>NC_091537.1:30000000-35000000 GCF_042242935.1 Bactrocera oleae
GCCGAGTAAAAATGAAGCATAAACATGATATATCTCGATTAGTTTTACAACGATTGATATACAATTTTATTTTTGAATTAATATTTTTGGAACTATTATTAATAGAGGCAATAAAAATTATATGCTCTCAGAAATTGTATGTAGTATACTCCTTTTTGTGGTACCTCTCAAACTTACAAATTGTTTTCGTTGAATTGTTCATCTAAAATTTTACATACAAAATGAGGTAAAACGATTACTATAAAACTAACTTCTATAAATGTTATATAAAGATGTGTGCATATATAAAGAGATGTGTATACATATGTATATATAAATTACTGTAAAATTACGTTTTAATTATATTGCCAAACATTTCAGATATTTCGGCATTAAATGAAGTTCACCTGTGGCCATAATTAATTATTAAAGTAACTTTGCGGAAAGTGGTAAAAGAAATAATAAAATAGGACCAAAAACAATTGCCAAACAATTTTAATTTAAGATAAGAAAACGCTGCTTTGGATTATTTCGCAGACAATGCTTAAGTTTAGTAAATGGGAAATATTTTGACTAAAGAGTGTTCAAAGCTTTTTCTTGAATATAACATGTGTGCTGGTATGAGCGTTTTTTTTGTGAAAATGAAATACTAATTTTGAACGGGAAAGTAAAATAAAAAATATTCAAAGTATTAACCATTGCTTTGTACACATTTTGACCACCTTTTTAGCAATTTGTGGATACTATGCAATTACAAATGTTCGCCTCTTCAAGCAAACCAATGAGACACCCAATTTTCGACTTCTGCGTTGGAATCTAAGTACTGCTCAGCCAATGTGTGTGCACTCGATGAAAACAAATGGTAATCGGAAGGTGCCAAGTCTGGTGAATACAAGTACTTTGATTGTATCCTTAACCGATTTTGCTTTATGTGCAGGTGCATTGTCGTGTAACGAAATTACTTTGCCGTTTCTTCTTCCCCATTCTGGTCGTATTTCGATCAATGCTTTGTTCAAATTGATAATTTGTTGTCTGTAGAGATTAGAGTAACAGTTTTACCAGGTTTTAGAACCTCATAATGTACCACACCCTTTTGATCGGACCAAGCACAAAGCATTGCCTTCTTACCGAATCGATCTGTTTTTGCAATCCATTTTTCATCGTCAGTGACAATTCTAGGCAAAACTCATTTTCTTTCGTGTCTTTGAAGCAAAATTTCACAAGTGAGTTCTCGGTTTTGGATTTGTCTTTCATTCAATTCATGTGACACTCGTTTTCCACACTTTTGGATCTTCCCTATAACTTTCAAACGAACTTGTTTGTTGTGCAACATTTGACATGGCTGTCATTTGCTTTTGACTAAAGGTATTATCTTTATCCAATATCTTCAAACGTCTTCAAACTTTTTGGTGGTCTTCCGCTTTCTTCATTTCTCACATCAAAATCATTACCTATGAACCGCTGAAAGAATTTTTTGCATGTTGCATAATACTTGAATTTTAAGCATTCGAGGTGTATTTAAACTTGTTTGTTTTCTTTCTTTCTTTAGAACTATCATGTTTCCTGGCTAGAGAAAAATATATTTTTTAAATTTTATAGATTTGAAAGAAACGTGAAAAATTTTGATATATGGTACTTAGATACCTTTATCGATCTTCCATCGGCTCAAATAATGCATTTCTCTCATAAGAACCAGTAAGATATTTATTTGACGAAGTTATCCGTGTTTTTCTGTTTTTTGAATTTCGGAATCATCACGAGATTAACATCGCTAAGCCGCTAATATAAAATTTTTCTTCAATTTTTCTCTGTGTGTTTAATATGGGACCCGTATTCCTGACAATGAAGTTAAAGTAATCAGATGACTGTTACAATTTGATAAAACTTTTGCTTGTAACAATTAATTGAAAATATTATGCTTATATTAGTTTGAGTTGTATGTATATATGTAATAAAATCTTAGAGTTCAGAAGTCTGATCAACTTGAAATTTTGCACACGTGTCAAGGCCCGATTACAATGCAATAATTTGGAAACTGTTTCCCATTATTTTAACGTAACCCCGCCTGCTAAATGGTTTAATGTATATATATTCCAAACCGCTAAAGCAACTCAACCAAATTTGCTGAGAGGAAGTTCTTTTGGAACATTTTCATACGCTGTGAAAATGGGTTAAATCAGATAATAACCACGCCCACTCTCCATATAATGGTTATGTTGAAAACTACTAAAATTGCGATAGCTCACGAAATAAACGCGTCATAAGCATTAAATTTCACAAACAAGATGGTAGGGAAAAGCTTTATAGGAGAAGGTGTAAAAATTGTAAAATGGGCGTGGCACCACCAACCTTTAGTTGAAGCTCTATATCTCAGGGACTATCGAACTAATTTCAATCAAATTTGGTATGTGAGATCCATGCTGTCCTTTTAATAACAAATTTACTCAAAGGCGGCCTTAAAGAAAGTGAAAAAACTACGTGCGGCTAAATAATAAGTATGTTTTAAAATATCACCTTAATTGTATCACCTAAAACTAATCGAGCTAGAAATAGGGTTATATATATTTAATGATCAGGATAAAGAGACAAGTTAAAATCTGGGTGACTGTCTGTACAAGCTGAAAATTGAGATATCTTTATGAAACTTTGTACACATATTTTTTTATACCGTAAGACGGTTGGTATGGTAGATGGGCGTAATCGGACCACTGCCACGCACATAAAACGCCATTAATCCAAAACAAATAAATTGCCACAACAAAGCTACAAGATAAGATACAAGACTGTTATTTGGTATACGGGATCACATTAGGGAAGGCATCTGCAGTTTAAAATATTTTAAAAAGTGGACGTGCTCGCGCCCTCTAATAAGTTTAATGTGCATATCTCCTAATCCGCTAAAGCTAAAATAACAAAATTCCCTGAGAGCAATTTTTTTTAGCAGCTTTATCGACAGTGTGAAAATAGGTATACCATATAACGGTACTGTTACAAACTAATAAAAGCACGATAAATCAAGCACTAGACACGCCAGAGACATTAAATTTTATCTCTGTGATGGTATGAGATGACGATATAAGAAGCGCGTTCAAGATTCGACAGTGGGCGCCCACTTTTAGGTGAAAACCCATATCTTGGGATGTGCTTAACCGATTTCAACAAAATTCAATCGGTAAAATCGGATTACAACCACGCCTATTATCCATATAACACCATTTTAAATTCCATCTGATGCTTTCACTTTTCACTATGCAAATCTTTGCGTGAATAATGCGTTTAAATTATGCCACCTTGTGATCAAAAATTGTCTTAATCGATCCAAAACTGTTTAAGCCTCTCGGTACTGAACATGTGGACCCAAGTGCCTATAATTGACTTTTTACCGAAAATTCCGGTCAATGTGTAAGATATATAATTGAAATTCATATAATAAATAAATGAAAATCTCGATAATAGTATGTTTTCGTGTCAAAAATGGGTTGAATTGGATCAATACTTACTTTAATATAAAATTTTGCTAACACCTGAAGAATAAAAAGAAAATTTTTGTGATGGCAACATGCTCTAATGGATAGCTCTTGTGCCAAAAATTGATAAAATACCCCTATACAACAAATATAAATATTTTCGAACTTACGGTTGACTTTAAACCGCATCAATCGGCCGTTATGGAAGAAATTTTAGTGGCATTCAGAAAAAATATATTTCTAATAAGTATCCTCTTGCCTAAAATGGATGAAACAGGGGCAATACTTCCCCTAGTCTCCATATACCTTATACATTGACTAATCTATAAGGTTTCTTAATAAAACTCAGAGAGCCTCTATTTCAGGTAATAACATGTCGGAATACCAAACTGGCTAAAATCCAGTCAAAATATACTTCAGCCCATATATTGTATACCTAACGTAAGAAAATTAATAAGAATCATAGTTTAAACTGCCGGCTGGCTCTATACCGTACGCATATACCGGCCACCTCACCAGTCAGATCGATAATTATATACAATATATCATATATTCATATTTTGTGTTTACATAAACAAATTTAATATTAAAGTGATATAGGTATATGTATATGTTGAAATCCGGATGTCTAAGGAAGGGCTATGCTCGGGTGTAACCGAACATTTCATACTCTTGCAACTTGCAATGTATAATGTAATGTAGTATAGTATAATTTCCCATATTTTCGGCATCAAACTAAAGAATATCTAATATTATACGTTTAGTTAATTCTGCTAAGATATATGGTATAAGTACAACCAGAAGTTTAAAAATCTTTTATTAGGTATATGGGAGATGGGTGTAGTATTGACTCAATTTTATTTATTTTTGGCATTACTACATATTATCAACAGAAACAGATGCTAAATTTCTGACTTTTAATAAGGTACCTCAGTAGGGGTTCCCTACTTAAAAATAACAAAGAAAATTCAAATTAAAGGTGAATGTTTATTATCATTCGAAAGAAAATTTTTTGGCATTTATTATTTGAAGATTATCTCTTTGAAATGATGGCCGCGACTACGGTGGGGATGGTCCATCTGTTGAGTCGAATTTTCGATGACTCGTTCGAGCATTTGGACTAGTAGTAAGTGGAATTTGGACTAGTAGTAAGTACCCCATAGGAAAAAGTTTAACGGTGTGAAATCACACGATCTATGTGGCCATCGATCGGGCCAGAATGTGAAATTATCTGCTCACCGAAGTGTTCTCTCAATAAATCCATTGATTGATGACATGTGTGAGAAGTGGCGCCGTCTTATTGGAACCAAATGTCGCCGAGATCACGAACTGCAATTTCAGGTACTAAGTAGTCGGTTATCATCGCGCGATAACGGTCACCATTGACGGTTACGTTCTCACCGGCATCATTTTTGAAGAAATATGGATCGGTGATGCCACCGGCGCACATACCACACCAAACCGTTGTTTTTTGTTGATGAAATTGTAGCTCTTGCGGCAATTTTGCTTGTTTACATACCCATTGAGACAGAAGTAGGCTTCATCACTAAACAAAATTTGGCACAAAAACGTTGGATCTTCTTGGAACATTTCAAGAGTCTTTAGAGATCAGCGATTTTGCTTGGGAAGGTCGAGCGGCTTCACTTCTTGCACAATCTGTATTTTGTACGCTTTCAATTAAAGATCTTCACGTAAAATGCACCCAATCGTTGCGAACTGCGTCGAATCGACTCTCCGCGGTCTTCGTGTACACTCTCATCTACCGCCGCTATATTTTCTTCACTGCGTGCTGGACGTGGTCTATTCGGTCGAATATCGTTAACGGCAAGTAATATATAGTTATAAAACTAATTGAGTCTATGACCTACAAGTATAATACAGTTTAATAAAATATCATATTTGAATGTAATTCATTCACAATTTCGTCAAATAATGAATGTTGAATTATTTCGCAACATTTTTTAATGTGAACTGTGTCAGTATGGATAGATTTCTGGCAAAAGCTAAAATGTTCTGAAAAGACTGTATAAGTGTGTTTCTGTTATTTGATAGGCGTTTCAATTTTTTTGTTAAACGGACAACCTTACCTAGTTATCTAAGTAAGTAGTAATTTAAAGTAATAATTGCTAGGCTGAGGTCTAAACTTACTTATAATTTACCGCAATATTTACATTTTAATTTATCCCTAATGTTTAGCTTCGCATTACTACAATTAATTTGCCACAGTCGTAGAACTGAAACATTGTTTGACCGTCTGTTGTTGTTGAGATTGAATTTGAAATACATTATAAATACAAATGTTTTTAATATGTAATGAGATAAAAAGTGAGAGCAATAATAGGCTTCAATTGCTTAAAGTAAAATTTTGAGTTAAAAAAAATCTCCCTAAAATAGATATTTTAGGAAATTTGAAATTATGCTAAATGGTTCAAAACTTATGGCTTTTTGATAAAAATAGATTTTTATTAATTATTCATAGTGGAAACTTTTAATGCTTACCGACAACTTTTAAAATTAATCTAAAAATCTTGCGTTGAAGGAATTTTTTTCTCTGTACACCTCTCACTCATTTGAACTCATAAATTCTATTTAAGTATATTTTGGCTCACTCTAATGTACATCCACACAGGCATGTATACGTTAGAAAGGATTCGGTTTTAATACACATGGGGTTCTCACTGACACACACACACACTTAAATTCTGTGAGGCAAATAAATGTTATGTTACTGATCGCTCAACTTTGTGAGAAAAAAGGAATAAATAACATAAACAATTGAAAAGCTTTGACCGCTGGGGACGTTTGGAAATGTTGGACTTGCTTTGTTCGTAGTTGTGAGTATCACGGGTTTTCATGTGTGTGTGGGTGCAGGATTGAAAAGTTGTAACTTTTCTGAGTTTCTCTTACTCAGTTGGTTTGGTTGTTTTTTGTCTGACCAATTCGGTTTTTATTTGTTCGAATTGGTGTTTAAATCAGGTGTCTTATTTGCCACCAATCTGACTGGAATATGATTACGCTTTGTTGCTGGTGCAATGTCTTCGGTTTTTTTTGGGCAAGTTCTTATTGAAAGAAATTGCATTCAAATAGTTTATTTACTTTAGTGCTTATTTGTAATATTTTGCTGGATTAAAGTAGTTAGGTCATGATTGTTGGTTAAGAGAGTAATATCTCTTCTATATACGAGTATGTATATACTAATCTTTATTAACTGCTTACATATTGTTTAAATTTACATATTTTAGATTATTTAATTTATGAGTTTTAAAAAGAATATTTGGTTTCATCCTATGTATGTGTTGATAATAAACACATAATAATATACATAAAATGTGGGTATGATAGGGTAGTTGATAAAGATTTTTACTAACACGTTTTTAAAATTCGAAATTCAACGGGCGTATGTATGTAAATCTTAGCAATCAGATAGCAGTGTAATCATTTTAAATGTCTTTGGAATTTTAATATACAATAAATTATAAGTTAAAACTATCCCAACATTACTTCAATTTGCATTGTTGCGTACTTTGGTATATAAATGAACAAAATACTTTTAGACATACCTATTTTGCTCCGTCGCTGTAGTGGGTAAGTATTTCCAGATGTTGGCAGGATTTTATATTAAAGTGGTGAATTCCACATACGTCGTTTGACAAAATTATGAATGGATTGCAATGAAATTTTACTTCTTATGTACTTATAAAATAAGCAAAAGACTTAGTTAGTACTTTTACTACATTTTGATTTCATATAAAAATATTTTTGTTGCGCTTTATTCTATTACTCACAGTTAATCTGTTTTGGGTGTACATAATTATAGAACAGAAATATACCTTCAGTGCCTATTCAAATTCTCTTTTTAATATTTATTCTAAGCAACGCATTTCTTAGGAAATAAGTGTATGTACAAATCAGACTAGAAAGTTTGGCCACCCGTTGGTGTGCTACTCAAGGTAGTAATTTTGTTTCAACTTCGTACTAATGGGGATTTCTGCAATAAATAGGTGTATAGATAATTGTAAAATTAATAAATTTCAACAGGATGCCACGTGGAACGCATTTATCGCAAGTTGATCGTGCTTTAATTAATTCTCTTTGTAATATTCGAACAAACATTACTGATATTGAGATTTGGCAGCTCATATATGTGCATTTGAGTCACACTATGGTTTGGCATATTCCTTATTTTAGTAAAGATATGATGATATAGAGCCAATAATATTGCTTCCACTTTAACTGGATTCACCAATATAATACGGAACAAGATTACACTTTTTTGTACAAAAATAGCTCATCATTTGATATCTGCTATATCAATAATATATCTGAATATACATATGTATGTAATTTAGAGACTCACCCTTTAAGGGGTGCCCCGAAATTAACGCAAAATTGGAATTATTAGAAAACACAGTTTTTAGTCTTTCGATTGTAATTTTTTTATTAAATCATAAAGTACATAGGATAGGGTTATACGGAAAAATGGACGCCCCGGTTTTCCATATACATATGTACATTCGCTGAATTTCATTGATGCAACGTTGATTCTCCTCCTTTAAAGCACGCGTGGTTGTGACCTCTGCTTTCAAATATCCCCATAAAAAGAAATCTAATTCTGTTGAATTACACGGTCTAGGAGGCAAATCTGATCACCAAAACCAGATAGTACACGACCTGCAAATGTCACATGCAGTAATTGAGTTATAATGTCGCGATTCGGGTACCACTCACAATCACTGCTTGACTAGCCTTATTTTCCAAAAAGTATGGTCTCATTATTTCCTACAGCCCAAAATTCACAGCAAACAGTATTACGTTGTGGATGCATTTGTTTTTTGACAATCATATGTGGGTCAGAACGCCAAAAGTGGCAATTTACAAAACCAACAAGGAGAAAATGTGCTTTCATGATTTTCGAAATATTGTTCAATAATGAAGACATGCAGTTCTATCGTGTAACGCTCCATTTTTACTAACCCTAAGCTGTCAACTATAAATTTGTTTGTTTTTTAGGGTTGTCAACACTTTACTACGTAAATGGCGGGAAATTTAATTTTTTCGTTAATTTTGGGACTCTCTTTACTTATTTCGAACTAGATAGAATATACACTTTCGTTTTCCACTTAAAATATCTCATAACTAAGTATAATCGTGCTATAAATGCCGCTATAAAAAGCACACTATCTGTGTACATAAAGGAGCTTTTTTAAAGCTATCTTATTATAAATCAATATATTGGCCAATAGCATAAATTAGGTACTTTAGGTATAAATGCAACAGGATACTTGAGTTAGAGCGAGAGCACTGTAAACCAAGAGAATTTACAACTGCGCATGGTTGCTCTCCATTGCGGACAGAGAGTGAATGCAAAATGCCGTGAGAGTACCTGTACACAGTTAAAACATGTGACATCTTTCGTCGCGTGGTTAGAAAGAGACAGACCGTAAACAAAGACAGCTGCTTGCGGCTACGATGGGTCGCCGGAGCTTCAACGCACTCAAAATGGCCCATAATATAGCCATAAAACGACAGTAGCCACGCTATGCCCAGATGTCATTGTACGCTTGCTGGTGCAGCTGTCTAATGATCCACCTTCTGCGCCACACTGCGCTTTTTTGTGTTCTTCCGGTTCACAATGTCGACGCTACAGCTGCCCTTTTCACGGTGAGTGGGTCAGGTGCAATTTTGCCGTATAATTCTTGCGCGTGACTGCTAGCGTTCCGTGTATGAAGAGAAATTATATAAAAGAGAATTTATCGAAACTAATTGTTGGGCTTAGGAACACACAAAAAGCTTCAGACAAGCGAACGGGATAGCGGGGAAGTGGACACTTTCAGAAAATACCAATAAATAGCAATGACGTACACAAAATAGATTGCGTATAAATATATGTATGTATTTTGATTGCTCACTTGAAAAAAAAGAAAATTAAAAAAAAAAATCTTACTGTGAAAATATTTCGCTGACTTCGAATTAGCAAATATTCAAATTTCATACTAAAATATAATTGAAATTAATTCTCAAGAAAAATAGGCAATTTCACTTTCTGAATTCGCAGCGTGAAGAGTACACATACATATATTCAGTGAACTCTTGTCTGATTTGAAAAGTTGACCGTGAACTTGTGTACACCAACTAAATTGTGTTTGTCTGCTGTTTACGTAATTTAAAATTATGAATGGAAAATAATTCCCTATACCCATATTGTGTATATACTTATATACCCATATAACACATCCCCAACAATTTACTGTGTGTCGCCTTATTATCCGCCACTGTAATGTTCATTGGTATCGCAATTTGAACTTGAGACTAAATTGAGCGCGAGCTGTGCGCTTTGGGGATGGTGTGTCCCAGATAATATCATTCACAACCTATTTACAACTATTCGCCTACACACATACATATATTGAATTGAAAATTATACTTTAACATATTTGGGAAGGAAGTTGAATGAGTGGTTGAAAATATGTTTATAAATATAATGTACTTGTAGGTCATCGCTATTGAAGGGGGTAACGATGTTTACTTTTTGTTTACTCGTACTCTTGTCTATAGCGGTTGTTTCTGATGTGGTGCATAATGTCGCGCGTTTGACATGCGCTTATTAATACGTACATACTAGTACGTGTGCTGTAATTGCTTCAAATAATGAAATTAATGGAAATTGCCGTAATTTGTAAATATTTTTTTTAAAATTGAATACATTTTATGCAAATGAAGTTTAGCTTAACTTTAGGTTGGAATTTTTAGGTATATCCCATTGTCTGGTTTGCTTTACATTAATCACTTTGGGTATGGATTTATGTAAGGTACATAAAAATATTTCGAATAGGAGACTATTTACACAATTTCGCTAAAAATAATGCGTATTAGTTTCGCAATGGCCTCGTGAGATACTTCAAATTTCATACCGATTTACCAAAATTCTAACAATTTAAGCAGATAACTTTGATATGAAACATGTCCTATATAGTTCAAGTAGTTGTTCCCCTTACCTTCCAATTATTTTGAAATATGTCCCCAAAATATAAGTACGGTATAAAGTCACACAAAGTTTATTAAGTACTGGGTATAAAGTTCTAAAAAAAATAGAACCCATTTCATCTAATGTTGTTTTAAAGCACATTTTATTAAACGTAACATACTCTTATGAAATCATTTTACAATGGTGCATCCAGAGGAATGGGTATGGAACAGGGTTGTAAAAAATGCATTAACCAAGAAAAAACGTTTACTTCGGTTGCACCGAAGCAATAATACCCTTCACAAATACAAAGGTTTCTCACAAGAACTTGCTTACGATCTAATTTCGTGAAGATATCTCGTCCATGCAAGCACTTTACTCCGATCGTTCAGTTAATATAGCAGCTATATGTTATAGTGATCCGATCTATAAGATTTTCTCGAATATTAAATTAATGCCCTAAATAATAATATATGCTAAATTTTGTGAAGATATCTCGTCAAATGAAAGAGTTTCCCATGCAAGCACTTGATTCCGCTTGTTCAGTTTGTATGGCAGCTATGTCTATAGTCGTCCGATATCGGCCGTTCCGACAAATGAGCAGTTTCTTTGTGAGAAAAGGACAGGTGCAAAATTTCAGATCGATAGCTTAAAAACTAGTTCGCGTATATACAGACAGACGGACATGGCTAAATCAACTCAGCTCGGCTAGCTGATCATTTACTTATGTATGTACTTACTTATATATTTTATAGAGTCTCCGAGGTTTCCATAAAAAAAAAAACAAAATTTATTAAAATTTTAAATACCTAATAATAACAAAAATTTTAATCCCAAGGATATAATTAAGAATTAAAAAATGCAAAAAATAGAATAAACATTTTTTCGCGTTTGCGTTACGTGTTCTACTATTTTAAACTAGATCTCAGCCAGAGCGGTCATCCTAAATACTCTAGAGCACTAGTCGGCAAACTTACACATTAAAATTAAATATTAAAGAATTACAAATTTTAAATCTAATTTTAAATCCAGAATTTTTGAACTCGAAAATTCGCAACCCTTGTACGAGTATTTATCGCTCTATCCATCCTCGGTACCAAATCACACAGTGCTAATTGAATGAACATCGCCAATTTTATGAAGAAAAATAACATCGGAAAGACCGAATACTAAGGGGAGATAAAGACTCAAAAAATTTTTTTAACGAAGTGTATATATATATCAATAATACTATATTTGGCAAAGCTTCATTTTGATTCTTGTAATCTGTTGTAATGTCAGATTAATGTTATACAAGAATTAGACCTAACCATAGGGCGGAGGTCCGTAGTTAAGGACACATCTAGTGGGAAATTTGGAAAAAATCCATTTTTTTATTCTTGCATATATCGATAGTATATACCTTTGAAAATAAAATACTACTGAAAAAAAAAATTTCAAATATTTTTTGAGTTACAGTTTGCCACGAAGGTTTTAACACTTCAAAGGGGAAGTCTCTGACTACCTATAAATTGTATATATGAATGATCAGCATTATGGTCAATGATGAGTCGAATTAGCCATGTCCGTCTGTCTGTCTGTATATATGCAAACTCAGCCTTCAGTTTTTGAGATATCGATTTGAAATTGTGCACACGTCCTTTTCTTTCCAAGGAGATGCTCATTTGCGAAACCGTCAATATTGGACTACTACAAGTATAGCATAAAGCTGCCATACAAATTAATCAATCAAAATCAATTTGCTGAAAGGTATATTTTGTATTTGTGAACTATATTATAGCTTAGAAGCAACCGAAGGTAACGTTTTCCTTGTTTTTAAACTCGTTTTTCTCAAAGCATTGACATTACTCGAAGGCAAATGATTCGATCACTATCAAATTCCACTATCAATGACCTACCAGTATCTTGATCAAAAATCGAATTTTGACATGTCAAAAATTACCTAAATCTTGAATAAAACAAAATTTTAATTGTATAATTTTTTTTTAAAAAGCCACCATTGTCCCTTTTTTCGACTGAGGTCGTTGGACGAATAATTTATTCCAATAGAGAATCTTTTTTTTATATTTCATCCATGGATAAGGCCGGAAGAACTGCAGCAGGTAATTTTTACCGCCGTCGGAGGTCGCGTGTAACTTAAAAATATTGAATTGTGTGTTAATGTTGACAAACTCTTGAAAGTTTTAAACAACACGGTTATATAGTAAATGGGTGTGGTTATTATCCATTTTGACATTATAACATAATCTCGGATATGATTTGAAGAGTTGTAGTAATTTTTATGGCGGAGTTTCGGTTAATTATTAAACTCTTTGGAATATGCCTTTTTCGTTTGTGTCTCCTGTGTTTAACTGATTTTATTCAATACTATGCGTTTTCAAATACATTTTCTAAGGGATAAAGATCAAATAAATCAAGACGCCCAAATATTCAGTTGTGAGATCGTTATAATCACTTTCACACATATAACCCTATATCTATAATATAATATTATATATCGATAATATCAAAGTGTTATATACAAACTTTATTTATTACTCTCTTATAATCTAGTTGTCTTTAATAGTTATAAGAAGACGATCTATATTGTTTAATAATTAATTATATGCTTGATATTAAAATTTTTATTTTTTATTTTTCAATTCGGGTTTTGGGATTTACATTTTAAAATTTATTTTTTAATAACGTATGTGGATTAACATTTGTATACTATTGCAACATGTTGCAACATAGACAGAGTATAATAGTTTTGTCTACCTAACGGTTGTTTGTGTTACCTAAAAATAATCGAGAAAAATTTAGGGTTACATATATATAAATGATCAGGATGATGAGACGAGTTGAAATCCTAGTGACTGTCTGTCTGTCCGTCCGTCCGTCTGTCCCTATGTGTAAGCTGTAATTTGGGAAAAATTGAGATATTCTAATGAAACTTGGTATATGTGTTCTTTGGCAAACAAGTGAGGACGAGCTCGTATATGGGCGTAACCGGACCACTGTCACGGCTATAAAACGCCATTAATAGAAAACGCATAAAATGCTATAACTAAGCACTAAATTAAGATATAAAACTGTTATTTGGCGCAAGGGATCGCAGTAGCAAGGGGCACCTGTACATATCTCCTAAAGCACTTAAGCTACAATAACCAAATTTGCTTAAGAAAAATAGTTTAAAAACCTCTACCGACAGTGTGTAAATGGAAGGAATCGGAACCCTTTCCCTATATAATGGTTAAAAGCTACTAAACGCGCGATAAACCAATACTTGTATATACCAGAGACATTGAATCTTACACCCAGGATGATAACAGAGAGTTTATACGTGCCGCTTTTAAAATGGACCGATGGGCGTGACACCGACCAAATTTAGGTGAAAACCCATACCACGAGACCTGCCCCACTGATTTCAACCAAGCTCGTATGTTGCATTACCATGACATCATTGCAGTGCAAAAATGGCCGATATCAGACAACAACTACGCCTACTTTCCATATAACACAATTTTAAATTCCATGTGATTATTTCACTTTTCTGTACACAAATCCAGCACTAATGAATATAATCCAGCACCAACGGATAAAACTTTGCACAATTAGTGCCTTAGAAATACGCAATCTGGGCTCTTAGTATCGTCAAAATCGGACCATAACTTTTTAAGCCCCCACATACCGAATATGTGGAACCCAGTGCGTATGGCTGAGATATATTTCCGGAATTCGGGTAAAATGTTTTTTAATAACAATATACCTTTATGTCAAAACTGGGTTGAATCGGGGCAATACTTCTCTTAGCCCCCAAGTACCTAATATAAATATTTCCGAACTTTCAGTTGACTTTATACTACAGGTTGGTTGGTCTCACCAAGAAATAGCACTCCAATTTTGCTTTTCTCAAATTGGTACATCTGTCATCCGAACACATTCAAATTTACAATTAATTCTTTGTTTACAAGCCAACATCAAGACGTGTCACCTATTTTTTTTATATAGAGAAAATTTAATATCGCACAGTGATTAGATTCTTTGTTTTGAAAGGTTTAAAAGTTTTGGAAATTTATTAAAATTTTTTAGAAGTATATCAGGAGTCCTCACTTTCAAAACGCACCGTTGAATTTTGGGCTGGCGAATTTAAACGTGGTCGTACTAGGATTGAAGCCGATCCACGCGCAACCACACGGACGACCAGCAACCGCAACCACCCCAGACATCATTCAGCAAGTTCATAATATTGTTAGTGAAGATCCAAGTTTGACTTAGCGTGAAATTGCTAATACCATAGGCATTCCAGACGAACGACTACCTCATATTTTACATGGAGAATTACATTTGAAAAGGATGTTTAGAAAGTTAGTGCTGCATACGTTAACAATTCAACAAAAACTGGATTGAAAACAACTTTCTCAACATAATTTGAAACATTTTAAGAAGAATAAAACCGATTTCTTGCGTCGTTTTATAACTATGGATGAGACTTGGATCTACCACCATGATCCTAATCATTTTTTGAATGTGTTTTACCAATGACAAAAATCAACGAATTCCTTGAGCATCCAACGTATTCACCAGATTTGGCTCCCAGCAATTACTACCTCTTCAGAAACCTTTCCTTCGTGGAAATCGTTTTTCGTCGAAGGAATAAGTTATTACAAAGACGAGTATTTTTCAGAGCTTCCGGAAAGTTATTATAAGGATGGCATAAAATAATTGGAGGATCATTGAAATAAGTGTATTGAAGTTAAGGGAGATTATATTGAAAAAGTAAAAGCAGTATTTTTTCATCTCTACTTTGCAACCAACTTGTACATACGAGTACATCTGCCAATGTGGGAGTTATTTTAATGAAATTGAAAGAACGTATTTCTCTAATAAGAGTGTATCTTTGTACCTAAAATGGATAAAACCGGGTAAAAACTGCCTTAGCCCCATATAACTGATATTAAGG
This sequence comes from Bactrocera oleae, assembly GCF_042242935.1. Classification (NCBI taxonomy): domain Eukaryota; kingdom Metazoa; phylum Arthropoda; class Insecta; order Diptera; family Tephritidae; genus Bactrocera; species Bactrocera oleae. The sequence goes on from NC_091537.1 coordinate 30,015,353, forward strand.
ATTTAAAAACGTCCGGCTTACTTGACTCCATATACATATATGTTTATATTTACCATATATATTTATAAATTTGCTTGAAAATAAGTTCTTAAATATACTGAACAATATCAAAATTTAATGCAATCAGCCCTTACGTTTCTCTGTCACCAATATACCCTCTATAATGATTTCCGACTTTCCAATTGACTTTAACCCAATTCGGTTAGTTAAAATGTGTAATTTTTTTATTAAAATTAAGCGGACACGTTTTCTAAAAATTTATTATATTAAACTATATTAATCGTTTGGCGTCCAATATATTGGGTGTATGCATTAATTCGTGCGGTTTTTTTACGAAAATTAAGACTTTATTGTGAAAAAATTGTTATACATTTAATGTTCATTTAATTGCCCATCGGAAGCTATGATGTTTGCCCATCTTTCTGGCAGTTTGTGGATCCCATCCCAAAAGAACTTCTCCGGCTTGGAGGTCAAGAAAGAATCAATCCAATTTCTGATACCCTGTTCTGAAGAGAAGCGTACTCCGGTGAGGGCATTCTGCATTGATCTGAACAAGTGGTAATCGGAAGGTGCTATGTCTGGGCTATAAGGCGGGTGAGGTAGAACTTCCCACCCACAGTTTTCCAAATAGTTTTTAACTGGCCTTGCAACATGTGGCCGAGCGTTGTCATGATGAAAAATTATTGATTCGTGTCTGGTCGCATATTCTGGTCGTTTTTCTGCGATGGTCTCTTTCAAACGAATCTATTGTTTTCGGTAGAGCTCCCCATTGCTCGTCTGACCCGATTTCAATAGCTCATAATAGAGCACACCCTTGTGGTCCCACCAAATACATAGCATAACCTTGGCACCATGAATATTCGGCTTTGCCGTGGATGTCGATGGTTGGCCGGGCTTCACATACAATCTCTTGCGCTTTGGATTATCATAATAAATCCATTTTTCATCGCCAGTGACAATCCGATGCAAAAATGACTTCTTTTGGTGGCGTTGAAGCAACATTTCCGACATGCAAAATCGACGTTCGACGTCTCTTGGCTTTAATTCATAAGGCACCCAATTTCCAAGCTTCTGGATGAATCCTAATGATTTTAATCGTCTGGAAACGGTTGCTTGATCAACTCCTAATACTTTTGCAAGTTCTTCTTGCGTCTGGCATGCATCTGCGTCGAGCAATGTCTCCAATTCTTCGTCTTGAAGTTTGTTTGGCTGTCCGGGTCGTTCTCCGTCGTCTAAGTCGAAATTGCCACTTTTAAACCGTGCAAACCACTTTTGGCACGTTCGTTCGGCTAAAGCATGGTCACCATAAACGTCCAGTAAAATACGATGGAATATCTTCATGTTAAAATAATGAAGAAGAACTCCCCGCAAAAACACTTTATCTGGTACAAATTTCGACATTTTCATATGAATGAAACAAATTGTTGTTCACGCTCAAACAATTTATATCTACTGAAAACGACGCGAAATGGCAGTACCTTTGAAATGAATATAGCCACAGATGAATACGACGCGAAATAATACTAGTGCATAATGCATACACCCAATAAATGAATTTGGTTTTTTGAATATTGCCTGAATTACTGAAAGGTATTTATCCGGCTTTAATTCTGGAAAGTTGCAAGAGCATAAAACGTTTGGTTACACCCAAACTAGGCCTTTCATACTTGTTTTTATTTTAGTTTTTAATCCGGTATGCGGGTTTTTTGACCCGTATTTGGCATTAAAACACAAACAAATTTTAATTAAAATGTTAATTCAATTAATTTTTTAATCCATTTTTTGCAACCCTGGGGTTAGCGAGCAGGTTTTCTTGTATTTAGTTCAAGTCGATTGTTGTTTAATAATATATCACAATTCATTAAATATGTGGATATTTTGCAGCTTAAAATGTACATTTTCATAATAATACCCTGAGCAGGGTATACTATGTTTGTCATGAACACTCAGAAGGAAACGTCGGAGACCCTATATAATATATACTTACATATAAGTGTGACGAGCTACCACTATAGCATGCAGCTGACATACATACTGAACGATCAAACGCAAAGTCTTGTAAGAAAAACTTTTTTATTTGACGAGATATCTTCACGAAATTTGTCATATAAAATTGTTCAAAACAACGGCGAAGAAATTGTTCAGAGCGGACCATCTAGTTGCTATACTAACTGAACGATCAAAACCAATTTCTTGTATGGAACCTTTTCTATTTGTGAAGGGTATTATAGCTTCGATGCAAACGAAGTTAACGTTTATTCTTTATTTCTTATTCCATTTTCATAAGCTCTTTCTGGGTGTTTTCAAATTAAGTTGGATTTCCAAAGTCTGTACGCACATAATTCTTCGTGGCAACGCCTTACTGCAAAATAAATCCAAATTTGTCAAAAATATTTCTCAAAGTGAGCACATTGTTATGCATACATCTATATATTTGTATCTACGTTTCATTCCTCTATCCACCTAATGCGTTTGGCACTCACCGAGCGCTATTTCCAATTTCTCATTAGCCATCAATCTTTCTGAATCTGCCACAGAAAGTTTGCCAAAATTTCAATTTGTGAATTACAACTGCCGGCAAACCAAAACACAATATAATTTCTATAATTCATTTCTATTTGTGTACCGAAAACTTAATTACTCAGCTTTAAGAAAAACAAATACAAGTAGAATTGTGCTTAGAAATTTGAAGTGCGAGGCGGAGGAAAAGTTTGCGTGACCAAAGAGATTTCATTTGTTTATATATGTGTGTGTGGGTATGAGTATATTGACAAAACAAAAAAAGCGGACTAAGTGTTGCAAAATTTTCTACCAGGTGGTCACGTCAATGACATGGCACTCTTGTACACTGATTGCTCGGAAATGCCAAGGTGACAATTTTTCAAAACTGTGACACGCAACTTGGTCAATACATCCATTGTTATATTAGTTGTTACGTGTGTCTCGTAGATAGGTTGATGCAATAAAATTTACTGACTTTTTAAGGTTTCCATGATTCTGGATCGTTTAAAATTAAAGTCTGTTCATGTAACTCTTTTGATTTTAACCGGATCGTTTAGGTAAAAGTAAATACGTATTCGCTTTAAATATTGATTAAATTTAAAATAGTTTAATTTAAAATACTTATTTACACAGGATGCATAAACAAAGTTATTATATACATATTGTAGGGATAGAGTGAAATTAAATGTGTAGATAACACGTTTCGAATCCCAGAAAATGGAGGTCATCAACTTTCCGAATGATTGAATAGTCTTCTCCTTTGACTGCGTACAGTGGTCTCTTGGTCGTAATAGTTGTCCAGAGTGAGCAAACGCAATTGGAAATCTGTCACTGAGAAATCGTGGATTAAAAAATTAAAATTTAATTTTTAATCAACAATGTTTGAATTAAAAAATTCACAACTTTGGCTAATCATCTTGTCCTGTCAAAAATTCTAGATTAGGGTAATGCATTTTTGACCAAGCAGTTAAACTAATAAGGTCGTACAGTCTTTGTGTGGTATCCGAGGAGTTTGTTATCCCACAACAGAAACTAAAGTTCAGTTTCGCAGGTTAATTCTAACTGTATTTTTTTTATAGAGGTATATGCCAGGCTTAGGTTTTGCGCTGTGGGTATGTCGGACTCGAACATCAACTAGGTGACTTGCAATGCTAATACCCAGTAAAACCTTCCCCTTCCTCCGGCCTCGTATCCCACGGAAACTACCATTAGACATTACTTCGTGGGGGAGGATATACCTACTGCTCTTCCTTTTGGTAGCTAAGATGTTATTTCTTCTTTATTCTAGTCGTTATATTTGCTCTTCTTCTCTCGATGGAACGCAAGTCTATGAGGACTTCTATTGAAAATGTGCTGATGGCGCTGCATTCAGTTTCTGATGACAACATTGCTTCTATTATTGTCTCTGGTTGGATTTTTCCATTTAAATAATGTTCCAGTTCTTCTCGTTGGTAATTGAATCGTGGGCATTCAAAGAAAACATGCTCCGTTTTCTCAATAACTCCTGAGCAGAACGGGTACTCCGAAAAGTTATCGTGCTTGAAGCTTGAAGGTGTAGATAAGCAACCGTACCCTGAAAACATCTGTTTCAGATAATAGTTGATCTCGCCTTGACCCCAGTTCAGTAAAACATCAAGCCGTGGTATCAGATGGTATGGCCATCTACCCTTCTCTGCAGCAAGCCACAGTAGTTGCCAACGTGCGATGCTCTTTTGCCTTTCTTCTGTCCTGAGTTCATCACCACTCAGTGTGGTTGTCTTTTTTCCTTACTTAAGGTCTGTCTTTTTTCAGCAAGAACTCTAAGTGACAGAGTTCCGGAAATAACGCACACTGCCTCCTCAAATATTTGGCGGAAAGCGCTGGCTACTCTTAATGCACTCAGACGATATACTGGTCCAGCTTTTTGCCATGAATCTTAGGCGTTCAGCGCGTCTGCTCAAATGGATATTCCATAAGTCAGCACTGATGTGACTACTGTTAATAGTAGTAGCCTCCGATTCTGCTTTGGACCCCCAGCATTTGGCATCAGTCGTGCTAAATTAGCTCTAGTCTAGTAATAAGCACAGCCTCGGTCTTCTGTTTAGCTAGTTGAAGGTACATTATATCCATCCACCAGTTAACTCTCTCTAAGGTGATGTCAAACATAAGGAGAATCTCATCAAGGTGTTTCGCGTCGATCACAATGACTACATCGTCAGCATATGCTACGAGTTTGACGCTTCTTGGCAGTTTCAGTCTTAGTAGACCATCGTACATAACATTCCATAGAAGTGGACCAAGTACTGATCCCTGGGGTACACCTCCATTAATATCGTACTCCTTTGGACCATTCTTCGTGTCGTATTTAAGAACACTATCTGTGAAGTAGCTGGCCCCTATATTACACAGATATTCTAGTTCGTTTCTCGGAGAGCTTGCATGATGTAGTCCCAGTTGGCGAAGTTGAAGGCGTTTCTGATGTTCCTGCGATTGCCTTCTTTACCGTGTTAACAACCAGATTGATTGTGTCCAGGGTTGATCGCCCTTTTCGGAAACCATACTGGTTGTCTGCAACATTCGAATATCTTACCCGCTGTATCTAACATGCATAGTGGAGTAGCACCAGTCGTTGCTGTTTCCACTTCCGAGGAAAATTCTTCTTCTCTCGTGACAGGTGGAATGTCATCCAGTTCGTCCTGTGTTAACACGTAATTGAAGACCGGCTATCGAGGAAACAGTGCAGCCACAATCTTCTGTAAGAGTTGAGGACAAGTCGGTGACAGCATTGGCTGGTATACCAAGTGCGTCATGACTACCTTATAAGATCTTTCTCACAAGTCCTTGTCCACCTAATTGGTAAGCTCTGTCCAGTAGTTCTTTTTGCAATCTTAAATGGCTTTGTTTAGGGATCGATGAGATTTTTTATACTTTACGATCAGATCTGCCGAGTCGGGTCGTCGAAAGCCACGATGAGATCTTATTTTTCTATGACACTCTTGACGAAACCCGCATAGTGGCGTAGTGGCGTCACAAGCTTGGGTTACTCTCTTCATCAGGTGATTGGTCTTTCCTTCTGCGCATCCTGTGTTGATCGAGTTATCATCAGAAGCTATTACCATTGTACTTGAACCAAATGATCTCGCCTTCGAACCAATGTTGTTAGATTACTTATTAGTCTCAGGGTTTGATCGTTTGATAATCGCATTCTGGTCGCTGGCAGTGTAGATGTCCATCAGGCTCCAGTTGTAGCTGCTCCTGATGAGGCTGCTACTCACAAAGATGAGGTATACAATAGAACCTGCATTGTCACTGGTGTAGGTTGGCGTGTCATCACTGTTGAGCAAAACTACATCTAGTACAGTATAAGCTTCCAGTATTGCTTTTCCTCGTGCGTTAGTTTGCTTGCTACCCTACTGCCCAGGAGTTGAAGTCCCTTGCTATTGCCACTGAAAATCAACAAATTCAACAATGAAGAGGCTAGGTGGTGCGTAGCAACTATAGAAGCGGATGACATCTACAAATGCTGCTATAAAGCTGGCGCTGTCATTGTTAAGTACACTCTGGAAGGGAAGCTTACCACAGAACCAAATGATAGCTTTGGTGGTGGTTTCCGTCTCCCATGGTTGCCCAGTGAGGTGTTTATATGGCTCCGATATAAGCACAAGGTCAAGCTTCGATTCCCGTACTGTCTGCATAAGTAAGTCATGCGCAGCTTCACAGTAATTTATGTTTAGCTGCAGTATCTTCATGCTCGTTTTTCTGCACAGGTTGGATCGATTTACTTCACTCTTGCATTCGACGGCAACGTGTCCATAATGCAAGCATCTGAAACATCGTAGTGGCCGTTTTACTGCTCGAATCCTGCAGTTAATCCAGTCTATCTTGACCTTGCCTTGTTCTTCAAGAACTTTTGTTGTTGTTGGTAGCGTCACTAGCGCTGTCTGAGTGCCTCTGTAGGCTGAACTGATATTGATGGCATCTTTATGCCACCAAGTCGCTGTTTCGCAAACCTTGTCCATGGTGTTACCGACCTGGTCCTTGTTACCGCCGTTTTGATCCTGGAGAGTTTTTCGGCATACTTTTCTTCGGGCAAATAATTAACGCGTCCGATCTCTTAGCTGATCTTCGCAATTTTCTGGGTGTTGGGTTTGTCAAAGGTTTCTGAGGTTTGTTTTTACGTATCTCTCTCTTATCCTTCCTCGATGGCACTTTGTTCCAGTTCGGCTTCTTTTCCTTGACGATGCTCTGTTCGGGCTTCTAAGGATCAGGGTCCTGTGGATCAAAAGAGCTTCGCTCCCTCTTTTTACCAGATCAAGTTCCTCTTTTACCTTTGTCTCCAGCAACCAATTCAAAATCATCATCGACAGTGTCCATCTCTTCTTCTGGCTCTACAGTTAGTACCTTTACTTGCTCTGACTCCATCGGTGGTTGGCTTGCTCTTGCATATCCAGCTTTTCGAGTTCTTCGAAAAAACATTCGATGCTCGCCAGCTGATTTTGGATCGGCTCGGGGAAATGCCTCTCGGATGAGCAAAACCAAAACGTAGTTCTTTAATCAACTTTCCCAGGATGTCCAAAACTAGCTACTTAGTTATTTTCGGGCCAGATTCTAATGCTGCATTCAAGGCATTTCGTCCAATGTTCGAAATTAGTGCATGTCTTTGAATTGACAAGGCCCTCATGAGTTTCTTCTTTTCATCGCTTTGTTTGAGCGCAGCTTGTTGGACAACACGCGAACAGGGTAAATGTATGTCCCATATTTGTACTGTAGTAAGGCCACCTATTTCGCCCAGGGTTGCTCCAGGTGCTCTGGGGGGAATTGTTAAAAAGGCCTATTCCCCGGCGCCATTCAGTCCTCGTAACAGTTCTGCTCCTTGACTTGGGGTAACTTTTTATAGAGGGTTTCTACCTTGCGACCCGTTCAATTAAGCCTAGGCCGCCAGTGCCAAAGACATGACCTTAGTATTACGGTTGTTGTTCATTTTGCGTTATCCAGGGAGTACGTATAGGGTAAACCTACGGACGCGAACAACTCTACTCTCCAATTGATCCCATGTCAAGAAGCATCTCCATTTAGAGTTGTCGATTCTACTAATACAAGTACTATGTTACAACAAAAGAATCTTGAAACTGTTTGGAGCACACATATTCTGCTAATATTTCACACATTTTCGGCATTTAACTATTATTAGATCGGTACATTTTGAAGGCGCTATTTATGCATGGTTTTATTTCGATAACTCTTTTGGTGCTAGATTATATAATGTAATTCTGTGATCAAATAGTAAGTGAATTTGTTTATAAAATGTAAATTCTTTATTTATTCTTCCAAATCAATTTCATCCCCTTGAAAGTAATCTCGGCCCGATAAAACGCACTTTTCCTAACGCTTGTTCCAGTCCTCGAAACAGTCGAAATATTTTTTTCATGGTGCAGTTGTTCGCCCATAATTCCGGCCGTTTCGATCGAATAGCTTGACGCAAGCGACGCATGTAGATGTTACTATTGTGCTATATGGGAAGTAGGCGTGGTTACAGTTTGCTTTTGTCCGCATGAAATGTAATAGCTAAATTGTGTAATAAGACCTTTGCATTACACTGTTAAATAACGCTATCAATTGAAAACACTACACAGCCACAAAGAACATGACTTAGATGTGCCTACGGCGTTGAAAAGATAAATCACAGTCAATACATGTAGAGACCGGATAATAGTGGTACATATAACTTGTTTACAAATTTTACAGCATTAGCATATGTACGTCTTGTATAAACTAAACGTGTCTATGTAGTTGCTAATTGAAATGACACATATACCTAATATAAGCTTCCGCAAAAAATAAAATTAAAAAAATATATATAAGATGATATATATATTGTAAATGAACCATAAGTGGGCATAAGGGAAAATATTAAGCGTGAATGTATTAAATACCTTAACGCTTCAGTTAAAGATTCCCATCAGGAACGCTCTTAATATTATGCGGATATTCATCAATTTCTTGATATAATTATTATCACTAGGGTCGCCAGTGATCGAAATTTTACCAAAAAATAAACTCAACAATAATAAAGAAAGTAATGGTCGATTTAACCAACTAATTAATCTTGGAAAAGTTATAAAAAATTTAACTATTAAACAATGCACTTGAAATATACCTTAAAATTTCTAACTGTGCAAATTAAAATGAACGTTGTCAATGAATTTTCGTTAAAAGTTGCAACAAACCAATGGGAAAAAATTCAATCACTTCCTATTTTGTTGTTGTTGTTGATATTGTCGATTCAACCAACTACATAAAATTGACCTTAGAAAAAAATTATTCAAAAATTAACTATCACACAATGCACTTGATTATTATAAAACGAATGATATCAAAGGTTATTTTCACTTCAATGTGTTTTTTTTTACAAAAAATACTTGAAATTTAATGTCCGTTAAAAATGTAATTGTAAAAGAATTCGGTGTTGCAACACGTAAAATACAAACACAATTAAAAGTAAAAAAAAATTTCAACCACTAATCCACCGTAGTCGATACAAAATTATCCGTTATATGTATTTGCAACTTATACAGAACAGCGAGGAAATGTACTTCTATATACGACTGTGTTAAGTGTGACGCGCAAAGGCAAAATAACGTCAACCAATGAAAACACACCACCGCGCTTTTAGTTGTTGTAATCGCTTAATTTGCGCCAGGTCTTTTTCTTTCGCATGTCTTCTCTTTTCTAACGGTATAAACTGTATCCATATATGTCAACGGCAACACAGTCAAAAAGGAAACACAAACTTTTTTGTTAGCGTAATTATATATAGATTATATGGTTGTTAAAACCAAGATATTGGCTTAAAACGATTTACATAAATTTATTAATTCTTTAATATAGTTTTTTTATTCATATGAAACTTTTTGTTTGACTATATTGATTTAACTACGAGTATATCTATAATTAAAAATTATTCGCAAAATGTGTTGGTAAGCGCATAACTCAACAACCCCTAAACCAATTTTAACAATTATTTTTTTTAAATGTTCGTTGAAGTCCAAGAATGGCCCGTTTTTTTCCTATACAATTGTTTTCCAACTAAAATGTAGTATTGGTATTCAATAAAGTTCATATTAAATTACAAACACTCACTGTTGTCAAAGCAATGTAGGTGTATTCCTAACGTCGAAGTCAAAACAGTATGCAACAAAAGGTGTTTCGGAAAAATAGATCCTCCAAAGCGAACACGCATACTGTTTTGACTCGCGAACTCGACCAAATTGAATAGTCAAAAAATGTAAGATCTATAGATAATTAGTGTAGTTTGTTATAATATTAGCGATAGTTAGTTATAATATTAGCGATATTATTTCTTTTGTTTTAGTTTCGGAACGCGACATAAAATGCATCAGTTTCCACTTCATTATATCTGTCACACAAACCGCGTTAAAAAAATTGTCTTCACTTTAATAATTAATCTATAATATAAAAATTAATCCCTGAATGTCTTGCTAAGCGCAATTTTCGAGAAAAACTGAACCGATTTCGCTAGTTCTATAAAATGGTTCTTACTCCTATATAAACAATTCGTAAACTTATATTATATATGCATATAAAAGAGAGTCGTGTTAGTTAAAAATATTTATAACTCAAAAACGGTTTAATCGATTTGTCTGAAAATTGGTGGGGGAGAAAGAATAGAATCGTCTATCTTAAATGATTCACTACTGTTGAATGAAAATAGAAAAATAAATGATCTAGATATACTCGAAATGACATCACATAATCTTCGGTTGAAAATTATTAAGAGTAATTTAAATTCACCTCAATTATGCAACGGTACACGTTTGGTAATCAAAAATAATTCAAGAACTATCATCGTAGCAACCATTTTGATTGGAAAATTTAATAGAGAAATGTTCCTCTTGACGTTTTCAAATGATACTGTCAGTTATTGTTAAAAATTAAGAATGATCTAGACTAGAAGACCCCGTCCATACGTACAATATATAATATAATTTAGTTAAATTTTACTATATCATATTTTACGGAATTTGAGACTACTAAATTATAAATTAATATGTTTGCATCCAATTATTCCGGCAGTGCCTTGTTGTCAACCGCCTTACATATGTCGATTATATTTGCGGTGGCAGACACCATGGCGTATGCGTTATTACAATTACACAGATGCATTTGTAAATAAATATGTAAATACGTAAATTATTGAACGCGCGTGTGTCTTTCGCTAAATGTGAATAAGTAACACAAAAGTGAGCAGGCAATTTTTCTATTAGAGTTTATGTCACACTCAACGTAAGTACTAGACCACAAAAGACCAAAAACAAGCACTAATGAGATATGATTTGTTCTAGCAAAACAAAATACAAAACATGACAGTTGTACAAGTATGTGGAAAGAAGGTATTATGTAAAGCTTGCTGGGTATATATGAGTAACGTATGATATCTCTTGTATAGCGATATATCGGAACAAATGTGTGCTCGACCATGTCAGGAACACGGCTTATGCGAGGTCTAGGAATGGTTACCTTGACAGTTTTGTTACTGTGTGATTCTCATCTACTTTAACCAAGAGGCTGCTTGAGTGCTGAACAAAGCATACACCGGAGCGAGGCTAAGCCATTGCACTTCGACTAAGTTGACCTTCGCGATTACTTCTATTGCCAAAAACTCGTGAGTACAATTTTAACCACGCCCACTTTTTTAAAAAATTTAAACCGCAAATGCCCTCTCTAATGTGATCCTGTATCTTATTGTGGGGCTTAGTAATGGCAATCTGTTTGTTTGATTAATGGCATTTTGTGGGCGTGGCAGTGATCCGAATACTCCCATCTGTAATACCGACCAAGAAACATGTGTACCAAGTTTCATAAAGATATCTAAATTTTTAATCAAGATACAAACAACTGTTAGTTGAACAAAACTATTATACTCCGTAGCAACATGTTGTGACAGTATATTGAGTGAAAATGAGGCGTCCCCTGTAACGCAGTAAAGTCGAAGTCAAGAGAAGATACGTTTAGTGTTGATTCGGAGATTATATTTTACGTGTTTAAGTTTACAATTTCGCGGAAAACGTATTTGCATGCTCCACAATGATAACAACAATTTTAAACTAATTTCATAGGGAGAGATGAGGTAGCGATCCCCAGTACTTCCACTGGTTTCAGAAGATTAAGAGGGAAAACAGCTCAATATTATTATGATTACAGAGCACGAAAGCGAGCAGAGATGGAAAGTTATCAAATACGGTAACTAGTAACCTGTGTACAAGTTCTGAGATTTAATGTTAATTCTTGTAGAAGTAACGTTTCAAAAGCAAAGCCCTTTGCGAAATTTGCATATTAGATAAACAAGTATTCGACTTTATTAAAAAAGACATTTCGATAGTATTTAATTGTCAAAGTCTTCGTGCACACGCCAATGATTTTACCGATCGAGTCTTCCGAATACGAATATTTTGATGTTATCAGGAAGCTTTAGAAGCGATGAAGAACCTCCTGTACAAGTACCAAGTTTTGAATTTGTTGTGAGATTTTAATATAATGAAATTCAGGTGTTGCCATCTATCGTAATGTATGTCGAAAAAAAATAAAAATTTGTATTTTTGACATATTGAAGTTTCACTTTTTCCACGCGGAGGGACTACACGCACCCTGTTTTAATTTTTGTTGTAATTTAAGTAGAGGTCAAGCATGAAAATAGTAAAACTAGTTAACAATGTAAAAAAAAGTTGTCTAAAACTTGGTAACATTGAAGAAAGCGGTTTTCGAATACTCTCTTGTATCGAATTCAACGCGCTAATTTTGGTGTTGCTTTTTCATGTAAATATTTTGACATGAGAGCAGGAATGAGCAATGTTATCAAGCAAAGAAATAGAGAGTATTAGCTAATGACAGGTATTTGAATTGTCGGCCTTACTGGCTAAATTATATATACAATAATATAAAATTTCTAATATTTTAAAAATTGGATCATCTTGAAAATGTGTCCTATTTTTTTTTGCCTGCCCTTTTGAAAACTAAATGTAAATGTATATCTGTTGGCACCCGCTGGAAGTTGGTGTTGCCACACTTATAAAACTCACTAATCGAAAACTCATTTGAACATACGATAATCAAATATCTGCTGCACTGCCTACGGGAAAGAGCTTCTCAGAAAACCATTCAGGTTTTTGAAGTCGGCCCATCATTTCTCAGAACAGAGGAAAATGTTCTGTCAAGCTTATAAGAAATATGTAGGTGCCAAAAAAACAGAAGGGAAGGTCAAAGTTCGGAAGTAACCGAACAGCTAAGAGAATTATTGACTCAATTTTACCCATTTCTGGCACAAAGGCATGCTGTTATCACAAAAATATTTTCCCGAATTTTAATACTAGAACTCATAGACTAACTGATAGGTTTGGTAAAAAATCAGCCATCATTTAGTGTTTGGGTCCTTGAAAAGTTATAGTCCGATTTCGACAATTTTTGAGCGTTAGATTAAATACTTTGTGTCCTCAAAGATGTACAAAGTTTGGCCCGAGTTCGCCCATTTTTACAGTGAATGATAGAAATGGATGGGCAACCTCACCTGACCAAATTTGGTTGGAGTGGTCCAGTTGTCAATGAAATTTAGGATTTCATCTAAAAATGGGTGGTGCCACGTCCATTGTCTAATTTTTATACCGGTTGCCGTAAAGCCCTGCTCTGCCATTTTGGCTGTGAAATTTAATGTTTGTGGCTCTTCTATTCAGTAAGTTATCGCATTAATTTTCCACATACTCGTAATTGGTTGGTGATTATTATTTGATTTCTTCCATTTTCACAATGTATAAAGTAATGCACAAAAGACTTCTTCTCGACAAGTTTGGTTGAGATAGCTTCAGTGGCTTCTTAGATATGTACATTTAACCATTTAGAACAAAACTATTATATTCCGTGCAACATGTTGCGAGAGTATAAAAATAAATTTAAATTGTATCAACGTTCAATATTTGATCAAAAATGATAATATCGCTAGGCGGCGCTGGCTTATAAAAATTTTAATAATAGCCTGAGATTATTTGTGTTATAGTTTGGGTGCTAAAAATTCTTAAATTTATAAATTTAGAAAAAATGTTAGGTTTATTATTTGAAAAACATTGCAACTTATTAAAATATCGGTCAATTAACGCTCAGAGGAAATGAAACACAAAGTCGTTATGAAAAGACCACGAAGAGCAAAAACAAGTACAATAAATGCTAAAATGTCGCAGAGCTTCGAATATATTGTTATTTGCCTTAAAACTTCGATTGAAAGGGCTAGATTAATCAAAGGTGTGTCAACGGTTGTGTGGAAAACACTACTTTTATGATACATATGTACATATAATATACCGCCAAATGGTATATTGTATATACAAGTATATAAATAAATAGATATATAAACGTTTAAAGTTAAGTAAACAAAAACGTGAGAAAGACTAATGACGATAAAAACAAAAGCTTAAAATTAATGTAACAGCTAAGGAAAATGCACAGAAGAAAGAGAAAAGTAAAGTAGTGACGGACAAAAACTAAGTGAAGACAAGTAAGAAAGTGCTAAGTTCGGGTGTGACTGAACATTTATAATCTTGCAACTTGCAAGAATCAAATACAACAACTTCTGGTGTTGACAATATTAAAAAATGTAGCAAAAGGGTTGAACTTCATTGTTCATCGTAATCGTGAATGGAGTACAATAAAATGGTATCACACTAACTTATTTTGAAGGTCATGGACTCCCCTAGTTTTACTAATATATTTTAATTGCCTCAACGAAAATTATACCAAAATCGTGTTTAAATGAGATCTATTTGATATAAACTCAACCCAAGAGGCTAAATTTAATATATTGAGTTAATATAAAAAACGTCAAACAAAGCTTCGGAAATCATTATATTAGGGATAGAAAGTTTAGACCAAGACTAATTTCATTTATATTGAATGCCTAACCATTAATAATATTTTATTGGTAAATGTAAACATATAATATATATGGAGTCAAGTCAGCCGGACCTTTCAAAATCCTGAATAACAGTTAAATGGGCGCTAGGGGCAGGTTTTCAATCGATGTTTTCCATTTCATTCGCAAAGATACACTGGTCTACAAAAAATACGTTTACTTAATTTAATATAACTACCACATTGGCCGATATATGTGGTATCAGATCAACTGGAAGTTCGAAAATCTTTATATTGGGTACATGGGGGCTAAGGGAAGTATTGACCTGATTCAACCTATTTTTGACATAAGGGTATTTTATTATCGAAAAACCTTTTCCCCCAATTTCAATGACATATATCAAAGATTGACCGATATTTTTGAATAAAAGTCATCACACGCACTGGGGCCCAAAAATTCGACATGTGGGGGCTTGAGCAATTACGGTCCGATTTTGACAATTTTAAGACCTGAGATGTCATATCTCAAAGTTACTATTTATGCAAAGTTTTATCCGAATATATTCATTGGTACTTGATTTGAGTATTGGATATTGAAGGAATCATATGGAATTTAAAATTGTGCTATATGGAAAATAGGCATGACTTCAGTCCGATTCCGTCCACTTTCAAAATATAATTTAAGATCGTCAGAGTTATGTTATGTTTCAAATTTGGTTGAAATACGTGGAGTAGGTACGGAGATATGTGATTTCACCTAAATATGGGCGGTGCCACGTCCATCGTATCATTTTGACCCCGGCCCTTATATGATCTTCATGTATTAACCTGGGCATTAAAATTAATGTTATTGGTGCATTTAGTTATTGATTTATTGCGCTTTTAGTAGTTTTTAACAAAACTATTAAATGGGAAGAAGACGGGGTTATAAGTCGATTTTATTTTCACACTGCCGGTACGGGTCTTTACAGGAATTTTACTAAGAGAATTTGGTTATTGTAGCTTTAGTCGTTTAGGAAATATGTACATTCAGCCTATTAGAAGGGGGACCACGCCCACAGGTTCATTTATATATGTATCGATTATTTTTAGGTTAAACAAACAACCGTTGGGTGAAAAAAACTATTATACTTTGTAGCAACATGTTGCCAGAGTACAAAAATTGAAAAATAAGACAAATTGATGTTACCACATTTGCCAAAAGCAGTATATATCTTTTTTTGGCTCGGAAAATTAAAATAATATTTATGCACGTAGCTTATGCTAAATATTATATATAGTTGGTATATACGCATGCTTGTGTGCTGACATTTTGGCGCAATTGCTAACTTATTATTTTTTCTCGACTCGCTCGTCATTAATAAGCTTAAAATTATACAAGTATTAACATATTGGCTGTGAATATGTCGTGAGCCCTTTGTTTTGGTAATTTGCCAGCAGAAATGGTAGAATAAAACACCCAGCAGAAAATGATTTACTCAAACGAAAAGCGGATACTAATAAAATAGTAGTTCAGGTTGTAGTGACTCTCATGTCACGGGTCGGCGCTGCAAATTAAAGCGGTGAAACGTTAAAAATTAAACCAAAAAAGAAATGGTTAGAAAGAAGATAGTTGTGTCATTTGGAATATTGTCAAACCCTTCGGCTTTAATTTTAGCAATAAAAGTTCTTCCTTTAAATCCTTCTGCTCTTCTGAAGAGGTTAGTTGGACGTTCTTTTTGAAGGATAATATCACTACAAATAGGCAGATAAGTTTGACGAAAAATGTACCCGTTGTTTTGTACTTAATATATGTATTAGAAAATGTGTTATTCAAATACATAAAGTTTTCAATATTTTTTTTGAAGATATGTGAATTATAAGACATGAAAATCACTGAAAAATTATTGAAAATCATCACTTAATAAATTATTATGCTATTCCCTGTAGAGAATCTTCCACTAGTCCTTATTTACAAGGGTGGTTCGAGAATTATTTAGCCCAATGAACTCAAATTTCTGCACGGCGAACTTTTGATAGTTTAGAAGCAAAACGAAGTTATACGGAACAAAATCTGATGTATACGGTGTAGTCGATTTAAATCACAACATTAGTAGCGATATAGTTCGAATATGGTGGTCATCATATTTTCGGTCGAAAAAACTGACTTCCCTTCCTTTAAAATAGGTTCGGCGGGTGAAGTCCACTTGTTTCGATCGTTCCGTGCTCTCTGCTGTGTACCTCGTTACGGCTTCGGCCACAAAACGAAGTAGAAACGAATTAGGCTTAAATAGCGTTTCACACTTCTGTCAAATGGTCGCTTGGTTAAGCTTGTTTTCCGAAAGGCGTAAACATGGAATTCATCGCACCGATAGATGTCTCATCCAACATTCCACGATATGGCCCTCATGGTTTCTGGAGATTCCTACTGTCACAGTTAACACGCGCACTTAATCGGTGGCCTGTCAATACGAGATTTTTGTAATGTGATCCTCAATGGCAGCCGTTTTGGGGATAGCTAGATACAGCTCATTAAAAAACGTCGTACTACTACTAACTCGTTAAAACAACTTATGATGGTCGCCATCGAAAGAGTGGAGTCACCGGGTACAATATTCAAACGATTTTTGATTCCAAGGTGCGATTCGCTTTCCAATCGATATTGCTCTTTTCTCAGTTTCCTAAAATTTGCGGATATGCCCGCTTCCACATGAGGTCAAAAGTATAATGCTGATGGATTCGGTGCGACTGACATTTAGACAGTAATCGTCTATGAGAATGTACTACGCTATAGTATTTTCTATTCGCTATAGTATGACGCTATCGGGTGGTGAGGCTCAGTCATTATCAGACCACTCTCCTAGACATACACACATACATATATTATTGTGTGTAATAACAGTACATGTACACGTGTGACTGTATACGACATGTTTGAGAATTTGTGCTAAATTTAATTTAATACTCATTTTAAATATTGTCGGCAGCGACCAATTGTACCCTTTTCTATCGCCAACCCTCAGACATTTCACTCAACTACAGAGAGGATCGCAGTGCATTCGCACAATCATAGATTTCTACATATGTATGTAGATTATGTTCTCCATCTGCAAAAATTACCTCCACAACTTAACCTCAACGGCTTAGCGTTATACCCACCGCTTCGACCACAAAATCGAGCAGTTCCGTCAGTCAGCCAGGCATATTTTCGTTCGATTCGCTCGCAGTTACACTTCAGCGCGATTTGGTGACAGTCGTTATCGTCGTCGTCGTCGTAGTTCGTTAAACGCATTCATTTGCTTACAGCTCAGGCAATTTGCTAAGCACTTTCTTGCTCCGATCCGTTGTTACAAAACACGCAGCGTTAATTTTACCACACGCAGCCCTAAAGCGACGCCAATTTTCGCATTTGATTGGCGCGTAATTTCTCACCGTTTGTTTGTTTTGATAACGTGTGCGTAAAAATAAATTTCTAACACACGTAAGCACGTCATATTGTAAGCAAGTGGAAAATTAACTTTCTTAAATTGCGTGTGGTTCGATCGCCGGTTGTGAGTTTTTTTATTCTTCAAACAGTGCGGCAAAGCGCCTACTTTAAAGCGAAAAGTCTTTTGGCGCGCATCATTTCGACGCTGGCAACCTCAGTGTATGTCCTGTTAACTGGAACTTAAGATTTTCCAAAGCGAATCTTGTGCATCATTGTGGTTAAGTAAAGCTTTTCTTCGACTGAATTCAAAGGTTAGTTTTAGCGCGGCAGAAGAATTATAATTCTTCTGTTTGCAATTAAAGCAGTTTTGAAAACATTGCGGTCCTTAGACATGAAAATTTTATTTAAGGAAGGATTCGCTCAGTCTATAGTCCTCAAAACTAGCTTAACGTTGACTATTCATTCTAAAGGAGAAGTAAAGAAAAAAGGCTACAGACTTTGCTAAATATGAATTTGGATGTATAAAAAATTTGTATATTGACACTTTAATACAAAATTGCGGCTACTTTGCAAATCTTCGGAATAAACTGTTTCAAGAGGTCCTTGACGGTTGACGGAGATTTTAGAAACACGTACCATCTGCAAATAGAATTGAAGACTGCATAAGACTTACTAGTAATGTACATATGTTTTTAGCTAAACAAAAATTTTTCGCAAAATGATGTACTTTTAAAGTTTAAATATTTTCCCAAAAACACTAGCAGTAAATTCTTTGTAACATATAATATAATAATAATATTACTATGAAGTAACAATTAAATCTTCAGTCTCCAGTACTGTCGTCGACCGATGAAAAATGCAGTTTCCAGAAAACATGACAAAATTTTTTCAATATTCAGCCATATGATAATGATTTTGCGGTCATGTTTACACTTCAGAGAAAAACATTAAAATTTTTTGTGAATCCTAAACTGGTTTGATCGACTACAACCATTTCCATAATCAAGTTTATATAATTTCGAGGATATAAAACGAATTGAGATGTCAAAATGTTCAGATAAAATCTCAAAATGGAAACAATTGTCCTAACTCTTATTTACTTCGAAAACTTTAACGACATCGAAAGCCGTAACGTCTTTATTGTCTGGTATTCCATTTCAGTTTAAAATATTTATCGTGTCAACACTTTAACGGTAATTGCATGTCGTCGATATTAGCAACAATGCATGTTCCGAAGAAAATTATAGATCCATGTGTTTAACTCTCCGTCAACTGTGCACAATAGTGATCTAACCGACAACTCTATTTATTACCTTTTTTGTGTTGGGATTCTGGAGCAAAAAAAAAGTTTTTTAAGTGCAACTTGTACTTCTTGAAGTTCGCATGCCATACTAAAAATATATGTTATGAAAATTCAAAAAAAATTTTATAGAATGGCCTTAATTAATATTTAAAAGCCTAAAGACCACATAGGTGCCAGTAGGTCTGTTCCAATTTTTTTTTCGTGTATGAGTATGACCAAAGCAAAATTTAGCTGCTTCAATCAATTTTATTTTGAAAAAATTCAATGCTTGATACTTAAATTAAACCCAATAACAATTTTGTTATATTTGTATTGTGTTGTTGCAGTAAAATCTCTACAACGGCTACAGCGGTGCAAAGAATCTTGAAGTTGTTGATGCAACTGCAGCACAAATTACTGCGGAAACTAGTCAGTCTGAGCTCAGTGGCGATACGTTAGTTTCACTAAAACCTCGTTCTGTTCAAAAGTATTAGAAGCGTATTCTAGCAACGAGAGTGTCAAGAGAACGCGAACATTATAAATAGAACGGTTTTATCAGTTGACTTGCTTTTGAAAGAAGCGACCCATAAAGAGAAAAGGCAAGAGCAAAACCACAGCGTAAGGTGCTATACCGCAATTATCTTCACTTTTATTCGTAGAGCTGCAAAAATTGCGAAACTGGGTCAATTGTGGTTAGTCGTTAAAGGTATGTGGCAGCATAATATATTTTTCTATGTTGATTAAAGTGGCGTAAATGTGTACAAGAAGGAAAGAGAACGTCTTCTAATTACTCTGCTAATATTAAATATTTGGAAATAAAACGAATATCTTACTTTACGAATATTTTGAGACAAATTGGTCAACCCGATACAACGTAATCTTAAAAAAGGGTATTGCAAAGTTATGTACCAGAACCAGTAATATTTATATCCTTTGTTTGTTATTATGAAATAAAGTTTACAATATTATACTAATACATAACGAAAATAATTATCGTGAACTTTTAAGGACTATCGTATGAGAACGCTAATAATTTGCCCTAACTTTCATCTTGAAAGAAAAAGGAATAGAAAGCATGTGTTTTGGCAATACTTCTTGAATGGGGTGCATCATTTTACTGGTGCAATGTCGACGGAGTTTAGGAAGACATTACTTGGCCGTTGACTATGCTGGGAAAGATTTCCCATAACACTGATCTAGCCATAGTTTTACATCAATGGAGTTTTTTTTACTTCTTTTCCATTGTTAACAAAAATAGAATCGCTTTAAGACCAATAACTTGAAAACGAAACTAACTTAGTTTCAAAATTGACATCAATTTTATTATCCGTGATACAATCGTTGTACATCAATTTCACCAATGTTTGTTAGATTGCTACTCCTTGTCAGACCTTCTATGTGACCAATATCGACAAACTCTCTTACTTTTTGAACCATTACTAATTCAAACCATTCAATGAAACTCATATTTTGTAAGCATCGGTGAAGTACTTTCTGAATTTCAACGGAATAAAAAAACAATTCTTCAAATTTGTTTGATCATTGTATTTGTAATATTAGTACACATATATTTTAACACAAACTTATGTTTATTTCATCATAAATTAGAAATGCGTCCTACTTATGGCGTTTTAAAGGAATAATATTTCAGGTTGATGATGTTTTACAAATTTAAACGTAGCAGAAGATTTTAGTATGTGTTCCAAGTGTAAAATAGTTTTAACTTAATAATACTACAAAACCTTTTAATAATATAGTTATTCAGAACAGCTCGTTTCCTAAAAATGTGAAAACTTTTATGGAGGAAAAGGGCGATCCCTGTGAAAACATCTAAAATAATTTTTTATTGTCGCATGTATACATGTATACATATGTATACACATAATTTGTTCTATAATGTAGAACTATTCAAACACGAATGTAAACACCACTTCTGATTTTTTTTGTTTCTCAACATTCCCATTGAGGTCATTGCAAATCGATATAATCAAAGTTATACTTGTAAATTCAAAAGTAAACTTACCGTGTAAGTTAAATAGCTTAGTCAGCTGACATTCCCACTCGTTTTCGAAAGAAGGCGGAAAATATGAATATTGCAATTAAAATTGCGCGTCATTTATTTTTTGTTTAAATTGTTAATTCAAAGAAATCAATATCAACTGCTCCCTTGTGTGTTCTATAAATAATATAGTATTTCTGCGGCTATATTATTATTTGAAAATTACTAGTTTATTGACATAAACAAGTCGCAGTTAAGTGTTGTTGCTTTGAGGGTTGAGAGTGTGTAGTCGAAAAGAATAGAGTGTTAATTTTTGTATATTTAGCATTTTATTATTGAACGAATACGAATTATAGGTGAAGTGATTTTCATACCTTTCGACAGGTGGTTTTGGAATTTTGAAATTTTAAAAGTAATTTTAAAATAATTAGTTATTTTACTTTCTGTTGATCATTAAAAATATTGGTCCCAAGAAATGTAATGAATATAATTAGTTACTGTCTGAATATGGAAGCTTTCTTTTGCATGAATATTAAGTCTGTATTATTTTGTAAACAGAGTGTCAAAAGAATTTTTGAGTATAACTAAAACTTAATGTTCTAGAATACCATATATAATATGTAAAAACATTGGCAATCGCTCAGAAGTCAAAACAAGTTCTCCATTGTTTTGTTTTAATACAAATCGATATTATCTATATTATTATAACGAACCTTACTTGTTTAGAAATCGCTTTAATTATTTTACCAACCTTTCTGAGCTCGGTTTTTTTTAGACATGTGGTTAGAAAGAATTACAAAAGCGCATATAATTGGCCAAGCATTTAGCTTTATTATAAAGATATGCTCTTATGTTTTAAAAATGATTTCGAGCAAGTGGCCGCCGCGTTTGGTTTGAATTAATTCCAGTCGAGTGACTCAATTTTCGACCTCTTTTTGTATCAACTGGGGTCTTATGTCAGCAACAACGCGCCGAATATTGTCTTCCACGGCGTCAAACGTCTCGGGCTTTTATGCGTAGACAAACGAATTGACATAACCCAACAAAAAATAGTCTAGCGATGTTAAATCGCGCTATCTTAAAGGCCACGTTGCAGGCGCGCGGCGTAAGATGATGCGCCCGCCAAAATGATGATGATGATTAAATTTCGTTGGCTGTAGGGCATGTAGGGACCAATGATTCCCTCTGCCCATAGAGCATACAAATCAGTAACTCTTTGAGAATGTAACGACGTCTCAACAATGGTTTGTGGATTATCATCATTCCAAATGCGACAATCTCTGCAAAACTTAATTGAAATGTTGCGCGCGATGGCGGATGAACTCATTGGGTCTTCTTCGATACTCTGCTCCACGGCAACAACAGCGTGCGCACTGTACGGCGCCTCTGAGGATGCGTATTAGAGTAAATGTGGTGTGAAACCGATCCATGGTTGTTCGAATTACCGACTCTGCTGATTATGTATGTCAACCGGATATTGGACTTACTTTCTTTGGTAATTTTTGGAAAAACTTAATATTTATAATTATTATTGTGGCACGTGTGGGTAATTTCTCATCCATTTACCTTTTAAATATATACTAACGAATTTATCTGAAATATTTCAACTGTCAGTAGGTGCAAGGCGCTTTAATAAATTACTTTGCCATATGACAAATAGAGAAGCATCATCGAATAATATTTTTGTTTTGTTTAGTTATTCAAACGCCATACGTTGGTAAAAGTCATGCGATTCACAAATGGGCACTAATTTGCGAAGACGTAGGCAAAATCAAAGAGCAAAGCAAAAGTCGATGTCAGAAGAGATTAATAACAATTAAAACTATTTTTAATTATTTGCAAGCATCTAAATGTAATTTCAAATCTGTAAATAAAATGCTATGCAATGTGACGGCTACTTAATTTTGTTGTACAGGGTGACACATAATGATTCAACGATTAGATTTATGATATTAATAAATTGTGTAACTTAAGTTATTAATAATCGATTGTAAATGGAAAATAATTGTTTTGGCTTAAGCTCCCTTCCTTTTTTTTTATGTTCAAATTCAATGAATGAAATATAAAATCAACTATTGAGGTTGTGATATCTGAATAGAACATGCTAAGCTTATCAAAACTTCACAAGTGATTGTTTAGTAATTAATTTTCTTAAAATTGAAGATTTTTATACGAATGGGTATTAATATTTTATTTAAAAATTGAACACATATTATTTACAAAGGAAATACCTCAATTGAACCATAGAACCTCATACAAAAAATATAAAAAATCGATCTAAACCACTTAAACTCGGTATAGGGGATAACATAGTGGAGCTGATTATGCAATTTTAAATAGAAATTTGACCCTCGATCGTATTATATTGATGCGAATATTACATAGAAATCGATTAAAGAATACGAAAGCTAATATTTGGGTAGAGAAAGGTTAGCTATTACTGAATGGCAGAGTTGTCAATCAATGTTTGATTTTAATGGGTTATTCTCCGTTATTCCGGTTGCTACAAATTTAAAAAACGTAGCATACTTTTTTTGACATTTGTAAATGATTCAACAACACAACGCTCCAAACAAGAAAAAAAAATTTGGAAATATTGATAAATGAAATGCTGCTATAGTACTAACTAAAAGGAACTTAACAAATATTATTTTTCCATGAATTGCGATCTGAAAAAAGTATTTAATTTTGAACTTTCTTTCAGATTTTTCTTTAAAAAACAGTAAAACTTTTAAAGTTTTTATAAAACATAGTTATTACGATAAAAATATAATAAAATAGAGAATACTCATTTTTAAAGAAGTAGTTTCGAGAAAAAATAAAGCTTTATCTTCAAAAATAGTAATTATTCTTGAAAGGTGAATCTTTGAAATTCAGAATAAAATGATAATTTTTCACATTTCTAAGATAGAATTGCAACCTAATTAGCACCAATAGTATAACTATAAAAGTTCTTTCAGCATTTTATCCATTATTTTCATCACTATGAGCAATCACTGAATTACTTTGTTTATTTCTTAAAACAACATTTTGGAAAAAAGAAAAGTGATTATATTTTGGACCTTACTGTTTAGGGCCTTTGGAAAAACTATCAAACGGTAAAAGTCTGTGCCTAACTGTAACGGAGAACTGGGATGAAAAATTGTAAATGAAGGTCAGCCAACTTCACGAGTGAGTATGGTTTTGTCATCGCTTAATCGCTATTGATGGCGGAACTGGCACGCACTCGTTGTGACTACTTTCGCATGAAGGATTCGCTAAAGCGTGGTCCAATATTTTCCTCTCAAAGTACAAATAGTCTTTAATCGCCATCTCCTTTAGTCGAAATGCACGGACCTAGTTATTCGCAATAAAAGTAGGTGGGATGTACATGTTAATTAGTGCTTAAAGACATCTTCATAGGTTTTAGTGTGAATAAAGCATAAGCAAGAGAGCTTGAGTTAATTGTATGCACAACTAGAGCATATGTGCCAGTTCAGCTTATTTAAATTGAATGTCTAAGTTTATAAAAAGATATAAAAATGAAATATAGTCCATATGATACCCCTGATATGTAGTAATATTCAGCGAAAATTAAACTTCATCTTTCACAGCGAACTATCCAGAATGTTATATCTATAGGTAATTTTATTGGCATTTAGGCAATGGCATTGGCAAAATTCTCGATCAAACACTGACACAACAATTTATGGATTTTATCGAATTATTATATTAAATGATGCTAGCTACATATGTAAATTCCTTCAACAAACCACCCAGATGGTTTATATATGAGTACGGCAAAAAACGGTTTGAGATGTCAATCATATTTAGTGGATCAATAAATGTCATCCGAAATGAAAGCTTGTCACTCAAACTATTGGTGTATTTCATGTACTTCAAATAACTATAATTGTCAATATTCTAATAAGCAACAGATGGAGTGTGCCGGTAAAAATAACAAAAACATATGCATTAAATGTTGTAAGCTTTTGAAAAGAAATAAAATGTTAATTAACAGCAGCGTCAACATGCGCGAAATATGCTTACTTGAAAAATTCATATATTGGGTTATATACTATAATATAATATTATATTGCAACGTAGGCTCTTAATCCAACTGCACTAGTTAACTGTTTTTTTTTTCGAAAGCAAAGTGAGGCAAAAACAAAAAAAAACTTAACCTTCGGTTGCACCGAAGGTATAATACCCTCCACAAATACAAAGTTGTTCCCTAGAACATCTTGATTCGGATTATTCAGCTTGTATGACAGAAGTATGCTATAGTGATTCGATCTGAACAATTTCTTCGGAGATTCCCTTAATGCTTTAGATAATAATTCGTTCCATGAAGATATCTCGTTAAATGAAAAAGTTTTTCGTACAAGAACTTGATTCCGATTGTTCAGTTTGTATACCAGGTATATGCTATAGTGGTCCTATATCGGCCATTCCGACAAATAAGCAGCTTCTTGGTGAGAAAAGGTTATATGCTATTCGCGTATATACAAACGGACGGACAAACGGACATGACTAAATCAACGCAACTAATTATGCTGATCATTTATTTATATGTATGTATATTTTTTATATGGTCTCCGACGTTTCCATCTGCGTCTTAAAAACTTTGTGGCAAACTTAATATACCCTGTTTAGGGTATAAATATGAAAATAAGTAGGTATGACAGTTAGCACTGGATTGCTATAAATTCAACGTTCTAAGCTTATACTTTCTGCATAAAAGCTCTGCACGTGCTCACATCGATTGCTCTGTTGAGTTTATCCTGCTAAGAGAGCGCCGTCTATAAAAGCCAGACCGTGAGGATAGTTACTCTCATTCGGTTTTGCCATTTTGACTTGGACGGAGTTGGTGCGTTTTGCGAACCAAAATTTTTGTGAAAATAATTACTGTGAACATTTTTTTAATTACACAGTCGGAAAAACACTGAACCGAGGAAAAAACTGTCGGGAAATTTAAAGCAAAAAAACCTTAATTTAGAATTATAAAGAAAAAACTGCTTTAAGTGGTTCAAATCAGACAATAAATAGCAAAGTGTCGAAGGACTAGACGGTGCAACGCCCTTTTGTGTACCCACAAATCAACTGAGAAGTGCAAATATACTGATTTGGCCAACACTTGACACAGATTAATTGTGCAGGAGAACTGAAAATCGATTTTTTCGTCGGAAAATTTGGGTCCAGTGATATCAAGTGAATGCTAAGTAATTTCTTTTACTAACTCTAAAAGAAATTTACAAAAAACGCGAATTTAATATTGTGACGAGTGCATTTCTTGTTGCAGCTTCTCATAACTGCCCAAGTACTGTGTCAATAATTTTTTGAAAGATTTTTTTCTACCAAGAATAGACACTTAAGTTTGTTTCACTTTAAACTTTCACTTCGAGTGTTTGTTAAAGCTTTCTAAATAATTTTCTACTAAGTTTTCAAACAAACCACAACAACGGAGCTAATACTAAAATTTCAACTGCTACTAGACGTACCGGACGAGTCCGCCTATACCACTGGGCGGCATTCACGTCCCAAAAAAACTATTCCGCATCGGTAGCCGTACAGTTTTGAAATACGCCATACACGCGTTATGTCAATTAACTGTTAAGTTAGCAACATCAATTGAATATAGCTCCGGAATCAATGGCGTACTTAATCAATATACTTAAATTTAATGTGAAATATTTAAAAAGTAATTAATAATCGTCGTATATACCTATATATAATCCCATAATAGTAATTGTAATAATAATAGACTGTTCACTGACGCACAAAGTAAAAGCAGTTTCAAAACAAAAAAAAAATCCTTTCCCAAAAAATAAGAAAAAAAAATTATAATAATTAAACACGCAATAAAACGAAAATAGAAACCTTTTCCCCCACTATGGATCAATAAACAATTACCTTAATAGCCAACAACAAGCCAAAGCCAAACAAGAAAACAAAGAAAAATTGTAATTAGAAAAAAGCAAGCACAAAAACCACCAGCCGGAAAAACCGACATTATCGATTGCTCCAGCGTAAATAGTGCATACACACTTGTGTATCTACATTACCAATAGTAATTCAGTCACTGCGTACCAGTGTCGCTGTGCAAGATTTAGATTTTTCTTTTCGGAAACCTCTTTACCCATTTCTCTCTCCTTCATTACCACTGTACACATTTACGCTCGACGAATAGTGCATCTATCGAAAGTGGCCGATTGGGGCAAAGCGTCCAATTATACAATGGAAAAATCTGAACAATTTTCAGATTATCTCTTTGCGAAAATGGGCCCGCCCAGTAGTACAACTGTTAATGGCACCGAACTGCCACCGAAGACCACGGAACGTAGCGGTGCGCCACGTGAACTCACCGGCTACCGGAAATGGTTGCGGGAGAATCTAATGTTGCTGGTGACGCTGTCGGGTGTATTGTTGGGAGTCATTTTCGGTGAGTTGAAAAATAGTCATAACTGCTTAATATATCATTATTTTACTATACTTTTAAACTTTGATAGGTTTAGCGATTTTTCAGGAAAATTTAAACCATTTAAAAAAAAAAACTTTCAAATACAAAAATATGAATAACATAGAAATATGCACGAAAGTATTGCAATTGCCTTAAATTTGTTATATTGTAAAATCTAAACTAAGTAATAATAAGCTAAGGGATATTTCGCATTAAGTTTTTAATTCATTTTAGCCCACTACTGTAAAATTTAATTTCTTTTATCAATTTGCATGATTTCAATTTTTTAAACTGCTGCACACTAAAAAAATTGTATACTTTTTTTAGTTAATAATAATTCATAATTTCATTCAAACTTATATTCAATTACAGTTAGAATTTATTTTGATTTTCATTTTTATTGAAATAAGCATTTTAATTAGGTGGCAACCATACTCAAAATATACTCTTAACATAATACTCTTTGTATCTTTTTTTGATGATTTTAAAATCAGCTAACAGGTTACCAAGGAGTTTATATCACGAAAGGTGGAAAAAAATTGCAACACGCTACGTCATCAATGAAACGAAATGTCAAATTTTCTTGATAGTTGTTAACAAAGCTTAAATTTTTGTTCATGACGTTAGGAACTAAGGTATTGTTCTGTCAAACGTACACCAAAAACGAGCGGGTCGAAATTCTCTCTTTTTCAATCTTTCGTGTGCCTGCACCAATTACCAGAAGCTCTTTTTGAGTGAATAATTTCTGGGCATTTTTGTCGTTTTATCTCCTCTTATAGTCATCATGACCTGTGATTATTTCTTTTATATTGATAAAATCATTTGTAAAATGGCGTCGGATTGTCGAGAAAATCATGAAATATTTGAGCCAACATAAGCAATAAAATTAGTACCAGACACTTAATATAAATTGCTGATTAAAATTCTTTTGTAGAAATATAAACAAAGTGTGGCCGTAAATACTTAGTTTTTATACCTGTCCCCATTGACAATGTACATATGAGCACAAATCAAAATTGAGGAAATGGTCTCATAGTTCATCAAACTTTTCTTCATGGAACGCCTTGGAATAGTTGATGTTTAGAAAAACACTCATAACCTAAGAAATACGAATACGATATCCGCTAAGTGCCCTCTTTTATTTTTGGAACTAGTTCGCTCTTTATATGTCCACAGTGTTTTCCTAGTTTCAGAAAGTCATGGCATAGTAATTTAATGAAAAAAAAATACTAATTTTATATTTGACTGAAATCATAATACGATACATCATAAGATCATCACATTAATCGAAGGGCAAATAAATAATATATTGCTATTTAAATTCTCTGAAAAGTAGTTTTGGATATGATTCATTCGTTTAATATAATAGCTTGTAATTTGACAAAATAAACCGCAAAATTTAATGTCAAGTAAATCAGTAATTTTCATGTTATATCGCTCTAAGACATTATATATAATACAATATGTAAGTAAGTTCACCTATCGGTTGTTTGTATCATCTAGAACTAATAGGGTTAGATACAGGGTTATATATATATATATAAATGATCGGGATGAAGAAATGCGGTTGACTGTCTGTCCGTCCGTCTGTGCAACTGATAACTTCAGTACAAACTGAAATATCTTTATGAAACTTAGTGCACATGTTTCTTGGTACCGTAAGGTGGTTGGTATTGCAGATAGGCGTAATCGGATAAATTGCTATAACTATGCTCCAAAATAAGATACAAGACTGTTATTTGGTATACAGGATCGAATTAGGAACGGGCCTCTGCAGTTAAAATTTTGTTTCAAAAGTGGGCGTATTGCCGCCCCCTAATAGGTTTTATGAGCTAATCTCCTAAAATGTTAAAGCTATAATAACCAAAATCACTGAGAACAAACTTTAGCACCTCTATCAACAGTGTGAAAATGGGTGAAATCGGGTGACAAGCCCGCCCAATTCCCATACTGTTAAAAACTACTAAAAGCGCGATAAGTCAAGCACTAAACACGCCATCTCTAGGATGGTATGAAATAACTTTATAGAAAGTGCGTTCAAAATTAGACAGTGGGCGTGACACCGCCCACTTTTAGGTGAAAACACATAATCGGTACTTAACATTCTTCTTATATTTCTATATTATAGTGCGAAAATGGGCGAAACCGGATTACAACCACGCCTATTTCCCATATAACACCATTATAAATTCCATCTGATTCTTTCACTTTCCACTATGCAAATCAAGCAACAAAGATTGTATTGGGGTACAAATTTGCGTGAATAATGCATTTAAAGTGTGCCACCTTGTAACCAAAAATTGTCTAAATCAAAACCGGTTCAAGCCCCAAGATACTGAATATGTGGACCCTAAAAATTTTACCAGCTCCCATGTAATTAATATCAGGAATTTCGAACATTCGTCTGACTTTACTCCATATCATTGGTGATGGTATGTGAGGTACCTTAATGAAACAGTGGGAGCATTTTATAAGTCTGTAGCATGTTAGTAGTATGTGGAAAATTGAAAAAATCGGGTTAATACTACCCTCAACCTCCATATACTACTTATAATGATTTCGTTATTCTTCCTTACTTGTTATTCATTTACATTTATCCTAAACTGTTCCCACAAGATGGTGAAGTAAAATTGTTTAACCGTAGAAGTAGAAAGTCAACGATTTGCACGTCATTAAATTTACTAAAAAAAACGGTAATTATCTAAAATGTCTTATTAATTTTGGGTTGCTATCTTAAAACCGAAATGATAGTAAAAATTTCCTACGTGTTAGGAAATTATGTGTTGTAGCCAAGGGGTGTAGAAGTCAAATCACCACCATATACAATACTAAAATGACAAATATAGTTGTACGTGATGGAAGAATTTTGAACTTCGTAATCAGGACACTTCAAATACTCCCACACACAGGCGCAAATTTTTCCCTCAGATTTGTAATTATCTGGCTAAACTCAATAAAAGAAGATCATAATGAGTTGGGCTGTGAATAACTTTATCTCTGAGATATATTAAAATAACAGAAATTTAAAAAAGGAAACAAGAACAAGTAGGGAAGGTAAAGTAATATACGGAATTTTCGCATATATTTTACAATAATTAAAAGCAGGAAGTATTGCATCCATTACTTACAATCACAAGCAAGAACATACACTACTATTAGAAAGATATTATTTCGGAATTTCATTAAGATTTCTTACATATGACCGATAGATGCGCAATAAAATCAACCGGAAGTTAGAAAATATTTATATTAGGTACATGGGGGCTAAGGGAAGTATTGACCCGACTTTACTAATTTTTGGCATAAAGGAATGCTGTTATCACAAAAATATTCTCCCTGAATTTCAATACTAAAACTTACAGACTGATCGATATGTTTGGCGAAAATCAGTCATATGCACTGGTGTCTACATATTTGCTGTCTGCGTCCTTGAGAAGTTATTGTCCGATTCCGACAATTTAAATACCTTGATGATACTATTTGTGCAAAGTTTTACTGTAATGTCATTGATGTTTGATTTGTATACTGTAAAATAAAAGAATCCTTTGGAATTTACAAATTTGTTATATATGTAGTAGGCGTGGTTGCAAACCGATCCCACATCACACACCAAATTTGATTGAAATCGGGCAAGTAGTTCCTGAGGTATAGGATTTCACATAAAAGTGGGCGGGTCCCGCCCGTTGTCCAATTTTTACACCGGCTTTCATAAAACCCTTCCCTGCCATATTGGTTGTGAAATTCAAAGCTTGTGGTTCATTTATTGAGTGAGTTATCGCCCTTTTAGTAATTTTCAACATAATTACTATCATTATCTGATTTATCCCATTTTCACGGTGTAGAAAGAAATTAGCTTTAGTGGTTTTGGATTATATGTACATTTAATGATTTATGGGGCAGGGCCGCATAAGTGCCTTTCACCACTGCGATCCCCTGTACCAATTTATAGTTTTGTATTTAAATTTAGTGCTTTGTTATGACACTTTATATATATTTGTTTAATGGCGTTTTGTGGGTGTGGCAGTGGTCCGATTGCGCCCATCTGCAATGTCAACCTTCTCGCTTGCACGGACAGACAATGTCAAATTAATCGCTAGAATATTTTTGAAGCTATGAGGCGCATCGATTTTGGATCGCTTTAAAATTTTGAAACCTGATGTAAAACGTTCATAAAACAGGCATAAAACTACTCATAACTTCGGCGGTTTGAAATTTAGACATAACATTTTTGACATATTATGCTTTGACGTAAAATAAAAATTTAAAATACTACTCCCCCTTAAGTAAGTATAATCTTGGACATACTAGATATATAATAGTTTGGTGAAAATGGATGAAATCAGTGTACGAAATAACTTAGCCGCATATACTAAAAATAATAATTTTGGTTATTTTAGCAGATTTGTTCGACATATGCGGCTCATATTGTAAGTTATTTTCAAACAAATTGGGTGGAAATATAGTCACGAACATGTTTTAGTTGAATGTCAAATTTAAATGTAATCAACTGAAAAATGTATTTAAATATATACCATGCATATCATCACAACAGTTATTTACTTCATTTTAAACTTCGTAATTTAAAACACGTTCAGTAAACAACGATTTCTTCACATAATAATTCCTAATTAGTGCGTGCTTTCATGAGACACGTTCAAATAAATTCCTGTTGTATTTTACTCAGTTTAAATAAAAATAATCAAATGATAATAACCTATTTGTTTGAGTTGCTACTTACCGCAATTTTAAACAATTTGTGAATTTGAATCAAAATTGTTGCTCCAGAAATTCATATTTATTTTGTATATAACGTTAATAATTCGGAACAAAGTAGTTTTGCAAGCACTTTTATAATTTACGTAATGGAAATGATGGCGGAATATTTGTATGTATGTAATTGGAATTTGTACGAGCTTGCGTATACTTGTATGTAGAGCTTGAATATTCGTTTAAACTCGCTGGATTGCACAAAAATGCACGTACATACAAACGTTTATACATATCTCTCTATTATATATAAAAGTTTTCTGCTGCTGTCGAGAATCAACTAACATAAGAGCAAGCTAGCTCGCGATCGGCGGGGGGCGGACGTAGGCGAGCGAGCGTGTCGGAGCGCAGCGGAGGGCGCCTAGTATAACTATATAGTTAATAGTATAATAAATAAAAGTAATGAGCACCGTGCTGTGATACTAGTCAAGCTAAATATTTGCTTACGAATAGAAATGCCGATCCACTAGTATCTATAATCTAGCGAAAAACATGATTTCTGCCAGTAATATAGATGTAGATATTTTGAACGGAAATTTTATCTATGATTGATATGATTTTTTATGAATTTTTTTATACAGATTTAACTAAGAAATATTATTTTTCTAAATTGTACTGGATTAATTTTAATGCATTTTAAACTAATATGTGACAAATTATATAAATATTATATTTATAATCAAAACAAGTAAGAAAAGGCTCAGTATGGGTGTAACCGAACATTTCATACTCTTGCAACTTGCAAGGATCAAAGCCGGCTAAATACTATCGGGTATTGGCAAAACTGCATATTAAAAAATGTTCGCCGAAATCGTGAATAAATTATCTGACATAAACCTAACTGAAGAGACAAAGGGAATATTGAGTTCATGCGCAAAACGTCAACCAGAAAATCGAAATTAATGCTATTAAGGATTAATCCATTTATATAATTTGTTAGAATAATGGATATTATTATATGTAGTATAATATAATTTAACATATTTTCAGCATTAGCCTAAGTATATCCAATATTATATGTTTAGTTAATTTTGCTAAGATATCTTACCTATTGACCCATGTACTTGTATATATACGGTGTAAGGCCAACCGGAAGTTTCAAAATCTTTTATTAGGTATATGGGAGATAGATGCATTAATACATATTATTAACAAAAACAGATTCTCTCTGAGTTTAATTAAAGTACCTCACATACCATCAACAATATATGAGCAATAAAGACAACCGGACGATGGAAAATCCTAATATACTTGTAAGTTATACGGGGGCTAGTGCAAGTTTTCATCTGATTTTATCAGTTTTAGGCACAGAGATTCACCGTTAGGAGGAAATAGGTTAGGTTAGGTTAGAGGGTTGATCCTAAGAAGGATCGCACTTGGACAGCTTAAACGCCGGTCCGTTGTGGTACCCAAAACTCCTATGAGCCGGATCAATAGACCCTTACATGTCGACAAAGCGCTTTGTGCCTATCACAGACTTGTTGAGACGGCCAATATCTGTTTCGGCCAAATCTTCTGGTCCGCCAAAGGTGTGATTGTGAGAAAGTGCCGGGATGTTTCCACTTCACCCTCCTCCATGCAGCTTTGACAACTACCATCGGGTAGTATTCTAAGCCGCACCGCATGAGTTCCCATTGGACAGTGCCCAGTGAGAACTCCTACCATAGCGGTGAGTAGAACATTGTTCAAGGCTAGAAGATCCCCTGACCTCCTGCGATCCACTCTCAGCCAGAAGGAGCTGGTTCGCAGTCGCACAGGAGTTGGTCGTTGACCAGCGTCTGCTGAGTGAATGCGAGATCCATTGGTCCAGAGCCAGAATGCAAAACGTTAGTGGAGAACCAACTCGATCCCATTCCGATGTGAGCGGGGCAAGGGGCCCCCTGGCCAGCTCATCGGCCTTGCGATTCCCAGCGATTCCGCTGTGACCAAGCACCCAAACGAGCCTGATATTGAAGTAGCTTGATGCTAATTCTAGTGAGGACAGACACTCCTTGACTAGCTTTGAATGCACGGTTCGCGCACTCAGGGCTTGTATTGCCGCTCTGCTGTCTAAACGAAGCTGCACTTCGTAACAGTACTTCTACCGCCACCTTGATCGCGGCCACTTCCGCCTGAAAAACGCTACAGTGGTCCGGTAGCCTGAAGCAAAGATTGACGGAGAGCCCTTTACAGAAAACCCCCCCTCCAACTTTCCCTACTAGCTTCGACCCATCCATGAAAAAGCTCACCGCGCCTCTTCTCCAGCGGCTTCTTCCTCCACATCTCCCTCGTCAGGATATGGGCAGAGAAAAAGCCGCTGCGACGCAGTGATCCAAATTTTCAGAAATGCAGCTGAAGGAGGATAGAATTGTGCCGAGTCCTTGTTCGGAACTCTGCAATATCGCAGCTTCCCTGAGCCTAATAGCACACATCGCAGCAATGCACCTACCGCCAATGTCCACAGGTGCTACATTTAATATAGCGTTGAGAGCCATGCAGCAATATAAGGCGACCGATGCCTTCTCATAGACGGTATTCCGGAATTTACCTTTAACCATAAGAACCACATCATCAACATAGGCTATCCCCCGACAGCCTTGCTCCACTCCGCTACGACAGTTCTGTCGCAAAGAAGACTGGAAATGAGGTGTTTGAGGTTCGATTCCACCTCAAACTTTTCGAGGGCTTTAACCACTGCCTCTGGCCACACGTTATTGAAGGCCCCTCGATGTCGAGAAAGGTGCCCACTGCAAATTCCTTGTGCAACAGCGCTATCTCCAGCCATGACACTACATCATGCAAAGCAGTGTCGACCGACCTGCCCTTGATATAGGCATGCTGCGCCCGTAACAGTTTACCCCTCGGTATTCTGCACTTAATGTACAGATCCATAAGTCTCTCCAGCGTTTTCAACAGAAACGAGGATAGGCTTATGGGTCTGAAAACTTTTTCACCGACATGAGAGCTTTTACCGGCCTTCGGAATAAAAGTAACATTAACCTGTCTCCAGGCCTTCGGGACATGGCCCAATCTAACACAGTTCGCGTAGATGGGGGCCAGCCAGCTACATGACACCTTAACCGTAGGCTGTAGTTGCGCCGGTATAATGCCATCAGGACCCGGGGACTTAAAGGGCTTGAATGATTTCAGCGCCCAGGTAAGGTGACGCTCATCCAGAAGGTCCAAGAAGGCTGTGCAGCCTTCCAGGAGCTCCCCCAGTGGCACTTTTTCAGTAGAGCGATTCAGCGGAAAATGAGTATCTAGGAGTAGCTTCAGCGACCCTTCGCCACTCGTAGTCCACCCGCTATCTGCATATCTTAGATACCCCACTGGAGTAGGGTTTTTTGCAAGAATGCGCCTAAACCTTGAGGACTCGTGACAACCCTCTACACTGCCGCAGAAGGCTCTCCACGAAGCCCTCTTGGCTTTCTTCAACTCGGACTTGTAAATGGCCTGTCCGGCCTTGTACAATGCTTAGTCGTCACTAGAGCCACTTTTACGGGCTAATTGAAGAGCCTTCTACTCGAAGATCTAATCTCCGTTAGCTCTGAAGACCACCAAGGGGGTTTCCCTTTACTTTTCTGAGTTTTCAGAGGACAGGAGCTTTCAAGAGTAGATCTGCTAACAGGGCTGAAAACCCCGACGAGCTCCTCAATCGCGTCCGCAGATAGGATCAAATTCCTGTCAGGCGCGGTTGGAAGAGCTTATCGTAGCTTCCTGCAATACAGGACCCAATTGGTATTCCTGAAGTTTCTGTAGGTTCTATGCATCGGGCGCGAGGCGTCCAAGCTGAACCCAATATATTTATGATCAGAAAAGGAGTGGTCGTCTAGAACTCTCCATTTCGAGATCAAGGGAGCAACTTCTAGAGGCTAGTGTGACTTCAAGGACTTCCGCCCTGCTAGCTGTCACAAAAGTAGGGCAGTTGCCCCTATTGCAGATAAAAAGGTCTACATCACAAATAAAATCAAAAAGTGACTCACCTCTAGCGTTTGTGTCCGAGCTCCCCCAGACGGGGTGCCTTGAATTGGCATCCGAGCCTCTAGCACTGTCCTCCAGCCTAGCAGTGACGACGTCCTCGTTGCTGAAATTAGGTAAAAGAAAAACGTTAAGTTCATTTCTGACCAACAGACAAGCTCTGGTTCTACCTGTGCTGCTTGCCGCCAGGAGCTTATGGCTTTTTGTCCTTAGTCCAGATATTCCATGGCTGCTCAGCCACGGTTCCAACGTCGGCTTCGTCTCTTCCTAGACGGAGCAATAGATCGGCGGAGGCTGCCTTTGAGTGCTGGAAGTTAATTTGGAGGATCTTCATCCTCCAAACTCCTCTCTGCAGTGCGAGTTCCGCACCATCGTCCATATCATCGACGTCAGCCTCCTCGAACAGACGCTCGAGACTGAGGACGGATCCATCATCACCTGACGATCCACCCTCCGTGCTCACCGCGTCCGAGAGGACAGGGTCGACATCCATTTTTGAGAGGGAAACTTTCCCACTCTCTTCCACCCCAGCAGGAGGCAGAGGGCCATCCGCCTGTTGGGAGCATTCTGAGAACGAGCCTCTCGAAGCCATAGCTTATGGCCCCTTTGTGACATTGAGAGGAGCGAGGAACTCCTTGTTTAGGAGTCTCAGCGCTTGCCGATATGGTGCCTTGGTCCTCTCCAGCCTAATCACTCTCCAGTCTTGGGTGGGGAGAGATGGGTTGCAGTACCGCAACATCTCTTCAATTTCGGCCGGGGTAGAAGGTTCGGCCGGAAGCTAGACCCAAGCCCGCCTTGCTCCTTTCCACACTTCCCCTACCCTGGCTACCGCCTCCTTATAAAGGAGAGCCAACCGTTCGCCGGCACACCTAATTAGTTTGTAAATGCCGAGGTTCCACCCGGCACATTCACATCTAGGGGGTGGTCCAGGGCTTCCCCTGACCACCTTCATGAAAACAGCGAAGATACCAGCGGCTACCCTCTTCCACTCGTCTTAGGAGAGGGCTCCATCTTCCCTGCTTCGGTCGTACACACCAAGCTCCACTGAGCTTGCGAGTTTAGAGATTTCGCTAAACATCGGTGCGGGTCCGACCCGAGGTTTTTTGCCGAGGGAGTATTCCCCCTCCTGCGATCTCTGCCGCTTTATCGAGGTGTGGCGCTCGCTCGGCCCCACTTTCCCGTCGCTCAGCACCCTTTTGGCCCTCTCAAGTGTGCTAGCATGCTGGTCAAATTTCTGATCAGCCTGCTTGCCACCGTAGCGCTCCAAAATCTTGGCAGCCAATCGACGATCAGACTTCAGCTTTTTAGCTGCAGTCCCGCGCTTCCCCACCGGGCCCTTAGCGTTCGACGAGGATCCGTGACCCCCATGAACTTAGCAGAGGTTCCTCTGCTAGTGCTGGCGATTCCGCCTCGCACTTCCGCCCTACCC
Source organism: Bactrocera oleae (assembly GCF_042242935.1). NCBI lineage: Eukaryota > Metazoa > Arthropoda > Insecta > Diptera > Tephritidae > Bactrocera > Bactrocera oleae. Next base: position 30,053,026 of record NC_091537.1, read on the forward strand.
AAGGTTACCGTCGGCAGACTCCTGCTCCCTTGCCTTACCGCCCCCAGTGACGTTAAGCCAGGCACCCCCTGGATTGCCCTTCACACCCTTAGCCAGGGACGATTTCGTCCCCCTCGATGAAAGTGTCCCCCCCAGGGAACCGTCCACTACAGCAGATGTTGGTTTCGACCTGCTTCCCCGCTCTTCCTTGGTAATTTTGTTCGTATTCATTTTTATTGGGTCCACACTCAGAGCCGCTATCCACCTCCCGGAAATGTAGTCGCCTTTTATGGTCCCAAGGTTGTCTCAGTTACGAGGCCAAGGCGAGGGTTGACGCACGCCCTTATGAGGCAATATGTTCAGAGCCGACCAGCGCCAAGAAGGAGTCATCTCAACAAACACCTACCACACCAACTTAATGATGACGGGAAAGGAACGTACTCCGAGGCCTGCCGTGGTTTTAACGGGACGGAGGCGACCTTGGCATTAGCCCATCAGCCATTTCTGCAGGGTATCACCCCTGCATACTCAGGTGACAGAATACCACTACCACCAGCCCAGGGTTCAACCGAATCCATATAATAGTCCAGGCTATGTCCATGTCGAGCAAAGGTCAGATCAGGAGTTCAAAAAAAGCCGTAAAGGCCGCAGGTCATTTGGCGTTACCCAGGATGCACCGCGCGGAGGCGAACCTGCTCTACATCCCTAGGAGGAAATCGCGTTCGCTCAATTTTATTTTGATAACGCACATATTGGCCAATATATGGGGTATTAAGTCTTCCGGATGTTTGGAAAATCTTTCTATTGGGTATATGAAGGCTAAGGGAAATATTGACCTGATTTCACCCAGTTTTAATATACAGACATTATATACCAGGAAAGGGTTTTCTTCTCCTTTCAATTATATATCTCACACATTGATCGATATTTCCGGCAAAAATCCATAGTCTCTGAAGCCCACATCTTCACAGATTGAACAGTTATGGTCCGATTTCAATAATTTTGAGACTTGAGATACCATACTTTAAATACACAATTTATGCAAAATGTTGTTTTCGTCCATTTTTGCACTGTGATATAAGAATGCCAGGATAATGTTATCTTCCGAATTTGGTTGAAATTGATCCTGTAGGTCCGTAGATGTGAGGTTTCACCTAAGGGTGTTCGCGGCTACACCCAGCGCACAATTTTGACAAGGACTTCTACAAGGCTTTCTTGTATCATCCTGGATCTAAAATTTGATGTTTCTGAAGCATTTTTAGTAGTTTTTAATAAAACCGTTATATGGGCGGGGTTATCATCCGATTTCAACTATTTTCACACTGTCCTGTGCAACTTTGGGTGATATGGCTTGAATAATTTAGAAGTTATTTACATAAAATATATTAGGGTGCTGAACCCCACTCATTTTTAAAATATTTTCAAACTGCAGTTGCCCCTCCTTAATGTGATGCGTTGTATCAGTTGTGTATTACAGAGTAGTATCTTAACTTTTGGCTTAGTTATGGCAATTTACAGGTAAGGTTTAGAACAAGGCTTTCAGGGGGAATATATTTGAAATTTTGTTACTCCAACTGATTTACTAAAAATGTTGGACAAATAACTTCAGAGTATTGACCGAGGCTATCTTTAGTGTAACGGATTGGTTCAAAACATTTTTCAAAAATTTTTGAAATTTTTGCAAAAGGAAATTAGGTAGACGTCGTAAACGTGGTTGTTGCCAAGCGAGCTCCAAAAGCTGTGACTTCATCAACTTCAAATTCCGAGTTTATACATACATAAGAAAGCTTAATCCGTTATGAGTATTTTTATTAAAAGTTCTTCTTAATAATCATCAGTTTCAATAAACTAAGCAAAACCATATACTTATACGACGGTTCTTTAGAATGAGAAATAATGGGATGGCAAATTTAACACCCTACATAGCCAGAAAGCCTCTTTTAGCAAGGAAAACTTTTGGATTTTAAATCGCTAAAATATGATGAATACCTGAAAAGTATATGACAAAGGATTTACCTTCATAAAGGCTGATCTATTTAGAATTTCAAGACTATTATTGTTATCAGATTTGATGCTCGTATTTGAATGGATCTTCGGACCCGATCCTTTTCCTTCTTTGCTGTCTCTTTGTCATCTTATTCTGGGAGTAAGAAAAGGAGAAACAAATTTCGCTCTTTCAGGCTTTACTGAACGTATATTTCAGTATTTAAAAAGGCATACATTGACATTTTGATATGAAATAGAGGCTATTCGGAATCTGCATTTTCAAGAAGACCTCGATGGGTGCTCCTTCTGCAAATAACTCTTGTTGAATATAGCAAACTAGTTCTGCAGCAAGTTTCAAAAATAGGTACCGCACCATACCTACTACCCTCCGAAAGCACGCCTTCCTCTTAAAGAATTCAACAATAACAGCACAAGTTCAATCGGTATAATGGCCACACCATATATGTGTATTTTTTTTTGCGTTGGGGTGTAAACTTCTGACACTTGCGTCATGTTTGCCTTCTGACATGAGACCGCGATAAAAAAGCGTTATCACATTTTAATTAGCGTTATGAGAGTGCCAACGTTAAAAACAAGTAGCATTATTGTTGTTTGTCTTCGTTATTGATACACACCCTCGTTCGTTTCGCTGGCTGCCATCGCCGATTAACACGCTGCCTTGGCAGGCGGAGGACATAGTCCACATACTGCAATGTTGCGATGTAATTCGCAATTAACCGAATTATCTGCTATCGGCCGTCCTGTGTGGTGTTCCTCACAGTTCACTGGCTTTCCTGCAACAAAACAATGCACTTGAATGGCTGTCAAGTTCACTTCTGCTTTCAAAACACGGAAAAAATGCCAAAACACTTGCATAAGCGAATGTGTCTTTGTATGTGTTTGTTTGTGCATGAAAAAGCGAACGAACGAATGTGACCTTGAGCTTGTTGGCCCAGTTTATATGAACGAAGTGTCATTCGTGTGCTCTGACTGTCACTCGGCCATGTCTTAAACGTACTACATACATAAGTGGCACCACATAATGGTTTATACCATATATGTGCTCACATAGGCGTATATGTACAAGTATATCAATATGTATGTATGTTTGCTTCTATTCATCACTTTAATGCGACCCCTTTTAAATATCGCTCATCTAATTTTGTGTAAAAAAATTGCATAAAAAAGGCTAAACATAATTAAAGCTTTCTGAATAATTTCAATTGCTTGGAATTCCTTACAGCTCGTTACATTAATCATGTAATCAAAAAGTCTACTTGAAAATACAATCTCAAAGTTGTCCAGTCTCATAATTTAAAACAAGAGACCATGGAGTCAGGAGTATATCAAAGATGGATACAAATGTGATGTTTGTACTGCGACATTCAACCTGGGATCTATGTTCCCTTTCCTCATTATTATGTCTCATCCAGCCACAGGCTTCTTATAAATTTTAGGATTTAACTTCAAGAAAGAAACTCAAAGATTTGTCTCCTTATTTTAGCGAGAGAGATATGAATATGATATATCATTTGCTTTTTCGATTCGTTACTCTCTAAGGTTTAGTGATACGAAAGTGATTTATATACATATGTGCATATCCATTTATGTACATATATTTGCCTTTCACACCCATGCTGTTTGCTATGTCGAGATCCATTCTGGTGGCCTTGTTCATATTCGTAATCATAGACATTATAATTACAAAACTTGAGTATAATAATTTATAGAACTATTGTGTATAAGTTAGGAGATCGGGACATAGCTATATCAAAATTATCATATACCTAGATTTGAGAATCGATTTATGACTATCTGAACATCGATCTACTCGGACTCAATAACCTTTTAGTGCTATTATTTTTAGATCGAGCAGGTAGGTTTGTTAGTTAATTAATGCCTTATGTTAAAGTTGACCATCTTATTTTTGAACGAAATCTTAACGAAATACCTCATAAGTTCCTCATTAGGACTGCTCACAAAAAGGAGTATAAGCATTTATGTTTGAGTTGAGAAGCATTTGCTTAGCTCAAGGTTTACTTTTAGTTGTTTGAAGGAACTTATCACCTAAGTATCCGTTAATACTATCCAATAATGAAAGGTGATAAGGGTGTAAGGTTACATCTTGACGCCTAAACTATTTTATGAAAGTTTTTTTCAGTTAAAAGTGGATTCAAAAGGTACCAAAGAGTTCCGAAACTGGAATTGAAACATTGATATAAGGAGTGTTAAACTTTTAATAACTAAACCCGCAATCACTACAAGGGTAACCGGGCTTATATACGTTTTGCAAATCTGACACTAGAAGTGTAGCAGTGTTAGATATATCAAATCTTTTACTTAGGATAAAGAAGAACCTTTTCTACATTGCAAATACGTTAAGGGTCGTCCACAAATTTTCTTTCTTATTTTTGGATAAAATTTTTCGTTTTGATTCATTTATGATTTAGCATTGATAAATACATTCAATTCTAAATTTTCACCCTTAAACGATCTACCCCTGATTATTAATCGCGATTTTTATATTTAATTAAATCAAGACAGATCCACAAAATGGCAATCTAATATAATATTATTGTATACTACTATACTGTACTATTAATATGAAGTCCCTATAAATATCATAAATATACATATACTAAAAATAAAACTATTGTTTTTTCTTTCAAAGGTTTTTCATTGCGGCCCTTGAATTTACATGAGGATTCCATTATGCTGATTTCTTATCCGGGTGAACTCTTCATGCGCGTCTTAAAGCTTATGATTTTACCGCTCATCATTTCCAGTTTGATCGCCGGTTCGGCTAGTTTAAATGCGCGCATGAACGGTAAAATTGCATTGCGCACTTTGGTGTACTTCGTGACGACTTCGTTCTTGAACGCGCTGCTCGGCATTGCCTTGGTGCTGCTAATTCATCCCGGTGATCCAAATCTACATAACACCTCCGATCGTTCTACTGATAAAAGGGCTGTGAATCTACTGGATAGTCTTTTGGATTTGGGAAGGTGAGTGAATGTGTAAATTTATTTATAAATATTTTTTATGTGCTTATTATAACTTAGCATTCCTGATTCGATTAATTACAATAGATATATTTACGATATCGTATTCTTTGTAACCAATTATTTGATATATATTATGAATTTTCATAACCCTGTTATCGAAGTCACACCAGAACGTAGAAGCACAGAACGTACGTTCTCTGATCACATTACCACAGCACGTTTAACGTATACTACTGTCAGAGAACGTATATTATACCGCAAGTGAATGTTTATTTACGCTCTCTGCGTTCTTTGCTTCCTATTCTAATGCTGGAAACAGTCACTGACATTCCGCCTTTCCGTACTTACCGCCCGTGTCAAACAGAATTTGTCAAAAGTTATGTCCGTAGTGGCAACGTAGAAATCAGTTCTTCCATTGTTTTTTTCATTTGACATTTAGGTTTTTATTTATAACGTTTCATAATGTAAAAGCTAAAAAAAAATTCCAACTATTAAAAATAGTCTACCTATTTATAAATAAATGTACTGACTGTGATTTTGAGTTATTTTAAGAACCTTTCAAATATATTCAAGTTTATTTTTTAATTACTACAAAATATCGAGACTGCGTTGCTAGAGAGCAATCAGCTTACTCGATTCTTCGGGAAAAATCCAATTTTCGCGGACACCCTACCGTACGGTCTATAGAAGCGGACGGTAGAAGCGGTGGTGAGTGTTCAATAAATTGCGCCCTCATAAAATAGGTCGTATCAGCTGTTTCGGTCTACGACTTTGCGTCAGTGGTTGTTTCCAGCATAACCCGTTTAGTTTGTGTGTGAAATCAGAGAACGTAGAATATACGTTCTCTGCCTTCTCTATAATATACGTTCTCTGTCATTAGCTGGTATGGTAAAACAGATTTGTTTATCCAACAACCATGATGATAAAGCAGTTTCCACCGGCACCGGTTGACAAAGCAGCAACAGAGAACGTATATCATAGAGAAGGTTCACAGTGCGGCCATTATCAAAATATTTCACGTTTCGCAGGGGAACTGAAAAAGATGAGCGTGTTTCACCACATTTGGAAGGGGTACTGAAAACGATGAGCGTGTTTCACCACCGAACATCAGGGGACTGAAAAATAGCAGAGTTGAGCTATTTCAATGTTAATTGAGAAAAATAATGCTAATTTCAATGTTAAGAAATTTACGCTTACAGATTCGTATATTCAGAGAATGTAAATGAATAGAGAAGGAGCAAATGTTAGCTGTACTAAAATGTTAATTACGATGAAGGAACATCGAAAACGCGCAAGTTCGAAAATAAAATGTCACCACACCTATCAGGGTACGAAACGAACTACACCACTCTATAAGCAAAATGTATACACATACATATGCACAGATGTTCTTTGATGTGCGCATAAACAAAAATTTAAAATAATAAAAACGAAAGTAATTGACTTCCGACAAGAAAATATAAATAATGAGAGAAATTCATTTACATTCTCTGCTAAAATGTTATTACGATGAGAGAACATCGAAAACGCGCAAGCTCGAAAATTAAATTTCACGATCCTATCAATTTACGCAACGAACTACACCACTGTCTAAGCAAAATGTATATACATACATATCCACAGACGTTCTTTGGTATGCGCATAAACAAAAATTGAAATAATAAAAACGAAAGTAATTGACTTCGGACTAGAAAACAGTAATAATGAGGGAAATAATATGAAAATATAATTAAAATATCATTCAATAAAAAATGGTTATAAAAATAAAAAAATAGTATATAAAAATGTCTGATAGGATTTGAACTTAGGCAAAATATTTCATTGCAATAATTGAGTGTGCTATAGAAGCAGCGATATTCGAACTAGTTTGTCTAATCTGTGAACTCAAACAACTATTGTTGTTTACTTGCTTGAAATATTCATATGTTATATGTGAATATTCTTGAAATTGCCTTCCTTGATTCGCATGTCCTAATATATTTGCATATATGTACATATGTATGTCCCTCAAAATCAAACATTCGAGCAAGTGACAAAAAAACGTAGACGCCATCATCGGCCAATAATAATCAAGCGAACTCGGGGCATATTTTCTAAGTATTTCATATTACAACGACAATAAATCCATAAGGAACGTGCGTCTGCTTCAAAGCAACGTAAAGTAAAATCGAAGAATCAGCAAAATTTCAATTTTACAATTTGTATCACTGAAAATCCTACCATCCCCCTCGCATTTGTATGTTGCCCACAAGCTGCTTACTCACTACGATGCAAAAAATCAGAAATTGAAGAATTTGTCTGATTCTGTCCCTTCAGAAAGGAGAATTGGCAACATGACCTATAGCGAGTTAAAATAATATTTATGTATATTTTTTCATATTATGCACTATATATGGCATTAATATAAAAAAATTTATATAAAATTGACATGTATATGAAATCATTAACTACTTCTATATATTCTAAGCACACTGCATATAATACTTTTATATGTTTACTTATTATCATTATTTCATAGTTTCTCAATTTAGCCCATTTTATCTAAAAATGACACTATGAAAATGCAGTAAAATCGGTAATCGCAATATTTCAAAAGAGCATAAGTCAACCCACTGCAAAAAGGACAAACGAGACAACATAGCCGACCGACATTGTCGATTCAAACAAATTTTGTCAACTCCGCCACGATTCACACAATTTGGTGTCAATATGTATGCGATCTCATATATGTATGTATATACATATGTGTGTTTGTGGACAAAGTCGTTCTTTGGTTTTTTTCAACAACACAATGTCCGCGCGAACTCGCCGTTATTTCGTTGGCTTGCCACCATGCACATATGCATGTCAAGTGAGGGCTCATAATATATTAATATGTTGCTTAATTTGTGTTGAAAAATACTGATGCATTAAGAATTATTTTCGTAATATGATAATAATATACGTAAAAATATAAATACACATAAATTCATACCTATAATCGTTTTTAAACTAAATTCGATAAATAAAATATATATCCGAAATAATTATGTGGCGGTGCGCCCCAACCCACCTTGCCTGCGATCGTTCAACTCGCAAAAAGCAAAAAGTGTAGACAAAAGTCATTGTTTGTGCGGGACAAGCAGAAGCAAGCATCAGCGTACGTGTATTTAAGAATGTATGTGTGATTATCACATTTGTGTAAATACGCATAATAAGGGAATATTCAATAAACCTAAACATATGAACATATTTTCCTGAAATATTATAATTATCTCAGGAAGTTAAATATGCTATTAAAGTAATTGAATTGAGATATGCTTAGATTCCAATTAATAAAATAAAAAATTAAATAAAATTTTAGTTTCATGAGTTTTAGGGTTCGAACGTATAGGCTCGTATTCGGATTGTGCTTAACCCCTTCCCGCTTACGACCTCAGCCTACTAAAAAGTGGAAACGTGGCCGCTTAGCCACCGTTTTATTGTTATCCTTTGCTCAATAAGCAATTGCTCACGCAACGCACATACATAAGTTGGAAAAATAGCCTATTAAATGTTTATTTTATTATAAACTCTGGGGCGACAAAAAAATCGCAGACGCACTATCATCGGCCAATAAGATCTTGCTTTAATTTCGCGCCATATTTTCTAAATATTCATATTACAACGACAACAAATTCATTTATAATGAATGCGCGTAAGCTACAAAACCAGAGAATGTTAATAAATAAAAGAATAACATTCTCTGACCGAAGGACGAAATTTTTGGAAATAATTTCTTCTTTGTTGTTGTTTGATGGCAAAAGGAAACTAGATTTCGATCTGTTTGAAATTTAATTAAAACCAAATAAAGAAGCGCTATCTAAGTTCAGGTGTAACTGAACAATTAATGCTCTTGCAATTTGCCGGGATCAAAAACAAGGAAATATCTTTAGGTGCAGGCAAAACTTTATTTTAAAAATATTGTGAAAAAATTCAACATTTATTGTTCGACGAAATCGTGATGGATTACAACCAAACTTATATCTTATTAACAAATATTATAAGCCATAGACTAAATTAATGTTAAACTAAATTTAATATATTGAGATGATGTGCAAAATGTCAACCAAAGGATCGAAATTCATTACCTTAAGGATATAAGGTTTAGACCTTAGTCTCCAACTCCATTCATATTAAGCGCTAAACCACATTGCTTAAAAGAAAGATTGTCCACTTAATTTCACTTAAATACCACTCATTGTGGTAAAAGACAGAAGTCGGAAATCACTATATAGGTCTAGTCTAATTGCACAAAATTATTTATTTATGCTCGAGAACATATTTTCAAGCAATTTTATAACAAAATAATTCACATACTGACCGACGTATTCGGCAAAAGGCTTGTTAGAAAAAACAGAATCCTTATACATATGTAGTATGTGGGACTTTGGGACCAATTTTACATATTTTCCACTATTGCCGAATTTATTTGTATAGGTTATTATCTATAGTAATCCAGTATTATGCGTTCAGTTCAGTTAATTTTGATAAGATAACTTACGTTTTGATCAAAGTATATGGTATACCGGAATATTGAAAATCTTATATTAGATATACGAGAGATAGGGGTAGTAGATTTTATCTATTTTTGGCATTACTACATATTATTAACAGAAAACTATGCTCTCATTAAGGTACCTCACATACCATCACCAATATTACCATAGATGTTTGAAAACTCTCATATTATCCCATAAGCGGATCTAGGGCAACTTTTCACCCGATTTAATACATTTTAAGCTCAAAGATGCATCCTTACTAGGAATACTTAATCTCTCAATTTTATTGAGATAACTGACATATTGGCCGATATATGGGGTATACAGTCAGCCGGAAGTTCGAAAATATATGGGGGCTTGAACAGGTTTAATCCGATTTGAACAATTTTTGATCGTAAGATGGCGCACCTCAAAGGCCCATTCGTGCAAAGTTTTAACCCGATAATTTGATTAATTCTTGATTTGTAGACTAGTTTTTATACTGGAAAGTGAAAATTATGTTATATGGGAAGTAAGCATGGTTTATGGGTTTACACTTAGTTGTGGGCGGTGCCACGCCTATTGTCGAAATTTGACACCGGGTCTTATAAAGCTTTCCTGAAACATCTGGGTGTTAAATTTTATGTCTCTGACGCATTTAGTTATCGATTTTCCACACTTTTAGGAGTTTCTAACAAAACCATTTTATGGGGAGTGGGAGGGGTTTAACCATTTTCACAGGGTGGGTAGATATGCTAAAAGAATTTGAATTGAGCAAATGTGGTTAGTAGGGCTGGGGACATGCTCTTTTTACAAAATGAATGTCCTTCGCTCATGCATTTGTTGTACTAAATAACAGCCTTGTATCTTATTGTGGGGCTTAGTTATAATAATAATAATAACCCAACGATTACCCTCCTCCCGCCCAACCGATGCGAGGGGCGCAATCCGCATACGTGCGGAATTAGCCGAGTCAGAAAAGGCAAGAGAGTTTTTTAAGTGTTGAGATCTAAAACTGCTCAGCTACAGAAACAAAAATTTTAACAGCTAAGATTTATAGTTACAATATAATAAATTGTTACATTTTCATTTATTAAGAGAAAACAATAAAGTCTTTTTAATTTTGAAAAGTGAGTCAGATAAGTCAAATGTGCTGGAATGAGAATTAAAATCATGACATATACGGCGGAATGGCTCGTTTAGTTCAAGATTTGATCTACAGGATTTTAACAGTAAAAGTCTAAACTGCCTCGAAAAGCGAATCGGGATATTAAATTTAATTTCAGACAGGAGAAAAGAACTGCAAACTGTTTCAGCTTAGGTCCATATTAACTCCCAAATCAACATAGTTAAAAACTTGCTTCAGAATATGACGTTTTATAACATAAGAAGAGGGGTGCACAGATCTACGGGAAAAGCACATCGTCTTACATTTATTCAGATTTAATGGCAAATCATTTCTATCACACCATGCAACCATATTGTTTAAGTCTGTTTGCAACAGACATCTTTCCTCAGTTGAAGTGTATGATTTAAAGAGCTTTACGTCGTCAGCGTATAATAAAATTTTTGAGAATTCTATTACTGAAGAGATATCGTTAATAAACAACAAGAACAGAATCGGGCCAAGATGACTACCTTGCGGAACACCTGAAGAAACATTAATTGTATCTGAAGGTGTATCCTCATATATCACTCGTTGTGCTCTATCTTTATGTGTTCCTATCTTTATAGAAGCTACCCATTGAAGAAATCTTGGCTGAAAACCCAGCAGATCAAGTTTATGTATGAGAATCGAAAGATTTACTTTATCGAAAGCTTTGTCTGTGTATATAACATCCGTATGCTTATGTTCCCTAAAACCAAACCCTTTACAAATTCAAGCAAGTTACGAAATCCATGCTGAGATGAAGAAACTAACGGAGAAATCGAAAAGGTTATATGATCAGTGATGATAGCTTCAAAAAGTTTAGGTATAACTGATAGTTTTGCGATACCTCTATAATTTTCAATATTGGATCTAAATCCACTTTTATGCAAAGGAATTATAAATGACTGTTTCCATATTGAAGGAAATATATCGTGTTTAAGAGAGGAATTAAATATCCTTGTCAAAGGCAAGTAAATATATTTGGCACTATTTTTTAGGAAGCATGAGGGTATCATGTCTGGGCCGTAACTAAAAGATGGTTTTAACTTATTTAAGTTAAGTAGGATGTCTTCTTTAGAAATAATTGCAGCGTTAATTAAAGTATTCGAACACAGTACGTGCTGATAAGAAAAAGTTTTGGAAGAATTATTACAGTAGTTTGACTTGAAAAATTCTGCAAATATATTGCATATAATAACATTGTCAGTTGAAATGACAGATTTGTATTTCATCGCGGACGGAAACTTGGAAATCCTGCGTTTGGAGTTGACGAAATCATAAAACGATTTTGGATTACTTACAACATTATTTTTTACTTTATTTAAGCAATTATTATAACATTTTTTGTTTAGGTCAAAATATTGTCAACGCAATACGGAATATTTAGAATAGTCGACAAGTGAATCGATATTTTTAAAATGTTTAAAGGCTCGAGTTTTTCTGTTTTTATACTCTCGCAACCTGTTGTTACAGAGTATAATAGTTTTGTTCACCTAACGGTTGTTTCTATCACCTAAAACTAAGCGAGTTAGATATAGAGTTATATATATAAATGATCAGGATGAAGAGACGAGTTGAAATCCGGGTGACTTTCTGTCCGTCCGTCCGTCTATCCGTCTGTCCGTCCGTGCAAGCTGTAACTTGAGTAAAAATTGAGATATCTTTATGAAACTTGGTAGACATGTTTCTTGGTACCGTGAGACGGTTGGTATTGCAGATGGGCGTAATCGGACCACTGCCACGCCCGCAAAACGCCATTAATAAAAAACAAATAAATGGCCATAACTAAGCTCCGCAATAAGATACAAGACTGTTATTTGGTACACAGGACAGTTAGAATTTTTTTTTTAAGTGGGCGTGGTCTCGCCTCTAATAGGTTTAATGTGCATATCTCCTAAACCGCTAATGCTATAATAACAAAATTCACTGGAAGCAAATGTTTTTAGCACTTCTATTGACGGTGTGAAAATAGTTGAAATCGGGTGGCAACTCCACCCAATCCCCATATAACGGTACTGTTAAAAACTACTAAAAGCGCGATAAATCAAGCACTAAACACGCAAGAGACATTAAATTTTACCTCAAGGATGGTATGAGATGACTTTATAGGAATCGCGTTCAAAATAAGACAGTGGGCGTTACACCGCCCACTTTTAGGTGAAAACCCATATCTTGGGATCTTTTTAACCAATTTCAATCAAATTTGGGACATAACATTATTTTTATATTTCCATGTTATGATACGAAAATGGGCGAAATCGGATTACAACCACGCCTATTTTCCATATGACACCATTTTAAATTCCACTAAATTCTTTCACTTTCCACTATGCAAATCAAGCAACAATGATTATATCTGCGTAAAACTTTGCGTGAATAATATGTTTAAAGTATGCCACCTTGTGACCAAAAATTCTCTAAATCGAGCCACAGCTGTTCAAGCCCCTAGGTACTGAATATGTGGACCCCAGTACCTATAGTTGACATTTTACCGTAAATATCGGCCATTGTGTAAGATATATAATTGAAATTCATATAATAGAATAAATAAATCAAATTATCGATAATAGTATGTCTTTGTTTCAAAATTCGGTTGAATCGGATCAATAGTTCTTGTAGTCCTCATATATCTAATATAAATATTTTTGAACTTCCGCGTGACTTTATACCGCATATGTGAGTTATCTCAAAGAAAATGAGAGAGCGTGTTTTACTCATAACAAGATCAAATCGGGCTAAATTTTCCTTAGCCCCCATGTATCTAATATCAGGATTTTCGAACATTCGTCTGACTTTAGTCCATTTGATTGGTGATGGTATGTGAGGTACCTTAATGAAACAGTGGGAGCATTTTATTAGTCTGTGGCATGTTAGTAGTATGTGGTATTGGAAAAAATTAATAAAATCGGGTTAATACTGCCCTCAAATTCCATATACAACTTATAATGCCTTTCGTTATTCTAACCAGTTTTATGCCGAATATGTCGGTCAGTGAGTATTAATATTTTGTTTATATAGAAAATTGCTTCAAAATATGTTCTCGAGTATAGCTGAGCAATGTCAAAATTAATAAATTTCTATATCCCCAATATATATATGATTTCCGTCTTTCCACCTGACTTTACACCGTCCCGGTTGATCAACGTGATATTTTAACGAAATTAAGTGGAAAAGATTTCTTAAATATTATGTGGTTTGACGCTGAATTAGAATGAAATTAGTATATACTAAGTCTAAACCTCACACCTTCATATAATGAATTCCGATTCTCTGGTTGACGTTTGCCACCTAAGCTTATAATATAAAATTTAGCCACTTTGGTGGAGTTAATATCACATTCATACTTATGTATACCTCACTTCAAGCAATAAAACTGAGACTAAGTTTATGGCCTTTAATATAAGTCAATAAGATACCAAATTTGATTGTAATTTAATCACGATATCATTTAATAATGGATGTTTAATTCAACATTTTTTAATATACGGTTTGGAGGAGTTTTCTGGTCTTTGATTTTCCCAGCTCACATGTACTACTTATGGTATAATTTTTTTCGTCAATTTGATAATTTAATTAAATTAAATGGACAGGTTTTCTTAAAAATAATGTATATCGCTGCATATGAATGAAATTGGTCTAGACTTTGTTTAAACCTTATAACCCTAATATACTGATTTCCGCTCATCTGGTACAACAGCAAGATCATATACCCCACATATTAAATCTAACCCCTTTGGTTCAGTTTATATCACATATACATACCATGTTTGAGTTAAATAGCTTCTTTTTATAAAAGTTAACATTTCGAAGAAAAAAATAGTATTGACAAAAAATAAATCTATGATCAATAACATAAGTTAATAAGATACCAAATAATAATCGAGTAATGAATGTTGAATTCTTTCGCAACATTTTTATACTTTCGCAACATGTTGCAACAGAGTATAATTTTGTTCACCAAAGAGTTGTTTGCATCACCTAAAGTGATAGATATACTTAGATTTCTATATACATACATATATTTACTCTAATATTTGGTGATAATCAGTGGTTAGGTATATTTTCTCAGCCATCATGTTGAACTTATTATAAACAAGTAAGGACGGGCTAAGTTCGGATGTAACCGAACATTTTATACTCTCGCAAAGTCAAATGGTATACTCGTTTGAGATTTCTTTGTGGATTGACTGATATTTTCGGTAGAAGGTCAACTATAGGCACTGGGGTCCACATATTTAGTACTTAGGGGTTTGAACAGTTTTGGTTCGATTTAGACAATTTTTGGCCGCAAGGTGGCATACTTTAATTGCATTATTCACGCAAAGTTTTACCCCGATATAATCATTGTTACCTGATTTGCATAGTGGAAAGTGAAAGAATCAGATGGAATTGAAAATGGTGTTACATGGGGAATAAGCGTGGTTGTAGTCCGATTTCGCACTATGACATAGAAACGTGAAAAGAACGTTATGCACCGAATTTGGTTGAAATCGGTTGAGCAGATCTCAAGATATGGGTTTTCACCTAAAAGTGGACTGTGCCACGCCCACTGACTAATTTTGAACGCAGTTCCTATAAAGCCAATTTATACCATCTCAGAGATAAGATTTAATGTCTCTGGCGTGTTTAGTGCTTGATTTATCGCGCTTTTAGTAGTTTTTAACAGTGCCGTTATATGGGGAGTGGGCGAAGTTGACACCCGATTTGAACTATTTTCACACCGTCAATAGAAGTGCTAAAAACATTTGCTTCCAGTGAATTTCGTTATTATAGCATTAGCGGTTTAGGAGATATGCACATTAAACCTATTAGAGGCGGGACCACGCCCACTTTTTAAAAAAAAAGTTTTAACTGCAGATGCCCCTCCCTAATGTGATCCTGTGTACCAAATAACAGTCTTGTATCTTATTGCGGAGCTTAGTTATGGCAAGTTATTTGTTTTTGATTAATGGCGTTTTGTGGGCGTGGCAGTGGTCCGATTACGCCCATCTGCAATACCAACCGTCTCACGGTACCATGAAACATGTCTACCAAGTTTCATAAAGATATCTCAATTTTTACTCAAGTTAGAGCTTGCACGGACGGACGGACAGACGGACGGACGGACAGACAGTCACCCGGATTTCAACTCGTCTCTTCATCCTGATCATTTATATATATATAACCCTATATCTAACTCGATTAATTTTAGGTGATACAAACAACCGTTAGGTGAACAAAACTATTATACTCTGTAGCAACAGGTTGCGAGAGTATAAAAATAGTGAGCAGTCACAAAATACTGAAAGTCACGCTAATCGTAGATTAGATTCCGATGTACGTCTGTCCGAACAAATTATCAATACAAATCAACATAGAACCAGGCGGGAAAATCCGCAAATTTGCTCTGAAGAGCAAATAAGAGATACTCGAGGTCATAGGTCTCGGCGTGAAGACCCCGAGGTTCGATTTGTTGAGCAAGTTGCAAATACTGTTCAACATAGAACAAAGCGGCAAGATCCCCAAATTCGCTCTGAAGAGCAAATAAGAAATACTCGAGGTCATAGATCTCGTCGAGAAAATCCTGAAATACGTTATGATGAACAAAGTAGGAACACTAGGGATCATAGAGAACTTCGCGCAAGAAATCCTGAGTATAGGAATTTAGAGCGCATTCGTGATCAAATGCAAAAGGAACATGCAAGAAGAAATCCTGAAATAAGGAGAGAGGAGCGTGATAGAGAATCACAACGTCGGCAGCTTAGTAGGAGTGGTATTAGGGAAGAAATTTTGAATCAGAGACGTCTTAGACAAGGTCAAGTTCGCCTTCGTAGAAATAACCCACTCAATAGACAAATTGAAAACCAAAGGCAGTCCCAACGAATCCGATTAACGAGAGAAAATAATGTTATAGAAACTGATAATAGTGGCAATTTAACAGATTTCAAAAACATATATTTCCAAAATATAAATAAGGGCCCTACAGAAATATGTATTTGCAGCGACGGCTTATGGTTTTCACACCAAGTTCGCAAATTAAATTTCGAAGCTATTGCGCAAGGTCACCCGAATGCTGCATCCGCCTTCTTTTTAATGCAAAAATTTCCTTCACAAGATGGAAATTACAATTTTTGTGCTACTTGCAAAAATGCGATTGTTAGAAAGAGCGTTCCAAAAATATGTTTAATTAACGGTCTAGACTTTCGTGAAATACCGGATTGTTTGAAAGGTTTAACCCCAATTGAAGAACGTCTCATAATGCCTAGATTGCCTTTTATGACAATCCGTCCGTTAGGATATCAAGGTCAGAGTTTGCTCAAAGGTGTTGTTGTTAATATACCAATTTCTGTTAACAACATTGTGACATCTCTACCAAGGTCCTTTGATGAGGCTCATGTTATACAAATTCACTTAAGAAGGCGTTTGGAATACAATCATGATTACATGATCGATACCATACGCCCCGCAAAGATTATGGAAGCTTTGCAGTTCTTAGTGAATACCCCTCTGTATCGTGAGCACAATATACATATTAATGAAAACTGGATTTCAGAATTTAATAACCAAGAAGAAGTTCCGTTTGTTGCATCTGCAGAGGATTCCCGATTGGTTCAATCTTTTCATGCGGCACAAACTTCTCATGATAATCCCTCAGGTAATAATATTCCCACGGATCTTTTACCTTCAGAGCTAAATCCAGGCGGTCAAGAAACTCTTTTGGACAATATGCCTGTAGAAAACTTAGACTATAACCGTTTAGTTATAGCGCCAGGTGAAGGACAAAGACCAATTGACATAATTCAAGATAATAATTCAGAAGAGTTGTCATTTGGAACAATATACGTTGGGCAGAAGCGTAAATGCTCTGAAACGTATAGCAAGATAATACGTTCTGAAATTCGCCGTTTTTACAGAAGAGCGTGTACCATTCCAAAGTTGTTCTATGATTACAAAAAATTAGAACTGCTACAAATTAAGACATCCATTTGCCTTAGAAAGTTTTCAGGTCGCAACCGAGTTACGGCCCAAAATCTATTAAACGAAAACTTTGTTCAAAACTTGATTCAACACAATGATGGTTACAAGGTTTTGAAAGGCGTTAGATCCTCACCTGCGCACTGGGAAGCTGAGAAGAAAAAGGCAATCGCTATGATTCGCCAATTTGGGCTTCCAACCTTCTTTATCACTTTATCGGCTGCAGAATCTCAGTGGGTTGAGCTTTTGGTCATCCTCTCTAAAACTGTTGATTCTAAAGATATTTCGGAAGAGGAAGCCAACAGTTTAACAATCCAAGATAGATATCGCTTAATTCGGTCAGACGCGGTTACTTGTGCTAGATATTTTGACTACCGCTATCGACAAATTCTTAAGCTTTTTAAAGATAACGCCGGCATTGTTGGAGAGCATTTTGTTACAAATTTCTACTGGAGAGTGGAGTTTCAACAGAGATCCCCGCATGTACATGGCATGTATTGGCTTAATAATGCTCCCAGGATCAACCTTCAAGATCCTCAGACATTCCCTGATGTCATTAGTTTTATTGACAATTATATTTCTACCGATGGTTCGATCAGCCACTTAGAAAATTATTAGGGTTATCAAAAGCAAAACCACAGTCGGTCTTGTACTAGGGAAATAAGAGGACAACAGTTTTGTCGTTTTGATATACCATATCCACCAATGCCTTCAACGCAATTACTGTTACCTCTTACAGAAACAAGTCAAAATTCAGAAAGACACAAGGAAAACTTTTTCAAAATTCAAAACGTTTTAAATTCAAATATGACTACAGAAGACATTTATAATTTAAACGATTTTGAACACTTCCTGTCTGATAGTAGAATAAATATGTCTTTTGATGACTATTTGTTAGCCCTTAGGTCAAGTTTAACAAAACCCAAAATTTTTCTAAAAAGAAAATTACAGGATCGCTTTATAAACGCTTATAATCCTCTGATTTTGGAACTCCATAGAGCAAATATGGATATCTAATATATACTGGATGAATATGCTTGCTGTTCATATATAATTAATTATATTAACAAGTCTAACAGGAGAATTTCTAGGCTCTTAAATGAAGCTATATCAGAGGTAAATGCTGGAAATTATACTATTAAGCAAAAACTTAAACATATAGGTCACAAATTTATATCAGGCACAGAAATATCTGCACAAGAAGCAGTATATTGCTGCATTGGGCTCCATCTTTCGGAAGCAAGTAATGCAGAAATATTTATAAATACCTCTCGACCTGAGGAACGTGTTCGAATGGTAAAACCTACAGCGGAACTTCAGAACCTTCCTTCAGGTTCGACTGAAATATTCGTAGCCGGTATTTTAGACCGTTATGTTCAAAGATCCGATCAGTTAGAAACTCTTTGTTTAGCTGATTTTGCATCTAGGTATAAATATTTTAAATCTAGTAGAAGAGCACAAGATAGTGATCATGAAGAAGTTTAATTTGATTAAGACCTCCTAATGAGCCAATAACGGTTGAAGTAATAATTACGAAAATGATGAAATTGTTTTGTATGATGTAAGAGATTAGTATAAGAGGGGCAATTTTTTGTTATGTTATTAAAGTGAGTGCATTTATTCAGAGAGGGAAGACGATAACTTACCAGAAAGCGGGGTTGTCATGTCTCTTAAAGACGGTAGCGGTTTTGTGAAAAAACGTACTAAACCTTGTATTATTCGGTATAGAAGCTTTAACCCAGATTTGGCCAGAGTTGAGTATTTCCGCGAAATGTTAATGCTTTACTATCCTTGGCCGTATGAACAGCAAGATCTCATTGAAAACGATAATGAGCAGACTTGCAAAGCACATCGTATTATAATTGAGGAAAATCAAAGAAAATATGATGTTTTTGAGCAAAGAGAACTTGAAAATGTTCTAGAAAGTCTTTATAATGAAATAGACGTGGACGAAGGTGCTCAAAATGAACTACCTATCGTGGAAAATGAGTTCAGAGTGTTGGCACTTCCAGAAATAAACCCAAATATAAATTTGCTGGACTTGCATGGCGAAGATTCAACAGATAATGGCACTGAATCTGATTGCAATATTAGACTTATTAAACTACCCCCTTTAATTCCAGTTGAGGAATTATTTTCTTTAGTTCAAAGTCTAAATACTAAGCAAAGAACCTATTTGACACATTTGATGCACCACCTAAAAACAAATCTCCCATTTTATGAGTTCATTGGCGGCGGTACAGGTGTAGGAAAGAGTCGATTGATATCTGCAATATATCAAGCTCTTAACCATCGTTACAATTCTACACCTTGATCCAATCCAAGTTCCTTAAAAGTTCTTCTTTGCGCACCTATGGGTAAAGCAGCATTCGGAATAGGTGGAATGACCCTTCATTCAATATTCTCTTTACCTGTTAATCAGTTGAAGAGAGATTTGAGGCCACTTAGCAATGACACAGTGAATTCATTGTATTCTAGACTTATCGATTTAAAATTAATCATAATTAATGAAATATCGATGGTAGGTGCTCGTATGTTTAGCTCTGTTGATGCGAGATTAAAACAAATTTTCAAAACAGACAGCCCCTTCGGTGGTATACCGATCATAGTGTTTGGTGATTTGAAGCAACTCTCACTTGTTGGAGATAGGTGGATATTCTCTCTTAATCCCAATGATGCATACAGCACTTTAGTTGGTTCCCCTTTGTGGAAGTTATTTAAATACTTTGAATTAACAGAGATAATGAGACAACGGGAGGATCAGGCCTTTGCAATTGCATTAAATCATATGGCATCTGGTACTATGACATATGAGGACATATCACTCATTGAAACTCGAGTAGTTAATTTCGAAGAAGTTCCCGATGATGCCATACATTTATTTTGGTCCAATGAAGAGACAAATAATTTCAATGCCCTTAAGCTCAGTCGAATCCCAACAGAAGCTTTCCTTTCAACTGCAAAAGACTCAGTTAAAGGTATTGGTATAAATGAAAATGATAATATTTTGGAAAGAGTTAAACTTTTCAAAACTTCTGAAACGCAGGGACTGCCCTATGAATTGACACTAAAAACCTCCGCCAAATATATGATTACAGTGAACATAAACACGTGTGATGGCTTGGTTGCAAATTGATTTCCATTGTTATTTTCCAACAATTCTGTGGATTAAATTTTTGGAACCTTCTGTTGGTTTGATAGCACGATCAAAAAAGCCTCATCCTCTAGAAAGTTCTTGAACACCAATTGAAAAAGTTCTAAAATCTTTTCAATATAAAAGAAATGAATAAATTTCAATTGAAAGAAATCAGTTTCCAGTTGTTTCGGCTGAGGGAATAACTATTCATAAAAGTCAGGGTGCCACATATAATAACTTCTGCAGAAGGTCTATTCATCATAGGAAATTTTATTCCTCCTAACAAATTTTCTGAATCGGATCCCGTATTTAGGGAACTGAGGGAATTGAACACAAATAAAGCTTTGACCACAAGTTTGAATTTTATGATTTCCCGAACATCAGGACATCAAATTTTATTCCATAATGTTCAGAGTCTTCACGCTCACATTAATAGTATAAAAAGCGATCTTAAGATATTTTATGTTTTGTAGAAACTTGGAGTTATCCTTGCGAAAGTTTTGATATACCAGAATTTACTCCAATTAACGAGCTGAAGATAGATAGCACGGAAACAACCAACAGAAATAAACGGGGCATTATAATATATGCAAAGCATAGTATTGCTTGCTCTATAGAATCAAAGGCTGTAAAGAAAATTTATTCAGGCCGCAAAGTTTTAGAAGCGGTTTTGTTTAAGTGTTTCAATATTAATATTCTAGTTCTATATAGAAATTCAGCATTCTCTGGCAGACAATTAATTGTAGACCTTCAGGAAGTCCTTACTTCTGAGTTAGGCAATCAAAATGTGCTAATTGTTGGAGATTTTAACATTTGTTTAATGTCTACAGGGACTGCAATAAGAAATCTGCTCCAAGAAAAAAACTTTAGTTCCCTGCTTGGTGCAGAATATTCAACTACACCTGCCGGTACACAAATTGATTGGGCATTTTCAAACATGGATCCTTCCCATGTAAATGCAATTACTTTTGAGACAGTACACAGCTATCATGACAGTATTTGTGTCTCTATTTCGAACTAAAGTTTTCAGACTTAGTGCAATAGTTCTTCATTTTTTTTCCAAATATAATCGAATTGGAATGGTATAGGAATTTGGACAGTAGTTTTTAAGACAATTTTAAGAAAAATATGTAAATAATCTAATTAAGAAAATTTAAATTATATATATAATTTGTTATTATATATGATATTATTGTATAAATATATGATAGAAATTAAGTAGTATAAGGAAAAAGAAATATAATTTGGATATATGTATAAGAATCTCTACAAATATTTATGTTTAATATTGTAAATATTATATACAAATTAATATAATAATATTATATCATTTTTAAAGTTGTTAATATTTATTATTTTTAAGCTAAACATGTATAATAATATCGATATAATAAATAAAAAATGTTATTCATTGTTCAAAAACGATTTCTCTTCATACTTCTCAATACAGTTGTAATGCATTCTATATAAAATCAATTATAAGCGTATACAAAGAGCACAAGAACGATTTCTCATAATTTGAGTAAATTTAGTTTACAAATTGCTTTAATTATTTTCACTGTGAGTGAAAAGTATATAACTAAGGCAACAGTTCCTACTTCTAATTATTAAAATAAATAAAGAAGTCTCAAACGAATATACCATTTAACTTTGCGAGAGTATAAAATGTTCGGTTACATCCGAATTTAGCCCTTCCTTACTTGTTAAAATTAGCTTTTGCAAAGTTGAACCGAGTACGGAAGCACGAAGTTTGATAATTATTATCGCGTACATTGCTTATGATTTCGACAGATATTTCCAAAGCAGGATGATACGAATCCTCTGGTTGAACAAGAGGATTACTCTGAATAACGGACCACTTTGAAGAGGTATCAACGTATAGTAAATCTAAGCATTTACCAAATTTATTCGGAATCAAATTAATTTGGTTCAGACCCAACTCGGACGTTTTTTCGAAAAACTCATGAAAACATGACCGATTGCAAATCGGTACGATGTAGTCATTGAAAGCTTTCCACGAAGCACACGGTAAATTGAAATCTCCTAATACGATTATTGAATCTGCATTATTTGCCATCGAAGTAGCACTATTTATTAAAGAAGCATGCTGCATGCATACAGATAAGTCCGAATGGGGTGGTATGTAAGACAGGGTTAAATAAATAAAGCAACTATTAACATATACTCTAATACATTTTAATTCAAATGAGTCGGTTCCTGGAACAAGAACATCTTCAGATGGGATAGAGGAATGTACGGCAAATAGAAGACCTCCACCGATTCTGTTCAGTCGATCACATCTAAATATTTGAAATTCGCTATTTAAAATCTCATTATCAAAAATGTGAGGTTTTAACCATGTTTCTGTAAATCCAATTATATGGAAATTAAAATTTGAACTGTTAAATTTTGATAATAAGTGCTTAGCGAATTTTTACCACTCAGTTTTTTATATCGGTGGTTGCTTTTGGTAATTTAGCGATGTTTTCCTCAGTTTGACTTCTAAATTTAGGCTTAAATTCGCGTACAAAAGCCCCAGGTGGACTCAGACAGACAGTCACTCTGAATTTAACTCGTCTCGTCATCCTGATCATTTATACATACATAACTCCATATACATATATTTGGATTATTTTAAGGTGATAAATAATCGTTAGGTGAACAAAGCTATTATATTCTGTAGCAACATGTTGCAAAAGTATAATAAGCGAATACAACAAAGGTGATTAAAGAAAGTTGAAAAATATGTATGAGGAGAGTGGCCACTTTTTGCCAAAATTGATAATATAATCAAACGGATAAAGTTAAGAAACCTTCTATATGCTCAGATAATCTGAAGAGGTTTAAGAAAGTTTACAACAGAGAAGTTATTTAGTTGCCACTTGTTTGAAATTTATGTTGATAAACCCACCCTGTTTACAATATGAGTATAAAACTAAAGAGGTTTAAAGGACTTAGAGTCGAAAATAATTTTGCAAATGGTTGCCACTTGTTTAAATTCATTAAACGTTAATTAGAGTGTTTCGCGAAATAATTATATGATAAATGGAGTGATTTGTGAAAGCATAAAATCAAAAATTTGTTAATGATGAAGATTGCCATTTGTTTAAAATGTTTAATTCCATCAACTTATTAAGATAAAAAAAACTACCATGTATGTCAGTATAAAAGATGTTTAAAAAATCTTCGAATTCACAAATATTTCTTTCGAGACAAAATTTAAGATTGGCAACTTACCTATTTAACCTATTTCTTATAATTGGTGAATACAACGAAGGGTACAGGGGACGTTAACAATTGTTGTCAATTTAATTTAAATTCTGAGAATTTTTCAGAACACCTGTCACCTCTTTGAATAGCAACATTAAAGCAGACGGATGCAATAATAAATATTTATGGTATATTTATGTACATAGGAAAATATGCAATGCATAAGCAGTTTAACTATTATCATTCTTGAATAAGATTGGAAACAATTATATTTCTGTTGCCTCTGGATAATTCTACTTCACTCGCACTTAGTTTTGCCCCAATATTTGTGCGATAAAATATTAATATTTCGTTTAGATCAAGTCAGTATTTATATACCAAGCGTTGAATTTGTTTCTTTTCAGAAACGTTTTCCCGGACAATCTTTTTCAGGCATCCTTTCAACAAGCGCACACTGTTTACCTTCCCAAACCAAGTATTTTGCATACATTCAATGAGACACTTAACGACACCGCGATTGGTACCGAATTCGAACCGGCCGAAGAGATACAAGCACAACAAGGCGGTGATGTACTCGAACCCGCGCTCATACGTGTGGTACAATATCGCAGCGGCACCAACACGCTCGGCATCGTCTTCTTTTGCCTAGTCTTCGGCACCATATTGGGCACGATCGGCGAAAAGGGGCAAATTGTGGTGGATTTCTTTACGGCCGTCTTTGAGGTTATCATGAAGATGGTCACCTGCGTCATGTGGCTCACACCCATCGGTATTAGTTCGGTGATAGCTGGCAAGATATTGGGCGTCAACGATCTGCATTTGGTCATGGAGCAGCTGATGTGGTTCATACTCACCAATCTGATTGGCGTATGCCTATATCAGTTCATTATAATGCAGGGGATTTATTTTGTATTCGTGCGACGGAATCCATTCAAATTCTACGCCGGACTTATACAGCCCATGCTGACCGCTTTTGCGACAGCCTCAACGTAAGCAAACATATCTACATATGTAAAACTATGTAACTATCTTGTATGTATGTAACATAAAACGCATAACAGCATACATACATACATACATATGTACTTATTGTACTGCCTCATAACGTATCTGAAGTCTATGTATCTGTGATAATTGCATTTTTGATTATTGTACTTGTATATTCGAGAAAGCACTTTTAAATGTCTGACATTGTCTCATAATGATATATATGTATATGAGCACGCTCGTATTATACATTATATACATATACATTTATATATATAATATTATATATAACAGTATGTCCTTAACGTTGGCTACATTCAAGTATCCACTTGCCACACCGGCCTTTATACATATAAACAAACAAAAATTTATACATATGTATGTTTATATGTATATACTATTTATACCATTATATAACATACATATGTATATTTTATATGCAGTTGTGTGCACATGGCCTGTGATTAATGAATGCAGCACCGTTAGACCTAATTTTAATTGCTACAAATATTTTTTTCCTTCTTTTTGGTTTCCAATTTTTTATTTGCATTTAAAATTTTTATTTTGAAAAAAAAAACATAAAAACGTAACAAATCGAAATGCGTCATTTGATAAATAACCAACAAATCAACATAAAACTGAAAATGTTTACAAAAATAACAAATCAATAACCAAAATTTTATAAAACCATGATAAACATCAAACTCAAAATGGCCGACTGACTGTTCCCAACAAAATGGCTGTGCTGTACTGTGCTGTACGTAACGCGTTTCTTGTAAACCGCACCTGAAATCTCTGCATCACTTTATCGTCACCTCGAAATGACAATACTTCTCATCGAATCCTGAAATCTTGAAAATTCGTGCAAGTGCAGTGCTGCTGCTCTACCGATCACATTTCGTTGCATGAATGACAAGTTGCGTGTGGATCAGCGGATCAGCCGTTTCGTGCTACCGATAGGCTGTAACATCAATATGGACGGTACGGCACTCTTCATTGCGATTGCCTCGATCTTTATCGCCCAGATGAGTGGCATACCGTTGGGTTTTGGCGAACTGGTCACGGTTTTATTGACTTCGACTGCGGCTTCTATGAGTTCGGCTAGTGTTCCGAGTGCTGCTCTGGTCCTGCTGCTTGTGGTGCTTACTGCCATCGATGCTCCGGTACAAGATGTTACGCTACTCTTTGCTGTCGATTGGTTTGTGTGAGTATCTTTAATTTTATGTACATATATATAAGCTGTAGGTTTCAAAGCTTACCTACAAGAAAGTGTTAGTTAATATTGCCAATGAGAACTAGACTTAAAACAAAACTGATCTCTTCAGGCAATATTCTTAAATTTTAAGAAGTTGGGTCGGACTTCTTCTTTCTTCTTATAGTATGTACCTATATCGAATGTGTAATTTTTGTTAACGTTTTTCATTTGCCAAAAACCCTTTTTTAGTTCTCTTATGTAACCAAAATTTACAAGAAAGACATTCTTTTAAAGGTCGAAGTCCTATATGACAAATATAATATTAATAGGCACAGCATATTCGACCTGGAAAACCTCTGATTATATTTTCTAGTAATCATTCAACAGACAGACTGGAAAGTTCATGCCATTTTAATGAAAAGTTGATTTTTTCGGCTAAATTCGATTGAACGATAGATGCCATCAAAGACGATACCTGATTAAAGTTATCACCTTTTTCGATACCATTTTATAGTATAATAGGTCTTTTACTTCGAAAGCGATTTCAGTCTCGGCGATTTGTTTTCAATGAGCATACTCTCGAAGTCTGAGGACAAAAACATGTCGATCACATAAAATCCAAAAAAAAATGTAGGTACAAAAGCTAGTAGAAGTAATTTTACTATATTTTTTTATCGATTCGAGAGGCGGTGTATTGGATATTATATTTTGAGCCCACATGGCACCCAGTTTGGATAGAGTTTTCGCTCAATGCCTTCCTTTAATATCTTTAGAGCGTAAGCAATTTTGATTCATTTTATTGTCTTTAAAAATCATTATGTGTTTTTTTTTTGATGTTTTGGTTCTTAACAGCCTCTTTTGGACATACACTGAATTCATCGTTTTCGGTGCTCATATTGCCAGTATAGAATTTAAACAGTCTCGTACGAATATGTCTGGATAATGTTAGTTCTAACTGCAATTCTACTTCTTCTTTCATAGAAACTATATGAAATTTTACGAAGTACGTATTAGGTAGGTTCTTATTATATTTTGATTAATGGCACGATAGTGCATAGGAGCGATAAGTAATATTTTCTAAACTGCTTTAACGACCTTATATCTATCTATCTATCTTATTTTTTTTGGTTATTTTGCGAATCTAATCATATATCCATATACTAATTTTAGAGATCGCATGCGCACCACTAATAACATGCTGGGCGATTGTTATGCCGCCGCCGTCGTTGAAGAGCTATCACGCAAAGAACTAATGGCACTGGATGCCGCTATACTCTATCAGGTAATACAATCGGCTTTGATGCCTAAGTATACAGAAAAACAGTGTCAAAATTATACCATAATCAACGAAAAACGTTAGGAATGTACTTAGGTAATTCCATATATTACATACATACATAATCCATATAAAGTTAGAATAACTCAAACATGCCATGCTATTGCTATGCTCACTAAAAATCCGATTGCAGATGTACTACACGCGTTCCGAGTGTACATGGCGTTCAGCGGCCACCGCTAGGCAAAATTATTGCGCCGCACAACGAAGTGACAAAGTACAGCTACCATACCACTTATGTTGCCAGATATTTCTAAAATAAACTTATTTATTCCAATTTCTCTTTAACTTTTACTTATTTTAACTTTTATCTTCCCATTTCTTTCGTACAGGAAGTGCCAGTTGGTACGCCAAACGGAAATGCCTTGCTTGAGGGGCAAACCGAGTTGGATAGCAAGTGCTCGATGACCGATTCGGTGGTCATCGATATCAATAATGTGATCAACAGCAGTAATTTGCAGAAGGAGAATACTGGTTGTCGCGCCTAAAATTATAATATTACAATATATTCGAAAATTCACATACTCAACAAGTGTGTAGGCGCACGTGCACTCTCATTAACCCAATATTTATACTACGCAAGGAAATAATTTTTAAGTATGAGAACATATAAATTCTTTACATGAATTAGATTTGGTAATTAGGCGGGATTTACCTATACTATGTAATTCAAATATATTTGAATTTAGTTTCTAGTTATTTTTTAAATATTTTTGGCATAATTTTCATGCTCCTCATTAATTGCCTTGAAAATATTTCTCGTAAGAACCCATTCCTAGGTGAAACTAAATTATCTGACGGAAGCATACAGGGTGGTTCATATAGTGTAGTTTGTTTCTCTCAATTAGAAATATTAATTGGAAAATATTTTTTTGGGTATCATTTGTTTAGTCAAAAAAATCTAAAAATTTAAGGTTCGGTTCGGTACGTTTTCTGCCAAAAATTAAAATACAAATATTTCTTTTACTGATTTAAAAAACTTAAGACTTGAAACTCGACACTATGGGGTTAATAAAATATTTCTATGCGTGAAAAGTAGTATTTCTCTACCAAATAAAGAAGTTAGAGTTCATATTACCACAAGATTGTACCGTAAGTGCTGCCAGCTTGTTTGAAGAACTGGTATAAAAGACAACTTCTATAGCTTTGCCCGTTGACGTCTTACTTATTTCACTTTATATTATTTCATTCCCTTCTACGGAGAATATATCTCTTCATTTTGTTCCAAATATTCTAGCAAAAACAAAAATCCAAAAATGGTTTACCAAAAGGAACAGTAAATTAAAAACAAAATGCAAAATGTGTATGAATCACCCTTTTTACACTTACATAAAAGTACTAAACCAAATAGAAATATGAACATTCATAAATCAAAACAAGTAGAGTAGTGACCAGATCAGCATTCATCAAGTATTGACATAAACAATAAAGCCAACAATGAATAACAGAAAAATATATTAACATCAAATCCTATAATATATTATATAACGGATGTAGCAAACATGTATTAGATATTACATGACGTACTTACATAATTTATGGCATACATACAAATATATATGTATTTATATATTATATGTGTGATTTAAACACCACATTAAGTATTTAATAAAAACAAAAGCAAACAATGTAATCCAATGACTAGAACTAATCCGATAACACCTACATATGTACTATACCTATATGGCAATGTTTACATACTGTTAGGATAGCATTTATGTATAATATGTATGTCTGTAAACACCCCAACGTGACATTTAGCGTTGCATCCGTAAATAATAGAGACTGTTAATTTTTAAAAAACGTTGCAAAATTTTTTGAAATTTATATGTATGTATCTATGTGCATAAGTAAATTGTGAGCCCACCAATTGATACGGTGTTTTTGTTTCTCAAAATAATTTACCAACAATTTTACACTATAACAGAAAAATGTTCCCTGTATGAGTATACAGTAAAAACGGAGTAGAGTTAACCAAATTAGCCAGCAAATGTTTATAAAAGTTCATAATTATAACATACCGACCTACTAGCAAACTAAAAAATAAAACAAAATATAAATATTATATAAAATATTGTAATAATAAATAAATCAATAAGATGTCGAGCAAAGTTTTTAGACAAAGCCACTTAAGTACATATATATATGATTTTAAGCAAACTTTAAAAATCTATAAATATATATTATATTTCTCTTAATTTAGCGCTTAAAAATGTATATGTATAATTTTAGTGCGGAACAATATTTGTACATATCTGTATATTTATGAAATTCGTAAGATTTAAAAAATATGTATTCATTGCATCATAGACGAAATACCCACTTTCATATGTACGTAAACACATACTATATACGTACATACTTACATATATACAGGTATTAGTAGAAAGTGTGATACAATGTTGACGAGGATATTTGGTAATGATTGGGAAGCCTATTGTGTATCTCAGTAACGTTTGTGATGTTTTGATATAAGAGTTATAATAATAAATTCTTGGAAAAAATTTTAATTTCGATTTTCTTTTATCTATATACTTATAATGTAGAAAACATCGCAACCCTTGATTTTTAGGGATATCTCATGAATTCAATCTAGAAAACTTATTTTTTGGTTTTATTTTAATGTAGAAAAATATAGGTAAAACGAAAAATTGGGTTTGGTTCATAATTATGTTATTTTTTTTGTATTTTTTCTATATTTACATAGTCAACCGTCAGATGTATATATTTACTTTGTTTTAAAAATTGAGCTTTAATACTATGTTCGCACCGACACAAACTTCGTGTTTTCATAGACAAAAGAGGTTTTCAAACGAAAACTTGTGTTTTCATCCATACAAAATCTGTCAAACGAAAACACAGTTTTCGCTGAAAACCCCTTGAAAACTTACATTCCACTCATTATAATCGGTGCCTGCTCTAGTTTAATCGATATTATTAGAAGACATATTTTGCCAGCCCTAAATGTCAGTTAACAATTTGTTTACATTCCATAATTGGCCCAAACGTACCCTACAAGAAACTGCTGATGGGTTCACCAATACACTCACATTTGATATATCAGTACTGTTAATTTACATTTGCATTTTTAAGTTCAGAACTTTCCGCTGATTGGAGAAAGACGTACGCAGAGATATTAAGAGGAGGAGATGGCATCAAGTGAAAATTTATTTTTATATTTTCATATTTTATTATTTAATTTTATTTTCGTTGCATTCCTTTTTATATTCAGGTATATTATTATAACTAATGTTGATTAAAAGTTTGAAATTTATTAAATAAATAAAAATTATATTATCTACTGCGCAAAAGAATTTTTCACTTCTGATAGCGTTTCAGTCATAACTGACAATTTTCAGCTATGACGGATTTATGGACAGCAATGACTCAGAAGAAGACATGAGAGTGAGCAGTATAGATATATAGTGAATCAATTCCGAATACCCATGTGTTAAAGAGAGATGCAAACTCGCACACATACGTTTGTTTACATTAGTTTTTGCACAAGGCTATTAAGAAAATGATAGAAACTTTGTTCTGCGCGCTGACAAAATTTTTTCAGCTATGACTGTCATATTACCCATCAGATGACCGGCACTGTTCTTGTAGGGTACATAAAAAAGTAAACAAATAGATGTGTGAACTGTCAATGAAAACTCAGCTAAAACACACAATGTCGGTCAGAACGACTTTGGTTCCACAATCCACAAATTGTGTTTTCAAGAGGATTTCAATTCGGTGCGAACATAGTATAAGAGTATTTACTGAATAAGTAAATTTTGAAATTCTCCGAAATGATATTTGCATATGAGTTCATAACTAATTGAGTAGAGTACTCAATACATATATAAAAACTCAGTCTTTTCGACGTAAAGCTCTCAAAAAACTTATTAGCTGAAGATAGTTAAAACTTTCAGCTCAACCCTCCATACTACAAATAAAAATAGAAGTTGGAGCAAATATTCATAAAATATATTGAAGTATATCAAATTTTGTAAATTAAGAAAACGACATTCAATATCGAGCCAAATACCAACGGAAAATATAATTTACCATAGTTTCCCTCTTCTCTTTTCAACGGGAACCTTCATTTCAAAAAGTGAAATAATTATAATAAATTACTTTTACTTCGGGATTTTTCACTAAAACTGTAGTTTAGCAATATTTTATTATGCAAGGAATAGTTAAGAAAAAAATTCTTACATTTTCCATATTTTAAAATGAAGGGTGTCACAAAATTTACGCTAGATTGGTATTAAATAGAAAAAACAGTTATATTAGTCTTTCATTTGTATTTTTTTTATTGAATCATAGAGTACATAGGATAAGGTCATTTATGAAATAAAACTTGAGTTGAATGCGCTCCACGGCTTTCGAACTCATTTTCCGGAATTTTCCATGACTATTCTGTGTAAATGTCGCTGAATTTCATTGGAGCTATGTTGAATCTCCTCCTTTAAAGCACGCGTGGTTGTGGGCTTTTTGCAATAGACCTGTGGTTTTAAATAACCCAATAAAAAGAAATCTTATGGTGTTAAATCACACGATCTTAGGGCCAATTCTGATCACTAAAACGAAAGAGTACACGACCTGGAAATGTTTCATGCAGTAATTGAAGTGTTTCACGGACTGTATGATATTTGGCACCGTCTTGTTGAAACCACATATTGGCCACATCAATATCATTAAATTTCGGCAAAAAGAACTGGGTTATCATGTCGCGATATTGAGCACCAGTCACTGCTTGACTAGCCTTTTTTTCAGAAAAGTATGGGGTTCATGTGGGTTCTTAGAACCTCAAAAGCAGCAGTTTTGGCAATTAACAAATCCATCAAGGTGAAAATGTGCTTCATCGCTTAGGATGATTTTGCTCGAAAAATCAACATCCAAGCTTTTTTTTATTTTTTTAATATTGTACAATAATAAAGACACGTTATTCTATCGTGTAACGCCCCATTTTACTAGACCTAAACTGTCAGTTGTCAATTTGTTTTTGTTTTTAGCGTTGTCAACACTTTACTACCTAAATGTCGGCAAATTTAGATCTTGCATTCATTTTGGGACACCCTTTACTATTTGAAGGTTGTATTTTATTACTATATTACGTAAGTCCAGAGAAAGGAAAATTTTTAGAAAAAGAAATTGTTGTGACCTTTTACTTCTTAAGGAGTTAATGAAAAGAGTGTAAGCCGTGATACAAAAGCGATTTTATAAAAGTATTTGTTCGATTAGATACTTGTCGTGTTTAGTTGCAAACCAGCCTAGCATGTACATTTAGTAGCCTATCTGAAATAAATTTGTAGCAATCAGCAAAATAGATTACTATGTGGACTACTCTACAGAAAGAAATAATTGTTACTAAACAAATCAAATCGTAAATGTTCGTAGACGGAAAAATAAAAATAAAACAAAATGCAAATGACTTAACTAAATAATATCACATTCGTAGACTGATTAGTATTATATTTTCTTTGAAGTTCGTTAATAAATATTTTTATTAATTGATAAGCAAATAAATATGTATCTATATGGGAAAACTTAAAGTGTGTTTATTTGAGAAACAGTGCTCGAGTTGGCATTCAGAAGGAAGAAATTGAAAAGTCTGAAAAATTAATAAAGTATTTAGGTAAGAGTTCTTGTCAATTAATTGGATTATTGTGGGTTTTTAGACCCATCTTTTAATGTAAGAAGTAAGTAAGTTTACAATTTTATTTTACTTTTCCTTTGTTGAGAGTATTTTCGTTTTCTTACCTTGCTAGTAATTTTAACTAAAATTTGGATAGGTCATCTGAAAGTTACAAAACTCTATTCTGGTAATTCCTCATAGGAAAAAGTATATAGAAGTTCGTAAAATAAAATTTACAATGGATAACCATCACATAGTTCTGTAAATTCTTTCCACCGATTAGTATGTGTCGACGTGATACATTTTCTGAATATTTTTTGTTTATCTTAAAAGGAAACGTAACAACGATAATTAAATATACCTAAAAAATCAAAACTTAAATATGACATTGCCTAATTTAAAGCTGATGAACAAAGGACTCCAGGTTTAGACTAAACGGATTCTTTCTTAGCTAGAATGTGTTCGGTAAAGTTAAGGTCTCTCGTAATCTTCTGGTTTGATAATTAATTACAATGTACAACACTCGGCTGAGTATTGGACCAAACTAATTTTTTTCGAAAGAGTGAAAGAATCCGATTCTGCCTATCTGCAATACCAACCGCCCTTGGCTATCAACGCACAAGTTTCATCGAGAGAACTCAAATTTAACACAAGTTATTGCTTTCACGGACGGGCAGACAGTCGCTCGGAATTCAACTCGTCTCGTCATCCTTATCATTTGTATATATATAATACCATATATATCTCGATAAGTTGTAGGTGATACAAGAAAACGTTACGTGAACAAATCTATTACGAGTATACTCTGTAGCAATTTGTTGCAAGAGTATAAAAATGTTGCGACAGAATCCAACATTCATTATTCGACGAAATCGTGAATTGATAACAATCGAATTTGGTATTATTCTATTCATATCTTATTTCTCGTCAGCTAAAATTATAATAAAATCATCCTCACATTATATAAGGTTATCTAAATTTAATTTATTGAGTAATCGAAGAGGATAAAAATTCTTTATGTTAGTGATATGAGGTATAGACCAATTCCATTTATATTCTGTGGTAAACCACATTAAATATCACACATCTTGACAAACCGGTAAAGTTTAAAGGCAAGTGGAAAGTTGGCTATGTTCAAAAACTCGATACATGGGTTCCTCACGAACTGAAAGAAACGCATTTAACGCAAAATTATCCATTTTTAAAACGAATGACAACTGGTGATGAAAAATAGGTTGGTTATAACAATATCGAATGGAAAAGATCGTGGAGCAGGCCAGGTGAACCAGCTCGAACAACATCAAAAGCTGGTATTCATCAAAAGAAGGTTTTGTTATCAGTTTGGTGGGATTATAAAGGAATTGTTTACTTTGAACACTTACCACTCAACCGACCGATCAATTCTGTTGTCTACATTGAACAACTACCGAAATTAAACAATGCATTTGAAGAAAAGCGGCCCGAATTGATAAATCGAAAAGGTGTTGTATTCCATCATGACAATGCAAGGCCACACACATCTTTGGTCACTCGGGAAAAATTATTGGAGCTTGGTTGGGATGTTTTGCCACATCCACCATATAGCCCTGACCTTGCACCATTGGATTACTTTTTGTTTCGATCATTACAAAACCCCTTGAATGGTAAAAATTTCAATAATGATGATGATGTCAAATCGTACCTGATTCAGTGTTTTGCTAATAAAAACTAGAAGTTTTATGAACATAGGATTATAATGCTGCTTGAAAGATGGCAAAAGATCATTGATCAAAATCGGCAATACATTACAGAATAAAGTTATTTAGTTCCATGAAAAAATTTTCTTTGATTTATAAAAAAAAAACCGCAATTACTTAGTTGCCAATCCAATATTTTAATATATTTATTAGTACTTGATTTATATAATATATTGAAAAGTCAAAAAATCAGATGGAATTTAAATTTGTGTTATAAGTTTTTCCATAAAGGTGGGCGGTGCCACGCCCATTGTCAACCTTTTGTATTGGCTTCAATAAAACGTAATTGTATAATCCTTTATTTAATGAGTCATCGCACTTATAGTAGTTTTAATCAAATGCGTTATACAGTGGGAGTGAGCTACCCATTTTCATAATGTTGGTAGGGGTGCTAAAAGATATGTTCAGAGTGAATTTGATTATTATAGCTTTAGTGGTTTAGCAGATATGTAAATTAAATCTATTAAACCTCGGGGCCACCCCAAATAAAGATATAAAATCTCTTAAACAACTCAAGCTATTATAACAAAATCAAAATAAAAATGGATGATAACCCCGCCCACTTTCTATATAACGGTTCTGTTAAAAACTACCAAAAGTGCGATAAATCAGAAATATAAAATTGAACATCCGAGATTATAAGAAAGGGCTTTAACGATGGGCGTGACACCGCCGACATTTTGGTAGAAGCTCATATCTCCTTAGCTGCTCGACCGATTTCAACCATATTCAGTAAGTAGCATTATTCCTATGTCGCAGTGCGAAAATGGACGAAATCGGACCACAGCTATGCCTTCTTCCCATATAACACAACTATAAATTCCAATGAGTTATATATTTAAAAAATTGCTTGAAAGTTTGTTCTTGAATATACCTGAGCATTCTCAAGAGTTAGTGAAATCAGCCCAGATCTTTATTGCCCCCTATATACTTTATATAATGATTTTCGACTTCCCATCTGTCTTTAATCGTTTAGGTTGGTCAAAATTTGTGTTATTATATTTTAATAAATTTGAGTGGACAAGCTTCTTAAAATTTTATATAAGTTAATAAGGTACGAATTTGATTGTAAACCATTCAGTTTAGTCGAATAATGAATTTTGAATTATTTCGTAACATTATTTTAAATAAAATCTTGCCAAACACTTGAAGGTATTTCCCCGGATTTGATCTTTGCAAGTTGCAAGAATATAAAATGTTCAGTTACATCAGAGCTTAGCCCTTCTTACTTGTTATTTTTTATACACTTGGAACATGTTGCTATAATAGATTTGATCACCTAACAATTGTTTTTATCACCTAAAAATAATCGATATAGATATAGAGTTATGTGTATAAACATGATCAGGATGATGAGACGAGTTGAAATCCAAGTGATTGTATGTCTGTTCGTCCGTGCAAGCGATAACTAAAGTAAAAATTGCGCTATCTTGATGAAACTAGATAATCCTTGGCGAATAATTGAGAACGAATTCGTAGGTGGGCGTAATCGGACCACTGCCACGCCCACAAAATGCCATTAATAGAAAACCTATAAATTGCTATAACTAAGTTTAGATACAAAACCGTAATTTAGTACAACGAATCGCAATAATGAAGGGCAGCTATAGCTGGCGTGGCATGCCCACATTTAGATGAAATTACATATCTTCGAACCTACTCCACCAATGGTAATTCGTGCAGGATTTCGTGTTGGTGTACTAGTCTATATGACTGATCGGATTTATGGAATTTTATAATATTATTATGGCTTATATGGAAGGTAGGTGAAACTGGGGTGCAATTTCGTCATCTTTTAACTCTGCTAAAATAACGTCATCATAATGATAGAAACCAAAGTTAATTCAAATCTGCAAAGTTGTTTGTCCTATCAAAACGTTGTCGGGGTAAGCCTACTATTTGTGCTCACCAACAAATTTTAAATTTCTTACCCCAAATTTAACTATCGAGACATATAAATTTATCGAATTCAATAAAAGGTTATCAAACATAAAAGTTAAATTATTCGAAAAAGTGACTAGTGATTCATTACTGATCGTTGTGCAACGCAGTGACAAAATCATTATACCAAAAACTCATGCTCTGTCGCAACTAAACATAAATTTCGCACGAAATCAATAACTCATCTAAATGAACTTGCGCACATGCGCATAGAAAGCCACATATTCGTTTATGGGTATCTAAATCCACGAGTTAGTTAGGGTCTTGTACAGTTCATTGATAGTTCAATTGATATTTATATATGTAGAAATATATGAATTATACTTAGATTGTCAACATGTATATGTGCATGAATACCGGTGAGTGGTTCAATGTTGCTCAAATACTGATAATCAATATCACATCTATGGTTAGGTGTGTTTATACCCTGAACAGGGTATATTAAGTTTGCCACGAAGTTTGTAACACCCAGAAGGGAATGTCGGAGACCCTATAAAATTTTAAGTTATCGACATCTGAAAAGTTGCACCTATCCTTTCCTCACTAAGAAGCTGCTCATTTGTCGGAACGACCTAAATCGGACCACTATAGCATATAGCTGCCATACAAACTGAACAATCGGAATCAAGTATTTGTATGGGAAACTTTTTCATTTAACGAGGTATCTGGACGAAATTTGATATGGATTATTATATTAATGCAACCTTCGAAGAAATTGTAGAGATCGGATGACTATAGCATATAGCTGTCATACAAATTGAACGATCGGAATAAAGTTCTTGCAAAGAACCTTTGTATTTCTTAAGGGTATTATAGCTTTGTTGTACCCGAAGCTTACGTTTTTTCTTGTGTAAATAATACATACTCACAACAGCCTGTTTTATTGTTCACAGTCAGATTTCTCTAAATAAGTATATGGTTTTGATAGTGAATGAAATCGAAAGTTGAGCATACGCACAAGTTTTACTCCAATTATTATGCCTATGCAATATACCAGTCCATAAAATTTCATTCCAACATACTCGTAGATCACTGCTGTAATTATATGTTTTAGTAAATAAGTAGGTATATATGTCCGCTTTTGGTCATACACAAATGTTTTATTTTAGTGAAATTCGAAGGAGAGGCTTGTTAGCCTCATATCTTTTAAACTAACAAGTTACACATACTACAACTACATTTTATTTACGCAAAAAATGGTCTTAAACTGACGTGTTTTCATTTAGGAAAACTAGTTGTACATTCAGTATCCTAATTTTATTAACTTAAAGAGGATTAGGTTGCCAAATTTATTTGTGTTGATCAAATTACTGTTTAATTATCTATTTCATTAAATTTTTGGGTATGAACATAGTCCAAGTTTTTAATACATTTATATATATATGGCAACTTACATAATTGCTCAAGATATTTATCATCTGTTGGATTTATCAGTATTGCTTTTCACAAATAATAGACCAGTGCATGCATATTTTTATGCCATAATGAATGGCATTCTTGTTGGCTTTCAGTCTTGGAAAAAGAATATAGTCACATGGTGATAGAAAGCGAATACTGTGGGTGGTTGATGAGAGTAATAAGTTTTTTCATATGGGGTTATATATATATATATATAAATGATCAGAATAAAGCGAAGAGTTAAAACTCGGTGACTGTCTGTTCGTCATTCCAATTGTTACAGTGCGCAAATGCGCGAAATCGGACTGCACTCACGCCTACTTCCCATGTAACGCAACTATAAATTTCATTTGATATTTTCACATTCCAGTATACAAATCAAGCGGCAATGAAAATTTTCGGATAAAACTTTGCACAACGAGTGCTTTTGAGGTACACCATCCCAGGTCTTAATATTGTCAAAATTGGACCATAACTATTCAAGCCCCCAGATACCAGAAATGTGAAGATATATTATTGAAATTAGGAGAGGATCTTTTCCTGCTGTATGCCAAAAATTGGTCGAATCGGGTCAACATTTCCCTTAGCCTCCATATACCTAATAGAAACATTTTCAAACATCCGGCTGACTTTATACCCCATATATTGGCCAATATGTGAGCTATTTTAATTGAATTGACTGAGCACATTTTTCTTCTAACGGTGCATATCTGTGATTAAAATAGATAAAATCGGGTGAAAACTTGCACTAGCACCCACATAACTAATATCAGGATTTTCAAACATCTGGTTGACTTTACCCCCTTTATATTAATAAAACTCAGACGCCATCTGTTTCTGGTAATATTAATTAGAAATACTATATCTAATATTAATATTTTCAAACATCCGGGTGGCTTTAATCCTTATATATTGGTGATGGTATCTGAGGTACCTTAATGAAACTCAAAGAGCATCTATTTATACTCTGATCCTTTGGTTGATGTTTCACTCATTACCTCCATATTATATTTATCCTCTTCGATTAAGTTTATGTCAGATATTTACTTTCTATATTATTTCAGGATGGTTTTAAAATAATTTTCGCTGATGAGAAGTAAAATATAGTTATAAATCCAGTTAAATCTATGACCTACAATATGAGTTAAAAATATACAAATTTTATTGTAAATCATTCACGTTTTCGTCGAACAATAAATCTTGAATTCTTCCGCAACATTTTTAAATCAAGTTTTGCCTACACCTGAAGATATTTCCGCCGCTATGATCCTGGCAAGTTGAACGAGAATAAAATGTTCCCGAACTTAGCCCTTCCCTACTTGTTTAATATAAATTTATGTCAAAATAATATTACAGTACAATTAAAAAGTTCCAGGACTTTTTTAAACAACGCGGCTTCTAGTGGCGCCATCTGTCTGAAATTGTTATCCCTCAATTGTGTATTCTTCAGTGTTGTCGTATAAAATTTATATAACAGCTGACTTGTATAACAGCTGAGATATCGCGCTACATGTGACATTGCATTTGTAGTGTTGGTCGGAAAATGAGCATCGAACAAAGAGCCAACATTAAGTTTTGTCTTAAACTTGGTAAAACTTTTACCAAAACTATTCAAATGATGAAACAAGTTTATGGCGATGATTGTCTATCCCGTAGCCGTATTCACGAGTGGTTTAAACATTTTCAAGAGGGACGGAAGGACTTGGAAGACGACGAACGTTCGGGCCGGCCAAAAGATGAAGTGAACGAAAAAAACACAGAAATTGTGCGTGAATTCATTAAAAAAGAGCCGAAATCATCGCTTAAATATATGGACGTCGATTTATCGTATTTTGACAGACAATTTGGGCCTCAGAAAGGTTTGTGCTCGATTTGTCTCGTACACTTTGAAACAACACGAAAAAGACCTCAGAATTCAACATTCTTTTGATCAAAAAACGCATTCATATCATCAAGCATTCACCCTATTCACCTGATATGGTACCCTGCGATTTTTATTTGTTCGGAAAACTACATTTGGCCATGAAAGGAAACCGCTATGCTGATGTTTAAAAAAGTCATTCGATAACCTTCTTGAACGTGCAAAATAAATAAATTAAAAAAAAAAAAAAAATAATATTCGTTTTTTAATAAAAGTCCTGAAACTTTTGAATTGCACTGTACTTACTGAATTTGGTTGAAATCGATCGAGCAGGTTCTGAGATATGGGGTTTCGCCTAAATGTGGGCAGTGCCATGGCAATCGTCCAACCTTTCCACTGGCTCCTATAAAACCCTCTCGTACCATTTTGGGTGTAAAATTTCATGTATTTGGAATATATAATTATAGATTTATCTCACTTTTACTGGTTTTAACATAACCGTGATATGAGGAGTGGGCGGGTTATAATGCGAATTAATTCATTTTGACAAAAGCCACGCCTACTTTAAGAAAAAATGTCAACGGTAGAGACCGTTCCCTAATATAATCCATTGTACTAAATATGATAGAAACAACTGTTAGGTGAACAAAACTATTATACTCTGTAGCAGCATGTCGAAAGAGTATAAATATGACGCGAAAAAATCCAACATTCATTATTC
Organism: Bactrocera oleae; assembly: GCF_042242935.1. Lineage (NCBI taxonomy): Eukaryota > Metazoa > Arthropoda > Insecta > Diptera > Tephritidae > Bactrocera > Bactrocera oleae. The sequence goes on from NC_091537.1 coordinate 30,093,746, forward strand.
GACGAAAAATATATACAAGTATATACGAATCATCCGAAATGAGATATATCTCACATAAACTTAACGGAAGATACTAAATTTTATATATTGAGTTGATGTGCAAAACATCAACCAGAAGATCGATATTGATGATATTACGGATATGAGATTAAGGCTAAGGTTTAGATCAACTCCACACATATTCAGTGCTAAGCCACTAACATATGTAATAAAGTTTGTTAGAAAAGCGAAATTATTATGTGGAGTATAATATAATTTCACATATTTTTGACAGTAAACTAAAGTATAGCCATTATTATACGTTCAGTTAAGTTTTGCTAAGATATCTTCTATTTTGACCGATATATGTGGTATAAGGCCAACCAGAAATTTGATAATGTATTATTAGGTAGATGTGAGAAAGGTATTGACCCGACTTTTTTCCACTTTTCGCCTTATTAAACATTATTAACAAAACACAGATACCATATTTTATAAATATTAGGCACAGAGATGCATCGTTAGGAGACAAACACGCCCACTCAATTTAATTAAGATAACTCACTCATTGACCGATATGTGCTATATAAAGTTAGCCGGAAGTTCGAAAATTTTTCAATTAGGTATTTGGGGACTAAGAGAATTATTGATCCGATTAAGCCCATTTTTCGCGAACAGTTTTGGTCGGATTTGGATAACTTTTGGTCATAAGTTGCCACACTGCAAAGGCAGTATTCGTGCAAAGTTTTATATCTTTACGTTCAGTGGTGCTTAATTTGTGTACTGGAAAGTAAAAGAATCATATGGAATTTAAAATTGTGTTATATAAAAAGAGTCACCCCTTCCGCGTAATCCGATTTATCCCGATTTTAGCACTGTGATTTAAGAAAGTCAGAATAATTCCACCTACCGAATTTGGTAGAAAACGGTCGAGCAACTCTCGAGATATGGTTTACCACTTTAATGTGGGCGGTGCCACACCAATCGTGAAATTTTGACAGCGGCTCTTATAGAGCTCCTTCCAATAGTCTCGAATGGAAAAATTTTTTGACGCATTTATTTATTGATTTATCGCGCTTTTAATAGTTTTTAACAGAACTGTTATATGGGGAGTGGGCGAAGTTATCATCCGATTTCAACCGGTTTGACAGTGTTGGCAGACGGGCAGACGGACAGACAGACAGTCACTCGGATTTCAACTCGTCTTATCATCTTGATTATTTATATATTAGGTGTAGTAAAAAGAAATTATTATTATTAATTTTTCCAATAAATGGCGTAATTTATTTGTATCTCGCGTTGTATAAGTCCGATCGGGTTCGGATGGCGATAGAAAGATAACATATCATACTAAAAAAAGCTTTTTTGACAGTTTGGTTATTCAGTTTGATTGGTTGATTCAGTTTTGTTTGAGTGCAGATGGACACTAGCAAAGATAAAATAGCTATATATACAGTTTTTCTACGATAAGAGCGAAAACGCCAGCCAGGCGGCTGAAAATGTGAATAGCGTTCATGGTCCTAATACTGTAACAGACAATCATGCGAAATTTTGATTTCGTCGACTCCGTTCCGGTAATTTCGATGTCAAAGTTGCACCACGCTCTGGAAGACCAATTATAGGAAAAATCGATCAAATAATGGAAACCGCCAAGTCCAAACATCGATTACAATTGTCCAGGACCTAAACAATGCACGAAAAACCGTTTGGAACCATTTGAATAAGGCTGGATACGAAAAGTAATAATTAAAAGCATTCTATTTTATGCAAAAATAATGGATTTCTTTTTACTACACCTAATATATTATATAATATAATATATATAACCCTATATCTAACTCGATTAGTTTTAGGTGACACAAACAACCGTTGGGTGAACAAAACTATTATGCATACTCTGTAGCAACATATTGCAATAGTATAATTAACGGAAAAATCGTACCGCGTAATTAAAATAAATTATAACAAGTAGGGAAGGGCTAAGTTCGGGTGTAACCGATCATTTTATGATAGATGTATAGATGATAGACTCAACCGAAGAGGTTAAATTTAATAAATTGAGTTGATCTGAAAAATGTGTTTACTTAATTTCATTTAAATATCACACATTTTGACCAACATAAAAGGTTGAAAGTCAGGTGGAAAGTCGGAAATCATTATATAGAATATTGGGGCAGAGAAATGGAATGGCTGATTGCATTAATTTTTGATATTGTTCAGGTATACTTGATAACTTAGTTTCAAGAAATTGTATAAATATATATAAGTAAAGTAAACTGGATGTTTCAAAATCATATTAGTTATATGGCGGCTAAGGTAAGTTTTCACCCGATTTTATCCATTTTAGGCACAAAATTCACCGTTATTAGAAATATTTTAAAGCCACCTTTTACGCCAATTTTTATTCGGATACATTGACTGGTTTTTTATTTATATACTGGAAAGTGAAAGAATCAGATGGAATTTCAAATTGTGTTATATGGGAATTAGGCGTGGTTTTTGTATGATTTCAACTTGTTTCGCACTGTGACAGGGGAATGTTAGAATAATACTACCTACTGAATTTGCTTAAAATTGGTTGAGTAAGTCCGGAGATATTTGTTTTCACCAAAATTTAAGCGGTGCCACGCCCATCTTCCAATTTGACCCCGCCTCCCAGAAATCCCTCTTGTATCTTATATCATCTTAGGTGTAAAATTTAATGTCTCTGGCGAATTAAGTTATTACTTAATCGCACTTTAACAAAACCCTTATACGGGGACTGGATGGGGCTGTCATTCGATTTTATATATAGTTTGAATGGATGCCTTTTCCCAGTACAATTCGTTGAATAATAGACAGGTATCTTATTGCGGAGCTTAATTATGGCGGTTTTCTAAGAGAGGGCTCTACTAGTATTATTTCGCGTCGTATTCATCTGTGGCTATATTCATTTCAAAGGTACTGCCATTTCGCGTCGTTTTCAGTAGATATAAATTGTTTGAGCGTGAACAACAATTTGTTTCATTCATTTGAAAATGTCGAAATTTGTACCAGATAAAGTGTTTTTGCGGGAAGTTCTTCTTCATTACTTTAACATGAAGAAAAGTGCTACCGAAAGCCATCGTATTTTACTGAACGTTTATGGTGACCACGAACGAACATGCCAAAAGTGGTTTGCACGGTTAAAAAGTGGCAATTCCGACTTAGACGACGACAGCCAAAAAAATTTCAAGACGAAGAATTAGAGGCATTGCTCGACGCAGGTGCATGCCAGACGCAAGAAGAACTTGCAAAAGTATTAGGAGTTGATCAAGCAACCGTTTCCAGACGATTAAAGTCATTAGGATTCATCCATAAGCTTGGAAATTGGGTGCCTTATGAATTAAAGACAAGAGACGTCGAACGTCGATTTTGCATGTCGGAAATGTTGCTTCAACGCCACCAAAAGAAGTTATTTTTGCATCGGATTGTCACTGGCGATGAAAAATGGATTTATTATGATAATCCAAAGCGCAAGAGATTGTATGTGAAGCCCGGCCAACCATCGACATCCACGGCAAAGTCGAATATTCATGGTGCCAAGGTTATGTTATGTATTTGGTGGGACCACAAGGGTGTGCTCTATTATGAGCTATTGAAATCGGGTCAGACGAGCAATGGGGAGCTCTACCGAAAACAATAGATTCGTTTGAAAGAGACCATCGCAGAAAAACAACCAGAATATGCTCACCGATGTACGCTTCACTTCAGAACAGGGTATCAGAAATTGGGATGGGATCCACAAATTAGCAGAAAGATGGGCAAACATCGTAGCTTCCAATGAGCAATACTGTGAACATTAAATGTATAACAATTTTTTAACAATAAAGTCTTAATTTTCGAAAAAAAAGCGCATGAATTAATGCATACACCCAATAGGTTTTCAATTAATGGCGGTTTAAGAGCGTGGCAGTGCTCCGATTATGCTAACCAATGAGAAGGAATTATTTGCCATAGTGGAGGTTTTAAAAGCATTACGTAATAATCTTTGTCATATGTTAAATATAAAAGTTAAAATATGAAGGGCATTTATTGAGGAATTTTCGCCAAAAATTATTACAAATTACAATTTACAAACAGGGGTCAACAAATGTAGTTCCTGACGCATTATCAAGATAAATATTAAATAATTTAACTAGTTCAAGGAGTCAAGCGACTCAAGTGTTTCAGTAATAAATACGCAACATTCTGCGGAAAGCAACGATTAATATCAGATTCATGAAACAAAAAAACCATTAAACCACAAGAAATAGAAATAGACAACGGAGCAAAAATAACCGTGTTAGAGACGATTTCTTATTTTAATCATAAACCAATAAATTAAAAAAAGGTGTTCTGAAAGAATATATAAATCCCAAAGTAGTTACGGGAATATACTGCACAGCTGAAGTGCTTTATGAAATAAAAAACATTTTGAAAGAGGCTTTTCCCAAAATTAAATTTGTATATACTAAATTATTCTCTAATGATGTTACTAATAGAAACAAGTAAGGAAGGGCTAAGTTCGGATATAACCGAATATTTTATACTCTCGCAAAGTCAAATGGTATACTCGTTTGAGATTTCTTTGTGGATGGACTGATATTTTCGGTAGAAGGTCAACTATAGGCACTGGGGTCCACATAGTTAGTACTTAGGGGCTTGAACAGTTTTGGTTCAATTTAGACAATTTTTGGTCACAAGGTGGCATATTTTAAACGTATTATTCACGCTAAGTTTTACCCCGATATAAACATTGTTGCTTGATATGTATAGTGGAAAATGAAAGAATCAAATGGAATTGAAAATGTGTTATATGGGAAATAGGCGTAGTTGTAGTCCGATTTCGCCCATTTTCGCACTATAACATAGAAATATGAAAATATGCACCGAATTTGGTTGAAATAGGTTAAGCAGATCCCAAGATATGGGTTTTCACCTAAAAGTGGGCGGTGCTACGCCCACTGACTAATTTTGAACGCGGTTCCTATAAAGTCATCCCATACTATCCCAGAGATAAAACTTAATGTCTCTGGCGTGTTTAGTGCTTGGTTTATCGCACTTTTAGTAGTTTTTAAAAGTACCGTTATATGGGAAGTTGGCGGTGTTGTCACCCGATTTCACCCATTTTCACACCGTTAATAGAGGTGATAAAAAAATTTTCTCCCAATGAATTTTGTTATTATAGCATTAGCGGTTTAGGAGATATGCACATTAAACTTATTAGGGGCGCGACCACGCCCACTTTAAAAAAAATTTTAACTGCAAATGCCCCTCCCTAATGTGATACTGTGTACCAAATAATAGTATTGTATCTTGTTTTGGAGCTTAGTTATGGCAATTTATTTGTTTTTGATTAATGGCGTTTTGTGGGCGTGGCAGTGGTCCGATTACGCCCATCTACAATACCAACCGTCTCACGGTACCAAGAAACAAGTCTACCAAGTTTTATAAAGATATCTAAATTTTTACTCAAGTTAAAACTTGCACGGACGGACGGACAGACAGTCACCCGGATTTCAACTCGTCTCTTCATCCTGATTATTTATACTTGTATATATAACCCTATATCTAACTCGATTAGTTTTAGGTGATACAACCAACCGTTAGGTGAACAAAACTATTATTCTCTGTACAGCAGGTTGCGAGAGTATAAAAATCAGGGGGTGATTATTATACAAGCACATAATAGGGCGCGTAGAAATTATTGGGAAAATTTGGCACAAATTAGGCAACAATATTATTGGCCGTTGATGATAATACAATTTAGGCAATATGTGAAAATTTAAGTAATAATAATAAATACGAATGACAATATTAAAGTTTAATGTTGATATATTATAGGCACAATGAAGAAAATTATACAAATTTAAATTATTCTTTGTAAAAGAATATTTCTAAACAAAAAATCTTAATTTAAGATTAAACAATATCAATATACTAACTGCCATAAAACGGTAAATAACAAGAAATCCAGTTTGTTGGTCGTTTACTACGGCAATATTAATAAACATAATAGCATATTGTAAAAGAAACTGTAACGAACAAAGAACAGAATGGAACATTATAATGTTTAGTAAGGTGAGCGCGGAATTTAGCGCTGATCTCGCATCCGCTCTGTTGTACCTAAAATCGATTAGCGCTGATCGAAATCAGCTTAGCACTCGGCTCGGCTTTGAGGGTCCACTCTGCAGACACTCTTAGCAATAAGGAAGCGGTTATCAGCTAACACCTTAAATACTTTACGTAGAATTAAGATACACTTCCTAAGCAACATAATTTATAAAAGGAAGTGAAATTAAGATATTAAAGAAGAAAGACGCTGAAAGCCGAGCTTAGCGCAAAACTGATTTCGATCAGGGCTGATCGATTTTAGGCAGCACAGAGTGGATGCGAGATTTAGCACTGAATTACACGCGTACTGTGCTATAATGCTTTTACATGTTTGCTTTTTAGTTTGGTAATTTTATTTGTGATTATACAAGTGAAAATAGAAGAGATGGACTCCTCAGATAAGGCATATTTTACACCCAGCTCTGAGCTAAATATGAAAAAAAATCGAAGTATGGAAAGCATCCCATAACTACAAAACGGGATAAATTTGGTAAATTTCACCATTTGTACAAAGATTTTAGACGTTATCCGCAAAAAATTGTTTAAATATACACGAATGAAAATCGAAGCATTCGATTTCATTCCGGATAAGGTTGAGTTCTATATATAGATTTTTAACTATTGTATTATTCGATTATGATAATTTTTATTTTTTTGATTCCCTAGAGCAAGGCGAGAAAAAACTACACCTATTAATTTGTTAACATCCTTATTTTCAAAATTACATGTTATCAAGCAATCAATCAAAAATCAACTGAATAATATGCGCAATTCGGCGTCGCAAACTTTTTCTCGCATTGATCAGCTTTACGCTCGGCTTCTGTCAGCTTCCACTCTGCGATGCCTGTGCGAGTTTGTATGAAAATGAGGAGTTGAATTCCAAGTGACTGTCTGACTAAGATATTTTGATGAAACTTAGTACACGTGTTCCTTGACACCCAAGGGGTGTTGGGATTGCAAACGGGCGAAATTGATGTATGCCACGCCCACAAAATACCATTAAATAAAAAGTTAAAAAGTGTCATAACTAATATAAATAAATATTCAAAACTGTAATTTTCGCATGAGATTTCAGTAACCTGTGGGCTAAAAGTTTTTCAAAAGTAGGCATGACCCCGCCCTCTAAATGGTTTAATGTACATATCTTCAATACCAATCAAGCTAAATCAATCAAACTTCCTGAGGAGTCTTATTAGTACTTCCACATACGCTGTGGAAATGGGTTAAATCAGGTAATACCCACGCATTCTCTCCATATAACGGTTATGTTGTAAGCTATTAAAAGGGCTATAACTCACTGAACAGATGCGCCACAAGCATTAAATTTCACTACCAAGATGGTAGAGAACGTCTTTTTAGCGGCAGGTGTAAAAATTAGACAGGCGCGGTAGCCTATACCACAGGAACTACTTGAACAATTTCAACCAAGTTTGTTGTATGAGCTTACCCAAACGTTCTCATTACACACTGTGAAAATGGACGCAATCGAATGACAATCAGGTCTACTTCCCATACAACAAGCTTTTCCATCTGACTTTGCAGCTTACTTATCAAACATCAATGAAGTTGTTAGAATAAAACTTTGCACGAATATAAATTAGTATTTCATCTTCCGCCCAAAAACCTTCAAATACCTGGAGTTTGTCATTACATTGGTAAAAACAAGAGTCGATAACCAATTCCAATCAAGAGCTGATCACTAATTAACTTCGCTACCGTTAAATGCCATCAAGGAGTTCCAATGTACTTTCTACTAAAAATATAATACCTCTGTTACTGAGAAAATAGAATAAGGACTTGTTCGAGAAAATATTTTGGCTATCTTAACTCCAAGCGTTGACGATTAAAAAAATTTAAAGTCAAAACAGGTATTTACAAAAGACTTTAAGCATACAATAGTTCATGAATTTTACCTCCATTTTCTCATCTTAGGGCTTTCATTTTAGGAAGCTCTACAGTTATTTAACCACAAAATTGTAATATTAATTTTTTCCTTATCCTTGATCTGCAAAGTCCAAATATTCGAGTTGCCGTGTTAGATTTCAATCGATGCCTAGCGCGATAGCGATGAGGAGAGGAGATCAGCCTTTCCATACTCCGGTGCTTGTAGTGAATGGATTGCTGAAGTTTCCGTTCCGGATTGTCTTGTTTGGATTACATTTATTTAGTGCCAGCCAGGCGAACAGCATATATTATGCGAAGTGTGTTTTCTGTTGCAATACTGCTTCGATAAATATTGGCACCAATCCAATTGTCAGTGGGGGTTGCCAAAAAATTTTATTATCTTTTTTATAGTCGCTCTCATTTACCTAATCGTTGACCCTAGAAGAGTTTGATCCCAATTCGTTGTATCGTTGGTGTAAGTAAATCATCTATCCATTTTTGTATATTTTTAACAGTTAAACAGTTAAACGTGTTTTTAACAATTCAAGCTTTACATCCATATAATGGTCCGTTATTTCGGACTTGTTCGGTGTCTATTGTACAACATAAGTTTCTGAATTTAATCGTATTTCTTTTCGACAACTGTGCATATTTTCTCATATTATTTTTCAATTAGTGAAAGCTCGAGGTACTATGAATCATATACTACTACACAATGAAAGGGGAGTCGTTACACTATTTGCAAGCGTATTTGTTGCATTATTTTGACAACGGGGCACATCCGTTGTCGTCATCACACCATCGTCGCCATAGTTGTTGTTGTTTTTATTGTTATTGTTATTGCTGTTGTCTTGTTAAACTGCTAACTTAATCTTGATACACTTTGACTGCTGGCAGCTAACACACAATCGCCGCCGTTAAGAAAGAGAAAACATTAAGTGTTCAAAATGTGAGGCGGAATAAGAAATAACTCCAAAAAAGTTCGCCAACTTGTTGTGTTGGTGGAGCTGTAAGCGAAGTTGAAATAAGGTGGCGGTACACTTAGCCGATACGCACACAAGCACACTGTCGACACTCGCACACTACCTTCTTTTGACTCGCCTTCGAGACTAGAGTCGGTGGGACCCCGAGTAGCAGCAATAGCTGGGACCCATCGACATATTATCAACCAAATAACATCGATGTGCGTCTAAACTTTGAAAGTGTGTAAGTGTGTGCATTAGCGATATGTTTTATTTTGGCCTGTCATAAAGTAATCATACCTGACACCTAACTACTCTTTTTTGGCCTATGTGTGCGCATACTTGTAACATCACTTTTACAAATGCTGAGGCTGCTTTCCGAGTTGCTGGTGCAACTAATAAATTTATATGAACTGTTAGACGCTCAAATTCATTAGCATATATTTAAATGGATATAATTCAAAGCACAGTGAGTTTTCTCGTAAGTATAATATATCACATGATCTGCATGCGCCGAAATAATTATGCTCCTCTTAGCAGCAAAACAATTAAAAGTAAAAAAGTTTCATAGTAAAAAATATAAGCCATTGGAAAAAGAAAAAATAACTGTTTTATTTTCAACGTGCCTCTCCGTCACCTCAGCTATTCTACTGTTAGCGTTGTGACAGCACATTCTGTGAGTAGAATCTCAAAAATCTGCAAGAAAGTCTTGCAGCTGACTTTCGTACTTGTTTAAGCGCTAGTTGGCCAACTCGTGTATTTAACAATTTCAGACATGTGGTTGTTGTGCACACATACATCGTTGTCGGAAGACCCATAAACAAAAAGATACGATCGACTGTTTAATAAGTATTTATTCATTATTTCAAAGTTTTATATTTCGATTATGAATTTTTGATACATAAATATTAGGAAATTCCTGTTATAAATTTGGCCTTGAAAATATTTAGCCCTTTTAAACAAAGACTTTTGAATCCTAAAAATATTGAGTAAAGAAATTATGAATTTTTGATACATAAATATTAGGAAATTCCTGTTATAAATTTGGCCTTGGAAATATTAAGCAGGTAGGTATTATGCATATTGTTCTACCACATTCATGCTAATTCATTGCAAGCAAAATGTGGGACCACCATTCCAACATACAAATGAAATATGCAACATACTCTAAGTGTTGCGCATTCGAACGGCACAAACAGACAGAAAAACTATACTCGAGTCGCTGGACTCTTTTTGCTCGTGTGAAAGCAGAGCATGATGCAAGCGTTTACACCATAAAACATGTTCATAACATCATGTTTTTAAAATATTTAAAAACCATCACACATGTATGACATACACGAATTTATTATGTTTACACGCTCATTCTTCTCATCACGCCGCACATGCTTGCATACAAAAATGACCGTGTAAAGGCCGCTTACGGGAAAAATCCAATTTTCGCGGATATCATACCGTACGGTCTGTTGTAGCGGACGGTAGAAGCGGTGGTGACTGATCATTTACATTGCGCTCTCATGAGATAGGTCGCATCAGCTGATGCGGGACACGGTTTTGCGTCGGTGACTGTTTGTGCCTTGAGCCGCGCGGCATGGTATCTCGTTGAGCTACACCCCCTCCCGGCTTGCCCGCAAGTACCGCCTCTCTCCCGCCGCGCCGGCCAGCGCAGAGAGCGAGTTGGTTTTGTTTCGGAGTTATTTATCATTGTAATCTTTAAAGTTTTTTGTTGAAATTAAGTTATGTCAAAGACAATTTTATTCACAATGAAGTACTCTTAACCAACAACATATTTATTTGAATAAAGATTAATATTATTATGTTGATACAACTTAAACAAATTATTTCGACCAAATTAGATACCATAAAAACGGTTTTTGTGAGTTAATCTTAAAAGATAGACATATACTATCGCGGAGATCATTAAAAGAGCTATTATTCTTTAATACATATTTTTTGTGTATCTTGAACCGTTTTCACGGCGCACGCAACGGTAGGCTTCAAAGATGAAATAATTTCTCCCGTTTTTTACACATTTACCACTATATCTTTGGTCGTAGATATTATATAGCCTATAGCCTTCCTCGATAACTGGACTATCCAACACAAAAAGAATTATTCAATTCGAACCAGTAGTTTCGGAGATTAGCGCGTTCAAACAAACAAACTCTTCAGCTTTATAATATTAGTATAGATTTACCGTCCCATAAGTCTGAAGCTAACTAATGTTCGACTGCTTCGGTTTTAGAAGTATGTCATAAGACCACAAAAACACATAAAGAAACTCAACAAGTTAATTTAAGCCCTCAGCATTGGCATTGACCAAAGGAGTTTTGAGCAAAAAATTTAGTGATTTGTCGCCAACGACTAATTTTTTTCGAGGCATCGCAGAAAAAACTCCGAAAACATCCAAATTACAAGGTTTCCGAGGTGTAGTGGTTTGAGGTAAACACTGTCGAATAAGAGTAATTTCTCTTCAACCATGTTAAACTATGCCATGCCAAATCAAATGGCTGCTTATAGGTCCTGTTCTTTGTCGGTCAACATCAAGATGCATATCTCAAATGGAAAGATGAGGAAAGGGGTAAGCACCATTTATATATTATATAATTCATAAAGACTCAAGCTTTTGGTTTCTTGGAAGTTCGATTCTAGCGTTTATCTTTGTATGCAGATATGTAAAAAATTCGACATGATATGCTAGCTAGCTTTAGTTTAGCTTCAGAATGCGGGATGCCAAAATGGCATATTTTATTTTTTGCTACTAGGATCAAAACTAAAAAAATTTAGAAATGTATATACATATTTATAATTCACCCAGCAGTAAAATTGGGAACAAACTCATAAACTGGTCGCTTCAATCTTTTTTTGAGATATTTGGCACACGATACTTTTACTTTTGGATTTAACTCTTTCAAATAGTGATTTCAATACTTATGGAGCTTTTACTTTGTTGGAGTAAATAGTTAAATTAGTTTTCAAGCTTTCTATCTAAACAAATAATTTTGGCATGGGTGGTTGATTCAATTCGGTAATTCTTGACATTCGTCATAACTTTACTACGAAACTAAACTATTTTTTAAATCGTTGTTTTAGTATTAGAGCGTGGCATTCAGCATCGTTCATTTATCGTTATAAAGTATTTTCGTAAAACTGTTTTGTAAATGTTAGGGGTACGAGCCTTATCACCATCGGGTCCGTACCAAAATCATGACTTTTTGCAAAAAGAACGTTTATACAATAGATACCACAAAAGGAATGAAAAAAACGCATTTCAAAATTTAATATTTGTTGTGGAATATGAGATGGCTAAATTCCTAAAAAAATATTCGTAAAAGAAGCTGAGCAAGAAGTGGTTTGTTTATTACCGCAAAATGAAGTAATAGCGCGCTATGCATAATATTGCACCATAACAGTACACATCTAGTTAGCAGTACTGTATGAAACAAGAAAAAAAGTTAACTTCGGCTGAACCGAAGCTATAATACCCTTCACAAATAAAAAAGGGTTCTATATAAGATCGGTTAGTTTGTATGGCAGCTATATACTATATGTCGTCAAATAAAAAAGTTTTCCATTCAAAAACTTGGTTCCGATCGTTCAATTTATATGGCAGCTAATGCTGTAGTAGTCCGATCAAAACAATTTCTTCGGATATTGCTCCATTACCTTAGACAATATTCTATGCCAAATTTGTTTAAGATATCTCGTCAAGTGAGAAATTTTTCCAATCAAAGTATAGTGCTATAGTAGTCCGATCTATGCCGTTCCCACAAATGAGCATCTTCATGGGGAGAAACGGGCGAGTGCAAAATTTTACATCGATATCTCCAAAACTGAGGGACTAGTTCGCATATATACAGACAAACGGACATGGCTCAATCATTCATATATACCATATACTTTATAGGGTGTCTAACGTTTATTTTTGGATGTTACAAACATCTTGGCCAACTTAATATACCCTGTTCAGGGTATAAAAATGTATTCAGTAAGAGCCATCTTACTTGTATACCGCCATAGTTGCTGTTGGTGTGCATTTTTGTTAGCTGGCGTAAAAATGTGCGCTTGCTCGAGCACATATTCAACGACTCTGACTCTATGCTATTTTTTTTTGGGTCGGCGGTTTTTACTCGTGTGTGCCTGTTACTTGGCTACGTACTCGTATGTAGGTATGCAAGTCATTCGATGTTCGCCTCGCTGCGCCATGTTTTTGTACCAATGTTATTGTTGTTGTTGTCTTATTTTTGCTCGTGTGTTGCTTAAGATGCATAATAATTTATGATCGCGTCCAAAATGTGGGTTAATCGTGTACTAGTCTAAGTTTGAAATTTTTTGTAAAATTTTTCTTTTTTTCAAGTGCTGTTACAGTTAGGTACTGATTTTTCATTGTACACATCGTAATCGTAATATAATATATAAACATAGATATTTATTTATATGTATGTGCGCAATTCTTTATTTATTCATGTATATTTGAACCAGTTAAATAGTTTCCGTTTTTGAATAAATTCTATTTAATTAGTTAATATTTTCTTGAAGCAATTTGTCACCCCTCATACTAATGTCTAGCACACTGCTGCTTAATAGTTTTTAAATTGTCGAGCCAATTTGCTTTTCGGTCCTCTGAGCCGTTAGAAACCCATCAAATAGTCAGAATTTCAACTAACCAAACTTCGCTACCGGATTTCAACACACTTGGCCATTTGCAAACAAACTATAAAGCTACAACAAATACTGCATCCGCACTGCATCAGTTCGATTTTGACATCCCCGACGATTGTTGATTTGTGCACTTAGGCACAAACGCATGCGCACACGCACACAGAATTGAAAAGAATAAAAGAAAGTGGAAGGTAGTTAAGTGTTAAGGGCATTTTATGTTTACATTTGCCATACAAACATACATAGGTTTTTAAAAGTTCCGCCAGTGAGCAAGTCGTCCTCGTTTACGACCCTAACAATGCAACAAAATTGCATCTGCCTACAATGTTAATTGTTCCTAATGCATGCGACTAATTTATATTTCCATCAACAACAACGCAAACATTTCCAGCGCTTTATCCATTTCCATTTGCCGTGCTCTTGTCCGATCTTTATCTGTACGTCTGTATAAGCATATATTACGTCGGCAGCTTCTGTGGGCCGTTTGATATTTGCTTAATGCGGAAAATTGTTTGCTGTAAAAATTCACATCCTCTCGCTATAGCGTTGCGCAGTTGGCGGCGACTACTTGCTCGCCTAATCGCATAATCCGACTTTGTTGGCGGCTGCTACTGTTCTTGGAATCGAATATATCAAAGACCACCGGCTGTGTTTCATTTTATTAGTGGCAGGATTTTTATTTAATAAGTGCATCACTTGAATTACATTTGTACTTACTGTCGCATTTCTTATGCTAAGCAATATGCCGCGACAGCACTGTGTTTAAATATTAATAGCTGAATACTAAACGGGAATTTTACCTTGCATTAAGAATTCAAAACCAAAGCGAATATAATAACTTTCTAAATTAGTTGTCTTTGGCGACAGTCAAATAAAAGATATGTGACTTCCTGAATGTTTGTATCTGTACTACATAAACAATTTTATACTCATAGATAATGTCATATGCTTTTATCGAGTCAGCCGATATATAAATGCTAAACTACCATGAAATAGGCATTGTCTCGCCACGCTTAGGGCAAAATTTTAGTTTAAATAACCTGTAACAAAAAATCGTTTCAGTTCAGAGCTACCGCTACCGATGCGTTTGGGCCGAGAGAAATTCAAGTGGTTAACAAAATGGGAAAGGTTCAACAAGAAATTAACCGCTTTCTCCCTCAAAGTATAAGTCTTTTGAAGGACAAGGAAGGTCTAAGTTCGGGTGTAATCGCACTTTTATTACTCTCGCAATTTGCAAGGAGCTAAGCCGGATAAATACCTTCAGGTAATTCAGGCAATATTAAAAAAAAACAAGTAAGGAAGGGCTAAGTTCGGATGTAACCGAACATTTTATACTCTCGCAAAGTCAAATGGTATACTCGTTTGAGATTTCTTTGTGGATTGACTGATATTTTCGGTAGAAGGTCAACTATAGGCACTGGGGTCCACATATTTAGTACTTAGGGGTTTGAACAGTTTTGGTTCGATTTAGACAATTTTTGGCCGCAAGGTGGCATACTTTAATTGCATTATTTACGCAAAGTTTTACCCCGATATAATCATTGTTACCTGATTTGCATAGTGGAAAGTGAAAGAATCAGATGGAATTGAAAATGGTGTTACATGGGAAGTAAGCGCGGTTGTAATCCGATTTCGCCCATTTTTGCACTATGACATAGAAACATGAAACGCACTATGACATAGAACGTTATGCACCGAATTTGGTTGAAAGCGGTTGAGCAGATCTCAAGATATGGGTTTTCACCTAAAAGTGGGCTGTGCCACGCCCACTGTCTAATTTTGAACGCGGTTCCTATAAAGTCATCTTATACGATCTCAGAGATAAAATTTAATGTCTCTGGCGTGTTTAGTGCTTGATTTATCGCGCTTTTAGTAGTTTTTAACAGTACCGTTATATGGGCAGTGGGCGGAGTTGACACCCGATTTCAACTATTTTCACACCGTCAATAGAAGTGCTAAAAACATTTGCTTCTAGTGAATTTTGTTATTATAGCATTAGCGGTTTGGGAGATATGCACATTAAACCTATTAGAGGCGGGACCACGCCCACTTTTTTTAAAAAAAGGTTTAACTGCAGATGCCCCTCCCTAATGTGATCATGTGTACCAAATAACAGTCTTGTATCTTATTGCGGAGCTTAGTTATGGCAAGTTATTTGTTTTTGATTAATGGCGTTTTGTGGGCGTGGCAGTGGTCCGATTACGCCCATCTGCAATACCAACCCTCTCACGGTACCTAGAAACATGTATACCAAGTTTCATAAAGATATCTCAATTTTTACTCAAGTTAGAGCTTGCACGGACGGACGGACAGACGGACGGACGGACAGACAGTCACCCGGATTTCAACTCGTCTCTTCATCCTGATCATTTATATATATATAACCCTATATCTAACTCGATTAGTTTTAGGTGATACAAACAACCGTTAGGTGAACAAAACTATTATACTCTGTAGCAACAGGTTGCGAGAGTATAACAAATTTATTTATATTGAGCGCCAAACCATTAACATAATTTTAAAATTTGTAAGAAAACGTGTTCACTTAATTTCATTAAAACATCACAAATTTTGACCAACCTAAACGATTTAAGGTCAGGTGGAAACTCGGATATCAGTATATAGGATATCAGGGGCAGATAATAGGAATGGAATTTTGACATTGCTCAGATATACTTGAGACATTATTTTTAAGCAATTTCATAAATAGGCATGTATGTATTATATGGGGGCTAAAGCAAGTTTTCACCCGATTTAATTACATGATACAATGTTATTAGAAAAATACGCTCCCCCAAATTCATTAAAATAGCTTTCACGTTGGCCGATATATGTGGTTTAAAGTAAACTGGTAGTTCGAAAGTTTTTATAATAGGTATATGGGTGCTAAGAGGGGTATTTACCCGATTCAACTCAATTTTGACACAAATATGTTAATATAGAACAAACATTTTCCTCGAATTTTAATAAAATATGCCACAGATTGACCGATATTTTCGGCAAAACGTCAGCCATACGCACTGGGGTCCACATACGCGGTGCCACGCCCATCATCCAATTTTGACACCGGCTTCTATAAAGCCCCCTTGTAACATCTTAGGCGTAACATTTAATGTATCTAACGTATTTAATAATTGATTTATCGCGCTTTTAGTAGCGTTTAAAAAAACCGTTACGGGGTTATATTTCGATGTCATCCATTTTTACACTGTCGATAGGGATTATTATGAGCTTTGCTCTGAGCGATTTTGGTTATTGTAGCTTCAGTGGTTAAGAGATATGTACATTAAACCTATTAGAGGGCCACTAACACTTTTTCAAAAAATTTACACAACAGGTGCCCCATGTTACTGCAATCCCCTGTAGCAAATTACAGTTTTATATTATATATGAATTTAGTGCTTAGTTATGGCGTTTTATAGGTTTTCGATTAATGGCCTTTTGTGGGTGTGGCAGTGGTCCGATTACATCCATCTCGCCTTCACTGTTTTACTCAAGGTACAGCTTGTACAGACAGATAGACGGACGCAAAAAAAGACAGTTATTCGGATTGCAACTCACCTCATCATCCCGATCATTTAGGTATATACCTATATATAAACCTATATCTATCTCGATTTATTTTAGATGATACAAACAACCGTTAGGTGAACATACTATTATACTCTGCAGCAACATGTTGTAAGAGTATAAAAATGTTGCGAAAGAATTAAATATTCATTATTCGAAGAAATCGTGAATAAATTACAATAAAATTTGGTATCTTCTTGACTTAAATTGATCTTAGAACTTGGACTTAGACTTAGTTTCATAATTATATTTTAGTTCGCGTCAGCAAAAATTATATTAACAAGTAAGGAAGGCCTAAGTTCGGGTGCAACCGGACATATAATGGCACTTTTGTGCCATTCTCCTTGTAAAATTAAATGCTTCTGACGCCTTTAGTTATTCATTTATCATAGTTATCAGTTTGTAACAAAAAAGTTATATGGGGAGTAGGCGGTGTTATCATCCGATTTCACATAAACATTTAATTTATTAGAGGGCGGGGCCACGTCCAATTTTAAATCAGGTTTCAGCTTGCACAAACAGAAACTAACAAACAAGTTCTGATTTGTAACCACCCTTCAGTTCTTTCGTGTATAACGCAGCCGATACATCTTAACGTCCTTACTCTCTGACACCGAAGATTCTTCAGAATGCTATCAAATTGAAACTAATACATATTGAACGACATTGGAAGTGTAAATAAAAATTGTGTGCACTGAAGGATGATGATAATACCAGGGTACTTGGATGTTAGTTGTCTTGCAGTATTTAGAGTTAATTTTTTAAAGTTGTCCACATTAATTTTATACCCTGATGATAAGGCTTACAGAAATGTTCCACAATCTTCAATTAGCTGTTTTTCTATGCCAGTTATTTCAGCTGCTAATTGAAGATCGACTACAATCTATTTTTGGTCGAATATTTTTTGTAAACATTTGTCAATATCGTTCATCTCAGTAGATTTGGCTTGGCATATACTTTGCAGATGTGTTTTTAGTCAAGACATTGCAGACTTTGCTAACCACCATAGTTAGTGGAAGAATACGATCGATGTAGAATTTTCGGTTGGTAGCTGTCTTGAATTCAGAGGTTGACTCCCCACTTCTTAAAATAAAATATACATCTAAGCAAGAACTTACACGTGCATACATACACACGCACATATAAGCAAGACAAAATAAAACATTTGGTAGAAACACAAGCTTTACACAGAGAGGAGAAACAGGTGGCAGCTAAATTTAATAGTAGAAACTAAAAAACATTAACTAATAATAAAGAAATTTTTTGATTTGAGGTCACGACAGGGATCACACATTTTTGTCTAATTCAAATCAACACATAAAAAAAAATACACCACTCGAAAGGTTACTGATAAAACAATAATTTTACAAAAATTGGTAAGCATATTATTACATTAAACTACTTACTTATGTAGTCTATACCTTTTTATGTAGTCTATACCTTTATGTTCAATATTCATTATTATTTAACTCAATTAAACGCGATTTCATATTAAAATTTAATTTTTTTAAGAAGCCCAAATTTAAAGCTCCGTATGCTGCACAGTCCGTTTGGTTTTATTGACTCTTTATTTGTATAACGTACGACAAAAATTAATCTACCCTTTATTTTATTGTTATTTTAAGAAATAGTTTTGATATTTACAGTGGCACATTTCGGACATTTCATTTTTTTAATTTTGGCCGATGAAATCGACCACAATGGGACGGAAAGACAAACTGCTACCCGGATTTCAACTCGTCTCGTCATCCTGGTTATTTATACTTGTATATATAACCCAATATCTATCTCGATTAGTTTTAGGTGATACAAACAACCGTTAGGTGAACAAAACTATTATACTCTGTAGCAACAAATGTAGCAAATCGCTCAATGAACACTTTTGTTGTAGCTTACTAAAATTAAAAGCAATATCATTTTCTCTCAGAGTAGTTTACAAAAATAACCACTGACGTATAAGTTTAGAAAACTCCCAACACCAAAGAGTATTTAGTACAATACGTAGTACCTCTCATACGAGTACATACCTCAATTATTCCTTGAAGTGAGAGTATCATCTATATTTCTTATTCATTTTAATCCATGCATTAGTGAAAGCCCTAAACAAGGTTGGGGTTTTTATGTACACATATTTTAAAAAGTTCTGCTTTTTGTTCAATTTTTCGTATATGTTTTGTTCTTCTGCTCATAGAGTCGACTCGTGAGATGTTATCTTCCGTTATTTCACTGACTGTGATCGTACTGAATTATACAACAGACTTAAATTTTTATATTTTCAGACCTTGAGAATTGACATTCAACAAAATATCTTAGCGAGCGTTGTCGCTCCTTATATTACCGTTCGAAAATAGCTTTCGCCGACATCAATATTTTGAATATTATTTGAGAGTGTGCCGTCAAGTCTTTCTCAAGACTTAGTGTGAAACGCTTTTTGATAATTACGCAGATGATATATAGAAATAGGTCCGTGATATGCATAAGCATTATTTTCATCCCAAATAGGAATGCTTGTCCAATTTAACGCTTTGTAGCAAATGAAATGCGAATTCCATATTATTCTTTTAAAACCATTACTTCACCGAGGCTTAGAGTTTTAGACGTAAAACTCATAAACATGATATCTGCATTTTGAAGCGGTCATCAGCTACACGCACCAAAGTAATCTGCCACACAGTTGGTTCTTAGTAAGTGAAGCAGGAACCCTACACCCTGTAGGAAAGCGAACATAAAATTTCTGCGGCAATAAAAGCTTTCCTTGAGTTCTGTAAGTAAGTTTTGGGTGCTTTTATAGTTACATCGCAGTTATTTATTCTACAAGGAGGGGATGGAATTGAATGGTTATAAGTTCGTACAGCCCATCCTTCCATCTTATGCTCACCTATGCGAATCCGGAAATGTTCTTAAATCCGAAAAATTATTTTTCTCTCGAAAACCGCTTTATGATATATAGTCAAAATGCTGGCAATTGTAAATAACGCATAATTTCAAAATTCGTATGAGGTTGCAATGGAAGAAAGCGAAATTGTTAGATATCATGCCTGCAGGGACTTTTTTTATGCTACGAGTAACATAAGCACAAAATCATATTCATTACCATCTACATTTGGGTATATGTTTGGTGCTGAACGCATCACCAGCAACTGGTTATGCTTTCCGCGTGGAAGCTTCTCAAGTTGTCCCAACTGAGCGTTAATTCAGCGGATCATACTGGGCAGTGTTCGCCACTGTATGTTGATAATAAAATAGTTTTACGACTTTTTGCCTGCTCATGCCATTTTTAATGGGTCTCACTGTCAGTTCATCAACGGGCGTGTTGAAACCCATAGGTGTACGAATATTTGACAAGCGGTAGACAACATTCGGTATGCCAATGTATCATCCTTAAATCTGAAGACATTCCAATACATATTTGTATATTGCTACTACTCGTACTTGCATCCTTGTAATTTGGTTTCAATTTCTCATTACGACTTCTTGGAATACTGCATTGGAAGTTATCGATGGTGGTATTAACAGCAAAAAGAATTAGTGAAATGGAAAGTGGGCTCCGTAGTCTCAAATGCATTAGACATGATGAAACTTTGAAAGTAAAAAGATATTATCGTTTGGTTATACTTTTTTCAGTACATCTTTATGGGATTAAGAACAGATACAAACGTCAATTTTAAACCGCCTTATAAGTGCAGCCAATTCGAAATATTGGTTTAAAGATCCTGTGAATTTGGAAATGAATAGCATTTATGTACCATACAGCAAATTTTAAAGAATTAAGGTTTGAAGTTATGAATCTCAAGCGCCCGATCCAGCACTTGATGAGCAGCCTTTGTACGGGCGTTTAATGCCATTAGGCATCTATAAAGGCGAATTATTACGTTATCTTGTAATTTTTTAAAGTAATATTTTTTATTTAACATTCATACACATTCGTCTGGGTAGAATAGAAAAATAACGCGACTCCAGATGAATGTTCGGGGAGTTATGAGCGTCAATGTGTTAAAATCATGCCGGGATTATATATTGGTCTCACTGACAGGAGGTTCAGATTTTACGAGGAACGAAGAAAGTCAAGATACAGTAAAAAGGAAGAGTCCTACTTAAACAGTTGCTCTATGGTCGCAACTTGACTAATAAGGAAACGTTATCGAAAGCTAGAAAAGGAAGTCAGTGACTGGAAGAGTTTTGAAAAAATTAAATCAAAAGTGTCGTGTCTCTCACAAGGAGTGAATATCAGGGAAATTTTTATGGAAGTAAATATGAAGATCTGATCTCTAATTCCTCAAATCTTTTAGGTGAAGGATTCTAATGATTCCGAAGGAACAAAGATCTTTCATAAAGATATTTGTCTTGATTTTGATCGGGAATGGCGGCAGGATGTTTGGAGATTGATGAGTTGCCTTCGAGAATAACCTATGTCAAATTTCGTGTAGATATCTCGTCAAATAAACAAGATTTCCACACAAGAACTTGACTTCGACGGTCAGTTTGTAAAGCTGTGTTCTAATGAATAGAATAGAACTTGTGAAAATTTTCAGATCGATATTTCAAAAAGAGACTAGTTCACGTATACATAGTTGTCCACTAACCGGCATTCAATTCATAATAATAATAATAACCCAACGATTACCCTCTTCCCGCCCAACCGACGCGAGAGGCGCAATCCGCATACGTGCGGAATTAGCCGAGTCAGAAAAGGCAAGAGAGTTTTTAAGTGTTGAGATCTAAAACTGCTCAGCTACAGAAACAAAAATTTTAACAGCTAAGATCTAAAGTTACAATAAAGTCTTTTTAATTTTAAGAAGTGAGTCAGATAAGTCAAATGTGCTGGAATGAGAATTAAAATCATGACATATACGGCGGAATGGCTCGTTTAGTTCAAAATTTGATCTACAGTAAAGGTCTAAACTACCTCGAAAGGCGAACCGGGATATTAAATTTAATTTCAGATAGGAGAAAAGAACTGCAAACTGTTCCATTCAAAAGTTTCACTAAGAATGTTATGCCAAGCATTTCCCTTCGACTAGAAAGTGTAGGTAGATTAATAAGTTTTAAACGACTAGTGTATGGAGGTAGACTTACCCTAGCATCCCATCGGAAATGCGCTAAGGCGAAAAGTAAAAATTGTTTTTGAACCGACTCTAACTTGTCGGAATGGATTTGGTAGCTAGGGTTCCATACCACAGAGCCATATTCCAATATAGGTCTAACCAAAGTTGTATAAAGTGTTTTAGTAATATACGGATCTCTAAATTCTTTAGACCAACGTTTAACAAAACTGAGGACAGCTTTTGCTTTCCAGACCATGGTATCAATATGAAGACTGAAATTAAGCTTAGGGTCCATATTAACTCCCAAATCAACATAGTTTAAAACTTGCTCTAGAATATGGTGTTTTATTACATAAGAAGAGGGGTGCACAGATCTACGGGAAAAGCACATCGTCTTACATTTATTGAGATTCAATGGCAAATCATTTCTATCACATTGTGCAACCAAACTGTTTAAGTCTGTTTGCAACAGACACCTTTCCTAAGTTGAAGTGTATGATTTAAAAAGCTTTACATCGTCAGCGTATAATAAAATTTTTGAGAATTCTATTACTGAAGAGATATCGTTAATAAACAACAAGAACAGAATCGGGCCAAGATGACTACCTTGCGGAACACCAGAAGAAACATTAATTGTATCTGAAGGTGTATCCTCAAATATCACTCGTTGTGTTCTATTATAAAGATAGGAAGATACCCATTGAAGGAATCTTGGCTGAAAGCCCAGCAGATCAAGTTTATGTATGAGAATCAAGATATTTACTTTATCGAAAGCTTTGCTAAAGTCTGTGTATATAACATCCGTATGCTTATGTTCCCTAAAACCCAATGATACATGGTTTACAAATTCAAGTAAGTTTGTTATAGTCGAGTTCCCTTTACGAAATCCATGCTGAGATGAGGAAATTAACGGAGAAATCGAAAAGGTTATATGGTCAGTGATGATAGCTTCAAAAAGTTTAGGTATAACTGATAGTTTTGCGATACCTCTATAGTTTTCAATGTTGGATCTAAATACACTTTTATGCAAAGGGATTATAAATGACTATTTCCATATTGAAGGAAATATATCGTGTTTAAGAGAGGAATTAAATATCCTTGTCAAAGGCAAGTAAATATATTTGGCACTATTTTTTAGGAAGCATGAGGGTATCATGTCTGGGCCATAACTAAAAGATGGATTTAACTTATTTAAATTAAAAAGGACGTCTTCTTCAGAAATAATTGGAGCGTGAATTAAAGTATTCGAACAAAGCACTTGCTGATAAGAAAAAGTTTTGGAATAATTATTACAGTAGTTTGACTTGAAAAATTCTGCAAATATATTGGATATAATATCATTGTCACTTGAAATGATAGATTTGTATTTCATTGCGGACGGAAATTTGGAAATCCTGCGTTTGGAGTTGACGAAATCATAAAACGATTTTGGATTACTTACAATATTTTGTTTTACTTTATTTAAGTAATTATTAACATTTTTTGTTTAGGTCAAAATATTGTCGACGCAATAGAGAATATTTAGAATAGTCGACAAGTGAACCGGTTTTTTTAAAATGTTTAAAGGCTCGAGTTTTTCTGTTTTTCAATTTATATAACTCTTTCGAAAACCACGGACTTATACTTTTGCTTTTATTAACAATTACTATTGTAACATACTTTTCAAATAAGTTCTGTATTTAATTTTTTTAAATTAGCTTTTGCAAAGTTGAACCGAGTACAGAAGCACGAAGTTTGATGATTATTATCCCGTAAAATGCCTGAGATTTCGACAGATATTTCCAAAGCAGGATGATATGAGTCCTCTGGTAGAACAAGAGGATTACTCTGAATAACGGAACACTTTGCAGAGGTATCAACGTATACTAAATCTAAGCATTTACCAAATTTATTCGGAATCAAATTAATTTGGTTCAGACCCAACTCGGACATTTTTTCGAAAAACTAATTAAAACATGACCGATTGCAAATCGGCACGATATAGTCATAGAAAGGTTTCCACGAAGCACACGGTAAATTGAAATCACCTAATACAATTATTGAATCTGCATTATTTGCCATCGAGGTAGCACTATTTATTAAAGAAGCATGCTGCATGTATACAGATAAGTCCGAATGGGGTGGTATATAAGATAGAGTTAAATAAATAAAGCAACTATTAACGTATACTCTAATACATTTAAATTCAAATGAGTCGGTTCCTGGAACAAGAATATTTTCAGATGGGATAGAGGAATGCTCGGCAAATAGAACACATCCACCGATTCTGTTCAGTCGATCACATCTAAAAAATTTGAAATTCGCTGTTTAAAATCTCATTATCAAAAATGTGAGGTTTTAACCAAGTTTCTGTAAATCCAATTATATGGAAATTAAAATTGGAACTACAGATTGTTCAAATACAAGTCAGTTAATTTTGTATTAAGACCTCTAACATTTTGATAATAAATGCTTAACGAATTTCTACCAATCATTTTTTTATATCGGTGGTTGCTTTTGGTAATTTAACAATGTTTTCCTCAGTTTGACTTCTAAGTTTAGGTTTAAATTCGCGTACAAAAGCCCCAGGTGGCCAGAATGAACTATCTAAGATCTTTTTGAATGTTTCAAGAGATACGTCAATTTTAAACGATGATATACTTCTATCATAATTGAAGTTAAATTTACGTATATTGATATCATCGACTTTTAAACGTAACGAAATGTAAGATTTAATGTCCACCACCAAGGTATCTTTGGCAAGTCTCGAAATAAATATAGACTTTTTAGGTGGAATAACTATCAAATTATTAACTGATGCTACTAAATTAATAGGGGGAGCCTCTGGAATTGTGAGACACTTATTACTATTAGATAGAGGTTTTGGGGAATTGAGCTCTTTGGAAGTTGACGGCTTATCACCTTAAGGGCAAGGAGAAGAGAGATTTATTAGGTCATTGGGAGGAGTCGTTCTTTTCTGAACAGAAAAACTAAGTGTTACTTCATCGGAAGGACGTTTACGCTTAGGAGCAGGTTTAGAGGATTCCTGAGAATCATTCAGTCACTTAAAAGATTTGAACAATTTTTCATAGTGCCTAAATTTTTCAGTGAGGGTTACAAGATCACGACCGATTTCGTTAAAGCCATTGCGTGTCTCCCTATAAACTTTAAATAGATCGATTTCAATAGATCTACAATTTAAACAGGACCAACGCAATACCTTACAGCCGAGAATAAAATCTAAGATTCTACCAGTACATTTAATATGGGCAAGCCCATCACAAAGCCAGCATGAAACGTAGCGATCTGACTCGCCTTTAATCTTTATATGTTTCCGACGTTTCAAACTTTGAGGCAAACTTAAGAAACGCTGTTCAGGGTACGAAAAGTTATTTGATTTCCAGCCATGTTGTTATAATCTCAATACCAAATGGGCCAAAATAGCTTGTAAGATAATTGTTTAATTCTGCATTATATTCATGGATCTTGACAACATCTGATGGGTATGATATTAACATACGAAATAATATTTATGGATGTATGTAGTATGCTGTATCCGCACTATAAAGACGACAACAATCTACAACGGATCTTATATGTAGCACCATTTGTAACCTGTTAACTTAAGCTGGGACAGGTATTTAGTTTCACTTGGTGTTTCGAATTTGTGCCAATTTGCGAAGCGAAAAAGAGGCCGGATAAAAAAAAAAGAAACTCATGACGCTTATAGCAAGAAAAATCAATATTTTGATTTTCCATCAATTACGTAAACTGCTAATGGTCGCTTTTATCTGCTAATACGGAATTTGCATACAAACTCGCTTTTTTAATATTTCTGTGATAAACAAAAATAACAATTGGCTCAATAGTGTAGCACCATTTGTCACCTCCAGTGCACGTAGTATGTCAAGCATGGAAGTAAAGTGAAATAAGTTGTAGCGGCAATCGCATCGCGAGCAGTCTCATCGTCGTTTATGGCAACCGTGGTGTCGGCATTAACGGCGCCCAGCGGCGATCGAATGTTTACCTCGGTCAAATAATTTAGATTGAAATATGCATTTGCGCGCCTCTAGTCTACCGCGCCAACGTCTGTCAGTCAGGTGCTTGATTGCCCGACGTAATGAGTGCACGCTGACGGTGGATGATCATTTCGGCTGTTTCGCGCCATGCCAAGCGGGTGTTGCATGAAATTAATACTACAAACGCAAAAATAAAAGATTCGCAGCAACAAACAGCAAACAACATCCGAAATGCGACTAAAATTGCATTTAGCTGACAGTCGGTTTAGAGAGCGTTGCACAGGTAGCGCGCGTGGTATGCGCATGAGTGCCGTTAATGGCTGCGTGTGGGAATTGAAAATTGGTTTTGGGTATTGTGAAATCCTTATGCCGCATTAAGTGTAATTACGGGTAGCCAATAAGCAAAGCAAGAATTACACACTGCTGATCGCCAAAATCCAGTGCAACAATACAAGTAGTGCCAATAGCAAAAGCAACACCAACAGTTGCCGCTACAGTAGCCGACATATGCGTTCGAAAAGCGGTGAGTGGCAGCGGCACGCAAAGTATCTATTAGGTACCAGTGTTCGGTACCTTGTCACCGTACAACTGCCGCTGCCGCTTGTCGCACATGCTGTTGCCGTTGCTTGCGTTGTTGTTGACGTTGCTGCTATGCTCTCTGCATGCAGTCGTTGTAACAATTTTTACGAATTACCTGTTAATTTCTGACACTTCATAGATGCGCAGATAACATTTGATTTGGCTAGTAGTAGTAGTGGTTGTTGTTGTTGTTGCATTTAGTCAGTATTGCCCCTGTTGTAAAGCAGTTTGTTTACGCTTTGTATTTAACCGTTGAATTTATAGTCAGTTAATTGTTCGCGAAGAGTTGGCTCGTCCACCGCTATTTGTGGTAGCACCAATTGCAACAATAAAAAAAAAATTAATCATTCTTGTCTTTTCAGCATGCACATAACTGACCTCTTTTCTTTTCTCCACTTAGCGCCTAGCCAATTAAAGAAATTAATACTCCGCGTTATCATAATTTGTATTTGCATTCTTCATTTTTATTTGACAACAAAATTGTA
Organism: Bactrocera oleae; assembly: GCF_042242935.1. Taxonomy (NCBI): domain Eukaryota; kingdom Metazoa; phylum Arthropoda; class Insecta; order Diptera; family Tephritidae; genus Bactrocera; species Bactrocera oleae. The sequence continues at coordinate 30,121,024 of NC_091537.1, forward strand.
AGCGTTTACAACGAATGGTTTACGCTAACAATATACCGTTTTTAATGAAGATTGTTAAGAATGGCGTAATTTTAGCCTAAAGCTCGTTTTGGGGGAAAATAATTTGATGATTTAATGAGTTGTGATTACAATTACCGTTGCTCGGTTTTAAACGTAAAATAGCTTAAGAGAGACACCTAACTATAGTTTAATAAACTAAAATATTAAATCGATATGTCGAAGAGTTTTTGAAATATACCCTTCTAAAGTGTAACCGCTTAGCATCAGCTCCATCAATTTAAGTTTAAACGCGTTTTCTCTAAAAGTACATTTTTATACTTTCGCAACCTGTTGCTACAGAGTATAATAGTTCTGTTCACCTAACTGTTGTTTGTACTATTTAAAACTAATCGAGTTAGATATAGGGTTATGTATATATAAATGATCAGTATGAAGAGACGAGTTCAAATCCGGGTGACTGTCCGTCCGTGCAAGGTGTAACTTGAGTAAAAATTTAGATATCTTTATGAAAATTGGTACAGATGTTTCTTAGTACCGTAAGACGGTTCGTATTACAGATGGGCTTAATCGTACCACTACCACGCCACAAAACGCCATTAATAAAAAAAATAAATAAATTGCCATAACTAAGCTCCACAATAAGATGCAATACTGTTATTTGGTATACAGGGAGGGGCATGTGCAGTTAATTTTATTTTTTAAGTGGCCGTGGTCCCGCCCTTTAATAGGTTTAATGTACATATCTCCTAAGCCGCTAAAGCTATAATAACAAAATTCACTGAGAACAAATGTTTTTAGCACCTCTATCGACAGTGTGAAATCGGATGTCAACCCCGCCCACTTCCCATATAACGGGTACTGTCAAAAACTACTAAAAGCGCGATAAATCGAGCACTAAACACGCCAGAGACAATTTTAACTCTGGGATGGTAGATGACTTTATAGGAGAGCTCGTTTACTAGTTTGCATATTCAATGTCCTTGTTGAACAATTGTCGGACCCGTCTTTCATTCAAACCTTCTTGTGTCACTGTGTAAGCCTTTTGCGGATACTCTATATTGTTTTCTTCACGTTTTGTGACTATGAAAACAAACAACAACAATAAAACCTGCCTTCGGTGATTATCGATAGTATATAAAGGTTCTTGTTTGTGGCATTATCTTTGCTGGAGCGAAATGTATGCGCTCGTAATATTTCAGAAAGCATTTTAAACGAAAAGCCTTACGATGTAATTTCTGTTACTTCTGTAATTGCCTAATTCCGATTAATTTGAATGGGCAGCAACACAGGAGCAGCAAAAGGAAAAACAACAAAACCAGTCGCAGCTACCAACGGAAAGCAAGTAAGCAACCGGATGAAGAGAAATTGGCAATGGGGGAAACAATAAAATGGGCAAAAGAGCAGGAAGACAACGTGTGTGCATATCGGCGACTTCAGCACGCACACAAACGCTTCCAGGTCTCACAGTCACACACACATATGCGCACACGAATACCAGCTTGTCAGTCGCGGATGTTAAACGCCAAGTGCTGAAAGCAATCAGAGCGCACCTTGAGCACGCTGCGTATTTGTGGCCGAATTGAGAGGTCAAAATCAACAACATGCGGCACGGATGTAGTAGCTATCGGGATGTCTTCGTTGCACAGTGTCCTTGTACTTGATCTTGCTGGTTTTAAATATAGCTAAAGTGACGTGAGCTAGGAGGTAAGTTTTTATTTGTGATTTTTTAGAGTGTTATACATAAAACAAAAAAAAAAGAGATTTATTTTTATACTCTTGCAACATGTTGCTACAGAGAATACAAGATGCAATTCAAAAGTTTCAGGACTTTTATTAAACAACGAAATTATTTGTTTAATTTTTAAACATTTATTGGTCGCCTTCAAAATAGTCTCCTTCCGCCTGAATACAACGTTTTGTACGTTCAACAAGGTTATTGAATGACTTTTTTAGGTAATTTTTCGGTATAGCTTAGTTGAGGATGGCGGTCGTCGCCTTTTGGATGGCATCAACGTCAGCATAGCGGTTTCCCTTCATGTAGTTTTCCAAACAAATAAAAATCGCAGGGTGCCATATCAGGCGAAGAGGGTGAATGGTTGATGATATGAATTCGATTTTTGGTCAAATTCTGAGGTCTTTTTCGTGTTGTTTCAAAGTGTGCGGGACAAATCGAGCACAAACCTTTCTGAGGCCCAAATTTTCTGTCAAAATACGATAAATCGACGCTGCGGATATTGATAATTCCGATGCTATATATTTAAGCGATGATTTCGGCTCTTTTTAAATGAATTCACGCACAATTTCCGTGTTTTTTTCGTTCACAACATCTTTTGGCCGGCCCGAACGTTCGTCGTCTTCCAAGTCCTCCCGTCCCTTTTGAAAACGTTTAAACCACTCGTGAATCATCGCTATAAACTTGTTTCATCATTTGATGAGTTTTGGTAAAAGTTTTACCAAGTTTAAGACAAAACTTAATGTTGGCTCTTTGTTCGATGCTCATTTTCCGACCGACACTACAAATGCAATGTCACATGTAGCGCAATATCTCAGCTGTTATACAAGTCAGCTGTTATATAAATTTTATACGACAACACTGAAGAATACACAATTGAGGGACTAGAAGCACTAGAAGCCACGTTGTTTAAAAAGTCCTGGAACTTTTGAATTGTACCTTGTAATAGTGTTTTTCACCTAACGCTTATTTGTTTCACCTAAAAATAATCGAGTTAGATATAGGGTTAGATATATATAAATGATCAGGATGAAGACACGATTTGAAATCCGGGACTGTCTGCCTGTCCGTTTCTGCAAGTGATTGAGCGTTGTGGGTTAAAATCAACTTCTCGCAAATACTGGATAGAGAAATCAGAAGTAACAAGTAAGGAAGTTCTAAGTTCCGGTGTAACCGAACATTTTATACTCTCAAAACTTGCAAGGGAAATTGAGTCAGGTGTTGGCAAAATTGTATATTAAAGTAAGTATAGAAATAATGAGATGGAATTTAAAACGGCGTGATTGTAATCCGATTTCGCTCATTTTCGCATTATAACATAGAACTATGAGAATAATGTTATGCACCGAATTTAGTCAAAATCGGTTAAGCTGATCCCAAGATATGGGTTTTAATCTAAATGTGGTCGGTGCCACGCCCACTGTCTAATTTTGAACGCGTTTCCAATAAAGTCATCTCATAAAATCTTATAGATCAAATTTTATGTCTCTTGCGTGTTGAGTGCTTGATTTATCGCACTTTTAGTAGTTTTTAAAAGTACCGTTATATGGGAAGTGGGCGGGGTTGTCACCCGATTTCACAACGTCGATAAAGATGCTAAAAACATTTGTTCCTAGTGAATTTAGTTATTATAGCTTTAGTGGTATAGGAGATATGTACATTAACCTTATAAAGGGGGGGCGGGGGGGTGGCAGATGTCCCTCCTTAATGTGATCCTGTATTCGAAATAGGAGTCTTGTATCTTATTGTGGAGCTTAGTTATGGCAATTTAATTGTTTGTGATTAATGGCAATTTGTGGGCGTGGCAGTGGTCCGATTACGCCCATCTGCAATACCAACCGTCTCACGGTACCAAGTTTCATAAAGATATCTCAATTTTTACTCAAGTTAGAGCTTGCACGGACGGACGGACGGACAGACAGTCACTCGGATTTCAACTCGTCTCTTCATCCTGATCATTTGTATACAATATATATAACCCTATATCTAACTCGATTAGTTTTAGGTGATAAAAACAATCGTTAGATGAACAAAACTATTATACTCTGTAACAACAAGTTGCGAGAGTGGAGTAAAGTCAGCCAGACGTTTCAAAATGGTGATCAGTTATATGGGGGCTATGCCAAGTTTTAGCCCGGTTTTATCCATTTTAGACGCAAAGATACACTGTTATTAGAAAAACATGATTTCTATGTCACTAAAATAACTAGCACATAGGCCGATATATGTGATATAAAGTCAACTGGAAGTTCGAAAATCTTTATATTATGTATATGGGGGCTACACATAGGGGTATATTATTATCAAGAAAACATTTTCACCGAATTTCAATTATATATTTCACAGATTGACCAATATTTTCGGCAAAAAGTCAGTTATAGGCTCTGGGTCCACATTTTCGGTATTTGAGAGCTTGTGTAGTTAGGGTCCGATTCTGATCATTTTTAGACCTGAGATGGCATACCGTAATGGAAATATTCGTGCAAATTTGTATCCCGAAATATTAACTAAAGCTTGAGTTTTATACTGGAAAGTGAAAAAATCTGATGGAATTTAAAGTTATGTGATATGGGCAGTAGGCGTGGTTACTGTCTGTTTACGCCCATTTTCGCACTGCATTAACAAAAATTGAGAAAAAATTTCCTTGGCAGAAAAGTGAGGAAGAGCTTGTAGATGGTAATCAGACCACTGCCACGCCCACAAAACGCCATTAATAAAAAACCTAGAAACTAATATATGCCATAACTAAGCGGTAAATTAAGATAAAACTCCGTCTTTCGATATAACGAATCGAAATTTTAAGCGGCACCTGTGGTTTGGAATTTTTTTATGTACATGCCTCTTAAACTATTCAAGCTATATACCCTAGATTTGTAAAAGTTAAATCCTTATAATACGGTCTACGACAGTGTTAAAATAGGTGAGATCGGATAGTGCCCACCATAGAACGGGGCTGTTAAAAACTACTTAAATTGTGGCAAGTCAATAACTAAATGCTAATTAACTAAATTCTAAATGAGCGCATATTCTCATGTATCACAATTTTAAATTCCATTCGATTCTTTCACTTCCCAGTACACAATTCAACCGCCAATGCATATATTCGTATAAAACTTAGTGCCTTTGAGGTATGCTTGCACGTTGCAGATTATAAAATGTTTAGTTACACCCGAATTTAGCCCTTCCTTACTCGATCGGCTTAAAATAATCTAAAATCCAAGAACCAGAAAAAATAATTATAACAACGTCAGGTAAAATCGTAGGTCGAGTCAAAATTTTGATTTTGGACAAAATACCAGTTTCCCCAAAATAAAGCAGTAAAAAATATAAACACAGAATAGCTAAAAAATCGAAGTTATTATGAAAAATGTTAGTCCTTCGAGGACACCGAGCTGTAAGTTATTTATGGCTAATTGTGAAGGTAAAATCAGAGCCTGCATAATGGAAAAGAAAAACCTTAACGTTTTTATATGACATCGTTGCAGCAACAACGACACATCAGCAGTAAGCTGGGAAAGGGGCAAAAGCAGTTACCTAGACTATACTTGGATGCGACTCAAACGCGCATCACACAGTCTGGATCAGCACAGATGTCAACGACAGAGGTGAGTGTCTCTTCAATTACCTACTAGACACTAAGCTACTGTTGTGTAATAAGGGAAGTATGCCAACGTTTATTACAAGAAACCGACAAAAAGTACTGGATTTCTCGTCTCGACTTAGGAAAATAATGGCACAACCGGTGCATAGTCTCGGTTATCTTCAGAAGCCAGCCCGGAGTTGGACGATATCCAGTGAAGAGTCACTAGAACTACTAATGGATACCCACTTCCCAGGTAGCCATACTGTAGAATATACTCAAGACAGCGGAGCAGAAATAGACTAAACTCCTATAAACATAGTATCAGAAAGCAACGTATGCTGGGCAATAAATAGTTTCAAGCCTTTCAAGTCGCCGGGACAAGACGGTCTATTCGCGGCTCAATTACAGAAGTCGTAGAATTACATAATAGATTGACTATACAATTAAACTATATCCCTTCGCTTTGGAGGGAAATCAAGGTAATATACATACCCAAGGCAAGCAAAAGCTCGCATACAAATCGTAAAGACTTCAGACCAATTAGCCTCTCCTCAGATCTGCATATAAGAAACAAACTAGAACCAGAAAAGTTGGCTGGTTCGCAGCATGCGTATTCTTAAGGAAAATTCACAGAAAAAGCGCTAAGCTCTGTGGTGGCGGAGAATGAAAAATCTCTGGAAGTTAAAGAATACACTCTAATTTCCTTCTTAGATATAGAACTAGCCTTCACTAATACCCAGCCTAGGGCCATACTGAGCACGCTTAAGGATCTGGACATCTCTGAGCCTCTCAGAAAATTAATTGGACAGCTGCTCACGCGTAGGTCAATAATTTCAACGCTGGGAGCGTCAACGATGTGCAGGTCTGTCCAAAGGGGTACACCTCAAGGAGGCGTGTTATCGACACTTCTATGGATCCTGACAATAAATAAGTTGCTGTTAAGTGGCCTACGCTGACTATGTGGCAGTTTCGGTTAGAGGTAAATTCCCGAATACTCTCGCAAACTAATGCAAACGATCTTGAACGATATAAATCGTTGGGCTGTATCGTTCGGACTAAACTTAAATGGTAGTAAGACGGAGCTAGTATTGTTCACCAGAAAACATAATACTCCAGTAGTTACGGCGCCAGTATTAAATGGTAACAGACTAACAATTGGAGATAAGGCAAGCTACTTAGGACTAATCTTAGACAGGAAGCTTTCATGGAAAAAAAAACTAGGGTGAGGAAAGCAGCTACGGGATGTAGAGCAGGTTCGCCTCTACGCGGTGCATCCTGGGTAACGCTAAATGACCTGCGGCCTTCACGGCCTTTTCCAGAACTCCTACGGATTTAACCTTGCTCGACACGGACATAGCTTGGACTCTTAGATGGATCGGTTTGAACCCTGGGCTGGTGGTCGTGGTATTCTGTCACCTGAGTTTGCAGGGGGGACACCCTGCAGAAATGGCTGATGGGCTAATGCCAAGGCCGCCTCCGTCCCGTTAAAACCATGGCAGGTCTCAGAGTACGTTCCCCTCCTGTCATCATTAAGTTGGTGTGGTAGGTGTTTGTTGGGATGACTCCTTCTTTGCGCTGGTCGGCTCTGAAAGCACTGCCTCATAACGGCGTGCGTCAACCCTCGCTTTGGCCTCGTAACGGAGACAACCTTTGGACCATTTATAGGCGACTACCTTTCCAGGCGACGGTTAGCGGCTCTGGGGACCGAATTATAATGAATGCTAACAACTTTATAACTAAGGACGAGGGAGGAAGCGGGTCGAAACCGACCTCTTCAAAAGTGGACAGTTCCCTGGGGGGCATCCTCACCTATGGGGACGAAACCGTCTCCGCCTAAGGATGAGGAGAAAAATTCCGGGGCTGTCCGGCTTACCATCACTAGGGGCGGTAATGCGGGGGGAGTGGGCAGGAATCTGCCGACTGACACCTTAGGCAGGGCAGAAGTGCGCGGCGGAGTCGCCAGCACTAGCAGAGGAACCTTTGTTAAGTACATAGGGGGCGCGGGGTCCTCAGCGAAAGCTAAGGGTCCCGGGGGAAACGCCTGACCACAGCTAAAAAGCTGAAGTCGAACCGTCGGCTGGCTACCAAGATTTTGGAGCGCTACGGTGGCAAGCAGGCTGACCAGAAATCTGATCAGCATGCTAGCACACTTGAGAGGGCCAAAAGGGTGCTGAGCGACGTGGGCGACGGGAAAGTGGGGCCGAGCGAACCCCACACCTCGATGAAGCGACAGAGGTTGCAGGAGGGGGAATCCTCCCTCGGCAAGAAGCCTCGAGTCGGTGCAGCACCGATGTTTAGTGAAATCGCTAAACTCGCCAGCTCAATAGAGCTCGGGGTACACGATAGCAGCAGGGGAGATGGAGCCAACTCCCATGATGGGTGGAAGCGGGTAGCGGCTGCTATCTCCGCTGTGTTCATGAAGGTGGTCAGGGGAAGCCCTGGACCACCCCCTAGATGTGAAAGCGCCGGATGGAACCTCGGCTTACACAAACTTATAAGGTGTGCCGACGAACGGTCGGCATTCCTTTATAAGGAGGCGGTAGCCAGGGTGGGGGAAGTATAGAAGGGAGCAAGGCTCGAGGCGGTGGCCAAATCGGATCTTCCGAGGCGACCTCGTGCTCGTGTCTGGCTTTCGGCCGAACCCTCTACCCCGACCGAAATTGAGGAGATATTGCGGTACTGCAATCCATCTCTTCCCACCCAAGATTGGAAGGTGGTCAGGCTGGAGTGGACCGAGGAACCATATCGGCGAGCGCTGATACTCCTAAACAAGGAGTTCCTCGCTCCTCTCAGCATTGCAAAGGGGGTAATAAGCTATGGCTTCGAGAGGGTCGTCCTTAGGATTCTCCCAACTGAAGCCAGGGTTGATGGCCCGTTGCCACCAGCTGAGGTGGAAGAGAGTGGGAGAGCGACCCACTCTAAACTTTCGTTGTAGATTTACGTGAGTACCTGCCGGCGACGGCCTTACCTCACGGTGTTCAAAAACACAACGTATCAATACAATGCGTTGATCAGCGCCTCAAACAATACGAGCTTTTTGCAAGTATTTATTTGGATACCAGTGGCAGTGTGTCTGGGTCCACACTACCATCTTGGTGTGATTCGAGGCCGACCTAAAACCTCTTCCGTTTTCGGGTACGGCACCCAGTTACTTGTGTAACTTCTTTTTTCGAACTGAAAATTCAGTTCTTCCAGCATTTAGGTTTAAACCACAGCCACCACGATACTCCCCAAAGGGCCGAACCCAATGAGCAGATTGAACAGAAGTCCAAGGGCTTTCTGCTCCCCGTGGTACCGGAAAGTCTCCGGTCAGACTGCGTAGCCTAAACTACTGCCAGTTGAGCCCCCCATTACTCAAATGACTGGTGACATTTGTCGCTTGAACTTCAAATGTCTTTTTATTAGCTTTTTTCATTTAAAGTGTTTCTAATATCAGTTCAAGCTGAGTATTATAGCACTATCACTCCATATACTATGCTGATATTACTGGGCAAAGAATATAATAACAGTCATAGTGCATATTGGCTTTTAGTCGCCTTTTACGACAGGCATGCCTTGCCGCGGGCATATTCTATCCCCTGCCCGCAGGGGTACGACCCACTCTAAAATGGGCATCGACCCCATCCTCTCGGATATGGTGAGCACGGAGGGCGGATCGTCAGGCGATGATGGATCCGTCTTCAGTCTCGAGCGCCTGTTCGAGGATGCTCGGAGTCCTTAATAGGGGCCGGAGTTTTAATAGGCGCGGATGCTAATTCAAGGCACACCGTCTGGGGGGGCTCGGACATTAGCGTAAGAGGTGAAGCACTTTTTGATTTTATTTGTAGTGTAGATCTTTCTATATGTAATAGGGGGAACAGCCCTACCTTTGTGACTGCTAGCAGGGCGGTCCTTGACGTTACGCTAGCCTCTAGGGAAATTGCTCCCTTGATTTCGGAATGGAGGGTTCTAGACGACCATTCATTCTCGGATCATAAATATATTGGTTTCAGCCTAAAAGCCTCACGCCCGGAGCTCAAAACCTATAGAAATTTCAGGAACACCAACTGGGTCCTCTACTGCAGGAAGCTTCGATCAGCTCTTCCAACCGCACCCGACATAGATTCGATCCTCGTCGAGATTTTCAGCTCTGTTAGTAGAACTACTCTTGACAGCTCCTGTCCTCTGAGAACTCAGAAAACCAAAGGGAAACCCCCTTGGTGGACTTCGGAGCTAACGGAGATCAGATATTCGAGCAGAAGACTTTTCAACAAAGCCCGCAAAAGCGGCTCTAGTGACGTCGGTCGACACTGCTTTGCATGATGTAGTGTTATGGCTGGAGATAGCTCTCAAGCACAAGGAATTTGCTGTGGGCACCTTTCTCGACATCTAGGGGGCCTTCAACAATGTGCGACCAGAGGCAGTGGTTAAAGCCCTCGAAAAGTTTGAGGTGGAATCTAACCTCAAGCACCCTATTTTTAGTCTTCTTTGCGACAGAACTGTCGCAGCGGAGTGGGGTGGTGACAAGACAACCAGAAAGGTTAATAGGGGAACTCCGCAGGGTGGAGTGCTCTCCCCACTGCTCTGGATATTAATGGTAAACGCCTACTTATAGAACTCGAGACGCAAGGCTGTCGGGTGACACCCTACGCTGATGATGTGGTTCTTATGGTTAAGGGAAAGTTCCTGAATACCGTCTACGAGCTCACCGAGGGGTACCTGAACCTGGTATCTATCTGGACGAATAGAAGCGGCCTAGCCGTCAACCCAAGTGAAACTGAAATGGTTTTATTTACAAGGAGGTATAAGATACCAAATGTGCCTCTCCCCTCCTTCGGGGGTTCACTTCTTCAACCTGCTGAGAAAGTGAAATACCTAGGGCTCATCCTTGATAGAAAACTTTCCTGGAGGCCAAACATTGAGGAGAGAGTTAAGAAGGCATCGGTCGCCTTATACTGCTGCAAAGGGGCTATAGGGAAAAGGTGGGGACTCTCCCCTAAGGTGGTGTTCTGGCTCTACGAAACCGTAGGTAAGCCAATAATGTTCTATGGTGTGTTCGTATGGTGGAGGGCGCTCGAAAGGTCCACACTGGCTAAAAAGCTTGAGCGGGTCCAAAGTGCGGCGCTCATCGGAATCTCCGGTGCACTGCGGGCCACACCTACAATAGCTCTTAATGCTATTTTAAACATAGCACCTATGGACATTGTCGGTAGGTGCATTGCCGCGAAGTGTGCTCTAAGGCTCAGGTAAGCTGGCCTTATGAAGAGGTCCGAACAAGGACACTCCGAAATTCTTTCCTCCTTCAGCTGCATTCCGGAAAATATAGATCACTGCGTCACTGAGGTCACTCGAGGCGGCTCCTTCTCCGCTCATATTCCAACGAGGAACATGTGGATGGGAAGAAGCCGCTGGAGAAGAGGCGCGGTGAGCTTTTTCACGGATGGATCGAGGCTAGGAGGGAAGGTTGGAGGGGGGTTTTTCTGCAAAGAGCTCTCCTCCAGTCTTAGCTTCAGGCTACCGGATCACTGTAGTGTTTTTCAGGTGGAAGTGGCTGCTATCAAGGTGGCGTTAGAAGTACTGCTGCGTAGTGCAGCCTCGTTTGTAGAAGTGAGCATCCACTCCCATAGTAGGGCGGCAATACTAACTTTGAGCTTGCACGGTTCAAGGCTAGTCAAGAAGTGTCTGTCCTCTTTAGAGATAGCGTCTGGCTATTTCAACATCAGGCTCGTTTGGGTGCCTGGTCACAGCGGAATTGCTGGAAGATGCAAAGCCGATGAGCTAGCCAGGGGGGGGCACCTTTGCCCGCTCACATCGGAATGGGATCGGGTTGGATCTCCGTTAGCGTCTTGCGCTCTAGCTTTGGATCAATTGGACCTCGCGTGCACTCAGCAGACGCTGGTCGACGACCAAGTCCTGTGTGACCGCGAGATCCTTCTGGCCAAGAGTGGATCGCAGGAGGTCGGGGGAACTTCTCGCCCTGAGCAAAGTGCATCTCGCCGCTATGATAGGAGTTCTCACTGGACACTGTCCAATGGGCACTCATGCGGTACCGCTTGGAGTACTACCCGATGCTAGTTGCCAAAGTTGCCTCCAATGTCCGGCTTTCGCTAGGCTGCGATTGAAATATCTAGGCAAACACAATTTTGGCGGACCTGAGTACTTATCCGAAATGGATATTGGCCGTCTTAACAAGTTTGTAGTAAGCACAAAGCGTCTCGTCGATTTGTTAGGGTCCTTTGATCCAGATTATAGGAGTTTTGTAGGTATCACAACGGACCGGCGTCTTAAGCTGTCCAAGTGGGATCCTTTCTGGGATCGACCTCCTAACCTAACCTAACCTAACCTAAAGCAGCTACGGTACTCAACACCTGTAAAAGGATGGGGGCTAACGCCTCGGATAGCTTATTGGCTCTACACAGCAGTTGTCAGACCAATCATGAAATACGGTATATTGGTATGGTGGCCAATAATGGATAAGAAATACGTGGTGACGTGTATGGAAAATATACAAAGAGCAGCCAGTATATGCATTAGTGGAGCTCTTAGAACAACGCCAAGCCAGGCACTAAACGTCATTCTACATTTATTGCCAACAGACCTGTTCTGTAAGCAAGTGGCAGCAAAGAAATTTCAGACTGAGGGAATTATCCCAATTAATCGCCTGCAACAAGGGGCATTCTAGGATACTTAGTTTATTCCCGTTTCTACCCAAGTGGGGTAGGTGGTGTCTTTTCAGTAAAATTAGACACCAAAATCGCATTTCGTTTACCAGACCACTGCAATGTCTTCCAGGCGGAGATCGCAGCAACCACAGAAAGCCTTTTTGTATTGACGAAAAGTGTGCTCACAACAAGGAGCAAATATATATATATACGGATAGCCGCCGGCGGCCTTGAAATCACTTAAGTCGTCTATGGTCTCATCAAAGATAGTGAAAGAATTTCTTGATCTATTAGAAGGTCTAACATCCTACTTCACGATAAACCTTCAATGGGTTCCAGCGCATAGTGATATCCCTGGTAACTGCGAAGTAGATGAACTAGCCAAAACAGGTACCACTTTACAATTAACCCCTGAAAAAGAGGGAATTTTTATTCCTCTAGCAACTTGCAAACACTTAATCAGCGAACATGCTATAAATCTAGCTGAGTCGCAGTGGAGACAATCTCTAACTTGCTCAACTAGCAGACTAACGTGGCAGGAATGGAGCGTGGGTTGCACAAACCGACTATTACAATTCAAAAGGAATGACATAAGAACTCTAATAGGAGTACTAACAGGTCACTGTCTAATTAGTAGACATGCCAGCTGACCTTACAACGACTATTGTAGAAGCTGTCAGGAAGTAGAAGAAGAGGAGACAGTAAAACATTCTCTATGCGAATGTAAAGCTCTATATAAGAAAAGAATCGCAACTATCGGTCGAGGGTTCCTTGACGACGTATCGAAAGTTGCTAATATAAAACTATTTGTACTGATGAGCGACAGCAGAAGCACAGGTTGGTTCAGAGAGGAGACGATAGAGTGGGGGAACATTAGTCCTGGTGGTATCACAATGGGCTTCCTATAGGCCTAGATGCGTCCTACAGCCACTCTACCTACCTACCTAGTCCTTCGATCATCACCTGACAAATATGCCAAAAACGGTCGTGCAAAAATTCAAAGTCGATCGGTCCAGCCGTTTTGGAGAAAATTTAATCGCCTCTTTTGAATGCAGGGTTACGGAGCAGATTGCACAAAAAAATTACATTTTATATCTTCGTAGTTATTCTGAATGTTCATTGGATTACTCTATATTATTAATAAATATAACGAAAACATATTGATTCACTTCTGAAATTTGGTACAAAATCTACAAAATTGAGTGAATTCTGCTTATACTTGTATTTTTGCGCTGCGTCATTATATTCTATGAGGGCACTGAATTTCTAATATCTGATAAAGTTTTTACTTTAATTATCGGAAATTTTGTTTGATATATCTCAAGGATATCCCGCAAGCATCCCTAAGGTAAATGATATAAAGATTTCGGTGCTTCCGGTTCAAAATAATCTCCTCAAATACCTGCGAGATGTGTTCAAAGAATAAGGTTAACTTTGAATTTTTTTAAAAATTACTTATTTATTCATCAATATCTATTTTGTCCCCTTGAAAGTAATCTCCCTCGAATATAATACACATGTGCCAACGCTTTCTCCAATCCCTGAAGCACTTCTGAAATGCGCTTCTTGGTATGGCTATCAGCTCTTTTTCGATTCTGGTTTGACCTCATCAATTTTGGCAAAATGCTTTCCTTTTATTGGTTTCTTCATTTAACAACTCTTGAGCGATACTAATGCGACATTGCTTCTGCTCAAAATGCCACAGTCAACATTTCAAGTGCCTTGGAGCACTTTAATCCATTTTTACGGCAAAATTTAATACATATTCTTTGATCCATTTCTTTCAAATCGAAGAGCACACGAAAACGTGACTAACCTTCTCTGTTATCAAAAGCAAACTACTAATCGAAATTGGCTCCTAATGCAAGCACATAATAAACATATGTGTCCGATTATAACAAAAACAAAATATCGATAATCGAATGTACACAGCCCACCGAAAAATCAAAATTCACATTTTCCTTTGAACACATACATGGATTTAAAAACTTTAGTTATGTTAGCTCTAAACTAATTTTTAATTGTAGTGAGAAACAAAGACGAATTACAACACAAACGATTTGTCACCGAAAGTCAACTAACATAGGCGTATAAGAGCTCCGTACTTTTGCCAGCGGTTTTATCTCGGCAAACAATGTAAAATATGTTCCTTTCCTCCTTATTAGGTGAATCAGTATATTAACGACTTGCCTGTTGTGAAATAATATAAAGAATAAGGAAGTCTAAAGCGTGCGATATTTTTCACACCACTGTATGAGTATTGATTTACTATTACGCTGTCGCTGAATCTGCTTACCTAAATCCGCAAAATGAACAGCCTTCATTCCCGCTCATCTCACAGTTCTGAATACCGACTTAAGGTCTGAATTATAATTTGTTGGGATTTATTAAAATAACACACACTTCCTCATATTCGACCCAATAGTGGAACGCATTCGCATGAGTTGTCTATCCATGCTTTGGAAAGTATGGTATGAGTGCGTGTCTTCTGGAAGCTTGTTTAACAGAATTACTGAGCCGGCGAATTATTTGCTTACTGTTGTTGCTGCACATATACATGCGTTGCTGCTTAACTAACAATCAACCGGCCAACCGGTTAGAATTGGCTTAAATTTGTGGTCAACGAGTGCGCACAATTGCTCTTTGGCTACGCCAAATTAACACGCTGTCAGTTTCGGATTATTCTGCTTCTTTTATGCCACGACGCAGTGCGTAGTGTGATATTACTTTGCTGTTGTTGATATTTATTTGATTTCCATGTTGTTTGCGGGTCAGCCTGCGTGTCGGTTATTGTAGTTAGCTGCCGTCAGGCGTCGAAAATTGTTACCTTTCACAGGGTTTATTGTACTTGAATAGGTTTGTTTGGCTCAGATGTCTTCCGCGGCCGCCGTAAGACATTGACAAGGCATAATGCGAGTTTATGTGACTTCAGTTTTTCCGACTGCTGTAAATGTTGAATCTCTTGGCTACACAAAAATGGTTAGGGTCATTGATGAATTTGTTGATGTGCTAGTTACTCTTGCTGATGTTTTTTGGTTTCCTGATTTATACATTTCTCGTAAAGAAGCTGTGTTTTCGGTTGTTAAGTGAGACTTTATAGAGAATGTAAGTACATATATAATATAATAAATTGTGTTTGTATTTATATATGAAATAATATTTATGTATGTTTGATTTACCTTTGGGTTTATGAATGTCGGTTACTGCGCGTGACTCTATATATCAAGATCCCCATAAAATTTACGTTGTTCATCATGTTTAATACAAAGTGTATCTTGAGGAAGCTAATGATAAATGCCTACTTTTCAGGGCGATGAAATTATTCGCCGGTATTTCTTATGATTTCTTTAGACTCTGATTCTTCCGAAGCACATAACGTGGCAGTCTGATAAGATCTGAGCTGACAAAAGAAAAAGTCTTGGAAAACCGATACACTTTAATCAGCGATGCTCCAACGTCTTGAATCTGTCTAAATACCTTTCATGAAGGAAATACGTGGTATTTGCCAAAGAATGGGGTTAACCTTCTCATTCCATTAAATTTTCTGGAGCTCAACCACTTTTTAAAATTAGGAAAAAACAAAAATTGCGAGGGATGAAATATGGGGAAAACGGAGAAAGAGGTCGGAATTCGTAGTCTTACTCAACTAATTTGGCCGCGGTGTGAGACGGTGTGTTATTATAATACTTTTTTTCGCTAAATGTAGTGATGAGTCCTGTGACCATTTTATTCTTCACCTCGTAGTCGATCTGCACACATTGCGAATTTCAGAAAGTGGAGGGCATCACCTTTCCTACCGAGAGGACGGATTGTGCCTTCTTCGGGTGAAGTTCACAACTCCGACTGTTCGTTAGTCTCCGGTCCGTACGAACTATATTTCGGCAACGGTTTCGAAACGATGGCTGTCGGACTGTGCAAATACGGTACTCGTCGCTCCAATATACTCTTGTTACAATATCCTCTGTGGTACTCGTTTTTGTACCATCTATGCGTGGCTCGTCGAAATCCGCCGGACGGATTGATTCTAGACGAAAAAAATCCGATTTTTTATTACGAAAAACGTTACTGATAACCTTCGGTCAACTTTGAAAAAGCTAGTTTTAGATGCATTAATTTTCATCATGCTAATACAATAAAAGCTTTAGAAAAATGTTTTAAACAAATTCTAAATATTTTGTACAAATATATAAATGCAAAAAATGTCTGTTATCATATCTTTATTTTAAGCTTAAGGTGAGAAATTCCACTCATGAGCAATCAGATTTTTATACCCTGAATAGGGTATATCAAGGAAACGTCGGAGACCCTATAAAATATATACATAAATGATCAACATGATGAGCTGAGTTTTTTAGCCATGTCGGTCTGTCTGTCCGTCTGTCTGTATATATACTAACAGTTTTTAAGCTATCGATCAGAAATTTTGCACTTGTCCTTTTCTCACAAAGAAGCTGCTCATTTGTCGGAACGGCCGATATCGGACCACTACAGCATATAGTTGCCATACAAACTGAACAATCGGAATCAAGTGCTTGCATGGAAAACTCTTTCATTTGACGAGGTATCTTCACAAAATTAGAGCAACAAATTATTCTCCGCAGAAATTGTTCAGATCAGATCACTATATCATATAGCTGTCGTAAAAATTGAACGACCGGAATCAAGTTCTTGTAAGAAGCTTTTGTATTTGTGAAGGGTATTATACTTGTAGCTTCGGTGTAACCGAAGTAAGCATTTTCTTGTTCGTTTTCCTATGCGCTCTTTTCCACAAGTACTAAGAATTCAATTAAATGCCACCAATTAATCATCCATAAGTCCACGGCAGTTTATGGCAACATGCAACGCCGTTATGTGCAGCCTATAATGTAGTCGCTGCCAACACGCTGATCAGCGGCCGCATCTGCTAAATGTGCGTCGCTTTGTATACGCGCACATGCGACGGGGCAAGTGCAAGTGTTCTCGTGAGAGCGCATGCGCGACTTTAATGTGCGAAAATTACCTGCGGTGTTGAAAAATTAAACGTAAGCTTAAGAATGCGTAGATCATCTATGAAATTTAATACGCCAATTCCAGTACGGCGTGAGCACTCTTGTAACGGCAGCGGCATTGCCTACAGCAACTGCAAGAGCGAGAGGTAGAGCGGCTGTTGCATAGAATAAGTCAAGACCAGTTTGGCGACGGAGTGTTGCGCAATGCCAGGATAAGTATTTACTTTGTGGCACTACACAGCTGTTAATGGTGTTGGCAGTGGTCAAACGGGTGTGTATTATATTAATACAGCAATAATAGCAAGAACAACAACAGCAAATACAGTGAACAATAATAACACAAACTACATAATTATTATATAATGATTGCCGCTGACTAGAGTTATGCACTCAAATACCTATAATCGTACATACATATGCATACAGGCGGTGGCTCAGTATCAATACAAAAAAACATGAGTGAATTGTGGCAACAATTAGTTGCAACAACATTCAACGCAGGCGCAGAAATACACACAAGAACTTAATTAGCCACATTCAGCTTTTGCTACAAGATTGATGACATATATTTTCACATACAACCACATTCATTTGCTGAAGTGTGTACTATACTTGTATAAACGCTGGCTATACTTGTATAAGGTTGCTGTCTCAAGTAAGCGAAACTGCGGATCAATTGCGCTATGAGCCCAGTGTTCGACGAAACGGATACAATCAAATATTGGGAAATGTTGCTTGCTATCTTATTTAGAGTTGAAATTTTTTCGGAAACGGCATTGAATCGAGAAATTATACTAAGCAATACAGGCCTGTATAGGTTATGTTGGCCCGACCGTTTATATACCCCGAATAGGGTATTTTAAGCTTGCCACAATATTTGTAACACCCAAAGGAAACGGAGACCCTGTAAAGTGTATAGGTATGCATATAAATGATTAGCATGATGAGCTTATTCGACTTAGCCATATCCGTCTGTAAATCTCCCAGTTTTTGAGACATCGGTCTGAAATTTCGCACACGCCCTTTTTTAATCAAAAAGCTGATCATTTGTCAGGACAGCCGCTATCGGACAACTATAGCTATATCTGCCGTACATACTGAACGATCAAACTCAATTCTTTGTATCATTGCGTCGATCTAACGGTATATTCGATTAAATTAGGCGCATCGTGTCGGTTAACCAACAGCTAAAGTTCTTTTAGATGAGTTCCTTAATATACATGTTTATAAAAGAGCGGTTTGGATTAATGTATACATACCATATATTATACGTAAGCTAAGTCTAGGACCAGAAATGTTGATGAATTCATTCGTTGCATTATTATTTTATAATTAAAATTATCTAGCCTTATGAAAGAAAGGTCCGTAGCATTGTTAATATATGAACCAACAATGCCTCTTGTTAGCAAACCTACTCGTACCGTAACCTTGGTTGTCTGCTTGTAAGGCTATTAGTCGGAAGTATTATTCGTCTAAAAAAGGTGTAATGATGTTAAGTAATTTTCGGATATTTTTTTGGTTTGTCCCATTTTATATTTAATTCGATGGAATCTCGTTTCTCGATGGAACTAGTTGTTCAAATGTGTACTGACTTTGTGTCTTGGTATAGAACTTTTGTGCTTATAAAGTTTCTTTTGCAGAAAATTATTGATTCGTTTGGATACTTTAGAAAAATATGATCAAAAACGTTAATGAACTCTTTCCGTCGTTTAAAAATAACTATGAAACCAAAAAAAAAAAAATTGGTAAATATTTTTAACAAAAAACTCTTTATTTGGCCTATGCACATGGTAATACTATGTCATATTACCGAAAGGAAGATAGGCAAGCGAAAAAGCTCTGGGATGGCTATATATACTACATGGATTATCAATCTTCCGATACAAAACTTATATCGATGGTACTAGCTGGAGTCTTAGCTCACTTTTATTTACTTATATAGCAAATTATTCCAATACCATACTAACAAAAAACACTTTCGTGAATACGATTTCCTACCGATTTGGACATACATGCCTATATATTAGCTGTTTTCGATTTGCCAAGCATTAGACAGTAGCGTATTAAATAAATTAACAGAGTTGTTAAAACAACCTGGCAGCACTTGCAATGCAGCTTTGTGCTAATATGTCACCCGACCCATTCGGTAGCGTGTTGCGCTTTTTGAAGTAGAAATACTTCATTTCGCAACAAAAAACATTTTAGTATCCGTTTGGTTTCGAGCAGCGTCAATGCCTAACGATTTTTATAAATAATTATAATTTATTTTAATTTATAATCAATAATTTTTGGCAGTAATTTGTCATTTGAGCCACGTACAAAGGTGAAGCTTTGGCCAAATATTTAAAGCAAACCGTATTATCATTAAATTTAGCGTTATATCACATAAATGAGGTATCTCATTTTCTCTTGTAACGAAATCTACTTGACATCTTTTTTATTGTTTTTCTATAGACATTTTTTGATCAGAGAACAGTTTGCAGTGTACAGCGATAGAGAGGTATTAAATCAAAGACAGGTACTATTAAAAAACAAACAGTTTGCACTGCATGTGATCACCCACCGAATTTACTGCTGGACAAATATAATGCAACAAGTGTTGCTGCAACGCAACGTGGCAATTGTGGCAGGCGAGTGAATACTAAACAGCAAAATATGGAATTTCCAAGAAATACGAAAAAAATTTAAGCGCCGACGCCTATTTAGCGTATCGACAACAAAAATCTAGAACAACAAAACGCATTGAAAATGTGGATATATTGTGTATTTGACAAAAAAAAAAAATACAAGAAAAAACGTTAACTTCGGTTGCACCGAAGCTATAATACAAAGGCCTCTTACATGAACTTGATTCCGAACGTTCAATTTGTATGGCAGCTATATGATATAGTGATCTGATCTGACCAATTTCTGCGGAGAATAATTTGTTGCCTTAAGCAAGAACTCGTGTCTAATTTCGTGAAGATACCTCGTCAAATAAAAAAATTTTCCATGCAGGCACTTTACTCCGATCGTTCAGTTAATATGGCAGCTATATGTCATAGTCATCCGATCTATACAATTTCTTCGGCGATTAGATTATTGCCTTAAATAATAATCCATGCCAAATTTCGTGAAGATACCTCGTCAAATGAAGAAGTTTTCCATACAAGCACTTCATTCCGATTGTTCAGTTTGTATATATATTTTATAGGGTCTCCGACGTTTCCTTCTGGGTGTTACAAACTTCTTGGCAAACTTAATATACAGTGTTCAGGGTATAACAACAACAAATATGTATCTATACAGTAGCATATAATAAATTTGTATCTAAAATATTTCAAATATTTTGTGGCTGTTTTTATTCCACTTTTCTTTGTTGTTGTTGCTAATAAATATATTACGGAACAGGAATGTCGGGGATAGAAGGCGGGATATTTTTTCAATCAGGGGCTGCTAATATTGTGCGCAAACGCGTCGCTTGGGATAATATGCCACGGGCTAATGCAAGTGATTTGTCTTAGACAAATATGTTTGGAAAATTTTTTTCTTTCCGCTGCCAATGATGTATCAAGACACAATAACTGTGTTGCCCACATGTGAGGTTGATTGTTGGATACTGCTTTAATTTAATCACTTCGTTATTTACTTTCACCAAAAATTCACAAATTGTGATTGATGGCTGCGGTGGATGTTTGTACTCATTACTTTTTCTTTGTTGTTAGTTATTGTGTTTTGCTGATCGTTTTTGATAATCAGTTATTAAATAGCATTAGCAACTTGATTGTTTAAATTTTCATTTTTTAACTTTTTAATTTACCATCTTTTTTTTCATTTCTAATTTCCATTATGCCGCATAATTTTTTGTTGCTGTGATTTCATTTCGGGTGAAACCACAATGGGACGTGTGAAACCTGCGCATGCGCAGCACCGCTCGTCGCCGCAATACTAATTCAGCGTGTAGAAGCGGAGTAAGTAAGCGGATGTGTGCAACATGCGATTGCCACTGCTGATGCTGCCATTGTTGTTGCTGTGCGGCTGTGTGCGCAACTCCTACAACAATTTTTTGTGGGAAATCGCAGCCACATGTCAAATTGTTGTTAAGTCTATAAGCGTCTGTATATATACATATGTTTACATATTCATATAGTTGCACTTTTGCTGTATTGTGGCTGTGGGGCCACAAACCACTGGCCAACATTGGCCTCACCTGCCTGCCAACCGTCTGCTTACCTTTCTTCACCTGCTCGTTTCGCCAACTCGATTTTAATTTCAGTTTTGTTTTATCACTCGCTTTTAGTTTCAATTTCGTTTTCGATTTACAATTACATTTCAATTTTCATTTCCATACCATTACCGATTTTGGATAGTTTTATACTACACTAGGCAAAAGTTGAGAATTTCAAAAATATTTTGAAGTGTTTTCTGTTAGATATTATTTTATATATTTTCCTTGACCTTTAATGTTAAGATTTAATTCGAAAACGATCTAAGTTGTTTTTACTTACTCAGTCTGAACCGTAGGATTAAGAAATATACTTGTATGTCTTCCATTGCTTTCAGATGAGTAAGGTGGGTGCTGACGGGCCGACAGATATTTCGTCAAGATTTAGCGTACATTTCTGATTAAGGTTAAGGTTTGGAGAAAGAGGTTTTTAGTGACTGTTACCATGAGTTTTCACAGATTGATCTGTTAGTTGTTCGAAGGAATTAAAAAATTCGTACTAATCTTTGTTTATTGGATAACGTTTTGACATACACTCAGAATTTCAAAAGTAGAAGCTCTGAAAAATAGCCAGAAAAGGTATTACAGACACTCGAATTACAAATATTGGTTAAATAAATCTGTATATCGATGTTTCGATGTTATTTTCTACTAATGTTCCGATAAGCGCCACAGAAAATAGTCTTATGAACCAGACAACCGATGCTGGATGTAATATAACGGGTGATTTTGATTGTAGGAGTTCGCCTTTTTGACAGCTATTACTCTATTTATACTCAATTTGTTTTGCCATAATGAACAGACATACTCCTGAACAACGTTTGCAAATCGTGCAAATTTATTACCAAAATAATGGTTCTGTTCGCGCGACAAATCGGAGTTGTGCCCAACTCGTGCAAGAATTACATGGGCAGAGGGAATCATTGGTCCATTTTACATATTACTCCAAAATGAAGCCGACCATAATGTTACAGTCAATGGGGAATGCTATAGAGCCTTGTAAAGACGTTTTCGTGCCTGAGTTGGAGGATGTTGATGTGGAGACTTTTAGTTCCAAAAAAAAGATAGTTTAAGATGGCGTTACAGCCAACGAAGCAATCAATTTATTGACAGAAACTTTTGGTTAGGGCATTATCTCGCATTGTGCGTCTGTGGCGTGATCTCAGGGTCGTGTGATGTAACACCGCTGGGCTATTTTTGTAAGGTTATATGAAGTCGCTTGTCTACGCAGATTATCCTGAGACGATTGGGGACTTGGATGAAAATAATCGGCGCGTTATGGCCGACATACGACCCCTATTGCTGCAAAAAGTGATCGAAAATTGGGCCTTTCGGTTGGAATTTATTTGAGTCAGCCGCTCCGGTCACTTGCCCGAAATCATTTTTAAAACAAAATGGCAAACCCTTATCTTTGCAATAAAGCTAAATTCTTTGCCATAACATTAAATTATATTCTTCTTGAAAACCACATATCTAAAACAAACACCCTTTACATATGTTGATGTTGTGATAGTTTAATAATCGGATATCACATAATCTAACAATGCCTCGCTTTAAAGATTTAAAATATAATATTTTGCTACTCTGAGAGGAATAATAAACTACACTTTGTTTCAATAAACTGTTTTAATAAAGCAACATTCGTTGGTCGATTTGTTCAGAATGATAGCGTAAAATGTGTTTATATTTGGGAAAAAACACAAAGAAAGTCTTAATTTGGCACCATAATATACATGAAAAGTGGAAATTTTTGAAAGTCAGGAAATATTTTTTCGTATATTAAATTGCTGGCTAGTTTTCGTAAGGACATACTTTAGTAAAATTACTTTACTAAAATTAGTAATTATAACATTTTTGTAAATCAAGAAATTTGATGTCTAATTTGTTATCCTTTGTAACATATGGTTTTGCCATGGTCACAAATGAAACTAAATAGCAGCTAATGATCTATCCGTTATTATGATACTAATATTTAGCTATGTTTTATAGCTTTTTTATCATAAAATTATAAAACAGCATTTATTTGAACACACATAAACTTCCAACACACCTAAACTTCCAACTGTTTCCTAGTGTATCCAAACATGAAATTATAATTTTGATGTGTCACCCAAGCCTTGTCCGAATTCGGGTTTATTTTATTTCATTTTAACTGCGCACATACTCGTTCTTTGCCGTGTTGTTGTAACTTTTTTAATTTTGGTTTGCATTTTTTTACACTATAGACGCCTTGCATTTTTATGGCATCGTAAAATCAGCGCATCCAGTCCAATATCCATTCTGTTGCGTTGTAATCACACACACTAACTCTCCCTGGGCTAAAAATTTCCATAAACCTCCACAATATTCTCATGGGCTTGTATTTGTGTGAAATTGTAATAGCGCGATGACTGGGTAGGCCAATGTTTGGGTATCAGTTAGCTTGGGAAAGTGAAACAACTTGTAAAATGCATTTTATATAATTCTCTAAGGGATAAGGCATTATTTAGCTTTTATTTCCGCCTGACCAGCATTGATCTATAGTGAGTGTGGGTTACAGCCTTTGAAAGTGAAAATCATACTTTCCGTGTTGCACAGTCCTTGATCTTACATGTTGTCACCGGGGGAATGTTCTGGAAAATTGCGATTTCACTTTCAATTTCAAAGGCGCTCATAACATACTTATATAAAAGAACCCAAGTTAAAATTTAATTTTATTTACCGTATTTAGATCCTTTTTGGATCGTAATGGACGATAGATATAATTTTGCTCATCAATAGATCTATAGAAGGTACAGGTAATTTGCCAGGTATTTGGCACTTCTGTGTCTACCATTGGTATTTCTAAATCTCTATGTATATATTCGTTGCGCATGTGCGGTGCATCAGTTAGGTTTCGAAGCCTTTTTGATTTCAGTCGTTGTAATTTATGGATACTAGTAGCACAGGAAAACCCCCATAATTGTACTACATATATCAATATTGGCTTTTGAATGAATTGTATAGAAGGTTTTATGGTCCAAGCATAGGTTTGAATTTTTACCCAATAACCAATTTAGGCTGGCGGTTTTAAGTTTGACGTGCTGTATTTTTGCAGAAATGTGCAAAGTATTTCAAAGTATTTAACTACGCTAGCTTGAGGGACCCTTACGTTGTTTAATTTCATTGTTGAGCATGTTTCTGTCTTTAGAGTGAATGTGACATGTTTACACTTTTGCTCATTAACTTTTATGGGCCAGTTTAACATCCAAGTTCCAACGATGGGAACATACTTCGACATAAAATAGCGGTGTCGTCTGTGAATGTTGAGGTTAGTACTTTTGAACTCGTTGGAATGTCTGCGGTAAATAAGACATACGATATTGGTCCCAAAACGGTGACTTGAGTAACTCCAGCCATAATTGGATACTTCTCTGAGATAAATTCATTTATTTTAACTGTAAACCTCCTGTTAGTAAAGAATGATATGAACAACTGATGGACATTTTTTGGCAAAGTCATTTTAATTTTATATATGAGTCCATCATGTCATACTTTATCAAATGCTTGAGCCACGTCAATGAATATCGCTGAGCAATACTCTTTCACCTTAAATGCCCTCCTGATCTCATTGGTGATGCGATGGACTTGTTCAATACCATGTTTTTCGCGAAAGCCGAATTGATGATTTGGAATAGTTTCGTATACTTTGAGAAAAGGAGATATTTTGGATTGCAATAATTTTTCTAAAAGCTTGGAAAGAACCGATAACAAGCAAATTGGTCGCTATGATGACGGTAGCATTGCATCTTTTCTGGGTTTAGCTATCATGATAATCTGCGACTTTTTCCACGTTTTCGGAAAATATTCAAACTTTATGATGGCATTATTAAGTTGAAACAAGAAATTGAAAGCAATATTTGGTAACTCTGTTAGCATTTACGGTGTTATATGGTCGTAGCTAGGCGACTTCTTTTTATTCAACGGTTTTGTTATAGCTACATCTCAGATGAAGTTGTACACACTTTGTGAATTGTCCTCAGTACATTGTGAGACACTGATGAAATTTAGAAATTGTTCATCGCCGTATTTGGTTAAAAAAATTTGCAAAACTGTTCTGCAAATAAGTTTGCCATTTCTTGTTCAGAACAGGCCCAAGCACCAGTTTTTTGTCTGAGCGATCTCTCAATTTCTATTAATGGCTTGAAGTTTTTTTCTTGGAGAAGAGTTCGGTGTCAATTAGAAATAAATATTTTTAAGAGCGCATCTTCTTCACCTTTTAAAGTTTTCATCAATTTTCTCAGCAGCTTTTAGATTAAATTTAGATGATAGGGATCGATTAATTAGGCTGTTAGTGGTTCGTATTATACTTCGGAGACTATCTCTTGGTTTTGATGTTTTCTTTATTGATAAGATTGTTAAGATTATTCTTTGTTTCCATTTCAGCTGTAGCGTCCAATGGAATTTTTAATCTTGCCGCGTGATCCACAATTCTAGTCAGAATCCATAAAACTTCCGGTCAAGGTATTGTATATTGTAATTTTTTTAAAACAGTTCCAAATATCGTATCGGCATTCATCATAACAATTTTTGACCTTCTATTTAGAAAGTATATTATTACAAAGAATAAGTGAGCACTAACTTTGAATGATTAATGCTTTTTTAATCGATCTTTTATCCTAAGAATATCACGTTTGGAATAATTGCAGACCGAAATCGGATTAGGTTAGGTTTTATTGTGATATTTCGTAATTTTTTGAGAGATATTTCGATATTTTAATGAGATATTTCGTAATTCTAGGAGTTATCTATAAAGCACTGGAAGTATATGAAGAAATTAAAAATATTTACAGGTCAGAAACAGACTCGGCGCGTTTAGGAGATTAGTCGAATGTCCAATTTAATGGGTTGTGATTTGAGTGGAGGTTATTTCAGTAGTTACTTCGTTATACGAATCTAATTTAAAAGCAGAAATGGCCAAGTTATTCAGGTAAGTTAGTTACAGTTGTGACTCAGATATTGGATAATCAGAAATATTTACGGTACAGATTTAAAAAAGAAATAACAGGAGTGCGTGAAAATGGAAGTAACATTCTGTCAAAGAAAATCAAGTATGAAACTTCCATTTTCCATTCAAAAATCGTTTAATTTTTTTGGGTTCTATCTTTATTATTAAGAGCAAAAATTATCATGGTCATATGAAGTTCGGTACAAGTAAAAATGTTATCGAAGTATCTCTGTTCAAGGATATCACAAGCAAAACTTGCCAGAGCGTTCACGATATAAGTTATCCTAGTACTTCTTTAGCTACTTTAATATCTCTAAAATATATATGATTATTAGTTGGTGTCCACATCATCAGCAACTATAACATATTTAGGTCAACCAAGTATATTTTTCAACCATCTAAGCTTAGAACGTTGGCATGAACAAAAAATTCTTCTGATGACTGCGATTGAAATTAAAACAATAGAAATTTGTTCAAATAACGCATTCGATATTTTTTCACAGGCAAATTGAAATTCTTTTAGAAATGGAGGAAATTTTTATTTTATTCACCTTCAATAATAACAATCACCGGGACACTCCAAGCCACAACTTGTCCCAGCAAATTTAGGTAATGACAATATGTTCCCGGAAACACATCATCTTGATGAAAGTTTTCTTTCCTCTTTTCACAGACTTTAAAACATTGAGCTACAACAGCAATTTTCTTATTGAATGCCAGTGAAATATAAATCATTTTGAATATATTTTAACGCATCTTCGAACGCTACACATCATCATGTTTACCTCGTCACAATTGAATATCAACACTGTTTTGCGATTTTCTAGGTATACATTTGAATTCTACATACATATGTACGTAGCTCGTAAAGATATTGTTTTCGATACAATTAGCGATAAAGAAAAGAAGAAAAATAACACCGAACCAAAGAAGCGAGGACGCAGGAGAAATTGAAAAGTTCCCGAATCGCGCTTCGAATATAATAAGAAAATTTGTAATTTGATTTCTTTAACATTTTCATTACATTTGATTTTTTCAATATAGAATTTCAATATTTGCTCATATCAATCACATTATAATTTTACACAATCCTCACCTTCAAAACGCACCGTTGAATTTTGGGCTGGCGAATTTAAACGTGGTCGTACTAGGCTTGAAGACGATCCACGCGAAGGACGACCAAAAACCGCAACCACACCGGAAATCATTGAGCAAGTTCATAACATTGTTAATGAAGATGCGTGAATTTGCTAATGCCATAGGCATCTCAGACGAACGAGTACCTCATATTTTACATGGAGAATTACATTTAAAAAAGCTGTTTGGAAAGTTACTACCGCACACGTTAATAATTCAACAAAAACTGGATTGAAAACAAATTTCTCAGAATAATTTGGAGTGTTTTAGGCAGAATAAAACCGATTTCTTGCGTTCGTTTTATAACTATGGATGAGACTTACATCTACCACCATAATTTTAAATTGAAACAAGGACGTTTACAGTGGACTGAAGCTGGTTGTTCAGCTCCATAGCAGGTGAAGTTACAACGATCAGCAAAGAAGTTTATGGCATAAGTTTTTGAGATGCAAAGAGGTAAAACAATCAACTCTGAATATTATTGCAGCCTTTTGGATCAGCTGGATGAAAATATTCGTGAGAACATACCTGGTTTGCGGCACAAAAAAAACATTTTTTATCAAGACGATGCACCTGCTCACAAAGGTGTTTTAACAATGACAAAATTCTACGAATTAAAGTATGAATTGCTTGAGCATCCACCGTATTTACCAGATTTGACTCCCAGCGACTACTGCCTCTTCAGAAACCTGAAACAATACCTTCGTGGAAAGCGTTTTTCGTCGTATGAAGAAGCTATTATAGCCATAGATGGGTATTTTGCAGAGCTTCCGGAAAGTCATTATAGGTATGGCATAAAGTTATTGGAGGATCACTGGAATAAGTGTATTGAAGTTAACGGGAATATATTGAAAAAAATATATTTCGTACCAAAAACATTATTTTTTCATTTCGAGCGCAGAAACTTTTCAACTAACCTGTACAGATCAAAGTTTCAAACGTGGCTTTACATTAACTACATTACTGAATACCCAGAATTCCTCCTTGTTGCAACAAACTTCAATAATGATATAGTCATTGATTATTCCTGGTTATGCAAGTTCTTCAATTACTAAGACAGCCGCTGGGGAAGGTTGGAGGGGGGTTTCTGTAAGGAGCTCTCCGTCAATCTTAGCTTCAGGCTATCGGATCACTGTAGTCTTTTTGGATACCTGGTCACAGCAGAATCGCTGGAAACTGCAAAGCCGATGAGCTAGCCAAGGGGGGTACCCTTGCCCCGCTCACATCGGAATGGGATCGAGTTGGATCTCCATTAACGTCTTGCGTTCTAGCTCTGGATCAATGTACTTCGCGTGCGCTCAGCAGACGCTGATCGACGACCAACTTCTGTGTGACCGCGCGATCCTTCTGGCCAAGAGTGGATCGCAGGAGGTCGGAGAAAATTCTCGCCCTGAGCAAAGTACATTTCGCCGCTATGGTAGGAGTTCTCACTGGACACTGTCCAATGGGCACTCATGCGGTACGGCTTAGAGTACTACCCGATGCTAGTTGCCAAATTTGTAGACTTGTAAGGGTCTTTTGATCCAGCTTATAGGAGTTTTTAGGTACCACAACGACCGGTGTTAAAGCTGCCCAAGAGAGATCCTTCTTGAGATCGACCTCCTATCCTAACCTTAGACATGCCATGATCAACTTTTACTGGGAAAAAACACTGTAGTCCTTTATTATTCAAGAAATATAAATACTTTATGAAAGTCTATGAATTATTCAATATGAATAATGTGATTTCAGTCTGGTAAAAAAACACAGTAGCACTCTGGGACTTCCGCGGTAAAGCTATTGCATAGCAATTTTTATCAACTTATGCAATTATAATTATTTATTTATGGTTTATGCAGAAGTTTCTTTTTCTGTGATATTAATTGAATTAATTGATCGTGTTAGGTTTATTTCCGTTAGGGAATTTCTTGATTCAGTCCCCACGCCCAAAGCACGCGATAGAAACTATGCAAACGCTTAACTGCACATGAAAATAACGATATTTAGGTGTAGTAATAATGTTTTCATTCCCGATTTTGTCTTAAGTGATCAATCACTGGGACAATTATCTTATATGGGAGAAAATATTTTGGAAAACTATTTTTAATCTGTAAAAGTTGTTTATGGCTACTTAAAAAATGTTAGGTTAAAATGCAACTAAATAAGTTGCAGGCTTTGATATAGTAGTATATTTTTTAATTAAGCACGGTCGGAAGCGTCTGAAACTTCAAATAGCGAGTATGTATGTATCTACATAAACTCACACACAAGAGTTTTTGGAATTGCAAATGTACAGTTAATTTGAAAACAGGCAAAATAAAGGCTCGTGTGAGATCGATCATTTACACACCATTTCTTGTCGTAATAAACTTATGCAAATGTCGAGTTAACGCATAGTAAGAATTGTCTCACACATCAATATATTATGTGTAGCGTTCGTGCCGGTTTGGTATTTATACATATGGACGTATACTTGAAAAACTACAAATCGGCACATGAGTTATGCTTGGCATTTGTCGAGTTGACAGTAAATATGGGAAATCACTACAACTGACAAAAAGACGCCAACTCTGCCAAGCTTTCGAAATACTGCAAAATGTGTTTTTAGAGGGACGGGAGAATATGTGTGTGTGGAGGAGGCAAAGTGAAGCGCAGAGCGTTCGACAAAGTAGACATGACTCAAGTCATGGATACAATATTAGAGGGTCGACAGCAGCAGCATATATGTATATATAATACTCGTATATACGAGTATGTTTTATATCATTCATAGGAATATACACAATGTTTGTATGTCATACGGTCAAGTAGAAGTCGCCGTTTTGAACTTCGCAGAATTGCGCGCAGCAGGAGTGAAGATTTCAAGCAATAGATACAAATGGACGACGAATGGACGCACCGCTGCATGCAGCTTACGAACGCATCAAACTAAGAGGCGAACAGATGGACGTAGTCTACGGCGTAGTATAGTATATGCTTGAAGACCACGTTGGTCGGCTTTGCGCGCGTGTGGTTAGATTACTAAGCTGGCTATTTGGTTAGCTGGTTGGTTGGTCGGGTGGTTCGGCGATTAGTTCATCGGAATGCCTACACATGCCGAGCAAGTATGAACTCAGTGAGCACTGCTACGTAGCAGGCACTGAGGATTGAATGGAATCAGATGTGGCCAGGGATTGGTTGCGATGCAATTGCGGAATTGGTTGGAGATGGGTTGGGATGGAATTGATGTGTATAAGTACTTGCGCGTGTGCATATGCCAGATGGCTAGATGAATGAATGGGTGAATTGAACAAATGGACATTCGCGTTGCGCCAAATGCCGACTCTAATGCTTGGTTGGGCGCATAGCCGGTGGACCGGTTGGTCTTACGTTCGTTCGGCGCTGCTGATGGGTGGATGGATGGAACTATGAGTAATTTGAAGTGCGTCCCGCATATGCGCATGTGCGCTCGCGCATTTGCATTATGCTTACTAATATGCCTGTTTCCACGCTGCCAATGCTGCAGGTTTTTGTGGATTTCCTTAAGTACTGATATTTGACGTTGACATTGAAAATATTGGTTTTCAGATTTAAGAGAAAAGCGGAAATCATGCGATTCTTGCTTTTTTTGTTTTTTGTTTATTTCTTTGAGCATGTAAATGTCCGTAGACGCAGCTCTTGTATGCAACATTTAAGCATCTTCTACAACTTGTGTTAAAATATTCGATAAAAGCATGATAAATTTTAATATACTTTGTTGTGTTTATTTACTAGATGTCTAAAAGAGAGTGCTCTGCATCGTGTTGGACGAGCTCAAACCACAGCCTTGAAATATCTTAATGTTAGGAATGATTTTCTCATCGTTATGTTTGTGACCTTCTCTATTGTTAAAATATTTAAAAATTAAATTAACTTAAAATTTGAAATTTGAAATATAGTTTGTGGATACCTCATTTAACTCGGACAACCTCTTTCTCTTCTATTTTATTTATGTTAATTGTGGTTCGATTCGCTACTATCCAAGCTTTATCAATCGATATAGCATATGCTATAGAAAAGTATGTTAAATTCTACAGAAGGACGTTCCTACAATATATGCACCGCCACATTTGAATTGTAAAGACGAGATTTGTGGAAGAATCCGAGATAAAAAGTAGCCAATAGAGTATATATTATTCAAACAAAACGTGGGCTCTACCTAAAAATTGGTACAGAAGTTTAAGAAGACAATATCAATGGAGTATTCAATAACGAAATTGCTTGCTAGTCCATTAGGAACTTCAAGAAACCCAAAAATGGAAAAGAGGAAGTGATTTTGATAGTTAAATTGAACTTCCAAGTCGCTTAGCTTCCGAAATGTGTGAAAGAAATATTTCAATACTAAAGATCATGCTAAAAGGCTCTTTAAACAAGGTTTGAATAGGACAGGTATTGAAAAGATGGGTGAAAGCAATATTAAACGAAAATATCTAGCCTAGGTTCCTCATCGAGCAGGTACGGCAAGATCAAATATGGTATATCCCTCCAGAATTTACTAATCAAAGAGAACATACTTACTTAATGAATATACTTAATCCTGCCATAAGTTCTGTTTCAAGTTCAGGCCGTTATAAAAATAAAACTATAATACATATTATTAGTGAAATAAATTTTATTTAATAATGAATATATTATGTACATGAGCGATGCACAACATTTTATTAAAATTGTCATCTTTCACACATTCGACCATTGATCGATAGTAGCACGCATAGTTTCTATTGATATTGAATTTGAAGAAATATATAGGAGACTTCCCACCAAACCATTACAGGAGCTGGATGCTGATCACTTTGAATTACATTTGGACTACATTTTTTGTGTTTTTATGAGTATACTACTAATGTTGCTATAGAGTATAATAGTTGTGTTTACCTAACGGTTGCTTGAATCACCTAATACTAAACGAAATACATATGGGTTTATACATATATACATAAATAATCGTGATGACGAGATGATAAGAAATCCGAAGGTCTGGCAGTCCGTCCGACAATCCGTCTGTTTCTGCAAGCTGTTACTTGAGTCAAAATTAAGATATCGTCACGAAACGTTGTACACGTGTTCCTTGGTCGAATCGGGAGGACAAATTCGTAGATGGCCATACATTTCCATAACTAAGCCGCGAATTGAGATAAAACAAACTGTATTTTGATGCACCGAACAATACAGAAGGGCACTTGACACTTCAACATCTCTTGCAACAGCGTGAAAATAGGTGAAATCAAATGATCCACGATGGCACAAGAAAGCTTTATAGGAGCAAGTGTCAAAATATGACAGTATGCGCATTTATCACATATCTGCGGACCTACAAAACTAATTTCAACCAAATTTGGTACTTAGGACTATTTTGACATATCCATGTTACAGTGCGAAAACGGGAGAAATGGTTCCCATATATACAACTTTAAATTCCATCTGATTTTTTCACTTTCCAGTATACAAATCAAGCACCGATTAATGTATCGGGATAAAGCTTTGCACGAAGAGTGCCTTTAAAGTATGCCATCTCAAGGCCACAGATACCGTAAATGTGGACCACAGTGCCTATAGTTTACTTTTTACCGAAAATATCGGTCAGTGTGTAAGATATATAATTGAAATGTATATAATAAAATAAATAAATGAAACTCTCGATAATAGTACGTTTTTGTGTCAAAAATGGGTTGAACCGGATCAATTTCATATAAAATTTTGCCAACACCTGACGTAATTTCCCGGGCTTTGATCCTTGCAAGTTGCGAGAGTATAAATGTTGGGTTACACTCAAATTTAGCACTACCTTACTTGTTCTTAGTAACAACTTTTTTAACAGTGAAAATTGACAGTCTTTATATCTGGTGATATATTTATTAATATTGACATTAATTTTCTGTTTTCTGAGGGGATTTCTATGAATGCGTTCGCAACCAGTTTTTATGGCTAAAAAAAGCTTAATAATACAAATATTCTTTAAATATAATATTAATATTTTTGAGAAACTCATAAATTTCACTTACACCTTTTCTCCACTTATGAAAAACACTCAACGCAATACGATTTTCTTTAGATACCCTTTTCAAAGTTAATAAGCGAAAGCAAACACTGATCTGGTTATTATCTATAAGTAGTTACTGTATACAAAATACAATAAAGAATAGCGACACTATTTTCTGCGAATTGGTCCTCGCTGTATCCAGTGTAAATCTCCAATGTAAACTTTGTAACAGAGTTTATGGCAAGACTAATTACGAGTGCATTATTATTATAATATATATTGCCCTGCTACAGAATTCGTTGGTTCCACCAAGACATAATTGTAATCATTTGGAATTAGGTAATATCCAAATGATATCTGAAATAAGTGACATTTAATCGTAAACTTACCATAAGTAATTGTTTAGTTAGCACACATTAGTACTATGTTTATTAATTATAAATGTTGCCACTGATCGCATATCTTTAAAGTCTAGATATAGTATATACCATAAAGGAACTATTATTTAAACACAAAAATTCATTAGTTGATTTTCTATACAGTGCGCGAGTCAAATGTGCAACATGTTGCACAAGCTTGTTGAAAGATGTACGCAGCATCTTTGATTCTTTACCTAGCTGTTTCAAGTGTTCTTTGATTTCACTGACTTTTCGGATGAAATTTTGGCATTACCCACGAGTACAATACGCATGTAATGTCCTTGCCAAGAGGCCGTTAACCAAAACTTAAGGGACCACCTTCGTATATGAGTATTTGAGGATAATAAAAGTGTCAACACTTCTTTCAACTTGTTGCAAAAAAAAATGCAAATGGTTTACTTATGTTAAGAAAAGAATTGATTAGTTAGTTCTCATAAATTCCACAAACCATACCTGTCAACCTGAGTCAATTAATTCTTTATAGCTTATTTATAGCTCTCTAAAGAAGAGCAACAATTTTATTAGCATTGTTGTTGAATTCTAATAGCGGCCATTGGCTTGACTCTTCGTCCGCTTGTTGACAAGTTTTCTGGTTTTCCACTAACTGGCCAAAATTTTAGTCATTAGCTGATTGTAAAAAATGTTCAGTATTTTTAATTAGACTCACAAAAACTAGACTCCACCAAACGAAGCAGACGAGAAAAAATTTATATTTTTAACAAACATAATTTATATATATACTAGAAGACCCAGGCCACGCCTTGCTGTGGCTAAGGTATATTTAAAACAAGAAAAAACGTTAACTTCTGTTGCGCCGAAGCTACAATACCCTTCACAAATACAAAGGCTCCTTACAAGAACTTGATTCCGAACGTTCAATTTGTATGGCAGCTATATGTTATAGTCATCCGATCTATACAATTTCTTCGAATATTAGATTAATGCTTTAAATAATAATACATGCCAAATTTCGTGAAGATACCTCGTCAAATGAAAGAATTTTCCATACAAGCACTTCATTCCGATTGTTCAGTTTGTATATCAGCTATATGCTATAGTCATCCGATCTCAATAATTTCTTCGGAGATTACATTGTTGCCTCAAATAATAATCCGTGCCAAATTTCGTGAAAATACCTCGTCAAATGAAAGAGTTTCCCATACAAACACTTGATTCCGATTCTTCAGTTTGTATGGCAGCTATATGCTATAGTCGTCCGATCTATACAATTTCTTCGGATATTAGATTAATGGCTTAAATAATAATAGACGCCAAATTTCGTGAAGATACCTCGTGTCAAATGAAAGAGAGAGTTTTCCATACAAACGCTTGATTCCGATTATTCAGTTTGTATGGCAGCTATATGCTATAGTGGTCCGATATCGGCCGTTCCGACAAATGAGCAGCTTCTTTGTTAGAAAAGGACAGGTGCAAAACTTCAGATCGATAGCATAAAAACTGAGGGACTAGTTTGTATATATACAGACAGACCGACAGACGGACAGACGGACATGGCTAAATTAACTCAGCTCATCATGCTGATCAGTTATGTGTATATTTTATAGGGTCTCCGTTTCCTTCTGGGTATTACAAACTTCGTGGCAAACGTAATATACCCTGTTCAGGGTATAATTATTTTTGAGTAAGCTGTTTAGTATAGTAAAAATATTATAATCGAAACTAATTTCGGAATTTTTTGCTGTCAATGTAGCCCGATTACACAGCCAGTTTTGATTTAAGTAATTATTATATTTTGTTTGTCTGGGAAAATACTGCAAATTAATTATTTTTTTCCGTGTACAATAGTGATGAAATTATCTAGCAATTAGATTAATCCGATTGTAAATAGTATTTTGTTCATCTGTAAGTAATTGCTTACTTAAGCAGTAAAAGAAAATGTCATTGACATTA
The DNA here is from genome assembly GCF_042242935.1 of Bactrocera oleae. NCBI lineage: Eukaryota > Metazoa > Arthropoda > Insecta > Diptera > Tephritidae > Bactrocera > Bactrocera oleae. The sequence goes on from NC_091537.1 coordinate 30,156,582, forward strand.
AAAAATAAATTTTTTTTGTAATTTCCGATCGCCACCAAACCTTACGGGATCACTCGCTGGCCAACCTGAAGCTCTCCCGAAAAATTTTGTTGAAATCGGTCCAGCCGTTTCCGAGTTTATAAGGAACATACGTACCAACTTTCTCTTTTATACATACATAACAACAATCAACTTTGGTGATCAGTTTATTATTAATTATTAATTTTTGGGACCATTAATTTAAATAATAACTATCCTATCATTTAAGTTGGACCAAATTACATATACCTATATGCCAAATTTCATGAATATCAGTTGACTCGTTTTTTTGTTCATTCGGATCATACACACGGACACTGAATTTTTATATATTATATTAAGGTATACATATACAAGTATAATCATAAATTTGATGTGAAAAAGTTGAGCCATCCATGTAGTCATTATGGTTACACGAGCCAATGCTATTGGAATTTCAACTAGAACTGCAACCGTGAAATTGTTTTTAGTTTGTGGTTTGTTTTTTGTTTTGTGACAATTCATTGGCGAAATTGATTTTTCTTTTCAAATCAACCAGCAGCTGACACAGATCAAAACAACGGTTCTTGGCTAATTGCCGATTGAAATTAAATTCACATAATTTGTGGAATTAATGAACTCAAAGTCATCGCGGTTTGCCGGCCGGCAAAGAGTGCGTCGCAAAAACAAAATACAAGCGACGGAACTGCCTACCGCTTCGGCTTTGGTTCATAAATAATTAGAATTTTTTGTTTCTCCGTATTTGGTTTTTTACTTGATTAGCATGTCTGCTTAGCCGTTTTGTCAACACAATGTCGCGGTAGCTTGAATAGTCGTAAACTTATGAATTTATGAAAGTGCGCAGTGCAAGTTAACAGGGTTGTGATTTTAGCGGTCATTCTGTTAAAACATGCGGTATATGCGAGTGTTCTTCATGCAAGCACACAGACATACATATGCACATGCCGCTATAAATGATTAAAGCGTAAATATATTTACGAATACTTTAGGCTCTGCTAAATGAGCCACAGTTTTGTTAGCAATGTGCAAATAGTTTATGAAATATGCCATGGTTTGTGGTAGATACCTTTGATTATGTTGCATCCTGCCGGGCGGATGACCCGCTGCCTCCATAGGGGTCGGAGGAGAAGGGCGAAGAGTCTAAAATGAGGACCACTCCATCCTCTCGGACGCGGGTTGGCAGTTGATGGAACTGTCTTCGATCTCGAGCGCTTGTTCGAAGAGAATCGGTTCGGTAATGAGGATGATGTGGAACTCGCAGTGCTGCAGAACAGTTTGGAGATGAAAATACTTCAAATTAATCTCCAGCACGCAAAGGCGGCCTCTGCCGAACTCCTGCTTCGTCTAGGATGGGACAAAGCTGACATTTTATTTATCCAAGAGCCATTCCTATGCGGTATCTCTGGATTAAGGATAAGAACCAGATCTTCTTTGTTGGTCAGAAACGACCGTAATGTTTTTCATAAACGTGGATGTCATCACTGCTAGACTAGAAGGCAGTGTCTCGGCCTATTCCGAATTTCTATTTGTAATAGGGGAAAATTCCCTACTTTTGTGAGTGCTAGCAAGGTGGAGGTCCTTGACGTTACGCTGACCTCTCTTGATCTCGGAATGGAAAGTTCTAGGCGACCATTCTTTCTCTGTTTATAAGTATAATAGTTTCAGCTTAGACGCTTTGCGTGCGGAGTGCAGAACTTATGGAAATTTCAGAAATACCAATTGGGATATGCATTACACGAAACTTCGCTCAGCTCTTCCAATCACGCCCGATAAGGCCGCTCGTGCGATTGATGAGCTTGTCGAGGTCTTCAGCTCTATGTGTAATACTGCTCTTGAAAACTCCTGTCCTCTGAAAACTCAGAAAGGCAAAAGGAAACCCCCTTGGTGGGCATCGGAAGTGACGGAGATCAGATCTTCGTGTAGAAGACTCTTCAACAAAGCTCGTAAAAGTGAGAATTAAGTGCTGTATAAGACAGGACTGGCTATATACAAGTCCAAGCCAAAGAAAGCCAAGAGAGCATCGTGAAGAACCCTCTGCTGAAGTGTAGAGGGCTTAGTTTAGGCGCATTCTAACAAAAAATCCTACTGCACTGGGTTATCTGAGAAATGCTGATAGTGGACGGTCAATGTGTCATACAGCTGGCTGGCTCCCATCTATAGTATCTTTGTGAGCTTAGGCCATGTTCCGAATACCTGGAGACTAGCTAGGGTGCCGTTTACACCGAAGGCCGGAAAGAGCTTTCATGTCGGGGCCAAGGATTTCAGGCCCGTCAGCCTATCTTCGTTTCTGTTGCAATCTTTGGAGAGACTCATGGATCTGTACATTAGGAGCATAATACCGAGGGGTAAACTGGTAAACTTCTCGACATCGAGGGGGCTTTCAATAATATGAGGCCAGAGGCTGTGGTTACATCCCTTGGAAAGTTTGAGTTCTTCTCCATGACACAATAGTTGTAGCGGTGTGGGGTAAATGCAAAGACATCCCGAAAGGTTAATAGGGGCACACCGCATGGTGGGGTACTTTCCTTACAGCTTTGAATCTTGGTAGTTAACGACCTACTTAAGGAACTTGAAGAACGAGGCTATCGCTGAAGACGTTGTTCTCATGGATAAAAGAAAATTCCTAAATACCGTCTACGAGCTAACCGAAGGCTATCTCAAAGTGATGTCAATGTGGGCGAATAGAAGCAGCTTAGCCTTCAACCCAAGTAAAACACCGGCAGGGGCATTGCTGTGAAGTGCCTTCAAAGGCTCAGGAAAGCTTGGCATGTTAAGGGGTCCGGACAAGAACACGCTGAAATCCTTTCCCTCTTCAATTGCATCCCTGAAAGTTTGAATCACTACGTCGCACAGGCTGCTCGCGGCGGTGTTTTTCTGCGCAAGTAGCGACGAGGGATGTGTGGATGGGCAGGAGTTGTTGGAGAAGAGGCGCATTGAGCTTTTTCAAGGGTGGGTCGAAGCTAGATAGAAGGTTGGGGGGATTTTTCTCTAAACAGCTCTCCGTCAATCTTAGCTTTAGACTACCGTACCACTGTGGTGTTTTTCAGGCAGAAGGGGAAGAGTTTGCCCTAAGCAAAGTTTATCTTGCCGCAATCGTAGGGTTACTTACTGTACATTGTCCAATAGGCATGCATGTGGAAACATCCAGGCACTTTCTCCCCCATTATCTAGCTTTTGCAAGACTGAGGATGAAACATCTCGGCTGTCATACCTTCGACGAACCAGGAGACATAACAGAAACAGAATTAGCCGACTTAACAAATTTGTGATAGGCTCATTGTGATCATTTTATGATCTTGGCCGTTCATCAACGTAAATTTTTCCTATTCTACTCGACTCGACTTTTTGAATTTATTCAAAATATATTCTAATAAAAATATATTTACGCTACTGGTTTATACAATTTTGAAAACTATGTATTTATTTAAATTCCGATAGTGTAAGCAGAATCGCAATGATTGTGATGTACTGTCACTATGGATTATTTTTGGATACATAAAGTTCCGAGTGTCTCTATAACTTTTCAATGGACATATTTTTTTCTTGGTATAATCCTTATTTTGCTAAAGCAGTTAAAAAAACTAAAAAGCCCGAGAAAAATTAATTTGGATAACTTAGACTTTAATTCATTCTCCTATATTTAATTTTGGTTCTTCTTTTCGAAATAATGAATTTAAAAATAACAAGTAAAAAAAGGGCTGAGTTCGGGTACCGAAAGAATTCAACATTTATTGTTCGATGGTTTACAATCAAATTTGTATCTTATTACCTTATATTATTGGTCATAGATTCAATTAGTTTTATAACTAGATTTTACTTCCCGTCAGCAAAAAATATATTGAAATTATCTTCAAAGAAGATTTATCTGACATAAACTCAAACGAAAAGGCTAAATTTAATACATTGAGTTGATATTCAAAACGTCATATAGAGACGCGGAATTGATTTTATTAAGGGTATGAAGTTCGGACCAGGATCTAAACCAATTCCATTCATATTCAGAGTTAAACCACATAATTATTAAGAACGCTTGTCCACATATATTTATTAAAATATCACACATTTTGACCAACTTGAACGGTTTAAAGACAGGGGAGAAGTCGGAAAACATTATCCATAAGAACATATTTGCAAGCAATTTAATAAATATTTCACTCACACACTGAACGACATATTCAGCATAAGGCTGAATCGTTATATATAGTTAATGAGATTTGGAATAAATTCACATATTTTCGGTATTAATCTATAGTATATCAAATATTATACGTTCAGTTAATTTTGCTAAGATATCTCACATATTGAGTGATATATATGGTTCAAGATCAACATAGTTCGAGTATGTTTTAAGATATATATTTTCACCTTAATGCCTCGCCCGTTGTCCAATTTTCACACCGGCATAAGGGCCTTCTTGTCCCATCCCGGACTTAAAATTTAATATCTCTGACTCGTTTACCTACTTATTAATTGACTTACCACACTTTCAACATAACCGTCATATGAAAAGTGAGCGTAATTATTATCCGATTTCACCTATTTTCGAAGCTAGCGTTTTGCTAATTCTTTTTGTCACGTTGTGTGATATAAACAACCTTCAAGTCGATTTGAGGTTACTTAATAAGTAAAAAAAGTTCTTTTATGAACATCTTTATATCGTTTATGATAGGTCAGTTTGTATAGCAACTATGGTATACATATGCTATAGTGGTCCGACCTGGACAATATTCTCGAACATGTAGCTGTGCCTTGGACGATGATCTATGTCAAATTTGGTAAAGTTACATAGATCATCATACAATAGGCTTGGTGTATGCTCCTGCAAACATTTAGCAAATAGGTTTGTAGCTTTGTGCATATTTTGCGACAACATTTTGATGTAGGCGTAAAGTGAATATAATTGCAAATCAATAAGTCAAACAGAGCAAACGACAACTACAATAGCAACAATTGATGGAGATAACCAAGAACATGGAATCCAACAGAAACGAACACACACACAGATATGTGGATGTTTACATATACATAGTTGAAACCGGTTCATGTAAGCTACGAGTGTAACCCTGGCGAAGAAAAGGTGAGGCGATGCGAAGGTACGGAACGCAACGGAGCAAGAAAAATGATTTGTGAATTGCTGACATTGCGAGATGACGTTCTCGAAACAAAACGAAATATTGGCAGTACAAAAGAATGGAAAAAAATTGGAGGAAAACAACAAAAATAACAACAAATCGAAATAAAAATAATAGTTTGGGCTACAAAGAAAACAACAAAGACGATTTTATAAATAAAGCAAAATATCAACGTGATGACGAGTAACAACACAACAGACCTATGGAAATGGAAGTAAAAACTGAAAACTACAACAAAAACTCATTGCAATAAAAGTAATCAAATATGGCAGAAACAACATGCAACGACCAACCACGCGATCTATGTGGAGAGTAAGCGAACGCTTAGGAGATTGAGAGCAGTCAACAAGATGGGGAGAGTGAGGAAACAAAGTGAATATGCAAAGATGCTGCCATGAAGGGTATATACCAAAGTAACAACAACAGAAATAACCACAAAAACAAAAAATACTAACAACAACAAGATCAATTAGCTGCATTACGAGGCTGGTATGGCAAACAACAACAACTAAAACAACAATAATATAAATAACAAGAGTAAAAAGAACTCTACAACAATAACAACAACGACAATATCTCAGCATGTACTACATACAAAGCTAATATATATCAGCAACAACAAATCGACAAACAACATGTTGCAATAACAATTTATGATGTTCTTGAAGACAGCAGAGGACGTCGCAATAACAAACAGCCGAATGGAAAGTACGGTATGCCAATATAGTTACTTGTGTATGTGTGTACATGGTAATATTTTCAGGATGTTGTGTCGTCAAGGACAAGAGCAGGAAACAGCGCCGCGAAGTGGGTAAGCGGCGCACCAGTGACGCAACTTTGCAACAGCATTCGCCTTACTTTGCCACACAACACACTCATATTGTTTTTTCGGCAGTAACTGTTGGGCCAGCATGTCAAAATGCTTTTGGATTTTTTGTGTATGTTCTTGATTGATTTCGTTGAGTTGGCGATCGTTTAAACTGCTGCAACAAAGCGCATGTTTGTTGTATTTTCGCAATCGCCATATGACATTCCTAATTAAATATGCAACACTACAAAAAAAGTATGTTGGTGGAATATTTGGCGGCACAGCTGGCAGTTGAGTGTCCGCGGTGGGCGTCTACGTAAAAGAACAACAAAAATAACATAGAAAACAACAACAACTACAACTATAATATCAAAAAAAGCCTTCACCGCGTTGTCTGTGCGAGTTTCGGTTATGCGCCCATCGTATATAAACAACAACAATAACAATTGTTGCAATGTCAAAAAGCAGAACCATAAATTTATTGCCGCTTTAATAATTTTCGGCGAGGCGGTCATGGTCACCACGCCAGCGCGCTCCGCTGTTGTTGGCGGTTGAGGTGGTAGAAATGGTGGCAATTACTTCCATTTCAACAACAATTGCGCGTTGTGCGCTGATCCATCAAATTGCTACGAAATTATGTCAGTATTTTGGAGATATTAAGCTGCACATAGGTATGTACATACATATATATGCACATTGGCACCGTTGGAACGTCAATTGCTTTGTGTGCTCATGTTAATAACGGGCATGTGAAGTTGGGCGTGAAAGCTGCCTTAGCCGTTTGCTTGATCGGTTATTTAGCTCCATACAAGTATATTCAATTGTGTGTGGGTAGCTGCCATTCTTCGGTCGCAGCCAACTCGTCGACGTGCAGTAAAACAATTCTTGAAAACGTACATTTAAAAATATGTTACTTTTGCAATATAACGGCTGTTGGATATTATGTAATGGATGGTGTATTTCAGTGCTTTTCGAACTTGATTCCTTTTAGGAGCATATACGAGTTAGCAAATATTCATAACAGGAACATCAAGTATTATAAACGCGCGCAGTTCATCTGGAAGCGAACTAAGAGGGATACATCATAATTCCAACATCATCATCATAATTCCAACAAAAGGGAAATGGATGAATGAACCTTTGGTCTTACGCCCATCTTATATTGTGGAGGTTAAATGCCTTTTCTACTCATACCGTCTCTTCGGACGAGTGACCACCCTTTCCGGCTGACTCTTGGGAACAACACTGAACTTAACTAACAAAAACAAACAAAAAAAAAACAACTACAAAACACTTTGACGACCAGTGATTTGAAAGGGACAAGGACATCGACAACAGAATAAAGGACTCCGGGACCCCTAGAGGAGTCCGACGAAGACCCCTCCTTGCCTCCAGCCAGGAGATGATTAAGAGTTGTCTCGGATATACCAACCATAGTTCGCCGGTAGAGACAGTACAAGGTACTTCAAACACAAACGAAAAACCATCCACCTCTAAAGTCATCAGTACCAATTAAAGTACACTGGTGGCGAAAGAAGAAAAGAAAAAGAAGAAAAGAAAGAAATCCTTCAATCAAGTGAGAAAAAGCCGGTACCAGAGGGCAGTCTTTATACTAAGTTAAATTGCCAAGGATCTGGCTGCCAGCACTTCAGTTAATGAAAAGGACATAAAGCGCCACAAGAAGATAGCGGAGGAATTCTGAAAGGGAAACAATCAAAACCTCTAGTCGAAACCAGTAAATAAATCGCTTTTTACGGTGAAGCCAGGGTAGCTCTGCCCAAAACCCCAAACAAGTGCAGAACAATACAACAACCAAAAGGAACTTCAGTGATGTGGCCAGAGACAGTCTGCAGGTGGCTCCCATTGATGAAAACTCCTCCTCACCGAGCACCATACAAGAAAGATTGGTATAGATCAACGTCAGATTGTCGAGTTTCGTGTTAAGCTATGTTTTCGACAATCCGGCGGGTCCTCATCCGGAGTTTGACTCCTCGGAAACGTTTAGGGCCCACAGGGTCATCAAATACGCGGATCGGGCCTGCCTGGAATTTCTTACGGGTAGTGTGGCTAAAATTAGTGACGTCTTTGTAGACGTCAAGCTGAGGCCTATACCCGCCAAGGATATCGCCTCGTACTCGCTTTTGGCAGCCCCCTCTAGAAGAGTCAGGCAAGAAGATCCTGCGGTGCATCAAGCTGCAAAACAAGTCTTCACCTGGTATATACAACTGGCAGCTGATAAAAGAGGAGAAATCCAACAAAGCCAGCAAAAAAATTCTAGTGGCCATATGAGAGAAGTCGATAGGGGCTCTATCGACAGCTGACGACAAAATTGGCTTTGGTATCCGCAAGGACAGGTTTAAAATTTTCCAAGGCGACAAAGGGGCCGATGAAGGCGACAGAGAAGAAGTCGACGACGCCAGCCAGCTGCTAAGGGATGTCGCAATAAGAGAGATGCAACGACATGGTCCACGACGGGGATGTGGCGCTAGGATCTCTGTCAACATTAATAGAGGAGAACAGTAAGAAGAACATTCTAATAGGGTGTGACGCCAACGCGAGGCACAGCATATGGGGAAGCTCCAACACAAACACCAGGGGTGGTCGCTCTTACAATATATACTAACAAGCAATTTAAGAATATGGAACAGAGGCGAAAAGCCAACTCTTATTTTCCCAACTCTTTTTGCCTATTTAAGCGGTTGGCCCGGATAGGATTATTCCCACAATAATGCAGAAGCTAAAGGAAACAATAGTTCCTAGGCTAGAAAATGTATATAAAGCCCGCATCCAACTATCCTACCAAAAACGGATAGAAGAACATACGATACGCAAAAGTTTTTATAGCTATAAGCCTCACCTCCTTCATACTGAAGGTTCTGGGAAGGATAATGAATATACACCTAAGAGCAATCCTGGGGGATACATTATCGCATGCACAACATGCATATATAAATGTATACATGAAGTGATTAATATAATTGAAAAGTTACTACATCATAAACAGTATACAATGGCGGACTTTCTTGACGTAGAATGGCTCTTTAATAATATAGAACTAAGCACGATTATTGACTCTCTGTCACATGGCGGAGATTATGGAAAGCTCTACGAAGATTAGACCTATGGGTGTTAACCCTAGTAAAACGAAACTGATGCTTTTCACGAGTAAAACAAAAATACCGCGATTTAATTTTCCCTCACTCAGCGGTACAACAATTTTTCTGTTATTCACGGAAAAATACTTAGGAGTTCAAATAGATACCAAACTGAATCAAAAAGTTAATATTTAAAAACGGATAAGTAAAGCGTATATTGCTTGCTACAACTTGCTAAAGAATATCTAGCAGGAACTGGGGCCTTAAACCAAATATAGTCATGTGGATATATACGGCCGTCATTAGACCAATTCTAACTTATGGAGCAATGGTTTGGTGGTCCACATTAAAGAAAAAAAAATACATATATAATATCAGGAAACGAAATGGAATACAAAGAGCAGCTTGTGCAGGGTTACCGGTGCTATCAAGTCATGTCCGACTGATGCGCTCAAGATACTATCAGCTGCCCATAAACTTGTATACTCTGAAAGTAGCAGCAAGCTCTGCTATTAGAACTAAGGAATTAGAATGATGGAGCCGGAAAGCTTACGGACATACCGCAATCTTAAATCAGCTAAATATAAGAAACTCAAACTATATTCTCCCAAGGTTAGATTTCAATAATCACTTTCAGTAGGGGAAGAGGATACAGCCTCGATCTATACCGAAGGGTTCACAATGGACTGCGGAGTAGGGGCGGGGGTATACTTCAATAATCTGTGAAGTTGTATTGAATAACTACGAGAGCATTCAGAAAGCAACCATATACACGGACAGCCTTACGGTATTGTTTGCCTTGTTGACATCGCAGATTAATTCCAATGTAGTCAAGAACTGCTGGAAGCTCACTGGCAGGACAACTCCACTTGTTCATAATTTGGGTTCCCGGTCATAGGAACATTTTCAGTAACGAAAGACAGGCAGACAAGTTGGGAAAGCTAGGAGCATCTTTAGACGAATCCGAGGTAAAGCCAATATTATGCTCGCTAGGACGAGCTTTATATGCATTTTGAACTAATCGCGCAGAGCAGGTGAAACACAACAACAAATTGCAAGATAACAAAGCAGATATGACACAAATATGACAGGACTAGAACAAAGGACCTACTATCTAGATTCAAAAAAAGCATATACGGACTTGCAGCTATCATAACGGGACACTGGGCTTTTGGAAAACATGCGCTAAAACGGGCCTGCCTCATAAGAGTAATTGCCGCACTTGCAAGCAAGAAGGGACTACGGAAACAGTTTTTCACTTTCTCTGCGAATGCCAAGCTGTATCACAAATTCGACACAAAATAATTGGAACTCATCAGGCACCAAACCCTCAAAAATGAAACGGAATAGCAAGACTAAATGGTCCTATGTCCATGGTGGCAGCACCCCTATCTACCTAACTATCAATTAGAAAACATTTCTCGGAGTAGAAAAATATTCGCCTTCACTTAAGCAATAAGGGTTACTTACTCAGTCTCAATATTTCTTCAACATAAATTATATACATTGGATATACATTCTAGGAATATAGATTTGCCGGGTTTTTTTGCTGATGTTGCAGAGAAATGTTTATTCTTCGACTCTAAATAATATCGAGAGATACTGTTATAGTGACAATCCTTAATCATATATTTATCGGGGATTGTTCCAATTTCTTTCAATTTAATTTCCAAATTGAAATTGCTTATATATTATCACTCTCAAATTAAACATAAATAAACTATTTATACCCACAATTTTGGTCAAAATATTCTTGATCTTGCTTCACTGTTTCGACGCCCAACAACTTTGGCGGGCAATTTTTCAAAGTAATTTTTACCGAATTTTGACGTATTTTGATTTCAGTTCTAACATTTTTTGATGCATTCAATCTTATTTCTGAAAGTGCTGTCATAATGCTGATGTTGCCACATTTGCTTGGGAACGTGTATATTTTTGTCAATATGTGATTTCATTGTAATTGCTATTGTTGTTCTTGTTCTCGGTTTTGTCTATTTTGCTTACGACCGCCACAAATGGCCGAAAATGCAAATTATCGCTGACAAGATAAATGGCCAACATGGCGCATTGTTGGCTTATGTCAATGTTATAGGATTAGCCATGTCTTAAGCTGCGTTTAACGTAAAGCGCGGCTCAAGTTTGCGCTGACATGTGAGCGATAGCACCATAAGCATTTGCATATACATACATACACCCATGTATGTAGGTGCATATTTGTATAGACACATGTGGTATGCATGTAAGTAGTGTGGCATGTTCATAAGAAATGCGCGTAGTTTATGCGAAAATCTCCTTTCCAATCACATCAAAATACTCATAGTTTACAATAATATTGATAGCAAATGTATATTAACGCATGTGTGCATATTTCGTTGCCTCCACGTTACAGACTTGTCAAGCAATTTATTTGAGCACTCATATTACGCATATGCAACAGTTGCAACCACACGTTCATAACACTCATAGCTATATATGTGTGTGTGCTTTTGTTGTCTTTTGGCGTATTTTTTAAGTTCTCGAGCGCAGCTGTTATTTCTCACTAATTTCACAAAAAATTTGAAAAATTAGCAACAGCAACAAGAGTAACTGCGATAATAATAACAACGATTACAAAGAAAGGATATTAGCGATTATATTAAAAACAATTTTTTATTATTTAATTTCGTTTTATTTTGTATTTAAATCCTTTTTGCTTTTAGTCAAAGTAGTGCTTTCACTATCATAAGTTAGGGGGGAGCAGTTAGTTAGTTCCGAACTTCTTAGAGATGATTCTTGAAGGCTCAGATGTATATATTTTATACGACCGTATGATTTTGCGTATAAACCTATATTATTCTAATGGCCTTCACCATTTATATCCTCAAAATAAATTAAAGAAGAATCTAGAACCAAGGTAGGGTTTAGTGCAAGTAATTAGTACAAAACTAATCCTAATTGAACATTGTTGCACTTTTATCTAAATGGTGAATGTCAATAGTTTGTGTATGCATTTGTTTATCTCTAATAGTCTTACATCTTGCGAATTCCTTTGAAGCATGTAATTTACACTACGATTCGCTGTATTTACCAAACTACCACTGTGCAAAGCTTATTTGGTATTAGCCCTTTAGCAGACGCTTCATATAACCCTTTTGTAAGAAAATTAAATAACTCAATACTTACCACTTCTAAAAAAAATCGTAAAGAAATATTTTATTTACTTTATTTTAAAAGTCTCTAGCTAAATATATACTAAGGTCGAGACAGCGACACTCTTCCGAGTGAGCAATTCGGGAATGTCTTTTTACTCATAAATTTAATTTTATATTTTTATTCTTTCGGAATGAAGTATTAAAACTAATGGATATAGACCAATTCTCGAGGGCTATATGTCTCCAAAGATACCTTTATCAGCATCTGTATGTATCTTAATATGCCTAAATATAATATATAACCGCGTCTTCAGCGGAGGTTTTTCGGCTCAATCAAAGTTTAGATAGCTTTCGAAGAAGAAGAAGAATAACCTGTTATCGGCATTTATATAAACAAACACTACTCCTATTTATTGATACATTTTCCCCATAGTCCTACATAACAATTAATATTGAGTTACGGCATTCTTATATTAAAGGTATGCAGAGATATACATATATGTATATATTTTATATACATACATACCGCATCCAATATATTTTTATTTGCCCGAAGGTAAGGTTGACCATTGCTGCTGTTTGTTCAAACTGTCTAGGCCAATGCTATGCTCTTCTGAATTTTTAATTAGTTTGTGACCCTTTTGCCGCATCGTGTTGCTGATGCTGTCTTTTGAGCTCTTACTGTTCTTGTTCTTGCTGGTACTGTTTGCGATCGCCCTATTGCCATTGCCACGGCCGGCTCTGAAAGTTGAACTCTTTTTAGTTTAGTATAAGTTGACGAAGTCTTTAGAAGCAATGTCGTTCAATAATGCACAGTCTCTCTATATGTGTGTGTATGGCTTGAATACATATTTTGAACGTATGTTTGCGGTTGCAGCGGAATTAGATTTGCATTGAGGAATTATTTCTTACGACCAAAAGCATTAACCTGTTAAACTCTTGAACACCGTTATATCGATTAGTTATGAGAATAGCTAATATTAAGTAATTTTCCAAGCTAATATTAAGAATTGTATGTCAATAACGGTATTCTTCTCAGGAGTGTCTCCATGGAATATTCTTAGAGTGCAATGTATTACATTTTACAATTATCTGGCGATCAAACAGGAAATTTTTGAAATGTAGGAGTTTTGAGCAATGTAATGCTTTTTGATATACACAATGTAATTTTTAAAGCTTCGATTTAAAATAAAATTATAATTTGTTTATTTTTTATTTTCGATATTTTAAGTAATTTTGACTATAGTTTTGAAATTAGATACCTATTCGTTCTTTTCATAAAATAATATAATGGTGCCTTTTTTGACTCCGCTTGATTATTTAAAAAAATTTTGAACTCTTTCAATGAAATTAAACTTTTACTTTTGAAAAATTGCTTTGCTTTTTGAATCACCTTATCACCGTCCTTCCCTTGGAAGTTTTCTTCTATTTTATAAAATTTGGGATGAAGGTATTCTATAAGTCATCAATGTTATATGATTGGCTTGACGTACCCGCTCAAAAAATTATGAACATGCAATCAAACGGACTCAATTTCCTTGATCGATGCAGTTAATTGACTGGTGTCCATTTCTTGATTTGATTCGGTCATCAAGAGTTCATTTCAATATTGTGATGCTTTCACGGACTCTGCTGGGTTTGGTTGATAATACTCCCTCTTTAGTTTTAAACAAGTATGGACCAATAATGCCTTCGATGAGCAAATCGCAGTAATATTTTCTGTATGCAAAGGAGTCTGGATAATCTCTTCTCCCTCCAAATCTGCAAACGATGGTTTATGGCTTCAATTGCTGTACCCTATGCGTTTTACACGAAACCATTATTCATAAGAGTAACTGGACATATATCTCCGAGTACTGATTGCGTCCAACCTGTTCCCTTGTAACCGTCAAACTCATATGTTTACTTTGAGAGTTGATTTAACATTTATACTTTTGGGAAATTTAAAGCCTCTTAAAACTCATCCATTCATATACTACGAAACATTATTTTGTCTGCTAAGTGGGCAGGAAATCGGGAGAGGCTTTTTAGTTGTTTTGTTAAATAAAATATAGTGCACTCAGGAAATTGGATTTTGGCACTCCGTCAGCGTTTTACGCCATTGTTATTGGTAATGTTTATTTTTATAAATTTTCGGCGCGCCAACCCCTCATTCCCTTTTCTTCGTTCCACTTCACTACCGAATTACTCCCTTTGGTTTGTCAATTTGTACACGTCTTAACTTGCATGTGCGAAGGAATTTGAATTTCACACACGTCAATTTTTTGAAATTGTGCCGCAACGTGCCACGCTACCAATAAAGTGGCGTACGGTGAGCGCTGAGCGAAAGCGGGTGCGGGCGAGCGGTGCGGGCAGCCTGTAATTGGGAAAGAAAGGAGCAGAATTGTGTTGATGTTGCAATCAACAGTGCAATCGCATTTCAAACCATAGCTTTTTTGCCAGCCGCTGCTGCTCTTTGGTTTTCGTGCTGCCGTTTTTTTCCTGATCTGTTATTGTTGGGAATTTTTGTTTTACTTTGGTTGTTTGGGTTTCGTTTTTGTTTCTGTATTTGTTGCATATCAAGTAAACTGGTTGGATTTTTTTGGTGGCAGCGCTGTTTTTGCGTCGATTTTCACTTCGCCGTTTCGTTTTATCCAAATGGGCATGTCATCGGAGACAAGCGAACAAACTTACACACATCGCCGCACAAACTAATATTCTGCCACATATTTATATGTATATACATGTGTGTGTATGTATGTTCGCGGTTTTTTATTAAGCAGAATTAATCCAAGAAAAAATAATCGAACGAAGAATCGGTAGCTATAACAGCGGCAGGAGCTGAGCAACAAAATCAGCAACAGAACGGTGGCAGCAAGCGAGAGAACACAGCCTCCGTTGGAAACGTTCGCAGCGTTGACGTCAGTCGCATTTGTTGTTCGGCATGTGCTCCGAAGTTGTAATCATTTAACATCAGTGGCAAAATGCTTTTACTCATTTTGGCGGTTTCATTTATATTAGAAAGAAACCATATAAATTAACGATCACCGAATTAACACAACTTGCGTCGAAGACCTTATAAAATATATATACATGATTAGCGCGACGAGCTGAGTGCATCTGGTCCGTACGTATATACGCAAACCAGTCTCTCAGATTTGAGATATCGATTTGAGGTTTTGTCGTCCCTTTCTTCTCAAAAAGTTGCTCATTTTCCGT
The DNA here is from genome assembly GCF_042242935.1 of Bactrocera oleae. Classification (NCBI taxonomy): domain Eukaryota; kingdom Metazoa; phylum Arthropoda; class Insecta; order Diptera; family Tephritidae; genus Bactrocera; species Bactrocera oleae. The sequence continues at coordinate 30,171,964 of NC_091537.1, forward strand.
CGAATTCGGATCACTATAGCATATATCTGCAATATAAACTGAACGATTAAAATCAAGTTAGTATAGACATTCTTTTTGTTTGACATGATATCTTCACGAAATTTGGCATAGATAATCGTCCAAGACATCGCTACAATCTCCGAAAAACGGATCAATATAGTATATAAAAGGACATGTGAATGGTATTATTGCTCGATACAGTCAAAGTTTTTCTTTTCTTCTATTATTATAATAGTTATGTTCATCGTTATATATTAGGTAAAGTAAAAAGCTCGTTCGGTTTTTTATTGATTTTTCAAAAGATGATAACTTTGTGTGCATTTGTCCGATTTAAGTCAAATATGTGCCGTTTTGTTCATAAACTTGTTGCCAACGAGATGCCAACTTCATTATACCCCTCTATTGGCAAAAACCTCGGAGGCTAATTTTTACAGGCCTCTCTTGAGGCTAACTTCTCACCATTAAGCGCGTTCGCCATGGACAGGAAAAGATGGTAATCACCTGGTGCCAGGTCCGGACTATAAGGTGGGTGCATTAGAACATCCCATCCGAGCTCGAGGAGCTTCTGGCGAGTCACCAAAGACGTGTGTGGCCTGGCGTTGTCCTGATGGAACACAATTCGGCCTCTGTTGATCAAAGATGACCTCTTCTGGATGAGTGCTGCCCTCAAGCGGTCCAGTTGTTGACAGTAGAGGGCCGAATTGAGCGTTTGGCCATAGGGGAGCAGCTCGCAGTAGATGATTCCTTGCCCATCCCACCAAACACACAGCAAAACCTTCCTGGTCGTCAATCAGGTCTTGGCCACCATCTGGGCCGCTTCCCCGAGCTTTGACCACGACCGTTTGCGCTCGATGTTATCATAAGTGACCCATTTTTCATCGCCAGTCACAATTCGCTTCAGAAACGGGTAGATTTTGTTGCGATTATGCAGCGATTTGCAGATGGAAATTCGGTCCATCATGTTTTTTTGCGTTAGTTCGTGTGGCATCCAAACATCAAGCTTCTTTTTGAATCCAAGGTTTTGCAAATGGTTCCAAACGGTTTTCTGGCTTATCTTTAGTTCCTCAGCAATTAAATAAGTGCTCACGTGACGGTATGTTTCCACTATTTTCATGATTTGATCGCAATTTTCGACGACAGGCCTCCCGACGCGTGGTGCATCTTTGACATCGAAATTACTGGAACGGAACCTAGCAAATCACTTTTGTGCTACACGTTCGTTTGCAGTATCGGGCCCATAAACTAAATTAATTTTTTCAGTCGCTTTGGCTGCTTTTTCGCCTTGATCGAAGAAAAATTGTAAAATATAGCGAATTTTCTCTTTGCTCTTCACTCACAACGTACTGAGTCAATCAATCGAAAAACTGTCAAAGACAAACTTTTAGCGCGAATAAACACGTTTTCAGCGCCGTATAGTATGACATGATGTGACACGTAACACTAATACTATGGACAATAACGCCATCTCTTAGATAAAAACCGAACGAACTTTTTACTTTACCTAATATAAGATCTCGAGCAAGCAGATACTATGTAATTGACTGCTCATTGAATAATCAAGAGCTCAATGTATCCAATTTGTTATATAAATAAAATTATGATCATTACGTACATAGATGCCAGCAATTTTGCATCTATAAAAGCTCGTATCAGCTGTTAAACGTTTACTTTAAACCGTAAAACATTCACAGTTTCCTTTTAGATTTGCACGGTATATTTTGCTTAATCAAAAGTATATCTATTGAAGTAAATATATTATTTTATGTTTATCATATATATAACTTCATAATAAATCCAGGCCAAGTACTCGAAGACAATTCCGATAACAATCAAATTCTTTCGGCATGTTCTGTATATAGTTCTCCATACGATGATCTGATTAAAAATCGAATTTTTGCAGGGCAAATATGACTAACATTTTGGATAAAACTCAATTTTGGTTTTTAAAAACGCTAATTCTTTTCAATTTTTGATTTTTTTACCGTAGGTCATTTTAGAAATAATATTTTTATTGAATATTTTTTTTAGGTTTCATAAACGGCGAAGGGCGGAATAAATACAGCAGTGGAGTACCTTAGGTTTAGCGCCTAGGAGATCGCATGTAATTGGAAAAATGTTTAATTTTAACTCTGTAGTCTTAGAATATGTATGGTTTAAATACTAATATACTCTTACCATTTTATAAAAATGTATATAGTAGTTTTTTAAGCAAGCAGAAATGTTTAGATTTGAAGAATTCCAATAATGTTAGAGTTCAGAAATCGAAACTAAATATCTTCTTTGCTATATCCTTCGAGTAATGGTAAACAAGATATTTGATAAAATAAACAAGAGCATTATCCTTTGCAGACAAAAGCTGGATCCAAAGTTTTTTGAATATTCCAGAAGCAATTTGAAGCTATCACAAATAAAGGATCTTGTTTTAGAACGAAAGAAAATTTGTTAAAGAAAAATTATTGGAATTCCTAACTATTCTGGAGCTCATACCGATCTTGGTATATCAGCATACTCAAAGGTCCCATGCCTTGGAACACAGCAAACGTTCTTGAATGAACTGAAATTGATCCTGTACTAAAGAATGATCGCAATGAATGGAAACGTTGCTGTCTCATCAAAATTTGCCCAAGATTGGCGGCGTTAGGTGAATTTTCCATAAGAACCTTAGGGCAAAGCTCGATAAGCTGGGGTCGATGGATAAGATAGACCACATAACCTCACGCTTTATTTGGGTGAGAAAGTTTCAAGTTACACTAAAAGAGGGTGGATGACGCAGGGTCACGCGACCCACCAGCTGAACTATCATTATCTACACGAACGGATAGTTGATGGAGTTGGTGCCTGCTCTATTGCGCGGAGTAAGATCTCACACTTCAAGCTGCCGATATACTACAGTACAATTCAGGCAGAAGCCTTTGTGATCAGAAAAGCTGCTGAGATATCAAATAAAACAAGAAACGACATAAAGAACATCAATATAAAGGTCGATAGTCAAGCAGCAATTAAAGCAATAATCTCACATCGCAATGCGTCAAAAAATTTCCTTAGAAGCAAGTAAAGCGACTCCAGACCGCAAAGGTATTCCGGGAAATGAAATAGCCGATGAGATTGCCAAAAGCGCTCAGCCCTTGGTTAACGAACCTTTCAGGAAATACAAAAGTCCTTAAAAACGATATATCGCAAAATTTTGGAAAGGGCTCACAGACGGATCAGGGCGAAATGGTATGCCTCAAGGTCATGTGCAAGGGAACGGACGGAAATCGCCCATGCTTTTTACTCACTCGGTCTCGAGAGTCTGCACTGCCAATGGTTGTTGGCCAGGGAAGTAGGTAGGAAAGAGACACTAGAACACTTCCTCTAATTCTGAATAAAGTATTAGAATTAGATATCAAGTCTCTGTTAAACTTCGTGAAAAGCATTGAAACGTCCTGCTCGACGTAAACTTCAGGAACTTCTTTATTTGGAATAAAATTGTATCGCTCCCTATAGAAACCTTTCTAATACCTTATACATTTTATTAACCATCTTCTCACTTACTACTGCAATGTTTTTGAAGAATAAATCAAATGCGAGATTTATGATCTCATCACATCTGTATTAAATTAGCTTTCCTGTTAATATTGGATAGAACAAATTTGTTTTGTACGAGTTTGAAAATCCATAATCCAGTTCATACATAGACATCCAGTAAAAAAAAATTTTTCAGATTATACTGGAATATATGAATATAGAGATAGCAAGACTTAACAGTTAATAAGAAAACAGAAACATCTTATTCAAACACTTATTTATCGATCTAATTAAATGAAAAAATGGTTCTTTTGAAATCTGCTGACTATCATGACTAAGTTTTTGAACAAGTTTTTATTCGGAATTTAGAAGTGAGCTTTGGCGGCAGCGAATGCGTCAATAATAGTCAGGAAATCCAACTCAGAAGCGAATTCGGTGAACATTTTTGATCCTTTCTAAAGCACTAAACAAAAGTTCACCACTTGAAACAGCAATCGGTAAAATGCAAAATATTCTCAAAGCGATGCAAATATTTAGGAAAAGTCTCCCTAACTTTCGAGCAAATATATCTGAGGTCAATAGCTTCATTTGACAACTTATCAGATACATCAAAAGAATACTTTTGTGCAAAATTTTTTACAGCGTTGAGTTCATCTGAATTCATATCATGGAACTGCCATAGAAACTAGAACGATTCGTTTATGTCACTCACTGCGGCGAATCTTCTTTTCATTCCATTCATTCGACCTACATGATCGCATCCGTTTTTTTTTTTGTTCTGGCTGATGGTAATATCGTCCTTACTTACTCGAAATTATCTGCACAATTTTGCATTCATTATATAATAAATTGCTTACCACTGGTCACGCAGAAATTGCAAATCAAAAGGAAGGCTTCTATATTTCTAACTTCAGCGTCGGTGGTGACATTGATCTCTTGAAGAACCAAGTTTTTTCATTGATTGACTAAAGTATTTTAAACCATATCGAGGCCATCAAAACGCACATAAATTTGCTTATAGATATACTATATCAAAACTCCATCACTCAAACGGCGAGTTTCCGCCGTAAGGTTGAGTTTTTTAACTTCTTTCCTATCACATATTAAAAGCATTCTAATTTTTAACTATTCATTTAATTTCTTCCAATATACGCGAGTCGCTTTGAGAACTCCGGGCCCGGTTTAAAAATTAATTTCAGACCATGGGCTCCTCCTTATAAGGCAGATCTATTCGTTCTAAACTTTATTGGCCAGAACCCGGACTTTACGTAAAATGTTTTGGGTATTAATCAATTTGCAGGATCTTCAAAGAATTCAAAAATTCCTCCTCACCGCTAAAGCTTCCTACGTATCGCTCAATTTGGATACGATTAAGGCCTAATAACATTATTTACACACACACACACTTTTAATCACAACAAATTTTTGTAGAAATACACACTGACATGCATACAGACATACATGAACACATAAATGCCTATAAAGCTAGTGGTAAACGATTCCTTTATTCCTTCCAATGGATTTTGCCTCCTCGTTTGTCCTTTCAACTTTATATGTGCGTCTTCTTACTTGATGGCTATTGCAGTTGTTGCTGTTATTATTGTTGCATATTACGCTCCTGCACATCGGCGCAGCAGTTGAAGGTGCACGGAAAAGGAATAGCAAGAAAACATAAAGTAATTTTTGGGCAGGCATTCTTATACGCTCGATAACACACCTCAAGCACACGGCGAAATGCCAACAGGCATCGCCGTCCGTCCGTCCACATACCAACACCGCTGTGCCGAATGCCAAAATTGCATCAACGTGAACAGGGGCAATGGGGATGAAGAGTAAAAAATGCGAAGAGAACACAACGGTGTGAGAGAGAGAAATTGAGAGACAACGGCAAAAAATATTGACCACACTTTTTGCTGTTGCTGCGTCATGTGGTAAAAAACAGGGAAAAAATGCAACTCGTCTTCACATGCTGCTCGAAGTAGAAGTTGTAGTAGCTTTGATAGTATCTGCTACAATTGTTGTTGACTTCGCTGCTGCTGCTGCTGGCAGAGACGCCCGCTCACTACATGCCACTACTTAATAAACTTCGTGCTCGTTCAGCAGTCGTACAGCATCCAATATTCACTGGTGAGTAGTGCCGCACTGCATACCAATAACTACAATACAAACAACTCCGAGACACTGACTCTGTCATTACATATTTGATTAGTGCGCTGGTTGGTGTTGCTGCCGCTGCTGGTGCAGCTGGCGTTATTGAATATTGAAATCGTAGTCACCTCTATGTATGTTTTCTGTTGTTGCTTTAATTATTACCGGTACCGTGGTGTTGAGATTTTTTAGCCAAATTTATAAGAAAACCAGTTTCTGTGTTGTAATTCTGTTTACGGTGTTGTCAGTTCGCTCGAGCTGCTCTCTTCCCCGTGACGAGAGTGTTGCTCTCGCTAAAATCTATGTACACGTGATTTCATACATGTCATATATTTAAAAGGTATTTGGACAATAAAGATACGAAAAAATATATATTGTAGATTGTCTCGTAAATCGTTGCACAGTAAAATCAGCAGGTAATTTTAAGGGCCAAACTAAAACTAAACTTTAAAAGATAATGTTATTATTTTTTTTTTAGTAGCGTAATAAAAACGGCCGCTTATCCTTGCACCATATTTTATTTTTCCAATTATACATGGCTTTAAAATGCGAGATGTAATTGCCTGAAAATAACTTCAAAATATTATTGAATATTTGCTTTAAGTTATATTCACAGTATTCCCCAACATGTCCAAAATGGACCGGTAGAAATTTGACCAGTTTACTATATCGAGAAGCCAATACTTTGTTAAGGACCCGAGATCATAGAAAACTTGCATTAGGTCGGCGAATATACATATAAACATAAATATGAAACATTCCATTTCAAACTAGATTTCGATCGGTCAGTATGCCTGGCAGATAGTGGTCCGATTTGGAATTCCTTCCACCATTATACCATTGCCTTGGACAATGATCCATGCCAAATTTCGTGGAGATATCTTGTCAAATAAAAAAGTTTTCCATACAAGGACAGGATTTTGATCGTTCAGTTTGTATGGCAGCTATACTTGTATGCTATTGTATTCCGATGTCGATGGATCCATCAAATGAGCTGTTTCATGAGGAGAACAGAACGTGTGCAAAATTTCAGATCGAAATCTCAAAACACGGAAGAACACAGACAGACTGGCATATCTAAATTATGGGTTCAGGGTATAATTAAGTTAAGTGTTCTAGATCAAACACTAAAGCATGTTTATAAAAAACGGGGTTGATTGCAGAAAACTTTATGAAAAATATATTTATATTGTAGTATTTGTATTAAAAAATCTTTCCATCGAAGTAACTAGAAATTAGCTCAGTAGATGCCTCATTAACTCAGCAGAATTTCTCGAAACTATGTGTATATCTTGTCCGCTCTTCTAGTAATCTGAAAACAAAAACAAGTAGATTCTCATTTAACACAGTTGTAGTTTTCTTTTCTCTTAAAATGGCGGTTGCTTAAAAACTATTCGATTTCTTCAGTAATTTTTAAGCTTTTCAGAACGTTTTAAAAACAGTATAAATCAAAAATGTTGATGTTTTCCCACATCCCGCCATAAAAGATTATAATAATATAATTTTAAAAAAATTTCAAATAAATAGGTTGAGTAAAATTGAATAATTTTTGGCAGACGCTTTATAATAAGTTGGGGCTAAGGCTTAATCGTGCAAGTTGCCACGACGAAAAAATGGTTGTCACTTTTAAAACAATTCGACATTAAATTTTATTATTTTATTTTTTAATATTTAAATTGTGGAATTTAATAAAACAATTATATTATTTCTAGGTAAGAATACCTGCGATTGCATTTTCACAATATCATGAAAATTATGATAGCAACTTTGACTAAATTATTTAATGAATAAATATCTCTCTATTATATATAAAAGTTTTCTGCTGCTGTCGAGAATCAACTAACATAAGAGCGAGCTAGCTCGCGCTCGGCGGGAGGCGGACGTAGGCGAGCGAGCGAAGCGAGCGCAACGGAGGGCGCCTAGTATATTAATAAAATACTAAATTAAAATAATATTTTTCCTTGTTTTTAATTAAAACTAAATAATTTATTTATGATTTACTCGCAATCATACACTGTATACAAGTAGATATGGAGAGAACACACAGTTGCAATTTCAAGCAAGTTCGCAAGATTTTTTAAGCAAAATATTTACAATAGTTATGCAGGTGAGAGCATATCGAGAGAGCGTAAAAATAACCAGGGGTTGTACGTAGTAAATGAAGTCTAGTATTACGAAAATAGGTGCGAAAGACCAAAGAGAGGGCAAATAAAATGACGTTTTAGATAAATAACTGAAAATTGTTATCATTGTGAAAAATAATAACTAAGGAAAACAAAAAAATATTAAAGGATTTTTAAAGCTTTTATCACACACTCATCACAATGCAAATTCCTCACGAAAGCGCAACATTCGCAACCAACACACAATCGCAAGATAATTAAGCACAAACAGCTATCGGTATGCGTAGCTAAGCGGAGTGCAATTCGTTATGCACCACTCTAATAAGTATTTGCAACCGAATTAGATAGTCAGCATGCGTTTGCTGTTTACAGTTCGTAGACATATATGTTTGTGGAATGCGGGGGTGGGCCTGTGTTCTTGGCAGGCTAAAGTGCATTCAAAGTATTATTCACTAGCTTGCAAAGCGTTTAAGCTGTTCTAATCAACTATCAAGCGCGAACATCCTCCTGCTGCATATCTTCACTTTGAAGTATATGTAGATGTGTGTGTGTGTAACGTCGCGCATATACGGCGACCTTTGCGAGTCATCATTCTTCGGCTGCTTGACTGCTGTGGCATCGGTGGCACCGGTGGCCACTGTGGCCCGCTATCAACAGAACAAAAACAAAAAAGTAAAGCGAAACTGAGCCAAAAGCCTCGGCACAGTTTGTAAGCAATCATTAAAATACCACACTACAAGCGTGCAACAAAAAGCTAATGCGCGTATGTATATGTGTATATGTGGGTGCAACAACACACTCACACGTACTCACCAGCGCTTTCGCGTATCATTTGTGCTTTAATACTAGAGCCTCCATACAAATTCTATACTTCGCACTTTTTGCATATTTTTCATTTTGAAATTTTGCTATTTTTCAGCTACTCGCCACACACATACATATGTTACTCGCATACGCGTTTATTTGAGCATGCAGTAGGCAAATAAAAATCATCTGCGGCAACCCACCATCCACCATTCACCAGTTAATACAATATTTACCATTCACCACAATTTTGTATGCGATAGTGAGGATTTTAGATTCTTGCCACAGCATCTCTGCGGCTGCCACTACTGCAACACAAAGCTGTTATTTTTGTAGTTGTTGCTCCACAGCTTGCTCTTGCACATATTCGCCATACTTGCATTCGTACATTCTCGTGCTCGCAAACGGTCGTCGGCTCATGTGTGTGTAGGCATGTATAAGTGTGTGTTTGTGTGTGTGGCTAATTGTGGACCTGTCGTCAGTTCTTTTTGTATTTTAAAGCACTTTTTGTGCATTTTAAAATTCTTATGCTTATGTGCTCTTGCATCGTGTGTTCGGATGGTCGTTGGCTTGGCTGGTTAGATTGTTGGCTCCTTTGGGTCGTTGGTTTGTGCGGTTGTTTGTTGATTGGTATGGTTTGCTTGTTTGACTGGCTGACTATATCGCTGAATGCCTGGTTGACTGGCTGGCTGGCTCTGGCTTTGGCTTTATGTTTTGTGAGATTTCGGTGCCCATTTTGTTTGAATGCAACATGACAATAAGATGAGCAGCAGGCACATTGGCAACACGCTGTGTTTGTATACATGTTAAAAAACAACTGCATATTATACTTGTATATTTACCATATATTAGCGATATGATAAGTAATTTCAACGAAGTGGTGATGTACTTTGAAGCGTCGTAAAAATGAATGTGCATGATGATGGATTTAATAATCATTTCATCTCTTCTTTTAGTGATATAGATATTGACATTCCCGCCAAGTGATTAGGGAGTAATAATAATATAATACAATTATAATAACATATTTGAATGATCCAAGACTCACTTCCATGAAAATTTTTCTAATTCACCATTTCTCATACACCACATGTTTTAATTCTAAATAAAAACTAAAAATTAAACAAAAAACGAATTCTTTCGTTTAAGATATTTTTTCAGAAGGTTTCGATAGAATATATTTGCTACTGTATATGCAACTTTTAAACAGGTGCTTAAATACTTTTAGATTTTTCTCTCCTGATCCTGGTGTGAAGAGAATGTTAACCGACAGTATCCGAGTATTCTTAAACAATAGTATTAACTTTCTCAAATACGTTGAAAAATATTCGATAGGATAATGGGGTTATGCCAGTCTAGAGTTCTAACAATGACTAACTGGCATTTATTACGGAAGTAAAGGTTTTTAAATAGGTTTCGGGAGTATAAAAACTTATATTGATATTTTGATAGAAAATGGCGACTACTAAGGCAATTTGTGGAGTCAAGACTTTCAAGAAGGCCTCGGCGTGCGAAAAACATTTTAAGAACTCGTACTTCTAGTAAAGTAGAAAAGTCCGCGAAACTAAGAGTAAATTACTTATAAAAGCAGTTGAAATAACAAAAATACTACTCTGAGTGTCAGTAGAGTTGAGTGGAGTAACGACTCCATTTCTAAAGTTAAACTTCGAAAAATAGCGCGTTTAAAGTTTAAGTGCTTATTCTGAACGACGCAAGCTTTTCAACATTATACAAGTGGATAGGAAATTTTCTTTAAAGATATTTGGAAAATTTTAGAGTGGTCTTACCCTTTAAGCGAAGTTAGGTTCGGTCAGATTTGAATAGGTTAGGTGGAAAGTAGAAAATTTGGAATGTTAATGTCTTAAAAGTGGGATAAATGGGGTGAATATATGGTGCAGTACCTTCACTTACCTTCACTATAGATGGCTGAATTGACGACGAAAATTTTCTTCCTTTACCAGTGAGTTCGATACATTATAGGCGAGGTTTATCCTTCATAGGTATATGCATCAGAGCGGGTTGATTTACAGGAAGCCAAAAAAGGGAATATTCTACAATTGATTCTGAACAACTTTGCTGAAAAGAATATGGGTCTAAAACCTGTTTCCAGCCAGAGATATTTTAAGCGAAGCTTATCAGAATAAAGTTTAAATAATAAAAATGTAAAAAATCGAACAACTATATTATAGGAGAATATCAAAATGCACTTATGTGTTAAATTTCATTCGGATATCTCAATAACTGACGGAGAAATTTTAAAATCCCTAAAAGATAAAATTCGTTAGCTCGAAACCGGTTTTAGATCCAAAGTCTCTTAGGCAAAGTTGTTCAGAATGATCTATAGAACACTTCCCGATTTTACAATATAGAAAAAAATCGACCAACTCTAATATAGATTTCCAGATTCCGAAAAATATCAAATTTTGTTTGATATACATATATATTAATTTAAATATCTTTTAGATACTATTTACAAGAAAAATATTTTTAGATGAATTGCTTTTCAAAAATTCCGAAAAATTATTGTTTTGTTAGAAATCTCGAACATGATTTCGCGCTGTGTATTTGTTATTGCATTTGGAGATTTTTTTACAATTCTAAATTATTTGATCCAAACACACATATACCCCCCTCATGCCCATTTACCTTGTCTTCCTGCTAGAACAGCATGCACGGCATGCACACGCACAGGTTACACTCTGGCAACCAACTTCTTTTGCCCGTTCTCAATAATCGGCTGCCCAGCTCCATTTACGTTATGTTGACAAAGAGCGGCAGCAACAAACGCACACATACGCACGTGTGTTTAGCAGGCGCGTTACACCGGTTGTTTGGCTTTGGAGCCTTCTGCGGCGCTCGAAGTCAGTTTTGTGTTTGTGTTTACCATTTTGCGTCTTCGACTTGGTATTCATTCCACTTGATCGTTGACTGCTCGCGGTGAGCAATGTGCTGTGTTGAGGTGAGTTCGTCCTATATTTATGCTGTACCATTCAAATTGTTTTTACATAATTTTGCTCTCTGGCTAGTTGTTGGTCGTACAGCCAGCGTCAGCGTCGGCGCTCACTTTTGTTTGCTGTGTTGTTGAATACCACCACACTTGCTCGTAGCATTTTGCCCTGGTATGGTATGCTCAGGTAGAAAAGAAAAACACCAATTTAGTTCTTCGTGTGTTTTCGTTGTAAAATCAGTGATGTTGCTCGTGTGCGGACGGCTTTTGTGTAGCGTAGCGCAGCGCATTTTTTCGGTATAAAATCCAACTACCTATATACAATATATGTACAAATGGGCCTAAGTTTAGTGCAGTAAAATTGTTTTGATTATTGAAAATTCAAATTTGTAACCGATAGATATATGTTGCAAAATATGGCAACTATATGAGAAAAATATTATTATAAGTGAATTTCGTTGATTAACGAAAACGCGCGATCCACAACAACACGTTTATCGGTTGAAAAATAAAGGAAATGCACTAATTGTTCAATCGAAGGGCGCATAGTGCTTTGTAGTGACAAATATTGGGCCATAATTTTTCACATAAAAAAGCAAAGAAGGTTTGTGCGAATGCGAGATATCGCAACAAATCTTTGCAACGCCGAGTTGCAGTTGTGAGAAGTTCGAAATATTTACTTTACTTGTGCTACTGGTGTGGCTGTAAATATAATATATAGCTGTGTGCATAAAGTCACCAAAAGTGCAGTGTATTAAATAAATATATCAAATTGTAACGAAAAAGTGTTTGTTGTTGGCAGTTTTGTGTCTTTGTTGTATGCTGCTCTCTAAAATTAACAAGTGGCATTTACAATTCAACCAATCTTTTGTAAGTGTTATGTGCGCAAGTGTTAAGGCAAGGTGTCACAAGCCCCGCAAATTCCACTGGAATACCAATGACAAATCTGGTGACAAAAAGGAATATACACCTGCGTCTATTGGGAAAAGTAAGCATTCCAGTTGTTTCAGCAACAAAGTCTTAGTTGCTAATTTGTATTTGTTGAAAATAAGTGAGCACAGGAAAATTGCAAACAAACAATAGCAACTGTGTCCAAAACCCTGTGCGACTTTCCACATGGAATATTGTGTATACTCGTATTGGCCAGGCGAAAGCACCACATGCGCGCAGTTGGCAGTTGCGCTGACCGCGTGCTGCTGCTGCTGTTGTCGCCTATAATAAATAAAACAACATACAAATACAATAACACAATAAGTGAGGAAATAAAATCTACAAAAAAATAGAAAAACAAAAAACCCAAAGTGAAAAGAAATATTTTCCAACAAGTCAAACGGGTTCTTTGCGCTCCAACTATTGTGCTTAGTTGTGGTTATTTGTAACGAGGCTGCCACTGTCGCTGCTACGGCTGCGGCTGTTGCTGTTGCCTTTGCCGTTGGTGGTGGCTCTCTAGCGAGTTATTGTTTGTGTTGTTCCTGTTTTTGTTGTTTGGCGGCAGCAAATGCAGTAAATGCAGCAGCAATGCTATTATGGCTAACCTCTTATTGAAATAATTTTAATTTTCTCGCTTAACTCACATACATACTTGTACATGCGAATATGTGTGCAGGAAAACGACTTTCCAATCAAATCAAACAAAAAATATTAAAAATTGTCTGCTGCTGAGTTCGGTGTAGTGCATGTATGTGTAGAAAATTTTGAGCATGTTGTTGCAGCAACAGGTGGTTTGTGGCAGGATGAAATTTCAAAAAAAAAAAACGTGCAAAGAAAATTCTCTGCTTTGATTTTACATCAGTTATATAATGCTACTTACAATATTGAAATCAGAAGAAAAGCAATGAACCCTATTAAAGCAAGCTCTTTTATGTTAACTGTATAACTTGTCTTGCTTTTGTCAGAAATTAGGTTCTTATAATAAAGTTATTGCGTAGTTAAAGCGTTTTTGTCGACTGCTGTTCGTATTAGATTTAAACTGGAGAGTGAATTCAGCCGAAAATGGTTTAAACAAAAGACTTAAGCGACAAGCTTGAGTTAAAAATGATTTGAAAATGCTTTTTAAGAATCGAAAACCTGATGATGGGTCAAATTGCCAAGAGAAATGAATAACACCACAGTTTTCGAAAGAAGCAATATATTTATTAATTACGAAGGCGGTCAGTATGTATTTCCTATATTAAAATATTAGATATAATAGTATCCTAAAGAGAATTCGAGACAAAAAACAAATATCCCATGGAAATTAATAAAAATATTTTCATATGTCAAAATTTCAAATTCAGTTTTTGAAATCGATAAGCTAGGTTTTTCTGGTAAACATTTGAAGGTGACGAAGAATCTCTATAATTGTCATACAATAGAAAAAGAGTATTCCACGCTTAAGACCATTTGCATACAGAGTTTGCTTAACATGGCACCAAATTTTCTCCTTAATATGGAGTTGAGTAAAGTTACTCTGTTGGTATATATTCCCACAATGATTATATTCTCTCAAGTAATACGATATTTTGGGTTTTTATGGGTTTAATTATATTTGAAGTTGGAAGTTCTCTTTGTAAGTCTTCATTATTGTCTGTTAAGCATCTTTAATTAATTTTTTAAATTTTTTCTTAAGAACAACATATGCGAGCTTCGAAAAATTGTCTAAATTTAATATATTATTTAAGGTGAATTATGTATAGCGTACTTCCTTATCTTTACAATTAAAAGCTTAAATATTGGATTTTCAAACAAAATTTTTTAAATTTGATAAAAAAAGAGCTTGATAAAAAATTAGAGATCAGTTTTTAACACTTTTTGAGAAAAACATTTAAATTTTTAGTTTAAATATGAACATAAATTATTTATAACAACTATATATCCAATATAAAAAATCACTATGACTGTCTCTAGAGAATCTTGTTTTAAAAATACTGTTATAATTTCAATTCAATCTTTGATTAATTGAACGGGGTTTTTTTCGATCGCCTTTAAAAAATTAATGCAAAATGATATGCCAGTCCTGCATTGCTTCGGGATTAAAAAACAGTTATTTCGAAAACTTTTTCACTTCGCACCATCTCCCCTATCTACCATTTCCATCTTATATCACGGTGCACCATTTTTTGAAAAATGTAGAGCAATTAAAATGGCGTAAAAGAGATTATATATAGTTTTATATAGTTTTCAAGACGATCGGATTCGCGAAATAAACATAAATATTAAAATTGTTCGTATTTTTATACTATCGCAACATGTTGTCATTGAGCATAATAGTCCTGTTCACCTAGCGGTTGTTTGTGTCACCTAAAACAAATCGAGATACATAAAGAGTATATATTTATGTACGTTCGTGCAAACAATAACTTGAATAAAAACTAAAATATCTTGATCAAACTTATGATGTTATCGAAAAGAGTTCAGAAAAACGTTTTTATCGAAGAATTTTGTTTAATATTAATCGTATTTTATTATAAGTTGTGTGGAAATATGGTATAATATTTTTATTATACTGAATTCCACGAAACTGTATATAATAACTTGGGATTTTAAGTTAAATTAAAACATATCAAGAAGCTACCTAAAATCAATCACCAATCATGTCTTTATAGTAAAATTTGCAAAGAAATTAATATTATTATTAGAAAACAGAGAATTTTTCTAGCAAAAGCATTAGATTTAACTGGAAGAAGTTTATTGAGCTAGTAACACCCAGAAGAAAATGGTATCCCATAATTATCAGCGTGACGAGCTGAGTCGATTTAGCCATGTGCGTATGTTTGTCTGTATTTCGACAAATAGCCCCTCAGTTTTTGAGATATCGATCTGCAATTTCGCACACGTCCTTTTTTCCCAACTAGCTGCTCATTTGTTGGAACCGCTGTTATCGGACCACTTTGGCAAATATCTGTAAATTTTTCTTTTGAAAAGATTTCTTCCGAAAATTTAGATGATTGTCCAAGATAGCGCTGTGTACATATTGCTCAGATCGTACCACTATAGAATTTAGTTACCATTCATAGTGAAGGTGCAACCAAAGTTAATGATTTTTATACTCAGGCAACATGTTGCTACAAAATATATTAGTTTTGTTTACCTAACGGTTGTTTGCATAATTTCAAACTAGTCGAGTTAGATATAGGGTTATACAAGCGATACTTGAGTAAAAATTAAGATATCTTAATGAACCTTGGTACACGTGTTCCTTGGTAAATAAGTTAGGAGTTCGTTAAATTAAATGAATACCTATAAAGTGCCATAACTAAGCAATAAATTAATATATAAAAGCTAAATTCGCTCAAGATAAAGCCTATAAGAACTCTTACCGACAGTATGAAAATAGATGAAATCGAATTAAAATCCCGCCCTCTCCGCATAAAACGGTTTTGTTAAAAACTACTTAAAGCGCGATAAATCAATGAATAAATACGTCAGAGACATAAAATTTTACTCTCGAGATGGATTGATTTTTACTCGAGATGTGCGTGACACCGCCCACTTTTAGGGGAAAACCCTTATCTCGAGACCTACTCTACCGATTTCAACCAAATTCGATTAGTAGCATTATTTTGATATTCGTATACCACACTGTGTTAATGGACGATATTGGACTACAACCGCGCCTACTTCTCATAAAACACAAATTTA
Organism: Bactrocera oleae; assembly: GCF_042242935.1. Lineage (NCBI taxonomy): Eukaryota > Metazoa > Arthropoda > Insecta > Diptera > Tephritidae > Bactrocera > Bactrocera oleae. The sequence continues at coordinate 30,188,113 of NC_091537.1, forward strand.
AAATCCATCTGAATCTTTAATTTTCCAGTATACAAATTAAGCACTAATAAATGTATCGGGATAAAACTTTGCACGAATACTGATATTGAAGGGTGCCAGCTTATGACCAAAAAATTATTCAAATCGAACCAAAACTGTTCAAGCCCCCAGATATCGTATAAATATGTAGATCCGTGTTTTTTTTACGACAATGTATCTTTGTGCATAAAATGGATAAAATCGGGTGAAAATTTGCTTCAGCCGCCATAAAACTAATATCAGGATTTTAACAGATCCGGTTGAAATTATCCTGCATACATATATTGGTGATGGTATGTGTGGTACTTTAATGAAACTCAGAGATCATCTTTTTCTGTGGCAATGGCAAAAACGATTCAATACTATCCCCATATCTCATATCCAAATAAAAGATTTTCAAACTTCAAAGTGGCTTTATACCGTATATATCGGTGAATCTGTGAGTTATCTTAAAAAAATTAACTGAACGGATAATATGGGACATACCATAGTTTAAACCCAAACCACATGTAATAACTTTCATTATTCTAATTAACCCTATGCTATATGTTGGTCAGTGTATGAGTTATATATTTTTAAAAGTAATTAATTGAAGGAATTTTCCTGCATTTGATCCTTGCAAGTTGCAAGAGTAGGAAATGTTCGGTTACACCCGAATTTCTTACTTTTTATACTCTCGCAACCTGTTGCTACAGAGTATAATAGTTTTGTTCACCTAACGGTTGTTTGTATCACCTAAAATTAATCGAGTTAGATATAGGGTTATATATATATAAATGATCAGGATGAAGAGACGAGTTGAAATTCGGGTGACTGTCTGTCCGTCCGTCCGTCTGTCCGTCCGTCCGTGCAAGCTCTAACTTGAGTAAAAATTGAGATATCTTTATGAAACTTGGTAGACATGTTTCATGGTACCGTCAGACGGTTGGTATTGCAGATGGGCGTAATCGGACTACTGCCACGCCCACAAAACGCCATTAATCAAAAATAAATAACTTGCCATAACTAAGCTCCGCAATAAGATACAAGACTGTTATTTGGTACACAGGATCACATTAGGGAGGGGCATCTGCAGTTAAAATTTTTTTTTAAAAATTGGGCGTGGTCCCGCCTCTAATAGGATTAATGTGCATATCTCCTAAACCGCTAATGCTATAATAACAAAATTTACTAGAAGCAAATGTTTTTAGCACTTCTATTGACGGTGTGAAAATAGTTGAAATCGGATGGCAACTCCGCCCACTCCCCATATAACGGTACTGTTAAAAACTACTAAAAGCGCGATAAATCAAGCACTAAATACGCCAGAGATATTAAATCTTATCTCTGAGATGGTATAAATTGGCTTTATAGGAACCGCGTTCAAAATTAGTCAGTGGGCGTGGCACAGCCCACTTTTAGGTGAAAACCCATATCTTGAGATCTGCTCAACTGATTTCAACCAAATTCGGTGCATAACGTTCTTTTCATGTTTCTATGTCATAGTGCGAAAATGGGCGAAATCGGACTACAATCACGCTTACTTCCCATGTAACACCATTTTCAATGCCATCTGATTCTTTCACTTTCCACTATGCAAATCAGGTAACAATGATTATATCGGGATAAAACTTTGCGTGAATAATGCAATTAAAGTATGCCACCCTGCGGCCAAAAATTGTCTAAATCGAACCAAAACTGTTCAAACCCCTAAGTACTAAATATGTGGACCCCAGTGCCTATAGTTGACCTTCTACCGAAAATATCAGTCAATCCACAAAGAAATCTCAAACGAGTATACCATTTGACTTTGCGAGAGTATAAAATGTTCGGTTACATCCGAACTTAGCCCTTCCTTACTTGTTTTAAAATAAAGTTTTATCAACACCTGAAGGAATATCCTGGGCTTTGATTGCAAGCTTCAAGAGTATTAAATGTACGGTTACACCCGAACTTAGCCCTTCCTTACTTATTTGGTATAATTATTGAGAAAATCATTTTTCAATCAGACTTATGTGTCCTCGGAAAGGAAAGAGTTAGCTTTATTTTTTTTATTTTTTCAAATTAGAATAATATAATACACTAAAACGATTTTTAACTGTTATATAAATTTTAGTGAAATATTTTATGAGAAGCTTTTCAAAACATACAAGTACATAACTAGCATTGAGGCAAAACCTGCAGTGTCTCCTAAACCTAGATTTGTATTCAATCATTATTATATACGTACATACATACATTCGGGTAGAAAAATTATTTATTAGGAATATTTTCATTCCTGCCTGTCAAAGTGGCACTTCTAATAAAATGCGTAAAATATTTGTGTACTATAATACGAAGTTGTTGTAAGCGGACACGTACAAATCATAAAGCAAGGAAGAGTGCACAGCTATAAAACAATTTTCCCAAACTACTTACAATTGTAATAGATATGTGGCTGTATGGATGTGCCTGTGTTTGTGTGTGTATGACTGTAGAACCGAGCGAATAGTTATGCGTGCGTGCATTGTGATTTATTTTCGTGTACGCGAGTATATCAGCTGAAAAGGAATCGTTCACAAAAAATATATCGAAAAACCGGCAAACAAATGCATCGTGAACTTAAAGATTTGAGTGTGTTTGGAGGTGAATGAATGTGGCGAACAAAACAATAATGGTGCTCACCTACGTATAGAAATACTCGTAGTAACCTCTGTGTGCTCGTACGTGTGTGCGTGCACTGTTGAAGTTACATGTGAGAGGCAGAAAAATTCGTGCATTGTATATTTATGCAGTTCATGGAATTGGTTGTATGATTTTTTCGGCTATTTTAATCGACAGCTTCAAGCGCATCCTTGCAACATGTGGCCGAGCGTTGTCATGATGAAAAATTATTGATTCGTGTCTGGTCGCATATTCTGGTCGTTTTTCCGCGATGGCCTTTTTCAAACGAATCAATTGTTTTCGGTAGAGGTCCCCATTGATCGTCTGACCCGATTTCAATAGCTCATAATAGAGCACACCCTTGTGGTCCCACCAAATACATAGCATAACCTTAGCAGCATGGATATTCGGCTTTGCCGTGGATGTTGATGGTTGGCCGGGCTTCACATACGATTTCTTGCGCTTTGGGTTATCACCTGCGTCGAGCAATGCCTCTAATTCTTCGTCTTGAAATTTTTTTGGCTGTCGTCGTCTAAGTCGGAATTGCCACTTTTTAACCGTGCAAACCACTTTTGGCATGTTCGTTCGTGGTCACCATAAACGTTCAGTAAAATACGATGGCTTTCGGTAGCATTTTTCTTCATGTTAAAGTAATGAAGAAGAACTCCCCGCAAAAACACTTTATCTGGTACAAATTTCGACATTTTCAAATGAATGAAACAAATTGTTGTTCACGCTCAAACAATTTATATCTACTGAAAACGACGCGAAATGGCAGTACCTTTGAAATGAATATAGCCACAGATGAATACGACGCGAAATAATACTAGTAGAGCCCTCTCTTAGAAAACCGCATGAATTAATGCATACACCCAATACATAACTACGTTGCATGTATTTTTATACTCTCGCAACTATTTGCTACAGAGTATATATATATACAATAGTTTTGTTCACCTAACGGTTGTTTGTATCACCTAAAACTAAAGTAAAAATCGAGATATACTTATAAAACTTGGTACACATGTTTCTTGGTACCGTAAGACGGTTGGTATTGCACGCCATTACTCAAAAACAAATAAATTGGCATAGCTAAGCTGCACAATAAGATACAAGACTGTTGTATAGTACACAGGATCACATTGGGGAGCGGCATCTGCAGTTTAATATTTTTTTAAAAGTTTTTAATGCGCATATCTCCCAAACCGCTAAAGCTGTAATAACAAAATTCATTGAGAACAAATCTTTTTAGCACCGCTGGGTGAAATCGGGTGACAACCCCTCCCACAACCCACACAACGGTACTGTTAAAAAATTACTAAAAGCCCGATAATTCAAGCACTTAGCACGCCAGAGACATTTAATTTTATCTCTGGGATGGTATGAGATGACTTTATAGGAACTGCGTTCAAAAATAGACATTAGTCGTGGCACCGTCCTCTTTTAGGTGAAAGCCCATATCTTGGGATCCGCTTAACCGATTTCAACCAAATTCTGTACAAAACATTCTTCTCATATTTCTATATTAAAGTGCGAAAATGGGAGAAATCGGACTACAACCACGCCTATTACCCATAAAACACCATTTTAAATTCCATCTGTTTCTTTCACTTTCCAATGAATAATGCGTTTAAAGTATGCCACTATGACCAAATATTGTCTAATTCGAACCAAAACGGTTCAAGTCCCTAGGTACTGAATATGTGGACCCAAGTGCCTACAGTAGACTTTTTACCGAAAATTCCGGTCAATGTGTAAGATATCAAATTGAAATTCATATCAAAAATGGGTTGAATCGGATCAATACTTCCTTTAATATAAAATTTTGCCAACACCTGAAGTAATTTCCCGGGCTTTGATCAATTCAAGTTTCGAGAGTATAAAATGTTCGGTTACATCCGAACTTATACCTTCTTTACTTTTTTATCATGTAAATATATGTATATAAATGCGGTTTCTTGGGAATTGTGGAATTTTAATGCTTTGGCTATTTGCTATTAGTAAAATTGTCATTGGAGTGTGCGTGCAGTGATGCATTTCGGCCATGAATAGGTGTAGCGAAGTTTACGCCTCTTCTTATAATTTACAAGAAAAATTTGAAATGCAAACAAGCACAAGATATAATATATTTTCATATAGTCGATTTTTTTAATTCCTAATGAAATTGCTATACACACTACAACTTTTTATTATATCAATTTTAATTTAAAAAAATTTATTGACTACGAGTGTTATATTTAGATGAACGTTTTAAAATAAATTATAAAATTATGCAAAAGTCGTAAATTTCAACGTTTATTGCACATCTTTACGGTGATACCGGTACTGTGAAATTTTTTGGCTAAATATGTGTGAACCACCGTCACTAGGAAAAATTTCTTAAATTCCGAGAAAATACTATTTACATGCGACGAAATTTTAAATTTGCTTTATAGTTTTTAAAAATAAGGCGAGAAAACCTTAATTTGAAGTCAGGAAAACAGAATTGTCTCATTGAAATTCCAAGGAGATTCAAAATATCGATCCAGCCCTCTTTTAAAAATATCAAAAAATCAAGAACCATTATTAGCTCAAAGTTATAAACTTTTGTATGACCTTATTTTGTGTGCAACTCATATATTGTGATGTAAAATCGAGGTTATACTTTGCATCATTTACCGTATATACCCGATTTGGCACTCTGTGATATCTTTTCTCAAAATTCCAAAACAGATTTGAAAATATATTCTTTTGAAAAATTGTTTCGCTTAATCACATTTCGTTTAAAGTTTTATTTTCTTCGTGTATAGAGGATATCGTATATCCCTGCCGATTAACGGGAACGACGACGTTCAGTTTTTGGCGAAGTTGATGGAGAAATTGATATATATTTCTTGTTATATTATTTAGCGCTGTCGTTATTTATTTGTTTTTATTGCTTTATAGTGATCTGTCTATCTTCTTTAGGCCGGCGAGTAATTTTTGTCAATGCCCACCCTTGTAATATAATATATAAAAGGAGGGGTCAAGTTCAGGTCTGAGAAATTAAATTTTTAAGATTGTTCCACTGTCGTCAACATTTAATGGCAATAGGAAGAGTATAGGATTTGAATTAGATCTTGAAGAGTGGACAAGAAAACATATATTATTCACTGGTAAAATGTAGCATTGTTAGCCTTGAAACATACATATGTATATTTATAATTCGGATGCAATAAAAAAAACTTACAGCTCTTTTCGAATAAGTTTATGGGGTTTCTTTTTAACCTGTTATTTTCATGGAAAATTAGAATTAAAAAAAATCAACTAAATATTTTTTTATGTAATGTGCTGGTTTTGCTTTTGTTTTAATTTGACAAAATAAATATTAAACAAGTAAGGAAGGGCTAAGTTCGGATGTAACCGAACATTTTATACTCTCGCAAAGTCAAATGGTATACTCGTTTGAGATTTCTTTGTGGATTGACTGATATTTTCGGTAGAAGGTCAACTATTGGCACTGGGGTCCACATATTTAGTACTTAGGGGCTTGAACAGTTTTGGTTCGATTTAGAAAATTTTTGGTCACAAGGTGGCATACTTTAAACGTATTATTCACGCAAAGTTTTACGCCGATATAATCATTGTTGCTTGATTTGCATAGTGGAAAAAGAAAGAATCAAGTGGTATTTAAAATGGTGTCATATGGAAAATAGGCGTGGTTGTAATCCGATTTCGCCCATTTTCGCACTATGACATAGAAACATGAAAAGAACGTTACGCACCGAATTTGGTTGAAATCGGTTAAGCAGATCTCAAGATATGGGTTTTCACCTAAAAGTGGGCTGTGCCACGCCCACTGTCTAATTTTGAACGCGGTTCTTATAAAGTCATCTCATACCATATCAGAGATAAAATTAAATGCCTCTGGCTGTTTAGTGCTTGATTTATCGCGCTTTTAGTAATTTTTAACAGTACCGTTATATGGGGAGTGGGCGGGGTTGACACTCGATTTTCCCATTTTTACACTGTAGGTAGATGTGCTAAAAAAATTTGCTTCCAGTGAATTTTGTTATTATAGCATTAGCGGTTTAGGAGATATGCACATTTAACCTATTAGAGGCGGGACCACGCCCACTTTAAAAAAAAAAATTTTAACTGCAGATGCCCCTCCCTAATGTGATCCTGTGTACCAAATAACAGTCTTGTATCTTATTGCGGAGCTTAGTTATGGCAAGTTATTTGTTTTTGATTAATGGCGTTTTGTGGGCGTGGCAGTGGTCCGATTACGCCCATCTGCAATACCAACCGTCTCACGGTACCATGAAACATGTCTACCAAGTTTCATAAAGATATCTCAATTTTTACTCAAGTTAGAGCTTGCACGGACGGACGGGCGGACAGACAGTCACCCGGATTTCAACTCGTCTCTTCATCCTGATCATTTATATATATATAACCCTATATCTAACTCGATTAATTTTAGGTGATACAAATAACCGTTAGGTGAACAAAACTATTATACTCTGTAGCAACAGGTTGCGAGAGTATAAAAAACCAACTGCTATGCGTGTAAATATTTATTTAAGCAGATGTGTTTTATTTTAGCAGTAAAAAATATTTAAAAGCTTAAACGTCATTATTCCTCAATTTATCTTGGTATCATAAAAAGTTGCGAATCTATTAAAAACACAAAAGAATGCCACAACCAAGCAAAAAGAATTGCCAAAAATGTAAAAATCTTGTTTAAATATCATTCTTGTATTAATAAACAACAGGAAAACAAGTAAGGAAGACTAAGTTCGGATGGAACCAAATATTTTATACTCTCACAAAGTCAAATGGTATACTCGTTTGAGATTTCTTTGTGAATTGACTGATATTTTCGGTAGAAGGTCAACTATAGCACGGGGGTCCACATATTCTGTACCTAGGGACTTGAATACAAGGAGCGTTACAAAGTAAAAAAGTAAACTCTAGTGGCACCTTCTATATGTCGACTAGTGCATTAAAATCTGCTATCCTTTATCGACATCCAGTAAAAATTTCATCACATTTCATGTAATGGAAGTGAAGTTATTGCGTTTTAAGTGTCAGTATGTTTTTGTCATCGTTGCGAAAATATGATTCGAACAAAGAGCCAACATTAAATTTTGTTTTAAAATTGGTAAAACTTTTACCGAAACGTTTCAATTGATGAAACAAGTTTATGGCGATGATTGCCTATCCCGTAGCAGAGTGCACGAGTGGTTTCAACGTTTTCAAAGTGGTCGTGAGGACATAAATGAGAAATGAGCCGAAATCCAAAAAATCGCGCCTGGATAAGTCATCGGCCCGAATATCGCGAAAATGGAAATTGGCGTTTGTTGCACGATAATGCGCCATCTCATCGATCGGCGCTTGTGGCCGATTATTTGACCAAAAATCACATTTTAGCAATCAACCACTCCCCGTATTCACCTGATATGGCACCGTGCGATTTCTACCTTTTCGGAAAAATGCATTTGCCGATGAAAGGAAAGCGTTATGCAGACGTGGAGGATTAATTGATTTTGCCGATAAACCCATTTGTTCTGCCTTTTTTTTAAGTCCTGTTTACTTTGGAAAGCACCTGGTACTTTAAACGTATTATTGACGCAAAGATTTACCCCAATACTCCGTTACTTGATAGCACACTGGAAGGTGAAAAAATCAGATGAAATTTAAAATGCTATTATATGGGGAAAAGGCGTGGAGGAAATCCGATTTTGGCACTACAACTATCGGTTAAGAAGATCCCAAGATATGGGTTTTCACCTAGAAGTGGGCGGTCAACGCCCACTGTCTAATTTTGAACGCGGATCTTATAAAGTCATCTCATACCATATCAGAGATAAAATTAAATGCCTCTGGCTGTTTAGTGCTGGATTTATCGCGCTTTTAGTAATTTTTAACAGTACCGTTATATGGGGAGTGGGCGGGGTTGACACTCGATTTTCCCATTTTTACACTGTAGGTAGATGTGCTAAAAAAATTTGCTTCCAGTGAATTTTGTTATTATAGCTTTAGCGGCTTAGGAGATATGTACATTAAACCTATTAGGGGTCGGGACCGAGCCACCCTTTTAAAAAAAATGTAAACTACAGATTCCCCTCCCTAATGTGATCCTGTGTACCAAATAACAGTCTTGTATCTTATTGCGGAGCTTAGTTATGGTAATTTATTTGTTTTTGATTGATAGCGTTTTGTGGGCGTGGCAGTGGTTCGATTACGCCCGTCTGCAATACAAACCATCAAGTTACAGCTTGCACAGACGGACGGACGGACAGACAGTCACCCGGATTTCAACTCGTCTTTTCATCCTGATCATTTATAAATATATAACGCCATTTTAAACTCGATTAGTTTTGGGTGATAACCGTGAGGTGAACAAAACTATTATACTCTGTAGCAACAAGTTGCGAGAGTATAAAAAACTTAAAAACCTACGAACCCATCAAAATTTCCTACGTCTTTTGGTATAACCTGCGAACCACTTTCCAGCGTCAACCAAGAATGGGTAGCCATGGATTTATGGCTCCGTTATGTGTCCAAAGGAATACTAACTCTTTTTAACTAACTTTTAATTAACACTTGACATTAGCACAGCGGCTTGCCTACAGTCAACAATAAGAACGACTGCTACCTCCGCAAACGAATTCGCTCGCCCATTCGCCCCTTTACCGTCGGCCATTAAAGCATAGAAATTATAGTGGTTAACGTATTTTAAGTAGCTAATGCGGAGCACAACAAAAGCGTAATAATTATAAAACAATGTACGATTATATAACACAAACATACATACATATGTACAAGTTCATGATGTTATTTTTGTTAGTGTGTGTATATTATATTTCTATCCATTTTTGTTTTATTTTTCTAAATTTAAAATCCCAATTGGTGCTTTGTCTTTGCTGGCTTGAAATATCTTTGGAGGAATCATAAAAACTAAATTATTTCGAGGTCTTTGCGGTAGGGATTTTTTTCTAGTTTGCTACATGAAGTTTATCTTATTCATTAAGGAAACGCATTAAAATGTACATACATATTCTTATGGATTTGTATATGGTTGAAAATGTCTGTTTCTTCATATGATGCTTTAGAGTCAGAGTTTGTTGAAGGAAATTTGTCAGAAAAAGAAAGGCGGTTTCTTAAAGTGTTAGTGCTGAGATAGCCCTCCAATTCATAAAAAATAATGAATAAGTTAAATCGCTAAATGTCGTATTCAAAACCTGTTCAAATCCAAATCATCTAGTGTTTAAAATAAATATAGTACTATCTAAAAGGAAATGTTCTTCAAAATTAGTGCCTGAAGACCTTTTCTTGTACTAAAGTGTCATTTTACAGAAAAATGTGGAATTCTCTCCTTGGGATATTCGAAAATACTGCTACGGCAACTATGGTTTTCTCTGCATTAAGTCTGTTAATCTTAATAAACTGCTTCTCAAAGAAGCGAGACCAATAAGCTCAGCAACTACTCTTCCATATTTTTTAGATGATCGGCCCAGCTTTCGTCACTATTTTTAATGCGGATACTGAAGTTGCTGAAAAATAAAAGGGACTTATAAGTTTAAGGTCACTTTTGAATTGCGAATTAATTATAATTATACTTTATTAAGTCATAATATAAACATATTGGTTGTAATATTATATTTGAATTGACCAGAATTAAAGCACTGCCAGAAGGGTAGGTAGGTAGGTATGTAAAGTGGCTGTCATTCGACACACTTAGGCCTTTAGGAGGCCAATTGTGATACCACTGGGACTGTGATCCCCTCACTCTATTGGCTCCTCTCTGAACCACCTGAATTGCATAGAAGATGTTTAATGGTCTCCTCCTCTTCTACTTCCTGAAAGCTTCTACAATAGTCGTTATATGGCGCGCCAAGTCTACTTGCATGTCTGCCTATTAGACAGTGGCCTGTTAGTACTCCTACGAGAGTTCTTATATCATTCCTCTTGAATTTTAACAGTCGGCATGTGCGGCTCATATTCCATTCTTGCCACGTTTGCCTGCTGGTTGAGCAGGTCAGGGATTGATTCCACTGACACTCGGCTATATTAATAACATGTTTGTCGATTAGGTATCTACACGTAGCCAGAGGCATATTTATGTCCACCTTACCAGGATCTAGTTGTAGGGTGGTACCTGTTCTGGCTAGTTCATCTGCTACGCAGTTCCCAGGGATGTCACTGTGTTCTGGAACCCATTGCAGATTTACCGTGGAATAGGATGACAGATCCGCTAGAAGATCATGGCAATCCTTCACTGTCTTCGACGAAATCCTATGAGATATCAGAGATTTCAAAGCCGCATGGCTGTCTGTATATATAAATACACTTCTTGTTGTGATTACGCTTTTTGTTAGTACAAGAAGGCTTTCTTTAATTGCAGTGACTTCTTCTTGGAAGACACTGCAGTAGTCTGGTAACCGGAAGGCGATTTTGGTATCTAGTTTAGCCGAGAAGACACCGCCGCCTACTCGGTTATCCAGCTTGAAACCATACATATAGAAGCTTATCCCTGCTTCCTTGTCCACTACATCCCTTTCCCACTCCTCTCTGGAGGGGAAGGCAATATTGAGGTCCGGATTTAGATTCAGCTCCCTAGGATTGCGAAAATCCGTAGTTATGGGAAGAAACGGGAACTTCCTAAGTATCATAGAATGCCCCTTGTTGCTGGCGACTAATAGGGAGGATTCCCTCAGTCTCAGAGCTGACTTCGCTGCCATTTGCTTGCAATACAAATCTGTTGGCAGCAAGTGTAAAGTTATGTTGAGTGCCTGGCTTGGCGTAGTTCTGAGAGCTCCACTGATGCAAATACTAGCTGCTCTTTGTATACTTTCCATGCTTCTAATCGCATATTTCTTTTCTGTAATTGGCCACCATACTACTATCCCGTAGGTCATGATCGGCCTTACAATTGCTGTGTACAGCCAGTGAGCCACCCGAGGTGTCAGTCTCCACCTGGGCCCCACCATTCTTTTACATGTGTAAAGCGCTGTAGCAGCTTTCTTTACCCTCGCTTCCAAGTTTTGTTTCCAAAAAAGCTTCCTGTCCAAAATTAGTCCCAAGTAGCTTGCTTCATCTCCTATCGTTAGCCTGGTGCCATTTAAAAATTGCGGCGTGATTTCGGGAGTACTGTGTTTCTTAGTTAACAATACTAGTTCTGTCTTGCTAGCATTTAAATTCAGTCCGGATGATACGGCCCATCGATTAATCTCGTTTAATATTGTCTGCATAAGACTAGCGAGGGTGTTGGGGAACTTGCCCCTAACCGAGACTGCCACATCATCAGCGTAGGCCACAACATGTACCCCCTTCTTTTCTAGATCCACAAGCATTTTATTCATTGTCAGCACCCAGAGAAGTGGGGATAACACGCCTCCTTGGGGTGTACGCCTTCGGACAGATCTGTGCATCGTTGAAACTCCCAGCGTTGAAATAATTGACCTGCCCAAGAGCATCTGTTCAATTAATTTCCGGAGAGGCTTAGATATTCCCAGATCTTTAAGCGTGCTCAATATGGCCTTCGGCTGGATGTTGTTGAAGGCACCTTCTATGTCTAGGAAGGCTACGAGGGTGTATTCTTTTCTTTCCAGAGACTTTTCAATCTCTGCTACCACTGAGCTTAATGCCGTTTCTGTGGATCTACCTTTCGAGGACGCATGCTGCGAAACTGCCATTTTTCTTGGATTTAGTATGTCCTTTATATGTATTTCTATTAGTCTTTCCAGCGTTTTTAAAAGAAATGATGAAAGACTAATTGGTCTAAAATCCTTTATATTAATATGTGAGCTTTTGCCAGCTTTTGGGATATATATCACCTTAACTTCCTAATTTCTAATTCTTCCCCTACTGTACGTTAATGGACAAGCTACCTCTAGTGCTTGACGACAAGAATCTGTGAATCGTTTAACGAGGATGTCTAGGTCCTCTTTCTTTTCCGGTTGGAATGGTGGAATCATAGGAATACGCTTTTTTAGCTCCTGCATGTGCATCTGCCAGTTCGTTTTCCTATGATTCCTAAATTTCTCTTCCCTAACTACATTTTCTTCAATTATACACTCAATGTAGCGGTGGTCTGAGAAGGAGTGTTCTTCCAATGCCAGAAGGGTAAGTGTCACAAAATCTCTCGTTAAGAACCAATTTTCATATATTTTCTTGCCTCGATTAGATTGATGCCGATTTTAGTGATGGCACGTAACGAATTTTGATAACAATTGTTTTCACAGTACTTAGCTCTTCAGCCTAGAAAATAGAGTTCTGATTGATAGACAAAAACAAAGAGTGTGGTCTTACAAAACAATATTTTATATATAGTGATAATACCGCCATAAATTTCGAACCCGTCAGCATAGATGAAAACGGAGTCATTTCATTCCCAAACTCAACCGAGCATTTATCACAGCCGTCTAAATGTCCTAGCGGGTTTCTCGTTCTTAATGCAGTCTGAGTTTTAAATTGCACACTATGTTTGTTCAATAAACTTATTGTTTGGTCTGTTGAATGCGCCTAATGTCATTTAAATTGCCAGCTAGCATAGAGGAGTGGAGCCGACGATCTTCGAGGAAATGTAACTTTTCTACGCGGCCATTAAGATTAACAAATAACAAAAATTACATACTGCATTTACTCTTAACTGCAAACTCAACACACAAACATTCGTATGTGATTGAGTGGCTGTATGAGGATGTGTGTTTGTATGCGTGCCGCCGCAGATTATCAATATTGCATGCTCAATGTAGCAACTGATGGCGCACGCACGACTTCAGATCGGCGCAATCTCTTCCGCACCGGCGACTTTCCACGACTGCGAGCGCTTCGAATTCGTCAATGGTTATGGGCATGCAGTCATGTGGGCTTTTTTGGTGGTGTAGACCACACGCATGCAACGTGCAACATGCGGCGTGCGCAAATTACACGAATTTACACGCAAGTATGTATGTTTGTAGCATAGAGTTTTACGCAACTTAATGCAAAATATAACCATTTGTGTACCGGCTACAACCTTTTTGGGATAACCATTGTTTTGGCGATTTCATCTAAGTTACCGATTAACTCCTTTGCTTTCTTTCACTTTCAATTTTGATTTCCACACAGTTTAGCTTTGTTTTGTATCGCTGATTTTTCATAGATTTTAATTATAATGAACCAATTATTTGTAAGTGTGTGTGTTATTTGACTTAATTATCGGGTATTTGAACTGCTTTTCGCAATGATCTGTTCAAACGCTAGGGCAACGAAGATTTCAAACACTTTTATACTTTATACTCACACGCTTAAATTGGTAATTGTGTTTAAAATTGCGCCCATATTACACTTAAGTTAAAGCATTGGGAAATTTTTCAAATAAAATTTGGTGTAAGGTAGTTAATTTTTTAATGCGTTTATGGTTAAATAATACAAATTTTATTTTAATTTTTTTACTCAATTATGAGTAGGACGAACTTTTTTTTCCTCCACTTTTATGGCATTTTATTTGTATTGCCAATATTTATTTTAATGGACTAACTCAATTATTCACACAACTGTTGGTGAGGGTATTCAGTACTGGAATTGTAGACGATCTAAGGGCATAAAACAAAATACGTTATTGAAGGGAAGTGAACTCTGAAAAATTGGTTGATAGACACCTCTAAGAAAATCTCTCCAAGTGCAATTTCTAATTGCAAGGGAATATAAATATATATCTATATTCTTAATTTCAGGTGTTTATTTTCCGAAGCATCAGATGATTTTTCTTAAGTTTAGTTTTTTTCTCTTTGATGTTGTTGCACGTCGCGTCAATGTCAACACCGTTAACATCTCTTAACAGAACATACATAGCGTTGCGGTTGTCGTGTAACGTTAAATCGCAAATTACTATAAGAATATATATAGATACACATATTCTCTGTTCTGCTTTGTGTTCAGCAACTTGCATGACTGTTGCAAGCCACAAAAGTGATAAGATATGAGCGCGCTGTCAGATGGTGTTGCCGCGGCTGTGCGTTGCCTTGATGCAATGTTGGCCAACTGGGTTTGGCTTTTGTTTAGGAGTCATCAATTCGATTCCTTTGATGGTTTTCTGCCTCATTTGCTATCCAATGTGAGACTGCGACTGACAACAACAGCAACCGCAACTTCAAGTTTGCGATATGACAGACATCGCAATTATGACGCGCAGAAATTGAACTAATTAAGATTATTAAAAGACGATTTTTTTATATGAGATATCTAACTATAGCTGCTTTCCTGTTTTATTATTGCATGGATGCCGCTGACGGCCAATTTCCTCTTAACTCTTAGCGGCAAAGCGTACGTTGGTATTAGAGCGGTAAACGTTTTGCATATATCTATATAAATATATATATACATATATATATTGTTCAGAGGAAACCTTAATGGAAATATACTTTATCTGCAAAATAACATATAAGTATATATACTTCTTACATAAAAAACCTTTGTTCTTTTAGTTATGCAAGAAATATTATGCTTAAGTAACGGCATAAAGGGTGCACTACGGTTTAAAAGGTACTCGTTTTTCACTTCTTACACCGGGACCGATACGCTTTTAAAAGTATTTATAAATCATGACCAATTGGTGGTTCTCGTCTAGAAGCTGTAATCTTTGTCAGCTGGTTCCAAAGATATAATATATCGGTGTTGAGCTTACCTTAGGTGTTTTTAACCGATCACTTATTGAGAATCTCGCTTGAGTAGCCTCTCCATAACACCTGAAGTGAAATAAAACACTATATATAGATAGGGCGATAGTTTAAGCTGAATAATAATGATAACATACAAGTCATTTGCCAAGGGGAGGGCTTAGGTGATTCCATCTTACATTGCTCTTGACAAATCCTGTAAAATGAATCTCTTAATATTATTTATGCCACCAAATGGGTGCCAATCAAACTAGTCCAAAATTCTATTCCTTAAGATGAGTTTTAACAGGAAGTAGAACTGTGCTGCGGTGGGGATGAATATTTATTTTCCTCAAACGACCAGTGATGCGGTAGATCGACAAGTCATGATAACATCAGGGTATCCGCTCTAGAGAGAGCAGACTATACGAAAATTTAAGTATTACGTGGTACTTCGGCATGAATGGAATATTTTCCTTCAGTATGATCAATGGTAACTTCGCTTTGAATTGACGAGTATATAGAATCATCAAAATAGCTGGTGGCAATGGACAAGGAAACTTCTCTAATTGAATATCTCATATTTCAGGTATATTAATTCTTCTTTGATTTATTACTTTATTCTCCTTGATCGAGTCATAGCGAAACAATCCTATGTTAACCCTTTGATGTCTTAAACCACTTACTACGTGATTTGACTAAAGTCTCCGCCTTAAGTATTTCGCTCTGTTGCCACATCAGTGAGTTAGCTAATTATTTACATCAGTATATTTGAGTAAATATTGTTGAATAAAGTTTGGTTTGAAACAACTGCAATATAATTAGACTTGATTATTCTGTACACTAGTATACTTAAGTTATTGTCTTATGAAGAAGTAATAATTTTCTAAAAAAACTAATTTTATTAAGAAAATTTTAGTAGCTTTATATTACTTTTGATAATTTTCTAACAAATATAAATAAATAAATACTAGTTAATTAAATCCATCCGGTTGGCTGCAAATAACTAAGTTCTCCACGTGTTCAAGTCATGCATACATTTCTATATTTCCTGTTTGGAAAAATATTTTCAGAACCGAGCCTTTTCTCAAAGCTCAAATCTATCTATTTCATTGATTACCGTTTTTCGACATATTCAAATGTAAAACGAATACACAATTTAATGCAATGGGGACTATGATAGTTGAACAAACCAAAATAAAACAAAGAAGTATGGAAGGCTAAGTAAGTATTCGATAAAATCGTGAATAAATTACAATCAAATTTGGTATCCTCTTGACTTATATTGAAGGCCATAAACTTAGACTTAGCTTTATTGCGATATACATATGTATGTGATATTAACTCCACCGAAGAGGCTAATATTAATATATAGAGTTGATGTAGAAAACGTCAACCAGAGGATCGGGATTCGTTATATTAGGGATATGAGGTTTACACCAAGAACGGGCTGAATAAATTAATTCCGACATTGATCAGGTATGCTTGAGAGCATATTTTGAAGCCATTTAAATATAAATAATACTCAATGACCGACATATTCGGCATAAAACTTGTTAGAATAACGAAAGTTATTATAAGTAGTATATGGGAGTTGGGGGTAGTATTAATCCGATTTTTTCAATTCTTGCCAATATTACGTACTACTAACATGCCACAGACTATTAAAATGCTTCCAGGGTTTAATTAAGGTACCTCACATACTACCACCAGTTTTATATGGGCTAGGTCAAGTTGTGTGCGCTTTATCTATTTTAGAAACAAATATATATATATAATGGCCGATATATGCGGTAGTTCAAAAATCTGTTAGGTATATAGGGGTCCACATATTCGGTATTTGGGTTCTTGAACAGACAATTTTTAATAAGCTTACCTACTATAAGCGCATTATTCATGCAAAGTTTTATTCCGATATATTCAATCAGATGGAATTTAAAATTTTGTTGTAAGGAAATAGGCGTGATTACTGTCCGATTTCGCTTATTTTCACACTGTAACAAAGGAATATAAGAGGAATGTTACATACCGAATTTGGTTGAAAACGGTCTAAGATGTTTCCCCTAAAGGTGGGCGGCGCCACTCTTCTTGTCCAATTTTTGTCTTGGCTCCTTCAAAGCTTAATTTTATCCTATATGTAAAATTCAACGTCTCTACTGGTTTATTTAATTAGTTATCGTTCTTTTAGTAGTTTTAATCAAAACACTTATATTGAGAGTGGGCGGGGTTATCATTCGATTTCACCCATTGTCACAACGTCGATAGGGGTGCTAAAACTATTTGCCTTGAGTGATTGTGGTTGTTACTGCTTTGGTGGTATAGGAGATATGCACATATCGGCGGGACTATGCCCACTTTAAAAAAAAAATTTTAAGCTGCAGATGTCCCTCCTTATTGTGGAGCTTAGTTATGGCAATTTATTTGTTTTTGATTAATGGCGTTTTGTGGGCGTGGCAGTGGTTCGATTACGCCCGTCTGCAATACCAACCATCAAACGGTACCAAGGAACATGTGTACCAAGTTTCATAGAGATATCTCAATTTTTACTCAAGTTACAGCTTGCACACGCGAACGGATGGACTGACGGACAGACAGCCACACGGATTTCAACTCGTCTCTTCATCCTGATCATTTATATATACATACATATATAACACTATTTTCAACTCGATTAGTATTGGGTGATACAAACAACCGTTAGGCGAACAAAACTATTATACTCTGTAGCAATATGTTGCAAGAGTATAAAAAGCAGCAAGAACAAAAGTAACAAATTAAAATGAAATATAGCAAAACACCATGAAAATACTGCTGCCGATGGAAGCAAGCGAGTCATTTTATACAACATATGAATATACATATATACATACATATGAAAATACATATTGAGGGTATTCACAAGGTGTCATATTGTGTCATATGGTCATATGATCTTATTTTTTAGGACTGTCGTATCAACACTGGTTTTCTTTCTCATGCAAAATTGAAATACGACAAATGAAACCGGGCTAGGTATGTTTTTTGAGTGTACTATTCTATCAGCTGTATCTGTTTACTTTTTTATTGTTGACGTTTAGGTGTCTCAAATTAGTTAATTAAATAAGTTTCACAAATTTCTTTAATAATATGGAAGGAAGCCACGATATGCAGGTAAATTAAGATGAAGAAAAGTGAAATATATAAATATTTTGTTGTTTCTGTGATTGCAATGCAAACCAAAATGCCGGCGGTTCAACATACAGAAGCTTTAATATGATCTTTATCACTTTCTCGTGGCATTTTTGTATTCTTTATTTTTCACTACCAGCTGGTGAAGTCGAGAAATATTACACAATATGACATACAACAATTAAGGAGTGCTCACAAGTGTCGTATTTTTTAAGAGTATTGAAATACGACATAAGACATAAGACGAAGCTTGTGAATTGCCTAATTATATATTTTATCTAATATAAGTATTTCATATCGGAATATTCGTTACACAAACATATCTGCACAACAACAACACTCATACGTAATGTCAACTTCGTCGACGTTGACATTTCGCTGTCAAAATAATTAATAAAAATAATTAGTCAATGTGTTGACACCCAAAAGTGTCCGTTGCCGCCGCTTGCCGTTGTGGCAAATATCGCTAATTCCTCACCATTCCACGTGGCCAACGTCAACGGTATTGGTGTATTTGTTGTTGCTTAATTTTCCTTCAAAATAATTAGTTGAATCTTGTTTTTGCTTCAAATATGACGCTGTGCGAAAAACCGGTTTGACAGCTTCTGCGTTCGCTACTGTGCAGTCGGCTGGATTCGCCGCTACATTTACATAGTGTGAATATACACACGCCTATACACATACATATATATATGTTTGAATGGGTATGCATGTGTGTGTGTGCACTATTTGCCATCACTATCGCTGTCGCCAGACTGTTATTGCTTTTACTATTGTTTTTGTTGTTGGTTGCGTTTAATTGACAGTGACTTTGTTTCTGGTTTTCTGGCAACTTGCCACATTGAACACATTTACATTTTTGTCGTTGTTACAAGTGATAAGAGTAACACATCGTTACACGTGGAGTGTGTGTGGATGTTTCTTTCGTTGACTGGTTGATGACTGCTTCACTTGTTGATGCGTTCAGCGTCTGAGTTAATGTGTCTTCAGGCTTGGAATGTCTACGTTGCCACTTCATTTTGTGGTGCCGAAAGTAACACGCTTATTAATGTCTGTCATTCCAGGAAAATTTTCTGGTAAGTCTTGTACTTGTCTCTTTGTTCTGGCGGGTAGTTGCCTGTATTTGTTAACCGATTTTGGCCTTTGGTGGAGATGGCGGCTTGCGTAGGTTGATTTTGATGCGCGAATGTTGCTTTAAGCCACCACTGCTACAAGCAACATTCTCTTCGTATTTGGTTTCATATGTGACGAAAACGTTTGAGATCGAATGACAGCTATAATAATCTTTTTGTACAACGCAAAATTCTGAAATATTATTTTAAAACCCTTTTTTCTTTCTTTCTTAATCATTTTGAAATACTAAATACATTTATTATTATCCCTTCAGTTTTAAGAATTTGATAAATTGAGCACAATTTATTAATTTTGTCAGCAATTAATAGCAATAACAAGTTTCGAATACTTCTGTTCAACTTTCCAAATAGTTTGCTTATAATTTTGATATTTCTTTATAATGTTTTTATACTCTCGCAACCTGTTGCTACAGAGTATAATAGTTTTGTTCACCTAACGGTGTTTGTATCACCTAAAACTAATCGAGTTAGATATAGGGTTATATATGTATATATAAATGATCAGGATGAAGAGACGAGTTGAAATCCGGGTGACTGTCTGTCCGTCCGCCCGTCTGTCCGTCCGTGCAAGCTCTAACTTGAGTAAAAATTGAGATATCTTTATGAAACTTGGTAGACATGTTTCTTGGTATCGTGAGACGGTTGGTATTGCAGATGGGCGTAATCGGACCACTACCACGACTACAAAACGCCATTAATCAAAAACAAATAAATTGCCATAACTAAGCTCCGCAATAAGATACAAGACTGTTATTTGGTACACAAAGTGGGCGTGGTCCCGCCTCTAATAGGTTTAATGTGCATATCTCCTATGCTATAATAACAAAAATCACTGGAAGGAAATGTTTTTAGCACTTATATTGACGGTGTAAAAAAACTACTAAAAGCGCGATAAATTAGGCACTAAACACGCCAGAGACATTAAATTTTATCTCTGGGATGGTATGAGATGACTTTATAGGAACCGCGTTCAACATTAGATAAAATTTAATGTCTCTGGCGTGTTTAGTGCTTGGTTTATCACGCTTTTAGTATTTTTTAACAGTACCGTTATATGGGGAGAGGGCGGGCTTGCCACCCATTTTCACAACGTCAATAGAGGTGCTAAAAACATTTGCTCGGAGTGAATTTGGTTAATATAGCTTTAGCGGCTTAGGAGATATGCACATTAAACCTAATAGGGGCGGAACCACGCCCACTTCTAAAAAAAAATTGTATTTGATCCTTGGTACCAAATAACAGTCTTGTAGCTTATTGCGGAGCTTAGTTATGGCAATTTATTTGTTTTTGGTTAATGGCGTTTTATGGGCGTGGCAGTGGTCCGATTACGCCCATCTGCGATACCAACCGTCTTACGGTACCAAGAAACATGTGCACCAAGTTTCATGAAGATATCTCAATTTTTACTCAAGTTACAGTTTGCACGGACGGACGGACAGACGGACAAACGGACGGACAAACGGACGGACGGACAGACAGTCACCCGGATTTCAACTCGTCTCTTCATCCTGATCATTTAACTCCATTAGTTTTAAGTGATAGAAACAACCGTTAGGTGAACAAAACTATTATACTCTGTAGCAACAAGTTGCGAGATTATAATAAGCAACTAGTCAATTATATAATTAGGTACTAACTTTCAATTGCAAAATCTAATAGAATATTTCAAATACAAAAGTTAATTTAGATTTCCTATAATTTGGTTTAAGTAAGGTTTAAATTTCTTTTATCCTCTTCCTTTCAATTGCCAATTGGAGTGCCATCTCATAAATATAGGACTTGATAAAATGATTATTAGGTATAAACATTAGCTTATACTCTGTTAATAGTCAATAAATTCATTATGTTCTCAAACATACACATTTATATATTATAAATGCATTTTTAGTAAATATGTGTCCATACAAACCGGGTGTTGGTATTTAACTACGCGTTAAATTACCCCAAACTTTTACTACAAAAATCTGGCATTAACACGCGAGTTGCGCCAATTTGTTTAATTTACACTTTCATTTTACAACAAAGAAATGTAAATACGTTGCAAATATTTATATATGTGTATACATATTTATAACACACATGTTCATATAACAGCGCAATTGAAGCGTTACTTAAGCTACAGATATTTTTATTAGCTCACACAGGCTCTTAATACTTACGCTTACGATGGAAGCAATGTGGAAAATATGCACTTGCGGCGCTACGTGTAACTACATATATACAATGTATATTATACATATACATACATAAAGATATACATATACACTTATGTTCATATGTGTGTCTAGCTAATCCGGCAAGAAAGAACTAGAACGTAACATGTGTGTTAATCTACTGAATGCCGTGCTAAGCTTGCATGAGCAAACAAGCTTAGCTTCTGCAAGAACTTAAACTCCTTAACTTAACTTAAAAAATATTTAAGATTTTATCCATTCTTCCAATGAAAGTGAATTGCGGTGGTTTTCACCAAAAATTATAAAACAAGATATTTAGGAGATATAAATCTTCACCTACGTAAGACTTAAGGGACGGATCTTTGCGATTAATGCGTGTTCACTTGCATTAAGCTTTCTCTAATGCTTTGCAATTTTATTGTCACAATAAAGCGCTTACATACATACAATCATATTTCAAATGTGGCATGTTGCAGTTACTTACAATGTTTTATTTGCACATTACCGACACGCGCGCTGCATAGGAATGAGCGTCATAGGTTGCCGTTGTTGTTGTATTTTTTTGCTGTATAAGGTGGTTGCCACACAATTTGTATTATTTATGCGTAATTAAACACTTTGTATGCGTATATTTTGTCGTAATTAGTTAGTTAGTTGTCGGCATGTGTTCGCAAGTACAAGTGATGGAGACTGCTGGCGAGTGATCGCGCTGACAAACAAGACTAATGACTAAATATTAGACTAACTGTCTATGCATACCGTTATACTAGTAGCGTAGTGCATGTCAGGCACTTGGATTAAACGCTGGTATAGTCTGTGGCACTAATTGTGCACTGCTGTCATTTGGTTTGGTGTGATTGGTGAACGGTAAATGACAGTAAGTATGGCGTTGTTATATGAAAGCTGGGTTATTAGTTGTTTGCTAAAATGAGACTGCGCTGCTTTTGATTTAATCGCACAGTAGCGAGATCTGAGTATTTTTTCTATTAAAGTAACACTGTGCATCAAAGTGATTTAATTAAGTAATTGGCTAACTTAAGAGGCTGAAAGGCTTACAAATGATTTAAAATTTCAAAATTTAAGCTTATAATCTGTTAATTGTCTCAACATTTTAAATTAAATTCCAAAATATTAAATTGATGTACAGTTTCTAAATGGCAATAAGTTATTTGCATATTTAAGCACTAATTAACAATTTTAATAGTTTAGTTAATTAAAAAATTTATATTTTGCATATTACCCATTATATAATTTCTTAATTAACTAATTGCTTATTTTAATTTTTATTTTGTACAGTTAAATAGAATAGTTAAATAAGTTATTTATGTGTCAAATTGAGAGACAATAAGTCAATAGGCTATGTTTAATAAATTTGGTTTCAATTAAGAACTTACAAGTATTATAGAAATTCTTTGAATTGTGACTTTTAATTGTCTAAATTGAGAGGATCTTTCGGACGTAGGTAAAATTATCTTTTTTGTTTGAAAAACATGCTTCATCTAGATATTTTAATTTTTCTCAAGTTATCGCTTGCACATACGGACTGACGGATAGACAGACATCCGGATTTCAACTCGTCTCATCATCCTGATAATACATATATGTATAACCCTTTATCTATTGACTATTTTTAGGTCATAAAAACAACAACAAGTTAGGGGACAAAACTGTTATAGCAACATGTTGCAAGAGTATAAAAATATTATAATTATGAAAAAATAAATATTACTCAACAAATTTATAATTATACCATGTTTGATGAATTCTGGATAACAACTTAAAACTCTTTGGCTGTCTTCAGAATTTTCTTTCTTAAAATAACTTTTTTTCTAATTTTTACTCAAAATGTTTCAGTGTCCACCACCACACTACTTGGTGCATATAATTAAAATCATGCTACTCGTTATGAATACAACAGCAAATACCACTATTAATTATTGTTTGTGTCTGCACAACTCGGCTGACATAATTTACATATCTACGACTTTATAAGTCCAACGAGTCCAAATTTATTATACACATATATATAAATATATATTTGTTTGTAAATATTGACTTACTTAGCCAAATAAAAGAAGACAATTACAACATTGACAATTGGTAGATTTTGTAGTAATAAAAAACGGTGTTCGAAAGAGCGAAAGCGAGAGAAAAAATGTCAAATATAAAAAAAAGATAACAAAACAAATCAACAAAATTGGTTTTGATATTTGTCAGATGTTTTTTCCTCTTCTTCTGCTTCTGCTTCTTCCGGCGGCCTCAACTGCAATAAAGAAGCGTTCTGCGGCAAGTGCAGCTAAATGCGCATGTCTGTTTTCAAATACACAACTATGTAGCGATATTGTTGTTTTTGGCTTTTTTGTTCTTCTTTGGTTAAGTGTTGGCCTTGCTTTTGCTGTTGTTATTATCATTATCGTCCAGCTAATTTCCGAATTTCCTGGCGCAACTGCGGTTTTATGGCAAATGTTATAAGATTTTTACAGCCTTGCCGGCCGCAGTCAAGCACCGTTCGAGTCTGGCGGTGCCGATGACAGCCCGGACAGTGCTGCCACACCAATTGAATCACTGTCACCGCTGTCATTGTGCTACCAAAACACATTTTATCTATTCATGCATGTGTCCCCCTGCGGGTAGGGGTAAGAATTTACCCGCGGTAAGGCATGCCTGTCGTAAAAGGCGACTAAAGGCCAAATGCACTATGACTGTTAATTTATTTTGCCCAGAATTATCAGCATAGTAAATGAACTGATGTTATAGACTTTAAATGAAATCCCAAATAAAAAGACATTTGAAGATCAAGCAACAAATGTCACCAGTCATTGAGTAATGGGTTGCTCAACTGGCAGTAGTTTCGGCTACACAGTCTTACCGGAGACTTTCTGGTACCACGGGGAGCCGAAAGCCCTTGGACTTCGGTCCAATCTGCTCATTGGGTTATGGCCCCTTTGGGGAGATTCGTGGTGGCTGTGGTTGAAACCTAAATGCAGGAAGAACTGAAAATTCAGCCTAACTGTTTTTTCAGATCTAAAAAGAAGTTGCAAAAAGCAACTGGGTTCCGTACCCGAAAACGGAAGAGGTTTTAGGTCGGCCTCGAATCTTACCAAGATGGTAGTGTGGGCCCAGACACACTGCCACTGGTAACCAAATTAATACTTGCAAATAGCTCGTATTATTTGGGGTGCTTATCAACGCATTGTATTGATACGTTGTGCTTTGGTGCACCGTGAGGTAAGGCCGTCGCCAGCAGGTACTCACGTAAATCAACAAGTTATTCATGCATGTGTGTGAGTGTTTTTGTTGCGCAGACCATATTATTACAACCGTTTAGTTTTCGGCGAAAATGGGAAACTTTGCCACATGCCTTTCTCGCTGGTTCCGGTAAATATGTGTGTGTAGACGCCAATCGTGGCAGTTGGACGCTTTAGCCCGCATGCGGCAATGAGAAAAGCCTCTCAGCCAAGATTTTTGCCTCTGGCGCAGAGGAATACATACTCCTCGACCACTCATCAGCCAGTCAGCCAGTTAGTAAATTTGCAGTTAGTTAATGTTAGTTGGTCGGTGGTTATATTGTGGTGTTGTTGAGTTGTTACTGTGCTGCTGCAAAGCTGTTTAGCTTCGCATTTCCTTGGCCATTGTGTGATAAGCATGTACTTAGCATTGTAATTAAGAGTTTGCTCGTAAATTTTGTTTGTGAAATGAAATATTTTCACCTAATGAGTTTGACTGGACGATTGGCGCAAAGTTTTTACTTGTACGTGCCTGGTGCTCAGCTAGTCAACAGACGTACTGCACCAGCGTTCTTTGCTGTTGGAGCTACATCATTTTCAGCATAAGCACTCAAGCCAATTCGCAACTGAGCAGTCATTCGCAACACTAGCGAAATGTACTATGCATAAAATTTCACTACGGATCTTTTGTTTTTATTGCTACTTCGGTTTTATACCCGAAGCTCAAGTTCGTAGAGGTAAAGGACTGGACTTCTGGACTCGTTAAAGTTCGGGATAGTGTTTTTATGGAATGTAATGTTTTTCAGATTTCTGCGTTCCTGGTTCTGCTAAGTCAGCGTTATAGCTCTTCTCAACAGATATGAAAAGTGCTAATATCTTAATTTTGGTAAATAGCAAACGCAAATTGGCGGATTGTCAAATCTGGATCGGAGTCTGCTTTGTTATTTTACTACAGTTGACAGCTTATGAAAGTGTACAAGTTATTTTTATCTTGTAGACCAACTTTATTGTAGTTCTTAACTATTGAACCGATTAAGTTGATTTATTCAAATAATTATTTTCGTAAAATTCACATATGCATTTCAGGCAAATAAAAGAATGGTTGGAAATAATTTAGCAAACTAATTTGGAATCATAATTTTGTACTTATGGTATCTGCTTAAAAAAATTTCTGTTTGAACTGTATAATTAGTTCCCCCAACTTACGGGCACTCGCAATCTCTATACTGGTTTTCTACCAGTTTCCAAAAATATTAGACGAGTGTTTATACTAGTTTTTTTACCAGGATTATGCCACCTTTAATACTAATTTTTAAAAATTTCAGCAGTTTTATATAAATTGTATGACACTTTTATACCAACTAAAAAAAAATTTGATACACAAATGTAGGAGTGATCAAGAGCCTACAGTCTTAACTTAATAAAACACCAATGACGATTTTGGTAATATTAACATATTTGTCACAAAAAATTAGTATATACAGAAAATGTAAATCCCATGTTTAACTGATATCATGACAAAATCTCTTGTATTTCTGAAATACTATTTGAACTATTCTTCATTAAAACTATTTCTGAAACAATTGCTCAAAGCTTCCATATACTTATCATACTATTCCACATCTTCAAACCAAGCCTGTAAACCGAAGAGAACTAAGCCCTCTATAAATACTTATTTGCGAAATACACTGGTTAAATTTCAGCATTATGTTGAAGTCTTGTTTCTTAATTCGTTTTTATACTCTCGCAATCTGTTGCTACAGAGTATAATAGTTTTATTCACCTAACAGTTGTTTGTATCTAAAACTAATCAAGTTAGATATAGGGTTAGGTTAGGTTAGGTTAGGTTAGAGGGTCGATCCTAAAAAGGATCACACTTGGACAGTGCCCAGTGAGAACTCCTACCATGGCGGCGAGGTGAACTTTGTTCAAGGCGAGAAGATCCCCCGACCTCCTGCGATCCACTCTCGGCCAGAAGGATCGCGCAGGAGCTGGTCGTCGACCAGCGTCTGCTGAGCGCATGCGAGGTCCATTGCTCCAGAGCCAGAATGCAAGACGTTAGTGGAGAACCAGCTCGATCCCATTCCGATGTGAGCGGGGGGCAAGGGTACCCCCCCTGGCCAGCTCATCGGTCTTGCAATTCCCAGCGATTCCGCTGTGACCAGGCACCCAAACGAGTCTGATATTGAAGTAGCCTGATGCTAATTCTAGCGAGGACAGACACTCCTTGACTAGCTTTGAATGCAGGGTTCGCGCACTCAGGGCTTGTATTGCCGCTCTGTTGTCGGAGTGAATGCACACCTCTCTAAACGAAGCTACACTACGTAACAGTACTTACACTGCCACCTTGATCGCGGCCACTTCCGCCTTAAAAACGCTACAGTGGTCCGTAAGCCTGAACCAAAGATTGACGGAGAGCTCTTTACAGAACACCCCCCTCCAACTTTCCCTCTTAGCTTCGACCCATCCGTGAAAAAACTCACCGCGCCTCTTCTCCAGCGGCTTCTTCCCCTCCACATCTCTCTCGTCGGGATATGAGCAGAGAAAAAGCCGCCTCGAGTGGCCGCTGTGACGCAGTGATCCAAATTCTCAGGAATGCAGGTGAAGGAGGAGAGAATTGCGGCGTGTCCTTGTTCGGACCTCTTCACAAGCCCAGCTTCTCTGAGCCTAATAGCACACCTCGCAGCAATGCACCTACCGGTGATGTCACAGGTGCTATATAATATAGCGTTGAGAGCTATCGTTGGTGTGGTTCGCAGTGCACCGAAGATTCCGATAAGCGCCGCTCTTTGGACTTGCTCAAACTTTTTAGCCAGGGTAGTCTTTTCGAGCGACTTCCACCAGACGAACACACCATAGAACAGTATTGGCTTGACTACGGTTTCGTAGAGCCAGAACACCACCTTTGGTGAGAGTCCCCACCTTTTCCTTATAGCTCCCCTGCAGCAGTATAAGGCGACCGATGCCTTCTTGACTGTCTCCTCGATGTTCGGCCTCCAAGAAAGCTTTCTATCAAGGATGAGCCCTAGGTATTTCACCTTATCAACAGGTTGAAGACGTGAGCCCCCGAAGGAGGGGAGAGGCACATTTGGAATCTTATACCTCCTAGTGAATGAAACCATTTCGGTTTTACTTGGGTTGACGGCTAGGCCGCTTATGTTTGCCCAGTTGGATACCACGTTTAAGTACCCCTCGGTGAGCTCATAGACGGTATTCAGGAATTTGCCTTTAACCATAAGAACCACATCATCAGCATAGGCTGTCACCCGACAGCCTTGCTTCTCGAGTTCTATAAGTAGGTCGTTTACCACCAAGATCCAGAGCAGTGGTGAGAGTACTCCACCCTGCGGAGTTCTCCTATTAACCTTTCTGGTTGACTTGGCACTACCCCACTCCGCTACGACAGTTCTGTCGCAAAGAAGACTGAAAATGAGGTGTTTGAGGCTCGATTCCACCTCAAACTTTTCGAGGGCTTTAACCACTGCCTCTGGCCGCACGTTATTGAAGGCCCCCTCGATGTCGAGAAAGGTGAACACTGCAAATTCCTTGTGCATCAGCGCTGTCTCCAGCCACGACACTACATCATGCAAAGCAGTGTCGACCGACCTGCCCTTGATATAAGCATGCTGCGCCCGTAACAGTTTACCCCTCGGTATTCTGCACCTAATGACAGATCCATAAGTCTCTCCAGCGTTTTCAACAGAAACGAGGATAGGTTTATGGGTCTGAAATCTTTTGCACCGACATGAGAGCTTTTACCGGCCTTCGGAATAAAAGTAACCTTAACCTGTCTCCAGGCCTTCGGGACATGGCCCAATCTAACACAGTTCGCGTAGATGGGGGCCAGCCAGCTACATGACACCTTAACCGTAGGCTGTAGTTGCGCCGGTATAATGCCATCAGGACCCGGGGACTTAAAGGGCTTGAATGATTTCAGCGCCCAGGTAAGGTGACGCTCATCCAGAAGGTCCAAGAAGGCTGTGCAGCCTTCCAGAAGCTCCCCCAGTGGCACTTTTTCAGTAGAGCGATTCAGCGGAAAATGAGTATCTAGGAGTAGCTTCAGCGACCCCTCGCCACTCGTAGTCCACCCGCTATCTGCATTTCTTAGATCCAGTGGGGAGTAGGGTTTTTTGCAAGAATGCGCCTAAACCTTGAGGACTCGTGTCAACCCTCTACACTGCCTGCCACTGTAAATGGCCTGTCCGGCCTTGTACAATGCCCAGTCGTCACTAGAGCCACTTTTACGGGCTTTATTGAAGAGTCTTCTACTCGAAGATCTGACCTCCGTTAGCTCCGAAGTCCACCAAGGGGGTTTTCCTTTACTTTTCTGAGTTTTCAGAGGACAGGAGTTTTCAAGAGTAGATCTGCTAACAGAGCTGAAAACCTCGACGAGCTCCTCAATCGCGTCCGCAGATAGGATCGAATCCCTGTCAGGCGCGGTTGGAAGAGCTGATCGAAGCTTCCTGCAATACAGGACCCAATTGGTATTCCTGAAGTTTCTGTAGGTTCTATGCTTCGGGCGCGAGGCGTCCAAGCTGAACCCAATATACTTATGATCAGAAAAGGAGTGGTCGTCTAGAACTCTCCATTTCGAGATCAAGGGAGCAATTTCCTTAGAGGCTAGCGTCACGTCAAGGACTTCCGCCCTGCTAGCTGTCACAAAAGTAGGGCAGTTGCCCCTATTGCAGATAAAAAGGTCTACATCACAAATAAAATCAAAAAGTAACTCACCTCTAGCGTTTGTGTCCGAGCTCCCCCAGACGGGGTGCCTTGAATTGGCATCCGAGCCTCTAGCACTGTCCTCCAGCCTAGCAGTGACGACGTCCTCGTTGCTGAAATTAGGTAAAAGAAAAACGTTAAGTTCATTTCTGACCAACAGACAAGCTCTGGTTCTACCTGTGCTGCTTGCCGCCAGGAGCTTATGGCTTTTTGTCCTTACTCCAGATATCCCATAGCTACTCAGCCACGGCTCCTGGATAAGGACAACGTCGGCTTCGTCCCTTCCTAGACGAAGCACTAGATCGGCGGAGGCCGCCTTTGAGTGCTGGAGGCCCCTACCCTGGCTACCGCCTCCTTATAAAGGAGAGCCGACCGTTCGTCGGCACACCTAATCAGTTTGTGAATGCCGTGGTTCCACCCGGCACTTTCACATCTAGGGGGTGGTCCAGGGCTTCCCCTGACCACCTTCATAAAAACAGCGGAGATAGCAGCCGCTACCCTCTTCCACTCGTCATGAGAGATGGCTCCATCTCCCCTGCTTCGGTCGTACACCCCAAGCTCCACTGAGCTTGCGAGTTTAGCGATTTCGCTAAACATAGGTGCGGGTCCGACCCGAGTTTTTTGCCGAGGGAGGATTCCCCTCCTGCGATCTCTGCCGCTATATTGAGGTATGGGGCCCGCTCGGCCCCACTTTCCCGTCGCCCACGTCGCTCAGCACCTTTTTGGCCCACTCCAGTGTGCCAGCATGCTGGTCTGATTTCTGATCAGCCTGCTTGCCACCGTAGCTCTCCAAAATCTTGGCAGCCAATCAACGATCAGACTTCAGCTTTTTAGCTGAAGTCACTCGCTTCCC
This sequence comes from Bactrocera oleae, assembly GCF_042242935.1. Classification (NCBI taxonomy): domain Eukaryota; kingdom Metazoa; phylum Arthropoda; class Insecta; order Diptera; family Tephritidae; genus Bactrocera; species Bactrocera oleae. Next base: position 30,218,635 of record NC_091537.1, read on the forward strand.
CACCGGGCCCTTAGCGTTCGCCGGGGACCCCGTGACCCCCATGAACTTCGCAGAGGTTCCTCTGCTAGTGCTGGCGATTCCGCCTCGCTATTCCGCCCTACCCAAGGTTGCCGTCGGCCGACCCCCCCTGCCTTACCGCCCCCCGTGACAGTAAGCCAGGCACCCCTTGGATTTCCTTTCTCACCCTTAACCGGGGACACTTTCACCGAGGGGGACGAAAGGGTCCCCCCCAGGGAACCGTCCACTACAGCGGAGGTCAGTTTCGATCCGCTTCCTCCCTCGTCCCCTGCCTTACCACCCCCCGTGACAGTAAGCCAGGCACCCCCTGGATTTCCTTTCTCACCCTTAACCGGGGACCCTTTCGTCCCCCTCGGTCCCCAACCGAATCCATCTAATTGTCTAAGCTATGTCCAGGTCGGGCAAAGGTCAGATCAGGAGTTCAAAAAAAAGGCCGCAGGTCATTTGGCGTTACCCAGGATGCACTACGCGGAGGCGAACCTGCTCTACATCCCTAGATATAGAGTTATATATATATAAATGATCAGGATGAAGAGACGAGTTGAAATCCGGGTGACTGTCAGTCCGTCCGTTCGTCCGTCCGTGCAAGCTCTAACTTGAGTAAAAATAGATATATCATTATGAAACTTGGTAGACATGTTTTTGGGTACCGTGAGACGGTTGGTATAGCAGATGGGCGTAATCGGTCCACTGCCACGCCCACAAAACGCCATTAATCAAAAACAAATAAATTGCCATAACTAAGCTCCACAATAAGGAGGGACATCTGCAGTTAAAATTTTTTTTTTAAGTTGGCGTGGTCCCGCTCCTAATAGGTTTAATGTGCATATCTCCTAAACCGCTAATTCTATAAGAACAAAATTCACTGGAAGCGAATGTTTTTAGAACTTCTATTTACGGTGTGAAAATCGGGTGACAAGCCCGCTCACTCCCCATATAACGGTACTGTTAAAAAATACTAAAAGCGTGATAAACCAAGCACTAAACACGCCAGAGACATTAAATTTTATCTCTGGGATGGTATGAGATGACTTTATAGGAACCGCGTTCAAAATTAGTCAGTGGGCGTGGCACCGCCCACTTTTAGGTGAAAACCCATATCTTGGGATCTGCTTAATCGATTTCAACCAAATTTGGTGTTAAACTTAATTTTCGTATTTTTATGTTATAGTGCCAAAATGGCTGAAATCGGTCTACAACAACGCCTATTTCCCATATAACACCATTTTCCATTCCATCTGATTCTTTCACTTTCCAATATGCATATCAAGTAACAACAATTATATCGGGGTAAAACTTTGCGTGAATAATACGTTTAAAGTATGCCCCTTTGTTACCAAAAATTGTCTAAATCGAACCAAAACTGTTAAGCCCCTAAGTACTAAATATGTGGACCCCAGTGCCTATAGTTGACCTTCTACCGAAAATATCAGTCAATCCAAAAATGTTCAGTTACATTCGAACTTAGCCCTTCCTTACTTGTTTTCGTATTATTGTGGTTCGAGCGGCATACTGTTGACTGCAGAGATGCTTCAAGCATAAGTTTTCAATATTTATGGTGACTTTAATGCAAATTTTTCGCAAGTATTCGCTCCTAAGTTGCATTCGAGTTATTGTTGTTCATTAAAATTATTAATAGAAATTCGAAATGTGTAACGAAAAGATTTTTACATGCATTATTAGCCCGTAGGGACTGACGAGTTCGCTCCGCAGTTATTTTAATTTTAAAAGCGGCATAATTTATGAAGAAGCTGTATTTAGTATCTTAATTAAAACAAGACTTATAGTTAAGTCTGGGGTATTTCAAAATAAATTTATTGCTCTTCAGGGGTTGGTAAAAGTTCATAGATAAGAATATTAAATTTAACACTTAATATGTTAATGTTTTTTTTTTGATTTTTTTAAGGTTTTTATTTCTATATAATATAGTTATAAAATGATAAAAGTGTGATTTTGTAATTTCCTAAAAAAAAATTTTGGGTCAATTTGGCGGCGGTTTAATCGTGTATATTTAAAGCATTATCTCGACTTCTCAATTACTACATATTTCCACCTTTAGCAAAAAAGCAGAATAATTTTCACCTTGTTTACTGGTTTTGTTTCATAAGATTATTCAGGCATCACAGCAAACTGCTTATAATAATACTCATTATAACCATTTATTGGGTTACAATTAAGGTGCTGTTTCCGAAAATATTTTAGAGAATAGGAAAATGCGTTGACCTTGAATTGTGAATGACTACTGGTAAACAATAATTCTTTTTCTTCAAATTTGTCAGACTTTGTTCAAGAAAAAACTTTTTTGTTGGAGGTCTTCTTTATTTCTTTAATATGAAGAGAACTTCAGCCGAAAGTCATCGTAGTTTGGTGAACTTTTAAGGTTTGCGCTAAAGTGATGATTTGGCTTGTAATATGAATAACCATCCTTGGCGGTCAAAAAAGTTCAAAGTTAAGAAACTGGAAGCATTCTCTGATGAAGATTGTTACCAAATACGAAAAGAGCTCGCAAGGTCTTTATGATTTACTCAAGCAGAATTGTTTCGGTTGGTACAGAACGCCCTCTCTGGATTACGGTGACATCACAACAGAATATAGAAATTTGGCGTGATTCATTCTTAGCCATCAAGTTTGCACAGCTCTTTTGGGATAGAATCAATAAATTACCAGACGGATGGAAAATAGTATCAGTTGGACAATAGTCTGAATGTACTATTGTACATGTTTTTTCTAAATAAATGTTCAAATTTGGGGAAAAAATGCACGAATGCACAAAATGACAATCGAAAGGAGGCTTCAAATTAAGGTCCTATCAAACTACCTCCATAAAGCTTTTTAAGCGAATACACTGAAATTAAGAATAGAGGTATTCAAGGATAGACTATTCCTTATCAATTATAACAAAATAAATAAGTAACAATCCACCTGATTTTAACCGTTTTAAAACTTACGAAAAGTCCTGAGCATGACCTTTTTAAACACCCTCAAACAATTGTTACTAATGCACTTTAAGAGATAATATCAGACATTCCGCTAACAGAGAGAAGGACCTGCTCAGCTATTTAGAATAATTACTAATATTACATCAAACAGCTTAGGTGTCTTTGAGCTCAAAGAATACACTAGATATTTTTTATATTTAACCTCACTTTAATCCGCCCTTTGATCCCATTTAAGACACACGTCAAATGATTTGAAGGAGTTAGTAGAATTTCTAACAGTGTAAACAAACAGTGCGCAGGCGCATGACTACAAATATTGCCTTAAAATAACGAAAGCAAACTCTTAAATTTAGTATGTGCATATGTACGAACCTACTAGAACATAAATAGGTTTCAACACACTCACCTCCATAGGCTGGTAAAAAGAGCACAGCAAAGGCGGAATATTGGCCACGGAAATGCACGCTACTATTTGTCTTAGCTTCCTTTGGCTTTATGAAAGCCTTTGTTAAGCAACAAGCTGCAATCACTTTGCCGTTGTTGTTGTTGTCATTTTGAGCGCAGTTACTTTCAATCATCCGAACCGTGTTGCCATAGCAAAGATGGGAGATAACTGTTTGTTTTCTTTAATGATTAGAACACGGTGTGCGTGCATATGCACTTAAGTGGACTAGGAGGCAACGCAGAAGATGCATTTTTGTTGTTTTACTCTTGTTTTTTTTCTGTAATTTACTAGTAAACATTGCTATTAACGACACAGAATAACGCACACTTGGTATATACCTATTGAGAGTTGAAGCGATTGGGAACTCGCCAGAGGAGAATGGTTTCAAACAATTCTTAAATAACCTCAGAATAAGGCTGAGAAGACGCAGGGTGGCATAGCAGGGATAAAATTTACCGCAATTAAGACTATAGAAGCATTTATAAATTCGAACCTTACAGCTTCACTGAATTCGGAATAGTGTGGTCCCAAAATTCGTTATTCTAAGATTCGTCCCGGAGTGCTAAAATTGACCTCTATGTTACATACGGCCACCATTATATAAGAAAAACTATACATGTTCGCAATCAAACGTATATGACAACAAAAACTATTCGTTATTTGATAACTTGATAGTAACTTTATTGTTGTTGCTGTGATTCTGAGTAACTGCACTCCATTCTGCCACTCTTCCTCGCCTAAGTGCCCGACGATTTGCATGAGTGGCGCATCTATTGCCACTATTTGTCGTTGTATGTGTCTGAAGAAAAGCAGCTGCAATATTTTGTGATCGACAAACAGGCGAAATTATCCAATCATTGGAGTTATGACAACATTTTAACTGACATTTCCGCACACTTTCAGGTCTAATGTTCACTACAAATTCAAAGTCATTGCTAAATAGTAGCAAAAGGAGTTATATAAAAGTAAGAGATTATGTGCGAGTACCACCCGACTATGTGAGGTAACTGCTTTGAGCTGACTAATTTGACGTTTAATATTCCGTTGATGGTGGACGTAAAACAAAAGTATTCACTATGAAACCCCCGAAAATTTTATGAAGTCAAGTTATTAATCAATTATGAAAAACTAATGGTGTGGAAACATATATTTTTAGAGAATATGTTAACAGTGTTTTCCAGTTTTGTCCTAAATTCGAGTTCATTAGCTATATGGTACTTAGCTTTAAAAACGTTTTACAAAATAGGACTTTGCCATATAAAAACTTTTTTATATCGGCATAAACAAAAAACAAAACGAAATATGATCTGTGTGGACAATTTTTAATATACAAAAAAACTGCAATGAAGATTTGATTACCTCCATTAAGAATGCTAAAAAGTTCCTTATAAACGCAAAGATTTAAACTCGAGTTTGTGGTACCAAGTAAAGGTAATATTACGTAACTTTTTCATTCTTATAGGCTTAAAGCAAACTTGAACTTTACTTTTTCGAAATAAATTTTTATATTTCTAGGTAATGAATATCCTTTGCTTATATTTTTTTAGTTTATCATAATAATTATTCGCCTAAAGCTAGGCAATATTTAATTCAAATTACTCAATAAAGTCTACATTTGGGCACAATAGCAAATATATAGAAATATTATATAATACACACATATATGTATATATGTTATATTTACTTCTGATAATGCTGAAATTTCAATAAAGTTAAGTAACATTCTCTATGATATTTTTAATCTTAATGGGGATAAAGTGGGTCCTTTTTTTTTAAGTATATAAGCTAAGTTCAAATTACGAAAGTTAAAAAATAAAATCTATGCTTATTTGATTAGTGTTTCCGATACAGGGACTAAGGATATTCGACGCAATTGTAGAAGAAATAAACAGTTTAGCAATAGCGCCATCTTCTGAAGTAAAACTCCATATTTTCCACAAAATTAAAAGAACATAAATCGGTTGTGGATATCAACCAATGAAGCTTTTAAAAAAAGCTATTTTGAATCTTCGAGCATTCCAATCCGCTAAAACTTTGAAGGCGCTCAATATAATGGTATTAAACCCGTGAACCTTGCTTTAATAAGTAGATCATAAACTAGTAAAATAAGGGTTCTTTTCATAACACCAGTATGTCAATTTGCTTAATAAGAATGAATCAAATGTTAGAATGCGATTTTCCAACGCTAAATTAGAGGTATTGCATTCGGAATATCCGTCGTTTTCAAATGAAGAAGAAACAATAACTGCTTCATCAGAATGCTGCACAATAACCCGAACCGGCAAAGCATCGAATGAGTCTTCCACAAGCAAACCCCATATATGTTAAGTGAAACACTCACGCTTGTCGTGTCTAGGCTGTTAAGTGTGATTATGTTCCTAAAATTTAAAAATTAATATATGTAATTCATAAAGGTATTATTTGAAGTGCCTCCGGAGTTCGGATAGACTTTTGAGACTGGATTATTCAGCTTCGTTTTAGCTTACTAATGCTTTGAAAACGATCTCTTGCACTGAGTTGAGTAAAAATATAGCGAAGTGTTAGAGTTTTATATAAAAAAGAAGCTAAACATTTTTTGTAAGAACTTTTCTTTCACAACATTTTTTTTCCCAGCGCCACTTTCTCTTATATTATCACTTGAGTTGGTGGTTAATTGTCTGTTAGAAACAAAATGTAATTTTCCCAGACCGCTCTTACAAACAACTGATTAAATCGAACAACTAACCGACATACACATATACATATTTAGATTTGTACTCGCAATGTTTTATAATTAAAAAAAGTTGTTAATATAAAAAGCTGTTTATTCTTATTTACTGCTTATCTGGCTATTTGCAGGACTGTCGGACGCTTGCGGTTAAAAAGCGCCCGCAGTGAGGAAAAACTCATTTATCAATTATAGAAATCAACAGTCGGACAGTTGGACAGCGGCAAAAGTGACAAGCGAGCAGTGGCTTTGCATTTGTATTTTCATACTTCTAATTTGTTTTTAATTTGTACTCAAACGCAAATACACACACATACATATGAATTGCGGTAGAAAATACAATCCACTAGCCATGACCATGACTTTTCAAAATTGTTGTAATTTCAAAATTTTCTTCCCGGCTTTTGTCGGCAACTTATAGAACAACGAATGTGTTTTTGAAAGTAGACATGTACACTCATGCTAACACAATAAATTCACTCCTACACACACACACATGCGCAAACTATGTATAGGTATGTATGTATGCCGCTGTGTAAGCACCTTGAGAGCAATAATCATCATCATTATTTTTGTATTTGTTGCACAATACATATTTCCGTTTTGAGATCTTTATCAGCACTAGCGCCAACGCCAAGGCCGATACCAACTACAAAATCATCAAAATAACAACAAGTCAATGTCTGTGTTTTTGTTGTACAAATGAATACAACATTATTTTCTAAGATCTCCGAGGGTTTTTTTTCTTAGAGATAGCAAAGTGCTTCCAAGCGTCTTCAAAAATACCTTTCTGCACGAGTATGTTTATTTGGATATGTTGTGGAAATCTGGAGAAAACCTGAATTAACATGTTTGTGCCAGCGTTCAATAGAGATGGCAATTTTCCGAATTTGGTGTTGTTTTATTTTTTTAGTGTAATATTTTCTTCTGAAATCTTTGGAAGGTTAAAGATTGATTCTGAATCGCTAAAAATATCTTTAAAATTTGCTTAGTACACAGTATTTATCGTTGTAGCCTAAGCTAAATAATCAAATTCAATAAAATTAAAAAAAAGGCAAAGCTTTCGGGCAATTTTTATTTAAGATTAAATTTTTTGCAATAAAGTCTCTTAAAACTAAAATTTAGAATAAAATTTTTTTACTGATTTTGAGGTTACGATCAGGTGTTTTAAATCCATATACATATATATGTATATATACAATGCCATATATTATATAAACGATATACAATATATCTGTACAGAAATTATAATAGTGTTTGATATTGTGGACTATTTTGAAAAATGTTTGTCAAGAGAGAATAATTGAGTGCAAACGATCGAGTTAAATTGCTGAAATTCAAGATAGTGCATAATATAATATATGAAAATTGGTTCTAAACTTTTTGTTTTAACAGCCGCCTAGTTGGTAAATTATTCCAGCGGAATGGTCCAATAAGTCTTCACCTCGTAAGTCCATCTACGTAATAGATACGAATTTTAAATCATCGAATCATATTCATAAATGGGACTACTAATTGACTACAGAGGACATATAATTTAAATTACTTTTTGCGAAAGTACTTCAAGCCAGTAATCTATGAGGACCCTCGACAATATTCCTCCAATTTATTTGGATAGTTATATTATTTGCTGTTCTTCCAACAACAACAATCTTTTGAAATGATGACGCTCATAAGACGCAGTCCTGTTTACACTTTCTTATTGATATTGCTTCTTGTCTGGCAATAATTTACAATTAATCAAAGTATATCGCTCTTCAAATTATGGTTATGCAGGCCCAGCTATTTGGAGTTCTGGTAATCCTATGAATGTATTGCATATACTTTTACGGCCTTCGGTCTTCTAGAGTATTATTTTTGTTCCTGTTTATTTTATTTCCCCCATTCTAGGCGGTGTACACTATAGTTGTAGTTAATTTCTCCCTTACACTTTGGGAACACTTCTCACAATGTTTATGTATAAATGCTTTTTGGAGACTCTTTGATAAATTTTACCGTTTGCCTTTATGGCACAGATATATTTTAAAAACAAGTAAGGAAGAGCTAAGTTCGGGTGTAACCTCTCTACTCTTGCAACTGGTCAGGATCAATGGCAGGGAAATACCCTCAGTTGCATACGGTTTGTTAGAACAAAGAAAATCAATACTAATCCGCCTGTCCGTCCATCTGTGAAAGCTGTAACTTGAGTAAAAATTGAGATATCTTTATCAAACTTGGTACACATGTTTCTTGATACCGTAAGAAGGTTGGTGTTGCATATGGGCGTAATCGGACGGCCACCACGTCCACAAAAAGTCATTAAACAAAAACAAATAAATTGCCATAACTAAGCTCCACAATAAGATACAATACGGTTATTTGGTACACAGGATCACATTAGGGAGGGGCATATGCAGCTTAAATTTGTATTTAAAGTGGGCGTGGTCCGCACTTAATAGGTTGAATGTACATATCTCTTAAACCACTAAAGCTATAATAACAAAATTCACTGAGAACCAATTTTTTATCACTTCTATCGACAAAGTGAAAATGGATGAAATGGGGTGACAAGCCCGCCCACTCCCCATATAACGGTACTGTTAAAAACTACCAGAAGCGCGATAAATCAAGCTTTAAACACGTCAGAGGAATTAAGTTTTATCTCTGGGATGGTATGGGATGACTTTATAGGGGAACCGCGTTCAAAATTAGGCAGTGGGCGTGGCACCGCCAACTTTTAGGTGAAACCCCATATTTTGGGATCTGCTTAACCGATTTCAATCTAATCCGGTACATAACATTTTTCTTAAGTTTCTATGTTATAGTGCGATAACGGGCGAAATCAGATTACAACCACGCCTAATGCCCATATAACACCATTTTAAATACCATCTGGTTCTTTTACTTCCCACTATGCAAATCAAGCAACAATTATTGTATCGGGGTCAAAATTTGCGTGAATAATGCGTTTGACCAAAAATTTTCTAAATCGAACCAAAACTGTTGAAGCCCCTAGGTACTGAATATGTGCCAGTGCCTATATTTGACTTTTTACCGAAAATATCGGTCTATATGTAAGATATATAAGTGATATTCATATACAAGTAATAAAATAAATAAATACAACTTTCGATAATCGCTTTGTATCAAAAATGGATGGAATTCGATCAATACTTCCTTTTATATAAAATTTTGCCAACACCTAAAGCATTTTTCGGGCTTTGATCCTTGCAAGGTGCGAGCGTATAAAATGTTCAGTTGCACCCGAACTTAGAACTTCCTTACTTGTTATTATATGGAGTTTAATATCTTTCATTCGAGTTTTGATTATGATCGCTATTATGATTTTCATTCCGATTATTTCTCAAACTTGCCAACTTTAATATATGTAGATATGATGTTAATTTGGAATTTGGCGCGGCCAGCAAAATCTTATTTATGGCTGTGGTGAAAACTACAAACAAGACAGAAACTTAAAAATAAACACGTTAGCAAACAAAGGTAAACTCTTTTGTGAATTATGTATTAAGAGTTAATCATTTGTTAATATTGAGGAATTTTGAGATGACAAATTCTTAAAAGACTTTTACAGTCATAATAATTGCTATACCTTAAAAAAGACAGAGATTAAGCTGTAAGCTGATTTTTTATAAATATTTCCATGTACCTGAAATATTTTTCAAATATTTTTGATTTAATATCATTATTGAAATATATCCTTTATTTAATCAATTTGTTTAAAATTTTTAGCAGATGACAACCCTTATATTTTTATTTGTAATTAATTCCCTTTATCTATTTTATTGAATAATAGCTTTAAACTGTATGTAATTCTTCACATAAATTTAGCATCCTTATAGTATATCCATTTACTTATGAAATTAGCTGGTGGCAACAATTCGCTTGAAACAGTTATATATCATGTACATTTTTGTGATTTTCAACAGGTGACAACCTCCTTTTTTAATTGTACATTAATTTTAAATTTAAAAAACTTTCCACTGAAATACTGAAACTTCTTTACAAAACGTATAATAATTGATATTCCCCCTTAATTTCAGATTAAATTTTCTGCAATATTATAAGCGCTCATGTTCTATTATGTATCATCATAATGAAGACATAGACTAATATAAACAAACAATAGAAAATGTGCTAGTCGCCACTAGTAGCTTTAATCGTCCACTGAAAAGCCCCCTTGAACAACTCTTCGGAGAGCAGGCGGAACAAAGAACTGCTCTCAAAATGGTGAAATATAAGGGAATTATGAAAATGCATAATTTACGACGAGTTGTACAACAGCTTGCCATGACAAGTTTGAAAACAGTTACAAACGCATATAAATTTGAACATAACTCTATACGAAGAATCATTAACAGAGTTGAAGCTTGTCCCAACTTGAATAGTCACAAAAGCACCCACACTCAAAAACAGTTCGCATTTTACGCTTACCGCTTACTTTTAACGATTTGTTTGATCGCCGCGAGCGTGACAGCCGAACATGTACGAGAACTGGAGGTATCCGAAGGCGTACTGATCGGACATCAGATTGGTTTTATCGGTGAGTTCTCACATGGCGTCGATAGCGGTCCGCCATATCTGATCGTGCCGGTACCGGGTAGTGGCGTGGATACCGATCTGGCTATTGATCATACAACCGGTGAGATACGGACTAAAGTGAATTTGGATCGGGAAACTCGTGCATCGTATAGTTTGGTAGCCATACCGTTAAGTGGCGAAAATGTGCGCGTTGTAGTGCGTGTCTTGGATGAGAATGATAATGCGCCGACATTTCCGCAACCGGTAATGAATATCGAATTTCCCGAGAATACGCCGCGCGATGTGAAAAGAACGTTGAATCCAGCACGTGATCTTGATTTGGGTCAGTACAATACACAACGCTACAATATCGTGTCGGGTAATGTGAATAATGCGTTTCGTTTATCGTCGCATCGCGAGCGTGATGATGTGCTATATTTGGATTTGCAAATTAACGGTTTTCTCGATCGCGAAACGACACCAGCCTACAGTTTGGTGATTGAAGCTTTGGATGGCGGCAGCCCGCCCTTGCGTGGACAGATGACTGTGAACATAACGATTCAAGATGTAAACGACAATCAGCCAATTTTCAATCAAAGTCGTTACTTCGCCACAGTGCCCGAAAATGCTACAGTTGGTACGAGCGTGTTGCAGGTTTTTGCCACAGACACGGATGCTGATGAAAACGGGCTCGTAAAGTATTCGATAAACCGACGACAGAGTGATAAAGACAAAATGTTCCGCATAGATCCGGAAACTGGTTTGATTTCGGTCAATAAACCCTTGGATTTTGAGGCAAAGGAGCTGCACGAACTCGTTGTGGTAGCGAAGGATCACGGCGAACAGCCACTGGAGACCACTGCCTTTGTGTCCATACGCGTAACTGACGTCAATGACAATCTGCCAACAATCAATGTAATATTTTTGAGTGACGATGCCACACCTAAGATCTCCGAGGCAGCTAAGCCCGGGGAAATCGTTGCCCGTATCTCTGTCAATGACCCCGATTCAAAGGCTGAATACTCGAATGTAAATGTTACGCTCAATGGTGGTGATGGACATTTTGGTTTGAATACACGTGATAACATTATCTATTTGGTGATTGTCTCACAGCCACTAGATCGTGAATCGCAGTCGAACTATACGCTCAGTGTTGTAGCCACCGATAATGGTACGCCACCACTGCATGCCTCAAAAACTATTTATCTACGTGTAACGGACATCAATGACAATGCGCCCGAGTTTGAGCACCAAGTGTATCATGCCAATGTGATGGAAGTCGCTGATCCGGGCACATCCGTGCTGCAGGTAGCCGCTTTCGATCGTGATGAAGGAAACAATTCGGCGGTGATTTACGCGCTTGCTGATACGCCGGAAACGCATGCCGAATGGTTTCAAATCGATTCGCATACAGGCTTAATTACGACGCGCGTGCATATTGATTGTGAAACCGAACCGGTTCCACAGCTAACGGTCATTGCCAAAGATAATGGCCATCCGGCACTTTCGTCGACCGCTACAGTACTAGTGACCATACATGATGTCAACGATAATGAACCTATTTTCGATCAAAGCTTCTACAATGTTTCAGTGGTCGAGAACGAGCCGGTCGGACGCTGTATTCTCAAGGTAAGTGATATAAACAATGTTTTGTGGTCAAAATGCTCTTGCTTTAGTTATACTCGTATAAGAGCTTAGTTCTACTGACAAAACTAAAATAAACTTTAAAGGCATAGACAAATCGAAAGACAGGCTGTCGGCGAATATGGTTCTAAAGCGCTGGTAGAACGAACTGGTTGTTGTCGAACGAGCATCTCGGCTATTAGAAATCTCATAACTGTTAGTACCCTATGTGTGCATTTATGTTAAAGTATTGGTGAACAAATATGTTGATCGGCTTGGTCGGTTCTTGTTTGGTCGCATGCACTTTTACCATTATTTCTACTCAATTAGCTTTGGGAGTAATAAAACTCGGACTTAAATCTTAAAACCTCTTAAGCCGTTAAATAGTAAAGTGTCAAGCGACAAAAGGCCTACGATTGTACACGAAAAAACGCCGAAGGAAAAAAAATGCAAAAGAGAGTGAACTCGAACAAGAAAGGAAAAAAATGGGTATATAAAAGTAAAATATAGCTGGCCACTCATTTGTCCATCAATCTACGAAAAGCCAAATAAAATTGATATGAGAACTTAGTTCACGCTATCTATTGGGATATCTAACACAAATCCAATGTACCCAACAACAACAACACCGAGTGTGACGAGCAAATGACATTTGTCTGTTAGATCTCGTCTTCTATACATTTATATCTCTAAGCATATAGCGTCTGTATGTGTAAGTACTTACAGAAGAATGCACTCAGTGAATATCAAGCAGAGAAAAATTGTAAATTTAAAAATGTTGAAATTCCTGTACACTTTGTTTTGGGGGTTTGCTGCGTTCGTTGCTGATCCGTGGGTGTTATTTGTTTTTCACTACTAAATTGCTATTGTGTTTTAATCCATTAATGCTCATTTTGTTATTGTAGCAACAGCAGAGTACCGTAAAGTGTTCATAACACTTAACATAACACCAACTATGTTTGTTGCTCGTTATGTGACCTCTGTTTGACCCGTAAAAGATTCGTGCAAATTAGTGAGGAAATAGTTAAAGAAGCGTGTAATTGCCGCATGCCAATGAACTCTTAGCCAAAATGTTTCTGAACAAATGTTGAGTAGTTGAAGAACATTGGGTATGAATCGGAGATTTTTTGGTTTGGAATGAATTTTGAGCTAATAATACTGTTAGACTATTTACGGTGTTCATAGTGGGGTAGGTGCCTTTAATAAAACTTTTCTAGCGCCATTGATATAGACAGAATATGTAGTCGTCTTACGATCCTTAAGTTGTTATTGCGATGAGTGGTATAAACAGACTTATTTATGCTTTAACTAAGAAGGCAATCTGTACACTTGGGTCGGGACGAAATTTTACTATCATGCCTTAAATTTTAATTTGAATGTCATTATAAGGTTTACTTTACTTTTGGGAATCTAGAGGTGAGAAATATACTTTTCGTGTTAACTAAAATAACTCTTATATTTAGACTTCTCATTAACTTTGGCAGTAATATTTTGATTCATAGCATCTTTGCTTCCAACAAAAATATGGAATTTTAATTCAAAAACGATTTTCATGTTCCAATTTGTCATTAACCTTTTACAAACCCGATTCATAAAAAGAACTTAACCCCAAACTGGTTCACCTATTTATTCCAATGATTGATGCGTACCTAACGTTGCCCTCAATAACTAGTTGAGCATAAAGTTCAATTAAAGTCAAGCTGATTACAATTATTCTTCTCTTAAGTGGTAAGTTCAACAACGAACGATTTCTCCACTTATACCTTGACGCTTCATTAACTTTGTCTTGCCTCGAAAAGATGACCACACATAATCCAATGCGAAAAAACACGCAGAACGCTTTGTAAAACAATAGAGATTTGCGAGAACAAAATTAATTCGAGACTCGGAAACAACAATGTAGATAATAACAATAGAATTATTGGGTATACAAAAATTAAAATTGGCTCACGCAAAGAGCGACTGATAGGGCAACAAGTGGTAAAAAGATACAATAAAATAAATATAAAATCACCCAAAAATATCAAAACTTTGAAAAAAAAAACTATTGAAATTTAAAATCTATTCAGCAGTCGATCGATTATCTAAGTGAAACGTGTGCTGGAATGAGAAGAACAAGAGTAAGTACAATAGGTAGACAATCACAATAAGTTGGCAAATATACCCCGCTGTGGTCGTGTTAGCAAAACAAAAAAGTTTGGTGCAAAACTAATATGCATTTTGATGGAATTTTTGTATTCCAAAGCGAAGCTAAAAGCATAAAGATGAGAAAATATTTGATAAAAAAAATAGTTTGATGAATAAATTTGCTACGTAAGGATGTTTGTATCAACAGTACTAAAGTGTGTTGGTTAGATTCTGAAAATAGGAATGTCACTGTATGGGCATTAAGAAGCAACTTTGAAGAGACTCTAAATGTCCAATATTAAAATAGATATAAGACCTAACAACCATCCACTCAAAGTCCGAATATGAAGATGAATGAAAGATAATTTGTTTTTACTTTCGAAGAGTTTCTGGGAGAAAGTTTAAGGTTAATGGAGAAAAAAGGTTAAATGGGATAAAATGTTCCAAATCACATAAATTATAAGAAAGGGGTTAGTTTACAAACAACTATTAGACGACAAATAGATAATAGAGAGACTGTTAAGGTGGCGACAATAAATGTTTTAGATTCCCGATGTTCAGGATGGCTTATCGAAATGTTGATGTTATTTGAGGTCAGTTGTATTTTATCGATCGTCAATTGTGAATAACTGGAAGGATGCCATTATGATAAGTACTTTTTCAATATATGAAAAAAAATATGTACTTTAAAATATATTCCGATATAAAACTGTTTAGTAATGTAATCCTGTTATTTTTAGGATTTTCTCCCGCTTAAGATAAAATTTCTACTTGAAAACATTCTCTATTGGATTTTATGCCAAATACAATATTTTAGAAATACGCTTTAATGATATTGAAGAAGGGTTCTGAGCATTGCAATTCCTGAACAATAAAAAGTGGACGATTTTTTCTCAAATGCAGAAACCGAAAAAATCCGTTAAGAAAACGTTAACCCAAACTGAGTTCCGCAGACCGAATTGTTGCTGAACTCATTCCGGAATACGGAGAGCAAAAACTGAGCAAAGTCGAGTGAGAACGAAAGACATATTTCAACTGCTTGCCATTGTCAAGGTTTTATGCGTTTCTTCTACACTTTTCTGGGTAATTTGATTTGTTGGCAGCAGACAACAGCACAACGCTGTACAGAAATGATAATAAGCCTTCATATTGGTAACCAAAACTTGGTCATATGAGAAAAACAAGAACAACAACACAAAAAAAGAAATGACAAATAGAAATGCGCATGCGCAGAAGAATATACACTGCCGTTTATACTCCTTTCCATGTTTTTTGCCATTGTCGTTGCCAGCGTTATAGCATGTTTTTGTTGCTACTGTAATTATTGTGATTGTCGCGGGTACAAACGCCGCATCACTGTGATGACCTGATGAGTTGGCAACAGACGTCACGTTGGCATCTGCAGTCGCTCTTGTTCATTGCCGCATCCGATTTGGCGCTTCGGCTGCAATGTGCCGCGGCCGAAGGACGTACAAATTGCGCTCATCTTTTGGGCAGCTGCGATTGGAATTTTAGCGAATGAGGATAATTGCGCTGACTGCAAGTGCTGTTATTCCATTTTCATTTTCGTGCGATTTTTTCGATTGTTGGTGTTGTCATTGCGCTGTACGTGTAGACATTGTTCATTCGCATGCGCATTGCTCTTCTCGGCAGTCTGATTTCGGACGTTACAATTTCATTTGTTGCTTTATTGTTGTTGTTTGCGTTAATTTCACCAAATTCAAAGGATAATTGATCCCGTTGATTATGGCTTCCGCTATAAATTTTTTGGCTTTTTTCTTCGCATCAAAATTATATTCTCATTTCTTCAGTACGCATAAGTATACAAGTATATTTATTTATTTTGTCTGTCGATCAGATTATACTTATTATATTTCTTTTGTATACATGTATGAATATATGTGAGCCTTGCTGAAGAACACGGTGATTTGCGGGATGCAAAATTCTATGGAAATATAATTTTGTCTGCAAATCATAATAATTCAGTGTTTCAATTTTGTATTTGAGCGCGCCTGTTGATGGTTATAAATAATAATAAGCCATTTTGTGGAAATGTAAAAAGCTCAGACTATGTTCGGCTATATATATATTGTATAGCGTAAGCTTATTGCACATCTTTTCTCTTTAACAACTCTTTGATTGGCCAAATTATATTATCACGAAAAATGTACATGTTTATTTTGGGATGTGTTGAGAATACTTTGATATCATTTGCATTCGGTAAACTCACTGCATTTATTTATGCAAAATACTCCGAGAAAGGTCGTCTTTAGGTCGTTCTAAATAATACATTTAGTATTATTCATAATAATTTTTAAGTGACAGCTCTCTATCGCTGGAAGTCTTGATAGAAAATTATTTCAAACATTTCGAAGGAAGAATTAATACGAGTTATTGTTTTTCTTGGAAGAATTAAACTAAGTAAAATCGAAGTTATTTAAAGACCACCACTTCATGTTCTAAATCGTCTTTGCATAGAGACGTAAATAGCTAACAGAAGTTAACCTAAGTCGGTCATAAAGACAATCTAAGTCTTAAAAATTATTTGAAAAATTTTGCACTTGTTTTCACTTATGATAAATTTTCCAAACGGGTTTTTATGGGTGTTCCAAATAATAAAGTTACTCAGCATAATATCACTACGGAATGTAGGGATTCTAATTATTACAGAATATTTCCCTAAAGTATTAAAAAAAACCTTTTTGAGAAATTTTTGAGTAAAATTATTTTTTTGAGTAAAGAATTTACTTTTGCAAATATGTTTTCTCCTCAAAACTTTAAAAAAATTGCTTGAGTTTTTATTTTTGAAAAATAAGTTAATTTATATTTAATAATTCGCAAAAATGTTGAATTCCAGCAAAAAAAAAAATCACAGAATTATAAAAATGATAAAATTAAGTGAATAAAAGTAAAGTGGCATCTCGACAGGCAATTAAAGATTGCTAAAAAGCTGAATTGATAGCAATATTGCCAATGAAGAATGTGCAGTCTAGTTTTGAGCAATTGATGTTCAAATATATTTCATGCCATAAATTGCTAGCAATGAACTGCATGCGGGCGTGACAAAACTGCAATTTAGCAAAGTAATATTCAAAACACACATTTTAACAAAACATGAAAAATACTAATTAAATACATATATATGTATTGGTTAATATTTAAATGATAATTTTTAGCATATGAAAATATCAATCATCATAATTACAATTATTTAAGTCTTAAAATATAAAATCTTATTTTTCCAAAATATACATTTATAAAAAAAAGTAGATTTCTACTTTTTTCATCCTCCACATAAATTTTTGTCACCCACATAAAATTTTTAAACGATTCAAGAGCTCAAATATGCGCTATATCAGCTCTACCCGAGGCCATTTCGAGAATAAATAGTATTTAAACTCGCTGCATTGGAAGGAAGTGGATAATTCACAGTGGTAGAATTAAAAGGGAGTCATTATGTAAATTTCGAAAAAAATAGTCGATTTGTTTGTGAAACATTTCCGTCAAGTGCAAGAACAGCAAGCCCAAAAACTAACACCGCAAACAATTTCATTGTCTTGCCACATTGCTACCATACAATTTCGTTTAGAACATAACATAGCAAAACAGTTGAGTTCAAGTTGGTGCAGTGCGATTCACGAAATTACATAGAATTACATGTTCCGGCACCGTGCAACGCGCCACCCCACCACCAGTGAATGCTAAAGAACGTGGCACGATCAAGATTGTGGGCATGCATGTTTTTTATGTGTGTGTATGTATGCACAATAATAGTCAGACATTTGATTTGACAGCAAAGTTCGATATACGCTTTTGTATGTGTACGTTCACATAAAAAGTTTTCGACGCGAAGCCACGCAAAATGTTGGTCAACTATCATCTTTTTAGGCTTTGTGAAACAACAGTCGAAACTTTTATTAGAGAGAAACACTGAAAACAAAGCGTTCATTGTTTCAGTATGAACTGTCACACAAAGCGAGGAAAGTTGTATGTGAATGGGCCTTTACAATTGACGTATTAGGGTTCCTGTAGAGTAGACGCTGTCGATCGTGCCGATCGTAAGGCTGATTTCGATTGCCTCTAGGTTTCGCAGAGTGGATGCGAGATTTGAATTTCGTGCATACTTTGCTATTATACTCGTATATTTATTGCTTTTTAATCTGGTAATTTGTTCCGAATAAGGTTGAGTTCTATATACAAGTATAGATTTTTAACTATTATTCGATTATGATAATATTGATATTTTTGATTTCCTAGAGCAAGGCGAGAAAAAACTACACCTATTAATATGTTAATATCCGTATTTTCAAAACTACATGTAATCAAGCAATCAATCAAAATGAGGGTGCCTTATGACGGAAATTCCCAAATTCATCAGAATTAATTAAATACCCCTTATAATATATTCAAGGCCAAATTTATGACAGAAATTTCCAAATCTATTGGGATGTATTAAATTGTCGTGTTTTTTTTTAAGCCTTATTTTTTTCTCACAAAACATTTATTAATTAATTACATTTATTATTTACATAAAATTATATTCGAACTAAATCCTTTGCAGTTAAAAGAAACTATTTCGAAGATTTCTTCGGATATTAGATTAATGGCTTAAATAATAATACACGCCAAATTTCATGAAGATACCTCGTCAAATGAAAGAGTTTTCCATACAAACACTTGATTCCGATTGTTCAGTTTGTATGGCAGCTATATGCTATAGTGGTCCGATATCGGCCGTTCCGACAAATGAGCAGCTTCTTTGTAAGAAAAGGACAGGTGCAAAATCAGATCGATATCTCAAAAACTGAGGGACTAGTTCGCGTATATACAGACGGACGGACAGACAGACGGACATGGCTACATCAACTCAGCTCGTCACGGTGATCATTTATATATACACTTTATATGGTTTCCGACGTTTCCTTCTAGGTGTTACAAACTTCGTGGCAAAAGTAATATACCCTGTTCAGGGTATAAAAAAATAAATAAATGTGGGAAGCATTCAGGGGCGTCAGTGTCTTATGTGCGAGCGTGAGTAAGGCAAGAAATGTGGCTGCTGTTGATGTTGCTGCCAGCATTGTTTGGGCAATTTGTAATTTACTCCCACAACAATAAGTGGAAAATAGGGAGATATAAATCCCACTTGCCGATTGCATACCAATACTTTCTCACAAAATCGCATAAGCGCTAAATGTATATATATGTATGTATGTGTACCGCAGCAAAACCATAAATACAACACTAAATGCACTCGCTGACAGGTTGTTGTTATTTTTGTTGCCTCAAAGAATTTCCAGACGTACATTGATATCATAATAAAAAGGAAAATATTTTTGTTTGCCACTTTTTACTCACTTTTCTGCTCGACTCATACGCTTATGTGTGTCTGTTGAACCACTACAATGCCTCTTATGCGCACAGAAATAATAACAACAAGCAGTGGACAAGCGCGCAAACTGGCGAGTAGCTAAGCACTCGACTCAGCTTAAAAGCCGTATAGAGCTATTCAAGCGTTGCTCAAGCACAAAGCAGCAAATCGATTAAAAAATGAAAAATAAAGTGAGCGGAAGATAAAGGCGGCAACCAGCAGTGGTAGTAAATAAGTTAATAAAAGTATGTGTGTGTGAAATGCTTTACAGAGCATATAAGGTAATATTGAGATTTTTGACGGCTTCTCAACTCGAAATGCTCTTGAAATATGAGTTTACACAAATTTATTAGGATAATTTTAAATTATGAACCAAATTCATTTATTCGAATGAGCGCTTTTAGTGAAATGCACAGAAAAAACATTACTTATATCTTAAATAATTTTCAAGTTTAATTTCTTTAAGCCTTAAGAAAGTTTGACTAATTTGAATAATTTAATTTTATATTATTTCTGCTAGTAGACCTAAATCTTTTATATTTCCAATACAACTCATAAAATATCTCTTATTTTTAATTTTTATACTCGAAAACAATATTTTTTAGATATTTATATGCCAAAATAAAGTTTTTTTTAACAATTGGCAGCTTCATAATGCCAAATTTCATTAAATTCCAAAAAAATACATACAATGTGCTATTTTCATTAGTTCTCTTCTATGAAAAATTATTATTTTTTATTCCAAACCACGCATAGTTTTCTTACTCTCTTTTCATTGCTCAGCACTTATAAAACTCACCACACCGTCGCACCATAAAAATATGCAAACAAATACGCTTTATCTCTTCGATCTCTCTTTATCACTATTTGCATTTACTCTCTCCGCTCCAACACTCTCGCATACACATACACCAGTTTGCCCCTTTAGCGCTAGTTGTCTTTTGGCAAATGCAGCAACGAACAGGTTGGTTGCCACACTATGCTACTAGTTCCCCACACCTTAGCCCTCTACCTCTTGTTGCCGTAACCTGTCACTTGATTATTCGTTTCCTTGCTTGCTTTTTGCGTTATCGTATTTTTTTTTTCATTTCCCATTTACTTTTTTCTTCGACTTAAGACTCAACATACCGCATACATTCACATACATATACAATATACCTATACATACAGTTGGAGTTTGTTAAGTTGTTATTCAAAGCAAAACGTCAGCAAAAATCATGGCTGGCCGCGTAGGCTCGCACAAGCGAGCGAATAAGCCGGTTTTGGTCACTGTTTGCTTCTTGCTCGATTACGTTTATTTTGTTCACTCGCTCGACTGTTGGTCCAAGTCCATGCGCGTGTTCTGTTGCGGCTCTTGTAATACTCACGGCAGCAGAAAAGTTAAGCCCGCACCGTTGCTTAGGCGGCAAGAAACAAACTAATAAATAAACGAGCGAGGCAGCAAATTGAGCCAATGTTTTGAAATGTGAGCGCGACATTAGATCTAGTAGGTAACTCGCCGCTCAGCTGCCCTTCTAACGCACCAAAAATAGTGGTAATACTTTTATAAGCGCAGGTTTGTTGCTTAAGTCTTTTGTTATGTGCGCATACAAATCTGGAAGTTTAGGGTTAAGAATGAAACCGCTAGCAGTGTGCAGTAAAATACTGGAAAAGATGATATATGTAGTTTTTGACACAGTTGCAGGATCACAAAAAACAAAAATAATTGTGACCGTAAAGAGAAAGTCTTACAAAAGTAAGCATAATTTTATGTATATGGTTTTATTTGTATGTATATGTGTGTTTATAAAATACTTTCAAAAAAGTACTATGTTCTAATGCAATATTTTCTTTTTAGAATTCAAAAATATGCTTTACTCAGTGAAATTGAATATACGACGAAGATTATAGCAAAATGCACCTCTAAAGCAAAATTAGTTTTGATTTACAAGTTTCATACTTTATTGGTCTTATCAAGATTAGTTTAATATGATTTGACTTTATTACATCAATCACTGCAAAGAAATATTATCCAGATCTGACCTGAACAACTAGCTAAAAATACTCTAAAAATTAATATAAGGAGTGACAAACTATGTTTTGAAGTGCTATAACTGGCCTAAGCCTTTATAAGCCACAATTGAAGATGGATTTAAAAAATCATTTCGCAAAGGGTGTATGTATACAAGCATGAAATTCTAAAATAGAGTCATGCAGCGAAGATTTTTTTTCTGATAATAGATAGTATAAGGATTATTAAAAATGGTGAAACTACCTGGATGGATCAAATATATATGACTTTCTAACTAATTGTTTTATGCCAAATTGCATTCTAATACATATTATTAATAAAAATAGAATATTTTTTCACTATTGTTTTTTTTTCATCATTTACTGGCAATCCATTTTGTAATCAGTTCAATTTTTATAATCTCGCAACTTGGTGCTGCAGAGTATAATAGTTTTGTTCACCTAACGGTTGTTTGTATCACATAAAACTAATCGAGTTAGATATAGGGTTATATTAGGTCAAGTAAAAAGTCCGAGCGGTTTTTTATTGATTTTTCAAAAGATGATAACTTTGTATATAGTCCGATTTAAGTCAAATATGCGCTGTTATGTTCGTAAACTTGTTGCCAACGAGATGTCAACTTCATTATAGCCCTGTCGTAGCAGGCTGCGTCTCTATTGGCAAAAAACTCGGAGAGCCAATTTTCACAGGCCTCTCTTGAGGCCAACTTCTCACGATTAAGCGCATTCGCCATGGACAGGAAAAAATGGTAATCACTTGGTGCCTTGGCCACCATCTGGGCCGCTTCCCCGAGCTTTGACCATGACCGTTTGCTCTCGGTGTTGTCGCACGTGACCCATTTTTCATCGCCAGTCACAATTGGCTTCAGAAACGGGTCGATTTTGATACGATTCAGCAGCGATTCGTAGATGGAAATTCGGTCCATCATGTTTTTTTGCGTTAGTTCGTGTGTACCCAAACATCGAGCTTCTTTTTGAATCCAAAGTTATGAAAATGGTTCCAAACGGTTTTCTGGCTTATCTTTAGTTCCCCAGCAATTAAATAAGTGCTCATGTGACGGTCTGTTTCCACTACTTGACCAATATACATATATATAAATGATCAGGATGAAGAGACGAGTTGAAATCCGGGTGACTGTCTGTCCGTCTGTGCAAGCTGTAACTTGAGTAAAAATTGCGATATCTCTATGAAACTTGGTACACATGTTTCTTGGTATTGTAAACGGTTGGTATTGCAGATGGGCGTAATCAGACCACTGCCACGTCCTCAAACGCCGTTCATCAATAACAAATAAATTCCATAACTAAGCTCCACAATAAGATACAATACTGTTAATTAGTGCCAGGATCATATTGGAGATGGGCATCAGCAGTTTAAATTTTTTTTTAAGTGGGCGTGGGCCCGCCCCAACTAGATTTAATCTGCATTTCTCCTATACCACTGAAGCTATAATAACAAAATTCACTGGGAACAAATGTTTTTGGCATCTCTATAGACGGTGTGAAAATGGGTGAAATCGGGTGACAACCCCGCCCACTCCCCATAAAAACACTGTTAAAAAATACTAAAAGCGCGACAAACCAAGCACTAAACACGCCAGAGACATTAAATTTTGTCTCTGTGATTGTATGAGATGACTTTATAGGAACCGCGTTCAAAATTAGTCAGTGGTCGTGGCACCGCCCACTTTTAGGTAAAAATCCAGATCTGCTTAACCGATTTCAGACAAATTCGGTACATAACATAATTTTCATATTTCTATGTTATAGTGCGAAAATGGGCAAAATTACAACCACGCCTTTTTCCCATATAACACCATTTTAAATTTCATCTGATTTTTTCACTTTCTAGTATGCAAATCAAACATAAATGATTACATCGGTGTAAAACTTTGAGTGAATAATACGTTTAAGGTATGCCACCTTGTGACAAAAATTGTATAAATCGAACCAAAACTGTTCAAGTGCCTATAGTAGACCTTCTACAAAAAATATCGGTCAATCCACAAAGAAATCTTAAACGAGTATACCACTTGGCTTTGCGAGAGTATAAAATGTTCGGTTACATCCGAACTGAGCCCTTCCTTACTAGTTTTTTTTTTAAATGATATATTTTTAGTTCAAAAATATACACACCTCATCAAATACAAGCACATTGTCGTCACTGTTTATGTTGGCTGTCATTCGTATACACATATTTATGTGTGTTTTCACATCTAAATTTGCATGTGTCACTCCCAGGTTTTAGATTTACCTACATCTGCGTAATCTGACTGCGTATACCAGTGGCTATGCCGAGTAGAGTAAAATTAACAAATTACTTATGCAACGATAAAACGTATATTAATATGTATACTTATTGTTATACTGGGCATGCATATACATAAATATGTATAATATTATATATATGCGCCAGCACATGGATTGGTGTGTCGCTAGTGCGCGTCTGTCGTTTAGCGGGAAAGCCGCAACAGCCACAAGCATTGATTTCAATCAAAACATCAATAAACTTAACTGATACCAACAGCACAACAACAACTGCAACAGCAACTGTGAATTTCGCAGCCAGACTCGTGTATGGCCAACCTGCATACACCAAAAAAAGTTGGCTGCCTCGCACGCCACCAACACATGTATGAGTTGTTTTTACATACATTTGTAGGTATGTGTTTTTTGGTGTGTATATGTATGTGTGCACATATGCAAATGCAAACGTAACATTTGCAGCTCCACATATGGTTCCAGCAACAACGTTGTTCGGTGCCGCTGACATGGCCCCTGCCACAACAACACCTACATAGACAACAATTTGCCTAATGAAAAAAATTGTAACGTATTAGTGGCAGCAGCAGCAGCACGAATACCGTGGCACGAAAGAAAGCTACCACTTTGACAGCGCAAACAAGTTGGTCGGTTGTTCACATAACAACGCAGAGTTGCACAAATACATATATATGTAAACTCACACACACACATATATATATGTATATGCGGCTGCCACTATGGTCATTACGTGCAGTCATTTCTCTTCTTCTTCGCGGCTCCATTAACGCGGCTACTTTTCAGCTAAATGAATACGCGTGCGCGCGTGGCCGCACTGTCACAACGTCGGGCTGTCAAAACTGCAAACTGATCGGGCCGAACCGGACCGGATCGAACCGATACGCACATGCAACGGTGCAACACCACATGCACACCTGAAAGTGTCTGTGTACCCTCCCATGTGCGTTCGTGTGTGTGTGAAAGAGTAAAATTGTAGCGCATCACAACAACCGCAGGGCATTGGCTACTGCATTTGCATACCAACGCAGCACATATGTACGAAGAGAAATGCATGTTGTTTTTTACACTCTTTTCCAGGCATATTTGTATGTTCGAGTAGCTTTGCTTGCAAGTGAATAGACAACAACACTATTTGCTTGAAAATCACAATGTCAGTAGGGAATAACCAAGTTTTATGTATTCTCACTATTAAGCCATTTATAACTGTATTAATATTAGCTTATGTAGGTAGGTAATTATAACGGTGCATTGATAGGCTATATGTATGGTAAATTGGCTGAAACCTCAGTTATTTATATATACATATATAGGATATACAATATAAACATTAAGACATGCATCTGCAATAATCACATTTCTTCAGGTCTGAAAATTTAACTTGAGTGTGCTGAAAAATTTTGATAACAGAAACTCTTATGGCACTAGAAAATATGCGACCATAGTAGAGGTAGTGGAACAGTGATCCTGCATAGATGGAATTATAGTGAGAAGTCAAAAAAAAAGCAAACTAAAATTAAATAAAGTATAAAAATCTGTTTTATTTACCGCAAGAAAATTGGGTTTTATTTGAGATTAAAGCCAAATTGTAGGTTGATTGGCAAATACAAAGATCTTCGGGAAAGTTTTAAAATTTAATATCTTAATAAATCAATTATAGTTATAGATATAGTTTCGACAGCTTGACTAAGTCTGAGTAAGATATTTTGAATCACTTTTGACTTCGCACCGAAAAATTATACTCTTTAAGATCAATCAGTTAATAAATTGCGACCTTTTGAATTAGAAGGAGGTATTTTTAATTGCTGCTAAGGATCCAATCTGAATGATTGAAGTTAAAACGAATTGAAATTGTCGCTATGCCCCATATCTTCAATATGATGTGAAATACTAAGTTAGGTTAAGGGCGTAGTAGGGTTAATTCGTGTAAAGCAAGGTCATCTGCCCTATTAATTATGAAATCAACTAAACGAAAATTCGTCGACAACGATTTAGCGCAAAAAATCATTCACTCCTCAACCAGTTTTGTGACGTTTAAAAACGAACCTTTGATATTTGGAATTTCGATTCTTTACAGTGGTTTAACTTAGCCATAATTCTTGTTGTTATTGCTGTTTTTGATTATTTCACACTGCCGACGACGGTGTCCCCGGACATCATTTAAAATTATCGGTCGGCAAAAATCAATCAAAATCCAATAATATTCACGCATATTAGCAAGATATGCTTAAGAGCTCCACTACAAAATGAACACACAAGTGAGGCAAATAACAATAATAATTATGTATGAACGAATGAATATCGCCAACAGGCAGGTATAGTGGACGCCATCCTAGTAGTGGCATTTATATGTAGTGCCGGACCTTAGCAACCCTGTACCGCTTGTGTGTATAAATATGTATATGTGTATGTGTACATGCAGTGTTTACCTTTGATTTTGATTTGGTTTTTGCGAGATCGTAGTGATATCTATAATATGTACGCTTGTGATTGTACTTATATACCTATACATAAGTATTATATATGTACATGTATATTTGTGGCATGTATACACACGCTAGACTCATTAAATTAAGAAGAAAAACTGAAATTGTAATGGTTGATGATACTGCTGAAGAGTGAAGTTGATTTGAATAGACAAAATAATTAAGCGACGAACACGCACTTTCGGCTATAAACTATTATTTAACTGTATCTTTTAAGCAACATAAGGACGACACACAAAACGCCGTTAATCGAAAACATATAAAAAGCTACAACTAAGCTCCAAAATCAGAAACAAAACTGTAATTTAGTGCAATTTATAATAACAGTGGGTAGAATCACCTGTGCTTTAAATGCTAATGAACAAAGCTCCCAAAGCACTTAAGTTAAATTAACGAAACAAACCCCTTTAGCCTCCCAACCTACCCTATGAAAATGGACGAATTCGGATTATAACCCCGCCCACTCTTCATATAACGGTGCGACAAACCTATAAATAAATATGTCAGAGACATAAAATTTTACACCCGAGATGGTACAAAAGGGCTTAATAGGAGCCGGTGCCAAATTTGGACGACGGGAGTGGCACCGCCCACAATTAGTGGAAAACCCATATCTCGGGACCTACTCGACCGATATCAACCAAATTTGGTAGATAATATTACAGTGTGGAAATGGGCGTAATCAGACAAAAACCACGCCCACTTCTCATAAGACAAAATTTTTAATTCATAGGGTGTAACCGAACATTTCATACTTTTGCAACTTACAAGGATTAAAGAAGGGGGAAATACTTTTAGGTATTGCCAATAACTCATATTAAAAAATTCTGCGAAAGAATTCAACATGCATTGCTCGACGAAATCGTATGTGGATTACAATCGTATTTGGTACTTTATTAAGTTATATTATAGATCATAGACTCAATTAGTTTTATTCTGACATACAGGCATACTATTGTCAGAAAGAAACCCTCTCTCTCAGCCATAGAGATTGAAAACTTAAAAGGAAAAATTTTATTCTGATATATCAATTAGTGTTTGATTTGTATACTGGAAAGTGAACAAGTCTGATGGAATTTAAAGTTGTGTTTTATTGTAGGCGTGGTTTAAGTCAAATTTCGCTTATTTTCGCACTGTAATATAGAAATGTCAAAATAATTTTCACCTAAATGTGGGCGGTGCCACGCCCATTGCTGAATTTCGATACCCGTTCCTATGAAACCCACTGGTACCATCCTGGATGTATAAATTAATATGTCTGTAATATGTCACTTTAAAAAAAATTTTCAAGCACAGGTGCCTCTCAATATTTCAATTCGTTGTACCAAATTACAGTTTTTTATCTTTATTTGCAGCTTAGTTATGGCAACTTATAAGTTTTCGACTCGTCTCATCATTCTGATCATATACTTGTATATATATATATATATATATATATATAACTCTATATATATAACTCTATATCTAACTCGATTATTTTTAGGTGATACAAACAACCGTTAGTCAAAATAAACTATTATACTCTGTAGCAACATGTTGCAAGAGTATAAAAACTGAAAAATAACAAAACACAAACTAAGAATCTGTTGAAATAACGTGCAACTTTTAAATCCGCAAGAAACCAGTCGCTAGCGTTGCAATATCACAAGCAGCGGGTGGATAGCTGACATTCTGCAGTGTTGTATAAAATATATGCACATATGCATATATGTGCTATATAAAAATTACTGACCTAAAAGAAAACAATAAACGGAAAATTAAAACAAAAAGACATAAGCTAAGCAAGAACAGTTTTCTCAGCAGTGGCTTCATTCTTATTTTCTGTGCAGAAAGACACGAGATTGTATGTATATGTGTGTGCACGTATGGCCGTGTTTAGCTGACCAAATGTGCGATCTATGTCTGGCTCTGTCGCTTGGCACGGTGCTTGAGCTTAGAGCCTGTTTTTACAACAGCTCTTGAGGTTTGAGTTGACCACCAGTCATCTGCATAAGATTGTGACGATATTGCTGGACATGCGGTGCATCAATGTGTCTTTTACAGCTGCTTTTATTAGTAAATTTTAAGATTTTTACACTAATTGTCAAATCTGGTTTGTTTTTAGTATATTAATATATTTATATTTTTAATCGTAATTATTCGTTATTTAACCTGAGTAGGTGGTTTCGAAAACAATAATTTTCGTTGAAATGCTCCTGTTTTACTCCTTAAGATGACACTCGACTGGTGAGCGCTAAGATAATCAGATCAAAAATTACTATAAAATCTTAGTTTTTATAATGACTTAAAAAAAAATATATATATATTATATAATAATATAAATATATATAATTCATGTCAAAGAAAAAAAATAAAGTGATATTACTTTTTAAGCATGAAATTCTCCATTATAATATGTTTCGAGATTTATTTAAAGACGTAAAACAACTTTGAGTATGTGTCTGAGTGAGAAACTTGTGTTGATAGACGAGAATAAAGACCTGAATTAAGAATTTTCGCTGAAGGCGATGTAGGGATATGTTGAAATTAAGAAAATATAATAACATTATGAATGCACTTATGATGGCGAAATAATGCTTCCTATTCCAGTATGTAAATTTATCAAAAGCGAAGTTTTCCTTAGTTGCTTATTTCTGCGGTGCTTTGATACTGCTAAATTTTACTGCATCACTTTTGGATACGACCGATACAAATTTGTTTTAATTCCTTTTCCCAAACTTTTTCTTATTCTTTCAATTCACGCATTTTTCCCAGACCTAATTCATGTTCTTTTGCTATCGTTGCTAACTAAGTCCTGATTAAACTATTATATGATTAATTTTAAAATTGCCGTCTTCGATTCAGCATTTTTCTGCTCGGTATCTTGGGTGCCAAAAAACACCAAGCAAAGTTAGCGAGTAGAATTCGATACAAAATTCCTTTTTTTTTGTCGAAATCGATGGTTTTATCTTTACAAATGACAAACTACTGTCAAAAATTGAAATGTAAATGTTTTCTTTATGGATTTTTAGAACTTAAAGCTTCAAACTAGAGCTCTTGGTATTCGACTAATGGACTAACCGGAATATCCGGATATTGCGTTATTCGATTAATAATATCCGTTTTTCACTATCCAGATAGTCGTAAGGTGTCGACTATTCGTTTAAGATTTCTTTATATATTTTAATAGTTAGAAGTAAGAACTGTTGCCTCAGTTATTTGCTGACAACATCATTTATTATCTGAATAAAAATTAAATGTCTTACACATTGACCGATATTTTCGGTAAAAAGTCAACTATAGGCACTGGGGTTCACATATTCAGTACTTAGGGGCTTGAACAGTTTTGGTTCGATTTAGACAATATTTGGTCACGTTGGTAAGGTGGCATACTTTATACGCATTATTCACGCAAAGTTTTACCCCGATACGATAATTTTTGCTTGATTTGCATAGTGGAAAGTGAAAGAATCAGTTGGAATTTAAAATGGTGTTATGTTAGAAATAGGCGTGGTTGTAATCCGATTTCGCCCATTTTCGCACTATTACTAAGAAATATGATAAGAATGTCATGCACCAAATTTAGTTGAAATCAATTAAGAAGATCCCAAGATATGGGTTTCCACCTAAAATTGGTCAGTGTCACGCCCACTGACTAATTTTGAGCACGATTCCTATAAAGTCATCTTATACCATAGCAGAGATATAATTTAATATCTCTGGTATCTCCGTATTTATTGTTTGATTTATCGCGCTTTTAGTAGTTTTTAAAAGTATCGTTATATATGGAGTGGGCGATTTCACCCATTTTCACACTGTCGATAAAGGTGTTAAACATTAACATTTGCTCTCAGTGAATTTTGTTATTATATCTCTACTGGTTTAGGAGATATGCACATTAAACCCCTCTCTAATGTGATCCTGTATACCAAATAACAGTCTTTTATCTTATTGAGGAACTTATTTATGGCAATTTATTATTTTTTGATTAATTGCGTTTTGTGGGCGTGGCAGTGGTCCGATTACATTTCCCTTTGCAATACAAACCGTCTTACGGTACCAAGAAGCACGTATACCAAGTATCAGAAAGATATCTCAATTTGTTACAGCTTGCACAGACGGACGAACGGACGGACAGACAATCACCTAGATTTGAACTCGTCTCTTCATCCTGATCATTTATATATATATAACTCTATATCTAACTCGATTAGTTTTATGTAGTACAAACAACAGTTAGGTGAACAAAATTATTATATTCTGTAGCATGTAGCATGTAACATGTTGCGAGAGTATATAAAGCAAAAATGCAAAAATCATAGGTTGCTTGGATAACAAACAGTTTTCATTTATTCAAATACTAATATTCTAACGAACGGTTATAAACCGGATGTAAGAGTAATCGGTTTTCGGGTTATTCGAATAATTTTAAGAGCCCTACTGTAAACAATGTATAAATGAGACACAGTTACGTAAGCGTCAGAGAATATATTAGCACAAATACAGTCTGGCAAGTTCTGCAATTTATTTGAACAACAATAGATTATTCGTTTCTCTACTTTCTAATGCTTGATCATTGGAAAACAGCTGTTATTCATAAAACTTTTGGAATATATTTTCATAATATGTAATTAATTTTTATTTATGACAACTTAAAACTCCCTTCTTTATACCCTGAACAGGGTATATTAAGTTTGCCACGAAGTTTGTAACACCCCGAAGGAAACGTCGGAGACCCTATAAAGTATATACATAAATGATCAGCATGATGAGCTGAGTTGATTTAGCCATGTCCGTCTGTCTGTCTGTCCGTCTGTCTGTATATATACAAACTAGTCCCTCAGTTTTTATGCTATCGATCTGAAATTTTGCACCTGTACTTTTCTTACAAAGAATTTGTCGGAACGGCCGATATCGGACCACTATAGCATATAGCTGCCATACAAACTGAACAATCGGAATCAAGTGCTTGTATGGGAAACTCTTTCATTTGACGAGGTATCTTCACGAAATTTGGCAAGGATTATTGTTTAAAGCAATAATGTAATCTCCGAAGAAATTATTCAGATCGTATGACTATAGCATATAGCTGCCATACAAACTGAACAATCGGAATCAAGTTCTTGTATGGGAAACTCTTTCATTTGACACGAGGTATCTTCACGAAATTTTGCACGGATTATTATTTAAAGCATTAATCTAATCTCCGAAGAAATTGTATAGATCGGATGACTATAGCATAAAGCTGCCATATTAACTGATCGGTTTAAAGTGCTTGCATGGAAAATTTTTTTATTTGACGTGGTATCTTCACGAAATTAGGCACGAGTTATTGCTTAAGGCAACAAATTATTCTCCACAGAAATTGGTCAGATCAGATCACTATATCATATAGCTGCCATACAAATTGAACGTTCGGAATGAAGTTCTTGTAAGGGGCCTTTGTTTTTGTGAAGGGTATTATAGCTTCGGCGCAACCGAAGTTAACGTTTTTTCTTGTTTCTATTTAAATATAATTCTCTCTAATTTTCTTCCATCTTATATTAGTTCTTTTCCGATTGGGTGCCATTAAGCAATTGAATTTATTGGTAAGCCGCTGTTTTTAGCAAATTTTGTTTTTTCTTTGCTTAGCGGTGATGTTAACTTGGTCGGGAGCACTTTTTTAATTAGTTAATTATTACTTTATTTCATTTTATTTACCCTACACATGCTTTCGCTGAAGTACTTGGCTTTGGCCTTTTGTTTTTTACGTTGGGAATCCGTCATTACCTGATACTTGGCATTTTTCTTGGCATTTTCTCTTACAGTCGGATAGTTTTCTGTGTACGCTATCGTCTTAGCCACAACGTGGTTGTCTACTCGTTGTGTTGTTGCAATTTTTGTAAGTGCATTTCTTAACCGCAAAGGGCTTGCATCACTGCCGCGTGTGGTTGAGGCACCACTAAGGGGCCACACCAAATCATCATACGTGCATCTTTGAATTTATATTTGCTTATTTGTCTTTTTTGGGCTCAAAAGCGGTTGCAGTCACAGCCACCATCACCAACAACAATAACACTACCATTACTCGGCGTGCCCAGCTGCTAGCTTAGTTAGAGATTTGTGCATATCTAGAAAAGTCGCGAATTCCTCGCTAAAATCTCAGTTTTTTAGTATCATTTTTGTCTCACTCTCTCGTTTATTTTTGGGTTAGTTTCTGAATTTTTAAAATAATTTTTCTAACTGTCTATATAAGTTGTACAACAAAAAAAGGAAATTTGTGGAGTAAACATTGATTTTTTGTCATATATGTACATATATTAATACTGTTATTTATAGGTACACACATGTTGAAATATTTATTATGAAAAAACAAAAACTTTTGAACATTATCTTTAAGTTGTTTACTTTGCCGTTTGGAAAAAATTATTTTGCAGAAATATGCCACTCAAAAATTACACCTTGGAGCGAAACGTGAAATATGTATGTGTGGGATGTACTTGTACTTGTATAGCTGAAGCCATTCGTTAACCCTCTAGTGACTAAGATATCTGTAACTATATTTTTGTTAGAAAGAAAGTTCACTATGGAAGCAACAAATATTTAAATGGCAAGTATGCACGCTAAGAAATTTTTTTGCTATTGAAATTTCGTTAATTTAAATTTCCATCATATCTAGAAGGCGGTTTTGCTTTGAAAATATTTTAATATCGAATATTTTTCAAAGATCATTCGATTTTATTTGCAATTTATAAAAATTTCCTTAGCAACTAATTTATTATTTTTTGTCAAAATAACACAATTTGAGTACTGCTGTAATGGTAATTACAAAACACTATTACTCAGAAAGGATAAACGTATTATGACCCGTATATCTGAGGAACGATAACAAATGATTTAACGATACAAAAAATATTATTATACTGAAACTTTTCGGGCAATATTTAGTTTGTAAATAATAAGTAAGAGCGTTGCCGACTGTTAAAAAATTGTACGTGAAAGAGTATTTCATATTCTCTGTCAAAAGTAAGGGTTTTAAAAACATTTTTCGGAAAGTATACAATTATTTCCATTTACGTTTAATTTGCTCAGATTTACCATTTTGGAAATAAAGAACAACTCTGCTAAGTAATATATAATGTGTTCTAAAGTAGAGAAAAGTAAAAAAACAACGAAAAAACTTAATGTTTTTAATGAAAGATATTTTTAATTGAGTTGAAACTAGAAATTCTCAAAAAAAACAATTCCCAACACAAATTATTTAATAGAGTTATCACTCACGTCTTTTCTTTAACAAAATATCCGAGGTGGTTAAATGATCACATTTAAGAATAGAGTTATGAACTACCAAAAAATAATAAAGCTTCTACAAAATGTGTGGCAAGTACAAGACATATGTATAGGAAGCCTATCGGAATATTTTCAGAACTCTTTACCTTACGTAAAGGAAATTACATATTATTTATATGTGGATATGAGTTTCGGCTACTGTTTATTTTAAAGCAAAAAATATGGCCCTAAATTTTTGGGGTAGTGGAGAAAAAATTCTTAAGAAGACGAAATCATTGAAATAAGTACCGTGATAAATAAAAAGAAAATATTAATGAGTTATAATAGCTACAACGATATACACTATTTGTGATGCATTTTTGTATATATAAGTATATATAGGTCTTAAAATCTTTGGACCAGTAAAGGGTTTAAAAAAAGGAAAAAAAAAACAAGTAAGAACGGGCTAAGTTCGGATGTAACATCATTTTTATGTTATAATCTCACAAAGTCAAATGGTACACTCGTTTTAGATTTCTTTGTGGATCTTGCCGCCTTGTTCTATATTGACCGATATTTTCGGTAAAAAGTCAACTATAGACACTGCGGTCCACATATTCAGTACTTAGAAGCTTGAACAGTTTTGGTTCAATTTAAATAATTTTTGGTCACAAGTTATGGCAATTTATTTGTTTTTAATTAATAGCGTTTTGTGGGTGTGGCAGTGGTCCGATTACGTCCATCTGCAATTCCACCCGTCTTACGGTACCAAGAAATATCAGTACCAAGTTTCATAAAGATATCTCAATTTTTACTCAAGTTACAGCTTGCACAGACGGACGGATGGACTGACGGACAGACAGTCACCCGGATTTCAACTCGCCTCTTAATCCTGATCATTTATATATGCATAACCTTATATCTAACTTGATTAGTTTTAGGTGATACAAACAACCGTTAAGTGAACAAAACTATTATACTCTGTAGCAACAAGTTGCGAGAGTATAAAAAACAAAAAAAAGAAGAGAATTATGTACAAAATCATTTAAATTTAGAAATAACGAAAAACTCAGCAGACCACTTGAATTGCAAATGCTCCAAATCGAAGCACTTCGTTAACGCTTTCAACGCACCCACAATTGGAGCTGATGGGTATTCATGCCACTTGTGTGTTGCTGTGTGTTTATTTTATTCATTTGTTATTGTTGTAGTTCATAGTTTTAGTATTTCTATTTTTATGAATTATATTTTTAAAAATTAAATTGTCAATCATTTTTTATGACATGCTCAAAATGCTCATGCTTTCTTTGCTTACATGGCTTAAGTCAAATTTATTATAATTGAATTCTCTTTTTTCTAGGCGAGTTTATAATTTATTTATATATACATATGTGACTATTTTATATATCAGGGTAGATAATTTAAAGAAAACAAAAAAAATCATAGTAGTATGAAATCGGAAAGATAAAATAGCAAACATTAAGGGACAAATAACTTACGGACGATCTACGTAAAAACGAGGGGGGGGGCTTGATTAAAATTTTAAGGGCTTATAACGATTTCCGGCCAAACTATGTGTCCGATAAGAAAACGTTATGTGGCAAGATGTTATGTAACTTTTGTTTGCTGACATTTTTCACATAGCTCAAAATTTCGGTTAAAAATTCAATTAACCAAGTTTTTGGGTTTTTTATTTTTATCTTGTATCAACAATTTTCTCTCTGTCACTTCCTAAATACCGAAACACAATGTATGTTTTATATTTTATTTAAAATATTTTTCCTTATATTGACCTAATATCGAAAAAAATCCTAATTTTCAATCAAAAATTCTCAAGTCGAATTTCCAACTTTTTTTTAAAGTCAGTAAGTTTAATAATTGCTGAAACCTCCTCTTTCTAATAGTGTAAAAATGTATTGTAACGGATTTCTCCATAAATCGTCTACCTGTAACTCACTCTTGAGTTCGATCAGTAGATTGTTAAATTAAAGTCCCAATTTAATGGCTATACACTTATCTTTATTCCAACAACTTAACACTTATTGCTCGATATTCGAGTTTAAAACTTATTGCTTATAGCTTAATTGCTTTTTACACGGCAATACTCTAATTAGAACTGTGTCTGCTGCACAATCCGGCAGCTCTTATACGAGTATACTTGTAGTAAATTTTTAACAAAAGTTTGCTACTAGAACATTCTTGCAACTACGGATTCGCTGTCCAGTTGCTTCTGGCAGTTTATCGTCGATTCTGATTTGTTCTGGTATTCGTGTTCGCCACATGATGTATACAGGTATGTATATATTATACATTACTAAACTACTACCACTAAAAAGTTGAAAAACGATTCAAAGCTTAATTTTTTATTTCATCTACCTATTACTTGTTAGTAGCATTAGTAAAAAAAAGCAGTTTTGATTCTAAACCACACCCAAAGAAACCAAATATTTATAGTTAAGATCCTTAATCTAACCTAAGTACCTAAGATTTTACAGTGACTGTCAAATGTAGAGAGGTTACCTATTTCTGTCTGCGAAATGACTTTTGTTTTCAAAATAGAGTTTCTTGTGCAAATATATTTTCTTGAACGGTTTGAGATGGTCTTAATGGTTTTACAAATGAATTAAATACACCATTTACTATGGGTTTTCATCTGTAAACAGTAGTTACACATGTACATTTTTTATGAGAGAGCATTGCGCAAAGATAGCGGGCAGAGAAATGGCGAATTGAAAATATATATTGAAATGAGATGAAAACTTGCGTGGTACACATTTTTATAACTTAAATACTGTAGTTATGATGTTTTCAACAATATTTCGAAATTCAAAAGAAACTATATTTGGAGGTTAAATTCGGTAATCGGAAAAGAAACTACGTTTATTTTTTAGAACGAAATCTTTTGAAAAAGATTGGTTCGATCAATTGCCTTGAAAAATTTCTAATTTGGCGTATGGAGTAATGATATTTTTAGTTTCTGAACAAGTTTATATAGTGGTATTTATAATTTCTCAAATTCACCTGATAATAACTTCCTTGTATCTTTAATGCTATTTCCAAGATTTTTTCAAATCTTCTTAAACTAACAACTAGTATCTTTATATACAACAAATATACTTTACATATGTAGCTGTTAAGTATTCGTAAGCAGCGCCAAACGTTAACTTCATGAATCACATCTCTCTAATTAGTAACAAATGTTCAGTCAATCAATACGACCTCCTAATGAACTTTCTAAAATTTTCATTAGAAACTCATTGGACCAAAACATATTTTCACACAGTTTGAACATTAACTAATTTGGGCGCTTTTGTAGTTATGCACTAATACTATAGCAAGTAGAATAGTAAAATACATTGAGAAAGAAAAAAATATTTTAGTTTTTCTTTAAAAGTTACTCGATTTTCTATAAGAAAATATTAAATAAAAGAATTCACCGAAATGGATGAGTATACAGTTAGCTGTAAGTAACTAATACCTTCAGGTAATCTAGGAAACTTAGTCAAAAATCATTTGATCGAAGCATTTACAACCCACAAGCTCGCACATAAGCTTCTATTTGATTTGTCTACTCACACCACACTGTGAACGCCTATATAACATATCTACCAAATATATGTATTGTTGTTTCTTGGTCATAGCTAAGGCCGCCTCTGCGACGCCAATCAATTAATAAGAAAGCTGTAAATTTGTATGGTTAATCCATCAATCTTTTTGCACTGGCCGAGCTTTGAGCGAAGCTATTGCGCTCGAGTGAAAGTTCAAGCGAATCGGTGCTCGTTTACAAGCAGCTGTGTGGGTCAGCCTCCTTGACACTGGTTGGTCGCGCATAAGTTCTTTTCGGTGTTTATACATATGTATGTATGTAAATATATAGATTTATTGGTGGCACAACACCGAAATCAAATAAAAACTAAAAACATAGAAATTCCATTAACCATGAATTTTATTCATATGTGTACTTTCGGCGCTTTTTGTTTTTGTGAATTCTTAAAACCCTCCCCAAACTATCCTTCTTACTCCAATTAACCATACAAATGGCGTCAGTTTATCAGCTCATCACTTTTATCATTGCGTACTTCTGTCACTATTAGAGTTATTGTTGCCCTGTTGTTGTTTATATTAAAAGCTATGTATTAGACGATTTGTGCCGCAAACAGCGCAAGGCCGACCCACACAAATACTTTACCAAAACTATAAGGGCGATCCGATAATGGCTTAGCATTAGCGCAAGAGCAATTGACTATGATGTATTGTAGAACAGTTTCCTAGACAATTTTTGTAAAAGTTTTAAGCGATTCGGGCTCTTAATGATTATGACCGTGTTTGGAAAAAAAACCGTGGCTGCGAATTATAGAAAATTGGAAAAAAAGCAATATCGGTCGGAAATTCGACTTTCGTTGTACGAAGGGGAATCGTGCAGGGAGCTTGAAGAATGCTTGAATACGGTATACTGTGGTTCTTCTTATTCTATTGCGATCGTGAACAAACTTCGAAAACTTCAGGAAATAGTGGGAATGAATAAGCGGTCGACGAGATGAGTGCCGCTTATGTTTACTATGGACAACAAACGCTATCGAGAGGAGTCACTGCGTTGTGACAGTTGACGAAACATGTATCTGGAGGTACACACTATTCTGACGAACCTGGCCTAAAAAAGGCAAAGACGGTTCTATTTGCCTCTAGAAAACATATTTTTTAGACGAATTATACCAGTTCAAGACCCACTGGCTTAAGCTTATCGATATAAAAGGAGAATATGTCATAATGAGAAATATGTTTTAATTTTTCGCTTTTATTGTAGACTAAATATAGGTATATCGAACCACCTTCGTACTACAGTTGCAGGAAATGTTCACCCTGGGTTGTGGGGCATGCACAAAATCTGGTACAAGCACTTGAAATTAGATGTAAGTAGATGAAAACGATTTGCTAGGTTTAGTGTTTCATCTTGTTGTTATGTCTGTAAATTGATTGTGTCCCTTTTTTTGTGCAAATGCGTCATTTTGTCGCTGACACATTATTGACACGCACATACATGCACACATATTGTCATGATTATTCCGCCTATGAATTAGTACTGCTATACTTATGTACATACCCACCAATATACACCTGTGTGTGTGTATGTGTGTAAAAGTTTGTGCCACACGAAGCAAATGTTGGAAGTAATCTGTAAAACAATTAGGCTTACATATTGTATACGCTCGCCGTACACATCTAATTCCAAAGTGTTTTTTGTCTACTTGTTAATATTGTTGTTGTTGGTGCTGATAGTTATTGTCTATAGCAAGCATTGTTGATTATGATGATATTAATAATGATATTGTTGTTGTTATTATTGCTGTTGCTTTTGTTGTGGTTGACGAGCTTGTCTTTGATGTGCTTGCCGCTGCTGTGTGGCGGCCGCGGCGGCCTATGGCGTGTAACAACAAAACACCGAAATTTAATTGCTAAACGAGCTTACTTTATAACGCTGAGTTGACTATAACTTTATCGTTTATTGAGTTGTACGAAAAAGCCTAATCGAAGGAAGAAAAACAAAAGAAAACTTTAACTTCGGTTGCACCAAAGCTATAATACCTTTCACAATTACAAAGAATCCTTACAAGAACTTGATTCCGATCGTTCAATTTGTATGGCAGCTATATGATTGTTGCCTTAAACAATAACTCACGCCTTATTTCGTGAAGATACTTCGTCAAATGAAAAAGTTTTCCATGCAAGCACTTTACTTTGATCGTTCAGTTTATATGGCAGCTATATGCTATAATCATATTATCTATACAATTTCTTCGGAGATTGCATTATTGCCTTAAATAATAATCCATGCCAAATTTTGTGAAGATACCTCGTCAAATGAAAGAGTTTTTCAAACAAATTTTTGATTCTGATTGTTCAGTTTGTAAGGCAGCTATTGCTATAGTGACTCGATCTAAACAATTTCTTCGGAGATAACATTGCCAAATTTCGTGAAGATATTACGTCAAATGAAAAAGTTTCCCATACAAGTACTTGAATTCCGATTATTCAGTTTGTATGGCAGCTTTATGCTATAGTGGTCCGATATCGGCCGTTCGCAGCTTTTTAGTGAGGAAAAGACAGGTTGCGAAATTTCAGATCGATAGATTAAAAACTGAGGGACTAGTTTGTATATACATATACAGACGGACGGACGAACATGGCTAAATGAACTCAGCTCATCATGCGGCCTTCGACGTTTCCTTCTGGATGTTACCAACTTTGTTGCAAACTTGATATACCATGTTCAGGGTATAATAATAATAATCTAAGCAGACTAAGTCGTCAATGCGTAAGTATGTGTTGGTAGCTGTAGTGCTATGACTCAAGGCTGTTGTTTAGGTGCTTCAGACCATTTCAGCGTTATTGCTTGGTATTTCTGTAGGCAACAAATACGCGCCATATATTGCCTTTGATGGTTTCATTCTTCTCAGAGCTATAATCTTTTTTCTAAGTCCAAAGATTATTAAAATGTCAAAAATGACGAAAATCACTTTGGGTATCATAAAGCCGTGTGAATTATTCATATTTTATTCTCGTATACTTAGTTTTGTCTTTTCAGAATGTTTAGGAGTTCTTTTTTTTAAAAATGACAGCCAGTTCTAACTTCCAGTGCTTAATATATACAAGTACATAATATTGTAATTATCCGTAATTATAATTATGTTTTAATATTGTCAGTAAATACACATATGTATGTACATACTTACTTACTTGTCATCTCAACAAATTTGGAACAGGCTCAATACGCTTTTTGTCCATTTACGAGAGTTTTTTGATCACTACTTAGTAGGCCTTTACATCACAATAACCTTCTTTCCAAGTGGGATCCTTCGTGATGTCGCGAGGCCTTACCCCCTAACCTCTCCCAATCTAACCTAACTATTTAAAAACAAAAACTATTCAATAAAGAAACTATTGGTAGTATGACATGTGGAGCAAATGTATTACCCTGAGTCTTCACGAAAAGTGGATGCCTCTCACTCATTTAAAATAATTTATGTACAATATATTATAAAGAGAAAAGGAAAGTACTAGTCATATGGCCATCGTTTTCCGTTTGTCCTACCCAGCAAGCTCACATCTCTATATAAATTCCTATTAGATTGTAGGCTTATTTTCTTATAAAATTTTATTTAACCTTTTCTTCTTGATTGCTCTACTTATTTTTGACTTTTACATTTAAAAATACCTGGAAGTAGTTGCTGGTGCGGTTAGCGTCTTCAAACTTTACTAGAGTCTAAGTTGGCATTGGTTTGCATCTAATATTCATCCGTCAGTTTACCACCTTTCCTAGACCTTACTTAATTGAATGCCTCTCTGGGTCATGTATTGATAACCAACCAAAGCACTATTTATTGGTAAAGTTTATATTCCATATTGGTTCTTATTTAGATGGAGAATTTCTGTGATCTACTGCCAGTTTCTGCACGAAAAATCGCTTCGCCTGAAGTCATAAATTGTATAGAAGGTCTATCTTTTTCTTGGATATACGAGAACAGAGAGGAGCTGGTCAGCCAAATATCTAGCACGTCGTGTAAGTCGCCAAGAATATGGACAGCATTTTTTATGGTCGTCCGACGCAACACTTCCGAGACTGTTTCCTTTTTATACTCTTGCAACATGTTACTACCGCCCGCCCAGTCCCCATATAACGGTACTGTTAAAAACTACTAAAAGCGCGATAAATCAATCACAAGCGTGTCACCGCCCACTTTTAGGTGAAAACCCATATCTTGGGATCTGCTTAACCGATTTCAACCAAATTTGGTACATAATATTCTTTTCACATTTCTATGTTATAATACGTAAATGGGCGAAATCAGATTACAACCACGCCTATTTCCCATATAACGTCATTTTAAATTTCATCTGATTTTTTTCAATTTTCAGCACGCAAATCAAGCAACAATGATTATATCGGCGTAAAACTTTGCGTGAATAATACGTTTAAAGTATGCACCCCAGTGCCTATAGTTGACTTTTTACCGAAAATATCGATCAATAGGCGGCAAGATCCACAAAAAAATCTAAAACGAGTATATCATTTGACTTTGCGAGAGTATTAAATGTTCGGTTACATCTGAACTTAGCTCTTCCTTACTTGTTTACAACATCCTCTGCTACTTGCAGATAAGCTGACAGGAAAACGTAGTCATAGTTGCATATGACCGTATTTAATTTATATATAAATGACAAAGCATGACCATTTAAATAAAAATTATGTCAAATAGTGAAACTGAAATTAATTATTTTTCATTTAAATTAGTTTCATGAAACCGGCTGTATGACTTATAATAGAACTTAATAAAATACTTTGGTTGTAGTTCATTCACGAATTCGTCGAATAATTAATGCCGAATTCTTTCGCAATATTTTAAAATAAAGTTTTCCAAAACCTGAAGATATCTCCTCGCCTTTGATCCTTGCGAGTTGCAAGGGTATGAAATTGTATTCGGTTACACTAGAACTTATCCCTTCTTTAATTAATATTTAGATAAGTGAAGTTCGCTCATAAAATAGACATAAACTATCTCGTTATTTTATATACAAGGACATCCATTGGTCGATACTACTTAAGGTTAAGTACTTAAATTTCAAGAAATGGAAATATGTTGTAATTTAGATAATCTGAACTCTGTCGAATAATTTTTTGTGAGCAACACATTTTGTCCAAAGTCGACCTCCAAGCCTCAACCTGCATGGCTGCCAAAAGTCTGTGCGACTATATATATGAAGTAAATACAGTTATGATCGCGAATTTCCACACGTGCCAGCAATTTTTTGCTGCTTTTGCTTTCTTCTTCCATTGCAAAAGGAAAAAGCATGAATATTTTCGCTTCTTGATACTATGAGCAATTGCAAATAAATTGCAGCAACAGTTGGTTTGCTTTTGCTTTGTTGCTGTTTTTTTTGTTTTCGACACTGATTTTTGCTGAAATTCAAAGTAACTGTTATCGTTGGTGTTATTATTGATGTACAAGCATGTATTTTGATTGGTCTTAGTGTTTTGTTGTTGTTTTTGTTGTTGTTGTTATTTTTATTGGTTGTTGCCGTTCCATATAATTTTTGCACGTACTGATTATTTACCATGTTATTGACCTTAATCAGCGACTTTGTAGCGCAAAATTAATACTGTTGTTGCTTTTGTTGCTGTCCTTGTTGTGTTGTCTACTTTCAGAATTTCAGATTGGGTTTTTTGTCTCATTTGAATTAATTTGCAGTTTGAAACGTCTGTTTTCTTGATAGTCTCGCTTTATGTTCGCTTGATTACTAGCTTATGCTACCAGCTTGCATCTGTGGGCATGTCATCACACACTCCCGTGTTGACCCAAAATTAAAGCTATGTCGTGTCTTTATTTTGGTTCTGCAAGAATTGCCTGAAAATGTGTTAAAATGTAAAAGTTCGGCAAGTGAGAACATTAATTTTGGCATAGCGGTACATTTCGGCCAATAAATTGTAAAGTTTTGTTAATTTAAATACATATTTTTTACTTATTGTTGCTGCTATGTAGGGGTCTTTTAATCCAATAAAA
Organism: Bactrocera oleae; assembly: GCF_042242935.1. Lineage (NCBI taxonomy): Eukaryota > Metazoa > Arthropoda > Insecta > Diptera > Tephritidae > Bactrocera > Bactrocera oleae. The sequence goes on from NC_091537.1 coordinate 30,261,940, forward strand.
TTCATAGAAAGATCATTCGTCAGAACTAATAAGTAAGATATGATTGAAAGTCGTATCTGAAGATACATTTCTTTATGGTCCCACATCTGCATTTGACCTAAAGGTTAACAGACCAATTAAGCCATCGAAATAAGGTAGACAATTCTCATGGAGTCTTAAAAGAGGATTCGAATATTTCGAGGCACACTTCCCCTCCGAAAATATGGATGATAATAATGTTAGACATTAATTGATGTCTATTGGAAAAATTTCTGTCAGAGTTCCAAATATGTAAAGTAATTTTTTTCGAACACACTTTTATCCTTATTACATAATAAGTAAGGAAGTTCTAAGTTCGGGTGTAACCGAACATTTTATACTCTCGCACTTGCAAGGATCAAAGCCCGGGAAATTACTTCAGGACGTATTAATCCGATTCAACCCATTTTTGACACAAAAACATACTACTATCGAGAGTTTCATTTATTTATTTTACATATTCAGTACCTAGAGACTTGAACACTTTTGGTTCAATTTAGATAATTTTTGGTCACAAGGTGGCATACTCTAAATGTATTACTCACGCAAAGTTTTACGCCGATTTTTGCTTAATTTGCATAGTGGAAAGCGAAAGAATCAGTTGGAATTTAAAATGGTGTTATGTTAGAAATTTTATTCACCTATTTTCAAGCTGTCGCTGGAGGTGCAAAACTATTAATGGTTTACAAAGCTTGATATTCACTCTCACTTCCTTAATCTGGGTGCACGCTTATTTCCATGGTCAACTTGGCTTAATAGCGGCACAAATCGACTTAGGCAGGTATTTGTTGCAATCCTGCACTTTCTTAAACAAACTTTTGAAGTAAAATTAATCTCCAAATGTCTTTTTCTCTGATATGTAAGAAAGCTTGTAAATTTAAAATCATCGCTTTCTTCGAAAAGTATACAAAGAATTTTCACTGCTTCAAAAGCCTAAAATTTTGTATGAAGAAAATTCTAGAACATAAAAATTATTTTTTTTTTTTTTGGAGGGACAAGTTGCGCTTTGACAAATACGCTTTAGGATAAAACTTGACATAAAATGCGCCCTTTTACAATTATAAATTTGCTCAAAAGTTGATTTTAATACCACATGTATAGTATTTCGCAGTTTAACGTAAAATTATTTCACATATTCAATCAACACAATTATTCACCTTTGCAGCCGCCAAGCGAACCACCCACTTCACCCGATCAGGTCAACACTTAAACGCAGTAAATTAAAATTAAATTTATAAAAATGCCCGTAAACCGCGAAGCAAAATAGTGTTGCACGGAGTGCGGGTAACAATGACAGCAGATTTTTCATATTTGTCAATACTCCTTTTTGCAATTTTTTGGCTTCTCTTTGCATTGCCCACAACATAACACTGACTGCGCATGTGCAGATATCCGCGCACACATACAAATGAATTTGCAATGCGCGCATTAGCTGGGGCGGCACCTCTGCTCTCCGATGCAATAAACAATCAGCCAGCTTTTATTGCAGTTGATTGCTAATTTGTGAACTGATATCGGCGGGCGGCGCAGCAGTCGAACAATAGCGATTGCCTGGCAGCCTATTCGCACATTTGGCCACATGACACTCACGCAAACAGACAATGCGACATAAGTGTACGCATGAGTACAGCAGCTTGGACTTGGACGCAGGCACTTTTCTCAGAATCCAGCCGAATTTGTATGTCACACGCAAAGGGGCGTTGAGCACAAACAGATATACAAGTATTGCGTTTTTGTGTGTGTTTGAGCACAAGTCAGCACTAAATTTAGCAGCCATTTTTATTAGCTTTTTTTGTGATAACATGCTGTATTGTTGTTGCTTGGCGCTGTACGCACATAGCAATGCTCAGTGGCCGAATGATTGTTGTTGCAACACCTTGACCACCGGTTGACCAAGCAAGTGTAACTTTTTCGACTTACTATTTACTCCTTACTATTTCTGCCTGTAGTTGTTTTTGTTGCTTTGTAGAAATGTTGCCACCAATGACATGACAAATTTCTCTGGCCAACAGCAACGCGCACAACAACAACAACGCAGTGGCAGCGACAGCAGCAACATGCTGGATGCGTTGACGTTGCATGCCTATCGCCGCTTGCAACTTGACGTTAACGCGCTTGTTGCACCAACCGCTTCTTATATGTGCGCTGCTCACTATTAGGTTGTTCATCTTCAGTGGCATGCTTTTCGGTGTTTTATTCAATTTCCAATGGCATTTTCAAACACCGTTTGTATTGCTCTACCGCCCCTCCTAGACTGCCAACCACTTTGAATTTTATTTAGTTTAGGTTGTTGCATTCAATTTATTGTCGTAAGTTCGTAGTTGAAAGAACATTTTAATTTGGAGTTTTTAACGAGACACTCGGAATGGTTGAGTGAGCGACGAACCAACAGGCGAACGGCCGCACGGGGGCTCGCAAAAGCACAAACTCATAAACGGACCGAGCCGAAAAATACCAATTTGCCGACTTTAGTTGTTGCTCTGTTTTTGCCTCCGCCACAGCGCATGCCAGCAGCCGGCAGAAGGGCTTTCTACGGTTGTCGGCTATCTGCCCAACCGACTCAAGCGGCAATGGTCGGCCCGTCAGCTGTACAGTTGAAGAAAAATGCAATTCTAGGCAATTATTTTCATTAAAAAGGGGTACAGCAGCCGAAAGCCGATTAAAAGATAACTGTTTCACTTTTTGCGAAACAAATGTGGCAAAAGCAACAATTCACCATGTTGCCGCCACGGCAAGCGCTTTTACTTGCAAAAAATCGTAAAATTTTATTACCTTTTTGGAGTATTGCCAAAATTTATGAATATCGACTTTACATTCGAATTTGGCTTTTACTTCATTTACATTTTGCTTTAACTTTATTTTTTGCTGGCCTTTCTGCAGTTGCATGCATATTGTGTGTGCCGCACTTTGCAGTTGTTGTTGGCACGTTTTAAGCCCTTTCCTACTTATTAAGGCAGGCACTTAATTTGTATTCGGATATGAGTGCGCAATCCACAGTCGCATACAGCTTTTTTATTTACTCGCAAAGAGCTTATCCATAAATTCCCAAGTCCACCGGTTCTCTTGTCTTCTGGCGTTGCTACGGTACCCTTTGCTGAGTAAATTTTTTTCCAAAATTTCCTTTTCCCGTTGCTTAAATGCATTGTCTCCCGAAGAAATATGTATATTGCTGCTGTTTTTCAGCAACCTGTGCCGTGTTGTGTATGTATGTGTGCGTATGTATGTAAATATTTATATATTTGCTTATATGATATTAAAGTCTTCCGTTCCTCGAGCGCCCCTGATCCCAACTTATCCCTTAAGTCATCACCGGAATGCATGCCTACACTTACTGACTTTCTTGCTATATTGGTGTAGTTGTTATTGTAATTTGCATGCCTGCTAGTGCAGTAATTAATACATGTTAACAAAACTGCGCCTGCTCACAAGTTAGTAAATTTGTGCACATGTTTCATTAAACAGCAAAAAATATCAAATTTCAACGGCGAAATAATCGCAAGAACAACACAATCACACATACATGTACATTTGCTTACCCAAATACAAGTATGTACACACTCTTACATGACAGGATCTTTATTGCAGCATACATGGTATGTTTGTATGTGAGCAGACAATTTGTTTTTAGAGATAGCGCATACACTCACACAAACACCAATTTGCACTCATATGTCGCTATTACTTTCTGTGGAAATACAAAATTGCTTGGAATTTTTTCTGCAAAACAGAACTCCACCTAAATTTGATGGACATGGAAGTGAATTAAGCTTGACATGCAGCGTTGCTTCTACATAGATACTAATAAAATTTCTTGCTTACATAAATCTAAATATATAGGGTGATCCATTTCGAGGTTTCCTAATTAAAATAAAAAACAACGACAAAATTCATATTTAATAGGGAATATTTATTATCATTCACAAAAACATTATTTGGCATTTATTTTTTAAAGATTATCTCTTTCAAATGTTGGCCGCGTCCATCCATCCGTTGAGTTTAATTTTCGATGACTCGTTCGAGCATTTTGACTAGTAACTGGCGTATGATACGCGTGATGTCGTGATGCCTGAATCGAAGCGGAATTGTCCTCATGGACATTACACTATACATATAGTCTAACGGTGTGATATCGCACGATCTTGGTGGGCAAACGACCGGACCAAAACGTGAAACTATCTGCTAACCGAAGTGTTCTCTCAATAAATCCATTGTTTGATGGGATGTGTTTTTTCTAGATGAAATGCAACAATTTTTTTGAGAAAATCAAAGGACTGAACACAATCGATAAAAAAGTGATATATGTATATATATATATATACATATATATATATTTGTTAAGATATAACAAAAAAACCACTGTGATTTCTGAGATTTTCCAGCTGAAAACGGTACGAAATGACTGCAAGAGAACAGTTTTATAATAAACCTACAACAACAATAACAGCAGCAGTAGCATCAGTAGCAGAAGGGGTAATAACAAAAAATAACAGCAGCAGCTGTACGAGGAGAGCATTGATAATAGTAAAAACGGCAAGTGAATGTTATAAATTCGGAGCATATATTTATAAGTTAATATAAATATATAAATATTCATATTATATTATTAAAATAATTTGAAGCATACTTTTACGAGAGGTTTACAAGTAAAATACGAATTGGTAAATATACAAGATACAATAGAATTTATTTATTGTATTCTATGCTACCTATAAATAAAAATCTGTGAAGATGACTAAAAATATACAAGATTGTTAGTCGCCATTACCCAATTGTTGCAACAACAAAATATTACATTTAGGCAGATAATTGAAAAATATTTGAAATACTTGCAGCCATTCGAACGTAATGCAAGAAAATTACCTCTGTTTATTGAGGAAATTGATAGGATATTAACTGATTATGTGGAATAACAACAGCTGGTTTTCAGAATAATTTACAATTTAAAAATATTCGGTACAGAAAAAACTTTTTTGACATTAAGTCCCCCGAAAATTGGGAAAGATGAAAAATAAAATTTAAACAGCACTTCAGGCCAGATTACTTTGACCAACGACATCACCAATCTAAGGGTGGGAAGTATCAGTGAACTTAGTAGAAATGCTAAAGAAATAATTGATAATACAAACTTTTTAGGGCAAAATAATTATCAGCCAAATAGTTCCCACAGTCAAACTAATTCAGAAATTTCAACACCCATGAAGGTTGACGCTATGAGCAGAACAGAGGAAACAAATAACAACGAGGAATGTTTTTTCAATTAGCCCCGAAAAATCAAAATAAAATTTTAGTTTCACTCACTCTATTTAATAAAAATAGTGTGGATTAGTAGACCCAGGTTCTACCATAAGTATAATGAAAAGAGCCAGTTTCGAAAAGTATAACTTACTAGATTTAGAAAAAAATAAAATAATCATTAGTACACTGAATGGAGAAATAAGCGCGATGAACGAAAGACCGTGCAATATCGTTTAATCGATGGGGACATCAACCACAGGGACACTACCCTTGAATATCAGGGTATAGCTGTCCGGTCAGGCGATGTCGAGATCGAGATATTTAATATATACATCCCCCCAGTTAGATGTTGCCCAACAGGATATCACCCGAACATAGGTGCGCTGCTTCGTGGTGAAAACCGTTTACTTACGGTGACTTTAACGCCTACCACGATCTTTGGCACTGCTGCCTGTCAAATTATCGTAGGGGGATGGAGCCGGCGGAACAGATTGACGATTCGACATACTGCACAATGAATGTCGAAGCCCCCACCATAATTATGGGCACCTCTAATAGCTCGCTCGATATTACCATCGCAGCGGTGGTCTGATAAGAAGCATAACTTGGCGACCTATGCTAACTCTCGCATCAGACCATCTGCCCATAATTATCTCGATCGAGAAATCTCCCGACTTTATTTCTGTGGGCAACCGCACCTTAATTAACTTTAACAAAGCTAACTGGGTCGGCTTCACAGAATTTATTGAGAGCACCTTCAACGCACTACCCATTCCTACGGACGTCATCGTTGACGAGCGTCAAATCCGCAAGGTGATCGCTGCTGCTACTGCTCGCTTCATACCGGCTGGAAGAATCGCGGAATTCCGTGTGAATCGTGGAATTTCCCAGCCGAAGCAGCTGTATTAGCTAACGAGCGCGACACCTTACGTCATGCCGATCCCTGTGATCTCCGAATAAGGGATCTCCATTTTTACCATTCGGTAATGGTAAATCAACATAAGCGGACAAAATGGATAGAGCACCTGAAGTCCTGCAATCTCTCCACCGGTTTAAGTAAGCTTTGGACTACTGTCAAGGCCTTGTCAAATCCGAGGAGACATGACGACTGGGTTGAAATTCAATTCGATGGCCATGTCTCCTCGGACCCGAAGAAGTGCGCAAGCTATTTTAGCTGGCAGTTTACACTGCACCCTACCCTGAAACCTGGGAAACCCGCCAACAAAGGGGAGTCTTATCGCCCGATAACTCTCCCTTCCCCAGTAGTGAAGACACTTGCGGCCTTGCTACTCCCGACGTTCACTCACCACCTGAGTCTAGCGGACCATCAGCATGGCTTCCGAAAAGTGCACAGCACCACTAGCGTCATAATCGCCCAGATAGTTCATGGCCTAAACCAGAAGCCACCCTGCGAGAGGACGATCCTCGTAGCGTTGACCCATCAAAAGCTTTTGACACAGTCAATCACACAACGCTACTTGAGGACCTAGAACAATCAACGCTCCCTCCAGGGCTGAATAGGAATTATAAGAATTAAACAGGGAGTTCCACAGGGCGATGTCCCCTCCCCCGTCCTGTTTAATTTCTACATTTCGAAACTCCTCAACCACCAACGGGAACTTCCGTGACCTCGTATGCTGATAACTGCACGATATTGATGTCGAGCAATGGAATCGATGTCATGTGCTCAAAAAGCTACCTCTCCGAACTTTCTCGCTTCCTCTCTGCAAGGAGTCTGACACTCTCCCCTACTAAATCCACAGCGACCATATTCACAAATTGTACAAAGGAATATAGACTGGACCTGAACATTTCAGTCGATGGCACAAAAATTCCGACGATTAATAACCTTAAAATTTTAGGCGTAGCATTGGACAGTCTGTGCTCCTTCACTGCTCACACGACCGCGATAGCTGCCAAAGTACAGAGCCGCAACAAAATATAAAAAGTTTATTAAAGATTACTCTAAAATAGCTTACCCAATATTTAAAGAAAGATAAAAAAATAAATCCGAGAAAACCGCAATATATAGCCAGTTTTGAAAATATAAAAACCCTTATCTCATCACATCCAATTTTAAAATATCCTGAATATGACAAGAAATTTACAATTACTACGGATGCAAGCGATTACGCTATTGTAGCTGTTCTTTCACAGCAAGGCCAATCAACATGCTTTATCTCAAGAACATTAAACAATCATGAGCAGAAATATGCGACGACAGACAAGGAATTCCTTTCAATTATTAATGCAGTAACTTATTTTAGACCATACATATACGGAGCAAAATTTAAGATAGTTACTGATCACAGCGCGATAAAGTATAGAAATAACAAGTATGAAGGGAAAGAATATGCACCACGCTATCAAAGGTGGCTTCTAAAACTCCAGAAGTACAATTACGAAATGCAGTATGTAAAGGGTAAAGAAAACGTAGTAGCGGACTTCCTAGGTCAAATTGAAATTCGGCAAAAATAACAGATGGGAACGACGATGAATCAAACTTAGAAATGTCGGATACAGTACATTCTGCAGAAGAAAACCTGCTAGAACACTTTGTAATCAAGGAGGAAATAGTGAATAAACATAAAATTCAAGTCATATTATGGTAATGCTCCAAATTTGAAATGCAGAGACTGAATTGGAGGAAGATGACATAGAGAATAGAGGTGTTAAATCAGCACATTATAGGAAAAGGGAGTGTCGGCATATTCTCAGAAGTCACTGAATCTGATTATCATAAAATTCAGATCTTAACGATTTCGATGAGTTCACATGATAATAATTTTAAAATTTGTCAAATGTACAAAAAGAACAACAAAAATACAAAAAGACGAGAAGAGACATAAGCAAATCTTACATTACCATAGTAATGAGTCAATGCATAGCGGAATAAACGAAACTTACAATACACTTAAGGACAAAATATATTATCCCAAATTTAAGATCATATACAGTTAATAATAAATAAAAGTGACAATGAGTTAAGCATGATAGGAAACCGATAAGAATGTTATCACGGTTATTGACAAACTGACAAAATTCGGAGCAGCATACAGCATAACTGACAGAAATTAGAGGGCAAAGAAGGCCCAGAATTGATTGAATATTGATCCGATTCAACCCATTTTTGACACAAAAACTTACTATTATCGCGAGTTTTATTTATTTATTTTATTTTATGAATTTCAATTATATATCTTACACATTGACCGCTATTGTCTGTAAAAAGTCAACCATAGGCACTGTGGTCCACATATTCAGTACCTAGGGGTTTGATCAGTTTTAGTTCGATTTAGTCAATTTTTGGTCACAAGGTGGCATACTTTAAATACATTATTCACGCAAAGTTTTACCCCGATACGATAATTGTTGCTTAATTTTCATAGTGGAAAGTGAAAGAATCAAATGAAATTAAAAATGGTGTTATATGGAATATTGGCGTGGTTGTAATCCGATTTCGCCCACTTTCGCACTTTAATATAGAAATATGAGAAGAATCTGATGTAACGAATTTAGTTGAAATCAGTTAAGCAGATCCCAAGATATGTGTTTTCACCTAAAATTGGGCGGTGTCGTCTCTTCGTCCTGATCATTAATATATCTATAACCCTATATGTATCTACAAGTAGCTCGATTAGTTTTAGGTGATACAAAGAACCGTTAGGTGAACAAAACTGTTATACTCTGTTGCAACATGTTGCGAGAGTATAAAATGACAGGAATAATATTTAAAAGAATTAAATCAGATACAAAAGGAAAATAGAGAACTAGCGAAATTGGTTTGTATAACGATCAAATGAGCAAACCAAGTTTTGTTGAAATGAAAATTCAGGATAATATAGCTGCCGCACAAAACGATGCATCCCGCAATGTTAACAAAAGAAGAAATAGTTGGGTTCGATATTGATTTTTATAAGCTGAAATTAGCCAAAATAGGAGTTGTAGTGAACAAACAGGAAGCAATAATATTTGCTATGCAAATTGCAAAAAGTTTTTTAAAGAAAATTTAAAATTAATTGCGCCATTACCAAATAAACAAAATTTGCAAAAAAAGCAAGAAGATGAATTATGTAATTGTAATAATAAATAAAGAACACTATGTGTATGAGGAAAATACTGTATTTAAAAAATTAAAGTTGAGGAAGAATTGTATCTTTTATAATGGTTGTGAATTTATGTATAATGATAGAACACTAATTCAAGAAATAAGAGATGACACTTTAATAATAAAGAATACACATAATGAAATCTCATTCAGACTTGTGATGAAAGAAAGATTAATCAAGAAAGTTTTAGTAAAAACAAAACTAAATTTATTGAAAAACTTTTACATCCTGTGGGGATGTTAAACCAAACATATGAAACAAAAATAAGCTTTGTTTACATTGTAATAAATATTTTAAAATTATCAAATAAATAGAAGAGTTAAAATATCATAAGAATATAACTTATGGCATTAGCGCCACCGTAATTATAATTACATTAATAAGTATAACTATTGTTATTCTCCTCTTAAACAAAAAAAGTTTAAGTTTTAAAATTATAGATAAAAGAAGTCAGAAGACTACTCAGAGTGGCTCTGATGTGACCCAAACAGCAGACTCGGCATATTTTGAGCTGGCTTGAATGTGCGGTACAGCCGGACATAGCAGCATCGATCTGACGCGAGAGACAGTCTTATTTGCAAAAGAGAAGAAACTAGTTGTGTTTTCAGTTCAGTGTTTGTTCATTCCATTCACAAATATATAGTTCACGCGAAACGCATTTTTTACCACACGTGAATTTTCGTAATAAACATGAACAATTTGTAAACGTTGATTAGGCGTTAATCTTTCCACAATAAAATGCCAAACAATACTGAACAAAACTAACACGACGGACATGAAGACTAATAAGTGTATATATTGCTGTGTGTATTATATACATATGTTTCTATACTTGTATTGCGAGCACTGATGCAATTTGTTTATCGGAAAGTCTTAAGATCAATAATAAACTATCGAAAATGGCACAATATACAAGCATACCAATTATCTTTTGTTCGTTAAATTTCAGTCTAAAATTTAAATACTGTTAAATTTAGGCAATTGGATTTAACCTAGAAAACTCGATTAAAGCTTGACAATTTTCATATATTTTTTTCTTTTCTTTCAAGTTCTAGCACTTCAGATTTCATTTGCTCTTAAGTGATCGATTAATCATGCCGATAGCTGTAGTGCTTATGCAAAACGTGTGAATTTGTTAATAATAAATTTGGTTCAGTCGATTTCCACCAGCTTCTCTTGAGGCGAAGAAGGTAGTAATCACTTGGTGCCAGTTCGGGACTAATAACAGATCCTCTGAACCATCACTGTGTGAAGAGTTTCTACTGTCATTGTTTACCGACTATTCCTTCGTTGTCTTCTTCTTCTTATAATGTAAACTTAAAATCTGGTAGTGCCATAAAAATTTAAACTTTATAAATTCGTACTTTAAGTGCGCTGGAGCTATTATTCAAAATATAAACAATTTACAAGGCGTCCGATTAATAGGAGGATTGGGCCTTTGACCTTAGATTGTTTTAATTCAGCTAATTTAGCTTTATGTGGGATACCCTTTTTATTGTTTCTTAACGATTCTATGTTCTTAATAATTTTTCTATATTTATGCATCTGTCTATCTATTTGATACTAGATCGCCAGTGGTCGAAATTCGACCAATAAAAAATATGAACAAAATCTAAAGAAATTTGTAGAAAGCAATTAACAAAAATATTAAAAAAAAAAAATTTTTCAAAAAATTAACTATCAAACAATGCACTTGAAATCAACCTAAAAATTTCTAACTAACCCAAATCATATGAATCATATTAAAGATTATTTCCACTTCAATGTGTTTATTTTCATAAACAATATTTGAAATTTAATGTGCGTTAGAAATGTAATTGTTACAGAAGTGTTGCAAAGTCCAAACACAATTAAAAGTGAAAAAAATGCAACCATAAATCCGCCGTAAACGATATACAATTATCCGATATATGTATTTTCAACTTATACAGAACAGCGGCGAAATGTACTTTTGTATACGACTGTGTTAAGTGTGACGCGAAAAGGACAAATAACATCGACTAATGAAAATGCGTCAATCGATTATAGTTGTAGTCGCTAAATGTGCGCCATAAAATTCGAAAAGGGAAACAAACGTTTTCGTTAGCTTAATTATATATACTTGTATATTCTTCATGAATTCTACTCCTGATCAAGCTTATCTCCTTTCGTGTTTTTTGAAGTTTTTATTTAAAATAGCAGCTAAGCAAGTGATTCGTCGTTAAAAAAAAAATTTATCTCAATCATAGTTCTTGCCTTAATCTCCAAATGGTGATCCCTATAAGAATTACTTTTAGATATTATACATGCATTATAGCGTTCTATACGAGTCAAATAAACTATTACAGAAATGATGTTGTCAATACTTATACGGATTTTATTAAAATAATGAACCCTTAAATCCAAAGGTTTATCAAATATTATTGTAATATTCCTAAAAGTAATCTTAACAATAATTTGTTTATAAGTTCCTCCAGTTTTATTTGTAGCAATAAATTAAACGTTCTTCATTGTTTGTTCCGCTGTTTGTTCATTCAAAGGTTTACCTGACATTTTGCCAAATGAGAGTGTTTTTTATCGATATACAATCAGAAGTTTCTAATATAGGCTACTACTTATCAACATATTTCTTAAATATTAGGTATAATTTATTGATTTGTCTACGTAAAGAATCATCTCTGGGTTGGTTTAAGGTCGGTAAGCTATGCTATTCGCTGTTCTTGATCACACCTCCCTCGACATGAGTGGGATTAATAGATAAGCTCGTGTTTCACCGACCATTATTAAAAGTCCTTTTTATTTTTTAACGAAGGTCTATGGAAATTTATTGTACATTAGCAGATATAACTGTAACATTAGCAGATATAGCTTTGTCATGATTGACATTTTTCCAATCTACAGACAGAAACTAAAGCAGATCTATGAAGAAGTCTGACAAAACGCAGCAAATATGAGTACAAACCAGAATGAAGGAGCTCAGATCGAACAAACTCGAGACCATTGCAATCTTCATCGCTACGCTGAAATCACTGAGCAAGCAACGAATTGCACTCACTCGCATGTTTACTAATATCACGCTGTCACTGCTCCTGTTGCTTTTACTACCGCTCCGTCGCACGAATTCTCCCGAGTATTGCACTGGCCGCAATGTAGGGTATTTATTGTCTTTACTTTCGGTTTCGGTTCATTCAAAGCTCATAAAAATGCAGCACAACAATGCAGTGTAACACAACGATTTGTTGTTGTCGTCCGCGTTTTTGTTAGTGTATTTACTGGCATTGTTGTTGCATGAGTTGGTGGCGTTGTTGTCAACTATGTGGCTGCAATATCAGCTACATGTAGCAGACCATAAATACGACCTAAAAATAACTTTGCCACAATTGTCACAAAGGTTGCCCTGGACGGTCGAAGTGCTCGTTGCATTGTTGTCCGTCAATTGGTTCGATTGGAGGTTGCAATGTCAGCAAACGCAGCGACTGTCCGCCGAAGAGACGAAGCGTCGGTTCGTTTACTCGGTCGGTCTCATTACAGCGTTGCTGGCAATACTCGGACCTCTGTCGCCTCATTTCATTATCTTTGTTTGTGCGCTCGTGTGCGGCTTGTTTAGAACGTTAATTCGCAGGGCTCCTTTTTTAATTGCTGCCTACCGTCGATTTTTGCGGCAATTTAATGAAATTTATTTTTTTTCGTTTGTGGTTTAGCCAACGTTGGACTCCACTCAACGCCCTGCGAATCTTACAACAACAACGGTCTCAACTGTCAGCAGCTCCGTCTGTGACTTTCTGGCGGCTGCAGCTGTCGCACTCCACTTTTCTTCCCTTTCCGTTGTTTTATTTGCGCAGACATTGCGACGTGTCCTCGAAATAATTCATTAACACTTAGGCTTTGTGATTTTCTGTCGGAATGCATTGCTGTTGTTAAGATACTTGCTGTATTTTATTAATTCGATTTGCGTCCTTTATTCTGTTATTGTTGTTGCTTGCTTTCTCAGTTGAAACTGCTGTTTTTGTCATTACGAAGTCGGTGCTATTTGCGGTTGTTCATATGGTTATTGCTGTTGTATCGTTTGTTGCTTGTTGTAGCGTGTTAGTGGTACAAAATGTTACAGTGTATAGTGATTCGACAAAAGTGCAAAAGGCAAAAAGGCGACATACAACGCAGTCAATTTTAACAATGCAACCCTGCAACACAAGTGATTGGTACATAAAAAAAATTAAATATTTAAAGGAATTCGCGAAACGTAAAACTACGGTGCAATCAAGCAACCGATCTTATACAAAAAATTATTCATATAATTTTTATTATGATATCTTGCAAAAAAATAAGAAAACTTGAAGCAATTTTTCAAAAATCTTGCTCAGTTGTGTTCAAAGTTTTAATTATGGACAATTTTTTCATCATTGATTTCGTTTCGAAAATATCTGTCTCAAAGTCATTGGTATCAGCAATTATATCTCCTTGCCTTTCCAGCTGAATTGGAGCACAAAATATAATATATGGGAAATGATTATCAAGTCGTTTCGACTCCGAAGTATTTAATCGAATCGAATTAAGGAATAAATGCTCTTTTATCAGTTTCAATGTTCTATATATATAATAATAAATGCCTTCGAGTTCTTATGAGTCATTCACTAACAGCAGGGAATATTTAATAGTCCACTCAGATTTTTGGCAAAAATAATACTCGAAAGTCACTCATATATTTCGGGAAGTGAATTTACGTTTTTTGAAAAAAATATTTATTAATTTATTTACATTAAGGGGGTATTCAAGTCTAGATACATAAATTTTAGGTAACTTTTAAAGTGTCATTCAATATTTTTACCATTGATTTTTTCATCAGTTATTTTTAATTTTACAAGAGTACAGAAAAAAATTACAAAAAAAAATTAAACATTTTTTGAGAATCCTGGCAGCTGATGAAGTGGGGGGTGACAAAAAATTGGCACATGAGCATACCCATGATTTCGTCATCTATATTGGAAAAAAAAAATATTGTCAATCTCCAATTATGTCGCAATTGTATGAACTAGCGATAACTAAAAAAAAATGTTGGACAAAATGCTAACTGTTTGAGAAAAAACCTTATTTTGTGCCATTAAAAATAGTTTAAATTGAAATTTGGGTATGCGGCTAGTTCATACTCGAAAGAGGTCTATAAAGAAGATTCTCTGAAAATTAAAGTAAATCGGTCCAGTAGAACTTGGGAAATCGTGGCCATCGTGGTTTGGAGGCCGGTTCAGTAAAATGTCTATATTTCCGAAAATAATTTAAATTTTCAAATATCCTCTCGTAGACATATTCCTAAATAGTTATTGGATGTATGCATCTGGTTTTTTTTTGAAAATTAAGACTTTATTGTGAAAAAATTGTTATATATTTAATGTTAAAAGTATTGTCCATCGGAAGCTACGATGTTTGCCCATATTTCTGGCAATTTGTGGATCCCATCCCAAAGGAACTTCTCCGGCTTCTAGCTCAAGAAAGAATCGAGCCAATTTCTGATACCCTGTTCTGAAGTGAAGCGTACTCCGGTGAGGGCATTCTTCATTGATCTGAACAAGTGGTAATCGGAAGGTGCTATGTCTGGGCTATAAGGCGGGTGGGGTAGAACTTCTCACCCACAGTTTGCCAAATAGTTTTTAACTGGCCTTGCAACATGTGGCCAAGAGTTGTCATGATGAAAAATTATTGATTCGTGCCTGGTCGTTTTTCCGCGATGGCCTTTTTCAAACGAATCAATTGCTTTCGGTAGAGGTCCCCATTGATCGTCTAACCCGATTTCAATAGCTCATAATAGAGCACACCCTTGTGGTCCCACCAAATACATAGCATAACCTTGGCCCCATGGATATTCGGCTTTGCCGTGGATGTCGATGGTTGGCCGGGCTTCACATACGATCTCTTGCGCTTTGGGTTATCATAATAATCTATTTTTCATCGCCAGCGACAATCCGATGCAAAAATGACTTCTTTTGGTGGCGTTGAAGCAACATTTCCAATAGGCAGAATCGACGTTCGACGCCTCTTGGCTTTAATTCATAGGGCACCCAATTTCCAAGCTTCTGGATGAATTCTTATGATTTTAATCGTCTGGAAACGGTTGCTTGATCAACTCCTAATACTTTTGCAAGCTTTTATTGCGTCTGGCATGCATCTGCGTCGAGCAATGTCTCCAATTCTTTGTCTTAAAATTTTTTTGGCTGTCCTTGTCGTTCTCCGTCGTCTAAGTCGGAATTGCCACTTATTGACCGTGCAAACCACTTTTGGCATCTTCGTTCATGAACACCATAAACGTCCTGTAAAATACGATGGCTTTCGGTAGCACTTTTCTTCATGTTAAAGTAATGAAGAAGAACTCTCCGCAAAAACACTTTATTTGGTACAAATTTCCACATTTTCATGTGAATGAAACAAATTGTTGTTCACGCTAAAACAAATGACATTTACTGAAAACGACGCGAAATGACAGTACCTTTGAAATGAATATAGCCACAGATGAACACCGCGCGAAATAATACTAGTAGAGCCTCTCTTAGAAAACCGCACGAATTAATGCATACACCCTACAAAATTTGAAAATATGAAAAAATATCGATTTTTGTGAAATTAAGAAAGTTGCTCGTAAGTTTGGACTTTTCTGGTTTTGAATGAGATCATTTGAGAATTACGAGACACAAGATTTCATTCTAAGTATTTGACAAAATTTAACCAATTCATTTAAGAACAAGAACTATTCTTTCAATGTTCGTTCCAAATTTTAATATATGGTAAATACTTGTATATACATAGGTTCCACGTTTGTATGTTCGAAAGAGTAGAGTTTGACTGAAACTACCAGACTTATGTACGATAAGGCTTAAATCTTATTAACTTCTGTAGTTTTAAAACCTGAAGAAAAGTGGCAAACTCTGAAAGGGAAACAAGAGTTAGAGAAAAGGAGATGAGAGAGAAAGAGAAGAATGATGGAGAACGAGTGCAGTAGTGGGGGAGACATTCCTTGGAGAATAATTTTGCTTACTGCTACCGATTTTAAACACAGTAGTGTATATCATCATAGTTCCAAGTAATCTTGCCTTGAAAATACTGATTCAGTTCGAGAAGTTAATAAAAATGGCAAATAGAATGTTAAAGATAAAATGGAAGGGGGAGATCGGGAGAAAGAAAGAGTGAGTACGTTAACGGGAGAGATATTGTTTGGAGCATAATTCTGCTTACCGTTAGCAATTAAGACACATCAGTGTATAAACATTACTACTTCCACTCTTTCACTTATTTCATATAATAAAATATTTCCTAAATAGCGCATATGCTCAGGATATCGTTTTGTTTGAAGAATTCAAGTTTCAAAAATTTTGTCTTGCATTTGATAAGAATTTTTACTTTTGATTTGAATTATGTTCTTTATAGGATATATTTTCTACATATAAATTTTTTCAAAACCAAAACGCAATTCATATCCTACTTACAAAACATTTCCCCTGCAACATCAGCTGCAACTACAAATTTACTTACCCTTATGCTCCAAAGTATTTATATAAGTTGTATAATAAAAACTTTAGATAAAATAGTATATTTATGAACATATATATGTATATATATGTAAAATTGATGCTTCAATCATAGCACAAACAATCCAATCCAATTCACACGACGCTCCGCTTGCAACGCTCAACCACAACGGGTGGTTGTCATTGACGTACGCTGCCATGGATTTGTATTGACTTGTACGCATGCGGTGCGCATTCAAGTCTATTCGTACATCTTGTCTCTCAAAGCAATCGCTGTTGCTGGGTTTCCAGATTTTATTTTATTTTCATTTCGTATGTGTTTTTTTGGTTTTTCTTGTTGTTATTGCCATTGCATTACGTTGAATGCATATTGTTGCGATCTCGTTATGCATTTGCGTCTACCGAACGCACTCAAGCAGCAACAGCAACTAGCCGAACAGAAACAACACCACCAATAACAAGAGTAACTTTTGAAGTGACTGCACTTTCGACAAATATCCATACACACACACGCAGCAGCGCTGGCATTTCGATCTCTTCACAGGCTGGCGGCATTATTGGAACAGCATCATCAGCAGGAGCACCAGCAACAGCAACAACAGCAAAGCAGCAACCAGCGGCAGCATTTAAAATGAAATAAAATAAAACAAGAAAAAACGTTAACTTCGGTTGCGCCGAAGCTATAATACCCTTCACAAAAACAAAGGCCCCTTACAAGAACTTCATTCCGAACGTTCAATTTGTATGGCAGCTATATGATATAGTGATCTGATCTGACCAATTTCTATGGAGAATAATTTGTTGCCTTAAGCAATAACTCGTGCCTAATTTCGTGAAGATACCTCGTCAAATAAAAAAATGTTCCATGCAAGCACTTTACTCCGATCGTTCAGTTAATATGGCAGCTATATGCTATAGTCATCCGATCCATACAATTTATTCGGAGATTAGATTAATGCTTTAAATAATAATCCGTGCCAAATTTTGTGAAGATACCTCGTCAAATGAAAGAGTTTTCCATACAAGCACTTCATTCCGATTGTTCAGTTTGTATGGCAGCTATATGCTATAGTCATCCGATCTGAATAATTTCTTCGGAGATTACATTGTTGCTTCAAATAATAATCCGTGCCAAATTTCGTGAAGATACCTCGTCAAATGAAAGAGTTTCTCATACAAACACTTGATTCCGATTGTTCAGTTTGTATGGCAGCTATATGCTATAGTGGTCTGAATCTGAATTTTGAACACGATCTGAAATTTTGAACACTTCTTTTTCTCCCCAAGAAGCTGCTCATTTGTCGGAACGGCCGATATCGGATCACTATAGCATATAGCTGCCATACAAACTGAACAATCGGAATCAAGTGTTTGGGAAACTCTTTCATTTGACGAGGTATCTTCACGAAATTTGGCACGGATTATTAGTTAAGGCAACAATGTAATCTCCGAAGAAATTATTCAGATCGGATGACTATAGCATATAGCTGCCATACAAAGTGAACAATCGGAATGAAGTGCTTGTATGGAAAACTCTTTCATTTGACGAGGTATCTTCACGAAATTTGGCACGTATTATTATTTAAAGCATTAATCTAATCTCCGAAGAAATTGTATGGATCGGATGACTATAGCATATAGCTGCCATATTAACTGAACGATCGGCATAAAGGCAACAAATTATTCTCCACAGAAATTGGTCAGATCAGATCAATATATCATATAGCTGCCATACAAATTGAACGTTCGGAATGAAGTTCTTGTAAGGAGCCTTTGTTTTCGTGAAGGGTATTATAGCTTCGGCGCAACCGAAGTTAACGTTTTTTCTTGTTTTGTTTTGTACTTGAGAATGCATTTTCGTTTCTAATTAAGCTTATTTGCCGAGAAGCGGCACTACATCGGTAGCGCCACAAGAATCCGCTCGTCCCAGCCCACATCACTGGGCCAGCGCGCGTATATGCTGCGGCCTCTCAACTTGCTTGTTCACAGCCTGTATACATATGTATATGTATGCATGTACGTAAGTATTTATATATATATATATATATATATATATATATATATATATGTGTTGCAAGCATTCCGGCACAGTGCGCTTAATCTCATTCCACTATACACACTCATCCTTTTCTCACACATTTATACACACATATTTGTTTGTGAGCGTCGGCGCGCATGCGCCTTCAACTCAGCGCCTCCATCATTGCATGCACATGCAGTATTACACCAATACGCTCACTTGCGCGGGCACAAGCTGGCTGCGTGTAAATTTTTTAATTAATTGCAATTCTTCGACTTCAATTACTCACAGCCGCGGCTTCAAAAGCATCTGCAGCACAGACGCAGTAAGGTACTTGTCTAGCAGTCACCTGCTTATGTGCGCTGTCACACATGCATACACAAGTAACTGTGTAGCTGCGTGGTCACGTGCATATTTCACCGTGTTGCTCATTTCAAGTGCGCAGTGCACTTGTCACGTTTATAGAGTTATTCAAAAATATAGTTGTTATGCGTTATTAATAAGCATTAAATGCAACAATTTTTCGGATTTTTCTTCACGCATTTATACAGCCATATTTGGTGGGGGATTATTCCTTTGGGAGGATAAAGCGCTGCATAGCAGTGCATGGTTGAGTTGTTCATAGAATTTAATGTATTTTAATTGCACTTTGTGTGTAGTCCCTTTGACACAGTTTTTATTTTTATACATATATGTTAATATCTGTGGACATTTGGCAAAACAAGCTTTTTCTAAAATGCCAATTTTTAAGGGGAGCGAAAAAAATATACAAAACGCTCTCCAAAACATGAAATATTTGCATTAAAAGTAAAAATATCTTTTGATGGCGTTATTTAGAATTAGTCAATAAATTTTTAGCTATTGAATTTTTTATAAACAGAGGAGCTTATTAAATAAACGGAAAATAAAGAAATTGGCTTTTTTGTAAAATCGACTGTGACGAAAAAAAGTTGTTTCCTCAAATTGGTTTCTAATAAAATAAAAGGGAGTTTTTGTAACAGGTTATTTTGTCAAAAGCAAATCTTCACTGCTGTTGATGTTTGTTTATCTAGAACAGTTAGTCATCGAATTGTGGTAAAACCATATTGCTCAGGTTTGATTTATGACATCAGCCATTTCTAGAATACTTTCAGATGTGGTATTAAATTTAGCAAAAGAGCTTCAGTCGAAAGAAGCGGTTTTGTCAAACGTAATTCTGAAAAATTGTATAAGCACTTTATGCTTACATGCTCTTTTGGCAAAAGTGCATTCAGTTTTTTCTGTGCAATTTCTACCTATTCGATAGAAGTTCTTTAAAATTTTTTCGAGAACAGTTGTTTTGTTAAATGTCCGTAGATATGTATATACGTAAGTATGTATTTTTTAATTAACTAGAGCGATGACTTGCTATACGTGAAAAAATACCTAAATAAATTAATGATGGCGATTCTTTTTCATAAATTGCAACAAAATTTTATAATCGGTTAGCTAAATTTAGTATTGGCGCAAAAGTATCGTCAGAAATCAGGTATATGGAATCACAATTTAAGAATATTATTATTTTTTATAAGATTTTCAGTTTATCAGTCATATTTCAAATAAAACTGAAATTTTGATCAACTTTTTATTTCAGGAAATTCTTTCTAATAAATGGAAAACGAACCAAATTAAAAAGTATTATTGGAGTTGTAGTCCGCAAGTAAAGTCTTATATAAGTGTAATATTTTCGTAGAATTAAATTTTACTTATGGCAGTTTTGTAAAGTATTGCAAACTTTTCATTGGGCATCTTCTCTCAATGCACTCGAATCTTAAGATCCAAATATGATTGATGCTGACTTTACCGGAGTTTTAAATATTTATTAAAGGATTATAAAAAGAAAAGATTACATTATATTTTTTGTGTTGTTGACTGAGTTGTTGGATCTATTGATACCATTCTGGAAAAAATTGTTGAAAAATTTCTTCTGAAGTTAAAAAAAATTTACCTGAATAGCGAAACCAGCAGGTCCATGAAATCTTACAACAAAATAAGGATTCCCCATGAAAAATTCTAAATCAATGCAAATATTTTCGCTTAGGGCAATCTTGTGCCACAATATATCTGCATTAATTATTTTGAGAATTTTTTCTTCTTTGTTGCCATCGAAGTCTTATTTTTTTGTACTTTCATGTTGTTGTTGTTGTTGTTGTAACGGTTACCTAGTCCCCGTTTGGGTGATAAGTTCCAGATTCGTTGTCGTCGCGGTCATCTAACGGGAGGCCCAGGAAACGAGCTGTTTCGACGGGGTCGGACCATAGGGAGAAGGATGTTAGATGGGTGGGGTTTGTTGGGCATGCAAAGAGGTGGTTAATGTCATGCGGAGACTCATTGCACGCAGGACATGTGTTTAGTATGTCGGGGTCAATTCTGGATAAGTAGGAGTTTAACCTGCTACAGTATCCGGAACGAAGTTGTGCGAGGGTCACTCTGGTTTCGCGAGGCAACTCGAGCTCTATGTCTGCTATGGGTGGTGGTTTGACTCCTATTACGCCATTCACTGACAGGGAGTCTGTGAAGGTGTTGATGGCTCCACTGTGAATGGCGGTCAGTGCCTGTCTGAAGTCCGTTGCGTCCGAAGTCCGGTCGGCGTACTGTCTAATATCGTCGACGTAGTCAAGGAAAGACCTCTTGATGTTCCTAGGAGGCGGCTCCGCTACAGTCAGGCGACTACAGGGGTGGTTTCTACGAAAACACCCCAGTAGAAACTGCTTGGAGAGGAGTTCGTTGTGCTCCTTAATCGGAAGCATACGGGCCTCACTATGTAGGTGTTCGATTGGAGACATCAAGAGGCATCCCGTGATAGTTCGGAGTGCAGTGTTCTGACAGGTCTGTAGCTTCTTCTTCTGCGTGTCACTACATCTACATTTGTACTTTCATCATTGAGTTTTGCTCTCATTATAGCAGTATATTATGATTATATTTAGTTCTCAAGAAAGAAAATTAGAGCCTTAAATATTTCTATTATAGGATATTTCAGGGTCCAAATTCACATATAATTAAGAAAAGTTGGGAAATAGTTCAAATAAAAAGTATACATTATTTCCTTTACAGTCGAACTTCCCTTTAGTGAGGAAGGGAGAAAACCTTCCAAATCATTTAGAAAATTGAAAATATTAATCGGTATGTTACTCCTTATTTATATTTATGACTATAACAGAATTTTTATCATCCAGTTAAGTCAATATATTCGTTAAAATTCGTTTTCTGTAATGTTGTTTCATGTTATAGGTAACGCCTTGGTCTTGTTGTGGTCAAACATTTTTTTCGAGGTTTAGAATACAACTACAATTTTGTAAAAATCTCACTGGTCATCCATGCTTTTTTCTTAAATTCATAATCGGCAGCTAAAGATTTTATTGCCTTACAGCACCTCGTATTCTTAACCTTTTCGATTACAGGCATTTTAAACTTTTCTGATCCCGTCATATTGCTTCCCACCAGAAAAGTTATTCTTTCCTTGCTATGTTTTGAACCAAAGCATTTCTCATTTTTGAATGTCAGTGTTTTATTTGGCAAGCATTTGAAAAAGAAAGCATTCTCATCGGCATTAAATATGTCGTTTACGTTGTAATTTTCAATAACGATTTCGTATATTGCGTCAGCCCGATTAACGTTTTTTGAATAATAGCATGTCGTCTTTTGAACTTGTCTAACCAACCTGTACTTGCCTTAAAATCATGGGGTTCTAGTGCTTCGGGAAAATCTGGCCAACTGGCAAGTTCGAAGTCATTTGCGTTTGGTGCACTGTCTCATCCTCTGCATTTTTTAAATCACTTCTTTTTCTAAAATCTTTATTTTAATTTTGGGATTCCCTTTATTACACTTTATCAATTTCTGTGAGCACGAATTTACATATAACTGAGTGTAACAGAAAACATATTGGAAAATATTATATTACTATATGGAGACAAAGCCGTAAAATTTGTTTATTATATAGAAAAGTTTACTTTACAGAAATTCATTATAGGGAGACAAAAATACACCGAAAGTAGAACCAAAAAGCTATGACTTCGAAATTAATTATTTATAAGAAGACCTTTATTATATGGAAAATCACAATAAGGAAGTATACATACCGTATATCTATTTAAACTTATTGGAACAGTTAAAGTAGTATTTTATTAAGAAGCAGTGAAACCAAAGCAGCCTTCTTAAAGGAAAAAAACTTTCATGCCTTAAATACATTGCGTCCTTGTGAAGAATACATTTAGTAATTGACATTTGACTGACTAAAAATTTTAAATGCGAACTTCAGAACTAAAGAAAAAATAATACTATAAATGGAGAATGTACTCTGCGAGAAATATGTACATATGGTGCATACTTGTACCAGCACTTACATTAAACACTGTATATCATAAATGCATGAACAGTAAAGCAATACGCATTCATACATACTCGTATATATAAAGTATCTACATGAATTTCCCCGAATTTCAATAATATATCCCACAGATTGGCCGATATTTTTGGAAAAAAATTCAGCCATACGCACTGGGGTTCACATATTTAGTATCTGGTGGCTTGAACAGTTATTTTCCGCTTTTGACAATTTTCAGACTAGAGATGGCGTAGCCTAGTGGCACTTTTTGTGCAAACTTGTATCCAAATATATTCATTAGTGCTTGATTTGTGTACTGCAAAGTGAAAGAATCATAAGGAATTTAAAAGTGTGCTAAATGGGAAATAGGTGTGGTTGTAGTACGATTTAATATAGAACCGTTAGGATAATGTTAAGTGCGAATTTGGATAAAATGGGTAGAGTAGTTCCGGTGATATGTGATTTCACCTCTCGTATCATCCTGGGTGTATAATGTAATGTTTTTGGCACATTTAGTTAGTGATGTTTTGCCCTTCTGGTAGTTTTTGACAAAACCATTATGTGGGGGGAGGACGGGGTTATTCTCCGATTTAATTTTTTTATAGGGTTTGCCTTAGGCGAACTTAGTTATTGTAGGATTTATGTACATTAAACCTATTAAAGTCCACGGCCCAGCTTATTAAAGATTTCTAGCTCAGAGGTACCCCTTTCTACTGCAATCTTCTGTACCAAATTGCAGTTCTATATCTTAATTTGGTGCTTAGTTAGGGCGTTTTATAGGTTTTCGATGAATGGCGTTTTGTGGACGTGGCAGTGGTCCTTACTTTTTCGCCAAAGAGCACGTGTACAAAGTTTCAATAGGTCATATCAGTTTTTTTTTCAAGTTACAGCTCAGTTTCGTCATTCTGAACTTATGCCAGCGTTTTTTTCAATCCTCAAAACATTTCAAAGAGTAATTTTTTGTGATCTTGTTCAGCTTCTCCTTCGATGCAATTTTAATCTCGTCAATCGTAGCGTAGGATCCTCTCCAGTTTTGTGCACAAAAACTGTAACAGGGGGCTAGGTCTGGGGAATAAGCTGACTGTAGCACCATTAGCGTGTTGTTTTTGGTCAAATACAAGGTTTGTTCAAAAAGTATTGCGAATTTTGAATTTTCGCGGACTACTTGTATGCCATTTTCACCAATATCACATAAGCTAGTGAATTATTCCATGTCTAGGGGTGATCACTTTGAAGGAGACAAAATAGATGTTTATAAATATATAACATAAATACTTTCAAGAAATATAAAATTTGCGATACTTTTTAAGCAAACTTCGTACGAAACCCTATTTATATCACTCAATTAATTTTAGGTGACGTTTGTATCAACGTTAGGTGACCAAACTATTAAATTCTGTAGCAACATGTTGCAAGAGTATGAAAATTACTAGTAGAGAGAAAACTTACAAGGCTTCTTCTTATGTGTTTACACTAGCAGTGAAGTTCAAGGTCATGAAAATAAAGATTACAAAAACAAGTCTTTCGTAATATAATATAATATACCTATACTAAAAATTACTATCAATTTATATGAAAGGAATGAGAAAATTATGTGACTTGTTATTAAAGTAATAAGTCATTTACAAAGTTTATTATTGTGGTCAGCGGTTTTATGGCATCGATTATACTCAGCCAAGAAACAAACAAATAGCAAGTAAGGAAGGGCTAAGCGCGGATGAAATCGAACATTTTATACTCCTGTGACTAACCAGGATCAAACTTCATATTAAACAATGTTGGGAAGGAATTCAACATTCATTATTAGACGAAATCGTGAATGAATTACGTTAAGAGTTTTTTTTTATTAAGTTATATTATAGGTCATAGATTAAATTAGTTTTATATCTATATTTTACTTCCTGTCAGCGAAAATAATATTAATATCATCATCAAAAAAGACATATCTGACAAGAGTAAGGTCAACTATGCGTACACAGTCAGCCGGGCGTTCGAACATTTTTCTATTAGGTATATGAGGGCTAATGGAATTTATGATCCGATTCAATCTAATTTTGGAACGCAGGCATATTAAGGATTATCTCTGATCAAAAAAGGATTATCTCTGATTTTCTATTATTTATCTTACAGATTGTCCGATATTTTCGACAAAAAGATCTGGGGTTGCCATATTGGGTATCTGGGATCTTGAATAGTTTTGGTCCAATTTAGACAGTTTTTGGTCAAAAGATGGTAAACCTTAAAACCACTATTCATGCAAAGTTTTATCCGGATACATTGATTGGCTCTTCATTTGTTTACTGAGAAGTGAAACAATCTGATGAAATATAAAACTATGGTATATAGAAAGAAGACGTGGTTTTTGTCCAACGGCCAAATTTGTTATCGGCTCATATAAATGCTTCTCGTACTATCTCGGGTGTAAAGTCTTTCTTATAGATTTATATAATATATATTTGTTATGGCATTACATAAGTTTTCAATTAATGGTATTGTGTGGGCGTCGCTGTGATCAGATTACGCCCATCTACGAACTCGTCCTTTTATTTTTTGCCATGGAACACGTGTACAAACTTTTTTTACGATAGCCATTGCAATTGTGGCTGATTTAATTGGAGAAAAAAATGTACTTCGAAATATATAAGTTGTAATTATGTAATTATCACTGAAATAAATAGATGTTCAATAATATCAAGATTTTTTCAAGTCCGGTTTAACTAAATTTCAAAGAAATTTTCATTCAAGTGAAGAACAAAGTTAACGATATCACGTCCAAACTTTAAACGCTAATGGGACTCTCAATCTCTTCGTTATTCCAAATACTATGAAGAGCTCAGCAAGTGACGCATAGCCATAAGTTAAAAGGGCAGAATGGAACACTTATATTCTTAAAAGAGTATTTAAAATATTTTTGTAAGTAATTTAAGAGTTAAGTATCTTGAGTTATTGAATATACTTCTGTGTGGTAGGTGCGAATGCAGATGATTACAAATTTTTCAGAGTATATTTCTAGCATAAATAAACTTCTCTCAGCAATTCTAAGATGCTCCCAACAAATGCGAAGAGGATATCGACTTCAAAATTATGAGCACCAAATTCATAAAATGATTACCAACTTTTTTTGGCAACACAACTTCTTGTGATTAAATGTACATGGTGAAAGAAAATATGTGTCAAGTTAAAAAAAATTTAGTAAATACATAATTATCTTTAAGCAATTCTTACCTTGCAGGTAAGCAAACTCGCCAAAAGTATTAAACACATTTTGAAATATTTGAAATAAAAACCGTTTCTTTAGCATACCCAGAACCTACTCAACCGTGAAGTAGTAAAATTCATAATAATTAAAAAGCCAACAATATATTTAATGGGTTCTAATGCAATATTGAATTTGACATACTTAGAGTAATACTACCACATTTCATAATAATAGAAAACACCTAGCTATGGCATCATACGCTAGAAACTAATGAGATCTTATAAAATTCAGCAAATAATTGGCACGCCAAGACCTTCATTCTCTCTAACTCCGCCCAGCTAATGTGGCATATTTAATTCGTCAAAGTACAAAATTCGTAAAATTGTATTTATTGTTTTTGTACCCTTTCGAAATTTTATGCTAATGAACTGAGAACAAAATCAAATCAAAAACAGTCTATTAATGGTTGCTTATCTTAATTTCGTATGCAATTAAAAAGCAATAAAATCTAGAAAAACTCTATTACCGAAAGACCACGATGTTGCTGATGAAAGGTTTCCTTTACAACAATAATGATGAATGGCCTGCGTCAATAGAATGCTCCTGATTGAACAGAAAATATAAATGCTCTTATTATTAGCACCATGGGTTGGTGTTGCTATATAAATGCAAATTCGATTTTATAGACAAGTAGAGCAGTTAAATTAAAAAGCAATCCTATATGATAAAAAAAATAGCTTGAGTTGATTTAAATTATTTATTTGCATTAGAAAATTAGAATGCGAGACAAAAAATTTAAAGCGTCAAAGTAAAGCAAAAGCAACAAATCAGTGATTCTCAAAATTTCTGCAGTAAAAGCTTTTAATTTATAATTTTAGTGCCTCAATATAATAGTTTACTTTTTAATTTGTGGGCAGCTTTGTTTTTACGTTACTTACGCATACTTAAAAAAAAACAAGAAATAACGTTAACTTCGGTTGCACCGAAGCTATAATACCCTTCACAAATACAAAGGCCCCTTACATGAACTTGATTCCGATTGTACAGTTTGTATGACAGCTATATGCTATAGTGAATTTATTCAGATCGGGTGACTAAAGCATATAGCTGCCATACAAACTGAACAATCGAAATGAAGTGCTTGTATGGAAAACTCTTTCATTTGATGAGGTATCTTCACGAAATTTGGCATCTATTATTATTTAAGACAACAATTTAATCTCCGAAGAAATTATTCTAATCGGGTGACTATAGTTTATATCTGCCATACAAACTGAACAATCGGAATGAAGTGCTTGTATGGAAAACTGTTTCATTTGATGAGGTATCTTCACGAAATTTGGCATCTATTATTATTTAAGGCATTAATCCAAATTTCGAAGAAATTGTATAGATCGGATCACTATAGCATATAGCTGCCATACAAACTGAACAATCGGAATCAAGTGCTTGCATGGAAAATTTTATTATTTGACGAGGTATCTTCACGAAATTAGACACGAGTACTTGCTTAAGGCAACAAATTATTCTCCGCAGAAACGTTCGGAATCAAGTTCATGCAAGGGGCCTTTGTATTTGTGAATGGTATTATTACTTCGGTGCAACCGAAGTTAATGTTTGTTCTTGTTTTTTAATCAATGCGATAATTTTTTTTGTTTTTTAGTATAGAAAATTTTATTTTAATTTATATAAATAATTGTGGCCTGAAGCGTTGATTTTCGATTTAACGGACTGCTTCATTTCAGTCAGGTTTCTGGGTTTTGGTTTTTACCCCTCTTGCTTGACATAACCACATAAAAAAGTCTGGTGCAGTCAGGTCAAGGGACCTTGTGGGCCAGCGGAAAGTAAGAAAGTCTCTTGACATTAATCGTCCTGGCTATGTGTGCTCCATCTTGCTGGAACCAAACGCTATTAAAAAGGAAATGTCTTCGGCACAGTTCTGGGTAAAAAAAAACTCATTTTACATCTTTAAATAGCGGTGCATTTGACAACATTTACAGTTACTGTTACACCATTTTCTTCAAAGAATTATGGCCCGACAATACACCTTGATGAAACTACGCAACACACAGTGACTCGTTCTGGTTGAAGCTCCGTCTCGTGAATTATTGTTAGATTCGATTCACTCCATAAACGGCAATTTTGCTTGTTTACATTTCCGTTTAGATGAAAATTGGCCTCATCAGACATAAACAGGCATTTTATCAAGTTATTGTCTCTATGGCCATTTCAATCAGTTTTTGGAAAAACTCAAGACGAA
Source organism: Bactrocera oleae (assembly GCF_042242935.1). Classification (NCBI taxonomy): domain Eukaryota; kingdom Metazoa; phylum Arthropoda; class Insecta; order Diptera; family Tephritidae; genus Bactrocera; species Bactrocera oleae. The sequence continues at coordinate 30,290,613 of NC_091537.1, forward strand.
TAGGCAAATCTAGAGAGTTTAACCGGCTTGTTATTTGAACTTTGTATGGAAACAGGCTTAAGTCATTTGTATTCCGTTGTATTGACCGTCTACTAACTCCAAGTTGCGCCGATAAATTGCGCTTCGAAACTCTTGGATTTGCCTGAATTGACCATGCAACAGCCGTACCACAAACATACGGATCTCGATGGTACGGTATTTTTGCATACTTCCAGATTCGAAAAACATGTTTACCAACCACATCCTGATCCAGGGAGCGCCGCTAAAATCCCGTCTTTTCGGGATCCCAAGCATTGATTTTTATAAATTTAGATAAAAACCTGCCAAATAAAAAAAAAGTAAGTCGATTACTCACACAGAAAAAAATTAATTACGGTTTGTTTTTGTAGCACCCATCGTGAGCCACCCTGTATTACAGCTGTCAACACTGAGTCAGTGCCGTTAACTAGAAAGGAAGAAAGCCTTTAGAAATACTTTTAAATTATTATTATTATTATTTATTAGACACATTATAAAATTTATTATGTAACATACATAGTATGGCGTTCTACCTGCAACCGCATACGACGCCATTTTCATACTCTCGCAACATGTTGTCACTGAGTATAATAGTTTTGTTCACCTAACGGTTATTGGTATCACCTAAAATTAATCGAGTTAGATATAGGGTTATGTATATATAAATGATCAGGATGAAGAGTCTGTCCGTCCGTCCGTGCAAGCTGTAACTTGAGTAAAAATTTAGATATATTTATGAAACGTGGTACACATGTTTCTTGGTACAGTAAGACAGTTGGTATTGCAGATGGGTGTAATCGGGCCACTGCCACGCGCACAAAACGAAATAAATCAAAAACAAATAAATTGCCATAACTAATCTCCACAATACAGACTGTTATTTGGTACACAGGATCAAATTAAGGAGGGGCATCTGTAGTTAAAATTTTTCTTTAAGTGGGCGTGGTACCGCCCCTAATATATTTAATGTGCATATCTCCTATACCACTGAAGCTATAATAACAAAGTTCACTGGGAACAAATGTTTTTAACACCTCTACCTACAGTGTGAAAATGGGTGAAATCGGGTGGCACTCCCCTCCACTCCCAATATAGGGGTACCGTTAAAAAATACTAAAAGCCCGATAAACAAAGCACTAAACAAGTCAGAGACATTAAATTTTATCTGTAGGATGGTATGAGATGACTTTATAGGAACCGCGTTCAAAATTAGTAAGTGGGCGTGGCACCGATCTCAACCAAATTCGGTACATAATATTCTTCTTATATTTCTAGATAATAGTGCGAAATCGGATTACAACCACGCCTATTTCTCATATAACATCATTTTAAATTCCATATAATTTTTTCACTTTCCAGTATGCAAATCAAGTAACAATGATTATATCGGCGTAAAACTTTGAGTGAATAATACATTAAAAGTATGCCACCTTGTGACCAAAAATTGTGTAAATTGAACCAAAACTGTTCAAGCCCCTATGTACTGAATATGTAGACCCCAGTGCCTATAGCTTTTTACCGAAAATATCGGTCAACATAGAACAAGGCGGCAAGATCCACAAAGAAATCTAAAACTATTATATGTTATATGTAAAATCGCCTACTCCCTATATAATGGTTATGTGTAAAACTACTAACAGGGCGACAATTCACTGAATAAATGTGCCATAAGCATTTAATTTCACAATCAAGATGGTGGGGAAGACCTTTATGGGAGCAGGCACCATATATAACATTACTTTGCGAGAGTATAAATTGTTCGGGTATACCCGAACATATTTCTTTCTTACTTCTTCAGTAGGTTTGTAAGAATCCATAGAAAACAGAATATGAAAAATTTGTTGAGTAAAAAGAAAATTGACATAAAAGTGGAAACAATGTGTTGTGTATTCCAAGAAATGCACTTTTTGAGTAATTTTTAAAGCGCTTTGCTACTCTTCATTCATTTGGGTTTTAATCTTCTGGGCATGAATATAGTGTTCCACAATATTTACAACATCCACAACATTTTCGTCTTTGTAATATAAATCAAAACGAATGTACATTTCCATATTTAGTCACCTTTTCGTGAGCAATACTGAATAATGTTGTTTTCGTTTAAAACTTTCAGCTTATGTCAAATCTTGACTTTTTTAAGTTGCTAACATCAATGAGACTTCGATTGAAATTAGTTGTAGTTCGTAATACCAAAAGAAAAATTAGTCAAAGGTTCATATTGCTCTATTTATTTTTAAATTTTACTTACAAATAATACTAAATACTCGTATATATATGTATGTGTAAATGAGGCTAACACCTTTCCTAGACATTTGAGCAGGCTTGTCGCTATATTTGTCGGCCATCACGTCATAAATATCTCAATTGGAGCGACATACAGATTTCCTACAGTAAAGAGCTTGTTTGTTCCAAAAATCGCGTTTGAGTGACAACCTCATATCGATCAAAGCGAGTTTATATGCCATTGGTAGCATTCTAAAATACTAATATCGGAATATTCTATGCTTCTCAATTTCATAGCTTGAGAGCAAAGTTCACTCGTCTGAAAATTACAAATAATTTCCGAAAGTATACCCAATAAAAAACACTAATTGTGCTCACATATTTATTTTATCAGAAATGAATCCGTAGTTCTTTTCTAAATATATATATTATATCTGCAGAGCAGAGCAATTTTAGAAATTTTTCTAACCAAAAATAAAATTAAATTGTGAGAAATTATTTGTCACGATTATCGACGTTAGCAAAAGTCGGTCAAGCCAACGAAGAAGTTTACATTGAACAAGTAAGGAAGTTGTAAATTCGGCTGTAACCGAACGTTTTATACTCTCGCAACTTGCAAGGATCAAAGCCCGGGTAATTACTTCAGGTGTTGGCAAAATTTTATATTAAAGGAAGTATTGATCGGATTCAACCCATTTTTGACACAAAGACATACTACTATCGAGAGTTTCATTTATTTATTTTATTATATGAATTGCAATAACATATCTTACATATTGACCGATATTTTCAGTAAAAATTCAACAATAGGCATTGGGGTCCACATATTCAGTATTTAAGGGCTTGAACAGTTTTGGTTCAATTTAGACAATTTTTGGTAACAAGGTGGCATATTTTAAACGCATTGCTTGCTTGCTTTATTGTAGCTTTAGCGGTTTAGGAAATATACACATTAAATCTATTAGGAGGCGGAACACTTTTAAAAAAAAATTTTAACTGCAGATGCTCCTCCCTAATCTGATCCTGCATACCAAATAACAGTCTTGTATCTTATTGTGGAACTTAGCTTTGGCAATTTTTTTGTTTTTGATTAATGGCGTATTGTGGTCATGACAGTGGTTCGATTACGCCCATCTGCAATACCAACCGTCTCACGGTACCAAGAAATATGTATACCAAGTTTCATAAAGATATCTCAATTTTTACTCAAGTTACAGCTTGCACAAACGGACGGACTAAAGGACAGACAGTCACTCGGATTTCAACTCGTCTCTTCATCCTGGTCATTTATATATATATTATATATAACTCTATATTTAACTCGATTAGTTTTAGGTGATACCAACAATCGTTAGGTGAACAAAACTATTATACTTTGTACCAACAGGTTGCGAAAGTATAAAAAGCAACAATCTTAAGCGTCTATTCCGTGAATGTGATCAAAAATAGGTTCGTCAGCTGAGAAATATCATTGGTGATATCATTGGTGATCTCGGAAACTCGCATATTTGTGTTAACTTCCAAATAACTATTGTGAAAGTCAGAATCAGAAAACAATTTTTTTTTTAGACTACTTAGTAAGAAATCAGCACCTGTGGCATATTAACTATTTCCAGCGAAATCAGAAACTAACCAATCTGTTGGCACAAATTGAATTGTTAACCTGAAAAAGCTTTAGTATATTTTTATTACTTAGCCCTTTATTTATGCAAAAGTTGCTTATTAGCATGCAAATAACTGTTCTAACTTTGATTGGCAATAAAGATTAGAAATCGACTGAGATAACTTAAGTGGAGCTGAATCAAAATGCTGGTATATTACAGAGTAGTTTGGCGAGTTTATGGAAAATATTTGGAGGGCTAATCTACATTTTAGAACATTAACCGTTCTTATGCAAATTTGTGCGAGAATATTTAATTCAGGAAAAGACAACACTAAATTTTAATACGCAAATGGCATATAATTAAAGAGTGTTTTGAAATTAATGATTAAGATATTACGAATAAATCGATTTTTGATTTATGGTTTTAGTTGTGTTGAATAATTTGAGCTTCATCAGAATTCTTAAATAACAATAATGTAAATCATTTAATTTTTATTTATTATTTATTCTTTTGTTAAATTTTGGAATTCGAAACACAGGAAAGTTACAAACATTTAATAATTATCATTAATAGAGCATTATTTAAGCTTTTTTAAGAGTAAATGGTTACAGGCTTGATTTTGATACATTTTTAATTAGCGTTTAAGTTTAATTAGCCTAATTCCCAAGCAAACGCCTTCCGGTGAAAAGCATTGATTCACTGCACTACTTTGGTCTCACACTTTCGCTGATTAAATTTAATATCTGGCATTGCGAAAACTCGGAATACTGTAATTTTCGATGCTTTGTAACAACTTTGTTAACTTTTAAGCACCGCCTAAAGCCACTAAATTAAACAAGCACAATATATTTACTCCACATTACTTTAATAAACAGCAAATTTCCCACCCAAAACCTGCGCTATGTAAAAACAAATCAAAGTGAAGACAAAGCGAGTACGTTGCATAAGTCTTTTAATCGTGCATACGCGTTTTTTACGTATCTTAATTTACGTTAAAAGTAGCGAAAATCCGCAAAATACACAAACATTTTATATATATATATATATAATTTTTTTTTTTCAACTTACAGCGCAAAAGTTTGAAGATCAAAAATGTTTTATAATTTACGAGGCCCACGCAATTTCGGCAAAATTTGTTAATTTGTTACTATTCCAAAATGTGGCGACAGATACAAATGTCTGTTTGCTATTAAAAGAGTCAAACTAATCACTGTCACGGACATATTAAGTATTTAAATTCGAATGAAAGGCAAATTAAAAGCTCGAAGGGCTATCAGTCTTATGCGCAGAAACGGCTTAGGGTTCAAGGCACTCGCACCAATTGAATCATACTTGGTGGAGAAGTTTGACTCTGCGCATTTCGCAAACGAAAGACCACCAAGCGCGTTAATTGTTTTTATATATATTAATATTTATGTATTCAACCATGCAATGTGATTGTTTTCGTTCGCGCTGACAACTTAATAGCATTTATTTTGGCCATCCTTTGTTTCTTACATAATTTCTATTTATCTCAGTAAGGCTGGTAGTTGCGTTGCCAATTTTGGTTTGGCCATAGTTTTGTTCTGAATCTGGTTTTGCTGCGCATGCCGAGGTCATTAAGTTGAAGATGTTAGTGACTACTGTCTGCAAAGCTCAGATATAAAACATAGACATATTCCTACATATGTGTATGGGCGGGAATTTCGAGTTGACTTTTTGCTATTATTTAAATTAGCGTTCAAATATATTTTTGCTTATATTTCAACAAAATTAAATGCGAAAAATTCACAATAAAATATTTTAATACAAAGCTTAATATATTTAAAATATATACAGACGTATTTATATATTCATGTACCATGCTACATAGCTACCAATAAATTTTAAGTTGACTAATTTTCCGAATATTTGCGAATTATTGAAAATGAAATGTAAGAAAATTTGCACAGAAAAACTTGATTTTGAACATTAAGTGGGGAATAAACTAGTTCAACCATTTTGAAATGAAATAAAGTATACTTTGTTTTTATTAAATGGTCTGTCGCACAGCTGTTGTTATTTAGATTTCTATCATCTGAACTAAATCAGATAATTTATATAAAATGGTTAATGCTGTAAAATATGTTATTAATATATTCTTATCTTGGGTTTTGTGCTCTTCAATGTTAAAGGTGGTGCAGAAAGCTACAGGTTTCGATTTTGAAAAAATAATAATAATGTTGAGACATTGAAAGAAAGTTTCGGCACTAGCACTTGATCGTAGAAAGAAGAAATTTAGTAATTTCAGTTAGGATTCCTTTACTTTACTTATTTCCCAGGTCTTTCAGTCTTTTGAAAGGCACTTTATAATACAACTGCTGCAATAAGCTTATATTGATGAATATTTTCTATATCTATGTAAAGAACGTGTCGAGGTTTTTATTGAACAAGAACTCTGGGAAGACCTAAATAATATTCGAATTGGAAAACATTCCTGTAAAGTGATAAAACCCTTTTAAATTCTAAAATTGTATTACTATTTAATATACATTATCATCTGAGTTGGCTACAAATACAGATTTTATATACCTACATTAGATTAATATGTAAAATATACTCTGCCGTTAACTAAAAGCAGCTTTTCAAAAACTAAAATCAGTGAATAAAACTGAATATTTTTGATAGAAGTGGACCTGTTGATAGGTAATTCATTCTATTTATACAAATATTGCGACTTTTTACTCAATCCAAATGAAAAGTTAGAAAATAAATAATTTACCACCTCTGAGTTAATCCGTTCTTTAATTTCTTAGGAAAAATATGCAGCTACCAATAACCGTTTCCCATTGGATGGACGAGTGATTCAAATCCCGACCATATTTCCTCACTTAGATAGGTACAACAAGCATTTGCAACAAAGTTGAGCATACAATGTTAAATACGGCACTAAAACTCAGGTTATCAACTGCAGCACTCAGCTACTGAGTGTAGATTGTCATAAATACTTATTTCAACGACGACTACCGCCATGCAGCTTAGTTGCCATACGTAGTAATGGCTGCAATTATAATTTTTGTAGTCAGTTTTATAACTATATGTAACTATAGTAGTATGCGAATTATTGTGTAAATATACATGTATGTGTATTAGTGGGGTTCGAACATTCACGGATTTCAGGGATCTTTTTTATTATTTTCCGACTTCTGGGACTAAATTTTACTAAAAACGAACTACAATAAGTAAAACACATTTATATTTTATAACAGTACAAAAAACTGGAGCAATAATCACACATTTTTTTATAATTTTCTTAATCCAAGACTTTCTGCACAAGCTTTTAACATTCAACATTGAATTTCTTAATTTTTCATTAAAATCTTTTATATAGAAGTATTATATTTAATCTCATATACAGTGTATTTCGTTTACGCGAATGTGAATTTTTGTTTTTAAATTTTTGTCCCTAAGGGCTTAAGGAACAAAAAAGCTTCTCAAAATCAATTCAGTATGTATTTTATTATCAAAAATTATTAAAAGTTAGAAATTCATTGTATTTGATATTGGTATTGCTATACATGGGGGCAAGCTTCGTTTAGCCGCATGACAAAACATACAGGTAGTGCAAAACTAACATAATTAATATTTTATTTTGCTCCCATTAGATTTTATTAAACCGAAAATGCCATTTGGCACACTTTCAGAAAGTTTTTTAAGATATCGTCTTGAATTTTTTCTCAGCTCTCTTTAGTTGCCCTCTTTAGACTGCGTGCTGGTAATTTCGTTAATTTTATGATTTTAATTCAAACCAGTGAACTGAATAACGTAACATCGAATTGGGATTGATTCTGATTCCAACATAACACTACATATTTCGGAGCTTCCATTAAACGAATACGCGGCCCAAATCATGAGACTTCCCCCACCAAAGATTCTGCTTAATTTAAAATCCTGGTTTCTCTTTTGCATTCAAATCAAGCCAAAAGTAACTAGACCCATCTAGACCATCGAAATCCAATTTTATTTCGTCGGAAAAAATTACACTTCTTCATTCTAATGTCCAATTCATATGCGTTTTTGCGAACTGTAACCTTGCATCCATATGGTATTTTGTTAATGGTGGTGCTTTCGCCTTTATAAATAACGGTAATGTGTTTAAAATCTTGAAACACGAGGCCTTGTAATGCAAAGATAAAGTTTTGCTACAATTTGTGAAGCAGTTAACTTTTGTTGTTACCAGGTCCTTAATTTGACCTTATTGTCGTTCTGTGATCTTTTGATTTCCTTTAGTTTTCTTCTTCTGACCATATTTCTTGCCTAATTTTAAATAATTTTGAATAACTTTCTCAGATCTTTTAAGTTTTAAAGTAATCTGCATTATATAAGCCGATTTCTTTATGCACAGTTATAACGGCATAACTGAATATAAAGCAATGATTTCACACAATATCAGTTTTACTGTTTCTCTTGAAAAAATTTGAACTTACCTTGTGAATTTCTTTTTTAATATATTTTATCAATTTTGTGTATAAAGAAGGTGCGCACTGAAATTATCACTGTTTACCACTTTTTAATGACTGTACTCTAAGTTTCACAGTGGCTCATTAAATTGATTAAAAAATACTAAAATATTTTACAAAATTATGATTTAGAATAATCGCAGCAAGTGTAAAGTGCAGTAGCAATTTCCACAGTAACGTTGAATAATAGCAAGAGGCTAGCACTGTTCGATTCGCCATTTATAAATATTTTTAATATCTATTTTTGAACCACCCTAACATTGACCACAATATTATAAACTTATAACTCCTAAAAAAATTTTTTTATGTTCCCTACAACTTAGTCGGGAGGCAGCGCATTTGCTGAAGATGCTTACCGCCGACGTCCAGCAACTGGTTTGCGCACATTTTATGAGAGCTTTTTGATTGAACTTTTAAACGATTTGTGGCAGTATTAGAAAAATCACAAATAAAATTTGTTTTTGCAGCAACAGCGGCAGAACAGCCAGCGACTTTGATGATAATATGTGCAACAGTAAGCACACACACATCTATGTTTTTTATGCATATGTAAATGTTACAGCAACTAAAACACTAATTACCACAGAACGCTGGCGACTTTGCTTGCTATTTATGTGGCAATGAAATTATAAGCAATCTTACTTGTTGCCTGCAACCAGTCGTTGATACTAATCTAAGTATGGTTTTTGTTGTTGTTTGCACATTTTACTCGCAATGTTTGAGATTAAAATTGTACTTACAATTTATTGGCATGTTGCCACTGTGGCGAGTGCGAGTGGAGCTCCGTCGACGACTCATTACTTTATTGCTGTTGCTGCAAACGTGCTGGTGTGCTGGCAGCTGATTGAAAAGCATCGATTGTTGGACAGACAGCTCCTCACGCTTCCTAGCACGTCTGCGATGCCTGATAAAGACATTTTTTCCTATAATTTCTGATTTTTCTATTCCCACTTTCCACTTTGATTTTTGATTCTCGCTGGGTTCGGAAAGTACCGCAAAAGTAGAGATCAGAACCACTTCACTACTGTTTATTTAATCTGATGAACTGCCAATAGAAATGGCCACGAGTTTACCTACCTATATACATGGTCATACAACAACAACATAGGTAAATATGAACAAATGTGTTTTTGTATATAGCATATGTATGTATGTATGTGTGTGTGTTTGTAGCGTGCATAACGCAAATGTACCTATAAACAAGTAAGGAAGGGCTAAGTTCGGATGTAACCGAACATTTTATACTCTCGCAAAGTCAAATGGTATACTCGTTTGAGATTTCTTTGTGGATTGACTGATATTTTCGGTAGAAGGTCAACTATAGGCACTGGGGTCCACATATTTAGTACTTAGGGGTTTGAACAGTTTTGGTTCGATTTAGACAATTTTTGGCCGCAGGGTGGCATACTTTAATTGCATTATTCACGCAAAGTTTTACCCCGATATAGTCATTGTTACCTGATTTGCATAGTGGAAAGTGAAAGAATCAGATGGCATTGAAAATGGTGTTACATGGGAAGTAAGTCCGATATAGTCATTGTTACCTGATTTGCATAGTGGAAAGTGAAAGAATCAGATGGCATTGAAAATGGTGTTACATGGGAAGTAAGCGTGATTGTAGTCCGATTTCACATTTTCGCACTACGACATAGAAACATGAAAAGAACGATATGCACCGAATTTGGTTGAAATCGGTTGAGCAGATCTCAAGATATGGGTTTTCACCTAAAAGTGGGCTGTGCCACGCCCACTGACTAATTTTGAACGCGGTTCCTATAAAGCCAATTTATACAATCTCAGAGATAAGATTTAATGTCTCTGGCGTGTTTAGTGCTTGATTTATCGCGCTTTTAGTAGTTTTTAACAGTACCGTTATATGGGGAGTGGGCGGAGTTGCCACCCGATTTCAACTATTTTCACACCGTCAATAGAAGTGCTAAAAACATTTGCTTCTAGTGAATTTTGTTATTATAGCATTATGGCGGGACCACGCCCACTTTAAAAAAAAAAAATTTAACTGCAGATGCCTCTCCGTAATGTGATCCCGTGTACCAAATAGCAGTCTTGTATCTTATTGCGGAGCTTAGTTATGGCAAGTTATTTGTTTTTGATTAACGGCGTTTTGTGGGCGTGGCAGTGGTCCGATTACGCCCATCTGCAATACCAACCGTATCACGGTACCAAGAAACATGTCTACCAAGTTTCATAAAGATATCTCAATTTTTACTCAAGTTAGAGCTTGCACGGACGGACGGACAGACGGACGGACGGACAGACAGTCACCCGGATTTCAACTCGTCTCTTCATCCTGATCATTTATATATATATAACCCTATATCTAACTCGATTAATTTTAGGTGATACAAACAACCGTTAGGTGAACAAAACTATTATACTCTGTAGCAACAGGTTGCGAGAGTATAAAAAGTCCACATATGCGCGTGTGCCCAGCAAATAAGAATCGTTTTTCGTTTCCTTGGCTGTATCTACTTTCCGCATAAAAGTCTAATGCTCAATTTTTGTGTTGGGGAAAAGTTATTACACTGCAATCAGTTGTTGTGATAAAAAATGTCCATGATTGAAGTCATTTAATAGCTTTGGGAAATCGATTGGCGCTTAGCTGCCGCAGTTCCGCTGCTATGCAAATATGCAATGGAAATTTTATTCACACAAATGAACAGTATTTACTTGCCTAATGCAATTTTTTATGGTCGCAACATGTTGCACAGAGTATAATAGTTTTGTTCACCTAACGGTTTTTGTGTCACCTAAAACTTATCGAGATAGATATGGAGTTATGTATATATTATATAAATGATCAGGGTGACGAGACGAGTTGAAATCCGAATGACTGTCTGTCTGTGCAAGCAATAACAAACTTTTTACACGTGTTCCTTCGTACCCAAGAGGGATTGGTATTTCAGATGGGCGTAATCGGACCACTGCCACGCCTGCAAAGTGCCATTAAACCAAAACCTATAAAGTGTCAAGACTAAGCACTAATTTAGGATACAAAACATTAATTTGGTGTAAGAAGTGGCAGTGGTAAAGGGCACTTGCGGGCTAAAAAATGTAAAAAAGTGGGCGTGGCCCCGCCCTATAAATGGTTAAATGTACATTAAGCTATCTTAACCGAACTTGTTTAGAGAAAGTATTATTATATTCTTTAAACATTGTGAAATGAAATTGAGAGTCCCGCCTACTTCCCGTACAACGGATTTTAAATTGGATCTGGTTATTTGAATTGAGTATACAAATAAACGTCAATGAAGATATTAGCGTAAACAAATAGTTTCCGAAAATTTTCGAAATCGGACAATAACTTTTGAATGCCCCAGACTACAATTATTGTAATGTAGAGAACATTTCGGTATTAAAGTAGATGTTTTCATAGAGAATTAATTGTTTGTGACCTTCCAGCTTAGATAATTAATACAACTAGGGTCGGCAGTGGTTGAAATTCGACAAAATGTGAACAAAATCTAAGTGTGCTGTAAAAAAAAATTTCCAAAAATAAATTTAAAAAAATTACAATATGTAATTCATTCTCGACCAAAACTATTTGTTTTGTTTCTAGTTTTGGTTTATTCTTTCTTGAATGAGCAATCGCATCAAATTAGCCAATTTGAATATCTCATCATATGTGGTCACGTATGCACCTGCGGAAGGATGCCAAAATAATTAGTATAAAATATTAATGAAATGTTCGAATGAGAAACCGATGAAGCCTCGAACTAATGCTTAATCTTGTAACCTTTTCTACAAAGAAATTATCTTGCTCTTGCATTCTATATTGAACAGTCGTATCGACATCGTAAAAATACAAGTGGACATAATTTGACATACGACCATATGCTGTGACCAGGGGTCCACCTCTGTAATAAAATATGTCGTGAATTTCGAAATTAGAAAGTTCTCTTAAAACTGTGTCAGATATATTGGCATAGGCGGAAATGTAGCTCCGAATATTGTCAAAATAATTTTGGGCTTTTTCAACCAATGCACGTTTGAACGAACTTCGCAAAGGATTTGAATTATTATCAACATTATCATCAACTTCAATTAAATTTGAATTGGAAGTATTAATTAGATTTCGCGTTCTACTCAATTGCATATTTTCTCTATTTCTTTGTCTCTGTACTCTCCATGTAAGCGATTTAGGGTAAGTTATGATAAAGAAGATAAATGTGTGCGCATCGACGACACTACACTTCCAAAAAAAGAATTTAATTCATTGACTGAATGACTGATTACCAATAAATATCGCTTACCAAACATACAAATTATGTTCACAATTTTGTTTACAAATTGAAAGTAAAGAAAACTAGAAAAAACGTTAACTTCGGTTATGCCGAAGCTATTAAACCCTTCACAAATACAAAGGCTCCTTACTAGAACTTGATTCTGATCTTTCAGTTTGTATGGCAGCTATATGATATAGTAATCTGATCTGAATATTTTCTGCGGAGAATACATTGTTGCTTCAAACAACAACTCACGCTTAATTTCGTGAAGATACCTCGTCAAATAAAAAAGTTTTACATGCAAGCAATTTACTCTGATCGTTCAATTAATATGGCAGCTATATGCGATAGTTATTTTTTCTATACAATTCTATACAGATTGCATTATTGCCACAAATAATATCTATGCCAAATTCCGTGAAGATACCTCGTCAAAAGAAAAAGTTTCCCATACAAGTACTTAATTCCGATTGTTTAGTTAGTAAGGAAGCTGGTCCAATATCGGCAGCTCTGACAAATGAGCTGCTCCTTAGTGAAAAAAGGACTGAATATTTTCTGCGGAGAATACATTGTTGCTTCAAACAACAACTCACGCTTAATTTCGTGAAGATACCTCGTCAAATAAAAAAGTTTTACATGCAAGCAATTTACTCTGATCGTTCAATTAATATGGCAGCTATATGCGATAGTTATTTTTTCTATACAATTCTATACAGATTGCATTATTGCCACAAATAATATCTATGCCAAATTCCGTGAAGATACCTCGTCAAAAGAAAAAGTTTCCCATACAAGTACTTAATTCCGATTGTTTAGTTAGTAAGGAAGCTGGTCCAATATCGGCAGCTCTGACAAATGAGCTGCTCCTTAGTGAAAAAAGGACAGGTGAAAATTTCAGATCGACAGCTTAAAAACTGAGGAACTAGTTTGTATATATACAGACAGACGGACATAGCTGAATCAACTCAGCTCATTATTCTGATCAGTTATGTACTTGTATATATTTTATAGGGTCTCCGACGTTTCCTTCTGGGTGTTCTTCGTGACAAAGTTAATATATCCTGTTCAGGGTATAAAAATAAACTTACCAGTAATAAAGGAAATAATAGGATATCGTCAAAACATTGAAAAATTTCAAAAATTAACTATCACACAATGTACAATACTTAAAATTGATCTAAAAATTTGTGCGTTAAAGATGGAATAGTAACAGAATTCAGTGTTGCAATACATTTTTGTTAGCGTGATTATATATAGAAGATATGAAAAGTTAAATTTTCAATGAAGATTATTTTTAAACTGATAAATTTTGTAAAGGATTCGCGCAGTAACTTCCAATAGTCCTCTCATCACCCTCTTTCAAACCTGGAGTCAATCAGCTTGTGATACAGTAATTCATAGGAACAAACAAGCTATAAATTAATTTTATTAGAGATAAATTATTTGAGTTTATTAAAAAACTCGATTTTAGAGTTTCTTCATAATTTCAATAGTTCATCATCTAGGGATATACAATCGACAAAAAAGTAATCTTTATGCTTAAAAATATTGGGAAATGATTCTATTGCAGGTTAAATTATAATGATTATAACGTTTTAACTACGCTATAGAAGAAAACCTCCTTTGAACAGAAAGTTTCTAGAATTTATTCTGTTCCTTAAAATGTTGTCCCCTTAGCAATACTTTCGGTTGACTGCACCGCACTTATGTTAACGCTTGGTCCAAGAATAATCAGAGTTCGAAATGTCTATCAGGGCTGTCTTCGATTTTGTTGTTATTTAATCTATGCAACAAAAACATGTTCACCGAGTGATTTTTTGAACCTATCGAAGTGAAAATAATCGCACGAAGCCATAGCAGGTACTTGTTAGATAGTATTTGTATTTTTTTCTTAAATAATTTCGGATAAAACATTGTGCAGAAGTGCGTTATCGATGTACAAAAGCCAAGAGCTGTTAATCCACTAATCTCACTAATCCGATCCTTTCGAATAAATTGATTTCTTATTATGTCTCCAACGGAAACAAATGAGATATTTTTATTTCTTTAAAGGTTAATACTTTTGATAGGGTAGGAAAAGCCTTAGTTTATATAATCATCCATTCTGGTTTTTGCGCTTGGTTTATTAATCAAAAGATTTACGCAATTTACTTGAGGAACGTTTTTGCACTATTAAATACACTCCTTCAAAACAGTCAAAGCGAGACTAACAAATTTTCGGGTAATTCCAATTACTGACTGATTATTAAAAATAAATTTCGATCTACAAATCCTATAACTACAACATTAAATTAGCAAATATTATTGTACATAACCTTTTCATATTATTTAATTTCCTTAAACAACTTTATAATTATCAACCGTGATCAAAAATGTCTCATATTTAAACAATTATGCAATTCCAAAAAAGTAATTAAATATTATTTTTTTCTTATCTTTCCAGGTATGTAAAACATTTCAGATGATTGCTTACATGACAGCAACGATTTCCCAAAATTCAAAGTGACTCCAAAATAAGCGAGTAGGCAAGTGAGCGGAAAGCGACCGCAAAAACTATGCAATTTTCATGTTAACTGTCATTGGTGTGTCTTGTGAAATGCTTCACTCTTTGTACTGTCACTTGTTGTGATACACTCAATCGCGCTTCATTTGTGCTGAGCGCACGAATGCCGAACTAAGCTGGGAAGCCGAGCACCCACCTGGCAGCCAGCCACTGCAGACGCCTGCACATCTGTCGTCGACACCAGCAAAGCGCGCAATGGGCTAGTTGATGTTACGCTCCGGCAATTAACACTGCACCTCACACACATTCTTCCAACTGCACATAATCTACAAATATATGAGTGTATGTGTGTCGCCATAAATCCTAATTGCTGTATTTGTCAGGAATTTTTATTTCGAACCGCACTCCAAGCTCCTGTTCGGCGTCTGCCTCCTTAATTTCTGCCATTTCTTTGTTGTTTTTTATACTCTTGCAACATGTTGCTACAGAGTATAATAGATTTGTTCATCTAACGGTTGTTTGTATCACCTAATAATAAACGAGTTAGATATAGGGTTATGTATATATATATGATCAGGATGAGGAGACAAGTTGCATTCCGAGTGACTGTCCCTTTGTCCGTCCGTCCGTCTGTGCAATCGATAACTTAAGTAAAAATTAAGATATCTTAATGAAACTTCGTACACATGTCCCTTGGCAAAAAAGTGAGGACGAGTTCGTCGAAGTGGGCGTAATCTGACCACTGCCATGTCCATAAAACGGCATTAATCGGAAACCTATAAAATGGCATAACTAAGGACTAAATTAAGATATAAACCTCTTATTTGATGCAGGAGATTACAGTAGCAAGGGACACCTGTGAATTAAAAATTAAAAAAAAATGATTTTGGCCCCGCCCTCTAATAGGTTCAATGTACATATTTCCAAAACCATTCGAGCCACAATAATCAAATTCCGTTAGAACAAATCCCATATCAACCCTTACTGACAGTGTGAAAATGGATAAACTTAGATTATAACACCTCCCTCTCCCCATATAACGGCTTTGTTAAAAACTACTTAACGCGCAATAAATCAATAAAAAAATGCGCTAGATATATTCAATTTTACACCGAAGATGATACAAGAAAGCATTATAAAAGCCGGGGTTAAACTGGACGATGGGTGTAGCAACGCCCACATATAGGTGAAATCACATATCTCCGGACCTACTTGACCTATTACAACCAAATTCGGTATATAACATAATTCTGACAATTCCATGTCAATAGACGAAACCGCTACTTCCAGTGCACCAATGAATATATTCGGATAAAACTTTGCACAAAAAGTGCCATTGAGGTATCTTTGCACGCTGCAAGAGTATAAAATGTTCAGTTATCCGCGAACTTAGCCCTTCCTTACTTGTTTTTATTTGTATTTTTTTATCAACGCTCGGTTTGTTGCTGTGGAGTTTGGATGCAACCGCTAAAGCCATCCGCCTGTCATTTTGCATTTTATTTGTCAATTGTGCGCTTTGTGCATTTGCTGTATTAGCCATAATAATGTCATGTTCGGTTTGTGCCGTTTCACACAGGGACTCAAAAGAGTCTCATACCAGTTAATTGTGGGCGAGGGGACGACGAGGAAAGACGAAGGGACCGTGCCACTCGTGTTCGGGTGGCACGCTATGTGTTCTTGTTCGCAACAGCTCGCTGCTACCCTTTTCAGCATTCCTTTTCACTTTCAAATTCTTTGAATGGTTGCAAGAGCGCTCGGTTTCAAATGAATTCGATCGCAAATTTGAGTTCTGTTATCTATTTTTGTATGTAATATGCAAATACGTATGCATAGAATAATAGAAATATTATGACAAATTGTAAATAAGGAGAAAATTAAGATATAGATTATGGAGTAAAGAAATTATGAATTTTTAATACTGAGTAAAGAAATTATGAGTTTTTAATACTTAAAGATTAGGAAATTCCTATTATAAATTTGGCCTTGAAAATATTAGTAGCGGATATTCAATACATTCTTGTGGATTAGGAAATTCCCGTCTTTAGTATTTCTTTGAAACTATTTAGCGGGTAGGTACTTGTATTATGCATATTGTTCTACCATATTCATGGTAATTCATTGCAAGCAAAATGTGTGACCATCATCTCAACATACAAATGAAATACGCAGCACGCAGTGTTGCGCAGTCGAACCGCACAAATATTTACGAAAATTTTGTGAAAAGGAATGCAGAAAAACTAGACTCGAGTTGCTGGACTCTTTTTGGCCGTGTGAATGCCCAGAGCGACACCAAAAGAAAATTTGAAAAACATCAGACTCTTTTGAATCCCAATGTGAAACGGCACTTTGTGTATCACATTTTGTGTGCTCAAGAGCGAGCGTTCACTACCTACTTAGTCTCATTCGAAGCACTGCAACAGTAGTTGTTGTTGCATTTAGATTTCCACCACTGGCAGTTGCCTCTTTTAATGCAATCCTCTCGTTTGCTTTGTAGAAAGCGAGTTGCGCCATAAAAATATCCAGCAGATACATATCAGTTTAACTACAGCTTAAGATAACCGCAGTTTATCAGTTTAACGAGCAAGGCATAGAAGAATACTGGCACACATTAACACGAATATATACACGTAGGTTTGTTTATTGTAGAGCAACGATCAAAGCGCTCACCAGAGTCCCCAAGTGTTTATTAATCATGCCAAAGCTATGTAGCGCTGTTAATAACATTCTGTGCTGGAATTATCTTGGTCATTTATTAACGAAAAGCATTTTAATTTTTTCTCTGGATATGTTTTTTTTTGCTCCTTTTGGTATAGCAGTTTCGTAAACAAATATTAAGTTGGCCATGAAATTTGTATGTAACCACCACATGCAATTTAAAGAAAATCTTTGTCAGTTTATATCTTAATGACTTCTGAAGCATTTATTGCAAAAAATATTCTATCATTTACAACCACATAACCATGTAGATGTACATACAAGTACGAGTATATAGGTACATACGAGCATACAGCAATACTTTCCAGCAGTTGTTATTTTTTGCCAACAATATGCAAATTGAAATTTAATTAATTAAGAAAAATTTCAATTTCTAGAACCAAATATCTTACCTGGGTCTGTTTGCCGTTTTGTGTGAAGAACTATTTTTCTTTACTAAATATTATCTCTGTGCCTATCTTTCTCTTTGGAGCATAGAACTCAAAAGCCAATATACGAACAATTATAGTTGTATGTCATTTCCAAGTAATATTCATGAACGAAATCGACTACTTACTAAAACAAGAGATAGTTCTCTTATTGCCAACAAACCCACACAAAACTTCTTAGATTATGAATCATGTGTGAAAAGTTTCTTTGCATCTCGCGAACTTAAATGCCAAAGACCTTCTCACATTGGTTGAGAAAATATAATCACGTGAGAGATCTTAACCAAAAACCATTTGTTGAATTTCTTTAGTTGTCCAGGTCAGGTTTTGTGAAAATGAAATACTAATTTCGAATGGGAAAGAAACAAAAAATAATTTAAAGTGTTGACCATTGTTTTTTACTCGATTTGACCACCCTTCTGGCAGTTTGTGTTACCATGACAATAGAAATGTTCGTCTTTTGAAGCAAACTAATCCGACACCGTATTTTCGACTTCTGCGTATGAATCGAAGTGCTAATTTCAGTTAATGCGTGTCCCATCGATGAAAACGAATGGTAATCGGAAGGTGAATTCGGCGGGTGGGGTAGTAGCTCCCAGCCAAGTACTTTGATTGTATCCTGAACTGATTTTATTTGTGTGCACGTGCGTTCTGTGTAGCGAAATTACTCTACCGTTTCTTCTTCACCATTCTGGTCGATTTTCAATGAATGTTTCAAAATTGACCATTTGTGTCTGAGCGATTAGTATTACATTAACAGTTTCACTAGGTTTTAGAGCCTCATGATATACCGCACCCTTTTGATTCCACCAAACACAGAGAATTGCCTTCTTACCGAATCGATCTGTTTTTGCAATTCGATGTTGATGGTTGTTCCGGATTAACCCATGATTTTTTAATCGCGAGTGACAATTCGATGCAAAACTGATTTTTTTTCGTGTCTTTGAAGCAAAATTTCACCACTGTTTTTTCGGTTTTCTATTTGTCTTTCATTCAAATAATTTGGCTCCTATTTTCCACACTTATAGATCTTTCCCATAGCTTTACGGTCTGAATTGTTTGTTGTGCAACATTAAACATGGCTGCCATTTGCTTTTGTCTCATCTTAACGCTCACTTCATAACGGTACACCTGGTATATGTGGCGAATTAGTTAATTGAGATAAATTTTAAATATTTTATATAGTAAAGACTTCTCGCGTAAAGTCTCGTCTAAAAAAAAAAAAAGATTCTGAAATATTAAAAACAATTTCGTTTGAGTAATATTATACCGAGAGAGAAGTTGCACCATCTAATTTTATATATCTCACTTGGAAGGGGATTAAACACAACATACTCATAAATGTTAATGATCCCACATTTGCAAAAAAAAATTATGTCAGTATAAATTAACAGTACATATTTCTCCTCAAACTCTTTAAGAGGCACACCTAGTGTGAAATTTCGTAAAAATTTATTTTTGGTTTTGCATATTTAGATTGTGTATTTAAAAATATCATACTTCATTTCAAAATAATTCTTTCAAATATTTTACATACAATCTTACATATAATCTTTTTAATTTTTTGTTTTCAACCACGGTTAAGAACGCAGGCAGTGCAGTCCTGGATGAATTTTTTCCAGTGGCTTGGGAAATTGCAATATAACTCAGTCAAAATTATTATTTTTCCTCTTAAGCTTTTCTGTAGATTTGTTAAATATGTATAAATATATCCTCAATATCTCAAAACATTCTATGTAGTAGTTTTCTTATAACAAATGCTGAAAATTCACCTTTTTGTTGCGGACATACTAGGTTTGCCTCTTATGAACAAATCAGTCGAAAATGAATCTAACAAAGTTTGTTATCTCTGCAGCATCTTATAATACTGTTTGTCTCAAAAGAAATTTAAGTTAACCTTTCGCCAAACGATATGTTTGTTTATATTGGTTTAAGATGAACTCTACAAGTATTACCTATTTTAATTAAGTTTTCAAACTGAGTTCAACAACTTTTCGCTAGCATTGAACTGTGAACTTCACCTTTAATGCAAAAATTAGAACAAATTCTGTTAAAATTCTGTGACTACAAGGATATTTGACAGCCAGTTCTAAGATATTACAAATTAAAACATTTATTTGCCATAAAAAGAAGTGAAAGAAAACAATAAAAAACATGGCTAGACCGAACTTAATACCCTTCACTGGTGCATTTCTTATAGCAACTGTGTGTGTAGCGAAATCTAACCACGTAATCTGCCATCGGTTTGCATCCAATGGTAAATAAATATTTTGCTAATTCTTTCTAAGGAAAAAATATCGTTTATGAAGATTTAAAGCTAACCTTGATTTTGATCGACCTGGCAACTATGTATATGCTATCGTGGTCCGATCTAAATAATTTGTTCGATATTTATGCCATTGTTCAGAAAGGTCTAAAGCAGTCAATAACAAAAAATTCAAACTGAAACATTGATCTTCGCTTTTATTGAGTGATATAGAAAGTGCATTTTATTGTACAATCATTTCAGTTGAAGAATCATACACAAATAACGCTGACACTGGCTCGGGCTTATTAGGTATAAGCGTGGCTTAGTTTTGTCCATAAACTAGTTTCATAAAATGAAATCATTTTCACAATCATATTGCCGAACACTGCGAACGTATGCTTTATATATAATTTTGTGTGCTACTCCTCATATTACATTTAATTTTATGGAAAACTTATGAATAACTTTGATGAAGAAGTGAAAATGCTATAAAATGAGTACAAATGAATAAACATATACATATATATATATGAAAAGTCTTACATAGAAACACACATGCATATACACGTATTTGATGTTCACATAATTTAATTTTCCCATGTCTATGCTTGTTATGTGACGGCAAATGGATAGGCGAATTGAGCATCAAATTACCATGTCACAACAAAGCGGAATGCGTGCAACAACCGAGCCGCATCAAAGCGCTCATGCATGCGATGCAGCCGGCCAGCTACTCGCTAGTCGAGGCTGCTAAATAGCCACGTAATCATTTGACAAGAAGAGCAGACAGCCAGTTGACAAAACAAAAATACAAAAATCTAAAAATTAAAATCACAAAAAGTGACAACATAACAAAATGTGAGAATGTATATATGTATGTGTGTGTGTGGCCACAAAACCGCATGCGTGTAAGACAAAACGTACGCGCTCACAAGACAAAACAACAATAATAACAATTATATGCTGTTTATTAAATAAATTGCGGCGAGCCTACATATGTATGTATGTATATGTACATATGTATGCCACCACGCACCCGCTCGCACTGCTGAACTAACTGTGCGCGCATGCTGACATGTTGTATTGATGTACCAACAGCGATCTGAGCGCTATTTGACAAATTAGAAACCACCACAGTGATTCGGTTACGTTTGTGTCTGGCCGACGGCAGCAAAATAACAGCAGCCACCACAATGAGCCAGATATGTCTGTCATAACGTCAAATAAGACACGTATAAAACATTACATATATGAATGTGTATACTTATCTACTAACGGTGAATGCCTTTGTCGCAACATGGAGGAACGCTTGCTCAAGTGTCCGCCTCAAATTACGACGTGCCTCGATTCGCGCCAAACAACTTCCCAAATGCAGGAGTTTGGCGATCTTGTTTTATGCTCGGGATACGTGTGCAATTAATTTGATACCCACAACCAAATATGACAAATCAATCAAAATTCAAATACAAATCTGTTATAAACCGAAATCTATGCAGCACCGGCCGCTACTGCTTCGGTAATTGTGTGCAATTTTAATTTCAGCCAATTTTTCATAATTTAGTTTTTGCAGCTGTTTCACTACGGTTTCGGTCGATGTGGCAGAAATCCGCTTTGTCCGTATCGTGTGGTACATTAATGCCATTATGCTCACATTTTGCACTTTAATTACTACGATTTCATTAATCTTTTGCGTCTGCGCGTTGCATTGTTGTATGCGTTGGCATGTGGTTTCGGCAAAAATGGGAAGCTATAGAAAAAATTGTGTATACAATTTTTTTCAAAAGTGCCTTGCTCCAAAATATGGCAGAACATGCGTTCGTTGCTTAAGAATTTTGATTTATTCAAAGCTCATTTTTACACAATAGCCTTACACAGACTATGTATATGTATATACATATAAATTAATATTTATACTCTCGCAACCTGTTGCTACAGAGTATAATAGTTTTGTTCACCTAACGGTTGTTTGTATCACCTTAAACTAATCGAGTTAGATATAGGGTTATGTATATATAAATCAGAATGAAGAGACGAGTTGAAATCCGGGTGACGGTCTGTCCGTCCTTGCAAGCTCTAACTTGAGTAAAAATTGAGATATCTTTACGAAACTTGGTAGGCATGTTTGTTGGTACCGTGAGACGGTTGGTATTGCAGATGGGTGTAATCAGATCACTGCCGCGCCCACTAAACCCCATTAATCAAAAACAAATAAATTGCCATAACTAAGCTTCGCAATAAGATACAAGACTGTTATTTGGTACACAGGATCACATTACAGAATGGCATCTGCAGTTAAATTTTTTTTTTTAAGTGGGCATGGTCCCGCCCATAATAGGTTTAATGTGCATATCTCCTAAGCCGCTAATGCTTTAATAACAAAATTCACTGGAAGCAAATGTTATAGAACCTCTACCTACAGTGTGAAAATAGTTGCAATCGGGTGGCAACACCGCCCACTCCCCATATAACGGTACTAAAAAATACTAAAAGCGCGATAAACCAAGCACTAAACACGCCAGAGACATTAAATTGTATCTCTGGGATGGTATGAGATGACTTTATAGGAACCGCGTTCAAATTTAGTCAGTGGCTACGCCCACTTTTAGGTGAAAACCCATATCTTGAGATCCGCTTAACCGATTTCAGCTAAGTTCGGTTCATAACGATCTTTTCATATTTCTATGTTATAGTGCGAAAATGGGTGAAATCGGAGTACAACCACGTCTATTTCCCATATAACACCATTTTCAATTCCATCTGATTCTTTCACTTTCCACTATGGATATCAAGCAACAATGATTATATCGGGGTAAAACTTGGCGTGAATAATACGTTTAAAGTATGCCACCTTGTGACCAAAAATCGTCTAAATCGAACCAAAACTGTTTAAGCCCCTAAGTACTGATATGTGGACCCCAGTGCCTATAGTTGACCTTCTACCGAAAATATCAGTCAATCCACAAAGAAATCTCAAACTAGTATACAATTTGACTTTGCGAGAGTATAAAATGTTCGGTTACATCCGAACTTAGCCCTTTCTTACGTGTTTTATTTTCAATTGCTTGCAAGTAAAATATACGCACATATCCATTTCGAGAGGTCGTCTTTGCCATATGTGTGGAGTCAATTTAATCAATGGTACCTTATACGATTACAGTGCTTTGATCTATTAAGAAGATTTCGCGTTGTTCTTGTTTCTTTTTTTATTCTATAAAGTATATGTAAAACAAGGAAGGAAGAGCTAAGTTCGAGTGTAGCCGAATATTTCATACGCTTACAACTTGCAAGGATGAAATCCAGGGAAATACCTTCAAGTGCATAAGGTTTGTTAGAACAACGAATATCAATGTATGTAGTATATGGTAGTTTGGGAAATTTTGGGACTATTTTCACATATTTTCGGCATTAAACTATAGTTTATCCAATATTATAAGTTCAGTAAATTTTTCTAAGGTATCTCACTTTTTTGTCAATATATGCGATATAAAGTCAGCCGGTAGTTCGAAAATCTTTCTATTAAGTATAAAGGGGTATAAAGAAATTATTGACTCGATTCAACCTATTTTGACATACATACATAGTATTATCTGAAAAGGATTATTTTTAAATTTCTATAACATATCTCACAGATTGAACAATATTTTCGATAAAATGTTAATGTAACTTAGTTAGGAAGTGGGGTCAACCTATTCGGTATCTGGCGGCTTGAATAGTTTTAGTCCGATTTACAAAACTTTTTGGTAATAAGATCGATCAACTCAAAGGCACTATTTATGCAAAGTTTTATGCCGATACATTCATTAGTGATTGATTTGCATACTGGGATTTGAAGGAATCAGATGGAATTTCAAATTTTTTTATATGGGAAGTAGGCGTGGTTGTATTCCGATTTCGTGCACTGAATCATGGAATATCAAGACAATATTACATGCCAAATTTGGTCAATATTGGTCGAGTAGGTTCTGTGATATGGGTTTTCGCCCAAATGTGGGCGATTGGCCAATTTCGACGCCGGCTTCTATAAAGTCTTCAGGTATCATTCTAGGTGTAAAACTGAATGTCCCCTGCGCATTTAACATATTTCTTGATCTATCGCGTTTTTAGTAGTTTTTAGCAGAACCGTTACATGAGAAGTAGGTGCTTAAGGGATTTATATTGGGGTAATTTGGTTGTTGTACCTTTAGTAGTGTCACGCTCACTTTTACAAAAGCCTCTTGCTACTGCAATCCCCTGTGCCAAATTACAGTTTTATATCTTAGGTTAGTGCTTAGTTATGGCACGTGGTGCGCGTGACAGTGGTCTGAGTATCTACGAATTATTCCATCGCAACGACCTTGTAATAGACTCAAAGATCGATTTATGAGGGTACGGAATACATACCTCTGATTTTCTTTTGACATCATAAGATGCTTAATCACTAAAAAATTATAAATTTAAAATTTGTACAAAAAATATACTTTTGACTCATTCAATTACCTTATATCTTAAATTCTGAATAAAGTTGTTTTAACAGCAAGTTTTAAATTCCTCATCCATCGTATTACTATTTGCAAGATTTTCGTGAGACTTTATTGAGAGTATTCTTCGTTACTACAACGTATAATCGTTTTGTTCATCTGACGGTTGTTTGTATCACCCCAAACTAATTAAAATAGACATAACCCTATGTATGGATATAAATGATCAAGATGAAGACACGAGTTGAATCCGGGTGATTGCCTGTCCGTCTGTGCAAGCGATAATTTGAGTAAAAACTGAGATATTGATGAATTCCTTGCCGAAATAAATCAGGTATATTTTTTGTTTGGTTCAAAAGTTCTACTAAAAAGCCTTACCGATAAAGAAAAGTTTTCATTCCCTCTAATATTTGAAATATCTCACTGCTAATCTGTAGTTTTGTTTTCGTAATACTAATTTTTTATAGAAGAAGAATCATCCGGTACAAAGATAAGGTCTCATGCGACCAACTTATATACTATTGTATTTGGTTCTAGTTTCGAATTTTTAAAAGTAATATATTTTTAACCCCATGAATTTCTCTGCTCATTCTTTGCTATAAAAAGCTCTTTCATACCTACATATATGTAAAAATGCATATATTAACTTATTAAAACTTCGTGTTAAATTAACTTGTCGCATATGAGTTTGACAGGGACATTATAAATATGAACATAACTGACAAGAAAATCAAAAATAGTGCACTTGATATTCGTACAAGCAGAGAACAAGAATGCAAACCCACTGACATGCGCCGTTAGGCTGTCACCTTAACTGACTGTCATTTACGACCGCGCAGCTGCTTGTGGCGAGCACAGCGCCAGCCATTTATTATTGACATTTCGAAGCAAATATAAATACTACATAATAATAGGAACGAAGAATGCAAACAGTGAAACCAAATAGAAGCACTGCTGCTAGCGTCAAAGAGCAATTAATTACCCACACTGGTCACTAAATTGCGTCAAAGATTTCCGGTAAGCGCACCGTTATCTATTCCGCCAGAAAGGGCAAAGCTAAGTGAGCGGTGACTACAAACCATGAGCGGCACACGATGAAGAGCAAATTGCATTGAATACGTGCTTTTTCGTATAGCTTTTTGTGCATAAAGGAAGGAAGGTTTCCCAAATCGAATGCCATAATATAGACAAAAGGGCGTATACTTGAATTGTGTCTGAGAAATTCCCATGACGACTCGTGCATTCTTTGCATAGAAGAAAAAATACGTAAAATAAAATGAGAAACTCAAATAGTAGCGCACATGTGTTGACCGCGTGAACACAGCGCACACGCCGCGCATAACCGTAACCGTAGAACCGTACAACCGTAATGCCGATAGACGTTATCCCACATAGCCGTTTGTAGTGGGCGGACGTTTATGCTTATTCGCCAGCTCGCTTGACTTGTGTAATAAACTAAATGTCCAAATTACTTCAAATGTCCATTACAAATTGTTGTTGCTCTTCTATGTTGTTATATATGTGTATATGTATTCGATGGCAGCAAGTTGCATCGACTGGGCAAACAAAACAGCAGCCATAACAATTGAAGCTCATGCTGCCGCTCGAGACAACAAATGCTTTTATTGCGTTGGAAAATATAGATGTACAAATACATATATAGGAATATATACGAGTGTGAATATATACGTGTACATGTGTATGTATATGTGTCTGTATATCAAAGTATGTACATTCTCAGCTGCTGAAACTATTGGGCAATTGTTGTTTTTGCAGTTTATGAAAAAATAAAATACCTTCGATACTATTTGCGGAATTCTGTCTGAAGTTCTCTGCAAGAACTATAACTTCATAATATCTTTAAAATATCAACAAATTTAAGCCACCAACTTACTTTATAGATTAAGTCTTTTGTAAATATAAACGAGGGTAAAACTAGCTTTCGTACAAAGTCAGTTTCAAAACATTGCTTTGGAAAATATTCAAAAATTATATTGTTATTGGTTAAACTATTTTGGGCTGATATCGATTATTTTTAGCAATAAAGTATTTTAAATAAATTAATTAAGGTTAACATCTCTTGGATTCATTATGTCCTCTGACGTATGCATGATTGTGTTCTGCTTGACAAAAACCGCTTACTGTCGATTAGCCTTCTTTCCATACGTTTCTATACATACAGAAAAGAATTATTTTTAATAAAAAGATTGTGAAATTTAGATATTCTTAATGATTAAATATTAAATATTCTTAAATAATTAAGTTGTTCTTTATAAACTATTTGCAAAATATATACAATACATATCCTACAAACATCAAATCTTTCACTAATAACACCAACAAATTCAGTTCACTACGAACAAAAGCTTAGCGAATAAAAACGTTTAAGCTTCACTTGCCCAACATAAGCCAGATCAACTCCTTCCTGGTTTGTCGAAAGAAAAATAATGATCATCGAATAGAAACAAGTATGTTCGCTTTGACAGCTATTTGACAGTTTGATTGCAAAACGTTTAAAATTTTTCTCCAGCTCACATAAACAAACATATGTGTGATCGTGTGTGCAACTCACCTTCAATTGCATCAGTGTTGTGTTCTCTATTAACGCCACACTACTTCAGTTGGCTACGGGCTTTTGGCTATTTGAAGTTGACGTTTGAGATCTTAATGGACGCTCCATCGAGGGTGTGTTACTCTGTGTGAAGTGTGTGTATTGTTGCTATTTGTTATAGGCACTCTGGCTATAATCGAAGCGGGAACTCTGTCGAAGACAATGGACTTTACGTTTCTCCTACTACTTGGCATTTTACTTGAAAATTTAATTACAGTTTCAGTGTGTATTTCAATATATAACAACGTTGATTGCTTTTGCAATTTAATTATATAGTGTGTTTTAGATTAATATATGCATGTTAGATGTAGGCGGAAGAATGATTACGTAATTGTTAAACCATGGAAATTGCAGAAGAAATTCCATTCATAACGGTTCTTCCACGTTGATGTTTCAACAAAGTAAGAATGTTGGATTACTACTGGATAGTATTTTTGTAATAATAAGCAAGAGAATTCACATCTAAGTTAAACCTTCCACAAAGGTGTCTACAAGTAATAACACTCAGATATCTGAGATATATTTTCTTTGTTGTTGCTATTTTAAGAGAATTTACTTAGCTATTAAAAATTTCGGATTATTTCTTTTAATATTCAATTTACAATAATCAGTTTTAACCAACTTAGCTAAATTAGGAAACACAGCCGTTTGGTATTGTAGTTTCACATACAGTTTTTTATTTTAGAAAGTGTTCTTTTCTCCCCCACTTACAGAAAAACGACGTGATAGTTAAATTTTGTCAAATATATGCACTACATAACATAATGATAGTCAAACAATATATAATAATAATTTTCCAATTTTCAATCACGATTACCTAAACCAGTTTAAAACCCAATTTCCCTTAAACAAATATTTTTAATCCCTGTTGACTTCTTGTTCAATGTATCGGTTGCGTTCCTATGTTACTTCACTATAGAATACTCCCTTAAATTTTAGACTTTCAAAGTTATGTTATTGTTCTCTCTAAAAAAAAGACATGAATGGTTGCTTGTTCATATTTTATAATGACTCTTTTAAAATTTTATAAATTCTTGTTTCGCTGTTAGATAGTTAGGTCTAAATAACGGTTAAAGAAAGAAAAAAAGTTATTAAAATTTATATGTGTAGGAAATCAAAAATATTCCAAAAACCTACATTTGGATGTGACGCCATGATAAAACAAGTTATCGTGGGTTTTATGAAAGAAAGTCAAACAACTGCAAATAATCAAAATACCGACCTAAAGAGGAATTTATTGGTTTGGGCAATTTACATTTATATAACATAAGCAGACATGTACTAATCAGGGTATTCAAACTATCAGATACGAACGAGTATATTATATTTTATATACTCATACCATATAAGTATAATTATAACAGCTCCTTGCAATTTCAATTTTATATTAGGCCAAGTAAAAACTGATAACTTTGTGTACATTTGTCCGATTTAAGTCAAATATGCGCTGCTTTGTTCGTAAACTTGTTTGTCAACGAGATACCAACTTCATTATACCCCTCTCGTAGAAGGCTGCGTCCCTATTAGCAAAAAATTCGGAGAGCCAATTTTCACAGGCCTCTCTTGAGGCCAACTTCTCACCATTAAGCGCGTTCACCATGGACAGGAAAAGATGGTAATCACTTGGTGCCAGGTCCGGACTATAAGGTGGGTGTATTAGGACCTCCCATCATAATGATAGTCAGATCCCGGAGCTTCTGGCGCGTCACCAAAGCGTTGCCTGGCGTTGTCCTGATGGAACACAATTCGACCTCTGTTGATCAAACATGGCCTCTTCTGGATGAGTGCTGCCTTCAAGCCGTCCAGTTGTTGGCAGTAGAGGGCCGAATTGAGCGTTTGGTAGGGGAGCAGCTCGTAGTAGATGATTCCGTGCCAATCCCACCGAACACACAGCAAAACCTTCCTGGCCGTCAATCAGGTCTTGGCCACCATCTGGGCCGCTTCCCCGAGCTTTGGCCACGACCGTTTGCGCTCGGTGTTGTCGTAAGTGACCCATTTTTCATCGCCAGTCACAATCCGCTTCAGAAACGGGTCGATTTTGTTGCGATTCAGCAGTGATTCGCAGATGGAAATTCGGTCCATCATGTTTTTTTGCGTTAGTTCGTGTGGCACCCAAACATCGAGCTTCTTTTTGAATCCAAGGTTATGCAAATGGTTCCAAACGGTTTTCTGGCTTATCTTTATTTCCTCAGCAATTAAATAAGTGCTCACGTGACGGTCTGTTTCCACTATTTCAGGCCTCCCCCCGCTTCAGAAACGGGTCGATTTTGTTGCGATTCAGCAGTGATTCGCAGATGGAAATTTGCTGGTGTCCATCTATGACGAGCGCTCACAACGTACTGAGCCAATCAATCGAAAAACTGTCAAAGACTTTTAGCGCGAATAAAAACGTTTTCAGCGCCGTATAGTATGACTTGATGCGACACGTAACACTAGTACTATGAACAATAACGCCATCTCTTAGATAAAAACCGAACGAGCTTTTTACGTGACCTAATATAACTCTAGTAATATGAAATTCCGTTTCAAATTTGATTTAATATATTTATTATTTCATTACTTGTATGTAAATATACTGATTCATGCACATGTATGTTAGCCA
Source organism: Bactrocera oleae (assembly GCF_042242935.1). Taxonomy (NCBI): domain Eukaryota; kingdom Metazoa; phylum Arthropoda; class Insecta; order Diptera; family Tephritidae; genus Bactrocera; species Bactrocera oleae. The sequence continues at coordinate 30,320,741 of NC_091537.1, forward strand.
ATGTTAATTTTCTGATTAGCTTTTTCGTTGAAAATATGCATGAATCCACCATTATTTGGTATGATATGTGGTTTTTACAATTAATCAACGTTGACATTATTGGCGTAAATCAAATAAAATTGATACTAAAACTCATAACACCTTTTCGTGTGCATTTTCATCAAAAGAAATTTACATAACCAATTGGATAGCCTAAATATGTGCACTTTGACATAATGCAGAAGTGGTATTAAATGAATGACAGAGTGTATATGCATAATGTCTTATACGTACACATCTAATATTTAATATATATATGTGTTTATCAATAAAGAACAGCCTAACAACATTGCTTTCATTTGGCACTTGTCGATTTTCATCATAGCATAAGATGTTGTAGAGTGAATTCTACATAAATTGGTCAATTAAGTTATAATTGAGTAATTAGTTAAATTGACATAAAATTTGCCTTAAATACTCAATTATGAGTATTTATAATGTAATTACATGAATATTATTTTAGGTACAATAATTCAAAGTTGGATGTATTTTAATTGATCCCAGAATGAGAAATTTTTCAACAATTTTTTGGTTTTTATCGGCATCAAAGTAAGCGAAAAATTTATAATGTTCCTCTTTTAACTGTTAACCTACGTTTTGTAAATAAATTTATCTTAAACATACATTTTTATCTTGGTACTAAAATATCGTTTTTTAATATATGTGTCCATATCTAACGTGGTTGTTATAATTAAAGCTATTTAATGATTACATTAGCGACAAATCAGTCAAGTTTATTAATGTAAATTGTAACTCTAATACTATATTATTCATTAAGTATTTACAAAATAATAATTTTAAAATGCAACAAAAGGTAAAAGTGGTTAATTTATACATACTATCAGTAATATTTATTTACCTTTACATGCAAATTTTTTGTATCTTTCGTGAAAACTACTACTCTTGTGACAACTTAAGGCTAAAATACAATAAGTTTTTTATAACACTTGCTCTTAATTTTTATAACAAGTGTGTCTAGACTCTAAATAAAATCATTATGAAGTAAGCTATTCGAATTGTTTATGAATCTCATGATAATTTGAAAATGATAAATATGATAAATTGTGTTTCAGAATCTCCGCAAGAACAGCATATGTAAATCAAAATATATTTTTTCAAACCTTGCAAATAAAAATAAAATCTTAGATGCAATGAATGATCTAGCTCTACTAAAGCTGATAAATATAGATTATTTTCCCAAACGTACTAAAACCTCCATTTCTATGTACCTATCTATGGATGTCCTATAGATTTCGAAATATTTATGCCCAGACATTTGCAAACTTTAAGGAATTCTTTTCTACTCGCTCAAATATATTTCTTTTAACACATTTCACACATAATGGTAAATCTATAGAATAGATTTTTATAAACTTTTGGAAATTTTTGTAATTTGCTAATGTTTTTTTAGACATTTAAAAAAACTACCATTATATATTTAATATATAGAGTTCATTTATATTTAATTTCAATACATAACCACTTGAAAAATTATATCAATATCCCTCACATAGTTTTGAAGCTTACTACCAATTTTATATTCTTATAACGGATAAAAATCTGAGTCTGTTCTTTTACGTAGACACGACTGTCATTGGAACGGACACAGCATAGTTTGCTAAGCAATTATCGAAAGCAAAGTTCTCGATATAAGCAATAGTAATGATCTAACTTCCAAACAATAATACTCAAGAGTAATTTCCGAGTTTGATACATTTTTACCATCTGAATTCTGTATACAGAGTTACCACATTGAAACATGTATGTAAAATCAGATTGTTGGGCTGCGCAACCTCTAAGGTTTAAGTTGCAGGACAATTAGTTTTCATTTACTTTGGACTTTGCCAGTATGTCAAAAGTCATAATCTCAATTTGGTATTACAGAGTATTTACATGATAATTATACTTTGCTCAATATAGAAGTCGCTCTAGTTGTGCCCAAAGCTAACAAAAATATAAATGACGAAAACACCTCTCCATTACCCATTACATTCGCTAATAATTGTTTCAATGTTGTTACTTTAGTCACTTTCTAAGTGCAATAAACGAAAATTATAGCATTTCTTTTGGTAAGTCTCTAATAATTTCTTTATTATTTGAACTTGATAAAAATTGATTCATTATACGTTCAATTGCGACGACAAGCTATTAACCGCCTATTATTAAATGCCCATGTACAGTTTTGCAGCACAACATTATTTGTACCAAATCAACATCTTCACACCTGCATTTTGTTTTCTACGAGTGTGTGCTCCACATTTGCGCTGTCGGTGCACCATAACCAATTCCATTCATTATTGCGCGCATGCGATTAGCATATGAACAAGTGTCAACTACATGTTCGTGAATGGGCGGCAACAATGCTTGTTGCTGCCCTCAACATTTTCATCGCATTACAATAAATTTCAGAGACAAGTGGCGACTGCGCTCCGTACGGCACACTAAGGTGCTCACTAAAATAGTGCAGTACAGTGTTTTTTCGAACTTTTCACTTTTAATTGATATCCAATTGGCGTCTGAAGGTCTACCACTTGTACAATATAATGCCTGGTGTCTTTTGTGTGTGAAACCAAGTCAAGTGTTGGTGTCATTTGATTTGCAAATGTTGGTGTGATGCATTAGTGTTTCGCCAAAGCTGCTTGCAAATGAAGCGAAAATACATCGATGTTTGTATCTGTGTGTTTGCTTGTATTTAAATTTCAATTAGTTATATGTAAGCGAAATCGTCAATCGATGCATTCGACTTTATTGTGGACTCATAAAATACGGCCAAATCAAAATGTAATCATATGAAAGCTGAAAGCGCGTACAGTCAGCAAGTTGCTGTCTTAAGTCTTTTGTTCGCTGCCTTGTGTCTGGCAGCCAGCAATGAGCAAAGCCTGTAAAGGTAATCGATAATGTTAAGTGCCAATGTGGCAAGTATTTCAAAAGCCATTTAAGCAAGCTGCGGCTGCCGCTTCAATGGCTGTTGTTTTTGTAATTGTGCGGTTGCTCAAGCGCATTGCATTTTCCATCATTTTATGTGACAACATTAACCGCAGCGCTCCATGAACATAAAAGCATATGCGTTCACGTAGAACATTTTCGTAATTTTCCAAAAAATAATTTCGAAATCGCCAACAACAACAACAGCACAAACAAAGCGGCTGCGCGGCTGGACACTGGCGTTCAACGCATTTTGCTTTGTGCAATTTTACCACCGCATATTTGGCCATAAAAGTTGATTTACCATTAAATGTGTACGGTATTGCTCTGCCACGGTAGTTGTCCTTGTTGTTGTTACTGCTGCGCATTTTCATTCATAAATGTTAAGCAAATATCAATTGAATGGCTGGTCGGAAACTATGACTTCGGCGGCGATATTGGCCGTACCTTATGCGCGTTGAAAAGGCAGCTATCGTCAATCGACCAATTGCCTGGCTGACCAAAGTTTAGTTTCTGTCTAATTAGTTGCCATTTTGAGTTGCAGCTATTTGCAGTTTTTTTTAATCTCTTGTTGGCTGTTGTACATCTTTTAGTAATTTTTGGCACGGTGTTTGACGCTAATGAGGAATTGGACGTTCGTTTCAATAAATTAGTTCTCGATTTCAAATGTGTGTAAGTATTAACAAGCCCACAATAAACATGTAAGTCCTAAAGTATTTCGTCAAATTGAAAAACTTTTAATTGGAATTCATTTTTAACTCGCTTTTCTACAACTAAAAATAAAGTTCTGACAATTATTACTCAATTATTTTCAAAAACCTTTTAATTGTATAAAAATTAAGTATAATTTGTTGAAGTTTTACCAATATTTTACATATGTATGAATTTTGATTTTTCGCGGGCTGTGTACATTCGATTATCGACATTTTGGTTTTGTTATAATCGGATACATATGTTAATCATGTGCTTGTATTAGGATCCAATTTTGATTAGTAGTTTATTTTTGACAACAGAAAAGGTTAGTCACGTTTTTGTAGATCAAAGAATATGTATTAAATTTAGCGTTAAAAATAGAATAAAGTGCTCCAAGGTACTTGAAATGTGGTTTGCGGCATTCGGTGAGTCCACTATGTCTGAAAAAAGTGTTTATACTCTGCACATCTGTTAATATTTATAGTAATAAAAAGAGCTGAGCTTTAAATAAACACAGGAAATACCTATATCGTTTTCTTTTCGCTTTTGATAAAAGCCTCATCGCTCCAGTCTTGGCTATAAGCCATTTCACCGAAGAGAAGATCACGATATACTTGAGTTTCCCGCAACAACTCTCACTTAACCTGTGTAAATTCTGTGTTAAAACCTCTCGGTTTTGAGTGCTCTCAAAATTGAACTTTGTCTTGGAAAATATTCTTAAACTATACGATTTCAATACATAACTTAAATATCACATATGGAGATCTTTTCTTTGTAGTTAAAATTCGCATGAATATTTCATTCCATGAAAGGAAACAAGCGTGGAAGACTTATATAAAATATGGTCCTTGGGAAGAGCCACATTATTTCTGTATATTCGCTGGAACTATTCTTTTCATTCGTTGCCATCTCTATACCGAAATTCTTCAACGATTTATTTATAATTCCATCAAATCGGCAAACTTTACGAATAAGAGTGTATTTGTCTCCGAAAATTGTATTAAAAGCACAACCAAATATCAGTATATAGTTAAAAATTGTATTATGTGGCCATACTAATACATACATACTAAACGTAACGAGTCTTCACTTGGCGCTAGTAATATCTGCGCATACCCAGTCAACCCCAGCGTTCCCTACATCTCTCATCTTCGACGCCAACCCTATCAAAACAGTCCGTTTCTTGAACCTTCAATTATCCTTGCGCGGATAAACTGTCTTCCCATTTTTAGTAGCAATTACGCAACAAACACATTCACCTGGTGTTAACAACTCATAAATCAAGCGGCTTGTTGTCACAACAAAATGAATTACCAACACCCACATTTTCTTTACTTTTTTCCTCATGCGCTGCAAGAAAATACAGCAAACGCCTCTGAAAAGTGCACAAAAGGAAGTGCAAAACTCCTGAAGATAAATGGTTTCTTATACTGGCTTTTATCACACTTACACACATACAAAATTCAATAGGAGCATATATTTGTGCCGGCTAATGAATAAATCTTTGTACTTTTAATTGAATTTTCGTCGAGGAAACTAGGCGCTGAGTTAGAAAAATTATTGTAATTATGGCAGACTTAATTTTTATCGGTAATCACACAAAATGGCAACAATAAAAACAGTATGTAGCCGAGGCGGTTGAGGTAGAACTGCAATATTATGATACTGCGCAGTTGTACCGTTAGCTGTACCCGTTGTTATTGTTGTCGTTATGGGTAATAAAAAAGTTATGGCTGATAATTAATTAGTAAGTAAAATTTCGTTTCCTTGCATTGAGGAGGGTATGTTGGGGAATATGTTTCCTCCTGCTACGGAGTATAATAGTTTTGGTCACCTAACGGTTTTTTGTATCACATAAAACTATTCGAGGTAGATATCGAGTTATACGCAAATATAATATATAAATGATCACGATGACGAGACGAGTTGAAATCCGGATGACTGTCTGTCTATCTGTCCGTCTGTCTTTGCAAGCTGTAACTTAAGTAAAAATTAAGATATCGTACTGAATGTTTCTTAGCAAAAAATTAAAGACGAGTTCGTAGATGGGCGTACTCGGTCCACTGTAAAGTGCCATAACTAAGCAGTAAGTTAAGATATGAAAATGTGGAAGAGCGAATCACAGTAGCAGGAGGCAGGGGGCAGAGGGAGGAATTTTGAAAAAATTAGCGTGATTCCGCTCTCTAAGAGGCTTAATGTACATATCTCCTAAACCATTAATCCACTTAAGGTACATTAACCAAATTCGTTCAAGATAAATCCTCTAGGCAACCATACTGACACTGTAAAAATGGATGAAATCGGGTGATCACCCCGTCCACTCCCCACAAAACGGTTCTTTTAAAAACTAAAAGTGCGATAAATCAATAAATAAATACGTCAGATACATTAGATTTTACGCAAGGGATAACACAAGAACACCGTAAGGAGCCGGGGTCAAAATTGGACGATACGCATGGCACCGCCCACATTTCGGTGAGAAACCATACCTCAGAACCTATTCGACCAATATTGACCAAATTTGGTATGTAATATTATCTTAATATTCTTATGTTCAGGTGCGAAAATTGGCTAAATCGATACGCAATTTTAAATTCCATCTGATTCTTTCACTTTACAGTATGCAAATCAAGCACCAATGAATGTATCCGGATAAAACTTTGCAAGAATAGTGCCTATGAGATTCACCACCTTATTACCAAAAATTTTTCAAATCGGATTAAAACTTTTCAATCCAGATATCGAATACGTGGACCACAGTTTCTACAGCGAACATTTTATCGAAAATATCGGCCAATCTGTGCTTAATTTGTTAACTGAACAGTGAAAGAATCAGATGAAATTTAAAGTTGTGTTATATGACAAGTACGTGTGGTTATGGTCGCCAGAATAATAATACCTACCGAATTTGATTTCGGTCGAACAAGTTTCTATATTGGTGATGGTATGTGAGGTACCTTAAGGAAACTCGGATATCATCTTTTCTGTTAATAATATGTGGTAATGGCAAAAATCCATATTTCGGGACCTGCAAGCTTTTTCATAAATGTGGGCGGTGCCACGCCCGTTATCAAATTTTGAAAGCGGCTCCTATAAAAATTTCTTATATGATCTCGGGTGTAAAATCTTATGATTCTGAGGCATTTATTTATTGATTTATCGCGCTGTTAGTAGTTTTCAACAAAACCGTTGTATGGAGAATTGCCGGGGTTTTCATCTAATTTTACCCATTTACACTGAACGTAAGAACGGTCAAACGGATTTGCCCTGTGGAAAATTGAATCATATAGCTTGAATGGCTTAGGAGATATATACAGTAAGCTAATTAGGAGGAGCTGTGACACCCCCTTTTTAAAAATCTTCAAAACACATATGTTCCTTAACTTAGCGATTCCCTGTACCAAATTACAGTTTTGTATCGTTTGACGTTTTTTAGGAGGGCATTGGTCCGATTACGCCTATCTACAAGCTCGTTCTCCTTTTTGCCAAGTAACACGGATAACAAGTTTCATTACGATCTCTCATTTTACTGAAGTTACAGCTTGCAATGACGGACGGACGGACCCAAATAGCTAACAGAGTCTTCTTATTATCAGTATTCGGATCAAGAATTACGCAATATTTGCATTCATTTCTAAAAACTTCGTAAAATTTACAAAAGTTGTCTTCGATTCGTCGTTTGTCTGCTCGCTAATTTTCCTCGCTGCCAACCGTGTACGATACAAAAGGCTATGCGGGTATCTCATTACAGCGATTTTTCGCAAGTGAAGTTGTTACATTTTTGACGATTGTGTAAATTAAAAAAACTGGAGGAGAAAAATTGTTTGCTCCCTAAGGCTTTCTCCCTTAATATTTCGCTATTATTTTTATAAAATTACCGGTATCAAATATAAGATTTTAAATCTAACAATATAGCCTCAAAATTAAAATTCAACATAGAAATAAAAACGTGGTTGTTAGAAATTGTGGAAGGATACCCACATCTTACATACATATCTCAAATTTATACACGTAATTGGCTAACGAAATATTCTGACCTACATTTCGTTTCAAATAGCGTCTCGTGTTATTTTTTATTCCCACACATCAATATCTCGATAAAGGGGCCTTACCTTCTACATATAGGTATTCTCCAAACGTTATTTGTTTTCATATTATTAGATAATTAGAGGCAGTATGCTTAGTTGTAAAAATCGACACCCACATTTTTGTTGGTATCTTTAGCAATTTTTAGCCTCTACAGCTGCGGCAAACAGGTAGCATAATTGTTTCATATTTAGCAACTGTATTCCATGCCATAAAATATATACATATATTCTTATACACGTATGTATGTCTACGGTCGCCAGTAACTTAGATGGCGCAATTTAGTCTAAGCCACATTCTCAGCTGGCAGTTATTGCATCTTTTCGGTGCGTCTGTTAGTTGATTAATTGCGCGTTAGAGGAAGTCTTTAATGAAAAGTCGGAAAGTTAATTAAATTTTGCGGACGTAAGCAGCATTAAGCAACAATTCAGCCGCCAACAATAACAACAACAAAAGTGGTGATGAGGGATGCGAAGCTGAAGATGCTACAAGCTAACGGTTTTTGGAAAATTTTACTATACAAAAAGCAGGCCTTAATTTACTTTAACAGTTATAACGTGCTCATATGATTGTACGAGTATATTGGGCATTAGTGTTGGTATGCGAACTTGTGTTGCTGCCAATCAGTGAACAGACATTTGACACACAGTTCTATCCTCTTTTATGTAGTAAATTCATATGTGTGTGTGTATACAACTTTGGATTAGTTGCCGCAACGGTTTTGTCGTGATTTTTTCACTTAATATTTTTAATTTCAAAATTATTAACAATTAGATACTGAAAATGTCAGCGAATCACCTTTTCATTAATTATTTTCTTGTGCCATTTAACTTGTTACCTACCCGCGTTATTCCAAATTTTCGGGAACGACTACAAGCCCATGAAAAGTTTCAGATGGGGTACTGTCTCACAAACTGGTGTCTAAAAATATAAAGTTCGATCTTTTAGAAATATTGTTTGTGGTGCCATACCGCCCTTTTCAATAAATATAATTATAATTACGTATAAGTATAAATATAAGTATATGAAAGTATAAATACAAGTGTAAGTATAAGTATATATAATTGGTTGACGGTCACGAAATTCCTTCGATTTTGTTTAGCCAGCGTCAAATATTGCTATGAAATAGTCTTAACTTGTTGTCTGCAGTGAGTAAACGTGGCAATCACTGGTCTGCCAACACAGAAGTGCCTTATCAACTTTTGCAAAAAATATTTAGATGACAAGGGCGCCACTTAGAGAATATGTTACTGGACTTTAACAATATACCCATTTTCAAAACAAAAACACTTCTGTCTTTGCAATAGTTTTAAGTTTAATTAAATCTTGATTGCGTTTGAGATGTACTGAGTTCCAGGAGCTCAACTCCCTGATATAATACCTTGATCTTTTCATGTGTGTCAAAATTTGCTTTTTCTATATTTAAATACATCATTATTCAGGTAAATATGTGTAGTAGTTTGGGAGACTCCTTGTATTGACAACGATCTTCTTTCGGTTTTCAAAAATGAAAAAAAGGCGGTGCGCGAATTGAGAGGGCGTTACAACACGGCTGCGATACACGGTAGATTATTATAAATGTCTTGCTTGTCCCTTTCATCCAGTGTCAGGTTATCGATGTAAAGCTTCATATCACATTAGTAAAGTGATGATGGCAGCAACAGCATCAACCAGTCATATCAGCGAAATTACAAAACTGAGGCGATGTTGGCGAGAATGCAATGCCGCCGCATAAATACAACTGCAGGCGCATGTTCTTCAACACTTTCTGCCACATTTGGCTGCGCGCTTACGCATGCGCAAACGACCAGTCGACTTTGGCACACATGCATACACACATACGTACCTGCATCAGGCGGTGCTCATTTCGTTGATATTTATGCTGCACATTTTAGATGCTCTTCGCCATTCTTCATATTCATATATTCGCGCATCAATAGCGCGCTTAATGAAATTCTTAAGCGCCCAATCGCGATTGTGGCAATTTCATTACATTTTATTCTCCACAGCCTTTTGTTGTGTGTGCACTCACTGCACTTTAATGTGTTTCCTTATTTTTTGCGTTATGCGCAAATTAACCGGCAACATTAATAAACGTTGCTCCTAATCAATTATCTTTACCATCTTTAATTAATTTTATATAATTTGTGTATTCCTTCCAACCAGCGCACCAGGCCACCGTTCGCTGCTGTTGCAAATGCTTTTGTGTGTTGTTGTTTTTATTGGTGCTGTCGTTACCTTGTTGGCAGCCGTCTTGATTCGTTGATGAGTGAAGAAATATTGCACTGCTGCAGCTGTTTCTTATCCGCTCTTGATTAGGACTATGAAATGAGGAAATCGAAGAATAATTTTTTTTTTTATTTTGGTGCATAAATATCAACTATTACCAATATATAGTTGGCAGTTGTTAAATGAAGAAATATTGGCAGAAACCTGCGCTCGGCACATAAAAATGAAATTACAAATTAATTAAAATATTTTACGAGATCATAATGAGCGTTCGAGTTTGTGTACATCTTCATGAATGTTGTGCTGTTGTGAAGTCGTAAAAATACACATCTTAGGAGTTCTTTACACTTGTTTAATCACGCACTAATCGGAGAGTGCATAGCAATTTAAAATTGTTATCTGTTACAGTAGCTAAAGATTTTAAGAAAATGAATTGTAGAGGTATACACATATATATAAAGAATAGTCAATCCTCGTATACTAATAAGTTAGGTTACACTGTGTGGCTATCACGCCATACATAGACCTACAAGTCCTTTGTAGTGCCAAATGGAAGTTCATTTTAATACGAGCTGAAATTTATGTCGTGGAGGACGTCAACGCTTTTTGTGAAGTTTGATAGTTCTTATACTTCATCCAGTTCTTTGAACTGCGAAGCTCCTAGATATCTAAGCAGAGTTATAGATAAGATAGAAGTAGAGGAGGTGTTCCAGTGTCTCTCTCATGCTTACTTCCCTGCACGTTCTACATGTGTCATCCTTAAAAATGCCCATACGGCTCGCATGTGATGCCGGTAAGTTGTGCCCTACGACTAGATGAACAACCGTCCTGTAGGCTTTTCGAAACCGTGTGAGTTAAAAGCATAGATGTTTTCCTTCCATTCCCTTGTACGAGGACATGATCTTGGCGATCTTGCATACTCTTAAGGCATTCGATCTCTCCCTGACCAGTCTGCCAGCTTTTTAGGAAATTATAGCGGCTTGCGTATTTCTTGAACTGGTTCAGTAGTAAAGCGGATGGTACTTTTCGTAATCTCATCGGCTATTTCATTCCCCGGAATGAGCTCTGCCTGGATGATACTGCAGTATTCCGGCAGCTTGAAGGGAAAATTTTTGGTCCGTTCGTGTAGATGTTGATAGTTCCGCTGGTGGGTCGCTTGACTCTGCGCCATCCAACACGGCCAATCTTACAGACGATTTCGCTTCCAAGCTTTCCACTGCAATGTCTTTGGAAGTGTATGTTTTCTGTTTGCTAACATTGGCATATTAAACATTGAATTGCTACTTAACAGTTAATTAGCTGATTTGCTGAGTGGCTGACGGTCACACTATGCAGTTAATATCTATCCCCTAGTAATTTGCTGGCAGTTTCAAGTATACGTCGGTCTTGATCTTCTGATGCTGTGACAACGGGCCACAACGCACAATAGTTGTGTAGATTGTGGTAGCTTAGCTTCGACTACTCAGAATATTACAATTTTATTTTTTACTCACAAATTTTCCCATGGCATAATAATAAAAATAGATCGATTCATTGAATAAAAGAATAGGTTTGAACTTCAACGGGCTATGAGAATTTAGGGTTCATTTTTAAAAGCACATGCCCTTGAAGGTTTTTTAACATACCTACTTTGCTTGTTCTAATGTTTTCTGAAAATTTTAAATAAGACGCGCTGACTTACATTTATTTAGTTAAGCTGTTGTGGAATGTTTTAAAATATCCTTGCCGAAATTGTATTGAATGTGCAAATATTTGATATGTTCCATGGAAATGAATGTGACAAAAGTCCGCGATTTCGTATTAACAGACTATTGAATGAAGTTGCACGATATAGCGGAGACAGTGGGTTCATAAATAGAATGCGTGGGCCGACCTGCCTGAAATATAGAGGAAGTTGGCACCTCGAGCCACAAGCGCGACCTTGAGACCACTTCACACAAGTGATTAACTTTGTTAAACTGTAACCCGAAGATCTTTTGAGTGATTTCGTGACGATAGACGAAACATGGATCCGCTGAACACCAGGAGTCAGGTAACGGTTAAAAATATATCCTATCGGCCGGAAAGGTGTTAGCCACCAATTTCTGGGATTCGAAAAATGTGACTATTTCGACTACCTCAATAGGGACACTTTGGTCAAAGAACTGTGCTATGCCGAACTGTTAGGCCGTTTCGACGTCCGCTTAAGCTAAGTGATTAATAAGTCTCTGGTCTACCGAAAAAATAGCCCGTCTTCACTCTATAAATACAAGTATGTGTGTGTGCACCTACTGTTAGCTAGCAAAGCGTGGGTTGTAGCAATATTTTTTCAGTCTGCTTTAATATTCAAATTCAGGATACTTAATTATTTTTTACTTTTTTCCTTTTGCTACTCTTTTTATACTCTCGCAACATGTTGCTATAGAGTATAATAGTTTTGTTCACCTAACGGTTGTTGGTATTACCTAAAACTAATCGAGTTAGATATAGGTTTATATATACAATATATAAATGATCAGGATGAAGAGAGGAGTTGAAATCCGGGTGTCCGTCTGTCCGTCCGTCCGTGTAAGCTGTAACTTGAGTAAAAATTTAGATATCCTTATGAAACTTGGTACACATGTTTCTTGGTACAGTACGACGGTTGGTATTGCAGATGAGTGTAATCGGACCACTGCCACGCCCACAAATCGCGATTAATCAAAAAAAAAAAAAATTGTCATAACTAAGCTCCTCAATAAGATACAATACTGTTTTTTGGTACACAGGATCACATTAGGGAGGTGCATCTGCTGTTAAAAAGTTTTGTTTATGTCTCCTAAACTACTAAAGCTATAATAACAGAATTCACTGGAAGAAAATGTTTTTAGTACCTCTACCTGCGGTGTGAAAATGAGTGAAATCGGGTGACAACCCCGCCCACTCCCCATATAACGGTACTGTTAAAAACTAGTAAAAGCGCGATAAATCAAGCACTAAACACGCCAAAGACATTTAATTTTATCTCAAGGATGGTATGAGATGACTTTATAAGAACCGCGTTCAAAATTAGACAGTGGGCGTGACACCGTCCACTTATAGGTGAAAACCCATATCCTGGGATTTGCTTAACCAATTTAACCAAATTTGGTACATAACGTTCTTTTTATATTTCTATGTTATGGTGCGAAAATGGGCGAAATCGGATTACAACCACGCCTACTTTCCATATGACACCATTTTAAATTCCACTTGATTCTTTCACTTTCCACTATGCAAATCAAGCAAGAATGATTATATCGGCATAGAACTTTGCATGAATAATACGTTTAAAGTATGCCACCTTGTGACCAAAAATTGTCTAAATCGAACAAAAACTGTTCAAGCCCCTAGGTACTAAATATGTGGACCCCAGTACCTATAGTTGACTATTTACCGAAAATATCGGTCAACATAGAACAAGGCGGCCAGATCCATAAAGAAATCCAAAACGAGTATACCATTTGACTTTGCGAGAGTATAAAATGTTCGGTTACATTTGAACTTAGCCTTCCTTACTTGTTTTTTTTTGCGGAGGTAACTTTGCTTGTACCTGTCCTAACTTGTTCTATTTGTTTTCTTTGTAATTTCCCCCTACTTCGAAGCGCTTCATTTACGATTCCCATTTCATGGCGCATCTAGTTTTTGGCTAATTTATTGTCGAACGAATGGTCCGCCACGCAACTCATTAACAAACCATTAAATAATCAACCATGACCATAAAAACAGGAAGTTGTTGAACGTTGGCCGCCATCATAGTTGGAACCACACATCCATGCATCATACAACAACACACATATCTGCAACACGGCATACGCTTATATGTATATGCAGATGAAGTAGCAAAGAAAATCAGCATTCGGACAGATTTTTCATATGCAAAAAGTCGGTGCTTTTCCTCCGCTCTGCGCTCCTTTGGTGGCAACGTCGTGACAACCGTGTGCTCCTGGCGCTCGCGAGTTCCATAAGCAGGTTGGCATTTCGTGTCTGCCATTCCGCAAAATCATAAAATAGACTAAATTATTTGCAATTTCGTTAAAATGATTTTTCAGCAGATAATACGAAAGTAACTTATTTACAATGACAGCGGCGAGGCATGCACAAAGCAACATAATATTGCTGCTGGTAGCAACTACTGTCTTCTGGTAGCAAATAAGCGCTCAATACACTTGTCGCTACCAAATTGTGTGGTTTTTTTGGTACGCAGCAGATGGCAGGCAGTTGCCGCACGGCAGCCAGCCAGCAATTGCTCATTTGCACAAAAATGCAGGTGCTTGTGTGCATTTATATATTTGCCAAAGCAGTTAATTTTTATGCTGACTACTTTGCGCTTTTTTGCCCACTACTGCGCAGTTTTTTCATTGCCACATGGGTGGCAACTAATTAAAAGCACATGGACTGACACTAAGTCACACATATATGTATTCATGTGAATATGTTATTATATGTTTGTGTGTATGCCTAAGCGTTCGTAAATGTCGAAAATGTTTAAAGCTGCATCCTAAGCACCCATCTATGCTATGCCAGCAACATTACATTGCACAAGCCTTTGCAACAATCTTGCCCAACCTTGCTGTGTGGCAAGAAGATTCAAAGAAGCTGTCATAAAGCTGCTAGTTAGTTGGGCCAAATGAAAATTTACACCCACCACATCAACGTAACAATAACAAGAGGCGAGTGTTTTACTAATGAAGCGAACGTGGAATCCAATGTAATAAAAAATAAGAACTATTGTAATATTAGAAAAATATGTTCCAGGATTTCAAGTATTAAATAACATTCAGAAATTCGAATAAATTTTGTTATTTATTTCTACATTTTTACGGCGATTTTATATTTTACGTTAGCTCTATATTTTTTATCGTTTTATTTGTATGGAAATTCATTAAATTTAAGTGCATTGTGACATAACCGTTAAGCTGCGTATTGAATTATACGCATAAATGACTCGCCAGCGGCAAAGACATGTGCATATGCAAACTAGAAAATAACACACACACACACATGCATAATTATCTTACACAAAAGCAGCGCTTGGCAGCGATGTGCGCGTAAACCATGTCACGCATGCGATTCAAAGTTCTTAGAGACTCAACGCCCGCCTCGTACAGAGCGCGGTCAGCACTTTTTATTGAGCCGCTCATAAAGTTTCTCTGAATTGATTTGTTATTGAATTCTTATGCGCCATAATCAATAAAATCAGTTCATTACAAACCGCGCGCCGACCGCTTCTCACCAACTCACCTAGTCTGATCGCGCTTGCACTTGCCAGCGTTTTTTTTTTTGGGTGTTTTGTGGTCGTGCGCTTCTGCGTTGCGCTGTCTAGACAACCTTTAGGTTGCTCAGAGATTTTTACGAGGTTTTGAGTTGTCATAAACTTTTGTATCGTTATTTGGCTATAACTTATTGGTACATTCTGGGCTAGATTGCAACTACATAGGTAAATTCAGTTATATACTGATGGTATTTATGCTTGTGTCTAAGCGTACAATGACTACTAATAATATCCACAAAGTAGTTGTGATGCGCCCGGCATTTGTGCGCTTGAATGTTGTGGTACTTAAGCAAATGGTTTTAATATAAATTTAGTGAATGTGTGGCTTTAATCTTTAATGAATATCGTTATATATTGACGTTTAAATCACAAACGGTTCTTTACTGAGCTTAAAGCGCTTAATTTGTGCTTTATTTTGCCAGCTATATTTCATTATATTACTCTCGAAAACTGGACATACCAGTGTACCGGTATGACATGAGCGTTTTTTTGTGAAAATGAAATGAAATAGTTTTGAATGGGAAAATAAAATAAAACAATAATTCAAAGTATTGACCATTTCTTTTTACACATTTTGATCACCCTTTTGGCAATGATACCATGCCATTAGAAATGTTCGACTTCTGCATAGGAATCGAAGTGCTGCTCGGACAATGCGTGTCCTATCGATGAAAACAAAAGGTAGTCGGAAGGTGCCAATTCTGATAAATACGGCGGGTGGGGTAGCAGCTCCCAGCCAAGTACTTCAATTGTATCTTGAACCAATTTGCTTTGTGTGCAGGTGCATTGTCGTATAATAACATTACTTTTCCGTGTCTTCTGACCCATTCTGGTCGTTTTTCGATCAATTAAAATTTTTTGTGGGCTGATCACAATTCTTTTGACCTTTATGGATTCAAAGTTCTTCGAGACTCTGCGTTTTCGTAAACAAAAGAGGTTAAATCTTAAAATTCTGATATCAGAAAAAAAATTTTGCAATATATTGCGGATGTGCTTCCTATAGTGTTTCTTCTCCTCTATTATTTTCATAGTGACAACATTTACGACAGAATTTCCCAACTTACCAAAGAAAAACAACACCGACGTGAAAGATTTATGATAAAAATGTGGCTACACTAATGGAAGAAAATCAACTCAGTTCTAGAACGGCAATTCGCCAACCAGATGAGCAACGAATTATTTCACACTTCTGTTGGTCAAAAATCAAAGTCTTCGCATTATGTGCTTCCAATATTAAAATGATTCATCAGTCGTAGGCACACGAGAAACAGCTTTGTTGTTCTTCAGTTTGGCCAGTACAGAATTTGCTCGAAAAGCATATATCCATAGATAGCAGAAATATAATTATTACAGTAATTTTATTGTATTTCTCTATATATCAGTGATGAACTTAAAACTTTCTGCAAAGAATTTTCTATTTATTCTGCTTTAGTTTGACGAATACTGCTAGGGAGGAACTGAATGGACGATAAACAAGTGATGCTTGCTTCGAGAGTGCTGGTTCAGAAAATGGCAACAATAGTTAGCCGGGCATTGAAAACCCCTTCTAGACACCAAGATTGCTCAGAAAATTCTTTGCAGAAAGTTTTAAGTTCATCACTGATATATAGAGAAATACAATAAAATTACTGTAATAATTATATTTCTGCTATCTATGGACACTGAACAAGCAAAGTTGTGTAAATAGTTTAGCTAAACCAAAAAGAGGAGAAAGAGAACTTAAGAGCGGCTCTAACTTATTCCAATGCTTCGAACCTTCCTCTGCGATCTGTAGCTTCTATGTAAATTTTAAAATACTGTGGGTTACTAGTTTCTATGAAGATTGTCATACATCTGTCGTTTATCACTATGACATTGTTTTAAACGATTATTGTTTTAATATAACCCCATAAAATATTTTACTCAATATACTATTTTGAATTTTTATTAAAATTACTATTTGAAAATAATTTTGTTGGTCAGATAACATCCTAGGGAAAAAACCCGTTCGAACTATTTTTTCCAGCATAGCTTTGCCCGTAACATTAGCTGACCAATAATTATCCATGCTGGATCCCAAGTCATAGCTGGTTTATTAAGTATTAAATAGAAAAATCCCTATCAGAGTTGTCTAACGTAGTGAAATCAAATGATCTGGCTATATTATGATCTCAAAAATTCGTCACTTATAAGATTAATATTGACTTGGAGAACCAAAATGTCGCAATTTGTTTGCCTGTAACGCTCGCCACTGACAGAAATGCTCGTTGCAACTTCAATAATTAAAACAAATAGTACGAGTAAATAATATCTACGGCATCATAAATATTCCGGAAAGTAATAATTTTTGAATGCTAAGAAGCCTGGAGGGTTTCTTGAGAACTTGCCATTTGATACTTGTGCTTGGGTTAAGCCATCTAAAGACAATTTAAGAGAAATCTAACGATAATTTGATGAAAAAGTAAAGTTAACTTTGTCATACAGAACATAAAGAGCTCTGGCAACAAATATTGATGATTTTTGAAAGTTGTTCCATAGTTGTTGCATGCCAATTTGCCATACCGAACATAAATGTCACACACGATAGCTTAATCCCACAATCCAAAGTTTATATTATAAACAGACCTTGAATTAAGTAATACTATAAAGGCCAAATAAACTGTACCTTTGATATAAAAATTTTCCATACCAGGTGGTTAATATTTATTCTTACCTAGCATCCAATAAACAAAATCTTCATTAAACGCAAAATTAATAACTTACAAGGTAAGTGTCCAATCCAATAAATCACACAACACAACGCAACTAAACTTTAATAAAAAAAACTTTGCATTGCATTGCAACCAAATTCTTAAGGAAAACGTTACAAACAGAACGTTTCGAATGCAAATTACAAACAGCGGGTGGTCTGTCAAGCCAAACGAAATGCAAAACAGTTTTATTTGCCACACACACAAGCATACAAGCTCATATATGTATATATATTCGTGTAAATAAGTAACAATTTAGAACAAGTCGTTGATACACTGCGCTTCACTTCAGGTTTTAATAGCTTCGAAAAATTTTAGCGATCGCAAATGAATTAGTTTCCTACTAAATAAAACAACAATTAGTGTTTTACCTTTTTATACTCTCGCAACATGTTGCTACAGAGTACAATAGTTTTGTTCACCTAACGGTTATTTGTATCACCTAAAACTAATCGAGTTAGATATAGGGTTATGTATATATAAATGATCAGGATGAAGAGACGAGTTGAAATCCGGGTGACTGTCTGAACGTCCATCCGTCTGTGCAAGCTGTAACTTGAGTAAAAATTGAGATATCTTTATGAAACTTGATACACATGTTTCTTGGTACCGTAAGACGGTTGGTATCTCGATAATAGTATGTCTTTGTGTCAAAAATGGGTTGAATCTGATCAATACTTCCTATAAAATAAAATTTTGCCAACACCTGAATTAATTTCCCGGGCTTTGATCCTTGCAAGTTGCGAGAGTATAAAATGTTCGATTACACCCGAATTTAGAACTCCCTTACTTGTTATAAAATTATTTTACATTTTTAGCCAAGAACATTTTTTTAAACATTACTTTTATTAACTAATCAAAACATTTATATATTATATTATTTCAATAATGAGACGATCACATCTTGTTGAGAATGATCTCAACGATCCGATTGGGTAGCGATTCATGCAATATTCGCTTATAATTTAAGGAAATTGATGATCAGACATTTTTGATACCTTCAGCTAATTCCGCTTTAGTTAAATAATGCCGACCAGACTTGAAAACTTTGTGAGCTAACCATCCCCACACTTTTTCCAAGCAGGTCAGTAAGGGGCACACTGCATTAACAAACAAGTAAAAAAAGAGAAAAAACGTTAACTTCGTTTGCACCGAGGGTATAATATCTTTCACAAATACAAACAAGAAGAACTTGACAAAAACTTGATTCCGATCGTTCAGTTTGTATGGCAGCTAT
Source organism: Bactrocera oleae (assembly GCF_042242935.1). Classification (NCBI taxonomy): domain Eukaryota; kingdom Metazoa; phylum Arthropoda; class Insecta; order Diptera; family Tephritidae; genus Bactrocera; species Bactrocera oleae. Next base: position 30,339,951 of record NC_091537.1, read on the forward strand.
ATGCTATAGTGTTCCGATATTGGCGGCTCCGACAAATGAGCTGGTTCTTGGGGAGAGAAGAACGTCTCGAAAATTTCAGATCGATATCTCAAATATTGAGGTACTTGGTCGCGTATATACAGACAGACGGACATGGATAAATTGACTCAGCTCGTCACGTTGATCATTTAGATATATATTTTATGGGGTATCCGACGTTTTCTTCTGGATGTTACAAACATCATGGCAAACTTAATATACCCGGTTCAGGGTATAAAAACACAAAAGTTTAAAGAACGTTTTAATAAGAGTTTGTTAATTTTAAAAGCAGTTCGCACGTATCATATTAGAAGATGCCCACACCGTCATACCGCTCAGGCGACTATGTAGTCGTTATAACTGATGTTTCACCTTCCAAAGATAAAGGAAATAATAATAGTATCCGTCGGGCCTTCCAAATTAAATTTCGCTTCATATGAAAACACAACGCAGCAATCAGATTTCCAGGCCTTATGCTCCGTTGGAAAATGTTAACATGTTTTTTTTTCAAGCATAGTTAAGTAGAGTTTTTTTCTTTAGTTATCATAATTTCAAATATAGAGATTTCCTTATCACCCTTTGAATAGTAGATAAGCTCACTTTCACACTAGAACTGGCCCGGATCTTGGTGGTCAATTCATGAGAGTTGGATGCTCTTCTCAAAATTGCTCCCTTTTTGACGTCGGAAATCTCTTTGTCGTTACCGCTTTTATTATTTCGACCGTATTCCGACTTATTACGAAATAAATTGTTTATAATTTTTTGACGTCTGTCAACATTTTTTTGTTATTTCAATCATTAAAAGCTGTATCTCTTGATAAGTTTATATTATTGTTTTCTCTTCAACTGATAGCTATTTTTCTTCAGCCATACTAATTAAAATAAAGCTCTTAAGTAGTGTAAAAAATATATATAAATACGTAATAAAATTTCGAAGATAAATGCAAACAAAATTGCATGTGCTAACCTGATGACGAAAAATAAAGCACAATTTTCATCTAAAGTGAACAAAACATGGCAAAAACGTTGTAACAGAACATTCTGATCGTATGTTTTCTTTATCAGTGATTGTTTATACAAAGAGGAGAAAATCACAAAACAATGAAATAGCTGGAAGTTAATAAACAAAATCAGAAGCAATTGTATAAGGCTGATGAAAGTGTGCTAACCTGGTGACGCACAGTGTATGTAGCGGAGCATTAACAGCAATGTGAAGGTAGAGCGAGAGCGGTACTGTAACTTATAAAACTCCAATAACTATAACGACTTAGAGATAAGCATATGCAATTTATTTTAATTTTTTATGTTTTGCTCCTAGATATGTTATTTTGTATAGAGACTGTATTTTAGGTTGAAAAATGTTATCAAAACTGACTATTTAAGGGTTTGTACCATAGCTTGTTGTATGTTTTTTATGTTAAAGCTTTCGGTTTGACATTCCAAGTGTTGTCCTCGTACATGTAAACAAAAAATCTAAGCAACGAACTTATTTTAACTAAACTTTAAATAGAGTCTTATACTCGCATTGCATGCAATTGAATAAGTACATATGCATGTTTAAAAGACCAATTTAACACATTTTATACTCTTGCAACTTGCAAAGATGAAAGCCGGGGTAATAAGGGTAATACCTTCAGTTGTTGGGAAAACTTCATATTAAACAAGTAAGGAAGAGCTAAGTTCGGATGTAACCGAACATTTTATACTCTCGCAAAGTCGTTTGAGATTTCTTTGTGGATTGACTGATATTTTCGGTAGAAGGTCAACTATAGTCACTGGGGTCCACACATTTAGTACTTAGCTTGAACAGTTTTGGTTCGATTTAGACAATTTTTAGTCACAAGAGCATAGTGGAAAGTGAAAGAATCAAATGGAATTGAAAATGGTGTTATATGGGAAATAGCCGCGGTTGTAGTCCGATTTTGGCCATTTTCGCACTATGACATGGAAATATAAAAAGAACGTACCGAATTTGGTTGAAATTGGTTAAGCAGATCCCAAGATATGGGTTTTCACCTAAAAGTAAGCGGTGCCACGCCCACTGACTAATTTTGAACGCGGCCAGGTAGGTAGAGGTTCTAAAAACATTTGCTTCCAGTGAATTTTGTTATTATAGCATTAGTGGTTTAGGAGATATGCACATTAAACCTATTAGGGGCGGGACCACGCCCACTTAAAAAAAAATTTTAACTGCAGATGCCCCTCCCTAATTTGATCCTTTGTACCAAATAACAGTTTTGTATCTTATTGTGGAGCTTAGTTATGGCAATTTATTTGTTTTTGAATAATGGCGTTGTGTGGGCGTGGCAGTGGTCCGATTACGCCCATCTGCAATACCAATTGTCTCACAAAACTATTATACTCTGTAGTAACAGGTTGCGAGAGTATAAAAATGTTGCGAAAGAATTAAACATCCATTATTCGAATTGTGTATAAATTACAATCAAATCTGGTACCTTCTTGACTTATATTGAAGGCCATAAATTTAGGGCTCGTTTTCTTGATATATTTTAGTTCGCATCAGCTAAAAGAGAACTGCTTCAAATGAGATATATGTATATTATATTATATTAACAAGAACAAGGCTAAATTTAATATATTATATAGAGTTGTCAACCAGAGGATCGGAATTCATTATATTAGGGATATGAGAATTAGACCAAGGTATAGACCTTTTCCATTTTAATTCAGCGCTACACTACATAATTTTTAAGACAACATGTCCGCTTAATTTTATTAAAATATCACACATGTTGACCAATAAATACTGGTAAAAAGGTTGTTTTTTTTTTGCCAAAGAACACGTGTACCAAGTTTCATTCATTTCAGACAGACGGACTGACAGACATCCAAATTTTAACTCGTCTCTAATCTTGATTATTTATATATACCCTATATCTATCTCGATTAGTTTTAGGTGATATGTTACAAACAACCGTTAGGTGAATAAATCTATTATATTCTGTAGCAACATGTTGCTAGTATATAAAAATTATAATGTTTATAATAACAAAATATATACGCATACATTTAACCCCTTTTTTAATGGAAAAACCAAAAAAACCCTAACTTTGGCTGCACCGGGCAAACGTTTTGCTATTTCCACGTTGTTTGAAATAACCAACCTTCAAGTCGACTTAAGATAACTTGATGAGGAAAACAGATCTTTTTTGAAAATCTTAATCTTGATTTTGATCGGACAGTTTGTAATACTGCTATAGTAGTTCGAAAATTGTACCGTTGCTTTTGACAATGAGTTTGGGTAAAATTCATGAGAAATCTTGTCAAATAAAAAAAGTATGGCAGGCCATCCTCAGCAGCTTATCCGTGGCGGTATGCTCATCCATCTTGAATCATGTAATTAATATGCACAAGCTTCTTAACTAATACTAATTTTAAATTCTGCGTGGTTTTTAAATGAAAATGAATTTCAACATCTAAAAGCACTGTTGTTGTTATTGACCGGAAGTCGAGTTTAAATGAAATGGATTGAGAGAACAGCAAACATTACTGCTAGCAACTAATTCATGTTTATCATACATATTTTTTAAAGCAACATTGGCTTTTAATGACAACAACTGACTATTCTGCTGCTGATTGTTCCTAGTACTTCCGTCCTTGTTAGCACTCTTTGAAGCAGCTGCTTGCTTTGCTTAAGCAGCTTCTTGCATTTGTATGCTTTTAATGCAAGGAGGATTCATAAATTATATGTTTTTATTATTTGTAAATACTATGTGTGAAACCAGTTTTAATTAAGTATACTAATTAGCTAATTTTATTAAGATTTTAATTAAAATAAATTAATAAAATATGTTGCGTTCTTATTAGGTAGCGTAGTTATAAATATGTCAACTTAATTTAAAATCTATATAAACGTATAAAATGATACAAACAATTGCATTATAATTACAAAACAGAGTTCTTACGCTAATATCTTTTACATTTATTGTTTAATATGCATAGATGTTTAATGTTCTTATTAAAGTATGAAATTTTGAAATTTTTCCCACGTGCATGGTAACGTAAATTAGCAGTGCAAAATATAAAAAATAACTTCTCTGAAATATGAGAGGTCTAACCTCTCTTCTGCTTCGAAATCAGCAATTGAAAAATGCCACCTGGTAGATATAAGACAGCGTTGAGCAAGCCTTGGAAATAATATACCTCATATATTGTAGTTCGAACCAATACAGGCAATAATTTTACAAACTCGAATTATTTTCGTTGGATCTCAATTATAAAAAGAAAAAAAGTTAACTTCGTCGGCACCGAAGCTATAATATCCTTAGGTGCATTTTTTATAGCACAAATGAGTACAAAAAGATCTTTATCTTGTTTTGAGTCAGTTTATATTTCAGCTATATGCTAATAATAGTAATCCGATCTGAAAAATTTCTTTGGATATTGTAGCGATGCATCAAATAATTATCTATGCCAAGTTTTGGGAAAAGACCTTGTCAAATGACAAAACCTTCCACACAAGCTATATGCTATAGTGTTCTGATCTGAACAATTTCTTCGAAAATTACATTGTTGTCCTAGACAATAATCCAAACTAAATTTCGGGAAGATATCTCTTCAAATGAAAAAGTTTTCGATGCAATCGATATCTCAAAAACTGAGGGACTAATGTGGCAAACTCAATATACCCTGTTCAGAGTATACAAGTTATATACTATTCACGAAGGAGTCTTCCTGTCTTCTCTGCTTTTCCATCAATTTTATGTGCTTTGTTCCTTTTTCACGATAAATATTTAATCCTTTTGCTAACAAGAAAAACTTATTTTAATTGAAACAAAAGTTACTTTTACATCTGCAAAAACATTATTTGGCTCAGTTCTTCTCATGTGGTTTTTATTGGATTTCCTACTAAATAGTACCTGGTCAGTGGCTAATGGTTCAATTACTTTACATAAATATGTGTTAGTTGGCTCTTTGGAGTTGACTTATGTTTAGAAATGAACTTTCAATTCTTCCTTTTGATTAGAGAATAGTAAAACTAAATAGATGTACTTTTAACCATTTTTGGCGTGTGTGCAACATGAACTTCAACACAATTTTTTAATTTAATGATCGCGTCTAACAAAATACTCATCTTACTCAGCTTGTGGTGGTATTGCATTGTAAAGTGTCACTTAATATTCATTGCCTTACTTATTTCTCCATCGAAAGTACATGTCGCCTTAATCTGTGTATATAATTTAAAACTCTGAGTCCGGTTTCAGCTTTCTTTCAATTTTTTTAGATGTTATAGGTGATCTGAATTGATGAGCTTCAAATGCTCATTCAGCCCAAACAAGTGCTGACTCTTACAAAAGAGCAAAGTACTCATTGACTAATCAATCAAATGATGTACCTTTTTCTTGTGAAGAATACCTAACATAAGAACTGTGAACCAGTTGGACCATTTGATATTCAGTCTAAATCACTTTAGATTGTGTAATCAAGACCCTGCTGTATCATTTTCTCATAGTAGTGGAAACATCGAAACTGAGGTACGGAACTACTGAGGGGCGGAACCGCTAAACCACCGAATTAAGTACTTATCGTAATGAAAACTTGACTGGTGGTTGTTTTAATTTTCACTAGAGTCGAGATTACGATGCATGCATACGTATGTTCTAATGAGACCTTTAAATGTATGCGGCGTTGGCTTGCTATGTCTTGTTGTTCAATAAGCTCAATACAGATATTGTATATTTTTATACTCTCGCAACCTGTTGCTACAGAGTATAATAGTTTTGTTCACCTAACGGTTGTTTGTATCACCTAAAACTAATCGAGTTAGATATAGGGTTATATATATATAAATGATCAGGATGAAGAGACGAGTTGAAATCCGGGTGACTGTCTGTCCGTCCGTTCGTCCGTCTGTCCGTCCGTCCGTCCGTGCAAGCTCTAACTTGAGTAAAAATTGAGATATCTTTATGAAACTTGGTAGACATGTTTCTTGGTACCGTGATACGGTTGGTATTGCAGATGGGCGAAATCGGACCACTGCCACGCCCACAAAACGCCATTAATCAAAAACAAATAACTTGCCATAACTAAGCTCCGCAATAAGATACAAGACTGTTATTTGGTACACAGGATCACACTAGGGAGGGGCATCTGCAGTTAAAACTTTTTTTTTTAAAGTGGGCGTGGTCCCGCCTCTAATAGGTTTAATGTGCATATCTCCTAAACCGCTAATGCTATAATAACAAAATTCACTAGAAGCAAATGTTTTTAGCACTTCTATTGACGGTGTGAAAATAGTTGAAATCAGGTGGCAACTCCGCCCACTCCCCATATAACGGTACTGTTAAAAAATACTAAAAGCGCGATAAACCAAGAACTAAACACGCCAGAGACATTAAATTGTATCTCTGGGATGGTATGAGATGACTTTATAAGAACCGCGTTCAAAATTAGTCAGTGGCTACGCCCACTTTTAGGTGAAAACCCATATCTTGAGATCCGCTTAACCGATTTCAACTTAGTTCGGTGCATAACGTTCTTTTCATATTTCTATGTTATAGTGCGAAAATGGGTGAAATCGGAGTACAACCACGTCTATTTCCCATGTAACACCATTTTCAATTCCATCTGATTCTTTCACTTTCCACTACGGATATCAAGCAACAATGATTATATCGGGGTAAAACTTTGCGTGAATAATACGTTTAAAGTATGCCACCTTGTGACCAAAAATTGTCTAAATCGAACCAAAACTGTTTAAGCCCCTAAGTACTAACCCCAGTGCCTATAGTTGACCTTCTACCGAAAATATCAGTCAATCCACAAAGAAATCTCAAACGAGTATACCATTTGACTTTGCGAGAGTATAAAATGTTCGGTTACATCCGAACTTAGCCCTTCCTTACTTGTTATTATTAAATTGTTAGAAAGTATTAAAGGTTTTAAGAGAATATATTAAAACCAAATATATTTTGTGAGTTCCGGACTCTAGAAATATGAAAGTGGTTGGCATAGATCAAGTTATAAGCAAGAAATAAGTTAAATGATTTTGCAAAATTTTACTAATTGATACCACTTTTCATCAAAAATATAAAGTTTCCAGGTATAATTATTACTTTTTTTTGTTTTACACTTAGAATTAAAAATCTGATACTGACAAGGAATTTTTTTTAAATATTTATATATCGGCATTAAACGAATAAGATTATAAAACTCATTAATAATTTCATATATATACAACGCTTTTATAACATTTTTTGTTTGTATACTCTCGCAAAATATTCCACCGAGTTTAATAATTAAGTTTTTAATACTCAATAATTTCTATTACAATATTCTTCTTACTTCTGTTTCAGGTAAGTGCGAATCCCTTGCTGTAAAGAAGTAAAGAAAGACATTACGTGTTTATCTAGTTTATTGTGAGCTTGTTTATGTCGAAAATTAAACGCATATGAATTAGCAAATTGAGAGCCTTAATGTAAAGCGTACAATGAAAATCTCATTAACTAGATATTTTATATTAGTAGGAATGCAAATGCAACAGGAAATGTGCAACAGCAGATTGCAGAAGGGTCGGCGAATCGTGCGCTGAGAAAAAGCTAAGCCCAGCCCTTTCCTGACATAAAATGGTGTTACAATACAGAATCATATTTTTTTTATGACAATAAGGTGGCTACCTCACACACACTGCACTAACGACAACCATTGATGATTAGTTGTTATTGTCATTGTGTGTGATTGTCATGCCAACGTTTAATTCGCAGATGTTAATATGGCTGACAAAATGCCGGCTTGGATGAAGGGAGGATCTACTTCTGCAACGCTAAATAATGCAGAAACTCAGATTAAAGCCTTCACTTTAATATACAAATGTTGTTCTATATACCGTATATACCTATGTATGTATATACAAGTATATACAGGGCTTAAGAAAGCTAAGGTGGCAGCTAATTTGCTGTAACGCTTGGAAAAAAATGTCAAGCAACAAAAAAAATATAAAAGATATAACGAAAAGGGAAATGATCAACGCAGCGACCACGACAATAAGAGTAAAACTTGCAGCAGCAAAACAGAACGGCAAAAAAAACAACAAAAGCAACGGCAAACTCAACAATGACCCTAACGAAAAGAAGCTCCGAGAAAAAGATACAGGGCCGAGTAGTGAGTGAACTGACAAAAGATATGGCCGCATACATTATATCACCACAAATCATAATTACCCAACGACATGCCACCAACTGTAGACAAATGCTGGCCTAACAAACACGCGCACGCACACACCATCACTCAGAGCTCTTAATACATGCCTACCGCGCTGAGTAAATGAATAGGTGGAGTGCTCCCTGTCGAAAAATGTACCTAAAAAGCAGCAACAACTACAAGATAAGCTCTGCGAGTGCCACTTAATGGCGGCAATGGCAAAACCCATAAAAGCAACAACAACAAGCACGTTATTTGCAGCGCAGCAGTATCAGCAGCGCTGGTAGTGGCAACAAATAAATATAAAACAAAAACAGCACAGTGTTTAGAGTAAAGCAAAATAAGAAGCAGAAAAAAAACACAAATACAACAACAATGAGAAGCCATTTTAAGTTTTTATTATTAAATCGCTGCGCAACTTCGTCGCTTAAGTCTTTTGTTTGTTTGCCTGTCGCTGCCACTAGCGCTGCTGTTGTCTTTTTTGTTCGCGCCGGCTGTCCGTCCGCGCCTTCATTCTGTATTAAATTCGTTCTTCGGTTTTGTTTTACTGTCATTTCTACCGTTGTTGTTGTTGTACTTTGTAATATGTTGTGGATTTTTTTCTGTTTTCGTCGGTCGCTGTCGGTGCCGTTGGTGATGTTGATTGTCGTTGTCTGCCTCATTGTCGGTCTGAAACTGTTGAGTGGCTGTGTTTGTTGTTTTATTACTTTTCTCTCGGTTTGTTTGTTTTTTAGCATTTATTTTGGTTTTCTTTGCGTTTATTGTTATTTTCTTTTCGCTTTGGCAAGTTGGCCATTTTGGCGTAAGAAACTTGAGTGAAATTTGACGTAGTGCTGTCAATGTGACAGTTGTTGCTGTTAGCATATCTTTTTTCTGGTTTCTTTTCATTGGCTTGCAATTAATGACACTTGCCCACTTACGGCTTACTCGCTGCCAAGTAACTTTAGTCATATTTGCGTGATTATGTGTGATTAGGGGTACCGAAAACAAGTTTCGAACAATCTAAAAAGAATATTATTTTATTTAGAAGGAAGTAATGTCAAATATTAATATACAAATTGGATTATCATATACTTTTTTTTAATTTTGATTTTCTTTTAAGTTTTTAATGCTACAAAGCGCTCCTGTCATATTTTGATATATTTTTATTCTTGGTTTAATGATGAAACTCTGCTAAATGCTAAATGATTTTTGTAGATCGTTAAACTGTCAATCTATAACTGCTGACTTCTAATTTCTCGTTCCTCGATGTTGGTATCTCTTATAATCTGATATTCTTTGCTGTTAAAACACTTAATTTTTAACATATAAATATTTTCTTCCTCAATATGATAAATTTAGACCAATATTAATAATTAGCGTAAAATAGAGTTTTGATCACCTCTGAATATAAGATTTTTTCAAAGGCGGCCTAAGTGACGTGCAAATTTAAGAAGGGCCAGATAATAAGATCGTTATTTTGTTATCAGGAAACAGTCGATAGAAAATATCTGAAACATTTAGGACCGATTGTGACCTATCGGCTAGTAAAAAACAAATTATTCTTCCCATAATAACCAGCTTCTGCACAAGCAGTATTTGTGTTAGATAAATAACGAATATTTAAAACAATTGGGAATACTTTGCTCTATGTTGTGATATTCACTTTCACTTTCTCCTTCATTGGGATATTTTAATATCAATCAGAAATTAAGGAATTATATTGACTTGAGTATTTAAAAAAAGCGATTTTTGTTTGAGTATTAGTCGAATATAAAAATACCATTTAAGAATATTTTTCGAAAATTTAAAGTAGATCCGGAAAATAATTTCGGAGATATGAGAGTATTTGTAAGAATACTGTTTTAACGTAGTGTAAACGGCTCCCAAATTTTAAACGCGTTATCGAAATGCTCTTTACAGAGCTGGTGAGAAAAATTTCTTTGAAACGTCTAGGGTAGGCTTTGCCTACAATGAACCGTCTGACAGTTTTCCTATATTGCCCCTTTCATATTTTGCACTTTTACAATACATGGTGTCCGCAACAATTGATATACATATAAATTATTACAAGTATGTCCATTTAAGAGACATTGCTTTCAGATTAAAATTATTCAAACACACTTAGCTAATTTAACCTTTAATGTTTCAAGGGAATCAGGGGAAATAACGGTGCTTAACAACAAGCTCTTCAGTTCAAATTTTGTGCCATTTTTCTCCACTGGAAAAAGAGCAGAAGTATTCAGGTTGAAGCTAGCTAATTTTCTATTTACGCAAAAACATGTGTAATTATACAAAATTGAAATCATCAAAAATGAATTAATTGCAGAACTCGGCAGCATACGTTTTTTGCTTTATTCAACACAATATATAACACTATTATTTTGCTAATAAATGTATGCAATTATTAACTTATTTCTCGCAGAGAATGCTAGAAGCGTCAAAGGCTTGTCAGGAATGAAGCTGCTGGCAGCTGTGCTTGTTGGCTGCAGCGTCCAGAGCGGAGTGAAATCTGAACAGCTGGTGTAGAGCTTTCGATTACAGCTAGTGACTCAGCGATTACTATTTTTTTTAGTGATATTGCCGCTATACGCTACGGTAGCAACATTGTTGACATGCTTTTCGTGCCGCAGTGTACGCCAAAGGCTCTTGGCAACAGTTGAAGAAGAGCTGAATGGTGTCTATCAGCTGGCTTTTTGGTTAAAAGACACACTTCTTTGAGTGTATTTGTAAATATTTATTTTTATATACATGAATGAGTATTCTGACACAAAATGACGACTCCTGGGCTAATCTTAGGAGTCACCTTTTTCAAATGGCCTCTTCGGGCGACATTGATCCAAAAAGCTCGTGCTATCTCCAAATCTTACTATTTATAAAAATTTCTGGCAAAGCGTTCCTGTTTTTATTTTTACATAAACATTTTGCAAAATGGTGGGCCTTTATAAAATTTGTTTTTGAACCGTGAAAATTTTGTTAAAAAAATTAAAACCTTTTACAAGGTTTTACAAGTAGATAATGTTACTGTAGAGCTGCAGAAAAAATTTTAATGAGAAATATACAATATATTCGGTCGATTTGAAAACTGCAATTTTTAGAAAAACGAGCTTGAAGTTTTACATACCTCGACACTACGGCCAATTGAACAAGTAAAAATTTTTGGTACTATTCTACCAATAGAATAATGATTTTAGGACCCTCACTTGTACCTCAAATTAAAAACAAAGTAATTTTTAGAAAATCCTAGACTGGCTTAACCGTAAATTCTGTAAATTAGAAAAAAATGATAAGATAAGGTAAAACAATTGCTATATTGGCCGCAAGTGATTATGACATATTTTACTCCTCTTTGTGCGATATGGCAACTCGCGTCTTTAATTTGAAACACAACCAGCCACTATATTAATAGAAATTAAAGCGAAAAATAAAAAATAAAACAACAAAAAGGGAAAGTAACTGCAAATCACACATTTTTTAAATATTAACTACGCACTTTACGTATTTAAACGGCGTGTGGCAATCAAAGACGCCATGCCAAAGCTAATGTTGGTTAACAGATCATTAGGGCATTATCAATTTTTAGTACCTTTTATTTATATACATAAATGCACATGTATAGTTGTATATGTGCTTTAGCGATGTGCATATAATCGTGTGCGTGCTTGTGATGTACAATTTCTCGCGGGATGCCGTGCCAAAGTTCAATAAACTTGCACGCTGCGCGCAAGCATCGCTGCTCATCGCGGCAAGATACCGTCAGCTCAGCGCGATATGGCAAGAATATTACAGCAACAACTACAACACCCTACAACGCCACTGCAATTTATACGATTATACTTGCAACAATGTTTGTGGCAGCGCGCGGGCATTGCCTGGATTTTCAGCAATTTCCTCGCCAGTGTCTGCCATTACCGTTCCCCAATCGTCGAGTGTTTGCATTCTAAAGTGATGCATTTTCCTAATATACGTACAGCATACAACTTGCGGCTGCAACAACGCGGCGCTGCAACATCTCGCGGTAGCTAAACTGCTACGAAGCCGGGCGCCCCCTCTCTCGACACATCTCACTTTGTTTTAGCTGCCTTGCCACTTTTCATCCTAAGTCTCCAACTACATTTCCCTCAGCGAATTCTGCGCATATACCTATATATATTTACAAATATATGTGTGTGTGTCTTCATTTGTGTTGCAACTTGTGCGTATTTCCGCCGTTGGCATTTCTTCTATTGTTTATATAGTAATCTTGTTTGTTGCTCAATGTAATTGTGTATTTTATATTAGCTTCTTGTTGTTGTTTTTGTACATTTTTGGTGTTGATTCAATTAGTAAATATCTTCTTAGCATGCAAACTCACTTTAAACTTCCCCGGCTGAGGCATCCAAAAGATTAGCGGCTGCAATAACAACAACAACAGCAAGCGCCAAGATTTGCTATAACAGACTTTGCAACATGAATAGTCAAAACAAAAACCAAAAGGTAAGTACGCAATTGATCAGCTTGCGCGGTTGAGCCGGCAGCAGCTAGGGGCCGCCGAGATAAATCTCTTTAAAGGAAAATTGTGGTTCACAAAGGCCGCAGCAGCAGCATCAGCAGGCAGATATTTATCCGAGAGACAATGTTACCGCGGCTTTTGTGCATCGTTTGTTTATGTGTGTTTACGGTGCCACAGATGCGGTGCACTGGTGATGCGGAAGGCAGTCATGAAGCCTATGGGGCTAATGCTAATCGCTCGTTGCACACACACACACACATATATATTCATATGCAAGTATTAAACGAAATATTTGCTGAAATGCAGGCGGTCGCGGGTAATGCGTTGCGGCGCTGCGCTTTTGGAGATAGTGAAACTTTTGCACATGCAAATTTCTACGTGCGCCATCAAAATGCTATCGCTATGAATTCTGTGCTGGGGCGACTTACCTGTTTGATTATGCGCATGCTCACGCGCATTTGACCATTACCCCACTAACTAACTGGTATCGACCAAAAAGCCACCAGTCGTGCCAACTAGCCAAACTAGCTGTCTGGCTAGTAGCTAACCGCAGGCGATTAACTGCGTTTGGTGTAAGCGCGTTGCTTTGCATATGTGTGTGTAAGAGATTGCTATAGTTAGTTAGTTTGTTTGTTGATTTGTTGGTTCGGCTTCGGTGTGTGTATGCCTGCAAATATGTGCACTTTATGTCGCTGATTCGCTGCCGTACAGTGTTGCTAGATTTGCATAAAGTGCCCATAAAAAATAGTTCGAAAACGAAACAGTTAGCAAGATATAATATTATTGCGCACTGCTTTGCTTTGGTTTTTATACCCTGAACAGAGTATATTAAGTTTGCCACAAAGTTTGTAACATCCAGAAAGAAACGTCGGAGACCCTATAAAATATATACATAAATGATCAGCTTGATAAGCTGAGATGATTTAGCCATGTCCGTCTGTCTGTAGTCCCTCTGTTTTTATGCTATCGATCTGAAATTTTGCACCTGTCCTTTTCTAACAAAAAAGCTGCTCATTTGTCGGAACGGCCGATATCGGACCACTATAGCATATAGCTGCCATATTAACTGAACGATCGGAATCAAGTACTTGTATGGGAAACTCTTTCATTTAACGAGGTATCTTCACGAAATTTGGCATGTATTATTATTTAAAGCATTAATCTAATCTCCGAAGAAATTGTATAGATCGGATGACTATAGCTTATAGCTGCCATATTAACTGAACGATCGGAGTAAAGTGCTTGCATGGAAAATTTTTTTATTTGACGAGGTATCTTCACGAAATTCAGCACGAGTTATTGCTTAAGGCAACAAATTACTCTCCACAGAAATTGGTCAGATCAGATCACTATATCATATATCTGCTATACAAATTGAACGTTCGTAATCAAGTTCTTGTAAAGGGCCTTTGTATTTGTGAAGGGTATTATAGCTTTCTTGTTTTTCATTATTTTCAAATGTTTTTCAAAATCAAACTTTTAATATTATTCTAAACAGTCTAGCTTATTACCTCATTTAGGTTCTAGGTCTGAAAATCTTCCTTAAAAACAAATAAATTTTTTAACGCTTTACTTTTTACTTTAAAATCAAAAGTTAAAATTTTAATTCAGAACTATCACTGTTGATATACAGAGCGTTTTGGGTAACCTAGGCTATGTTTAATTTAGTATATGGAATTTGTCTCCGATAAATAATAAAATATAGATGCTCTATGTATCAATTTCTAAAAGGTATATCTTATGTCATACTTTACGAAAATACTTAGACCTTTACCATATAGTGAAATTAGGAGTATTTAAACAGATCAAAAATTTAGGGTTAAATTAAATATTGCTATTTGAACATCAAACGTAACTTAACGTTTTGCAGATTTATTTTAAGAGAGCTTGCCACCTGAATAATTCTTTTATATTAAAGCAAAAAATCAAAACAGAACAAGTAAGGAAGGGCTATGTTCGGATGTAACCGTACATTTTATACTCTCGCAAAGTCAAATGGTATACTCGTTTGAGATTTCTTTGTGGATTGACTGATATTTTCGGTAGAAGGTCAACTATAGGCACTGGGGTCCACATATTTAGTACTTAGGGGTTTGAACAGTTTTGGTTCGATTTAGACAATTTTTGGCCGCAAGGTGGCATACTTTAATTGCATTATTAACGCAAAGTTTTACCCCGATATTGTCATTGTTACCTGATTTGCATAGTGGAAAGTGAAAGAATCAGATGAAATTTAAAATGGTGTTATATGGGAAATAGGCGTGGTTGTAGTCCGATTTCACCCATTTTCGCACTATGACATAGAAACATGAAAAGAACGATATGCACCGAATTTCGTTGAAATCGGTTGAGCAGATCTCAAGATATGGGTTTTCACCTAAAAGTGGGCTGTGCCACGCCCACTGACTAATTTTGAACGCGGTTCCTATAAAGTCATCTCATACCATCCCAGAGATAAAATTTAATGTCTCTGGCGTGTTTAGTGCTTGATTTATCGCGCTTTTAGTAGTTTTTAACAGTACCGTTATATGGGGAGTGGGCGAAGTTGACACCCGATTTCAACTATTTTCACACCGTCAATAGAAGTGCTAAAAACATTTGCTTTTAGTGAATTTTGTTATTATAGCATTGGGGGTTTAGGAGATATGCACATTAAACCTATTAGAGGCGGGAACACGCCCCCTTTTTAAAAAAAAGTTTTAACTGCAGATGCCCCTCCCTAATGTGATCCTGTGTACGAAATAACAGTCTTGTATCTTATTGCGGAGCTTAGTTATGGCAAGTTATTTGTTTTTGATTAAGGCGTTTTGTGGGCGTGGCAGTGGTCCGATTACGCCCATCTGCAATACCAACCGTCTCACGGTACCAACAAACATGTCTACCAAGTTTCATAAAGATATCTCAATTTTTACTCAAGTTAGAGCTTGCACGGACGGACGGACGGACAGACAGTCACCCGGATTTCAACTCGTCTCTTCATCCTGATCATTTATATATATATAACCCTATATCTAACTCGATTAGTTTTGGGTGATACAAACAACCGTTAGGTGAACAAAACTATTATACTCTGTAGCAACAGGTTGCGAGAGTATAAAAATAGCGTAAGCATTCTCGTGAGTAATTAGCATTTTTGGAATATCATTACATAATGCATATCGTTATACCTAAATGCATGACACTGCCATATTTTTCTTTGAATAAAAATCATTAAAATCATCTCTATATTATGATATATAAATTTAAATATATACTACTCTTTTCTGCACTTCTTGTACGGCCATGCCTCATCCCACAAAATTTTTCAAAATACAATAATAGTACAAAAGATTATATAATCATTATGCTCGCACCATAGAATTACTGCCTGCACAAGACAGTTAATGAAATTATTAAGCGTTTAATCGGCAATTATCAGCAATTTGTTGACCTCGTAGCTCGCTCACTCATATGCGCTTGCATAGAATATAAGCATATGTACATATGAATTGTTTCCGACAATCGCACGTAGCCTGGTGGTATGCAACAAATGGGAGTGTCTGTGGCTGTTGCCAAAAAGGTTAACATCAGTATTTACCAGTCAAAAAAACCTTAAATGTGGCAATTGAATCTGCCGTCTAAGTGGCGAAAGGTTGACTTCTATACATAAATATGTATATACATATATTTGAAACGGGCAACAAATTACTCTGTTATCAATAGAATGCTTGCTTTGGAAGACTTGTCCCACTTCTGCGCGCCCAAACTCCTCCGTCATATGCACTTTTTCGCTGCTGCTTCATGACTCCACGCTTTGGTTATTTGAAATCAATCGCTTCTCTTAAGTGCGAGTGCTTGGTCACTCGCTGGTTTTCGTGTCATAAATGGGATTTTCATTCAGGTCCCTCAGCTACGTGGAGCAATGATTGCTGAGATTACTCTAAGTGCTATGGCTTTTTAATATGTTCATTGATTATTTTGAAGTGGCTATTAGACGGTTGACGTAACTATTCGAAAGGGCATAGCTCAGTGTTCAAGACTTACGTGTTTGCTGTTGTTGTTGGAATCAAGCCTATAAGTACATTCTGCTTGCCGCTTGCCACTTGCCACTCTTGACCCAATCGAAGTAAAAATTATTTCCTTTAATGATATTATTATTTGTAAGTTTAAAATATGAATTTATCATACAAATAGCTTCTTTCATTCATAAAGTAACAGCAAAGTGTGGATTTGCACGAGGCTAAACTATTAGTGTGGCAGTAGATACTGTTTTAGTGTTTAATACCATATATGCTTGAGATACTGATGTTATAAGATAGTTATAGGAACTTGATTAATACGCTCTGCTCAAACAATGTTTTGTCCGATTTAAGTGGCAAAATTTTGTAATTAAACTTTGACTTATCGAATTACGAACAGACGCGAATTTTTGGCAAGCTTTTATAGTTTCATAAAACTTTTATTTCTAGTCACAAGCAAGGAGTTCACCACTCGAATTTGTTCGATTAAAAAATACTCACTAATTCAGAGCTAAGCACACAAAAAATTTTCAACTCGCCAAAAATACTACTTTTTTAGTACAAAAACCAATTTCCCAACGAAATGTCCACTCTTTTTGGCAAAACTTGGTCGCCTGTTAAAAAGGTTTATTGTTCAACATCATAAATGTAAATAGTGTATATAAAAATTCTCAATTACAGACTTATTTTCAAAATTGCCCCATTATAATAATTTTAATTTTTCGTAAAAACGAAGCCTCTAACGCAAGAATATATACAATTTTCAAAAGATGTCAAACTGGAGTTTATTTAATAAAAACTATAATTTAAGACTATCCTTCTAAACAATGAGTTTCCTAAACACAGAGTTTCTTAAATGAGGCTTCAAACCGCAGGTTAACCATTCCAACGAAAAGATATAAAGTACCATTGTTTCCACTCTAATATTAAAAAATGCAGAGAAAATGCTGTCTTTGCGCTCTGACACATTCTACTCGAACACAACTTGAAGGAGTCAAAATCACGCATTGACAAAATATCCATTGCACAATGATCGTTGACAGGCGCTTCATGAAGTTGCAGCTCAATAGCGCTGTTAAATCTTTTTTCACAGTACCCCATTAACCTTAGGCACAGCCAAGGTTCACTCTTGATTTCACTGCAAATATACAATCTGCAGAGCGAGAAATAAAAGCACAGCTAATCACTACCACAATACAACAACAATAATACATAATAACACAATAATACATAATACAGCTGCAGGCCTGCGGACTCACAGTGGAGTAGCACCAAAATTGCCAGGATTCTATGAGAGCTATACACCAACGACCAGTCAACGAGCCACTGATGCCGAAAAGCACAATGAGACCGTGTGCTTACCCGCGCCTACCGCATTGGCGCGCTGCTTGGTCGGAACAAGCGCTAGCACACACGATGAAGGGGATAAACGCGAAAGAACGGCGGCTTTTGGGCTTAAACCATTGCAATGAATTCATCGTTGACATATCTCGTTAATTTAATTTCTTATCGCAAGGATAGCATCGGCGACGCGGCGGCAACAACGCAACAACGCAACAACCATGACGAGCTGC
This sequence comes from Bactrocera oleae, assembly GCF_042242935.1. Lineage (NCBI taxonomy): Eukaryota > Metazoa > Arthropoda > Insecta > Diptera > Tephritidae > Bactrocera > Bactrocera oleae. Next base: position 30,358,172 of record NC_091537.1, read on the forward strand.
AATCGATAATAGGCGTTCGCCGCCGCTTTGCCGAGCCCTGAATCAGCTATGCGCTAAAGGGACTTGGGACTACCGCCATCAATTGAGTTTGGGATTTGTTTAGAGGCTTTGCGCGCTGCTGTTGCTTTTGGCAGCAGGTCGCATGGTATGCAAAATAGCCATCCAGTCTGCTTGACTGCCACGTTGCCACACTAAGTATACTTTCCGTGCAATAGTGCAAATCGTTGGCCTGGCCGTTTGTCACTTCGTCGGGCAGGATGTGCTTCTGTCTATTCGTTTGTCTTTATGTAAAAGTACAAGGGTGGATTGTTGAACGCGCTTACGTTGTGGTGCTGGACGTTTGATTGTACCAAACTAGCTCTGTTGTACGAGTATGTATGCGTGTGCAGCAGACGAGTTTGCCGGTTAGCCACAATAAATTTTGTCAACGATTTGTTCTTATTGTCTTCGATTGTTACATTTTTGTTGCGTTTCTGCCTGTTGATGTGGTTGTTGTTACTAGTAAGTTCGCTTTTGGCAAACACTATTTCAAGCCTTATTGTTGCATATTGCAAGCTTCTGTTGCTATTATTGTCATTATTATTATAGTTATCGCGAGCATTCGTGTGACAGTGCGCGCCTGATACCTGACTGGCTTCCTTTCGTAGCAATCTGTGGAATCCGCTCATTGCTGCTGCTGCCACTTTCGCAGCGATTTATGTATACTTGTTTATTCCTGTGTTCTTCGGGTATTGTACCCGTGTGTGTGTGCATATGCTTGTTCGCTTTTTCATGCGGCGCGGCGGGACAATTGTTTAGTTGCCGCAGCATCCTTTAGCCAATTGTCAAGCCAGTGGCTCTGGTCTTTCGCGCTCTGAGACGTTGCCTAGTGTAGTTGTTGTATTGTCCCTACACTCGTTTTCCATGAATGGATTTCGTATTTTGCGAATTGTCAGTCAATCAAACATTTGACAGCTGTTCGATGTCGTCAGTGCGGCGATGTCGTTATTGTCGCCGACATCGCTGAGAAAGCGAAAAAGCACTTTGTGCTCGAACATACAAATATTGGACGAGCGCATGAAGGGTAAGAGTGTTTCAGATCGCAGATAACGTAAATTTAGAGATGTGATATTTAGAACCCTTCAATTGATTTGATTTAAAAGTACTCCCTTAATCTTTAAAGAATTTGAACTCAAGTTCAATTGCCTTGATCGGAGCAACTTTTGAAGGATTTCTTGAAGAGCTTTTAGAGGCAAAACGGAGAAAACTTGTCGGGATACCGTTTTTCTACTATATCCAGCAGCCCTTGTAGTGCGAACACACCAGCAAAAAGCTGTCGAAATGGATGGTTTAAAGAGCCAAAAGTTATTATTTCTAGATTAAATTGAACTCGGTGTTTTTGAACTCATCATAATTCAAGTACTCTTCATATTTTAAATCCAGAAACTACGTAAAAAGAAAACTTGATATAGATTTGAGAATATATAGTTTGGATCGATTCAAAATATCTATATATCTTCAACGATTATCAAGGTTACCAAACGCAATTGGTCTGTTTCTTAAGGCGTCTGTTAAATTGCAATAAGAAAATGGAAGATATTTGGATGAACCCAAATTATTATAATATAAATAAAGTTATTTATGAATAAGTGTGGCTGATGGCAGGCTGGTTTTAATTAAGAGCTCATACTTAGAGAGATTTTCTTAAAGGTGTTTAAGAACTTATTTTTTAGTGTAGCAAGCGAAAAAATTATTCCCTTTTTTGACCCACCATAATGCATATTTATGTTACATTCATACAGGTCTGGTTTAACAAAACTGCCGTCGAAAACGGAATTAAGAAAAAGGTTTTACGAAACTTTAAACCAAATTACCTACAAAATAAATTAAATTTACGTTCTCATAAATATTAATATTGTAAATTATCGATATGAACAATTAATCTTTAATATTAAATCATATAATGACAATTAAATGCCTAAATTTATGGCGTGTAAATAATTTCCACTGCGCTAATCTTTGCCGTTTAAAACACGCCTACTTAAAAATTTGGTGGCTTTGTTGGTACAAACATACATGTACATATGCATACACATATCCATATCAAACACAAAAATATTTGCACGTATGTATTTGGAATTTGAAGATTAGATATTACATATGTAAGTACAAAAGTAATAGGGTGGAGCGAATTTTTTTTTTGCTTAGTCTGAAAGTAAAGTCTGTAGATTATAAAAAAAAAATCTTGAACAAAAAAAAAAATTTTTTTAACACCTAGAGGTTTTAAAATAAATTTCGAGTAAAATTTTTTTTGGACAAAAAAAAATAAATTTTGGTTTAAACTTTTCACGTTTACATAAAATATACCGAATTTGACGGTTTTTGACTCAAAATATATTTTAACGCTTAAGGAAAGCACGTGGTCATTTGAGACTTTTATTTTTAAACTCCAATAATGACCACAAAAAAATTGTTTAAGTTGATTTTAATTGGCCAGAAAAAGGACTCTCCACAGCTTATATAACACTTATCAAAAATTTTATACAAAATAAAAATTTTAACTTTAGGTGATAAAAAAATTTTTGTCCGAAAATTTTCTTCTTTTATAATCTACAGATTTTACCCCCAAGCTAAGCCAAAAAAAAATAATTTTTTGTTTCGCTCCACCCTAATATGTATATATGTTAACAGATTATTTATTAACAGATCTTACACACACAGACTCTTGTAATATTGTTTTTACATGTTAGTTTAATTATTCGTATAGTAGTGGTAAAATAACTTATTATGCGTAATAATTTATTCAAATTATACTCATAAAAGAAATTAATAATAGAATGATATGCTAAATAGTTATTGCTCAGCGGCAAAATCGAATAAAATTATAAAGGCGTTTGCGAAAATATGTTATTGAAATATTAATTATAATATAATATTATATAAACTTTGAGGAAATTTTAGAAACCAAAATCGTTCAAAAACTGTCCTTTTAAAGATTTGCATCATATTGTAGAAATTGAGGTTTATTTTATTAATTTATCTAATTTTACTGTTTGAGTTTAAAACCATTTCTGATATGAAGAAATTGTATGAATTTTAACTTTAAAACCAAAAAATACCCTCGAGGATATCATTAGCTAAATAGTTCTTAGTAGTTTTAGAATTATCTAGAAATAAATTCGCAAATGAACGCTTATGTATGGAACAATAACGTATATAACAGCTGTTAGTGACCCGCCAAACTCTGACTAGTGGAGAATCAAATAAACTAGCATCATGCACATAGGCTCTCGCAGTGAAGAAGAGATAAAAGATAGGTGAGGTTATACAACTTTATTTTAGTATCCGTATTCTCTCTTTTATTGATCATTTGGTCAAATTTTTGCTTAGTTCTCAAAATGATAAGTAAAAAAAATACCGAATCGTAGACTGTTTTATTATTTATATATTATATATTTTTTAAATTTAATGGTACACTTGGCAAATAAAATAATAAGCTTTTACAAATCCTCTTGCATGTAACACAGGCAAAACGATAAATGATAAGCTTAATGAAGTCATAAATCCAAAATCGCGACAAGCTGCTCCGCAGAGATTGGTTCTGTCATGCATATCAAAGTATAGCCAATAAGTAATATATGGTAGTAATAATTAAGTTTGTAAGCTATGCTATCAATAACATTTCCCTTTATGGCTCATCAATCCGCCACCTGCCACCATAGAACCCCATAAGCTAAATAAATAATAAGACACAGCCATTGGTGCTTAATCTATAAAAGGTGTAAGATATAGGAGCTTAACTCTCTTTTATATACGTTTAATAACACGGTGGAGCTTGAAGCAGAGTGTAAGCATTCGTGCAAGGACAAATTTATACAAGTTCAAATATTTAGGAAATGAGATTAAAACTTGCTTATCCTTCTTATTAAGGAAACATAATACCAACAATTTCTTCAAAAAATTATTTTATTACTTCTATAAAAAATTATATATAATATCTTATTTGACTACAGCTATCTCGGTTTTGAAAGAAAATGAAATTTTACTAGTACTGGTTTGAAATTATTTTAGCTTTATATAAAAATAAAACGCTTTGAGATAAATAAATGTGTTAGTGAGGATTTACTATTATATATTTTTAAGCATTCAGTTTGCCTTTAGTTAAGTCAGTGCATTTTGAACGCTAACGAATATAGGAAAACGTACTCAATTTATTGATTGGTTTAAATGATGATTTACAATATTGAGAGCGAGTTTGAGACTAAGTCTATTAGTAAATTATAGTAAATATAGAAAAATACAAATTGACTCAGTTATGGGGTTGCCTCACAATCTACATAATCTACCATATAAATTGTCCAATAACAACCAATCACAGATTAATATAACTAATCCGCAGTTGAAGTCACTTTTGCGTAACTTACGATATCCTTAACATCTCAAACCGACCCTAAATTGCATTAATTACAATAAATACTCGAATATTATTACATGATTTGTTAAGTGGGTAAAGAGACAATATTTGTAAAAAATTAACAATACAAATCAGAAGCTTTTGATCATTATAAAGGCCACAAAAGTTAATATAATTGCTTTTTTGGGCTTATCTACCCGCATTCCAGTATTTCATCAAGTCATTAGTATAATTTAGAGAACAATTGTATTATTTCTGTCTTCCAGGTTTGCACCATAATCGGCGCTAAAACAAGCAATTTTTAGGGTATTTTCTCGGGCAAAATTGACACGGCACACTGTTGAAAGTTTTGAAAACACCAAGCCGCACATGACGCATTTATACATGCATGCGATATTTGCGAAAAACAATTAACTTCATTACAGTCAGCTCGAGTTGTTGACATGGCAACAATAAAACCTTCCAACTTATCGCAAAATGAAAATCAGCTTGTAAGAGTGAAACAAATCATTTAAGTATCTATACTCGTATATACACAATATACTTCTAGGCACATAAGCTGGCGAATAAAATAAAAAATATATGCACATACAAAAATAATTATGTAGACAAGTGGTAGTTGCATCAAATGCATGTACAACTAGCGTAGTTTTGGCGCTGCGATATGGCAGCGTGCGCTAGTGTGTATTTCTGTGCGTTTGGGTCTGGAGAAAAGAACGCACGCGCGCGAGTGGCCAAAGCAAGGGCCGCGCTCATCGTCGCCAATGATTGTTAGCAAGAAAGCGCCCCAAAGAAGATAAGTGATCAAATAATGAAGAAAAAATAATGGAAATGCTTACAACAACAACATGGCAATAACAAATATTCATCAGCAATAAAAGTAAATTCAGCAGCTGAAGGTTGAAGGCTAACAAAAGAAGATGTTGCGGGCAATGATTGCTGGCGAGCAAGCAATTGCCGAGATTGGCTGATTGGACGGCTGAACAGCAGAGCGGTGAAGCGATCAGAATGGTTGAGTGATGTGTTGGTAAAATGGCAGGAAAGGTGTGTAGTTGCCATAATTTGCCAATGTAAATGCAACAGCGTCAGTGGCAAGAGCCAGCGGAGTAATAAGTAGTAGCCACACATACATGCATGTTACATATTGGCGAATCTGTTTATGCGTGTGCGCGTTTGCGTGCTCGCATGGCCGGCCGTGTAGTACGGTGGTGGGCAATCAAATGTTTCCACTTTGTTGCTGTCTGCAACACTGCGTTTCGGGGCACATTGTGGCTGACATACGATGATCGTTGGCCGACAAATGAAGATGCGGATGTGGCTAAGGATGTGTACTCTCGGTATTTGCACAAATACAATGCAATATTTTCAATACAAACAATGGCGCATGGTGACCGAGGTCTGAACCGCTTGGCTTTATCCCCTCATTCGCTCACGTGCGCCACATTGACGACACAACACAGGCAACTTTCAAAGGCGTATCAGTGAGTAAGTGAATAGGTGACTGACTGCCTGACTCACTGACTAACTTGCTGGCTGACAGCACGTCATCATCAAAAGCAACTCACACAAAACGCATTAACTTATTATTGCTATTATTGTTGTAAATAAAAACAACAACAAAAGCAACATATACATTTTCTCATTACAAAGTACAGAATTGCCAATATCATGATTATCATATCCATGCTTCGGAGCGCCACGCGGTTGCGCTACGATTTTTTGGGTTGTATAAATGTTTTCACGGCACGATACAGATCGCTGGCGTTGCCATACATATACAGCTTGTATACATTGTACAACTATAGAGCTCGACGGACGCTGTGTATGCGCGCAACATAATATATGTATATTTATATATATACTTGTACTTTTGAATATAAATGCTTTTGATTGCATTTCCTGTAGCACCATGTAAGCGTTGCTGAATTAAGAGAACAGTGTGGCATTTTAATTTCGATAGATAACTGGGTTGTCCTGCAGGAAATATTTTCTTGGCAACTGTACCTGACTTGACCATTTATCCTGGTGTGATATTATCGCAAAACTTTTTTGTGTAGACTCAGACTCCGAAAAAGAAGTTCTTAGATGCTACTGTTTAATTAAGTAGAAATGTGAAATTAATGATGAAATGGGAAAACGATATTTGTCGAAAATAAATTTTAATTAGTTTCCTAAAAATAATCTTGAAAGAATAGTTGGGTCGATAGAGTGTTTTCATAAAGTACCTAATTACGTTGGCTTTAACAACAATAAGAGATTGGCAACAAGATATTCAAACTATTGGACGTGTAGAGTATTCAAATAGCTAGATACTCTTTCGATCTTATTATTCTCTCACCTGCTAAGAAGTCAAATATCGCATCGATGGAGCCGCCGCAATTTTTATTCGCTTAGATGAGCGATATGAAGTTAGCATGTTATGATATAAATTTGGTCTCATTACAAGTTGGAATGATACTTCTGCCACTTAAACACTTTTCGCTAAGGGGTATACATTACTTATATCCTTAAATGTAAAAATTAAGACAAACACTGGATCACCTCTATAACTATTGATGTCATTTAAGTCTGCATATATCTTTCTGAATGTAAAATATTTAGAGAAGAAATATATTTGAAAGGCTAGATAGAAGTCAGTTTTTAACAATATGACCATAATATGTAGGTCGGAGAAGGAATAGAGAACATTTGGAACCATTTAAATATGGCTGGACACAAAAAGAATCGAGTACTGGTGCCACACGAGTTAACGCAAAAAACCGCATGGACCGAATTTCCATCACTGCATTACGGAAGCGTATGGTTACTGTTGATGTAAAGTGGGTGACCTATGAGAGTCAAGCGAAAACGGTCGTAGTCGAATAGCGGTGATCCTGTGCAAACGGAGGACAATCCAGGATTGGCGGTCAGGAAGGTTTAGCGATGTGTTTTGTGCGATTGGCAAATAGTTAACTACTTTGAGCTACTCCCCTATGACCAGACTCTTTAATTCGCACCTGCACTTTTAAAAATTAGCCCAGCTGAAGGAAGCGATCATCCAGAAGAGGACTGTTTTGGCAAATTGAATAGAAATTGTGTTTCATCAGGACACCATCGGGCTTTACATATCGATTTTGACACCGTACTTGCAGTCGCCTGCTTCCTGATTATCTTCCTATTATTTTACCTCTTTACTTTTAAAGTGAGGACGAACTACTTAGTCATCGTATAAATATAATATGTATATATAGTATATGCCCAAATACCCGTACAACGGCAAATGCAGCTGTGAAACTGTAATGAAATCGAGCGAAATCATCAGCATTGATCGACATTTGAGTCAAGTTAATAACAAAGTTGAAATCATAAAATAAAATACGCTCCGAATAAAAAAAAGATACATGCAAACATGAGCATAAAGGCACTCAGCCACTCACAGTCTACCACAGGTATTTATACACATGCGCACGTATGCAGTTTACAGAAATCGATGCGTTTCGTAAGCCAGACGCAACTGAATAATCGACAAGCGCAGACAAGCGAACAAAACTAGAGCCACAGCAGCATTGTAATAACAAAATTTTCGGCAGCAGCCACACAGCCTTGCAACCATGCAGCAGACTGGCAACAGGATATCAAGAGCGAAATGATTTTTAATAAGCGATAAAGAAAACTGCTTAGTGGCTTTTTATAGAAGGCAGAGGCAATATTGCCTGGCAGAAAGAGTGGCAGCGCGAACAGATAGGGCTGGATGTTGCTAGAGCAGATCCACTCGCACTAAGCGAAATTCTTTTGCGCAAGCGCAGTACCATTCACCGTTTACACACGTATGGGTGTGTGTGTGTGTGTATGCGGACTATTAGTATGCATGGAGGCGCATTAAGTGCACTACTATAGATATGTAGGACATCAGGCGGCCGAACAATAACAAGTGCAATTCTCATACTCATCATTTTTAAAATTGCTTTCAACACCAGTTGGCTTATCCAATAATTACGATTTTTTAATATTCCTCGAAGTTTTTATTTTTGCTGTTGCAAATATTGCTGTAATTTTTTTATATCGCGCAGTCAAGGGCAAATGTGAGCAATCAATGTGTGTAAATATGGAAAAGTCAAATATTAGTTAAGGTAAGAGGGAACTCGGTGATATTTAGAATTCTGAACCGTTATTAGTGTTTTCAGTGCACTACCCAATGAATTTATTTCTAATTTCGGTTTCTAAAACGTATACGAATCTGTTAACATCTAAAAGCGTGTGTTCTTTAGGCCAAAATGAGCTAGGTATCTCACTTTATCTAAAGATTTTTTCTGATGCGTGTAATCGCTTAACACTCACAAGGAGAGTGAAAAATACCTCGAGTATTCCAATTGTTTTAATTTTAATGTTTTCTGCAATAGCTACCTTCGAAAACTCCTAAGATTTCTTAAACCAGCATTTCTTTGATTATTAAACTCTATAAATTTAGCTAAATCATCAGTCTGGACTAGAATCCCATACTTTATAGATAGGCGGCGTTTAGTATTCTTTTGGCCGCGTTTTATGTAAATGAAGAACGCTCATTTTCAGATTGGCGACCACAAAGATGCGAATGTCATGGAAAAAAAGCACTTTTTTTCGCCAAAGCCGATTTATCTTGCAATTCGACTGATAAAATTGAGCAAAGTAGCACTTGTTGACTATTATGCCCTTTTCCAGATTGTCAATGTAGTTTTCAGCCTTTGAATTTATGCATGATATGAGCTGTGCGGTATTTTGAGATGAATACTCCGCCAAATAAATCGCGAATTTTCAGTCGGCTTTTTTATCTCGTTAACGCTGATCGTAGCCGTTATCGGGACGTCTGGGTATGGCTCAACAAAAATTGACATATGACCGCATTGAAGGTTGACAAACTAATTTTTGACAATCGCCATCGAAGGAGAAGAGTCACCATATATAGCATTCAAGCACACTTTGCTTTCATTTTTGACAATCTTAATATACATTTTTATAATTTTTTCAGAGAACTCATAAAATTTTGTATGTGTATATGTATTAGAAATAATGCAAAATTATAAACAATTCTTATTATAAAAAATAAATCTCTTCCACATTTTAACATTTTCGAAAGCTTGATTAAATTTTTAAATCCTAATCGTGTATGACCACTTTCAATGTAAACAAGTCAAAACAAAAATACATTGTACAACTCAAGAATTTAGCAAATATTTAGAGCCAAAGAAAGTATACCCACGATATATCTTGACTTCCATTTACAGACAAATGTCAAAAGTACAAAAAGTAGACTTTTATCAGTAATTATGATCTAAACAACTGCAACTTCGTATAAAATATTTTTCTTTCACTTTCTTCCATGCCACGCGATATACATAATGCCACAACGAATACGGCAATCGGTATTTGCCATTGGCAGTGCGCATTCGTGTACGCATGCATAGAAAATGAGCCACCATTTATAGCGTGAAACGGAATAGTTTCGAAAGCGCTGTGACTAGCTGCGCAACTAGGAAAGCGCCCAGCAGCCTACTTCAACATTCGGAAGAATTTCTATGCGTTGCAATGCCACGCTGTGCGCACCGAGCACTGCATATGTGTGTATATTATCATTGGCACATAATTCAAGTTTATTGTTTTCATAAATTCCATTCAGTAACCACTGAGCATTAAATGATTTACGACCACTGCAAAACAAGCGCTAGATGGACCAAACTAAGTCTAGCTGCCTAGCAATGTTCACGCGGTAATCAGCAATTGACAGCTAATAGCTAAATGTATGGTTGTGATTGTCTAATGAAGAGCCGCGAGGTAGTCTCATACCTTTACCAATGAGTTGCGCCACAGTGCAGGTATATGTGTATGTCAGCGAGGCGAACGATGACGACGCAGGCATTGACGATGATGCTGGCGAAAGATGAAGACGATAAACATTAAGTTGGAATAACAGTTCGCATATTGCGAATGTCGCAATAACACTTGCACAACAACAATACTTAAACACTTGCATTCCTGTACATGCGTCTATTATATATATGTATGTGTATTTGTAATGAGTCTTAGATGTAACTTTCTAACTCGATACGTGCACACATGCAACTGTGCCGTGGTTATCTAACAAAAAGCAACTGCATGCTTAGAAGTCATCTCGTCGATTACCTAAAAATGTAAGCATTGCATCAGCGGAATTACCGGAAGGCGTGTTGCACTGTCGGTGATGCAACATAAGATTGCTTTATGGCAGCAAATCGAAAGTACTATGCTTAGTTTCATGAAAGTTTCTGATTTTGATCAGCGATTGCTAGATATAACTTCTTTAAGTCTATACAACAAGCAGTCAGTATCTGGTTTAGTTAGTCTAATGTACTTATAGAAAGAGTTTATGTGGTCGTTAGATAATTTGAGGTCATATCAGGTTGCCTTAACGAATTATGAATCATTTAAATTTAAAATTTTAATGTCTTTGGGGCTAAAGTACTCTATCATTTATTTGAATATAAAGGTTCGATGACTTAAAAAATTTTAGCCGATCCAGAATGCTGGTTTTGTTTTAGCTTTGAAAGAAAAATATTTAAAGAGCAGTAGCGGTGGCTGATTCGATTCTTGCTTTTAGAAAATCGCATAAAGAAATCAAAGAGCGCTTTGATACTACATACAGTGACTCTTCTCCTTCGATGGCGATCGTCAAAAATTAATTAAGCGGGTTTCAATATAGCCGCGTTTTACTTTTTAATGACCACGCTGTGGTGTCCCGATAACGGTAGCCACCAAATAAGCGTGCGTAAGTTAATTGAGATAGTAGGCGACTCAAAAAACCACATGCGTTATATCCTGCTTGAAATATTGAGCATAAGAAAATGATCGTCATGATTGATGTTATGTTTGGTCACCATGGATATCAAGGACAACGGTGAGACTACTACTACTAAGAAGAAACCCGTCGTTTCGTGGTCGTCGATCAAACGTGTATCCATTAGAGACCACGAAACAGCCGAAGCAATAAATTCCCAGCAAAACTGTTTTAAAGAAGCCGAGGACTTTCCTATTGGTTGGAAAGGTGATGGCGACCGTTTGGTGGGACCGCAAAACTATCTGCACAAAGGCCAAGATGCTCACAGAACTCTAATATACCGAACTATTGAATTGATTATTAGCCAATTTGCAGATTTTAGGTTAGCCCAAATGACCAACAGAAATTCTACGCTATACTCATAAAACTCGAATATATTTCCTAAAAGTCTACTTAGGCAAATGAGAGTTCGATTTCAGCCATTTGTCCTCACAAAAGCCAACACAAATTTTTCTAACACTGAAGTAATCGTTGTTACACTTGGTTGTAGCTGAGTAAAGGGTTCCTCTCATAATAATCGGGACCCCACTATAAAGCGATTATAATAACCAGATCATTTATACGGCTAATATTAATACTTCGCAAATGACTTACACATTCTCACCAAGTATTTGAAGGCGCTTTGACAATTCTCTCTATTTAGAGTAAAATATATTCTTTCAGTACTCCTTTAAAAAACATTTTTTCTTCGCATTAACAAAATTGTTTTCCAAAAAGACCAATCAATATCGGTTCTCAAAAGGCTTTCTTTTGCCACGCTGACCACCTTCAAACATGTAATTCCACATCATAATTTTTAATCGGTCAGGATATTTCAGCTAGCCAACGGACATTCCATGCTTGAAGTACTACTAAACCCTTATACGTGGCGCAGCATAATTACATTGTTCCACGGTTGCATTCCGCAACTAGAAGATTTCAAACAAACACGCACGCAGCGAGTATCTGCTGCTCGTTTGTTTGGTTCAGCTTTTGATTGGTTGAGGCTAATTTCCAAGCACGCATTGGTTGGCTACTCGAAAGGGCTGCTCTTATGCGTTGCACCTCACCACAATTGTGCGGCAGCAGCTTCCCCAATGCCATCACAACATACGAATGAACAAATTATCAACAAATATGTAAGATTCGAGCCCGATTTTCCAGCACCGACACACTTTAATGATAGGTTGTTGTCCACATGCAACAAAAACAACAGCAACAGCAGCAGTGTTGTTGCGTATTAAGATCAATAGAAATATTTACAAACGATTTGCCTGCTTCAATTCTGCCAGCGCCAAAGAAATAGTTTCCTTTCATACCACCAGCCATTTAATTTCTTTACAGCTGGCTTTCTGCCTTATCTGTTGTTGTTTTTTCTCGGGATTTTGCCTTTATTTCACTTCGTTGCGTTTGCTGTTGAAATTATGTTGCAGCCCACCGCGTCCTTATCAGTGCGACGCGCATTACCACATCTACTGGAAAATGAACATCTGGCGTTGATTTTAATTATATCGTGCATGGCCTACATCGTTCACTAAAACACACACACACTCACATGTATAAACATGTATAAAGGTATGTAGTTGCATATCGACATGCGCGCTTGATAGCAAAAGATCTAACTATTTATGGCGTTCCATAAAGAGGGCGTGGTGCCAATAAATTGCATTGCATTCTTCCCAGGCTTCGCTTGCGATTGGAAAACAAAATGGGAGATCTAAAAATAAAAACCGGTGAAAATGATTTAAGCGGCAAATAAAATAAACTATTTGACGGACTATAAGTAAGTGTAAATAACTGTAGACAATTTCTACCTCAAGCAGTTAACCTTTAAAAGCATAATCAAATGTTGGAATAATAAATATTTGAATAACAATTAAATTTTAGATTTTTGACCGATACTTCAAAACTCCCATAACAGTTTTGCATTTAAATTATATATGCTATTTGAAATAAAATTAAACAAAATATAACTGTGGAAAAGAATTTTTTGACTATGTACTAATGATTTTTGTAAAAATTTAAATCACCTAATTTAACGAAATCAATCCCTTACAATTATTGATGGGTAAACGGCAATATATTTGTCATTCGTGATACAAAAGTGGCTTTATATTTATTAAACTCTGTTTTGATATCCTGAAAACATCTTCAGCTAATTGAGCCGATCTCAAATACACTGAAAAACTTTTTAATATTCGCAGACAAAGCGCGTAAAGAACGCACCATCAGTAAGCTTTTTAGATTCCAAGACGAAGCAAGATACAAAGAAAGACATCGCAGCAGAAGGAAGTTTTCTTAAAAAATTTTATAATTGAAAATAAAAACACTATTTTAACAGGCAATGACTTATACCGATTTGCTATTCTATATCCTAAAGCTTATTTAATTATTATTCTAATTACTTATATGATTTGTATTTGAAGATACAAATAAATATAAATTCGTAAAAGCTTTTCGATATGAATTGACAAATGCATGAGCATAAGACCGTCCGTCTGTTGGTCTGTCTGTATATAAGCGAATTAGCTTCTCAATTTTTGAGATATCGGTCTTAAATTATGCACGTATTTTTCTCCCCAAGAAGCTGTTTGTTTGCGGGAATCCCCGATATCGAACCACCATAGTTTTAAGCTGCTATACAAACTGCCCGATCAAAATCCAAATATAATAAAATCCTTTTGTGCTATAAGTAATGCATCTGTGAAGAGTATTGTGACTTCGGTGCAGCCGAAGTAACGTTTTTTCTTGTTTTACACACTTACCAAATAAAATTGGAGTTTTGGAGGAAGGCGTTACTATTACCAGGTTTGACAGAGTGGTGAGTACATTAAGTCCATTGGGAATTAGAACGCAGTCGTATCGTCTTTAGGAGTTCTCAACTTAAAATTTTAGTTTTGTAACTCCACTATTTGCATAAATTTGTTACTGAATATGAAAGAGAGTACGAGAATATTGTGGAATCCAAAAAATATTATTATTACTTCAATCTTAAATATTCAGAATCAAAATCAGACTTCTAATACTGAAACACAAACATAAAATGTTTCTAATTATTAGAACAATATTTCGTACATTAAATAAATTAAAACTACTTCCTAAACCCTTAACACTTTAGGAATAAAAAAGGCCGAAACTGGTTAACCTTCTTACGAATCACACTCCTTGAAAATCCCAAAGCACCTGCTTTTGCGCTGCTCAAACATGCGGCATAATCGCCTGCCGGCCACCAATTGGTTTTATTGCGACCCGCATGTCTACCAACGGAAACTGCTCATAAATAGCAACGCTAATGTGTATGGTTGTGTGTGTTAATCTAATGGCACTGCTATGCAATATAATCGCATGCGACAGTTTCAGGTGGGCCCACCGGTGGTGGTGGTGGCAGCCACTTCCCCAAACTAATACAATTATAATCTACGCCCCAGACTTCTACTGCCGCCACACCATGCAGCATTGCACCGCAAGTGCAGTGTATTTCATGCGCCACGCTATGCCATGCCACACGTCACGTCAACGCGAGACACGCACGCATGCGCCGTACGCACCTCTTCTTTGTTTCGAGCAATATTTATGTCCGTAAATATGAATACGTGTGTGCATTTGTGGAGCGATATGCGATACGCAAACGGCAGTTAAGCAGGCGAACAGCCGTTTCAGGTAACTTGCTGCAGTGCCGCCGATTAGCGCTCCACTGACTGCAAAGTGCTTTCATAAATTTTTTAAATAACATTGGCCACAGCAGAATTTGACAGTTTATCGGTTAATTATGTCAGAATTGCAAAGCGTAATGTGGCAAGAGCTCCGATTGGTTGATGATTTCTACGACGTTGCGTTAATTTAAAATTGTGTATAAATACCACACACTAAGTAAGACTTTGTTTCCATATACAATTTTATGTACTCCTTATTCCAGTCAAAATTAGTATGTAGTTGATAATGAAAATCTTGATTAGTCGATTTTTTGCGCTTCTACCATATTTCTAGTGTTCAACCTGATACTCTCCTCTAAGGATCTCATTGGTTTTCATGAGTAGCTCTTTGTAATAGGTTATAGATCACAATCAGCATCGGAATTTCTTGAACCCTGAACTGGTTATATTAAGTTTGCCACGAAGATTACAATACTTAACAAGTAAGGAAGGGCTAAGTTCGGATGTAACCGAACATTTTATACTCTCGCAAAGTCAAATGGTATACTCGTTTTAGATTTCTTTGTGGATTGACTGATATTTTCGGTAGAAGGTCAACTATAGGCACTGGGGTCCACATATTTAGTACTTAGGGGTTTGAACAGTTTTGGTTCGATTTAGACAATTTTTGGCCGCAGGGTGGCATACTTTAATTGCATTATTCACGCAAAGTTTTACCCCGATGTAGTCATTGTTACCTGATTTGCATAGTGGAAAGTGAAAGAATCAGATGGCATTGAAAATGGTGTTACATGGGAAGTAAGCGTGATTGTAGTCCGATTTCACCCATTTTCGCACTACGACATAGAAACATGAAAAGAACGATATGCACCGAATTTGGTTGAAATCGGTTGAGCAAATCTCAAGATATGGGTTTTCACCTAAAAGTGGGCTGTGCCACGCCCACTGACTAATTTTGAACGCGGTTCCTATAAAGCCAATTTATACCATCTCAGAGATAAGATTTAATGTCTCTGACGTGTTTAGTGCTTGATTTATCGCGCTTTTAGTAGTTTTTAACAGTACCGTTATATGGGGAGTGGGCGGAGTTGCCACCCGATTTCAACTATTTTCACACCGTCAATAGAAGTGCTAAAAACATTTGCTTTTAGTGAATTTTGTTATTATAGCATTAGCGGTTTAGGAGATATGCACATTAAACCTATTAGAGGCGGGACCACGCCCACTTTTAAAAAAAAGTTTTAACTGCAGATGCCTCTCCGTAATGTGATCCTGTGTACGAAATAGCAGTCTTGTATCTTATTGCGGAGCTTAGTTATGGCAATTTATTTGTTTTTGATTAACGGCGTTTTGTGGGCGTGGCAGTGGTCCGATTACGCCCAGCTGCAATACCAACCGTCTCACGGTACCAAGAAACATGTCTACCAAGTTTCATAAAGATATCTCAATTTTTACTCAAGTTAGAGCTTGCACGGACGGACGGACAGACGGACGGACGGACAGACAGTCACCCGGATTTCAACTCGTCTCTTCATCCTGATCATTTATATATATATAACCCTATATCTAACTCGATTAGTTTTGGGTGATACAAACAACCGTTAGGTGAACAAAACTATTATACTCTGTAGCAACAGGTTGCGAGAGTATAAAAAGAAATCGTGGGAGACCCTGTAAGGTATATACATATATAAATTGTCAGCATGAGGAGTCGATTTAGCCATGTCCGTCCGTCTGTATAAACGCTATGGATTTATTTCACAACGTACCGTCACGAAATTCGGCTTAGATTGTTATCGAAGGCAGCAATACAATCTTCGAGTAAATTGTTCAGACCGGACCACTATAGCACATATGCATATAGCTTCCATTCAAACTTTTTTCCTTATTTTGAAATCTCAAGCAAAGGTCGTTTACTAGATCTGTGTAATTTGTCTTGTTATGATTTTTCAACCGTTGAAACATCTTATCTCTTCTTGGTCACTTCGATAAAGATTTCAGAAAACAATATTGAACGAATTTCTTGAACTCAAGTGGTAGCTAAACTAAAAACAAAACGAAAAAGGACAGGATTTTATTAAATAATAATGTTGGATAAGTATATCCAAACAGTTTAGTTTTGAATCCTTTAAAAGAAATTGCAGGTGTCAAATCCACGAATTTTCAATATAAATTCAATGTAAAACAAACCAACGACTACCATAACTATGTATATGTACGATAACTCTTATTGAATTAACTTTACTTTTGGTTTTTTTTTTTTTCAAGAATTATAAAGTAATACTTAGTTAGAAAAAAGTTAGCATCACTTATCTCTCTTTTACTTTAGGATATAGCTTACAAATAATTTACTTTAATTCATTGGCAAAAAGCTTAACAGCACTCTAAAGTGTCAAAAATCTCCAAAGCACGTAAGAAAATTTATATTCAATTTTATATATAATATTTAGAATAGTATTGTCCAAATTTGTTATCCACCATTAATTAAGTTGTGTTTCCAGCCGAGTCGAAAAAGAAGTATTGAAAGAAAAACTGTATACTCAGACTCAAGTGTGGTTCGACCCCTTTAATGAGAATAAGTATGTATGTAGACCGTTACAGCGGTGGTGCCAAAAATTCCCGAATCAGAGATTTATTTTCGAATGTTGTATAGTATATATATATATATAGTACAGAATGTGTAGTAAATAAATGTTCTATCCAATTTTGTTTAAACATTTTTCAATAGTTACTTTTCAATAGTTTTTCAGAAACAACCGCTTCGAAACTTGATTTTTTATTATACACGGAGCTATCAAGCTTTATTAGGAAAAAAGCTATTTTAAACCTGGTTATTTTTACCAGTTCTTCTATCAATCAGTTGAAGGCTTTGTAGCTAGTGCTGTTATATTTTCTAGGTAGTATAATTATTTATAATTGTATTTCCTTTAATAAATAAATAGATATCAAAAAATTAATAAATCTCTGGAAAAGTTGGACATATTTCTGATCTAAAATAAAATTTCTTAACAAATATGCATTTTATAATAGCTTAAGCGTAGATTACAGCTTCAAAGGCGTTTAATTGAAAACGAAATCACACCAACAATTTATTGGTTTCAAATAAAAAGAAATTTTAAAAAATGGCTTCTACTGATTTCATACAAGATTAGGCAAAAGTGAAAGGTGCCAAGCAAAATGCCGTTACATTTGGCAACCAACTTGCTGAGCCAAGAGAGTGGACTCAGTGCAGCTGCCTAAACTACGAAAATAAAATCACCTTTGACTGAGAAAATTTGTCAGTGACAAAGCCACAAATTAATTTTTTTTACAAAATTTCTGACAATAAAATACGTAGATACAGATTGCTGCTGTCGAACAGAATGTGCGGAGTCAGCGCTTAATTGAAAGGCGTTGAAAGTGCCCATAACGATTAATAGGCTTAGCAGGGTTGCATTTTTTATATAAACTAGAAAACCGTTATGGCAAAATATTTACTCACTATAAAATTATATGCAAACATTAAGTTACAAGCAAATGTATACATAAGGCACTCAATTTTATGGCAGTCGGCAACATTAACATAACCGCTTGCTTCACACCAAGTTGGCGTCTTCGACGACGACTGCTGGTGCTCACAAAAACCGCAACTGCGCTTTGTTTTTGTTTTGTTACTGTAGTAGCTATGCGACAGTTTTTACACCTTATTTGCAACACTCATCAGCGCAGCTCTCATCTGCGACACTGTTATAGCGCCATCGCCGACATATGACAATCATTGCAACATCGCACGACAACCTTCAACCTGCCAATACAACGGCATTGCTGCCAGCGTTTATGTGGCAGCAACAACAGCAGCGATAGCGCTGAACGCTAACAAGTTCACACCGCAAGTTCCTGGCACGTACTTAACATGCCACAAAAAGTTGCTGCTTCGCATTCTTTTCCTCCGCGGCCACCTTCCAAGCATTCCACTTCACGCTCGGCTTTGCTGCTGTACTGAGCGCGTTCATTATTGTTCTTTTGGTTGTAAGCATTATCACTGGTGTTGTAAATGCATTCCAGTGTTCTTCTGCAACGTTTGTTGTTGTAGAAGCCTTTTTCATTTTCTTCGATTTCAGTGTTTTTGGTGTGAGTGTAGCACAGCAAATAAGGAAGTACACTTTCCATGCATAATAAACCATAATTGCCGCTATCTTGCCATGCCGCACGTTGCATGCCGCATACCGTGCTCGACGCCTCCCAACGCGCATCACTCGCTCTCCTCTTGCGGTGGCATGCTTTTTGTTTTCGTTTGTTCATTCGTAGCTTCACTCACGTGAAATTATTGGCAAATGTTTATTGCTTTTTCTGTGGTTGATTCTTCTTTATGTGTTTCAAGTTCGTACGGAAATTACTTTTACTGCGGATAACTTCAAATTTGTTCGTGGTTTTTGTGGTGCAGAATCTGCAGGAAATTGATTTATATATTCTCACTGCATAGTGCACAATAAAAATTAAGCGCTAATGTTGAGCTTTAATGCCGTGCTACGTCATAAATGGAAGCGAGGTGTTTGAAGCACCGTGGCAAAATGCAGTGTCGGTGTCAATGCGTCAATGATTTGAACTTCTCTATGCATATACATAAATAATATATGTGTATTGGTGTATAAGAATTTTGTATGAAATTTGAAAATAAAACATTTAAAACAAATATGGCTATCAGAGAAATAATATAGC
Source organism: Bactrocera oleae (assembly GCF_042242935.1). Classification (NCBI taxonomy): domain Eukaryota; kingdom Metazoa; phylum Arthropoda; class Insecta; order Diptera; family Tephritidae; genus Bactrocera; species Bactrocera oleae. The sequence goes on from NC_091537.1 coordinate 30,377,721, forward strand.
AGCAGAAAATTATTCAAGAATTACAAATTTCTTCTTTATAAGTAGTTTTAATAATTCCTCTTTGTTTTCTTTTCAGGTAAGAAAAAGTGCAAAGAATTTGAAAATGAAGTGAGTTCAGTTACATATATAAATAAGTATATATACACTGTCATATTACGGATCTGTGAGTTTGTATATGAAGAGAGCATAAAGGTAATCTTAGGAAATATTGAAATCAGATTTCGCTCAATTTCAACTTATGGCTTATAGCTTTTAATCTATTGTCAGTCTTTGGGCAAAGTAAGGAATTATTGATGATCCCCTAAACGGAAATCGCGTTTTAACAATTGTAGACTAGTACTTTATAGTATATTGACAAACGTCTTGAGCTCATCACAAATTTTCTTAGAATACTGATTCCAATTTCAAATAGTTCGTCTTGATGACTAAAAGTATAAAAAACATAACCCAACTTAGTCTCTCAAAGGCGGAAGAGTCAAGAAGGAAGTACCGAGATTATTTATCCATAATATTCCAAAATATGCCAATAATTGTCATTCCTCAAACTTAGTGAGTTCATGGTTTAGTTTATCTACTGCTGCCATAATACTAAGGTCCCTCTCCTCCAAAGACTCCGGCCGCTAAAAAATCCCTTATAGTCAGGAAGGCAGTAACATTAGTCTTGATTTTTTTGAAGCTCTTGATTGAGGACATAATTTTTTATGATTCATCATCCTTTCAATAATCCTTAAAATCTAGAGGTATTTAGCTTTCTAAGCACTTGCTGGTATTCATTGAAGATTTATCAGTCATGCATAGAAAACTTCTTACTGAAACATACCAGTGGGATTTTGAATAGACACAAATCTTTTTCTAAAGAAAGGTGCATACAATCCTTGTATGTATTGTTCATTCAATCCAGATCGCCATCTTTTCAAAAGAAATAACTACAAGTACAAATCAAATGTTCATCCAAAGATTGTGACAACACCTTCACCATTCTCCCTTACATTGTTGTTACATTTTATTGGGAATTCACTAAAATGCTGATGGAATGCTGAATGGAATTGAACAGAATATTATTACTTTTAAAGATGTGACTCTCCTCTCTCTGATATGACTTTTCTGTAGCAATACATAGTTACCACTGTATGCCCGATCTTCTCAACAGAACTGTTTTTCGGCCTTGTACAATTAGTCCGTAAATAAAATTTATTCAGCTTTACACAAGGTACTCATATTACATACTGGTATCCAGCCATGCTAAATGGCTTTCTGGTCACTTATATAAAGCATAATCTATAAAGAATTGAATGCTTAAAAATAAATTAAATTTTTTATATTTTAAAAATACTGACTAAATTTTTTTTCATAAAAGACAAACAATAATATTTTAGAGAAAATAAATAAATGATAAATATACATCAAATATTGTGGAATTCATAAAATCGATACATCTTACTAAATTTATTTAAACTTTTTAACAAAAATATTCAAATACCACGATTGAAATTCATTTTATTGTATCATAGGTAAAATTGTGCATTGTTGACACCATCGTTAACCATCGTCAATTTCTCTGACAAATAAAACTAGTTAAAAATTAATTAGGCACATTAAAAGTGCTTTATACAACATAACTCAGCCGCCTAACAAGCGAACAATATGCTGATTTTGCAAAACACCAGTTAGACGCAGCGGTTTCGTGGCTTAAGCATTTTAGATACAGGGAAACGTATAGGAAAAACCAAGGAAATCCTTTTCGGCATTTTCGAATTTTTAATGGCAAATTATAATTTTGGCCACAGTCGCAGACTATATGCTGCGTTTATTTTTTGGGGTTTTCACAGTATTGACGGTGCCACATTTTAGTCGTAATTTCAAAACGCTTATCAGCTAATAAATAACTCAAAATATTAGGCAATCGTAATTGTGTGTTATGCTGGCCGCGAGTGCCCATACACGTTCGGGTAGACACAAAAACACACATAAACATGTGGAAATATATAAATATATATATTTGTGTACATGTGTGAAGGAAAATGTTGCTTGCTCATAAACATTTATTTATCCGCCAAACAGGGCAATATTTCCCATCACAATGACAGGTGTTTATACACAACTTCCAAAACACACATACTCACACGTACATATACATACTCGTAACGACGTACATACTTATTAGCGCTTACGAGTGCGGAAAAGTCGCATAACGCTACCGCTACACACAGACGGACACCGAAAAAATGGTAAATAAATAACAACAAGAAATAAATTAAACAAACTTCGCGTGAAAAAATACGAAAACAGCCACAAGTTATTTGCATTAATATTAGAGTTAAGTCAATTTATACCCACCAGCAGTTGTAAATGAAAATTGCCCAGCCGGACGGACAGCAGACAACAGGCCTGAAACAAACAGACGACGGCCATTTCGGCCAGCGCGAAGTATGCGGTAACGCATATACAGAACTCTAAATATGAAGCTGCAAACACACATATACACATATTATAAGAAAATTGCATAGAAAATACAACAACAATAAAATTGCTACGAAAAGTACAAGCAAACTTACCCAAAGCTTACAAACCAGCAACAATTATATACATGAGAGTGTATGTGTATGTTTGTGTTCACCTTTGCGGGTGAATAAACGCGCATGCGCACTAGCGCATTACCCCGTCGTCGCCATGGTGCAGACAAAAATTAAATGCAACATTTTCGATCAGATAATAATTGTTTTAAGTTACATTTGTGCGGCGTGTGCAACATTTGCTGTTGCAAATGCCACAAGTGTACAGCAGCGGCATAACGACTAAGCGGTCCACACATACATATAAGCAAAGTATTTGAAAGGGGCAAGGCAAGGCTGGCGTGTAGTTTCTCAGTCATTGGCTTCCTAGCGGCGGCGCTGCACTTGTGCCAGCGCATGTGCGTTTTGCGTCATATGTTGTTGTTGTCGCAGCTGAAATTGCGCTGTTTATACAAGTATGTTGGCGCTGTCTGCGATTGCCGTCGCTTTTATTGGCGGTAATTTTCATGGCAAAATAACATTTGATTCAATGTGTTGCAGATGATGACAAATTATTGGTGTACCAGGAACACATTATTGTGGTGACGTTGTGGAAAGTTTAGGTAATATAATTGAATAATTGTATAGTTGTTGTTGTTACTGCTTTAAAAAATGTATAAACAATTATTTTCCTAATATTATAATTCTTGAATGATGCTCTCAATAAACTATGTTAGAAAGCGTTCAAATATAATAATATTATTATGTTTTATTTTTTGTTTTGAAAAGCTTAAACTTACACACAAACTTACACACATTAGACTATAAAAAAATCTTAATCATGTAAAACGAAATTTGTCAGGAAGATTTTTATTAGATGTTAAGAAAATTAATTATTTTTACAAATTTAATTAAATACAAAAATGTTTTTATACCTCCAACAACTATTTCGTGCTAACAAATCTGTCCTCAAATAAAACATTTAGCAAAACATAGATTTTCGCTTTTTATATTGCCTTGGAAAGTTACAGTATGATTTCTGCACACACATGGCTATAAGGTTTCACCGGCATTCATATACGAGTATGTATGTATTTCAAAACAGTCAAGCACAGCCTTACCAATAATTCATAATTTTTATTTTGCTTTAAAAAAATTGACATTCGCAGCAGCGTTATGTAAATTTTCCGCTCCACCGTTTCGTTTAATTTGAAAATTCGTAAAACCAGCACGATACCAACGGTTTATGTCTACGTCAAACTCCGAACACACAAGCGCAAAATATATGCTTTTACTTGCATTAGCATTGCTGACCCTATAAGAAAATTGATTAGTAATTAGTATGCATTAGTAGTTTAATTGACACGGTTATATCGACACTGAGTATGTCTGCGCTGTCACAGTTCTTTCCATTAAATCCACTGGCGAATTTGATATTGCGCGTTTCTAGGAAGCTAACCAACACCTCTTTTACAGTTCGGAATTAAAATAAACCGATCGAACACTTTCCAGATAATGAATTTGAGTAAAAAAGTGGTCCGAAGTATTTCTTATGGCTTCGTTCGAACCGTAGAATTAATAAATAAACATATATTATACCCCAGTTACATGAATATTCATGCTATGGGATCAATATTAGTGTGATATAAGAGCTCGTCGCTCTGCCTTTTTTTACTTATGCCAGTCTACGGTAATTATAAGACCAGTTTGTTCGATTCACCATTAATCATATTCTACCGTAGGGAAAACCGACTCTACTACTCTGATCTTGAAGCTCTCTAACATAGCGACAATACTTCTAAAGTTGACTTTAGCCTTTTTTATGCTTTTCAAGATCGTCCGAGCTTATAAACTTAACATTAACTCACTATGTTTAATCTCTGCTTTCTTCTTAATAAATTTACATATGAAATCTGGGTGCAGATTTCAATATAAAAGAAAATGTATGTACTCATTAAAGTTATATAACAATTCATTAAGCTATTTTCTACTCTAAAATTTTCTCTTAAAATTTAACAGTCAACATTTTATTTACCTCATCACAAACCTTTAAAATATAATGCTACTTGTAATTAAAAATAAATATAATATATTTTAGAATATCACAAACTAGTAAGCAACCTTTACCAACAGGGTTCTTTTTGTACATTCACAAATGAGTTAGCTACAGCTCCAAGGCACGGTGTATGCAAATAATTTCTGCTTCTTTGAATTTAAACTATTTGTTAGTGGTTTCTCTTGAACAAATTCAAATAAATTGCAAATGAATTGCGCTAAAGGAGTTGTAAACGCTGCGATGACTAATCAAAGCCAATGAGTAATGGGATAAACGTATTGAGATTTTATGCTTTCATAGCGGAGTTAAGGAACACGAACATTTATTTGCTATTGAGTTTAATAAGTAAAATCAGGTGGTATAATATTTACTTACTTCATTCATGAGAAGTTTTCAAGCACAGAAATACTAAATATTTGCAAATGTTTCTACATGAAAGGTCAATAGAACACAAATAAAAGCCTGTTGGAATTTAACTTCTACTTGCTTACGACTATTATAAGAAAAATGCCATGAAATGTAACCGACGGGTAATCTACCAGTTTAATGTCGCCGCTTTAACATGCTTTATAGCATAACTCAAATATTTGGGAGAGAGCTCTGCCTCTTACGCTCTCATCTTGGGTTCTTTTCTGCCAGTTATTTGGGTTAAGAAACGCTTTTCTAGCAGAAGCTTAGCTAGATAGTGATACTTAGCTAGTACTTAAAAAAGAAACCTTATCTTTAGAATTTTAGGAACAGCTGTATTATTCTTGATTTATAACTCATATATATAAATCACATTTTAACAGAGAGTTTATGAAACCACCTTTAGTATAGATTGATATGAATGTGATTGAACGCTATAACAAAACACTTATATTACTCCAGAAAATCATTCGTACACTTTCATAATTCAACTGAGTACCAAATGTGATTCTTATCTTAAAAAACTGGGAAACTTAAAGTTGTCAAATTAATAGGTGAATACATCCCTATCGACTCAGATTTCTCTTAGACTCTTTGAGAAAAAATATTTCAAGGCTAAGTAGCTCTTCTTAGAACTGCTCCAGCTTCTAGTTTTCTTGGCCACCCGCTCCCCACGACAGCTAAGCAACGACTTTTAAAACTGGAAAGAGCTTCTGGAAAAAACAGAAGAATTTTTTTTACTGAGGAAAGCTACTACTGTTTCAGTGCTTAACATAAACATTTCGAACGCCAAGCTTAACAACGAGACTACGCAAACCATAAAAAATGAGTAAAACCCCGTGCCACACGACGGCAGCAGATAACCACATTGTTGCTCGTAAATCAAAGTAAATCACGGCAATCGCTATGCAAAATTAAATGGAGCACGAAAAGCTTAAAAACTTGAAGCCAATATCCACATACACAATATAAGCATATACATATAAAACTTTATATGCAAACAAGGTCCTCCATGCCTATATAGTACATATGTATATAAGTATTTGCGTTACCCTCAGTTCCGTTTGAAAAAAATTGCCGCACCAAGAAAAATCTATTTGGCCGCATTCATAATTAATTTAGCTTATCTCGCCAATGACCATGTCAGCTAAATCAACAAAATCAATATTTAAAATCACATAAATATTCTTACCATATTCATACATACATACATGTCTATATATAAAATCAGGCATGTGTTGACTGTCTGCTTGGTTAAGTGGCAAGTAGCGGTATTTTGAGGCGCTTTGCTACACTTTATGGGCACAAAATACGTTTGATCATACCTGCAGCGTAGCATTTGATGGCTGCAGCAAGCATGCATATGTGTTTATGTGTGTGTGAGTGTTTGACTAAGCTCCAAAAGCAGCCACTCATTTACACTTTTGTCCTATTATAGCTGTCTGTCTCGAAATGGCTGCGTTCTCCCGCTCGCTGATGAATGTGTACTGGCTCCACCGGGTGAATTGTGTATGTATGTGTTCGTACATACTGAACATTGCAGAGATGTAGATTAATATGCCCGACATGTGAGTTCGCTCGTTGTAGCGTGGTGTAGTGGGTTCATGTAATGCAAATTCACATTTTACCAATTGTACTCAAACTTACATTTATATAATATAGGTATACAAATGTTTGCCTTTCTTAAAATTTATATGGTTAGATATTTAACATATTAAGCTTTATTAAGTATATACTTGTATATTTATCACTTAAAAAAATAAAATATTTATTTTATCAAAACAATTTGTTAATTTCTCATATGTTTTGTTATTTTTGTTCGATATTTTTTTATACATATATTTCTTATGTCATGAGTGGATTTTTCTTTTCAATTCAGCAATACATATGCCAATATAAATAAAAGTACCAAGCTATAACAAATTTAAGTGTGGATTAAAACTTCATCAAAATGATCTTTCTCTGTGCAATCCTGATTAAGCGTCATCTGCTGGCAGCTTTGTATTTGTAAAAATTTAAATTTTGATTCTAAGGGCACATTTCCGATGCCACACATTACTAACAGAAAAATTAAGAAACGGAATGGTAACGAAGTTCAAAATTCATACGATCATAATATGATTTAAATATTATCCAAAACTTTGGTATTATCTTAGCACTTTCTGATGTTCTTATATAACATGACTCTGCCTCCTTAATAATGTAAACACATCTATTGATAATAGTGAAGTACGTCAAGACTTGAAAAATTAAGTTATAAGTTAAACTGGTCAAACCTTTAGGTTTAGGGAGGAAATATTCAAGCCCCCAGATACAGAATATGTGCATCCCAGTTCCTACAACGAACATTTTATCGAAAATAGCGGTTAATCTGTGAGATATATTGAGGAAATTCGAAGAGAATACTTTTCTGCTAATAATATATCTTTATGTCAAAAATGGTTTGTATCGCGTCAATAATTCTTCGAATCCCCCCTATGTCCAATAGAAAGATTTTTGAACTGCTGCCTGACTTCACCTATATCGCATATATCGAAAAATAAGTAAGATACCTTAGCAAAATTTACTAAACCTATAATATTAGGTATACTATAGTTTAATTAAAGAATCTCCAAATGCCTTACTTTTCCTCAGACATCTACAGCCTCCGTAACTATTGCTACGTATTTCCATCAGTAGTGACGCGACTTCTGATCCTCACACCTTTAACTTGTATATGTATTCGATATTCCACGCAGCTTTCATAAGCCACACTTCGAAGATAAACTTTGTTGACAAAACTGTAACACCGGTAGTTAAGTGTTGTTATTATGTGTTATAGTTGTTGCTACTGTTATGGCTGGACGCAACAATGCAGCACGCAGACGCCTTACGCACTTTTGCGTGACGATCCCATTTCAGTCAACATTTACGAACCTAGGTCTGTGGCTGTGTCTACACACACACTTGCGTCTGCGATGTCTACGAGTGTGTACCCATTTCAAGATATTCGCGCCGGTTGCGAGCGATCGCAGTCTAAACCACTTTTGTCGTTTTGTCGACCACCAATTGCTACCAGTGAACAAATAGTTGAAACGCTTATTATCTGACACTTTTGCTGTAACCACAAGCAACAACAATAGGTTGAGTATTTTCGTATTTGACTGTGAAGTGTTTAGTCTAGTCGGGTATTGTAAATTTGTTGTTGTTGTTACATTCGGCTTCCACTCAATGACACCAAATTAACAAGATGAGCGCATTGTTATGCAAATTAAGAACAATAAGTCAGACGGTTGCTGCCGTCGTAAGTCATTTGGTTGATGCTAGCGGTATTCGCTCAGGATTGCTACTTTTGAAGTAAAATATATTTAATTGTTTAATTTTATTTTAATTTTTAGCATTTTTTTCTTTCCATTTTTTATTCAATTGATATAATTAGCTTATACATCTGTGGAAATTAGTTATGACAACACAACTCAACTTAAGTTAATAAAAAACAAATAAGGAAGGGCTAAGTTCGGGTGCAACTGAACATTTTATACTCTCGCAATTTACAAGAATCAAAGCCGGGAAAAGTCTTTTCGAATTTCAATAATATATCTGACAGGTTGACCGATATTTTCGGTAAAAAGTTCGCAAAGAGAACTGCGGTCCAAATACTCGGTTACTGAAGACTTGAAACGTTTTGCCACACTCACTTTTTAAAATTTCTTTTAACCATAGATGCCCTTCGCTAATTCCTAATTCATTGTACCAAATCACAATCCTGTATTTTACTGTGCAGCTTAATTGTGGCACGGTTTCCGATTCTGCCCATCTATAATATCAACCCTCCTTGGGTGCCAGGGAATATGTGTTTCAAATTTTATCAATATACTTATCTAAATTTTTACTCAAGTTATCACTTCCACGGTCGGACGGACGAACAGACAGACAGTCACTCGGAATTAAACTCGTCTCGTCATTCTGATCATTTATATATATATAACTTTAAATTAATCTCGATTAATTTAAGGTGATACAAACCATCTATTGATGATACAAATATCTATTCAGTGGAAAGTCCACTGAAGTTAAAGAACATATTCTGGTTGCTGTTTCGAGACTCCATATTCGATTTGATATCAAACAGTACCTCCGCAGAGCAAGCTTACGACTATGTAAAAGCAGATAAAAAAAGATATTACCAGTTTTTTTATAAGAACCAAAATACAGTTTTCGCTTTAAGTCCATTCAAACATTTTGCCACAGATATGGTAAAACACTGGTATTCATAAGTGGGCTAGCGCCACACTCACCCTGACTGGTGAAGGTGTGGGAATATAAACTTATTTTCATTTTTCTTACAAATTGTATCTAAGGTTTCTGCCGTTCAACTATTAATGTTATTTTTTCTCTGCTACGTAAAATTATGCACTCTCTCACTTTCAACTGGTGCACAGTGTTTTCTTTCTCTCGACTTCTAAGAGCAAATATTCGCACTTTCCGTAATCGCAATTGAAGTACACCTTTTACTTATACACACACGCATATATGTATATACATAGTAGCATATTTAGAAAGCGCCAGCGATGCGCACAGTTACAATAAGACCAACAGCAACAACAATAACAGACGTCTGCACGAAAGCCAAGCAATCGAAACGGCAAGCAGTAAACAATCGACTTTATAGCTTAAACTTATATAAATATAAATGTATAGATAAATATGTATCGCTGCCGCGACTGGGAAATTAAAAGTTTGGCAAGCTTGAAATGCGCGCTTTTCCTTTCATTGCGAATTTTCGCTCATAAATCAAAATGCAAGTTGCTGGCTTAAGTCTTTAGTTGCGAAAAGTGAAAAAACTTTTACCCGCCAAAGTCTCCATTGTTGCATCATGCTACATGCCACGTTCGGCATTTACCGTTTAGCGTGCAAGTGACACTTTCGTCGCATACCGCTTCGAGTTCCAAACAACTGCTGCTGCCACAACATGAAATGTGTTACCAATTTCCATGACAATTAACCAAATCTTACTATATAACGTGCAATAATAAATAAATAGAAATTCATCTTTTGCCGGTCTGTGTTGCTGTTGTGATTTTTGTTGTTGTGTCGCGTAATTTATTCGTTTTGCAATTCAATTCCATCGCACTCCATTACATTCGATTCAATTAAAACGACAAAATGTAACAGCACGTTTCCCCTCACTAAATGGCATGTTAACGGTGAACAGTAATAGAAAATGGCAAGCGGCTGTGTGTGTGTGTGCGGGTAAGTAGACGTTTAGTCGTTTAGCAAGTTTCACTGCACACACACTCATACTCGTATTCATTTGCATTAATAACTGTGTGTCCGTTTGCTGACAATATTTGCTCTCGACTGCTTTATTAGGTGTGAATTGATGTCAGCTTCGCGCAAAGGCAAGTTACTTGAACACCTCTATAGTTTACATAAGCTTGCGAAATGGGAAATTAATATACTCTACAAATTTTTATCTTTCGATGTTAGTCAATAAATGCTGGTACAGTTATCATAGGAGAGTGGTTCAATAAGAGCACAAAAACCACTTTTATTTAAATAAATTAATGCTTGTTAGCCTATACCGCAAATTTGTTTTGTTTTTATTTTTGAGTATTAAACCAAACCATTAAATTATAAGTAAAGAAGAAATGTATCAATTTTTCGAAGTTAGCCTCAAAATTCGAAATATTTGTTTTTGCCCTAATTGAAATCACTATTATTAAATAAGATATGGAAGTTGCTAAGAAATAAAAGTATGAGTATCATCCATGTTTTCCTCTTGTTTCAAAACTGTATAACATTTTAGGTCAAGATTATATGACGAAAGGGAGATCTTCGAAAAAAACAAGAATTTTTATTTCAAAAAATACTGACCCGATTTTAAAATTGTATACCGTTGTAAATATGATTAAGAGTCTGCTGGTATGTGTACTTATGTAAGTCCATATACTGACTGCTCAGTAAGTTGTTATTGATGGACAACAGAAGTTAATAACAACAGGAACATAAAAAGAGTACACACTGTTTCCTATAGGGTATGGTTTTACTAATAAAGGGGATTATGAGACCTGCTTGATTCGTAACATCATAGCATCATCCCCCAGACTTGTTCTTTACATTTATAAAAAATCTAAAGTGTACACCGTTGAGAAATAACGGTATATGTTCGAAATAATAATAAAATTTGGTAAACTAGACTACTTATCAAATCTGATCAAACTTAGAAACATTCTTTCTTAATCTAATCAAAAAATTATTATGTAGCTTGTGGATCTCTCGATTGATTTAGGACGCAACATTTTTGCGTAAAAACTTAGATTGTGTTTCGTTCTGATCCATAATAATTCAAATAATTCACCACAAACCAATATTATTTGCCGGTTTGTCCCTTAATAAGTAAGAATTTTATTTAAACTGTATGTGCAAAGAATTTTGGCAAAGAGTACTTCTACGTAAATATTATATTTACAATTCTATATGTATATCATATGAGATAATTAAAATCCGAGGGAAGTTTGCACTCCTGACATCCAAGATTTATACCAAAGGCATCTTACTAAAATTTAGCGAGCGAAATCGGCTAGTAATCTACAGTGTTGTACCAACAATAAAAAAACATCAGAAATATTAGCGAGAAATATCATATTAAATAGAAATTTAAATTTTTGACTTCTCCACGACTCTCTAATAAACGTTATATTTTTTTATTTGTTACATGTGGTATTTCAGAAATCATAGATGCTATAATGCTTAACATTAAAAACAAAAAGTTAAACTTTTGAAATTTTGCAGACGAATTTGATCGATACTCTTTAGCTTTTCTCATTTCCTGACAATTTCAAAAAAACTTTTATAAAGAATTTTATAATGTTTCTTCTCTTATCTGCCATTGAAGCGTTATCATCAGAATTTAAAAATTTGTATTTGCCATAATTTTATGGCATAATAAGTTCCACTCAATAATTGTAGCAATCACCGCTGCTGATTGCCGCAAACAATTGTTGTCATGAAGTTTAAAGCTTTAATATTAAAATAATTATGCGATTGAATGTAGATGTGTCTGCAATAAAATAAAACACGGTGAGAAGAGTGAGCGGACATGTACACCCAGCATAGAGAAAAGTAGAAATATGGAAAATATGAAGACCGAGAGAATGACAAACTAAAATTTGCATTTATATAAGCATGTATAATAAATGAGAATTACATGTATGTATATATGCAAGATATATCAGATACAAGAATGTACAAGCGCAAACAGTGTTATGATAATTGCTGCTGCCTGCCACTATCTGCTCGACTGCCGTTTTGCCGGCGACTGTCGACCATTTCCTGACTGCCTGACAGTACACAGCTTGATTGCCGCATAGCTCAAGTTTTTATTGTAAATATAATTTTTAATTGTGTGCATTTGCGTATTATATGACACACACAAATACATCTACACAAGCGGAACACTCGCGCGCATGCGTCGGATATGGAGCTGGGAGAGGCGCCGCAACATAAGCTTATTTCCCAATTTAAATTATAGCAAAGTAATCCATGTGGTTCTTTTATTAATTCTTTTATTTTCACACACATTTTTGCAACATTTCTAACAAATGTGCGAATGAAACGCAATATGCACCACCAAGCAAGCCACTACGCGCAGGCGCAGTTCTAAACTTCCCATTCCGGTCGCATAAAAGCGTCATAGATTTCCTGCGCAGTCGATCGGTTGCATTTCACAATGACTTCTATTTACGTATGATTTTGTCGTGGCGCGCGATTGTCATAGTCAGTGGCCAAGAGGCGCAAGTCTGTAGCAAGTCTAGCCGAATGTGCCTATGGGCCTGCACCAACGCATGTGCAAAATCAGAATGTTTTATGGCCGCAATGCCGACGCCGCCACTAAATAATGTGTTGCTTGCAGATAGTGGTGCATTTCCTCTTACGTTGGAGGATTTTAGGTGCCGCCGCCCCAATGACCACAATGCCCAACCCACGCCCTTAGCACTTAATTGCCGCCATTCATAAAGTCTGTGTATTACTTTTATTTTGACCTTCTACCTCTTATTTGCCTTTAAGCGCTTTTCATTTGCTCTCGTTTGTTTTAACGAATTTAACTTCGTCAGTTTATTGTTGCTGGCGGAGTTTTCTTTTACAGCGACGCTTCTTTTATAGCAATGTTATGGCAGAGTCCAGCCGTGGCGCATGTCACACAGTAATTGATTTCAAGTATTGTTTCTTCCTATACTATTGAAACATGTTGTTACAGAGTATAATAGTTTTGTTCACCTAGCAGTTGTTTGTATTATCTAAAACTAATCGAAATAGATATAGCGTTATAAAGGCTGATCCATTTAAAAGATTCCTACATTCCTTGACATTTATTTTTTGAACATTATCTCTGGTAACTGGCGAATGACACGCGCGATGTTTTGCTCCGAAGGATTGTCCACTTCGACTTTAGACTTTACATATCCCCACAGGAAAAAGTCTGACGGTGTGATATCACACGATCTTGGTGGCCAATCGAGTGGCCCAAAACTTGAAATTATCTGCCCAACGAAGTGTTCTTTCAATAAATCCATTGATTGATGCGATTTGTGGGAAATGGCGCCGTCTTGTTGAACCAAATGTCGCCGAGATCATGAGTTTTAATTTTAGGTATCAAATAGTAGGTTATTATGACACGATATCGGTCGCCATTGACGGTTGCGTTCTCACGGGAATAATTTTTGAAGATAATTTTTCTGGATGAAATGGCAGCTTTTGAATCTTTCAGGTTTCTCTTCATTTCAAATGCGGCAATTTCGCTTGTTTAAATATCCATTGAGACAGAAATGGGCCTCATCGCTGAACAAAATTCGCCTCGAAAACGTTGGATCATCTTGGAACTTATCAAAAGCCCATAGAGCGAGGCGATGTCGCTTGGGAAGATCGAGCGGCTTCAGTTCTTGCACAAGCTGTAATTTTGTACGCTTACAATTTAAGATCTCGACGTAAAATTTGTCAAATCGTTCCATACGTCAGTCCGAGTTGCTGCGAACGGCGCCGAATCGACTCCCCACGGTCTTCGTGTACACCTTCAACTACGTCCGCTATATTTTCTTTAGACGTGGTCTATTCGGTAGAATATTATCCAATAATGAATGCTGGGTCTCAAGATGGGTGATGGTGTTGCGAATAGTGCGCTCACTTGGCCGATTATGTTGACCATAAGTTGAGCGAAGCGCGCGCAACAATTTTTGTTAGAACGTTAATTTTCGTAATAAAGTTGACTAATTTGTAAACGTTGTTTAGGCGTAAGTCTTTCCATGATGAAATACCAAACAATACTGAACAAAAGTAACATGGCAATGTGACACGACTTAGGCGTGATCTCTCAAGAAAAGGCTATTGAAAAAGTACCTCTACTTGGATCAGTCGTTAGTATGACGACATTTTTAAAACATGTTAATATTATGTATCAAGCGTGCACAGGATGTATGAGCTTGCTGGATACACTTGGTATCATCTGTGCGATGAAATTTGAGTACCCATGAAAACTTACTGTCTTCTACGGAATAAATGAACAGTGAATATTTTGAGTGAATGTTGTACTAAATGTTTACTTAGGTGTAACTTTTCATATAACGTTAGGAATCAAGTTCATCGAGGCCGCACGCGGGATGGGTAGAGAAGTCTAGGAAGCGTGCAGACGATTATTTATTTTGTGTGGTTTTTTCGACATTATGCTTTATTAATGCTTGCGTTATCATTCATCAGATCTTTATCCTTGGCTTTAACACACTATTAAATCAAAAATGTTTTCTTATGAATTGAGCTATATTATCATGCGTATATATACATATACTTCTTATCAAAGTTCAAAAGTTTTCAAGGAGAAATATTCTAGGAAATTTGAATACGATTTGTCGCTATAGAACATAAAGAAACCCAATATCTAACTTAATATAACTACTTGTACAATATAGCTTAACTTAAAACAGCATCGTAGTCAGAGATGAAGTAAAATATTTATCACTGGAACAGGAAGATCTTTAAGCAGCAGCATAAAGTGCAGTATTATATGCTGAGTTAAATATATGTATCTGGGTGTCCATAAGTGCATTTAGGTGTTGTGGACTACACTTGTGGGCCACCCTATTATTTGTGGCATGTTATTATGAATTTTAATTTTCCGGTATAGATTATTTAGCGCTAAGCGGACTCCCATCATCACTAACATCATGCATTGTGATTGCCAACATTAATAACAACAACGAACAGCTACAACAAAAACAAAGCTGTAGCATTGTTAAAAAAATGGAAATGAAAACAATGATTGAGAAACGACGCGCGCACAACATTCCAGCATTACAGTGCTTGTATCCGCAGCGGAGTATCTAACTATACTATACTTGTATGTGTGTAAATGCATATATATTATGTAAGCAAATTTCTAGTTCTCAGCACAAATGTGTGTGTAATTGAAGCTTTCGCATCTCGCAGCAAGAATTTTCCATCTGTTGCATTGTCTGTCCATCTTGAGCTCTACGCTCGTTTGTACTGTTGCTTTTGCCTTTGCTTTTGTTGTTTTGGTTAATTCTGCATTTTCGTAAATCATCTAACATACGTGTTAGGTGTTAAATAAGCGTGTTCAAAAATTTATCTTGTAAATTTTTCATTTGATTTATGTTGGCTAAGTTTGTGTGCCGTATATATATATATGTATATATATTATATATAGACATTGTGATGTATGTGTGTACGTGGGTCTCAGCGCGTGCGCATGCACCTCTAATGCCGTCTCATAGTTGTACATCCAGCAGCTCTCATCTTGATTTACTTGCCTTCAACACTTTGTCTTCTGCCTCTTCTTCCGCTTCTTCTTCTGCACCATGGCATTGCTGGAATATCCACATAAGCATGTTTGTACGCGTGTGTGTGCGTGCATATATGTTCTATTGATTTTGTTATGAAATTATAGCTTGCGATTGCTTGGCGTTTGGCTTTGGCGAGTTTTCACACTTGAAGCAAATCTGCTGATAGCCAATCACAATCGGTTGTTTGGCAAATTAAACAATAATTTCCGGGCTAATAAATTTATGTACTCTCAAATTGATTCTGTTTGCTTTATCTTGCCGCAGTGTAGCCTTATCTTTTTGGACTGAACTTCATTTATTTTTATTGAATTAAATATTTGTTCGGTAACGTTTAAGAAGTTAAAAAAATGATTATTCCGATTAATTTTGGATCGAATTGGAATGTGAAACACTTTAAGGTAAGTAATAGCTCGAAGTACTAAGTATTGGGTCTCGAACTATAATTATGCGGATTTCCAAGAGATGACATAACTAGAATATTATTCCAATGTGTCAATAATCCGAACAAAGCTAATGACCTTGAGTGTCTTCTCCAGCACATATCATTTATTTGAAGCGTGCACAACACCATTTGTTTTACTCAAATATGTCGGGCTTTGTACATAAAAAAGTGTTTTGAGGTAGTTCTTCATTATTTTAATCTGAAGAACGAGACGTTGAATCAGTCGTTTTTTCATCGGACTATGACTGCTGTTGAATAATGTATATATTTATTACGACAGCCCTAAACGCAAATGATTATATGTATGTGAAAATAATACTGAAGCTGTTGAACATTGGTTGGTTGTGGAACTTCTTATTTTTACGAAGCAGCGTCATTGGTGAAAAGATAAAAATGCTTAGCTATACGGTAAGCTAAGCGCATACATCTTAATTTGTATACTGAACAAGTGGAACAGTGTTACGAAAAGCAAGTGCTTCCAAAACTATGCTATGATTATATGGAGCTCCGTAGAACGAGTTCTGGTTTCTCCGTTATCATTTGGAATACACCATATGCAAGCGCGTCGTATTTTACTAGTACAGGACTTCATCATTTTCATTGAATCAAATTTTTACCCAATCTGGTTAGCTTAAACCAACTCAATGATTACTTATTTCTCCACATCTTTTAAGCGAAGAGAAGGAATTCTACTATTAGGTCGCAGCTTTCTTTAAGGAACGGGGAGAGGTAAATCCTACATATGCAGCAATATAATCCGGGAAGTTTATATCCACAAGAAAAGGCATAGTTTCTCGCTTATTTCTTATGGGGAAATCATTTTCGGATACATGTCACGAGAGACTAACTTCTCTTCGCTAGTTTATTACAAATATAATATGAGAGTCGATTGGTAAATATGTTTATCCAATAGTTTTGAAAAATAAATTAAATCACTCGAACTTGAGAAAAAGCCATTAAATCTAGTATAAACGCTACATGCTCTATCATAATAACTGAATTATCTTGAAGTGAAGACAAACTGCAAGTGGAATCGAGCTGCAATATAAAAATTGTAAAACTGTTGCGGTTCAGGTTCATCAACGGCATCATCTGGGCATATAAATCTAGTTGCCATCGTCTCATGCCGCACTTGTAGCGAATAAACAGGAAAATGAATAAAACACCAACAAATAAATAAAAGCAAAATCTCATAATTCTTGGGGAAAGAATACACTTACCATACGCACACACACCACATGTGAACTTATAATTGCTAAGTCAAATAATATTGCAAGCGAATGCATTTGATAGCGTGAAATGCCGCTTGAAGAAAAAGTCGACCAGCCGCGCTGGCGCATGGCACAGCTCATCGCGCCGCATCGTATCCGTAGGAATTGCAATAAATTTTGAAAGAAATTGATAAGGCGTCAAAATAAATCAAACCAATGACTAATCAATGGAAAAAGGTGCGAAATCTTTGGCGGACCGTTGATGCGATTTAAAGCCGCATCCAGCTGCCGGCTATTGCATTAAATGATTGCGGTGTAGCGCACAGTTTGCGTTGGCTGCGCGCTAAAGTTATATCACCTTTATTAAAACAAAACGAAGATCGCACACATATTTATTTTGTGTCACTTGCCGCAGCTGTCAGTGCACGTAAATTTAAAATTTTTAATTTTTTCACAATTCACTACATTAAACGAGTGCGTTGTGCCTATTGCTGTCGCTTTGCCTGGCGAATGATATATGGTTGCACAACCACAAGCAGCAATGGCAACGCGCACAGTTGCACATGCTCCTCAGTTATATACATACATGTACATTAGAGCGGGTTGATTTACAGGGAGCCAACAACACGGAAAAATCGCGACTGCGGAAAATATTCCCCGATTTATTCTGAACAATTTTGCCCAAGAGAAAATGGGTCTAAAACCAGTTTCGAGCCAACGATTTTTTGGGTGAAGTTTAATTTTTAGGGATATTAAAAATTTCTTCGTCAGTTTTTGAGATATCCGAATGAAATTCAATACATATGTGCATTTTGCTATTCCATTGATCATTTGTCGGAATCGGCCAGATCAGTCAACTATGTTACATATCTCCCATAAAACCGATTATTCAGTTATTTAATTTTCCGGTTGCCTGCCTTTAATTACAAAGCAAAGAGCACGTAATTTTGCAGTACTGTTCCCTAGTACAAACTTAACAATAACAGTGAAAACAAAAAAAATCGGACAACTATGTATAACATACGTGTATCTCCCATGTAAAAAAGGATAAAACCGGTTTTAATACTCATATTCTCTTAGACAAAGTTTTATATATTTTTAGAAAAAAATCAATCCGCTCCAATGTGTATATATATCTAAGTATGCACGCTAGTTATGTATTTTTATCACGTCGACATGCTCACACACCCACATGCCAATTGCTGCGTCACCCATTCGCCACACATTTGCTTATGACTCTGTACTTGCCACAAACAACACATAGCTTACCCAATGTGCTTTGCGCAAGATCAAACTGCACTCTTAACACTTCCAATGGCTAATGTTCGGGAAATGTCAAATGCAAAGTACCCATTTTGCATCGTCGCAATAATTTAGCTACACGCTTTGGCAGCGACATACAAAATGCGATTGTTGCAAAATACATAAGCGTTCAGATGCCGCAAAATGCTTTAAGAAAACGACCGAAAGTGAAAATCATACGCGTTGCAAGTCAACGTAGAATGCGGCATTTTAGCCATAGCAAATGTGTTGTTGCAACACATTAAGCAGTTGTAGCAGCCATCACACAAGACTCCGCGGCAGATGAAAGAATTTCAAATCGCTAACGTTGGAAGGCTCAAGCTCAAGCATATCAAATGCTAGTTAGAATATTTACGATAAGCTAACGCTGACAGTCTTGACGGTTTTTTAGCGCAGCTGCCTTTAAAGTATTCATATAGGTAAAGCGGGGATTCTTACTGATGCTATATTGCCTACCAGTTGGTTGCTAATACTCACTGCAAGCTTCACTCTAATTTACGAAATCAGCTTTGAAAAGTACTTGAAAATATCAATGGATATTAATTAGACTTAAACGCTGGAATTACTCAAGTCCTATTTTTTTAACCAAAACAATGTCGATCATATGATGTTTCATGACAGAAATATGATCGCAAAGTGCCGCAAGAAAAAAAAATGTTTATACTTGTCGGAGGAAAGCGATATTATAGAGGTCTTGCGTATTGATTTTGGCACATCTACCTACAAGATATGAAACAACGTATATTTCACATTACTTTTAGAAAATATCGAACAGTGAGCTAATCTTAGTATCACCAGAGTTATATATATTAGTATATCTTCAAATATTATTGTGATCTTTATCTGTACAATCGATCCGAGAAACTGATACGAGAGCGGTACGATAAAAACTTAGCCTCACCCTCCGATTGTACGACATCCTACTATATTATATTACATCCTCGTAGATGAAAATATAGACGAAATTTCAATATTAGCAATGTCAGTCCATCGACTTTCTTTGTTGGAAGGGAAATCACAGTCTGAAATCAAAGAGCGACTGGACTAGGGTGACTCTTCCTCTTCGCTGGCGGCCGTCATAATTATTCGACTTTTGTTGGTTGAGCATGTTATTGATTGTCTCCACCGAGACTCAGCTAAATTTATAGCATGTTCGCTGATTAGGTGCTTGCATTTCGCAATTAAGAGGGATATCACTATGCCCTGAAACCCATTGCAGGTTTATCGTGATATCGTTTATCTAGTAAGCGGAAGGCGATTTTGGTGTCCAGAGTTGCAGACACCACCTCCTATTCGATTATCTAGTTTAGATCCATCCGTATAGATGCTAATTCCTGCATTCCTGTCCACCACGTCCCTTTCCCACTCCTCTCTGGTGGGGAAGACAATATTGTGGACCGAATTTAGCTTCAATTCTATTGGATTGCGGAAATCCGTGGTTTTGGGTAGAAACGGGAATAAACTAAGTATCCTAGAATGCCACTTGTTGCAGGCGATTAATTAAAATATACCGTATGTCATGATTGGGCTGACAACTGTTGTATAGAGCCAATAAGCTATCCGAGGCGTTAGCCCCCATTTGGGGCCCACCATCCTTTTACAGATGTAGAGTGATGTGGCTGCTTTCTTCACCCTAGCATCCAAGTTTTGTTTCCATGAAAGCTTCCTGTTTAAGATTAGTCCTAAGTAGCTTGCCTTATCTCCAATTGTTAGTCTGCAACCATTTAATAATGGCGCCGTAACTATTGGAGTGTTATGCTTTCTGGTAAATAATACTCGCTCTGTCTTACCAACATTAAGTTTAATCCGCACGATACAGCCCAACGGCTTATAACGCCCAAGACCGTTTGCATAAGGTTTGCGAGAGTATTCGGGAATTTACCTCTAACCGATACTGCCACATCGTCAGCGTAGGCCACAACATGTACCCCCTTCTGTTCTAGATCCCACAGCAACCTATTCATTGTCAGGATAAAGAGAAGTGGGGATAACACGCCTCCTTAAGGTGTACCCCTTTAAAGGGATCTGCACATCGTTGACGCTCCCAGCTTTGAAATTATTGACCTGCTCGAGAGCCTATGTTTAATTAATTTTCTGAGAGGTTTAGAGATGTCCAGATCCTTATGCGCACTCAGTATGGCCTTAGGTTGGATGTTATTGAATACTCCTTCTATATTTAAGAATGCCATTAGAGTGTATTCTTTAATTTCCAGAGATTTTTCAATCTCCGCCACCACAGAGTTCAGCGCTGTTGTTGTGGATTTTCCATTAACTTAAGCCTTTCCAACGTTTTTAGAAGGAATGAGGAGAGACTAATTGGTCTGAAGTCTTTTGGACTTGTATGCGAGCTTTTACGTGCATTAGGTATATATAATATATTACCTTGACTTCCCTCCACAGCGAAGGGATATAGTTTAATTGCAGCGCCCCCTTAAGAATGGTAACTAGCCAATCCTTTATGTAATTCTGCTACTGCTGTAATTGAGCCGGGAATAAACCGTCTGGTCCCGGCGACTTGAAGGGCTTAAAGCTATTTATTGCCCAGTGTACGTTGCTTTCTGACACTGTGTTTATAAGAGTGGAGTCTATTTCTGCTCCACTGTCTTGAGTATATCCAACAGTATGACTTTCAGAACTGCCTGGAAAGTGGATATCCATTAGTAGTCCCAGCGACTCTTCACTGAATACCGTCCAACTACCGTCTGGCTTCTGGAGATAACCGATACTATGCACCGATTGTACCATTATTTTCCTAAGTCGAGACGCTTCCGCTGTGTTCTAGATATCATTACAAAAAGATTTCCAAGAATTTATTTTTGCTCTCTTAACTTCCTTTTTGTATGACCTAAGGAGGTTATAATAATTATCCCAGTCTGATTCGTGTCGGGATAACTTAGCGAAATTGAACTGCTTTCTGCATTCTTTCTGTAATTTTTTAATTTTCGGAGACCACCATGGGGACCTAATTCTACCCCTATTTCGTGTTATTGGACAAGCCACTTTAATACTTTCCGGCATGATTCCGTAAATTAATTAACGTGGATATCATAGATCATCCCTATTTTTGAGATGAAACGGCGGAATAATAGGGATACGTTCTTCCAGCTCTTGCATGTGCACCTGCCAGTTCGTTTTCCTATGATTCCTAAAGTCATTGCCCCTATCGGCCCTTTCCTCTATTATACATTCAATATATTGGTGATCCGAAAAGGAATATTTATCCAAGACTCTCCATTGGGTTACCCTGTCATATATTACTTCTGACACAAGCGTGATATCCAGTACTTCTTGTCGGTTTTTTGTGATGAACGTTGGTGGTCTTCCCTTATTACACAGCAGTAGCTTAGTGCCTAGTAGGTAATTGAAGAGAACCTCACCTCATCTGTGCTTCCCCAGACTGTGGGATGCGCGTTTGAGTCGCATCCAAATATAATCAAGCACTTGGATGCCTCGCTATCCCGTACCACCTCACCACCTTTTACCATCAGTGGTGGCACCAGCTCGTTTCCTAGCTCACTGTTGCTGAGTCGTGGTTGCTGTAATGATGTAATATAAATACGTTAAGGTTTTTCATTGCCATTATGCAGGCTCTGATTTTACCTTGACAATAAGCCATAAATAACCTATAGCTCGGTGTCCTCAGTCCTCAAATACGCTCTTCATCAACCCGTGGCTCCTGATTAAGGACAAACTCAGGCTGTTCTATTGCCACGCGGTTAATTAGGGCTGCTGAAGCTAGATTAATTTGTAGAAGACGCATTAACTAATGTTGTATCTGCGTCTTCCTGAGAGTTGCTTAAAAGCTCTCTCTCAGTATAGAAGTTCAAGATTCTGGCAGCAAGCTCAGACCCAGAAAAACACTCACATTGCTCTGTATTTTCCACAGCGCTCGAGGACTCGATAGGATCTTACTCTACTTCGCATGTCTCGCTTTCCGATGCTGGATGGTCTGCAGCATCGGCGTCCGACTTGTACGGTGTATTTCTTACTTTCGTGAATCCGCAGTTTATCTCCCTACCACTTTTTGCGAGCGGTTCGATGAATTCTTTTGTTAATAACAGCAGAATCTGCATCATGGCCCTTTTGTTCTCCACGCCAGATTCTGCTACACTATCGTCAAATGCCTTGACGAACTTCCACCCCTTCGTGGACAGACTCAGGTTGCAGGCTCTTATAAGGTGCATAATCTGATCCGGCTGTAATGGTGTAGCCGGGATCCATACCCTTTCTCTTGGTCTGAATGGTATGTTTGTTTTGTCTACTGCTACCAGTTTTGTGGCGGGGTGTACCTCCCCTACCTTGGCTATAGCAGCTTTGTATAGTGCGATCGATCTCTTCATCGTATGCAATCATTTTAATCTGGCCCTGGTACCAGCCGGCATCTGTGCATAACACTGGCGGACCGGGATTGCTAAGTAGCACTTTCAGCGCCACACTTGTCAGCGCAGACTACAGCCATTTCTATTGGGCTCTGGTGATTCTTGCTTCGGGGACCCCTCATCCAGAACGCCAATGACAATTCGGTTCCGGGCCACTTCTGCAAATGATTTTGCGGGCGTCACATCCTTTGTTTTCGGTCGTTTTGCTGACGGCTTAGCCTTGTCAGCTGACCTCTGTCGCTTTGCTGCCTTTACTGGAGGTTCGAACTTAAAATTGGGTATGACTGTTCGCGCGCAGTTAATCGATGCTTGGAGCTCCTTGGTAAGCTCCTCTTTGGTTGGCGGTTGCACCTCCACTAACCTCAATAGGTATGCGGCGCGTCGTCTCTCCGCATACCTTGCTTTTGCCGGGTCCTGAATGCTAAATGCAGGCCACTCTCTGGCAGATGCACTTCCAGCAGCAGCCCCTTTGATATCTCCCCCCTCCCCGTGCTTCTCAGCCGTGTTTTGGCTGCATGGTTTGGGTTTGGCTGTCTCCGGCGCTACTACTTTCTTGGGGCCAGCTTTAGCTTCTGCCCCTTTATTTGTGCTTGCCTTATCATCTGGACCAAGCTTCGCTCCTGTCCTCTTGATGCTTGTTGCCGAGCTCGCTCCAAACGCTGCTCTTTTTTAGGACCAACTAGCTCCCTCCGGCTTTTTTGTGGAGATCCGGGCTCTCTCCGATTTTTGTTTTTGTTTTGGTTTGTTTTTCTTAAATTTTGCTTCATAAATGCTCCCACGAGTGTGGGGGAAAGCGTGTCCGTTACGGAGGGCGCCAGGTATCCGTAAGCTCCGTTTGAGACTGGGATATTTAAGGGCCCCCAGCCAGGTTGATCCTCGGAACGGGTCACATGACCCCTTAATCCAGCCCTTTATAGTACCCACGACCATGTTAAGGCTCCTTATCTGCATGCTGTGCTATTGAGGAACATCGAACACACAGATAAGAAGTCTGACCTTAGCTAGATTCCTCACGTCTACGGCAGGGGCGGACTGTTACAAGCTCGTCCCCGATTACGTCGTGAAACTGTGGTATCTATTACATCTATACATTCTGCATGAAATACTCGTCTATAGCATAAGAAAGTTGTCGCTACGATTGATGCCCCGTTTGCTGACTCCGAGCTAAAGCCTGCCCTTTTAGCCGGATAGGTGATGACCACTGTTCCAAGAATGGCAAAATGGTCCTAGGACTCTGTTATGCCGTAAATAAAATGTTGATTCATTAGGTAGGAAGGCAGACCAAGCGCTTTACAACATTTCTGGTGTTCAGAATGTTTTGCCGAACTCTCAAATGACATCAGAGAAAGATGTAAATTAATATACTTCTTGTTAAGATCAGAGTTGAAGAAATCTACTCTTTCCAGAATCCAAAACTGCCTACCATCCAATTAGAATCTATAAATGAAGGATTGCCAGAGCTGTATTAGTATTTGTGTTATTTCCAAACTATCCTCTTGCATACTGAAAGCTCTCTGAGGTCGACTACAACAAAACATCTTGTTGGAAGTAAATTAAAACTTTCGTTATTTCCATTTATGTGATTTTCGCTGTTGCTGAAAGAGGAAATCACTTGCGAACAAGAAATAGTAATCACAACTATGCAAAAAGGAAAATATGTAGAGAGTTAGACAGAAAGATTGCTCATTGCAGTACAAATGCTCAATGCAGAAGACAAAACCAAAACAAATGCCAACAACAAAAACGCATTCATTGCTATCACTGCAGTTATGCGCATATGAATGTACATGGGTAAACAACACAAAAGCGTATGTAAATGCAACAAGCCACGGCCGAGCAGCAGCCGATAAAGTGAGTGGCATCGACATAGTGGGAAAAACAACGCTGAGTCTGTGACGCACTAGCAACGCCTAAATGTGGCCGCCACTTGTTTTGTGGTCCATACGGCGCTGTTGCAGATGATAGTGCTGGTGGTTACACACGTCCGCCAAGGCAAGACAAAAAGTATTTTGGTGAAAAACGCGTACACGTTCGACAACCTCAAACGATTCAGCCGAGTGTCCAATACAACCACAACGGCAGTGTACAAATATTGCAACGCCACCAACAACAACAATAATAACTCATATACGAGTATTAGCAGCATCAATTGCGCGGCCACTTTCGGTCGCGGTCGCTTTTTACACTTTGTTTCGTTGGCTTTTGGTGTGTCGCGCGGCGCTGGCGCGCGGTATGGTTACTCGCTCTGGTCGAGCATTTCGAATTGCATTTGAATGCAGCGGAAAATATGTATATATATAATTTGGTAATGAATGCGTTTTGTGTATTCGGTGTTTGTTGAAAAGTGTGTGTGTGCTGTTGCTTGGCACTTTAATACCCCACACACACACACAGTGACTCTCTCACAAGCACACACCTACGCACGCTTATTTATACAATATTTGCTCGTTGTAGTTTTAATTTGCTGTTTGCTTTTGCTGCCGATACTATTGCTGACTGCAACAACTCCAACGATGATGGATGGTTGTACAAAGTCGTGTTCAAACACTTTGTTGTTGCCACAAATGCTTTTTGTAGATCTTATTTATCTACGTACGTACGTACGCATTTGTTTTTCAGCTGTCGTTGTTGTTTGTTGTTAGTTTGTGTGCGGACGAACACCAACAAACAATGACGGAAAAGTGGGAAAAATTAATGTAAGCGCTTGTAAGCACCGCTAAGCGTTTGCACGCCTTACATGACGGCAAACGTTAGATGGGAAGGTAGGAAGAGGGTGACAGCGAAGCAAACATCACTCCGCATTTTACACAGCAAAGCCGACAACGATCATTTGCAGGGGGCTCAAAGCCAATGAAGGTCTTTAACCACTTGTTATTGTTTCGGCATGTTTTTTTTATTAAAATATTCTTAATATGCGGAATTACGTTTAAATACACTTTTCACTTCACACTTTTAGTAACGGACAGACGAAAGCAAAGCAATCAACAATATAGTTTAAACAAGTAAGAAAGGGCTAAGTTCGAGTGTACCGAACATTTAATACTTATGCAACTTGCAAGAATCAAAGCCTGGGAAATTCCTTAAGATACTGTAAAACTTTATATTAAAAAATTTTGCGATAGAAATCCATCTAAAAGAAATCTCAATAAATTACAATCAAATATGACTTATATTGAAGGCCATAAATTTATACTTTGTTTTATTGCTATATATTTGCTCGCGTCAGCAAAAATTACATTAACAAGTAAGGAAGTTCTGAATTCGTGTAACCGAACATTTTATACTCTTGCAACTTGCAAGGGAAATTATCATTGATCCGATTCAATCAATTTTTTGCACTAACGCATACTATTATTGAGAGTTTCATTTATTTATTTTATTAAATGAATAAAAATTATATATGTTACACATTGACCGATATTTTCGGTAAAAAGTCAACTATAGGCATTGGGGTACCTAGTGGCTTGAACAGTTTTGGTTCGATTTAGACAATTTTTGGTCATAAGGTGGTATACTCGCAAAGTTTTACCCCGATACAATCACTGTTGCTTGATTTGCATAGTGGAAAGTGAAAGAATCAGAAATTCTCACTTTATTATAAAAATATGAAAATAATATTATGTACCGAAGTTGGATATGGGTTTTCCCCTAAAAAGGGGGCGTTGCCACGCCCACTGTCTAATTTTGGATGTGGTTCCTATAAAGTCATCTCATACCATCCCAGAGATAAAATTTATTGATACTGGCGTGTTTAGTGCTTGATTTATCGCGCTTTTAGTAGTTTTTAACAGTACCGTTATATGGGGAGTGGGCGGGGTTGTCACTGAGGTGTTAAAAACGCTTGCTCTCAGATAATTTTGTTATTGTAGTTTTAGCGGTTTAGTAGATATGCACATTAAATCCATTATGGACGGGAGCACGCCCAATTTTAAAAAGAAATTTAAACAGCGTATGTCCCTCTCTAATATGATCCTGTGTACCAAATAACAGTATTGTGGGCGTAGCAGAGGTCCGATTACGTCCATCTGCAATACCAACCGTCTCTCTTCTTATCCCTATATCTAACTCGATAAGTTATAGGTGATACAGCCAACCGTTAGGTGAACAAAACTATTATAATCTGTAGCAACAGATTGCGAGAGTATTAAAATTTTGCAATCAAATATGGTGTTTTATTAAGTTATATTATAGGTCACAGACTAATTTTATTACCATACATATTTTAATTCGCGTCAGCTAAAAAGTATTAAAATCATCTTCAAATGAGATGTATGGGATATAACTATAAAGAAGCTAAATTGAATACGAGTTTAATGAGTTGGTGAAAACTTCAACCAGAAGATCGGAGTTGATGCTATTAGGAATCTGAGATTAAGACAAAGGTGTAGACCAACTCTACATTTTCATTTAATTTTGCTAATATATCTTACATATTAACCAATGTAATGGTAGGCAAACCGGAAGTTTGAAAATCTTGTATTAGGTTTACGGGAGATGGCTGTAGTCATGACAGTTCAATTTAAATTTCATTTAATATGAGCTTAAACCACTCATGATTGACATTCTTTACGGAATCGAAATGAAGTCTTCTTAGAGGTTCTATAAAGTCCTGAAAGTTGTTGGCTATATGTAGATATCTGTGAATAGTAGTGGGTGAACAACATTTTTTAACTTGACAATTTTTTATAAATCACGGTGTCACTTAGAAAGAAACCCCTTTTGTCAAAATAAGCTCATTTAAGGAATTATATATTAACTAAACTGAATATTATTGTAATTGGAGAGTATTTTCTGCCATTACAACAACTGCAAGAACTGTAACTCATACAAGAACAGGCTGGTGTTTCGTATGAGTTATACAAGGTGTGTAAATCGAATGACAGATGCTAAAATTACCGCCATTTCAATAAAAGTGAAAGTGTGCAATTGCTCCATTAAATCCAGTAAATGTAAAATTCTGTCTTAAACTTGAAAAAGATCTAAAAAGTATGAAAAATTTTTATGGTAATTATTTTAAGAGTTATGCCCAAGTTTTAACGTAGTTTACGGGATTTAAAAATGGTCGTTGTGATTTAAATGATAATCAAAGGCGAGGTCGTCCATAAACTAGCAATCATGCTGCATTGGTGGAAAAAGTCTATGAAAATGTTTTATTTCGACAGAGAGCTCTCTCTAGGGATTAAATACAAGTAAACACACTTTTTGGAAAATTTTACCTGAAGATCTGAATAAAAGAACAGTTTGTGCGCGTTTTGTTCCACATGAATAAAATGAAGACCAAAAAAATGAACAAGGTTTTGATGAAAAAACGGATTTCTCTCATCAACTACCCTCCGTATTCGTTTTATCTATCACCATGTGACTATCTTTTATTTCCAAAACTGCCAACATGAAAGGAGCATTTTATGACGATATTCCAGCCATTCAAGCAACCGCAAACGTTGAGCTGAAGAACATTTCTGTTCCTTAAAAAATATCTATGCATGCACTGATTGAACGTTCAAAACGCTGTATTAAATCTAATAGAACCTATTTTGAACAAACAATTAACTTTAAAGATAATTTAATGCGCAGTTTATTAAATATCCAAAAAAAAAACTGAATTTAATTACCGTATTTAATTATTATAAATTTTTCCAGATATCTCTGTTATTTTTAGAGAAAAAGTATTATATAAATATTTTTTACACAATTGTCAAATATAATGTGCAAACGTGCGGATAAATAACTGATCCAAATTTTGGACTCACTATTTTTTTATCCATATAATAACATAAATAATTAGTTCCGAGTTTTCTATGAAATAAATTATTTCCAAAGTTAGTTCCACCAATAAGGCCAACCTGTTGCTACAGAGTATAATAGTTTTGTTCACCTAACGGTTGATTGTATCACCCAAAACTAATCGAGTTAGATATACTTGTAGGGTTATATATATATATACTTTTTAGCTGACGCGAATTAAAATATGTATGGTAATAAAATTAGTCTGTGACCTATAATATAACTTAATAAAACACCATATTTGATTGCAAAATTTTAATACTCTCGCAATCTGTTGCTACAGATTATAATAGTTTTGTTCACCTAACGGTTGGCTGTATCACCTATAACTTATCGAGTTAGATATAGGGATAAGAAGAGAGACGGTTGGTATTGCAGATGGACGTAATCGGACCTCTGCTACGCCCACAATACTGTTATTTGGTACACAGGATCATATTAGAGAGGGACATACGCTGTTTAAATTTCTTTTTAAAATTGGGCGTGCTCCCGTCCATAATGGATTTAATGTGCATATCTACTAAACCGCTAAAACTACAATAACAAAATTATCTGAGAGCAAGCGTTTTTAACACCTCAGTGACAACCCCGCCCACTCCCCATATAACGGTACTGTTAAAAACTACTAAAAGCGCGATAAATCAAGCACTAAACACGCCAGTATCAATAAATTTTATCTCTGGGATGGTATGAGATGACTTTATAGGAACCACATCCAAAATTAGACAGTGGGCGTGGCAACGCCCCCTTTTTAGGGGAAAACCCATATCCAACTTCGGTACATAATATTATTTTCATATTTTTATAATAAAGTGAGAATTTCTGATTCTTTCACTTTCCACTATGCAAATCAAGCAACAGTGATTGTATCGGGGTAAAACTTTGCGAGTATGCCACCTTATGACCAAAAATTGTCTAAATCGAACCAAAACTGTTCAAGCCACTAGGTACTGAATATGTGGACCCCAATGAGTATAGTTGACTTTTTACCCAAAATATCGGTCAATGTGTAAGATATATAATTTTATTTCATTTAATAAAATAAATAAATGAAACTATCAATAGTATGTCTTTGTGTCAAAAGTGGGTTGAATCGGATCAATACTTTTTTTAATAAAAAATTTTGCCAACATCTGAAGTAATTTCCCGGGTTTTGATCCTTGCAATTTGCGAGAGTATAAAATGTTCCGTAAAGGATGTTTAAAATCTTTAGATCGCACAATTTTATATAATATCAAGATGCATTCTACGAATGAAACAGAAAGCTTGACCATACATCTGGTATCTTGGAAGAGAAAGTATATTGCAACAAGTAATGAAGGTCCAAGTTCGGGTGTAACCGAACGTATTATACTCTCGCAGGGTGAAGTGTGTCCCATTGTCCCATAAAGCACTTCCCTGCCATCCTGATTGTGAAATTTAATGCTTGTGGCTCATTTATTCAGCGAGTTATCGCACTTATAGTAATTTTAAACACAACCGTTATATGAGGAGTGATCGTGGTTATTATCTGATTTAACCCATTTGCACGGTGTATAAAAAAATTCTAAAAGTACGTCTTCTAAACCAGTTTTATTGAGTAAGCTTTAGTTGTTTGGAAAATATGTTCATTTAACCATTTTGAGAGTGGAGCCATGCTCACATTCAAAAGCCGTTTAACCCACAAGTGCCTCTCACTACTGCGATCCCCTGTACCAAATTACAGTTTTGTATCGTACTTTATAGGTTTTCGTTTAATGATGTTCTGTAGTCCGATTAAACCCATCTGCAATACAAACCTTCCGTGGGTGGTGGGTGCCAAGAAACATATATACCAAATTTCATCGAAATATCTCAATTTTTACTCAAGTTATCGCTTGCACGGACAGACGGACAGACAGTCACGATAATATAAAAAGTATATCGGAAGACCATTTTTCAAGCCACTTGTATATTCATGTGTAAAGCCTTATAAATTCGATAGAAGTCATAGTTGGAGTAATGAAAATTACTCACTGGGGAATGTACATTTTCTTCTCCAATTTTCACTTCATTATTGTTTTCAAATTAATGCCAATGTTCGAGTATGTACATAATACAATTAATTATTATTTTACAAGCTACGAAATGAGGTGAAGAGCAACCATGACATATTTTATCTTAGCAACAGACAAGGTCTTGGTACATCTCTTGTATAGGCTAAGGACACTGAAAGTGCTTTTATTTATTCTTTGACATATTACCCTTAAATACAATATATAAAATGTTTTCTCAAATTTATTGTGGATGCGCGTCAATCTTTTGAAACATTTTTATTGTATAAAGCAGACTGACGACTGAGACGATCGATAGCCGTAGTGCCGAGTCCAGAATAATATAATTTTAATCAGTGCTTTGCTTTGTAAACCAAAAACATTTCTTTTATCAACACCATAATTTACTATCCATTTTAGTAGCTCAGGAGGACGATACAACGGTTACAAAGTAAAAAACTTTCAACTTACCGATACCATCTTTGTAGTAAAATAAGCCTCAGCCCCGACGGGTTTCTCTTGATTGCCGCTATTTTATACCCAGGGATAATTTTTCCGAGGTGTGAGAATAGAAAAAGCTCGTCTGGAGTAACTACTCAGACAAAGGATGATGTGGAAGTAATTCGAAGCATTTTTGGCATGATTTCACTGGTTTGAGATATGAGATATTTTTAAAGAAAAAAAATTCTTATGGAATATTGATATTTTCCCGAAATAACCTTCGTCTTTCGAACGTATCATCATCCTGGGTGCTCACATGACTTGTACGGAAATCAATAGATCACGCATGAACGGTTTGAAATTTGAAAGTGCAAAACCTTGATAATACTCATCAAGTCATAATTTGGCATCAGTAAAGCATTTTCATCTCAATAAAACAAAATATTTCCATTCATCAATTTGTTTTCCAAATACCAAAACTTATGGCACTCACAAAAAAAATATGCCCTTACTGAACTGTTCGCTAACTGTGTAATTTAGACACATACACAATTTTCTGCCTGCCTGTTGGAGCTTATACATCAATATGTTAAGGAGTTAAGAAAATATCACAAGAATGCTTATATATGTATATAAAAGTTCCCCTTAAGTACACTAAAATGAATGAAATAATATCTCAAACAATTGATTTCGAAAACCCGGTTCTATAAATAAAAAATGGTTTTATATTTTGTATTACTTTTTCCCCAGTTTTTGCTAACAACAATCATTTTATAAAGCTATACGCCTTACACATCTATATTACAACTCCAGAACAACAATACCGTTCTTTAAAAAATGCTTCAATTTTATTAAGCCTTAACTAACTGGTTTTAGATATTTGTTAGTAATGCCTATGTTATATTAATAAAAAGTATATTTTTCTTGTAAATCCAATTAATACTGAGTCAAAGCACAATCGTTCCCTGAAAAAAAAAAATATATAAACCGACACACTGATGGTTCTGCACATATAAACTGTCGACCCTCTGTCGTGCCAATAAATCAGTAAAAAGGCAACAAACACGTGCAACATTTCGCGCTAATTACGCATTTTGTAAATTTTGTCAGCAACACCTTATCGCCATTGATTGCCCTTACCAGTGCACCAACACTGGCAGACACATGCAACAAAAGCAATTCCACATACAGACAAGCGAGCTGGTTGAACGCGCAGGGTGGGAAAGGAAATACGAAATAAAATGTCGAAAAAAAATTACTTTCAAATAGATCATTGACAGCAATAATGAAGCATTGTTGGAGATCAATATCCCCACCGCGCGTATTTGCTTTGTGGTCCTTGCTTTCCGTACGCTTGTCAACACCACACAAACTTTTTGCTGGCGGTCGGAAATTTTATCTGTCAACAGCATTTAAATATTGTGCGCGGATGTTTCAGCAACGGCAACTTAGCGAAAGCCGAAAACGTTTAACACAATTCGCCCACTCGCCAAATGAAATCGTGAACTATGTACAACAACAGAAACACGCTACCGCACAGAAAACAACCTGCATTTCCTCAAGCGAAGCTTCTGGCAATGTCTTTGCTTGCTGTGCCGCAATTAAAGTGTTCCTAATGAGTTGAGAAGGGCTGACACAAAACGAAAATGAAGCATAAATGTTAAGCAAACGAAAACAAAGTCCAAAAACCAAGCAGAACTAAGGCCTGTGTAAAATGAAAGGAAAGAAAAGAATTACCAATTTCTTACAAGCAAAAAACTGTATAAAAATACAAAAACACTAACAATTCGAATGGCAATAATCAGCAGCAACAGCAGTGCCCGCCACAACATAAGGGCTTGTTCAAACGCTTAACGATTAATTTTTTGTTCTCCTCTGCACTCCTGTTGCAAAGATAGCGCTGTCCTACGTTGTCTTCGCTGCGAATAACATACTTCTAATTAAAAGCACGTTGAAATGACTTCTCTTTGTTGACTGGCAGGTGACCTCAAAGTGAGGAGTATGAGAAAAGCTTGGAACGTACTTTTCTTGACAGCGTCGAAAAAGCAGCGTAGAATGTGGGGGTATACTCATGCAAATGTCGCGCGGTAGCAATTATCCTTTATATAAACTGCTTCTTTTAATCTTATTGCACTTATGAACTGAACGGTGTTACAGATTGCGGTGGTGATTAAGGGTTTGAAGTTAATATGTATGATTATAAGAGTGCAAGCTGATAGTCAAACCTATTACACCATACTTAGAAAAATTACTTTGGTTAGTGATTGGTATATTTTTTTTACTCATTTGAAAGTTTTGAGCAATTTAGAGTGAATCAGCAGCGACCATTACACTTGCTTAGTGGGTTGGAAACAGCGATCAAAGAATAGCATAGTAGTAAAAATGCTTAAAAATTTGAAGAGAATCCATAGCAAACAATTACTTATTTGTATTCAGACATTTGAAAAATCTTATGTATCTGGAAGCAATTGACTGCATATATTATATATCATTACTTTTCTCTTACAGTTTTAAGCAAGAAATTTTCTCCTATTTCTCTTCGCACCCTCCGTCAATTCTGTTCTTGTTTTAATTTAGATAGTTTCATATCAAATTCTAAGATAACTTATGATTACCTCAACAAGTACTTCTTTGCGGTGTTGAAACAGTGCTGAATGGCATATCCAAATGTACTCTGAAATCAATAGTATTATTATTAGTATGATCTCTGTACACTCAATACTTCTTTACTTGCATTATTGTATTTGCGCCAAAACTTTAAAACGATTTAAGGTAGGAAAAACACCTATTCTTGGCTTTGTTGTTATGGTGGGAATCAAATAAATATTTGAGGTTAAATTTTCTAAACCTGTACTTAAAATATCGCTTAGATTTGTTAAACTCAGCCTATAGAGAGTTCTCATCTGATAGACTAGTTTACCTTTCGAATTGTTTGCCTTCTACTCCATTTGACAGTTAACACACTTGTTATTGTTACGACAGAAAATTAACTTGAAGTAATATGAAGAAATGTTGCCGAGTTGACAGTCCTTGGCCGGATCAAAAACTGAGGCCGTTCCGGTTACCTAGACCCAACTGTTGTGAGACAGCTCACGTACTCTTGCTGCTCGCTTCTTTCTGTCATCATAAATACCAATCAAAGCAAAAGCTGACTTCAAGCCTTCCACAAGCTGATCTTAGTCTAACAAAAGCTTCTTTGTTATACTAAAGTAATCTAAAATGATTAACTATGGTATGTGTGATAAAATAATTCCAAAAAAATATCTCTCTTCAAGCAGAAATATATTTATGTTTAGACATTAATATTTTATTTTATTTTCCAAGGTCGTTCTTTTAAAATATTGGTACAATTTACCAGTGGCCATAATTAGGTGATTGATTTTTTAATTTCATAATTTTTTGTATTATTTTATTATCCATTAAAAACTGAATTTACTAAGAAGCTGTTGACACTTGGCAATTTCTCTCTATATTCTCACACAAATACACTTTGTTGCAATTTAAAAGCCTTCGTAATTGCACACAATCGGTATGTATTGTACTAAAAATTACATTAAAATTCTCAGCAAAACAATTGCGAAACAGTAAAACTGGCATGAGATTTAAATTCATTTAGCAAAAATTATAATAATTATATAAAATTATTTTCCAATGTAATATCGGTAAGCCCACTTCGTGTGAGGAATATTATAAAACTACAACATACATATTGGCTGTAATGCGTCTGTGGGCTGAGAAAGTGTTGTCAAAAATTGCATTGCCGACTAACGAGATCGAGTTGGTAACATGAAAATTACGCAAAAACGCCATTGCCGCAAAGGATCGGAATCGAAAAAATTGAGCTGTCAATAGCAATTTAAGTCAATTATGTTTGGTAACATTTAAATTGCCAGTAAAGGCAGTAGCCAAACTGCTCGCAGGCAGCAGGCAGCCGGTAACATTATGTGGCATTATTATACCTTTTTTCTCTTGCTTTTTGCAACATTCTTTTTCCTTTGAATTTACATGCGTGCACACTAATGAATGTGTGTGCAGTGAAGAGAGCAGAATCATAATTACTACACTTGCAAATGAAAACGTGACACACCCACCATGACGTCGAAGCGTTAACGCTGCGATGAAGATGTACAATTCTTTGAAAATTGTACACATTCTGATATACTAACACACATTTTTTTAAAACTTTTTTAATTTGAAATTTTTGTTTAATTTTTTTATATTTTTTTTGAATTTTAAACTTTTTTCTCGCTTTTCTCCGAGCACATTTTTTGCCAGATTTGGTCGTCTTGATTTGTGCGCTTAATTCTCATCATTAATCACCCGATGACGCGCTGTGAAACTGTAAAAGTGTCACTATCGGTGTTGCTGTCAAGTTTTTGCAACACTTGCGCTAATATTGCATGATTTACTGCTGGCAGCCGAGGCAATGACTAGGGCAAGCGGCATCGCGGCGTGCCAGTGCTAAAACGTGTGGGGGGAGGGTGAGCGGTAAGGATCATCAAGCACGACTGATGCGAAAATGAGCGCATGCGTTGCCATCTCATGGTATATACAACATATATGTATGTATATATATATGTGTATTCGTATATGTGTGAGTATATGAGTGCCTGTATATGTGTGTGTGCTTGCGACAGGCAAATATGAGCGAAATGTGGACAAATACAAAAATTAAGTGCGAATAAACAAGCAAAAGCAGTGGATAAAATACAGCGACACATTGACAGCATCAAAGGTATGCAGCAATACACATACAACAACAATACCAGCAACAAGGCAATCAAGCAACAGCCAAAAAAGGCGCAACAGCGGCAACGCTGCAACGGCATTACTTGACGGCCAATATCATCAGCAAATGCTTTTGGCAGTCACTAACAAATCACAAAAATATAAATAAATAAAAAACTATCACAACAACAAAGCCAATGGCTCATCAGCGCCAAACAAATGTGATTAACACTTCAACACCGCAGTTGTTGCCGCATGTTGATTGTCGGTTGTTGACTGTTGCTTGTTAAAGTATTGCATGTGGGTCGCTGCTATTTTGCCTTTTATTTGCGTTATGTTGCTAAGTTTTGGCAAAATGTATTCTTATGCGCGTGTGTCCGTGTATTTAGCACGCCTCATTACTGAAATCAAGTCAACTGCCAACACACACGCATACACAACCGCAACATAATCAATTCGGCATTCTCATTCACCTCGTTTTGTACTTTTCATTTGAAGCCCGTTGCAAGTGGAGCATGCCTCGCAATAAGCTGGAGCTATTTATTCCAAAATGTTGTGCCCACAAGTTGTCCGCCAGAAAATATGGGTAAATTGGTATATTCAAAACATAATTTCAGACAGCGTCAAGCACTTTCTTCTGAAGTTCAAATAAATTATTTCATGGCCTTATTGTGAATAGACGATACAACCTTCCTCGACAATTCGTGGTTATGTATCTGAACTTTTACAGTCATTCACGCTTTTTCGAAACTGACAAAAAACTTTAAAGTGATTTATGCCCGCACAGCTATAAGATACAATAATTAGATTATATTGATTATTTATCTCCAAGTTCTATGATTATAGCCCATAAAACGATTTTATGAAAGTCCTTTGCCGCATCGCAGTCGAATAACCAAACAATTTTGTGTCCCAAACTAGTCAAAATATTTTTCAGTGGGTTCATATATACTTGTATTATTTTCTGCCTGGGGTTTAGTTGATGCATTCATCAACCATTTTTTAATCTGAAACTAACTAAGGACTACACTAATACTGTCAGTAACCATAAGATCAAAGGTTTCAATAAAATTTAAAGGCGTATTATATTCCGAATTTTGAGCATTTGTTTGGCAACTGATAAAAAGCTTTATACATTTACTGTCCGTTTTTATACTCTCACAACCTGTTGCTACAGAGTATAATAGTTTTGTTCACCTAACGGTTGTTTGTATCACCTAAAACTAATCAAGTGAGATATAGAGTTATATCTATACAAATGATCAGAATGAAGAGACGAGTTGGAAACCGGGTGACTGTCTGTCCGTCCGTCCGTCCGTGCAAGCTGTAACTTGAGTAAAAACTGAGATATCTTCATGAAACTTGGTACACATGTTTCTTGGTACTGTAAGACGGTTGGTATTGCAGGTGGGCATAATCGGACCTCTGCTACGCCCACAATACTGTTATTTGGTACACAGGATCATATTAGAGAGGGACATACGCTG
This sequence comes from Bactrocera oleae, assembly GCF_042242935.1. Taxonomy (NCBI): domain Eukaryota; kingdom Metazoa; phylum Arthropoda; class Insecta; order Diptera; family Tephritidae; genus Bactrocera; species Bactrocera oleae. The sequence continues at coordinate 30,415,295 of NC_091537.1, forward strand.
TTTAAGTTTCTTTTTAAAATTGGGCGTGGTCCCATCCATAATGGATTTAATGTGCATATCTACTAAACCGCTAAAACTACAATAACAAAACTATCTGAGAGCAAGCTTTTTTAGCACCTCTATCGAAAGTGTGAATGGGTGAAAGCGGGTGACAACCCCGCCCACTCCCCACATAACGGTACTGATAAAAACTACTAAAATCGCGATAAATCAAGCACTAAACACGCCAGTAACATTAAATTTTGTCACTTGGATGGTATGAGATAACTTTATAGGAACCGCATTCAAAATTAGACAGTGGGCGTGGCAATACCGCCTTTTTAGGGGAAAATCCCTATCCAACTTCGGTACATAACATTATTTTCATATTTCAATATTAAAGTGCGAAGATGGACGAAATTGGTATACATCCACGCCTGTTTCCCATATAAAACGATTTGAAATCCCATCTGTGAAGTGAAAGCACTTTCCACTATGCAAATCAAGCAATAGTGATTGTTCGGGGTAAAACTTTGCGTGAATAATACGTTTAAAGTATGCCACCTTGTGACCAAAAATTGTCTAAATCGAACTAAAACTGTTCAAGTAACTAGGTACTGAATATGTGGACCCCAATGCCTATAGTTGACTTTTTAATGAAAATATCGGTCAATGTGTAAGATAATTAATTTTAGACTTCCTTTAATATAAAATTTTGCCAACACCTGAAGTAATTTCCGGGACTTTGATCCTTGCAAGCTGCGAGAGTATAAAATGTTCGGTTACACCCGAACTTAGAACGTCCTTACTCGTTTATCTTTTGTTCATTCATATCTTACGAGTACAATAAATAAATTTCAAAAGAAAAAGAAATCGAAAAGTTATGCATCCTTTATATTCAAAAAACAATATTACAAAATAGAGATTTTCATTGCATACAATAAAAAATTTGAAAAAAATTTCACAAGGTTTCAAATCGGAAAAAAATCGTTTTTTTTTTTTTTGTTTAAATGCAAGGTTACATGCTTAAAGCTAAAATAGCTCCGTTAGACCCAAATTTTACGATTTTGCTATATTTCAACACCCACGAGACTAGCAATGTTCATATATACTTTAGAGAAATATTATGAAAATCATAATTAATTTCACATATCAAATCGGTGTAAAGTGGAGGTTTTTTATTTGACAAATTACTCGTTAGCGCTAAAGAAAACAAACAGTTTTTACTTTCAGCAATATCTTCACAGTTTGAGCAGCAATTCTTAAGCCCCAACATTTTTTTGAACATATATAACATATATACATTACAACTGACGCACCCTAATGCAACACACCACACTTGAGAACATTCACAGGTTCTCACCACCTAATGAAATCACACCACATAGGACAACACCACATACCATCTTCATTCGTTTTCGTCTTCAGGCCTGAGCGCCACATCAACCTTAAACATTCAATTCTACACTGCGCCGCATCAACACCTAAAATTCGATACGACAGCTCCTTCGCGTAACACTTCGGTACGTTACCGATACGATAATATATATAGTTCAATATATAAACATGTATATTATGGAATTTTATTGTGTAATAATAAAATTCGAATAATAAACTAAATTGTGCAACTAATTAATATTTCAATTCTTTAATTGTTTGGTTGCTATTAAAGTGGGATGCGCTTTCTAATATATCGGGTGCATGTTTTAAACAATTTGGATAAGATCACATTATACCTGATATGAGTATAGTTTTTTGAAGAAATATCAAAAAAGTTTATGTTTCTAAATATAGGTATTCGATTTTAAAATAAACGAAATTTTATAACTTCCTTAGATATCCAACAAATAATTTTGTGTGGCATTATAACCTAACTACATGTGTATTTTGCAACAAAGTCTTTCGAGCACTTTTTCTATGCTGAGCTCTCGTATTCATTTTTTTCATGCCGCTGCTTCGACTACAGCTTATCAACAAGCGTTTTTGATAACATTTGACGTGACCGCAGCAGAGAAGCATTCATATCTCTACCCAGCACCAGCACAACGGCCGGTCCACCAGTTCGACGGAATGCCCGGGGCTGCGCGCGATTGTGGTGCATTCAGGCGGCTGCACACCAAGAGCAGTTAAATATAAAATAAATATGTGTGCATTGGTGTATGTATGCCAGAATATGCAGCCACAGCAAGAACAGTGCGCATACCAGGCATTGTTATTGTTGTTGCTGCTATTGCATTGCAAGGACACTTGCCAGCGCAAAACTAACGCACGGACTATACAGATACTATACGTGTATGTATGTTGTGCTTATTTGTGTATGTGTTAATGATCTCCGATTATGGAAATTGCAATTTGTAACGCTTTTGCGATTTCCGGCAGAAACAGATTATATTTAAATAAACGATGATGAGCATGAAATATGCAGGCAACGCAGGCGGGCGTTCGTGTATGTTGCCACGCATATTGGGATCTTAATTATGAACTAAACTATTGCATAAGAGCGTACGTGTGTAGAAGATAAATTATTAGCTTGATTTATTTGAGAAACTGGAAGCACATCCATACATTTTTACAAATATACTTATTATACCCTGAATAGGGTTTCTTCGAAGTTTGTTTTACCCAGAAGGAAACTTCGCAGAACCTATATAATATTATATATATTATGTAAATGATCAGCTAGGCGAGATGAGTCGATTCTGCCATGTCCGTCTGTCCTTCTGTCTATTTGTATATACGCAAACTTCATCAGTTTTGGAGATATCGTTTTGAAATTTTACCAACGTCACTTGTTTTCTAAAGAAATTGCTTATTTGTTCAAACCACCGATATCTTATTGTACCATCGAAGCATATAGCTGTCATCAAAATTGATCGATCCAGTTGTTGTATGGAAAACTTTTTTATTGGACAAGATATCTTCACGACAATTTTCACAGTTTATTGTCCAAGGCAACGCTACAATCTCAGATCAAGTTGGTTAGATCGGACCACTATAGCATATAGTTGAAATACTGTCTGATCAAAATCAAGATAAAAGTCTTTATGAAAGATCTTTTTCCATATTAAGTAAACTTAGTTCGATTTGAAGGTGATTTTTATCAAATAACGTGGCTAGAAAGAACTAAAAAATCTTTTTTCGTTGTATGCAAAATAAATGTTTCCGGTTTCGTTTTCAGTTTAGTATATGAATTAGTTTTTAGTATGTTAGAAATACACATGTAAATAGCTCGGTGCAGCCGAAGTTAACGTTTTTTATTTTGATATATGAATAAATGTATGAAATATACCGTTAGCTCCGTAACACTTCAGTCAAATGCATGAAACAGCAAGGTACAGGTGAAGAACAAAGAAATTTTTTATCGCCAAATATTTAAAAGATTAATTTCTCCATTTAGGCCGCTGGCAATTACTTTAAGCGACCCACAAATGGTTGGCAATTTGGAGCAACTATTTTTTTCATTCGACTTCCAAACGACTTGCCGAAAATTCCTCACTGCTCATTTGCAGCCGAGACTTGCACAAACGTACACGCATATGAGTTATACTCACTTTGTTGTTGTTGCAATAAGTTTGAGCTGTGCCGATAATCGCTGCTGCAGTCGCCGAAAATTCGCAGCGCAAGAATGCATTGCTTTCAACTTAATTGGATTAAATGTGAAATAAATAACTCGCGCACAGTGCTACAGATCCGCAAGTTCTTGGTTCCTTGGTGTTCACACACTCCAGCCTCATTGTTGTTGGTTTTGCGTTGCATATACAATTGGCTTTTATTGCGTGCGATTTTTGTTTTTGATGCAATTTCGCTGCACCAGCCACAGCAAAGTCATTACAATGATTTATGACGAAGGTGGTAAAAGGGGCATAACAACAAGAGTGCGTGAGCGGCAAAAGACGATATGGAAAAATTGAAGCTTTGCCAAGGAAGACAGATGACTTTAACGGTTTATGGTGGGATTTGGTGTTGAAAGATTAAGCCATTTATGCGCGGGGCTCTTACGCATGCGCAAAGTGCCTATGTGCGAAAACGACAAAATGTTTCAGTGCTAAGCCTATATAGCTCACTGAATGAAATTCCTAAAATATTCAGAAGACAATTGATGAAATACTTACTCCTATTTGATGTTAACCGGCGATTTTGTATAAAATTTTAAGAATCGAAGAGCTTGCTTTTAATAAAACTAATTTTAGAACGTTTTTCAAATCGATTAAAATAATCAAATTTTATCAACTACAAATGGGAAAAAGAATACAAAATATTTCAATTGTTTTTAGGGCTACTTGTGGCTGTGTTAACAATTGGTTAATTCGTGTCAACTTGAAAAACTGTATACCGCACTCAACTTATGGCGGGCTGATGTCTTCTTATTTAAGAAAAAGTCACATATTCTATAAATTCAGAAAAATTTAGTACTTATATTGAATGGAAGATTTTTCTATACGTAGCATAAAATAACAGTTTTTCTTAACTAACAAATTGAAATACTTCTGTTGGCTATGTCACATGTTTGATTACGCATAAGCTTATCATTCCGATAGTTGGCAATTGGCTAATATTAAATATTTCTATGTTTCACACCTTTTAAACGGCTTTTTAAGGACCTCGCAGTTTTTAGTATTTTGTTTAGTATAAGTTTTCCCGTTAGTTGGTAATGCGGTTATATATATCTAAATTAAAGTATTCCAAAGAACTTTCCTAAAAGCGTTCCTAAATGTCTTACCTTTAACAAATATTTTGTTCGTTCTATCTTTTTTTTCAAAAGTTGGCAACTATCATCAAATGTGAAATTATTTTCTTTTAATCACTAATATATTTACCAGAGCTTTATTTCAAGTTGGATATTCACTACTAACATTTTATTTAAATAATTCTAAAATATATCTAAATTTTACATCTCAGAATAATTTTCAGAAGGTTTTTTTACAATCCTCAGGTTAGGTTAGGTTAGGAGGTCGATCCCAGAAGGGATCCCACTTGGACAGCTTAAGACGCCAGTCCGTTGTGATACCTACGACTCCTATAGTCCGGATCAAAAGACCCTTACAAGTCGACAAGACGTCTTGTGCTGACTACAAACTTGTTAAGACGGCCAATATCCATTACGGATAGGTATTCAGGACCGCCAAACGTGTGATTGCCGAGATATTTCAATCGCAGCCTAGCGAATGCCGGACATTGGAGGAGAAAGTGCTGGGATGATTCCACCTCGCCCTCCTCCATACAACTTTGGCAACTGGCATCGGGTAGTACACCAAGCCGTACCGCATGAGTGCCCATTGGACAGTGTCCAGTGAGAACTCCTACAATAGCGGCTAGATGCACTTTGCCCAGGGCGAGAAGTTCCCCCGACCTCCTGCGATCCACTCTTGGCCAGAAGGATCTCGCGGTCGCACAGGACCTAGTCGTCGACCAACGTCTGCTGAGTGCACGCGAGGTCCATTGATCCAAAGTTAGAGCGCAGGACGCTAACGGAGATCCTACCCGATCCCATTCCGATGTGAGCGGGGCAAAGGTGCCTCCCCTGGCTAGCTCATCGGCTTTGCAGTTTCCAGCGATTCCGCTGTGACCTAGCACCCAAACGAGCCTGATGTTGAAATAGCCAGACGCTACCTCTAAAGAGGACGCGCGTACCGTGCAATCAAAGCTAGTATTGCTGCCCTACTGTCAGAGTGAATGCTCACTTCTACAAACGAGGCTGCACTACGCAGCAGTACTTCTACCGCCGCCTTAATAGCAGCCACTTCCGCCTGAAAAACACTACAGTGATCCGGTAGCCTGAAGCTAAGACTGACGGAGAGCTCTTTGCAGAAAAAGACCTTCCAACCTTCCCTCCTAGCCTCGATCCATTCGTAAAAAAGCTCACCGCGCCTCTTCTCCAGCGGCTTCTTCCCATCCACATGTTCCTCGTTGGAATATGAGCGGAGAAGGAGCCGCCTCGAGTGACCTCAGTGACGCAGTGATCTATATTTTCCGGAATGCAGCTGAAGGAGGAAAGAATTTCGGAGTGTCCTTGTTTGGACCTCTTCATAAGGCCAGCTTACCTGAGCCTTAGAGCACACTTCGCGGCAATGCACCTACCGACAATGTCCACAGGTGCTATGTTTAAAATAGCATTAAGAGCTAGTGTCGGTGTGGTCCGCAGTGCACCGGAGATTCCGATGAGCGCCGCTCTTTGGACCCTTTCAAGCTTTTTAGCCAGTGTGGTCCTCTCGAGCGCCCTCTACCAGACGAACACGCCATAGAACATTATTGGCTTAACTACGGTTTCGTAGAGCCAGAACACCACCTTAGGTGAGAGTCCCCACCTTTTCCCAATAGCCCCTTTGCAGCAGTATAAGGCGACCGAAGCTTTCTTAACTCTCTCCTCTATATTTGGCCTCCAGGAAAGTTTGCTATCGAGGATGAGCCCTAGGTATTTCACTTTCTCAGCAGGCTGCTGAAGTGAACCCCCGAAGGAAGGGAGAGGCACATTTGGTATCTTATACCTCCTGGTAAATAAAACCAATTCGGTTTTACATGGGTTGACGGCTAGGCCGCTTCTATTCGCCCACCTAGATACCACGTTTAGGTACCCTTCGGTGAGCTCGTAAACGGTATTCAGGAACTTTCCCTTAACCATAAGAACCACATCGTCAGCGTATGCTGTCACCCGACAGCCTTGCGTCTCGAGTTCTATAAGTAGGTCGTTAACCAAAATTATCCAGAGCAGTGGGGAGAGTACTCCCCCCTGCGGAGTTCCCCTATTCACTTTTCTGGTGGCCTTGGCAACACCCCACTCCGCTGCGACAGTTCTGTCGCAAAGAAGACTAAAAATAAAGTGCTTGAGGTTAGATTCCACCTCAAACTTTTCGAGGGCTTTAACCACTGCCTCTGGTCGCACATTGTTGAAGGCCCCCTCGATGTCGAGGAAGGTGCCCACAGCAAATTCCTTGTGCTTGAGAGCTATCTCCAGCCATGACACTACATCATGCAAAACAGTGTCGACTGACTTGCCTTTGATATGTGCATGCTGCGCCCGTAACAGTTTACCCCTCGGTATTCTGCTCCTAATGTACAGATCCATAAGCCTCTCCAGTGTTTTCAACAAAAACGAGGATAGGCTGATGTGTCTGAAATCTTTCGCGCAGACGTGAGAGCTTTTGCCGGAATGAAAGCAACCTTAACCTGTCTCCAGACCTTTGGGACATGGCCTAATCTGACGCAGTTCGCGTAGATAGGGGCCAGCCAGCTCAATGACATCTTGATCATGCGCTGCAATTGCGCAGGAATAATGCCATCGGGCCCCGGGGACTTAAAGGGCTTGAAGGATTTCAGCGCCCAAGTAAGGTGACGATCGTCCAGAAGGTCCAAGAAGGCTGTACAGCCCTCCTGCAGCTCCCCCAGTGATACTTCTTCAGCAGAGTGATTTAGTGGAAAATGAGCATCCAGGAGTAGTTTCAACGACTCCTCGCTACTCGTTGACCAACTACTATCTGCATTTTTTAGATACCCCACTGGAGTAGGATTTTTTGCCAGAATGCGCCTAAATCGTGAGGACTCATGACAGCCCTCTACACTACCGCAGAAGGCTCTCCACGAAACTCTCTTGGCTTTCTTCAACTCGGACTTGTAGATGGCCAGTCCGGCCTTGTACAACGCCCAGTCGTCGCCAGAGCCGCTTCTACGGGCTTTGTTAAACAGTCTTCTGCTCGAAGATCTGATCTCCGTTAGCTCCGAAGTCCGCCAAGGGGGTTTCCCTTTGATTTTCTGAGTTCTCAGAGTACAGGAGCTGTCAAGAGTAGTTCTACTAACAGAGCTGAAGATCTCGACGAGCTCATCAACCGCATCCGCCGATAGGATCGAATCCCTGTCGGGTGCGGGTGGCAGAGCTGATCGAAGCTACCTACAGTACCAGACCCAGTTGGTATTCCTAAAATTTCTATAGGTCGTGCGGCATGTAGGCTGAGAACAGCCAGAGTTCTCCAGCGCTGTCCTCCAGTCTAGCAGCGACGACGTCCTCTTTGCTGAAATTATGTAAAAGAAAAACGTAAAGTTCGTTTCTGATCAACAAGCAGGCTCTGGTCCTACCTGTACTGTTTGCGGCCAGGAGCTTGTGGCTCTTTGTCTTTAGACCAGAGATACCGTTGCTGCTCAGCCACGGTTCCTGGACAAGGACAACGTCCCGTCCTAGATGAAGCACTAGATCGGCGGAGGCCGCCTTCGAGTGCTGGAGGTTAATTTGGAGGATCCTCATCCTCCAAACTCCTCTCCAGCAGTGCGAGTTCCGCACATTCATCCGTACTATCGACCCCAGCAGCCTCAAACAGACGGTCGAGTCTGAAAACGGATCCATCATCGACTGACGATCCGCCCCCCGTGCTCACCGTATCCGAGAGGATGGGGTCGATATCCATTTTAGAGTGGGTCGCTCTCCCACTCTCTTCCACCTCAGCTGGTGGCGACGGGCCATCAGCCCTGGCTTCATTTGGGAGAATCCTGAGGACGACCCTCTCGAAGCCATAGCTTATGGCCCCCTTTGCACTGCTGAGAGGAGCGAGGGACTCCTTATTTAGGAGTATCAGCGCTTGCCGATATGGTTCCTCGGTCCTCTCCAGCCTAACCACCTTCCAGTCCTGGGTGGGAAGAGATGGATTGCAGTACCGCAATATCTCTTCAATTTCGGTCGGGGTGGAGGGTTCGGCCGGAAGCCAGACACGAGCACGAGGTCGGATCGGAAGATCCGATTTGGCCACCGCCTCGAGCCTTGCCCGCTTCCATACTTCCCCCAGCCTGGCTACCGCCTCCTTATAAAGGAATGCCGACCGTTCGTCGGCACACCTTACAAGTTTGTGTAAGCCGAGATTCCACCCGGCACTTTCACATCTAGGGGGTGGTCCAGGGCTTCCCCTGACCACCTTCATGAACACTGTGGAGATAGCAGCCGCTACCCGCTTCCACTCTTCATGGGAGATGGCTCCATCTCCCCTGCTGCTGTCGTATACCCCGAGCTCAATTGAGCTGGCGAGTTTAGCGATTTCGCTAAACATCGGTGCCGCTCCGACTCGAGGCTTCTTACCAAGGGAGAATTCCCCCTCCTGCGACCTCTGTCGCTTCATCGATGCTGGGGGTACGCTCGGCCCCCCTTTCCCGACATTGACGTCGCTTAGCACCCTTTTGGCCCACTCAAGTGTGCTAACATGCTGATCAGTTTCCTGGTCAGCCTGCTTGCCACCGTAGCGCTCCAAAATCTTGGTAGCCAGCCGACGGTCCGACTTCAGCTTTTTAGCTGTAGTCTGGCGTTTCCTCCCGGAGCCCTTAGCTTTCACTGAGGACCCCGCGCCCCCCATGTACTTAACAGAGGTTCCTCTGCTAGTGCTGGCGATTCCGCCGCGCACTTCTGCCCTGCCTAAGGTGTCCGTCGGCAGATTCCTGCCCACTCCCCCCACGTTACCGCCCCTAGCGATGGTAAGCCGGTCACCCCCGGAATTGTTCTTCTCACCCTTCAGCGGAGACGGTTTCGTCCCCATCGGTGAGGATGCCCCCCCCAGGGAACTGTCCACTTTTGAAGAGGTCGATTTCGACCCGCTTCCTCCCTCGTCCTTGTTTAAGTTTTGTTGTTGTTTTGTATTCATTGTAATTGGGTCCCCACACAGAGCCGCTATCCGTCTCCTGGAAAGGTAGTCGCCTTTAAATGGAGCAAATACACCGTTGCATGGGCAAACTTGTAACAGTACACAAGGAAAGACACGTTTTCGTGAGTGGCGAGCAGTTCAATATATTCAATTAACGGCGGATTAGCGGCAGGTCACATCATATATATATGCTTGTATATATAATGTTTCTACTATATTATATATATATATATATATATTATATTCATATATATATTATATTCATATAGTAGAAACATTATTTGTGAGTAAGTACCAATGTTCGCAGTCAATTATCCCACATGCGCGCCCCAGTGACTGGCGCGACTTTGTATAGCAAATTGCCATACTTATGCCATATGCAAGTGAAATGTGTTTATTTATAATATTAATTGTTGTTGTTGTTTGAGGCACGTACTCTGCCATTAAATTTTCCAATTATTATAGTTGATTGCATATTAGCATTATTTTCTTAACTCGTGATACGTTCGAGTAACAACAACAAAAGCCGACTCGTCTAATCTCACCTCCATTAATTTTCTAACATTTTTGTTCCCCTTGCAGGTGTCGGCCAGCGACCCAGATTGCGGAGTTAATGCAATGGTCAACTATACGCTAGGCGATGACATCAAGAAGCTCGCCGAATTCGAGGTACGTTCCGCGACAGGTGAAATATGCATTACCAGCGAGTTGGACTATGAGAAGCGCATTTCTTATGAGTTTCCGGTGATTGCAACTGATAGAGGTGAGTGCGCTAGAAATGTTAAAATTGTATTTTCTAATAAAACTAACTGCACATTTTGCTTATACCTACTTATCAATTTTATTTTTCTCCTCTCCCCTATAGGTGGCTTGAGCACAATAGCGCGCATCAAGGTCCAACTAACCGACGTCAACGACAATCGTCCCGTTTTCTATCCGCGCAAGTACAATGTGTCGTTGCGCGAAACGGCCAGCGCCAGTGCTGCAACCGCGCCCATTGTCGCCGTCGTTGCTACCGATGCCGATGCAGGCCGCTTCGGTGCAGTGACCTATCGCATTGTGGCCGGCAATGAGGCGGGCATATTTCGCATCGATCGTGCGAATGGTGAAATTTTCATCAATCGCCCGAATATGTTGTCTGTGCGCACGCAACCGGTGCATGTGTTGAATATTAGCGCCAGCGATGGTGGCGGCATGCGCAGCTCGTCGGATGCGTTGGTCTTTTTGAGCATCATTGATGCCACACAGCGACCGCCGATCTTCGAGAAGCCACGCTACAGTTATCATGTGAAGGAGGATGTGCCGGGTGGCACAGTAGTTGGTTCGGTGATGGCCACCAGCAGTAATGCGGGTAAGTTTTTACGCGCATGGGTGTAGCTTGTAAATTATAAATTGTACCGTAGAGTGGTGTTCGTAGCTGTTGTGCCAGATTTGTCGCTCAAACTTAAAAAAGTACCAAAGAAGAGAGAAGATATGCAAAAATTTTACGATTTTGTATAAGAAACAGTTACATATATACATATATCATTCGAAAATATGCGAAATTCGTCACACACAATGCTTATTTATTAGTTCACTGATTTGGAAATAAATGTCTGCGCTTGTGATGGACAGCTCAACAATATTTTTTCTTCTCGTTTGCCTCTGCGCTTCATGTAGCTTTTGTTTGTTGGATATTTTACGTGCTTTTAAAACCTTCCTGCTCTGAAGAAATATGTTAAACTTCGCCTGAAAATACCCAAAAATGCTAAAAATAATGACGTGCACATTAAAATAAGCTGAGTTGGTAGTTCCGAAAATGTTGAAGGCGCTCTTATTTGTATTAAATCAAATATATATGCAACTCATGTATGTTGCAAGCGCTGACATATATATACACACATACGTACATGATCTGGCATTTTGGAGTTCGTTATTTTGCCATTCTTTTGCGCGTATTATCGCACAAATCCCTTGGTTTGTAATGAAGCCGCGTTGAAAACACACTAAGATTTCAACAGAAATATGCACCTATCAACTTCAACAACGTCAGCAAAAAGACATTCCTTTGTAAAGTAAAAGTTTAAAGAAGTTAAATAACGGAGTGTCCATTTGACCACTGCTTTATTTCAGTTTTAATTTTCTGCATATCTTGCATTTCATAAACCTTTAAATGTTTTTTTTAATAATTTGGTCAACTATGGTAATCCACTCGAGTTCTTTGTACCTAAGGTTAATCGATATTGACGTATAATCGTAATTTAAAGCCGTTATTAAAGCCGTTAAAGTTAATATTATAATAAAAGCCGATAAAAGAAGCTTAAGGATCTATTATTAAACTCAACCACAAATTTCTGATAAAAACATTATTAAAAGCACACCGAACTACACAATTTTCAAATATTTGACCACTTCTTTAAACATATTCAATAAACTATATATATAATATTTGCATGAGTCGATTGAAGAAATATATATGTATGTACATCTAAATCTTTGACTCGATAAGAAGAATATTGACATCTAGGTTCAAATGTAATCTTCAAATTTTAATTAATAAAACTCCATTAGATAACTAGGTAATCGGCTTTACTTTAAAGCAACGTACAGGGCTACCTTCTATTTTACAAAATTTAAATTACGTTTAGTTAACCGAATAGATAAGTGATATAAAATAATATTGATGATAAAATATGTTATTATAAGAGAGTTGCCTCCTTTTCGAAAACTTAAGTACCAATTTTTGGAAATAGTTACATACTTCACACAAAAATTCGATAAAGTTAAGTAAAATATATTTTAAATGTTGCCACACAATTAAAACTTAAATAAACTGTTTTCGATAACTTCAAATATCTGTTAAAACATGATTTCTACCTATTTGAAAATTTACCACAGAAAGGGGCTCTCGCAAAATAGGGCTGAAAATATATTTTGTAAGGTTGCCACATAAGACCCCGTCTCTTTATCATATTGTCATTTACTAATCGTCAGCTTAGTTTTCCTTGAACAAAAGTTATATAATTAAATCATGTATTTGTTCCGATTAAACTATTTATATAAGCTTACGGTTCTAATATACATACTTGTATACTGTTATTGTGTAAACTGAAAAGGGACATATATTGAAAATTATATAATTGGTTTAACAAAGGGATATTTAAACGCTTTACTTATATTGGTTTATTGGAATATTTTAAAATGTATAACAGAGGGTAGAATAATATACCTTATATAAGTTGTAAGAATTAAAGTTGCGAGTACTTATCAAAGAAATTTCTATGCAACAAATATTATTTTTCATGCTTTTCTTCTAGCTTGGAATTCATACTTATAACCATATTCTACTTCTTTAAGAAAACGATAGGAGTTTAAGGCTTTTAGGATGCTTCTAGGTGCTTTCCACTACTTTCAAGTACGTGTTCAGCCTAATTATTCATATCTACGGTATCAATACGGTTATATCTACGGTAGCAGTATTACATAAACAAATTTACTATATTGGTTCTAGTTAGAGAAAAAATGTAGAAACATTTTTTTTTTACACTATAATTCCATTACTCCTCATATTATTCAATTTACCGGTCTTCCTTAATATTGTTTTTTGTATATTAACACCTTCCGATCTCTCTTCACAGTCAATCGCAATGGTGTTCGCTATTCAATTTACTCTGGTGATCCAAAAGGTTATTTCGGTATTGACGCTATAACGGGGAATATACGCATTATTAATCCCTTGGATCATGAAACGAAACCACAAATTTTACTTAACATACAAGCAATGAACGGTGATCCACCAGCTTACGGGCATACTCAAGTGAGTACTAAAATGACGATTTCTATTAAAAACAGCAAATTGCATAAACATAGTAACTATTATTTCGAAAATAGCCTATAATTATAATAGAAAATCAGCTTAAAATCAGCAACGTAATTTAGAAATACCGAAAAAAAATTTTCCTTCGAAGTTTTTGGAATAGGTGTAAGGGAAAAAGCATTTCATTTAAATATTATCTCTAAATTTTCTCCTCAGGTCACCATCGATATCGAGGACGTCAATGATAATGCACCCGAATTCGAAATGAACTTAGTACGCATTTCCGTGCCGGAAAATGCCGATTTCGACACACCACTTTATGCGGCACATGCGCAAGACAAAGACTCTGGCAAAAGTGGTGAGATCACCTATACGCTGCATATGATTTCCGCCGATCAATACCATTCAGCCGAACAACAGAAACTACAATATCTCGGCAATACAAGCAATGCCGCACAATTGGCTCGTCCAATGCTAAACACTTTTGCTGGTTCACCAACGGGAACGTTGGCAATACGCAATCGTCTGGCTGCCACAGGTACCACCGCATATGCAGCTGGTATTGCCAAGCTCAGCAATGCGCATATGACTGCCGCGACGACGGGCATCTCCGCTGGCGTGAACCGTATGAGCGCTGTTGTTGCCGAACAGAATCTTTTCGCAATCGATGCACGCTCGGGCCACCTAACACTGTCACGACACCTCGACTATGAGACGGCACCACGGCATGCGTTGATAGTGACGGCGACGGACGGAGGTGAGCCGCCCTTATCGTCCAACCTCACCATACTGGTGGAGGTGCAGGATGTCAACGATAATCCGCCGATGTTCGAACGCAACGAATACTCAGTGAAGGTGTTGGAATCGTTGCCGATTAATTCACAGGTAAGCAAAAAGCGGAAGGCGAAGCGTATATGTGTGCGCATCCTAGGCGATTATTTTGCTATGCAGCATCTGTTAGTTGTGGGCATTAGTAGCACGCATTGACAGCTATGCTAATTTCCACATACGTATATAAACTTGCATTAATTCGATTAACAGCCACTAGAAGTCACGCGAGTCTCGCTACCACTCGGTAAGCACTCGTGTTTACTGCGAATATGTTTATGTGTATATGTGTTTGCATTTACAAACGTATAAAATATTTTCATGGATATACATAACTTTATATGCAACTTTAAGCCAAACGAACGAAATTCAGTTATCTTTACGCATGCGCGTGCCTTTGCAGAAAACCTGTACTTTCTTTTTAAATAGTTTCGCATTTGTTGAACTAGTTCTGTGTATCTGGAAAATCATCTTTCAACTGTCACTGCTTTAGGTGCATAACCGCATGCCATTCTAGTTGAGGAAAGTTTGCGGAAATTTTTAAATAAACATTCCAAGGGAAATATGTTAATATTCAGTAATTTTTTATCTAAGTACAATGGTTTCTTAGTAGATAATATTTTCACACAAATGAGATGATAGATTTTATTATAAAACACAATTTATAATTTTCCTAGTTAAAGCAAAAACTTTGGTTGTTGCCCCATTTTTTATTACCCATTACAGTCAACACTGATTATCTATTCAAGAATAATACAGCCAATGAAAATTTAACAATTTTGATAGTTATATTAAGCCTCCAAAATGGATCCGATAGCTGCAGACATTTCTTAGATGTAGAATGCAGTAAATTCTTATGGTATATATATAGTTATGTAAACATATATTTTAAAGTTCTATTGATTTCTTGGAACTACTAGAAGCGATAACACTCGATAGTCTCATTCTTTTATAAGCGTGCTGCAAAAGAAAACTCGCTAAAATATTAAAAGTATCGCAAAATAACAACATAACTCGGCTATATTATGAAAGGTAAAGGAGGCAGGGTTAAGAATACACGCCTTAGGACAAAACACCTTAAGGTAAAAAAGAACTATTAAAGCTTCAATTAAAATAAATTACCAGTTAAAACACAGTTACAACACTTCAAGCTGTAAAGCTGTAATTTTTTTGCTGTGAATTATTGTGTTTAATTTTGCAAAATGCTTAAACTTTAATTGACTTTTTTAGTGATTTAATTCAATATTTAGTGAGTTAACTCTGAGTTGCAAGCTAAGTATTATATGTTCTTAATTTTTGTGCATTATTAAAAAGTTTAAATTTTCGAATTTTTGGTGCCGAGTCAGCTTTTTGTTTCATTTTGTTTTATTTTATTCTATTTTCTCTCTTTTTTATCTTATTTACTTTTTGATTCACAGCTGTGTTGCGAGTAGCTTTTTATTTGTTCCAGTGCATCTGAAACTGCTCGCTATATTGCTTTTTCAAACTGTCTTCGTTTTGAACTTTGAAAAAAAAAAAATGTAAAAAATAAAAAAAATTGCTTTTGCGTTTGTTCTTTATTGAATTTATTATTATTAATATTTTATTAATACACTAATTTATTCTACATCCATTAAATTTTGTTTTACTTACTCTTTTATTTGATTTTCGTTCTTGTGAATTTAGATCCAACATTGAAAACTATAGAGGTATCGCAAAATTATTAGTTATACCTAAGCTTTTTGAAGCTATCATCACTGGACATATAAACTTTTCGATTTCTCCTTTAATTTCCTCATCTCAGCATAAATTTCTTAAAGGGAAATCGACTCTAACAAACTTGCTTCAATTTGTAAACCATGTATCATTGGGTTTTAGGGAACATAAGCATACGGATGTTATGTACACAAACTTTAGCAAAGCTTTAAATAAAGTAAATCCCTCGATTCTCATACATAAACTCGATGTTCTGGTCTTTCAGCCAAGATTTTTCAATAGGTAGCTTCTTAGTTTTATAATAGAACACAACGAGTGATATTTGAGGATACACCTTCAGATACAATTAATGTTTCCTCAGGTGTTCCGCAAGGTAGTCATCTTGGCCCGATTCTGTTCTTGTTGTTTATTAACGATATCTCTTCAGTAATTGAATTCTCAAAAATTTTATTATACGCTGACGACGTAAAGCTCTTTAAATCATACACTTCAACTGAGGAAAGATGTCTGTTGCAAACAGACTTAAGCAATTTGGTTATATGGGGTGATAGAAATGATTTGCCATTGAATCTCAATAAACGTAAGACAATGTGCTTTTTCAGTAGATCTGTGCACCCCTCTTCATATGCAATAAAACACCATAGTCTAGAGCAAGTTTTTAACTATGTTGATATTAGTTTGAATAATTTTTGTCTTCATATTGACACCATGGTCGTGAAAGCAAAAGCTGTCCTCAGTTTTGTTAAACGTTGGTCTAAAGAATTTAGAGGTCCGTATATTACTAAAACACTTTATACAACTTTGGTTAGACCTATATTGGAATATGGCTCTGTTGTATGGAAACCTAACTACCAAATCCTTTCTGACAAGTTAGAGTCTGTTCAAAAACAATTTTTACTTTTCGCCTTAGCGCATTTCCGATGGGATTCTAGGGTAAGTCTACCTGCATACACTAGTCGTTTAAAACTTATTAATCTACCTTCACTTTCTAGTCGTAGGGAAATGCTTGGCATAATATTCTTAGTGAAAATCTTGAATGGAACAGTTTGCAGTTCTTTTCTCCTATCCGAAATTAAATTTAATATCCCGATTCGCTTTTCGAGGCAGTTTGGACCTTTACTGTTAAAATCCTGTAGATCAAATTTTAAACTAAACGAGCCATTCCGCAGTATATGTCATGATTTTAATTCTCATTCCAGCACATTTGACTTATCTGACTCACTTTTCAAAATTAAAAAGACTTTATTGTTTTCTTTTAATGAATTAAAATGTAACAATTTATTATATTGTAACTATAAATCTTTTTTTTAGTTTTTTAGCAGTTTTAGATCTCAACACTTAAAAAACTCTCTTGCCTTTTCTGACTCGGCTAATTCCGCACGTATGCGGATTGCGCCCCTCGCGTCGGTTGGGCGGGAGGAGGGTTATCGTTGGGTTATTATATTAAAACCCTTAAAAAAAGTGTCACTCGTTTCCAAAACCAAATAGATTGACTATTCCGCAGTTTATCCTTCGTATACATATTAACTTAAATAAAACTCACTTTTACAAATTTTAACATTAAGGAAATCGCATTAAAATAAACAGAATACAGAGTAAGCGTAATCTAAATTTTAGGCTCCCGATATTTTGTTTCGTTTCAATACTTTACACCTTTTGCTCCTAATTTTACATTTTAAGTAGAATAAGAGGCAATTTAACGGTATTACTAAAGACACTTCTGAATGGCTTGACGAGAGTTCAAGCTATATATTATACCTATAATATTTAATTTTTAATTATAAATTTTATTTAAAATAAATATTAATAAAATTAAAATTATGATCGTAAAAAATTGAGAATTTAAAAGAATGATGTCCAACGAAGTCCAATAATATTAAATATTTTAACTAAATTTTACATGAAAAGTACGGAGTGGAAATCGATTGTGTCCTCATCAACCATCAAATGAATTCATCATAAAAATCCAAACGCTATAGGTAATAAAAGCGTTTTATTTGTTAACTTGGCCAGAAAGAAGAAGAGAGAAAATCATGACGACATAAATAGCAGACATTTGAGTTTTTGAAAAATATTCGACACATACTTGTATACTTACATATCTGGAAAATTTAGTCAAAGTGTAACTAGATTTATAGGGCTGATAAAAAATATTTTCTATGAACTTATAACTACGTGATCTGCTTTCGTGCTGAAAATACGTCTACCCATGTGGATCCACTAGGTGGTGCTGTAGTCTATTTATTTTGAAAACCCGTCTTTGTGGTCTGATTTTGAATCCACATATATTATTATTATATTAACATTAAACATCTTCAATCTTTCTGATCCTAAATGGAAACAAAAAATTGCAATAAATTAAATAACCTGCTCATATACACATTCAAATACAAAAACAAAAAAAAAACGCACCTAAAAATCCAAAAGTGACAATTCATAACAACTTTGAGTGATTTATGTGCAATGTGAAGGACAATTCACAGCGAATCGCAGCACACTGCTAATAAATGTCCCCGCAAATATTTAGTCGCTAAGAATAAAATTAAATATTTGGATTACTTAAAGGCCTACCAAACTAAAACAACTTTCATATTTCGTTTGCAAACTGTGATTTGCGTTACAGTAGTGCGCTTATATAAGCGTCGAGTCAAAGGCGAAAGATATGCGAATGCGAAAAACTTATTTGCGTTTATGCAAATGGTGCCGCAAGGAAAGCATGCAAAACAAGCACGCATTGATGCTAACCTTGCCATACTGTATGTGTTTGTATATAACTTTTTTTTTTGAAAATAAATTTTCCTTAAATACCTCAACTACGCTAACGTCAAATTTATCGTATCGTATCAAAATATTAAATATTTACAAATATACTTAGCCTTTTTAAAGATAATGGACTAACTTTCTTCGGCCACCTAATGTTGGTCATTGCATGTCGGCAACGAAGCGACATTATTGCAACAACAGCAAACTCCCACTAAAGCTACCAAAAATATGTATATGTAAGTATGTGTGCTATATAAACAAATCGCATTTTCACTGTGGCGCCAAACAAACAAGCAACTGATAAAAATTGCTACCACAAAGTAGATAACACTCTGCTACAGCTGTAACATACTAAACGGCAATCCACAAAACGGGCTACACTCACTCACGAACGAATCGCTTGCGATCTCACCGAAAATCACATAGCAGTTAAAGACACGATTTTTATCGTGCAACAGCGGCAAAAAGCTGCGACCAGTTTGCCACACAAATGGCAGCGACAACAACTATGTATAACAAAAGTAAAATGCATGGGAGCCGCGCCGCTGCGGTCAATGGGTTAATTGTGATTTAAAGTAGCAGCAACAACCCCAAATAATCATGACAAAAAAAAGTCACTGCAACCACAATTACTGGAAATGCTATTGCAACTGTGTAGCGGCTACAACGACAAAAATATATAGACATGCACCGCGGCAAAAAAATTTAAGAAGCAAACAGTTTGCATATACGAGCACAGTCAAAGTCTGCAAATCACTTGAAAATCTCAATGTCCCACACAACTAGCTTAAGATATGTTGCCCACCAGTAATTAACAATCAAAAGGCTCATACTCTTTTTGTTATATTTTCACAGATCCTGCAAGTGACAGCAATCGATCTGGACACCGGCAACAATGCGCGCATCACCTACCGCCTGGTGAGCAGCGCCAACAGCACGCTGACACTCAATGCTGGTGGCAAACTGCCAGCACCGATTTTGCTACACCCCAGTGGCGCTACCAAGCAAATACTTTCGGCCTCCGACGCCGAATTAGCGCAACTGTTTGGCATCTTCCCCAACAACGGTTGGCTGTATTTGCGCGGCACCTTGGACCGTGAATCACGCGACCGCTACGAACTCACCGTTTTGGCCAGCGATAATGGCACACCGGCTGCACATGCACGCGCACGTGTCATCGTCGAAGTGTTGGATGCCAACGACAATGATCCGCGCTTCCTGAGCGCGGCCTATGAGTTCGTTATAGAGGAGAATATGCGTCGGGGCGCGCTGGTTGGTGTAGTGGGCGCCACCGACCTGGATGTGGGTGAGAATGCGGAGATACGCTACAGCTTGATACCGTCCAATACGAGTTTTCAAGTGAACGCCATAACAGGTGAGTGAACTTCAGTTAATATTTAATAAAATAAAGTTTATACGGTAGGCAGAGTTTGATAACACGAAAAGATCATAAAAACAATCCGTAACAATTGTTTTTCATAAGATTCTTATTCTCTCGGCTCGAATTTGAAAAGTTCCCGATTAAAAAAAGGTGAAATCCTCAAGTGGTTTAATGGGGAGTTAAAGGATTTCCGTAGTCGAAATTTAAAGTCGCAAAACCGTGGATGTTATTCCTATCCCAAAAAAAATTGGTTAGGGAGTATATAATTCGTTTTTTAATAAAAGTCCAACAACTTCAGCAGAACTGAGATAGGTTTTTGGATTTCTTGAACTTACACGACTTAACCTAACTTTGGAATCTGATGTAAAAACTACTCAATTTTAAACTCACGTTAAATTCGATACTGACTATAAGAAGTAGTTGAAGACAGAAGTAAATTGAGAGAATGAACTATTATTTTCCTCCACAAGATTCCAAATTATTTTTTAAGTCAATTCAATGCACTCCCGGTAGGCACCAGCTAGTATCACACAAATCCTTTTTCTTTTTACATACATATGAAATACACTTTTGTCCGAATTTTTATCTAGTTTAACAAACAATTGGATTCTCTCGAAACCAGTATCAAATTGTAACCTTAGTGAATAGAGCTAGAGCCTTTTGGATATATACTTGCCAACAGTAATATCCAAATGAGCGGTTTCCTTAAAAAACGACACCTACCATTCGTTCACTAAACTTTCTGGAAACCCCTTAAGGTATGTACTGAACATCGGACTTCAAGTTCAATGTGGTTTTTTGTATCAAGAACGTTATTGAGAAGTAGTATTCACCCTACGGTCAAAGGCAAGATCACTTTATTATAAGCCTCTTTCAGCCCTTCTAAGGAAGAGTGCAGAACTTTGGTTAATGACAGCATCCAAAAATACGGCTCTGCTGTTTAACCCCAACTTCTTGCAAGTGTATGCATTATTTATGCGCATCTGCCAATGCATATGTTTTCTTGGCTTGTGCTCAGTAAAAGTTAAGAATTTCCTTTTAACATAAATTAATGTCACTTCAGCTTCGTAAAAAATTGAATTGCCGCCACGACCAACTAACATTTCTAACATCTTCATTAACTTGCTGCCAGCGCACTCGCAACGGCAGCGCTCAAAGCAAGCGGCCTGGTACTGGCAAAGTCTAGGACAAGGCAAAAAACGCCACATAAGCGCTGCCTCAAAGAGATTCCAGCAGGACAGATCAGTTGAGTGTAGTGCAATGCCGTACAGGCCAAGCCAGAGAGCCAAGCAATGGTCCGACGAACCGACCGTCCAACAACCATGTACTGTGCCATGACCCGTGGCCAAGCATTACTGTTCTACTTTTCAAAATAGACAGTTCGGAGTTGGGTTCCCAAGCCATCAGACAGGCAGGTAGACGGCTGTGTAGCAACGCTGCAAACTAAGTGCAGCAGATTCGCAAGATTCGGCCAACTGGTGGGTCTATCGGCATAGACATGCATTGGGAAAACCTGTTCATGCTTAGCAGTCGCAAAATACACACAATCACTGATATTGTAGATAATAAATACCAACTCAGAACTATGGTACCACAGCTGCTCCCCGCCATAACCAACACATCTCGTCGTTTTTCCGGGCCGCTTGCTCTTTCTCTGGTAATCAAGTGATCCCCATGTACACATTTCACCGATAGGCGCTGTACGGGCTGACTTTTACTGCCGCTTTAGCCACAAGTTTGCATTGTTGTCGTTATGCTACAGCAACAACAGTCGTCGCAACTAAAACGAAGATCTCACTATTAACCGTATATCTTGGCGGACGCATGGCTGGATGAATGGCTGGCAGTCGGGCCATTAGTGTGCGCGCAACAACAGTTTTAACGCTGTCAGCTCATCCGTCAATGGCATGTCAAGTGGTTGACATTTTGTGGCCACTGTGTGTGCGGCAGCAGCATGTTGCAGCTCTCAGTTCATTTTTATTAACACACATACCTTTTTGTACTCTTATGTGTGTACTCGTGCGCCGTGGCACAGAGCAGGAGCTTAGCTGTTATTTAAATTAAATATGCAAATCGCGTGGTGCTGTTAATCCTGTAGACCAGGTACTCATACTTGCAGGCGCTCCGCGATACATATGTGTTAGAACATTCAAGACTTCCTTCACCATTGCAGCCATTGCGCATGCGCACAAAGCTCCAAACAATAATGTGTGCGCTGCCTCTGCGTTGACCACAGCTGAACTAGTTTGATTTTATATTCCGCACGGCAGCAGCTGGACCACTTGTAGCCCATCTACATATTTGAGCATACACGTGATTGAAAGTCGGTTGATGTGCCAATAAACGGCATTTTCCGCGTTGCTTATAACGCTTTGACGCACTTAATGTGGCTGCGAAAAGAATTGGGTAGCGCAGAATAGTAACACATAAGCGAAGATAGACGCATCGTTAACATTGTTGCAAGTTCACACACGAGCGCTTTAAATTCGTGTTTGATGTGTATGTTATCTCGTGCGGATGTTGATTTTAATTTCTCAGTTTAGATACACGTAATTAAAAATATTCAGAACAGTGCAAGTTTCTGTGAATATTGTGGTCGTAAATCAACTTTGAATATTGAGAGAATGACAGGCCGCGCTTTTGACATGACTTCTTGGAATGTGCCGGAATTATTAAATTGCAAAGGTACTTGAGTTTCAACTTGGCAAAGGTATTCTATAGAATACTTTAGCGGCATTGTCTTTTAAACAGGTACTTCGGTTTCGGGATAAAAATAACTTCCTGAGCCTTAAGGGAGCACTGTTCCACTTTCAGTTGTCCAGCACACCAAAATGTTTATTAACTAAAAACATTAAGCATTTCTAAATTATCTTTTATTTGATACCAACATTGCGGTATTGGCTTTATTTTATTAATTTCAGGAGGCAACTCTACTGAAAAAATCTAAAGGAATGTTTCTTAATACTGTTTTTGCCATTATTGTAATTATATACCTATTCTCGCAACATGCTGCAACCGAGGGTATAAAAGTTTTGTTCACTTAATGGTTGTTTGTAACACCTTAATAAAACCGAGATAGGTATGGAGCTACACTCGTACATCATCATTTATATATGATGAGGACGAAGTCCGTAAATAAAGTCCCATAACTTAGCTCTACAACACGATATTTAGTACAACGATTCGCATTAGGTAAGGGCAACTGTGGTTTGAAATTTTTAGGTCAAGTAAAAAAGTTCGTTCGGTTTTTATCTAAGTGATGGCGTTATTGTCCATAGTACGTGTCCATCATGTCATACTATACGGCGATGAAAACGAGTTTGTTCGCGCTAAAAGTTTGTCTTTGACAGTTTTTCGATTGATTGACTCAGTACGTTGTGAGCGCTCACCAGCAAAGAGAAAATTCGCTATATTTTACAATTTTTCTTCGATCAAGGCGAAAAAGCAGCCAAAGCGGCTGAAAAAATTAATTTAGTTTATGGGCCCGATACTGTAAGCGAACGTGTAGCACAAAAGTGATTTGCTAGGTTCCGTTCCGGTAATTTCGATGTCAAAGATGCACCACGCGTCGGGAGGCCTGTCGTCGAAAATTGCGATAAAATCATGGAAATAGTGGAAACAGACCGTCACGTGAGCACTTATTTAATTGCTGAGGAAATAAAGATAAGCCAGAAAACCGTTTGGAACCATTTGCATAACCTTGGATTCAAAAAGAAGCTCGATGTTTGGGTGCCACACGAACTAACGCAAAAAACATGATGGACCGAATTTCCATCTGCGAATCACTGCTGAATCGCAACAAAATCGACCCGTTTCTGAAGCGGATTGTGACTGGCGATGAAAAATGGGTCACTTACGACAACATCGAGGGAGGTTTTGCTGTGTGTTTGGTGGGATTGGCAAGGAATAATCTACTGCGAGTTGCTCTCCTATGGCCAAACGCTCAATTCGGCCCTCTACTGCCAACAACTGGACGGCTTGAAGGCAGCACTCATCCAGAAGAGGCCATCTTTGATCAACAGGGGCCGAATTGTGTTCCATCAGGACAACGCCTAGCCACACACGTCTTTGGTGACGCGCCAGAAGCTCCGGGAGCTCGGGTGGGAGGTCCTAATACACCCACCTTATAGTCCGGACCTGGCACCAAGTGATTACCATATTTTCCTGTCCATGGCGAACGCGCTTAATGTTGAGAAGTTGGCCTCAAGAGAGGCCTGTGAAAATTGGCTCTCCAAGTTTTTTGCCAATAGGGACGCAGTTTTCTACGAGAGGGGTATAATGAAGTTGACATCTCGTTGACAACAAGTTTACGAACAAAACGGCGCATACTTGACTTAAATCGGAGTTATCATCTTTTAAAAAATCAATAAAAAACCAAACAAACCGCTATGTAGGAGACGGTAGCAAAATTGTGCAATGGGCGTGGCACCGTTCAGCTTTTGGTGAAATCCCACATTCCAGAACATGTTTCACCAATTTCAATTAAATTTGGCACTTGCTATGCTGATACTCCTATCTTACAGTGTCAAAATGGGTGAATCGGACCACAACTAAAGCTACTTTCCGTACAACACGAGTCAAGTCTAAAATTGGTAATAATAATCGGAACATAACTGTCCAGCTCCGAGATACCAGTTTCTTTATGAAATTCATAGAGCGTGTGTTAGCCTCACAAAATTGCGTGGAAACATGTCTTATATTCGGAGAATTAGAATGCTTTAAAAAATAAATTGCATTCCAAAGAAACACTTTCTACTTCATAATTGAGAGTGTTATCCTTGGAAGAAGAGAAGATTCGCCGCAGTGAGTGACATAAAGAATCGTTCTCATTTCTTTGGCAGTTCCATGACATGAAAGAAAATGAACTCAACGCAGCTGTAAAAAATCCTCCTCCGAAATTCCGCTTCGAACGAAGTACGCCATAATTGCTTAGATCATGCCAATAGCAGCTGTAACAGTCCGGGCCGTTCAAATCAAATTTTCTTTCATCCGAAAAAATAACATTATGCCATTCTTCACTGCAGGACATGTATCTTCGGGCAAATTCCAATCGCTTTGTCCTATGAACGTCAGTCAACCGCGGTTATGATTTAAGTTTTGTCCACTTTATTGTGGGTATGGAGCTCAAAACTCATGCGACACGTCTGGGAGTGACGGGAAAATCAAATTTGTCTTTGATTTGTCAAGACACATATTCTAAGTAGCTCCATAACGAATTTGTCCCTTTTGGTTTAGTTGGAGCCTTAGAGCCATAGTCTCGGCCTTTTTAAAAAAATTCCGTATTATTCCCTCACTTCTAAGGGTTTGATCGCAATTTGTCGGTTGGAATAACTTTTGCCTTTCAAAATTCTAATTATATCTTGTTCGGAATTAGTAAAACTTGCTCCTTTACCCATGTCTATAAAAACAATCACTAACGTAAAAATAATTTAATTAAGTTGAAAAATTTTCCACACTCACCTTTAAATACATACGAATAAAATATTAAAATTTCACACAAAACTCCTCAAATGGTTAAAAAACATCTGCAACTGAGCATAAACCAATGTCGCGACAAAAATGTGTGTATATTCAACTTATTGCTTACCACAATAAGGAAAGGAAAAACCCGCTAACACACAAATTTGTGGTGTCTCACATTCTTCAAACTATAGAAAATGCAGGCTATATTCAAAACATTCCAAATTTTGAAAATTATCACTGATTGCTGTCGAGACATTTTCCTATACTCATACAGCGGTTTTGACCGCCAGCGGTATGAAGCAGCGTCAGCAGGAGAGAAGCAGTGTGCGCCTCATATCCGACAGCTATTTATGTGAATATCTTCCCGGTTTTCCAACATAAATACTTGTACATACACTAAACCCATGCTTGGCATTATGTTTATATACTATTTTGCATGTATGTATCTTAATTTCTACCAACAACACAATTATTTTCTACTTGTCTCCCTCAAACACATATACGACTAGAACATGAGCATGCTGTGTTCGTTTTTATATGCCGCTATTACCGTTGTTGTTGCCATTAGTATAGTCGCTGGCGTTTTGCTACCTATTAATCATTACTCTGCCGGGGAGTGGCAACCGAAATCTGAAAGTCAAAACATTATCAACTTCATTGGCCACACTGGTCACTCAATGCGATCGAACGACGAACATACCAACGAGCGATCAACTGCGAGTGACCGTTCAAGTGTCACACGAGCTACCAGTTGTCCGCCAGTTCGCGCATTTAATTTGTCCAGTTTCCCTTTGATTGAATAGTCTGACAAACGGAGTGGATATTTGGTATTTGATTCAATTTGATTTTCAGAAAAGTATAAAAATATTGGCGTCTCAAAGCAACTAGACAAGGGTGGTCGCTGCGCAGATGCAGGGAAAGCATGATTTACGCGATCTGACTCAGTGAATGTGGAATAAATCACCTTTCAATCAACCTTTTCTGCAATTTCTCTAAGCAGCGGAGAGAAAAAAGATCAACAAAGAGTCATAACAGCGCCGCACACATCTGTGCTAATTTCCAAGTTCGGTCAGCTTACTGCGCGGATCTGAGAAATTGCTTATTTGCTTAACCAAAAGTAAATAAAGAATTCTCTGATTTTTGCATAAATTAAAATTAATTTCCCTCTATTTCATTATTTTTTGTTTTCTCTTTGCATGTTCAGGCGAGATCACCACCCGCGAAACGCTCGATCGCGAAATGCGCGCTGTCTACGATCTGGTGGCGGAGGCACGCGATCAAGGTTCCCCCTACCGAAGTGCGCGCATTCCCATCAAAGTGCACATCACCGATGTCAACGACAATGCACCGGACATTGTTGATCCGCAAGAGGATGTGGTCAGCGTACGCGAAGAGCAGCCGCCCGGCACTGAGGTGGTGCGCATTCGTGCCGTCGATCGTGATAACGGCAAGAATGCATCGATCACCTACTCGATATTGAAAGGTCGTGATTCGGACGGTTACGGCCTGTATAACATTGATGCAGTAACGGGTGTAATTCGCACACGAGTCGTGCTGGATCATGAGGATAGAAGTATTTATCGTTTGGCAGTAGCGGCTACGGACGGTGGCAATCCACCCAAGCAGTCGATACGTTTGTTGCGCATTGAGGTGTTGAATTTGAATGACAATCGACCGACGTTCACCAGTTCCAGCTTGGCGTTTCGGGTAAGTATAGAGAAAACACAAAAAAATAAAAATAAGTACGTAAAGCTTTGCAATTTTTAACATCGAGTTTGCAAAGAAGCTTTGCAGCGGTGCACAAACTTTTGCACTGTTGGGAGTAGAAAATAGTATAGCATTACAGGTATAGGTGTTTTTTTACGGTTTTAATAAATATGGTCTTAAAGTATATATATAGCCATTTGGAGAAAATATCAATGAATCAGACTTTCAACCCGTACCCGATAAATTCGGTACAAATATATTATCTTACGAATGGATGTATTAAAGAAAAAAAATCGTCTTTCTGTAGAGCTGCTTCTTTTATAAAAAGTAAAACCCCCTGGAACATAGACTAGTGGCTTCCATGAGCTTACACGTCTCTGAGCTCTTTATATCTATGACAGTGTAAAGTTATATGGGTCTGATCTAGATAATGTTAAGAACTGTCCCCAATCAGCAGTGCTCGAAACCAACCACAGTTCCGTCACAAAATTGTAAGCAGAATATTTTATGCTGCCAAAAAAACTATAACTGTTCAGATCTCCCCGTTCCCACGGTAGACGAGTCTGCGCAACCAAACGTTTCTATTTATATTAACCGAAGAACTTTCAGAACATCAACATTCATCTATACCACCTAGAGATCCTAAATACCTCCCAGTAAGAATTATAACAAATGGTCCTTAAAAAGCTTATCTGGAAAAAGGTTCACATTAACGGTTATTATGGCTCAAGAACGGGTTTCAAATACTGTTAATGTGTTATAAAGATTTCATGGTTCTATGATAGTATAAAAGCTCAACAGCTCGGTTCAATATATAAAAATAGAGCAATAAAGAAATCACGCTGTCTAAAATCTTGGCAAAATCTTCACCTTGACAGTCATAATGGCATAAAATTATGTACATGGTAATAAGATATAACTTCAAGATATTCCCATCAAGGAAGTCAAACTTAAATCTAAGACAGGCTTGTCACCATAAATCAATAAGAAGTATAATTTTCTTGGGATTTTAAAAGTTTTGTTCGTCGATACAGAAACACACCGGCATTAACGTTACTTTAAACGGCTTTCGCTCAATTTGTGTTGATGCCACATTATGGACTTTGCGGTAAACACACTAGTACACCTAAGAATGTGAGTATATCAATGATCATTAAAGCATTCAGCGCAGATTGCAAACACCTGGCCTCATTTGCTTACTACAATACATAGCAAATATCTTCGGTAGCCGCCACAACCGCCACAGCTGCCATTGTGCAGCCGTAATGCAAGTTCTTGGAATGGAAAATCCGCAGCTTTATTTCACGCTTGTAACTTTTAGTCCCACTTTCATGCCCGCAACAACACATGCCAGCGACTGCACTTCATGCATTGAACCGCCAAGACGTGTACCTACGAGATAGACAGCCGGCAAAGTTAAATTTTTAGGCATCATCAGGCTCTTTTAGTTCGTATAGAAAAATTCGTGATGTGGAAGTTTATTTCGGTTTCTTTTTTTGGCATTTTTTTCCAAGCAAGATTTGTTGCCTTTCCACCTTTGTTATAACGCTTGTAAAACTGACAATGAGCGGCATTTCTATAAGACTTGCCTCTGCCAACACCCCCGTCGTCAACACCATCGCGCCGCTGCGCTGTTAACAACAGCCGCTGTCCAGCTACCAGGTTTAGTGGGAATCTGTTTAAAGTACAGTCTAAGTGTGTATGCGTGTGTATCTTGAAGTGTCGCTGCTCTTTAACGGCTCCTTTTAGTTCCAAGTTGTTTTCTCTTTAACCATTTCTGCCGGATTTATATGTGTGACGATGATTTGTAGCGTCACGTGACAAAAGTTGGAAACACGATTTGCCAGCAAAAGAAAGAAAAAATCAAAATAAATACTAAACACCCATACATGTATAAAAATATATATATAGTTTTGCGAATTGAGTTCAAAAACAAGAAAAAATGTTAACTTCAGTTGCGCCGAAGCTATAATACACTTCACAAATACAAAGGCCCCTTAGAAGAACTTGATTTCGAACGTTCAATTTGTATGGCAGCTATATGATATAGTGATCTGATCTGACCAATTTCTGTGGAGAATAATTTGTTGCCTTAAGCAATAACTCGTGCCTAATTTCATGAAGATACCTCGTCAAATAAAAGAGTTTTCCATACAAGCACTTCATTCCGATTGTTCAGTTTGTATGGCAGCTATAGCTATAGTCATCCGATCTATACAATTTCTTCGAGGATTGGATAATTGCCTTAAATAATAATACACGCCAAATTTCATGAAGATAGTGAAAGAGTTTTCCATACAAACACTTGATTCCGATTGTTCAGTTTGTATGGCAGCTATATGCTATAGTGGTCAGATATCGGCCGTTCCGACAAATGAGTAGCTTCTTTTTTAGAAAAGGACAGGTGCAAAATTTCAGATCGATATCTCAAAAACTGAGGGACTAGTTTGTATATATACAGACAGACGGACGGACATGGCTAAATCAACTCAGCTCGTCACGGTGATCATTTATATATATACTTTATATGATCTCCGACGTTTCCTTCTGGGTGTTACAAACTTCGTGGCAAAATTAATATACCCTGTTCAGGGTATAACAAATAGCATAAGGTAGCATTGAGGCATGCAGCACAGAGGCTTTAAAATATATGTGATGACGTATCGCGCTTGTTGCCTGTGTTTTGAAAAGAGCATTTGCAGATTTTGTTTGCAATTTATTTCATTCCATCTCACTAGCACTGTGTATTTCTTGTTTTATTTACTTGGGAATATCTGTTTTACTGTGGGTTTCTTAAAGCGTGGGAGCAAATGTCGAGATTTATTTATTTCAAAACATCAGCAAACACGGTGCATCGGCAAAAGAACCTCAACCCATAAAGTTAAGTTAAATAAGTTTTGCGATAAAAGCTTGGAATTAATAAGTTACCTTGGAGCAGCGCTAAAGAGAACAAATTACTGTGAAGCAACTAAGACTCACTCGACTACGGAAAAATTTGGAAAATAGTTTTTTCTGTATTATCAACATGGCTACAAGCCAAAGTAGACATAAACATAATCGTTGAATTATCTGAGATTTCTCTCAATAAATCCATTGGTTGATGAGATATGTGGGAAGTGGCGCCATCTTGTTGAAACCAAATGTCGCTGAGATCACGAACTTCAATTTCAGGCATCAAATGGTTGGTTATCGGTCGCCATTGACGGTTATGTTCTCACCGGCATCATTTTTGAAGAAATATGGACCGATGATTCCACCGGCCTACAAACCACACCAAACCGTTATTTTTCTGAATTAGATGACATCTTTTGAAACTCTTCAGATTTCTCGTCGTCTCAAATGCGGCAATTTTGCTTGTTTACATACCCATTGAACCAGAAATGGGCCTGACCGCTTTGTATCCTAAACTATTAATTCTTTCTAAATATTTGTCCTTATATTATTTTGATGCCACAATAAGCACTTTCAGAATCCAACACCTTTTTGAAGAATATATAACGAGCTTTGCGATAATAGTAGTCCCATGAGCCTGTATAATGCACCCTTGTATAGAAATAATTTATTATGACTTATCTCAACCACAGAATTATATTAGATGAACAATTCTATAATGGTTTTTATTTATCAGTGATCAAGGCAACGCTAAAATCTCCGAACAAATAGTTTGTATGGATGAACTATATCACTGTTCCTTTTAATAATGAATGTATGTGTATATGTTATCAGCATATGTAGAGCCTTTGGTCATGCATATCCAAAGCTCGTTTTTAAAGTAAGTTATTACATTTCATATTTAATTTAACTCTGCTTCACTGTTCATTGTCGCCGAGTGAAAAAAACTTAAGTGGATATGCCGCAGACTGAGTGTTACTAAGTCATGATTATTACATTCTTGTTATTGTCACATTGACACTTTTTATGTTTCGCATATCTGTTTGTTTCGGTTTTAATGTGTTTATTTCATTTCATTTTTATTTTTCAAAATTTTTGGCAGTCTTTTTTCCCTGAAACTTTTTGCGCCGCGAAATTTTTTGCGGTTAAAACGATTTACCGTGCCAAAGCAAATGTATATGTCTATATGTTTGATTGTGTATGCATGTGTTGAACTTGTCAGATGACTACAAAACTTGGCTGTCATTTGGTACAATTTAAAATAGCAATCAATTGCGGTCATCGCCGTAGTGCGAATGACAATGAAAGCCGATTTGCTACTAAACATTTTCATCACGTTCGATTCGCGCGTGTTTTGCATACCTTTGAGCGGTCGCTCAAGCCAACACTAGCACACAAACTCGAACACATACATATATACTCACACACAGAATGTTTTGTGGCTGCATTTACGGTATTGTAAGTTGAAAGTATACGCACTCAAAAGAACACTGTTGTACGTACATTTTTTTGTTTGAGGATTTTAAAATGCATATACTTGTCTACCTGTGTGTATATATGCACGAGTACATTTGTTGTTGTACTTTACGTTTCCGACACCCTGAAACATACGCTTTGACATGTATTTAATTGGGTTTGAAAAGGCACTTCTTCCCCCAAACACCTCCCGCCATCTTTCTACCCATGAAAGCCGCGTCCAACAACTACAACAATAGATTGAGTTTAGTGCTGCGCTTTTGCATTTGAACTTGTTATACGTTGCTTTTAATTCCACATTCGCGCAGGCGCAATTAAGATTGACGCATTTCGGCGTTTCAATGCGCATTTTTAATATCCTTCTGCGCGTATCTCTCTGTGACTCTAGTGTTTTTTGGTTTGTGTCCGCATCGGCGGCTTTCTTTGTGCAGTACTAAGATCGCGAATAAAAACAAAGTAAATCTTTAACGCCTTCTCGTTTCGTTTTTTTACACGATTTACGAATTTGCGTTGGCCGAATGAAAAAAGGTTTCTGAGTTGCTGAGTAGTCTCTTGTAAATTGTTAAATACCAAAATATTTTGGCTGGTACAAGGTGAACAAGAATGTTCTTGGATTAACAATTGTTAGGAAATGTGAATATATGGAACCGTGCACATCCTAGATGTTTTGTTTTATTAAAGAACTCATGGCAAGAGGTATGTTCATTGCGTAATAGAAGTAGCCGGTCGTTCACAGATCACTATCTGCAGAGTTACTTCACTCTCTGCTCTGAGCAATAAGCGCGATCTTATTATTAAGCGACTTCATATTCAAAATCATAGTTTAGTCCACAAAACCAAAGGAAATAACTCATAACAACTCGTCAAACTAGTCTTTGTATTCCTATCGTATTATAACTCCTCCTGCATTTTTGGGTTTCGAAATATGGAAAAAACAACAAGGAGAACAATCTGTCAAAAGATGGTTTTGCGGTTTTTCAGTGGAAAGCTTTTCATTTTTTACAGCAGTTTCTGGACGGACCTGGGCCAAATAAAGTAGTATAGTAAGTTTTTACTCTTTTTCAAAGCATTAGGTCGTAAAATTGTGGTTTTTTCTTACTACACTTAGAAATTATTCTCATATTTAATATGAATCGATTGGTTCCACGCTTTGCTCCCATATAAAAGGCGGCAAAAGAATTGAACTGGAAAATTTTATATATTTTGTAGGTCCACAGTGAGCGAAGTGCCGCAATTTGCGACATGCCTTGATGGATGTGAAGCGAAATTACTAGGATTATACCAGAAATAAACTTAATTTGCATACACTACCGCAACATTATCGGTAATTTGCGCATTCATTTCCTCTTTAGCATTTGCCTAAAAAAAAATACCGCAACACGAATCAATGACCGTTAACATAATTGCTCTACATATATTAGTTGCTAGTGATGCAATTGCTTTTAATGTTAGAAAACAATAACAAAACAAGTCATAAACATTAATGTAAGACAGCGCTGATACATGAACTATATGTATGCTAGATGTTTGGTGAGAATTACTTCTATATGTAAGTATGTGTTGGTGTCGCAGGTTGTGGCCTAGCAATAACCGCTGTGGCAACGACTGCGATTGTGCGATTACAACTTTCATGTTCGCAACAAAGAAAAGTGGAGAATGCAAAAAAGCTAAGAAATTGCAAAAACAAAAATCAAAGAAACAAGTAAGGAAGGACTAAGTTCGAATGTAACCGAACATTTTATACCTTCGCAAACTCAAACGGTATACTCGTTTGAGATTTCTTTATATATTTTGCTTGATTTGCATGGTGGAAAGTGAAAGAATCAGATGGAATCATTTAAAATGGACTTATATGGGAAATAGGCGTGGTTGTAATCCGATTTCGCCCATTTTCACACTACAATATAACATAGAAATATGAGAATAATGTTATGTTTTCACCTGAAAATGGGCTCACGCTCACTGTTTAATTTTGACCGCGGTGCCTAAAAAGTCATCTCATACCATCCCAGAGATAAAAATTTGATGTCACTGGCGTGTTTAGCGCTTAAATTATCGCGCTTTTAGTAGTTTTTAACAGTACCGTTATATAGGGTGTGGGTGGAATTGCCACCCGATTTCACCCATTTTCACACTGTCGATAGAAGTGCTAAGAACATTTGTTCCAAGTGAATTTTGTTATTATAGCTTTAGCGGCTTAGAAGATATGGACAATAAACTTATTAGGGGGCGGGACCACGAAAACTTAAAAAAAAATTATAAACTGCAGATGTTCCTCCCTTGTGTGATCCTGTATACTAAATAACAGTCTTGTATCTTATTGTGGATCTTAGGTTTTGATTAATAGTGTTTTGTAGAATATGTGTACCAAGTTTCATAAGGATATCTCAATTTTAACTCAAGTTACAGCTTGCACGGACGGACAGACGGACAGACAGTCCCCCGGATTTCAACTCGTCGCTTTATCCTGATCATTTATATGCATATAACGCTATATCTAACTCGTTTAGTTTTTGGTGATACAAACAACCAAACTAGTGTACTCTGTAGCAAGATGTTGCGAGGATATAAGGGAAAACAGTAAACAAAGTGTATGCATAAAATTTTAATGCCGCCACAGAAATTATGACTTAAATGTCCAACAGCAGCAGCGGCAGTAAGAAACAATTTCAACAAAACTGGAACAACAACAATAACAATGTGGACAATGCAATAGTGCCGTTTGGCAAGCGGATAAGGCACGGCTTAACAGTGAAGCTATGTGGCGAGACCAAAAACGGCTGCGGTTTCGAACCATAAATCTGATCGCTGTCATTTTTTCTGACTACATTTTTGAGCTGCAGAGAAAAAATGGAAAAATAAAACAACAACAACATATATATATGTATCATTTATTGTTAGTGCGAAAGCGCAGCGACTGTAACAAAGCGCTGCACAATGCCACTTGTTTTTTATACTTTCGCAACTTGTGGCTACAGAGTATAATAGTTTTGTTCACCTAACGGTTGTTTGTATCACCTAAAACTAATCGAGATAGATATAGGTTATAACAAGAAAAAACGTTAACTTCGGTTGCACCGAAGATATAATACCCTTCACAAATACAAAGGCCTCTTACAAGAACTTGATTCCCAACGTTCAATTTGTATGGCAGCTATATGATATAGTGATCTGATCTGACCAATTTCTGCGAAGAATAATTTGTTGCCTTAAGCGATAACTCGTGCTTAATTGCGTAAAGATACCTCGTCAAATAAACAGGATTTTCCATGCAAGCACTTTACTCCGATCGTTCAGTTATAATGGCAGCTATATGCTATAGTCATCCGATCTATACAATTTCTTTGGCGATTAGATTGTTGCCTTAAGTAATAATCCATGCCAAGTTTGGTGAAGATATCTCGTCAAATGAAAGAGTTTTCCATACAAACACTTGATTACGATTGTTCAATTTGTATGGCAGCTATATGCTATAGTGGTCCGATATCGGCCGTTCCGACAAATGAGCAGCTTCTTTGTGAGAAAAGGACAGGTTCAAAATTTTAGATCGATAGCTTAAAAACTGAGGAACTAGTTTGTATATATACAGACGCACGGACACACGGACAGACGCACGGACAAACGGATATGGCTAAATCAACTCAGCTCATCATGCAGATCCTTTATGTATATATTTTATATGGACTCCGACGTTTCCTTCTGGGTGTTACAAACGTCGTGGCAAACTTAATATACCCTGTTCAGGGTATAAATATATAACAGGATAGAACTTGGCACGAATAGTGCCTTTAAAGTACCACCCAATGACCAAAAATTGTGGAAATCGAACCAAAACTGTTCAAGCGCCTGGGTATTGAATATGTGGACCCTACTACCTATAGCTGACATTATAATAAGAATATCGGATGTGTGGAATATACAATTGAGATTCGGAAAGCATCCTTACCTGATACTATTATGTCTGTTTGTCAAAAATGGGATGAATCGGGTCAGTACTACCCTTAGCCGCCATATACCTTATATAAAGGTTTTCGAACTTTCTGATGGCTTTATACCGCATATATCGGCCAATATGAGAGTTATCTCAATGAAAATGAGAGAGCGCGTTTTCCTAGTAACGGTGCATCTTTGTACCTAAAACAGGGTAAAAAGTTGGCCTAACTTCTATATAACTAGTGTCAGATCGGGTATGGTATATGAAGTACCTTAGTGAAGTTCAATGAGTATTTTATTAGTATGTGGCAAAAATACATAAAACGGATCAATACCACCTCCCATATACTACATACAATAATTTTCGTTTTTCTAACAATTTTTATGGCGAATATGTCGTTTTCCTAAAAATTATGTGGTTTGGCGCTAAATTATTATATACTTATACCTTAGTCTAAACCTCATATTTCTAATATAATGAATTCCGATCCTCTGGTTGCTGTTGTCCACATCAACTCAATATGTTAATATTAGCCTTTTCGGTCGAGTTAATGTCACATACATATGTATATCTCATATGAAACTGTTTTTAATATAATTTTAGCTGACGCGAACTAAAATATAGCAATAAAACTAAGTCTAAGTTTATGGCCTTCAATATAAGTCAAGCATATCCAAAATTTTATTGTATTTTATTCACGATATCATCGAATAATGGAAGTTTAATTCTTTGGCAACATTTTGTAGTATAAAGTTTTGTCAGCACTTGAAGGAATTTCCTGTGCTTTGATTCTTGCAAGTTACAGTAGTATAAAATGTTCGGTCACACCCTAACTTAGCTCTTCCTTACTTGTTTCTTGTTTGTTTGATGAATTGGCCTTAACCAACCATATTGGAATGTATAATCTTTCCGAATGCTGCTGCGGAAAAAAATCGATCGTCTCACTTTACAGTGTTTCGGTGGTGAGAGTCGTGCAGTTTAATTAATAAAATATATATCATTATTAATGATTTTTGGTAAAACAGAGATTTTAGGAGGAGTGTGCCATAAAAAGACATCCATATCTTCTGTAACGGTAAAGACTAATTAAAAGTAATCCGTACAACATTTATTGTAACTTGTTATAGCGCTTGATCATATGTATATGTACAATTGCGCACATTTTAAATGACTTAGAGCTAAACGCAGACAAAAGAATCATTTTAACTTCAAAAGATAAAAAATATTGCCTTCTTTTTAGGCTCCCTTCTATATGCTAAAAAAATGCATATAGTTAGTCTGTTTATGCTAAGGCATCAAGTGATTTATTTTTTAACCAAGTAATTCTTAAAATTTATATTTTGTAAAAACTTTTCCACCTTTATTAGTAGTCGTATCCATAATATATATAATAGCATCTGTCGTCTTTCGAAAATTAAGTATGATATGGACGCGCCTTAACTCGGTGGATTTTTCCTAAAGACTCTGGTTTCCAAGAAATGTGTTCTATTTAATTAATTGTAGTGTATTTTCTCCACTAAAATATCATGTGGTCAGAGTTCCAAACTGAAATCTAATCATATATGGAAAGTAATATTTCATTATATTTGAGTGTTGGTATACCAGCTTAAGCCCTTTTCGCACTGTCGGCTGTTAAATTCTTCAATTATGTGTTCATATCTGATTAAAAATACTGCGCTGCCTACCTTATTTAATTGTGAATCTACCTGATCTAAATGGGTGCTGTTTATTTTATGCAATTCTCTCTTTTAAACCCAACCCAAGCTTGCTTGTTAAAATATTAATTTTATATTTTCTTTTCAAAGGTGTGACCCCAAAAGCCAAAGTAAGTAAGTGTTGTTCGTGTGGGGTTAGCTGAAAGTATGAAATATGTCTTTAAGATTGCGGTTTTTCAACACTGGCTAACAAATGCTGTGAAATGTGTAGATTAAATTATTGGTATATTTTTACGAGAGTTCACTGGAATGAAAGGGGTTAACGGTTTAAATGTCTTGATCTCTTAATGCTTGTATAATTTATCTTGAGACACTTATAGAGCCATTTTAGTAATATATACTATTCCTCTTTCTTCTCTAGGTACCCGAAGATGTTCCAGTCGGTTTTGTGGTTGGTTCGGTGAGTCCCAACGAATATATCGATCAACACAATATGATCGACGGCAACAGCGATCTCTTCGTCACGTACACACTTACGTCTTTGGTGAAGGATGGGATCGAAGGCGCATTCGATATCGATCGACACACGGGTTCGTTGGTGGTTGCGCGTCAGCTGGATCGCGAAGTCCAGTCCGAATTTCGCCTGGAAATACGTGCTTTGGACACAAGCGCTAGCAACAATCCACAAAGTAGTGCCATTACGGTGAAGGTAGAAATCGCCGATGTCAATGATAATCCACCAAGATGGTTGAACGACCCTATCAAATTGAAAATTAGTGAAGCCACCGATGTGGGAGGCATAATCTACAATTTTAGCGCAACAGATGCTGATACGGGCAGCAACAGCAATCTGCAATATAAATTGCTCAGTTATACTCCAATGAGTACCATTGTTATCGATGACATTTCCAGCGAACAAACATCGACTGAACGCAAGGAGGCAGAACCAATTTTTAGTGTCGATGCGCTGACAGGCGCCTTAACGCTGCTCGCACCGCTTGACTATGAGTCCACGCAACAATATACGCTCATCGTTGAGGCTATGGATCAATCTTCCAATTTTAGCTCACGACTACGCTCCAAAGTAACCACTGTTTTGCTAGTGACAGATGTCAATGACAATGCACCACAATTTGTGTCGCCTGTCTTCAGCAGCGCTACAGCCGCCGATCAGCGGTTTCATATGCCATCCGTCGCCACCGTACACGTCAGTGATGCGCTACGCATTGGCGAAACTTTCGCCCATATTGTGGCAATCGATAAAGATGCCGGCGCAAATGGCGAGATCACTTATGCCATTGTGAGTGGCAATGAGGCGGGACACTTTCGCATGAATTCGCAAACAGGATACATTGAGGTGGCTAAGCAACTGCCGCCGACAGCAACGAGTGGTGTTGGTGATACATCTGAATCAGGCAGCGCTCAAAGAAATCGCTACAATTTGGTGATTAGCGCTAGTGATCACGGCACACCGTCGGCACGCCAGTCACAATTGAAGCTACAGATATTGGTGCAAGGAACCAACAGTAATCCACCACGTTTTCATCAATCCGTCTACTACGCAAATATATCGGAAAGCGCAGTCCCTGGCACGTTTGTGCTGCAGGTAGCGGCGAAGTCATTTAATGGCGGCGACAGTGGTGAGTTCAATTATTATTATTTTCTTTACATTATTTAAATTTTTTTCCCTATTGGAATGAGTCAAGGATATGAAATAGTATATGTTTTGGAATTATTAAGAGAAATACCTATATAAGAAATTATATTGCTAACATTTGAGACCTCAGCTCTCTGATAACACTCAAGACCGTGTAATAAGAATTATAATTCTAATGGAAAATTTTTGTATTTACTAAAAAATTTAATGGCTGCGGACATAAACAGAAAAAGTATTTTTAGACATTAAAAAAGAATATGACTCAACTGAAGTTTTATTAGATTTGAATAAATTTCCCATAGTTTCTATATATATAGAGTGATCCATTTTGAGATTCCCTACTTTTTTAAAACCAAAAACACAGAAAACTCAAATTTAATGGGAAATATTTATTATCATTCGAAAGAACATTCTTTGGCATTTATTTTTTGAAGATTACCTCTCTCAAATATTGGCCGCGGCTACGTCTCAGATGGTCCATCCGCTGAGTCTAATTTTCGATGACTCGTTCGAACATTTCGACTGGCAACTGCGAATGACACGCGTGATGTTTTGCTGCAAAGCGGGATTGTCCGCATAGACTTTAGGCTTTACATATCAAAACAAGAAAAAGTCTAACGGTGTGATATCATACAATATCGACCGGCCCAAAACGTGAAATTATCTACTAACCGAAGTGTTCTCTCAATAAATCCATTAATTGATGCGATGTGTAGGAAGCCATCTTGTTGAAATCAAATTTCGCTGAGATCACGAACTTCAATTTCAAGCATCAAATAGTCAGTTATCATGGCGCGATATCGGTCGCCATTGACGGTTATGTTCTCCCCGGCATCATTGTTGATGATGAAGGATGAAATGTCAGCTCTTGGATCTCTTCAGGTTGCTCTTCGTCCCAAATGCGGCAGTATTGCTTGTTTACATACTCATTGAGCCTGAAACAGGCCTCATCGCTGAATAAAATTTGGCTCTAAATCGTCGGATCTTCTTGGGACTTTTCAAGAGCCCATAGAGCGAAGCGGTGTCGCTTGGGATGGTCGACCGACTTCAGTTCTTGCACAAGCTGTATTTTGTACGCTTTTCCGAATTCACGGTCTTCGCTTACACTCACAGCGACGGCCGCTATATTTTTTTGATTGCGTGCTGAACATGGTATATTCGGTCGGACATTATCCAGTAATGAATGCTGGGTCGCAAGATGGGCGATGGTGTTGCGAATAGTACGCTCAGTAGGCCGATTATGTTGACTATAGTTTGACACGAGTCACGCGTGATCTGTCAAAGAAAGGCTATTGAAAAAAGTACCTCTACATGTATCACCCGTTAGATATCGAGTGGATTTTAGAATTATCCAGCAAAAATGGATTAACAGCTACCATATTTTCCTCCTTTTGGATCTAATATTATATGATGATGATGTGCCAAGAGCCAATGGCATTGGGAATCAATCAATCTTTACTGTATGGAGATGACTGAACACTTGTGAAAACCTCCATTTTTCAAACTAAACCCGCGCCAAAAATTGTTAAAGAAATTTAGACTAGCATCAAACAAAAACGTGAACTAAGGTGTATTTATTAGGGTTATCCTAATTCTTGAAAAAAAAATTGTTCTGCGATTTACCAAACCTTGATGTTTAAGTTAATCGAGTTATAGTTAAAGATGATACTTATAAGTTTTGGAAGTGTCACGGGGCATCTCGACAGGCAATTTAAGTTTGCCAAAAATCTGTTTTGCTAATAATATTGCCAATAGAGACTGCACACTGCTAATGTATAGCAATTAATGTCTAGATATATTTCATGCTAGCAATGAACTGTAGTTTTGAAGTCGCTGTTTTCAAATTTTTAAGAGGCAACATGTACATGTTAATTTTTGGTCGCATGATGCCAGCGAAGATGAAATGCCAAAGTCCAATGTTTTATGTTTTGTTGCTTGAACTAAACGCAAAATAACATTCATAACATATATTTTCAAAAACATGGAAAATATCAATTAAATATATATACACACATATGTACATACAATGGTGAGCAGAATTGAGTGCATGTTTACAAAAACTAACTTTCATTACCTATAAAAACATAACCACACAAGCAAATCCAAAAAATTTTTAGTACTATTTTTATCTAATTTTTAACAAATTCTAGTAAAAAAACAATGACAAATGAGAAAAATTCTATTAGTTTGAAAGCAAAAACGAAAGAAACTCGCATAAACTCAGTCTTGCACGTTTAAAAAAAATTCAATAACTAAAAAGATTTCAATATTTTGTCCATAGATTCTTATTAGAAATGACTTCTTTTAGGCATGCTCTCTACCAAATTTTCAATAATATCTTTAGGAATTCGACTTCATTCTGCTGTTACACGATCCCAAAGGTTGCCCATGTTTGTTGGAGCTGTTTCGTACTGCCCGATCTGTCTTTTCACTATTGGCCAAAGATTGCTTTTTCTCATTTTGGACATCATTAGACGAGCACCTGAGTCCTTCAACAATTTTTTGCGACCTGCGACTTGCGGTTTAGCAGTCAGATTTCGCCTCTTTTGAACTGCGATCACCGCCGATTGGCTAATATCAGGCCTCTTGGAAATTTTCCGCGTAGTGCAGCCATTCTCGGTCAGGCTCAGAACATTATTTTCCATTCCTTCAGATAATTTTCTCATTTTTTTCCAAAATATGGACAAATTATTTATTATTCGAAGCCAATTCACAAAAACTGCTTTGCTTCGTCCGAAACACATTTTAAATTGTACTAAGAACATCAAATATAGTATAAAAACAAGTAAGGATGGGCTATGTTCGGATGTAACCGAACATTTTATACTCTCGCAAAGTCAAATGGTATACTCGTTTTAGATTTCTTTGTGGATCTTGCCGCTTTGTTCTATGTTGACCGATATTTTCGGTAAAAAGTCAACTCAGAACCTAGGGGCTTCAACAGTTTTGGTTCAATTTAGATAATTTTTGGTATACAAGTATATTATTTATATAACCCTATATAGGTATAACTCGATTAGTTTTAGGTGAAACAAACGACTGTTAGGTAAACAAAACTATTGTACTCTGTAGCAACAAGTTGCGAGAGTATAACAAATATAACGGTGAATATGGCTGATTTATGGTGGGAAGAGAAGAGAGAGGGCGAAAATACTTGGAAGTCATAACACGTGCAAAATTCAGTTTAAGTGAGTTTCTTTCGTCTTTTCTTTCAAAGTATTAGAGTTTTTCTCATTTGTCATTGTTTCTTTACTAGAATTTGTTACGAATTACATAATAAAAATAATACTAAAAAGTTTTTGGACTTCCTTGTGGGGTTATGTTTTTATGGGTGATGAAAGTCAGTTTTTTTTAACATGCGCTCAATTCTGCTCGCCACTGCATGTACTTGTATATACGAGTATATGGTTAATATGTAAATGATAATTGGTAGCATATGTAAATACCATTGCCCATAATTAATTATTAAATTGGTAAATAAACTTTATGCAACAATTATTAAAGTCTTAGAATATGAAATCTTATTAATCTAAAAAATACTTTTGAAAAAAAAAAACAATAGATTTCAGCTTTTTTTATTCTCCACATAAATTTTTATCATCCTTATAAAATTTTTAGACAGTTCAAGAGCTGGAACATGCGCGATATCAGCTTGATCCCAAAATATTTATATGTATAGTTGAGTAGAAAGATATATGTATGTTAACATACCGCAGTTCGTTCTAAAAGGATATTTGTATGTTTCCTAAAGATAGTATCGTCTAAATATAGTTCGTGCTATATATAGTTCGTGCTAAAGTGTTAAATAGAGAAAACAAAAAGGAAAGACAGAATAATTGCTAATAAGGTTAGTATACTCAGAGAGTTCACTGACGATATTTCAAATATTTGGATAACTAATGAAAACTGACCATACACCATCTATATTGTATTAGTTGTATTTGATTCTCTAAGCGTTAGATAGTTAGCCATAAGTATATGTGGTTTGTTTCTACTATATATTTTCAATGAAGACTTCCGTTTTAAAATCAACAGATAAATATTTTTTGTCTAAAAAAACATTGTAATTTTAATTTTTGAAAGTTATTTCATACATTCACAATGGTTAAATATGTAAAATATGTGTTTTACTGTTATTTCATCCATTCACAATAGTATAATATGTAAAATAAAAACTTGGTAGTAATAGGAGTATTTTTTTTTCTTTTTTTTTGAATGTGTTAAAAAGAATTCTTTCAGCTTTAATTAGTATTTAGTAAAAGACCTAGGCTAACGACGCTAGACCCAAGCGGCTAACAATTGGTCCCATTAATCATTATCAAGCGTGTGAACTTTAAGTTAACACAAAAGGGGGCGATTCTTAAAGGGTGTTATTCTTAAAAAAATTTAAAACCGTTTATAAGTAAAAAATATTTGGTTAATTTCCAGCATTTTTTTTTACGGTTAAAATTTTTTGTAGTCAATTTAATCAGCAATGGCATTTGAAAAGTGCATTCGGGAAACTTTGGCAGTGACAGTGTCACCACTAACAGTCTTAACAACAGCAGCGGCTGGAGCAACAACAACAATACACAGCTGCTGACAACCTGTTCGGGCATATTACACGATAAATTGCGCAACTTTAGACAATTGATAAAATATTGTGCCATTGTTTACACCAAACCTTCTATGTACGAGTATTATTATGAAAGACATAAATACACAAATGAACGCAAAATAGCAGCGCGCCGCGCTTTCAAAAGTCTTTGTCAGCACTGTCAGCCGCGCATACCAGTAGTGACAAAATGGTGTCTGAACGTGACTTTTGTGACCAAAAATTTACAGCGAAGTGCGATTGTAGCGCAAGAAAACTACAAATATGTATTTGAGGTGAACTAAAATGAAAGAAAGCTTTTATAACATATAAGTACTGGTCCACTAACTACTACTTAAGTGAATTGCTAAAGATTAGCAGAAATTTCCTTCAGTCATAGAAATTTACGCTACGAATTCGGCACCAAAAAATTAGTTAATTTGCAGTTGCTGACTATCTCCACCTCTCTGCCTCATCGACCATACCTTCCCTTTTTCTCTCACTTCATTATCATGCTTTTGCATTATATTTTCTAGCTTTAGAAACATACTGTGTGTGGGTTTTCCAATCTGCGTAGCGCCAAGTGCTTAACGTATCGCTTTCAACCCTCTGCAAGACAGCGCTTGACAATCCCATTACAATTTTCCTTTATTTCATTCATACCCAGCGCTCTCAACCAACATAGTCAGCATTGTATTGCCATG
This sequence comes from Bactrocera oleae, assembly GCF_042242935.1. Classification (NCBI taxonomy): domain Eukaryota; kingdom Metazoa; phylum Arthropoda; class Insecta; order Diptera; family Tephritidae; genus Bactrocera; species Bactrocera oleae. The sequence continues at coordinate 30,459,409 of NC_091537.1, forward strand.
ACTGGTCATTCGCTGCGATGAGCGTAGTCATCGTCCAATTCCATTTACGCAACTCCGTTACTTTGCCGCTGTTGCAAACGACAATTTGGTGGAAATGGGCTTTCTGGTTATTACTACTAACTTGCTGTTGTGGTTGTTGTTACTTGTGTTATTTTCCTTGCCGCCGCTGCATCTTCCATCGTCTATGACTATGTCGCTAAATTTATGGGTGCCACTGTTAAATTAAGTAGAGGACGGTTTCCTTTGATTTTTATACTCTCGCAACCTGTTGCTACAGAGTATAAATGTCTAAATCGAACGAATACTGTTCAAGCCCATAAGTACTAAATATGTGGACCCCAGTGCCTATAGTTAACCTTCTACCGGAAATATCAGTCAATCCACAAAGAAATCTCAAACGAGTATACCATTTGACTTTGCAAGAGTATAAAATGCTCGGTGACATTCGAACTTAGCCCTTCCTTACTTGTTTTTAATTACATATTTTACTCTCAAGGACATGTTATCTATTTAGTATTAATTAAAACTAAACGCTTTCTCGATTTGTCGTTGCGGAACAATAGGCATTGATAGGACCACAGTGACTTGAGTGCTGTTGTGGTAGTGGTTGTTGCAAAAGCGAAGAAGACAACAACAATTTACAATCGAAATGAGCTGTATTAAGGCAAAGTTACGACAGAAGTGATTTTTAGGGAGTCAATGTTACAGTTTTGTTTTAAAAAAGTTTTCGTTTTCGGTTAAAATTAGAGACTTAGAAATACAAGGTAAACATAAAGTATATTTTTTTCAGCATGATGCTTATTTTAAGATTAATTGGTTGCTCTAAATTACGACTGTCAACTCCATTTCTCTGATTTTAGCCGTCTGAACGTAATTTTAGTGAAAATACACCTCCTTGAAGCTTTAACATCAGCATGACTGATTTTTCTTTACCTAATTCATTAATGACCTGCGGCATAATGACGTCGTTGGCAAAAACCGTTCCGCTATATGCTTGAGTAAATTTTGAGCGATCATTTTAGCCTATTTTCAGTGAGAGGACATTGAAGTATTTAAAAAGAAATTCAACGGTTAGATATAGAAAATAAGATACCTGAGAAGCCGTTCTTATGTTCTTTCAACTATGGCAGCGCGACTTCTTTTGTTCTTATTACCATTAATACCTCCATATATTATATATATGGAAATCAGAATATACTCTCCCAAATGATGGATCTGATAATAGAGGTAATCCAAATGATAGAATTGTGTTTAGTGACAAACACAATGATAGGTGAATATTTAGATATGCCTTTCTCAAAATGTTTAAGTCTAAATAACTATACTTTATTTCTTACATGCTTAAAGCTTTCCGAATCCTTTGTATTTCTTTCGCGGGGTGCATCCATTATATACATATATTATAGTTGGTTCGACCAACCTAATCTTTTGTTTAGAAATCTCTCGGTGAAAAGGACTTCCTCGGATCGAGCAATACATATTGTAAAGCATTAATCAACGACTATTCTATGCACCATATTTAGTGATTTGATTTTGTATTGCAAGCTAACTATAAGTGTTCTTAAGTTGCATTATCTTAAAGTTTAAATATTCAAATTTTGGTGCCGATACCTTTTGCCTTTTGTTTCATTATTTTATGCTTTGTTTTATTTTATTTTCTATCTTTATTTATCTCATCTAAATACTTTTTTATTCACAGCTGGGTTGCGTGTAATTTTTTATTTGTTCCAGTGCATCTAAAACTGCTCGCTATATTGTTTTTTCAAACTGTCTTGGTTTCGAAATTTATATAAAATTTTTTTTTGCGTTCGTTTTTAATTTTATTTGTTATTATTAATATTTTATTAACTCACTAATTTATTATATATCTATTAGATTTTACACTTACTTTTTTATTTGATCTCCTTTTAATTTTCTTTGTTGTTTATTATGTCGTGTAACTTTCCTAACTGTAACACTAAAGGCGAGGTAGATCGCTACGTTTCATGCTGCTTTGTGATGGGCTTTCCCATATTAAATATGCTCGACTGACAGGTAGAATCTTAGATTATATTCTTGACTGTATGAGATTGCGTTGTTCCTGTTTAAATATAAAGTTTATAAGCAGACACGAAATGGCTTTAATGAAATCGGTCGAGATCTTGAAACCCTCACCGAAAAATTTAGGCACTACGAAAATCTTTTCAAATCTTTTAAGTTCCTGAATAACTTAGTAGCATCTGTTAAAAATTTGGTAGTTATTGCACCTAAAAAAATCTGTATTTATTCCTAGACTTGCCATAGATACCTCGGTGGAGGACAAAAAGTCTTACATTTCGTCGCGTTTAAATTTTGATGATATCAATATCCCCAAATTTAACCTAAATTATGATTATGAAGTATATCATCGCTTAAAATAGACGTATCTCTTGAAACATTCAAATAGATCTTAGATAGCTCATTCTGGCCACCTGGGGCTTTTGTACGCGAATTTAAGCCTAAACTTAGAAATCATACTAAGGAAAACATTGTTAAATTACCAAAAGCAACCACCGATATGAAAAACTGATTGGTAAAAATTTCATGTTTTAATGAGTTTTTCGAAAAAATGTCCGAGTTGGGTTTGAACCAAATTAATTTGATTCCGTGATATCTGTCGAAATCATAGGCAACGAATGGGATAGTAATCATCAAACTTCTAGCTTCTGTAATCGGGTTGGTTTGCGAAAGCTAATTTTAAAAAGTTAAATAGAGAACTTTCTACAATAATATGGCCTAATTATAATGGTGATATTGAATTGAGAGTCTCGCATTTTAATAATATTATAACGAAATTTTTAGAAAAGTATGTTCCAATAGTAATTGTTAAAAAAAGCAAAAGTATAAATCCGTGGTTTTCGAAAGAGTAATATAAATTGAAAAACAGAAAAACTCCAGATTTTAAACATTTTTAAAAAACCGGTTCATTTGTCGACTATTCTAAATATTCCGTATTGCGTCGACAATATTTTGACCTAAACAAAAAATATTATAATAATTACTTAAATAAAGTAAAAAAGAATATTGTACGTAATCCAAAATCGTTTTATGATTTCGTTGACTCTAAACGCAGGATTTCCAAATTTCCGTCCGTGATGAAATACAAATCTATCATTTTAAGTGACAATGACTTTATAACCAATATGTTTGTAGAATTTTTCAAGTCAAACTACTGCAATATTTCCCCTAAAACTTTTGCCTATCAGCACGTGCTGTGTCCGAATACTTTAAATAACGATCCAATTAATTCTGAAGAAGACGTCCTGCTTAAAGTTAAAACCATTTTTTAGCTACGGCCGAGACGTGATACCCTCATGCTTCCTAAAAAATAGTGCCAAATATATTTACTTGCCTTTGACAAGGATATTTAATTCCTCTCTTAAACATGGTTCCTTCAATATGGAAATAGTCATTTATAATTCCTTAGCATAAAAATGGATTTAAGTCAAACATTGAAAACTATAGAGGTATTACAAAACTATAAGTTATACTTAAACTTTTTGAAGCTATAATCGCAGACCATATAACCTGTTCGATTTCTCTGTAAATTTTCTCATCTCAGCATGGATTTCCTAAAGGGAAATCGACTCTAACAAACTTGCTTCAATTTGTAAACCATGTATTATTGGTTTTTAGGGAACATAAGCATACGGATGTTATGTACACAAACTTTCGCAAAGCTTTCGATAAAGTAAATCCCTCGATTCTCATACATAAACTTGATGTTCTGGTCTTTCAGCCAAGATTTTTCAATAGGTAGCTTCTTAGTTTTATAATAGAACACAACGAGTGATATTTGAGGATACACCTTCAGATACAATTAATGTTTCCTCAGGTGTTCCGCAAGGTAGTCATCTTTGCCCAATTTTGTTCTTTTTGTTTATTAACGATATCTCTTTGTAGTAGAATTTTCAAAAATTTTATTATACGCTGACGACGTAAAGCTTTTTAAATCATACACTTCAACTGATGAAAGGTGTCTGTTGCAAACAGACTTAAACAATTTGGTTACATGGGGTGATAGAAATGATTTGCCATGAATCTCAATAAATGTATGACAATGTGCTTTTTCAGTAGATCTGTGCACCCCTCTTCATATGCAATAAAACACCATAGTCTAGAGCACGTTTTTAACTATGTTGATATTAGTTTGATTAATTTTTGGCTTCATATTGACACCATGGTCGTGAAAGCAAAAGCTGTCCTCAGTTTTGTTAAACGTTGGTCTAAAGAATTTAGAGGTCCGTATATTACTAAAACACTTTATACAACTTTGGTTAGACCTATATTGGAATATGGCTCTGTTGTATGGAAACCTAACTACCAAATCCATTCTGACAAGTTAGAGTCTGTTCAAAAACAAGTTTTACCTTTCGCCCTAGCGCATTTCCGATAGTCGTTTAAAACTTATTAATCTACCTACACTACTACCAACTTACTAGTTGTAGGGAAATGCTTGGCATAAAATTCTTAGGGAAAATCTTGAATGGAACTGGTCTGAAATTAAATTTAATATCTTGGTTCGCTTTTCGAGGTAGTTTAGACCTTTACTGTTAAAATCCTGTAGATCAAATTTTGAACTAAACGAGCCATTCCGCCGTATATGTCATGATTTATATTATTTCCGGTTATCTAAATCTTAAAAAAATTTATCGTAAAATATATTTCTTCAAGAAACAAAGTGCAACAGTATACTACTAAAATCCGAATCATTCAAAAGTCAATTGATGACCTTTAATGACTGCCTTAATCACCGTTTAATCTGTGCACTGAGTGCTAAGTGAAATGGTTGCATTAATTTCAAGATTTCCGAACGTAGTTCACTTGCTCGCGCTTCCGCAATCAGTGATTTTGATTGACATGACAAAACTGTCAAAGATCAGCAATCACTTTGTGATTGTCAGCAATGCAACTGGCAGACTCATCAGCACGACATAAGACCAATCAAGTCAATGCTTCAAAGGAACAAATACAATGCCCTAGACTCACTCGAATATGCAAACCACAATTAACGGTTAATGTAATTTCCTTGAAAATATTTTCTCAGACTCACTTACATGCACACACACACTAAAGTATTTATCCACTTACTTCATACAAGTACATTGCACGTATCGTTTGCTTTTCTTTTTGCAGGCAATCTCAGCTACGAGATACCAACAGGTGTCGCCGATAATCACTTCCACGTTGATCGGCAGCGCGGCATTGTCACCACACGCGGACAATTTGATCGCGAAACAAAAGCGCGATATACGATACCAATCTACGTATATGACACCAATAGTATCGCCACCACAGCGGCGGCTACCTCAGCAGTAAGTACAACAACGACGTTTGGTGCACTCACAAGCGCAGACACGACGGGAACGTCGCCATTGGCAGGGACAGCTGCCGCATCAAGTGGACAATTTGATATTGCGACAATAATCATCACAATCAGCGACGTTAATGATCATGCGCCGGAGTTTCGTCCCGGCGCTTGCTATGCACTTTCCGTGCCGGAAAACAACGAATTTGCGATTATACACACGGTGGTGGCCACAGATCTCGATGAGGGCTCAAATGGCGAGATCTTTTACAGCATTGTTGGTGAGTTGGTGGTCATTTAAATAGAATATTAGTGGCAAACATCAAATCAGTTTAATGTTCAAATATCGTAAGCATCAAAGCAACGTGCTAACTTTTATTCGCCTCACATTCAATGTGCTTATTTTTCTTAATTTTTTATTCTGTCTTCAGGTGGCAATATCGGCAATAAATTCAGCATCGATGTGCAAACTGGCGAGTTGACTGCGCGTTGTCTCGATCGTGAACATCATTCACGTTACCTGCTACAGATCCAAGCTCAAGATCGCGGCACGCCCAACACTTACCAAGGTCACTGCAACATCACGGTTGTTGTTGAAGATCATAATGACAACGATCCGCGCTTTGAGCAGACAAAATATGTGGCGAATATAGCCGAGAGTGCGGCTGTAGGCGCAAGCGTGTTGCGCGTAAAGGCTTCAGACGCCGATTTGGGTATTAATGCGCGTTTGGTCTACTCGCTGGCTAATGAGACACAATGGTTGTTTGCGATTGACGGCAAAACGGGTATCATCACAACAGTGGGGTAAGTGTTGAAATAAATATATGCTCTTTTTTCAGCTATACTATGTAGTATTACATATAAAACAGACGACGGAAAACTTTGTCCAACTTCTGAAAAGCTTTTGTTGATAAATGATTATTATTACCTTTAATGATCGAGGTTTGACAAATGTTGAGCTATTTGAGAAATCAGCAAAATCTGAGGTTCTAAAAATAAGGGGTGTAATAATTCTAATGCTCGAACTTCGAAATTGTTATACAATTTAATACAAAGAATCATATTACTGTTACTCGTGGTTCAGTTGTGGAACTCGCATCTGGAATTCTACTTTCAATAATATCCAACTTCTTGAGCTGATCAGCAAACTATCTGCAGTTATCTCTAGCTTGGACCGAAGTGACACATATTATCTTAAAAACAACCATTCCAACTCTAAAGAATCAGCAAGTCTATGATATAGTATATAAAAGTGGGTTCGGCAATGCTAGATTTTCTAACTCGATATCAAATATATTTCCTTGGGGAACCGAAGTCATCTTAAAACGTTTTGTATATTTCACTTAGTGTAGACCGAAACATTACCGGGCTATGATATGTTAAATATGCATAATCTCCATGCATGGAAGCTTTCTAGTCCTGTTTGCTCTTTTAAGTGTTCAGAAGAGATGGCAGTTTTGAGATGGCTGACACCTCCGTTGCATTCTCCAACTCTTCATTGAATTCAAAGAACTTATAATTGTTTTGAGGAAATGGTACTATGTCACTGCTTAGTCCACCTTGTATTACATAATATTATTCAAATTATTAAAAAATAGAAGAGTTTTAAATAAACAGAAGGATAAACAAAACAGGTTTTATTGTGGAATGTATTCTGTATGAACATGTTCCATTTAGATTCTCTCAATTATTTATGCAACGGTAATGTCCAGTAATCCTTATTTAGCTTACTTATTTTTGTATCAAGTGTATTGAAAGCAGTCGCGCATTGCGCTGGGAATCAAGCGTCCATGTTTCCAATTATACGAACGCAATCTGTTGTCATGTTCAAATTTTTTGCCGTCGCTTTTTCTCAACGCTCTTTATCTGCTACCGAAACTGCAATACCCACCACCTCACCTCTTACATATTTGACTATCGGATGACGACGAGCGCTTTGATTGTCGGCTATAATGAACCTTTTATCCTCAAAGTGACCAGCCACAAAAGAATCGCACAACAACTGACAAATAACAAACATTTCGTGATACTTTTGCCATTTTGCTAAAGTAAATGGAAATAAAAACTGAAAATCAGAACACTCGCAGCGCAAGGCAACTAGGGAATGAACCAACGAAGTTGTGAGACAGGGAAACGATGTCGGATGTAGTATATAAATGTGGCACTGAAGCTCAGTTGTCGCTATAAACAGTTCTGACGCTGCTGACCCTCACAAGATACATTCAAGTTAAAGACAGACTTTTACTAGCGAACTAAACATTTTATGAAATATTAAAAAAAAAATTTGGGAGTCCCTTATTCTTTTCCTTATTTATGTATAATATTTAAAAACATCCCTTTCTCTCTTATCGCTTATACCTCTTCCAGCCCGCTGGACCGTGAGCGCCAGAGTATGTACAATTTTTTGGTGGTCGCCACTGACGGTGGTCGCTATAGCGCTCGTTCCGCCCAAGTGTCTGTGCAAATCGTGGTCGACGATGTAAACGATAATCGGCCGGTTTTTGAGCGTTACCCCTTTCGAGCACAGGTACCCGCACTGATACAGCCCGGCCAAATGTTGTTGCAAGTCAGCGCCACTGACGTCGATGCCGGCATCAACGGTGAAATACTCTACTCACTAGGCAACAACGCCGATTCGGCAACACGCAATAAATTCCGCATTAATCCCAGCACTGGCGTGGTAAGCGCCACACAGAGCTTGGCCAGCGAGTCGGGCCGCCTGCTGCACATTGAAGTGGTGGCACGTGACAAAGGTAACCCGGCGCGTTCAGCACTTGGCCTTATAGAGTTGCGCGTAGGTGACATGACTGCTGGCGCACCAGTGTTAAGCTTTCAAAATGACACTTATCGCTTGAAATTACGTGAAAATATAGCTGAGGGTATGCGTGTGCTACAAGTGTCGGCAGTGCGTAGCGATGGACGACGACAGCAGATTTACTATTCCATTGGCGCGGGTAATGAAGATGGTGCATTAAACATAGACGCCACCACCGGCGAGATAAAAGTTGGTAATGCTGCGTACCTGGACTATGAGCGTTTTGTGGACACAACATTCCATGCGACTGCTACAGGTTCCGGCGGCCCATATCGAGGACGCGCCATGTTCTACGATGGCGAAGAGCAGTTGAGCGCAAGCTTAGAGAATGTAACCAACCGTATGGGCGATGAGCAACTAGCTGAGAGCCAACAGCTGAGTCGGAATCAGCGTGAACTACAATTGTTGCCCAAGAATGAAAATATGCAATATACTGCCAGCGCCGGGCAACCGCATGAATTACGCTTGGTGCTTGTCGCACGCACCGAAGCCGCACCACATCTCTATGCCTATGCGGAGTTAATCATCGAACTGGAAGACGAAAACGACAATAGCCCGCACTTCACGCAAACACAATATAGCAAATCGGTGTGGGAGGGCAACAACAAGGGTACATTTGTGGTGCAGGTGCAGGCATTGGATGCGGATGCTGGCGCAAATGCGCGCATTCTCTATCACATCGTCGATGGCAATCACGATAACGCGTTCGTCATTGAGCCCGCATTTAGTGGCATTGTTAAGACGAATATAGTGTTGGATCGCGAAATCCGTGACATGTACAAGTTAAAGGTGATCGCAACGGACGAAGGGGTGCCGCAAATGACGGGAACAGCAACGATACGCGTACACATTGTGGATGTGAACGACAATCAACCGACTTTTCCGCCACACAGTGTGATTAGCGTAAGCGAAGGTGAGGATATATAATATAAATATATTTATAATGTGCTATGAGTTAACTAATTCAACGAAACAATGAGGAATATTTTACAGTCTTGTAACAACGCAATCGCGGATTTATGGAATTTTAATTTGAAGCTCGGTCACTAGGGACAACGCTCGCAGACGCGTCGGTGAAACGAGTATATGCTCTTAATTGAACTGCAACTATTTTAAACATTTTTTAAATTAATCCGAAGAAGCTTGCACATACTAGTTATAACTAGCCATTATTACTAACTGAAATGCGCCCTTTATTCGTCTAAAGTTTTTCAATTATATTTAAAATTATATGAAATAATTAGCTGCATCCACTCTGGTGCATTCTATAACTTATCAATATATTTTTCTTCCTTGTTTGTCATATCCTTATATTAGGTACCGAACTGGGTACGGTCATCACCATAGTTTCAGCGAACGACGTCGATACTTACCCGGCACTTACCTATCGCTTCGGCGGCGATCTACCTGATTCCCAACAATTTATGAGCAAACCGTTCTTTGCACTCGACCGTTATAGCGGTAAGGTGACACTCAGACGTCATCTCGACTATGAGGATCAGCAGGAGCATCAATTGGAAATCATTGCCTCGGATGCGGCGCATGAGGTGCGCAGTACGCTAACAGTGCGCGTTAGTGATGAGAACGACAACGCACCCATATTCGATGCGCAACTACCGCCCGCTTATGCGGCAACGCTACCCGATCAACAAGTGATCAGTACAGCAGCAGCTGCAACAGACATTGAGTTGGTTATGATCAATGCTACAGACGCCGACGCTGAAGGTCGCAATTCCGAGATACATTACAATATTACCCCGCATTTGTATGGTTTCAGCATTAACGATCAAACTGGTACTGTGTTTGTGAATATGACACGCCTCGGCGCTATTGCTAACGATCTTTATGTGATGATCACCGCGCAGGATAGCGGCGTTATGCCATTGAAAAGTTCTACGGTTTTACGCGTGCGTGCCAGTAGGGGCAATATCGGACGCGTACAATTTCTACAGACACAATATCGCGCAAAAATCAGTGAAGCCGCGCCACTTGGCACGGTAGTGCTGCGCCTTAGTCAGGACGTACTTAACGCACATGACGACCGCGCTGCTGGTTCGCTGCTATTCAAAATAGTATCTGGAAATGAGGATGCTGCTTTCGAAGTTTATCAGTCGAGCGCTATTATACTTGTAAAACCACTTGATCGCGAACACAGCGACATCTATAAGTTGCGCTTGGTGGTAAGTGACGCACATGCGTCATCGCAGCAACTTCTAGCACAAGCGGCAGACAATTCAAGCACAGCAATAAATGTATTTGTCACAGTGGAGGATGCCAATGACAATGCACCGCAATTCGCCACTGACGGTAAGTACGAAGCTGAGGTGAGCGAACTTGCCCCACTTCGTCATTCCATAGCAAAACTTTTGGCCACCGATGCTGACCTAGAAAATACGCCTAACTCGGAAGTGGTGTACGATATAACGTCTGGCAATGACGAGGGCATGTTCACCATCGACCTCGTTTCCGGTGTGTTATTCGTGAACAACAAATTAGACTTTGACACTGGCGAAATGAACTATGCGTTGGTTATACGTGCCTGCGACAGTGCACCCGAGCCGCTATGCAGCTTGCAACCATTTCGTTTGACGTTGCGCGATGAAAACGATAACGTGCCGCGCTTTCCAGTCACTGAGTATGTTGAATTTGTGGGGGAAAATGAGCCAGTCGGCACTAGCGTGTTTACAGCTCGTGCAACCGATTTAGATCGTGGCGCTTATGGCCGCCTTAACTATACCATCGATCACGAGGCTGTGGGATTGGACGATGTCTCTTGGAAGCTATTCCGTGTTGACCCGCATACAGGCATTGTCACCTCGAATGCGGTGTTTGACTATGAGCAGCGACATCGCTACGACTTTGTGTTGCGCGCCACAGATAGCGGCGGCAAGTTGGCACGGGTTAAAGTTCGCATTGAAACCGAATCGAAAGACGAATTCGCACCACAATTCACGGAGCGCACTTATCGCTTTGCGATGCCATCGCCGTCCACCGGCTACCTGCCGTTGGGCTATATTGTGGGCCAAGTGACGGCGACCGATCGCGATAAGGGACCTGATGGACGTATTGTTTACCAATTAAGTTCTCAGCATGCCTACTTCAAGGTAAACCGCACGAATGGTGCGGTGGTGATCAAAAAGAAAGTCGACGACAATTTCGATGATGGACGTGATATTAGCCTGGTGATTGCTGCTAGCTCGGGCAGACAGGGCTCACTAACCAACATGACTGTTGTAGAAATCTCCTTGGATCCGCTAGCCAGTATCGGTACAAATTTGGCAAGCAATGGTGGTGCTAGTGGTAGCAGTGGTGTTGCCGATTGGTTAGTAGGATTGATAGTCGCAGTATTATTGGTGCTTTGTGCGGTTGCAGGCATTTTCCTTTTTGTACGTATGCGTAGTCGCAAACCACGAAATGTGACAAAGCCAAATTTAAGTACGGAGACTGTAGGTACCTCCAATAGTTACGTCGACCCCAGCGCCTTCGATACGATTCCAATTCGAGGTGGCGTAAATTCTGGACTGGCTGGCAGCAGTAGTAGTGCTGGCGTAGCCTCATCGACTGCTGGACAATTTGCCCCACCCAAGTATGATGAGATTCCGCCCTACGGTGCACATGCGGCGAGTTCAAACTCAGGTGCTGCAACGACTTCGGAACTGTCGGGATCCGAGCAATCAGGCTCGAGTGGACGGGGCTCCGCCGAGGATGATGGCGAAGACGAAGAAATACGCATGATCAACGAAGGTCCGCTGCACCACCGCAACAGCGCGGGCGTCGTTAACGTCGAGGATGGACGCATGTCCGACATCTCAGTGCAGAATACACAAGAGTACTTGGCGCGTCTAGGCATTGTAGATCGCGAAGCGAATGCTACGGGTGCTGCTTCGAATTCCTCTCATCGTTGCTCCGACGGTATGGGTGGTACACAGAAAGAAACACATCTTCATCATCCATTGCAGATGCATATGTACGATGAAGATCCCGCCGCACAAACAGACATCACCAATCTTATCTATGCGAAACTAAATGATGTAGCTGGCGCCGCATCGGATCATGCAAGTAGCGCAGATGAAGCTGCCACCACAGCCAGCAGTGTGGGCGTGGCTGTCGATCGCGTCATCAATTTCACAAACGTACCCGTCGGCCATGTGCCGAATGTCGGGCATGCCGCAAATGTTGGTCCACCTATGAACGGTTCACTCAGCTCCATTGTACACAGTGAAGAAGAGCTTACTGGCAGCTACAACTGGGACTATCTGCTCGACTGGGGGCCACAATATCAACCCCTAGCGCATGTCTTCTCCGAAATCGCACGACTCAAAGACGACAATATGTCTGTGCATAGCGGCAATAGCGGTGCTTCCTCCAGTGCTAAAAGTAAACAGTCGCAAGCGCATTCCAACGCTACCGTAAAGACACACATACCGCCACCATTGCTCACAAATGTAGCACCGCGTGCCATTAATATGGCAGTGCTATCAGGCGCAGGCGTAGGTGTACGAATACCGCAAGCCGCGCAGCATCACATAGCCACCACATCATTAGGTGGTCCAACGACGGGTGGCATTCAAGTGAATGCCAGTGGTCAGTACATGGCGCCACGTTCGCCCATCAGTCACGATACACCAGGTGGCTTCAGTACTTCAACTGCTATGTCGCCATCGTTCTCGCCATCACTCTCACCACTAGCTACACGCTCACCATCGATATCACCGCTCGGCGGTGTGACGACCGGTCATCATTTGGTGTCGCTGCCGCGGCATGCACCACAACCGACGCAGCGGGGTAAGAACGCAATGCTGGTGGAACAGGAAATGCGCGTCCGAATGTGATGAAAGACGTTGAACCCGTGGGGGCTTGAATTCCAGTTAAATACGTTTATACATAGCAAACAACAAAGTGATTATTAGTTTTGTAGGCTGAACGTTAAACGATATTCGTAAGTGTATAAAATAAAAGTTAGTAGCATTAAGTAGGCACGATTTCAATACCGTTTTTATTATTATAATGAAAATCAAGAAACAAAAGAGCAAAGAACGAATTAGGTATACAAAGAGTACATTGAGTTTGGTGAGTAAACGGTGTGTATCAAAATAATTTTCTTTTGTATTGTACTGGTATTTCGAACTGACCTATACTCACCACTCTCGGCTGTGGTATTAAGCATTTTAACCTTAATGTGCATGTTAATTTGTCCTTTATGCACTTGTACAGCTTAGTTAGTTAACACATTTAGTCTAATGATAATATGCTAAAAGTTTGCCATTATGTTTTAAGTGATTAAGTTTATACACTCATTTCAATGGATCCTCACACGATCGCTCATTACAAATATCCACCACACCATACATTCATTTGTACTATACGCCCACCCGAAATTACATAAACACATCCATACTTTAATAAATTAGTTGTAAAAAAATTTTAATACTCCAACACACACACATACATATAGTTGTAACTGTTTAAGTCACCTCTCGAACTCCAAACACACACCCCCAACGACACACCAATTGCGTCAGTACACTGATCGCTTATAAATTTGTAAATAATTGTGAAATAAAGACTACAAGCCAACAAAGACTCTTTATAGATTTGTAATCTAGTTGAAGTAGCGTCAACACAAAAAACCTTAACAAATTAATAACAAATAACACAAAAAAGCCATAAAATATAAGCATTTAACTAAACCAATTAATTTATATTTTCCATATATATTTTAGGCCGTAAGTATATTTGTACTATATGCATTTTTGCAATTGGCTTAGCCTTATTTATTGATAAAAACGAAAAGCAAGTGCTCTTAGCAATCTAATTACATATAAATAATATTTATTTATATAAAATTAGTTGCATATAGTTTTAGGGAACCACAAGAAAGCTTCCATTCCGTAGCATAAGTACACAGTAAAAAATATTTATCACTAAGGCTCTTCCATTGTATTTTAGCTTATTGTACAAATAAAAAATTCAATAAAATCAAATTGTTGCGTAACTGTGAGTGCCCTAAATTTGTACGCTATGTTTGTGTGAGTATCTGAATGCAGAATGAATTGTTAAGTATCGAGAGTAAAAGTTTCAGTAAAACTGATTAAATCGAAAGAATTGTATACACAATCGCGGTTCTTTTATCGAAAAACAATATATTATTATTTTTAATTCTTGTTATTTTTTTTTTCATTCTTTTTTTTTTTACTTTTAGTTTTATAAAAAATTATATTTTAACTGAACAAAAGTTATAGATACGTACGTTCGTATGTAATATTACAATAAATTTAACAATTTAATACATTTTATATCAAGATTAATTTTGATAAAATAAAAATATTTACAAATCCATACTATACTTACATATAAAATAATCAAGAAGAAGTAATTTTGTTTTACAATAAAATTGATAATTTTTGAATTTTATCATGTTTACGCTTTATTATTATTCTTTCAAAACACCTCGCCTTCTCAATACTAAGGAACTTCTTGTTGTTAATTGAAAGTTAAAAAGAGGAAACACATAATAAAATATTTATTTTTATACCCTGAACAGGGTATATTAAGTTTGCCTCGAAGTTTGTAACACCCAGAAGGAAACGTCGGAGACCCTATAAAATTTATACATAAATGATCAGTATGATGAGCTGAGTTGATTTAGCCATGTCCGTCTGTCCGTCATGTCTGTATATATACAAACTAGTCCCTCAGTTTTTAAGCTATCGATCTAAAACTTTGCACCTGTCCTTTTCTCACAAAGAAGCTGCTCATTTGTCGGAACGGCCGATATCGGATTATAGCATATAGCTGCCATACAAACTGAACAATCGGAATCAAGTGTTTGTATGAAAAACTTTTTCATTTAACGAGGTATCTTCACGAAATTTGGCATGTATTTTTATTTAAGGTAACAACATAATTCTCGAAGAAATTGTTTTGATCGGATCGCTATGTCATACAGCTATCATTTAAACTGAACGATCGGAGTAAAGTGCCTGCTTGGAAAGAAATTTTATTTTTTATTGCCGATTCACGAAATTAGATCTGAATGAAGTTATTGTAAGGAACCTTTGTACCTGTGGAGGGTATTATAGCTTCGGTGCAACCAAAGTTAACGTTTTTTCTTGTTTTGTCTTAAATTGATTGTTTTATTTTAATTAATTAAATGGAAAATGTGTTTCTATTACATAATAGCATTATTAATAATATTTTTGGTTTGAATATTTTTTTTAATTTTTTCATAATAAAATTTATGTATTTGATAAAATCCACGTATTGGACCTATTTTCGTTGCTTATGAACTTTTTATTTGAAAAATCACAGAACCGTAAAATTATTTTATTTTCAATTAAATATACATTTGTACTTTTTTTATTGTTTTAACAATTAAAGTTAAGCATCCGCTATATTTTACAAATTACAATTTTTTGCTTTTTAATATATTTTGATTTTTTATATAAACAATTGTATTTGATTTTGCTTGTTTGGTGCATTGCTTTGATACTGATAACAACTTTTTATACAATTAGTGTGGCCCTATTTTTAAAGCTTTTAATTTTTATAATACAGTTAGAGCTATTTGTACGATTGTTGGAAAAAACTGTTAAGCAAATAAACCAATTAAGATTTTAGAAATTAGCAATTTAAATTAAGTCATTATTAAATATAGTTTAGTATCAGCAAGAAATATGAAAGCGAACGAAATAATAAATTTTAAACATATTTAAATTAAACAAAGAAAATGGTGGTTTTTGTTTTGTAAATTTATTCACTACTGGTAAGTAGATTTTAATACAGAACAGAGCCATATATGTACGAAATTAATAAAAATGATTCCAAGAAGATGTTCAAAACAATATTGCTAAAGCAGCTAATATTATTGTGGTGGAAAAGAATCTTCCTGTATATCCCAAAACTATCGATTGTTTTTAATATCTGTCACGAATTTTCCGCAATACTCACTCTGTTGGAGTTGTGATCGACCCAAATATTCCTACATGATTGCATATGTTTATTAAATATAACCCTGTGGTTTTAAATTCCCTACTCAGAACATCATAGGCGTACAGAAATATTCAGAATAACCCGACATTACTGTATAAACTTCTCAAGTTGCCTCTAGATTAGACGTGGAATTGGCTTAGTTCTTTTCCTTCTTATAACCATTTATAATTTTATTATGAAATATGGCGTTTTTTGCAATTAAAGAACTTTAACAACTTTACGCATCAGCTCAAAAATAATAGAGCACAGAAATCGTTTTATTCTGCAGTTTAAGTTAAGGCTCCAAAAAACTGCGACCAATCAGATCAAACCTAGTATTAAATGATGTTACAATCCATATGGCACTTGTTTTGTTGTTCAAGGATCATTAGCAATTTTTCGGCTTAAGATCTCCATGACATCTATCATTCAAGGAGTTATATCTACTTGTAAATTTCCAAAAATTTATTTTATACTGAATTTATGTATTTTTAAAAATATTTTCTGAAAATTGGAAGTTGATTCGGCAAATAAATATGTTTTCAAAGTCGGTGAGTTGGACGGATGACCGACTTAAACATTACAGACGTCCTTCTCAATTTTTTAACCCACTTTAGTTGTAAATTTTTTTACAAAAAAAAACATTTCTTGGGAAACCGCCATTTTGTCCAAAATCAAACTTTTGCTAGTCTTTCGATCATTATCTGTTTTTATTTAAAATAAATGTGAATTTATTTATTTATTTGTTAAATAAAATATCTCTTCAAAAAATTTCACAAACAAACAGACTTTTTCTGACTTGCTAGTGAATAAAACTCCACAAACTTAAAAGCTTAATACAAAGACAGGAGATTGATAAGATCACTTCTGATCATACAGTTTTATCAATGAGTCACACCGATATCCGTTCAATATATAAAGTATTTATTAAGAAGGCTTGTGACCAAATTGAATGAATCGTCGCCACAGATGACCAACAGCCAGCCTTATCTTTCTAATATTTTTAAAAAGACCAGTAATATCAACGGCTTAAGGTAGAGAAAAGTGAACCGGAAACCAGCGGAAATACTTTTAAGCCCCAACAACATATACCTATGGTGACGACTAAATAAACACACCACTTTACCCGGTAAAACCCGGCGAATACACACCACACGTCAAACTGACAAAAAGGACGCAACTTACATTCAATAGACACCGGTCCTGATTCTCCTGCGATAACTCAACAGCCCTGTGTGCAACGTCTTTTTTTCCGAATTTGTAGCTGAAGCTCTCGTAGTGAAGTAGTTGACGTTCTTAAAGGTGGTAATATTTCGGTGGTGATTCCCAATCTATTAGATAAAAATGAAACAATAAAATAATATTGTTGAAAGCACTATTTTAATCAAACAAGCTACATATAAAATAATCTAAACTTATGAAAAAAGGAATACCCTAATAAACACACATTCAAACAAGGGGGAAACGCAGTAGCAATTTCAAAACGAAAACAAACAAGTAAGGAAGGGATAAGTTCGGATATAGCCGAACATTTTATACTCTCGCAAAGTCAAATGGTAAACACGTTTTAGATTTCTTTGTGCTTTGTGTTGCCACCTTGTTCTATGTTGACCGATATTTTCGGTAAAAAGTACACTATAGGCACTGGGGTCCATATATTCAATACCTATTGCCTTGAACAGTTTTAGTTCAATGTAGATAATTTTCGGTCACAAGGTGGCATACTTTAAACGTATTATTCACGGAAAGTTTTACGCCGATATAATCATTGTTGCTTAATTTGCATACTGGAAAGTGAAAAAATCAGATGGAATTTAAAATGATGTTATAGGCGTTGTTGTAATCCGATTTTGCCCATTTTCGTACTATAACATAGAAAGAAGAATACTATGTACCGAATTTGGTTGAAATCGGTTAATCAGATCCTAAGATATGGGTTTTAACCTAAAAGTGGGCGGTACCACGCCCATTATCTAATTTTAAACGTGGTTCCTATAAAGTCATCTCATACCATCCTAGAGATAAAATCTAATGTCTCTGGCTTGTTAAGTGCTTGATTTATCACGCTTTTAGTAGCTTTTAACAGTACCGTTATATGGAGAGTGGGCGGGGTTGTCCCCCGATTTCACCCATTTTCACACCGTCCATTTATTTCCAGTGAATCTTGTTATTATAGCTTTTGTGGTTTAGGGACCACGCTCACTTTTGCAAAAATATTTAAACTGCAGATGCCCCTCCTATATAGCAAATATAATATGATCCTGTATACCAAATAACAGTCCTTTATTTAATTGTGGAGCTTAGTTATGGCAATTTATTTGTTTTTGATTAATGGCGTTTTGTGGGCGTGACAGTTGTCCGAGATTTCTCAATTTTTTCTCAAGTTTGCACGGACGGACGGACGGACGGACAGACAGACATTCACCCGGATTTCATCTCGTCTATTCATCCTGATTATTTATATATATATATATAATCCTATATCTAACTCGATTAGTTTTAGGTGATACTAACAACCGTTAGGTGAACAAAACTATTATACTCTGTAGCAACAAGTAGCGAGAGTATAAAAACATTTGAAACTGCTAAACTACAAGCAGGTAAAGCAGGTAAAACCTTGACAGTCACGTGGGCACAAGTGCTGGCGAGTTGTGGCACAACGTTATTGTTGTTGTCTCACATTGGCTAATTCTTAGATTGGCGAAGACTTGTAGACGGCTACTAATATGTATTCGTATAAAGCAGATCAACGGCATCATGAAACCGAAAGCACCAAACCAACAGCAACAACAACTGGTGTATGCGTAACAAGCATGAAACTCAGCAAGGGAGCGAAACAGTCAGCGAAACTAACAAATACGAATTGCCACTCGCCGTTGTAGTCGGCAACCAACAACATAGCAACATCAACAACAATGAGAACAGCAACAACAGCAACCAGAATGGCAATCAAGCAAGTAAGCAACAATGGCAACGTGCAACACCGCAACCAAAGCTGAGGCATTGTAATTTATAATGACCGTACTAGCACAGTGGCATTAAGACAAGATCGTTTATAAAAATTAAATGGATTGCAGGTAGAACGCCTTCATTAATTTTCAAGTGAATTCCGTGCACTGGACACCGTTGCGCTTTGCGAGTTGTTATTGCTGTTTTTTTCTTGTCCGTTTCGCTAGTTGCCGATTGCTATTACTGCAGTTTTGGTGGTTGCCATGCATCGACACATACATACAAATAGTCCTTTGGAGTTGTCCGTGCCTACATATGTACATATGTATGTATATATATTATATGTATATGTGTGCAGCAACAACAGTATGTAAATGATATATGTCGCAAGGCTAATGCCTTAAGGAAATAAAGCAAAGTGGGCGATAAATGAAATTTCGAAAAGACACCAAAAAACTTCAACTATATGCGATCATGCGCATCCCATTCTGTTTTAGCTTAATAAGAATTATATTTCGTAACCTACTCAACGACAATTTCACACTTCCGGGCAAACCCGATAGGCTTCAAGAAATTGTACGCTCGTTCCAATTAAATCACACTGAGAACGAGTCGGAACGAGTCCCCTATCAATGTGTGATGTTTTGCTCCAAGGTCTAAATAGAAGCTGGATTGTCCATATACAGTTTAGACTTTACATATCCCCACTGGAAAAAGTCTAATGGTGTGATATCACATGATCTTGGTGGTCAATCGAACGGCTCAGAACGTGAAATCAGCTGTTCACCGAAGTGTTTTCTCAATAAATCCATTGATTGATGCGATGTGTGGGAAGTGGCGCCGTCTTCTTGAAACCAAATGTCGCTGAGATCACGAGCTTCAATTTCCGGCATCCAATAATCGGTTATCATGGCGCCATAACGGTCGCTATTGACGGTTATATTCACTCCGGCATCATTTTTGAAGAAATATGGATCGATGATTCCACCGGCCAACAAACCACACCAAACCATTGTTTTTTCTGAATAAAATGGCAACTCGTGAAATGGGCCTCAAGGCTGAACAAAATTTGGCTCTGAAACGTCAGATCTTCTTGGAACTTTTCAAAAGCACAAAGAGCGAAGCGACGTCACTTGGGCAGGTCGAGAGGCTTCATTTCTTGCACAAGCTGTGTTTTGTACGCTTTCAATTTAACATCTTGACGTAAAATGTGCCAAGTCGCTCCATACGTCAGTCCGAGTGGCGGCGAACGGTGTCCGTCAGTCCGTGCAAGCGATAACTTGAGTAAAAATTAAGATATTGTGATGAAACTTGGTATACGTGTTCCTTGGCCCAAGAAAGGTTGGTACGGCTACGGTCGCTATACTTTCTTCACTTCGTGTTGGACGTGGTCTATTTGGTCGAATATTATCCGATAATGAATATTGGGACTCAAGATGGTTGATGGTAGTGCGAATAGTACGCTCACCAGGCCGATTAAGTTGACTACAAAATGAGCAAAGCGCGCGAAACACATTTTTTACAGAACGTGAATTTCGTAATAAAGTTGAACAACTTGTAAACGTTGACAGCTTGACACGACTCGTGCGGAATCTGTCAAAGAAGGGCTATTGAAAAAAGTACCTATATTTGGATCACCCGTTATATATGGTTTGTTAGAGTCCACTCATATACCTTCAGTTCGGGTACATTGAGCTTAAGATGACCTTATCCATATTTCAATATCGGAAAAATAAAGGTTCTGAGAATCCAAAGTTTTAATAAAGACTTCTAAGATTTTAGTATAATTTTAAGCAGATGACTCTTCCTTCCTCCTTCTTTATTTTCTACTCTTATCACACTTATGAACGAATTTAAGAAAGCATTTCATCGATTTCGCACACACAATATATTGCTAGAGAACCCGCCTTTGATCAGATTTGCCCTAAGCAAAAAAGTTTTGTTTTGATATAATGAAATATGCGTTAAACTCTAAATTAGCAATTTTTTTGTGAAAAGATAAGTAAAGATTTTTTAGTTCAAAGAGGGATCATATATTTTGAATACTCACTTAAGCCAAAGTTTACTCAGTTAGATAACGTGCTGGTTTCTCCCACTCACTAAGTAGACTGCTGCCTTACAAGCTGATCGATGAAAATCAAGCTCAACCCCTTCATAAAATACCTTTTTTCCTTATTTACCCTTTTCGCTTATTAATATAAGTAATCCTAATTCGACTTGAAGATCTTTTATATGAAAGAGCGTGCCTAGAGGGAACCAGCAAAACGTTTTCCGTTCGATGCAAACCGTTGGCCGGAATCTAAGGTGGTTTTGCCATATCCTCAAATATTATATATTTTTATAAATACTTCTTAGTTGGATTCATTTTAGCTAATTAAAATTAAGCAAACTACTTATCCACTGAATTCTCAATCTTTCAAATACTTCTTTCATTTTGTAGAGAATAAACCTTACAACGACCTTGTTATTTTTTGAAATTCAGCTACCATGTCAAAATGTTCAATTTTGAACTTTTGAACCCTCGCGCTTGTTTTTCTCTTCCTTTCTCGCTTTTCGCTTGTGATAAGTGAACTTACTGACTGCACAGTCTCCTCCACAGCGGCCAACTTACAGGACCTAAAAATTTCCAAGTGCCACAATTTCATTTTAACAACTGATTTTACCGCACTGATATCAACGGCGCACGTTTGCTTTGAGAAAGCGCCTGCAGAAGCGGCGTCGGATTCGACTTTGACAATGGTGGTAGCAGTGTTTTTCGCTGTGCTGTATTCGCTGCTAGTGTTGACAGCACAGCCAACACCTCTGCGCTTCCACCGAAAGTTCCACTATCGCCGGCTGGCTTGCCGTCCGCCTGGCATGGTTGGCACAAGTCAGTGCTCATACTTGAGATGAATGATGGCGAACAAATTTTAAATGACATTCGTGTTGCATGCGGCGAATTTTCTCGCTACCGCGGCCACACTTCGCACTAAAGTGAACGACAGCGGAGGCAACGGCTGAGTGTTATGACAACTACTGCAACAAATGTGGCAATGTAGGTGTACGTAACAACCCTACTGGAAAGTTTAGTCGTTCCGAAGGGATTAGGTTTTGTTGTACTTGTATTCAAAACCGTAATACATTTAACCTAATATCTGATAGGTAGAGAAGAAATCCGTTAAGGCTCTTCTAATATTAACATAGGGGTACCGATTTGCCGGTGAGTGTTAATGTGGACTTTCTGCTTCTTAATTGACTTTTATCAGTCTAAAGTATTTCAAAACAATTATGTTATTTCCTTATAATTAGTTTAACGTAGCTTGTGAAAACATCCACGTTTTTTCTATACGATAGCTGCGCAGGCCTTTCCCCACGACATTCTCAGACTTGCCTCATCGCACTTCATAATTATTACGGAATGCGCAATATATGTTGTAAGGACGGGGATGATTAAAAGATTTTGAATTGAATATTAATATAATTGAATTTGAATTGGTTATATCTAGTATCTAAATAACACTACAAACACCATTTAGGCAAAAATCACATCATCATTTGCGTGGATATTTGTTAAATTTCTTTTCCCAAAATGACTACAAATCTCTTTTCCTCACAAGTCACTTGTTTCTCCTTTATTCACATACATAGTAGCCCCATTGTAAATTTCATCATGATTTTTCACTTGTCATTATTATCACGTGCTGCCACAGAGTCTCATTCACATATTTTTTTATCACTTGCAACTTCTTCTTATCTTGTTTAACCGAATTTCAGCATTTTATTTGTTGCTATATTTTATGTGACAGTATTCCATACAGCTCGCACTATCAGTTTCGGGAGATCGCACAATTCCATGGAGTTGTTAAATTAAGAATGCCACAGCAAGTGAAATAAAATATTGTATAAGTAGTGATAAGCAGAGCGCAAGCGTTTTGAAAGTTTTCTATTAAATTTAATGTTAAAACTTTAGAAGTTTTGTATTTCAGATGCGTAAATTTACGAGGCAGGCCAATGACGAAATCGAATGGAAATTACAATGCTTTGCGGAATGAGTTAGAACGGGCCTTAAAACCAGTAGAAAATTGCATTTGCTGAAATTTATATAATATAAAGCACAGAAACTAATACTAACAAGTAAGGAAGGGCTAAGTTCAGATGTAGCCGAACATTTTATACTCTCGCAAAGTCAAATGGTAGTGCTTGATTTATCGCGCTTTTAGTAATTTTTAACAGTACCGTTGTATGGGTAGTGGGTGGAATTGCCACGTGCTTTCACCCATTTCCACACTGTCGATAGAGATGCTAAAAACATTTGTTCCCAGTGAATTTTGTTATTATAGCTTCTGTGGTTTAGGAGATATGCACATTAAACCTATTAGGGACCGGACCACGCCCACTTTTTCAAAAAAATTTAAACTGCTAAACTGCAGATGCCCCTCCTATATAGCAAATATAATGGGATCCTGTATAGGAAATAACAGTCTAGTATATTATTGTGTAGCTTAGTTATGGCAATGTATTTGTTTTTGATTAATGGCGTTTTGTGATGGTCAGATTACGGCCATCTGCAATACCAACCGTCTTACGGTACCAAGAAACATGTGTACCAAGTTTCATAAAGATATCTCAATTTTTACTCAAGTTACAGCTTGCACACACGGACTGACAGAGTCACCCGGATATCAACTCCTCTCTTCATCCTGATCATTTACATATATAAAACCCTATATCTAACTAGATTAGTGTTAGGTGATACAAACAACCGTTAGGTGAACAAAACTATTATACTCTGTAGCAACAGGTTGCGAGAGTATAAAAATAATAATAGACATTCCTTCTTCTAATAACAATAACATTGAAAAATTGAAATAATCAATTTCGGAAGTATAGCAGTGTGAGAGAGACTCAGGCAGCGATGCTTGCCCGCTCTTAAACCGAGTATACTCATATTACTTATTATACTTTTGCAACATATTGCTACAGATTATAATAGTTTTGTTCACTTAACGGTTGTTTGTATCACATAAAAGTATTCGAGGTAGATATCGAGTTATATACAAATACATATATAAATGATCAGGATCACGAGACGAGCTAAATTTCGAGTGACTATCTGTCCGTCCGTCCGTGCAAGCGATAACTTGAGTAAAAAATGAGATATTGTGATTATATGTGGAGATTGGTATTGCAAATGGCAGGAATCGGACCATTGTCACGCCCACAAAACGACATTAAACGAAAACCTATAAAGACCTATAAGTACGCAATAAATTAATATTCAAAACGGGTATTTAGTACAGAAGATCGCAGTAGCCAGGGACACCTGTGGGGTAAAATGTTTTAAAAGTGGGCGTGGCCCCGCTCACTAAATGTACATATCTTCCAAACCGCTAAAGCTATACCTATCAAACTTGCTGAGAAGAAATAATTTTAGCACCTCTTTAAACTGTGTGGTCAGATAATAACCACGCCTACTCCCCATATACACCTGTGGGGTAAAATGTTTTAAAAGTGGGGGTGGCCCCGCTCCCTATATGTACATATCTTCCAAACCGCTAAAGCTATACCTATCAAACTTGCTGAGAAGAAATAATTTTAGCACCTCTGTAAACTGTGTGGTCAGATAATAACCACGCCTACTCCCCATATATCGGTTATATTGACAACCATTAAGAGTGCAATAACTCACTAAATAATGAAGGTATCTCTCAGGCTTTGATCATTACAAGTTGCGAGAATATAAAATGTTTAGCTACACCTGAACTTAGTCCTTCCTCCCTTGTAAAAGATCTCACTTTTGTGCACCTCAGTCATCTTATCCGCTAGATTTGGTTCCGGGTTTTTGAACTTATAAAATATCTTAGAATAAAATCAACTAACCTGAAATGATATAAAATGGTGGTCCCTGAGATATAAGTAAGATCAGTATAAGTATCCAACTTAAGTTCAAGTGATAAACTAGTTTAAGAAAGATGAAACTTCACTAAAAAATAGGTGACGTCACGGAAAAAACGGAATTTTTGAACTGTCCAACTGAGTAGTAAGTACGTCTCCCTCCAAATTCTATTTACACTTAAGGTGTTATTGGAGAGGATAGTCCCGTATTTTTACTCCGAACATATTGTGTAGATAAAACCATTATATCATAGAGCTACTATTCAAACTGACTGACCATTTTTCTACATTATTATGCTATAAAAAATGCATCTGTGAAGGATATTATAGCTTCACTACAACCGAAATTAACGTGTTACTTATAATCTTAAGTTATAATCACTTCAGTGTTTACCTGTAAAGACTTCGAGATAATCCCCACATGAAAGCCTACCGTCGGTCAACTCGTCGGGACTAGTTCGCGTGTATACAGACATACGGATTGTCAGACGGACATGACTAAGTCCACTCAGCTCGTCATGCTGATGATTTATATAAATATTTTAAAGGGTCTCCGACATTTCTTTCTGGGTGTTACAAACCTCGTAGCAAAGTTAATAAACCCTGTCCAGGATACAAGGTGATTTCCAAAGTAAACAGGACTTTAAAAAAAAAGACAGAACAAATAGTTTTATCGGCAAAATCAATTAATTTTATCCAAAATAGTCTCCTTCTGCTTTAATACAGCTTTTTTCACGGTCCAAACGCATGTCAAACGAGTGTTTTAGCTCGTTGCCTGGTATGGCCGCCAGTATGCCAGTGCAAGCCTTTTGAATGGCCTCCACGTCTGCATAACGATTTCCTTTCATCGGCAAACGCATTTTTCCGAAAAGGTAGAAGTCGCACGGTGCCATATCAAGTAAATACGGGGAGTGGTTGATTGTTTAAATGTGATTTTTGGTCAAATAATCGGCCACAAGCGTCGATCGATGAGACGGCGCATTATCGTGCAACAAACGCCATCTTCGTGATATTCGGGCCGAACACGTCGAATACGGCGCACCAAACAAATTGGAAAAATTCTTTGTGGACAATGCCCTTGGAATCATAAAAATAAATCAGCATTGTCTTCACTTTTGACTTCTCCAGGCGCGACTTTTGGGTTTCAGCTCATTTCTCATTTATGTCCTCACGACCACTTTGAAAACGTTGAAACGACTCGTGCACTCTGCTACGGGATAGGTAATCATCGCCATAAACTTGTTTCATCAATTGAAACGTTTCGGTAAAAGTTTTACCAATTTTAAAACAAAATTTAATGTTGGCTCTTTGTTCGAAGCTCATTTTCGCACCGATGACAAAAACATAGTGACACTTAAAACACAATTACTTCACTTCCAATAGATGAAATGTCGTGAAATTTTTACTAGAAGTCGATAAGGGATAGCAGATTCTAGCGCACTAGTCGACGTATAGATGGCACTAGAGTTTACTTTGTTACTTTTTTACTGTTTGCTTTGGAACGCACCTTGTTCACTGTTAAAGAAATTTTTAATAAGCAAAACGACAAAAAATGTATACCAAGGGGTCAAAGATCATCATCCAGCTGCTGTAATGGTTGGGTGGGGAGTCTTCTGTAAATGCGTTACACCCCTTCACTTCTGTAAAAAAAGGGGTTAAAACCTGAAACTAGCTAAAACCACCTTGCAGTGACTTAAAAGCATTATTCCTGGTTTCATAGCTACAGATAATTGGCCGTCTGGAAGTTCAGATTTGAGTCCATTGAATAATTTTGTACATCGCTTAATTAATATTTATATGCGTTATCAAATAAAATTAACTTTATTAAAATATTTATTGTATTTTCATTTTTATAACGGCTTGAACAAAACCAGAACTTATGGCAGGACTAAGTACACTGGTATAGAGATTAGAGCAAAAATAACTCAAGCTCGCACTGATTTCATTTATCTTATCCACTAGCATAAGCTCAATGTTCCTTTTTCCTGTTTAACGAACTCATAAATAGTCTTTGAATAGAGATATCGAATTCATTGATTAAAATGTATAGGATACAAGTAATCCAAAGAACGAAATATTCAGTACTTGGGACTAAAAGAAAATGTGGCTGGTTATTATAAAACAGACCAAATAAGGGAAGGAGTTATCGTACTTCTATTAATTTTACGCAATATCGTTATATGGGTAGGCGTGGTTATTACCGGTTTTTATGTTTTTTAAAATTGGAAAAAGGATTTTTATAAAAACTTATTTTAACTCACTCACGTAATAATTGTAATTCACTCTCATAATTTCATACGATTGCCTCTATCCGAGTATTGAACCCACTTTAATATAGTAAAGGCATGTTTACTTATCTATGTATGCATGCCTATATGTATCACAACATGTCCCATATTGATATATTCCCAAATGAAGTTAAAGTAAAAACCCTTTGTAAGAAACCTTGTGGTTTCTGCCGGCCACATGTCATGCGGCTCAGCGCGATTTGACTCCTCACACGTATACACTTTATTCGGCGTGCTCGCATTGGCGCAAGAATCGTGGCATTAATAGCAATAAAACCTTCGACTTTGTGTTGTGGTAGCGCAAAGAATTTATTGTACTGTACAATTGCTTGTCCCCCATGTTTTACAAGTATTTTTGGCTATAATGCGCCAATAGACTAAAAAGAAACAATCATTGTCACAACAATAGATGTAATCCAACAAGTTGAGCCGAAAGAAATAGAGCGCAGTCGGACACACGGACTTAAATACTTCATAATACATAGAGTAAGAGTACGTGCAACAACGAGAATTAGGATGAGTATGTGGCGATAATATCCACCTCAGAAGCGTGCAGACATGCGATTTCTAGTGAATTTCTATGTACGTACATATGTTATGTAGGTAGCTATGTGGCAAATTGTGTGAACCAGCGATGGTGGCCACAACTGCGGCAGCTAGACAATCCCGACAGTTGAATAAATGCGCTGGTAACTCCTTTCGCTTTTATTAAACCAACAATACCACAATACTGCTTTTTATTTAAGTTATTTATTCATAAATATATAAATTATATCATTTGAAGTATTAAATACCATTTTTCTGAAATATTTACTTGATACAAAAAATAGATATAAAGAATATAAAATTAATGAAAATTGCGGTTTCCATAAAATTTTTGTGAGAAAATCTGTGTCGTTACCTAGAATCAAGCATTAATTAATTTAATTGATTAATTAGCTCAAAATAATGTGGCATTGTTCAGTAAAGGGAAATAATATGAAGGCGCCAGCGATTGGTTGAAAGCATTTTAATGATCAGTACACCGTGGCATTATTTTGAACTCAGTTTAAAGCGCGCTGTCAAGCTTGATGAAGATAATTTCTGAAGATGTCATTAGAATAAATAGGCTGATTATTGTGGCACATAAAATGGTTGACCGTGTAGTTTATTCTTAGATATATAACATTCCGTCTAGTATGCCACTAGATTTTTCCTGAAGAAGTATGATTCAATTATCTTTTCCAAATGTGTTACTTGAGGTAAACAAGTCAGTGCGTGGGCTTATCGTCCCGGATTCTTTATTCAATTGCTCTTATGTAATTGCAGCAAAAAAAAGGCGAACATTTACTTCTACGTGATTCAAAAACGAAGAACTTTATCAAATAACATCATCAGCACCTTTCAATTTTTCGTTTGTCAAAAACATCAGAGTAAAGTTTTAAGCTTTGGCAGCTCATAAATATTAATCATATAGACTCTCATAAATCGACAGTGCTTTGAGCCTGTCACAAATTTGTTGAAGCGGCTAATACCAATTCCGGCTGCTTTATGTGGTTCGCCGAAAGTATGAACACCGAAATGTTTCAGCCTTAGTCTTGCGAAACTGGACAATGGAGGGGAATGTGGATGAATGATCCAACCGCACTGTATGTCCAGTAAGAACTACTACAAGTGCGGCAAGTTGAACATTGTCGCAGTCAACCTGGAGAGACTCTTGGCAAATGTTTACTTAAACATCCCGAAATCTCTGGTAGAATATAAGACCTATCGGGAATTTGTATCAATGTAGCACAAACCTCTCATATTAGATATGTTACAGAAAGCAACCGTGTGCATTAAAGGGTTAATATCCTACCGCTATTTTATGTGTGTGCATACATGCTAGCACAAACAGCGAAGCGCCGAAAATCTAGTACTCCTATATACAGGTTAGTTGAAAAGTTTCTGCGCTCGAAACAGGTTTTGTTATGAAATATATTTTTTTATTCAATATCTCCCTTAATTTCAATACATTTATTCCAATCATCCTCCAATAATAGTTATAAAACGACGCAAGAAATCGGTTTTATTCTGCTTAAAACACTTCGAATTATGCTGAGAAATTTGTTTTCGATTCCTGTTTTTGTTGAATTGGTAACGGATGCGGCAGTAACGTTCCAAACAGCTTTTTCAAATGTAATGATCCATGTACAATATAAGGTACTCGTTCGTCTGAGATGCCTATGGCATTAGCAATTTCACGCTTAGCCAAACTTGGATCTTTACTAACAATATTATGAACTTGTTCAATGATTACTGGTGTGGTTGCGGTTTTTGGTCGTCCTTCGCGTGGATCGTCTTCAAGCCTAGTATGACCACGTTTAAATTCGCCAGCCCAAAATTCAACGGAGCGTTTTGAAGGTGAGGACTCTTTATACACCTCTAACAATTGTTCTTAAATTTTCTTTACTTTTAAACCTTTCAAAACAAAGAATCTTATCACTGCGCGGTATTAAATTTTTTCCATATTAAAAAAATACTCTGACACTTCAACTTCAAATGACTTGTAAACAAAAAACTGATTGACAAAACGACTTGTAACTTTGCACATGTTCTCAAGACAGATGTACCAACTTGAGAAAAAAAAAATTGGAGCTTGTAGTGATATTTCTTGGTGAGACCAACCAATCTGTATTCAGATATGTGCTGCCGTATGCGATTGCCTCGCGCAGCCTTCGCAAGCGCAAAAGTGGAAGCGAAGAACATACCCGATTATACACCTACGAGTATTTATGTTTGATTGCGTGCATGTAAGAATATATATTTGCAATATGCCATGAAGTTTGTCTTCAAAATCGTCGCTGGCCGCACATACATATGTACATATTAGTTTCGTCCCGTCGTCGTCGTTGTTGTAACGCAAGTGTGGCACATTATCTTGCCACTTGATTATAGGTTATGCCCTCGCATATACATTTGCTGTGATTGCTAACTTACATTGATCCCTACCAAGTGCAATTTATCTACCACTACTGAATACTTAATAGCAACCACTCTCGCTACGAGAATTCAAATGTTTGTGGAAAGCTTTCGGTGCAATTGCAATTACATTATTCTTTATTCGTTTATTATTATTGTTGTATTGTTGATCTGATGTGTCTGTTGTACTATTAGTTTGCTGTAATTCTTACTGTAATCAACTTTGTCTGTTGTTTTTTTGTGATTTGTCCTTTTTTCGTTTTGCCACGAGAATAAGGTGTGTTCGGTTGCGGCAACTACAATGCCAAAAGTATGAAGAAAAGTAAAAAGGTTTAATGTATGTCCCTCAATATGGTATTTAGAGAGAGGAAATGTTGCAACAACAAAGGAAGGGAGAAAAACCAATCTCTAAATCACATAGCAAGAAAAGTACACAAATTAAAAGAATTTTAAATAGAGAGCTGTGGAGCAAACTAAAAAATTTTAAGCACAAACATTTTTTTTATCGGTCCTTGGTGACGTCATCGTTACAGAGAATCGTTTGCGTCATGGAACTTAAGTGGTAGTGTATAGTCCTAAAAAAACGCTTTATTCGTTAATTTATTCGGGAAAAAGAATTCGACTTTCTATTTCGACGTTTAGGCAACCGTTACCTAACTAAACTATAATACTATATGCAACATGTTGCAACCCCTTAAACATTTTCGGTTTTGATTTTTTCTGAAGACCTTTCCTGAAGTCTTATATTTATGCCAAAAAAATATCTATCTAGACCTAGAAATATAACATCGGTCACTCAATTTCAGCTGAGCATATTGACTGTTAGAGTACTGGCTAGGTAGACCTATAGATAAGAATCTTAAAATAAACCAATCTAAGACGAAATTTATAATTCTTCTTTACCAAGTACGCAGGTGGTGGAATTTTGCTCGGTTTCTGCCTTATAAGCATATATTCAACATTCATCAATATAGGATTCCACATGAATAACCACTCTATCCGAGTTTATCGCCATATAAAACAATCCCCAAAGCTCTGTATAGAAATATTCTGTAAAGCACCCACTTCGTTTCACGGAGGCGAGACTATATAATCGGGAGAGACCCAAATTTACCAACTTTTCATACTTTTAGAAATCCATACAAACTTTATGAGCGACTGACAGGGTCTTTGAAACACCAATTAAGTCGGAAAACCTCTGTCAGAAAACATCTTATTTGTTTCGAGCATCTCCAACGCCTTTGGAACTTAATATACCGCAAAAACAATACTAAATTCTTATGCAATATCTCACACTCTCAAAAACACTGTCAATCGTGATTTATACACCGTACCTTTATTTCACATATGTACGCTCATATATATAAATATTCATATGTACAGTTGGGTATTGTACTTGACCAATTGCCTTTACTACTCCCATATTTACGCCCCATACACGCCCTATATTCGGCATGCCCTCACACCTTTACTGCACAAATGCAGTTTAATCGGCTTTTAAGTTATTTTTAATCTCTCCATCTCTAAAGCATTTTCACTGGTATTACTTTTTAGATCCTAAACAGGGTATATTAATTTTGCCACGAAGTTTCTAACACCCAGAAGGAAACGTCGGAGACCATATAAAGTATATATATAAATGATCACCGTGACGAGCTGAGTTGATTTAGCCATGTCCGTCTGTCTGTCCGTCCGTCTGTCTGTCCGTCCGTCCGTCTGTCCGTCCGTATATACGCGAACTAGTCCCTCAGTTTTTGAGATATCGATCTGAAATACTGAACACTTCTTTTTCTACCCAAGAAGCTGCTCATTTGTCGGAACGGCCGATATCGGACCACTAAAGCATATAGCTGCCATACAAACTGAACAATCGGAATGAAGTGCTTGTATGGAAAACTCTTTCATTTGACGAGGTATCTTCACGAAATTTGGAATGTATTATTATTTAAAGCATTACTCTAATCTCCGAAGAAATTGTATGGATCGGATGACTATATCATATAGCTGCCATACAAATTGAACGTTTGGAATGAAGTTCTTGTAAGGGGCCTTTGTTTTTGTGAAGGGTATTATAGCTTCGGCGCAACCGAAGTTAAAGTTTTTTCTTGTTATTTTTACTTTTCGCATTTATTCTTTTCGTTATTGGCTGCGTTGTCAAATTGACTTCAACAGCTTTTTGCTGGCAATGTGACAGCTGTCAGCCATGCCCACCAACTTCCTCTGGCTACGTTTCAAAGGGTCGCACTTTTAAGAATATTTTGCATGGGCCTAAATAGTTTAAGGCATGCTTACTATATGACTTATAAATACATATTATAAAA
The DNA here is from genome assembly GCF_042242935.1 of Bactrocera oleae. Taxonomy (NCBI): domain Eukaryota; kingdom Metazoa; phylum Arthropoda; class Insecta; order Diptera; family Tephritidae; genus Bactrocera; species Bactrocera oleae. The sequence continues at coordinate 30,491,893 of NC_091537.1, forward strand.
CTTATACAAGTATGTATATGTTTCTAAAGGATTTTTACCGAACACTTTATAACTTTGAATATTTTCGAAATTAAAAATCGGTTTATAGAGTAATTAATGATTTTTTTAGGTAATTTGATCGTGATTCTATTTGAGGTGTCCATATTGAAGTTTCCCACAAATTAAAGAGTTTAATAGTTACAAACAATTCCAAACTGCAAATAAATAAAAATATGCTGAGGTTTACCTCTGAAAAAATCTGGCTAAAATGCTTATAGAAACCCGGACTCATTAAAATATTTAGCATCGCTAAAGAAAGTACAATGTACCTATATCCTGATTCTGCAGTTAGACATATATCTGAAATACCTATAATTTTGGTAATCACGTTGATCTCCTTGTCTACTTGACTATTGGTTCAAAAGCGAATTTTAGTAAACTTGTTTACTATTGAAGTCCGCACATATAGTATATATATGGGATATATCCTAAATTAGCAATGCATTACAGTATTATACTTTTGCAACATCTTGCCACATATTATAATAGTTTTGTTCACCTAACGATTATTTGTACCGCCTAAAAATAATCGACTTAGATATAGAATTATGTACGTTGACGTACATATTTCTTAAACCACTTAAACTTAATCAACCAGACTTGCTCAATATAATCCCTTCAGAAGTGTTAAAATTGGTGAACGAACGTGAACCATGTAACGGTTATGATAAAAACTACTCAAAGTACGTTAACTCAATAAATAATAGTGTTAGAGACACTTAATTCTGCACTCAAAATGATACAAAAAAGCTTTATAGGAGAGCCGGTATCAAAATTAAACAATGGGCAAGGCACTGCCCATATTTAGGTGCTCTACTAATTTCAACCCAATTTGGCAGATAATATTATCTGGCATTCCTATGTATGTTACATTGCAAAAATGGTGGAAATTAGACTACAACCACGCCCAATTCCCATATAAGAATATTTTAAATTCCATCTGATTATTTCACTTTCCAGTATAGAAAAAGAGTACCAATGAATATAACGGAATAAAACTTTATACGAATAAAGCCTTTAAGGTACCATATTGTGCCCAAAAGTTGTCACGATTGGACTACAACTTTTCCAGCCTCTAGATACCGTATATAGGGACCTCAGTTCCTAGTGCGAACCTTTTATCGAAAACATCGCTCAATGGTAATAATATGTCCGTACATCGAGAATGCGTTGAATCGGATCAATACTTCCCTTAGCCACACCTACCTTTTATAACGAACTTCTAGTTGACTTTATACCACATATGTCGGTTAATATGTGAGTTATCTGAATGAAAATGAGAGATCGTATTTTTCCATTGGTAGTGTATCTTTGGGCATAAAATGAGAAAAACGGGTGAAAACTTGCCCTATCTCCATATAACTAATATCAGGAGTTTTAAACATCCGGTTGACTTTACTCCCTATATATTGTTGATGGTTGTGAGGTACCTAGATGAAACTCAGAGAACATTTTTTTCTGTCAATAAATAAATCGGGATAACATCTAACCAACCCTCCTCCTATCTCCCCTATACCTAATATATGTAAGAATTTCAAACTTCCGGTTCGCTTTATGCCGCAGCGTATACTATTGGACATTCTATAGTCAATGACGAATATATGTGAAATTGTTCTACTAATTACCCCAAATCCCATATACTACACATAATGATTTACCAAACCTTTTTGCCGAGTATGTCGGTCAGTGTGTGAGTTATATACATACAAATTGTTTGAAAATATGTTTCCGAGTATACCTGAGCAATGTCAAAAGTTAATTCAATCAGCCCAGACCTTTTTTTTTAATGAAATTAAGTTTAAAAGTGAAATTATATTAAGGGTTTAGTGCTGAATAGAAATGGAGTCTAAACCTCATATCCATAATATAATGAATTCCGATCCTCTGGTTGACGTTTTCCACATAAACTCAATATACAGGGTATCCCAAAATGAACGCAAGATTTAAATTTAGCGCCCTTTATATAGTAAAGTGTTGACAACCTAACAAAAAAACACAAATCGACACCAGACTATTTAGGCTTTGTAAAAATGGAGCGTTACATGATAGAACAACGTGTCTTCATTATTGAACAATATTTTTTTTTTAAATAATGAAAGCTTAGCGACCGCAGCCCGTAAAACACTAAATTACTACTGAGACCTTTCCAGGTCGTGTACTCTTTCGTTTTGGTGATCGCGTGATTTAACACCATTCGATTTCTTTTTATGGATTAATTTACGCGTAATAACGCTTGCTTTAAAGGAGGAGATCCAACGTAGCATGAATGAAATTCAGATACAATTATGCAGAATAGTCATGGAAAATTTCGACTAACGAGTGCATATGTGTACGAAAAGCCGATGTGTTATTACATAAATAATCCTTCCCTATGTACATTATGATTCAATAAAAAAATTACAATTAAAAGATGAAAACTGTGTTTTCTATTTAATTCCAATCTTGAATAATTTTGGGACACTCTTTATTAACTTTAGTCTCTTCGGTTACATTCACTAATATTAAATATGGACAACATCTAAAGATATTTCCTCGGCTTTGATCCTTTCAAGTTCCAAGAGTATGAAATGATCGATTTCACCCGAACTTAGCCCTTCCTTACTTGTTTTCATTTTGTGTTTTCACTTTCACAGTAATTACTCATTCCAGCCAACCTCGGTTGTAAAATTTCTCTAAATAATAAAGCAAAACTAGAAAATACGAGAACTTCGGCCTCACCGAGGCTATAATATCCTTCACAGATGCATTTTTTATGGCATAATAAAGCATAAATAGAGCATTATCTGCATTTAATCGGTCAGTTGAAATGGCAACTATATGTTATAGTGGTTTTTGGGATAATAATCTTCGTCAAATTTTTTAAGGTACCTTGTCACATATAAAAGTTTTCTAAACATGGACTTGAGTGCGATCGATGAGTTTGTTTCACATCTATATGCTATACTTATCCAATATCGGCAATCCTGAAATAAGCAGCTTCTTGGGGAGTTTTTGTACGAACTGATGGACAGAGAAACAGATTGACTTGGCTAAATCAACTCAGCTCGTCATGTGGCTGGCTAGAATAAATTACAGACGAAATGCCCAATTTTCTACAACTGATTGGCGCAATTAGGTCGTATGTGAACAATTACTCGCCGAATATTATCTTTTAAAGCGGCCATCGTCTCGGTTTTATTTGCGTAGATAAGCGATTTCACATAACCTCACAAAAAAAGTCCAACGGTATTAAATGATACGATCTTGGAAGCCGCGCCACATGGTATTTAACCAAAGGTGGTCCACTTCAACATCCTCCAATTTATGCACGAAATAGTGGTTGATCATGGCTCTATAGCGTTCCCCATTGACTGTATCATTATGGCCGGCTGAATAAAACTTTCTTGTGAAAATCTGAATCGGTGGCGAACTTATTTTGAGACCTTTTACCGACGCGTGTGATGGTCGTTCGGCGTATATTCTTGCATGTTCTGGATTTTGTAAGCTAGCAAACCAAAATCTTCCTTAAAGTGGACAGCTTCAATTCTTTCGCGAGATGGCGGATGAACTCATTCTGGTCTTCTTCGATACTCTGCTTCACAGGAGCAATAACATCTTCGGTACGCACTGTACGGTCTCTCTGAGGATGCGCATTATCCACTAGAGCAAATATGGTGCAAAACCGATCCATGATTGCTCGAATTACTCACTCTGCTGGACGATTATGTCGACCGAATATTAGAAGCAGCACGCGATGCGTCGCGCGAACGGTACCATTATTTTAGTAATAAATTTGCATGATTTGCAAACGTTGTTCCGGATTAAGTATATTTATTATGACATGGCAAACCTAAGTATAAATCAAGTAACAGCTGTCAAAAAGACCAAGTCCGAATAAAGTATTGCCTAATTAAAAACCACAAGTCTAAAAAACACCCTTCGCAAAATGTATAGGGTCTCTGACGTTTCTTTCTGGGTGTCACGAACTTCGTAGCAAACTTAACATATCCTGTTTAGGTTATAACAAATAGCATTGTAAGATATCTAAATACTCTCTGGTAGCGAATTCAACTCGCTAACTTTGTTATTGCTTCTAAATGCAAAATTTTCGACAAGAGAGCAGGGCTCAAAGATAACAAGCAGAAAAATGGTGAATCGAATACAGCTATTATAAAATGTATTGATAAACTACTTTCAACTTGGTCTTTCAAATATTTCTCTCAAAAATCTCCAGAACTAAGTCATCTGATATTGTCTTCGTTATTTTTCTTTGTTTGTGAAAATACATTTCTAGACTTAACTATAGTGACTACAGAGTATAATAGCTTTGTTCACCTAACGGTTATTTGTATCACCTAAAACTAATCGAGATAGAAATAGGCCTAAATATTGTATATATAAATGATGTCTGTCTGTCCATCTGTCCGAGCAAGCTGTAACCTGAGTAAAAATTGAGATATCTTGATGAAACTTGGCATACATTTTCCTTGGCAAAAAAGGAACTACGCGTAATCGGATCGCTGCCACGCCCACAAAACGCCATTAATCGAAAACGTATAAAATGGCATAACTAAGCCGTAAACTAAGATACAGAACTCAAGTTTGCAACAACGACTTACATTAAAAAGAGGCACCTTTGGTGTGAAAATACTAAAAAGTGGGCGTTGCCCCAACCCCAACGTATATATCTCTAAATAGTTACAATTATTTTTACGACAGTGTGAAAATAGGTGAAATCAGATGATGACCCCGCCCACTCCCCATATAACGGTTTTGTTAAAAACTACTAAAATTGCGATAAATCAGCAATAAAATGCACCAGAGACCTAACATTTTACACTCGAGCTGTTATTAAAGGGCTTTATAGGAGCTGATGTCAATTTTGGAGGTAGGCGTGGCACCGCCCAAATTTAGGTGAAAACCCATATCATGGGGCATACTCTATCGATTTCAACCAAATTCGGTAAGTAATATTATTTTGATATATATTTGATATTTCTACATCCAGGTGCTTAAATGAGCGAAATAAGACAAAAACCACGCCTACTTTTAACGTAACACAATTTTAAATTCAAAGAAACAGAAATCAATAGAACCAGATAAAACTTTGCACGAATTGTGCCTTTAAGTTCTGCAACCTTATGACCAAAAAATGCTTACATTAGAGCAAAACTGTTCAAGAACCCAGATACCGAATATGTGAAAACTAGTTCCTACTGCTATCTTAAAAAATATCGACCAATTATTATATTACAGAAATTTGGAAAGAATCCTTTTCTGATAATAGTCTATGCGTCAACAATGGGTTAAATCGAATAATTAATTTCCTTAGCCCCCATATACCTAATAGAAAAATTTTCGAACTTCCGCACATATCGGTCAATATTTAGTAATCTTAATGAAATTGAAAGAGCGTGTTTTTCTAATAACAATGTATCGATATGTATAAGATATTTCCCCAGCTTTGGTCCTGGCGAGTTGCAAGAGTATGAAATGTTTATATTATATTAAACTTTTTCCGCGAAAATTGATATAAAGCCAAGAAAATACGTATTTTCGCTCGTTATCGTTATCATATCTATGGTGATTAAGGTTTTTGATAGCAGGCGTGTCAAACTCATAAACTCATACCAAAATAAATGAATCTTCTGCAAAATCGACGTTGAATAGATGTCGCAAAAAATATGCTTGACAATGTAACCGAGATATGAATGTAGGGTATTCATTAACTATATAATTACTGGAGACGTGGAGGAATATGAAGTAGATTAAGGGTTTGCATGCTTGTATTGGTTCAGGAGCCTATTTTTAAAGCGATAACATACTTTTTATGAAAATACGTACAAATGTATTGTAATTGTTTTTTTTTTTGTCAGTCTGTGTCATATTTGATCATACGTTTTTCTGGAATAGCCGTACAACTAGCAAATGCACACAACATTTTACTTTCTAGCACGAGAAAAGATCGAATTTATATGGCTGCGCAGGTTTTGAGGAAGCATTAATGGTCAAAACTAAACTGGCTGAAGCTTTTTTTACAGTTATTCTCACTAAAAATTTTGCTAAAATCCTGCAATCAACTTCAGGACTCTATGATTCCATCTTGAATCATTTCAATCTAAAACATTTTTTTGCATGTGAAAGCCAAATACACTTACAATAATATGCTTAGTATTTTGCAATAATTTATAGTGCCATTATTAATACTTGTATAGACATTTATTTAGAACAAACTTTTATAGCCTCTCGCCTTCACATTGCCCTAATGGCACTGCAAATTACAACTTAAATAATACCGAAAGGCAAGGTTTTACATACATAGATATAACGGGTGTTATTTTTCGAGGTAGAGAACTTTAAGTTGGCAAGATGGCGACCGATTTAACAGCTGTCAATTGATTTATTATCAGTTTGGTTTGGCAATTCATCATGAATAGACTCACGCCTGAACAACGCTTGTAAATACTGCAATTCTATTTCGAAAATAATGGTTCTGTGCGGAATACGTATCGCGCACTACGTTCATTTTATTTGTTTAGCGATGAAGCGCACTTTTGGTTGAATGGCTATGTCAACAAACAAAATTGCCGCATTTGGAGTGAAGCTAATCCTCAAGTGTATGTCGAAACATCGTTACATCCAGAAAACTGACTGTTTGGTGCGCTTTATGGGCTGGTGGAATCATTGGTCCGTACTTCTTCAAAATTGATGATGGCCAGAACGTTACAGTCAATGATGATCGGTACAAAGCCATGATTACTAACTTTTCCATTCCTGAATTGAACAACCATGATGTCCAGGAGTTGTTGTTCCAACAAGACGGCGCAACATGTCACACAGCTCGTGTCGCAATCGACTTATTAAAAGACACGTTTGGTGACCGCCTAATTTCACGTTTTGGACCTGTGAATTGGCCTCCAAAATCACTTACCACCGCTAGACTACTTTCCGTGGAGTTATGTAAAGTCATTGGTCTATGCGCATAAGCCACAAACACTTAACAATTTGAAAGACAACATTCGCCGTGTTATTGCCGATATACGGCTACAAATGTTGGAAAAAGTCATCGAAAATTGGACGTCCAGATTGGACTACATCCGAGCCAGCCGTGGCGGTCAGATGCCAGAAATCATATTTAAAACGTAATGCCAAAAGATTATCTTTCTAATAAATAAAATTCATGTCAATATAATAAAAAAAACACCTTTTACAAATATGCAGCAGCGCGTGTGTTCATGTGACTCCATATGAATAAAAAAATGAGAGCGCTTGCGCAAGGCCACACTTGTATCTGGCCTCCTTTGGCAAAAATAGCATACATATACGAGTTCATATTTATTCGAGTGTGTGTGTGTTAATGTCTTTATGTGAATGAGTAAGTATAAAAATTAGCTTAGGTACAAAATTTCTTTATTACAGATAATTCCAAAGAAGCCGCCGACGTCATTAATGTGCGGGCACAATACAAAACTTGCGAACAAAGTCCAATCAACGAATAACTGCAAACATATACGGTGATTCATACGTATTTATTATTTTATATGTATGCAGACTCTCACAAGAGGTGTAGGTATTTGTGGCAACAATTATTTTCGCATTTGGCATGTTGCGCCTAATATTTGAGCTTATTAGTGCAACAACACTATCAAGAACAAATGAAGCAATAACAAGAGCCAATGGCGAGCAATCACCAGTAATGAAACGCGCAATGTAGAGTATCAGCGTCTTCAACAGCATTATCCCAAAGGATGGCGAACTCCAGGTGTTTGGTCCGATGTGGCATTACGGGTTTAATCAAAGGGAAAACAACTGGCAGGGATTTGCGCGCATCGCTGCCAAGTTTGAAACTGACATGGGCTGTGTACATGTGTACACCCTGGCAATGGCAATAACAACACCAATAAAACTACGCGCTAAAAAGCTAAATCAACGCTGCCGCACATATGAAGTCCTCAAGTGAACGCATATATCTACAGATATATCCTTCAGCGCATCCAATTCCGCGCTTGTTCACTTTTACACCTTCCGCCGCCGCCATTGCGCTCGCCACCGATCTATGGTCTCATCTGACACTTGCAATGAAGACATTAAGGCTAATGGAAATGTTATAAAGGCGTTGCAAGTGATTGTTGCCAAAGCTGTTCAGTTAAGTTATAAGAAAGCCCGCAGTGCCGACGCCTATGCTTTCCTTATCACCATTGTATACATTCATGTATGTGTTGTTGTTGTGAATTTTGACATCTTCACTCAATATATGCCCGCCCGGATTTGTATATAATTCACAGCTTTAATATGCCTCATCAACAATCGACTAAATTGTTTGGAGTCAAGTATTAATGGCGGTTTGAGGTTCCTGTCGGTTTTTGGTTAAGCAAAAGAGTGTGATAAACACAAAAGATGTTTGCTGTTAAAATACCGTGTTGCTACAGAGAATAAAAGTTCTGTTCACCTAAGGCTTGTTTGTATCAGCTAAAACTAATCGAGATAGATGTTGGGTTATATAAAGGGTGTTTTTTAGAGGTATAGAACTTTAAATTGCAATAAAACAACGATGGACTCTTCGATTGACATGAATTTTATTTATCAGAAAGATAATCTTGTGACATTACATTTTATATATGATTTCTGGCATATGACTGCCACGGCTGGCTCGATGTACTCCAATCTGGACGTCCAATTTTCGATGACTTTTTCCAACTTTTGTGGCCATATATCGGCAATAGCACGGCGAATGTTTTCTTCCAAATTGTTAAGCGTTTGTGGCTTATGCGCATAGACCAATGACTTTACATAACCCCACGGAAAGTAGTCTAGCGGTGTTAAGTGATCTCGGAGGCCAATTCACAGGTCTAAAACGTGAAATTAGGCGGTCACCAAACGTATCTTTCAATAAATCGATTGTGGCACGAGCTGTGTGACATGTTGCAGCGTTTTGTTGGAACAACAACTCCTGGACATCATGGTTGTTCAATTCAGGAATGGAAAAGTTAGTAATCATGGCTTTATACCGATCACCATTGACTGTAACGTTCTGGCCATCATCAATTTTGATGAAGTACGGACCAATGATTCCACCAGCCCATAAAGCGCACCAAACAGTCAGTTCTTCTGGATGTAACGGTGTTTCGACATACACTTGAGGATTAGCTTCACTCCAAATGCGGCAGTTTTGTTTGTTGACATAGCCATTCAAACAAAAGTGCGCTTCAGGCGGGTGTCTATTCATGATGAATTGCAAAACCAAACTGAGAATAAATCACTTGACAGCTGTAAAATCGGTCTTCATCTTGAACAGTAATGCCAACTTAAAGTTCTATACCTCGAAAAAAACACCCGTTATATATGTAAATGAACAGAATAACGAGACGAGTTGAAATCCCATAGACTGTCTGTTTGTCCGTCCGCAAGTTGTAACTTGAGGACAAACTAAGATATCTTGATGAAACTTAGTACACAAGTTAATTGGCACAATAATATGGTTGAATAAATGTTTTTTTAAAGTGAGCGTGGCCTCGCCCTCTAATAGGTTTAAGTCTTATATCTCCTAAACCATTTGACCTTCCCTTTCTTTGACAGTAGGTATGAATATGGATGAAATCGGATGATAACCCCGCCCACTCCCCATATAACGGTTTAGTTTAAAACTACTAAAGGAGCGCTACAATATTACGAAATTCATCAGAGACGATAAATTTTACATCCGGGATTGTACAATAGGGTTTTATAGGAGCCGATATCAAAATTGGACGTTGGGGGTGGCACCACTCAGATTTAGGTGATATTGCATATCTCCGGAACAACTCAACCAATTTTAACTAAATTTTGTACGTAGGGTTATTTTAATATTCCCATATCACAGTGTCAAAAAGGGGCGAAATCAGACTAGAACCTCGCCACATGGTTCTTAAACTTTCCACTATACAAATCAAGAACCAAAGAATAGATCGGAACAAAACTTTGCGCAAATGGTGCCTTTGAGGTATACCATCTCAAGGCTAAACATTTTAGTACTACATTCATATTCAACAATTTCGTCAGGATAATTATTAGGCATAAAGTCAGCTAGCCTGACGAAAGTCATTATATGTTGTATACGGAAGTTGGGGTAATTCATGAACTGAGTATATTCAATATTATACGTTAACTGAATTTGGCTAAGGTATCTTACATAATGACTAATACTATATACGGTATAAAGCCAACTGGAAGGTTGTAATTCTTGGTATGCAAGTTATATGGGAGCGAGGGGTAGATTGACTTGATTTTATCCAGCTTTATTACTTAGACATATCATTACAAGAAATATATCTTCTCTGTGATTCAATAAAATACCTCATGTATTGTATGTAAGGTATAAAGGCAAACTTGAAAATCCTCATATTTAGTCCACGGGGGCTAGGAGAAGCATTGGCCCGATTTTACCCATTTTGGGAACAGGGGCATGTTGTTATCATACAAAATTTCTCTCCAAATTTCAATTATAGACCTCACGGAAGGACCGATATTTCCAGTAAAAAGTCAGCTATAGGCATAGGGGTTCACATACTCGGTATCTGGGGCCTTGAAAGTTATGATCCGATCTCGAAAGTTTTTAGACGTAAGATAACCAAAAGAAAGCAAAGTGTAATTACAATAACGTCACTGGATCTCTATTTATAATCCGTAAAATTAATAAATCAGATTTAATTTAAAATTGTTATACATGTAAGTAAGCGTGTCTGAAATCATATTTGACCCATTTCTAGAATATAACATAAGAATTAAAAAGTAATGTCATGCACTAAATTTGGTTAAAATTTGTCGAATAGTTCTAGAGATATAAGACTTCACCTAAAAGTCTCTTGTGTAAAATTTAATGTCTCTGATGTATTTATCTAGTAAGATTAATCTAAAATAAGAAATTTATTAATTTTCGATAAAATAAAAATTAATACCTTGACTCAAATAAGAGAATAAACCAACTAGCCCAGTTACCGTACAGTTACCATACAGCGAAACTACTTTCCTTTCTTTCCAGCTCTTTGAAGCCTTGGCACCTGTTAATTAATTTTTAACCACGCTATGTAATAAGTAACTCGCTTCAATTCAGTGCAAACAAAGCACACGTACACATTCATGGATACATTAAAATTCCTGCCAATGAGTCAAAAAACAATAAGAGCCCGGCGGTAATACGCATGTGTTAGTCAAAATACAATCAACTCAGCGAAACATTTATGTTTGATAAAAGCTCATAATCCGTAGCAAATGCGTGGATGCAGCCATCTCACCACTGATCCAAGACGCCACACAATTTAGAACCCAACACGATGCTTCTTCGCCAACACTACCTTGAATTTCTATTACATTTTGTCAGGATGCAGCGGTTGTTGTTGTTGCACGTGGCGGTCAGTCGGCGAATCATTCATTCTGAATAATATCCAATGCAGTGAACATCAAACAAAGGCGTCAGCATTAACAACAACAAAACAACGAACAATACACATTGCCAAATGCCTGTCTATTCCGCAGATAAAGTGGCTTTAGTATCAGGGGACTATCGAGGTTCTAAGTCTCCCCTTTTCTTTCGCTTTTATTTTTCCTATATTGCCCTGCTATGAGTTTGTCGATGTTGTTTTGTTTTGAATTCATTTGTGTCTTATTCTGTTTTTAATAATTTTTTTTTTGCATCTTGTGGCTCATCAACAACATCGTCATCGCCACCGTCATTTTATAGCTGCTACTATTGTTGGCCTTGCAAAATGCTAGCCCATGTTGTTGTTGCTTGTATTTATGTTTTGTTGTTCTTGTTAAAGTTCTGAATATTGTTTGTGTTGCTGCTGACGTTTTGTGAAAATAAATGGCGACAATCAAAAATGATGAAGATAAGTTTAATGCTGCGCCGACTATTTCGGCTTTCCGTCGAATTCGATGCTTCTTATTGTTTTCTAGATCACATAAGTGTGTATAAATATTTGTAAAGGCACAAAAATCTGTTTGGATAAGCTCAAGATTGGGTTTGAAGCACTCAATACGGATCTCTCAATATGCACTTGATGAGCGGTTCCCTCCAGTACAGTAAGTACTAATACCACTCAATACCGAAGTTGCGAATTGGCACTGTGAAAAAAATTTGTTCTAGTAGTGGTATACCCTCAATCACACCCATATTACTTTAAGTAGAAAGTCACCAGAGAAACTAGTTGTTAAGCAAAATCCAAACTTTCATCCGACATCTCCAAAACCTACTATAGAATATTATGACATTATGTATGATATTTTGAAACACGAGCGTTCAAATAACTAAAGTTACTGTAAATAAACTTTTCTCCTCCCTTTGTTTAAGACATCACGAACTAATGTATTTCTCTGCAAACTCACATTAAAACAAGAAAAACCGTTAACTTCGGTTGCACCGAAGCTATAATACCCTTCACAAATACAAAGGCCCCTTACAAGAACTTTATTCCGAACGTTCAATTTGTATGGTAGCTATATGATATAGTGATCTGATCTGACCAATTTCTGCGGAGAATAATTTGTTGCCTTAAGCGATAACTCGTGCCTAATTTCGTGAAGAGATCCCGTCAAATAAACAAATCTTCCATGCAAGCTCTGATCTGATCTTGAAAAGATCTGAAAAATTTTTTGATAACTATCAACTTATGAGAATACAAACAATTTACTACAATTATAAATTGTATTTCATTATTATTATTGAACAATATTAATACATCATTAAAGATTATAAGTTTTTAAAAAGAAATTCACAAAAAAAATTAAATGCAGCATATTTTACTCGATAAATATGTTTAGGTTATGCCGTTAAATTCGGTTGCAATTAAGTTAAGATAGTTAGAATATCCTTCACAAATATGAAAGTTTCTATACACGAAATTTATTTTGATGATTGAGATATCTCGTCAAATAAAAAAGTTGTCCATACAAGGACTTGATTCCGATCGTTCAGTTTTTATGGCAGCTATATGCTATGGTGATCCGATATCGCCGGTTCCTACAAATGAGCAGCGTCTTGGGAAGTAAAAGACGTGTGCAAAATTTGAGATCGTTTTCTCAAACACTGAGGGCCTAGTTCGCGTATATACAGGCTGTCGGCATGGCTAATCGGTAGCTAATGGTATAAAAATTAGCTTAATTACGCAGTTGTCTATGACAAGTATCCGGTAGTCATGCATAATGTAAATTTTGGTATGCCTGGTATTACTGGTATTACTGGTGATAGTTGTCATACGCAATGTAAGATAGTGGCACCTAGGACAAAATAAGTAGCTGATAATACAACTATCTGGCACTCTTACACTTACTAAGGTATGAAAAAATGTAAGCTCCTTTTAGTTCAAAAACATCAAAACCTTCAAAAACATCCATTAGCAGATCAGTCGTTTATACAAAGAAAAGATGCTGAGTGGTTTCTAAAATTACTAGTATGCTCAAAGAAGCTAAATATGATCACGACATCTATTCACGGAAAAGAAAGAGCTCAATTGGATACACGGTTATTCAAAATTGCTAAACATCTAAAGCTATAATTAATTTCAATTTCCTTGTCCACTAAAACATTTAGGTAAATTATATAAAAATATATGGCTTTACAAGTCAAGCCAAGAAAAAAATTGAAAAACGTTTAGCTAAATTTTGTTTTATTTTTAATTGGACTAATGAAAAAATTAAAATTGGTAAATATTCCAGATGTGTAGTTCTTCAATCAAGCATTTGATGCAAGTTTTTGCCACTCAACTATGTTTCAATTGGCTTTTGAAATCCTGTCTTATGGTAATAGTAGATTCTATGAAAAGGTTCTATACATATATATTATACAAACCCTCACTTAAGCATATTAGCTTCAAGATGACCTCCCCGCGACGCTTGCATTATAATGCGCAAAGATTTGACAAAGGTTGCTGGTTGACATTGCGCAGTGTCTTCATAAAATTTGCATTTTAGCGCAGTTCATTGTATACATACTGTCACAGCGAACAATCGTCGAAGAAATGACAACAATTGACTCTGCTCTGCTTGATTATTTTGGGTGATTGTGCATCAAACTACATTCAGATAAAGCAGTTTTTGTCTCTCTTTTTAAGTTTCGTGCACCTTTTGGGTGCATATTTATGTATATGCGAATTTGTGTGTGTGTTTCGGTATGAGTCGTTTAGGCCGTTTTGCTCGACTGACTGTCATTGTCAATGTGCGCCGCCGCCGCCGCTGTGCTGCTGTGCCAATGTGTTTATTTGTTGTAGTGTTCATTGTAGTCAGTTGAGTGCGCTTGTCAAAATGATGAAACATTCGATACATGCGACTTTTTGGACTGCCAGTGATGTCCAACGATGTCGCATTCGCAGGCCAAATGGTCGCCTGGGGGCTTAACTGCATACGACGTCTTGACAGGAGAGGCTCTTTTATGCAAAATGGCTGTTAGTTGAGGCAACCTTTTGATTGTTTGAATTTCAGGCGCCGAAAATGCAGCAAAATAAATTCTAAACAAACACAACAAAAACAAAAACATGATCGCTTGGCCTTGTTCATGTCGTTTAATGAAGCGCTGGGTGCAGGAGGGAAGAACAGAGTAAGCTTTGTACACACACACGCGCATGGGCAATTGTTGCGCTAGAGAGCGCTTTAAATATTTACGGAATTAATTAACCTTAATCGACAGCAATATGATTGTTTGTTGCGCACTTTATGCTCATTCAATTCATTGCAAATAACAAAAGACCTTACAAGCGAACTCACTCAATTTGCGCGAACGCGACTGTCACGCTTCGGACTTTTCATGCGCATGCGCCTCAGTCCAGTTGGCAGGTGTACATCAGCCATACTATATGCATAACTAGCAGAACAAAAACAACAAAATAGCAAAATCAAATAACTTAATTATGCAGATAAGTATACTTTTATGCAATAACTCAAGGAAACAATTATTTAAATTTTTATTGACACTGAGACAGACGATATTCTGTCGTTAACAAACAGCTCGAGTAATGCACGTATGTGGTATTTCAGTTTGTTATTAATGCATAATTCGTCATTGTAAATAAAAAATCCTTTAACCTAATTTAGACGAGAGCATATGATAGTATAGTAGTAGTCAATCATATTAATCGGAATTTTTTTTTATGGAATTTGATTATTTTAAATATTGGAAAATTAGAAAAAATAAGACGATTGGAACAAAACGCAACACTCTTCGGTTAAAACTCTCTTTTCTACAACGAAGCTTTGCTACGCTTAGATATTAGGAGACCGAAGGAGTGGTCTTACCTAGTATTGCAAGATAAACCAAATATTGTATATCACGATATTTGGTATAGCGGTATAGAAGTAGACGAAGAAGTATCCTACTAGAATTATTTCATGAACCCATTGTTGAAATGTGGAAAATGAAACCAAAATACTTTAGGACTGGTTCCATATTTAGTAAATCCAGAAAATGATTAAACAAAGCTTAAACAGTATTTGTTTTATTGTGAAGTTATAGAAGCAAAACAGAAATATGAAGATCGCGAGATCATATTATATTTCTTCGAAATTTGCCAAATAAACTAGAATAAACTTTTATCGGTATACTTCAGCAATCTTATGCTGTCATAAATTATTGCTCTGGAGAGGTTTAGACTTGGTACCCGCAATATTTTCTGCTATACCATAAGAACGCACAAGACTTTTCCGATTTTATAACCCATTTTATTATCTGTTGTAACGACGGTTTTTATAAAATGTTTTCCATAACTTTGGCACATGTTTAAAGTACAATCAATTGAATATTTTCCAGGACGAAAGAAAGGAGGTAAAAGGGTGAAGGTAGATGCAATACAAGGAAAATTTATACTATGGTAACTGGAGCGAATTGTTGGATAAACTTTACTTTGAACAGCTTGACGATATAATACCATACGTACATCAACAGCGTTTTTAACAGCTACGTGAATAGTTCTTCGATATTCTGCGGTACGAATTGGGGAACAAGGTTTTTATTTAAGACTCGAATTCTCAATCTTCTCTTTCTTTATACCCTTAACAGAGTATATTAAGTTTGCCACGAAGTTTGTAACACTCAAAAAGAAACGTCGAAGACCCTATAAAGTATATATATAAATTATCAGCGTGATGAGCTGAGATGATTTAGCCATGCCCTTAGTTATCGAGATAACGATCTGCAATTTTGCACACGTGTTTTTCTCCCCAAGAAGCTACTCATTGGTTGGAACGCCGATATTGTACAACTATAACATATAGCTGTCATACAAACTGACCGATCGGAATCAAGTATTTGCATGTAAAACGTTTTTATTTGACAATGTATCGTTACGAAATTTGGCATGGCTAATTATCCAAATTAGAATCTCCGCAGAAATTATTCTGATCGGCTCACTATAGCATATAGCTGCCATATAAACTGAATTATCGGAATCAAATTCTTATCGTCACGCAGCACAGATTATTATCCACGGCGATGCAGTAATATTCGAATAAATTGTTCAAATCAGACCACTATAACATACAGCTGCCATACAAAACGACCGAACAAAATAAATTTCGTGTATAGAAACTTTTGTATTTGTGAAGGGTATTATATCTTCGTTGCAACCAAAGTTAACGGTTTTTCTTGTTTTTCTTTTTATTCTTAAAAGAACTTTCTTCTGTGTAAAAACCTTATTTGAATCGCCATAACTTCTGGTATCTTTTACCAATGCTCGTCAGCACTGTACTGGTCTGTTTTAATTTTAAGTGTTGAAAATAATAATTTGTTAGTCAAAAGCAACCATAAACTAATGTAGACCCACAAACTTTCTCACTTCGCTTACAAGTATCACCAAATCATTTGTTTGCTGGTGTTACATGCCATAAGGCGTTTGTGCAGCATTCTTATCTTTCTCACTTAGCTTACAAGTATCACCAAATCATGTGTTTGCTGGTATTACATGCCATAAGGCGTTTGTGCAGCACTCTTATCTTTCGTAACCATCTCTCCAATAACTGCATATTTTTCCTAACAGTAATTTCAGTAATTTTGCCGTTTTTGAAAACCTGCTTGCAAAAACCAATAAAAGAACACGCATTCACCGGTAAACACCAACCGAATCACCGAATGCAATCCCTGTCTGTGCGGCTGTGCGGGGTATTAATTTCAAGACAAACCTTTCATATTTTTCACAACATTTCACCTCATTAATCTAACAAAAAGAGCGCATTTTTATTTTGGCAACTTGTCAGTGGCCATCATGGGCCCTTTGCCACAAAACGACCGCAACGCCAGTGCGCAGGCGAAATGCAAGTGGATAAAAAGCAAATGACAACAACAACAGTAACAAGCCAACTGGACAAAAGTTCGCCAAAAGAAGGAGTGGTCGATGACTTTTTAATTGATTAAAATGAGAAATCGTTGCGATCGCAACCGCCAGATTGGCTGGGATCTGATTTCAAGTAAAACAAGCAATAAAAACAACAGCGACGGCAAATGCGCCATCTAGCGGCTACAAGTGTGGCCTTTGCGATGGGGCCCATTGTTTGTTAATGAAAAATTCACTGCGCAGCAAATTTTGGGTAGCTTTTGTAAATTTGTCATTGTTGAAATCATAATTTTTTGTGTACTCCTTCGCTTTTAGTTTTGCCTTTTGCTGCGCTTTTCATTACTTCTATAGCTGTAAGCAGTACATGACAGGAAATGAAATTTGACACTTTAACAAGTAGGTACGCGTGCAGAGCAACAAGCGAAGTAACAACAAAAAACAGCAAATTCATTATTGCGCTACAGCAGCAACGTGACCGCAAGTTACAGCAAGGGCAAAGGGCAAGACAGCCGTTTCCTGAATTTTGTTGTTTTTATACTCTCGCAACATGTTGCTACAGAGTATAATAGTTTTGTTCCCCTAACGGTTGTTAGTATCACCTAAAACTAATCGAATTAGATATAGGGTTATGTATATTTACTTAAATGATCAGTATGAAGAGACGAGTTCAAATTCGGGTGACTGTCTGTCCGTCCGTCCGTCTGCGCAAACTTGAGCAAAAATTGAGATATCTCGGACAACTGTCACGCCCACAAAACACCATTAATCAAAAACAAATAAATTGCCATAACTAAGCACCACAATTAAATGCAAGACAGTTATTTGGTATACAGGATCACACAAGAGAGGGGAATCTACAGTTTAAATTTTTTTGAAAAAGTGGGCGTGGTCCCGCCCCTAATAGGTGCGCATATCTCCTAAACCGCAAAATCTATACTAAGAAAATTCACTGGGAACAAATATTTTTAGCACCCCTATCGACAGTGTGAAAATGGGTGAAATCGAGTTACAACCCCGCCCATTTCCCATATAACGGTACTGTTAAGCCGCCCACTTTTAAGTAAAAACCTATATCTTATGATCTGCTTAACCGATTTCAACCAATATCGGTACATAATATTCTTCTCAAATTTTTATGTTAGTGCGAAAATGGGCGAAATCGGATTACAACCACGCCTATTTCCTATATAACACCATTTTAAATGATTCCATCTGATTCTTTCACTTTCCACTCTGCAAATCAAGCAACAATGATTGTATCGGGGTAGAATTTGCATGAATAGTGCGTTTAAAGTATGTCAAACTTGTGACCAAAAATTGTCTAAATCGAACCAAAACTGTTCAAGCCTCTAAGTAGTGAATATGTGGTGCCACAGTGCCTATAGTTGACTTTTTACAGAAAACAGCGGTCAATGTGTAAGATATATAATTGAAATGCACATAATAAAATAAATAAACGAAACTCTCGATAATAATATGTTTTTGTGTAAAAACTGGGTTGAATCGGATCAATACTTCCTTTAATATACAATTTTGCCAACACCTGACGTAATTTTCCTTGCAAGTTGCGAGAGTATAAAATGTTCATTACACCCGAACTTAGAACTTCCTTAATTGTTTGATATATATTTTGTAATTGTTTTGGATATACCTTCAGAATTGTTGCGTGCATTCCTTTTGATCCACTTGTGGCTCTACTGCGTTAATATATTTTTTTACACTCGTAGCTTTATTGTCAACATCAGTGGGTTTGTGCGCATGCGCGTCGACGCTGTGGCCATCCATACAGCAGGTTCAATAATTGCGCAGAATGAGCCGAAAGCGCACACTAGAAACAGCCAATTTCTCAATTTATTTTTATTTTACTCCTTTTTTGAGATTTTTTTGTTCTTTCCACTGGCATTTGAAGGCAACATGCGGTCGCATTATGTGCCTTGCAGTCGGCGCACAAAAACCTATTGAGCTTTTTGAGCTGCTATCAAATTACAGTGGACATTGGGCGGCGCATTTGTCGCTAGCCTGCATGTGTGACCCACGCCATCGGCGTTCGGAGACCGCTAATGCGTCCATACAATTTCCCTTTGAACTTCAATTGTATATGTTGCCTGTATTTTTTTTTGTGTTGCATCAACTTTAATTTTGCTTCAAAATTGCTTCGGAATTGTAATGATTGCCTTAATTTCTATGCGATCCGTTGTAGAGCCGACCGCTACTGAGCCGCGTAAATGCACTCGAAATTGCCGAATTCACAACGATATTTCACTAACGACTTTTGACTTTTCCCCTCGTGTTATTGTTGTTAGTGCAGGCATACGGTATTTGAAACATTTCTTGCATTGTCAACGCGACAAGATTTTTTTGCAAATGTGCATTCTTAGCGGTCAAATGGTGTAACAAAAAATGCGTGCAACACAAAGTAACCAAACATTCGCAACATTATGCACAATTTACGCTGAAATCTACTTTGTTTAAAACCAATATTCCTTGAATCTTCCTGTCTTATTATATACACTTAATATATAGTGTTCTAGATCCTCACTTAATAAAGTCAGGTGTTTTGGAAATATATCAGATCAACTAAAAAGGAGTCCACGTCAATATCGATGTGTATGGCCGGCTTTGTCCTGATGAAACCCAATTTCCCTCCTATTGCCCAAAGCCGTCCGCTTCTGTGTGATTGCTTCCTTCAGAAGATCCAATTGTTAACAGCATTGGTCCGAATTAAGAGTTTGACCGTATTGGAGCAACTCATAATAAATGATTCGCTACCAATCTCACCAAATATATAGGATCATCAATCCTGGCCTGCTCACCGTTTGCGTCGGTTCAGCAGGATTCGACCTCGATCGTTCATTCCTTGACGTTGTAACTGACTTATCAATAGTAACCATACGCTTCAGAAATGTATCGATTTTGTTGGAACTCTGAAGCGATACGCAAAAGAATATGCATTGAATTTATTGCTCTTTGCTGATGTCCATCGTTGAAGTGTGGTCAAATATGCTTAGTCAAACTGTGTTTAGTACAAAATCTTATCTTTCTAACGTCATATAGCTTAATAGCACTTATACAACCCCATATAGTGGACCATATTAGGTTCCAAAAGCTTCCAGGAATCTCAATATATTCTATATTTAAACCTCGAACCCTAAGAGTTACTGTAAGGTTAGTTGAGAGAACTTTCTTTCACAAGACTTTGTCATATATTTCCAGTGAGTACCCAAAATACCCATAATCAAATCAATCACCTCTTATTCAAAAATAATAATTTTATTGATTAGGCTAGATTAGTTGATCCAATATTTGGAAGTAAATATTTACCGAT
Source organism: Bactrocera oleae (assembly GCF_042242935.1). Taxonomy (NCBI): domain Eukaryota; kingdom Metazoa; phylum Arthropoda; class Insecta; order Diptera; family Tephritidae; genus Bactrocera; species Bactrocera oleae. The sequence continues at coordinate 30,512,527 of NC_091537.1, forward strand.
CCTTAGCTCTTGCAATGACAAACCTATTTAAATAATGACCAAAAGTAGTTCGTGCTTCCGTAACATCGAAGAAAGATATCCTTGATTTTCTTTTTATTACATTAGAAATAAATAAAATTATTGATTTCGGTAATAACAATTTTGCCTATTATTTTATTCGGCCTTATAGCTTAATTTATTTTTCTTAATATTTATTTAATGTCGTAAAGAGGAGAACATACCTACAAATATTTCGCATTGAATTCTGTTTTACCAAGGAATACTTCTAAGATAGTCTATAAAGTCGGTCACATATTTCAGGATGTGCCAACGTGAACACAAGATTCAGAATTAAGTACAGACATGCAACATTTAACCCTACAAATAGGCATACAAAAATCATGACGATTTTCGGAGTCACAGTATCGAGAATGTTATAGATTTATGACCGACCACTAAATTGTTGCCATTATAATCAAAGGTTTATACAAGATGTTAATACCCAACGATTGCATCTTTCTGAACTTATTTAGTAAAGATGCACTAAATTCTAATATAATTTCGACATTCATCCCTTGAACATTAGAGTGTATTTTTATAAATTTTATGAAACAACTCAGCACACTTATGATTTTCTTTTAAGCATCAAAAACCGATTGCAACCGCAGAGTATAAAAACCACATCGAATAAATGTCACTCAAAATTATTTGCTAAAATCGCGGAGCCACCAAAACTTTCCAATTTGGTCCATGTAGCCTTTTCCGCTTGCTGAAATTGAAATCTTCACTTTAGTCAAATAATTGAATTTATAGTAAAGTTTTGGCTGAAGAAACCAAGGCCATTCCAGAACAGTCTTCTAATAAATGTACGAAAAATAAGAATAATCGTATGTTTGTATTAACAACAAAGCACTCAAGTTTGACACCATAAAAAGATTTGAACTTTTTTTACCGGATTGTAAATTTAAAATATATTACACAGCCCTATTAAAAAATTATTACCCTGGATATAAATACCAACTGTATTGATGTTTGCATATGCCCTGATTACGAGTTTCCCAATGAAAGTAATATATGTGATCTCGCTTTTATGACTACTACATATCTTATATTTTGATTAATTATCGGCTTGTTAGCAATAAAATTAAATTTTCCAGTCATGTGGAACTCAAGTTACAACTTGCGGACGGACAAACAGACAGCCTATCGGATTCTGTTAATTTACATATATAACGGGTGTGTTTTTCGAGGTATTGAACTTTAAGTTGGCATTAATGTTCAAGATGGCGACCATCATGAATAGACTCACGCCTGAACAACGCTTGTAAATAGTGCAATTCTATTTCGAAAATAATGGTTCTCTGCGGAATACGTATCGCGTACTACGTTCATTTTATTTGTTTAGCGATGAAGCGTAGTTCTTGTTGAGTGGCTATGTCAACAAACAAAACTGCCGTTGGTGGAATCATTGGTCCGTACTTCTTCAAAATTGATGATGGCCAGAACGTTACAGTCAATGGTGATCGGTATAAAGCCATTATTACTAACTTTTTCATTCCTGAATTGAACAACCATGATGTCCAGGAGCTGTGGTTCCAACAACACGGCGCAACATCGACTTATTGAAAGACACGTTTGGTGACCGCCTAATTTCACGTTTTGGACTTATGAATTGGCCTCCAAGATCACTTTCCACCGCTAGACTACTTTCCCCGGAGTTATGTTAAGTCATTGGTCTATGCGCATAAGCCACAAACGCTTAACAATTTGGAAGACAACATTCGCCGTGTTATTGCTGATATACGGCTACAAATGTTGGAAAGTCATTGAAAATTGGACGTCCAGATTGGACTACATCCGAGCCAGCCGTGGGGGTCAAATGCCAGAAATCATATTTAAAATGTAATGCATTCAACGCAATTCTAGTGTGTTGCGGAAAACTGCAAACCAGCACATGCACAATTATTGCTACGAGTATTTTGCAAGCTTGTTCGCCCTTTTCGCTTCCAATCAAATTGAGTGTGTCAACAAGAAATTCTTAACTTTTTACGCACAAAATTTCGAAATGTTTCTTTGCTGCTTCCAAGTAATCCAAACCACAATATTCTATAGAATCCCTCACCATGTTTTCGACATTTTTCTCTTATTTGCAGCGCTATGCCATATGCAACGCCTTCCGCAAATGACCAAAAATTCTTTTGTTAAATTCTCTCTCCACTTTTTCGGCTATTTAAAGTTACAGTTTAACTGCATTGCCTGCGTGACTGTCTGCAAGTGAGTGAGAGATGTGCAGTGCTGCGTAGGTTGATTTTCGTATGTGGCCTGAAGACACCATGGTGTGTCCGAAACGGTGCGTTTGCCACAAATATCCATCGCACATTACCGCAATTCTTGCCATTTATCTTTTTGGCTCTTTGGCAATGTTTGAGCTAAGTTTTCGTTCTTCGGAATTCTTGCCACCTTACGTTTTTCTTATTGTCTCATTTCGTGCTAACATTTGTGCTTTGGTTGTTATTGTGATTTTTGCTGTTACCTGTTAGCGAAAATATCACACGGGTATAATTGAGTTTGACACAATAAATTGCTCATCATGTGCACTTTGTTGCTGCCATTCGTACCGCTGGTGCATATCGTTTTTGTTGTTGCTGTTGTCACAAGACAAAAGCATGAAGTAAGAACGACATCGCGTACCGTCATCATGCCTTGGCATCGGAATACAATATCTTGAGTCACAATTTGCTATCATAACCGCAGAAGCCACCGCAGCGAGCGCTGCTGTTGTTTTTGTTGCTGCTGATCATGTTGTTTGCCAAGCAGTTAGCCGCGTGATAGTGTTGATATTCTTGACCTTAAAGCGTTTTTCGGGGCTGATTTATGAATTGATTTGTGCAACTTCAACACAGCGGGAGCGCATTTGTGTTCTTGCAGTTTCCGCACACACTCACACTGGGCCAGCAGTACACTAGGTTCGAGCATGTGGTAACTTATGCGTATGCGCATGCGCTCGACTGCTCGACTCGATCATCCTGCGATTGTGTACTCGTACTGCTGTCACCTTTGGAAAACTTCTTGCACAGTTCATTGGCAGCGCGCAATTATGTAAATACCCGATTCGATTGCAGCGAGCTAATAAAGCCAACATGGAGTTGTTAAGTTGTGAATTTGCCATGTAATCGGACATTTAGGCAATTACAATGTCCGCGTAGCGATTAATTTGTTTGTTATAGAAATACGCGGAATTACTATGTAGTAACAATGATAAAAAGATATTTTTTTAGGATCGGATGTTTTTGTTCCTCGAATATTCATCTTTTAGGAGACAGAAGCTAGCTTTAGAAAAATTTAATGATTTTTAGTAATATATTTTCTATATATAACTCTGTTAATTTGCCACTCGTCAGCTCGTACTAAGGGAAAAAAGTTTATTCTGAAGACTCTGTAGAATGCATAATAACTCAAAACAAAACGCCATATTCTAGACATATCTGGGCACATTTAATTTTGGTTGCACTGGTTCGCTTGCGTTGATCAAAGTAGTATGAATTAATCAGCTATTTACAGAAGTATATCTTAGGATTCAAATAATATGTTTACAATGGTTTCAATATTCTTTACAGAGCGAAATGTTGAGCCAACTGCAAATTTATGGGAAGGCATGGGCCGATATCCTACAATTTCGAAATCGAATCTAGCATTTTTATCAATAAGTACAGACTTTTGTGTACCAGAGAATGTATGGGCCGATTACTACTATTTTTGGATCAGAGTTGCCACATATGAAGAGAATAAAAAGTATTATTTTTATACCTTTATTAATTCTTGAGCTATGTTTTTTAAATTAAAAGAAGTTCACAGAATTTAAGAGGGCGTTCAATGCTAATTGGCATCTTGTGTCTGAAGAGGATATAATAAAAATATTACGAGTCGAACTTGTTTAAGATCCATCTAGTACTTTGTTAGATTGAAAAACTTCATAGACAGCTCTTGTTATTAAAGTTTGAAAAAAAAATCAATCAAAAAGCTGGTGTAATCAACCGATTTCTTCCATGCTGAGTTTACGAGATATGTCAATAAATCTATTAGAGGACAGAAAATGACTACTTTTCCAAACATGTAATTAATTATAAAACTTCTTCTAAAATATTGAAGAGGAAAAGGGAATAAATAATTATTTAATCTATTATGAGGAAGTAATTTACGATGTCAAAATAGTCGATGGTTGTAGAGTATGAGTCAGTACGTTGTATTCCTTAATGATCGTCCCAATGGACGTGCCCAAAAAACCATTACTGAAGGAACGAATTATATATGTACATCGCCGAAGGCTTTTTACTAGCTTTTTTCCAATAGACTGGTGAGATATTTTTTTTTTATCTGTTCTGAACAGGTACAACCAAGCCAAAAATCTCTATCGCTATTTTAGATCGGTCTCAAATCTCAAATTATTGGTCTGAAAGTGTCTTGATGAAACTTTGTTTGGTGATGGGGAAAATATTTGAAAACCCTGTGAAATTTGTTGAGTGACCGTTCAATTTATCAAAACGACGTTCAAATAACAGTCCTCCACACCAAATAAAGTAACCGAAAACAAGTAAGGAACGGCTAAGTTCGGATGTAACCGAACATTTTATACTCTCGCAAGGTCAAATGGTATACTCGTTTGAGATTTCTTTGTGGATTGACTGATATTTTCGGTAGAAGGTCAACTATAGGCACTGGGGTCCACATATTTAGTACTTAGGGGTTTGAACAGTTTTGGTTCGATTTAGACAATTTTTGGCCGCAAGGTGGCATACTTTAATTGCATTATTCACGCAAAGTTTTACGCCGATATAATCATTTTTACCTGATTTGCATAGTGGAAAGTGAAAGAATCAGATGGAATTGAAAATGGTGTTACATGGGAAGTAAGCGTGGTTGTAGTCCGCTTTCGCCCATTTTCGCACTATGACATAGAAACATAAAAAGAACGTTATGCACCGAATTTGGTTGAAATCGGTTAAGCAGATCTCAAGATATGGGTTTTCACCTAAAAGTGGGCTGTGCCACGCCCACTGTCTAATTTTGAACGCGGTTCCTATAAAGTCATCTTATACCATCTCAGAGATAAAATTTAATGTCTCTGGCGTGTTTAGTGCTTGATTTATCGCGCTTTTAGTAGTTTTTAACAGTACCGTTATATGGGGAGTGGGCGGAGTTGCCACCCGATTTCAACTATTTTCACACCGTCAATAGAAGTGCTAAAAACATTTGCTTCCAGTGAATTTTGTTATTATAGCATTAGCGGTTTAGGAGATATGCACATTAAACCTATTAGAGGCGGGACCACGCCCACTTTTTAAAAAGAAATTTTAACTGCAGATGCCCCTCCCTAATGTGATCCTGTGTACCAAATAACAGTCTTGTATCTTATTGCGGAGCTTAGTTATGGCAAGTTATTTGTTTTTGATTAATGGCGTTTTGTGGGCGTGGCAGTGGTCCGATTACGCCCATCTACAATACCAACCGTCTCACGGTACCATGAAACATGTCTACCAAGTTTCATAAAGATATCTCAATTTTTACTCAAGTTAGAGCTTGCACGGACGGACGGACGGACAGACGGACGGACGGACAGACGGACGGACGGACAGACAGTCACCCGGATTTCAACTCGTCTCTTCATCCTGATCATTTATATATATATAACCCTATATCTAACTCGATTAATTTTAGGTGATACAAACAACCGTTAGGTGAACAAAACTATTATACTCTGTAGCAACAGGTTGCGAGAGTATAAAAAATACTGTTGACCGGCAAGGTTTTAAGCAGTATTTTTTGGGAACGGGAGGGACATCGACCTCATCGAACATGGTAAAGCAATCAATAAACAATAATTATGTGCGTTAATTATTCGATTGGATGTCCAGATCATCGTTAGGCGAAATTGTTAAGCTGAAGACTCTAATTGACGAAACAAATTGCAGCCATAAACTCAGCCGTATGGTAATAGTCCTTTTGGATACCCGAATGAAAACAGCGGTGTGGCTTCTAGAATTTATAAATTTTGTATTCTTAATTGTTCTTGTATATCCCTTCAGCTCACATAAGTTTCTTTCACATTTCACTCCTCTCAAGATATGAACACCTGCTAAGAGAGATCATAATTAATTACACCTTATTTACGTACGCTCTGGAATGACAACCTTAAATTACATTATCGGTTCTTATAGCATTTCGCTGATTCAACGGGAGGATGAGTAATTTTAATTTTAGCACACTTGGCCACCGCACAGCCCAAAGCGCTTATGATTTATCTCAACAACACATAATGAAGACCTTAAAAATGTACTAACGCATGTCCTTAAAATGTTTGCACTCACCAAAGCGCCGACCAACCGATCAATATAATCGAATCTGTTCATTAACAGTTGTCGCGAGGCGTCGCGCAGTCGATTGTAAACAACGCCAACAACACATCACTGGCAATAGCGGCCACCGCGACTTCTTCGTACGGCGCAAGATCCATCGCTTAGCCGACGACCAAGGGTTCAATATTGTTGATTTCAATGCGGCTACTGTGGTTTGTTCCCCAATTTTTCGATTAGCGCCCGACTGCATGTTGGTGGCTGCTGCCGCAGCTATTGCTTTATGGGTAACATCTTCGAGCAATAACAATAATCATGGTAGAAGTGTGCGGGAGAAAGATGTGGAAAGCAAAGAAATTGCAATAACCTCGGAGCTAAGAGAGTTGAAATGACGATCAAATGCTGTCAATAAGTAGGTGACTTAATCAACAACAATAACAATAATTATAATAATCATAGCAACAAAAACGCTGACGACAAATGCCACAACACGGCCGCTCTGTGGCCAATAATCAATAAAGCTGCTGCCTTGGGTATTTATAGTTGTTGTTGTTTTTGATGAAGGTAACGCCGCTAATGTCGATTTTTATGAACAGCACTTTGATGCGACAGATAGGCCGTTGGCAGAATTATGTTTATCGCTTCGGCTTCACGATTGTATATAGGTGAGTCTCTTAGTTGTTGGCCCCGCTGGCAGCACCGTCGACTCGCTCGCAATAGAGCACTCTGTTCTCTGCCGTTTTTCATATTCCTCATCCGTAATTACGCAGCCGCACTTGAACAACGCTGTTGACCGTTAGAATTTATTTAATTTAGATTGGCCATATTTTCGCCAACACCTCTCACTCGCCATGCAACAGTAGAAGTTGACGCAGCAACGTTAGCGGCGGCGGCAACCTCAATCGGCGTATTTAACTTTTGATTCGCAATTGCCACTGTTGATTGTGCGTAGAGGTGCGAAACAAGTGCCTAGGGGATTATGTGCCACATTATGCGGGAAAGCCAAAAGAGCGGCACCTCGCTTTGCCACCACCGCCGTCAACACTAACACCAACGGCGAGTCACGCACATCGCTTGAGTATTGAAATTGGTGAACGCTTTGGCTGGCTGATTCGCCAATAGGCGAATTCTTTGTTGTTGGTATCTCACTGGCTTGCAACGATACTGAACATCGTCTGTTTCTGCCAGGTACTGGTATGCGCAACTATCGGGCAATGGCATTAAAATGGCTGCATACAAATTAGAGAGCGACTATTCCCCCTAAACAATAGCCGATGCGCGCTGGCCAATGACCAACTGTCCGTGGTGGCGGCGGCAAGTAGTTGCCATTGAGCGTAAGTTATTGTAAGAATGTTAAAAAATTTCTCAATTACTCGCTGCTGCTTTGCCCATCCTCAGGGGGGTTAATGTGAAACTTCGATGACTTTCATTACGTGGCCGCCACACAGCAACACCTGCCCCAATTAACATTTCCTACTCAACAGAGGAAAGGTAGTGTGTAAAATCACTGCATTTTAGAAATCCATGCCGAGAAACTGCTAAATTGCCTACTTCATTTTGGATTACACAAAAGCTCCCAAACTGATACCAAGATTTACTTCATATCGACGTTCGAAGCTAAAATCAATCTGAATTTTCAAAAGTTTATAAATTTTAATAATACATATGTACCAATATATACTTGTATATATATATACCATATATATAATATATGGCCTTGAATACTTGTAGAAAGCTCGATAACTACAACTCTGTCTTTCTGGTCGAGAATGTGGTTTAACGATTTCAATTCTAGACAATATGGAAATAACTTATCGACTTTACTAATATAATAATTTGGCATCCCTTGTTAAACCAGCTTATTATTCCAATCTTGAGACATTTCTAAAAAAAATTGAGCTATGCCCAAAGGTCTATAACTTTTGAAATATTTCCAAAATTTCCGACCAACCAGTTAATAAATTTGCCTTTAAAACTTGCCGATAGAACAACTTTATTTAAATCAGTGTGGCAAATATAAGCTAATAGACTCATATCGAGACTAATACTTCAGCTTACTAGTTGGACCCAACTAACAATCTGCTGACACTTTTGTTGAGTGAAAACGGAGAGTTTTTTGTAAAATAAGCAAATACTTGGAAAAACAATGTACAAATGCCAAAAATTTGCATAATTTTTTGAAGCCGTTTTTATTTTTGGTTTCTTCAGTTTTTTCCTTACAGTTTTTATTGATTTTGCCAAGTCTGTGTGCTAAATGCATTTCCAAAAGCGCGACGCAAAAATTTGCATAACAAAAGAGACACAAACGGTTGCATATCGCATGCTGCTGTTGCAATAACATTTTACCTACCATCAGCAGCCAACCATCCAGCGCACGTTCGGCCATTGCATTGGCAGTAGAGTAGTTGGGCCGAAAATACCGTAAAACATTGCCTTATTGAAGCGAGAGGAGAAGAAAAAAGTGAAAAATCGACTGCTTAAAGAAAAGTGTAAATAGAGTTGCGAAAAAAGTAGGTATTACTACACAAACAACGCACAGCATCGCTAGCAGTCGGTCGCACATGTGCAACGCACCCAAAAATGCCCGTGTGCTGGCACATGCAAAGTCGTAGCGCGACAAAAAGCCAACAACAAAAATATGAATTTCTTAAATGCCCACCAAAGTGACTCACACACACACTTTACTTCAAAATCAAAAAACTATATATATCTATGCACATATATATTTAATTATTTACATAAATGCATTTCTGTATATTTTTATAGATATCTATCGTTTTTGAATTTGTAAAGTTGCGAATTTTCATTGCAATTTTTACATAAACTTTTATGTTGTTGTTATTGCTAACGCTGACATATTTTGCGCCGCAACGTGCGATATTCCTGCCACAACGATAGCTTTCATGCCGAGCGTATCGAATGTGTACACCATTTTGCCCAAATACACAAGTCGCTGCATATTGAAGTGCATTTTACCTTTTATTATTTTATTTTCATTATTATTATTTGCTTAATAGTATACGTGTGATTACTTGTGTTATTTGGCAACCTACTCATGGGCACATGCACGCGATCTGGCTCGCAAAAAAAATTTGCGGAGGAAAAATTACATGATGATGCCCAAAAATATTTATATATGTGCGTTATAAGTGTTGGAGCAAGGCAAAATATTGCCGAAAATTATTATTGGTGGCTATATATATTTATGAGTGGTTGATACATATGGGTGTCTAAAAAGAGGTACATAAGGTACATAATTATTTCCAAAACAGGATGTATTAAGTTTGCCATATACCCTATAAAATATATATAAATAAATGATCAGCATGACCAGTTGAGTTAATTTAACCATGACCAAAACGGTTTCCGTTGAATGCATAGCATTGGTCGGGTTCGTTTTAGGAATAATTTATTAAGTGGTTTTTACGGCTGAGCAAAGAAGGTTTCGAAAAATCACTCCAACATACTCGTTTCAGAGCTCTTTGCAGTCAATACCGAATTTATGCTCTCATTTTTCGATCCATAAGCTTTAAGGACATTTGGTCGAAATGTGTGAGTCCTTAATGTACAGCACAATCTATCTTGCTGCTTGATAATGCCATAAAAACATAAGGTGACATAAACAACACCTACGAACTGCAAATAATAAAGTAAAGATAAAAAAAAGATACTGCTTCTGTATCAACGGAGAAAAGCTCCATCAGCGCGTATTTTCTTTCACTTTATTAATAAAATTTTATTAGCAATCCATATCAGAGGACATCCGTTAACATCTTTTTAATTTACGCCCACGATTAAACAACGAAAGATAATGTATCTATAAAAGCTATTATGAGATAAAAATGTACTTGTTGGTAGGGTCTAGAATAAGCTAGGAAGTAATATTTTTTAAAAAACACCAATTCACATCAGGCACAACACTGACACTCTTCAATACAGCCCACTCACGAGGACACCACAAGTATAACAAAACACACCTGTTACGTCACTATTATACAATTAACTTTAGAGTTGGATAATTTAAGTTAAATAAAATTTGTAACTTTAATAGTAGATGAAAACAAGTTGAGGAGTGAGAGATATTTAAACAAAATTGTAGATGGGAATTCGAATTTATAGGGGTCTTTACAATCGAAGACATGACATTGTTTTGTTGAAGCCAAGACAAACGCTTGCCTTTTTATAGTCAATACGGTACAGTAAATGTAAAAAATGTCAACATTGGACCCTACCGGAATGACAATAAGAGTAATCGGATTCACTTACTGCCTTTCAAACCTGATATTTATATTAGATAATGGATAATATCTGTTACTTATAGGTATTCTACCTAATACTGCAAAATATATAATGACGTTACACTGGAACTGTGGTCTCTGTGTACATTAACGATTTACCAACAACTAGAACGAGGGAAAGGCTTAGTTAAGGAACGAAGAAACGTGTGCCGTTAGCTTAAGCTGCTATGTGGCACCAAAAGCGACCGTATACTATTTATAAAGTTACGGTAACTAACAAACAGTATTAAAACTAGACCAAAAATGTATCATTTATATTTAATAACATCATTCCAAGCCTAAGTGGCTAATAAAGATAAAAAAATGTAATTTTTCAAGGGGATCATAGTCGCAAGGTGTGGACTTAAAATTTTGAAAAAATGGGCCAGGCCCCGCTCTCTAATAGGTTGAATTTACACATCTTCTAAATTGTTCAAACTATTATAAGCAAATTCGCATATATGTACTTGAATATATCTAAACAATGTCAAAAGCTGTGAAAAATCAGCCCAGATACTATATATAAAGATTTTCGACTTTCCACCTGTCTTTAAACCGTTTAGGCTGGTCAATATGTGGTATATTTTAATAAATTTAAGTAGACAAGCTTTCTTCAAAATTATGTGTTTTAGTGATGAATACGAGAAGAATTCATTTAGAGCTTGGGCAAAACCTCATATCCTTAATAAAATCAATTCCGATCCTCTAGATATCTATCTCTTTTCGTTTGAGTTTATGTCAGATATGCCTTATAACAATGGATGGAACAAGAAAATTAAAAATTTATCAGATGACATATATTCCTTCCCTGTATTATTTGGTTGGCATCACCATTCATATTCACTATAGTATTTAATGTATATGCGTAATCAAATATCCTGGAAATATACAGCAAAGTCAAAACTAATAATACTCAAAGTTAAAATAGTATCTTCATAAGTATTAACATTGAAGTGGTCAAAATATACACGAAATCTTAAACGATGTATTTCAGTCAACCGCCCATCAGACGCACTGGCGCAAGCACAGTCAGTAAATGTGCCGGCAACAGCGAACTCAGGTGGAGAAATAAAAAATAATAAAAAAACAACAACAAACTATTTGGCATAATTGGCTGCACTCCTCATGTGGCAGCAATACTATGTTGCAATATCACAGTTATGCAAAGGCAACACATTGTGTGCCGCGCACTCTAAAAACTTATGCATACATACGATTATATGGGAGTGTGCATGTATGTGAGTAAGAGTGTCATTTCAAACCTGAAACGCGCTGAAGGGCGTTCATTAGCCTTTATTTCCAAGCTTTTGTATGTGACAATATTATATTAATGCTAATTTCTGACAAAAAAACGTTGCGCTGAAGAAACAAGGTGCTCGACTATAAATACCCTTAGGTATATATTTAATGTAGACAACGGCGAAAAGGCACACTCACACACATAAGCATACTTCGATGCTATTAATATGAAAAATATAAAACAAATCTAAAAGCAACGAAGCCAAAACTTTTGAGGAACGTTTTGCTTTTGTTTTCGGCATTGAGACACAATCTGTAGTGCCACAAGCAACATATATAAACGCACACGCCCATGCATAACTATCGCCTAATGTCTTCACTATTAATACACTGATTACTCAAACTTCTCTGTAATTGTATAGGTGCATGTGCTTGTCTTTTCCTTATAAATAATCCGAAGAAAATAGAATTAAAGTCGCACAATGCAGGAAATACCGCGTGGTATTCTACAACGAACCCTTCTATAAGAGGACAATAAATAATAAAATGTTGACGCGGCCACGTCATAACCTTTGAACGAATATACAGACAATAATAACAACAATAGCAGCAGCAATTGTAAGCTTCAAAAGAAAAATTTAGGAAAGTTATGCCCCGTCAGATTTTGCGTGGAGGCGAAAGCGTTTGTTCGCGGGCAAAAGCGCATAATGAATTCAATTAGTCGACAGTTCGGATTTGTTATTTGTTGTTGTTATTGCTGTTGCATCTTGCATTGCTGTTATTGTGTTTGAGTGCTCTAATGCTCAACTTTGATTGTTCGGAATGCTTTCTGGCATTGCCATTTACGGTGAAATTGTGTCGCAGTGGGTTGCACATTTCCTGCAAGCAATAGACTTAGCAACGAACTAGTTGTTAAATTTTTGTTTGAATGCTTTAAGAGTAAGATGATGTGAATATAGTTACATAAATATTTTCCGAATAGCGTAAGGAAAAATTTTATTATAATTAATAATGCATAAAATTGAATATTTAAGAAATTAGCTATTTTTGAACATATTTTATATGTACACAATCGAGATGCACGGCTCTAATAGCCTACATGGCTCCATTTTGGTATCACACGAACAAATTTTGTTATGCTATTCTATAATTCATAATCGGCTGTAATTTTCTTCCATTTGCTAATGAAACTATTGATCTATTGATTTTAGGGAGGTTGGAAGAGGTATCAAAATTTTGTTCCTTCTGGAAGAATACTCCGAAATTTTCTTTTTCTTAGTTGTTATTTATACAAAAATTGCAGTAAAGGCTACTAGTCTCAAATCCTATATACTAGTGGATATGAGTCCGAATTTATAATTCTTAAACTTCTTCAAACCCTTTTGACTTGTGTTGTCCTGTCTGATCCAATTTTGTTCCCCTCATCATAGCTTAATTTTTGTCTTCATATTGACACCATGGTCTTGAAAGCAAAAGCTGTCCTCAGTTTTGTTAAACGTTGGTCTAAAGAATTTAGAGATCCGTATATTACTAAAACATTTTATACAATTTTGGTTAGACCTATATTAGAATATGGCTCTGTTGTATGGAACCCTAACTACCAAATCCATTCTGACAAGTTAGAGTCTGTTCAAAAACAATTTTTACTATTCGCCTTAGCGCATTTCCGATGGGATTCTAGGGTAAGTCTACCTCCACACTAGTCGTTTAAAACTTATTAATCTACCTTCACTTTCTAGTCGTAGGGAAATGCTTGGCATAATATTCTTAGTGAAAATCTTGAATGGAACAGTTTGCAGTTCTTTTCTCCTATCTGAAATTAAATTTAATATCCCGATTCGCTTTTCGAGGAAGTTTAGACCTTTACTGTTAAAATCCTGTAGATTTTGAATTAAACCAGCCATTCCGCCGTATATGTCATGATTTTAATTCTCATTCCAGCACATTTGACTTATCTGACTCACTTTTCAAGGTTTAAAAGACTTTATTGTGTTCTCTTAATGAATGGAAATGTAACAATTTATTATATAGTAACTATAAATCTTAGCTGTTGAAATTTTTATTTCTGTAGCTGAGCAGTTTTATATCTCAACACTTAAAAAACTCTCTTGCCTTTTCTGACTCGGCTAATTCCGCACGTATGCGGATTGCGCCCCTTGTTTCTCAAATTCGCTCAAAAATAATGTTTGACTTCTTATTATCTCATTAACCCTCTTTATGTACATTACCTGTATTTGTTGGATGGTGCTCATTCAGTCCTGAAAATGAACGAAAGATGAGAAAGTCGATTTTTTAGTTTGTCAAAACCATCTCTACTCCAAATTTTCTACGGCCTTTTGATATTTATATGTGTATATAAAAGAGAGATTATCTTTTCCCAGTACTCCTATACACGTGTTCCGGAGGGCCCGAGGTCCTCAACAATTACTGTTTCACTCGTTTTCCATAATTTTTAATAATTACACCATGAACAAGGTATATTAAGTTTGCCACGAAGTTTGTAACACCCAGAAGGAAACGTCGTAGACCCTATAAAATATATATATATACAATATTCATGATCAGTATGATGAGAAATATTCGATTTAGCCATGTCTGTCTGTCCGTATTGACAGGAAAAAAGGTTCTGTAAAAAAGGGGTCACATGATCCTGAGAAGGCGAAGGAGGAATTTTATACAGCCGATTCTCAAAGAAATGTTGCTTAAAAATTCAAGCCAAAAAGGTGACAACATTTCCTTGTCGCAGGCAATTTGCAGTTGTTGCAAATATTATGTATTATATAATATATGGAGGAATGTTTACAAAAAAGATTGCTCCCATTTTTAAGCGAACATGAAGTGCTCACGTTTTCATGTCACTATAGCAAAACAGCCTTAGAGTGGTTCCAACGAAATGGAGTGATCTATTAACTGTTCAGTGTTAAGGCCGATTGAGAGATACCGGACTTTAGTAAAAAGGGAGATGAAGGCAACAAATAAGTGACCAAAGCACTTCAAGACTTCAAAAAAAAAAGTGGCCTTCAGCAACTATGAGCGTAGGAGACACTACCATAAAAGCACTAATGGACCGGGTTCCGAAAAAATTAAAACTTTGTGTTAATAAAACATAATTCTTGGTTTGTTTTTCCTTTTTTCAAATCTAAAAAACAAATTTCAAATAAAATATTTTTGTTTATAAAAATCGGATTACTGGTTTAAAATAATTTATAATTTTTGTAACGGAAAATTTTATTCGACGCAGTCCTTACTTAGATAATCAGCATGACAAGCTGAGTCAATATAGCCTTGTCCATCTGTTTGTCGGCGTGTATATATCTTAAGCATCTCATTTGTCGGAACTTTAGAGAAGGCCTATTTTTAACACTTTATTCTGAAGGCACAGAAAAACTCAAAAAATGTATTTCTATCAGTCTTTATTAAATAAGTATTTAATTGTATAAAAATAGTTATATTGGCATTTCTAAGGAAAATAACGGGAAAACATTAGCAGTAAATCGTTTATAAAACAGGTAAGGAAGGGCTTAGTTGTTGGGTAACCGAACATTTCATACTCTTGCAACGTACATGGACCAAAGCCGAAAAAATATCTTCAGGTGAGATATATCTGCCATGAACTTTACCGGAGAGGCTAAATTTAATATATTGAGTTGATGTGCATAACGTCAACCAGAAGAACAAAATTGATGACATTAGGGATATGCGATTAAGACCAAGGTCTAGACCAACTCCATTCATATTCAGCGGTAAACCATTTAAATAAAAAGTAAAGAAGGCTAAGTTCGGATGTACCATTTTATACTCTTGCAACTTGAAAGAATCAATGCCCGGGAAATTAATTAAAATGTTGGCAAAACTTTATATTTAAAAATGTTGCGAAACAATTAAACAACCATTACTCGATGAAATCGTAAATAAATTACAAATTAAAGTTTGGTATCTTCTTGATTATATTATATATTATTTTATTGAAGGCTTTAAACTTAGACTTAACCTTATTACTATATTTTTCTTCACGTCAGCTAAAATTATATTAAAAACACCTTCATATGAGTTATATGTATGTGATATTATCTCATAGAGGACCGGAACTCACTATATTAATAGGGATATGAGGTTTAGACCAAGGTATAGACCGATTCCGTTGAAATTCATAACCGTATAATTTTTAAGAAAATATGTCCACTTAATTTCATTGAAATTTCACACATTTTGACCAACCTGAACGTTTTAAATACAGGTGGAAAGACCAAAATCATCAGACATACTATTATCAAGAAAGGATTCTCTCCGAATTTCAATTATACAATATATCTCACACATTGACCAATATTCTCGGTAAGAAGTAAACTATATGTACTGGGGCTTACATATTCGGTACCTAGGGGCATGAACAGTTTTGGTGCGATTGTAAATAGGCGTGGTTGTAATCTGATCACTCATTTTTACACTGTAACATAAGAATGTCAGAAGAACGTTACATACATTTGATTGAAATCGGTCGAGCAGGTCCGGAGATATGGGTATTCTCCTAAAGGTGGGCGGTGACACGCCTATTGAAAAATTTTTGTTTGGCTCCTTTAAAGCCTAATTGTATCATACTATGTTATCTGTACAATTCAACGTCTCTGACTCTTGTTTGTTTACTGAGTTATCGCACTTCCAGTAGTTTTAATCAAAACCGTTAAGTGAGAAGTTGGCGGGGTTATTACCCGGTGTCCATTTCCCCCCTGGCGATAGGAGCACTAAAAATATTTGTTCTGAGTGAAATTGGTTATTATAGCTTTAGCCGTTTAGGAGATATGCATATTAAATCTATTATAGGGCGGGGCCACGCCCGCTTTTTAAACGTTTTTTAAACTGAACACGACTTGTTGTACTAAACAACAGTCTTGTATCTTTTTACCGTAAATACGCGTAAACTAAATTTTGACCAGATTTAACGCATTTTTGACATACAGATATATCGCTCTCAAGAAAGAATACTTTTCTAATTTCAATCATATAAATATTTCACACATTGGCCGATATTTTCGGTAAAAATTCAACCATATATCTGGTATCTGGGTGTTTAAATAGTTATGGTCCGATTTTCCGGTGCGAAAATGAGCTTCAAGCAAAGAGCCAATATTAAATTATGTTTTAAAATTGGTAAAACTTTTACCGAAACATTTCAATTGATGAAACAAGTTTATGACGATGATTGCCTATCCCGTAGCAGAAGGCACGAGTGGTTTCAACGTTTTCAAAGTGATCGTGAGGACATAAATGAGAAATGCGCCGAAACCCAAAAAATCGCGCCTGGAGAAGTCAAAAGTGAAGACAATGCTCATTTGTTTTTGTGATTCCAAGGGTATTGTCCACAAAGAATTTGTTCCACCCAGCCAAAACCTTAATGCGGTATTCTACCTTGGAGTTTTGAAGCGTTTGGTGCGCCGTATTCGGCCCAAATATCGCGAAGATGGAAGATGGAAAAATCACATTTTAACAATCAACCACTCCCCGTATTCACCTGATACCGTGCGACTTCTACCCTTTCGGAAAAATTCATTTGCCGGTGAAAGGAAAGCGTTATGCAGACGTGGAGGCCATTCAAACGGCTTGCACCGGCATACTGGCGGCCATACCGGGCAACGAGCTAAAACACTCGTTCGACATGCTTTTGGACCATACAAAAAGTTGTATTAAAGCAGAAGAAGACTATTTTGAATAAAAATAATTGATTTTGCCGATAAAACCATTTGTTCTGTCTTTTTTTTTTAAGTCCTGCTTACTTTGGAACGTACCTTGTAGTGTCGTCCCACCCAGGAGTAAGCTCATGTAGTTTGATTTATTGAAGAAAAACTTTTACTTATTGCCGCTAAAGGGGTTACATTGATTTCCCCGGTCTACAAGCGGCATATTTCAATAAGTTTTTTAAAACATAAAAATATAATATTTTCAAAAAGAGATATACAAAAATCGGTCATTACGACGTCATTTCCAGCAGTCCCTCGGAAGAAGTGTGCCTCCGCGCAGAATTTATAACAGGATCATCTGAAGTAAAAATTAAAAATACGTGTTTTAGTTAAGACTATAACCTATATATTAGACAAAAAAACAAAGTGATAATGTATTTTTGGGATACGTGTTGCCAAAAAAAATACTTCGCTCAAAAAGACCTGTGTAAAATTTCATTAAGACCGGTTGAGTAGTTCGCGAGACTATATAGCTGTCCTCGAAAGCATAACTTTTCAAGGCTGTATCTCCAAAACTATTATTCGAATCAACTTGGGCGTTTAGAACAATATTCTAGAGGTGTTATAGGAGTAAATAAGACAATAAAAAAAATCGATGTTTTGAAACCGGGGAACTAAAATTGCTTTTTATATTTTTAAGTTTTAATAGATCTTGAAGCCGCCAAAAAAAGTGTGCACGATAATATATATATATTGAATAATATACTGAAATATATCAAACCAACTTACTTTGAAGCACTCAGCAGGCATTACACAGTTCAGCCGTTATTATTACGCTGACATTCCTTTGCGTCAGTCAAAACATGGCAATTATGACTTGTGATTAAAATCTACTCAATAAAATAAACAATAATTGTAGATTTTCGTAGCTAATAAGCATTTATGTATGTATGTGAACAAGCGACTAAAAGTGTTTAAGGCGAAACTATTGCAGGTGTTTCCACCAACTTGAGCCAACGATGCCTATGTATAAAGGTGTACAAGTAATACATTCAACTGATTTATAATCGGTGGAGAATTAAATACGCGAAATGTTTAGTAATGCATTAAAATTGTTAATGTACAGTGCATGCATACCATAAATGTTTATATACCTAGGTATATCCAAATTCACCTTTTTCAATTTATTTGTCTATAATACATGTTTAGTATAAACACACATATAATTAAAGTATAAAATTATTTAACGAAAAGCTTTTCAGGTATTGATGCTTTAAAGGCAATTAATTAACAGTGCATGTCAATTCCAAAAACTTGAGGGAAGTACTTGCATCTATGGATATTAATACAAGTAGTATAATTTTGCCTAAATTTCTGGATAACCCTATCGAAGTAAATTTAATGTTCCAAATTTACTTTTGTATGCAGGCAAATAGTGCTTTTGTAGAAAACATTGATATTTTTTGTTTTTTAGGCCGAAAGGAGGGTTTAAAATTCCTTCGCACCATATAGGGGTCGGCATCCTACGCAAGTGGTGTACCCACATGTACTCCCCCCTTCTATCATGAATTTTTTTCTTGCCCCGGGACCGCTTTCGCATTACTTCAGAGCAAGATTTCCAAGATTTACCCATAGCGGGTCAGTTTCTACTCTCCCTGTGTCCAGGGATGCCTACTGTTTTGTAGCCAGCATCAGGCTGACTATCTTCTATTGAGTGGAATTGGTCGGAGGGTTCGCGTCCATGTCCCTATTCTTGATGCGTAGTATATGTTCCACGTATGAGGTTATTTGCTGCCAGTTTTCGCCGCTAGCTATCATTCCAGCTATTAGGTTTTCCGAGTTTAGTTCTCCAACTTTTTTCTCTAGAGTTCTCCGAGTTTCATTCCATCGATAGCACTTCTGAAGAAGGTATGGTTTGCATCATCGAGTGGTTCGTCTCTATAAATACATGCAGGGCTCTCGGCTTTTCCCATGTTGTCCATGTATTTTCGAAAATACTCGTGGCCGGAGAGCATCTGTGTTAGGTAGTAGTTCACCTTGCCGTGTTTTCTACTGTGCCATATCTCTATATCTTTGATCAATTTGGCGGCCCATCCATCTTTGCGCTCCCCGGGATGACGCCGCTTATCACTAACACTGCGGATTCGAATACAGAGCGGTAAGCCAAGGCGACACTCAAGGCTGCTGTTCTTTGCACCTTAGCAAGATCTTTCCGTCTATGTTTCACGTTTAATGTATCGGCCCACAGTTCACTACCATATACTAGCACTGACTGTGTTGTGTCCATGAGCAGTTTCATCCTGCTTGCAAGCGGACCTCCGATGTTTGCCATAAGTTTTGAAAGCTACATGGTTATACAAGTATTGGCTGACTTTTTAGCAGCGTGCTGAATTTGAGCCCAGTACGTCAGTTTGTAGTCCATTCTTAATCCTCTAGGTATTTTAGGGTATTCTTCGTTTGTATGGTTTCTGAATGAACTTTCATGTTCATCTCCAACGGGATCAGCTCGGTTTTTCCGCAGCTAGGTTAAGGCTGTGTAAACACAACCATGTCTGTGTTCGCAGCATGACTTGTGTAAGTTTGCGTCTGGCTATGTCGGTTTTACGAGCTGCAGGGCCCGATCTAAGGGGGCCAGAGCGGCACAAAATAAGGGGCGGCAAAATTTACTTATTCCTATCTTTCGACCTTTTGTTCGATATTTTAAGTAGATTTATTTTTAACAATTAAGTAAAAAAGTATTTAATAAGGTTTAATTCTGATTTGCTTTTTTACTGTTGCGCTAATTTATTTTTGTACCGACAATTTAATAAGTCGAAATTTAAATTTAGTTAGTTTGATACCATTATTAAGAAGTGTCTCATTAGAGATAAGTTCTGAGCTCCAAGTTCGGAAATTTGTCCGATAATATTTGATATTACGGATATTATACAATCGGAAGTTTTAAAAATAATTTAGTTTGAATCTTTTTCCCGATACCGATAATCCTGATACGATACTGATATCGGGTAAAGTATCGATACTTTTGAAATTTTGTGGCACACTAAGAAAAAGAAACCAACTAGACTAGTACTTAGAAACTAGAAACTAGAATACAGAAAAATTCATCCGAATTTTCTGCTGATTTTAAATTTCTGAACTGGCAACTTTCAGTGTATTTTATGTTTGGTGGGGATTTCCCTTAAACTTTCGGAGTAATACCCTTTAGCTAGATTCGTACAACGCGGAATTCCTTATATATCATATAAAAGCAAAAGGTTGTGCTAATTTTCCATTGCTTATTTAAAAGACTCCTAGTAAAAATGTCCTGCCCAGAGACAAATTTTCGTCATATTCGTGAATAATGTAGTGGTTAGAGATTTTTATGCGGCAGATTAATCATATAAATATTGAAGCGCGCGATTTACGAAATAGACCGGCGATCGAACGTTTTTAAAAAAAAAAGACACGCTGTGCTAAGTTTAAGCGTCAGAACAAGACTGAATTTTTATTTAATATCTTTTTACCATTCAGTTTACAATATTTTATAATTTGACTTACTAAGCACTAATTACAATTATTGAATTGCTTATTCTAACTCTTGGAAACATTATGAGCTCTTTATTGGTTTATTGCGAAAATGCAATACAAACTGTGTCAACATTAATTTTATTAATTTCCTGCCGTCTGACTTATTTCCGTGATGAACTTGTCGAATTTATCTGGTTTATTGTCTTTTGTACTTACATATGTATTCGCATATGTAACTACTCCCCCTTTTAGATTAGAATTCTACTGAATTCGCTTATTTAAATATATTTTGACATATCTTAGCTTTGTCGTCCAAATGGCAAAAATTAGTATTAACAAAAGTATTAGCAAAATGTTACACCCGTAAATTACTTTATTGTGAACTTTTAAATTAGAAATGCTTTCAACATTTATCTTATTTTCTTCATGTATTTTCTCAAAGGTAATTTTTTCTGAAAAATTTTTAAAATCATCGTATTTTAAGCTCATAATATTTCCTTCGACTTTTTCAATTAAATTAGAAAAGTAGTAATCATTAATTTCTATTGAACAGTTGTTGAATTGGAGTAAAAAATTATTTTAGTGCAAGTGTTGTTAACAATTAAATTGACTGAATTTTTAATCATTACCGTTTTTTCATCTAACGCTATAATTTCTAAGTCTTTGCTTGTTATTAGTTTACAATTTTTTATTAACATACAATGTGTGCTGGGCTTTAATTGTTTAAAATGTTTATTTTCTTCAAATTTCATTGTTTTGTTTTTGTAAGTGAAAATTTCTTCTATTTTTGCTTCTATTTCCTTTTGATCTTTATTTGGTAATGGTACAATTTTTCTTATGGTGACTTGTATGAATGTTTTTGGAATTTTAATACCAAGTATTAAGAAAGTATTGTTAAAAGTTGCTATTCCTAATTGCAAAAATTTTAATTTATTAAAATCAATTTGGTACTTGGTAATTTCATAATTAGTTAAAATGTTTGGATGAGTTATGCCATATTTAGCTGAAACAATATTGTCTTGAATTTGTTCTATTTTACTTTTTATCAATTGAATTTTTGTAAATTGTTCTAAATACATATGTTGTATTCTTCATTTATTCTTTTATTTATAGAATTAACACTTCTTTCAATTTCTTTTCTATCGCTTTTTACAATATTTTTTATTTGTTCTATAGCTAAATCAAAATGTTCATTTACATGTATTTGTTCGGTAATTTTCTTGTCTGTCTGTAGGAAATGATTTTCAATAGTCTGTCTGTCATAATCGTCCATTGTGCCAAATGTCCATTTAGATAAGGTACCTATCGCATTTATTAGTCCTCTTTTTTGTCTTTTTCCTTTGGTATTAGTGTCTTTAGTTTATTCTTTACCTCTAACAACTCTGCTTGTAGTATGTTCTTATTACTTGCTTTCATTAGAATAATATTGTCTGTCATGTCATTAATAATATTTTCTATTTCTTCTATGTTAATTGCGTGTACTACAATGTCTGTATCCTTAACTATGTCCTGTGTCCGCAATTGTATGTCTACGAATCCTGTCTGCTCAGTCAATTTCGTTGTTGTCAATAGTCCATAACTCGGATGTGTCCATATCAATAGTATTGCAATGAGCATCTGCAAATTTTAATGGTTTCTTGATGTTAGGTTAGGTTAGGTTAGGTTAGCGGGTCGATCCTAAGAAGGATCACACTTGGACAGCTTAAACGCTGGTCCGTTGTGGTACCCAAAACTCCTATGAGCCGGATCAATAGACCCTTACATGTCGCAAAGCGCTTTGTGCCTATGACAAACTTGTTGAGATGGCCAATATCTGTTTCGGCCAGATCTTCTGGACCGCCAAAAGTATGATTGCCGAGATGTTTCAATCTCAACCTAGCAAAAGCCGGACAATGGAGGAGAAAGTGCCGGGATGTTTCCACTTTACCCTCCTCCATACAGCTTTGACAACTGCCATCGGGTAGTATTCTAAGCCGCACCGCATGAGTTCCCATTGGACCTCCTGCGCTCCACTCTCGGCCAGAAGGATCGCGCAGTCGCGCAGGAGCTGGTCGCCGACCAGCGTCTGCTGAGCTCCTGCGAGGTCCATTGGTCCAGAGCGAGAATGCAAGACGTTAGTGGAGAACCAACTCGATCCCATTACGATGTGAGCGGGGCAAGGGTACCCCCCCTGGCCAGCTCATCGGCCTTGCAATTCCCAGCGATTCCGCTGTGACCAGGTACCCAAACGAGGCTGATATTGAAGTAGCCTGATGCTAATTCTAGCGAGGACAGACACTCCTTGACTAGCTTTGAATGCACGGTTCGCGCACTAAGGGCTTGTATTGCCGCTCTGCTGTCGGAGTGAATGCTCACCTCTCTAAACGAAGCTACACTACGTAACAGTACTTCTACCGCCTCCTTGATCGCGGCCACTTCCGCCTGAAAAACGCTACAGTGGTCCGGTAGCCTGAAGCAAAGATTGACGGAGAGCTCTTTACAGAAAACCCCCCCTCCAACTTTCCCTCCTAGCTTCGACCCATCCGTGAAAAAACTCACCGCGCCTCTTCTCCAGCGGCTTCTTCCCCTCCACATCTCCCTCGTCGGGATATGAGCAGAGAAAAAGCCGCCTCGAGAGGCTTCTGTGACGCAGTGATCCAAATTTTCAGGAATGCAGGTGAAGGAGGAGAGAATTGCGGCGTGTCCTTGTTCGGACCTCTTCACAAGCCCAGCTTCTCTGAGCCTAATAGCACACCTCGCAGCAATGCACCTACCGGCAATGTCCACGGGTGCTATATTTAATATAGCGTTGAGAGCTATCGTTGGTGTTGTTCGCAGTGCACCGGAGATTCCGATGAGCGCCGCTCTTTGGACTCGCTCAAGCTTTTTAGCCAGGGTAGTCTTTTTGAGCGCCTTCCACCAGACGAACACACCATAGAACAGTATTGGCTTGACTACGGTTTCGTAGAGCCAGAACACCACCTTTGGTGAGAGTCCCCACCTTTTCCCTATAGCTCCCCTGCAGCAGTATAAGGCGACCGATGCCTTCTTGACTGTCTCCTCGATGTTCGGCCTCCAAGAAAGCTTTCTATCCAGGATGAGCCCTAGGTATTTCACCTTATCAACAGGTTGAAGACGTGAACCCCCGAAGGAGGTTCTTATACCTCTTAGTGAATAAAACCATTTCGGTTTTACTTGGGTTGACGGCTAGGCCGCTACTGTTTGCCCAGTTGGATACCACGTTTAGGTACCCTTCGGTGAGCTCATAGACGGTATTCAGGAATTTACCTTTAACCATAAGAACCACATCATCAGCATAGGCTATCACTCGACAGCCTTGCTCCTCGAGTTCTATAAGTAGGTCGTTTACAACCAAGATCCAGAGTAGAGGGGAGAGTACTCCTCCTTGCGGAGTTCCCCTATTTACCTTTCTGGTTGACTTAGCACTACCCCACTCCGCTACGACAGTTCTGTCGCAGAGAAGACTGAAAATGAGGTGTTTGAGGTTCGATTCCACTTCACCAATCTTTTTCTTGATGTTACAAGGATGTATATTTTTCAGATTTTCTTTCTTATACCTTGATTGCTCTTTATGTCTAAGGGCTTTGTAATTTTTAAAAAATCCTTCTTGTCTCTTCTCTTCATAGTTTTCTCTTTGTTTATTCAATTTTTTTAAAATTTCCTTTTTTCTTGTTTCTAAATTTTTTCTAACTATTTCTGGGTCTATTTTATTGTTATGCACTTCATTCGGTGTGTATTTTAATTCTTTATCTGTCGCGGAATAATTTTTCTCGTGATTATTTAGGGTCCTCGATATGTAACATATTGGGTGTCCTTCTTGAGAAAGAACGCCCCAATCGCATAATTTGATGCGTCTGTGGTTAAAGTGAATGGTTTGTCAAAATTAGGGTATCTCAAAATTGGATGAGAGCTGATTAGTTTTTTGAGTTTTTCGAAAGCCTCTATATAATTTGGATCCTTTGCATTTATTTTTACATTTTTCTTTAGATATTTTGTTATGGGCTGGGCTACTTTTGCGTAGTCTTTTATAAATTTGCGGTAATATCCTGTTATTCCTAAAAAACTTTTTATTTGTTTCTCCGTTTTGGGTAACTGTAGTGTTTCTATAACTTTTATTTTATCAGGATTTGGTTTAAGTCCGTTTTCCGTCAAAATGTGTCCAAAAAATTCCGTTTCTTTTTTCATGAAATTACATTTGTCAATTTGTAATTTTAAATTAGCTTGCTCTAAGGTTTTGAATATTTCTGTGATTGTCTTTATATGCTCGTGTAGAGACGTACTAAAAATTAGAATATCATCAAGGTACACTACACATGTTTTATTGATGAAATCTCGTAATGTTTCATTTATTAAACGTTGGAACGTTGCGGGTGCGTTTTTCAACCCGAATGGCATTCTGTTAAATTCGTAAAGTCCGTGGGGTGTAGCGAATGCCGTCTTTTCCTTGTCTTGCTCCTTAATTAAAATTTGGTGATAGCCTTTAGCCAAATCTAGGGTTGTAAAATATTGCGCTTTGCCTAATTTGTCTAAAATAGATTCTATGTTCGGTAAAGGATATTTATCGTCTATAGTTACTTCGTTTAATTTTCTGTAATCAATCACGAACCTGTATTTCCGTTCCCCTGAATTGTCCGTTTTCTTAGGTACTACAATTAATGGACTGGAATATCGCGAGTGGCTTTTTCTGATAATTCCCTGATCTTCCATTTCTTTGATTTGTTTTCGTACCTCTGCCTCATGTTGTGGAGGATATCTATATAATTTACTGTTTATTTGCCTGTCCGTTGTTGTTTTGATTTCGTGTAAAATCGCTGTTGTATTTGTTAATTGGTCTCCTTCTTTAAAAAAAAGATTTTTAAATCGTTTTAAAACTTTCTTTACCTCATCCTTTTCTTCTACATTTAAATGACTTAACTGTATTCTATCCCAATCGAATTCCTTTGCTTCTAGCGTGCATATATCTAAGTTCAAATAAGGGTTGCTTCTAAATTGTGTTATCCTTTGGTTAAGCATTATGCATCCGTCTACTAAATTTATTATTGTCTCAGAACAGTTGAGTAGGTTAACTCCTATAATAAAACTATACTTTCGTTCTTTCAATTGAGTCATTTTCCATTTTATTTTCGCATAATGTGGGAGATTAAATTCATAAGGTGCATCTGTCATCACCTCGTATTTAATAACATCGTCTTTTGTTATTGTTCTAAATATAATTGGTCGCTTTAAAAAAATTTTTGGGAAATCGTTTATATTGCTATCGATCAAGCTTATGCTGGCTCCAGTATCTACAAGAGCAATATATTTTTTATTTTTAATTGTGAGCGTTATGGTGGGAAGACAGTCCGATGCTGTTCCTCGAAAAAATTTTGCTCTGGTACATTTTGGCCTTGGTTAACTTGATTATTATGTTCTTCGTAAAAATTTTGCTCTGGTACATTTTGGCCTTGGTTAACTTGATTATTTTGACATTCACATAAGTTTGATTCAAAATGCGATCTTTCTTGCCTCATTGGATTTCTTTGAATATTGTCTATTTCCATAGGTTCTCCTCGGTCTTGCTTAAGTTGATTCCAGCGATTTTGGCCGGAATTTGGCCTAGGGTTTCCTACCTGTTGGAGGCTACTGAACTGACCTGAATTATTTTGATATTGCCCCTCTTGGGAAAAATGTTTTGGACTTGGCCTTCTTTGTGCCGATATATTTTCTCTGAATCCGTATTCCTTACCTTGTCTAGGGTATTCTCTACTAACAAAATTGTGGTTTTGTCTTAATTGTCCTGAATTTTGGTCAACATATCCTGTACGTTTGTTAAAATTCTTATTTTCGTAGTACCCCCTATTTGGTTTAAACTGTCCTTCCGTCCTTTTAAATTTTTAAATTCCGTCCGAATACAACTGTCCTCGTATCGTCTTCTCGTCATTATTTCTATGATTGTATGTGACTTACATAAAAAGTTCTTCATAAATTTTGTCTAATAATGTCCCTTGTGTAATTTCTTTTACAGTGTTTACCAATAAACTGTCCACATTACTTCAATCTATTCCTGCATCTCCTCTATAATACACCTTAATTTTGCCTGCCTTATATTTGATATTTTGTGTTTCTATTGCCAATTCACTCACCGAATTAATTCTCAAATTGCAAATTTTTCTATATATTTCATGTGGTTCTGTATTCGGTTTATAGCGAAGTTTCAGCGCCTTTTTGATTTGGTTCCAGTCATCAGGTTGAGGGATGTTGATTATTACGTTTTTTTTTACCTTGGATTACCCTGTAGTACACTGCCCTGGTAGCTTCTCTCCGAGTCTCTTCATCTCGAATTGTTGATAGTAGGTACTCCACGCTGCTCATAAAAGAATTAATCGTCACTTCTCCAGTTCCTGTGAACGTTGGTAGGTGCGTGATATTTTTCATTATCCTCTGCAAGTTGCCGTCATTTGCTATTTGCCTTTGCTGTAATTCGATGTAAGCCTGTCTCATTTGTTCGAGCTGCTGCTCTCTTCTGGTCAGCTCTTCCACTAGCTGCACCGGAGGTATTTGAGCTTGTTCTTCTGCCATCCTTCTTTCGTCAAATGCGCGTTGTCTTCTTGAATTAATCGTGGTGAAAAAATTTTTGTTTTGAAAATTGTCACTGCACGATTTCTTGATATTTGTCTTGAAGTGGTTTGCTTTTAATTATAAGTGTTCACTGTACTTTGGTGGCGTAAACTTCAATTTATATTATTGAGTCTTCAGTTCACACGAGTGGTGTTCGCTTTAAATTTAATTATAAGTGTTCACTGCACATTGGTGGCTTAACTCCAATTTTCGTTTTTTTGAGTTTTCACTGCACACGAGTGGTGTTAACTTTAATTATTTTTAAACAGTCACTTTTATATTTAGACAAATTAAAAAGTTTTCGAACGCGGTTTGTATCACTGGATCCTTTTACTTTCACTAGGATCCTACCGACTGCGCCATTTACGAAATAGACCGGCGATCGAAAGTTTTTAAAAAAAAAGACACGCTGTGCTAAGTTTAAGCGTCAGAACAAGACTGAATTTTTATTTAATATCTTTTTACCATTCAGTTTACAATATTTTATAATTTTACTTACTAAGCACTAATTACAATTACCGAATTTCTTATTCTAAATCTTGGAAACATTATGAGCTCTTTTATTGGTTTATTGCGAAAATGCAATACAAACTGTGTCAACATTAATTTTATTAATTTCCTGCCGTCTGACTTATTTCCGTGATGAACTTGTCGAATTTATCTGGTTCATTGTCTTTTGTACTTACATATGTATTCGCATATGTAACTCGCGTGTACTATGTAAGTACCTATCTATTTTATAAATTAAATTGTAATACGTAAAAAAGTACGTAATATTGTACACACCTTGCTAAAAAGTGTACTTACTTTTTGTTTCTTAAAGTAAATAATAAAATAGTTTCAATGCTGATTTCACCATCTCCGGATAGCCTATTCGTCAATTATAAAATAATTTTCAGTCTTAGACAAGTTGTTGTATGGGTTTGGCAGTTCTTATTTGACAAATAGGCTACTCGGGACTATAACAGGTGGTGAATTTAATTAATTTGATATTGACCGCAAGGTATGTTAAAAATGTTTCAAGAGGTATGTACATTTATTTCATATTTTTATTTTTTACCGTATAGAATGGCTGACGATAGATTACGCATGACACCAATATAAACAAGAAAGGAAGGGCTAAGTTCGGATGTAACCGAACATTTTATACTCTCGCAAAGTCAAATAGTATACTCGTTTGAGATTTCTTTGTGGATTGACTGATATTTTCGGTAGAAGGTCAACTATAGGCAATGGGGTCCACATATTTAGTACTTAGGGGCTTAAACAGTTTTGGTTCGATTTAGATAAGTTTTGGCCACAAGGTGGCATACTTTAATCGCATTATTCACGCAAAGTTTTATCCCGAAACAGTCATTGTTGCCTGATTTGCATAGTGGAAAGTGAAAGAATCAGATGGAATTTAAAATGGTGTTATATGGGCAATAGGCGTGGTTGTAGTCCGATTTCGCCCATTTTCGCACTATGACATAAAAACATGAACAAAACGTTATGCACTGAATTTGGTTAAAATCGGTTGAGCAGATCTCAAGATATGGGTTTTCACCTAAAAGTGGGCTGTGCCACACCCACTGACTAATTTTGAACGCGGTTCCTATAAAGTCATCTCATACCATCTCAGAGATAAAATAATATAGCGTTAGCGGTTACCAATACCAACCGTCTCACGGTACCAAGAAAGATGTCTACTAAGTTTCATAAAGATATCTCAATTTTTACTCAAGTTAGAGCTTGCACGGACGGACGGACGGACAGACAGTCACCCGGATTTCAACTCGTCTCTTCATCCTGATCATTTATATATATATAACCCTATATCTAACTCGATTAGTTTTAGGTGATACAAACAACCGTTAGGTGAACAAAACTATTATACTCTGTAGCAACTGGTTGCGAGAGTATAAAAACGAAGATTTGAAAAAGACGCAAAGCGACAACAGCGAGCAAGGGGCATTAAAGTCCTTTTTAAAGAAAGGCGAGCTAAACAAACGATCATCACCCATACCAGAAACCGGCGCTATAGCTGAGATTCTGCTTAAACCTCGAGAAGAACATACGTCCGATTCCAATATAATCTGTGAACTTGGTGCTTCTACTTCTGGGTCAAGCGCTATTACAGCTCCTATTGTAGGTGAAGGTGCTATTGTAACTCCAAGTCTTTCTACACAATCAACATCTATTTTAGATGTCGACCTAGCCACGTGACAATAGATTAACAGACGCAGAAAGAATATATTTGGTAAATATAGGTTCTCCAGACCCACTGTATGAATTTGAATTTCCACAAGATATCAATGGTCGGATGTTTACTTCATGATACTATTAGATAAAACTTAATAACGGTGAAAAAATTGGCTTGTATATTCTGTGGCAAAAAATTCGTTGTATTATTTTTGCTGTAAAATTTTTAATAGAACTACAACTTCCGGTCTATCTGAAGATGGCTACAAAAATTGGAAGTATGTAGGTGATATGCTTAAACCTCATGAAACATCACAAAACTATGTAAAAGCTGTCAAATCTTGGGTAAAACTTTCACGTAGGCTCAAATCGTGTCGTACGATAGATGCCGAGTCACAGAGAATAATTAAATCAGAAATAGAACACTGGAATAGAGTATTGTTACGAATTGCCTCAATCATCAAAATTTGGGCTAAAAATGGCTTGGCTTTTCAAGGTACTTCTGATAATCTGTATCAACATTACAATGGTAATTTTTTAAAACCAGTAGAGTTGTTAGCCGAATTTGATCCCGTTATGCAGGAACATGTACGCAGAGTTTTGGAAAAAGATTAGAAACAAGCAACCTACTTAAATAAAACAATTCAAAATGAGTTTATTAATACAGTTTGGCATTACTACGAAATATTTTTCTATTATTTTAGATTGTACTCCAGACGCTAGTAAAATGAGATGATAATTAGGTAAATTTCTAGTATTCAATCCCAAGACCATTCAAAAACGTCAGAGATTTTAATAAATAAAAGCTTTTTAGGATTTATACCAATCGAGAAATCTACAGGTCTGGCACTAACAGCAACTATCGTGAAACAATTATCAGTACTTGGATTGTCTTTAGAAAACATAAGAGGACAAGGGTACAATAATGAATCTAATATGAAAGGTATTGAAAGTGGCTTCCAAGCCAGGATTAAAAACATCAATCCACGGGCATTTTACATTTATTGCAGTAGTCATTCTTTAAACTTAGTGGTAAACGACATGGCAAAGTCCTACCTAGTGTCACGAGATGGGAAAGTCGAATTGAAGCAATAAATCCACTAAGACATCAAATAGGACAACGATGCATTGTTTAGCGTTTACCCAAACACAGATATGGATACCTCCACATGAGACGAAGCTTCGCGTTTGTTGAACCAAATTAAACAGTTTAAATTTTTATGTTCTATTATAATTTGGTACGAAGCTTTGAATCGCATAAGCCCTGTTAGTAAATTAATGCAAAGTAAAGATGTTGACTTTGTTTCCGTCATTAAATTACTTAAAAATACAAAAGATTTCTTTGAAAACTTACGTTCTGATGAGTATTTTACTCAAGTTCTTGAAAGCGCCAAAGCCTTAGCTTCTGAAACTGATTGCGAGGTGTTAGACTTTGAAAATGTGGCTAGATCTCGTGCACGATCCAAGAAAAAGCATTTTACTTATGAGTGTGTTGACGAACCAATCAATGTGCCTCGTCAAAAATATAAAAATTAAGGAATTCTTCATATTATGGATACAGCCATAAACTCTTTAGAATTAAGATTTCCCCAGATTTCTGAGCACAGTAAACATTTTGTTTTTTTGTATAACATATATGCCTTAAGAGAACTCCCAAAAGATGAATTGTTAGAACTTTGTAGGAATATTGAGGCCGTTTTTACTCATGAGAACTCAAGCGATGTAAATGCATTAAAACTTTGTGAGGAGTTGTTAGTCCTTCGTATTTATATATAGCCCAAAATGGCGACACTCAAAAAAAAGAAATCACCTCCGGAGCAGGACAGGGATCCATACTTGGACCAGACCTATGGAACGTCAGCTCCAACGGAATTTTAAACGTCGAAATGCCAGACGACTGCTACCTCGTTGGGTACGCTAACGACATCGCTGCCGTCATAACAGCTCGTCATGGCCCGATCTAGCTATTTAGCCGTTCCGGGCGAAGATCATTTTCGCCGCCCTTTGCATACGCAAAGCTATATACTTGTAAGTAATAAGCCAGTTTTGTTGGGGGATGCTAAGTATACAAGTACCTACACAAAATACGTGATATTTTTGGGATTATACCTACCTATAATATTCACGTCAGTCTATTGGACCTTTTGAAGAAGTACCTATACGAAAGTTGGTGAGTGTTTTTATGTTAGTAAGTATACAATATATGTCTTTATAAGGAATTTCTCAGAAATTGATATAGTTATATACTTTTCAACATTATCATCATCATCAACCTATTACGACTCACTGCTGCGCATGGACCTCTTTTCCTTTGTGCTATTTTTCCCTGTTTCGGGCTAATGTTGCCTATGTATTACTAATGTTGCCTTTTAACTAAAGGAACATTAAACATTTTTCATCAAAATCGTTTCAGAAGTTAGAAAAATTAGGACCAAGCTGTTTAATTGTTTATTATAGTTAATCGGTTCATATAATTTAAGTTAAGGTTCATACGGTACGTATAAAAAAGACACAACAAAAGATTTGTCTAACAATTTAATACTGATAAAAAAACAATTATGTTACTACAAAACAAATCAGTTATTTTTTAAAATAATGAAACTAAAAATCAAACAGTTTTTCAGATAATATTTAATCCTACCTCGTAATTATAGTAATTTCCTTCGCACTTTTTGATTAACATCTGATAAATTTAAACTGTCTTAAACCTTGTGTTCTATTGAAATCATAGCCATTCCAGATAATCTATTCTGTGGCATGGTGGATCGCATATAATTTTTTGTTATTTATAATTTAGAAAAGCTTCTTTTACCACTTGTAACTGTTACTGGTAAAGTTAAAAGGATCCTGAACGCAATACTGATATTTGGATCAAATCTTAAATCTGTTACAAATTTTAAAACATCTTGAGGAGATAAATTGCTATTTAAAAAAATACGAAGGACTGACAACTCCTCACAAAGTTCTAATGCATTTATATCGCTTGAGTTCTCATGAGTAAAAACAGCCTCAATATTCCTACAAAGTTCTAACAATTCATCTTTTGGGAGTTCTCTTAAGGCATATATGTTATACAAAAAAGCAAAATGTTTACTGTGCTCAGAAATCTGGGGAAATCTTAATTCTAAAGAGTTTATGGCTGTATCCATAATATGAAGAATTCCTTAATTTTTATATTTTTGACGAGGCACATTGATTGGTTCGTCAACACACTCATAAGTAAAATGCTTTTTCTTGGATCGTGCACGAGATCTAGCCACATTTTCAAAGTCTAACACCTCGCAATCAGTTTCAGAAGCTAAGGCTTTGGCGCTTTCAAGAACTTGAGTAAAATACTCATCAGAACGTAAGTTTTCAAAGAAATCTTTTGTATTTTTAAGTAATTTAATGACGGACATTAATTTACTAACAGGGCTTATGCGATTCAAAGCTTCGTACCAAATTATAATAGAACATAAAAATTTAAACTGTTGATTTGGTTCAACAAACGTGAAGCTTCGTCTCATGTGGAGGTATCCATATCTGTGTTTGGGTAAACGCTAAACAATGCATCGTTGTCCTATTTGATGTCTTAGTGGATTTATTGCTTCAATTCGACTTTCCCATCTCGTGACACTAGTGAGGACTTTGCCATGTCGTTTACCACTAAGTTTAAAGAATGACTACTGCAAGAAATGTAAAATGCCCGTGGATTGATGTTTTTAATCCTGGCTTGGAAGCCACTTTCAATACCTTTCATATTAGATTCATTATTGTACCCTTGTCCTCTTATGTTTTCTAAAGACAATCCAAGTACTGATAATTGTTTCACGATAATTGCTGTTAGTGCCAGACCTGTAGATTTCTCGATTGGTATAAATCCTAAAAAACTTTTATTTATTAAAATCTCTGACGTTTTTGAATGGTCTTGGGATTGAATACTAGAAATTTACCTAATTATCATCTCATTTTACTAGTGTCTGGAGTACAATCTAAAATAATAGAATAATATTTCGATGTAATGATAGCTTCCATAATATGTTTTTTTATGCCGTCTGAAACTGTATAATAAACTCATTTTGAATTGTTTTATTTAAGTAGGTTGCTTGTTTCTAATATTTTTTCAAAACTCTGCGTGCATGTTCCTGCATAACGGGATCAAATTCGGCTAACAACTCTACTAGTTTTAAAAAATTACCATTGTAATGTTGATACAGATTATCAGAAGTACCTTGAAAAGCCAAGCCATTTTTAGCCCAAATTTTGATGATTGAGGCAATTCGTAACAATACTCTATTCCAGTAGTCTATTTCTGATTTAATTATTCTCTGTGACTCGGCATCTATCGTACGACACGATTTGAGCCTACGTGAAAGTTTTACCCAAGATTTGACAGCTTTTACATAGTTTTGTGATGTTTCATGAGGTTTAAGCATATCACCTACATACTTCCAATTTTTGTAGCCATCTTCAGATAGACCGGAAGTTGTAGTTCTATTAAAAATTTTACAGCAAAAATAATACAACGAATTTTTTGCCACAGAATATACAAGCCAATTTTTTCACCGTTATTAAGTTTTATCTAATAGTATCATGAAGTAAACATCCGACCATTGATATCTTGTGGAAATTCAAATTCATACAGTGGGTCTGGAGAACCTATATTTACCAAATATATTCTTTCTGCGTCTGTTAATCTAGAAAGACTTGGAGTTACAATAGCACCTTCACCTACAATAGGAGCTGTAATAGCGCTTGACCCAGAAGTAGAAGCACCAAGTTCACAGATTATATTGGAATCGGACGTATGTTCTTCTCGAGGTTTAAGCAGAATCTCAGCTATAGCGCCGGTTTCTGGTATGGGTGATGATCGTTTGTTTAGCTCGCCTTTCTTTAAAAAGGACTCTAATGCCCCTTGCTTGCTGTTGTCGCTTTGCGTCTTTTTCAGATCTTCGTTTTTTATATTGGTGTCATGCGTGATCTATCGTCAGCCATTCTATACGGTAAAAAATAAAAATATGAAATAAATGTACATACCTCTTGAAACATTTTTAACATACCTTGCGGTCAATATCAAATTAATTAAATTCACCACCTGTTATAGTCCCGAGTAGCCTATTTGTCAAATAAGAACTGTCAAACCCATACAACAACTTGTCTAAGACTGAAAATTTAATTGACGAATAGGCTATCCGGAGATGGTGAAATCAGCATTAAAACTATTTTACTATTTACTTTAAGAAACAAAAAGTAAGTACACTTTTTAGCAAGGTGTGTACAATATTACGTACTTTTTTACGTATTACAATTTAATTTATAAAATAGATAGGTACTTACGTAGTACACGCGCTTCAATATTTATATGATTAATCTGCCGCATAAAAATCTCTAACCACTACATTATTTACGAATATGACGAAAATTTGTCTCTGGGCAGAACATTTTTACTAGGAGTCTTTTAAATAAGCAATGGAAAATTAGTACAACCTTTTGCTTTTATATGATATATAAGGAATTCCGCGTTGTACGAATCTAACTAAAGGGCATTACTCCGAAAGTTTGAGGGAAATCCCCACCAAACGTAAAATACACCGAAAGTTGCCAGTTCAGAAATTTAAAATCAGCAGAAAATTCGGATAAATTTTTTTGTATTCTAGTTTCTAGTTTCTAAGTTCTAGTCTAGTTGGTTTCTTCTTCTTAGTGTTCCACAAAATTTCAAAAGTATCGATACTTTACCCGATATCAGTATCGTATCAGAATTATCGGTATCGGGAAAAAGATTCAAACTAAATTATTTTTAAAACTTCGGATTGTATAATATCCGTAATATCAAATATTATCCGACAAATTTCCGAACTTGGAGTTCAGAACTTATCACTAATGAGACAATTCTTAATAATGGTATCAAACTAACTAAATTTAAATTTCGACTTATTAAAGTGTCGGTACAAAAATAAATTAGCGCAACAGTAAAAAAGCAAATCAGAATTAAACCTTATTAAATACTTTTTTACTTAATTGTTAAAAATAAATCTACTTAAAATATCGAACAAAAGGTCGAAAGATAGGAATAAGTAAATTTTGCCGCCCCTTATTTTGTGCCGCTCTGGCCCCCTTAGATCGGGCCCTGCAGCTCGTAAAACCGACATAGCCAGACGCAAACTTACACAAGTCATGCTGCGAACACAGACATGGTTGTGTTTACACAGCCTTAACCTAGCTGCGGAAAAACCGAGCTGATCCCGTTGGAGATGAACATGAAAGTTCATTCAGAAACCATACAAACGAAGAATACCCTAAAATACCTAGAGGATTAAGAATGGACTACAAACTGACGTACTGGGCTCAAATTCAGCACGCTGCTAAAAAGTCAGCCAATACTTGTATAACCATGTAGCTTTCAAAACTTATGGCAAACATCGGAGGTCCGCTTGCAAGCAGGATGAAACTGCTCATGGACACAACACAGTCAGTGCTAGTATATGGTAGTGAACTGTGGGCCGATACATTAAACGTGAAACATAGACGGAAAGATCTTGCTAAGGTGCAGAGAACAGCAGCCTTGAGTGTCGCCTTGGCTTACCGCTCTGTATTCGAATCCGCAGTGTTAGTGATAAGCGGCGTCATCCCGGGGAGCGCAAAGATGGATGGGCCGCCAAATTGATCAAAGATATAGAGATATGGCACAGTAGAAAACACGGCAAGGTGAACTACTACCTAACACAGATGCTCTCCGGCCACGAGTATTTTCGAAAATACATGGACAACATGGGAAAAGCCGAGAGCCCTGCATGTATTTACGGAGACGAACCACTCGATGATGCAAACCATACCTTCTTCAGAAGTGCTATCGATGGAATGAAACTCGGAGAACTCTAGAGAAAAAAGTTGGAGAACTAAACTCGGAAAACCTAATAGCTGGAATGATAGCTAGCGGCGAAAACTGGCAGCAAATAACCTCATACGTGGAACATATACTACGCATCAAGAATAGGGACATGGACGCGGACCCTCCGACCAATTCCACTCAATAGAAGATAGTCAGCCTGATGCTGGCTACAAAACAGTAGGCATCCCTGGACACAGGGAGAGTAGAAACTGACCCGCTATGGGTAAATCTTGGAAATCTTGCTCT
This sequence comes from Bactrocera oleae, assembly GCF_042242935.1. Classification (NCBI taxonomy): domain Eukaryota; kingdom Metazoa; phylum Arthropoda; class Insecta; order Diptera; family Tephritidae; genus Bactrocera; species Bactrocera oleae. The sequence goes on from NC_091537.1 coordinate 30,549,446, forward strand.
GAAGTAATGCGTAAGCGGTCCCGGGGCAAGAAAAAAATGCATGATAAAAGGGGGGAGTACATGTGGGTACACCACTTGCGTAGGATGCCGACCCCTATATGGTGCGAAGGAATTTTAAACCCTCCTTACGGCCTAAAAAACAAAAAATATCAATATTTTCTACAAAAGCACTATTTGCCTGCATACAAAAGTAAATTTGGAACATTAAATTTACTTCGATAGGGTTATCCAGAAATTTAGGCAAAATTATACTACTTGTATTAATATCCATAGATGCAAGTACTTCCCTCAAGTTCTTGGAATTGACATGCACTGTTAATTAATTTCCTTTAAAGCATCAATACCTGAAAAGCATTTTCGTAAAATTATTTTATACTCACAGTTATTAGAAAAACTCTCTTTCAAATTTATTAAGATAACTTTCATATTGACCGATATATGTATAGGTCACCAGCAAATTCGAAATTCTATTTGATATACGGGGGCTAAGGTATATGGGGGCTAATAAGAAGTATTGATCCGATTTAACCCATTTTCGACATACTGGCATACTATTATCAGAAAATGGTTCTCTCCGAATTTCTATAATATATTGAATATATTCGGTATGTGGAGGCTTAAATATTTGTACTTCGGCTTTGACAGTTTTAGGTCATCAACACTATTTGTGCAAAGATTTATTTCATACATTCATTTGTGCTTGATTTGTATACGGGAAAGTGAAAGAATCAGATGAGATTTAAAATTGTGTTATATGGAAAGTTGTCGTGGTTGTGACATAGAAATGTGCCACTCTCATCGTCCAAATTTGACACCGGCTCTTATAACGCCTTCTCGTACCATCTCCTTTCTAAAATTGTATATCTCAGGCGCATTTATGGAGAGTGGTTGGGGTTTTAACCCGAATTCACTCATTTTCACATAGCGTTAGCTTATTATAGCTTGATTTGTGTAGTAGATATGTACATTGAACTTAATAGAGGACGGGTTCATACCCACTTTTTAAAATTCTTTTCAACCATAGTTTCCTCCCTAATGCAATTCGTTGTACTAAATAACAGCATTGTATCTTAATGATAGAGCTTTGTTATGGCAATTTATAGGTTTTCAATCAATAGTATGTTGTTGGCGTGGCAATGGCCCGCTTTCGCCCATCTGCAATACCAACCCTCTTTGGGCGCCAAGGAATATAAGTACCAAGTTTCGTTAAGATTTCTCAAATTTTGCTTAAGTTATCGCTTGCACACATGAACAGACGGACGGATGGACAGACAGACAGTCACTCAGAATTCAACCCGCCTCTTCATCCTGATCATTTATATATGTATGTTATATGGTATATTACATCATTTTTATCTATATTAGAATTAGATGATACAAACAAACGTTAGATATAATACTCTGTAGAAACATGTTGGTAGACCGAAAAACCATTTTTATACTCTCGCAATCTGTTGCTACAGAGTATAATAGTTTTGTTCACCTAACGGTGTTCACCTAAATGATCAGGATGAAGAGACGAGTTGAAATCCGGGTGACTGTCTGTCCGTCCGTCCGTCTGTCTGTCTATCCGTCCGTGCAAGCTGTAACTTGAGTAAAAACTGAGATATCTTTATGAAACTTGGTAGACATGTTTCAGGGTACCATGAGACGGTTGGTATTTCAGATGGGCGTAATTGGACCATTGCCACGCCCACAAAACGAAATTAATCAAAAACAAATAAAGTGCCATAACTAAGCTCCGCAATAAGATACAAGACTGTTATTTAGTACACAGGATCACATTAAGGAGGGGCATCTGCAGTTTAAATTTTTTTTTACAGTGGGTGTGGTCGCGCCCCCTAATAGGTTTAATGTGCATATCTCCTAAAATGCTAAAGCTATAATAACAAAATTCATTGGAAGCAAATGCTTTTAGAACCTCTACCCACAGTGTGAAAATAGTTGAAATCGGGTAGCAACTCCGCCCACTCCCCATATAACGGTATTGTTAAAAACTACTAAAAGCGCGACAAATCAAGCACTAACCACGCCAGAGACGTTAAATTTTATCTCTGGGATGGTATGAGATGACGTTATAGGAACATCATTTTAAATTCCATCTGATTCTTTCACTTTCCACTATGCATATCAAGCAACAATGATTATATCGGGGTAAAACTTTGCGTGAATAATACGTTTAAAGTATGCCACCTTGTGATCAAAAATTGTCTAGATCGAACCCAAACTGTTCAAGCCCCTAAGTACTAAATATGTGGACCCCAGTGCCTATAGTTAACCTTCTACCGAAAATATCAGCCAATCCACAAAGAAATCTCAAACGAGTATACCATTTGACTTTGCGAGAGTATAAAATGTTCCGTTACATCCGAACTTAGCCCTTCCTTACTTGTTGATACTATCATTGTCATTTAGATTAGATTAGATAATGATTGAGGTATGCACCGCGACCTATGGTCTATTGTGCCCCCCCTAAGTCACAGCGACTCATCTAGCCCTGGCATATTGATGAACGCGCGATGGAAAACCTACACTTTTCCACAACAATTCATAATGTCAAATGTTGGCAAATGGTGACATTGCCATTAAACAAGATAATTTTATTCAACTAATTTGATGTTGCAAAATATATAGACAAAATTATTAAAAATTTAGGGGTTATAAGCACATTGTTGAATATATTACTTTTATTATACCCTGAAAAGGGTATATTAAGTTTGCCACGAAGTTTGTAACAGACAGAAATAAACGTCAGAGTTGCTATAAATTATATATATTATTGATCAGCATCACGAGCTGAGTCGATTTAGCCACGTCTGTCTGTCTGTTTATACGCGTACTAGCCCCTCAGTTTTTGAGATATCGACCTGGAATTTTGTACATGTTCTTTTATCCTCACGATATGCTCATTTGTCGGAACCACCGATATCGTACCACCATAGTATATAGCTTCCATACACCACGCTGAACGTTCTGAATCAAGGACTTGTATGGTAAACTTTTTCATTATCATAAAATCCTAAATCTAATTAAAACTAAACTGCCGTTAGCCAGTGGATTTGAATGGTTACCAAGTTTAAGTTCATAGTTATTTCTGCTGTTTTCTACTTCTTTCTTTACCATAGGAATACCTAGACCTTTATGAACGTGTTCATACACCACCTGCTAGAAATATATTTTCTAGTGAGCCAAAAAGTCTTCAAATTGGTCTTCTGTAATTGTAAAACGATGTGGGCAGTATACAAGGTGCGTTCCAAAGTAAACAGTAAAAAAGTAAACTCTAGTGGCGCCATCTTTATGTCGACTAGTGCGTTAGAATCTGCTCTCCTTTATCGACTTCCAGTAAAAATTTCATGACATTTCATCTATGGGAAGTGAAGTTATTGCGTTTAAGTGTCAGTATATTTTTGTCATAGGTGCGAAAATGAGCTTCAAGCAAAGAGCCAATATTAAATTTTGTTTTAAAATTGGTAAAACTTTTACCGAAACGTTTCAACTGATGAAACAAGTTTATGGCGATGATTGCCTGTCCCGTGGCAGAGTGCACGAGTGGTTTCAACGTTTTCAAAGTGATCGTGAGGACATAAATGAGAAATGAGCCGAAACCCAAAAAATCGCGCCTGGAGTAGTCAAAAGTGAAGACAATGCTGATTTGTTTTTATGATTCCAAGGGCATTGTCTACAAAGAATTTGTTCCAATTTGTTTGGTGCGCCGTATTCGACGTGTTCGGCCCGAATATCACGAAGATGGAAGATGGAAAAATCACATTTTAACAATCAACCACTCCCCGTATTCACCTGATATGGCACCGTGCGACTTCTACCCTTCCGGAAAAATACATTTGCCGGTGGAAGGAAAGCGTTATGCAGACGTGGAGGCCATTCAAAAGGCTTGCACCGGCATACTGGCGGCCATTCCGGGCAACGAGTTAAAACACTCGTTCGACATGCTTTTGGACCGTGCAAAAAGATGTATTAAAGCAGAAGAAGACTATTTTGAATAAAATTAATTGATTTTGCCGATAAAACCATTTGTTCTGTCTTTTTTTTAAAGTCCTGTTTACTTTGGAACGCTCCTTGCATAACTGTCAGATTTAGGTCACTACTGCGATTCTTTAAACTTATTCTTGTAGCTTGAGCTTCTAAAACATGGTGGTTTAATCGATTTTTAAACCAACACTGCTGTTCCACCATGCGCATTTCATTGCATTTAGCATTACATCCATATTTCTATACTCCTGAAACATGTTGCTTCAGAGTATAATAGTTTTGTTTACCTAACAGATGTATGTGTCACCTAAAACTAATCGAGATAGACATCGGTTATATAAACATAAATGATCTCGATAACGAAGCGAGTTAAAATTCGGGTGAATGTCTGTCTGTCCATCTTTCCGTGCAACATATAAAATGCCATAACTAAGCACTAAATTGCGATATAATATACCCTTGTGTCAAAAATGGTTATTCAAATGGATGAATTGTAGCGAAAGCTTACCTTAGGGTCTACATAACTGATATTCAGGATTTTGAAATGTTTATACTTATTGATATATATATAACCTTGCTATTATTTAATTAAAATAACTTTTCAGGTATACCTGAGCAAAGTCAAAAACTAAGGCAATCACCCCTTCCATTTCTCTACCCCTAACGATTTTAGTATAATTTTCACTGACGAGAAATAAATGCTAAAGTAATAAAGCTAAAGGGGGCTATGACCTTCAAAATAAGTTAATATGATGAGATATGGAGTTATGTATGTATAAATGATCAGGATGACGAAGCGAGTTGAAATCGGACTTCTGTGCAAGCTGTATCTTAAAAAAAATTGGTATATCCTAATGAAACTTGATAAACGTGTTTCTTGGAAAAAAAGTGAGGACGCGTTCGTAGATGGGCGTAATCGAACCCCTGCCATGCACATAGAATGTCATTAATCGAAAACCAATAAATTGCTCATATTTAGGTGAAAACTTAGATTTCGGGACTACCTATACCGATTTCATCCAAATTCGGTAGGTATCTAATTAAATTCGGTAATAACTGTTTAAGTCTCTACATACCGAATATGTTGACCCCAGTTCTTATTGCGCAAGATTTTCAAACTTATTATCGATATGTGAAATCCTTAAATTCAGAGCGACAACTTCGACTTCAAGTCCTTAAATACAGGCCAACCCCTATAATTAGCAGTGTAATTTCCTCCACAATTATGGCAATTCTTTGTTATATCCTCTTTCTTCAGCGTGTATATCACCACATACTACACCAACACTTCGTAGGGTGCACTATGATTTGGTATGCCCGTAGAATAAATGTTGTTTGTAATCGACCGTTATAATACATATCAAAATTTTTAATTAATCAGAGTTATCAGGCTTTTAAGGGTTAAGCTGATGAGAATTTGGCATCAATTATTTCTTGATATGAGTACTTTTCTCTGTGTATGTTTGTATTTTGGTTTCTTCAAGGTTAACTTTTTTCAAGGCACTATATTAAATTTTTTTTTGGCAACAATGTCACTTAATTTGGGCACAAGAACATTAGAGCTACACTCGTGCAAATTTATTGGAAGCGGTTTGGTATTACTGACTGTGGAGGTACCCTTCGCATAGTCGTTGGGCTCGTTGCTCAGTAAAGCAAATCTGTTGCCATTTAGAGTTTATGTATATGTAGTTGTTATGTGTTGCAATTTATTGTGTTGGTGTGAATGATTGGTTGTGTGTGTTGTATCTTATACCTTGCAAGTCGGCATGAAGCCGCCTTCTCGATTGATATTAGCTCCAAAGGAAGTCATGCGAAAGCAGTTATTGTATTCAAGGATGTGTTGAAGAAAATGGCTGGAATCGGGATCACTTCCATCGAACAATGGTCTCAGTGGTTCTGGTGGTGTAAGTAATGGATCCACTTGCGCAGCACAATCCAGCCGTTTCTCTTTTGAACTTTAACGCATTGCAATATCGGCATATAGTTGTCATTGGTCCAATATCTAAATTTTCATCATAACTGTAGTTCGCATAGTCGTTGGGCTCGTTGCTCAGTAAAGCAAATCTGTTGCCATTTAGAGCTTTTCATACTCCTCAATACAGTTGTAATGCATTTTCTCTCTATTATATATAAAAGTTTTCTGCTGCTGTCGAGAATCAACTAACATAAGAGCGAGCTAGCTCGCGCTCAGCGGGGGGCGGACGTAGGCGAGCGAGCGAAGCGAGCGTCCCGGAGCGCAGCGGAGGGCGCCTAGTATCTACTATATAAAAATAAGTCGGGTTTTCCTTCCTGACGCTATGACTCCAGAACGCAAGAACCGATTCAACAACGACAAAATATAATAAGAAATATAATAAGAGAAAATGCCCGATTGAGACAACGCGTGAACACACGAAGATAAGCTTCATACAATCGCTTGGCATTCTTGGAAGTGATCCCGATTCCAGCCATTTTCTTCAACACATCCTTGAATACAATAACTGCTTTCGCATGACTTCCTTTGGAGCTAATATCAATCGAGAAGGCGGCTTCATGCCGACTTGCAAGGTATAAGATACAACACACACAACCAATCATTCACACCAACACAATAAATTGCAACACATAACAACTACATATACACCACACACTACACCATCACACGATCAGAAGTTACACCGTATTCTTTAACAAATGATTGTTTGCAATTACAGATACAAGGACAAATATATCATTTGCATGGTTCAATGCTGCCAACACCAGATGAACCGCATCAATTTCTGCAAATATATTTCATTTCGTCGATGGTTGATCAGCTGAATGTGCGGTGCAATATACAAGGAACACAACAATTAAAGAGACGAATTATTGAACAGTTGCAATCATTTTTACACGCTAATAATGCTGTGGTTAATATGTTCAAAACAGCATTGGAACGAATGCCATCGGATACGCACAAATTTGTCATAAGAGCGGATTGTACTCCAACAGGTGAACATGTGCGAAGATTCAATGTACCCACCGTTAATGATGTTGCTGCAATTATTGTTGGCGATCTAACTAAATCGCGAGACATTGTCGTTCAGCGAAGAAGCAATATCTTGCATCGTGTAAACGAGACACATCGTTTGTACGATGCGTTACAATATCCAATCATTTATTGGCAAGGGCAAGACGGGTACGACATCATGTTGAAGATGGTCGATCCAATTTCAGGTACAATATTCACACACTAATTATTGCTATTATTGGTTTCCATTAACAATTTATTTAATTTTGCATTTTCAGGCGTAACAACGAATAAAAATCTAAGCGCAATGAATTACTATGCGTATCGTATGATGATTCGTACACATGAGGAGAATGTCATTCTGAAGTGCCGTCGGCTATTCCAGCAATTCGCTGTCGACATGTATGTCAAAGTCGAGACCGAACGTTTAGCGTTCATCCGATTCAATCAGGCAAAGCTACGATCTGAGGACTATATACACTTGCGTGATGCTATTCATTCAGATGGTGATGTTCAGAATATTAGACGTCTGACGATTCTCCCATCATCTTATATCGGAAGCCCACGCCACATGCATTTCATTTTTGTCATCGAAATGAATTCATTACTGTTGTGAAATGAAATAAAATTTTTCCTTTTTGAATATAAAACAAAAAAAAATGTTTATTCATCTCTTAATTACCAAACGAAATGTTACATAAAACAAAGCCATCTGGTGGCGAAACGGAGTTCGCCGGGTTTGCTAGTTGTATATAAAATCAATTATAAGCATATATCTTCACAACATAAGCCACTGAAATCAAAAAGTGTGAGATAAAAACAAAGATACAAGATATAAGGCCACCCTTGGTAAATATGTAATGTGGAAACACTAACTATTCAATCAGGTTATTGCAGAAAGGACCTCGAAATTTCACCGGCATATTGGTTAGCAGTATTTGATTAAAGATGTAGAATATAAAAGAGCGTGTACTTAAAAAACGAAAACATTTTAAGTCTATTGCAGTCGGATTGTAACTACATATTTAGAATTTTATTGCAACGAGTATGTACCACCAAACCAATTTCCACATTATATTATTATATTATATTAACAAGCTGTTCGAATATACGTCAGATGAATTTACAGCTGTTGATTTTATTATATTTAATTAATTTATGCTGTAGAGATATTTTAATACACGTAGATATGTACATAAACTAAACTATGGACATGTTAGTAAAAATCACAATTTAACAGCAATTTATTTTATGCTTGAAAGTTATCCACTTCTACTGCCTTTGTTATGCCTGGACTGTAACACGTGGGTGCCACCGTAGGGGACTTTGATCGCCCAATGAATTTCTCCTCGTTGTTTAGACTTTTACGATTACCTTCATTCTTTGGCGCTTTTTAAGAGTACTGTAGCTGATATTGTGCTACACACCATACAAAGGTTAGTTTATAGTTGCCATAATTGTCTTGATTGTTGCTGCTGTTGTTGTTGGAAAATATAAATCAACGTCAACAGACAGCGTTGAATGTTAAATGAACGAATTTCAATACGCGCAGGCGCTGAGTGTATCTACCATTGTCACCCCCATACTAAGCGACGCAACTCCGAGCACGACGCTTTTTGCCACCAGGACGCTACTCAGACGTCATCTCATCTATGTTCTAGCAGTGTAGAGACACAATATGCTCCACATTGCAATTTCAACGCAAATGTTGGTACAATTTATTTTTGTTGCTTTTTGCTTTTGTAACCGACTTTTTGTTGTCGCAATACGTTCGCTGCTATTTATTTGTTGTTGATGTAGTTTTTTTCGTAGGCGCATTTTTTTGCGGTTCTGGGCCTACGAGAGCTAAAATTTCATCAAAGCAATTCGGTGTTTTGTTGTAGTGCATATTCTTAAAATACACTAGTCATTAAAAACTTGTAAATCAGCATACACCTATTAGTCGTAGGGGAATGCTTCGCATAACAGTCTTGGTGAAAATCCTGAATAGAACAGTTAAATTAATATTCTGGCTGGTTTTTCGAGGCAGTTTAGACCCTTTTGTTAATCAAATATTTACATAAACGAAACTTTCCACAACATATGTCATGATTTTAATTATCATTCCTGCACATTTGATTTGTCTGACTAACTTCAAAATTAAAAATAATATTTTGCTTTCTCTTAATAAATAAAACGGTAACAATTTATTATAATGACTCGGCTCCCCCACGTCGATTGGACGGGAGGAGGATAATTGTTGGGTTATTAATATACACTGTCCCGAAATAATTTTAAGACACGCGGTCTCACAATGGTCGGTCTTGTATGGAATCAGCGACCAAAAATACTTCCACTGCCTATATCAAAGTCAATTTATTTTCATAGCTTTATATAGTAATTATTATAAGTAATAAAAATAAAAATATTACTATTAATCAAACGCTCCAAAATTATCTCTCACTACCCATGCGATCTACCCATTGAAAAATATTTTGCAAAAATTGTAAAAAACACAAAAGATTTTCCTTTGCTTTTGACTAGGTTATTTAATAATTAAAGTAACAAAATTAGGGTAAATAAATGTAATGATAACGACTTTAAATTTATTTAAAATAGTTTATTTAAAAATTAAATAAATATGTTTTAATATTATATTATTCAAGTATGTTAACATAACTCAAGAACTGATTTTAATAAAACCGACTTATTTTTCAAGGTAATATCCTTTGACTAGTTGTCTGAGCAGTCGATTGCCGACTTAATTGTATATATTCATTTTGCACAAACCAATCCAAGTATTTTTCGAAATCTTTAAATTTTGTTCTGTTGCTTTTACTCCATATTTTTCCAAACTTTTTAAATATATAATTAAGCATTTTCTTAACCATATTTTCAATATATTCTCAACCTACAGACTCAAATCTATGCATTAGTCATATACGTTTTTGACTTTATCAGCAAATGAACCTTTTTCTAAACACCACAAATCAAATATATATTTATATCTGGGAAAGTTTACAATGTTAAGATAAAGCTGTGTACTATAAATGTACGTAGGTACGAACCAAACAAACGTTTGATGAAATTATAAAAATTATAATTTTGAAACCAAAGCACCAATATAGACTACGAAAACATTAACCAATATTTAAAAAAATGTTTCATTTGATGGCAAGACAGAGATCACAACCTTTTCTCTAACTCAGATCTATACATAAAGAAAAATACACCACTCGACAAATCTATGGTAAAACAGTAATTTCAAAACAATAAGCAAACATATTATTTCATCAAAATCACATAGAGTTGTAGTATATACTTGTTTTTCAATATTCATTATAATATATATATGAGGACCAAATTAAAAACTCCGCTCACTGCACAGTCAACTTGGTTTTATTGTCTGCTTTCTCTCTTTATTCGTAAAACGTAAATAGACTAAAAATTTATTTACCGTTTGTTGTATTATTCTTTGAAGAAATAGTAGTATCAAATTTCGGAAATTTTACTTTTTATTTCTAGCCTATGAAATCGACCACTATGTGTATAATCCTTTTGTTGAAAGCTCTAGCATTTGAAAAAGCTGAGCGGCTCGTCGGCTACTTTTCTTTCTTCCTCCTGCCCATATTACTTGGTGTACAAATGATTTCCACTGAGTACCTCACTAAAAATCTATCGATTGAGCAGTACCTTGAATTTCCTAGAATGCTAGTTAAGCTACCGTATTTTTCGGTGAATAAAACCGTTGATTACATGGCTCTCGATAACCATACCATTATTTCTTTCCATTCTTCTCTGTTTGAATCCAAGAATTTTCTTACCTATATTTTTAAAGAATTGTCAGTCTCCCGGACAACTAATCCTGGCATAGTTCTGCGAGGAGGTATACAAAAGTATTTCATGTGCTTATCATGCAAATTTTTTGGACCAAGAGGCCTAATGCTTTTAACTTTAGCCATGTCAATCTACAAGTATATCCCTGTAAAACGATGTCCGAAAAGTGGGTGGATACACATTATTCTTGGAGTGAAGCAACCTAAAATAAAATTTGACTTTTGTATGTATATGCAAACAAAAGGCTCAGAGGTCTTCTCAAATTTTCGAATCTGTACACTCCATATTTAACTGGCATTTTAATTATAGCGGTTTAAAGCAACAAAAATTAGATCGCAATCGTTCGACAACTTTTTTCTTTGCGCTACACTTTTCTTTTAGGCACATGCTCCGCGCCCTGCTTTCTTCCTAAATATTCAGCGCGCCATATCAAGTAGAAATCTCTCTCAGGCCTTGACTTGGGTGTGGGTGGATTATGACAGCTGCTTGTAACTGCATAAATAGAACAAGGGTCGGCAATGATGACAAAAATCTCAACTTGCAAAAATAAAAAGCTTGGAGTAATAATTGCAAAGCAACAACAACAAAAACAAAGAAGGATACATAAGCAGCATGTTGAACAACAGCGCCACAATAGCAACGGGCCACACAATTTGTGGGTAAAACAGCTAAATTTGTTCTTGTTGAATTGGTTTTTTTTGTTGTTATCGCTGATGTACGCTGCTTGCTTCAAATTATTGCCGCTTTTCGTTGTGATGGTTTCTAGCGATTTTTTGTAATTGTTTCTAACGAACGACAGCACCAGCAACAGCAGCAAGCAACAAAAAAACCCAACGACCGCAGGCGAATACCTTGAAGAAAGAGCACCGCCGCCGACGCCGATGCCACCGCACACTATGAAGCAAAAAGGGGCAGGCGAAATGAAACGAAACAACAGGAACAGTTGGGTCGTCAACATTTCATTGTTTGGGTTGTCGTCAACGTCGACGACTTGTCGCTGACTTATGTTACTGTCGTTGTTCTACTTGTTGTCGCTGGCGATGGTAATTGTGATGGCTGGGGCTTGTCGAAGACTTATGCCCGTTGGCGAAGGCAATGGTGCTGCTGATGGCGCTGCAATGAAAGCGCATGTAAATTGAAGCGTTCAATGTTGACATTTCCGCAAAATTTCACCAACATCAACACAGTCGAGTTCTAGCAAATGAAAGGAAGTCGTGAAATCAGAATGCGAGTATGCTGAGAGGCGTCAATTTGAAAGGTACATGTAATCGGTTACCGTCGCAGCCAATCAAGCGCTCGATTGCATAGATAAACACCGTTATCCGCCCATATATATCATAGTTTAATGCCAAAAATATGTGAATTTAGTCTAGGAATTACTCCAACTCCCAAATACTACATATTATATATTGATTTTCATTATTTTAGCAAACCATATGCCAAACATGTCGTTCAATGTGTGAGTTATATATTTATAAAATTGCCTGAAAATAATTAATCAATTATTAATTAATAACATTAAATGAACAAGTTTTCTTAAAAATTGTGTAGGAATATAAATGAAATTGTTCTAGACAATATTCAAATCTTTATATCCCTAAAATAATGAATTGCGATCCTCTAGTTGATGTTTTCTCATGAGCTCGTTATATTAAATTTAGCTTCTTCAGTTGAGTTTATACCCCATATATCTCATTTGAAGATGATTTTAATACAATTATAGCTGACGGGAAGTAAAATATACCATAGTAATAAAACTGAGTGAGTAGGTGATATAATATAACTTAATAAATATCAAATTTGATTTTAGTTCATTTGCAATTTCATCGAATAATGGATTGCCTTGTTTCGCTACATTTTTATACTCTCGCAACATGTTGCTACAGAGTATAATAGTTTTGTTCACCTAACGGTTGTTTGTATCGCCTAAAACTAATCGAACTAGACGAGTTAAAATCCGGGTGTATAACCGTCCGTCCGTCCGTCTGTGCAAGCTGTAACTTGAGTAAATATTGAGAGAGCGTGGCACCGCCCACTTTTAGGTGAAAACCCAAATCTTTGTATCTGCTTAACCGATTTCAACCAAATTCGGTACGTAACATTCTTCTCATACTTTTATATTAAAAAGCGAAAGTGGGCGAAATCGGATTCCATATAACACCATTTTAAATTCCATCTGATTCTTTCGCTTGCACTAAGCAAATCAAGCAACAATGATTGTATCGGGGTTAAACTGCGTGAATAATGCGTTTAAAGTATGCCACCTTGTGACCAAAAATTGTCTAAATCGAACCAAAACTGTTCAAACCCCAAGCTCCTGAATACGTGGGACCCCAGTTTTTACCGAAAGAATCGGACAATGTGTAAGATATATAATTGAAATTCAGATAAAAAAAAAAAAAAATGAAACTTCCGATAATAGCATTTTTTTGTGTCAAATTTTATTCATTGTCAAAAAAGGATTTCTTTTCATACTCTTCAATACAGTTATAATGCATTATATATAAAATTAATTATAAGGGTATACAATAAAACACAAGAAAGATTTCTGATAATCTGAGTAAATTTAGTTAAAAAATTGTATTTGTCGGTTGCATCTAAACTTAGCCCTTCGTTACTTGTTTAATATAAAGTTTTCCTAACACCTGAAGGTATTTTCCCCGCTCTGATCCTTGCAAGTTGCAAAAGTATAAAATGTTCGGTTACACCCGAACTCAGCCCTTCCTTACTTGTGGTTTTTTTTTTTGCCGAAAATTTCTTATATATTGATTTGATTGAATATCTCCTTTATGTACTAAAATAATTTATCAAGTGGAGCAGATATTTAAATAGGAACAAATCTGAAGAGTTTTCCGAATGATCAACTAATTTTAAGCCGAGTTCCAAGTTCCAAATAGATTAAACTGTTTTGACCTACATGTTTTTTGCCTGATAAAAAAAAACAAGTGTTATCTATTTCGAGAAAAATCAACTTGCAGATCAGCATTGGTCTTATTTCGTGGTCAAAATAATTTCATAGATTTCATATCATCTACATTATGACCGTATCTTGGAAAACATTTCAACTGTTAAATAATTGATTAATCGGATTTAAAAATTTAAAGCCAGTTTGGTAGTCTAGAAGTTCTAGTCGATGTTGATGTGAATTCCAGAGAAGGGTGATCGTCACTTTGGACGGTACAACTGACTCCGGCTTCTTTGGGGTAGATTTGCCGGTGGAAGTCCACGGTTTCGACTGTTCCAAGGATAGTAGCTACTGCCGATACCTTTGGCTGGATACATGACTGCCTTTCGAAAGGTATAAATGTAATTCAATTAGAATAAATATGTAAAATTATAGCATTGTTCGGCAATTCTAATATGACAAATCTTCTTAGGAAATCCTGTGCGCTACATGAAATTTTCTCCATTTTCTAATAAATATATTCCTTTAATTTCGTGATTGTAAGTATTCACGTACGGTAATTTTACCGAACATGGCAGTCGATCAAGCTTGCCAACTTTGCAGTTGATGCCTTGTCCTTATTACATACCACCAAATGCCAATTATGGCCATACTCTAAATAAAATTAGAGAGCGGATTAGGAAAGTTGTTTAGAACCGAATCCGCCCTTTTTAGAATCCTGTATAAATTGATCGATTAATTTGCCACTTGTCTCTTAATGGATCCAATATGTGGTGGTATATGAATAAAAAAAAATTTAATGTCAGCTAATTGTATCATAAGGACTACTAGAGATATTAACCTTCACAGCAATCTTGAAGATGTAATACTATATAGCTCTACAAGTCAAATACCAGAGATATGTTCTACGAGCTTTATCGGTTGGTTGAGACGGACGGCTGAATGGATGCATAGTTTTCAACAACTTAAAAGCTCTAGGGGAAGATTACCCAAAATAATAACATGGTCTTGTATACCTAGAAAAAAAAGCACGATGACCTGGAAGAAAGGACTCACCATAATCCGATATTTTATGAGCAACTGATTATTCTTCTGGGCGTTCCTCAAGGTTCAGCTGCAAGTCTTACTTCAATTTCGAAGTTTTGGCAACAAATCATTCAAATTTGGAAACAAACCTAATTTGGTTTCTTTAATAATACCACCTACTTCATACATCCCTGATCCATTAATAACTGTTTATCAAATGGACATCAAAGCCCCTCGCTTCAACCGGAATAATTTATTTTTTCATTTTTCTATGACTGCAATTAAGGTCCGAACTAATCAAACCTAGAGGTTAATTGAGACTCTGTCATTTTTTATTATCCTTACAAAACTCATTTCCTGGGGGTAGCGGGCGAGTAATTCGACGCTCATACGCATTTCATTGCTAGACAATCCATTATACACATAAAAGCAGCAGCATTCGACGAGCAACTTTTGACTGCTTTCATTATGACTGCGCCTACACAGCGCAACAGGCGCTGGAGTCTCAATGGTAACAATAAAAGAAACAACACAGTCATGCAACAAAATATTATTGGCAACATTTACACAAAGCGACGAGCAAAAGAATTGCTATAACAGACTATGAACTCACCAGCCGCTTCTAGGTAAGCATGACTGAGTGAATATGCGTTAGCTTGTACCAAAGGCATTGACTGGCATAAACGATCTGCAGACACACTGACATGATCTTTGAAACCGCTATTGGATAGGATCACCCACAATCGATCAACTGTAACGAGCTGTAAGTCAGCAGGCAGCAACAACAACAACAATCCCAGTTAACTGCCAA
Source organism: Bactrocera oleae (assembly GCF_042242935.1). Lineage (NCBI taxonomy): Eukaryota > Metazoa > Arthropoda > Insecta > Diptera > Tephritidae > Bactrocera > Bactrocera oleae. The sequence continues at coordinate 30,564,983 of NC_091537.1, forward strand.
CAAAAGCAAAACAGATAAGCGGAAAAAAATGAGCTGCATGAGGACAGGCAGGCTATGGAAACATGAGAATAGACACAGAATACTAGTGCCTTTGAGGGAGAACACCAAATGGCAGCAACAACCACACCACGAATAGCGAAATAGTATAGCATACAACACTTAGTAAGTAATAGTAGCCGCTACAATGAATGCATAGATTTAACAGCTGCGGCGGCATTCATCTGCAGCAATAACCGCAACCCCAACAACAAGTACAGCGAGAAATTGGTAAAGCAATAATGGCGCAGCACCAAGCACAGATATCTTGTTTTCGTCCGCAAAACAAAAGGAAAAACAACAAAACACATGCATGTATGAAGAAAATACCACTAGAAAATACAGCGTCTAACTTCAGTTACAACAATAACATGCGAAAAAACGTAAAACGGGCAAGCACATCAGCAACATATTTGGCGGCTTAAAGGAGGGAGAAAAACAAACACATTAAAGTGATCACGTTTTTCGGCAATAAGAATAGCAACAGCAGCAGAAACGACAATAATAATAACTATAGTGTCAATTACAGAGCCAGCAACAAAACTAACACACAAACAAATCACAACAATAGTGGCAAGTTGTTGTCAAACAATGAAAACATGAAAATACCGTACATTTTTTGATCAATCAGAGCGTTTCCAAGTGCAATCGTATCGCGCTGAAAGTACTTACATATTTACATATATGTACATATTCTTCTAGATATACTTATATTATATATACAGTCCCAGCAGAGTGGCGGAAGAGTCTGATGAGAGCCTTTTGAGAGAGGCTGAAAATTTTTTTTTGGATGCTTAAATAGGCACTTGAATCAGGTGAAGACCAAAAAAACTGAGTTTTTACAACTTTCGGTTGTTCGATATGTGCGCAAAGCCGAACGATTCCGTAAAGTGATATTCCATTATCCTTGTCTTCTACAGCAAAGTGCTTAGGAATTGATATAGACAAATAATTCAAGTAGATGGCAAAGATTAGAATACGGCGACCCATTTTCACTTATGAAACAGCAGTACAACCTATGAAACAAGTTGCAGAATCCAACGGATTTACAGAAACACATAAATCATGTTCATTGAGAGACTTAATATAATCGTAAGCTGGTTACCCAACGATATCGAAATGAGTGAGTTTGTAAGCGATTAGTATTCAGATAAAAAGTACGAGATCTATTAAAAACAACGGCAATATGGTAAAAGTAGATATGAAAGCTCTCAGCAATGCATATATGATTGTAGTTTGTCAACAGTAAAGTTTTTCAATCGAAATTTTCTTTAAAAAACGCTGGAGAAGAAGTAACGCAGGTAAACCACTTTGCCAGCGCATTCCAAGCTAAAGTATTTTTAACAAAATTGAAGAACTGTGAAAGAACAGCAAAAGTACGAATCTTAAGGCAACCAATCAAGTTTGCTCTAAATTAAAAGAACTAAAAAATCGACATATTACATAGATAAAAAGGCACAAAACTCTAAAGCCATATTCACTGCATATTGGGCAGTTCCATATCAATTCAGTTAAAAACCCTCCAGATACTGTATGAAGCCTTTTTAGTGCCACAGTTTTTGAGATATCGATCTGAAATTTTGCACACGTTCTTTTCTCCCTTATTTTTCGGAACCTTATTGGGCAAGATATTTTCACGAAATTGGACAGAGATTATTGTCTAAGGCAACGCTACACTATACCATATAGCTCTCGTACAATTTGACCGATCAAAATCTGAAGAAAATATCTTCATAAAATAACTTTTTTCCTTATTTGGTAACCTTAATTCGTCTTTAAGGTTGTTTATATCAATAATTGTAGCTAGAAAGAACTAACAAAATGTTTTCCGTTGAATGCAAACCATCGACCGACTTGACAAATAAGAGTCGACCGAAACTTGCTGACTAGAATTTTATGAACATACAATATTTAAATGAAAGCGAAAACCCGCTAACTTATTTCAGGGAATGACGTCGAGTTGACATCCCTTGACCAGGTCCGTTTCAGGAAATAGTCAAAACCCGTCTGTCATGGGAATGGTCATGTTGTTCACTGTTGGAATAGCAAACAACCTCAAATAAAATTGGCAATCCAAGTTATTAAAGATCAGTGAAGTCTTCAAAAAATGGAAATGAAATTTCTGGAATTATAATTTAGTTGTTTCGTTTGAAAAGCAGCTTACGTCTGCAGCAAAACAAAAGGGTAGCCTATTCAATCATGAAGAACCAAGCGAAAATATATCGATAAAGCAATATGAGTTCATCCTGCTAGTTAAAGGCATTACGGGTACGTTACGTCATAGTTAGTGAAATACATTTTTGAAGTTTTCTGAAACTGCTTATTTCAAAGTAATTAGGTGTTAATTTAATTCATTATTACATTTTGTTCATATTAATATTGTAATTTCCTTAAAAAAAATTGTTCGCCAAAACTTTTAATGACCTCTGCAATCTTCCAAAATAGCTGCACATTTTCACATTCTAAGTACTCTTTCATCCTAAGCTTGTCTTTTGTTAGTGCTCCTTTAACCGTTGTTACACCAGTGCAATAACATTTAATCGTGATTTAATTTTTTTGCACAAATAACAGCTGTTTCATTGTTGTTGCTTGTAGCCTCTGCTGCTCTTCACCATTTTGTGAATTAACCATTTGCTACGCACAACAACAATTTTTTTGACTTCGTTAAAATTTTTTATTTAGAAAAACTTAATAAGTGCGAGCACACCTTCCCTGAAATTGTTCTCTTTTCCACAATTTCTACGCTGTTCGCTTGACAATCTTTTATTGGCAGTACTACTTATTTCATTTACTTATAATTTTATTTGGTACTCGTTTTTTTTTCTGCTATTTTTCCTGTTGTAAGCTCGCTGCCTACCGAATTTATCGCTAGCATAAAAATGCAAATGAATGTCGATAATTCAAACGATAAGTTTGTCTTTTCGCTTGTTTCGGCTACTGTTTAACGCTGCTACTTCAGCGCTTTAGCTGTGACTACCACGTTTGTTGTTGAGAATGCAATGTTTTGCCGGTTTTCAATGCGCATTCAGTTGTTCACCTTTTTTTATAAGCGCTTTAAATGCACCTAGAGGCGCTGAGGTTAAGCTACCGCTAACTCGCCGCCACCTTACAGGATACCCAAAGAGCAAACGAAAACAAAACAGGGACGGCCAATAGGCACAATAGCAGCCACAATAAGTTACAACGGCAACAGCATAAAATGGCAACATCACTTACAAACAGAGTTGAAGAATTGAAGTATGATCACGATTCTCAAGTTGAGGCATTTGATGGCGAGTTTTCTTTTTTTTTACTTATTGTCTTTTTCCTTCATTTCTGTGATATATTTTGTTTCTCAGTTTCTATCGGAGTATTTGCAAAAGCTATTTAGTGCACAAGTGACGGCAAGCACAAAGTTTTGGGAGAATGTGAAGTGTTGTCATTGTGAACAATAAAAGAAACGATAGCTTTCTAGCAGTAGCATGTGACAAGCAGTCCAATTACCCCTCAAGTGACCAAGTGAAAGTAACGCCAAAGTTTTTTTCTCGCAAAAAGGGTGCCTCAAACTTTAAAAACGCACATGACAATGCCCAAGCTACATCTCTTACAGAGATATAATATAACAGCTACGATCTGGATATTGTAGCGGGTTATACTTCTAGATACTCGGACATGAACATGAACATGGCGTACCAAATGTGTAATAAATAAAATGGCCTGCATTCAACGAGTCCCCGCCTGTTACTTAAAATCTTTTTTGCTTTTTCACTCAAAACAACAATCTATTAAACATTTCGTTATGGTTCCGTCGAAATAACTCGTCTCTTGAACCTCTCCTTATATGATACTGCTTAACTATCATGACGTCAAAAAGGGTTTCGATAACCGCTACAAGCTCTTACTTGCTTTAATATAGACACCCCCCTTTTTAGATAGATTCTGTGCTCCAAACGATTTAATTATCATAGGAGGTTTGTTCACGCTTTCCATGATACGCGAACATAGAAGCACGGATCAGTACTAAGCACTAAATCTAAATATGTCTTAAGACAAAATGTACCATTTCTAGATTACTTATTTATAGCAACAATAACTAATTTAACCAGATTTAAGAGTTCTCTTAAAGGAGTGTCAACTAAGTATATTATTGGCACCGTGTACTTTAATCTCTCTGTCATCTTACCGCATCACCGAAAAAGAGTTGAGAATTCACAAAAAAAGCCAAATAGAATAAAAAAGACAATTTTAATACTAAATACCACAAACGATTATGTTAAATTGTTAAAAATGAGTTGAAATATGACAAGTATCTTGTCATTAGCCAAACAATTAACATATTCAAACGGCATACGACAACAACAAAAGTCGAGAGGAACAATTTTTTGAACGAACAAAATGCCGGCATACATGCAAACCGCCACCTCATACCTACCTGCTGCATGGACGGACGAACGAAGGAAACAAATCGGCTAACCGGTGAATGAATAAGTGTGCAAATGCCAGCAAACAGCAAAAACAATGCCACAACGAAACAACGAACGAAATGAAATAAGGCAACAAGCCACGGCAGCGAGACAGAGGAGTAAAATGTCAATAACTCATGCGCGCCAACAGCGATGGACGGGCGTGTTTTTCAGCAATCGCCGATAATTGTTTGTCCGCTGCAACTGTGGGGTGCCTCCCGCTTGCCGTCCCTGGCCGCCTGTTGGAATACCAGTTAGTAGTAGCAGTTAGGCGGCAGCAGCTGCAGCGGCTAACAAGTGATATTCGACGCTGTTCAAACATCATTAACGGTGATAATTAGCCTTTCGATCGTTCTGTGCTAAATGTGCAGTTTGTTTAGGCAGCTGTTGTTCAATTTATTGACGATTTATTGCCGTGCCTTACATCATTATATATATATACTTATAATACATATTTAAAATAAAAAAGCAATAATTATGAGTGCTAATTTTAATAAAAATGTTATGCTGATAGTTTTAACCTTAATGGACCAAAAATATTTTATAACCAAATACTGCTGATAAATTATCCAAGACCCTCCATAGAATTCGTAACCTCCATTTGATGAGATCACGCTTCAATTGAGGAGCCTAGCATCCACTGACTTTGTTGACAGCATAAAAGTTTCTACAAATATTGTTGAGAATAGTGCTGTAAGAATAATTCCCCTTGCTTTCCGATTACGTTGAACCGATTGCTTCGCGTAGAACGCGAGCAAAGAAAATGCGATTCTCCGCTTATGCTCTTCTCAATAACACTTTAGAACTTTCTTCTAATTTTATAAGATCTCGAACTCAACTGAAAAATATATACAAGAATTCTCTTTCGGTATTGCTTTCAAAGCTTTGCCTAGGAAATTCACCTTTATTGGATCCATATTAAACTATAGATTTTCTTCTTTTAAACGAATTTCTTTTTACCTAATGTCCGGTAACATTACATTTGCTAGCCTGTCACAATAACGACTAAAACTCCAGAGACACTAAAGGTTTCTAAAAACACTATTGTGGTAAATTTTCAAAGTCGCATCTTAACTCACAGTTTTGAACTCGTTTCATCAAATCAAATCATAACTAGCCTAACACATTTGCACTCACTAAAACACTGATAAGTTCACCACAAGTGTTAAGTTCGAAAGCTTTTTATATATTTATAACATGATGAAAAATCGTCAAACAATTTCCGAATACAGTTGCAAGCTGTTAAATTTTCTGTATTTAAACATACCAAAAACGCACTTTTGCACCAAAATTTACAACTCAAAACTCATCGCATCTAAACGCATCCTAAGTAATTCACCATATACAAACTCACCTAAACTAATTGACTCCTAATAAGCCCACCACACTTAAAAGCAATTTTAGATATCATTAAAATCTAAAAAACGAACAATTGTTAATTTCCGTATGCAGTTCAATTATGTAAGCTGTATTTAAACTCACCACACTTTAATTTTAAAAACGCTTAAATTTTTAAACTAATATTTTTGTGAAACCAGAGTTTGTTATAAGGAAAAATATTATTAATCGAATTTTCTACCACAGACTAAATTTTTTTTTGTAAATTCACCAATTGATCACATTTTGGTGAAAATGAAATAAGAATGAATGCTAACGCACTACAAAAGATTGAAAAAACCCTGAATTCAGAAAGACTTCATCGCATTTTTCACCAAAAAGAATAACATTTACGGTAAATTTTGTGCAGTTTAATACCACAAAGATTGGCATATCAACCAAGAGCGCTTGACTTGCATTTTAGGAAACGCATATCTAAACTATTAAGTAAGTATGTATGTTTGTATTGTAAATATATTTGCATGTGTATAATTTATAGCTCGCATGGAAAAGTACAAATGATTTAATGCCTTCGTCGGTGAATTGGGCAAGCAACAAATAACAAACGACAACCGCCGACCGCCGACCGCCGACCGCCGACCGCCGACCGCCGACCGCTGACAAAGTATCCGGCAATGTCTGGCGAAACAAGGCTGTATACAACAGGTTAATGCCTCTCTGCCATGTTATTGTTGTGTGTTAGTGTGTATTTTTGTTGCTTTATTCAGCACTGAGTGACGTGTTAATTAGTCGTGAACATGACAGCAGTTTCATTTTGTCCAATGTCTCTCTGCTAAGAGTGTGCCCAAGAGTGCCTCATGTGTGTATGTGTGCGTATTTCACAACTTATTTACATTAGCCCACTCACATAGCGGTTATTGCACATACCATTTTAGTTGAATATTTTACTTAAAATTATTTCATGTTAAGTAACTGCATATGTTGCATGGGAATGCTCCTTAAACACCAAATAATACAGTTGCATATACATATATGTATGTATGTTTGTATGAGTTTTGTGTATACTTATTAAAAGGTTAGCGAGGTGAGTACATAAATACTTTCTAATTCCGAAGTGAAAGATGTAAAGAAATATTTGTCATCTGCCATTTGACATAGACAAACCAAATATTCGCCATTCAACATGGGAAAATACATTTTGATGACATACAATTCGACATGGTATAGAAATTATTTTATGCAATAATTTTTGTATTTAGTCAGTTCCTGTTATATGTTCACTTAATATTCCTAATATATCTCATATATAGATCGATATATACGGTATAAAGCCAACCAGAAGTTTGAAATTATTAAAAGGAGGATGCGAGAGCTACGAGCAGTATTACCTGATTTTATCCAATTTCGGCGTTACAACATATCATTATATTGTAATATAACTTACAGATGGACCAATTTATTTGGTATGAAGTCAACTGGATATTTGAAATCAATATATTAGGTATGTGGGGGCTAGGGAGCATATTCACCCGATTTGATCTATTTTAGGCACAAGGATACACTGATATCTTATATATTGACCGGTATATTGGGAATAAAGTCAACCGGAAGTTCGAAAATATTTATATTAGACATATGAGGGCTAAGGGAAGTATTGATTACAATCACAAAAGGTATCTTATTGAACCTAGTATGATAAAGATACGTCGGTATGATGTACTTATTTTTTTACGCTCTAAAAATTTCATTTGTATTCGGAGCAACTTAGTGTAGTAATTTGATCCATTGTTTTTTTGTCTTTAGGTGTACCTCATAAGACTAAAAATGATTTTCAAAAAAGATCTCAGTCCAAAAACGATAACTTTTAAAATCTTTGATATTATTTTAACAGGTTAAAAGAAGATGCGTCATTTCGACGTATTATCTTTCCAGTGGTATAAAATAGCGTTATCTTTCTAAGGTTAATTTATATTATGAGGTCATAGACTCACTTAGTTTTAAACAGTTTGCTTCGATTCAGAGACATTCCTTTTTAAATCAATCTATAAGATATAAACACAACCAAATAGGCTTAATTTTGTATATTGGACTTCAAATACGTATAACATCCTGGGCGGATTGAAAAGTTTGAATACGAGGAACTTAAAACATTATTCGATAAAGATTGCCGCCAAACACAAGAAGAGCTTGCAGAATCTTTGGGAATCCTTCAAACAGCTATTTTATAACGTTTAATAGCAGCCGGATACATTCATACATGTGATTCCACAAATTTTAAGAAAGATGGGAAAATAGTATAACTTCAGATGAGCAATAATATTGATATTGAATAACATTATTGTATCTGCTTTTTTAAATTCGTTATTTATTTACTGTAAACTGAAATAATCATATGAAATTTAAAAGTGTGTTATATTTAAAAAACCCGTGGTTGTATTGTCCTTGACAGTTTTTCGATTGATTGACTCAGTACGTTGTGGGCGCTCGTCAAAGATGGACACCAGCAAAAAGAAAATTCGCTATATTTTACAATTTTTCTTCGATCAAGGCGAAAAAGCAGCCAAAGCGGCTGAAAAAATTAATTTAGTTTATGGTGTAGCAAAAAAGTGATTTGCGAGGTTCCGTTTCGGTAATTTCGATGTCAAAGATGCACCACGCGTCGGGAGGCCTGTCGTCGAAAATTGCGATAAAATCATGGAAATAGTGGAAATAGACCGTCACGTTAGCACTTATTTAATTGCTGAGGAAATAAAGATAAGCCAGAAAAGCGTTTGGAACCATTTGCATAACCTTGGATTCAAAAAGAAGCTCGATGTTTGGGTGCCACACGAACTAACGCAAAAAACATGATGGACCGAATTTCCATCTGCGAATCGCTGCTGAATCGCAACAAAATCGACCCGTTTCTGAAGCGGATTGTGACTGGCGATGAAAAATGGGTCACTTACGACAACATCGAGGGAGGTTTTGCTGTGTGTTTGGTGGGATTGGCAAGGAATAATCTACTGCGAGCTGCTCTCCTATAGCCAAACGCTCAATTCGGCCCTCTACTGCCAACAACTGGACGGCTTGAAGGCAGCACTCATCCATAAGAGGCCATCTTTAATCAACAGAGGCCGAATTGTGTTCCATCAGGACAACGCCAGGCCACACACACCTGCTTTAGGTGGATGAAGCATTCATTAAATATTCGATATATAAGTATATGTTTCGGTGAAGTATATGGTATAAGCCTCTGCTAGTTATTTGGTCGAGGATTTTCTTCTTAAAGTGTCAAGTTCTCTGATGTTATCCACAAATCAAAGGACATATAAGCGTTTGATATATTTTACGAGAATTTTTTCTACTAGTACAACCCTAGGAGTACATCTTTCCGATAGAAGACCAGTTCTCTCTCTACTAAGATTTCCTGAGTAATAATCAGGCAACCGACAAACTGATTTATAAAAACCACTATTTACCTTACAGCTACAATACATTTATTGGACAGCCAAAAACGATCTTTTGCAGTAACACTAAGAGTAAAAGAGTATCAGCTATCCCTGAAGATTCTTGATTTCGTGTGAAGTTTATTTGAAAAGGTTAAAAAGTTTTGTTCTACATCTTCACAATGAATCCATATGCGATTATATCATCTCTCAGGACGGCGTCTTTCCCCCATTGGCGACAGGGATATAAGTATTCTAGGCATCACGTTTCATAATTTTTTTTTGTGAAATATTGGGCTATGGGGACCTTTACACGAACATCGTTAATTTTTATCAGAAAACGAAGAAGGTTATGCAAAATCAAATAAAGAAAAATTAAAAGTTACGTCTAAATATTCTGTTGGTTCGTTTAAATTAATCCTTGATTCATCAAATTGTAAAAAATTCATATCATTCATTCATATTGACGACGTGAAGATGTCACAAAATATTAGAGAAACCTATAGGAACATATAGTCGCATCTCTAGGCCCACTCTACATTCGATAATTTTTTTTCCGTACTATGAGTTTTTTATACAGTTCCAGATAGTTTTAGTTTTTTATACAGTCCAGCATAATAATCCAGCAGCTGCCATTTTGTACAAAAATTTGCTTATACACTCAAACAAAAGTATTATTAAGTCTTAAAGAGATAAATTAGATTTCTTTTTCCTGACTTTGGTTTTGCTCTAGAGTGGCCTAACCCCTTAATACAACCCGTCTCCTGATATAAATATTATTACGATTACAATCGCAAAACCAGCAACATAAATACATAATTTTAGAGTTAATAAATCTAAATTACTTGCTAATCTCAAAATAATTGTACTTTATGAAAAATAGACAAGTTGGATCAGTTTCCAAGCTAACAGACACAAAGCAATTCCATATAAACATACCAGAACAACAGCATCGTAAAAATGGCTTCCATCATACACACATCTAGCTATGCGCTCGTCTTTGAAGCATGCAAGATACTTTTCTCACGCATGAAACAATTTTTATACCCTGAACAGAGTATATAATAAGTTTACCACGAAGTTTGTAACACCCAGAAGGAAACGTCGGAGACCCTATAAAATGTATACATAAATGATCAGCATGATGAGCTGTGTTGATTTAGCCATGTCCGTATACGCGATCTAGTGCCTCAGTTTTAAAGCTATCGATCTGAAATTGGGCACACATCCTCTCTTTGTTGGAACGGCCAATATCGGACCACTATAGCATATAGCTGCCATACAAACAGAACAATCGGAATCAAGTACTTGTATGGGAAACTTTTTTATTTGACATAATATCTTTACGAAATTTAGCAGGAGTTCTTTTCTAAGACAACAATGTAATCTCCGAAGAAATTGTTTTGATCGGATCACTATAGAATATAGCAACTGAACAATCGGAATCAAGTACTTGTATTGGAAACTTTTTTATTTGACGTGATATCTTCATGAAATTTGGCGTGGGTTATTCTCTAAGGCAATAATACAATCTCCGTAGGAATTGTTCAGATCAGATCACTATATCATATAGCTTCCTTACAAATTGAATGATCCAAATCAAGTTCTGTGAAGGGTATTATAGCGTCGGTGTAACCGAAGTTAACGTTTTTTCTTGTTTCCATGTGTTTTTAAATGAAATTGGAAAATTGAGAGATATGGCACAGATCAGGTATGCTGGAACGCAACCGATAGCCAATGCAAATGACAAATTCGATTAAGTACAAGCGGACACAAAAAATGCTCATGTCTACATTTGTCCCTTAGCTTAAATAAAATAAAAGCAAGAAAAAAGTTCATTACAAAAATGATAAGTGCGAAGAATTCATTATTATCGTTATAAGTTTAATTGGAAATCTAAAGATATTTAAATTTACTAATTAATTATATATATTTTACAAACCTCAATTCACTTGAAATCTAACCAAGAATCGCTTCACGCTGGAATAACTTACCGAAATGGTGACATTTTACATTGAAAATGCCGAGGACCACTCACAACATTTCTGGGCATCTTAAAGTCATAATTTCATATATATAAATAAAATGTAATATGGTAAATATTTAAATGAAAGAACTAACTAAAATTCGGAAAAAACTGATAAAGATCTCACTATCAACATTTGTAAATTTGAGCCCTCTCTCTGAAAATTTGTGGTTCTAGTAAAAATCTCCTAGGTGAGGTGTTGCTACTTCCAGTTTCACTGAAACATTGGCTCGGGCGTGGCATTCAATTTGGAGGTAAGTAACATCAGGAATTTGTTGTTAGTGGAATCCTATTTTTATGTATTGGTAACGCCAACTTCAGCATTGGTGACCGCAACTTACGAGTATTTTACTTCATCTTATTTCAGCTGCAATTCCATCCTTAATTGAATATGACATTTAATCTAGACGACGTGCGTTGGCCAGGTAAATCATAAGAGTAGCGCGTATATTCTTTTCGGACTTATTTTTGAGAGCTTTGTTGATGTAAACGATATATTCTGTAAGTGGTCTACCTTTAAGAAAGCTCAGAACTGTAGATCAAAACTAATTTGGTAGACCATAAAACTGTATGCAAGTAGATCGTCTACGAAAATATGACCCCCATGGTGGCCAAGACCTGATTGACGGCCAGGAAGGTTTTTCTGTGTGTTTGGTGGGATTGGCAAGGAATCATCTACTACGAGCTGCTCCCTTATGGCCAAACGCTCAATTCGGCCCTCTACTGCCAACAACGGGACCGCTTGAAGGCAGCACTCATCCAAAAGAGGCCATCTTTGATCAACAGAGGCCGAATTGTGTTCCATCAGGACAACGCCAGGCCACACACGTCTTTGGTGACGCGCCAGAAGCTCCGGGAGCTCGAATGGGAGGTCCTAATGCACCCACCTTATAGTCCGGACCTGGCACCAAGTGATTACCATATTTTTCTGTCCATGGCGAACGCGCTTAATGGTGAGAATTTGGCCCAACAGAGGCCTATGAAAATTAGCTCCCCGAGTTTTTTGCCAATAGGGACGCAGCCTTCTACGAGAGGGGTTGGCATCTCGTTGGCAACAAGTTTACGAACAAAACGGCGCATATTTGACTTAAATCGGAAAATTTTTCACAAAGTTATCATCTTTTGAAAAATCAATAAAAAACCGAACGAACTTTTTACTTTACCTAATATTATGTACTAAATTTGCTTGAAATTATATCTTTGTATTCACTATTTGCTATATTTGAATAAAAGCAAGAAGAGCAAAAAAAAATATTAAGGATAAAATAGATTCAATGATTTTTTTTTTTTACCGGATAAAAATCTCTCACATAGACCCGACTGTTGTGGGCACGTTTGGTTTCGGAGCATGATTTGGTTAAGTTGCTTAAGAACTATTTGTAAAATGAAATATTGTTATTAGATTCAAAAAGAAATTTATAGGAAGTTATCAAGTGGTTATATTATTGGCAAATGCTTTTTTCTACAGAGTTTTACTGAAAATCCTTCATTACTTTAATAAATATTTAAGTATAATATATTAACCCCCTTTCCATTAATCTTAAAATCGCATGTCTCTTTTCTCAATGATTCCATTTATCGTCCCTATCTCCGTTTATCAGTGCACAAACGAATTTAAGTAGAAATTCATATTTTGTTTCAACTTTGTGCAGGTCTTGCTTGATTCTCTGCATGACATTTCTGTACCAAATTGAGCTAAAGGATTTGTACTGTATTTAAATTACATTTAACGGATTAAGACAGTCCAAGAGTCAAAAATGTTTTTCTCGACTACATATATTATTCAATTGGTAGAATAGTGACAACAAATGTCGAAACACTCAGATCGGACGTAAAGGACGCTTTCTTCAAAAGGGTGTGCCAATAAAGCTGTAGACATGTTTGTAAAGAGGACGTTCATATATGTGGATAAATAACTTCTTATTTTATAAAAAAAAAATTAAGAACTATTATTTACACAATTATTAAATCAAAAACTCAATTGTTATTACTTTTTCTTTCAAATTCTCTCTACACTCCTGATGCTCCATGATCCTTCACGTCATCAGCAGATATTTCTGATCTCAATATTTCTAAAAATTATTTGAAGCAATTCTATGCAGTTTGCTCAAAAGGTTATCAACGCCTGGTCATTTGAAATCGTGATAAAATATTATTTTGGTTCATCGACATTTGTGAAAAAGTAGAGAAACAACGTAAATAATAATCTTGCCAGTGTATTTTATAATGCAGGAACGTACTGCATAAATAAGACGATGACAAACGAAAACAAAATCTTAAAAAGTTTTTTCGCGCGTTTGCAAGAGTCGCGACTGTCATCAGCATTTTACTTTCAATGCAACGCTGATTCAATACCGAATTTTAATTTCGTTCGTTCGGCATTTTGGCTAGGCAATAAATTAATCAAAAGTGCTTGCTTTGACGACGAAGCAGAAGGCACAGCAAAGACATTTGACATTCACAAACAAAATGCGTAGCAAGCGACGCAACAAAAACATCAAGTGGTCGAGCTACATTTAGAGCAACGCCAAGGCGTGGTTGCTATCAAACCAAGCGCATCCTGGCAACCGACGACACTCACGTTGAGCCCGTGTGAAGGCCGGCTGCTCGTTTTGCCTGCCTGGCCGCCTTTCTGCCTGCTTCATAGTCCACCGCACGTCCATCTGCGGTTACAAACGTAAATGCTGCTGCCGCGTGGATGCTACAACACAGCCACTCTTCCGTGCACAATCGTATTTTTAGTTTTTGTTCGCGATGTTTTTGTTCTAGCATAAACAAGCTCCAGATATCCTTGTCACTGGGCTGACAAACTAAACCAAAACTTAAAGAAAAGTCGCACAATGCTTGCGACGCCGCGCGCCACTTAACCGCCGCAGCTCTATTTTGCTGTTTCTCAACAAACGTTGCACACAACGTTGTCGGCAAAACATTTTACGCCGCTTTGCATACACGGTCCGCCGTTTATACGAAATGAGAATTCTTTAATTTGCTGCGAGCCAACGCTGACATGTGGGCAATGCGAAAAATACTCAGCAAAAACAACAACAGGACAAAATATCGGCAAGTGGTCGTGGCTGGCGAAACAACAACAAAATTGCATTGCAATTGACTGCTTTAAAGATTTGTCAGCAATGCAAAGATAATTTATATTACGCGCAAACAATTTTTTTCATTCACTGCAGCCGCCAATACCTCCAGCTCACATATACACATACATCGTCGACGAGCAACTGGCAACAACTACTTTTACTTCTGTGAACTTGAAATTTTTTAATATGACATCAATTTAATATCAATACATTTTTTCATTCTTCTGGTGTTGCAAGTACATACATATTTTCGAACTTCACTAGTACTAGCCACTAGTTACCTGCGCTTACTTGTACCCTTTCTCTTCCCGAAAATGGACAAACCCAAGTAAAATTGTAACAAGAACACTGGCTTAAAATGAATGTGGCAGCAGTGGACTTAAACTTAAAGTGGTTGCCACAATTCGATTGGCAGCCAAGTTCTTACTATTGTTGTTGTACAAGTGTTCGTCCATGGCCGCTAATTTATTCTATAATACGCCCCTAAATCGGCTACTCTTTTCTTTCTTTTCCGGTGCGCGAATAATCCGTATGCCTGCAACATGCAACTTTGTGGCTGTAGCGGTATCGCGGTGCAACTGATTTGAATGCAGCTTTGGCATTTGCATCGCAACATTGTCAGCACCGCATTGGCATGGCGTTGCAACGTGCAAGTGCCAATGCCACTGCCAATGCCGCGACCTCAGCTGAACGACACAGGCATATTCATATAGGTACACACATTCGTTCTCACAGCATTCAAAAACGCTTGCCTATTTGTTTCCTAACCGCCTCTCCTGCCGTTATAGCTTTTGAATTTTTTGCGCGTCACACTAATGCCCCCTCCTCACGCCCCTTTCGCCGCACTCTTATGTCCGTCGACGACTTTTTGAAAAATATCTCCTTTGTCCTGTCAGTCGCGATGCTGTTGCGCCAGCTACTGTAGGAGCATGTCTGTCCCTTCCTCGCTTCTTCGCCAACAGTTCAAGGCGGCGGCAACTGAAATGCTATTTTGCATACATAAATTCATCGATTGCACTTTCTGCGCGCGGCGTTTTGCCGTTTAAAGCGTTGCCAAGTTGCCAGGTATTTTTTTTCCGTTTCGATTTTATTTTTTCTTTATGTGAGTTGTCATTTAGCTAAATTCTGTCTTTTCTTTTCTTAAATATCTCTCTTAACTTTTTTGTTGTTAAATTCGATTTCACTTGTGCCACTATTCATGGTCTTTTCCATTTGTTTTATATATGACCGTTTGACCGTTCAAGTATTTATTTTATATGTTATTATTTTACGTTTTATTCACATTAGGTTTTTTATATAGCCCCGTTTGCAACAGTTTCACCTCTTTGCTACCAATATCCTATTGCAAGTGTTTAACAAGCAAATACCAACAACCAATTCTAATTGTTTA
The DNA here is from genome assembly GCF_042242935.1 of Bactrocera oleae. NCBI lineage: Eukaryota > Metazoa > Arthropoda > Insecta > Diptera > Tephritidae > Bactrocera > Bactrocera oleae. The sequence goes on from NC_091537.1 coordinate 30,580,732, forward strand.
ACACAAGTCCAAAGATTCTCGGTAACCTTAAAGTAATATATTTATTAATAGATTTACAGTTTTATTATTATATATTCTTAATACCAAACAACACAAAAACTAAAAATACTTTTTGTTTAAAAACATAGACGAAGTGCCACATTGTAAAAGTAGGTTAGGTCCCTGTAATAAACCTCTTTTAGAGAAATAAATTATAGTTTGTCAGATTTGCTCTACTCAGCTCTTTTGAACGTCTTCATTACTTTAACAGATCAGTAACCATTGTTCTGCTTTAGTTTCATTTCAAACCGAATCGAACAACGCCATGAAACGAAATTTCCATATGGAGAACAAATTAAATATTTCTGTATTTCGATTACAACTGAAAGGGTACACATAATGTAAAACTTTGAAAAAATTTATTTATTTTTCATATTTCGATAGTTCTTACCTTTAAAAATAACATACTAAAATTTAAAACCGATATCTCAGATACTTACAGCCATTTAAAGTGTAAACCCTTAGTTCAATCAGTTCTCTAAACAGCATTTTTTAAATTTACTGCACTGATAACTCGAATGACCCGAACATTATGAAATTTTTTTCTGCTTGTTCTGTATATAATTTTAATTAATTTGATCTGATCAAAAATCGAATTTCGGCAGGCCAAATACGAGCAAAACTTGGGGTCAAATTAAACGTTGTTTTAAACGCCGCCATTTTCTAAATTTTGTATAGTGATAGTTGTTTTTAATGGGCGGAATTAACTCGTTAATTAACTTTGCACCCAGTATAGTCATCTTTAAACGTGTAACATAAGCCGGCACATTTAATCAAATTACGAGAAAAAAGTCAGTCAACATAGTGTTACAACGCACGCTATTGATGGTAACGGCATTTTCTGCCTCATTTCGAAAAAAAGAATGCCCGATGACGCCGCCATACTACAAACTGCCCCACACGGTAAATTTTTGGGGATGCAATTGCGTTTCCTGAACTGCTCGATGATTTGACTCACCCCAATAGCGACAGTTTTGTTTGCTGATGAAGCCATTAAGCCAGAAGAGGGCCTCATCTGAGAACACGATTTTTCGATGAACGTGAATTTGCATAATAATCTTGGACAATTTCCAAGCGGTGTACAAAAGTGAAACTAACAAAACTTGACACATATCCGTAAAAAAAACATGGCCGCCCCGAGCTGTCAAAATTACATCATCCATCTTGGTAGACGCTGTATATATAAATGATCAGGATGACGAGACCAGTTGAAATCCGAGTGCGTGTCTGTGCGTCCGCCTATCCGTGCAACCTGCAACTTGAGTAAAAATTGAGATATCGTAATGTACATGAGTTCCATGGGAAAAAAGGAAGTACGAGTGCATAGCTGGGCGTACTCGCAGCTCTGCCACGCCCACAATATACCTTTAATCGAAAACCTATAAAATGACATAACTAAGTGCTAAATGAAGATATAAATATAAATTTGGCATAAGACGTTGCAGTAGCAAGGGGCACCTGTGAGGTAAACATTTAAAAAAAAGGGCGTAGCCCCACCCTCTAATAGGTTTAATGTATATATCTACTAAAGCTGCAATAACAAAATTGGCTAAGGACAAATCCTTTAAGAGCACCTACCGACAGTGCCAAAATGGATGAAATCGGATTATAACCCGCCCTCTCCCCATTTAACTGTTTTGTTAAAAACTACTAACATAAGAATTTCACACCCAAGATGGTACGAGAGAAATTTATAGGAGCCGAGGTAAAATTTGAAGGATGGGCATGGGCACCGCCCACATTTCGATACAAATCCGTATTCTAGGACTTACTGGACCGATTTCAAACATATTCGGTTATTATTCTTTTACATTACAGTGTGAGAATAGGCGAAATCAAACAAAAACCGCGCCTACTTCCCATACAACACAATTTTAAATTCCATCTGATTCGTTCATTTTTTAGAATACAAATCAAGAACCAAGCCCAAATTGTCGAAATCAGACTATAACTATTTAAGAACTCAGACGCCAAATATGTGGACCCCAATGCGTATGGCTGACTTTTTGTAGAAAATATCGGCCAACCTGGAATATATTATTAAAATTCGGGGAAAAGGTTTCTTGCAATTTAATATACTAGTTGACTTTATGGTATATAATATATATCGGCCAATGTTCTAGTTATTTTAATGAAATTGAGAGAGAGTATTTTTCATAATGCATTGTTCACTTAAAATTGGTACATAGTGTAGGGACCGCTGTTCTGTTATTTCTTAAATTCTCTGTAAAAAGTACATAATTGTAAATCAATGCCATAAATTTTTAATTCCATTGCATAACAGTTGTCTTTTAAATGTGAAATGGGGTATGCTAATTACGAAATTTCGTATTAATAATACGAAAATTTATAGTGCACGAATTTATAGTAAATTCGACGTTGCCATTAAACGGTACAAACGAACTTTGAGCATAGAAAGAGTTAAAAAAATGTGTATTAAAGGAAAAACACGCGATTTAGAATTAGTAACGAAGATACTTACTTCAATAAAAAAATGCAAGTATAAGTACCGCCCGGCGGATTCGGTTAAATGCTGGACCATGCATTTAAGTATCTAAACAGACCTGACAAACATAATATTTTGGCAAAAAGAGCCGTACGGCTTCTGTACAATTAAATTTTAACAAAGTTCAAAGACTGCCTAGTAATAGAAAATATATTCTTCTATTTTCGAGTTATGCTAAAAAAATCGTTTAAAACATATATTAATTCTTATGGCAAACTTAGATTGTTTCATGATATTGTTGTTCATATTTGCTATATGAGTTGAATGGCCTTGTATTTAGGTTTTTTTTTATCAGACCTAACATGCCGTTGTGTGCGTATATAATTAGGTTATTAGAAACGAACTCAACTGTCGAAATTCCGGATAACCTATCTAACAAACGAGTTTGATGATTCAAATATATACCGATAAATTCAGTAGATACTCGTACATCATTATTTGTTATCTACCTTCGACAAAACTCACGCTCATAAGACTAAGCAACACTTTGTGAATATATACATTAATAGATAATTATAGAGGTTTAGTCAAGTAGTTCGATTAGTTTCGGTAAGAAAATATTATTGAACAAGAAAAAACGTTAACTTCGGTTGCACCGAAGCTATAGTACCCTTCACAGATACAAAGGTTTCTTACAATAACTTGATTCAGATCTAATTTCGTGACTCGGCAATAAAAAATAAAATTTTTTTCCATGCAGGCACTTTACTCTGATCGTGCAGTTTATATGATAGCAGTATGACATAGCGATCCGATCTAAATAATTTTTTCGGAGATTATATTCCTTCCTTAGAAAATAACTCATGCCGAATTTCGTGAAGATATTACGTCAAATAAAAAAGTTTCCCACACAAGCACTTGCTTCCGATTGTTCAGTTTGTATGGCAGCTATATGTTATAGTCATCCGATCTGCACAATTTCTTCGGAGCTTGCACTATTGCTTTAAGTTATATTTTATGCCAAATTCCGCGAAAATACCTTGTCAAATGAAAGAGTTTTCCATACAAGCACTTGATTTCGATCGTTCAGTTTATATGGCAGCTATATGTTATAGTGGTCCGATATCGGTTGTACCGACAAATGAGCAGCTTCTTTGTGGGAAAAGGACAGATGCAAAGTTTCCAATTTATTCGGAGATTTTATTATTGCTTTAAATAATGATCCATGCAAAATTTCGGTAAGATACCTCGTCAAATGAAAGAGTTCTCATTGCAAGGACTTTACTCCGATTGTTCAGTTAATATGGCAGCTATATGTTATATTCATCCGATCTGTTCAAGATTTTCAGAGATTACGTTGTTGCCTCAAACAATAACTCATGCCTAATTTCGTGAAGATACTTCGTCAAAAGACAGAGTTTTCCATACAAGCACTTGCTTTCAGTTTGTATGGCAGCTATAGGCTATAGTGGTCCGATATCGGTTGTACCGACAAATGAGCAGCTTCTTTGTGGGAAAAGGACAGATGCAAAGTTTCAGATCGATAGCTTAAAAACTGAGGGACTAGTTTGTATATATACAGACAGACGGACATGGCTAAATCAACTCAGCTCTTCATGCTGATCATTTATATATATATTTTATAGGGTCTCTGACGCTTCCTTCTGGGTGTTACAAACTTCGTGGCAAACTTAATATACCCTTTTCAGGATATAATAACCCAATTTCGATATTTAAAACAATTTTCGCAGGTGATAATTTTATAACCACCGAGTACAAACACACGAGTTGAAATAAAAATAGCGTTAAATAAATAAAACGTTAGAAACGTGATCACGGCGACGCCAATTGCGGATACTGGCGAAGCAAAGGTACAACAACAACAATTACAATGGACAAGCGTCAGACAATGGTGCGCCACATGTGCGCATGTTTTGCTGTTTTTATTGTTGTTGTGGTTACCTTTTCGCTTATTTTTATAGTCATTATGCGGCGTGACGTATTCGACTCATTGTGACGTTCGCGCGATGTTTCTGAACTGCATCTTCACAAAGTTTATACCACTGTTGCTGTTCTTCGTTGCTATGTTATCATTGTCAATACGAGGCAATTATTGCTGCAGCCGCTGCAAATTCAAAAGAAGCCAAAATTACTACGCATTCGACACGTTTACGTTCTTAATGTGTCGCTACACAACACCTCGGACATTAGAATTGTACACCAAAACACCGCCACACAGTAGCTCGTTTCTAGTGTGGCAATAGGTATAGAAAATTATTTTTGGTTTTTATGATGTATGTGATTTTAATTTTTTAATAATTTTTTATTCAATATTTTAACCTCAACGATATATTTGAAAATATTAAAAACAGATCTTACTAATTTGAATTGAATGAATATTGTCATATACTATTAAGTAATTTTTTGCAGAACGAAAATGCCACCCAAGCACATGAATATATGTATATGTATGGACCGAAATTCCCCGTGTCCAAAGGACACCCATATCACTAGAATATCAGCCGAATTATATTTATTTAAGTACAATGAGGAATCTACTACTGTAAAGAACGGAAGGGAAGTATAATAATCTCATTATTAAAGTATAGATCTAGAAAATTTCTGCGAATAAAATCTTTACGCAATAAGATTCAATATATAAGTATACATACAAGTATAATTAGATTGTATTCCACTCTCTCATTCAGAAGTACCTATTTGTATACTCTCGCAACCTGTTGCTACAGAGTATAATAGTTTTGTTCACCTAACGGTTGTTTGTATCACCTAAAACTAATCGAGTTAGATATAGGGTTATATATAATATATAAATGATCAGGATAAAGAGACGAGTTGAAATCCGGGTGACTGTCTCTCCGTCCGTCCGTCCGTCCGTGCAAGATCTAACTTGAGTAAAAATTGAGATATCTTTATGAAACTTGGTAGACAGGTTTCTTAGTACCGTGAGACGGTTGGTATTGCAGATGGGCGTAATCGGACCACTACCACGCCCACAAAACGCCATTATTCAAAAAAAAATAAATTGCCATAACTAAGCTGAACAACAAGAATCTTATTTGGTATACAGGATCACAATAGGGAGGGGCATCTGCAGTTAAAATTTTTTAAGTGGGCGTGGTCCTGCCCTTTAATAAGTTTAATGTGCATATTTCCTAAACCGCTAATGCTATAATAACAAAATTCGCTGGAAGTAAATGTTTTTAGAACCTCTACCTACAGTGTGAAAATGGGTGAAATCGGGTGACACCTCCGCCCACTCCCCATATAACGGTATTGTTAAACTGCTAAAACTACTAAAAGCGCGAAAAATCAAGCACTAAACACGCCAGAGACATTAAATTTTATCTCTGGGATGGTATGAGATGACTTTATAGGAACCGCGTTAAAAATTAAGTCAGTAAGCGTGGCACCGCCCACTTTTAGGTGAAAACTCATATCTTGGGATCTGCTTAACCGATTTCGGTGCATAACGTTCTTTTCATATTTTTATGTAATAGTGCAAAAATGGGCGAAATCGGACTACAACCACGCCTATTTCCCATATAACACCATTTTCAATTCCATCTGATTCTTTCACTTTCCACTATGGCACTTTAAAGTATGCCACCTTGTGACCAAAAATTGTCTAAATCGAACCAAAACTGTTCAAGCCCCTAAGTACTAAATATGTGGACCCCAGTGCCTATAATTGACCTTCTACCGAAAATATCAGTCTATCCACAAAGAAATCTCAAACGAGTATACCATTTGACTTTGCGAGAGTATAAAATGTTCCGTTACATCCCAACTTAGCCCTTCCTTACTTGTTATAAATTATTTTAAAAAACTCGCGAAATTTTATATAATTTACAACTGGTACATTAAACACCCTCAAGCTTCATTGTTGAAGACGGTCTCAGTCATTGCTGTGTCCAATTGGAGGGTTGTTGAACTATTTGTATATGACTACATCAGGGACGTGATGTTAAGCATTGTTCTGAACATGTTGTAGTAAATAATATAAATATATTATTCGTTCCTGTTACTTTTGTTGGGAGTAATAGGGGAATACAGGAAATAGGGAAAAATAGGGATAACTGTAGGCATTTATATCTCAAACATTGGCTGTCTTCGATTTGCCAAGCGTTACTCTCCAGCGAATCGGACAAACAGTACCAGGTGCTCAAACGGGCAGCGCTTGTGGTGTATCCCTGTGCTAGTATTATAATTCTTCCTAAATGGAGAAGGGTTATATACTCGTATGTATAAATAAATGATCAAGGTGATGAGACGAGTTGAAATACTGGTGACTGTCTTTCCGTCCGTCCGTCCGTACAAGCGATAACTTGAGTACAAATTGAGATAGTACATATGTATTTATGAGGGTTGGTATTGCAGATGGGTTTAATGGGACAACTGCCACGCCCACCAAACGCCATTAAATGAAAACCAATAAAGTGTCATAACTAAGCACTAAACTAAGATACAAAACTGCGATTTGGTACAGACGATCGTAGTGGTGAGAGGCACATGTGAGCTAAATATTTTTTTAAAGTGGGCATGTCCTGTTAATGGTTAAATGTACATATCTTCCAAAATACTAAAGCTAACTCAACCAAACTTCCTGAGAAGAAGGAATTTCTGCATTTCTTTATTCAAATGAATAAAATCAGATATTAACCATGCCCACTCTCTATATAACGGTTATGTTGAAAATTACTAAAAGTGCGATAACTCACTGAATAAAAGAGCTACAAGCATTAAATTTCACAACCGGAATGGCAGGGAAAAACTATTGGGCGCCAGTATAAAATTTTGACAATGAGCGTAGCACCGCCCAATTTTGGGTGAAATCCTATATCTCTCTTTACTTGACCAATTCCAACCAAATTGTGAGGTTATATATTTATTAATATGTACACTAAGGAAATGGGCGAAATCGGTTGACAACCACGACTACTTCCCGTTTAACAAACTTTTAAATTCCCTATGAATTTTTTATTTTACAATATACAGATCAAACATCAATGTCCGTCTGTGCAAGCTGTAACTTGAGTAAAAATTGAGATATCTTTATGAAACTTGGTACACATATTTTTTGGTACCGTAAGACGGTTGGTTTTGCAGATAGGCGTAATCGGACAAATGCCACGTCCACAAAACGCCATCAAAAACAAATAAATTGCCATTACTAAGCTACACAATAAGACTTTTATTTGGTATACAGGATCACATTAGGGAGGGGCATCTAAAGCTTAATTTTTTTTTAAGTGGGCGTGGTCCTGCCCTTTAATAAGTTTAATGTGCATATCTCCTAAACTACTAAAGCTATAATAACAAAATTCACTGGAAGCAAATGTTTTTAGCACCTCTACCTACGGTGTGGATGCTGGAAAATGGATGAAATCGGGTGACAACCCCGCCCACTCCACATGTAACGGTACTGTTAAAAACTACTAAAAGCGCGATAAATCAAGCACTAAACACGCCAGAGACATTTAATTTTATCTCTGGGATGGTATAAGATGACTTTATTGGAAGCGCGTCCAAAATTATACAGTGGGCGTGGCACCGCCCGCTTTTAGATGAAAACCCATATCTTGGGATCTGCTTAACCGATTTCAACAAATTTCGGTATTCTTCTCATATTTCTATGTTATAGTACGAAAATGGGCGAAATCGGATTACAACCACGCCTTTTTCCCATATAACATCATTTTAAATTCCATCTGATTTTTTTACTTTCCAGTATGCAAATCAAGCAACAATGATTATATCGGCGTAAAACTTTGCGTGAATAATACGCTTAGAGTATGCCACCTTGTGACCAAAAATTATCTAAATTGAACCAAAACTGTTCAACCCCTAGGTACTGAATATGTAAACCCCATTGCCTATAGTTGACTTTTCACCGAAAATATCGGACATAGAACAATCCGGCAAGATACCCAAAGAAATCTAAAACGAGTATACCATTTGACTTTGCGAGAGTATAAAATGTTCGGTTACATCCGAACTTAGCCCTTCCTTACTTGTTTATTTAACGATGTTTTTATTTTTTCCTTTTAGTATCCAAGTGTTTCATGGTGCATTCTGTTGTTTGTTTTTCATTTGATTTCATAGATAATCGATGCGTTTACTTTTCGGTAATTAATTGATTTTCGCATTCGGCACGATATTGAAATTTACAAGTTGTTTACCCCTTATATATATGTGTGTGTATGTATGTAGGTGTTATTTAATCCATAGATACTGTTACATGCCGAAAATAAGCAAATAAATACATGTATTACTTTATTGCAATAAGTTATTGTATTCATGTTGGCCTTTTCTGTTGCAGCTTGTTTTTACCAGAATCAGGGCCTCAGCAACACCCCACTTCCACCCCCACGACGCTTGTTAATTACTTATATGTTCTTCTTGTATTCTTTTTCCACTAATCGTTAATACCTATAACCTTTTTAGGAAGTATGTAGTATTAAAAATAACTCTTTGCTAAAATAATGGAATCGCGTTGCCAACTGTTGTTAGATTTGAAAAGGGAGACGCTCTCGATATTTTACAAAATTGTTTTTTTTCACTGGTTTGTACACTGTATTTGTCTTTATTTATAACCCCATACACCTGCTTTAGGTTTCGGTGAAGCATATGGTATAAGCCTCTGCTAGTTCTTTGGTCGAGGATTTTCTTCTTAAAGTGTCAAGTTCTCTGATGTTATCCACAAATCAAAGGACATATAAGCGTTTGATATATTTTACGAGAATTTTTTCTACTAGTACAACCCTAGGAGTACATCTTTCCGATAGAAGACCAGTTCTCTCTCTACTAAGATTTCCTGAGTAATAATCAGACAACCGACAAACTGATTTATAAAAACCACTATTTACCTTACAGCTACAATACAATTATTGGACAGCCAAAAACGATCTTTTGCAGTAACACTAAGAGTAAAAGAGTATCAGCTATCCCTGAAGATTCTTGATTTCGTGTGAAGTTTATTTGAAAAGGTTAAAAAGTTTTGTTCTACATCTTCACAATGAATCTATATGCGATTATATCATCTCTCAGGACGGCGTCTTTCCCCCATTGGCGACAGGGATATAAGTATTCTAGGCATCACGTTTCATAATTTTTTTTTGTGAAATATTGGGCTATGGGGACCTTTACACGAACATCGTTAATTTTTATCAGAAAACGAAGAAGGTTATGCAAAATCAAATAAAGAAAAATTAAAAGTTACGTCTAAATATTCTGTTGGTTCGTTTAAATTAATCCTTGATTCATCAAATTGTAAAAAATTCATATCATTCATTCATATTGACGACGTGAAGATGTCACAAAATATTAGAGAAACCTATAGGAACATATAGTCGCATCTCTAGGCCCACTCTACATTCGATAATTTTTTTTCCGTACTATGAGTTTTTTATACAGTTCCAGATAGTTTTAGTTTTTTATACAGTCCAGCATAATAATCCAGCAGCTGCCATTTTGTACAAAAATTTGCTTATACACTCAAACAAAAGTATTATTAAGTCTTAAAGAGATAAATTAGATTTCTTTTTCCTGACTTTGGTTTTGCTCTAGAGTGGCCTAACCCCTTAATACAACCCGTCTCCTGATATAAATATTATTACGATTACAATCGCAAAACCAGCAACATAAATACATAATTTTAGAGTTAATAAATCTAAATTACTTGCTAATCTCAAAATAATTGTACTTTATGAAAAATAGACAAGTTGGATCAGTTTCCAAGCTAACAGACACAAAGCAATTCCATATAAACATACCAGAACAACAGCATCGTAAAAATGGCTTCCATCATACACACATCTAGCTATGCGCTCGTCTTTGAAGCATGCAAGATACTTTTCTCACGCATGAAACAATTTTTATACCCTGAACAGAGTATATAATAAGTTTACCACGAAGTTTGTAACACCCAGAAGGATACGTCGGAGACCCTATAAAATGTATACATAAATGATCAGCATGATGAGCTGTGTTGATTTAGCCATGTCCGTATACGCGATCTAGTGCCTCAGTTTTAAAGCTATCGATCTGAAATTGGGCACACATCCTCTCTTTGTTGGAACGGCCAATATCGGACCACTATAGCATATAGCTGCCATACAAACAGAACAATCGGAATCAAGTACTTGTATGGGAAACTTTTTTATTTGACATAATATCTTTACGAAATTTAGCAGGAGTTCTTTTCTAAGACAACAATGTAATCTCCGAAGAAATTGTTTTGATCGGATCACTATAGAATATAGCAACTGAACAATCGGAATCAAGTACTTGTATTGGAAACTTTTTTATTTGACGTGATATCTTCATGAAATTTGGCGTGGGTTATTCTCTAAGGCAATAATACAATCTCCGTAGGAATTGTTCAGATCAGATCACTATATCATATAGCTTCCTTACAAATTGAATGATCCAAATCAAGTTCTGTGAAGGGTATTATAGCGTCGGTGTAACCGAAGTTAACGTTTTTTCTTGTTTCCATGTGTTTTTAAATGAAATTGAAATTGTCAGCAATAAAATTGAAGTGGTGGTGAAAAAAACACAACAAATGAAGTTGAAACACGCTAACGAGTTGAATGTTAGCAAATATGCTGCACACTTAGAAATGAAATTGCACATGCACGCAGCAATCAGCGAGTAAATTGGAAAATTGAGAGATATGGCACAGATCAGGTATGCTGGAACGCAACCGATAGCCAATGCAAATGACAAATTCGATTAAGTACAAGCGGACACAAAAAATGCTCATGTCTACATTTGTCCCTTAGCTTAAATAAAATAAAAGCAAGAAAAAAGTTCATTACAAAAATGATAAGTGCGAAGAATTCATTATTATTGTTATAAGTTTAATTGGAAATCTAAAGATATTTAAATTTACTAATTAATTATATATATTTTACAAACCTCAATTCACTTGAAATCTAACCAAGAATCGCTTCACGCTGGAATAACTTACCGAAATGGTGACATTTTACATTGAAAATGCCGAGGACCACTCACAACATTTCTGGGCATCTTAAAGTCATAATTTCATATATATAAATAAAATGTAATATGGTAAATATTTAAATGAAAGAACTAACTAAAATTCGGAAAAAACTGATAAAGATCTCACTATCAACATTTGTAAATTTGAGCCCTCTCTCTGAAAATTTGTGGTTCTAGTAAAAATCTCCTAGGTGAGGTGTTGCTACTTCCAGTTTCACTGAAACATTGGCTCGGGCGTGGCATTCAATTTGGAGGTAAGTAACATCAGGAATTTGTTGTTAGTGGAATCCTATTTTTATGTATTGGTAACGCCAACTTCAGCTTTGGTGACCGCAACTTACGAGTATTTTACTTCATCTTATTTCAGCTGCAATTCCATCCTTAATTGAATATGACATTTAATCTAGACGACGTGCGTTGGCCAGGTAAATCATAAGAGTAGCGCGTATACTCTTTTCGGACTTATTTTTGAGAGCTTTGTTGATGTAAACGATATATTCTGTAAGTGGTCTACCTTTAAGAAAGCTCAGAACTGTAGATCAAAACTAATTTGGTAGACCATAAAACTGTATGCAAGTAGATCGTCTACGAAAATATGACCCCCATGGTGGCCAAGACCTGATTGACGGCCAGGAAGGTTTTTCTGTGTGTTTGGTGGGATTGGCAAGGAATCATCTACTACGAGCTGCTCCCTTATGGCCAAACGCTCAATTCGGCCCTCTACTGCCAACAACGGGACCGCTTGAAGGCAGCACTCATCCAAAAGAGGCCATCTTTGATCAACAGAGGCCGAATTGTGTTCAATCAGGACAACGCCAGGCCACACACGTCTTTGGTGACGCGCCAGAAGCTCCGGGAGCTCGAATGGGAGGTCCTAATGCACCCACCTTATAGTCCGGACCTGGCACCAAGTGATTACCATATTTTTCTGTCCATGGCGATCGCGCTTAATGGTGAGAATTTGGCCTCAAGAGAGGCCTGTGAAAATTAGCTCCCCGAGTTTTTTGCCAATAGGGACGCAGCCTTCTACGAGAGGGGTTGGCATCTCGTTGGCAACAAGTTTACGAACAAAACGGCGCATATTTGACTTAAATCGGAAAATTTTTCACAAAGTTATCATCTTTTGAAAAATCAATAAAAAACCGAACGAACTTTTTACTTTACCTAATATTGAAAATGTTGTCAACGTAATTCGCAGAAAAGACAATTTCATCCCGAGAGATTTAAAATCACAGTGCCGAATATCTTGTGAAACCAAAGCGAATGCTTCATAACCGACTTCAAGTAAGTAGTAAGAAAGGCGGAAAATTATATCGGGTATGTTTTATGAAGATATCACAAACACTGACAGACATGTGCGGCATAAAGTCTTTTAGTATAACGATAATCATTATGTATGGTAGAAGGGGTAATTCGTTGGCTAATTTTACCCATTTTCTGCACTAAACTATAATATTTATGTTCGCTTCATATTGCTAAGATCTATAAAAAAATAGACCGGTATATATGGTATTAAGCCAATCGGAAGTTTGAAATCCTTATGTAATAAATATATAATCCATTTTATGCATAGGGAAAAAGTGTTATTAGATAGAGATGCTATTTTAATGTATTTAAGATATCTCGCATATTAGCCGTTATACCTATACGGTATCAATTCTTCGAAAATTTGTATATTGGGTATATGAGGACTAGGGAAAGTATTGATTGGATCTTTTCCATTTTTGACATAAAGGTACAGTATTATCAGATGAAGTTTATCTTCGAATTTCAAGAATATACATATCGCACATACTGACCAATATTTTCAGTAAAAAGTCAGCCATAGTCTTTGGGGTTCACATCTTCGTTATCTGAGAGCTTGAACAGTTATGATTTGATTTTGAAAACTTTTAGACAAGAGATAGCATCCCTTAAAGGCACAAAGTTTTATCCTAATATACTCATTGGTGCTTAATTCATATCCGTTGAATTGGAAGAATCGTATGAAACTTAAAAATATGTTATATGGGAAGTTGGCGTAGTTGTAGTGCTATTTTGACAATTTTTACACCGTAAAATAGAAATTTCAAAGAAAGCGCCCAATGTCCGCACTTTCGAAATAAAAACCTTAGGTGCCAGGGAACACATATAATAAGTTTCACCACGATATCTTAAGTTTTATTTAAGTTATCGCTTGCACGGACAGACGGACGGAGAGACAGTAACTCGGAATTCAACTCATCTCGTCACCCTGATCATTTATATTATGTATATGTATCTGTAAATTCACATCTATGTCAATTCGTTTTAGGTGATACAAAGAACCGCTTGGTGAACACAACTATTATACTTTTTGATTGCGCCAAATATACAATACCCTTCCCAAATAAAAAACTTTTCATACAAGAACTTGATTTTAATCGATCAGTTTATATTGCAGCTATATACTATAGTAGTCCCATATTGGCGGTTCCGACAAATGAGCAGCTTCTTGGGGAGAAAAGATATGTACAAAACTTCCGATGGAAAATGGTTACACCGACTCAGCTTATTACGCTGATTATTTATACACTCGTATATATATGTATATTTTATAGGGTTTTCAGCGTTTCCTTGTGGGTCTTACAAACTTAATATACCCTGTTCAGGGTATAACAATTATAAAATATATTATAAATATGTTTGTATATTATATTATATAGTATCGTTGCACTTTTTTCTTCAGCACTGTCTTTTATTGTGTGTTGGTGGTCGCAAATGAAAGAATTATTGCATAAGTGCCCAAAAACAAGTGAATAAAACTCAAAAGAAAAATCAATTCACATGAAATAAATTGGTAAAAATGATTACACCTGTCATATAACACATGACAAGGTCAAAGTGTAAAAACTGTGCAACGCATCCACCACTACAGACAAAACTGCGATTTGACAGTGTTCACATGAAGTGCACAACAACAAGTGCGAGCGGTGACAATTATTTTTTCAAAAGCAGCCCTCCTTGGTAGAATGCTGCGAATCGCAAAATAATCAATAATATGTATGCACAACAATAACAACAACATCAAGCGGCAAGCGAGTATTAGCACGTGTGTGTGTATATATACGTATCTGCATATAACCTATGATTGTTTGATGTATCAGTGCAATAAGTTGACACTGTCGCATGACAAATAGTCACGCATAAAATAACAGTTGGTTCGCACAACGGCTGCTACTTGCTCCTTGAGTCTCCGAGCCGAGTCAGCGCGCTTGTGTGTGTGTGTGTGTGTGCCGCGCTCGCAGCTTATTCAAATAATTTGAGCAACTTATTTGCGCACAACTGCAATTGGAAACCTTGCGCCTTACGTGCGCGCCTATCAACTGGTGAAAATCAGCAACTTGCTCTTGACAAGAGATTTTCAACAGCGCCGTGGAAACCGGCCGACTTCGACACTAATATCATAATGTTCCGCATATGTTGGCAGCAGCAACAAGAAAAGCAACAACAATACAGACAGCAGCAACAACAGTCAGTTGCTGGCCGGCCAACAGGCAGCGAAATCGGCAGTAAACCCTGTATTTTCGCACTTTTTTCAGCGCAATGACGACTACGGCGACGAGACACCAATTGGCAATATATTCACACATTAAAAGTGTGACTGCAATTGCTGCTGGTGCTTACCGACATTGTTGCTGTGGCTACCAGTGATTGCTTTGCATTTGCGTCTGCGCTTGCGCATTGTATTGCATTTCAAATGTTGTGCAGCTAACAGCTGAAGTCGCAAAACCACAACAACAAAAACGTCATGTTAGCATAGAATGACTTATCTGAGTTGGTCGGCAATTTGTTGCTGGCAATGGCGCGCATTAGCCGCTAGTTGTCGATAATTTTTGTGCACATTCGATATCTCGGCGCTCGCGCATGCGCATGTGCATATGGAAAATGCAAGCCGAATAATTTACACTCGCTTATGTGGCGGGCATACAACTCAAGGTTGCGCTACTCTGCGATTAAATGAACTTTTATTCGTATAGAAATATGTGTGCGAACGTGTGTAGCCGATTGCTAGCAATAACTCTAGCATCGTCGTCAGCAACAGTCAAGCGTCCCAATCTATGTATTCAATCGTATTTCGCGATGATTAGAAGTACATTTACCCGCTTATGTATAAGCAAAGCAGCTTGAAATGGTTAAGTGTGAGTACCTTTTTGAGTATTAAGGTGTCAAATATTTTACATTAGACAATAGATTCATACGAGAAAAGGTATGGACCAATATTGTACGATTTTATTACTCGATCACATTGCTATATTCATTTATTTTCTTGAGATATCTCACAATATAAGTAATATGAAGTATAAAATGAATTTATGTGCGATATAAAGTCAACCGAAAGAACAAAAGTCATTATATTGGGCATATGGGTGCTAAGGAGAGTCGTTAGCCAATTTTTTACATTTTTGGTGTCAAACCATACAGTAGATACCTCAGATACTTTCTATTATATTCGATATAAAGTCATTCAGAGAGATAGGGAGAGAGATTTTCATATACGTTATATTAGAGTTGGGGAAAGTATAGACCTATTGCGACTATTTTTGGGTCGGAGTTACCACATATGAAAAGCCCTAACTGTGCCACGTTTCGCTGTGATACTTTCATTAATGAAAACTTTTGTACAAGTATATGTCCTATGTAACATAAGCTAAAAAGCAAAGTAATGCCGGTTTTTGACCTTGGCAGTTCTTCGATTCGGCTGACTCCTCAGAATATAGAAGAAGAGTCAGGTAATAAAGAAACCAGTATGAAATGAGGATATTTAAAATTCCCGTTTCAAGATCCTTGATTAGAACATGTGAATATCTGATTAAAAGGATTCTTTGTCCAATTAGATCTAATCAGTTTATTGCGATGAGTATCAATAACAATACTTTTGAAATTAAAAGGCTTATTCTACAGATGCACAAATACTTTCGTTCTTTGCTTTCATTCAGCCTTCCTTTGCTTCACCTAGCTGTGTTTGAAAACCTCAACATTTGTAAAAGCGGCTAATATTACTTTATTTTTTATCAATACCATTGATTTCAATATTAAAGGACCACCCTAATCCTATTGCATAGATATGCTTAAAAGTACTAACGCTATTTGTGCTTGCTAACAGATTTGCATAAAACAAATTTGGTTTTAAATGTGCGCTCCTCTGATAAGATCGCATTTTAAGCTCCCTGCTTGCATAAACATATGAATACTTGTTGACTTATACGCTAACTTCCCTGGGCTTGCGTGAATTTTTATCCTTGGTGCTATGCCTTGGATATGTGTGGGTTAAACTCAACACGGCGTTCGCAGATCACTGCTCATTGCGCATTCTGGGTGAAGCTTCAGCTTCGGTATAATTGATTTCTATTATGGTCGTAATTAAAATTAAATACGTTGAAAATGTGTGCCTAAGCGAAAAAGCTTTACTCAGGTAACAGTAACAGCAGCGAAGCTATTATTCCAAGAGTGGTGCGTTCAAGCGGTTGTAGGTGGTGAAGGGATATAAAGTATTTAGTTCTTCTCATTAAATAGTTTTAAACTTATTCATATTTGTAGAGTGGTGGCTTTAAGCTGCGGTACAGATATTTTCTACCAATACTGCGGGGTTGTGCAATTTCTCCTACTTTGGTTTCACCAAATAAAACGATAGCTAAAGTAATTTTTGTAATCGCTATATAAAGCTAAGCAGCATAGATTAGTGATTTAACCAAGCATCACATAAAGTTTATTTATTATCTACATTTATTCCATGTAACCTCGAGGCTTTTTTCAATCAGAAAATACTAGATTAGCATATATACTACAGTTTGTTTTAAATAAATATTTCTCCAAGAACTATTCCGTGTATAGGGACGTATGCGGAACCAAGCTCGTTGCCAGAAATAGAAAATCGTTCTCACGGCCTTGGGCTCGTCTCAAACTATTACCAAATCTTTTTAACGTGAATCCAGTGGAGTAATTTTTATTCGAAAATTTCTCCGGTAAAACTTCTTATAACGGCACTAAAATTATTCATTAAGTTAGTCGATAACGCTGTCTAGCTTACTTGGCGAATTCCTACCTTTTGTGGTTGTTCATGAACCTTAGGAATCCCCACGTATAAGATGCTTGCTGAAAATGGAAGAAGATGTTGAATTTTTGTGATTATCAAACCCTGGGATAGCCCGTCGGATTAAACTAGGCTCTACAACCTAATGTCAAGCTAGTGTTGTTGGAATTAGTATCTATATAACAATGTACTTAGAAATTCCTAACATATTATCCTATTTGTATTATGCTTCAACTATGTTCTAACACCTATAAATATATAACATTTTATTCAAAACCTTGTATTTTAGGATCCTATACTCAAATTAAGTTATCAGCATAAAACCCGTATTAAAATTAACATCGAAATTCTCGTTTGCGGATTTTTATGAAAACGGAAAATTTGTCTTTTTTGGAAATTTTCACATATTTATGAGTGGTTGTGTACTTAGTTAACAGCCTGTGCTACGCCCACTTCATACGGTAATATTCGAATCGTGATCACTTTATGCGATTCAATCAGCATTTAACTTCGCTAACTGACGCTGCTGTCATCATTAGAAACGCTAGACCCAGGCCAGTAATGGCGACGTTGATGGCGGCAAATGCATTCGTAACTGTAAATATGTATAATGTAGATATATGATACATGCATGACTTTATTAATAACCAATATGGCTTCATCGAACAGACTCGATTATGAGTTGAAATTATGAAGAATAAATAATTTCTTAATATTACAATGGTTAGCAATATTCGAAGTAATTTAACCTAATTAATTTTCATATATGTAAATAATATAGGGTTCGCGCCCCATTTCAATAGAAAAGATTGGGTAACTAAATAAAAATAAGTTCTAAATATCCTGTTCCTCTAGCAAATTGTATGATAAAGGCAGTCCGTCTAAATATTATGTCTCGGTCAAAAACTCGATCGATGTGTTACAAATTTTAGCCCCGAGCTTAGTCGAAGATAAAATAATATGTAGTAGTATCCAGATCTTTCAACGCGAGATGTATAGATGCTCAATTTCCTATTTCCAACTGTGAGTAGTTCACGGTATCTATTTTGGGACTTTAATAATAAGGATCAAAGAGAAGAGTTATCCCCTCTTACTCATCACAAATCAAATGAAAACATTTTATAAAACAAAAGTCATAAGCCAAACAAATACTTAAGTTTAGCGGATTTAAGAAAGCTTTCTATGGACCATTTACAATAACTGTCCACGGAACGATAATTTTGACAAAAACTTTAGATAAATCTGCATTTGTTACTCAAAGGCTAAATAGAACCATGTCCACGCTTACATAACAGTAACGAAAACGACAATGTTCAACAGCTCATAAATTATTCTAATTACATATTTAGTATGTATATCTAGTGGTCTGCATTCCAGAGAAATTATTCACCTATCTCAATAAAGTTAATTGGTAAATGATAAAATGGAAGAAGTCAGTCAGTCACCATCCCACTTTTGTATGGCGCACCTACCAGAAAGTTGTTCCTCTCTAATGGATGATATTTTCTGAGTATTATAGTATTCCTGACATGAAAAAATCTTCTCATAGGATTCATCAACTTTTCGAAAGCCGCCTGGTACTGGTCTAAATTTCCATTTGTTGGACAACATCAAGGAGCGCACCATGGCATTTTGACCAACCAACCAGAAAAGGCATGTGCCTATATATGTTAGCATATAGGCATATATAATACATTACAAGGTAGTGGTAAAAGAAATAACCAAAAAAGAGCAGAAAAGGTATTGAAATACAGCTTTCATATATTTCAGAAAATTAAAATGTGATAATTCAGGTTGGCCTTCAACCTAAACTGCCTTATTATCATTTAAAGGAAATTGTGTTTATCGAATGTTTCTTTCTATCAGAAGTTAACCTTTCCTAATTTTTATACCCTGAACAGAGTACATTCAGTTCACCAAAACATTTTTAAAACCCAGAAGAAAACGTCGGAGGCCCTGTAAAGTATGGTTTATAATATAAAATGATCAGCGTTATGAGCTAAGTCGATTTGGCCATGTCTGTCAGTTTTAGCACACGTCTTTTTCATTCTACGAAGCTACTCGTTTGCCGCCGATATCCGACTACTATAGGATATAGCTACCATACAAACCGAACGATTAAAGTCAAGTTTTTGTATGGAAACTTGTAACGACGCTTTTTGCTGCCCCTGCTTCATGTAATTTGCTGAGGTATGGTTAAGGTTGAGTCAGTCAGAGGATGAGCTCACTACCTAGCTCACCCGTAACGAACGGCATTCACAAGTTAAGGTACCAAGACTTGCCAGAGGATCGACTCACTGCTAAATCTAGCGCCGGACGTGTGTACGCTGTCACAGTCCTGTGCTAACTGATTGATGATCGGCCTGCTAACTTTCCGCCAAACCCTGTGTTGCCAGCATGGTTTTTCCGTTACAGACCAATACTTCTTGTGTTGTTTACGTGGTGTGGTTTTACCGTTGTGTATGAGTACTTGCTATGTCTTGTTTTTTCCTTCTTCTTGTATACTTTCTGTGTTGTATTTGTTTAACAGGGTGCGTCTTCATGCGTTGTGTGGGCTGAATTCCGACTGAATATTTAGTTCTCACAAACTTTATTATTTCTGAAAGGTAACTTAATGTAATCATATTTGACAAAAATCTTTCAAATTATCCAACAAAATGAATAACTTATATAATGATTTTATTGTATTCGTAACGAGGAATTTATAAACATTGGCCCATACACATTTTAGCAAATATATTCGATCAAAAACTTTAGCCTGTTCATACAGGACATCAGTACTCAGTCCCTCAATAAAAAAGATAATACTGGTACAACATCATCATCTCCCCCAAAACTAACTACAGCTTAATGTTATTGCTGCCCATTCACAGCCGATAAGCTGCAAGCTGTGGGTGAGATGAGTATACACAGCATACAGCGTTATACAGACCAAAAAACTATTAATTAAAACTAAACTCATTTTACGGCAAACATTCGGCTAACCTTTTCATCGCGAGGAACTTTCCAAATTTCTGCACACAATTCTAAACGCAATAGCTTCAAAATATTTGCTATTTTAACTTTCTTTTCTTCCCACTCCAACGGGTTCATTGAGGAATAAACCGCGGCCACCCGCCCAGCGATTGAACATTCATTCAAGTAAGCCTAAAAAAAGTAGAAGAATTAAACATTTTTCAACTCGAAAGACACATTCAATTGTGGGTCAGGACAGAGAAAAGCACTACGCACGCGGCATATGTGCTGGCAGTTGCATAGACTTGTTGTGCGTCGGTGTTGCCGCGCATGCGAAGTGTGCAATCAACGATAATTGTTATACATCTAAGCGCACGATGGCGCAGAAGCACATAAGCCATCGTTTAAAACCGTTAAAATGAAATGTGTGTCAGTGTGTGCACAAAAGGCGCCATGCTAAACATTCGCAAATGTATGTTGATATGTGTGTGTCACGTTTCGGCAAGCTGCAGTCCCCACACGCCGCTAACTTGCCCAACTACAAGTCTATTGCGGTCATATCAGCGTGCTGTACGGTGAATAGCAATTTCGAATTCGCTAAATTCTGTAGTTTTCTGCTGCTCCTATTCTTACAGCTTATTCTTATTCCCGTATTCTTGCAGCTGCAGTGTACATCCCCCTTACCCTCCACAAACATTCACTGTTATTTGATTGCAACTCTTATTTAGGGTAATTGGAATCTTTTTTTTATTTGCGAGTTTTTCCATTTTTGTTTGTAATTCTGTATCACTGCCTATTTGCCACAACTTCTTCCCCTTCCCTACGTCCGCACTATGCAACTCTGCGTTTCACTTAATCGCTGGTGCATCATCTTCGTGACTATTCCAATCATTTCACTGCATTTATTTTCCAAACAACGCTACTTGCTATTTACTTACCTTTTCCACAATCAAAAAGTCGGAGAAATAAATCTAAACAAAATTGAATTAGAAATAGAAATAGGTTGTATGGCTGCACTAGCTCAGTTCACCGGTGGCAGCATTTATAACTGCTGGGGAAATGCACCTAATACGTCGAGCGGTAAGCACACTCACATACCTATATACTCACCTCACTTACATATTTGTATATAAGCTTATAAGATTCACACATACTACCACATATGCATACATAAACACATACATATATGTAATGGAAAGCGGAAAGCACATATCTCGCCTATAATGGAATCTACTAAAGGTACATCTGTATCTATCATATAATATACACCCAATTCTGTTTTTACACGGACTTTTTTACACAATTTGAAACAAAATTTTATTGCTTAAACGATTTTATTCCATTTAGCGCGATTCACATTTTTTTTTACCTTAAATTTAATTTTTGCGATACAAATTTATAGGAGTTTCCTTTTTGTAGATCCAAGCAAGTTTACTGATCGGAGAAATTGTACATTCGGCGAAAAAAAACCCACGCCCTTTGCAGAGTGGCTATATATAGCGTTAAACTTAGGTTCATGTTAGACAGTTGTTAGACAGTTTTTTTGAGAGTCAACCTTTTTTATTCACTTCATGCTTAAAGCATTTTTATATAATAAACTTATAGTTTAACACCGTTTTTGCGAAAAATGCAAGCACACACACATAACAAACCACAGAACTAAAAATTTTTATGAATAATAATACAATGTTCAAATAAGTTATTTAAATATTTTATGTTTTAAATTTTTGTATTTCAAAATAGAATACATAACTAAGTAAAATAATATTATTTGTTACAAAAAAATGCTTAGTATTTTGTAGAACACCTCTCCTCCTTATAACCTCGGCTATTCGTTTAGGCATTAATTCAAACAAGCGTTGAAGATAATTTTTATTAATTTCTTCATTCCACACAGCTTCAATAATTTTTTCCATTTCTTTTAGACTTTTTGGACGCTTTTCTCTTATCCTTTTGCCCATATAAAGCCAGCAGTTCTCAATTGGATTGAGATCTGGACTGTTTCCTGGCCACGTGAGATACTCAATTCCATAAAAATATTTTTGGTTTGTAACCTGTAAGTGTTTGTATTGTATTATTTCAATATTTTTATTGAAGACATTTTGCATAGAACGTGTAATTATCCAAGATTATTGAAGACATTTTGCATAGAACGTGTAATTATTTTTACCCCAGTAGTTTCGTAAAATAATGAATTGACTGTTATCTTGTACCATGTTGAAAGAGATCAGTGATGCACATCCGTTTAATTTGTCGTTCATGACGAGGTTTTTTTTGTCGATTTAAAGAATTATAATAGGTATAATTTTTAATAATAATCACACACCAATCACTTGACGTTTCGGAAATTTATTTTTATATAAAGCTATGATTTCTGCTTTCTCCTCTATCACAACACCATGTTTAACTTTGCTTATTTTTACAACTGACTCAAAAGAAAATGCCGCAAGTACTGAAATAAACACGTGCAAAAACTAACGGTTCCAGAAATAACGGTAAACTAATGTAGTCACATAACAAAAAAGTCAAATCAGACAAATAGCGTATTTTGAGTATATAGTGACAGTTTAAAAATGAAATATTAGATAATTTCCGACTTAGTGGGTTTTTCCCCTGAGTGTAAATATCAAAATTTTAGGGGAATTCCCTTTTTTTTCATACAAGCAAATTTGAAATGTGTTAATATATTGTGAACTATCAATGCAATCAGAGGGTCTTGGAAAAGACATTTTTATAGAAAAATTATCTTAAAGTCAATATTTCCGTTAATAACTGTGCTTGTGTAAATATGTGATTTAACAAAATAAACATTAACAATTGTTCTTAAAAAATTCTTATTTTTCACCAATTTTAATAGGTTTTAAAGATAAGGGACTAATACTACTACTATTTTTGGATACATTTTAATCGGAACGCCGACTTCATGTACAATATTTCATGCAGAATATGACTCACGTCTATTCAAAAATCCTAGTAAAGATTCACCATCATACAAGTATTATAGACAGGAACAGAATCATAAGGTATCATCATATTTCCTTCGCAAACTGTTTTCAATCAGAGGCAGCTCATTAGTACTCATACCGTTCACGGAGTAGTAGTCTGAGACCAGCACTACCTTATTTATAGTAAAGATTTTTCAAATGATATCAAAACTTACTTATTTTACATAATAGCAAAAAGCATCGTACTCCATTGTCAACCACAACATCTTTTTATCAAGAGTTTATATCAATCATCACATTCATTTTAAGATATTTAACAAAATGAAAATTTTTACACAGCTCGATACTGAAGGTTGAAAAGATTATCATCTGCGCATGGCACAGCTTTAATTCCGTAAAACAAAAACGTTTCTTTTTTCCCCACCAGTCTTCATCTAATCTTTTTGCTTTTATTCTCCCCATAACAAAACCGCTCTTCCGTGGTGCGCTGTCCTACTTCCCCCCACCTCTCTCATTCACTAACTAAATAGCCGACTTGATACATAATATGTATTATAGGCATTGTATTTAGTCGGTTCCTTGGATTATTGTTTCTTCACGTAACGTTTTTTTGGGGTCATTCGAAACTCGTTCCTCAGTGTAGTGTGTATAGATGGAGCCGACAGCAGAATTTACTTTTGTTATGTTTCCTCTACAGCATCAGCTTGTCTGGAATCTCGTTTATCAAGCTCTAAGAATTATTTTAATTGAAAGCGAAAGTTTACTTAATCTCCATTTTTTTTGGACTTTGGCGTATTATTGTATTATTGACTAAAGAATAAATTAACATTTTTTTAAAAGCTTAATAGTTCTTCCAACTAAACACTAAGCTTCTATATATTTTTCTATCGACATAGTTTTAATTTCTTTTTATCAGCAGCAAAATCTTAAAGAATGATGTCAAATAGCCTATGGTTCATATTACAAGTATAATATACAGTATATCATATATAACGAGACCTGTTCTGTCTCTTAGAAAGTTTATAGCAAAGTATCAATCCAACGAACTTTCACTTCTTCAACCATTTTGCTTTGATTTACTTCTTTGAACACTGATAAAAACGTGTGTCTGTATGTGAAGAACTTTCGAAATCTTGTTCATAGCACTTTTTAGAATAAGGATTCATTTCAATAAAATTTCGTTGCACTCGATGTTAACTAATAGGTCGACAAGGCTTAAAAATATTTAATAATAGAAAACAGTATTTATTAAGGAAGTAGAACTTTGAAGAAGCTCGAACTTAAAAAAAATATTTTGAGAAGGACTGCCACATAATTCTAAAATTTAATTCAAAATAGTTAATAATAAACAAACAAAAATTACTAAAAACGGTAGAGCTTCCAGAAAACTTGCATCCGAAAAGTTTTTGAGAGGAGTTGCCAATTTGTAGAAAGTGTAATGGAAAGTTATCAGATAAACGATCTGTATAAATAGGCTTACAGTTGAAAATGCTGTAGTCTTAGGAGAATTGCCAGTTTTCGTTATTTTTATTTTCATATAAATTATGTATTATGTGAAAAGTGAAGTTTTACAATATTAACATTAAACTAGAGATATATCCATCTGCTTGCAAGCATTAAGGGCGTGGTTTAATTACGCGTTCAAATTTTGGGCGTTTTTGTGAATAGATTACAAAGCATCTACACATGCTATTTGCATACATATTTTTTATTTCGTTAACTATTTCGTACGTTGTTTTCTATATACAGCTTTTTCTCAAAACACTGCCATTGAAGCGTCTTTGAATGCACCACTGCCGTTGAACCTTACTGAACTTCTTGGCAATAGATTTCAGCTTCAAGTTTTCAATCTAAAAAGACTGTAAAAAATCGAAATAAAACATTTTATCCAAAAACGTTGGTATCTATGGTGAGCAGTACGAAACATTTTATGAATCAGATTTCGAATATCTTTTGTAGAAAACGCGTTTACAGATAAATGATAAAACGTGAATGGCCGGGTGTGGGGCTCAATATCTCGTAAACCAAAATGCTGTCTAATAAATCCTTTACAGGACATCGTTATGTGATGATATTAACAATTTGTTACAAAATAGGTATCCAACTGAAGAAATAAGTACGTAAATAAGTTAGTAAAAAATTAATTAAAATATGGCCATACAACTAGAGAGAGCTTTAGTTATATTTTAGGTTATAAGTGTCAATTTATTATTAAAATAACTTAATAATTACTAGAAGAAGAGCATCAAAGAAATGTCAATTACTGTTGTATTTTTGAGAAAATTAACCATTGTTTCAAAAATGTATTAAAAAAAATTTAAAATAATTGAATTCTATAACTCAAAATTTACGATTCTCTATGTCCGGAATGTGATAGAAGTGTCTAACAAACGATTTGTTATGATACGAGTCATGACGTGTTCAGTTTCCCAAGTTTACTAAGGAATTTACTTCATTGAGCGCTGAGATGGCAAAGTGATGCCTACTCTCAAGTTAAAAAAAAATAATTGAAACAACTTTCAATTTCCACCACATTTTTTAATTATACTCCAAATATCAAAGCTAAACTAAATAGAGCGGACATCTAGCGGATCTGCGTTGAGAACTTACCACCGTCTGCTTCTAAAAAAAGGAGGCGAAGTACAAATTGAATTAAGTATATGATGTACGAAGCTGTAATGTAATTGGATGCCATTCAATATTAAAACAACAAAAATTGCATAAATTCAATACACCACAAAAAACAAATAACGCATTTAAGAACAGAAAATGCGGACTGAGCAGCAACAGAAATCGGCGACACGACGCCAGAATAATTAAAAACGTGGATCAATTTCTGGCAAATCGAAAGATCGCCAACTGAAGAGCTGCCGGATAGTTGAAAGCGGCACACAGTTGTAAATCGCGTATGCGACAGCAGCAACAGTGACATTTGTCAGCAATAACAAGCAGAGCAACTAGCCGCAGACCGACAGGAACAACGGTAACATCGTTGAATACGTGAATTTTGACATTGGCGCACAAATGCCTTTCTGCTCCGCAAAAAAAAGCCAACAGAAGCGGCAATACAGACGCAATAAACTGTTGTTGTAGGTGCGCGGGCGCAATGTCATACGCTCTTGCCAGCCCAATTGGACTATTTTTTTCTTATTTATTTTTGTTTTTGTGGCTTCGCGTTGCACACCTGAACACCGACAACGATACCTCAGCTCAGAGCCAGCCAGCCTGCGATAGTTGCCGATAAGGCCGAGCAAGCTGAAAAAGCAGGAACGAATGGCCACACGATGGCACGATTTGTGGACTGCCGTCGAGCGGTTGCAATGGCTGCTGCTGTGGTGCGGTCAGGCAATGAAAACAGAGAGCAGGCACCTTTCGGCTACTGAACTATCGCCTTCCGACTACCAGCGACAGCACGAAATCATTGCAATCGCTCCCGCTGTTCGCACAAACAACAGCACTTTTTATTCTACTGCTGTTACTCTTGTTGTTGCTGCATTTTTTGCTCTATGTACAAATGACTGACTTTTTTCGCTTGGCTGTCATCTTAAAATTGTTGCTTTTTTCTCACAGCAGTCACAGGTTCACTTATGCCATAGACATTTTTTCCCGTACATCGCCGACTTCACTATTTGTGAGTAGCGATCTTACTGTCCATACATCGGCGGCATACCCGTTGCTGCCATAGCTGGCCGGTTACGCCGTTTTTTATTGCTTTCCGCAATTTTCATTGCATGTTACGACAGCAGACGCATTGATAACATTAAATCATCTTCAAAGGCATACAAACTGCATATTTATGTATGGAAGTCGATTCGAAGAGCCGCAAAGCAATGCGAATGATGAACCTTAAACGAGGCAACAAGCAGCGAACAAATCGATAGCGTTAAGTTTCACGTTGCCAGGGCAAAGGAAGTGTAGAGTCATCTTTTTCTCAGTGGCACCTACAGAGCACAAACAATAATAACAACAAACAACATTAAGAACAGCAATCAACAATTGCTGTAATCAATATTACATGTTTTTATTACAACTCAAATTATACACATATGTTTTTATATATGTACATACGTACGTATATTTATTTATATGTATATCTCTGGTCATATCTTTATGTACACAATATTGTATATGCAGCAATATGCTAAAACAGCATAAATCGACTTAAGCAAGGAAAAAATTTTAATTTTTGTGGAAAATCTTTGTATTCTCATTAATTTTATTACATCATAAAATAAAATAATCATAATTCAAAATACATGGAAGAGTTTCACAGAAGTTGCTCTGAATAATTTCAGTAGTACCCCTAGCCTACATCCAGTGGAGTCGAGTAAAGTTATTTCAAAATAATTATACAGATATCTAAGTAGTTCTAACTTAATTATTAATACAGGGAGACATTTATTTTAGACAGCGAATATGACAGTAAATAGTCTAAAATTTTTTTTTATGTTAGCTTAAAATTAATAATTTGCACTTTCAAGTTCCGTGAATGAAATGAAACATTTACAAACCTTTTTTATAACTAATCGATTTTTAGCAATTTTGTAGTGTAAATATTGTCATAATAATTAAAAATACAATATATTGGACCAAAACCAATTTCCCTTTTAAATCTTCCATAAGTAAGCTAGATAAAAGAGCAAACAATTCTGTTTACAATGAAAATACAGAAATATAGAAATCTTAGTTTATAGACGACAGCTGTAAAAAAAAATCCTATGAAGAAGAAATAACAAAGTTATCGAATTTAGTTGATACGAGAACTGCTATATATATTTCTGGCCTAATAATGAAAATACGAATATTTATCAAAGAAAATGAATTTTTATTTTTTTATTATTTTTTTTTATATATCGATCTTATAAACGTCTTTTGAAGCACCGCGATCGTATTTTTTCATCATTTCTTTACACCAATCCACACGAGCCTTTTTTTGAGCGATTGTCAAATTGTGCGAGATCCAACGAGATCCGGCCTGGTGTTCATGCAATATCGAATGTATGCTGGTGGGAGAAATGCATAGGCATGCCTCTATCTGAAGGTATGGTATATGACGGTCTTGCATTATCCGTTCACGTACGGCATCGATGTTTTCTGGCACAACGGCTGTTTTTGGACGACCTTCACGGAATTCGTCTTTGAGCGAGCGTCGGCCACGATTGAATTCGTTGTACCAGTTTTTTACAGTGCTATAGGATGGTGCTTCATAGCCATACAAGGATTTTAGTTCATCGATGCACTCTTGTCGTGATAATCCACGTCGAAAGTTGTGAAAAATGATCGCACGAAAATGTTCACGAGTTAATTCCATTTTTTGGCCGAGATGAATTTTTTAATTCCCTGTAAATAAAACAATTCACGATTAAATGACAAAACGTTCTGAGTGATTTTATGCTAAAAAATGTCGGTAGGCCAGCCCGCTTTATAGCAGCCCTCGTACAAAAGAGTAAAGTGGATGCATCTCTAAAAGTTTTGTTTTCAATATTTCAGACAAGTCTTACTATAGTGAATAGTTCAAATAACAATTTACTGCCAAAAATGAAAACACTTAGATTCCTTTTGTAAATTTTAAAAGCATAAAACTTAAAAACTAAAATGTAATTGTCTATTAAAAGCATAGAGCATGGACACTGCGTTTCTCCATAATAGGTTGAAGGCCAATACAATTGCGCATGCGTGGGTGAACCAGTTGGAGAAAGTCTGTGTCGCAAATGTTACTAATCTTAGCATACGAGGTATGTTCAAAGGAAAAGGTTAATTTTGATTTTTTTTTAAAAGCACTTATTTATGCATCAATATCTATTTTGTCCCCTTCATAGTAATCCCATTCGGATATAATAAACTTGTGAAAACGGTATAACAATCAGCTCTTTCTGCGACTCGAATTTGATCTCATCCATTGTGCCAAAATGCTTTCCTTTCATTGGTTTCATCAGTTTTGGGATTCGGAAAAAGTCGCAGGGAGCCAAATCTGGGGAAAACGCGTGTTGAGGCATGATTACGGTTTTGTTTCTGGCCAAAACATTAACTCCTCAGCGATACTAATGCGACATTGCTTTTACTCAAAATTTAGCAATTTCGTAACAAAATTCGTTTCCACACGTTTCATGCCAAAATTTTCGAGAAATTTAATGGCATGAGCCAATTGATATGACAACCTCCTCTAAAACTTCCCCAATAGTGGTTCGACGATTTTCAAGAACAATTTTTTACACTGTTTCGATGTTTTCTTCGCTTGTTGACGTAGTCGCACCTCCAAGATGCTCATCGTCATCTTCTCGGCCTTATGTAAAGCGCTTGTATCACTTATAAACACTTTCTTGAGACAAAGTGGACTCACCGAATGCCACAGTCCTCATTTCAAGTGCCTTGGAGTACTTTATTATATTTTTAACGCGAAATTTAATACATATGTTTTGATCCATTTTATTTAAAAGTCAAAAACCGAAAAGCACATAAAAACGTGACTAACCTTTTGTCAAAAACAAACTACTAATCTAAATTAGTTCCTAATGCAAGCACGTGATAAACATATGTATCTGACTATAACAACAACAAGATATCGATTATCGAATGTGCAGAGCCCACAAATAATCAATATTTACCTTTTTCTTTAAACACACCTCGTTTATGCTAATACTAATTTTGAATGGGAAAGAAAAAAAAATTATTCAAAGTATTGACCATTGCTTTTATACATATTGATCACCTTTCTGGCAATTTGTGGATACCATGCTAATAGAAATGTTGACCTTTTGAAGCAAACCAATCAGACACCCAATTTTCGACTTCTGCGTAGGAATCGAAGTGCTGCTTAGCCAATGCGTATCCGATCGATGAAAACAAATGGTAATCGGATGGTGGCAAGTCTGGTGGATCCTGAACCGATTTTGCTTTATGTGCAGTTGCATTGTCGTGTAACAACAATACTTTTCCGTGTTTTCTGGCCCATTCTGGACGTTTTTCGAACAATGCATGATTTAAATTGATCACTTGTTGGATGCAGCGATTAGTATTAACAGTTTCACAAGGATTTAAAAGCTCATGATATACCACACCCTTCTGATTCCACCAAACACAGAACATTACCTTCTTATCAAATCGATCTGGTTTTGTAGTCGATGTTGATGGTTGTCCCGGATTAACCCATGATTTTCTCCATTTAGGATTCTTAAAATGAATCCATTTTTCATCGCCAGTGACAATTCGATGCAAAATTTTACAAGTGCTTTCTCGGTTTTCCATTTGTCTTTCATTCAATTCATGTGGCACTTATTTTCCACACTTTTGGATCTTTCCCATAGCTTTCAAACGATCTGAAATTGTTTGTTATGCAATATTTAACATGGCTGCCATTTGCTTTTGACTCAAAGTATCATCTTCAGCAAATATGGCTTGCAGTTCGGCGTCTTCAAATTTTTTTGGTGGTCTTCCTCGTTCTTCATTTCTCACATCAAAATCTCACATATTATCTTTAAGCCATTAAAAACTTGTTTTTCATGTTGCTTCTGATAGCGCATGATCGCCATATTCCTCGACAAGCAGCACTTCTCTTCAAATGGAAACTAAATGTTAATGTTTTCCGCAAATCATCATTTTCCGGTACAATTTTGACATTTTCAACACAATGAAAAAATATGATGTTGTTTGTTCAAGACAGTAAGGTTATTAAATTATGTTTGACAGATGTCATGCCAACTAAACAGAATAAAAATTAAGGTTCGTTCACCACCCTACCAACACATTAATATCTTAACTCTCACTTTATACCGGTATTCCTGGTAGTTCATTATACTCCCTACTTTCTAGCGCTAGGCGAATCGAAGACATAACATATATATTACCCTTGATTATTTTGACTAGTGCAACGTTAAAAAGAGTCTCTTTCAAGAGAGATTTAAGCCGTTAATGTTAGTCATCTTACTGAAATCGATTAAAACCATTTAAATTAGTAAAAAATAAGAGACTGGTCCAGTAAAATTCTGCATGGCTATACAAATAGTGTGCGAAGAATCATGACCTTTTTAACACTTATCAGAGTACATGCAGATCAATAATACCTCTTGGAGACCTAATTTTTAATGTGCAGAAGTCTCCATACAGTATCGAATCCAGGAAATGAAGAAAACAATTTATGGATTTTCTAGTCAGTTTTAAGAAATAAAAGTGTGCAAAATATGTTGAAGAATCTCAAAAAATATAGCATATTTTTATTAACTATATTGGGGAAAGTATATATATTAGGTACTAAGTATGCTTTATCAGTATAAACCTTTCTTATAGTGAAATAGCAGAAAGCATAAGTTGTGGGGCAGCTACATATATGCTATAGCGATTTTAACTAAACAATTTCTTCGGAGATTGGTTAATAGCCTTAGACAATAACCCATGCCAAATTTCGTGAAGATATCTCGTCAAAGGGAAAAGTTTTGCATACAAGTACTTGATTCCGGTCGTTCAGTTTGTATGGTATGAACATATCTCGTCAATTTTTTTTTTGTATTATTTTATTATATAATATTACATTTCAATAATATATGGCATAGCAAAAGGAAAACTAACAAATAACTTAAATATGATATAATTGTATAATTATTACAAAATTACAAAACTACTTAGAGAGTGTTGGCTAGTTTGAAAGATCGCTGGGCTTGAGGTGTTTGAGTCGTCTTGGTGGTCCATCTCTAGAAGTTAATATGGCTCAATTCAGTTTCAATTTCGAAAGCAGACCTTTGTGGCAAACTTAATCGAACGCTTTTGCAACATCCAAAAACACGGTAGAACAGAATTTATTTTCCTCAAAGGCTTGTTCTGTAATATGAGTAATTCTGTAGATTTGATCAATCGTATAATGGTTTGTTCGAAACCCAAAGTGATGCGCTGGAATTATGGATTTTCTTTCTATGATTTTATTGAGACGTTTTATGAAAATTCTTTCGAAAATCTTCGACATTATCGGTAGAAGCGATATGGGCCTGTGTGAGGAAACATCATATCCTGGTTTCCCTGGCTTTTGAATCATGATAACTTTATTAATTTTCCAAGAAGTTGGCAGGTATTTAAGATGAAAAGACGCGTTAATAATTTTGGTATATTCTACTATAGTTATTTGAGAAGTCCGTTTTAGAACCTCGGCAGTAATAAGGTCATAATCGGGAATTTTTTGTTCTTCAGGTTTTTGATTTCCCACCCCGCTCACTGATTATGCAACTTGAGATTTCTTCGCATTCTTTACTGGAATCCAAAAATACTTTCGCTTTTTTTTATTTTTTCTCTGGCCCAAGTATCAGCCCTTGTTTAAATGAGACATAGGTACATGAGTTTTGGTGTTTGTAGTCTTTCACCCCTTTTTCAAAGAGAGTAATCGGAATTTCTTCCATTGGTTAAGGACCGAAGATATTTTTCGAGAAATTTTAGCGACAATAAGAAAATCTATCAAGTCTGGAACCTTTTGGCTCCCTGATGGCCAATATGATGGTAAGACCAGTGCTATATAATCCAGTGCTATTCAAACGAAAAAGTTTTCCATGCAAGAAAAGTTCAGTTTGTATGGAAACTACATACTATAATAATAGCCCGATATCGGTGGTTCCGACAAATGAGCGGCTTCTTGGGTAGGAAAGGGTCAAAACAAACGGACAGATAAACGGGCATGGCTTAAGCGACTCAGCTCGTAATGCTGATCATGTATATATATACTTTATTGCGTCTCCGACGTTTCCTTTTGAGTGTTACAAACATCGTGGCAAAATAAATATATACCCTGTTCAAGGTATAAAAATGGTGCTAACAAGTTCAACATTGATTGCTCGACGAAATCGTGAATAAATTACAATCAAATTTGATGTCTTATTAAATTATATTATAGGTCGCAGACTCACTTAGCGTCATTACTATATTTTTTGTAATGTAAATCACATTATGTTTATGAAAATATTGAAATATCACATATGTTTACCAAGCTAAACGGCTTTAAGTCAAGAAGGAAGTCGGAAATCATATTATCGGGTGTATCTAGGAGAAGGTCTGGACTAACTGCGTTATCTTACGACATTACCCAAGTATACTCGGAAACATGTTTCCAAGCAATCTTATGAAGATAACACACACTCTGACCATTATATGTAGTATATGATAGTTGGGGTGATTCGTTGACTAATTTTATCCGTTTTCTATTTTAGACTATAATTTATCCTCTATTATACGTTCGCTTAGCTTAGATATATTATCTTACATAGTAAGCAATATACAAGGTGCGTTCCAAAGTAAACAGTAAAAAAGCAACAAAGTAAACTCTAGTGGCGCCATCGACTTCCAGTAAAAATTTTATGACATTTCATCTATTGTAAGTGAAGTTATTGCATTTTAAGTGTCAGTATGTTTTTGTCATCGGTGCGAAAATAAGCTTCGAACAAAGAGCCAACATTAAATTTTGTTATTGGTAAAACTTTTACCGAAACGTTTCAATTGATGAAACAAGTTTATGGCGATGATTGCCTGTCCCGTAGCAGAGTGCACGAGTGGTTTCAACGATTTCAAAGTGGTCCTGAGGACATACAAGTAAATGAGAAATGAGGCGAAACCCAAAAAATCGCGCCTGGAGAAGTCAAAAGTGAAGACAATGCTGATTTGTTTTTATGATTCCAAGGGTATTGTCCACAAAGAATTTGTTCCACCCGGCCAAAACGTTAATGCGGTATTCTACCTTGAAGTTTTGAAGCGTGTGGTGCCCCGTATTCGACGTGTTCGGCCCGAATATCGCGAAGATGGAAGATGGAAAAATCACATTTTAACAATCAACCACCTCCGTATTCACCTGATGTGGCACCGTGCGACTTCTACCTTTTCGGAAAAATGCATTTACCGATGAAAGGAAAGCGTTATGCAGACGTGAAAGCCATTCAAAAGGCTTGCACCGGCATACTGGCGGTCATACCTGGCAACGAGCTAAAACACTCGTTCGACATGCTTTTGGACCGTGCAAAAAGCTGTATTAAAGCAGAAGGAGACTATTTTGAATAAAATTAATTGATTTTGCCGATAAAATCATTTGTTCTGTCTTTTTTTTTTTAAGTCCGGTTTACTTTGGAACGCACCTTGTACACGGTATAAAGGCAACCGGAAGTTTGAAATTCTTATATTGGGTATATTGGGGCTAGAGGTAATATTGACCTGATTTAATCCATTTTTGGCAATAGGATATATTATTATCACACAAACATATTCTATGAATTTCATTGAGAAACCTCACAGATTGACCGATATATATGGTATAATATTAATATAAACTACGAAAACCTTTGTGTTAAGTAAGTGGGGGCTAGAGACAGTATTGATCCCATTCCACTCAGGTTTGACAAGAGGATACACTAAGAATAATATATCTCAGAGATTGACCGATATTTTCGGCAAAAATCAGCCACAGGTACCACACACACACACAGATTTACATATTCGGTATCTAAGGGCTTTAACAATTATTATTCGATTATGACAAATTTTAGACTTCAGATATCATATCATAAAGGCACTATTTATGCAAAGTTTTATTCCAAATTATTGTTGAGTGTTTGATTTGTACACGGTAAATTGGAAGAATCATATAAAATTTATTATTGCGTTAAATAGGAAGGAGGCGTTGTTGTCTACCGATTTCTCCCATTTCCACACCGTTACATGGAAATGGCAGGATAATGTTATAAGTACCAAATTTTCTTGAAATTAGTTGTACAAGTCCTGAGATATGAGATTTTATCTAAAGGAAGGCGGTGCCATGCCCATTGTTTAATTTGGATACCCGCTCCTAAAACCCTTTAATGCGATCTTGGGATAAAATTTAATTCTATTATTGAGTTATCTATTTCGAACAAGACGGTACGCCGCCTTTTATTTCACGTCTAAACTTGGACATATTGCGTGCTAAGTTTGGCGACTAGTTAATTTCAAGAAATGGCCCAGTCAAATGACTGGCAAGATCATATGATTTAAAGTCTCTTAATTATTTTCTCTAGGGGTATGTTAAATCAAAGGGAACCAAACTATAATACTCTGTAACAACTATAGCGAGAGTATAAAAATAGAGTTACTTAGTTTTAATATTCTTCAATGCGACTCCTCATATGGCGTTCAAGAGGAGAATTCTCAGAATCATTTATAATCCATTGTAAAGATTGCTCAAATTCGGAATTATAAATGACAAATAGTTCATCGAATTAAGACTATTCTCACAGTGTAAATATCGAACAAAAGGAAATCTGAGAAATAAAATACTGACCGGAGCGCCAATATCACAACGGGAAATAAAATTAACACTTTCGATTTGAGAATCGTTTGTTTAAAAAATGCTCTATGTTCATTATTAATTCAATATTTTTTCCTAGTGCATCAGTAGCAACATATACGACACTCTTAGAAGGTATTTTTTTTTTTTTTTTTACTTAAGCCAGATGGAAAAGATGCCCAACTCATCTGTCACTGGAATTGGGGGAGCAATTGCTAAACATCAAAACCTCCTGATCTCAGTCAATTGTCAAACTTCAGGAGGCTTTGACGTTTAGCAATTGGAAAAAGAGAGACGGTCAGATTGAAAACCTGCAAAATAAATATGTGAAGAGAGAAATTTGTTTCCGCTGTTGAAGATCACTAACAAAAATTGAAAAACAATGAAAATTAAAGAAAACGCGAAATTGAAATGTATGTGATAAAATATTTTGTGATGCCTTGCTTAGTAGTATTAATTTTCATTTGAAAATAATAAAAAAAACATTAATTGAGAGCTAATACATTTATCCACTTCATTTAGTATTGAATAATCAAAAATCAGTTGTTTTAATATATAACAAAAAAGTATTTAAATAGTTTCTCCATATGTTTATCGGATATATATATATAATAATATTTAAACTTAATAAATGTTGGGTAAAAATTATTACTTTGTTCGATCTGGCTACAATGGAAAATATTACAATATAAAAAACGCTATTTTTGAGGCGCTCTCACACTGGAATAAGTTGGACAGCTCTCTGCATCGCCCTCCTATTCATGTACTCCCGAATTTAGTGCAGCTACGTGCTGTTACTCTCGGTGTTTTTGCTTCTGCTAAACTCGTCCTTGAATTCAGTTACTTCCATGCACATTGCAGTTATTTAAGCTTTTCAACACCGCCTCGTTGACCGATCGTCTTACTTGTCGCTGTTCACTCCAATGCGCGTTTGTGTTTATATAGAGCACTGTTGCAACTGATATCTCCGCATTCGGCGCAGATCTATAAAATCCCGATTGCAATAAAAAATGTAATTTGCAAGTATTTAAAGACACCTTGTTGTGTCGGATTTCTTCACTTGCCCAAACGAACAAGTTACTCTTCGCCAGCGTTTTTTGTTAGTTCGCTCCAATGTTCGCGTTTTCGTTGTGATTTTTATGCTTAGCCTTTCCATATTCGACATCATTAAAATGTTTATTAGGCCAGCATTAAAAAACCAAAAAGAACATTTAAGATACCAGAAGATCTAGGAAAATATGTTGAAAAATCAAGTGACTATAACTTTGAATATAAATTTATAATAAAATATTCATTATTTAGAAATAAATATTTTACTATTAATATTAGAGATTTTGTTCCTACAAATCAATAACGCCACACTTGAGTCCGGCGTTGGATACTGGACTTTTTAATATAATCTTATAAAATATATTATTAGTATAAGGAAATTGATTGTAATTTTATTGGTTCAGAAAAAGTATGTTATCAGTTCGCCAAGCTGGAGCCAATTTTAAACATATAGCGAAGTAAGGTTCTTTTAGCATAAACTTCACTCTCATAAAATGCGTACTGCTTCCAAACCAGTTTTAACGTTATTTGATTATTTTTAACGAGTAAATTCCTACATATCTTTCGATTTTTTTCTCTAATACTCCAAGATCGATCTTATCGGATGCTGTATTTGATTATATTTCTATGGAACGCGTATAACTAAAAAATTTAATGAAACTGACACTAGTTTTGTTCGTAAGAAAATGACTTCACTTAACTATGTTACCCAATCAAAAGTGGTAAAGTTGTTATCAAAAGTTATTCGCCAGCTATGAAGATACTGTTGCAATGAAAATTGCCAACAACATTAATGTTATGTCTATCAATAGTTACGTGGAAGTTAAAACGTAAGAACGCTTACTATTCATTTGATGAGAGTTGCGACGGTTCAGCATAAAACCCTCTTACTAAAAAGCGGCACTAATTTATTAATATTTTAGGAGAATGGAGTGTATCTTAAGCCCATCTTGACTTATATAAATTTTTGATAAGAAAACGTGAAAAAAACGTTAACTTCGCTATAATACTCTCGTAATAATGATACAGATCCAAAGATTACTCTCCTCCCATCCAACCGACGCATCGAGGTCTAGAATTGTTCACCTACAGATACAAAAATTTCAACTAAAATTTCAAGCTAAAATTTAAAATTACGTTATAATAAATTTTTACGATTTTATTTATTAAGAAAAAGCAAGTCTTTTCAATTTTGAAAGTGTGTCAAATAAATCAAATGTGCAGAAAAGAAAGTTAAAGTCATCACATATGCGGCGGAAAGGTTCGTTTAGTTCAAAATTTTACCTACAAGAGTTTAACTGAAAGGGTCTAAACTGGCTCGAAAAGCCGGGGTGTTAAATATAACTTGATGCAAGCGAAAAGAACTGCAAACTGTTCTATTTAGGATTTTTACCAAGAATATTATGCCAAGCCATTCCCTAATAAACGAATATTGTATGTAGGCAAACTTAACATAGAATCCCATCGGAAATGCCCTAAGGCGAAAAGTAAGAATAGTTTTTCAACAGACTTCAACTTATCAGAATGGATTTGGTAACTAGAGCTCCATACCAAAGAGCTATATACCACTAAAGGCCTAACTAAAGTTGTAAAAAGAGTTTTAGTAACATAGGGATCTCTAAACTATTTATAACAGCGTTTAACAAAACTAAGAAAAGCTGTTGCTCTGGTATCAATATAAAAGCTAGAACTAAGCGTAGGGTCCATAGTAACAACATATAGTAACATAAATAAGTTTAAAACTTGCTCTAGTTTTTTATTACATAGGGAGAAGGTGCCCCGATCTACGGGAAAAACACATCGTCTTACCGTTTTTGAGACTCAATGGCAAATCACTGCATGTTTGCAACAGACCCATTTATCAGTTGAAGTATAAAATTGTACGTCGTCGGCATTAATGAAATTTTTGAGAACTTATTACAGAAAAGATATCGTCAATAAATAACAAGAACGGAATCGGGCCAAGATGACTACTTGGCGAAACATCTGAAAAGACATTTATCTGAAAGAGTAACATTAAATACGAAGATCGAGATATTTACTTTATTGAAAGTTTTGCTAAAGTGTATACAACATCCTTTTGCTTATGTTCCCTAAAACCCAATGATACATGGTTCAAAAATCAAGCCAATTAATTAAAGTAGATTTCCTTTTACGAAAACCATGATGAGAAAATGGAGAACGAAAAAGCTTTTAGTCTGCGATAATAGCTTCAGAAAGTTTAGGTGTGGCTGATAGTTTTGCAATTCCCCTATATCTTTCAATGGATGACCTAAATCTACTTTATTACAAAGGGATTATATCTTTTCCATATTGTAGGGAATTAAAGGCAAGTTGATTTATTTGGCACTATTTTTGAGTAAACATGAAGGTATCATATCTGGACGTTAATTAGAAGATTGTTTTAACTTATTGAAAGGAACTAATTTGATTTTAAGAATTCTGCAAACATATTGGTAACGATGTGATCGTCGTATATGGGCGTAATCGGACCACTACCACGCCCACAATCCGCCATTAACTAAACCGCAAATAAAGATACAAAACTGTAATTTTGTGCAACAAATCGAATTCGGGAGGGGCACCTGTGATTTGAAATTCTATAAGATAATAGGTCTAATATGTATATCTCGTGGTAGACATATTTGTTTACGAATTTGTGTCAAATCAATGTGTTCAATAACAACATTCATCGCACGATAACCGAAATGATGCACCGGGTAATCGAAAATTAGCGAAACGGTTGGAAATATGCAAACGGAGCTGTGGTGTTCATTTGATCGATATTTTTTCATATCATAAATGGCATAAAATAATTTGCATAAAAAAAAACAGAAACTCTTTTGATCAAATTTAAATGTTTTATTTCATTTTAACATCACGTAGCTCCTGAGGGTACCTCTTACGACACTGTGAAAATAGGTTGAATCGAACGCCACAAATAAAGGTTTAGCTACTAAAAGTGCGATATATTAATAACCAAATTTGTCAAATAAATTAAACATTACATTCAGAATAAGACATTATAGAACCCGGTGTAAAATTTGGACAATGGGCGCAGCACCGCCCACCTTTAAGTGAAAAACCTATTTCTCAGAAACTAATACACCCGTTTTAACCAAATTTGGAAAGTACTATAACCCTGATATGCTTATGTTACAGTGCGAAGATGGGCGAAATAGAGCTACAACCACGCCTACTTTCCATATAACACAAATTTAAATTCAATCTGATTCTTTCGCTTTCCAGAATATAAAACAAGCACCAATAAATATATCGCGATAAAACTTTGCACAAATAGTGCATTTAAGGTGCTTTAAGGTATACATACTAAGATTTGTAAGATATCTTGACCGATATAAATAGTATAAAGTCAACCGGAAGTTTGAAAATTAACATATAATAGGCTTCCATATACCTTACTTCAATAGGGGTAGTCTTTCTTATATATTTTCAAAGTAAAAGTCAAAAATATGTATTCCG
Organism: Bactrocera oleae; assembly: GCF_042242935.1. Lineage (NCBI taxonomy): Eukaryota > Metazoa > Arthropoda > Insecta > Diptera > Tephritidae > Bactrocera > Bactrocera oleae. The sequence goes on from NC_091537.1 coordinate 30,621,006, forward strand.
TGCAAATTTCAGTCATATTGTGTAGGAGATATATACATTAAACATATTAACGGCGGGAAGGCAAATTTTTAAAAAAGTATTCTACCATAGCTGCTCCTTCTTAATGCAATTCCCTGTACCAAATTTTTTTGGCAGACAGACAGACAGTCAGCCGTATTTCAACTCGTCTCGTCATCCGATCATTTATATATATAACCACACCACGCATATAAACTCAACCACACTGCTTCTCTTTCTCTTCCCGTCTTTAGATCGCCCGAAAGTCTTTTTCCTTTCATTATTGGTATTTTATCTTTCGTTTCCAATGAGTTTTAACAAATTATATATCTCTGTGTTCAGTAGTTAATTCGACTACTTTGATATTCAGAATGGGAATATATAAAATTTTGCAATGCTTTTGCATAAAAAACTGTCTGAATATATGTTACAAGAATATTAGGTCTCGAAAATGGTATTTCCCAACGTTCTTAAAGCATTAGTAACTTTCATATGAATAAAGACGAACAGCGCTACATAGATAACGTATTATAGTATATGAAAAATATAGCGATGAAGCTAGCATACTTGTATATCAGCATTCAATATTCGACAGCTAAAGTCGTAGGTTTCGCACCGATCCCATTCAATAGCTAACACAATACTTAGCATTTTTGTCAAAATCTAGAAAAATACATAGTTTTACCTAATTTACACTCCTTAAATTCCACAAGATATGTTCGCTGCTGTCATTAAGCCATTCACAAGAACAACTATGCGACATAAATTCACATACACATATGTTTGTAGGTAGCAACCGCCATGCAGTTGTTGAAACAAAACAAGGGCCGTTGTTGATAGCGTTCACAAGCGTTGTAATTGAATTAAAACGGCTAAAATTTGCAGGTATTCTTAAAACCGCGACGCGACAAGACCAACAATAAAACAGCACAATAACTAAAACAAAGAAGTCAGCATGCCGACAATTACTGCACATGCGGGGTGGTTAGCGGTGCCCAGCCGAGCGAGCCATTGTGCTGAGCGAAAAAGAATGTGCCGCGCTTGTAATCGGCAGCGGCAAAAGGAATTAAAACATATGAACAGAATGGCAATTGTTACAAGCCGAAATAACAGCAATCACACACAATTATACATCCATACAAACTAATACAAACGAATGTACTGAAATAAATGCGGCAGAGGCGATTGGCAGTTTGACGACTGCGAGCTTGGCATAAGAAAACTATATATATTCTTAAACATTTTCGTACAATAACTGTATAAATGCGAGCAATTGTAACGAAAATAACGAATCGCATTGACCTTCGACGAAGTGCAAGAAAATAACAACTAACAAAACTATAAAAAAAACAAAAAAATCAAATTGGCTAACACAATAAAACTTGCCGATTAAATAAAACAGCAATCGTAGCAGTCAAATGTATTTAAACTGAGTTAATTTTACGAGTGGGTTGCACGCTACACATTAACAGCTCAGCGAACTACCCCAGTGGCTTTGCTGACATTGGCATTGTGAACAAAAGACTTAAGCGACAAGCTCGTACTTGTATAACGCAAAACATAGCAAATGAATTAAGTAGAGGGGAAATTACTTCAGGTGTTGGCAAAATTTCATATTAAAGAATTATCAAGAGTTTCATTTATTTATTTTATTATATGAATTTACATTGACCGATATTTTCGGTAAAAAGTCAACTATAGGCACTGGGATCCACATATTCAGTACCTATTGGCTTGAACAGTTTTGGTTCGACTTAGGCAATTTTTAGTCACAAAGTGGCATACTTTAAACGCATTATTATCTTTGAATTTAAAATAGTGTTATATGGGAAATAGGCGTGGTTGTAATTCGATTTCGCCCATTTTCGCTCAATAACATAGAAATATAAGAAGAATGTTATGTACCGAATTTGGTTGAAATCGCTTAAGCAGATATCAAGTGTTTAGTGCTTGATTTACCGCGCTTTTACTTGTAGTAGTTTTTAACAGTACCGTTATATGGGGAATGGGCGGGGTTTTAACTCGATTTTCACACTGTCGATAGGGGTGCTAAAAATATTTGTTCCCAGTGGATTTTCTTAGTATAGCTTTTGCGGTTTAGGAGGTATGCGCATTAAACCTATTAGGGGCGGGACCACACCCAAAAATTTAAACTGCAGATGCCCCTCCCTTGTGTGATCCTGTATACTAAATAACAGTCTTGTATTTAATTGTGGAGCTTAGTTATGGCAATATATTTGTTTTTGATTAATGGCGCTTTGTGGGCGTGGCAATGGTCCGCTTTCGCCCATCTACAACACCAACCGTCTTACGGTACCAAGAAACATGTATACCAAGTTTCATAAAGATATCTCAACTTTTACTCAAGGTACAGCTTGCACGGACGGACGGACGGATAGACAGTCACCCGGCCTTCCACTCGTCTCTTCATCCTGATCATTTATATATATATAACCCTATATCTAATTCGATTAGTTTTAGGTGATACAAACAACCGTTAGGTGAACTAAACTATTATACTCTGTAGTAACAGGGTGTGAAAGTATAAAAATAAATAAATATATTTTTAGTGAGTTGAGCATAGGCTACCCTTGCCATTTGCTGTGACAGGGGCTACTGACACTTGTCCATTATTCGTCTATTCGTCCGTCGTCGATTTGCGTTAGCCACACTGCATCATCCGAAAAATATTGTGTGATTTTCATGTGGCATAAATGCAATTTACACTGAAATCTCTGACGTGATTGTCGTTGCGGCTGCACTCATCGTACAGTCCTTGTCAGTCTCAGTCGCTACTCGGTTGGTTGGTCGCAACAGTAAGCTTTGATATATTAGAAGCGTTGACATACTGTTTAAATGTTTTAAATGAATGAATAAATTTTGTATCTTAAAATTATATTTACAAATAAAATTATATACAAATTTTAACGAGGAACTGTTTAAAGCAGCACCTGAATAAGGCCTTAGAGGATACATGTTCTGAAGCAAAGTCAAAGTAGTTCCTACGTTATTACTTGAAATTCTTGTACTTGAGATGTTAGGTCGGTTTAAAGCTTTAAAAAGACGCCTAATTATGCCAATTCATTCTGTAAGAAAGGATAAATGCATCGAATTAATTTCTTCCAGGCTTTACTAAACATTTATTTAAATGCATAAAAAATGTATATAAACATAACGGCTACTAGGCCAATCTGCGGAATTACATTTTACTAAAGGGGCTGTACGGCGGCGGAGATTCTAAGTCATCGTGCTATTTTGTATTAAAATAAAAGAATGTTGCTGTGAAACTACAGTTAACATTTCAAGAAGAAACATGCGATCTCTGATTATCATATTCAACCGAAAACTGTAGTTTCGAGAAAAACGCGTCAGTACTACAGGGATTAGATAAGGAAAGCAATGTTTAATATAAGATAGGGATTAGATAAGGAAAGCAATGTTTAATATTATGTTAACTGAATAATGTTTAAATTTTTTTTAATTCCTAGACTGACCTAAATAATCCTTGTGTTTTGATTCAGAGTTTGAAATCCAGTTCCAATGAGCCTTCCTTTTTTTAAATATTTAAATAAGACTCCACCTCAAATATCCAACCTCAATTGTAAATGTGGTAAATATTATTCCTCTTGATCGAAATTATCGCCACGTGCAACCTTCGGTTCTGTGTCTCTGATGCAGCAGAGTAGGTCAAAGCGGTGAATAATAGTAAGAGCACCTTAGGTGCAAATCCCATTAAAGCCATAATTGGAAACATATATATAAAAGAATATTTCGAGGTATGAAAAGGCTATATATGTATATATTTGAAAGTATATCAAAAAGATATGATGGCCACCGAAGCATAATAATGTGTACCTAATAAAAAAAACTGTGTTTGTGTCAGCTCCGACGCACGACTGGAGTTTACTCCTCAAGTACGAGTATCTAACCATACGCAAAAAAAGTTTATTCAACTGAAAATAGATTAATATCATATGAAAGGGTAAATTTACAAATTAATGAAGAAAATAATATTCATATATAAATATAAATTTATTCATTTTATATACATTAATTATAATTAATCGGCGAAATATTTTACATTAAACTTTTTACAATAGTAAATATCAGATGTGCACAAATATTTAATTAGGAATGTTGTTAAATTAGGTAATTATTACTCTGACTATTGTGATTTTTTTTTAAATATTAATTTAATCAACATTGCCTTCATTATTAATAACCGTGGCAAGTGGTTTATGGTAACTAAAATAAGATGCATGGACGTTGGTAGATACGTGGTTCACGAATCTTGAAAATACCGCATCAATGGTTGTACCATACCTCGTTGTCCCCATTGTTCTATCAGAAACAATATCTAAATTCAATTCAGATTTTAAAAATTGTATTAATGTCAATCCGTCATCTTTGCTAAGACCGACATTAAAATCGCCACTTAGTACGAGCGGCAGTAAATGGTATTCTTTCCTAAGTAGTTTCGATCCACCTTCTGTATAAGACAATAATGCCTCATGAATGAAATCTATTACATCATTAATCTTTTGATTAACAGAAATGTAAATCGAAACTATAACAATGTGATTACCGTTAGACAATTACAATGTTAATTATTGATATTTATAACAAAAATAGCAATATAAATACATCGACAGTGATAGAAACAAACAAGCCCAATAACATATAGTATATAGGTATAGTCGCCTATACAGCATACCCTATGTACGTGTCAATACACTAAATTAGAAAGTTGCGCACTAAAGGTGCGCACCAAAAACGTGACACTTTTTCGTTAGTTTAGTTGGTTTTACCCCTCGGACTTTTCTCATACCGGGCGCCTTATATATGAAAATCGATTCTTAAGGAGTAAACTCCAAAAATAGCAATATAAATACATCGACACTGATAGAAACAAACAAGCCCAATAACATATAGTATATAGGTATAGTCGCCTGTACAGCATACCCTATGTACGTCTCAATACACTCACAGCTAAATTAGAAAGTTGGGCACTAAAGGTGCGCACCAAAAACGTGACACTTTTTCGTTAGTTTATAGTGTTCGTTCTTAAACTAGCATCTGCATCCATTGGCTGAGGAGGTTTTGGTGGTCTTGCAGGAGGAGATCTTTGTTGTTGTTGGTTGAATAAATTGTTATTTGGAAAACGGTTGTAAGGGTTGAAATTTTGATTTGGTGGAGGAATGTGAGCTAGTTCGGGATGGAATTTATTTTGGAGGAATTTTTGGTTTGTTATTTGGGTATATTTTGGTTGGAAATATTTTGATTGAACGAATGGTTGTTGTGGATATTATTCTTGTCGATAGGGTTGTGGGTAATTGTATTTTTGGTTATTGGCATAATGTGCTCTAAAACTCTGATTCTCGAGTTTCAAACAAAGATGTAGGGCTTCGGGAAGACTTTTTGGTTCTCTAATTCCAAGAAGTCTGGAGAGATCTCCTGAGAGTCCTCTAATGAAGGTATCTAGTGCTTTAGCACGATAGTTTTCTGTCAGTAGATGTACTGCTTCTTCTCCTACCTCCATGCATCCTATCTTGTTAAGAATTAAAGATAGATGCGAATATAATTTTTAATAGAATTCGTTGATGGATAATCTACCTTGTACAAGACAGGTCATTTGGTATTCTAATGTACTTATATCTCGCTTGTCAGCATAGTGGGTTGTTAGGCAACGAGATATTGCCGTCTAGTCTAGAGGTGTGTTGTACGATTCTAGTGCTATGTCTGTTTTCCCTATTATCTTGTTTCTAATAACATTTAGTATACCAAAATATCGGGGCGTTCCCTTCGTAGGTTCATATATCCGAAGGATACGTTCTACGCTTTTTTTCCAGGAACTGAATTCTGAAGCGTTCCCTGAAAAATCTCTTAATGAACGTACCACGTCGGGACTTTTGTCCATTTCACTCATGTCATTTCTAAATCGTTCGCCTATTGTCTGGTCTGTAATATTTTGGTTTGGATTATTATTTAAAAAGGATTGGATTATATTTTGTCCGTCTGTTTGAAGAATTTGAGTCACCATGTTTTTTATTAGATTATTTAACTCGGGTGATACTTGGGGAGCAGGATTAGGAGTGGTTGTTTGAGTGGGTGTAGGGTTATTGCTTAGCAATGAGGGTCTAATTATATTATGTGGGTTAGTCATTTTGAATTAATGTTTGTTAATAATCTCTGGAGGGTCCCGTTTTTGGTGAATCGCAGAGTTATTTTTTGTTATAAGCTGGAGGGTCCCCCCGTAGGTGGTGAATCGCAGCTTGAATAGTTTTTATTATAGGGTGTACGACCCTGGCTTTATATTTAGGTGTTTAAGTTTGAAATTACTCACAAATATTTTGAAATAGATTAATATAGTAGTAATAATATTTGTAAGTGGTAAAACAATTACAATGTTGCAAACATAATTTGAATTATGGTATAGAATTCTTATGATTTTACATTTATTTGAGCTATCGATCTAGCTTTTTTTTCTGAATTTATTTATTATTTTATTATTTATATATATATAGAACTTACAATAGTAGGATAATCATTTTGGTGAAGCGGCTGACGTCTTTTCCCTCGTCGTCCTTTTTGCATCTCCTTCCTCACACTCTTTTGATCGGTATTCCAATGTTGATTAGCTGGTATTGTTCACTTCCTCTTTTCCTGGAAGTGACAATACTTGTCCCACGGTGGTTTCGGTTATTTTATTTTTTCTTGGGACTTTTTCCGAATATATTTATATATTCTTTTTTTTTTTTGTTTTTGGCACTTTTTATTTTTTGAAAAGTTCCTTATTTTTTTCGTGGCACTTTTTTCGAATATTTATTTATCCTTTTTTTGTGGCACTTTATATTTTTTGGAAATTTCCTTATTTTTTAAACTTTTATTATTATTATCTATTCCACACGCGGACCGCTTTTCTCTATTGGAAATTTGCCGAAATAAACTGCTCGGGCGCCAGTTAGGTTTTCTTTTGTTAAAACCCGTAAAAAAATTATAAAAATATATTTTTTTAGTGGAGCATAGCTCTTTTATTGGTTGGTATAATAATTAACACTGAATCTTAATTCCATTTTTACTTAACATTAAGCTTAACTTCTAAAGCAGCGCTGCCGCTGTTGTTTACGGGAAACGGTTGACATTCCGTTCCCACAGGAAACAAATGTTTGGTCAGCACTTTTTAATTGCGCGTGCAATATGGCCTTCAGGTGAAGAGTCGTATTGCACTTTACGCTTAATTTGCGAGCTTGGTATTATTAGGGAGGGATAGCTTATTTGGTGCTAACTTATATGTAAGTTGCCAGAAGCCATAGACCACCCAAAGGCCTCTAGGTATATATCTATTAAAAATACTTCCTCTCTTTCAGATTCACATGCGATTGTCTCTTATAATTTATTATAAGATATAATTTCGATAAATTAAAGTTTTGTAACTTAATTTGTGGCTGTGAGATAATTCAGTTTTTTAAGAATATAGCCATTTTATTCGGTTCGGATAATCTCCTCAAATATCTAAGAGACACAAGTATTAAGATATTTTTACTAAAGACAGACGGACTAAGGTATAGAAATGAATATAACATCATAAGAAATTGTACGGGGGAGAGGCAAAAGCACTACGCACCTACATAACGAGAAAGAAAGAACTCTAGAGCGCCAATAGCCATTTTGAAAGGTGAACTTCATGGGAGAAAGTATTTGGGATCACTTTAACAAACATGTTTTTGCAATTGTGGTCGGATGCGGTGAAGAAACTATATGAAGGTCCATTCTACTACAGCATTTTATAAGCTGAGATAACGACGAATGGGCTGGGATATCCACTGACATGTTGACGGCTTAACATAACTTTTCTAGTAACTTTTAAGTTATTCCAATAATTTATATTGCAATTTCTGATTTTTTTCTGGTCACACCTGCGCTTCTTTAATTGGTCTTACTAACACATATATGTCTTTAAGTTCTATAAATTCATTGATAAGTATTAAACGCGCAAATAATTTTTGCAATGCTAATTAACTCAATTAGAAGTGCAGGGTTGTTGGCAGGTGCGCGTGTTAACATTTGACATCAATAACAGCAAAAATAATCAGCTTCTAACAACTTCAAAGAGTCAATGCGTTAAAGCGAGACAATTAACATCGATTAAATGGCGCGGGGCTGAAAATTCCAACAATGGGATATATTGACACCATTTCGAAATACTCACCGCAAACACGTTAACCAGCAATGGTTGCTGTATTTTTAATGAATTTTCTATACATATTTTACAGTTGTCAAAGGCAACAATTAAATGCGCACAGACAGCGACTTTTGGTTTACAAAGGTTTTTATGTGCGACAACTATGTACAATATATGGTATATGTAAAGTGCGTACATGAGTGCGTCATTGATCAAGCGCTATCATTAGGACACTTGACGGCGGACGACCGTTTACTCTTTCAAGGCGTGGAGGAATTCCTGGTCGCAGGGAGCCAAATCTGGGGAAAACGCGGGTTGAGGCATGATTACGGGTTTGTTTCTGACCAAAACATTAACTCCTCAGCGATACTAATGCAACATTGCTTCTGCTCAAAATTTAGCAATTTCGGAACAAACTTCGATGCCACACGTTTCATGCCAAAAGATTCGAGAAAATTGAATGCCACGAGCCAATTGATATGACAACCTCCTGTGAGGCCTTATGTGAAGCGCTTGTACCACTTATAAACACTTACTTGAGACAAAGTGGACTCACCAAATGCCACAGTCCTCATTTCTAGTCCTTGGAGCACTTTATTCCATTTTTAACGCGAAATTTAATACATATTCTTTGATCAGTTTCATTCAAAAGTCAAAAACCTTCTCTATTGTCAAAAACAAACTACTATTGGAAATCGGTTCCTAATGCAAGCACATAATAAACATGTGTGTCCGATTATAACAAAAACTAAATATCGATTATCGAATGTAAACAGCCCACGAAAAATCAAAATTCACCTTTTCCTTTGAACACACCTCGTATAATAACATAGTGCCCAGTTATGGTACACCGATACAATTGAGCGAAGCGCTGAGCAACTTCCCCACCAATTTTTATTGAAAAGCTACTAATTCTATAAATATTACTACCGTTTAAAGTAAAGAAGTGTTCCACCGTTTTTGCACACCTTATAAAGTAAATTTATGGCAGAAAAGTCTATCGTATAGATTACGCCCAGTTCTCTTTAATATTGGATTCCATGATTTTTGAAACTAGAAACAAGAAAAACGTTAACTTTGGTTGCACCGAAACTATAAAACCCTTCACAAATACAAAAGTTTCCTTAGAAGAACTTGATTGCGATTGTTCAGTTTCTATGGCAACTATATGCTATACTATTCCGATATCGGCCATTCCAACAAATGAGCAGCTTCTTGCTGAGCAACGATTTCTAAAAGCCTGACAGACTAGATCGCGTGTATACAGACGAACAGACAGGCGGACATGGCTAAATCAACTAGCTCATCATTCTGATCATTTATGATATACCGACCTTTTCTTCTGGGTGTTACAAACTTCGTGGTAAACTTAATATACCCTGTGCAGGGTATAATTATGCTCAATCGTCGATACGTTCTAAGGTCAGCGAAACTTTGCCAAGGCGACAAGGCGAAAATTGAATGTTTGAAGAAGTGTTCCTCAAGGTAATTTCACCTGACTGTAGCAAACAACAACTAAGACTATTCATCCTCATAATATTTCAAACAATTTTGTTGCAATTCAGCAGCGATTCGCAGCGTCATTCAGTTCCTTTACGTTTATGGTACTTGTGTGACAACCATACATCGAGCTTCTTTTTGTATCCAGCATTATTTAAAACCTTTGTCTATCTTTGATTTGATTTTTTAACCACTTAATGAAAAAATATTGAAGACAACTCACGCACTGACGACTCACATTTGATATATTCGGCATAAAATCCGTTAGAATATCGAAAATCATTATGTGTTTTATACGAGAGCTGGCATAATTCATGGCCTGATTACAGAAGTTTTCGGCATTCAACGATACAAGTAGTATATACAGTATTATAAGTACATTTAATTGCGAAGATAACTTACTTTTTGACCGATATATACCATGTAAAGCCAACCGGAAGTTAGAAATTCTTATATTAATAGGTATATTGATTTATCTAATTTGGCATTAGGACATATCATTACAAGAAAAATATGAGCTCTGATTTTCAAAAATGAATTATTTTCCAAAGATATGCTCTGGAAATTTTAAGTTACAAAACAATATAAATCCAGTCTACTGGAGATGATGGAATCATGACTACGTTTATGAAACTAGCTTTTCTGATCATTTCAATATAATATAATATCGGATAATATGTTTTCCGATTGATAAAAGCGAAAATAAAAAGGGCCAACCCGTCCATATAGGCAAGTTATGCGATTGCCAAAGGCGCAAGCGCTTTAAGGGGGCAATTTGGCTAATTTTCTTTACATATTTTATTTATCATATTTTATTTTATGTTTATTTATCTTTTATATTTTATTTAAATAATTTGTCATTTGAATATGATATACATATATACAAGGTGCGTTCCAAAGTAAACAATAAAAAAGTAACAAAGTAAACTCTTCTCGACCTAGTTCTAAACTCGAACAGCTCATATTATCGAACCGGAGATGAGCATTTTGCGACAGGGCACTTCTTCAATTATTGAATACTACAAGGTGTGTTCCAAAGTAAACAGTAAAAAAGTAACAAAGTAATGTCTAGTGGCGCCGTCTATATGTCGACTAGAATCTGCTATTCTTCATCTATTGGAACTGAAGTTATTGCGTTTTAAGTGTCAGTATGTTTTTGTCATCGGTGCGAAAATGAGCTTCGAACAAAGAGCCAACATTAAATTTTGCTTTAAAATTGGTAAAACTTTTACCGAAACGTTTCAATTGATGAAACAAGTTTATGGCGATGATTGCCTGTCCCGTAGCAGAGTGCACGAGTGGTTTCAACGTTTTCAAAGTGGTCCTGAGGACATACAAATAAATGAGAAATGAGGCGAAACCCAAAAAATCGCGCCTGGAGAAGTCAAAAGTGAAGACAATGCTGATTTGTTTTTATGATTCCAAGGGTATTATCCACAAAGAATTTGTTCCACCCGGCCAAAACGTTAACACGGTATTCTACCTTGGAGTTTTGAAGCGTTTGGTGCGCCGTATTCGACGTGTTCAGCCCGAATATCGCGAAGATGGAAGTTGGCGTTTGTTGCACGATAATGCGCCGTCTCATCGATCGACGCTTGTGGACGATTATTTGACCAAAAATCACATTTTAACAATCAACCACTCCCCGTATTCACCTGATATGGCACCGTGCGACTTCTACCTTTTCGGAAAAGTGCATCTTCCGATGAAAGGAAATCGTTATGCGGACGTGGAGGTCATTTAAAAGGCTTGCACCGGCATACTGGCGGCCATACCGGGCAACGAGCTAAAACAATCGTTCGACATGTTTTTGGACCATGCAAAAAGCTGTATTAAAGCAGAAGGAAACTATTTTGAATAAAATTAATTGATTTTGCCGATAAAACCATTTGTTCTGTCTTTTTTTTTTAAAGTCCTGTTTACTTTGGAACGCACATATAGATATATGACAATACTAGCGGACCCGACAGACGTGTTAGGATAGCTACAAGTATGTAGGTTAGGAAAATTTCATGAAGAATTATGTAAAATACAATTGGTATGTACTTCGAAACAGTAACAAATTTCAAAATAAAGAGTTTTAAGTAATATCCGTAAGAAGAAAGTAATGGATATACCAAAAAGTAAAAAATGTGTTCAGCCAAACTATCCTTTATAAATCTTCATTCAGATATGTATCGTATAGAGTAGCATAGCAGTATTAATGTTTAGACACCATACACATGTCTACAGTGTTCATAGTTTAAACTATACTTATGCTATCTCAGAATTTGATATCTGCATCATCTACCAGGCGCAACTGAAACTCAAATATACTTTTGAATACCTGACACGACTGCAGCGCAGTCTGGCGGAATTCTATTTAAAATGTTCTAACATCAACAACAATTTGTAAATAAATAATTTCACTGTTAAAGCATTATCTAGTTAATCAAATTGTGAATCTAAACCATTCTAAAACCCCCTTAGAAGGATTTCAATTACAAACACACGTACAGAAGATTTATATATACAAGTATAAAGATATATCCACATTTTAATGCAAATTATAAACAACAACCGGAGTATAGAAAAAACAGTTCAATTATAAGGGGGCAGATAAGCCAATTGGAAATTAAATCACTCTGGATTGATGGATATCGATGCAACAGATGTATTCAACGAAGTAGAAGCAGTTGGCAGAAAAATTGCTCATAACAGTACACCACTGTAGATCAGGGTAGATAATTTTTGCAAACAAAAAATATGATAGTAAGATGAAACCCATCGGAAATGAAAGATAAAATAACAAACATTAAGATAACAAAAAAGGAAGTTCTAAGTTCGGGTGTAACCGAACATTTTACACTCTCGCAACTTGCAAGGATCAAAGCCCGGTATTGGCAAAATTTTATATGAAGGAAGTATTGATCCGATTCAACCCATTTTTGACATAAAGACATACTATTATCGAGAGATTCATTTAATTATTTTATCATATGACTTTCACGTAAAATTTTACCCTGATACAATCATTGTTACTTGATTTGTATAGTGAAAAGTGAAGGATTTATATGGAATTTAAAATGATGTTATATGGGAAATAGGAGTGGTTGTCATCCGATTTCGCCCATTTTAATATAAAGTATAAAAATAATTTACGGTCGATCTGAGGTCGGGAAAAGGAAAGAAATTTATTTTAATCTTTTATAAAAAGTTTTTTTCACGAAATTTTTTATAAACTTACCTCTGTATGTCCCAAACACACAGTATTTTTTTTTTTTTTTTTTTAAATAATTATTTTCTCCTGAAACTCGCGACAAGTTTTAGGGTTTTTTAATTTTTACCTTGTACAAAAAATGGTTTTCTTTCGCGAAATATAGTGTAAACTTACCTTTTATGTCCCAAACTCACTGTACTTTTTATACTCTCGCAACATGTTGCTACAGAGTATAATAGTTTTGTTAACCTAACGGTTGTTTGTATCCCCTAAAACTAATCGATTTAGATATAGCGTTATTTATATATAAATGATCAGGATGAAGAGACGAGTTGAAATTCGGGTGACTGTCTGTCCGTCTGTGCAAGCTGTACCTTGAGTAAAAATTGAGATATCTTTATGAAACCTGGTACACATGTTTCTTGATACCGTGAGACGGTTGGTATTGCAGATGGGCGTAATCAAAAACAAATAAATTGCCATAAGCTCCGCAATCAGATACAAGACTGTTATTTGGTATACGGGGTCACATTAGGAAGGGCCATCTGCAGTAAAAATTTTTTTAAAAAGTGGGTGTGGTTTCGCCCCTAATAGGTTTAAGCATATCTCCTAAACTGCTAAAGCTATAATAACAAAATTCACTGAGAACAAATGTTTGTAGCATCTCAACTACGGTATAAAAATGGGTGAAATCGGGTGACAACCCTGCCCACTCCTCATATAACGGTACTGTTAAAAACTACTAAAAGCGCGATAAATCAAGCACTTAACACACCAGAGTCATTCAATTTTAACACAGGGATCATATGAGCTGACTATATGCGTGGCACCGCCCACATTTAGGTGAAAACCCATATCTTAGGATCTGCTTAACCGATTTCAACCAAATTCGGTACATATCTCTTCTTATATTTTTATGCTATAGTGCGAAAATGAGCGAAATCGGATTACAACTACGCCCATTTCCCATGTAACATCATTTTAAATTCCATTTGATTTTTCACTTTCCACTATGCAAATCAAACAACAATGATTGTATCGGAGTAAAACTTTGCGTGAATAATGCGTTTGAAGTATGCCACCTTGTGACCAAAGATTGTCTAAATCGAACCAAAACTATTCAAGGCCCTAGGTACTGAATTTGTTGACGACAGTGCCTATAGTTGCCTTTTTACCGAAAATATCGGTCAATGTGTAAGACATTTAATTGAAATTCATATAATAAAATATATAAATAAAACTCTCGATAAGAGTATGTTTGTGTCAAAAAATGGGTTCAATCGAATCAATAATTCCTATAGCCCTCATATACCTAATATAATGATTTTTGAACTTGCGGGTCACTTTATACCGCATATATCGGCCAATATGTGAGCTATCTCAATGAAAATGAGAGAGCGTGTTTTACTCATAACAAGGTATTTTTGTGCTTAAAATGGATGAAATCGAGTGAAAATTTTACCTGGCCTCCATGTAACTAATATCAGGATTTTCGAACATTCGTCTGACTTGACTCCATATGATTGGTGATGGTATGTGAGGTACCTTAATGAAACAGTGGGAGCATTTTATTAGTCTGTGGCATGTTAGTAGTATGTAGTATCGGCAAAAATTGATAAAAATCGGGTTAATGCTACCCTCTACTTCCATATACTACTTATAATACTTCTCGTATGTCGGTCAGTGAGTATTAAATTTTTTTTTGTATATAAAATTGCTTCAAAATGTTCTCTATGCTCGAGTATAGCTGAGCAATGTAAAAATTAATACCTTTTATATCCTTAATATATATATGATTTCCGTCTTTTCTCTTGACTTTAAACCGTCCCGGTTGATCAAAATGTGATATTTTAATGTAATTAAGTGGATAAGTTTTCTTAAAAATTATGTGCTTTGACGCTGAGTTAGAATGAAAATAGTATATCCATACCTTGATCTAAGCCTCACACCTTCATAAAATTAGTTCCGATTCTCTGGTTGGCGTTTTCCACACAAGCTTATAATATAAAATTTAGCCACTTTGGTCGAGTTAATATCACATTCATACTTATGTATATCTCACTTCAAGATGTTTTTTGTTTTTTTTTTTTTAATATAATTTTCGCTGACGCAAACTAAAATATAGCAATAAAACTGAGACTAAGATTATGGTCTTTAATATAAGTCAAGAAGATACCAAAGTTGATTGTTATTTAATCACGATTTCATTTAATAATGGATTTTTAATGCTTTCTGAACTTTGCCACACCTGAAGGAATTTCCTGGCTTTTGATTCTTGCGAATTACAAGAGTATAAAATTCTTGGTTCTTCTTCATGCCCTAGTACCCATTATCGGGTATATATTGACCCTAGTTCCAACATACTTTATGTAAAAAATTTAAACTTTCGTTTGACTTTATATAAAAGTAAAATATTAGATATACAACAGTTTAATGCCGAAAATGTGTGAAATCGATCCACGAATTTTCTCAGCATACAATTACTACTTATGGTATAATCTTATGGAATAATATATTTTGTTAATTTTATAATTTAATGAAATTAAATGGACAGTTTTTCTTAAAAATATTGTGGTTTATCGCTGCATATGAATGAAATTGGTCTAGACCTTTGTTTGAACCTTATAACCCTAATATACTGATTTCCGCTCCTTTCGTACAACAGCAAGCTCATATACCCCACATATTAAATCTAACCCCTTTGGTTCAGTTTATATCACATATACCATGTTTGAGTTAAAAAGCTTCTTTTTGTTAATGTTTACATTTCGGAGAAAAAATGGTATCTATCTAAAATAGTAAGTCTATGATCAATAACAAGTTAATAAGATACCAAATAATAATCGAATAATAAATGTTGAATTCTTTCGCAACATGTTGCAACAGAGTATAGTTTTGTTCACCAAAGAGTTGTTTGCATCACCTAAAACTAATCAAGATAGATATATATTTCTATATACAAATATTTCTTCTAATATTTGGTGATAATCAGTGGATAAGTATATTTTCTGAGCCATCATGTTGAACTTATAACAAAATATACCAGACAACAATGTAAAAAAGTTTCTTATAGTGCTGGACTTTGTATAGAGCAAAAATATCTTTCTAGAAAAAATCGCGTGAGATAAATATTAGTAGTGTAGTATCAAAAGGGCTAAAGATCCGTTGTATGTGGTAATAGATAAACTGTGACCCCATCGGTTAAAATGCTTTTATCTATTATTTCAGTTTTGCGACACATTTTAATATGAAGGTCATGAGGTGAACTGTAAAGTCAAGAAAATTACATTTTTACCTAGCGCCGTTGGCAGCTTATGAAAGGTTTAGATATTAAGACAGAAAGAAGAAAATCTACATACCTGCTCTACATATGTGTATACCATATTTAATTATATGTAAGTTATTGTTTATTTAGCCTTCATGAGCAGACCTTTCAAAATAGGTACCATAGATCGCTATTTTAAAAAGCTAGCTTAGACAAAGGCAATTTACGGAGGGGTTTTCCGAGCACTTAATTTCAATACAATGAAATAAACTACTAATTTCTAAAATATAAATATAACTAAATAATCTGTATTATGATGTTAGTGAATATTCACAATATGTAATATATAGGTATACAAAAGTACGTAAGCTGTGTGTACAAAAATATACCATAATAAAACTATTATACTCTGTAGCAACATGTTGCAAGAGTATAATAAATATCAGTACACTGTCTTTGTAGTTTCAGTTACACAAGATTTCTTTACCAGCAAAGTGCTTTCTTCAAATAAATGTCAGTGTATTACTCATATAGTGCTTAAACTATTACATACATAGGTATGTGCACACATTTACACAGTATATTCAACCAAAGTACCTATACACCGAACAGAAAAGGAGTCATATCAATTACAGTGAAACATTGCAGCACCTAGGGTCTAACTTTTGTTACTCGGACGGACGGAATTATATAAGTATTTTTTATATTTTGGTAAGCCATTTATTATTTATTAATTATGCCTAGATTAAGTAGAAGGTCTGCCTTACTAGGTCGTCTTCAGAATAGAAGACGTATGAGAGTTCTTCGTGCAAACTCTTTATATAGAGATAGTGAGCAGACACAAGATACTGTAAGTCACGTTAATAGTAGATTAGATTCCAATATACGTCTGTCCGAATAAATTATCAATACAATTCAACATAGAACCAGGCGGAAAAATCTCGAGGTACGATCTTTTGAAAAAAATTTAAATACTATTTAACATAGGGCAAGGCGTCTAAATCCCCAAATCCGCTTTGAAGAGCAAAGCAGAAATACTGGGGACATAAACTTCGGCGTAAAAATCTCGAGCAAAGCAAATAAGAAATACTGGAGGACATGGATCTACGTGCGAAGACCCCGAGGTACGATATGTTAAGCAAGTTGTAAATATAGTTCAACAAAGAAAGGCGGAAAGATCCCCAAATTCGCAAATTCGCTCTGAAATAAATAAGCAATACTCGAGGTCATAGATCTCGTCAACAAAATTCCGAGGTACGTTAAGATGAACAAAGTAGAAACACTAGCGATCATAGAAAACTTCGCACAAGAAATCCTTAGTATAGGAATTTGAGCGCATTCGTGATCAAAAAGAACATTTAAGAAAAAGTCCAAGTTTGCAAATCAAATTTGGAAAATATTGCGTAAGGTCACCCGAATGCGGCATCCGCCTTCTTCTTAATGCAAAAATTTGTTTCGGAAGATGGAAAACACAATTTTTGTGCTAATTGCGAAAATGCGATTCTTAAAAAGAACGTTCCAAAAATGTGTTTAGCTAACGGTCTAGACTTTCCTGAAATACCGGTATGTTTAAAAGATTTAACTTCAATAAAAGAACGTCACATAATGCCTAGATTGCCTTTTATGACAATCCGCCCGTTAGGATATAAAGATCAGAGTTTGCTCAAAAGTGCTGTTATTAATATAGCAATTTCTATTACGAATATTGTGACATCTCTACCAGGTTCTTTGATGGGGCTCATGTGATACAAATTCACAATGATGGTTACAAGGTTTTGAAAGGCGTTCGATCCTCCCGTGCGCACTTTGGAGCTGAAAAAAAGGCAACCGCTATGATTCACCAATTTGGACTTCCAATCTTCTTTATCACTTTATCGGCTGAAGAATCGCAGTGGGTTGAGATTTTGGTCATCCTCTCTAAAACTGTTGATTCTAAAGATATTTCAGAAGAGAAAGCCAACAGCTTAATAGTTAGATAGATATCGCTTAATTCGGTCAGACGCGGTTACTTGTACCAGATATTTTGACTACCACTTTCGACAAATGCTTAAGCTTTTTAAAGATAATGCCGGAATTTTTGGAGAGCCGTTTGTTTCAAATTTCTACTGTAGATTGGAGCTTCCCCGCCTGTACATGACATGTATTGGCTTAATAATGCTCCCAGGATCAACCTTCAAGATCCTCAGACATTCCCTGATGTCCCGTCAGCCACTTAGAAAATTATTTGCGTTATCAAAAGCATAACCATAGTGGGTATTGTACTAGGGAAATAAGAGGACAACAGTTTTGTCGTTTTGGTATACCATATCCACCAATGCCTTCAACGCAAATACTGTTACCTCTTATAGAAACAAGTCGAAATTCAGAAAGACACAAGGAAAACTTTTTCAAAATTCAAAACGTTTTAAATTCAAATATGACTACAGAAGACATTTCTAATTTAAGAGATTTTGAACATTTCCTATCTGATAATAGAAAAATATGTCCTTTGGTGACTATTTGTTAGCCCTTAGACAAGTTAATCAGAGCCCAAAACTTTTCTAAGAAGAAAATTACAGGATCTCCATAGAAAAAATATGGATATCCAATATATACTAGATGCATATGCTCGCTGTTCATATATTATATAATTAATTATATTAACAAGTCTAACAGGGGAAATTCTACGCTCTGAAATGAAGCTATTTCAGAGGTAAATGCTGAAAATTATACTGTTAAGCAAAAACTTAAACATATAGGTCACAAATTTATATCAGGCACTGAAATATCTGCGCAAGGAAGCAAGTAATGCAGAAATATTTATAAATACCTGTAAAAAATGTAGCATGAATTCAAACCTACCATGGCCAACATTAATTATGCTATAAATAATCTTACTCTCACTCTCTTACTCACGTTATTATACATACTTAATGATTTTGAAGTATTGTTTCATTATAAAAATTGTACTTTTCTTCTTTATTAATCAGTTCTAAATAAACTACCGCAGAAACTGTTCATGAATCGGAGTGATTTTCTTAAAACATTATTAAATTTTTTACAATACCTCTCGACCTGAGGCACGTGTTCGAATGGTGGAACCTAGAGCGGAACTTCAGAACCTTCCTTCAGGTTCGACTAAAATATACGTAGCCGGTATGTTAGACCGTTATATTCAAAGATCCGATCAATTAGAAACCCTTTGTTTAGCTGATTTTGCAGCTATCTATAAATATTTTAAATCTAGTAGAGGAGCACAAGACAGTAATAATGAAGAAGAAGAAGAAAGGGAAGGCGATAATTTATTAGAAAGCGGGGTTGTCATGCCTCTTAAACACGGTAGCGGTTTTGTTAAAAAAAGTACCAAACCTTTTATAGTTCGGTGTAGAAGGTTTAACCCAGATTTGGCAGAGTTGAGTATTTCTGCGAAATAGCAATGCTTTACTATCCATGGCGAAATGAACAGCAAGATCCCATTGAAACCGATAATGAGCAGACTTGCATAACACATCGTATTCTAATTGAGGAAAATCAAAGAAAATAGGATGTTTTTGAGCAAAGAGAACTTGAAAATGTTCTAGAAAGTCTTTATAATGAAATAGACTTAGAGGAAGGTGATCAAAATGAACTAGCTATCTTGGAAAACGAGTTCAGAGTGTTGGCACTTCCAGAAATAAACCCAAATATAAATTTGTTGGACTTGCATGACGAAGATTCAACAGATAATGGCACTGAATCTGATTGCAATATTAGTCTCATTAAACTACCCCCTTTAATTCCAGTTGAGGAATTATTTGCTTTAGTTCAAAGTCTAAATACTAAGCAAAGAACCTATTTGACACATTTGATGCACCACCTAAAAAAAAATCTCCCATTTTATGAGTTCATTGGCGGCGGTGCAGGTGTAGGAAAGAGTCGTTTGATATCTGCAATATATCAAGCTCTTAACCATCGTTACAATTCTACACCTGGATCCAATCCAAGTTCCTTTAAAAATTTTCTTTGCGCCCCTACGGGTAAAGCAGCATTCAGAATAAGTGGAATGACCCTTCAGTCAATATTCTTTTTACCTGTTAATGAATTGAATAGAGAGTTGGGGCCACTTAGCAATGACATAGTTAATTCATTGTATTCCAGACAAATCGATTTAATATTAATCATAATTGATGAAATATCGATGGTAGGTGTCTAGCTCTGCTGATGCGAGATTAAAACAAATTTTCAAAACAGACAGCCCCTTCGGTGGTATACCGATCATAGTGCTTGGTGATTTGAAGCAACTCTCACCTGTTGGAGATAGGTGGATATACTCTCCTAATCCCAATGATGCATACAGCACTTTAGTTGGTTCCCCTTTGTGGGAGTTATTTAAATAATTTGAATTAACAGAAATAATGAGACAACGGGAGGATCAGGCCTTTGCAATTGCATTAAACCATATGGCATCTGGTACTATGACAAATGAGGACATATCGCTCATTGAAACTCGAGAAGTTCATTTCGAGGAAGTTTCCAATGATGCTGTTCGATTATAAGCGTGTACAACAAAACACAAGAACGATGTACAAATTGCTCTAATTAATTTCACTGTTCCTGTCAATAACTGAGGCAACAGTTCCTACTTCTAATTATTAAAATATAAAGAAATCTGAAGCGAGTATACCATTTGACTATGCGAGAGAATAAAATGTTCCTTTACATCCCAACTTGTTTTGTTTAAAATATTAATTTTTTCTCCTTATATTGACCTAATATCGATAAAAACCCTAACTTTAAATCAAAAATTCTTACGTCAAAATATCAGATTTTTTTTAAACTCAGTGCGCTTTATGTTTGTTGAATTGTTTACTTTCTAATGGTATAAAAATTATACACATTGCTATAGTAAATTTTCTCAGAAAATGCATAAAATAAAATGACCCCACTAAATAGCTATGAACTACTACGAAAGAATGGGTAGATGAAATAAAAAAAGAAGCTTTGAATTCTTTTTCAGCTGTTTTGTGCTTGTATTTTCCATAGTAATGTATGTATTTTTTATACCATCAGAAAGTATATATTTCAACAAACTAATTTATTATAAAATATTTAATATTTTATGGTGAAAATTTTTGGTTCAATTTTAGGGATGTTTTCGATACTAGGTCTATATAAGGAGAAAAAATAAATATTGTAAACAAAAAAAATACAGTGAGTTTGGGTCATTAAAAGGTAAGTTTACGCCAAATTTCGTAAAAGTAAACAATTTTTTGTACAAGGTAAAAAACCCTAAACTAATCTACTGGATGTTTTACGTTATATTTATACTCTCGCAACTTGTTACTACAGAGTATAATAGTTTTGTTCACCTAACGGTTGCTTGTATCACTTAAAACTAATCGAGTTAGTTATAGGGTTATATTTATTGTATAAATGATCAGGACGAAGAGACGAATTCAAATCCGGGCGACTATTTGTCCGTCCGTCTGTCCGTCTCTACGTCCTTCTGTGCGAGCTGTAACTTGAGTAAATATTGAGATATCTTTATGAAACTTGGTACACATGTTTCTTAGTACCGTAAGACGGTTGGTGTTGCAGATGGGACCACTACCACGCCCACAAAACGCCATTAATCAAAACAAAATAAATTGCCATAACTAAGCTCCGCAATAAGATACAAGACTTCTATTTGGTACACAGGATCACATTAAGGAGGGGCATCTGCAGTTTAAATTTTTTTTTACAGTGGGTGTGGTCCCGCCCCCTAATAGGTTTAATGTGCATATCTCCTAAAATGCTAAAGCTATAATAACAAAATTCATTGGAAGCAAATGCTTTTAGAACCTCTACCTACAGTGTGCAAAAAGTTGAAATCGTGTGGCAACTCCGCCCACTCCCCATATAACGGTACTGTTAAAACCTACTAAAAGCGCGATAAGTCAAGTACTAAACACGCCAGAGACATTAAATTTTATCACTGGGATGGTATAAGATGACTTTATAGGAACCGCGTTCAAAATCAGTCAGTGGGCATGGCACAGCCCACTTTTAGGTGAAAACCCATATCTTGATATCTGCTTAACCGATTTCAACCAAATTCGGTGCATAACGTTCTTTTTATGTTTCTATGTCATAGTGCGAAAATGACCTACTTCCCATATAACACCATTTTAAATTCCATCTGATTCTTTCACTTTCCACTATGCAAATCAGGCAACAATGTATCGGGATAAAACTTTGCGTGAATAATGCGACTAAAGTATGCCACCTTGTGGCCAAAAATTGTCTAAAGCGAACCAAAACTGTTTAAGCCCCTAAGTACTAAATATGTGGATCCCAGTGCCTATAGTTGACCTTCTACCGAAAATATCAGTCAATCCACAAAGAAATCTCAAACGAGTATACTATTTGACTTTGCGAGAGTATAAAATGTTCGGTTACATCCGAACTTAGCCCTTCCTTACTTGTTTATTTACTATATCGGTATTATTATACATGTTTAGCTTAAAAACAATTTTTTTAACAACTTTAAAAACTTGTATATAATATTTACAATATTAAACATAAATTTTTGTAGCGATTCTTATACATATATCCAAATTATTTTTTTTTTCCTTATACTATTTAATTTCTATCATATATTTATACAATATGTCATATATAATAACAAATTATATATATAATTTAAATTTTCTTAATTAGATTATTTACATATTTTTCTTAAAATTGTCTTAAAAACTACTGTCAAAATTCCTATACCATTCCAATTCGATTATATTTGGAAAAATAAATGAAGAACTATTGCACTAAGTCTGAAAACTTTAGTTCCAAATAGAGACACAAATAGTGTCATGATAGCTGTGTACTGTCTCAAAATTAATTGCATTTACACGGGAAGGATCCATGTTTGAAAATGCCCAATCAATTTGTGTACCGGCAGGTGGAGTTGAATATTCTGCACCAAGCAGGGAAGTTTTTTTCTTGGAGCATATTTCTTATTGCAGTCCCTGTAGACATTAAATAAATGTTAAAATCTCCAACAATTAGCACATTTTGATTGCCTAACTCAGCAGTAAGGACTTCCTGAAGTTCTGCAATTAATTGTCTGACAGAGAAAGCTGAATTTCTATGTAGAAGCAGTATAGTAATACTGAAACATTTAAGCAAAACCGCTTCTAAAACTTTGCGGCCTGAATAAATTTTCTTTACAGCCTTTGATTCTATAGAGCAAGCAATACTATGCTTTGCATATATTATAAAGCCCCGTTTATTTCTGTTGGTTGTTTCCATGCTATCTATCCTCAGCTCGTTAATTGGAGTAAGTCCTGGTATATCAAAACTTTCGCAAGGATAACTCCAAGTTTCTACACAACATAAAATATCTGAAGATAGCATCAAACAGTCGCTTTTTATATCATTAATGTGAGCGTGAAGACTCTGAACATTATGGAATAAAATTTGATGTCCTGATGTTCGGGAAATCATAAAATTGAAACTTGTTGTCAAAGCTTTATTTGTGTTCAATTCCCTCAGTTCCCTAAATACGGGATCCGATTCAGAAAATTTGTTAGAAGGAATAAAATTTCCTACGATGAATAGACCTTCTGCAGAAGTAGCTCGACTACAAGCGACATATATTGAAGCTCCAGGCATTCTGGGTCGAGTATGAACTACAACTTTATTATATGTGACACCCTGACTTTTATGAATAGTTATTCCCTCAGCCGGAACAACTGGAAATTGATTTCTTTCAAATGAAATTTGTTTATTTCTTTTATATTGAAAAGATTTTAGAACTTTTTCAGTTGGTGTCCAAGAACTTTCTAGAGGATGAGGCTTTTTTGATCGTGCTATCAAACCAACAGAAGGTTCCAAAAATTTAATCCAGCTGCCCCATTAACCAAGCCATCACACGTGTTTATGTTCACTGTAATCATATATTTGGCGGAGGTTTTTAGTGTCAATTCATAGGGCAGTCCCTGCGTTTCAGAAGTTTTGAAAAGTTTAACCGCTTCCAAAATATTATCATTTTCATTTATACCAATTCCTTTAACTGAGTCGTTTGCAGTTGAAAGGAAAGCTTCTGTTGGGATTCGACTGAGCTTAAGGGCATTGAAATTATTTGTCTCTTCATTGGACCAAAATAAATGTATGGCATCATCGGGAACTTCTTCGAAATTAACTACTCGAGTTTCAATGAGTGATATGTCCCCATTTGTCATAGTACCAGATGCCATATGATTTAATGCAATTGCAAAGGCCTGATCCTCCCGTTGTCTCATTATCTCTGTTAATTCAAATTATTTAAATAACTCCCACAAAGGGGAACCAACTTAAGGGCTGTATGCATCATTGGGATTAGGAGAGAATATCTACCTATCTCCAACAGGTGAGAGTTGCTTCAAATCACCAAACACTATGATCGGTATACCACCGAAGTGGCTGTCTGTTTTGAAGATTTGTTTTAATCTCGCATCAACAGAGCTAAACATACGAGCACCTACCATCGATATTTCATCAATTGTGATTAATTTTAAATCGATAAGTCTGGAATACAATGAATTCACTGTGTCATTGCTAAGTGGCCTCAACTCTCTATTCAACTCATTAACAGGTAAAAAGAATATTGAATGAAGGGTCATTCCACTTATTCCGAATGCTGCTTTACCCGTAGGTGCGCAAAGAAGAACTTTTAAGGAACTTGGATTGGATCCAGGTGTAGAATTGTAACGATGGTTAAGAGCTTGGTATATTGCAGATATCAAACGACTCTTTCCTACACCTGCACCGCCGCCAATGAGCTCATAAAATGGGAGATTTGTTTTTAGGTGGTGCATCAAATGTGTCAAATAGGTTCTTTGCTTAGTATTTAGACTTTGAACTAAAGCAAATAATTCCTCAACTGGAATTAAAGGGGGTAGTTTAATGAGACTAATATTGCAATCAGATTCAGTGCCATTATCTGTTGAATCTTCGTCATGCAAGTCCAACAAATTTATATTTGGGTTTATTTCTGGAAGTGCCAACACTCTGAACTCATTTTCCACGATAGGTAGTTCATTTTGAGCACCTTCGTCCAAGTCTATTTCATTATAAGGACTTTCTAGAACATTTTCAAGTTCTCTTTGCTCAAAAGCATCATATTTTCTTTGATTTTCCTCAATTATAATACGATGTGTTATGCAAGTCTGCTCATTATCGTTTTCAATGAGATCTTGCTGTTCATTCCGCCAAGGATAGTAAAGCATTGCTATTTCGCGGACATACTCAACTCTGGCCAAATCTGGGTTAAACCTTCTATACCGAATAATACGTTGGTTTGGTACGTTTTTTCACAAAATCGCTACCGTCTTTAAGAGGCATGACGACCCCGCTTTCTGGTAAATTATCGTCTTCTTTCTCTTCTTCGTCATGATCACTATCTTGTGCTCTTCTACTACATTTAAAATATTTCTACCTAGATGCAAAATCAGCTAAACAAAGAGTTTCTAACTGATCGGATCTTTGAACATAACGGACTAAAATACCGGCTACGAATATTTCAGTCGAACCTGAAGGAAGGTTCTGAAGTTCCGCTCTAGGTTTTACCATTCGAACACGTTTCTCAGGTCGAGAGGTAATTATAAATATTTCTGCATTACTTGCTTCCGAAAGATGGAGCCCAATGCAGCAATATACTGCTTCTTGTGCAGATATTTCTAAATATATATATTATAAATTTGTGACCTATATGTTTAAGTTTTTGCTTAATAGTATATTTTCCAGCATTTACATCTGATATAGCTTCATTTAAGAGCCTAGAAATTTCCCTGTTAGACTTGTTATTATAATTAATTATATATGAACAGCAAGCATATGCATCCAGTATATATTGGATATCCATATTTGCTCTATGGAGTTCCAAAATCAGAGGATTATAAGCGTTTATAAAACGATCCTGTAATTTTCTTTTTAAAAAAATTTTGGGTTTTGTTAAACTTGACCTAAGGGCTAACAAATAGTCATCAAAATACATATTTATTCTACTATCAGACAGGAAGTGTTCAAAATCGTTTAAATTAAAAATGTCTTCTGTAGTCATATTTGAATTTAAAACGTTTTGAATTTTGAAAAAGTTTTCCTTGTGTCTTTCTGAATTTTGACTTGTTTCTGTAAGAGGTAACAGTATTTGCGTTGAAGGCATTGGTGGATATGGTATACCAAAACGACAAAACTGTTGTCCTCTTATTTCCCTAGAACAAGACCGACTGTGGTTATCCTTTTGATAACCCAAATAGTTTTCTAAGTGGCTGATCGAACCATCGGTAGAAATATAATTGTCAACAAAACTAATGACATCAGGGAATGTCTGAGGATCTTGAAGGTTGATCCTGGGAGCATTATTAAGCCAATACATGCCATGTACATGCGGGGAACCTCTCTGTTGAAACTCCACTCTCCAGTAGAAATTTGTAACAAAATGCTCTCCAAAAATGCCGGCGTTATCTTTAAAAAGCTTAAGCATTTGTCGATAGCGGTAGTCAAAATATCTAGCGAAAGTAACCGCGTCTGACCGAATTAAGCGATATCTATCTTGGGTTGTTAAACTGTTGGCTTCCTCTTCCGAAATATCTTTAGAATCAACAGTTTTAGAAAGGATGACCAAAAGCTCAACCCACTGAGATTCTGCAGCCGATAAAGTGATAAAGAAGGTTGGAAGCCCAAATTGGCGAATCATAGCGATTGCCTTTTTCTTCTCAGCTTCGCAGTGCGCAGGTGAGGATCTAACGCCTTCCAAAACCTTGTAACCATCATCGTGTTGAATCAAGTTTTGAACAAAGTTTTCGTTTAATAGATTTTGGGCCGTAACTCGGTTGCGACCTGAAAACTTTCTAAGGCAAATGGATGTCTTAATTTGTAGCAGTTCTGATTTTTTGTAATCATAGAACAACTTTGGAATGGTACACGCTCTTCTGTAAAAACGGCGAATTTCAGAACGTATTATCTTGCTATACGTTTCAGAGCATTTACGTTTCTGCCCAGCGTATTTTGTTATAAATGACAACTCTTCTGAATTATTGTCTTGAATTATGTCAATTGGTCTTTGTCCTTCACCTGGCGCTTTGAGTAAACGGTTATAGTTTAAGTTTTCTACAAGAATATTGTCCAAAATAGGTTCTAGACCGCCTGGGTTTAGCTCTAAAGGTAAAAGACCCATGCAAATATTATTACCTGAGGGATTATCATGAGAAGTTTGTGCCGCATGAAAAGATTGAACCAATCGGGAATCCTCTGCAGATGCAACAAACGGAACTTCTTCTTGGTTATTAAATTCTGAAATCCAGTTTTCATTAATATGTATATTGTGCTCACGATACAGAGGGGTATTCACTAAGAACTGCAAAGCTTCCATAATCTTAATAACATGAGCCTCATCAAAGGACCTTGGTAGAGATGTCACAATATTGTTAACAGAAATTGGTATATTAACAACAACACCTTTGAGCAAACTCTGACCTTGATATCCTAACGGACGGATTGTCATAAAAGGCAATCTAGGCATTATGAGACGTTCTTCAATTGGGGTTAAACCTTTCAAACAATCCGGTATTTCACGAAAGTCTAGACCGTTAGTTAAACATATTTTTGGAACGCTCTTTCTAACAATCGCATTTTTGCAAGTAGCACAAAAATTGTAATTTCCATCTTCTGAAGGAAATTTTTGCATTAAAAAGAAGGCGGATGCAGTATTCGGGTGACCTTGCGCAAAAGTTTCGAAATTTAATTTGCGAACTTGGTGTGAAAACCATAAGCCGCCGCAGCAAATACATATTTCAGTAGGGCCCTTATTTATATTTTGAAATAAATGTTTTTGAAATCTGTTAAATTGCCACTATTATCAGTTTCTATAACATTATTTTCTCTCGTTAATCGAAATTGTTGGGACTGCCTTTGGATTTCAATTTGTCTATTGAGTGGGTTATCTCTACGAAGGCGAACTTGACCTTGTCTAAGACGTCTCTGATTCAAAATTTCTTCCCTCATACCCCTCCTACTAAGCTGTCGACGTTGTGTTTCTCTATCACGATCCTCTCTCCTTATTTCAGGATTTCTTCTTGCATGTTCCCTTTGCATTTGATCACGAATGCGCTCTAAATTCCTATACTCAGGATTTCTTGCGCGAAGTTCATTATGATCCCTAGTGTTTCTACTTTGTTCATCATCAACGTACCTCTGGGTTTTCTCGACGAGATCTATGACCTCGAGTATTTCTTATTTGCTCTTCAGAGCGAATTTGGGGATCTTGCCGCCTTGTTCTATGTTGAACAGTATTTGCAACTTGCTCAACAGATCGAACCTCGGGGTCTTCACGCCGAGACCTATGACCTCGAGTATGTCTTATTTGCTCTTCAAAGCGAATTTGCGGATTTTCCCGCCTGGTTCTATGTTGATTTGTATTGATAATTTGTTCGGACAGACATACATCGGAATCTAATCTACGATTAGCGTGACTTACAGTATTTTGTGACTGCTCACTATCTCTATATAAAGAGTTTGCACGAAGAACTCTCATACGTCTTCTATTTTGAAGACGACTTAGTAATATAGATTTTCTACTTAATCTAGGCATAATTAATTAATAATAAATGGATTAATATATAAAATACTTATAATACTTATATAATTCAGTCCATCCGGATGTTAAAAGTTGGATCCTAGGTGCTGCTCTCTTTCACTGTAGTTCCTTGTAAGTCCTATGCTATTGCTCGTCACTGTACACTGTACTGTGTAATACACTAAAATTAGTTTGAATAAAGCACTTTGCTTGTAAAGACATCTAGTGAAACTGAAACTACAAACACAGTGTACTGATATTTATTATACTCTTTCAACAAGTTGGTACAGCTTACGTACTTTTGTATACCTATATATTACTTAGCTATTCACTAACATAATAATACATAATATTTACAATAGTTATATTTATATTTTAGAAATTAGTAGTCTATTTCATTGTATTGAAATTAAGTTCTCGGAAAATCCCTCCGTAATTTACTTTTGTTAAACGCTTTCTAAAACAGGGGGATCTATGGTACCTATTTTGAAAGGTCTACCCATGAAGGCTAAATTAACAATAACTTACATATAATTAAGTATGGTATACACATATGTAGAGCAGGTATGTAGATTTTCTTCTTTCTGTCTTAATATCTAAACCTTTCATAAGCTGCCAACGGCGCTAGGTAAAAATGTAATTTTCTTGACTTTACAGTTCACCTCATGACCCTCATATTAAAATGTGTCGCAAAACTGAAATAATAGACAGTAGCATGTAAACCGATGGGGTCGCGGTTTATCTATAACCACATAAAAAGGGTCCTTAGCCCTTGTGATACTACATTACTAATATTTATTTCATGCAATTTTTTCTAGAAAGATTTTTTTGCTCTATACAAAGTCCAGCACTCTAAGAAACTTTTTTAGCATTGTTGACTGGTATATTTTATAATAAGTTCAACATGATGGCTGAGAAAATATACCTACCCACTGATTATCACCAAATATTAGAAGAAATATATGTATATAGAAATCTATATCTATCACTTTAGGTGATGCAAACAACTCTTTGGTGAACAAAACTATACTCTGTTGCAACTTGTTGCGAAAGTATAAAAATGTTGCAAAGAATTCAACATTCATTACTCGATTATTATTTGGTATCTTATTAACTTATGTTATTGATCATAGATTTATTTTGTGTCAATACTATTTTTTTCTCCGAAATGTTAACTTTTATAAAAAGAAGCTATTTAACTCAAACATAGTTATGTGATATAAACTGAACCAAAGGGGTTAGTTTTAATATGTGGGGTATATGAGGTTGCTATTGTACCAGAGGAGCGGAAATCAGTATATTAGGGTTATAAGGTTTAAACAAAGTCTAGACCAATTTCATTCATATGCAGCGATATACATTATTTTTAAGAAAAACTGTCCATTTAATTTCATTAAATTATCAAATTGACGAAAAAAACAAGAGAAAATGTTATCTTCGGCTGCGCCGAAGCTATAATACCCTTCACAGGTGCATTTCTTTTAGTAACTACTATATGTATGACTACATTTGAAAACGTGACTTGCCAACGGTTTGCATCCAACGGAAAGCATTTTGACAGTTCTTTCTAGCCAGGTTCTTTGCTATAAACAATCTTCTATTCGAATTATTGTTAGTTATTGAGGTAAATAGGTCTTTCAGACATTTACATAAATTTTAATTTTTTAAGCTGATTGATTATTCACATTAAATTAATGGCAAACAAAACAAATTATAATATTTATAGAAATTAGAAAATATATAACATATAATAATATTTATTATTCTATAATACTTTTTTATATGATATATAAATTACAATAATTACATCCATGACTTACACTTTATATTATAATACAAACTTAAATTTAATAATATTAAATCTAACATATATCTATATATATAATATATCTATTTTCTAAAGCTTAAAAATATTCCGTCATGGTCACTATATGGTGTTTCATATGTGATACATGAGGTCATTGCAGAATCCATGTTTGTCCATACCCAATCTATTGCTGTTTCCTGTTTTGTTGTGGCGACCTTAGCCAATGAAGATTGAAATCCTAACTGTTGCAATCGAGCCTCCAAATCATCAGTTGCTGTTAGGCGACATATGTTAAAGTTACCAAGGACTACTGACGGTCCATTATACTGTTCAGTTATCTGACGGATATTATTTTCCACTTGGTTTCTAAATTCCGGAAGTCTATAGCGGGGGTTCCTGTACACAAGTGATATGGAAACTGTTGAATTGTTTACGTTTAACAGTTGGTAAACGTTTGTTGAACCGGTGTCGTTTCTTGAAAATGATCCTTCTGATAGACCTGGGCACTTATCTTGCTTGTAGTATATTATAAGGCCGTTGGCAGGGCGTCGTCGGGATGATCTTGTTTCTCCATCAAGGCGTGCAATAACACTGTAGCCTTCTATTGGAAATTCTTCTTGAGGTAAGGCCCATGTCTCGGCAAAGCACAGAATATCAGCAGAACAAATCAGCTTGTCTGATCTGATATCTTCAATATGCTTGTTTAGGCTCCTTACATTTTGATAATAAATATCTAGACGTTGTTCCGATTTTTCAGTCAAAAATCTGTAGCATGTCATCAATGCTCCTTCTGTCTTCAACCTATTAAGTTGAGTTTTAATTGGATCCTGCGGTCCAAATGGGTTCGGGGGAGAAAATGTCCCGCTTATATACAATCCATTGGCACTTGTGGCTCTGCTACATCCTACATATAAAGCTGATCTGCTTACTCTACCCTCTAGATGAACAGCAACTTGTGTGTATGTTCCACCTTGACTTTTATGTATCGTGATGGCTTCAGCTGGAATGGCCGGAAACTGTCTGCGTTCTATGGTTATTTGCTCATTTCTCTTGTATTGGAATGATCGGACCACGCTCATGATTGGTGTCCAATCTGCATTGCGACTGTGAGGCTGCTTGGAACGTGCAAAGCTTCCAACTCTTGATCGCACCACTGAACTTTCAGATCTATGTGATTCGGAATCAACCTGCATTAGTTCCCCCGTAGCACCATTGACGAGACCATCACTTATGCTTATGTTGACTGTCACCATATATTTGATCGAAGTCTTGAGCTGCAATATATAAAGCATTCCTTGTGTTTCCGATGGCTTAAAAGACTACACAGCTTCTAAAATGTTTGCCCTGCTGCGTTCTGTTAGGGAACTTAACTTAATTGTATCCTTCGCAGTCGAAATGAACTCCTCGGTCATCGTGTTCGCCAGTTTAGTTAAATTAAAATCATTTGCTCCAGCATTTGAATAAAATAGATGGATGGCTTCGTTCGGTATCTCATTAGAGGTCTTTTCCCTGCTTTTGATTAATTGGATGTCAGCGTGTGTCATATTTCCCTCTGACGTGTTATTTAAAGCGATAGCAAATGCTTGATCAAAGTACCGAAATTGATCCCAAAGCGGTGTTCCTGTAATTGTACTGTAATGATCATTCCTATTCGGCGCAAATATCCATCGATCTCCTACTGGCGGCAGCTGCTTTAAGTCACCAAACACGATGCCTCCAAAGTAAGCGGTGCTCCTGAAAATTTGTTTTAATCTAAATATGCAAATATCTTTGCTCCAACCATTGAAATTTCGTCAATTATAATAAGCCTAATATCTATGAGATTGGCATGAATTGTGTTTAATGTGTCACTATTTAGTGGCCGAAGATCGCCGGAAGACTGTTTGACGGGGAGTGAAAAAACCGAATGAAGGGTTAGGCCCCCAATTCCAAATGCTGCTTTGCCAGTGGGTGCGCAGAGTAACACCTTGGCTGTTTCGGGGTTGGTTCCTGGTACACTATTAGCTCGCAATGTCAACGATTGATATATAGTTGTTATAAGCCGACTCTTGCCCACTCCAGCACCGCCTCCGACATATTCGAAGAAGATTTCCCTTTTACTGACATTGTGCATTACATGAGCAAAATATTCCCTCTGTTTGCTGTTAAGTGACTGCACCATTGCCAGTAAATGGTCTTCTAATATTAGAGGTGGGAGTAGGGCTCTTGAACTTTCAACGCTAAAACGTTTCCAACGCAGAATAAGGGCTTGCTTACTTTTCCTTAGAAATCCTGATCCATCCTTTAATGCCATTGGAAGTGCAGCTGTCGTGTCATCCTCGTTCTCTACTTCGTTGTATTCTTCGTTATTATCAGAAACATTTCTGCTTGTTTTGCAAAATCTGAACCATGCTGCAAAATCTGCTAAGCATAGTTCTTCCAATTGATCGGGCCTTTGAGAGTAGTGCTCCAGCACACTATATGTCCGTAGAGTCCTCCTGTAAAGCATTCAATTCAAGTCGGGGCTTTATCATCCTTACTTGGTTGTTTGGATGTGATGTATTTATAAATATTTCCCCATTACTAGCTTCTGATAGATGCAGTCCCAAAATATTATAAGCTGCTTCTTGAGCCGATATTTCCGATCCATTTACAAATTTGTTTCCGAAGTGCTGCAGTTTTCTTTTAATGGAGAAATTCCCTGCATTTATTTCCTCCATGGCTTGTCTCAATAATGTTGATACTCCTCTATTGGATTTATTTATGTAATTAATGATATAGCTGCAGCAAGCGTGTGCGTCCAGAATGAATTGAATGTCCATATTTGCTCTATGCAATTTAAGGATATTTTTATTATAGGCATTTAGAAGCCTGTCTGAAAATTTTCTCTTTAGGAAAATGTGTGTCTGTTTTTTACAGATGAGCGAAGAGCAAGCTTGTATCCTTCATAGTCAGTGTTGATTCGCTCATCCGCCAAAAAATTTTCGAAGCAGTTCAACCGTATTATTTCTTCCTCTGAGAGATCCGTTAGAGTTAATAGTTCCTGTATTTTTTGGAATTGAGCTTTGTGTTGCTCAATACCTTCCTCATTTTCCAGAGGGAAAAGTATTTCTGTCCGTGGCATCGGCGGATATGGCATGTTGAATCGGCACACTTGTTTTCCATGTAGGTCTCTTAGGCAAGCTCGATGAATGTTTCAACATCATTTGTGTTGGTGATTCCATCACTTTCCAATTGTGGTGCGTTACTTAGCCAGTACATGCCATGACAATGTGGTGATCCCCTATGCTGGAATTCAATTCTGTAGTAGTAACGGACTACTAAATTGTCTCCAAATAGCCCGTTTTGTAATAATTTTAGCATATGGCGGAATCGATTGTCGAAATACCTGGAACATGTAACTGGATCTGTCCTTATCAGTCTCGCCTTTTCAGAGCTTGATAGAGCAGTAGCTTCCTCTTCCGAAATGTCTACTTTATCCACCAGTTTCTTCAATATGACTAACAACTCAGGCCATTTTGTTTCTGCAGCAGACATTGTGATAAAAAATGTTGGCAAACCAAACTGGCGGATCATGGCTAAAACTTTCTTCTTTTCAGCCTCCCAATGTGCAGGTGAGGATCGAAGTCCTTCGAAGGCCTTCATCATGCTGGATAAGGTTGCTGACAAAATTTTCATCCCCCACATTTGCAGCAGTTATATTCCTCGATCCAGACTTTTTACGCAGGCAAATGGAAATTGCATTTTTAATGCGCTCCAACTCGTAGAACTTATAAATATACAGGAGCACGTCCACGCGCACACAGCGCCGATCATAGCGTCGAATTTCAGAACGTGCAATTGTACTATAAGTTGTCCTCTTTTTTCCGCAGTAAATCGTTGGATACGACAATTCCTGAGCATCGTCGTCGGTTGTAACGTCTCTTGGGCATCTACCTTGTCCTGGTGCCATTGCAACCCGTTCAATGGATCGATTTTCAACGGGTTCATTGTCCATTAAAGTCTCCTGACCACCTGGATTTAAATCCTCGTCCATTTCAAGCGGTACATTTTCCTGACGGGCATTAAGAAGGTCTCTTACTTCTGCCTCATCTGCAGGATCCGCAATAAATGGCACAGTTTCCTCGTTTCCAGCATTTGCCAGCCAATCACTTGACATTTGGATATTATGCTTGACGTAGAGCTCTGTACCCAGCAGATAGTTTAGTGCCTCCAATATTTTTGCTGGTAGCACTGTCTTTGTCATAAAATTTTGTTCATATTCCAATCGACCTTTCAAGTGCACTTGAATAATATGGCTGTTATCAAATCTTCGTGGAAGCATGGTGACTGTCTCTACAACTGAAATGGGGATATTCACCACTGCTCCACGAATAGCACATTGTCGTTCATATCCTAAGGAGATGATGCGCATAAATGGGATCCTCGGTGATATCAGTCTTTCTTCTAGACACGTTAAGTCCTGAAGGCATTCCGGAATATCAGGAAACTCCAATCCTTCTGATAGACAGATATTTGGTATCTTGCCCTTCCTAGCAATACGATAGCATGTGTTGCAAAAGTTGTACTTTTGGTTCGAAGACGGAAATTTTGATGACACTTTTCTAGCATCTTCTGAGCGCGCAAATTTTGTTGAAGTCTGACATTTTTCTAGTTTTTTCACTTGATGAGGGAACCAAGTGCCACCGCAACAAACACATATTTCAGTGGGTCCTTTCTTTATCAACAATGCGTACATATCAAAGATATTGGCAGCTCGACGTTGACGTTGACGTTCTTGTTCTTCCAGCTGTGCATCAGGAGAAAGTTTACGACGTCTTCTTTGTTCCTCTTGGTTTGCCTCTCGCTTTCTAACTGACGATTTGCGGGATTCGATCTATGCAATTGTACTCTTTCCAACGTTGATTCCTGCTCGTTTGCCAGTTGTTGCCTGGTTTGCTGGCGGGTCACTCTTCTTTGAGAAGAATTTAAAATTTGCTCACGACGTCTTCTTATTGGATCTTCTCGACGACTTCTCCTCAATGCTGCATCTCGTTGCCTCTCTTTTTCTCTTATTATTGTCTTCTGGCGCCGTACAGAACGTTCCATTGTGTCGCGCTCCTGCTCCGCTGCTCTATATTCCGAATCCAAGCGCCTGTTTGAATGACCCATTGTGTTGCGCTCCTGCTCCGCTTCTCTATATTCTGGATTGGTTCTCCTATTTAAATGTTCCGCGGTGTTGTGTTCCTGCTCTTCAGTTCTATATTCCGGATCCAAGCGCCTGACCGAATGTCCTATTGTGTCGCGCTCCTGCTCTGCTGCTCTATATTCCGGATCCAAGCGCCTGTTTGAATGGGCCATTGTGTTGCGCTCCTGCTCCGCTGCTCTATATTCTGGATTCAATCGTTTATTTGAATGACCTACTGTATTACGCTGCTGCTCTTCAGCTCTGTGAAGTAGGTTCTGTCGTCTAGTGGAACGTGCAGAACTATCACGAGTTCTCTCCTCATTGCGGTACTCCAAATTTGAGCTGCGTAATTCTGCAATATAGTCAGCGTTCCTTTGTCTATTATTTTCCAAATTTTGACTATATTGTCGTCGGCTTCGATTCAGAGCATTGCGACGTCTTTGTTCCTGCGATTGCCTAGATACTCTTGGCATTTTCAAAAATTATTAAAAAATATTATACAAATAAAAAATATACTGAAATATTAATAAATTAAGTAATAATAATATAATTAAAAGAATGCGTATTATTTAAAAAAAGGATTTTTACGTTGATTTTGAAAGTTATTTGCGTTGTTGAAAGTTTAAGCTGCTCGCGTAAACTGAAGTGATCCGATGCGTTGGGTCCTATTTATTGAATGTTTTAGAGCCCGACTTCACATCTGTAAACTCTTTTGCCCTTCTTGGTATCATCAAACAACTTTCGTAGGAATATTAATGTGTTAATTACAGAAAGTGCATTGTAGAGGTTCTTTTTACCTAGGTTATACTTTCTACCTAACTTGCAAACTATGTTTACTTCCTACCTAGGTTTTGCTTTGTATATACCCATCAGTTAATTAGGGTTTTAAAACTGAATAATTATCTTTAGATAGTTCTCTATTATTATTAATAAATAATAATATATCTTGAATAATTAGGGATTTATTTATTTTATGGGTAATTAAATAATATTTTTGCTCCTTACTCTTATGTATATATTCTTAACATAATTTTCTACTTTACAAATTTATTTAGATCGATCAGTTTGTACGGCAACTATGTGATACAGTAGCCAGATCAGAAAAATTTCTTAGGACATTTTATTGTTACCGTGGCCAATAATCCATGCCAAATTTGATCAAGTAATTTTAGTTAAAATATTAAGGCGTTAACTACAAAGTTATAGTGATCCGATCTGACCAATTTCTTCGGAGATTGTATTACTTCTTCTAGCAAAAACTCATGCCAAATATTGTGAACATACCTCGTCAAATGAAAAAGTTTTCCATGCAAGCACTTGATTCCGATCGTTCAGTTTGTATGGCAGATATATGCTATAGTGATCCGATCTGAACAATTTCTTCGGAGATTGCATTACTTCTTCTAGCAAAAACTCATGCCAAATATTGTGAACATACCTCGTCAAATGAAAACGTTTTCCATTTAAGTACTTGATTCCGATCGTTCAGTTTGTATGGCAGATATATGCTATAGTGATCCGATCTGAACAATTTCTTCGGAGATTGCATTAATTCTTCTAACAAAAACTCATGCCAAATATTGTGAACATACCTCGTCGAATGAAAAAGTTTTCCATGCAATTACTTGATTCCGATCGTTCAGTTTGTATGGCAGATATATGCTATAGTGATCCGATCTGAACAATTTCTTCGGAGATTGCATTACTTCTTCTATCAAAAACTCATGCCAAATATTGTGAACATACCTCGTCAAATGAAAACGTTTTCCATGCAAGTATTTGATTCCGATCGTTCAGTTTGTATGGCAGATATATGTCTTAGTGATCCGATCTGAACAATTTCTTCGGAGATTGCATTACTTCTTCTAGCAATAACCCATGCCGAATTTCGTGAACATACCTCGTCAAATGAAAAAGTTTTCCATACAAACACTTGATTCCGATTGTTCAGTTTACATGGCAGCTATATGCTATAGTGATCCGATATCGGCGGTTCCGACAAATGAGCAGCTTCTTTGAGAGAAAAGGACAGGTGCAAAATTTCAGATCGATATCTCAAAAACTGAGGGACTAGTTCGCGTATATACAGACGGACGGACAGACGGACGGACAGACAGACGGTCATGGCTAAATCAACTCAGCTCGTCACGGTGATCATTTATATATATACTTTATATGGTCTCCGACGTTTCCTTCTGGGTGTTACAAACTTCGTGGCAAAATTAATATACCCTGTTCAGAGTATAATTATACCATAAGTAGTACATGTGAGCTGGGAAAATCAAAGACCAGAAAATTCCTCCAAACCGTATATTAAAAATTGTTGAATTAAATATCCATTATTAAATGATATCGTGATTAAATTAATATCAAATTTGGTATCTTCTTGACTTATATTAAAGACCATAAACTTAGACTCAGTTTTATTGCTTGAAGTGAGATATACATAAGTATGAATGTGATATTATATTAACTCCACCAAAGTGGCTAAATTTTATAATATAAGCTTAGGTGGCAAACGTCAACCAGAGAATCGGAATTCATTATATCAAGGTGTGAGGTTTAGACTTAGTATATACTAATTTCATTCTAATTTAGCGTCAAACACATAATCTTTTCCACTTAATTTCGTTAAAATATCACGTTGATCAACCGGAAAAGTGTAAAGTCAGGTGGAAAGACGGAAATCATATATATATTGGGGATAGAGAAATATATTAATTTTAAGGAAGGGCTAAATTCGGATGTAACCGAACATTTTATACTCTCGCAAAGTCAAATGGTATACTCGTTTGAGATTTCTTTGTGGATTGACTGATATTTTCGGTAGAAGGTCAACTATAGGCACTGGGATCCACATATTTAGTACTTAGGGCTTGAACAGTTTTGGTTCGATTTAGACAACTTTTGGCCACAAGTGGCATACTTTAATCGCATTGTTCACGCAAAGTTTTATCCCGATACAGTCATTGTTGCCTGATTTGCATAGTGGAAAGTGAAAGAATCAGATGAAATTGAAAATGGTGTTATATGGGAAATAGGCGTGGTTTTAGTCCGATTTAGCCCATTTTCGCAATATAACATAGAAATATGAAAATAACATCATGCACCGAATTTGGTTGAAATCGGTTAAGCAGATCTCAAGATATGGGTTTTCACCTAAAAGTGGGCTGTGCCACGCCCACTGTCTAATTTTGAACGCGGTTCCTATAAAGTCATCTCATACCATCCCAGAGATAAAATTTAATATCTCTGGCGTGTTTAGTGCTTGATTTATCGCGCTTTTAGTAGGTTTTAACAGTACCGTTATATGGGGAGTGGGCGGAGTTGCCACCCGATTTCAACTTTTTTCACACTGTAGGTAGAGGTTCTAAAAGCATTTGCTTCCAATGAATTTTGTTATTATAGCTTTACCATTTTAGGAAATATGCACATTAAACCTATTAGGGGGAGGGACCACACCCACTGTAAAAAAAAATTTAAACTACAGATGCCCCTCCTTAATGTGATCCTGTGTACTAAATAACAGTCTTGTATCTTATTGCGGAGCTTAGTTGTGGCACTTTATTTGTTTTTGATTAATGGCGTTTTGTGGGCGTGGCAGTGGTCCGATTACGCCCATCTGCAATACCAACCGTCTCACGGTACCAAGAAACATTTCTACCAAGTTTCATAAAGATATCTCAATTTTTCCTCAAGTTAGAGGGTGCACGGACGGACGGACGGACAGACAGTCACCCGGATTTCAACTCGTCTCTTCATCCTGATCATTTCTATATATAACCCTATATCTAACTCGATTAGTTTTAGGTGATGCAAATAACCGTTAGGTGAACAAACCTATTAT
This sequence comes from Bactrocera oleae, assembly GCF_042242935.1. Taxonomy (NCBI): domain Eukaryota; kingdom Metazoa; phylum Arthropoda; class Insecta; order Diptera; family Tephritidae; genus Bactrocera; species Bactrocera oleae. Next base: position 30,660,502 of record NC_091537.1, read on the forward strand.
ACTCTGTAGCAACAGGTTGCGAGAGTATAAAAATAAAAAGCATCTATATATAAAGGCTGTACTATTGTAATCATTGCAAGGGCAACCATAGAACTGAAACTTGCCCATATTTAAAACACACTAAAACTAAAATAATAACAAGTAAGAAGGGCTAAGTTCGGATGTAACCGAACATTTTATACTCTCGCAAAGTTAAATAGTATATTCGTTTGAGACTTCTTTATATATTTTAATAATTAGAAGTAGGAACTGTTGCCTTAGTTATTTACTTTTCACTCACAGTGAAAATAATTAGAGCAATTTGTAAACTAAATTTACTCAAATTATGAGAAATCGTTCTTGTGCTTTTTGTATACGCTCATAATTGATTTTATATAGAATGCATTACAACTGTATTGAGAAGTATGAAAAGAAATCGTTTTTGAACAATGAATAACATTTTTATACTCTCGCAACCTGTTGCTACAGAGTATAATAGTTTTGTTCACCTAACGGTTGTTTGTATCACCTAAAACTAATCGAGTTAGATATAGAGTTATATACACATAAATGAAATTGTCTAAAGCGAACCAAAACTGTTTAAGCCCCTAAGTACTAAATATGTGGATCCCAGTGCCTATAGTTGACCTTCTACCGAAAATATCAGTCAATCCACAAAGAAATCTCAAACGAGTATACTATTTGACTTTGCGAGAGTATAAACGGTTCGGTTACATCCGAACTTAGCCTTTCCTTACTTGTTTATTTACTATACCTGTATTATTATACATGTTTAGCTTAAAAATAATTTTTTTAACAACTTTAAAAATAATATAATATTATTATATTAATTTGTATATAATATTTACAATATTAAACATAAATTTTTGTAGAGATTCTTATACATATATCCAAATTATTTTTTTTTCCTTATGCTATTTAATTTCTATCATATATTTATACAATATGTCATATATAATAACAAATTATATATATAATTTAAATTTTCTTAATTAGATTATTTACATATTTTTCTTAAAATTGTCTTAAAAACTACTGTCAAAATTCCCATACCATTCCAATTCGATTATATTTGGAAAAAAGATGAAGAACTATTGCACTAAGTCTGAAAACTTTAGTTCGAAATAGAGACACAAATACTGTCATGATAGCTGTGTACTGTCTCAAAAGTAATTGCATTTACATGGGAAGGATCCATGTTTGAAAATGCCCAATCAATTTGTGTACCGGCAGGTGTAGTTGAATATTCTGCACCAAGCAGGGAAGTTTTTTTCTTGGAGCAGATTTCTTAATGCAGTCCCTGTAGACATTAAACAAATGTTAAAATCGCCAACAATTAGCACATTTTGATTGCCTAACTCAGAAGTAAGGACTTCCTGAAGTTCTACAATTAATTGTCTGACAGAGAAAGCTGAATTTCTATATAGGTAGAACCAGAATATTAATATTGAAACATTTAAACAAAACCGCTTCTGAAACTTTGCGGCCTGAATAAATTTTCTTTACAGCCTTTGATTCTATAGAGCAAGCAATACTATGCTTTGCATATATTATAAAGCCCCGTTTATTTCTGTTGGTTGTTTCCGTGCTATCTATCCTCAGCTCGTTAATTGGAGTAAATCCTGGTATATCAAAACTTTCGCAAGGATAACTCCAAGTTTCTACAAAACATAAAATATCTGAAGATAGCATCAAACAGTCGCTTTTTATATCATTAATGTGAGCGGGAAGACTCTGAACATTATGGAATAAAATTTGATGTCCTGATGTTCGGAAACTGATTTCTTTCAATTGAAATTTGTTCATTTCTCTTATATTGAAAAGATTTTAGAACTTTTTCAATTGGTGTCCAAGAACTTTCTAGAGGATGAGGCTTTTTTAATCGTGGTATCAAACCAACAGAAGGTTCCAAAAATTTAATCCACAGAATTGTTGGAAAAGAACAATGGAAATGAATTTGCATAAGTTGTCCAGCTGCCCCATAAACCAAGCCATCACACGTGTTTATGTTCACTGTAATCATATATTTGGCGGAGGTTTTTAGTGTCAATTCATAGGGCAGTCCCTGCGTTTCAGAAGTTTTGAAAAGTTTAACTGTTTCCAAAATATTATCATTTTCATTTATACCAATTCCTTTAACTGCGTCTTTTGCAGTTGAAAGGAAAGCTTCTGTTGGGATTCGACTGAGCTTAAGGGCATTGAAATTATTTGTCTCTCCATTGGACCAAAATAAATGTATGGCATCATCGGATACTTCTTCGAAATTAACTACTCGAGTTTCAATGAGTGATATGTCCCCATTTGTCATAGTACCAGATGCCATATAATTTAATGCAATTGCAAAGGCCTGATCCTCCCGTTGTCTCATTATCTCTGTTAATTCAAAGTATTTAAATAACTCCCACAAAGGGGAACCAACTAAAGGGCTGTATGCATCATTGGGATTAGGAGAGAATATCCACCTACCTCCAACAGGTGAGAGTTGCTTCAAATCACCAAACACTATGATCGGTATACCACCGAAGGGGCTGTCTGTTTTGAAGATTTGTTTTAATCTCGCATCAGCAGAGCTAGACACCTACCATCGATATTTCATCAATTATGATTAATTTTAAATCGATTGGTCTGGAATACAATGAATTAACTATGTCATTGCTAAGTGGCCCCAACTCTCTATTCAATTCATTAACAGGTAAAAAGAATATTGACTGAAGGGTCATTCCACTTATTCCGAATGCTGCTTTACCCGTAGGTGCGCAAAGAAGAACTTTTAAGGAACTTGGATTGGATCCAGGTGTAGAATTGTAACGATGGTTAAGAGCTTGGTATATTGCAGATATCAAACGACACTTTCCTACACCTGCACCGCCGCCAATGAGCTCATAAAATGGGAGATTTGTTTTTAGGTGGTGCATCAAATGTGTCAAATAGGTTCTTTGCTTAGTATTTAGACTTTGAACTAAAGCAAATAATTCCTCAACTGGAATTAAAGGGGGTAGTTTAATGAGACTAATATTGCAATCAGATTCAGTGCCATTATCTGTTGAATCTTCGTCATGCAAGTCCAACAAATTTATATTTGGGTTTATTTCTGGAAGTGCCAACACTCTGAACTCATTTTCCACGATAGGTAGTTCATTTTGAGCACCTTCGTCCAAGTTTATTTCATTATAAAGCCTTTCTAGAACATTTTCAAGTTCTTTTTGCTCAAAAGCATCATATTTGCTTTGATTTTCCTCAATTATAATACGATGTGTTATGCAAGTCTGCTCATTATCGTTTTCAATGAGATCTTGCTGTTCATTCCGCCAAGGATAGTAAAGCATTAACAGTTCGCGGAAATACTCAACTCTGGCCAAATCTGGGTTAAACCTTCTATACCGAATAATACAAGGTTTGGTACGTTTTTTCAGAAAATCGCTACCGTCTTTAAGAGGCATGACGATCCCGCTTTCTGGTAAATTATCGTCTTCTTTCTCTTCTTCTTCATGATCACTATCTTGTGCTCTTCTACTAGATTTAAAATATTTCTACCTAGATGCAAAATCAGCTAAACAAAGAGTTTCTAACTGATCGGATCTTTGAACATAACGGACTAAAATACCGGCTACGAATATTTCAGTCGAACCTGAAGGAAGGTTCTGAAGTTCCGCTCTAGGTTTTACCATTCGAACACGTTTCTCAGGTCGAGAGGTAATTATAAATATTTCTGCATTACTTGCTTCCGAAAGATGGAGCCCAATGCAGCAATATACTACTTCTTGTGCAGATATTTCTAAATATTTATATTATAAATTTGTGACCTATATGTTTAAGTTTTTGCTTAATAGTATAATTTCCAGCATTTACCTCTGATATAGCTTCATTTAAGAGCCTAGAAATTAACCTGTTAGACTTGTTATTATAATTAATTATATATGAACAGCAAGCATATGCATCCAGTATATATTGGATATCCATATTTGCTCTATGGAGTTCCAAAATCAGAGGATTATAAGCGTTTATAAAACGATCCTGTAATTTTCTTTTTAGAAAAATTTTGGGTTTTGTTAAACTTGACCTAAGGGCTAACAAATAGTCATCAAAATACATATTTATTCTACTATCAGACAGGAAGTGTTCAAAATCGTTTAAATTAGAAATGTCTTCTGTAGTCATATTTGAATTTAAAACGTTTTGAATTTTGAAAAAGTTTTCCTTGTGTCTTTCTGAATTTTGACTTGTTTCTGTAAGAGGTAACAGTATTTGCGTTGAAGGCATCGGTGGATATGGTATACCAAAACGACAAAACTGTTGTCCTCTTATTTCCCTAGAACAAGACCGACTGTGGTTATCCATTTGATAACCCAAATAATCTTCTAAGTGGCTGATCGAACCATCGGTAGAAATATAATTGTCAACAAAACTAATGACATCAGGGAATGTCTGAGGATCTTGAAGGTTGATCCTGGGAGCATTATTAAGCCAATACATGCCATGTACATACGGGGAACCTCTCTGTTGAAACTCCACTCTCCAGTAGAAATTTGTAACAAAATGCTCTCCAAAAATGCCGGCGTTATCTTTAAAAAGCTTAAGAATTTGTCGATAGCGGTAGTCAAAATATCTAGCGAAAGTAACCGCGTCTGACCGAATTAAGCGATATCTATCTTGGGTTGTTAAACTGTTGGCTTCCTCTTCCGAAATATCTTTAGAATCAACAGTTTTAGAGAAGATGACCAAACGCTCAACCCACTGAGATTCTGCAGCCGATAAAGTGATAAAGAAGGTTGGAAGCCCAAATTGGCGAATCATAGCGATTGCCTTTTTCTTCTCAGCTTCGCAGTGCGCAGGTGAGGATCTAACGCCTTCCAAAACCTTGTAACCATCATCGTGTTGAATCAAGTTTTGAACAAAGTTTTCGTTTAATAGATTTTGGGCCGTAACTCGGTTGCGACCTGAAAACTTTCTAAGGCAAATGGATGTACTATTCTTAATTTGTAGCAGTTCTAATTTTTTGTAATCGTAGAACAACTTTGGAATGGTACACGCTCTTCTGTCAAAACGGCGAATTTCAGAACGTATTATCTTGCTATACGTTTCAGAGCATTTACGCTTCTGCCCAACGTATATTGTTCCAAATGACAACTCTTCTGAATTATTATCTTGAATTATGTCAATTAGTCTTTGTTCTTCACCTGGCGCCATAACTAAACGGTTATAGTCTAAGTTTTCTACAGGAATATTGTTCAAAAGAGTTTCTTGACCGCCTGGATTTAGCTCTGAAGGTAAAAGACCCGTGGGAATATTATTACCTGAGGGATTATCATGAGAAGTTTGTGCCGCATGAAAAGATTGAACCAATCGGGAATCCTCTGCAGATGCAACAAACGGAACTTCTTCTTGGTTATTAAATTCTGAAATCCAGTTTTCATTAATATGTATATTGTGCTCAAGATACAGAGGGGTATTCACTAAGAACTGCAAAGCTTCCATAATCTTAATAACATGAGCCTCATCAAAGGACCTTGGTAGAGATGTCACAATATTGTTAACAGAAATTGGTATATTAACAACAGCACTTTTGAGCAAACTCTGACCTTGATATCCTAACGGACAGATTGTCATAAAAGGCAATCTAGGCATTATGAGACGTTCTTCAATAGGGGTTAAACCTTTCAAACAATCCGGTATTTCAGGAAAGTCTAGACCGTTAGCTAAACATATTTTTGGAACGTTCTTTTTACCAATCGCATTTTTGCAAGTAGCACAAAAATTGTAATTTCCATCTTCTGAAAAAAATTTTTGCATTAAAAAGATGGCGGATGTAGCATTCGGGTGATCTTGCCCAATAGTTTCAAAATTTAATTTTCACTTGGTGTGAAAACTATAAGCCGCCGCAGCAAATACATATTTCAGTAGGGCCCTTATTTATATTTTGGAAATAAATGTTTTTTGAAATCTGTTAAATTGCCACTATTATCAGTTTCTATAACATTATTTTCTCTCGTTAATCGGATTCGTTGGGACTGCCTTTGGTTTTCAATTTGTCTATTGAGTGGGTTATCTCGACGAAGGCGAACTTGACCTTGTCTAAGACGTCTCTGATTCAAAATTTCTTCCCTCACGCTCCTCTCTCCTTACTTCAGGATTTCTTCTTGCATGTTCCCTTTGCATTTGATCACGAATGCGCTCTAAATTCCTATACTCAGGATTTCTTGCGCGAAGTTCATTATGATCCCTAGTGTTTCTACTTTGTTCATCATCAACGTACCTCAGTGTTTTCTCGACGAGATCTATGACCTCGAGTATTTCTTATTTGCTCTTCAGAGCGAATTTGTGGATCTTGCCGCCTTGTTCTATGTTGAACAGTATTTGCTATTTGCTCAACAGATCGAACCTCAGGGTCTTCACGCCGAGACCTATGACCTCGAGTATCTCTTATTTGCTCTTCAGAGCGAATTTGGGGATATTGCCGCCTCGTTTTATGTTGAACAGTATTTGCAATTTGCTCAACCGATCGAACCTCGGGGTCTTCACGCCGAGACCTATGACCTCGAGTATCTCTTATTTGCTCTTCAGAGCGAATTTGGGGACCTTGCCGCCTTGTTCTATGTTGAACAGTATTTGCAACTTGCTCAACAGATCGAACCTCGGGGTCTTCACGCCGAGACCTATGACCTCGAGTATTTCTTATTTGCTCTTCAGAGCGAATTTGCGGATTTTCCCGCCAGGTTCTATGTTGATTTGTATTGATACTCTGTTCAGACAGACGTACATCGGAATCTAGTCTACGATTAGCGTGACTTACAGTATTTTGTGACTGCTTACTATCTCTATATAAAGAGTTTGCACGAGGAACTCTCATACGTCTTCTATTTTGAAGACGACTTAGTAATATAGATTTTCTACTTAATCTAGGCATGATTACTTAATAATAAATGGATTAATATATAAAATACTTATAGATAATACTTATATAATTCAGTCTGTCCGGGTGTTAAAAGTTGGATCCTAGGTGCTGCTCTCTTTCACTGTTTCCTTGTAAGTCCTATGCTATTGCTCGTCACTGTACACTGTACTGTGTAATACACTAAAATTAGTTTGAATAAAGCACTTTGCTTGTAAAGACATCTAGTGAAACTGAAACTACAAACACAGTGTACTGATATTTATTATACTCTTGCAACATGTTGGTACAGCTTACGTACTTTTGTAGGTATACCTATATATTATATTACTTAGCTATTCACTAACATAATAATACATAATATTTAGTTATATTTATATTTTATAAATTAGTAGTTTATTTCATTGTATTGAAATTAAGTTCTCGGAAAATCCCTCAGTAAATTACTTTTGTTAAACGCTTTCTAAAACAGGGGGATCTATGGTACCTATTTTGAAGGGTCTACCCATGAAGGCTAAATTAACAATAACTTACATATAATTAAGTATGGTATACACATATGTAGAGCAGGTATGTAGATTTTCTTCTTTCTGTCTTAATATCTAAACCTTTCATAAGCTGCCAACGGCGCTAGGTAAAAATGTAATTTTCTTGACTTTACAGTTCACCTCATGACCTTCATATTAAAATGTGTCGCAAAACTGAAATAATAGACAGTAGCATGTAAACCGATGGGGTCGCAGTTTATCTATAACCACATAAAAAGGGTCCTTAGCCCTTGTGATACTACATTACTAATATTTATTTCATGCAATTTTTTCTAGAAAGATTTTTTTGCTCTATACAAAGTCCAGCACTCTAAGAAACTTTTTTAGCATTGTTGACTGGTATATTTTATAATAAGTTCATCATGATGGCTGAGAAAATATACCTACCCACTGATTATCACCAAATATTAGAAGAAATATATGTATATAGAAATCTATATCTATCACTTTAGGTGATGCAAACAACTCTTTGGTGAACAAAACTATGCTCTGTTGCAACATGTTGCGAAAGTATAAAAATGTTGCGAAAGAGTTCAACATTCATTACTCGATTATTATTTGGTATCTTATTAACTTATGTTATTGATCATAGATTTATTTTGTGTCAATACTATTTTTTTCTCCGAAATGTTAACTTTTATAAAAATAAGCTATTTAACTCAAATATGGCATATGTGATATAAACTGAACCAAAGGGGTTTGTTTTAATATGTGGGGTATATGAGGTTGCTATTGTACCAGAGGAGTGGAAATCAGTAGGTTAGGGTTATAAGGTTTAAACAAAGTCTAGACCAATTTCATTCATATGCAGCGATATACATTATTTTTAAGAAAAACTGTCCATTTAATATCATTAAATTATCAAATTGACGAAAAAAAGTATACCATAAGTAGTACATGTGAGCTGGGAAAATCAAAGACCAGAAAATTCCTCCAAACCGTATATTAAACAAGTAAGGAAGGGCTAAGTTCGGATGTAACCGAACATTTTATACTCTCGCAAAGTCAAATAGTATACTCGTTTGAGATTTCTTTGTGGATTGGCTGATATTTTCGGTAGAAGGTCAACTATAGGCACTGGGGTCCACATATTTAGTACTTAGGGGCTTAAACAGTTTTGGTTCGATTTAGACAATTTTTGGCCACAAGGTGGCATACTTTAATCGCATTATTCACGCAAAGTTTTATCCCGATACAGTCATTGTTGCCTGATTTGCATAGTGGAAAGTGAAATAATCAGATGGAATTTAAAATGGTGTTATATGGAAAGTAGGCGTGGTTGTAGTCCGATTTCGCCCATTTTTGCACTATGACATAGAAACATAAAAAGAATGTTATGCACCGAATTTGGTTGAAATCGGTTAAGCAGATCTTAAGATATGGGTTTTCACCTAAAAGTGGGCTGTGCCACGCCCACTGTCTAATTTTGAACGCGGTTCCTATAAAGTCATCTTATACCATCTCAGAGATAAAATTTAATGTCTCTGGCGTGTTTAGTGCTTGATTTATCGCGCTTTTAGTAGTTTTTAACAGTACCGTTATATGGGGAGTGGGCGGAGTTGCCACCCGATTTCAACTATTTTCACACCGTCAATAGAAGTGCTAAAAACATTTGCTTCCAGTGAATTTTGTTATTATAGCATTAGCGGTTTAGGAGATATGCACATTAAACCTATTAGAGGCAGAGCCACGCCCACTTTTTAAAAAAAAATTTTAACTGCAGATGCCCCTCCCTAATGTGATCCTGTGTACCAAATAACAGTCTTGTATCTTATTGCGGAGCTTAGTTATGGCAAGTTATTTGTTTTTGATTAATGGCGTTTTGTGGGCGTGGCAGTGGTCCGATTACGCCTATCTGCAATACCAACCGTCTCACGGTACCATGAAACATGTCTACCAAGTTTCATAAAGATATCTCAATTTTTACTCAAGTTAGAGCTTGCACGGACGGACGGACGGACAGACAGTCACCCGGATTTCAACTCGTCTCTTCATCCTGATCATTTATATATATATAACCCTATATCTAACTCGATTAGTTTTAGGTGATACAAACAACCGTTAGGTGAACAAAACTATTATACTCTGTAGCAACAGGTTGCGAGAGTATAAAAAAAAATATTAATACTCACTGTTCGACATATTCGGCATAAAACTGGTTAGAATAACGAAAAGCATTATAAGTAGTATATGGAATTTGAGGGCAGTATTAACCCGATTTTATTAGTTATTTCCAATACCACATACTACTAACATTCCACAGACTAATAAAATGCTCCCACTGTTTCATTAAGGTACCTCACATACCATCACCAATCAAATGGAGTAAAGTCAGACGAATGTTCGAAAATCCTGATATTAGTTACATGGGGGCTAAGGAAAATGTTCACCCGATTTGATCTTGTTATGAGTAAAACACGCTCTCTCCTTTTCATTAGGATAACTCACATATGCGGTATAAAGTCACGCGGAAGTTCAAAAATATTTATATTAGATATATGAGGGCTACAAGAACTATTGATCCGATTCAACCCATTTTTGAAACAAAGACATACTATTATCGATAGTTTCATTTATTTATTATATTATATGAATTTCAATTATATAATATATCTCACACAATGGCCGATATTTACGGTAACAAGTCAACTATAGGTACTTGGGTCCACATATTCAGTACCTAGGGGCTTGAACAGTTTTGGTTCGATTTAGAGAATTTTTGGGCACAAGGTGGCATACTTTTAACGTATTATTCACGCAAAGGTTTACACCAATATAATCATTGTTGCTTGATTTGCATAGTGGAATGGGAAAGAATCAAGTGGAATTTAAAATGGTGTCATATGGAAAATAGGCGTGGTTGTACTCCGATTTCGCCCATTTTCGCACCATAGAAATATAAAAAGAATGTTATGTACCAAATTTGGTTTAAATCGGTTAAAAATATCCCAAGATATGGGTTTTCACCTAAAAGTGGGCGGTGTCACGCCCACTGTCTAATTTTGAACACGGTTCCTATAAAGTCATCTCATACTATCCCTGAGATAAAATTTAATGTCTCTGGCGTGTTTAGTGCTTGATTTATCGCGCTTTTAGTAGTTTTTAACAGTACCGTTATATGGGGAGTGGGCGGAGTTGCCACCCGATTTCAACTATTTTCACACCGTCAATAGAAGTGCTAAAAACATTTGCTTCCAGTGAATTTTGTTATTATAGCATTAGCGGTTTAGGAGATATGCACATTAAACCTATTAGAGGCAGAGCCACGCCCACTTTTTAAAAAAAAATTTTAACTGCAGATGCCCCTCCCTAATGTGATCCTGTGTACCAAATAACAGTCTTGTATCTTATTGCGGAGCTTAGTTATGGCAAGTTATTTGTTTTTGATTAATGGCGTTTTGTGGGCGTGGCAGTGGTCCGATTACGCCTATCTGCAATACCAACCGTCTCACGGTACCATGAAACATGTCTACCAAGTTTCATAAAGATATCTCAATTTTTACTCAAGTTAGAGCTTGCACGGACGGACGGACGGACAGACAGTCACCCGGATTTCAACTCGTCTCTTCATCCTGATCATTTATATATATATAACCCTATATCTAACTCGATTAGTTTTAGGTGATACAAACAACCGTTAGGTGAACAAAACTATTATACTCTGTAGCAACAGGTTGCGAGAGTATAAAAAAAAATATTAATACTCACTGTTCGACATATTCGGCATAAAACTGGTTAGAATAACGAAAAGCATTATAAGTAGTATATGGAATTTGAGGGCAGTATTAACCCGATTTTATTAGTTATTTCCAATACCACATACTACTAACATTCCACAGACTAATAAAATGCTCCCACTGTTTCATTAAGGTACCTCACATACCATCACCAATCAAATGGAGTAAAGTCAGACGAATGTTCGAAAATCCTGATATTAGTTACATGGGGGCTAAGGAAAATGTTCACCCGATTTGATCTTGTTATGAGTAAAACACGCTCTCTCCTTTTCATTAGGATAACTCACATATGCGGTATAAAGTCACGCGGAAGTTCAAAAATATTTATATTAGATATATGAGGGCTACAAGAACTATTGATCCGATTCAACCCATTTTTGAAACAAAGACATACTATTATCGATAGTTTCATTTATTTATTATATTATATGAATTTCAATTATATAATATATCTCACACAATGGCCGATATTTACGGTAACAAGTCAACTATAGGTACTTGGGTCCACATATTCAGTACCTAGGGGCTTGAACAGTTTTGGTTCGATTTAGAGAATTTTTGGGCACAAGGTGGCATACTTTTAACGTATTATTCACGCAAAGGTTTACACCAATATAATCATTGTTGCTTGATTTGCATAGTGGAATGGGAAAGAATCAAGTGGAATTTAAAATGGTGTCATATGGAAAATAGGCGTGGTTGTACTCCGATTTCGCCCATTTTCGCACCATAGAAATATAAAAAGAATGTTATGTACCAAATTTGGTTTAAATCGGTTAAAAATATCCCAAGATATGGGTTTTCACCTAAAAGTGGGCGGTGTCACGCCCACTGTCTAATTTTGAACACGGTTCCTATAAAGTCATCTCATACTATCCCTGAGATAAAATTTAATGTCTCTGGCGTGTTTAGTGCTTGATTTATCGCGCTTTTAGATGCCCCTCTCTAATGTGATCTCGTGTACCAAATAACAGTCTTGTATCTTATTGCGGAGCTTAGTTATGACAATTTATTTGTGTTTGATTAATGGCGTTTTCTGGGCGTGGCAGTGGTCCGATTACGCCCATCTGCAATACCAACTGTCTTACTGTACCAGGAAACATGTGTACCAAGTTTCATAAAGATATCTCAATTTTTACTCAAGTTACAGCTTGCACGGACGGACAGACAGTCACCCGGATTTCAACTCGTCTCTTCATCCTGACCCTTCAACCCTATATCTAACTCGATTAGTTTTAGGTGATACAAACAACCGTTAGGTGAACAAAACTATTATACTCTGTAGCAACATGTTGCGAGAGTATAAAAAATGACTCTAAATAGTGAGAACGAGAGTCTTGTTGCTAGACTAATAACTGCAACAAATGCTTCTCTTAGATTGGTGGTAGAGGAGTTGCGAAGGCAACTGCAGGATTTAACACAGTCAACTACAGTCGTTGATTATAAAATAGACGTGATCGATCCACATATCAATTGTGATAAGTCACTTGAGGTGGTCAAGTCACTACCAGAATTTAATCTGGTCTAAATACGTTAGATGGAAGGAATCAGCCAATAACGCAATGAGCTTATGTGTAAGGGGCAGCCGTAGATATTTTGCTGCAATAACTATACTAAGAAATAAAATTACAGACGATGATAACGACATTTTATCCAATCACGGAACGGTTTTTAATTTCGATGCCATTTTGGCACGACTCGATTTTGCTTACGCGGACAAGCGACCAGCTCATATTATCGAACATGCGATGAGCATTTTGCGACAGGGCACTTCTTCAATTATTGAATACTACAAGGTGCGTTCCCAAGTAAACAGTAAAAAAGTAACAAAGTAATTTCTAGTGGCGCCATCTATATGCCGACTAGTGCGTTAGAATCTGCTATCTTTTATCGACTCCCATTTCATTACATTTCATTTATTGGAAGGGAAGTTATTGCGTTTTAAGTGTCAGTATGTTTTTATCATCGGTGCGAAAATGAGCTTCGAACAAAGAGCCAACATTAAATTTTGTTTTAAAATTGGTAAAACTTCTACCGAAACGTTTCAATTAATGAAACAAGTTTATGGCGATGATTGCCTATCCCGTAGCAGAGTGCAGGAGTGGTTTCAACGTTTTCAAAGTGGTCGTGAGGACATAAATGAGAAATGAGCCGAAACCCAAAAAATCGCGCCTGGAGAAGTCAAAAGTGAAGACAATGCTGATTTGTTTTTATGATTCCAAGGGTATTGTCCACAAAGAATTTATTCCCTCCGGCCAAAACGTTAATGCGGTATTCTACCTTGGAGTTTTGAAGCGTTTGGTACGCCGTATTCGACGTGTTCGGCCCGAATATCGTGAAGATGGAAGTTGGCGTTTGTTGCACAATAATGCGCCGTCTCATCGATCGACGCTTGTGACCGATTATTTGACCAAAAATCACATTTTGACAATCAACCACTCCCCGTATTCACCTGACATGGCACCGTGCGACTTCTACCTTTTCGTAAAAATGCATTTGCCGATGAAAGAAAGCGTTATGCAGACGTGGAGGCCATTCAAAAGGCTTGCACCGGTATACTCCCGACCATACCGGGCAACGAACTAAAACACTCGTTCGACATGCTTTTGGACCGTGCAAAAAGCTGTATTAAAGCAGAAGGAGACTATTTTGAATAAAATTAATTGATTTTGCCGATAAAACAATTTGTTCTGGCTTTTTTTAAAGTCCTGTTTACCTTGGAAAGCACCTTGTATAGTAAGGTTAATGAAAAATTAACTTTACTAATTAATAAAACGATAATGACTTACGGATCGGAAGAATTAAACGCAAAAAGTAGGCGGGCTGCGTTGCGTATATTTATAACAGATCTAAATGGAAATTTAGCCAATATATTATTTTCACTATTACCAAGTGATTTGCCAAATGCGTTGGGAAAAGCACAATAATTAGAATCAAATAATATGCGATCAATTTTCGCACCACAATTCGGGAAAAATCCGAATTATTACAGACAACGTACTAACATCAATAACGGACATTTCAATAATAATTTATAACGTAAGTAATAATGTACATAATACAAGAATAAATACTACAGATAAACGACCATATGCCAGCGCACAACTAAGTAATCAACCACAATAAAACACAAAGGATAAATAATATTAAAGCGTATCATTTTTTAGATCAAAACTAACTCTGCCATATATTTTCTTATATGACAGGGTTAATGGCCAAAACTTTAAAATACTCGTGGATACGGGAGCAAAAAGTTGCTATATAAAATCAGGAATTATTGACAATAAAAACGAATTAAATATATATAAAAGAGTAAAAACAATTAATGGATTTTCGATAATACGTTATTATCATTTTATTACTCTATTTGATAAAAGACAAATTTTTTACGAAATCGAAAATTTAGAAGCAGACGTTTTAATTGGATACAAATTTCTGAAAGAAATTAATGCAGTGATCAACTTGAAAGAAAAAAAGTTGATAATAAATAATGGGAAGGAAGAAGACATATTTAGCTTAGGAGATGAATCTGAGCAACATGAGAGTAAAGGAAATTTAAAAGATGAAAACATTAAAGGAAATATAATTAATTTGGAAGCAGAGACTCCTAAAGCTCCAGCTGAAGATTAATGCCCGCACAATGAATATATCAAAAATAAAAAATATAATGTGGAACAAGAAAGTTCTACAACGCCAACCGATGGGAATACCGTCAACAAAAATAAAAAATCCAATTATAAAATATATAATGTGGAACAAAAAAGTTCTACAACGCTAGCCGATGGTAATACCGGCAAAAAAAGAATAAAATTTACTGTGGAACAAAAAAGTTCTGCAACGCCAGGCGATGTACTTACCGACAATAAAGATAATTATCTAAACAAAATTACTTCGGAGGAAAAATTCTCTGAAGCATCAGCCGAAGAAAATACCGGCATAAATAAAGAAAAAATTGAATATTTGAGGAAAAAAATAAGAAATAAAATAAATGATATACATTCTTCAATAAAGATGAATTTACCATTTCGAACGGATATTCGTGCGGAAATAAGAACCTCGGTAAATATTCCAATTTGGAGTAAACAGTATCAGTATCCTTTAGCATCAAATGCTTTTGTGAATAAAGAAATCGATAATCTTTTAAAAAACGAAGTTCTACACCAAGTAAAAGTCCTTATAATTCTCCAATCTGGGTGGTACCAAAAAAGGGTTTCGATGATGATGGCACAGCAAAATTAAGAATAGTACAATAGTAAATTTCAAAAAACTAAATGAAATTACTATTTCGTATACATATCCGATACCAGATACAAATGTTATACTTTCAAATCTAGGAGGATCACAGTATTTCTCCACAATCGATTTAAAATCAGGATTTCACCAAATTTTAATGAAGCCTGAGGACATCGAGAAAACTGCATTTTCAGTAAATAATGAAAAATACGAATTTTTAAGAATGCCATTTGGTTTAAAGAATATTCCAACGAGCTATGGAAAACGTATTAAGAGAATTTATTGGAAAATGTCATGTAGATATTGATGATATAATTGTTTTTTCACGCAACTTAGTCGATCATATAAAACATTTGAATCAAGTAATCAACATACTTAAAAAATCGAATATGAAAATATCATTAGAAAAGTCAAAATTTTTTGAAAATGAAGTTGAATTTTTGGGATATATAGTTGCAAAAGATGTAATCAAAACAGATCCGCATAAAATTGAAGCGATATGTAGTTTTCCATTACCAAAAACAGTACGACAACTTCGAAGTTTCATAGGAATGATTGGATTAATATCCAGTAATATAACAAATTTATCAAGGATTTCGCAGCAATAGCTAAACCATTAAACAAACATTTATCTGGAGAAAATGGACATGTATCTCAGCATATGTCAAAGAAAATTGAAGTTCGATTAGAGCAGGACGCAATTTTAGCATTTGAAAAATTAAAACAATTACTAATCAATCAAGTAGAATTGACTCAACCCGACTTTAATAAAAAAATTTATATTAGCAACCGATGCCTCAAATGATGCATAAATGGTGCTGTATTAAGCCAAGATGGAAAACCTATTACGTTTATCTCTAAAGCATTGAGTTCCACAGAAAAGAATTATGCAACGAATAAGAAAGAACTTTATGCCATAGTTTGGGCATTAAAAACTTTAATAAACTACCTTTATGGAGTATCAGATTTAGAAATACATACAGATCACCAACCTTTGACTTTCGCAGTCTTTTCGAGAAATCCTAATGTAAAAATGAAAAGATGGCATACCATTATTGAGGAATATGCTCCAAAAATGATTTATAAACCGGGAAAAATTAATATAGTCGCGGATGCATTATCTCGACAAAACTTAAATAATATAACTGATGATTCATCAGAAATGGACACACAGCATTCAGCAGAAATCTCTGATAATACACAAATTCAAGAAACTAAAAAACCATTGAATCAATTCAAGCAACAAATACTTCTTAGTAAAGGTCGCTTTACCATTCACGAATCTATTAATAATTTTAATAAAATTAGGCATATTATTGAATATGATACACTTGAAAATTTAATGACTATTCTAAAAGAATTCTTACAACCAAATCTTGTAACTGCAATATATTGTACACCTGAAGACTTATATGAAATAAAGATTAAATTAAAAGAAACATTTACTAAAAAGTTTTTATTTATAAAAAATTTTCCCATGGATATACCAAACAAGGAAGACCAGGGAACAATAGAGCAAACTCATAACAGAGCGCACATGGGCTTTGACGAAAATATTAAACAAATCTCAACTTTTTACTATTGGCCAGAAATGCATAAACATTTGTAATAAAAATAAATATGACAGACATCCCATAAAAATACCTATTGGAGAGGTCCTATACCTAAAGAGGAGGGAATACAAATACACATAGGTATATTTTATGCACAATCATTAAAATTCATTACATGTATCGATAGTTATTCAAAGTTTTTGGTTATTAAACAAATTGAAGTTAAGATTAATTTAGAAGATAAAGTGTTAGAGATATTACAAGGGTTCCCTAATGTAAAGGTAATAACAATTGATAATGAACCAGGACTTACTACGGTAGAATTTAAATCCCTGACGCAGAAACTTCAGATTAAAATTTTTTCTGCAACCCAAATCATGGCACCAAATCAAATAGTCAGATAGAGAGGGTACATTCAACAATAATTGAAATATCACGATGTATAAAACAAGAATACAATTGAATCAGCTTTTCGTAATCAATATATAGAGCCGCTCACCAATACAATAAAACTATATATTCGGTAACTGATAAGAAACCATTAGAAGTCCTTTATAATAAGCTCTCTCATGATAATTTACCAGACAAACTTTTATTAGCACAAACTAGGATGCTAGAAAGACAAAATAAAAATAGATTTAACAAAACATATTTATGTGGAGATGTTATATATGAAAAAATAATAAGGGAGAGAAATAAGCTAAAGCCTAGATACAAAAAACAAGTAATAAAAGCAGATTCAGGGAATAAGGTTACAATCAGCTACAGAAATAGAATAGTACATAAAGATAATATTAAATCTTGAATATATATAATTCAAAATGAACACGGACGATTGACTATAACTGATTTAATGGACATTGCAAACTTTAAGATATTACAAAATAAAGATGTAATTGTTATATATTGTATATTAAGTATCCAAAAATTATAAATGATTGCAAATACTATGAAGTAAGAGCAATCACACAAGAAGACGGTAAATTAGTAATTGGCAAAGAAATTGCAAAATGCAAGAAAGAATATATTAATATAAAAAATTGTATACTTGCCTATCAGATATTTTGCCCAAAAAAAAGGTAAATATTAAAAAATCAAAGAAAACAAGTAAGGAAGGGTTAAGTTCGGATGTAACCGAACATTTTACAAGTATACTCTCACAAAGTCAAATGGTATACTCGTTGCGTCGCATCTTGCCGCCTTGTTCTATGTTGACCGATATTTGGTTGAAATCGGTTAAGCGGATCTCAAGATATGGGTTTTCACCTAAAAATGGACGGTGCCACGCCCACTGACTAATTTTGAACGCGGTTCCTATAAAGTCATCGCTTGCGAACCTAGAGATTAAATTTAATGTCTGACTTGTTTAATGCTTGTCTTATCGCGCTTCTAGTATTTTTTTAACAGTACTGTTATATGGGGAGTTGGGGGGGATGTGTCACCCGATTTCACCCATTCTCACACTGTAAGTAGAGAGGCTAAAAACATTTGCTTTCAGTTAATTTTGTTATTATAGCTTTAGCAGTTTAGGACATATACACATTAAACCTATTAGGGCCGGGACCACGCCCCCTTTAATAAAAAAAATTTTAACTGCAGATGACCCTCCCTAATGTGACCCCGTATATCAAATAACAGTCTTGTATCTGATTGCGGAGCTTAGTTATGTTTTTGATTAATGGCGTTTTGTGAGCGAGGCAGTGGTCCGATTACGCCCATCTGCAATACCAACCGTCTTACGGTACCAAGAAACATGTGTACAAAGTTTCATGAAGATATCTCAATTTTTACTCAATTTACAGCTTGCACGGACGGACGGACAGACAGTCCCCCGAATTTCAACTCGTCTCTTCATCCTGATCATTTATATATATATAATATAAATCGATTAGTTTTAGGTGATACAAACAACCGTTAGGTGAACAAAACTATTATACTCTGTAGCAACAAGTTGCGAGAGTATAAAAATAAAGAAATAGATGTAATTAAAGAAGGAGCAATATTAGTCTCCGGAAATAACACAATTGATGCCTATGCTATAAATGGAGTTTACCTTGTTACTTTTGATTATACAAATATTAACAATGTTATATATGAAAATGTCGATTGTAAAATTGAAAATATTTAAAGAACAATCATATTAATAATTTGGAAATTATAGAATATATTGAAACAAAAAATAAAGAAATGAACCTTGAAAACATAAATATTTTAGCTGAACGAATGAAAGTTTTTAAACATCATTCATTTTTATGGTACATACTTGTAATTTTGTTAATAATGTACATATGCTAGAGAGGGGGGAGTTAACGGCAGCCTCCACACAGTAGCTTTACGCTTATTATAAACAAAACTGTATCTTTGCACTTAGCAATGATACAGCTTCTTAATAAGCATATTTACTTATTTAAGTAATCAATATTCTTTTTCATTAAGCTAAGACCACCCATAAAATGTAAACAATAAAACCAATTACTGAATAAGCGAATATTGTAACTAACACTTATTGTAAGAATTAAGTAAATAAGAAAATTGTATAAATAAGAGTAAATTGAAATAAAGAGACCAGTTACCCATCAGGATCACTCAAACTATCATATTTGATTTCTTCCGCGCATTTGTGGAGTACTATATTTTTTTAACACTTCCGAAACGAAGGAAGTTAATTTGTACGCATAAATCTCGTTTATTTGCTTACACAATGTTTTGTGGCAATTGCAATTAGAAGTCATGACAACAAGGCACAATTAAACGTGTAACAATTTTGTGGCCAACAACAACAATAAAACAGAGTGCGACATTGAAGAATCCACAATATGGGCATGAACTAAAAGAATCAGTAGTTGTTGTTGTTGTTTTGCTTCTACTACTCTAAGTGAGCACGTGCGAATCGCGTACACTCGACAACGCGTTGCCATGCAACCTTTTTACCGTCGCTGCGCACTTCTTCCGCCAACCATTGCACATATTCAATTGAAAATATGAAATAATATCAACCATTGTAAAAACAACAACAATAACATATCCTTTATTATAGAGGCGAGTGAAAATAGCAAATAAGCCATTGATGGCAAAGGCGAACAAACAGCTGTAGCAACAATTAACACAGACGCGGAGTAGAGCAACAACAGCACTTAGAATGGGTAGCATGTTGGCAACAACATCACGTAGCCAGCGATATAGCGCAATGCACCCAGCGCAACATTTCATAATTGAGTGCGTCTAAAATTTTGCGACGCGCAGTTTTTGTACGCGTCGTATGCAAGTTAACGCCACCGCTCACACATAGCACTTAACTGTAAAGTAAACATAATAGTTTAATTGAAAAGTAACTCTAAGCAATAGCAAAATATCGCCAATCACTATTTGTAAACAGATTTCGGTATTAAATTCTCAATAATAACAAAATCGCAATCCAATAGACTCAAGGTTAAAGAATTTCATCAAATGATGAAATTCATATTAAATAAACAATAATGAATAGTATAAATAGGCTTAAGTGTAAAATAAGTCAGACTCTTTTCTGTAAGAAGGCGTTCTGGAAAGATGACAGAATAAAGTTGAAGCAACAGCTTAGTTTGTTTTTTTAAAAACATTTCGCGGCTGGGCTAAAAATTAAGTGGCGATCCTGCCAGGAGATGTAAAAAAATCTCTTGAACTCAAATAAAAAATTTTTTGGCAACTAAAAAAGGAGACAAAAATCTCCAGTTGTCCAAAATAAAGAAACAAGTATCGTAATAAATACGAGAAAACTAAAACCAAAACCGAAAAAACTGAGTAACAAATAAAGGAGACAAAAATCTCCAGTTGCTTAATTACAAGAAATAAGTATCGTGAATAAAATAATACGAGAAAAAATATAAAAAAAAAAATAAAAAAAACTTTGGAAAGTGAAGGAGATATAACAAATAATTATTAACGGTGGTAGTGACCAGGCATCAACAAGGAGATATAACAAATAATTATTAACGGTGATAGTGACCAGGCATCAACAAGGAGATATAACAAATAATTATTAACGGTGGTATAGTCCCTCTAAGTTAGGATACAAAAGACTATATTGGTGTGATAAGTGTAGCGACAATCACAATCATTCCAAGTGCCCAAGGAAAAAATAATAATAAATAAATAAATAAAAGAATTTGTTTTTAAATAAAAAAAAAACTGGAAAAAGTAACAAAAAAGTTTTCCGTAATGGCCTTGGCAAATAACGGTAATAATTCGATGAATATGGATGTGGTGTCTAGGTTAATAGCAGCTAGTACTGCTTCATTGCGAACAGAATTGGAGCAAGTTAGGCTCCAGCTTAGGAATTTAAGCTCTAATAATAATGTAACTGAATACTCGGTTGAGAGTATCGACTCGACCATTCATTGTGATGAAAGTTTAGATGTCAAAAAATCTCTTCCCGAATTTAAGGGAAAAATAAATAATTACGTTAGCTGGCGTGAAGCCGCCAATAACTCTATGTCTTTATACCAGGGGGAGTAAAAAATACTTCGCAGCTTTACTAATACTGCGTAATAAATTAACGCAGGATGCCAATGACATCTTGACAAACCACGGCACTGTCCTTAACTTCGACGCTATTTTGAGTCGATTGGACTTCGCATATGCCGATAAGAGACCCTGTCATATAATAGAGCAGGAGATGAGTATACTAAGACAAGGTCCCAGGACCTTATTAGAATTTTATAACGAGGTAAATAAAAAAATTAACGTTATTAACTAACAAAACAATTATGACTCATGGCACGAATTCTGCCATAACAAAGGAATTGAATATTAAAAATAGGGATACAGCTCTACGTACTTTTATAACGGGACTTAATCCCCCATTGGATCAAATTCTTTTTACGCTGGCACCAAAAGATTTGCCAAACGCTCTTGCTAAGGCGCAAGAATTATATTCAAATCAAATGCGAGCACAATTTGCTTTGCATTTTTCAATAAATAGTCACATGATAAATTCAAGGGGTCCTTCACAGGGAAATCAGAGGGCTCACAATTTTCAAAATAATTTAAGGTATCCAATAAGGACGCCACAGATAAATGAAGTTACACAAAATCGTCCAGAACCGATGGACGTGGATCAGTCTTTCCAAATATTAAATAGGCCTAGCCCAAGGCGAACAAACCAGTCGCAGGTAAGGGTAAATAGGGGTAATTATCAGACAAATTACCAACCAAATAACGTACCAAAAAGGGGAAATGATAGTGCTCAAATCAGCTCTCAACCTCAGCAGAAGGTACAAAGGATTAATAATTTAAACGAAAATCATTTTTTAGAGTAAATCTCGATTTGCCCTATATTATTAAATCGGATAAAAAAACGGGGCAAATATTTAGAATATTAATAGATACGGGGGCAACCAGTTCATATATACGGGCGGGAATATATACTAATAAAAATATTTTAGCAATTAAGAAGAGGTAAGGACCATTAATGGTTCGACCATCATACAATATTACCACAACGTCAATCTGTTTGGGTTTCAGGAACGGTTTTATGAAATTGATAATTTAGAGAGTGATCTCTTAATTGGATTAAATTTCTTAAATAAAATCAGAGCCAAAATTGATATTCCAAATCGAGTATTGTTATATGGTGATAGCCAAATAGAAAAAATACATTTTCTGGATGATTTAAACAATTTAAACCCCTTGGGATTCGAAAATCCTAAGGCGCCTGCCGATGTAAATACCGGCCACGGAAAAGAAAAATGTGAAAATAAAAGTAAAAGAAATAAAATTTTGAACCCCTTGGGATTCAAACATCTTAAGGCGCCCGCCGACGATAATACCGGCAACAAAAAAAACAAAACGCTTACTAAAAGCTGATTTTGGGAAAACAATAAACCAAAAAGAAATTGGGCATGTTTCCGAAAGCGGACATGTGTTACATAATTTATTGATTAACAACCCCGATCAAGTTTCAAAGATCGGAGGACCATCAGCATTGAATGATGAAAGAAAAATGATAAAAACATTGCAAAATGAAGCAATTGAGGAAATTTTGGAAATACATAGGAATGTAAACTTAGATCTGCCCTTTCGTACTGATGTAGAGGCGGAAATACGAATAACTGAGGATAGACCAATTTGGTGAAAGCAATATCCTTATCCAATGTCAGTGAATAGATTTGTTAATGAGGAAATTAAAAATTTGTTGCAAAAGGGAATAATCAGGGAAAGTAAAAGCCCATACAACTCTCCAGTATGGGTAGTTCCAAAGAAAGGAATGAATGACGACGGAAGTCCAAAATTGAGATTGGTGATCGATTTCAAAAAAATTAAAGAAAAAAAAAACAATGTCGGATAGGTACCCGATGCCAAACCCTGAAGTAATACTGACAAATTTAGGAAAGTCAAAATACTTTTCCACAATTGATTTGGAGTCTGCCGAGCATTTTTCAACGAGCTATGGATAATGTGTTGAGAGAATATATAGGGAAGTTCTGTCATGTGTATATTGATGACGTTATAATTTTTTCAAAAAGTTTAAAAGAACACAAAAAACATTTGAATTTGATAATTGAAATGTTAAGGGGGGCAAACATGAAAATATCGTCTGAAAAATCAAAGTTTTATCAAATGGAAGTTGAATTTTTGGGATATGTAGTAGCTAAGGATATTATTAAAACAGATCCAAAAAAAAAATTGAAACTATTCATAATTACCCAGTACCAAGGACATTACGACAGTTGAGAGGATTTTTGGGATTAACAGGGTACTATAGGAAATTTATAGAAAATTATGCGGCAATATCGAAGCCATTAACTAAATATTTACAGGGAGAAAATGGAAAGATTTCTCAATACTTGTCAAAGAAGAAAAGTGTTGATCTTGATCAGAGTGGCATAACTGCTTGTGAAAGATTGAAAAATTTATTGTCTCAACAGGTGCAATTAACGCAACCTAATTATAATATAAAGTTCGTTCTAACTACTGATGCGTCGAATGTGGATTTGGGAGCTGTGTTATCACAGGAGGGTAAGCCCATTATATTTATATCAAAAACATTAAATTCTACAGAAATGAATTATGCAACAAATGAAAAGGAACTATTTGCCATAGTGTGGGCACTAAAAACATTAAGAAAAATTATTTATAAGCCAGGGGCAACAAATGTCGTTGCTGATGCATTGTCAAGACAGATACTAAATAGCATAACTAGCCGTGAGGAGTCAGATCGTTCAGGTGATTCAGTAACGAATACTCAACATTCAGCAGAAAGTAGTGATGAGTATCACATTCACGAAACAAAGAAACCATTAAATCATTTTAAACAGCAAATATTGATTAATGATGGAGCAAGAATAACAGTCTTGGAGACGATTTCTTATTTTAATAATAAGCGATTTTTAATCGAGTACGACATACCACAAAATATAATTGGTGTTTTGAAAGAATATATAAATCCAAAAATAGTTACGGGAATACACTGCACATCTCAAGTGCTTTATGAAATAAAAAATCTGTTAAGGGAAGCATTTCCAGCGATAAAATTTTTTTATACAAAGTTCTTCGCTAATGATGTGACTAATAGAGAGGATCAGGGGGCAATTATTGAACAAACGCATAATAGAGCACATAGAAATTATAGAGAAAATATGGCTCAAATTAGGCAAGAATATTATTGGCCGTTAATGGTAAAACAATTGAAGCAATATGCGAAAAATTGTAATATATGTAATAGTAATAAGTATGAAAGGCATCCGAAATTAATTCCAATAGGTGAAGCACCAATACCAGAAAAAGAAGGAGAACAACTCCATATTGATATATTTTTTGCACAAAAATTAAAGTTTATTACGTGTTTGGATTCTTATTCCAAATATTTCGTTATCAAGTGTATTGAAGATAAACTTAATTTAGAAGATAAGGTTTTCGAACTTTTGCAGACATTTCCAGATGTTAAAAGTATATTTATAGATAACGAACCGGGGTTTAGTACGATACAGTTCAAGTCTTTAATGGAAAGATTTAATATACAAATTTATTATTGTGCACCACGTCACAGTACTAGCAATGGACAAGTAGAAAGGGTTCATTCGACACTGGTGGAGATTTCTCGATGTTTGAAGAAAGAACATAATTTGATAAGTGATTACGAATCAATTATGAGGGCAGTTCAGCAGTATAACAGAACAGTACACTCGGCAACAGATAAAAAACCTTATAATGTTTTATTTAACAAAGAAGCACATGGAAATATGAGAGAAATATTAAAAAATGCTCAGGAAAAAATGTTGAAGTACCATAATAAAAAACGGATTCAAGAAAGTTATCATAGAGGGGAAGTTATATATGAAAAAATATATGGGGAAAGAAATAAATTAAAACCCAAATAGTAATAGAGGATTTAGGAAATAGGGTTAAAATACAAAGCAGAAACAGAATTATTCATAAGGATAATATTAAAGTGTAATTTTATAATTTTATAGAAACAATGGGAACACATAAACAAATTTTATTGTTAATGTTGTATGCTACAATTATCACATCAGATATAATTGATTATACAAGGGAACACTATATACTAATAGAGGAGGAAAATGCAACAATTTTTGAAAATTATGGATCACTGTATCATTTGACTAATTTATCGCTATTTGAGAACATTATAAAAAACTATAGAATCGATGAGAAAATAGTATTATTTGAAGATTTGAATATGGATTTTGAAATACAAATGATAGAAACGTTATTAGAAAAATTAAAAATTGATAATAGATCAAAAAGAGGTATTAATGAGCTTGGGACAGTTTGGAAATGGATTACAGGTACACCTGACCATGATGATTTTATGCAAATAACAAATAAAGTAAATGATTTAATAGAAAATAATAATAAACAATTTACAACTAATTCACAGTTATTTAAGACCATTACGGAATTAACTCAAATATTAAAACAATTACAAGGTAGCTCTAATGAAAAAACTGTTTTAAGACAAAGGAATAAACTAATAATAAATGAACTTGAAAACACAGTAGAAACAATTGCATTGTCAAAAGTAGGAATATTAAATCCATTAATTTTAGATATGGCAGAAATAAAAGAAATAATAAACGAAGAAAAAGTTAATGTATCAATATCAGATCTTATGGATGTATCCGATTTCAAAATTGCACAAAAAAACAATTTAATAGTTATTTACATTAAATATCCAAAAGTAAAAAACATATGTAAATTATTTAAAGCAATAGCTGTCGCACAAAGCGATGGAAAATTATTTATTGAAAATGAAATAATAAAATGTCAAGATAAATTTTATTCCGTAAAATTTTGTAAAAATGAATTGAATAATGCATTTTGTATGATAAAAGCAAATAATACATGTTTGTCTGATATGTTAAATAATAAGCATGCTAATTGTACAAAAATTAGTGAAAAAAATTAATCTATAAAAATTATTAAAGATGGAGCGATAGTAGTATCTGAAAAACATAAAGTTAATAATCACATAATAAACGGAGTTTATTTGGTAACTTTTCAAGATAATGTAACAATTGATAGTAAAATATATGAAAACCCAACAGGAAAAATCATTAATTAAATTTAAAAGAAGGAAAATTTAAAACATTTTTTATAAAAGAATATATTGAAACAAAAATGTAGATTTGAGATTAAACATCTTCAATATACTTACACCATTAAAACAGGAAATAAACAATAATCCCATTTGGTGGTCAATTACTATTATAGCGTTAATGACATTATTGGTTTTTTTTGTTTATAAATTTTTTATATACATTACTTCTCAAATTCAATTAAAAAATTCTAAAGAAAAAGAAGAAAATTTATTGAGGTTGTCAAATCAAATCAACCACTTAACAGCATTATATTCGAAGACGGGACGCTTCGACTTAGAGGTGGGGGAGTTAACGCCACCGCTCACACATAGCACTTAACTGTAAAGTAAACATAATAGTTTAATTAAAAAGTTACTCTAAGCAATAGCAAAATATCGCCAGTCACTATTTGTAAACAGATTTCGGTATTAAATTCTCAATAATAACAAAATCGCAATCCAATAGACTCAAGGTTAAAGAATTTCATCAACTGATGAAATTCATATTAAATAAACAATAATGAATAGTATAAATAGGCTTAAGTGTAAAATAATTCAGACTCTTTTCTGTAAGAAGGCGTTCTGGAAAGATGACAGAATAAAGTTGAAGCAACAGCTTAATTTGTTTTATTAAAAACATTTCGCGGCTGGGCTAAAAATTAAGTTGCACACACACACTTATGTAAGTATATTGCAACGCCATAAGCGACCAAATGCACTACCAATAATTATGATTAGCACCAAAAGTAGCAGCGGCAACAATAAAAAAAACAACAACAAGTGCGGAAAAGTCAGACGCCTCTACGACACTCGCGCTACATCAAGTGGCGGGTTAGGGGCGCGTGTGCAAGAGGAGCCACCGTGGCAATTACGAGTGGCAGCTTGGTCATGACAATGGCACTAGAACAACAACAGCGGCAATAATGACAATATCGCCGCGACCACATAAAAGGGAAAACTAACAAAGGCACGCAAGGCAGCAAACTAATATGCCTATAAGTAGTCAATCAATATGCTCCAGATCCGGTGATAGCTACATGGGAAGCAATAAGTAGATGATTGCCGCGTCGCTGCGTTGCTACTGCAGGGAAGAGTAAAGCTGAAGCACACAGTAAGAAAAACAACAAAGGCAACAACAACAGCAAACGTTTGCGTAGAGACCGCAGTGCGTAGCCGCACACACGCAGCGCGAAATATGAAGAGTTATCACAATAACCAGCGGCTACACAGAATGCAACATTGTCAGCCAGAGCTCACAGACGTTAGCAACTCTGCTTGCTGGCAATTATTGTTATTATCGGTGTGTGTGCGGGTTAAGAGTGGAAAGAAGTGCAATAAAAATAGCTTTCCACATTATAACACGGGTGTCTATGCGGCCGCGGCGCGTTCGTGTCTGCGACTAGTTAACTCTCAGCTTATTTGGTCAGTCATCTATCTGTCGTCGGAGAATGACAAGCGCATTGCGTACTCTTACACATACGAGGTGTGTTCAAAGGAAAAGGTGAATTTTGATTTTTCGCGGGCTGTATTCATTCGATTATCGATATTTTGTTTTTGTTAGAATCGGATACATATGTTTATCATTTGCTTACATTAGGAGCCAATTTTGATTAGTAGTTTATTATTGACAACAGAAAAGGTTAGTCACGTTTTTGTTAATCAAAGAATATGTATTACATTTTACGTTAAAAATGGAATAAAGAGCTCCACGGCACTTGAAATGTTGACTGTGGCATTCGGTAAGTCCACTTTGTCCCAAAAAAGTTCCATCCTGGAGGTGCGATCACGTCATCAAGCGAAGAAAATATTGAAACAGTGAAAAAAATTGTTCTTGAAAACCAAACGTCGAACCACTATTGGGGAAGTTGCAAAGGATGTTGGCATATAAATCGGGATGTGCCATTCAATTTTCTCGAATTTTTAAGGCATAAAACGTGTGGCAGCGAAGTTTGTTCCGAAATCGCTAAATTTTGAGTAAAAGCAATGTCACATTAGTATCGCTCAGGAGTTGTTAAATGATGTCAAAACCTAGCCGGGTCTGCTCAAACGGGTCATTTGGCTCTCTACGACTTTTAAGATCAAATCAGAATCGAGGAAAGAGTTGATGGTTATACCGAAAAGCGCATTTCACAAGTGTATTATATCCGAGGGGGATTTCTTTGAATGGGACAAATTTGATATTGATGAATAAATAAGTACTTTTCAAAAAAATAGAAAGTTCACCGTTTTTTGAACACACCTCTTATGTTAGCGTTAAAACTGCGCGGTTACGCAAGTGTTTTTGTTGGCATTGTTGCCATAGAAATACCACTTGCGTATGTGTACTCGCTTGTGTGTGTGTGTGTTGGCCGGCCACTTGGCAATTGGCATGGTGCTGCCCGCCAATTAGGGATTATTGTTAGCAATAATAACTGCTTCATCGTGCTGTACTCACATTCTTGGGAAAGTACGAGTAAATACAAACAAATATCCAAATATAATAAAAAAACAGAAAAAATGTTAATTCGGTTGCACCGAAACTATAATACTCTTCACAAATACAAAAATTCCTTACAAGATTTTGATCGTTTAGTTTGTATGGCAGCTATATGCTATATTGATCCGATCCAAACAATTTCTTTGGAGATCCTATTATTGCCATCCATTCCAAATTTCGTGAAGATATCTCGTCAAATGAAAAAGTTTTCCATACAAGAACTTGATTCCGATCGTACAGTTTGTATGGCAGCTATATGCTATAGCAACTCGATCTGATTAATTTCTTTGGAGATTACACCATTGTCTTAGGCAATAACCCATGACAAACTTCGTGAAGATATCTTGTCAAATGAAAGAGTTGTCCATACAAGTACTTGGTGCAATAAGCAGCTCCCTAGAGAGAAGAGGACGCGTGCGAAATTTCAGGTCGATATCTCAAAAACTGAGGGACTAGTTTGCGTACATAAAGACGAATGAACGGACAGACAGAGGGACATGGTTAAATCGACTCAGCTCGTCATTCTGATTATTTGTATAGCTATTTTATATAGAAGTATCCTTATAGGTGTTAATAAAAAGCTTGTTCAGCATTGCAGTTTTTATATACTTTAATATATAATTATGACGCATTTTAATTAAACAAATTTATTTTAATAAATTTTACTAGTCCGAGATCAAAAATATTACCCCGCACAATGGAACATATTCATAAAAAATAAAATTATGTTATGGTACAGTTTGATCCTATCAAATTATCTCTAGTGTTAGTAAAAATGTGTGACATCTTTATAATGGGTATATGTCTCCAGGAAATAGTATGCACACATTTCATTCATAACTGGCATCTAACTTAGTAAAACGAGTTTACTTAAATTCAATAAATTACATTTCAAATTTTAGACCGATATATCAAAAACTAATTCGAGTATATACAAGCAGGCAGATGTGGCTAAAACGACTCGCCTCGTCTCGCTAATCATTTATATATGTTATGTATCATATTTACATTAAATTGTATTCGACATTTCCTTTTATGTGTCCCAGTAAACTTAATATACTTCATATAAAAAGAGATATGCACACAATCCAGATATAGATACATATTTTCACACATTGAAGCAGCTTTTAACATCATTTACGAGACACATTTTGGAATAGAAGTCATACAATCAGTTCACCAGTTTGTAATATTTCCCATTAACAACTATTATCTGTTAATATCGTTTAGGCGATCAGTAATTAAATATTTCAGATAACCAAGTCTACAATTAGACTAGATCATGGCCTAAGCGACACAGTACATACATACTTACTCACCGAGCCAAGCATCTGAGTCAGACCATGGCATGTCGCTGGTTGTACATCGCCAACAACCGAGCGCTACTGGCGAGTTCCGCGCATAGTTGCTGTCATTATTAAAGACATGTGCGCTTAATAGACGCACAAGAACTACAAACCTAAGAATATTTCCGACTTCTGTAGAGAGAGTGAGTGGCAAAAATACCAGCTCACACGCGTATTTGCCACTACAAGTGCGGCATGCAACAACGCCGGCATCACATGAACAATAGCAAAGTTGATACCAACAAAAAAACAACAACTGGGAGCAGAGGCGGCAACATTACACAAACAACAAGAACAAAAAGTGATGAAAAGTCAATAATAGGCAGTCGACTGGCAATTTAAAACAGGCATACCACGTCAGGACGACTCACTACAATTGCCATTTTGTAGACAATTTCAGCGTATATGTACTCGAACATATGGTAGATGCAATGACGAAATGTTGACGCTGTTGATGTTAGCTGCTGCTTTTGATGTAGTACTTTCACTTTGTTGTTAACGAGCGCGTATGTATGAATGTGTATGTGTCTGGTTGTTACCACTCTTCGCTATCCTTTGTTCTATCTTTTGATAGACTAGGCGCCCTCCGCTGCGCTCCGGGACGTCCGCCCCCCGCCGAGCGCAAGCTAGCTCGCTCTTATGTTAGTTGATTCTCGACAGCAGCAGAAAACTTTTATATATAATAGAGAGATGTACTGCCATTTTTTTTTATTATGCCCAACAACATGCCTGTTGCAACAGACTGCATTAATTGCTGCAAAAAAACAAAAAAAAAATACTCTAAAACTATGCAGCTAAAAGAAACCTAAAAAATAGTCTAATCGTGAAGTTATTTTTTTCAAATTATAAGCGAAACATACATATTAAATATTAAGTGTACGGTTGCAAGTATTGAAAATTACAAGCAATACAGACATATGTACGTATATTGATTTTCAAAAACTAAGTGTTTCGTATCGGGTTGTTGGCATAAAAAAGTGTTTAACTTTTTAGTTTTTTTAAACTATGTTTATTTATTTTTATTTTTTATTACAAACATAAAAATAACACAGGAATTCGTTATTTCTTTGCATTCTAGTAGGTACCAACTAAGTTATGAACTTTCGACATGTGTAAGAGGAGATTTCTCGCTTCCTCATTTACATGTTTATTAAGCCTTTTATAGTGGACCTCTACCTGAAATTTGATTTCTTCGGCTACTGTATTCATCTTTAGATCGCGATGAACATTAGCGTTTCTGATGTATCAGGGATCATTAACAATGTCTCTTAATGCCTTGTTTTGAAAACGTTGAATAATATTTATGATTCTATCATTGGCGCAACCCCACAGTTGCGCACCATATGACCATACCGGCTTAATAATTTGTTTGTATAAAAGTAATTTCTTATGTATGGACCGGTTTGACTTTCGTCCAATTAGCTACTTTATTCAAGTTAAGTTCAATCCTTTTTATCTTAATATGCTCTTTTAGCATCAAGCATATTGCCAAGATATAATATTATATTTGGCTGTATTGGCATATGGTAGACAGACATCAAAAATACTTACATATACTAAGTTAATAAGTGGTCCTTTTGTTCATAAAATTCACAAGAACCGACTTGCAAGCGTTTAGTTTTATACTCCATTTCTTAGTCCTATTGAATATGGAGGTGATTGCATATTGCGGATCTGGCGCAGCTTTTTCTGCTGTTTATTCCCTTACGCGGTGTCATCAGCAAAAGTGGAAGTCATACTGTTTGATGCTAACCTTAAGTTTCTTGAATACAGAATACAGTCAATTTCGGTTAAGTACCACAAGCAAAGATGCAGATTTTTCGTGGAACTTAAGAGGGAATGGCACTTAAATGAATAACGCTTGAGTACTATATGGTACTTACATATATTCTGTGTGTTAAAAATATTCATTAAATATATAAAGATGTAAGCTTTTTATACAGTAGCAACATGTTGCTACAGAGTACAATAGTTTTGTTAACCTAACGGTTGTTTGCATCACCTAAAACTAATCGAAATAGATACTGGCGTATATATATATATACATGCTCAAATATAAGGTTGGAAGGTATCTCCCTTCCGCTTTTTTGTCTTTTGAATTTCGCGGCTATGTACAAAGCGCTACAGAGCTCGTATCTGGCAACACTATACATAATTTGAAAGGTCTTGACATAACCTACAAAACAAAATGCATGATTAGTTTGGATATTGCGTTCAACAGTTATAGACGTGTAAACATGGAGTTCACTAACGCCGAAATTCGCGCTATTTTAAAGTTTTCCTTCGTTAAAGGCAAATCCGCTAGAGAAACGTTCCGTGAGATTAATGGTGTTTTGGGGGATGGTACTCTATCACTTCGAACCGCGGAGGAATGGTTTCGACGATTCAGAGCCGGTGAAAACGACACCATGGATAATCCAGCCGGCGGAAGACCTGTGACGACAAATACCGATCAAATCATGGAATACATCGAGTTAGACCGGCATATGGCATCTCGTGACATCGCCCAGGAGATGGGAGTTAGTCACCAAACCATTTTGAACCATCTGCAGAAGGCTGGATACAAAAAAAAGTTTGATGTTTGGGTGCCGCATAATTTGACGCAAAAAAACCTTCTGTACCGAATCAACGCCTGCGATATGCTGCTGAAAGGGAACGAACTCGTCCCATTCTTGAAGCGGATGGTAACTGGCGACGAAAAATGGATCACATACGACAATATCAAGCGAAAACGGTCGTGGTCGAAGGCCGGTGAATCGTCCCAAACAGTGGCCAAGCCGGGATTGACGGCCATGAAGGTTTTGCTGTGTGTTTGGTGGGATTGGAAGGGAATCATCCACTGTGAGCTGCTCCCATATGGCCAGACGCTTAATTCTACTGCGAACAACTGGACCGCTTGAAGCAGGCGATCGAAGCGTCCAGAATTTGGCCAACAGGAAGGGTGTAGTGTTCCACCAGGACAACGCCAGACCACACACTTCGTTGATGACTCGTCAGAAGCTACGGGAGCTCGGATGGGAGGTTTTATCGCATCCACCATATAGCCCGGACGTAGCGCCAAGTGATTACCACCTGTTCCATGGCGAATGCCCTTGGTGGTGTGAAGTTGAACTCAAAAGAGGCTTGTGAAAAGTGGCTGTCCGAATTCTTCGCAAATAAGGAGGGGGGCTTCTACGAAGAAGGTATTATGAAGTTGCCGTCTAGATGGAAACAGATCATCGAACAAAACGGCGCATATTTTAACTAAATCCGATCACTGTAATACTTTTTATAAAGCATTGAATGAAGAGCAAAAAAGCGGAAGGGAAATAACGGTCAACCTTATATAAACGAGACTGGCTCAAAAAAACAAAAACGGTTAATTATTCTTCAATATTTATTTTATCCCCTTCAAAATAGTCACCATTAGAGGCGATACACATATGCCACCTTTTTTTCCAATCTTCATAACACTTCTGGTAGGCCGCTTTAGGTATGGCTTTCAGTTCCTTCTTCGAATTCTCTTTTATGACTTCAATCGACTGAAAATGCTTTCCACGAAGCGGCAATTTGAGTTTAGGAAAAAGAAAAAAGTCACACGGTGCCATGTCGGGTGAACTTGCGGAACAATATTTACGTTGTTTTTGGTCAAATAATCGCGTACAAGTCGAGACGTATGAGCTGGCGCATTATCATGATGTAGAAACCATGACTTGTTGTCCCACAAATTCTTCCTTTTGAGACGAATTGAAATCCTAATGTCTGTATGTCCGTCCGTCTGTCTGTGTAAGCTGTAACTTCAGTAAAAATTAAGATATCTTGATGAAACTTGGTACACATATTCCTTGGCGAAAAAGTAAGGAACAGTTTGTAGATAGACGTAATCTGACAACTGCCACGCCTGCAAAACGCGATTTTTTAAAAACGTATATAGTGCTATAACTAAGCCGTAAATTAAGATACAGAACTCAAATTTGGCACAACGAATCTAATTGAGGAGGTGGTTTGAAAATCTTGAACAGAGGGTGTGGCCCGGTCCCCTAATAAGTTTAATGTATAAATCTCACAAACGAATAAAGCTATATCCACCAAATTTTCATACAACAAATATTTTCAACTCTTCTTACAATAATGTTAAAAATTTGGCACAACGAATCTAATTGAGGAGGTGGTTTGAAAATCTTGAACAGAGGGTGTGGCCCGGTCCCCTAATAAGTTTAATGTATAAATCTCCCAAACCAATAAAGCTATATCAACCAAATTTTCATACAACAAATATTTTCAACTCTTCTTACAGTAATGTGAAAAAAGGTGAAATCGGATGAACCTCCCTCCTCCCTATATACCAGAGGCATGAAATGTTAAATCCAGAATATAATATAATTATAGGTGCAACGGTCAAAATCGGACGATGCGCATAGCACAGCCGACATTTAGGTGAAATCACATATCTCCGGACGTACTTCACCAATTTCAACCAACTTTGAAACATACCATTATTTTGACATTCCAATATCACAGTTCGAAAATGGGCGAAATCTGACTACAACCACGCCTACTTAGATAAAGTTGGATGAATACTACGCCTATCTCCCATCTACCTAATATAAAATTTTCAAACTTCCGGTTTCCTAGCAAAATTAACTGAACGTATCATATTGAATATACTTTAGTTTAATGCGGACAATATGTGAAATTATATTATACTACATGTCCCTTATCCTAACAAGCCTTATTATACCCTGAACAGGGTACGTCCGAGACGTCCTATGAAATATATACAAAAATTAACAGCATGATGAGCTGAGTTGATTTAGCCGTCCGATTTGTTGTCCGTCTTTCTGTCTGTATGTCCGCGAACTACCTCACTTTGTAAGCTATCGATCTGAAATATTGCACCTGTCCTTTGCTCACTAAGAAGCTTCTCATTTGTCTGATATCGTACCACTATAGATATAGCTGCCATACAATCGGAATCAAGTGCTTGTATGGGCAACTTTTTTATTTGACGTAATATCTGCACGAAATTTGGCATGAGTTATTTTCTAAGGCAACAATGTAATCTCCGAAGAAATTGTTTAAATCGAAGCACTATAGCATATAGCTGCCATACAAACTGAATGATCAAGTGCTTGTAAGGAAAAGTTTTTCATTTGACGAGATATCTTCACGAAATTAGATCGGAATCAAGTTCTTCTAAGGTACCTTTGTATTGTGAAGGGTATTATAGCTTCGGTGCAACCGAGGCGCTGAACATGAATGGAGCTCGTTAAGACCTTGGTCTTAATCTCATATCTATAATATCATTAATTCCTATTTTCTCGTTGACGTTTTCACATCAGCTCAATAATTATGATTTAGCCTCTTCGGTTAAGTTTATGTCAGATATATCTCATTTGAGATTGATTTTAGTATAATTTTCGCTGACGGGAAGTAAAGTATAATTATAAAACTAATTGAGCCTTTGACGTATATTACATATAACTTATAAAAATTCCAAACTTGATTGTAATTCATTCACGATTTCGTCTTGTAATGAATGTTAAATTCTTTCGCAACATTTTTAACATGAAGTTTTGCCAACACCTGAAAGTATATCCATGGCCTTGATCCTTGCAAGCTGTAAGAGTATGAAATGTTCGGTTTCACCAGAACTAAGTCATTCCTTACTTTTGTATTATAATTTTTATGGTGTCTGCTCATATATTATATATCAGTTCAGAGTTCGTTTTCGCTCATTAGCAATGGAGTGGGGAGCTAAAGAAAATCGTATTCCGCTGATTGCTTTACATAAGTGTGGAATAAGCGCAAGTAAAGTTTACGAGCTTTCTAATAAACTGAATATTTCAAGAATGTTTTTTTCCACACTATTGATGGTTTTTCCCAAACGTCTACAGTTGATGACAGATAGAGAAGTGGCGTCCTCGCATGTGAACGCAGACGCAAAAATGTCCTTAGAACACAGAAACTTTTGTCATGGTAAAGCCTTATATCTCTTAACTTTTGAAAAAAAGGGTTAAAAGTGGGGGCAAAAGTCTACCAGGATATTTTAGAAGAAAGTTTCTGCGCGATCACACAAAGAAGAAAAAAGCACATAGCAGTGTCTTAAAAGCAATATTAATATTTTCATAGCTGTAGACGATTGGCGGTCAGGAAGTCCAAATTTGAAGCTAATGGACTATAGTTTGTGGTCAGAGTTGGAGAACATGGTCTGTCGAATACCCCACAATCATAAAAACTTTGGTTCGAGCAGTCGTCAATATCAATAAAATCTGTAGGCGCTGCTATTGGCCAATGGTCAATGGTCCCATCGTTTGAGGGATCGTGTGAATCGCTCATTATATTCATATTCATTATTAAATAAAATTAACTTCATTAAAAAATGTATTATAGGTTCATTTTTATAACGACCTAAACTTGTAATATAACTTATGGCAGGATTAAGATTACAGGATTCTTTCCACGATTTAGATCGAATCCTGACTCTTAGCGCTTTCTTAA
This sequence comes from Bactrocera oleae, assembly GCF_042242935.1. NCBI lineage: Eukaryota > Metazoa > Arthropoda > Insecta > Diptera > Tephritidae > Bactrocera > Bactrocera oleae. The sequence continues at coordinate 30,697,341 of NC_091537.1, forward strand.
CTTTACGCTTTTGTTTAATTTTTAAGTTCACAAATAGTTCACAATAGTGATACGCAAATTAGGTTCCACAGCAGAGGTCGACATTGAATTTTTCTTGTTTATGTAACATTTCAAGACAATAGGTCTTCAATCGACTTAGTGTTTTTTGGCTTCATTACTTTTGAGCTACTTTTCAGAACTTCGAAAAAAGTGAACTTAGTCGTCTGTACACGATGCGGGTTGTTCATGACAAATTTATGGAGATGTTTTGTTTATTCAAGGTTTTGCGCAAAGCATTTGCAGTCCAATTACAGTACTTTGGTTTTTCGGAAATTGGTTTTTGGCACTGGATGGTTTTGTGCTTACCATTGCATTTAACGTATTGAACTTGTTGGTATGTTCAAATGCCTGGAAATTTTACATTAACCAATTTTCGCTGCTTTTGCGAAAAAAAATGTATCGATTAAAATCCAAAGGCTTTCAGTTAGTCTTGAAAAACTTATTTTAATGAATTCATATTTTTCCTACATTTATGAAAGCCGTGACATCATGTTGCGTATACGCGACGCTGGCGCATCGCTCGACAAATAAATGATCAGGGCGAATTTAACAGAAATAAAGATTTATTTTTTTATTCTACTTTATAGCTTTAGAAATAATTAAAAACATATTATATAATAGCAATCAAATTTCGTTAAACTGAGTAAAACAAGAGGAAATAATAAGAATTTTGGATTTCGAGTCGTGGAAGTTTTCGGAGTCTTTATTCCTCTTCCTGAACCCGATTTTCCACATCTTCTGCTTCCGCTGGCTGCTTTCAACAAATGTCAAAAGACCTCGCGTCACTTCCAATGTGAATTCAATTTGCCTGAGAGATTTAGATTTATTCTTCTTATCGTTGAGACAGTGGATCTTACATGCGTTCACTGAAACAGTGTTGAGAAAATCGTGAACAGTGGCCACCACCCCGTATGGCAATTCAGTAGTGGACACAGCATCATCGTGCAAATCTACTAATCTACTAATGTTTGTTGTATTCGCATTTCATTCGATATTGAGGAATCTTGATTATTTGTTTTCTTCTCGCCAATATCTGGAAGCTTTTTGTGTTGGCTTGGCTCCGATGAAGTTTTAAGCGAGTGTCGCCAAAGAGGAGAATCTCCGAATAATATGACGTAAAAATGTTCTCGAAGTAAAACGAATGAATTTCCAGATTTTCGATGGATTCGACGCACCGAATCCCAGCGTATGGAATTGCATGAAAAAGAAATCCCGAATCAGAACAGAGGCACCACAGTTTGAAGCCGAATTGAATTGGTTTCCCTCTTATGAAATTGTTGCAGTTGTGACGCCCGAAATAGGGAATCATTTGTTCATCAATCGATAAATGGGTAGCAAATCCCCAAAATTCTCGTATTTTTTATTTAATAGATCCCTCAGCGGTCGAACTTTGGCAAATTTGTCCGACTTGTATATGTTACTGTTGTTCATCAAGTGCAACATCGATTTTAGTGTCCGAAAGATTGTCGAGTCATTGATTGTTTCACGATAGCTAGCCCAAGATCCGGCTACACCAACCAATAGGGCTCGATCTAAGTAAGTGTGTGGTAGCCAGAAAGAAAAATAATGCGAAAAATTGTAAAATTATCCATAAAACAAAAATTAATCATTGAAAACCATTTCTTCTTTCAATTTACGTATAAAAAATGCACAAAAGAAACCCGACGGAACGTCGAATTCATTTGTCGCACCCAATGTTTGGGATTAAAAATTAGATTCAATGAAAATTTAACTTTTAATCCCAACACCGGGATAAAAAATTAATTTTTAACTAGAAAATTCGCAGCCCTAGTTATCATTCAAGAATTCAATATGAATATTCAACTGCTTTATGCCACCTTTTTCTTTCAATTGTGGTATACTACGAAATAATATCCTTTCTGCAAATAAAGACCCTTATTCTCTTTATATCTGTAGCTACATTCAATAGCAATAACAATTTTAGGTAACAATATTAAGTTATTCACCATGGTGGTTTGGACAGAAGTTATATCTCTTTGTCGTCGTCGCGTATTGTGTTCACCTTCTTATACATACAATCGTGTGTTCTTAGTCCAGTCATTATAGTAAGTTCACCTCGGAATTCAGATACCCAGCTGTAAGTCTGTAAATTCTTGTATATTGACACCCTAAAAGTTGTCTCAAAACCTACATATGGTAGGGTGTACGGAACTAATAAATTTCAAGGTCAAAGGTCACAAAAATCGGTTTTTTGCGCTTTTTTTGTAAATCTCTCATTTCCTATGGGTTTTTTGCTATTGGTATTTATTATCAATATTGTAGAATACAAAATTCTCTACAAATTTTGTTTAAAAATTTTTTTCATACGGTGAACCGTTTTCGAGATAGAGGTCAACCGGTGCCTCCGATCAAAAACGCGCCATATGTAGTTGATGAACTATCGATAAATCAATGATTATAAATATTTGTCAATTTTTATTAACTATTATATTATATTTTATCATTTTTTCCTAACCTATCCACTTTTTATTCAGTATTAATTTATTTAACAACACTTACCTGCCCATGAAATTGCAGAATTGTTAATGAAAATATAGGAATTATATTTGAATGTAAACCTTATTAATATTAATAACTTCTTACATGATAAAAAAAAATTAAAAAAATTTATTAAAAAATATCATTCAATACATTTATTTTTATTAAAAGTAAAAAAATGGAATAAAGGGTACAAAAACTACAATTTATAATTTTAATCATCTTCTTCCTCTTCATCGTCGTCTTCCGGCTGCTGGTAAATTTCAAACTGGTCTTCATTATCGTCTTCAACGACATTTGTTTCAAGTTCTTCCATGATTTCGGGGTCAAAAGTTCCATCTTCGTTAATGTCGCTCTGATATGGTAGAGCATTGAGACAAGCTTGCCCATTACATTGGCCACAAGCTAAAGAGCATTGCAAGCCCGCTTTCCTGCATCCGCATCGCGAACCACAACCACTCTTGCAGTTGCAGAAAATTGTATTTAGCAAATGTTCTGGAGCAGGTGGTAAAATTGTCATGTTTTTTTCCCTTTTTAAAAAGCGCAGAAGTTGCGTCACATCCACTTAATGCGTGCAGAAATAAAATATGTGTTTTGGAATGAGGATAATTATCAAAACTTTTAGTCGAGTATATCTCTGTTTTTACATTGCCTTTCCCAACTTTTTTAAAGAAAATTTCTTGTTCGTAAGACTGTGTACGCCCAATTAAAATGATGGGTAAATCAATATCTTGTCCTATTATTTACAAATTTACAGATTTTAAAGAAGATGCACTTAATTATTTTCTAATTAAAATGTTATTAGTGTTAATGGGAATATAATTATAGTAAGATTTAAGTTTTTCCCTTCATTATTTTATAATTTTAGGAAACGGTGATTATTATTGAATAGATAAAGATTTAAGGCATGAAGAAAATGAAAAAATATAATATAATAGTTAATAAAAATTGACAAATATTTATAATCATTGATTTATCGATAGTTCATCAACTATATATGGCGCGTTTTTGATCAGAGGCACCGGTTGACCTGAAGTGATGCTGTGACCGCGCGCTCTAAGCCCTCCATCTCGAAAACGGTTCACCGTATGAAAAAAAATGTCGAACAAAATTTGTAGAGAATTTTGTATTCTACAATATTGATAATAAATATCAACAGCAAAAAACCCATAGGAAATGAGATATTTACAAAAAAAGCGAAAAAAACCGATTTTTGTGGCCTTTAACCTTGAAATTTAATAGTTGCGTACACCCTACCATATGTAGGTTTTGAGACAACTTTTAGGGTGTCAATATACAATTATTTAAAGACTTACAGCTGGGTATCTGAATTCCGAGGTTCTTACCTAATTTAAGCTTAAATGACTGGACTATCTAATCACCGACGGCGTCGCCGAGTACGACGAATATTCGTCGTCGCAGTATTGTGTTTAAGCTACAATCACACCAACAGTCGAAACAGTGGTCTTCTACCATGATAGCGCACCCGCTTACACCCTCCTCGTCGATACCACCAAATTGATCGAATTGAATAAATGAAAATAGGCTAAGTCTTTAATTCCGGTATAATGTGAAAAATGATTTCAGTCCCCATAATGTACAGTTACGTTTTCATCCTTAATTTGTAAATAAACGATAGATGAAAATTTTTTGTAATAAAATGTAATACTCACAAGCCATTTATAACTTCTAACGAGTTATTCTATTTTCCTAACCTACCCAAATACCTATTGCTTTATATTGCCTATACATATATGTGGAAGTATATATGTACAATTACCTCCACATTTACGGTTAATCTCCATCAATACGCTAGATTTTTACTTCATTAAATTGCTTTACACCCCATTATAGGCGCATTTTCGGATGCACCGAACCAACATTCCAGCGAAAATTCAACTAAACTCAACTCGACTAGTCGCGAATCAACTGCGACAACAAACTTGCCACACAAAAGGTAAGTGCGCTTGATTTCGATGAAGATGAAGCATATATGGCCATTAAAGTTCCACAATCATGGCTGACTGAGTTGTGGCTCTGCGATCATCTTATTCACCGTACAACACCATCCAGGCAGCAAATACCCCTAAACCCGACTATCGCCTTCAGCACAACAATACACCGTTGGGTTTTGTCTTTCCGCGTCCGTCACTTTTATTGTATTTACTTGCGATTCATTACGAAATCACTGCTAGTCAGTCGTAAAGTAATAACAGCAGCAACATCGGTAGCAGCAGCTCAAAGCACTTGAACATACATCATCTTCACAGTCATTGTCATCAACATTACGTATTTATGACGCATTTTCTCATAGGACAACAACATACAAACAACTGCAATATTGACAGTGTGAGTGGTGATGAACAACAAAAAATGGGGCGCAACAAGTAGAATCAAGGCACGCGGCTTTTCTTAGCCACAACGTGACGAACGCTCGTGTCAGTTGCGGCACTTCGCTCATCGCAAACTCATTTCCACACACTAGATAGCGAGATCGTGGCGTTTTTTGCAGCGAATGGGACGTCCCCAGGGTCATTGCAAATATGTACAATACATAAATAGTTTGGCTGTGGCTTTGATGTGCGCTAGTAAACGTTGCAACTATAGCGGTTGTTAGATTGCGTAGACAGCCGCCGGTAGCCGCTGTAGGTGTACGTCTATTTTTCCTCCGGACGTCCATTGCGGTTGCGTTCATTTAGGCCGCGCAGTGAGTGGCGATCGATATTAATTTTAGTTTCATCATGTGTATGGAAGTAAATTTTTAATAGGGCTCGTCCATAGCTACACTATCTAAACCACGGTACTGCTTAGCCCCTCTGTATTTTCTTTCATCATTTCTGCCGTCGTTTGATGCAGCGAGTAGCAGGCCGGGATTGCTGATCATTATCAATGAGGCCAAGCCAGGCATCGTCACCGTACCACCTTCTTCATATAATCATCCAATCGCCGCGACTTTCATCCTCTTAAGCTCTCTATTTATTTCTACACTTCAACTGTTTCTCAATTTGGTGGGCAATTGACGTTTCGCTCCTCCATTCGTTCGATGGATTTTTAATCAAGTGCGCAGCGACGTTTTCAATGCTTACTATGCGCGTGTAAATAGATATGTCTGCTAGGTAGCAGTTCGGTACTTTTAGTAGCTAAAGAAGTAAATTTTCGTTTCAATAGAAGTGAAAATTACTACAAAGCTGAACAGGATTTTAAATTGAAAATACTTTCGTTAAAATAAATTAACAATGGCTTTGTCGAGCATTTTAAGCGTTGAACAAAGGCTGGATTTTCTACTATAAATAATAGCAGTCCAAATTCAAAACGAAATATAATACTGCACTTTAAAAAGGTATATACTTTTAAATTCAATGCGAAAGAGAGGGCGATCAAAATTTGTCACTCAATAAAGCATTTTTGAGATATGTGAGAGAAAATATGATATTGTCAAACACAAATACCTTGTCAACACAGCCATATATCAGAAAAGATATTATTATAAGCTACGATAGGAGAATAATACAAGGCCCGGTAAAAATATATCAATTAGTTTTCCAATAAATGACTTGAGAATTCTGTATCTCGCTTCTAATAAATGTGATTTAGTAAAAATCAAGAAGGTTTTGTTATGTGTTTGATGAGCATGTTCGGCAATAAACTACTATAAGCCGCACCCTTACGCTTACCGCTACCGCCAGACGGAGCAATCGCCCAGAAGAGACCAACTGTGGCCAATATGTGAGGAATTGAATTCCATCAGGACAACGCCAGGAAACACTCATCTATAGTACCACCCAGAAGCTCCAGAGCTTATTTGGGAGATTCTGATGTATACACGTTATAGTCCTGACCTGTCACCGAGTGATTACTATCCGTTCCCGTTTATGGCGAATGATCTTGCTGGTAAAATATTCGTCTCAAGTGAAATGTGTGAAAATCGACTATTCCAGTTTATTGCCAATAGTGACAAGGGTTTCTATAAGAGTGACATTACAAAATTGCTTTCAAAAAGGCAACAAGTTATCGAACAAAACGGTGCATATTTGACACAAATCAGATCATTCTAAATACGCAAAAATACCTCGATTTTAATGCAAAATAATTGATTTATTTTTATAAGGTCTTATAAAATAAACTAGGATAGTAATCCGAGCACACTATGACAAAATTCGTTCTGCATTGGAAAAGTCAAAAGAGTAAAGAATATAATTCCGTTGTAATTTCCATATGCGGAAAATGACTACTCCCAAAGCGAATTTACCATATAACAGACTACTGATCTATGTTTAATTTGTTTAATATTGATTGCCTTAGCAGTCTTAGCCCATGTAACAATATGCCTCGTGATCAAACGATCTTGTCGCATTGCTCGACAAGCAAAATCTAAAATTGTAATCAAAGAAACTTCTGACCAAGGTAGGCGTGGTACAGAGGTGCCTCCCAAGGTTTATCTGGGAAATAATTCCGTTATAATCAGTTAAGCTCATCTAAAATAATTGCTAAATCCATGTCTCGAACGTCTGCGACCGTGCTTTATGTCTTTCATATTCAAAAATTAATCGGCATCCTGGTTGATTTCAAACATATCTTACATCGAATAAAGCGTTTGAATATGATAATATCAACTTTTAAATTATTTTTTAGTTCCTTTCCCGACTTTCAATGAAAATATGTTATGAAGATAATAATTTTTTATTTCTTCACTTAAGCCTAAGAATCTTGTATTGACATTTCTTGTGCTAACAGTATCTAAGGCAATCCTAAGTAAGCTTTAACTTGTTCAAGATTATTTCAGCTCGCTTTCAAGTACAAGTAGGCCAATATGTATGTACGTAATCTTCATGATATGAAGCTGATTTGACTTGCTGTCATTTGAGAAACTCTATCGCAATTACAATATATCAACAGCATCATTTGCATTCACTATTGCCAATCGATACTCTGCCCCGCTACCTTTTTAAAATGTATAACTTTTCTACAACAAGGGAATGGGATCGGGATAGTGAATTCGCAAAAACGTCGCTGACGAGAAACAACATCTGTAGCGGGAACTGCATTAGCGACAGCAAAGACAGCAACAATGGAGCTTGGAGTGTTGTGACAGCCACCGCAGCAGCAACAACCTGGCCAACAGTCGGTCCGCCGCATACTCGTATATTCTATGCTGCGGATTGCGCTGCGTCCCTCCCGGTTGCGATGGAATTTTGTCATTTGTTTTACGTTGAGTAAATGATAACTGACAGTTGAACAGGCAAAACAGCGAAAATTGTCAATATAACCAAAAACAAATACAACAAGCTACTCTAGCCATGCCGCAGAAGCGAATGATTATGGCTGCCGCCTTAGCATCGACAGCTAGGCTACAAGCAGCAATGTCCATGACAGCGGCACAGCCGGAAGAAGGGTTACAATTCATGCATTTAAATATATAAACGGAACATCGGCATAGGGGTATTTTTCCAAAGGAATTTACAGCTTGACATTGCTGCCTTCGCTTTCGCTGTAGCGCGCCGCCACCATCTGTGGCATGTTCTTATAACTTAAATGTTAATAAATACTGCCAATGTCAATAAAACTCAGCGTACGAAAGACTAATACGGAAAACAAACTAATGCGAAAACAGCAACAATAGAGTACAATGCACAGCTTCTTTTCTATACTGTTTTGCTCTCATGCTACAGCCACTTTTGCCCTAGTCCGTAGAGATTTCCATTATAACGTATACATTTCCTCCAATACATATCATTATTACAATCGAAAAATATTTCAAGAACTCCGCTCGGATGTTCTTTTGTTTATATTCCTATTCTATTATGAACTTACGAATCTTACATTCGTATCATGATAATAAAGCGCTGTTAGATCTGCGGAGCCTTAAGAAAATTAAAATCGTATCTATAAACGTATCATACCGACTTATCAACTTCCCAACCCCTTAGCCAACCTTATCCCAAAAATTTAAGTTAGTCTTTAGGAGCTTGCTTATTGCTCTTCTTATTCCGAACCCGTATATATTGAAATAGTCAGGACTCCTGTTTCATCGCGATTATCCTGACAACCATTAAAACCACAACTATTGACCTATCGGAACATTCGTTCCTCTTTATAAGTATTGCGTAACACAATACATCCCACAGATTCCTTTATGGCAGAGTTTTTGAGATGGCCAGCACGGTCGAGTATCTAGGCCTTACGCTGGATTCCACTCTACGGTGGAAGCAGCATGTGGACCTAACAATAATCAAGGCTACAAAAGCACTCATGGTGTGCAATCGACTTGCTGGGAAATCCTGGGGGTGCTCCCCAAGGGCTATCAGGTGGATGTGCACCATGATTGTGAAGCCGATTATCACGTATGGAGCGGTGTCTTAGGTTTCTAAAGCATCGCAGTCTTCGGTAGAACCTCAACTGTCCAAGCTGGAAGTAATGCTAGAACTCACACCGCTACATATGTTAATCAAACAGACAGCCAAACAGACTCTACTTCAAATGACAACAGAAGGAGTTGACAGAGGGAAGGAAATGCACTAGCCCTTATCCCAAGGAACAGCATTACCAAAGTAGTAAACTTCACTAAGAAGTTCAAAGTTACCCTTGGCAACCAGGCGAAATGGAATGATTAATCCCTGAACCTGCTACTAAGGGAAAGCACTACCAAGTGGTACTCCGACGGCTTGAAAACGTCGGGGGGTATTGGTGCAGGGGTCGCTGGGCCAAACACCAAATTCTTCATTCTCATGGGAAGTTTTTCTAGCATTTTCCAGGCGGAAGTCTACGCTATAAGTCGGTGTGTAGAGATAAACCTCCAACGCAACTATCGCAATAAAAGTATTGCCATACTCAGCGATAGTCAGGCGGCACTAAAAGCGATCTCTGCCTATGAGGTCAGATCGCTTTTAGTGCAGTATGCATAGAACGGCTGAACAGCCTATCAAACCACAACCGAGTGCACCTTTTTTGGAGGCCAAGCCACAGGGGTATAGCCGGGAATGAACTTACTGACGAGTTTGGCCGCTCTGCAACCCCCACAAAAATGTAAAGACTATAACCATGCGTATTGGTTGGTCCACATACCATTAAAGAGCCGCTTCGTAGAGAGGAAAGAGCAGGCAGCGAGAGACATTGGCAACAACTCCAAGGCATGCACCATGCCAGGTCGCTAATGAGGGGTTACGACCTCAGACTTTTTAAAGCCGTAATCAATCTCCCGAGAAACGAATTCCGGCTGCTTGTCGTGTTCTACAGCGGCCATTGCAGGCTCAATAAGCACCTATTCAACATGGGCTTAGTCTCTTCTGTAAACTGCCAGCCCTGGGATCCATGTTTCCAAACAGGGATCGCATCACTTTACTAGCACCCAGCAAAATATTGGAGTTTATCAACATGCTGGGGCTAGATGAGTAGATATGACTTAGGGGATAGCACAATAGACCAAAGGTCGCGGTGTATACCTCTAACCTAATCTATTTAACACAATACATATAGAACAAACACAGAACCCACAATGGTGCAACGTACAATGGAAATAATTTCGAGCTCTCACTTTATCTTTCAACGTTTTGGACTAAATCTACCAACCATCTAAGGCGTTTTAATTTAGCCTACATTAGGAATAATCAAAGCGATTTGTCACTTCTAATTAAAGTTATTTCCTATTATATAGCCTAAAATCTCTTACTTAGTTAATTATTGTCTACATAATAGAGAATCTTACACTTTCATGGACGCAAATTCTAAGCCTTGAACTTCATGTATGAGTTCAGCATCAATTGTTAATCAAGGCTAATTGTTAGTCGATGCGGCACACTTGAGCTTGTATGCTCGATATCATCCGACGAATGGACGATTTTACAACTTTCAAGCCTCCTGCAAAACAAAAATTGTGTTTAATGAGAAGATTCTGACAGACACTGGTAATTTCGAATTCAGCAACCGGGACATGAACGCTATTGGGAGATTATTATTCCGCCGTAAATTATGATCAAACCTTACTCCGACCTTAGTATGGTGTTAGTGGAAAACTGAACCTCATCATATTATATATATCTTATAGAACCTGCCGAAATCGGGACATGAATTGAGAGTCCTTCATTTTGTATTTTTTCTCGATAAATTACTAAAAATATCCAATGTAAACCAATTGAATACAATCCTTTATATGTGGATTTATTAAAGTATTCAATAAAATAGATAACTTCATGTTTTTCAGGTTATTGACGGTTCTCGAACTCAACAGATGGTTAAAGTGCAAAACAACTTTCAACAAAATCATCTTTTTATATAAAGATAATAACATTATATTTGTGGTTAGTTCCTTTCGATGCATCCCGAAAGTTTTGGACGATCGGAGGTATTAAGATAGTAAGAAGACTAAAATCTGACCGAATATTCGTGAATCATGATACGGATTCGCCATTCGCGAAGATATTTGAAGGATTTCGCGAAAGAGGCTGGCTCTATCGATAACATTTTCTCTCTCCCAACTTATCTCAGGAACAATAATAAACCACAAATTATAGTAAAACTCATCTATGGCTAGTATTATATATTGCAAAAAACATTACGATATCAGAAAACTTAAAAATATTTTTCTGATTTCTAAATTATTAATTAATAATGATTATGAGAATTGTGAGCTAAAACTATTTGATCACTACCAACCATTTAATTAACTCGGAACTTTTTTGTCTGCATTTGCATCGCCGAAAACCCCTATAGCAGGGTAGGCGAACCAATGGCACGCGACACAATATTTTGGGCACGTGGGGGCAGCGCGGCGGCAGGGAGGAAGCGCTGCACGGCGCTAGTTTGTTTTGTTTTTATAATGCCGTGGGTTTCAATTGCGATTGACGCATTGTTTGCTTACGCATAAAGTAATAGTGAGTTTTGTTGACATAATTGTATTGTAAAGTTTATTCGGGTGATTTTAAACTGATATTAAATATTTTTCTTATTATTATTAAATTTTATTATGGCCAGCTCAGCAAAAAAGCAAAAAGTTCATGATACTAAGTTTAACAGAGAATTTCAAACTTGGTGGACTGAGAAATATGGCATGATTAGTAAAGGTGACAAAGCGGTGTGTTTTATGTTCTGGAACAGTGGTATGTAGAACATCGTCTGTTAAACGACATTTTGAAACAAATCATAAATCTGTTAGTCAAAAAAGCGATGCAGAGCAAAAAGAATTAATTGCAAGTGCATTGAATGACAGAAATAAACAGTCAACGTCTATGATTAAATTTGTTGGCAAAAATTGTAATACAAGCGCGGCAAGTTACGCGGCTGCAAATGTCATTGCTCGGCATGGTAAACCTTTTCAAGAAGGTGAGTTTTTGAAGAAAGCCTGGTTAGCATGCGCGCCCACTCCTTTTGAAGATTTCGACAATAAAGATAAGATAATTCAGCGCATCAAAGATACCCCTCTATCAAGAAACACCATAAAAGAAAGAATCTTAAAACTGGCCGAAAATATAACAGATCAACAAAAAATTGACATTAAAGATGCTTCTTTTATATCGCTGTTGTTGGACGAAGTCAACTCGGTGTATAATGGCTTACTGATGTATAATAGTGTTCGCTGGTTGAGTCGCGGGAATGTACTTGAAAGATTTGTTGATTGCTTGGAAGAAATCAGAATGTTTTTGCAAAATGAGGGAAAAATTGAACAATACCCACAGTTATTGGACGTTATGTGGCTTTCAAAATTGATGTTTTTTACAGACATATGCCAACATTTAAACACATTAAACGTAAAGCTTCAAGGGACAAACAAAACAATTATTGCCATGATAAATCTCGTTCCCGCTTTTGAGGCAAAACTGCAAGTTTTTAGAAACGATATTATCACAAGAAACTACAAGTATTTTCCAAACTTGAAAAAATATATGAATGATTTAGATATTCACGAGGCAGCAGACAAAGAAACAATTACTGAAGAATTTATTTCTGTGATCGATTCTTTAATCAAGGAATTTTTAGGTAGATTTTCTCAGTTCAAAGAATTGTCGGAAATACTCAAGTTCATTATGTACCCAGATGTGACGTCATTTCATAAACTGAACTTCTCTCAATTTGATTGGTTGGAAATTGAAGAATTTGAAATGCAGCTGATTGATTTCAAATCTAGTTCAATATGGATTCAAAAATTTATTGAAACAAGGAAAAAAGTTGGAATTAATTGAAACTGAAAGATCGACAAGTAATTTAAGTAAAAATGCTAATAATAAAATTCAGGAAACATGGAATGCGTTACCAGACACATTTAATTGTTTGAAGAAGCTTGCTCATGCTATTTTAACCATGTTTTCATCTACATATGCCTGCGAGTCGTTATTTTCAGAAATGAATAACATTAAAAACTCGGTTAGAAACCGTTTGCCAGATGAATCTAGTTCAGCATGCATTTTGCTAAAAGTAACATCTTACAACCCTAACATAAATTATTTGTCATCTAACCTGCAGCAACAGAAGTCACACTACTTTTACTGAAATTTAATATAAACAATCCAAAACTTACTTTATTTAATAAAGAGTTTTGATAGTATTTATAATTATTATTTTCCCAATAATCAGAAAGTCAAAATGATTTGATGGCACGCGAATGACCCCATTAAACTTTTTTTTAGAAAAAATGGCACGTTGATGCATAAAGGTTCGCCTGCCCTGCCCTATAGCTTAGCCATTCACAACTTAGTGTCATTTCGCATTTGCTGACAGTCACTTGGTCGTGTAAAGTACCCACCGCCATTAAAGCTCGAAGCCAACGATAACAATAACTAAAACGAAGCGAGTACGGAGTTACGGAGTAAGGGCGCGATGCAAACAACAGCATGGCACCAGCGCACAAAATTTCGGCATGTGGGTTAATGTGCATAATAGATCTATACTCGCCCACGGTACGCTTCGTCCACCAGCTATGAATTCGCTTATTACTACGTGTTTTTCCAGCCAAGCAATGGTTACAAAATGTGTATCCGCATGCGTGCAGTTAACAAAAAAGCACATGAAACTGACATATTTATATATATGCAAGTACATACAAACATATTTGTATATAAGCAGTGAGCATTTGTGCATTCATTTCAGCCATGGCAATAGAGTCGTTTGTCACCACTGTGTCGAAATTTATGTTGACTGAGAATGTGTTTCGCTTTAATTATAGTCCAGTCATTTAAGCTTAAATTAGGTAAGAATCTCGGAATTCAGATACCCAGCTGTAAGTCTGTAAATACTTGTATATTGACACCCTAAAAGTTGTCTCAAAACCTACATATGGTAGGGTGTACGCAACTATTAAATTTCAAGGTCAAAGGTCACAAAAATCGGTTTTTTGCGCTTTTTTTGTAAATATCTCATTTCCTATGGGTTTTTTGCTATTGGTATTTATTATCAATATTGTAGAATACAAAATTCTCTACAAATTTTGTTTGAAAATTTCTTTCATACGGTGAACCGGTTTCGATATAGAGGGCTTAGAGCGCGCGGTCACAGCATCACTTCAGGTCAACCGGTGCCTCCGATCAAAAACGCGCTATATATAGTTGATGAGCTATCGATAAATCAATGATTATAAATATTTGTTTTTATTAACTATTATATTATATTTTATCATTTTCTTCATGCCTTAAATCTTTATCTATTCAATAATACTGATCACCGTTTCCTAAAATTAAAAAATAATGAAGGGAAAAACTTAAATCTTACTATAATTATATTCCCATTAACACTAATAACATTTTAATTAGAAAATAATTAAGTGCATCTTCTTTAAAATCTGTAAATTTGTAAATAATAGGACAAGATATTGATTTACTCATCATTTTAATTGGGCGTACACTGTCTTACGAACAAGAAATTTTCTTTAAAAAAGTTGGGAAAGGCAATGTAAAAACGGAGATATACTCGACTAAAAGTTTTGATAATTATCCTCATTCCAAAACACATATTTTATTTCTGCACGCATTAAGTGGATGTGGCGCAACTTCTGCGCTTTTTAAAAAGGGAACAAAACCTTTTTAAAAGTTTTTGAGAAACTGACCAATTTGGATGAACTAGCTGCAGCATTTGAGGAAGAAAATTGTTCGGCCCAGAGATTATTAGAGAGTGGAACTCAAACCTTATTGGCAGTCTATAATGCTCCGAAATCTGTGAAAAGTCTCGATCATCTTCGTTATATGCATTACGTCAAGTCTACAAAACTTAATAAACCTGTGCAGCTTTCAAATATTCCACCAACAAGTGCAGCTGCTCATCAACATTTCAAACGTGTATATTATCAAGTTCAAACTTGGTTAGGGCATGATTTGGAACCCCAGGTATGGGGTTGGGCAATGCGAAACGATTTTCTGGAGCCTATCATGACAATTTTACCACCTGCTCCAGAACATTTGCTAAATACAATTTTCTGCAACTGCAAGAGTGGTTGTGGTTCGCGATGCGGATGCAGGAAAGCGGGCTTGCAATGCTCTTTAGCTTGTGGCCAATGTAATGGGCAAGCTTGTCTCAATGCTCTACCATATCAGAGCGACATTAACGAAGATGGAACTTTTGACCCCGAAATCATGGAAGAACTTAAAACAAATGTCGTTGAAGACGATAATGAAGACCAGTTTGAAATTTACCAGCAGCCGGAAGACGACGATGAAGAGGAAGAAGATGATTAAAATTATAAATTGTAGTTTTTGTACCCTTTATTCCATTTTTTTACTTTTAATAAAAATAAATGTATTGAATGATATTTTTTAATAAATTTTTTTTATTTTTTTTTTATCATGTAAGAAGTTATTAATATTAATAAGGTTTAAATTCAAATATAATTCCTATATTTTCATTAACAATTCTGCAATTTCATGGGCAGGTAAGTGTTGTTAAATAAATTAATACTGAATAAAAAGTGGATAGGTTAGGAAAAAATGATAAAATATAATATAATAGTTAATAAAAATTGACAAATATTTATAATCATTGATCTATCGATAGTTCATCAACTATATATGGCGCGTTTTTGATCGGAGGCACCGGTTGACCTGAAGTGATGCTGTGACCGCGCGCTCTAAGCCCTCTATCTCGAAAACGGTTCACCGTATGAAAAAAATTTTTAAACAAAATTTGCGTACACCCTACCATATGTAGGTTTTGAGACAACTTTTAGGGTGTCAATATACAAGTATTTACAGACTTACAGCTGGGTATCTGAATTCCGAGGTGAACTTACTATAATGACTGGACTATTAGTTTTACTGCCGATTTGCGTTTGTGATTTATGTAATGAATTATGGGTGACATAAATTAGTGCTTACCATAGTGCGTTACATTGACGACAGCGGCGGCATGGCGCTGACGGCGAATCACACGTAACAGCTTGCACACCTCTCTACTTATGGTCTACCATTTGATGGCCACTTGCATAGATCGCCAGGGGAAGTCCACTGTTTTGGCAATTTGTTGGTATTTTGGGACTGACAGTGGATCGACGTTTCGTCGACGATCACGAAACGATGCAGACCAACGCGTTCTTTGAAAATGATTACTGTTTCAGTTATTTTATAATATAAAGGTTCAATAGGCGGTCTGCCATTAGGAAATCATAGACTTTTGTCACGTTTTTCTCCACGATTCAGGATACCAGGGCGTGACTCATCAAAAACCGATGGGCGTTCACATTGTAACTCAGTAAACCAGTATTTGACGAACTCCATCGGAGTAGAAGAGACACTGTATACTCATCAACGATTTGGACATTGATTTCACTTGTGCGATTTTCCAAAAATAAGAATTAACGACCACAGTATCCGTTTACGAAATCATACTCACGATAGTAATTTTTTCTTGCGATTTAGACGCCATTGTGCGGTAAAGCTAAATACTTATTGGACCGTCACATTAGATAAGGCATTAAAAAAATTTTAAAGGAAGCAAACTTTTTTGAGTACAGCACAATTTTTACTCAGTTTGTATTTAATAAAATACGAGTTTAAATTCGTAGAATCGATTTTTTATTTATTATGTATCAAGTTTTATTACTATAATAATTTCGACTAAATATATATATAATTTGAATAAATATATACTTATGTATGTAACTATTATTTTTCAAAGGCATTATCAAAAAAAATCATAGAACGTGTTAAATTTAAAAGTGTGTACGTGTACATAAATATACTAAAAGGATATAAAAATACAGTTATAAAACTCAGTATAGGTAATAAAAATATCTGTATCGATTATATCAATTATACTTTAAATTTTTGCAGCAGATGTTTCAGCTCCATATTTTGGCGGCGCAAGAAGGCACATTCTTGATCGAGTTTAGTTCGTTGCTTAAGCACCTCCACATAGTGATTCAGACCATGCTCCAGAGTTACCCACAGCTTACGCTTCTCCTTGGGGAAATAGCTCTTAAACTTGCTCCAAAATGTTTTTATCGTCTCATCATCAAATGGAATCGTATTGCTGAGCAACACATTTGCTTCCATGAATTTCTTGTAGTACATTTGTTGCTGCATTTGCTTTTTAGTGAATTCATTTAGTGCCATTAGTACAAATACTGGTTCCACAACCAAATAGTGGTTTTTACAATTTGGATGTGCTGCTTTGAGCTTGTTGCGGCATTCTTCCGACTGATGTTGCACTCTAATATTGTCTGTTGAGTTTTCTTCTTCAGCGTACTCATCAAAGTCTTCATCTGGAGCAACCATATCTTCGAACTCGCGTCCTATGCGATAGAAATCGTGCATGGCCTGCTTGGGCAAGCCGCCTGGACAGTTCGGGCAATAGGCGTATGGCAAAAAACACTCGGTCAACCTTGAGATCATCTTTACATTACCGACACGCAAAGCTATGAATATATTATCCAGGCGTACAATGCACTTCTCATTCTCCGAATAGGGTTCTAGAATCTTTAGAAGTTTCTCTTCAATAAGAAAACCGGCTCGATCAGCAATTTTCCGCAAAATATTACGCACTAAACCCTTCTCCATCAACTCTTCGCACGTACGTGTCGGTGAATCAGTAGTGGTTTTTTTCTTCCTAGCGGCTTTCAGTGTGCTGCTATTGGATGCTTTGGCAGTCTCATTAATATCAGTCCAATCGATATCAGGAATTGTCCATGGTACTGCCAATTGCTGTTCGTGTAGTATGCGATCGATTTCGAAGATCTTCGTTAAAAGATCTTTTAGCTCTTTGATATTGATTTCCCACACGAGATCGAATTTCCGTTTGTTATTCGAACGAAACTGTTGCGCTTTTAACTCGAGATCGCTTATGCTCTCATGCAGTTTTTGTATTTCAATCAAGAAACGCTGCAATTTAGTTTCGTGTTGTTTATTGACCACGCTGATTCTCACTTTCAATGAGGCTATGTTCTCACTTAGCTTCGCCAAACGACGCTTTTGTTGATTGCTAATCACTATATTCTCTTCATTGCGCTTTTGAAGCACCTGATAATTGTAGTCCAGCTTTTCGGAGTTCATGAATACTGTATTGCGTACATTACGCAGTTCCCACTCCAACATTTCGGCTTCCTTCTCGAGCCGTATACGGGTGCTACATGTTAAGTCCTCCTGTACCGCTGCAATGCGCGCCACTTCAGCCGCATAGAATTCTTCCTTCTGTTTGGCTAAATCAAATTTCGTCTTTTCACTCTCCGCCATGTCATCGTAGAATTTATTCCATTTGTTAGTTTCGGACAGAGCAATCGTTTCACGCTCTTCACTTATCGTATTCTCTAAAATATTCAAATGAGTCGTGTAAGCCATCTTGATAACCTCAATTTGACGATCGATGCGTTCAACTAAGCAGCGAACATCGTTGGCTTGCGCCATTTGATCGGCATAGTACTTGGCATTTATGCGATCTATCTCTTTCTGGCACTGTTCGATGAGACTATCTTTGCTCGCCATTAAAGCAACTACTTTTTCTTTTTGCTCCTCCAAGTGCTCGAATAATGCCATCGGTTCTTTGAATTCTTCCAGCTCCGACCATTTCGAGGCGATTTCATTGAAACGTGCAATTGACTCAATGGATTCCTTTTCAAGATCCTTGCTTAGTATACGACTACGCTCGCTCTCATATTCGCGACGCATAAGTTCGCGTCTCTCATTTGCAACCTTCACATTCGTCACCAACTCCTGTCCGAACTCAATCAAATCCTTCAATTTATGATCACTATCTTCTAATTGGCGCTCAACTGGATCTTTTTTCTCTTCGGTCTTCTGTACCAAAGTCTTTGGTGCGGCCTTTATTCGCATCTTGTACTCTTCGCGTACAAGTGTTCGTCTTTCATCCAATGCCTTCGATGAATTCATTGGATCTGCGGAGTTTACCAACATTTTCATTTTCTCCATTTGCCAATTACTAGCATTTGAAGCGCGCGATCCAATGTCGATGATTGAAGCGTGAGCAGAAGATTTTCCCGACATAGCGTCCAATGAGGTAATCGAGCCTGTAGGTTCCAAAGCCATGATGATTGGTGTCTTGTAAAACCCTTAGCAAATAAATATATTTTTAAAATAATTTCGTTTGATTAAAAGTGTTTTTTTCGAAATATATCGGAAATATTTTACAGTTTGTTTGTTTGATTTGTTTATTTTTGTTAGCAAACAATTTCAACTGTTCCTATAGCAGTTATTTGAGTTTGATTGTTGATTGGTTACAAAAACACTGGTTACCAAGTTCATTTGGGTGGCTTTTGTTTGTTAAAGTAATACATTATGAAGCAAAAACACATTTTTTTTATATCCGAGCTCATTCTAACGAATACAAGTTATGGAATAATGTAATCCAGCTATCCAGATTTAGGCTTAAATTAATCATTTAATCAGGTACCCCTAATATAAGGGATAGTAAAAAATAATGGAAAATCCCAAAAAATACCTGATTTACTTTCTTTTTGAACTAACAAGTTTCCGGTAAAGCCTTCTTAATCCTCCGCAGACATTTCGTAACAATACATTGAAACCTAAAATCTAAATATGAAACAAAGTCTTCCCCTCTTTTTGCGTAACGACCAATGTCACACTATAGTTCGTGTTTCATATTGACACTAATTTCTAAAAAAAAATTAGTTAATTTCTTTAAATTTAGAATTTCAAAAATATTTACGACGTGTGTTCAAAAAAAATGTCAATTTTGATTTTTCGCGGACTTCGCACATTCGATTATCTATATCAATTGGATCCTAACTAAGCGGCTGTACCACGACTATAAGTTCCAAATCAACTAGATTTTCGTTTTTTATTTCATAAATTGAAAAAAACTTCCTTAAAACTTTAGTAAGTAAGTGAATAAATGGATCAAGACCATAGTATCATATACCTAGAGTGTAACACTTTTGTTTAGACCTTCCTCTTGCTCAATAAATGGTTATGATGTTATACAGTATTACTCATTTCTTCATAATTAAAAAAGGGACACAAAACATATTAGATGAAGCAAGTAGTCACAAAATGGCGTCCATATGATTATAAAATGCATTCACTGGAATTGACACACCTCCTCACCACTACTTAAACACACACACGTGTATACGTATATTAAAGTGAAGAACGTGCGTTTACATGCATGCGTATGGTGGGTCTAATTAAATGGGTGTATCTGCATGTTGTGCACAAAAAATAAGAGAATGCAAGAAGCAATTTTATATCTCCTTTCTGTCGAATTTTTTTTACAGCGCTGCTCACTAGACGGCGATATTAATATCTGCCGTGTGGAGTTGCCGCAACATGTGCCACCTGACAACTTTCGGTGTCGTCTCTGTCATAACCCGAGATGCTTGAAGAGCTGCAATCATTCAGTGCCCTAACAAATGGCTGTAAATATATGCATACAAACTGGACATTGCATGATAATGCGCCATATTCTAAAAGTAATGTAGATGGATTATTGGAATGGTGACTGTCATGGCCAACTCGACCGGAGGTGTGTGGATAGCTTTGCTTGGTTATTGGTTCAAACAGTCATAAAATAAAAAAATTTTAATAGCAGCCCTCAGGCGAACGTGTTTGTGCCGCATCCACCTGTTGAGAAACTGCCTTTAAGTTATGATTGGCAGCCATTGAAAGCAAGTTAGTAGTAATTATAGTCCAAATGACAACGAAAGTTTAGGAGGTCCAAAATAATTATTCCAGTCGCCCGGAGAATATGTAACCCATTAACAACTGTATTCTGTAGTCTATAGACTAAGATGAGTTGGTTTTTTGTCAAGACCAAACAACAATGATTCAAATTTGTGAATATTATTAGATGATTGTGCTACAAAGAAGAATGAAATATGTAAACATTTCTAGACGTATTCTTCCCAAAGAAGATCAGGGATTTCGAGGGAAGGATAGAACAATATACTAATATTCTGGGTCGCCGTGGTGGCATTCCCATTAAGTTCGCAAGACTTGGGTTTAATCCCATCTTCCACTAACTTAACGAAACTCAATCTAAAGAAGTTTTATTGAATTACGGTCATCATTATATAATATAAATACGGTAATAAAAACGATCGACGGCAGCGAAATTTTGCTGCAACACCACGACGTCACCATTGTAGCAGATCAAGCAACACGATAGGGAAAGCTGGAGATATTTAGTTATACTTTCATATTTGTTTCATTGTTCGATATAATTTTCAGATGGCTTACAAAACGGGAGCTAGTGGATTTAGATCTAAACCTAATTCTGTTTTTGCGGTTTTTTTTTACCAGGTTTGATTTAACACGGTTGGAAATTAAGTAAAATTTTAGTTTTTCACACGATTTTATTCCATTTTGCACGATTCAACATTTTTTGGGCTTAAATTTTATTTGCCAAATTTAATTTTTTGCGAATATGTTCATATCACATACTGGTCAGAGCAATTGTAAATAGCACAAATTTAGGGGAATTCCCTCATTAATGACATAAGAAATGCTAGGTAAAGACATTTGTATCCTTTTTTATAAACTATGCTTGTGTAAATACACATTTAGGGTATTCACAAGGTGTCATATCGTCGTATTGTCTTATTTTTTTATGACTGTCATATCAACACTGTTGTTGTTTCCCATATAAAATTGAAATACGACAAATACAACACGGCGAGGTATGTTTTTTGTGTGTGCTATTCTATCAGCTGCATCTGTTTACTTTTTTATTGTTGACGTTTAAGTGTCTAAAATTAATAAATTAAATGAATTTCATCAATTTCTTTAATAATATGGCAGGTAAATTAGGTTGAAGAAAAGTAAAATATAAAAATATTTTGTTGTTTCCATTTCAACATAAAGGAAGTTTCGGTTAAAGAAGCTTTAATTTTATGTTTGTCAGTTTCTAATAAAATTTTTTTATTCTTAATTTTTCACTACCAGCTGGTGAAGTGTAGAAATATTACATAACTAGCTTTTACCCGCGGCTTCGCTCGCGTCGAATCCATCAAATAAATAACTGATATCATTATAGTAGATATGGATCCATATAAAGAATATATTTTATTGCATGGCTTGGATTACTAAAGGCAATGAATTTTCAAATTTTAAAATATACAGCTTCCTGCTGCTTAGCTTGTCTTTTCGAACGTACTCGTGCCTGATGAGAAGTTTCAGCTGCTCTCAAAACACGTTGTCGATCTGCTTGCTGTTGCCTTCTCAGCTCTGCTTGAACTTCACATTCTTTATTTCGTGTAACTTTAGCCTTACGCACCGGCGTAGAATTTCTTGACAGCGCCGATTTCCGCTTTCGAGGCATTTTTATATTTAATAAGAGTAACTAATAATATTTGTGTTATTTCTCTGATTTACGTTTTTTATATATTTATGTTTTCTTTCATTTTTAATTTTTTCGACAAACAATCATTTCTGCCAAACTTTTTTTTTTTCAATTTCAAAATTTTCAAATTTATTTTCCAAACATATATAATCTTCCAAAATAATTTTTTTTAATAATCCGTAAAAAATTTATAAATTTTGTAATAAAAAGTATCCTATGTTCATTCTGACACCTCTAAGAGTATATGTACAAAATTTCATGATGATCTGTTAAGTAGTTTTTGCGTGAAAGCTTAACAAACAAACGGACTTTCGCATTTATAATATTAGTATAGATATGGTATAAACAATTAAGGGGTGCTCACAAGAGTCGTATTTTTTATGCTATTGAAATACGACATAAGACGAACCTTGTGAATTGCTTAATTATATATGTATATGATTTAATAAAATAACCGTTAAAACTTGTTCTTAAAAAATCCTTATGTTTCAACATTTTTAATAGGTTTTAATGATAAGCAACAAATCACGGTTCGTTTTTTTAGTCATTGATTTTTTCCATATTATTCATTATATATTTGTATTCACAGAAAATGGCGATATATAGTAGGTGAGAGAGCAACATAAATTTATTCAATTAATTCTTTTTTTAATTTCTAAGCCTTGAACGGCCGGGACGCTTAACTTGGAATCCGGGACGAATAGTCAGCTAAGTTTAATAAATATTGTTGTTGAAACAGTTTTTGAGTACCTCGGTTATCAAAACCCAATCATATCAACTTGGCAAACAAAAATTAATACAAAGTAAAAACTAAAACATTGTTTAACGTACAAAAAACAAAGTGTAATTATATGTATCTCTAATACTAATCTCATGTCTTAATGAACGAATCGTAGTAATTTTACAAGTATACTAGTTAAATTTTAGGCTTATAAAACAAAAATGCTTTCTTTTTATACCCTTGCAACATGTTACTACAGAATATAATAGTTTTGTTCACCTAACGGTTGTTTATGTCAACTAAAAATAATCAAGATAGATATGGAGATATGTACATATATATACATGGTCAGGATGACAACACGAGTTGAATTCCGAGTGATTGTCTGTCTGTCCGTCAGTCCATCTGTCGGTCTGTCTGTGCAAGCTGTAACTTGAGTAAAAATTTAAATATCGTAATGAAACTTGGTTGGCGGGTTTCATGGCAAAGAAAAAAGAGGACGAGTACATAGGTGGGCGTAATCGGATCACTTCCACGCCCACAAAACGCCATTAAACAAAAACCTATAAAGTAGCATATCAAAGCACTAAAGTAAGACAAAAAACTGTAATTTGGCCCAGGGGATCGCAGTGGCAAGGAGCATCTGTAGGCAAAAGGGGACTCTTTTAGAGGTTTAATGTTCGTATTTTCTTAAGCAATATTAGGCGATGAGCGTAGCACCGCCCACATTTAGGTGAAAACACAAACCTCAGGATATACTCGGCCGATATCGACTAAATTTGGTATATAATTTTACCTTGACATTGTTATATTTCAGTACGATAAAAATGAGCGAATTTGGACTGCAACCACGTCTATTTCCTATATAACACAATTTTGAACTCCATGTGTTTCTTTCACTTTTCAGTATGCAAAATAAGCAACAATGAATGTATCGGGAGCTGGTGCGCTTAAAGTAGGCCTACTTATGTTCAAAAATTGTCAAAATCGGACTACAACTGATCAGACCCCCAGATGCCGAATATGTGGACCCCAGTTCCTACAGCGAACGTTTTGTTGAAAATATCGGTCAATCTGTGTATGTCAAAAATGTCTAATGAAAACTTCTCTTGGCCCCATATAACTAATACACAGATTTTCGAACTTCCGGTTCACTCTATACCGCATATATCAGCCAATATGTGAGTTATTTTGCTGAAAACGAGTGAGTGTGTTTTACTAACAACAATTCATCTTTGTGCCTACCCCGCATTTAAATATCATTCTCCATATATATTGGTGATTATAAGTGTACCATGGAGCATATTATTATATATATAATATATACTTTTCAAACTTCCGGTTAGTCTTATACCATATATACGAATTACCCACACATCTATATACATATTTGGGGTATTCAGACCAGATTTGTTAATTCGTTAGTTTTTTACGTGCATTTTGTTTTTGTAAAATTAAAGGACTATTATTTTACCGTTTAACGAAGTACTAGTCTGGTAAACTTGAACATTTTTTCGTTACTTGGTAACATGAAATCAAAAATTATGATTTTCGTTTCGCTATCAAGCCTTATGACAAATATGTCGTTCAGTGTGTGAGTTATACTTGTAGGTGTATTTATAAAATTACTTAAGAATGTATATACCTGAGCAATGTCCAAATTAATGCAATCAGCCCGTCCCTTTCTCTGCTCCCAATATAGCATATATGGGGTTTCCCAATAAGTGTGATATGTATTTAAAAAAAAAACACAAATTGTTGAGGAAATTCAAATGTTTTTTTTATTTACTGTAAAGTACGATCGATACAATTAAGTTCTGAATATAACATCATTCACATGGCCTCCACGACTTCTTTTGCAGGAACGAATTCGATGAACCCAATTTTCGAGTACTTTTTCCACTAAATTAAGTCATATGTCATAAATAGCACATTCCATATTGACTGAAAAAGCTTGAAGAGAGTCTGGTTTATTACTAAGGACCAGTAACTGCAAATAACCCCACATAATGTAGTCTAATGATGTTAAATCACAACTTCTTGGAGGTCATTCAATATCACAATTTCTTAAAATTATCGAATCTCCGGAATTATTCGGTTGTTGCACATGCTGTGTGCCACGTAGCCCCGTCTTGTTAGAACCAGATATTGTCAAGATCAACTTTTTCCAATTGCGCCCGTAAAAAGTTTGTTATTATTGATCTATAGCACTCTCCATTGACAGTAACGGTGTCGCCAGCTTAATGTCGAAAGAAGTATGGACCGATGATTCCACAAGACCAAAAACAACACAGAACTGCCAATTTAGTTGAATGTGATGGTTGTTCATGAATAATTTGTGAATTTTCTTCGCACCAGAATCGACAGTTTTGTTTATTTACAGCACCACTCAGATGAAAGTGAGCCTCATCGGAGAAGATGATTTAAAAAAAAATCGTTATCGTTTGCAAGTTGTTCCAAGGCAAAACTAGCAAATACACGACGTTTACGATGGTCCAATAGCATCAGTTCATGAGTGAGAACAATTTTATTGGATGCAAGCCAAAATCCGCCAGGTTGCGGTTTGAGACAGTCTCAGTACTTGAGAACGTCTGGAAATCGACAAATTGCTGCCTTCTGCAAAACTTACCTTAACGGCAACAATATTTTCATTACTTCAAGCGGTTCTTTGCCTTATGGGCACTTGAACATTATGCAAAGAAAATGTACGCTCGAAATTTTCAACAATTCGACGAATATCGAGCACAGGTGGACGCTCATTACGACCATAAAAAGGCAAAAGCGCACGAAAAGTTGTTATTGGAGAACGATTATTTTGATAATGCAATTGAATAATTTGTAAATGTTTTCCTTGCGTATATCTTTCCATGATGAAATTGGAAACATTACTGAATGCAATGTAAAACAAGAAAAAACGTTAACTACGGTTGCACCGAAGCTATAATACCCTTCACAAAAGCCCCTTGCATGAACTTGATTCCGAACGTTCAATTTTTATGGCAGCTATATGCTATAGTCACGCGATCTGAATAATTTCTTCGGAGATTGTTGTCTTAAATAATAATCCATGCCAAATTTCGTGAAGATTCCTCGTCAAATGAAAGAGTTTTCCATACAAGCACTTGATTCCGATTGTTCAGTTTGTATGGCAGCTATATGCTATAATGATCCGATCTATACAATTTCTGCGAAATTTGGATTAATGCCTTAAATAATAATACATGCCAAATTTCGTGAAGATACCTCGTCAAATGAAAGAGTTTCCCATACAAACACTTGATTCCGATTGTTCAGTTTGTATGACAGCTATATGCTATAGTGGTCCGATATCGGTCGTTCCGACAAATGAGCAGCTTTGTGAGAAAAGGACAGGTGCAAAATTTCAGATCGATAGCTTAAAAACTGAGAGACTAGTTTATATATATACAGACAAACGGACAGACAGACGGACATGGCTAAATCAACTCAGCTCATCATGCTGATCATTTATATATATATTTTATAGGGTCTCCGACGTTTCCTTCTGGGTGTTACAAACTTCGTGCCAAACTTAATATACCCTGTTCAGGGTATAAAAAATTACAGATCATGACAAATTGGAAAACCCGATATAATGATTTCCGACTTTCTATCTAACTTTAAACCGAACGGGTCGAAATGTGTGGTATTCCTATAAATCCTATAAATGATCAGAATGACGAGCTGAGTCAATTTAGCCATGTCCGTCCGTCTGTCTGTATATCCGCGAACTAGTCCCTCGGTTTTGAGAGATATCGGTCTGAAATTTTGCACCCGTCTTGCTCTCAAGAAGCTGCTCATTTGTCGGAACGAGCGATATCGGACCACTATAGGATATAGCTGCCATACAAACTGAACGATCAGAATCAAATGCTTGTATGAAAAGTATCAGGACGAAATTGGGGTTGGATTATTTCCTAAGACAATAATGAAATATCCAAAGCAATTGTTCACATCGAATTAGTATAGCATATAGCTGCCATATAACTAAACGATCGGAATCAAGTGCTTGTATGGAAACTCTTTTATTTGACGAGATATCGTCAAGAAGTATTGAATGGATTTTTCTTAAGGCAATAATGCAATCTCCGAAGAAATATAATAGTTCAGATCAGATCACTATAGCATAAGCTGCCATATAAACTGACCGATCAAAGTTCTTGTAAGGAATCTTTTGTATTTGTGAAGGGTATTATAACGGGTGATGCAAGCAGAGGTACTTTTTTCAATAGCCTTTTTTTGACAGATCACATGTGAGTCGTGTCAAGCTGTCATATTATTATACTCTCGCAACATTATACTATAGAGTATAATAGTTGTGTTCACCTAACGGTTGTTTGTATAACCCAAAACTAATCGAGTTAGATATAGGGTTATGTATATATATGTCCGGCCGTCTGTGCAAGTTGTAACTTGAGTAAAAATTGAAATATCGTTATGAAACTTGGTACACATGTTTCTTGGTACCGTAAGACGGTTGTTATTGCAGATTGGCGTAATCGGACCACTGCCACGCCCACAAATCGCCATTATTCAAAAACAAATAAATTGCCATAACTAAGCTCCACAATAAGATACAAGACTGTTATTTGGTATACAGGATCACATTGGGGAGGGGCATCTGCAGTTTCAAATTTTTTAAAAAGTGGGCGTGGTCCCGTCCCCTAATAGATTTAATGTGCATCTCTTCTAAATCGCTAAATATATAATAACAAAAACATTTGCTCTCATATTTCTATATTATAGTGCGAAAATGGGCGAAATCGCATTACAACAACGCCTATTTCTCATATAACACCACTTTAAATTTTATCTCATTCTTTCACTTTCCACTATGAAAATCAAGCAGCAATGATTGTATCGGCGTAAAACTTTAAATAAATAATGCGTTTAAAGTATGCCACCTTGTGACCAAAAGTTTTCTAAATCGAACCAAAGCTGTTCAAGCCCCTAGCTACTGAATATGCGGACCATAGTTGACTTTTAACCTGAAATATCGATCAATGAATCGAATCAATACTTCCTTACCCATTTTTTATTTGATATTGAAAATTCACATTCTGTATATAATTTGTTTCGCGCGCATAAGTAGAGAGACAACATAATCGGCCTATTGAGCGTACTATTTGCAACACCATCACCCATCTAGAGACCCAGCATTCATTATTGGATAATAATCGACCGAATAGACCACGTCTAGCACGCAGTGAAGAAAATGCAGCGGTCATAGCTGAGAGTGTACGCAAACCCAGTGGAGAGTTGATTCGCCGCCGTTCGCAGCAACCCGGACTGGCGTATGGAACGACTTGGCGCAGTTTGCGTCCAGATCTTAAATTCAAAGAGTGCAACATACAGCTTGTGCAAGGACTGAAGCCAGTTGACCTTTCCAAGCGACATCGGTTCGATTTTTTTCTGTGGGGATATGTAAAGTCTAAAGTCTATGCGGACAATCCCGCTTCGATTCAGGCCTTGTAGTAAAGCATCACGAGTGTCATTCGCCAGTTGCCAGAGATAATATTCAAGAAATAAATGCCAAAGAATGTTTATTCGAATGATAATAAATATTCCCCATTAAATTTGAATTTTCTGTGGTTTTTTCTTTAAAAAAAGTAGGGAACCTCGAAATGGATCACCCTTCAGCTTTTTTTGTTTTACTTCATACAAGGTGTATTCCAAAGTAAATAGGACTTTTAAAAAAAAAAAAAGACAGAACATCGGCAAATGCATTTTTCCTAAAAGGGAATAGTGGTGGGGTGAATACGGGGAGTGGTTGATTGTTAAAATGTGATTTTTGGTCGAATAATTGGCCACAAGTGTCGATCGATGAGACGGCGCATTATTGTGGAACAAACGCCAACTTCCATCTTCGCGTTATTCGGGCCGAACACGTCGAATACGGCGCACCAAACGCTTCAAAATTCCAAGGTAGAATACCGCATTAACGTTTTGGCCGGGTGGAACAAATTCTTTGTGGACAATACCCTTGGAATCATAAAAACAAATCAGCATTGTCTTCACTTTTGACTTCTCCAGGCGCGATTTTTTGGGTTTCGGCTCATTTCTCATTTATGTCCTCACGACCACTTTGAAAACGTTGAAACCACTCCTGCACTCTGCTACGGGATAGGCAATCATCGCTATAAACTTGTTTCATCAATTGAAACGTTTCGGTAAAAGTTTTACCAATTTTAAAACAAAATTTAATGTTGGCTCTTTGTTCGAAGCTCATTTTCGCACCGATGACAAAAACATACTAACACTTAAAACGCAATAACTTCACTTGCGATAGCTGAAATGTCATGAAATTTTTACTGGAAGTCGATAAAGGATAGCAGATTCTAACGCACTAGTCGGCATATAGATGGCGCCAATAGAGTTTACTTTGTTACTTTTTTACTGTTTATTTTGGAACGCACCTTGTATTTTACTGGAGCCCTCCGAATTAAATTCTTCTTTTATAACTCAGTAGCTAAATATTTTTCCTGTAAAAAAGATTACGCGCGTTAATTTTACCTTAGATTTACCGGTACTCAAATATATTAAGGGTGGCTCGTATAACAGAGAGAGAAGAAGCGGTCGTGTCTCCGCACCTGAACGATTTAATGAGACGCATACGTATGTTGGGGTTTAATAACATCAGTCAACAGATGAACTGTTCGGTGTCGAATATGCTTAAATATTCAACAAATAATTTTCTTTGGTGTCATTTTTTATGAAACAGTTAATTTCTATTTTTAAAAATCAATTGTACATTATAGTATGACGTTAGAAGTATATTTTCATGGAAAAATATTAATAAATACGACAATGGCAGCAATTTGCGAAAAAATCGGTTCATTTGTTATTGTGTAATAAAAAAAATATTAACAAACTAAAAAAAAACACTCCAGCGTTACCTCGTAAATTGTGTAAGAAACAGTGTTCAAAATTTCAAAACGATGCAGTAGCTTTGAATTTATTAGGGGCACCGACTTTGAAAATATGAGTTGTGGGAAAAATGTTTTAAACTTTCGAACACTAAAAAATTTGGGATTAAACGTTCATAAACGTTCTATCGGTTTACTTCATTCACACTGATTCATCAAAGCCAGTTCCATAAAGAATCTTGCAATCATCCATGGTGTTTAAGGCAACTTTTTGCTATCTACGATGAATCTTATCTTCTATTTTTGGTTTTTCAGCTTCACCTGCAATTTAAACAATTCCACCCAAGTGCTTTGGTAAGATTCTCTAAATAAGTTGGTTCAAAGTTTCATTGTTTTTCGGCGTAAAGCCTCTGACACATTGCTCTAGAAGGGCATCTTTGCTCATATCTCCATTCATGGGTTAGATGGTATCCAAAACAACTTTGAACGAATCCAATGTATTAGCAGCTGCAGCTTTCGGCCATTCGCACCAGGAGTCTGATATTTTTCGTGCTGTGGGTTCTCGTCTCGAAAAAACATCACCATAAGGTTTGGAATTCACTAATCCCTAGTAAGTTTTGGTGCCACCGCCACCGGTATAATTGCGATAACGCACACCATTCGCTACCGAACATTCAAACATGATTTTTATCGCTCCGATCTCCATATTTCCATCTGCACCATTATGATTTGCCTGACGACACTTTCCCGAATCTATGTGATCTTCATGCCACTAGAAATTGAGCCAGCTGCTTGGTAATTAACCATAGCGTGCTCGAGTCAGTTAGAAAAATTCACAAGGTATAAAATAGCTATAACTCGGTCAATTAGGCTAGGATCGACTTAAAATTTAGACACAACATTTGAATGTAAAAAAAAATTAAAAAAAGCATTAGAAACCCTACTCCTCCTTAATTATCGTTTCCTATTCTTACTATGTTTTCTGGATCTTTGATGACAGACCCTATTGTAATTACCGTAAACCTAATTTGTTGGGCCTTAAAATGGTATCATTCACACAAACTCGTTGTGTTCGAGCGTAATGTGTAATAAGAAACAGTCATGTCAGAGAAGAAAACTTTGTAGGACTAATGCAACGGTTGTTGCATAAATATGAATTTGACAAATGTAGAAATAATCATCAGGCACACATTAATTTTTGGCATGAGACTCGAACATAATTCAAGTCTCCTTTCGAAGCATGCAGCTCCTCAAGCAGCGTCTTAATGAACGAGAATTCAGAGAAAAGTTGGAGTTCATTTTTACCCAATACACGATAAAATTTTTAGTTTTAATCCACAAATCTAAGAGAGATCTGATGTTCCTCGAACGGAGGAAACGAGTTGTTGTTGTAGTGGTTATCTAATCACTATCTTTGGTGGTAAGGTTCGGATTGGTTGTCATAGAAGTACCCCAATTCGAGCTCATCGTATGGAGTAGCAAAACAACTGGGATGAAGCGAACAGTAGCAGCAGCGATCACCCAATTCCCACAACAGCCGGTTCTGCGATACCGGAATTGACCCGGATTTTATCCGGCCAAGGGCTGTTATTTCGACGATCTAACCCTGTTTGGATCGGTAAGTTTTAGATTTAGCAGCGATCACCTTGAGATTTAACGTTCGCCAATGATTACGCCCGTTGGAATGGTTAGTGCGTTGGAGGTGTTCTCAGTAAATTCTATGAAGCCGACCCAGTTAGCTTTGTTAGGTTAATGAAGATGAGGTTGTCCACAGAAATAAGAAATCGAACGATTGTAGAAGTGGCGTTTGTCTCGGGTGTCCGGTGCTGATATATCCGCTTGGGCGGTTGTCGCACTGTGGTGTAGTTTGGCGACGCCACTAGATGGGATTGCGGGTGCAACAGCACGAGGCAACGTACGACAGGCCGGAACACGTCAGAAAATGACACCAGCCAGTACAAGAATTGCACTTGACTGATCTGACGTTTCGGCGTATTATGGTCTGACACACGGAACAGACTGTGCGAGGAACCAGGAGTTGCTAACTGGTTCTCGTACGAGGATTGGAACGGGATGAAGGTTAGGGAGGATTGGTCAGTCTGGAAGTGATGCTGCCTGTACGTAACTGTAACCTACCGATCCAAACAGGGTTATATCGCCGAAATGACAGCCCTTGGTCGGATAAAATCCGGGTCAATTCCGGTAACCTAGAACCGGCTGGTAGAAGTTGCTCCATTGATGACAAACTTAAGATCATTGAAATAACAGCTCTTGGCCGGAAAATACCCGGGTCAATTTCGGTCACGTAAAACCGGCTATCGTGGGAGTTGTAGTATTATGGTTAAAACCAGTCTACTCTACTTATGATAAGAATAAATTTCTTTCGAGATCCACCTAGCAAGTCTACTATATCATTTTGAACTGAATCAAACCGATTTTAAACTTTTCAGATTATTATATTTTTACTTGTGATTAAACGTTTATTTATGAGTTTACAAAGTTACAATGGGAGGACAATAATCACCTTTGCCTTCTAAGAGTTCTCTTTCCCGCTGCTTTCGTAATTCTTCACGATGTTTTAGTGTTACTGTTCTAAATTCCATGTATTCTGGTGAAATTTCCTCACCATCATCGTCTTGATCTTCATTTAAATAGCGTTGCTCTTCACCATCATCCTCTGACGATGTTTCATAAACTGGGACGGTAGTCAACAGTTGATTGCGCAATTCTTTATTTTCCTCCTCCAATTTCATTGCTCGTTGCTTCCAGTATTCGATTTTCAGTTCACATTGGCGGATCACAAGCGATTCATATATACCACGCCATAAAGAAGCAGCCTTGGTAACGGGATCAATGAATGACCTGGCGTATGAAAGTGTTGGTTTAGAACCTTCTACGTTCGAATTTTTTTCTACAAAACTCTGAATTTTTGCATTTCTAGCCCGTCTTCTACTGCGTTGACGCCTTTTAACCGACTTACTTTTCATTTGGTACATAAACAAAAAAATGCCAAAACAAAAGTTTATTGACAATTGGGCACAATCCAAATCAGCTGGCCAATGCAGAGTATAATATCATGGTATTAGGGAGTAGCGAAAGTCCCATTCACAGTAGTTTCGCCACCTCTGAGGCGTACGTTCACAATAAAACCAACATGGTGGCCATGGTGTGTTAGGGTGGCGAGGGGTTAAAACGGGTTGCGCTTATCAGAAAACGCCTAAATAATTATTTATAACTATTTGAAATTTTGGTTATTAATTGATGTTTAATGATAACAATATATGATATTATACCATGTTGATATAGGTAAATATGCGGCATATTTTTAAGCATTTTAAATAACTTATTAATGGACAAACTGAAAATTCAATTTAACTATGAGTGGACGGGAAGAAATAACTATTGTAACAGAATTTGATATTATAAAAAATAAGAATTTATATAATCAAAAAAGCAAAACTTATCATTTTCATACAAGTGATAATAATTCATTTAAACAATAAAGCAAAATTAATCATTTTACTTATATTAAGAAATAGTTACTGTGGCGATGTTTTCTCTAATTTAAGTATAGATTTATTTAATCACAAATTTTATTTACGTTTTATATATCAGCAATTAACGGTGGATATAAGTACAATAGTTTATTACAACTTTTGACATACAAATTTACCATATTATTATATAGTTCTTAGTTTAGTTTTTAAATATATAGACTTCTAAAATAAATTATTTTTTGAAGTTGCAATATCTTTATAGTTTAAAATACGGTAGGCATTGCAGGTAGCTGTCTCTGTATTTCAGCATGTAGCGATTATAATATGTACAATATTTTACCTATAACTCTTTACATAAATAAATTACCATATTGTTATATAGTTCTAAGTTTAGTTTTTAAATATATAGACTCCTAAAATAAATTATTTGTTGAAGTTGCAATATCTTTATAGTATAAAACATGGTATAAGGGTATAAAATACGTTAGATATATTTCTTGTTTAAAAAATAATTTAAAATCAGTAGCAATACTGGCATTTGAATTTATTAACAACTTTTAGTCAAACGGACGGACAAGTTATTTTATAGGGGAAAATTGCCTCTTTTTAAATGTAATATAATTATTTTATGGTTTTTTTTTCATAGAAACAAACAAGTTATTTCGCATCAACAGGTTAGTATTATTTTCTATAATTCAAATTAAAAGAAAATACGAATGGGAACTTTTTTACAGAAGCAATATGCCACGCAAGTGCATCAGAAGCTGCAAAGGCTCGTTACGTCTTTACAAATTTCCGGGAGTGTATTTATATAATTATTGCAAAATTAACTTTTTGAATGTTTTTGTTTTTTTATTATTAATAATTTTGTTATTTTGTTTTAAGGTATATGGGTGAAAATAGGCCTCCTGGGGAACCGAACACCCAAAAAAATCGGTAACGCGCTATTTGCATACCTCATGGTGGTGTGGAAAATGCATTATAGATATAAGGATATGTACTAAAATCCAACGAAATAAAAGATATAATTTGGCACAGAAAAAATCATGTTTTTATTTAAACAAAGTATTTATATTAATATTTTTAAATTGTTTCAATGAATGCAAATAGAGGCGTTGCAAATGAAGAAATTGCCCATGATTCTAACTTTTGTTGGTGTTGAGCACTATAATACTGGCCACATATTAGCTTTGGAAACAATTAGATGCACACTAAAACATTTACTCTGATAAAAGCAATTTGATCGTAGGAGTATGATAATTTACATATAAACAATTTTGTATCATTTGAAACGTAATGTTTGTTTCACTTTCCAAATCATTATCATACATAAATCAGTTTCTAAATTTAAATCACTCAATCGAATTTAAGTACGCAATCTAAAGAATCAGGACGTCTATTAATAAAATTATATCCTTCCAAAACGATATTAATATCATGCACATTGTGGGCGGGTTAAAATAGCTTTTTTATTTACTACAGGTTTTCTCTGAAAAACAAATAATTTTTGTTATTATTTATTATTCTATTCACTAATACACACCTGCGTATTTTAAATTCTTGTGTGAGCAGTTTTATCAAGAGCAATTAGCATTAAATATTAACTATTTTACGAAGATTGTGTTGCAAATTTTTAAACATGGCCCTCAGTTTCGTTGAATAAGCATTTTCTGCATCCCGTTATTTGACATAGTTGCTTAATTGCACCTTACATTCTTCTGTGGTGAATATTTACTAAGTTACCACAGTTAAAAAAGGCTTAAATATATATCGTAATTTTTCTGAAATTTGCTAATAATAGCCGCTTTTTTAAGAACATATATTAAAATAAACTTATTTTATTTTGAAAACATATTAAAGTTTTACATATAATCAATATTTTTTGGACAACTTTTTCATAAATTAAAAGAAAATAGAAAAATGCAACCATTTTCCGGTTAAAAGTCGGCCATCTTGGCTATCAATAGAAACTCAACCGCTAGGCGGACTGGACGTTTCTCCATGGATCCCTCTAAGCTGTAGCACTGTTTACATCCATCAGCTGATTTTTTCTCTTCCCCCTTTACGATGTATAATATCACATCATTGTGAATCAACAAGAAAAGCACAGAACGCTTTATCTTCTCTAAAAGCATTTAATTAATTTTTTTTCATTTGTTTTGAAATACATTAAAAATTAATTTTTATATATGATGATATAAATGCATAACTTAATTTATACAGGTAGTAAAACCGAATACAATTAATACCAGAGTAGACCATATAGAAATTTTATATATTATCTGTAAAAAGAGTTGTACATAATTTATTTGAAAACTTATTTGCATAATTGTTTAATCGCTCAAATTCTCAGATATATTAAAACAATAATAAAACCGTAGTCGTCTATGGCAAACGTTAAAGTGAAAAAAACGAAATTAATAAACGACAATCGATATTTTATGTCACAGCAGAGAACGTAAATGGAGAGGAGAAATAAAAAGAACTGCAAATTGAATTTTGTATGATGCTCGATTGGACGGCTAAAAATTGAGATCAGGGAGTTCACCATTTCCTGTAGTATTTGCTGTTATTTAACAGAAATGAGAATTTATAACAACGCTCTCTGGAAAAATACGTATCTCCCAACATAAAGAGAAAAATGAAATGAAATAAATGAGAAAACAAAAAATACAAATGCCACTTCACATATGTATGAATGATTATTTTTTGTCATTTAAACGATTTTTATGATAAAAATTGATGAAATATGATTTTATTTGCACAAATGAGGCGATAGATTATGCAAAAAAATATATATTTTACTTTTTTAATAATTTTCTAATTTCACACATTGTAAAATAGAATCTTTGATATTATCACTTAGTGCATGTGCGCGCACTGCTCTATATGTAAGTATGTATGTACAAATATACGTATGACATTGCAAAATAAGTAATGCATACATTAATCTATATACATATAAGCGTACAAATGTATATACATACATATGTATGTCAGCCAATAGGAAAAAAACAAACATTGTTACACAAAAACAACAATTGTCTCAAATAGCATGAGCAGCGTCAGAAATCAATACGGCAGCCAAATTGAAAAATCCCTAAGTAAATTACACAAAAACAACATTTTCATTCCTGAACGTTTCCGCACGTGCAATAAGCTAAGTAGTTTCATTCATAACCATCCCCCGAGCATGCGTTTGCACTGCATTAAGAAATATATCAAAATACTTTATAAGTAATAATTTAAAAGTATTTTGATATATATCTCATAATAAAGTAAAAATTAATTAACATAAAATAATTTAAAAAATAATAAATAATATTGTAGTTCAATAAAAGGGAATATATTTCAAATAGAATATCAATATTCCCATTTTGGCATACATATTATATTCTCTTCAATATTCACCTTTGGGAATGTTAAGAGAGCTATACGAGCTAGATTCACCGTTGTTATAAAAGCGAGAAATGTTATTTGTTTCTACTGCGTGTGAGGTGAACTCCCCGATAAAGTTTTACAAATGTTCGCTGTCGAAGCTGCACCTTCTCATTCTTCTAAGTTCTCTGATATAACAATGTGACATCACTTGGTAGAATTTCTTATGAATTAAAAATAATTGCGTATTTCATGTTTTTTAACGTACTTCGTTGCCAATTCACAATTTAAATTCGTTTCAAATATATATATATTGGCCAAAATATCATCTCTGATTTTTGGCGCTGACACTACTTTCATTGCGCCTCAAAAATTAGCTTACAGTGCTATTGAAACTATTACGAACCAGCTGTTGTGTTTTAAATGAAATGAAAGAAAAGCCAAGTCAGTAAAGAAAAAGTGAAAATTAGAAGAAGACGTAAATTGTTTATAATATAGAAGATATTGAAGAGTATATTATTTATTTTGAAGAAAGAAAAATACAAGCTTTTCATTAAACAATAAGCATAATATAAAATGATAAATTCTGTCCAATATAATAATAAAGAGGGTGTACAACTAGGTTCCGTTGGATCTCCACCAACGGCGCAATTCCCGACTAGCACGGTAAATGTAATACTATTTTCCATTTCAATATTAAATTTTAATTGCTAATCTAATAAAGATATTTTTAATTACTACTATATATTAATAGGATATAAATAATGCTATAAAGCAAATTTCCAATGTTTATAAATAACAAGAAAGAAGCACATACTGTTTTTACACTGGTTACTGTTTGACTATCAACATTATTTTTGTAGGTATTGTGTACACATGATGGAGTTTTACTACGGAAAGGCAGCGTAGAGCACATAGCTGATCTGAACACAAGTGGCTCATTATCGGTCATTAGTTATGATATACCACGTCGTCTATACATTGAATGGCGACCAAATGACAGCATCCTTGTTGCCGACGATAGTCAGGATTGGGCAGTGGTGGATACAATTCCAAGACGCTCGCGCACGATTTCCGAATGTAAAGCATTCAATATAAAGGCCACTCCAGAAACGATAGCATCAACAAAGCCACGTTTAATTCGCACCCTACTTGATAATCTGAGTTCAATAATTGTGAAAGACCGTGGCCAAGTAATATGCTTTATACAGAAAAGCGACAATAACGTCTACAGTGAATTCTTTTTCCAACACGGCAATGCTGATCAATTTTTAAAATCCATGTGTGATCAACACATAATTGAACACACATCCTGTCGATTAGACGGAAGTGCAGAGTATGTTGTACTCAATACGGAAACACAGCAACTAAAACGCACATTTGCCGAATTAAACATCGAAGATCTAAAGAATACAGAATTAAAGAAAGATAAAGGATGGGTTAGAAATACGTGGACAGGACTACTTGTAACTTTACCTGACATAGCGTCAGGCGTTAAGGGTAGTAATCCGAGAAATTATGCCATGCGTAATAAACATATAGGTAACAGTGATGAAATTCATAGCTGTAACAGCAGTGAAAGCCAGTCACCGGTAGAAAGTGAGCTTGAAAACGTCAAAGAAGAGGATGAGAAGATAGTCAAAACATTGGCAGAGCGTCCAATGGTTGAGAGAAGTATGATTTTAGTTTTTCCAATTTAATTAAATAATAGTCACCCAATATTTACATCATTTTGCAGTTAATCCGTTAAATGAAGCACAGTGGTTAGAGTTCCAGTCTGCAGACGGTCGCATAACTGATGTTGCAGGCATAAAGAACCTTATTTTTCATGGTGGTATTCACTATAATTTACGCGCCGAAGTTTGGAAATATCTGCTCAACTATTACCAATGGAATGAAACTGAAGTTGAACGCATACAACGATACAAACAAAAGTCCAGAGAATATTATACAATGAAAGCACAATGGCTATCAATGACTGCTACACAAGAAGAACACTTCAACGGTTTCCGTGATCGCAAATGTCAAATCGAAAAGGACGTTAAACGTACCGATCGTACACTGGAATTCTTCGCTGGTGAAGATAATCCAAACTTGATGGTACTACAAGGCATACTTATGACCTATGTAATGTACAACTTTGACTTGGGGTACGTCCAGGGTATGTCCGATTTGCTAGCACCCATACTTTCCATTCAGGTAAGATATAAGTACATAGCTCCTATTTCGGTAATTATATATATCATTAAACATTTTCAGGGCAATGAAGTCGACGCATTTTGGTGTTTTGTCGGTTTTATGGATGTGGTGTTTGCAAATTTTGACATGGACCAGGCTGCAATGAAAACGCAATTTAACCAATTACGCCGTTTAGTAGAATTTTGCAACCCACGCTTTTTTAAATATATGGTCATGCATGAGGCAGACAATATGTTTTTCTGCTTTCGTTGGCTGCTTGTTTGGTATAAACGTGAATTTTCCAACGACGATGTGTTGAAGCTGTGGGAGTGCCTTTGGACTGGACTACCCTGTCCCAATTTTCACTTATTCATATCAGTAGCCATATTAGACCAACAAACCGATATAATTATCGAAAACAAATACCAGTTCAATGAGATTTTGAAGCACATCAACGAACTAACAAACCGCATCGATGTGAAATGTACTTTGGAAATCGCAGAGGCAATTTATCTGCAAATCAAAGCTGTAGAATACTTGCCAAACGATATTCGTCAGATTATTGGAATGCCTATTTCAGACACCGAGAATGGCGAAGAACACTCTGGCACTGGCACTGATTTTGCCGATGAATTATATGAATTGGTGCGTAAACCAGGAAACGAAAAGCGAATGG
Organism: Bactrocera oleae; assembly: GCF_042242935.1. Classification (NCBI taxonomy): domain Eukaryota; kingdom Metazoa; phylum Arthropoda; class Insecta; order Diptera; family Tephritidae; genus Bactrocera; species Bactrocera oleae. Next base: position 30,736,935 of record NC_091537.1, read on the forward strand.
AAGAGCAATTCGAAGAAGCGTGTGAACGTTCCATGTTTCTGAACTACACATAGAAAACATTATTGTGGTTGCTAAAACCACTATTATTTATCAAGCTAAGTTGCTAAATATAATAACGATTTAGTGTTTTGTAAGCAAAACTACCGCAGCGATCAGTTGATAATGTGTGCCCCATTTTACATTGTGCTTATGAGTCATACTTTTTCAATTTATTTATCGTTAATTTGCCATAAGTTATCGATGTGCGATGTTATCAGAAAGTATAAACATGCATAACTCAACACGAAATTCCAATATTTTTATTTATGATATGTATGTATGAAGCATTGACTGCTCTATTGAAATGATAAACAATTTAATTACATTTACCATACTGTGACTTTTTGCTCCTCGCGGAGCCATAGGATGCAATATACATATGCATATATACTATGATCGGATATTTCTAAATTGTATTTTTTTTTGTATATGTACATGCATGTGTGCTCTATTTTTATTTAAAGGAATTCAGGTCAAATCCTTAATTGTAGCCAGAACTAAGTTATCTAATGACTAATGATTTTTCAACATAACCCCATGATCTCTTGGGATGAACCTATTCATATAGGTGAAGTTTACGGCATAGGTAAGTTTTGCGAAGAACATGTTGAACAGTAAAGTGCTTCCCACATGGATACTCTTTTACAATTGCATAACATGGTCTGCGGACACTTGTAATGGATTCGTTGTGAATATTTTTGTAACTATTACAGAAGTCTAAGACTTTATTTCCCAGCCGAGGACCCCGACAGTAGAGTAACAATAACCAGTCTCCGTCTCAGCTATATTAGTGCCAGAATGAAAAATTTCCTGAACAAATTACCATATTTCTTTAAAAATCCGATTTCGCAGAGAAAGAGTCAAACTAAATGTGGCTCATAGGTTGATCTGAGGGATTCCCGCAACTCGAACTAAAGCCGTAAATCCATGTCATGCAAGCGAAATATCTGGTGAATTTTCAAATCTCTATTTTGACAACTAGGTGATTTTTCTACTTAAAATTTACGTGAGCTAATTTCGCTAATATTTTACCCTATTCGGTTTCTAAAAAAATTGGGCTGTTCAGGGGCTGCGTAAAATAGCATTTGCTTATACCAATTAGGAGGTTCAAGATTGTCTCCAAACAATGAGATGTCTTATAAGGCAATAATACTTATTTCTCTTTAGGATTGAAATTTTTTAAATAAAAAATTTGGGATTACAATTAGACTTTACTTTAATGTTAATTCTAAAACATTTTTTATTTTTTAATAATATGTTTGAGATTAAATATTTTCTTTTTTTTTACAATCCGGTAGTTGGGATTAAAAATTAAAAATAAATTTGATATACCAATTTTTTTTTAAATAAATTTTTGATCAGGTTCTTTCAGGGTTACTTTTTTTTATTGTTTAATGCGGCATTAGGTGGGACTAAATTTTTTTTAAAGTGAAACTTTTATTACTGCGTTTCATAATTTTTCGTCTGCGTTTGCATGTCGTTTGTGTAACGCCAATTATCACTAACAACATGTCCGTGCACTGCTTTATACATATGTATGTGCGTATGACATTGCCGAACTAATAATGCGTACACAAACCTACGTACACATATGCGTACACATGTAAGTACGTCACCCGCAAAAATTACAAACATTGTTCTACAAAAACAACAATCGTCTCAAGTAGCATAGGTAGCATACACACATGTCAATATGGCAGCCAAATTGCTGTAGCCTAAATTTATAGTAAATCACACAACAACTACATTTTCATTCGTGAACGCAGGCGTACTCTTAACAAGCGAAGTTGACTCATTCATAAAAGTTAACGCCATACACATCTTCCCGAGCATGCGTTTGCCCACAAGCGTTTTCTCGCGACGATGGTAAAAGCTAAAAATCTGATGTTCCTTCTGGAAGTGAAACGTGTCAACCAGGCAAACAGAAAAAAAGTGACAAAAATGGCAACATAGCTCTTGTCGATTTAAAATATTTTACAATTTTGAAATATTTTTACATGGCTCGCAAAAATCTGCGTCGATATAAGTACATATATGATGCTCATACGTAAACATACATATTAACGATGATTTATTGGCAAAGCTGTTAGAGCGACAAGGGAAGCGGAGACAATCGGCAATCGTTCATTTGTTGTTTTCGACACAGCTTGGATTTTCTACCAACAACACAATGTTATGCAGATATACAAATAGTATGCGTTCTTTCATATTTGTTTAGATGCACACCTAATTGTATACATACATATATTTATATATATATGAGCATATATGCGACCGCCTGGTCTTTTCAGATGTTATCAAAGCTTTAATGACCAAAGAAAATAAATATATTATATGTATATGTGCTATATACTATGTCCTGTGATACCAAATATATCTACTTATATAAATAGAATATCTCTAAATTATATGCAGAGTCGTTTGCGCATTGTAAATAAACGAATATGTAAGCGTACATTTCTTAACATTGGAATTAGCATTATTTTTCTCGTTTAACAGTGAAAATACTCAATTTTACTATTTTTATTTTTAGTTTTAGTTACCATAAAATATTGGTTACATTTATAAACTGTGCAACTCATGATGAAGATGGAATTGATGGACGTACTCTAAGCTATTTCCTAGAGGTTGGAAATTAGTAGCGTCCGTACAGTGTGTTGACTAGGTCTTCCAATGATTCCTCCCTGCATCCAGTCCACTGTCCACATTTTGCATAGTAGCCTAGGTGTAGCCAGGTCTTGGAAAGTAGTTTACTAAGTCTAGCCACCTCAGTTGTCTTTTTTAACTTGCCGCAGAAGCTCTTCCACGAATCCCTCTTGGCTGTGTGAATATTTTTTTTAACACGCTTTTATTAGCTTAGGTTGTATGTTTGTATGTATGTATGTATGTATGTATGTAATGGAATCTTAGAGCTTAATTTGCACCGGTTTCCAGAAGTCTAGTGCAGTTTCGAAATTACTCTTTCGCTCGTCACAGCACAACGGGGAACTGCAGGGGTTTGTAGTCGAGTTTTCGGAAGAAGTTGTCGTGTACATAGTTGTATGAAAAACGGCGGTAAACTTCTTACCATTTGAGAAGAACTTAACTTCAAACGTTGTGTGGAAGTTATAATTGTACGCAACATCTAAACTGTTCTTATTACAACAAAATAATCAACAAAAATTTCTATCCATATTTTAAGAAACAAAATTCGGTAAGCAGTAAATCTTTGAAATTAATACGAATTCAAAATACAAGACCGTAATTTTAGTTAACAAGAGGTGTGTAATAATGGCTGATCGCGTCTTAATTATGTCAGTATGTTCTGTGGTTACCTCTTCGTTCTAGGAGTGGATAATTTGCGCACCTGCTGACTTCCTTGGATGTGGTACCTATTTCTCAGACACCCTCTCCGGAAAATTATTTCTTACTCTCGATTACGTCTGTATCAGTTACGATTTTTGCATAGCTTTGAATTTACAGTCGATAAATAACGAATTAATAATGATTAAAATATATCTAATCATAAATTTTCACAGATATAAAAATTTTATTTCATAACAAACAAAGCCGGAAGTTTACTTAACTATCCATATAAAAAAAAGCTGAGATAGTTTAATGAATTAGAAATATTTGGTAATTAAAAGAACTAAATTCGAATAATTCAGAAAGAAATTGATAATTTAAAATTGAAATACGTTCGGCCTGTTGGGCCGCTTCTTACATGGCCGGGTTCGATTCCGACATAACGCGATAATTTCGTTTTTCACATTAACTCACGAAAAATCTGTTACCTTTCATTGTTGAATTCGAAAATTCTACATTAACTCAAATTTTGTAAAATTTAAAAGTAAAATCTCCCGATTGCGCAATAATCTGGGCAGAGGCTCTTGTCGGGGAGTTTTAACCTGTCGATATAAGTTAATTCCTGCAACTTTTGCGTGGGCGGTTATGAACCATCCGCCGCCGCCTGAGCCTATGTAATCTATCACATTCTACACGCTGACTTTATACGTTGGCCGGATATATATTATATATAAAGGTGAAATATTTAGAGCGACTCAATCGACATGGGATAAAATTGCACCATACAGGTTATAGCTGTGCTGATCTTCGTATCTGATCGTGAAAACTAAAAAAAGAACAATAACTTTTCATAACTTTTTACTAGATTTTTATAACTCTTCTCTCATAAATAGTTGCAGATAGAATGATAGTCACATTAAATATAATATATCAAACACACCACGCTTTTTCATCATTTTAAAGTAATTAATTATGATTGATTGTAATGAAAAATTATTTTTAGAAGCAAGCACATCCAATGTTTTGCCCATACCTTGAATTTGGTAGCTGATGGCACAATGATGAGTACTGAGTGAAGAAACGTTGTTTTTAAAGTAAAACAAGTAAGGAAAGGCTAAGTTCGGATGTAACCGAACATTTTATACTCTCGCAAAGTCATATGGTATACTCGTTAGAGATTTCTTTATGGTTTGACTGATATTTTCGGTAGAAGGTCAACTATAGGCACTGGAGTCCACAAACTTAGTACTTAGGGGCTTGAACAGTTTTGGTTCGATTTAGACAATTTTTGGTCACAAAGTGGCATTCTTTAAACGTATTATTCACGCAAAGTTTTACCCCAATATAATCATTGTTGCTTGATATGCATAGTGGAAAGTGAAGAAATCAGATGGAATTGAAAATGGCGTTATATGGGAAATAAGCGTGGTTGCAGCCGAGTTTTTTACAGTTTTCTCTTAACGTTATACCGAAATATGCAGAATAAGTTAAAACTGTAATTGACACTTTCTTTGTTCTGAATTCAATTATTATCATGAAGTAGCTTTAAGTAAATAAGAACAAAATGTATAAATAATATATACCTTGTATTAAAAAAAAAATTATTTTTAATTGATACAAACAACCGTTAGGTGAACAAAACTATTATATTATACTCTGTAGGTTGCAAGAGTATAAAAATGTTTCGAAAGAATTCAACATTCATTATTCGACGAAATCGTGAATGGATTACAATAAACCACTTTTATTGTTTTATTGAGAGGTGTATAGGAGATAGAGGTAGTACTGAAACATTATATTATTTCTATAGTATATATTAGGCAGAAAGACGCACCGTTATTACAAAAACACTGTTACTTAATTTTGAATTTGCAAATCTTTATATTAAGTATATGGGGCTAAGGGAAGTTTTAACCCGAGTTAACCCATTTTTGACATGTGGATATACTATTATCAGGAAGGGATCTTCTTCGAATTAAAATTATTTATCTCACACACTGACCGATATTTTCGGTGAAAAGTCTGCTGTAGACACTAGGGCCGCATCTTTGATATCTGGGGGCTTGAACAGTTATGGTCAGTTATGGTGGTTTGACATTTTTTAGACTTGAGATTGCATACCTTAAAGTCACTATTTGTGCAAAGTTTTATCACGATATATTCTTTGGTGCTGGATTTGTATACTGGGAAGTGAAAGAATTAGATATAATATAAATATTTGTTATATGGGAAGTAGGTGTGGTTGTAGTTCGATTTCATTCATTTTCGCACTGTAACATAGGAATGTTAAGGTTATGTTAGCTATCAAATTTTGTTGAAATTGACTTAGTAGATCCGGAGCTACATATGTGATTTCAGCTAAAGGTAGGCGGTGCCATGCCCATCATCCCATTCTGACACCGGCTCCTATAAAGTCCTTTTGTACTATCCGGATGTAAAACTCAATATCTTTGACATCTTTTTAACCAAACCGGGGATGGTTATCATTCGATTTCACCTATTTTCACACTGTCAATAGGAGTACTAAAATGATTTGCCCTGAGCAAGTTTGGTTGATTTAGCTTTAGTGGTTTTGAGAAATAAGTATGTACACGCCTACTTTTTCAAACTATCTCAAACCAAAGATACCTCTCCCTAATGTGATAAACTAAATTAAAGCTTTGTATCTTAATTCAGTGGATAGTTATGACACTTTATAGGTTCTCGTTTAATGGAGTTTTGTGGCAGAGGTTCGATTACGCCCATCTGCAATACCAACCTCTTTTTGGTCTCAAAGAACATACATACGTATGTAGCAAGTTACATCACGATATCACAAATTTTACTTAAGTTATCGCTTGCTTTTGAGGGGCTTAGGTAGTAAGCGTGAAAAAGTTAAGCTCACTGCGAATACGAGCACTTACGTTTAAATCCTGAAAATCATGAATCTTAAATTTTATTTTCCTTTTATTTTATTAATTGGAATCTTAGCAGATCTCAGCAGATATTTATAATACAATATTTATTTATTTCCCTTGCCCCGCACAAACAAAGACTTTTATATTCACTTTTTGCTTTTTACGAGAACAGCTAGAATTAGGTGACCATATTTGTCCCGGCAAAATCCGGGACGTTTTTTTAGTCATCGATTTTTTCCATATTATAATTCATTGAAAATCAGACACATAATATGTGAGAGAGCAACACAATTTTATAAATTCATTCTTTTTTTTTAATTTCTAAGCCCGTGTCGCTGAACCGGAACGAATGGTCAGCTAAAGCTATAACCAAGCAAGTTGAACGATCTCAGGCAAGGAGGGGTCAGGGGGTGCACTGCCCCTGAATTGCTTTAAATATTTTTTTGTTAATCGAATTTATTTTAAAAACATTTAAATAAGTATGAATATTATTATATTACGCAAATAAGTCATTACTGCATGGGTATTTTTCAATACAAATTAAGCAACATAATAATAGAAAACGGATCCTCAGTTGAAACGCCTCTGTGCATATTGGCATGCCATAGAAGTAACGGCGAGCTCGCGCGGACATTGTGTTGTTGAAAACAACCAAATGATAACTTTGCCGACCAAAATACTTGTATATACACATAGCCAATAAAGTCTGCGTTCACCCGACACTATTTTTTAAGTGAAGTAAAAACACAATGTAAATAGGTTATTCAATTCAAATTTTCTACATGTAATTCTTCTTTATATTTTTAAGTTCAAAATTCAAAAACAAAAATGTATATTCCTATTTTCGTTTTTGTGATAACGGGAGTTTAGTGTAAGGAGAAGTAAACATAGGCACCATTAAGTCTACGTTCAGCTTTAAAATTAGTTACAAAAGTATTAAAAATTATAAAGAAATATCAAATTCAATATTTTGTTGTTTGATAGCCGCGTTGTTTTAAAATCTCGCTCAATCGATTTGGCATTGATCTTACCAACTTATCTGTTTCCTCAGCTGTAATCTGGGACCTTTCATCTTTCATAACACATCGCAAAGCCTCTTTACTTGTTATTGTATGCTGACAAAGCCAGAAAATTTGAACTGAATTACCTATTTATATTGTGTTTTTACTTCACTTAAAAAAATTTGTCAGGTGAACGCAGACTTTAATGGCTATGTTATATACATAAAAAGGAGTTTCGCATACATGTTGACACCGAATTGTGCTAATCGTCGCGGAGTTCACAAAATTTATTTTAATCTGAAATTTTCCGAAAATGTCGTCTATGTTGTCACTTTTGCCTTTTTGCAGTGCTTTGTCATTGAAAATTGTCTTATGTATACTATTTTAAAGTACTGCAATTTTCGATTTGGCTGTATTTTCAAGCCACTGAATTTATATAAACTCGGTTTAATCGAAAATCAATAATATACTTGTATGATATTAAGTAAACATACAAAAACACTATATGGAGTGTGCCTAGAACTCATAGAAGTAATTAAAGAATTCAAATTCAAATATTTAATTTAATCCCATATATGTATGTATGTATAATGCATAATATGAAATAAAATATTTCAAGTTGCTAACAGGCCATGTTGCCAATTCTCTTCTTTGAAGAACATAAGACAAATTCTTCATATCTAATTTTTAGCATCGTCGTGGTGAAGCAGTTTGTGGGCAATCTGTAAATGCGCGGGGATGGTAGAATTTTCAGAGGCAATTCAATTGTAAAATTAAATTTTAGCTAGTTCAATTTTACTGAAATCAGTCAATCTCATTTATTAGTTAATTTATTTATTTAGAACAGCTAACATTTGCGTCTTTTCTATTCATTAACATTCTCTAACACCACGTCATAAAGGAACATTCACCACTCTTTAAGGGAACTCAATGAACTAAAGCACTCTATAAGAGTGCTAAGCAAAATGTATGCGCAGATGTTCTTTGGCATCCGTATGAACGAATTAAAATGTTATTTAATAAAAAAGGTTTTTAAAAATAATTAAGTAAGGAAAGGCTAAGATCGGGTGTAACTAAACATTTTATATTTTTGCAACTTTCAAGAATCAAAACCTGAAAAATTCCTTTAGGTGCTTGCAAAACTTTATAAAATAACTAGAGGATAATTTCCTTCGATTTGTTATTAAGAACAAATAAACATAAAATATATTATGTTGCTATTTTTATTTTATAAATTGCATATTCAAGTATATATTTGTAGCAAATGAGTAATTTTCAAAGTTGTTAGTTGACAACATTTGATATAATGAAAAAGGGTAAAATTTATAGTTTATAACTATAAACATTTTCAAATTCAATATAGTTCAGCTCTTTCGTGGCGTACATTTGACAGTATCATTGGAAAACGTGGCAAGAGGATAATTTAAATTTTCCAGTCAAAATGGTCTGTAATAATACTGCCCGTAATATTGTTGATTACCAAACGGGTACCGTTGCAATATTGAGTTGGATTAAAATGATTCTGAATAATAATAGTTAAACAAACAAGATTATGTGATGACTTTCCGAATATATTTAAATAATTTACGTTTTCATTTACATCAACAGCAGTAGGGAGTGATTCACTCGTTAAATACATCTGATAGCCTGGCAACAACTGTTGTATCTGGAAACTAATTTCGTCAACATCCACATTTTTGGCCGCAATGTAGCCTGATTACTGAGCCAGTTATGATCCAATCAATAAATTTTTACTTTCAGGAACATACTCTCAAATAATCAATTTTTATCGAGAACAGGAGTGCAGAAATTGTCTGGCAGTATAATGCATATACATACTTCTGTATTTGGCTGCAGTTGTTTTTACTTTTTCTAATATATAGCAATTGTTCGGAATATATTTGTGCTGTTGAGTCAATTTGCAATTGTGCGCGCATATTATGGTCCATCGAAGTATTTCAACACTTCACCATAAGAGCGATTGCTTAAACATTCGATAATCTCATTGGCTTAAGAAAAGCTAAGGAGACCGCGCTGTTGGCAATCTCCAGACAGTGGTAAGACAGCAATACCGAAAACTTCATTGTTGATGTTTAAACATTGCATTTTTCTATGCAATGCTTTGAGAATATTTGTGAGCCATTATGCACTCATCTCAAATTATAATTGAATTTTTTATCAACACTGAAGCTATTTAACTATTTTTGTATGTTAGATGCTGCATTTGCTTTGTTCGCCTATAATCTACCAAAGTAGCCGCAATGCCTTAGGGATGCAACTGTCAATAGGATTATCTGTTGTGGTGACTTACCGGTTCCACATACTGCGTCCAAAAAAAAAAACCCCCCGCTCAGTAGCAAGAATCAGTATAATCTACCCTTTGATTTATTGCACTTCTAGTTGTTTTTAACAAAACCGATATATAGGGAGTGGGCGAGGTTGTCATCCGATTTCATCCATTTTCACACCCTCGAAGCAGCTATCTTTATTTTTATTCAAGTAACAGCTTGCACAGACGGACAGACAGACAGACAGGCATCCGGTTTTTAACTTGTCTCGTCATTCTGATCATTTATATATACATAAACCTATATTTATCTCGATTAGTTTTAGGTGATACGCACAACCGTTGGGTGAACAAAACTATTATACTCTGTAGCAACATGTTGCAAGAGTATAAAAATTAATGGAAAAGTTTCAGTAACATTTAACTAGCTAATTATTTTTAATTTTATTTACTATTTTATAATTGAACTGCTACTGAAAATCACCCCATCCCCTCGCATTTGCATGTTGTCCACGAGCTGTTTCCTCACGATGATGCTAAAAACCAATAATTGAAGAGCTTGATGTTCCCTTCAAAAAGGAGAATTAGCAATATGGCCTGTTAGCGACTTGAAATATTATTTTAATTTATTACATATTGTTTAAATGAGCTAAGCCTCAGTACCATCACTCTCTCCGGTTACAACTGGCGCACCCTAATGTAACACACCACACTAGAGAACATTCACAGGTTCTCACCACTCGAACCACACCACACAGGACAACACAGCACACCATAACACGGCACCTGTATACCTAACAAAAAGGACGGGATCAGCGCCCTCACATTATCATTCGTTTTCGTCTACGGGCCTGAGCGCCACATTAACCTTAAACATTCGAATCTGAGCCACGTCAATTTCTTTTTTTCCGAGTACGACTTTCAACGATTCTTTTCCGGATTCCCTTTGGATTGGATTGGATAAATTTAAATTTGAACAACAATCACAAGAGCATTTTCCTTCAAGTTGTTCGTAGTGTTAATTCATAAAAGCTCATAAAAGGCGGTTAATGTTCCCCAATATATTAGATACAAATTTGTTCACATATAATGCTGATATATGGCATTAAACTAAAAAGTTTATATAAAATTGCCATTCATATGAAGTATTTAATTACTTCTATGAGTTACAGGCACACTCAATATAGTGATTTTGTATGTATGCTTATCCTAATTCCATTGATTTTCGATTTAGCCCATTTTATCTAACTTTAATGGCATGAAAATGCAGCAAATCGAAAATCGCAGTACTTCAAAATAGCAAAAGTCAGTTTTCAATGAAAAAGTACTGCAAAAAGGCAAAAGTGACAACGTAGACGACATTTTTGCAAAATTGTCGATTGAAAAAAATTTTGTGAACTTCGCGACGGCAAAACTACCAAATTTTCTTATTATCAAAGCATTGGGTTTTATTTCATTTCACATTTGGAGAAATATGTACCTACAAATAAATCTTAAAGATTCATTAAATTTAACTACATGCACTTCCATTTCTTCCAGCCAATCGAATACGTATACTTTTAGCCACTTCCTACGAGATTTAAGCTCTGAAGATCAAGTTGTAAAAATGACATGTGGCAAAAGTTAAAGTGTTCAGTTACTTGACGTCGATAACATTTTGCTCGTTTATAGTGGAATAAGTGATTGCCGTTCCGCTCTTTTTTGTTAACATTGATCAATTTGTATAGATGGTTTTGTGCGCATCTAGCTTTTCAGTTATAATTTTTCGTAATGTAGAAGATCAAAACTAAAATGCTACTATTAAAAATAGTCTTCTTATTTATAAGTACATAGTTGTATTCGACTGTGATTTTGATTGTGTTTAAGAATATTTCAAATCTTCAAGTTTATTTTTTGATTACTACAAAATATCGAGACTGGCAACCCGGCGTTGTAGGAGAACAATCAGCTGACACGTTTTTACGGGAAAAGTTCAATTTTATTTACTTCCCCATGAGCCCGTTTTTCTTTAATTCGAGGCATGCAGTTGAAGAATTGCGCGAATATATAAAATTATTGACATTTTCCATCTTTATTTCATAGTTTCAGTTATACATAATTATATGTCTCTATTCCCACACAAAGCAGAGGGTTCCCATTATTAACTATTTTTTAGTTTGTATGAATAGCAAACAAGAATGTATCCAATGTTAAGCAAACAAGCCTTAAGATTAACTTTTATTTGAAATACGAGGCGTGCTCAGAGAATAACAGGAACTTGCAATTTCGCGGGTTTGAAGACTCCAATTGTCAAAATTTTATTTTATTACTTTGTCTGTAGCAGCCGATAAGCCGATCGGACCAAAACGGCAACGCTACATGTATTACGTATTCTCATCAAAAAGTGTCACCAAAAAGCTTCAAGTTATGTTTATGAGAAAATGTTTAATGGGAGATATGCACAAACGTACATACACACTTTTCACTTTACTAACAATTGTGGTGCTGCAATGCCTAACCTACCTTTTACCCACATAATAATTTAAATATTTACTTGTATCACATAATTTTACATTAGTTTTTTTCTTCTTTAGTCTGCTTACGATTTACTGTTTTAACATTTTCTTCTGCTTTTAATTTCTCCAAAAGTTTTGCTAACTCGTTAGTGGTTTTTTACTATTTTTGTTGTTGTAATTCGTGCAAAGGTTGATCTTAAAGCTTGCTGGCCAACGAGATGTTCCATAAATTTCTTTTACATAAGTGCTGAACACACAGACGACGACTAGCGACAGGCAGCATTTGTAAAAAATTTAAATATACACCTTCTTATGGGCACAGTTATTTAGACAGTAACACGACTTAACGGCAGCAGGCCAGTTCTAATTTTATCGACCACAATGGACAGCTGTAGTATTGCCACAAATATGTCAAATGTAAAATTATTCAATTTTTTAACAAATCTAATGTTATTTTACCAACAGAAGTGTAAAATAGCATTGATATATTATTTGTAATAACAATTGATAATTTAAAACTATTATTCGACTTATTTAAAGAGTTCACTTTGAACAAAACATTTCCACTTTATTGAAAGGAATGGTTTTAGTACGACAACAACGAAATTATGTACATCAGCTGTTTAATATGTCGCTGCCGTCTTCAAAAATTTCAAGAAGTTGCCTTCAAGACGACATTTGCCAACCCGAAAATTTCGCTGTCGTCCCGTCGTCTTTGTGTTCACAGCAGAGAAAAAGAGATGTCCAACTCATCCCTCACTGGAAATGAGAGCGCAATTGCTAAACGTCTAAACCTCCTGAACTCAGGCAACTGTCAAAGTTCAGGAGGTCTGACGTTTAACAATTGGAAAAAAAGTGACTGCTAGATTGAAATCCTACAGAAAAATGTGTGAACAGAGAGATTTGTTGCTGCTGGTGATCTTCACTAACAAAAATTGGAAAACAATGATAATAAAATAAAAGGCGAAATTGAAATGTATGTGATGAAATCTTTTTTGATGCCATGCTTGGTAGTATTAATTTTCAATTGAAAATTATAACAAGAAAAAACGTTAACTTCGGTTGCGCCGAAGCTATAATACCCTTCACAAAAGCAAAGGCCCCTTACAAGATCATGATTCCGAACGTTCAATTTGTATGGCAGCTATATGATATAGTGATCTGATCTGACCAATTTCTGTGGAGAATAATTTGTTGCCTTAAGCAATAACTCGTGCCTAATTTCGTGAAGATACCTCGTCAAATAAAAAAATGTTCCATGCAAGCACTTTACTCCGATCGTTCAGTTAATATGGTAGCTATATGCTATAGTCATCCGATCCATACAATTTCTTCAGAGATTAGATTAATGCTTTAAATAATAATACATGCCAAATTTCGTGAAGATCGTCAAATGAAAGAGTTTCACATACAAACACTTGATTCCGATTGTTCAGTTTGTATGGCAGCTATTTGCTATAGTGGTCCGATATCGGCCGTTCCGACAAATGAGCAGTTTCTTGGGGAGAAAAAGAAGTGTTCAAAATTTCAGATCGATATCTCAAAAACTGAGGGACTAGTTCGCGTATATACAGACGGACAGACGGACGGACGGACAGATAGACGGACATGGCTAAATCAACTCAGCTCGTCACGGTGATCATTTATATATATACTTTTTATGGTCTCCGACGTTTCCTTCTGGGTGTTACAAACTTCGTGGCAAAATTAATATACAGGGTCAGGGTATAAAAAGCATATATTAATTGAGAGCTAATATATTTATTTTTTTGATTAAGTATTGAAAATTCAAAAATCAATTGTTTTAAAATATTACAAAATCACAAAAAAGGGTTTAAATAGTTTCTGCATATGTTTAACGGGTACATGTATAATAATATTTAATCTTAATAAATGTTGGGTATTTTAATTTAAATTCCCAAAAATTATTGTTTCGTCCGATCTGGCTACAATGGAAAATGTTATAAAAAACGCTAATTTTGAGGCGCTCTCACACTGGAAACAGTTGGGCATCCCATTATCCCTGGTTCACAGCAATACTCTTCAATTTATTTCTTGTTTCATATAACAGACTATGAAGTAGAGGTGCAAAACTGTCGACAGTCGGACCACTCGATAGTTTTAATAGTATAAAAAAAACTATCTATAGTTTTTCCCCTTGAAATCTATTTACTTTTCGCTGGTTTAAAATAAGAACCCTTGGCTTTATACACTTCATTTTTATGAAATCATCTTTGAATTTATTTATAAACCAAACATTAACAATAATGAAAAACACAAAAGAATTAATAAAGTAAGTTGAGTATTTAAAAGCAGTACTTATTCCTCAATAATCCACCTGTTTTTGTTTAAAAATAGTGATTTGTTGACGTTTTTAGCTGTACGTGCTGTTCTCCTGTCTGTTATTAGCAAACCTGGCTAAACATTCTCTCCGACTCTGCAAAATTAAAATTAATTAATGTGATATTCGTTTATATGCAGACTAATGCCTCTGGGTGAATGTATGAGTATTTATATTACATGTACGAGTATATTTTGTGAAATTCGAACGCAACAGAATTTTCACGTAATATGTTTTAATTTCATAATGGAAGTTTCTTTACAATTTATATTTTTCTATAGTTCTTAATTCTTGTTAAAATAGAAATTCTTATCTAATTATAAATATTTTCGCAACATTACTTCTAACACATCCAATACCTAATCAAATAGTAAAATATAGTTAAATTCTATACTTTGTATATTATTGTAAAACTTTTCTGTACTTACAAATTTGAAACCACATGCACGCAACAACGCCAATAATTAAAAGATGATTTTGAGGATACCACCCCGGCAAGCCTGTTAAATCACCGGTTAATTACCAAACAGCGCTATCAGAGATTTTTATTAAAATTTCTTTGAGTTTCTTAAGGAACAATTGACAATTCTAAGCATAACTATTGTATACGTGTGATCGTTCATCTCTTTTTTACGCATTGCGCTTATAAGTAGCAGGGTGTGTATGTGTTTGTTAATAAATTCCTTTAATGTATTGAGTTTGAGTAGCCGTGACTTGCTGGGATATCCAAAATTAGACTTCACATTTGGTATTACCAGACTTTATAATTATAGCGATAGTGAGACGAAAATAAAACTATCGATACTATCGATAGTCCCATCGGGTGGTACTCTCACAAATTATAAGAAATAAAGTTTTTACATTATTCTCTACACATATGTAAATTTTGGATTCAGTGGTACTGAATTATAGGGGCTTCCAATAACTTAGAACCAAATTAGTGTTACTTTAGGAAAGCATACTTGCTAAGAGTGAAGTTAAACTGTACTAATTTCCAAACCATACTAAATTCTTGAAAATATTAGTCGTCTTTTATTTTCCATTTCTTTGCTCAATAATAATTTGTGAAAGCGGAAACAAATTTAGATAGCTGATTTTAATACAAGGGAGTATGTGGGCACCTCATTGAAGTGATTATAATTCTTTCTCTATTTGAGCATATTTGCTCGCTTCGTCACTCTAAAAGGTTAAACGAGATAATTTTCAATGGAGATAAATAAATAGAGAGATTCATAGATCTAAACGATTTTGGTTTAGATAGCAGTAGCAGTTAACATAATAACGTACGTATTATTAAGACCTGAACCTGTGAATAAATATTATTAAAAACGCATATTTTATTTTGCCTAATTTGAGTTTATTTCAGCACATATTCAAAAAAAGTCTTATACATACCACCATTACATACATTGCTAGAGCATTAGCACATCATTTAATCAAAACATAAACATTGTCATTGGTAACACAGAAGTACAGTGGCATGTCCCATAAAAGCGGCAATTAAATGGTAAGTTTAGCGTTGATTGTCAAACACCTTTAGCTACATTAACCAACACCAGTAGAAACATAAGAGTACCATAATGCTTCATATGGGGAAAAGCACTCTTTCTGCTAGCTGTTTGTGGTAACACTCAGTGTTGCCACTTGAGAAAATCCTTGGGTACCAAAATGCTCAAATCTGTTGCAAAACTACCAATTTTTCCTTATCATTAAAACATTGGGTCTCAGATCACATTTGGAAAATATGTACATAAAAATAAACCTTAGAGGTTCATATATATTAAACACTCCCTACGACATTTTCTCTTTGAAGGTCCGGCGAGCATTCATCACTACAAAGTATTGTCAAGTTGTCAACTATCTGAGCGGCCGATCATTCGTACTGTTTCGAGGTCAAAATTCTAAGTTAAGAAGAATTTAACTTTTATATTTCAAGGCAATGGAATCGAGACATGTGGTCGAAATTGAACAGCTATCTTACCGATCTTTCTCGCTTCTTCTCTGCAAGGAGCCTTGCACTCTCCCCCACTAAATCCACAGCGACCGCCGGCCATCAACTCCTGGGGAAAGGACAAAGAAATGTTTTTGGCAATATACAAGGTAGTCGGCCGGCCGGTCATCAACTACGCTGCATCCATATGGGATATACGCTGCACCCTGGATGTAGTGAAAGACGAAAACAATTTAACCCTGTCAGAATACTGCTTTCGTACAATTACAGGATGTTTCTTCATGTCTCCTGTAGAACACCTATGTAGTGAGGCCTGCATGCTTCCGGCCAAGGACCACAATGCACTCCACTCCAAGCAGTTTCTGCTGGGATGTTTTCGCAGAACAGCACGTCAATCAGGCTACATACAGTACTACCGACTCCTTCCCAGTGACACGCGTACTTGGAGTCAAATCACCACCCATAGCTGGTGAATAGCTCGAATTGCCTCGAGTATCTAGAGTGACCCTTACGCAACATAAAACTACCAAAACGGAAACGCTGGTAACGCAGAGAGCAAGTGCGCCTATAATCACTTAATTGTGGCCATTCATTCATTACACAGCTCAACCAAAACAAAATTTTTTGTTGCCTTGGATATTTTAGCAAATTTTGATGTTTCATTGTCCAGATTACGAACTTATTCATGAAAGTATTGAAGGTGTTCTTGTTTTATGATTGTTGTATAGCATCGATTTTGATCAATTATCGGTTTGCTAGTAATAAAACTTATATTTCCAGTTCTTCATTATTAATCAGCGCACATTCTTACTGAATACAGCACCACATGATCTCCACACTCAAGCTCAGGTGGAGATATCTAGACTTACAATCTACAAAATGTCCTGTTTTACTCAATGAAAATTTCTACCATTTGAAGGGAATTGGGGGATGAAACATCTACGCCAAAATTAATTTCATTTAAAGCCTTTTACGTGTTTTTTCTTTAATTACTTTTGTAGAAAATTTCCGAAGCTTAGAATGGAAAAGTTAAAACGTGGAATAATTGATGGTCTTCAAACATGGCATCAATAATGAAACACAGATTTTATCAAGGTTATGACGGTTCCGGAAATTAAAACTGGGAAAAGTTTTTTGTTATTAGTCGATAATTGCCTAGGTAACCATAAAACACCAAATTACGAAGAAATTGTGAAAAGTGTGCTGACAAACTTTCAGACCCTAGGAGCAAATATGAGTATTAATATTTAAAGTTATAGCGAGAAACAGAGATGGTTCCACCAGGATCTAAAGTGATGATAGAAAGTTGTCAAGGTTGATGAAATGGCAGATTACTACTGATCCTTAAAAAGAGTGTATCAACTGAAAAATTATAAAAGAAACGCTCACAAAAGGAGTTTTATTGAAATATAACATATGCTTTCGACATTTTTCTTTCTGTTTTCTTTGATGTATCCCTATTTTTCAAATCAAAAAGGATATTATAAATAAAATCGTTATCTAATTTCATGTTTTCTGAATTTTGTAATTTAAAATGAAAATAAACGAGAGCAAATCTTATAAAACTATTAATAGTTTCATGAACTGTGAGCACAAATATGTAAGTATATCAAAAATCGATCTTACATCTAGTGCAATATAACCACTGTAGACCAGTGTTATTCGTGATTTTGTTTTTTATGCTGGAAGTCAGAGTGCGCAGATCTTCCGTACCAACAGCTTGCCTAACCCAAGCGGCTTGGGCCATGCTACAATGGTGCCGATAAGTGGCAATCAGCAAACGAAGTCACTCAAACAGCAAATAGAGTCGGCTCAGACTGTCAGTAGGCAGACAGACAGCAAATACACAATTAACTGTTAGCCGACAAGTAGACAGGCTTTCTGGAAGGTAATTGTGCACCAACATGTTCAGTTAGTCTCTTTCTCTGGTGGATAAAGCGTAAATGAACTGAAATCAACCGAGATACATATTTGCATGTATAAACTTACTGTAAGTCACTGCTTTAGGTATGTAAGTATATACATATGTATTCTTGTGCGCTCGTGCGTATGTATGTATGAGTTTTTATTACTTTTACTCATTGTAAACCTCCAGTTAATGGCCTAATTTTTTTAACACTACACGGTTGTATTATTATTTATTTCTGTTTTCATATTTTCTTCTACTGTAGTTTGTTTTTTTCCTGCTATTATTTTTACTCACGCAAATCATTTAAATGTGCAAAGAGAGTGAGAGGAAAAGTGTATACCGCCGTTTACTTGTTGCGTCTTTATTGCAACATTTTATTGCTTCCACCCGTCTTGTGTCACAACATTACAAAACATACCATACTCTTGTGACGTCATTGTTAAGAGCACGTTAGTGGTGTAATGTGTTATAATATTATATTATATTATGCATGAACACTTACATACATATGTAAACTTGTGTCCTACCTTCGCTACAAGGAGCGTGATGCATTCAGAAATAAAAATTAGAACATATATACATACACATATTCACATTTGAGTTATTTTATGTACGTATGCGTAATATACCTTCAGCCTATCATTGTATCATCTTTAATAAAAATAAAATTTTGAACAGAACTAATATGTTCAAATAATATTTTATAGAAACTTACAAAACTTATGTTACTAAGCGATCAAAGGTTAAATAAAAGACAAGAAAAAACGTTAACTTCGGTTGGGCCGAAGCTATAATACCCTTCATAAATACATAGGCCCCTTACAAGAACTTGATTCCGAACGTTCAATTTGTATGGCAGCTATATGATATAGTGATCTGATCTGACCAATTTCTGTGGAGAACAATTTGTTGCCTTAAGCAATAACTCGTGCCTAATTTCGTGAAGATACATCGTCAAATAAAAAAATTTTCCATGCAAACACTTGATTCCGATTGTTCAGTTTGTATGGCAGCTATATGCTGTAGTGGTTCGATATCGGCCGTTCCGACAAATGAGCAGCTTCTTTGTTAGAAAAGGACAGGTACAAAATTTCAGATCGATAGCATAAAAACTGAGGGACTAGTTTGTATATATACAGACAGACGGACAGACGGACAGACAGACAGACGGACATGGCTAAATCAACTCAGCTCATCATGCTGATCATTTATGTATATATTTTATAGGGTCTCCGACGTTTCCTTCTAGGTGTTACAAACTTCGTGACAAACTTAATATACCCTGTTCAGGGTATAAAAACATTTCGGAGCTATGGGTAGTATTTACCTGATTTTAAAATTTTTCGGTACCAGGACTGTTTATTACCAGGAAGATACCTTCTCCAAGATTACTTATGATTGTTACATCTCACATATCGGCCGATATTTTCGGTTAAAAGTTAGCCGTAGGCATTCAGCTCCATATATTCGGTATCTAGGGTATTATGATCCTATTTCGACCATTTTTTGAAGTGAGACAAGATATGACACTTGAGGGCACTTTTTGTACAAAATTTTATCCGAATATATATCTAAAATTGAAAGAATCAGATGGAATTTATTTTTTTGTTATACGGGGAGTAGGGCTTAGTTGTGAACCACCGTAAAAAAAATTTCAGGATAAATTTATGTACCGAATTTGGCTTAAATTGATCCAGTCGTTTCTGAGGGAAGAGATTTTCGTAAATGTGGTCGGTTCCACCCCTATTATAATATTTTACACCTATTCCATTGGAACTCTTGGTTGTGAAATTCGATTCTCTTTATCCTAAATCCATGTCGTTTAACTTAAGGTGATACCGACCGTTAGGAAAGCAAAAGTATTATACTCAGTTAATACATGTACAGCTCGAATATTTAGGTGTAAAAATAATACAACTAACCTATTTGGTGGCAATAAAGGAATAGACAATAAAATGGATGGGAACATTAAGTAATATACATAGCAATTTGTATGAAGCGTATTACCTCATGACGTAGGCCAGGTGCCCAGTTAATATCGGAAATATCTACTTTAAATATAAGGAGACAAATTGAAATTAGCATGTTCGAAACTTAATCTTGGGGGTCTAATTTCTAGTACCGAAATTTATTAAACAATATGCCGGAAACTCTTATATTCGGTAAGTAAGGGTTGGGGCAAGGTTTGGACCGTCTTCGCTTATTTTTGGCCCTAAACATTAAAAATGAATATAAATTATTAACCCTCATGGTCGATTCTTTCATATTCTATACAAGGGAAAACGAAAAGGAAAAAACCTATCTAGACTATTATATAAGAGTTGGGACCTGTTTTAAACTATAATAATGCTAAATCTGGTTTTTATATATATCCAATAGAGATTTCTCCACAAGGTTTTAGATGCGTACTTTAAACCTTTTCAAAGGAGTAACTCTAGCCATTTTTTAAAAAAGTTACATGCCTTTGTCCTGTGTTATATTGGAGTTAAGAAGTTTAATCCGTCATTTTGTGGGCGTGATCTTTATTTATTGTATATTGTTGTTTAAAACCGAAGAAACCGAGAAGCAATAAAATCTTAAATCCATTTAATACTAGACAATTTAAGGATCTGTACCCGGGTCGTATATGTCTTCTGTTTAAATGACTTTGATTATAGGATTGCAGCATGTGCTAGTGAGGTAGATGATAATGTAGTGTAGTTAAGTATGTTTTTCATTATGCTGATTATTCATATCATGTTCTTGTATGGAAGCTTTTATTTGTAAAGGGTATTATAGCTTCGATTTTTCCTTATTTCAACAGCAGTCTGTTCAAGGTTAAGACCAACGAAATGGTTTATAATTAGTTACAATATACCGGACAATCTCAGCACTTGATGGATCCCTATTTTCTCAGCTTATTTACCACAGGTTTAACCTTAAAACATTTATCGTTACAACATCTACTTTGTTGTTGCAATAATTTTCGGACGAGTGTACTCCGACTTAAATAGTCCATGACAATGAAACTTTATAACTATAGCAACAACCGAAAAGAGCATATACTCGTAAGCAGAAAATCATTAAGAAGCTCTACAAGAACAGTGACAGTCATCTGACCGGTAATATGACAGTCATAGCTGAAAAAATTTTGTCAGCGCGCAGAACAAAGTTTCTATAATTTTCTTAAGAGCCTTGTGCAAAAACTGATGGAAACAAACGTATATGTGTGAGTTTGCATCGCTCTTTAACATATGGCTATTCGGAAATGATTCACTATATATCTATACTGCTCACTCTCATGTCTTTTTCTGAGTCATTGCTGACCATAAATCCATCATAGCTGAAAGTTGTCAGTTATGACTGTAAATCTATCATAAGTGAAAAATTATTTTGCGCAGTAGATAATATAATTTTTATTATTAAAGTTAGGGAATTTTTATTACATTTTTTGGGAATTTGTAATTTCCACACCACCGCTGAGGTATACAAAAGGCGAGTTACCGAAGTTAGTTTTGGGTGCTCGGTTCCCCCGTAGGCCTATATCACCCATATAGGTACAAAATAAAATTACAATAATTTCCAAAATTCACAAATAATATAAAAATATACAAAATTCATCATATAAGAAAAAAATTAAAATTTTATAAAAAAAATATCACATTCACATATAATAAAGCTGTGGACAGCAAATATTTAAAATAAATAAATATAACTAATGCCTAATATTTACATATTTACATATATAGAAAATATCCTACACCCAGTTTTCAGTAATAATTAATTATTTAAAACTATAAGGACCGAAAAGAAAATAAGAGCTTTGAAAATAACTCAACTTTATATATTTACATATATGGGAAAAAAATTCAAAAAATAAAGTTTTCACACATATGCTTCCGTAGGGATTTGAAGATATTTTACCACCTACTCAATTTTATTTTATAAATATATAAACACTTATGCAAATATTTTTAATAAACAATATCACATTAACTATTGCTGCTTCAGCATTAAACTTTCTTACGAAAAATAATGAACTGTCAGTTAATTTTAACGGGATTTTATCTGGCAGTTCATTGTTTTGGTTGTCATCTGTTCAGTAGCTCATGAACTCGTGGTTTTTCTTGGCAGCACTGAAAGTTCATGAGCTCTCTCGAAAGGCAAAGAGAGGAGTTTCGGATCATTTTATCTATGGATAAACGCAGGAACAACGTTTACAAATTACTCAATTTTCTTATCAAAATAGTCGTTCTCCAATTGCAATTTTTTTTAAATCATCTTCTTCGATGAGGCTCACTTTCATCTGAGTGGTGCTGTAAATAAACAATACCGTCGATTCTGGTGCGAAGAAAATCCACAAAGTATTCATGAACAACCATTACATTCACCTAAATCTAGCGCTATAGATCAATAATAACCAACTTTTTATGGCCGCAATTGGAAAAATTTGATATTAACAACGTCTAGTTCCAACAAGACGGGGCTACATGCCGCACAGCATGTCATTGGTCTTGAAAACAAACCAGACTCTCTTCAAGCTTTATAGGTAAGTCAATATTAAACGTGCTATTCATGACATATGACTTGATTTAGTGGAAAAAGTACTCGAAAATTGTGTTCATCGAATTCGTTCCTGCAAAAGAAGTAATGGGGGCCATTTGAATGATGTTATATTCAGAACTTAGTTCTATCGATTCTACTTCACATTAAATTGAAAACATTTGAATTTCCTTAACAATTAGTGTGTGTTTTTTTTTTAAATCATATTACTCTTATTGGAAAATCCTATACTTCATATGTACTTGTATGTATATGGATTGCAAAAGGTATGTCGATATATCTAATATATTGCTATACATATAAACGTAGATATATTTGGTTGGAGCAATTAATTGAATCACCACTGATGTGTTATGTATTCACTTAACTCTTAATTTTTTGTCCTTCATGCTAATTTTGAAAAAAGCTGCCGCAAAACTTCGCAAAGCACACAAGAACAGGTTGACATCTGTGAAACTTTGAGTAAATTCGTTTTAGCTTTGACACAAAATGCTGCAACTTCGTTTACGTTACAGTTGCAGCAGAGCCGGTGCGCTGATGCGTGAGTACTACGTTCAACATGCCTTTCAAGCTGCATTTTCGCGTTTTTTAGTTTCCACTTTGACATTGTAGCAAAATTAGCATAAGCCACAGCCTTCGAAGCCATTCATTCCCTGTTCATGATTTATTCTCTTTCTTCTTATTTCCGTATAAAGTCAACTTAGTATATGGCATAGCTGAGAAAAGTGTTACAAGGTAATAAATCTGAAAGTGCATTTATTTTCTCGTTGCTTAAATCCGATATATGATTTTTTTACACATCATCTCAGTTCAAGCACTTTTCTGAATAAAAGCCTTAATAAAATTTACTTTTTTAAATATTTGACAGCAACATAAAGACTTTCGACTGCGATTTGATTCGAAGAAATAACTTCTTGACGATATAACGAAACGAAATAATTCTTTGCAATGAAACTAATTCTGAAAAAAAATGTTAAGGTCACATATCATAACTACAAAATAGTGATTCGACCGAAAAAATGAACTTTCAATTCTTTATACAAAAATAATAACAAGAAATAGTATGTAGTTTACCAGATAATAATACTATGACGCTACAATGAATGGTTCTGAGTACCATCGCATGATTTGAAAAGTACAAGTATGTTGTTCCAATCGGGCGATAAATTTCAAGGTCGTTGCGCGCATTAATATTCATAAAAGCCCATAAACATGTAAATATATTAAAGGGTTGTAAGGTCCTCATATTTTAGATTGTGTGGATGGGTAATATATAAATATTCAAAGTCATATGTAATGCTTAAAACATTTCGGAAGCTCAAAAAGACAAAATTAATGAATCCTTCAAATTTGAGAGAGGGTAGGGAAATGGCTATAAGGATCCAACGCATTATTTCATAGAATACAAGTATAATGTTATAAGCAGCACACAAGCACATAGTTAGCCATTAAATAAATTCAAACAAGGCTCTCGCGGAACCAGGACATAATAAGCTGGTCAATATTGTAGCAACAGAAGTGTTAAGTTATTACTTTGTCTTATTTGAACTACAAAGCTACCGCTATCTTTTGTTATCTTTCACATAGAGAGAGGTATCAAATTGTGATATTTCTATCTAAGTTTAAGTGCGAAGCTGTCTGTAGTTTATATATCACTTTGTTTTAGATAAATTTGAATTGAAGTATTATTTTTTATAACCTCTAGGTAAAAATTCTTCATAAACAAGCTTAACTTAATTCCCATATTGCTAAACTAGTTTGTATATTGTTGCTGTGACAGGGTGCGTTGACTTAATGAAACAGAAGTTCATTCTTTTTAATATCTCGATATAAAAATTTGGGTTTATGACGATTAAACAGATCAGACGCATCAATTCGTTGTCGTTTATGATCGACAGTGAACTCACCACCACAACACTAAGCTTTCGCATATTGTTCATACGTATGCGTATAAATATTCTTGAGCGGTATGATGGTACATACTTATGTACGTTTAAGATCATCAAAAGTCATTTCGTGAATTTTTTACTTGAGTATGTACATATAATATTTCTTTTTATCTACTTAATATATTTGTGTAAAAGATTTAATGTATTGTCATTTAATGAAACGAATTATGTTTGAATTAAAGTATAAATTAAACAAAGCAAAATTCTCAGTCTTAGTGTATAAATCTATCGTTCTCCCCGTATATTGTCTTCCCCCCGGGATTGCAATAATACTTAGATTACTCTTAACCCTTGTTACATTAATGTATTCATAACGGGTAGTTGTTTATCTCTATAAATTTTTTCAAATATTTGTTTTTTTACATGTAAACTACATTTTCCGGAATAAAAATATTTAAGAAAACTGACCAACGATTTTCTGTTCATAAAATCGAAATTTTTGGTATATAACGTTGGAGGGATTTTGGTTTTCAGGCAACTATTAATATAATTCTAAGAGTAGTACACACGAGCACCACATTTTATTTCAAACGCAAGGAAATGTGTAGGTACTTAATTTGGTTCAAATTGGTTAAAAAGTTTGGATATGAACCACTAAATTTTATGATTCTATTGTTAATTTCAGTACCTTTTACGATATCAAATATAATGTTGAAAATATTTAACTTTAACTCAATCTGAAACATAAATATTATATTTAGTAATAGTTTAGTCGCTCTAACCAAGTAGATGGGTGGAAATCAGACCACTTTTTCTAACTTCGTTAAGATATCATACACACCGGTCGACTGGACAGACAATCCTCCTAATATCATTAATCAAAATTTAGAAATACTTTTGGCACCATATTTTTGCCACTTTTAATACTCTCGCAACTTGTTGCTACAGAGTATAATACAATAGTTTTGTTCACCTAACGGTTGTTTGTATCATCTAAAACTAATCGCGTTAGATATAGGGTTATGTATATATAAATGATCAGGATGAAGAGACGAGTTGAAATCCGGGTGACTGTCTGTCCGTCCGTCCGTCTGTGCAAGCTGTAACTTGAATAAAAATTAAGATATCTTTATGAAACTTGATACACATGTTTCTTGGTACCGTAAGACAGTTGGTATTGCATATGGGCGTAATCGGAACACTGCCACGCCCACAAAACGCCATTAATCAAAAACAAATAAATTGCCATAACTAAGCTCTCCAACAAGATACAGGACACTTATTTGTTATACAGGATCACATTAGGGAGGGGCATCTGAAGGTAAATTTTTTTTTTAAAGTGGACGTGGTCCCCCCCGTAATAAGTTTAATGTGCATATCTCTCTTACCACTGAAGCTATAATAACATAATAATTTAGCATCTCTATCGACGGTGTGAAAATGGGTGAAATCGGGTGACAACCCCGCCCACTCCCCATATAACGAAACTGTTAAAAACTACTAAAAACGCGATAAGCGACGTTCAAAATTAGTTAGTGGGCGTGGCACCGCCCATTTTTAGGTGAAAACCCATATCTTGGGATCTGCTTAACCGATTTCAACCAAATTCGGTACATAATATTCTTCTCATATTTCTATATTATAGTACGAAAATGGGCGAAATATCATTAATACCATACAACATCATTTTAAATTCCATTTGATTTTTTCACTTTCCAGTATGCAAATCAAGCAACAATGATTATATCGGCGTAAAACTTTGCGTGAATAATACGTTTAAAGTATGCCACCTTGAGACCAAAAATTATCTAAATTGAACCAAAACTGTTCAAGCTCCTAAGTACTGAATATGTGGAACCCAGTGCCTATAGTTGACTTTTTACCGAATCGTCAATGGATTACAATGAAAATTGTATTTTATTAAGTAATATTAAATGGCATATACTCACTTAGCATTACAAGTATTACAGTATTTTACTCTGCGTCAGTTAAAATGGTGTTAAAATCGTCTTCAAATGAGATATATGGGATATTGAACTGAAGAAGATAAATTTAATAGAATGAGTTGATGTGAAATTGTCGATCAGAGGAACCATTTCTTATTTTAGGGATATAAGGTTTGGGCAAGAGTGTAGACTTATTTCATTTATATTCCCACAAAATTTTTAAGAAAACTTGTTAATTTAATTTTATTAAAGTATCACACATTTCGTCAGGTGGAAAGTCGGAAATTATTAATTTTGGCATTGCTGAGGTATACTTGAAATCATATTTTCAAGCAATTTTATAAATATATAACTCACATACTGAACACTAAGTATTCGTCATAAGGCTTACTAGAAAATCGAAAATCATTATACTTGTATGTAGTATATGGGAATGGGAGTAATTCGTATATATGGTATAAGGCTAACCGGAAGCTTGTAAATTGTATATGAGGTATATGGGTCTATTAAACCATTTTAACTATTAACATCAAAATCCATTTTTCCGCCTTTAAAGTAACCCTATTCGAATACACTTGTGACAACGTTTTTTCCAATCCTCGAAGCACTTCTGAAATGAGCTTTTCGGTATGGCCATCAGCTCTTTCTTCGATTATGACCTGATCTCATCAATTGAAGCAAAACGCTTTTCATTCATTGGTTTCTACAGTTTTAGGAATATGAAAAAGTCACAGGGAGCCAAATCTGGTGAATGCGGTGATTTAGGCATGATTACGGTTCTGTTTTTGACCAAAAATCCCCAGTGAGCATTGATATGTGAACTGGTGCATTATCGTGATGCAGAAACCACGATTTGTTTTACTAAACTTTCGATCGTTTGATCCGTATTGCTTGCTACAAGCAAACGTTGCATAACTACATAACTATCTCATTAACTGTACGACCTTCTGGCACAAACTCATCATTCACCACACCATTGTAATCAGAGAAAAGAGTGAGCAAAACCTTCACATTTGATCGAACTTAGCGTGTCTTTTTCGGTCTTGGCTCATCTGGCAGTTTCCATTGGGATGATCGCTGTTGACGTCATTCAACAACTCCTGAGCGATACTAATGCAACATTGCTTTTGCTCAAAATTAGGCAAAAACAAATCAAAAGTCGAAGAGCACACCAAAATGGGATTAACCTTTTCTGTTGTCAAAAATAAACTACTAATCGAAATTGGCTCCTAATGCTAGCACATGATAAACATATGTGTTCGATTATAATAAAAACAAAACCTCGATAATCGAATGTACACAGCCGCGAAAAATCAAAATTCACTTTTTAGTTTGAACACACCTAGTATGGCGTCTAATAGAAGCTCATATATGATTTCGCCTAAATGTTCGCGGTGAAACGCTCATTGTTCAATTTTGACCTCGGTTCCTCTAAAACCCCCTTGTGCCATCTTGGATGAAAAAATTTAATATCTCTGACGCATTTAGTTATTGATTTATCACACTTTTAGTAGTTTTTAACAAAACCGTTATAGGTATAGGGAGTGGGCGGGGTTATCATCCGATCTCACCTATTTTCACAGTAAATGAAAGTTGCTAATATAATTTCTTTTTAGCAAGTTTATTCTCAAATGTGATATGTATATCTGACATAAACTTAACCAAAGAGTCTAAATTTAATATTTATTTAGCTGATGTGCAAAGCGTCAACCAGAAGATCGGAATTGATGATACTTGTATTAGGAATATGAGATTAAGACCAAGGTATACACCAACTCCATTCATGTTTAGCGCTAAACCATTCTTATAACAACGTTTGCTTGAATAAAGGAAATTAGTATATGTAGTATAATATAATTTAACATATTTTATATATAAACGAGACCACCTCAACCCACTCCTAAAAGAGTCCTATTACTATTTAAAGGAAATTATTTTGATTTTTAGTCACCTTGCGATGTTATCTTCACTTTAGATAAGATTATAGATAAACGGATGTAACAGTTGATGCCTGATTTTGACATTTGCAAATGTAATTTACATATCGGAAATGATCCGAAGTAAAAGTCGCAATTTCTCAGTAAATTATTGCAATTTGTGTTCAAATATCAGCCATTTGAAAGTATACCATAAAAATACAAGAATTATTAAATTAAAAACGATAAGTTTAAGCTTTTGTTATTTGTAAAATTTATGAAACGATGTTGGTAAGTGTCGTTTTTTTGGTACAATGGACACATGCAATATATAAATGGTGTATAATTTTTTTTAAGGCTTTACTAAATATGTTAAAATTTAAGACTGCAAATAGGATTTTGGGCTTAAAGAAGCTGTGAACTTCTTAATGGAAGAAGATGGTTATTATGGATATGGCATAGTTATTGTGCCGTCGAATCCAGATGAGGTAACCGAGGACATTTCGATCGATCAGTCTATGATAAAATAATATGGTCACTGTCCCTCTAAACAGTTTATCAGAGGGAAGTCAATTAGATTTGGTTACAAAAACTGGGTGGCAGCCTGGTTACTGAAACACACAATTTATTTTGAGATTTTTTTTACAAATTGCGATTTACTGCGAGATCGTCTATCTATCATAACATGATCGATGTGCCGAGACAGTACAAAAGGTACATACATAGTACATACACAAACACATAAAATTATATGCATTTACATGCAATTCGGATGCATACATAAACACGTGTATATGGTAGCAGCCAACAGTATATAAGTACCAGGTGTACATACATACATATGTATGTAAGTATATCTTCATGTATTTAGTGTGTAAATGTAAGTAGTGTATTCATATAGTAAGATATTTACTCACAAGAAATGCTTATGAGTGATGCAGAAATCCATAAACTACTGCTACATATTTATAACTATTTATATTATAATTATATTGAAACACTTTATTATTCAAAAGATTTAAAAATTTTTATTTTTTACACATTTTTCTAGATTCCGTTTATTATTTTGTTACTACATAATACTTTCATATACGCACTCGTGAAGATATTTGACGTAGATTTTGAAATTCCACACCTTTAAACCCTTTAAAGACGGATAATTTAAAAGAGCTCTGATAAGTCTTCGAAACTCTCGCCCTGCTTAGATCAACATTCTGTAATCATATTTAGCGAAATTACCCGAGTTTTGGTATTCAATTTTTGTAAGTATGTAGTCCACCTATGTGTAAGTTGTAATCGTACTGGTAATCGACAGCAAATCATTACAATGGGTACATATATATGTATGTATATAAATCTGCATCTAGCTGTATCTATTTAGTTGGCGCGATCCGAAATCATTTTGCCATCAAGTTAACATAATCCTAAACGTTCAACCGAGATTATGCATTTTACCAATACTGATTGTAATAAAATTGGCGATATAAGCTGTGAAATGTCGTCAAACACCTGTTCAATATTCGTAAAGCAGATAAATAGATATATGTATATGCACATATTTCCCATCAGCTGATCATACAAAAAATAGCAAATAAAACAAGTTTATTTCATAACTGCTAACTATCACTAGCTAGCCAAGCTTCAGCTGGAAAAGCGTTTCTTAACCCAAAATAAATAGCAGAAGAGAGCAAAAGTTGAGACCGTGAGAAGAATAGAGAGTTACTAGTTTCTGCTTGCATACTTGTATAATAGCTACTGCCATATGAAGAAATGCTGCTAAAATAATGTGTAAACAAGCGATATTTGACGCATTTGCTTTATTATACCCTGAACAATTTTAAAAATCCACTTTTTTTCGCACCAAAACCAGAGAATGCTAATGTATAGAGAAGGGGCAAATGCCACCTGTACTTATATTTTCCACTTTTCCACATCTATTTTACATTATATAGTGCAAAAATAGCTTTGATTCAATATTTAAATCATTGTTCAAAAATATTAATTCTGACAATAACAAAAGGGTTGCAAAATGTCAAATAACCAGTGTTACCGACATCTTTTGTAAATGAACTGAAAGAAATTAACCTAGAAAAATAAAATATTAAGAAATTATTCCAATAGAATAAAACGAAAATGTTTTATGGCTTATATGTATGTATTATTGTCTCAATAAATTTTACAATTGTATTTTCTCTGCGGGAAAATCTTTTCATAACCCGCCACTGAGATTATATCCGATGGGTATTTATCCCGTTTTCTGCTACGAACGGATTGTCAGGATCGCTATGGCTTATGCGATGATGCTCATAACCGGGAGTTGCTAAACAATCAGTGCAAATGATTGTGCCGGGCGCAACATGGTTTTCCATCAGGGGTACGAGCACCTAAGCAGACCTGAAATCATCAGGACATACTTCCAACCGCAAGTCCTCGCTGCCATTTTCCACCATTCCCAACACCTAGTGACTTTCTACCCTCTTGCCTGTTATAAGAAAAATATATAAGTAATTATGTATTATTGTTTATTTTTTTCCTTTTGCCAAATTTATATTCATCGCTCTGTACTTCTTTCCCAGGGCCACTGTATTCACTGTGTATTGTACCTTTAGGTACGATCGCAACGTTGTTGTTGTTGTCGGACTCCTTGTACAGTCCCAGTTTTGTACCATGGTGTTGGTATTTATTGCCGGCTGAACTGCTTATTTGGAGTGCTGTGTTGGGCAACTGGCGATCAGTTGGTCAGTGCCAGCAAGTCCTGAGCAGGATTGCTCAACAGGTATCGGTGGCTGTTCCAGTGCTAGAGATAACGAATCTTATGCACAAGGATCGATTTGGTTCAGCGCCGGTAAATTGAGTGACCTCTGTTCCTGCGCCCCCAGCACTTATACTTGAGGCGATTGCACCGGTGACGCCGAAGCCTGTTGAGACCTGGTCGGTTGTAGTCAGGAGTAAGGTGCCTGCAACTTCCTCTTCCTGGGTCCTTCATTCGGTTTGAGGTTAGGCCGATTAAGGGTGGTGGGGCTTTTATCCGCACTTCCTCTGTTTTGGAGAGGGAGAAAGTGGCGACTATCGCAAAATTTGGAGAGGTAAGGTTGGACGTGAGTGTCAACCGGAAGGTGGGTCCTCTGGTTGTGGTCCAGGCATTTCATTTTGAATTCATGGAAAAACTACTCCGGTTGATTCTTTAGGTCTTTTGCTCAGCGTTCCAGATGTCAGACGTGAGGATGGTAAGTCTTCTGTGGAAGGTGGCTCCTGATGGTAGTACCAATGTCGACCTGGAGAGCACGGACAAAATGATATCCGCCCTCTTGGAGGCAGTTAGGTGCTACATTAAGTGGTTTTCCTTCCGGCTGCGACCGGAAAACCCCGTTGCTGGTTGTTTCCGGTGTTTTGATGAAAGAGTGGCAGAGTGTAGGGCCAAATCAGATGTCTGTCGGAGGGGGGGTCAAGGAGGCCACAGAGCTGCCAATATAATGTGGCGTTGTTGAGCGCGCCCTCGCCAGATACTGATGGGGAGATTATATAGTTAAACTGCCAGGGGTCGTATACGGTAATGTGTGAGTTGGGGGGTATATGACTGAGGGGAGGTGCGGCATTGCCTTACTCCAGGAGCCCTACGCCAACAATGGTGTGGTCCGGGCCTTCCTAGGAGTTTCAAGGTCTTCACGGACCTTGGGGCCAATGCTGCAATTGTTGTGAGTGATCCCAACTACGATTGCGTAGAGTCTATTGCGGCAATGGCGTACCTCTGGAATCGACTGGAACCAATATGGACGATCTGTTAGGGAAGCATTATTGGATATGCCGCTTAGAGTGTTTGAGGGCTTAGGGGTAGATGAGCAAATTGCTCGGCTATATGAGGTAATATGGGGGGTGAATGATTGGGTACTTAGGAAGTGTGAAAGTTTTATGGGTAGGAAAATAAAGTGGAGGACGCGTGAGTTAACCTCAAAGAGAAGGATTGTCAGGCGATTGAGGCGAAAGTTTCAACGCGCTCGACGGTATAATTCTGACAGGCTGTCCCAGCTTAGGTATGAATTTAGTTGTGCGATTAGGGAATATAAGGAAATATTGGTTAAAGTTAAAGAAGAGGAGTGGAGGAATTTTGTGGGGAAAATTAAGAACGACCCGTGGGGTCAGGTCTATAGGATCTGCTTGGGTCGTAAGAGGGAGCATATCACCTCTCTTCGCGTTGGTGACACTATGTTATTATTAGCGTTCTTGCCTAGGGCGGAGGTTCAGGTACCCCAAGCACAAGAGGTACCTGTCCCTCCATTAGATGATGGAGAGTTGGAGTACGCCTTTGGCCTGGTCAGGTCTAAACGGTAACGGTCCCCAGGTTTTGATGGTTTGAACGGAGAGATGTGTTAAAGCTTGTGGAAGTTCATTCCGGAATACTTGGAGGCCATTTACGATAAGTGCGGGTGGATTGTTATTTTCCGTTAATACCGAAAACTCCTCCCAGTGCAACGTTGTATTATGCTTGCATGTGTGCCTGTAGGTCGCACCGTTTCTAGGGATGCGACGCAGGTTTTATTAGGTGCACCCCCTCTTGAACTAATTGTCATACAGCGAGCTGTTGCATTCAGGTTAAGAAGAGGCTTGATTACGTAATTGCTGCGGAATGACAGGATTTTCGATGACGTGGAGAGGGAGGGTTATCTAGGGAGCAAGCGGCTTCTAGATGATAGGGTCAGAAGTAGGTGGCTAGACCGTTGGTACAATAGTCCTAACGGTCGGGTGACTTATGAGTACATCTAGGACGTTAGGAGTGTTAAGGATCTCGATTTTTTGCTTACGGGGCATGGGCCTCTGAATGCATTTTTATATCGATGGGAAAACTGGGTTCACTTGATCGCGGAGTGCCCGATGTACTCAGATATTATGGATCTAGGGGGTATGGGGATAAGTGAAAGTGAAATATATAAGTGTAAAATTAATTTTAAATCGAAAAAATACGTACATTAAATAGTTGAAATATTCTATCTATACAAGTATTTATATATATTCTTGGTCATCCTCCAGATCTATCCGCCCATACCTATTTTATTCCCGAAATTCTGGGACGGTATTCTAAAGCCGACCCAATTTCACAACGGAATTGCCACTGAAAATCCTACCCTCCCCTCGCATTTACATATAGCCCACAAGCTGCTTCACCACAAGGATACTAAAAATCAGACATGAAGAATCTGTCTGATGTTGTTCAGAAAGGAGAATTGGTAATATGGCCTCTTAGCAACTTGAAATATTATTTTAATTTATTTATTAATATTTACGTATGTATATGGCATTAAATTATAAAATTTATACAAAATTGCCTTTCAAACGAAATCTTTAATTACTTTTATGTGTTCTAGGCACACTCCATATAGAGCTTTGTATATGTAATTACTTTGTATCATAATTTTATTAATTTTTGATTTAACCCAATATTATCTTAATTTAATGGCATGCAAATGCAGCCAATTCGAAAATTGCACTACTTCAAAAGGGCATAAGTCAATTGTCAATGACAAAGCACTGCGAAAAGACAAAAGTGACAACAAGACGATATTGTCGCAAGATTGTTGATTGAAACAAATTGTGAACTCCGCGACGATTCGCACAATTCAGTATCAATATGTGTGTATATCTGTTGGTCGCTAAAGTTGTCATTTGGTTTATTTCAACAACACAATATACGCGCGAACTCGCCGTTACTTCCATGGATAAAATGATCTGAAACTCTTTGATTCGAGAGAGCGCTGTCCACATTTTTTATAACATTTGACAGTGGTGCCACTAAAGAAAAAAATAAGTTTTGAGATATTTTAATGTATTTCTTGGGTTTCATTTTATAAAAAAATATACATAATTAAAATTAATTTAACAAGCTAGATACATATCCTATATGGCGTCTAATTATATGTACATGTATATTTTAATCACAAAAGATTTTCAAAATTAAGTTTTAAAACTAAATTTAATAAAATATTTTAATATTTTAAAACACTTACAAGTTTTAAATAACCTAAACATGAACTTTATTTCTTTTTTATTCTCTCTATAAATAAATATCTTTTGATAATTTATTCGGAAGTCAAAGTTTACATAACATTTGCTGGGAATATGCATATACATACGTTGACAATTGGTACTGTTAAGCATAATAATACTCTGCGATAAAATACCCGCTCTTTATTAAAATCAAAACTATATTAAATCTCTTTAAATAAATATTATAAATATACGTAAACGTCATCAAAAAATCTGATCTCACAAATTACCCTCTGATTTCGCAATTTATTTCTGCCGGATTCTTAGTAGTAGTTCATTGTTTTGCTTGGCATCTGTTCAGTTGCTCATAAACTCGTGGTTTTCTTTGGCAGCACTGAAAGTTCATGAGCTCTCTCAGAAGGCAAAGAGAGGAGTTTCGGATCATTTTACCTATGGTTACATTCCTGATCCCTTCATGCCTGAGATCGTTCAACTTGCTTTGTTCTAGCTGTTCTCGCAAATTGCAAAAAGAGAAGACAAAAGTCATTGTTTTTGCGGGGCAAGGAGAAGAGAGAGAGGGGCATACGTGTCTTTATGAATGTACGTATGTACATAAACTCTGGGATTTTTGCCAGTAATCCTTTTAAATTCAAAAAGCTTTTCATAATTATAAATTTTGTTATATCATTGGAATTGAAAACACAAATCTAAATAAATATGCGCTTCGATAATTCGTTGTGTCTATTTATAGTATTTTCCCCGTTTTCCACATTGCGTGGTATATTTTTCTTTGCGAAGCTATATATTTCGATGTTCCCTGAAGTGAAAACTACTAATTAGTATTGAATTTTATTTATTTATTAACATTCTCTGTAGTAATTTTAATATGATGAAAGTAGATTAAAGTAGAGTGCGTTATAATGACATCGAACGGAATTGACAAACACGTCATAATAAGCGGACGTCATACAAATCGTTTTGTGAAATGAAAAACCTTTTTTATGTAAATATGTATTTACTTAAGTATTTTAATACAGAAACATAGTAATTAAATATGTATACAAACATATTTATTAAATCAAAATCAAAATTGCACGTAATCAGCACATTATAACACGTACAATTGTATTTTTTTACTGTAAGTAATCTGTAATTTTTGTCTGCTTTTGTTTTTTCATTTTATTGTAAAAACAGTCTCTAATACTATTGTGTATAGAAGACATAGCTATGTTCAAATTATCATTTTCAATATTGCTGTGAACAAATCGTGATAATAATTCGGCAGCTTTTAATGCCTCTTCCGCGGTAGGTAATGTTGCTTCCTCGACTGCCTCTTCCCCATCACTTTCTAGTTGTTCCATAGCACTAATGTTCTGTACGATTTTTTATCGGTGGGTTCTTCGGATGTGAGGAGAGGTCAACATAATCTTCCCACATTTCCGGTGCTGCTGAAGAATCTAAATTTAGGTTTCGTGACCACAAAGATAAAGGAATGCCATCTTCTTCATCGAATTCATGTTCTCATATTTGAATAGGTAAACCGTCGTGGCGTATAATGAATCCTGCATGTTTGAAACAGTTATGAATGGTACTTTGTGACATTTTATTCCAGGCATCATTAACCATCAGAATTGCATCTAGCACCGTTATTTTTGTAGAAGAGCGGAACACAAAGATCTTTCTAAAATTCCTTTTGAGGAATCGTATTATTCCTTGATCCATTGACAGTAGTACTGATGTTGTATTCGGCATACGGAGAACAAGTGCTATAGACTTTTATTACCAACCAGCAATATAATCTTTTTCTTCTTCTTCACCAAATCACGATCCCAATCACGAAGCCATTTTTCAAAAATTTCTGACGTCATCCAAGCTTTACGATTGTTAGCATAATCGACAGGTAATGATTTGACACTTCTAATACATCTTGGTTTTTGTGACTTTCCAATAATGAGCAATTTCTCTGTGTAAATTTTAAAGTTTTTTCCGGCATTAATTTGTAAATAAGATCAGTTTCATCAGCATTAAATATCTCATCATCATAAAATTGTAAATATAAATTCGTAAATTGGGCCATACAGATATCAACCAGTTTGTTGTTGAATTTTGTTCAACAGACGAAGATTCATCGACAATTTTTCCCACCACATTGTTATGTCGAACTTTAAAACGACTGATCCAGCTTGCAGAACAATTGAAGTCGAGAATACCAAAACATTTGCCTTTCCCTGTAGCATAGGGCCACTGACAGGTATTCCTTTGTTTCTCATGTTTTTAAACCACTGAATTAATGCTTGATCAACATTTTCTTGTCGTGATTTTCGAAGCCTCTTCGTTATCAAAACATTTGACTTGAACGATTGCTTAATACGGTTCTTGTTTTTAAAAATGATTGAAATTGTCGAATGACCTACGGCAAATTCCTTCGCGAGACATGAGTTAGATTCTCCATTTTCTAGTCTGTATATTATTGCATCTTTCTTCTCAATTGTAAATGCTTTACGTCGTTGAGACACACATTTTCTCACAGTAACAAACGAAAAACAATGCGTGACCTTCAAGCTTTACTCACTGAGATTCCAAATAAAAACGAGCCACGTGCCGAACGTCGTCGGGAATCAACGAACACTACCAGAGGTGTTTAGAATCATGTCGGTCATTATAACCAGACATAACTTATTAAAAATGGGTCATAATAAGCGACATGTCACTCTAAGGGAAGTCATTATATCCGACTTTTTTTATAAAGAATTTTATATGAAAACCAAACTTCGTAGTGTATTTACGTCAAAATAACCGGTTGGTCAATATAGGCAGAGTCATATTAAACGGATTCTACTGTACATACAAATGTACATATGTACATTTATGGTGTAATGAATTTAATTTCTATTAGTAACAAATATAATACAAAAATTTTATAAGGAAAATATATTATGTAAAAGCCAAAGAAAAGTATTAAGTGTACTGCTCCATGTGCTCAAATTGCCCATAAATAATACGTTGAAAAATACATATTTTAATTAGAATGTTATCAGTTTTCCATGCATTTGCACAATGATATTCATATCAATACATACGATTGCATACATTATGTAAGTATGAACATATACAAATGAATACATATGTATGGATTTAGTCATAAATTATGTCCCTAAGTTTACAATGCATACAGGGAGAACAAATTCGCAGAAAAAAGCTTAGTTATTATACTCTCGCAACATGTTGCTACAGAGTATAATAGTTTTTTTCACCTAACGGTTGTTTGTATCACCAAAAACTAATCGAGTTAGATATAGGGTTATGTATATATAAATTATCAGGATGAAGAGACCGAGTCCGTCCACCGTCTGTCCGTCCGTCTGTGCAAGCATTGACACGTTTCTTGGTACCGTAAGAAGGTTGGTATTGCAGATGAGCGTAATCACAAAACGTCATTAATCAAGAACAAATAAATTGCCGTAACTAAGCTTCACAATAAGATAAAAGATTTGGTATACAGGATCAAATTAAGGAGGGCCATCTACAGTTAAATTTTTTTTAAAAAGTGGGCGTGGTCCCGCCTTCTAATAGATTTAATGTGCATATCTCCTAAACCGCTAAAGCTATAATAACAAAATTCACTGAGAGCAAATGCTTTTAGCACCTCTATCGACAGTGTGAAATCGGGTGACAACCCCGCCCACTCCCCAAATAACGGCACTGTTAAAAACAACTAAAAGCGCGTAAATCAAGCACTAAACACGCCAGAGACATTAAATTTTACCTCTGTAATGGTATGAGATGACCTTATAGGAACCGACCTCAAAATTAAACAGTGGGCGTGGCACCGCCCACTTTTAGGTGAAAACCCATATCTTGGGATCTGCTTAAGCGATTTTCTGTACAAACCATTCATCATATTTCAATGTTATAGTGCGAAAATGGACGAAAGCGGATAACAACTACGACTATTTCCCATATAACACCATTTTAAATTCCATCTGATTCTTTCACTTTCCACTATGCAAATCAAGCAACAATTGTATTGGGGTTAAGCTTTGCGTAAATACTGCGTTTAAAGTATGCCACCTTGTGACTAAAAATTGTCTAAATCGAACTAAAACTGTTCAAGCCCCTAGGTACTGAATATGTGGATCCCAGTGCCTATAGTTAACTTTTTACCGAATATATCGGTCAATGTGGAAGATATAATTGAAATTCATATAATAAAATAAATAAATGAAACTCTCGACAATAGTATGTCTTTGTGTCAAAAATGGGTTGAATCGGATCAATACTTCTTTTAATATAAAATTTTGCCAACACCTGAAGTAATTTCCCGATCTTTGATCCTTGCAAGTTGCCAGCGTATAAAATGTTCGGTTACACCCGAACTTAGAACTTCCTTACTTATTTATTATAATTTGCAGTGTTATTCTTAAATTATGTACTTAGGTAAAATCATCAGTTTAGTGTTTGCTTTCGCTTTTTAACATTGCAGTTGGGATTTAAAGAAAATCGTATTGCGCTGATTGCTTTACATAAGCGTGGAATATCTGTAAGCTGGAAAAAATATATCGGGAATGTTTGTTTGCTGCAGTATTGAACGTTTTTCCTAAACGTCCACAGGTGGTGACAGAAAGAGAAGTGGTCGTCCTCCCGTAGTACGCCAGACATAAAAACTGTTCGCGAACGGATTTTCAGAAATTAGAAAACAGAAAAATATGTCAAGGGAAATGAAACGGATATTTCGCCCAGATCAATGTCAAGACTTATTCGAAATGATCTCCACATGAAAGCTTACCGTCGGCCAACTGGTTATCTTCTGACAACGCTCAACAGATGCAAGCGGCTGCTTAAAAGGCGCGCTGTCAATGGCTATAAAAGTATAATTTTTTCTGCCATCCCGTTGCTGTATTGGTTTGATGGTGACTCTCCTGTAAAGGCGTTACACCTCTTCACTTCTGTGAAAAAGAACTAAAACTGGGACTATAATAGGAGGATGTTTTTAAAGGCGTGGTGAAGCAGAATGAATGAAAAGCATTGGATCTTACAGCAAGATTCTCCTTCAGTACACAAGCAAAAACCACACCTTCATGGCCGTCTGAAAGTCCAGATTTTCACTTTAAATAATTGTTAATTTTATACTTTTCAACTGTTTTTTTAAGGTATAATAATAAAATACATACCTAAAACCTCAGCAGTAAGCGGACAAAATGATATCGACATCAGGTAAACATTTTAAACGTTTGCGACAATTAACAACTTGACAATTTTTCGTAGTGATTAATGCTCGCCTGGACCTTTAAAGCGAACATTTCGCAGAGAGTGGTTTAAATTGGCGATTTGCTTGTAGAAAAGAAAGGACATGCATTAAATGTAGCTAAATTTTATTGACAGCTATGGTTTATTTGTATGAACCTATTTTCCCAATTGTTAATTGAAATAAAACCCAAAGTTTTGATGATAAAAAACTTAAGTAGTTTTGCAACAGATTTGGTAGGCATTTTGATTACCAAAGATTTTCCCAAGAGGGAACACTGATTATATGATCTCAGTCCCTGGTCTTGCTATCACTTTAACCAGGTAACACGTTTGAAAGAAAAATTAGCGAAATGAGAGAGTATCCCATTGTGCCATCCTTTGTCGATTTATCAAGCCTTCATTATAATTGTAAACAACGCCTTCTACTCCTTTCGTTTATGACGTCACGAATGTATTCTTTTTTTTGTCAAACACACTAAAGAAATATAATCGCCCCGTTACTGTCTCTACTTATATGATATTTGATGTCTGTAAATCGGATATAATTTCCTAGAACATCCAACAGCTAAAAACTAAGTTCGAACAAGTTTGCCTCAATCTGGTTTGAGCAAAAGTAACTTGAGTTGAACATCAGACCAACACCAGCAACGGCACTAAGCAACGAACCGAAATGGTGGTTCAAAACGAAAGCTTAGCTACAAAACGCGCTTAGCCTCGCTGCAGTTTGTTTGCGAAGTTCGTGCTAAAAGGTGGTGTTGGAAAGAAATATATTCTGTTACGCGTACGTTAAGCGTGAAACACAAAAATTTGTGAAAAAGTGCAAATGTATATATAAATAAGCATTGCTTTACAACAGTAAATCAAAGGCAGATGTAAATGTGCATTGTTTATGTGTTGCAAAATCGACAGCCGTGAAGCCCGCGCGGAAAGTATTTAAAATTAGTGCAAATAATTTGAATATTTGCTTTTTAAGCCCGGAAATTTGAAATTGAGTAAACTGCATTTCCTACAGAGGAAAAAGTACACGATAAACAATAATTATAGAGCATGAAATTTTGAATAATGAAAGCAAATTATTGAAACAGCGTCCATTAAAATACATTAGCCAAATGCGTTTATAGCCACATAGTTAGTAGGCAGAATTCCAAAATAGGAAGTAGCAAAGAAACAAAGTGAGAAAATAACTAAAAACCTATAAATAACTTATTTTTGCCAAAGCAAATACAAAAAACTAAGCCAGTGGGAGAGTGGCGAAGAAAAGTAAGAAACGTAACAGCTAAACAAGTGCAAGGAACCGCAAACAGTCGCCCACTTTGTGCACGCTGCACTACCGCGTATCTGTCTCGCCGTTTGCGTGTCGCGCATGTGCAGTGTTTTGTTTAGATATTTTGTCTCTCAAACATACGTATTTCTGCAACAAAAAACCATACAGCATGCCAATTTTTCGCTATTAACGCGCATTTTGTTGTCTGTTTCTTACTTTTTCAAATTATTTTCTCTAATTGTGGCTTAAGCAACAGCTCTGCACAGTTTTGGGTGCGTTAAGTGTGTTTTTCTTTGAACTACTGTGAGTAATAGAAGGAAAACATAATAATAACACAACGAAGATGCTCAAAAGTGAAATTTTTAGTCTTTGGCTGCTGGCATTTGCCTCTTTCCTTGCATTGCAGTTGCTCGCCGGCTCCGCTGAAGCCTTCACCATACTCTCGCCCTTCAGCTACACCTCTTTGAGCTTTAAGAATCTGCTTAATTCAGTGTTTTTAGCCAGTAATGCGAATTTGGCGGGTGGTGGGAGAAATCTAAAATCGGATATTCTTGAGGATGCGTCACTGATAACGGTACGTATATAATAGTAACATTATATTAGTATATAAAATTCTCTATTTATACATCTAGTAGTATCTCAAATAATACGTATTTGAATATTATTTATTCGTGCCGAATATATTAAATGACTTCACTTATTCGGTTGCTCATAGTGTCAAATCTCAAATTATACAAATCGGCGTTTGTCAGTTACGTTGATACGAAATGTCACCACCGATAAAATTTAAAACTAATTGTCATTTAAATACACTGGTCGACAGTGGTGTTGATGCCCTAGATATTTAAATCGATTTTGGATATGAGCACAAATATTCATGAAAATATCGATGATTTTGTAAGATTTGCTCTCGTTTCTTTTAAACTTTTAAAATATTTTCATTTTACATTATAAACATAAAACAAAATAACTGTTATATTTATAATGTCAGTTTTGTTTTGAAAAATAAGTATACATTGAAGTAAACAAAGAGAGAACTATAGAAAACATATGTTGTATATTTAAATAAAACGCCCTTTATGAGCACTTCTATTACAATCTTTATCAGTCTTTTTTCAAGGATCAGCAGTAATTTGCCATCATGTGACCATTACATCAACCTTAATAATTTTTGTCCCTCACTTTAGGTCCTGGTAAAACCGCTCTCCCTATTTATACTCTCGCAACCTGTTGCTACAGAGTATAATAGTTTTGTTCACCTAACGGTTGTTTGTATCACCTAAAACTAATCGAGTTAGATATAGGGTTATGTATATATAAATGATCAGAATGAAGAGACGAGTTGAGATCCGGGTGACTGTCTGTCCGTCCGTCCGTCCGTGCAAGCTCTAACTTGAGTAAAAACTTAGATATCTTTATGAAACTTGGTAGACATGTTTCTTGGTATCGTGAGACTGTTTTTATTGGAGATGGGCGTAATCGGCCCACTGCCACGCCCACAAAACGCCATTAATCAAAAACAAGTAAATTGCCATAACTAAGCTCCGCAATAAGATAAAAGACTGGATTTTGGTACACAGGATCACATTAGGGAGGGGCATCTGCAGTTAAAAAATTTTTTTTAAAGTGGGCGTGGTCCCGCCTTCTAATAGATTTAATGTGCATATCTCCTAAAACGCTTAAGCTATAATAACAAAATTCACTGAGAGCAAATGCTTTTAGCACCTCTATCGACAGTGTGAAATCGGGTGACAACCCCGCCCACTCCCCATATAACGGTACTGTTAAAAACTACTAAAATAAATCAAGCACTAAACACGACAGAAACATTACATTTTATCTCTGGGATGGTATGAGATGACTTTATAGGAACCGCGTTCAAAATTAGACAGTGGGCGTGGCACAGCCCACTTTTAGGTGAAAACCCATATCTTGGGATCTGCTTTACCGATTTCAACGAAATTTGGTGCATTACGTTCTTTTCATATTTCTATGTTATAGTGCGAAAATGGGCGAAATCGGACTACAACCACGCCTATTTCCCATATAACACCATTTTCAATTCCATCTGATTCTTTCACTTTCCACTATGCATATCAAGCAACAATGATTATATCGGGGTAAAACTTTGTGTGAATAATACGTTTAAAGTATGCCACCATGTGACCAAAAATTGTCTAAATCGAACCAAAACTGTTCAAGCCCCTAAGTACTAAATATGTGGACCCCAGTGCCAGTAGTTGACCTTCTACCGAAAATGTCAGCCAATCCACAAAGAAATCTCAAAAGAGTATACCATTTGACTTTGCGAGAGTATAAAATGTTCGGTTACATCCGAACTTAGCCCTTCCTTACTTGTTTATTGCTATCATACGCTATAAATATAGCGCAAGCATCCACGATATATTTCTAAACGCATAAACATTTTTCTAAACTGATATTCAGCTTAAGTTTGACAAAAATAATCATTAGAACACAATGTCTTTCACCCAATTCAGCGTATTGAAATTTTATTAACTGATTTTCCTAACTTGCTTTATAAAAAGCCACACAAACATTCTTTGATTCCCACTATGTTCTTAATGAGTTCCTCCAATAAGTTTTAGAAGCTGAAAAGCAACGAGAAACCTTCAAACAGCAGACCCATTAAGATGGTGTCAGTTTGTATAAACCTATAAGAGTGTACAAAGGCAAAAATTAAGTTTCTTCACAGTGTTTACCAACGGCTCTAATGGTCATTGTCACAATTGTCATTCTTACGGAAACACTCATGCATTCGTACATTCACGTTCAACTCAATATGAAGTCAGTATTGTCTCCATGTTCTGATTAAGTCAGAACAGTTTCTTTTCATTTTATTTGAAAAAATCAAAGGTAATTTTGAGCCGTATCATTATTATCTACTTTTGGGTGTTGATGCTCTCGTTAACCTAGCTACCATACCAATAGTAAATATATTGAATTATAGTTGTTAGCACTGTGTAGGGCTGATAGTAGCACACTCACGGTTCCCTATTTATTGTATTGTATATAATAATATATCAATTTTATACAGACTGGAATAATGTGTTGAATATTTCATGTGCTTTCCAATGGCAAACCTCTTAGTTAGTGATAAAATTAATTGAAATATGAGTAGTGGGGCCTGTCTATGGCTTTCGTTTGAATGGACTTACAATGTAACCCTTAGAGCTTAGTGGTAAGCGCACAAAACGATAATCTTGTTTAAGAAAATAGAAATATTATTATAAATTACTGAAAGTTTTAACATATTTTCTACTATGTCTATATGACGAGATATCGAGATCTTAAGACGATTGCCGATTGGACTGTACGAATTGATATCTTCAAGTGAGAGAAAGGATTATTTTTATAAGGAAATCGTCACAAATTTGAAAAACATGTTTAGCCATGAAACGTAGTATTGTAGTAAATAGATATTTGAGCTGATACAGATACAAGCCAATTTTCTTTGATTTTTCCAGAATCCAAAAAAATTTGTGCAAAAATAATAAGAGTTCTGTGGGGTGAGAGAGGAACTGTTACACTTTATAGTTTTGAAGTGTAGTATCCGTAAGCAGAATAAACGTGAAATTTTCTTTTTTTATTTTATATAGAAATCTCGGCTATTGCCGGAACCATCGATCCACGGAATGGTAGTAGTTACATATTTATTTTAGTTGGATTATAATGTAACATTTTTATAAGGCTTCACTTATGCCATATTGAAAAGACAAAGACAAATTGACAAAATTCTACT
This sequence comes from Bactrocera oleae, assembly GCF_042242935.1. Classification (NCBI taxonomy): domain Eukaryota; kingdom Metazoa; phylum Arthropoda; class Insecta; order Diptera; family Tephritidae; genus Bactrocera; species Bactrocera oleae. The sequence goes on from NC_091537.1 coordinate 30,781,683, forward strand.
TTTGCAAACCGATGTACAAGTACGTAAACAGGTTCGAAATTAGTTTGTAAATTTCGGATTGATTTGCACAGCATCTTTTCCAACTGCACAATAAGTTCTACTAAACCTCCCACAATAAAGTTCTTACTTTGTAAAAATAAATTAATATGGGTATGTTTATTTGTTTATAAACGTATTTTGAATATACATAGCTATCTAAATAATAACATTCAATAAAATCAACTAAACAAACGCTTCATAACTTCGTGCTTATCCTTATATTCATGCAAAAAACTTTTATAATATTTGAACTGTCCTGAATTGCTTTTTTCAATACATATAAATATATTTTCAGTACATATAAATAATAAACTAAACACTAGGGTAAAAACCTATTTCATTATTTTCAATATATTTCTTTAAATTTTTATACTCTCGTAACATGTTGCTACATAGTATAATAGTTTTGTTCACCTAACGGTTGTTTGTATCACCTAAAACTAATTGAGTTAGATATAGGGTTATATATATAATATATAAATGATCAGGATGAAGAGACAAGTTGAAATCCGGGTGACTGTCTGTCCGTCCGTCCGTCTGTCCGTCTGTGCAAGCTGTAACTTGAGTAAAAATTGAGATATCTTTATGAAACCTGGTTCACATGTTTCTTGATACCGTAAGACGGTTGGTATTGCATATGGGCGTAATTGGACCACTGCCAGGCCCACAAAACGCCATTAATCAAAAATAAATAAATTGTCATAACTAAGCTCCACAATAAGATAAGATCTACAGTAAATTTTTTTTTTTAAAGTGGGCGTGGTTCCGCCCCTAATAGGTTTAAGCATATCTCCTAAACTGCTAAAGCTATAATAACAAAATTCACTGAGTTTCGATGAATGTTTTTAACATCTCAACTACGGTATGAAAATGAAAATAATATTCTTCTTATATTCCTATGCTATAGTGCGAAAATCGGATTACAACCACGCATATTTCCCATATAACACCATTTTAAATTCCATTTGATTTTTTCACTTTCCACTATGCAAATCAAACAACAATGATTTATCTGATTTATAAAATGGATGAAATCGAGTGAAAATTTTACCTGGCCCCCATGTAACTAATATCAGGATTTTCGAACATTCGTCTGACTTGACTCCATATGATTGGTGATGGTATGTGAGGTACCTTAATGAAACATTGGGAGCATTTTATTAGTCTGTGGCATGTTAGTAGTATGTAGTATAGGCAAAAATTGATAAAATCGGGTTAATGCTGCCCTCTACTTCCATACACTACTTATAATACTTCTCGTATGTCGGTCAGTGAGTATTAAAATTTTTTTTGTATATAAAATTGCTTCAAAATATGGTCTCTATGCTCGAGTATAGCTGTGCAATGAAAAAATTAATATCTTTCTCTATCCTTAATATATATATGATTTCCGTCTTTTCTCTTGACTTTAAACCGTTCCGGTTGATCAAAATGTGATATTTTAATGTAATTAAGGGGATAAGTTTTTTAAAAATTATGTGCTTTGACGCTGAATTAGAATGAAAATTGTATATACCTTAATCTAAACCTCACACCTTCATATAATTAATTCCGATTCTCTGGTTGGCGTTTTCCACACAAGCTTATAATATAAAATTTAGCCACTTTGGTCGAGTTAATATCACATTCATACTTATGTATATCTCACTTCAAGATGTTTTTTGTTTTTTTTTTTTATATAATTTTCGCTGACGCAAACTAAAATATAGCAATAAAACTGAGACTAAGTTTATGGTCTTTAATATAAGTCAAGAAGATACCAAAGTTGATTGTAATTTAATCACGAATTCATTTAATAATGGAGAGAATTAATTCTTTCTCAACTTTGCCACACCTGAAGAAATTCCCTGGCCTTTGATTCTTGCGAATTACAAGAGTATAAAATTCTTGGTTCTGCCCTAGCCATTATCGGGTATATATTGACCCTAGTTCCAACATACTTTATGTAAAAAATTCAAACTTCCGTTTGACTTTATATAAAAGTAAAATATTAGATATACAACAGTTTAATGCCGAAAATGTGTGAAATCGATCCACGAATTTCCCCAGCATACATATACTACTTAAGGTATAATCTTATTTAATGAATTTAAAAGGACAGTTTTTCTTAAAAATAATGTGGTTTATCGCGTGAGATGAATATTAGTAGTGTAGTATCAAAAGTGCTAAAGACCCTTTTTATGTGGTAATAAATAAACTGCCCATCTTACCCAGCGCCGTTGGCAGCTTATGAAAGGTTTAGATATTAAGACAGAAAGAAGAAAATCTACATACCTGCTCTACATATGTGTGTACCATACTTAATTATATGTAAGTTATTGTTTATTTAGCCTTCATGAGCAGACCTTTCAAAATAGGTACCATAGATCGCTGTTTTAAAAAGCTAGCTTAGACAAAGGCAATTTACGGAGGGGTTTTCCGAGCACTTAATTTCAATACAATGAAATAAACTACTAATTTCTAAAATATAAATATAACTAAATAATCTGTATTATGATGTTAGTGAATATTCACAATATGTAATATATAGGTATACAAAAGTACGTAAGCTGTGTGTACAAAAATATACCATAATAAAACTATTATACTCTGTAGCAACATGTTGCAAGAGTATAATAAATATCAGTACACTGTCTTTGTAATTTCAGTTACACTAGATTTCTTGACCAGCAAAGTGCTTTCTTCAAATAAATGTCAGTGTATTACTCATATAGTGCTTAAACTATTCCATACATAGGTATGTGCACACATTTACACAGTATATTCAACCAAAATACCTATACACCGAACAGAAAAGGAGTCATATGAATTACAGTGAAACATTGCAGCACCTAGGGTCTAACTTTTCACACTCGGACGGACAGAATTATATAAGTATTTTATATATTTTGGTAAGCCATTTATTAATTATTAATTATGCCTAGATTAAGTAGAAGGTCTGTATTACTAGGTCGTCTTCAGACGTAAGAGAGTTCTTCGTGCAAACTCTTTATATAGAGATAGTGAGCAGACACAAGATACTGTAAGTCACGTTAATAGTAGATTAGATTCCAATATACGTCTGTCCGAATAAATTATCAATACAATTCAACATAGAACCAGGCGGAAAAATCTCGAGGTACGGTCTTTTGAAAAAAATTTAAATACTATTCAACATAAGGCAAGACGTCTAAATCCCCAAATCCGCTCTGAAGAGCAAAGCATAAATACTCGGGGACATAAAATTCGGTGTAAAAATCCCGAGCAAAGCAAATAAGAACTCCTGGAGGTCATGGATCGGCGCGCGAAGATCGAAGTTCAACATAGAACAAGGCGGAAAGATCCCCAAATTCGCTCTGAAGAGTAAATAAGAAATACTCGAGGTCATAGATCTCGTCAACAAAATTCCGAGGTACGTTAAGATGAACAAAGTAGAAGCACTAGGGATCATAGAAGACTTCGCACAAGAAGTCCTGAGTATAGGAATTTAGAGCGCATTCGTGATCAAATGCAAAGAGAACATTCAAGAAAAAATCCAAGTTTTCAAATTAAATTTAGCGCAAGGTCACTCGAATGCTGCATCCGCCTTCTATTTAATGCAAAAATTTGTTTCGGAAGATGGAAATTACAATTTTTGTACTACTTGCCAAAATGCGATTCTTAAAAAGAACGTTCCAAATATTTGTTTAGCTAACGGTCTAGACTTTCCTGTTTAAAAGATTTAACTTCAATTAAAGAACGTCCAATATGCTCATAGGTGTTAATATGCCTATTTCTGCTAATAATATTGTGACATCTCTACCAAGGTTCTTTGATGACGCTCATGTGATACAAGTTCACGATGATGGTTACAAGGTTTTGAAAGGCGTTCGATCCTCCCGTGCGCACTTTGGCGCTGAAAAAAAGGCAATCGCTATGATTCGCCAATTTGGACTTCCAACCTTCTTTATTCCTTATCGGCTGCAGAATCTCAGTGGGTTGAGCTTTTGGTCATACTCTCTAAAACTGTTAATTCTAAAGATATTTCGGAAGAGGAAACCAACAGTTTAACAACCCAAGATAGATATCGCTTAATTCGGTCAGACGCGGTTACTTGTGCTAGATATTTTGATTACCGCTATCGATAAATTCTTAAGCTTTTTAAAGATAATGCCGGCATTTTTGGAGAGCAGTTTGTTAGAAATTTCTACTGGAGAGTGGAGTTTTAACAGAGAGGTTCCCCGCAGGTACATGGCATGTATTGGCTTAATAATGCTCCCAGGATCAACCTTCAAGATCCTCAGACATTCCCTGATGTCATTAGTTTTATTGACAATTTTATTTCTACAGATAGTCCGGTTAGCCACTTAGAAATTTATTTGGGTTATCAAAAGCATAACCACAGTCGGTCTTGTACTAGGGAAATAGAGGACAACAGTTTTGTCGTTTTGGTATACCATATCCACCAATGCCTTCAACGCAAATACTGTTACCTCTTGCAGAAAAAAGTCAAAGTTCAGAAAGACACAAGGAAAACTTTTTCAAAATTCAAAACGTTTTAAATTCAAATATGACTACAGAAGACATTTCTAATTTAAACGATTTTGAACATTTCCTGTCTGATAGTAGAATATGTCTTTTGATGACTATTTGTTAGCCCTTAGATCAAGTTTAACAAAACCCAAAATTTTTCTAATAAGCAAATTAAAGGATCGTTTTATATACGCTTATAATCCTCTGATTATGGAACTCCATAGAGCAAATATGGATATCCAATATATACTGGATGCATATGCTTGCTGTTCATATATAATTAATTATATTAACAAGTCTAACATGGGAATTTCTAGGCTCTTAAATGAAGCTATATAAGAGGTAAATGCTGGAAATTATACTGTTAGACAAAACCTTAAACATAAAGGTCACAAATTTATATCAGGCACAGAAATATCTGCACAATAAGCAGTATATTGCTGCATTGGGCTCCATCTTGCGGAAGCAAGTAATGCAGAAATATTTATAAATACCTCTTGACCTGAGGAACGTGTTCGAATGGTGAAACTTAGAGCGGAACTTCAGAACCTTCCTTCAGGTTCGACTGAAATATTTTAGACCGTTATGTTCAAAGATCCGATCAGTTAGAAACTCTTTGCTTAGCTGATTTTGCATCTATGTCTAAATATGTTATATCTACTAGATGAGCACAAGACAGTGATCATGAAGAAGAAGAGAGGGAAAACGGTAATTTACCAGAAAGCGGGGTTGTCATGCCTCTTAAAGACGGTAGCGGTTTTGTGAAAAAACGTACCAAACCTTGTATTATTCGGTATAGAAGGTTTAACCCAGATTTGGCCAGAGTTGAGTATTTCCGAGAAATGGTAATGCTTTACTATCCATGGCGGACTGAACAGCAAGATCTCATTGTAAACGATAATGAGCAGACTTGCATAACACATCGTATTCTAATTGAGGAAAATCAAAGAAAATAGGATGTTTTTGAGCAAAGAGAACTTGAAAATGATCTAGAAAGTCTTTATAATGAAATAGACTTGGACGAAGGTGCTCAAAATGAACTACCTATCGTGGAAAATGAGTTCAGAGTGTTGGCACTTCCAGAAATAAACCCATATATAAATTAGCTGGACTTGCATGGTGAAGATTCAACAGATAATGGCACTGAATCTGATTGCAATATTAGACTTATTAAACTACCCCCTTTAATTCCAGTTGAGGAATTATTTTCTTTAGTTCAAAGTCTAAATACTAAGCAAAGAACCTATTTGACACATTTGATGCACCACCTAAAAACAAATCTCCCATTTTATGAGTTCATTGGCGGCGGTGCAGGTGTAGAAAAGAGTCGTTTGATATCTGCAATATATCAAGCTCTTAATCATCGTTACAATTCTACACCTGGATCCAATCCAAGTTCCTTAAAAGTTCTTCTTTGCGCACCTACGGGTAAAGCAGCATTCGGAATAGGTGGAATGACCCTTCAATCAATATTCTCTTTACCTGTTAATGAGTTGAATAGAGAGTTGAGGCCACTTAGCAATGACACAGTGAATTCATTGTGTTCCAGACTTATCGATTTAAAATTAATCATAATTGATGAAATGTCGATGGTAGGTGCTCGTATGTTTAGCTCTGTTGATGCGAGATTAAAACAAATTTTCAAAACAGACAGCCCCTTCGGTGGTATACCGATCATAGTGTTTGGTGATTTGAAGCAACTCTCACCTGTTGGAGATAGGTGGATATTCTCTCCTAATCCCAATGATGCATACAGCACTTTAGTTGGTTCCCCTTTGTGGGAGTTATTTAAATACTTTGAATTAACAGAGATAATGAGACAACGGGAGGATCAGACCTGTGCAATTGCATTAAATCTTATGGCATCTGGTACTATGACAAATGAGGACATATCACTCATTGAAACTCGAGTACATAATTTCGAAGAAGTTCCCGATGATGCCATACATTTATTTTGGTCCAATGAAGAGACAAATAATTTCAATGCCCTTAAGCTCAGTCGAATCCCAACAGAAGCTTTCCTTTCAACTGCAAAAGACTCAGTTAAAGGAATTGGTATAAGTGAAAATGAGAATATTTTGGAAAGAGTTAAACTTTTCAAAACTTCTGAAACGCAAATATATAATTACAGTGAATATAAACACGTGTGATGGCTTGGTTAATGGGGTAGCTGGACAACTTATGCATATTGATTTCCAATTTCAAAGTTCCTTTCCAACAATTCTGTGGATTAAATTTTTAGAACCTTCTGTTGGTTTGATAGCACGATCAAAAAAGCCTCATCCTCTAGAAAGTTCTTGGACACCAATTGAAAAAGTTTTAAAATCTTTTCAATATAAAAGAAATGAACAAGCTGCAATATGTCGCTTGCAGTCGAGCTACTTCTGCAGAAGGTCTATTCATCATAGGAAATTTTATTCCTCCTAACAAATTTTCTGAATCTAATCCTGTATTTAAGGAACTGAGGGAATTGAACACAAATAAAGCTCTGACAACAAGTTTAAGTTTTATGAATTCCCGAACATCAGGTCACATTAATGATATAAAAAGCGACTGTTTGATGCTATCTTCAGATATTTTATGTTTTGTAGAAACTTGGAGATATCCGTGCGAAAATTATATACCAAGATTTACTCTAATTAACGAGCTGAGGATAGATAGCACGGAAGCAAGCAACAGAAATAAACGGGGCATTATAATATATGCAAAGCATAGTATTTCTAGCTCTATAGAACCAAAGGCTGTAAAGAAAATTTATTCAAGCCGCAAAGTTTTAGAAGCGGTTTTGTTTAAATGTTTCAGTATTAATATTCTGGTTCTATACAGAAATTCAGCTTTCGCTTCAGGACGTCGGTACTTCTGAGCTATGCAATCAAAATGTCCTAATTATTGGAGATTTCAACATTTGTTTAATGTCTACAGGGAATTCTCTGCTTGGTGTAGAATATTCAACTACATCTGCCGGTACACAAATTGCAATTACTTTTGAGACAGTATACAGCTATCATGACAGTATTTGTGTCTCTATTTCCAACTAAAGTTTTCAGACTTATTGCAATAGTTCTTCAATTTTTTTTTTCAAATATATATTAAGAAATGGTATAGCAATTTTGACAGTAGTTTTTAAGACAATTTTAAGAAAAATATGTAAATAATCTAATTAAGAAAATTTAAATTATATGTATAATTTGTTATTATATAAGACATAATAATATAAGTTTTAAAGTTGTTAATATTTATTATTTTTAATCTCAGCATGTATAATAAAGAAATCGATAAAATAAATAAAAAATGTTATTCATTGTCAAAAAACGATTTATTTTCATACTCCTCAATACAGTTGTAATTCATTCTATATAAAATAAATTATAAGCGTATACAACAAAACACAAGAACGATTGCTCTAATTATTAAAATATATAAAGAAATCTCAAACGAGTATACCATTTGACTATGCGAGAGTATAAAATGTTCGGTTGCATCGAACTTAGCCCTTCCTTACTTTTTATACTCTCTCAACCTGTTATTACAGAGTTCACCTAACGGTTGTTTGTATCACCTAAAACTAATCGAGTTAGATATAGGGTTATGTATATGTAAATGATCAGGATGAAGAGACGAGTTGAAATCCGGGCGACTGTCTGTCCGTCCGTAAAAATTGAGATATCTTTATGAAACTTGGTACACATGTTTCGGACCACTGCCACGCCCACAAAACGCCATTAATCAAAAACAAATAAATTGCCATAACTAAGCTTTACAACAAGATACAAGACTCTTATTTGGTATACAGGATCAAATTAGGAAGGGGCATCTGCAGTTTAAATTTTTTTTAAGTGGGCGTGGTCCCGCCCCCTAATAAGTTTAATGTGCATATCTCCTATACCACTGAAGCCATAATAAAAAAAATTCACTGGGAACAATTTTTTTTAGCATTTCTATCGACGGTGTGAAAATGGGTGAAATCGGGTGACAACCCCGCCCACTCCACTTTTAGTTGAAAACCCATATCTTGGGATCTGCTTAACCGATTTCAACCAAGTTCGGTACATAATATTCTTCTCATATTTCTATATTATAGTACGAAAATGGGCAAAATCAGATTACAACCACGCCTATTTCCCATATAACAGCATTTTAAATTCCATCTGTGTTTTCACTTTCCAGTTTGTAAATAAAGCATCAATGATTATATCGGCGTAAAACTTTGCGTGAATAATAAATTTAAAGTATGCCATGTTCAAGCCCCTAGGTACTGAATATGTAGACCCCAGTGTCTAGATAGCTGACTTTTTACCGAAAATATCGGTCAACATAGAAAAAGCGGCAAGATCCACAAAGAAATCTAACGAGTATACCATTTGACTTTGCGAGAGTATAAAATGTTCGGTTACATCCGAACTTAGCCCTTCTTTACTTGTTTATGCATGTATTTATGTTTTTACTCACTTATGGTGAAACTTCAAATGAATTTTTAAAAAATTCGAGGATCTAATTTGCAATGTGTGCTATATGTGCTCATATATTTGTACGTATGTACATTTGTATGTATATGCTTCATGTTAAAAATTATTAGTCAAGAGTGGCAACTTGCCAAAAAGCAATATTATGCAAGAGGCAATGGAAATAAACAAAGTGAAATATCGGAAGCGTTGCAGTAAAGTAGGTGAATTCAGGTGAGCACGGTGCTACCAAGACGGCCAATAAATGTACATATATACTTTACTATGCGTATATATTCATAACTTGTAATAGAGCATATATACATACATATGTATGAGAAGGTGTGTTTTTTTAAGTAATAGATTGATAACTCTTCAATTGTGCCCTCAAGGGCAGTTCGTACACCTGTGACAAACCTTATAAATAAACAAATATGTCGATCTTATTTTATTTGGTGGACGTACCTATGAATTCGAGGGAGATAAATTTCTCGTTACATGGACATATGTACATACTTATATAGTAATGTATGTAGTCAGGCAAGCATAAACTTATGGGCTTGTTTGGCACTTCATAACAGTGAGCTTTGTGTGTACATATGTACATTTATGCATAGTATATAGGTATATTGTTATGCTCAGCACGCATCGATTACCGCACAAAGTCATTTGATGAACGAGTTGAAGACAAATGACATACATAAGTATGTACATAGAAAAAATTGTCTGTGAATATTAAAAAAGTGTCAATAACTCGTTGCTGGCATTGCAAATGCTATTTCGTTTCAAAAACAACAACGCACGCGTATCAAATGTTTTTGTTTTTTATGATCTTACGCTTTGTCCTAGATTGAACAAAAATCGTGCTTAACGAATGAAAATAAAGTAAGCTCTAATTACCAGTAACAACTTAGTTATGTTTGTATAGCACACCTAGCTGCCGGCTGCGGTTAATAAGAAAGTCATTGCGATAACAAAGGCATTGCACATATAACATTTCATAATGTTACAAGCAAAGAAAAACAAAAACTATTTTTAATTTTGTCTTGCAGCGCAAAACAAAGTTTTTTTTATAACGGTGTGGTAACTAAAAGATAATGTACCAAAACAAGTAAGGAAGTACTGAAAACAACACTCTCTTCTTACAGCGTTAGGAGAGTATTTCACTGTTCCTCGAAATGGATGATGGTATGGACTTAACACATCTGGTTATGGCTCAACTATTTGAACAGATTGAACATAGTTTAATCCCTTTAAATTTGTTTTCTTATTAAACATAAGTATGTTTTCAAAGCCTCGTATCTATAGACACATGTATATAGTTTCGCTTGCTTGCTTTAATGCGGACATTTGATATATTCTTAAAATTATTTTTAAAATAACATGGTTTTTATATCTTAAGACCTTAAGTAAACTAAAAATGATTAATGAAAATTTTATAATCAGGCAATTTGAATTTTGATCAAAGGCGGGGAAATACTTTCAGGTGTTGCAAAACTTGATATTGAACAAGTAAGGAAGGGCTAAGTTCGGATGTAACCGAACATTTTATACTCTCGCAAAGTCAAATGGTATACTCGTTTGAGATTTCTTTGTGGATTGACTGATATTTCGGTCCACATATTCAGTACCTAGGGGCTTGAACAGTTTTGTATTTAGTGCTTGATTTATCGCGCTTTTAGTAGTTTTTAACAGTACCGTTATATGGGGAGTGGGCGGAGTTGCCACCCGATTTCAACTATTTTCACACCGTCAATAGAAGTGCTAAAAACATTTGCTTCTAGTGAATTTTGTTATTATAGCATTAGCGGTTTAGGAGATATGCACATTAAACCTATTAGAGGCGGGACCACGACCACTTTTTAAAAAAAAGTTTTAACTGCAGATGCCCCTCCCTAATGTGATCCTGTGTACCATATAACAGTCTTGTATCTTATTGCGGAGCTTAGTTATGGCAAGTTATTTGTTTTGGATTAATGGCGTTTTGTGGGCGTGGCAGTGGTCCGATTACGCCCATCTGCAATACCAACCGTCTCACGGTACCAAGAAACATGTCTACCAAGTTTCATAAAGATATCTCAATTTTTACTCAAGTCAGTCAGACAGACAGTCACAGACATTTCAACTCGTCTCTTCATCCTGATCATTTATATATATATAACCCTATATCTAACTCGATTAGTTTTAGGTGATACAAACAACCGTAAGGTGAACAAAACTATTATACTCTGTAGCAACAGGTTGCGAGAGTATAAAAATGTTGCGTAAGAATTCAACATGAATTATTTGTAAAAACTGAATGGATTACAATCAAATTTGGTATCTTATTAACTTATATTAGTGGTCATAGATTAACTTAATTTCATTTATATATATTTATTTCTACTTAATTTCATTAAAATAACACATATATTGACCGACATAAACGCTTTAAACCCAGTTGGAAAGTCAAAATGGTTGAAAGTCATTATACACATATATACTTGTACGTAAATTGGGGCTAGAGGAAAATCTGCGGTAATTCGTGGCTCGATATTGCACATTTTCGGCTTTAAACTACATATATATATATATAGTATATACAAAATGAGACTTTCACTTAGTTCTGCATAATTTTTCACTTAAATTAGTATAAAACCAACCGGAACTTGAAATTATTATATAATTGTTATCTGTTTTCTTATATAAGGTATAGGGGCTAGGAGATATTTTGAACTGATTTTATCCAATATTGGTGTTACGACATATCATAACCGTCAGTGGCGGATCCACAAAATCGAAGAATGTAATTTCAGTAATAATAAAATATTGACGAAAATTAATAGAAACAGTATGTTCCAAGTAGTTAGTAGATCGATTCAAAGAGTCTGCTTCTATTATAAAATCAGAGCGCGGAAAAAAGGTTAATTCAAATTCAGAAGAATTTCCAAAGTATCATAAATAATAAAAATATGTTGGAAGGAAATTGTTTTCTGTAGAACCTCCTCCTCCCAGAATGAGATTATGGACCCGGATTTCATTAAGATACCTCGAAATTGACCAATATATAAGGACCAATAAATAAAGTGATTGTTCGAAAATTCTTATATTAGGTATATAGGGATTAGGTGCCCTCATTTCATCCATTTTACTCAGGAGGATACACTGTTATTAGAAATAAATTATTTTTAAATTACTTAAGCTATATTACATATTGACCGATAGATGCGGTATAAAGTCAACCGCAATTTCTAAAATATTTATAATAATAACCCAACAATTACCCTCCTCCCGTCTAACCGACGCGAGGGGCGCAATCTGCATACGTGCGGAATTAGCCGAGTCAGAAAAGGCAAGAGAGTTTTTTAAGTGTTGAGATCTAAAACTGCTCAGCTACAGAAACAAAAATTTCAACAGCCAAGATCTAAAGTTACAATATAATAAATTGTTACATTTTCATTTATTAAGAGAAAACAATAAAGTCTTTTAATTTTGAAAAGTGAGTCAGATAAGTCAAATGTGCTGGAATGAGAATTAAATCGTGACATATACGGCGGAATGGCTCGTTTAGTTCAAAATTTGATCTACAGGATTTTAGCAGTAAAGGTCTAAACTGTCTCGAAAGCCTAACCGGGATATTAAATTTAATTTCAGACAGGAGAACAGAACTGCAAACAGTTCCATTCAAAAGTTTCACTAAGAATATTATGCCAAGCATTTCCCTACGACTAGAAAGTGTAGGTAGATTAATAAGTTTTAAACGACTAGTGTATGGAGGTAGACTTATCCTAGCATCCCATCGGAAATGCGCTAAGGCGAAAAGTAAAAATTGTTTTTAAACCGACTCTAACTTGTCAGAATGGATTTGGTAGCTAGGGTTCCATACAACTGAGCCATATTCCAATATAGGTCTAACCAAAGTTGTATAAAGTGTTTTAGTAATATACGGATCTCTAAATTCTTTAGACCAACGTTTAACAAAACTGAGGACAGCTTTTGCTTTCAAGACCATGGTATCAATATGAAGACTGAAATTAAGCTTAGGGTCCATATTAACTCCCAAATCAACATAGTAAAAAACTTGCTCTAGAATATGGTGTTTTATTACATAAGGTGCACAGATCTACGGGAAAAGCACATCATCTTACATTTATTGAGATTCAATGGCAAATCATTTCTATCACAACATGCAACCAAATTGTTTAAGTCTGTTTGCAACAGACACCTTTCCTCAGTTGAAGTGTATGATTTAAAAAGCTTTACATCGTCAGCGTATAATAAAATTTTTGAGAATTCTATTACTGAAGAGATATCGTTAATAAACAACAAGAACAGAATCGGGCCAAGATGGCTACCTTGCGGAACACCTTAAGAAACATCAATTGTATCTGAAGGTGTATCCTCAAATATCACTCGCTGTGTTCTATTATAAAGATAGGAAGATACCCATTGAAGGAATCTTGGCTGAAAGCCCAGCAGATCAAGTTTATGTATGAGAATCGAGATATTTACTTTATCGAAAGCTTTGCTAAAGTCTGTAACATCCGTATGCTTATGTTCCCTAAAACCCAATGATACATGGTTTACAAATTCAAGTAAGTTTGTTATAGTCGAATTCCCTTTGCGAAATCCATGCTGAGATGAGGAAATTAACGGAGAAATCGAAAAGGTTATATGGTCAGGGATGATAGCTTCAAAAAGTTTAGGTATAACTGATAGTTTTGCGATACCTCTATAGTTTTCAATGTTGGAGCTAAATCCACTTTTATGCAAAGGGATTATAAATGACTGTTTCCATATTAAAGGAAATATACCGTGTTTAAGAGGGGAATTAAATATCCTTGTCAAAGGCAAGTAAATATATTTGGCACTATTTTTTAGGAAGCATGAGGGTATCATGTCTGGGCCGTAACTAAAAGATGGTTTTAACTTATTTAAATTAAGTAGGACGTCTTCTTCAGAAATAATTGGAGCGTTAATTAAAGTATTCGAACACAGCACTTGCTGATAAAGTTTTGGAAGAATTATTACAGTAGTTTGACTTGAAAAATTCTGCAAACATATTGGATATAATATCATTGTCACTTGAAATGATAGATTTGTATTTCATTGCGGACGGAAATTTGGAAATCCTGCGTTTGGAGTTGACGAAATCATAAAACGATTTTGGATTACTTACAATATTCTTTTTTACTTTATTTAAGTAATTATTATAACATTTTTTGTTTAGGTCAAAATATTGTCGACGTAATAGAGAATATTTAGAATAGTCGACAAGTGAACCGGTTTTTTTTAAATGTTTAAAGGCTCGAGTTTTTCTGTTTTTCAATTTATATAACTCTTTCGAAAACCACGGACTTATACTTTTGCTTTTTTTAACAATTACTATTGGAACATACTTTTCAAATAATTTCATAATAATGTTATTAAAATGAGAGACACTCAATTCAATGTCACCATTATAATTAGGCCATGTTATTGTAGAAAGTTCTGTATTTAACTTTTTAAAATTAGCTTTTGCAAAGTTAAACCGAGTACAGAAGCACGAAGTTTGATGATTATTATCCCGTACATTGCCTGAGATTTCGACAGATATTTCCAAAGCAGGATGATATGAGCCCTCTGGTAGAACAAGAGGATTACTCTGAATAACGGTTTGCAGAAGTATCAACGTATACTAAATCTAAGCATTTACCAAATTTATTCGGAATCAAATTAATTTGGTTCAGACCCAACTCGGACATTTTTTCGAAAAACTCATTAAAACATGACCGATTGCAAATCGGCACGATATAGTCATCGAAAGGTTTCCACGAAGCACACGGTAAATTGAAATCACCTAATACAATTATTGAATCTGCATTATTTGCCATCGAGGTAGCACTATTTATTAAAGTAGCATGCTGCATGTATACAGATAAGTCCGAATGGGGTAGTATAGGTATAAGATAGGGTTAAATAAATAAAGCAACTATTAACGTATACTCTAATACATTTAAATTCAAATGAGTCGGTCCCTGAAACAAGAATATTTTCAGATGGGATAGAGGAATGCACGGCAAATAGAACACCTCCACCGATTCTGTTCAGTCGATCACATCTAAAAATTTGAAATTCGCTGTTTAAAATCTCATTATCAAAAATGTGAGGTTTTAACCAAGTTTCTGTAAATCTAATTATATGGAAATTAAAATTGGAACTGTTCAAATACAAGTCAGTTAATTTTGTATTAAGACCTCTAACATTTTGATAATAAATGCTTAGCGAATTTCTACCAATCAGTTTTTTATATCGGTGGTTGCTTTTGGTAATTTAACAATGTTTTCCGCAGTTTGACTTCTAAGTTTAGGTTTAAATTCGCGTACAAAAGCCCCAGGTGGCCAGAATGAACTATCTAAGATCTTTTTGAATGTTTCAAGAGATACGTCTATTTTAAACGATGATATACTTCTATCATAATTGAAGTTAAATTTACGTATATTGATATCATCGATTTTTAAACGTGACGAAATATAAGATTTAATGTCCTCCACCAAGGTATCTTTGGCAAGTCTCGAAATAAATATAGACTTTTTAGGTGGAATAACTATCAAATTATTAACTGATGTTAGAAAGTTAATAGGGGGAGCCTCTGGAATTGTGAGACATTTATTACTATTAGATAGAGCTTTTGGGGAATTGAGCTCTTTGGAAGTTGACGGCTTATCAAGGAGGGGACAAGGAGAAGAGAGATTTATTAGGTCATTGGGAGGAGACGTTCTTTTCTGTACAGAAGAACTAAGTGTTACTTCATCGGAAGGACGTTTACTCTTAGGAGTAGGTTTAGAGGATTCGTGAGAATCATTCAGGCACTTAAAAGATTTGAACAATTTTTCATAGTGCCTAAATTTTCCAGTGAGGGTTACAAGATCACGACCGATTTCGTTAAAGCTATTGCGTATTTCCCTATAAACTTTAAATAGATCGATTTCAATATATCTACAATTTAAACAGGACCAACGCAATCCCTTACAGTCGAGAATAGAATCTAAGATTCTACCTGTCAGTCCAGCACATTTAATATGGGCAAGCCCATCACAAACCCAGCATGAAACGTAGCGATCTGACTCGCCTTTAATGTTACAATTGGGGAAGTTACAAGACATAATAAACCACAAGAATGAAGATCAAATAAAAGAGTAAGTAGAACAAAATTTAATAGATAAATAATAAATTAGTGTGTTAATAAAATATTAATAGTAATAAATTCAATTAAGAACAATTTTTTTTATCAAAGTTTAAAACCAAGACAATTTGAAAAACAACATAGGGAACAGTTTTAGAAGCACTGTAACAAATAAAAAGCAATATAGCGAGCAGTTTTAGAAGCACTGAACCAATAAAAAAGCTAAACGCAACACAGCGGTGAATAAAGAAGTAAATAAGATAAATAAAGAGAGAAAATAGAATAAAATAAAACAAAATGAAACAAAAAGCTGACTCGGCACCAAAAATTCGAAAGCTTAAACTTTTTAATACTGTACAAAACTTAAGAACATTTAATACTTATCTTGCAACTCAGAGTCAAATCAAAAAAAAATGTATTAACACGGTAAAAAAAACTTAATTAAACTTGAAGAATTTTTTAAAATAAAAACACGAAAGTACACAGCCAATTACAGCTTAAGAGCTTGAAGTGTTGCCACTTATTGAGAGATATATATAATAATAATAAACCCAACGATTACCCTCCTCCCGACCAACCGACGCGAGGGGCGCAATCCGCATACGTGCGGAATTAGCCGAGTCAGAAAAGGCAAGAGAGTTTTTTAAGTGTTGAGATCTAAAACTGCTCAGCTACAGAAACAAAAATTTCAACAGCCAAGATCTAAAGTTACAATATAATAAATTGTTACATTTTCATTTATTAAGAGAAAACAATAAAGTCTTTTTAATTTTGAAAAGTGAGTCAGATAAGTCAAATGTGCTGGAATGAGAATTAAAATCATGACATATACGGCGGAATGGCTCGTTTAGTTCAAAATTTGATCTACAGGATTTTAGCAGTAAAGGTCTAAACTGCCTCGAAAGGCGAACCGGGATATTAAATTTAATTTCAGACAGGAGAAAAGAACTGCAAACAGTTCCATTCAAAAGTTTCACTAAGAATATTATGCCAAGCATTTCCCTACGACTAGAAAGTGTAGGTAGATTAATAAGTTTTAAACGACTAGTGTATGGAGGTAGACTTATCCTAGCATCCCATCGGAAATGCGCTAAGGCGAAAAGTAAAAATTGTTTTTAAACCGACTCTAACTTGTCAGAATGAATTTGGTAGCTAGGGTTCCATACAACTGAGCCATATTCCAATATAGGTCTAACCAAAGTTGTATAAAGTGTTTTAGTAATATACGGATCTCTAAATTCTTTAGACCAACGTTTAACAAAACTGAGGACAGCTTTTGCTTTCAAGACCATGGTATCAATATAAAGACTGAAATTAAGCTTAGGGTCCATATTAACTCCCAAATCAACATAGTTAAAAACTTGCTCTAGAATATGGTGTTTTATTACATAGGAAGAGTGGTGCACAGATCTACGGGAAAAGCACATCATCTTACATTTATTGAGATTCAATGGCAAATCATTTCTATCACAACATGCAACCAAATTGTTTAAGTCTGTTTGCAACAGACACCTTTCCTCAGTTGAAGTGTATGATTTAAAAAGCTTTACGTCGTCAGCGTATAATAAAATTTTTGAGAATTCTATTACTGAAGAGATATCGTTAATAAACAACAAGAACAGAATCGGGCCAAGATGACTACCTTGCGGAACACCTTAAGAAACATCAATTGTATCTGAAGGTGTATCCTCAAATATCACTCGTTGTGTTCTATTATAAAGATAGGAAGATACCCATTGAAGGAATCTTGGCTGAAAGCCCAGCAGATCAAGTTTATGTATGAGAATCGAGATATTTACTTTATCGAAAGCTTTGCTAAAGTCTGTAACATCCGTATGCTTATGTTCCCTAAAACCCAATGATACATGGTTTACAAATTCAAGTAAGTTTGTTATAGTCGAATTCCCTTTGCGAAATCTATGCTGAGATGAGGAAATTAACGGAGAAATCGAAAAGGTTATATGGTCAGTGATGATAGCTTCAAAAAGTTTAGGTATAACTGATAGTTTTGCGATACCTCTATAGTTTTCAATGTTGGATCTAAATCCACTTTTATGCAAAGAGATTATAAATGACTGTTTCCATATTGCAGGAAATATACCGTGTTCATGTCTGGGCCATAACTATAAGATGGTTTTCACTTATTTAAATTAAATAGGACGTCTTCTTCAGAAATAATTGGAGCGTTAATTAAAGTATTCGAACACAGCACTTGCTGATAAGAAAAAGTTTTGGAAGAATTATTACAGTAGTTTGACTTGAAAAATTCTGCAAACATATTGGATATAATATCATTGTCACTTGAAATGATAGATTTGTATTTCATTGCGGACGGAAATTTGGAAATCCTGCGTTTGGAGTTGACGAAATCATAAAAAGATTTTGGATTACTTACAATATTTTTTTTTACTTTATTTAAGTAATTATTATAACATTTTTTGTTTAGGTCAAAATATTGTCGACGCAATAGAGAATATTTAGAATAGTCGACAAGTGAACCGGTTTTTTTAAAATGTTTAAAGGCTCGAGTTTTTCTGTTTTTCAATTTATATAACTCTTTCGAAAACCACGGACTTATACTTTTGCTTTTATTAACAATTACTATTGGAACATACTTTTCAAATAATTTCATAATAATGTTATTAAAATGAGAGACACTCAATTCAATGTCACCATTATAATTAGGCCATGTTATTGTAGAAAGTTCTGTATTTAACTTTTTAAAATTAGCTTTTGCAAAGTTAAACCGAGTACAGAAGCACGAAGTTTGATGATTATTATCCCGTACATTGCCTGAGATTTCGACAGATATTTCCAAAGCAGGATGATATGAGTCCTCTGGTAGAACAAGAGGATTACTCTGAATAACGGAACACTTTGCAGAGGTATCAACGCATACTAAATCTAAGCATTTACCAAATTTATTCGGAATCAAATTAATTTGGTTCAGACCCAACTCGGACATTTTTTCAAAAAACTCATTAAAACATGACCGATTGCAAATCGGCACGATATAGTCATCGAAAGGTTTCCACGAAGCACACGGTAAATTGAAATCACCTAATACAATTATTGAATCTGCATTATTTGCCATCGAGGTAGCACTATTTATTAAGAAGCATGCTGCATGTATACAGATAAGTCCGACTGGGGTGGTATAGGTATAAGATAGGGTTAAATAAATAAAGCAATTATTAACGTATACTCTAATACATTTAAATTCAAATGAGTCGGTCAACAAGAATATTTTCAGATGGGATAGAGGAATGCACGGCAAATAGAACACCTCCACCGATTCTGTTTAGTCGATCACATCGAAAAATTTGAAATTCGCTGTTTAAAATCTCATTATCAAAAATGTGAGGTTTTAACCAAGTTTCTGTAAATCTAATTATATGGAAATTAAAATTGGAACTGTTCAAATACAAGTCAGTTAATTTTGTATTAAGACCTCTAACATTTTGATAATAAATGCTTAGCGAATTTCTACCAATCAGTTTTTTATATCCGTGGTTGCTTTTGGTAATTTATCAATGTTTTCCTCAGTTTGACTTCTAAGTTTAGGTTTAAATTCGCGAACAAAAGCCCCAGGTGTCCAGAATGAACTATCTAAGATCTTTTTGAATGTTTCAAGAGATACGTCTATTTTAAACGATAATATACTTCTATCATAATTGAAGTTAAATTTATGGATATTGATATCATCGATTTTTAAACGTGACGAAATGTAAGATTTAATGGCCTCCACCAAGGTATCTTTGGCAAGTCTCGAAATAAATATAGACTTTTTAGGTGGAATAACTATCAAATTATTAACTGATGGTACTATGTTATTAGGGGGAGCCTCTGGAATTGTGAGACACTTATTACTATTAGATAGAGCTTTTGGGGAATTGAGCTCTTTGGAAGTTGACGGCTTATCAAGGAGGGGGCAAGGAGAAGAGAGATTTATTAGGTCATTGGGAGGAGACGTTCTTTTCTGTACAGAAGAACTAAGTGTTACTTCATCGGAAGGACTTAGAAGGAGTAGGTTTAGAGGATTCGTGAGAATCATTCAGGCACTTAAAAGATTTGAACAATTTTTCATAGTGCTTAAATTTTTCAGTGAGGGTTACAAGATCACGACCGATCTCGTTAAAGCCATTGCGTGTCTCCCTATAAACTTTAAATAGATCGATTTAAATAGATCTACAATTTAAACAGGACCAACGCAATCCCTTACAGTCGAGAATAGAATCTAAGATTCTACCAGTCAGTCCAGCGCATTTAATATGGCCAAGCTCATCACAAACCCAGCATGAAACGTAGCGATCTGACTCGCCTTTAATGTTACAATTGGGGAAGTTACAAGTCATAATAAATAACAAGAATAAAGATCAAATAAAAGAGTAAGTAGAACAAAATTTAATAGATATATAATAAATTAGTGTGTTAACAAAATATTAATAATAATAAATTCAATTAAGAATAAACGCAAAAATAATAGCAATTTTTTTTTTTTTTTATCAAAGTTTAAAACCAGTTTGACAGTTTGAAAAAGCAATATAGCGAGCAGTTTTAGAAGCACTGTAACAAATAAAAAGCTAAACGCAACACAGCTGTGAATAAAGACAAAAATGAAGATAAATAAAGAAAGACAATAGAATGAAATAAAACAAAATGAAACGAAAAGCTGACTCGGCACCAAAAATTAGAAAGTTTAAACTTTTTAATGCTGTACAAAACTGAAGAACATTTAATACTTATCTTGCAGATTAAGAAATTTTGCAAAATTACACATAATAGTTCAGAGCAAAAAAAGTACAACTTTACAGCTTGAAGTGTTGCCACTTCTCTATATAGATAAGAGTATATCGGGGTTAAGGGAAATATTGGTCCGATTTTACCCATTTTGGGCACAATAGCATGCTGCTATCACAAAACTATTCTCCCCGAATTTTAATACTAGACCTCACAGTTTGACCGATATGTTCGGTAAAAAATCATCCATACGAAACGAGGTCAACACATACGGTAGCCGGGAGAATGAAAAGTTATGGTACGATTTCACCAATTTTTTGATGTAAGACGCCACGCTCCAAATACACTTTTTGTGCAAAGCTTTATTTCGATAACTTCATTGATTTAATTTGTATACCGTAAAGTGAAATCATCATCACGCTTTAGTATAAAAATGTCAAAACAAAGTCATTCATCAAATTTGATTAAAATTGGTCGAGTAGTTCCTGAGATATCGGATTTCGCTTGAAGATGGGCGGTGACACGCCCATTGTCTAATTATTTATACCTAACCCTATGATCCTTTTACACCTCTACCATCTTGGGTGTGAAATTAAATGCTTGGAGCGCATTTATTTAATGAGTTATCACACTTTCGGTAGTTATATATATATGATTAACATCTGATTTTACGTATTCGCACAGTGTACAAAGAAGTGTTAAAAGAACTTCTTCTTAACAAGCTTGGTTGATTTAACTTTAGTGACAGACAGTCACACAGATTTCAACTCGTATCTTCATTCCGGTCATTTATATTTACGTATATAATCTCTATTTATCTCGATTGGTTTTTAGTTTTACAAACAATGTTGCCAGAATTTAAAAAGAGAAATTTATTAATCACCTATTCGGCCGATATGAGAATTTGCATCATCTTCATAGCAAGTTCCCCAAGCGTAGTCCATCATTACGACTGCTCCATGGTCAATGGTGAATACCAGGGGTTCTATGTTTTTCCGATGACGGAACGACGCAAAAACTTCTTCAAATTGCGCTTAGCATCAAATATAGCTGTGAAGTGATCTCATGGTAGCCTTTGTTAAGCAACATGCCTAATATTTTATGGAGAGTACGACCTATGAGGACTTTTGAGATGTCTACAGTCTCAGCTATCTCGCGCACTTTCAAACGGCGGTCTGTCACGTCCCAGTCATCTTATTTGCAATGCCTGGTAATGGTCAATCAGCTTTTTAGCGAGAAATCTCCATTGTTAGAGCTTTAAATGGAGTTTACTCGCATTACAACATTAAGTATATTTTCGAAGAAATTACTCAGTCAGTGGTCTAACGTGTCTGCATATACAAGTATGTTATATCCATTCACCTACTTTTACATTAGTAAAATAAGCAGTAAAATGAGATTGGTAACATTAAACAGTAAAAACTAATAAAAGTGCAGTGTAATATTAAACATTATGAACGCTCCAAACACACACAGTCTATATACTCATTTATTTTGAGCCTCTTTGAGGGAATGTTTATTTGTGGTGCTTTTGATGCAGACGTCATTGTTGAATGCATTCAAATTATTCAACGCTCGACATTCTCCTTCAATAAATTCATGTAATTTTACACGATTGCAACTTCCTAGTTGTGATTGTCAATTTAACAACAATAACAATAACAACGATAATTTATGAGGGAAGTTGGAATAAAAACTCTATTTATTCGTAGTTGACTAAATGAGAGACTAAATTTCTTTTTAATTAATTATTAAAGAGTGAAGAAATCTGAGCCAGTGCCAAGATTGGGTGCTAGGATATTCATGGGAAAAAAAGGTGAAGCAAATATTATCGAATTATATTTTGTAGATCCAAAGTTGCGTATAGTTGAACAGAAAAACATATCAACATATTCTCAAAAAGGGGGGCTTTGATCTCATATAAACTGAGATTAATAAAAATAGTTTAATTAATAAACGTTAATAAACGATATACTTAAACAATTCTTTATGTAATTAAAAGGCGTAAAAATATCTATTTTTCGAAAAAAAACGTAATTTGGTTTTCTTAAACTATACAATTTTAAACATTCCCAATATATGTATAGCAATCGGTACATATACATGTATTTCTTAAAAACATGTTAGTGGATTACAAACAACCGAATAGGTTTTGATTCTTGAATATAAAAACCTAAATTACATTTCTTGAAATCGATTACCCTTTTTGAGTAAGTAAAATTTATAGATTCTGTTTAAATCAAAATAGGAATAGAAGTTAACAAAATTTATAGATTCTGTTTAAATCAATATAGAAATAGAAGTTAATATGTATGTATATATGTACATATTGTACTAAACCTTAAAACTAATAGAGATAGATATAGGGTTCTGTATATATAAATGATCAGGATGAAGAGACGAGTTGAAATCCGGGTGACTGTCTGTCCGTCCGTGCAAGCTGTAACTTGAGTACAAATTGAGATATCTTTATGAAACTTGGTATACATGTTTCTTGCTACCGTAAGAGGGTTGGTATTGCGTAATGGGACCACTGCCACGCCCACAAAACGCCATTAATCAAAAACAAATAAATTGCCATAACTAAGCTCCACAATAAGATACAAGACTGTTATTTGGTATACAAGATCACATTAGGGAGTGACATTTGCAGTTTAATTTTTTTTGAAAAAGTGGGTGTGGTCCCGCCCCCTAATAGGTTTAATGTGCACATCTCCTACACCGCTAAAGCTATGCTAAGAAAATTCACTGGAAACAAATGCTTTTAGCACTCCTCTCGACAGTACAATTCCCACAACAGCCGGTTCTGCGGTACCGGAATTGACCCGGATTTTATCCGGCCAAGGGCTGTTATTTCGGCAATCTAACACTGTTTGGATCGGTGAGTTTTAAATTAAGTTTGTCGTCATTGGAGCAACGCCTAGCAGCAGGGTTGCTCCGTATCCTCCTGACCCGTGCTGGCATCGAGTCCAACCCGGGCCCTGAGGAATTTTACTGCTGCGTTTGCGCTAAAAGGCTCCATCCAAACTCCACCTCGGTTAGGTGCAATACATGCAATGGATGGAGCCATCTTAAGACCTGTTCAGGCCTTAAGACACATAGGGAGTGGACCACAAGTTACTTGGCCCCATGTTGTCAACGCAATAATGCGACATCTGCCTCAACGGCTGTGCAACCTGCACCATGTTCGCGCACTGCGCTGCCACTCCAGTCGAGTGGCCAAGATAGGACCTCCACGGCCCTCATACAGACAGCATGACTCCCAGTCTGACCAACCTCCCCCCAACCTTCATCCAGCTACAATCCTCGTGCGAGAACCACCCAGCAACTCCTGGTTCCTCGCACAGTCTGTTCCGTGTGTCAGACCACAATACGCCGGAATGTCACATCAGTCAAGTGCAGTTCTTGCACTGGCTGGTGTCACTTTCTGTCGTGTTCGGCGGTGTCCTCTCCCCACTACTGTTTAATTTTTATATTTCGAAACTCCCCCAGCCACCAGCGGGAATTTCAGTGACCTCGTACGCTGATGACTGTACGATATTGACGCCGGGAAATGGAATCGATGGCATGTGTTCAAAAGTAAACAGCTACCTCTCCGATCTTTCTCGCTTCTTCTCTGCAAAGAGCCTAACACTCTCTCCCACTAAATCCACAGCGACCATCTTCACAAATTGGACGAAGGAGTACAGACTGGACCTGAATATTTCAGTCGATGGCACTAAAATTCCGACAGTAAATAATCCTAAAATTTTAGGCGTTACTTTGGGCAGTCTGTGCTCTTTCACTCCTCACACGACCGCGATAACTGCCAAAGTACAGAGCCTCAACAAAATCCTCAAGTCGCTTGTCGGCAGCTCTTGGGGAAAGACAAAGAAACGTTGTTGGCAACATACAAGGCAATCGGCCGGCCGGTCCTAAATTACGCAGCCCCAATATGGTCGCCTGGATGCAGTGACACGCAGAAGAAGAAGCTACAGACCTATCAGAACACTGCACTCCGAACTATCACGGGATGCCTCTTGATGTCTCCAATCGAACACCTACATAGTGAGGCCCGTATGCTTCCGGTTAAGGAACACAACGAACTCCTCTCCAAGTAGTTTTTCTGGGGTGTTTTCGTAGAAACCACCCCTGTAGTCGCCTGACTGTAGCGGAGCCGCCTCCTAGGAACATCAGAGGTCCTTCCTTGACTACGTCGACGACATTAGACAGTACGCCGACCGGACTTCGGACGCAACGAACTCGCGCAACTTCGTTCCGGATACTGTAGCAGGTTAAACTCCTACTTATCCAGGATTGACCCCGACATACTAAACACATGTCCTGCGTGCAATGAGTCTCCGCATGACACTAACCACCTCTTTGCATGCCCAACAAACCCCACCCATCTAACACCCTTCTCCCTATGGTCCGACCCCGTCGAAACAGCTCGTTTCCTGGGCTTCCCGTTAGATGACCTCGACGACAACGAATCTGGAATTTATCACCCAAACGGGGACTAGGTAACCGTTACAACAACAACAACAACAGTGTGGAAATGGGTGAAATTGGGTGACAACCCTGCCCACTCCCCATATAACGGTACTAATCAAGCACTAAATACGCCAGAGACATTAAATTTTATCTCTGGGATGGTATGAGATGTCTTTATAGGAACCGCTTTTAAAATCAGACAGTGGGTGTGGCACCGCTCACTTTTAGGTGAAAACCCATATCTTGCGATCCGCTTAACCGATATCAACCAAATTCAGTACATAACATTTTTCTTATACTGCTATATTATTGTACGAAAATCGAAATCGGATTACAAACACGCCTACTTCCCATAGAACACAATTTTAGATTCTATCTGATTCTTTCACTTTCCACTATGAAAATCAAGCAACAATGACTGTATCGGGGTAATAAAATAAATAAATAAAAACTCTTGATAGTAGTATGTTTTTGTGTCAAAAATGAGTTGAATCGGATCAATACTTCCTTTAATATAAAATTTTGCCAACACCTGAAGTCATTTCCCGGGCTTTGATCCTTGCAAGTTGCGAGAGTATAAAATGTTCGGTTACACCCGAACTTCCTTACTTGTTTCAAGTTAGTTTTAAAACAGCCGCTGTTTCAACAGTATTTAATAAAATTAAAAGGAATTTTCTTATGAATTTGTTATTGTTTAACAAATTTTTTTAACGGTTATTAGAAAACGTAAATTCAGAATTCGATTAGCAATACCCTTAGTTTTAAAATATGGGTTACACATAGCATGTGTGCATATTAACCGAGCAATAAAGCATTAAACAAATCAGAAATATCTGATCTTAAATCTAGAACACCGGCACGAAATGGAGCTAGCCGGAAAATTCTGAATTATACGAATAATTTACTCCACAGTGAACGAGATATTTTCGTCTGTTAACCCTAGAAATATACTATAATCATTGGTATACATATTTATTTCTTATCCGAATTTGACATTGGGCATATTGTGGGACGCCACACTAAAAATACCAGTAATTTTAAAAAAGCTCATAAAAAGCATATAATGTTACCAACAATTATGTAATTATTTACTTAGCCAGAAATATTTGTACTTGAGTATGTAAATGCTATTTACTTTGCAAACACTAGAGAGAAAAGTGTAGATTTGACGTTTAGAATCGCGTGACCCGAAATTTAAATGTATTTGATAATATGTATTGTGATCAGATGCTTCAGACTATAAATTCTCCACTTTCTTTATTAGTTGTGTGTGTTTTATTTGCCCATCATAAGCTAATACATCATACATAAATCGTTAACAAATAAAACGCACTTGGCTAATTTAATATTTGTGTTGGCAATGCGGTCAAGAACAGTGAGCTGATATTCAATTTAATTCAAAATATCTGACATGAAGATAAGATTAGTTTGAATTTTTAAATTTGTAAACGAACTATTAAAATACCTTACCAATATATTGATTTTGTTTATTTGAGGTCGAAAATATAAACAAACTGAAAACAAAAATTTTAATTATCTTAATTTTAACTCATCTACCATCTACAGGAATCTGTAATTTTGGTGTACATACATATTTATCTGGCATAGTAAGGTTTGTCGGTATTGCTAATGACTTTATTTTGGAAAAACTCAACTACCTTCTCAACTGACAATGCTTCTAGTTCAACATACAAGCCAAGATAACTTTTAATAAGCCAATATAATAATGTTGGCTAAGTCTTCTATACAAAATAAGCTAATAGCTTACGTGCATCAAACTAAACACGCCTAATAATAATTTGAATTGTAATAATTGTTAGGTGTTTTATTTTAAATACCGAAAAATCAGGATTTTGTATGATCTTGCTACAATGCAAAATGTTATAAAAAATAATAATTTTGTGGCCCTCAGTTGGGTATCTCTTTATCCCTGGACTAAACGGTATCTCGTAAGTGTACGTGGGACCACAATTGTACTCTGAAATGCCAACTAACTACTACTAGATTCTAGAGATCCTCGTACACGTGCATACGAAGGCAAGTGATAGGTGAGTTGGGTCTCTGGTTCAAGTGTAAGCTGATACGACCTATCTTATGAGAGCACAATGTAAATGACCACCGCTTCTACCGTCCGCTTCAACAGACCGTAGAAACGAGTGAGCTAAGAGTGAGAGAGCAATCTCTTGTAACGCAGGCTTACCCATCTCGATATTTTGTAGTAATAAAAAAATGAACTTGAATATATTTGAAATATTCTTTAAATAACTTAAAATCGAAAACACTTATTTATAAATAGGTAAAGTATTTTTATACTCTCGCAACCTGTTGCTACAGAGTATAATAGTTTTGTTCACCTAATGGTTGTTTGTATCACCTAAAACTAATCGAGTTAGATATAGGGTTATATATATATAAATGATCAGGATGAAAAGACGAGTTGAAATCCGGGTGACTGTCTGTCCGTCCGTCCGTCCGTGCAAGCTCTAACTTGGGTAAAAATTGAGATATCTTTATGAAACTTGGTAGACATGTTTCTTGGTACCGTGAGACGGTTGGTATTGCAGATGGGCGTAATCGGACCACTGCCGCGCCCACAAAAGGCCATTAATCAAAAACAAATAACTTGCCATAACTAAGCTCCGCAATAAGATACAAGACTGTTATTTGGTACACAGGATCACATTAGGGAGGGGCATCTGCAGTTAAAACTTTTATTTAAAAAGTGGGCGTGGTCCCGCCTCTAATAGGTTTAATGTGCATATCTCCTAAACCGCTAATGTTATAATAACAAAATTCACTGGAAGCAAATGTTTTCAGAACCTCTATCTACAGTGTGAAAATAGTTGAAATCGGGTGGCAACTCCTCCCACTCCCCATATAACGGTACTGTTAAAAACTACTAAAAGCGCGATAAATCAAGCACTAAACACGCCAGAGACATTAAATTTTATCTCTGAGATGGTATAAATTGGCTTTATGGGAACCGCGTTCAAAATTAGTCAGTGGGCGTGGCACTACCCACTTTTAGGTGAAAACCCATATCTTGAGATCTGCTCAACCGATTTCAACCAAATTCGGTGCATAACGTTCTTTTCATGTTTCTATGTCATAGTGTGAAAATGGGCGAAATCGGACTACAACCACGCTTACTTCCCATGTAACACCATTTTCAATTCCATCTGATTCTTTCACTTTCCACTATGCCAATCAGGTAACAATGATTATATCGGTGTAAAACTTTGCGTGAATAATGCAATTAAAGTATGCCACCTTGCGGTCAAAAATTGTCTAAATGGAACCAAAACTGTTCAAACCCCTAAGTACTAAATATGTGGACCCCAGTGCCTATAGTTGACCTTCTACCGAAAATATCAGTCAATCCACAAAGAAATCTCAAACGAGTATACCATTTGACTTTGCGAGAGTATAAAATGTTCGGTTACATCCGAACTTAGCCCTTCCTTACTTGTTAATAGTTGGATTTTAGTTTTGAGCTTTTACATTATGAAAAATTGTAACTAAAAAACTACTTGTGACTACTAAATGTGTGAAAAATCGTGTATACAAATAGAACAATGACAACATTGGTGAAATGAAAACAAAAGAGAACAACTGATTTCTGCGTTGCAACTACGGGCATAACTTTTGACAAATTTGGTTTGATACGGTCGGCAAGTAAGGAAGGGAGGAATGTCGGTGACTGTTTGGGCACTAAGTAAGCTAGCGCAGCTAGAGATAAATTTGAATTCTGTACATATGAACTCGTAGTATTATTATTTATGTTTGCTATTAGCGCTTTGTTAATCGATGTTGCAACCCAAACATACTTATGTAAATATATATAAGTAACAATCGTGTTTATATTTATAACGTTTAAAGACGTTACAAATTTATTCAAAAATATTAGTTTCTTTAAAACAATCTCCTGATTTCGCACCACCACTATCTTTAGCAATACTTCGCACTAATAGAGATATGTATGTATGGCGTCAATGCTTCTGTTACAGCGAACTAAAAACTGTTAGCGTTTGTCTAACCACTGCATTTACTTACCAGGAAAATATTAATTACATATAGATCTACTATACAAGGTGCGTTCCAAAGTAAACAGGACTTTTAAAAAAAGGCAGAACAAATGGTTTTATCGGCAAAATCAATTAATTTTATTCAAAATAGTCTTCTTCTGCTTTGATACAGCTTTTTGCATGGTCCAAAAGTAAGTCGAACGTGTGTTTTAGCTCGTTTCCCGGTATGGCCGCCAGTATGCCGGTGCAAGCCTTTTGAATGGCCTCCACGTCTGCATAACGCTGTCCTTTCATCGGCAAATGTATTTTTCCGAAAAGGTAGAAGTCGCACGGTGCCATATCAAGTGAATACGGGGAGTGGTTGATTGTTTAAATGTGATTTTTGGTCAAATAATCGGCCACAAGCGTCGATCGATGAGACGGCGCATTATCGTGCAACAAACGCCAACTTCGTGATATTAGGGCCAAACACGTCGAATACGGCGCACCAAACAAATTGGAAAAAATTCTTTGTGGACAATGCCCTTGGAATCATAAAAACAAATCAGCATTGTCTTCACTTTAGACTTCTCCAGGCACGATTTTTTGGGTTTCGGCTCATTTCTCATTTATGTCCTCACGATCACTTTAAAAACGTTGAATCGACTCGTGCACTCTGCTCGGGATGGGCAATCATCGCCATAAACTTGTTTCATCAGTTTAAATGTTTCGGTAAAAGTTTTACCAATTTAAAAAAAAATTTTATGTTGGCTCTTTGTACGGAGCTCATTTTCGCACCGATGACAAATACATACTGACACTTAAAACGCAATAACTTCACTTGTAATAGCTGAAATGCCATGAAATTTTTACTGGAAGTCGATAAAGGATAGCAGATTCTAACGCATTAGCTGGCATATAGATGGCGCCACTAGAGTTTACTTTGTTACTTTTTTACTGTTTACTTTGGAACGCACCTTGTATATATGTGTATACTATATAGGAAATCCATTATTTTTGCATTAAACTAAAATTTTTTTTATAATAATTAGAATGATCCAATTTAGGTCAGATATGTACCGTTTTGTTCGATAATTTTTCTTATACCAGTCTCATAGAAATCCTTGTCTCTATTAGCAAAAAAAAAAAATCAAAATGAGACAGTCGGTTCCCACTAGCTTCTCTGGAGAAGAATTTTTCCCCATTGAACTCATTTGCCATAGGAACAGGTAGTAAAGACGTGCTAGCATGTACGGACTACGAGGTAGTCACTTTCCGAAATTTTATCTTTCTAACGTTATATAGCATAACTCCATCGCACTTACCACCATATATTGGAAAAATAATGAATGTCTTTTTAATAGATTTAAAAACTATTGTATTAAATCTTGTTATAAATGCATAATGAGATATCTTGAATGCATTTGGGATTAGTGGACTTTGGCAATTAGGTTGGTAAGAACCATTAACACTACCAGAAAACCACAAAGCTGGAAAAATTTTGTGGCGAGTCCATCAAAAGAAATATATCGGTAGATTGAATTCCAATGTCTTCTTAATTGAGGCAAAAGTTGACTGTCATGTTTCCAATATGGAACAAATAAGGAAGGGCTAAGTTTGGGTGTAAACGAACATATCATACTCTTGCAACTCGCAAGGATCAAAGCAGGGGAAATACCTTGAGGTGTTGGTAAAACTTTATTTTAACAAGTAAGGAAGGGCTAACCGAACATTTTATACTCTCGCAAAGTCAAATGGTATACTCGTTTGAGATTTCTTTGTGGATTGACTGATATTTTCGGTAGAAGGTCAACTATAGGCACTGGGGTCCACATATTTAGTACTTAGGGGCTTGAACATTTTTGGTTCGACTTAGACAATTTTTGGTCACAAGGTGGCATACTTTAAACGTACTATTCACGCAAAGTTTTACCCCGATATAATCATTTTTGCTTGATATGCATAGTGGAAAGTGAAAGAATCAAGTGGAATTTAAAATGGTGTCATATGAAAAATAGGCGTGGTTGTAATCCGATTTCGCCCATTTTTGCACCATAGCATAGATATATAAAAAGAATGTTATGTACCAAATTTGGTTGAAATCGGTTAAGCAGGTCTAAAGATATGGATTTTCACCTAAAAGTAGGCCGTGCCACGCCCACTGTCTAATTTTAAATGCGTTTCCCATAAAGTCATCTCATACCATCCCAGAGTTAAAATTTAATGTCTCTGGCGTGTTTAGTGCTTGGCTTATCGCACTTTTAGTATTTTTTAACAGTACCGTTATATGGGGAGTGGGCGGAGTTGCCACTCGATTTTACCCATTTTCACACCGTCAATAGAGGTGGTAAAAAAATTTGCTCCTAGTGAATTTGGTTATTATCGCATTAGCGGTTTAGGAGATATGCACATTAAACCTATTAGGGGCGGGACCACGCCCTCTTTTAAAAAAATTTTAACTGCAGATGCCCCTCTCTAATGTGATCCTTTGTACCAAATAACAGTCTTGTATTTTATTGCGGAGCTTAGTTATGGCAATTTATTTGTTTTTGATTAATGGCGTTTTGTGGGCGGGCAGTGGTCCGATTACGCCCATCTGCTATACCAACCGTCTCACGGTACCAACAAACATGTCTACCAAGTTTCATAAAGATATCTCAATTTTTACTCAAGTTACAGCTTGCACGGACGGACAGACGGACGGACGGACGGACGGACAGACAGTCACCCGGATTTCGTCTCATCATCCTGATCATTTATATATTATATATATAACCTTATATCTAACTCGATTAGTTTTACGTGATACATACAACCGTTAGGTGAACAAAACTATTATACTCTGTAGCAACAGGTTGCGAGAGTATAAAAATGTTGCGAAAGAACTCAACATTCATTTTTCAACGAAATCGTTAATGGAGCAAATTTGTATCTTATTAGCTAATAGGTCAAAGAATAAATTAGTTGTATACCGATATTGTACTTCCTATCAGCAAAAAATATATTAAAATCATCATCAAATATCTGACAGAAACTATGGGATTAAAGGCAGCCGAATGTTCGAAAATCTTAATAATAGGTATATGGGGGCTAAAGGAATTATTGATCCTATTCAAACCAGTTTTGACATACAAGCATACTGTTATCAGAAAAGGATTTTCTCCGAATTTCTATAATATATATCACAGATTGGCCGATATTTCGATAAAAAGTTCACAACAGGAACTGGGGTCCACATATTGGGTATCTGGGGGCTTGAATATTTGAAGTCCGACTTCGACAATTTTCGGTCATCAAGTAGCACATCTTGAACACACTATTAGTGCAAAGTTTTATCCTGATATATTAATTGGTGCTTGATTTGTATACTGGAAAGTGGAAAAATCAGATGGAATTCTAAAATGTGTTATATGGAAAGGAGGCGTGCTTTTTGTCATTATAATATTACCAACCGAATTTGGTTTTCTCCTAAATGTGGACAGTGTCACGCCCGTCGTCCAAATTTGTTATTGGGCTTTATCCTCTTGTACCTTCTCGGTCTAAAATTTTATGTGTTTGGTGCATTCATTTATAGATTTATCGCACTCTTAGTAGTTTTTAACAAATCCGTTATATTATATGAGGAGAAGGCGAGGTTATAATCCGATTTCATCCATTTTCACACTGTCATTCGGGCATCTTATAGGTTTTATTTTAATGGCGTTTGCCAAGGAACACGTGTACCAAATTCCAATACGATACCTCAATTTTTACTCAAGCTAGCTACAGCTTGCACAGACAGACGGACGGATATACGGACAGACGTCTAGATTCGATTCTCGTCTTCGTGATCATTTATATATTCATAACCCTATATCTATCTCAATTAGCTTTACAAGTACGAGATACAAACAACCGTTAAGTGAACAAAACTATTATACTCTGTAACAACATGTATTCGACGAAATCGTGAATGGATTACAATTAAATTCGGTATTTTATTACGTTATATCATAGATCATAGACTCTTCTAGTTTTATTGCTATATTTTACTTGATTTCATCCAAAGGCGCTGAAGTAAATATATTGAGTTGAGAACCAGAGGATCAGAATTATTTATATTAGGAATATGAGGTTTGAACCAAGGTATACATCATTTTTAATAAAGGTTGCTCACTTAATATGATTAAAATACTATACATTTTGACCAACCTAAAGGGTTTAAAAGGGTCAGAAATCACAATATGGCGTATATTGTTTGAATCAAATATAATAAAATCATTATGTCTGTAGTGTATGGGAGTTTGGTAATTCGTAGGCCAATTGCACATATTTTCGGCATTGAATGTATCCCCTATTATATATTATAGATCTAGTTAATTTTGCTAAGATATCTTACATATTGACCGATATATATGGTTCAAACCAATCGGAAGTCTTAAATCGGCTAAGGGAAGTATTGATCCGATTCAACTCATTTTTTAGATATGTGGATACTATTATCAGGTAAAGATTTTTTCGAAAGTATATCTCATAGATTGACCGATAATATCAGAAAAAAGTTCACAATAAGAATTGGCGTCCACATACATGGTATCTGGGAGCTCGAATAGTAGCAGTTCGATGTTTTACAATTTTTGGTCATAATATATCACACCTTAAAGGCATTATTCGTACAAAGTTAAAGTTTTATCCCGATGCATTCATTTGTCCTTGATTTGTATGCTGAAAAGGGAGACAATTAGTCTGTCCAATTTTGACACCAGCTCATATAAAGCCATCTTGTGTCACCTCGAGTGCAAAAATTTAGTGTCTCTAAAGCTTTTATTTATTGAGTCATCGCACTTTTAGTAGTTTTCAACATAACCGTTATATGGGAGTGCGCTTGGTTATTATCCGATTTTACCCATTTTTACACTTTCGGAGGGGATTTTGGAAAAATTTGTGCTGAGCAAGATTGGTTAATTTAGATTAAGTGGCTCTGGAGATATGTATATTAAACCTATTAGTGGGAGGGGGCCCTCTTTTATACGACCCGCATTACCAAATAAGAGACTTGCATCTTATTGTGGAGCGTAATCATGGCGCTTTATATGTTTTCGATTTACTGCGCATTGTGCGCGTGGCAGTGGCCAAAATCATCCCACCTGCAATACCAGCCCTCTTTTGGTTCCAAGGAATACGTGTGCCAAGTTTCATCAAGGTATCTTAATTTTTACTCCAGTTATCGCTTGCACGAACAGTTCATATACATAAAATTTTAAATTTTGTAATATGGAAAGTAAAGGTAATTTCCGATTTAGCTCATTTTCACTATGTAAGACAAATATATCAAAATAGTAGTATGTACCGAATTTGGTTGAAATTGGTGAATTTTTTCTTGAGATATATGATTTCACACAAAGTTGGGCGATGCCACGCACGTTATCCAAATTTTATACCGGCTCCTATGAAGCTCTTCCGTACCATCTTGGTTACAAATTTAATGCTTCCGGCGTTTTTATAGCCCAATTACGCCCATCTGCAATATTAACCTCTTCACTGCGTCAAGGGACGCATGTACAAAGTTTCCTGACGACAGACGGACAGACAGTCACCTGGATTTCAACTTGTCTCTGATCATTTATATATTAAGTTTATAACTATATTTAAGCGATCTAACAAAAGATGGGATAGATAGCGTAACTTGCTTAATAGTCCATTGTTCCAATAATCCGAAAATGCATTGGAAAGCTTTTGCTCGATAAAGATTGTTGCCAAACACAAAAATGCTCGGATAACCTTTGAGAGTCAATCAGATCAATCGGATTTGACTGGTGATGAAAAATATATCCATTACGGCGACTCTAAACGAAAAAAATCAAAAACCTGGCCAATCAGCTAAATCAACGGCAAAGCCGAATAACCATGATACCAAGGTAATGCTCAGTATTTGGTGTGATCATAAGGTTGTCGGTAGCATTCCCCATTAATAGTTTCACCAGTTTTTAGATGCTCGTGCTGTATTGAGATATAAAAACGGGTGAAACTATTAATGGGGAATGATACCGAGAACTAGCAACAATTATATGCCGATACGACAAATGAGCAGCTTCTATGTCTTAAAAACCGAGGGACTAATTCACGTTTGTGCAGACAGACAGGCGGACATAACTAAGTCGACTCAGCTGATATATTACATATACATTTTATAGGGTCTCCGACGTTTCCTTCTCGGTGTTACAAACTTCGTGGCAAACTGTTCAAGATATAATTAAAAATAAACATAAATTATTCCATGCTTCAAAACGATTGCTGCATCTAATGAGCTCCTATTGAAAATGACAGCATACTTTACTAGGACATACTTATTTGTATAAAAATGTTTGCGTTACAGTCATACGAAAATTTATACAAATAACTTTGCTCTTTTAATTTTTTGTTGTATTGATGATTCGTTAAACACGGCAAACAGTTCTCACCTTCTTGAAATCATTTTGTGCCTCAACTCTCATATTTTGGCACTTTTAACCAACTTGGCCGTTGATAACACCGCAGCACTAATCATAACAATTCAATGATTTCCAATATTAACAACAGTTTGTGGGCTTTATATAAGTACATATGTACATATGTATATATGCGTGTATATATGTATGTATGTATGATCGTATAATAAAACGTTTTAATCATTCACTAACTTGCAGTCAAGAGCGCCTTTTGCTTTCTTTTCTTGTCTTTATACTCTCGCAACCTGTTGCTACAGAGTATAATAGTTTTGTTCACCTAACGGTTGTTTGTATCACCTAAAACTAATCGAGTTAGATATAGGGTTATATATATATATAAATGATCAGGATGAAGAGACGAGTTGAAATCCGGGTGACTGTCTGTCCGTCCGTCCGTCTGTCCGTGCAAGCTCTAACTTGAGTAAAAATTGAGATATCTTTATGAAACTTGGTAGACATGTTTCTTGGTACCGTGAGACGGTTGGTATTGCAGATGGGCGTAATCGGACCACTGACACGCCCACAAAACGCCATTAATCAAAAACAAATAACTTGCCATAACTAAGCTCCGCAATAAGATACAAGACTGTTATTTGGTACACAGGATCACATTAGGGAGGGGCATCTGCAGTTCAAACTTTTTTTAAAAGTGGGCGTGGCCCCGCCTCTAATAGGTTTAATGTGCATATCTCCAAAACCGCTAATGCTATAATAACAAAATTCACTAGAAGCAAATGTTTTTAGCACTTCTATTGACGGTGTCAAAATAGTTGAAATCGGGTGGCAACTCCGCCTACTCCCCATACAACGGTACTGTTAAAAACTACTAAAAGCGCGATAAATCAAGCACTAAATACGTCAGAGACATTAAATTTTATCTCTGAGATGGTATAAGATGACTTTATAGGAACCGCGTTCAAAATTAGACAGTGGGCGTGGCACAGCCCACTTTGAGGTGAAAACCCATATCTTGAGATCTGCTAAACCGATTTCAACCAAATTTGGTGCGTAACGTTCTTTTCATGTTTCTATGTCATAGTGCGAAAATGGGCGAAATCAGACTACAACCACGCTTACTTCCCATGTAACACCATTTTCAATTCCATCTGATTCTTTCACTTTCCACTATGCAAATCAGGTAACAATGATTATATCGGGATTCACTTTGCGTGAATAATGCAATTAAAGTATGCCACCTTGCGGCCAAAAATTGTCTAAATCGAACCAAAACTGTTCAAACCCCTAAGTACTAAATATGTGGACCCCAGTGCCTATAGTTGACCTTCTACCGAAAATATCAGTCAATCCACAAAGAAATCTCAAACGAGTATACCATTTGACTTTGCGAGAGTATAAAATGTTCGGTTACATCCGAACTTAGCCCTTCCCTACTTGTTTTCCATTATCATTAGACGCCGGTCGCTAAAATGTTGATTTTGTTTGAATTCATTACCGAGTGTCAACATCGTGAAATAACTAAAAATAGGTATAAGATAGATCAATGAAATAAAAACATACATATAGATCAATGAAATAAAAACCGATTTGTTGGTATTTGAATTTAATTTTTCATCAAAGAGATTCACGCGCTTTGTGTTTTTCAATTTCATCATGCGATATGATATATATATGTGCTTCTTTTGTAGTTGGCGGTCGACCTTGAAATTTGACCCATATTTGTTGCATTTTTATTTATTATATCATCATAAGTTTGCATTAATTAAAAAATCAATACTGGAAA
This sequence comes from Bactrocera oleae, assembly GCF_042242935.1. Taxonomy (NCBI): domain Eukaryota; kingdom Metazoa; phylum Arthropoda; class Insecta; order Diptera; family Tephritidae; genus Bactrocera; species Bactrocera oleae. Next base: position 30,819,224 of record NC_091537.1, read on the forward strand.
CACATTTAATAAGTTGGAACTGAGGAGTGCCGATGCAATATATAATGCCAACTGGAACCAAGTTAAATTTGCAAACATCACGTTACATAATGGCCTCAACATCTTACATGCCACATTACTGTTGATCCTTGATGGACAAATAATTTAAATAATTCCAAAAGCAAAACGATTAGTTAATATTTTGGTGAACATTTTGGAGAATATTTAAGTAGGTACATAAAAAATTATTTATATAATACTAATGATCAACCGCTGTCCTTGAATTAACGAATTGGGTTGGCAGCAATGCCAATTCAGGGAACGTTTAGCAGCTGACGTCAGAGAAGGTAAAAGTAATTGGCAAAAGCCGGGCGAACTATAATTTGCGTTTCTTTGCCAATTGACCGTCTAAAACAGCAAACGATAACTTGATTAAAACTTAAAATATCATGACACACAGTTAATATTAAATAATAAAGCTATACTTTAATGTAAAGATGCAACGAAATAGATACAATTAATTTTTGTTAGTCCAGCAACCGAACATTTTATACTCTTGCAACTTGCAAGGGTTAAAGCTGGGGAAATACCTTCAGATGTTGGCAAAAACTAAGAATAAACAAGTAAGGAAGGGCTAATTATACTCGAGTATTATATACTCCTGCAAGTTGCACGGGTCAAGGCCGGTGAAATACCTTCAGATGTTGACAAAACTCCATATTAAAAAATGTTGCGAAAAAATTCAACATTCAATATTCGACAAAATCTTGAACCTATTACAATCAAATTTGGTATTTTATTAAAAATAGGTCATCGATTCAATTAGTTTTATAACTATATTTTACTTTTCGTCAGCGCAAATTATATTAAAATCACCCTTAAATGAGATGTATCATGGTCAGATTAGCAGTCGGTCTAGACCATCCAACTGCAGGTTTGTAAGAATGACGAAAATTATTAAATGTAGTATAATTCCACATATTTTCGGCAGTATACTAAAGTATATCCAATATTATACGTTCAGTTAATTTTGCTAAGATATCTTACGTATTGACTGATATATACGGTTTAAGGCCATCCGGAAGTTTGACAATATTTAATTAGGAATATAGGAGATTGGTGTAGTATTGAACCGATTTTCCCTATTTTTGGCGTTACTGCATATTATTAACAGAAACAAATGCTCTCTGAGCTTCACTAAGGTACCTCACATACCATCAACATCAACACCCCATTTTATCTATTTTAGGCACACAGATGCACCGTTAAGAGAAAAACACGCCCAGTAAATTTAATTAAAATAACGCACATATTGGCCGATATACGAGGTGTGGAAATTAAATAACGAGACTGCGCGCGGAGACAGCCTCCAGGAGAGGGTAGACGGGAACCTAATGCACCATTGTACAGGTGACATTAACGGCATTGTGATGACTGAATGGGTTCCAGAGGGGCAGACGGTGAACCAACAATACTATTTGACAGTTCTGGCAACACTGCGCGAACGAGTTCATAAGAAACGGCCGGCGTTGTGGAAAACCAAGTCGTGGATTTTGCACCAGGACAACGCACCTGCGCACAACGCACTTTCTGTTAAACGTTATTTGGCCGCTAGGGGTACTCCAGTGCTGGAACACCCTCCTTACTCCCCTGATCTAGCACCCTGTGACTTCTACCTATTTCCGAAAGTCAAGTCCGCACTAAAGGGAAGCCGATTCGAGTCGATTGAAGAGGTGAAAAGGAAAACGGCGGAGCTTCTGAAAGGCCTAACAAAAAACAACTTCGAAAACTGCTTTGAGCTACGGGAAAAAATAGATGGAGCGGTGTGTGGCGAGGGGAGGGGAGTATATTGAGGGAGAAAGTTCGATTGAACCATAGTTTTTTTAATTAAACCATTTTTTGTAAGCAGTCTCGTTATTTAATAGCCTCGTATATGCATACAAGTATATACCCCATATATAAAGTCAGCCGGAAGCTCAAAAATCTTTCTATAAGGTAAATGTGGGCTAAGGGAAATATTGACCCAATTCAAACCATTTTTGACATACAGGCATACTATTATCAGGAATATCATAGGCTCTGGGGCTCACATATCCGGTATCTGGGGTTGGAATAGTTTTCGGCCGATTTTGGTACCTAAGATGGCATACCTCAAAGGCACTAATCGTGCAAAGTTTTATCCAGTGATTTTAATTGGAGCATTTTCGCACTGTAATATGGGAATGTCAAAATAATCTTATGTACAAAATTTGGTTGAAATTGGTTTAGTTGGTCAAAAGATATGTGATTTCACTATAATGTGGACGTTGCCATGCCCATTATCCAATTTTGACACCTGCTCCTATAAAACCCTTTCGTTCTATCGTAGATGTAAAACTTAATATCTCTGACGTATTTAGTTATTGATTTATCGCACTTTTAGTAGTTTTTAACAAAACTGTTAAATGGGGAGTGGGCGTGGTTATCTTCCAATTTCACTTATTTTCATGCTGTCGCAAGAAGTGTCAAAATGATTTGTTCTGGGCAATTTACAGTTTTTTGATTAATGGCGTTTTGTAGACATGGCAGCGGTCGATTAAGCTCATCCCCTCCTTTTGTTTGCCAAGAAACATGTGTACCAAGTTTCAGAACAAAAGCTAAATTTTTACTCAAGTTATCGCTTGCACGGACGGACGGATAGACAGACATACGGATTTCAACTTGTCCCGTTATCCTGATCATTTATTTATATATAACCTCGATTAGTTTTAGGTGATACAAACAATAGTAAGGAGAACAAAACTATTATACTCTGTAGCAACATGTTGCAAGATATATGTAAATCCAATTTTGACAATGAAGTGCATATGTATGTACTATGTACGAATATAACTAGTAGATATTGAAGTGAACATTTATCTATGCAGATTATGTACGTAAATACGCTTTAAAAACAGTAAAACATCATATAACTAATTCCATACTCATTTTAATGCTAATGTTTAAGGTCTTCAAAGCTCCAAAAAATGTGTTTAGAAATTTTGCAATAAAAATTTCAGACAATATCACCAGTTAACATATTTTTGTCTGCAAAACCAGTAGCTAAACCATTAATTCATCACTGAGTACTTCTTAGAAGCAGATCTGGCTAATAGCAGTACTGTAGTGAGTGCTGATTTTTTTCTGTTTTGCATTAACACTTCCCTGACACACTTTATGTTACCATGAAAATAGCATATCAGACAGTGGCAAAGAAGCAACCTACCTACATACATATGTGAATATGGGTATAACATAACAATTATGAAATAGTTTAACACCGCTTCGCTGCCTTTATGAATTGTTTGTGGTGGTGGTCGGCTTTTGAAAATTCGCAACGATATTTGTGCACGTGTGAGTGCTTTGGAGCTGTTTAGTTTTGTGGCTCATGTTTGGCTGCCCATTGAATGCTATAACTACCTATCTTATTGCCCAAAATATGCATATTGATCCAAACACCATACCTTTATTTTAATGTTTACATGCAAATTAAAGTATGTCAAAATCATTAAAATCTAACTGATATTTTGTGAACAAGATAAATTTGGTTTTGAGAAAAAATTTTGAAACATTTTACTTGTTTCGGACGAAGAACGAAACCTAAATTATATGGTAAGTCAAGAAGTAAATTGGTATTATTTCCTACGGTTTATTATCGGTGTATTTTTTCGCACATATGTACATAATATATAATAGTGAAAGCTTGTGTAACTGATTCCGCATATAAAACTGTTATGGTCCGTATGTAAAGCCAAATCGATAAGTGATTTTTAACTCAGTTTTCAATCTGCATTCTATCCTTAAGAGACAGAAGGCGTCTAGTCCGAAGGTTCCCAATTTGGAATCACAGAATTCTTGAACCATTTCTTGTTTTCATATGTAAATGTCGTGGGTAGGTAAAGTAAATAGGGGATTCGAAGAACTATTTATTTAAAAAAAATTAATAATCAACAAGTTGTAAAAAAGTGTAATGGGGCTTAAGCCCAATTATTACAGAAGCTCTGAAGAAAAAAATTATTTGCTCTCAAAGAAAAAGGAGTGGCTGGGAAATAAATTATTATGATACTCCGAGTAATGCAACTTAGTCGGCTACGTTGTAGAAGATAGTATTGCAAAGCAGCGAGTAGTAACTCAGCAAACAATTTTCCAAAAACCGGTTCATAACTTTTTTATTTTTAATATCTGTTTTTTTACAAATAATTTGAAACGATAACAATGTTTGATAGCACCACAAATAGTTTTATAAACTAACGAACATGTTGAAAATCATCAAATACGGTGAGGGTATGCGGTGCGTTAAATGCGGGCAGAGATCACAATCTAAACATATGTTTGCAAATGTTGATGTCCAATGTTAGCACGACTTTGCGACGTCGCATCGCCCGTATTGTTTCAAAGTCAAATTCGTTGGATATTGCTCACAGTATCGTGTTGGTGTTTCCTGACCCCCTCCAGGTGGCAGGGTTTGAATCATGATACATTTAAAAAAATTAGTGGAGATTGACATTTCACATTAAGAGTCTAGAGACTAACATTTTGAAATGTAACTAAATCATAGGTCAAATACAGAATTGTTTCAAATTGCCAATACTGAATAACGTCTCCATTGAAACACTGGCGTTACTAGTTATGAAGTAAACCTAGAATGTAAATATGCTATATGCTCCAAAAAAAATTTTTTAACCAGTTTACTCATTTTTGTACTATTTCCTTCAATTCTTTTTAGCCGAAATTGATACGCAAGTACGGTTACCCATCGGAGACACATACAGTGGTCACAAAGGATGGCTATATTCTGGAGATGCATCGCATACCAAAACGTGGCGCCCAGCCAGTGCTTCTCATGCATGGCATATTGGACACATCGGCCACATGGGTGCTGATGGGACCGAAGTCGGGGTTGGGTGAGTTCCTGCAGCGCAAATGCATTTTTTGCACTCTCCAACTATTATTATTTTTTGTATACTTTACTTCTTTTTCGACCTCTCTGCGTTCTACACTTATTGTACTCTTGCCATGGTAGTTCACTCATTTTCCATGCATTCACTTCGTTTGAGCAACTTTGTCACAATTGTCTCATGTATATATCTTTTCAATGGGGGGTTTTTATTTAACTTTCTGTGTTTGCATGTTTTTCCAAGTATCTTATCTACATACTTATGTTTTTGTATGTTTTGCCCATCTCATTGAACTGTGCTGTTTGCATATAGGTTACATGCTATCAGATCTCGGTTACGACATCTGGATGGGCAATGCGCGTGGCAATCGCTATTCGAAGAATCACACCAGCCTCAATAGCGATTACCAGGAATTCTGGGATTTCACCTTTCACGAAATGGGAAAATTTGATTTACCTGCAAACATTGATTATATCCTCAGCAAAACCGGTTACGAACAGCTGCACTACATAGGCCACTCACAGGTGAATTGACATCGATATACTTTGCATATTTTTTCGCATTCAATGGTTTTAGTTTTTTTTAATCATTTTATTTCTTTTCCACAGGGCACTGCAGTCTTTTGGGTTTTGTGTTCTGAGCAGCCCTCGTATACACAAAAAATTTTATCGATGCACGCTCTGGCTCCCATAGCGTTCATTTCTGACATGAAGAGTCCGCTTTTTCGAACATTGGTTGTGTTTTTAGATTTTTTAACGGTATGTTGCCCTGAAATTTTTTCGCAAACCATCTGTAACATTTTAATGTATACTTCCAGGCGGCAACACGCATGCTACGCATTACTGAATTTATGCCCAACACAAAGTTGTTTGTAGATCATACCCAAGTGGTATGCCATGACAACGCAATGACACAGGATGTCTGTTCAAATATCTTGTTCCTGGTGGCCGGCTACAATTCGGAGCAATTGAATAAGGTAAGTACATACATACGTTTGGTTATGAAATATGAAGCTGAATTTAGGTACCTAAAATTAGTATTCGCCACTCTTAGAACGTGGGAATAGCCACTAAGTTTAGAGAAATATTATACTTCGATAATCTAGTGTTATTCTTTGAAATCCATATAAAGTAATTACACCTTGAAGTATTAGGTGTAGCGTGAACGGAAGCTCTTATTTCTAAGGCAAAATATAATATTTGATTCGGCGTATTTAAGCTGGTGATATGAGCTATTTTGGTATAAATTCATATATGTATGTACTTGTATTGGTGCAAACGTAAGAAATAACCATTGCACAAAGCTGTAATACTTCCTGCCATATGTTGAATACCAAAACATTTCCAGAGATATCTCCATATCAATATATCTCCATATCAATATGGATTTATAAAAGTTTGTATGCCTAAAAAAGATTACCAACTCAACATCCCAAAACTAGCACTTATACTTCTGCGATTACTCTTGAACCTATTTCTTATGAAGAGTTTTAAACATCTAGAATTCTAAACGAATGCAATAGGTCAAAGTCATCCGTTAAAAGTAGAATATTATTTGGATAAATAAGTTAAATTTGTCACTTAAAATACTTCCTTGTGTACGAATACTTTTTTGAGAAAAACTTTTTATTTGTTTTTTCGATATTGTTAATCGCTGCAATAATAATCCCCTCAAATAAAAAGAGAATACATCTAGATTACATTACATTACATTTCTAGATTACATCCCTAAGAAACTTGTTTGAGACAAATTCATTAAGGCAGCAATAACTGTAATAATTTCGTAATCGAAAAAGGAAAAATGTATGTATATAAAATATTACTTTCAGAATAAAAATCATTAAAAGTTAAAAAATTGTTCCAAAATGCAAAAAAAGTTTGTTTTGTATACAGACGCATCGTTTGCCATGCGCATCATCTTGCAATTTGAGCCGAGTTCATTAGCTACACCACCCACTTGTTCATTTTGTAAATTAGTACTTAACAGTATTGCCACTTGGGGAAACCTTTGGGTACCAAAATGCTACCAAATCTGTTGCAAAACTACCAAATTTTCGTATCCTAAAAACATTGGGTCTTATTTCACTTTACATTTAGAAAAATATTTACATACATATAAACCTTAGAGGTCAATTGAATTTAGGATGTCTTCGAAAGTAAGCAGCTATCTCGTCGATTTTTCTCGCTTCTTCTCTGCAAGGAGTCTAACACATACAAAGCAATCGGCCGGCAGGTCATCAACTACGTTGCATCGATATGGTCGTCTGGTATGTTGTGAAACGCACAGACAAAGAAGATTCGGACGTATCAGAATGCTGATGTCTCCTGTCGAACACCTACATTTTGAGGCCTGCATGCTTCCGGTCCTCTCCAAGCAGTTTCTGCAGGGATGATTTTCCAGAAACCGTAGTTGAAGTCAAATCATCACTTATAGCAGACCTCGAGTTGCTCCGAGAATCTAGAGTGACCCTTGCGCCACTTCGTTCTGAATACTGTAGCAGGTTAAACTTCTACTTATCCAGAATCGACTCCGACTTACCTAATATATGTCCTGCGTGCAATGAGACACCGCATGACTCTAACCACCTTTTTGCATGCCCACTGAATCCCACTCATCTAACCCCCATCTCCCTATAGTCCGACCCCGTTGAAACAGCACTTTTATTGGGCCTACCGTTTGATAATTTTGATGGCAACCAACTTGAACCTTACCACCTAAGGGGATTAATTGGCATGTCGCAAAAGCTTAAGTTTTCATTTACCTGACGTTGATATCATTTTGTTCGTTTACTGCAGAAGTTTTTGGTAGTTTATTGTTATACATAAAAAAACAGTTAATTAATTATAATATAATATTACTTGTTCATAAGCTCCTATAAGCTCAATATATTGAATTCTTGAAACTCTTCACCTCTGTTTTACACTTTCAATTCAGGTTCCCATTCATTCCTATTTTTTAGTTACAAGGAGTATGAATAGCAAAGAAGAAAGGATGCAATTTTAAGCGAAAAAATCTTAAGGCAGAGCATTTTATACTCTCGCAACTTGCACGGACCAAAGCCGGGAAATTACTTCAGGTGTTGGCAAAATTTTATATTAAAGGAAATATTGGTCTGATTCAACCCATTTTTGACACAAAACATACTATTATCGGTTCCTATAAAGTCATCTCATACAATCCCAGTGATAAAATTTAATGTGCCTGGCGTATTTAGTGCTTGATTTATCGCGCTTTTAGTAGTTTTTAACAGTACCGTTATATGGGGAGTGAGCTGGGTTGTCACCCGATTTCACCCATTTTCACACTGTCGACAGAGGGGCTAAAAACAATTGTTCTCGGTGATTTCTGTTATTATAGCATATATATATGCACATTAAATCTATTGTAGGGGGCGGGACCACGCCCACTTAAAAAATTTTTTATTGTAGATGCCCCTCCCTAATGTGATTCTGTATACCAAATAACAGTCTTGTATCTTATTGTGGAGCTTAGTTATGGAAATTTATTTGTTTTTGATTAATCTCTCTCTTTTAAACTACAACCGAGAGTAACATTATGAGAATCTTATGTATTTTTAGCATTTTAAAAGAAAATTTATCAATAAATCAATTTTGATGTTATCGATCTCAAAAAATTAGAATATCTCACTTTTGATCAGCGAAAATAAACTTGTACACTTACGTTGACAACACTTTAAATGCAATTATCAAGTAGGTACCGTGCCGTTTTGTCTGGTATTATTTGAGTGAGGTCAAAATGTACTATTTGGTAAATGAATTTAATTTGTGCGATTGTTGGTTTTGAAGAATAAATGGAGAATAAACAAACATCTAAAGATTTACAGTCAAATATTGGCAAAAAAACAACATTACTAGCGAAATAGGCAATATTTTCAAAATACACACATGCTATTGTTCAGTACATTATTGCTAAATTCAAAAATACTGCTGGAGTTGGAATACTAGATGATAATGGAACGCCTACAAAAACGCCTCAAGCTGAAAGTAAAGTTGCTCAGAGTTTCAAGGTCGTCGATTTGTATGGCTTAAGAAAGGCTAAGCGCTAAACTATTAAACATTTAATAAGACTGTCAGCATGGAGGAGGCTGTTTTTATCGAAGGAATTATGTAACGAACTACTAGGCAATATTAAAAAATAATTTGGCTCCGTCAGCTGCTAAACTCCATTTAAATGGTAGCTACTGTTTTATTCAGGATAACGACCTGATGGGCCGATCGGACCAAAATTGCAACGAAAACCAAATTTTCCGCCTGCTTTGTTCTTCCAACGCGACGAATTCCCTATCTAATTTCAATATGTCAGATACCAAACAATACGGTGTTTGAGGAGGGTCTACATTATTTCAAACGGCATATAAACAAAACCGTTGAGCTACACATATGCTTACAATTTTACCGTTAACATATTCATACATTTTCACACAATATTCAAGCATATCGTATTCAATTTTAGTTAAGTATATGAAGTAATAAATTTAGTAATCGGTTATACTCGTCAAGATAAAGTTCAAATAGTACAAATTTAATATAAGGCATGTCCATTCTAAGCATATTTTAAAACTCTAAACAGGGTACACTAAGCTTACCACGAATTTTGTAACACCCAGAAGGAAACGTTGGAGACCCTATAAGATATGTATAATTGATCAACGTGACGCGCTAAGTCGATTTAGCCACATCCGTATGAACGTCTGTCGGCCAGTCTGTATATACGCGAACTAGTCCCTTATAGCACAAACAGTCACTGACATTCCTTCCTTCCCTACTTACCGCCCGTATCAAACCAAATTTGTCAAAAGTTATACCTGTAGTTGCAACGCAGAAATCAGTTGTTCCCTTTTGTTTGCAATTCACCAATGTTGCCATTGTTCTATTTGTATACACGATATTTCACACATTTAGTTTTTTATACTCTCGCAACTTGTTGCTACAGAGTATAATAGTTTTGTTCACCTAACGGTTGTTTGTATCACCTAAAACTAATCGAGTTAGATATAGGGTTATATATTATATGTATAAATGATCAGGATGAAGAGACGAGTTGAAATCCGGGTGATTGTCTGTCTGTCCGTTTGTGCAAGCTGTAACTTGAGTACAAATTGAGATATCTTTATGAAACTTGGTACACATGTTTTTTGGTACCGTTAGACGGTTGGTATTGCAGATGGGCGTAATCAGAACACTGCCATGCTCACAAAACGCCATTAATCAAAAACAAATAAATTGCCATAACTAGCTCCACAACAAGATACAAGACTGTTATTTGGTATACAGGATCACATAAGGGAGGGGCATCTGCAGTTAAATTTTTTTTAAAGTGGGCGTGGTCCCGCCCCTAATAAGTTTAATGTGCATATCTCCTATACCACTGAAGTTATAATAACAAAATTCATTGGGAACAAATGTTTTTAGCACCTCTATGGATAGTGTGAAAATGGGTGAAATCGGGTGACAACCCAGCCTACTCCCTATATAACGCTACTGTTAAAAACTACTAAAAGCGCGATAAAGCACTAAACAAGCCAGATACATTAAATTTTGTCTCTGGGATAGTATGAGATGACTTTGTAGGAACCGCGTTCAAAATTAGACAGTGGGCGTGGCACAGACCACTTTTAGGTTAAAACCCATATCTTGAGATGTTTTTAACCGATTTCAACCAAATTCGGTGCATAACGTTCTTTATTTTTATATTTTTATGTCATAGTGCGAAAATGGGCGAAATCGAAATCAAAAATTATCTAAATCGAACCAAAACTATTCAAGTCCCTAGGTACTAAATATGTGGACACCAGTACCTACAGTTAACTTTTTACCGTAAATATCGGCCATTGTGTAAGATATATAATTGAAATTCATATAATTGAATAAATAAATGAAACTATCGATAATAGTATGTCTTTGTTTCAAAAATGGGTTGAATCGGATCAATAGTTCTTGTAGCTCTCATATATCTAATATAAATATTTTTGAACTTCCGCGTGACTTTATACCGCATATGTGAGTTATCTCAATGAAAATGAATCGGGTGAAAATTTTCCTTAGCCCCCATGTAACTAATATCAGGATTTTCGAACATTCGTCTGACTTTACTCCATTTGATTGGTGATGGTATGTGAGGTACCTTAATGAAACAGTGGGAGCATTTTATTAGTCTGTGGCATGTTAGTAGTATGTGGTATTGGAAAAAATTAATAAAATCGGGTTATTACTACCCTCATATTCCATATACTACTTATAATGCTTTTCGTTATTCTAACCAGTTTTATGCCGAATATGTCGGTCAGTGAGTATTAATATTTTTTTTTATATATAAAATTGCTTCAAAATATGTTCTCGAGTATAGCTGAGCAATGTCAAAATTAATATATTTCTCTATCCCTAATATATATATGATTTCCGTCTTTCCACCTGACTTTATACCGTTCCGGTTGATCAACGTGATATTTTAACGAAATTAAGTGGAAAAGATTTCTTAAAAATTATGTGTTTGACGCTAAATTAGAATGAAATTAGTATATACTAAGTCTAAACCTCACACCTTGATATAATGAATTCCGATTCTCTGGTTGACGTTTGCCACCTAAGCTTATAATATAAAATTTAGCCACTTTGGTGGAGTTAATATAATATCACATTCATACTTATGTATATCTCACTTCAAGCAATAAAACTGAGACTAAGTTTATGGCCTTTAATATAAGTCAAGAAGATACCAAATTTGATTGTAATTTAATCACGATATCATTTAATAATGGATGTTTAATTCAACATTTTTTAATATACGGTTTGGAGGAATTTTCTGGTCTTTGATTTTCCCAGCACACATGTATTACTTATGGTATAATTTTTTTCGTCAATTTGATAATTTCATGAAATTAAATGGACAGTTTTTCCTAAAAATAATGTATATCGCTGCATATGAATGAAATTGGTCTAGACTTTGATTAAACCTTATAACCCTAATATACTGATTTCCGCTCCTCTGGTACAACAGCAACCTCATATACCCCACATATTAAATCTAACCCCTTTGGTTCAGTTTATATCACATATACCATGTTTGAGTTAAATAGCTTCTTTTTATAAAAGTTAACGTTTCGGAGAAAAAAATAGTATTGACACAAAATAAATCTATGATCAATAACATAAGTTAATAAGATACCAAATAATAATCGAGTAATGAATGTTGAATTCTTTCGCAACATTTTTATACTTTCGCAACATGTTGCAACAGAGTATAGTTTTGTTCACCAAAGAGTTGTTTGCAACACCTAAAGTGATAGATATAGATTTCCATATACATATATTTCTTCTAATATTTGGTGATAATCAGTGGTTAGGTATATTTTATCAGTCATCATGTTGAACTTATTATAAAATATACCAGACAACAATGCTAAAAAAGTTTCTTAGAGTGCTTGACTTTGTATAGAGCAAAACAAACTTTCTAGAAAAAATTGCATGAAATAAATATTAGTAATGTAGTATCAAAAGGGCTAAAGACCCTTTTTATGTGGTTATAGATAAACTGCGACCATCGGTTTACATGCTACTGTCTATTATTTCAGTTTTGCGAAACATTTTAATATGAAGGTCATGAGGTGAACTGTAAACTCAAGAAAATTACATTTTTACCTAGCGCCGTTGGCAGCTTATGAAAGGTTTAGATATTAAGACAGAAAGAAGAAAATCTACATACCTGCTCTACATATGTGTATAACATACTTAATTATATGTAAGTTATTGTTAATTTAGCCTTCATAGGTAGACCCTTCAAAATAGGTACCATAGATCCCCCTGTTTTAGAAAGCATTTAACATAAGTAAATTACGGAGGGATTTTCCGAGAACTTAATTTCAATACAATGAAATAAACTACTAATTTCTAAAATATAAATATAACTAAATATTATGTATTATTATGTTAGTGAATAGCTAAGTAATATATATTTATACAAAAGTACGTAAGCTGTACCAACATGTTGCAAGAGTATAATAAATATCAGTACACTGTGTTTGTAGTTTCAGTTTCACTAGATGTCTTTACAAGCAAAGTGCTTTATTCAAACTAATTTTAGTGTATTACACAGTACAGTGTACAGTGACGAATAATAGCATAGCAAGGACTTACAAGGAAACAGTGAAAGAGAGCAGCACCTAGGATCCAACTTTTAACACCCGGACGGACTGAATTATATAAGTATTATCTATAAGTATTTTATATATTAATCCATTTATTATTAATTAATCATGCCTAGATTAAGTAGAAAATCTATATTACTAAGTTGTCTTCAGAATAGAAGACGTATGAGAGTTCCTCGTGCAAACTCTTTATATAGAGATAGTGAGCAGTTACAAAATAATGTAAGTCACGCTAACCGTAGATTAGATTCCGATGTATGTCTGTCCAAACAGATTATCAATACAAATCAACATAGAACCAGGCGGGAAAATTCGCAAATTCGCTCTGAAGAGCAAATAAGAGATACTCGAGGTCATAGGTCTCGGCGTGAAGACCCCGAGGTTCGATCTGTTGAGCAAATTGCAAATACTGTTCAACATAGAACAAGGCGGCAAGATCCCCAACTTCGCTCTGAAGAGCAAATAAGAAACACTCGAGGTCATAGGTCTCGGCGTGAAGACCCCGAGGTTCGGTCTGTTGAGCAAGTTGCAAATACTGTTCAACATAGAACAAAGCGGCAAGATCCCCAAATTCGCTCTGAAGAGCAAATAAGAAATACTCGAGGTCATAGATCTCGGCGTAAAGATCCCGAGGTTCGATCTGTTGAGAAAGTTGCAAATACAACATAGAACAAGGCGACAAGATCCCCAAATTCGCTCTAAAGAGCAAATAAGAAATACTCGAGGTCATAGGTCTCGGCGTGAAGACCCCGAGGTTCGGTCTGTTGAGCAAGTTGCAAATACTGTTCAACATAGAACAAAGCGGCAAGATCCCCAAATTCGCTCTGAAGAGCAAATAAGAAATACTCGAGGTCATAGGTCTCGGCGTGAAGACCCCGAGGTTCGATCTGTTGAGCAAATTGCAAATACTGTTCAACATAGAACAAGGCGGCAAGATCCCCAAATTCGCTCTGAAGAGCAAATAAGAAACACTCGAGGTCATAGGTCTCGGCGTTAAGACCGCGAGGTTCAATCTGTTGAGCAAGTTGCAAATACTGTTCAACATAGAACAAGGCGGCAAGATCCCCAAATTCGCTCTGAGGAGCAAATAAGAAATACTCGAGGTCATAAGTCTCGGCGTTAAGACCCCGAGGTTCGATCTGTTGAGCAAATTGCAAATACTGTTCAACATAGAACAAGGCGACAAGATCCCCAAATTCGCACTAAAGAGCAAATAAGAAATACTCGAGGTCATAGATCTCGGCGTGAAGACCCCGAGGTTCGATCTGTTCAGCAAGTTGCAAATACTGTTCAACATAGAACAAAGCGGCAAGATCCCCAAATTCGCTCTGAAGAGCAAATAAGAAATACTCGAGGTCATAGATCTCGGCGTAAAGATCCCGAGGTTCGATCTGTTAAGCAAGTTGCAACTACAACATAGAGCAAGGCGGCAAGATCCCCAAATTCGCTCTGAAGAGCAAATAAGAAATACTCGAGGTCATAGGTCTCGGCGTTAAGACCCCGAGGTTCGATCTGTTGAGCAAATTGCAAATACTGTTCAACATAGAACAAGGCGACAAGATCCCCAAATTCGCTCTGAAGAGCAAATAAGAAATACTCGAGGTCATAGGTCTCGGCGTGAAGACCCCGAGGTTCGATCTGTTGAGCAAGTTGCAAATACTGTTCAACATAGAACAAAGCGGCAAGATCCCCAAATTCGCTCTGAAGAGCAAATAAGAAATACTCGAGCACTTAGGTCTCGGCGTGAAGACCCCGAGGTTCGATCTGTTGAGCAAGTTGCAAATACTGTTCAACATAGAACAAGGCGGCAATATCCCCAAATTCGCTCTGAAGAGCAAATAAGAGATACTCGTTGTCATAGGTCTCGGCGTGAAGACCCTGAGGTTCGATCTGTTGAGCAAGTTGCAAATACTGTTCAACATAGAACAAGGCGGCAAGATCCACAAATTCGGTCTGAAGAGCAAATAAGAAATACTCGACGTCGTAGATCTCGTCGAGAAAATCCTGAGGTACGTTATGATGAACGAAGTAGGAACACTAGGGATCATAGAGAACTTCGCGCAAGAAATCCTGAGTATAGGAATTTAGAGCGCACTCGTGATCAAATGCAAAGGAACATGCAAGAAGAAATCCTGAAATAAGGAGAGAGGAGCGTGATAGAGAAACACAACGTCGACAGCTTAGTAGGAGGGGTATGAGGGAAGAAATTTTGAATCAGAGACGTATTAGACAAGGTCAAGTTCGCCTTCGTAGAGATAACCCACTCAATAGACAAATTGAAAACCAAAGGCAGTCCCAACAAATCCGATTAACGAGAGAAAATAATTTTATAGAAACTGATAATAGTGGCAGTTTAACAGATTTCAAAAACATTTATTTCCAAAATGTAAATAAGGGCAATACTGAAATTTGTATTTGCTGCGGCTGCTTTTGGATTTCACACCAAGTTCACAAATTAAATTTCGAAACTATTGCGCAAGGTCACCCGAATGCTGCATCCGCCTTCTTTTTAATGCAAAGATTAATTAAAGATTATAGAAGCTTTGCAGTTCTTAGTGAATACCGCTCTGTATCGTGAGCACAATATACATATTAATGAAAACTGGATTTCAGAATTTAATAACCAAGAAGAAGTTCCGTTTGTTGCATCTGCAGAGGATTCCCGATTGGTTCAATCTTTTCATGCGGCACAAACTTCTCATGATAATCCCTCAGGTTATAATATTCCCACGGGTCTTTTACCTTCAGAGCTAAATCCAGACGGTCAAGAAACTCTTTTGGACAATATTCCTGTAGAAAACTTAGACTATAACCGTTTAGTTATGGCGCCAGGATAAGGACAAAGACTAATTGACATAATTCAAGATAATAATTCAGAAGAGTTGTCATCTGAAACGTATAGCAAGATAATACGTTCTGAAATTCGCCGTTTTGACAGAAGAGCGTGTACCATTCCAAAGTTGTTCTATGATTACATAAAATTAGAACTGCTACAAATTAAGAATAGTACATCCATTTGCCTTAGGAAGTTTTCAGGTCGCAACCGAGTTACGGCCCAAAATCTATTAAACGAAAACTTTGTTCAAAACTTGATTCAACACGATGATGGTTACAAGGTTTTGAAAGGCGTTAGATCCTCACCTGCGCACTGGGAAGCTGAGAAGAAAAAGGCAATCGCTATGATTCGCCAATTTGGGCTTCCAACCTTCTTTATCACTTTATCGGCTGCAGAATATCAGTGGGTTGAGCTTTTGGTCATCGTCTCTAAAACTGTTGATTCTAAAGATATTTCGGGCAGACGCGGTTACTTGTGCTAGATATTTTGACTAACGCTATCGACAAATTCTTAAGCTTTTTAAAGATAACGCCGGCATTTTGTTACAAATTTCTACTGGAGAGTGGAGTTTTAACAGAGAGGTTCCCCGCATGTACATGGCATGTATTGCCTTAATAATGCTCCCAGGATCAACCTTCAAGATCCTCAGTCATTCCCTGATGTCATTAGTTTTATTGACAATTATATTTCTACCGATGGTTTGATCAGCCACTTAGAAAATTATTTGGGTTATCAAAAGCATAACCACAGTCGGTCTTGTACTAGGGAAATAAGAGGACAACAGTTTTGTCGTTTTGGTATACCATAACCACCAATGTCTTCAACGCAAATACTGTTACCTCTTACAGAAACAAGTCAAAATTCAGAAAGACACAAGGAAAACTTTTTCAAAATTCAAAACGTTTTAAATTCAAATATGACTACAGAAGACATTTCTAATTTAAACGATTTTGAACACTTCCTGTCTGATTGTAGAATAAATATGTCTTTTGATGACTATTTGTTAGCCCTTAGGTCAAGTTTAACAAAACCCAAAATTTTTCTAAAAAGAAAATTACAGGATCGTTTTATAAACGCTTATAGTCCTCTGATTTTGGAACTCCATAGAGCAAATATGGATATCCGATATATACTGGATGCATATGCTTGCTGTTCATATATAATTAATTATATTAACAAGTCTAACAGGGGAATTTCTAGGCTCTTAAATGAAGCTATATCAGAGGTAAATGCTGGAAATTATATTATTAAGCAAAAACTTAAACATATAGGTCGCAAATTTATATCAGGCACAGAAATATCTGCACAAGAAACAGTATATTGCTGCATTGGGCTCCATCTTTCGGAAGCAAGTAATGCAGAAATATTTATAAATACCTCTCGACCTGAGGAACGTGTTCGAATGGTAAAACCTACAGCGGAACTTCAGAACCTTCCTTCAGGTTCGACTGAAATATTCGTAGCCGGTTTTTTAGACCGTTATGTTCAAAGATCCGATCAGCTAGAAACTCTTTGTTTAGCTGATTTTGCAACTAGGTATAAATATTTTAAATCCAGTAGAAGAGCACAAGACAGTGATCATGAAGAAGAAGTGAGGGAAAACGGTAATTTACTAGAAAGCGGGGTTGTCATGCCTCTTAAAGACGGTAGCGGTTTTGTGAAAAAACGTACCAAACCTTGTATTATTCGGTATAGAAGGTTTAACCCAGATTTGGCCAGAGTTGAGTATTTCCGCGAAATGTTAATGCTTTACTATCCATGGCGGAATGAACAGCAAGATCTCATTGAAAACGATAATGAGCAGACTTGCATAACACATCGTATTATAATTGAGGAAAATCAAAGAAAATATGATGTTTTTGAGCAAGAGAACTTGAAAATGTTCTAGAAAGTCATTATAATGAAATAGACTTGGACGAAGGTGCTCAAAATGAACTACCTATCGTGGAAAATGAGTTCAGAGTGTTGGCACTTCCACAAATAAACCCAAATATAAATTAGCTGGACTTGCATGGTGAAGATTCAACAGATAATGGCACTGAATCTGATTGCAATATTAGACTTATTAAACTACCCCCTTTAATTCCAGTTGAGGAATTATTTTCTTTAGTTCAAAGTCTAAATACTAAGCAAAGAACCTATTTGACACATTTGATGCACTACCTAAAAACAAATCTCCCATTTTATGACTTCATTGGCGGCGGTGCAGGTGTAGGAAAGAGTCGTTTGATATCTGCAATATATCAACCTCTTAATCATCGTTACAATTCTACACCTGGATCCAATCCAAGTTCCTTAAAAGTTCTTCTTTGCGCACCTACGGGTAAAGCAGCATTCGGAATAGGTGGAATGACCCTTCATTCAATATTCTCTTTACCTGTTAATCAATTTAATAGAGAGTTGAGGCCACGTAGCAATGACACAGTGAATTCATTGTATTCCAGACTTATCGATTTAAAATTAATCATAATTGATGAAATAGCGATGGTAGGTGCTCGTATGTTTAGCTCTGTTGATGCGAGATTAAAACAAATTTACAAAACAGACAGCCCCTTCGGTGGTATACCGATCATAGTGTTTGGTGATTTGAAGCAACTCTCACCTGTTGGAGATAGGTATATTCTCTCCTAATCCCAATGATGCATACAGCACTTTAGTTGGTTCCCCTTTGTGGGAGTTATTTAAATACTTTGAATTAACAGAGATAATGAGACAACGGGAGGATCAGGCCTTTGCAATTGCATTAAATCTTATGGCATCTGGTACTATGACAAATGAGGACATATCACTCATTGAAACTCGAGTACATAATTTCGAAGAAGTTCCCGATGATGCCATACATTTATTTTGGTCCAATGAAGAGACAAATAATTTCAATGCCCTTAAGCTCAGTCGAATCCCAACAGAAGCTTTCCTTTCAACTGCAAAAGACTCAGTTAAATGAATTGGTATAAATGAAAATGATAATATTTTGGAAAGAGTTAAACTTTTCAAAACTTCTGAAACGCAAATATATGATTACAGTGAATATAAACACGTGTGATGGCTTGGTTAATGGGGTAGCTGGACAACTTATGCATATTGATTTCCAATTTCAAAGTTCCTTTCCAACAATTCTGTGGATTAAATTTTTAGAACCTTCTGTTGGTTTGATAGCACGATCAAAAAAGCCTCATCCTCTAGAAAGTTCTTGGACACCAATTGACAAGGTTCTAAAATCTTTTCAATATAAAAGAAATGAACAAATTTCAATTGAAAGAAATCAGTTTCCAGTTGTTCCGGCTGAGGGAATAACTATTCATAAAAGGGTGCCACATATAATAAAGTTGTAGTTCCTACTCGACCTAGAATGCCTAGAGCTTCAATATATAATATGTCGCTTGTAGTCGAGCTACTTCTGCAGAAGGTCTATTCATCATAGGAAATTTTATTCCTCCTAACAAATTTTCTGAATCGGATCCCGTATTTAGGGAACTGAGGGAATTGAATATAAATAAAGCTTTGACAACAAGTTTCAATTCTATGATTTCCCGATTTCAGAGTCTTCACGCTCACATCAATGATATAAAAAGCGACTGTTTGATGCTATCTTCAGATATTTTATGTTTTGTAGAAACTTGGAGTTATCCTAGCAAAAGTTTTGATATACCAGGATTTACTCCAATTAACGAGCTGAGGATAGATAGCACGGAAACAACCAACAGAAATAAACGGGGCATTATAATACATGCAAAGCATAGTATTGCTTGCTCTATAGAATCAAAAGCTGTAAAGAAAATTTATTCTGGCCGCAAAGTTTTAGAAGCGGTTTTGTTTAAATGTTTCAATAGTAATATTCTGGTTTATATAGACAATTAATTGTAGAACTTCAGGAAGTCCTTACTTTCTCTACAAAAATTTATGTTTAATATTGTAAATATTATATACAAATTAATATAATAATATTATATCATTTTTAAAGTTGTTAATATTTATTATTTTTAAGCTAAACATGTATAATAATATCGATATAATAAATAAAAAATGTTATTCATTGTCCAAAAACGATTTCTTTTCATACTACTCAATACAGTTGTAATGCATTCTATATAAAATCAATTATAAGCGTATACAAAAAGCACAAGAACGATTTCTCATAATTTGAGTAAATTTAGTTTACAAATTGCTCTAATTATTTTCACTGTGAGTGAAAAGTAAATAACTAAGGCAACAGTTCCTACTTCTAATTATTAAAATATATAAAGAAGTCTCTAACGAATATACCATTTAACTTTGCGAGAGTATAAAATGTTCGGTTACATCCGAACTTAGCTCTTCCTTACTTGTGCATAATGTAAAAGTTCAAAACTAAAATACAACTATTAAAAATAGTTTACCTATTTATAAATAAGTGCATTCGACTGTGGTTTTGAGTTATATTAAGAATATTTAAAATATATTCAAGTTCATTTTTTAATTACTACAAAATATCGAGATTGGCACACTTGCTCACTCACAGCTCACTCGTTTCTACGGAAGAAATCCAATTTTCACGGATATCCTACCGTACGGTCTGTTGAAGCGGGCTGTAAACGCGGTCGTGACTGATCATTTACATTGCGCTCTCATAAGATCGGTCGTATCAGCTGATTCGGTCCACGGTTTTGCGTCGGTGACTGTTTGTGCCATCAGTTCTTGATTGCTTTTTTGCTTTTTTCCCCCAGAAACTGTTTATTTGTCGGAACCGCCGATATCGGACCACTATAGCATATACATAGCTGCCATACAAACTGACGGAACAAAATCAAGTTCTTGTATAGACACTTTTATTTTTGAATATTTTTATAGCTTCGGTGTAACCGAAGTTAACGCTTTTTTCTTGTTTTATTTTACCAAAGCAGGTAATTGTGATTGGCGCTAGCATGTCGAAGACCTCTGACTGCGGTGACATAATTTTACCATAACAATTTCTGAGCGCGTATAAATAAACCCTGTTTATGCATGTGTATGGGTGTCTAAATAATGCACAAAAGACCTATGTATTTAATACACACCCCAAATTGTTGTCACTTAAAATTCCTAAACGCTATTTAATTAACTATCGCTGATGAGTGCGCGAGCTTATTCACTGCTAACAGCGTTGCTAACTCCTGTATTTATCGCTTTACTTCAATGAACAAAAGTAAACAAATACGAGTGTGTAATCGGTGAGAGCTACTGATCTAAGCTCTAAGCGCTTTGAGTACATACTATGTATGCATGTCTAAATACAAATTTATGTAAATATACAATAGTAGCTTTTATTTGAACAACACATACATATATACATAGATATGAGTTTTTGGGTGTTAGTGTCGTTTCACATTGGGATTCAAAAGAGTCTAATGTTTTTCAAATTTTCTTTTGGTGTCGCTCTGGGCATTCACACGGTCAAAAAGAGTCCAGCAACTCGAGTCTAGTTTTTCTGCATTCCTTTTCACAAAATTTTCGTAAATATTTGTGCGGTTCGACTGCGCAACACTGCGTGCTGCGTATTTCATTTGTATGTTGAGATGATGGTCACACATTTTGCTTGCAATGAATTACAATGAATATGGTACCTACCCGCTAAATAGTTTCAAAGAAATACTAAAGACGGGAATTCCCTAATCCACAAGAATGTATTGAATATCCGCTACGAATACTTTCAAGGCCAAATTTATAATAGGAATTTCTTAATCTTTAAGTATTAAAAACTCATAATTTCTTTACTCCGTATTAAAAATTCATAATTTCTTTACTCCAAAATCTATATCTTAATTTTCTCCTTATTTACAATTTGTCATAATATTTCTATTATTCTATGCATACGTATTTGCATATTACATACAAAAATAGATAACAGAACTCAAATTTGCGATTGAATTCATTTGAAACCGAGCGCTCTTGCAACCATTCAAAGAATTTGAAAGTGAAAAGGAATGCTGAAAAGGGTAGCAGCGAGCTGCTACGAACAAGAACACAAAGCGGTCCGTTCGTCTTTCCTCGTCGTCCCCTCGCCCACAATAAACTGGTATGAGACTCTTTTGAGTCCCAATGTGAAACGGCACTTACAAAACTGAATATATGATGTATGCAGACCAGAAATAAAATGCAAAGACTGCGTTCACGCGAGGACTCTTTCGTCATTCATCAAATTCTCTTTGATATCGCTTTTGCGTTCACAAGAGTGACATGAGTCCGACAACTGGAGTTTACCTTTCATATCACATTCTCAAATTATTGTACGCGGTGCACACACATATTTTTGATTAGTTAATTTTTATCATTATTCACCCTTTTCTAAAACATTTCTATTATACAATATTAAGCATATTTGCATATTGCCATACAATAGCAACAATGAAAAGTATTTTAAAATGAAAAGGAATGCTGAATTACACAGCAGCGAACTGTTAACATCACAGTAAAATAACATTATTTTGAAAATATTAAGACTGAAAAGATGTTTTGATTGAGACATACTTGTAAGCGCGTCGAATCATCCGTCTAGCGATTTAAAAAAAACTTGTTATCGCATATGAGCGAAATCGTACAATTGAGATGTATTTAAAATAATAGTCCACTGTATAACCCAACCACACCATTACTCTCACTTTCGATTTATCTGTAAGAAAATTAGTCGAATGGATTAACTACTGTGGAATGTCAGCTGACGTGTTCAGTTCCATTTCTAGAAGAATAATCAGTTGAATGGGATTTCAAAAGCAATCGAAATGATATAGGTATACTCGATTATTATTCTCACCAACATTTGAAGGGGAGATAACTATAGATGTGAGTTCCTAATCATATCTTTTGAATTACTTAAATACGCATAAATACAACAAGTAAGTTCGTCGCTGGAAAAGTTATATTCTCGTTTATTTTTGCCGAAATATCTAGAACTCTCTTTGATACCAAAGCCAACCAGATTATAAAATGCAAATGTTTACATTATTATTTATATAGGTAGTATAGAGTAAACTGGAAGGGTAAAAATCACTATATACTCGTCTATACGATATAAAGTCAACAGGTTGGATAAAAGTTGTAATTTTCGATATATATTGTAGTACCGAAAAAATTGTATTGACTGATCTTTTGATGAAAGCTATCACATATTAGAACAAATATTTTCGCATAAGTTATTCGCTGTAATTGTGGTTATGATCCGATTTTTCATTTTCATACTGCGCTATTTGAAAATCCGTTGATATTGATCTTTTCGTAGTTTCAAACAATACCGTCAGATTGAAGTAGTGCGTGGCATCACCCGAGTATAGGTATTGAGATATATAGACGAAATCACAAAATTTTATGTATTTTGGTTTCTATATTGTATTTACTATTTTTGTTTTCAGACAATGCTACCAGTCATTATGTATTTTGGTTTCTATATTGCATTTACTATTTTTGTTTTCAGACAATGCTACCAGTCATGTTGAGTCATACACCTTCAGGGGCATCAATTAAACAACTCGAACACTTCGGGCAGCTAATGAAATCGGGGAATTTTCGTCAATTCGATCGTGGCTTTTTGCGCAATCAACTCCAATACAATCGTATGACACCGCCCGATTATGATCTGTCCAAGGTGAAGGTGCCTGTGGCACTTTACTATTCGATGAACGATATGTTGGTATCGACGACGGGTGTCGATCATTTGGCACGCGAGTTGCCCGATGTTATTGATAAATACTTGGTGCCCATGGAGAAGTTCAATCATTTGGACTTTTTATGGGCGATTGATGTCAAGTCACTAGTGTACAATCGCCTCGTAAGGAATATTAGGCGCGTGGAGAATTACAAGCAAAAGCGAACGCTACAAATTAATGCGAGCATACAGCAGTTGAGTACGCATCTACAACAACAACATTTACAACTATTGCATCAACGACAACAACGGCAACAGCAGAAACACTTGCGGGAACAGCAACAATTGGAAAACCAACAACTACAAAGAAGCGAAAACACTCGCTCTAATTTCCATACAATTGCTAATGGAAATTTAAATTCAATAAAAATTGGCAGCGATGGTCAGCCTATAAATGGACGCTTACATCCGCATGGTGAGACCGTTTATTCAACTTATGCTTCAATTTTGCCGAATCTCATGCCGCCAACAGCTACAGCGCCATCTCTAAAACCCACACCGCCAATACCGACGACGCTGCCAATCGTCAATACGAACTCGAATCAGTATTTATCCGTGGATGGGGATATACATCCAGTTTATAAACCAAGTGTAAATGAGCACGAAACTATAGACAAAGAAAGTGTTTCAAATTCTAATATACCCCTAGACGCCATGTCAGTTTTGCTCTCTAATACACAGTCGAATATGGAAGTCACGACCACGAATGTGGCACCATTTGACTTCTCGGAAACGTCGGAAAAAGTCGTAGAAGGGAGCGCGTGAAGCAAACTAAAATTGTAGTTAGTTTTTATGCAATTCCAGTGAACTATTCATGTTTTTTAAGTTATTTTTAAATTTTCGCGGCATGACTAAAAGAAAAATCTTATTTTAGTTCATCGTTATTTTCATATAACTTTTATTCATTCTTAAGTTGTTTTGTAAATAATAATTTTACTGCATATTTTTATTAATACTTTTTTATATTATATTTGTTTTACTTATTTTTAAAATTTAGTTGCCAGGTTAATATTTTGGTTTTTATATTGTTTTATTCTGTAAGTTCATTTATCTTTAAATATGTAAGCATATATTTTATTCACTAACTTTTATTTTTTATATAAGTTGAATAAAATATTAGATTTTTAATTATAAACCGTAATTATTGACTGTGATGACAAACGATAAACAAACGAATAAAAATCTCAGCTGTTGGTGATTACTTAGTGCATGATATTTTTTGTACAAAAATATAAATAAACATTAACATACATATATAACAAAGCATTTTGAATGATCCATAAGTACTATCCATATAACTATATGTTATGTATATATATATGTATATGTAACAGCGTGCGTGTATAATAATAATGGCTTCATTTTAAATATCACGTAGCAGCTCCTACTTTATTACTAAATTAAAACAAATTTGCTCACAGCTCTTGTTTCTGCCACATATTTATTTTTCCTTCTTTCCAAAACCTTCAACTTCTCCCTTCGAGGACTTCAGTGTTTGATTGCTTCTCTTTAATAAAAACTCATTTACGTCTCGATTAAAAAATTTAATTGTCGTTCATTTTATATTAATTCTATGTTTAATTTTGAATCTATACACAATTTTTTACCAAATCCGAAAATGCTTATCGAAGCTGACGCACTCTGTCTTTATTTTTTATTTTCTATTTCAAAAGTTGTTAAAATAATACCTAATTTTTAATACTTTTATACAAATACTTAAACTAATTTTCGTCAGTTCATCTATGTGTCTGTGCAAGCGTTAACTCGATCATGATCTCTGGCATCCTAATAAAGTTCATACTGTAATTGAGTGAAATAGCCCTAATTTGCCAAATTAGTATGCCCCCCAAACACCGCTAATTGAAAACGCCGCCTACGAGCAAATATCTTATTTTATAGATTTCATTAACGTTCCCATTATTCATCGCTAAAAAAATTGTAAAAAGTGAATCACTGAACCTCGACCAGTTCCAATATAACGCAATTTTCAAACTATTTTACTCCTGACATATGTAAGATAGACCAGATCCAAACGCAAACGGTTCATACCTTCTCAGTATGGCCAATACCAGGATCCTCATCCTTCTGGTGGAACTTAAACTAAATATATATTAGTCAATATTTTACAAATATCTTTATCTTACAAAGGAAGATTTATCCGCTGACGTAGAATAGATACATTGATTTCCTTGAATATCTATTCTTATATGGTTTGGTGTCGAAAATAGCTGAATTTGGTTCAGACTCTAGCCTCCAAATACAAAATTTTGTTTATAATAAAATTTTGCAGATACATGGATACAACTATTTCAGCCGTCTTTACTTCTAACAAATTGCGAGAGTATAGTAAATGTTCGGCGACAGCCCTTATTACTAGTTTTAACTAATTAGTTTAGTTTGTACATATATACATCAATCATATTAGTCTTACACTTTAGTTTTTAATTTTGTATATTTATAATTCAAAAATAAAATTTGTCAATATACGGATAGTTTGTATTTTGCTGTTGTTTCATTTCAAAATCAAGTAATATATTATGAAAAAAATGTATACACTTGTTTTAATACATACATTTTTTTTCATTTCCTCGCATCTCCGCATGCTACGATGATTACAACAGACCGAATCACAGAATGATTTAAAAAGGTATTTTTAAATCAAGAAACAACTTTCAAGTGGAATTAAGGTTACTTAATAAGGATAATATTTTATGAAAATATTTATCTTGATTATGTGCGGTCAGTTTTTATGCCAGTTATATGCTATAGTAATCCAATCTGAACAATTTTTTCGGAGATTGTTGTCTTTTTTTACAAGGTCGTGTACATACAGGCAAACCAACAGACAGGTGTTGGACTGTACAGGGTCTCCGACGTTTTTGGTTGTTGAAAGCTTCACGAAAAATATGGAAATATTTCGCATCACGTGGATTAAGGAGTATTCTAGTCTAGAGGCATGAGTTTCAGGTATTTTGTGATGTGTCGTAAAATAAGGCAATTAATATTGTTAAAATACATTTTTCTGTTAGTTATTTATTAACGTTAGATGAATACAGGAAAAACGTCAAAAAATAACAAGTAAGGAAGGGTAAGTTTGGGTGTAACCAAAAATTTCATACAATTGCAACTTGCAAGAATCGAAGTCGGCAGGTGTTGGCAAAACTTTATATTAAAAAATGTTGCGAAAAAATTCAACATTCATTTTTCTACGAAATTTTGAAGGGATATTTCTTATTAAATTATATTATAGGTCAAGTATTCACATAGTTTTATTAATTGAATTTAATTGTGTTAACGAAAATTATATTAAAATTATCCTTAAATGAGAAACAAGTAATATAAACACAACCGAAGAGGCTAAATTTAATATATTGAGTTGATGTGCAAAACGTCAACCAGAGGATCGAAATTTTTTATATTAGGGATATGAGATTTAGGCGAAGGTCTAGACCAATTCCATTCATATTCAATGGTAAGCTACATAGTATTCAAGGAAACTTGTCAATTTAGTTTCATTAAAATATCACACATTTTGACCAATCTGTACGGTAAGTCAGGTGGAAAGTCGGAAATCATTATATACATATGCTACATTGGAGGCATATGAAGGGACGGGCTGATTGCAGTAATTTGGACATTGCGCAGGTATATATGAGAACATATTTTCAAGCAATTTTATAAATATATAACTCACACTCTGAACGACATAAGTATTCGTTATAAGGCTTTTAAAAAAAATACGAAAATCATTACATGTAGTATATGGGAGTGGGGGTAATTCATATATACAAGTATGGTATAAGGCTAAGCGGAAGCTTGTAAATTGTATATGAGGTATATGGGTCTATTGACCCATATTAACTAATAAAGATAAAATTGTAATTAGTAAAACACTCCCTTATTTTCATTAAGATAACTCACATAATGGTGAGTTCAATATCATATCTCACAGATTGAGCGAACGTTTGCTATAGGAACTGGGGTCCATATATTCGGTATCTGGGTGCTTGAACAGTTATACCCTGATTTTGACAATTTTGTGGCCATAAGGTGGTCTACCTTCAGTGCACTATTCGAGCAAAGTTTTATCCCGATTCATTCATTGTTGCTTGATTTGCATACTGGAAAGTGAAAGAATCAGATAATTGTAGCCCGTTGACACCCATTTTCACAACGTAACATAGAACCGTCAGGCGTATTTATTTATTGATTCATTGCGGATTTGGTAGTTTTTAACACTACCGTTCTATGGGGAGTGGGCGGGCTTATCATCCGATTTTAACAATTTTTACAGTGTTGGATGTGGTGCTTAAGGGATTTGTTCTGAGGGAATTTGGTTAGTATAGCTTGAATGGCTTGTGAGATATGCATATCAAACTTCTTAGAGTGCGGGACCACACCAATTTTTTCAAAATTATGGCACTTAATAAGTATGCGTTTAATGGCCTTTTATGTGCGTGACAGTGGTCCGATTACGCCTATCAACGAACTCGTTCTTACTTTTTTGCCACAAAAAAAAAGAAATTAATAATCTAGTATAATGCCTGGAATTACGGAAAAGTTTGAAAAAAAATTTCACGAAGTGGCGACTGCCTGAACAAAAAAAAAATATTTTTTACTACTTTTTTTTGACGATTTCGATTTTTTTTAATATAGTAAAAATTTATGCATATGGCTAGTTCCAGACATAGACAAGTCCATAAAGAAAACTTTTTAAACATTTCAGGTAAATCGGTGCAGTAGAATCTGAGAAATCGTGGGTATCGTTTTGATTAAGACAGTTTCGAAAAAAAACACGTTTAAAGTGTCAGTATCTCGGAAAATAATTTGAATTAAAAAAATCCTCTTATATACATATTCTTGAGAAGTCAAGCTTTAAAAATATAAAATAAAATAAAAAGTTATTCTTTATCTCCTTAAGGCGATGCATATGTTTCCCTAGCTCCTTTAAAAACGAATTGCCATGTAGTAGTTGGTTCATACGTCCACACATTAGCGTCAATGGGTAAATGTATATTCGAATTCTAATATTTCCCAATGTCTGACTAAAATCTGTTTTAACGAATAAATTAAAAAATTTTAGGGAACTAAATAATAAATAACTGAGCTACAGACACTGTAAGTGGACAGTTGCTTGGCAAAGCGTAAAAAGACGAGAGCTCTTAACATTTTGCTTCGCCTTGCTGCGTTTCGCTTCGATGTGAGCGTACTCATACAAAATCATACAAGTAAACAAATGTCTGCCGAAAAGCGAAGTAAAAGTTCTATTTGAATCAGCCATAAGGCACAACACTGGCACACTCCAATATACCACAACATTCCAACCGACTCCCGAGAACACCACTCCATACACAATGATTTTCACCACTCCACGTTGGCCAATAGAAATAGGATCGATCTTTTTTTCGATACAAGCGATTCTGCTGTTTTTTTTTTTGCCTCTTTGGTATAAAAACATAAATGAATTAGTACACGTCCATTAAGGCATAAAACAGGGAGTCTTCATTAACAAACAAAAAAACAAACGGGCACGAAACCAAATCACCAACCAAATAGCAAACATTACATCGAAATATGTAAGGGCCCAACCGGTTGGAACACCAGGCAATCTTCCTGGAGAAGGAAGGAATTAGCGACAATAAAGCAACACCCACGCACGTAAATATATACAATATCCCCAAAAAACATTTGAGGCAATACAAAGTGTGTCGTATTGATTCCACTTTTTATTTTACTATTTTATAAACTCGTACATGTATATACATACATAAGCACATATGTATGTATGTCGGCTTGTAAAGCAGTATAAATAAATCCCTTTGATATTTTAATAGATCAGTTGCCATCTACCATACTTATTATATCGTGGTAGCAGCAGTAAATAAGCAGTTTTTAATGATTTTTCAGTTATTTAGTGGGGTCTTTTTTCGCATTTTCTGAATGTACCATAGTATTGTATAAAATCTTTATGCCATGACATGAGAATTTTTGAT
This sequence comes from Bactrocera oleae, assembly GCF_042242935.1. NCBI lineage: Eukaryota > Metazoa > Arthropoda > Insecta > Diptera > Tephritidae > Bactrocera > Bactrocera oleae. Next base: position 30,848,766 of record NC_091537.1, read on the forward strand.
TGAAAACGGGGATTTTTTTTCGATACTAGGTAAACACAAGGAGAAAAAAAATGTAAGTAAGGAAGGGCTAAGTTTGGGCGTAACCGAATATTTTATACTCTTGCAACTTGCAACGATGAAAGCCGGAGTAATACCTTCAGTTGTTGGGAAAACTATATATTAAACAAGAAAAGCTATAATAAGCTTTACAAATACAAAAACTTGATTCCGATCTAATTTCGTGACGATATCTCGTCAAAAAAAAAAGTTTTTCATGCAAGCACTTTATTCCGATCGTTCAGTTAATATGGCAGCTATGTTATGGTGGCGCAAGAAATCCGAATAATTTTTGAATAAAAGTCTCGTATGAAAATATGATAGTTTATCATGTTTTAAGAGCCTTGTCCAAAGGACAGCTCGAAAAAAAATTTTCAAGAGGTCGCTCAGAATTTTTTAAGATTTCAAAAATCACCAAAAACCGAATTTTTTGTTTAATCAAATTTTTTTTCTCGTTACAGTATAATTTTATAGAACAAAAAATAACAAGTTCCTGAAATTTCAGCTCAAAACTCGAAATTTAAAAGGTCGCTCGTAATTTTATTCAATTTATTAGTGCATTACTTTAGATTTTTTCGAGGGACCTTTTAATATTCATATTAATATTTCATATATTTTTTTTCATTTATTGAATTCTGATTACATTGCTGCCCTAGAAAATAACTCATGCCTAATTTCGGGAAGATATTATGTCAAATAAAAAAGTTCACCATACAATCACTTGATTCCGATTGTTCATTTTATATGGCGTTTCGACAAATAAGCAGCTTCTTGGTAAGAGAAGGATGTGTGTAAAATTTCATATCGATGTCTCAAAAGCTGAGGGACTAGTTCGCGTATATACAGACAGGTCGCCGACGTTTCCTTCTGGGTGTTACAAACTTTGTGGCAAACTTAATATACCCTGTTCAGGATATAAAAATGTTGCGTAAGAATTATACATATATTATTCGATTAAATCGTGAATAAATTACAATCAAATTTGTTATCTTCTTGCCTTATATTGAAGGCCATAAACATAGACTTAGTTTTACTGACATATTCTAGTTCGCGTCAGCTAAAATTATATTAAAAACACCTTCAAATGAGATACTTATATGTGATATCAACTCAACCGAAGAGGCTAAATTTAATTTATATTGAATTGATGTGGAACACGTCAACCAGAGGATCGGAATTCATTATATTAGGGGCAGTGGCGGATTTGAATTTCCCTTTTGCACATCCCTTTTGTTTTTTTTTTTTTTTGTTTGTCCATTTACAATCTCAACTTCTTTTAAGAAAAGTTAAGGTATGTCTTGAAACTATACAATACTTTCATTATATAAACAAAGCTTACTAAAAAAATGTGCACTCCAAGAACGTTGATAAACATTGTTGTTTGCAACTACAATCTAAAAACAGTTGTTAGTATTAAAAATAAGGTTAAATTATAAAAGCATTGCAGTAACTTTCTGTGGGACTTTGAATTCGCAAAATGATTGATTATGTCGTCGAATGAAATCTTGTTGATTACTTCTGACTCTATACATAAAAGAGCAAAGGGTTTAGTTTTTCTTGACTTAAAGTCGATCGTAGAAACTTCTCTCACCAGAACAATTTGTTGCTGGTGTACATAAAGCTATATGAAGGGCTACACTAGGTAGAAAAAGTCTCCGCTCACCAATTTGTTTCAATAAAAATATTAATAAACAAGTAAGGAAGGGCTAAGTTCGGATGTAACCGAACATTTTATACTCTCGCAAAGTCAAATGGTATACTCGTTTGAGATTTCTTTGTGGATTGGCTGATATTTTCGGTAGCAGGTCAACTATAGGCACTGGGGTCCACATATTTAGTACTTGGGGGCTTGAACAGTTTTGGTTCGATTTAGACAATTTTTGGTCACAAGGTGGCATACATTAAACGTATTATTCACGCAAAGTTTTACCCCGATATAATCATTGTTGCTTGATATGCATTGTGGAAAGTGAAAGAATCAGATGGAATTGAAAATGGTGTTATATGGGAAATAGGCGTGGTTGTAGTCCGATTTCGCCCATTTTCGCAATATAACATAGAAATATGAAAAGAACGTTATGCCCCAAATTTGGTTGAAATCGGTTAAGCAGATCCCAAGATATGGGTTTTCACCTAAAAGTTGGCGGTGCCACGCCCACTGTCTATTTTTAAACACGGTTCCTATAAAGTCATCTATACCATCCCAGAGATAAAATTTAATGTCTGTGGAGTGTTTGGTGCTTGATTTATCGCGCTTATAGAAGGTTTTAACAGTACCGTTATATGGGGAGTGTGCGGAGTTGCCACCCGATTTCACCCATTTTCACACTGTAAGTAGAGGTTCTAAAAACATTTGCTGTCAGTGAATCTTGTTATTATAGGATTAGCCTAAACCTATTAGAGGCGGTACCACGCCCACTTTAAAAAAAAAAATTAATTGCAGGTGCCCCTCCTTCATGTGATCTTGTGTACCAAATAACAGTCTTGTATCTTATTGCGGAGCTTAGTTATGGCAATTTATTTGTTTTTGATCAATGGCGTTTTGTGGGCGTGGCAGTGGTCCGATTACGCCCATCTGCAATACAAACCGTCTCACGGTACCAAGAAACATGTCTACCAAGTTTCACAAAGATATCTCAATTTTTACTCAAGTTACAGCTTGCACGGACGGACAGACGGACGGACGGACAGACACACGCCCGGATTTCAACTCGTCTCTTCATCCTGATCATTTATATATATATAACCCTATATCTAACTCGATTAGTTTTAGGTGATACAAACAACCGTTAGGTGAACAAAACTATTATACTCTGTAGCAACAGGTTGCGAGAGTATAAATATATGCGTTTTTGAAGTTCTTTTCAAAATATCAGATGCGCATGCTAATAGCATTAGAGTCGCCAAATTCCATGGAATTCCTATGTGCGTTTGCAAAGTTAACGGCATTTTTTGAATTCTACTAATGGTGAATAAGCAGAAAACATTACTTTATTGTAGTTTCTACGCGTTTAAGACGTGATAATTTTTGGTGCGTTGTTGTCAATAATACAGATTTAAATAATCGAAGGAAAAATCTGCAATGTAAATTTTTCGAATTATTCAGCTTTAATCGAAATGAGTGCAAAAGGCAAAGAAATAAGTGTTTATGAGCGGAAAATAATATAATATTAAAATTAAGGGAGGACGGTCAACAGAACGGAGTCATCAGTGCGATACCTCATCCAGACTTTCAAAAAAACGGGAATTATTACTATAAAGCCACGATCTGGACGTCCGACGGGAAACACGCAAAGTTGCATCTCTTGTAAAGGTTAATCCGCGTTTAACCGCTTCCCAAATAGCAGAAGATGTAAATGTAGGTTGGATATCATGGACGAGTGCACGCAAAAGGCCATTCATTTGCTTAAAAACCGTATGAAGCGCATTTCATTCGCAAACGAACATACTTATGTATAGCCAAGCCAATATCTTTCAGTTCATTTTTATGGTCGGAAAACACCAACTATAGTATATTTGGAAAAAAAGGAAGACAGATGGTGAGGCGAAAAACTGGTACGGCCTTTGAAGCGCGAAATCTTACTTCAACCGTAAAGCATGGTGGGGGTGGAGTTCAATTGATGTTGTGTATGGCAGCAAGTGGAGTTGGCGGCATTGAGTTTATCGAAAATATAATGAATAAATTTGTTTATCTAAATATTTTAAAACGACAAATGAAGCAAAGTGCTGACAAATTAGGATTGCCAAACGTGTTTTATTTCCAACAGGACAATGATCCTAAGAATACAGCGGAACTTGTTCGCTTTTGGCTTCTTTACAATGTCACAAAACAGCTAAATTCATCTCCACAATCACCTAACCTCAATCCAATTGAGCATTTATGGGCTCTATTGGAGCGCAGAATTCGCACACATACGATTGCCAGCAAAGAAATGTTCAAGACCGTAATATTGGACGAATGGAGCAAAATGTCGATACAGATACGAGAAAATTAGCACATTCCATGCCTAAACGTCTAGCAGAAGCTCTAAAATTTCGAGGCTACCCCACCAGCTTTTAAACTTTTTATAATTACTTCATATTATTGTATTCTGGTTGATGAGCGGAAACTTTTTCTGTTTATTTAATTGTTTTTAAAATGAAAATTAACTCTTGGCTTTTGTTTATTGAATAATTTGAAAAAAAAGTAAATATTTTTAAGCGAAAAGATATGATTTAATAACACAAAAAAAAATTCTTAATTGGTCAATTGGTCAAACTTTTATTTTACCTAGTGTATATCCAAGTTTGGACAAATATTTTCTAAATTTTGTTGTCGCATGAACGAAGACAGACTTTTCAATGATCCTTTGGTTTTATTAAAATTCCTTCAGAGGACAGGTAGGTTTGAAAGTGTACCCATTCCTGAACTAAGTCTGTTTTTAAATCACTAGGATACGTTTCTTCCAAAAAACTGGCTTTTTATATCAGACTTGATGGTGACAACTCATTCTTTTTAGTAAGAAAGGAAAATTTCTCATTAAATCCGTTATAAGCATCTTGCTGCTTTGCTAGTTCGGATATGAGTCTATCTATGAGAACGAGAAACGTGTTAACCCTGAAGTAATCACTTGCAGCCATTCGAATATCTTCTTGTCGGAGTTCCATTAAATCTTTTTTTTTTTATTTTTGGTTGTCGTTTTCCCATCTCTTTGTATATTGTTTTGATACTCTCAATTTCATTGCCTTTTCTTTAAAAAACTTAAAATTCTCTTGTTCAGCTATGAAAAACTTACGGAGTGATTCGTAAAGAGCAGCAACAGTGATCAAATCTATATTAGAAGTCTGAATTTGAAAATTTACTTTGTTTATTCTCTCCAGAAAAACTTTCTATACAAAATTTAAAGAATGAGCATAACAAGGATCGCGGATTTTCGCTTGCAAGCCATTGTACACGCCAGACATGTTCGCGGCATTATCATATGACTGTCCGCAACTGTCTTCAATATTTATACCCAGTTTTTTTAACGGCAGAAAACATTTCTTCAGCTTTATGTCTCACTGACGACAAAAATTTGAGAAATTATTCACATGGTTCACCAGAATCCAAAACGTATCTAATAACGAGCGTAAGTTAATCTATGTGGGCCATATCTGGTGTTGAATCGATGATTAGGGAAAAATATTTAGCTTTTTTTGTTTCGTCTCCAATCTTCTTTAAAACTTTCTGACCCTTCAATAGAATAAATTCATCGCAAGTGGTCTTTGATAAGTAACTGGTACTCCCTGATCCTTGATTTTCAAACCGTTCAATATGATGGGCCAGAAAAGGATCGAATTCCGCTAATAGTTCCAAAACCATACAACAACTCACATCAGAACGTTTCTCCAGTAAGTTATTTCTTCATAAATCTGGACCTGCAATAAATTATAAAGTCGGTCATCAATCTTATTTCTATCTTTCAAACTAAGAATACTAGATTTATGACGCGCAGAGTTTTCATGCTGAGCTACTCGATGATCTGCATTTTTCCAGTCATTGAATCCTCCGTTCTCAAATTGAGTTCTACACTCCAATGGACCTAATGCCAAACACGGTCCACAATATACAGATCTGTTACTTTCAGAATAAACTAACCAATTTCGATCTTTCATTTAATTTTCTTAATTTTTCTTTGGAAGATACTAATTGGCAGTAAACGGCGCTGATCAGCATATATTCTTTCACTTTTAGAAAAGTCACAAGATTTTTTTAGATCAAAGCCGTACCTTGCGCAGGATCTTTGTTTAGACTTTTGATTGTTTGTACTATTTCGACGTCGTTAGGACTCGACGTTTGATTCTGAGACGAATCTTTAATTGTTGGACTTACAGATGATTCCGCTTCTGAAACACTGTCACAAACAGCAGAGTATGTATCGGTCTCATCTTCTCCAGATTGTATTGTATTAAGACTTATGTTTGAAGTTTCCGCACTCAAAATACGATCATCTCCCTCAAGTTATCGTCCATTATCCATAGCGCGGGATCTTTGTTTAGACTTTTGATTGTTTGTACTATTTCGACGTCGTTAGGACTCGACGTTTGATTCTGAGACGAATCTTTAATTGTTGGACTTACAGATGATTCCGCTTCTGAAACACTGTCACAAATAGCAGAGTATGTATCGGTCTCATCTTTTCCAGATTGTATTGTATTAAGACTTATGTTTGAAGTTTCTGCACTCAAAATACTGCTTTTAATTTACTTTTTTTTAAAAAATTTTCAATTTTTACTGGCTTTCGGATGATTTCTTTCCGTTCTTCGTTTTTAATTTCTGCTCTTTTTTTGAACTCGGCCCCACTAAATCGTTTTTCCCATCACTCATTCTGACAATTTGTTATCAAGTCAAATTTACTGTTTCGCTACGGGTGATTTATCGTAAACATTAGAATTGCACTTACAGTGACTTCGAATGTACCCATGTTGATGTTATTTGATAAAATTATTCACGAATCCACTGAATATAGTTAACAACTAGAATGATTAGCTCCTGGAATATTAATATCAATACGGAATATTAAAAACTGTAAGACGCAAGCATCCGAAGTGACTTTTCTTTTGTTTTTCACTTAAATGCAATAAATGGATGTATCGTCGCTCTATATCTGCTTCTCTTGCTCTCGAACTCAAAACATAGATACATCGAATGTATACAACGGAATCTCGCTTCAACTAACGCCGTAACCCGATTGCGCCGCACTCGTGATACATTCGGCCTGTCACTTTTTAATTACTGAACGGTCATGTCATTTTGTTTTGGAGTTCTAACCCATCAACGACTACGCGATAACATAGTGCAAATGAAATAGTTAAGCTGTAAAATGTACCGATTTTCTAATTACTGAACTGCCTAACTTCATTTTCATAGAGTTTCGTTTTACTTTGTCAAATTGCAATTGTCCACATATCTATCAATTCTATATTAAAAAAAATTGAATCAATATTTTTTACGTATAAAAAAGAACTTTTTGAAATTTTCTTCGATAATTTGTCAATTAAATTATCGATATAACATGATAATAAAATTGTGTTAGTAAAATTAATAATTTTAGGTGCACAGATAAAAAAATGTTTAGCTGAAAATAAAAATTCTTGACTCAAGAAAAATTTTGAGATTAAGTTGGAAGACCAAAATTCTCTTGGTCCTAATATATATTTGTTTTGAAATTAAATTCTTGAATCAAATGTTAATTTCTTGTTTGAAGTTTATAATTTTTAAAACAAGAAATTACTTGCTACCGACAAGTAAGATTACCCTTTAACTAATAAAAAAATTCTTGTGACAAGAAAATTCCTTTCTTCATCTTTAAGTAGTCCCCCACCCCAAACTCTAAAAGTGAATGTGGGGCCACAGTTAAAATTTATGTAGATGAAAAAAAGACATCACTGAGCATTGACGATTTAGCGCAGTGGCGTGCGACACTGCTTTATACAGAGAAAGTCGTGGGTTCGATTCCAATAGACGTTTAATTCTTTTCAAGAGCAACAGTGCTTAGAAATTAATTTGATAACTTCTGAAAGCCAAAAAAATAATATTTTTGAAAATAAAAAATTTTATTTTCTTCCGACAAAAATTCTTGAGCCTAGACAAAAATATTCTTGACACAAGAAAATTTTCTGAAAGTTAATAATGATTCGAGTATATAATATTTTATAAAGCGTTTAGAAACTGCTCATAAATAGACGGTAAAGTATTTACTACAAGTATATTGTCTGGAGTACTGTATTTTTTCTTTTAATTTTTGTTAAATACTTTAATTCCTCTTAAATTTTTACAACTTGTCTTCTCTGTACGAATGTTAATTTTTTTTTATTCCGAAAATCGAAATAACAAATTTTTGACCAAAATTTGCCGCCCTGGGCTACAGCCTACTCAGCCTGCTGATAAAGGGATATGAGGTTTAAGCTAAGGTCTAGACCAATTCCATTCTAATTCAGCGCTAAACCACACAATTTTTAAGAAAACTTGTCCATTTAATTTTATTAAAATATTACATTTTGACCAACCTGAATGGTTTAAAGTCAGGTGGAAAGACAGATGAAAATCATTATATGGGGTATATTAGATAGACAAAGGGCTGATTGGATTGATTTTGACATTGCTCAGGTATACTCGAGAACATATCTTGAAACAATTTTTTTATAAATAATACTCACTGACCGTCATATTCGGCATAAAACTTGTTAGAATAACGAAAATCATTGAATCTTTATAAGTAGTATATTGGACCCGATTTTATCAATTTTCAATCTTTATATTGGGTATATGGAGGCTAAGGGAAGTATTGTCTCGATTCAACTCATTTATGATATACACACATACTATTACCAGGAAAGGATCCTCTCTGAATTTAAATTATACATCTCACACATTAACCGATATTTCCGGTAAAAAATCAACCATATGTACTGGGGTTTACATATTCGGTACCTAGGGGCTTGAACAGTTTTGATTACATTTAGACAATTTTTGGTCATAAAGTGATATTTTTGTTTATTTTTTATATGAAAAGTAATAATACAATTATTATTATACAAAGTAAAAGGGGCACTAGCTTCAGAGGCTTTCAGATCGCAGCTTTAATTATAAAGTTCTTAATAAATAAAAATGATATCTTCCGTGTAAAAAATATTTACAGACAATATGTTTTTTATGCAATAAAAATTTATATGTTATAAATAAATTTAGAAAAGGAAGGATTACATTAAATATATTTTTTTAACTTTGTACGAAATAGGAATTCAGAGATTTTAGTAATATTTACAATAGATGTTACTTATAATAAATCAAGAGCTTTATTGTTATCCTAAATACATCCTTTTTTTTCGATGTAGTCGAAGACAATCAATGGCTGTTTTGTAACCAGTTTGGCGTTCTGATCGGCTCATTAATTTTTATGTTTATGTTACCAAATAGTAGATTTCTAATTTGCGAAATGAGGTAGGACTTGTTGGCTCTATTTAGAAGAGCTGAGCTTGTTGACTTGCTATTTGTGCATATTAACGTTTTTATATTATAGTCACGAGCTAGAGGTATTATATTATATATGGCTGCTGCCTCTGTGATGTATACTGAGCAGTAGTTGGGTAATCGTCCATCTTTTATCGTATTTCTAATGTTATCAACAATAGCAAAAGACATGTAGATGTCGGCATTGGAAGCATCCGTAAAAATGAGTTTTAAATCTGCGTAGTGTTGTACAATAAGTCCTTTAAGCAAACTTTGGTATACCCTGGAGTTAGTGTTCTCCTTTAGATGTTTTTGAAGTTGAAGCTCGAACGAGGTTTTTTTAAGTAACCATGGTGCGGCTGAAATAGAGTTTTCTACCAGTATAGATGCAATGCCTACATCTCTAGCTAGTTTGATGCATCTAGATAGTGGAACCAGCTTTGGTGTTTGATTATTGATCGATAGATGGGAGTCCAGCTTCCGTTAAGATAAACTTTATTGGTTATGTTGGAAATTCACGAATACTTCTTCTAACAGCTGCATGACATGGTGCATAGATTTGCTTTACATTGCTTTTTGCACAATTGCCGTAGATATTGAGACCATAATCTATCTTAGATAAAATTAAAGTTCTTGTGATATTGATCAGAGATGTGATATGTATTAAACAATATCTTGATGATAAATACATAAATAATTATTTTAAGCCTAGAAGCTAGTTGCTTACGAAGATGTATACAATGTTCCTTAAAAGTAAGTTTCTTTTCGTATATTATACCTAGAAATTTAAGTCTGGTAGTCTTAATATATTTACATTATTATACTGTAGATTGAAGTTATTGTATTTGTGTTTTCTGCAAATATGGAATAATTTACATTTGTTTATAGTAATATTCGCAACATAACCATTAGCCCAATTTGAAATTTAGATTGTTTTGTTTGGAGAAAAACAGCACATCATCCGCATACATAATATGCGAGATGAGCTTATGTTTAGAAATGAACACACTGATTTCGTTAAATGCGAAGACAAATAGCATAACAGATAATGGTGATCCTTGCGGGATCCTGTTGTTCATATTGTACGTATTTGGAAAAGTATTATTGATTTTGGCCGTGAATTTACGATTAATTAGGGAAGATTTAACAATATTAAATATTTTTTCACTAATTTGCCACTTCTCAAGCTGTCGTAAGATAACGTGCAAACCGACTCTGTCGAAAGTTTTTTCAAAATCAGAACTGAGAGTAGATACGTAATTTCTTTTCGTTAAGGCAGTTTTGACGAAGTCTTCGAAACAAAGTAAAGCATCTTTAGTGCCTTGCTCTTCCTTAAATGCCACTTGGTTTGGTTTAGAAGTTTGTTTTTTAATGCGAACGCAAAGATTCGTTTTGATAGAATTTGTTCTAATACTTTTCCTATGCAGCAGAGGAGTGATATAGGTCTGTAACTAAGTACATTTGTTGAGACATTATTGGATTTGAGGATGGCTACTACCACTGCATTTTACCAACTTTGGGGAAGACATCTTGACATAGAATATTGTTGTACAATTTAATAATTCTATTTTTGAGACTTGAAGAACAGTTTTTAAGCATGGATATAAAATTCTGACTGCACCGGGAGTCGTGCCTTACATTGATGATATTGTGAAATCGAATTCGGCGATGGTTATGTCTGATTCGGTAAATCGGTGGGTTGTCTTACTGTTGTGTTGTTACTTTATCTTCTTCTGAGAAGTTCTTTTTTATTTGATACAAAAGAGGAGTGGAAATTTGAGTCGCTCGAGTACAGATGCGAAATGACTAACTATGTAGTCGAAAATTGGGCCAATCGGGCTATTAATACATTTAAGGTTAACTTGCGAATAGGAGCCTGATAGCATTTTTATGTCGGCCCTTTGTTTCTTGGGAGTTGATAACAGAGTGATAGCTTCGGTAAGTTTTTGTAGGCAAGCCCTCTTAGCTTCTTTAATATTTTTTCGAAACACTGCATTGGCTTTTTATATTGTAATTTATGAAATTGCGGATAGAGCGAGTTTTTTTTTTAATACTATCCATAGTGATTGTTTTTCTTCTCTGAGTTTTGAAACCTCGGGAGACCAATAAGGCATATGACTTTTGAAGGATAGAAAAGTAGGCAGAGGTTTTAATTAATTTGATAATCGTAGCTGTTTCTTTATTTATACAATATTATTTTCAGGGGGATGGGGAACAGAATAACTTTCGCAAAGTGGTTGAAATTTAGACCAATCCGCCTTGTCTAACAGAAATTTCGGCTTCTCTGAACCTTTGTTGGATTAGGGATTGATAGGTGAGTTATAATAAGAAAATTATCACTGTTATATAGTTCAGTTAAAGTTTAGCTGTTTAGTTTGGGGCGATAGCAGAAGAACAAAGGACCAGGTCTACATTCGTGAAAGAATTGTGTGTGGGAGAGCCGTCGTTTAAAATAGTTAAGTTCTCCGCTAATATAAGGGGACTCCAGGTATTTAAATCGCCAAGTATAACTACGGGTGTTTGAATGGGCCTGATTATATCGCGGAGTTATTTAATATTGAAGTTTTAATGTTGTGAGATATAAACTATTAGGACGGTTAATTTAAATCCAATAAAAGTTTCCACTGCTATTGTAGCGATATTAAAACATGTAGAAATAAGTTTGTGTGGGATATCTTTTTTTATTAATGCCCAAACAGTCACCGACATTCCTCCCTTCCTTACTTACCGGCCGTATCAAACCAAATTTGTCAAAAGTTATGCCCGTAGTTGCAACGCAGAAATCAGTTGTTCTCTTTTGTTTTCATTTCACCAATGTTGCCATTGTTCTATTTGTATACACGATTTTTCACACATTTAGTTTTTTAGTTATAATTTTTCATAATGTAAAAGTTCAAAACTATAATACAACTATTAAAAATAGTTTACCTATTTATAAATAAGTGCATTCGACTGTGGTTTTGAGTTATTTTAAGAATATTTAAAATATATTCAAGTTCATTTTTTAATTACTACAAAATATCGAGATTGGCACACTTGCTCACTCGTTTCTACGGAAGAAATCCAATTTTCACGAATATCCTACCGTACGGTCTGTTGAAGCGGACGGTAGAGGCGGTGGTGACTGTTCATTTACATTGCGCTCGGTGACTGTTTGTGCCTTAAGAGTATCAACTTCTTGCTTGCTAGTAAGAAGAAATAGGCAGAGTATTGTTTAGGTACTGCAGCGGTGTTAAATGAATGCAATTATATAACACTTGGGGATTGTTCTTTTATGAGTACTTCTAGGTCAATGTAATTGTTATAGAAACCGTTCCTATTCCATTGCAGAAACTTGAACATTTCTTAGCAAAATGAGAAAAGAGAAAAAAGTATGAAGGAATTTTGAGAATTATTGATCTTCATCGCCTGATGTGCTAATTACGTGAGGAAAGATATTGCACGAGTAAGTAGGATCGAATTTGTCTGAAAAGAGAGAGAGAGAGTTTGGTTGCTAAAAAATTGGTTATGGACTTTTTTGGAATGCGTGGTATGCTTACTTTGGTTGAGTTGTTTTTGTTTGGGGAAACGTTAAGTTGCTGTTTGTTGTTTCTTTTGTAGTAATTGCATCTGTCGAATATTGGTTGCAGCGTTTAGTTGTGTGGCCTAGAAGTTGGCAACTTGTGCACCTCATGGTTTGTAGAGGTCAAATGAAAGGAGAATCTCTCCGTTAGGTTTTTGTTTGCCTTTCAGACTTTTAGTGAATTTATAGACGGAAGTAACTCCCTGATCTTTTAAATTATCGATAATTTCTTCTTCTGAAATGTCGTTTAAGAATGAAGCATATATGGTACCTTTACAGCAATTCAAATTGTCATGTAATTTCACAGAAATATCAGAAATTCCATGTAATTTTTTTGTTGTTAGAAATTTTCAGCAATTTTAAGGTTTTTAACAAGTAAAAGTAGATTACCATCACGCAATTCAGTGATAGACAAAATTTTCAACTAATTGATTCTAAGATTTTATGCACAGCGAAGCAAGAGTATTTGGAAAGTGATTTGTTCGAATCTGTTGCGGAGATAAGAACAAACTTAGGGCAATCTTTTTTAATTTGAGGTAGTTCTGAAAAATTTTCAAAAGGTTTATATGCCAGTTTTTTTCTTGGGGTGGGTCTAGAGGCAAGCAAAGAAAACCTATTTTCCCCGAGGTTAGAAAACCCTGCGGCCATAATAAACAAAATATCCACCTGGTTTTCTGTACACTAGTAACGCGAGTTACTAGCGAAAAGCACGTGCACTTATATGCAAGATGAATCACAAAAAAAGAAGCGAAAGGCACAAAAGAAAACCGTGGCACAGAAAACACGTCCGCTCAATAAGAGAGATAGTAGAAGACTGATAAAGTAGTATACTTTAAATGCATTATTCATGCAAATTTTTATCCCGATACATTAATTTTCGCTCTATTTGCATACTAGAAAATGAGAGAATCAAATGGAATTTAAAATTGTGTTATATGAGACGTAGGCGTGGTTGTAATCCAATTTCGCCCATTTTAAACTGTAACATAGAAATGTCAGAAGCATCCTATGTGTAAAATTCAACGTCTCTGACGCATTTTAGAATTACCGCACTTTTAGTAGTTTTAATCAAAACCGAAATATGCGGATTGGGCGAGGTTGTCACTCGATTTCACCCAATTCACACTGTCGTAAAAAGGGTTGAAACAATTTACTCTGTGCAAATTTGAGTGATATAGTTTTTTTTTAGTTTGGAAGATATATACATATAACATATTATATTAGAGGGCGGGACCACGGCCATTTTTAAAAGGATTTCTAAACTGAAGATGCTCCCTAATGTGGTTCGTTACACCAAATCACTTTTGTATCTAATTGTGGTGCTTAGTAATGATATTTACTCAAGTACTGACAGACAGTCACCCGGATTTCATCTCGCCTCTTCATCTTGATCATATGCATATACATATATATCCCTGTATCTAGCTCGATTAGTTTTGGGTGATACAAACAATCGTTAGGTGAACAAAAATTACACTCTGAAGCAACATGTTGCTAGAGAAAATGCAGCGTGTTTGGGGCATAAGAAGGCAAGTTTACATAAAATTCGTGAGAGAAGAACATTTTTTACACAAGATAAAAATAAAAAACCTAAAACCTTGGGTAATTCTCTATATACAAATATTATAGCCGTTTTTAACAATCAAAATTTCAACCAAGGCCCTCATCAGATCGCTCGTAAATTATTTTTGATTTATGTTAATGTTTGTCATTTTATTCTGACTATGAATTTCTTTCTTTTCTTAATAATTTTAGGACTTCTACACTATTCTACTATCTACTATACAAATATGCCTACCGTTATGTATTCAAGCAAACCAATTTAGCAATCATAATAAAACAAAACAAAAATTTCGAGTGTTTACATGCAAGAGTTTCCAGCAATACACCTTATGTCTTATTAAGCAGTAAGCAATTGCTTAAAATATTCAATCTTTTAAGTTGGATCAAACACACTGTGCTAGTAGTTTAAGAGTTTACCCCAGACAAAACGTGGCACGTAATTTGTATATACAGACTCGTACATATATAGATAACAAGTGAGGTTTAACAATTAAATCAAATATTGTACAATCAATAGATTCGAAACATGTATTAAAAAATGAATGAAAACAATTTTGCAAGTCATAAAAACCGGAAATAATAAAAAGGAAATACGCATATTTTATTAATTTAATCCGAATTATTTAATGAAAAGAGTTTCGGTTTTAATTACCGTGCACGAAAATGATACTTTAATTCAATCAATCTACACTGCGATAATTTTAATTGATTCTGACATATTTTCTAAATGATTACAGATTCGAAAGAATCAAAACCCACTCACTTTCTTCAAACTCCAAATATGATGAGTGATGATAAAAATCAAAATACACAGTTGCTACAAAGCAAAAAAAAGCTAAATTTATTTCTGAAAGGGACAGTTTACTAATTCAAGACAACTCTGAATCGATGTTAGAAATTAACAAGTAAGTTCTAAGGGCGGGTGTAACCGAACATTTTATACTCTCGCAACTTGCAAGGATCAAAGCCGGGAAATTACTTGAGGTGTTGGCAAAATTTTATATTAAAGGCTGTATTGATCCGATTCAACCAATTTTTGACAAAAAAACATACTTTTATGCAGAGTTTCTTTTATTTATTTTATTATATGAATTCCAATTATATATCTAACACATTGACCGATATTTTCGGTAAAAAGTTTGGGGTCCACATAGCTAGGTACCAAGGGGTTTGAACATATTTGGTTCGATTTAGACAATTTTTGGTCACAAGGTGGCATATATAAACGCATTATTCACGCAAAGTTTTACCCTGATACAATTATTACTGCTTGATTTGTACAGTGGAAAGTGATAGAATCAGATGGAATTTAAAATGGTGTTATATGGGAAATAGGCGTGGTTGTAATCCAATTTCGCCCATTTTCGCCCATTTTCGCTATACTATAACATATTGTAGGAATAAAGTTATGTACCGAATTCGGTTGAAATCGGTTAAGCAGATCCCAAAATATGGGTTTTCACATAAAGGTAGGTAGATAGGGTGGCTGCCTAAAGGACTAAAGTCCCTTCACTCTATTGGCTCCCCGTACTTCTGATGGACTTCATCAGTGAGACAAGTTTTATCCGTGCAACCTTCGAGATGTCGTCAAGCAACCCTCGACCGATGGCTGCAATTCTTTTCCTATATAGTGCCGTGCAATCGTATAGAAGATGTTTAATGGTCTCCTCCTCTTCTACTTCCTGACTGCTTCTACAATAGTCGTTATATGGCGTACCAAGTCTACTTGCATGTCTACCTATTAGACAGTGGCCTGCTAGCACTCCTACTAGAGTTTTTATATCTTTCCATACACGTGTGAAGCGCTGTAGCTGCTTTGTTTACCCTAGCTTCCAAGTTTTGATGAATACCATTTAAAGTTGGCGGCGTGAATTCTGGAGTACTGTATTTCTATTTTTTTATTTGCTAGCATTTAAATTTAGTCGTATGATACGGTCCATCGATTAATATCGTTTAATATTTTCTGCATAAGGCTAGCGAGGGTATTCGGGAACTTGCTTCTTACCGAAACTGCCATATCATCAGCTTAGGCCACAACATATATCCCCTTCTTTTGCAGATCCACAAGCAGTTTATTCATTGTCAGGATCCAGAGAAGCGGGGATAACACGCCTTTTTGGGGTGTACCCCTTTGGACAGATCTGACATCGTTGAAGCTACCAGCATCGAAATAGTTGACCTGGCCAAGAGTATCTGTTTAACTAATTTCTGGAGAGGCTCAGAGATGTCTAGATCCTTAGGCGCGCTCAGTATGGCCTTCGGCTGGATGTTATTGAAAGCACCTTCTATATCTAGGAAAGCTACGAGGACGTGTTCTTTTATCTCCAGGGACTTTCCAATCTCTGGTACCACTAAGCATAACGCCGTTTCTGTGGATTTACCCTTAGATTACGCATGCTGCGCAACTGCCATTTTTTCTGGGTTTAGTTTTCCCTTTATGCGTATTTCTATAAGTCGTTCCAGCGTTTTTAAAAGAAATGAGGAAGGACTAATTGGTCTAAAATCCTTTGGATTAATGTGTGAGCTTTTGCCTGCCTTTGGTTTATATATCACCTCGACTTCCCTCCATACCGAGGGAATATAGTTTAATTGCAGTGCCCCTTTAAGCATGGTTGTTAACCAGTTTATTATGTGGCTCAGGGACTGTGTAACTGAGCTTGAAATAATCCATCTGTTTCCGGCGATTTATTAGGCTTGAAGCTGCCTATCGACCAATAAACATTACTATCTGACACTATGCCTAAGGGAGGCGACTCTGAGCCCAGTTCACTCTCCAGTCTATGCCCCCTTATGTTGTCGGAACTGTCTGAGAACTGACTATCCACTAGTAGGCCTTGAGTCTCTTCACTGGATACCGTCCAGCTGTGGTCTGGCTTCTGAAGGTATCCGATGCTATGTTTCGACTGTGTTATTATTTTTCTAAGTCGAGACGCTTCTGTCGAATTCTTGATGTCATTACAAAAAGATTTCTACAAATTTCTTTTTTTCTTCCTTACCTCCTTTTTATTTGACCTTAAGAGGTTATAATAGTGATCCCACTCTTCTTCTTTTTGGGATAATTTGGCAAAATTAAATTGCTTTCTACAATCTTTCTGTAAGTTCTTAAGTATAGGAGACCACCAGGGGGGCCCAATTCTTCCCCTACTGTTCGTTAATAGACAAGCCACCTCTAGTGCTTGATGACAAGAATCTGTAAACTGTTTAACGAGGATGTCTAGGTCCACTTTGTTCTCTGGTTGAAATGGTGGAATCAATACGCTTTTTTAGCTCCTGCATGTACATCGGCCAGTTCGTTTTCCTATGATTGTTAAATTTCTCTTCCCTAATTACATTCTCTTCAATAAAGCACTCAATATAGCGGTGATTTGAGAAGGAGTGTTCCTCCAGTACCCTCCAAAGCGTCATTTTATCCACCAGTTCTTCCAACACTAGTGTTATATCTAATACTTCCTGTAGCGTACTACCTTTGTTGCATAACAAAAGCTCCTATTAAATAATTAAAGAGAAACTCACCCCTTTTATTGTCCGTGCTGCCCCATAGTATGAGGGGTGCGTTGGAGTCGCAGCCAAGTATAATCGAGCACTTAAATGCTTCGGTTTCTTGTACCAGCTCTTTGATCAGCGATGGTACTGCTTCCTCGTCATACGGCATGTAGCTTGATTCCAGCCGGTATTTCTTTCCGCCTGTCTCCCCTTAAATACAAATTTAAGAGCCCAGTTCGGGCATCCATCTCATGTGTCTACATGTGATAGAGAAATATTTCATGAAGGTTATGAACAATGGCAGTCTTCCCGGGTTATGCTTACACCACCCAAAATTATCTCAAGCACAAAAATTGTGTTCCTTTCAAGGTCAAGCAAAAGTCAAACAGTGCACACTTAATGACGATCAATTTAATTTGGCTTGGGAAGCGCTAAAATCATGATATGAAATAGAAAGAATAGTGGTGAATGATCAAATAATGATACCACTAAGGGCTAAGTTAGGATGTAACCGAACATTTTATACTCTCGCAAAGTCAATTGTTATACTCGTTTGAGATTTCTATATGTAGGTATTTTAATAAGTGGAAGTCGGAACTGTTGTCTCTGTTATTTACATTCACAGAGAAATTAATTAGAGCAATTTGTAAACTAAATTAACTCAAGTTATGAGAAATCGTTCTTGTGTTTTGTTGTATACGCTTTTATATAGAATGAATTACAACTGTATTGAGGAGGATGAAAAGAAATCGTTTTTTGACAATTAATAAAATTCGATATTCTTATACATGTTTAGCTTAGAAATAATATATATTAACAACTCAAAAATTATATTTTAATATTAATTTTTATATAATATTTACAATATTAAACACAAATTTTTTAGAGATTCATATACATACATATATCCAAATTATATTTATACATTTATTTATACAATAATGTCATATATCAGGGTTTTTTTTTCTGGGTATCGAACTTTAAGTTGGCATTACTGTTCAAGATGGCTACCGATCTGTCAAGTAATTTATTCTTAGTTTTGTTTATTGTATAAGCCTAGATTTATACAATGGTTTGGTTTGGCAATTCATCGTAAATAGATCCATGCCTGAACAACGCTGGAAAATAGTGCAACTTTATTTCGAAAATAATGGTTCTGTGCGGAATACGTATCGCGCAGTACGTTCATTTTATCGTCGAGCGCACTTCTGGTTGAATGGCTACGTCAACAAATAAAACTGTCGCATTTGGAGTCAAGCTAATCCTCAAGTGTATGTCTAAACACCGTTACATCTAGAAAACCTGACTGTTTGGTGCGCTTTATGGGCTGGTGGAATCATTGTTCCGTACTTCTTCAAAAGCGATGATAGCGAGAACGTTACAGTCAATGGTGATCGGTATAGAGCCATGATTACTTACTTTTTCATTCCTGAATTAAACAACCATGATGTCCAGGAGCTGTGGTTCCAACAAGACGGCGCGAAATGTCACACGGCTCATGCCACAATCGACTTATTGAAAGACACGTTTGGTGACCGCCTAATTTCACGTTTTATACCTGTAAATTGGCCTCCAAGATCTTGTGATTTAACACCGCTAGACTACTTTCTGTGGGGTTATGTAAAGTCATTGGTCTATGTCCATTAGCCACAAACGCTTATTCATTTGGAAGAAATCATATTTAAAATGTAATGCAACAAGATTATCTTTCGGATAAATAAAATTCATGTCAATCGAATAATCCATCGTTGTTTTATTGAAATTTAAAATTCTATACCTCTAAAAAACACCCTTTATACTAACAAATTATACATATAATTAAATTTTTACACTCTCGCAACTTTTTGCTACAGAGTATAATAGTTTTGTTTACCTAACGGTTGTTTGTATTACCTAAAACTAATGGAGTTCGATATAGGGTTATGTATATATAAATGATCAGGATGAAGAGACGAGTTGAAAACCGGGTGACTGTCTGTCCGTCCGTCCGTCCGTGCAAGCTCTAACTTGAGTAAAAATTGAGATATATTTATGAAACTTGGTAGACATGTTTCTAAGTACCGGGAGACGGTTGGTCGTGCAGATGGGCGTAATCGGACCACGCCCACAAAACGCCATTAATCAAAAACAAAAAAATTGCTATAACTAAGCTCCGCAATAAGATACAAGACTGTTATTTGGTACACAGGATCACATTAGGGAGGCGCAGCTGCAGCTAACATTTTGTTTTAAAGCGGGCGTGGTCCCGCCCCTAATAGGTTTAATGTGCATATCTCCAAAACCGCTAATGCTATATTTACAAAATTCACTGCAAGCAAATGCTTTTAGAACTTCTATTGACGGTGTTAAAATAGTTGAAAGCGGGTGACAACTCCGCTCACTCCCCATATAACGGAACTGTTAAAAACTACTAAAAGCGGGATAAATCAAGCACTAAATACGCCAGAGGCTTTACATTTTATCTCTGGGATGGTGTGAGATGACTTAATAGGAACCGCGTTCAAAATTAGACAGTGGGCGTGGCACAGCCCACTTTTAGGTGAAAACCCATATCTTGAGATCTGCTTAACCTATTTCAACCAAATTCGGTGCATAACGTTCTTTTCATATTTCTATGTTATAGTGCGAAAATGGGCTAAATCGGACTACAACCACGCCTATTTCCCATATAACACCATTTTCAATTCCATCTGATTCTTTCACTTTCCACTATGCATATCAAGCAACAATGATTATATCGGGGTAAAACTTTGCGTGAATAATACGTTTAAAGTATGCCACCTTGTGACCAAAAATTGTCTAAATCGAATTAAAACTGTTCAAGCCGCTAAGTACTAAATATGTGGATCCCAGTGCCTATAGTTGACCTTCTACCGAAAATATCAGCCAATCCACAAAGAAATCTCAAACAAGTATACCATTTGACTTTGAGAGAGTATAAAATGTTCGGTTACATCCGAACTTAGCCCTTCCTTACTTGTTATGGTATATTTTTGTACACACAGCTTACGTACTTTTGTATACCTATATATTACATATTGTAGATACTCACTAACATAATAATACAGATTATTTAGTTATATTTATAATAATAATAAACCCAACGATTACCCTCCTCCCGCCCAACCGACGCGAGGGGCGCAATCCGCATACGTGCGGAATTAGCCGAGTCAGAAAAGGCAAGAGAGTTTTTTAAGTGTTGAGATCTAAAACTGCTCAGCTACAGAAACAAAAATTTCAACAGCTAAGATCTAAAGTTACAATATTATAAATTGTTACATTTTCATTTATTAAGAGAAAACAATAAAGTCTTTTTAATTTTGAAAAGTGAGTCAGATAAGTCAAATGTGCTGGAATGAGAATTAAAATCATGACATATACGGCGGAATGGCTCGTTTAGTTCAAAATTTGATCTACAGGATTTTAGCAGTAAAGGTCTAAACTGCCTCGAAAGGCGAACCGGGATATTAAATTTAATTTCAGACAGGAGAAAAGAACTGCAAACAGTTCCATTCAAAAGTTTCACTAAGAATATTATGCCAAGCATTTTCCTACGACTAGAAAGTGTAGGTAGATTAATAAGTTTTAAACGACTTGTGTATGGAGGTAGACTTACCCTAGCATCCCATCGGAAATGCGCTAAGGCGAAAAGTAAAAATTGTTTTTAAACCGACTCTAACTTGTCAGAATGGATTTGGTAGCTAGGGTTCCATACCACAGAGCCATATTCCAATATAGGTCTAACCAAAGTTGTATAAAGTGTTTTAGTAATATACGGATTTCTAAATTCTTTAGACCAACGTTTAACAAAACTGAGGACAGCTTTTGCTTTCAAGACCATGGTATCAATATGAAGACTGAAATTAAGCTTAGGGTCCATATTAACTCCCAAATCAACATAGTTTAAAACTTGCTCTAGAATATGGTGTTTTATTACGTAAGAAGAGGGGTGCACAGATCTACGGGAAAAGCACATCGTCTTACATTTATTGAGATTCAATGGCAAATCATTTCTATCACACCATGCAACCAAATTGTTTAAGTCTGTTTGCAACAGACACCTTTCCTCAGTTGAAGTGTATGATTTAAAAAGCTTTACATCGTCAGCGTATAATAAAATTTTTGAGAATTTTATTACTGAAGAGATATCGTTAATAAACAACAAGAACAGAATCGGGCCAAGATGACTACCTTGCGGAACACCAGAAGAAACATTAATTGTATCTGAAGGTGTATCCTCAAATATCACTCGTTGTGTTCTATTATAAAGATAGGAAGATACCCATTGAAGGAATCTTGGCTGAAAGCCCAGAAGATCAAGTTTATGTATGAGAATCGAGATATTTACTTTATCGAAAGCTTTGCTAAAGTCTGTGTATATAACATCCGTATGCTTATGTTCCCTAAAACCCAATGATACATGGTTTACAAATTCAAGTAAGTTTGATATAGTCGAGTTCCCTTTACGAAATCCATGCTGAGATGGGGAAATTAACGGAGAAATCGAAAAGGTTATATGGTCAGTGATGATAGCTTCAAAAAGTTTAGGTATAACTGATAGTTTTGCGATACCTCTATAGTTTTCAATGTTCGATCTAAATCCATATTATATTTTAGAAATTAGTAGTTTAGTTCATTGTATTGAAATTAAGTGCTCGGGAAGCCCCTCCGTAAATTGCTTTGGCCTAACGCTTTTTAAAACAGCGATCTATGGTACCTGTTTTGAAAGGTCTGCTCATGAAGGCTAAATTAACAATAACTTATGTATAATTAAGTATGGTACACACATATGTAGAGCAGGTATGTATATTTTTTTCTTTCTGTCTTAAGATCTAAAAAATGGGTAAATCCCAAAAAGTACTTAAATGTAATTTTCTTGAGTTTACAGTTCACCTCATGACCTTCATTTAAAAATGTGTCGCAAAACTGAAATAATAGATAATAGTATTTTAACCGATGGGATCGCAGTTTATCTATTACCACATAAAAAGGATCTTTAGCCCTTTTGATACTACACTACTAATATTTATCTCACGCGATTTTTTCTAGAAAGATATTTTTGTTCTATACAAAGTCCAGCACTATAAGAAACTTTTTTACATTGTTGTCTGGTATATTTTGTTATAAGTTCAACATGATGGCTGAGAAAATATACGTATAGACTGATTATCACCAAATATTAGACGAAATATTTGTATATAGATATCTATATCTATATCAATCTCGATTAGTTTTAGGTGATGCAAACGACCATTTGGTGAACAAAACTATACTCTGTTGCAACATGTTGCGAAAGTAGAAAAATGTTGCGAAAGAATTCAATATTTATTATTCGATTATTATTTGGTATCTTATTAACTTATGTTATTGATCATAGAATTATTTAGTGTCAGTACTATTTTTTTCTCCGAAATGTTAACTTTAACAAAAAAGAAGCTATTTAACTCAAACATGCTATATGTGATATAAACTGGTTAGCGGAATCAGTATATTAGGGTTATAAGGTTTAACCAAAGGTCTAGACCAATTTCATTCATATGTAGCGATAAACCACATTATTTTTAAGAAAAACTATCCATTTAATTTTATTAAACTATCAAATTAACGAAAAAAATTATACCATAAGCAATACATGTGAGCTGGGGAAATTCGAGGACCGCTTTAACACATTTTCGGCATTAAACTATTGTATGTATATTATTTTACGTTTGTATAAAGCCAAACGGAAGTTTGAATTTTTTACGCAAAGTGTGTTGGAGCTAGGGCCAATATATCCCCGATAATAGGTACTAGGGCGGAACCGACATTTTTATACTCTTGCAATTCGCCAGAATCAAAGGCCAGGAAATTCCTTGAGGTGTGGCAAAACCTTATATTAAAACAAGTTAGGAAGTTCTAAGTTCGGGTGTAACCGAACATTTTGTACTCTCGTAACTTGAAGGATCAAAGCCCGGGAAATTACTTCAGGTGTTCGCAAAATTTTATATTAAAGGAAGTATTGATCCGATTCAAGCAATTTTTAGCAAGAAGACATACTATTATCCAGAGTTTCATTTATTTATTTTATTATATGAATTTTAATTATGTATCTTACACATTGACCGATTAATGGCGGTTTGTGGGCGTGATAGTGGTCCGATTACGCCCAATACAATACCAAACTTCTTACGGTGCCAATGAACATTGGTACCAAGTTTCATCAAGATATCTTAATGTTTACTCAAGTTACAGCTTGCACGGATGGATGGACGGACGGACAGACAGTTACTCGGATTTCAGCTCGTCCCTGATCCTGTATATATAAATACAAACCAAAAGTAGTAGTAGAATTCTATAAGTGATGTCTTACGAGACCTCCAACCAGATTTAATGCTCCTCATATTAAACTTGCATATATTCAAATACGTATTCAGTGGAGACGTTGGAAAAATGTATCAACAAATAGTCGTGCATAATGACAATCAAGATTTTAAGCGGAATATTTTACAAAATCTTAGTCCATTACGCAACTATAAATTATAACAGTGATCTTTAGCGTTAACTTTTCTTTATACTTAGTCATTCGAATACTACTCGAATAGGTAGAAGACAAAAATACAGAATTTCCTCTGACAACCCCACCCTGTCTGGAAGTCACTGTCTGTCACAGGCAGTGATCTTTAGCGTTAACTTTTCTTTATACTTAGTCATTCGAATAATACTCGAATAGGTGGAAGACAAAAAGACAGAATTTCCTCTGACAACCCCATCCTGTCTGGAAGTCACTGTCTGTCACAGGCGTGCGATTCACTGTCATAAATTATACATATCCCCAAAACCGCAGGGGTTACCTTAAAAAAGATTAAATGGCATACCTAAAGAATTTCCTAATTCCTTCAATTCGAAATGAGCTAATATCCATTTTGTCCGCAATAACTAAAAGGCAAATTTTATCCTTTTTGTCGAAACCTTTCGCCAATTATGATACATTCGTAAAATCGAAAAATGCCTTAAATCGAATGTTTTTTACCTATAATTAACCATCTTTTAAAGTAAATAACCAATTTGAAAATCTCTTAGTAACAAAAGTTTTCGCAGTTTGATACTACATCACTCCTTGATACTTAATTTCTTAATCAAATTTATTTATTGCTTCTTTAAGTTTAATCTCATTTGACGTATAGCCTGTTTGAGTAATGGAATGCACATCATAGGCATTGTTACTTGCATTGGAATCTACAAAACCATCATCACAGTTCCGCTCATGAATATGCGCGATTCCAAATGAACACTGGGAAATTAGTTTTAAACACAAAACTGAAAGCTATTAACATAAAATGACTGTATTGGTCGTATATCCCGCTATTGAACTCTCCTCGAGGGTGCCGACTGATTATAGATACCACAGTATTACGTCGTAGGCTGGGACGGCAATAGTTCGCTCCTGCTGTGATAGTGAAGTATCTAGCTAAGTTCAGACTTCCTATCTGGATGCTCATTGCTCCTCTATAGCACAGCATCCAGATAGGGAGTCTTACTATGGTTGGGGGACCAAAAAGGGCTGGATCAAGGTGTCATCCGTAACAAAATAGCCTTACTTGTGCAAGTGGACATACTTTGTCCTACACTCGTAGGTCCAAAATATGAGCCAAAACAATCAAAATATGAACACAAATTTAAAGTAGTCTGGATCTCCTGTAAAAAAGCCGGAGGAACCTGGTTATTCCCAGAGAAGAGCCAATTGCCAAGGTAAGGCTAAGACATGTATAATGGCTAATAGAAAGCTTAATGTTTTCATATTACATAGCTCAAGACACCACTGCAGTAAACTGGGAGACGAGCAGTAGCAAATGCCGGCTGGTGTCATGCTACATGCCGTATGAAGAAGAGGTAGTGCCATCGCACGTGCTTGACTATACTTGGACTCTAATGCACCCCACAAATTATTGAGCAGCACGAATATCAACGAAAGGTTATTTAACAGAGGTAATACGCCAACATTTATAAAAAGAAACTTGCAAGAAGTATTAGACATTACACTCATGTCGGAAGACTTGATAAATAGGTTAACCCAATGGAGAGTTCTTGAAGAACACTCCTTTTCGGACCACCCCTAAATTGAATGAAGAATTGAAGAGCATGTAGACAAGGTAGAAAATTTCAGGAATCATAGGGAAACGTACAGGCAAAGAGGATCTGGACATCCTCGTTAAACAGTTCGCAGATTCTGGTCGACAAGAATTAGAGGTGACTTGTCTAATAACACGTAGTAGTGGAAGAATTAGGCCCCCCTGGTGGTATCCCGTACTTAAGAACTTACAGAAAGATTCTAGAAAGCAATTTAATTTAGCCAAACTATCCCAAGAAGAAGAGGAGGGGGTAACTATTATATCCTCTTTAGGTCATATAAAAAGAAAGTAAGGAAAGCAAAAACTCATAGAAATCTTTTTGTAATGATATCGAGAATATGGTGGAAGACTTTCGAATTAGAAAAATAATGACACAGGCGGTACATAATATTGGATACCTTCAGAAGCCAGATCCCAACTGGACGGTATCCAGTGAAGAGTCTTTAGGTCTGCTAATGGATACTCAATTCCCAAGCAGCTTCGAAAGCCACACGATTCAGTATAGACTAGGCAGTGAAGAGAAAACAGACTCCCCTCCTGTAGACGTAGTGTCAGATACTAATGTATATTGGGCGATAGGCAGCTTCAAGCCCTTTAACTCGTCGGGACCAGATTGTTTAGTCCCGTCTGTTACAGCAGCCCCAGAACTACAAATTAAACTGGTTGCTAACCATGCTTAAAGGAGCATTGCAATTAAACTATATTCCCTCGTTATGGAGGAAATTCAAAGTGATATAAGCCGTTTCTAACATTCGCAACGATTCTGCACAGGAAATTTGGTATGAAACACAAAATTTTATGCAAATTTTTTGTTCAATATTGTTTTCCATTGTAAAAATCGCAAAACACTACTAAGGTCGACTGATTTCAACAGCTGCTGCAAACAAACTCGCGCTCATTTTTGGAATAGTAATTAAGGACAGTGCTACCAACTTAACAACAAAAAAAGTGGTGAAAAATATTTAGGCAAAAGCTCACATACAAATTCAAAGAATTTTAGATCAATTAGTCTTTCCTCATTTATCTTAAAAACGTTGCAAAGG
This sequence comes from Bactrocera oleae, assembly GCF_042242935.1. Taxonomy (NCBI): domain Eukaryota; kingdom Metazoa; phylum Arthropoda; class Insecta; order Diptera; family Tephritidae; genus Bactrocera; species Bactrocera oleae. The sequence continues at coordinate 30,875,532 of NC_091537.1, forward strand.
CTAGTGAGTAACACATAAGGAGCAATCTAAACCCACAAAAAATGGCAGTTTCGCAGCGTGCGTATTCTAAGGTAAAATACACAGAAACAGCACTAAGCTCAGTGATAGGCGAGATTAAAAAGTCTCTAAAGGCTTTCTTAGACATACAAATACAAAGTGCTTTTATTAACATCCAGTCAAATGCTAGATTTCGACATCTCTAAGCCTCTCGGAATATTAATTGAACAGATGCTCGTGGGTAGGTCAATAATTTCAACGCTAGGAGCTTGAACGATTTGCAGCTCTGTCCAAAGGCGTACACCCTGAGAAGGCGTGTTATCTCCATTTTTCTAAATCTTAACAATCAACAAAAATGGAGTATATGTTGTGGCTTCCCCTGACGATGTGGCAGTTTCAATAAGAGGTAAATTCCCGAATACCCTCGTTAACCGTTTGCAGGCAATATTACATGAAATGAAGGCTGAACTTTAATGCTAAGAAGACAGAGTTTGTATTATTAAATTCTGTCAGGCTAGCAATAGTAGATACGGCAAGCTCTTTGGTTTAATTTTAGACAGGAAGCTTTCATGGAAACCAAACTTGAAAGCTAGAGTAAAGAAAACAGCCACAGCATTTTACACGTGTAAAGAATGGTTGAGCTCGAATAGGGACTAACGCCTCGGATAGTTCTCTGGCTCTACACAGCAGTTGTAAGGCCGATTATTACTTACGGTATATTGGTATGGTGATCAAAAAAAAAAAATACACGGTAAGACGTATGGAGAGCGTACAAAAAGCAGCCAGTATTTGCATCAGTGGAACTCTCAGGACAACGCCAAGCCGGGCGCTAAACGTAATCTTTCACTTACTGCCAACAGATCTGTTTTGCAAGCAAATGGCAGCGAAGTCAGCTAGGGAATCTTCCCTATTAGTCGCCAGTAACAGGGGACATTCTGTGATACTTTAAAAGTTTTCATTTCTTCCCATTACCACGGATTTTTGAAATCCCACAGAGGTTAATTTAAATTCGGTCCCAAAATTGCCTTCCATTCTAGAGAAGAGTGAAAAAGGGGCGAGGTGGGCAAGAACACAGGGATAAGCATCTATACGGATGGTTCCAAACTAGATAACCGAGTGGGCGGTGGTGTTTTCTCTGCAAAATTAGATACCAAAAACGCCTTCCGTCTTCCATACCACTGTAGTGTTTTCCAAGCGGAGGTCACAGTAATTAAAGAAAGCCTTTTTGTTCTGACAAGGAGTGTGTTCACAACAAGGAATATTTTTATATATACAGATAGCCAGGCGGCTTTGAGATCACTAAAGTCTCTTAGGGTTTCGTCTAAGCCAATGAAAGAATGCGTTGATCTCTTAGTGGATCATACATCCTATTTCACGATAACCCTACAATGGGTTCCAGGACATAGTGATATTCCTGATAAGGAGGGAATATATATGTCTCTGGCTACTTGCAGATATTTAATCGACAAACCTGTTGAATGAATGAAATATGTTTAAAAATTTAAAAGAAAGGATATAAGAACTCTAGTACAAGTACTAGCAGGCCACTGTCTAATAGTCAGACATGCCGGTATACTAGAAACGCCATACAACGTAGAAACTGTCAGGAGGTAGAAGAGGAGGAGACCATTAAACATCTTCTATGCGATTTTAAGGCTCTATATAGGGTGGATCAGAGAGCAGTCAATAGAGTGAGGAGACTTTAGCCCTGGTGGTATCACAATGAGCCTCATAAAGGCCTAGGTACGTCGATGGACAGCCACTTTACCTACCTACCTATATCAAGAAAAACTGCTGCTGCTAGGATCAAAGTTGATTCAATTAAGTTTTCGCCATCGCGCCTAATGAATCCTGCTTTTAGTACGTACAACTTGTATATCATCTTTCTCATCGAATCCTTATTATATATTTTTATGTTCTTTAGCTTTTTTGTAAATGGCTCCATACTTTCTACAGATAACCAAGAAAAAACTTGTACAGTGAGATGGTTTGAATTTGAATTGACTTATCTCGTAAACTATTAAAACTTTTAAGTTGCATCCAAAAGTAAGAAAAATATCGTTTTATTAATTTTATGTAAAATGTAATTGAAATATAGTTTTTAAAATTCACTTTTCTGCAAAAGATTAAAATATTCATAATAACTCCATTTTTGAAAACCAAAAAAAAAAAAAACAGCTTGCATAAATTGACATTTTAACACCCTTGAAGGAAAATTAATACTTTGCATGTACACATTTGCCCTTTATCATGGTGTGCAGTGTTTTATTCATGGAATGCACCAAATTTTATGTAAGTTCAGGATGTATATTTTTCCATATGTCCTGAAGAGCAGCCATAACCGTATTTTCGCTATTAACTTTGCACTCTCGTAACTTCGTCTCCACATAAGTTCACAGGTGTTCATGTATGGACTCTGTAGATGGTGCAGTAGTACTATTTTCACGTTGTACAACAACCATTCCTTAACCACTAAAGCAGAATGCTATGCTAAATAAAGCAGTAGCCACCATTTAAATGGAGTTTAGCTGCTGTCGGAGCCAATTTATTTTTTAATATTGCCTAGTTGTTCATTCTTTACATAATTCCTTCGATCAAAACAATTTGTTCCCACTGCACTTCTTTTGCTTCCATTGCATCTCACACCAGACAATGCAGCCTCCTCCATGTTGACAGTCTTATTTTATTTTTAATTTTTTAGCGCTTAGTCTTCTTTACGCCATACAATTCGACGACCATCAGATCCAAATAAATTAAATTGGACTCATCTATAAAAAAAATTCAGAAAGCCAAAATTCGTTATTCCGGTGGATATACTCATTGGAATATAAAAAACGGTTCGGTCTAAAATTGGGTGAAAACAAGAAGTTCCGTACAGCTAGTTATATGGGGAGTAAGCGTTATTATTATCCGGTTTGGAAGATATGTACATTAAACCACAGCCCACAGGTGTCACTGGCTACTGCGATCCCCTTTACCAAATTAAAGTGTTGTATCTCAATTTGCGGCGGCTTCGTTATGACACATTAAAAACTTTCGTTTAATGTCGTTTTGTAGGCGGGGCAATGGTCCGATTCCGCCCAACTGCAATGCCAACCACCCTCGGGTGCCAAGGAATGTGTTCATTTATACATGTATATATATACATAACTCGGTATCTATCTCGATTAGTTTTTGGTAATACAAACAACCGTTAGGTGAAGAAAACTATTATACCCTGTAGCAGCATGTTACTAAAGTATAAAAATAAATGAGGTTGTCACATTGTTACTCTTGGTTAGAGTTTAAAAACGGAATAAATTTGAGAGGAAAGCCTCTTCAAAGTCAAATCATCCCTCTGTAGAAGTTTTTTTCGTTGGTTCGCTTTATATTAGATAAAAGATTTTCATTACATATACGTATTCCGAAAAGGTTTTGGAATTTAGTCATCTAACCATCACTGGAAAAAAAGTTTTGTCGTAGAACTTAGAATAAAACTTTTTGGCCATTGACATTAAATTGATACCATTAACTTTAAAATGGCACCACTAATAGGGAATTAGGTTTCGACATTAAGTCATAAACCATTTGTAGACGGCCTGCTCCATTCTACAAAATTCACTTTGTTGGGGTTTATTTTATACAGTACTGATAATCGTTTAATTGAACAATTCGTTCAAATACAGGAATCCCACTTAATTGGATTAATCAACAAAAAAACTCATATGTGCACTTTAAGTATTTATTTAGTTTTTAGTAATGATATCTAAATAATATTTTTAAGTTTAAATGAAAAAATATAAGGAGCAAAAACAAAACAATGTACTTCTATATATAGAGATAATTGTTCTAAAAAATATAAATATACAATAAAAACTTAAGGAACAAACTAGTTCATATTATTGTATATATGCAGAACGTGCATTCACATATTTAAAGATCGTTGCATACATTTTTAAAATATTAATTGAAACAAGTAACGAAGGACTAAGTTCGGATGTAACCGAACATTTTATACTCTCTCAAAGTCAAATGGTATACTCGTTTGAGATTTCTTTGTGGATTGACTGATATTTTCGGTAGAAGGTCAACTATAGGCACTGCGGTCCACATATTTAGTACCTAGGGGCTTGAACAGTTTTGGTTCGATTTAAACAATTTTTGGTCACAAGATGGCATACTTTAAACGCATTATTCGTGCAACCCCGATACAAACATTGTTGCTTGATTTGCATAGTGGAAAGTGAAAGAATCAGATAGAATTGAAAATGGTGTTATATGGGAAATAGGCGTGATTGTAGTCCGAATCGCCCAATTTTCGCATTATAACATGGAAATATAAGAAGAACGTTATGCACCGAATTTGGTTGAAATCGGTTGAACAGATCTCAAGATATGGGTTTTCACCTAAAAGTGGGCTGTGCCACGCCCACTGACTAATTTTGAACGCGGTTCCTATAAAGTCATCTTATACCATCTCAGAGATAAAATTTAATGTCTCTGGCGTGTTTAGTGCTTGGTTTATCGCGCTTTTCGTATTTTTTAACAGTACCGTTATATGGGGAGTGGGCGGAGTTGCCACCCGATTTCAAATATTTTCACACTGTTGGTAGAGATTTTAAAAACATTTGATTGCAGTGAATTTGGTTATTATAGCATTAGCGGTTTAGGAGATATGCACATTAAACTTATTAGGGGCGAGACCACGCCTTTTTTTAAAATTTCACTGCAAATGCCCCTCCCTAATGTGATCCTTTATACCAAATAACAGTCTTGTATCTTATTGCGGAGCTTAGTTATGGCAATTTATTTGTTTTTGATTAATAAAGTTTTGTGGGCGTGTCAGTGGTCTGATTACGCCCATCTGCAACACCAACCGTCTCACGGTACCAAGAAACATGTCTACCAAGTTTCATAAAGATATCTCAATTTTTACTCAAGTTAGAGCTTGCACGGAGGGACGGACGGACAGACAGTCACCCGCATTTCAACTCGTCTCTTCATCCTGATCATTTATATATATAACCCTATATCTAACTCGATTAGTTTTAGGTGATACAAACAGCCGTTAGGTGAACAAAACTATTAAACTCTGTACCAAGAGGTTGCGAGAGTATAAAAATGTGTAATTCGTTGTGTATATTGTTCAATCTACGTGAAATAACATCCGATTCCATATTCCCTAATTCACACAAAAACTTATTTTCTGAATAAAGATATATGTATTTAAAACTTCGAGAACTGGCGGAGGCTGTGAAGGATCTTCTTTCTCTTGTTTCTCAGCATCAGCACCATCCAAAATATCTTCACCAATACCCATATACCTATATATGTACCATATGTTTTCAATTGCTTTGCAGAGATGCTAACTGCTGATTATCACAAATGCTGTGAAATATTTATGTGTCTGATAATTTTTTTAACGAAAGTTTTTTGTGCAATTAACCAGGGGAAATTAACGGTATATATATTTTTTTCAATAACACGCATTAAATTAGGGTTAAATTAGGGTTTTAGGAAAACTTCATATTACAAAATGTTTCGAAAGAATTCAACATTCATTATTCGACGAAATCGTCAATGGATTACAATCAAGTTTGTATTTTATTATGTTATATTATAGGTCATATACTCATTACTATATTTTACTTCATCTTCAAATGAGATATATGGGATATAAACTCAACTTAACAATTTATAAATACATAATAGACACATTGAACAACATATTCGGCATAAGGTTTGTTAGAATAACAAAAATCAATATATGTAGTATTTGGTAGTTGGGGTATTCGTAGACTAAATTCGATTATTTCGGCATACAAGTATATACAATATAGTTAGGTGTAGCAAAAATAAATCCAATATTTTTCCAATAGACTGCGTTATTTATCTGTATCTGTATCTGTTGTATAAGTCCGATCGGGTTGGGCTAGATGGTGTTAGAAAGATGACATTTCGCACTAAAAAAGCTTTTCTGACAGTTTTGTAATTTGTTGATTCAGTTTTATTTAAGCGTGCGTCAAAGATGGACACTAGCAAAGTGAAAATAGATATATCTTACAGTTTTTCTTCGATAAGGACGAAAACGCAAGCCAGCCGGCTGAAAATATGAATAGCGGTTAAATCGAAAATATTTTGATAAGGTATATGCGGCCTAAGAAAGTATTGACACGATTCAAAACATTTTTGACTTACTTGCATACTATTATCAGAAAGGGACTCACTCCGAATTGCAATAATATATCTCACAGATTGACCGTTATTGCCGGTAAAAAGTTAGCACCATCCACTTTTGTCCCCATGTTCCATAACTGTGGGTTTGAACAGTTATGGTCCTATTTTGACAATTTTTAGGCTTAAGTCACGGAAAAATATTTTAGAATTGAGGATTCAACCTAACGGTTGTTTGTATCACCTAAAACTAATCGAGTTAGATATAGGGTTATGTATATATAAATGATCAGGATGAAGAGACCAGTTGAAATCCGGGTGAATGTCTGTCCGTCCGTGCAAGCTGTAACTTGAGTAAAAATTGAGATATCTTTATGAAACTTGGTACACATGTTTCTTGGTACAGTAAGACGGTTGGTATTGCAGATGGGCGTAATCGGACTACTGCCCGCCCACAAAATGCCATTAATCAAAAACAAATAAATTGTCATAACTAAGCTCCGCAATAAGATACAAGACTGTTATTTGGTACACGAGATCACATTAGGGAGGGGCATCTGCAGTTAAATTTTTTTTAAGTGGGCGTGGTCCCGCCCCTAATAGGTTGATGGGCATATCTCCTAAACTACTAAAGCTATAATACCAAAATTCACTGGAAGCAAATGTTTTTATCACCTCTACCTACGGTGTGAAAATCGGGTGACTCCATATACTACTTATAATGCTTTTCGTTATGCTAACCAGTTTTAAGCCGAATATGTCGGTCAGTAAGTATTACTATTTTTATACTCTCGCAACCTGTTGCTACAGAGTATAATAGTTTTGTTCACCGAACGGTTGTTTGTATCACCTAAAACTAATCGAGTTAGATATAGGGTTATGTATATATAAATGATCAGGATGAAGAAATGATCAGGATGTTGAAATCCGGGTGACTGTCTAATAGGTTTAATGTGTATATCTACTAAACTGCTGAAGCTATAATAACAAAATTCACTGGAAGCAAATATTTTTAGCACCTCTACCTACGGTGTGAAAATGGGTGAAATCGGGTGACAACCCCGCCCACTCCCCATGTAACGGTACTGTTAAAAACTACTAAAAGCGCGATAAATCAAGCACTAAACACGCCAGAGACATTAAATTTTATCTCAGTAATGGTATGAGATGACTTTATAGGAACCGCGTTCAAAATTAGACAGTGGGCGTGACACCGCCCACTTTTACTTGAAAACTCATATCTTGGGATCTTTTAAACCGATTTCAATAAAATTTGGTAGATAACATTCTTTTTACATTTCTATGTTATGGTGCGAAAATGGGTGAAATCGGATTACAACCACGCCTATTTTCCATATGACACCATTTTAAATTTCACTTGATTCTTTCACTTTCCACTATGCAAATCCAGCAACAATGATTATATCGGCGTAAAACTTTGCGTGAATAATACGTTTAAAGTATGCCACCTTGTGACCAAAAATTCTCTAAATCGAACCACAACTGTTCAAGCCCCTAGGTACTGAATTTGTTGACGACAGTGCCTATAGTTGCCTTTTTACCGAAAATATCGGTCAATGTGTAAGACTTTAATTGAAATTTGTGTAATAAAATATATAAATAAAACTCTCGATAATAGTATGTTTGTTTCAAAAAATGGGTTGAATCGGATCAATAGTTCTTGTAGCCCTCATATATCTAATATAAATATTTTTGAACTTCCGCGTGACTTTATACCGCATATGTGAGTTATATCAATGAAAATGAGAGAGCGTGTTTTACTCATAACAAGATCAAATCGGGTGAAAATTTTCCTTAGCCCCCATGTAACTAATATCAGGATTTTCGAACATTCGTCTGACTTTACTCCATTTGATTGGTGATGGTATGTGAGGTACCTTAATGAAACAGTGGGAGCATTTTATTAGTCTGTGGCATGTTAGTAGTATGTGGTATTGGAAAAAACTAATAAAATCGGGTTAATACTGCCCTCAAATTCCATATACTACTTTGCTTTTCGTTATTCTAACCAGTTTTATGCCGAATATGTCGGTCAGTGAGTATTAATATTTTTTTTTATGTATAAAATTGCTTCAAAATATTATATGTTCTCGAGTATAGCTGAGCAATGTTAAAATTAATATATTTCTCTATCCCCAATATATATATGATTTCCGTCTTTCCACCTGACTTTACACCGTTCCGGTTGATTAACGTGATATTTTAACGAAATTAAGTGGAAAAGATTTCTTAAAAATTATGTGGTTTGACGCTGAATTTGAATGAAATTAGTATATACTAAGTCCAAACCGTACACCTTGATATAATGAATTCCGATTCTCTGGTTGACGTTTGCCACCTAAGCTTATAATATAAAATTTAGCCACTTTGGTGGAGTTAATATCACATTCATACATATGTATATCTCACTTCAAGCAATAAAACTGAGAGTAAGTTTATGGCCTTTAATATAAGTCAAGAAGATACCAAATTTGATTGTAATTTAATCACGATATCATTTAATAATGGATATTTGATTCAATTTAATAATTTTTTTCGTCAATTTGATAATTTAATGAAGTCCATTTAAGTTTTTCTGTCCAACCTTAAACCTTATAACCCTAATATACTGATTTCCGCTCCTCTGGTACAACAGCAACCTCATATACCCCACATATTAAATCTAACCCCTTTGGTTCAGTTTATATTACATATACCATGTTTGAGTTAAATAGCTTCTTTTTATAAAAGTCAAAATAAATCTGTGATCAATAACATAAGTTAATAAGATACCAAATAATAATCGTGTAATGAATGTTGAATTCTTTCGCAACATTTTTATACTTTCGCAACATGTTGCAACAGAGTATAGTTTTGTTCACCAAAGAGTTGTTTGCAACACCTAAAGTGATAGATATAGATTTCCATATACATATATTTCTTCTAATATTTGGTGATAATCAGTGGTTAGGTATATTTTCTCAGTCATCATGTTGAACTGATTATAAAATATACCAGACAACAATGCTAAAAAAGTTTCTTAGAGTGCTGGACTTTGTATAGAGCAAAAAAATCTTTCTAGAAAAAATTGCATAAAATAAATATTAGTAATGTAGTATCAAAAGGACTAAAGACCCTTTTTATGTGGTTATAGATAAACTGCGACCCCATCGGTTTACATGCTACTGTCTATTATTTCAGTTTTGCGACACATTTTAATATGAAGGTCATGAGGTGAACTGTAAACTCAAGAAAATTACATTTTTACCTAGCGCCGTTGGCAGCTTATGAAAGGTTTAGATATTAAGACAGAAAGAAGAAAATTCAACAACAGGCCAACAGGAAGGGTGTAGTGTTCCACCAGGACAACGCCAGACCACACACTTCGTTGATGACTCGTCAGAAGCTACGGGAGCTCTGTTAAGAGGTTTTATCGCATCCACCATATAGCCCGGACGTAACGCCAAGTGATTACCACCTGTTCCTGTCCATGGCGAATGCCCTTGGTGGTGTGAAGTTGAACTCAAAAGAGGCTTGTGAAAAGTGGCTGTCCGAATTCTTCGCAAATAAGGAGGGGGGCTTCTACGAGGAAGGTATTATGAAGTTGCCGTCTAGATGGAAACAGATCATCGAACAAAACGGCGCATATTTTAACTAAATCCGATCACTGTAACACTTTTTATAAAGCATTGAATGAAGAGCAAAAAAGCGGAAGGGAGATACCTTCCAACCTTATATCAGTACATTGTTTTTGTAGTTTCAGTTTCACTAGATGTCTTTACAAGCAAAGTGCTTTATTCAAACTAATTTTAGTGTATTACACAGTACAGTGTATAGTGACGAGCAATAGCATAGCAAGGACTTACAAGGAAACAGTGAAAGAGAGCAGCACCTAGGATCCAACTTTTAACACCCGGACGGACTGAATTATATAAGTATTATCTATAAGTATTTTATATATTAATCCATTTATTATTAATTAATCATGCCTAGATTAAGTAGAAAATCTATATTACTAAGTCGTCTTCAAAATAGAAGACGTATGAGAGTTCTTCGTGCAAACTCTTTATATAGAGATAGTGAGCAGTCACAAAATAATGTAAGTCACGCTAACCGTAGATTAGATTCCGATGTACGTCTGTCCGAACAGATTATCAATACAAATCAACATAGAACCTGGCGGGAAAATTCGCAAATTCGCTCTGAAGAGTAAATAAGAGATACTCGAGGTCATAGGTCTCGGCGTGAAGACCCTGAGGTTCGATCTGTTGAGCAAGTTGCAAATACTGTTCAACATAGAACAAGGCGGCAAGATCCACAAATTCGGTCTGAAGAGCAAATAAGAAATACTCGAGGTCGTAGATCTCGTCGAGAAAATCCTGAGGTACGTTATGATGAAACACTAGGGATCATAGAGAACTTCGCGCAAGAAATCCTGAGTATAGGAATTTAGAGCGCATTCGTAATCAAATGCAAAGGGAACATGCAAGAAGAAAGAAATAAGGAGAGAGGAGCGTGATAGAGAAACACAACGTCGACAGCTTAGTAGGAGGGGTATGAGGGAAGAAATTTTGAATCAGAGACGTATTAGACAAGGTCAAGTTCGCCTTCATAGAGATAACCCACTCAATAGACAAATTGAAAACCAAAGGCAGTCCCAACAATTTCGATTAACGAGAGAAAATAATGTTATAGAAACTGATAATAGCGGCAATTTAACAGACTTCAAAAACATTTATTTCCAAAATGTAAATAAGGGCAATACTGAAATTTGTATTTGCTGCGGCTGCTTTTGGATTTCACACCAAGTTCACAAATTAAATTTCGAAACTATTGCGCAAGGTCACCCGAATGCTGCATCCGCCTTCTTTTTAATGCAAAGAAATATCTGCACAAGAAGCAGTATATTGCTGCATTGGGCTCCATCTTTCGGAAGCAAGTAATGCAGAAATATTTATAAATACCTCTCGACCTGAGGAACGTGTTCGAATGGTAAAACCTACAGCGGAACTTCAGAACCTTCCTTCAGGTTCGACTGAAATATTCGTAGCCGGTATTTTAGACCGTTATGTTCAAAGATCCGATCAGCTAGAAACTCTTTGTTTAGCTGATTTTGCATCTAGGTATAAATATTTTAAATCCAGTAGAAGAGCACAAGACAGTGATCATGAAGAAGAAGAGAGGGAAGCCTCTTAACGACGGTAGCGGTTTTGTGAAAAAACGTACCAAACCTTGTATTATTCGGTATAGAAGGTTTAACCCAGATTTGGCCAGAGTTGAGTATTTCCGCGAAATGTTAATGCTTTACTATCCATGGCGGAATGAACAGCAAGATCTCATTGAAAACGATAATGAGCAGACTTGCATAACACATCGTACTATAATTGAGGAAAATCAAAGAAAATAGGATGTTTTTGAGCAAGAGAACTTGAAAATGTTCTAGAAAGTCTTTATAATGAAATAGACTTGGACGAAGGTGCTCAAAATGAACTACCTATCGTGGAAAATGAGTTCAGAGTGTTGGCACTTCCAGAAATAAACCCATATATAAATTAGCTGGACTTGCATGGTGAAGATTCAACAGATAATGGCACTGAATCTGATTGCAATATTAGACTTATTAAACTACCCCCTTTAATTCCAGTTGAGGAATTATTTTCTTTAGTTCAAAGTCTAAATACTAAGCAAAGAACCTATTTGACACATTTGATGCACCACCTAAAAACAAATCTTCCATTTTATGAGTTCATTGGCGGCGGTGCAGGTGTAGGAAAGAGTCGTTTGATATCTGCAATATATCAAGCTCTTAATCATCGTTACAATTCTACACCTGGATCCAATCCAAGTTCCTTAAAAGTTCTTCTTTGCGCACCTACGGGTAAAGCAGCATTCGGAATAGGTGGAATGACCCTTCAATCAATATTCTCTTTACCTGTTAATGAGTTGAATAGAGAGTTGAGGCCACTTAGCAATGACACAGTGAATTCATTGTGTTCCAGACTTATCGATTTAAAATTAATCATAATTGATGAAATGTCGATGGTAGGTGCTCGTATGTTTAGCTCTGTTGATGCGAGATTAAAACAAATTTTCAAAACAGACAGCCCCTTCGGTGGTATACCGATCATAGTGTTTGGTGATTTGAAGCAACTCTCACCTGTTGGAGATAGGTGGATATTCTCTCCTAATCCCAATGATGCATACAGCACTTTAGTTGGTTCCCCTTTGTGGGAGTTATTTAATTAACAGAGATAATGAGACAAAGGGAGGATCAGACCTTTGCAATTGCATTAAATCATATGGCATCTGGTACTATGACAAATGAGGACATATCACTCACTGAAACTCGATTACATAATTTCGAAGAAGTTCCCGATGATGCCATACATTTATTTTGGTCCAATGAAGAGACAACTAATTTCAATACCCTTAAGCTCAGTCGAATCCCAACAGAAGCTTTCCTTTCAACTGCAAAAGACTCAGTTAAATGAATTGGTATAAATGAAAATGATAATATTTTGGAAAGAGTTAAACTTTTCAAAACTTCTGAAACGCAGGGACTGCCCTATGAATTGACACTAGAAACCTCCGCCAAATATATGATTACAGTGAACATAAACACGTGTGATGGCTTGGTTAATGGGGCAGCTGGACAACTTATGCAAATTGATTTCCATTGTTCTTTTCCAACAATTCTGTGGATTAAATTTTTGAAACCTTCTGTTGGTTTGATAGCACGATCAAAAAAGCCTCATCCTCTAGAAAGTTCTTGGACACCAATTGAAAAAGTTCTAAAATCTTTTGAATACAAAAGAAATGAACAAATTTCAATTGAAAGAAATCAGTTTCCAGTTGTTCCGGCTGAGAGAATAACTATTCATAAAAGTCAGGGTGTCACATATAATAAAGTTGTAGTTCATACTCGACCCAGAATGCCTGGAGCTTCAATATATGTCGCTTGTAGTCGAGCTACTTCTGCAGAAGGTCTATTCATCATAGGAAATTTTATTCCTTCTAACAAATTTTCTGAATTGGATCCCGTATTTAGGGAACTGAGGGAATTGAACACAAATAAAGCTTTGACAACAAGTTTCAATTTTATGATTTCCCGAACATCAGGACATCAAATTTTATTCCATAATGTTCAGAGTCTTCACGCTCACATTAATGATATAAAAAGCGACTGTTTGATGCTATCTTCAGATGCTTTATGTTGTGTAGAAACTTGGAGTTATCCTTGCGAAAGTTTTGATATACCAGGATTTACTCCAATTAACGAGCTGAGGATAGATAGCACCGAAACAACCAAGAGAAATAAACGGGGTATTATAATATATGCAAAGCATAGTATTGCTTGCTCTATAGAATCAAAGGCTGTATAGAAAATTTATTCAGGCCGCAAAGTTTTAGAAGCGGTTTTATTTAAATGTTTCAATATTAATATTCTTCTTCTAATTCAGCTTTCTCTGTCAGACAATTAATTGTAGAACTTCAGGAAGTCCTTACTTCTGAGTTAGGCATTCAAAATGTGCTAATTGTTGGAGATTTTAACATCTGTTTAATGTCTACAAGGACTGCAATAAGAAATCTGCTCCAAGAAAAAAACTTAAGTTCCCTGCTTGGTGCAGAATATTCAACTACACCTGCCGGTACACAAATTGATTGGGCATTTCCAAACATGGATCCTTCCCGTGTAAATGCAATTACTTTTGAGACAGTACACAGCTATCATGACAGTATTTGTGTCTCTATTTCGAACTAAAGTTTTCAGACTTAGTGCAATAGTTCTTCATTTTTTTTCCAAATATAATCGAATTGGAATGGTATAGGAATTTTGACAGTAGTTTTTAAGACAATTTTAAGAAAAATATGTAAATAATCTAATTAAGAAAATTTAAATTATATATATAATTTGTTATTATATATGACATATTGTATAAATATATGATAGAAATTAAATAGTATAAGGAAGAAAGAAATGTAATTTTGATATATGTATAAGAATCTCTACAAAAATTTATGTTTAATATTGTAAATATTATATACAAATTAATATAATAATATTATATCATTTTTAATGTTGTTAATATTTATTATTTTTAAGCTAAACATGTATAATAATATCGATATAATAAATAAAAAATGTTATTCATTGTTCAAAAACGATTTCTTTTCATACTTCTCAATACAGTTGTAATGCATTCTATATAAAATCAATTATAAGCGTATACAAAAAGCACAAGAACGATTTCTCATAATTTGAGTAAATTTAGTTTACAAATTGCTCTAATTATTTTCACTGTGAGTGAAAAGTAAATAACTAAGGCAACAGTTCCTACTTCTAATTATTAAAATATATAAAGAAGTCTCAAACGAATATACCATTTAACTTTGCGAGAGTATAAAATGTTCGGTTACATCCGAACTTAGCCCTTCCTTACTTGTTAACAATAATATTTATTGAGATCGTACAGTTTGGCAGTATCATTCGAAATAGTGGAAGAGGACAATTTCTCTATTAAATTGTCCAGTCAAAATGGGTGCTACAATAATACAGGGTGACTCACGAATCGTACTACAAAAACAAGTCGTAATAACTTTTTTTCTGTGTGAGTAATCGACACTTTTTTCTTATTTGGCAGGTTGTTATTTGACTTTTTTAAAAATGAATGCTTGGGATACGAGGGTTTGGATAGTGCAGCGATACCGGCCAAAGGGAATTCGGACTGGATTTTGGCGGCACTCTCTAGAGTAGATGGACCATTATGAGGTTGGTAAACATGTTTGAATCTGGAAGAATCGCAAGAAGATCGTACCATCAATATCGGTATGTTCGTGTTCAAGAAACAATTGCCGCTGTTGCATCTTCAATTCAGGCAAATCCTAGAGTTTCGACTCGCAACTTATCGGCGCAACTTGGAGTTAGCAGACGGTCATTACAACAGATAATTCGTGATGACTTAAACCTGTTTCAGTACAAAGTTCAAATAAAAACCCGGTTATACCCTCCAGATTTACCTATTCGCCTGGAATTTACCAAAAAATGATTGAAATGGCCGAAGAAGACAATAACTTGATTAATTGCCAATTTAATGGAGCTCATTTTGATCTAAAATGAAATGTGAACGAACAAAATGGCCGTATATAGAGAAAATAAAATCCAGAAATAATCTACGAGACGGAACTTCACCCAGAAGGAGTCACTGTGTGGTGCGCAGTTTAATCAAGGTGTATTTCGGGACATATTTTTTTGAAGAAAACGGTGTAATAGTAACTGTCAATGGCCACCGTTATTTAAAGATGTTAAATGAGTTTTTTCTTCACTGAAGACGTATCCCTTTCCATAGTGTTTGGTTCCAGCAAGATGGAGCAACTGTAAGACCGGATTGCGGAGCTCCAACGAAAATTTTAAAACAAATTAATATCAAGAAAGTCCACTTTCCTGTCATCTGACCTGACTGCACCAGACTTTTTTATGGGATTATGTCAAGCAAGAGGTGTACAAAACAAAATCCAGAAATTTACTTGAATTGAAACAGTCAATTATATCGATCATTAGGGCAATCCCGACTTCAACCCTTCAGGCCGCAATTAATAATTTTCTAATTAGGTGTCGCATATGCCTGGATGGGCATGGAGGTCATTTTCGGTTCATAGGTTTTAAAAATAATTATTTATATAAAATAAAATAAAAATTGCTACACAATAATAATAAAATAAATGTAATGCATTGTGGCTAGATGAGTTACGCCTCACCCTCAACGCGCGCCACTGAGCGCTAACACACCATATCAACACAATTCATTCATGAAGATACGACATACTAACACACATACACCACCCATGCACACATCACGTACCGCAACTCTACACTACCAACAATCAAAACGGACTGCCCAAGAACCAGGCCCGTTTTCTTTTACATTTTGTGAGCCGTCAGCATTTCCGTCGCAGCAAAACATTCCTTTTTAAATACCATCGGTACTATCAAAATTTTTATTTGTTTTGAGTTATTTAGTAAACGAATTTAAAGGACTCCTTTGTGTCCCCTTGTTTTTAAGCGGTAAATGGTGAGTGAGATGGTGAAAATATTTATTAGTCATGGTATTTCTAGCCATAGTGACAGGTACTATGGAGTTTTAATATTAAATGAAAAAACAAATCAAGACCAACTTTTCCTGCGGTGCAGAGACATAGTGACATAAATATAAACAAAAACCTAAAGCAAACAAGTGAGGAAGTTCTAAGTTCGGGTGTAACCGAGCATTTTATACCCGCGCAACTTGCAAGGATCAAAGCCGGGAAATTACATCAGGTGTGGGCAAAATTTTATATTAAAGGAAGTATTGATCCGACTCAACCAATTTTTGGCAAGAAGACAAACTATTATCCAGAGTTTCATTTATTTATTTTATTATATGAATTTCAATTATGTATCTTACAAATTGCCCGAGAATTCGAAAATAAAAAGTCAGTAGCTAGGGGCTTGAACAGTTTTGGTTCGATTTAGAGAATTTTTAGTCCGAAGATGGCACACTTTAAACGCATTATTCACGCAAAGTTTGACACCGATGATACAGTCATTGTTGCTGGATTTGCGTAGTGGAAAGTGAAAGAATCAGATGGAATTTAAAATGGTTTTATATGGGAAATAGGCGTGGTTGTAATCCGAACCGCCCATTTTCGCATTATAACACAGAAATGAGAGAAAAATGTTATGTAACGAATTTCGTTGAAATCGGTTAAGCAGATCCCAAGATATGGGGTTTCACCTAAAAGAGGGCGGTGCCACGGCCACTGTATAATTTTGAAGCCGGTTCCTATAAAGTCATCTCATACCATCTCACAGATCACATTTAATGTCTCTGGCGTGTTTAGTGCTTGATTTATCGCGCTCTTAGTAGTTTTTAACAGTACCGTTATATGGGGACTGGGCGGGGTTTTCACACTGTCGATAGAGGTGCTAAAAACCTTCGTTTTCAGTGAATTGTGTTATTATAGCTTAAGCGGTTTAGGAGATATGCACATTGAACATATTAAAGGGCGGAACCACGCCCATTTTCTACAATATTTTTAATGTGCAGATGCCCCTCCTTAGCGTAATCCTGTATACCAAATAACAGTCTTGTTTCTTATTGTGGAGCTTAGTTATGGCAATTTTTTTGTTTTTGATTAATGGCGTTTTATGGGTGTGGCAGTGGTCCGATTACGTCCATCTGCATTACCAACCGTCTTATGGTACCAAGGAACATGTGTACCATGTTTTATCAAGGTATCTCAATTTTTACTTAAGTTACAGCTTACGCGGGTGGACGGACGGACGGACAGACAGTCACCCGGATTTCAACTCGTCTCTTCATCCCCATCATTTATATATTATATATTGTATATAACTCTATATCTAACTCGATAAGTTTTAGGTAATACAAAGAACCGTTAGGTGCACAAAACTATTCTACTAACTCTATAGCAACAGGTTGCGAGAGTATAAAAAAGTTACAGCGAAGAAATAATAAATATAAGAAAACTTTCAAAAACAGTGCGAAACTACACAAAAGTGCTGTGCAGTGAGAAAAATATATACACATACTCAAACATTGGTGGAGGTTAACTTAAAGTGGAGTGCAAAGTTACATAGAAGTATACATACATATATACATAAAAAAAAAATATAGATATACACAAATATGTATATATTACCCTAAAAAAAATACAGTGTGCAGCGAAAAATGAGTGCAAAATAATTATGGCTAAAATACAAAAAAATACGGGCGCGAAACGTACAAAATTAAAACGCGGGTGCGAACCTCAATAAAAACTAACAAAAACACATACATGACTATAAAAACGGGCGCGAATTTAATCCTACACAAACCAAAAAACAGCAAACAACAACAACCACACCAAATCACACATCAGCACAGCAAGGCAGGAAAGGAGCGGGAGAGAAAAGAACCAAAATCCACACGCACACACGATCTCATATTGTCCCAGCGAGTCGTATCGATTCCTTTTAATGTTATGTATATTTTCACATATATGTTTTTTTAAAAATGTTTAAATTTGCGGTTCTTACCATAAATCCGTTTAGATAAAAAAAAACAAAAAACGGTTGCCAAATTGTTTTAATATTCGATTTATTTTCTGGTAAAACCGAAACACCGCTAACAGCTAAAATAGTTTGGTAAAATACATATATATATCCAAATATATATCGAATTTGATTGCCTTTAAATACTTGCCGTTGTGTTTAAACCAGGACGAACCACGACCAAACCGCTTTTATTTCAAAATGCAAAAACCAAACGGAAACGACTCAAAAAAATAGTTCGTTTTGGTTCAAAATGAAAATCCCCAATAAGCATTTTAAGCTAACGTTTGATAGAAGATCGTTGGCGAAATTTCGAAAAAGAAATTCCAGAACCACTCTACATTAAAATTTCAGTTGACAGTCTACAATTTGTCATTCTACATACATATGTATATGTATATTATAATAAATATTGGTAACTTTCACACTAGGTGTGGTAAGCGTGGGTATTCAGTTTTGTAATCAACGCTGAAAAGTTTTAATAAATATTTGACACGAATTTGATCTCAATTACGAAGCTTTTAATTTTCGTAGATGCATATGTGTATACGTATGGGTTTTTTCATATCAATTAGTATAAAAAACTGAACCATTTGTACCGAACCGAACCGCGGTTCAGAGATACTCATAAACCGGTTCTTGAACCAGTATAAATATTTTTTGAGTGGTTCGAACACGGAACGAACCACATCGATTTTTGTAGTGGCTTGCAGCCCTGGTTTAAACACACAAAATATCCCAATCAACAAAAAATGCAAGTATTTACATTCACCAATTTGCAAATCAAAAGCATAGAAAAGAAGAGAAAATGTAACAAGATGAAAAATACATACATATATGGTAATACAATTTTTATTATATAGCGCTTTTTTGCCGAAATCTTAAATTGAAAGTGTACAAAATACAGCATTTGCACGAACTGAGCCCGCTCGACTTTCCAAGAAGATCCGACGTCTTCAAGCTAAATTTTGTTCATCGATGAGGCCCATTTCTGGCTCAATTACATACCCATTGCAAGCAAAATTGTTGCATTTGGGACGAAGAGCAACCTGAAGAGATTCAACAGCTGCCATATCATCCAGAAAGAACAACAGGTTGGTGTGGTTTGTGGTTCGGTGGAATCTTCGGTTACATATAGTGCACGCATAGCACATAGCATATCATATACTCGAATGATATACCTACTATATGAAAGATAATATAATAACCAAACATTGGTAAGCTACATTTATTAAATATTATTCTCTAAGTTTTGGAAAATCGATTGTTTCAAAACTGCATAAACGGTGCGGTTATATAACGCTAATATAAATTATAAAAAAAATAATAATAATTCGTTTCAAAAAAAAAAAAAAAAATTACGCGGTTTACTATAAGTAATTAATCATATATACATACATATATATACTTAGCACGCTTCAAAGTCCATATTGGTATATATCCCGCGAATCCGTAGGATTGCGTATAAATATAAATATATTAAAAGTCCACATTGGGATATATTCCGCAATTTCCCTTGCAGCAAACAAGCAGGATTGCGTACACACATTAGAGCACAAACAATTCGTGCATACATAAGTACAAAGTGCATTGATCTCTGCAACGAGCTCTCAATACACAAGTTCATAAATACATACTTACAACTCCACATATTAGGGTGTACCTGCATACCCCTACATAAGGACATAAAAAAAAGACACATAAATACAAAGTGTGGTTGTTAATAAACTATTAAATAATTGAATTGAAAAAATAAATAATTCGTAGCGGTACCATAAAATACGAAATATGCCTATTTTACTCATTTAATTTGAAATCAAAACTCTTATTAACTAAAAGGAGTTTTCGGTTACATATACGATTATATACGAAAAGCGGTATTGTTTTATTCATTTTATTCTAAACTCTTTTTTTATTGAAAAGAGGTTTCTTTCTAACACATATATATATACAGATATACGAAAATATTTTTGAAATTCCATCAGTTTACACTGAGAAACTTTTTATTTCTTTCAACACATGAAATTTAAAAAAATGAACTTAGACTCGAAAGATCATTAAGCAACTCAGTTGCTAAAAGCTCCAAAGACGATTACTGACGAAAAAAATCCATGTACACCTGCAACCTTCAGCTACACGGTGAAAGATGTTTCATACACCAAAGATTTTCGGGAGTGCCAGCCTTATCGGTATTAGAAATCAAAAAAGAAAGTCTTGACAATATCTGGACACGTCTCCAAGCTGCATATGACGCAATCGTAGAATCTGATGACTGAGATTTACTGGAAAATATCAAATCCTGGCTTTCGCCATATACGAAAACTGTTTAGACCAGTTTGAAGAAACAATAGCAATTATTTCTGACCATTTAAAATTAATTAAAGCAATTGCACCAACTGTATAGCTGAGAGTAGAGCTGCCACAAATTGTCAAGAGGCAAGTTCAGGTATCCATCTCAAGGTGCCCGAATGTGACACAGAAATCTTTCATGGTTATAAACAATAACCGTCCTTTCGTCATGTTGACAACCGTTTACATAAACCACCCAAAATTATCAAATGCACAAAAATTGTATCACCTCCGATACAAAACAAAAGGTCAAGCAGGCGTAATAGTAAAACAGTTCGCACTAAATGGCGATAATTTAACTTTGGCTTGGGAAGCTCTTAAATCAAGATACAAAAACGAAATAATATTGGTCGATAAGCAAATAACGATATTAATGAACTTGCCAAAAATTCAAAAGGAAACAAGTAAAGAATTTATCAAACTTCAATTCACGGTTTCAAATTGTTTGTCGGTTTTATCGACACAGAATGTTCCCACAGACAGCTGGGACCCTATACTGGTAAACATATGCAGCGCCACATTACCAGAAAAATCGTTACTTTTATGTGACAGCAATTTAAATAGAAGTTTCTTCAAAAATCAAACGTTTTCATCCGAACAGTACAAACAAACGTTATGCGAACCATGTAGAGGGGAGCATAAGCTCAAATCATGCCAGAGATTAAAAAAATTTAATATTATCGACCGAAACAATGAAAGCAAAAAGACTTTGTATAAACTGTCTGTCACATGCGCATAAACTTAAATCAAATTTAATTACGTTTACTGTCATAAACGACATCATTCAATGCTTCATTACAGCACATTTTCCAGCTCCCACCCATACAGCGCAAATATGAAAACAGTTTAGTACCAACATCAAATCACGAAGTGCGAAATCCCGAAAATTGCCAAGAAGCAGCATGCTACACAGCGAAAACCAAAGTGGGGTACTACTACTCACAGCAGTCGTCTCAATCGAACACCGACTGTTGAAGCTTAGGGCCTTAATAGACTAAGGATCACAACGATTATTTATAGCGTCTAGGGCACAAAAAAAGCCAATTCTGAAATCACAGGAATGGGCGGAAGAATAGTCCAAAACTCAAACAAAATCTCCCCCATTACCCTTACTTCCCCCAAAGCGGATAAGCGCATTCAAGCAAAAGCTATTGTCTTATCGCAACTAACAAATATGCTTCCAAGCTATCACATAAATAGCAAGCATTGGCAAAAGGTTTCACACCTAAAGCTAGCAGATCCCAACTGCAACACCCCCGCCCAAATAGATCTTCCTTTAGGTAGCGACCCCATACCATAGATAATACTCGAAGGTATTTAGAAAATTTCAAACACACTTCTACACAAAATACTATTTTTGGTTGGATCTTAAGTGGACTAGTTACGGAACCAGTTATCATCATGAGAACTTAAGTTGAGGAAATCTCAAATAAATACCTCAATTCACAACTAAAGAAATTTTGTGAGTTGGAAGAACTCCTGCCTAGATTAGTATTGTAAAGGCTTTTACAAAGCCACAACTATAAGATCAGATAATGGTCGGTACATCGTACGTACTAAAACAACACACTCGAATTAGATCACTCTCGCACCTCTGCAATACAGCAGTTTTTAGTGTGGAAAAAAACTTACTTAAAAAAGTTGAGCTTCAACCAGAATACGATGGCGTATTAGAAGAATACCTCCATTTAAACCACAAGTAAGAAGTAAGTGCCGGCGAAAAAATCATAAACGGCAAATACTACTCATTTTACTTGTGTCATCACGCAATAGTAAAGCCAGATAAAAAAATAACAAAAGTAAGAGTTGTCTTCAATGTCTTAAGATCCACTAGCTCCGGGATCCACTTTTCTATTTACGGGACCCACACTCCAACCAGATTTAATGGTCCCCATATTAAATTGGCTCTTCGCTTAGAAAAATTGTCACAGTTCGTAAACAATCTGAAAGACATTAATTTCACGATTGGTAAACTATTTTTACGAACACAAAACCGAATTACACGGCTTCTCTGACGCCTCTGAAAGGCATCCTGTTTTTTTTTTTTTTGTGGCGAGATGTGAAAAAATCATCAAAAGACACTGTTGCCCTTACAACAGTAGTGTGAGACTTTAACCCACTAAAAAAAACATCTCAAGAACATATCTCATAGCTTTTTTATGATTCCCCTGCGGAACTACCGTTAAGTATTACATCGCAGGTGTAGCTAGGCCTATTGGCTACAACGTCTTAGGGATTTAATAGCTGATTTTGGCTATTTGCCGCACTATATAGCAGTCGCTCTAATCTTCGCTGCTCTTCAAGAACCTTTGCGGCCCAACATCTTACATAATCCCACACCTGCTTTGACCGTTGCATGTGTAGAACCAGATTTTCTGGCATCAGTCTCTCAAAAATTTGGGTTTCCAAATTCTTTCTATCTGTCGCATATTGCGGATAAAGGAAAAAGACGTGTTCTGCATTCTCTTTACCACTGCCACAATATGAGCACATTTCTGCCTCATCGTGACCATATTTATAAAGGTATTCCCTAAAACAACCATGCCCACTTAGGAGCTGCGTCAAGTAAAAGTCAACATTGCCATGTTTTCTATTACACCAGGTTTTAACGTCTTTGATCAACCTGTGCGTCCATCGTCCTTTGGGCGCTGTATCCCACCGTGCTTGCCATTCATTTACACTCTGCTGTCTTTCTTCTTCGCGCTCTTTAGCTGTTAGAGGCCTGCCCAGATTTTTACTTTTATCGTAAACTCTCTTATGCTCCAGAGCCATTATGTCAGGTGGCATTATACCAGATATCACTCCAGCGGCTTCGTGCGACACTGTGCGGAAAGCGCTGGCAACCCTAAGTGCACTTAACCTGAACAAGGATCTTACTGGTTCGGCGTATGATTTTGGCTTTAGAGCGTTGGCCCACACTGGCGCTGTATACATTACTATTGATTGGGTTACTTTTGTCAATAGTAGCCTTCTGTTCTGACTAGGTCCGCCTATGTTAGCCATTATTCGACTTAAGGCCGTGTTTACTCGCGCAGCTTTTTCGCAAGCTTTCTCGACATTTGTTTTATAGTTTATTCTCGCGTCAATTATTACGCCTAAATATTTGAGAAAAGGCTGTGGCGTGATGCTATGTCCGTCAATATTTAGGGTGATGGCTTCCATTTTCTTCCTACTTGAAATTAATAAGGCTTCTGTTTTTTGCCCTGCCAGTTGCAACTTCGCTGTTGTTAGCCATACTTTAATTTTTTGTGCAACAGTACTGCATATGCGCTCAATTTGGTGCAGTTCTTTTGCCACGATTGTCACCGCAATATCGTCAGCATACCCAATTATTTTTACTTCTTTCGGCATTGGAAGGCGAAGGATTCCGTCATATAATATGTTCCATAGAAGTGGACCCAGTACCGATCCTTGTGGTACTCCACCAGTCACTTTGTACCGCTTGACACCGTCATCTGTGTCATATAGCAACACTCTATTGTATAAATAACTATTAATAATTCGCCGAAGATACAATGGCGTTTTAAAGGTCTCTAAAGCTTGAGTTATGTGGGCCCAACACGCAGAGTTGAACGCATTTTTAACATCCAAGGTAACGACTGCACAGTATTCCTTGGAGCCATACAACCACCTAGTGCCCTCAACAGCTTTGCCTGCTATTTCGGTCAGTTTTTTTATCGCGTCAATTGTCGAGCGTTTTCTGCGAAAACCGTATTGATAGTCAGATAGGCCCGCTACTTCTTCAAGGTGTTTTTCTATCCGATCACATATGATCCGTTCAAAGATCTTACCACTGGTATCGATCATACAAAGTGGCCAGTACGAACTTGGGTTTCCTGGTGGCTTGTTAGGTTTTGATAGCAGAACCAAACGTTGTCGTTTCCAAATATTCGGAAAAACTCCATCCCGCAGACACTTATTGAAAAGTTCTGTGAAGTATTTAGTTTTGACCTTTATAGCAGTTTTTAAGGCTCCGTTTGGAATGCCATCCAAGCCAGGCGCTTTTGCATTACCAAAACGTCCCGATGCTTGCACTACCTCATTGTCATCGACTGGTAGAAAAACGGGGCGTTCTAGGTTATCAGAGGGTTGTTCCCCCCTTGCTTGCGTTTGTTGTGCTGGAAACAGGGTTTCTACTACAGCCTTTAGTAATACAGGGCAGGTCGGCATTTGCCCTTTATCGCCACTAATTTTTGACATTACAACCTTATACGCTCCACCCCATGGGTTTTCATCTGCTTTGTCACAGAGTTCTTTAAAGCATGTGGATTTGCTTTTCCTAATTGCTGCTTTAAGTTCTTTTCGTTTTCTTTTAAAACTCTCGCGTAGCCGCTCATATTCCACGGTACCTCTACTTCTTTGATATTGTCGCCTGACTCGGTGACAGCTACAACTCAAATCAGCGATTTCGCTATTCCACCAATAGACTGGGTTTCGACGACGGTCTTGCTTTTTCCTTGTCATAGCAGCATCGCAAGCTCTGCTGAGATGATCAATTAGTAATTTTGCTTGTTTATTCGAGTCATTTACGTTGCTTATTTCTTTGTCCAACATGAAGGTAAATACATCTTCGTCCATGGTTTCGTGTTTCCATCCTTTACTTTGTGCTTTTTTCGCCCGCACGCTTCTCCCTTGGCGTTCGTTATTATTGTCAACTTCTATCATTATGGCTTGGTGGTCGCTATGTGTGTACATTTCACACATCTGCCACTTCGTGTTGCCTGATAGGGATCTACTGACAAACGCTATGTCAATTATGGAGCCATATCCATTCTTTTCAAAAGTGTTCTTGGATCCCGTGTTTAGCAGTACCACGTCAAGTAGTGAGAATGCCTTCAGCCAGGCATTTCCACGTTGATTTGTTTTTCGACTTCCCCACTCCAGAGCCCACGCGTTGAAGTCCCCTGCTATTAGATATGGTGTTGTTGTTTGAACATCCCTGACTAGGTCGTCAAGAAACTTTTCAAAGTCTGCTAGCGATACGCTTGGTAGCACGTAACAACTATAGATATTTATACCACATACTTTTACTCTTACGTAAAACGATTTACCAAGCAGTGGACTATCTTGCACCGCTTTGTCGCCGCAGGCCCATATTGCCACTTTTCCTGTGATGTCTGCAAAACATGTTCCTGCTTTTAGGCTTTTATATTGTTCGCCATATTGTACGTCAATTTTCTTTTCATACACCGTTTGTTTCAGCAATTCTTGTGCTGCTTCACAATGGTTTAGGTTAATATGCAGGCATTTCATTTTCCAATCTTACATGCTGCTATGTAAACTGGGCATCTTTTACTACCAATTTGGTGGTTTGTATTTGTCCTTCCAGCGTTTTTGCAGGATATACAGAAAGGTTCCTTGCTACAGCTTTTAGCAAAGTGCCCCTTTTCTCCGCACTTAATACAGCATCCGCTCCTGTCTTCTGGGTTAGTGCATCTTTTGGCTACGTGCCCATATTCCAGACATCTGAAACATTTTTTAAGGTTTGACCTTTCCCGGATTCTGCACACAACCCACCCAACTTTCATCTTTCCCACATCTAATAGTTGCGATGCTTCTCGCACCGGAAGACTTAAAGTTGCGGTTTGTGTTCCTGCATACGCTTTCCTTATGCTCTTGATGGAATTTTTACCGAGTTTGAGTTGCTTGAACTGCGAATTAATAGCTTGGACTATATCGTCTTTTGTGGTGACATCATCTAAGTCCCGGATTTCTAATAATTTAGTGTGCGTTAGCACTTTAATTTCCGCCTTATTGCCCAGCACTTTGCATATTTCCACCTTGTACTCATCGGCACTCCTTTTTTTTACTCTCATTAGCTCAAGCAAGATCTCTCCTTTGGCTGTCTTTCGTATTCGTGACACATTTTCACCCAATTGATGCAAATAGTCATCTTTTTTTACTGCCTTGAGGATATCACTGTAAGACATGTCACCGGTTTTTTCGATTAACAGGGCATCCGGTTTCGGTATGGGCCTGTGGTTGGTCTTACTCTTTTCATTGCTCTTCTCCTTGGAGAAGGCATACTGTGCCACTATCTATTTGCGCACACAAAGCGATGCCAAGACCACAAGCTACTTATTAGTAGCAAAAGCAAAGATGGCTCCTTTAAAAACGCTAAGTCTACCTCGACTTGAGCTCTGTGACGCGCTACTACTCGTAAAATTAGCTTCCATGGTGAAGACCCATTGAAACATAAAGAAATATAGATAGTATCTTTGCTCCGATTCTGAAATTGTTCTAGCGTAGTTGGAAAAACCACCACATGCATGTGCGACGTACATTTCTAATCGAACGCCTAGGCACAAGAGGGTGCAAACCGCTGGACTTTACCACCACCACCTTCTGGTGGAATGGACCCCGATGGTTCACAGAATCTCCCGATTCGTAGCCCCAGTAGCCTATCCGCAATATAATTGTCCCAAAAAGGTC
Organism: Bactrocera oleae; assembly: GCF_042242935.1. Classification (NCBI taxonomy): domain Eukaryota; kingdom Metazoa; phylum Arthropoda; class Insecta; order Diptera; family Tephritidae; genus Bactrocera; species Bactrocera oleae. Next base: position 30,902,554 of record NC_091537.1, read on the forward strand.
GAAAAATTTACTCTTTTCACACAACATTGGATGATACTGACATCCTTGAGCAATTTTCATCGTATCCCCGAGCCCTCATAGTAGTCGCCTTTATGTTAAAGTTCATAGAGCGACTTAAAATTAAAGTTAAGGTAGTAGTAGTAGTACAAAAGGCAATGGTCGCTCAAATCGCATCAATTAAATGCGCTACGCGAGAAAACACTATTAGGAGAATCAAAACCCGTTGGCAAAAGGAGTTCACTCTTAGTTCTTTACCCATTCTTGGACACGAAAGGTCTGTTTCGTACGAATGCCAATTCAAGCCTCAGGTATAACGAGCGCCACCGTCTAATTATACCAGAGAAGACTCGACTTGTTACATTACTTCTCAGTTATATCCACTTACTTATGCTTCACCAAGAGTTCTATATTCCCCGACTTTAGTCCCAAATAAAAAAATGTATTTTCATGTGCAAGATCAGCAGAAGTTGCGAATGTAGATTATGGCAGCACTACCACCGGAACGTTGCAACTTCGCTCTGACTTTCACAATAACAGGTGTCGATTTTGCTGGGCCTTTTCAGACAAAGGCTATGTGGCTGTCTTAACGACAAAAACAGTGCACCTTGACCTATGTACGAATCTGACAAAGAGGCTTTCCTCCCGGCATTTGCTCGTTTCGTCGGTAGACGCGGTTTCCTTTTTAAAACTAATGAGCGATTACGACAAAACCTTCATTGGAGCCCAAAGAGCCATTGAAAAACATTTTGTGGTTTTTAATATATAAGTATTACCTAAAATTGTTCAGAAGTACGCTCCCCAAGGCATTAATTGGCAGTTTATTCCCCCAAGCGCTCTTATATGGGTGGTTTATAGGAGTCGGCTGTAAAAAGCTTCAAATCCAATTTCAAAAAAGTAGCTGGAAACTACAAGTTCAACTATGAAGAATTCACAACATTATTAATTCGAATTGAATAAAAAGAGATAAAGTCTTCCTCAAAAATTGAGTTTGAGAAGTATACTTACATTATATAGAATACATTAATGTAGACAAATTATTAAATATTTTTTCATAAACTGAAAATTCCCATTATTTTTTGAACACACCTAGTATAATAAATAATATTTGGCAGCTCGAAATCTCAGTTGTTTTAAGAATTGTTACAGAAAGTAATAATTAGGAGTATACTTTTAGGCTCAGTTAAATATTCTTGGGTGGCGCAAGAAGAATCTCCAAAAAGATAATGATTTTCTCCTCTGTGTCCAATAATTGGTGATACCGGCGAAGTGACGAATTTATAGAATTTGTCAGTGGTTGTAGGCCGCTGCTCCTGCCCTTCAACGTATTGAACTCCGCGCTTTATACTCTTTCAATCTATAAGCGAATTTATTGTATATACATACATTCTTGGTACTCTTACGTTAAATGTTTTATTTCATTTCACACGCACTATGCTTTTGGTTTTGATCAGTGCAGCTTAAAAAAAACAATGTGTAAAAAAAATCTAACTTTGACAAGTAAGGAAGGGCTAAGTTCGGATGTAACCGAACATTTCATACTCTCGCCACCTTCATCTTCAACTTCATTGTTCGGCGAAGTTGTGAAGGGTATCACATTAACTTATTTTAAAGGTCATGGACTCACTTAGTTTTATTACTATATTTAACTTTTCGTCAACGAAAATTATACTTAAATCATTCTCAAATGAGATATGTATATGTGATATAAACTCAACCGAAGAGGCTTAATTTAATATTATATATTGAGAATTCATTATATAATATATTATTAGGGTAATGAGGTTTAGACTAAGACCAATTTTACATAATTTGAGCGCCAAACCAGTAATATAATTTTATAATTTTTAAGCAAACGTGTCCACATAATTTCATTAAAATATCACATATTTTGACCAACCTAAACGGTCAAAAGTCAGGTGGAAAATTAGAAATCATTATACAGGACTTATTGGGGCACAGAAATGAAAGGGCATTAATTTTTGACATTGTTAAAATATATTTGAAAACTTATTTTCAAAAATTTTATAAATATAAACGTATATATGGAGAAAAGTCAGCCGGACGTTTCAAAATAGTGAAAAATTGGTATCACATTAACTTATTTTAAAGGTCATGGACTCACTTAGTTTTATTACTATATTTAACTTTTCGTCAACGAAAATTATACTTAAATCATTCTCAAATGAGATATGTATATGTGATATAAACTCAACCGAAGAGGCTTAATTTAATATTATATATTGAGAATTCATTATATAATATATTATTAGGGTAATGAGGTTTAGACTAAGACCAATTTTACATAATTTGAGCGCCAAACCAGTAATATAATTTTATAATTTTTAAGCAAACGTGTCCACATAATTTCATTAAAATATCACATATTTTGACCAACCTAAACGGTCAAAAGTCAGGTGGAAAATTAGAAATCATTATACAGGACTTATTGGGGCACAGAAATGAAAGGGCATTAATTTTTGACATTGTTAAAATATATTTGAAAACTTATTTTCAAAAATTTTATAAATATAAACGTATATATGGAGAAAAGTCAGCCGGACGTTTCAAAATAGTGAATATCAGTTATATGAAGGTTAAGGAAAGTTTTCGCCCAATTCTATTTATTTTAGGCACTAAGATACACGTTATTAGAAAACATGCTCACTCATTGAGATAACTCACATATTGACCGATATACATATGTGGTATAAAGTCAACTGGAAGTCAGAAGATATTTATATTAGATATATGGGGCTAAGGGAAGTATTGACCCGATTCAACCCTTTTTGATATAAGGGTATATTATTATCAAGAGAACATTTTTCCCGAATTTTAATAACATATTTCTCAGATGGGTCTTGAACCGTTATGGTCCGATTTTGACAGTAGGGGTTCTTATAAGATTTATGCTTGGTGAATTTAGTTATTATATATCGGCCAACATGTGAGTTATCTTAATCAAATTGAGCGAGCGTGTTTTCTAATAACGGTGCATCTGCGAGCCTAAAATGGATAAAATCGAGTGAAGACTTGCCCTGCCCCTATATAACTAATATCAGGATTTTCAAATATCCGGTTGATTTTACTCCTTATATATTGGTGATGGTATGTGAGGTACCTTAATGAAACACAGAGAGAGCCTTTTTCAGCAAATAATATGTAGTAATGCTAAAAACGTCTAAACATGGACACATTGTGTGCAAAGTTTGGCGACTCGTTTCGAGAAATGGCCCAATCAAATGGCCGCCAAGATCATCCGATTTAACGCCACTAGATTCTTTTCTTTGGGAGTATGTTAAATCAACCAGCATTAATCGAGGAGCTCTAAGACAATATTTAGCGAACTATAGCCGAAATTCCAGTCAAAATGCTGCACCGGGTCATCGAAAATTGGCGTAAACGGGGAGATATGAAACGGAGCATTTGGCCGACATTTTGTTGAAATCATAAATGGCAGAAAATTATCTATTATTATTTGATTTACATTACATTAGAAGATAGCTCTTGAAAGTTGAAACTTGTGGCAGCGAAATTTAAACAGTTTCAAAAAATATGTAGCCCCATTTAAATTAAAAGAAAATTGATGAAATTGAAGGATGTTTCACTTCTAATAAGAAGGTAATCTGAAAGCAATCTAGAGTAGGAAATAAAGGGCAGTGGTTGCTGCTACCAGTATTATATTATATTATAGGTAAATAGCAATTGTTGTCGATATTTTATTATAATGAGCGAATTTAACTAAATCAAAAGTTGGCGACAATGATTTTGCTACAACCTTGTTGTAGTTGTTGTTAACCATTTACATGCATATCATTAACACCGCTTTGTGTTTACTTATTTTTGTTGTTTATTCATATGATCGAAGTGTGCAAGACGTGTGGTATAAAAAGCAAACGTCACATAACATTTAGAATTCTTCTGTTTGTTTGACACCTGTAAACCCTCATTCGTTACCAAACGAAGATTTTTTTGATTATTTCATTTAATAAAAGTTCGGCATTTCGCATGTATCTACTAGCTACATTAATATATATGTGTGTACGAGTATGTGCCTTTATTTGTATGAAAATATTGCACGCCATGAGTTTATTCTCTCTTTTGCTTGTTTTCTTTCTATTTATTTTGATGTTTTAATTGTTTGTATTAAAAAGTGCGTTAGTGCCGTTTCACACAGGGATTCAAAAGAGTCTCATACCAGTTTATTGTGGGCGAGGGGACGACGAGGAAAGACGAAGGGACCATGCCACTCGTGTTCGGGTGGCGCGCTTTGTGTTCTTGTTCGTAACAAGTTCTGTTATCTATTTTTGTATGTAATATGCAAATACGTATGCATAGAATAATAGAAATATTATGACAAATTGTAAATAAGGAGAAAATTAAGATATAGATTATGGAGTAAAGAAATTATGAATTTTTAATACGGAGTAAAGAAATTATGAGTTTTTAATACTTAAAGATTAGGAAATTCCTATTATAAATTTGGCCTTGAAAATATTAGTTGCGGATATTCAATACATTCCTGTGGATTAGGTAATTCCCGTCTTTAGTATTTCTTTGAAACTATTTAGCGGGTAGGTACTTGTATTATGCATATTGTTCTACCATATTCATGGTAATTCATTGCAAGCAAAATGTGTGACCATCATCTCAACATACAAATGAAATGCGCAGCACGCAGTGTTGCGCGGTGTTGCGCAGTCGAACCGCACAAATATTTACGAAAATTTTGTGAAAAGGAATGCAGAAAAACTAGACTCGAGTTGCTGGACTCTTTTTGACCGTGTGAATGCCCAGGGCGACACCAAAAGAAAATTTTAAAAACATCAGACTCTTTTGAATCCCTGTCTGAAACGGCACTTAGTGAGCGGAAATACTGCGATGACACATCCCATACTCTATTAAATCAATATTCTTGGGCTTAAAATACAGAAACAGATGCTTATTCAAGCTTCTTTTCTTTGCGTAGGTTAAATGTGTCTTGGCCGATTGCAAAATTAATTGAATAAACATACCTATATACATATGCATATCTAAATCTAAATAGAAGTACAGCAAATACACATGTTGAGCTAAAACCAGTTTTCCTTACAATAGCTCTAGAGTTTGTATATTTGTATGTACATTTTAACAATTTATAGAGCAACTTACTGCATATATGAAATTCCTTTTGCAACATTTGCTAAAATTTACTTTATCTGTTCACTAGTAGTACTGCATATTTGTGTTTTTATACCCTCGTAAAAAGCTATATTAAGTTTGCCACGAAGTGTGTAATAACCAGAAAGAAACGTCGCAAACCCTAAAATAAATATATATTTAAATGTTTGTCTGTATATACGCGAACTTGTCCCTCAGTGTTTGAGATATCGATATTTCACACGTTCTTTTCTCCCCAATAAGCTTCTCATTTGCTGGAACCTCCAATATCGGACCACTATAGCATCTAACTGCCATACAATCCTTATATAAAATCTTTTGTTGTGAAGCTTCAATACAACCGAAGTTATTATTTTTTCTTGTTTTTTTAATTGTTTAATGGGTGCAGTAAAAAGATAATTAACAATGTAGCTGTTGTTAATTTCATTGGAATTTATCGAAAAAAAGTGGTTATTATTATAAGTATCAGTGATTATTGAAGTTTAGTTCTGTTTAATGTTCTGCAGATTTCCAAATTAATGTGGAAAGCTATACGATTTAGTTAACAGCGCCTTGTGCATTATTACATTTAACACAAAAGAAGTAAATGGTTTCTCCCAATACTATAGACTGAATGTTATTTTATCAATTATTAACGCGTTCTCTTTTAGGCAAATTCATTCGGAAATGGAGATTTTCTTTAGTAAAATCAGATCTTCTGACTGTAGCTTGGCACTCAAGCATTCAGACTGGTCTACAGCATAAAAAGAAATTACATACACACTAGACAGGCTGATTCGTATCGTTGTGAAGTAAACCAAATTTTTGGCAAATATATAATACTTTTTAAACATTATTGTCATCGTTCGGTCTGATTACAGCGATCTTCAAACACTTCGGAACCTTTTTTTAGTATGATTTTCGGTTTAATGGGATCGTTTTTTCCAATTCACAAGTTATCTTCTTTAAATGAAATTCATGCATAAAGCTATTAATAATCGCCGTTTATGGTTTCCCATTTTCAAGATAGTCGATGGAAATTGTTCCATCCTTATCCCAAAACTTTTTCTGCTGAAGCGTCTTTCAATGCTTAGGATATAATTTATTATATGCAACCCAATGGGATATCTGTTGATTAGACGCTCGGCAGTCTTCCAAAATCATTTTGTGGATATTTTGAAGTTTTAGTTTGTAATAATATTAACCCTCCACAGGGTTTATCGTCTTCAGTGCTTTGAAGATTAGTTCTAATTCCAAAATGTGTAGATCTATTCTCATGGAGATATCTCATAGAAACAATGCGATGATTTTCTAGTGGCTGGTATGAGGAAAAATTTAAAAGTTTACTTGTACGAATACAGTAAACACTATAACACTACAATACTTGATAATTACTACTTCCACGAATTTCAAACTGTTGGGATTATCGACGGAAAACTCACCGTATTGAAACACACCGTTCCTTAAATTGTTTCGTTATTTTCAGTTTCTAGCATGATAAACCCTCATATCCTAATTACCTACAATATACATTTAACCTGTGATATGTTAGATCTAGATTTAACTATTTACTTTCATAATAACAACAACTGGAGTCTCAACCCTTAAATAAACAAACAATATATTGAAATTATGTACACATAATATTAAGGAGATGGAGGTAGGTATTTTGAAATATGTATTTGTATTTAAAATAAAATATTTAGCAACTGAAATATAGACTAATTATGCGCATTCAAATGACATCAACAAATATCATATCGCAAATAGACACAAACTTTGCGCAGGAGCGATAGAGAGCAAAGCGACGATCGACATAGTAAAAGAGCAACAACAAATATCCAACAAGAGCAGCAGTGAAAGAGCAACCAAGCAGCTGATGGCCACCAAAGCGGCAACAAGAAAAATTCAGAAACTCATGCGAAAAATAGCGTTAATATGCTTTTAGTTCGAGACAGAGGTAGCGTTCAAGGCATACTCGTAGAAGCCAGCCGGTTGACGGAAATCGTATATGCATTACATATAAAATTGTTGTACACCCGTACTATGGGTTTAGTTCCTCACCTAACGTAAACGCAACTAGTCACAACCAAAGTGAATGTTACTCACACGATAAACACGAGCGACCAACCGATGGAGACAGTTTGAGTTTGTGAATTACAAAGAATAATTTAAACTAAACGAATACAAATTCAAAAAAAAAAAAACAAGTTTAGCAAAGTTTTCGAACGAACCAGAAATCAAACACGCCTGGATTTTAATATAAGATTATTATAAAATAAGTGGCTCAACAACCATTAGCCATTCACGGTGACGGTTGTTGGCAGTAAATAATTGTAGCTGAAGAGCGGCAAAGAATAAACAACAACAGAGAAAACTAGCTTATAAAAACGGTTATGCCGAGTGTATAGTTAAGCTTCATTGTAAAAAAAATAAAAACAGGTTGCTCATAAACTGAATGTTCATATTACGAACATAAACGCAAGCGAGTATCAGAAGAAAAAATCAATAGCGCGCTAACAGTTCGAACGAAACGACGTAAAAAACGACATTCCATTGAAAGGGAAAACAGTTAATAGTTAAATACTTACTAAAGCATTGAAAACCCCATTAAAAAACGTGACAGAAATGATAGCAAGACATGTCTCGGTTTGCCACATGCTAACTGGCGCGATGCTAGTATTGCTAGTCTGTGGCACACCTGCCAAAGCAGCGCCAATGGGTGAAGCAGCAACAAAAGTGCATGGAATCAGCAACAACAATGGCACTTTAGAAATTGGCAAAATCGGATATGATCATGCCAACATAACACCTACTGGATTTTCTTCTACAGATGTTCAGCCGTATGCTAGCACCGAAGTCGAAACAGAAGCCGAAACGGCGACCACTTCGTTGCCCATAACTATCAAGGAAATGGCTTTAACTGAAGTGGCAGTAGTGACTGAGTTGAAGGGCCGGGACCAGCAAGTGATCGCGCGTGAACTTGCTAATGAAGTCGCGTCAATGAAAGACGTGACAGTTGACGATAGCGATTTTGTTGCTGCAACAACATTTGGGACGAATTTTCCCCATCAAATGCATACCGCGACAACAACTATAACAATATCACCAGCAACAGAAACACCGATAGTCCCTTCGGGAGCAACTGAAAGCCCGGCGATTTTAGGTGAATTGGTGAGAGCAGCCGCGGCGGCAAATGAGATTTTAGCAGCTGCTTTAAACGTCGCAACAATGGCAGTCTCTAAAATTAACATTACCACGCCTGCAACTAAGGTTGATGTAGCTAACCTACCAACCACATTGCAACCAAAAGCGGCACCAAACACCACATCTGCTGACAATCATGAGCAAGTAAATTACAGTGAAGGGTTGCTGGAAACTACTGAAGTTAATAAATGGCAACATAACGATGTTGAGAACACAGAAGTAAACACTGCGATACCAAATTATACAACTCCGCCACTGGGAAAGGAGAATAAAGCATTTGGCGTAAGTGTTTCAGCTGAGGTCAACCATAAAAATTTGCCTGTTAAAGAGTTAGAGAGAATACGCGAAAACCAGACAACAATACCAATTGATATTCAGAAAACACCTGCCGAATCAATAACAAAGTCAGCACCCGAAGAAGCTACAGATTTAACCGATACGGATCATGAAGTTTCCGAATCAATGAATATTGAAAAAACAAAAGAGTCTCAAGAATCTTTAGCCTTATCTCCGCCAAGGAGTGACAAAAATTTTGGAACTTCAACTACAGACGCCGAAAATTTAGTAATAAACATCATCGACAACATCGCGATACAAACAGAACCTGCTGTAGAATCAACAATTTATGTAGCATCGATAACCACAGAAAAGGTTAATGGAACTACAGAAACTGAAGACCTGAAGCAAGTGCAACAAGACCAATCTTTGCGAGAAACTGGAGAGAATGCGACAGAATATGCAGTTAGAACAACAACTACTGAATCGCTGGAAACACTTATTGCCGTGGAAAGCGAAGCGCAGGTACCAAATAAAATTGATTTCGTATCTGAGAAAGAGGTGTTAGAAACTATAACTACTATATCCAAACCCACAACAATTGAGGATAGTAGTTCTAATATATTATCAATTGCTTCCGAATCTATTTTGCCAACAAACAAAACAATAACTGCTACAACAATAGAGCGTTTAACTGATGAAAATCTGACAACTGAGACAGAAACAAATCAACAAATTAATTATACAACAATAGCGCCAGTACTTGTAATTACAACAACAGGAGTTTTAGAGGAGGATATGTCATCTACAGAATCGTCAGACGTTAAAACCAGTATATTAGAAACGGATAACATTGCAGCTACGGAACAAAGTGAAATGTTGGTGGGTGATATACAGCAAACGACAACATCATCTAGTCCAACATTAACTTCAGACAGCATAACAGAGACATCCGATGAACAACAGACAGAACGATCAGCAAAGGAAACAACAACAGTCTCTGCGGGAGAGTTGTTCACATCATTCGAAAAAGATGAAGAAACAGCACAAAACTCACTAGAGGCTATAAAGACAACTACAAACTTCATTGATGGAGAAATCACTGGAACAGGAATACCGTTGGAAGAAAATATCTCCACACAGAGCGAAATATCTCCTACAGAAGCAAGTAAAAATCTAGCAAATTTCAAAGTGTTCCCTAATGTTGCACAACAAACAACAACAGAAGACATAACGACCTTGAGAAATAATGCGGAAACAACAACTTACACTACCAAGGCGCCGGCAACGCAACCGTCAGAAATGGATGACACAAAAACAGGAACGACAACTGAGATACGGGAAACAATTACAGCTACTACTGAAGAAGAGCTAAGCACTACCATAAAAACCGCAGAAAATAAGCTTGATTCGGAGGATGTTGCTGAATCAGAAGCGAGGGCAGCCGCTGAAGTTGAAGAGAAGCCACTCTATACGAGCACAGTGAACGAGCAGCTGCAGCAGCAACGAGTGGTAAACGAGAGTGACAGCGCAAAAACTACCACGAACACTATCGTAACAACTGAAGAAAGTGCAATAGAAGACGCGGATGCAGCAACCAGTACAACTACTGCAGATATAATAGCAACAACAACAAATCTAATACCTGAGGTAGATGTAACAACAATTATTTTAAGTACTACTCCTGAACCATATATCACCACAACAACAACAACCACTTTGTCCCCAATGAGTCTAATTGTAGCCGAGCATGAAGCGCGTTCCCTCGACAAGACGCCACCGCGAGTTAGTAGGATTGTCAATCAAGATGGTGTCGAGGTGTTGACTGGCTACTCCATAGTACATCAGATGCAAGCAGCGGCCTTGGCGGCATTGGCAACGGACGGTGCGTAATGAAATAGTGAAAAACCTAGCACCTGGTTGCGTGAGAGTCTAGAACTGAACTTTTATTTACATACCTACTAAAAAAGAAAACATCGAAAAGTCTCACTTAACCTTATAAATATACAAGCACGTCTAAAGATTGGTTCATTAACATAAGAATAGCAACAATAATTAAATTATATCCGGTTGTGGTGGAATCTCTGGTAAGCCATAACAGTGCTATTTTGTTTACATGAGCTATTCATAATGTATAAATGTATGTATACGTATGAATATAAAATAAAACTATTTTAAGATTATTTTTTTTTGCCAAATGTGATACCGAAAAATGGAACTACATACCATTTATACCACTCATGCCTACATTTATGTATGTATTATAGCATATACACATGTTTTTGTCATTATTATTGTCATATCGAAAAGCTCGTAACAAAAGTCAAACACGGGCAGCATCCTCAATGACATCTGTTAAAATTAAAAATTGCAGCTATGCAGGCAACAAGTTTTCTTTCATCAATACTTGATAATGTTAACTATTATAATAATAAACTATTAAATTAAATGTTAAAGCATACTTATATGTTTATTAAAACATTGCAAAATACCGGATAGACTTTTGGTTGTAAAAAATAATCAAATTTTGTGCGAAAACCTCTTCAATGCATCCATTAATATTTGTACACATTTTAGGCGAGCACCAGTTTACTATTTGGTATATACATTTATTATACACAATTCAATTTAGCAAGAAAAAAATCATGGTTTTATTAATTTTCTTCAGCACTTTGGAGACATTATTTGATGTATTTTTTTGTTTTTCGTGAATATTTACATATTTTCATATTTCATATGCCTTGCAAAATTATTGCGACGAACTCGTTTTGCATAATCGTTTATTAAACAACGATCGTTATTTCTGTTATTCGTATAAACCCATTAGGAAATGATACGGTGCTGTTGAAACCTTTTAGTTAATGTTGCTTGGTTTTTCCTAGAAATCTTACAAAATATTAAATGTCATTTCTTTAAGACAATATAGTTGAAACAAAATTATTTTGTTTAAGGTTTAATCGCACACCAATTTAGCGTCCTTATATGTATATGAGTAAGAATGCCTTTGAAACTTATAAATGACTCCAAAAAAAAAATGAAATAATATATGTATAACGGAAATAAGGAAAAATTTTTACACGAGTAGAATCAAACTATCGAAACCTAATCACGCCGTTTTTGGACTCTGTGAATCGACTTCAATATGCAGACTTAACAAAGACAAAATCTAACATGTACATACATATGTACTTGTAGGTATCCAAAGATAAAACAGCGCCATTACGAAATTTTGTTTGCAACTAATATTATATTATATAATGAATTATAGAGGAAAATTCGGTTTCAGAAGTAAATGATTTCAGTTTTATTTATTACTAATACTATAGGTGAATGAATGTATTGAAGGCAAATGAATTTCAAAAATCAAAACGTAAACTGATACAAATAAACAAAATGTACGTCAACCCAACGTGAGTATTTTGCAGCTGTTTGTTTATGACGTGAATGGTATGACAGACGATTTTTACGATGAAAAAAAAAATTGAAGAACGCATTTGCTTAAATGTTGTGTTTTCAATGGAATTACGGCTATGGAGTCGTTGAAAATGTAGCAGAAGTGCTTTGGGAAGTCTGCGTTATCACGAGCACATGTATTTGAGTGGCACTAGGCATTCGGTAAAGTTCATGAAGTCTTCGAAAACTTATGGATCGATTTAACATATTTTTGTTAATGTTTTCGGTATGAATCGTGTCAATATTAGACTCGTACCAAAAGACCTAAATCTTTTACAATAACGAGAAGACGTCCCGAACAATTTGCTTGACAATTGGCTGAGAACCCTAACATACACGCATCAAACCCATTCTTATTGATGCGAAACGTGGGTTTATAAATATGACATCGAAACAGTCAGCTAATGCTTAAATTTAAAAATAATGTCTTTAACATCTTACTGGGCCTAGCAACATAACGATTAAAATAACTTGTAGTTTACCTTATTTACGGATATACCCATACATACATACATACGTATATATTACATGAGGCATAAAATACACGCATAATATTAATATCAAAGCAATAAAATGACTGTTACAAATCACCCAACTAATATTTGTCTCTGTACTAACAGCTTTCTAGTTGCTAAAAAGATCATCAATAATTGTTAAATGTGCATTTATTTATAAAAGAGAGTCATGCTTAAAAATCAGGAACCACTCGGATTTCGGTATAAATAAATAATTAACTAAAGTGTGTATAGCCTAGAATGATGACTGACTCACTTCAGCGGCTTAGCTTCGTTTAACCACGAAGCGTTTAGCCATGTCTATCACGTATTCGAAAGTTTTGTGCCATGCATTGTAATGCGCTGGGTTATTCGATGCAGTTATGTTTAATTGGTGCTCAGCGCTGCATTTTGAACTTGAGCGACAGCACTGTTTCTTATTAAGTTCATATTAATTTTTACAATGGCCTTTTAAGTTTTTAGTATAATTCAACAAGTAAGTAAGGCCAGTTGACCTGCGTAAACGTTGTGAATTGATTTTTTATTCAGTCCAACCGTCATGGTATAGGTATATGTAGTTGCTGCAGGCACACATTTGCATATCACAATTTATATCAATCATTCCATCCAAGGGTGTTTGTTGGGAAATGTTTGCCGAAAGCCAAATGGTGCACGTAAAATTTAACCAATTGACTAAGATTTGGCACTGCTATGCTCTCCATCCATTGCTTTCCTGTTTTCTTTGCAAATTTATTTGCTTTCAGAGTAAATTGATTTATTTCACTAACGTTCACTTTATGTATATAAATATTTATCAGTGTGTGTATTGATATGTAATTAAATAATAATTACTGTCTAATCAAAAAGCAGTGAAATACATACAAAAGTAAATATAAGTATAAATCTTTAATATATAGACCTAACATGTTTCCGATTAAACCGTACAGTCTTAATAAACTGTGCTCGGTCTTTACTGGCACACAAGTTTGGAACGAATAAGCCAAGACGAGTTAATTTACAACTGACGGTGTGTTCTTCCGTACAAGCGATAACTTGAGTAAAAATTGACATATCTTGATGAAACATACATATGTATGTATGTATGTTCTTTGGCAACCAAGGTAAGTATGTGCGGTATCGGACTATTGCCACGCCCACAAGATGATGTTATCCAAAACCTAAAAAGTGCGACATCTAAAAATATTGAGATACGAAACTACAATATAATTTCGGAGTATGAATGGGCATCTGTAGTTGAAAAATGGGGTCGCCCTTTAATAGGTTGTGATATGTGAGACATCTTCAAGCAATTAGGAGAACATCTTTGTCTACTAGCAGCGTATCCTTGTACCTAAAATATATGAAAGTGGGTCAACAATAAATTGAGCCCCTATATATCAAACTTCCGGTTGAATTTATAGCGTATATATTGATCAAGCAATCTTAGCAAAATTAAGTGAACTATAATATTTGATGTACTAAAGCTTAATTGGTTCACGAATTACCTTAACTTCTACTATTACTAAATATAATGATTTTCGTTCTATTGGACTTTATGCCTAATATGTTGGTCAGTGTATGATTGCGTGGAAACATGTTCTCTTATTTACTTATACTTAAGTAATGCTAAAAATTAATGCAATCAGTTCAGACCATTTGAGTTATTTACGTTGATTTTAAAATAAATATTTCGGAATCGAAGCAAAATGTAGTAATGAAACTTAGTAAGTGAATAAGATACCAAATATGATTGTAATCCATTCCGTTTCTTCGAGTCCGAGTAATGAAGGTTGAATTGTTACGCACATTTTTTTATTTGTAAATTTTTTTTTAAGTCCTCCAGCCATCATAACATGGATTACAGCTCTTGCTACAGGAAAATTAATGCGGAACCGGAACTCCTCAGGGGGGTGCATTGTCACCACTTCTGTTGTTATTTGCAGCTAATGAGCTTCTGAAAAAATTTGAAAAGAGAGCACTCAAGCTGATACTAGTGACGGGCAAGTTCCAGTGACGGGCAAGTTCCTAGATATAATTAACAACATGATGAACAACGTTCTAAGAATCATAAATCACGGGCGATATTGCCTAACCTAAAGGTAAATGCTGACAAGACGGATATGGCACTCCTTACAAGGAGGAACAAAATCCCGACATGGAAACTTCCAAAGCTCAACGGTAAGAACGACTCCAACAGCTGCACTAAAAAGGTTACTCAACCTATCACCAATCGACATTGCTCTGCAGCGTACTGCACGTTTCGCTAACTAGTCCCCCCCTGAAATGCAAAAATCTTTGTTTGTATCTTTGAGTTTGTCGAAAATTTGGTTGACTCCATGGATTGCCGGTTGCGATAATTTAATGGATTGATTTTCCGTGGATTCTTTTATAATGTATTTTACAAAAACTAAGGCCATCACTATTAGAATAGTAATTAAACTGATGCTGGTTGCGTTCATAATTTTTTTTTGCCTTTTCTATCAAGCTTACTTCTTTTGTGTTGTTGAAGTTTAGCGGTTTCAGCATCTCCAGCTAGACGATTTCTTCTTTCTAATTTTTACAATAGTTTTTTATTCCATAGTTTGTGTTTTCGCAATTTAGAATTGTTAAAACTGATTTTATTAATTCTTCCATTAATTTTTACAGCTCTAATGTCTATTGCTTTACAGATTTGGTTATCCACGGTTGGAATATTTACAATATAAATTATAATATTGCCATTTGTTGCAATTATATTTCGGAACATTTAAGAGCTTCGTGGAAATTTATGTATGAAATAATGTCTTTGTCTATTATTTTTCTTGCAATATCTATTTCTTCATTTGACAATATAAACGAATTTACTATATTGGCTTTTGCCAAATGTATTGCGTATGCGATATTCAAAACTTCTTCTATAACACTGGTAAACAAGATTAAAATTTTTTGTTTTATGAAGTTTCTAAACTATTTTCTACTAACAGCTCTAAACAAGGATGGGGAATGTTTTAAATATATCTGTAAAATATTTCCGAAATTGAGCATAGAAAAAATTAAAGCTGGTGGTTTTGACGGTCCTCAAATCAAGGAACTAATAAAATACCAAAATTTTGCTGATTGTATGACAGATAAGGAGAAATCGGCACGGATTGAATTTATTTGCGTTGTGAAAATCTTCTTAGGAAATTAAAAGTATCCAGACTATATTCAATACATTGAGCAGCTCATGTTGCACTTCCAGAGACTGTGTTGTAACATGAGCATTAGGATCCACTTCCTCTTCAGACATTTAGACCGCTTCCCAGAAATTTTAGACGACTTAAGCGAAGAGCGATAACAGAGTTTTTGGAATGCAAATATGATGGCTGAATACTTCTGGAGCATTGAAAACAAGACTGATGTTTCTAATTATACAAGGTAAGCACATAAAAGAAAGTTTTTTCATGTTCATGTTTTTCTCTTACAGAAATTTATATTTTAATTTTTAAATTGTAGTACTTTGGCTAAAAATGTAATATATTCAAATTACGAAAACTAGAGCTGCTAGAAAAAAACTGACTCTGTAGTCAGTCATTTCGAATTAGCGTGGCAAAATCATACAAAATCGGATAAGAAACATCATAAAACAGAGCTACTGTTTCCTAGTGTAGTTATTTTTAATTTGTAGTATTAGAAATTTTTCATTTTGTATAGTTTATATAATATTCTATTGTAGGTTTATTAATTAGTACTTGGTTATTGTTATTTTGCAAGACATTATATATTTTACTTGAAGTTATTTCGTAGCCTTTTTGGTCTGAACTTCCTCCAATCCATTTCCATGCACTACCCAGAAAATTTATTGTTCTTTTTACTTTCTTTGTCTAATTGTTCAGTTGAGTTTTTATTCGCGTTATTAAGTGAAATATGAAGGGGTAGTTATGTTAGAATTTTTGCGGATTGGATCAGTTTCAGTTTTCGTTTCTATATGGTGAAGGGTTTCCGTGTAACTTTCTATGTCAATTTCGTGTATTATTTTAAATGTTCCTGTTTGTAGTCTAGCTGTTCCTTTTTCTACTGTTATGAGTTGTGCGTTTGAATAATTGAGTATATATACTTCCACTAGGCATAACGATAGTAATAGCCTGGAAAAGAATGTCGGTACTTATTTAATTACGTACCCTACTTTGTAAAATATTTGTCCTTTTTCAGTAAACACGCCACTATTTCTACCTTCTTTATCTATCTCATCGAGGAAAATCATTCACATTTCTATGAAAAAATAGGCCGACCGGTATTTTTAATCTTGTGGAACGAACGAAATGTTTATATTCGGACACTGCTCTTTCTAAAAGTTTTTCCAAATTTCTGTCCACCATTTTCTTTTATGCAACGCATTATTTCAATTTATGTGGAGTGGAACTATAATATTAATTTTAGTACTCCGAAGAAAAATATAATATCTCTCAGGGGTCTTCTATTGCTTTTCTATTTATGTTTTCTGTTACTGCATATTTTGTAAATTTATTTAAATCTGTCATAACTATTCTTCCTTCTAGTAAAAATATATCAATATGGTCTGTGTGCCCTGGATATGCTCGTAATGGAGTTTCTGCTAAGTAAACAAAAAATACTGTTTTTGGTACGAAATATATTTTTTATTCCATATAATCTTCCTTCACTTAAATACACTTATTTCAATGATCCTGAAATAATTTTATGCCATCCCTATAACGACTTTTGGGAAACTCTGCAAAATACCCGTCTACGGCAGTAATAGCTTCTCCATTCGACGAAAAACGCTTTCCACTAGGGAATTGTTTCAGGTTTCTTAAAAGATGATCTGGTGAATACGGTGGATGATCAAGCAATTCGTATCTTAATTCGTTGCATTTTGGCATTATTAAAATACCTTTGTGAGCAAGTGCATTGCCTTGGTGAAAAATAATTTTTTTATGCTGCAAACCAGGTCTTTTCTCACGAATTTTTTCATCTAGCTAATCCAAAAGGCTGCAATAATATTCAGAGTTGATTGTTTTGCCTTTATGCAGATAACCAATCAATAAAATTTCTTTTGCATTCCAAAAAACTGATGCCATAACCTTCTTTGCTGATCGTTGTGACTTCAACTGTTTTGCAGCTGAACAACCAGCTTCAGTCCATTATAAACGTTCTTGTTTCAATTTAGGATCATTATGGTAGATCCAAGTCTCATCCATAGTCATAAAACGACGCAAGAAATCGGTTTATTCTGTTTAAAACGCTCTAAATTATGCTGAGAAATTTGTTTTCGATCCAGTTTTTGTTGAATTCCATGTAAAATATGAAGTACTCGTTAGCCTGAGATGCCTATGGCATTAGCAATTTCACGCTTAGTCATACTTGAATCTTCACTAACAATATTATGAACTTGCTCAATGATTTCTGTTAAGGTTGCGGTTTTTGGTCATCTTCAAGCCTAGTACGAAGCCGGCCAAAATTTCAACGGTGCATTTTGAAGGGAATGTCTCCTTATACACTTCTAACAATTGTTCATAAATACTTTAACACGTTAACTTCAAATGGCTTGTAAACAAATAATTAATTAACAGAATAATTTGTAACTTTGCATGTGTTCTGATTACAGATACACCAACTTGACAAAAAAATGGAGCTAGTAGTGCCATTTCTTTGAGAAAATAGAAACTTTTCAACCAACCTGTATGCTTATGAACAGTGGAGAAAACGATCTTAAATTGAAATGTAGATATTTCATTATGCTTAAAAAATATTTGATTCTTGAAAATATTAATTGGAACTTATGTGCATGGGATTAAAATATGACTATCATGTCTATAGATTGCAGGTGAGAGTGAATTGATTTGTATTGGTATTTTTGAAAGGGAGTCTGCAACTACATTTGTTTTACCAGGTTTGTAAATTAGTTCGTAATTATACTTTTTAAAATGGCTTTCCATCACTTATTTTTACTATTGTTGTTTTTATGACTTAGGTAAGAGGTTGATGGTCAATTATAACTTTTATATTTTTGGAACTGTAGAGCGATTACTTCTCAATGGTAGCATAGTGCTCCTCAGCCTTGTTTAAAGTTCTCGAAATAAAAGTTATTGGTCTATCATCTTGAGATAGGACGGCTCCTAAGCAAAATAGTAGGCGACGGTTGTTAGTTCAAAAATGTTTTTTCAAGAGTACCTTTTTTATTTTATTGAAAGGCTTTGTTATCTAATTTCATTTCTATTTTCTTTGAGTGTCGTTTGGAGACATTACCGGCTTCTCCTCTTAGAAATGCTGTTAATAGTTTATATATTTTTGAATAGTCCTAGATAAATCGATAAATTTAGCTACCGCTTCTACGTTTTTGAGATTGGTTTTTATCTTACTTGAGCTGATTACGTATCGTATAACTTCTACTTCCATCTTTGCAAATATCTAATTGGATTTTCATATTTGCATTTTCTAAAGTTTGAAATACTAATCCTATATTTTAAAGTGCTCTTCGTTTTTGCCGAATATTAATACATCGTCAATGTAAACATAGCATATATATACTCACCAATACACTGCACCAGATGACATCACACAGGACATTACAACACTGTTATGGCGTGTGAACATCAACAGCTAACAAAAGGAATGGTCCGCCCAGCTTTTTCACCTCATTCGCTTATACACATTCGATTAGATAGCGATCCTACGCGCTAACTCGACTTCGCAGCGGTACAGCGCCCTTCGACAATTTGATCCTTCATTTTTCGGACATCATCATTTCGCGCAATCAGCTGGCTTGCTTTCAGTCCAGCACAGCTACTTTTATTTTTAATTAAATTGGAATGACTGTTTAATACATAGGTATAATAATTTGTTATATAAATAAATTTGAACAGAGTTAATTATAAAACTAATAACACGAGAGAGAGAGAGGATTATAAACTATTTAAGGGGTTAGGTGTAGTCAGATGCTTGAAAAAATTAAAATTTTCAGCAATTTTTTTTGCTATTAAATCATGTCATTTTACAAAAGTAGTAATATGGCATTTTTATACAATGTTTTGACTTGACGTCACTAAAATTTAAAAAAAAAATTTTATTTCCAAAATTATAGCTGTCTGTGTTCACCCAGTTCCAAAAAAAGGTCCTTGCGGTGAGAATCATAAGTTTTAAGATCCATCTATAATCAATCGGAAAAAAAATTAGTTTTGTAAATAGATTTGGATCCTGGGCGGCCTGAGTTTATTATGTATTCTAAAAGCTGTATAAATTTCATTAAAATCTACTAAGCGGTTTTCGAGTTACAGTCGCCACCAGTTCAAAAACGTAGTTTTGAGAAAAACGCATTTAAAGTTTCACTTACCTGCTCCCGAGCCCTCTTTGTTATTTGTCGAATAACTCAAAAAGTTATTATCGGATCAACTTGAAATTTTTAGAGAATATTTTCACTATATTACACTTAACGAAAATGCAAATAAAAATTAATTTATATTTTGAAAATTATGAATACCCCTAACCCCTTAAAGCTAGTGAAAAAAAAATTTTGTGCTCCCCAATAAATTGGGTATCTTTTTAAATAAAGGGAATCGCGCTTAATTACGATTTTTAAAAAAATCATCACTTTAAGTATGTATTTATTTGGTTCTTAGTAATGATATTTTTAATATTTTCAACTTTGATGGGAAAAAATATAAGGAAAAACAAGTAAGGAAGTTTTAAGTTCGGGTGTAACCGAACATTTCACACTCTCGCAACTTGCAAGGATCAAAGCCCGGGATATTGCTTCATTTGTTGGTAAAATTTTATATTTAAGGAAGTATTAATCCGATTCAACCTATTCTTGACACAAAGACATACTATTATAGAGAGTTTCATTTATTTTTTTTATTATATGAATGTAAATTATATATTATATCTTACACATTGACCGATATTTTCTGTAAAAAATCAACTGATTTCCACATACTCAGTTCCTAGGGGCGTGAACAGTTTTGATTCGATTAAGACAATTTTTGGTCACAAGGTGGCATACTTTAAACGTATTATTCACGCAAAGTTTTACCCCGATGCAATCATTGTTGCTTGATTTTCATAGTGGAAAGTGAGAGAATGGAATTTAAAATGGTGTTATATGGGAAATAAGCGTGGTCGTAATCCGAATCGCCCATTTTCACATTATAACATAGAAATATGAGAAGAATGTTATATACCGAATTTGGCTGAAATCGGTTAAGCAGATCCCAAGATATGGGGTTTCACCTAAAAGGAGGCGGTGCCACGCCCACTGTATAATTTTGAACGCGGTGCCTAATAAGTGATAAAGTTTCCCAGAGATAAAGTTTAATGTCTCTGGCCTGTTAGCTTGATTTATCGCGCTTTTAGTAGTTTTTACCAGTACCGTTATATGGGGAGTGGGTGGAGTTGCCACCCAATTTCACCCATTTTCACAGTGTCGATAGAGGTTCTGAAAACATTTTTCCTTAGTGAAGTTTGTTATTATTGCTTTAGCGGTTTAAACCTATTACGGAGCGGGACCACGCCCACTTTTAAAAAAACTTTTAATCTGCAGACGCCCCTCCCTAATGTGATCCTATATACCAAATAACAGTCTTGTATCTTATTGTGGAGCTTAGTTATGTCAATTTATTCGTTTTTGAAGAATGGCGATTTGTGGACGTGGTAGCTTGTACGGGCGGACGGACAGACAGTCACCCGAGTTTCAATTCGTCTCTTCATCCTGATCATTTATATATATATAATATGGACGATCTTCTCGAGCTGCTAACTAGCAATGGAATCCGCTGTCAGGGATATGCGGACAATATTGTTATCTTAGCCAGGGATAAGTTCGCAAACACTTTCTTCGGACATCAACCCCTCCAAGACTACAATCATACCTTTTACCAGGTGCAGGTTACTGCCAGGCCTCAGAAACCTATCCCTAGGCGGCATGGAGCTGGATATGGCTAACATGGTCAAGTACCAAACAGGGTTCAAATGAAAGCAGAAGGGTTTGGCAAAAGAAAGGTAATCTCGTCCCAGCAGATGAAGGCCCTAAGTGACGAAATGCCACTTGCCCTTCTTCCAAGTGACAGCATTACCAAAGCAATAAGCTTCACTAGAAAGTTCAGAGTTACCCTTGGCAGTAAGGCAGAATGGAATGATTCCACGTTGGACCCACTGCTAAGGGATAGCACTATCAAGTGGTACACCGACGGCTCAAAAACGGCGGAGGGGATTGGTACAGGGGTCGCAGTACCACGCACCAAGCTCTCCATTCCCATGGGAAGTTTTCCAGGCGGAAGTGTATGCTATAAGTCGGTGTGTAGAGATAAACCTCCAACGCAATAAGAGTATCAGCATACTCAGCGATCTGCCTGTATCAGGAAATGAACTGGCTAACGAGTTGGCACGCTCTGCAGCCTCCACAAAAATGGATGCAATTTAGAATTGTTAAAACTGATTTTATTAATTCTTCCATTAATTTTTACAGCTCTAATGTCTATTGCTTTACAGATTTGGTTATCCACGGTTGGAATATTTACAATATAAATTATAATATTGCCATTTGTTGCAATTATATTTCGGAACATTTAAGAGCTTCGTGGAAATTTATGTATGAAATAATGTCTTTGTCTATTATTTTTCTTGCAATATCTATTTCTTCATTTGACAATATAAACGAATTTACTATATTTGGCTTTGCCAAATGTATTGCGTATGCGATATTCAAAACTTCTTCTATAACACTGGTAAACAAGATTAAAATTTTTTGTTTTATGAAGTTTCTAAACTATTTTCTACTAACAGCTCTAAACAAGGATGGGGAATGTTTTAAATATATCTGTAAAATATTTCCGAAATTGAGCATAGAAAAAATTAAAGCTGGTGGTTTTGACGGTCCTCAAATCAAGGAACTAATAAAATACCAAAATTTTGCTGATTGTATGACAGATAAGGAGAAATCGGCACGGATTGAATTTATTTGCGTTGTGAAAATCTTCTTAGGAAATTAAAAGTATCCAGACTATATTCAATACATTGAGCAGCTCATGTTGCACTTCCAGAGACTGTGTTGTAACATGAGCATTAGGATCCACTTCCTCTTCAGACATTTAGACCGCTTCCCAGAAATTTTAGACGACTTAAGCGAAGAGCGATAACAGAGTTTTTGGAATGCAAATATGATGGCTGAATACTTCTGGAGCATTGAAAACAAGACTGATGTTTCTAATTATACAAGGTAAGCACATAAAAGAAAGTTTTTTCATGTTCATGTTTTTCTCTTACAGAAATTTATATTTTAATTTTTAAATTGTAGTACTTTGGCTAAAAATGTAATATATTCAAATTACGAAAACTAGAGCTGCTAGAAAAAAACTGACTCTGTAGTCAGTCATTTCGAATTAGCGTGGCAAAATCATACAAAATCGGATAAGAAACATCATAAAACAGAGCTACTGTTTCCTAGTGTAGTTATTTTTAATTTGTAGTATTAGAAATTTTTCATTTTG
This sequence comes from Bactrocera oleae, assembly GCF_042242935.1. Classification (NCBI taxonomy): domain Eukaryota; kingdom Metazoa; phylum Arthropoda; class Insecta; order Diptera; family Tephritidae; genus Bactrocera; species Bactrocera oleae. The sequence continues at coordinate 30,925,580 of NC_091537.1, forward strand.
TATAGTTTATATAATATTCTATTGTAGGTTTATTAATTAGTACTTGGTTATTGTTATTTTGCAAGACATTATATATTTTACTTGAAGTTATTTCGTAGCCTTTTTGGTCTGAACTTCCTCCAATCCATTTCCATGCACTACCCAGAAAATTTATTGTTCTTTTTACTTTCTTTGTCTAATTGTTCAGTTGAGTTTTTATTCGCGTTATTAAGTGAAATATGAAGGGGTAGTTATGTTAGAATTTTTGCGGATTGGATCAGTTTCAGTTTTCGTTTCTATATGGTGAAGGGTTTCCGTGTAACTTTCTATGTCAATTTCGTGTATTATTTTAAATGTTCCTGTTTGTAGTCTAGCTGTTCTTTTTTCTACTGTTATGAGTTGTGCGTTTGAATAATTGAGTATATATACTTCCACTAGGCATAACGATAGTAATAGCCTGGAAAAGAATGTCGGTACTTATTTAATTACGTACCCTACTTTGTAAAATATTTGTCCTTTTTCAGTAAACACGCCACTATTTCTACCTTCTTTATCTATCTCATCGAGGAAAATCATTCACATTTCTATGAAAAAATAGGCCGACCGGTATTTTTAATCTTGTGGAACGAACGAAATGTTTATATTCGGACACTGCTCTTTCTAAAAGTTTTTCCAAATTTCTGTCCACCATTTTCTTTTATGCAACGCATTATTTCAATTTATGTGGAGTGGAACTATAATATTAATTTTAGTACTCCGAAGAAAAATATAATATCTCTCAGGGGTCTTCTATTGCTTTTCTATTTTGTAAATTTATTTAAATCTGTCATAACTATTCTTCCTTCTAGTAAAAATATATCAATATGGTCTGTGTGCCCTGGATATGCTCGTAATGGAGTTTCTGCTAAGTAAACAAAAAATACTGTTTTTGGTACGAAATATATTTTTTATTCCATATAATCTTCCTTCACTTAAATACACTTATTTCAATGATCCTGAAATAATTTTATGCCATCCCTATAACGACTTTTGGGAAACTCTGCAAAATACCCGTCTACGGCAGTAATAGCTTCTCCATTCGACGAAAAACGCTTTCCACTAGGGAATTGTTTCAGGTTTCTTAAAAGATGATCTGGTGAATACGGTGGATGATCAAGCAATTCGTATCTTAATTCGTTGCATTTTGGCATTATTAAAATACCTTTGTGAGCAAGTGCATTGCCTTGGTGAAAAATAATTTTTTTATGCTGCAAACCAGGTCTTTTCTCACGAATTTTTTCATCTAGCTAATCCAAAAGGCTGCAATAATATTCAGAGTTGATTGTTTTGCCTTTATGCAGATAACCAATCAATAAAATTTCTTTTGCATTCCAAAAAACTGATGCCATAACCTTCTTTGCTGATCGTTGTGACTTCAACTGTTTTGCAGCTGAACAACCAGCTTCAGTCCATTATAAACGTTCTTGTTTCAATTTAGGATCATTATGGTAGATCCAAGTCTCATCCATAGTCATAAAACGACGCAAGAAATCGGTTTATTCTGTTTAAAACGCTCTAAATTATGCTGAGAAATTTGTTTTCGATCCAGTTTTTGTTGAATTCCATGTAAAATATGAAGTACTCGTTAGCCTGAGATGCCTATGGCATTAGCAATTTCACGCTTAGTCATACTTGAATCTTCACTAACAATATTATGAACTTGCTCAATGATTTCTGTTAAGGTTGCGGTTTTTGGTCATCTTCAAGCCTAGTACGAAGCCGGCCAAAATTTCAACGGTGCATTTTGAAGGGAATGTCTCCTTATACACTTCTAACAATTGTTCATAAATACTTTAACACGTTAACTTCAAATGGCTTGTAAACAAATAATTAATTAACAGAATAATTTGTAACTTTGCATGTGTTCTGATTACAGATACACCAACTTGACAAAAAAATGGAGCTAGTAGTGCCATTTCTTTGAGAAAATAGAAACTTTTCAACCAACCTGTATGCTTATGAACAGTGGAGAAAACGATCTTAAATTGAAATGTAGATATTTCATTATGCTTAAAAAATATTTGATTCTTGAAAATATTAATTGGAACTTATGTGCATGGGATTAAAATATGACTATCATGTCTATAGATTGCAGGTGAGAGTGAATTGATTTGTATTGGTATTTTTGAAAGGGAGTCTGCAACTACATTTGTTTTACCAGGTTTGTAAATTAGTTCGTAATTATACTTTTTAAAATGGCTTTCCATCACTTATTTTTACTATTGTTGTTTTTATGACTTAGGTAAGAGGTTGATGGTCAATTATAACTTTTATATTTTTGGAACTGTAGAGCGATTACTTCTCAATGGTAGCATAGTGCTCCTCAGCCTTGTTTAAAGTTCTCGAAATAAAAGTTATTGGTCTATCATCTTGAGATAGGACGGCTCCTAAGCAAAATAGTAGGCGACGGTTGTTAGTTCAAAAATGTTTTTTCAAGAGTACCTTTTTTATTTTATTGAAAGGCTTTGTTATCTAATTTCATTTCTATTTTCTTTGAGTGTCGTTTGGAGACATTACCGGCTTCTCCTCTTAGAAATGCTGTTAATAGTTTATATATTTTTGAATAGTCCTAGATAAATCGATAAATTTAGCTACCGCTTCTACGTTTTTGAGATTGGTTTTTATCTTACTTGAGCTGATTACGTATCGTATAACTTCTACTTCCATCTTTGCAAATATCTAATTGGATTTTCATATTTGCATTTTCTAAAGTTTGAAATACTAATCCTATATTTTAAAGTGCTCTTCGTTTTTGCCGAATATTAATACATCGTCAATGTAAACATAGCATATATATACTCACCAATACACTGCACCAGATGACATCACACAGGACATTACAACACTGTTATGGCGTGTGAACATCAACAGCTAACAAAAGGAATGGTCCGCCCAGCTTTTTCACCTCATTCGCTTATACACATTCGATTAGATAGCGATCCTACGCGCTAACTCGACTTCGCAGCGGTACAGCGCCCTTCGACAATTTGATCCTTCATTTTTCGGACATCATCATTTCGCGCAATCAGCTGGCTTGCTTTCAGTCCAGCACAGCTACTTTTATTTTTAATTAAATTGGAATGACTGTTTAATACATAGGTATAATAATTTGTTATATAAATAAATTTGAACAGAGTTAATTATAAAACTAATAACACGAGAGAGAGAGAGGATTATAAACTATTTAAGGGGTTAGGTGTAGTCAGATGCTTGAAAAAATTAAAATTTTCAGCAATTTTTTTTTGCTATTAAATCATGTCATTTTACAAAAGTAGTAATATGGCATTTTTATACAATGTTTTGACTTGACGTCACTAAAATTTAAAAAAAAAATTTTATTTCCAAAATTATAGCTGTCTGTGTTCACCCAGTTCCAAAAAAAGGTCCTTGCGGTGAGAATCATAAGTTTTAAGATCCATCTATAATCAATCGGAAAAAAAATTAGTTTTGTAAATAGATTTGGATCCTGGGCGGCCTGAGTTTATTATGTATTCTAAAAGCTGTATAAATTTCATTAAAATCTACTAAGCGGTTTTCGAGTTACAGTCGCCACCAGTTCAAAAACGTAGTTTTGAGAAAAACGCATTTAAAGTTTCACTTACCTGCTCCCGAGCCCTCTTTGTTATTTGTCGAATAACTCAAAAAGTTATTATCGGATCAACTTGAAATTTTTAGAGAATATTTTCACTATATTACACTTAACGAAAATGCAAATAAAAATTAATTTATATTTTGAAAATTATGAATACCCCTAACCCCTTAAAGCTAGTGAAAAAAAAATTTTGTGCTCCCCAATAAATTGGGTATCTTTTTAAATAAAGGGAATCGCGCTTAATTACGATTTTTAAAAAAATCATCACTTTAAGTATGTATTTATTTGGTTCTTAGTAATGATATTTTTAATATTTTCAACTTTGATGGGAAAAAATATAAGGAAAAACAAGTAAGGAAGTTTTAAGTTCGGGTGTAACCGAACATTTCACACTCTCGCAACTTGCAAGGATCAAAGCCCGGGATATTGCTTCATTTGTTGGTAAAATTTTATATTTAAGGAAGTATTAATCCGATTCAACCTATTCTTGACACAAAGACATACTATTATAGAGAGTTTCATTTATTTTTTTTATTATATGAATGTAAATTATATATTATATCTTACACATTGACCGATATTTTCTGTAAAAAATCAATTGATTTCCACATACTCAGTTCCTAGGGGCGTGAACAGTTTTGATTCGATTAAGACAATTTTTGGTCACAAGGTGGCATACTTTAAACGTATTATTCACGCAAAGTTTTACCCCGATGCAATCATTGTTGCTTGATTTTCATAGTGGAAAGTGAGAGAATGGAATTTAAAATGGTGTTATATGGGAAATAAGCGTGGTCGTAATCCGAATCGCCCATTTTCACATTATAACATAGAAATATGAGAAGAATGTTATATACCGAATTTGGCTGAAATCGGTTAAGCAGATCCCAAGATATGGGGTTTCACCTAAAAGGAGGCGGTGCCACGCCCACTGTATAATTTTGAACGCGGTGCCTAATAAGTGATAAAGTTTCCCAGAGATAAAGTTTAATGTCTCTGGCCTGTTAGCTTGATTTATCGCGCTTTTAGTAGTTTTTACCAGTACCGTTATATGGGGAGTGGGTGGAGTTGCCACCCAATTTCACCCATTTTCACAGTGTCGATAGAGGTTCTGAAAACATTTTTCCTTAGTGAAGTTTGTTATTATTGCTTTAGCGGTTTAAACCTATTACGGAGCGGGACCACGCCCACTTTTAAAAAAACTTTTAATCTGCAGACGCCCCTCCCTAATGTGATCCTATATACCAAATAACAGTCTTGTATCTTATTGTGGAGCTTAGTTATGTCAATTTATTCGTTTTTGAAGAATGGCGATTTGTGGACGTGGTAGCTTGTACGGACGGACGGACAGACAGTCACCCGAGTTTCAATTCGTCTCTTCATCCTGATCATTTATATATATATAATATGGACGATCTTCTCGAGCTGCTAACTAGCAATGGAATCCGCTGTCAGGGATATGCGGACAATATTGTTATCTTAGCCAGGGATAAGTTCGCAAACACTTTCTTCGGACATCAACCCCTCCAAGACTACAATCATACCTTTTACCAGGTGCAGGTTACTGCCAGGCCTCAGAAACCTATCCCTAGGCGGCATGGAGCTGGATATGGCTAACACGGTCAAGTACCAAACAGGGTTCAAATGAAAGCAGAAGGGTTTGGCAAAAGAAAGGTAATCTCGTCCCAGCAGATGAAGGCCCTAAGTGACGAAATGCCACTTGCCCTTCTTCCAAGTGACAGCATTACCAAAGCAATAAGCTTCACTAGAAAGTTCAGAGTTACCCTTGGCAGTAAGGCAGAATGGAATGATTCCACGTTGGACCCACTGCTAAGGGATAGCACTATCAAGTGGTACACCGACGGCTCAAAAACGGCGGAGGGGATTGGTACAGGGGTCGCAGTACCACGCACCAAGCTCTCCATTCCCATGGGAAGTTTTCCAGGCGGAAGTATATGCTATAAGTCGGTGTGTAGAGATAAACCTCCAACGCAATAAGAGTATCAGCATACTCAGCGATCTGCCTGTATCAGGAAATGAACTGGCTAACGAGTTGGCACGCTCTGCAGCCTCCACAAAAATGGTAGGACCAATTTCTGGTTAGCAACCATCTGTCAGTTAAGTTTTGGTAAACCTTACCGAAAGAAAGAGTATTGATTAGTTTCTAACCAGAACTTGAAATGACAACTGTCAGCTGTAAAATCTATAAGCATAGACGGAGCTCTTAAGCAAACATATTTTCTATATACAAAATATCCGAATATAAGGTAAATATTCCTTTGAAACCTAAAGCTGTTGCAACAATGAAAGGAATTTCAAAATGAAAAGGAGTACCGAATCGCCTAGCAGCGAGCTGTTTTGGAAAATAACACAAAGCGTACCTCCCAAGCATGAGCGGCACTTCGTGAACATGCACATATGTACATAACTCATGACGTTTACACAGTTTTAGGTGTTCACAATGCAAGTTTTAACAATTTGGAATACTTTTCTTTTTTTATACTCTCGCAACTTGTTGCTACAGAGTATAATAGTTTTGTTCACCTAACGGTTGCTTGTATCACCTAAAACTAATCGAGTTAGATATAGGGTTATGTATATATAAATGATCAGGATGAAGAGACGAGTTGAAATCCGGGTGACTGTCTGTCCGTCCGCCCGTCCGTCAGTCCATCCGTCCGTGCAAGCTGTAACTTGAGTAAAAATTGAGATATCTTTATGAAACTTGGTAGACATGTTTCTTGGTACCGTGAGACGGTTGGTATTGCAGATGCTGCTCCGCAATAAGATACGAGACTTTTATTTGGTACACAGGATCACATTAGGTAGGGGCATCTGCAGTTAAATTTTTTTTTTTTAAGTGGGTGTGGTCCCGCCTCTAATTGGTTTAATGTACATATCTCCTAAACGCTAATGCTATAATAACAAAATTCACTGGAAGCAAATGTTTCTAGCATTTCTATTGACGGTGAGAAAATAGTTGAAATCGGGTGGCAACTCCGCCCACTCCCCATATAACGGTACTTTTAAAAACTACTAAAAGCGCGATAAATCAAGCACTAAACACGCCAGAGACATTAAATTTTATCTCTGGGATGGTATGAGATGACTTTATAGGAACCGCGTTCAAAATTAGACAGTGGGCGTGGTACAGCCCACTTTTAGGTGAAGACCCATACAACAAAATTCGGCACATAACGTTATTTTCATATTTCTATATTATAGTGCGAAAATGGGCGAAATCGGACTACAACCACACCTATTTCCCATATAACACCATTTTCAATTCCATCTGATTCTTTCACTTTCCACTATGCATATCAAGCAACAATGATTATATCGGGGTAAAACTTTGCGTGAATAATACGTTTTAAGTATGCCACCAAAATGTCATAGTAAAATTTGACCAAAACTTCTCATAGTAAATCGAACAAAAACTGTTCAAACCCCTAAGTACTAAATATGTGGACCCCAGTGCCTATAGTCGACGTTCTACCGAAAATATCAGCCAATCCACAGAGAAATCTCAAACGAGTATACCATTTGACTTTGCGAGAGTATAAAATGTTCGGTTACATCCGAACTTAGCCCTTCCTTACTTGTTATAATAACAATTAATTTTTTTTCTACTTGTAAATTTGTATGCCATAAATACCCAAAATTTAAAATATTTCTTATATAATATTAATGATGTTCAGCTTCACATTAGGATATTGTTGCACACTTCGGCGTTGTCCTATGTACTGAGGTCCCTCGACGTTATTTGATCCTCTGGTCCGTCAGTAGCCGCTTCTTCTTGTTGTACAAACTTTTTATACACTCGCGTAGCCTTTAGATTTTCATCTTTTAGCATTTGTTTATTTCTTTAAAATATAAAGACTTTCCAACGCCCTGTTGATTTTATATCGTATATATGCTCTTCTTTTTCTAATAATATTATGTCGTGATGCTAGATATGAATAAAATCCAGTCAATACTATCGCTATCCACCCCATATACATATCATAGGAACTTCAGACTTCTGATTGACTTTATACCTTAAACATCAGTCAATATCTTAGCGAAATTAAGTGAACTTACTATTTTGGATATATTACAGTGTAATTCCGAAAATGTGTGAAATCGGATAAATTACGCATATACCATATTACATACATAGACAGTGGACAACTGAGTGGGATATTCTTGTGTTTTCCTATGAAAAAAATTCAATTTAGATGGCCCAGCTGTTACTCTACTCTACTAGTATATCAAAAAGGAACTTTGGTGGTGGCAGCGTTATGGCATGGCATTTTCACCGAGAGGTAAAGAAAAATTATGCTTCGTACCGCCTAAAATTTACTCAAAAATGTACATCGAAATGTTGGACGATGCTCTCATCTTATTTTTGGATGACAAAATGTATGAAGGCGCCATTTTTAAATAAGATAACTCTGTAATACACGTTTTTAAGGAGTCTTTAAAAAGATTTGAGGAGCGTAATATCACACTTATGAAGTGGCCTGCGTGCAGTTCTGATTTGAATTTGGTAAAGAACCTTTGGGGGTACATAGCAGGAAGAAAGGACAAAAACCCTAAGAAGGACTGCATAAGATCTCAAGTTGATCTTTCAAGAAACTTGGGAAGATTTTGATCAATCGTAACTGCAAAATTTAGTAAACTCGACGCCAATTCGTATTTTTGAAGTTATTAATTGAAATGGAGGACCAATTAATTATTGAAAATCTAATAAATGTGAGCATATCAAAAATTAAGTTGATGCGTTTAAACGAATATGTACATTTTTTCATCATATTGTTAAACGGAATTGAAATAAATATAACAACAACAACGAAAACAGGTTATTGTACTAAATACAAATTCCCGTTATCTTAGCAAGCGATATGATATAAAATTTTTTATGAATAATTCGTTGATAAAAGAGAGAGAAGGAAGCAAAATTTAAATTAAGGCTGCGTTTAAACGAATATGTGGAACTGTATAATGTTTTTCGTTTTTCTAGCAGACCAAATACCAATTTACCAAATATGTTGGACAATATGTGACATATATTCACATTTGAGATATTTATGTCGATACATACTAATTTCTTCAAGTACCTGCTGATCCAGCAAAATCAAGATAAAAGCTCTGTTAGTTTAGTTCTTTAAGTAGCCTTTATTCAGTAGCAGTAGATCGCTGTAGTCAGGGCACGGCCCCGCCCCCTAATGTTTGATGTACATGTCTAATAAACTATTATAACTTTTGCAACCAAATTTACTCATATGAAACACTTTAGGTGATATACTTAATATAATTTACAATAATACATACGAGTATATGTTAAATAATATTAGGCAACTCTAAATCTCAGTTGCTTTATGAATTATTATAAAAAATAATCGAAAAGTTAGTAGTATACTTTTAGGCTAAGTTAAATTTCTTTTGTGGCACCAGAAAATTCTCCAAAGAGATGAAGTTCTTCTCCTATGTGGAACGGATAGGCCATTGTTCTGGCACTCTAATGTACTGAATGCCTTAGTTTTGATCAGTTCAGTTTTACATAAATTATGTGCAAAATTTTAAAATTTAAAAGATATTTGTTAAAAATTTCTTTAAAATGGCGCACAATACGTGGATGTTTGCACATGTGCAAAAATGAATACTCTAAAAGCTACAACAATAATTATAAATTCATTACGAATGATAATTGAAAAATTCAGTAATAATATCGGTATCGATATTCAGTAATTATTAATTTTGAAGAAGAGTAAAGATATTATATTCTTGTATTCTGAAGGTTGCCAAATTCCTAAGAATCAATGTCTTCATACCATTTGATCTATTTTACATAAGTTTGTGAGGACCCAACACATCTGGCAACAAAATTTTATTTTTCACAGCAACAATTGGTAGAAATATCTCAATCGTAACAACTTTTAAATTCTTACCATCAATTTAGTAATGCCAAAGAAACACCAGCGGCCCTTAGAAGACGTCGCATCTACCGGTCACAGAATCACCTGCCACCGAATATTTACTGACTGCAGGTACGATATACCTCGTCGATACTTGCGCGAGTATCTACGTAACCGCTTCATCGCAAACAAAAAGATATCCATGCTGCAAACGGAGCACGATAGCAACCCGGTGAAAGAACACTCATACTTTTCATCCGTCAACCAATACGTTGTATATTTTGCATCGCCAAAGTGCTGAATCTAACAATTGAAGCACACATACTACAACAATAAGGGCCCATCGTGGATCTCAAACGAGAATTCATCTTCAACGTCTACACCGGTTGCCATAGCCGAGCCTTATACACCAACACTCCAATCACATCCACCACCGCTGTCAGCGGAAACCAAAAATTTCACTCCGGACTTTCCCGAATTGTTGGGCAATACATCAAGGTACACATCAGCCAAACATGCAGTCAGGCAAAACATTCTAACCATCGTCCGTACAACATGTTCGCCAACTGTGCCCATATCCAATTACAACGCTAAAACGACTCCATACTGCTACCCAATATCACTTCTTCATGACTATTCAGCAATGCTTACAGGCAAACACACATTCCCCACGATTTCGGATGGAAACATTTTGTAAAGAATCGATTCTGGATTCCGATTTCGATTTTAAATTTTTCGATCTGAAGAATCGATTGGTTGAGGACAGAATCGTTTCTTTCAATTTTAATAGATTATAATTTAAAAGATCAATAATTTTTATAGTTAATAAATTTATTTATAAAATCACAATGCAATAAACGGGTAATTCAAATATATTAAATAGTACTTAAAGGAACCAATTGATTAGAAACATCTGATGGGAAACTTCTACCGCTATAAATAAATGATGGTAGACAAAATAAATAGTATATATTTTATCATTAAATATATATATAAATTTAGGAATATGCAAATACAAATAAAGGGAAAGAAAAGGAAAAAAGTCTAAATTTGAAGATTATATGTAAATATAAATATATTTATTTACTTGCTAAGGTTGTGAAACTGATAATGTTTCATCGTCACTGTCTTTCTCTCTCATTGTTCTTGTGATATTATAATTAGCAACAGTTAAATCAATTTTGTGTGCTTTATTCAGATGTTTAATTAAACTAGTCGTACTGTTATTGTATTTCAGCTGCTTCGCACATTTATTACACTGGACATTAGATCCATTATTTACTTTTTTAAAATAAATATTTTATAAACATATTAAAAAAAATAATATTTATATAATATATAATATTATAATGGTATGTAGTTAGAACTTAAATCTAATCACCGAACCGTAAAATCGAATATCAAGAATCGCAGCACAATCAGTCCAACACTTTATCAACGTAAGCATCGAACGCTTTAAACCCTCATTTAGCCACTGACGACTTACTTGGACACTGGAACAATAGGCGAGCACTCAGTAAACCAGCTGCTCATTAACACACATCGAGACGTCTACCCCATAATGGCCGTACCAATAATTAAATTCGACAGCGCAGGTGCTCCCTCAAAGCCTCATTTAGGGTGGGGTAGTGCACCCAATACATCTGGCAACACAATTTTTTTCTTCACATCAGTATTCGGAAAAGTATCCCACAACTGTTAAATTCTTAAATTTTTCCCAAGCGGAATTTTTCTAAGAACTTGTTTTTCTTTTACAACTTACTCCTAGCTAAAAAGTAACTCGTAGTTAATGTGCAGACGTCATGGAACACAATATTACGCATTTTATACATTTTTAAATTTTTAAGTTATTTTCTTAGTTTTAGTTTTAAGTATTCATTTCACATTTTTATACTTTTGCAACATGTTGCTACAGAGTATAGTAGTTTTGTTCACCTAAAACTAATCGTTTTAGATATTGGGCTATATACCTAGTATATATAAAGGATCTTGATGACGAGACGAGTTGAAATCCGGTTGACTGTCTGTTGACTGATAACACCACCTACCCCCCATATAACGGTTTTTTGTAACTATTAAAAAAGCGAAAAATCTTTAAATATATGCGCCAGTGACATAAAAAGAGGGCTTTACATGAGCAGGTGTCAACATTGGGCGAAAAAACCAGGTATTATTTTATTAAGCAGGTAATTATAAATTATTTAATAAAGGAGGATCGAGTAACTGTCCGAATGGAATCCGCAGTAAAAAAGTCTGGAGCGATGTTGAACGACGTGGTATAAACGAAAGACGCTCAGGTCCGTAAACGATAAGCGAGTGTTTTTGCGAATGATGATGGCTATCCTGTTGTCCATCCTTTTTGCTGGTTGGCGGTGTGGGGTGTTGTCGTGAGGTGACATCTGGTGTGGTGTATTGATGATTATGTGGTAGGCATTATTAGGGGGCGCAAGTTTTTGCCGAGTAAAGTGGTGTGTATGTGTAGGGGAGGCTTATCTCGTTTGAACAAGCATCAATTAATATAATATGGTATGCCATCTCATTTATAAAAATTTGCAACTATTCAAGCCCCCAGATACCAGAAATGTCGACCCCAGAGCCTATGGTGACTTGCTACCGAAAATATTGGTCAACGTCTCACTCAGTACCTATAGTTTACTTTTTAACGAAACTATCGGTGAATGTGTACGATATACGGGTGACTTCGTACCATATATATCGGCCAATATTTGAGGTATCTCAATGAAGGTCAGATTGAAGGACGAAATATCCTCAACAAAAAAAAAATGTCTGTAGGTGTCTCCCAAGGAAGCATATTAGGCCCTCTCCTATATTTAATTTATCCATCAGACATGCCCACAAATCCTAACACATACACATCAACATATGCAGACGACACCGCATTTATAAGCGTCAAAAAGGGTCCGAAGGTAGCATCAGCACAACTGCAGTCGTACATATACGATTTAGAAAAATGGTTAGAAGAGTGGAGAATAAAAGCTAGTCCATCTAAGTGTGCTCATTCAACCTTCACACTCAGAAGACAAGATTGCCCAAAAAAAAAAAAATAACATTATCAGATATTTAGGAGTCCATCTTGACCGGCGTCTAACATGGTCCCGTCATATCGAGGCCAAATTAGTTGCCATTAAGCAGAAATTCACTGGATTATTGGTCCTAATTCCACACTATATCTAGAACACAAGGTTCTTCTATACAAGTGCATTATAAAGCCAGTGTTTGCGCGGCTAATGCCCAGAAAGTGCAAAGAAAACAGTCTAGGCTTTTACGACAAATTGTCTGTGCTTCATGATATATTCGTAACGAAAATATCCATAGAGATCTCACCATTCCTACAATTCATGAAGAAATCAAAAAGATGCTATTAAATACGCACACCCTAGCAAGGAACCTGCTTCTATTCGAAGGCCATCAGAGTTTAAAACGAAGTGAGCCTCGCTCGATACCACCACTAACTAATTATAGAAACTTAAGATATATTGTAACGTTTGAATGCATAAAAGTTGGCACTCTGGTGCTAATTCTAATTCTTAAAACTAGTTTTAAGATTTTAATGTATTATTGTATTATTCTTTTGGAAAAATTCAATAAAAAGAAAAAAAATTTCACTCTGATGAATATTTCTGGCTAGTTGCTGTGTGAATTTGATACGCCTGCACATACCCATATATATTTTGACTGAATCTCTTTAAAAGTTAAAGTAAATCGCTGAATCACATCTAAATATAGTGAGGCAACAATAAAATCAGCATTAAGATACGTCTCTGCTTTCGAAAAACTGGTCGCAAACAATGAAGGATTACACAAATTAGTGCTACTTGTAATTAGAAAAGCAACAACACCAAATATTTAATAATCCACTTCATTGCAACTTTCAAAATATAATTGGAGGACGTTTCGGTTTTTGAACGATTGTTTTCACAAAATATTTAATAAAGAAGAAATAAGAAAAATGTATTAGAATGAGTAATTTTAAAACATTTTGCGGCCTTTACTTGTTCACTTTAAAACCATGTTATTTAGTTTTTTAAACCACAACCACACGTGTTGTTTTCACTTTCATCAAAAATTTGTTTGAGCAAATATATTATTCAAACAGCATAGATGTTTGATGCCTTTAGCAACGCGTGGCATAGTTAAGGGAAATGTTTTGTTTCTTTTTGTTTTTAGTGCTTCTCAAACAGCTGATGGTTTTGACACAGTGCCACTCAAATATATCTATTGGCGTTTTAAGATTACTAAAAAAAGTTATAAACAAACAAACATACAGGTAAAGCTTTGCGGGTGAGGGGCGAAAAATATTTTCCGCATCATCAAAGCTGTCCTCACAGCAACGTTATGTGCCGCTTACAGGTCCCTCTCTAGAGATCCGTCGTCCGCACTGGAATCACTTTTGCATTACTCCAGGGTGGCGTTTCAATTTTTTCATCACACACAATTAAAGAATGTGTGTTTTGCGTTGTCTTCCATGGGGTCGTTGTATAGGCAGGACAGCTCTTAACCATTCTGGGGAGGTACTTTTTGAAATATCCGTGACCGGATAGCAGCTGCGTTGTGGAGAAGTCGACTGCTCCAATTCTGCGGCTTGCCTTCGTTGTCATGCTGATCTCTTCTTTTTCTTTATTTATTCAATTGGACTCATGTTATTTTTACGTACTTTTTAACTCCCACAACTTTTTTCTTTTGAACTCTAGAAGGTAATAGGTAAAAAAGCTAAAACTATTTTCTTTTTGGGTTTCTTCTTTTATTAAAATTTCACAAAAATAATACTTATTACACGTAGGCCCGTTGACTGGTAAGAAATCCCGGCTGAAACAATCGAAAAAGTGCAAAGCCAAATGTTGCGTAGCTTCGAAGGTGATTGATTGCGAAAAGAGGCCGTGATCGTGGCGACTATCTCTTTTCTTGGGCTGTGTAGGATGGTGTATTGTCTTCAGATGTGGTGATGTAGTGAGTGTTGTGTGGGTGGTAGGCGAATATTAGCTTAGTAGTCGCTTTAGCTGTTGCAACGATGCTACGGCGTTGCTTAGCACGGTGGTGCGGCAGTATTCCGGCCTAGGCTGACGACACCAAATCGGTGCTGCATTCCGAATAGTCCTCGAACGGAAAGCGCGGAAGTAATATGAATAACAACATACATTTACTTTATTCATTCAAATTAATTTTAAGACTAACTAACGACAAAAATCACGCTACCTTCTACCTGTGGATAGGTAGTGTATTACTAAACGAAATATATAATGTAATATGCGTAGATGTGTGTGCATTATAACATAGGTACATGTTTACTCATCTGCTGTTAATCTTTACAGTGGAGGTTTAGTGAGTACGTAGCTCCTCTCCCCTGGTTAAAGAATTCTCCTGAGTCTTGCTTAACATTTAGAACAATTATGTTTTGTTACATTATATATAATATATGATCGATTCAATAGAACAGTGTTGCAGTTCAGCAACTTTACAAGTAATTGTGTATTCCTTTTTTATACTCTCGCAACTTGTTTCTACAGAGTATAATAGTTTTGTTCACCTAACGGTTGTTTGTATCACCTAAAACTAATTGAGTTAGATATAGGGTTATGTATATATAAATGATCAGGATGAAGAGACGAGTTGAAATCCGGGTGACTGTCTGTCCGTCCGTACGTCTGTACAAGCTGTAACTTGAGTAAAAATTAAGATATCTTTATGAAACTTGGTACACATGTTTCTATCACTACTACTCTGTAAGACGGTTGGTACTGCTGGTGGGCGTAGTCGGAACACTGCCACGCCCACAAAACGCAATTAATCAAAAACAAATAAATTGTCATAACTAAGCTCCACAATAAGATACAATACTGTTATTTGGTATACAGGATCAAATTAGAAAAGGGCATTTGCAGTTTAAATTGTTTTTTAAAAAGTGGGCTTAGTCTCGCCCCTTAATTGGTTTAATATGCATATCTCCTAACCTGCTAAAGCTATAATAACAAAATTCATTGAGCACAAATGTTTTTAGCACCTCAGTGAAAATGGGTGAAATCGGGTAACAACCTCGCTCACTCCCTATATAACGGTACTGTTAAAAACTACTAAAAGCGCGATCAAGCACTAAACACGCCAGAGACATTAAATTTTATCTTCGGGATGGTAGGTAGGTAGGTAGGTAAAGTGGCTGTCATTCGACACACTTAGGCCTTTAGGAGGCCCATTGTGATACCACTGGGACTGTGATCCCCTCACTCTATTGGCTCCTCTCTGAACCACCCCGTACTTCTGATGAAATTCATCAGTGAGACAAGTTTTATCTGTGCAACCTCCGAGACGTCGTCAAGAAACCCACGACCGATGGTTGCGATTCTTTTCCTATATAGTGCTGCGCAATCGCATAGAAGATGTGTAATGGTCTCCTCCTCTTCTACTTCCTGACAGCTTCTACAATAGTCGTTATATGGCGCGCCAAGTCTACTTGCATGTCTGCCTATTAGACAGTGGCCTGTTAGTACTCCTACGAGAGTTCTTATATCATTCCTCTTGAATTTTAACAGTCGGCATGTGCGGCTCATATTCCATTCTTGCCACGTTTGGCTGCTGGTTGAGCAGGTCAGGGATTGATTCCACTGACACTCGGCTATATTAATAACATGTTTGTCGATTAGGTATCTACACGTAGCCAGAGGCATATTTATGTCCACCTTACCAGGATCTAGTTGTAGGGTGGTGCCTGTTCCGGCTAGTTCATCTGCTACGCAGTTACCAGGGATGTCACTGTGTCCTGGAACCCATTGCAGATTTACAGTGAAATAGGATGACAGATCCGCTAGAAGATCATGGCAATCCTTCACTGTTTTCGACGAAATCCTATGAGACATCAGAGATTTCAAAGCCGCTTGGCTGTCTGTATATATAAATACACTTCTTGTTGTGATTACGCTTTTTGTTAGTACAAGAAGGCTTTCTTTAATTGCAGTGATCTCTGCTTGGAAGACACTACAGTGGTCTGGTAACCGGAATGCGATTTTGGTATCTAATTTAGCCGAGAAGACACCGCCGCCTACTCGGTTATCCAGTTTGGAACCATCCGTATAGAAGCTAATCCCTTCTTCCTTGTCCACTACATCCCTTTCCCACTCCTCTCTGGAGGGAAAGGCAATATTGAGGACCGGATTTAGGTTCAGCTCCCCCGGATTGCGAAAATCCGTAGTTATGGGAAGAAACGGGAACTTCCTAAGTATCCTAGAATGCCCCTTGTTGCAGGCGACTAAGAAAGCTTCCTGTCCAAAATTAGGTCCAAGTAGCTTGCTTTATCCCCTATCGTTAGCCTGGTGCCATTTAAAAATGGCGGCGTGATTTCGGGAGTACTGTGTTTCTTAGTAAACAATACTAGTTCTGTCTTGCTAGCATTTAAATTCAGTCCGCATGATACGGCCCATCGATTAATCTCGTTTAGTATTGTCTGCATGAGACTAGCGAGGGTGTTCGGGAACTTGCCCCTAACCGAGACTGCCACCTCATCAGCGTAGGCCACAACATGTACCCCCTTCTTTTCTAGATCCACAAGCATTTTATTCATTGTCAGGACCCAGAGAAGTGGGGATAACACGCCTCCTTGGGGTGTACCCCTTCGGACAGATCTGTACATCGTTGAAGCTCCCAGCGTTGAAATAATTGACCTGCCCAAGAGCATCTGTTCAATTAATTTCCGGAGAGGCTCAGATATGCCCAGATCTTTAAGCGCGCTCAATATGGCCTTCGGCTGGATGTTGTTAAAGGCACCTTCTATGCCTAGGAAGGCTACGAGGGTGTATTCTTTTATTTCCACAGATTTTTCAATCTCTGCTACCACTGAGCTTAATGCCGTTTCTGTGGATCTACCCTTCGAGTACGCATGCTGCGAAACTGCCATTTTTCTTGGGTTTAGTATGTCCTTTATATGTATTTCTATGTTTCGACTGTGTCATTATCTTTCTCAGTCGGGACACCTCTGCCGTATCTTCGATGTCACTACAAAAAGATTTCCACGAATTTCTTTTTGCTTTTCTTACCTCCTTTTTGTATGCCCGAAGTTGGTTGTGATAGTTATCCCACTCTATATCTTCTTTGGATAGTTTGGCAGAATCGAATTGCCTCCTGCAATTCTTCTGCATGTTCTTAAGTATTGGGGTCCACCAAGGAGGTCTAATTCTTCCCCTACTGTGCGTTAATAGGCAAGCTACCTCTAGTGCTTGACGACAAGAATCTGTGAATCGTTTAACGAGGATGTCTAGGTCCTCGTTCTTTTCTGGTTGGAATGGTGGAATCATAGGAATACGTTTTTTTAGCTCCTGCATGTGCATCTGCCAGTTCGTTTTCCTATGATTCCTAAATTTCTCTTCCCTAACTACATTTTATTCAATTATACACTCAATGTAGCGGTGGTCTGAGAAGGAGTGTTCTTCCAATACCCTCCAATGTGTTATTTTATCCACCAGTTCTTCCGATACCAGTGTTATATCTAATACTTCCTGTCGGTTTCTGGTTAAAATGTTGGCGTACTACCTTTGTTACATAACAAAAGCTTACTTCCTATTAGATAATTAAAGAGCAACTCACCCCTTTCATTAATGTCCGTGCTTCCTCATATATTATGGTGCGCATTGGAGTCGCACCCAAGTATGATCGAACACTTGGATGCTTCGGCGTCTCGTACCAGCTCCTTGAACAGCTGCGATGGTACTGCTACCTCGTCGTACGGCATGTAGCGTGATGCGAGCCGGTATTTCCTCTTTCTCGTCTCCCAGCTTACCATCGTAGTGTCGTTACTACTGTAACTGTGTAATAAAAAGACATTAAGCTTTTTGTTAGCCAATATACATGTCCTAGGCTTACCTACACAACCATTCGCGTATAGATTGTAACCTGGTGTCCTCAGACCGCAAATACGCCCTCCGTTAACCCATGGCTCCTGAATGAGGACAAAGTCAGGCCGTTCTTCTGCCATGCGGTTAACTAGGGCTAGAGACGCTAGTTTGCTGTGGTGTAAATTAATTTGGAGAAGACGCATTAGTTATGGTCTTCTCTGCATCATCATGAGAGTCGCTTAAAAGCTCACTCTCAGTGTAGAGTTTAGAGAGTCTGTCCGCAAGTTCAGACCCCGAAGTACACTCACCTTGATCCGTGATCTCTGCGTCGCTCGAGGACTCCACTGGATCTTCCTCGACTTCGCACTCCAATTCCGATGCCAAGTTTTCTCCTGCATCGGCGTTCGGGATGGTATGAGATGACTTTCTAGGAACCGACTTCAAAATAATACAGTGGGCGTGGCACCGCCCCCTTTTAGGTGAAACCCCATATCTTGGGATCTGCTTAACCGATTTCAACGAAATTCGGTACATAACATTTTTCTCTCATTTCTATGTTATAGTGCGAAAATGGGCGATTCGGATTACAACCACGCATGTTTTCCATATAACACCATTTTTAATTCCATCTGATTCTCTCACTTTTCACTATGCAAATCAAGCAACAAAGACTGCATCGGTTGCGAGAATAATGCGTTTAAAGTATGCCACCTTGTGACCAAAAATTGTCTAAATCGAACTAAACTTTACAATTTTCGTTTCATAGGATTTCTATCGTACTTTGCACATGAGCAAATATGACAATTAATTATAATTTTGTGAATAAACACTTTTTATTTTTGGGTTGTAAATTTTATGTTTAAGTTCCTCATATGTTTGTAAAATACCAGAGTGTCCGGTTTCAAATTTATGAAAATATGAAATTTGGGTTTTGAGATCGTCTTCATTTTCTATGTCTCTAGCGAAGTGCGAACATTTTACAAATTTTACACCTGAACCTGTTTCGTATAAATCTATCAAAAAGTGAAATTTGTTGTATTGGTGATCGGATATTCCCGTGTAAATGCCTACTTTCCGCGCTTTAATGTGTCTGTGAACAATGTCTGCCGTGAGTCCTTGATCTATATCATTTTGGTCTATAAATATTCTTTTGTTTCCAAATATAGTTTCGCTTTCGCATCGTTTATCCTGTACAAGGATTATTTGGCAAGTGTGAGCCTCCGTAGAACTCTTATCTTCGTTCGACATCCGATTATTAGTTAAATCAGGCAAGTCTCCAGCATTTATTTCACTGGTGTCAGCATTTATTCTTCTAAGGAAATCGGCCATGGAATTACGTTTTCCTTTTATAAACTCAATTTCAAAATTGTATTCACCTATTTCAATTAACCATATTTGAAGGCGTGGACTAATATCTTTGCCGGGGTACTTCACCATCAGCCACTTCGCTTTCTACAATAGTTCAAATTCGCTACCAAATATGTATGGCCTGAAATATTTTACACCCTAAACTATTGCCTACAATTATTTTTCAATTGTTGCATAGTTTGTTTGTTTTATTTGAGGTTTTGGATAGTTGCAACTTTTGAAGGATTAAGCTTGTCTCCCCTCGTTGTGAGTACGTGCCGCAAGAACTGCGTTTCTTTTTTCAAAAAGTCACATTTGTCTATTTGCATTTTTAGCTTAGCCCCTCGCAACTTTTTAAATATAGAGACTAAATTGTTAATATGTTCCACTAGGGGTGTACTAAAAAATCAAAATGTCCTCCATGTAGACCACACATATTTTATTAATGAATTCACGAAGGATAAAATTCATCAGCCCTTGAAACGTCGAAAGGGCGATTTTAAGCCCGAAAGGCATACGATTGAACTCGTAATTCCCCTGGGGTGTTGAAAACGCTGTTTTTTTCAATCCTCTTCTTCAAGAAAAATTTGTTGAAAAAACTTTTGGTAAGTCTAGCGTTGTAAAATAGTGGGCATTCCCTTATTTGCCCTGAATTCCCGACAGATTAGGTAGCGAAAACTTATCGTCAACAGTTTATTCGTTGAGCTTTTTCTTGCCGGAGTTGTCAAGCTTTTTCGGCACAATCCAAAGTGGACTATTGTAGGGAGAATTACTCTCTCTTATTATATAATACCTTAGGAAAGCAATTGCCTTATTTGCAATTGAGTTTCTTCTTCATGAATTTGGGGATATATGTATGTTTTTGAATACAAGGGCTTGTCTATTGTAGTCACGATTTCATGGCACATGTCCGTGGTAATCGACAGCTTATCTCCCTCTTCATAAAAAAGGGCTTTATATTCACTTAAAACTTTGTGAACTCTACAAGTATTTCTGTATTCTTCATTCAAATTGGAAAGGTTAATATTATCTAAAATACTGTGCTTTTTAATGTATTCTAAATTATAAATTTCGTCAAAACTATACGGACAGGTTTGCTGTTCGAAGAAAATTTTATTTCCGAATATTTCTATAGAACGATTTTCATTATCAATTTTTGTTTGAAGGGGTATTAGCAAATTTTGGCCTACAATGGCATCAGTGTTTTTGTTTTTGAATTCGATCGCTTTCCAAGTCAGAGTACCTTTTGCTAAAAATTGTTTAGGGATTGGTGTAGTAACTTTGTATTTCATTTGCCTATTTCGGTGCCTATTAAACAATTTATTTCTTCATCTTCCACATTTTCCTCGATATTTTCGATTTATAATGGGTGATTACTATCTGGTGAGAGTCTACACTCATTCTAGATATCCTAGTCTGTCCTGATTGGTTTATTTTTAAGTTATTTTTGCACAAATTACTCGCATTGTTATTATTATATAAATTAGAAAATCGGTTATTGTTTTGTCTATTTCGGTAGTTACTTATATTAGAATTTAATATTGCAGCATTTTTGTCATTACTTTGCATTTGTTCATCTACATTTTTTTTCTTACAGCATCGTTGTTTTTATTTCTTTTGTTATTATAATCAATGCACTTTGGGTCAAAAAGGAGCTAAAGCCTACCATATTCTCTATACAACGATTCTAAATATCGTTTTCTCCTATATGTATTCTTACGTGTCCCCTTTTTTTTATAATAATTTCTACGAGGTCTCTGGTGACATTTTCTGGACGGTATAAGTGGGATTTCCTATTATCAAAGAGATATATTTCATTTATTTCGTGTTTGAAATCGATAAATGCAGTAAAAAGTTCTTTTAAACAACTAACATTAACCATTCTTGATTTATTAAACACCTCACCATATGTTGTAATTGGACGGAAATGTTCCATGAGTATACACTTAATTCGACTCCACGTTGTGTTGTCTTCGAAGGTTCTGTTTCTAGCAGCTTCTCCTGTTATTTTCTCGTTCATTATGATTTGCAATTCAAAATTTAATACAGCTTGGTTTCCATTGCAAATCGTCATTGTACATTCAACTGCCTTAATGAAAGATATGAGACTGTACGATTAATTGTCCGAAAATGCTTTTAGTTGTCCAAACTGATCTAAAACTTTATTCGTACCGATGGCCATGCTGTGGGCTTCGTGATCTTGAACTGGAATTTGCCCCTGTTGCTGGGCCATTTGTTGTTGTAACTGTTGTGGAACTCCATCATTGGCTAGAAGTTGATGATTTTGAGCTCGAATTATTTGCTCCAACTCGGCGATTTTCTGCTGCAGCTCTTCCATAACAATTTTTGTTAAGTGGTGCTCTTGGTTTTTGTCAAATCGATTTTTTGTTTTTAATAAGAGGATACATTTTTTTTTTTGTTTGAACGATTTTTTGTTTTTTTTAGTAGATACGGTTTAAAAAAATTTAATACTTAATACTTTAGTATTTTCGCGAATAAACTTCACTTTTCATTTAGCTGTGTTTGTTCGTTTTGACTTTACTTTATTCATTCAAATTGATCTTCAGACAAACTTATGACACGCTACGTTCTAACTGTGTATAGGTAGTGTATGACTAAATGTATATATATAATATATTTAGTTATTTAGTACAAGTAAAAAGTTCGTTCGGTTTTTTTATTGATTTTTCAAAAGATGATAACTTTGTGTACATATGTCCGACTTAAGTCAAATATGCAGCGTTTTGTTCGAAAACTTGTTGCCTTGTTGCCACTTCAGGCCTTGCCTTTGCCAGGTCGGACTATAAGGTTGGTGCATTAGGACCTCCCATCCGAGCTCCCGGAGCTTCTGGCGCGTCACCAAAGACGTGGGTGGCCTGGCGTTGTCCTGATGGAACACAATTCAGCCTCTGTTGATGAAAGATGGCCTCTTCTGGATGAGTGCTGCCTTCAAGCAGTCCAGCTGTTGACAGTAGAGGGCCGAATTGAGCGTTTGGCCAATTTTTTTTAGCAGCTCGTAGTAGATGATTCCTTGCCAATCCCACCAAACACACAGCAAAACCTTCCTGGCCGTCAATCCGGTTTTGGGCCGCTTCCCCGAGCTTTGACCACGACCGTTTGCGCTCCATGTTGTCGTAAGTGACCCATTTTTCATCGCCAGTCACAATCCGCTTCAGAAACGGTCCATCATGTTTTTTGCGTTAGTTCGTGTGGCACCCAAACATCGATTTTTGAATCCAAGGTTATGCAAATGGTTCCAAACGGTTTTCTGGCTTATCTTTAATTCCTCAGCAATTAAATAAGTGTTCACGTGACGGTCTGTTTCCACTATTTCCATGATTTTATCGAAATTTTCGACGATAGGCCTCCCGACGCGTGGTGCATCTTTGACATCGAAACGGATGCTAGGAAACCATTTTTGTGCTACACGTTCGTTTACAGTTTCGGGCCCATAAACTAAATTAATTTTTTCAGCCGCTTTGGCTGCTTTTTCGCCTTGATCGAAGAAAATTAAAAAAAAAATAGCGTACTTTCTCTTTGCTGGTGTCCATCTTTGACGAGCGCTCACAACGTACTGAGCCAATCAATCGAAAAACTGTCAAAGACCAACTTTTAGCGCGAGTAAACACGTTTTCAGCGTCGTATAGTATGACATGATGCGACACGTAACTCTAGTACTATGTACAATAACGCCATCTCTTAGATACTTTTTACTTGACCTAATATAATGTAATATGCGCATATGTGTGTGCATTCAAAAAAGGTTTTGAGAGTCCAAATATAATAACAATATAACATACATGTTTACACATCTCTTGTTAAACTTTACAGTGGAGGTTTAGTAAGTACGAAACTCGGGTGGCTGTAGCAGGGATAATGGTATGCCCAACTCTTTCCAGTGTGAGAGCGCCTCAAAATTAGCGTTTTTTATAAAATTTTCCATTGTAGCCACAATATTAATTTTTGGGAATTTAAATTACAATACCCAACAGATTAAGTATTATTACACATGTATCCGTTAAACATATGCAGAAACTATTTAAAACCCTTTTTTGTGATTTTGTAATATATTAAGTCAATTGACGTATATACATATATTAAATAGAATCTTTTAAAACGCCATCGGTTAATAGTTGTATAAAGCTTTTATTAGCTTCACCTGCATGTTTATATGTTTGTGTGATTGTATGTATGTATGTTTGCATAACCACGCCCACTCCCCATATATAGCATTAAATTACACAAACAAGATGGTAAGGAAGAGTTTTATGGGAGGAGGTGTAAATATTTAAAAATGGACGTGGCACCACCAACCTTTAGGTGAAATTCTATTGAGATGAGATCAGGAACTATCGAACTAATTTCAACAAAATTTGGTATGTGAGGTTACCAACCATTTCTATCACACACTGTGAAAATGGGCGAAATCGTACAAAGACTATAAAAGTATGCTGCTAAAAGCATGAATCCATCCTGCAAAAAAATGCTTCTAAAACTATTCAGCTTAAAATATTTGATAAAGAAATTTTCTAAAACGCATGCCTAAAGATAGTGAAAACACCATGTGTGGCTTAATAATACGTATGATTTAAAATACTAGAAAACATGTTTTTAAAGCACATTAAGCTAACAAGTAAGGAATGGCTAAGTTCGGGTATAGCCGAACATTTTATACTCTTGCAAGGATCTAAGCAGGGAAAATACCTTCAGGTATTAAGAAAACTTGGTATTAAAAAATGTTGCGAAACAATTCACCATTCATTATTGATTTCGTCGAATGGATAACAATCAAATTTGGTATTATATTTAGTTACATTATAGGCCACACACTCACTAAGTTTTATTGCTTTATTTTGCTTCGCGTCAGCTAAAATTGTATTAGAATCATTTTAAAATGAGACTTATGGAATCTACAATAAACTGAAGAAGCTTAATTTAATATAATGAGTTGATGTGAAAACGTCAACCAAAGAATCGCATTTCATTATATTAGGGGTATTAGGTTTGGACCAAATTCACCAATTTCATTCATATTTCCACACAATTTTTATGAAAACTTCTTCATTTATTCAATATATCCATTTTATAAATATATAACTCACACATTGCACGACATGTTCGGCATAAGATTTGTTAGAATAATGAGAATCAATATATGTAGTATTTGGGAGTTAGGGTAGTTCGTGTATCCAATATTATACGTTAAACTATGGTATATCCAATATTATACGTTAAAATTTCCTTAAATAGGAATTTTTAATTGAAAAGTACTTCAGTTTTGGGAATAGAAAAAAATCATAGAGAACCAAATCTGGTGAATACGGTGGTTGAGGCATGATTACGATTTTGGTTTTGACCTAAAAATCACTCATTAGCATTGATAAGTGAGCTGGTGCATATCGTGATGCAGAACTTCGCTGTCATATGTATCCGATTATAACCAAATTCAAATATCGATTATCGAATGTACACAGTCCGTGAAAAATCAAAATTCCCCTTTTCCTTTGAACACACCTCGTATATTACTTATTGACTAATATACTTATATGGCATAAAGCCAACCGGAAGTTTGAAAATCTTATGTTAGGTATATGAGAGATAGGGATAGTATTTACCCGCTGGCAATACAAAATACTATTAATAGGATGTAATGCTCCCTGAGTTTCATTAAAGTACCTCACATACCGTCACCAACATACGAGTATATGGAGTAAAATTAACCGGAAGTTTGAAAATCTTATGTTAGGTATATGAGAGATAGGGGTAGTATTTACCCGCTGGCAATACAAAATACTATTAATAGGATGTAATGCTCCCTGAGTTTCATTAAAGTACCGCACATACCGTCACCAACATACCAGTTGTTCAAGATTTAAGTACATTAGAATGCAGTCCTGTACACAATTAGCAAGGACACAAACCAATGCCAGTCAGCTGATTGCTGAATGCTGAATGATCAGCATAATTGTGTCCTCCCTTTAGCATTGAATTCTTAGACTAGTCACTTCACTCTAGCGTAGGGAATGTAAATGGGAACTATCCTTATGTATATGTAAATATGTATCATATGGCGTGATGCTATATCCCGTTCATCAAAATGTATATTTAAGAAGGAATTGAATAAAGAAGCGGCCTATTCCGTGACAGACGTGTGTAAGATCCAGACGACTTCTCTTTTTATTTGGTGGAAATTGATGCAAATATTATACATCTTTTTGGTGCCTCCTGTGAGGAACTATTCGATCCTGATTCAAAGTAAGATTGATAAGTATGGCAAGCCTAAATCTACGTACTTCAGCGCAAGCCGCGATTGTGCGCATTGGAAAACTGACAGAAGCAGCTACTTACGATCCGGACAGCATTGAGTGCGATGTGATTCGCGGACAGTTGGATAAACATTTCGAGAGGTTCATGTAGTATCATACTGACTTGGTTTCCTCAGCACAAGCCAGTGAATTGACCACGCATGACGAATTCCTGGCTGCAACAGAATTGCTGTACACACAAATATGTATTCGACTACGCCGGATATGTGGCGCAAGTGCAGGTGATAATCGTGTAACGAATCAATTGGACATGCGATTAGATCCAATTAAGATTCCTGTGTTCAATGGTGATCCAGCGAATTGGCTGCCTTTTAAGGATTTGTTTGAGGCACTGGTTCATAATCGTACAGATCTGGATTCTAGTTACAAATTGAGTAAGTTACGCCAACATGTAAATGCAGACAGCGTACCATTGGTTGGCGGATTATATACAGGCGGCTACGAAGACATGTGGCAGGAATTGAAACGGCGTTTTGATAATCCACGTTTGTTGGTTGAATCTCACGTGCAGCGTATCCTGGATTTGCCCAACCAACCCGTCGAATCCCAGAAGTGCTTGCTCCGACTAGTAGACACCGTGCAAAATGTGATGCGAGCCCTAAGTGTTATGGGCTTTCCGGTAAGTCATTGGGACGCCCTATTGGTACCACTTCTGCTGCCCAAATTGCCTACCACCACTAGGTATGAGTGGGGGATGAGTCTTCAGACGAACAACATACCAATGGCTCAGGACTTTTTACTATTTATTTAGAAGCGGGCCAACAATTTGGTTCAAGGAACTACGAACGGTACAACAACTATGCATCAGAGACCAGCCCGTCCCGTTAAAGCTCATGTGGCAGCGGTAAATTCATCTGAGCCGTTACATTCCGGGAAAGTTGGAACGGTTGTTTGCCAACTTTGTTCTAACGGGCACCGAATATATGAATGCCAACGGTTCATCAATCTTACAATACCCGAACGGTGGAATACAGTTAAGCGGCTCTCATTATGTTTCAATTGTCTTGGGGCTGATCATGGATCGCGTGATTGTGTTAGATGCCATCATCGCCATCATACTATGCTTTGCAAAGACAACGTTGCGAACAATTCACCGACTATGGTGGAAGACATTAACAGTCAAACTCCCGATCGGAATATACCCAGTGGAGCACCTTCCACACAGGTGCCACAGGTATATCGACGACAACAGTGACATTTGAGGAAGGTCCGGTCATTTCTCGTAAATGGTGACCGGACCATTTTATTAGCGACTGCGAAGGTCATCATTATTGACCACAACGGAAGACAATTCGCATGTCGCGCTTTATGCGAGCTGGGCTCTCAGGTGAGTCTTATTACCGATTCTACTACAAAACGTATGTGTCTTCGTAGGCATCCAGGAGAGATACGAATTGAAGGCATTGGTTCTAACGCTGCAGTCTATAGTAAGGGCCATATAACGGTTCAGATGCAGGCTGCCTTTGACAACAGCAGTAACTTCAAACTTGAGGCTTTTGTCGTGCCGAAAATAACCTCAGTAACGCCAGATACTAAAATAAACGCAGAAGCCTGGAGCCATTTGAAGGATTTGCCGCTAGCCGACCCAACATTTGGCACTCCGGGTCAGGTGGATTTACTACTTGGTGCTGACGTACTGATGGATATCTTCCAAGAGGGTTTAATACAGGGGTCTCCAGAGCAACCTTGCGCTTTAAACACCCGTCTTGGCTGGGTAGTATTCGGACCAGTCACAAGTTCCGCTGACACCACATCACACACATCTCTTACTGCGAAATGCGTCAACGAACAACGGCTGAACAAGTTACTTAGGAGCTTCTGGGAACTCGAAGAACCCACATTAACATCCGAAGTCCAAGTTGATGACTGCGAGAAGATCTTCAACGACACAGTCACCCGCACTTCAGACATTAGATACGAGGTGCAAATTTTATTTCGGCCAGATGCTCCTGCACTTGGCGAATCTCATCAATCGGCAGTTCGCCAGTTTTTACAACTCGAGCGGCGTCTGATGAACGACCCTTGTCTTCGTGAGCAGTACATCACATTTATGCGAGAATATATTGCTCTCGATCATATGGAGGTTAGCAGAGAAACCTTCATTGGCAAAGAAACTGGTTACTTCATACCTCATCATGCTGTAACCACAAAATTTCGCGTGGTTTTCAACGCTTCCGCGAAGACTTCTAATGGGACATCCTTAAACGATACACAGTTTTCTGGACCTCAGTTACACGCAAATATTGTCGACATTCTTAACCGTTTTCGCAAATTCAACGTAGCAATTACTGCAGACGTTAAGAAAATGTTCCGACAAATATTGATAGACACACGACATCGTAAATGGCAACAAATACTTTGGCGTGAATCACCAGATGAACCTCTTCAAGTATATGAATTGAAGACGGTAACTTATGGAATGGCTTGTAGCCCATTCAACGCAATACGCGCACTGCGTCAATGTGCGAATGACAATTATAAGGTCATCTATAACCCAAGCCGGGCTGCCGCAGCGCGTCATAGCATACTTTATAATTTCTACGTTGATGACTATTTGGAAAGCGTCGACAGCGACGAACTTGCCGTTACCCGAGCTCAAGACGTAGCAACGGTTTTGAAACAAGGACAATTAATATTGGGAAAGTGGAATTCCAACTCTACACATGTATTATCTACAATAACCGGTACAACAGTTTCCGCATCGGAACTGGAGTTAGACAACTCAACGACAAAGGTATTGGGTCTTTACTGGGATCCAGTGAGTGACGAACTCTTCTTCAAGGTAAGCATGATTGACGACACCTCCATGCATACTAAACGAAGGGTTTTGAGTGACGTGGCGAAATTATACGATCCAACTGGCGTATTAGCACCTGTAGTCGTGTTGGCCAAACTATTCATACAGGACTTATGGAAAGCTGGTCTACCATGGGATGCCGAACTCCCAGCAGAGCTGCTCAATACATGGTTGATATTTCGGAATAGCTTACAAGATATTTCACGTCTTCGTATTCCTCGTTGGCTGGGAATACGAGTGGGCTCATTAGTGCATTTGCAGTCGTATATGTTCAAACCATCGATAACAACGGAACGTCACGCACCGTTCTTGTTTCAGCGAAGTCGAAGATAGCACCAATTAAGGATGTGACTATACCGCGCCTCGAACTATGTGGTGCTCATCTTCTAACCAAGACGCTGGATAACGTACGTAAGGCTCTAGATTTACAGGACGCCCCATGTACGTATTGGAGCGATTCTACTATTGTATTATGCTGGATTCGCAAAACGCCATCCACGTTCAAGCAATACGTATCGAATCGTGTAGCTTACATCCAAGCCAACTCAGACATTAATGCTTGGAAACACATTCGCTCGGAATCGAATCCAGCCGATTGTGCAAGCAGGGATCTATCTCCTGCTCTCTTAGCAGAGCATCACCTTTGGTGGACGGGACCGACGTGCATACATCGAGGTGTGGGCTGTACAATGAGCCTACCCGTTTTGACGGAAGAGGAAGAGCAACTCTCCATAGCTGAATCTCGTCCGGTCTCCATCTTCGTTTCTAGAGCTGATTACCAGTGGATTATGATATCCACGAGAGACAAGCGGATACCTCTCGTAGAGAAATTTAGCAAATTGAGTCGTTTACTCAACACCACTGTTTGGTTAAGGCGATGGTTACCGAAATATCGTGGTTACAGGAACGATGTAGTTTCTTTCGAAGAACAGCGATGGGCGTTACTTCTGCACGTTCGACAAGCACAAGGTAATCATTTTAAACACGAAACTAAATCGCTTGCATTGCATTCCAGGATTGTGGGTCGTAGTCAAATCATAGCACTCAATCCATTCTTGGATACTGACGGCATACTGAGAGTAGGTGGTCGACTCACCAACACCGACTTAGATGAAGCTCATCGACATCCAATTATAATTCCACGTGGGGCCCTGGCTTACTTGCTAGTCTCTGATGCGCATACACGTTGCCTACATGGTGGTATACAACAAATGCTGCAGTTTCTTAGACAACGTTTCTGGCTTATAGGGGCACGAGCTCAAGTAAAGTCTTTCATCTGGACATGCACTACATGTCGTAGGCATCTTCAAATTCTACAACGCCAGCAAATGGCTTCGCTTCCAAAAGAACGAGTATTAGTGGCACCACCATTTTCTCGTAGCGGATTGGATTACTGCGGGCCATTTCATGTCCGTGTGGGAATGCATCGTGCTACCCCGACTACAAAAACATACGCTGCCATATTTGTTTGTATGGCTTCACGAGCGGTACATATTGAGCTGGCAGAGGACTTGAGTACACAGGCATTTATAGATGTTTACGATCGCTTCATTAGTCGGAGAGGTATATGCACCACTTTATACAGTGATAATGGAACACAATTCGTAGGCGCGAATCGTCAAATGCAGGAGGACTTAAGAAATTGGGTAGCGACATATGCTCAACAACATTTGGCAGCTGAAGGTACCTGTTGGAAGTTCATAACCCCTTCCGCACCTCATCATGGAGGTCTATGGGAGGCGGCAGTTCGTTCGGCTAAAAAGCATCTACTGCGGGTCATGGGCAGCCAGACGCTGCGTTACACTGAGTTGTCCACTCTCTTGGCTCGCATTGAAGCGTGTCTGAATTCGAGACCACTGATAGCTCTCTATGATGATCCAGAAGGTGGGATAGCTCTAACTCCGGGGGACTTCCTGATGGGCGTCCACTTAATTGCCGCCCAGATCCCCCATTACCTGAAGCTCCAGAAAATCGTCTTCGATATTGGCAACGACTCCAGAAAATGCTGGAGCACTTTTGGCGTCGCTGGCAATCCGAATACCTACAAACTCTCCAAACTCGGAATAAATGGACTAGAGCGGAACCCAATGTGCAGCGTGGTGACATCGTTCTTATACGTGGTGAAAATCTACCACCATCGGTTTGGCGTATGGGACGCGTTATTGACGTTCACCCGGGCAGTGATGGCCTGGTACGTACCGTGACGATAGAGTACAATGCAAACCAGAGATCATCGGATGGAATTCCTATTAAACAGCGGTGTCAGCGACCGGTGCAAAAATTATGCCGCCTAACAGGTCCCGCAGAAGAATTACTGAACCGCGAGGGTTCAGCCGGGCAGGATGTTCAAGATTTAAGTACATTAGAATGCAGTCCTGTACACAATTAGCAAGGACACAAACCAATGCCAGTCAGCTGATTGCTGAATGCTGAATGATCAGCATAATTGTGTCTTCCCTTTAGCATTGAATTCTTAGACTAGTCACTTCACTCTAGCGTAGGGAATGTAAATGGGAACTATCCTTATGTATATGTAAATATGTATCATATGGCGTGATGCTATATCCCGTTCATCAAAATGTATATTTAAGAAGGAATTGAATAAAGAAGCGGCCTATTCCGTGACAGACGTGTGTAAGATCCAGACGACTTCTCTTTTTATTTGGTGGAAATTGATGCAAATATTATACACCAGTATATGGAGTAAAATTAACCGGACGTTTGAAAATTCTGTGATTAGTTATATGGGGGCTAGGACAAGTTTCCCCTAAAAATCGTCCAACTTTGATACCGGCTCCCTTGTGCGATCTTAAGTGTAAAAATGTCTCTGACGCATTTAGTTATTGATTTGTCACACTTTTAGTAGTTTTATTTTCTCTGATATAGCTTTACTGGTTTGGGAGATATATACATTTAATTTATTAGGGGGCGACCCCAGGCCGATTTTCAAACCACTGGTGCCCCTGCTTAATTTAGTTCTGTATCTTAGTTTTCAGCTTAGTTACAGCACTTTATACGTTTTCGATTAATGGAGTTTTGTAGGCGTAGCAGTGGTCCGGTAAAGCCCACCTACGCACTCGTTCATACTATTTTGCAATCAAGATCTTAATTTTTACTTAAGTTATTGCTTGCACAGACAGACGGACGGATATATATGTGTATAACCCTATATCTATCTCGGTTAGCATTAGGTGATACAATTACTTCCCGTCAGCGAAAATTATATTAAAATCATACTCAAATGAGATATGAGTGTACAGGCTGGAAGAAAAGTTTCTGCGCTCGAAATGAATAAATACTGTTTTTAGTACGAAATATCGGTTTTATTAAATATAATCTCCCTTAACTTCAATACACTTATTCCAATGATCTTCCAATAATTTTATGCCATTCCTACAATGAGTTTCCGGAAGCTCTGCAAAATACCCGTCTACGACTAAGCTTCTGGTGAATACGGTGCATGCTCAAGCGATTCGTACCTTAATTCGTTGAATTCTGTCATTATTAAATACCTTTGTGAGCAAGTGCATTGTCTTGATGAAATTTGATTTTACCGTGCTGCAAACCAGGCCTTTTTAATAAACCCAACGATTACACTCCTCCCACCCAACCGACGCGAGGGGCGCAATCCGCATACGTGCGGAATTAGCCGAGTCAGAAAAGGCAAGAGAGTTTTTTAAGTGTTGAGATCTAAAACTGCTCAGCTACAGAAACAAAAATTTCAACAGCTAAGATCTAAAGTTACAATATAATAAATTGTAATATTTTCATTTATTAAGAGAAAACAATAAAGTGTTTTTAATTTTGAAAAGTGAGTCAGATAAGTCAAATGTGCTGGAATGAGAATTAAAATCATGACATATACGGCGGAATGGCTCGTTTAGTTCAAAATTTGATCTACAGGATTTTAGCAGTAAAGGTCTAAACTGCCTCGAAAGGCGAACCGGGATATTAAATTTTATTTCAGACAGGAGAAAAGAACTGCAAACAGTTCCATTCAAAAGTTTCACTAAGAATATTATGCCAAGCATTTCCCTACGACTAGAAAGTGTAGGTAGATTAATAAGTTTTAAACGACTAGTGTATGGAGGTAGACTTACCCTAGCATCCCATCGGAAATGCGCTAGGGCGAAAAGTAAAAATTGTTTTAGAACCGACTCTAACTTGTCAGAATGGATTTGGTAGCTAGGGTTCCATACCACAGAGCCATATTCCAACATAGGTCTAACCAAAGTTGTATAAAGTGTTTTAGTAATATACGGATCTCTAAATTCTTTAGACCAACGTTTAACAAAACTGAGGACAGCTTTTGCTTTCAAGACCATGGTATCAATATGAAGACTGAAATTAAGCTTAGGGTCAATATTAACTCCCAAATCAACATAGTTAAAAACTTGCTCTAGAATATGGTGTTTTATTACATAAGAAGAGGGGTGCACAGATCTACGGGAAAAGCACATCGTCTTACATTTATTGAGATTCAATGGCAAATCACTTCTGTCACAACATGCAACGAAATTGTTTAAGTCTGTTTGCAACAGACACCTTTCCTCAGTTGAAGTATATGATTTAAAAAGCTTTACGTCGTCAGCGAATAAAAAATTTTTTGAGAATTCTATTACTGAAGAGATATGGTTAATAAACAACAAGAACAGAATCGGGCCAAGATGGCTACCTTGCGG
This sequence comes from Bactrocera oleae, assembly GCF_042242935.1. Classification (NCBI taxonomy): domain Eukaryota; kingdom Metazoa; phylum Arthropoda; class Insecta; order Diptera; family Tephritidae; genus Bactrocera; species Bactrocera oleae. Next base: position 30,959,076 of record NC_091537.1, read on the forward strand.
AACACCTGAAGAAACATCAATTGTATCTGAAGGTGTATCCTCAAATATCACTCGTTGTGTTCTATTATAAAGATAGGAAGATACCCATTGAAGGAATATTGGCTGAAAGCCCAGCAGATCAAGTTTATGTATGAGAATCGAGATATTTACTTTATCGAAAGCTTTGCTAAAGTCTGTGTATATAACATCCGTATGCTTATGTTCCCTAAAACCCAATGATACATGGTTTACAAATTCAAGTAAGTTTGTTATAGTCGAACTCCCTTTACGAAATCCATGCTGAGATGAGGAAATTAACGGAGAAATCGAAAAGGTTATATGGTCAGTGATGATAGCATCAAAAAGTTTAGGTATAACTGATAGTTTTACGATACCTCTATAATTTTCAATGTTGGATCTAAATCCACTTTTATGCAAAGGGATTATAAATGACTGTTTCCATATTGCAGGAAATATACCGTGTTTAAGAGAGGAATTAAATATCCTTGTCAAAGGCAGGTAAATATATTTGGCACTATTTTTTAGGAAGCATGAGGGTATCATGTCTGGTCCATAACTAAAAGATGGGTTTCACGTATTTAAATTAAATAGGACGTCTTCTTCAGAAATAATTGGAGAGTTAATTAAAATATTCGAACACAGCACGTGCTGATAAGAAAAAGTTTTGGAAGAATTATTACAGTAGTTTGACTTGAAAAATTCTGCAAACATATTGGATATAATATCATTGTCACTTGAAATGATAGATTTGTATTTCATTGCGGACGGAAATTTGGAAATCCCGCGTTTGGAGTTGACGAAATCATAAAACGATTTTGGATTACTTACAATATTTTTTTTTACTTTATTTAAGTAATTATTATAACATTTTTTGTTTAGGTCAAAATATTGTCGACGCAATAGAGAATATTTAGAATAGTCGACAAGTGAACCGGTTTTTTTTTAAATGTTTAAAGGCTCGAGTTTTTCTGTTTTTCAATTTATATAACTCTTTCGAAAACCACGGACTTATACTTTTGCTTTTATTAACAATTACTATTGGAACATACTTTTCAAATAATTTCATAATAATGTTATTAAAATGAGAGACACTCAATTCAATGTCACCATTATAATAAGGCCATGTTATTGTACAAAGTTCTGTATTTAACTTTTTAAAATTAGCTTTTGCAAAGTTAAACCGAGTACAGAAGCACGAAGTTTGATGATTATTATCCCGTACATTGCCTGAGATTTCGACAGATATTTCCAAAGCAGGATGATATGATCCCTCTGGTAGAACAAGAGGATTACTCTGAATAACGGTTTGCAGAAGTATCAACGTATACTAAATCTAAGCATTTACCAAATTTATTCGGAATCAAATTAATTTGGTTCAGACCCAACTCGGACATTTTTTCGAAAAACTCATTAAAACATGACCGATTGCAAATCGGCACGATATAGTCATCGAAAGGTTTCCACGAAGCACACGGTAAATTGAAATCACCTAATACAATTATTGAATCTGCATTATTTGCCGTCGAGGTAGCACTATTTATTAAGAAGCGTGCTGCATGTATACAGATAAGTCCGACTGGGGTGGTATAGGTATAAGATAGGGTTAAATAAATAAAGCAACTATTAACGTATACTCTAATACATTTAAATTCAAATGAGTCGGTCCCTGAAACAAGAATATTTTCAGATGGGATAGAGGAATGCACGGCAAATAGAACACCTCCACCGATTCTGTTCAGTCGATCACATCTAAAAATTTGAAATTCGCTGTTTAAAATCTCATTATCAAAAATGTGAGGTTTTAACCAAGATTCTGTAAATCTAATTATATGGAAATTAAAATTGGAACTGTTCAAATACAAGTCAGTTAATTTTGTATTAAGACCTCTAACATTTTGATAATAAATGCTTAGCGAATTTCTATCAATCAGTTTTTTATATCGGTGGTTGCTTTTGGTAATTTAACAATGTTTTCCGCAGTTTGACTTCTAAGTTTAGGTTTAAATTCGCGTACAAAAGCCCCAGGTGGCCAGAATGATCTATCTAAGATCATTTTGAATGTTTCAAGAGATACGTCTATTTTAAACGATGATATACTTCTATCATAATTGAAGTTAAATTTACGGATATTAATATCATCGATTTTTAAACACGATGAAATGTAAGACTTAATGTCCTCCACCAAGGTATCTTTGGCAAGTCTCGAAATAAATATAGACTTTTTAGGTGGAATAACTACCAAATTATTAACTGATGCTACTATGTTATAGGGGGAGCCTCTGGAATTGTGAGACACTTATTACTATTAGATAGAGCTTTAGGGGAATGGAGCTCTTTGGAAGTTGACGGCTTATCACCTTGAGGGCAAGGAGAAGAGAGATTTATTAGGTCATTGGGAGGAGACGTTCTTTTCTGTACAGAAGAACTAAGTGTTACTTCATCGGAAGGACGTTTATGCTTAGGAGCAGGCTTAGAGGATTCGTGAGAATCATTCAGGCACTTAAAAGATTTGAACAATTTTTCATAGTGCTTAAATTTTTCAGTGAGGGTTACAAGATCACGACCGATCTCGTTAAAGCCACTGCGTGTCTCCCTGTAAACTTTAAATAGATCGATTTCAATAGATCTACAATTTAAACAGGACCAACGCAATCCCTTACAGTCGAGAATAGAATCCAAGATTCTACCAGTCAGTCCAGCGCATTTAATATGGGCAAACCCATCACAAAGCCAGCTGAAAGCCAGTAATGTTACAATTGGGGAAGTTACAAGTCATAATAAATAACAAGAATAAAGATCAAATAAGAGAGTAAGTAGTACAAAATTTAATAGATATATAATAAATGAGTGTGTTAACAAAATATTAATAATAATAAATTCAATTAAGAATAAACGCAAAAATAATAGCAATTTTTTTTATATTTATTTTATTTTTTTTTTTGATCAAAGTTTAAAACCAGTTTGACAGTTTGAAAAAGCAATATAGCGAGCAGTTTTAAAAGCACTGTAACAAATAAAAAGCTAAACGCAACACAACTGTGAATAAAGACGTAAATGAGATAAATAAAGAAAGACAATAGAATGAAATAAAAGAAAATGAAACAAAAAGCTGACTCGGCACCAAAAATTCGTAAGTTTAAACTTTTTAATGCTGCACAAAACTGAAAAACATTTAATACTTATCTTGCAGCTCCAAGTTAAAATCCTAAATATTGAACAAAATCACTAAAAAATCAATTAAAGTTTAAGAAATTTTGCAAAATTACACACAATAGTTCAGAACAAAAAAAAGTACAACTTTACAGCTTGAAGTGTTGCCAAATGATGATTTCACAAGAATTTTTTCATCCAACTGATCTAAAAGGCTGCAATAATATTCAGAGTTGACTGTTTTACCTTTCTGCAGTTAAACAATCCACAACATTTCTTTTACATACCAAAACACTGATGCCATAACCTTCTTTGTGACTTCTCCTGCTTTGGAGCTGAACAACCAGCTTCCACTGCAAAATGAGAAATTTGTTTTCGTTCCAGTTTTTGTTGAATTGTTAACGAGTGCGGCACTAACTTTCGGTAGAATGATATACCTATGGCATTAGCAATTTCACGCTTAGTCAAACTTGAATCTTCACTATTAATATAATATTATATTATGAACTTTCTCAATGATTTCTGGCGTGGTTGCGGTTTTTGGTCGTCCTTTGCGTGGATCGTCTTCAAGCCTAGTACGCCACGTTTAAATTCACCAGCCCAAAATTCAACGGTACGTTTTGAAGGTGATGACTCCTTATACACTTCTAACAATTGTTCATAAATTTTCTTTGCTTTGAAACCTTTCAAAACAAATGATCTAATCACTGCGCTCTATAAAATTTTTTTCCATATTAAAAAAATACTCTGACACGTTAACTTCGAATTGCTTGTGAACAAAGTATTAATTGACAGAATAACTTGTAACTGTACATGTGTTCTCACTACAGATATACGATTTAAAAAAAAAAAATTCAATCAACCTTTATAAACTGACAGAAATATTGACCAAAAAATACTTGTATTGTAATGAGAAAAACGTGGGATGGTTTGTGTCATATTTTTTGTATATAGCGAATACCACACTTTTCTCACAATAATACAACAATTTTTCGGTAAATATTTTTGGCAGTTTATATAAGGAATTATTTTTTTTTTCCCTTTTAGTTTAAAGTGGCATAAAAGCGTGTTTTTTAGTTTTTGTACTCTCGCAACTTGTTGCTACAGAGTATAATAGTTTTGTTCACCTAACGGTTGTTTGTATCACCTCAAACTAATCGAGTTAGATATAGGGTTATGTATATACGCCACGCCCACAAAACGCCATTAATCAAAAACAAATAAATTGCCATAACTAAGCTCCACAATAAGATACAATACTGTTATTTGGTACAAAGGATCACATTAGGAAGGGGCATCTGCAGTGAAATTTTTTTTTTAAAGTGGGCGTGGTCCCGCCCCTAATAAGTTTAATGTGCATATCTCCTAAACCGCTACGGCTATAATAACCAAATTCACTGGGAGCAAATGCTTTTAGCACCTTTATTGACGGGTCAAATCGGGTGACAAGCCCGCCCACTCCCCATATAACGGTACTGTTAAAAAATACTAAAAGCGCGATAAATCAAGCACTAAACAAGCCAGAGATATTAAATTTTATTTCTGGAATGGTATAAGATGAATTTATAGGAACCACGTTCAAAATTAGATAGGGGGCGTGGTACCGCCCACTTTTAGGTGAGAACCCATATCTTGGGATCTGCTTAACCGATTATAATTCGGTACATAATATTCTTCTCATATTTCTATGTTATAGTACAAAAATGGGCGAAGTCGGATTACAACCACGCCTATTTCCCATAGAACACCATTTTAAATTCCATCTGATTTTTTCACTTTCCAGTATGCAAATCAAGCAACAATGATTATATCGGCGTACAAATTTGCGTGAATAATACGTTTAAAGTATGCCCCCTTGTGACCAAAAATTAGCTAAATTGAACCAAAGCTGTTCAATACCCTAGGTACTGATATATGTACCCCAGTGCCTATAGTTGACTTTTTATCGAAAATATCGGTCAACATAGAACCAGGCGGCAAGATCCACAAAGAAATAAAAACGAGTATACCATTTGACTTTGCGTGAGTATAAAATGTTCGGTTACATCCGAACTTAGCCCTTCCTTACTTGTTTCAGTTAATATTCCAATGCACATACTAATGGGATTTTTTGATGACTGCACACATCTCATTTTCAAAAATTTTAGTTAATTGGATGAACTGATTATTAAAATTGCTTAAATATTGATAGTAGTTTAAGTGTTTATACCTTTTCTATTAAAATTAAGGAAATTATGCGGAGAATGCCACAAGTTAAATTTTCTGGTAAAGATGAACATTAAATTACTAAAAATATTTCAAATGCTGCAATTTTTAAAATGTACGAGAATTTCAGAAATTTAAGGTATTATCGTGCAAGTGCAATTCCTGCAGTGAGTAACTAAGATACTTCTTGTTAACAAACATTGAGAAATTAAAGTATTCAAAATGGTAATAATAAATTTGATCATTGTAATTTAGAAAATGGTATAGTAAAATTTAATACAATTATATATACGAATCATTATATGCAATTATCATTTACCCAATATAAATTTGATACTTTATGCAACATGTTTATAGATTTTAAATATTCTTATTATTGGATCTATTATAAATAATTTACTAATAGTTAATTATGGTACATTTTTAAAAGATTATCCAATAATGTGTAATGATACTTCTAAATGGAAGTAATTTAGGAGGCTGCTACCGATATTAAAATTGAGTTAAATGGACAGAAAAATTTTCAGACAATACAATTTTAAAAAGTGCAATTAGTGTCAAATTAATTAAGTAGCTTTTAACTAAGTAAATTAATAGTATACAAATTAATAATTTAAAAGTTCTGTAAAGCCCGATTAACTATTAACGTTTTTGATGCCCATACACCATTAAAATAATTAAATTAATAATTTCCAAATATTATTTGTGAACATAATGTTGATTATTCTGATGTTATAAGTAATTCAAAAATATGTTATCAAGGAAAATATGAACTTTGAACAAAGTGATTAATCAATTTAATAAATAACACTAGCTTACAGTGGTTTTGTTGGTTTCATAGATATTAGATCGATTTTGGACGTATTTGTGCCCACATTTAATGAAACTATCTATGTTTTTGAGAGATTTGCTCTTGTTTGTTTTAAAATCTTTGTTTTCAGTTTACATTGCAATAAATAGAAAGTATGAAACAAAATAAAAGATTTATTTATTAATTATGTCAGTTTTGTTTTGAAAAATAAGGTTGCATACAACAGAATAGAATATGCATCGAAGTAAACAGAGAGACAAATGTTGAAAGCTTATTTTTTATTTCAATAAAACGTCTTTTATGAGTTTTTTTATACATTTTCAGTCGACAACCTCTTTTTAAGGATCAGCAGTATATTTCCACCATGTGGTGATCCCATCAACTTTGACACCTTTCTAGCATCCCTTTTAATTCCTGGTGAAACCGCTCTCCCTGTTCCTTAATATAATTTCCAAAATAAATAATAAATTCGAAAACTTATCCAGATGATTGCGGAGATAGTCTAACTTGATACTCAAATTTGCTCCTATAGACTGACAGTTTGTCAGCATATTTTGTACAATATTTTCATAATTAGTACTTAATGGTTACCGTGGAAATTTTAGACTATCAACACAAAATTTCTCTACGATCAAAACTTTGATAAAACCTATATCTTTCATTATTTGCTCTATCAAATATTTCGCCTTTCAAGTTTTTCATACTAAACATCGGAAATTTTTTAAAAATGTAACTATAACAATATCTTTCCACGTCTAACACTTTGAAATCTTGTTTTTTATTCCAAACTTAAGCATGTAATAAATTACTGAGTTTATTTTGAGAAAATAACTTTGGCGTAGATGTATCACACTTTCATTCACATCCATTAGTAGACTGTACCGATATCTGAGAATTGGGGACATCATTGCTTTTGAGAAGTCCATGCGAATTACTTTAAATGCAAAGGCGAGATGTACCTTGAGTAACGCAGGTAATTTTGCAAACTGTAATTCTAGATAAGTCCCTGTTTGATTTTTATTAAAATATTTTTAGCAAGTTTTCGGTTAAGAGCCTGAGAATGGGGACTACGTAATGTTTGTATGCGTGAAAATTGCGCACAGAACCCAAATCATGACTGGAAAAATACATTTTGTTACTAACAAGCCGATAAATGATTTTAAATTAAGATATGCATTAATTTTTGGTGGGCTGAATCCGAATTTTCTGACAATGTACAAGTACATATGTATCTATGTTAAACAAGTTATCATGTTAAAATAAAAGATAAAAAACTAAAAAAAAAAATTGTATTTATAACTGGAATGAAGAAAATATAACTTTAGACTCATTAAGCAACCTAAAACTTAACATACCTTTATCATTCCTTTGGCGATTTGTTTGTAGTAGTCGCCTGATGGAGATTCTGCTAAAATATTCCGAAACCGAAAAGGATAATTTTAGTTTAATAATCAGCCAATTTGCTATGCAAATAAAATAATGGATCTTGTATGCAGATGACCCGGATCATCCCATGACAGTAACATTTTTAACAATAGTCGTATTAAGCACCGCTTTGAGCAGAACGTTTTAAAGACAGATTTATATTACGCGACAGTAGTAACGCCGTCAGCAAGTACATGATGTCTTCACATTCACATGCAGAAACTGCTGCAGAGCGGTTGTATAATGAGTCACAAATACGTATCAGAAACTGCATAGAAAGGTGCTTTGGTGTTTGGAAGAGACGATTTCCGGTACTTTCCATTGGATTGAGACATATGTAAGTAAAAAACGACTATGGCAGTTATTGTTGCCTGTGGAATTTTACTCAACATTGCACCTCAGAACAAAGATGCAGATCCGCCTGAAGAAGAAAATTCTCAGTTTGAAGAGGCTTCTAAAAGTTTCGTGGAATTTGATGAATATATGAGTGAGATGCAGGGAGGACAGGTTTGCCATTCATTATTTGGAATAAATAATATTATAATAAATGTTGCATTTTGAGTTTTTAATTTTAATGTATTTATTTATGTTCTTTTTGTCAAGTAAAATTTATAAATACTTAAAAACTTTAAAAATAATAAAACTAAAATTTGCTTTTACAAATCATCATTTACTTCCTTTTTACTTCAATATCTAATTTTTTTTAAATTCAATTTTTCATTTGCCCATCTATGCTGTTGCCTTTGCTAGGGATTATTGGTATTTTCTGGTCTTCTTAAAGAGGCCCGTATTTTTCAAGAAATTAAGTGAATAGTTAAGAATTAGAATGCTTTGAAGAATAAATTTAATTCAAAAGAAACACTTTCTACGTCATACTTCACAGCGTTATCCGTGGAATGAAGATAAGATTCGGCGCAGTGAGTGCCATTAACGAATCGTTCTTATTTCTATGGCAGTTCCGTGATATGAAAAAAGATAAACTCAACGCAGCGGAAAAAGTATTTGCAAAAAATTATTTTGTTGAGGTATCTGATATGTTGTCCAATGAAGCTTTTCACTTAATGAATGCCATCAATGCTCAAAAATTAAGAAGACTTTTCCTAAATATATACGATTATTTTGTACTTTACCTGTTTCTGTTTCAAGTGGTGAACGTTCGTTTTTAGTGCTTTAGCAAGGATCACAAATTTTTGATCGATCATTCTCGTCACGGGAAAATATTTCTGGACTAGCTACACTATACCTAGAGGCAGAATTAGCCAAGAAATTGGATTTCCAGACTTTTATCGACGCATTCGCTGCCGCCAAAGCTCGAAAAGCTCATTTTTCAGTTCCAAATAATTGAACTGCATGTTTAAAAACTTTTTTCATTAATCAGATCGATAAATAAATGTTTTAATGAGATGATTCTTAAAAACTTAAAGTCTTGTTATCTCTATATTCACATATTCCGATTTAATCTAAAAAAAAATTTTTGACTGAAAGTCCATGTTTCCACTAATTTATACACTGTTGATTTTCAAAATCGTACAAAGCAAATTTGTTCTACCCAACATCAACAAGAAAGCAAATTTAATTCGGAAGATAATTAGTAAAATTTATAAAGTATTAGAAATATTCCTGTAGGGAGGTGACTCACCTCACCTTTTTACCCCTGGGCACGGTTTTTCTCTCGGCGGCCCTGGCAGCCACCTACTGTTTTATGTAGATCGAACCTATCTCCGGCCATATCCCTTTTGGCTTTTCGATAGAGGTTTTCATTCTTCTCACGAAGGTTTTTTGTACCCCTGCTGATTTTTACCGCTGTTTTGAATTCCTTGTTTATCATATTTTATCCCAGGTGCTCCTTTTTTACTCCCAGATCACTGCGTCTGTTTTCTTGGTTTCTATAACGCCTGCCTGTTACTATGCCAACGTTATAAGTTTTTCTTTCGCAGAACTAAAATTAGGAAGGCGATTTCTTCCATTGTTGCTCATTTTCGTTTTAATTATTTCACTTGGATAAAATCAAACACAATATTAAAATATACAAGTAAGGAAGCACTAAATTCGGGTGTAACCGAACATTTCATACTCTTGCAACTTGCAAGGGTTAAACAGGGCTAAATATCTTCAGTTGTTAGTAATATTAAAAAATGTACCACATGATGAATGAATTACAATCAAATTTGGTATCATATTAACTTCTTTTGAAGGTCATAGCCTCCCTTAGTTTTATTACTACATTTTATTTCCCGTCAGCGAAAATTATACTAAAATCATTGGAGGTAGAGAAATGGAATTGCTAAGGTATAATTGATAACTTATTCTCAATCAATTTTATAAATAAACATATACATATAAGGAGTATAGTTTTTGGCAAAAAGTCAGCCATACGCACATATTTTGAATCTGGGCTCTTCAAAAGTTATGACCCGATTTTGACAATTTTTAAGCGTAAGATTTAATACCTTGAGGGCACTAAGTTTTATTCTTATATCGGTTGTTTTTTTAGAGGTATAGAACTTTAAATTGCAATAAAACATCGATGGATTATTCGATTGATATAAATTTTATTTATCCGAAAGATAATCTTGTTGCATTACATTTTAAATATGATTACTGGCATATGACCACCACGGCTGGCTCAGATGTAGTCTAATCTGGACGTCCAATTTTCGATCACTTTTTCCAACATTTGTGGCCGTATATCGGCAATAACACGACGAATGTTGTCTTCCAAATGGGTAAGCGTTTGTGGCTTATGCACATAGATCAATGACTTTACATAACCCCACAGAAAGTAGTCTAGCGGTGTTAAATCACAAGATCTTGGAGGTCAATTCACAAGTCCAAAACGTGAAATTAGACGGTCACCAAACGTGTCTTTCAATAAATCGATTGTGGCACAAGCTGTGTGACATGTTGCGCCGTCTTGTTGGAACCGCAGCTCCTGGACATCATGGTTGTTCAATTCAGGAATGAAAAAGTTAGTAATCATGGCTTTATACCGATCACCATTGACTGTAACGTTCTGACCATCATCGTTTTTGAAGAAGTACGGACCAATGATTCCACCAGCCCATAAAGCGCACCAAACAGTCAGTTTTTCTGGATGTAACGGTAGACATACACTTGAGGATTAGCTTGACTCCAAATGCGACAGTTTTGTTTGTTGACGTAGCCATTCAACCAGAAGTGCTCTCGACGATAAAATGAACGTAGTGCGCGATACGTATTCCACACAGAACCATTATTTTCGAAATAAAATTGCACTATATACAAGCGCTGTTCAGGCGTGGGTCTATTCATGATGAATTGCCAAACCAAACTGAGAATCAAAATCACTTGACAGCTGTTAAATTGGTCGCCATCTTGAACAATAATGCCAACTTAAAGTTCTATACCTCGAAAAAAAACACCCGATACATTGGTTGGTTCCTGATTTGTATACTGGAAAGTCAAAGAGTCATATGGAATTCAAAATCGTGGTTTTCTAATTTCGCCAATTGCGCACTGTAGTGTAGAAATGTCAGGGTAATATTTTTTACCGAATCGCAACGCCCATCGTCAAAATTTAAACTGGCTCCCCTAATCCTTCTCGTACCATTTTGGATGTATTGTAATATTTTATGCGTCTGAAGCGTTTGGTTATTGATTTATCGTGCTTTAAGTGGTTTTTAAAAAAATCGCTATATGGGGAGAGAGCGGGATTATAATCCGCGGGGTCACATCCACTTTTAAAATGCTTTCAGCCTACAATATGACATTTTATATGTTTCTGATTAATGAAGTTTTCCGGACGTGCCAGTGGTCCGATTACGCCCATTTACAAAATTGTCCTTACTTTTTTGCTAAGGAACACGTGTACAAAGTTTCACTACTATATCTCAATTTTTACTTATTAGACTCTCTTCTGGATTTCAACTCGTCTTGTCCTAATCATTTATATACATATATACATATAATCATATACCTAGCTCGATTATTTTTAGGTGCTACAAACAACCGTGAGGTGGACAAAACTATTATACTCTGTAGTAACTTGTTGCATGAGTATAAAAATCCTGCCAGCCACGGCTAACCACTTTCACCATTTTGATTCACTATCGTAGGATCTTATAATCCTGTTATTCCGTTCAAATTTTGCGGTCAAACCATTTGGTGCTCTCAATGAAACTTCTTATATCCGTTATGGTTTTTGTGGACAACCATTCAAGGGTCTGATGGGTTTCAAGTATTTTGTGATAGAGCTGGGCATTCGCAGATAAATTGGAAAACCGTTCCAACTACTGTTATAAGGCAGACTCATTTTTAGCGCATGCTCTCCAAAAGGCAAGGGCCCCGCTATAATAGCTGTAAGTTTGTATATGCTATTTCTGGAATGGGATAGTAGATCGTTGGTTCTATTCCTGCTATATTTGGGCCATATCTGCTCTGCATCTTGTTGTTGTGTTCTATCCACTTTGAGCAAATTGTTCAAAATGCATATAAAGCTCTCTATGGATCGTTCCTGGCGAGCATGGTATTGTCCAAAATATTTTACGTTATCGTGTGTTCTGCTACACGGTTTTGGTAGGAACACCACTTAGACTCTTTTCCAGCTTTTCGGTATGTAGGATAGTTGGATGCTGAATATATATTATATATAAGATTTTCTAGCCTTGGAATTATTGTTTTCTTTAGCTTCTGCATTATTATGAGAGTAATCCTATCCGCCGCCCCCCGCTTTAAATGGCATGAAGCTGTTTATAGCATAACAATCTTATTCTTACTTACTATGCGGCCAGATTGGTCTGCTGCATTCGCAAGTAGTTCTAGATATACCCCCACTGCCGTTTACTGATTACCTGGGAATTGCGTTGTCATGAGTTCTTTTAAGGATTCTCTTGCGAAGGAAGTTTGCGCACCGTTTTTCGGCTTTAAATAAGATATATGGTTATGTTCCTTGGACAATATCTTACTCAATCTGGCTGAGTCTTTGCAGCTTTCTATCGATGTGCCAAAATATTGCCATGAGGCGGACTTTGCTTTCTTGACTGCTATTTTGTATTGCTTCAAGATGTCTTTGTAAGGTTGCCAAACTTTGGTCCTATAACTTTCATTTAATTTTTTTCTTAAGTGCGTTCTGGTATTCTTAAGGTCAACGTTACACCAAGAAGGCGACTTCCGTTATTGTGAGAACCGTTAATGGTGTAGATTGGTTGAAGGAGGTGGTTAAGATTTTTTCTAACTTTTCTACCTCTTAATTTCATTCTTGAACCTTATTGATTTTATTCTGATATTTGCTACTTGCTAAGCTTTTTGTTGCTATCTTGGTAAATTTATCCCATGCTGTTTTTCTAGGGTTTCGATATTGGAAGGGGATGTGATCCAAGACTCCTTCCCAACCGGAAAAATTTACCGAGCTTGGGTAAATGAAAGTTGGCGCATCGCCCCTATTACACATTCTTAAATTGCTATGTAATATATATTGAAAGAGCGTCTATTGTCTGTGTTGGAGCTTTCCCATATGGTGTGTCTCTCCTCCTTGCTGTTCTCCTCTGTTAGCCTTGATAGAGATACTGGTGGCTTGTCCCAGTCGCGGGCCATGTAAGAAAGAACCAAAAAGCGTTACCTTTTTCTTCTCCCATCTTTAACACTGCGAGCCTCAGGTAGAACAAAGAAAGGCGTTTATATCTTTCTGTGGTGATAATGCATGCCCTTATTTTAACAGAGCTCTTGAATTAGGCTAATACCGATGCCCCTGTCATATAAGACGGTTCTCAGATTCGCTGCAGCACTTTTCGAGTACTGCAGAATTAACTGCACGTCTATGTCGTCTTCGTCAGCCGCTTTGTCGCCTTGGAAGATCTTGATCCTGACCTTGCGGATACCGAAGTTGATTTTGTTGTCAGTATTTGATAGAGCCCCTATCGACTCCTCGCATATGTCCACTAGTATTGGTTTGCCGGCATTGTTGGATTTTTCCTCTTTGGTCAGCTGCCAGTCGTCTATGCCAAGTATAGACTTGTCTTGCAGCTTGATGCACCTTGAGACCGCCAAATGCGAGCACGAGGCCTCCTTGGGATATCCTTGGCGGATATAAGCCTCAGTTTGAGACCTACAGAGGCGTCGCTAATTTTAGCCACACTATCCGTAAGAAAATCCATGGAGGCTTGGACCACGCACTTGATAACCCTGAAGCCTCTAAAGGTTTCCGATTAGTCAAAAACCGGATGACAACCCGCCAGAGGCCCATAGCTTAACACTAGACTCGACAATCTGACGTCGATCTCCACTCATCTGTCCTGTATGGTTCTCGGTGAGGAGGAGTTCCCATCTGTGACAGCCACCTGAAGGCTATCTCTGGCCACATCATTGAAGTGCCTTGTTGTTGTTATATTTTTATGTTCTTATTTGGGTTTATTGGGCAGAGTTCTCATCTAGTCATTCTGAGAGTGATTCGTTTTCTGAGAATCTGCCTGCTTAATGATTTCGACGGGATATTTTATTTGTTTCTTTTTCAGGAAATTTTCATATTCGTATACTATTTTCTTTTTGCGCTTTATTTTATCTTCATCAACTAAGGTGCCGGCAGCCTGATCCATGGCAATCTTACCTAGTATTAAGACTGCCTTCTGGTACAGCCTTTTCCTCACTTGATTCAAGGATTTTTCCTTTGCTTATTTTCCTTGTCTCCTTTAGCGGTCAGTGTATTTTGGTTGGTACTCATGGCTGCTTTGGAGGTGGAGAGTTTTTCGTTTGCGCTTGGGGTACCTTGTTTGGTACTCGCTGTGTTTGTTGCTGAGTTTATGGTTGTTCCCACATGTCGGCCAAAGACATAAAGGGTATGTTACTCGTCTGCAGAGCCGATATGCGTAGAGAGTTCTTTAATACCTCCGACCTCGCCCAGGCATCGGGGAGGTCCATTTACGATCTGTCATTCAATTACCGCCCATTGACCATTCAGCCATCAGAAGGGGTACCTCGACACCTTGGCTTACGGTGGTGTTGGTGCGGATATTCTCACACTTCCTCAATAAGAGATGGACGGAAAACCAAAGGTTTATTCATCCATATCCCCTTTGTGGGAATTATGAGGTATCTCTCTTAGTTCGTATCGTAAAAGGAATGTGCGCTTCTATTTGAATTGGGCCCATTGCTATTACTTAAGACCCTTCGCCACGGCAAAGCGACCAACGCTGAAAAAGGAATGTTAAGTTGGAAACATTTTGTGTAATTTTATAAATTTGTATATGGTATAACAAATGTTTTTATTTTTTTTCTAGTATAACAATGAATGTATACCATAGACATTGGATGTCTGTCGATTGTAGAAGAATATACAGATAGACTCAGTTTGTATATTTCAAATAATTTTATTATATTTTAAATTAGGAATTCGAAAATGCAACCCTGCGTCAGCTGACAATCAGGGAAATTGGAACAATCCAGCAATATGTTTTTTTTACGTACGTTTGTTACGCCGCCTATGGCGCGTTCACCAGTTTGTAGGTTTGAAAATCTAGTGTTTCCATAGGTTTTCAACCACGACGGGGAAATAATCTATATACATGACGTTTATATAGCAAAAAACACAAAATTAAAATGAAACAAGTAAGGAGTAGCTAAGTTCGGGTGTAATCGAACATTTCATACTCTTTTTTTAAAAATGTTAATAATCAAATCTTATTCTATATACTTATATTATATATCATAGAATCAATTAGTTTTATAACTATATTTTACTTCCCTTCAGCGAAAATTATATTAAAATCATCCTAAAGTAAGATTTTATGTCAAATAACCGAAGAGGCTAAATCTAATATATTGAGTTAATTTGCAAAACGTCAACCGGAATTGATGATATAGGAGATATAAAATTAAAACTAAGGTCTAGACCAACTCCATTCGTGTTCAGCGCTAAGCCATTAATATAATAAGATTTGTTAGAAAAACGGAAATTATTCTACGTATTATATACGGAGTAAAGTCAACCGGATATTTGAAAATACTGATATCAATTATATGGGGGCTAGGTCAAGTATTCACCCGATTTTATCCAGTTTATGCACAAAGATTAACCGTTAAGATAAAAACACGTTCACTTACTTTAAATAAGATAACTCACATATTGGGGTTTTTCTTTTAGGTATATGGGAATTAAGGGAAATATTGGCCCGATTCAACCTTTTTTTGACACACAAACTTATTATTATTAAGAAAGGATTCTCTCCTAATTTCAATTATATATCTCACATATTGACCGATATTTTCGGCAAAAAGTCAGCCATAGACTCTGGGCTCCACATGTCTGGTATCTGTGAAAATTGTCTAAATCGAACCAAAACTATTCAAGGCCCGATTCAGACAATTTTCTATCATAAGGTGGCACACTTTAAATGCAGTATTCGTGCAAAGTTTTATCCGGATATATTGTTTGGTTTTTTAGTTTATGCACTAAAAAATGAAAAAATCAGATGTAATTTAAAATTGTGTTACTTTTTCGCACTCTAACATGGGAATGTCAAAATAATCCAATGCACCAATTTGGTTGAAATGGTTCTAGTAGGTCCGTAGATATGTGTTTTCACCTTAATATGAGCGGTGACGCGCCCATTGTCCAATTTTAATACCGACTCCTCTCTCTTTTATCATCTCAGGTGGAAAGTTTTTTGTCTCTGGCGCATTTAGTTATTGATTTATCGAGCAAGTTTTTAACGAAACCGTTATATAGAGAGAGGGCGTGGTTAAAATTCGATTTCATAAATTTTCACCTGTCAGTAGGATTTGTCCTAAGCGCATTTGGTTATGGAATTTTATAGGTTTTCGACTAATGGCGTTTTGTGGGCGTGGCAGTAGTCTGATTACGCCCATCAACATGTGCCAAGCAACATGTGTACACCGTTCATTAAGATATCTTAAGGGGGGAATAGAATTAATTCGAGTGAACAAGGATCATTTTGGTGACTTTTTTTTATGAAACAGTTGAAATCTGTTTATTAAAACCAATAGTTTATTATAGTATGACATTTGAGTAATAATGTATACATTTTTTATGGAGAAATACTAAATAATACAACAATGGCGTGAATTATTCTGGAGCGTATGGAAAAAAAGTTGAATGGCAGTGACACCCCGAACTCGGTGCTGGATCATATGATCCTATTCTCCAGCGTTACCTCGTAAATTATATACAGAAATAGTGTTCGAAATTTTAATCGAATAATTTGAAAACATGAGTTGGGGAGAAAACGCTTAAAAGTTTGGAAATCTGATGCAAAACGTTCATTATACAGGTATTAAGACAGTCAAACTTCGTCAATTTTGCTTCTGATGCAAAACGTTCATTAGACAGGTACAAAAATAGTAAAACTTCGTCAATTTTGCTCCGATTGACTTGTAATTTAGACACAACATTCCTGAGATGTTATGCATTCATTCGAAATAAAAATTTAAAAAAAGCGAACATTTTTTTATTTTTAATTCTACTTAAGCTATCGTCTGATCAACCTGATCTTTTATATATATAACTTCATATCTAACTTGATTATTTTACAACCCACGCATTCGCAATAATTAAACTATTGTATCAGTAGGTAAGATAACCACAACTTGGTGAATAAGGTTCCGTCAGCTACACCTATCATCCAGTTAAGTTACCAGTGGTTAAGGATAATATTAACCGGTATTGACGAAACTGCCCTAAATTGGTTATTCTTCAATATACATAGTATACAACAAAGTCGCTTTCTCTGTCCCTATATCCCTATGTATGCTTAAATCTTTAAAACTACGCAACGAATTTTGATGCGGTTTTTTTTAATAGATGAGGAGATTGAAGAGGAAGGTTTATAAGTATATGTATAATAACATCCTATATATCTACCTCAGGATATCCCACAATAACATTTTTTTGTCATTTACTGTTTACGACAAATAATGTTTTATTTTCGAAGCGATTTTAACCAATACTGCATTAATCCTTATTCAAATAAATACCTCAAATACCTTGTTGATTTAATATAGATCTATATGGCCCTTTACAAAATATGATTTAAATGAATATTTTCGAAGATATTACAGATTTAAAAATTGCGAGACGTAGCGTTTGCGGCGGTACCGGCCGGAAGCGCTCCTATGAATAGCGCGTCGGAGGCAGCGGCTCTCCCTATAGCACTTTGATTTAGTAGCGATCAGATGCGTTTATTATCGGAGCTCTCCAGTGAGGAAAATAACAGTACCTAATAAAAGCGTGCTTTTCAGTGCGACAACGAATCAGTAATTATAAGTAAATTACGACAAATAATTGTATAATAGTAGTTTTAAAATTGAAATGATATTCTATTCTAAGGTTTTTTTAAATCGCACTTATAGTAAATCTAGTACATAGATACGATTAGATTAAATAAAACATTAATAGGTTGGAATTTTCTATTAAGATCTTGGTTAAAATTTAGAGTTAGATCAATTTAATATTAGGGAAATTATTTTCAAAAATCGTAATTTAAGGTGAGGTATGTAAGTCCAGAAAAAGAACTTAATATAATAGGCCTTTTTTGTTGTTGATGAGCTTTTCTTTAAAAAAAAGAACTTATCTTTTTTTCTAAATGGTAAGTATTTAGATATTTTTTACTGCGGCACATACTAGTAATATGGCAATTTGTGCATAGGTCATACATATATAGAATAAATATAGAACTGAGTAAATTTTGTACAGAAATTATAAAGTAAAATCTGGAAGACGTCGTCGTTCGAACATAGGTAGTAGTACAGTGAAACATCATACGATCAAACGAGACTTTTACAAAATATAGCTCAAGATGAGCCACAATTAAACATCGATCAGAAAAAAGTATTCAATGCAATGAAGGGAGGTACAGGAAAAATATTATTAATCAATCTGCTTTTAAAAAAGTGAGATCTACGGGAAAATTTTTATTACTACTACTACATTTATAGTCTGGGACGAAGCTAATATGTCAAACAAGACGTCTGTGGAAGCACTGGATAGGACAATGCGCGATTTGCGCAACAAAAAATTCACCTATGGGTGGATGTACAATTCTGTTCTCAGGAGATTTCCGTCAAATCCTACCAGTTGTGACTCGAGGAACACGTGCTGATGAAATAAATGCTTCCCTAAAAAGATCCAGCCTTTGGCCACATGTCAATAAATTAGAGCTTTAAACTAATATGAGCTCATCTTCACGTGAGAACAGGCTATTTCCAGAGATCCTGCTAAAAGTTGGCAATGGAGAGTTAACACAAAGTGAGATAAGGATTAACATAAAATAAAACCTTTGTGTTTTGATAGACAACATCCAAGAGTTAGTCAACAATGTCTATCCTGACATTGATAACAAAGTTATATGACAGTATCTTGGTTTAAAGAAAGACCGATTCTGTAACCATCTAACGAAAAAGTAGATGAGGTAAATAACATGATTTTTTCAAAGATTGGTGCGTCGACGAAAATATACTACTCGGTCGATGCTGTTCTCGATTTGGAAGAAGCTGTTCATTCTCCTACAGAATTTCTAAACTCTTGGAACCCTTATGGAGTCCCTCCTCACTAAATGGTGTTGAAAGTAAGTTGTCCTGTTATTTAAATAAGAAACCTGAATCCACCTAAACTTTGCAATGGCACGCGTTTGCTGGTAAAATCACTGAAAACTTTCATAATAGAATGCACAGTTATCATAGGATGTGTTACCAGAAAAAATGTATTGAGACCCCGAATCCCTCAGATACCATCGGATTTACCCTTCTAATTTAAACGTTTACAGTTTTCGGTAGACATCTTTTGCAATGGCCATTAATAAATCGGAGGGTCAAACCTCAACGTTGAAGGCTTAGATTTTAGCGTTGACTGTTTTTCACATGGCAAACTGTATGTCGCTCTTTCAAGAGTAACCTCTAGAGAAAACATGTTTGTATTGTCTAATGACAAAATAGCTGTGAACGTTAAATATAACGACATTGTGTAATATATTAATTGTTGTAAAAATAAAGTAAAAAGGTAAAAATGTAAAAAGTAAATAAGTAGAAATGTAGTGTATGAATTTAGATATTCCAAAGATAGCAGGAAATCTTCATGGTATAGGGAAAGGGGAATTGTTTTACTCCAAATTTAAGGCGTGCGGGCCACGGGCAGTAATGAATAAATCAAAACTACTGGATCGATTTTAATAATTTTTTCAGTGAGTGACATAGGCTTTATACCCTGCGAAGCCGGAGCGAGTTTTTATATACAACGTTCACAGTTTTTCTGTAGTGTATTTAGTATCTGCATTGCATCCGTGCAAAACCGGGCGGGTCGCTAGTTATAAAGGCTTAATTTGGAAAGGCTCTTAATCATGAGTTCGAAGCTCTAAAATATTTGAAGAGTTTTTTTCCAAAGCTTTCTGAGGCGAAAATGCAAGCTAAAATCTTTGTAGACCCTCAAATAAAAAATAAAATCATTGAGCTTTCAGAGGCGTAGACTCTCTCTGTAGGCTCTCAAATAGTAAATCAAATTATGTGATATTTTCCCGAAGTTACTTAGCAATGAGGAGAAAAAACATTCCCATTTAGATAAATTTCAGATGAACAAGGAGAACACTTTCATCAAGATATAATGAACTTTGAGAGACGACACCAATAGGCAGCATACTGAAAGCATGGTGGGGGACTAAATTTGGGCGTTAATAAAAGAAACTTTTACGGAACATGACAGGAAAAGTAAAACTGTTCATTTTTAAACATTTGAAGTGTATTTGAATTGTGTATTGTAAAAATTAATCCAAAATGAATGATCGGTATTGTTAAAAAAAAATAAGCGAGAATTTTTTGCAATTTAACTGAATTATATTTAAAGGCGATTAAAGCGATATTCTTAAAAATTAAAAAAATTACTCTGAACTCTTACCTTTAAAAGTTGTCATCGGAATGCTTGAGCGGCTCCCGTTTTTCCATTGCCTACCGTGCTAATTTTTCTAATTGCTCCCGTTTCCCTTATTGGACCAATCAGAACGCGCCACGTCAAATCATACGTCAGCAGGTAGGACTTACGAGGACTACGTAAATCATGCTGAAAGAGCATGACACTCCCCCCCCGGTATATCTTGCTGATCAGGGTGTACCGAATTAATCACATCTAGAACGGCTATTTTGGCGGCAGGTCTCTCAAAGATGCCACAGGTTGTCTTCGGAGTAGCGCCACGGACTTTTCCATCATTACTCTTTCGTACTTGGATCACTTTGCCTTTAGGCCAGCAGTCTCGCGGGTTACTAGGATCAACTATGTACGCGATATCACCGACTTCGATGTCTTTTACATCTGTAAACCATTTGCTTCGCTTGGTTATGGTGGGCAAGTACACCAATATCCAACGTCTCCAGAATGCGTTTGCAAGTTGTTGCAATGTTTGCCAGCTACGACGCAATAAAATATTCTCAGCAACTGGTTCCGCGATTGGCTTAACTCCACTGGAGCTACCTAACAAGAAGTGGTTAGGAGTGAGTGCCTCTTCGTGGTCGATGGGGATATAAGTTAAGGGCCGAGAGTTAACCATCATTTCCGCTTCCATAAAACTGCACGAAGGAGTTCGTCACTGGAACGGCTAGTTGTCAAGATTTGCTTTACTGACTGAACTAACCGCTCTCACGCTCCACCCATATGTGGCGAAGCGGGTGGTATAAAACGCCGGTTGGTAGCAGCATAAGTAAAAGTTCTTGTTATATGATTTTTATCTAACAGTTCAAATGCTGACTTCAACTCTTTCTCAGCACCTTTAAAGTTTGTACCGTTATCACTCCATATTTCTAACGGACTGCCTCGGCGAGCGATAAAATTACGTACAGCTAGAATGCAGGAGTCTGTTGAAAGCGAGTATGTGATTTAAGCAGGTGAACAATACTCTGTATCTTTTTTCGGTACTTCTCTTAACCGTAACCAGGAGTGGACCAAAGTAATCTTCGCCTTCCTAGGAAAACGGTCGACTACATGCTGCCTCATAGGTGGTCGAGTTTTGGTTGTTCTGTTTTTACAATGCTGACAAATGCGTCGAATCTTATTAGCCACTGTGCGTAGTTTTATTTATAAGCCTATAGTATTGCCTTATTTCGTTGACCATTGTTTTCAAATTGGCAGGATGATACTTAACATGGAAGTGGTTTATGATTAGGTACGTAACATGGTGATTTGAGGGCATTAATATTTGATCTGGTCGCCCTATTACCTTAACTCGACCATTTATTTTCAAAACGCCGTAATCATCTAGATAAGGTGATAGCTTGAAAATATTGCTGGATTTGTCAACTGGATTTCCGGATTCTAAACAAGCTATTGAGTCTCCAAAGTTGTCGTGTTGGGCCTTTTTCCACAGATAACGTTCCGCGAAAATCTTCAGTAGTTGGGCCATCGCCAGCAAGTTGATTATCTTGTATAACGCTTAGCAAGATCCGAACACAATACATTGTCCTAGCTGTTGCACGAAGTAGACGGTTCCAAGTTGAAAATCTTAATGGTTCTGTTACTACCTAAAGCTTTTCTGGGATGGGGTGATAAAAACCCGTAAACTGTGAACGCAGTTCTTCAGTTGCAATACATTGCGATTCGTCAGACAAAAGCCACCGGTCAGGCGAAAGGTACAAGAATGAAGGTCCTCTAAACCATCGACTGTCGTTAGAAAAGTCTGGATCACCATTCCACTTCGTAGCTTCATCGGCAACGTATTCCTTAGTTGGAACCCAGTGCCATTCCTTGACGTCGGTCATCTCTAGAATTTCACTAACTCGGAAGGCCACAACCTGTTTGTAGTGGTGGTGATCGGTCACGCTAACACCGTTCGTGAATCTGACCAATAAACGCATTTATCAACGCGTACAGAATACGATTCGATGATATACTTGGCGAGGCGAGCGCCTAGAAGAGCTGCTTTCAGTTCTAAACGAGATATGGATATTAGCTTCAGTGGGGCTACCCTTGTTTTGCTTGCGATCATTGTACAGTTAACCGCATCGTCATACGAGTATCGGAGATAACACACTGCTGCGTAGTTGCTTTCACTTGCATCAACAAATGTATGTAATGCTATTTGTGGAACTCCGGCAAATAGAGTTCGCATATAGCATCTTGAAAACCTTAGGCTCTCTATTTTCGGAATTAGTTTGAGCCATCTTAGCCACTTCACAAATTGGTCATCTGGAATTGGGACATCCCAGTCTCATCCAGCTCTCCACATCTCTTGCTGAATAACCTTAGCGTATATCACGTAAAAACTGATGAGTCCAAGAGGATTGCAAATAGTCATCACTAAACTCAAAACCTCGCGCTTAGTAGGCCGCCGTTGACGAAGAAATATGTCATAATCTCTATACTTAGCGGACACACGAAAGGCGAAATGGTCAGTGGACATAATCCACCATATGCCTAAAACCTTCTCAGTAGGCAGTTCACGTTCAAGATCAAGAGATAGATCATCAAGCGGATCCTCATTTAGGGCACCTAATACCCGACTCGATCTCGACAAAAAATTTCTTAAATGAAAGCCTCCAAGTGCATGAACATGACACACCTCTTGATCTAATTTAATAGCTTACTCTTCGGTGTCAACACTTACCAACATATCGTCTATTTAATGATTTTCTATTATGCATTTTGAAGCTCAAGGAAATTCCTCTTCAAAATCTTTAGCATTCTTATTTTTTATCTACTGAGCGCATCTTGGTGAACATTCGGCCCCAAACGTCATCACTGTCATCGCGAATGTAGTATGCTCATTGGCGTTTGGTTCATACCAAAGAAAGCGTAGGAAGTTTTGGTCTTCTTGTCTTATACGAACTTGGTGAAACATTTCAGCTACATATATCGGCAGTTTCAGCAATTCGCTTATATCGAAACTTAAAGAGCACTGAGTGTACAGGGGTTGTAAGGTCTGGGCCTTTTAGCAGCATGCTGTTACACTCCATTTACCTTAGCATATGCGTCCCAGACTAATCTAACCTTTCCTGGTTTATTGGGATTGGTTACTGTAAAAATTGGCATATACCATATACCCCTTTTGCATATAATCTAGGATCTTTTTGTGAAGAGTTTCGGCCAGGTCGTGGTCTCGTTACATTTTTTCCCTTAGACATTTCGCCCGAAATAAGGCCATTGACAGGCTATCGGGTATCTCAATGTCCGGATGCCTCCACAATAAACTGGTCTCGAAACGATTTTCAATGCGGACGGTGTACCTTTTTAGTTGCTCCAAAGCGACCTCATCCTCCTTAGACATTAAGGCAACAGGTTTGGTTGACACACCTAAGTTGTCGAGGCAAATGTACGTTTTGGTAATTTCAACCAGTTCAGCTTGGGCAGAGCATTCACAGATGTGGTAAACGTGGTGTATAGGATCGGCACCGGCTTTAGGCATCAACCCTTTCAATATCCATTTCAATTTAGCCTTCTCTTCAATTGAACCATTTTCTCCTCCATATAGGGATTTTATTGGAGATCCAAGTGCCGCGTTATTTAGGCCTATCAGCAGTTGTGGAGTGGCGTTTGAATAGGACTGCAATGGCAACCCTTTCAAATATATGAAACGTAGTCATAGTTTGTGAGCATCAAGCGATTGCGTAGGCAACCGAAGCTGCTTGACGGAGCGAGCACCCTTAGCAAATTGCCTATGCCCATTTATAGCTGATATTGTTAGGTCGGCTACAACAGACTCGATCTCATAACGATGTGTATCACCAGTCCAATGTAGGTAAAGTGGTTGCGGTGTTCCTCTTACATTAAGCTGTTTTAAGAGCTCTTTGTCAATAAGTGTAAGAGACGAACCATCATATGTTGATACACTACCATGAGCAGAGTGTAAAACTACCGGTAGTATTCGAAAGAGTGTGCTTGCCCCAGTTACAATATGCGTATTAATGTTGGCGGAATGCTCTCTGGATACCATATTGACATTGATTGACGTTGTCTCAGCTACAGTTTGGTCGAATTCCGAATTGTGTAAAAGTGGATGATGACTGCGTGTGCACCCGTTAGCGCTGTAAGGTGTAACCAAATTACATCTATTCATCAAACCAAATCTCCTATGAAGTGTGGCCATATTTTGGTCGACACATGAGGAGTGCAAGAGCAAAATTTTAACAGCTTTTCGCGCTGGACCTTCCAATGCCTGTCGCAGTCTGAACAGATTCTCTTCGTCGGAAAATCCGTAAACCTCCGTAGTTTGATTATAAGCGGCATAAAACAAAGGCCACTCGCTGGGTTTACTATCATATTTGGGCAATTCTTTAGCAAGGCTGTTACGAGAAGCAACATGATCCCGAGTCAATCGGCGATAAGCTGAAGCACCAAAGGACAAGCTGTTAGCGTGTCCACCTGTCGGAAAAGTTGTATGTGCTGGTTGCGACAAAGCAGTCTCTGGTTAAAGTGTCGAGTTCCGTCGCAACTGTGGTTCAAGTGACTGTATTCGTTCCAATAAAGATTGAAGAACCGTATATTAGTATCATCTTGCTGACCAGTTAATATTCCGGTTGGATAATTGTTATGTAGTGGGGGCCCACTATTAGTAATACCATTTACAACAGGAGCTGTTCTAGTAAATAGTGCTACAAATTGTGTCGGTAGCTGCAGGATCTGGTGGATGGTGTTGGAGTGATACCGCATATACCCTATTGGCTGGGGGAGCTGCTTTTGATACGTCTGCGTTCGAAGTTTCAGTGTGTGTCACAGGAATTCGCTTATTAGCAGCCCGATCAGTAACACCAATAACTTCTGTATTTTTCACAATTGGAAAGCTGGTTGAAGTAGTGAGGATGCTGACTGCAGCGAAATTTGACAAAAGAACGAAATAAATTATTCGCGCGCGACATTATAATTTGCGTTTATATGTAGTGCGTGATGAGGGTAGAGTAACTTTTTTAAGATGTTAAAAAAAAATATCGAGAATTTTTTGCAATTTAACTGAATTTTATTTAAAGGCGATTAAAGCGATATTCTTAAAAATTAAAAAATTTACTCTAAACTCTACCCTCTAATTTTACTATTGTAATTGCTCCCGTTTCGCTTATTGGACCATCATAACAGGAATCTTTTAGTAAATTATTTATGTGTATAATTTGTTTGTAATTTTGTTGAGTTGGATTTTTCCATTTTTTATACATAAAAACAAATTCAAAACTATTTTTATTCTTATTCTTATTTTTAGGTATAAAATCAACACAAATAAGGTATGTGTAATCCGTGCGCAAAAATATTTTATACCGGTGTTATGAATCTTTCAAAAGCCATTATGTGGTAAATGCCATCCATGGAAAGAACAATTTAGTTTTTTGGCTAGTGATAAGAAATGAGCGACCAGCGATGGAAAATTTTAAAGGTTATTTTATTATTAAATAAAATGAAAACATTTTTAAACATTTTTTGGTATAAATATTTCTAACCCCTTCTAGAAATATTTTTACATCATGGTAGATAATTTTTGAAAGCAAACAAACATCATAGAGTGATGAAACCCATTGAAGAAGTATTGCCCTGATTCAACCCATTTTCGACCTACAGACGTACTTTAATCAGGAAAGGATTAAGATTGAATTTCAATTAAATATCTCACAAATTGACCGCTATTTGCAGTAAAAAGTCACGTATAGGTACTAGGGGCTTGAACAGTTTTGTTTCGAATACATAGCGAAATACCCTATCAAACTTTAATGTATCATCATTTGTGTGAAATTCAACCCCTCAAACTTATTTATTGAATGAGTTATCGCACTTTTAGTAGTTTTAATCAAAACCGTTAAATAGAGAGTGTGCGGTGTGAATATACCTGTAGTTATTATTGCTTTAGCAGCTTAGGAGATATTTATGTACATTAAACCTATTAAAAGGCGGAACTTCGCCCGTTATTTCAAAATGTTTAGTCTAAAACTAATGGAGATAGATATAGGTTTATGTACCATATATAAATGATCAGGATGACGAGACGTGTTGGAATCCGTAGGAAGCTGTAACTTGAGTAAAAACTGAGACATCGGCACGGACCTTTGTACACGTGTTGCTTGGTCGAATCGAACGAGTTCGTAGAAGGGCGTAATTGGACCACTGCCACGCACACAAATCCCCATTAATCGAAAACCCATAAATTTCCATACCTAAGCCGTACAATAAACTGTCATTCGGTGCAACGTATCAAAAAAACAAGGGGCACCTGTGCTTTGAAAATTTTTAAAAACTGGGCTTAGCCCCGCCCCCTAATATGTTTAATGTAGCTATATCGCACACCATTCAAGCTTCATCACCCAAATTTACACAGGACAAATTTGACACCTCTTGCGACAGCGTGAAAAAAAGTGAAATTCTCATATAGCGGTTTTGTTAAAAACTACCAAAAATTCGACAAATCAATAACTAAATGGGTCAGCGATAATAAATTGAGCGCCTACTTCTCTTATAGCACATTTTATATTCCATATGATTCTTTCACTTTCCAGTACACAAATTGTTAATACCACCACTTACTTTACTCCGCAAATGAGAAGCGTATGTTTCCTTGTTTCAAACTGATTCACAAACTTTATTTATTATTATAATTACAAATTTTTAATTTAACGCACTCCTGGTCGCATACCAGTGGAGAGGTAATAAAGGTGGTTGATAGCCGGGTCAAATTAACACGCGCGCCAAAGAAAATGATGTTTGCTGATCGACAGTCGTTGCGAGAAGAGGCTGTCCGCTTCGAGGACA
Source organism: Bactrocera oleae (assembly GCF_042242935.1). Classification (NCBI taxonomy): domain Eukaryota; kingdom Metazoa; phylum Arthropoda; class Insecta; order Diptera; family Tephritidae; genus Bactrocera; species Bactrocera oleae. The sequence goes on from NC_091537.1 coordinate 30,986,351, forward strand.
GCTGTTTTGTTCGGTGTGTTGTGCAGAGATCCTTGTGTGGTGTGTGGGTGTTGTGTGTGGTGTGTGTGCCAGTGTTGTCTGGGTGTTTTGCTGTTTCCAGGTGTGGTGTGTGTGCCAGTGTTGTCTTGTGTGTGGTGTGTCTGAGTTCTTCGGGGCGGGAATTGTAACTCATTTGGCCATCCCGGCCCCCCTAGGCGAATGTTCAGCCTAGCAGTCGCTGTAGCTGTTGCAACGTTGCCACAACGTTGCTGAGTCCGGACGTGCGGCGATAGTTCGGTCTACGCCTAGTCGGTGCGGACGGGACTCCGATCGGGGTGCCGTTCTTCGGCGACGTGCCACACGATTGGCTTGCTGCGGTCGGTTTGCGCCGCGGATCCGTGGGGCAGGCTGCCGACTGACCTCTCGCCTCGGAGTACGGTGAAGCAACGTGTGATGCTGCCTGCCACACATTTGGCACAAAGCACCTGAGTCGCACTCCTGCGTCGTGTGTGTATGTGCCAGACAATTGTTGCAATGCCCATGCGCCTGGGCAACCTGCTGGCGTTGTGTCGGCGACATGCCCTTGAAGAGCCCACAGTGCTGCAACTTGTGGGGACGGCAACAAAGGGGGCATCGGATGCGATGGGGCGCCTCAGGTGGAGACGGAACGGTATCCATTTCAGTATCCATATCTATCTGTATGGAGAAAAAGGCGTGATTAGTTACGATTCAGTGGTATAGAGTATGGATATCTTTCTATATGTGACCAACTTTATTTGGTTTGGTGATCGTATTAGTCTACCCATTATTTTGTTAGTATATATGATTGTAATTTGTCATATTATATTTGCGGTTTTTTATTTCTGTTTCCGAGTATTTAGACGGATAGTTCGATTTTTTTCTTGTAGGTATTATTAAACGGATGGTTTACTACATGCGTTTTCGCTATTATTTGAGATTGGCAGGAAGCATAGTTTAACGAGCGGTCTGGTTAGCGTTCCGTTTCGAGTACGGAGGTCAACTACTCGTATATGACCGTCGGAACCATGATGTAGCTTCTCTATGCGACCAAGTCGCCATTCTGTAGGGGGAAGACAATCGTCATTAATTAAAACAAAATCTCCAAGCTTTGGCGCCTTTTCGGGAGTTTTCCAGCGGTACCTTTTATGAAGGTCCTTTATATACTCCTCCTTCCATCGGCGGCTGAAATCATGATGGAGAATTTTAATTCTCTCCCATCTATTTTGTAAGGATAGCGACTCCACGCCTGGCTCAGGTATGGCCAGAATGGGTGCTCCTTTTAGAAAGTGCCCTGGAGTTAGGGCTGTGAGATCTGAGGGATCTTGCGAGAGTGTCGTTAGTGGCCGTGAATTGAGAACGGCTTCAATTCGAATTATTAAGGTCGAGAATTCTTCATAATTAAACTAGGTTCCAGCTACTTTTTTGAAGTGGGATTTGAAGCTTTTTACAGCTGATTCCCATAAACCACCCATATGAGGAGCGCTTGGAGGGATAAACTGCCAGTTAATACCTTGGGGAGCGTACTTTTATACGATTTCAGGTGAGACCTGTTTGATAAAATTCACGAACTGTTTTTCTGTGGCTCTTTGAGCTCCAATAAATGTCTTGCCATTGTCGCTCATGAGTTTTGAAGAAAAACCACGTCGTCCGACGAAGCGAGCAAATGCCGCGAGAAAAGCCTCCTTTGTCAGATTCGTACATAGGTCGAGGTGCACTGCTTTTGTCGTGAAACAGACAAAGACAGCCACATAGCCTTTCATGAGAGTGGGAGACCTTAACATGGATGCCTTTATCTGAAAAGGCCCAGCAAAGTCGACACCTGTAATGGTGAAAGGCAGAGCGAAGTTACAGCGTTCAAGAAGACCAGATTCGACCTATGGTCGAACGTAGGCCGTCACGCTTGGACTGGACAGTCGCAAAACAGCTCTTCACTGCAGACTCCATCAAGTGGGCGCTGGCCTCCTTTGAAAAATATAAGTCACCGGGTGCGGACGGTATCCTTCCAGCTTTCCTGCAACAGGGGGAGCAGGTGCTACTGCCCCACCTTGTTCGGCTGATGAGGGATAGCCTAGCGCTGGCGTATATCCCAGAACCATGGCGCACCGCAAAGGTGATCTTCATACCCAAAGTAGGGAGGAAAGACTACTCATTGGCGAAATCGTTCAGGCCAATCAGTCTTACTTCCTTCCTACTCAAAAGTATGGAAAAGATCATAGACCACGAAGTACGATCGAAGGTGCTGAAGGCATCACCGCTTCATGAGAAGCAACATGCTTACAGAGCAGGCAGGTCAACAAACACTGCTCTGTACCAGCTAACCTCAGAGATCCAGAATTCGTTAGATAGGGGCGAGGTGGTGTTATGCGCCTTCCTCGACATAGAAGGTGCCTTTGACAACACGTCTCACGAGAGCGTGTCAAGAGCACTAGAGAAAAGGAGCGTGGCAGCACCAGTGCGCAGATGGATTACAGCCGTACTGCGCACTAGGGTGGCGGAAACCGCAGTAGGAGAAACTAAAATTCGTCTGGGAACAACAAGAGGCTGCCCACAGGGTGGAGTGCTATCCCCCCTACTTTGGAGCCTAGTTGTGGACGATCTCCTTGAGCGGCTGACTAGCAATGGAATCCGCTGTCAGGGATATGCGGATGACATTGTTATCTTAGCTAGAGGAAAATTTGAAGACACACTCTGCGATATCGTTCAGAGGGGATTGGGACTGGCAAAGGGATGGTGTAGTGGGGTTGGCTTAAGCATCAACCCCGCTAAAACTACAATCATTCCCTTCACCAGACGGAGATCACTGCCGGGCCTCAGGAGTATATCCCTGGACGGCAGAGTGGTCGAGATGGCCAGCATGGTCAAGTACCTGGGCCTCACACTGGATTCCACACTACGATGGAATCAGCATGTGAACCAGACCTTAACCAAAGCTACTAAGGCACTCATGGTGTGCAACCGACTTGCTGGGAAATCCTGGGGGTGCTCCCCAAGGACTATCAGGTGGATGTACACCATGATCGTGAGACCGATTATCACGTATGGAGCGGTATCGTGGGGTTCGAGAGCATCGCAGACTTCGGTAGGACTTAAACTGTCGAAGCTGCAAAGACTTGCCTGCATCTGCGCGTCGGGAGCAATGCGAACGTGTCCGACCGCAGCACTGGAAGTCATGCTAGAACTTTCACCGCTACACCTGGTAATCAAACAGACTGCCAAACGAACTCTGCTCCAAATGACAGCAGAGGGAGCTGGCAAAGGGAAGGTAATCTCATCCCAACAGATGAAAGAGCTAAGTGAGGAAATACCACTAGCCCTTCTCCCAAGGGATAGCATTACCAAAGTAGTAAACTTCAGCAGAAAGTTTCAAGTAACCCTTGGCAGCAAATCTGAGTGGAATGACTCTTCACTGGACCGGCTGCTAAGGGGTAGCACCATCAAGTGGTACACCGACGGGTCGAAAACGGAGGAGGGGATTGGTGCAGGGGTCGCTGGGCCAAGCACCAAACTCTCCATTCCCATGGGAAGTTTCCCAAGCATTTTCCAAGCTGAGGTCTATGCTATAAGTCGGTGTGTAGGGATAAACCTCCAACGCAACTATCGCAATAAGAGTATCGCTATACTCAGCGATAGTCAGGCGGCACTAAGAGCGATCTCAGCCTATGAGGTCAGATCTCTCCTAGTGATGGAGTGTATAGAACGGCTGAACAGCCTATCTAAGCAAAACCGAGTACACCTTATTTGGGTGCCTGGCCATAGGGGTATAGCTGGGAACGAACTAGCTGACGAATTAGCCCGCTCTGCAGCCTCTACAAAAATGGTAGGGCCGGAACCATACATAGCGGTTGGTCCTCATACCATCAAAGAGCTCCTCCGAAGGGAGGAAAGAGCAAGCAGGGAGATACATTGGCAACAACTTCAGGGCATGCACCATGCCAGACTGCTATTGGGGGGTTACGACCTCAAGCGGTTTAAAGCCATAATTAATCTCCCCAGAAACAAATTCCGGCTACTGGCAGCGTTCTACACCGGCCATTGCAGGCTCAAGAAGCACCTCTTTAACATGGGCATAGCCTCTTCTGCAAACTGCCGGTTCTGCGACATAGAGCCGGAAACCCCTGAACATCTGCTGATGAACTGCACAGCAGTCTGCAGACGCAGAATCAAGGCCCTGGGATCCATGTTTCCACACAGGGATCGTATCGCCTCACTAGCACCCAGCAGAATTTTGGAATTTATCAACATGCTGGGCCTAGATGATACGATATGACTTAGGGGAGGGCACAATAGACCATAGGTCGCGGTGCATACCTCGAAACTAATCTAATCTAATCTAATCTACAGCGTTCCGGTGGAAGTGCTGCCATAATCTGCGTTCGCATCTTCTGATTATGCATAGTGCAGATCTTGCACATGAAAATGCATTTCTTTATTTTGGGCTTGAGTCTTGGAATATAAAACTCTTGACGGACGATTTGTTGCATGAGGCGATGTTCTGCGTGTAGCAATAGCACGTGGACATAGCTAAGGTACAAGGTGGCAAGTTGCGATTTCTCTGGGATAATTATGGGATGTCGTTCGTTATACGTCAGGCTTGAATTAGCAAGCCGACCATTCGCACGGAGTACTCCTTTCGTGTCAATGAATGGATTTAAGACTAAGAGTGAGCTCTTTTAATCTATCGGCTTCGATTCTCTTAGTAATGATATTTCTCGGCTGAAGTAACGCGCTTGCGTAGATGCGATAAGAGCGACCTTTGCTTTTTGTAAGTCTAGGTGCGTCACTGTATCGCATTGGGAGTGTAATGAAGTTACTCCCTTAAGTTTAATTTTGAGTCGCTCTATGAACTTGAGCATGTAAGCTATTACCCTGAGTGCTCGGGGATACGATGAAAATCGTTCGAGGATGTCAGTATCATCCACTGTTGTGTGAAAATAGTCGATTTTTCGACTTTCTGGGGCAATTATATTGCGCATGGGCGATTGTGGCCAAGAATCAGGAGATTCTGTTAACCATCGGGGGCCATTCCACCAGAGGGTGGTGGTGGCAAGATGCAGGGGTTTGCATCCTCTTGTACCTAGATCAGCAGAATTGTCAGCACTGGCTACATGTCGCCAAGTGGCTGATCCTACTAGGTCAAGGATTTGAGACGTTCGGTTTGAAATATACGTCTTCCATGCATGTGGTGGTCTTTCTAACCAGGCTAGTACAATTTCGGAATCGGACCACAGATATAATTTATATTGTGCCATGTTTAATTGCGTTTGTACGATGGACACGGGTTTGGCCAGTAGTAGCGCTCCACATAATTCAAGTCGTGGTAGACTTATTGTTTTTAAAGGAGCCACTTTTGCTTTTGCTACTAGTAAGTGGCATGTGGTCGCATTGGCGCTTTGTGTGCGAACATATATAGTTGCGCAATATGCCTTTTCAGAGGCGTCACAGAAGCCGTGTAGTTCGACTTTGTGCTCTGGGGCATAATTTACCCAACGTGGGATTTGTATCTGTGAGATATCATTTAGATTGCTCGCAAACTGGGACCACTTTTCTAATCGAAGTGGTTTTACTTGTTCGTCCCAGTCGGTTCCATCTAACCATAATTCTTGTATTAGGATTTTGGCTTGTATCATAATTGGCGAAAGCCATCCTGCGGGGTCGAAAAGTTTCGTAACAGAAGATAAAATTTGCCGCTTTGTTATGGCGGATAATGCAGATATTGACTCTGTAGTGTATGAAAACTGGTCAGATATCGCATTCCATTGGATTCCCAGAGTTTTTGTTGTACTTTCCTCTTCGAATTTAAGGAAATTAGTATCTAACAAATTTTCATGTGGTATATTTTTTAGAATATTAGGGTGGTTCGCCGTTATCTTTTTCAACGGAAACCCTGCGGTATTTAGGGCTTGTATCACTTGTGATAGTGTCTCGTATGCTTGTGGAAGACTGTGACTTCCAGACAGAATATCGTCTACATACGTTTGTGTTTTTAACACCTGGGTTGCCAGAGGAAACTCCGACTTGGTGTTTTCTGCCAATTCGTGCAGTGTTCGAATGGCTAAATATGGGGCACAGTTGACGCCAAAGGTAACTGTTTTCAATTTATAATCGCGGAGTGGACTATTGGGAGATTTTCGGAAAATAATTCGCTGAAAATCTTGATCGTCTTTATGTACGACTATTTGTCTATACATTTTTTCGACGTCTCCGTTAAAAACGTATTTGAATATATGCCAATTTAAAATTAGTAGCATTAAATCTGGTTGGAGCGTGGGTCCCGTAAATAGAATATCCTTTAGGGAATTCCCCGAGCTAGTAGATCTTGATGCATTAAAAACAACTCTTACTTTAGTTGTTTTTTTTTGTCTGGCTTTACTACTGCGTGATGAGGCAAGTAAAATGAGTAATATTTGCCATTTATGATTTTTTCGCATGGGCTTACTTCCTCCATGTGGTCTAAATGGAGGTATTCTTCCAACACGCCATCGTATTCTGGCTTAAGCTCACCTTTTTTAAGTAAGTTTTTTTCCATACTTAAAAACTGCTGTATAGCAGAGGTGCGAGAGTGACCTAAGGCGATTGTGTTGGGAAATTGTTGTTTTAGTGGTAGTCGTACGACATACCGACCATTATCTGATCTAGTAGTTGTGGCTTTGTAAAAGTCTTCACAATACTGATCTTCAGGGGTTGCGATTGATATGGGGGGGAGCTCTTCTAACTCCCAAAATTTCTTTAATTGTGAATTGAGGTATTCGTTTGAGATTTCCTCAACCTGAGTGGTCATGGTGGTAACTGGTTCCGAAACTAGTCCACTTAGGATCCACCCAAAAATAGTATTTTGTGCCAGAAGTGTATTTGAAATTTTCTCAATACCTTCGAGTATTATCTGTGGTATGAGATCGCTGCCTAATAGAAGGTCTATTTGAGCGGGAGTGTTGCAGTTGGGATCTGCTAACTTTAGGTGTGAAACCTTTTGCCAATGCTTGCTATTTATGTGATAGCTTGGAAGCATATTTGTAAGTTGCGGTAAGACTATAGCTTCTGCTTGTATGTGCTTATCCGCTTGGGGGGAAATTAGGGTAATGGGGCAGATTTTATTTGAGTTTTGGACTACTCTTCCGCCCATTCCCGTGATTTCAAAATTGGCTAGCTTTGTTGGCAGTTGTAGCCTATTTTGAGCCCTAGACGCTATGAATGATCGTTGTGATCCTTGGTCTATTAAGGCCCTAAGTTTAAACAGTTCTCCTCGGTGTTCGATGGAGACGACTGCTGTCGGTAGCAGTACTCTACTTTGATTTTCGCTGTGTAGCGTTTGGGTTTTTAATGCCTTTGAGCAGCATGGTGCTTCTTGGCAATTATCGGGATTTCGCACTTCCGGATTTGCTGTTGCAATTAAACCCGTGGCTCTTTTCATATTTGCGCTATTTGGGGGTGATCTGGCAAAATTGTTATAATGAAGCATAGAATGATGTCGTTTATGACAATAAACGCAATTAAATTTGCTTTCGCACTCTTTAAGTGTATGCGCATGTGACAAGCAGTTTGTACAAAGTCTTTTTGTTTTTACAAAATTGTTTCGGTCGATATTATTCAATTTTTTGAATCTCTCGCAAGATTTTAGCTTATGCCCCCCTGTAGAGATTTAAGTGCTTCCCAAGCCAAATTGAAATTATTGTCATTTAGTGCGAACTGTTTTACTATTACGCTTGCTTGACCTTTTGTTTTGTATCGAAGGTGATACAAATTTTGTGCATTCGATAATTTTGGGTGGTTCATGTAAACGGCTGTAAACATGTCCCGGAAGGACGGCCATTGTTCATAACCACCATGAAATATTTCTGTGTCACATGCGGGCACCTTGAGATGGATGCCTGAACTTGTGACAGCTCTACTCGCTGATGTGGAGTAGGTGCAATTGCTTTTATTAGCTTCAGCTGATCGGAAATCATTGCTTTAGTGTCTTCGAACTGGTCTAAGCAGTTTTCATATTTGGCGTAAGCCGAGGACTTAAAATTTTCTGGTAGATCTGATTCGTCAGAATCTACTATGGCGTCATATGAAGCTTGGAGACGTATCCAAAAATTGTCGAGATTTTCTTTTTTGATTTCTAAAGCCGATTCAGAATTATCTTGAATCGGAGCAGATGAAAAACGAGTGCAGTATCTTATCAAACTGTCACTCTCAGCAATGAATTTACTGTATGTAATGTCTTTCCCCCTTTTTTGTTTTGTAGCACCTTGCTTTGAGCGTGTAGCTTCTGCAGGTGTACATGGACTTTTTTCGTCCGAAATCATTTTTGGTACTCTTAATAATTGTGTACATTTAGAATCTTTCGAATCTGCGTTCATTTAAAAACAAAAATTCAATTAATCAAATGATTTCTCTCAGTGTAAACTGATTAAATTTAAGCGAAATTCGTAATTGTAACGCGTAATCTCTTTTATCTAAATACGAGAATTAGTAAATCGGTTTATTTTAATTTAATTTTTTTTTTTTTTAAATCGGATTAAATAAGATAGCGTGTTTCGTTGTTACGGTACTTATTTATTTATTATTTATCTCGATTGTATTGCTAATTTCAACAATCATGCATAAATTGCAATACCTTTTTTTTTTTTTATATCTTTATTATGTTCGTATGCGTTATAGGGTATACCTATAAGCGAATTAGTATATGTCAATGAGAGCTCGTATAAGAGATCAATGTACTTTATACATATATATGCAATCCTACTTGTGTTTTGTTTGCCAAACAACAAGGGGTATTGCCGAGTATGTGCCAAATTGGACTTTGGAATATATTAAATTAAATTGTATAGAATCAATGTATATAATATTGTTCACAATTTTTTTTTTGTTATTTATTTAATTATAAATATAAATAATTTTTTTTTTTTTTTTAAGAATTCTTTTTTCTTTACCGAACCGTTTAAAATGCTTTTTTTTTTCGAATGCGCTTTTTTGAAGTTCTTTAACTTTTGGTGGTACCCTAGTAGGGTATAATAATATGTCCCGTACTTGTATAAATACGTATATAAACGAGCGGACGTTGTTTCTCAGTTAGTCAGAAAAAGCGCATAAACGTAATTAGCAACAAAGTAATCGTATGTGCACTACGATTCGTAAATATGTACTCTTGGTATTGAATGTAAATATGTACGTATGTATAAGAGTAAAAGAATGTACGTATATTAAGAGTAAGTTAATATACGTATGTTTTATATGTTTAAATTTTTTCCTTTCCTTTACCTTTCTCTCTCTTCTCTTTTATTGCAGGTAAAATATGTCAATAATATTAAGAAGGTATATATGCATGCGCTCAAAATTATGAGTTGATAAAAATTTTGGTATATATTATGTACAAAATATGTAAATATGTATGAAATGAGAGATTTGGATTATAGGTAAGAAATTATGTTATTTTATTTTTTTTTCTGTTTTTTGAGAATAGTGTCCTATTTATCTCTTTTTATTCGTTATATCTTGATATGTGGGTATATGTATATGGTTTTTTATACTCTCGCAACCTGTTGCTACAGAGTATAATAGTTTTGTTCACCTAACGGTTGTTTGTATCACCTAAAACTAATCGAGTTAGATATAGGGTTATATATATATAAATGATCAGGATGAAGAGACGAGTTGAAATCCGGGTGACTGTCTGTCCGTCCGTCCGTCTGTCCGTCCGTCCGTCTGTCCGTCCGTCCGTCCGTGCAAGCTCTAACTTGAGTAAAAATTGAGATATCTTTATGAAACTTGGTAGACAGGTTTAATGGTACCGTGAGACGGATGGTATTGCAGATGGGCGTAATCGGACCACTGCCACGCCCACAAAACGCCATTAATCAAAAACAAATAACTTGCCATAACTAAGCTCCGCAATAAGATACAAGACTGTTATTTGGTACACAGGATCACATTAGGGAGGGGCATCTGCAGTTAAATTTTTTTTTTTAAAAGTGGGCGTGGTCTCGCCTCTAATAGGTTTAATGTGCCTATCTCCTTAACCGCTAACGATATAATAACACAATTCACTAGAAGCAAATGTTTTTAGCACTTCTATTGACGGTGTGAAAATAGTTGCAATCGGGTGGCAACTCCGTCCACTCCCCATATAACGGTACTGTTAAAAACTACTAAAAGCGCGATAAATCAAGCATTAAACACGCCAGAGACATTAAATCTTATCTCTGAGATGATATAAATTGGCTTTATAGAAACCGCGTTCAAAATTAGTCAGTGGGCGTGGCACAGCCCACTTTTAGGTGAAAACCCATATCTTGAGATCTGCTCAACCGATTTCAACCAAATTCGGTGCATAACGTTCTTTTTATGTTTCTATGTCATAGTGCGAAAATGGGCGAAATCGGACTACAACCACGCTTACTTCCCATGTAACACCATTTTCAATTCCATCTGATTCTTTCACTTTCCACTATGCAAATCAGGTAACAATGATTATATCGGGGTAAAACTTTGCGTGAATAATGCAATTAAAGTATGCCACCCTGCGGCCAAAAATTGTCTAAATCGAACCAAAACTGTTCAAACCCCTAAGTACTAAATATGTGGACCCCAGTGCCTATAGTTGACCCTCTACCGAAAATATCAGTCAATCCACAAAGAAATCTCAAACGAGTATTTTGACTTTGCGAGAGTATAAAATGTTCGGTTACATCCGAACTTAGCCCTTCCTTACTTGTTTTTGTTTTTGTTTTTTATTTGCCTTTGCTTACTTGTTTTAGGCAATCCTGCTTATTACTTGATCAAGCATAAGGGGTATTGCCGGATAGTTTTGCAAGTAGAGTACTTGAATTTGATATATATGTATATATCATATATTTGTGTTTTGGATGTGGAATATTTGTGTTAAACACGAAGGTAAGCTTTCCTAGGCAAAAAAAATATATATATATTTAGCTATATATATATATATATAGATTATATATATACCTATATATAATATATATATGTATATTATGTGTCTAAATTTTTTCGGTAAAACCCGAAATACCGCAAATACAACAGTTCGGCCACCGTTTTTCCCTGCACTGTTAATTATGCCCCAAAAGCATATGTAGATATATATATATATATTTTTTTTTTTTATTGTTGTGGTCACTGCACTTTTTTATGCTTTTTTTTATGTATATATAATATATATATATTTTTTTTTTGTTGTTGTCACTGCACTTTTTTATGCTTTTTTTTTTGGTATATATATATATAATATATATTTTTTTTTTGGTTCACTTTGTCACTGCACTTGTTTTTTTTTTCACTGTTTGTTCATTTTTTTTTCGTTCACTTTGTCACTGTATGGTTTTTTTTTTTGTTTTTGCCAATAAATTCCCCGGTTCTTGTTTTTTTTTCACGTTATTTTAAACCTTTTAATATGTTTTGTAACCCATAGTGCCGTCCACTAGGGCTCGAAGGACCATATGTTAATACCACCACTTACTTTACTCCGCAAATGAGAAGCGTATGTTTCCTTGTTTCAAAATGATTCACAAACTTTATTTATTATTATAATTACAAATTTTTAATTTAACGCACTCCTGGTCGCATACCAGTGGAGAGGTAATAAAGGTGGTTGATAGCCGGGTCAAATTAACACGCGCGCCAAAGAAAATGATGTTTGCTGATCGACAGTCGTTGCGAGAAGAGGCTGTCCGCTTCGAGGACAGCTGTTTTGTTCGGTGTGTTGTGTAGAGATCCTTGTGTGGTGTGTGGGTGTTGTGTGTGGTGTGTGTGCCAGTGTTGTCTGGGTGTTTTGCTGTTTCCAGGTGTGGTGTGTGTGCCAGTGTTGTCTTGTGTGTGGTGTGTCTGAGTTCTTCGGGGCGGGAATTGTAACTCATTTGGCCACAAATGTAGCACCTATATATACATTCATATATAACTTTTCACAAATAGTGGCTTATGCCATCTCGAGTCGAATTGTCAAAATCGGGCCATAACTGTTCAAGCCCCTACATACTGAATATGTGGACCCCAGTGCCCAGTTTTTGCCAATAATATCTGTCAATCTGTGAGATATATTATTAAAATTCAAGTAAAAGTTTTCTTCTATCAAAATATAATATATTCTTGTGTCAAAAATGGGTTGAATCGAGTCAATACTCCCCTTAGCCACATTTTAATATAAAGATTTTCGAACTTCCAGTTTACTTTATACCACATACAATGGAGGTGTAATATTAATAAAATTGAGAGAGCGTCTTTTTTTAATAACAGTGTATCTTTGTGAATAAAATGGATAAAATCCGACTAAAACTTGCCGTAGACCCCATATAACTGCTATTCACGATTTGGAAACGCCCAGCTGATTTTACTCCATATACAAAAATATAATACATGTTTATATTTACCATATATGTATTTATAAAATTGCTTGAAAATAAATTCTCATGTATACCTGTGCTATTTCAAAAATTAATGCAATCAGCCTTTCCATATCTCTTATATCCTCTATAATGACTTCTAATGTTCCATCTGACTTTAAACCATTTAGGTTGGTCAAAATGAGTAATGTTTTAGTGAAATTTTGTGGACACATTTTCTTTAAAGTTATAAAATTATTTTACTGCTTTGGAACTCAATATATATGAAATTGGTATTGGTCTAAGCCTTATATTCTTAATACAATGAATTTCGATCGAATTCAGAGCCTACTCGGTTAAGTTTATATCACATACACATACAGGTTGGTTGAAAAGGTTCCATTTTCACAAAGAAATAGCACTACTAGCTCCAAAATTGTGGGGTCGCCTCTTATAAGATAATGTATATATCTCCCAAGCCAGTAAAGTTATATCACCTATATTTGCACATAGCAAATATTTTCAACTCTCTTTACGATAGTGAGAAAATAAAACTACTAATAGTGTGATAAATCAAAAACAAAATTCGTCAGAGACATGAAATTTTACACCACCCAAGATGGCACAAGGCGGATTTATAGGAGCCGGTATCGAAATTACAGTGCGAAAATGGAGGAACTCGCATCACAACCACGCCTATCTACCACATAACACAATTTTAAATTACTACTGATTCTTTCACATTCCAGTACACAAATGAAGCATCAATTAATATAGCGGGATAAAACTTTGCACGAATAGTCCCTCCAAAAGGTCACCTTATGACCAAAAATAGTCCAAATCGAATCAAAACTTTTGAAGCCCCAAGGTACCGAATATCCCAGTGCCTATAGTTGACTTTATATCGAAAATATCGGCCAATCTGTGAAATATATAATTGAAATTTGGAGAGAATGCTCAACTGTTGATGGTTTGTCTGAGTGTCAAAAATGTGGTTGACGTTTTTGCATCAACTCATAATATTATATTAAATTTAGCTTCTTCAGTTGAGTTTATATCCCACATATCTCATTTGAAGATAATCGTAATATAATTTTAGCTGACGCGAAGTAAAATATAGTAATAAAACTAAGTGAGTCTAAGGCCTATATAATATAAATTAATAAAATAACAAATTTGATTGTAATCTATTCACGATTACGTCGAATAATTAATGCTGAATTGTTTCGCAACATTTTTAAATATAAAGTTTTCCTAACATCTGAAGGTATTTTCCCTGCTTTGATCCTTGCAAGTAGCAAGAGTATAAAATGTTCGGTTACACCCGAATTTAGCTCTTCATTACTTATTTAAGAATAAAATTAGTAACCTCCAATTAAAGGTTACCTTACCGAGATATGTTCACTTCGTAAACCGATTACTCTGCGTTCACGCTTTTCTTGAAACTTTTGCCGATCTTTGTAAAGCCTTTAATGAAGTTTTAAAAAGCTTTTTTTTATTCATGGCCGTGAAGCTAAAAATGAAGAAGATGTTGCTTTTTCTCCAACTGCTTTTCATTGACAGCTATACAAAGCTGAATCTATTTTTAGCATTGTAAAGCTTTTATAAGTACTCAACATTAAATGCGATTGAAGATAAAAGCGCTCGCACCTACTAAGATCTTGATGCTACATGCAATTTGTCAACTTTATTAACATTTGTCAATATTTATCTCGGTTGGTGATAAGTTGAGAATTATTAACAAGCAATGAATTTGCAGGTTCGAAACCTGCAACGACCCTCTTTTTGAAAAGTTGTCGTTTTTTTAGATTGCTATACTACTATTAGTGGGATTTTTTTGAACAATTAACAGAATCAACATACAGTTAAAAATGTTGTGGACCCCAGTGCTTATACAAGTAGTTGAATTTTTACCGAAAATATCTGTCAATGTGTAAGATATATATTTAAATAAAATTTTGCCGACACCTGAAGTAATGTCCCGGCTTTGATCCTTGCAAGTTGCGAGAGTATAAAATGTTCGGTTACACCCGAACTTAGAACTTCCTTACTTGTTTGGATAATACAATTGAATAATTTGTAAATGTTGTTCTCTCGTATATCTTTGCATTATGAAATTGTAAACATTACTGAATACAAAGAAAACAAGTAAGGAATGGCTAAGTTCGGATGTAACCGAACATTTTATACTCTCGCAAAGTCAAATGGTATACTAGTGTTAGAATTCTTCTATGTATATCAATTATTATATTTTCCGAATTCAATAAGATAATAATCCCAAGTTCTCTGGGAAATTTCTTTTCAAAAGGGTTATCGACTGTTATTAAAGTTCGTATTTACATACATGTGTACATATGTAGATATGCACGTATATCTTTTTCGGTACATCTGTATGAGCTAATGTTTTGAAATTCTAAAAATAATATAGGTTTGGCAACTTAATAAACAATTTGTTTTTAATTTTAATAATTATACATTCATCAAGGTATTTTTTTGTTGTTTGGTTTCTTTACCCGCTTCACATCGAATGCAAGAAGTTCGTAGCCCGATAAAGTAACCGAGAGACATTCTTGTATTACTCGTTTATGCAGAATTGCTATATTTTGCGAAAGCATCTAACCTTCGGTTGCTAATACTATTTGCAACTTTTATTTGTGTTTTAATTTCTATTCTTGTTTTATAAACATTAGGAGCGCCATTAAAAATTTAAACCTTTTATGAACCTTATAACTTTTTACTAATTTATGCAAAACGTGTGGTGTTTGTATTAAACGTTTTCACTCAGATTCGGTCTAGCATAACTAGTATTTGCACTATACACACTTAAATTAGGAACAGGTTATGACCCAAAAATTAGCTAGTCACTTACTCTAAAACTGTATCTTACCAATATTAGTGCTTTTCTAGTTCGCAAAAAGTTGCTATAAAATATAATAGACTCTCTCGTTATCGAAATTGAAGCATTTAATGCTGAGATCTCTGACGATAAAATCTGATACAGTTCCAAAGTTTTGATAAGTGGATCGAATTTTTCAGCGTTACCGACCATGAATTCCCATTTTTTTATACTCTAGCAACATGTTGCTACAGAGCATAATAGTTTTTTCAAGTTATTATTTAATTACAGGAGAAAATAAATAAAAAAAAGTAAGGAAGGGCTATGTTCGGATGTAACCGAACATTTTATACTCTCGCAAAGTCAAATGGTATACTCGTTTAAGATTTCTTTGTGGATTGACTGATAGTTTCGGTAGAAGGTCAACTATAGTCACTAGGGTCCACATATTTAGTACTTAGGGCTTGAACAGTTTCGGTTCGATGTAGACAATTTTTTGTCACAAGGTGGCATACTTTAAACGTATTATTCACGCAAAGTTTTACCCTGATATAATCATTGTTGCTTGATATGCATAGTGGGACCACGCTCACTTTTTAAAAAATATTTTAACTGCAGATGCCCCTCCCTAATGTGATCCTTTGTACCGAATAACAGTCTTGTAGCTTATTGCGGAGCTTAGTTATGGCAATTTATTTGTTTTTGATTAATGGCGTTTTGTGGGCGTGGCAGTGGTCTGATTACGCCCATCTGCAATACCAACCGTCTTACTGTACCAAGAAACATGTCTACCAAGTTTCATAAAGATATCTCAATTTTTACTCAAGTTAGAGCTTGCACGGACGGACGGACGGACGGACAGACAGTCACCCGGATTTCAACCTGATCATTTATATATCTATAACCCTATATCTAACTCGATTAGTTTTAGGTGATATAAACAACCGTTAGGTGAACAAAACTAATATACTCTGTAGCAACAGGTTGCGAGAGTATAATAAATGTACAAATTTTGTCAGCCTAATGAAGCTAAGCATCACTCTCACTAATGTTTTAGTACCTGATTTTGTTTTGTATTGACGTCATAGAAGTTGTTTTTGTAACCGTAAAATTATCGACTCACGAATTATGCATTTATATTGAAGCGCAGACACCAGCACGTCAATCACTAAATTCGTTGAACTTGCTAACTAAGATTTTTTTATATACATACTTGTACATATATGTAAGTTTGTATATATTCATATGTATAGCAAGGAAAGATTAGTAACAAAAGTTTAAGTTTGATGCCATTATTTTCAATTAAACATACAATCATGTATATTTGAACAATCGCTGTTTAACTTTAAATGTTGGAAATCAATTTTAAATAATTCAGAATTATTCCCGTACTGTTTTTATTTCTGCCCATGTCCACTTCCCTGTCAGATAACATCTCACAACTCAATTGAAAGAAGACATTTTGGACCACAAACTCAACTTTTTAATGTAAGATCGCTATTACTCTTGTTAAAAATTCATCCTTTACACAATGATTTCCGTATTTTCCAAAATTAAAGTCGTTTAAAAAGATAAAGGCAAACACTCATAAGACTATGCTGAATTATTGGCCCGATTGAATGCAGAATTGCAATTAAAAAGCTGTTATTTGGTAAAGGCAAAAGAACTCATCCTATATTGAGAAACAAATCGCTATTTTCCAACATCTTAATTTTTCTTTTGTATACTAAGTACTTATCGGACGGCCTTCTGTTACCTTGTGTCATGAATTTTCCGAAGATCAAAAGTGTGCACTGAATATGGGTACCAAAAAAATTAAAAAAGACCTACGCCGTAAGAACGGACTAAGAAAATAAGATGGTTATGCGAATCTATTCAGTTTTAATGATGACATAGTTATACTATGTTCCGACACTTAATCACAAGAATTAGACTGTTGAGTAAGTTACTCACAAAAACCAGAAATGTTTATATAACTTTTACACATTGTTCGATTTTTATTTCCTTTAGCTTTCACGGTAATCAAAGAAGAATATTCATCCTTGAACTTCAAAAAAGTTCCATAAACCCAAGACTTGTTAAATTATAGGTATTTTATTTATTTTCTCCATATAAAAGGGTGGCAACACTTCAAGCTCTAAAGCTGTAATTTTTTGACTGTGAACTTTTGTGTTTTTATTTTACAAAATTCTTCAAGTTTAATTGATTTTTTTTACTGATTTAATACAAATTTTTAGTGATTTAACTCTGAGTTGCAAGATAAGTATTAAATGTTCTTAAGTTTTTAAAAAGTTTAAACTTTGGAATTTTTAGTGCCGAGTCAGTTTTTTGTTTCATTTTGTTTTATTTTGTTTTATTTTATTCTATTTTCTCTCTTTATTTATCTCATTTACTTCTTTATTCACAGCTGTATTGCGTGTAGCTTTTTATTTGTTACAGTGCTTCTAAAACTGCTCGCTATATTGCTTTTTCAAACTGTCTTGGTTTTAAACTTTGATAAAAAAATTGCTATTATTTTTGCGTTTGTTCTTAATTTAATTTATTATTATTAATATATTATTAACACACTAATTTATTATATATCTATTAAAATTTGTTCTACTTACTCTTTTATTTGATCTTCATTCTTGTTGTTTATTATGTCTTGTAACTTCCCCAATTGTAACATTAAAGGCGAGTCAGATCGCTACGTTTCATGGCTTTGTGATGGGCTTGCCCATATTAAATGTGCTGGACTGACAGGTAGAATCTTAGATTCTATTCTCGACTGTAAGGGATTGCGCTGGTCCTGTTTAAATTGTAGATCTATTGAAATCGATCTATTTAAAGTTTAAAGGGAGACACGCAATGGCTTTAACGAAATCGGTCGAGATCTTGTAACCCTCATTGAAAAATTTAGGCACTATGAAAAATTGTTCAAATCTTTTAAGTGCCTGAATGATTCTCACGAATCCTCTAAATCTGCTCCTGAGCGTAAACGTCCTTCCGATGACGTAACACTTAGTTACTTCTTCTGTACAGAAAAGAACGTCTCCTCCCAATGACCTAATAAATCTCTCTTCTCCTTGCCCGCAAGGTGATAAGCCGTCAACTTCCAAAGAGCTCAATTCCCCAAAAGCTCTATCTAATAGTAATAAGTGTCTCACTCCAAAGGCTCCCCCTAATAACTTAGTAGCATCAGTTAATAATTTGATAGTTATTCCACCTAAAAAGTCTATATTTATTTCGAGACTTGCCAAAGATACCTTGGTGGAGGACATTAAGTCTTACATTTCATCGTATTTAAAAATCGATGATATCAATATCCGTAAATTTAACTTCTATTATGATAGAAGTATATCATCGTTTAAAATAGACGTATCTCTTGAAACATTCAAAAAGATCTTAGATAGTTCATTCTGGCCACCTGGGGCTTTTGTACGCGAATTTAAACCTAAACTTAGAATTCAAACTGAGGAAAACATTGTTAAATTACCAAAAGCAACCACCGATATAAAAAACTGATTGGAAGAAATTTGCTAAGCATTTATTATCAAAATGTCTCAATACAAAATTAACCGACTTGTATTCGAACAGTTCCAATTTTAATTTCCATATAATTGGATTTACAGAAACTTGGTTAAAACCTCACATTTTTGATAAAGAGATTTTAAACAGCGAATTTCAAATTTTTAGATGTGATCGACTGAACAGAATCGGTGGAGGTGTTCTATTTGCCGTGCATTCCTCTATCCCATGTGAAAATATTCTTGTTACAGGGACCGACTCATTTGAATTTAAATCTATTAGAGTATACGTTAATAGTTGCTTTATTTATTTAAGCCTATCTTATATACCACCCCATTCGGACTTATCTGTATACATGCAGCATCCTTCTTTAATAAATAGTGCTACCTCGATGGCAAATAATGCAGATTCAATAATTGTATTAGGTGATTTCAATTTACCGTGTGCTTCGTGGAAACCTTTCGATGACTATATCGTGCCGATTTGCAATCGGTCATGTTTTAATGAGTTTTTTGAAAAAATATCCGAGCTGGGTCTGAACCAAATTAATTTGATTCCGAATAAATTTGGCAAATGCTTAGATTTAGTATACGTTGATACCTCTTCAAAGTGTTCCGTTATACAGAGTGATCCTCTTGTTCTACCAGAGGACTCATATCATCCTGCTTTGGAAATATCTGTCGAAATCTCAGGCAATGTACGGGATAATAATCATCAAACTTCATGTTTCTGTACTCGGTTTAACTTTGCAAAAGCTAATTTTAAAAAGTTAAATAGAGAACTTTCTACAATAACATGGCCTAATTATAATGGTGATATTGAATTGAGTGTCTTGCATTTTAATAACGTTATTACGAAATTACTTGAAAAGTATGTTCCAATAGTAATTGTTAATAAAAGCAAAAGTATAAGTCCGTGGTTTTCGAAAGAGTTATATAAATTGAAAAACAGAAAAACTCGAGCCTTTAAACATTTAAAAAAAAACCGGTTCACTTGTCGACTATTCTAAATATTCTCTATTACGTCGACAATATTTTGACCTAAACAAAAAATGTTATAATAATTACTTAAATAAAGTAAAAAAGAATATTGTAAGTAATCCAAAATCGCTTTATGATTTCGTCAACTCCAAACGCAGGATTTCTAAATTTCCGTCCGCGATGAAATACAAATCTATCATTTCAACTGACAATGATATTATATCCAATATGTTTGCAAAATTTTTCAAACTACTGTAATAATTCTTCCAAACTTTTTCTTATCAGCACGTGCTGTGTTCAAATACTTTAATTAACGCTCCAATTATTTCTGAAGAAGACGTCCTACTTAATTTAAATAAGTTAAAACCATCTTTTAGTTACGGCAAAGACATGATACCTTAATGCTTCCTAAAAAATAGTGCCAAATATATTTACTTGCCTTTGGTCAGGATATTTAATTTTTCTCTTAAACACGGTATATTTCCTTCAATATGGAAACTATAGAGGTATCGCAAAACTATCAGTTATACCTAAACTTTTTGAAGCTATCATCACTGACCATATAACCTTTTCGATTTCTTCGTTAATTTCCTTATCTCAGCATGGATTTCGTGAAGGGAAATCGACTCTAACAAACTTGCTTGAATTTGTAAACCATGTATCATTGGGTTTTAGGGAACATAAGCATACGGATGTTATATACACAGACTTTAGCAAAGCTTTCGATAAAGTAAATATCTCGAATCTCATACATAAACTTGATATGCTTGGCTTTCAGCCAAGATTCCTTCAATGGGTATCTTCCTATCTTTATAATAGATCAGAACGAGTGATATTTGAGGATACACCTTCAGATACAATTAATATTTCTTCAGGTGTTCCGCAAGGTAGTCATCTTGGCCCGATTCTGTTCTTGTTGTTTATTAACGATATCTCTTCAGTAATATAATTCTCAAAAATTTTATTATATGCTAACGACGTAAAGCTTTTTAAATCATACACTTCAACTGAGGAAAGGTGTCTGTTGCATGGTGTGATATAAGTGATTTGCCATTGAATCTCAACAAATGTAAGATGATGTGCTTTTCCCTTAGATCTGTGCACCCCTCTCCTTATGTAATACAGCACCATAGTCTAGAGCAAGTTTTTAACTATGTTGATTTGGGAGTTTGTATGGACGCTAAGCTAAATTTTAGTCTTAATATTGATACCATATTCTTGAAAACAAAAGCTGTCCTCAGTTTTGTTAAACGTTGGTCTAAAGAATTTAGAGATCCGTATATTACTGAAACACTTTATACAACTTTGGTTAGACCTATATTGGAATATGGCTCAGTTGTATGGAACTCTAGCTACCAAATCCATTCTGACAAGTTATAGTCGGTTCAAAAACAATTTTTACTTTTCGCCCTAGCGCATTTCCGATGGGATGCTAGGGTAAGTCTACCTCCATACACTAGTCGTTTAAAACTTATTAATCTACCTACACTTTCTAGTCGTAGGGAAATGCTTGGCATAATATTCTTAGTGAAACTTTTGAATGGAACTGTTTGCAGTTCTTTTTTCCTGTCTGAAATTAAATTTAATATCTCGGTTCGCTTTTCGAGGCAGTTTGGACTTTTACTGTTAAAATCCCGCAGATCAAATTTTGTACTAAACGAGCCATTCCTCCGTATATTTCATGATTTTAATTCTCATTCCAGCACATTTGACTTATCTGACTCACTTTTCAAAATTAAAAAGACTTAATTGTTTTCTCTTAATAAATGAAACTGTAACAATTTATTATATTGTAACTATAAATCTTAGCTGTTGAAATTTTTGTTTCTGTAGCTGAGCAGTTTTAGATCTCAACACTTAAAAAACTTTCGTGCCCTTTCTGACTCGCCCCTCGCGTCGGTTGGGCGGGAGGAGGGTAATCGTTGGGTTATTATATGGAGAAATCCATCTAGTCCAAATACTCGCAATAATAATAAATGAATTATATCCTAGTATAGCGTAGTTGAGCAGTCAGAAATGTACCATAATTCACTGCGCGATACGAGAAAATGAACACATTGCATTGAGATTTATCCTTAGTTTATATTTATGTTACTTTTTTTACCAAAGCCTCCCGCATTAATAGTAGCGCCTGCCTTGGAACTGGCATTGCCGAAACCATTAGAACTAGCAAAGGCCTCTGCGCTTGCACTGGCTAAACTTCCCCGGTATCCACCGCCATTAGCATTAGCGATGGCATTTGCATCGGCATTGGAATTGGAATTGCCAAAGCTAGGTGAACCACCGTAACCAGGATTGTAACCGAAACCTCCTCCGAATCCACGATTTCCGCCATAGCCGCCCCAAAAACCAGAAATTCCGTCAAATCTGCCTCAAAAGTCAGGATTTCCGCCAAAACCGCCTCCAAATCAAGGATTTTTGTCAAACCACCAATATGACCAGGTTGGTCCTATGATGCCGCCATACCACAATCCGCACCAATTTTTGGGGATGCAATTTCGTTTCCTGAACCACACGAGGATTTGACTCGCTCCAATAGCGGCAATTTTGTTTGCTGATGAAGCTAGGGCCTCATCTGAGAAGGCGATTTTTGATGAACGTGAATTTGTAAATTTTTTGTAGAACGTGAATTTGTATAATAATCTTGGACAATTTCCAAGCGTTGTACCAATATGAAACGTTACATGATGAAATCGCAAACCTTACTGACAAAATTTTACACACACTCGGAAACAAACGTGGCCGCCACGAGCTGTCAAAATTATATATTATATTATATAATGGTGACAATTCCCATGAACTCACAAAATTTTTATACTCTCCCAACCTGTTGCTACAAAGTATAGTTTTGTTCACCTAAAGAATGTTTCTATCGCCCAAAACTTATAGAGTTAAATATAGGGTTATATATATAAATTATCAGGATGAAGGACGAGTCGAAATCCGGGTGACTGTTTGTCCCTCCGTCCGTCTGTCCGTCCGTCTGTGCAAGCTGTAACTTGAGTAAATATTAAGATATCTTTATGGAACTTGGTACACATGTTTCTTGGTACCGTAAGACGGTCGGACCACTGCCACGCCCATAAAACGCCATTGATCAAAAACAAATAAATTGCCATAACTAAGTTCCACAATAAGATACAACACTGTTATTTGGTATACAGGTTCACATTAGGGAAGGGCATCTGCAGTTTAAAATTTTTAAAAAGTGGGCGTGGTCCCGCCTCCTAATAGATTTAATGTGTATATCTCCTAAACCGCTAAAGCTATAATAACAAAATTTTTAGCACCCCGTTATATAGGGGGTAAAAACTACTAATAGAGGGATAAATCAAGCACTAAACACGCCAGAGACATTAAATTTTACCTCTGGAATGGTATAGGAACCGCGTATAGGAACCGCGTTCAACATTAGACAGTGGGTGTGGCACCGCCTACTTTTAGGTGAAAACCCATATTTTGCGATCTGCTTAACCGATTTGAACCAAGTTGAGTACATAACATTCTTCGCATATTTCTATATTAAAGCGCGAAAATGGGCGAAATCGGATTAAGTATGCCACCTTGTGATCAAAAATTGTCTAAATCGAACTAAAACTGTTGAAGCCCCCAGGTACTGAATATGTGGACCCCAGTGCCTATAGTTGGCTTTTTAACGAAAAAATCGGTCAACGTGTAAGGTATATAATTGAAATTCATATAATGAAATAAGTAAATGAAACACGATAATAGTATGTCTTTGTGTCAAACATTGGTCGAATCGGATCTATACATCGTTTAATATAAAATTTTGCCAACACCTGAAGTAATTTGTCGAGCTTTGATCCTTGCAAATTGCGAGAGTATAAAATATTCGGTTAGAACCGAACATATAACTTCCTTACTTGTTTTTAATTGTTATATTTTCCCAACCGAAATTGTATAGTTGGGCCAAAATTAATATTACTCATTAATATATATTATTAATAGAAGTAAAAACAAAAAGTTGTATGTAGTTTCAAGAAAGTTATAATCATTTTACTATGTTTGACCTGGCAATTCGTATAAACTCAGGTACGAAACCAATATATTAAAAAAAATAAATTGCTATTGAACTCCAAACTTCTTGTTAGTAGTCTGTCCACTTTCCGTTGCGTTTTTAAACTTGAATTAATCTTTTCGGCATTGAAGCAATTAGGTTTTTGAGTCTGTACCAAAATTGCAGCCCCAGCTTTTTTAAATGCGACTTTTAGGTCTTTGACTGTCACCCTTTAGCATAAACTTCTCTTGATAGAATACTCCAGAGATTTTTACAAGGGTTTAAGTCTGGGATACGAGCGGGCCAGTCAAGAAGTGGCATTTTTTTTTTTAAGATAAACTCTTCTGCATTTTCTATTATCATAATTTTCATCAAAATGCGATAGATTGACGAGTTCATTTTTCATGACATCACTTAACGACGTTCTGCCATTTAAACTTCTTTACCAATTATTATGACGATAGTATTTTAACCTAAATTTAAACCTTTTTTCATCGCTAAATGAGACCTTCGACTATTCTGTGCGTTGTTGTTGTAACAATTATCCCGACTCTGTTTAGGGGAAAGAAATAAGATAACTGTCATCGAAGTCACTTAACGGTAAGCCCAGAAATGACCATAGGGAAAAGGTAGGTTCATTGGACATGCAAAGAGGTGATTAGTGTCGTGGGGGGTCTCGTTGTATGCAGGACGTAACTTTTGTATGTCGGGGTCTAGTCTGGATAAGTAGGAGTTTAACCTGTTACAATACCCAGAGGGAAGTTGCGCCAGGGTCACTCTGGTTTCACGCGGCAACTGGAGCTCTTGTTTTGTATTAGGTGGTGTTTGGACTCAAAGTACGCCATTCACTGGGAGGGAGTCAATAAAGGTATCAATAGGCGTTGTGAATGGCGTTCAGTGCCTGTCGGAAGTTGGTCGCATATAAAAGGAAAGTAGTGTGTTATGCTCCTTTTCAGGGAGCATGGGTCCTATGGAGGAGGCATCCTATTATAGTCCGGAGTGCAATATTCTGGTCTCTTCTCCATCTGCGTCCTGCCGCATCTAGGCGTAGTTGATGACCAGCCGGCCGATTGTCTGGTATGTTG
Source organism: Bactrocera oleae (assembly GCF_042242935.1). Lineage (NCBI taxonomy): Eukaryota > Metazoa > Arthropoda > Insecta > Diptera > Tephritidae > Bactrocera > Bactrocera oleae. The sequence goes on from NC_091537.1 coordinate 31,011,091, forward strand.
CCAGCAACGTTTTTTGTTTTTACCCCAAGTGTTTATCTTGTTGCGGCTCTGTACTTTTGTGATAATCTCTGTTGTGTGCGGAGAGAAAGAGTATGACACCTAAAATTTTAGGATTATTTATCGTCAGAATTTTGATCTCATCGGCGGAAATGTTGAGGTCTCGTCTATACTCCTTCGTTCAGTTGGTAAATGGATTTGGCAAGGGAGAGTTGTAGGCTCCTAGACTGACCGGATAGCTATATCTTGATTTTAAGGTAGTACCCCTGCGGTCGATGTCGCCATCGATAAGATGATGCTGCACTGTGTGGTGCAAAATGAAGGCTAGACCACCACCACTATCTCTCTCGAGTTTTTTATGTAGCACGCTGAAACACTGAAACTGTACATCTAAGATCCTGGCTCGTAAAACCCACTATCTTTTCGATAGTTCGTTGCAGCTGCATTACCCGATGGGGGGTTTTTCACACTTGAGTGTGGTTTGGCGACGCCATGGATGGTTGTTGCGGGAGCAGACTCATATAGCGCAGGCAACGTATGACCACTCCATTCAAGTGCACAGGCCGAAACACGTGGGAAAATTACACCAGCCAGTGCAGGAATACCATCTCTCTGATGTGATGTTCCGTCATATTACGGTCTGACACACGGAGCAGACTGTGCGAGGAACCAGGAATTGGAAGATTGGAAAGATGATTGGTAAGACTGAGAGTTATCCTGCCTATTTGAGGTTCATGAGACTGTAGAGGTTCCTTGTTGGTCACTCGGCTGGAGTGGCGTCGCATTTCCCGAACTAGGTGCATTTTGCACGTCCGTAGAGGCAGCATGGAGTCATATAACGTGTGGACCACTCCCTATGTGTCTTAATTCCTGAACAAGTCTTAAGACGGCTTTACCCATTGCATGAATTGCATCTAATCGGGGTGGAACTATAGTAGAGGTTTTTGGCGCAAAAGCAGCCGAAAAATTCTTCCGGGTCCGGGCTGCTGCTAAGCATTGCTCTAAAAATTATAGAAGTTTTAATTTATTACCTACCGATCCAAACAGGGTTAGATCCTCGAGATAGCAGCCCTTAACAGGATAAAATCTGGGCCAATTCCGGTATAGTAGAACCGGCTGTTGTGGAAATAGTCCATTCTGAGCGTCGGCGTTCGATTTTCGGCAAAGCTCAGACGCTTGGCTTTATTAACGTCAGTTAATGGAGATTTCTTAAGGCGATTTGTGTAAACAACATATCAGTTGGTTTTAATATATTATAATATATGCCGTCTACTCTTTATTGGCAAATGCAATTTGCGCAAAATTTCTGTCGACATAAGCCTTTCTTTAGTTGCCAAACTAATTATTTCCCGATTTTGTCTTAGTGTATATGTAAATTATATATTGTATATAAGTAGTATATATTCGGTTCCAACATTCTTGTCCCCTTTGGCAGTATTAGTTTTGGGTATACCAAATATATATGTACGCTTCAGAATTTTGAAAACTGCTTGCGACGACTTGTAATGAATGAAATTAAGAGGGAGTTGTAGTGTTTGTATATTAGCTTGAACCATACTTTTTATTCTTATTGATTTTTTAGGTTCTCTTGTAGCAAAAAACTAAAAGCAACTCTGAGTTTCCAATTAAATTTACTTTGAGAGGTGTGCACTTGTCACTAGCTAGCACTAGCGTCGGCGTTCGATTTTCGGCAAAGCTCAGACGCTTGGCTTTATTAACGTCAGTTAATGGAGATTTCTTAAGGCGATTTGTGTAAACAACATATCAGTTGGTTTTAATATATTATAATATATGCCGTCTACTCTTTATTGGCAAATGCAATTTGCGCAAAATTTCTGTCGACATAAGCCTTTCTTTAGTTGCCAAACTAATTATTTCCCGATTTTGTCTTAGTGTATATGTAAATTATATATTGTATATAAGTAGTATATATTCGGTTCCAACATTCTTGTCCCCTTTGGCAGTATTAGTTTTGGGTATACCAAATATATATGTACGCTTCAGAATTTTGAAAACTGCTTGCGACGACTTGTAATGAATGAAATTAAGAGGGAGTTGTAGTGTTTGTATATTAGCTTGAACCATACTTTTTATTCTTATTGATTTTTTAGGTTCTCTTGTAGCAAAAAACTAAAAGCAACTCTGAGTTTCCAATTAAATTTACTTTGAGAGGTGTGCACTTGTCACTAGCTAGATGAAGAAAATATAAAAGTAAATGGAACGAACCATATCATTAATCTTGAAGAAATTCATTTGCGTAATAAAATTATATAAACTGACAGTAATATTGACCGAAAAAAGGCGTGGGGTACTTTGAGCCATATTTTTCGTTTTTCGGAAACTTAACACAAACGTTTTTTACTTGTGTTTAATTTAATTATAATAAAAATGTATTAGTATGCAACTATATCCTTTAATATCAGACATTTAAAATTAATAAACTACACGCATAAAGAAATGCAGAAATATATTTAAACATTAAAAAAAAAATTGGGTAGATAACATAAACATACATATATTTATATAATATATACATCCTTAATTTTAAAAAATAACCTAAATTCATTAAAACAGTCACCGATGTTCCGCCCTTACGTACTTACCACTAGTGTTAAACAAAATTTGTCAAAAGTTATGCCCGTAGTGGTAACGTAGAAATCAGTTGTTCTCTTTTGTTTTCATTTCACCAATGTGGCCATTGCTCAATTTGTATATATGATTTTGCACACGTTTAGTTTTTTAGTTATAATTTTTGGTATTGTAAAAGCTCAAAACTAAAATTTAACTATTACAAGTAAGGAAGTTCTAAGTTCAGGTGTAACCGAATATTTTATACACTCGCAACTTGCAAGGAAAATTACTTCAGGTGTTGGCAAATTGTATATCAAAGGAAGTATTGATCCGATTTAAACCATTGTTGACACAAAATCATACTATTATCGAGAGTTTCATTTATTTATTTTATCATATGCATTACAATTATTTATCTTACACATTGACCGATTTTTTCGGTAAAAAGTCAACTACCGGCACTGGGATCCACATATTCAGTACCTAGGAGCTTGAACAGTTTTGGTTGGAATTAAGCAATTTTTGATGACCAGGTGGCATACTTTAAATGCCACGGTGCCACGCCCACTGTATAACTTCGATGTCGGTTCCTATAAAGCTATCTCATACCATCCTAGATGGCGCTATTAGTAGTTTTTAACAGTACCGTTATATGAGGAGTGGGCGAGATTGTCACCCGATTTCATATATTTTCACACTGTCGACAGAGGTGCTAAAAACATTTGTTCTCAGTGAATTTTGTTGTTATAGCTTTAGCGGAGATATGCACATTAAACCTATTAGGAGACGAGTCCACGCCCACTTTAAAAAAATTTAAACTGCAGATGCTTCTCCCTAATATGATCCAGTATTCCATAGTATAAAAATAGTCAACCTGTTTATAAATATATGTATTCGACTGTGATTTTGAGTTAGTTTTTTATTATTATTTTTCCAATATATTCAAGTTTATTTTTTAATTACTATCACGACTGCCAACCATGCGTGGCATGAGAACAATCCGCTGACACGTTTTTACTGGAAAAATCTAATTTTCGCGGATATCCTACCGTATGGTTGTAGTTGATTTACATTGCGCTCTCATAAGATAGGTCGTATCAGCTGATTCGGTCTACGGTTTTGCGTCGATGAGTGTTTCCAGCATAACTGTTGTTTGTATCACCTAAAATTAATCGAGATAGATATATAGTTATGTATATATAAATAATCAGGATGACGAAACGAGTTCCATTCCGAGATACTGTCTTTTTGTCTGTCCGTCCGTCTCCGTTCATCCATTCGTGCAAGCGATAACGTGAGATATCTTGATGAAACTTGGTACACGTGTTCCTTGGCACACAAGGTGGTTTGGTATTGCAGATGGGCATAATTTTTGCCACCCTTACAAGCAACTATTAAAGGAACACTTATAATTTGCTATAACTAACCATTTAATTAAGGGAACATGTGGGCAAAAAATATTTTAAAAGTGGGCGAGGCCCCTTAAATGGTTTAATGTATGTGTATATTTTCCAAACCGTTGAAACTAAATCAACCAAATTGCTGAGAAGAAGTTTTTAACACTTCTTCATACACTGTATACAAAATGGATGAATTCAGATAATAAGCGGAATGGTAGAACGGTTATGCTGAAATGGCTCTACTAGTATTATTTCGCGTCGTATTCATCTGTGGCTATATTCATTTCAAAGGTACTGCTATTTCGCGTCGTTTTCAGTAGATATAAATTGTTTGAGCGTGAACAACAATTTGTTTCATTCATTTGAAAATGTCGAAATTTGTACCAGATAAAGTGTTTTTGCGGGGAGTTCTTCTTCATTATTTTAACATGAAGAAAAGTGCTGCCGAAAGCCATCGTATTTTACTGGACGTTAATGGTGACCATGCTTTAGCCGAACGAACGTGCCAAAAGTGGTTTGCACGGTTTAAAAGTGGCAATTTCGACTTAGACGACGGAGAACGACCCGGACAGCCAACCAAACTTCAAGACGAAGAATTGGAGACATTGCTCTACGCAGATGTATGCCAGACGCAAGAAGAACTTGCAAAAGTATTAGGAGTTGATCAAGCAACCGTTTCCAGACGATTAAAATCATTAGGATTCATCCAGAAGCTTGGAAATTGGGTGCCTTATGAATTAAAGCCAAGAGACGTCGAACGTCGATTCTGCATGTCGGAAATGTTGCTTCAATGCCACCAAAAGAAGTCGTTTTTGCATCGGATTGTCACTGGCGATGAAAAATGGATTCATTATGATAACCCAAAGCGCAAGAAATCGTATGTGAAGCCCGGCCAACCATCAACATCCACGGCAAAGCCGAATATCCATGCTGCTAAGGTTATGCTATGTATTTGATGGGACCACAAGGGTGTGCTCTATTATGAGCTATTGAAATCGGGTCAGACGATCAATGGGGACCTCTACCAAAAACAATTGATTCGTTTGAAAAAGGCCATCGCGGAAAAACGACCAGAATATGCGACCAGACACGAATCAATAATTTTTCATCATGACAACGCTCGGCCACATGTTGCAAGGCCAGTTAAAAACTATTTGGAAAACTGTGGGTGGGAAGTTCTACCTCACCCGCCTTATAGCCCAGACATAGCACCTTCCGATTACCACATGTTCAGATCAATGCAGAATGCCCTCACAGAAATACGCTTCTCTTCAGAACAGGGTATCAGAAATTGGATTGATTCTTTCTTGACCTCCAAGCCGGAGAAGTTCTTTTGGGATGGGATTCACAAACTGCCAGAAAGATGGGCAAACATCATAGCTTCCGATGGGCAATACTTTGAACATTAAATGTATAACAATTTTTTCACAATAAAGTCTTAATTTTCGTAAAAAAACCGCACGAATTAATGCATACACCAAATACTAAAAGTGCTATAACTAACTGAAAAAATGCAACACAAGTATTAAGTTTCAGAACCAAAATTGTAGGCAAGGGGTTTTTGGGATCTGGTGTAAAATATTTACAATGGGCATTTGAAGGAATTTAAAACTTACGGTTGATGTCTTAGCAATATTATAAGTATTATATGGAATATATTATAAGTAGTTTAATGCAAAAATTCGAGCTATCGATCCACGAATTAAACCATCTCCCATATGCATAATGATTAGTCTAGAGTGAAATTGGGAATTTCCATCCTTTAGTTGATGTGTTTTCCTCATATGCCCCCTACATTAAATTTAACACTTTTGATACAAAGTAGCACCATTTTTGCTGAATTTATTAATAAATTGCCGCTAAATCTGTCGATTGTCCCACTGTGAAATGGTCCGATTTCGCCCATCTGCAATATCGCTGGACAGACGAATAGACATTCAACTAATCATCTTTGTCATCATTTTGATATATACAAATCTATATCTACCTCAATTAGTTTTAGGTGTTACAAACAACCTTTATATAGCAAATTTTGTATACTCTGTGGAACATGTTGCGAGAGTAAACTAAAATTATATTGTAACTGTTGGTTAACTAGTATCTAATACTCCATGTTAGAATTTAACTTATATTTCTCGTAAAGGAAATATGTGGCAACACCTCCTATCTCTCATTTTGAAAATGAGTTTTTTGAGTGATAACTGAATATGAATAATATCTGAAACGATAATATCATGAGAAAAACAAAAAAACAGCTGATTTTGACATTATAGATTATAATAATTTTCCGTAAGAGGATGCACGCTCCGTATCGACAGAACTTTATGTAATTAAATCATGGATTTATTGTTAAGGTTAGTGGAAGAAAATATAAAAAACAAGTATGAAAGGGCTAATTTCGGATGTAATCGAACATTCACCTCTTGCAACTTGCAGGGATCAAAGTCGGGGAAATACCCTCAGGTGTTGGCAACCCTTAATATTAAGAAACATAGCGAAAAGGTTCATCTTCATTGTTCGACGAAATGGTGAATGGACTACAAAAAATTTGATATCATATTAACTTACTTTGAAGGCTATAGTTCCTTTAGTTTTATTACTATATATTACTTCCCGTCAGCGGAAATTATACTAAAATCTTTGGGGGCATAGAAATGGAAGGGCTGATTGCATTTATTTTTGACATTGCTCAGGTATGCATACTTGAGAACTTATTTTCAAGCAATTTTATAAATATGTACAATATATAATTACATACACAATACACATATTATCTATTTTAGGCACAAAGATACACTGTTATGAGAAAAACATGCGTACTCATTTTAATTAAGATTTTGACAATTTTTAGTTGTGAGATGGCAATATTCGTGCAAATTTGTATCCCGATATATGTGTATATATCAATGAATGATTTGTATACTGGAAAGTGAAAAAATCTGATGGAATTGTGTTATATGGGAACTAGGCGTGGTTACTGTCCGATTTAGTACGTTTTCGCACTGTTACATGAGAATATCAAAATAATCGTACGTATCAAATTTGGTGGAAATTTATGAAGTAGGTTCGCTTAAATGTGGGCGATGCCACGCCTATTGTCCATTTTTGACTCGTGCTCCTATAAAGCCTTTGATGACACACATCTCGGATGTAAAATTTAATGTCTCTGGCGCATTTCGTAATTGATTTATCGCAGTTTTAATAGTGTTTAATAAAACCGTGGCTATCTCCGACTTCACCTATTTTCATTCTGCCGCAAGAGGTGTCGAAATGATATGTGCTGTGCAAATTTAAGTGATATAGCTTGAATAGTTTGGGAGATATATACATGAAACCCAATAAGGGGCGGGTCCGCGCATTTCCAAACCACACAAAGGGGGGCCCCATTATTGCGATTCGTTGTACCAAATTACTATTATGTATCTATATTTGCGGTTAAGTTATGGCAATTTGTCCGATTACGCCTCTCTACGAACTCGTCCTCATTTTTCTGCCAAGGAACACATGTACTAAGTTTCATTAAGATATCCCAATTTTTACTCAAGTTATCGCTTGCATGAATGGACGGACGGACAGACAGAAAGTCACTGGGATTTCAATTCGTCTCATCATTCTGATCATGTATATATACATAACCCTATATCTAACTCGACTATACAAACAACCGTTTTGTGAACGCAACTATTATACTCTGTAGCAAAATGTTACAAGAGTATAATTATAGAAAATAAAAAAACGGATCATGTCGACAAAAGACAAGGAAAAAGCGTGGGAGACCATATGTAAAAATTTAGTGAGGAAAGTTATGAATAACGGCACGTACACCGAAAGTAAAGGTTTGAAAAAGCGGGTAGCGGAACAGAAAGGAAGTTTATACGCTACAGGAGGAGGAGCGCCTATTAAAGTGTCAATGTTATATTATATAATGTCATGAAGGTAAGATCAATTCTACACGATGAGCAACTTTCCGCTCTTGACTCTGTGTGCGATTCAGACTTCCTAAATCAAAATAAAGAAGAGAGAAATTGAGCTCATGGAGCAAGAATATAAAGCGTGGATAAGCGTGGGAGAATAAAATGGCGATGGAAAAAAAGAGTCTAACCTAAGAATGCAGCTTATGCGAGAAACACATGATTTACGTATAGCTGGGTCATATCCATAGTATATTAATTTGTATGCAATTGTTTACAACGAATGTTTATAAATTTATTGATTAGAGATATTCACACCGAACGTGTTAATCTGCTAATTCGTTAGTTGAAACTTCGTTAAAAGACACATACTTTTTGCGCTATCTCAGTAGGGTGGTAAATTTTGTTCCAAAACAGCTGACTCAATTTTATTAAATACTTACTTGAAAAAAGTTGTATAAAATACTTTTGTGGCGAGCAGCAAATGTATCTTTTCGCAATGAATAAAAAAAACTTTTAAGACAACGACGCAAAACAAACAGCTGACGTTATGTAACGACAAGTAACGAAAATATTATCAAGCTGGCCAGTCTGTTACTTCCTTACTCGGTAGAACGATAATCTGTTAATTTTACAAAAACAAAATGCTTGTAAAAACTACCGAATAACGACGAAAGGATTAACAAAGCTGGTGTGAATACCCCTGTTGTATTGTTTATGTGAATTCGTTAATTAATTTAATAAAAGTATTGTTTTCAAGTATAACAAAACTAAAAACCTGTAAAATATTTATCAAATATGTTTCTTCAAGTAATGTTGAGTATTTCACCTCTAATATCTTGATTATTTGGTACATTTAAAACTTCATTTACAGTTTCTTCTAAATCTGGTGGAAGTATTGGTGCTTCCACTTCATCCACTCAACGCAAAAATCTTAATTAGGGATTCATTGAATATCTTTTCAGAAACGCACGCCTTAACAGAGGCGATATAACAAAGTTCGAGTTTTCATAACCGCTGTAAGCTATTACAAGACTTCGTCCAAATTCTTTAGTATTCAAACGGAGCTAAAATCAATAGGTTCGATAAATCGCCTGGTCAGCGAGTAACAATATCTAGGATTTTAAGCTCACTATCACACAATGTTTGAGCATTTATTAAGAAAAACCTTTGGTTCCTATAATAAATTAATATAAGTATGTGCAGTCTATAGGTGTAATTACAGTTGAGAATTTCGCTATCTTTAAAAATTTAACCTGTTTGCGTTCAGCTCATCTCTATTTTTCCGAAAATTAATATATTAATTTCGCAGAAGTGCAATGTGATATGATACTACTCCGGCAATTCTAGATACCGTGGCTTGCGATACCCCAAAGAGATTAATTATTAGTTTACAAATCATTTGAAATTGACGTGTCAGAGTATTTTTTTTAATATGCAAAAGTGATTATATTCTTCTTTTGAAAGGTTTTGAAAGGTTTTAAAGCAAAGGAAATTTATGAAAAATTGTTAGAAGTGTATAAGGAGTCCTCATCTTCAAAACTCACCGTTGAATTTTATGCTGGTGAATTCAAACGTGGTCGTAATAGGCTTCAACACGATCCACGCGAGTACTTCATATTTTACATGGATAATTACATATGAAAAAACTGTGTGAAAAGTTAGTGTCGCACACGTTAACAATTCACCAAAAACTGGGTCAAAAATTAATTTCTCAACATGGTGTGAAGCGTTTTAAGCAGAATAAAACCGATTTCTTGTTTTATAACTATAGATGAGACTTTGATCTACCACCATGATCCTAAATTGAAGCGAGAACGTTTACAGTGGACTGAAGCTAGTTGTTCAGTTCCAAAGCAGGTGAAGTCACAACGATCAGCAAAGAAGGTTATATCATCAAAAGAAATTTTGTTGATTGATTATCTGCAAAAAGGTAAAACAATCAACTCTGAATATTATGACAATGCTCACAAAGGTGTTTTAAAAATGACAAAATTCAACGAATTTTAAGTAAGATTTACTTGAGCACCCAACGTATGCACCAGATTTGGCTCCCAGGGACTACTACCTCTTCATAAACCTGAAACAATTCCTTCGTTGAAAGCATTTTTCGGCGAATGAAGAAGGAGGATCATTGGAATAAGTGTATCGAAGTTAAGGAAGATTATATTGAATAAAAAGATATACTTCGTATACAGTATTTTCATTCACTTCAAGCGCAGAAACTTTTCACCCAACCTGTAAAAACAGTTGCTCAGGTAGCACAGCTTTATTTCTGTAAACATTTCCACTATTTCCCTCAGTCGGAAGTGGTTCCGAAACTCTACAGGATCATATACAATATTTGGAAAAAGGGCTAATATTTCTTTGGCGATGATGTATAACTAAATTCTTCGATGTCGACATCACTTTCAATATCAGAATCAATATTTTCAATTTCGCAAGACATTTTAAAAATTATCAATGAAACCAATTGTGGACTATACTTTCACATATCAGCTGTTATTTGACTAGAACTTTGTAAATAAAAAGTCATTAATTACGCCTTCGATATTGGTTAACTAACAACTGGGTATTCGGCCCTTAGTCGTAAAGATTTCATGAAGATACTTTCGAAATGAAAAACAATATTAAATGCATGGTTATGGTCTTTGCATAGAAACATTCTAGCGGCCTTATAGGTATAATACTAACACATCGTCCGTGAAGATTATCCTTTCTCTAATAATATGGATAACGATCATAAAGGCAATAACGTGGAATTTCAAGTATCATTTTCATAAATGTTAAAATGAATCTAAAAAACAGTTTGTTACAATGATTTGTATTGGAGCACTCAATTTTTTAACTAATTATCTCGTTTATTTGCTTGATACGAAATTTTAGACATACATATGTACTTTATGTTACACAAATCAATCACAAAACTTCAGGTAAAAAATTGTTGCGAAAGAAATAAACAACCATTATCCATGAAATCGTGAATAAATTACAATCAAATTGGATATCCTCTTGACTTATATTGAAGGCTATAAATAGAGACTTAGTTTTGTTGGTATATTATAATTCGCGTCAGCTAAAATTATATTAAAACATCTTTAAATGAATATATACATATAGGTATATCTGATGTTAAACCTTAAAAGCCTGTTAACTACGATTCATTCAAAATGTCTTTCAATTGTTCCTTAAAAACAACATTTTCTTAAATTTTAGAATTTAGGGGGTGTATTATTGGTTGGTCCTTTGAGGAGACAATAGGTTATATTATCACAAAAATCCATATTTTATTGAATTTTGATTAAAATGATTAGTAAGCTGCTAAAAGATACATAGTTAGTATGGAAGTCTGGAAAACCATTTTTCTGTTACAACAAACAAAGAGATATACTGCGTTTTATGAAATACATTTGCGTACATACGTACTGATGAGCACCTGATGGTTCCTCAAAATTTGTAAACTTTTTATCAACACTTACATCAAATTAGGTTGGGAAATCCCCCGCTGAACCCTCCCCGTAAGTGCCGACTGGTAATAGATACCACAGAATCCCGACGAAGGCAGGGACCAGCTGCTAACAGTTCGCCACTGATGCAGTTGCTGACTTTTTATCTGGGTGTTCGTTGCTTCTCAATAGCATAGCATTCAGATGGCGAGTCTTACTGTGGTCGCGGGTACGGAATGGGCTGGATCAAGATGTCATGCGACCCGTGTCGAGGATCAACTCCCACTCCCGAACGGATCTTATGAATATTTGGCGCCCTCCGTAATAAGAGAGTCTTACTTGCGTAACGGGGGCTTTGCGCAAGCGGACATATTCTACACTCGTGGGTCCAAAACTTGAATCAACTTAACAACAAAAAAGAAACAAAGGAGTCCGGATCTCTTATAAAAAAGCCGGAAAGAACTAGTTCCGAAAAGAGGGCAACGTGTGCAACGAGCTTGAAAGCAGCCAGTACAAATACAGGAGCGCAGCTTGGTTTAAGTGCAAGACCTAGCACTAGCAACGGAGGCCAAGCCTAACTTCCGGAAGGCATCAAAACCACCGGCAACCGGAACAAAACCCGGTATCTTAAGTATGGCTGCTAAACAGGGAAAGGACGGAGATGCCAAAGGTGTTGCTGCTAGTAGTATGTCTGCCAGGGAATGGACTGGTTTTAAGGTCGATGACCCAACGAAGGCAACCAAGCGACAGAGGTCAGCTGAAGAGGCTTAACCGTCAGCGAAACGACCGAAAACAAAGAACGTAACACCCGCAAAATCGTTTGCTAATACGGCTCGGAACCGCATTATTATTTGGGCGCTGGATTAGGAAGATCCCGAAGGAAAAAATCCCAGAGCTCAATGGAAATCGGTGCAAGCTGCGCTGAAAAACGTGGCCCTGGAAGTGCTTTAAAGCAATAGATCAAAATGATAGCTTGTGATAAGGAGCGATCGCTTCAGCTTTAAAATAATAATAGTACGATCACCCTCCTCCCGCCCAACCGACGCGAGGGGTGAAATCCGCATAGAGTTTTTTAAGCGTTGAGATCTAAAACTGCTCAGCTCCAGAAACAAAAATTTCAGCAGTTAAAATTTATAGTTACGATTGAACAGCTAAGATTTATAGTTACGATCTCCGCAATAGCCAAAGTTGGGGAGGTATACCACAGAGCCCGGCTGGTAGCGGTCAGACGCCGATGCTGCTGACTTAGTATCGGAAAATGAGATGGGCGAAGTTGAGGAAGATGCTATAGATTCCTCGAGTAATGTAGATAGCATTGAGCAAGTTTAGTGTTCTTCGAGGTCGGAGCTTGTTAGCAGACTCTCTAAATTATATACTGACAGAGAGCTTCTGAGCTTAAGAAGATGCAGATAATACATGTGTTAATATCCACCATTCCGGAGCCATGGGTTAATGGAGGGCGCATTAGCGAGCTGAGGGCACCGAACTACAAATTATACAAGATTAATTGCGAAGGTTAGGTTGGGACATGTACATATATTGGCTAAGAAAAACCTTTACGTACATAGATATAACAACCAAGACACTACAGCAATAAGCTGGGAAACGGACACAAATAAATACCGGCTGGTGTCATGCTATATGCCATACGAAGAGCAGAAAGTACCATCGCAGCTGATTAAAGAGCTGGTTCAAGACAGAGAAGCATGTAGTACTGACATCAACAAAAGGAGTGAGTTTCTCTTTAATTACTTACTAGGAACTAAGGTGCAACAGATACCGCCAACATTTATAACAAGAAATCGACAGGAAGTATTAGACATAACACTTGTGTCAGAGGAATTTTTAAATAAAATGACCCATTGGAGAGTTCTTGAGGAACACTCCTTTTCGGATTGAATGTAAATTTGAAGAAAATGTAGGCGGGGTACAAAATTTCAGGAATCATAGGAAAACGAACTGGAAAGTGCACCTGCAAGAACTGAAGAATCGTATTAATATGATTCTCCCATTCCAAGCCAAGAACAAAGAGGACCTTAACATCCTCGTTGATCAATTTACAGTATCGTGTCGGCAAGCATTAGTGGTGGCTTGTCCAATTACTCGTAGAAAGGAAAGAATTAAGCCCCCTGGTGGTTTCCCGTACTTAAGAACTTACAAAAAGATTGCAGGACACAATTTAATTTAGCCAAATTATCCCAAAGAGAAGAGGAGTGGGATAACTATTATAACCTCTTAAGGTCATACAAAAAATAAGTAAGGAAAGCAAAAAGAAATTCGTGGATATATTTTTGTAATGATATCGAGAATACGGCGAAAGCGTCTAGACTAACTAAAAATAATGGCACCATCGGTTTATAACATTAGATACCTTCAGAATCCAGACCACAGCTGGACAAATTTCACATTAAAAGATGTTGCCAAAGAATTTAACATTCATTATTCGACGTAATCGGAAATCAATTGCGATCAAATTTGGTTAAGTTATATTGTAGGTCATTGACGCAGTTAGTTTTAAAACTATATTTTGCTTGCCGTCAGCGAACATTTTATTAAAATCTTCCCAAAATGATATTTATTATATTGAGTTAATGTGCAAAACGTCAACCAGAAGATCGCAATTGATGATATTAAGGATATGAGATTAAGACCAAAGTTTGTTAGAGAAATGGAAATTATTATACGTAGTGTAAGAACTAAATATCCATACGGAATTTAGCCCACACAACGCATGACGACGCAGCCTGTTAAATAAATACAACACTGCGAGTATAAAAGTTCTCATACACAACAGTTAAACCACGCCACTTCTAGCAACACAAGTTTTGCCTGCTGTATTTGGTATAGGAATAATAGTTTTTAATTGTACCGATTGAAATTCTTTTGGGATTTTGACCACGAACATTAACAAATTTTCTTTATATTCCAAGGCGCATAATTTTATATATTCAAGTTTGTTGAGGTCTATGTTGTAATTACAAATTTCTTCATTTGTTAAAATGCTTGGGTGAAAAATACCACTTTTTGCTGAAATAATGTTTTCCTGAATCTGGTTTACTGCATCTTTGAGAATGTTTATCTTTATTGTTTGTTCATGAAGAATCAATATTTTGTCTGTTCTCTCTTGATACATTAAATAATTCTTTCTTTCGTCTTCAATAATTTGTTTTAATTTTGTGAACGTATTCGAAAAGAAATTATTAATTTTTATTTGGTGGTTGAGAGCTGTAATTGAATTATGTAAATTTTCATCTACTTTCTTAAGGTGATTTTCAATATCTATTCTATCTCCATCATCCAAATAGAAATTTATGTACAGAACCTATACCGTTAATTAAACCTCTCTTTTTTCTACTAACTTCTTTTCTTGGGATTAATGTTTTGATTTTACCTCTCAAGATTTCAATTTCATTAGATAGGGTGTGGTAATGTAGATGTGAATATGTTTGCGAGATTTTTGTTATATTATTTAGTATGTAAAGAATTTCACGAGGGTCAATTATGTAAATTACGAGGTCAGATGATGTAACAATCTGTTTAGTGTTGGTGATAATTTCTGCGTATCCATTGGCGGTATGTATTTGATGTACTTCCAGTTTGGCTGCATTACTAATTATTACAATTGCTATCATCAATGTTATTTTCAAGATGTATTTGACCTAAAAAATTTGTTTGGATGTTTAATATTTTTTGGGAGAATATTATCTAATGGCAATTTTCTATACCTTGGTTCGTATTTGTGCCGAACCGCTTTATAATTTTTTACGTAACCTGCTTTTTGTGTGTTATTAAACTCTTCTCTATTTCTTTTATATCTGATGGTTTTTTCGTTAATTGAAATTTTGGTTTTAAGGGTTTTCTATCATATTTTGCTCTATTGCAAACATCGCAATTATTTATATATTTTTGAATCAAAACTTTCAAATTTTTCCAGTATATCAGTTTTTTAAATTTTTCATAATTTTCATTAATACCGGCATGGCCTGTTTCATTTTTATGATATTGAGCAATTTGTTTATAAACTTGTTCTTCATTTTTCATATCTTTAGCATGGAACTCACATCTAAAAAACTTAACCTGTCTATTAAATATTTGAATAAGCTTTTGCTGAACTATATTGTACTGATTATCGGTTAAATAAGAAAAAATACCTACTTTTCCACTATTTATGTGCCTACGATAAAGATCTATGAAATTATTATTTTTTATATCTTCTGCGCTAATAAAAAATTTCTTCGTGTTGCCTAGTTCTTCAGATTCCATAATTTTCTTTTTTGTTAAAATGATTTGTGTATTGAAGCGATTTACAATAGTATGTAAAATTGATCATTTAGTTCCTCCTCTTGAGAGTGGATTGTAGCATTTGTGCTTATGTTGTCTTCTTCCATTGAATGAATCTCGCCTGTGTTACTATCTATTCTACTTAGAAAATCGGCTACGTTAGTTTCCTTTCCTTTTACGTAATTTATATTAATATTGTATTCACCTAGTTTAATTAACCATCTTTGCAATCTTGGGTTAATGTCTTTTCCCTTGTTTTTTATTTGGAGCCACTTAAGTGGTTGGTGATCGGTTAAGAGATCAAATGCTCTGCCGTAAATGTATGGTCTATAATATGTCACTGCCCAGACAATAGCTAGTAGTTCTTTTTCTGTAGTGGAATAACTTTTTTCGTGTTTGTTAAGAGTTCGACTAGCATAGCTTATAGGATGACTGTCCTGGGTTAATACTGCGCCAATTGCAAAGTCAGTTGTATCAGTTGTTAAAGTCTGGATATTTCAATATTGGTGGGCTTACTAATAGATTTTTATCCTTTTTTAAATATTTTGTTAAACCATGTGCTACTTTAGCGTAATCTCTTACAAATTTTCTATAATAACCTGTTATACCTAGGAATGATTTAATTTGCTTTGATGTATGTAGTAGGCAACTTTAGTTTTTGTATGTTTTCGATTTTGCTTAAATTTGGTTGTATCCCTTCTGTTGTTAAAGTGTGACCTAGAAATTTAGTTGTTTTCGCGAAAAATTTGCATTTATCTACCTGAATCTTTAAATTATGTTTTCTTAATGCTGAAAATATTTTGTTGATATTTTGGGTATGTTCTTCAATACTTGAACTAAAAATTAAGATGTCGTCTAAATAAACTACACATATCTTGTTGATATATTCTCTAAGAACTGAATTCATTAAACGTTGGAAAGTTGCAGGTGCATTCTTTAGTCCGAAAGCCATTCTTATAAATTCAAAGTGTCCTTCGGGTGTAGAGAAAGCTCTTTTTGGTCTTCTTCTTTTATTAATACTTGATGAAAGCCTTTTGCAAGATCTGATGTTGTAAAATACTGAGCTCTTTCAAGTTTGCTGAGTATTGTTTCTATATGGGGTATTGGAAATTTGTCATCTATAGTGACTTCGTTTAGCTTCCTGTAGTCAATAACTATTTTCCATTTTTTCTTCATTGAATTGTCTTGCTTTGTCGGTACAATCCAAAGAGGCGAGTTGTACGGGGAATTAATTTTTGCTTTTCTTCTTCATTCATGTCACTATTAGACAAAATATCTAGCAAATTCTCTTTACATTCTGTGAGCATATTAATATCTTCGTAATTGTAAGGGCACGAGTTTATAAATCTAATTTTGTTGCCGTTTATTTCTACATACTCCTTTTCTAAATTAATTATTTCTTTAATAGGTTTTGAAATATTCTGTCCTATTATAGCATCAAAGTTATTATTTTTTATGTTGGGTAGTTTCCAATGTATATAACTTTTTTCATTGAATTCGTTTGGGGTTGGGGTGACTAACTCTTTATTTAGGGAAAAATTTTCCTTAATGGTGCTAAAGTGTATTGGTTTATCAAGCTCAATGCATTCATAATCTTTTAACACATTATATTTTAATAATGATGTTGTAGACCCTGTGTCAATAAGACATTTAATTTTTGAATTTTTTATGGTCATTTCTATTATCGGTAACGATTGTTTTGGGCTGGCAACCGAAAATTTGCTTGTTCTTGAACGTGATCTATTTCCATTGGTTCGGGAGGGGTTTTGTCTCCTTTGGACTGAATTATATCTTCTAGATTGTTGAGAATTATTTTGCCTATTTTGTCCAAAGCTAAATTGCTCAGAATTATTTTGTATACTTTGTCCAAAGTTAAATTGTTGATAATTGTCATTTTGGTTAGAATTGTTACGAAATTCTCTCTGCTGATTTTGTCCAAATTGAAAATTATTGGAATTTTGCATATACTCTTTATTATTGAAATTGCCAAAATTGTGAGCCAAAGAATTTTTATTTGAAAAATTTCTATAATTATTTCTTTGATAATTGTTTTGTCTTTTATCAAATTGTATTAGCAAACCTGTCTCTTGAAGAACGCTAAAAGCTTCTCTAATGGTGTTTATATTTCTACTAATCACTACACTGCTTAAGTTGGGGTGTATCCCATTTAAAAATGATTTTAGAATTAAACTTTCGTTGTTAATTGGAGAAAATTCTATAGGCTTTATCCTATCGAATTCATGTTTTAAATTTAGTTTATCTAAAATATCTTTTAAATTTTGAAAATATTGACTTACGTTATAGTTTCGTAGTACAATCGCCTGATTGTAAAGGGTGTGGTACGACTCCTTTACTCCAAAATTCTTTATGAGTTCTTCTCTCATTTGCTGCCATGTTGGTGTAGGTCCCAAAGGGAGCTAATCTTAGGATTTGCTTCCCGTTGCTAAAGCTTACGAAACTTAAAAAAACTTCAGTTTTTAGTATCGCTTAACTTTGCAGTTTGTTTTTACCGACTGCGCCAGTTTTGGTTGTTCGAGCGGAGGAAAAATAAAAATGCCGACGATGTTACTTCTGTGACATTATATTTTATTCTGTCTTTTTTTCAAATTATGCTTATATAACTACTAAAGTGATTACATTTTTCTTAATCTATTTCTTTGTTTTTCTATTTTCTTATGAAATACAATATTTGTTAAATGTAATCTTATTTTCTATTGAATGCAAACAAACATGATTGTGTGGTTTACCCGATAATGTCTGGGTTATCATTACAGTCAAACATAAGGACCAAAACATGTTTGTATGCATTGGCATTATGTTCTTTATCTCTACTTGTTATCTTATTTTTTGTAATGTTTACTTGTTTTTCTTTAATCTTTTATTTTGTCCAATTTACAATATTTTGTTGTGTGGTGTCTGGTTGGGATGATAGTGTACACATAACTCACACGCCAACATAAAGCAACATGTTGCGACACAACAGTTAAACCACGCCACGTAAACAACACAACAAGTATTGGGCTGTAACGGGAAAACCACGCCACTTCTAGCAACACACGTCATCCTAAAACAACATGTTGCGAACGAGCGAGGAAGCCACACACGGCTTGGCGGAAAGCAATGACATTAGTCATTAGACTTAGCAGTGAGTCGATCCTCTGGCTAGTCGTAGTGTCATAAGTTGTGAACGCCGTTCGTTAAGGGTGAGCTCGATAGTGAGTTGATCCTCTGACCGACTCAACCCTTAATTTTCGGTCGCCAACACAGTCTCCTGTGGTCCGGTATTATTTTTCACGGCTATACACAAGCTGCGGCAGAATCGGGATCGAAGCCTACACGGGTAGCAGTGAGAGGTTATTTGAAGTCATTGATCTAGAATCATTTTCATTGAGAGAACTCACATATTGACCGATATATTGGGTATAAAGTCAGCCGGACGGGGCCACGCTCATGTTCTAAATTTAACACCGGCGCTTATAAAGGTTGGGAGATATATAAAATAAACCTATGGGTGTGGCCCACTTTTAAAAAATTGACATACCACAGGTGCCCCTTATTGTTACGATTCGTTGTACCAAATTACAGTTCTTTATCTTAATTTGCGGCTTAGTTATGGAAATTTATAGGTTTTCAGTTAATGGCGTTTTGTGGGCGTGGCAGTTGTCTGATTAGGCCCATTTATGAAATCGTTGCCCCTTTTTTGCCAAGGAATACGTGTAACAAGTTTCATTAGGATCTCATCTCAATTTTTACTCAAGTTACAGCTTGCATAGGCAGACGGACAAACTAGTTTTAGCTGTTACATTCAACCGTTAGGTGAACAAAACTATTAACTCTGTAACAACATGTTACAAGAGTATAACAAGAAAAAACGTGAATTTTAACATTTAGTTTGTATGACAGCTATATGCTATAGTGGTCCGATCTTAACATTTTTTTCCATCCAATTATTTCCAATAATTCATGGACAAGTTTGTGAAAAAATCTTGTCAAAGAAAAGGGTTTTCATATAAGAATTTATTTTTGATTATTCAGTCTGTATGGCAGCTATATCCCGATATCGGTGATTCCGACAAATAAGCAGCTTATTGTGGAGAAAAGGACGTGTGCAAAATTTTAGAGCGATATCTCAAAAACTGAGAGACTCGTTCGCGTGTATACAGGCGACAAACGGACATGGCTAAATCTACTCAGTTCTCACGCTGATCATTTACTCGTAAATATACGATTTTATTCCTTTTAGCACGATTCAAAATTGCTTGGGCTTAAATTCATCAGATGTTTTATTTACAAATTATGTTCATATCACAAATTTAGTAGAATTCCTTTTTTGTAGATACAAGTAAGTTTATTGGTCAGAGCAATTGTAAATAGCACAAATATAGGGGAGTTCCCTTTTTGTGCATACAAGTAAATTTGAAATGTGTTAATATTTTGCGAACTATCAATGCAGCAAGTGCTTAGTAAGGACATTATTTGAAAGCAAATTTGCTTTTTTTCTTTAGTAACTATGCTTGTGCAAATACACATTAGATATTTATTAAATAAATATATAATAAAATAAACATTAAAACTTGTTCTTAAAAAATCCTTATTTTTCACTATTTTTAATAGGTTTTAAAGGAACCAATCACTTATTTTTACATACGATTAATGGCTTTATTTACACAATTTTTTTCTGGAACCAATCTATCGTGTAAAAACAGAATTATAGGTGTATATATAATAGGATCTCCGACATTTTCTTCTGGGCGTGGCAAACTTAATATGCCAAGTTTAAGATATAAACATACTAAAACTAACTTCACACCCTTAAATGTTACAAAAAGGAACAATATATAATTAGAGATAAAGGTATAAAAACGAATCAGTGCTCAATTTAGTGTATTTAATTTACTAGTGCTGGAAACGAAACACAATTTAGAAATCAAATCAAATTAATTAGCATATAGCGGAAGGTGTAAACCGATCTTCTTGTTCTAAGTCATATTGTGATCAAGAAAACATATTCCCTTAATGATTTACGAGGGATGTGAAGTAAACCGGAGAGCCTGATATCTAAATATGCGATATATGGGGCTAAAGGAAAGTATGGTCGGTTGCGCCTATCAGGATCTCAAGATGAAAGTTTTGTGTATATGCCTTCACTAATATTATAAATATTTGACTATTATATAAAACTTGAATTCCAAGGTAGTAAAAGCTGACGAAATTTAATATATAATTCAATGGGAATAGGCGATTTCGCTCTATTTAAAAAAAAATTTACGCCGTACCGGTATTAAGTGGGGTTAAGATACAAATGTGTTAGTAGAGAACATTTGTTTTGAACGAGTTCTAATTTATTTTTTATTTCTGTTTGGTTGGTAAAACATTTGTCAAACATATGCAATAACCTTGCAGTCATTGAATAAACCACATCATATTGTTTCATTGTGTTGAAAATGTCAAATTTCGTTCCGGAAAGTGATGATTTGCGGAAAGCATAAATTTTTTGTTTCCATTTGAAGAAAAGTTCTGCAGAGTCGCATCGAATGCTTGTCGAGGCATATGGTGATCATGCTCTACCGAAAGCAACATGTAAAAATGTTTTCAACGTTCAAAGATAATGATTTAAGTGAGAAATGAAGAACGTGGAAGACCACCAAAAATTTTAAGACACCGAACTGCAAGCAAATGGCACCCATGTTAAATGCTGCACAACAAATGGATTCAGACTGTTTGAAAGCTATGGGAAAGATCCAAAAGTGTGAAACAAGAATTGAATGAAAGACAAATGGAAAACCAAATAATCACTTTGTTCTTTTAAGAATCCTAAACGGAGAAAATCATGGATTAATCCGGGACAACCATCAACATCGGCTGCAAAAACAAATCGGTTCGGTAAGAAGGGTTGTAAGATCAGAAGGGTGTGGTATATAATTAGCTTCTAAAACCTGGTGAACCTGTTAACACGAATCGCTACAGACAACAAGTGATCAATTTGAACCATGCGTTGATCGAAAAACGACCAGAATGGACCCGAAGACACGCCAAAGTAATTTTGCAAAGATCAACAGGGAAATACCTCTTAGGTGATGGCAAAACTTTATATTATATTAAGAAATGTAGAAATGTAAAAATGAATCTTCATTGTTCGACGAAATGGTGAATGGATTACTAAAAATTTGATATATATTATTTACTATATTTTTCTTCCTGTCGGCGAAAATTATACAAAAATTATTGCGGGCATAGAAATAGATGCCTAATTGGATATTGCTCAAGTATACTTAAGAACTTATTTTCACGCAATTTTAATAAATATAAATATGTATACATGGAGCAAAGTCAGCCAGTCGACTCACAATCGCGAACATCCGTTATATGAGGGCTAAGGCAAATTTTCGGCCGATTTTATCCATTTAATGCACAAAGAAATTTAAAGGTTTTAGCCTTCTGGCGTTTTGTGGGCTCGGCTCTGATTTTTGATTTTTTGCAAAGGAACACGTATATAACTCTTTATTTATCTCGATTAGTTTTAAGTAATACAAACAACCACTAGGTGAACAAAACCATAATACTCTGTAGCAACATATTGGAAGAGTATGAAAATACAACTGTGACGATTTTTCGAAATTCGAAAAATTTTGAAAGTTATTTTTATTAATATTTTTTTTGGACGATCTTGGAAAATATGTATTTTTTTAATTAAAAAAAAAACAATGTTTGTAAAAAATACAAGCAATTTTTCTAAACAAATTCAATTAATGTCAACATAACGTATTACTTCTTAATTACTGAAGAACCATATTCAAAAAGAAAAACATGATTACAAGGGGTTAAATATTTATGAGTTAATCATAATATAGTACGGTAGGTAAACAAGGTGTTAACTTACTGACCTGATGAAATGATCTCGAAACACTTTGCAAAGATTAATGATGGCGCTTGAAAGTTTCAAAATTTTGTTATATACTTATGCACCATATAAAATGCACCAAGTACAGAGTGGTTCACTATTCGTGCTACAAAAACAAATCGTCATAACTTTTTTTTTAATCAATGCATTACCTTTATTTTTTCTTTATTATATAGCAAATTTTTATTTTATTTTATGTAATGAGTTATTTTTAAAAATTATGAACCATAAATGACCTCCATGCCCTGCCACGCATATGTGACACCAAATACAAAATTAATTATTGCGGCCTGAAAGCATAGTGTAGAGCATATGATTATATAGGCATAAAACCATGCTATAACTGTAGTATGCTAACACATAAAGGACAGAAGGGCAGAAACACCGCCACGTGTCTGAGGTGTGCTGTAAATCATACAACTAGAGAATGCAAAAGTACAGAAGTTAAGAGCATGAACTGTGAATTTAGCAATAACAGATATAGTACCAATCTTCAAACAGACTATGAAGCAACTCATTATGAGAAGTGAAAGATATTCAAAAGGAGAATTGATAAGTATATTGACAATACTGACTACAGAGTGAGACCTAATGTGATGACTGCCATAGGTAAGGCACTGAATAACTTGAATAATAGACCATCAACTCATAACCGACATGATTAATAATATTGTAGACGAAATTCAAAATGAAATTGTACAACAAGCTGTGGCATACGATGACTTAGAGACTCTTAATTATCATTTAAATACCAAAGACAACATTTGTATGTATACAAATGTAAGAAGTTTAAATGCGAATTTTGAAAAATTACAAACTTTACTTAGGAGACTCAGGGTGAGAACAGTATTACAGAACCGTGTGTAATAGTTTGTACCGAATCCTGAAAATTAGAATATTGTCAATGTTATAAGCTAAATGGTTATGACAAATATTACAACAAAAGTATAATAAACAAATCTGATGGTGTTGTAATATACGTTAAAAAAATATAAGTCAAACGACAAAAATTATAGAAGTAGGAAGATTAAAAATTCTGAACACAATAATAAACCTAAATAACAATAGTGTATTAGAAATATCATCTTTGTACAGATCTCACGATATCAGCTATCCAGAATTTATATTACATCTTAAAAATTATTTAAAAATTAAAAAAAATGTTAAAAATCATTTTATAATTGGTGATTTTAACATTAATATAATATATTGAAATGTGATAATACAAGGTGCGTTCCAAAGGACTTAAAAAAAACAGGACTTTAAAAAAAAAGACAGAACAAATGGTTTTATCGGCAAAATCAATTAATTCTATTCAAAATAGTCTCCTTCTGCTTTAATACAGCTTTTTGTACGGTCCAAAAGCATGTCGAAGGAGTGTTTTAGCTCGTTGCCCGGTATGGCCGCCAGTATGCCGGTGCAAGCCTTTTGAGTGGCCTCTACGTCTGCATAACGCTTTCCTTTCATCGGCAAATGCATTTTTCCGAAAAGGTAAAAGTCGCACGGTGCCATATCAGGTGAATACGGGGAGTGGTTGATTTTTAAAATGTGATTTTTGGTCAAATAATCGGCCAAAAGCGTCGATCGATAAGACGGCGCATTATTGTGCAACAAACGCCAACTTCCATCTTCGCGATATTCGATTAGAATACCGCATTAACGTTTTGGCCGGGTGGAATAAATTCTTTGTGGACAATACCCTTGGAATCATAAAAACAAATCAGCATTGTCTTCACTTTTGACTTCTCCAGCCGCGATTTTTTGGGTTTCGGTTCATTTCTCATTTATGTCCTCACGGCCACTTTGAAAACGTTGAAACCACTCGTGCACTCTGCTCCGGGATAGGCAATCATCGCCATAAACTTGTTTCATCAATTGAAACGTTTCGGTAAAGGTTTTACCTAATTTAAAACAAAATTTAATGTTGGCTCTTTGTTCGAAGCTCATTTTCGCACCGATGACAAAAACATACTGACACATAAAACGCAATAACGTCACTTCCAATATATATATCACAAATAAAATATATGAGAATTTAGACAAAAGTACTCCGATAGCGATAACCTTCGTTAATTTAGCAAAAGTTTTGCACACTGTCAATCATAGAATACTACTGGATAAGTTAGAACCATACGGTGTAAGAGGAAAAGCCAATAATCTAATAAAAAGCTATCTTAATGGTAGAAAGCAAAAGGTCAGAATAGGTCAAAATAATACTGTATTCAGAAACATGTACACAGGAGTACCACAAGGTACAATCCTGGGTCCATTGCTGTTCATATTATACGTAAATGATTTATTGTTAAGTTTGCCTGAAAATATAGTATTTTATGCCGATGATACCGCAATTTTTTCAATTGGTAGGGATTGTAGAATCATCAATGAATAAATACCTTGAAGAGGTAGCATTATGGCTTGCATTGAATAAATTAACATTAAATATAAAGAAAACGGTATATGTTGCCTTTGGAAACTATAGTGATAGTGTTCCAAAGGAATTAAAAATAACTATAAATAAAGAAAAGATAAAAAGAGTAGATAAATGTAAATATTAAGGTATCATATTTGATTTTAAACTAAGATGGAATGAGCATATTGAGCATACTATCAATAGAACAAAATATATACTTTTTATTTTACATAAATTATCAAAAAATTATGACAACAGATACACTGTTAATGATCTACTACGCATTCTTTCATAGTAAAATATGCTATAGCAATATGGCATGGGGAGGAGCATATAAAAGCATTTTACAACTACTACAAAATCTTCAAAACAGAATACTTAAAATAATAAGTAAAAATTTTTTCCCACAAAAGAAACCAATAAATCTTACAAAAATTTTACACTGGAATGTCTCAAGTATAATTATAACGTTTTAAAAAAGATATACATAAACTCGAACAGTACTACGATACGTAAATTAATACAGCTTCCAAAAACATACAGAACTAGTAAGTAATAAAAATAATAAAATGAAGGCAATAAAAATATTTATTATGTTGCCAAATGAACTGAAAGAACTTGATATAAGTAAGAAAGCTTCTCATATATATTATTACTATTAAAACATGAACAATGATCTCAAAAACATAGATTATAAAATGGGTAAAGTTAAATAAAATGATCTGCTGGGCTTTCAGCCAAGATTCCTTTAATGGGTATCTTCCTATCTTTATAATAGAACACAACGAGTGATATTTGAGGATACACCTTCAGATACAATTAATGTTTCTTCTGGTGTTCCGCAAGGTAGTCATCTTGGCCCGATTCTGTTCTTGTTGTTTATTAACGATATCTCTTCAGTAATAGAATTCTCAAATCAAATTTTGAACTAAACGAGCCATTCCGCCGTATATGTCATGATTTTAATCCTCTTTCCAGCACATTTGACTTATCTGACTCACTTTTCAAAAGACTTTATGGTTTTCTCTTAATAAATGAAAATGTAACAATTTATTATATTGTAACTTTAGATCTTAGCTGTTGAAATTTTTGTTTCTGTAGCTGAGCAGTTTTAGATCTCAACACTTCAAAAACTCTCTTGCCTTTTCTGACTCGGCTAATTCCGCACGTATGCGGATTGCGCCCCTCGCGTCGGTTGGGCGGGAGGAGGGTAATCGTTGGGTTATTATTATTAAATAAAATGTGGTTTCTTGTTTTGGGGATTATATTTCGTTAATAAGTATATATAGATAGGACTTGATCCTGTTAGATTTTAACAGATGATTTAAGTCTATAATCTAAATAGGAATTATACCGACGTGGTTAAAATAAATATTATAATAGTATTAAAAAAATTATGTACTGTTACTTAGAACATAATAGTTTATATTAGTTTTAAGTTAGTTTTTAAGGTGAACAAGCATGGGTAAGAGAGTTTTGCCGTGCTTGCCTCGCGTCTCCAGACTGATGAACAGGAAACTCATTTTTCTCTGTCGGATTACTTTGTGATTTGTATTACTTTGTAATGTAATGTACTGTTACTCTGGTAAATAATAAATAAAATAAAAGGTTGAAGTCGAAATTGCCTCAATTATCGATTTTATGGACTGCTCCAAATTAGTCAGATTTCTGGGTTTTGTTTTGTACACCTCTTGCTTGACATAACCACATAAAAAGAAGTCTGGTGCAGTCAGGTCAGGTACCTTATAATGGTCCATCTACTCGGGGGAGTGCCGCCAAAATCCCGTCTGAATTCCCTTTGGACGAAAATGACGGACTGCAAAGCATGGTACCTCTGCACTATCGAAAGAGATAAAAAATGGTAAAATTAAAACCAAATATATATATTGGAAAATATAGGGCGTATTCGACCTACTTAATAATGACCGCAATACTGCCACTTTGTTACTAACTTGGTACTCTGTTGCTGATGCTCAGCTGTGAATTTGGAAGTATTTCGCTTTCTCATCAAAGGTAACATTGCCGCAGTAATTTCACAACGAACACTCCCATATTATATTTTTGCCTTCATAGTTAAATTATTTGCCATTGACTCTTAATTTAATGCAAACTTGGTAGAAATTAAAAAAAAAAACAAGTAAGGAACTAAGTTCGGATGTAACCGAACATTTTATAGTCTCGCAAAGTCAAATGGTAATCCTGTGTACCAAATAACAGTCTTGTATCTTATGTGGAGCTTAGTTATGGCAATTTTTTTTTTTTTTGATTAATGGCGTTTTGTGGGCGTGGCAGTGGTCCGATCCATCTGCAATACCAACCGTCTTACGGTACCAAGAATCATGTGTACCAAGTTTCATAAAGATATCTCAATTGTTACTCAAGTTACAGCTTGCACGGACGGACGGACAGATGGACAGACAGTCACCCGGATTTCAACTAGTCTCTTCATCCTGATCATTTATATATATAACCCTATATCTAACTCGATTCGTTTTAGGTGATACAAACAACCGTTAGGTGAACAAAACTATTATACGCTGTAGCAACAAGTTACGAGAGTATAAAAATTATGTTCTTATTTGCAAGTTAAATTCCCTGCTGTAAGAAGAATAAAAACAAAATCTCGGAGACGAGTGTTATCATCATTACCAAGATAAAAAATAACAAGTAAGGAAGGGCTAAGTTCGGCATTTTATACTCTCGCAAAGTCAAATGGTATACTCGTTTGAGATTTCTTTGTGGATTGGCTGATATTTTCGGTAGAAGGTCAACTATAGGCACTGGGGTCCACATATTTAGTACTTAGGGGCTTGAACAGTTTTGGTTCGATTTAGACAATTTTTGGTCATAAGGTGACATACTTTAAACGTATTATTCACGCAAAGTTTTACCCCGATATAATCATTGTTGCTTGATATGCATAGTGGAAAGTGAAAGAATCAGATGGAATTTAAAATGGTGTTATATGGGAAATAGGCGTGGTTGTAGTCCGATTTCGTCCATTATCGCACTATAACATAGAAATATGAAAATAACGTTATGTACCGAATTTGGTTGAAATTGGTGAAGCAGATCTCGAGATATGGATTTTCACCTAAAAGTAGGCTGCGCCACGACCACTGTTTAATTTTGAACGCGGTTCCTATAAAATGAGAGTAAGTAATAAATAAATATTTTCGCTAATGTGTTTTTCAAAAATATGTTGTGCATGTATACTTCACCAAAACGATTTGAATTATTGTATAACAAGTAAGGAAGGTCTAAGTTCGGATGTAACCGAACATTTTATACTCTCGCAAAGTTAAATCGTATATTCGTTTGAGACTTCTTTATATATTTTAATAATTAGAAGTAGGAACTGTTGCCTTAGTTATTTACTTTTCACTCACAGTGAAAATAATTAGAGCAATTTGTAAATTAAATTTACTCAAACTATGAGAAATCGTTCTTGTGCTTTTTGTATACGCTTATAATTGATTTTATATAGAATGCATTACAACTGTATTGAGAGGTAGGAAAAGAAATCGTTTGTGAACAATGAATAACATTTTTTATTTATTATATCGATATTATTATACATGTTTAGCTTAAAAATAATAAATATTAACAACTTTAAAAATTATATAATATTATTATATTAATTTGTATATAATATTTACAATATTAAACATAAATTTTTGTAGAGATTCTTATACATATATCCAAATTATATTTCTTTTTTTCTTATGCTATTTAATTTCTATCATATATTTATACAATAATGTCATATATAATATAATAACAAATTTTATATATAATTTAAATTTTCTTAATTAGATTATTTACATATTTTTCTTTAAATTGCCTTAAAAACTACTGTCAAAATTCCTATACCATTCCAATTCGATTATATTTGGAAAAAAAAATGAAGAACTATTTCACTAAGTCTGAAAACTTTAATTCGAAATAGAGACACAAATACTGTCATGATAGCTGTGTACTGTCTCAAAAGTAATTGCATTTACGCGGGAAGGATCCATGTTTGAAAATGCCCAATCAATTTGTGTACCGGCAGGTGTAGTTGAATATTCTGCACCAAGCAGGGAACTAAAGTTTTTTTCTTGGAGCAGATTTCTTATTGCAGTCCTTGTAGACATTAAACAAATGTTAAAATCTCCAACAATTAGCACAGTTTGATTGCCTAACTCAGAAGTAAGGACTTCCTGAAGTTCTACGAT
The DNA here is from genome assembly GCF_042242935.1 of Bactrocera oleae. Classification (NCBI taxonomy): domain Eukaryota; kingdom Metazoa; phylum Arthropoda; class Insecta; order Diptera; family Tephritidae; genus Bactrocera; species Bactrocera oleae. The sequence goes on from NC_091537.1 coordinate 31,040,225, forward strand.
TAATTGTTTCACAGAGAAAGCTGAATTTCTATATAGAACCAGAATATTAATATTGAAACATATAAACAAAACCGCTTCTAAAACTTTGCGGCCTGAATTAATTTTCTTTACAGCTATTATTCTATAGAGCAAGCAATACTATGCTTTACATATATTATAATGCCCCGTTTATTTCTGTTGGTTGTTTCCGTGCTATCTATCCTCAGCTCGTTAATTGGAGTAAATCCTGGTATATCAAAACTTTCGCAAGGATAACTCCAAGTTTCTACAAAACATAAAATATCTGAAGATAGCATCAAACAGTCGCTTTTTATATCATTAATGTGAGCAAGAAGACTCTGAACATTTTGGAATAAAATTTGATGTCCTGATGTTCGGGAATTCATAAAACTGAAACTTGTTGTCAAAGCTTTATTTGTGTTCAATTCCCTCAGTTCCTTAAATACAGGATCCGATTCAGAAAATTTGTTAGAAGGAATAAAATTTCTTATGATGAATAGACCTTCTGCAGAAGTAGCTCGACTACAAGCGACATATATTGAAGCTCTAGGCATTCTGGGTGGAGTATGAACTACAACTTTATTATATGTGGCACCCTGACTTTTATGAATAGTTATTCCCTCAGCCGGAACAACTGGAAGCTGTTTTCTTTCAATTGAAATTTGTTCATTTCTTTTATATTCAAAAGATTTTAGAACTTTTTCAATTTTTGTCCAAGAACTTTCTAGAGGATGAGGCTTTTTTGATCGTGCTATCAAACCAACAGAAGGTTCCAAAAATTTAATCCACAGAATTGTTGGAAAAGAAAAATGGAAATCAATTTGCATAAGTTGTCCAGCTGCCCCATTAACCAAGCCATCACACGTGTTTATGTTCACTGTAATCATATATTTGGCGGAGGTTTTTAGTGTCAATTCATAGGGCAGTCCCTGCGTTTCAGAAGTTTTGAAAAGTTTAACTGTTTCCAAAATATCATCATTTTCATTTATACCAATTCCTTTAACTGAGTCTTTTGCAGTTGAAAGGAAAGCTTCTGTTGGGATTCGACTGAGCTTAAGGGCATTGAAATTATTTGTCTCTTCATTGGACCAAAATAAATGTATGGCATCATCGGGAACTTCTTCGAAATTATGTACTCGAGTTTCAATGAGTGATCATTTGTCATAGTACCAGATGCCATAAGATTTAATGCAATTGCAAAGGTCTGATCCTCCCGTTGTCTCATTATCTCTGTTAATTCAAAGTATTTAAATAACTCCCACAAAGGGGAACCAACTAAAGTGCTGTATGCATCATTGGGATTAGGAGAGAATATCCACTTATCTCCAACAGGTGAGCGTTGCTTCAAATCACCAAACACTATGATCGGTATACCACCGAAGGGGCTGTCTGTTTTGAAAATTTGTTTTAATCTCGCATCAACAGAGCTAAACATACGAGCACCTACCATCGATATTTCATCAATTATGATTAGTTTTAAATCGATAAGTCTGGAATACAATGAATTCACTGTGTCATTGCTAAGTGGCCTCAACTCTCTATTCAACTCATTAACAGGTAAAGAGAATATTGAATGAAGGGTCATTCCACCTATTCCGAATGCTGCTTTACCCGTAGGTGCGCAAAGAAGAACTTTTAAGGAACTTGGATTGGATCCAGGTGTAGAATTGTAACGATGGTTAAGAGCTTGATATATTGCAGATATCAAACGACTCTTTCCTACACCTGCACCGCCGCCAATGAACTCATAAAATGGGAGATTTGTTTTTAGGTGGTGCATCAAATGTATCAAATAGGTTCTTTGCTTAGTATTTAGACTTTGAACTAAAGAAAATAATTCCTCTGGAATTAAAGGGGGTAGTTTAATAAGTCTAATATTGAAATCAGATTCAGTGCCATTATCTGTTGAATCTTCACCATGCAAGTCCAGCTAATTTATATTTGGGTTTATTTCTGGAATTGCCAACACTCTCAACTCATTTTCCACTATAGGTAGTTCATTTTGAGCACCTTCGTCCAAGTCTATTTCATTATAAAGACTTTCTAGAACATTTTCAAGTTCTCTTTGCTCAAAAACATCCTATTTTCTATGATTTTCTTCAATTACAAGTATAATACGATGTGTTATGCAAGTCTGCTCATTATCATTTTCAATAAGATCTCGCTGTTCATTCCGCCAAGGATAGTAAAGCATTAACATTTCGCGGAAATACTCAACTCTGGCCAAATCTGGGTTAAACCTTCTATACCGAATAATACAAGGTTTGGTACGTTTTTTCACAAAACCGCTACCGTCTTTAAGAGGCATGACAACTCCGCTTTCTGGTAAATTATCGTCTTCCCTCTCTTCTTCTTTATGATCAATATATTGTGCTCTTCTACTAGGTTTAAAATATTTATACCTAGATGCAAAATCAGCTAAACAAAGAGTTTCTAACTGATCGGACCTTTGAACATAACGGTCTAAAATACCGGCTACGAATATTTCAGTCGAACCTGAAGGAAGGTTCTGAAGTTCCGCTCTAGGTTTTACCATTCGAACACGTTCCTCAGGTCGAAAGGTATTTATAAATATTTCTGCATTACTTGCTTCCGAAAGATGGAGCCCAATGCAGCAATATACTGCTTCTTGTGCAGATATTTCTGTGCCTGATATAAATTTGCGACCTATATGTTTAAGTTTTTGCTTAATAGTATAATTTCCAGCATTTACCTCTGATATAGCTTCATTTAAGAGCCTAGAATTCCCCTGTTAGACTTGTTAATATAATTAATTATATATGAACAGCAAGCATATGCATCCAGAATATATCGGATATCCATATTTGCTCTATGGAGTTCCAAAATCAGAGGATTATAAGCGTTTATAAAACGATCCTGTAATTTTCTTTTTAGAAAAATTTTGGGTTTTGTTAAACTAAACCTAAGGGCTAACAAATAGTCATTAAAAGACATATTTATTCCACTATCAGACAGGAAATGTTCAAAATCTCTTAAATTAGAAATGTCTTCTGTAGTCATATCTGAATTTAAAAGGTTTTGAATTTTGAGAAAGTTTTCCTTTTGTCTTTCTGAGTTTTGACTTGTTTCTGTAAGAAGTAACAGTATTTGCGTTGAAGGCATTGGTGGATATGGTATACCAAAACAACAAAACTGTTGTCCTCTTACTTCCCTAGTACAAGACCGACTGTGGTTATGCTTTTGATAACCCAAATAATTTTCTAAGTGGCTGATCAAACCATCGGTAGAAATATAATTGTCAATAAAACTAATGACATCAGGGAATGACTGAGGATCTTGAAGGTTGATCCTGGGAGCATTATTAAGCCAATACATGCCATGTACATGCGAGGAACCTCTCTGTTGAAACTCCAGTCTCCAGTAGAAATTTGTAACAAAATGCCGGCGTTATCTTAAAAAGCTTAAGAATTTGTCGATAGCGGTAGTCAAAATATCTAGCACAAGTAACCGCGTCTGCCCGAAATATCTTTAGAATCAACAGTTTAATAGAGGATGACCAAAAGCTCAACCCACTGAGATTCTGCAGCCGATAAAGTGATAAAGAAGGTTGGACGCCCAAATTGGCGAATCATAGCGATTGCCTTTTTCTTCTCAGCTTCCCAGTGCGCAGGTGAGGATCTAACGCCTTTCAAAACCTTGTAACCATCATCGTGTTGAATCAAGTTTTGAACAAAGTTTTCGTTTAATAGATTTTGGGCCGTAACTCGGTTGCGACCTGAAAACTTTCTAAGGCAAATGGATGTACTATTCTTAATTTGTAGCAGTTCTAATTTTTTGTAATCATAGAAGAACTTTGGAATGGTACACGCTCTTCTGTCAAAACGGCGAATTTCAGAACGTATTATCTTGCTATACGTTTCAGAGCATTTACGCTTCTGCCCAACGTATATTGTTCCAAATGACAACTCTTCTGAATTATTATCTTGAACTATGTCAATTAGTCTTTGTCCTTCACCTGGCGCCATAACTAAACGGTTATAGTCTAAGTTTTCTACAGGAATATTGTTCAAAAGAGTTTCTTGACCGCCTGGATTTAGCTCTGAAGGTAAAAGACCCGTGGGAATATTATTACCTGAAGGATTATCATGAGAAGTTTGTGCCGCATGAAAAGATTGAACCAATTGGGAATCCTCTGCAGATGCAACAAACGGAACTTCTTCTTGGTTATTTAATTCTGAAATCCAGTTTTCATTAATATGTATATTGTGCTCACGATACAGAGGGGTATTCACTAAGAACTGCAAAGCTTTCATAATCTTAATAACATGAGCCTCATCAAAGGACCTTTATAGAGATGTCACAATATTGTTAACAGAAATTGGTATATTAACAACAGCACTTTTGAGCAAACTCTGACCTTGATATCCTAACGGACGGATTGTCATAAAAGGCAATCTAGGCATTATGAGACGTTCTTCAATAGGGGTTAAACCTTTCAAACAATCCGGTATTTCAGGAAAGTTTAGACCGTTAGCTAAACATATTTTTAGAACGTTCTTTTTACCAATCGCATTTTTGCAAGTAGCACAAAAATTGTAATTTCCATCTTCTGAGGGAAATTTTTGCATTAAAAAGATGGCGGATGTAGCATTCGGGTGACCTTGCCCAATAGTTTCAAAATTTAATTTTCACTTGGTGTGAAAACTATAAGCCGCCGCAGCAAATACATATTTCAGTAGGGACCTTATTTATATTTTGGAAATAAATGTTTTTGAAATCTGTTAAATTGCCACTATTATCAGTTTCTATTACATTATTTTCTCTCGTTAATCGGATTCGTTGGGACTGCCTTTGGTTTTCAATTTGTCTATTGAGTGGGTTATCTCTACGAAGGCGAACTTGATCTTGTCTAAGACGTCTCTGATTCAAAATTTCTTCCCTCATACCCCTCCTACTAAGCTGTCGACGTTGTGTTTCTCTATCACGCTCCTCTCTCCTTATTTCTTTCTTCTTGCATGTTCCCTTTGCATTTGATTACGAATGCGCTCTAAATTCCTATACTCAGGATTTCTTGCGCGAAGTTCTCTATGATCCCTAGTGTTTCATCATAACGTACCTCAGGATTTTCTCGACGAGATCTATGACCTCGAGTATTTCTTATTTACTCTTCAGAGCGAATTTGTGGATCTTGCCGCCTTGTTCTATGTTGAACAGTATTTGCAACTTGCTCAACAGATCGAACCTCAGGGTCTTCACGCCGAGACCTATGACCTCGAGTATCTCTTATTTGCTCTTCAGAGCGAATTTGGGGATCTTGCCGCTTTCTTCTATGTTGAACAGTATTTGCAACTTGCTCAACAGATCGAACCTCGGGGTCTTCACGCCGAGACCTATGACCTCGAGTATCTCTTATTTGCTCTTCAGAGCGAATTTGCGGATCTTGCCGCCTTGTTCTATGTTGAACAGTATTTGCAATTTGCTCAACAGATCGAACCTCGGGGTCTTCACGCCGAGACCTATGACCTCGAGTATCTCTTATTTGCTCTTCAGAGCGAATTTGCGGATCTTGCCGCTTTGTTCTATGTTGAACAGTATTTGCAACTTGCTCAACAGATCGAACCTCGGGGTCTTCACGCCGAGACCTTTGACCTCGAGTATCTCTTATTTGCTCTTCAGAGCGAATTTGGGGATCTTGCCGCCTTGTTCTATGTTGAACAGTATTTGCAATTTGCTCAACAGATCGAACCTCGGGGTCTTCACGCCGAGACCTATGACCTCGAGTATCTCTTATTTGCTCTTCAGAGCGAATTTGCGGATTTTCCCGCCTGGTTCTATGTTGATTTGTATTGATAATTTGTTCGGACAGACGTACATCGGAATCTAATCTACGATTAGCGTGACTTACAGTATTTTGTGACTGCTCACTATCTCTATATAAAGAGTTTGCACGAAGAACTCTCATACGTCTTCTATTTTGAAGACGACTTAGTAATAAAGATTTTCTACTTAATCTAGGCATGATTAATTAATAATAAATGGATTAATATATAAAATACTTATAGATAATACTTATATAATTCAATCCGTCCGGGTGTTAAAAGTTGGATCCTAGGTGCTGCTCTCTTTCACTGTTTCCTTGTAAGTCCTTGCTATGCTATTATTCGTCACTGTACACTGTACTGTGTAATACACTAAAATTTGTTTGAATAAAGCACTTTACTTGTAAAGACATCTAGTGAAACTGAAACTACAAACACAGTGTACTGATATTTATTATACTCTTGCAACATGTTGGTACAGCTTACGTACTTTTGTATAAATATATATTACTTAGCTATTCACTAACATAATAATACATAATATTTAGTTATATTTATATTTTAGAAATTAGTAGTTTATTTCATTGTATTGAAATTAAGTTCTCGGAAAATCCCTCCGTAATTTACTTTTGTTAAATGCTTTCTAAAACAGGGGGATCTATGGTACCTATTTTGAAGGGTCTACCTATGAAGGCTAAATTAACAATAACTTACATATAATTAAGTATGTTATACACATATGTAGAGCAAGTATGTAGATTTTCTTCTTTCTGTCTTAATATCTAAACCTTTCATAAGCTGCCAACGGCGCTAGGTAAAAATGTAATTTTCTTGAGTTTACAGTTCACCTCATGACCTTCATATTAAAATGTGTCGCAAAACTGAAATAATAGACAGTAGCATGTAAACCGATGGTCGCAGTTTATCTATAACCACATAAAAAGGGTCTTTAGCCCTTTTGATACTACATTACTAATATTTATTTCATGAAATTTTTTTCTTGAAAGATTTTTTTGCTCTATACAAAGTCCAGCACTCTAAGAAACTTTTTTAGCATTGTATGGTATATTTTATAATAAGTTCAACATGATGGCTGAGAAAATATACCTAACCGCTGATTGTCACCAAATATTAGAAGAAATATATGTATATAGAAATCTATATCTATCACTTTAGGTGATGCAAACAACTCTTTGGTGAACAAAACTATACTCTGTTGCAACATGTTGCGAAAGTATAAAAATGTTGCGAAAGAATTCAACATTCATTACTCGATTATTATTTGGTATCTTCTTAACTTATGTTATTGATCATAGATTTATTTTGTGTCAATACTATTTTTTTCTCCGAATTTTTAACTTTTATAAAAAGAAGCTATTTAACTCAAACATGGTATATGTGATATAAACTGAACCAAAAGGGGTTAGATTTAATATGTGGGGTATATGAGGTTGCTGTTGTACCAGAGGAGCGGAAATCAGTATATTAGGGTTATAAGGTTTAAACAAAGTCTAGACCAATTTCATTCATATGCAGCGATATACATTATTTTTAAGAAAAACTGTCCATTTAATTTAATTAAATTATCAAATTGACGAAAAAAATTATATCATAAGTAATACATGTGAGCTGGGAAAATCAAAGACCAGAAAATTCCTCCAAACAGTATATTAAAATTTATTAAATGATATCGTGATTAAATTACAATCAAATTTGGTATCTTCTTGACTTATATTAAAGGCCATAAACTTAGTCTCAGTTTTATTGCTTGAAGTGAGATATACATATGTATGAATGTGATATTATATTAACTCCACCAAAGTGGCTAAATTTTATATTATAAGCTTAGGTGGCAAACGTCAACCAGAGAATCGGAATTCATTATATCAAGGTGTGAGGTTTAGACTTAGTATATACTAATTTCATTCTAATTCAGCGTCAAACCACATAATTTTTAAGAAATCTTTTCCACTTAATTTCGTTAAAATATCACGTTGATCAACCGGAACGGTGGAAAGACGGAAATCATATATATATTGGGGATAGAGAAATATATTCATTTTGACATTGCTCAGCTATACTCGAGAACATATTTTGAAGCAATTTTATATATAAAAAAAATAGTAATACTCACTGACCGACATATTCGGCATAAAACTGGTTAGAATAGCATTATAAGTAGTATATGGAATTTGAGGGCAGTATTAACCCGATTTTATTAATTTTTTCCAATACCACATACTACTAACATGCCACAGACTAATAAAATGCTCCCACTGTTTCATTAAGGTACCTCACATACCATCACCAATCAAATGGAGTAAAGTCAGACGAATGTTCGAAAATCCTGATATTAGTAACATGGGGGCTAAGGAAAATTTTCACCCGAATTGATCTTGTTATCAGTAAAACACGCTCTCTCATTTTCATTGAGATAACTCACATATGCGGTATAAAGTCACGCGGAAGTTCAAAAATATTTATATTAGATATATGAGGACTACAAGAACTATTGATCCGATTCAATCAATTTTTGAAACAAAGACATACCATTATCGATAATTTGATTTATTTATTTTATTATATGAATTTCAATTATATATCTTACACAATGGCCGATATTTACGGTAAAATGTCAACTATAGGTACTGGGGTCCACATATTCGGTACCTAGAGGCTTGAACAGTTGTGGTTCGATTTAGAGAATTTCTGGTCACAAGGTGGCATACTTTAAACATATTATTCACGCAAAGTTTTACGCCGATATAATCATTGTTGCTTGATATGCATAGTGGAAAGTGAAAGAATCAAGTGGAATTTAAAATGGTGTCATATGGAAAATAGACGTGGTTGTAATCCGATTTCACCCATTTTCGCACCATAACATAGAAATATAAAAAGAATGCTATGTATCAAATTTGGTTGAAATCGGTTAAAAAGATTTGGGTTTTCACTTAAAAGTGGGCGGTGTCACGCCCACAGTCTAATTTTGAACGCGGTTCCTATAAAGTCATCTCATACCATCCCTGAGATAAAATTTAATGTCTCTGGCGTGTTTAGTGCTTGATTTATCGCGGTTTTAGTAGTTTTTAACAGTACCTCTACATGGGGAGTGGGCGGGGTTGTCACCCTATTTCACCCATTTTCATACCGTATTTAGAGGTGCTAAAAACATTTGCTTCCAGTGAATTTTGTTTTATAGCTTTAGCAGTTTAGGAGATATGCACATTAAACCTAATAGGGGCGAGACCACGCCCACTTAAAAAAAAAATTTTAACTGCAGATGCCCCTCCTTAATGTGATCTCGTGTACCAAATAACAGTCTTGTATCTTATTGCGGAGCTTAGTTATGACAATTTATTTGTTTTTGATTAATGGCATTTTGTGGGCGTGGCAGTGGTTCGATTACGCCCATCTGCAATACCAACCGTCTTACTGTATCAAGAAACATGTGTACCAAGTTTCATAGAGATATCTTAATTTTTACTCAAGTTACAGCTTGCACGGACGGACAGACGGACGGACGGACAGACAGTCACCCGGATTTTAACTCGTCTCTTCATCCTGATCATTTATATATACTTAACCCTGTATCTAACTCGATTAGTTTTAGGTGATACAAACAACCGTTATTTGAACAAAACTATTATACTCTGTAGCAACAGGTTGCGAGAGTATAAAAACACTAATTAATAAACCAAGATAAATTTTAAATATCAACCGAAGTACAATAAGACTTGTTACATGAACCAAAGCTACAGACAAAAGCCCCATTAAAGTGATGTATCTATTAAAAATATTATTTGAAAGCGGTAAGCAAAATCAGTAATCAGTTTCTACAGTTGGTATTTGCACGTTCGTGATATCCAGATGTGAATTTAATTGATTACAGGGATTTCTAATACACATTTTAATTGGCAACCTATACTTTTCTTGTCCTTAGTTATTATGAAAGCCCTTGACAGTACGCCACTTCCACCGTCAACCAATTTAGCAACAAATAAACTCGTATTAACTGTTCTCTCATATTTTGAACACAAATATTATATTTTTATTATTTTTTTTTCACAAAGTTTTTCATAAATCACATATGTTGTGAAAAAGTGGGGCAGTATGTGTGAGTGCGTTTCCGTTATGTAACAATTATCGATTTATTTACTTAATAATGAGAGTTTGCATGACCACCACCTTTTGCACTAGCGGATCCTGAACCAAAAGATGTTGCAGTGGCATCTGCCTTAGCGTTGGATTCACCTCCATAACTGGACGAACTCGAGCTTGAAGACGCTGAAGCTGATGAACTGGATCCCCCGTAGCCGCCTCCAAAACCACCTTGGCCTCCTGGACCTCCAAATCCACCCTGACCACCATATCCACCTTGACCTCCAAATTCTGCGCCGCCTTGATGACCACCACCGCGTCCGTGATGACCTCCACCTAATCCACCGCCTCCAGCGCTAACCTGGGCGCCAGCGTTGGCATTAGATTCGCCACCACCTCTGTGAGGCATGGCACAAGCGACAGCTACTGTAGCCAAAAGTACAGTGATCAACTTCATGATTAGATTAATTTGGTTACGGGAGTAGTAGATATAACTAACTACAAAACAAAACTAGCTTCTCTCCGTCATCCGATAGCAATTTTATAGCAAGCGAGTTAGACCAAAACAAATATTACTGCTTGTGCTGGGAGAGCAAACAGTATACAGCCAACGCCAAAAGCGACGTAAGAGATTTCACGATGATGGCACAAACAAATAAATGTTTCGAATAAGTGTGAAAAAATCGGACGCCAAAAATAGCAACAAATTACAATGAAAAAGAAATGCTCTAGTATATGAAATGCTTAAAACCAAAATAAAGGAGCAAATGAAAAAACCTCCACAAATAGCTCTTTAAACAAATCCAAAAGTTTTGTTTTATACTCGATATTGCAATTAAGGTTTATTAGCATTTTGTTTTAAAAGTAATTAAACTCAGTTATTTTCTTTAGTCATAAATTTTAGAAGAACAATTACAATAATTATAATTAATGGGCTTGTCAAACACTCATTAAAACAACTTAAACAACATTAACATAACATCTATTATATGCCCTATATTAGTATATATTTTATAAGTATATACATGTACATACATATGTATAATGAGCTTTTATTTTGCTCAAAACTCATATTTCGAACTCTTCGTAGCACTTTGTTCTTGTTTAACTGGTCACTGTTTGTCAATAAAATTCGAAAATTCCAGTCAGGCCAACAGTGTCTAATGAACTTCCAAGTGGAGTTAATGTTTTTATTATACTCACGCAACATATTGCTACAGAGTATTATAGTTTTGTTCACCTAATGGTCGTTTGTAACATCTAAAACTAATCGAGATAGATATACTGATACATATGTATGTACATAAAAATTATCAGGATGACGAGACGAGCTAAATTGCGGTTGACTGTCTGTCCAATTCGGGTCAATACTTTCCTTAGCCCCCAAATACCTAATATAAATATTTTCGAACTTCCGGTTGACTTTATACCGCATCTATCAAGCAATAGGTAAAAAATCTTAATGAAATTCCGAAAGAATCTCTTTCTAATAATAATAGTATCTTCTTGCCTCTGAATGTAAATAATGGATGCATTACTTTCTACTTTTAATTAAAATAAAAAAAATTCCGTATTTCACTTTAGAGCATAAAATGTTCGATTACACCCGAACTTAGATCTTCTTTACTTGTTGCAATTAACTTTGCGCTCTCGTAACTTCGTCTCCATATAGGCCCCAGGTGTTCAATGGGATTGAGGTCTGGACTCTGGGCACTTTTTCACGTTGTACAACAACCATTCCTTAACCACTAAAGCAGAATGGTTGGGGTCGTTATCCTGAAAAAAGCAGTAGCCACCATTTAAAATGAGTTTAGCTGCTGACGGTGCAAAATTACTTTTTAATATTACCAATTAGTAAATTCTTTACATAATTCCTTCGATGAAAACAATTTGCACCCACTGCACTTCTTTTGTTTCATTGCACCACACACCGCACAATGCAGCCTTCTCCATGCTGACAGTTTAATTAAATTTTTAGCACTTACGCCATACAAATCGCCCACCATCAGATCCAAATAAATTTAATTTGAACTCATCTGTAAAACTTACAGAATCACAAAATTCGTTAACATGATGGATATACTCTTTGAAATATAGTAAAAACTTTCTCTTCGATAAGCGTGACTTGTTTCGTGGAGTTTACGCTCTAAAATTAGAAGAATCCAAGAAGTTCCAAACGGTTTGAGGATGGTATTCCAGCTTCCTCGAACTTCTTGACCTTAGCGACAGAGGATATTTTGGGGTTTTATTTGACACTCCGAGCAACTTTATTTTCAGCCTGGGCTATGAAAATTTTTGTGGGCGTTCCACTACCATCAAGTCTTCCAACTACAATAGATTTTTTCAATTTAGCAATAATTTTGTTTCTTATCAATATTTGACTGCCTGAGCCTGTAAATCTTTAGATATTTGTTCATTCACCATTTTTTCCTCAAAAACTACAACTGCAAAAAATGAGTTCACTTGGCAAGAATACATTTTGCCCATGCTCAAATAATACCAGACAAAGATAACTATATCTACCGGCTAACTACATTGAAAGTGTTGCCAACGTAAGTGTATAAGTTTTTTTTTGGTTCCTCAAAACAGTGATATTGTAATGCTTTCCAATCGTTAACATCAAAATTGATTTATTTTTAATATATTATTGTTAAAAGTACTAAAAATATATAAGATTCTAATTGTTATTCTTTGTTGCAGTTTAAAACTGAAATACTTTTAGAGAGAAAAATCCCTTCAAAGTCAAAGCATCTCTCTGTACAAGTTTTTTTGTTTTGGTTCACTGTATAAATAACTCCAAATCTAACTCGATTAGTTTTAGGTGCTACAAACAACCGTTAAGTGAACAAACCTATTATACTCTGTAGCAGCATGTTGCAATATAAAAATTATGTGGCTCCTGAATAACAAAAGTGAATCCAAAATAACGCTGTTAGTTTTGGAACTGTTTAATAAATCTGGTCATTTAAAATACAGACTATGATCTGTAAATTCAAGTTAACCATCAAACCAAAGGTAAACCATCTTAATATAATATGTATGATTATGATAACTAAATAAGTGAATATAACCATTTTTAGTTTTCTAAATAAGTAAGTAAGAGAGTAGCGAGGAGATGTGCACGAAATAGAGTTTCACTGCACATTATTAAATAAAATAAAACAAACGGATGAATTAATTCACTATATATTTCAATAAAAAAGTTTCTCAATACAAAAGTTCATATTAAAAAAGGTTCATCCCGCCCTCACTTAATTCGTATTTATTTAATCTATTAAAGTTGTACTATACTAAGTGCTAAAAAAGCTTAGCCGAAGGACGATGAAGACGAAGATGCTGAAGCTGAAGACGAAGCACCGCCCCTACCACCACCACCAGACGAACTAGAACTTGCGGATGCTGATGATGAAGCAGAGCCACCGCCGCCACCACCACCTCGTCGAAAACCACCAGGACCTCCGAAACCACCTCCATATCCGGGACCACCGCCAAAGCCTGGACCGCCACCAAAGCCTGGACCAATACCAAAGCCTGGACCTCCACCAAAGCCAGGACCTCCACCAAAGCCGGGAGCGCCACTGAAACCAGGACCACCAAAGCCTGGACCACCACCAAAGCCAGGACGACCAACTCCGCCACTAAATCCAGGACGGCCGAATCCACCACCAAATCCACCGCCACCGAAGCCACCAAATTGTGGCAGAGAGGAAGCAGCTGCAATCAAAAGCACCATAACAAATAGAGCTTTCATGATATTACACTATTTTCGGCAAATGGGTCTGAACTAAAATAGTGTCGGATTTTTCTTGTGAGCTGCTGCGGTGCGTGCGTTTATGACTTCACAGTTCACACTAATGCTTAATGGTTACTATGAGAAAATTATTTATACTCAACCTTTGGCAGCACAACTACAACATTATTTACTCTATACAAGATTTGCAGGTATTAAATAATACCTCAACGCGCACATGAACTAGAAACGCACGCGCTCACTCTCTCGCACACCAGCCACTATGTAGTAGGCCATGATTTGAGAATGACATAATTACATACATATGTCGATAGAAATACGGCATGGAAATATTCGTGGGTTTTCTAACCAATTCGGCAAAAATCTACAAGCCGGACGGCAAATGCTGTAAGATAACAATAAACATACTCTCAAAAGTGCCACTCAATCAATAAGCATTGAAAATCGTGAATAGTTGATCTGCAAACAATGGCTAAGAAGAGTGTTCGAACATAATCGTTAGCAGCAGTGTTTTCTAATAAAGCAACTGGTGATTCCCAAATAAATATTCATCTGAAAAAAAATAACACAATCAAAAACAATTAAGAGACAATCGAATTCGTGAGGAACCGAATGTGAAACACTCTTACCATAAATGATATTTTTTTTCCATCGTTTTCTCCAAACTTGCGTTTTTTACAATAACTAACACTAATTACAGAATGACTGTGACATTAGACAACTACATTAATCAATCGACATACCGAAGTTCACATATATATATATAACACATGGGCTGAAAATGACCGGGCCTAATAAATATCACACGGTTTTTTCTGTTCAAAATTGGCTTTATTCATCAATATAGTCTCCATCAAAAGCAACACAGCGCCGCTCCAACGTTTTAATACCACTTTTGTACAACGATTTGTCTTTTGTCTCAAAATGGGCATCAGTTTCAGTGATAACCTCTTCATTCGAGCGAAATTTCTTACCGGCGAGCATTTTTTTGAGGTCTGTGAATAACCAAAAATCGTTGGGAGCAAAAAAAATCCGGTTTGTTAGTTTAAACATGGTCAAACAATGCTCAGAATTACCAACCCGAACATTCTCAAGAACAAATGCTCATGCAATTTAAAGCGAATATGTTCTTTTGAAATCCTTACGATGTCAGCTATATCACGCAACTTCACTTTCCGATCATTCAGATCAGTTTTATGGATTTTTTATGCTGTTTGTTTTGCTGTGTCCGCTGTTTTTTGCATCATTGGAGACTCTACGACCACGTTTGATCAGCAAACCAACGTTTTATTGTAGTTTCTGATGATGTTAAATCCCCATAACACTTTTCAAGACATTGCTTTGCTTTAACCGTATTTTTTTCCCATCAAGAAGTGTAAAATTAAATTGTTTTCATCCATTGTTTCTAAAATAACAGAAGTAGCGTCACTCTTAGCACAATAGCTCGCAAACTAATGAATAAAATGTCACGGAAAGCTTTCTTTTGAAGGTTAGTACTAACTGAAAATGTGTGATGCCCGGTCATTTTCAGCCCATGTGTCATTATATTATATGTACCTATGCCTAATTAGACGGCTTCTATACACAGATTCTTTTGACCCTCGTTTTCGGCAAATTCTCTTTTGGTGTCGCTCTGTGCATTCACACGGTCAAAAAGAGTCCAGCAACTCGAGTCTAGTTTTTCTGCATGCCTTTTCACAAAATTTTCGTAAATATTTGTGCGGTTCGACTGCGCAACACTTAGAGCGTGTTGCATATTTCATTTGTATGTTGGGATGGTGGTCCCACATTTTGCTTGCAATGAATTAGCATGAATGTGGTAGAACAATATGCATAGTACCTACCCGCTTAATAGTTTCAAAGAAATACTTAAGACGGGAATTCCCTAATCCACCAGAATGTATTGAATAATCGCTACTAATATTTTCAAGGCCAAATTTATAACAGG
Organism: Bactrocera oleae; assembly: GCF_042242935.1. Classification (NCBI taxonomy): domain Eukaryota; kingdom Metazoa; phylum Arthropoda; class Insecta; order Diptera; family Tephritidae; genus Bactrocera; species Bactrocera oleae. The sequence goes on from NC_091537.1 coordinate 31,055,805, forward strand.
AATTTCATAATATTTAAGTATTAAAAATTCATAATTTCTTTACTCCGTATCAAAAATTCATAATTTCTTTACTCCATAATCTATATCTTAATTTTCTCCTTATTTACAATTTTTCAAAATATTTCTATTGTTCTATGCATACATATTTGCATATTACATACAAAAAATAGATAACAGAATTGAAATTTGCGAACGAATTCATTTGAAAGCGAGCGCTTTTGCAACCATTCAAAGAATTTGAAAGTGAAAAGGAATGCTGAAAAGGGTAGCAGTGAGCTGTTACGAACAAGAACACAAAGCGGGCCACCCAAACACGAGTGGCCTTCGTCTTTCCTCGTCGTCCCCTCGCCCTCAATAAACCGGTTTGGGTTACAAAAGAATCTGTGTGTAAAAGCAGAGTTATGCAACGAAAAGTCGTTATATGTTCAAAACAATACTACTTTTTGGTTGAGATGTTGCACTGGTAAAAAACGGAACCATTGGCATGCGTACACGCCAATGCACACATATGTATATTCATTTGGTACAACATACGCATGTACTAATATACTAGAATATTTCATAGTTCGCACTAGAGTATGTGATGAACCGTTAAGCATTATCGGCACAACCATGTGTACAAACGAGTATGCAAATTGTGTAATGATCTGTAAGGTTATAACCAAGGTTGCACAATTTTTATACTCTCGCAACCTGTTGCTACAGAGTATAATAGTTTTGTTCACCTAACGGTTGTTTGTATCACCTAAAACTAATCGAGTTAGATATAGGGTTATGTATATATAAATGATCAGGATGAAGAGACGAGTTGAAATCTGGGTGACTGCCTGTCCGTCCGTGCAAGCTGTAACTTGAGTAAAAATTGAGATATCTTTATGAAACTTGGTAGACATGTTTTTTGGTACCGTGAGACGGTTGGTATTGCAGATGGGCGTAATCGGACCACTGCCACGCCCACAAAACGCCATTAATCAAAAACAAATAAATTTCCATAACTAAGCTCCGCAATAAGATACAAGACTGTTATTTAGTAAACAGGATCACATTAGGGAGGAGCATCTGCAGTTAAACAATTTTTTTTTAAAAGTGGGCGTGGTCCCGCCTCTAATTTAATGTGCATATCTCCTAAACCGCTAATGTTATAATAACAAAATTCACTGGAAGCAAATGTTTTCAGAACCTCTACCTACAGTGTGAAAATAGTTGAAATCGGGTGGCACTCCGCCCACTCCCCATATAACGGTACTGGTAAAAACTACTAATAGCGGGATAAATCAAGCACTAAACACGCCAGAGACATTAAATTTTATCTCTGGGATGGTATGAGATGACTTTATAGGAACCGCGTTCAAATTTAGACAGTGGGCGTAGCACAGCCCACTTTTAGGTGAAAACCCATATCTTGAGATCTGCCTAACCAATTTCAACAAAACATAACGTTATTTTCATATTTCTATGTTATATTGCGAAAATGGGCTAAATCGGACTACAACCACGCCTATTTCCCATATAACACCATTTTCAATTCCATCTGATTCTTTCACTTTCCACTATGCATATCAAGCAACAATGATTATATCGGGGTAAAACTTTGCGTGAATAATACGTTTAATGTATGCCACGTTGTGACCAAAAATTGTCTTAATCGAACCAAAACTGTTCAAGCCCCTAGTACTAAATATGTTGACCCCAGTGCCTATAGTTGACCTTCTACCGAAAATATCAGCCAATCCACATATCAGCCCTTCCTTACTTGTTTATATAAAAATTTTTGGATCAAAATTTTTTAATCTCTTTGTTAGGATAAAAAATTAAATTTTTTCCTATGTAAGGATTAAAAAGTAAATTTTAATTTCTTAACCTAAGATGTTTGGGATTAAAAATTTAAAATATTATTTTCTGATTTGAAAGAACGCGAAAAAATGTTATTTCTAAAACAAATTATTTTTTAATTCTTAGTTATAGGCTTGCAATTAAAATTTTTCTTTTTTCTTTTTCAGTCCGGTAGTTATTTTTAATTTTTAATCCGGTTTTTTGGGTGAAAATTTTTTTATATTTTTTAATCCGGTATGTTGGAGTAAAATTGTCTTTTGTACCTGGCAGTTTTTTCCGTATTTGGTATTACAAAATAAGAAAAATTTATTCAAGCGTTAATTTAATTTTTTTAATGCATTATTTGCAACCCTGGTTATCACCACAGCACATCTGGACACATAGAGATATATGTCTTTATTTGAACAGTGCATATGTATATGTACATATTTACTTACAAAATTAAACTATTCTTTTCAAACTATTCGTTTTTCAATGAATCAAGTTATTATGTTTGAAATTCGGGATTCTCCCAGACTTCAGACGCTCATAGAAGCTAAATATGTACATATATGGATAAACATAGAAGCGAGGAAATAACAGGTATTATTATTTTGTGTGTATATTTGCGACTTAAGGCCCGCACACCTTCTTCAGAGGTTATGACGTATTTATACTTTTTCACATCTGCTGAATATATGTATAATTGCATACTAAATACATATCTGCATATATTATATGTATGTATACATATATTTGAACTTCAAAAAGGTTATTTATCTTTGTCAAAGCAGCATTTCAATATACATATTCCATACAGGCAATATACATACATGAAGTCTAAAATAAACTGAAAAATTTGTATTCGAGCCGACAGTCACAATCACAGCTGAGAAGAGTGGAATCAAAATAACAGTATTACGATGAGAATAAAAATTATACATTAATCAATTAAATCATAATATGGTTTACCAGAAAGATTCATAAACACAATGGAATCTTAACAATGAATTTTGACTAGATCTTCTTACCGTGGAGCATCTGTTACGAGTATTATGACGGGAATTACGAAAACAAGTGAAGAAGGGTTAAGTTCGAGTGTAACCGAACATTTCATACTCTTGCAACTTTTAAGAATCAAAGCCGGGGAAATACCCTTAGGTGTCGCAAAACTATATATTAAGAAATGTAGTTGTGTGTTTTATTACTATATTTTGCTTCTTGTCATTGCTCAGGTATACTTGAGGACTTATTTTCAAGTATTTTTATAAATATAAAAGTATAAACATATGTTGCGTAAAATCAGCCGGATGTTCCGAAATCGGAAAAAACAGGTATTCAGGACAATTCTGAATTGGCATAAGAAATCAAAATGGAAAGTCTTGATAATTTCTGGACACGTCTCCAAGCTGCATATGATGTCATACAAGAATCTGACGACTCAGATCTACCTGAACATTTTAAATCCTCGGCCTGCTTCAAGTACGAAAACTGCTTAGACCAGTTTGAAGAAACAAAAGCAATGTTTTCTGAGCAATTAAAATTAATTAAAGCAATTGCACCTACTGCACAACCGAGAGTAGAGCTGCCACAAATTCAATGTCAAGAGACATTCTGGCATCCATCTCAAGGTGTCCGCATGTGACACAGAAATATTTCATGGTGGTTATGAACAATGGCCGCCCTTCCGGGACATGTTTACAGCCGTTTACATAAGCCTCCCACAATTATCAAATGTACAAATATTGTACCCCCTCCGATACAAAACGAAAGGTCAAGCAGGCATAATAGTCAAACAGTTCGCACTAAATGACGATAATTTCAATCTGCCTAGCTATTTGGAAGCTCTCAAAGCAAGATACGAAAATGAAAGAATATTGGTCGATAAGCAAGTAACCATACTAATGAACTTGCCTAAAATTCAAAAAGAAACAAGTGAAGAATTTATTAGACTACAATCCACTGTTTCTAATTGTTTGTCGGTTCTATCGACTCAAAATATTCCCACAGACAGTTGGGACCCTATTCTGGTAAATATTTGCACCGCCACTTTACCAGAAAAATCGTTACTTTTGTGGGAGCAATCGCTCTCATCTCGGAAAAAAGCCCAAATGAAAGAATTTCTAACTACCCATTACGAAATAGCAGAAAGGGTAGACAAAAAAATAGTCAGAACGAAAACCGTTCAACACGACCTAAATAGAAGCTTCAATAGACCCCAAGCCAGTAGCAACAACAATTTAAATAGAAAATTTTTTAAAAACCAATCGTTCACATCCGAACAGATAAAAAAACGTCATGCGAATTGTGCACAGGAGGGCATAAGCTCAAACCTTGCGCGACATTCAAAAAACTAAATATTTTCGATATAAACCATTTTGTAAGAAAAATGCAAATTTAATTGCGTATATTGCCACAAAAGACATTATTCAATGTTACATATCATAAATTTGTTCAGCTTATCTCAAATTATTGTAAAAATTGCCACGGGATTAATTGCAACAGCAAATCCCGAAAACCGCCAAGAAGCACCATGCTGCTCAAAGGCATTAAAAACGAAAATGCTACACAGCGAAAACCAAAGTGGGGTACTACTACCCACAGCAGTCGTCTCCATCGAAAACCGAGGAGAACTGTTTAAGGTTAGGGCCTTAATAGACCAAGGATCACAACGATCATTTATAGCGTCTAGGTCAAAAAATAGGCTACAACTGCCAGCAAAATACTCGAATTTTGAAATTACGGGAATGGCAGGAAAGTAGTCCAAAATTCAAATAAAATCTGCCCCATTACCCTAACTTCCCTCAAAGCGGTTAATCGCATTCAAGCAGAAGCTATTGTCTTACCGCAACTAACAAATATGCTTCCAAGCTATTACATAAATAGCAAGCATTGGCAAAAGGTTTCAAACGAAAAGCTAGCAGATCCCAACACCAACACTCCCGCTTCTTTAGATAATACTCGAAATTATTGAGAAAATTTCAAACACACTTCCGGCACAAAATACTATTTTTGGTTGGATCCTAAGTGGACTAGTTACGGAACCAGTAACCGCCTTGACCACTCAAGTTGAGGAAATCTCAAATGAATAAAGTTAGAAGAGCTCCCCCCCAAATCAATTACAACCCCTGAAGTTCAGTATTGTGAAGACTTTTACAAAGCCACAACTACTAGATCAGCTAATGGTCGGTACATCGTATGACCACCACTAAAACAACAATTTCCCAACACACTTGCCTTAGGTCACTCTCGCACCTTTTTAAGTATGGAAAAAAACTTACGTAAAAAAGGTGAGCTTAAGCCAGAATACCATGACGTGTTCGAAGAATACCTCCATTTAGGTCACATGGAGGAAGTAAGCGCAAGCGAAAAAGTCATAAATGTCAAATACTACTAATTTTACTTTCCTCATCACGCAGTAGCAAAGCCAGATAAAGAAATAACAAAAATGGTCTTCAATGCCTCACGATCCACTAGCGCAGGAAATTTCCCAAATGATATTATATTTACGGGACCCACACTCCAAACAGATTTAATGCTCCTAATATTTAATTGGCGTATATTCAAATACGTATTCAACGGAGACGTCGAAAAAATTTATAGACAAATAGTCGTACATAAAGACGATCAAGATTTTCATCGAATTATTTTTAGAAAATCTCCCAATAGTCCACTACGCGACTATAAATTAAAAACAGTTACTTTTCGCGTCAACTGTGTGCAAAGTCAGAATTTTCTATGGCAACCTAAGTGTTAAAACCTCAAACGTTTGTAGACGATATCCTGTCTGTAAGTCACAGTCTTCCACAAAATATACCAAAAGAAAATTTGTTGCACATGGAAAGCGATATCTGACCAGTTTTCATACACTACAGAGTCAATATCAGCATTATCCGCCTTAACAAAACGCCAAATTTTATCCTCTGTGGCAAAACTTTTTTACCCCGCAGGATGGCTTTCGCCAATTATGATACAAGCCAAAATCCTAATACAAGAATTATGGCTAGATGGAACCGACTGGGATGAACAAGTAAAACCACTTCGTTTAGAAAAGTGGTCCCAGCTTGCAAACAATCTAAATGGTATCTCACAAATACAAATCCCTCGATGGGTAAACTATGTCCCAGAGCACAAAGTCGAATTACATGGCTTCTGTGACGCCTTTGAAAAAGTATATTGCGCCACTACTTACGTTCGCACACAAAGCGATATTGCGACCACAAGCCACTTACTCGTAGCAAAAGCAAAAGTTGCTCCTTTAAAAACAATAAGTCTACCACGACTTGAACTGTGTGGAGCGCTATTACTAGCCAAACTAATATCCATGGTGGGAATGCATATAAACACGTCAAAATACAAATTATATCTGTGGTCCGATTCGGAAATTGTACTAACTTGGTTGGAAAAACCATCATATGCACGGAAGACGTATATTTTTTATTAAACATCTCAAATACTTGACCTAGTAGGATCAGCCACTTGGCGACACGTAGCCAGTGCTGACAATCCAGCTGATCTAGGTACAAGAGGATGAAAACCTCTGCAGCCTGCCTTCACCTCCCATGCATAACATAATTGCCCCAGAGAGTCGAAAAATCGACACTTTTCATACAACCCTGGATGATAAAGACATCCTTGAACGATTTTAATCGTTGCCTCGAGCCTAAAGAGTTTTTTACATGTTAAAATTTGTAAAGCAACTCAAAACCTAAGCCAAGGGATCAGCAAACTCCAAATGTGATACAGTGGCGCAGCTAACCTTACAAAAAGCAAAGGTCGCTCTTATCGCATATACTCAAGCGCGCTAATTCAGCCGCGATATATCCCTATTAAGAGAATCAAAACCTATTGATAAAAGGAGTGCCCTCCTAGTTCTAAGCCCATTCCTAGGCACGAAAGGTCTTCTTCGTGGGAATGGTCGGCTTGTCAATTCAAGCCTAATATATAACGAGCACCCATAATTAAACCGGAGAAATATACTAATGCTTCATGCCGAACACCGCCTCAAGCAACATATGTTCCGCTAGGAATTTTATATTCCCCGACTTAAGACCCAAATAAAAAAGTGGATTTTCCTGTGCAAAATCTGCACAATGCACAAGCAGAAGATGCAAACACAGATTATGGTAGCACTTCCACCGGAACGCTGCAGCTTCGCTCTGCCCTTCTCCATCACAGGTGTCGATTTTGCTGGGCTTTTTCAGATAAAGGCGTCCATGTTAAGATCTTCTACTCTGATGAAAGGTTATGTGGCTGTCTTTGTCTGTTTTATGACAAAAGCAGTACACCTTGAGCTTTGTACTAATCTGACAAATGAGGCTTTCCTTGTGGCATTTGCTCGCTGCGTCGGACGATGCGGCTTTCCATCGAAGATAATGAGCGACAATGGTAAAACATTTATCGGCGATCAAAGAGCCACCAAATAATAGTTTGTAGACTTTATAAAACAAGTCTCACCTGATATTGTACTAAAGTAAGTGTCCCAAGGCAACTTAATTGGCAATTTATCCCCCAAGCGCTCCTCATATGGGTGTTTTATGGGTATCAGCTGTAAAAAGCTTCAAACTCCACTTTAAAAAGGTATCTGGAAATTACAAATTGAATTACGAAGAATTCACGACATTATTAATTCGAATTTAAGCCGTTCTTAATTCACGACCTCTCACAATCCTCTCGCAAAACCCCTCAAATTTCTTAGCCTTAACTCGAGGGCACTTTCTTAAGGGAACACCCATTCTGGTTATACCTGAGCCAGGCGTGGAGTCGGCTTGGGCGCATAGAGAAGCAGCATTATGGCTTCGACAGTCACATACGAGAAGTTGATCTTCGTACGCAAAGCGGGACGCTAACCAGACCGCTCGTGAAGCTGTGCCGCCGATAATATCGACACAGCAAATCGAAAACTTACAACCGATACTCCCGCAATATAATAAAATAATCAAATCAGAAACAAAAAACCGAAAAACCACGCAACGGGTTTTCCCCAACGCCCCGTGCTGCAGCTGAAACTACCACTGCAACGATGCTTGTATCAGCATCCGCTCCTCGTCTTGGCACGCGACCACCACCGACGCTATCATCACTGCCTTCAGAGGCACATCGCCTTCAGAGACACATGCCTGCCTTCAGAGGCACATCCCATATGTCGGCGCCCACACCGTCCGCAACATTGTAGGGATTTTAATGGTATGCGAGTCCACGGGTCTGTGTCAAATTTGCAGCAGGCCACATCATCGTGAGGCGCGACGTTGGTCGGCTAACTACCCTTAGCAAGCGCGCAACACGACCTCAACCCTCAACAACACCATAAGACACTGTCACACCACATTAATACACATCCACATCACCACACCTACTTACCATACATTCCACATCACTGCACCAACACGCACACAACTACAACACCACCACGATCACACCACCATGAAGACATCACAATGTATATAAAAGGCACCAAAGAAGGATCCCGTACGCTTTTTAGCATCGATTCGCTACGACGGACGGAGCATCTTTCGATTCGAGTACACGCCTACCCTACATTCGATTCGTTTTCATCTGGTTTATTATTAACGGTGAGTAAAACCAAAATTAATAAATTAATTAGTTAAATTTTAAATTTTGTTGAAACTGATGGAATAGTTTCAGAGATATGTGATTTTTCCTAAATGTGAGCGGTGTCACGCCTATTGTCCAATTTTGACACCTGTTCCTATAAAGACTTTTGTGTCATCTCGAATGTTAAATTTAATATCTCTGACTCATTTCGTTATTGATTTATCGCAGTTTTAGTAGTTTTTAACAAAACCGTTATTAGGGAGAGTGGGCGTGGTTATCATCCGATTTAACCTATTTTAATGATGTCCCAAGAGGCGTTGAATAATCATTAAGATATCTCAATTTTTACATAAGTTATAGCTTGTACGGACGGACGGACAGACAGAGAGTCACTCGGATTTCAACTGGTATCATCATCCTGATCATTTATATATGCGAGTATATAACCCTATATCTAACTCGATTGTTTTTATACTCTTGCAACATGTTGCTACAGAGTATAATAGTTTTTTCACCTAACGGTTGTTTGTATCACCCAAAACCAATTTAGTTAGATATTAAGTTATATATTATATATACATAAATGATCAGGTTGAAGAGACGAGTTGAAATGCGGGTGTAACTTAAGTAAAAATTGAAATAACTCGATGAAACTTGGTACACATATTTCAGGGCGCAGGACGGTTGGTATTCCAGACGGGCGTAATCGGACCGTTGCAACGCCCACAAAACGCTATTAATCGAAAACCAATAAATTGCAATAACTAATATCCACAATAAGATACAAGACTGTGTCACATTAGAGAGAGGCATATGCAGTTTAAAAACATTTTAGAAATTGGCGTGGTTCCGCCCTCTAATAGGTTTAATGTATATATCTTTGAAACCAATAAAACTATATCACCCAAATTTGCATAGAGTAAATTGTGTTAACCCTTTTTACGATAGTGTAAAAATGGGTGAAATCGGGAGATAACCCCGCCCACTCCCCATATAACGGTATGGAGCAAAAATACTAAAAGGGCGATAACTCATAAAAGAGACTAGTCACAGACGTCGAATTTCATAAATTGTAAAATGTGCGCGGCCCCTTTACACCTTTTAAAGAAAATTGGGTGAAAATTTTACCTAGTCCCCATATAACTAATATCAGGACTTTTGAACATCCGGCAGACTTTACTCCATATGATTGGTGATGGTATGTGAGGTACCTTAATGAAACCCTGGGAGCATTTATTTAGTCTGTGGCATGTTTGTAGTAAGTGGTATTGGCAAAGATTGATAAAATCGGGTCAATATTACCTCTAACTTCCATATATTGCTTATAATGATTTTCGTTATTCTAACGAATTTATGGCGAAAACATCAGTCAGTGAATATTATTTATGTATAAAATTGTTTCAAATATGTTTATCGAGTATACCTGTGCAATGTCAAAATTAAGGCAATCAGTCCGTCCCTTTCTCTATCGTTTTCCCCATAAACTCAGTATTTTAAATTTACCCTTTTCGGTCGAGTTAATACCACATCCATATATCTCATTTATTTTTTTAAGGTTATTTTAGCTGACGCTAACTAAAATATAACAATAAAATTAAGTCTAAGTTTAAGGCCTTCCCTATAAATGAAGAAGATACCACATTTGAATGTAATTTATTACATTAAAACATTTTTTAATATAATATAAAGTTTTGCCAGCATCTGAAAGAATTTCCCTTACAAGCAACCGCTACGTGAACAAAACTACAATATTGTAACGGATTTCTCGATAAATCGTCTACCTGTAACTCACTCTAGAACATTCTGGCAACTACGAATTCGCTAACTAGTTGCTTCTGCCAGTTTATCGTTGATTCGATTTTGTTCTATCATCCGTATTCCACCTAAGTCTGATTGTCCCGATAAGACATATTTGCGATACCAAACACAAAGCTTTTATGTCCCCCTTCTCATCTTCTAGGCTGGCCCTGACATCGTTAGCCGTCCTTCTCTTCTTGGAGTTAATTCCATTCGTTTTCCGGATACTCAGTTTCTGGTACATCCCTTGACTTAAAGCTGACTCGAGATTCCATTCTTGATCAGAACGTAACTCCATTGGAGCACCGAATCTCGTTACCCACTTGTTGATGAATGCCTCCGCCACTGGTTCAGTCTTTTAATTAGGAATTGTGTATACTTGTGGTCATTCGTTGAAATGGTCCTTGACTACCAAAACATGACTATTTCCTAATTTATTGGTGGGGAATGGACCATCTTCATACACGCCTATTTTCTTAACTGGTGCACGCGAATTGTGCTGTTTTATCTGCCCATGACTCCTGGACCTTGATCCTTTAGCTACAATGTTTTCAGCATATTTCGCAATCCTTCACTAAAGCTGAGTTAAATAAGCTTTCTCACTGTGAAGATACTCACCATCCATATAACGCTTGTTTTAAAAACTACTAAAAGTGCGATTACTCACTAAAAAATAGGTCAGAAGCTTTAAATTTCAAAACCAAGGTGGTATTTAATTGCCTCATAGGAATCAGTATGAAAATTGAACAATGGGAGGAGGGCAGCACCCATCTGTAGGGGAAATCTTTTATCTCAGGACGTTCTCCAATAATTTTAATAAAATTTGGTAAAAAATATTATCGCAAAGCTCTTAAGTTACATTGTGAAAAGGGATGTAATCGGATATATAAATCACATATATAAAATAAAATCACATATATAAAATTTTCACTTTACTGAATATAAATCACGCACCAATAAACCTATGGAATAAACTTTGGAAATGGAGCCCCTAAATTAGCCTTCTAAGGTCCAAAAATTGTCGAAATCGGATTATAACTTACTAAAGTACCAAGGCTGTAATAAATTTTGGTTGAGTTTATGGCGTGTATCGGTCAACATGTAAGATGTCTTAGGAAAATTAAATGAACGTACAATATTGAATATAGTACATCTTTATTTTAAAAATATGTGAAATCGATCACTCAATTACCCTAACTACCAAATACTAATAGTTTTCGTTGTTTTTGCAGACTTTATGCCGAAAATGTCTTTCAGTATGTGAGTTATATTTAAAAAATTTATTGGAAAGATGTTCTGTAACATACTTAATGACAAAAAAATGAAATCAATCTTCCCCAATTCACGCGATATAGTGATTTCTATTAATTTTGACTTTCCATCTGACTTTAAATACTCGTAATTTGTGTTGGTCGCAATGTGTGATATTTTAACGGGATTAAGTGAATTTCTTTACCATAGTTTGGCTTAGAGCTGAAAATTAATGAAATTATTCTAAACTTCATATCAATAATATAATGATTTCCAATTATACAATATTCCAATATAAGTATTAAATTTATCTTGATTATGGTAGGTGACAGTTCATATCACATATACTCGTATGTTTTTGGTTAATAAAAATATAAAAAGTATAGGAGCCGAAAGGAAATTATTTTGTATATACATACATACATATATACTCATATTTTACAGAATTTTTAACGTTCAAATAAAATTTGTATAACGGGTTTAAAATTTAGTACGAAATCTGCTTTGATATTTAGAAATCGGTTAACGTAAGCAATCTATACTAATATTATAAATGCGAAAGTCCGTTTGTTTGTTAAGCTTTCACGCAAAAACTACTTAACAGATCATCATGAAACTTTGTACATATACTCTTAGCGGTGTCAGAATGAACATAGGATACTTTTTATTACAAAATTTATAAATTTTTTACGGATTATTAAAAAAATTATTTTGAAGATTATATATGTTTGGAAAATAAATTTGAAAATTTTGAAATTGAAAAAAAAAGTTTGGCAGAAATGATTGTTTGTCGAAAAAATTAAAAATGAAAGAAAACATAAATGTATAAAATACGTAAAGAAATAACACAAATATGGATTCGATGCGAGCGAAGCCGCGGGTAGAAGCTAGTAATTTATATATTCCATTTAACATCTGATATCAGGAGCACAATATTAACATATTAAAATACTTCTGTACCTATTTCTAATATAAGGAATATAAGATGAATTTTCTCACTCACAATTTATTTCATGTTTGATTAGTTTTAATTTTCTTGCGCAAAAATATATGAAAACGTTTCGAAAGTCGATGATTTATGACATATGTTTGTACATCTGTCTACTTTGCTTTTTACATATTTATAATACTAATTTATGACATATTGAATCAAGGATAATTTCTTCTAGCATTAAGTAAGCATACTGTGAATTCATATCTTGTAGTAGGAGTACAATTATAAATCTGAATTCGAGCAAATTCTATTTCGGTAAAATTTTATGCTTTAGTGATTTTTACTACATATTGTAAAAGCGAATCACGACTTTTTCAAAAAAGTGAAAACAATGCGTCTAACGTCTAACTTAACTTATTTAATCAAAGAAAAATCTAATTTAAAAGTCGTTGGAAACAGCATTGTTCAACTGTTATGTTACTATACCACGAATTATCTCAAATTTTAGTGAACATTTTATTAATTATACAATTTTATATAGTATTCATTTCAGCTTACGAATCTTAATATTATACAAGTTATTCGACAGCATTTTCAGTCATTTATCTAAATGTATAATGAAGCAATTCGTCTTCGTAATATTTCTAAAAACTTAAGTATAATTGCTAATTACTTTCATAAATGCGAATAGGTGATAATTAATAAAGAGAATAAATTTTAGAAGCAGATTATGCATCATGTTGTCAGGTGTTCCCTATATACATATGTACATACGTAATATACTTGAATAACTAAACTTGTACTCTTTCCTTTTTACTTTAAAATTTTCGTGCTTTCTTCAAACAGAATATACTTAGCAAGAAAGCTTCAGAGAAAGAAATTAGTATTTTTTCCTAATTTATGGAAAATCGTAGGTTCAATGCCATTTTAAAATTGTGGTTAGTCGTCAAATCATAAGTAAAATTAAATTGTAGTTTTATCGACAATCATCTAAAAGTATAAGCAATAGCAAAACCAAAACTATTCTCAAAATAAAGATTATAAATTATTCAAAATTATGACGAAATAATGTACTAAATACTCAGTTTTCCGATCCATGAACTATATGAATTTAATACAACTGCCACAATTTCTTAATGATAACACTGTGCACAGGGCATAAATATATTACCATACTCGCGTTAATCATTAATACTTTTTTAACTATTGTATTTTTTATCAACAAATCAAAGTAAAGTGAAATAGCTAATCTGACGGGTATTCATAATTTGCGAAGAAATGTTTTCGTTCGTTGAACCGGTTTTTGGTTATTCATAAAAATGCGATGACGAATTTGTTTACATCCGAGCCTGATTACTTATAAGAATCTATTAACACTACTGTATAGGTAAACATTATCACTATTGAAATGCTTGTGCGTGCGAATGTTGAGAGGTACTTCACCCAGCGGTTAGTCGCGCATGCAGAAGCCGGTATTTTCAAGGACCTCACTTCGAAATAATAAGCGTGTGTATTTTTTATACTCTTGCAACATGTTGCTACAGAGAAAACTATTATAGTTCACCTAACGGTTGTTTGTATCACCTAAAACTAATCGAGATAAATATATGTTTATATATATATATCTAAATGATCAGGATGACGAGGCGAGTGGAAATCTGGATGTCTGTCTGTGCAAGCTGTAACTTGAGAACAAATTGAGATATTGTAATGAAACTTGGTACACGTGCTCGCGGGAAAAAGAATCAAGAAAACTTCGTAGATGAGTGTTATTGGATCACTGCCACGGTCACAAAACGCCATTAAACGAAAACGTCTAAAGTGCCGTAACTAAGCACTAAATTAAGATATATAACTGCAATTTTGGCCAAGTAATATAGAGTAATACAACTAAGGGAAGTATGACCTGTAAAATAAGTTAATATGATATCAAATTTGATTGTAATTCATTCGTCTAACAATGAAGTTAAACCTTTTCGCTACACTTCTTAATGTATAGTTTTGCCAACACCTAAAGGTATTTGCCCGGCTTTGATCCTTGCAAGTTGAAAGACTTGTAAATGTTCGGTTATATCCGAGCTTGGCCCTTCCTTACTTGTTATATTTTTATACTCTCGCAACCTGTTGCTACAGAGTATAATAGTTTTGTTCACCTAACGGTTGTTTGTATCACCTAAAACTAATCGAGTTAGATATAGGGTTATATATATATAGATGATCAGGATGAAGAGACGAGTTGAAATCCGGGTGACTGTCTGTCCGTCCGTCCGTCCCTCCGTGCAAGCTCTAACTTGAGTTAAATTTGAGATATCTTTATGAAACTTGGTAGACATGTTTCTTGGTACCGTGAGACGGTTGGTAATGCAGATGGGCGTAATCGGACCACTGCCACGCCCACAAAACGCCATTATTTAAAAACAAATAACTTGCCATAACTAAGCTCCGCAATAAGATACAAGATTGTTATTTGGCACACAGAATCACATTAGGGAGACGAATCTGCAGTTAAAACTTTTTTTAAAAAGTGGGCGTGGTCCCGCCTCTAATAGGTTTAATGTGCATATCTCCTAAACCGCTAACGCTTTCATAACAAAATTCACTAGAAGCAAATGCTTTTAGCACTTCTATTGACGGTGTGAAAATAGTTGAAATCGGGTGGCAACTCCGCCCACTCCCCATATAACGGTACTGTTAAAAACTACTAAAAGCGCGATAAATCAAGCACTAAATACGTCAGAGACATTAAATTTTATCTCTGAGATGGTATAAGATGACTTTATAGGAACCGCGTTCAAAATTAGACAGTGGGCGTGGCACAGCCCACTTTGAGGTGAAAACCCATATCTTGAGATCTGCTAAACCGATTTCAACCAAATTTGGTGCGTAACGTTCTTTTCATGTTTCTATGTCATAGTGCGAAAATGGGCGAAATCGGATTACAACCACGCCTATTTTCCATATGACACCATTTTAAATACCACTTGATTCTTTCACTTTCCACTATGCAAATCAAGCAACAATGATTATATCGGCGTAAAACTTTGCGTGAATAATACGTTTAAAGTATGCCACCTTGTGACCAAAAATTCTCTAAATCGAACCAAAACTGTTCAAGCCCCTAGGTACTGAATATGTTGACCCCAGTGCCTACAGTTGACCTTCTACCGAAAATATCAGTCAATCCACAAAAAAATCTCAAACGAGTATACCATTTGACTTTGCGAGAGTATAAAATGTTCGGTTACATCCGAACTTAGCCCTTCCTTACTTGTTATTTATCGAAACATTAATACATATGTATTCTATGTTTTTTAAATTTTACAAATTTATTATAACTGTTTTTTACGAGATGGGGATTATTTATTTGAATTGCCTTCGAATCAGTTTTGTAATCAGTTTTTAGACTTTCGCCAAATGCATTTTTATATCAATAATAAGAAATTTATCTAGGTAAAACAATTTATCAACAAAAGAAAAAACAAAGAAATAATTAACGAACGCCTGCAAAAATCAGCAACAAAGTGACACAAAAATAGTTAAGGAGGGCTAAGTTCGGATGTAACCGAATATTTTATACGCTTGCAATTTATGTGGCTCAAAGACGGGGAAATATTCGACGATACTGTATATACGGTATAAAGCCAACCGGAAAGGTGACCAATATATGAAATATAAAACCAATCGGATATTTAAAAATCCTTATATTAGGTATATGGGGATTAAGGGAAATGTTCACTCGATTTTATTCATTTTAGGTACAAGGACACATTGTTATTAAAAAGAGACGTCCTCTGAGTTTTATTAAAACTACCCACAAATTGAAACATATGGAGGCTAGGGGAAGTTTCGACTCGATTTTACCCCTACACTATTATCAGGAAAAGATTTTCTATGAACTTAAATAATGTATTTCGGAATGTGTCACCTACATTTTAAATAAACTATCTGTTAGTGGCACTGAAGTACCCATACATTTTATCTGCGGGGTTGAAAAGTTATTGACCGACTTCAAAAATTTGTAGACGTAAGATGCCACGCTCTAAAGGCACTGTATAGTGCTTTATTCAGATATCTTCATGGGTACTTGATTTCTGAACTGTAAAGTGAAGGACTCATATGAAATTTGAACCGAAGTTAACGTTTTTTCTTGTTTTTACTCAAGTACAACTTGCACGAACAGAGAGACAGTCACCCGCATTGCAACTCGTCTTGTTATTCTGATCATTTATATACATATACACCTAATTCTGTTTTTAAACGGGTTTAATTTAACACGTTTTAAAATAAAATTTTTTATATAATTTTTTACATTATTTTATTCCATATAGCACGATTCCAAAATTTTTCGGACTTTAAGTTTATTTGTCATTTTAATTTTCATGAAACATGTTCATATTACAAATTTAGAGAAATGCCCTTTTTGTGGATACAAACAAATTTGAAATGTATTTAATATTTTGTGAACTATCAATTTTTTCAGAAGTGCTTGGTAAAGACATTTTTTATAAGCAAATTTGTTTAGAGTGGATGTCTTTATTTCTTCAATAACTTTGCTTGAGTAAATACACATTATATATGTATGGGATTTAATAAAATAACATTGTTCTTAAAAAAAACCTTTTTTTCACCATTTTTATTAGCTTTTACAGATAAAGAACCAATCACCTATTTTTACACGGTTTTTTTGGAACCAATCTACCGTGTAAAAACAGAGTTAGGTGTATACATTACTCTATAACTATATCGATAAGTTTTAGGTGTTACAAACGAGCGTTAAGTGAACAAAACTAGTATACTCTATATCACAATGATACGAGAGTATAATAAGAGAAATCAAAACAATAAATGTTGAATTAAAATATTGTTGTTAATATTATTGATTTGTCGTTGAATAAATACTAAAGCTGCCGATTATCGTTATCTTTAATAATTTCATTGTTTGTTTGTCTGTATGCAGAAGCTAGCCACACATGACGGGGAAGTCCCAACGGAAAATATATGCGTTATTTGAGTTTCGGCTGTTTGGCTTATATGTGGTTTATGTACAACATATATTCGTACACACACACGTAAGTGCTTAGCTGTATTTCATAAAATATTGAAAGCTGATTGAAGTGTTGTTTCTACCAGATTTGCGGACTCGCTTGCCGCTACACATGCTAAGTACTTCAGGCGACAGAACGCAGTAAGCAAAAACCTACGTAGTATGAAAACAAAATAATAGTGGAATATAATGTATGCAGATGTACATATGTATATATATTTTGCTATAGCACATCATTACTTGAACCATCAAAATTCGAATTGAAAGTAATGGAAGCTGTTTTATGGATGCATGAATATACATATGTATAAAATATTCATTAATACTGTGAATAAAATTAGCACAAAAAAACGAAATATTTGTAAGCTCAGGTAGGTTGCTTAGTTTAAGCTATTTTAAACAAAAATTTCAAAGATATTTTATTATTGGTGGCAACATTATGAATTTACCTATAGCTGTAGTTTCTTTGACTCAAGAACTTACACATAAATCATTCAAATGATTAAGCAAAGCAATATTGAAAGTTTCATTGTTTATATTCGAATGTATTTGTAACAAAGTTATGGGAAATGGAGATCTAATATACTATATATTGTCAATACATTCGAAGAAACTATTTAACTGATGCTAAGTTTAATAAAAGATACCTAGCCAAACGCGACATTGTGAATTTATAAACACAGGGAATCGTTCAATCAGTCTAGAAGAAGTTATGGTGTTTTGTCAAAGCTTTAACTTAGTGAAACAGCTACGGCCAACAAAACACAAAATTGCGAAAGAAGAATATATTCGACCACACCCGAACTTAAAAGATTTGAAACGTTCAATTTTAAATACATACTTACATATGTATATGATTTTAACGTTGTCACACATTTCACATGTCACTTCATATGCTTATTTGTTATTATTTAATTGTACAACTCTTTAGGAATATTGTCTGAAAATTTCAAATGAATGAATTTGCACATATCTTTTCAAGATATACGATTACTGCTTGAACGAATGATTTTTTTTCATTATTTGCAATTTAGTTGATAGGGCATTACGTGGCCAAATTTAGTGTAAAAGTCCAGAAAAACAACTTTAATTTAAGTTACATGACCCAAGTAACCCCTTAAAAAACTTTATTTTATTAAAGCAAGTGAAAGCCTCTCTTTATGGTTAATAATCTATTAAATCTGGGGACGAAACTGTAAATATTTATATTCAGCCTATATTCAAACTTGCTTGTTTTGACATCCGCATACATTTCTGCATTATTCCAACATACTCCAAAAAGTAATAGAGGCATAATGCAGAGGTAAAAACAACCGTCTTAACTTCACTTATCACAAGAAGAAAGAAGAAAACGAGACACCAAAAGGAACACAATTTTTTCCGTGAACTCGCACTCGTGAACATTAAAATAAAGACGATAAGAAGTGAACATCATCTCTCCCTACAAACTAAGAGAACACGGATACACAACATCTATCCACAATACAAGGAGATAACCCAACATACCACAGGTTGAGATATGAATAATTATAAATTAACTGAATTAAAATTATAAGAAAAGATACATAAAACAATTAACCAATATTGTGTGTTAACGACACACATATATATACATATGTATATATCTATAAATCCTGAATACATCAATATTGAATTAAAACGTTGCAACAAAAACACTAAATCTCTTTATTTAATCGGAATGGACCCCATACGTCGACATACCCCGACATTTTTGGTCCCATAGAGACGCGATAATTAAAGAAACAGTCTTCGTGAGAATTTTACTAAACAACATCATCGTTGGAATTCCATAAACCCAACAGCAGCGTTAAAATAGTGCACTCAAGAAACAAAAAAGCCTGTTCGCCGAATTAACAAATACACCAAGTAACAGTGTAGCAAAACAACCTGAAATTAAGAAAAGCGGAAAAAGCTGTAATTGCGACCGATAGCCTAGGCAGCGGGCGCTTATTATTTATATTATTTATTATAATTTTAAATATAATAAAGTCTTAAATAATAAAAAAAAATTATATATAATATAATCTAAAGTGCAAATC
The DNA here is from genome assembly GCF_042242935.1 of Bactrocera oleae. NCBI lineage: Eukaryota > Metazoa > Arthropoda > Insecta > Diptera > Tephritidae > Bactrocera > Bactrocera oleae. Next base: position 31,075,258 of record NC_091537.1, read on the forward strand.
GTACTTGTTAAAAAAAATACGAGTGGCACTCGGGGCTATTGCATTTTTTTATCAACTTATGCATTTATAATTATTTATTTATTTTTTATGCAGTATTTTTGTTTTCTTTGATATTAATTCAAGTTACACTTTCTGAACGTGGTGACCGATAAGAAAACAAATTGTTTTCCGTCCGTCCGTGCAAGCTCTAACTTGAGTAAAAATTGAGATATCTTTATGAAACGTGGTAGACATATTTCTTGGTACCGTGAGACGGTTGGTATTGCAGATGAGCCACTGCCACGCCCACAAAACGCCATTAATCAAAAACAAATAAATTGTGATAACTAAGCTCCGCAATAAGATACAAGACTGTTATTTGGTACACGAGATCACATTAGGGAGGGGCATCTGCAGGTAAAATTTTTTTAAGTGGGCGTGGTCACGCCCCTAATAGGTTTAATGTGCATATCTCCTAAACCGCTAATGCTATAGTAACCAAATTCACTGGAAACAAATGTTTTTAGAACCTCTACCTACAGTGTGAAAATAGTTCAAATCGGGTGGCAACTCCGCCCACTCCCCGGTACTGTTAAAAACTACTAAAAGCGCGATGAATCAAGCACTAAACACGCCAGAGACATTAAATTTTATCTCTGGGATGGTATGAGATGACTTTATAGGAACCGCGTTCAAAATTGGACAGTGGGCGTGGCACAGCACACTTTTAGGTGTAATTAATTTTAAAAAAAACTAATCAAAAATAAGACAAGGCAGCCCCAATTCGTTGACAATGTTGAATTCAAATTTAGCTCAGATGTACAAACCAACAGCTAACTTGACGTTTGATGAACAGCTTTATCCATAGCGTGGCCGTACTGGACTTACTCAATATATTCCATCGAAACCAGCTAAGTATGGTATAAAGATCTGGTGGATTTGTGATGCAGAAAACGCATATCATTTGTAAGGGATTATGTACACTGGTAAAACAGATAATACTTGAAAAAAAATCAGGGTGAAAGAGTAGTGAAAGAATTGGCGGCTCCGTACCGAGGTAGTGGTAAAAACATCTGCATTAATAACTTCTTTACTACTGTACCAGTTGCTAAACATTTGTTGTCGTGGAATATTACCATTGTCGGCACGCTAAAAAAGAATAAACCTTAAATCCCTAGTGTTATGGGAGCGACAGTTCGACAGTTTTTGGATTTCACGAAAAGGTAACCATGTGTTCCTACGTTCCTAAAAAAAATAAAGCTGTCATTCTGATATATACAATGCATTCAGATATATCAGTTGGTGATGACGCTAAACGAAAACCAGAAATAATAAATTTTTTTAATAAATATAAAGCTGGAGTTGACACAATAGACCAAATGGTGCGGAGATACACCAGTCAACGACGATCTTCGTGATGGACAATGGCAATGTTCTTCAACATGCTAGATATTTCTTCACTTGCGGCATATATAATTTATTATGAAAATAATTAAGTGATTGTCAAAAAAAACGGCAGAACGTCTTCAATTTATGCGTAAACTAAGTGAAGAACTAGCATTGCCGATGATTGAACATCGCACGGCGAATCCACAAGTAATGCGCCACTTCTCAACAAAGATTGCCATTGAAAGTGTATTAGGCCATATACTGACAGAAACAGTCGTGATAAATCCTGGACCAGAGACTCCAAAAGATAAAACCGAAAGGAAAAAAGTAACAAGATATTGTCATGTCTGCAATGCTTTGCCAATAAGAAGACGGTGAAAGACACGTAAGGCCTGTGCCAATTGTCACCAACCTGTGTGTGACGAGCACTCAGTTAATCGTGTACAATGTGTTCAATGTCATTAATTATAAAAAAAGTATACATTTTTTTAATAAAAGCAAGTTACATGCATAAATAGAAACTATATACCATTTTTTCCTATGCTTGTCACTGTGGGTACCCGGTTGCTAATAGCGATGCCTAGAGTTTAAGCTTATTTAGAAACAAAAAATCAATTAAATGAACTCACAAATAGCTTACTTTTAAGTTAAAAAATGACGATTTGAGAGCTTAAAATGAAATATTGAATTTTTTTTAAGCTATTTACACAAATACACCGCTCAATTTATTTGTCATTGTTGGGGTTGACAAATTTGGTTTGCAATATTTGATTATGTATATATTTACATACATACATATACTTACACAAGAGAAGAAATCAAATAATAAAATATATACCTTTATTTTGCCGTCGGCTATTTAACTCTTCTCGTTGAACTAGAAGTATATATGTATATAAATAAATATACACCCGCAGTTACATATGCACATATACATATCCATACGAATAACTCACCCATTCGCATAATATTTGTTGTTAACAAAACTTATTAGCGAACAGCACATCAAAAGGCAAATACCCAGTAGGAAATTAAAAAGGTGACCCAATAGGAAAATTAGCAATAACCCTGCAAAAATTGTATTTACTGATATTATTTTAAATTGCATATACTCGCAAAGTCAAATGAGATACTCGTTTTAGATTTATTTGTGGATCTTCCGCCTTGTTCTATGTTGACCGATATTTTCGGTAAAAAGTCAGCTATAGGCACTGGGGTCCACATATTCAGTACTTAGGGGCTTGAACAGTTTTGATTCGATTAAGACAATTTTTGGTCACAAAGTGACACACTTTAAACGCATTATTCTCGCAAAGTTTTATCCCGATACAATTATTGTTGCTTGATTTGCAGACTGGAAAGTGAAAAAATCAGGTGAAATTTAAAATGGTGTTATATAGGAATAGGCGTGGTTGTAATCCGATTTCGTACTATAATATAGAAATATGAGAAGAATATTATGTACCGAATTTTGTTGAAATCGGTTAAGCAGATCCTACGATATGGGTTTTCACCTAAAAGTGGACGGTGCCACACCCACTAACTAATTTTGAACGTGGTTTCTATAAAGTCATCTCATACCATCCCATAGATAAAAATTTAATGTCTCTGGCTTGCTCAGTGCTTGATTTATCGCGCTTTTAGTAGTTTTTAACAGTACCGTTATATGGGGAGTGGGCGGGGTTGTCACCCGATTTCACTCATTTTCACACCGTTGAGAGATATGCTAAAAAAATTTGTTCACAGTGAATTTTTTTTATTATGGCTTCAGTGGTATAGGAGATATGCACATTAAACTTATTAAGGGGCGGGACCACGCCCACTTTTAAAAAAATTTAAACTGCAGATGCCCCTTCCTAATGTGATCCTGTGTACCAAATAAGAGTCTTGTATCTTATGGCTATGGCAATTTATTTGTTTTTGATTATTCGCGTTTTGTGGGCGTGGCAGTGGTCCGAAACATGTGTACCAAGTTTCATTAAGATATCTCAATTTTTACGGACGGACAGACAGTCGCCCGGATTTCAACTCGTCTCTTCATCCTGATCATTTACATATACATAACCCTATATCTAACTCGATTAGTTTTAGGTGATACAAACAACCGTTAGGTGAACAAAACTATTATACTCTGCAGTAACAGGTTGAGAGAGTATAAAAAGTAAGGAAGGGCTAAGTTCGGATGCAACCAAACATTTTATACTCTCGCAAAGTCAAATGGTATACTCGTTTGAGATTTCTTTGTGGATTGACTGATATTTTCGGTAGAAGGTCAACTATAGGCACTGGGGTCCACATATTTAGAACCTAGGGGCTTAAACAGTTTTGGTCCGATTTAGACAATTTTTGGTCACAAGGTGGCATACTTTAAACGCATTATTCACGCAAAGTTTTAACCCGATATAATTATTGTTGTTTGATATGCATAGTGGAAAGTGAAAGATTCAGATGGAATTGAAAATGGTGTTATATGGGAAATAGGCGTGGTTGTAGTCCGATTTCGCCCATTTTCGCACCATAACACATAATAGAAATATGAAAAGATCGTTATGCACCGAATTTGGTTGAAATCGGTTAAGCAGATCCCAAGATATGGGTTTTCACCTAAAAGTTGGCGGTGCCACGCCCACTGATTAATTTTAAACGCGGTTCCTATAAAGTCATCTCATATCATCCCAGAGATAAAATTTAATGTCTTTGGCGTGTTTAGTGCTTGGTTTATCGCGCTTTTAGTATTTTTTCCGATTTCACCCATTTTCATACCGTCAATAGAGGTGCTAAAAACATTTGCTCCCAGTGAATTTTGTTATTATAGCTTTAGCAGTTTAGGAGATATGCACATTAAACTTATTAGGGACGGGACCACACCCACTTTTTAAAAAAATTTTAACTGCAGATGTCCCTTCCTAATCTGATCCTTTGTACGTAATAACAGTCTTGCATCTTATTGCGGAGGTTAGTTTTGATGAATGGCGTTTTGTGGGCGTGGCAGTGGTCGTATTACGCCCATCTGCAATACCAACCGTCTTACGGTATCAAGAAACATGTGAACCAAGTTTCATAATGATATCTCAATTTTTACTCAAGTTACAGCTTGCACAGACGGACGGACAGACAGACATCAATTTCAACTCGTCTCGTCATCATCATTTATATAGGTATACCTATATTATATTTAATGGTTTGCCACATATATAAACCTATATCTAACTCGATTAGTTTTAGGTGATACAAACAACGGTTAGGTGAACAAAACTATTATACTCTGTAGCAACAGGTTGCGAGAGTATAAAAAATAAGGAAGGGCTAAGTTCGGATGCAACCGAACATTTTATACTCTCGCATAGTCAAATGGTATATTCGTTTAAGATTTCTTTATATATTTTAATAATTAGAGCAATCGTTCTTGTGTTTTGTTATATACGCTTATAATTTATTTTATATAGAATGAATTACAACTGTATTGAGGAGTATGAAAATAAATCGTTTTTTGACAATGAATAACATTTTTTATTTATTTTATCGATATTATTGTACATGTTTAGATTAAAAAAAAATAAATATTAACAACTTTAAAAATTATATTATTATATTAATTTTTATATAATATTTACAATATTAAACATAAATTTTTATACAGATTCTTATACATATATCCAAATTATATTTCTTTTCTCCTTATACTATTTAATTTCTATCATATATTTATACAATAATGTCTTATATGATAACAAGTTATACATATAATTTAAATTTTCTTAATTAAATTAGTTACATATTTTTCTTAAAATTGTCTTAAAAACTACTCTCAAAATTGTTTCCATAAATCTGAAAACTTTAGTTGGAAATAGAGACACAAATACTGTCATGATAGCTGTGTACTGTCTCAAAAGTAATTGCATTTACACGGGAAGGATCCATGTTTGAAAATGCCCAATCAATTTGTGTACCGGCAGGTGTAGTTGAATATTCTACACCAAGCAGGGAACTTAAGTTTTTCTTGGAGCAGATTTCCTATTGAATTCCCTGTAGACATTAAACAAATGTTGAAATCTCCAACAATTATCACATTTTGATTGCCTAACTCAGAAGTAAGGACTTCCTGAAGTTCTACAATTAATTGTCTGACAGAGAAAGCTGAATTTCTATATAGAACCAGAATATTAATATTGAAATATTTAAACAAAACCGCTTCTAAAACTTTGCGGCCTGAATAAATTTTCTTTACAGCCTTTGGTTCTATAGAGCTAGCAATACTATGCTTTGCATATATAATATTATAATGCCCCGTTTATTTTTGTTGGTTGTTTCCGTGCTATCTATCCTCAGCTCGTTAATTGGAGTAAATCCTGGTATATCAAAATTTTCGCACGGATAACTCCAAGTTTCTACAAAACATAAAATATCTGAAGATAGCATCAAACAGTCGCTTTTTATATCATTAATGTGAGCAAGAAGACTCTGAACATTATGGAATAAAATTTGATGTCCTGATGTTTTTCATAAAAATGAAACTTGTTGTCAAAGCTTTATTTGTGTTCAATTCCCTCAGTTCCTTAAATACACGATCCGATTCAGAAAATTTGTTAGGAGGAATAAAATTTCCTATGGTGAATAGACCTTCTGCAGTAGTAGCTCGACTGCAAGCGACATATATTGAAGCTCTAGGCATTATGGGTGGAGTATGAACTACAACTTTATTATATGTGGCACCCTGACTTTTATGAATAGTTATTCCCTCAGCCGGAACAACTGGAAACTGTTTTCTTTCAATTGAAATTTGTTCATTTCTTTTATATTCAAAAGATTTTAGAACTTTTTCAATTGGTGTCCAAGAACTTTCTAGAGGATGAGGCTTTTTTGATCGTGCTATCAAACCAACAGAAGGTTCCAAAAATTTAATCCACAGAATTGTTGGAAAAGAACAATGGAAATCAATTTGCATAAGTTGTCCAGCTGCCCCATTAACCAAGCCATCACACGTGTTTATGTTCACTGTAATCATATATTTGGCGGAGGTTTTTAGTGTCAATTCATAGGGCAGTCCCTGCGTTTCAGAAGTTTTGAAAAGTTTAACTGTTTCCAAAATATTATCATTTTCATTTATACCAATTCCTTTAACTGAGTCTTTTGCAGTTGAAAGGAAAGCTTCTGTTGGGATTCGACTGAGCTTAAGGGCATTGAAATTATTTGTCTCTTCATTGGACCAAAATAAATGTATGGCATCATCGGGAACTTCTTCGAAATTAGCTACTCGAGTTTCAATGAGAGATATGTCCTCATTTGACATAGCACCTACCAGATGCAATATGGTTTAATGCAATTGCAAAGGCCTGATCCTACCGTTGTTTCATTATTTCTATTAATTCAAAGTATTTAAATAACTCCCACAAAGGGGAACTAACTAAAGTGTTGTATGCATCATTGGGATTAGGAGAGAATATCCACCTATCTCCAACAGGTGAGAGTTGCTTCAAATCACCAAACACTATGATCGGTATACCACCGAAGGGGCTGTCTGTTTTGAAAATTTGTTTTAATCTCGCATCAACAGAGCTAAACATACGAGCACCTACCACCGATATTTCATCAATTGTGATTAATTTTAAATCGATAAGCCTGGAATACAATGAATTAACTGTGTCATTGCTAAGTGGCCTCAACTCTCTATTCAATTGATTAACAGGTAAAAATAATATTGAATGAAGGGTAATTCCACCTATTCCGAATGCTGCTTTTCCCGAAGGTGCGCAAAGAAGAACTTTTAAGGAACTCGGATTGGATCCAGGTGTAGAATTGTAACGATGGTTAAGAGCTTGATATATTGCAGATATCAAACGACTCTTTCCTACACCTGCACCGCCGCCAATGAACTCATAAAATGGGAGATCTGTTTTTAGGTGGTGCATCAAATGTGTCAAATAGGTTCTTTGCTTAGTATTTAGACTTTGAACTAAAGAAAATAATTCCTCAACTGGAATTAAAGGGGGTAGTTTAATAAGTCTAATATTGCAATCAGATTCAGTGCCATTATCTGTTGAATCTTCGCCATGCAAGTCCAGCAAATTTATATTTGGGTTTATTTCTGGAAGTGCCAACACTCTGAACTCATTTTCCACGATAGGTAGTTCATTTTGAGCACCTTCGTCCAAGTCTATTTCATTATAAAGACTTTCTAGATCATTTTCAAGTTCTCTTTGCTCAAAAACATCATACTTTCTTTTGATTTTCCTCAAGTTATGCAAGTCTGCTCATTATCGTTTACAATGAGATCTTGCTGTTCATTCCGCCATGGATAGTAAAGCATTAACATTTCGCGGAAATACTCAACTCTGGCCAAATCTGGATTAAACCTTCTATACCGAATAATACAAGGTTTGTTACGTTTCTTAACAAAACCGCTACCGTCTTTAAGAGGAATGACAACCCCGCTTTCTAGTAAATTATCGTTTTCCCTTTCTTCTTCTTCATGATCACTGTCTTGTGCTCTTCTAATAGATTTAACATATTTATACATAGATGCCAAATCAGCTAAGCAAAGAGTTTCTAATTGATCGGATCTTTATACCGGCTACGAATATTTCAGTCGAACCTGAAGGAAGGCTCTGAAGTTCTGCTCTAGGTTTCACCATTCGAACACGTTCCTTAGGTCGAGAGGTATTTATAAATATTTCTGCATTACTTGCTTCCGAAAGATGGAGCCCAATGCAGCAATATACTGATTCTTGTGCAGATATTTCTGTGCCTGATATAAATTTGTGACCTATATGTTTAAGTTTTTGCTTAATAGTATAATTTCCAGCATTTACCTCTGATATAGCTTCATTTAAGAGCCTAGAAGCTCCCCTCTTAGACTTGTTAATATAATTAATTAGTTAAGTTTAGTAATTAACATCAAGTATCGCATTACCCACCTAAAACGCAAATACAAATTGGCAAGATAGTGTAGGCTGTACTAAACAGTCCACTAAATTAACAAAACAAAACCCACTCAATCCAAGTAGGAAGCAGATATTACTACTCAGTACTGCAATGGTTCAGGTAGAACATAATGGCCAGCGGATCGGAAGCCACATTTATATCTCAAAGACTTCAACGAAGTTTGTGTATACCCATCCACTCTGTATTAGCCCAAGTGACTGGACTAAATAATGCCTTTTCAGCAACACCAACGAGTATTTGTGAAATCACGCTTTGCTCACCCTTAAACACAAATTATAAGCAGTCGATACAAGCATTTATTCTAAATATCCTAATGAGTAATTTACCGTCATACTCAATAGACCCAAACCTCTGTCTTAAAAATATTGGATTCACTCTATCAGATACCCAATTCCACAAACCCGAGTATCTACTAACACGTTACTGGGAGGTGGAGGAAATCCCCCAAGAATTCGTAGTTTCCATATCAAGGAAAATTTGTAATGTAATTTTCCAAAAAACTGACCGTCGTAATTATCAATAATTTTGCTATTGGGTACTCTAGACACATAGCTTTAACTCAATTCCTCAGAAATGATCGAACCTTACTCAAAAGGTAAAAGCAGAATATGATAAGGCAATTATGGAATATTTGGAACTCGGACAAACGAAGAAAGTATTATTTAGTATATGCCGCAACACTTTACATTCGAATTTTAATAGGTGACAAAATGTAGACAACTCTCACAATATTAAAAACTAGAGTTGCTGTCATTAAAACCGTATCAATACCGATATTAATACTCTGCGAGCGATCCTCTCAGCTAACCTTGTTCACTCTACTCTATCCCAACTACATCGAACCTTAGCTGACTATTCGTGCCGGTTTGGTCAGGGCAGTCCCGGATTCTGAGTTAAGCGTACCGGCCGTAATGGGCTTAGAAATTTAAAAAAAAAAATTTAATAAAGGGAACAAAAATACAACAATGTAGATGGCCCACCCTGTAAGTTGTATTTCTACATTCTACTTTCAGTTTGAATGTATTGAATTCTGTAGTAGATTTTGATGTGAACGTCAGCACTGACTGCTCATTACTTTCATTCAACATTTAAAGTGAAACATAAGATAATATTGTGAATTTGAAGCATAAATACTTATAAATAAATATTATTATTTTGTGAAATGTCGAAACGAAAGTGTGTTTTCAACGAAAATTGGAAAAAAATATACTTTTTTGAGAGTTACTGACGATTCCCACGTTCGTTGCGATAAATGTAATGCAATGATATTGAAAATCATTTAAAGACAAATTTGTTTTTGCACCATACGCATTGGATTGCCTCAAGTTTGATTTACAGAAAGCCCGATTCCTTTGTTTGTGGATCGACGCTTCCAATCGCAAAGCAATCAAGATATTTCCTATCGTCATACCTTATTTTTTGCCACAATCTAGGGTAAACGTTTAAATAATTAACCTTTCACAAGAAAAAGGTGAAACGTCGGATATAATTTTTCATTGATTAATAGGGTCTTAGAAAATTTGATTTGACTGATAAAATTCTTTTGCGAAATTAAAGAAATTAAAATCGAACATAGTTTGTGTAGGTTGTGCAGCGCATATCGTGCATACTGCGATTCATAAGGCATGTAATGCACTTAATGTTGAAATAGAGAGCAATGTTGTTCAGATCTTCACACATTTTTACATTCACGCCATTCGCACAGAAGCATTGAAGTCAATCCGCGAGATTTCTGAAGACGAAGGATCAACTGGTTAGTTACTGCAAAACTCGGTCCTTTGGCTTGAAAGAAGCTCTGGGGAAAATCATTCGAATGTTCCAACCTTTGAAAACGTATTTCGGCGACCTTTCTTCACTCCTCAAAAAAGCCAGATGAATCCGCCATTTTTTCAGTAAGCCACTATCGAAACTCTGGTTCATTTTTGTTCATGAACAGGTGAAAATATATTTTTATAAAATGAAATTTTACAAAAATCGGGAAATTATTTAATTATTATCTCAATAATTTTAGGCCTAGATTTTGAAAGAAGCAGTAAAAAAAATTGAAAGCGATGATATTCCATCAATTGCAATTTACAAACACTTGCAATATTTAATGAACAATTTGCAAACATTCAACCATCACAATTACTTTTCGTTGCAAGTAAAATCGAAAATGGATATCCTGAAGAAAGAAAACTATGACTTGAAGCAATGTCGAAGTAAATATTTAATTTTAAACCTCAATTTTCGTTTTCTCATTGTCTTCAATATGTTAATCAGGTGATTGCTACGAATATCTTGAGGCATGGATTTCATGTAAAACTATTTGGTTGGGTGCTACTCACTGATAAACTCGACTCGTTTATTTTCCTCACAAAAAATCATATTCTCGAAAGGTTTTCCTCACTCCCCAGAGCTATTCGTGTTATCGTATACTTATTAAGGTTTTGCTCAGGCACCTCATCAAGGACATGGGATACTTACTACTCATACCAAGAAATAACCCCGGAAGAGTTCAAAACAACACGAACCATTTAATCCCAAAAAACACATTTCCGAGAAGAGTATGATGCCTTGACCCGTAAAACTCAAACACACAAGAAAAGTTCATTATTGACTTTAAAACCGTTAACCCTAAAGGAGTTATGCGAATTGATGGCAGATTAACCAGTTCTAAGAAATTATCCTACAAGGAGCGTAACCTTATCTTACTACCCTGTAGTGGTCGTATGTCAAAACAAATAACTTACTAACACTACACGGCGTAAATCAGCTAGTTCTTCGTCTTTTACGAACTGAATAATGTATAGCCAAAGCAAGGGTGCTGATTACAACAATCATTCATCAATGCAAAACGTGCATCATACATAAAAAGGCTCAACAAACCCTCTTCAAAAACTACACCGGTAGAGCATGTCTTATCACCAAAGGATACATGTGTGTATTTGTATGCTTCTCAACTAAAGCAAACATCACGAACCCGTTAGTCACCTCTCTATGTAAGCATCTCTAGGAACATTATTCACCTGTTTCTTCTCAATTCGTTGATGTCCAGCCAATCGTTCTCCGACAACGGCTAACTAACTACGAGAATTCTTATAGACACTTCGAGCTCAAATTACATCCCTGCATAGTCATTAAGACATCTCACGGCACTTCAACCTACCAGGAGCTCCACATATGGGTGGATTATGGGAAGTAGGCGTAAAAAGTCTAAAAACCCATTTAAAAAAGATCACAAATGTACAGAAATTCACATTTGAAGAATTTGCTACCCAATTAGCCCGCATGAAAAGTTGTTTAAAATCTCGTCTAATAACACCCATAAGCGACGATTCATCGAACTTAAAACCATTTACTCCAGAGCACTTCCTTATAGAAACCCCATTACTAATCCCTGCCGAACCCAATTTAGAGGATGCAAGTTTAGGCATCGTAAACAGATGGCAGAATACTCCACCAGCATTTTTGTAAAAGATGGAAGTAAGAATACCTTAAGGAACTCCAGAGACGCTAAAAATGCAAATACCTCCAACGCAATATTGAAGTCGAGGACTTAGTCGTCATTAGAATCGAAAATTCATCACCAAACGAGTGGAAATTAGGCCGAATCGAAAAAGTATATTTCCGCCTGGATATAAAAACACGAGTGGGTGAAATAAAAACTGCTATTGCATTAATTTCTTAGCCAGGTCGTAGAAGACAGAAGGATGCACAAATAGAAATCGATGTTTGTAATGGGAACCATCATTCGTTCCTATCATCATCCCTATCATTCGACCCCAAACTTGTAAAAATATTAAAACTACCGATCACATATCTAAACACATATCGCATTTGTAACATTCAAATTGGCTCACGTCATGATAACAATTTCTAATAGCATGTAATGCAATTATAACCAAAGAGTTACCCAAAAAAGCCTATGAGCGAGACTTAAATGACGATGTCCAAATGCGCTTTGAGCTGAGAGAGCGCTGTCAAAGTTCACATATTTTATAATATTTGACAGTAGTGCCACTAAGGAAAGAAATAAATTTTGAGATCTTTTAATGTATTTCTTGGATATTTTTCGGTTTCCATTTTACAGAAAAATACATAGTTAAAATTAATTTAAGAAGTTTGATATCCTATATGAGGCCTAAATATATGTACATGTATATTTTAATCACAAAGGATTTTTAAAATTAACTTTTAAAGATCAATGTAACAAAATATTTTAATATTTCAAAACACTTACATACATGTTTTAAATACCCTAAAAATCAACCTTACTTCTTGTTTATAGCTATCTCAAAAAGCAAAGAGGGAAGTTTCGGATCATTTTATCCTTGTTGCTGAATACAGCATTTGGCTGAACTCTAACTGGCACCCTATAACACCCATCAACCCTATGTGTTTAAAGTTGTACCCAAGATATTGGGGAGCACACACTATTTATCTAAAAATAATACTTACTTTCTTTCAAAGAAAAGGTCGCATTTACTTTTAATAAAAATGCCCGCGTAGGGAATGTAAGCAATTTATTTAACTTATAAAGGTGTTTAAAATTGCAATAAAACATCGATGGATTATTCGATTGACATGAAAGATAATCTTGTGGCATTACACATCTTGGAGGCCAATTCACAGGTCCAAAACGAGCAGGCGGTCACCAACCGTGTCTTTCAATAAGTCGATTGCGGTACGAGCTGTGTGACATGTTGCGCCGTCTTGTTGGAACCGCAGCTCCTGGACATCATGGTTGTTCAATTCAGGATTGAAAAAGTTAGAAATCACGGCTCTATACCGATCACCATTGATTGTAACGTTCTGACCATCATCGTTTTCGAAGAAGTACGGACCAATGATTCCACCAGCCCATAAAGCGCACCAAACAGTCAGTTTTTCTGGATGTAACGGTGTTTCGACATACGCTTGAGGATTAGCTTGACTCCAAATGCGGCAGTTTTATTTGTTGACGTAGCCATTCAACCAGAAGTGCTCTCGACGATAAAATGAACGTAGTGCGCGATACGTATTCCGCACAGAACCATTATTTTCGAAATAAAATTGCACTATTTGCAAGCGCTATTCAGGCGTGGGTCTATTCATGATCTTCAATAGTAATGCCAACATAAAGTTCTATACCTCGAAAAAAACACCCGTTATATATTGTACATTTAATGTTGTAGACACAATGAATGTATGCACAATAAATTTTAAATATAAGGACCAAATACAAAACAAAAAGTTAATCGCCAGGGCCGGTGTCGTATGGAAAAGGTAAAACGAACTGAACAGCGGGCAGGATCGTAGAACGAATGTTGGCTCAGGCCTGTTGACGAACAGAAATTCGAAATATTTTGGGAGCTATAACGAGTTTCCTAGAGCGCCTCGGAGTCCAACCTTTACGGTTGTTGAACTTTAAACGCGTTTTTCTCAAAACAGAGAATAATCAAGAATATTTCATTTCAGATAACATCAAGAGCCAAAATCACCCGTGCCACGCACGTGCAATTTTTTTGAGGTTTCAACTTCGAGTGACAATATTAATAGTAATAAACTATTAAATTTTTTTAAATAAATTTTTTTATATTTTAAATATGTAAATAAAAACACTTTAACTATTCAAGATAATTCATTATTATTTTCCAATAAAAAACCACTCTCCACAGAAGTCATGAAAATAGGAATAAGTTACCAGACTACCTTAAGGCACTATGTTTGTAGAGTTCTCCTCGGTGTTGTAGAGATGACTGCAGTGGATAATAATACTTTATTTTGTATTTCGCTGTGCAGCGTTTGAGTGTTTTGTTCCTTTAAGCAACATGATGCTTCATGGCAATTTTCGGGATTTACTTTTGCAATTAAACCCGTGGTTCTTTTTATTATAAGCGCTGCTATGGGGTGAGCTGGGATATGTGCTGTAATGAGGCATTGAGTGGTGTCTTTAATGATAATTGGCTAAATGACCACTCAATCCCCCCTCACTTTAAGACACTGTCTCACCACACCAATTCACATCCACATCACCACACCTACTTACCATACATTCCACATCACTACACCATGGACCAACACGCACACAAATACAACTTAACACCACCATGAAGACATCAGCAGATATATAAGGGACTAAAAGAACGATCCCGCCCGCTTTTTAGCATTTCGACTCGCTAGCGATCAGATCTTCGAACACCCGCCTAAATCGACTCCTTTTTTTTAATTAGTATAATAATTTGCCAACGGTGAGTGAAGTTAAAGTTAATTTATTAAATAACTTAAAAATGGTCCTTCGAGCGCTAGTGGACGGCACTATGGGTAGTTAAATATAGAAGAGAAAAAAAATATTAAAATTGTAACGTGAACAACAAATAATGTGAAACAAAAAATTTAACAAACAGTGAAAAAAATAAATTAAAAAAAAAAGGTGCAGTGACAAAAGTTCGGTGCCAAAAAGTGAACAAAAAAAAAAACAGGTGATGTGACAGTTATAGGAAAAAAAAAACAAAAACCAAACCCAGAAAGTGCAGTAATATATAGAAATATATAAGTATATATATATATGTTATATGTGTATATAAAGAAAATATATGGACATATACATATACATACATACATACATATGCAATAAGTGAAGTCGAGAGTTCAGTGACCCATCATATGTTCGGATACATACACGTTCATATATAACACAAAAGTGGAAAAGCGGCAAAACACATTTAATGTGCCAAAAAACAAAAACATAAAATCAAATACTTAAACACAAAAACAAACGGGGGCGAAACCAAAACCCAAAAACTCTAAACGCGGCGCGAAACCCAAAATATAAAAAAAACAATATTAATCAAAAACGGGCGCGAAATTAACAATAAAATATACATATTGAGCCAAAAACATAGGGAGAGAGCTGCACAACAGGCAACAGCTTGCTTCAAGGAAAAAAGGGCAAACACACAAAACCCTCAAAAAAAAAAAAACAAATACATTCTCCTCAAAACCCCCTTGAGGCGAGACAAAGTAAGTGTATCGTTTTCATTTTTTATTTATTATATATGTATGTTTGTAAACCCTGTATACCATTAAAACTAAGAAAATCCGTTTTAACAGTTTGAAACCACGGATACAGGAAACGTTAACGGAAAAGTAAAAAAAAAAAAACGGAACTAAAAATTTAAGTACTATATACTTATAATTTTTGCTAACGTTAACGGAAAATTTCAAAACACCGATACAAAAAAAAAACAAAATCGGGTGAATATACTTATATACATATATATATTATATTAACATATTATTGATTGCCTTAATTTATGCGCTTAGATTTGTATATATATATACACACAACAACCACAAAATAAAAAATAAAAATTCAAGTATTTACTTGCAAAGAATTTCCGGCAGTACCCCTTAGGCTTAATAAAGCAATAAGCAGGACTGCGTAACAAAAAGTAAGCTAAAGACACAATAACAATTACAGCTAGAATCTACAGTAAAAAGACAAAAATACAAACATACATATATATACATTCAATCGGCAAACAATATGAAAATTGCATTTACCGATAAATTTTATTATATAACTAAACATTCACTTATATTTTTACATATACATTACATCAGAATATATTAACATAATCGCAGTCGGTAAAATACCTGCGTATTACAATTTTTACTTTTCTCCACATTCTTCTCTCACGCCGAAAAATATCACGCGTGCACAGTCATACACATACACACTTGTACATACGGCATACGATCTGCCTATGCTCACATACCCCATATACAGTGGGTACAAATACATATTTTTAATTCATTTAATGATTTAAATATCGATTATTTTAAAACTAATTAAACGGTGCGGTCAAATAGCAACAAATAAATAAATAATTCCATAATACAAAAAAAATTGTTTGCCAAAAGAAAGCTAAAAACAATAATATAAAAAATTCTCAACTAAAAATTGCTTGAAAGTCCATTTTGGCAAATATCTCACAATACCCCTTGTTCTTTGGCGAACAAACACAAGCAAGCAAACAATATTGCGCACAAACATTTCAGCACAATAATTCGTGTATACCTAGGTACAAAGTGCATTGATCTCTTCAACGAGCTCTCAATTGCTCAAGTACATAAATACATATCTACAAGTCCACGCATTAGGGTGTACCTACATTCCCCTACATAAGGACATAAAAACGGTAAATAAATACAAGTTCGATTGTTAATAAATTAAAAAATAAATACAATTACTGGTAAAAAACTAAATCCGCGTATTTAAGTAACTTAATTCGAATTAAAAACTCTTATTAACTAAAAGAGTATACGGTTATACACAAATACGAAAGTTAAACTTAATTTTGTCGGAAAAAAAATTTCTATTTACTTAAAAGAGTTTCGTTATATACAAGCATATAGCTTGAATTCCATCGGTCGACACTGAGGAATTTCAAATTTACTTCACTATTTTCTAAATGAGCTCAGATTCAAAAGAATCCAAAACAATACAGTCTCTAAAGGTACCTAAAATGATTTCTGAAGAAAAGAGTCCGTGTACACCTGCAGAAGCTACACCCTCAAAGCAAGGTGCTACAAAACAAAAACGGGTGAAAGATATTTCATATACCAAATTTATCTCTGAGAGTGACAGTCTAATACGATACTGCACTCGATTTTCATCTTCGTCGATTCAGGACAATTCTGAATCGGTATTAGAAATCAAAAAGGAAAATCTTGATAATTTCTGGACACGTCTCCAAGCTGCATATGGCGCAATAGTAGAATCTGACGACTCAGATCTAACTGAAAATTTTAAATCCTCGGCTTACGCCAAGTACGAAAACTGCTTAGACCAGTTTGAAGAAACAAAAGCAATGATTTCGGATCAATTAAAATTAAAATTAATACAAAACAAAAGGTCAAGCAGGCGTCAAAGTCAAACAGTTCGAACTAAATGACGATAATTTCAATCTGGCTTGGGAAGCTCTAAAAGCAAGATACGAAAATGAAAGAATATTGGTCGATAAGCAAGTAACGATACTAATGAACTTGCCTAAAATTCAGAAAGAAACTAGTGATGAACTTATTAGACTACAATCCACTGTTTCTAATTGTTTGTCGGTTTTATCCACTCAAAATATTCCCACAGACAGCTGGGACCCTATTCTGGTAAATATATGCACCGCGGCATTACCAGAAAAATCGTTACTTTTGTGGGAGCAATCGCTCTCATGTCGGAAAAAATGCCCAACGTGGCAGCAAATTAAAAAAATAGCAGAAAGGGTAGACAAAAAACTAGTTAGAACTAACAACGTTTAATAGAAGCTTCAATAGACCCTATTCTGGTAAATATATGCACCGCGGCATTACCAGAAAAATCGTTACTTTTGTGGGAGCAATCGCTCTCATGTCGGAAAAAATGCCCAACGTGGCAGCAAATTAAAAAAATAGCAGAAAGGGTAGACAAAAAACTAGTTAGAACTAACAACGTTTAATAGAAGCTTCAATAGACCCTATTCTGGTAAATATATGCACCGCGGCATTACCAGAAAAATCGTTACTTTTGTGGGAGCAATCGCTCTCATGTCGGAAAAAATGCCCAACGTGGCAGCAAATTAAAAAAATAGCAGAAAGGGTAGACAAAAAACTAGTTAGAACTAACAACGTTTAATAGAAGCTTCAATGACCCCAAACCAGTAGCAATAACAATTTAAATAGAAGTTTTTTTTTTAAATCAAACGTTCACGTCCGAGCAGTATAAACAAACGTCATGCGAACTGTGTACAGGATGGCATAAACTTAAATCTTGCGATAAATTCAAAAAATTAAATATTGTCGGTAGGAACAATTTTGTGAGAACAAAAAAAATTTGCATAAACTGCTTGTCACGTTCGCATACTCTTAAAGAGTGTGAAAGCAAGTTCAATTGCGTTTATTGCCATAAATGACATCATTCAATGCAGCATTTCAGCGCAAATATGAAAAGAGCCACGGGTTTAGTTGCAACAGCAAATCCCGAAAATTGCCAAAAAGCACCATGCTGCTCAAAGGCATTAAAAACTCAAACGCTACACAGAGAAAACCAAAGTAGGGTACTACTACCCACAGCAGTCGTCTCCATCGAACACCGAGGAGAGCTGTTTAAACTTTGGGCCTTAATAGACCAAGGATCACAACGATCTTTCATAGCGTCTAGGGCTCAAAATAGGCTACAACTGCCAACAAAACTAGCCAATATTGAAATCACGGGAATGGGCGGAAGAATAGTCCAAAACTCAAATAAAATCTGCCCCATTACCCTAATTTTCCCCCAAGCGGATAAGCACCTACAAACAGAAGCTATAGTCTTACCGCAACTTACAAATATGCTTCCAAGCTATCACATAAATAGCAAACATTGGCAAAAGATTTCACACCTAAAGCTAGCAGATCCCAACTGCAACACTCCTGCTCAAATAGATCTTCTATTATACAGTGATCTCATACCACAGATAATACTCGAGGGTATTGAGAAAATTTCAAATACACTTCTGGCACAAAATAATATTTTTGGGTGGATCCTAAGTGGACTAGTTTCGGAACCAGTTACCACCCTGACCACTCAGGTTGAGGAAATGTCAAACGAATACCTCAATTCACAATTGAAAAAATTTTGGGAGTTAGAAGAACTCCCCCATATCAATCACAACCCCTATAGATCAGTATTGTGAAGACTTTTACAAAGCCATAACTACTAGATCAGATAATGGTCGGTACGTCGTACGACTACCACTAAAACAACAATTTTCTAACACACTCGCCGTAGGTCGCTCTCGCACCTCTGCAATACAGCAGTTTTTAAGTATGGAAAAAAACCTACTTAAAAAGGTGAGCTTAAGCCAGAATACGATGGCGTGTTAGAAGAATACCTCCATTTAGACCACATGGAGGAAGTAAGCCCATGCGAAAAAATAATAAATGGCAAATATTACTTATTTTACTTGCCTCATCACGCAGTAGTAGGCAAAAAACCAACTAAAGTAAGAATTGTCTTTAATGCATCAAGGTCTACTAGCTCGGGGAATTCCCTAAATGATATTCTATTTACGGGACCCACGCTCCAACCAGATTTAACGCCACTCATTTTAAATTGGCGTATATTCAAATACGTATTCAACGGAGACGTCCAAAAAATGTATACACAAATAGTCGTACATGAAACGATCAAGATTTTCAGCGAATTATTTTCCGAAAATCTCCCAATAGTCCACTCCGCGACTATAAATTGAAAACAGTTACCTTTGGCGTCAACTGTGCTCCCTATTTAACCATTTGAACATTGCATGAATTGGCAGAAAACACCAAGTCAGAATTTCCTTTGGCAACCCAGGTGTTAAAAACACAAACGTATGTAGACGATATCCTGTCTGGAAGTCACAGTCTTCCACAAGTATACGAATCACTATCACAAGTGGTAACAGGCCTCAAAACCGCAGGGTGTCCGTTAAAAAAATACCACCCTAATATCTTCAAGGACATACCTAAAGAAAATCTGTTGGACCCTAATTTCCTTAAATTCGAAAAGGAAAGTACAACAAAAACTCTGGGGATACAATGGAATGCAATATCTGACCAGTTTTCATACACTACAGAGTCAATATCTGCATTATCCGCCATAATGAAGCGACAAATTCTATCCTCTGTGGCAAAACTTTTCGACCACGCAGGAGGGCTTTCGCCAATTATGATACAAGCCAAAATCCTAATACAAGAATTATGGATAGATGGAACCGACTGGGATGAACAAGTAAAACCACTTCGTTTAGAAAAGTGGTCCCAGTTTGCGAACAATCTAAATGATATCTCACAAATACAAATCCCTCAATGGGTAAACTATGCCCCAGAGCACAAAGTCGAACTACATGGCTACTGTGACGCCTCTGAAAAAGCATATTGCGCCACTACTTATGTTCGCACACAAAGCGACATTGCGACCACAAGCCACTTACTAGTAGCAAAAGCAAAAGTAGCTCCATTAAAAACAATAAGTCTACCACGACTTGAACTGTGTGGAGCGCTATTACTAGCCAAACTAATATCCATGGTGCGAATGCGTATTTAAGTAAAAATATAAATTATATGTGTGGTCCGATTCTGAAATTGTTCTGGCCTGGTTGGAAAAACCACCACATGCATGGAAGACGTACATTGCTAATCGAACGTCTCAAATACTTGACCAAGTGGGATCAGCCACTTGGCGACATGTAGCCAGTGCTGACAATCCTGCCGATCTAGGTACAAGAGGTAGCATACCCCTGCACCTTACCACCACCCCCCTCTGGTGGAATGGTCCCGATGGTTAACAGAATCTCCTGATTCTTGGCCACAATCGCCACTGCGCAATATAATAGCCCCAGAAAGTCGAAAAATCGACTCTTTTCACACAACAGTGGATGATACCGACATCCTCGAACGATTTTCATTGTTCCCCGAGCCCTCAGAGTAGTTGCTTACGTGTTCAAAATTAAAGAGCAACTCAAAACCAAAGTCAAGGGATCAGCAAACTCCCAATGCGATACAGTGACGCACCTAACCTTACAACAGGCAAAGGTCGCTCTTATCGCATATACTCAAGCACGATACTTCAGCCGCGATATATCACTATTGAAAGAATCAAAACCTATTGACAAGAGAAGTCCCCTCTTAGTTCTAAACCCATTCCTCGACACGAAAGGTCTTCTTCGTGTGAATGGTCGGCTTGCCGATTCAAGCCTAACGTATAACGAACGCCATCCCATAATTGTACCAGAGAAGTCTCGACTTGCCACATTACTCATCAATTATATCTACATATTAATGCTTCATGCCGAACATCGCTCCATGCAACATATGGTCCGCCAGGAATTTTACATTCCCCGACTTAAGCCCCAAATAAAGAAGTGCATTTTCTTGTGCAAAATCTGTGCCACGCACAAGCAAAAGATGCGAACACAGATTACGGCAGCACTTCCTCCGGAACGCTGCAGCTTTGCTCTGCCTTTCTCCATCACAGGTGTCGACTTTGCTGGGCCTTTTCAAATAGAGGCGTCCATGTTAAGGTCTCCCACTCTGATGAAAGGCTATGTGGCTGTTTTTTTCTGTTTTACGACAAAAGCAGTGCACCTTGAGCTTTGTACTAATCTGACGAAGGAGGCTTTCCTGGCGGCATTTGCCCGCTTCGTCGGTCGACGCGGCTTTCCATCGAAGATAATGAGCGATAATGGTAAAACATTTATCGGCGCTCAAAGAGCCCCCGAAAAACAGTTTGTGGACTCTATCAAACAGGTCTCACCTGAGATTGTACAAAAGTACGCGCTCAAGGCATTAATTGGCAATTCATCCCCCCAAGCGCTCCTCATATGGGTGGTTTATGGGAATCAGCTGTAAAAAGCTTCAAATCCCACTTCAAAAAAGTAGCTGGAAATTACAAATTCAATTACGAAGAATTCACGACATTATTAATTCGAATTGAAGCCGTTCTCAATTCACGGCCTCTTACAATCCTTTCGCAAGATTCCTCCGATTTCACAGCCTTAACTCCAGGGCACTTTCTCAAAGGTACACCCATTCTGGCCATACCTGAGCCAGGCGTGGAGTCGCTATCCTTACTAAATCGCTGGGAAAGAATTAAAATTCTTCATCACGATTTCAGCCGCCGTTGGAAAGAAGAATACATAAAGGATCTCCATAAACGATACCGTTGGAAGACTCCTGAACAAGCACCCAAACTTGGAGATTGTGTCATCATCCATGATGATTGTCTACCTCCTACCGAATGGCGGCTTGGGCGCATAGAAAAGCTACATTACGGCTCCGACGGTCACATACGAGTGGTTGATCTTCGTACACAAAGCGGAATGCTAACCAGACCGCTCGTGAAGCAATGCTTTCTCCCAACCGCCGATAATAGCGACACAGCAAATCGCAAACAATCAACCGATACTACCACAATACAATAAAATAATCAAATCAAGAAGCAAAAAACCGAAAAACTATTTAATAACCGTTAAAAATAACATATAACTAATAAAAAAATTGTCGATCAATACGATGACCCATTCATGCCACATAGCTTGGCACGATCATCCATATCCTTTATATGACAAATCTGCATAATTAAACAACTCTTTCATACAGATTAACATGGATGTGGATACGCCAACTACTCCCACGCCAACTGTGCGGTCGTATACGATGTCCCATTTGTCCGCGCCCACATCGCCTGCAACATTGTGAGATTTTTAAAAGTATGCGACCGTTGCAACGACAGCAAGTTGCCCAGGCACACGGGCACTGTCTCAACTGCCTATCGCACACGCATGGGACTCAAGAGTGTGTGTTTGCAGCAAACCACATCACACACTACTTCATCGCACCTCGAGGCGCGACGTCGGTTGGCCACCTACTCTTCGAAACCGCGTAACAGGACCTCGACCCTCAACTCGTGCGGTACACCCGCGGAATGTAACACCACGGCGTCGACAGCCTAGACCGCAACCACGTCGTTCCACGGGTCTGAGCAGCGTCGTGGCAACGCTACAACAGCTGCAGCGACTACTAGGCTAATCATTTGGTTAGGGGGGCCGGGATGGCTAAATGACCACTCAATCCCCCGTCACCATAAGACACTGTCTCACCACACCAATTCACATCCACATCACCACACCTACTTACCATACATTCCACATCACTACACCATGGACCAACACGCACACAAATACAACTTAACACCGATCACACCACCATGAAGACATCAGCAGATATATAATATAAGGGATTAAAAGAAGGATCCCGCCCGCTTTTTAGCATTTCGACTCGCTAGCGATCAGATCTTCGAGCACCCGCCTAAATCGACTCCTTTTTTTTAATTAGTGTAATAATTTGCCAACGTTGAGTGAAGTTAAAATTAACTTATTAAATAACTTAAAAAATAATAGAAGCAGTTATATTTGCTTTTACAATTTTTATAAGTATGCGCATCTGACAAGCAATTTGTACAAAGTCTTTTTGATCTGACAAAATTATTTCGTTCGTTAACTTTTAAGTTTTTAAATTCTTGCATGATTGTAGTTTATGCCCTCGTGTGCATACATGAGAGCGATTGCTCCCACAAAAGTAACGATTTTCTGGTAATGCTGCAGTGCAAATATTTATCGGAATAGGGTCGCTTTTATTAACTGTTTAGGGTAGCTTTTATTAACTGTAATTGATCGGATATCAAAGCTTTTGTAGCTTTATACTGGACTAAGCCGTACTGCTCGAAAGCCGAGGTTTTAATATCTTGTGGTAAATCTGATGTCTCAAAAATTGATAAGATTTTGCTTTTTTATTTATAATAACGATTCAGAGTTGTCTTGAATGAGTGAAGATAAAAATCGAGTATCGTATTAAACTGTCACTCTCAGAAATTAATTTGGTGGTATCTTTGCCTTTTATTTGCTTTGTTGCAACCCCTCTTGCGCGTGTGGTTTCGCAGGTGTTTTTTGATTTTTATCCACATTCATCATTTTTGTAGTATGTTAAAATATTATATATTTGTCAAAGTGAATTAATTTTTTCTCAGTGTAAACTGACTTATGTGTATGAAGCGATAAATATTAATTTTTACTGAATACTCTTTTAGTTGAATAAGAGTTTGATATTTCAGATTATATTTAAAAAAAAACCTTGTTTTTAGTGTTAATAATAAAGTTTTGTATTTATTTGTGTATTTTTTTATTATTTATACCGATTGTAAATTATATTTTCTTAATTTATTTATTAAGAGCCGCACTTTTAGCTTATTTATATTATATATCTTATGACCGAATGGTTTGTATGTAGGTACACCCTAATACACGGACTTGTATGTATATTTTTATGTACTTGTGCAATTGAGAGCTCGTTAAAGAGATCAATGCATTTTTAACTTCCCGCTAAGAAAATGGAAAATTTTCTAAAAATCGGGAAGATATTGGTTTCACCCCATTTTGCAAAAATCGAGTTCTCAACAGATCTCGACGTTCTGAGGGTCGAGGAAGCTTCCCCGAACATTTCTACGATGATGTCCGTATGTCTGTATGTATGTGTGGATGTATGTGTGTGTGTGGATGTATGTGACCCTCTTATAACTATTAAACAGCTCAACCGATTTGAATAAACTAAACGGCATTCTAAAGGGTTTCATTGCACTTGAATTTCGTGTAAGTTTGGACCCAATCGGACCAGTAGATTTCGAGAAACACATCGTTTGCCGCAAACCGGGTCGAAATCGGTTGATTTACTTGCTAGATATCGAAAACGAAAAATTTAGAAGAGCTCAAAAGCAGTGAAAAAAGCGAAATTTGAACGTTAGCGTATGAAATTAGAGGGAAGTTGCAGGGATGGCCCTTGAGGCCAACCGTTTTCCACATTTTTTTGTATGCAATCCTGCTTGTTTAGTTTGCCAAAGAACAAGGGGTATTGCCGGATAATTGCCACAGTGGACTTTAAAAATTTGTATACATGTATAAATATTAATTTCTGTTAGCGGGTGATTTATTTATTTATATTATGATTTTTGATTCAAATATTTAAAAAAAAAAAAATTATATTTCCTTTCAACGCCGTTGATTTGTTTCCGGAATATAACGATCACTTTTTATAAAAAAAACTAAATTTTTTTAGAAATTTAATAAACCCAATTTAGGGTATGGAACAATGCAGAGTCTTTGTCGTATGTTTTTACATACATATACTTGTATAGTTGTGCTTATATATTTTGCAATAAAAAGGTACGCGAAAACGGAATTGGAAAAACATTATTTTCCGTTGTTCTCTTGTGTACGTAAATATGCACTTTTGTTATTTAACGAGTAAATATGTATTCATGATGCATGTAGATATATTATGAATATATTATATATATTGGATTGTTTTAATATATATTATAGTAAGCAATATGCATATACAAGGTGCGTTCCAAAGTAAACAGGACTTTTAAAAACAAGGCAGAACAAATGGTTTTATCATCGTATATATTCAAAATAGTCTCCTTCTGATTTATTATAGCTTTTTGCACGGTCCAAAAGCATGTCGATCGAGTGGTTTAGCTCATTGCCCGGTATGGCCGCCAGTATGCCGGTGCAAGCCTTTTGAATGGCCTCCACGTCTGCATAAAGCTTTCCTTTTATCGGCAAATGCATTTTTTCGAAAAGATAAAAGTCGCACGGTGCCATATCAGGTGAATACGGGGAGTGGTTGATTGTTAAAATGTGACTTTTGGTCAAATAATCGGCCACAAGCGTCGATCGATGAGACGGCGCATTATCGTGCAACAAACGCCAACTTCCATCTTCGTTATATTCAGGCCGAACACGTCGAATACGGCACACCAAATGTTTCAAGCTCCAAGGTAGAATAGCGCATTAACGTTTTGATCGGGTGAAATAAATTCTTTGTGGACAATACCCTTGGAATCATAAAAACAAATCAGCATTGTCTTCACTTTTGACTTCTCCAGCCGCGATTTTTTGGCCTCATTTCTCATTTATGTCCTCACGACCACTTTGAAAACGTTGAAACCACTCGTGCACTCTGCTAAGGGATAGACAATCATTGTTTCATCAATTGAAACGGTTTGGTAAAAGTTTTACCAATCTTAAAACAAAATTTAATGTTGGCTCTTTGTTCGAAGCTTATTTTTGCACCGATGACAAAAACATACTGACACTTAAAATGCAATAACTGCACTTCCAATAGATAAAATGTCATGAAATTTTTATTGGAAGTCGATAAAGGATAGCAGTTTCTAACGCACTAGTCGACATATAGATAGCGCCACTAGGATTTACTTTGTTACTTTTGTACTGTTTGCTTTGGAACGCACCTTGTATGTATGTTTGTTGTTCTGCCTTTTTTTTGGATTTTCTTTTATATATTCTAATCTTTCTGCCCTTGCTTACTTTTTTTTATGCAATCCTTCTTATTTCTTTGTTAAGCATAAGGGGTATTGCCGCGAAATTTTTGCAAGTAAAGTACTTGAACTTATATTTTGTTGGAAGACTAAGTGTGTTCTGAGTACACAAAGACAAGCGTATATATATAGACATTAAATAAATATCTATTTAAAGATATATGTATATATACTGATATATTATATATGTATATTACACAAAACGGAATTTCGGCTTTTACCGTGTTTGGTTTACGTTTTATTAGCCATTAAAGTGGATTTTGACTTACAGATTTTATATTACAAGTAATATAGAAAACCGTATTTTTATATACATAGTACATTTGTGTATGCATATTATAAATTTTGAAATAATTGATTGAATACGCTCACATTGGTTTTCCTCAAGAGGCTCTTGGAGGGCGTATATTTGTATATACAAGTATATGTGCTTTGTCCCGGTGTCTGTCCTCTTCGGCATCCAGCTGGCTTGCCCCTATGCATGTTTGTTGTTTTGTTTGTTTGTATAAATTTGTTTTTATGATCGCGCCCGCTTTTTTTTAGTTTCGCGACCGCTTTAAGTTTTTCTTGGTCAATAAAATCGTTATATACATATAGGTAATTTGTTTTTGATGCACAAACTTTTACGTATACATTTGTTTGAGGGATCGCACCCGATTTGTGTTTTTTGTTTGTTCGAACCCTTTTGTATGTGTTGTTGTTTTTATGTATATATATATTTTTATATATGTATATATATAAGTATGTACATATACGAGTATCTGTCACTGTCGTCTTGCATTAGGACGCAATCTCCAAGCTTTTTCGCTCTTTCTATAGTTTTCCATCGGTGCCTTTTGTGGAGGTCCTTTAAATATTCTTCTTTCCATCGGCGGCTGAAATTATGGTGGAGAATTTTAATTCTTTCCTATCTTTTTAGTAGGGATAGTGACTCCACGTCTGGCTCAGGTATGGCCAGAATGGGAGTTTCTTTGAGAAAATGCCGCGGAGTAAGGGCTGTTAAATCTGAGGGATCTTTCGAGAGTATCGTTAGTGGCCATCAATTGAGAACGGCTTCAATGCTAAATAGTAATGTTGTAAATTCCTAATAATTAAGTTTGTAGTTTCCTGCTACCATTTTAAGTGGGACTTAAAGTTTTTTACAGCTGATTCCCATAAACCACCCATATCAGAAGCGCTTGGGGGGATACGTTGCCAATTAATGAGTTGGGGCGCGTACTTTTGTACAATCTCAGGTGAAACTTGTTGGATAAAGTCCATTGCTACTATTTTTCGGTGACTCTTTGAGCGCCGATAGAGTTTTTGCCATTGTCGCTCATTATTCGTCCGACGAAGCGAGGAAATGCCGCAAGGAAAACCTCATTTGTTAGATAAGTACATAGCTCGAAGTGTACTGCTTTTGTCGTAAAGCAGACAAAGACAGCCACATAGCCCTTCATTATGGTGGCAGACATTTGCATGGCCGCCTTTGTCTGAATAGGTCCAGCAAAATCGACATCGGTGGTGCTCGTTATACCTGAGGCTTGAACTGGCATTCGTACGAAGCAGACCTTTCGTGTCTAGGAATGGGTTAAGAACAAAGAGTGAACTCCTTTTGTCAATGGGTTTTAATTCTCCTAATAGTGTTATATCGCGTAGCGCATTTGAGTTGATGCGATTAGCGCGACCTTTGCCTTTTGTAATTCTAGGTACGTTAATGTATCGCACTGGGGATATTCTGGGGCAACTCCTTTAACTTTAATCTAAAGTCGCTCTATGAACTTTAACATAAAGGGGACTACTCTGTGGACTCGGGCGAACGATGCAAATTGCTCAAGAATGTCAGTATCATCCAATGTTATGTGAAAAGAGTAGATTTTTCGACTTTCTGGGGCTGCGAAGCGGGAGATTATATCAACCATCGGGGGCCGTTTCACCAGAGGATGGTGGTGGCGAGCTGCAGAGGTTTGCATCCTCTTGTACCTTGATCAGCTGAATTGTGAGCACTGGCTACGTGTCGCCAAGTGGCTGATCCTACTAGGTCAAGTATTTGAGACGTTCGATTGAAAATATACGTCTTCCGTGCATATGATGGTTTTTCTAACCAGGTTAGTACAATTTCCGAATCGGGCCTCACATATAATTTATATTTTTACTTAAATACTCATTCGCACCATGGATATTAGTTCGGCTAGTAATAGCGCTCCACACAGTTCAAGTTTTGGTAGACTTATTGTTTTTAATGGAGCTACTTTTGCTTTTGCTACTAGTAAGTGGCTTGTGGTCGCAATGTCGCTTTGTGTGCGAACGTAAGTAGTGGCGCATTATGCTTTTTTAGAGGCGTCACAGTAGCCATTTAGTTCGACTTTGTGCTCTGGGGCATAGTTTACCCATCGAGGGATTTGTATTTGTGAGATATCATTTAAATTGTTCGCAAACTGGGACCACTTTTCTAAACGAAGTGGTTTTACTTGTTCATCCCAGTCAGTTCTATCTAGCCATAATTCGTGTATTAGGATTTTGGCTTGTATCATAATTGGCGAAAGGTATCCTGCGGGGTCAAAAAGTTTTGCCACAGAGAATAACATTTGGCTCTGTAGTGTATGAAAACTGGTCAGATATCGCTTTCCATGTGCAACAAATTTTCTTTTGGTATATTTTGTGGAAGACTGTGACTTACAGACAGGATATCGTCTACATACGTTTGAGGTTTTAACACTTGAGTTGCCAGAGAAAATTCTGACTTTGTGTTTTCTGCCAATTCGTGGAGTGTTCGAATGGTTAAATATGGAGCACAGTTGACGCGAAAAGTAATTGTTTTTAATTTACAGACGCGTAGTGGACTATTGGGAGATTTTCTGAAAATAATTCACTGAAAATCTTGATCGTCTTTATGTACGACTATTTGTCTAAAAAATTTTTTCGACGCCTCCGTTGAATACGTATTTGAATATACGCCAATTTAATATGAGGAGCATTAAATCTGGTTGCAGTGTGGGTAAATATAATATCATGTAGGGAATTTCCTGTTTTAGTGGTAGTCGTACGACGTACCTACCATTATCTGATCTAGTAGTTGTGGTCTTGTAAAAGTCTTCACAATACTGATTTTCAGGGGTTGTGATTGATTTGGGGGGGGAGCTCTTCTAACTTACAAAATTTCTTTAATTGTGAATTGAGGTATTCATTTGCGATTTCCTCAACTTGAGTGGTCAAGGTGGTAACTGGTTCCGTAACTAGGCCACTTAGGATCCAACCAAAAATAGTACTTTGTGCCAGAAGTGTGTTGGAAATTTTCTCAATAATTTCGAGTATTATCTAAAGAAGCGGGAATGTTGCAGTTGGGATCTGCTAGCTTTAGGTTTGAAACCTTTTGAAAATGCTTGCTATTTATGTAATAGCTTGGAAGCATATTTGTTAGTTGCGGTAAGACAATAGCTTCTGCTTGAATGCGTTTAACCGCTTTGAGAGAAGTTAGGGTAATGGGGCAGATTTTGTTTGAATTTTGGAATACTCTTCCTGCCATTCCCGTAATTTCAAAATTCGATTGTTTTGCTGGTCTATTAAGGCCCTAAGCTTAAACAGTTCTCCTCGGTGTTCGATGGAGACGCCTGCTGTGGGTAGTAGTACCCTACTTTGGCTTTCGCTATGTAGCATTTGAGTTTTCAATGCCTTCGAGCAGCATGGTTCTTCTTGGCAATTTACGGGATTTCACACTTCGGAATTTGCTGTTGCAACTAAACACGTGGCTCTTTTCATATTTGCGCTGTTTGGGGTGAGCTGGAAAATATGTTGTAATGCAGCATTGAATTATGTCGTTTATGACAATAAACGCAATTAAATTTGTTTTCGCATTTTTTAAGTGTATGCACATGTAACAGGCAGTTTGTACAAAGTCTTTTTATATTTACAAAATTATTTCGGTCGATAATATTCAATTTTTTGAATTTCTCGCAAGATTTTAGCTTATGCCCTCCTGTACACAGTTCGCATGATGTTTGTTATATTGTTCGGATGTGAACGCTACTGGCTTGGGGTCTGTGGAAGCTTCTATTTAGGTCGTGTTGGACGGTTTTCGTTCTGACTATTTTATTGTATACCCTTTCTGCGATTTCGTACTGGGAAGTTAGAAAATCTTTCATTTGTTGCCACGTGGGGCATTTTCTTCGTGATGAGAGCGATTGCCCTCTTAAAAGTAATGATTTTTCTGATAATGCGGCGGTGCATATGTTTACCAGTATAGGGTCCCAGCTGTCTTTGGGAATATTCTGTGTCGATAAAATCGACAAACAATTTAAAACAGTGGATTGAAGTTTGATAAATTCTTAACTTGTTTCTCTCTGAATTTTTGGCGAGTTAATTTATATCGATTTTTATTTATCCCGCCTGCTTGACGTTTTGTTTTGTATCGGAGGTGATACAATTTTTCTGCATTTGATAATTTTGGGTGGGGCTCTACTCTCGGGTGTGGAGTAATTAGCTTTAGTTGATCAGAAATCATTACTTTAGCTTCTTCAAACTGGTCTAAGCAGTTTTCGTATTTGGCGTAAGCTGAAGATTTGAAAATTTCCGGTAGATCTGAGTCGTCAGATTCTACTATTGCGTCATATGCTGCTTGGAGACGTGTTCAAAAATTGTCAAGATTGTCGTTCTTGATTTCTAATACGTATTCAGAATTGTATTGAATCGACGAAGATGAAAATCGAGTGCAGTATCGTATTAGACTGTCACTCTCTGCAATGAATTTGGTATATGAAATGTCTTTTACCTTTTTTTGTTTTGTAGCACCTTGCTTTGAGCGTGTAGTTTCTGCAGGTGTACATGGACCCTTTTCGTCCGAAATCTTTTTTGGTACTTTAAGATATTGGGTTGGTTTAATTTCTTAGATTCTGCGTTCATTTAATAAGATTAAGTAAGTGAAATTAAATTTTTTTTACTCTCAGTGTACACTGATAATATTAGATAAATAAAGAGATTACCTTTTAGATAAATAGGACTTTATTTTTTGTTGTATCCGCACTTCGTCACTAACAAACGCGTATTTTGTTGTTTTCTGTAATTTTTTCTCTTTGTGTTTTATAATTTATTGTTACTTACTCGTTTGTATGTATGTTAATTGTGTATATTACAGCTTTTAAAATGAGGTTATTAACCTTTGGTACATAAACGTGCACGTTATGTGCGTATTTATGTGTTTGAATGTTTTGTTTGAAATCCTGCTTGCTTTTGTTTTAACAAGAACAAGGGGTATTGCCAGAAAAGTGCCGATATGGACTTTGAATATATGTACTACTGTGTGCACCACTAATTATGCGCTATTCCCACCAAGTATAACTTTCGTTTTTATACTCTCGCAACCTGTTGCTACAGAGTATAATAGTATTGTTCACCTAACGGTTGTTTGTATCACCTAAAACTAATCGTGTTAGATATAGGGCTATATATATATATAAATGATCAGGATGAAGAGACGAGTTGAAATCCGGGTGACTGTCTGTCCGTCCGTCCGTGCGTCCGTCTGTCCGTCCGTGCAAGCTGTAACTTGAGTAAAAATTGAGATATCTTTATGAAACTTGGTAGACATGTTTCTTGGTACCGTGAGACGGTTGGTAATGCAGATGGGCGTAATCGGACCACTGCCACGCCCACAAAACGCCATTAACCAAAAACAAATAAATTGCCATAACTAAGCTACGCAATAAGATACAAGACTGTTATTTGGTACTCAGGATCACATTAGGGAGGGGCATCTGCAGTTAAAAATTTTTGTGGGTGTGGTCGCGCCTCTAATAGGTTTAATGTGCATATCTCCTAAACCGCTAATGCTATAATAATTCACTGGAAGCAAATGTTTTTAGCACTTCTATTGACGGTGTGAAAATAGTTGAAATCAGGTGGCAACTCCGCCCATTCCCCATATAACGGTACTGTTGAAAACTACCAAAAGCGCGATAAATCAAGCACTACACACGTCAGAGACATTAAATTTTATAGCTGGGATGGTATGAGATGACTTTATAGGAACCGCGTTCAAAATTAGACAGTGGGCGTGGCACAGCCCACTTTTAGGTGAAAACCCATATCTTGGGATCTGCTTAACCGATTTCAACCGATTTCAACTTAATTCGGTGCATGACGTTCTTTTCGTATTTCTATGTTATATTGCGAAAATGGGCTAAATCGGACTACAACCACGCCTATTTCCCATATAACACCATTTTCAATTCCATCTGATTCTTTCACTTTCCACTATGCATATCAAGCAACAATGATTATATCGGGGTAAAACTTTGCGTGAATAATACGTTTAAAGTATGCCACCTTGTGACCAAAAATTGTCTAAATCGAACCAAAACTGTTCAAGCCCCTAGTACTAAATATGCGGACCCCAGTGCCTATAGTTGACCTTCTACCGAAAATATCAACCAATCCACAAAGAAATCTCAAACGAGTATACCATTTGACTTATAAAATGTTCGGTTACATCCGAACTTAGCGCTTCCTTACTTGTTATTTTTTCGTTTGTTAAACCGATTGCTCTTGTGCCCTTTTTATACTCTCGCAACCTGTTGCTACAGAGTATAATAGTTTTGTTCACCTAACGGTTGTTTGTATCACCTCAAACTAATCGAGTTAGATATAGGGTTATATATATAAATGAATAGGATGAAAAGACGAATTGAAATCCGGGTGACTGTCTGTCTGTCCGTCCGTCCGTGCAAGCTGTAACTTGAGTAAAAATTGAGATATCTTTACGAAACTTGGTAAACACGTTTCTTAGTACTGGGAGACGGTTGGTATTGCAGATGGGCGTAATCGGACCACTGAAACGCCCACAAAACGCCATTAATCAAAACCAAATAAATTGCCATAACTAAGCTCCGCAATAAGATACAAGACTGTTATTTGGTACTCAGGATCACATTAGGGAGGGGCATCTGCAGTTAAAATTTCCTAAACCGCTAATGCTAGAATAACAAAATTCACTGGAAGCAAATGTTTTTAGCACTTCTATTGACGGTGTGAAAATAGTTGAAATTGTCTAAATCGAACCAAAACTGTACAAGCCCCTAAGTACTAAATATGTGGACCCCAGTGCCTATAGTTGACCTTCTACCGAAAATATCAGCCAATCCACAAAGAAATCTCAAACGAGTATACCATTTGACTTTGCGAGAGTATAAAATGTTAGGTTACATCCGAACTTAGCCGTTCCTTACTTGTTTTTGTTTTTTTAAATAAAATTTTATTGCAATTTAATAATTACTATTTATGTAACCGCAACGGTTAGTTTTCCGAAATTTTGCTTTTATAAAGTTTAAGGGTTTTTATTATTAGTAATAATTTTAAATATTAGCACTAAATTTAAATATAGTAATATAGGGTATACAGGTATAGGCAAATTTTAAACCGTATGTATGTATATTTATCCTTGTTAGTTTCACTATAGGAATAACGCGGGAAAAGAAAATTGATAATGTGCAGGTATGCACTTTTGAGTTCGTATCGTTCGTGTATATATAATATGTATAAAAATTATTCCCTTTGAAACTTGGTTAGGTTACGTATATATAAACGTATATAAAATATAATATAAGTATATAGTATGTAGATATGTAGTTACTTGGCAAGTAACCGTGCAGATATGTATGTGTTTTTTTTAACCTTTTGAGTTTTATTAAGCTATTGCATTGTTTCTATCGCAGGCTTTGAACTGAGGCACTAAATCAACAAATTTCGTAACGGAAGTGATGCTTATGCGCTCAGTGCTTGCATACTTTTAGGCGTATCGTATTTCGCATATCTCAAGCGGAACAAATCAATTGAAGAGAATTTTTTTAATGTCAAATAAAAATGTGGAATTTAATAAAAATTTAATTAATGAAAATAAATTATTTAATTGGAATCGGAGGCATAATATTAGTAACATTATTATTAAGCTATTGCATAGCTTTTATCGTGGGATTTGAGCGCAGCGACCGAATCAAGAAATTCCGTAAGGATAATAAACACGCGTAATGTTTGAATATCTGTCTAAATGGAACATATGTATGTAAGTATGTACACTAATTGATTCATGCGAAATATTAGGTTAAGTAAAAAGTTAGTTCGGTTTTTTATTGATTTTTCAAAAGATGATAACTTTGTGTACATTTGTCCGATTTAAGTCAAATATGCGCCATTTTGTTCGTAAACTTGTTGCCAACGAGATGCCAACTTCATTATACCCCTCTCGTAGAAGACTGCGCCCCTATTGCCAAAAAACTCGGAGAGCCAATTTTTACAGGTCTCTCTTGAGGCCAACTTCTCATCATTAAGCGCGTTCGCCATGGACAGGAAAAGATGGCAATCACTTGGTGCCAGGTCCGGACTATAAGGTGGGTGCATTAGAACCTCCCATCCGAGCTCCAGGAGCTTCTGGCGAGTCACCAAAGACGTGTGTGGCCTGGCGTTGTCCTGATGGATCACAATTCGGCCTCTGTTGATCAAAGATGGCCTCTTCTGGATGAGTGCTGCCTTCAAGCGGTCCAGTTGTTGGCAGTAAAGGGCCGAATTGAGCGTTTGGCCATAGGGGAGCAGCTCGCATTAGATGATTCCTTGCCCATCCCACCAAACACACAGCAAAACCTTCCTAGCCGTCAATCAGGTCTTGGCCACCATCTGGGCCGCTTCCCCGAGCTTCGACCATGACCGTTTGCGCTCGATGTTATCATAAGTGACCCATTTTTCATCGCCAGGCACAATCCGCTTCAGAAACGGGTCGATTTTGTTGCGATTCTGCAGCGATTTGCAGATGGAAATTCGGTCCATCATGTTTTTTGCGTTAGTTCGTGCGACACCCAAACATAGAGCTCCTTTTTGAATCCAAGGTTATGCAAATGGTTCCAAACGGTTTTAAGTGCTCATGTGACGGTCTGTTTCCACTGTTTTCATGATTTTATCGCAATTTTCGACGACAGGCTTCCCGACGCGTGGTGCATCTTTGACGCATCGAAATTACCGGAACGGAACCTAGCAAATCACTTTTGTGCTACACGTTCGTTTACAGTATCAGGCCCAAAAACTAAATTAATGTTTTCAGCCGCTTTGGCTGCTTTTTCGCTTTGATCGAAGAAAAATTGTAAAATATAGCGAATTTTTTCTTTGTTGGTGTCCATCTTTGACGAGCGCTCACAACGAACTGAGCAAATCAATCGAAAAACTGTCAGAGACAAACTTTTAGCGCGAATAAACACGTTTTCAGCGCCGTATAGTATGACATGATGCGACACGTAACACTAGTACTATAGACGATAACGCCATCTCTTAGATAAAAACCGAACGAACTTTTTACTTGACCTAAAATATATTATACATCGGCAGATTTTGCGAGCCATGGAAAAATATTTTAAATCGACAAGAACTATGTTACTATATTTGTCAATTTGTTCTGTGTTTGCTGGTTTGCACTTTTTCCTTCCAGGAGGAACATCAGAAAGTTGTTAAATTTATGATTTGTAGCTTTTGCCATCGTCGCAAAAAGAGGCTTGTAGGCAAACGCATGTTCGGGTAGTACGCGTAAAATTTGTATTAAAGTGTTTTAAATATGTAGAAACAAAGTGCATTTATTATTGAAGAAAGTGATGAAAAAATAGTGAAAGAAAATGAGTGAGTACTCTATATACTTACAAACATTTTATTATTATCACAAATGCAGGCGAATTTCGATAATCAAACTCTTAATATCGTTCTTTTTGTTCAAATTTTTTACTGAATAACGATAAAGTGGAGCTATTTGGCACAATTACAAGTACACAATAAATATACAAGAATCTTATCTAGAATATTTCCTATTTAAATTCCTTTTAATTTTTTTTAGTAAGTTAACCGGTTTTCTTTTGTCTAAGAGTTAACGGAGAATTTATATATATTTTTTTTATTTAGATGTCTCAAATAGCCATAGGGTTGTGGCTATTTTGACTCTTCATGTTGTTTTATGATTTTAGGCATGTTTATGAAAGAAATATTGAATATTGCGGCCCAGGGTTTAATTGAGACACTTCCTAACGTAATCCTAAGGTGCGTTCGAAAACACAAGTAACATTCAATGTTTTTGTTCTTTTATTCTTTTATAATACTATTAGACAATTATATTTGTTTTTAACCTACTTTCTAGCAATCAAACCCCACTTGGCTAATTCAGATTTTCTTTATACTATTAGTGTGATTGAAAATAAGTGACGAAGATTGTTATAATTTTGGCGTTCCGAAAAGCTCCGAGAAATTCAAATAGCCCCACCTTCCGGAATTGTTTTGGTGTGTAATTACACTATTTATACCTAATTATTTATACCTTTTATTTATACTTAGCTATTTTCGTTTTAAGGAAGAGAAGAAAAACTTAAAGAGCTAAAAAGAAAAAGAGTTGTGAACGTCAAAGGGCATATTATCAGCGCCAAAAAAGATTTGAAGAAAAATTAAAAAAAAATAAAATAAAAAAGATAAAAAACGAAACAGTACTAAAATCAAATGCTGAACGTCAAAGGAAATTCGTCAACGTATTGTAGAAAAATCTTACGTGAATATGTAATTTGATTTTATTTATGAGTCTAACACCCGGTAATTATAACAGGGTCAGTATATGCGGAAGAACTGTCTTTTCCGACAATCTACGGCGGGAAGTTTCGAACATACAGAGATGGTGTTATTGTTACGTCATTCGAGCAAGCTACCAGTGAACTTCGGCGTATTGATAGTCGTGCTACTGACCCACAACACCTTTTATACATCGCTGCTAAAATCATGAGGCTGCGAGGTAGTAGATGTGTCAACTTTGCGTTTAAATTCCTGAATAACCTACATGTATTGTAAGATAATAAAAATATTTTAAACAATATTAATTTCTCATTTATTCAATAAAAGAAACAAAAAAAATGTCTTTTCTTATCGGGTCAATGTGGTCAAGTAAGTACTTGAAAAAGTTTTGATTTTTGTGTTTGTTAAATTTGTGTGTTTGGAAGGTAAGCATGTACAGACTTTTGGTTTTTATATATGTGCATGTTTTATATACCTTTGTATATATATACATATATTAACTGTTATATTTAAATATAAACCGATTTTTTTCATTCATTTGTTTTTTTCAACAAGTTGAACTTCAACTTTCAACATACATATGTATATGTCAATAAATAAATACAAACTATAAGTAATATTAAAAGGAATCGATACGACTCACTTTGTACCGTCGTAAAAATCCGTTTCTTCCTCTTTTTGTTCGAGCTTGCTTTGTTGTTTTTTGTTCCGTAGGTATGTTCCTTAGTTTGTTGTATTAGAGTTTTGTGTTTTGTATTTGATTTCGCACCCGGTTATTATTTAATTATGTTGGTATGTATATTGTGTTTACTAATCGCGCCCGTTTGATTTGTTTTATTGTACATATGTAGGTTTCGCACGCGAGTTTTATATGTGCTCACAGACAGTATGTCAAAGGTTTGTTGCACTTTTTTTATCTCTTTTATTATATATATATTTTTTTTATATTATATTTGATAACTGATTTTGTGTTAAGTATGGCATATTTATTTTTCTGCACTTTTTGTATATATGTATTTATTTTTACGGCACTGTATACATGTATATTTTTATTTTCGGCACTTGTTGGTTTTTATACCCTCGCAACCTGTTGCTACAGAGTATAATAGTTTTGTTCACCTAACGGTTGTTTGTATCACCTAAAATTAATCGAGTTAGATATAGGGTTATATATATATAAATGATCAGGATGAAGAGACGAGTTGAAATCCGGGTGACTGTCTGTCCGTCCGTCCGTCCGTCCGTGCAAGCTCTAACTTGAGTAAAAATTGAGATATCTTTATGAAACTTGGTAGACATGTTTCTTGGTACCGTGAGACGGTTGGTATTGCAGATGGGCGTAATCGGACCACTGCCACGCCCACAAAACGCCATTAATCAAAAACAAATAACTTGCCATAACTAAGCTCTTTTTTTTAAAGTGGGCGTGGTCCCGCCTCTAATAGGTTTAATGTGCATATCTCCTAAGCCGCTAATGCTATAATAACAAAATTCACTAGAAGCAAATGTTTTTAGCACTTCTATTGACGGTGTGAAAATAGTTGAAATCGGGTGGCAACTCCGCCCACTCCCCGTATAACGGTACTGTTAAAACTACTACTAAAAGCGCGATAAATCAAGCACTAAACACGCCAGAGACATTAAATTTTATCTCTGAGTGGGTATAAGATGACTTTATAGGAACCGCGTTCAAAATTAGACAGTGGGCGTGGCACAGCCCACTTTTAGGTGAAAACCCATATCTTAAGATCTGCTCAACCGATTTCAACCAAATTCGGTGCATAACGTTCTTTTCATGTTTCTCTGTCATAGTGCGAAAATGGGCGAAATCGGACTACAACCACGCGTACTTCCCATGTAACACCATTTTCAATTCCATCTGATTCTTTCACTTTCCACTATGCAAATCAGGTAACAATGATTATATCGGGGTAAAACTTTGCGTGAATAATGCAATTAAAGTATGCCACCTTGCGGCCAAAAATTCTCTAAATCGAACCAAAACTGTTCAAACCCCTAAGTACTAAATATGTGGACCTCAGTGCCTATAGTTGACCTTCTACCGAAAATATCAGTCAATCCACAAAGAAATCTCAAACGAGTATACCATTTGACTTTGCGAGAGTGTAAAATGTTCGGTTACATCCGAACTTAGCCCTTCCTTACTTGTTATATATGTGTATTCATTTGCGGTGTTTCACTGTACACTTTTGATTTTTTTTGGTTTAGGTATATGTATTGTATATGTAAGTATTTGATCCCCGTACTTTTGTTCTACAATATATATTATTTATTTCATTTATTTTTCCTAATAGTGCCTTTCCGTAAGGCTCGATGGACCAATGTTTAATAATACGCCACCTTGATTACCTCTCACCAAAGATATAATATTTTATTTTTCACTCACAAACACGCTTTTCTTTATTTTTCATGAGTTCACAACTTTATTTCGATAAAAAATAATATAATTATTTTAAATAATTAACAGGTCGTGACGGTTGATAGCGGAGGTAGCGATTGGTACGACGACGTTGCGCAAGTGGTTGCACCGAAGCTATAATACCCTTCACAAATACAAAATAACAAGAACTTGATTCCGATCGTTCAATTTGTATGGCAGCTATACGATATAGTGATCTGATCTGAACAATTTCTTCCGAAAATACATTGTTGTCTTAAACAATAGCTGGTACCTAATTTCGTGAAGATACCCCGTCAAATGAAAGAGTTTTCCATACAAGTACTTGACTCCGGTCGTTAGTATGGCAACTATATGCTATAGTCATCCAATCTATACAA
This sequence comes from Bactrocera oleae, assembly GCF_042242935.1. Taxonomy (NCBI): domain Eukaryota; kingdom Metazoa; phylum Arthropoda; class Insecta; order Diptera; family Tephritidae; genus Bactrocera; species Bactrocera oleae. Next base: position 31,114,835 of record NC_091537.1, read on the forward strand.
TTTCTTCGGAGACTAAATTATTGTCTTAAATAATAACCCATGCAAAATTTCGTTAAGATACCTCGTCAAATGAAAGAGTTTTCTAAACAAGCACTTGGTTCCGATTGTTCAATTTGTATGGCAGCTATATGCTATAGTCATCCGATCTAAACAAATTCATCGGAGATTACACGTTGTCTTAGAGAATAACTCATGTCAAATTTCGTAAAGACATTATGTCAAATAAAAAAGTTTCCAACAAGTACTTTATTCCGATTGTTCAGTTTACATGGGAGCTATATGCTCCAGTGGTCCGATATCGGCCATTACGTCAAATGAGCAACTTCTTAGTGAGAAAAGAACAGATGCAAAAATTCAGATCGATAGTTTAAAAACTGAAAGAGTAGTTTGTATATTTCTACAGACAGACGGACGGACAGACAGACGGACATGGCTAAATCAACTCAGCTCATCATGCTGATGATTTATGTATATATTTTCTAGGGTCTGCGACATTTCATTCTGGGCGTTACAAACTTCGTGTAAAACTTTATATACCCTCTTCAGGGTATAAACACTGGTGAACATTAAAATCAAGACAATAAGAAGTGAACATCATCTCACGCTACAATACAAAGGCACAAACAGTGACCGACGCAAAACCGAATCAGCTGATACGACCTATCTTATAAGAGCGCAATGTAAATGAACAGTCACCACCGCTTCTACCGTCCGCTTCAACAGACCGTATGCATTGTATAAATCTACAAGTAGCCAATCTTAAGATTTTCACTAATACACAATCAAAATTATCCCACTTGGTACGGGTTGCCTCGAAAATTCTACTACTAAAATCACACTTGGTACGGGTTGCTAACCAATATTCTGCTACTAAAGTCACACTTTGTACGGGTTGCCAACCATTATTCTGCTACTAAAACGTCCAAATGACAGAAATCTGCTATAATGTGTTGCCGTGTTATGTTTTAAATTCCGGTTGTTTAAATTCCTAAAGATTAAATTTACATTTTATTATTTAAATTAATATTTATTGTGTTGAAATATTATTAAATGTTTCCAATTTTATCAAATATATTATTTTATAATTGAATTGTACCTGATTTTTATATATATTTATTTTCGTTTTTGTTTAAATCAAGTTGAATATTTCAACTTATATTGTTAATGCTATTGTTATTCATGAACCTGATTCATGTACCTTATTTTATGTATAGGTATATCTTTTCGAGTTATAATTGTTATGAAAAGTAGATTGTTTTAGAACTGTATATATTATATGGGTGAATATAGGCCTCCTGGGTAACCGAACACCCAAAAGAGATCGGTAACGCGCCTAGATATATAATAGTCTTTTGTTTCGAAAATTTTCTTGAAAGTTTTCATTATTATTTTCATAACAAATACATGTTCATAAACAAATTGTTAAACTACATCCTTTTATTTAAAACTCTGTGTCAAAAACTCTGTTTGGTATGGTAGGACATCGGCGAAAATTGGATTTTTTCCGTAGAAACGAGTGAGCTGAGAGTGAGAGAGCAATCTGTTGCAACGCAGGGTTACCAATCTCGATATTTTGTAGTAATTAATTTGAAATATTCTTAAAATAACTCAAAATTACAGTCAAATACACTTAGTTATAAATAGGGAAACTATTTTTAATAGTAGAATTTTAGTTTTAAGCTCTTACATTATGAAAAATTAAATACTAAATGTGTGAAAAATCGTATACACAAATAGAACAACGGCAACATTGGTGAATTGAAAACAAAAGAGAACAAGTAAGGAAGGGCTAAGTTCGGATGTAACCGAACATTTTATACTATCGCAAAGTCAAATGGTATACTCGTTTGAAATTTCTTTGTGGATTGGCTGATATTTTCGGTAGAAGGTCAACTATAGGCACTGGGGTCCACATATTTAGTACTTAGGGGCTTGTACAGTTTTGGTTCGATTTAGACAATTTTTGGTCACAAGGTGGCATACTTTAAACGTATTATTCACGCAAAGTTTTACCCCGATATAATCATTGTTGCTTGATATGCATAGTGGAAAGTGAAAGAATCAGATGGAATTGAAAATGGTGTTATATGGGAAATAGGCGTGGTTGTAGTCCGATTTCGCCCATTTTCGCACTATAACATAGAAATATAAAAATAACGTTATGTTTTGTTGAAATTGGTTAAGCAGATCTCAAGATATGGGTTTTCCCCTAAAAGTGGGCTGTGCCACGCCCACTGTCTAATTTTGAACGCGGTGCCTATAAAGTCGTCTCATACCATCCCAGAGATAAAATTTAATGTCTCTGGCGTGTTTAGTGCTGGATTTATCGCGCTTTTAGTAGTTTTTAACAGTACCGTTATATGGAGAGTGGGCGGAGTTGCCACCCGATTTCAACTATTTTCACACCGTCAATAGAAGTGCTAAAAACATTTGCTTCCAGTAAATTTCGTTATTATAGCATTAGAGGTTTAGGAGATATGCATATTAAACCTATTAGAGGCGCGACCACGCTCACTTTAAAAAAAAAAATTTAACTGCAGATGTCCCTCCCTAATGTGATCCTGTGTACCAAATAACAGTCTTGTATCTTATTGCGGAGCTTAGTTATGGCAATTTATTTGTTTTTGATTAATGGCGTTTTGTGGGCGTGGCCGTGGTCCGATTACGCCCATCTGCAATACCAACCGTCTCACGGTACCAAGTTTCATAAAGATATCTCAATTTTTACTCAAGTTACAGCTTGCACGGACGGACGGACAGACAGTCACCCGGATTTCAACTCGTCTCTTCATCCTGATCATTTATATATATATAACCCTATATATAACTCGATTAGTTTTAGGTGATACAAACAACCGTTAGGTGAACAAAACTCTTATACTCTGTAGCAACAGGTTGCGAGAGTATAAAAACTGATTTCTGCGTTGCAACTATGGGCATTGACAAATTTGGTTTGATACTGGCGGTAAGGATCCATAATACCTGTGAGGAAATAACCCAACATACCACAGAATAATTATAAATTAACTAAATCTAAATTATAAGAAAATGTACATAAAACAATTAACCAATAATTAATGTTGCAAAAAAAGCACTAATATTCTTTATTTCATCAGAATCGACATCACATATTATTATTATATATGTACATATAGTGTATATATAGTGAAATCCCAATACGAAACGCCCTCATACATATTTCATATTTTTGTACAAAACTAATTCCTATAACCGGACACTGCAATGCTCGGATATCGACACTATTTTACCATTATTTTGTTCAAATTATCTCTGATAAAGGAATACGAATTCCTCAAATGTGTAAAGAAATTTTATTACAATTTTTAGTTCCCGTTTTTTATACTTTTTCAACACATTGGGTGCGTTCGAGATGGTAATCACGACAGTAGTGTTGCAAATTTGTCAAAGTATCATGAATGCGTGAATTCCTGGCAACACTTGCAACAGCATCAAGTTCTACTGCCACTTTTTGCACGCAATTTGTGCAAATAAACGGCAACACTAAATTTTTGTCTGTACATCAGTAGAGTATCAGCAAATATGCAACACAGTTGCTGTACTGCTGCAATTATTACGTAGCTCTTACGCACCCATTGCTACAATGTATAATCATTTTGTTTACCTAATGATTGTTTGTATCACCTAAAACTAATCGAGATAGATATAGGGCACCCATTGCTACAATGTATAATCATTTTGTTTACCTAATGATTGTTTGTATCACCTAAAACTAATGGAGATAGATATAGGGTTATATATATATATATATATATATATATATATATATATCGATACCTATGGTCTTGAACAGTTTTAGTTCGATGTAGACAATTTTTGGTCATACGGTGGCTTTCTTTAAGCGCATTATTCGTGCAAACTTTTATACCAATACATTCATTTGTGCTTGATTTGCATACTAGAAAGTAAGAGAATCAGACGGAATTTAGAATTATGTTATATAGGATGTAGGCGTGGTTGTAGTCCGATTCGCACTGTGATGTAGGAATTTCAAAAGAATGTTATATTGTGAATTTGTTTGAAATCGATCAAGCAGCTACCGAGGTATGTGATTTCACTTAAAAGTGGGCGGTACCCACGCCTATCCACAAATTTTGTCAAAGTTAACAAAAAGGTAACCGTAATGCTAACAAATGTATTTTTTAGAAATAACAGATGGGTAACGAACAGAGTAACACGTCGATGAAAGTAAAATATCATACTTGTATATTTGGTACTTGTAAGAAATGCGCTGACATGTTTGTATGTTCGAGTTAACAAACTGCTAACCAAAACAATGACCCTTAGGGTAACCGATACTGCTGTTATGAGTAACACATAGGAAACCCATTCTCTAACACATGTGAATAACAGAGATAAAACGTAACTAACATATTCATGTGCATTTGTTACAGCTTACAGAATGTAAAAAGCTTTGGTAACTAATATACTGCTAACAAAACAAAAACAAATTGGGTACACATAGAAGAGGTAGCATAGAAAGCCATACCTGCCTACTTGTAATTGGATAAAGCGGAAATGTCATTGAACATCCAAGAGCCAAGTAGTTAACACGTTTGCTAACAGATACCTGTCTTGCGGGGAAGTTATAAGAATAAAACCTTTCACAAATAGTGCCTTCAAGCTATTTCATTTTATTGGTGTATGCATTAATTCGTGCGGTTTTCTAAGAGAGGGCTCTAGTAGTATTATTTCGCGTCGTATTCATCTGTGGCTATATTCATTTCAAAGGTACTGCCATTTCGCGTCGTTTTCAGTAGATATAAATTGTTTGAGCGTGAACAACAATTTGTTTCATTCATTTGAAAATGTCGAAATTTGTACCAGATAAAGTGTTTTTGCGGGGAGTTCTTCTTCATTATTTTAACATGAAGAAAAGTGCTGCCGAAAGCCATCGTATTTTACTGGACGTTTATGGTGACCATGCTTTAGCCGAACGAACGTGCCAAAAGTGGTTTGCACGGTTTAAGAGTGGCAATTTCGACTTAGACGACGGAGAACGACCCGGACAGCCAAACAAACTTCAAGACGAAGAATTGGAGACATTGCTCGACGCAGATGCATGCCAGACGCAAGCAGAACTTGCAAATGTATTAGGAGTTGATCAAGCAACCGTTTTCAGACGATTAAAATTATTAGGATTCATCCAGAAGCTTGGAAATTGGGTGCCTTATGAATTAATGCCAAGAGACGTCGAACGTCGATTCTGCATGTCGGAAATGTTGCTTCAACGCCACCAAAAGAAGTCGTTTTTGCATCGGATTGTCACTGGCGATGAAAAATGGATTCATTATGATAACCCAAAGCGCAAGAAATCGTATATGAAGCCTGGCCAACCATCAACATCCACGGCAAAGCCGAATATCCATGCTGCTAAGGTTATGCTATGTATTTGGTGAGACCACAAGGGTGTGCTCTATTATGAGCTATTGAAATCGGGTCAGACGATCAATGGGGACCTCTACCGAAAACAATTGATTCGTTTGAAAAAGGCCATCAAGGAAAAACGACCAGAATATGCGACCAGACACGAATCAATAATTTTTCATCATGACAACGCTCGGCAACATGTTGCAAGGCCAGTTAAAAACTATTTGGAAAACTGTGGGTGGGAAGTTCTACCTCACCCGCTTTATAGCCCAGACATAGCACCTTCCGATTACCACTTGTTCAGATCAATGCAGAATGCCCTCACCGGAGTACGCTTCTCTTCAGAACAGGGTATCAGAAATTGGATTGATTCTTTCTTGACCTCCAAGCCGGAGAAGTTCTTTTGGGATGGGATCCACAAACTGCCAGAAAGATGGGCAAATATCATAGCTTTCGATGGGCAATACTTTGAACATTAAATGTATAACAATTTTTTCACAATAAAGTCTTAATTTTCGTAACAAAACCGCACGAATTAATGCATACACACATACGTCTAAAAAATTTCGAAATCGAATTATAATTTTTGCCAATAATGGGTAAACCCGGGTCAACACTTTCCTTGGCCCCAAATACCTAACATAAACCTTTTCGAACTTTAGGTTCCCTTTAATTCGCATCTATCGGTCAATATGTAAGATATCTTAATGAAATTCAGAAGGAATCTCTTTCTTATAACAGTGTATCCTCTTGCCTTAAATGGATGAATAGTTTAATATAAGGTATTGCCAACGAATGAAGGTGTTTCCCCGGCTTTGATCATTGCAAGTTTCAAGAATATGAAATGTTCGGTTACTCCCGTACTTAGCCTTTCCGTACTGATTCTTATTAATTTGAAAATTTTTGCGACAGCTTTTACTATACACAAAATGATGACAGCAAGCTATGAACTTGCGATGGCGTCGTTTGGTTCGCGGAGGCTCAACGGAAACTAGTCGGATTCATTCATTCCTGGCTGACTTTGCCTCTCATTCATTAGTTGAAATGAGTTAAGTTATTATATTTTGCATTTTGATACATTGTTTACGAATATGTATTCAACTTAAGTCTACAATTATAATACACAGAAAGTTTCCGGAAATTGTCATTTAAACTGACCGCGATGAATATTTTTTAATTACTATGCCAAAAATGAGCGCGATCTGTCCATTAGTTTGTTTGCAGCAGCTGTTGAAATCAGTCGACCTCAGTAGTGTTGTACGATTTTTGCAATAGAAAAAAATATTGAACAGAAATTTGCATAAAATTTTGTGTTTCGAACCATATTTCGTGTGGTGAATCTATTCTATCGAAAACCCAAGTCTACGACTGGTACAAAGCCTTTAAGGATGGTCGAGAATCCGTCGAAGACATGACTCGTTGTGGTCGTCCTTCAACGTCTACCACTGACGATGACAACAAAAAAGTGAAGGAAATCGTGCTCGAAAATCGTCACGCGAGTGTTAGAGAGAGAGCACGTATGCTAAACATCGGCCGTGAAGCAGCTCGTTTGATTTTGGCCGATAATTTGGGCATGATACACGTCAATGCTCGGTTTGTTCCAAAAGACCACTATATTCATCGGATTTGGCCCCATGTGACTTTTTTTGTTTCCAAAACTCAAGTTACCACTCCGTGGAACCCGTTTCGACTCGATTGAGGCTGTAAAAGAAAATACGATATGGGAACTGAAGGCGATCCGCCTACAAGGCAAGTAAGTAATCATGTTTCGATGATCGGAAAAAGAGGTGGCATATATGTACAGTATATCACAAAAATAAGTATGCAGCGTGTTTATCTGTTTTGTCATGCGAAACTAATATTATTAACCAATTTTTTTTAACTAAAAATAAATTGCGGAAAAAAAAATTCTAACGGGTTTATTTTTGAGCTTTGATAGACGGTTAATATTATATTTCGTTGGAAAGCCTTTGGATTTTTTAATTGCAATTAACCTGGATGACATGGACTTCACCAGCTTTTCGGTTACTGAATATGGAATTTTGCTCCATTCTTCGATTAACGCAGCTTTCAAAGATTATGGAGAGCTGGTTATTTGGTGTCTTCCGATTTTTCTTTCTAAATCATCCCCAAATGCTCAATAGGGTTGACATTAGGAGATTGGGCTGGTGTTTTTAATTGTTTGGGTGTTTTGTAAAGAAGCCATTTCTTAACAATGCGAGCGATGTGTTTTGGATCATTGTCTTGTTGGAATACAAATGATCCTTCAAGTCCCAATCTAGCCGCACTTTCGCTCAAATTTGCTTTTAAAATGTTAAGGTATGCTCAATGAACACAAGATTACCTACTCCAGATGCTGCCATAAATCCCCACACCATGAGCCACCTACCACCATGTTTTACCGTGGCAGTCAAATTCCGTAGACCAAGCTCAGTATTCACTTTTCTCCAAACTTTTTTATGTCCAAAAATATTGTATTTACTTTCGTCCGAGAAAATAACAGAATTCCAGAAATGTTCGTCTTTATTTTCGTGCTCTTTCACAAACTTCAATCTTTTTTGTCAGTTAATGTTGTTTATGAATTGGTTTTTACGGACATTACGACAATGGTAGCCAGCATCATACAGTACTCGACGAATAGTTTGGGGATTGCAGGTTTTACCAATCTCGTTTTCAATCTCTGTACTCACTTTTGGTGCACTCTTCTTTGGGTTCACCTGTATCTTGCGTGTTATAATACGCCGCTCGTTTGCATCAAATATTTTTGGCCGCCCAGATCTTTCCTTATTTTGTGTATTTCCCTCTTTTTTATATTAATATAAGAATAGTAGAATTACTTTTATTTTTTATTTTTCCAATTTGCCTCCGACTTTTTTTTCCTTTATGTAGTTTTATTATAACATCTTTTAAATTATGATAGATCTCTTCCGCGCGGCGCTATGATCAACATTTTAATTAATTTACGGTTGAAATATTATTAAAACTTGGAAATCTTTATATCTTAAACAAAAAATAACTATTTATTGGTTTTGAAGGGCACGAATACTGTGTGCCAGCCGAAAACATACTGAAATGGTGAATTGCATACATACTTATGTGACATGATTTTTTGTTTTTACTGAGAAAATCCAACGGTTCTTAATAACGGGAAATGTGAATGACATCGATCTAGTATACTGAAGAAGGCGATGTTATGTGTAATTGTTATTGTAAAAAACACGAAAAGTTTTATTTTTATTTTGCAATTGATATGACTTTTTTTACGCACATACATAGTGCATACTTATTTTTGTGATACACAGTATCGCTTCAGAAGGAGCATATTTTGAAAGCGATAAAGTAAATATTGATAAAGATTAAAAATTTTTCGTTTTATTTACAATTTCCGGAAACTTTCTATTGACAAGTTATGTACCATATATATATTTGTTTTTTATAAATAATTTTGTCAAACATATAATATTTAATTAATTACAACTCACAGACCCTCTGTACCATTTTGTAGTTTACAAGCGTTCCAAAGTAAACAGTAACAGTAACTCTAGTGGCGCCATCTATATGTCGACTAGTGCGTTAGAATCTGCTATCATTTATCGACTTCCAGTAAAAATTTCATGACATTTCATCTATTGGAAGTGACGTTATTGCGTTTTATGTGTCAGTATGTTTTTGTCATCGGTGCGAAAATGAGCTTCGAACAAAGAGCCAACATTAAATTTTGTTTTAAAATTGGTAAAACCTGTACCGAAACGTTTCATTTGATGAAACAAGTTTATGGCGATGATTGCCTATCCCGTAGCAGAGTGCACGATTGGTTTCAACGTTTTCAAAGTGGTCGTGAGGACATAAATGACGATGAACATGTGGGCCAACCAAAATCCGTGATCACCGAAAATTCCATCGAAACTGTGTGTGAATTCATAAAAAATCAGCCGAGATCATCATTGAAATTCATGGAAATAGAATTGAACATCTCCAAAACATCGATCTATCGCATTTTGACTGAACATTTGGGCTTACAAAAGGTGTGTGCACGGTTTGTTCCGCACAAATTGACTGACGACGAATAATTGCTCAGAATTCAACATTCGTTGGACATCATAAAAGAGGCAAAAACAGACCCGAACTTCCTTTACAAGATTGTGATTAGTGACGAAACGTGGTGTTTTCAATATGATTCCGAAACGAAACGCTAGAGTGCTGAATGGGAGGCGCCGGACGAGCCGAAACATAAAAAATCGCGCCTGGAGAAGTCAAAAGTGAAGACAATGCTGATTTGTTTTTATGATTCCAAGGGTATTGCCCACAAAGAATTTGTTCCACCCGGTCAAAACGTTAATGCGGTATTCTTCCTCGTGCGTTTTATAGACTCCAATATGGTTTATCATCAAAATCACTAGAACCGCCCTAATCTTACATTTCGTTATTACAGTTGTACATATAGGAAATGAAGTGAATAGTGTCCATAAAAATAAGAAGGAATGCTGACTCTGAAACACACCAGTAATCGACACTATTTTATATTAATTTCTGCATCCTCAGATATATCCGTGGAAAACAAAGATAAGAAAACGTTAACTAATTGTTTTGTTATTTGTTTTAACGGATTAAGGAAGGATGGGTTAATTAAGCTGTCGGAACAATTAAATTCCTTAAAGGGGCGAAGGCGCTTTGTCTCTGCTATGATTTTAGGATAAGTTGCGTTTAGGCTAAGTAAACGCTAATATCAATAATAAGTTACAATTCCTTAATTTAGTAAATACCATAAAATTTCCTTTAAAATAAAATAACATACTTAAATAGAAAATTATTCAGAAACAATTGTTTTCACAAACATTTTATAACAACCAAAAAAAATAAGAAATATGTATACTATGACTAAATATCATTGCAAAATGAATAAACATTTGAAACAAAAAATTAATTCCAAATTAAACCTTATGAAGCATTTGTCGACTTTTTAAAATACCGTTACTTCAACGTCCGAAACCAAATCCGGGACCACCGGAACCTCCGAAACCACCGCCAAAGCCTGGACCGCCACCAAAACCTGGAATGCCTCCAAAGCCGGGACCTCCACCGAAACCAGGACCACCAAAGCCTGGACCGCCACCAATTCCGGGACGATTAAATCCGAAGCCAATACCAGGACGGCCGAATCCACCACCAGGGCCTCCGAAGCCCCCAAATTGTGGCAGAGACGAAGCAGCTGCAATCAAAAGCGCCACAACAAATAGAACTTTCATGATATTACACTATTTTCGACAAATGGTTCTGAATAAAAATCGTGTCGAATTTTTCTTGTGAGCTGTTGCGGTGCGTGCGTTTATGACTTCATAGTGCACACTAATGTTGTATTGATACTATGCGAAAATTATTTATACTCAACATTTAGTAGCAAAATGATAACATTACTTACTTTATGCAAGGTATTAAATAATAATCCAAAACACACAAACTTATAAAGAAACGCACGCGCTCACTCTCTCGCACACCAGCTACTACGCAGTAGACTATGACTTGAGAATATGTAGTATAAGTATGTATCTCATTAAATATACTCCATTAAAATATTCGTCTGTTTTCTAATTTCAACCAACACGGCCAAAATATAGAGCCCGACCGGCATTTGCAATCGCACATGTAAGGAACAGTTAAGTTCGGGTGAAACCGAACATTTTATACTCCTGCAATTCGCAAGAAACAAAGCTGGAAAAATATACTTTCATGTGCAATCATATGCTAGACCATTAAACTCAGTACATAGGGTTTCTACGATACATGTGATAAGTGCTTTCCGAACCACATCAAGCGACGCTGTTAAAGTATTAGCCAATATGGCGCTCATAGAAATCCAGTAAGACGATTTCCAACGAATACACAAGTTATCGGTCCGTACCAAGGTCTAGATTGAATTCATATTTGTAGTGTCGGTCGGAAAATGGGAAAATGAGCATCGAACAAAGAGCCAACATTAAGTTTTGTTTTAAACTTGGTAAAACTTTTACCAAAACTCATAAAATGATGAAACAAGTTTATGGCGATGATTGTCTATCCCGTAGCCGTATTCACGAGTGGTTCAAACGTTTTCAAAGTGGTCGTGAGGACATAAATGAGAAACGAGCCGAAACCCAAAAAATCGCGCCTGAAGAAGTCAAAAGTGAAGACAATGCTGATTTGTTTTTATGATTCCAAGGGTATTGTCCACAAAGAATTTTTTCTACCCGGCCAAAACGTTAATGCGGTATTCTACCTTGTCTTGGAGTTTTGAAGCGTTTGGTAGCACGTATTCGTCGCATTCGGCCCGAATATCGCGAAGATGGAAGTTGGCGTTTGTTGCACGATAATGCGCCGTCTCATCGATCGACGCATGTGGCCGATTATTTGACCAAAAATCAAATTTTAACAATCAACCACTTCCAACCAATAAATTTTTCAAAAAAAAAAAATAATATTCGTTTTTTAATAAAATTCCTGAAACTTTTGAATTGCACCTTGTATATGGTATAATGTCAACCGGATGTTCGAATATCCTTATATTTGGTATACGGAAGCTAAGTAAAGCATTCACCTAACCTTATGCATTATTTGGACAAGGATACACTATTGTTAGAGAAAAACGTATTCCAAATTTATTTAAGATAATGCACATATTGACCGATTTATGCGATATAAAGTCAACCCGAAGTTCGAAAATCTTTATGGTAGGGATTTTACTAAAGTTATGTTAAAAAAATATCATAGCCAACCGCGCTCTTGTGAATTGATAAGCCCAAGGAATCGATGAATCAGTGTAAAAGATGTTATTTGCAAAGCTTGAACTTAGGGAAACAGCTTCCCCCATTTTCCCTTTCTAGCTCCCAAATATGATATATAAGACTTTTCTCGCTTAAATATTGGTTAAATCGCGAAAGTAGATAATACCACACCCGAACTTAGCCCTTGCTTACTTGTTTGCTTTTTTAAGCCTCATCAAAAGCCAAGAGTAATTACAGCTAAAATGTGTGTAAAATCTTAAAATCGGTTATTTAATCATTAAATTTTATTATGACGCAATTTACAATCAAATAAATAAAGACAATGAAAGATTTTCAACTTTTACTTTTAAATACATATTTATATAATTTTTTATTTCCAAACGGAGACTTAATGATTTGTACTTGTATGCACTCTTTCTGGCACATATTGCTACAGAGTATAACAGTTTTGTTCACATGACGGTTGTTTGTAACACCTAAAACTAATCGAGATTGATAAAGAATTATGTATGTGTGTCTGTTCGGGTCTGCTGGGCACAAGCGATAGCTTAAGTAAAAATTGAGATATTTTGAGGAAACATGGTACACATTTTTCTTGTCACTTTAAGGAGATCTGTAGATGGCGGAATCGTACCGCAAATATCCTATATAATTACTACCTATATATATATATACGCCAGTATCTATTTCGATTAGTTTTAGGTGATGCAAACAACCGTTAGGTTAACAAAACTATTGTACTCTGTAGCAACATGTTGTAAACAACAACACTCTGTAGCAACTAGGTAAACTAATTTCATTCAAATATTTTTTTATAACATATTTTTTTATCGACATTTAAGTAATGAAAATGGGTGCAATCGGGTCAATACTAGCTAGCTCCCATGTACTATACACACTGATTTTCTTTATTATTGAAGACTGAATATTTCAGTCCTTGTATGAAGTTTGTTAAAATTTGACGCAATTAATCTCGATATAGTAATATCCATCAATTATGAATTTACTACAATTTTTTAATTTCACCATTACTATATGTGCTATGAACATGGTGAACAGAATTTATTCGACATATTTTGTGCTTAAAATTAAATTTTTAATAAACGCGGTTTACAATTGTATGTTCTTAAATATCGATATCACTATAACATTTGTATAGATGTCATTCAAACTGACCGATAAAAATTAAGTTGTTGTATTGAAAAATGTATTTGTATATTGTATATTTTATTTGCATATTGTTCAGAACTGACTACTATAGCATTTAGCTGTCGTACAAACTGACCAAAATCAAGAAAATGATCTTTTTATATATACCCTTAAGCTAAAAGAAATACACCTGTGAAGGGTGTAATAGCTTCGTTACAGCCGAATTTGAATTTTTATCGTTTAATGTTTCGCACATACATAAATTATTGCTTATATTCCAAATATTTTCGAGTGACTGGTCATTTATTTATTTAAATGTATGCATATTCGTACACATATAGAAAACGCCACTAATACTTAATTTGGCTAAATTATGCTAAATGCTTTCTCTTTGTCTCCTTATATTCTGTCAGTATTTATTATTAATCGCTCTTTAAATTGTTTTATTAATTTCTATGCAATGTTTTCGAACGATCGTTTTTTTATAAAATTGTTGTCCATGCATAATTCAAACACATGTACATATGTAACAGTGGGACCGTCTAATATGTAATATATTTAACTCTTGGACCGTGAATAATATCTTGATGTGGATTTTTTATCTCAAATCTTTGTTACCTTTTTGTTGAGTAAAAAGTAGCTAGAGAGCCTAAGTCACAGTAGAGGCTGTATTAAACTCCACTTTGACTTCATGAGTATTGTAGAAACTGACATTAATCGAAAACTTATAAAATGCCATAACTAAACTGCAAATTAAAATACAAATCTGTAAGTACAGTAAATCGCAGTAGAGAGGGACATCTGTAGTTTGAAACTTTTTTAAAAGTGGGAATAGCCCCGCCACTTAAAGTATTATAACTTAATTCACTACGGGAGAATCATTTTGGCACCTCCTTCGATACTCTGACAATGGATAAAATCGAGTAACCATTACTCCCCATATAACGGTTATATTGAAAACTACTAGTGCGATAAGTCACTAAATTAATACATCAGAAAATATATAAAACTTCACATCCCATATGGCACGGAAGGGCTTCAGAGGAACAAATATCAAAATTGGAAAATGGGCGTACAACCGCCCTGGATACCTATACCCCAAAAGCTACTCAACTAATTTCAACCAAATTTGGGCCTTCTATTCTCCATTCTCCCTGAATTTCAATTGAATATCTAACAGATTGTTTCAGTATAAATTTTGTCACAGGCACTGAGTTGCACATATTCGGTATCTAGCGGCTTGAAATTCATACTCCGATTTCGGCTACTTTTAATTAACGGCATTTTAGAAGGAATTTGCATCATTCTAAGATAAATTATGTCTGCGTTAAACAGGTGTCACACTTTTGTCTCTCTCATTCTTGGATTTTTCACATAAAGTTTAATGAACCTCGCTGGGATAATGCGATATGGTTTAGATTTAAATTTTCGCCTAATTTAATGTTGAAAACGAACAACTTTTTTGCATGCACATGGTAATATTCCACATAATTTTACTTTTCGACTGAGCCCGAAATAGCCCTTCCTTAATTTTTTTATGCCAATGGCTAAAACACTCGGGTATCCAGCGGCTCTAATGAACTACAAAGGAAATTGAGACTGCTATTGAAAGCAAATTAAAATTATAGCCTCGACTAAAGAAAACAACAAAAGGCATGGGTAGTAGGTGCATGCGCAAGGTTTTTAAAAAAATATTTCGAACAGAGGGTAATAAATCGGTAAGCAGAATCAAACCTTTAACATAATGAACGCATAACTATTCTAAAAGAAAGTCAAACAGAACTCAAAGTGTGCGTACAAAATCTTTGCTTGGGCCTCCTAGTCTGGAAGCAGGTACACACGGGCATACTCGGGAATGAGCTGGCTAATTAATTAGCTCGCTATGCATCAACTACTAAACTGCTAGGGCTAAAATTCTTGCGGAAGGAATCTAACATCGGGATTAAAAAATTAAGTTATAATTTTGAATCCCGACATACACCAAATAAAAATTTAATTTTTGATTCCAAATTTTTGAATTATAAAATTCGCAACCCTGCTGGTACAGCACATTGCCCCTTTGACTACAGGCACGTTCCTGGAATTCATCAGGTTTCTAAGTTAAAAGAGGCTTTGTGAAGAGGAGAAGACGGCAGTGCATATATATAAATATTTTTGGTACAAGTATAAACTTATTCTGCACATTAAACTTTCTGAAGCATGCAGGTGTTTTGTATATAAGCTTCAACCCGCTAATTTCTTAAATCAAAAATAAACAAAATGAACCAATGTCACGAACAGCAAAATATCGACAAATACCCACCCAGTGAATTCAAAAGCACTTCTCCATTATGAGTGCAAATGATTTACAATTAGTAGAGCTGCAAAACTATTGAAAGTCGGATAGAAGCGATAGTTTTCCCCCTCGAAATCTACTTACTTCTCACTTAATTTTATGAAAATATAATATTGTATTTATGGATTTATTTATAAAACAAAACATAACCAATAGCGCAAAGCACAAACAAATTAATAAAGTTACATAACTTTTTTCATGTTGCTATATAAACTACTCGGAGAGTTTACTGATAACAGAATACTAAATAAAATAGAGGTTTTTGTACAATTCTTATTAAAATACTGGAAAACCGTGAAAAATTTTTGAATTACGGCTGCATGTATGAATAACTGAGGTCATGTGCAGCCGGCATTTCAGAACATTAGAAATTCTTACCTAATTGAAAATATTTCCGCAATATTCCTTTTAATGAAAATAGTTAAATTTAATAATTTGTATATTATTTTAAAAAATTTCTGCGCGCAATCAGGCCAATAATGAATAATCTTGAGGCTACTATCTTAACCAATATTAGACTTCACATTTGGTATTACCAGAATATACATATATGCTATGTAGCTATATTAACTGAAATTTTGTAATTTTATGAAAATTTTTGGTAAGTCTAGTTAAGGCATAAACCATCGATAGTCAAAATAAACTATCGATAGTGCGGAGAAAATATAACTATCCCATCGATTGCTTTGCAGCCCTACGATGTCGCTGTATAAAAGGATTCCGAAAAACCCGAATTCGCACCGATTGAAATAAAATCGTCAACTGCAACTGTCCAAAGATGAAAATGCGTCGTGAGAAGACAAAAAAAGGTAATTAAATGAGATAAATGATAAAGCCAGGAATTAATCGAAGGTGGTTTGTGGGCAAATCGAAAATTTTAGTTGTTAGTTATGAAAATTAATGACGCAATAGCACAGAAAAATATAAAGCGAGTATTTCACAGCTTTCTTCCGTTTATGCTCCGATCTTTAATTTCATTTTATTCCGATTTTTAACTTTGTTTACGCATTTTTATTGTTAGCGTATATTTTTTTGTCCTACGTTTGCAATCAGTAATTTGCTTCGATTTTTTCTTCCATTATCTTAACATTATTTCTATTTATTTTCGTTACGCTTGACATACGTATTGCGGAAGTGCATGCAAAGTCAGGGGAGTTGCTTGGATTCCATGCCAGAGAATATATATTTCCCCTACCCTTTATATTCTTTGTCTTTTCCGACCTTCATTTATCGGACCACTATAGCATATAGAAGGGATAAGTTCGGGTGTAACCGAACATTTTATACTCTTGCAACTTGCAAGAATCAAAGCCCAGGAAATTCCTTCAGGTGCTGGCAAAAATTTATATTAAAATAAAAATGTAACGAAAGAATTAAACTTGATTGATTAACGAAAGCGAATGGATTACAATCAAATTTGGTATCATAATAACTTGTTCTGAAGGCCATAGTTTTAGTATATATACTTAATATAAAATAGAAACATACTTGTATATGTATATTTCATTAAAATAACCCATTGTCCCATATATATATGGTATAAAGTAAACTGGAAGTTCAAAAATCTTTATATTAGGTATTTGGGGGCTAATAGAAGTGTTGACCCGATTAAAATCTTGTTTGATATAAAATTACATATATTTTTATAGAGGACGCATTGCCCTTGAAATTATTCAATCCAAGATTTTTTATTAAAAAAAAACTCGCAACCCTGAAGAATTATATACATATATTTTTGACTGTGTTGCCGTTGACATATTTGAATAAATAATACAAAATATAAAATAATTTATACCGTTCTAAAAAAGAAGACGTACAGAAGTGCACAGCATCGCATGTACGTCAATGATAGGTCTCTTATTACTTTACCTAGTCGTAAACAGAAGTGCATTTCGTTGCTGTTCTGTATAAGTTACAAATACATGTAACGGATAATTGTTGTAAATAGTTGTTAGTTGATAAAAATCGTTTACGGCGCATTTGTGTTTGGATTATTTGTGTTTAGACTTTGCAACCCTGAATTCTGTTACAATTACATTTTTAACGCACATTAAATTTCAAGTATGGTTTGTGAAAAAAAAAACACATTGAAGTGGAAGTAACTCTTGATCTCACTCGTTTTATTTTGATGAGGTAGACATTTTACATTAATTTCAAATGAATTGTGTGATATTAGTTACATTTTTTATAATTTTGTTCCAAGGTTTATTAGTTGGTTGAAATAAGTTCATAGAATAAGGCGGTATTTCAACCAATGCACATTTGAACGTACTTCGCATAGGAACATTATTATCAACATTTTTAATCAAGATTCAAATCAAATTCCTTAATAAAATTTAAATACTATTAATTTTCTTAATAAATTATATTTTCTATTGCTTGAATTGTGACCACTGGCGACCCTAGTATATAGAAATGGTCAACGTGACGAGATGAATCCATTTAACTATGACCGTCGGTCTGTATATAGGCGAACTAGTTCCTCAGTTTTTGAGATATCGATGTGAAGAAACTGCTCATTTGTCGAAACCGCCGATATAGCCCCACTTTAGTATATAACATTTTTTTTTAGGCCGTAAGGAGGGTTTAAAATGCCTTCGCACCATATAGGGATCGTCATCTTACGTGAGAGGTGTACCCAATAAAACACTCCCCCTTCTATCACGGATTTTTTTTTTGCCCCGGGACCGCTTTCGCATTACTCCAGAGCAAGGTTTCCAAGATGGACCCATAGCGGGTCAGTTTCTACTCTCCCTGCGTTGAGGGGTGCCTACTGGTTTGAAGCCAGCATCAGACTGACTATCTTCTATTAAGTGGAATTGGTCGGAAGGTCCGCGTCCATGTCCCTTTTCTTGATGCGTAGTACATGTTCCACGTATGAGGCAATTTGTTGCCAGTTTTCGCCGGTAGCTATCATTTTCGCTATTAGGTTTTCCGTGTTTAGTTCTCCAACTTTGTTCTCTAGAGTTCTCCGAGCTTCATTCCATCGATGGCACTTAAAGAAGGTATGGGTTGCGTCATCGAGTGGTTCGTCTCCGTAAATACATGCAGGGCTCTCGGCTTAACCCATGTTATACAGGTATTTTCGAAAAATCCGTGGCCGGAGAGCATCTGTGTTAGGTAGTAGTTCACCTCGCCGTGTTTTCTACTGTGCCATGTCTCTATATCTTTGATCAATTTGGCGGTCCATCTCCCTTTGCGCTCCCTTATCCACCGATCTTGCCAAAGTTCGAGTGTTTGCTCCTTCCTTGTTGTCTTGTTTGCATGTGTATTTCCATTCCATTTTTCTTTCATAACCAGAGTTGTCTTCTCTCCTTTGCGAGTGATCTATTGGGATTATGCAGCTTATCACTAGCACTGCGGAATCGGATACAGTGCGGTAAGCCGAGGCAACTCTCAGGGCTGCTGTTCTCTGCACCTTAGCAACTACTTTCCATCTATGTTTCACATTTAATGTATCGGCCCACAGTTCACTACCATATAATAGCACTGACTGTGTTGTGTCCATGAGCAGTTTCCTTCTGCTTGCAAGCGGACCTCCAATGTTTGCCATAAGTCTTGAAAGCGACATGGTTATATTGGCTGACTTTTTAGCAGCGTGCTGAATTTAAGCCCAGTACGTCAGTTTGTTGTCCATTCTTATATTTAGGTATTTTAGGGTTTTCGTCGTTTATATGGTTTCTGAATGAACTTTCATGTTCACCTCCAACGGGATATGTTTCCTAGTGAGCAGGATCAGCTCGGTTTTTTCTGCGGCTAGGCTAAGGCCGTGTGAGTCCAACCATGTATGTGTTCACAGCAGGACTTGTGTAAGTTTGCGTCTGGCTATGTCGGTATTACGAGCTGTTATGACGGCAGCGATGTCGTCCGCGTACCCAACGAGGTAGCAGTCGTCTGGCATTTCGACGTTTAAAATTCCGTCGCAGCTGACGTTCCATAGGTCTGGTCCAAGTATGGATCGCTGCGCTGCTCCGGAGGTGATTTCTTTTCTTTGAGGGCCGTCACTTGTGTCATATAGCAGTTCCCTATCTTTAAGCTAGCTTCGTATCATTTTTATCAGGTAGAGGGACGTTTTGAATCGGCTTTCTAGTGCATCTATCATATATATCCAATTTGCGCAATTGAATGCATTTCTTATGTCTATTGTTGCGAGGAGGGCTATTGGCCTCGAGGAGTTGTTCTTTCGATTGGCTTCGTCCACGCTGCGCACGACGTCTTCAACGGCTCCGATTGTGGACCTGCCTGGTCTGAAGCCATGTTGTCGCTCTGATAAGTCTCCAGCATTGTTTATGGCGCCTATTATGCGGGGTTTCAACAGCCTTTCTAGTAACTCTCTTGCTGTATCTAGCATGCACAGAGGTCTGTATGCTGATGGTGTTTCTGGGTTTCCTTTGCCCTTACTTATCAAGGTCAGTTGTTGTCAATTCCATACTTCTGGGAAGATGCCCTCGTTCAAACATGCATTATACATGAATAGCAATAAGTGAGGACGTTCTGCGGCGATTAGCTTTATCACTTCCACTGGTATCCCGTCAGGGCCGGGGGCTTTTTTGTTCTTTAAAATTCTTGTGGCCATGCTCATTTCCTCCAGAGTGAATGGTGGGCATGAGGTCTCTTGCCTATACTCTGGTGGGTCTCTTCCCAGGACATGGGTTGGGAACAGAGTGTTTACGATGTGCTCCATGGCTGCAGCGTTTAACTCTGGGATGGACTGTTTCGCCCCGAGCTTTCTCATTACGATCTTGTATCCGAGACCCCAAGGATTTTCGTTTATATCGCTACGTAGCTATTCTCATTTATCTTTCTTTGCCTTTATTATTTCATCTTTCAGCTCAGTTTTCGCAGCTTTATATTCCTTATACTCTTCCATTTTGTTTCTTCCTCTTCTTCTAGCCCTTGTGTATCGTCATCTTTTACGCAGGCAAGTTTATCTCATATTTCGTATTTCGTCCGTCCACCAATAAACTGCTTTCTTTGGATGTCCGCCTTTTATTTTAGGCATGGCTGCCTTACATGCCTCTGTGATGCTTGCGAGGAGCTTTCCTGAGCCTAGCTTGGAAACGTTCCATTTACGTGTTCCTCTTCTTTTAGTTGTTGCTTGACTTTTGTCTGGACCTATGAGGTATGATATTTATTGGTGATCGCTACCTGTGTAGTCTTCTAGCACTTTCCATTCGCGTAGCTGGTTTGCGAATCCTGAAGATACCAGCGTAATATCGGGGGTTGTGTCGTTGCATCCCGGCCTTCCGAAAGTTGTTTGGGTTCCTCTATTGGCAACGATAAGTCCTAATCTAGCTGCCATGTCAATGATTTCGCGTCCCCTCGAATTTGTTGTCGGTGTGCCCCATTCCATGGCCTTGGCGTTGAAATCTCCGGCTTTGATTAAGTGCCGATTTGGGTTATGCGCGGCAACCTCAATGGCATCGAGCTTTGCTTGGAATTCTGAGATAGGATCGCTCGATGTCAGGTAGCAGCTAATTATCGTGATGTTTTCGTTGCTTATGCAGACAAAACCATTTCCTCTCCCGCTGCTTGTTTTTTTGAAGCCGCTGCTTTCCGTTAGCCATATTGCCGCTGTTGCGGTGATTTCTTCCAACCATGATTGGATCTTGCACTATCCTGTATTGGATCTTGCACTATCCTGTATTGGATCTTGCACTATCCTGTATTGCTCGCTGATGATTGCTACTTCGGTTCCGAATTCCAGCATGAGCTGTGGTAGCAGGGAGTCAGCGGTTTTGCTTCTGTGCATGTTACACTGCAGGATCTTCATATACTCATTTGTTCCCTGTACGACTCACACGTGCGAGACCCTAGGATATGGTCTGTTAGGCTATGCTTTTGTTCCACACAGAGGCAACAGCTCGGTGTGTTTGTGCAATCTTTCAGCTTGTGCCCGGATTTCCCGCAACGTATGCATAATCCTTGTCCTTTTCTATCAGGTCCTTTGCACTCCCATTGTAGGTGAAAGAAGTTGAAGCATCTGTAGCATTTTTTGACTTTCTTCATGAGCTTCATCCTGCAGCTGATCCATCCTATTTTTATGTGGCCTTCCTTAAGTATCCTGTTTGCGTTGTCTGCTGTCAATGTCACATATGCGCGTATTTGTTCGTGAGTGTTTAGGGCGCTGGTCCTCACTGTTATTTCTTCATCTGCTTCCTCTAGCAGTCTTCTTACTGAGGACGTAACTTCTGCTGCGGTCGTTTGGGAGTCGAGGTCTCGGATCTCTATTGTGGCTTTCTGCTTCAGCTCGCTTATACAAGGTTTTTCTCCTTTCTTCAGTTCGAGGAGCAGGGTCCCTGATTTTGTTTTCCGTATTGCCCGGACTTCCCCCTTGTCCTGATCCGCCATGACATGTTGACGTATGGCTTGGAGCACCTCGGCATAGCTGCGACCTTCTGCCGGTTTAATTAGCACTGCTTCTGGCCGTACTCTGGTTTTATTTGCCCGTTTTTGCTTCTGAAGTTTGTTAGCTTTCTGCCAGTCTTGTGTAGCCAGGGATTTGTTCTGCGATTTTGTCTGGTTCTGTCTGCTGTTTCTTTTCCTTTTAACTACAATCCACACGGTATTCCCGGTTCCTCGCCCCCTTTTCTCTGACTCCTGTTCTACTGGTCTGGGTGCAGTCCGTTTAGGAAGAGCTGTCACTGGCGTTGAAACATTTGCATTTTGGTTGCATGCTTCCAGGGATTTAGTTGCGTTTGTGCGCCTTGTATCTCTTTCTGCCTTTATCCAGATCCGTCGCAGGCTAGCTATAATGTCAAAGAGTTCGTCTAGCTCGGATACCCCATATTTTTCACCTCGGTGTTTATGTTTTCACTTTAGAAGCGCCTCATCCTCTTCTGCTCTCATCTTCACGATAAACTTCTGCCTTGGAGAGCTGTGTTCGTTTCGCCAGCTTTGGTCGAGAGCCGGGGTCCTGTTGTCTCTTTGCCTGTTTTGCGGTTTCTTCCATGCGCGTAGTTTGGATTACCCTCTCGTTTTCTATCTGAGGCACCGAGCGCATGATTTTGAATTGCCTTCTGAAAGCGTTCAATTCGTCATCCGCTTGTGCTTTTTGGTGTTTCTCTAGTTTGTTTTCTTTTGTTTCGTTTTTCGTATTCATCTTTTAAAGGGTCCCCGCTTCAAGCCGCTATCTCCGCTCGATCATACAGTTGCATTTTTGGTCCCTGTGGTTGTCTGTGCATTGCAGGGAGGCCACATGAGAGTTGACACGAAACCTTATGGGAATTCGTGTACAGAGCCAGGACCATAGCACTAGTCAGGATTTAAATCAACTGAGCCTGTACCGCCAACCTAATGGCGACGTAGCATCGAACGTACTTGAAGACCTGCCATGGTTTTAACGGGACGGAGGCGACTGTGACATTATCCTGAAAGCCATTTCTGCAAGATGTCACTCTTGTGTACTGAGGTAACAAAATACCACAGCCGTCAGCCCAAGTTCAACGTTTCCAAATCATTTGTGAAAATCGTGGTCCTACTTCCTTGATTTATTTGTGCTGTGCTCTTGGTCGGGAGCTACTTATTTTATATTTGCAGCTAACCTACGTCTTGCAGGTACTGAGATCAGTTTCCGCCATCTATGACCCGTATGAGCTTAGCAAATTGGGGATTTATTTATTTATTTTATTATTATTATTATAATTTTTTTTTCCTTTTCGTTTTGTTCTCTCGGCTTCCGTTTGTAGCATCCCTCGTCGCTCTGTTGCCTCCCTCTCGTGGGTAGGTGTTCCCTCGGGGCAGCCCCTTTGGGGTTGTGGATGCTTATTTTGAGGCGGCATCTATTCATCTCGTCACCGGAGACTCTTAGGATGTTTCAGGTCTTTTAAGTCGAACACTCCTCTCCTGTCGCTCTTGGTCAGGGGCTGTTTATTGAGTATTCGCAGCTAACCTAAGAACTTAGGTCTGAGCTCAGCATATAACATAGCTGTCATACAAACTGGCCGATTAAAATCTAGTTCTGATATGGAAAACTTTTTTGTTTGACAAGACATCTTCACGAAATTTGGCATGAATTATTGCTCAGACAGCACAACAATCTCCAAGCAAATGTTTCAGATTGGTCCACTATTGCATATAGCTGCCGTTCAAATTGACCAATCAAAATCAAGTTACAAAATCTTTTTATCTTATTAAGTAACCTTAAATCGACTTGAAGCTTGTTGCCACTGTTGTTTTTCTGCAGATACTCAGCGGATACATACTTGTATACTGCAACATTTTTTCCCTTGCTATACTGCCGTAGTGTTGGTACTCGAACATCCCCATAGTTATTATTAGAAATACACTTGTAAAGAATATTATAGCTTCGATGCAGCCGAAGTCAACGGTACACGAGCTTCTTGGTAAAAAAAAAGAAGACGAGTTCGTAGACAGACGTAATCGGACCCCTGCCACGCCCATAAAACGACATTAAACAAAAAACATATAAAGTGCCATAACTAAGCTCTAAATAATGACGCTCACGACAAATCCCGGCATTGTAAAAATGGTTTCTATTGCGAACTTTTGATCGAAAATATAGTTCAATTTGAAAGATATATTATAGAAACATAGGGGAAATCTTTATCTGATATTATTATGTTCGTGTGCCAAAAATGGGCTGAATCGGATCAATAATTCCCTTAGTCCCCATATACCCAATAGAACAATTTTCGAGCTTCCGGCTGACTTTATACCGCAAATAACGGCCAATATATGAGTTATCCTAATGAAATTGAAAGATCGTGTTTTCCTTATAACTATGTATCTTTGTGCATAAAATCAATATAATCGGGTGAAAACTTGCCCTCGCCGCCATATAACTAATATCAGGATTTTAAAACATCATTTTAATTTTATCCCGCATATATTGGTGATGGTATGTGGGGTACCTTAATGAAACTCAGAAATCTCTTTTTTCTGTTAATAATATGTGGTAATATCAAAAATAGACAAAAGCGGTTCAATACTATCCCTATCTCACATATACCTAATATGAGATTTTCAAACTTCCGGCCGGCTTAATACCGTATATATAATTACTTTCATTATTCCAACAATCACTGCTAAATATGATATGTGATTTTGAATATACCTGCGCAATGTCTAAAGTTAATGAAAACAGTCCAGACTTTTACCGATTTCTCATTTGTCTTTAAACCGTTTAGTTTGACAATGTGTGATATTTTAATAAATTTACGTGTACAAGATTTCTTAAAAATTATTTGATTTAGCGCTGAATATGAATGGAGTTGGTTCAGACCTCATATCCTTAATATAATCAATTCAAATCTTCTGGTGACATTTTGCACATCAACTCAATATATTAAATTTAGCCTTTTCGTTTGGGCTTATGTCAGATATATCTTATCTAAAGATGAGTTTTAAAAGTAATTGAATATATGACTGTTGGGTCACCGATTGAGAACCAATGCATTATACGGTCATATGTTCTAATATATTTTTTGCTATTTCTTGTTCTCTATTTATTTGCCTAATATTCAATAATTTTAATTTTTGTTTTAATAATTTTTTCGTCCATGCAATTATAAGAATATTTGTTTGTGCACATTAGCTAGTCCCATTTAACATGTACTAATCTTAATATAATATGTAAACAGCCTCTTTATATAGGTATTAATGATCAGGATGACGAGACGAGTTGAATTTCGAGTGATTGTCTGTTCGTCTCTCTGTCCGTGCAAGCGATAATTTGAGTAAAAATTAACATATTTTGATGAAAATTGCCACCCATAAGAGCTCGGTAGTGCAGATGGGCGTAGTCATAAAATTGCCACGCCCACAAAACTATAAACTATAACTAAGCCACAAGTTTAGATACACAACTGTTGTTTGATATAAGAAAATACAATATAGAGGGGTATTTGTGGTTTGAAAATGTTTAAAAAGTGGTCGTGGTCCTGCCGTTAAAAGTTTAAAGTACATACATAAGTATGTATGTATTTCTCAAGCCACTAGAGCTATATCAACCAAATTTGTTCAGGAAAAAACCTTACTGTAGTTATAACGACAGTGTCAAATTTTGATTTTCAACTGATTTTGAAGCTTTTATTTTGGTCGATATGTGTGATATTTTAATGAAACTAATTATAAAATTAAAAAAACATAATGAGGTTTAGCGTTGAATATGAATGAAATTGATCCAGACCTTGTTGTAAACCTCATATCTCATTTTCTGATTTTCGATCCTCTGGTTGGTGTTTTCCTTTTATACCCCATATATTATATATGAGTTATTTACCTTTATTTTAGTATAAATATTTCAGAGAAGCAAAATATAGTAATGAAAC
This sequence comes from Bactrocera oleae, assembly GCF_042242935.1. Classification (NCBI taxonomy): domain Eukaryota; kingdom Metazoa; phylum Arthropoda; class Insecta; order Diptera; family Tephritidae; genus Bactrocera; species Bactrocera oleae. Next base: position 31,140,778 of record NC_091537.1, read on the forward strand.
TAACTCAGTCTATGACCAATAATTAAAGTTAAAAAGATACCAAATTTCATTGCAATCAATTCGATTTTTTCGAATAATTCATGTGGAATTCTTCCACAATAGTGTCATAATAGTTTTGTTAGCCTAACGTTGGTTGTATCACCTAAAACTAATCGATATAGATATAAGATTATGTACAGGTTGGTTGAAAAGTTTCTTCTCTCACCAGGAAATAGGACTACCAGCTCCAAATGTTTTATATCTTAGGTTTTTACATCTGTCGTGAGAATACATGCAAAGTTACACGTCATTCTGTCAAATAATTCTTTGTTTACAAGCTATTTAATTGTTGAGGTGTCAGAGTATATTTTTAATGTGGAAAAAATACAATATCGCACATTGATTAGATTATTTGCTTTGAAAGGTTTAAAAGCAAAGGTAATTTATAAACTATTGTTAAAAGTGTGTAAGGAGTCCTCACCTTCAAAACGCACCGTTGAATTTGGGCTGGTGAATGTAAACATGTATGGCTCGAAGACGACATAATATTGTTAGTGAAGATCCAAGTTTGAATAAGCGTGAAATTGTTAATGCCATAGGCATCTCAGACGAACAAGTACTTCATATTTTACATGGAATTCAACCAAAACTGGATGTAAAACAAGTTTCTCAGCATAGTTTAGAGCGTTTTAAGCATTGTGAGAACTAAATATCCATACGGAATTTAGCCCACACAAAGCATGAAGACGCACTCTGTTAAACAGATACAACATAGCAAGTATACAAGAGGAAGGAAAAACAAGACATACAGATGAAGACATAGCAACCACTCATACACAATGGTGAAACCACGCCACGTAAACAACACAACAAGTATTGGGCTGCAACGGGAAAACCACGCCACTTCTAGCAACACACATCATCCCAAAGCAACATGTTGCGAATACGCGAGCAAGCAACACACTATTTTGTAGTAATTAAAAAAGCTAGAATATATTTGAAATATTCCTAAAAGAACTCAAAATCACAGTCGAATACATTTATTTATAAATAGGTAAAGTATTTTTAATAGACGGATTTTAGTTTTGAGCTTTTACATTATGGAAAATTATAACTAAAGAACTAAATGTGCGAAAAACCGTGTATACAAATAGAACAATGGCAACATTGATAAAATGAAAACAAAAGAGAACAACTGATTTCTACGTTGCAACTACGGGCATAACTTTTGACAAATTTGGTTTGATACGGGCGATAAGTACGGAAGGGAGAAATGTCGGTGACTGTTTGAGCTATCAGTTAGCACAGGACTGTAACAGCGTACATACGTACGGCCTGATCCTTTGACCGACTTAACTCTTACCATTTCGGTCGCTAACACAGTCTCCTGTGGTACGGGATTTTGCACGGCTATACCGCAGTCACGCCATAGCACAGCGCGAGATAAACGGCAGAAAAACATCCGAGCGTCGTCGTCGTAGCACCTATGAGCGTCAACGTATGCAGCAGAGAATCGTCGTCAAAGTCCACACGTGCGCCAGCAGAAAACATCGGAGCATCGTCGTCTTAGACGGCTTTTATACACAGATTCTTTTGACCCTCGTTTTCGGCAAATTCTTTTTTGGTGTCGCTCTGTGCATTCACAGGTCAAAAAGAGTCCAGCAACTCGAGCCTAGTTTTTCTGCATTCCTTTTCACAAAATTTTCGTAAATATTTGTGCGGTTCGACTGCGCAACACTTAGAGCGTGTTGCATATTTCATTTGTATGTTGGGATGGTGGTCCCACATTTTGCTTGCAATAAATTAGCATGAATGTGGTAGAACAATATGCATAATATCTACCCGCTTAATAGTTTCAAAGAAATACTTAAGATGGGAATTCCCTAATCCACCAGAATGTATTGAATATCCGCTACTATTATAATATTTTCAAGGCCAAATTTATAACAGGAATTTCCTAATCTTTAATTTTTAAAAATTCATAATTTCTTTACTCCGTATTAAAAATTCATAATTTCTTTACTCCATAATCTATATCTTAATTTTCTCCTTATTTACAATTTTTCAAAATATTTCTATTGTTCTATATTTGCATATTACATATAAAAAATAGATAACAGAATTGAAATTTACGAACGAATTCATTTGAAAGCGAGCGCTCTTGCAACCGTTCAAAGAATTTGAAAGTGAAAAGGAATGCTGAAAAGGGTAGCAGTGAGCTGTTACGAACAAGAACACAAAGCGGGCCACCCAAACACGAGTGGCACGGTCCCTTCGTCTTTCCTCGTCGTCCCCTCGCCATCAATAAACCGGTATGGGTTACAAAAGAATCTGTGTGTAAAAGCAGAGTTAGCACTCACGAGGGTCAACGCATGCAACAGATAATCGTCATCGAAGCCTACACGAGCGTCGGCAGAAAACATCCGAGCGTCATCGTCGTAGCACACACGGGCGTCAACGCACGCAGCAAAGCACATCACCATCGCAGTATACACAGCGCTATCCTCGGGTGACGCCACTATAAGGCGGTATACCCCATTTTGTAAAGAGATAGCACGAGGAATTGTAAATGTAAGGAAAATTAAATAAAGTACGATTTGTAAAAAGCCCCATAGTTTGCAAATTTATTGTAACGAACCCTGGACACGGCAACTATACCTCCGCAAATTACAAGAAACGGTAGCAGCAATAAGCTTCGTTACAGCATAATAAACCCGATTTCTTGCGTCGTTTTATAACTATGGATGAGACCTTCATCTACCACCATGATCCTAAATTGAAACAAGAACGTTTACAATGGACTAAAGCTGGTTGTTCAAATCCAAAGCACAACGATCAGCAAAAAAGGTTATGGCATCAGTTATTTGGGATGCAAATGGAATTTAGTTGATTGATTACCTGCAAAAAGGTAAAACAATCAACTTTGAATATTATTGCAGCTTTTTGGATCAGCTGGATGAAAAAATCATGAGAATTGTGTTTTAACAATGACAAAATTCACCAGATTTGATTCCCAGCGACTACTACCTCTTCAGAAACCTGAAAGAATTCCTTCGTGGAAAGCGTTTTTCATCTAAGGAAGAAGCTATTACAGCCGTAGATATGTATTTCGCAGAGCTCTCGGAAAGTCATTATAGGGATGGCATAAGATTATTGGAGAAGCATTCACTTAAAAAAATCCTCGTGTCTATTGGTCGAGAGAAATGTAAATTAAAAACAAAAATACGATAGCGGTGCTTCGAAACATGGCTATGACGTAGATTTAAGCGCATAAGACCGATATTAAACAGCAGTCGACCATATGGGCGTTTCCAGATGAGCCGAATCCAACAAAAGTCGCGCAAATATTTGGGTTGCTCATTGTTTATTTGAAAAGGTTTGGAGCATTTAGGTTTGCTCCTTGCTGAATCATATATTACATTAATCATACCCTGAGTTTGCCATGATGCATGTGACACCCAGGACACGTCGGAGACCCTATAAAAGGGTCTACCAACAAGAACGACATGTTGTGAAATTATGAAATAAAACACTAAAATTTGTGCAAAATGGGTTCTGTTTTTATTTTGTTATGCAGATAATTGTATGCAATTTATTATTTGAACAAAATCTCGGTCAAATGGCCACGATGGCTCCGTTTGCATATCTCCCTTTTTACACCAACTTTAGATGACCCGGTGCAGCATTTCGGCTATAATGCGCTGAATGTTGTCTTCGAGTTCTTCGAGCGTTACTAGTTGATTGGCGTAAACCTTTGATTTAAATACCACCAGAGCAAATAATCTAGAGGCGTTTGACTGGGCCATTTCTCGAAATTATTGAGTCGCCAAACTTTGCACGCAATGTGTTTAGACGTGAAATATGAGGTGGTCTTGTTAGAAATAAAGATTATCCGTGTCGATTTCATCCTTTCGAAAGAAATTAGGTACCATGATGCCGCCATACCGCAATCCGCACAAAACAGTCAAATGGGGGGATGCAATTGCGTTTCCTGAACCACACCACACGAGAGGTTGACTCTCCCCGATAGCGACAATTTTGTTTGTTGATGAAGCCATTAAGCCTGAAATGGGCTTCATCTGAGAAGACGATTTTTCGATGAACGTGAATTTGTGAATTTTTCGGAGAACGTGAATTTGCATAATAATCTTGGACTATTTCCAAGCGTTAAACGTTATATGATGAAATGGCAAACCTTACTGAACACACTAATCCGGAAACAAACGTGGCCGTCACGAGCTGTCAAAATTAAGTCACCCCTATTCGTAAACGATATACCGCAATGACCAGAAAAACGAGATATATTCAAGAAATTTGACACGGATTTTTGTCTAGGCAATGCGCAATCTCCGAAAAAACATTTCATTATAGCATATAATCGCCTTACAAACTGAACTATGGGAATTACGTGCATGTATGAAAAACTTTTTCATTTGCCGAGATCTCTTCAAGAAATTTAACAAGGATTATTGGCAAAGGCAATGGCAAAATCTCCGAAGAAATATTTCAGATCGGATCACTATAGCATATAGCTGTAATACTGAACAATCGGAATCATGTTCTTGTAAAGAATCTTTGGTATTTTTGAAGGATATTATAGCTTCGGTTTTGTGGTATTACTTAACACAAATTTTAAAATTTCCTTAAAACTATTCTCTGTGTATGCTTTTATGTTGGTTTCATATATTGTATTTTATCCTTATTTAAATGCCATATTCCTTTTGCCTACAATACTAGTAGCTAATTGGAGCTGCGCCGCACAAATATTTTGGAGACAGTTTGGTATTACGGACGGTGTCGGTATACTTCGCAACGTCGTTTGACTTCTTACTCATTAATATTTAGGCTGAATAAAATTTGGAGGAACTTGTTGAAATTTTTTGGAATTGATAGCTGATTTTATTGTAATTGATACAGAGAAAGCAGCTAATTTCTTTTAGCGGAAAATAACTGCTGCCATTTAAAGAAATAGCTACTAAATGACATGTGCAAACAAGCAATATTTGACGAATTTGATTTAATTTTGTTTTAAATACATATGGGTCATTCCATCCGTAAATTCCATGCAAGCTCGTGCAAATAATTTTTTTTTGTGTTCTTAGAAGGCAAACTATTGGAGGCGTATTTTTTATTTTGACACAATTTGAAAAATTTTGGAGTTATGTATTTTTAAAATTTCAACGCTCGAAAAAAATACCTTTAAACATTTTCGTATACGAAGAAAACTATTTCTTTATAAAATTAACTAGCCGGCCTAATATTTACGATTTTTTATTAGCTTTACAATGAGAAATACGTTGAATTTATTTTTTATAAACAAAAGGTAAATTTTTATAAACAAACAGTTTTTTTCAATTTGGAACTATTTTTATGCATTTATTTTTTACTGAAAAATGCACATTAGACGGTTACTAAGTTGTAAATTTCGGAGTGGGCAATATTAAGTTGTGATTTTGACAAATTCGCGACCTTTGTCTCTCGCGATTATTGCTAGCGCATTCTGACTTCGAAAATATACTACTGCAAAGTATCGATACTGTATAAATACAGTATTTATACATCGTCTGTATGCAACGTTAAACAACTTTACATATATTTCATTGTATAATAACAGAACACTTTTACCGCAAAATTTACTTTAGCAATAAGCTGTTTTATTATTGCGAGCCTATAAAGGCAAAAAATGGTAAAAACCAAATAGTTTAACTCTAAATAATTTCTTCCGTTTCATCGAAAATACAAGCACAACATCATTAAAATATAATACATAGGAAAATATATTACAGGGTAAATTTTACAATAGCATCCCCCGATTTCGGTTTCAAAATGGGTATGTATGGGTAGAGGTGTTCCTGGCTTAGGGATTCTGATATATTTGCATTTAAAGTCTAAAACAGTTCAGTGCGTGTTTCTTCGATTTATAATGCATTTTACACTTATATATATACTTTTATATTCATTAACAATTCACTAAATCATTTCAACACATTTAATTTATATTAAATAGTGCAAAAAAGACTTTATTCAACAAATAACAGTGTTACCTTATAATCACATATAAATAACACATTGTTAGATTTTTGCGTAGTATTGCGTAATTCGGAAAGATTTTGCGTTACTCAACACACCATTATAAATTTTGTATTGACGGTATAATTCTTCTTTTTTATTAATTTTTATTCGTTCGCAAAATATAGTAAGACATATTTTTTGTTTGTATGCAAAAATTTTGTTTCGTATAACTGAATAAAATAGTTCCAAATAAATAAAAAGTTATATGTTTCTAAAAGTGTTTTTTGTTTATAAAATCAAGAAAAAAGGTCCTTCACAAATACAAAATATTCCATAGAGCAACTTGATTTTAATAGGTTAGTTTGTATGGCAGCTATGTGCTATAGTGACCCGATTTGAACAATTTCTTCGTAATTTCGTGAAGATATCTCGTCAAATACAAATGTTTTCCATACAAGGCCTTATTTCGATTCTTCAGTTTGTATGACAGCTATATGCTGTAGTAGCCCGATCTGAAAATCTCTTTGAAAATTGCACAGCTTTTTTGGATAATAATTCATGTTGAATTTCGTGAAGATATCTCGTAAAATGCAAAAGTTTTCCAAACTCCACTCGATTCCGATCGCTCAGCTTGTATGGCTCTTATATGCTATACAAGTAGTAGTATGATCTGGACAATTTCTTCGAAATGTGCACCGTCGCTTTGGACAGTAATATATTCCGATTCTCGTGAAGATATCTCGTCAAATTAATGGATTTGATTACAGTTCTGTTGCGTTTGATGCCAAATCTCTGAAGTCTGTCCCGTATTGTATTTAGAGATATATTCAATTCCTTGTTAAACAGCATTTTTTAACTTCTCATAGACGGAGCAGTGATTTTTTCTCAAAAAGGAAAACAATAGTTTTGTCCTCACTTTTAGATGTCCCGTGATTCTTTCCTCTTATTAGCTTGTCATCTGCGTTTCCAGTTTCTCCATAATGGCCAGACCTCCTCTTCACAAATGTACAACTCGTATTTACAAAAAAACATTGCATTTTTATACTATCGCAACCTGTTGCTACAAAGTATAATAGTTTTGTTCACCTAACGGTTGTTTGTATCACCTAAAACTAATCGGGTTAGATATAGGGTTATATATATAAATGATCAGGATGAAGAGACGAGCTGAAATCCGGGTGACTGTCTGTCCGTCTGTCCGTCCGTCCGCGCAAGCTGTAACTTGAGTAAAAATTGAGATATCTTTATAAAACTTGGAACGCTGGAAGTAAATGTTTTTAGCACTTCTATTGACGGTGTGAAAATAGTTGAAATCGGGTGGCAACTCCGCCCACTCCCCATATAACGGTACTGTTAAAAACTACTAAAAGCGCGATAAATCAAGCACTAAACACGCCAGAGACATTAAATTTTATCTCTGGGATGGTATGAGACGACTTTATAGGCACCGCGTTCAAAATTAGACAGTAGTAGACAGGGCACCGCCCACTTTGAGGTGAAAACCCATATCTTGAGATCTGCTTAACCAATTTCAACAAAATTCGGTACATAACGTTATTTTCATATTTCTATGTTATATTGCGAAAATGGGCGAAATCGGACTACAACCACGCCTATTTCCCATATAACACCATTTTCAATTCCATCTGATTCTTTCACTTTCCACTATGCATATCAAGCAACACTTATTATATCGGGGTAAAACTTTGCGTGAATAATACGTTTAAAGTACGTCACCTTGTGACCAAAAATTGTCTAAATTGAACTAAAACTGTTCAAACCGCTAAGTACTAAATATGTGGACCCCAGTGCCTATAGTTGACCTTCTACCGAAAATATCATCCAATCCACATTTGACTTTGCGAAAGTATAAAATGTTCGGTTACATCCGAACTAAGCACTTTCTTACTTGTTTAGTAGTCCGTTTGTGACCTTTAGGATGCTTCGTTAGAAAGGCTGCTTTAAAACATTTCTTATACTGAGCACTCAGGTTTCTTAATTCACTGCACGACGTGACACATTACGAGGATCGAAATCCATTTTTTCTTTTGTTTGTTTTATATTACAAGCACTTCACTCAACAGTTGTTAAGCAAAAATAAAACAAAAGAAGACAAACTGATTTGGATGTGAAAGCGTACACCATGATACCGTCAATTTGACGTTCCATTAATCGTTGTGACAAATTGAATTCTAAAAATAAATTACGATCGCGTCGTCAAAAAAATTTTTATATCGCTTATTTGTGCGAATAGTATTAATATATAATATAATTAGTGTAATAAACTTTAACAATCTGCAACTGCAATAATATTTGGTAAAATGGTGAGCAAAGAAAATCTTAATTAAAATGAAGATAATACATTCAGTGCATTATGAGCCGAGAAAAAACTTTTAATTTTAGTGCATCTAAATTTGTGAAAAGATGCAGGTTATGGAAGCTTCCTTGGTTCTTCTTTAAACTGCAGCCACGTTAGTGATAGGAATATTAATGATAGTGAAAATTTAAAAATGATAGAAAATACTGCATTTAGTGTAAAAATAAAAGCTTGATCTTTACGAAATAGGGTGTCCCACAACATGGTAACCGATCTGTTGCAAAAGTTGCGAAAAATAGTTTTCCCAGATTACTTATTTTAGTGTCTTTAGCTGATTTTCCAAACGAATTGTCGATTGCAATTGTGTGCTTTTCTGATGAATGGCAGATCACACATCAATCCTTCTAAATTTAAAGGAAGCATTTTAGGATCATTAATCTTCAAAATGGTTTCCTAATTCCCTTTAAGATCGATGCACCTGTAGATCTTGGTGTATAAAAAAAGTTGCTTCAAAAAATAGAATTTCTCTCCAATGTAGATAAAATCAGCAATTGGTAAGCAACAGAGTTTAGGCAGTTCTTATAATATATACTCGTACTTAGGTATACTTGTCCCAAAAGATTGCGTTGGTATTGACCATTACTACCATATTCTCTTATTTCACGCAAATATAAGACTACTATCATGCAAAAAGTCATATAGCACTGAAAAATGGAAGAATTCCTTACTTTGTCTGGAAATATTATATATACCGTTACAATATACATTGAACAAAAAAAAAAACTTGTACAGAAATGGTTTGACTTTGAAGTGACTTATATCCTAAATTATTAAAACTTTTGAGTTGCATTTAAAGTGAGAAAAGGCCAGTTTTATTAATTTTCATGATGTAATTACAATTTATCTTAAAAAATCCAGTTTTCTCCAATATACTACTTTTAATGATTTGCGTTACTCTAGCATGTTTTATTCAGAATATGTCGGCCAGTGAGTGTTATTTACAAGTATATATAAACTCTCGAGTATACCTGAGAAATGCCAAAATTATGCAATCCGCCCGTCCCTTTCTCTATCCCCAATATAGCCCATAAAATGATTTCCGTCTAAACCGTTCAGGTTGGTGAAAGTGTGTAATATTTTAATGAAATTTAATTTACAAGTTTTCTTAAAAATTATATGTTTGGCGCTGAATTAATTGGCCCTAATATAATAAATTCTGATTCTCTGGTCAATATATTATATTCAAATTAGCCTTTTCGATCGAGTTAATATCACATACTCATAAATATATGTATACATATCTCATTTGAAATTGTCTTTATTATCGCTATAGCTGACGTAAACTAACATATAGCAATAAAACTAATATATCTTCAATATAATACAAAAAGATACCAAATTTGATTGGAGTTATAAATGCTAAATTCTTTCGTAACATTTTTTAATATAAAATTTTGTCTGCACCTGAAGGAATTAACCGGGCTGTGATTATTGCAAGTCGTAAGAGTATGAAATGTTCGGTTATACCCGAACTTAGAACTCCCTTACTTGTTGCTATAAACTTCGCGCTTTCGTAACTTTGTCTCCATATAGGCGCACAGCTCAATGGGATTGAGGTCTAGACTCTGGGCACTTTTTTGGCACGTTGTACAACTACCATTCCTTAACCACTAAAGCAGAATGCTTTCGGTTGTTATCCTGAAAAAAGCAGTAGCCACCATTTAAAATGAGTTTAGCTACTGACGGTGCCAAATAATTTTTTAATATTGCCTAGGAATCCATTCTTTACATAATTCCTACGATGAAGAAAAGGTTACCGACGCCATTTGCTGCCACTGCACTCCTTTTGATTTCATTGCACCACACAATGCAGCCTCCTTCTTTATGCTGACAGTCTTATTTATTTTTTTATTTCTGATCGCTTAGCTCTCCTTACGCCGTACAAGTCGACGACCATCAGATCCAAATAAATTAAGTGTTTGACTCATCGGTAAAAATTGTAGAATCACAAAATTCGTTATTATGATGAATATACTCCTTGAAATATAGTAAACGTTTCGCAATATTTTTTTTCGATAATTGTGGCTTGTTTCGTGGTGTAACGCTCCAAATTAGAAGAATCCAAGAAGTTCCAAACAGTTTAAGGGTGGGGTTTTGCAATGGCAACATCCTCCAACTCCTTGGCGTTAGCGAAAGCGGACGTCTTTATCGAAATTTTTTGAGCGTTCCTCTACCATCAAGTCTTCCAATTCCACAAGTCTCTTGAATTTAGCAATAATTTACTAAACTTTAGTATGCGAGTTTTTGAAAATATTGCATATTTCGCGAGTACTTTTGCTCTCTTGCCAATATTTGACTTACAGAGCCTGTAAATCTTGAGATGTTTGTTAATTCACCATGTTTTCCTCAAAAACTACAACTGCACAAGAGAATTTCGCTACCACATAATACCATATGCAAATAATACCAGACAAAAATAATGGTACTCATAGGTTAACTGCATTCAATATGTTGCCAACGTAAGTGTACAAGTTTCTTTTCGCTGATCAAGAACTTTACTTATTTACTACTTCAATTTTTTCAATAGTTTACATCAAAATTGATTTAGTATTGAAATTAATAAAAAAAAAACGATAAATACATAAGATTCTCATATTGTTACTCTTGGTTGCAACTTAAAAGCTGAAATAGTGTAAGAGAAAAATCTCTTCAAACTTAAAACATCGCTCTGTACAAGTTTTTTTGGTTCTCTGTAAAAGGTATACTCCATTTAGCTGACTGTACTTACCAATATGATCCTCTAGATAACTTTTCTGTTTATAAGTTTGAAAACTACATACAATAACGTATAAATAATCCCAATAAAATCCTGCAGTAGTTACAATTAAGGTATGAAGAAAGAAATAGCGCAGATTTTAGTTGCAATAAAATTTCAAAAATTATTGTAGTTCATTTAATATAGATTTTGAAAGAGAAAGAAGGGCTAAGTTCGGGTGAAACCGAACATTTTATACTCTTGCGGCGAAATAACAAAAATCATTAATGTATTATATGGGAGTTTCAGTAATTGGTGGACTAAACCATATCCATTTTAATACTCTCAATTAATTTTGCTAAGATAGCTTACTCATGAATCAATATATACGGTATACAGCCCCTATCTAACGCCGGGTATTATTGACCCGATGTTATCTATTTTTGGCATAACTACATATTATTTACAGAAAAATATGTTCTCTGTGTTACATTAAGGTACCTCACATACCATCATCAATATAGATATAGTGATATGGGGGCTAGGGCAAATCTTCACTCGATTTAATCCATTTTAGGCTCACAGATGCACTGTTATTAGAAAAACAGGCCAGCTTAATTTTATTTGGATAACTCACGATATATGCGGTATAAAGTCAACTAGAAATTTGAAAATCTTTCTTTTAGGTATAAGGGGGCTAAGAGAAGTATTGATCCAATTTAATCCGTTTTTGACATACGGACATAATATTATCAGGAAAGGGTTCTCTCCAAATTCCAATTATATATCTTATACATTGAACGATAATTTCCGTAAAAAGTCAACCATGGACACTTGGATCCACACCTTCGGTATATGGGGGCTTGAACAGTTATGCCCCGACTTTGACAATTTTTAGACTTAAAATGGCATATCATGAACACACATTTTTTTTACAAAGATTTATTTCAATATATTCATTAGTACTTGTTTTGTATACTGGAAAGTAAAAAAATCAGATAGAACTTTAATTTGTGTTATAAGGGAAGTAAGCGTGGTTGGAATCCGATTTCGCATTTTTGCACAGCAACATAGGCATGTCAGGGTAATGTTATGTATCATATTTGGTTGAAATCTGTCAAGTAGATCTCGAGATATGGGTTTTACCCTAAAAGTGGACGGTATCACGCCCTTTGTCCAATATTTTATTGGCTTCGATTAAGCTTAATTATGCCATTCTACGTGTAAAAAAAAAGTCTCTGACTTGTTTATTTAATGCGTTGTCACTTTTAGTAATTTTAATCAAAACCGTTATATGGGGAGTGAGCGGGGTTGTCACCCGATTTCATCTATTTTTACACTATCGGTAGAGTTGTTAAAAATATTTCTCCTGAGTGAGTTTTGTTATTATAACATACTCAAGTTTACTTTATAAATTTTTTAACTGCAGATGCCCCTTCCTAATGCGATTCGTTGTACCAAATAACACTATTGTATCTTATTTTGTAGTTTAGTTATGGCAATTTATTGGTTTTCGATTAATGGCGTTTTGTGGGCGTGGTAGTGGTCCGGATTTCACCTCTCTGCATCCAAATCATGTATATATATATATAACCTTATATCTAACTCGATTAGTTTTAGGTAATAAAAACAACCGTTAGGTGAACAAATCTATTATACTCTGTAGCAACATGTTGCGAGAGTATGAAAATGTTGCGAAAGAATTTATCATTCATTATTCGACGAAATCGTGAATGGATAATAATCAAATTTGATATCTATTTAACCCTCACATGCCCGAATTAAAATCGCAGCAGCTAAAAGATATTTGAGAACCGATTTTTGTTAGTCATGACACGAGTATAAACTGGTTCTTGGATACAAAGCAGTTGTGGTAGATTTAAAAAAACATATAAATTCTTTTTGCATCCATTCTGCCTAGGGGCTAAGATTGACAAATTGTGTAGATAATGCAGGTTCTTCATTCTCTATTTTTTTTTAATTCATTTTTCTTAATGTACATATACTTAAAAATACACACAGAAAATATCATAGCATTCCGGTGAATATTTTCGAAGTTACACGCAAATTTGAAAAGGCGTTTGAGAGTTTTTTATCCCATGTCAAGTGTATTCCAAACTTTAAACGCGTTTTTCTCAGAATGGTGTTTTCAAAGTCGGTGACCAACATTAATCGAAAACGGCTAAACCACGTAGTCTCAAATTAAAATAAGACGAGCTTCTTAAATATATTTTTTAGTACTTAATAGAAGATTTTTTCTCTCCGATAAATATTGTTTTTATAAACAATTTAAGGCCGAAATTTCGGTGAAAAATCTATTTTTTTTGAGAAGCCGCCATTTTGCCAAAAAAATTTATTTTGCTTATTCCTTCGACTAATCACTAGATTTAACATTACTTTAACGAAATCTGTTTGGTTTTTTAATTTCAGGTGATCCAGTTCAGAGATATAGTGGACACCTCAAAACGTCTTTTTTTAGAGAAGCTCCCGGAGATCAGCTGTAGCTCTTTTCCCAATTAATATTTTTACTAGTACTAAGTCTTAGAGTATAGTTAAAGGAGACCATAATATATGTATACATTTTTGGATCAATAAATTTATAAGTTTTCTCAGAAAAACATCTGGAAAATTCACTTTTTTTCGACCTTCTAACTGTATATACCCCTTATAGCAGGTTGATTCAGAATGCGTCGAAAGAGTAGGAGGGATAGACTTTACTTTGCAGTCACTATATTTGAGATATCTGCTACATGTACAGCAGCCAATTATTGACTACAGAGGAATTTATACACCAGTATACTATGGGCAATTGTACAATTCTAGCACCATATTCGCAAGATCAGCTCCTCCCATATGTTTGTTCTAGCATTCAACAATACCTGGAAGAGGTAGGTCATAAAATTCTATTTTCTACACCATCTCTTGCATTCGCTCATGAGATTTTTAGCTACATATAGTTAAAAATCAGTTGAACACTCTAATTGACATACTATGATGGATTGCGCTGTCTCAAATTTATAATCGATAGATCTGCGGCCTCGTTTACAAGGTGAGACTGCTTAGAGCACAATTTTTCAACCGCTTGGAAGATACTGGTTCAAACTCTATTGGCCTTTAAAAAATATTTTTTTTTCATTAGATATATTTAAATCTATTGCATACGTGTACATACCATTTACCGTTATATGCAATATTTTGGTCATCGACGCTTTGGGATTCTTCTTGGGGCGCATCAGCGACCATTTTGAAATTTTATGCTCATGCCATTCAATACGCTGGAATATTTACTGCAGCAAAATATAATAACATATATACTTGTATTTCAATTATTGTAACATTACATTTCATCTCCGTTCCATTAGTTTGTGCCGCATACAAGTTTGTTTTGTCACAAATCTTCTGCCAGAATTTGTCTGTGAAGCATTTGATGAATAATTGATTGGTTCTTTTAACTAATTTCTGCGTACTTCGCTTTTCCAATTTGTATCACATTCCAGTATTTCCGCATTTCTCCATCACCTCCTGTACAATATCTTCATTTTCAATAGTTTCTCCGTCATTTTCTTTTCATATTAGTTTGCCAATCATACTAATTTCGATATTTTTGCCTTATCAATAATATTATTCAATGTTTATTCAAAAATATTTTCTAAATCTGCTGTTTTGTCCTGCCCTTCTTCTTCATTTCATTTTCCTCATCCGCAGAATAACCTCAGCCCTATAAATAAATAACGAAATGCTTCAGAGTTATTAAATTTTACATCCGAGATGGCAAAAAAGGGCTTTATAGGAGCAGGTGCCAAACTTGGGCAAAGGGCGTGGCGCCGCTCACATTTAGGTGAAAGCCCAATCCGATATCGTTCAAGTTTGGTACTTATTATTATCTTGACATTTCTATGCTGCACCGCGAAAATCGGACTACAACCACGCCTACTTTATATATAACATAATTTTCAATAATCAATTAATGTATCGGAATAAAACTGGTTGTCGTTTTGCACATCAACTCAATACAGTCAAACTTGGTTAAAAGAGAGTTTAAGGGACCATGTTTCTTAGTAATGCTCTCACTAAAACCCTCTAATGCGACTTTCTAGCTTATAGAGGCATAGAAGAGGCTTGTCTCACTTACAGAGGTTTATCAATGTTAAAATGCATAAATACAAAGAAGCAAGTAACAGGCAAATATTTATGGAGACTTTTATAATAATAATACCCCAACCGACGCGTGGGACCCAATTAGCATACGTGTGGAATTAGCCGAGTCAGAAAAGGCAAGAGAGTTTTTTAAGTGTTGAGATCTAAAACTGTTCAGCTACAGAAACAAAAATTTTCAACAGCTAAGATTTATAGTTACGATATAATAAATTGCCACATTTTCCTTTATTAAGAGAAAATAATACAGTCTTTTTAATTTTGAAAAGTGAGTCAGATAAGTCAAATGGGCTGGAATGAGAACTAAAATCATGACATATACGGCAAAATGGTTCGTTTAGTTCGAAATTTGATCTACAAGATTTTAACAGTAAAGGTCTAAACTGCCTCAAAAAGCGAACCGGGGTATTAAATTTAATTTCAGACAGTCTTTTAGTAATTTCTAAAGTCTTTTAGTATTATACGGATCTCTAAATTCTTTAGACCAACGTTTAACAAAACTAAGGGCAGCTTTTGTTTTCAAGAACATGGTATCAATATTAAGACTAAAATTAAGCTTAGGGTCCATATAAACTCCCAAATCAACAAAGTTAAAACTTTGCTCTAGACTATGGTGCTGTATTACATAAGGAGAGGAGTGCACAGATCTACAGGAAAAGAACATCGTCTTACATTTATTGAGATTCAATGGCAAATCACTTATATCACACTATGCAAGCAAATTGTTTAAGTCTGCTTGCAACAGACACCTTTCCTCAGTTGAAGTGTATGATTTAAAAAGCTTTACGTCGTCAGCGTGTAATAAAATTTTTGAGAATTCTATTACTGAAGAGATATCGTTAATAAACAACAAGAACAGAATCTTGACCCGATGACTACCTTGCGAAACACCTGAAGAGACATTAATTCTATCTGAAGGTGTATCCTCAAATATCACTCGTTGTGTTCTATTATAAAGATAAGATGCTACCCATTAAAGAAATCTTGGCTGAAAGCCAAGTATATGTATGTATAAGAATAGAGAGATTTACTTTATCAAAAGCTTTGCTTAAGTCTGTGTATATAACATTCGTATGCTTATGTTCTCTAAAACCCGATAGTCAGTGTTAGAGTCGATTTCCCTTTACGAAATCCATGCTGAGATGAGGAAACTAACGGAGAAATCGAAAAGGTTATATGGTCAGTGATGATAGCTTCAAAAATAGTAGGTAAAACTGATAGTTTTGCGATACCTCTATAGTTTTCACTGTTGGACACTTTAATGCAAAGGAATTATAAATGACTGTTTCAATAGAGAGGAATTAAATATCCTGATGAAAGGCAACTAAATATATTTGGCACTATTTTTTAAGAAGCATGGGGGTATCATGTCTGGGCCGTAACTAAAAGATGGTTTTAACTTATTTAAATTAAGTAGGACGTCTTCTTCAGAAATAATTGGAGCGTTAATTAAAGTATTCGGACACAGCACGTGCTAATAGGAAAAAGTTTTGGAAGAATTATTACAGTAGTTTGACTTGAAAAATTTTGCAACCATATTGGATATAATATCATTGTCAGTTGAAATGATAGATTTGTATTTCATCGCGGACGGAAATTTGGGAATTCTGCGTTTGGAGTTGACGAAATCATAAAACGATTTTGGATTAAATGCAAGATTCTTTTTTACTTTATTTAAGTAATTATTATAACATTTTTTGTTTAGGTCAAAATATTGTCGACGCAATACAGAATATATAGAATAGTCGACAAGTGAACCGGTATTTTTTTAATGTTAAAAGGTTCGAGTTTTTCTGTTTTTCAATTTATATAATTTTTTCGAAAACCACGGATTTATACTTTATACTTTAAGTAACAATTACTATTGGAACATACTTTTCAAATAATTTCGTAATTATGTTATTAATATGAGAGACACTCAATTCAATATCACCATTATAATTAGGCCATGTTATTGTAGAAAGTTCTCTATTTAACTTTTTAAAATTAGCTTTTGCAAAGTTAAACCAAGTACAGAAGCTAGAAGTTTGATTATTACTATCCCGTGTATTGACTATGATTTCGACAGATATTTCCAAAGCAGGATGACTCTGAATAACGGAACACTTTTAAGAGGTATCAACGTATGCTAAATATAAGCATTTACCAAATTTATTCGGAATCAAATTAATTTGGTTCAGACCCAACTCCGACATTTTTTCAAAAAACTCATTAGAACGTGACCGATTGCAAATCGGTACGATATAGTCATCGGAAGCTTTCCACGAAGCACATGGTAAATTAAAATCTCATAAAACGATTATTGAATCTGCATTATTTGCCATCGAAGTAGCGCTATTTATTAAAGAAGCATGCTGCATGTATACATATAAGTCCAATGGGGTGGTATATAAGATAGGGTTAAATAAATGAAGCAACTACAATATTAACATAGACTCTAATACATTTAAATTCAAATGAGTCGGTTTCTGGAACAAGAACATATTCAGATGGGATAAAGGAATGTACGGCAAATAGAACACCTCCACCGATTCTGTTTAGTCGATCACATCTAAATATTTGATATTCGCTGTTTAAAATCTCATTACCAAAAATGTGAGGTTTTAACCATGTTTCTGTAAATCCAATCATATGGAAATTAAAATTGGAATTGTTTAAGTACAATTCGGTTAATTTTGTATTAAGACCTCTAAGATTTTGATAATAAATGCTCAGCGAATTCCTACCAATCAGTTTTTTATATCGCTGGTTGCTTTTGGTAATTTAACAATGTTTTCCTCAGTTTGATTTCTAAGTTTAGGCTTAAATTGGCGTACAAAAGCCTCAATGTTTCAAGAGATACGTCTATTTTAAACGATGATATACTTTAATCATAATTGAAGTTAAATTTACAGATCAATTTTTAAACGCGACGAAATATAAGAAATAATGTCCTTCACTAAGGTATCTTTGGCAAGTCTAGAAATAAATCTAGTTTTTTTAGGTGGAATAACTACCAAATTTTTAACAGATATACTATTATTAGGGGGAGCCTCTGAAATTGTGAGACACTTACTACTATTAAGTAGAGCTTTTGGGGAATTAAGCTCTTTGGAAGTTGACGGCTTATCACCTTGAGGGCAGGGAGAAGAGAGATTTATTAGGTCATTTTTAGGAGATGTAGTCTTCTGTACAGAAGAAGTAAGTGTTACTTCATCGGAAGAACGTTTACGCTTAGGAGTAGGTTTGGAGGATTCGTAAGAATCATTCAAGCACTTAAAAGATATGAACTATTTTTCGTAGTGCCTAAATTTTTCGGTGAGGGTTTCAAGATCTTGACCGATTTCGTTAAAGCGATTGCGTGACTGCCTATAAACTTTAAATAGATCGATTTCAATAGATCTACAATTTAAACAGGACCAGCGCAATCCCTTACAGTCGAGAATAGAATCTAAGATTGTAGCACATTTAATATTGGCAAGCTCATCACAAAGCCAGCACGAAACGTAGCGATCTGACTCGCCTTTAATGTTACAGTTGGGGAAGTTACACGACATAATAAACAACAAAGAAGATTAAAGAGCAAGTAAAACAAATCTTATAGATATATAATAAATTAGAGTGTTAATAAAAATACTAATAATAATAAATAAAATTAAGAACAAACGCAAAAATAATAGCAATTTTTTTTATTATCAAAGTTCAAAACCAAAACAGTTTGAAAAAACAATAAAGCGGGCAGTTTTAGGTGCACGGGAACAAATAAAAAACTACACGCATCTGTGAATTAAGAAGTAGATGTGATAAATAAAGAGAGAAAATAAAATAAAATTAAACAAAATGAAACAAAAGCTGACTCGGCACCTAAAATTCGAATTTTAAAACTTTATGATAATACACAAAACTTGAGAACATTTTTACTTAGCTTGCAACTCAGAATCAAATCACTAAATATTCAAGGAAATCACTAATAGAAATCAATTATAATTCAAAATTTTTGTAAAATAAAAGACACAAAAGTTCACAGCAAAAAATGCTTGAAGTGGTGCCACATTTAAAATTTATAATAGGTAGTTGGTTTTTCGTTTAGACATTATAAGTTGTTGTAAAAGCTATACTGTTCGTTGCAAATGATATTTATGAACTGCAATTAGCGTGACAAATAAGTTAATACAGTTAAATATTACTTCTTTGAATTACAAAAAAACAACCTTCCTGATTGCTGAAAAAAAAGAATGAGTCATACATAGGAAAATTGTCGTTTACAGAGGTAGATACCAAAGAGGCTCTCGTTTATAGAGGTGAGGGTGGGAAAAATGACTCTCACTTATGGAAGTTTTGGTTTCTCACTCATAAAGCTTTTTAAGAGGTCGAAGTTCGGAACCTGAGAATTATTCTCACTTATAGAGCTTTCTCGCTTATCCAGTTCTCTCTTACTCAAAGATGTCCTATTTGAGGATGATTGTATTAAAATTTTCGCTGACGGGAAATAAAATGTAGTTATAAAACTAATTTAGTCTATCATATAGATTAGTAAGACACAAATTTGTAGTCCATATTACAATAAACTGCATAACTAAGCTCCACAATAAAATATTTTGCTGCAACGACTCGTATTACGGAGAAGCATCTGCACTTTAAAAAATTTAAAAAAAGCGGACCTGGCCCTGCCCTTTTAGCACCTCTAAGGTGAAAATGGATGAATTCGGATTGAAATCCTGCTCACGTCCTATATACCGGTTCTATTAAAAACTGATAGAAGCGCGTTTAATCAATAAATAAATGCGAAAAGAAACACAAAATTTTGCGCCGGAGATTATAGGAAAGGGCTTTATAGAAGCAGCTGCCAAAATTGAACGATGAGCGTGGCACCGCATTTAGGTGAAAACCCATTGGTCGGAACCAATCGGTTTTAAGCAAATTCTGTAGGTAAGAGTAGAGTGTAATATCAGAATTATAATATTTCTATATTACAATGCGAAAGTGGGCGAAATCAGACTGCAACCACGCCTACTTACCCCATAACATAACTTTAAATTCCGCGTGTTTTTCTCACTTATACAAATAAAGCTCCAATTAATACATCGGGATAAAACTTTACACGAATAGTACATTGAAGGTATGCCACGTCATGTCTAAAAAGTTTCAAAATCGGACCATAACTAATCAAGCCCCAGATACGGGAAATGTGGACCACAGAGCCTATGGCTACATTTTTACCGAAAATATCGGTCAATGTGCGAGATAATTAAAATTGGGCGAGAATCCCTTCCCGATAAGAGTATGTCTGTATGTCAAAAAAGGTTTAATAAGGTCAGTATTTCCCTTAGCCTGAAGCCTAAAAGAAAGATTTATACCCCATATATTGGTCAATATATGAGTTATCTTAATAATTTGAGTGAGCGTATTTTTCTCCTAACGGTGCACCTCTGTGACTAAAATGAATACAACCGGGTGAAAACTTGCCGTAGCCTCCATATGGTTGACTTTACTCCTTATACATTGTTGATGGTATGTGAGGTACGTTAATGAAACTCAGGAGCACCTTTTTCTTTTAATAATATGTAGTAAAACAAAAAATAGATAAAATTGGGTCAATACCACATCTAACTCCCAAATACCTAATGAAAGATTTTAAAACTTCAGGTTGGCCTTATATCGTATATATCGTTTAATATGTAAGTTATTTTAGCCAAATTAACTGAACGTATAATATTGGATATAGGTTAGTTTAAGGCCGAAAATATGTGAAATTATGCTATACTATTTGTACATATAATAATATCCGGTATTCAAACAAACCTTTTTATAGTATTAATGGTTTAGCGCTGAACATTAATGGAGCTGATCTAGACCTAGATCTAAATCTCATATCCCTAATATCATCAATTGCGATCTTCTGGATCTACATACTATATTTAAGAATACACAAATTTCATATCGTTCCGGTGAATATTTTCGAAGTTACACGTAAATTGAAAAGGCGTTTCAGAGTGCGTGGAAGTACAAGGCCGGAGCTGCAGCGACTACCTGAACGCTGTCCTTTTATGTACCTGCGTATTGTAAATGCTCCGTTCTTATTATACCCTGAACAGGGTATATTAAGTTTGCCACGAAGTTTGTAACACCCAGAAGGAAACGTCGGAGACCCTATAAAATATTTATATAAATGATCAGCATGATGAACTGAGTTGATTCAGCCATGTCCGTCTGTCCGTCCGTCCGTCTGTATATATGGAAACTAGTCCCTCAGTTTTTAAGATATCAATTTGAAATTTTGCACCTACCTTTTTCTCACCAAGAAGTTGCTCATTTGTCGGAACGGCCGATATCGGACCACATGCCACATTTTCCTTTATTAAGAGAAAATAATACAGTCTTTTTAATTTTGAAAAGTGAGTCAGATAAGTCAAATGGGCTGGAATGAGAACTAAAATCATGACATATACGGCAAAATGGTTCGTTTAGTTCGAAATTTGATCTACAAGATTTTAACAGTAAAGGTCTAAACTGCCTCAAAAAGCGAACCGGGGTATTAAATTTAATTTCAGACAGTCTTTTAGTAATTTCTAAAGTCTTTTAGTATTATACGGATCTCTAAATTCTTTAGACCAACGTTTAACAAAACTAAGGGCAGCTTTTGTTTTCAAGAACATGGTATCAATATTAAGACTAAAATTAAGCTTAGGGTCCATATAAACTCCCAAATCAACAAAGTTAAAACTTTGCTCTAGACTATGGTGCTGTATTACATAAGGAGAGGAGTGCACAGATCTACAGGAAAAGAACATCGTCTTACATTTATTGAGATTCAATGGCAAATCACTTATATCACACTATGCAAGCAAATTGTTTAAGTCTGCTTGCAACAGACACCTTTCCTCAGTTGAAGTGTATGATTTAAAAAGCTTTACGTCGTCAGCGTGTAATAAAATTTTTGAGAATTCTATTACTGAAGAGATATCGTTAATAAACAACAAGAACAGAATCTTGACCCGATGACTACCTTGCGAAACACCTGAAGAGACATTAATTCTATCTGAAGGTGTATCCTCAAATATAACTCGTTGTGTTCTATTATAAAGATAAGATGCTACCCATTTAAGAAATCTTGGCTGAAAGCCAAGTATATGTATGTATAAGAATAGAGAGATTTACTTTATCAAAAGCTTTGCTTAAGTCTGTGTATATAACATTCGTATGCTTATGTTCTCTAAAACCCGATGATACATGGTTTACAAATTCAAGCAAGTTTGTTAGAGTCGATTTCCCTTTACGAAATCCATGCTGAGATGAGGAAACTAACGGAGAAATCGAAAAGGTTATATGGTCAGTGATGATAGCTTCAAAAATTGTAGGTAAAACTGATAGTTTTGCGATACCTCTATAGTTTTCACTGTTGGACACTTTAATGCAAAGGAATTATAAATGACTGTTTCCATAGAGAGGAATTAAATATCCCGATGAAAGGCAACTAAATATATTTGGCACTATTTTTTAAGAAGCATGGGGGTATCATGTCTGGGCCGTAACTAAAAGATGGTTTTAACTTATTTAAATTAAGTAGGACGTCTTCTTCAGAAATAATTGGAGCGTTAATTAAAGTATTCGGACACAGCACGTGCTAATAGGAAAAAGTTTTGGAAGAATTATTACAGTAGTTTGACTTGAAAAATTTTGCAACCATATTGGATATAATATCATTGTCAGTTGAAATGATAGATTTGTATTTCATCGCGGACGGAAATTTGGGAATTCTGCGTTTGGAGTTGACGAAATCATAAAACGATTTTGGATTAAATGCAAGATTCTTTTTTACTTTATTTAAGTAATTATTATAACATTTTTTGTTTAGGTCAAAATATTGTCGACGCAATACAGAATATATAGAATAGTCGACAAGTGAACCGGTATTTTTTTAATGTTAAAAGGTTCGAGTTTTTCTGTTTTTCAATTTATATAATTTTTTCGAAAACCACGGATTTATACTTTATACTTTAAGTAACAATTACTATTGGAACATACTTTTCAAATAATTTCGTAATTATGTTATTAATATGAGAGACACTCAATTCAATATCACCATTATAATTAGGCCATGTTATTGTAGAAAGTTCTCTATTTAACTTTTTAAAATTAGCTTTTGCAAAGTTAAACCAAGTACAGAAGCTAGAAGTTTGATTATTACTATCCCGTGTATTGACTATGATTTCGACAGATATTTCCAAAGCAGGATGACTCTGAATAACGGAACACTTTTAAGAGGTATCAACGTATGCTAAATATAAGCATTTACCAAATTTATTCGGAATCAAATTAATTTGGTTCAGACCCAACTCCGACATTTTTTCAAAAAACTCATTAGAACGTGACCGATTGCAAATCGGTACGATATAGTCATCGGAAGCTTTCCACGAAGCACATGGTAAATTAAAATCTCATAAAACGATTATTGAATCTGCATTATTTGCCATCGAAGTAGCGCTATTTATTAAAGAAGCATGCTGCATGTATACATATAAGTCCAATGGGGTGGTATATAAGATAGGGTTAAATAAATGAAGCAACTACAATATTAACATAGACTCTAATACATTTAAATTCAAATGAGTCGGTTTCTGGAACAAGAACATATTCAGATGGGATAAAGGAATGTACGGCAAATAGAACACCTCCACCGATTCTGTTTAGTCGATCACATCTAAATATTTGATATTCGCTGTTTAAAATCTCATTACCAAAAATGTGAGGTTTTAACCATGTTTCTGTAAATCCAATCATATGGAAATTAAAATTGGAATTGTTTAAGTACAATTCGGTTAATTTTGTATTAAGACCTCTAAGATTTTGATAATAAATGCTCAGCGAATTCCTACCAATCAGTTTTTTATATCGCTGGTTGCTTTTGGTAATTTAACAATGTTTTCCTCAGTTTGATTTCTAAGTTTAGGCTTAAATTGGCGTACAAAAGCCTCAATGTTTCAAGAGATACGTCTATTTTAAACGATGATATACTTTAATCATAATTGAAGTTAAATTTACAGATCAATTTTTAAACGCGACGAAATATAAGAAATAATGTCCTTCACTAAGGTATCTTTGGCAAGTCTAGAAATAAATCTAGTTTTTTTAGGTGGAATAACTACCAAATTTTTAACAGATATACTATTATTAGGGGGAGCCTCTGAAATTGTGAGACACTTACTACTATTAAGTAGAGCTTTTGGGGAATTAAGCTCTTTGGAAGTTGACGGCTTATCACCTTGAGGGCAGGGAGAAGAGAGATTTATTAGGTCATTTTTAGGAGATGTAGTCTTCTGTACAGAAGAAGTAAGTGTTACTTCATCGGAAGAACGTTTACGCTTAGGAGTAGGTTTGGAGGATTCGTAAGAATCATTCAAGCACTTAAAAGATATGAACTATTTTTCGTAGTGCCTAAATTTTTCGGTGAGGGTTTCAAGATCTTGACCGATTTCGTTAAAGCGATTGCGTGACTGCCTATAAACTTTAAATAGATCGATTTCAATAGATCTACAATTTAAACAGGACCAGCGCAATCCCTTACAGTCGAGAATAGAATCTAAGATTGTAGCACATTTAATATTGGCAAGCTCATCACAAAGCCAGCACGAAACGTAGCGATCTGACTCGCCTTTAATGTTACAGTTGGGGAAGTTACACGACATAATAAACAACAAAGAAGATTAAAGAGCAAGTAAAACAAATCTTATAGATATATAATAAATTAGAGTGTTAATAAAAATACTAATAATAATAAATAAAATTAAGAACAAACGCAAAAATAATAGCAATTTTTTTTATTATCAAAGTTCAAAACCAAAACAGTTTGAAAAAACAATAAAGCGGGCAGTTTTAGGTGCACGGGAACAAATAAAAAACTACACGCATCTGTGAATTAAGAAGTAGATGTGATAAATAAAGAGAGAAAATAAAATAAAATTAAACAAAATGAAACAAAAGCTGACTCGGCACCTAAAATTCGAATTTTAAAACTTTATGATAATACACAAAATTTGAGAACATTTTTACTTAGCTTGCAACTCAGAATCAAATCACTAAATATTCAAGGAAATCACTAATAGAAATCAATTATAATTCAAAATTTTTGTAAAATAAAAGACACAAAAGTTCACAGCAAAAAATGCTTGAAGTGGTGCCACATTTAAAATTTATAATAGGTAGTTGGTTTTTCGTTTAGACATTATAAGTTGTTGTAAAAGCTATACTGTTCGTTGCAAATGATATTTATGAACTGCAATTAGCGTGACAAATAAGTTAATACAGTTAAATATTACTTCTTTGAATTACAAAAAAACAACCTTCCTGATTGCTGAAAAAAAAGAATGAGTCATACATAGGAAAATTGTCGTTTACAGAGGTAGATACCAAAGAGGCTCTCGTTTATAGAGGTGAGGGTGGGAAAAATGACTCTCACTTATGGAAGTTTTGGTTTCTCACTCATAAAGCTTTTTAAGAGGTCGAAGTTCGGAACCTGAGAATTATTCTCACTTATAGAGCTTTCTCGCTTATCCAGTTCTCTCTTACTCAAAGATGTCCTATTTGAGGATGATTGTATTAAAATTTTCGCTGACGGGAAATAAAATGTAGTTATAAAACTAATTTAGTCTATCATATAGATTAGTAAGACACAAATTTGTAGTCCATATTACAATAAACTGCATAACTAAGCTCCACAATAAAATATTTTGCTGCAACGACTCGTATTACGGAGAAGCATCTGCACTTTAAAAAATTTAAAAAAAGCGGACCTGGCCCTGCCCTTTTAGCACCTCTAAGGTGAAAATGGATGAATTCGGATTGAAATCCTGCTCACGTCCTATATACCGGTTCTATTAAAAACTGATAGAAGCGCGTTTAATCAATAAATAAATGCGAAAAGAAACACAAAATTTTGCGCCGGAGATTATAGGAAAGGGCTTTATAGAAGCAGCTGCCAAAATTGAACGATGAGCGTGGCACCGCATTTAGGTGAAAACCCATTGGTCGGAACCAATCGGTTTTAAGCAAATTCTGTAGGTAAGAGTAGAGTGTAATATCAGAATTATAATATTTCTATATTACAATGCGAAAGTGGGCGAAATCAGACTGCAACCACGCCTACTTACCCCATAACATAACTTTAAATTCCGCGTGTTTTTCTCACTTATACAAATAAAGCTCCAATTAATACATCGGGATAAAACTTTACACGAATAGTACATTGAAGGTATGCCACGTCATGTCTAAAAAGTTTCAAAATCGGACCATAACTAATCAAGCCCCAGATACGGGAAATGTGGACCACAGAGCCTATGGCTACATTTTTACCGAAAATATCGGTCAATGTGCGAGATAATTAAAATTGGGCGAGAATCCCTTCCCGATAAGAGTATGTCTGTATGTCAAAAAAGGTTTAATAAGGTCAGTATTTCCCTTAGCCTGAAGCCTAAAAGAAAGATTTATACCCCATATATTGGTCAATATATGAGTTATCTTAATAATTTGAGTGAGCGTATTTTTCTCCTAACGGTGCACCTCTGTGACTAAAATGAATACAACCGGGTGAAAACTTGCCGTAGCCTCCATATGGTTGACTTTACTCCTTATACATTGTTGATGGTATGTGAGGTACGTTAATGAAACTCAGGAGCACCTTTTTCTTTTAATAATATGTAGTAAAACAAAAAATAGATAAAATTGGGTCAATACCACATCTAACTCCCAAATACCTAATGAAAGATTTTAAAACTTCAGGTTGGCCTTATATCGTATATATCGTTTAATATGTAAGTTATTTTAGCCAAATTAACTGAACGTATAATATTGGATATAGGTTAGTTTAAGGCCGAAAATATGTGAAATTATGCTATACTATTTGTACATATAATAATATCCGGTATTCAAACAAACCTTTTTATAGTATTAATGGTTTAGCGCTGAACATTAATGGAGCTGATCTAGACCTAGATCTAAATCTCATATCCCTAATATCATCAATTGCGATCTTCTGGATCTACATACTATATTTAAGAATACACAAATTTCATATCGTTCCGGTGAATATTTTCGAAGTTACACGTAAATTGAAAAGGCGTTTCAGAGTGCGTGGAAGTACAAGGCCGGAGCTGCAGCGACTACCTGAACGCTGTCCTTTTATGTACCTGCGTATTGTAAATGCTCCGTTCTTATTATACCCTGAACAGGGTATATTAAGTTTGCCACGAAGTTTGTAACACCCAGAAGGAAACGTCGGAGACCCTATAAAATATTTATATAAATGATCAGCATGATGAACTGAGTTGATTCAGCCATGTCCGTCTGTCCGTCCGTCCGTCTGTATATATGGAAACTAGTCCCTCAGTTTTTAAGATATCAATTTGAAATTTTGCACCTACCTTTTTCTCACCAAGAAGTTGCTCATTTGTCGGAACGGCCGATATCGGACCACTATAGCATATAGCTGCCATACAAACTGAACAATCGGAATCAAGTGCTTGTATGGGAAACTTTTTTATTTGACGTAATATCTTCACGAAATTTGGCATGAGTTATTTTCATATACCTATGTAGCATATAGCTGCCATACAAAGTGAACGAACGAAATCAAGTACTTGTATGGAAAACTCTTTCATTTGACGAGGTATCATCACCAAATTTGGCATGAGTTATTTTCTAAGGCAAGAATATAATCTCCGAAAAAGTTTATTAGATCGGATCGCTATGTCATATATCTATCATATAAACTGAAAGATCGGAGTAAAGTGCCTGCATGAAAAACTTTTCTATTTGACGAGGCATCTTCACGAAATAAGATCTGAATCAAGTTATTGTAAGGAACCTTTGTATCTGTGAAGGGTATTATAGCTTCGGTGCAACCGAAGTTAACGTTTTTCTTGTTTTTGTGTAATTTTTCGTGAAAATGAAGTCTTTCAGAGAAATGAAAAAATCTCTTAACATATGTAAGTCAAGAACAAGAGAGCGCAAAAATATTTTTAATCCAAAAAAAGCTGAAACGGATGAAAGTAGTTTCAGTGCCTCGGCGAACAATTTTGAGGAACAACAGGAAATCTCAGTTACACATGATCCGTCTGTTGAGTATCGCATTTTAAATTTTATAACAATATTTTCAGCAATTTCTGAATATGTGAAATATAAGATCTGTGACGGAAATGTCAAGTTTCAAACTGCTTCTGAACGAGGACTTGATTTTAAAATTGTTTTGCTGTGTGATAAGTGTGCAGGTCTTAACATAAATTCTAGTCCTTTTGTCGCGCACTCTTATGAGATAAATCGACGATTTTTATTTGTCACGAATCCTCGGATTAGGGTTAAAAGGTGCAGCAACATTTTGTGGATTAATGGACATGAGAGCTTTTATATCACAGCCCACTTACGATTTGATAATAAATAATATTCACTTCGCTGTAAAACCAGCCACCGAAAAACTTTTTCAACGGGCTTGTACATGCAGAACATGAAAATACTTGGACTGCAAATCACGCTGGTTCTTCTGGGAAAATGGAAGTTTATTCAGTCGTCGAAACGTTCCAACGTTCATTAGAAAAACTTGGAGTCATGTACAAAAATTACATCGGAGACGGTGACTCCAAAACCTCGGGAATTTTAAAGGCTGCACCTTATGGTGATCAAGAAGTTGTAAAGAAAGAATGTATTGGACACGTACAGAAACGAATGGGCACTCCGAGATTGTGTCAAACAAAATTATGAAACAGTTGAAAACAAAAAAGGAAAAAAAATACAAAAAAAAAACTCTCGGTGGAAAAGCCTAATTTACTGGAACGATGATCGATAAGTTGAGAGTTTATTATGGCTTAGCAATAAGGAGAAATTGTGATTCCATTAAAAAAATGTATAATGTTATCTGGTGCAGCTGGCAGAAGGCTGCAGCTGCCAATCATTATCCACTTCCGAACATGATTACGAGCCATTATCAGAAGATGTTTCTGAGGCTATACGTCCGATTTTTACAGATCTCAGCAGTGAGAAAGATGTGTAGGTGGTTTTAACCAATGCAACAACGAGAGCTACAATCAGCCGATTCGAAAACTACATACATAGCTGCCGGCATATGATAATGAAGGAATGGCATCACTATTGCATTATATGAAGGCAATAGGAATTACACTTGGGCTTAATGCCCATTCATATGCCGACAAAGAAGATATCAACGCGTGAACATTTCCGATCGCAGAGCGCGTGAGATGGAAGAATGGCTCGCAGACAACATCAGCTCGAGTTATTAGAAGCTGCCGAATCAGCGGAGGGCCTCTTATATGCGCCTGGAATAGACGACTTCAGAAAGTAAAAAAAAATTGTTTTTTATCCCATGTAAAGTGCATTCCAAACTTTAAACGCGTTTTTCTCAGAATGGTGTTTTCAAATTGATTTATTTTTATGAGAAACCGCTATTTTGTCAAAAAATTTGTTTTTGTTATTCCTTCGATTAATTACTAGATATAACATTACTTTAATGAAATCTGTTTGGTTTTTTAATTTCAGATGATCCAGTTCAGAGCAATAGTGGTCACCGTACAACGTCTTTTTTTAAAAGAGAAGCTCCCGGAGATCAGCTGTAGCTCTTTTCAAAATAAATATTTTTACTAGTACTAAGTCTGAAAATATCTTTTAACTATATTTTCATAATGTGTGTATAAATTTTTAGATCAATAAATTTAAAAGTTTTCTCAGAAAAACTTCTCGAAAATTCACTTTTTTCCTTCTAACTGTATATAACCCCATATAAAAAGATTTGATTATAATCCGATCCCGATTTTGTCGAATAATTAATGTTGTCTTCTTACGCAACATTTTTATACTCTTGCAACATGTTGCTACAGAGTATACAAGTTTTCTTCATCTAACTGTTGTTTGTAATTCTAATCGAGATAGATATTGAGTTATACCTATACATGCAATATTTATATAAACGATAAAGATGATGAGTGTATGAAACTTGCTACACATATTTCTTGGCAAGGGAATGTTGGTATTGCAGGCCACAAACATTAAATTTCACAACTATGACCGCAAGAAAATGCTTAATAGGAATCAATGTTAAAATTGGACAATGGGCGTGGCACTGCCCACCTTTAGGTGAAATCCTATGTGTAAGGAACTACTTGACCCATTTCAAGAGGTTACCGAAACATTCCTATTAGATACTGTGAAAATGCGTGAAATCGAATGTCAACCACGCCCCCCTTATATAGCACAATTTTAAATTCCATATGATTTTTACACTTTCCAGTGTATAAATCAGGAAACAAACAATGCATCCGGTTAAAACTTTGTACGAATAGTGCCTTTGAGGTTTGCCATCTTATGACCAAAAGTTGTCCAAGTTGAACCAAAACTATTCAAGCCCCCAGATACCGAATATGCACAAATCAAATCTATTCCATAATAGATATTGCTAGACGCTTTTTAACGATGAGAATATACAATATAGCCATGCATTACAATTTCCGGCGCGTTTAAAGAAATCCATCTAATTTAAATACATTTTATATAAATATTTATTACTTTAGTTATTGTACTTGTATAATTAAAGACATTCAATGCATTTACGTTGATTGTTAGGCGAATGACTTTTCTTTTTTGACATTTTTTGCTCGTATTTTAATTTCCCTTTTTGGAGTTACTCATTCAATTAAATCAAGAAATGGTTCTGTTTGTTTGGGAAATTCGAAATTTATTATTATCCCAAAAATGTCAGCCACACAAAAGTATCGCGTATCACAAATAAAGATGATGCTTTTTGACATTTTCATATGGCGGGGACAGCTTAATAAGCTTATTATTAATTGTTTTATTAATTTATACTAAATTTGCATTAAACTCAGAGATTAAGGGAAAAATGTACTTATTATGGCAAAGATATAATACATTTTCCTATATATTGTAGTGGAATGATGTTTGCGCTTCTAATTTCAATGAAAGGGAAGAAATTATTTATAATTAAACTATTTGGTCTTAATTTGATCAATTTTTATCTTTATACTCTCGCAAAAACAAAAC
This sequence comes from Bactrocera oleae, assembly GCF_042242935.1. Lineage (NCBI taxonomy): Eukaryota > Metazoa > Arthropoda > Insecta > Diptera > Tephritidae > Bactrocera > Bactrocera oleae. Next base: position 31,172,034 of record NC_091537.1, read on the forward strand.
AGCTATTGCAAAAGAGACCGTTGTTATTCATTAACATTCTCTGCTCTATATAATATATATCTCCCAAACAATTCCAGCTATGTCATCCAAATTTACACTGGACAAATCTTTTCGACACCTCTTGTGGCAGCGTGAAAATAGGTGAAATCGGATGATAACCACTTCCCATATAACAGTTTTGGTAAAAACGACTAAAAGTGCGATAAATCAATAACTGAATGCGTGAGGGAGTCTAAATTTTACATCCGGGATGACACAAGAGGGCTTTATAGGAGCACATACATTCACATACATGTCACCGAACTTACTCCAACAATTTCAACCAAAGTCGGTATAAAGGATTAGGGCATTCCCATATTACAGTATGAAAATGGGTGAAATCGGACTGCAACCACACCTCAAAGTTATTTGAATATATCGGGAAAAAATTTTGCAAAAATAGTGCCTTTAAGAAATGGCATCTAAAAATTATCAAAATCGAATCAAAACTGTTCAATTTTCAACATACCGAATATGTGGTTCCTAGTGCGGAATTTTTCCCGAAAATATCGGTCATTCTGTGACGCTTTCCTTTATTAATTCGCGACCCGCATCACCCAATGGCATTATCCTTTCAGAAGCCATTCTGCCTTTCAACGATTCGGGTAAATAAATTTCCCATTCATCCTTCTTTTCATAGAACAAAACTATGTACGAAAATAAGAAACGTATATTTGTACATACATTTGTATATATAATAATATACTTATACATATCTAATACTTTATATGTAGAAGTAATCAGCTTTCATCCTTACCGAAAATACGCAATCGTCCTTACATTACATTAGCAAGAATTTATGCATAAATGAAAAATACTCTATATGGATCAGAGGACAATCCACAATTAATGACATTTGATATAAAATATATCCTAGACAATACCTTATGTACAAGTATATTTCAATTTTGCATCTTTACAGAGTACTTGGGACAAATAGTTTTATAAATTTTCATTTCACTAAGTACTTGAAATTCATCACTTCAGTAACAAATGTCTTTCCAAACAAGTTAGACCAGTCCTTGAAAGACTTATAAGTTTAAAGAGCCTGTAAATTATGATGGAATAAGAAGGAACTTTTATTTTTTTCTTTCTGAACGAAGAATTTCGAAACTTTTTGATAATTTGAAAACCAAATCTAAATAACTTTTATTTCAAAAAATGTTGCGAAAGAATTAAACATATGTATATTGTTGGTTTACAAATACAAATTTGTATCTTATTATCTTATAACGGGTGATCCAAGTAAAGGTACTTTTTTCATTAGCCTTTTTTTGACAGTTTACGCGTGAGTCGTGTCAAGCTGTCATGTTACTTTTGTTCAGTATTGTTTACTTTATTACGAAAATTCACGGTATGTAAAGAATGTGTTTCACACGCTTCTCCCAACTTATGGTCAACATAATCGGCCTACTGAGCGTACTATTCACTCCCACCCATTTTTACACCCAGCACGCAGTGAAATATAGCGGGTGTAGCTGCGAGTGTACACGAAGACAGTGGAGAGTCGATTCGGCGCCGTTTGTAGCAACTCGGACTAACGTATGAAACGTCTTGACGCATTTTACGTCGAGACCTTAAATTGAAAGCGTAAAAAATACAGCTTGTGCAAGAACTAAAGCCGCTCGACCTTCCCAAGCGACATCGCTTCGCTTTATGGGCTATTAAAAAGTTCCAAGAAGATCCAACGTTTTCGAGCTAAATTTTGTTCAGCGATGAGGCCCATTGCCGCATTAGGGACGAAGAGCAACCTGAAGAGATTCAAAGTGTGGTTTGTTGGCCAGAGGACACATTGGTCCATATTTTTTCAAAAATGATGCTGGTGAGAACGTAAGCGTCTATTTGATGCCAAAAATTGAAGCTCGTGATCTCGGTAACATTTGGTTTTAACAAGACGGCGCCACTTCCCACACATCGCATTAATCAATGGATTTATTGAGAGAACAATTCGATTAGCAGATAAATTCATGTTTGTGCCGGTCGATTGGCCACCAAGATCGTGTCACACCGTTAGACTTTTTCGTGTGGGGATATGTAAAGTCTAAAGTCTATGCGGACAATCCCGCTTCGATTCAGGCCTTGGAGCAAAACATCATGCGAGTCATTCGCCAGTTACCAGTCGAAATGCTGGATCGAGTCGTCAAAAATTTAATCTCAATGAAGGAACATCTAAAGCGTAGCCGTGGCCAACATTTGAAAGAGATAATCGTTAAAAAATAAATGCCAAAGAATGTTCTTTCGAATGGTAATAAACATTCCCCAATAAATTTGAATTATCTATGCTTTTTCTTTAAAAAATTGGGGGACCTCGAAATGGATCACCCCTTATTATTGGTCATTGTAGGGATACAAAGTCTTTTTTTTGTAACCGCGGAAATATCGAAAAAGCGAAAAGTTTAAGCGAAGTTGCAGCAACGATAAAATATAAAGGGAAGAGTAAGAACTTTTTTTGCAAAATTCTTTTCCATAAATAATATTCTAAGCAATATTTCAATACCGTTCAATACATAGTCTCCGCTAAATACATAGTTTCGTTTTCTATTAGTGCATATATTATATACATAAGTATGTATGCTATGTAAATTTAACAGTGCATGAAAGGAGAATAACCCAAGTACATACTATACGCTATTGCTCCTTCGTATATAATCTAGTTATTAAGAAAAAGAGAAATGTAAAAATGGGAACGCAGCATTAATAATTAAGTTAATTATCTTTATGCGTTACAAACAATCGATATGTGAACAAAACTACTACATATACTCTGTAGCAGGAGTCAGCCAGCAAGGTTTATCCAGTATTTTTTGCGATTTACATGAAAGTATTTTCATCAACCACCTAACATTTTCGGATATCGTTTGAAGATAAGGGTGCTTGTAATTATACTCTTGCAAAATGTAGCTACAGATTATAAAAGTTTGGTTCACCTATAGGTTCTTTGTATCACCTAAAACTAATCGAGATAGATATCCAGTTATATATATATAAATGATCAGGATGACAAGTGTCTGCCTTGAACTTGAGTAAAATTTGAGATATCTTGATGAAACTTGATACACATATTCCCTGGCACCCAAGGGAGGGCGGAATTGTAGATGGGCGTAATCGTTGCCATGTCTATAAAGCGCCATTAAACGAAAACTTTTAGAGTTGCAAAACTAAGCCGGAAATTAAGGTACAAAACTGTAATTTTGTACAGGAGATCGCAGTAGCCAGAGAGAGAGTGGGGGTAACAATTTTTTTAAAGTGGGCTTGGCTCCGCCACTTAATAGTTTAGTGTGCACATCTTTCAAACCGCTTAAGATAAATCAACCAAACTTGCTGAGAAGAAGTAATTTTATCACCTCTTCAAACTTTGTGAAAACGGGTAAAATCAGATAATAACCACGTCCACTCCCCATATATTGGTAATGTTGAAAATCACTAAAATTGCGATAACTCACTGCATAAATGCGCTATAGAGAAGGGCTTTGTAGGATTTGGTGTGAAAATTGGACAATGGGCGTGGTACCGGCCACCTTTAAGGGAAATCCTATATTTCAGGAACTACTCGACCGATTTCAACCAAATTTGGTGTTTGATACTGCAAACAAAACAACCACGTTTAATTCCTATACAACTAACTTTTAAATTCTGTCTGATTGTTTCACTTTACAGTATAAAAACCAAACTTCAAAAAAGTCATCAGAATACAACTTGGAACAAATAGTGCTCTCAAGGTATTTTATCTTACGTTCAAAAATTGTCGAAATCGCACTATAACTTGTGCTAAAAATGGGTAAAAGAAAGTCAACACTTAGTTAGTTAGTTGTAACTACCATGAATTGGGTCTAACAAAGATAAACTTATCAATACTGCAACTGGTCATACCTTAAAATATCCAACTAATTATGAATATAATTTCTATAGCCATACATTTTAAGCAACTAAGGTTCATGCTTCACTAAATGCACACAAAAAAACAAAAACACGTAAGGAAGTTCTAAATTCGGGTGTAACCGAACATTCTATACTCTCGCAACTTGCAAGGATCAAAGCCCGGGAAATTGCTTCAGGTGTTGACAAAATTTTATAATATATCTAAGGAAGTATTGATCCGATTCAACCCCATTTTTGACACAAAGACATACTATTATTGAGAGTTTAATTTATTTATTTCATTATATGAAATTCACTTATATATCCTACACATTGACGGATATTTTCGGTAACAAGTCAACTATAGGCACTGGGTCCACACTGGGCACAGTCCACATATGCAGTACCTAGGAGCTTGAACAGTTTTGGTTCGATTAAGACAATTTTTGGTCACAACGCATTATTCACGTAAAGTTTTACCCCGATACAATCATTGTTGCTTGATTTGCATTGTGGAAACTGAAAGAATCAGATGGAATTTAAAATGGTGATATATGTGAAATATGCGTAGTCGTAATCCAAATTCGCCCATTTTCGTACTATAACATAGAAATATGAGTAATGTTATGTACAGAACTTAGTTAAAATCGGGTAAGCAGATCCCAAGATATGGGTTTTCACCTAAGAGTGGGCGGTGCCACCCCTACTGTCTAATTTGAACGCGGTTCCTATAAAGTCATCTCAAACCATCCCAGTAATACACTTTAATGTCTCTGGCGTGTATAGCGCTTGATTTATCGCACTTTTAGTAGTTTTTAACAGTACGGTTATATGGGAAGTGGGCGGGGTTGTCACCCGATTTCACTTATTTCCACCCTGCCCACTTTTATAAAAACTTTAAACTACAAATGCCTCTCCCTAATGTGATCCTGTATACCAAATAACAGTCTTGTAACTTATTGAGGAGCTTAGTTATGGCAATTTATTTGTTTTTGATCAATCACGTTTTGTGGGCGTGGCAGTGGTCCGATTACGCCCATCTGTTTTTCATAAAGATATCTTAATATTTACTCAAGTTACAGCTTACACAGACGGACGGACGGACAGACAGTCACCGGATTTCAACTCGTCTCTTCATTCTGATCATTTATATATAATATATAACCCTATATTTAACTCGATTAGTTTTAGGTGAAAAAACTATTATACTCTGTACAACAGATTACGAGAGTATAAAAATAGTTAAATTAATTTCATTGATATATTCAGATATTTGATACTGTTGTATTAACAGTAAATCAACCAGAATGGTAATTATTGTTAGTAGATATATGCTGTTAGATGGTGCAATGAGCCTTGTGACTTGAATTTGTGACTCTCTTCCGTTGGCGGATAGAAAAATAATAACGTTTTGCAGTTTTGCCGCTGAGTAGTTTTCGTTACATCAACGTTCACCATTGTCATAATAAAAATTGTGTCATAAAATGTTTAACATTAAAAGCGGCGCTCGCAGTTGAGAAGAAAAACTGGGTCCAATATTCACCAGCGGCAAGTATCGTATTATTTAATTATTGTGTAGCACGAACACTAAAAATACATTGCTTGCTGCGGTTTTGAGCAAAATAAAGCAGTACTAAGATGGAGTACACAACTTTGTAAAGAATATGCTAAGGCGCGGTTATAATTAAAAAAAAAAATATTTTTCCAAACCTTGCTTCTACTTATTTACTACAATAATAATCCAAGGAAACATATTTCGGTTGTGAATTTCACTTTGACCTGTGCGCCACATATGCAATTAATTGCCTTTGGCTAAACCGTTATTGTGGTCACAGTTCGGTAAGAATGACATTGTCGCTGTTGAAGGATACGAAAAGGAAACTGAGCGACGTTTACACTGGACAACGGTAGATTTAGTAACCGAGTACACATCTGTTTTGATTTTATGTAGACTTGTAATTGATTATATTTTTTAAACGCCTGCGCCATCACTACTACTTCTATGTACAAAGACTGATTGGCTTGTAAAGCACAAATACGCCGTAAAACTGCATAACATCACCACAGCTGACGGCTATGAGTTTCTGTTGCATCGCATACCCAAACCAGGCAATCATCCGGTATTGTTGGTACACGGTTTGCTGACATCATCACTTTCTTCGATACTACTCGGACCGCGAGTCAGCCTGGGTCAGCTAAATACTTAGTACTGCTAAAGGTGTCGAGTGTCAACTAAGCTGCACTATTCGCTTTTACATTCTTACTCACATTTTAGTATACACTCATATATATACAAATATACGGCAGCCTCCACATAGTAGCTTTACGCTCATTATAAACAAAACTGTATCTTTGCACTTAGCAATAATAAAGCTTCTTAATAAGCATCTTTGCTTATTTAAGCAACCAATATTCTTTTCATTAAGCTAAGACCACCCATACAATGTAAACAATAAAACTAATTACTGAATAAGCGAATATTGTAACTGACACTTGTTGTAAGAATTAAGCAAATAAGAAAATTGTATAAATAAGAGTAAATTGAAATAAAGAGATTCAGTTATCCATCAGGATCACTCAAACCACCATATTTGATTTCTTCCACGCGTTTGCGGAAAACAATATTTTTTTAACACTTCCTAAACCAAGGAAGCTAATTGGCGCCCAACGTGTGGGGCATGTGTTAGTGATATCCTTGGCAAAAAAAGGGAAAAAAAAACAAGTATCCCTAGCCGAAAGGACAATCATAGTGACGCGCGTCGAAAAAACAAAATTAAGAATCAAGTATCCTCTCAGAAGGAGAAAAGAAAAAAAAAAAAGTACGGCTACGCGAGTGAGACGCGAATAAACGGCCAGATAATCAAAAATACGGCTACGCGAGCACGACGCAAATAAAAGGCCCGAAATTCAAAAAGTACGGCTACGCGAGTGCACAAATAAAATTAAAAAAAAAAACCGATTCAAATACCATAAAATCAAAAAGTTCTAATACTAAAGATTTTTATAGTTTGAAGAATAAGAATTGTGGAAAATATTTTCGCGTGAAGTAAGAAATAAATTTATTCTTACTAATATAGTATTGTTTTATGGGTAGAGCGATTGCATGCAAACAAGTGTAAACGCTGTGAACAAACGAATCTTCAAAACATGCAACAAGCGTGTATGTAGTGAAATAACAACAACAGCCAGCGAACTATAACAAAATTGTTGCTCTATAACTACGCCAATTTCAAAGCAATTCAAATTGAATAAAATGTGTAAAATATATAAAACATAACATCAAATATTAGCAATCGAAGAGTCAGAACAAAAGAATAGTGCAAAAAAACTTCAGCGCCAAAAGGCACACAAACCCCGTGCGAGCAATCAACAGTAGTGAAGCAATTAAATAGGAATTAACAGAAGCAAAGGAATTATAACACCAATCAACAAACCCCTTTAGAGAAGGACGAAAAACTAGTAAGTTAATATTTTAATACATATTAAATTTATAACAATAAATTTATTATTGTAATAATCCTGGTAATATAAAATATTTTCAGTATAAGTACTCAAATTTTTAAAAACAATGTTATAAATCATGGCTCGACCAGCCATATAACAAATATTTTGAAACCGCGATTCACCACCGCAAGGGGGACCCTCCGGTTTATAACATAAACTCATTTCTGCGATTCTGTACTTCAGACCCTCCAGAATAAAAGAGTTTCTTTCCTAGAAAGGATCAAAAAATTATTGTTAAAAAAAATGAACAGAGAGATTTCACAACTCCAGCCGAAAGTAATAACGGCATAAAATAAAAAACATTAAAAATTGGAAATATATTAAAAAAAAGGAACAGGAAGTTTCCAAAAATCGAGCCGAAGAGATAACGGCAAAAAATATATATATGTAAGAAAATAAAATAAACATGTAAGGAAGGGCTAAGTTCGGATGTTACCGAACATTTTATACTCTCGCAAAGTCAAATGGTATACTCGTTTGAGATTTCTTTGTTGATTGGCTGATATAATATTTTCGGTAGAAGGTCAACTATAGGCACTGGGGTCCACATATTTAGTACTTAGGGGCTTGAACAGTTTTGGTTCGATTTAGACACTTTTTGGCCACAAGGTGGCATACTTTAACTGTATTATTCACGCAAACTTTTACCCCGATATAATCATTGTTGCTTGATATGCATAGTGGAAAGTGAAAGAATCAGATGGAATTGAAAATGGTGTTATATGGGAAGTAGGCGTGGTTGTAGTCCAATTTCGCACTATATCATAGAAATATGAGAAGAATGTTACGTACCGAATTAGGTTGAAATCGGTTAAGCAGATCTCAAGATATGAGTTTTCACCTAAAAGTGGGCGGTGCCACGCCCACTGTCTAATTTTGAACGCGGTTCCTATAAAGTCATCTCATACCATCCCAGAGATAAAATTGAATGTCTCTGGCGTGTTTAGTGCTTGATTTATCGAGCTTTTAGTAGTTTTTAACAGTACCGTTATATTGGGAGTTGCCTATTAACTATTTTCACACTGTAGGTAGAGGTTCTAAAAAAATTTGCTTCCAGTGAATTTTGTTATTATAGCATTAGCGGTTTAGGAGATATGCATATTAATCCTATTAGAGGCGGGACCACGCCCACTTTAAAAAAATAATGTTAACTGCAGATGCCCCTCCCTAATGTGATCCTATGTACCAAATAACAGTCTTGTATTTTATTGCGGAGCTTAGTTATGGCAATTTATTTGTTTTTGATTAATGGCGTTTTGTGGGCGTGGCAGTTGTCCGATTACGCCCATCTGCAATACCAACCGTCTCACGGTACCAAGAAACATGTCTACCAAGTTTCATAAAGATATCTCAATTTTTACTCAAGTTACAGCTTGCGCGAACGAACGGACAGACGGACGGACGGACAGACCCGGATTTCAACTCGTCTCTTCATCCTGATCATTTATATATTTATTTTACATAACCCTATATCTAACTCGATTAGTTTTAGGTGATACAAACAACCGTTAGGTGAACAAAACTATTATACTCTGTAGCAACAGGTTGTGAGAGTATAAAAATAAAAAGCATTCTTTCCTAGAAGAAAATATTTTTTTTTAATGGGAAATAATTCAAGTATGCTAAAATACGAAAGGCTGTACTATTGTAATCATTGCAAGGGCAACCATAGAACTGAAACTTGCCCATATTTAAAACATACAAAAACTAAAATAATAAAAAATGGCTCTAAATAGTGAGGACGAGAATCTTGTTGCTAGACTAATAACTGCAACAAATGCTTCTCTTAGATTAGAGGTAGAGGAGTTGCGAAGGCAACTGCAGGACTTAACACAGTCAACTACAGTAGTTGATTATAAAATAGAAGTGATCGATCCACATATCAATTATCATGAGTCACTTGAGGTGGTCAAGGAATGGAAAACAAAACAAACTAAATACGTAAGTTGGAGGGAATGAGCAAATAATGCAATGTGTTTGTATGTAAGGGGCAGCCGTAGATATTTTGCTGCATTAACTATACTAAGAAATTAAATTACAAACGACGCTAACCACATTTTATCCAATCAATGTCCAATCTGGACAAGCGACCAGCCGAAGAAAATACCGGCATAAATGAAGAAAGAATTAAATATTTGAGGGAAAAAATAAGAAATAAAAACATTCTTCAATAAACATGAATTTACCGTTTCGAACGGATATTCGTGCGAAAATAAGAACCTCGGTAAATACTCCAATTTGGAGTAAACAGTATCAGTATCCTTTAGCATCAAATGCTTTTGTGAATAAAGAAATCACGACAATAATTAAAATTACAATAAACAATACCCACATCCCTTTCGCTAGATATGTCATAAAAGGCAGAATACAAGTATATGAGTATGTAATATACTTAAAAATGATAATAGGGCGAGAAATAAGCTAAAGCCTAGATACAAGAAACAAGTAATAAAAGAAGATTAAGGGAATAAGGTTACAATTAACTACAGAAATAGAACAGTACATAAAGATAATATTAAATATTGAATATATATTTTCAGAAAATTATACCCTTAATATTTCTAATATTAATTGTACAAACAATGACGGACATTGTGGACTATACAAGAGAAGATTATGTCTTATTAGAGGACGGAGACGTAGATTTATATACAATATAAACAAGTAAGGAAGGGCTAAGTTCGGATGTAACCGAACATTTTATACTCTCGAAAAGTCAAATGGTATACTCGTTTGAGATTTCTTTGTGGATTGACTGATATTTTCGGTAGAAGGTCAATTATAGGCACTGGGGTCCACATATTTAGTACTTAGGGGCTTGAACAGTTTTGCTTCGATTTAGACAATTTTTGGTCATAAGGTGGCATACTTTAAATGTATTATTCACGCAAAGTTTTACCCCGATATAATCATTGTTGCTTGATATGCATACTGGAAAGTGAAAGAATCAGATGGAATTTAAAATGGTGTTATATGGGAAATAGGCGTGGTTGTAGTCCGATTTCGCCCATTTTCACACTATAATATAGAAATATGAAAATAACGAATTATGCATCGAATTTGGTTGAAATCGGTTAAGCAGATCCCAAGATATGGGGTTTCACCTAAAAGTGGGCGGAGCCACGCCCACTGACTAATTTTGAACGCGGTTTCTATAAAGTCATCTCATACCATCCCAAAGATAAAATTTAAGGTCTCTGGCTTGTTTAGTGCTTGATTTATCGCGCTTTTAGTAGTTTTTAAAAGTACCGATATATGGGGAATGGGCGAAGTTGCCACCCGATTTCAACTATTTTCATACTGTAGGTAGAGGTTCTAAAGGCATTTGCTTCCAGTGAATTTCGTTATTAAGGCATTAGCGGTTTAGGAGATATGCACATGAAACCTATTAGGGGCGGGAACACGCCCACTTAAAAAAAATAATTTAACTGCAGATGCCCTCCCAAATGTGATCCTGTGTATCAAATAACAGTCTTGTGTCTTATTGCGCAGCTTAGTTATGGTAATTTATTTGTTTTTGATTAATGGCGTTTTGTGGGCGTGGCAGTTGTCCGATTACGCCCATCTGCAATACCAACCGTCTCACGGTATCAAGAAACATGTCTACCAAGTTTCATAAAGATATCTCAATTTTTACTCAAGTTAGAGCTTGCACGGACGGACGGACAGACAGTCACCCGGATTTCAACTCGTCTCTTCATCCTGATCATTTATATATGTATAACCCTATATCTAACTCGATTAGTTTTAGGTGATACAAGCAACCGTTAGGTGAACAAAACTATTATACTCTGTAGCAACAAGTTGCGAGAGTATAACAATACACAACAAACTCTGAAATTTTTAAAATGATTAGTCAATTAACATAAACAATTAAAAATGTAAACGAAAATTATCAATTTTTAATAGCTGAACTACAAAATATGGTTCATACGACAGCTATATTAAAAATAGGAATTTTAAACCCTGCAATTTTACATTCAGATGAGATAAAAAATATAATACAAAATGAACACGGACGATTGACTATAACTGATTTAATGGACATTTCTAACTTTAAGATATGACAAAATGAAGATGTAATTGTTATATATATTAAGTATCCAAAAATTATAAATGATTGTAAATACTATGAAGTAAGAGCAATCACTCAAAAAGACGATAAATTAGTGATTGGCAAAGAAATTGCAAAATGCAAAAGAGAATATATTAATATAAACAAGTAAGGAAGGGCTAAGTTCGTACGTAACCAAACATTTTACGCTCTCGCAAAGTCAAATGGTATACTCGTTTGAGATTTCTTTGTGGATTGACTGATATTTTCGGTAGAAGGTCAACTATAGGCACTGGGGTCTACATATTTAGTACTTAGGGGCTTGAACAGTTTTGGTTCGATTTAGACACTTTTTGGCCACAAGGTGGCATACTTTAATCGCATTATTCACACAAAGTTTTATCCCGATACAGTCATTGTTGCCTGAGTTGCAAATTGGAAAGTGAAAGAATCAGATGGAATTGAAAATGGTGTTATATGGGAAATAGGCGTGGTTGTAGTCCGATTTCGCCCATTTTCGCACTATAATATAGAAATATGAAAATAACGTTATGTACCGAAGTTTGTTGAAATTGGTTGAGCAAATCCAAAGATATGGGTTTTCACCTAAAAGTGGGCTGTGCCACGCCCACTGTCTAATTTTGAACGCGGTTCCTATAAAGTCATCTCATGCCATCCCAGAGATAAAATTTAATGTCTCTGGCGTGTTAAGTGCTTGATTTATCGCGCTTTTAGTAGTTTTTAACAGTACCGTTATATGGGGAGTGGGCGGAGTTGCCACCCATTTCAACTATTTTCACACCGTCAATAGAATTGCTAAAAGCATTTGCTTCCAGTGAATTTTGTTATTATAGCATTAGCGGTTTAGGAGATATGCACATTAAACCTATTAGAGGCGGGACCACGCCCACTTTAAAAAAAAAAATTCCAACTGCATGCCCCTCCCTAATGTGATCCTGTCAATATTATTTTCATTAAAGCTAAGACCACAGCTTCTTAACAGGCATCTTTGCTTATTTAAGCAACCAATATTCTTTTCATTAAACCACCCATACAATGTAAACAATAAAACTAATTACTGAATAAGCGAATATTGTAACTGACACTTGTTGTAAGAATTAAGCAAATAAGAAAATTGTATAAATAAGATTAAATTGAAATAAAGATATTCAGTTATCCATCAGGATCACTCAAACCATCATATTTGATTTCTTTCGCGCGTTTGCGGAAAACAATATTTTTTTAATACTTCCTAAACGAAGGAAGTTAATTTACATACGCATTCGTTCACGTTTCCGCTTGTCCTCAAACAAATCTATAATATCATTTCTGCTGGCAGACCGCAATTGCGATGTTTGGCTTGCGAATTTGCGTGGCTCTTCATATGAACGCCATTACAGGCAGCTAGAAAATAAAGCCCTAGACTATTGGGCGCATATGACATTCCCGTCGTAATGGACCACATTGGGAACGCAAACTCTTTCCAGAAGTTGCTGGTCTAGCTGGTTACCGTTGTCAATGTTGTCTAAATATACTTATCATTTTTTATTCGTTGTCTGCATAAGTATTCGGTGAAATGTAAACGTTGCGTCGTTAACACTGAACCTAAATTTTGTCTTCTTGCTTTGTTTTCTATTGTATACGTTTAGGCGCTGAATGCATTTTTGGTTCTCTGTTCTGTTCACCCCGAGTACAATGAGCGCATTCTGTTAATGCAAGCTTTAGCCCCAATTGTGCAGCTTCATGGTTTTGTGCGTTTCAAATCGGAGGATGTCCGCCGCTTGTTAAGGTCAGTACATTACTCTTAATGTATTGCTTATGCACTTATGCCAGCGCTTCTTCCAATCGTCGAAACACTTCTTAAACTCGATTTTTGGGATAACCGTTAGATTTTTCCTCTATTTTTACCTATCTTGCGAAACGATGGCCCTTTAAAGTTCGCTTTATTTGTGGAATTAGGAAAAAGTCATACGGTCTATGTCTGCCGAATATGGAGACTGGGGCATCGGTACAGTATTGTTTTTGGCCAAGAATTCAAGAAAATGCAACCAATGTGAGCTTGTAACACACGAAATTCGCCAAGCTTAAAAAAATACGTCTAATTTTAGCGGCTGCTACAGACAAAGAAAATAATGAATACAGTTCAGGGGCATGTACATAGATCAACATAATAAGAGAAAATTTTTTCAATTCGACTCTCCAAACTCTCGAAATTCAATTTTAAATTTCCTGTTATTTTTTTGGACACCTTGCATATACATATATACATACATGTTAAATATTAGCCACAGAGGTGGATTTTTTCTAATTTCTTTTTCTTTCATTAAAAACAAATCTTGGTATCTCCGTATTTAAGGGTTGTAATTCCTCTGAAACGAGCGATAAGAACGTAATATTTTGTATCTTCAAACACAACAAATATTTTTTACCCCAAAAGAAGAGAAATCCTGATAAAAAACCTTCACTTCCGAAGCTATTAAACCCTTCACAAATACAAAATATTCCTTACATGAACTTGATTTTAACCGATCTGTTTGTTTGGCAGCTATACCTATATTACAGTGACTCAATCTGAACACTTTCTTCGGAGATTTCAGCTGTATTATATAGTGGTGCGATTTAAATGAGCAGTTTCTTTGTGAGAAAAGAACGTGTTCAAAGTTTCAGGTCGATATCTCAAAAACTGAAAGACTAGTTCGCGTATATAAAGAGAGGCAGACAGAGACATGTCCCCACCAATCACATATTTTCTAAAGGGTTTAAATTGACTTTAGAAAACATTTGTTCTTCAAATGGAAAAAAATTGGGGCTATTTAAATATGAAACTGCAGAAGGGTAAATGAAAACGACTCGAGCTGAGTGTTCTAAATCTTAAAGATTCTTATTGATGTAATGTTCAATAAAGAGAGCATAAGTCTGCTTCGGTAATTAACTCCGATTAGAACTAGTTTGCCTGGAGGGGTAAAGATATGAGATTTAGGAAAATACGAATACTCCTGCTGCGAAGGTGCTGACTAAACAGTTTGCGGCTCACCTCGGACCAAGAGGGTATAGGGTTACGTATATATAAATGATCAGGATGAAGAGACGAGTTGAAATCCGGGTGACTGTCTGTCCGTCCGTCCGTTCGTCCGTGCAAGCTCTAACTTGAGTAAAAATGGAGATATCTTTACGAAACTTGGTAGACATGTTTCCTGGTACCGTGAGACGGTTGGTATTGCAAATAGGCGTAATCGGACCACTGCCACGCCCACAAAACGCCATTAATCAAAAACAAATAAATTGCCATAACTAAGCTCCGCAATAAGATACAAGACTGTTGGTACACAGGATCACATTAGGGAGGGGCATCTGCAATTAAATTTTTTTTTAAGTGGGCGTGGTCCCGCCCCTAATAGGTTTAATGTGAATATCTCCTAAACCGCTTAAGCTATAATAACAAAATTCACTGGAAGCAAATGTTTTTAGAACTTATACCGACAGTGTGAAAATAGTTGAAATCGGGTGGCAACTCCACCCACTCCCCATATAACGGTACTGTTAAAAACTTTTAAAGACGCAATAAATCAAGCATTTAACACGCCAGAGACATTAAATTTTATCTCAGGGATGGTATGAGATGACTTTATAGGAATCGCGTTCAAAATTAGACAGTGGGCGTGGCACAGCCCACTTTTAGGTGAAAACCCATATCTTGAGATCTGCTTAACCGATATCAACCAAATTTGGTGCATGACGTTCATTTCATATTTCTATGTGATAGAGCGAAAGTGGGCGAAATCGGACTACAACCACGCCTATTTCCCATATAACACCATTTTCAATTTCATCTGATTCTTTCACTTTCCACTATGCATATCAAGCAACACTGATTATATCGGCGTAAAACTTTGCGGGAATAATACGTTTAAAGTGTGCCACCTTGTGACCAAAAATTGTCTAAATCGAACGAAAACTGTTCAAGCCCCTAAGTACTAACTATGTGGACCCCAGTGCCTATAGTTGACCTTCTACCGAAAATATCAGTCAATCCACAAAGAAATCTCAAACGAGTATACCATTTGCTTTGCGAGAGTATAAATTGTTCGGTTACATCCAAACTTAGCACTTCCTTACTTGTTATGGTTAACCTTTTGCTAATGTCGTGAGGAAAAAGTTTGTCAGCAGCGAAATTCGTGCCGGAAGAAGAGTTCGAATACATTTTGTTGCTAAGTTTATTTCATTGTAGTTTTAAATTTTTTTGTAGAAATTCTCATATGCTTTTTGTCCATAGTCATATTAATGTTTGTGTGTTAACGGTTGCGAGAGTGATTCCCTGGTTAAGTGCACATACTCGTATATGAGTAAAAACACGTCAAGTGGAACCCCATTTTCCACTTGATCATCGAATTTGAATGTGAGTATTATTTCGTAAAGTAGTCATCATGAGCAAGTAATCCCCCGCTCAGTTGTTTAAAATTTTAATTTTAACAACAATTTTTTTTCATTTGAAAATTTTTACTACTTTTAGTTGAAAAATTAATAACTGGAAAACTATTGGTGATTTTTTGATGAAATTTTCAGGAGTTATAGTTCAAAACTTGTACTTTGAGATAATATGTATGAATTTAAATAATTTTTTTTTTTTTCAAATTATTAATTAACTTTTAAGTTAAGAAATGAAAATTTTAATAACTTCTCCCTCAAGAAATTTGCAATAAACATTAAAGTAACAAAATCCGCAAAAAAAATTTGACTGATCGCGATTAGATTAAGCAAAAAAAAATTTTTATGACGGGCGGTCAGCGCTGCCGGTATAGCGGTTCGGCAACGCGACACTTAGAGTGTGTTGCATATTTCATTTGTATGTTGGGATGATGGTCTCATATTTTGCTTGCAGTGAATTAGCATGAATGTGGTAGAACAATATGCATAATACCTACCCGCTTAATAGTTTCAGAAATGCTTAAGATGGGAATTCCCTAATCCACCAGAATGTATTGAATACCCGCTTTAACATTACAATTATTGTTTTAAATAAAATGATATTCGAACTACTTGTAAATCCTTTGCGGTTAAAAGAAATAAATATGAAAGCATCTTAATATTTTATATCCCAGTATCTACAAGTATGTGAACAACAAAGGAATATCTCGAACCATTCGTAATTTCGTTGATAATTAATCATGAGCCTCGTTAATAAATGCTGCAATCCATTTAACAAAAAAAATGATAAAAAAGTCATTAAAAACATAGTTTTAATAACAAAAAACCGCGCTCATGACTTTAAAGATTTTATTGGGAATTATATGTGCAATTCATGTGAACGGACTATTTATTCAGGCCGAAAACCTAAAATTATTGGTGAATTATCGGTGAATAAATGTCCTGAAGTCAACAAGCCTGAGAAGTCAAATGATGTTATCGAAGATGACGAAGAAAAAGATCCTAGTTTTCATTGCAAACCGGTAGATAACAAATTGAAAATTGATAAGGTTAATAAATTTTTAACGAAAATTGGTGAACCTCCAATCAAAATCAAGAGAGTCTCAAGTAATAAAGAGTGTCAAAACATTTTAACAAATGTTGTGAGTAAATTTACGGGTAATATTAACAATGTAAATAGTGAAATTGATCAAAAAGAGCTTTTACTTAATAACTTTAAATCTGCTTTCAATGATAAAACTAGTGGAGCTGATAAAATTCGGGTTTTGACTACGCTTCCTACAGATTGGTCGATTAAAATGATAAGGAAAGAGTTTAAAGTTTCCAAACGAATGGTGAGAACTGCAAAAAAATACGACAAGTACGAGGATTCGCATCGCAACCTATGATTAAGAGAGGAAAATCTCTAAACATTGAAACCCTCGATCGTATTGAAGCTTTCGATCTATCCGATGATGTCAGCCGCGTAATGCCTGGCATGAAAGATTATGTTTCGGTGATTGAAAATGGGAAGAAAATCCAAAAACAAAAACGATTATTATTATATAATGTTCACGAAATACACAAAAAATTTAAAGAAGCTTATCCTGACGAAAAGATTGGACTATCCAAATTTCAAAAACTCCGACCTCGGGAATGTATATCTGCTGGCAAAAGTGGAACTCATAATGTGTGTGTGTGTGTGTAAAATCCAACAAAATTTCAAATTGCAATTAGCTGGATTTAAAAAGGAATTAAAAAAAGAGGGGACAATTATTTCAGAAAGCTCAAATGATTTAATTAAAAGCTCTGTTTGCCAAGAGTCTGCATCATTGTGTTACTTTTCAAAGTGTACTAAGTGTCCAGGAAGTGATAGTATTATAAACAAATTAACTTTGGTTTTTGCTCTCAAGAAGATCATGACTCCCATGAGAAGATGTTTAAATTACGTTATGACCGATGTGTAACCATAAAAAATACACGCCAATATCATCATTACAGAGCTTTTAATAATACATCACTCGAGTGCAAAGTTTTCGCCAAAGACATTAAAATCGTTACCAATAAAGTTAAAAAAAGAAATAAAGCAATACGTATAAGTTATAAGAATTAATTTAACAATTATTTAACTTCTTTGTTTTTTTATTTATGAAAAAATATTTAATTTATTATATTTCATTTGTTGAAATAAAATTAATCATAAAATAACGATATTTTTAATTAAAACATGATGTATTATTCCTTATTTATAATTACTAAGTAACTCTAAAGATAAATCAATGACTAAGATACTCAAAAATATTCAATTTAAAGAAATTATTTAATTAAAATTATGAATTTTTAATACTTAAAGAATAGGACATTCCAGTTAAAAATTTGGCCTTGAAATATTAATAGCGGGTATTCAATATATTCTGGTGGATTAGAGAATTTCCGTCTTAAGTATTTCTTTGAAACTATTAAGCGGGTAGGTATTATGCATATTGTTCTACCACATTCATGCTAATTCACTGCAAGCAAAATGTGAGACCATCATCCCAACATACAAATGAAATATGCAACACACTCTAAGTGTCGCATTGCCGAACCGCTATACCGGCAGCGCTGACCGTCCGTCATAAAAATTTTTTTTGCTTAATTTAATCGCGATCAGTCAAACTTTTTTGCGGATTTCGTTACTTTAATGTTTATTGCAAAATACTAAAAAAAAAATTTTTAATTTTTTCAGGGAGAAGTTATTAAAATTTTAATTTCTTAACTTAAAAGTTAATTAACAATTTGAAAAAAAAAATATTGTATTTAAATTCGTCCATTTTTCTCAAAGTAAAAGCTTTGAACTATAACTAAATTTCATTAAAAAATCACCAATAGTTTTCTAGTTATTACTTTTTTAACTAAAAGTAGTAAAAATTTTCAATTAAAAAAAAATTGTTGTTAAAATTAAAATTTAAAAAAACTGAGCGGGGGATTACTTGCTCATGATGACTACTTTACGAAAAAATACTCACATTCAAATTCGATGATCAAGTGGAAAATGGGGGGTCCACTTGGCGTGTTTTTACTCACATGCATAGCTACATATATACATATTTTAAAATAAACAAAGCCAACTTCAAAACAAAAAAAAATTCACCAATAGCCTAACCCATAGGCCTAACAAGTGCAGTAAAACACCAAAAAAAAAACAGATTAACAAACGAATTTAAATAAAATGAGTGTCCAAACACAAACAAAAAAGGGCTCAACAAACTAATATGACACAAATCGAGCGCGAAAACTAAAATACCTAATTGCATACATAAATACCAACAACTTAAACGGGCGCGAAATTAAAACAAACGATAATAAACAAGAACAACACTCACTAAAACCAGGCACAACTGGAAGCAGAGGAAAAGGAATTGACAACAAAGGAATACACATGCGTACATACAAACAGAAACCTACCCCTGCAAAACCAAAGTGAGCCTATTTATATTTCACTTTTATTTTATATATGTAAATATGTATGTTTGAATACAGTTTTATAACATAAAACCTGTAGCAGTAAATCCGTTGTTACTAATATAAAAAACGATTATCAAACTGGTATAAATCACGGTAAAAATTGACAACAAGGAATACACATGCGTACATACAAACAGAAACCTACCCCTGCAAAACCAAAGTGAGCCTATTTATATTTCACTTTTATTTTATATATGTAAATATGTATGTTTGAATACAGTTTTATAACATAAAACCTGTAGCAGTAAATCCGTTGTTACTAATATAAAAAACGATTATCAAACTGGTATAAATCACGGTAAAAATCGAAATACCGCTGACATTAAAACCAGTTTGGTACAATATATATATCAAAATATATATAATATGTAAATAATTATTGTGTGCCTATGAGCTTACCTTTGTGTTTTCAAACACACATATTTCACAAACACAAAAACAAAACAAAATTCAAGTATTTACTTGCAAATATTTTCCGGCAATACCCGGTTTTAACAAAACCAGTAAGACGGCTTTTACATTGGGACTCTTTTGACCCCATATTTTTCAAATTCTCTTTTGGTGTCGCTCTGTGCATTCACACGGGCAAAAAGAGTCCAGCAACTCGAGTCTAGTTTTTCTGCATTCCTTTTCATAAAATTTTCGCAAATATTTGTGCGGTTCGACTGCGCAACACTCAGAGCGTGTTTCATTTGTATGTCGAGATGATGCTCACACATTTTGCTTGCAATGAATTACCATGAACATGGTAAAACAATATGCATAATACCTACCCGCATAATAGTTTCAAAGAAATACTTAAGACGGGAATTCCCTAATCCACCAGAATGTATTGAATATCCGCTACTAATATTTTTAAGGCCAAATTTATAACAGGAATTTCCTAATCTTTAAGTATTAAAAATTCACAATTTCTTTACTCCATAATCTATATCTTAATTTTCTCCTTATTTACAATTTTTCAAAATATTTCTATTATTCTATGCATACATATATTACATACAAAAAATAGATAACAGAATTCAAATTTGTGAACGAATTCATTTGAAACCGAGCGCTCTTGCAACAGTTCAAAGAATTTGAAAGTGAAAAGGAATGCTGAAAAGTGTAGCAGCGAGCTGTTACGAACAAGAACACAAAGCGTGCCACCCGAACACGAGTGGCACAGTCCCTTCGTCTTTCCTCGTCGTCCCCTCACCCACAATAAACCGGTTTGGGTTACAAAAGAGTCTGTGTGTAAAAGCGATCTAAAAAAAAGTAATCAAAGGCACAAACATATAACAAAAATTAAAAGACAAATAAAGAGAAACAAACATAAGCAAAATAAATACAAACATACATATTTACTAAACCAAATTACATATTTACACACATACAAGTATGTAAGTGCATTACCAATTCTATTTTCGCGCTCTCTTTACGTCGCTTAAATATATTATATATGCAAAGTTTTATAAATTTACTACAAAGAATCTGCCTATCTTTCTACACCCTACATTGTTTATTATTGAACTGCCAAATTCAATTTTAAAGCTTGCAAAAGATGTGATTAAATGACTTGGTATATAAAGTAACACCAAATCTTAAAAAATACATTTGCTATAGTAGAAACTGAATCATCAGACCTACCAAAAAATTTTAAAACCTCGGCTTTCGCCATTTATGAAAACTGCTTAGACCAGTACGAAGCTACAAAAGCTATAATCTCCGATCAGTTAAAGCTAATAAAAGCTATTGCACCTACTCCACATCCAAGAGTAGAGCTGTCACAAGTACAAAATCAAGAGGCAAGTTCAGGCATCCACCTCGAGGTGCCCGCATGTGACACAGAAAAATTTAATGGAGGTTATGAAGAATGGCCGTCCTTCCGGGCCATGTTCACTGCCGTATACATCAACCATCCAAAATTATCAAAAGCGCAAAAATTATATCACCTCCGATATAAAACTAATTATTTTAAAATTTGAATAAAATAAGAAAGGTGTGTGCTTCCCGATAAATTTGTTATGCAAATAAACAATTGCAAAATACTGAAAATATTTTTTATAATTTTTTGAGGGAGAAGTCAATAAAATTTTCTATTGTTAACTTAAAAGTTAATTAACAATATAAAAAAAAAAAATTAATATAAATTCATAGATATTTTCTCAAAGTACAAGTATAGAACTATAACTTAATCCACAATAGTTTTCTAATTATTAATTTTTAACTAAAAGTAGTAAAAATTTTCAATTAAAAAAAATGTGTTGTTAAAATTAAAATTAAAAAAAACTGAGCGGGGGATTACTTGTTCATGATGACTACTTTATGAAAAAATACTCACATTCAAATTCGATGATCAAGTGGAAAATAGGGGACCCACTTGACGTGTTTTTGCTCATATGTATATGCACTTTATATGAATATAAATACATATATTTAAAGCTTTATTAGAAAATGGTGAACTCCCTATTCGGTGTTTTCAGCAGGCATCATACAGGATTCGATTTGCTCCTTTTCATTGTTGTAAGTTCTCTGGTAATTCCTTGTAATCAAATCAGCTTTGTAGTCCATAGCAATATCGGTATTACCAGACATCTATATAAGTCTAGTCATTACTCAGGCAAACAGCCAGTAATTTCAAGGTCAGTATTGATGCTCCCCGATTAGAGTGGCTTCTCACCTCTCTGAAGAAAGCTGAACTCCGGAGCAAAAGATCAGCTGCTATGCCTCAAACAAAAAAAAAACAATGTGATAGAATATTCGTTAACAGTATATGAAGAACGAAAAAGAATCAAAACGATTTTAGTAAAAATTACGCAAAAACACGTGAAATAATATAACCATCATTGGAAAATATAAGCCTATAATCACTGAAATTCTTAATTGGGCAAATTTGATCATAAACCTCATGATCATTCCCAACTTAATATTCTGAAAGAAGGCTTTGATACATAACCTAAAAATATCCTCAGACTTATACATAACCTAAAAATATATCAGACTTACCTCTCATCTAATACCATTTTTAGAATAATCTCATTTTCTTAACCGATAATTAAAAAAAATTTAAAATATAGGGTGAGGCACCTGGACGAAAGCAAGCAATCTATTTTTTTCGTCAATACAGTAAATAATATGTTTCCCTACATTAAGTCACTATGTTTACAGAACTTTCTTATTATAAATATTATGTTTCGATACGTAAGGCAAGTTGGAAAAAGGGGTCCTATGAGCTCCGTCCTGGCTATCTACGTAATAAGTGTCTAAAAATCGGTTTTGACGACCATCAGGAGTGTCTAAAAATCATGAAAACTTTTGCTGGCAGTAAGCGTTACTCGAAAGTAAGTATTTAAGAAATAAATATCTTTATAAAGATTATTACATGCTAATATCTAAACTGTTAATTCCGCAGTCAATTTAACCTCTTCTTTATGGCCAACTTTTACAAGGTGCTTCTCTAAAAGAAATCAAGCATCTACAACAAATATGGGATTCTGGCGATTTCGTTGCCTTTCACTACGATGTGGAGGGTAATCGCAAGTGTTATAATTCTGTGGAACCATACAATTATAATCTCAATCTAATAATCTCACCGCATCTGCTCTATTTCATAAAAAGCGATGCCATAGCAACGCTGGTGCTAAATGCGGTGGCCGGTGTATATCGGTTATACGCCGTCAAATTTAATCATATCGACTTTCTATGTGTGAGCGATGTAAAAACTTTGGTCAACGATAGAGTCATCGCTATGATGGAACAACACTTGGCCGGTAAATTGTCATACGTAATTGAATGAAACATAACAAAATAATTATGCGTGACTGTTTATACTCATGTATGTGAGAAAAGAGAGTTGTTAATAACTATTAATATAATAATTAAATTGTTTTGGGCGGTTAAAACGAAAGACAAATACGGCATTATACTTTTATGTGTTTTCTTTTTAATTACATTTGTTCCAAATTTATTTCAATACAAAACTGTTGATTTATTCAAATTACATAATTACTTAAACCAACAGCCAAAAAAAGCAAAGTCATTCATGCATTTGAAAATCAACAACAAAATTAACCAGCTTTGACTTTACTTTCTTTCTTTTCCGCTTTGTTGATGGCTTTCCGATTTTTTCGTACTACCGAGCTAAAGCTTTAAGCTACTGTTCCAAATGTACATATGCATCTATTTCTATGATGTTTGTTCAGCAATTCATAATATTTATCTAAACAATCGTTCACCATTTTAGTACAGCTTTTTATTTCTTGCATATTCGCCTGAGCCGAGACGAATTCACAAATTATTTGCTTGCAATAATATGTATGAATAACAGTTACAGAGTTCTTGACAAATTGTGGTACAATTTTTGCACTCAGTAGTAATTTTTACTGCTTCTTATCAAAGATAATTCATTTACGTCATCCTAATACGCCAACAAAATATTATCAGAAAATAAATAATTTTATCGATACTATGAATGATATGAATATTAAATTTCATTGTTAATCATTTCTTACTCATAAATTATTTTAAAGTTTGGAAAGCAATAACAAATAATAACATTATTATTAATTTCAAAGCATAAATATATATTTCTATTATTACAAAACTTAAGCTGTCTCCTAATGACGAATGGTGAAGCTATTAGGTTTGCCAGTAATTTCCAAAATTAAAACTTTCTTGAAGCTTGCACTGCGACCGCAAAAAAATGTATGAGTGGTGAAAACATACTTAACACTTAACTGAAGCTCACCCATTTCTCTACTGGAATTCAATAAAGAGATATTTATAAAATTGGCCCTGAAAGGCTCAAACAAATAATTGGACACAGAAAGTTCACAAAGCCCAAAATATGTTCAATTCAATAAAAATAAGCTATAAAATTGAGAAAGGCTATATTAGCGCACTTTAGGTCAAATTTGCTTGAAAAATTAAAAATGTGAAGCACAAACAATTGTATATTCATACTTGAATAAAACTGTAGGTGCGCGCTGCTACTGCGCCCTTTACAATCGCAACGCCGGACAACAAAGACAATAAGTGATAGCAGTTGGCCGATATTTTTGGCAGCACATCAAAAGCACTACTTAACGCCGTGTCGATAGTTGTCGCTTAGCTTTTACATACTTTATTTTGATTGGTTGGTTTTTTCCACTTTGTTTTATATTTTTTTAAACTCTCGCAACTTGTTGCTATAGAGTATAATAGTTTTGTTCACCTAACGGTTGTTTGTATCACATATATACAAATGATCAGGATGAAGAGACGAGCTAAAATCCGGGTGACTGTCTGTCCGTCCGTCCGTCTGTGCAAGCTGTAACTTGAGTAAAAATTGAGATATATTTTTGAAACTTGGTACACATGTTTCTCGGTACCGTAAGACGGTTGGTATTACAGATGGGCGTAATAGGACCACTGCCACGCCCACAAAACGCCATTAATCAAAAACAAATAAATTGCCATAACTAAGCTCCACAATAAGATACAAGACTCTTATTTGGTATACAGGATCACATTAGGGAGGGGCATCCGCAATTGTTTTTTAAGTGGGCGTGGTCCCGCCCCCTAATAAGTTTAATGTGCATATCTCCTATACCACTGAAGCTTTAATAACAAATCTTTTTAGCATCTCTATCGACGGTGTGAAAATGGGTGAAATCGGGTGACAACCCCGCCCACTCCCGCGCAAAAGCGCGAAAAATCAAGCGATAAACAAGCCAGCGATATTAAATTTTATCTCTGGGATGGTATAAGATGATTTTATAGGAACCACGTTCAAAATAAAACAATGGGCGTGGCACCGCCCACTTTTTGGGGAAAACCCATATCTTCGGATCTGCTTAACCGATTTCAACCAAATTCGGTACATAATATTCTTCTCATATTTCTATGTTATAGTACGAAAATGGGCGAAATCGGATTACAACCACGCCTATTTCCCATATAACATCATTTTAAATTCCATCTGATTTTTTCCCTTTGCAGTATGCAAATCAAGCAACAATCAAAAATTATATCAGCGTAAAACTTTGCGTGAATAATACGTCTAAATATGCCATCTTGTGACTAAAAATTATCTAAATTGAAAACTGTTCAAGCCCCTACGTACTAACTATGTGGACCCCAGTGCCTATAGTTGACTTTTTACCGAAAATATCGGTCAACATAGAAAAACGAGGCAAGATCCATAAAAAAATCTAAAACGAGAATACCATTTGACTTTGCGAGAGTATAAAATGTTCGGTTACATCCAAACTTAGCCCTTCCTTACTTGTTTAATTTCATTTTTTCCCAAATAACAACGCTCTGCTCGACTTTGTTGGTTGCGGTGAAACGCATTCAAAATATTCAACGCGACGCGAATACACGTCCGGCACTCACTACTACATGACAACCATAGCAATAAAATATACTAGTTGAGAATGGTTAAACAGAAACGCTTAAGTCCTCTATTGATTTTGAAATCGTGAATGTATGCTGTAATTTCTCTTTCTATTTTATTGGTTCAATGAAAATTAGTGTCGAATGAATGAAAAGAAGTGTTAACATAGTGTTGAACAGTAAAAAGTGTTCATTTGTGAACCGAATAAAATAATCCGTGTCAATTCACCTTGCTTTGCTTAATAAATGCGTCCGTTCCAAGGATTTTCCAGTATCCCGTTGCTACTTTGTCTTCTTATACTTGTAGTATGTAAAATTGTTCATCGCAGTCGTGGTCAGTTCATAGACGATTCGGAAACCGATCCAGATGATGAAGAGGACGAAAGTATCGAGGATGAAACGCCTGAAGAGAAAGCAGCTCGTAAAAACATACAGGAAGATTCTAATCTACCTGTGGTATGTTCTATACACAATATGTATATCAGTTAGACTAATATATATGAGATTTTCCCGTTAAATTAAATAACTATTTATAAATACTTATGTACATATATAATAATACATTCAGTAACCATATGACAGATACATTTTGAAATATAGATGCGCCGGAATAACATAATGTTTTACGAATCCGTTTATTTTAGAAATATAGTAATGATGGAATTAAAGTTATCTTTAAAAAGTGAGTTTGGTAAAGTTTTGAGCATATAAGCTTTGTTCTTAATAAAGAACGAAAAAGCTATGTCAAGATTGGCAAGTTTTGCCTATATATAAACACGAATTAAGTTAAATCAAATCATTTTCATAAATTAATATTTATTTTGTTTAATTTATATCTGTTAATTCTTCGTACAACTTCCAATGATAGATCCAGCGATTGGATTAATTATTGATTTCTTTATTTCATTATTGATCTATATTTTCCATCATTACTGGTTCATTCTTGCATTATTTTAATATTTATGAAGTTCAAAGTCAACTTTCAATAAGAATTGTACCATATTTACATACGTATACATATAATATTTAAGACTATAAAAAATAGAAGGAATATTACTTTGAAAATAATTTAACTATATTTTGATTCAAAATATAAACGAATTTTTATTTGCATATATCTACTCCGCAAACAACTCCTAATTACATGGTGTTGTTATTGGAAATACGAACTATGAAAATATACTTACATGTAACTCATATTGCGCTCGGCATATGGCAACGCTCTTGCTGCCATGCTTTTACTGACATGATATCTACATATGAATGTGTTATTTCCGTCAACAAGGATAAATTAATTTCTAAATATGGCTATCCGGCGGAAGTGCATCATGTCACCACCGAAGATGGATATATACTGACCATGCACCGCATCCGCCGACAAGGAGCTCAGCCATTCTTCTTACAACACGGACTCGTTGACAGCTCAGCTGGTTACGTTATAATGGGGCCGAATATCAGTTTAGGTAAGTGAATGCCACAAAACTTTTGCATGATGCAGAATAACAACAACACTTATTTACTAAACAATATTGCGAATTTGGCTTTGTTATTTTTGTTGTCGCTGTAATTGTTTTTGCCACTGCTGTTGTGGTTTTTAAAGTATCTGTAGATTTCATATGTATTAGCTCTCCTCAACTCATATTGCATTTGCAAAAACACTGAATACATAAATGTACATACATACATCATACTCGCAGCGTTTGCTAAGAATTAGAGGTTCATACATTCTTTAATTGATTTCCAATTTATAAAAACAAACATGAAAAAAACACCCCACTAATAAAAAAGTTTGTCGTACATGAACATAATTTTTGACCGGTCAGTTTAAGTGGATTTTATGTTATAACGGTTCGATGTGAGCAATAAATATATTCACGATATAATCTGTTTTGTATAAAATAATCTATGTCAACATTTTTTTCACACAAAAAAGCTTTCCTTACCAGATCTGGATTCTGTCAAATTAGCTTTTTGGGGAAAAAGGACGTGTGCACAATTTCAGATCGATGTATATGTATATACACGACGACGGACGGACATGGCTAAACCACGTTGATCATTTATATACATAGGTACAATATACTTTATATTTTCTCCAACGTTTCCTTCTGGGTGTTACATAAAATAATATTGGACTCCAAAATCCAACAATAATAAACAAAAGTGAAACAACTTCATGTTAGATAAAATATGTGTATGTAACATACTTGTACATACATACATAATTTTTATACTCTCGCAACATGTTGCTACAGAGTATAATAGTTTTGTTCACCTAACGGTTGTTTGTATCACCTAAAACTAATCGAGTTATATATAGGGTTATGTATATATAAATGAGCAGGATGAAGAGACGAGTTGAAATCCGGGTGACTTTCTGTCCGTCCGTCCGTCTGTCCGTCCGTGCAAGCTGTAACTTGAGTAAAAATTGAGATATCTTTATGAAACTTGGTACACATGTTTCGTGGTACAGTAAGACGGTTGCTATTGCAGATGGGCGTAATCGGAACACTGCCACGCCCACAAAACGTCATTAATCAAAAACAAATAAATTGTCAGAACTAAGTTTCGCAATAAGATACAAGACTGTTATTTGGTACACGAGATCACATTAGGGAGGGGCATCTGCAGTTAAAAATTTTTGTGGGTGTGGTCGCGTCCCTAATAGGTTTATTGTGCATATCTCCTAAACTACTAAAGCTTTAATAACAAAATTCACTGGAAGCACCTCTACCTACGGTGTAAAAATGGGTGAAATCGGGTGACAACCCCGCCCACTCCCCATGTAACGGTACTGTTAAAAACTACTAAAAGCCCGATAAATCAAGCACTAAACACGCGAGAGACATTAAATTTTATCTCAGGGATGGTATGAGATGACTTTATAGGAACCGCGTTCAAAATTAGACAGTGGGCGTGACACCGCCCACTTTTAGGTGAAAACCCATATCTTGGGATCTTTTTAACCGATTTCAACCAAATTTGGTACATAACATTCTTTTTATATTTCTATATCATAGTGCGAAATCGGACTACAACCACGCCTATTTCCCATATAACATCATTTTCAATTCCATCTGATTCTTTCACTTTTCCACTATGGAAATCAGGCAACAATCACTGTATCGGGATAAAACTTTGCGTGAATAATGCAACTAAAGTATGCCACCTTGTGGCCAAAAATTGTCTTAAGCGAAACAAAACTGTTCAAGCCCCTAAGTACTAACTATGTGGACCCCAGTGCCTATAGTTGACCTTTTACCGAAAATATCAGTCAATCCACAAAGAAATCTTAAACGAGTATACTATTTGACTTTGCGAGAGTATAAAATGTTCGGTTACATCCGAACTTAGCCCTTCCTTACTTGTTTCAAAGGATTTTAATCTGAAGATGCTGAAGAAATTGTAAGCAGCAGCACTTCATGGCACACTTGTTCTAAGTTATGTATATTACACATACCATACACTTGCGCTCCTTCGTTTAGTCGTTGTCTAGACAGCGTCGAAAAAAACTCGCACATGGCTGTGCCGCTAAGAAAAGTTGCCATGAACGAAATGCTTTAAAAATACGAATGCTTTTTGCTGTCATGTATTAAATTTAATATTTTAAGTTACAATACAAGTTAAGTCTTTTATGGTCTAATATATTCCTTTTAATAGTAAAATAAATGAACAGGAATAAAAAACACGAAAAACCTGTTTAATGAAAGAATAAAGAGAAATTCTCAAAATATAGGGTTACAGAGTTTTTACTGAATATGTTTACTATCATGCTCACATCGATAAAAAATGTTTGATCATTATAGCGAAACATTTTAGGCCGTGTATCGAAAATGCGCTATAATTTAAGAGGGTCGTTATAGCGAAATGCCATATAACGGGCTGTGTATATATCGGTCAAAATGTTAGTTATCTTAAATAAATTCAGAGCGTCTCTTTCGATAACAGTGTGTCCATGTGATAAAAAAGGTTAAAATAGGGAGAATACTTTCTCAAATCCCCATATAAATTATTTAAGAATTATGAAACTTTAGGTAAATTTTATAACAGGACTGAAAACCACTGTTTCAGTTTTTTTATTATTATTATTTTCCGTATTTATTTCGTAACTGTAGAACTTCATCAGTTGTAATGTAGTGCTTCATCTATTGGTTCACTTATACCATATACATATACTTGTTCTTAAGTAAGTTAAAATGCATTTAAAATTGAAATTCGTTTAATATTTTAAAAATCAATTAATTATATCTACAAAGGATTTTATACTCTTGCTACTGTTGCTACAGAGTATAATAGTTAGCTAGGTGACAAGCGGTTGTTTGTATCACCTAAAACTAATCGAAATAGATATAGGGTTATGTATATATATACTTGTATGTATGTATATAAATAATGACACGACGAGTTTAAATCCGTTTAACCATTCGCCCGTGCAAGCTGTGACTTGATTAAAACTTAAGATATCTTGATAAAACCTGGTATAGATGTTTCTTGGCACTATAAAAATTCCAACAAAACTCTAATAATCGAAAATATATAAATTGCATTCACTAAGCCGAAACTAAACATGTAAAATATATTAAGTTTCACACATAAAATAATTAGATTGAGCTTTATAGGAATCAATATAAAAAGTTTGCTTTGGGCGTGGCAGCGTCCATTTTTTGATTAAAACCTGTTCCTCAGGAACTAAACGGCGAATTTCAACTCACTAAATAACATTATTGTGACATGCCTATAATACAGTGCGAAAATGGAGGAAATCGAACAACAACCACACCTACCTACTATATAACACAAATTTATATTCGATCTGATTCTTTCACTTTGCAATATACAAATTAAGCACCAATGAATATATCGGCACAAATAGGGCATTTGGGATATGCCATCTCTAGTCTAATATTTGTCAAAATCGGATAATAACTATATACCGAAAATGTGAACCCAGGTGTCAATGGCTGACTTTTTACCGAGAGATATACATACAGGTTGGTTGAAAAGTCGGTTGTTCTCACCAAGAAATAGCACTACTAGCTCCAAATTTTTTTTTAAGTTCGTACATCTGATGTGAGAACAAAGTTACAAGTCCGTCAACTAATTTTTCGTTTACAAGCCATTTGAAGTTGACGTGTCAGAAAGAGAGAGAGAGAGAAAAAAATTAAATATTATTAGTTTGAAGCGTTTTAAGCAGAATAAGTATCGATTTCTTGTTTTATAACTATGGATGAGACTTTGATCTAGCACCATGATCCTAAATTGAAGCGAGAACGTTGACAGTGGATTGAAGCTGGTTGTTCAGCTCCAAAACAGGTGAAGTCACAACGACCAGCAAAGAAGGTTATGGCAGCAAAAGTAATTTTGTTGATTGATTATCTGCAGAAAGGTAAAACAATCAACTCTGAATATTATTGCAGCCTTTTGGATCAGCTGGATGAAAAAATTCGTGAGTAAAGACCTGGTTTGCAGCACAAAAAAAATAATGTTTCATCAAGACAATGCACCTGCTCACAAAGGTGTATTAAAAATGACAAAATTCAGCGCATTAAAGTACGATTTACTTGAGCACCCAACGTATTCACCAGATTTGGCTCCCAGCGATTACTACCTCTTCAGAAACCTGAAATAATTCCTTCGTGGAAAGCGTTTTTCGTCGAATGAAGAAGCTATTGCAGACATAGATGGGTATTTTGCAGAGCTTCCGGAAAGTCATTATAGGGATGGCATAAAATTTTTGGAGGATCATTGTAATGAGTTTATTGAACCTAAGGGAGATTATATTGAATAAAAAAATATATTTCGTACCAAAATCAGTACTTCTTCATTTCGAGCGCAGAACTTTTCAACCAACCTGTATAATTTAAATTCGGATAGAATACATTTTTGATATTCTTGTGTGTCAAACATGGATTGAATCGGGTCAGTACTTCCCGTAGTCCGCATATACCTAATATAAAGATTTTCGAAAGAGACAGACTTCCGGTTGACTTTATACAGCATATCTTCATTAAATTGTGTGAGTGTATTTTTCTGATAACAGTTTATCTTTGCGCCCAAAATGGATCAAATCGGGTAAAAACTTTCCCTAGCTCTAATACCCATACTCTCATTTACTACATATAATGATTTTCGTTATTCTAACAAACCATATGCCGAATATGTAGGTCAGTTTGTAAATTATATATTTATAAATTTCATAAAAATATGTTCCCCAGTATACTTGAGCAATGTCAACAATTAATCCAACTAGCCCAGACTTTTCTCTGCCCTCGAAAAACGCTGTATATTGATTTCCAACTTCCCACCTGTCTTTACATTGTTTATGTTGATCAAAACGTGTGATATTTTAATAAAATTAACCATGGTCTAAACCTCATATCTCTTATACAATGAATTCCCATATTCTGGTGGATGTTTTCCACATCAACTCAATATATTAAATTTAGCCTCTTAGGGCGAGTTAATATCACACATATCTCATTTTAAGCCGATTTTAGTTCAATTTTCGTTGGCGCGAACTAAAATACAGCAATAAAACTCAGTGAGTCTATGATATATAATAGCTGTCTTCGATTCGCCAAGCGTTAACCTCCAGTGAATCGAACAAACTATACCAGATGATCCAACAAACAGGCAGTACTAGTGGAGCAACCCTACGCTAACATGTCTTCTTTTCGCGTTAAAAAACGTTGCTGTAACCATTTATTTTGGTTTGAAGTTTGTAATTTGTCATTTAAACCATTGAAATTAAAAGTGAGATAAAATATGCAAAACAAAACTTGGCAGCATTGAAGACATACGTTATACCACTTAGATGAGGTATCAGCATACTCTCCTGCTTCAATTCGACTTGATAACTATGCTTTGCTTTCACATGTAAATTTTTTGACAAGAGAGCAGAAGACAGCTAATTCCATTTCATCGAATAATCAATGTTTAATTCTTTCGCAACATTTTTTTAATGTAAAGTTTTGTCAGCACCTGAAGGAATTTCCCCGACTTTAATTCTGGCAAATTGCAGGAGTATGACATGTTCGGTTACACCCGAAATTTTCCCTTCCTTACTTGTTCTATTTAGTAAAGTTTTCATTTTATTTAGTTGTTAATGCACGAATTCCAGTACATTATCGGGAGCTTATCTTAGAAAGTGAACTCAACTCCGAATTTTGTTAACGTTGAATTTTAGATTTGCATTCAATATTTTAATCAAATTTTGTTTTTTTTTTTGCTAAATCTGATACCTGGGGCACGCATTGTTGGCTTGTGTAAGTTTTGATCCGATCTGACCAAAATTAGTAGTTTCATTTGCCTTTGGTTGATAGGCAAGAGATTTTGATAAGCAACACTTTTTTATTTACACTATTTTGCTCTCTATTCATATTAACTGATACATCAAATGAGATACAAATAGGCTTCAGGGAGAATTAACTACTCTAGTTTTACTTTAAATATTTGTAAATACAGGGTGGCCACGAATCGTGCTACAAAAACAACCGGTAATAACTTTTTTTAATCAATACATTACACTTCGTATTTTTTTGTTGTATAGCAAATTTTATTTTATTTTATATAATTAATTATTTTTAAAAATTATTGGCCATAAATGACATCCACGCCACGAATATGCGGCACCCAATTAGAAAATTATTCATTGCGGCCTGAAAGGTTGAAGTCGGGATTGCCTCAATTCCTCGTTTTAATGGACGGCTTCATTTCAGTCAGATTTCTCAATTTTGCTTTTTTACGTTTCCGTTTAGATCAAAATGGTCCTTATCAGATATAAATAGGCAATTTCTCAAGTTATTGTCTTCTTCGGCCATTTTAAGAATATTTTGGCAAAATTCCAGCCGAATAGACAAATCTAGAGGGTTCACCGACTTGTTATTTGAACTTTGTACGGAAACAGGTTTAAGTCATCGTGAATTATCCGTTGTTATGACCGTTTGCTAACTCCAAGCTGCGCCGATAAGTTGCGAGTCGAATCTCTAGGATTTGCCTGAATTGACGATGCTACTGCCGCGATTGTTTCTTAAACACGAAACTACAGATCTCAATAGCAAGGTCTTCTTGAGATACTTCCAGATTCGGCAAACATGTGCATCAACCTTATAATGGTCCATCTACTCGGGGGAGTGCCTGAATTCCCTTTGGACGGAAATGACGGACTGAAAAGCATGGTACCGCTGTACTATACAAACCCTCTTTTCATTTCATATTTAAAAGACTTAAATATCAACCAAAAAGCCAATGTTTTGATCATAAAAATTTGGTAGTTTTGAAGCAGATTTGGTAACCAAAGATTGTCTCGAGTAGCAACACTGATTCAAAGTTCAATTTACCCCGGGTTTCACTTTGCTACGGATTTTATCTATTTCCGTAACTTATATTTTTTATTTACCGTATGAATCAGCGCCCATAACTCCATTTCCTTCTTCTTCAATATACACCGCCTGTAGAAAACTGCTAAAAAGTCTCTATTGTGTATCCGCTAAAGCTGAGAATGTTAATAAATAGCAGAGAATGTTCTCTGGCACAACAGCAAACCACACGCCAATAAATATGCTACACCAAAGCCCACGTTAATTTCCTTGCAGTGAGGCGTAACAAAATAATTGCTACACTGTATCAGATGTAGATGTTCATTAACATTATCTGCCTGTACTAGCTGTCATATTACATATCCACACATACATGTTGCTATTGCGGCAAATAGGTGTTCTTGCATATTTTGGGGTATATTGCATTTCATGCAATCTTGAAAAAGTTAGAGAGTTCGCCCAATCGCAGTACTCCTCCGATTGGGGTCTTTTTTGCGTTTTTATCGAAAATACTCCCAATGATATGTAATCACTTTTAACATAAAGAAACTGATTGGGTACCAAAAAAGAAAAAGGCGAATAGCCTTTCTATAACAAAAATGAATTAGAAGTTATTCAAAACGATAAAAATATTGATGTATGTTCGGCGATCTTGTTTAGATACCTGTCCGGTACAAGCCACGGTCGAGCACTTCTTAATGGTATACAAGCATGCATCCAACCGTTGATTCAGTTCAAAGCCCGTGAAAAGAAACGGTTCAGTTAAAAAACAGTTTGCAGCCAATATTAATCCTATCCCTTTACTATATATACGATTTTTTTGTTATTCTAGCAGACTTTGTGACGAATATATCGGTCAATGTTTGAGATATCTTGCTAAAATTGGCATCAAACTGTTTGTTGGTCAATATGTGTAATAGTTTAATGAAATCGAGTTTACGTTTACACGTTTTTTTAGACACAATTTCGCTTAGCGTTGAATATGAATAAAAGCGGTCTAAAACTTGGTCTAAACCTCATATCCCTAATACAGTGATTTTAAATCATTAAGTTAACTAATTCCTCAAGAACAATATATTAAACATAATCTCGTTTTGTATACCCAATACCATATGAAATATATTCTCTTTGGCGTAGTTTATATCACATACGTATTATATTATATATCTCATCTGAGCTATTTATGTTGGCTTTAACATAAATATCGCGGATTCGAAATTAAACATAACAATGAAACTAAGGTAGTCTATGGCCTATACTACAACTTAGTAAAATACCAAATATGATTATGATCTATTCACGGTTTCGTCGAGTTATAAATTTTGAACTTACCGCCCTTGAACCTCACAAATTGCGAGAGTAAAAATGTTCGGGTCCTTTCGAACTTAATATCTAAGTTCGTATAGAAATTAGCGAGAGTCGACAATAAATTAAAGTTTATATCCTCAATTTAACTTAAATATTACTTTACTTTTATTTTCAGCTTACCTTCTTGCAGACTATAAATACGATGTATGGCTCGGAAACGCACGTGGCAATCGCTACTCTCGAAATCATACAAAGCTTGATCCAGATGGTAAAAAATTCTGGGATTTCAGTTGGCATGAGATTGGCATGTATGATCTGCCCTCAATGATCGATTATGTATTAAAATCTACAGGGTTCAAAAAAATACAATATGCGGGACACTCTCAAGTAACCAAAATTATTCAATTAATTGCTATAGCATTAATATATTAACAGTAGAACAAAACTGTTTTCATATCGGACTATATTTAGGGTTGCACAGCGTTCTTTGTTATGTGTTCGCGACGCCCAGAGTATAATAAAAAAGTGATCATGATGCAAGCAATGGCACCGGCGGTTTATGCCTCGGAGACAGAAGAGCATCCATATATCCGTGCCATTAACTTATATTTCCGCGTGAGTACGGAATATCTAATTGTAATGCAAGTTTTAATATTAATTAATTGTCATTTTTATAATAAATAAGAGTTTGGTTGGTAGCTCAGTTACGGAAATGTTTAATGGCGAGTTTCGATTTCTCTGCCGCATGACGGAGGAAACGGAGCGACTTTGCATTGAGGCGGTATTTGGAATAGTGGGACGAAATTGGAACGAATTTAATAGGGTAAGTCCTTAACCTCTTTAGTAGAAATAAGAGTAAGTCCACTGTTTGCCGGCTCTTATATAGATTATATAAATAAATATAGTTAAAAAATAAATAAAAAACGTACTTTAAAAGCATAAATATAGGACTTCACTAAAGGTTGGTGGTGCCACGCCCATTTTCCAATTTTTAGACCTCCTCCCATAAAGCTCTTCCTTACCAACATAATAGTTATATGAGAAGTGGGCGTGGTTATTATCTCATTTTCACAGCGTATGAAAAAGTGTAAAAAGTTCTCAGCAAATTTGTTTAAGTTAGCTTCAGCGGTTTGGAAAATATGTACATTAAAACATTTAGCGGTGGGGCTACGTCTATATTAAAGTTCGGTATCTTACTTTAGTGTTTAGTTATGGCACCTTATAAGTTTTCTTTTAATGGCGTTTTGTGGGCGTGAAAGTGGCTGAACATACAGGTGAAGCTAATAAAGGCGTTATAAAATACCCTTAATCATAGCTTAGGTACTATGTCATAATAACAAGCAAGATTTTACTTCCAGACTGTGAAAATCATCCACTTTTCCTTAACACTTTTTCAAACTGAAATATAATATAACCATGGGGGAAGGAAATAAAGAAAAATGATTTTAGAATGTGATGGTAAGGCCATGTATTATATTTTAAATTTCTGGTTTGGTAGCTGCACAGCTCCATTACTAATGCCTGTTTTTCTATGCAAGGGCTATTTTCAAAATTTCAAATTTTTCAATATGGCATCGAAGGTGTGTTAAATATTGTGGATGTTTTATCAACAGCAGTGAATTTAAGTAATCGTTACCATTTCAAGAGGACATAAAACAACACTCAATAAAGTATTGTAGTTGAATGCGTTTAAAGCTACACGTTTCCTTTAGTGATTTT
Organism: Bactrocera oleae; assembly: GCF_042242935.1. Taxonomy (NCBI): domain Eukaryota; kingdom Metazoa; phylum Arthropoda; class Insecta; order Diptera; family Tephritidae; genus Bactrocera; species Bactrocera oleae. The sequence continues at coordinate 31,209,102 of NC_091537.1, forward strand.
TGATTACTTTCAACCAATTTTTACAACTTCTACCATAATGTATATAATAAAAACCATTAAAAATGGGGATTTATAGGTAAATATTTCAATATTATTAATATATAATATATTATATTAAAATATTGTATTTGTATTTCACTTTAAAACAACATAAGGTATTGAAATTGGCCGCACTCAAATATAATTATAACAAAGATAAAAGCTACATATCATACGAGCAAAAAAATTTTTAATAATAAAATAAGTAGAAAACCACCTCTCATTCTGTATTTGACTTAAAAGTAATCAATAAACCAATATTATATTATTATATAATAATTTTTTTTGATCCTACCAGGCAGATTGAAAAGTTTTTTATATGTTATAATTTGCGTCAGTGTTTATAGTGGTTTTAATAGAACATTACGAAGAGTAAGTCTCTTTTCTTTATAGAAAATGTTTCCGGTTATTTTGGGTCACTACCCCGCAGGTGTTGCGGCTAAACAAGTAAAACATTTCATACAAATCATCAAAAATGGACGGTTTGCACCTTACAGTTACAGTAGTAACAAAAATTTAGCTCTCTATAAGGAACACAAACCACCGCGTTATAACCTCTCCCTGGTCACAGTGCCTACTTATGTCTATTATTCAAGTAACGATTTACTTTGCCACCCCGTCGATGTCGAGGCAATGTATAAGGACCTGGGTAATCCAAAAGGAAAATACTTGATACCAATGGAGGAGTTCAATCATATGGATTTCCTGTGGGCAATGAACGTGAGGAAATTGGTGTATGCACGCATGTTACGAGTATTGGGAAAAATAACAGACCATAAAAAGGGGAATAATACGACGCTTGCACATAAGAATGTTCCACAAAACCGGAAGCGGAGAAGGTGATTATAGGAATACATAATAGATCATTTCAATGGTAATTTATGCTAAATTTTAAGTATTCGAAGTGATTGGATGATAAAGCTATTCCAGTATATGTCACTCACTAATGTAAGACTAGTTAAGTTATATAATATTTAGGTTATTGGTAAACAACCCCATTAGAAGCTTAAATGAAATGATTTGTCTTTTGAAATTATCGGCCAATATAGTGATTTACGGAATTGTTGAATTTATTTACTGATCTAAATATCTTAATTTTATATAGCTTATATTAGTGTACACAAAAGTAAGGGCGAGGCTACGCCCACTTTTATAAATTATTTTGTAACTGCAGATGCCCCTCTTTAATGCAATTTGTTTTACTAAACAACAGTCTTGTGCTTAGTTATGGTAATTTATTGGTTTTGGTGGTTTGTGGGCGTGGCAGAGTTCCCTATTTACAATACTAGAAGCATGTGTACCAAGTTTCATCTGGATATATCTGTTCTTACTAAAGTTACAGCTTGTACAGATAGACGGACGGACGGACAGACAGTTAGTTATCCGGATTTTAACTTGTCTCTTCATTCTGATCATTTACATATATATTACCCTATATCTAACTCGATTAGTTTTGGCTGATGCAAACAACCGTTAGCTGTACAACTATTATACTCTACAGCAGCATGTTGCAAGAGAATAAAAATGTTGCGTAAGAATTCAGCATTTGCCATTCGACAAAATTCAATATAGTATTATAGGACTCACTTAGTTTCTTTATTACATTTTGCTTCATGTCCGAGATATTTATATTAAAATCCACCTAATTACAAATAACTAAAATAAAATATTTGTATGTAATTTAAAATCTACCCAAAAGATTTGAGCGGTGGGTGGCTGAGCGGCATGTGTTTTTAAGTGATGTTTAATGTTTTTAAGTGAAAATCGCATTCATATTTGTAAAAAGTTTAGTCTTTTAACAAAAAGATGATTTGGTGTTTTTTTTTTAAATCGAGAAAGATCACATTTATATAAAATACATCTGTCGTATGTCGGTTAAAACCTTTGATTTTTGTTACAAAAAGTGAAAACTAGATTAACAAAACAAAGAAAAGGAATTTCTGCAGAGCAAAGGCAACTTTGAGTTAAGTCTATTTGTTTAATTATTCTATTTTAACTTAAGGTTGTTCAGTACTAAATTTGGAATTTCTCCTCGCATTTCCAATTTTTCAATCTAGTCAAATTTTTCCATAGCTAGCAGTAAACTTTTGAAAAAATATAGATAGTCATTGTTTTCTTGCTTCTCCGTCTACTTTTTAAGAATTTCTATCTTTTCCGTTTCTAACTTAAGAAATTCTTCATCGTTACTAATTGGGGTGTTCTTTCTTCTTTGCCTTGGAATCGAAGTGGAAAAATCGGTAGAAGTATTGCTGTTGTTAGGCGTATTGTTCATCAAGGTTACTGTCTAACGTATCTGGCTCCTTCAAATTTCCTTCGGTGGGGTCTGCAGCAAAAGTGTCTTTGATGAAACTCAGCATCTCAAAATGTATTATTATCAAATTATTTTAAAGCATAGGCTTTGGAACCAGACGTTACAGGTTCTGCAAAGTTTTACGGTATCTGTCCTTCTAATTTTTCCTCTTTGTTTTTTCTGCCCTTCCTAAAAATATATATAAAGAACAACAACAAACGAAATAATTATAATAAATAATAATGATGTTTACAGGTAGGTTTCTTACTACAGGACATTCCTTTCGAAATTTGGCATTTGCTTTTCGTATGGGCAGAAGCACCATCAGTAACATTATTTCAAATTTGTTGAGGAATAAATGCCTTTACCAACAGCAAAAAAACTTAAAAAAGTGATAAGCCAAAACTATAGGGCCTGCAGGTTTCCCAACTATTTTGGTAGCATTGATGGCAAATACTGTCAAATAAATGTTCATTGAATTCTTGGCCGCATTATTATAATTATTTCCGTTATTTTTCTATTGAACTGTTGCCTGTAGCTGATGACGAAAAAACATCTATTACATTAGAAGTGGGAGGAAGAGAAAAGGTAGGTGATTTGCTGGATCTAGTTACGTTATTCAGCTTGCTCGAAGCGAGCAAGTTTAATGTTCCACCACCACAAGCATTGTCTGGGTCAAATATTGTTTTACCAAATTTTATTATTAGTAAAGAAGTGTACCCGCTCAAAACATACTTGTTGATGCCTTTTTTTTAAATTTTTTTTAACAAAGAAACATTGAAACAAAATCAAAATGCAATAAATTTAATAGAGTGTGAATAAACATGCACGATTTTGTGAGAGAATGTGATGGCGACAGTGGTCTTGATTATATACGTTAACTTATTTTATGTTCAACTTAATTTTTTATTCTTCTCCAATAAAGTACTTATTCAATTAACAGCCGAATTTAAAGTGAAACTTAATTCTAAGCTTACAAGTATAATATCACTAACTTAATATTTTCTTTAACGGCAGCGCGAGACTTCAGCAGCGACGGGTACTGTTAGTGTCGTGCTAGTAGCGTCATTAAAATCCTTTATTTGTAGTTTGACATTGTAGTGGGTAGCGCTAAAGGTGGTGTGATGCATTTTGTCGAAGTTTATACCTGCATTCTTGAGCATTATTAAGCATAGCACAGTATACTGTGTAACAAAATTTTTAGTTTGTCAACTCCTCCCTTTTTAGTTTCGAATGTCCGCGTTCGACAGCCAAGTGCTTGAAAAGTTTTATTTTGGCGACTTCAACGTAAAGAGTACTATTAGCCCGGTCAAAATAGAAGATAAAAAGAGAGTGAAGTTACAAAGATTCACAACAACCTGAAAATTGGTGAGATCGTGAATTTGAAGTTATAGAGGTTTTCAAGTTATCGAGGTCCTACTGTATATTTTTAAATATTTTCTATCGATTATTATAACTTACACTTAGCATTCCTTTCACTTTCAAATTCTTTGAACGCAAGAGCGCTCGGTTTCAAATGAATTCGTTCACAAATTTATATTCTGTTATCTATTTTTTGTATGTAATATATGTATGCATAGAATAATAGAAATATTTTGAAAAATTGTAGATAAGGAGAAAATTAAGATACTCAAAAATATTGAATTTACATTTTTTATAACATATAGCGGTATTAAATGTAATAATATACGAGTATACATAAAATAATTCTAATGAAAATGGTAACTTTACTGTTTTATATTTACATAAAATATTAAGATGCTGTCATATTTATTTCTTTTAACCACAAATGATTTAGTTCGGATATTATTTTATTTAAAATGAGAATTGTAATAAATTTAAGGATGTTTTATAATAAATAGACAAAAATATGGCCTTGAAAATATTAGTAGCGGGTATTCAATACATTCTGGTGGATTAGGGAATTCCCGTCTTAAGTATTTCTTTGAAACCATTAAGCGGGTATTATGCATATTGTTCTACTATATTCATGGTAATTCATTTCAAGCAAAATGTGAGACCATCATCTCAACATACAAATGAAACACGCTCTAAGTGTTGCGCAGTCGAACCGCACAAATATTTGCCAAAATTTTATGAAAAGGAATGACAGAAAAACTCGATTTAAGTCGCTGGGCCCTTTTTGCTCGTGTGAATGCACAGAGCGACACCAAAAGAGAATTTGCCGATAATGAGGGTCAAAAGAGTCCCAATGTAAAAGCACACTTAGAGAACATCTGTCTCCCGTTCAACAGTAGCCGATTTATCTTATACCTACTATGACAAATGAAATACCGTCAGTCTTGAAAACTAAGCACTAGTGAAAACACATGTTAATCTAACCTATATCGTGCTGTTTTGATTTTTATACTCTCGCAACATGTTGCGCAACAACCTAACGGTTGTTTGTATCACCTAAAACTAATTGAGTTAGATATAGGGCTATATATACTTATAAAAATGATCAGGATGAAGAGGCGAGTTGAAACCCGGGTGACTGTCTGTTCGTCCGTCCGTCTGTGCAAGCTGTGTGAGTAAAAATTGAGATATCTTTTTGAAACTTGGTACACATGTTTCTCGGTACCGTAACACGGTTGGTATTGCAGATGGGCGTAATCGGACCACTGCCACGCCCACAAAACGCCATTACTCAAAAACAAATAAATTGCCATAACTAAGCTCCACAAAAAGATAGAAGGCTCTTATTTCGTATACAAGACCACATTAGGGAGGGGCATCTGCAGTTGAAATTTTTTTTAAATGGGCGGGGTTCCGCCCCTGATAGGTTTAATGTGCATATCTCCTAAACTGCTAAAGTTATAATAACAAAATTCTCTGAGAGGAAATGCTTTCAGCACCTCTATCTATGGTGTGAAAATGGGTGAAATAGGGGGACAACCCCGCCCACTTCCCATATAACGGAACTGTTAAAAACTACTAAAACCGCGATAAATCAAGCACTAAACACGCCAGAGTCATTCAGTTTTAACACAGGGATCGTATGAGCTGACTTTATAGGAACCGCGTTCGAAATTAGACAATGGGCGTAGCACCGCCCACATTTAGGTGAAAACCCATATCTTAGGATCTGCTTAACCGATTTCAACCAAATTCGGTACATAATATTCTTTTCATATTTATATGCTATAGTGCGAAAATGAGCGATATCGTATTAAAACAAACCTATTCAAGTCCCTAGGTACTGAATTTGTTGACCCCAGTGCCTATAATTGCCTTTTTACCGAAAATATCGGTCAATGTGTAAGACATTTAATTGAAATTCAAATAATAAAATAAATATATAAAACCCTCGATAATAGTATGTTAGTGTCAAAAAATGGGTTCAATCGAATCAATACTTCCTATAGCCGTCATATACCTAATTAAGAATTTTTGAACATCAGCGTGACTTTATACCGCATATATCGGCCAATATGTGAGTTATCTCAATGAAAATTAGAGAGCGTGTTTTACTCATAACAAGGTATTGCTTTAAATGGGTGAAATCGAGTGAAAATTTTACCTGGCCCCCATGTAACTAATATCAGAATTTTCGAACATTCGTCTGACTTTACTCCATATGATTGGTGATGGTATGTGAGGTACAGTGGCAAAAATTGATAAAATCGGGTTAATGCTACCCTCTACTTCCATATACTACTTATAATACTTCTCGTATCTCGGTCAGTGAGTATTAAAATTTTTTTTATGTATAAAATTGCTTCAAAATAGGTTCTCTATGCTCGAGTATAGCTGAGCAATGTAAAAATTAATATCTTTCTCTATCCCCAATATGTATAAGATTTACGTCTTTTCTCTTGACTTTAAACCGTTCCGGTTGGTCAAAATGTGATATTTTAATGTAACTAAGTGGATAAGTTTTCTTAAAAATTATGTGGTTGGACGCTGAATTAGAATAAAAATAGTATATACCTTGATCTAAACCTCACACCTTCATATGATGAATTCCGATTCTCTGGTTGACGTTTTCCCCACAAGCTTACAATAAAAAATTTAGCAACTTTGGTCGAGTTAATATCACATTCATACTTATGTATACCTCACTTCAAGATGTTTTTTGTTTTTTTTTATATATAATTTTCGCTGACGCAAACTAAAATATAGCAATAAAACTGAGACTAAGTTTATGGCCTTTAATATAAATCAAGAAGATACCAAATTTGATTGTAATTTAATCACGATTTCAATTAATAATGGATGTTTAATTCTTTCTCAACTTTGCCACAACTGAAGGAATTTCCTGGCCTTAGATTCTTGTGAATTACAAGAGTATAAAATTCTTGGTTCCGTCCTAGTACCCATTATCGGGTATATATTGACCCTAGCTCCAATATACTTTATGTAAAAATTCAAACTTCCGTTTGGCTTAATATAAACGTAAAATATTAGATATACAACAGTTTAATGCCGAAAATGTGTGAAATCGATCCACGAATTTTCTCAGCATACATGTACTACTTATGGTATAATCTGATGGTATAATTTATTTCGTTAATTTTATAATTTAATGAAATTAAATGGACAGTTTTTCTTAAAAATAATGTGGTTTATCGCTGCATATGAATGAAATTTGTCTAGACCTTTGTTTAAACCTTATAACCCTAATATACTGATTTCCGCTCCTTTCGTACAACAGCAACCTCATATACCCTACATATTAAATCTAACCCCTTTGGTTCAGTTTATATCACATATACCATGTTTGAGTTAAATAGCTTCTTTTTGTTAAAGTTAACATTTCGGAGAAAAAATAGTATCTATCTAAAATAGTAAATCTATGATCAATAACATAAGTTAATAAGATACCAAATAATAATCGAATAATAAATGTTGAATTCTTTCGCAACATTTTTATACTTTCGCAACATGTTGCAACAGAGTATAGTTTTGTTCACCAAACGGTTGTTTGCATCACCTAAAACTAATCAATAAAGATATAGATTTCTATATACAAATATTTCTTCTAATATTTGGTGATAATCAGTGGATAAGTATATTTTCTCAGCCATCATGTTGAACTTATAACAAAATATACCAGACAACAATGTAAAAAAGTTTCTTAGAGTGCTGGACTTTGTATAGAGCAAAAATATATTTCTAGAAAAATTTGCGTGAGATAAATATTAGTAGTGTAGTATCAAAAGGGCTAAAGATCCGTTCTTGTGGTAATAGATAAACTGCGACCCCATCGATTAAAATGCTTTTATCTATTATTTCAATTTTGCGACACATTTTAATATCAGGTCATGAAGTGAACTATAAACTCAAGAAAATTACATTTAAGTACTTTTTGGGATTTACTCAGCGCCGTTGGCAGCTTTTGAAAGGTTTAAATATTAAGACAGAAAGGAGAAAATCTACATACCTGCTCTGCATATGTGTGTACCATACTTAATAATATGTAAGTTATTGTTAATTTAGCCTTCATGAGCAGACCTTTCAAAATAGGTACTATAGATCCGTTTTAAAAAGCGTTAGACAAAAGCAATTTACGGAGGGGTTTTCCGAGCACTTAATTTCAATACAATGAAATAAACTACTAATTTCTAAAATATCAATATAACTAAATAATCTGTATTATTATGTTAGTGAATATATATGTAAAGATAGGTATACAAAAGTACGTAAGCTGTGTGTACAAAAATATACCATAATAAAACTATTATAATCTGTATAATAAATATCAGTACATTATGTTTGTAGTTTCAGTCATACTAGATTTCTTGACCAGCAAAGTGCTGTATTCAAACTAATTTCAGTGTATTAGTTATATAGTGTTTAAACTATTGTTATATACAGTGGCAAGCAAACCCGTATTATATACAGTGGCGAGCAAACACATATACATATGTGCACCAGTATACTATAGTACCTATACACCGAACAGGAAAGGAGTCATAGCAAGGATTCAATTGCAGTGAAAGAGAGCAGCACCTAGGATCCAACTTTTCAGACCCGGATGGACGGAATTATATAAGTATTGTATATAAGTATTTTATAAATTAAGCCATTTATTATTTATTAATTATGCTTAGATTAAGTAGAAAATCTGTATTACTAAGTCGTCTTCAGAATAGAAGACGTATGAGAGTTCTTCGTGCAAACTTTTTATATAGAGATAGTGAGCAGTCACAAGATACTGTAAGTCACGCTAATCATAGATTAGATTCTGATGTACGTCTGTCCGAACAAATTATCAATACAAATCAACATAGAACCAGGCGGGAAAATCTCGAGGTACAGTCTTTTGAACAAAATTTAAATCCGAAATCCGCTCTGAAGAGCAAATAAGAAATACTCGAGGTCATAGATCTCGGTGCGAAGACCCCGAGGTTCGATCTGTTGAGCAAGTTGAAAATACTGTTTAACATAGAACAAGGCGGCAAAATCCACAAATTTGCTCTGAAGAGCAAATAAGAAATACTCGAGGTTATAGATCTCGGCGCGAAGACCCCGAGGTTCGATCTGTTGAGCAAATGAGAAATACTGTTTAACATAGAACAAGGCGGCAAGATCCACAAATTCGCTCTGAAAAGCAAATAAGAAATACACTTTTAGAGGCATGCAACCTATGCAACGCCAGCAAATTGCACAGGGTCATGGGCATTGTCACAATTGCTTGCCAGCGGCACATAACACTCAGGAGTGCACGTCCGTCAATCTGTACCAAATATGCGGCAGGCTGCATCATACGTTGCTCCATCGCAACCCGAGACGTGACATTGGTCGGCCGCCTGCCACGCGCAGCGGCCCTCTAAGTAGACAACCACCATCACTCGGGCGATACAGGGATACCAACACACACCACATCCACGATCTCACCACTCTACCCAGCCAACAAAAGGGATCGACGACTGGATACGGCCCTTTCTTCTCGATCGATCGCCGTCGCATGTGGATCAGCCGAGTCCTTTTTTTACGCCACCTCGAAACTCTATATCGTTTTTACACTTACATCGTTTTTCAAATAATTTTCAAATTTCAAAGACTTTATAATAAAATTGCGGATTTAAAAATACTTTATATACACTTTTTATATCAAATTTATTTCTATTTATTCGGGAGCAAGCGAAAGTGAAAGTGGTGAGTGTTTTTTGTGCAACTTAGGAACAAGCTAAATAGGGTGAAATCGGGTAACAACCCCGCCCACTCCCCATATAACGGTACTGTTAAAAACTACTAAAAGCGCGATAAATCAAGCACCAAAAAACACCAGAGACATTAAATTGGATCTCTGGGATAATATGAGATGGCGTACTCAAAACTAGACAGTGGGCGTAGCGCCGCCCATTTTTAGGAGAAAACTCATATCTTGGGATCTGCTTAACCGATTTCAATCACATTCGGTACATAATATTCTTCTCATAATTCTATATTATAGTACGAAAATGGGCAAAATCGGATTACAACCACGCCTATTTCCCATATAACAGCATTTTAAATTCCATCTGATGTTTTCACTTTCCAGTATGCAAATCAAGCAACAATGATTATATCGACATACAACTTTGCGTGAATAATACGTTTAAAGTATGCCACTTTGTGACCAAAAATTGTCTAAATCGAATCAAAACTGTTCAAGCCCCTAGGGACTGAATATGTGAACCCCAGTGCCTATAGCTGACTTTTTACCGAAAATATCGGTAAACATAGAACAAGGCGGCAATATCCACAAAGAAATCTAAAACGAGTATACCATTTGACTTTGCGAGAGTATAAAATGTTCGGTTACATTCGAACTTAGCCCTTCCTTACTTGTTTTTTTTTTTTTTTTAATTTCTGAATATTGTTTTAGTTTTGCTTAACTATGAGGTGAAAGTGAAATTACTAGTATAATATATAACTAGCCAAATAGTTGCTGTTGAAGCCAGGTATCATCATGATAGCTATATTTCTTTCATGAAACCCTCCACTCAAACTAAAGTCGGTCGTCCTAAAGATGAAGCTACGGATCGGGCAGTGGATTAAATATTTTATTACTAGTGTTTGCAAAACTGCGACTTTAGATAACAGAACGATAAAGCTACAACTGAACTTGAGGTATGGTGAGAAACTTATTATCACTGAGAAATCCGAAGCATCAACATTCATATGTCTAATAGATAATTATCTTGAGAAAAAAAAGTTAATAAAAACGAAGAACAATTCAAAGTCTGCACCAGGACCTACCTTCCCTCCACGAGGGCGCATGTTTTAAGATTTAAACAATATAATCCCAGAAACGTTGACAAAATTTGTGGAACGAGCGATTTAAAAAAATAAGCGATAAATTTAGATAATTTTAAATTAATATGAAAAAATATATAGTATTATGACTAGTGTTCGACCAAGGTCATTCAAAATTAGGCCTTGCAGTTTTTTCTGAAACTGATGTAATATGGTTTTATGGGAAGTGGAAAAATGCGTCTTTATTCGGTTGGTTTTATTAAACGTTTAACAAATATTCATACAAATTATTGTGTTGGCAACTAATTGCGGATTTCACTCATAGATGGCTTCAGTTGAATTTTTAGGTTTGCTGGCGTAGCCCAAATGTAAAACACATTTTGTTATTTGATAGTTGGCAATTCAGCTGTCAATCAGTAAAAAAATTTTTTTGATCGGTTGCGTAGTTTTCGTTTAGCTTTCGTTTGCGATTTGCTAAAGAAACGTAATGAATGAAAAATGGATTGTTTACAACAATATCGAGCAGAAAAGATCGTGGAGCAGGCCAGGTGAACCAGCTCAAACAACATCAAAAGCTGGTATTCATCAAAAGAAGGTTTTGTTATCAGTTTGGTGGGATTATAAAGGAATTGTCTACTTTGAACTCTTACCACCCAACCGAACGATCAATTCTGTTGTCTACATTGAACAACTAACTAAGAAAAGCGGCCCGAATCGATAAATCGAAAAGGTGTTGTATTCCATCATGACAATGTAAGGCCACACACATCTTTGGTCACTCGGCAAAATTATTGGAGCTTGGTTGGGATGTTTTGCCACATCCACCATATAGCCCTGACCTTGTACCATCGGATTACTTTTTTTTCGATCTTTCCAAAAGTCATTGATCAAAATGGGCAATACATTACAGAATAAAGTTATTTAGTTCCATGAAAAAATTGTCTTTGATTTAAAAAAAAAAAAATCCGCAATTACTTAGTTGCCAACCCAATACTCTCGATCTCAAATTCATTTTTACCATTTATTCACCAACCAGCCAGTAACTATAATACTATCCATTAGGCTTTATTTTGTACATTCGAAAATGTAAAACGGTATGGTCACACTCTATGCATCGTTACTTTCGATCAGCCCCTGTATGCTAAAGCTCGAGAAATTGTATCAGCCGCACCTGAGGGCTCTGAAGTATCAATAACCATCTTCAGACTCGGAGGACTTCATCTACTGATGTCCTTTCTGGGAGCAATTGGTTATATGGATCAACTAGACCCTACAGCTGGGGTTGGAAATTGGTCAACAATACTCTAGAACCAGTTCAAACTTTATTTCCACTTGCGCCGGAAAAACTGCTGAACACAATTTTTGGTAACTGCAAAAAGGGATGCAGTGCTAAATGTGGTTGCAAAAAAGTTGGCCTTTTTTGTTCTTTGGCATGTACAAATTGTCAAGGCCGGTCATGCTCTAATGTTGAATCACCAACAGTGGAGGAATCGTTTGGATCCAATGAGATGGCATGCGATACATCGCTATTGACGCAATTTACTTGCCCCCAGCATGAAGATGAAGAACAAGAAGAAAATCAAAAAGAAGATAAACAGAAAATAACAAGAAAAAGAGTTCGACGACTACGAATCAGACTAATATATTTCACTACTTTGTTTTAATTTACATCGCTTTTATCATTTGCAGTCTTTGCCAATTTTCGATATTTTGCAATAATTTCAAATTAAATAGGAGCATAACGGACAGGTTTCCACCTAGGTTAGACCTACTGGGGAAACCACGTTAAAAAACGCGCAAAGTACACTACCTCATAAGTAGCGTAGAAACATGTGCATATTATAACGATTACAACATTTCTAAATTTTTTAATCGTTATATCTCCGAAACAGTGGCTCGTAGGAAAAAAGTATTAACACATTTTTTATAAATAGTTTTATAATCTACAATTTTGGTCCCAGAAATTTTTATGATAAAACCTACCATTTTGCTGAAAATCGCAAACAATATTTTTGACTTGAGAATGAATTGAGTTGTTGTACTCAAAAATTGATTTATCTAGAAGTTCCACAAACGATTCGTGCGTATTTTTAATTTTATTTATAATAGTACGATTTAAGGCAACGTACTATTTTGGTCAGAGTGGAGTGAAATCTCTCAACTTGACCGTTTCAACAGCTTTTGTAAAGTGGAGCTTTGTGACTCTCTATATTAAAGTGATTAGTCAGCATGAACGTGATTGGACTGGAATTAAATGAGTTTTCATTGTCGAATATAATCACCTTTGGTATTCCTAATGAGATTTTGACGTCTCTAAGAGGTTGTTTCAAATCCTCGGCCGCTCGTGATTTAATTAGTTTTATAAGAGCGTATTTCGAAAATTTGTCTATGGCGATAAGAATAAGCTGTTTGTTAGTGTGGTAGATAATGATGTGGACAATATGTCAAGGGTATTCATATATTGGTGTACCTTGAATAGCGTGTTTACAAGGGTGACGATCATATTTACTAAGTTTACTTGTTCTGAATTGTTTTACAATTTTTTCAACTTTGGCTCGCATTTGTGGAAAATTGAACTTTTCTAGAATTTGCAACTTATTATCTTCGCTATTTCGGTGGGCACGATTCTGTTCGTTAACAGTTTCTTTATTTTGATCGTCTGAATTTGTTAAATCTCTTACTAATTTCCTAGCAAAACGTATTTTCTATCTTTTGTAATAACCTTGTATTATTTAATCTGTTTTGAGACCATTAATGACCGATGGGTTCAAATGCGATTTAAGGATGTTGGCTAATTTTTCTCCGTCGAAAGTTACTTCGGTTACCGTGCGACGCTGATGGTTGGGGAAGGGAACTTCGAACTTAAAGTCAGTGCTATTTCCTACTTTGAGAATAATTTGATTTTTGAATACGTTAAGCGGTACATTGGCAAATGGTATTTAATTCTGTGAAGAGCTTTCGTCGCTGTTCTGTGTCGCTGTCATAGAGTTGATAAGTGAATTGAGAGGTGAACGAGATAAAGCATTTCCAACTTTATTCGTAGTTGCAGGTTTATACTGTAGTTCGTATTGGTATTCTTCTAAAATTGCTTTCCATCGCTTTATTTTAGAATTACAGCTTTTATAAGAAAAGGCGTATGTTAATGGCTGATGGTGTGTAAAGATCTTTACTTTAGCAGACCCCTACAGGTAGTTTCGTTACAAAGCCCAAATTATAGCTAACATTTCTCCCTCGTTTGTGGCATATGCCTCCTATGTTTTACAAGGTCCCTTGAAGAGAATATGATAAGTCTATTTTCCTGTGTTAATACCGCAAGAATTCAAGAATTTACATTTGTCGATTTGCACCTTCATATTAGCGTTTTATAAACTTTGAAATATGGATTCAATACTTTGGAAATGGGATTTGACGATTATATTGTCAATGTATACGTAGCCTATTTTCCCTATATGCTGACGTAAAATATCGTCGAGTGCAAGTTGAAAGATTGACGGTGCATTTTCAAGACCAAATGGTAGTCTGGTGAATTCGTATTTTCCGTGTTTTACGGAAAAAGCCATTTTTTCTATTGTATATCATCCCCTTTTAGAGGTATTTCATCAAATCCGATTTTTACTTTTTCCTAGTCCTAAAAGTACGTTACTAATGTCGGGTTGGGATACCGATCAGGGATGGTGACGGTATCGAGTTTCCTATAATCAATAACGAGAGAGTATTTTATCTTTCCTGAAGCGTGAATTTTTTTTTGATACTATCCACACCGGAGAGTTGTAAGGAGAGAGTATGTTATTATCAAGAAGTTCCTGTATTTGTTTTTCAACTTCATCTTTGAGGGAAATGGGATATGAGTAGTATGCTGAATATAATACATTGGCCTTTCGGTAGTAGTTCTAATATCGCCTTTTACGCTAGTTGTGAATGTAAGCTTTTCGTCTGGGTCAGCAAATAAAGCCACGTATTGTCTTATTAATTTTTCGATACGAAGTTTTTCTTGTTCAGTCATGTGCTCTGTTCAGATACGAATTGCAAATTTACCATTGTATGGTGGGTTATCTTAACATTACCAGCTATTGAATGTGCGTTGAATATATTTTTATTAGAAATAGATTTTTGAACAAGTTTAGGTTGTATATAATTTCTGTTCGAGCCAATATCGATGACGAATTTGAGCGATTTACCGCTAGTGGTTTTGAACTCGAAATATGGTTGCGATGACTTACTTAACCTAAAAAATGTATGTCTGTAAAATCTACAGATTCGTAAGGAAATGTCTCGTTTGTTTCATTCATATATTCATTTAATGTCTGTCCGTAATTATCTTCTTCGATATTTGGGTATTGGACTTTTTCTGTTTCTGAACTACAAGTATTGATGTAAAAATTTGTTTGTAATTTTGGTGGATTTTAATTATTTGAAAATCCATTATCTGTTTTAGGCTTTGATCTATATCCCTAGGTTGCGGTGGTTTTGGGGCGGTTGGCCTAGGTGGCGGAAGTTTAAGATGATTATTTTCATACTGGTATTGGTTGTTTGATCTATTTGGTTGGAATACCCTTTGAGGTATTTGTGGTGAGTGAAATTGTTGAGGATAAGCTCGATATTGGTTAAATGTATTGGCTATTTTGGGTGCATTTGGTGCTGCTAAAGATGGGTGAGGTGCCTGAATGTATGGAGCTTGCATATCGAAGTATGAACTATAGGAAAAATGTGGTGGTGGGTTTGTGTTTAGCATTTTTCCAATGCTACTACTATGTCTGGCATACTAAGCCTTAAAGTTTTGATTTTATAATTTTGTAGAGAGATATAAAGCTTGTGGTAAACCTACTTGTTCTTTCATTCCCAATAATCGCGATAGGTCACCGTTAAGACCTCAAATAAAATATCTAAACCCTTATCGCGGTATGTGCTTTATTGGTATACCGTTAGGACATTCATGAATTCCCTGCTAGAGATAGATGTTCATACACGGCTTGATAGAATTGTTCAATCGTTTTGTTGCTTTGTGCGAGAGTAGTCATTTGGTATTCAAGTATGTCGAGATCGCGCTTCTCTGTATAATGTAGAGTCAAACAACGTGAAGTACTATTCCAATTTAATGGTGTTCCTCTGATAGGTTCTTATAACATTAAAATTCTTGATTAACGCTCTTCTTCCAAGAACTATATTCGATTGGGTTCCCCGAAAACTCTCTACGGCAGCGAATCAGAAAGGGGGTTGCTTGGGTTAGTCAATTTAAGTATTAAACTGTTAATATTAATATCGAAATAATTTATAAAGATTTTATAGATTATATATTTTTATTTTATTTTATTTGTTATATATTTTTTGATATTTTTATTTTATTTTATTTATTATAAATATTATATATTTTTTGATATTTTTATTTTATTTTATTTATTATAAATTTTATTATATGTTTGGTATACCGATCTGTGGAGGGTTCTCTCGAAGGTGGTTAATCGCGTCCTTTTGATTGTTTTTAAGTCAGTGCGGGCTATATGAGCCTAGAAATGGTTAAAATTTCTTTCAATTATATTTTAATTATATCCGTTCTCTGGAGGGTCCGCCCGAAAGTATTGAATTGCAGAGATACTTACTTTAAAATTTTATTATAAGAACTTGAGGTTTCTTTGTTATTTAAATTTGCTTTTATTTTAAATTTAATTTAAATATAATAGTATTATATTATTAATTATAAAAATTATTTTATAGAATTTTACTATAGTTAGTTAGTTAAGTTTGTTTTTATTTTATATTGAATTTAAATACGCGATCGTATATATTTCTTTGCATACATTAGTTTTATCAATTTTTTTTTGGTTTTTTTAAACAACGATATAAAATAGGAACTTTGTTTTTTTAAATTTTACTAATAACTAATCCGTAACATATATATTTTTTTTGTATGTGTAAGTTTTTACCAAACAAAAAAATATATTTTTTTATTTAGAAAACGATTTAGAATATGAACTTTTTTGCTTGTGTAAGTTTTATCAAAAATGGTTTTTAGAAAAAAGATAAATACATATAAATAGGAACTTGTAGTTAAATTTTTCCTAATAACTAATCTGTATCGCTTAATTTATAATAGGGACTTGGTCCTTTTTATTTATTTTTTTGTTTTTTGTGTTGAACTAAAATTTTCCGCAAATACTCTTTTTAAAATCAAACACTTTCTTTTTACGTAAATAAATTTATATAATTGCAAAATTATAATTTATATAGCTCTTACAACTAATGGCCTACATTAAATTATCACATACATGGCTTAAGGAAGTGTGCCGTTTAATCCTTATCCTTTAGTCTTTACTTAGGTTTCCACGATGTCCACTTTTAGGCACGCTTCTCATCCTTAGGAATGGGAAAGAGATCGACGATTAATTCAGTGTAGATCGGCTTCAGTAGGTAGTACCTATATATATTATCGGTAATATTTTTATGTTTGCATCTCAGCTAAAAATTAGAACAGGTTTTACTCCTGAGCGGTGCCGCTCATTGCGTGGCCGTTGCCTTATGGGTAATAAAGAAACGCAAAGCAAGGAGTACGATTGTAATCTATTAATTTAGACAAAGGTTTACATAGTAGTTTTACAACGAAAACATAGGATAACTTCAGTTCATTAAACTCTATTAATTGTTCACTTTTGTATTTCTTTAAGCCGCCTTTTTCCGTTGATCACGAGTTTCATTGAAATGTGCAAATGTCACCATTGTTATAACTGCATTCTATTTGATGTGAAATTTAACACTTTGCGAGAATCTCCTTTAAATCAATTGTACCGGCCATTTGGCCATTTGGACTGAAATATGCCTTTTGTGTTTTAACTTTTTTTCAATAGGACATGCCTTTTTTCTAATATGCAAAGAAAACAGATCATTATACCCTGAACAAGCTATATGTATTAATTTTACCACAATGTTTGTAACACTTAGAAGGAAACGTCGGAGATTCTATAAATTATATAAAATGACAAGTGTGACGAACTGAGTCGTTTTAGCCATGTCTATCTGTCTGTATATACGCAAACTAGTTCCTCAGTTTTTGAAATAATGAAGTCCTTTTCAGAAGCTGTTCATTTGTTGAGATTGCGGATATAAAATCAAGCTCTTGTATGCAAAACTTTCTTGTTCGACAAGATATCATCACGAAATTTAACATTATACTGTAATCTCCTAACGTATTGTTTGAATCGGGCTGCTATAGCATATAGCTGCAACACAAACTGACCGATCAAAACCAAGTTGTTGTATGGAAAACTTATTCGTTTGACAAATTATCTTCACAAAATTCGGCGTTGATTAATATCAACACTATAATCTGCGAATATATTGTTCAAATCGAACCAGTATAGCATATATGTATATAGCTGTCATTCAAATTAACCGAGCAAAATCAAGATAATGATTTTTGTAAACCCTTTATGCTATAAGAAATGCACTTGTGAAGGGTATTATAGCTTAAGTGCAGCCGAAGATAGCATTTTTTTCTTGTTCCAATATACAAACATACATATAAAACCACATAAATACATACAAAGATAAATTTAAAACAAAAAAAAACGTTAACTTTGATTGCACCGAAGCTCTAATACAACGGTTCTTTACAAGAACTTGAGTCTGATCTAATTTCGTGAAGATACCTCGTCCAGTAAAGAAATGTTCTATGCAATCAAAAATATTCCGATCGTTCAGTTAATATGACAGATATAAGCTATATATATCTTTACAATTTCTTCGGAGATTGCATTATTGCCTTAAATAATAATCCATGCCAAATGTCGTGAAGATACCTCGTCAAATGAAAAAATTTTTCATGCAAGCACTTTACTCCGATCGTTCAGTTAATATTGAAGCTATATGCTATAGTGATCCGATTTAAACAATTTCTTTTGAGACCACACTGTTCCCTTAGAAAATAACTCATGCCAAATTTCGTGAAGATATTACGTCAAATAAAAAAGTTTCCCATACAAGCACTTGATCCAGTTTGTATGGCAGTTATATGCTGTAGTGGTCCGATATCGTCCGTTCCGACATATGAGCAACTTTTTAGTGAGGAAAGGACAGGTGCAAAATCGATAGCTTAAAAACTGACAAAATACGGACAAGTTCGTATATATACAGTCAGAGGAACGGACGGACAGACGGACATGGCTAAATCAACTCAGCTCATCATGCTGATCATTTATGTATATATTTTATAGGGTCTCCGACGTTTCATTCTGGGTATTACAAACTTCATGGCAAACTTCATATACCCTGTTTAGGGTATAAAAACTATCAGCCATGTTCTGTATTCTACTTTTACATACAAACGAAGTGGTTCGGTTTGAAAATAGAATTTAGTTGTTCCAGAAATCGAATAATTTTATGATGTGATTTCGAAACGAAATGCCTTGTTCTGAAAACCGAATCCACATACTTACATATTTAAATGAAATTTGAATACGACAAATTTATAACGTATGATTTCTTCTCTGCATGAATGCCAATAAGAGATATGTGGGCGGAGGAAGAGTGGAGGGAAAGTTTTCTGTTAAGAGCTCTCCATTCACTTTTGCTTCAGGATACCAGACCACTGTAGTATTTTTCAAGCAGAACTGGCTGCAATAAGGGTAGCAGAATGTGCATTGCTCCGAAGTACAGCAACTATCAGGGAGGTGAGCATTCACACCGACAGCAGAGCGCGCTCACTGTGCGCTTAAAGTTAGTTAAGAAGTGTCTACCTTCACTATCAACGGCATCATTATATTTTATTATCATTCTGGGTGCCTGGTTATATTAGAATCGCTGGAATCCGCAAAGCAGATTTGCTCGCAGCAAAGGACATCCTTACCAAAATCTAATCAGACTGGGTCGGAGCTTCGCAGGCCTATTGGAAAAGTTATATTTTTTTGGATCAAAGTGAAACGTAGGAGGTGTAATGAATTACTAGCTCTCAATGTATGAAGATTTCACTAAAGGATTTTGAGAGGAGACAAAATACACATTAACGTTGTGCAAAAAACTGGCAACTGAACTCAACGGCAACCGCAATACTGTAGTAATAATCTGACCTGCCATCATTCCCAATTCAATGTCCGCCCTATTAGTCAACTGTGTACTTTCCATATGGTGCTTCTTTCTGCTAATGAAACATCGTATCTTTCCCAATGGTTATTTGGAAACTTCCTTTTGCTCCCTGTTGCAAATAAAGTGGAGCAACTTCAAACGGATTTGAAAAGCCTTGTTCTAATCTTCTACAACACGAAGTCATGATTTTGCAAAACTCTCACGGCAGCACGCATGCTAGTTCGTGAAAATCTAAATTTTTTAAATATAAAATATTTACATACCAATTCAAAAAAAGTGTCATTTGTTCAGCTGTTCCGATGTGAAATAGAAAAACAAAATAAATACTGTTTCATTTGCCATAGTGTCCGAAGATGGTAACACAATTAGGACTGGATTACTCTTTCCACATTGTTCTATTTTTAGTGCCGAGATCTTAGCTATAAGCCTCGCTACAGAATATGCAGCCACATCCAAAGACAAATATGTTATTTGCGCGGATAGTAAATTGGCAGTAGAAGGACTACAAAATATAAAAACCACGAACCTTTGATCCAAAGGATACGTGAGAAATTTATAGAACAAAAATAAAAATAATGTGGACTCCTGGCCACTGTGGAATTTCTGGTAATGAATATGCGCAAATACGGCATCGCACAATCTATTCCAATTGGATCTTCTACAGAGCAAATAAAAATATTTACTAGGTTACGTCTACGGCACACAGCAATCACACATCAACATCTCCTAAGTGGCTCTGCTGCTCCATCTTGCCAAGCATGCAATTGTCCTCTGACAATCAACTATATCCTTGATGCATGCAGAAATTACGCGAGCAACATCATATTCCAGAACAAAACACCATCAAATCTACTAACAGAATTTTCTTTAAATAATTTAAAAGATTTGCATAAGTTTATATACCAAACTGGATTACTGTATCATATTTAAGTTATATTTATCATACTGACAGACAACTTGTAACTCAAGGTTCCACTTTCCTTT
The DNA here is from genome assembly GCF_042242935.1 of Bactrocera oleae. Classification (NCBI taxonomy): domain Eukaryota; kingdom Metazoa; phylum Arthropoda; class Insecta; order Diptera; family Tephritidae; genus Bactrocera; species Bactrocera oleae. The sequence continues at coordinate 31,229,674 of NC_091537.1, forward strand.
TAAATCTTTATCCTTATTTTACCTAGTTAATTACCGAATACATATTATCGTCAGGCCGATAGAGTTCGCTATTGACTTTAAACTGTAAAATAATTATTTATAATCATCTTTCTGGTAAATAAATAAATAAATAATATACACACCCGTAAGCTGGTAGGTGTAAAGTATTTCAGTACGCGTTCCAGTCTTTCACTCTTTATAGGTCACTAAAGTGAGTGGCCAAGTGCAAAAAAAAACAAAAAAAACGTTAAAATCGGTTGCACCGAACCTATAATACCCTTCACAAATACAAAAGATTCCTCACAAGAACTTTAATCGGTCAGTTTGCATGGCAGCTTTACGCTATTGTGACTCGATTTTAACAATTTCTTCAGAGAGTGCACCGTTGCCTGGCACAAATACCCATGTTAAATTTCGTGAAAATATCTCCTCAAATGAAACAGTTTTCCAAACAAGTACAAATATCTTCGGAGATTGTATTATTGCCTTAAACATTAACCCATTTCAAATCAATTTCTGCATTGGTTTCTCCATATTCTTCTTATTGTGTCAGCACTTACGGAAAGCTCTCTCGGCTAGAAACGGCGCTTCCTTTCTTTAATTACAGACATTCTTACATATGTATGTATGTGAGTTTTATGTACAATACATAAATACTTGTGTGATACAATATAGAACATAAAAATTCTCTAAAATCGATTGAAATCGTATTTTATATTAGATGAATATGTAACATGACATTTGAACTAAGCAGCATTTAAAAATGTATATAATAGTCTCATTAGAGAGGTGCTATTTATGTAAGTATATGTAGTTATAAAGGTTTCTGTTTTATTAAAACAGAAAAATTTGGGTTATACATATGTCGTTCCCGTGTCAAATACAACTGTACATAAAAGGTGATCCATTTCGTTCAGTACTTTTTTAAAGAAAAAAACACAAAATTCTAATGTTTATTATCATTCAAAAGAACATTCTTTGACATTTGTTTTTTGAAGATTATCTCTTTGAAATGTTGGCCGCGGCTACGTCTCAGATGGTCCATCCGTTGAGTCCAATTTTCGATGAATCGCGCTTCGATTCAGGCCTTGTAGTAAAGCATGACACGTGTCATTCGCCAGATACCAGTCGAAATGCTCGAACGAGTCATCGAAAATTGGACTCAACGGATGGACCATCTGAGACGTAGCCGCAGCAGAGTATGTTAATAACTAGAGATGGCGCAATTGTGAAAAAGTACTAAATTGAGATTTTCACAAGAGGGAACATCGAAAAATACAACTTCGACTCTTTTGAAATACACCATGCAATGATCGGAACGGAGAAAATGCTATAAATAGACACAAAGAATGTTCTTAAATGAATTATGCGTATGCTAATTCACATTTGCATATTAATTTTTGTAATTTAAAATAATCCTTTCAATTATATAAGAAGATTATTGGTTAATGCCACAGAATTTACAACAAAATAAGTAATTAATAGATAACTTCTTCAACACATTTTTGCGCGTTGCATGAACAATATCTAATACGCGAGGGATAATAATAAAACAGTGATAAGTGGCCGCGATTTTACTATTGCGGTGCCTCAGGTCGTAAGCGTGAAGCAGTTAAGGTGAATCCAAATATGAGCATTTAAGTTCGGAGCCTGAAACTCATGAAACTTAAATTTTATTTTCCTTTTATTTTATTATTTGACATTTTAGCTAATCTCAATTCAATTACTTTAATAGCACATTTTAATTCCTGAGATAATTCAAATTATTCAGGAAAATATGTTCATATGTTTAGGTTTATTGAATATTCCCTTATTTATGCGTATTTACACAAATGTGACAATCACACATACATTCATAAGTACACGTACGCTGTTGCTTGCTTCTTCTTGCCCCGCACAAGCAATTACTTTTGTGCACACTTTTTGCTTTTTATATATAAGGTGGCAACACTTCAAGCTCTTAAGCTGTAATCTTTTGGCTGTGTACTTTTGTGTTTTTATTTTAAAAAATTCTTCAAGCTTAATTGATTTTTTTACCGTGTTAATACAATTTTTAGTGATTTAACTCTGAGTTGCAATAAAAATTTAAACTTTCGAAAGCAGAACAGCTTTTTGTTTCATTCTCTCTTTATTTATCTCATTTACTTCTTTATTCACAGCTGTGTTGCGTTTAGGTTTTTATTTGTTACAGAGCTTCTAAAACTGCTCGCTATATTGCTTTTTCAAACTGTCTTGGTTTTAAACTTTGATAAAAAAAAATTGCTATTATTTTTGCGTTTGTTCTTAATTGAATTTATTATTATTAATATTTAATTAACACACTAATTTATAATATATCTATTAAATTTTGTTCTACTTACTCTTTTATTTGATCTTCATTCTTGTGGTTTATTATGTCTTGTAACTTCCCCAATTGTAACATTAAAGGCGAGTCAGATCGCTACGTTCCATGCTGGCTTTGTGATGGGCTTGCCCACATTAAATGTGCTGGACTGACAGGTAGAATCTTAGATTGTAAGGGATTGCGTTGGTCCTGTGTAAATTGTAGATCTATTGAAATCGATCTATTTAAAGTTTAAAGGGAGACACGCAATGGCTTTAACGAAATCGGTCGTGATCTTGTAACCCTCACTGAAAAATTTAGGCACTATGAAAAATTGTTCAAATCTTTCAAGTACCTGAATGATTCTCACGAATCCTCTAAACCTGCTCCTGAGCGTAAACGTCCTTTCGATGAAGTAACACTTAGTTCTTCTGTACAGAAAAGAACGTCTCCTCCCAATGACCTAATAAATCTCTCTTCTCCTTGCCCTTAAGGTGATAAGCCGTCAACTTCCAAAGAGCTCGATTCCCCAAAAGCTCTATCTAATAGTAATAAGTGTCTCACAATTCCAGAGGCTCCCCCTATTAACTTAGTAGCATCAGTTAATAATTTGATAGTTATTCCACCTAAAAAGTCTATATTTATTTTGAGACTTGCCAAAGATACCTTGGGGGAGGACATTAAATCTTACATTTCGTCACGTTTAAAAATCGATGATATCAATATCCGTAAATTTAACTTCAATTATGATAGAAGCATATCATCGTTTAAAATAGACGTATCTCTTGAAACATTCAAAAAGATCTTAGATAATTCATTCTGGCCACCTGGGGCTTTTGTACGCGAATTTAAACCTAAACTTAGAAGTCAAACTGAGGAAAACATTGTTAAATTACCAAAAGCAACCACCGATATAAAAAACTGATTGGTAGAAATTCGCTAAGCATTTATTATCAAAATGTTAGAGGTCTTAATACAAAATTAACTGACTTGTATTTGAACAGTTCCAATTTTAATTTCCATATAATTGGATTTACAGAAACTTGGTTAAAACCTCACATATTTGATAATGAGGTTTTTATCAGCGAATTTAAAATTTTTAGATGTTGTCGACTGAACAGAATCGGTGGAGGTGTTCTATTTGCCGTGCATTCCTCTATCCCATCTGAAAATATTCTTGTTTCAGGGACCGACTCATTTGAATTTAAATGTATTAGAGTCTACGTTAATAGTTGCTTTATTTATTTAACCCTATCTTATATACCACCCCATTCGGACATATCTGTATACATGCAGCATGCTTCTTTAATAAATATTGCTACCTCGATGGCAAATAATGCAGATTCAATAATTGTATTAGGTGATTTCAATTTACCGTGTGCTTCGTGGAAACCGTTCGATGACTATATCGTGCCGATTTGCAATCGGTCATGTTTTAATGAGTTTTTCGAAAAAATGTCCGAGTTGGGTCTGAACCAAATTAATTTGATTCCGAATAAATTTGGTAAATGCTTAGATTTAGTATACGTTGATACCTCTTCAAAGTGTTCTGTTATTCAGAGTAATCCTCTTGTTCTACCAGAGGACTCTTGCTTGGAAATATGTGTCAAAATCTCAGGCAATGTACGGGATAATAATCATCAAACTTCGTGCTTCTGTACTCGGTTTAACTTTGCAAAAGCTAATTTTAAAAAGTTAAATACAGAACTTTCTACAATAACATGGCCTAATTATAATGGTGGCATTGAATTGAGTGTCTCTCATTTTAATAACATTATTATGAAATTATTTGAAAAGTATGTTCCAATAGTAATTGTTAATAAAAGCAAAAGTATAAGTCCGTGGTTTTTGAAAGAGTTATATAAATTGAAAATCAGAAAAACTCGAGCCTTTAAGCATTTTAAAAAAACCGGTTCACTTGTCGACTATTCTAAATATTCTCTATTGCGTCGACAATATTTTGACCTAAACAAAAAATGTTATAATAATTACTTAAATAAAGTAAAAAAGAATACTCCAAACGCAGGATTTCCAAATTTCCGTCCGCGATGAAATACAAATCTATCATTTCAAGTGACAATGATATTATATCCAATATGTTTGCAGAATTTTTCAAGTCAAACTACTGTAATAATTCTTCCAAAACTTTTTCTTATCAGCAAGTATTTGTTCGAATACTTTAATTAACGCTCCAATTATTTCTGAAGAAGACGTCCTACTTAATTTAAATAAGTTAAAACCATCTTTCAGTTATGGCCCAGACATGATACCCTCATGTTTCCTAAAAAATAGTGCCAAAAATATTTACCTGCCTTTGACAAGGATATTTAATTCCTCTCCTAAACACGGTATATTTCCTTCAATATGGAAACATTCATTTATATTTCCTTTGCATAAAAGTGGATTTAGATCCAACATTGAAAATTATAGAGGTATCGCAAAACTATCAGTTATACCTAAACTTTTTGAAGGTATCATCACAGACCATATAACCTTTTCGATTTCTCCGTTAGTTTCCTCATCTCAATATGGATTTCGTAAAGGGAATTCGACTATAACAAACATACTTGAATTTGTAAACCATGTATCATTGGGTTTTAGGGAACATAAGCATACGGATGTTATATACACAGACTTTAGCAAAGCTTTCGATAAAGTAAATATCTCGATTCTCATACATAAACTTGATCTGCTGGGCTTTCAGCCAATATTCCTTCAATGGGTATCTTCCTATCTTTATAATAGAACACAACGAGTGATATTTGAGGATACACCTTCAGATACAATCAATGTTTCTTCAGGTGTTCCGCAAGGTAGTCATCTTGGCCCGATTCTGTTCTTGTTGTTTATTAACGATATCTCTTCAGTAATAGAATTCTCAAAAATTTTATTATACGCTGACGACGTAAAGCTTTTTAAATAATACACTTCAACTGAGGAAAAGTGTCTGTTGCAAACAGACTTAAACAATTTGGTTGCATGGTGTGATAGAAATGATTTGCCATTGAATCTCAATAAATAAAAGATGAATGCAAGTTTTTAACTATGTTGATTTGGGAGTTAATATGGACCCTAAGCTTAATTTTAGTCTTCATATTGATACCATGATCTTGAAAGCAAAAGCTGTCCTCAGTTTTGTTAAACGTTGGTCTAAAGAATTTAGAGATCCGTATATTACTAAAACACTTTATACAACTTTGGTTAGACCTATATTGGAATATGGCTCTGTTGTATGGAACCCTAACTACCAAATCCATTCTGACAAGTTAGAGTCGGTTCAAAAACAATTTTTACTTTTCGCCTTAGCGCATTTCCGATGGGATTCTAGGGTAAGTCTATCTCCATACACTAGTCGTTTAAAACTTATTAATCTACCTACACTTTCTAGTCGTAGGGAAATGCTTGGCATAATATTCTTAGTGAAAATTTTGAATGGAACAGTTTGCAGTTCTTTTCTCCTGTCTGAAATTAAATTTAATATCCCGGTTCGCTTTTCGATGCAGTTTAGACCTTTACTGCTAAAATCCTGTAGATTAAATTTTGAACTAAACGAGCCATTCCGCCGTATATGTCATGATTTTAATTCTAATTCCAGCACATTTGACTTATCTGACTCACTTTTCAAAATTTAAAAGACTTTATTGCTTTCTCTTAATAAATGAAAATGTAACAATTTATTATATTGTAACTTTAGATCTTGGCTGTTGAAATTTTTGTTTCTGTAGCTGAGCAGTTTTAGATCTCAACACTTAAAAAACTCTCTTGCCTTTTCTGACTCGGCTAATTCCGCACGTATGCGGATTGGCCCCTCGCGTCGGTTGGGCGGGAGGAGGGTAATCGTTGGGTTATTATTACGAGAACAGCTAAAACGAAGGAAGTCGAACGATCGCAGGCAAGGAGGGATCAGGGGCGCACTGCCACATAATTATTTCAGAGAAATAAGTATGAATTCATGTGTATTTATATTTATACCCTGAACAGGGTATATTAATTTTGCCACGAAGTTTGTAACACCCAGAAGGAAACGTCGGAGACCATATAAAGTATATATATAAATGTTCACCGTGACGAGCTGAGTTGATTTAGCCATGTCCGTCTGTCTGTCCGTCCGTCTGTCCATCTGTATATACGCGAACTAGTCCCTCAGTTTTTGAGATATCGATCTGAAATTTTGCACCTGTCCTTTTCTAACAAAAAAGCTGCTTTGTCGGAACGGCCGATATCGGACCACTATAGCATATAGCTGCCATACAAACTGAATAATCGGAATCAAGTGTTTGTATGGAAAACTCTTTCATTTGACGATGTATCTTCATAAAATTTGGCGTGTATTTTTATTTAAGGCATTAATCCAATCCCCGAAGAAATTATATAGATCGGATAACTATAGCATATAGCTGCCATACAAACTAAACAATCGGAATCAAGTGCTTGTATGGGAAACTCTTTCATTTGACGAGGTATCTTCACGAAATTTGGCACGGATTATTATTTGAGGCAACAATGTAATCTGCGAAGAAATTATTCAGATGATTGGCATGTATTATTATTTAAAGCATTAATCTAATCTCCGAAGAAATTGTATAGATCGGATGACTATAGCATATAGCTGCCATATTATCTGAACGATCGAAGTAAAGTGCTTGCATGGACATTTTTTTTATTTGACGAGGTATCTTCACGAAATTAGGCACGAGTTATTGCTTAAGGCAACAAATTATTCTCCACAGAAATTGGTCAGATCAGATCACTATATCATATAGCTGCTATACAAATTGAACGTTCGGAATCAAGTTCTTGTAAAGGGCCTTTGTATTTGTGAAGGGTATTATAGCTTCGGCGCAACCGAAGTTAACGTTTTTTCTTGTTTTACTCTAATATTATACTCGTACTATCACGTAAATAAGCCGTAAGATATCAGTATTTCTCGTTACAAATTAATCAATATGATAATATGATAAAAATCCTCCGTTGAAACGCCGTTGACCATGATCGCACGCCATGGAAGTAAAGGCGAGTTCGAACTCGCATACATATTGACGCCAAATTTTGCACATCATCGTGTTGACAAAATTTGTTTGAATCGACAATTTTACGACAATGTCGGTCGGCTATGTTGTTCCGTTTGTCCTTTTTGCAGTGGTTTGCTATTGAAAGTTGACTTATGCTCTTTCGAAACACTACTACCACCGATTGGTGTGCATTTTCATAGCGTCGTATTTAGATAAAATGTGCTAAATCGAAAAACTATAAAATAATGATAATACGTAAACATATAAAAGTACTATATGCAGTGAGCTTAGAATATATAGAAATAATAAAGGTCTTCATATAAATGGCAATTTAATAAAATTTTATAATTTAATGCCATATATAGTGAATAATATGAATTAAATTAAAATAATATTTCAAATCGCTAATAGACTATGTTGCCAATTCTCCTTTTTGAAGGGAACATCAGACAAATTCTTCAATTTCTGATTTTTAGCAAATGTTGTGAGGAAGCAGCTTGTGGGCAACATACATAGGCTAGGGGATGGTAGAATTTTCAGTGATACAAATTGTAAAATTGAAATTATGCTTCTTCTTCAATTTTACTGAAATATTCAAATTCAATTTCATTCATTATTTTATTTTACAAACTTAATTTTTCGCGTTTGCATAGGAATTCTATATGAAAACCAATTGTGGTTTATCAGGCGTACAGAAAAAAGAGCGTTGTAGCATACGCCCGTTCCTTATGAATGAATTTGTTGTCGTTGTAATATGAAATACTTAGAAAATATGGTGCGAGTTTGCTCGAATCGTATTGGTCGATGATGGTTCCAATTTTTTTGTAGCTTGCGCGAGTTTGATTTTTTTACAAAAGGCATATTGAGGGACATACATACATACTAATGTACATCTTCTTACATATATGCAAATATATTTAGACATGCGAATGGAGGAAAGGTAATTTCGGGAATATTCACATACAAATTGATTATTTGAAACTAATAAACGACAATAGCTGTTTGAGTTCACCGATTAGACACCACTGTGTAATTATTGTCTGTGGTGCTGCTTGTTTAGTGCAGATCGTTTTTGCAAATTCACATCAAATATTTGCCTGAGTTCACTTCCTAGCACAGTTGTAGTTTTATTCCTTTTATAATTTTTATAAACCTTTTGTATTAAATTTATTTTAATTTAATTTTCAGTTTTTCCTCATTATATAAATGTTCTTCAAAATTTATTATTTCTTTTTGTTATTCTAATTTTCCCTAACACGCATGCCAAAGAACATCTGCGCATACATATATTAGCCGTTCCTTTATAATGTGGTGACAATTTACTTGGTTCCTTGTTAAAGTGGTGTAGTTTGTTGAGTTCGATTATCATGAAGGGAAGTTACCTTTTTGACGTGGTGTAATTGAACTATCGAATTTGCGCATTTTCGATGTTCCCTTTTAATAGTTTACATTTTAGCACAGCTAACATTTGCGCCTTCTCTATTTATTAACATTCTCTGGCCGCAGCCAACATATGAAAGAGATAATCTTCAAAAAATAAATGCCAAAGAATGTTCTTTCGAATGATAATAAACATTCCCCATTAAGTTTTTTTCTGCGTTTTTTTCGTTAAAAAGTAGAAAACCTGAAAATGAATCACCTTATACAAATGAGTCAAACCTGCATACAACTGAAAATGCATATTCCAACGAAGAGACAACGATGTATAGTGATGAACAGAACTATCGGCATCGGAGTAATGTTTGTAATATTTAATTCATTTATTTATCCCCAATATTTATTTAATTGGGGTTCACAAGGAAATGAGCTGTTTCGAACTTGAATTTTAAATTAAAGTGTCATCTGACTCGGATTCAGACCAAACCATTCCTTTCTTCGGAATTTTCAGAATTTAGAAATTTGATTCAGATAACACTAGTAAACTATCCATATGTATACATACTTACATATATGGATATTCCGATTTGACCATCTGGACAAAAATGTCAATCTCTGACCTAAGTCTTTTCATCAGTTTCCTATCAATTCGTGCATTGCATCGAAATTCTCTCAATCTTTTGCTTCTTCTACAACGATCTCTTTATCAGTACCTTCGCCAAGTAAAACAATATGTAGTTTATGAAATATTTCAATAATAAATGATGTTTTCATACTTGTTCTGATGCGGAAAACCATTTGTATTTTTTTACTGTTTCACTGTAACTAAAAACTTTGCCTCTGGAAATATTACTGCCACTTTTCTACAAAGATATGCATCGATCCTTCATTAGAGTATGCGTTCCGTTCGCTAAATAGCGCCTCCTTTTCATTCTCTGCCATTCATTAATAAGAGCTTTCCTGCATGGTTTCCTTCAAATAGAAAAAATAACAATATAAAATTATTAATAATTACAAATATTTATTATTTAATAACTGATCATGATCACGTTAAGTCGACCCCCTATTGTCCACTTTGGCTGTGTGCCAAACGGTGACATTTTAATCTATGTATGCTGAGAAAAAATTTCGTATGGTGCCAGCAAATTTTACATTTTATGCCAAATGGAAGGTAAAATTTTTGAAATTCGAAACAAGCGCAATTGCGTCGATTGAATTTTAGTATTGGTAATTAAATTATTAAATATATTCGCAAAATGAATAAAATGAAAAGCAAAAACTTTGCTTTGCTAATTACAATATTAATAAGACTATAGAAATGCATTAACTTGAATATTTGATATTAATTGAGAATTTTAGGCAACATGCTAGGCTACTAAGACGTTACTAGCATTCAGTAAACATATGTACATACATAATTACATCTTCATATTGTACATATGTAAATACGTTTACAATAAGATCTAATCAACTACAAAAATATTATTATTACTTAATTTTTTTATCTTAATTTTAGTTTGCAATACTTCGGCTAAATATTAAAAATTCAAAAGGAGTCAAGAACTTTCTCAATTTAGAGTATCATTTCTGTATTAAATGAAATAAGTAATAACCTAAACCAATAAATAATTACGAATTAATAAATTTTTATAACATAATTCTTATGTAGCGATTCTTTTAAATTCGTTTATTTCTGAATGCATATCTGAATTCATATTTATAAGTTGTCACAATTTTACCTAGCTCTGGAGCAAAAATCAGTCAAGTGACACCAAACCTGGATATTCCGTTTTTTCAAAAGTTCCGATATAATAATAATTAACAATAACTGGAAGAGTGATGACCCAAATGACATACAGCTCTATAAAGATAAAATAGGTTTGCATCTGACTGTTTCCGAACTAGAAAACATAGTAAAATTCTACCAGTCCGAATTGCTCAAATATATAGTGCGAGATGACTGTCGATACTATCTCAGTGATATTTTAAGGTGGAGATAAGAATCCTTCCTTTCAGAGAAGAATTCCTTTCACAAAAAAAAGGTGGATGGCAAGCGTGATTTATACACTAAAAAAAAGCGCTAATAAGTGCTCAACTTAAAATGACGAACAAGGATAAATTCGATATTTGCATGTTCATCGTGACATCCTACGTTAAGCCATGTCTAAGGTGTATTTTGGCCCTAAAAGCACCTTATCAGGATTTGTGTCTTTTGAAGTCAACGAGGACTTACAAAAAAATCGATACAAAGGTCTTGAAAATTGCTTTACAGAAATATGTATGTATGTATATGTATATAACCATGGAATAACTGCTTCTAAACTAAGAAATTATGTAAAAATGGTTAAAAATATAACAAAAGAGAGTCCGTCAACGTAAGGAAAAACTATGTAGTTCATTGTTTAGTAAGTTTCAGCAAATTATTAATGTAGTTACTTCTTTTTTGAATAAATTAATAATTTCCATTCATGTTTAAAAAAAAACATCTACGACTTCGTATCACTGAAAAATTAAACGCCGTTCACTCATCTTCAAATTGATGATTGAGAAATTTAATTTTTGAGAAAAAAATCTTGCCTTATACCTTGAGACACCCCTATGTATATGGCTAAATGAGTTACGCCTCCCCCCTCCATACGCGCCACTGAGCGCCAACACACCACACCAACACGATCCACAAGAAGACTCCACCCACTAACACACACCATCACACCACGCAGACATCACACCCCACAGACACCCACACATACACATCACATCACACAACTCTACACAACTCCACCTTCAAAAGGGGCTAACAGAGGACAAAACGGCTCCTTTTTTCGTTAGCGATCAAACCGACGAGACGTCCGAGATATTCCGCCCGTGCTACCCTTTTGTATAAGCCGTGTTTTTACTTTAAAGTGAAAAAGGTGAGTGAGAAGTGAAACGAATAATTATTGGTCCTTCGAGCCCTAGTGGACGGCACTATGGGCAATTAAACATAAAAAAAAAAAAAAAACATAAGTGCTGTGCAGTGCAGTGGAAAAACATATACACCTACAAAAAACAAAAAAGAAAAAAAAAAAAAATATATATATATATATATATATACATATATAAACATATATGAAAGAAGTGCGGTGCAGAGTGGCATACATATAATACATACACACATAGAAAAAAAACAACAAAACCAACAACGTGCGCGAAATAATAAAAAAAAAAAAAAAATTACGAACGGGCGCGAATTTCAACAAAAAAAAAAAAAAAAACGGGCGCGAATTAAATAAAAAAAAAAAAAAAACATGCCACTCTACAATAACAAACACACCAGCTCAACATAGTCAGAAAGGGTAGATAAAAAAATGGTCAGAACGAAACCCGTTCAACATGACCTAAATAGAAGCTTCCACAGACCCCAAGCCAGTAGCAACAACAATTTAAATAGAAGCTTCTTCAAAAATCAAACGTTCACATCCGAACAGTACAAGCAAACGTCATGCGAACTGTGTACAGGGGGGCATAAGCTCAAATCTTGCGAGAAATTCAAAAAAATGAATATTACCGATCGAAACAATTATGTACGAACAAAAAGGCTTTGTATAAATTGCCTTTCAAATGCACATACACTTAAAGAGTGCGAAAGCAAATTTAATTGCGTTTATTGTCATAAACGACATCATTCAATGCTGCATTACAGCACATTTACCAGCTCATCCCCAAACAGCGCAAATATGAAAAGAGCCACGGGTTTAGTTGCAACAGCAAATCCCGAAGTGCGAAATCCCGAAAATTGCCAAGAAGCACCATGCTGCTCAAAGGCATTAAAAACCCAAACGCTACACAGCGAAAATCAAAGTAGAGTACTACTACCCACAGCAGTTGTCTCCATCGAACACCGAGGAGAACTGTTTAAACTTAGGGCCTTAATAGACCAAGGATCACAACGATCCTTCATAGCGTCTAGGGCACAAAATAGGCTACAACTGCCAACAAAACAAGCCAACTTTGAAATTACAGGAATGGGCGGAAGAGTAGTTCAAAACTCTAATAAAATCTGCTCCATTACCTTAATTTCCCCCCAAGCGGATAAGCACATACAAGCAGAAGCTATAGTCTTACCGCAACTTACAAATATGCTTCCAAGCTATCATATAAATAGCAAGCATTGGCAAAAGGTTTCACACCTAAAGCTAGCAGATCCCAACTGCAACACTCCCGCTCAAATAGACCTTCTATTAGGCAGCGATCTCATACCACAGATAATACTCGAAGGTATTGAAAAAATTTCAAATACACTTCTGGCACAAAATACTATTTTTGGATGGATCCTAAGTGGACTAGTTTCGGAACCAGTTACCACCATGACCACTCAGGTTGAGGAAATCTCAAACGAATACCTCAATTCACAATTAAAAAAATTTTGGGAGTTAGAAGAACTCCCCCCCATATCAATCACAACCCCTGAAGATCAGTATTGTGAAGACTTTTACAAAGCCACAACTACTAGATCAGATAATGGTCGGTACGTCGTACGACTACCACTAAAACAACAATTTCCTAACACACTCGCCTTAGGTCACTCTCGCACCTCTGCAATACAGCAGTTTTTAAGTATGGAAAAAAACTTACTTAAAAAAGGTGAGCTTAAGCCAGAATACGATGGCGTGTTAGAAGAATACCTCCATTTAGATCACATGGAGGAAGTAAGCCCATGCGAAAAAATCATAAATGGCAAATATTACTCATTTTACTTGCCTCATCACGCAGTAGTAAAGCCAGACAAAAAAACAACTAAAGTAAGAGTTGTCTTTAATGCATCAAGATCTACTAGCTCGGGGAATTCCCTAAATGATATTCTATTTACGGGACCCACGCTCCAACCAGATTTAATGCTACTCATTTTAAATTGGCGTATATTCAAATACGTATTTAACGGAGACGTCGAAAAAATGTATAGGCAAATAGTCGTACATAAAGACGATCAAGATTTTCAGCGAATTATTTTCCGAAAATCTCCCAATAGTCCACTACGCGACTATAAACTTAAAACAGTTACCTTTGGCGTCAACTGTGCTCCATATTTAGCCATTCGAACACTCCACGAACTGGCAGAAAACACAAGGTCAGAATTTCCTCTGGCAACCAAAGTGTTAAAAACACAAACATATGTAGACGATATCTTGTCTGGAAGTCACAGTCTTCCACAAGCATACGAGTCACTCTCACAAGTGGTAAAAGCCCTCAAAACCGCAGGGTTTCCGTTGAAAAAGATAACGGCGAACCACCCTAATATCTTAAAGGACATACCTAAAGAAAATCTGTTGGATACCAATTTCCTTAAATTCGAAAAGGAAAGTACAACAAAAACTCTGGGGATCCAATGGAATGCGATATCTGACCAGTTTTCATACACTACAGAGTCAATATCTGCATTATCCGCCATAACGAAGAGACAAATTCTATCCTCTGTGGCGAAACTTTTCGACCCCGCAGGATGGCTTTCGCCAGTTATGATACAAGCAAAAATTCTAATACAAGAATTATGGCTAGATGGAACCGACTGGGACGAACAAGTAAAACCACTTCGTTTAGAAAAGTGGTCCCAGTTTGCAAACAATCTAAACGATATCTCACAGATACAAATCCCACGATGGGTAAATTATGTCCCAGAGCACAAAGTCGAACTACACGGCTTCTGTGACGCTTCTGAAAAGGCATATTGCGCAACTATATATGTTCGCACACAAAGCGACTTTGCGACCACAAGCCACTTGCTAGTAGCAAAAGCAAAAGTAGCTCCGTTAAAAACAATAAGTCTGCCACGACTTGAACTGTGCGGAGCGCTACTACTAGCCAAACTAGTATCCATGGTGCAAATGCATTTAAATATGGCAAAATACAAATTGTATCTGTGGTCCGATTCTGAAATTGTACTAGCCTGGTTAGAAAAACCACCACATGCATGGAAGACGTATATTTCCAATCGAACGTCTCAAATACTTGACCTAGTGGGATCAGCCACTTGGCGACACGTAGCCAGTGCTGACAATCCTGCCGATCTAGGTACAAGAGGGTGCAAACCGCTGCACCTTACCACCACCACCCTCTGGTGGAATGGTCCCCGATGGTTAACAGAATCTCCCGATTCTTGGCCACAATCGCCCATGCGCAATATAATAGCCCCAGAAAGTCGAAAAATCGACTCCTTTCACACAGCAGTGGAGGATACTGACATCCTTGAGCGATTTTCATCGTTCTCCCGAGCCCTCAGAGTAATCGCCTATATGTTAAAGTTCATAGAGCGACTTAAAATTAAAGTTAAGGGAGTTCCCTCAGAGTACCCCAATGCGATACATTGACGCACCTAGAATTGCAAAAGGCAAAGGTCGCTCTAATCGCATCAACTCAAACGCGCTACTTCAGCCGCGATATAACACTATTAAGAGAATCAAAACCCATTGACAAAAGGAGTTCACTCTTAGTTCTTAACCCATTCCTAGACACGAAAGGTCTGCTTCGTGCGAATGGTCGGCTTGCCAATTCAAGCCTCACGTATAATGAACGCCACCCTCTAATCATACCAGAGAAATCTCGACTTGCCACTTTACTCCTCAATTATATCCACCTACTTATGCTCCACGCAGAACATCGCCTAATGCAACATATAGTCCGCCAAGAGTTCTATATTCCCCGACTTAAGCCCAAAATAAAAAAATGCATTTTCATGTGCAAGATCTGCACTCTGCATAAGCAGAAGTTGCGCACGCAGATTATGGCAGCACTTCCACCGGAACGCTGTAACTTCGCTCTGCCTTTCACAGTCACAGGTGTCGATTTTGCTGGGCCTTTTCAAATAGAGGCGTCCATGCTAAGGTCGCCCACCATAATGAAAGGCTATGTGGCTGTCTTTGTCTGTTTTACGACAAAAGCAGTGCACCTCGAGCTATGTACAAATCTGACTAAGGAGGCTTTTCTCGCGGCATTTGCTCGCTTCGTCGGACGACGCGGCTTCCCATCAAAACTAATGAGCGATAACGGCAAAACCTTCATTGGAGCCCAAAGAGCCACTGAAAAACAGTTTGTGGATTTTATTAAACAAGTATCACCTGAAATTGTTCAGAAGTATGCTCCCCAAGGCATTAATTGGCAGTTTATCCCCCCAAGCGCTCCTCATATGGGTGGTTTATGGGAATCAGCTGTAAAAAGCTTCAAATCCCACTTCAAAAAAGTAGCTGGAAATTATAAATTCAATTATGAAGAATTCACTACCTTATTAACTCGAATTGAAGCCGTTCTCAATTCACGGCCACTCACAACACTCTCACAAGATCCCTCCGACTTCACAGCCCTAACTCCAGGGCATTTTCTCAAAGGAGCACCCATTCTGGCCATACCTGAGCCAGGCGTGGGGTCGCTATCCCTATTAAATCGATGGGAAAGAATCAAAATTCTCCATCATGATTTCAGCTGCCGATGGAAGGAAGAATACATCAAGGACCTTCATAAAAGGTACCGATGGAAAACTCCAGAAAAGGCACCACAGCTTGGAGACTGTGTTATCATACACGATGATTGTCTACCCCCCACAGAATGGCGGCTTGGCCGCATAGAAAAACTATATTACGGTTCCGACGGTCATATACGAGTAGTTGATCTCCGTACTCAAAGCGGAACGCTGACAAGACCGCTCGTGAAATTATGTTTTCTGCCAACCGTATCTAATGACAAAACCGCAAATAACAAACAATCCGCTGATATTACCGCGACGCAAATGAATTAGTCGTATACCTAACCAATAAACCCGCAAACGACAAAACCGTTATAAACCAACCATTCTAACCGCAATGATCGATCAAATTGACGATCCATTCCTGCCACATACCGTGGCACATTCGCCATACATTTACATGCCACAAATGTATAATCATTCCAACTTCTTCATACAGATCAATATGGAAGTAGATATGGCAGCAACACCGACGCCAGCTGTGAGGTCCGCCATGAATGTGCCGCGCCCTGGGGCAGCTCCAACACCACGAACCGCAGCGGCAATCGTCCCTGCAACCGCTCCCCGTAATGGCGCGCGACCACTACCACCTTCATCAGCACCGGCAACGGTGCCGCAACGCAGCCGATGCCCACTGTGTCGACGCACACACCGGCTGCAACACTGCAGCATTTTCCGAAGCATGCAGCCACCACAACGTCAGCAGGTTGCCCAAGCGCACGGGCACTGCCTAAACTGTTTGGCTACGCTCCACACGACACAGGAGTGTACGTCGTTTACGCTGTGCCAACTGTGCAATAGACAGCATCACACCATGCTGCACCGCACCCCAAAGCGGACCGTCGGGCGACAACTCGCCCCAAGCCGTAGATCGCAGCAGAGCAGCCATCAGGATCGCCCCCGAAGACAGGCGGCTCCACCTCCCTCCAGACCAAGGCGACAGGAGGCATCAACGCGGCGTCGGCAGCCCAGGCCAACATACCGCCGCTCCACTGGCCTCAGCAGTGTTGTTGCTACGCTGCAGCAACTACAGCGATTGCTAGGCTAAAATTCGCCTAGGGGGGCCGGGATGGCTAAATGAGTTACGCCTCCCCCCTCCATACGCGCCACTGAGCGCCAACACACCACACCAACACGATCCACAAGAAGACTCCACCCACTAACACACACCATCACACCACGCAGACATCACACCCCACAGACACCCACACATACACATCACATCACACAACTCTACACAACTCCACCTTCAAAAGGGGCTAACAGAGGACAAAACGGCTCCTTTTTTCGTTAGCGATCAAACCGACGAGACGTCCGAGATATTCCGCCCGTGCTACCCTTTTGTATACGCCGTGTTTTTACTTTAAAGTGAAAAAGGTGAGTGAGAAGTGAAACGAATAATTAGTATATTTATTATAACTATTAAAATTAATATAGACAAATTAATATAGTGAAATTCAATGATTTAGTACCAATCATGTGAATATGATACATTTTTAGTTTTATTAATTTAAAAAATAGAAGCCATTTCCTGACTATGTTATTAACGAGTTGTTCTTTTAAAGTGTGTACTGAGATCAATAACTATATACAATTCCCACAACAGCCGGTTCTGCGATACCGGAATTGACCCGGATTTTATCCGACCAAGGGCTGTTATTTCGACGATCTAACCCTGTTTGGATCGGTAAGTTTTAGATTAAGCTTGTCGTCACTGGAGCAACGCCTAGCAGCAGGGTTGCTCCGTATCCTCCTGACCCGTGCTGGCATCGAGTCCAACCCGGGCCCCGAGGTATTCTACTGCTGCGTATGCGCAAAAAGGCTCCATCCAAATTCCACCTCGGTTAGGTGCAATACATGCAATGGATGGAGCCATCTTAAGACCTGCTCGGGCCTTAAGACACACAGGGAGTGGACCACGAGTTACGTGGCCCCATGCTGTCAACGCAATAATGCGACATCTGCCTCAACGGCCGTGCAACCTGCACCATGTTCGCGCACTGCGCTGCCACTCCAGTCGAGTGGCCAAGATAGGACCTCCACGGTTCTAAGGAGCTCACATAGACAGCATAACTCCCAATCTGACCAATGGAGCTGGCGGAACAGATAGACGATACGACATTCTGCACAATGAATGACGAAGCCCCCACCAGAATTATGGGCACCTGTAATAGCTCGCCAGATATTACCATCGCTAGCGGTGGTCTGATAAATAGTATAACCTGGCGACCTATGCTAACTCTTGCATCAGACCATCTGCCCATAATTATCTCGATCGAGAAACCTCCTGACTTTATTTCTGTGGATAACCGCACCTATGTTAACTTTAACAAAGCTAACTGGGTCGGCTTCACAGAATTTACTGAGAGCACCTTCAACGCACTATCCATTCCTACGGACGTCATCGTTGGCGAGCGTCAATTCCGCAAGGTGATCGCTGCTGCTACAGCTCGCTTCATACCGGCTGGAAGAATAGCGGAACTCCGCCCTAATTTCCCAGCCGAAGCAGCTGTATTAGCAAATGAGCGCGACACCTTACGCCATGCCGATCCCTGTGATCCCCGAATAAGGGATCTCAATTTGGAGATTCGGCAAATGGTAAACCATCATAAGCGGACAAAATGGATAGAGCACCTGAAGTCCTGTAACCTCTCCACCGGTGTGAGTAAGCTTTGGACTACTGTCAAGGCCCTGTCAAATCCGAGGAAACATGACGATCGGGTTGAAATCCAATTCGATGGCCATGCCTCCTCGGACCCGAAGAAGTGCGCGAGCTACTTTAGCCGGCAGTTTATACTGCACCCTTCGACCGACAAGGCCAAACGATGTGTTACCCGACGGTTGCGCAAAATGCCAAAAGACTGCGCACCACTTACTTTCACCGATGGGGAGGTTCAGAGTGTCATCAAAAAGGCGAAATCGTCTAAATCCATCGGCCCTGACGGAATAAACATGCTGATGTTAAAACATCTAGGCCCAACGGGAGTAAACTACCTCACCAAGGTCCTCAACCTGTCGATATCCACTCTTCAAATACCCGATGTGTGGAAAGTCGGAAGAGTGGTCCCACTGCTGAAACCTGGGAAAACCACCAACAAAGGGGAGTCTTATCGCCCGATAACTCTCCTTTCCCCAGTAGTGAAGACACTTGAGGCCTTGTTACTCCCGTCATTCACCCACCACCTGAGCCTAGCAGACCATCAGCATGGTTTCCGTAAAGTGCACAGTACCACCACAGCACTTAGCGTCATAAACGCCCAGATAGTTCATGGCCTGAACCAGAAGCCACCCTGCGAGAGGACGATCCTCGTAGCGTTGGACTTGTCAAAAGCTTTTGACACAGTCAATCACGCAACGCTACTTGAGGACCTGGAACAATCAACGATCCCTCCAGGGCTGAAGCGGTGGACCATGAACTACCTGAGCGGTCGACACTCATCCGTACTATTTCGAGGTCAAAACTCCAAACTCAGGAAAATTAAACAGGGGGTTCCGCAGGGCGGTGTCCTCTCCCCGCTACTGTTTAATTTCTACATTTCGAAACTCCCCCAGCCACCAGCGGAAATTTCAATGACCTCGTACGCAGATGACTGTACGATATTGACGTCGGGCAATGGAATCGATGGCATGTGTTCAAAAGTAAACGGCTACCTCTCCGATCTTTCTCGCTTCTTTTCTGCAAGGAACTTAACACTCTCCCCCACTAAATCCACAGCGACCATCTTCACCAATTGGACGAAGGAGTACAGACTGGACCTGAACATTTCAGTCGATGGCACAAAAATTCCGACAGTAAATAACCCTAAAATTTTAGGCGTCACTTTGGACAGTCTGTGCTCTTTCACTCCTCACACGACCGCGATAACTGCCAAAGTACAGAGCCGCAACAAAATCCTCAAGTCGCTTGCCGGCAGCTCATGGGGAAAGGACAAAGAAACGTTGTTGGCAACATACAAGGCAATCGGCCGGCCGGTCCTCAATTATGCAGCCGCAATATGGTCGCCTGGATGCAGTGACACGCAGAATAAGAAGCTTCAGACTTGTCAGAACACTGCACTCCGGACTATCACGGGGTGCCTCTTAATGTCCCCAATCGAACACCTACATAGCGAGGCCCGTATGCTTCCGGTTAAGGAACATAACGAGCTCCTCTCCAAGCAGTTTCTGCTGGGATGTTTTCGCAGAAACCACCCCTGCAGACGCCTGCTTGCAGCGGAGCAGCCTCCTAGGAACATCAAGAGGTCCTTCCTTGACTACGTCGACGACATCAGACAGCACGCCGACCAGACTTCGGACGCAACTAACTTCAGACAAGCACTGACCGCCATTCACAGTGGAGCCATTAACACCTTCACCGACTCCCTTTCAGTGAATGGCGTAATACGAGTCAAACCACCACCCATTGCAGACACAGAGCTCGAGTTGCCTCGCGAATCTAGAGTGACCCTCGCGCAACTTCGTTCTGGATACTGTAGCAGGTTAAACTCCTACCTATCCAGAATAGACCCTGACATACCAAACACATGTCCTGCATGCAATGAGTCTCCGCATGACACTAACCACCTCTTTGCATGCCCAACAAACCCCACTCATCTAACACCCCTTTCCCTATGGTCCGACCCTGTCGAAACAGCTCGTTTCCTGGGCCTTCCGTTAGATGACCCCGACGACAACGAATCTAGAATTTATCACCCAAACGGGGATTAGATAATCGTTATAACAGCAACAACATCAATAACTATATGAGCAATATTAATATATTCAGTTTTTATATATATTATTACTTAACTGTCGATACTTTTCGGTTGGCAAAAAGCTACTTCCTTTATCTCATGACTATCGATTAATAACTTTTACTTTTCAATGACGAAATCAACTTCTGGACACGTAGAAAAAAAAAAATGCTGATGAAGGTTGAACGCAAACAGAGCTTTGAATGAATGAATCAATTTATGTTTTTTTTGTTCATTATTTAGTCCGTATAATTGTAATTTTGCATTATGTGAATTTTGCACACACACACTTTATGTGTTCCGCTTTTTCAGCTGAAATACACTCACTTGGTCTTAAGATTTAAAGCGTGATCTGTCCAAATTTCATCCGCAAAAGTTTCTTTAAATTTGTATAAAATGTTTTTGACGCGAATGTTGAATTGTCCAAACTTTTCCTTCGTAACAGAGCGGTTTATTTTTTTTAATAAAATAAGCGCTTGGCTCTCGGCACGTCGATTTCATCAAATTCCGGCATTTCGTGCCTCATTCCGAAATAAATAAAGTCCGATGATGCCGCTATTCCAGTATCCGCACCAAACGGCCAATATTTGGGGATGCAATTGCGTTTAATGAACCATGAACAGTAGCCACCGGAGAACGTGAATTTGCGTAATTATCTTGGACAATTTCCAAGCGTTGTACCAAAGTGAAACGTGACATGATAGAATGGCAAATCCGTAAACAAACATGCCCGCAAGTCTATATTGCATGACATGCTAAAAACATTTGTTCTCAGTGAATTTTGTTATTATAGCTTTAGCGGTTTAGGATATATTCACATTAATCCTATTAGGGGGCGGGATTTTAAAAAAAATTTAAACTGCATATGCCCTTTTCTAATGTAATCCTGTGTACTAAATAACAGTCTTGTATCTAATATGGAGGTTAGTTATGGCAATTTATTTGTTTTTGATTAATGGCGTTTTGTGGGAGTGGCAGTGGTCCGTTTACGCCCGTCTGCAATACCAACCATCTTACGCTACCAAGAAATATGTGTACCAAGTTTCATAAAGATATCTCAATTTTTACTGAAGTTACAGCTTGCACAGACGGACGGACAGACAGTCACCCGGATTTCAACTCGTCTCTTCATCCTTATCATTGATATATATATAACCCTATATCTAACTCGATTAGTTTTAGGTGATGCAAACAATCGTAAGGTGTACAACACTATTATAATCTGTAGCAACAGCGATAGTATAAAAACGCCATGCATATGCATTTGAAGTATACAATAAAAAATCAAATACATATTTACACATATATACATACATGTACATACATTACACATGTATATACATATACGGACATAGTGTAGTGTTTGAATGAAGTGAACGTGTTTTTTAGCGCTCTTAGTTACCTACGGCTAATCCTAGCATTTCACTGTGAGGCACACTAGTTTTTTTTTGGATTTACCGGGAAACCGGACGTTCTAAGTGGATTTAGCCTAAATAAACAGAGAAGTACAAATTTGTATTATATAAAAAATCATTTGCACTTACCTGCCCCTTTCTTTGAGAGAATTTTTGTAATTTTTAGTTATATTTACCATTTTCCCAAATTTTTTGCTGTTATTTACATAAAACGTGCACTTTTTCATTCTGCCGTTATGTTTTGATTATTCCCCGCTTCGTTTTCTCCTTTTCGTTTTGCTTTTGGTTGTGGCGTTGCCAACCATTCATAGCGTAAGTAAGGTTTTAGCGCTAAGGATTGAACATACCCATTGACAGGTGTACCCAAACTATTCTCAAGCTGAGGTATAGCCTCTGAGAATAATATGAGGCGTACACCAGAGAATCCTTTTCGGAGGAATTCCAAAATTTTAAAAACACCACCTACTGGCTGAAGTGAGGAATCCACCGCTGCTGGATCAACATTTAGTGGTGAAATTACTGACCAAACTGGGTAGTAAACTACAGGAGTTGAAAAATATGATATATGAACCAAGCTATGCGCGATCTACTGACTAGCATAATTAGCCTGTATAACAAAGCCGAGAAACCGAAGAATCAACCGAAAAAACTTATGGTTGGGAAAGCAACCCAAGTGTCTCCCATTTATAAAGAGATAAATACCCCAAAACGGCTGCGGGAGATATCGGGGTATTTACCCACCACGAAAGACCGGAAAAAAGCTGTTGAAAAAGTGCAGCCAATAACCAGTGAGTCCACGAGAATAATAAAGAAAAACACTAGCGGTCAACACAGCGCAGGCGCAAAATGGGTGGACGTTGTGAAAAAGAAGAAAACGAATCAGAAAAAAATTAGAACGGACGCCATCATAATAACCAAAATGGAGAGTGCGTCATATGCTGACATTCTGCGGAAAATAAAAAGCGACAGCGGTCTTGAAGAGTTGGGTTCAAACGTGACCTTCATACGGTAAACTATGAAAGGAGACCTACTGATTGAATTAAAAAATCAGGCAGATAAGAAAGCCGAATCGTTCCAAAGCGTCTAAGAGGGAGCGGTGGGTGAAATGGCGCTGATACAACCAAAATCCCACAACGTCGCAATAGTGTGTAAGGACCTAGACGAAATTACAACTCCTTAAGAAATCTGCGAGGCACTACAAAAGGAGTGTTGGATCCAAAACTTGCGTCAAAAGTATGAAAAAAAACCCGTAGTGGCACACCAATAGCTCTTGTATGCCTGCGTGCTCAGGATGCCAAGGCTGCACTAAAACTGGCCAAGGTTAGGATTGGGCGGTCAATCTGTAGTCTCCAGAAATACTCGCCTATCCCGCGTTGTTTTAGATGTTTCAACCTGGGATATGGCTCGAAAATGTTGCAACCCGACTGACAGGTCATCTCTTTGCACGCGTTGTGGAACTGGTCGCAACATGTGACGCAACTATGCGTAGGACAACGCACCGCAATAAACAAAGGCCAGTATATTGGTAGAACGACAGCATAACCAGAGCGGTGCAAACGAAATTGAGTTCAGGGAAACGTTTAAAAGGCACAAAGCGCTCCTGAAGTCAGCGATTACCCACAGCAAAAGAAACAGTTTCGAAAAGCTCTGTGATGAAGCGAACATAGACCCACGGGGAACTGCGTACAAAATTTGCATGTCCAAATTTAAAAAGTCCCAGCAGCCTAATAGCGTATCCTGTATGCAAAGAGTAGTCTGGTCATTATTTCCGACACACCCCTTTTCTCATACGCTAAGCCACGAAACGATGTTGCAGAGCCACCATTGTTGATCACTGAAGATGAAATATTGACCCCAGCCAAAAGAATAAGAAACAACCAAGCGCCTGGAATAGATGGTATACCCAACAAACCCCAAGGGAGCCATGACTATAAAACACAGTTTGTTTGCAAAAATCTACAACGCGTGCATAATAGAAGAGTTGTTCCCCGACCCCTGAAAAATACAGCGTTTGATACTACTCCCAAAGCCAAAAAAGCTACCGGACAAACCTTCATCTTATCGACTATTGTGCATGCTCGACACGTATACTTCCGATAAATCGAACAAAATTTATAACCCCCTATCGAGAATGATGGCCAATAAAGGCTGCATACGTTCCAGCCGGCGGTTTTTAATAGCAAAAGCAATGAGTTCCGTGATATTATATGCAGCACCAATGTGGATACAAGCGCTAGATATAAAATCATATACTAGACCAATAAACGCAGCGCATAGGGTCTCTGCATTCCGAGTAATAAGTCCTTTCCGAACGATATCCAGTGATGCTGCTGAAGTATTATCCAGCATGCCGCCTATTGATATTCAGGGGGACGAATTCGCGCGACTGTACCAGCTTTCAGTGCCGTCTTCAAAAGTAAAAAAAGAGAAGAGAACCAAGAGCCTAACAATGTGGCAGCAGCGGTGGCAAACCTCATCTAAAGGACAATGGATCCCCAGACTGATTCCGGACATTCATTCGTGGATAGACGGGGGACCTGAATTTCCACCTAACCCAAATATTGAGTGGGCATGGATGCTTTAGAAAGTATCTCTTCAAAATTCATCATGATGTTAGTCCGTTATGTCCAACGTGTACAGAGTGAATAGAATACTCTGAAGACGTATTTATTTAGTGCCCCCGTTTTTTAAATATTAGGGAAAAGTTAAAATCTACACTCGGCGGTAGTCTAGTCTAACGGTGGAAACTTTGACAGCACATACATATGTCAGTCCTCTGATAAATGGAAAGCTGTCAGCGAAGCGGCAGCTCTAATTATGACAAAACGGAGATACTTGCAACAGATTAGGAGTCAGTCAGTCTGTACCGTAGAGGAGGCCTAAATGTCCTTTTCTCTCCCATGAAGTAATGCTTAATCTGGTGGTTCCGTGGGAGAGACATGAGTTGGAAGTAGGTCAGGTTTAGCGGATTAAAGCTCCGCACTTCGGCTTTCGATGCTTCCCTCTACTATAAAAAAAAAAAATACGTAGTTAAGAAATTAGATTTAGAAAATGATCAGAGAAGAACATTCTACAAATAAACTCAGATTCAAATTAAAACGCACATTATACAAAATTATTGGACTAAGGTTTTGAACACCCACCACGATAGATGTGGATGTAGTATGTTGCTGTAGAGTTTGCAAAATCGCAGATGGGTCTGCCATTGTAGGATGTTTTTTCATTAAGGGGGTCATCCCGACGGTTTCAAAAAATCTATTTTTTTTTTGCATAAATTCAATCTAGAGCATTCATAGAATGTGCTGGTTAAGTAATTTTTCGGAATTGAATGTAGTTGGAAAGTTACAGATGTGAGAAGATAAGGTGTTTAGAGCACGTGTCTGTGTTTTTTCTTTAATGTGTTTTTGTCGAAACTAAATTTTTTAAACTGGGGTCCACGATTTCTCAAAAACGGTTCCATCGATTGCTTAAACATTTTAATAGTAGATCCATCATACATGTGCTATCGCCCGAATTAGAATTTTTGAGAAATATTAAACCGGTTTTTTTCAAAACTTTCCTTAAAAAACTCTGGCATTGCCGTACATACATACATATTTCGCAGCATTTGTCGTAAGCAGTTAGCATCTCTGTAAAGCTATTGAAAACATATGATTATACAAAAAGAGTACAGACTTCTCAAATGAACATTTAAACAAGTAGGGAAGGGCTATGTTCGGATGTAACCGAACATTTTATATTCTCGTAAAATCAAATGGAATACTCGTTTGAGATTTCTTTATATATTTTAATAATTAGAAGAAGGAACTGTTGCCTCAGTTATTTACATTCACAGTGAAATTAATTAGAGCAATTTGTAATTTTATAAAAAATAATATATAAATAAAAATTTTCTTGTGTTTTGTTGTATACGCTTATAATGGATTTTATATAGAATGAATTATAACTGTATTGAGGAGTATAAAAAGAAATTGTTTTTTGACAATGAATAAAATTTTTTATTTATTTTATCGATATTATTATACATGTTTAGCTTAAAAATAATAAATATTAACAACTTTAAGAATTATATTAATATATTAATTTGTATATAATATTTACAATATTAAACAAAAATTTTGTAGAGATTCTTATACATATATCCAAATTATATTTCTTTTTTCCTAATACTATTTAATTTCTATCATATATTTATACAATAATGTCATATATAATAACAAATAATATATATAATTTAAATTTTCTTAATTAGATTATTTACATATTTTTCTTAAAATTGTCTTAAAAACTACTGTCAAAATTCCTAAACCATTCCAATTCGATTATATTTGGAAAAAAAATGAAGTACTATTGCACTAAGTCTGAAAACTTAAGTTCGAAATAGAGACACAAATACTGTCATGATAGCTGTGTACTGTCTCAAAAGTAATTGCATTTACACGGGAAGGATCCATGTTTGGAAATGCCCAATCAATTTGTGTACCGGGAGGTGTAGTTGAATATTTTGCACCAAGCAGGGAACTAATGTTTTTTTCTTGGAGCAGATTTCTTATTGCAGTCCCTGTAGACATTAAACAAATGTTAAAATCTCCAACAATTAGCACATTTTGATTGCCTAACTCAGAAGTAAGTAAGTCCTGACAGAGAAAGCTAAATTTCTATATAGAACCAGAATATTAATATTGAAAAATGTAAACAAAACCGCTTCTAAAACTTTGCGGCCTGAATAAATTTTCTTTACAGCCTTTGATTCTATAGAGCAAGCAATACTATGCTTTGCATATATTATAATGCCCCGTTTATTTCTGTTGGTTGTTTCCGTGCTATCTATCCTCAGCTCGTTAATTGGAATAAATTCTGGTATATCAAAACTTTCGCAAGGTTAACTCCAAGTTTCTACAAAACATAAAATATCTGAAGATAGCATCAAATAGTCGCTTTTTATATCATTAATGTGAGCGTGAAGACTCTGAACATTATGGAATAAAATTTGATGTCCTGATGTTTGGGAAATCATAAAATTGCAACTTGTTGTCAAAGCTTTATTTGTGTTCAATTCCCTCAGTTCCCTAAATACGGGATCCGATTCAAAAAATTTGTTAGGAGGAATAAAATTTCTTATGATGAATAAACCTTCTGCAGAAGTAGCTCGACTACAAGCGACATATATTGAAGCTCTAGGCATTCTGGGTCGAGTATGAACTACAACTTTATTATATGTGGCACCCTGACTTTTATGAATAGTTATTCCCTCAGCCGGAACAACTGGAAACTGATTTATTTCAATTGAAATTTGTTCATTTCTTTTATATTGAAAAGATTTTAGAACTTTTTCAATTGGTGTCCAAGAACTTTCTAGAGGATGAGGGAGGCTTTTTTGATCATGCTATCAAACCAACAGAAGGTTCCAAAAATTTAATCCACAGAATTGTTGGAAAATAACAATGGAAATCAATTTGCATAAGTTGTCCAGCTGCCCCATTAACCAAGCCATCACACGTTTTTATGTTCAATGTAATCATATATTTGGCGGAGGTTTTTAGTGTCAATTCATAGGGCAGTCCCTGCGTTTCAGAAGTTTTGAAAAGTTTAACTCTTTCCAAAATATTATCATTTTCATTTATACCAATTCCTTTAACTGAGTCTTTTGCAGTTGAAAGGAAAGCTTCTGTTGGGCTTCGACTGAGCTTAAGGGCATTGATATTATTTGTCTCTTCATTGGACAAAAATAAATGTATGACATCATCGGGAACTTCTTCGAAATTAACTACTCGAGTTTCAATAAGTGATATGTCCTCATTTGTCATAGTACCAGATGCTATATGATTTAATGCAATTGCAAAGGCCTGATCCTCCCGTTGTCTCATTATCTCTGTTAATTCAAAGTATTTAAATAACTCCCACAAAGGGGAACCAACTAAAGTGCTGTATGTATCATTGGGATTAGGAGAGGATATCCACCAATCTCCAACAGGTGAGAGTTGCTTCAAATCACCAAACACTATGATCGGTATACCACCGAAGGGGCTGTCTGTCTTGAAAATTTGTTTTAATCTCGCATCAACAGAGCTAAACATACGAGCACCTACCATCGATATTTCATCAATTATGATTATTTTAAATCGATAAGTCTGGAATACAATGAATTAACTATGTCATTGCTAAGTGGCCCCAACTCTCTATTCAACTGATTAACAGGCAAAAAGAATATTGACTGAAGGGTCATTCCACTTATTTCGAATGCTGCTTTACCCGTAGGTGCGCAAAGAAGAACTTTTAAGGAACTTGGATTGGATCCAGGTGTAGATATGTAACGATGGTTAAGTGGTTGATACATTGCAGATATCAAGCGATTCTTTTCTAAATCTGCACCGCTAACAATATACTCATAAAATGGGCGATTTGTTTATAGCTGGTGCATCAAATGTGTCAAATAGGTTTTTTTCTAAAGAAAATAATTCCTCAACTGGAATTAAAGGGGGTATTTTAATAAGTCTAATATTGCAATCAGATTCAGTGCCATTATCTGTTTAATCTTCACCATGCAAGTCCAGCAAATTTATATTTGGGCTTATTTCTAAAAGTGCCAACACTCTGAACTCGTTTTCCACGATAGGTAGTTCATTTTGTGCACCTTCCTCTAAGTCTTTTTCATTATAAAACTTTCTAGGTCATTTTCAAGTTCTCTTTGCTCATAAACATTTCGCGGAAATACTCAACCTTAGACATATATGGGTTAAACCTTCTATACCAAATAATACAGGGTTTGGTACGTTTTATTAACAAAACCGCTACTGTCTTTAAGAAGCATGACAACCCCGCTTTCTGGTAAATTATCGTCTTCCCCGCTTCTTCTTCATGATATTGTCTTGTGCTCTTCTACTAGATTAAAAATATTTATACTTAGTGCAAAAACAGGTAAACAAAGAGTTTCTAACTGATCGGATCTTTGAATATAACGGTCTAAAATACCGGCTATGAATATTTCAGTCGAACCTGAAGGAAGGCTCTGAAGTTCCGCTCTAGGTTTCACTATTCGAACACATTCCTCAGGTCGAGAGGTATATATAAATATTTCTGCATTACTTGCTTCTGAAAGATGGAGCTCAATACCGTAATTTACTGCTTCTTGTGCAGATATTTCTGTGCCTGATATAAATGATATCGATATCCTATATGTTTAAGTTTTTGCCTAACAGTAGAAGCTCCCCTGTTAGACTTGTTAATATAATTAATTATATATGAACAGCAAGCATATGCATCCAGTATATATTGGATATCCATATTTGCTCTATGGAGTTCCAAAATCAGAGGATTATAAGCGTTTATAAAACGATCCTGTAATTTTCTTTTTAGAAAAATTTTGGGTTTTGTTAAACTTGATCTAAAGGCTAACAAATAGTCATCAAAAGACATATTTATTCCACTATCAGACAGGAAATGTTCAAAATCTCTTAAATTAGAAATGTCTTCTGTAGTCATATTTGAATTTAAAAGGTTTTGAATTTTGAGATAGTTTTCCTTGTGTCTTTCTGAGTTTTGACTTGTTTCTGTAAGAGGTAACATTGAAGCGTTGAAGGCATTTGTGAATATGGTATACCAAAACGACAAAACTGTTGTCCTCTTATTTCCCTCGTACAAGACCGACTGTAGTTATGCTTTTGATACCCCAAATAATTTTCTAAGTGGCTGACCGAACCATCTGTAGAAATATAATTGTCAATGAAACATAATGGGAATGTCTGACGATCTTGAAGGTTGATCCTGAGAGCATTATGAAGCCAATACATGCCAAATACATGCGGGGAACCTCTCTGTTGAATCTCCACTCTCCAGTAGAAATTTGTGACAAAATGCTGTACAAAAATGTCGGCATTATTTTTAAAAAGAATTTGTCAATAGCGTTATTCAAAATATCTAGTACTAGTAACCGCGAGATATCTTTCTTGGGTTGTTAAACTGTTGGCTTCCTCTTCCGAAATATCTTTAGAATCAACAGTTTTAGAGAGGATGAGCAAAAGCTCAGCCTACTGAGATTCTGCAGCCGATAAAGTGATAAAGAAGGTTGGAAGCCCAAATTAGCGAATCATAGCGATTGCCTTTTTCTTCTCAGCTTCCCAGTGCGCAGGTGAGGATCTAACGCGTTTCAAAACCTTGTAACCATCATCGTGTTGAATCAAGTTTAGAACAAAGTTTTCGTGTAATAGATTTTGGACCGTCACTTGGTTGCGGCCTGAGAACTTTCTAAGACAAATGGATGTAATATTCTTAATTTGTAGCAGTTCTAATTTTTTGTAATCATAGAATAACTTTGGAATGGTACACGCTCTTCTATCAAAATGGCGAATTTCAGAACGTATTATTATGCTATATGTTTCAGAGCATGTACGTTTCTGCCCAACGTATATTGTTCCAAATGATAACTCTTCTGAATTATTATCTTGAATTATGTCAATTGGTCTTTGTGCTTCACCTGGCGCTATGACTAAATGGTTATAGTCCAAGTTTTCTACAGGAATATTGTCAAAAAGAGTTTCTTTACCGCCTGGATTTAGCTCTGAAGATAAAAGAGCCGTGGGAATATTATTACCTGAGGGATTATCATGACAAGTTTGTGCCGCATGAAAAGATTGAACCAATCGGGAATCCTCTGCAGATGCAACAAACGGAACTTTTTCTTGGTTGTTAAATTCTGAAATCCAGTTTTCATTAATATGTATATTGTGCTCACAATACAGAGGGGTATTCACTAAGAATTGCAAAGCTCCCTTAATCTTTGCGGCGCGTATGATATCGATCATGTAATCATGATTGTATTCCAAACGCCTTCTGAAGTGGATTTGTATCACATGAGTCTCATCAAAGGACCTTGCTAGAGATGTCACAATATTGTTAACAGAAATTGGAAAATTAACAACAGCACCTTTGAGCAAACTCTGGCCTTGATATCCTAACGGACGCATTGTCATAAAAAACAATCTAGGAATGATGAGACGTTCTTCAATTAGGGTTAAATCTTTCAAACAATCCGGTATTTCAGGAAAGTCTATACCGCTAGCTAAACCTATTTTTGGAACGTTCTTTTTAACAATCGCATTTTTGCAAGTAGCACAAAAATTGTAATTTCCATCTTCCGAAGGAAATTTTTGCATTAAATAGAAGGTGTATGCAGCATTCGGGTGACCTTGCGCAATAGTTTCGTCGGGGTCTTCGCGCCGATCTCTATGCCCTCGAGTATTTCTTATTTGCTCTTCAGAGCGAATTTGTGAATCTTGCCGCCTTGTTCTATATTGAACAGTATTTACAACTTGCTCAACAGATCGAACCTCGTTATTTTCACGCCGAAATCAATGTCCCCGAGTATTTCTGCACGGGCAAGGCGTATTTAAGTTTTGTTGAAAAGACCGTACCTTCAGACTTTCCCGCTTGGTTCTATGTTGATTTGTATTGATAATTTGTTAGGACAGACGTACATCGGAATCTACTCTACGATTAGCGTGACATTGAAAATTACCGACATTGGACTTTGTCACCATTAAACTTAGTTACCGTTGGAAATCTTTAGCATTGGAGTCGCCAGCATTGCTCGCATACAGCACAGCACACCAGTTTGCCACCGCTAAGTCTCGTCGTTACCACTGCCTACAGCTCATATTTGCATGTTCGTTGCATAAGCATACATAAGTATAACTTGGTTTGATAAATTTTTTGCAGTAAAATGAACTAATCACTTATTGCTTAACTACTCACTAGAAATAGAATTATTGTTATTTAAAATAATTTTGAAGCCTCAATAAAGCACATACAAGATCCTGTTCTGCAATGTCTTTGGATGAGCTAAGACAACAACGCGCCCGTACCAAGAAAAATATCGTCGACGCCAGCTTACGACCAGGTGGAAAGGCTCTTTCAGCTGCGGAATACAAATGCCGTTTGGGCATCCTGGAGTCCTATTTCAAGCAAATTGTCTCAATTCAAACTGACATTGAAAGATTGGATGCCTATGATGGAGGACGTTCTAACCTGGAAGAACTTTACATCACAACTAAACTGATTATCCAATCGCAACTGGCAGAAGATATCAACGTTTCACTTTTGGACACAACTTGCGTGGTGTCAAGTCAAGTTCAAACCTTCCACCACTTAAGCTTACTACGTTTGATGGCTAGTATTCGAATTATCAAAGCCTTAGAAACTGTAAATGCGTTTCAAGTGACAAATGAAAACTATTCGAAGGCATTAGAACGGTTGAAGGTAGGGTATGACAACAAAACACTAAGTTTTTTGGAAGAAATAAATTCGTTATTTGATTTACCAGCAGTTATGAAACCAAATGGCATTCAGCCTGTTTAATTGATAAGGCTTCAGCTATTTATGGTTCCTTAACATCGCTAGGTACCGACAGCCAAATATCGCAAGCTATGCTTATTCATTTAATTTTGCGGAAGTCTGATGAACAGACCAACAAAAGGTGGAAGGAGTCGCTAGATTTCAGAACGCTGCCGTCATGGGAGGATTGCACCACAATTTTGGAAAGACACTGCCAATACCTGGAGTCACTGGAACAACACGAATGTTAGTACTTCGTCAACTCAAGGGGCTAACAAATACTCCACTTCGAAATCAAGAAATCAACCACGAGGCTATACATTTTCCTTCTCCAACATAACGTGTACTTTTTGTTCCAGTAACAACCATTAGGTTTTTAATTGCGAACGCTTTAAGTCACTAAACATTACTAAACGTTTCGATCATGCAAAGAAAATTGGATTTTGCATCAATTGCCTATCAAAGGGTCATCGTGTAGCCAATTGTCCATCATCACACAGGTGCAAGGTTTGTGCACGGCAACACCACAGTTTACTAGACCGCGGTTCTACTTCAGACCAACAAACACTTACTCAGGTATTTACAAAACAAGAGGCAGTCACGCATACACATAGGAACAATTCATCGTTGGATAAGGTCATCCTTACAACAGCAACAATTTTCGTTCGTGATGCATCGGGGACCTAAAGTTTGGGTACAGCACTGCTAGATTCCTGTTCAAAGTTGCTTCCGCCAAGAAATAAGCAAAACATACAGATTCAAAGCATCGGTTCATCGTCAACAAATATTAAATTCAAAACCTCAACTAACATCAAGTCGCAAGTCACTGGCTTCGAACTTCCATTGACTTTTTGTATTACATCGCACGTTGCTTATCAACCAGATCCTGAAATCAATATTTCAACATGGAATATTCCACGGAATATAGCACTCGCTGATGATGAATTTTATATACCAAAGAAAATCGACATGTTGCTGGGTACAGAAACGTTCTTCAGTCTTCTTTCGTGAACAACAGAGTTGCGATCACATATACAATTCAACTGTGTCAATTCAATTCAGTAGTTGTGAAATTACCCTTCAAGGATGATCCGACGTGTTTGGGCAAGACATATACTACGGCATTGAGCCGAATATATTAATGCACGAAGATAATCGAAAGTTCTAGTACATTCTGTGGAGGAGTTCGCCAACTGAAGATATTCGCACATATAAACTAAATACTGTAACGTATGGAATGGCTGCTGCACCATATCTTGCTATTCGGAGTTTGCTCTATCTAGCTGAGCAGCATTCAGTATAATTTACAATTGGCGCAAAAATCGTGAAGTCATCATTCTACGTAGACGACCTACTCTCTGGTGCTAATGCTCTAACCGAACTTGTACAGATAAAGCAAGAGGTAATACAACTGTTAGAATTAGGACAGTTCAAATTAACAAAGTGGCATTCCAATTATCATCAATTTAGAGAAGACGACTCTATAAAGGATCTAAAAGTAGATACATCCATCACTAGTACACCTGGACTAAAATGGAACCTAAATCTTGATTATTTTATTTGTTCATTTGAAGCAAAACTAGCACTGACTGGTCGACTTACAATCTGTTATATCATCACTTTACGACCCACTTGGACTTTTAGTTTCTGTTATTATAACATCAAAAATTTTGTTGCAAGAAATATGGCTACAAAAGTTGGATTGGGATAAATCTGGGCCACAGAACATTGAATTTGCTTGGAAAAAGTTTCTTAACTGCTTATCGGATCTTTCACTAATTAAAGTGACGAGGCACTGTTTTTCGACAGATGTGGAATCTCTTTAGATACATGTATTTTGTGACGCATCGATTGGTGCATATGGCTGCGCAATATATACTCGGGTTATCAACAAATGTGACACTACTACTACCATTCGCCTACTCACTGCGAAGTCCAGAGTGGCACTTACCAAAAAACAAACGTTACCCAAATTAGAACTTTGCGACGCTCTTCTTCTTGCTCGTCTTTTAGAAAAAGTCAAACCAACAATTTCTAGCAAATCGTTTAACATTTTTCTTTGGACAGACTCACAAATAGTATTACATTGGCTTAAAATGCATTCTGTAACACTTTCGACTTTTGTTGGTAATCGAATTTCGGAAATTCAATATTTAACCAAAGGCGCCCATTGAAGACATGTACCAACGCATTGTAACCCGGCGTATGCTGCCTCTAGAGGATGTTCTGTAAAAGAACTTGTTAATTCAACATAGTACACCGGACCAAAGTTTCTATACGAAAACTCAGATAAATGGCCAAAGAACAGCTGCGACGATAGCCACATGGAAGTTGTCAATAGGGAGAGACGAAAATCAGCATTCAATACAATTGTTAGTACCAATTACATTTTGGAAATTGTGAATCAGCGGAGTAACTACACCAGCAGCCTTCTATTAATAGTTTGGATGTTACGCATCAATAAATTTCGACATGGTGCCAGTCTTAATGACTCATTAACACTTTCCCCATGAGAGTTACATCACGCCTTACTTTGCATAATTTGGAATATTCAGCACATACATTTCGCTAATAAACTTCAACTTTTACAGAAAGAGCTTACGATAAATGGCCCATTACGTTATTTAAATCCTTTTCTCGAGTATACCGAAGGATTTCAAATACTCAAAGTTGTGGGTCGATTGGAATCAGCAGATATTCCAGAAGAAAGGAAACACCCTATGCTGTTGCCAAGCAAATGCGAATTTGTTGTGCATCACGTTCGCCATCTACATCGGAAACACTACCATGCAGGACCAAAGGCACTCGTAGCACTGATAAGACTTCAGATTTGGATAGTCAATGAGCGCGATTTAGCAAGAAGCATCGTCAGGTCTGATGAACCAAGTAATGGGACAGTTACCTGTCGAGCGCAGGTCATTGAAGCGCATTATTGGAAGAAGAGGTCTACCCTCTGACATCTTTTGCGATAACGCAACAAATTTTGTGGGTGCTTGCAACAAACTAGCTGAATTAAAGTCATTTTTATTTAAAACCGAAAACAAATA
Source organism: Bactrocera oleae (assembly GCF_042242935.1). Taxonomy (NCBI): domain Eukaryota; kingdom Metazoa; phylum Arthropoda; class Insecta; order Diptera; family Tephritidae; genus Bactrocera; species Bactrocera oleae. The sequence goes on from NC_091537.1 coordinate 31,265,402, forward strand.
TGCAATTATAAAATATTGTGCTAAAAAATTTATAAATTTCAATTTTATTCCTCCAAGAGCACCTCATTTCGGCGGTATTTGGGAGGCAGCAGTCAAATCGGCTAAGGGGCACCTCAACCGCACCATCAAAAATGCAAGACTCACAGCTGAGGAACTAACAACAGTCCTGGTTAAGATAGAAGCTGTGTTAAATCCTCGGCCAATAACACCAATGTCATCGGATCCAAACGATTATGAAGTATTAACTCCGGGACATTTTATTATTGGTTGGTCCGGGACTCTTGGGCACTCCCAGAGCGGAGATTGTCAGCTAACATCAGCAACGTACAACGATGGCATCAGGTCACAAGCATTAAACAGATGTTTTGGAACAGCTGGTCAAATGAATACATCAACGAACAAGTACGATCAAAGTGGTTTTCGAAGCGACTAACCATCAACAGCAACTCAATGGTTATCATCCATGAAGACAACTTACCACCTCAAAATTGGCACATTGGAAGAGTTATAAACTGTATTCCAGGAAAGGACTCTAAAGTCTGTGTGGTGGACATTCGAAACACGAAGAGAACCGTTCGGCGACCAATTCACAAGCTAGCACTTCTACCTGTTTGAATGAAACGGGGCCGGGATGATGGGTCACCGATTGAGAACCAATGCAGTATACGGTCATATGTTCTAATACACTTTTTGCTATTTCTTCTTCTCTATTTATTTGCCTAAAATATTCAAGGTCAAGCATTAGAAGTCATTCTCCTCAATGCAGTTAATAATTGAATTTGCATTGTGTACATACATGTTTGCTTGCTTGCGCTTACTTTGTACACTTTTGCTACCGCTATGTTTTCGTCCACACAATTACATGAATATTTGTTTGTGCACATTAGTTAGTCCCATTTAACATGTAGTAAGCTTAATATGTAAGCAGCCTCTTGCAATGCTGCGTTCCCATTTTTTATATTTCTCTTTTTCTTAATAAAATTAATATATTATATACGAAAGAGCAATAGCGTAAAATATGTACTTGGGTTATTCTCCTTTTATGAACTGTTAAAGGTATATAACTTACATACTTATATATATGAATTAATACAAAACGAAACTATGTATTAACGGTATTGAAATATTTCTTAGAATATTATTTAAGGAGAAGAGTTTTGCAAATAAAGTTAGTCTAATAGCTGACCACACAAAGCATAATTACTCGGCCCTTTGTATTTTATCGCTGTTACAACTTCGCTTAAACTTTTCTCTTTTTCGATATTTGCGCCGTTACAAAAAAAGCTTTGTAGCCCTACAGTACCTATTTGGAAAAGTCTTCTCATGAAGACTAAATTAACAAAAACTTACATATAATTAGGTATGGTATACACATATGTAGAGCAGGTATGTAGATTTTCTTCTTTCTGTCTTAATATTTAAACCTTTCATAAGCTGCTAACGTCGCTGGGTAAAAATGTACTTTTCTTGAGTTTACAGTTCACCTCCTGACCTTCTTATTAAAAGCTGAAATAATAGACAATAGCATTTATACCGATGGGGTCGCAGTTTATTTATTCCCAAATAAAGAGGGTATTTAGCCCTTTTGATACTACACTACTAATATTTATTTCATGGGATTTTTTCTAGAAGGAAATTTTTGCTCTATACAAGGTACAGCACTCTAAGAAACTTTTTTACATTTTTGTCTAGTATATTTTGTTATAAATTCAACATGATGGCTGAGAAAATATACTTATAGACTGATTATCACCAAATATTAGAAGAAATATACATATGTGTTTAGAAATGTATATCTATCTCGATTCGTTTTAGGTGATGCAAACAAACAAAACTATACTCTGTTGAAACATGTTGCGAAAGTATAAAAATGTTGCGAAAGAATTCAACATTCATTATCGGTTATTATTTAATTAAAATAAGCTACTTAACTCAAACATGATTAATGTGATATAAACTGAACCCAAAGGGTTAGATTTAATAATAATAAGGATTAAAAAAAGGTGTAGACCAATTTCATTCGTATGTAGCGATAAACCACATTATTTTTAAGAAAAACTGTCCATTTAATTTCATTAAATTATCAAATTAACGAAAACAAGTAAGGAAGGGGTAAATTCGGATGTTACCGAACATTTTATACTCTCGCAAAGTCAAATGGTATACTCGTTTTAGATTTCTTTGCGGATCTAGCCGCCTTGTTCTATGTTGACCGATATTTTCGGCAAAAAGTCAACTATAGGCACTACGGTCCACATATTCAGTACCTAGGGGCTTGAACAGTTTTGGTTCAATTTAGAGAATTTTTGGTCACTACTACTTTAAACGCATTATTCACGCAAAGTTTTACTCCGATACAATCATTGCTGCTTGATTTGAAATAATCGAATGGAATTTACAATGGTGTTATATGGGAAATAGGCGTAGTTTCTCCCATTTTCGCAATATAACATAGAAATATGAAAAGAATGTTATGTACCGAATTTGGTGGAAATCGGTTAAGCGGATCCCAAGACATGGGTTTTGCACCTAAAAGTGGGCGGTGCCACGCCCACTGACTAATTAACTGTCCGTCCATCCCAGAGATAAAATTTAATGTCTCTAACTTGTTTAGTGCTTGGTTTATGGCGCTTTTAGTATTTTTTAACAATACCGTTATATGGGAGTGGAGGGGGTGTCACCCGATTTCACCCATTTTCACACTGTCGGTAGAGGTGCTAAAAACATTTGCTTCCAGTGAATTTTGTTATTATAGCTTTAGCAGTTTAGGGGATATGCACATTAAACCTATTAAGGGCGGGACACACGCCACCTTAAAAAAATTCTTTTAACCACAGATGCCCCTCCTTAATGTGATACTGTGTACCAAATAACAGTCTTGTATCTTATTGCGGAGCTTAGTTATGGCAATTTATTTGTTTTTGATTAATGGCGTTTTGTGGGCGTGACAGTGGTCCGATTACGCCCATCTGCAATACCAACCGTCTTACGGTACCAAGAACCAACCATCCTGCAATACCAACCGTCTTACGGTACCAAGTTTCATAAAGGTAGCTCAATTTTTACTCAAGTTACAGCTTGCACGGACGGACAGTCCATTCTTTCAGGTGTGGCAAAACCTTATATAAAAAAATTTTGAGAAAGTGATTAAATTAGTCTCAGTTGTATTGCTATATTTTAGTTTGCGTCTGCTACAATTATATTAAAAAAAAACAAAAAACATCTTGAAGTGAGATATTTATAAGTATGAATGTGAGATTAACTCGAGGTTTATATTACAAGTATAAGCTTGTTACGGTTTAAAGCCAGGTGGAAAAACGGAAATCATATATATTATATATTGGGGATAGAGAAAGATATTAATTTTAACATTGCTCGATAACATATTTTGAAGCAATTTTATATATAAACAAGTAAGGAAGGGCTAAGTTCGGATGTAACCGAAGATTTTATACTCTCGCAAAGTCCAACAGTTTTGGTGAAAGTGAAAGAATCAGATGGTATTTAAAATGGAATTATATGGGAAATAGGCGTAGTTGTAATCTGCTTTCGTCCATTTTCGCACCATAACATAGAAATATGAGAAGAATGTTATGTACCGAATGTGGTTGGAATCGGTTAAGCAGATCCCAAGATATGGGGTTTCACCTAAAAGTGGCCGGTGTCACGCCCACTGTCTAGTTTTGAGTACGCCATCTCATACTATCCCAGAGATACAATTTAATGTCTCTGGTGTTTTTTGGTGCTTGATTTATCGCGCTTTTAGTAGTTTTTAACAGTACCGTTATACGGAGAGTGGGTGGGGTTGTGACCCCATTTCACCCTATTTAGCTTGTTGCTAAGTTGCACAAAAAACACTCACCACTTTCACTTTCACTTGCTTCCCCAATAAAAAGAAATAAGTTTGGTATGAAAAATGTATATAAAGGATTTTCAAATCCGCAATTTTATTATAAAGTCTTTGAAATCAGAAAATTATTTGAAAAACGATGCAAGTGTAAAAACGATGTACCGGCGCAGCATCGGTGCTTCGTTTCGGTGACTCCTTAATCGGGACACAGGAGGGGCTGCTGGTCGTCGGCGCTGTATCGCCCGAGTTGATGGTGGTTGTCTACTTAGAGGGCGGCTGCGCGGGGCAGGCGACTGACCGATGTCACGTCTCGGGTTGCGATGCAGCAACGTATGATATAGATCGGGGCGCTGGAATAACCCCAGATCGCGGCACATTGATAGCAGATCTGTGTAGAAAAGATTATTCGGCTTTATAAAGTTGTAAAATAGAAGTTGAAATAGGCATTCTACAAATCTTGGTAGCATGAAGGGGTCGTCTTATTGATCGACTCGTTAGTTTCTATACTTATATACTTATATATATGGATTGTTGTCGAGTTATTGTCTTTTCGTTTTTTCGTCGATTTATTGAAACGGTTATGAATTGCGTTTTCGGGATTATGATCGGTTTATCGTTTATCAGTTGCTTTATCGTTTATATTTGCGGTTGGTAGAAAGTACAGCTTCACGAACGGTCTGATTAGCGTTCCGCTTAGGGTACGGAGATCAACTGCTCGTATGTGACCGTCGGAGCCTTAATGTAGCTTTTCTATGCGCCAGAATGGGTGTTCCTTTGAGAAAGTGCCCTGGAGTTAAGGCTGTGAAATCTGAGGTATCTTGCGAGAGGGTGGTGAGAGGCCGTGAATTGAGAACGGCTTCAATTCGAATTAATAATGTAGTGAATTCTACATAATTCAATTTGTAATTTCCAGCTACTTTCTTTAAGTGGGATTTGAAGCTTTTTATAGCTGATTTCCATAAACCACCCATATGAGGAGCGCTTGGGGGGATACTCTGCCAATTAATGCCTTGCGGGGCGTACTTTTGTACGATCTCAGGTGAGACTTGTTGGAGAAAGTCCACAAACTGTTTTTCGGTGGCTCTTTGAGCGCCGATAAATGTTTTACCATTATCGCTCATTATCTTCGATGGAAAACCGCGATGTCCGACGAATCGAGCAAATGCCGCAAGGAAAGCCTCCTTTGTCAGATTAGTACAAAGCTCAAGGTGTACTGCTTTTGTCATAAAACAGACAAAGACAGCCACATAGCCTTTCATCAGAGTGGGAGACCTTAACATGGACGCCTTTATTTGAAAATGCCCAGCAAAATCGACACCTGTGGTGGAGTAAGGCAGAGCAAAGTTGCAGCGTTCCGGGCGAAGTGCTGCCATAATCTGTGTTCGCATCTTTTGCACAAGAAAATTCACTTCTTTATTTGGGGCTTAAGTCGGGGAATGTAAAATTCCTGGCGGACCACATGTTGCATGAGACGATGTTCGGCATGAAGCATTAATGTGTGGATATAACTGATAAGCAATGTGGCAAGTCGAGACTTCTCTGGTACAATTATGGTAGGGCGTTCGTTATGGGTTAGGCATGAATTGGCGAGACGACTATTCACCCGAAGAAGACTTTTCGTGTCGAGGAATGGGTTTAGAACTTCTCTTATCAATAGGTTTTGATTCTCTCAAAAGTGATATATCGCGGCTGAAGTAGCGCGCTTGAGTATATGCGATAAGAGCGACCTTTGCCTGTTGTAAGGTTAGATGCGTCACTGTATCGCATTGGGAGTTTGCTGATCCCTTGACTTTGGTTTTGAAATGCTCTATAATTTTGAACACGTAAGCAACTATTCTGAGGGTTCGGGGGAACGATGAAAATCGTTCGAGGATGTCTGTATCATCCACTGTTGTGTAAAAAGATTCGATTTTTCAACTTTCTGGGGCAATTATCATCGCGGAGTGGACTATTGGGAGATTTTCGGAAAATAATTCGCTGAAAATCTTGGTCGTCTTTATGTATAAGTATTTGTCGATATATTTTCTCAACGTCCGATTGAATACGTATTTGAATATACGCCAATTTAATTTGAGGAGCATTAAATCTGGTTGGAGTGTGAGTCCCGTAAATATAATATCATTTAGGGAATTTCCTGAGCTAGTGGATCTTGAGGCATTGAAAACCACTCTGACTTTTGTTGTTTTTTTATCTGGCTTTACTACTGCGTGATGAGGCAAGTAAAATGAGTAAAATTTGCCATTTATGATTTTTTCGCCTGCGCTTACTTCCTCCATGTGGTCTAAATGGAGGTATTCTTCTAACAAGCCATCATATTCTGGCTTAAGTTCACCTTTTTTAAGTAAGTTTTTTTCCATACTTTAAAACTGCTGTATTGCAGAGGTGCGAGAGTGACCTAAGGCGAGTGTGTTAGGAAATTGTTGTTTTAGTGGTAGTCGTACGACGTACCGACCACTATCTGATCAAGTAGTTGTGGCTTTGTAAAAATCTTCACAATACTGGTCTTCAGGGGTTGTGATTGATATAGGGGGGAGCTCTTCTAACTCCCAAAATTTCTTTAATTGTGAATTGAGGTATTCGTTTGAGATTTCCTCAACTTGGGTGGTCATGGTGGTAACTGGTTCTGTAACTAGTCCACTTAGGCTCCAATCCAAAAATAGTATTTTGTGCCAATAGTGTATTTGAAATTTCCTCAATGCCTTCGAGTATTATCAGTGGTATGAGATCGCTGCCTAATAGAAGGTCTATTTGAGCGGGAGTGTTGCAGTTGGGATCTGCTAGCTTTAGGTGTGAAACCTTTTGCCAATGCTTGTTATTTATGTGATACCTTGGAAGCATATTTGTAAGTTGCGGTAAGACTATAGCTTCTGCTTGTATGTGCTTATCCGCTTGGGGGGAAATTAGGGTAATGGGGCAGATTTTATTTGAGTTTTGGACTACTCTTCCGCCCATTTACGTGATTTCAAAATTCACTAGTTTTGTTGGCAGTTGTAGCCTATTTTGGGCCCTAGACGCTATAAATGATCGTTGTGATCCTTGGTATATTAAGGCCCTAAGTTTAAACAGTTCTCCTCGGTGTTCGATGGTGCTATGGGTAGTAGTACTTTGTTTTGATTTTCGCTGTGTAGCGTTTGGGTTTTTAATGCCTTTGAGCAGCATGGTGCTTCTTAGCAATTTTCGGGATTTCGAACTTCGGGATTTGTTGTTGCAACTAAACCCGTGGCTCTTTTCATATTTGCGCTGTTTGGGAGTGAGCTGGAAAATGTGCTGTAATTCAGCATTGAATGATGTCGTTTATGACAATAAACGAAATTAAATTTGTTTTCGCACTCTTTAAGTGTATGTGCATGTGATACAAAGTCCTTTTGTTTCTACAAAATTGTTTCGGTCGATAATATTCAATTTGTTGAATCTCTCGCAAGATTTGAGTTTATGCCCCCCGTACATAGTTCGCATGACGTTTGCTTGTACTGTTCGAATGTACACGTTTGATTTCTGAAGAAGTTTCTATTCGAATTGTTGTTGCTACTGGCTTGGGGTCTGTGGAAGCTTCTATTTAGGTCTTGTTGAACGGTTTTCGTTCTGACCATTTTTTTATCTACCCTTTCTGCGATTTCTTATTGGATTATTAAAAAGTCTTTCATCTGTTGCCACGTTGGGCATTTTTTTCGAGATAAGAGCGATTGCTCCCACAAAAGTAACGATTTTTCTGGTAAAGTGGCGGTGCATATATTTACCAGTATTGGGTCCCAGCTGTCTGTGGAAATATTTTGTGTCGATAGAACCGACAAGCAATTAGAAACAGTGGCTGGCAGTTTTATAAACTTTTCACTTGTTTCCTTTTGAATCTTAGGCAAGTTCATTATTATCGTTTCCTGCTTATCGACCAAAATTCTTTCATTTTCATATCTAGATTTAAGAGCTTCCCAAGCCAAATTGAAATTATCGTCATTTAGTGCGAACTGTTTTACTATTGCGCCTGCTTGACCATTAGTTTTATATCGGAGGTGATACAATTTTTGCGCTTTTGATAATTTTGGATGGTTGATGTATACGGCAGTGAACATGGCCCGGAAGGACGGCCATTGTTCATAACCACCATGAAATATTTCTGTGTCACATGCGGGCACCTTGAGATGGATGCCTGAACTTGCCTCTTGACTTTGTACTTGTGGCAGCTCTACTCGCTGATGTGGAGTAGGTACAATTGCTTTTATTAGCTTTAGTTGATCGGAAATCATTGCTTTAGTTCCTTCGAACTGGTCTAAGCAGTTTTCGTATTTGGCGTAAGCCGAAGATTTGAAATTTTCTGGTAGATCTGAGTCGTCACATTCTACGATTGCGTCATATGCAGCTTGGAGACGTTTCCAAAAATTGTCAAGATTGTCTTATTTGATTTCTAGTACCGATTCAGAATTTCTTGAATCAGCGAAGATGAAAATCGAGTGCAGTATCGTATTAGACTGTCACTCTCAGCAATGAATTTAGTGTAAGGAATGTCTTTACCCCTGATATGCTTTGTAGCACCTTGCTTTGAGCGTGTAGGTTCTGCAGGTGTACATGGACTTTTATCATCTGAAATCATGTTTTAAGAAACCTTTTTTTTATACATTTTTTTTGTTTTTAATATTATTAAATTTATTCTTAATGAACGCAATTGTTTTTTATTTTTAATTTTATTTGTATGTATTATGCGTACGTAATTCCTATAGGGTATACCTATAAGCGGATCAGCTGATACATATGTACTTGTCGTTATGCGCAATTGAGAGCTCGTCTTAGAGATCAATGCACTCTGTACATATGTATGTATGTCTTCAATCAATGCTTTATAAAAAGTGTTACAGTGATCGGATTTAGTTAAAATATGCGCCGTTTTGTTCGATGATCTGTTTCCATCTAGACGGCAACTTCATAATACCTTCCTCGTAGACGCCCCCCTCCTTATTTGCGAAGAATTCGGACAGCCACTTTTCACAAGCCTCTTTTGAGTTCAACTTCACACCACCAAGGGCATTCGTCATGGACAGGAACAGATGGTAATCACTTGGCGCTACGTCCGGGCTATATGGTGAATGCGATAAAACCTCCCATCCGAGCTCTCGTAGCTTCTGACGAGTCATCAACGAAGTGTGTGGTCTGGCGTTGTCCTGGTGGAACACTACACCCTTCCTGTTGGCCGCTTCTGGTCGATCGCCTGCTTCAAGCGGTCCAGTTGTTCGCAGTAGATGGTAGAATTAAGCGTCTGGCCATATGGGAGCAGCTCATAGTGGATGATTCCCTTCCAATCCCACCAAACACACAGCAAAACCTTCCTGGCCGTCAATCCCGGCTTGGCCACTGTTTGGGTCACCGGCCTTCGGTGAAAAAACTTTCTCAACTCAAACTTTTTTTTGTATCCAGCCTTCTGCAGATGGTTCAAAATGGTTTGGTGACTAACTCCCATCTCCTGGGCGATGTCACGAGATGCCATATGCCGGTCTAACTCGATGTATTCCATGATTTGATCGGTATTTGTCGTCACAGGTCTTCCGCCGGCTGGCTTATCCATGGTGTCGTTTTCACCGGCTCAGAATCGTCGAAACCATTCCTCCGCGGTTCGAAGTGATAGAGTACCATCCCCCAAAACACCATTAATCTCACGGAACGTTTCTCTATCGGATTTGCCTTTAACGAAGGAAAAATTTAAAATAGCGCGAATTTCGGCGTTAGTGAACTCCATGTTTACACGTCTATAACTGTTGAACGCAATATCCAAACTAATCATGCATAGCGTTGTTTTGTAGGTTATGTCAAGACCTTTCAAATTATGTATAGTGTTGCCAGATACGAGCTCTGTAGCGCTTTGTATAATACGTAGCCGCGAAATTCAAAAGACAAAAAAGCGGAAGGGAGATACCTTCCAACCTATATTATGTTTTGCGCAATCCTGCTTGTTTTTGTTTAACAAAGAGCAAGGGGTATTGCGGAATATTTACCAATGTGGACTTTGAAGCAAATAAGTATGTATGCTTGTATACCTGCGCCGGTATGTATGTAAATGCGCGTGTATATATGTACGCAATGCGAAAAGACCGCGAAAAGGAGAATAATTGACCGCAGGTATTCTCGTAAAATGTATATATATATATGTATGAACGGTGCGGAGAGAGCGAGAAATTGCAATTGGTAATGTGCAAATATTTACCGTATGCAAATTAACTTCCTTCTTTATGGAAGTATTAAAAAATATAAGTTTTCCGCGCGAACGCTCGTATGAAACCAAACGATCAAGTTGAGTGGTCCTGATGGAAGACTGAATCTCTTTATTTCAATTTGCTCTTATTTATACATTTTTCTTATATGCTTAAGTCTTACAATAAGTGTCAATTTACAATATTCGCTTATTCAGCAATTAGTTTTATTGTTTACATTGTATGGATGGCCTTAGCTTAATAAAAAGAATATTGGTTGCTTAAATAAGCAAAGATGCTGAAATAGTTTTGTTTATAATGAGCGTAAAGCTACTGTGTGTAGGCTGCCGTTAACTCCCTCCTCTCTAAGATGAATCGTCCCCGATTTAATATCATTTTTTGATAGGTTATTTATTTTATCCAATATAGCGTTATATGATATTTTTTGAGATTTTAAATTTCTATTTATTTTAGAATTTTTATAAGATTTTTTAAATTTTACAATCCTATCAATTATGTACATTATTAACAAAATTACAAGTATGTACAATAAAAATGAATGATGTTTAAAAACTTTCATTCGTTCAGCTAAAATATTTATGTTTTCACAGTTCATTTCTTTATTTTTTGTTTCAATATATTCTATAATTTCAAAATTATTAATATGATTGTTCTTTAAATATTTCCAAATTTTACAATCAACATTTTCATATATAACATTGTTAATATTTGTATAATTCTCAAAAGTAACAAGGTAAATTCCATTTATGGCATAGCCATCAACTGTGTTATTTCCGGAGACTAATATTGCTCCCTCTTTAATTACATCTATTTATTTATTTTTTTTCTTTTATTTTTTTACATTTACCTTTTTTTTTTGGACAAAATATCTGATATTTATTTTGTATTATTAATTTTACAATACGTATTTATCATTTCTTTTTTACAATTTTTTTATATTCATATATTCTTTTTTGCATTTTGCAATTTCTTTGTCAATTACTAAAAAAATATTACTTTATCTTCTAAATTATCTTATCTTCAATTTGTTTAATCACCAAAAACTTTGAATAACTATTGATACATGTAATGAATTTTAATGATTGTGCATAAAATATATCTATGTGTATTTGTATTCCCTCCTCTTTAGGTATAGGGACCTCTCCAATAGGTATTTTTATGTGATGTCTATCATATTTATTTTTATTACAAATTTCACAATTTCTAATGTATTCTTTAAATTGTTTATGCATTTCTGGCCAATAGTAAAAAGTTGAAATTTGTTTAATATTTTCGTCAAAGCCCCAGTGCGCTCTGTTATGAGTTTGCTCTATTATTGTTTCCTAGTCTTCTTTGTTTGGTATATCCATGGGAAAATTTTTTGTAAATAAAAACTTGTTAGTAAATGCAATATATTGCAGTAACAAGATTTGGTTGTAAAAATTCTTTTAGAATAATCATTAAATTTTCAAGTGTATCATATTCAATAATATGCCTAGTTTTATTAAAATTATTAATAGATTCGTGAATGGTAAAGCGACCTTTACTAAGAAGTATTTGTTGCTTGAATTGATTCAATGGTTTTTTAGTTGCTTGAATTTGTGTATTATCAGAGTTCTCTGCTGAATGTCCATTGATGAATCATCAGTTATATTACTTAAGTTTTGTCGGGATAAGGCATCCGCGACTATATTAATTTTTCCCGGTTTATAAATCATTTTTGGAGCATATTCCTCAATAATGGTATGCCATCATTTCATTTTTATATTAGGATTTATTGAAGAGACTGCAAAAGTCAAAGGTTGGTGATCTTTATGTATTTCTAAATCTGATACTCCATAAAGGTAGTTTCTTAAAGTTTTTAATGCCTAAACTATGGCATAAAGTTCTTTCTCATTCGTTGCATAATTCTTTTCTGTGGAATTCAATGTTTTAGAAATAAATGTAATAGGTTTTCCATCTTGGCTTAATACACCACCTAATGCATCATTTGAGGCATCGGTTGCTGATATAAATTTTTTATTAAAGTCGTTGCGTTAATTCTACTTGATTGGTTAGTAATTGTTTTAATTTTTCAAATGCTAAAATTGCATCCTGTTCTAATAAAATTTCAATTTTCTTTGACATATGCTGAGATACATGTCCATTTTCTCCAGATAAATGTTTTTTTAATGGTTTAGCTATTGCTGCGAAATCCTTGATAAATTTGCTATATTACTGGATATTAATCCAATCATTCCTATGAAACTTCGAAGTTGTCGTACTGTTTTTGGTAATGGAAAATTACAAATCGCTTCAACTTTATGCGGATCCGTTTTGCTTACATCTTTTGCAACTATATATCTCAAAAATTCAACTTCATTTTCAAAAAATTTTGACTTTTCTAATGATATTTTCATGCTCGATTTTTTTAGTAAGTTGATTACTTGATTCAAATGTTTTATATGATCGACTAAATTGCGTGAAAAAACAATTATATCATCAATATATACGTGACAGAATTTTCCAATAAATTCTCTTAATACATTATCCATAGCTCGTTGGAAAATACTTGGTGCATCCTTTAAACCAAATAGCATTCTTAAAAATTCGTATTTTCCATTATTTACTGAAAATGCAGTTTTCTCGATGTCCTCAGGCTTCAATAAAATTTGGTGAAATCCTGATTCTAAATCGATTGTGGAGAAATACTGTGATCCTCCTAGATTTGAAAGTATAACATTTGTATCTGGTATCGGATATGTATCCGAAATAGTAATTTCATTTAGTTTTTTGAAATCCACTACCATTCTTAATTTTGCTATGCCATCATCATTTACCCTTTTTTGGTACCACCCAGATTGGAGAATTATAAGGACTTTTATTGGTCGTAGAACTTCGTTTTTTAAAAGATTATCGATCTCTTTATTCACAAAAGCATTTGATGCTAAAGGATACTGATACTGTTTACTCCAAATTGGAGTATTTACCGAGGTTCTTATTTCCGTCCGAATATCCGTTCGAAACGGTAAATTCATGTTTATTGAAGAATGTTTTTATTTCTTATTTTTTCCCTCAAATATTTAATTCTTTCTTCATTTATGCCGGTATTTTCTTCGGCTGGTCGCTTGTCCGCGTAAGCAAAATCGAGTCGTGCCAAAATGGCATCGAAATTAAGAACCGTCCCGTGATTGGATAAAATGTGGTTAGCGTCGTTTGTAATTTAATTTCTTAGTATAGTTAATGCAGCAAAATATCTACGGCTGCCCCTTACATACAAACTCATTGCGTTATTGGCTGATTCCCTCCAGCTTACGTATTTAGTTTGTTTTCCATTAAATTCTGGTAGTGACTTGACCATCTCAAGTGACTCATCACAATTGATATGTGGATCGATCACTTCTATTTTATAATCAACTACTGTAGTTGACTGTGTTAAGTCCTGCAGTTGCCTTCGCAACTCCTCTACCTCTAATCTAAGAGAAGCATTTGTTGCAGTTATTAGTCTAGCAACAAGATTCTCGTTCTCACTATTTAGAGCCATTTTTTATTATTTTAGTTTTTGTATGTTTTAAATATGGGCAAGTTTCAGTTCTATGGTTGCCCTTGCAATGATTACAATAGTACAGCCTTTCGTATTTTAGTGTACTTGAATTATTTCCCAATACAAAAAATATTTTCTTCTAGGAAAGAATGCTTTTTATTTTTTCATATATGATCCTTATCTCGTTTTGTTTTTCTACTATAACCATTTAAGATTTTTCTTTTTAATTTTATTTCTTTTTTGATAATCTCCAATTGTGGCTTTTTACTTTTCCCTATATGATCCTTATCTTGTTTTGTTTCTACTACAACCTTTTAAAATTTTAATAAGATTTATCTGACCTACATTTGTCTGAGTCATTTGGTAAAGCGTCTGTCACTTTTGTCATAGTTTTGGAAATACATTTTTTATTTTATTTTCACATATACATATTTCTTTTTTTTGCCGTTATTACCTTCGGCTTGATTTTGTGGAAACTTCCTGTTCCTCTTTTTAAGAATAAATTTTTTTGATCCTTTCTAGGAAAGGAAACTCTTTTATTCTGGAGGGTCTGGAGTTCAGAATCGCAGAAATGAGTTTATGTTATAAACCGGAGGGTCCCCCTTGCGGTGGTGAATCGCGGTTTTTTAATATTTTGTTATATGGCTGGTCGAGCCATGATTTATAACATGGTTTTTTTATAAATTTGAGGTCTTATACTGAAAATATTTTATATTACTAGGATTATTACAATAATACAATTTTATTGTTATAAATTTAATATGTATTAAAATATTAACTTACTAGTTTTTCGTCCTTCTCTAAAGGGGTTTGTTGCTTGGTGTTATAATTCCTTTGCTTCTGTTAATTCCTGTTTAATTGCTTCGCTAGTGTTGATTGTTGTTTAATTGCTTCACTACTGTTGATTGCTCGCACGGGGTTTGTGTGCCTTTAGCCGCTGAAGTTTTTTTGCACTATTCTTTTGTTCTGACTCTTCGATTGCTAATATTTGATGTTATGTTTTATATTTTTTACACATTTTATTCAATTTGAATTGCTTCGAAATTGGCGTAGTTATAGAGCATCAATTTTGTTATAGTTCGCTGGCTGTTGTAGTTATTTCACTACATACACGCTTGTTGCATGTTTTGCAGATTCGTTTGTTCACAGCGTTTACACTTGTTTGCTTGCAATCGCTCTACCCATAAAACAATACTATATTAGTAAGAATAAATTGATTTCTTACTTCACGCGAACATATTTTCCACAATTCTCACTCTTCAAACTATAAAAATATTTAGTATTAGAACTTTTTGCATTTTATGGTATTTGAATCGGTTTTTGTGTTTTTTTTTTTAATTTTATTTGTGCACTCGCGTAGCCCTACTTTTGATTTTCGGGCCTTTTATTCGCGTCTCACTTGCGTAGCCGTACTTTTTTTGTTTTTTTTTCTTTTCTCCTCCCGAGAGGATACTTGATTGCTATTTTTTGTGGTTTCGTCACTATGATTATCCTTTCGGCTAGGGATACTTGTTTTTTTCTCCCTTTTCTTACCGAATATATCACGAACACATGCCCCACGCGTTGGGCGTCAATTAACTTCCTTCTTTATGGAAGTATTAAAAAATATATGTAAGTTTTCAGCGCGAACGCGCGGAAGAAATCAAACGATTATGTTGAGTGGTCCTGATGGATAACTGAATCTCTTTATTTCAATTTGCTCTTATTTATATATTTTTCTTATATGCTTAAGTCTTACAATAAGTGTCAATTTACAATATTCGCTTATTCAGCAATTAGTTTTATTGTTTACATTGTATGGTCTTAGCTTAATAAAAAGAATATTGGTTGCTTAAATAAGCAAAGATGCTTATTTAAGAAGCTGTGGTCTTAGCTTTATTGAAAAGAGTATTGATTACTTAAATAAGCAAAGATGCTTATAAAGACGTTGTATTATTGCTGAGTGCAAAGGAATAGTTTTGTTTATAATGAGCGTAAAGCTACTGTGTGGAGGCTGCCGTTAACTTGCACTTATGTACAAGTATATATATATATAAGGTTGTCAAATATCTCGCTTCCGCTTTTTTGCTCTTCATTCAATGTTTTATAAAAAATGTTACAGTGATCGGATTTAGTTAAAATATGCGCCGTTTTGTTCGATGATCTGTTTCCATCTAGACGGCAACTTCATAATACCTTCCTCGTAGAAGCCCCCCTCCTTATTTGAGAAGAATTCGGACAGCCACTTTTCACAAGCCTCTTTTGAGTTCAACTTCACACCACCAAGGGCATTCGCCATGGACAGGAACAGGTGGTAGTCACTTGGCGCTACGTCCGGGCTATATGGTGGATGCGATAAAACCTCCCATCCGAGCTCCCGTAGCTTCTGACGAGTCATTAACGAAGTGTGTGGTCTGGCGTTGTCCTGGTGGAACACTACACCCTTCCTGTTGGCAAATTCTGGACGCTTCTGGTCGATCGCCTGCTTCAAGCGGTCCAGTTGTTCGCAGTAGATGGTAGAATTAAGCGTCTGGCCATATGGGAGCAGCTCATAGTGGATGATTCCCTTCCAATCCCACCAAACACACAGCAAAACCTTCCTGGCCGTCAATCCCGGCTTGGCCACTGTTTGGGTCACCGGCCTTCGGTGAAAAAACTTTCTCAACTCAAACTTTTTTTTGTATCCAGCCTTCTGCAGATGGTTCAAAATGGTTTGGTGACTAACTCCCATCTCCTGGGCGATGTCACGAGATGCCATATGCCGGTCTAACTCGATGTATTCCATGATTTGATCGGTATTTGTCGTCACAGGTCTTCCGCCGGCTGGCTTATCCATGGTGTCGTTTTCACCGGCTCTGAATCGTCGAAACCATTCCTCCGCGGTTCGAAGTGATAGAGTACCATCCCCCAAAACACCATTAATCTCACGGAACGTTTCTCTAGCGGATTTGCCTTTAACGAAGGAAAACTTTAAAATAGCGCGAATTTCGGCGTTAGTGAACTCCATGTTTACACGTCTATAACTGTTGAACGCAATATCCAAACTAATCATGCATAGCGGTGTTTTGTAGGTTATGTCAAGACCTTTCAAATTATGTATAGTGTTGCCAGATACGAGCTCTGTAGCGCTTTGTACATAGCCGCGAAATTCAAAAGACAAAAAAGCGGAAGGGAGATATTTGACAACTATATATCAATTTATAATCTTCTACACGTATCTACAGGTATCTTCACGAAATTTGGCATGTAATATTATTTAAATCATTAATATTATCTCCGAAGAAATTGTATAGATCGGATGACTATAGCATATAGCTGCCATATTAACTGAACGATCGGAGTAAAGTGCTTGCATGGAAAATTTTTTTATTTGACGAGGTATCTTCACGAAATTAGGCACGAGTTATTGCTTAAGGCAACAAATTATTCTCCACAGAAATTGGTCAGATCAGATCACTATATCATATAGCTGCCATACAAATTGAACGTTCGGAATCAAGTTCTTGTAAGGGGCCTTTGCATTTGTAAAGGGTATTATAGCTTCGGCGCAACCGAAGTTAACGTTTTTTCTTGTTTGATTTATGTTTTGTATTAAGATTCGCGCCCGTTTTGTTATTTTTATTGTTTGATGTGTTTTTTATACTTATTGTACTTTTTATATTGCTTAGCATCATTCCTTTTAGTTATGTGTGTATATGCACTGCACTGCACTTATTTTGCA
The DNA here is from genome assembly GCF_042242935.1 of Bactrocera oleae. Taxonomy (NCBI): domain Eukaryota; kingdom Metazoa; phylum Arthropoda; class Insecta; order Diptera; family Tephritidae; genus Bactrocera; species Bactrocera oleae. The sequence goes on from NC_091537.1 coordinate 31,282,648, forward strand.
CATATATATGTACATATGTAGAAATTTTACTTTGCAACAGCACTTTTTTGGTTTTGTTTTACTGAACACTTACACTTATATGATATGTGTATATGCACTGCACTTATTTTGCACTTACATATTTACATATGTACTTTTATTTTGTAACAGCACTTTGTTTTATTGGTATTTGTATTATTTGCATTTAGATAACTTAAAGCGTGTTTTTTTTTTTTGGGTACCTGCACTGTATTTATTCAATTTTTTTTTGTTTTTCACAGATTTTTGGCAATTTCACAGCCTTTCACTTTAAGTTTTTTGTGTTTTTTTGTTGAACACCCATAGTTCCGTTCACTAGGGCTCGAAGGACCATATTTAGCTTGTTGCTAAGTTGCACAAAAAACACACACCACTTTCACTTGCTCCCGAATAAAAAGAATAAATTTTATATGAAAAATGTATATAAAGGATTTTCAAATCCGCAATTTTTATATAAAGTCTTTGAAATTAGAAAATTTTTTGAAAAACGATGTAGAGTTCCGGGGTGGCGCAGAAGAGGACTTGGCTGATCCACATGCGACGGCGATCGATCGAAAAGAAGGGACCGTATCCAGTCGTCGATCCCTTTTGTTGGCTGGATAGAGTGGTGAGATCGTGAGTGTGGTGTGTGTTGGTATCCCTCGCTGAGTTGTGTGAAGTTGTATGCATTGGTGTGGTGTTTTCGGGTGTGAATGGTATTGTTGTGGTGTGTTAGAATGTATCAGTGTTGCTTGTGAAATGGTTTGTGGCGCTTGTACAGGGATGTTCGGTGGGAAGGCTTATAGTTCATTTAGCCACACCCATTTTCACACTGTCGATAAAGGTGCTAAAAACATTTGTTCTCAGTGAATATTGTTATAGCTTTAGCGGTTTAGGAGATATGCCCAAAAGTAAGCTTCAATAGACCCCAAGCTAGTAGCAGAAACAAATTTTAAAAAAATCTTTTACAAAACGCAATCGTTCACATCCGAACAGAATAAACATACGTCATGCGAACTACTTGTATGTACAACAGGTCATAAACTACAATCTTGCGAGAAGTTTAAAAACTTAAAAGTTAACGAGGTAAAGTTCTGAGGTTGTAATTGCTTTTCTTACTTATTTAATTTGCGGTTGTTTCTTTTGTAAGTTTATTATTTGTATTGTTTGTTTAAAATTTCTTTACCATCGGCTTATTAAGTTTAAGCCTCGCCAAGCCAGTCTCAGATATGGCTAGAATGGGTGCTCCTTTAAAACCTCTCAAGAGGGATCTTGCGATTGTAAGATTTGTGATTTTCGCTCACTTTTTGGAAGTGGGATTTGAAGATTTTTATAGCATAAACCACTCATGTGAAGAGCGCTTAGATAAATGCGATAAGTGCCACCTTTGCTTTTTGTAAGTCTAGGTGCGTCACTATATCACATTGAGAGTATGGTGATCCTTTAACTTTATTTTTGAATTGTTATATACATAATTGTCAAAAGAGAGGTGTCGATTTTTCGACTTTCATTGGACAATTTTGTTATATGTATGTTATGTTAAGTGCGTATGCACTAATTTGGCAAGTAGTAGCGCGCCACATAGCTCAAGATTTTTTAAGACAGGATTTTTGTATCTTTATTGGCAAGAGCCATCCTGCGGGGTCGAAAATTTACATATTTGTGTTTTAAAAACTGATATTGTCTGAAGGGACTGTGATTTTATTTTTTCTGCCAATTTGTGGAGTGTTGGAGAATTGCGGCTTTATTGGTTGTCGTACGACGTACCGGCCATTATTTTATCGAGTAGTTGGGACTTTGTAGAAGTTTTCAAAATACTGATCTTCTGTGGTTGTAATTAATATGAGGGGCGTTTCCTAACTCCCGACATTTCTTTAATTGTGAATTAAGGTATTCTTTTGAATTATCGTCAACTTGAGTTGTTGATGTGGAAACTGGGTCTGTAGCTAGGCCACGTAGAATCCATCCAAATAAAGTGTTTTGAGCTAGAAGGGTGGTTGAAATTTTTTCAACACCTTAAAGTATTATTTGCGGTATAAGGTCGCGGCCTACTATTATATCTATTTGAGTAAGGGTATTGCAGTTGGGGTCTGCTAGCTTTAGGTGTGAAATCTTTTGTCAATGCTTGCTATTTATGTGATAGCTTAGAAGCAGGTTAGTAATTTGCAGTAGCACTATAGCTTCTGCTACAATTTGTTTATCCCAGACAAGCAATTTGTACATAATTTTTTGATCTCAAGAAATAGTTTCTTTTTTAAAGTACGTATGACGTATGTTTATTCCGTTCGGATGTGAACGATTGCGTTTTGTAAAAGCTTCTGTTTATATAATTTTTGCTACTAGCTTGGGGTTTATTGAAGGTTCTTTTTAGGTCGTGTTGAACAATTTTTGTTTTAATTAGTTTTTTATTTACCCTTTTAGCGATTTTGTACTGGGTTATTAGAAAGTCTTTCATTTGTTGCCCCGTGGGGCATTTCTTTCATGATGAGAGCGATTGCTACCATAAAACTAACGATTTTTCTGGTAATGCGGCAGTGTATACGTTTGCCAGTATTCCAGCTGTCTGTGGGAATATTTTGTGTCGATAGAACCGACAAACAATTTGAAACAGTGGATTTAAGTTTGATAAACTCTTCACATGCTTCTTTTTGAATTTTAGACAATTTTATTAGTGTCGTTACTTGTTTATCGACCAATATTCTTTCGTTTTCATATCTAGATTTTAGAGCTTCCCAAGCCAAATTGAAATTGTCGTCATTAAGTGCGAACTGTGTGATGTGAAGTAGGTACAATAGCTCTTATTAGCTTTAACTGATCGGAGATCATAGCTTTTGTAGCTTCGTACTGGTGAATGCAGTTTTCAAACAAGTACTTGGCGAAAGCCGAGGTTTTAAAATTTTGTGCTAGATCTGATTCTACTATGGCGTCATGAGCCGCTTGAAGACGAGTCCAATAATTGTTAAGAATGTGCTTTTTTATTTCTAATAACGATACAGAGTAGTCTTGAATCGGTGAAGATAAAAACCTAGTGCAGTGTCTTATTAACCTGTCACTCTCTGAAACAAAATAGCAACCTGTTTTGAGCGTGTAGCTCCAGGTGAAGGTATATGTTTAAATAAATGTCAAAAGGAATTAAAATTTTCTCACCATAAGTATGTAACCATTCTAACTTCTTTATCCAGATAAATATGGATGTGGATATGGCAGCCAACGCCAGCTGTGAGGTCCGCCATCAACGTGCCGCGCCTCTCGCCCGCCCGCGCAACTCCAGCACCACGCACCACAGCGGCAACAGTTCCTGCAAACAATCTTCTAGTCTTTAAGATTAGTTATTAAGGTAAATAGAGCTTTCAGGCATTTACATAAAATTTAATTTTTTAAGCTGATCGATTGTTCACATTAAATTAATGGAATACCAAACAAATTATAATATTTATATAAATTAGAAAATATATAAAATATATCAATATTTATTATTAAATAATACTTTTTTAGATGAAAATTAAATTATTACATCTATGACTTACACTTTATATTATAATACCAAATTATATTTAATAATATTGAATCTAACATACATATATCTATGTATATAATATATCTATTTTCTAAATCTTAAAAATATTCCGTCGTGGTCACTATATGGTGTTTCATATGTAATACATGAGGTCATTGCAGGATCCAGGTTTGTTCATACCCAATATATTGCTGTTTCCTACTTTGTGGTGGCGACCTTGGCCAATGATTGAAATCCCAATTGTTGTAATCGAGCCTCCAAAACGTCAGTTGTTGTTAGGCGACATATGTTAAAGTCACCCAGGACTACTGACGGTCCATTAAACTGTTCAGTTATCTGACGGATCTTATTTTCCACTTGGTTTCTAAATTCCGTAAGTCTATAGCGGGGGTTCCCGTACACAAGATATGATATGGAAACTGTTGAATCGTTTACGCTTAACAGTTGATAAACGTTTGCTGAAACGGAGCGTTCCTTTACAATGATCCTCTGATACACCTGGGCACCTATCTTGTAGTATATTATAAGGCCGTTGGTAGGGCGTCGTCGGGATGACCTTGTTTCTCCATCAAAGTGTGAAATAACATTATAGCCTTCTATTGGGAATTCTTCTTGAGGTAAGGCCCAGGCCTCGGAAATGCGCAGTATATCAGCAGAACAAATCAGCTTGTCTGATCTGATATCTTCAAAATGCTTGTTTAGGCTCTTTACATTTTGTTGCGATTTTTCAGCCAAAAATCTGTAGCATGTCGTCAAAGCTCCTTCTGTCTTGAATATATTAAGCTGAGTTTTAATAGGATCCTGCTATCCAAATGGGTTCGGAGGAGAAAATGTCTCGATTATATTTAATCCATTGGCACTTTTGGCTCTGAAATCCTACATATAAAGCTGATCTGCTTACTCTACCCTCTAGATCAGTGTTTTTCGAGCTGTGGGTCGCGACCCCTAAGGGGTCGCAAAGCCTTACTCGAGGGGTCGCCAGCTGAAAGAAAAAGTCGAGGTTCTTACACAACAAGTGGCGTTCCTTCAGGATTGATGACCCGGCAAAGGCAAAGTATGCAGAGAGGCGACGCGCTGCATACCTGTTGAAGAAGGTGGAGCTGCAACCGCCAACCAATGAGGAGCTCACAAAGGAGCTCCGAGAATCCATTGATTGCGTGAGAGCTGTCCTACCGTACTTCAAGCTGGAAGCGCCGGTAGTGGCAACAAAAAGACAGAGGTCCGCTGAAGAGGCTAAGCCGTTAGCTAAGAGACCGAAAACTAAGGGCGTGACTCCCGTAAGATCTTTTGCTGATGTGGCCCGAAACCGCATTGTCATTGGTGTACTGGATGAGGGTGACCCCGAAGGAAAAATCCCCAGAGCCCAATGGAAATGGGTGCAAGCCGCACTGACGAATGTGGCTTTGGAGGTGCTACTAAGCAATCCAGGTACACCCCCCTCATGTGCGGATGCCGGATGGTATCAAGGGCAGATAAACATGATAGCGTGTGACGACGAGAGATCGGTCCAGCTATATAAAGCAGCAATAGCTAAGGTGGGAGAGGTCTACCCCGGAGCCAAATTAGTGGCGGTAGACAGGAAAGATATCCCATCCCGACCGAGAGCAAGGGTATGGATCCCAGCTACACCATCGCAGCCGGACCAAATAATGCAGCTCATAAGAGCCTGCAACCCAAATCTGCCAACGGAGGGATGGAGATTCGTCAAGGCCTTTGACGACCCCGCAGCAGAATCTAGAGTGGAGACGAAGCGAGCCACAATGCAGATTCTGCTGCTTCTAACAAAAGAATCCGTAGAACCGCTAGCGAAAAGTGGCGGAGAGATCAACTACGGATTCACAAAAGTAAAGGTCATGACCTACAAATCAGACGCCGATGCAGGAGAAAACTTGGCATCGGAATCGGAGTGCGAAGTCGAGGAAGATCCAGTGGAGTCCTCGAGCGACGCAGAGATCACGGATCAAGGTGAGTGTACTTCGGGGTCTGAACTTGCGGACAGACTTTCCAAACTCTACACTGAGAGTGAACTTTTAAGCAGTACCATCGCAGCTGTTCAAGGAGCTGGTACGAGACGCCGAAGCATCCAAGTGTTCGATCATACTTGGGTGCGACTCCAATGCGCACCATAATCTATGGAGAAGCACGGACATTAATGAAAGGGGTGAGTTGCTCTTTAATTATCTAATAGGAAGTAAGCTTCTGTTATGTAACAAAGGTAGTACGCCAACATTTATAACCAGAAACCGATATAACACTGGTATCGGAAGAACTGGTGGATAAAATAACACATTGGAGGGTATTGGAAGAACACTCCTTCTCAGACCACCGCTACATTGAGTGTATAATTGAAGAAAATGTAGTTAGGGAAGAGAAATTTAGGAATCATAGGAAAACGAACTGGCAGATGCACATGCAGGAGCTAAAAAAGCGTATTCCTATGATTCCACCATTCCAACCAGAAAAGAAAGAGGACCTAGACATCCTCGTTAAGCGATTCACAGATTCTTGTCGTCAAGCACTAGAGGTAGCTTGTCCATTAACGCACAGTAGGGGAAGAATTAGACCTCCTTGGTGGACCCCAATACTTAAGAACATGCAGAAGAATTGCAGGAGGCAATTCAATTCTGCCAAACTTTCCCAAGATAATACAGAGTGGGATAACTATCACAACCACCTTCGGGCATACAAAAAGGAGGTAAGAAAAGCAAAAAGAAATTCGTGGAAATCTTTTTGTAGCGACATCGAAGATACGGCAGAAGTGTCCCGACTGAGAAAGATAATGACACAGTCGAAACATAGCATCGGATACCTTCAGAAGCCAGATCACAGCTGGACGGAATCCAGTAAAGAGACTCTGGGCCTACTAATGGACACTCACTTCCCAGACAGTTCCGAGAACCTCACAGGGGAGCATATAATGGGGAGTGAAATAAGCTCAGAGACCCCTCCGCTAGACATAGTGTCAGATGACAATGTTTATTGGGCAATAGGCAGCTTCAAGCCTTATAAAACGCCGGGACCAGACGGTCTATTCCCGGCCCAGTTACAGCAATCCCTGAGCTACACAATAAACTGGATAACAACCATGTTTAGAGGGGCGCTGAAATTGAACTATATTCCCTCGACATGGAGGGAAGTTAAGGTGATATATATCCCAAAGGCGGGCAAAAGCTCACATATTAATCCAAAGGATTTTAGACCAATTAGTCTTTCATCATTTCTTTTAAAAACGCTGGAAAGACTAATAGAAATACACATAAAGGACATACTAAACCCAAGAAAAATGGCAGTTTCGCAGCATGCGTACTCGAAGGGTAGATCCACAGAAACGGCATTAAGCTCAGTGGTAGCAGAGATTGAAAAATCTCTGGAAATAAAAGAATACACCCTCGTAGCCTTCCTAGACATAGAAGGTGCATTTAACAACGTCCAGCCGAAGGCCATATTGAGCGCGCTTAAAGATCTGGGCATATCTGAGCCTCTCCGGAAATTAATTGAACAGATGCTCTTGGGCAGGTCAATTACTTCAACGCTGGGAGCTTCAACGATGTACAGATCTGTCCGAAGGGGTACACCCCAAGGAGGCGTGTTATCCCCACTTCTCTGGGTCCTGACAATGAATAAAATGCTTGTGGACCTAGAAAAGAAGGGGGTACATGTTGTGGCCTACGCTGATGATGTGGCAGTCTCGGTTAGGGGCAAGTTCCCGAACACCCTCGCTAGTCTCATGCAGACAATACTAAACGAGATTAATCGATGGGCCGTATCATGCGGACTGAATTTAAATGCTTGCAAGACAGAACTAGTATTGTTTACTAAGAAACACAGTACTCCCGAAATCACGCCGCCATTTTTAAATGGCACCAGGCTAACGATAGGGGATAAAGCAAGCTACTTGGGACTAATTTTGGACAGGAAGCTGTCTTGGAAACAAAACCTGGAAGCGAGGGTAAAGAAAGCTGCTACAGCGCTTTACACATGTAAAAGAATGGTGGGGCCCAGGTGGAGACTGACATCTCGGGTGGCTCACTGGCTGTACACAGCAATTGTAAGGCCGATCATGACCTACGGGATAGTAGTATGGTGGCCAATTACAGGAAAGAAATATGCGATTAGAAGCATGGAAAGTATACAAAGAGCAGCTAGTATTTGCATCAGTGGAGCTTTCAGAACTACGCCAAGCCAGGCACTGCCAACAGACTTATATTGCAAGCAAATGGCAGCGAAGTCAGCTCTAAGACTGAGGGAAACCTCCCTATTAGTCGCCTGTAACAAGGGGCATTCTAGGATACTTGGGAAGTAACTTCGGATAACTACGGATTTTCGCAATCCGGGGGAGCTGAACCTAAATCCGGTCCTCAATATTGCCTTTCCCTCTAGAGAGGAGTGGGAACGGGATGTAGTGGACAAGGAAGAAGGGATTAGCTTCTATACGGATGGTTCCAAACTGGATAACTGAGTAGGCGGCGGTGTCTTCTAGGCTAAATTAGATACCAAAATCGCCTTCCGGTTACCAGACCACTGTAGTGTCTTCCAAGCAGAGGTCACTGCAATTAAAGAAAGCCTTCTTGTGCTAACAAAAAGCGTAATAACACATCAAGAAGTGTATTTATATATACAGACAGCCAAGCGGCTTTGAAATCTCTGATGTCTCATAGGATTTCGTCGAAGACAGTGAAGGATTGCCATGATCTTCTAGCGGATCTGTCATCCTATTTCACTGTAAATCTGCAATGGGTTCCAGGACACAGTGACATCCCTGGTAACTGCGTAGCAGATGAACTAGCCAGAACAGGCACCACCCTACAACTAGATCCTGGTAAGGTGGACATAAATATGCCTCTGGCTACGTGTAGATACCTAATAGGCAAACATGTCATTAATATAGCCGAGTGTCAGTGGAACCAATCCCTGACCTGCGCAACCAGCAGGCAAACGTGGCAAGAATGGAATATGAGCCGCACATGCCGACTGTTAAAATTCAAGAGGAATGATATAAGAACTCCCGTAGGAGTACTAACAGGCCACTGTCTAATAGGCAGACATGCAAGTAGGCTTGGCGCGCCATATAACGACTATTGTAGAAGCTGTTAGGAAGTGGGTTTCTTGACGACGTCTCGGAGGTTGCACAGATAAAACTTGTCTCACTGATGAAGTTCATCAGAAGTACGGGGTGGTTCAGAGAGGAGCCAATAGAGTGAGGGGATCACAGTCCCAGTGGTATCACAATGGGCCTCCTAAAGGCCTAAGTGTGTCGTATGACAGCCACTTTACCTACCTACCTACCTACACAACAAAAACACAATTTTAATGAGAAAGATGAGAGAGTTTATTTTTCATTAATTTATCAAATTGTGGTGTTATTTTTGAAACATTGCGTGAAATAGTATTGTAAATCATTTTCTAATTGCAGTCTATTTCTCTTTTTAGTTTTAATGTCTACCATTTAAGAAAATGTCAGTTCACACAAGTATGAAGTGGCGAATGGCACTAATAATTTAAGAGCTTTCCTTGCCAGCTCTGGATATTCGTGTTTTCTTTTCATCCAAAATACGTCGACACTTTGCGAATAAAATTCCATTTTAAGCATGCCATCAGTAGCTAATTCTAGAAGACATTCTTTCATTTTCTTGTTGACATCAGCCAGATCTATTGATTTGTCCAAAAAAGGATTTAAAATCCATCTACGCCCATTGTCAGCTTCAGAGTGCAAGTCTGGAAAGTATGTCAAAAGTTTCTCTTGTAAATTATGCAAGCTTTGTATTATGCAAGGAATATGTAACATATAACAAATAATAATAATATATAATGTAATTTATAACAAACGAAGTTTTGCGTGAAATGCTTTTACTTTATCTTTAGCTGTTAAAATATTTTCTTCTCTTCCTTGAGGGTTCTTGTTCAAATTGTTGAGGTGACTAAAAAGATCTGCCAAAAATCCTAATTTCAAGAGACAAATAGGGTCAGAAAAACGGTAAGCATATTCTGATTTTGCATCTTGTAAGTACATTAAAAATTCAGCTCTCAGTTCCAGAACTCTTGTCAATACCTTTCCTTTGGATAGTCACCTGACCTCTGTGTGATAAAGGATATTTTGATGAAGCGAGCCCATATCTTCACAAACGATTCTGAATAGCCGGGTTTGCAAAGCTTTACCTTTAATAGAATTTACAATTTTTATTACCTCCTTGAGTACGTCATTTAAATCAAAAGGTACTACCTTAGCAGCTAGAGCCTGTCGATGAAGAAAACCAGGATATGTTTGGTATTATCGATTTTGATTTAGCAATGAGTCCGCTATTTTTGCCAGTCATAACTTTAGCGCCATCGCTACAAATAGCGATACATTTTTTCCAATCAATATCGTAGTCGCAAGTGCTTTCTAAAAACATATCGTACAAACACTGGCCAGTAGTGTTTGCAGGAAGTGCTTTGCAAAATAAGATTTCTTCCGCAATACTGTCATCTGCTTCAAAGCGCACAAATACTACAAACTGTGCACAGTCGGAAAATCTGTAGATTCATCGAACTGCAAGGCAAAATGTTGGCTATTCTTTAATTTTTCGACTACTTGTTCTTGAATATCCTTGGCCATATCGTTTATTCTGCGTGAAATAGTATTGTCAGAAAGTGGTATTTTTTTTAAATTTGTTTGCCTCCTGCTTACTGACCATAATTTCAACCATATCGAGTGCCGCTAGCTAATAATGTTGACTCGTTGACACTGGATGCCTGAAAATAAACCAAACAATATACAAGTGAACAGTCAACAAAAATTAAGGACGCGGGACCTTTGCACACCGAAATTAAGTATAATCAAAAGTTGTATACAAATAACAAAGAAATAAACTCCAACAGTAAAAATATAGTATAAAAAAACTAAAAAACTAGCTTTGACGATAACGTAAACTAAAAAATCAAAAATAATTGTTAATATGGAAAATAAATAAATAAATAAAAATAGTATTGCTGTGAAAAAAGGGTGGGACGCTTTTTAAGAACTGGTTTATAGTGCACCCCACGCTTTTTTCATTATTTTCTTACTTACCTGAATTATAGTACTTTGCTGCTGACTAAGAGCTTTCAACTTTCGTTCAAAGAAATCCAACGGCAGCTTCTTTTTAATGCTTGGTTGTGAGATGCCGCATAAGCTTTGACAGTTTCATACTCGTGATAAAACATCGCCGAAAAATAAAACATTGAGGTTTATTATTTACGACTGTGAACCCGTATTTCAAATAACTGTCATCGTAATGTCTATTTTTTTTCGGATTCGATTCACCACCACCGCTATTGATACTCGTACCAGATGTTGAAGGCTGCGATCTTTTGAGAAATTTATCCATTTTATAAACGTGCAGAGCAAGCGAAAAAACAAAAGAATGACGTTTGAACTCATGGGCGACTACGCTTAACTGAGTGATGAGAGTTGAAACAAAAGAACATTGCGGGTGGCGCGCGCGGGCGCTTGTTGTTACGGCAACGACGCAGTATGACCCGCGTGAATTATAGATAAATTTGCCAAAATAGGAAAAACTTATTACCTAACGTATGTAGTCTTTTAATTAAAATTAAATTATTTCTTTGACTTACTATGACACAAGGGGGTCGCCAGAATATTTCAGCCTGTAAAGGGGTCGCGAAATCAAAAAGATTGAAAAACTCTGCTCTAGAAGAACAACAACTTGTGTGTATGTTCCACCTGGACTTTATTTGCTCATTTTGCTTATATTGGAATGATCGGACCACGCTCATGATGTCCGTAGAGTCCTCCTGTAAGGCATTCAATTCAAGTTGGGGCTTTAAGTTTTTTTACGTTGTGCTGCAGTTTTCTTCTAATGGAGAAATTCCCTGCATTTATTTCCTCCATAGCTTCTCTCAATAGTGTTAATACTCCTTTATTGGATTTATTTATGTAATTAATGATATAGCTACAGCAAGCGTATGCATCCAGAATGAATTGAATATATTATATTTTGTCTGTCTGCCTGAAAATTTTCTCTTTAGCAAAATGTGTGGCTTTTTTACAGTTAAGTGATGAGCAAGCTTGTATCCTTCATAATCAGTCTTTAATCTCTTATCCCCAAACAATTTTGGAAGCAGTTCAACCGTATTATTTCTTCCGCTGGGAGGTCCGTTAGAGTTAATAGTTCCTGTATTTTTGGAATTGAACTTTGTGTTGCTCAATATCTTTCCCAAATATTTCTGTCCGCGGATATGGCATGTTGAATCGGCACACTTGTTTTCCATGAGACCTACTAGGCAAACTCGACCATTTCTGTGTTTTTCAATTCTAGTAAGTCCAAATCATCAGTACATGCCATGACAATGTGGAGATCGCCTATGCTAGAATTCAATTCTGTAATAGTAACGGACTACTAAATACTTTCCAAACAGTCCGTTTTGTAATAATTTTAGCATTTGACGAAATCGATTGTCGAAATACCTGGAACTGGATTTGATAGAGCAGTAGCTTCCTCTTCCTCTTTATCCACCAGTTTCTTCAATATGACTAACAACTCAGGCCATTTTGTTTCTGCATTGTGATAAAAAATGTTGGCAAACCAAACTGGCGGATCATGGCTAAATCATTCTTCTTTTCAGCAACCCAATGTGAAGGTGAGGATCGAAGTCCTTTGAGTACATGATAGCCGTTATCATGCTGGATAATGTTGCTGCAGCGTCGAATTTTAGAACGTGCAATTTTACTGTAAGTTGTTGTGGATGTTATCTGATTTCCACAGTAAATCGTTGGAAACGACAATTCTTGAGCATCATCGTCGGTTGTCCAGCATTTGCCAGCCAATCACTTGACATTTGTATATTATGCTTGACGTAGAGCTTTGTACCCAGCAATTAGTTCAGTGCCTCCAATATCTTTGCTGGTCGCACTGTCTCCGTCATAAAATTTTGCCCATATTCTAATCGACCTTTCAGGTGCACTTAAATATAATAATATGGCTGTTATCAAATCTTCGTGGCAGCATGGTGACTCTTTGCAACAGATATCGGGATATTTACCACTGCTCCACGACTTGTCGTTCATATCCTAGGGATATGATGCACATAAATGGGATCCTCGGTCGTATTAGTCTTTTTTACAGACACGTTAAGTCCTGAAGGCATTCCGGAATATCAGGAAACTCCAATCCTTCGGAGAGGCAACAATGCGATAGCCTTTCCCAACAATACGATAGCGTGTGTTGCAAAAGTTGTACTTTTGGTTCGAAGACGGAAATTTTGATGGCACGTAAAACACTTTTCTGGCATCTTCTGAGTTTTGTTGAAGTTTGACGCTTTTCTAGTTTTTTCACTTGGTGAGGGATCAGAAGAAAGTTCAATACCTGGTTTGCCTTTCGCTTTCTAACTGACGATTTGTTGGATCCGATCTATACAATTGTACTACAATATTTCCAACGTTGGTTCCAGCTCGTTTGCAAGTTGTTACCTGGTTTGCTGGCGGGTCACTCTTTTTTAAGAAGAATTTAAAATTTGCTCACAAAGTCTTCTTATTGGATCTTCTCGACGACTTTTCCTCAGTGCTGTATCTCGTTGTCTCTCTTCTTCTCTTATTATTGGATTCTTTGAATTTTCTGCAATTGAAAATATAAAAGGCTGGTGATCTGTAAAAATGTGGATATTTTTTAAACAATAAAGGTAATGCGAAATCTTTTAAGTGCCAAGACTATGGCAAGTAATTCGCTCTCATTTGTTGTGTAGTTCCTTTCTGTTGCAGAAAGCGTTCGCGAAAACATAGCTATTGGTATGTTATTTTGTGAGAGTACAGCTATTACTGAAGCATCAGTTGTTGGCTCAAAAGGCTGTTGAAAATCTCGGTACTGCAGAAGAACATCTTCAGATACTAAAATCATTTTAATTTTTTCGAACGCACTTTTTGCATCCATTGAATAAAGTGTTACCGTAATGTCCTTTGACATGCTTGCAGTTACGTGTCCATTTTTTCCCTGTAGGTATTTGGTAACACGTAAAGTGTTGAGAACTTTATAGTTGATAATATCATACACTTTACTTGTAGACGTTTTTATGCCATTTCGTGAAACTACAAATCCTAAAAATTCTACCTCGGTCTAAAAAAAAAACCCGATTTAGCTGCCGAAAATCCATGTTTATAAACTCTGCTCTGTAAGGATAACATTTAGAATAAATTGGGTACAGTACGAATTGTGGCTTCCACGTTCGGATTATGTGGTAATGTTCTATGTGGGGGTGCAAATGCATTTAAATTTTTGAAGTGAATACTTCTTTGGCTGCATCAGAGTGATTTTTCAAGGTCGCGTCACGACACGTTTTTTAAATTTCGTATCCCTTTTGGTTAGCCATCAGCATATTGTAGCAATGCATGTGTTGTTGTTTTGCGCTCACTCTTCGACATACATACTATACATACATTTTGATACGTATGCTTGATCGATTCATTTCGCAGGCTTTTAGCACATTGGCACATACATACCAGACATCTGCATTGATGCACCGGAACTACAGGGGGGCTCCGTCCAAACCGTAATAGCCTTTTTTCCGTGTGAGTAATCAACTTACATCGATTGACCATCATGAGGTTGGTAAACATGCTTGTCGAATCAAGCCGAGGCATCACAAAAAGACCATGCCATCGAGATACGTATGTTCGTGTTCAAGAAACAATCGCGGCTGTTGCATCGCCAATTCAAGAGTTTCGACTGGAATTTTCACAAAAAATTATTGAAATGGCCGAAGAAGACTATAACTTAATGGATTGCTTGTTAATATCTGATTAGAAACTCTACTATCCGCTGGACCCCAAGGTCACCTGACCTGACTGCACCACACCTTTTTTATGGAGCTATCTCATGCAATAGATGTTCAAAACAAACCAATAAATCGATAATTTTGGCAATCTCCACTTCAACCCTTCAGATAAAAATTCAAAAAACTACACTTATTCTATAATATTCATTTATATCTAAAGAAATATTATTAGTTTATGTATTAATGTTTATAAAACGAATGTAAAAACATTAAACTGTTGCGGGCATTAGGACTTAATCTGTTTAACTTCTCAGTAACGACATTTCCTGCTAGGGAAAATGCTCGCTCGGCTGCTGCACTATTTTCAAGAATGGAAAGCACCTGCAGCGCAAACTTGGAGAGTTTTGGATAAAATTGTTCATTATTTTTCCATTACTTAACAACTTCTTGTCTTTACTTATCAGTACCGTTTCATTACAATATTTTTCCATTCATATCGGAGAAAAAGAATTTATATTTAAGTATTGGGGATTCTATATCTGAACTTTTTGAGGAAGATGTGGCCGAGCTATGTGGATTTAAGTTCATGGGTAGGCTATCACTAGTTGTGGGAATGGGTTCGGAAAAATTGGTATTATCTAGCTTTTCCATTTCTAATAAACAAAAATCTTTAATTTCATACAAATCATACTCTTGTATGTTAATTGCCGGTGGATACGAAAAAAAGATGCCACTTTACGGAGATAAGTTTTTTCCCATATTTCACTAACATTTTGGCTTAATTTTTCTTTTAAAGCTAAAGCTTTTTTATTGATTTTTCAAAAGATGATAACTTTGTGTACATTTATCCGATTTAAGTCAAATATGCGCCGTTTTGTTCGTAAACTTGTTGCCAACGAGATGCCAACTTCATTATACCCCTCTCGTAGAAGACTGCGTCCCTATTGCCAACTCGGAGTGCCAATTTTCACAGGCCTCTCTTGAGGCCAACTTCTCACCATTAAGCGCGTTCGCCATGGACAGGAAAAGATGGTAATCACTATAAGGTGGGTGCATTAGAACCTCCCATCCGAGCTCCAGGAGCTTCTGGCGAGTCACCAAAGACGTGTGTGGCCTGGCGTTGTCCTGATGGAAACAATTCGGCCTCTGTTGATCAAAGATGGCCTCTTCTGGATGTTTGCTGGCTTCAAGCGGTCCAGTTGTTGGCAGTAGAGGGCCGAATTGAGCGTTTGGCCATAGGGGAGCAGCTCGCAGTAGATGATTCCTTGCCCATCCCACCAAACACACAGCAAAACCTTCCTGGCCGTCAATCAGGTCTTGGCCACCATCTGGGCCACTTCCCCGAGCTTTGACCACGACCGTTTGCGCTCGATGTTATCATAAGTGACCCATTTTTCATCGCCAGTCACAATCCGCTTCAGAAGCGGGTCGATTTTGTTGCGATTCAGTAGCGATTTGCAGATGGAAATTCGGTCCATCATGTTTTTTGCGTTAGTTCGTGTGACACCCAAACATCGAGCTCCTTTTTGAATCCAAGGTTGCAAATGGTTCCAAACGGTTTTCTGGCTTATCTTTAGTTCTTCAGCAATTAAATAAGTGCTCACGTGACGGTCTGTTTCCACTATTTCCATGATTTTATCGCAATTTTCGACGACAGGCCTCCCAACGCGGGGTTCAACTTTGACATCGAAATTACCGGAACGGAACCTAGCAAATCACTTTTGTGCTACACGTTCGTTTACAGTATCGGTCCCATAAACTGAATTAATGTTTTCAGCCGCTTTGGCTGCTTTTTCGCTTTGATTGAAAAAAAATTGTAAAATATAGCGAATTTTCTCTTTGTTGGTGTCCATCTTTGACGAGCGCTCACAACGAACTGAGTAAATCAATCGAAAAACTGTTAAAGATAAACTTTTAGCGCGAATAAACACGTTTTCAGCGCCGTATAGTATGACATGATGCGACACGTAACACTAGTACTATGGACAATAATGCCATCTCTTAGATAAAAACCGAACGAACTTTTTACTTGACCTAATATTTGTACCCCTGTCAGTTACATATTGAATTTTCTCCATACTTTTGATGTCGAACTCGTTCAAAAGGGACTTCAACTATTAATGAGTGAACCGATTTCCAAAAGTCCACTTTACAGTAGATTCCAGTGCGAAAGTTAAAGTTTGATCGGTTGTACTAGTGTTGTTACTGTTTAGGTGACTGATAATACTCCAACGCATTAGATTACCCAAACAGATTTTATGCTATATTTGCGTTCCCTGTTGTTGTTGAGACGACACCGTGCGGCAGTCCGCGCAGTCAATATCTTGAATATTAATTAAGGTATCTTATAAAGGGTCATCCATTTCGAGGTTTCCCACTTTTTTATAGAAAAAAATTAAGAAAATTCAAATTTAATGGGGAATGTTTATTATTATTCGAAAGAACATTCTTTCGCATTTACTTTTTGAAGATTATCTCTTTCAAATGTTTCGACAGGTAACTGGCGAATGACACGCGTAATGCTTTACTACAAGGCCTGAATCGAAGCGGGATTGTTCACGTATATTATAAACTTTACATATCCCCACAGGAAAAATCTAACAGTGTGATATCACACGCTTTTGCTGGCCAATTGACAGGTCTAAAACGTGAAATTATCTACTCACCGAAGTGTTCTTTCAATAAATCTATTGATTGATGCGATGTGTTCAAGTAGCGCCTACTTGTTGAAATCAAATGTCGCCGAGATCACGAGCCAATTTCAGGCATCAAATGGTTATCATGGCGCGATAACGGTCGCCATTGATGGTTACGTTCTCACCGGCAACATGTTTGAATAAATATGGACCTATGATTTCACCGCCTCACAAACCACACCAAATCGTTGTTTTTCTCGGATGAAATGACAGCTCTTGAATCTCTTCAGGTTACTCTCCGTCCCATGTACGGCAATTTTGATTGTTTAAATACTCATTGAGCCAGAAATGGACCTCATCGTTGAACAAAATTTGGCTCGAAAACTTCTTCTTGGAACTTTTTAGAGCTCATATAACTAAGTTGCGCAATTAGATACAAGACTGCTATTTGCACAACGAATTGCATTAGGGAGGAACATTTTTTAATAGTAGGCGTGACCCCGCCCTGTAATAAGTTTAAGATACATATCTCTTAAGCCATTCAAGCTATCATAACCAAACTCGCACAGGTCAAATCTTTTTGAAATCCCTACCCTTCCTGAGAAAATGGATTCGTATAACGGTTTTATTGAAAACTATTAAAAGTGAGATAAATCTATAAACAAATGCTCCAGCGACATAAAATTTTACATCTGATTAATGTTTTCACTTACGCTCACCGTTTAACTGCGTTTATTAAAAAGAATAAGATAAGATTCAAAATCTTATTAAGATTATACGGCGGTATCTGCTTTTTTTATTAAGAAAAAAATATATATATAAAATGTTAAAGATTTCAACTAATATACTCGAGCAAAACTGCTGCGGTCGGCGAACGTCTTTACGGCTCGAATGCGAACGGAATAAAAGAGGGCATCTGGTCTTGTGGTCTTTTATTTTCGAGTTCCTTTTATACAAATGTATATAGATACATATAATAAAAGCGAATATTACATACATACAAAATATACAAATTATTCACGAATACCCAGTAAGCAATTTCGGCAATTTTTAAAATAATAATAATACGGACATAAATTTTAATAAAATAAATTGACTTGTCCGATAAAAAAAAAAAAATTACAAAAAACTAATTTTACAATCATTTAAACAAAAAAAAAATTTTTTTAACTACAGCTTTGGGCAGCAAACTAAAATTTTTTTTACTACAACCGTATTATAGCAAATATTTAATACAAAACTATTTTAATAGCTATCTAATAGCTTTCAATTTAATTCAAAGAGTTATAAATGCAATCTGATAAATCAAAAGAGGTTAAACCACGAACACCTCTATCATTAGAAATTCCAAAAAT
The DNA here is from genome assembly GCF_042242935.1 of Bactrocera oleae. NCBI lineage: Eukaryota > Metazoa > Arthropoda > Insecta > Diptera > Tephritidae > Bactrocera > Bactrocera oleae. Next base: position 31,300,899 of record NC_091537.1, read on the forward strand.
GGCTGATGATGATAAATCACAAAGCACACCCGCAGAAGCTACACGCTTAAAGCAGGGTGCAAAACAAAAAAGAACCAAAGACAATTCACTGTCAAGGTTCATAACTGAAAGTGACAGTTTTATTAGATACTGCACACGGTTTTCGGCTTCGCCTATTAACGACAATACAGAATCAGTCCTAAATGTAAAAATTCAAAGCATAGATAATATATGGGCACGCGTTCTGACAGCGTACGATACAATATTAGATACTGACGACGCTGAACTTCCAGAAAACATTAAAGCTTTGGCGTCAGCCAAATATGAAAACTGCCTCGATCAGTACGAAACTACGAAGGCAATGATATTACACCAAATAAATGTATTAAGGCCATGTAGAGCCACTACTCCTCCTCCGAGAGTAGTTACAAATTCAAAAGTAAACCTGGATACAGGTATATTTTTAAAAGTACCAGCTTGTGATACTGAAGTTTTTCATGGAGGTTATGATCAATGGCCGTCCTTCCGGGACATGTTCACTGCCGTGTATATCAACCATCCTAAACTTTCACGAGCACAAAAGCTGTACCATCTCAGGTACAAAACAAAAGGGGAAGCAGGCAGTATTGTCAAGCGTTTCGCTTTGAATGACCAAAATTTTAATCTGGCTTGGGATGCACTGGTCGAAAGATACGAAAACGAAAGAGTATTGGTAGATAACCAAATAACTATTTTAATGAATTTACCAAAAATTCAACAAGAAACCAGCCAAGAATTTCAAAAACTATACTCGACAGTGACTAATTGCTTATCTGTGTTAGAAACACAAAATGTATCCACAGAATCGTGGGACCCTATCCTAGTAAATATTTGCGCAGCGACACTACCTGATGCTGCTTTGCTACGATGGGAGCAATCACTAGTGGCAAGAAAGAAATCTCCAAAATGGCATCAAATGAAAGAATTTTTAACAACTCAGTACGAAATAGCTGAGCGAGTAGATAAAAAGGTAGTTAAGCCAAAAGGTCATCAAAATGACTCAAATAAAAACTTTTTTAAACCCCAAGTCAGTAATAACACACAATATAATAGACACGTTAAAAGAAGCCAAACATTCGTGTCAAATCAAACAAACCAATGGCAATCATTATGTGAAATCTGTAAAGGAGGACATAATATAAGATCTTGCGAGAAATTTAAAAAAATGTCCGTTTCAGATAGAAACAATCTTGTCCGACAACATAAACTTTGCATCAACTGTCTGTCCAACTCTCACGGGACAAAAGACTGTGAAAGCAAATTCAGTTGTGTGTACTGTCAACGACGACATCACTCATTGCTTCACATAACCAATTTTACAAATATGAAGCAAAATCATATACATAAAACCACGGGCCTAGTCGCGACAACCAAATCAGGTAATCCCGAAATCCCGAATCCCGAAAATAAAGAGGAACACCCATGTTGCTCAAAAGCAGCAAAAGTTCAAGCGCTTCATTCAGAGAATGAAAGCGAAATTCTTTTACCCACAGCGGTCATTGCTATAGAACATAAAGGAGATTTATTCAAATTAAGAGCATTAATAGATCAAGGATCTCAAAGGTCCTTTATATCATCAAAAGCTCAGAATCGGCTAAAATTGCCAGTCAAAAATTCTAGTTTCCAAATTTCGGGAATGGGCGGAAGAATTATACAAAATTCAAATAAAGTTTGCCCAATCACCATAGTTTCTCCAAACGCGGATATACGAATAGATGCACAAGCCATTGTTCTACCGCAGCTCACTAATTTGCTTCCAAGCTATGAAGTAAATAAAAAACAGTGGGAAAAATGCTCATATCTCAAATTAGCAGATCCCAACTGCCATACCCCATCACAAATCGACATCTTATTGGGCAGCGACTTAATACCTCAAATAATTCTTGAAGGTATAGAGAAAATCTCTAATAAATTGTTAGCCGAAAACACAATCTTTGGATGGATATTAAGTGGCCAAGTCACAGAAAAAATTAACTCCTTCACAATATTAATTATGAATATTTAAATAGTCAACTCAAAAAATTCTGGGAAGTAGAAGAACTACCCCAAATCACAAAACCTTCAGAAGAAGACATGGCATGCGAAGCCTATTACCAGTCCACAACAACAAGAAACGAACATGGTCGTTATATTGTGCGACTCCCATTCAAGCCCACCTTTCCAGAAACGATAGCTCGAGAATATCAGCAGTCCAGCAATTCCTAAGCTTGGAAAAAAGCTTGATAAAGAAAGGCGAGCTTAAATCAGCATATGATGGCGTGATGGATGAATATCTTGACCTCAATCATATGGAAGAAGCTGTACCATATGAAAAAATATCTAAAGGTAGATATTTATCTTTTTATCTTCCGCATCACGGGGTAATAAGACCAGATAAAATCACAACAAAAGTACGAGTTGTTTTTAATGCTTCAAAGTGTACGAGCTCAGGCAAATCACTCAATGATGTACTATACACAGGGCCAACATTACAACCTGATCTCATGCTGCTAATACTAAATTGGCGCATGTTTAAATATGTTTTCAATGGAGATGTAGAGAAAATGTATAGACAAATTTTAGTACATAAAGATGACCAAGATTTCCAGCGGATAGTCTTCCGAAAATCAAGTAATAGTCCAATCAGCGACTACAAACTTAAAACAGTTACCTTTGGCATCAATTGTGCACCCTATTTAGCCATTAGGACATTACATGAAGTGGCAAAAACCTGTCAAACAAATTTGCCTTTAGCAACTTCTGTGCTACAAAAACAAACATACGTTGATGATATTCTATCAGGTAGCCACAGTCTCTCATTAGCTTGCGAATCACTAACTTCCTTAAATTTGAAAAGGCCAGTACTACAAAAACTCTCGGGATTCAATGGAATGCGATAACAGATCAATTCTCATATACAATTGAGTCAATATCTGCAATATCCGCCGTAACCAAACGTCAAATACTTTACTCGGTGGCAAAACTTTTCGACCCCGCAGGATGGCTTTCGCCAATAATGATTCAAGCAAAAATTCTCATTCAAGAACTGTGGCAAGACGGCACTGAATGGGATGAGCAAGTAAAACCAATACGTTTAACAAAGTGGGTTCAATTTGCAAACAATCTACATACCATCTCGGAAATTCGAATTCCTCGATGGGTAAATTTCGCACCTGACTATAATGTAGAATTACATGGCTTCTGTGATGCCTCTGAAAAGGCCTATTGTGCAACAGTTTACGTACACACTGAATATGATAACAAAATATCTTCACGTCTTTTAGTAGCCAAAGCCAAAGTTGCTCCGCTGAAGACACTAAGCCTGCCACGGCTCGAACTGAATGGTGCACTTCTGTTAGCAAAACTAGTCTCAATTGTCCAAACCCATCTGAAATTAACCAATCACAAAATGTACCTTTGGTCAGATTCAGAAATAGTTTTAGCATGGTTAGAAAAACCACCATATACCTGGAAGACTTATGTATCTAACCGTATATCTCAAATATTAGACTTAGTTGGCCCAGCACAATGGCAACATGTTGCAAGTGCAGATAATCCAGCGGATCTTGGGACAAGAGGCTGCAAACCACTTCATCTCACCAGCACTACACTCTGGTGGAACGGTCCTACGTGGTTAACAGAATCACAAGAAGTCTGGCCAAAGTCTCCCGCTCGCAATATAATAGCTCCTGAAATTCGGAGAATTGAAAACTTTCATATCACTCCTGATGAAGATGATATATTACATCGATTTTCATCATTCCCAAAAGCACTAAGAGTAGTCGCTTACATGTTTAAATTTATCCAAAGACTCAAACAAAAGGTTAAAGGAATAACAAATGATCCTTCCGTACAACTAACGCATTCCGACATGCAACATGCCAAGGTCATCCTTATTACATATACACAAACTCGCTATTTCATGCGGGAGAAATCAAAGTTAGTCGAAAGACGACCCCTCGATAAGGGAAGCTCACTTCTCGTTTTAAATCCTTTTTTGGACACTAAAGGATTAATCCGGGCACATGGAAGACTAGTGAATTCCAGCCTTAGTTATAACGAACGACATCCTATTATAATTCCCGAGAAATCCCGTTTTACTTATTTATTTTTAATATATCTTCACCAACTTACATTACGTGGTGAGTATCGCTTGATGCAACAAATGGTCCGACTAGAATTTTATATACCGCGCCTAAAGCCACAAATTAAAAGAACAATTTTTATGTGTAAACAATGCACATTGTACAAGCACAAAATACGCACGCAGATCATGGCTGCTTTGCCACCTGAACGCTGCAATTTTGCTCTTCCCTTTACCATTACTGGGGTCGATTTTGCTGGACCTTTCCAGATAAAGGCCTCTATGTTAAGGTCTTCCTCATTCAGGAAAGGCTATGTGGCTGTCTTTATATGTTTCACGACAAAGGCAGTACACCTCGAGCTATGTTCAGATCTGTCTACTGCGGCTTTTCTCGCAGCATTTGCACGCTTTGTCGGACGACGCGGATTTCCATCAAAAATGATGAGCGACAATGGGAAAAACTTTATCGGAGCTCAAAGAGCCACAGAGAAAGAGTTTGTAAAATTTACTAAAGAAGTCTCCCCAGAAATTGTTAAAAAATATGCACCACAAGGAATTGATTGGCAGTTTATACCCCCCTGTTCTCCCCACATGGGCGGACTCTGGGAATCAGCTGTAAAAAGCTTTAAGTCCCATTTAAAGAAAACGGCAGGTAATCATAAATTCAATTATGAGGAATTTACCACACTACTCGCTCGTATAGAAGCCGTACTAAATTCAAGACCCATCTCACCACTCTCGCAAGATCCCTCCGATTTCACAGCTCTTACACCTGGACATTTCCTCAGAGGAGCTCCACTTCTCGCCATACCTGAGGCAGAAGGAGACTCACTCAATTTAATAGACCGATGGAAAAAAATTAAGATACTTCATCATGAATTCAGCCATCGATGGAAGGAAGATTACCTTAAAGATCTCCATAAGAGACATCGGTGGAAAACGATCCAGAAGGAACCAAATACGGGCGAATGAGTCATCATACATGATGAATGTCTTCCTCCAACAGAATGGCGACTAGGCCGCATTGAAAAAGTCCATCGGGGACGAGATGGTCACATAAGAATAGTAGACGTACGAACACAAACTGGTATACTAACTCGACCATTATTAAAATTGTGTTTTCTTCTGAACACCGAAGAAACGATTACACAAACCCCGCCAAGACAAGCGCATAAATAAAATCAAAACCGACAATTAATTCGTTTAACTCGAAATACTACCGTTTTATAATCCGTACATGCAAATCTAACACTAACAAACGCGATTAAAAATTAACCACAACTTATTTAGTCACATATACATATATATATATATATATATATATATATATATATATAAGCAACAAATATCATAATTCAAAATTATGAGCCAAACCATATTTTAATATATTCCTATTCCAATAGAAATGGACGTAGAGGATATACACAGCGCTCCCAATACTGTGAGGTCCGTAATTGCTGCGCCTAGAGCATCTGGTCCACCCATCGCAGCACCAAGGATGCAAAGCGCCATGGCACGACACAGCCAATCATCTGCAGCAGCTGTCAGGGATGCAAACGAGGAGCAGTCTGATGAGCATCTGCCTCCACGATGCAGTCTATGCCATCGACCTCACGTCCTGAAGAGGTGCACCATTTTCAAAAGCATGAAGCCCGCTCAACGCCAACAGATCGCCAGAGCCCACGGACACTGTATGACTTGCTTGGCAGATAGTCACTCAACCTTTGAGTGTATAACCGACGGATCGTGTCAATATTGTCAACGACCGCATCATACTTTGTTCCATCGATTCCCTCGACGAGCAAATCCGTCCACAACACAGACCAGTCACCGGCACAGACAACAAGAGAATCCCGTCCAGCGCCAACGAGTACATCGGCCGAAACCATCCAGAGGGGCACGCTCACGGCCACCTCCACCACCCTATGGTCATCGCAACCAGCGGCAAAGGGCAACCGGATTGAACGCCGTAGTGAGCACTCTGCAACAGTTGCAGGGACTTCTAGGCAATTAATTCGCCTAGGGGGGCCGGGATGATCATGCGACTTCTAATCCCGCGACATTTTACAACTAAGCTCACAACCCACCGTACAACATCATACAATACAACATAACCAACGCAACATCATACACCACCTACAACACACCATATCACTCACCAACACAAACATATACAATTAACCAACCACACTCTACATCTACACTATACACCCACACTGCAACCACCGTCTTTTCCACCACCCGAATGATCAAAAGGGACCAGTCAGACCAGAATGGCTCTCCTTTTCGCTTTCAACCGTGACCTATAAGGTTCTAACTAAAAACGTTCCCGCAGTGTGATTTTCGTAGCCTAAAGTAAAAGTGAAATTATAAACTGTATTCCAAATTATTTAAAAACCCAAAATATAAAAAAAGTGAAAGTATAAATTGTATTACAAATTATTTAAAACCCAAAACATAAAAAAGTGAAATTTATATTATAAAGTATTTTCGAAGCGTGAGATTAATTAAAGAGTTTTAAAAGAAATTAATTAAAGTCTTTTTAATTAAAAGGAGTGCTATAGTGCAAGTGAGGATAACACCGCACCCAAGGTGAAAAAATAAGTGAAGTCAACAAAGGCGTAACTCATCTAGCTATCCCGGCCCCCTTAGGCGAATTCTAGCCTAGCAATCGTTGTAGTTGCTGCAGCGTGGCATCAACGCAGCTGAGGCCAGTGGAGCGGCGGTATAATGGCCTGGGCTGTTAACGCCGCGATGATATCTCATTTCGCCTCGGTCGGGATGTAGCATGGCGGCTTGGGGCGAGTAGTCGCCCGACGGCCCGCTTTGGGGTGCGGTGTAACATGTTGTGGTGCAATCTATTGCACAGTTGGCATAAGGTAACTGACCTACACTCCGGAGTTGCGTGTACCGTAGCCAAACGATTGAGACAGTGCCCATGAGCTTGGGCAACCTGCTGACGTTGCATGGGCTGCATGCCTCGGAAAATGCTGCAGTGTTGAAGGTGGTAGTGGTCGCGTGCCACTACGGGGAGCGGCTGCAGGAACTGTAAACTGTAAAACAGACAAAGACAGCCACATAGCCTTTACTTGAAAAGGCCCAGCAAAATCGACACCTGTAATTGTGAAAGGCAGAGTGAAGTTGCAGCGCTCCGGTGGTAGTGCTGCCATAATCTGCGTCCGCAGCTTCTGCTTATACAGTATAGTACAGATCTTGCACTTGAAAATCCATTTTTTTATTTGGGGCTGAAGTCGGGGAATATAGAACTCTTGGCGGACTATATTCTGCATTAGGCGATGTTCCGCGTGAAGCACTGAGGAGTAAAATGGCAAGTCAAGATTTCTCTGGTATGATTAGAGAGTGGCGTTCATTATACGTAAGGCTTGAATTGGCAAGCCGACCGATCGCACGAAGAAGACCTTTCGTGTCTAGGAATGGGTTAAGAACTAAGAGTGAACTCCTTTTGTCAATGGGTTTTGATTATCTTAATAGTGTTATATCGCGGCTGAAGTAGCGCATTTTAGTTGATGCGATTAGAGCGACCTTTGCCTTTTGCAATTCTAGGTGCGTCAATGTATCGCATTGATGATATTCTGAACGAACTCCCTTAACTTTAGTTTTAAGTCGCCCTATGAACTTTAAGATATAGGCGACTACTTTGAGGGCTCGGGAGAACGATAAAAATCGCTCAAGGATGTCATTATCCTCCATTGCTGTGTTTGTCGATTTCCCGACTTTCTAGGGCAATCATATTGCGAATGGGCGATTGTGGCTACGAATCGGGAGATTCTGTTAACCATAGGGGACCTTTCCATCAGAGTGTGGTGGTGGTAAGGTGCAGTGGTTTGCACCCTTTTGTACCTAGATCGGCAGGGTTGTCAGCACTGGCTACGTGTCGTCAAGTAGCTGATCCCATTAGGTCAAGTATTTAGCGTTTTTTAATGACGGATAATGCTGACTCTGTAGTGTATGAAAACTGGTCAGATATCACATTCCATTGGATCCCCAGAGTTTTGGTTGTACTTTCCTTTTCGAATTTAAGAAAATTAGTGTCCAACAAATTTTCTTTTGGTATATTTTTTACTATATTTGAGTGATTTGCAGTAATTTTTTTTAAAAGAAACCCTGCGGTTTTGTGGTTTGTTATAACCCGTGATAAGGATTCGTATGCTTACGGAAGACTGTGACTTCCAGACAGGATATCGTGTACACACGTTTGATTTTTAACACTTCGGTTGCGAGGGAAGTTTTGACTTTGTGTTTTCTGTCAATTCGTGGAGTGTTCGAATGGCTAAATATGGATCACAGTTGACGCGAAAAGTAACTGTTTTTAATTTATAGTCGCGTAGTGGACTATTGTGAGATTTTCTGAAAATAATTCGCTGAAAATCTTGATCGTCTTTATGTAAGTCTATTTTTCGATACATTTTCTCAACATCCCCATTGAATACGTATTTGAATATACGCCAATTTAATATGAGGAGCATTAAATCTGGTTGGAGTGTGGGTAAATAGAATATCATTTAGGGAATTTCTTGCGCTAGTGGATCTTGAGGCATTGACCACTTTTGTTTTTTTTTTCTCTGGTTTTATTACTGCGTGATGAGGCAAGTAAAATTAGTAGTATTTGACATTTAAGGTTTTTTCGCCTGCGCTTACTTCCGCCATGTAGTCTAAATGGAGGTATTCTTCTAACACGCCATCATATTTGGCTTAAGCTCACCTTTTTTAAGTAAGTTTTTTTCCATACTTAAAAACGGCTGTATTACAGAGGTGCGAGAGTGGCCTAAGGCGAGTGTGTTAGGAAATTGTTGTTTTAGTGGTAGTCGACCATTATCTGATCTAGTAGTTGTGGCTTTGTAAAAGTCTTCACAATACTGATCTTTAGGGATTGTGATTGATATGAGGGGGAGCTTTTCTAACTCCCAAAATTTCTTTAATTGTGAATTGAGGTATTCATTTGAGATTTTCTCATGATGGTCACTGGTTCCGTAACTAGTCCATTTAGAATCCAACCAAAAATAGTATTTTGTGCCAAAAGTGTATTGGATATTTTCTCAATACCTTCAAGTATTATCTGTTATTATGAGATCGCTGCCTAATAGAAGATCTATTTGAGCGGGAGTGTTGCAGTTGGGATCTGCTAGCTTTAGGTGTGAAACCGTTTGCCAATGCTTGCTATTTATGTAATAGCTTGGAAGCATATTTGTTAGTTGCGGTAAAACAATAGCTTCTGCTTGAATGTGCTTATCCGCTTGGGGGGAAATTAGGGTGATGGGGCAGATTTTATTTGAGTTTTGGACTAATCTTCCGCCCATTCCCGTGATTTCAAAATACGCTAGTTTTTTTTGGCAGTTGTAGCCTATTTTGAGCGCTAGACGCTATAAATGATTGTTGTGATCCTAGGTTTATTATGGCCCTAAGCTTAAACAGTTATCCTCGGTGTTCGATGGAGACGACTGCTGTGGGTAGTAGTACTCTACTTTGATTTTCGCTATGAAGCGTTTGTATTTTTAATGCTTTTGCGCACTATAGTGCTTCTTGGCAATTTTCGGGATTTCGCACTTCGGGATTTGTTGTTGCAACTAAACTCGTGACTCTTTTCATATTTGCGCTGTTTGGGGGTGAGCTGGAAAAACTGTTATAATGAAGCATTGAATGATGTCTTTTTTGACAAAAAACGCAATTAAATTTGTTTTCGCATTTTTTAAGTGAATGCACATGTAACAGGAGTTTGTACAAAGTCTTTTTATTTTTTAAAAATTATTTCAGTCGATAATATTCAATTTTTTGATTTTTTCGCAAGATTTGAGCTTATGACCTCCTGTACAAAGTTTGCAAGACGTTTATTTATATTGTTCGAATGTGAACGATTAATTTTTAAAAAAGCTTCTATTTAAATTGTTGTTGCTACTGGCTTGGGGTCTATTGAAGCTTCTATTTAGGTCGTGTTGAACGGTTTTCGTTCTGACTGTTTTTTTGTCTACCCTTTCTGCGATTTCGTATTGGGTAGTTAAGAAATTTTTCATTTGTTGCCACGTGGGGCATTTTTTTCATGATAGGAGCGATTGCTCCCATAGAAGTAATGATTTTTCTGGTAATGCGGCGGTGCATATGTTTACTAGTATAGGGTTCCAGCTGTCTGTAGGAATATTCTGTGTCAATAAAACCGACAAACAATTTGAAACAGCGGATTGAAGTTTGATAAATTCTTCACTTGTTTCCTTTTGAATTTTTGGCAAATTCATTAATATCGATATTTGTATATCGACCAATATTCTTTCGTTTTCATATCTTGATCTAAGAGCTTCCCAAGCCAGATTGAAATTATCGTCATTAGTGCGAACTGTTTGACTATGACGCCTGCTTGACCTTTCGTTTTGTATCGGAGGTGATACAATTTTTGTGCATTTGATAATTTGAAGTGGTTTATGTAAACGGCTGTAAACATGTCCCGGAAAGACGGCCATTCTTCGTAACCACCGTGAAAAATTTCTGTGTCACATGCGGGCACCTTGAGATGAATGCCTGAATTTAACTGTTGACATTGAATTTGTGGCAGCTCTACTCTCCGTTGTGGAGTAGGTGCAACTACTTTAATTAATTTAAAATTCATCCGAAATCATTGCCTTTGTTTCTTCAAACTGGTCTAAGCAGTTTTCGTAGTTGGAGTAAGTTGAGGATATAAAAGGTTCAGGTAGATCTGAGTCGTCAGATTCTACTATTGCGTCATATGCAGCTTGGAGACGTGTCCAAAAATGGTCAAGATTTTCTTTTTTGATTTTAAGTACCGATTAAGAATTGTCCTGATTCGGCGAAGATGAAAATCGAGTGCAGTATCGCATTAGGTTGTCACTCTCGGAAATAAATTTGGTGTATGAAATGTCGTTCACCCTTTTTTGCTTTGTGGCACCTTGCTTTGAGCGTGTAGCTTCTGCAGATGTACATGGACTTTTTTCGTAAGAAATCATTTTTGGAACTTTTAGCAACTGAGTTGTTTTTGAATCTTTCGAGTCTAAGCTCGTTTAAAAGATGTGTTGAATTAGATAAAAAGTTTCTCAGTATAAACTGATGAAATTTCACAAATATTTTAGTATGTAAGTATGTAGTTATATTTGTTTAAGGGAAGACTCTTTGAAGTAAATAAGAGTTTCGAATAAAATTTAAAAAAACAGGAACGTTTTAAATTTTCGTGTATACTATAGTTAACCGATAACTTTTTTAACTTAATAAGAGCTTTATTTCCTATTAAGTGAATGAATTATGCGTATTTCGTATTTATCCCTTTGATATTCAAATTTTTTAATTTAATTTTATTTAATAGATTATTAATAAACGCAAAGTTTTTTTTATTTATTTTTTATTTGGATGTATTATTGTGGACTTTGAAGCGATGTACCTTATACCAATGTATGAATATACACGTATATACCAATATTTGCGTATATTGGTCGAACATTTTTTTTTTTTTTTATGTTTTGTTTGATTCCAAATTGCCGCCGCTTTATTTTTTTCTTATAAAGGTATAAGAACCGTACAAAAAACCAATGTTGTACCCAGTGTTGTACTTAATGTCAATAAGGTATATATATTTTTTTTTCGATGCTATTCCGCGTGTATATATGTACGTACGCAGTACGAAAAGACCGCGAAAAGGAGACAAATTTACCGCAGGTATTTTCGCAAAATTTATGTATATTTGTATGACATGTTGTATAGTTGTGCGGAATATATGTACAAGTATATATAAGCTCTAACTTGAGTAAAAATTGAGATATCTTTATGAAACTTGGTAGACATGTTTCTTGGTACCGTGAGACGGTTGGTATTGCAGATGGGCGTAATCGGACCACTGCCACGCCCACAAAACGCCATTAATAAAAACAAATAACTTGCCATAACTAAGCTCCGAAATAAGATGAAAGACCGTTATTTGGTACACAAGATCACATTAGGGAGGGACATCTGCAGTTAAAACTTTTTTTTAAAAAGTGGGCGTGGTCCCGCCTCTAATAGGTTTAATGTGCATATCTCCTAAACCGCTAATGCTATAATAACAAAATTCACTAGAAGCAAATGTTTTTAGCCCTTCTATTGACGGTGTGAAAATAGTTGAAATCGGGTGGCAACTCCGCCCACTCCCCATATAACGGTACTGTTAAAAACTACTAAAAGCGCCATAAATCAAGCACCAAACACGCCAGAGACATTTAATTTGATCTCTGAGATGGTATAAATTAGCTTTATAGGAACCGCGTTCAAAATTGGTCAGTGGGCGTGGCACAGCCCACTTTTAGGTGAAAACCCATATCTTGAGATCTGCTCAACCGATTTCAACCAAATTCGGTGCATAACGTTCTTTTCATGTTTCTATGTCATAGTGTGAAAATGGGCGAAATCGGTCTACAACCACGCTTACTTCCCATGTAACACCATTTTCAATTCCATCTGATTCTTTCATTTTCCACTATAGTTGACCTTCTACCGAAAATATCAGTCAATCCACAAAGAAATCTCAAACGAGTATACCATTTGACTTTGCGAGAGTATAAAATGTTCGGTTACATCCGAACTTAGCCTTTCCTTACTTGTTATTTTTTTATGCGTATATATGAGCGTTAAAGTCACTTCACAGCACTTCACTTAAAAATTTTTTTTTGTTCGTTTTCTAAGTTTTTTCACCCCATAATGCCGCTCACTATGGCTCGAAGGACCATGATTAATGTTTTCACTTGCACTTACCGTTAAACTGCGTTTATTAAAAAGGATAAGATAATATTCAAAATCTTATTAAGATTATAAGCCGGCATCCGCTTTTTTTTTTTTAATATATATATAAAATGTTAAAGATTACAACTAATGTATGAATACTCAGGCGAAAAGTTGCTGCGGTCGACGAACGTCTTTACGGCTCGAATGCGAACGAAAAAAAGGGGACCTCTGGTCCTGTGTTAGTCCATTTTGAGTGTTGAGATGTGTAGAGTTGTGGTGTGATGTGATGTGTATGTGTGGGTGGTCTGCGTGGTGTGATGTCTGCAGGGGTGGTGTGTGTTTGGGTGTGTTAGGAGGTGGAGTCTTCTTGTGGATTGTATTGATGTGGTGTATTGGTGCTCAGTAGCGTGCGTGGAGGGGGTAGACGTAACTCATCTAGTCAAACTATGAGATTGTAAATGTCGGTTTTATAGTAGCCAATGTCAAGTTTGAACGATAGGCATGGCACCGCCCACATTTAGGTAATAATCCATATCTTGGAACCTACTCCACCGATTTCAGCCAAATTCGGTACACAATATTATCTTAACATTCCTAAATTACAGTCAAAATAAGCGGAATCAGACAAAAAGCACGCCTAGTTCTCATACAACACAATTTTAAATTTCATCTGATTCTTTCACTTTCCAGTAAACTAATCAAGAACTAATCAATGTACCAGGATAAAACTTTGCACAAATATTGCCTTTCAGGTTAGCCATTTCAAGTCTGAAAATATTCAAAACCGCATCATAACTGTTCAAGCCCCCAAGAAACACCTGATTCTGTTTATAATATGTAGTACAAGTAATACCGAAAATATACAACACCAATACTAACCCTATCTCCCATACACTCAATAAAAGATTTTCAAACTTCCGTTTGGCCTTATACCCCATATATTAGTCAATATCTTAGCAAAATTAACTAAATGTATTAAAATGTATGTATATATTTTTGAATGCCGAAAATATGTGAAATTGGTCCACGAATTACCCAAACTCCCATATAATACATATAATAATTTTCGTTATGTCGGTCAGTGTATGAGTTATATATTTGTAAAATTATTTGAAAATATGTCCTCTGGGAAATCACTATTAAAATATATTGGGGGTCTATATACCCTATATAGTGATTTCCGACTTCCCTTGTCTCTTTAAACTATTCAGGATAAGCTTTCTTATAAAATTATGTGGTTTAGCGCTGAATATGAATGGAATTGGTCTAGACCTTGGACCGAATCTCATATTCCTAATATAATCAACTCCGATCTTCTGGTTGACGTTTTGCTCATCAAAATATTGATTAAGTTTAGCCTCTACGGTTAAATGTATATGTACAATATATAACATATCTCTTTGAAGATGATTTTAATATAATTTTCGCCGACGCGAAGTAAAACATAGATATTAAACTATGTAAGTATATCATTTATATTAAACATTAGTAATATACCAAATTTGATTAGAATCCATCCACGATTTCGTCTAACAATGCATGTAGAATTCTTTCGCAGCATTTTTATACTCTTGCAACATGTTGCTACAGAGTATAATAGTTTTGTTAGATCTGGATAGATATGAAGTCATATATATTGTATATAAATGATCAAGATGATGAGATGTAAGAGCTGAGATATTTTAATGAAACTTGATACACATGCTCCTTGTCAAAAAAAGGAGGACAAATTCGTAGATGGGCGCACGCCTACTTTTCATATAACACTATTTTAAATTCCATCAACATCTAGCTACACTTAGTAGTCGTAGGGAAAGGCTTGGCATAATATTCTTAGTGAAAATCCTGAATGGAATTGTTTGCAGTTTTTTTCTCCTGTCTGAAGTTTAATTTAGTATTCCGGTTAGCTCTTTGAAGCAACCTTACTATTAAAATCTTATTGATAAAATTTTGAACTAAACGAACCTTTCCGCCACTGATTTTAATTCTCATTCCTGCACATTTGATTTATCTTCATGTTATCACTTTTCAAAATTAGAAAGACTATATTGCTTTCTCTTAATAAATAAAATCGTAACAATTTGTTAAAACGTGTTTTTAAATATTAGCTGCCGAAATTTTTATTTTTGTAGCTGAGCAGTTTTAAATTACGACGCTTAAAAAACTCGACTGCCTTTCATGACTCGGCTACATCCGCAAGTATGTGGATTGCGCCGCTCGCGTCGGTTGTTCGGGAGGAGGGTAATGGTTGGGTTATTATTACTATTACCTGATTTTTTCACTTTCCAGTATGCAAAGCAAGCACCAATGAATGTATCGGAATAAAACTTTGCCGCAATAGTGCGTTTAAAGTAGGCCATCTTGTGATCAAAAAATGGCCATCTGGCAACAACAGTTTAAGCCCCCAGATACCGAATATGTGGATCCCAGTTCCTACAGTGAATATTTTATCAAAAATATGGTCATATTTTGAGGTATCTATTTGTAATTCGGAGCAAATCCTTTCCTAATAGCAGTATGCCTGTACGCCTAAAATCTGTTGAATCTGATCAAAGCTTCTCTTAGCCGCCATATACCTAATACAAAGATTTTTCAACCGCATATATTGACTAATATAAGAGTTATCTCAACTAAAATTTGCTCATAACAACAATATAAATATAACTAATATCAGGATTTTCGAACATCCGGCTGACTTTACTCCATATATCTTGGTGATGTTAAGTGAGGTACGTTAATGAAACTCTGATACAAAAACAGTGTCATCAATATCTTATTTTCCAAAAGTTTACATTATGTTAAGTTTGGCAAAGTTTTGCGAAATTTTGATTTAAAATTTCTTCATAACATTCACATCACTCACAGTAATTTCGTCCATATATTATATTTGGTAACAGCAACCCACTTACACTTCATCCTCGTTTCGAGTTTTTAAAAGCGATTTTTGTAAAACTTAAGTTCTTCCCCTTCAGAAACGCACTTGATCTTATTAAAAATAGTCGCGTGCAGCACAGCACACGTGATAGAAGAGAATATTTCTTTGCTGATTCATTAAGAAGAGAGTGAGCGAAGGAGAGAGAATTGTACATATTACAGGAATAATCGAAATATTATATTAAGATGTGGTACACAAATTTAATATTCAATTTATTTTTTCAATTTGTACATTATCTTCTGTTGGAGCAAGTATAGGATGGAAATGAAGTATGAAACATATGTTAATTATCCTAAATAATGTAGATTTCTGGAGAATGGAGCATAAGTCGTTGTTCCTGATTTAGTCGTGGCGATTTTCTGGTCGTTATTCATATGTAAACCGAATTTTTCCGAAGAAAGTGAAGTAGTGACATTAAAGTCCCAAAATCAATAATATGTTATCATCACCCCTGCAAAGGAGAACAGCACCGCCATGAGTGTACATAACTCTGTGTGAAATATGTGATAAAGAATTTTTTTTGGTTAGGAGTATGTAGACTCTTTTCCTTTTGATATTTTACATTTACTCAAGCTGATACCGCCAATTTCGGTCAAACTCACTGTGTGTGCAGTGGAATTTATTGCACTTAAATGAAAATGTGGAGTGTCAATGTTTAATGCATCACATTCACTATAATAGATCACAACCCCTCCTGCTCGAATGTTCGGTTCGGTAACCAAGTTTCGGTTAACAGCACAATGTTTGGTTTTCGTATCGCTCTATCTGTGAGATCCTCGACTCCGAAGTGATGTATGTATGGTTTGTATGTGCCAATGTGCAGCTAGAAGTCTGCGAAGTGAATCGACCGAAGAGTGAGCGCAAAACAACAACATATGCATTGCTACATATGCTTATGGCTACACACACACACATAGCTGCTCACAGCAAACCAAACGAAATTTGAACAAGTAAGGAAGGGCTAAGTTCGGATGTAACCAAACATTTTATACTTTCGCAAAGTCAAATGGTATGCTCGTTGGAGATTTCTTTGTGGATTGACTGATATTATCGGTAGAAGGTCAATTATAGGCACTGGGGTCCACATATTTAGTACCTAGGGGCTTGAACAGTTTTGGTTCGATTTAGACAATTTTTGGTCACAAGGTGGCATACTTTAAACGTATTATTAACGCAAAGTTTTACCCCGATATAATCATTGTTGCTTGATATGCATAGTGTAAAGTGAAAGTATCAGATGGAATTTAAAATGGTGTTTTATGGGAAATAGGCGTGGTTGTAGTCCGATTTTCCACTATAACATAGAGATATGAGAAGAATGTTATGTACCTAATTTGGTTGAAATCGGTTAAGCAGATCCCAAGATATGGGTTTTCACGTAAAAGTGGGCTGTGCCACGCCCACTGTCTAATTTTGAACGCGGTTCCTATAAAGTCATCTCATACCATCCCTGAGATAAAATTTAATGTCTCTGGCGTGTTAAGTGCTTGATTTATTGCGTTTTTAATAGTTTTTAATAGTACCGTTATATGGGGAGTGGGTGGAGTTGCCACCCGATTTCAACTATTTTCACACTGTCATTAGAAGTTCTAAAAACATTTGCTTCCAGTGAATTTGGTTATTATAGCATTAGCGGCTTAGGAGATATGCACATTAAACCTGTTAGGGGCGTGACCACGCCCACTTTAAAAAAAAATTTAACTGCAGATGCCCCTCCCTAATGTGATTCTGTGTACCAAATAACAGTCTTGTATCTTATTGCGGAGCTTAGTTATGGCAATTTATTTGTTTTTAACTAATGGCGGTTTGTGGGCGTGGCAGTGGTCCGATTACGCCCATCTGCAATACCAACCATCTCACGGTACCAAGAAACATGTCTACCAAGTTTCATAAAGATATCTCAATTTTTACTCAAGTTAGAGCTTGCACGGGCACTTATTGACGGTGTGAAAATAATTGAAATCGGGTGGCAACTCCGCCCACTCCCCATATAACGGTACTGTTAAAAACTATTAAAAACGCAATAAATCAAGCACTTAACACGCCAAAGACATTAAATTTTATCTCAAGGATGGTATGAGATGACTTTATAGGAACCGCGTTCAAAATTAGACAGTGGGCGTGGCACAGCCCACTTTTAGGTGAAAACCCATATCTTGGCATCTGCTTAACCGATTTCAACCAAATTCGGTACATAACATTCTTCTCATATCTCTATGTTATAGTGGAAAATCGGACTACAACCACGCCTATTTCCCAAATAACACCATTTTAAATTCCATCTGATTCTTTCACTTTACACTATGCATATCAAGCAACAATGATTATATCGGGGTAAAACTTTACGTTAATAATACGTTTAAAGTATGCCACCTTGTGACCAAAAATTGTCTAAATCGAACCGAAACCGTTCAAGCCTCTAAGTACTAAATATATGGACCCCAGTGCCTATAGTTGACCTTCTACCGAAAATATCAGCCAATCCACAAAGAAATCTCAAACGAGTATACCATTTGACTTTGCGAGTGTATAAAATGTTCTGTTAAGCTTCTTCCCTATATAATGGCTGTAATGAAAATTTCTTATAGTGTGATAACTCAAAAAACGTGTCAAAAACATTACATTTTACACCTGAAATGATACGGAGAGGTATACATCGATCCTTGCAAGCTGCTAGATTCTAAAATGTTCGGTTATATCCGAATTTAGCTATACCTTACTGGTTTAGTATAAAGTTTTGCAACATCAGAAAACATTTCCCGCTTTTGAGCTTTGCACATTGGGAGAGTATAAAATGTTCGGTTGCACCCGAACTTAACCCTTCCTTTTCTTCAACTTCTGAAGGTATTTCCCGGGCCTAGTTACTTGCAAATTACGAGAACAGAAAATGTTCGGTTACACCGAATTTAGTTCTTTCTTACTTGTTATACTCTTGTAACATGTTGCTACAGAGCAGAATAGTTTTGTTCACCTAACGGTTGTTTGAATCACCTACAACTAATCAAATTAGTTATAGGATTATATATATATAATATATATATACGTACCGAAATATGGGGTTTCATCTAAACGTGGGCGGTGCCAGGCTCATCGCCCGAATTTGAAACCGGCTCCTATAAAGCCAACTCTGCCTGAGGGTCAAGGAACATGTGTATCAAGTTTCACCAATATATCTAAATTTTTACTCAAGTTATCGCATCATCATTTATCTGATCTGACTGTGCACGAATAGTGCCTGTAAGATGCGTTGAGCCCCAGAAACCGAATATGTTAACCACAGTTCTTATTGCAAACTTTTTATCGAAAATATCAGTCGATCTGCGAGATATATTATAGAAACTTGGAGAGAATAATTTTCTGATAATAGTATGTCAAATCGGATCAATAATTCCCTTAGTCCATTAGTATATACCTAATAGATTTTCGAATTTCCGGTTGATTTTATGTAAGTTATCTTAATAAAATTGAGTGAGCTTATTTTTATTATAACGGTGTATCTTTGGGCCTAAAATGGAAAAAATCGGATGAAAGCTTGCTCTAGCCACAAAGCTTGTTCTATCAACTCAAACTTTTTCCCCCCCAATATACCCTATATACTCGTAGTTATTTTCATTTCCCACCAGTCTTGAAATTGTGTAGGTTGGTCAAAATGTGTGATAGATTAGTAAAATTAAGTGGACAAATTTTTCTAAAAATTATGTGGTTTAGCGCTGAATATGTAAGGAGTTGGTGATCTAAACTTCTTACGCCTAATATAATAAATTCCGATTCTTTCGTTGATGTATTCCACATCAACTCAATATATAAAATTTAGCCTCTTCGATTGAGCTTATGTCAGATATGTCTTACTTTTAATATATTTTTAATACAATTTTCGCTGACGGGTAGTAAAATAGCGTTATAAAACTAAGTCAATCTATGACCTGAACTATAGGTTAATATGATATAAATTTCTCTTTATATTAATGAACAACCTCTATTTAATCACAATTACTATGCATATATATTCACTTTGAGAGGCAATTTATGGGAATCGCATGCAGTACAATGGATACGAAGGAAAGCGTTGGGAAAATAACTTTCATTATACTATATACATATTTATATATGCATATATTTACGGACACATTAAAAAAATTCAAAGGTAGAAACTGCGCAAATCCATACAAAAATATAAAGCAAATGCTTCACAAACTTTTCGGTGCGTCAAAATTATAACCATATAATACTTCAAATAATTGAACTTTTATTTTCACAATTGCAGCAGTTACTTAAATTGTTTTGAATTTCCGTGCATTGTTTCCACATAAATATTGGAAAGTATGCAATTATGTATTTTCTTTCGCAATTTCACTTTAATGATTTTATACAAAATTCACTTTTAATACTCACACAACATGTTGCTCTAAGTATAATAATTTTGTTCACTTAACAGTTGTTTGCAACATTATTATTATAACATTAACTTATTTATGTATAAACAAAAAATGCTCAGAATGGCATGTAATGGAATATGTTGATTTAGCATCATAATTATGTATGATATTAAACAAAATATGACCAAAGAGCTTACGAAGTTGTTGGTTCAGTTACATTCACATTTTTATGTCAAGTACTTCTAAAAACGTACCTCTCAAACTACTTAAACTATCGCAGCCAAACACAATGCATTCTAGTGTACGAAATCACCAACTTCTGAATGCCTAGAGATTACCGTACGTCCATTTGTAATGAATACTTTGCACAATAATAGAGATATGGTAATGAAAATAGGTAGGCTGCCTGGACCTAATAAAAATTGCACATTAAAATAGATCGTAAATATTTTCTTCAATCCATCCGTTCGATTAGCTTTAATATGACACTCTCAATATTGGAAGTAATTCCCACAATTTATATAATCTCGCAACATGTTGCTAAAGAGAATTATAGTTTTGCTCACATAACTGTTGTTTGTAACACTAATCGGGATAGATATAGAGTTATACATACATATATTATATAAATGATCAGGGCCACAAGACGTGTTAAAACCAGAGTGACTGTCTGCCAATAACCGAAAACCTTTGAAGGGCTATAACCAAACCCCAAATTTAAATACAAAACAGTAATTTTATACAGGGATTCGCAGTATAGAGAGATATTTGTGATTTGAAATATTTTTAAAAGTGAGCGTGGTCCCTATACTATTGAATTGAATTGAAATCGAATTATAACCCCACGCCCCATATAACGGTTCTGTTGAAATCTACTAAATAAAGCGATAACCCACTACAAGGTGCGTTCCAAAGTAAACAGTAAAAAAATAACAAAGTAAACTGTAGTGGCGCCATCTATATGTCAACTAGTGCGTTAGAATCTGCTATCTTTTATCGACTTCCAGTAAAAATTTCATGACATTTCATCTACTGAAAGTGAAGTTATTCCGTTTTGAGCTTCGAACAAAGAGCCAACATTAAATTTTGTTTTAAAATTGGTAAAACCTTTACCGAAACATTAAAATTGATGAAACAAATTTATGGCGATGATTGCCTATCCCGTAGCAGAGTGCACGAGTGGTTTCAACGTTTTCAAAGTGGCCGTGAGGACAAAAATGAGAAATGAACCGAAACCCAAAAAATCACGGCTGGAGAAGTGAAGACAATGCTGATTAGTTTTTATGATTCCAAGGGTATTGTCTACAAAGAATTTGTTCCACCCGGCCAAAACTTTAATGTGGTATTCTACCTTGGAGTTTTGAAGCGTTTGGTGCGCCGTATTCGACGTGTTCGGCCCGAATTTCGCGAAGATGGAAGTTGGCGTTTGTTGCACGATAATGCACTGTCTCATCGATCGACGCTTGTGGCCGATTATTTGACCAAAAATCACATTTTAACAATCAACCACTCCCCGTATTCACCTGATATGGCACCGTACCACTTCTACCTTTTCGGAAAAATGCATTTGCCGATGAAAGGAAAGCGTTATGCAGACGTGGAGGCCATTCAAAAAGCTTGCACCGGCATACGGCGGCCATGCCGTGCAACGAGCTAAAACACTCGTTCGACATGCTTTTGGACCGTGCAAAAAGCTGTATTAAAGCAGAAGGAGACTATTTTGAATAAAATTAATTGATTTTGCCGATAAAACCATTTGTTCTGTCTTTTTTTCAATGTCCTGTTTACTTTGGAACGCACCTTGTATATATGTACGACAGAAGTACTAAATTTCACAGTCAGGGCGGCACAGGAAGGCCATCTGGTATACACCTTCTTCTCATATAAAAGAATTTTAAGTTTAATCTTATTCTTTCATTTTACAGTTAATAAAACGAGTGAATGTCGTTATTGCAATAAAACTTTACACAAATAGTGCCTTTTAGGTACTCCATTTCACGTATAAAATTTATCGAAACCAGACCTTAAATTTTGAAGGCACCTGATACTGAATTTGTAAACCCCAGTGCTAGTGGCCGACTTTTTAGCATAAATATCGGTCAATATGTGACGTCTAGTATTGAAATTCGAAGAAAATTTGTTTATGATAATAGCTTGCACTTATGCCAACGGGTCTATACTTCCCCTAGCCCTAGTATACCCTATATAAATTTTAAACTTCCAGTTGGCTTTATCGCCAATATGTAAGATATCTTAGCAAAATTAACTGAACGTATAATATTGGATAAACTATATTTTAATGTCGAAAATGAGTGAAATGGTTCACGAAGTGCCCGATCACACATTATATGTAGTATATATTTTCAGTTAGTCTAGCAGACTTTATGCCCAATACGTCAATCAGTATATGAATTATCTTCACGAAATTGCGTGAAAATATGTTCTAAAGTTGACTTGAGTAATGCCAAACGTTATTGCAGTCAGTCCAGATTTTCCTCCAAGGCCCAATATAAGCGATATAATGATTTCTATCCATTTTGACGTCTCACGATTCTTTTGGCCAATATGGTATATGTGATATTTTATTGAAATTGAGTGGACAATTTAAAAACAAAAAGGTTGGTTTTACATTGAATATCAATTAAATTGATCAAGATCCTGGTCTAAACCTCATATTCTAATGTACTGATTTCCTATTCTCTGGTTGATGTTTTCCTCTTATACCTCATATAAATATTAAATTTAGCTCTTTCGGGTGAGTTTCCATAGGTATATCACATTTGAGTTATTTGCCTTAATTTTAATATAAATTTTTTGTGAGTGAGTTTGTAATCCATTCGATTTCATCGAATAATACATGTTGAATTCTTACGCAACATTTTTTATATAAAGTTTTCCAACGCCTGAAAGTATTTCCCCGCCTTGGATCCTTGCAAATTTGGAGGGTATAAAATGTTCGGCTACATCCGAACTTAGCCCTTCCTTCCTTGTTGAACTTTACGAGTATCTAAAACGTTTCCGCCTAAGCATAATATTTTCTCACTTGCTACGAATAGACTTATTTCAATTGTTTAAATATAGTAATTTGGGTTATTGAAAATGTTCAATGTCTTTAAAGCCTGCAATTTTTCAAAGCAATGCATTACACCTTCTTTAAAAGCTACCTTCGTCACCGCTAATATCCACAGTTAACATTGAGCTATTCACACTAAGATCATGACGCAGACGTTCTCAGCCGTATATATGATATAAACAAAAATTGGCTTTAACGGTAAAAAATAAAATAAAATTAAAATAAAATCGTTTCTAAAAACTTGAAGAAAATGTTTGTTTTACGCGCATTCAATCTTATAATTGACACAAATACGGAAAGAAGTGTGTAAATCATCTTGGTTCTGGAAAGTAATTTAAACCAAAATCACGCTTAAAAAAATTACTAATGTTTGGCTTTTACAATAAACTACTACTATTGTGTTGCTGCTGTTGCATGCTAAGCAAAGGTTAAAAATATAATTATATTGTATAAAATTAGTGGGTTTGTGTAATACACATACGTATATTAAAATATTTTACAGTTAAACTTTGGTTTCTCGAGCAGGGAACTGTGAAGTTTTTATTGCGAAATGGAAATTTTAATATAAATCCATTACACTGTCGTTTGGTGCTCACAAATATTTGTCCATATAAATACTTGGAATATCGCTTGTATACTAAGTGAGTATTACTGAAGACATACATTTAAGAGAAAATAAGTAATACGTTTAAGAGAGAATAAGTAAGGCCCTTCCTTCGGGTGTAACCGAACACTTCATACTCTTGAAACTTGCCAGGATCAAAGCTGGTGAAATTGCTTATGATACATTGCTTTTTCAATTTCATTAAGATAACTATTTGACAGATATTTGCGGTATAAAGTCTGCCGAAAGTTCGAAAATATTTCTATTAGATATATGGGGGCTAAGGGAATTATTGATCCGATTCAACCTATTTTTGACGTACAGACATACTATTATCAGAAAAGGATTATTTTCAAATTTCTAAAATATATCAGATGACCGATGTTTTCAATAAAAAGTTTGCAAAAAGAACTGGGGTCCACATATTCGGTATCAGATGGAATTCATACTATGTCATATAAAAACCAAGCTTGGTTTTTGTCTGATTTCGACTATTTCCGCACTGTAATGTAGAAATATCAGAATAATATTACCTACCTTGGTTGAAATCGGTCTAGGAGGTCCCGAGATATGGGTTTTCACCTAAATATGGGCGATATCGCACTTTTAGTAGTTTATCGCACTTTTAGTAGTTTTCAACAAAATCGTTATATGGGGAGTGGGTGGAGGTTATCATCCGATTTCACCTATTTTCACACTGTTGTAATAAGGGAGAAAATATTTTTCCTGTGCAAATTTGGATGATAAAGTTTTATTGTTGTGAAAGATATATACCTTAAATTTATTAGGAGACGGGGCCAAGTGCCCCTCCATAATGTGATTCGTTGTGCTAAATTTGAAAGTTTTTTTCTTAATTGACAGCTTTTGTATCTTAATTGACAGCTTAACTATGGCACTTTTTACGTTTTCGTTTTTACGTTTTTACGTTACGCCCATCTACGAACTTGTTCTTACTTTTTTTGTCAACGAACTTGTATACCAAGTTTCATTAAGATATCTTAATTTTTACTCAAGTTACAGCTTGCACCGACAGACGGACAGACAGTCACCCGGATTTCAACTCATCTCGTCATCCTGATCATTTGTATATGTATAACCCTATATCTAACTCGATTATTTTTAGCTGGAACAAACAACCGTTAGGTGAACAAAATTGACAATAAGTCTTATTAAGCATCAAATATTAGAGTACGAAAACTAAGTTAAAAATTCATCTTTTCTAAACCAAAATAATCTTACGGTATACAAAATGGTATCCCATGAGAAGTAGGAGCGGGCAGTACCATGACCATTGTAAAATTATTGATCATATCCTCATTAGCCAACTGCTTTATTCCTACAATAATTGATTTTGACGTTTATGATGTAATGCTTAATGCTATTTGGTACTTCCGCCATCTATTGCCATTGGGCGTGGTTATGATCTGATTTTCCTTATTCCGCTCATATGCAATACCAAAGTCATTTTCACTGTCGTTATCACCTGCATATATTCGTTATTCATCGTTGTACCGACAACGTAAAATCAATCCGTCTAGTCAAACTGATCCCTTTGATATCTAATAATTTAAGGCATTACCGACAAACGGTAGTAAAACAAAACTTCTTTACTCTGGTGATACATCTGTTTTTTGCTACCAGGCATTATCTGCAACATTTTGCGAGAGTATAAGAATGAAGCAAATCGCTTTGTACGATTGAGTTTTATATAGCTATAGAAGCCACTCGGTGAACTTGGCCGCCTTTGGCAAAGGTGTCACCCATAAAAATCGCATGCTATTAAACTTGCTTCCTACAATTCAAGTGCATTGTCCTCCACTCACACAATACTTATTAAGTAAACTGCTTGCATTTTTTCCACAATGCAGCCACTCAAGAGCGTGAGCAACCAAGTGTAACACACAAAAACTACACTTTCCAAAGGCCAGGTGATAGCAATGAATATGGAATATTGTTAGCGGTAAACATTCGATGGCGCTCATTTAATCGGAACGCAAGCAAACGGAATAAACTAAAAATGCTAACCAGCAGTGTGTCAGTGCATAATAAAAGTAAGATGTCTCAGTGCTTTACAAATTTGGCAAATTCTCAAAAATAATTGAAATCAACGTACGGTTGTGAAATTAAAAAAATAAATATATTATATTTTTTCTTGAACAACTGCAATAAAAACAAATACAAATTGAGAAATGAAATTCTCCTTAGCATTTCTGCTAACCTTTTGCTTTGTATACAAAGGTAGTGTACTTTAAAATTATATTTGTGCAATAGGTAAAATATATATATATAAAATATATTTGTGTAATTTTTACATTTGCAGAGGCGCCTGCTATTATTTTCAATCAAATGGATATAAAAAGTGTCTTAAAAAGCGGAGCTTTGGATTTAAATGTGTTACGATGTTTTCTACACAATAAGAATATATGTCCAAGCCCTTATATAATGTACCGTTTGTATGCTCCGTAAGTGTTGTTCTTAAGAAATTATTTTGATAACTTCTATCGGTATAAAATAACGAGAAATATTAGTATATGTATATATTATACATTTACAGATTTTCACTATTTCATAAGTGAAACGAATATTCAAATGTCAGTTAAATACAGTGAACATATTTGTTATGTGCTGCATTTAAGATAAACAATAAAAAAGTTAACTTCGGCTGCACCGAAATTATAATAGTGTATAAAAGATCTTTACCTTGATTTTAATCGGTAAGTTTGTATGACAGCTATGTATATGCTGTAACAGTCCGAACTTTGTAAAGGTAATTTGTCAAATAAAAAAATTTCCCATAGAGGAACTTGATTTGGATCGGTTTATGCGGCAATTTGTTTGAAGATTGTAGCGCTGCATTAAACAACAATCCTTGCCGAATTTCGTTAAGATATTTTGTTAAATAACAATATACAAGCACTTGATTTCGATCGATCAGTTTATATGACACATTATGTTTATAGTGGTCTGATATCGTTGCCTAGAAATAAGCAGCTTCTTGGGGAGAAAATAAACTTTTAGGTCGATATCCCAAAAACTGAGGGACTAGTCCGAGTATATCCAGACGGACATGTATAAATCGACTAGCTCGTAACGGTGTTGATTTATTCTACATACATATGTATGTATATACTTTATGGGGTACATATACATACATATTCAAATATGAGAAAAATTATATGCAAATCTCGGGAAACTACAATTCCAAATTGATAGTAAAAGTTCTTAAGTTTCAATATCTCTAACGTGAACGTGAAAATTCAACAGAAAATGTTGAAGAACACTCACCTGAGTTATGCAGTCGTTATTTTGAAAGTAGTTTAGGCAAGGAAGTTAAGATGAACGAATTTTAGAAGAATAGCAAAATCTTCGATGATGTATGTATTCGGAACATAGAAGAGAAATAGCTCAGTCAAACGTCGAACAAGTGTGTATGAAATAATTACAATATCTTGGGAACCCAAATACAAGTAGTATATTCCACACTTCAATTTATTGATATAGAATGTCAGCCATTGTTTATTTCAACCGAGTCGCATTATTATACCGAATAATAAAATAACACTGACTATTTGATGTTCTAACTTAAAACAAAGTTAATTATTTATAAGTATAATATTAAGATACAAAGTGCGTTCCAAAGTAAACAGGACTTTAAAAAAAAAGACAGAACAAATGGTTTTATCGGCAAAATCAATAAATTTGATTCAAAATAGTCTCTTTCTGCTTTAATACAGCTTTTTGCATGGTCCTAAAGCATTTCGAACGAGTGTTTTAGCTCGTTGCCCGGTATAGCCGCCAGTATGCCGGTGCAAGCCTTTTAAATGGCCTTCACGTCTGCATAACGCTTTCCTTTCATCGGTAAATGCATTTTTCCGAAAAGGTACAAGTCGCACGGTGCCATATCAGGTGGATACGGGGAGTGGTTGATTGTTAAAATGTGATTTTTGGTCAAATAATCGGCCACAAGCGTCGATCGATGAGACGACGCATCATCGTGCAACAAACGCCAACTTCCATCTTCGCGAAATTCGGGCCGAATACGGCGTACCAAACGCTTCAAAACTCCAAGGTAGAATACCGCATTAACGTTTTGGCGGGTGGAATAAATTCTTTGTGTACAATACCCTTGGAATCATAAAAACAAATCAGCATTGTCTTCACTTTTGACTTCTCCAGGCGCGATTTTTTGGGGCTCTTCCGGCGCCTTCCATTCAGCACTCTGGCGTTTCGTTTCATATTGAAAACACCACGTTTCGTCACCAGCCACAATCTTGTAAAAGAAATTCGGGTTTTTTTTGCCTCTTTAATGATGCCCTTCGAATGTTGAATTCTGAGCAGATTTTGGTCGTCAGTCAATTTGTGCGGAACAAACCGTGCACACACCTTTTGTAAGCCCAAAGGTTCTGTCAAAATGTGATAGATCGATGTTTTGGAGATGTTCAATTCAATTTTCATGAATTTCAATGATGATTTCGGCTGATTTTTTATGAATTCACACACAGTTTCGATGGAATTTTCGGTAATCACGGATTTTGGTTGGCCCTAATGTTCATCGTCATTTATGTCCTCACGACCACTTTGAAAACGTTGAAACCACTCGTGCACTCTGCTACGGGATAGGCAATCATCGCCATAAACTTGCTTCATCAATTGAAACGTTTCGGTAAAAGTTTTATCAATTTTAAAACAAAATTTAATGTTGGCTCTTTGTTCGAAGCTCATTTTCGCACCGATGACAAAAACATACTAACACTTAAAACGCAATAACTTCACTTCCAATAAATGAAATGTCATAAAATGTTTACTGGAAGTCGATAAGGGATAGCAGATTCTAACGCATTAGTTGACACTAGAGTTTACTTTGTTATTTTTATACTGTTTACTTTGGAACGCACCTTGTAGTGTTAGTATGCCACGAGAAGAACATAATTGCATTGACTATATATGGCGAAACGCGCAGAAATGCTGTATTAAAAGCGACATTGTCTTCAAAAAGGATTGTTACTTTGTCTGTCCGATTTGAATTAGGCCATAGAATGACCGGTTGAACAACTGTTGACAACGTTAGCATATTTGAATCAAACGATAGACACACTTATATAGAATGTGCTTCGTAAATAGACTATAACCGGTGTTGAGCTTAAACTGGCTGGTTCGAGGAGGACGCAAAGAACTGTTTCGCCAGTCGAAGAAAATTGGCGGGTCAGTTACTATGCACTACCTAATCCAAGTATGGTTGCTACTATTTTCAATTGGTCTGTTGTCATTGATTTGCGTTGGCTGTGCCGGTTACAGGATTTCAAGTGCATAAAAATATTTCAACATATGATCAACACATTAATACTCTTATGTAAGTTTATAAGTAGACAGCAAATGCTTCATTGTCTTACATGTTTATAGTTTTATATTGCATATTGTATATCTGATCGTAAATAATAACAGGAAATTAGCGCTCGTTTTGGGGAAAAGTTGCTATAGAGTCAGAATCTAATTAAAATTTTAGTTGTTTTCAGGCGGTTGAGAAGTTATAGAACACATCGCAGGGGTCCCTTCAATTCCGATCCCAGTAAAATTCTCCATTCCCCGTTAAATTTATCAATTTAAAGGATTTTTCAGGAACGCCGCCGTTCAATCGTTCTGATTACAAGAATACTCTTTGCTGCAGATTTGCTCTGCATTGTAAAAAATCGCTAAGACAATCCATGAGTTTTTCAAAATGTTACCATTGTATTGTAATATTTATAAAATAGTAATTAAAGCATTTCTTTAGTTCTTTGTAATATTATATTAATATCTAATACTAGTACCTAATATTTATTTTTAATTAGTTATGAACACTATACTTAAAAAACTTTCGATTCACAAAGCAAAGTTATATGCTATTTAAATCTTTTATTTACCTTGCAAAACCATAAGCCATTAATGACTTCTTCAATTACCGTTTTGTATAAATATAAAAGTGAAAGGGGATTTTGCTTTGAACTTTTTAGGTGCGTTACAAATGAGTGAAAGAATTGCTGGTTATTAAATTTGTTTCACTTTTAGTCCACTACATTCGTACTTCCGACGTGCATTCAAATAGAGATACATTTGGTATTATTAGGCAAGTGCTTATTCGATTCAAAAGTAAAACAGAAATCTCTGAAATTGTTCAATACCGCTCTCTTACAAATATGTAATATATACCTAGTGTATAACATGAAAAAACGTTAACTACGGCTGCACCGAAGCTATAATATTCCTTCAAAAAAAGATACATTTCTTAGGGTAAAAAAGATCTTTATCTTGATTTTAATTGATCAGTTTGTATGGCAGCTATATATCCGATATGAACCGTGCCAAATTTCGTGAAGCTATCTTGTCAAATAAAAAGTTTTCCATGTAAGGACTGGATTTGGATCGATCAGTGCTATATGCTATAGTCATCCGATCTAAATACTTTCTTCATTTTCGTTCGTTCGATCATTTCTAATGTTAACTGGCAAATGACACGCGTGATGTTTTTCTCCCACAGGAAAAAGTCTAATTGTGTGATATTACACAATCTTGGCGCCCAATCGACCGGCCCAAAACGTGAAATTATCGCCTCACCGAGTGTTCTCTCAATAAATCCATCGACTGATGCGATGTGTGGGAAGTGGTGCTGTCTTGTTAAAACCAAATGTCGTCGATCACGATCTTAAACTTCAGGCATCAAATAGGCGGTTATCATGGTGCGATAACGGTTGCCATTGACGGTTACGTTTTCACCGGCATAATTTTTGAAGAAATATTGACCGATGATTCCACCGTCCCATAAACCACTCCAAACCGTTGTTTTTTCTGGATGAAATGACAGCTATTGAATATCTTCAGGTTGCTCTTCGTCCCAAATGCGGCAATTTTGCTTCTTTAAATACCCATTGAGCCGGAAATGGACCTCATCGCTGAACAAAACTTGGCTCGAAAACGAGCGGCTTCAGTTCTTACACAAACTGTATGTTTAACGCTTTCAATTTAAGATCTCGACGTTAAATGCGCCAAGTGTTTCCATACCTCTGTCCCAGTTGCTGCTTACGGCGCCGAATCGACTCTCCACGGTCTTCGTGTACACTCTCGAATATTATCTAATAATGGATGATGGGTTTATAGATGTGTGATCGTGCTGAGTAGGCCGATTATGTTGACCATAAGTTGAGCGAAGTGCGCGAAACACATTCTTTACAGATCGTAAAGTTTCGTAATAAAGATGAACGATTTGTAAACGTAGGTCAGGCGTAAGTCTTTCCGTGATGAAATGCCAAACAATACAGAACAAAACACGCGTGATCTGTCAAAAAATAGCTTTTGAAAAAAGTACCTCTCTTTGGTTCACCTATTATTTTATAGGTCTCCGATGTTTTCTTCTGGGTGTTACAAACATCGTAGCAAATATACTCTGTTCAGGGTATGAAAATATAATACAACATTCCGGCTATAAAACAGCTATGCTCAACGTAACCGTTATAATTTTGAGTATGTATTGGGAATGCTGCGTTGATACTTCGGCAGACAGTACGTCATAAAAGTAATTTTTGAATTTTTTGGAGGGACAAGTTTTTTGATTTCTAAACAATTTCCGAACGCGAAAATATCAGTGAATGAAAATTTAATATTTATTTTGAAATAATCTGATCTTCTAATGTTCGATACCATATTGGAGGTATGATTTGTGTCTTGCTTTAAGAGGCACTCCTAGTGTGACAGCCTTGAAAAACGCAATTATCAGGAATTCAAAATAAAATCAATTGTTTTGAAATTTGAAGATTTTGTATTTAGGAATACAAAATAAAATTTTTAGCGAAAACCCCGCTAATTTAAATCACTTGATCGGTTAAAAATATATTGCATACAAAATCCGTGTGCATTTTCCCGTTTCATTGAACCTGATTAATTGGTTTTCCCGCACAATTGGTTAAAGATATGCGTTATCGAAAAAGGTTTACCATTAATTTACCCAGTGTTTATTGGTGAAGATATTTTGGATGAAGCTTATGTTGAGGAGCAAAAGAAAGAAGATGATCCTCCAAGGCCTCCCTCAGTTCTCGAAGTTTTTAAATACATACAAGAAAACTAACTTCTAACATATTATTCGGAAAACAAGTTTTTTTGTGATGGATTTATGGAATATGGAATTAAATAACATTTAAAAAATGTAAGCAACGATCTGACGAACGATTAAACCAAAAATTGTGCAATTTTTGAAGTGCAATTACCCGGGGAATGCTGTGTATTAAAATCAAGGTAAATAACTCAAATGAAATATATGTATTATGAACTCAACCAAAAGGGATATATTTAATAGGAAAACATCAGCCAGAGAATCGGAAATCATTGTATTAGGGATAGGCGGTGTTGATCAATTTCAGTCATATTCTTCATAAAGTCTGCTAGACTAACGAAAATTATTACATGTAGTGTATGGAAGCTGGGGCACATTTTTCACATTTATTCGCAACACATTTACACATTATTCCGCATTAAACTACAGTTTATGCAATATCATACGTTCACTTAATTTTATTTAAGATATCTTACATACTGACCACTATATACGGTTTAAAGCAAACCGGAAGCTGGAAATTTGTCATTTGTCTCCGTGTAATTACCAAAGCACATTTGAAATATGTATCTCTATCGGCCGTCTTCAATATAACTAAATTTGTTTCCAGCAAACACTATTATGTTAAGGTCTATTAATAGAAAAATAACTCTTGTGTTCGAATACAACACAAATATACTCATGATATCATGATATGTTTATTTGATAACTTTAGAGTTATCCTGATGTTATCCTCCTTAACAAGCTCTGTTTAATGAAATATATTTCTCATGCTATATGACATAAAAAGGGGTATCATAAAATGTATTAGCAATTCAGGGCCAAATTAAATCATGTTGGACACAAAATTCGTTTTTTTTCTTTACATAATATAATTAATTTCACTAATAAATTGAAGTTGCTAATTACTGAATTATTATACTTTTTTAAATGTCATTGACAGTTATTATTGAACTTTGTCAAGTTTCTATAGAAAGTGCTTTTATTTCATCTAGCGTAGTCTCTAGATTTAGGTTTCAATTCTAATTGCTTCATTACTTTTATTAATAGCAAGTACTGCATCGCCTAATCGTTCACCTGACTTAAATTTACACGAATAATTATGGTATACTTATTTTAATTTCCTTCTCATACATTTATTTATATGATATATTATATTTTTCAATGTACAACCTATAGTTTTATATTATATATAAATATATATTCAGTATACAGTGGAGTATTTTATCACTTAACCGTAGGAACCGTATAAACTATATACACACATTTATGTGTGTATTTCTATTACGTTTTACATTTCACTTTCGCAGTTTTGAATTACATATCCATTCATAGTAAAAGGAATGGTGGATACGTCACAAAAAATTATGTACATGGCACTGTAATGCTTCAGTTAGTGACTGACGCAAAACCGTACAACATAACAGCTGATACCACCTATATATATTATATTATGAGAGCGCAATGTAAATAAACACTCACAACCGCTTCTACCGTCCGTAACGTGGGATATTCGCTGATTGTTCTCTTACAACGCAGGGTTTCCAATCTCGATATTTTGTAATAATTAAAAATAAGGCTTGAATATATTTGCAATATTCTTAACTCAAAATCACAGTCGAACACAATAATTTATAAATAGGCAAACTATTTTTATACTCTTGCAACATAATAGAATTAATTCAGAGTATACTAATTTTGTTCACCTAACGGTTGTTTGTATCACCTAAAACTGATCGAGATAGATATAGGGTCATTTATACATATATAAATGATGAAGATGACGACGTGAGTTGAACTCCGGGTGACTAGCTGTCCGTCCGTCCGTCCGTCTGTCCGTGCAAGCTGTAACCTGAGTAAGAATTAAGATATCTTGATGGAATGTACCAAACACATGTTCCTTGGCGAAAAGGTAAGGACGAGTTCGTAGATGAGCGTAATCGAGCCACTGCCTCGCCCAGAAAACGCCATTAATAGAAAACCAATAAAATGCCATAATGGGCGCTGTGGTATGAAAATATTTAAACAGTGCGCGTGGCCACGCTATCTAGTAAACTTATTGTATATACATATCTTCCAAACCAATAAAGCTATATCACCCAAATTGGCACAGTTCATTTTTTTCATCCATTATTACGACAGTGTAAAATAAGTGAAATCGTGTGAAATAGGTAAAAATGCGATAAATCAATTACTAATTGCGTCAAAGACATTATATTTTACAGGATGTAACAAGAGGGCTTTATAGGAGCCGATGTCAAAATTGGCCGATGGGCGTGACAACGTATATAGTAAAATTCGGAGAGAATCCTTTTTTAAATCGGGTCAATACTTCCTTAGCCTTAAGATTTTTGAACTTCCGTGTGACTTAATACCGCATAAATCGGCCAATATGTGAGTTAACTCAATGGAAATTAGAAAGCATGCTTTACTAAGGATAGCGCATCCCTGTGCCTAAAATCAATAAAAATTGGGTTAAAACTTTACCAACTCCTATATAACTAACATCAGAATTTTCGAACATCCGGCTCACTTTACTTCATATAGATTGGTAATGTAAGGTACCTTATAAAACTCAAGGAAAGATAAAATCAGGTCAATATTATCCCTATCTCCAATGGTTTATTCCTTAACTAGACTAACCAACAATTTTCAAAAAATTGCCAAATTTCATTTAATAAAGCTAGATAATGATATAGTCTGGTAATACCAAATGTGAAGTTTAATTTTGGATAACATCCCAGCAAGTCACGGCTAAGGAAACCCCAAACATTGGAATTAACGTGGAAACTAACAAATACACACCGTGCAGCTCATAAGCCCAATGCGTAAGAAAGAGATGAACCATCACACGTATACAAGAGTTTCGGTTAGAATTGTCAATTAGGCCTTAAGAAACTTGTAGAAACTTTAACATAAATCTCTGATAGCGCTGTTGGGTAATTAGCCGGTAATTAAACCGTCATATTTTCATTATTGGTTTGGTTGCGTGCATGTGGTTTCAAATTCGCAAGTACAGAAAATTTTTAAAACAAAATACAAATGATTAAATTTTACCATTTTTTACTTTTTAATTGGGTGTTGAATGCGTTAGAAGGAATGTTGCGGAAATTTTTACAATTCGATAAGAATTTCTAATGTTCTGAAATACCGGCTGCACATAACCTCAGTTAATTATACATGCAGCCGCAAATCAGAATTTTCGACGCCACGGTTTTCCATTATTTTTAAAAGAATTAAGAACTGTGGAAAAATGAAAATTGTAAAGAAACCTTCATTTTACTTAGTACTCCTGATTTTGGAGAGTAAAATTATGAAATTGAAACATATTATGTGAATTTCACAATATATACATATATATTATATATACATATATGGTACATACTCATACATACACCCATTAGCGTAGTCTGACTACAGTCCATATAAACGAATATCATGTTAATTAATTTTAATTTTACAGAGTCTAAGAGAACTTTTATCCAGGCTTGATTGCTAATATTAGAGAGTAGAACAGCATTAAGGACCAAAAGAAGTTAACCAATTTCTTTTTTTTATGGATAAACAAGTGGATCATTGAGTAATAAAGTACTTCTTGTGTTTTCCGTTAACGTTCATGTTTTTTTTTGTATCAATTTGCCAAAATCTTTTAATTTAAACCAGTGAAAATTTAGTAGATTTCAAGGGGTAAAACTATCGATATTATTGATCGAATTTTTTAAATTATCGAATTATCTACCGTCTACCGATAGTCATGCTGCTCTACCATACATATACTTAATACATAACGCAAGTTGCAAGAGTATGAAATGTTCATTTACCTCGACCTTCGCCCTTCTATTAGTTTATGTTTAGTTTATATTTTCTTTTGTGACAGATGCGAAAGAAGATTTTGGAGCTTCTCGCATTAACCTTTTTTTTTTTAATGATTATACTGATTTTGTTAAATGCGATTACAAATAGTATGACTGACAATGGTGATCCTTGCGGAATTGCGGAAATATTAAACAAAATTAAATACTTTTGCACCAATTTGCCACTTCTCAGGCCGTCACAAAATAACGTGCAAACCGACTCTGTCGAAAGCTTTTTCGAAATCCAAACTGAGGGTAGATACGTGATTTCTTTTCGATAAGGCAGTTTTGGCGGAGACAGTAAAGCATCTATAGTGCCTTGCCCTTCCTTAAATGCCACTTGGTTTGGGCTGAGATGCTTTTTTAATGAACCACGAAATTAGTTTTTATAGAATTTTATCTAATACTTTGCTTATGCAGCAGAGGAGTGATATAGGTCTATAACCGTGTACATTTGTAGAGACATTATTGGATTTAGGATTCCAGTTTTGAGGGTAGCTACCTTAACATAAAATATTGTTGTACAATTTAATAATTATATATTTAAGACTTGAAGCGGAGAGTATTGCCTGACGTTTATGATATTGTGAAATCGAATTCAGCGACGGTTATGTGTGATTCCTTAACATAAATTAATAAAACGTGTTAGGTTGTTTTATTGTAATTATTAGTTTATTTCACTATTATGTATTACAACAAAATTAAATTTAGCGGTGCATGCACCTGAATACCTGGCAAGCCTAAAACTTAAATGCCTACATCTCACGTGGAGTGACCCCTTTTTGCTTTTTTGACATTACTGTTCGCAACCTGAGACACTGTTTGCTCTGCAGACACTTATGCCCGTTACTGTTGGCAACCTGATCCGCTGTTCGTGCTACGGACACGTATGTCACTGAAAGAGGATACGTCCACGGAATCCTGAAGAACATTGCCTAATATTGCAATACTAACGTTGCGTTTCCGGCGTTTGTTGATTATGTAACATAGTCTAATATTGCACGAAGAAATAAGGTCTGTTTCAAGACGTAAGTTATGAGCCATTTAGACAATTGTTTCTCAACAAATCCCTTTAACTATATGATGTGTCGCAGGTTATTAGGTTAATATTATGTAGGTATGGAAGTGGTAAGAATATTAGTTAAGTTCTAAAATTATGCGGACGGATTACGTCACCGCAAAATTCCAACACCAAAACAAACAATGATGACTAATCAAACTACAAGTTTGTTGGACAACATAAAGCCAATGTCCCAATTACACCAATAATTCCGTTTTCGTCAGAATGATTACAAATGCATTTTTGGCAACGTAAGCACAATATGTAGCGACCCGTATTTCCTAATGTCGCTGACAGAACCTTAACATATGTATATTGCATTCTCAACTTTCAAATTCCTTTACGCAATTACCAAACCACATATTTAGCTAAATAAGCATTATTGTAGAATATAAGCGAATAATTATAAAAACAAAACGGGGAGAATGTAAAATAAAGTGTAACCGTTAACATTGAACGAATTGTTGATTTTTATTTTTGGTTCCAACACACATCCAATATACAAACTTGCCGACTATATTAATTATATAGCCAGTCCAAAACCAATATACAAGAATGTTGACCATCTAGATGAATTCATTGCTACAATAAATAACAAATGTAAATACGAGTTTCAATGCAATGTAATATAGTGCTGATAATATTAATATATTTACGAATAAAAAAAGGTTAATACACTGCAATGTAGCTTAAATCAACTAATACAATGTATATGTAATTTGAGGCCATTTCCTGCCAATTGAAATTATTATAAATAAATTGAACCAAAAAAAGTATTTTCTGTACCAATTCTTGGAAAAGATCAACATTGTAAAATTCAATAATACCAAATCAATTAAAAAGCATTCTTTGTATATTTATTTAAAGTTTAGTAAACTATGAACTTTCGTTTAAGAAATATTGTTCAATAAAATCAGTCTGATTCCCAGCAATACTTCGCGGTTAATCAAATACAAGGTGCGTTTCAAAGTAAACAGGACTTTTAAAAAAAAGACAGAACAAATGGTTTTTTCGGCAAAATCAATTAATTTTATTCAAAATCCTTCTCTCCTCCTTCTGCTTTAATACAGCTTTTTGCACGGTCCAAAAGCATGTCGAACGAGTGCTTTAGCTCGTTGCACGGTATGGCCGCCGTATTCCGGTGCAAGCCTTTTGCACACGATTGTATATGAAGATTAACACAATACGCGACGGCGGCGAACTTCGCCCACCATGACGATTTTTGAGATAGAGCTATTTCTAATTTTATTACCGACCGCGGCGGCAAAAACAGCATCACCATATCAAAGAAAGATTATTTTCAGTAAAAATATTAAGGATTTTCAAAAAAAATGTAAGGAAATGTCTGCGTTGGCAATATTAGGATTGCTTATGTTTGGTTTCGCCATTTATTGCGATATTTTTGAGCGCTGAATATACACTAGCTGCTACGAAAATCGTCCGTATTGTGTTTTACACGGCGGCAACACTCGGCGAGAATCAATCCGACGGCGTCGCCGAGTACCACGAATATTCGTCGTCGGCCGTATTGTGTTTAAGCTAGCTCGAAATCAAACACTCTTTACAACAGAACAAACACTCAGTAACAGGACAACGACCTATCGTCATGGTGGGCGAAATTCGTTAATCATCGTGTGTTTGAATCACCGACGGCATCGCCGAGTACGACGAATATTCGCCGTCGCCCGTATTGTGTTAATGCTATTAAGTTGGCATTACTGTTCAAGATGGCGACCAATTTAACAGCTGTCAAGTGATTTATTCTCAGTTTGCTTTGGCAATTCATCATGAATAGACTCACGCCCGAACAGCGCTTGCAAATAGTGCAATTTTATTTTGAAAATAATGGTTCTGTGCGGAATTCGTATCGCGCACTACGTTCATTCATCGTTGACGATTTTTTTTAGCGATGAAGCGCACTTTGGTTGAATGGCTACGTCAACAAACAAACCTGCCGCATATGGAGTGAAGCTAATCCTCAAGCGTATGTCGAAACACCGTCACATCCAGAAAAACTGACTGTTTGGTGCGCTTTATGGGCTGGTGGAATCATTGGTCCGTACTTATTCAAAAACGATGATGGCCAGAACGTTACAGTCAATGGTGATCCGTATAGAGCCATGATTACTAACTTTTTCATTCCTGAATTGAACAACCATGATGTCCAGGAGCTGTGGTTTCAACAAGACTTTTACGGATGGAAATGTGGTTTTAATTTTGTTCTGAATTTTTCCTTATATAAAAAGATCGCACAACAAACCATTCGTAAGATTAGGGTGAATGCAATTTTTCAATTGATCAATAACTTTGTCTATATTTTTTTCAAAAATAATATGGTATCTAAGTCGTGATTAAAATTTTGTAGTTTTTGAATTTGTATCTCCGCTTTTGAGTACAATTTGATAAATTAATGTTTATAGGGTTTACAACTGTAGGTATTACTTCTGTGAACGAATCTTCATATGGACAGTTTCGCTGTCAGAAGTTGACATGACATTGAGTTCCAAACTGTTTACATGCAGTCTCGATAGCGCATCTTTTCATCAATTTTCTTTGCCTGATTTATAATGGAATTTGGGGTAGAACTCTTTTACAAAAGCTATTCAACGTTTCAATTTTACGTTGGGATTTTTATCTAATATCGAAAAGATAAGTGGTTGGTTATCCGCGAACATGTTAATATTGTTTGCTCCATATAGGTAATTTCTCAGTTTCTAAATAGTCCAAACAATCGCAATCAGTTCTCGGTCATTTGTCGAATAGTTTTCTTCCGTTTGTGATAAGGTTCGCGATATCATAGTGATGGGTCTGTCTCCCTGTGAAAGAACTGCACCCAAGGTATGGGAGGAGGCAGTTGTGGTTAAGTTGAAAGGTTTTTTTTAGTCGCGATAAAGTCTTCAGAAGACAGAATATCTTTGATCTTTCGGAACACTTCATAAGCTTCTTTTTCGAATGTAATTTGGAATGGAGATATTGGTGCCTATTGTTCCATTTTCTCCTCGTAGGTATTTGTGAGAGAGGGTGAATGCATAGTCTTTAATAAAACGCCTGTAGTAGCTGGATAAACCTAAAAAGGAACGCAATGCGCGAAGTGTTTTCGGAACTTCGTAGTCGACTATGTCTTTTACCTTATCTTTGGAAGCCCTAATTTCTAAAATCATTTATAATAAATTCCTAATCATTAAATAAAAACTTTCTTTCATTTTTATTTACTTCTTTGTTTATTTTGTTTAGAGTTTCTATTATTTGTTTTCTATCTGATTCTCTAGTATCTTTTAATAGTAATTAATTAACTAATAGATTATTTTTAATTTCACTTACCGTTGGCAAAATTAGTTTATAACGAAAAATAGGAGTTGATTTAGGCGGGTGCTCGAACCGAAGATCTGATCGTTAGCGAGTATTAATGCGAAAAAGCGAGCGGGATCCCTTTTTAGTCCTTTATATAGTATCTATCGATGTGTTCATGGTAGCGTGATCATTGTAATGTTGTATTTGTGTACGTGTTGTGGCATGGTGCAGTGATGTGGAGTGTATGGTAAGTAGGTGTGGTGATGTGGATGTGAATTGATGTGGTGAATGTGGTGTGACAGTGTCTTATGGTGAGGGGGATGGAGTGGGCATTTAGCCATCCCGGCCCCCCTAGGCAAATGATTAGCCTAGTAGTCGCTGAAGCTTTTGTAGCGTTGCCACAACGCTGCTCAGACCCGTGGGACGACGGGGTTGCGGTCTAGACTGACGACGCCGTACTGACATTCCATTCCGCGAGTCTGTTGCGCGGCTACGAAAGGTAGGTGGGCGACCGACGTCGCGCCTCGAGGTGTGATGTTGTAGCGTGTGATGTGGTTTGCAGAAAATTTGGCACAGACCCGTGGACTCACACGCTTGAGTCGCACGCGTACGCGACAGGCAGTTTAGACAATGCCCGTTTGCCCTGGCAACTTGCTGTCGTTGCAACGGTCGCATACCTCTAAAAATCCCAGTGATGATAGCGTCGGTGGTGGTCGCATGCCACCACGAGGAACTGTTGCTGATAACGGTGTCGTTGCAGGTGCGGTTGCAGGGGTAGTTGCAGCTGTAGATCGGGGCGTTGGGGTAGGACCCGTGCGTGGCACGTTGGTAGCCGACCACACAGTTGGTGTTGGAGTAGTTGGCATATCCACATCCATGTTAATCTGTATTAAAGAGTTGTTTAATTATGCAGATTTGTCATATAAAGGATATGGATGATCGTGCCACGCTATGTGGCATGAATGGGTCATCGTATTGATCGACCATTTTTTTATACTCTCGCAACCTGTTGCTACAAAGTATAATAGTTTTGTTCACCTAACGGTTGTTTGTATCACCTAAAATTAATCGAGTTAGATATAGGGTTATGCATATATAAATGATCAGGATGAAGAGACGAGTTGAAATCCGGGTGACTGTCTGTCCGTCCGTCTGTCCGTCCGTGCAAGCTCTAGCTTGAGTAAAAATTGAGATATCTCTATGAAACTTGGTAGACATGTTTCTTGGTACCATGAGACGGTTGGTATTGCAGATGGGCGTAATCGGACCACTGCCACGCCCACAAAACGCCATTAATCAAAACGAAATAAATTGCCATAACTAAGCTCCACAACAAGATACAAGACTCTTATTTGGTACACAAGATCACAATAGGGAGGGGCATCTGCAGTTAAAATTTTTTTTTTTAAAGTGGGTGTGGTCCCGCCTCTAAAAGGTTTAATGTGTATATCTCCTAAGCCGCTAATGCAATAATAACAAAATTCACTGTGAGCAAATGTTTTTAGAACCTCTACCTACAGTGTGAAAATAGTTTAAATCAGGTGGCAACTCCGCCCACTCCCCATATAACGGTACTGTTAAAAACTACTAAAAGCGCGATAAATCAAGCACTAAACACGCCAGAGACATTAAATTTTATCTCAGGGATGGTATGAGATGACTTTATAGGAACCGCGTTCAAAATTAGACAGTGGGCGTGGCACCGCCCACTTTTAGAGAAATACCCATATCTTGGTATCTTTTTAACCGATTTCAACCAAATTTGGTACATAACATTCTGCGAAAATGGGCGAAATCGGACTACAACCACGCCTATTTCCCATATAACACCATTTTCAATTTCATCTGATTCTTTCACTTTCCACTATGCTAATCAGGCAACAATGACTGTATCGGGATAAAACTTTGCGTGAATAATGCAATTAAAGTATGCCACCTTGTGACCAAAAATTGTCTAAATCGAACCAAAACTGTTCAAGCCCCTAAGTACTAAATATGTGGACCCCAGAGCCTATAGTTGACCTTCTACCGAAAATATCAGTCAATCCACAAAGAAATCTCAAACGAGTATACCATTCGACTTTGCGAGAGTATAAAATGTTCGGTTACATCCGAACTTAGCCCTTCCTTACTTGTTATTAGTTATTTATTAGTTTTAACGACTATTAACGAGTTTTTGGTTTTTTGCTTCTTGATTTGATTATTTTATTGTATTTCGGTAGTATCGGTTGATTGTTCGCGACTTGCTGTGTCGCTATTATCGGCGGTTGGGAGAAAGCATAGCTAAGCTGGCGGTCTAATTAGCATCCCGCTTTGCGTACGAAGATCATTCACTCGTATGTGACCATCGGAGCCGTAATGTAGCTTTTCTTTTCGCCTAAGCCGCCATTTGTTTTGGTGCTTGTTCAGGAGTCTTCCAACGGTATCGTTTATGGAGATCCTTTATGTATAGGTATGGCCAGAATGGGTGCTCCTTTGAGAAAATGCCCTGGAGTTAGGACTGTCAGAGGGATCTTGCGAGAGTATTGAGAGTGGCCGTGAATTGAGAACGGCTTCAATTCGAATTAATAAGGTGATGAATTCTTCATAATTGAATTTGTGATTTCCAGCTACTTTTTTGAAGTGGGATTTGAAGCTTTTTACAGCTGATTCCCATAAACCACCCATATGAGGAGCGCTTGGGGGGATAAAATGCCATTTAATGCCTTGCGGAGCATACTTCTGAACAATTTCAGGTGATACTTGTCAAATAAAATCCACAAACTGCGTTTCAGTGGCTCTTTGGGCTTCAATGAAGGTTTTGCCCTTATCGCTCATTAGTTTTGAGGGGAAGCCGCGTCGTCCGACGAAGCGAGCAAATGCCGCGAGAAAAGCCTTAGTCAGATTCGTACCTACCTCGAGGTGCACAGCCACATAGCCTTTCATTATGGTGGGCGACCTTAGCATGTACGCCTTTATTTGAAAAGGCCCAGCAAAATCGACACCTGTAAAGGTGAAAGGCAGAGTGAAGTTGCAGCGTTCCGGTGGAAGTGTTGCCATAATCTGCATTCGCAACTTCTGCTTATGCAGAGTGCAGACCTTGCACATGAAAATGCATTTTTTATCTGGTATGATTAGAGGGTGGCGTTTATTTTACGTGAGACTTGAACTGGCAAGCCGACCATTCGCACGAAGCAGACCTTTCGTGTCTAGGAATGGGTTAAGAACTAAGAGTGAACTCCTTTTGTCAATTGGTTTTGATTCTCTTAATAGTGTTATATCGCGGCTGAAGTAGCGTATTTGAGTTGATGCGATTAGAGCGACCTTTTCCTTTTGCAATTCTAGGTGCGTTAATGTATCGCATTGGGGATAT
This sequence comes from Bactrocera oleae, assembly GCF_042242935.1. Taxonomy (NCBI): domain Eukaryota; kingdom Metazoa; phylum Arthropoda; class Insecta; order Diptera; family Tephritidae; genus Bactrocera; species Bactrocera oleae. The sequence goes on from NC_091537.1 coordinate 31,344,317, forward strand.
TCTGAGGGAACTCCCTTTACTTTAATTTTAAGTCGCTCTATGAACTTTAACATAACGGCGATTACTCTGAGAACTCGGGAGAACGATGAAAATCGCTCAAGGATGTCATTATCCTCCATTGCTGTGTGAAAGATGTCGATTTTTCATCGGGGACCATTCAACCACCGGGTGGTGGTGGTAAGGTGCAGCGGTTTGCACACTCTTGTACCTAGATCGGAGGATTGTCAGCACTGGCTACGTGTCGGTAAGCGGCTGATCCCACTAGGGCAAGTATTTGAGACGTTCGATTGGAAATATACGTCTTCCATGCATATGGTGGTTTTTCTAGCCAGGCTAGTACAATTTCCGAATCGGACCACAGATATAGTTTGCCATGTTTAAATGCATTCGCACCATGGATACTAGTTTAGCTAGTAGTAGCGCTCCACACAGTTCAAGTCGTGGTAGTCTTATTGTTTTTAACGGAGCTACATTTGCTTTTGCTACTAGTAAGTGGTTTGCGGTCGCAATGTCGCTTTGTGTGCCTACGTATACAGTGGCGCTATATGCCTTTTCAGAGGCGTCACAGTAGCCTTTGTGCTCTCGGTCAAAGTTTACCCATCGAGGGATGTGTATCTATGAGATATCATTTAGATTGCTCGCAAGCTGGGACCACTTTTCTAAACGAAGTGGTTTAACTTGTTTATCCCAGTCGGTTTCATCTAACCATAATTCTTGTATTAGGATTTTAGCTTGAATCATAATTGGCGAAAGCCATTCTGCGGGGTCGAAAAGTTTTGCCACAGAGGATATAATTTGAGTGTGACTTCGTCTACATAGTTTTTAACATTTCGGTTGCCAGAGGAAATTCTGACTTTATGTTTTCTGCCAATTCGTGGAGTGGCTAAATATGGAGCACAGTTGACGCCCACGGTAACTGTTTTTAGTTTATAGTCGCGTAGTGGACTTTTGAGAGATTATCGGAAAATAATTCGTTGAAAATCTTGGTCGTCTTTATGTAAGACTATTTGGCGATACATTTTCTCAACATCCCGATTGAATACTTATTTGAATATACGCCAATTTATTATGAGGAGCACTAAATCTGGTTGGAGTGTGGGTCCCGTAAATAAAATATCATTTAGGGAATTTCCTGAGCTAGTGGATCTTGAGGCATAGAAAACCACTCTGGCTGTTGTTGTTTTTTATCTGGCTTTAGTACTGCGTGATGAGGCAAGTAAAATGAGTAATATTTGCCATTTATGATTTTTTCGCCTGCGCTTACTTCCTCCATGTGGTCTAAATGGAGGTATTTTTGTAACACGCCATCGTATTTTGGCTTAACCTCACCTTTTTATACTCTCGCAACTTGTATAATAGTTTTGTTCACCTAACGGTTGTTTGTATCACCTAAAACTAATCGACTTAGATATAGGGTTATGTAAAATAAATATATAAATGATCAGGATGAAGAGACGAGTTGAAATCCGGGTGACTGTCTGTCCGTCCGTCCGTCTGTGCAAACTGTAACTTGAGTAAAAATATAGATATCTTTATGAAACTTGGTACACATGTTTCTTGGTACCGTAAGACGGTTGGTATTGCAGATGGGCGTAATCGGTCAAGACTCGATACAAGACTCTTATTTGGTATACAGGATCACATTAGGGACGGGCATCTGCAGTTAAATTTTGTTTGTTAAAGTGGGCGTGGTCCCGCCCCCTAATTTTTAATGTGCGTATCTCCTATACCACTGAAGCTATAATAACAAAATTCACTGGGAACAAATGTTTTTAGCATCTCTATCGACGGTCTATCTCCACTCCCCATATAACGGTACTGTTAAAAACTACAATACTAAAAGCGCGATAAATCAAGCACTAAACAAACCAGAGACATTAAATTTTATCTCTGGGATGGTATAAGATAATTTTATAGGAACCACGTTCAAAGGTGAAAACCCATTGTTTAAGATTGCACTAAACATTCAAACTAAGCGTGTATTAATGACGGATTTGCACTACAATAAAACCACGATTTTAATATTTTCACTATTTAGCACCAAAGCTAAAGTGCGTCACCTGACAATGATGATGCCAGATTGTACATGGAGAATAGTGCTGCCAAATTGTACAGCATAAATCTCTCAAATTAATTGAACTTATTGTTAATCGTTAACGTAATCTTGAAATCTGTTCAACCGATTTCGGAGACGACTGCTGTGGGTAGTAGTACCCTACTTTGGTTTTCGATGTGTAGCGTTTGCGTTTTTGATGCCTTTGAGCAGCATGGTGGTTCTTGGCGAGTTTCGGGATTTTGTATTTCGGGATTTGCTGTTGTAATTAATCCCGTAGTTCTTTTAACATTAATTTGAGGTGAGCTGGAAAAATTTGTGATATGTAACATTGAATGATGTCTTTTATGGCAATATGCGCAAAAGCTTCTATTTAAATTGCTGTTGCTACTGGCATGGGTCTATTGAAGCTTCTATTTGGGTCGGGTTGAACAATTTTTGTTCTGACCATTTTTTTTGTCTACCCTTTCTCCGATTTCGTATTGGATAGTTAAGAAATCTTTCATTTGTTGCCACGTGGGCATTTTCTTCGTGATGAGAACAATTGCTCCCATAGAAGTAATGATTTTTCTGGTAATGCGGCGGTGCATATGTTTACCAATATAGGATCCCAGCTGTCTGTGGGAATATTCTGTGTCGATAAAACCGACAAACAATTTGAAACAGCGGATTGAAGTTTGATAAATTCTTCACTTGTTTCCTTCTGAATTTTTGGCAAGTTCATTAATATCGATATTTGTATATCGACCAATATTCTTTCATTTAGTGCGAACTGTTTGACTATGACGCCTGCTTGACCTTTCGTTTTGTATCGGAGGTGATACAATTTTTGTGCATTTGATAATTTGGGGTGGTTTATGTAAACGGCTGTAAACATGTCCCGGAAAGACGGCCATTCTTCATAACCACCGTAAAAAATTTCTGTGTCACATGCGGGCACCTTGAGATGAATGCCTGAATTTAACTCTTGACATTGAATTTGTGGCAGCTCTACTCTCGGTTGTGGAGTAGATGCAACTGCTTTAATTAATTTTAATTGATCCGAAATCATTGCTTCTGTTTCTTCAAACTGGTCTAAGCAGTTTTCGTAGTTGGAGTAAGCCGAGGATTTAAAATGTTCAGGTAGATCTGAGTCGTCAGCTCATTCCTTAGTGTCGGCCGATGGAATTCAAGCTCGTATATAACGAAACTCTTCTAAATATAATGTTTTTTTTTCGACAAAATTAATTTTAACTTCCGTATATGTGTATAACCGCAAACTCTTTTAGTTAATAAGAGTTTTTAATTCGAATAACATTTCTTAAATACGCGGTTAGTTTTTATAATTACCGGTCGTGTTTATTTTTTAATTTATTAACAATCGAACTTGTATTTATTTATGATGTAGGTACACCCTAATGCCTGGACTTGTAGATATGCATTTATTGACTTGTGCAATTAAGAGCTCGTTAAAGAGATCAATGCACTTTGTCCTTAGGTATACACGAATTATTGTGCTGAAATGTTTGTGCGCAATATTGTTTGCTTGCTTGTGTTTGTTCGCCAAAGAACAAGGGGTATTGTGAGATATTTGCCAAAATGGACTTTGAAGAAATTTTTATTTGAGTACTTTTTATACTCTCGCAACATTTTGCTACAGAGTACAATAGTTTTGTTCACCTAACGGTTGTTTGTATCACCTAAAACTAATCGAGTTAGATATAGAGTTATGTGTATATAAATGATCAGGATGAAGAGACGAGTTGAAATCCGGGTGACTATCTGTCCGTATGTCCGTCTGTCCGTCCGTCCGTGCAAGCTGTAACTTGAGTAAAAATTGAGATATCTTTATGAAACTTGGTACACATGTTTCTTGGTACAGTAAGACGGTTGGTATTGCAGATGGGCGTAATCGGACTACTGCCACGCCCACAAAACGCCATTAATCAAAAACAAATAAATTGTGATAACTAAGCTCCGCAATAAGATACAAGACTGTTATTTGGTACACGAGATCACATTAGGGAGGGGCATCTGCAGTTAAAATTTTTTTTTAATAACTAATAACCTAATAGGTTTAATATGCATATCTCCTAAACTCTCAAAGCTATAAAAACAAAATTCACTGGAAGCAAAAGTTTTTAGCACCTCTACCTACAGTGTGAAAATAGTTTAAATCGGGTGGCAACTCCGCCCACTCCCCATATAACGGCACTGTTAAAAACTACTAAAGGCGCGATAAATCAAGCACTAAACCCGCCAGAGACATTCAATTTTATCTCAGGGATGGTATGAGATGACTTTATAGGAACCGCGTTCAAAATTAGACAGTGGGCGTGACACCGCCTACTTTTAGGTGAAAACCCATATCTTGGGATCTTTTTAACCGATTTCAACCAAATTTGGTACATAACAGTAGTATGTGGTATTGGAAAAAATTAATAAAATCGGGTTATTACTACCCTCAAAGTCCATATACTACTTATAATGCTTTTCGTTATTCTAACCAGTTTTATGCCAAATACGTCGGTCAGTGAGTATTAATATTTTTTTTTATATATAATATAAATTTGCTTCAAAATATGTTCTCGAGTATAGTTGAGCAATGTTAAAATTAATACATTTCTCTATCCCAATATATATAATATATGATGATGATAATATCACATTCATACTTATGTATATCTCACTTCAAAAAAACTGAGAGTAAGTTTATGGCCTTTAATATAAGTCAAGAAGATACCAAATTTGATTGTAATTTAATCACCATTTTATCATTTAATAATGGATGATTAATTCAACATTTTTTAATATACGGTTTGGAGGAATTTTCAGGTCTTTCATTTTCCCAGCTCACATGTAATACTTATGGTATAATTTTTTTCGTCAATTTGATAATTTAATGAAATTAAATGGACAGTTTTTCTTAAAAATAATGTATATCGCTGCATATGAATGAAATTTATCTAGACTTTGCTTAAACCTTATAACCCAAATATGCTGATTTCCGCTCCTCTGGTACAACGGCAACCTCATATACCCCAAATATTAAATCTAACCCCTTTGGTTCAGTTTATATCACATATACCATGTTTGAGTTAAATAGCTTCTTTTTATAAAAGTCAAAATAAATCTATGATCAATAACATAAGTTAATAAGATACCAAATAATAATCGAGTAATGAATGTTGAATTCTTTCGCAACATTTTTATACTTTCGCAACATGTTGCAACAGAGTATAGTTTTGTTCACCAAAGAGTTGTTTGCATCACCTAAAGTGATAGATATAGATTTCTATATACATATATTTCTTCTAATATTTGGTGATAATCAGTGGTTAGGTATATTTTCTTCTTCTTTCTATTATAAAATATACCAGTCAACAATGCTAAAAAAGTTTCTTAGAGTGCTGGAATTTGTATAGAACAAAAATATCTTTCTAGAAAAAATTGCATGAAATAAATATTAGTAATGTAGTATCTAAAGCGCTAAAGACCCTTTTTATGTGGTTATAGATAAACTGCGACCATCGGTTTACATGCTACTGTCTATTATTTCAGTTTTGCGACACATTTTAATATGACGATCATGAGGTGAACTGTAAACTCAAGAAAATTACATTTTTACCTAGCGCCGTTGGCAGCTTATGAAAGGTTTAGATATTAAGACAGAAAGAAGAAAATCTACATACCTGCTCTACATATGTGTATACCATACATAATTATATGTAAGTTATTGTTAATTTAGCCTTCATGGGTAGACCCTTCAAAATAGGTACCATAGATCCCCCTGTTTTAGAAAGCGTTTAACAAAAGTAATTTACGGAGGGATTTTCCGAGAACTTAATTTCAATACAATGAAATAAAACACTAATTTCTAAAATATAAATATAATTAAATATTATGTATTATTATGTTAGTGAATAGCTAAGTAATATATAGGTATACAAAAGTACGCAAGCTGTACCAACATGTTGCAAGAGTATAATAAATATCAGTACACTGTGTTTGTAGTTTCAGTTTCACTAGATGTCTTTACAAGCAAAGTGCTTTATTCAAACTAATTTTAGTGTATTACACAGTACAGTGTATAGTGACGAGCAATAGCATAGCAAGAACTTACAAGGAATTACAGTGAAAGAGAGCAGCACCTAGGATCCAACTTTTAACACCCGGACGGACTGAATTATATAAGTATTATCTATGTATAAGTATTTTATATATTAATCCATTTATTATTAATTAATTATGCCTAGATTAAGTAGAAAATCTATATTACTAAGTCGTCTTCAGAATAGAAGACGTATGAGAGTTCTTCGTGCAAACTCTTTATATAGAGATAGTGAGCAGTCACAAAATACTGTAAGTCACGCTAATCGTAGATTAGATTCCGATGTACGTCTGTCCGAACAAATTATCAATACAAATCAACATAGAACCAGGCGGGAAAATCCGCAAATTCGCTCTGAAGAGCAAATAAAAGATACTCGAGGTCATAGGTCTCGGCGTGAAGACCCCGAGGTTCGATCTGTTGAGCAAGTTGCAAATACTGTTCAACATAGAACAAGGCGGCAAGATCCACAAATTCGCTCTGAAGAGCAAATAAGAAATACTCGAGGTCATAGATCTCGGCGTGAAGACCCCGAGGTTCGATTTGTTGAGCAAATTGTAAAAACTGTTCAACATAGAACAAGGCGGCAAGATCCCCAAATTCGCTCTGAAGAGCAAATAAGTGATACCCGAGGTCATACGTCTCGGCGTGAAGACCCCGAGTTTCGATCTGTTGAGCAAGTTGCAAATACTGTTCAACATAGAACAAGGCGGCAAGATCCCCAAATTTGCTCTGAAGAGCAAATAAGAAATACTCGAGGTCATAGATCTCGTCGAGAAAATCCTGAGGTACGTTATGATAAACAAAGTAGAAACACTAGGGATCATAGAGAACTTCGCGCAAGAAATCCTGAGTATAGGAATTTAGAGCGCATTCGTGATCAAATGCAAAGTGAACATGCAAGAAGAAAGAAATAAGGAGAGAGGAGCGTGAAAGAGAAACACAACGTCGACAGCTTAGTAGGAGGGGTATGAGGGAAGAAATTTTGAATCAGAGACGTCTTAGACAAGATCAAGTTCGCCTTCGTAGAGATAACCCACTCAATAGACAAATTGAAAACCAAAGGCAGTCCCAACGAATCCGATTAACGAGAGAAAATAATGTTATAGAAACTGATAATAGTGGCACTTTAACAGATTTCAAAAACATTTATTTCCAAAATATAAATAAGGGCCCTACTGAAATATGTATTTGCTGCGGCGGCTTATGGTTTTCATACCAAGTTCGCAAATTAAATTTCGAAACTATTGCGCAAGATCACCCGAATGCTGCATCCGCCTTCTTTTTAATGCAAAAATTTTCTTCGGAAGATGGAAATTACAATTTTTGTGCTACTTGCAAAAATGCGATTGTTAAAAAGAACGTTCCAAAATATGTTTAGCTCACCGTCTAGACTTTCCTGGAATACCGGATTGTTTGACAGATGTAACCCCAATTGAAGAACGTCTCTAATACCTTGATTGCCTTTTATGACAATCCGTTCATTAGGATATCAAGGTCAGAGTTTGCTCAAAGGTGCTGTTGTTAATATACCAATTTCTGTTAACAATATTGTGACATCTCTACCAAGGTCCTTTGATGAGGCTCATGTTATACAAATTCACTTAAGAAGGCGTTTGGAATATAATCAAAGATTATGGAAGCTTTGCAGTTCTTAGTGAATACCCCTCTGTATCGTGAGCACAGTATACATATTAATGAAAACTGGATTTCAGAATTTCATAACCAAGAAGAAGTTCCGTTTGTTGCATCTGCAGAGGATTCCCGATTGGTTCAATATTTTCATACGGCACAAACTTCTCATGATAATCCCTCAGGTAATAATATTCCCACGGGTCTTTTACCTTCAGAGCTAAATCCAGGCGGTCAAGAAACTCTTTTGGACAATATTCCTGTAGCAAACTTAGACTATAACCGTTTAGTTATGGCGCCAGGTGAAGGACAAAGACCAATTGACAAAATTCAAGATAATAATTCAGAAGAGTTGTCATTTGGAACAATATATATTGGGCAGAAGCGTACATGCTCTGAAACGTATAGCAAGATAATACGTTCTGAAATTCGCCGTTTTGACAGAAGAGCGTGTAGCATTCCAACCATTCTATGATTACAAAAAATTAGAACTACTACAAATTAAGAATAGTACATCCATTTGCTTTAGAAAATTTTCAGGTCGCAACCGAGTTACGGCCCAAAATCTATTAAACGAAAACTTTGTTCAAAACTTGATTCAACACGATGATGGTTACAAGGTTTTGAAAGGCGTTAGATCCTCACCTGCGCACTGGGAAGCTGAGAAGAAAAAGGCAATCGATCTATGATTCGTCAATTTGGGCTTCCAACCTTCTTTATCACTTAATCGGCTGCAGAATCTCAGTGGGTTGAGCTTTTTGTCATCCTCTCTAAAAGTGTTGATTCTAAAGATATTTTGGAAGAGGAAGCCAACAGTTTAACAACCCAAGATAGATATCGCTTAATTCGGTCAGACGCGGTTACTTGTGCTAGATATTTTGACTACCGCTATCGACAAGTTCTTAAGCTTTTTAAAGATAACGCCGGCATTTTTGGAGAGCATTTTGTTACAAATTTCTACTGGAGAGTGGAGTTACAACAGAGAGGTTCCCCGCATGTACATGGCATGTATTGGCTTAGTAATGCTCCCATTATCAACCTTCAAGCTCCCCAGACATTCCCTGATTTCATTAGTTTTATTGCTAATTATATTTCTACCGATGGTTCGATCAGCCTTATTTGGGTTATCAAAAGCATAACCACAGTCGGTCTTGTACTAGGGAAATAAGAGGACAACAGTTTTGTCGTTTTGGTATACCATATCCACCAATGCCTTCAACGCAAATACTGTTACCTCTTACAGAAACAAGTCAAAATTCAGAAAGACACAAGGAAAACTTTTTCAAAATTCAAAACGTTTTAAATTCAAATATGACTACAGAAGACATTTCTAATTTAAACGATTTTGAACACTTCCTGTCTGATAGTAGAACAAAAATGTCTTTTGATGACTATTTGTTAGCCCTTAGGTCAAGTTTAACAAAACCCAAAATTTTTCTAAAAAGAAAATTACAGGATCGTTTTATAAACGCTTATAATCTTCTGATTTTGGAACTCCATAGAGCAAATATGGATATCCAATATATACTGGATGCATATGCTTGCTGTTCATATATAATTAATTATATTAACAAGTCTAACAGGGGAATTTCTAGGCTCTTAAATGAAGCTATATCAGAGGTAAATGCTGCAAATTATACTGTTAAGCAAAAACTTAAACATATAGGTCACAAATTTATATCAGGCACAGAAACATCTGTACAAGAAACAGTATATTGTTTAATTGGGCCCCATCTATCGGAAGCAAGTAATGGAGAAATATTTATAAATACCTCTCGACCTGAGGAACGTGTTTGAATGGTGAAACCTAGAGCAGAACTTCAGAACCTTCCTTTAGGTTCGACTGAAATATTCATAGCCGGTATTTTAGACCGTTATGTTCAAAGCTCCGATCAGTTAGAAACTCTTTGATTAGCTGATTTTGCATCTAGGTATAAATATTTTAAATCTAGTAGAAGAGCACAAGATAGTGATCATGAAGAAGAAAAGAGGGAAGACGATAATTTACCAGAAAGTGGGGTTGTCATGCCTCTTAAAGACGGTAACGGTTTTGTGAAAAAACGTACCAAACCTTGTATTATTCAGTATAGAAGGTTTAACCCAGATTTGGCCAGAGTTGAGTATTTCCGCGAAATGTTAATGCTTTACTATCCTTGGCGGAATGAACAGCAAGATCTCATTGAAAACGATAATGAGCAGACTTGCATAACACATCGTATTATAATTGAGGAAAATCAAAGAAAATATGATGTTTTTGAAAATGTTCTAGAAAGTCTTTATAATGAAATAGACTTGGACGAAGGTGCTCAAAATGAACTACCTATCGTGGAAAATGAGTTCAGAGTTTTGGCACTTCCAGAAATAAACCCAAATATAAATTTGCTGGACTTGCATGGCGAAGATAATGGCACTGAATCTGATTGCAATATTAGACTTATTAAACTACCCCCTTTAATTCCAGTTGAGGAATTATTTTCTTAAGTTCAAAGTCTAAATACTAAGCAAAGAACCTATTTGACACATTTGATGCACCACCTAAAAACAAATCTCCCATTTTATGAGTTCATTGGCGGCGGTGCAGGTGTAGGAAAGAGTCGTTGCGCACCTACCTGTAAAACAGCATTTGGAATAGGTGGAATGACCCTTCATTCAATATTATCTTTAAGGCCACTTAGCAATGACACAGTGAATTCATTGTATTCCAGACTTATTGATTTAAAATTAATCATAATTGATGAAATATCGATGGTAGGTGCTCGTATGTTTAGCTCTGTTGATGCGAGATTAAAACAAATTTTCAAAACAGACAGCCCCTTCGGTGGTATACCGATCATAGTGTTTGGTGATTTGAAGCAACTCTCACCTCTTGGAGATAGGTGGATATTCTCTCCTAATCCCAATGATGCATACAGCACTTTAGTTGGTTCCCCTTTGTGGGAGTTATTTAAATACTTTGAATTAACAGAGATAATGAGACAACGGGAGGATCAGGCCTTTGCAATTGCATTAAATCATATAGCATCTAGTACTATGAAAAATGAGGACATATCACTTATTGAAACTCGAGTAGTTAATTTCGAAGAAGTTTCCGATGATGCCATACATTTACTTTTGTCAAATATATGATTACAGTGAACATAAACAGCTGGACAACTTATGCAAATTGATTTCCATTGTTCTTTTCCAACAATGTGGATTAATTTTTTGGAACCTTCTGTTGGTTTGATAGCACGATCAAAAAAGCCTAATCCTCTAGAAAGTTCTTGGACACCAATTGAAAAAGTTCTAAAATCTTTTCAATATAAAAGAAATGAACAAATTTCAATTGAAAGAAATCAGTTTCCAGTTGTTCCGGCTGAGGGAATAACTATTCATAAAAGTCAGGGTGCCATATATAATAAAGTTGTAGTTCATACTCGACCCAGAATGCCTAGAGCTTCAATATATGTCGCTTGCAGTCGAGCTACTACTGCAGAAGGTCTATTCACCATAGGATTTTATTCCTCCTAACAAATTTTCTGAATCGGATCCTGTATTTAAGGAATTGAGGGAATTGAACACAAATAAAGCTTTGACAACAAGTTTCAATTCTATGATTTCCCGAACATCAGGACATAAAATTTTATTCCATAATGTTCAGCGTCTTCACGCTCACATTAGTGATATAAAAAGCGACTGTTTGATGCTATCTTCAGTTATTTTATGTTTTGTAGAAACTTGGAGTTATCCTTGCGAAAGTTTTGATATACCAGGATTTACTCCAATTAACGAGCTGAGGATAGATAGCACGGAAACAACCAACATGACAGTATTTGTGTCTCTATTTCGAACTAAAGTTTTCAGACTTAGTGCAAGAGTTCTTCATTTTTTTTTCAAATATAATCGAATTGGAATGGTATAGGAATTTTGACAGTAGTTTTTAAGACAATTTTAAGAAAAATATGTAAATAATTTTATTGAGAAAATTTAAATTATATATATAATTTGTTATTATATATGACATTATTGTATAAATATATGATAGAAATTAAATAGTATTAGGAAACTAGAATTGGATATATGTATAAGAATCTCTACAAAAATTTATGTTTAATATTGTAAATATTATATACAAATTAATATAATAATATTATATCATTTTTAAAGTTGTTAATATTTATTATTTTTAAGCTAAACATGTATAATAATATCGATATATTAAATAAAAAATGTTATTCATTGTCCAAAAACAATTTCTTTTCATACTATTACTCAATTATAAGCGTATACAAAAAGCACAAGATCGATTTCTCATATTTTGAGTAAATTTAGTTTACGAATTGCTCTAATTATTTTCACTGTGAGTGAAAAGTAAATAACTAAGGCAACAGTTCCTACTTCTAATTATTAAATTATACCTATAAAGAAATCTCAAACGAATATACCATTTAACTTTGCGAGAGTATAAAATGTTCGGTTACATCCGAACTTAGCCCTTTGTATATTTTTGGGTTTCGCGCCGCGTTTAGATTTTTTGGGTTTTGGTTTCGCGCCCGTTTGTTTTTGTGTTTAAGTATTTTTTCATTATATGAACGTGTATGTGTTCGAACATATGTTGGGTCACTGAACTCTCAACCTCACTTTTTGCATATGTATGTATGTATGTATATATGTGGCGACATCCACATTAAATATATCTTTAAATTTATTTAATTCATGCATTCACAGGTTAATATTAAATTCATTTATATTAGTACAACTAAGGGTTAAGTTATCCTTCATTCTACTTTACATTGTTATCCTAAGAGTTACACTACTGCTATCTCTCTTACATACATTAATTAAGCTAATAATGCATTACATATTGAGAGCATCATCACCTGATGCTGATCACCGTTACCCAAATACGCAGATATAAGATATTAAATCCTAAGCTAAGCATGTCGTTGGATTTTGGCTATCACGGCGCCCAGACGTGTATTAAATAAACCAAGATACCACATATATATAGGTATGTCCATATATTTTCTTTATATACACATATAACATATATTATATATTTCTATATATTACACTGCACTTTTTGGTTTTTTTTCCATAACTTTCACATCACCTTTTTGGTTTTTTTTTGTTTTGTTCACTTTTTGGCACCACACCTTTGTCATTGCATCTGTTTTTATACCCTGAACAGGGTATATTAAGTTTGTTATACCTTGAACAGGGTATATTAAGTTTGCCGGAAGCAGAAGGAAACGTCGGAGACCCTATAAAATATATACATAAATGATCAGCATGTGCCATGTCCGTCTGTCTGTATATATACTAACTAGTTCCTCAGTTTTTAAGCTATCGATCTACAATTTTGCACCTGTCCTTTTCTCACAAAGAAGCTGCTCATTTGTCGGATCGGACCACTATAGCATATAGCTGCCATACAAACTGAACAATCGGAATCAAGAGTTTGTATGGAAAACTCTTTCATTTGACGAGGTATCTTCACGAAATTTGGCATGGATTACTATTTAAGGCAACAATATAATCTCCGAAGAAATTATTGAGATCGGATTACTATAGCATATAGCTGATATACAAACTGAACAATCGCAATGAAGTGCTTGTATGGAAAACTCTTTCATTTGACAAGGAGTTTATTTAGGCGGGTGCTCGAACCGAAGATCTGATCGTTAGCGATTGGTAATGCGAAAAAGCGAGCGGGATCCGTTGTTAGTCCCATATATAGTATCTATTGAATGGAAATGTTCATTAATTACTATTTATTTATTTGTTTACAATGTCTTGTCTGTTATCATCATCCAAACTCCAAACATCCATTTATAGGCTGTTCCCCTAATATTTATTAAACCTTTTTTCTTTCTTTCTATGATATACGGTGTTATAGATCTAATCTTTGCTTTTATATATTTTTTTTTTCATTATACAAAATTTCTTTATTTTCAATATTTAGCTGTCCGATATTTTCTATAACCTGGTCAACTATCTCTGTAATTTTGTTCGAATTTATAATGTGTATAACTGTACTTAATTCATTATCTATTTCTATTTCAGCCGTTTGTATCATTGTATACCCTTCTTCTTCTATTATTTGTGTGATTTGCAAAAGTGCTGCCACCAATGTTATGATTATTGTTAAAAAAATAACTATCCCCGTCATCTGTAAAAAATAAAAATAAAAATTTATAACCGGTTAGGATTTGATTAATTGTCTCTATATGTAAGAGTTTTTGATATTTTAGTATTTATTAGTCCGTTGGACTTTAGTCGCTTCTTACGACAGGCATCACTTATATATGGGTATATTCTTGGAAAACCCCGTACCCACTGGGGTAGAACAAAAATCATGTATTAAAAATGTTCCATAACTATTTTTTTTAAGTGTTATTATCCCCATTAAATGCTCTTAAGCTAAATGGATCATCATCTTTCTCGTTTGGTTTTTCTATATTTGCCAATTTCAGTGGTCTTTTTATATTTGCCGGATGAACATTTTGCAATGGATTGATTCGGTAATATAGCTGATCTTTATGCCGTACTCTTTTGTAGTTTTTAATCGGCCCATTCTTCTCTGTTTCGGTTTAACTTGGCTAACGTTTTTTGTTTTACCATATTTATTCAATCTTGTAATATGGATGGACAAATGTTTTCTTTGGCGTCCCTTGGAGAACATTTGATAGTTGAGTGATACCTATCGTTATAGTTACATATTCATACATATTGAAAGACTAGGGTCCTCAATTTCTGTTAGTTTTTCCAACAAGGTTGAATGAAGTCTCTCAATATCTGCATTTCCTGTATGACTATTTGGATTTGTAAGATGGACTTCTATATTTTCGTCATTTAAATATTGTATTATATTATTGAATTTTGCAAATGTTCCATAATTATTGTTTTTTTAACTCTCCAGTTTCTATCTGTTATTTTGTAAGCTGATGCAAATTTGGCTAACTTATCAATCGCTGTCACAAATGATTGTTTGTTGAAATGGAATATGTCTATATAAATTATCTCATTTTTATTGGTTGGAGTTTCAGTTAGATGAAATTTTGTTTTTATTGGTTTTCTATCGTATTTGATTTGTTGGCATTTTTGGCCAACTTGATTATTATCAAGTGTATTTCTTCCTTGAATTTATGAATTTATAGGTTTCATTTATGCGACATAGATTTCTTTGTATGGTATGTTTATGTAATTCCTCTTCTTCATCTATTTCTGAGGCTCTTTTTCTGCATTTAACAAATTTCAAACTTTTATCTTGAGCAAACATTTCAATGAGTAATTTCTGTATTTTATGATAATCTGCTTCAGACACTTCTGAAAATATTCCCACTATTCCGCTTCCTTTTTTACATTTTTTTAATGTTTCCTTATTCTCTTCTTCTTCATCCATTGGGTTTATTTCAATTATTTTTCTTCCATGGAGCCTTTGCATCTGAGCTTTTGGGCTATGTGTCAAAATAATTTGAATTTTGTATTTGTTTACAATTTCTTCTTTAATTAGGTCATCATCTGTTGAATGAATTGTTTCTGACAATTCCAGGTTTGATTCATTGTCGTTACCTTCTTTTATTATTGATGAGTTCTCAATTCGACTCAAGAAACAACATTATTTTTTCCATTTACGTATTCTATTTCAAAGTTGTATTCCTGCAATTTCAATAACCACCTCTGATGGCGTTGAGTAAATTCCTTTCCTTTATATTTATTAACTAAATATTTGATTGGACAATGATCTGTTATTATTTTAACTTAATTGCCATATAATTTGGTCAAAAATATGTGATTGGAAAAATTACTGCTAAAAATTCTTTGTACGTAGTCGAGTACTTTTGCTCGTGATTATTTAGTGCTCTTGAAATGTAACACACTGGTTGACCTTGCTGTGAAAGTACTGCTCCAATGGCATAGTCACTAGCATCAGTTGTGATACTGAATTCTTTATCATACTCTGGGAATTTTAGAACTGGGTGAGATGAAATTAGTGCTTTTAAGTTCTCAAATCTTTCAATGTTATACAATTAAATTGCCATAACTAAGCTCCATAATAAGATACAAGACTCTTATTTGGTATACAGGATCACATTAGGGAGGGCATCTGCAGTTTAAACTTCTTCAGTTAGTCATATAGTCCGGCCGGAGTAGCAATAGCTGTTTTCTCGATGTCTCTTTCTGCCATTCAAATCTGGTGGTAACCTTTGGCTAATCTATTGAGCTAAATTGGCCTTATCCAAAATTCCTTCGATATTTGGTAGAGGGTACTTATCGTGTACAGTTAATTGCTTTAACCTTCTATAATCAACTACTAGCCTGAATTTCGAAATTCCTGAAAAATATGTCTTCTTTGGTACTATTAATATTGGTGAGCTATATCTACTGTGACTTTTTTTCATTAGAATTTCTCAATAATTTTTCAATTTCCCTTTTCTCATTTGATTTTAAATGATCAAGGCTGATGTTCTTTACTTCACTTGTATCCAATGAGTAAGCTTGCTCCTGCATCGTCTTCATGTGGAGTGGAAAATTCACACCATTTTTCAAAATTATTACCATTTTTTCGACATCAATTGTTTTAACATTTTTTTAAAGGAATCGTTTCCTATCAATAAATCATATGGTTAATTAAAATCCATCAATAACCACCTCATTCGGGCGTTTTCCGGATATTTGAATTCTTTTGGAATATTGGCTCTATACCTTAATATTTGGCGTTTTAATTATTCCGTTTAAAATATTCACCATAGTGCTTTCACTTTCAAGCACCGGTATTTTAATTTTTTCAAAACTAAATTTTTCATTATGCTTATGGTTGAGCCTGACGCGATCAAATCATAACAGAAAAGTCGAAAAAATCAAAAAATGTTAATATTAATATAATATTACTTTCCCAAAATTCTGAGGCTAGTTTGTAAAAAAAACTCCTCGTTCGTATTTGATTCTTGTGCATCACCTCTTCTACTCATTGTGTGCACGTTCTGGGCTCTGATACCTTTCTTTGTAAATGTTGTCTATTATTTACAGAGTTTCTTTGCTGTCTCGAGTAATTCTAATGGTTTTGATTTGATGGCTGTCTTGTTTGATTTTATTGTTGTCCATAAACATTTATTTGACAGTTGGTCTTTTGTGCCTTAGTTTAGCTTTACAAGTTGTCCAATCTTGAGGTGGGTTTATTTTCAACATTTTTTTTTGCTCCACCCCCAATTTTTAATAATATTATATATTTTTAAGTCATAGATTACCCTTAAAACTATTTCTACCTGTCCTACATAGTTTGTTCGTACTCTGTCGATAGCCTCAATGGAGGACGGCAATTTTTTTTACATTTCCTTCGAAAGGAGCTAGATATTTGAATTCCTTTTCGACTCTTTGCCTAATTGTCAATTGATTATTTGCTGCATTTTGCGCAATTATCAGCGTTAAAGATGGTAAGCATCGAGTGAGCAGTTCTATTCTCTGCATTATTTTAATCACTGGGTCTTTTTACTTCACCCTCATATTGTGCAACAATTGTTAAAATAATTGTTTTTCGGAAAAATGGTGATGAATCTGTTGTTCATTACTTTTGGCATATATTTATTTTCATATTTTATTGTACTTAAGTTTACTTACTTAAAGGTTTAATATCTATTTTTGTATTATTTGCTGTGCAATCCTATTTTATGTATGGGGTAGTGCGTTTTTCTGTACCTTGATGAAGTTGTTGCTGCTGCCTTTGTTGC
Organism: Bactrocera oleae; assembly: GCF_042242935.1. Classification (NCBI taxonomy): domain Eukaryota; kingdom Metazoa; phylum Arthropoda; class Insecta; order Diptera; family Tephritidae; genus Bactrocera; species Bactrocera oleae. The sequence goes on from NC_091537.1 coordinate 31,361,802, forward strand.
CTTACTGCTACTGTTTCTAGCTGCTACTGCTGTTTATTATAAAACTCTTCTCTTGCAGTTATTTCGATTGGCTTACGATTTTCAGCAGGAAAATCTCAGGAATCATACGGGTTTCATTGTTTTTTTAAACTCTCGCCACATGTTGCTACAGAGTATAATAGTTTTGTTCACCTAACGATTGTTTGTATCACCTAAAACTAATCGAGTTATATATAGGGTTATATACATATATTATATATATATATATTATATTATAATACATAAATAATCACGATGAAGAGACGAGTTGAAATCTGGGTGACTGTGTCCGTCCGTCCGTGCAAGCCGTAACTTGAGTAAAAATTGAGATATTTATGAAACTTGGTACACATGTTTCTTGGTACCGTAAGACGGTTGGTATTGCAGATGGGCGTAATCGGACCACTGGCACGCCCACAAAACGCCATTAATCAAAAATGAATAAATTGCGATAACTAAGCTCCACAATAAGATACAGACTGTTATTTGGTATACAGGATCACATTAGGGAGGGGCATCTGCAGTTTAAAATTTTTTTAAAGTGGGCGTGGCCCAGCCTCCTAATAGGTTTAATGTGCATATCTCCTAAACCGCTCAATCTATAATAACAAAATTCACTGATAACAAATTATTTTAGCACCTCTATCGACAGTGTGAAAATGGGTGAAATCGTTACAAATTACTAAAAACGCGATATATCAAGCACTAAACACGACTTACATTTTATCGCTGATGTGGCACCGCCCACTTTTAGGTGAAAACCCATATCTTGGGATCTGCTTAAACGATTTCAACCACATGTATTGCGAAAATCGTCGAAATCGGATTACAACCACGCCTAGATCATATATAAAAGCATTTTGAATTCCATCTGATTCAAAACTGTTCAAGCCCCTAGGTACTGAATATGTGGATCCCAGTGCCTATAGTTGACTACTTACCGAAAATATCGGTCAATGCGTAAGATATATCATTGAAATTCATATAATAAAATTAATAAATAAAACTCTAGATAATTGTTTGTTTGTGTCAAAAAATGGGTTCAATCGGATCAATATCCCTATAGCCCTCATATACCTAATATAAAGATTTATGAACTTCCGGGTGATATTATACCGCATATATCGGCCAATATGTGAGTTATCTCAATGAAAATGAGAGAGCGTGTTTTACTTATAACAAGGTATCTTTGTGCCTAAATGGATCAAATCGGGTGAAAATTTACCTAGCCCCCATGTAATTAATATCAGGATTTTCGAGCATTCGTCTGACTTTACTCCATATGATTGGTGGTGGTATGTGAGGTACTTAATGAAACAGTGGGAGGATTTTATTAGTCTGTGGCATGTTAGTAGTATGTGGTATTAGCAAAAAGTGATAAAATCGGGTTAATACTACCCTCAACTTCCATATACTACTTATAATGCTCTTCGTTATTGTAACCAGTTTTATGCCGAATATGTCGGTCAATGAGTATTAATAATTTTTTTTTATATATAAAACTGTTTCAAAATATGTTTTCGAGTATAGCTGAGCAATGTTAAAATTAATATCTTTCTCTATCCCCAATATATGTATATATGATTTCCGTTTTTCCACCTGACTTTAAACTGTATTAAGCTTATAATATAAAACTTAGCCACTTTGGTTGAGTTAATATTACATTCATACTTATGTATATCTCACTTCAAGATGTTTTTTGTCTTTTTTTTAATATAATTTGACGCGAACTAAAATATAGCAATAAAATTGAGATTAAGTTTATGACCTTTAATATAAGTCAAGAACATACCAAATTTGATTGTAATTTAATCACATTCTCAACATTTTTTTAATATTAGGTTTTACCACACCTGAAGGAATTTCCTGGCCTTTGATTCTTGCGAATTGCAAGAGTATAGAATTCTCGGTTCCGCCTTAGTACCCCTTATCGGGGATATATTGACCCTAGCTCCAACATAATTTATGTAAAAAATTTAAACTTCCGTTTGGGTATATATACACGTAAATATATATATATATATATTAGATATACAATAGTTTTATGCCGAAAATGTGTGAAATCGGCCCACGAATTTCCCCAGCTCACATGTACAACTTACCGTACAATTATACGCTGAACAGGGTATATTAATTTTGCCACGAAGTTTGTAACATCCAAAAGTAAACGGCGGAGACCATATAAAGTATATATATAAATGATCACCGTGACGAGCTGAGTTGATTTAGCCATGTCCGTCTGTCCGTCCGTCCGTCTGTATATACGCGAACTAGTCCCTCAGGTTTTGAGATATCGATCTAAAATTTTGAAAAAGTCTTTTCCTTACCAATAAGCTGCTCATTTGTCGGAACGGCCGATATCGGACCACTAAAGCATAGAGCTGCCATACAAACTGAACAATCGGAATCAGGAAAACTATTGCATTTGACTAGGTATCTTCACGAAATTTGGCACGGATTATTATTTAAGGCAACAATGTAATCTCCGAAGAAATTATTTAGATCGGATGACTATAGCATATAGCTGCCATACAAACTGAACAATCAGAATGAAGTGCTTATATGGGAAATTCTTTCATTTGACGAGGTATCTTCACGTAATTTGGAACAGATTATTATTTAAAGCAACAATGTAATCTCCAAAGAAATTATTCAGATCGGATGACTATAGCATATATCTGCCATACAAGCTGAACAATCGGAATGAAGTGCTTGTATGGAAAAATCTTTCATTTGACGAGGTATCTTCACGAAATTTAGCATGGATTATTATCAATAATCAAGTGCTTGTATGGAAAACTCTTTTATCTGACGAGATATCTTCGCGAAATTCGGTATTGGTTTTTGTTAAATATTTTCCGAAATGTAATATAGTTTGTAATAGAAAATTAAACCCTTAAATTTTTTCTATATGGTAAATTGTGTGTAACATAACTAATCAATCTTCTCTAATATATTTACATTATAATCAGATTTAACCACTTTACAAAAATTATATTATAACAAATCAGATTAATTAATAATTCATACTGTTCAATTTGAGCTTTCAATAAAATTTTTCTTATATCTGCCAAAAACTGTTTTGCTTGTGCCAAAAGTAAGGTATGATATGTAGCTAATTGGGGCAATAAGTTGAAAATTGTGTTAAGAATGGATACATATGAGTAAGGAGCAAAAATATTATTTAATTAACCATAAAATAAACAAATCCCTAATTATTCAAGATATATTATTATTTATTAATAATAATTGAACACTAACTTTGAAAACATATTTCTTCAGTTTTAAAACCCTAATTAACTGATGGGTAGGTACAAAACATTGTTCGAAGCGTAGCTCAAAAGCATAACCTAGGTAAAAAACTTCGATAATGCCCCTTTTGTATTTAACGTCTTAATATTTCCACTAAAATTACTTGATGAAATTTGGCATGGATTATTGGCCACGGTAACAATAAAATATCATAAGAAATTTTTCAGATCTGATTACTGTATCATATAGTTGCCATACAAACTGATCGATATAAATAAATTTTGGTATGGAGGTAAGTAGACAATTATGTTAAAAATATATACATAAGAGAAAGGCGAAATAATATTTTTAATACCCATAAAATAAATAAATCCCTAATAATTCAAGATATATTATATTTATTAATAATAATTTTAAAACCCTAACTAACTGATGGGTAGGTACAAAACAAAACCTAGGTTGAAAGTGAACATAGTTCGTAGGGGAGGTAGAAAATATAACCTAGTTAAAAAAGAACCTCTGCAATGCAACTTTTGTAATAACCGTTTCTTAACATTTCTTCGAAAATTCCTTGATGATACCAAGAACGGCAAAAGAGTTTGCAGATGTGAAGTCGGGCTCTAAAGCATTCAATAAATAGGGCCCAACACATCGGAACACTTCAGTTTACACGAGCAGCTTAAACTTTCAACAAGGCACACTTTCAAAACAACGAAAAAAATCCTTTTCAAATAATAAGCATTATTTTAAAAATATTATTATTTTTTAAGAATAAGCATTATTTTATAATTTTTTCACTGTTTATTTTTAGTTTATTTGTATAAATATCTTATTAATTTATAAAAATGAAAAGAGTATCTAGACAATCGTAGGAACAAAGACGTCGCAATGCTCTGAATCGAAGCCGACAACAATATAGTCAAAATTTGGAAAATAATAGACAGAGGAACGCCGACTATATTGCCGAATTACGCAGCCTACATTTGGAGTACCGCAATGAGGAGAGAACTCGTGACAGTTCTGCACGTTCCACTAGACGACAGAACCTACTTCACAGAGCAGCAGCGTAATACAGTAGGTCATTCAAACAGACGTTTGAATCCAGAATATAGAGCAGCGGAGCAGGAGCGCAACACAATAGGACATTCGAACAGGCGCTTGGATCCGGAATATAGGACTGAAGAACAGGAACGCAACACCGCGGAACATTTAAATAGGAGAACCAATCCGGAATATAGAGCAGCGGAGCAGGAGCGCAACACAATAGGACATTCGAACAGGCGCTTGGATCCGAAATATAGAGCAGCGGAGCAGGAGCGCAACACAATAGGTCAAACGAACAGGCGCTTGGATCCGGAATATTGAACTGAAGACCAGGAACGCAACACCGCGGAACATTTAAATAGGAGAACCAATCCGGAATATAGAGCAGCGGAGCAGGAGCGCAACACAATAGGACATTCGAACAGGCGCTTGGATCTGGAATATAGAACTGAAGAGCAGGAACGCAACACCGCAGAACATTTAAATAGGAGAACCAATCCGGAATATAGATATTGCGGAGCAGGAGCGCAACACAATGGAACGTTCTGTACGGCGTCAAAATGCAATAATAAGGGAAGAAGAGAGGCAACGAGATGCAGCATTGAGGAGAAGTCGTCGAGAGGATCCAATAAAAAGACGTCGTGAGCAAATTTTAAAGTATTCTCAAAGAAGAGTGACCCGCCAGCAAACCAGGCAACAACTAGCAAACAAGCAGGAATCAACGTTGGAAAGAGTACAATTGCATAGATCGGATCCCGCAAATCGTCAGTTAGAAAGCGAGAGGCAAACCAGGAGGAATATAACAAGACGTCGTGAACTTTCTCCTGATGCACAGCTAGAAGAACAAGAACGTCAACGTCAACTTCGAGCTGCCAATATGTTTGATATGTACGCATTGTTGATAAAGTAAGGACCCACTGAAATATGCGTGTGTTGCGGTGGCACTTGGTTCCCTCATCAAGTGAAAAAACTAGAAAAATGTCAGACTTCAACAAAATTTTCGCGCACAGAAGATGCTAGAAAATTGTTTTATCTGTCATCAAAATTTCCGTCTTCGAACCAAAATACAACTTTTGCAACACATGCTATCGTATTGTTAGGAAGGGCAAGATACCATCTGCCTATCGGAAGGATTGGAGTTTCCTGATATTCCGGAATGCCTTCAGGATTAAACGTGTCTGGAAGAAAGACTGATATCACCGAGGATCCCATTTATGCGCATCATCTCCTTAGGATATGAACGACAATGTGCTATTCGTGGAGCAGTGGTGAATATCCCCATTTCAGTTGTAGAGACAGTCACCGTGCTTCCACGAAGATTTGATAACAGCCATATTATTCAAGTGCACTTGAAACGTCGATTGGAATATGAACAAAATTTTATGACGGAGACAGTGCGACCAGCAAAAATATTGGAGGCACTAAACTATCTGCTGGGTACAGAACTCTACGTCAAGCATAATATCCAAATGTCAAGTGATTGGCTGGCAAATGCTGGAAACGAGGAAACTGTGCCATTTATTGCGGATCCTGCAGATGAGGCAGAGACCTTCTTAATGCCCGTCAGGAAAATGTACCGCTTGAAATGGAAGAGGATTTAAATCCAGGAGGTCAGGAGACTTTAATGGATAATCAACCCGTTGAAAATCGATCCATTGAACGGGTTGCAATGGCACCAGGACAAGTTAGATGCCCAAGGGACGTTACAACCGATGACGATGCTCAGGAATTGTCGTATCCAACGATTTACTGCGGAAAAAAGAGGACATCTACGACAACTTATAGTAAAATTGCACGTTCTGAAATTCGACGCTATGATCGGCGTTGTGTATATTTATAAGTTCTACGAGTTGGAGCGCATTAAAAATGCAATTTCCATTTGGCTGCGTAAAAAGTCTGGATCGAGGAATATAACTGCTGCAAATGTGAGGGATGACTATTTAACCCTTCATTCGGTTTTTTCACTCCCCGTCAACCAATCTTCCGGCGATCTTCGGCCACTAAATAGTGACACAATTCATGCCAATCTCAATGATATTAGGCTTATTATAATTGACGAAATTTCAATGGTTGAAGCAAAGATGTTTGCATATTTAGATTGCAGGCTAAAGCAAATTTTCAGGAGCACCGCTTACTTTGGAGGCATACCAATTATCGTGTTTGGTGACTTAAAGCAGCTGCCGCCAGTAAGAGATCGATGGATATTTGCGCCGAATAGGAATGATCATTACAGTACAATTACAGGAACACCGCTTTGGGATCAATTTCGGTACTTTGAGCTCACTGAAATAATGCGCCAGCGTGAAGATCAAGCATTTGCCGTCGCTTTAAATAACATGTCAGAGGGAAATATGACACACGCTGACATCCAATTAATCAAAAGCAGGGAAAAGACCTCTAATGAGATACCGAACGAAGCCATCCATCTATTTTATTCAAATGCTGGAGCAAATGATTTTAATTTAACTAAACTGGCGAACACGATGACCGAGGAGTTCATTTCGACTGCGAAGGATACAATTAAGTCAAGTTCCCTAACAGAACGCAGCAGGGCAAACATTTTAGAAGCTGTGAAGTCTTTTAAGCCATCGGAAACACAAGGAATGCTTTATACCATGCAGCTCAAAACTTCGATCATATATATGGTGACAGTCAACATAAGCATAAGTGATGATCTCGTCAATGGTGCTACGGGAGAACTAATGCAGGTTGATTCCGAATCACATAGATCTGAAAGTTCAGTGGTGCGACTATGGATAAAATTCGCAGAATCAAGAGTTGGAAGCTTTGCACGTTCCAAGCAGCCTCACAGTCGCAATGCAGATCGGACACCAATCATGAGCGTGGTCCGATCATTCCAATACAAGAGAAATGAGCAAATGAACATACACACAAATTGCTGTTCATCTAGAGGATAGAGTAAGCAGATCAGCTTTATATGTAGGATGTAGCTGAGCCACAAGTGCCAATGGATTGTATATAATCGGGACATTTTCTCCCCCGAACCCATTTGGAGCGCAGGATCCAATTAAAACTCAACTTAATAGGTTGAAGACAGAAGGAGCATTGACGACATGCTACAGATTTTTGACTGAAAAATCGGAACAACGCCTAGATATTTATTATCAAAATGTAAGGAGCTTAAACAAGCATATTGAAGATATTAGATCAGACAAGCTGATTTGTTCTGCTGATATTCTGTGCTTTGCCGAGACATGGGCCTTACCTCAAGAAGAACTCCCAATAGAAGGCTACAGTGTTACCGCACGCCTTGATAGAGAAACAAGATCATCCCGACGACACCCCGCCAACGGCCTTATAATATACTACAAGCAAGATAGGTGCCCAGGTCAGAAGGATCATTTTCAAGAAACGACACCGGTTCAACAAACGTTTACCAACTGTTAAACGTAAACAATTCAACAGTTTCAATATCACTTGTGTACAGGAACTCCCGCTATAGACTTACGGAATTTAGAAACCAAGTGGAAAATAATATCCGTCAGATAACTGAACAGTATAATGGACCGTCAGTAGTCCTTGGTGACTTTAACATATGTCGCCTAACAGCAACCGATGATTTGGGGGCTCGATTACAACAGTTTGGATTTCAATCTTCATTGGCTAAGGTCGCCACAACAAAACAGGAAACATCAATAGATTGGGTATGGACAAACATGGATTCTGCAATGACCTCATGTATCACATATGAAACACCATATAGTGATCATGACGGAATATTTTTAAGCGTTAGAAAATAGATATATTATATATATAGATGTATGTTAGATTCAATATTATTAAATTTAAGTTTGTATTATAATATAAAGTGTAAGTCATAGATGTAATTATTGTAATTTATATATCATATAAAAAAGTATTATAGAATAATAAATATTATTATATGTTATATATTTTATAATTTCTATAAATATTATAATTTGTTTTGTTTTCCATTAATTAATGTGAATAATCAATCAGCTTAAAAAATTAAAATTTATGTAAATGTCTGAAAGATCTATTTACCTCAATAACTAACCTTAATTCGAATAGAAGATTGTTTATAGCAAAGAACCTGGCTATAAAGAACTGGAAAAATGCTTTCCGTTGGATGCAAACCGTTGGCAAGTCACGTTTTCAAATGTAGTCATACATATAGTAGTTACTAAAAGAAATGCACCTGTGGAGGGTATTATATTACGTTTCCTTTTGTTTTTGATTTGATAATTTAATGAAAGTAAATGGCCAGTTTTTCTTAAAAATAATGTAGTTTCTCGCTGCATATGAATGAAATTGGTCTACCCCTTTGTTTAATCCTTATAACCCCAATACACTGATTTCCGTTCTTCTGGTACAACAGCAACCTCATATACCCCAAATATTAAATCTAACCCCATTGGTTCAGTTTATATCACATAAATAATGTTTGAGTTAAGTAGCTTCTTTTAATTAAAGTTAACATTTCGAAAAAAAAATAGTATTGACACTAAATATAATAAATCTATGATAAATAACATAAGTTAATAAGATACCAAAAAATAATCGAATAATAAATGTTGAATTATTTCGCAACATTTTTATACTTTCGCAACAGAGTATAGTTTTGTTCACCAAACGGTTGCTTGTATCACCTAAAACTAATCGAGATAGATATAGATATCTATATACAAATATTTCTTCTAATATTTGGTGACAATCAGTGGATAAGTATATCATGTTGAACTTATAACAAAATATACTAGACAACAATGTAAAAAAAGCTTTTTAGAGTGCTGGACTTTGTATAAAGGAAAAATATCTTTCTAGAAAAACAAACTAAAGATCGTTTTTATGTGGTAATAGATAAACTGCGACCTTATCGGTTTAAATGCTATTGTCTATAATTTTAATTTTTCGACACATTTTAATATGAAGGTCATGACTTGAACTGCAAACTCAAGAAAATTACATTTTTATTCAGGAACGTTGGCAGCTTATGAAAGGTTTAGATATTAAGACAGAAAGAAGAAAATCTACATACCTGCTCTACATATGTGTATACCATACTTAATTCTATGTAAGTTTTCGTTAATTTAGTCTTCACGAGCAGACCTTTCCAACTAGGTACTGTAAGGCTACAAAGCTTTTTTTGTAACGGCGCAAATATCGAAAAAGCGAAAAGTTTAAGCGAAGTTGTAACAGCGATAAAATACAAAGGGCCGAGTAATTATGCTATGGGTGGTCAGCTATTAGACTAACTTTATTTGCAAAACACTTCTCCTTAAATAATATTCTAAGCAATATTTCAATACCGTTAATACATAGTTTCGTTTTGTATTAATGTATATATACATAAGTATGTAAGTTATATACCTTTAACAGTTCATAAGAGAAGAATAACCCAAGTACATATTTTACGCTATTGCTCCTTCGTATATAATATATTAATTTTATTAAGAAAAAGAGAAATATAAAAAATGGGAACGCAGCATTGCAAGAGGCTGCTTACATATTAAGCTTAGTACATGTTAAATGGGACTAGCCAATGGGCACAAACAAATATTCATTTAATAGCGTGGACGAAAACATAGCGGTAGCATAAATGTAGTAAGCAAGCAAATAAATATGTAAGTACTTATGTACACAATGCAAATACAATTATTAACTGCATTGAGGTGAATGACTTCCAATGCTTGCTTTTGAATATTTTAGGCAAATAAATAGAGAACAAGAAATAGCGAATATATAATAGTGTATTAGAACATATGACCGTATATGCATTGGTTCTCAATCGGTGACCCAACAGGTACCATAGATCCCCCTGTTTTTAAAAACGAGTTAGATAAAAGCAATTTACGAAGGAGTTTTCCGAGCACTTAATTTCAATTCAATGAAATAAACTACTAATTTCTAAATTCTAAATATAACTAAATATTATGTTAGTGAATATCTATGTAATATATAGGTATACAAAAGTACGTAAGCTGTGTGTACAAAAATATACCATAATAAAACTATTATACTCTGTAGCAACATGTTGCAAGAGTACAGGTATAATAAATATCAGTACACTGTGCTTGTAGTTTCAGTTACACTAGATTTCTTGACCAGCAAAGTGCTGTATTCAAACTAATTTCAGTGTATTTGTTATATAGTGTTTAAACTATTCTTATATACAGTGGCAAGCAAAACCGTTTTATATACAGTGGCGAGCAAACACATATACATATGTGCAACAGTATACCATAGTACCTATACACCGAACAGGAAGGGAGTCATAGCAATGACTCAATTACAGTAAAAGAGAGCAGCACCTGGGATCCAACTTTTCACACCCGGACGGACCGAATTATATACTACTATGTTCGCACCGAATTGAAATCCTCTTGAAAACACAATTTGTGGATTGTGGAACCAAAGTCGTTCTAACCGACATTGTGTGTTTTCGATGAGTTTTCATTGACAGTTCACACATCTATTTGTTTACATATGTTATGTACCCTACAAAAACAGTGACGGTCATCTGATGGTCGGTGAGTCATAGCTGAAAAAATTTTGTCAGCGCGCAGAACAAAGTTTCTATAATTTTCTTAAGAGCATTGTTTTCTTTTTGTTTGTTTGTTTTGTTTTTTCTGAGTCATTGCTGACCATAAATCCGTCATAGCTGAAAATTGTCAGTTATGACTGAAACGCTATCAGAAAAATTCTTTTGCCCAGTAGATAATATAATTTTTATTTCTTTAATAAATTTCAAACTCAAAATTAGTTATGATAATATACTTAAATATAAAAAGGAACGCAACAAAGCATATAGTAAAATATGAAAATATAAAAATAAATTTTCACTTGATGCCGCAACAAAGCATATAGTAAAATATGAAAATATAAAAATAAATTTTCACTTGATGCCATCTCCTCCTATTTCTTTATTATTAACTAATTATGGCTAGATTAAGTAGAAAATCTGTATTACTAAGTCGTCTTCAGAATAGAAGACGAATGAGAGTTCTTCGTGCAAACTCTTTATATAGAGATAGTGAGCAGTCACAAAATACTGTAAGTCACGCTAGTCGTAGGTTAGATTCTGATGTACGTCTGTTCGAACAAATTATCAATACAAATCAACATAGAACCAGGCGGGAAAGTCTCGAGTTACGGTCTTTTGAACAAAATTTACATACTGTTCAGCATTGGGCAAGACGTCTAAGTCCCCAAATCCGCTCTGAAGAGCAAAACAAAAACACTCGGGTACATAGATTTCGGTGCGAAGACCCTGGGGTTCGATCTGTTGTGCAAATAAGAAATACTCGAGGTCGTAGATCTCGGCGCGAAGACCCCGAGGTTCGATCTGTTGAACAACTTGTAAATACTCTTCAATATAGCTCTAGTATGAAAGTTAGATGGTTAATATAGCTTTAGTAGTATATGACATATGTACCTAAAACATATTATAGGCCGCGGAAAACTTTAAAGCTTGTGTTAAAGCATCATACTAGGTTCGCAATTGTAACTTGTTATACAAAATTTTAGTTTTAAACGGTTTTGATTCCTTAGAGTACGAAACGTGTGTACCAAGAGCAAATTTTTGTATAAGGCATGCTCGTCCAAAATGCGAATAGAAAACAAGTAAGGAAGGGCTAAGTTCGGATGTAACCGAACATTTTATACTCTCGCAAAGTCAAATGGTATACTCGTTTGAGATTTCTTTGTGGATTGACTGATATTTTCGGTAGAAGGTCAACTATAGGCACTGGGGTCCACGTATTTAGTACTTAGGGGCTTAAACAGTTTTGGTTAGATTTAGACAATTTTTGGCCACAAGGTGGCATACTTTAATCGCATTATTCACGCAAAGTTTTACCCCGATATAATCATTGTTGCTTGATATGCATAGTGGAAAGTGAAAGAATCAGATGGAATTTAAAATGGTGTTATATGGGAAGTAGGCGTGGTTGTAGTCCAATTTCGCCCATTTTCGCACTATGACATAGAAACATGAAAATAACGTTATGCACCGAATTTGGTTGAAATCGGTTAAGCAGATCTCAAGATATGGGTTTTCACCTAAAAGTGGGCTGTGCCACGCCCACTGTCTAATTTTGAACGCGGTTCCTATAAAGTCATCTTATACCATCTCAGAGATAAAATTTAATGTCTCTGGCGAGTTTAGTGCTTGATTTATCGCGCTTTTAGTAGTTTTTGACAGTACCGTTATATGGGGAGTGGGCGGAGTTGCCACCCGATTTCAACTATTTTCACACTGTAGGTAGAGGTTCTAAAAACATTTGCTTCCAGTGAATTTTGTTATTATGGCATTAGCGGTTTAGGAGATATGCACATTAAACCTATTAGAGGTGGGACCACGCCCACTTTTTAAAAAAAAATTTTAACTGCAGATGCCCCTCCCTAATGTGATCCTGTGTACCAAATAACAGTCTTGTATCTTATTGCGGAGCTTAGTTATGGCAAGTTATTTGTTTTTGATTAATGGCGTTTTGTGGGCGTGGCAGTGGTCCGATTACGCCCATCTGCAATACCAACCGTCTCACGGTACCATGAAACATGTCTACCAAGTTTCATAAAGATATCTCAATTTTTACTCAAGTTAGAGCTTGTACGGACGGACGGACGGACGGACAGACGGACAGACGGACGGACAGACGGACGGACGGACAGACAGTCACCCGGATTTCAACTCGTCTCTTCATCCTGATCATTTATATATATATAACCCTATATCTAACTCGATTAATTTTAGGTGATACAAACAACCGTTAGGTGAACAAAACTATTATACTCTGTAGCAACAGGTTGCGAGAGTATAATAAACTCAGTAGAATGTTTAAATATGTAAATAAAATAAGATATATATAAGCAAGGGGATAAAATTTTAAAATTAAAATTCGTAAAAGGATTAAAAATATGAATCATTTTTCATTTCTTATCACTGGAGAATATATGATGTTCTTGTGTATTTTCACAGGAAATCATCTCGTCATGGGATTACTCTGAATATACATAATCCATTAACTCTCTTCAAAGGAGATTTTAATCCACATCGCGAAACTGCATTTATTGTGCATGGTTTCAATGGTAGCGCAGTCGATGTGCATTTGCAGTTTTTAAAAGATGGTGAGTTCATATATTGTTATTAAATAAAGAAATTTAAATAAATTATTATTCTTAATACAATTTTTGCCTATAATTTCCAGCATACTTATCTCGTGACTTCAATGTTATCACTGTCGATTGGCGGCCATTAACACGTTATCCATGCTACTTACATGCGTTGATAAATACCCGCTTGACAGCCCAATGTACTGCGCAGGTCAGTAATAAAATATTAGTCAGAAGTTTAAAGATTCAGGAAAATTTATTTTACAAAAGATCTTATACGCAACTTCTCTAGCAGATAAGAAAGCAGCTGAGACACTTAATAATGTTATCTCCCAGTTGGTAAATTTTTTTCTTGACATACACTTTTAAATAGGACCCAATCTATATGTTCTGGTACTTAATCCACTTAGCATGAACAAATTCATGTTTCATAAAAAGAAACCAATTTTTATACTCTCGCAACCTGTTGCTACAGAGTATAATAGTTTTGTTCACCTAACGGTTGTTTGTATCACCTAAAACTAATCGAGTTAGATTTAGGGTTATGTATATATAAATGATCAGGATGAAGAGACGAGTTGAAATCCGGGTGACTGTCTGTCCGTCCGTCCGTCTGTCCGTCCGTCTGTCCGTCTGTCCGTCCGTCCGTCCGTCCGTACAAGCTCTAACTTGAGTAAAAATTGAGATATCTTTATGAAACTTGGTAGACATGTTTCATGGTACCGTGAGACGGTTGGTATTGCAGATGGGCGTAATCGGACCACTGCCACGCCCACAAAACGCCATTAATCAAAAACAAATAACTTGCCATAACTAAGCTCCGCAATAAGATACAAGACTGTTATTTGGTACACAGGATCACATTAGGGAGGGGCATCTGCAGTTAAAATTTTTTTTTAAAAAGTGGGCGTGGTCCCACCTCTAATAGGTTTAATGTGCATATCTCCTAAACCGCTAATGCCATAATAACAAAATTCACTGGAAGCAAATGTTTTTAGCACTTCTATTGACGGTGTGAAAATAGTTGAAATCGGGTGGCAACTCCGCCCACTCCCCATATAACGGTACTGTCAAAAACTACTAAAAGCGCGATAAATCAAGCACTAAACTCGCCAGAGACATTAAATTTTATCTCTGAGATGGTATAAGATGACTTTATAGGAACCGCGTTCAAAATTAGACAGTGGGCGTGGCACAGCCCACTTTTAGGTGAAAACCCATATCTTGAGATCTGCTTAACCGATTTATTTTACAAAAGATCTTATACGCAACTTCTCTAGCAGATAAGAAAGCAGCTGAGACACTTAATAATGTTATCTCCCAGTTGGTAAATTTTTTTCTTGACATACACTTTTAAATAGGACCCAATCTATATGTTCTGGTACTTAATCCACTTAGCATGAACAAATTCATGTTTCATAAAAAGAAACCAATTTTTATACTCTCGCAACCTGTTGCTACAGAGTATAATAGTTTTGTTCACCTAACGGTTGTTTGTATCACCTAAAACTAATCGAGTTAGATTTAGGGTTATGTATATATAAATGATCAGGATGAAGAGACGAGTAGAAATCCGGGTGACTGTCTGTCCGTCCGTCCGTCCGTCCGTGCAAGCTCTAACTTGAGTAAAAATTGAGATATCTTTATGAAACTTGGTAGACATGTTTCTGGGTACCGTGTGACGGTTGGTATTGCAGATGGGCGTAATCGGACCACTGCGACGCCCACAAAACGCCATTATTCAAAAACAAATAAATTGCCATAACTAAGCTCCGCAATAAGATACAAGACTGTTATTTGGTACAAAGGATCACATTAGGGAGGGGTTTCTGCAGTTAAAATATTTTTTTAAAGTGGGCGTGGTCCCGCCCCTAATATTTTTAATGTGCATATCTCCTAAACCGCTAATGCTATAATAACCTCTAGTGTGAAAATAGTTGAAATCGGGTGGCAACTCCGCCCACTCCCCATATAACGGTACTGTTAAAAACGACTAAAAGCGCGATAAATCAAGCACTAAACACGCCAGAGACATTAAATTTTATCTCTGGGATGGTATGAGATGACTTGTGAAAACCCATATCTTTATACCCGATTTCAACCAAATTCGGTGCATAATATTCTTCTTATATTTCTATGTTATAGTACGAAAATGGGCGAAATCGGACTACAACCACGCCTATTTCCCATATAACACCATTTTCAATTCCATCTGATTCTTTCACTTCACTCCAGTTTGCATATCAAGCAACAATGATTATATCGGCGTAAAACTTTGCGTGAATAATACGTTTTAAGTATGCCACCATGTGACCAAAAATTGTCTAAATCGAACCAAAACTGTGCAAGCCCCTAGGTACTAAATATGTGGACCCCAGTGCCTATAGTTGACCTTTTACCGAAAATATCAGTCAATCCACAAAGAAATCTCAAACGAGTATACCATTTGACTTTGCGAGAGTATAAAATGTTCGGTTACATCCGAAATTAGCCCTTCCTTATAAATAAATCCATATATGCAATGAACTGAAAATATAATATAATATTAAAATGTTTTCCAACGTTACAAAGGAATGAATTATAAATTAATGTTTAAATTAGTAACTAACCTCACAGCTCAAGATACATAAACATACATACACATGTATACAAAAAATTTTACTTTAGCTTATGTACATACGATCTTAAGAATGTTTATTATATCGTATTTAGTTAAAATCAAGATCCTTATTATATATCAAATAAATATTCAAATTATAATTGTTTTATCTATCATTGATAGACTACAATATGCAAGATGTGTGCCAGAAAACAACGAGAACTTTAAATTTAAAATTTCGCGGCATCGGAGACACCAATGTCAGTTTTTATTTCAGCTGTTTTCATTGCTTACTTTACCTGTATCAGTCGCTAAGGATAGATGTGTTTTTATGAGTTTGGCGATTTTCGTTTGTTAAAAGCTCACACTTCGTTGCTTTTTCGTGAACTCTTGGGCAAAAACAATACTGTAACAATGCCCCCTTCGATATTCGCTAGACATGGCTCCGTATGACTTTTTCCTATTACCAAAACCAAAGAGAACCTAAACGGCCGTCGTTTTACAAGATCGATGAAAAGAGCTAAAGGCACTCCCCAAAATAATATAAGCGAATGAATAATTATTTTTTCAAAAAGCTTGTTGCTACAGAGTATAATGCGTAGTTTTGTTCACCTAACGGTTGTTTGTATCACATAAAACTAATCTACTAAACTAATAGATATAGAGCTTTATATGTATATATAAATGATCAGGATGACCGGACGAATTGAAATCCGGATGTCTGTCTGTCCGTCCGTCCGTCTGTCTGTGCACGCTCTAACTTAAGTAAAAGTGAAGATATCGTAATGAGACTTGGTACACATGTTCCTTGGCAAAAAAGTAAGATGAGTTCTTAGATGGGCGTAATTGGACAACTGCCGCGCCCACAAAATGGCTATAATCGAAATTGTCATAACTAAGCACTAAATTAAGATGTAGGACTGTAATTTGGCCAAGGGATCGTAGTAGCAAGGATCACCTGTGGGCTGAAAATTTTGAAAAAATAAGCGTGGCTCTGCCCTCTAAAAATATGGACATATCTCCCAAACCATTTAAGCTAACATAACCAAATCCGGTTAGGATAACTCCAATAAGAACCCCTACCGACAGTGTGAAAATGAAATCTGATGATAATACCGCCCACCCCCCATACAACGGCACTGTTAAAAGCTACTTAAAGCGCGATAAAGCATTAACTAAGTACGCTAGAGACAATAAATTTTACCACCAAAGTGGTAAGAACAGACTTTATAGAAGCTGGGGTCAAAACTTTAGGACGGGCGTGGCAACGCCCACTTTTAGGTGAAATCACATATCTCGGCAGCTGCTGGACCGGTTTCATCTAACCTCGGTATAAAACATTCCTCTGACATTTCTTTGATTCAGTGCGAAAATGTGCGAAATCGGATTACAACCACTCCTACTTCCCATATAACACAGTTTTAAATTCCACCTATTTTCATCTTTCAAGTATGCAAATCAAGAACCAATGAATCTACCGAGATAAAACCTCTCAGTAATATTGCGTTTGAAGTGTGCCACCTTATGACTAAAAATTGTCTAAATCGAACTAGAACTGTTCAAGACCATACCAAATATGCCAGTGCCTATAGTTGATTTTTTGCAAAAATTTCGGTCAATATGTGATATATATAATTGAAACTCTCCTTATAATTTGTCTGTATGTCAAAAATAGATTACATCGGATCAATACTTCCATTAGCCCCCATATACCCAATATAAAGATGTTCGAACTTCTACTTGACTTTATACCACATATATAGACCAATATGTGAGTTATCTCAATGAAAACTAGTATGAGGGCTAAGTTCGGATGTAACCGAACATTTTATGCTCTCGCAAAGTCAAATGGTATACTCGTTTGAGATTTCTTTGTGGATTGACTGATATTTTCGTAAAAAGTCTACTATAGGCACTGGGGTCCACATATTCAGTACCTAGGGGCTTGAACAGTTTTGGTTCAATTTAGATAATTTTTGGTCACAAAATCACAATCAAGTTTTACGCCGATATAATTATTGTTGCTTAATTTGCATACTGGAAAGTGAAAAAATCAGATGAAATTTAAAATGATGTTATATGGGAAATATACGTGGTTGTAATCCGATTTTGCCCATTTTCGTACTATAACATAGAAATATGAGAAGAATATTATACACCGTTGGTTGAAATCGGTTAAACAGATCCAAAGATATGGGTTTTCACCAAAAAGTGGGCGGTGCTACGCCCACTATCTAATTTTGAACGTGGTTCCTATAAAATCATCTTATACCATCTCAGAGATAAAATTTAATGTCTCTGGCTTGTTCAGTGCTTGATTTATCGCGCTTTTAGTTGGTTTTGACAGTACCGTTATATGGGGAGTGGGCGGGGTTGTCACCCGATTTCACCCATTCTCACACCGTCGATAGAGATGCTAAAAACATATGTTATTATAGCTTCAGTGGTATAGGAGATATGCACATTAAACTTATTAGGGGGCGGGACCACGCCCACTTCTAAAAAATATTTTAACTGCAGAAGCCCCTCCCTAATGTGATCCTGTATACCAAATAAGAGTCTTGTATCTTATTGTGGAGCTTAGTTATGGCAATTTTTATTGTTTTTGATTAATGGCGTTTTGTGGGCGTGGCAGTGGTTCTATTACGCCTATCTGTAATACCAACCGTCTTACGCTACCAAGAAACATGTGTACCAAGTTTCATAAAGATATCTCAATTCTTACTCAAGTTAGAGCTTGCACAGGCAGACGGACGGACGGACAGACAGTCACCCGGATTTCAACTCGTCTCTTCATCCTGATGATTTATATATACATAACCCTATATCTAACTGGATTTAGGTGATACAAACAACCGTTAGGTGAACAAAACTATTATACTCTGTAGCAACAAGTTGCGAGAGTTTAATAACAATGCGTGTTTTCCTCATAACAATGTACCCCTGTATCTAAATGGATAAAATTGGGCGAAAACTTCACTTAGCCCCAATATAACTAATATCAGGATTTTCAAACATCCGGCTGACTTTACTCCATGTGAATGGTGATGGTATGCAAAGTCCCTTGATGAAACCCAGGGAGCTTTTTTAAAATAAAATTATAAAAATTTAATTCGCCATACAATAGAAAATAGAGAGTGTGTCCATCAGGGTCAGCTTAAAGCTGTAAGCAGAAATGCCGTAATATCAAAACATTTCAATTCTTACTTTAATTATAACTGATAGGGATTGACTGATGAACATACATATATGTATGTATCTGGATTTCGACCTAATCGTTTTTATATACATACATAAGCATATAATGTAATGAATAATGTAGGTGTTGTGAAGTGAATTAAACTGTTAAAATCTATGGAACCTACTGGAATGTTTAATTTTCTTTATCAATTCTTTAAAGCTACCAACAAACCTTGGTGATGAAATTTTTGTTTCATTGGCTACGATCGCTATAAAATTTGGAAAACATAACAACAAAGAAATATTTGAGCCAATCGCTAGAATCCTCAAGCAATATTTATTGGGTGCAATCGTACGATCTTTGCGAAAAGAAAAATAATACTTGAGTATCGAGTACATATGTATAAGTAAAATAGTTGGATTTTCCACATCTATACTATATTATGCCTTATATTCCTTTCAGGTTTATTCATTCCTCACGCATAATGGAGCAGTTCGTGAAAAAATCACCTGCATTGGTCATTCCCTGGGTGCCCACATTTGCGGTATGATTTCCAACCATTTATCGATAAAACAACATCGTATTATTGGTAAGTAAATTTTTATTGTTGCACATTGATGTCATAAAAAACTTTTGCAGGTCTTGATCCAGCACGCCCACTCATTGAACGTAAAAAAAACCACATCTTCAAATTATCCATAGATGATGCAAATGTTATACAGGTGATTCACACCAATGCAGGCTTCTTGGGACAGGAAGAGAATATAGGTCATCTGAACTATTGCGTTAATGGTGGCAGATTTCAACCATTTTGCAAAGGAAATCCTATAAGTGAGTTAGAATAAACATCTTTATGACAAAGCATACTCAGTTAGCATATAGTTTTAAATATCTGTAAATTTAATGTAGGAAATTTGAGCTAAAATCATATTTTGCTCAGAACCCTCAGAAAAAACTTATCACGTAAAGATTTTCTCTTGATTCGTTGTTGTTGTTTTTGTAACGGTTATCTAATCCTCGCTTAGGTGGTAGGGTTCACTTTGGTTGTCGTCGAAGTCATCTAACGGGAGGCCCAGGAAACAAGCTATCTCAACGGGTTCGGACCATATGGAGAAAGCTTTTAGATGAGTGGGGTTCGTTGGGCATACAAAGAGGTGGTTACTGTCGTGCGAAGGCTCATCGGCTGGCCGATCGCCATGTAAGTTGCCAACAACGTTTCTTTGACTTTTTCTCATGACCTTCCAGCTCTTTACTTGGGCGGTTATCGCGGTTGTGTGAGGAGTGAAAGAACACAGGCTATCAAATGTAACATCTAAAATTTTGGGTTATTGACCTTCGGAATTTTAAGGCCATTGACTCTAATGTTTTAATCCAGTATGTACTCCTTTGTCCGGGTTGTGGTTGCTGTGGATTAAGTAGGGAAGAGCGTTAAGCTCCTTGCAGCGAAGAAGCGAGAAAGATCGGAGAGATAGCCGTCAATATCGTGCAGTCATCAGCGTACGAAGTGATGGAAATTCCCTCTGGTCGTTGAGGGAGTCTCGTGATATAAAAGTTAAACAGTAGGGGGAGAGGATACCACCCTCGAGACCCGCACAGCTCGGAATTTTGACCTCCAAACAGTACGGCTGAGTGCTGACCGCTCAGGTAGTTCATAGTCCACCTCTTCAACCCTGGAGCGAGCGTGGATTGTTCGATCTCCGCAAGTAGCATTGTGTGATTAACTGCGTCAAAAGCTTTTGACAAATCGAACGTTACGAGGATCGTCCTCTCACAGGGTGGCTTTTGGTTTGGGACATGAACTATCTGGGCGTTTATGACCCTAAATGCTATGGTGGTGCTGTGCACTTTTCGGAAGCCATGCTGGTGGTTTGCTAGACTCATATGGTGTGTGAATGTCGGGAATAGCTCCCAATCAGACTCCCCTTTTTGGCGGGTTTCCTAGGTTTCAGTAGTGGTACCGCTATTGCGACTTTCCACACATGTTTTAGCATCAGTATGTTTATTCCATCAGGGCCAATGGACTTAGACGATTTTACCTTGCTGATGACACTCTAAACCTCCCAATTTTGCGCAGCTGACGGGTCTTGTATGTCGAAGGACGCAGTGTGAATAGCCGGCTGAAATAGCTCGCGCACTTTTTCGGGTTCAAGGAGGCATGGCCACCGAATTGAATTTCAACCAGATAATTTGAATCTGATAAGACAAAGCCTCCACAGTAGTCCAAAGTTTACTTACATCGGTGAAGAGGACTTCACATGTCCTACTCATTTTGTCCGCTTATGTTGGTTCACCATATGCCTAATCTCCAAATTGAGATCCCTTTTTCGGGGATCACAGGGATTGGCATGACGTAAGGTGTCCTCTTCGTTGGCTAAAACAGCTGCTTCGGCTGGGAAATTGAGCCGGAAATACGAGAAAATTAGCACATTCCATGCCTAAACGTCTAGCAGAAGCTCTAAAATTTCGAGGCTATCCCACCAGCTATTAAACTTTTTATAATTACTTGATATTATTATATTCTGGTTGATGAGCAAAGACTTTTTCTGTTTAAGTTATTTATTTTTAAAATGGAAATGAACGCTGTGGCTTTTGTTTATTGATTCATTTGAAGAAAAAGTAAATTTTTTTAAGAGAAAAAATATGATTTAATAACACAAAAAAAAATATCTTAAGTGTTTACATTGGGGCTCTTTTTTAACACAAACCGGTTTAGCGTGGGCGAGGGGACGACGAGGAAAGACGAAAGGCTTTGTGTTCTTGTTCGTTTCAGCTCTCTGCTACCCTTTTCAGCATTCCTTTTCACTTTCAAATCTTTTGAATGGTAGCAAAAGCGCTTGGTTTCAAATGAATATATACCATATGTTCAGAAATTTTAATTCTGTTATCTATTTTTTGTACGTAATATGCATATATGTATGCATAGAATAATAGAAATATTTTGAAAAATTGTAAATAAGGAGAAAATTAAGTTACTTAAAAATATTCAATTTACATTAAATGTAATAAGATACCAGTATACATAAAATAATTCTAATAAAAATGGTAACTTTACTGTTTTATATTTACATAAAATATTAAGATGCTGTCATATTTATTTCTTTTAACCACAAAGCATTTAGTTCGAATACCATTTTATTTAAAACATGAATTATAATTAATTCGAGGATGTTTTATAATAAATAGACAAAAATATGCAGTAGGGAAATTATGAATTTTTGATACTTAGAGATTAGGAAATTTCTGTTATAAATTTGGCTTTGAAAATATTAGTAGCGGGTATTCAATACATTCTGGTGGATTAGGGAATTCCCGTCTTACGCGAAACAGTGCAACTAACAAGTGCAAGATAACATTGCAAAGATGCATTAAGAGAAAAACATACTTTTAATAAACACCATGAAGCAGAATGAAGATGATGAACTAATGACCATCAAACGCACTCAATACGGGTCAGGACTGAAGATACAGCCGAAACACCGAACACGTAGTGGACAGATTTAATAACGTACGACAAAATACAACCCTGATGAACAGAAAGAACAACTAGCAACACGACAAAAAGGACAATGGCTAGACAGTAAGTGGCGAGGCATCAACCAAAGCGCACAGCTGCGACCGGCGGACTGAAGTAAGAATTCAAACATTTAAATAATCGGAAACGAATCCGTTATAAAACAACTTGTTATACTAATGAAGTGTTTCAATTATTATAAATTATATTAATTATTATTAAATAATATGAGATAAACGTTAACAAAGCGAAATAAAAAAAAAAACAAAATAAAGCAAAATATTTAAGTGAACCAAAACTTAGTGCGTTGTTTAATGAATAGTTTCCACATATGTATGTACATAAACACATTTTTATAAGTGAAGTAAAACACAATGTAAAAAGGTAATTCAGTTCAAATTGTCTGCATGTAGATATTTCTTCTTTATATTTTTAAGTTCGAAATGCAAAAACAAAAATGTATATTCCTATTTTCATTTGTGATAACGGGATTTTAGTGTAAGAACAAGTAAACATAGGCACCATAAAGTCTGCGTTCAGTTAGCTTGAATTGAGAATACCGTTACTTCTCATGAATTTGTTCGTTCTTTTTACGTAGATTCTATTGTGTTTTAATATAATTAGTCGTTTAAAGAGCTCGTGACGAGTTTTAATAATATTTAAAAAAATGGAAACCAAATGAAAAGAAATTAGTCTGTCGGAAAGAAAAATTATCATTAAGTTGTGAAAAGATGGCGAAAGTTTAGGAAAATTTGGGCAAACTATTGGAAGAACGTATTCTTCTGTCCAGAGCGCCGTAAACAATTAAAAAATAAAGCGGGAAGAACGGAAAATTATAAATATTTTGAAAGTGAACGCTCAAATTATGTCCACAAAGATTATTGAAAACGTAAATATAACCATTAAAGAAAACAATTTGTGCCGAAACTGCTACAAAAATTTTACATAAAGCTGGGTCTCATGGTAGAGTCGCTCGAAAGAAACCATATATTTCACTTGTAAAGAGGCAAAAGCGCGTTGAATTTGCTCATAATTATATAAATAAGTCGCCGGAATTCTGGAGACAAGTAATATTTTCGAATGAGAGTAAATTTTGCATTTTAAAAAACAATTTGAAACAAAGTGCAGAAAATCTTGGATTATCTTCGACATTTTGGTTCTAACAAGATAATGACCCGAAGCATACTGCGGAAATAGTTAGACTTTTTGTACAATGCTCCTAGACAACTAAAAACACCCCCTCAATCACCTCACCTGATAATATTGAGCATCTATAGGATCTGTTGGAAAAAATAATTCATCAGCATACAATAACAAGTAAAGTGGCTTTGCGAAGTGTTATGAAAGAAGAATGGTCCCAGATTACCGCTGAGGAAACAAATAAGTTGGTAAGAACAATGCCAAATCGATTGAGCGGGGTTTTAAACCAACGCGGCTGTCCAACAAAATATTGAATTTAATTTTTATACTCTCGCAACCTGTTGCTACAGAGTATAATAGTTTTGTTCACCTAACGGTTGTTTGTATCACCTAAAACTAATCGAGTTAGATATAGGGTTATGTATATATAAATGATCAGGATGAAGAGACAAGTTGAAATCAGGGTGACTGTCTGTCCGTCTGTCCGTCCGTGCAAGCTCTAGCTTGAGTAAAAATTGAGATATCTCTATGAAACTTGGTAGACATGTTTCTTGGTACCATGAGACGGTTGGTATTGCAGATGGGCGTAATCGGACTACTGCCACGCCCACAAAACGCCATTAATCAAAAAGAAATAAATTGC
Organism: Bactrocera oleae; assembly: GCF_042242935.1. Lineage (NCBI taxonomy): Eukaryota > Metazoa > Arthropoda > Insecta > Diptera > Tephritidae > Bactrocera > Bactrocera oleae. Next base: position 31,386,286 of record NC_091537.1, read on the forward strand.
CATAACTAAGCTCCGCAATAAGATACAAGGCCGTTATTTGGTACACAGGATCACATTATGGGGGGCATCTGCAGTTAAAAATTTATTTTCAAAGTGGGAGTGGTCCCGCCCCTAATATGTTTAATGTGCATATCTCCTAAACCGCTAATTCTATAATAACAAAATTCACTGGCAGCAAATGTTTTTAGAACCTCTACCTACAGTGTGAAAATAGTCGAAATCGGGATGGCAACTCCGCCCACTCCCCATATAACGGTACTGTTAAAAACTACTAAAAGCGCGATAAACCAAGCACTAAACACGCCAGAGACATCAAATTTTATCTCTGGGATGGTATAAGATGACTTTATAGGAGCCGCGTTCAAAATTAGTCAGTGGGCGTGGCACCGCCCACTTTTAGGTGAATACCCATATCTTGGGATCTGCTTAACCGATTTATACCAAATTCGGTGCCTAACGTTCTTTTCATATATGTATATGTTATAGTGCGAAAATGGGCGAAATCGGACTACAACCACGCCTATTTCCCATATAACACCATTTTCAATTCCATCTGATTCTTTCACTTTCCACTATGCATATCTAGCAACATAGATTATATCGGGGTAAAACTTTGCGTGAATAATACGTTTAAAGTATGCCACCTTGTGACCAAAAATTGTCTAAATCGAACTAAAACTGTTCAAGCCCCTAAGTACTAAATATCTGAACCCCAGTACCTATAGTTGACTTTCTACCGAAAATATCAGTCAATGCACAAAGAAATCTCAAACGAGTATACCATTTGACTTTGCGAGAGTATAAAATGTTCGGTTACAACCGAAGTTAGCCCTTCCTTACTTGTTCTTTATCATTTTTAATACTTTTGTAACTAATTTTAAAGCTGAACGCAGACTTAATTGTGACTATGTTTACTTTTCCTTACACTAAAATCCCATACATTTTGGTTTTTGCATTTTGAACTTAAAAATATAAAGAAGAAATACATATAGAGAAGAAAATGTTGAACTGAATTACTTATTTACATTGTGTTTTTACTTCACTTAAAAAATAGTGTCGGGTGAACGCAGACTTTATTGTCTATGTGTATATATATACATGATCAAGATGATGAGACGAGTTGAATTTCGAGTGACTGTCTGTCTGCCCGTCCGTCCATCTGTGAAAGCGATAATTTGAGTAAACCCTAAGATGGGCGTAATCGGACCACTGCCACGCCCTCAAAACGCCATTTATCGAAAACCTATAAAATGTCATAACAAAGCACTAAGTTAAGATATAAACATTTTATTTGGTACAGGGGATTACGGTAGGAAGGGGCACCTGTGAACCAAATATTTTGAAAAAATGGGCGTGGTCCCCCCCTCTAATAGGTTTAGTGTACATATCTCCTACAACACTGAAACTACAATAACCAAATTCGCTTAGGACAAATCCTATAAGAACCCTTACCGACAGTGTGAAAATAGATGAAACCGTCTTCTCCCTTTATAACGGTTTTGTTGAAAACTACTGAAAGCGCGATAAGTCAATAATAAAATGCGTCAGAGATATTTAATTTTACTTCCAAGATGAAACAAATAGGCTTTATAGGAGCCGGGATCAAAATTTCACGATGATCGTGGCACCGCCCCTATTTAGGTGAAATGACATATTTCCGGACCTACTCGACCAATTTTATTTCCAAAAATGTTGGGAAAGAATTTAACATATATTGTTCGAATGGTTTACAATCAAATTTGTATCTTATTAATTATTATTATTGGTCATAGATTCAATTAGTTTTATAACTATATTTTATTCCCCGTCAGCGAAAATTATATTAAAATCATCTTCAAAAAAGATATATCTGACAAAAACTCCACCGCTTTTTCAAGCTTTATTTAATTAAAATATCAAACATTTTGACCAACCTAAGGTATATTTGGAGCAGTAAAGATCTGGAGTGATTTCACCAACTTTCACATTGCGCAGGTATATTCAAAAACAGATTTTCAAGTCATTTTATAAATAAAAGGTGTTTTTAGAGGTATAGAACTTTACATTGCAATAAAACAACGATGGATTATTCGATTGGCATGAATTTTATTTATACGAAAGATAAGCAATCTGGACGTCCAATTTTCGATGACTTTTTCCAACATTTCTGTCTAAATGGTTAAGCCAATGACTTTACATAACCCCACAGAAAGTGGGGGTTAGCGGTCTTAAATAACAAGATCTTGGAGGCTAATTCACAAGTCCAAAACGTGAAATTAGGCGGTCATCAAACGTGTCTTTCAATAAATCGATTGTGGCACGAGCTGTGTGACATGTTGCGCCGTCTTGTTGGAACCACAGCTCCTGGACATCAAGGTTGTTCATTTCATTAATGAAAAAGTTAGTAATCATGGCTCTATACCGATCACCATTGACTGTAACGTTCTGACCATCATCGTTTTTGAAGAAATACGGACCAATGATTCCTCCAGCCCATAAAGCGTACCAAACAGTCAGTTTTTCTGGATGTGATTTTTCTTAGACATACACTTGAAGATTAGCTTCACTCCAAATGCGGCAGGTTTGTTTGTTGACGTAGCCATTCAACCAGAAGTGCGCTTCATCGCTAAAAAAAATTGTCAACGATGAATGAACGTAGTGCGCGATATGAATTCCGCACAGAACCATTATTTTCGAAATAAAATTGCACTATTTGCAAGCGCTGTTCGGGAATAAATCACTTGACAGCTGTTAAATCGGTCGCCATCTTGAACAGTAATGCCAACTTAAAGTTCTATACCTCGAAAAAAACACCCGTTATATAACTCATTCACTGATCGACATATTTAGCATAGTGTTTGTTAGAATAACGAAAATTATTATATGTAGTATATGGATGTTTGGCTGATTCGTAGTCCAATATCACATATTTTCGGCATTAAACGATAGTATGTCCAATATTATACTTTCAGTTAATTTTTTTAAGATGTCTTACATATTGACTGATATATACGGTTTAAAGCCAACCGGAAGTTTGAAAGTCTTATATTAGATATATGAGAGATAGGGGAGGTATTTATTGCCACATTTTATTAACAGAAAAAGATGAATTCGGAGTTTTAATAAGGTACCTCACATACCATCACCAGTATATGCGGGATAAAGACAACCGGAGGTTTTAAACTCCTGATATTAGTTATATGGGGGCTGGGCCAAGTTTTTACGCGATTTTATCCGTTTTATGCACAACTATGCATTGTTATTAGAAAATCATTATCTTTCAATTTCATTCAGATGACTTACATATGGACCGATATTTGCGGTATAAAGTCAGCCGGAAGTTCAAAAATTTTTCTATTAGGTACATGGGGACTGAGTTAATTATTGATCCGATTCAACCCATTTTTGGTACACGGGCATATTCTTATCAGATAAAGATTCTCTTTGAGTTTCTATAATATATCCCATAGATTGACCAATATTTTCTATAAAAAGTTCGCAATAGCAACTGGGGTCCATATATTCGGTACCTGGGAATTGCATAGTTTTGATCCGATTTGAACAATATTTGGACATAAGCTGGCACACTTCAAAGGTGTGCAAAGTTTTGTCCCGATATATTCAATTTGTATACTGAAAAATGAGAGTATCAGATGAAATTTAAAATTGTGAATTAGGCGTGATTGTAGTTTGATTTCGCCAATTTTCGCACTGCGACATAGGAATGTCAGAATAATGCTACGTACCGAAATTTTAAATCGGTCGAGCGGGTACGGTTACTAAAAAGATCTACCCTGAGCGAACTTGGTTATTATATCTTGAATGGTTTAGGAGATATGGTGTAGCACACGGCATATGTCTTATTTAGCCCAACCTAATAACCACCACACATTTTACACAATATTTATGTGAAACGCAGGATTTATCTTGATTCCACACAGGAAATCCAAAATAGTCTAAATTGCACTGTTCAATTAATTACACATATAAAAAACTGTCGTGGTCGTTAGAACACTGTCGTGGCATTTTTACGATGTAGCAAGCGTATGTATATATGATGGAAGTTAATCGAATGGAATAGTTATACAGTCGTTTTAATGAAGTTATTTAAAACAAGTAAGAAAGGGTTAAGTTCAAGTGTAACCAAACATTTTATACTCTTATTTGCTCTTGCTTGCAAGAATCAAAGCCCGAAAAATTCCTTCAGGTGCTGGCAAAGCTTTACAATAAAAAATGTTTCGAAAAAATTAAACATCCATTAATCGATTAAATCTTGAAATCAGAAAAAGGGACGGGCTGATTGCATTCTTTTTGACATGACTCAGGTATACTCGAGAATATATTTTGAAACAACGTTGTATATTATGTGACATATTCGCCATAAAACTTATTAGAATAACGAAAATCATTATAAGTAGCATATGGGAGTTGGGGTAATATTGACCAGACTTTCTGAAATTTTTGCATTACAAGACACGGTTTCAAAGTGTAAAAGAACCTTTGCCAATGTAAAGAAATTTATGTTTATTGTGGGTATTTTTAAAACTGTGAGAAATAATTATGCAATAATGATAAAGTCATTCCACGACACATACTATGACTTAATATCGACATTACACTTTTTATTTAATGAAATATCGAAATCATTGAATACACTTTAACATTAAAAACATAAATGGTTGTGAATCCTGATACGTGGCATACGTTTAATCTGAAAAAGTATGAATCAATCCATATGTATACTATTTTTAGCTTAACCCATTAGAGCATAGAGGCCTTAAAAAATAACGCTGCGGAAAAGTTAAATATTTTTGTATGCATCGTTTGATGAATACAAATTACAACCAATAACACTGGTAAACACTGTCACATGAACTTTGAAATTATGTTTGTTTATGTTGGTGTACCCTAATTAGATTGATTTGGTTTTAATAATTTGTTATGCCAATAATTTCGACTGAATTGAAGGATCATGTAAGGGATTTTTATTTTTGTTTGACTCAAACCAAAGCATTACAACCAAGTCCAAACATACTACCCAGTATCCAAACTTGTCTTCGGCCCACAAACTTATACTACATAGTGCCGAACTGTATGTGCCAAAGCCTCCAAATTGATCAGAAAATCAGGATAATGGATTTGTATATTTAATAGAGAAATTCTAACGAAACTTGGCGAGGCAAAAATTAAGGAGGTAATATTTATAGGTTCACAAATACGGCAACTTATAAAGGATAAGAGCTTCGAAGCAAAACTGAATAATTAGGAAATACTCGCCTGAAAATTTTATATGAACGTTGTCCAAATATTTCTAGCAAACCATAAATCGGAAAACTACAAAGACTTAATAAATGAACTTATAATGTCATATAAAGCTTTGGGGTGTAATATGCCCTTAAAGATACATATTCTAGACTCTCATTTTTATTTCTTTCCGGCAAATTTGAGTGTTGTGAGCGACGAACAAGGCGAGAGGTTCCATCAGCATATTTCCTTAATGGAGTGGCGCTATCAAGGGAAATGGAGCTCAGGAATGCTAGCAGATTATTGTTGGAGACTTAAAAAAGATATTCCAGAAGCCAAATATTTACGAAAATCATAAATATTTTTTCTATATTAAGAAATTTCATTTTCAAATGGACCAAATTTTTGTACTTTTTAAGAAAATATATGTTTCCTTAAAACCTGACGTGTAAATTTTTTTTCTTTCACATATTATTGTTTAGTGGCCCTTCAAATTTTCATATTACTTTTCATGTGACAAAGAAATAAAGTATAAATTTTTTTAAGTAGTGTAATTAACGATGAATGAAGCATTCCTGAAATACGGCGATTTATCAGAAAATGTATTTATCGATGAATGTATGATACCATACCATAGCAAACACTTTGCTAAGCAATTCATTCGAGGTTAGCCAAGTCAGTTTGGATATAAGGTTTGGGCGATATGCAGCAGGAATGACAATTTATTTAATTTTATTATTTATACTGGAAAAAATCCCAATCCCAATGAGTCGTCCTCCTCTCTTGGAATAGGTGTATCAGTTGCAATGGAATTGATTATAAACAACAATTTACCGCCAAACCTTGGTCACAAAATATATTTGAATCGCTTTTTTTCGTCCTACAAATTAATATCATATCATTCTTAGAAACGAAAAAAAAAAACAAAATATGAAAACAGATGGTCGTGAAACTTATGATTATCGATACGATAATAATTCTGGGGTTTTAGTATGCGCATGGAAAGATAATCAAATAGTTGTATTGTTTACAACATTTGATACCGTAGAAGGAACCACATGTCTTCGATGGTCAAAAGAAAAAAAAGAAAAAATTAGTACCGCTCAACCACAAATGTACGCTAACTACAATAAAGGTATGGGTGGTGTGGACTTTTTAGACGAAAAGGTCAATGTATGATCTCGATATCCCGAATGAGGCAACATATGTGGTACTGTCCTCTTTTTATACCCTGAACAGGGTATATTAAGTATGCCACGAAGTTTGTAACGTCCGTCTGTCTGTCTGTCTGTATATATGCAAACTAGTCCCTCAGTTTTTAAGCTATCGACCTAAAATTTTGCACCTATCCTTTCCTCACTAAAAAGCTGGTCATTTGTCGGAACGATATCGGACCACTATAGAATATAGCTGCCATACAAACTTAACAATTGGAGTAAAGTGCTTGCATGGAAAACTTTTTCATTTGACGAGGTACCTTCACGAAATTAGGCACCAGCTATTGTTTAAGGCAACAATGTATTCTCCGAAGAAATTGTTGATATCAGATCACTATATCATAAAGCTGCCATACAAATTGAACTATCGGAATCAAGTTAGTGTAAGGAACCTTTGTATTTGTGAAGCCTATTAAATTTTTAAAGGGAATTATCCAGATCATTGTTGGAGAAGTATGGAGTGGAGAGGATGAATTCTATCAGCGATGATTGATGCCAGTTTCGATGGACATAGAAATTGGGTTGATTCAATGCCCTACTGTGGCAAAAAATCTAAGTACGTTTGCGTAAAATGTCAACGCCCGCTTCATCCAAAAGAATGCATTATGACATTCCGTAATGTAAATACGAGCTTAATGTAAATTTAAATAAAATTACAAGTAAACACATCCTCTAATATACATATTTATTCAATATGAATGGTATTCCATGCGCGTTGACCTTAATAAAGGACGCTCTGTAAAAGTAAAATAATTAATTTTCCAAATGATGGGAGTACATATATATTTCTTTATTTAGCTTAAAATAAGGTCACTTTCCAAATTTCATAATTCTACCTTTACTAGTTTCGTCTGCGCACTAATGGGCTAACCATCATATACTATAGTGAATAATAAAAAATATAAAACTATTTGACTTCAAACTTCCATTCCCTAGGACGATCCCGTTGCTCGCATTTTTTAAGCATTTGCTTCCTCGCTAGTGCTATGTTCAAACATAAAAAATTTGTTGGTGTTTCCTGCCCAAATGGATGTAGAGAATCGTCTAAACTTTTACCGTTTAGTGGGAAAAATTCTTTTGGAGTTATTACACAAACGCAAGAATATAATATTGGCAATGATGCCCCTGACGAGTATGTATTGAATAAATTTTTACTTTTAATACACATTTATGCATAGTAATTATATTTTTAATACAGCGCGAGAGGTTGTTACTGCATCGACATGCCGTTTGTAAAACATTGTCCATTCAATGACTAAAATTCAGTACAATCATCGTTGTGTGCGTGTATATAATATTATATTTAAGATATTATAAGATAACCATGAAATTATGTAATTGTACGCAACTTAAATTAGCGGCGTTGACCGGAAAGCTATTTAAAATAAAAATATTTGACTTAAAGCTTTTGAAGCTAATAAGCGACTGAACTGCTATATCATTATTTCACTTATTTTTATACATTACTTTCCTTAAGTCTAGATAAAAAGCCAGGCTTACATTCTAGGAAGTGTATGCTATTTCTATTTATTTGATTTTACAAATTTATTAAAATTTCTTGTATTAATTTTGAAGTTAATGTATATACAATAATTAATTTATGCATAAAGTATGCAATTATGCTTATTAATATAATATTATCTTAGTAAATGACCACCAAATAGAATTCCATTTTTTCTCCTGTTTTATGAGAGTTAGTATAAATACTTAAATAGTTCACAATTTTCCTTGTAGTATTTTCATATGTTTTGTTATCTATTCTTACATGAATCGAAAAAGTTATTAAGTAAACTCCTATTGTGTATAAATTTTGTGATTAATAACATTGTGTTTCCCCGGTTTTATTATGGCACCGTATTTTATAGTTATTATTGATTCATTTGCTTCTTTTTTTTGTACCATTAGTATTATATAGTAGTTTAGTAATATAACTAAAGGAACTATGAATTTTAAAACAAGTTAATATGGTACCAAATTTGATTGTAATCCATTGACCATTTCGTCGAACAATGAAGTTGAATTTTTTTCGCTACATTTCTTAATATATAGTATTGCCAGCACTTGAGGGTATTTCCCCGGCTTGCAAGAGTATAAAATGTTTGGTTACAACCGAGCTAGATCTTTTTTACTTGTTTTTATTTGTGATTTAATTTATTTCTATCCATATATATTGTATTTTTTCGTATATAACTTCTTCTCTATTAAAATTTTTTTGAATCCTTGTTTGGTTTTGGTGCTCTTACATTTTTTTTGAGCATTTTTTAACATATCTTTCATATTTTCGTAAATTACTTCATTAAATAAAATAGTACACGGTTTTTTATCTACTACTGAATGAATTATTTTATTATATTGTTGAACTGCTCTTAAAATTGACTCAAAACTTCTTATTAAGCTGTGTTCTTGTTTTAAACATCTAAAAATTTCTATTAGAGTTGGATGAAGTATTTCTACTTGACCATTGCTAATACTGTAGCGTGCTGTGCAATAATAAATTTGTATTTTTAACCTTTACATCAAAGACTTGAACTGTATTGTACTTAAGCCTGGCTCATTATCTATAACTATACTTTTATCATTTGGAAATGTTTGTAAAAGTTCCAAAACTTTACCTTCTAGATTGAATTTGTCTTCAATATGTCTCAGAACTAGATATTTAGAATAAGAATCTATACATGTAAGAAATATTAGTTTTTCTGCGAAACAAATTTCTACAAGGAGTTGTTTTCCTTATTTTTCAGGTATTGGTGCTTCTCCTATTGGAATTAGTTTCGAGTATCTTTTGTATTTGTTATTATTACATATGTTACAATTTTTCACATATTGTTTAAATTGTTTCATCATTAACGGTCAATAATATTGTTACCTAATTTGTGCCAAAACTTCCCTATAATTTTTATCCGCCCTATTACACTGGAAAACAGTAGCTTTGTTTTATGAAGTTTTTTACCCGATTGTGTATGATTTTGCCACGCTGATTCCAAATCTGTAATTTTTCTCTAGCAGCTCTAGTTTTCGACTTTTTCCATTTCATATGAACATATTTCATTTTTAGCCAAAAATACTATAATTTTAGAATTAAAGAATACATATATTGCTCTTACTTAACATAAAAAAATTCTTTTATGGCTGTCTTGCATGAGTAGAAACATCAGTCTTGTTTTGAATGCTTCAGCAGTAATCAGCCATTATATTTGTATTCCAACGACCCTGGTATCGCCCTTTCACAGTGCGAATATCCCGAGAAAACGTTTTCCTTTTTCTGCGCTTAAGTTGCCTAATTTTCTGAGAAGCGGTCTAAATGGCTGAAGAGGAAGTGCATCTTGATGCTCATGTTACACTACTAGTCTTTGGAAGTGCAACATGAGCTGCTCAATTTGTTGAATGTAGTCTAGAGACTTTTTGTTTCCGAAGAAATTTTGCGCAACCCAAATAATTTCAATCCATGCGGATTTAATTATCTGCATTACAATCAGTAAAAAGTTGGTCCTTTATTGAACTAATAAAAATTTGATTTGATTTGAGGGCCGGCAAAAATATTAGCCTTAATTTTTTCAGTGCTCAATTTCGGAAATATTTTACGGATATTTTTAAAACATTCCCCTTCCTTGTTTAGAGCTTTTACAAGTAGTAGCAAAATGAGGCTCCTACCCCCCTTGGTGAAAGGAAAAATATATACATACACATATATATGCGTGACCAGAAGTGTATATTTTGCCGATTTGCTTTACTTTTATAGTTTGTAAAGTGTGTGTGTGTGTGGGTGTGGTGGGACTTTTTTCTTTTCGTATGATAAAAGTGCATGAGAACTTTTTAAAAGCACATTTTGTTGATATTTTTAATTTAAGTGCAAGTTTGTATATACAGTCAATTTTGATGAATGTGTAATAATAAAAGAAACAGATTTTTTTAAATTTTTTTTTATTATATTTTTCGTTTGTATATTTATATATTATTTTAAAACATTTGAACATTTATAAATAAAACATTTGTTACAACTAAATTGAATAAATACATATAAGCTTTTTTGTAAGAGCTTAGTATGGGTAAATGTAACAATTCCTTTATATTTATAATTATATACAATTCCTAAAAGTTCTTTAAGAAGTTTATCTTTACGGATCCATTCAACTTCACAGCTAATATTATGTTTTTTTGTTGAAGTTTGATTGCATTCTAAAGCATCAAACCACTGTTGTATTAAAAATTTTAATATTTGAATATCTCCATCATTTTTAAAATTAACTTCAAATGAGGGATCTTCTTTCATCTTACTATTTAAAATAAAATTTCCAACAGTTATGAACCCTTTAGTGTCTAAACTCCCCTTTATAGGAACTGCTGCTGGTGTTAATTCACAAAGATCAATACAATTATTTACATTTGCAATGTTAGCTTTTAGTTGGGTGACTTTTTGTGGAGAACCCTTATCTTGTATTATCTTTACAGGTCGTTGTCTCTTACGCTTAGTTAACACATGTACTCAAGATGTACAAGAACATTCATTATGCTGATTGTTATTTTATTAAGTGTTCGTATAATAACCAACTGAATCGTTATAATATATAGCGGTATTGATGCTCCAAAACATATTTTTAAATGTACTTTAAATGATGTTTTAGATATTTACAATCTATATTTGAGTAAACCAGTTAGAATACTTAAATTAACTGTCAACCAACGTAGACGTCAAAAAGAGGATATAGTCTGTCATTTGTGGAATGGAACTTTTATTAAATGATAGGGTAGCAGACCATTGTCATTTAACTGGTGAATATAGAGGCCCGTCACATAGAAAATGTAATTTAGAATATCAGATAGCAAATTTTATTCCAATATTTTTTCATAATTTATCGAAATATGATTGTGATCTATTTATAAAAGAGTCGTCGTCTGTTAAGAGGGATATAAACATTATTTCTTTAAACAAAGAATTGTATATTTCGATATCAAAGAAAATTAAGGTTAATGATAAAATATCATTGAACTTCGGTTTTTAGATTCATTTAGATTCATGCCTTCTAGTTTAGATAATTTATCTAAGAATTTAAATAATAATGCTAATATTGATTTACAAATAACATTTAGTGAAACGTAAAAGTATTTTCCCATATGACTACTTAGATTCAGAAGAACGTCTCAACGAAACACAACTACCATTTCGTTCATATTTCTTTAATAAATTAACAAATGAGTCATGTAGTATCGATGATTATCAGCATGCACAAAATGTTTGGTAAACATTTAATTGTTCCATTTTATTAGATTATTTGTTGTTATATTTAAAAGTAGATGTGCTACTCCTCAGTGGCATTTTTTAAAATTTTATAAAATTTATGTAAAGGAATTTATCGACTAGACCCATGTCAATATTCTACATCTCCAGAATTATCTTGGGATGAAATGCTTAAAATAACTACAAGTAAAATAGAAATAGAATTGTTGACTGATGAAAACATGCATAATTTTATTTTGTCGGGGATTAGGGGAGGTATTTTTCAATGTTGTAAACGGTATTCAATTGCTAACAATAAATATTTAAGTGATTACGATGCGACTAAGCTTTCAAATTATATAATTTTTTTAGATGTTAATAATTTATATGGTTGTGCTATGTCACAATATATCCCTCATAATAATTTTGAATGGGTTGAAAACCTAGAGGAGATTGATTTAAATAACTATCATAGAACATTATCAGCAAATAAGTTTGAAGAAAATTTCTTTAAATTATTAAATTATGCGGTGTATGGGAAAACTATGGAGAATGTAGATAAAAGAGTAAATATATTAGTACAATATTGGAATAATACTAGTATCGGAAGAAGCGGTAGAAAAAAATTAGGTGCTAGAGCCTTAATCGCAAAACCAAATTTCCACAGCTTTCACCATTTTAGAACTTTCTAAATTTAAAATGTATAGTTTCCATTATGATTATATCAAAGAGAAATATAACAAGGAAGGAAGGGCTAAGTTCGGATGTAACCGAACATTTTATACTCTCGCAATGTCAAATGGTATACTCGTTTGAGATTTCTTTGTGGATTGACTGATATTTTCGGTAGAAAGTCAACTATAGGTACTGGGGTCCATATATTTAGTACTTAGGGGCTTGAACAGTTTTGGTTCGATTTAGACAATTTTTGGTCACAAGGTGGCATACTTTAAACGTATTATTCTCGCAAAGTTTTACCCCGATATAATCATTGTTGCTTGATATGCATAGTGGAAAGTGAAAGAATCAGATGGAATTGAAAATGGTGTTATATGGGAAATAGGCGTGGTTGTAATCCGATTTCGCCCATTTTCGCACTATAACATAAAAATATGAAAAGAACGTTAGGCACCGAATTTGGTATAAATCGGTTAAGCAGATCCCAAGATATGGGTTTCCACCTAAAAGTGGGCGGTACCACGCCCACTGACTAATTTTGAACACAGTTACTACAAAGTCATCTCATACCATCCCAGAGATAAAATTTAATGTCTCTGGCGTGTTTAGTGCTTGGTTTATCGCGCTTGGGAGTGGGCGGGCTTGTCACCCGATTTCACCTATTTTCACACCGTCAATAGAGGTGCTAAAATTTGCTTCCAGTGAATTTTTATATTATAGCATTAGCGGTTTAGGAGATATTCCCATAAAACCTGTTGTAAATTGTACGGGAAAATTGTATTGATACTTATGCTTATGGTCATTTTGAATCATTATATTAGTAGTACTTTATTATGTAATATAAGAAAGAAAAAAAGAAAAACGAAATAAACAGTTTATATTTTACAATATTTATTTTTTATTAAATAAAAATTTTAAACATAATTGACCTCATATTACTGTGTTAAATTTTTGTTTCCAAAACTATCAAACTATTCTTTATAATTTTTGCTTTTATAGTACGCTACCCAATGAATACCAGGACCATCAACATCATCTATGTTAAGAATCCCACATTCTTGAGATGTCGGTTTATTCGGTTAAGAATTTCGCATAAAAATTCCCCTGAAATTTTTAAGATGTTTGCAATATTTCATTAAATTAAGTCTGTTAACGACCCTTAGGGTAGCTTTTTAATTCGTTTTTTGGATAGGGTCGTAAATATATTGTAAACCATATCCCCTTTTTTATGGATTGAGGAATAAACCCCTCCCCATAGCGATTGATTCCATTTATCTATTATGGCGACTAGCCTCAGCCAACTGCTCCTTTTCATTCCCGACGTCATTCAAAACTTTTGCTATAGCTGATCCACCAGATGCTATACCACCAAGTGCACATAACGCCGTTAAAATAGGAAGTAGTGTTAAAGTTCCACCAATTTTTGGGACTGGAATTATTCTCGGTATGTAAATTTTTTTATTTTTAAAGCTAGATATTATAGCATCCTGAGAAATTGTAAGTCTCATAAAATGACTGCGCCTTCTTTTTGTTAAGCATGTTGATACCTTTTTTAACTGCCATCAAAAAAATTTGTTAGATGATACTTTTTCGTTTTTCACCTTTTTACGTTATTTTACATTTAGATGTACTTATTTTCTTACTTTTAATACCCATTCCCAATTTGAGTTTTGCTTTCATTGCATTTGTAACGAACCAAGGGTTTGCTCGTTCTTTGAAATCACTGTCCTTAGATGTAACACGCTGCCAAGCTTTCTCAGATAAAACTTTATCAGCTTGATGTCTGATATTTATATATTTTGCCGTTGTCAGAGTTTTGTTCCAGGACCACAAAATTGATATCCGGGTAAATGAAGTTCAATAGGCAAAGAATTAATTAAATTATTTACAAAACCCTGTCCAATCTTTTTATGTATTGGTCCCATTAGGTGATTTTTGTTTTTTTCTTAATAATATGGGTCTTAAATGATGTCTTTATTATAAAAGTGATGGTTTATATTACTTTAAATCTAGTAAACAAAATGAAAGTAGTTAAACAACGTCTCCAACTTAAGTTAAATAATGCTGACAATTATACAAATGTTAAAAATGTTACTAGACATAGTTCACTTTTAATCAAATGGTGAAAAAACTAATGTTATGCCCAGTTTAATTGAAAGCCCAAATGGGCCTAATTTCCGAAATATATACATTTATTCAAAATCATTATATCAGCCGAAATACATCTATCTAAAAAGGCTTTTTGATGTTATCAAGCCCACTGAAGTCAAACCGGACTTAATTTTTATATTCGATGATGTAATACGTGGAAAACAAAGTACATTGATTATTTTTATTTATGTCAAACTTATACAAAAATTCCTAAACACTTAATTCGTGATACTGCAAACATGATTATTGTGTTCAAGCAAGATGAAATGAATCTTAAGCATATCTATAATGACCATGTTATTGGAGTTATGTTATACAAATCATTTTTAAGAATTTGTGTCGAGTCTTAAATGAATACGGTTTTGTTGTTATAAGTAAAGATAATCCTATAAACAATGGTCAATATCGAATATATTTTGATAATTTTATACAGTTATACACTCACTCATTAAGGATCATGTTAAATAATCAAATGGCTGTATTAGCAAATATTTATCTTAGACCAGGAAAGTTTAATATCATTAATGAAGAATGCTTTGATAAAGAACAAAAATTAGATAAGGTTGTTAGCGTCAAACAAAAATTAATTTTAAGAATGACCCCGAAAGGCCAGCATCGTATATTCCAAGTAAACCTCATGATGATGAATTACTAAAGCAGCTACACAAAGCAATGTAATGAAAGCTAAACTATTTGATAATAAACCAGAAAGACGTAAAGCTGTTTATATCATTAATGAACAGTATTTTGATAAAAAACAAAAATTAAATAAAGTAGTTAGCGTTAAACAAAAAATAAATTATATGAATAATTGCGAACGACCAGAACCATATATTACTAGTAAACCAAACGATTAACAATTACTTAAAAGGATTTTAGGAAACCTAAATCAAGCTAAAACGTATAATGATAATACTTCTCCAACTTAAAATAATATTTTAATAAAATAATATTTTAAGAAGAATCGAAGAAGATCCTGATTTGTGGGAAAGACATAAATTTGTAAAACGTCAATCTAAAAATCAACTAAATGAAGACGAAGCTTACTCTCCCCCATTCACTATTACAAAACATAAAATTGCTTAAAGATCTTAAAATGTTGACACATTGTATGGTCCGAATAGAGATTCAAATGGTCGATAGCGATTTGGACTCAAACCATTAAAACTTAATTCTAAAGTGCATAAGTGGTTGAGGTTTATTGTAATCAATCGATTGCCGCAAAAATATAAAAATTTACATACAAACTTGCACTTAAATTAAAAATATCAACAAAATGTGCTTTCAAAAAATTCTCATACACTTTATTTATGTGGTTTCAAAAAATGTTTATACACTTTTACTTTAAGTGGGGGATCCTACCTGCCTATCCTGGTGAACTGTTTTCTTTCACCAAATGGGGTAGGACCGACATTTTTATACTACTTTTGCAAACTGTTTTATCGGACCTAACTTTATATGAAGAGGGGGTAATATAATACGGTGTCTGGCTACTAGAGGGGCATTTATAACATTCATACTACCCATTACTAAATTCACTCTTAAAGGTTTTGGCTCGGCTATCATAGCATAAGCACATTAAACAAGGGTATTTGGTATATCCTCCTTGTTGACCCGAAAAAAATTTATCACTTTTAGATCGACGTATGTCAGTTTTTCCAAAGTAGTCCAAATAAGCCTTTTTTTATAGAATCAGACGCATTTAAACGGCATTCTCTAAACATATAGTCACCACTAATTGCCCTAAAAAGTAATTCAAGTAAGCCGAGTAACAATATTTCAAGAAGTACCTGTACTGCTACAAGAAATAAACTGAGGGTACATTTAAGTTCACCGACCTGAAATAAAAGAGTATAAAAATTTGATTGTGGAAAAAGCTTCTTTCAAAATTATTTCATAAAATCTTCAACTGTACAGTATATTCCCGTTATTTTTGCTCTATTACTATTTGTTGTTTAAAATTATTTAATGTTTTTTTTCCATAAATCTGATATTCATCGCTCCTTTCCACAAAATATTGTGTATTTATTAGTGTATGACTTGAGTCGCTTGACTCTCCAAAACTGCTTAAATTATTTAGCATTTGCCTTAACAACGCGCCAGCAACTTCTTGTTGCCTCTGGTTTGTGAATTATTTTTGGAGAAAGTTTTTCAATAAATGCTCTCCATCTTTTAACTGTTATATTTGGGTTTGTTTTCAGAAATGGCAAATGACAAAGTTGATATTCAATAGGTATTTCCAAATCACTTACACCATATAAATAATTACGTAATGCTTTTAAAGCCCACACTATGGCAAACAATTCTTTCTCATTAGTTGCATAGTTTAATACAGTGGAATTTAATGTTTTTGAAATGAATATAATGGGTTTACCTTCCTGTGATAACACAGCACCCAAAGATAAATTTGATTCATCGGTAATCAAAATAACTTTTTTATTATAGTTAGGTTGTCTTAATTCCACCTGTTGAGATAGTAAGTTTTTCAACATTTCACAAGCAACCATTCCATCTTGATAAAGGTGTATCATTTTCTTTTTTGAGAGATATTGGGAATTTTTTCCGTTTTCCCCTAGCAAATGTTTTGTTAATGGTTTTGAAAAATCGGCATAGCTTTCAATACATTTCCAAAAATGAGCTAAGCTCAGGACCACCACTCTCTCCGGCAAAAACTTTCGCACACCACACCTGTGAACACTCACAGGTTTTCACCACATATGACGCACCACACCACACCGCAATTTTCAAGGAGCGTAGTACTGGCTGAGCGCAAGACAGAAGTCCTCCTAATAAGTACTAAGAAAGTGGAGGAAAGAATATCTCTCACCATAGGATAGTGTGAGATTCAATCACACCTACATCTACAAGTAAAGTACCTGGGAGTAATAATAGACTCAAAGCTTAAATTAAAGGAGCACCTAGAATACACCTCGACTAAAGCGTATAAAATCCTTAACGGGGGACCTGGACTTCCACCTTACCCAAATATTAAGTGAACATGGGTGCTTCAGAAGCTACCTGTATAGATTCTATCGCGACACTAGTCCGAACTGTCCGACGTGTACAGAGTGCATAGAAGACTCTGAACAAGCCCTCGTTTTGTAATTATAAGGGAAAAAATTAAAATTACACTCGGTGGTAGTTTTTCGGTGGAAAATTTTACGACACTCATGTGTCAGTCCACTGAGAACTACATAGCTGTCAGCGAAGCGGCAGCCTCAATGATGACCAAACTGAGACATCCGTAGCATAGAGGAGACTCAAATGTCTTATCACTCCTGCGAAGTAATACTTAATTAGGTGGTTCCGCACTACGGCTTTCGATGCTCCCCCCTACTAAACAAAAAAAACCAAATTCAACATTTGAGAACAGCACACACGAACTTAACAAAAAGGACAGGATCATCGCCCGCACGGCATTCGCTTAAACGTATCCGATTGAACAGCTGCACACAACAGTGCTTTTGTATATATATATAATATAAAGCGGAAAGCATGTGGAACGAGTGTTTTAGCTCGTTGCCCGGTATGGCCGCCAGTATGCCGGTGCAAGCCTTTTGAATGGCCTCAACGTCTGCATAACGCTTTCCTTTCATCGGCAAATGCATTTTTCCGAAAAGATAGAAGTCGCACGGTGCCATATCAGGTGAACACGGGGAGTGGTTGATTGTTAAAATGTGAGTTTTGGTCAAATAATAGGCCACAAGCGTCGATCGATAAGACGGCGCATTATCGTGCAACAAACGCCAACTTCCATCTTCGCGAAATTCGGGCCGAACACGTCGAATACGGCACACCAAACGCTTCAAAACTCCCAGGTAGAATACCGCATTAAAGTTTTCGCCGGGAGGAACAAATTCTCTGTGGACAATACCCTTGGAATCATAAAAACAAATCAGCATTGTCTTCACTTTTGACTTCTCCAGACGCGAATTTTTGGGTTTCGGCTCATTTCTCATTTATGTCCTCACGACCACTTTGAAAACGTTGAAACCATTCGTGCACTCTGCTACGGGATGTTCAATCATCGCCATAAACTTGTTTCATCAATTGAAACGTTTCGGTAAAAGCTTTACCAATTTTAAAACAAAATTTAATGTTGGCTCTTTGTTCGAAGCTCATTTTCGCACCGATGACAAAAACATACTGACACTTAAAACGCAATAACTTCATTTCCAATAGATGAAATGTCATAAAATTTTTACTGGAAGTCGATAAAGGATAGCAGATTCTAACGCACTAGTCGACATATAGATGGCGCCACTAGAGTTTACTTTGTTACTTTTTTACTGTTTACTTTAGAACGCACCTTGTATCAACAAACATATATACCCAAAAAGAAAAGCACAAAAAAAGAGGTGAAGCGAAAACACACAAAAACAGAGTGAGTGTCAACCAAATCAAAATTTTCAAACATTTTAAACAAAAAAAATTCAACAACCGGGTGCGAAATCTAAGCACAAAACATAAAACAAGAACAAACCGGCGCGAATTTTTAAACATAAAACAACAATACTACCATACTTGTAAGCAGCTGGAGAAGAAGCACAGGAATTGGCACAAAACGCACAGGCATATATACTTATATGTACAAACCTTATACCCTACAAAGTGAGCATATTTCTTTCATTTACTTATCGTATTTTATGCGCATATGCAGCGGCGGATTTATCAGCAGGCGGCAAATTTTAAGGGGCGGCAAATTTGGGTCGAAAATTTTTTATTACGATTTTCGGAATAAAAAAAATTCACATTTGTACAGAGAAGACAAGTTGTAAAAGGGACAGGAATTAAAGTCTTTGACTCCAGTACTCCAGACAATATAGTAAATACTTTAACTTTTCTATTTATGAACAGCTGCTAAACGCTTTAAAAAATATCCTTAAATCATTATGAACTTTCAGAATATCGCAGCAGTGATCCGATATTAGCATTGAAATTAAGATACTTTTACATATTTTGTTCACTAATAATTACTATAAGTTTTCATCTATGCACAGAGAAAAAACGATTTACTTGAATTAAATAAAAAATTGTCTTTTAATTCCTTTTCTTGATTGAAGTAAATTTTTTTTCCTTGATTCAAGTATATTTTCATGTCCTGAGAAATTTAAGATTCTTGATCTAATAAACTTGTGTCTTGGCTCAAGTAAATTTTCTTGTGTCGAGAATAGTTTTGTCTTAGCTCAAGAATTTTTGTCGGAAGAAAATAAAATTTTGAATTTTCAAAAATAATATTTTTTGGGCTTTCAGAAGTTAGAAAATTAATTTCTAAGCATTGTTGCTCTTGAAAAGAATTTAGCGTCTGTCGGGATCGAGCCCACGATTTCTCTGTATGAAGCAGAGTTGCACGCCACTGCGCTAAATCGTCAAGGCTCAGTGATGTGTTTTTTTCATCTACATAAATTTACACTGAGGGGGACTACTTAAAGATCAAGAAAGGAATTTTCTTGTCATAAGAATTTTTTTCTTGGTTAAAGGGTAATCTTACTTGCCGGTAGCAAGTAAATTCTTGTTTTAAAAATTATAAACTTCAAACAAGAAATTAACATTTGATACAAGAATTTAATTTCAAAAGAAATATATATTTATTTTTAAATTTATATAATAATAAAGTTAATTTAATTGGCAAATTATCGAATAAAATTTCAAAATTTGTAAAAAATATTGATTAATTTTTTTTTAATATAGAATCAGTTTGATATGTGGACAATTGCTATTTGACAACGTGAAACGAAACTCTATGAAAAATGAAGTTAGGCAGTTCGGTAATTAGAAAATCGGTACATTTTACTGCTTAACTATTTCATTTGTACTATGTTATCGCGTAGTCGTAGATGGGCTAGAACGCCACAACAAATGATTTGACCGATCAGTAATTAAGAAGGCCGAATGGTCAAGGGTGAAATGATGCGAGACTCTTTGAATCGAGAGAGAGCTGTCAAAACCCACATTTTTTATAACATTTGCCAATCATGCCACTGTCGAACGAAAATGGATTGGGTATTATAAAAAAAATTTGTGGGTATTTTGCATTTCGATATTATTTTTAGGTGCTCCGTCCCTACATCCCTATATACTTGTATTTATATTATAAAATTTTTCAAAAATCATATAACATAAAAAAAGCATATAAATAAAAAAAATTATAACAAAGAAACAATACAAGTACAAAATAATAAAAGATCATGGTTTTATAATGAACGTTTTAAATTAAATTAACAAATAAAATTTAGTTGCACGTTATTCAAAAGTATTGCACGTTATTCAAAAGTATTTGTGTCGTTCCTTGAAATTTCGTTTCGCACTGCTTTTCTTAGCTATTTTTACCGGGTTTATTTCTGGCATCCCGCCTTTTTTGACATCAGCTATTCGAAATTCCCTGATTTTAATAATCAGGGAAAGAGAATAGCAGAAAAATCATCGAAAATGTGAGAGTTTCGCATCATGTCATCCTTGGAATGGTATCACGAGTGCGGCGCAATCGGATTACGGCGTTAGTTGATGCGAGATTCCGTTGAATACATTCGATGCGTCGATGTTTTGAGTTCGAGAGCAAGAGAGGCAGATATAGAGCGATACATCCATTTATTGCATTTAAGTGAAAAACAAAAGGAAAGTCTTTTCGGATGTTTGCGTCTTACAGTTTTAATATTCCATATTGATATTATATATTATATTAACATTCCAGAAGCTGATCATTCTAGTTGTTAACTATAATTTTTCAGTGGTGTTTAAATGAGTTTAAACTCCCTCCTCCAAGTGCACCACTCTACTGGGGTAAAACTGACACGCCTTAATGAAACACACCACACCTGTGAACACTCTAGGAATTTCACCCCCACACCAGATGACACCACACAGGACAACACAACATACCATTTCTCATTCGCTATATATCATTGTATAAGCCTACAAGTAGCCAAAGAATCAGCCGTGATCACCTGATCGAATATGCCTTTTTTTGACACAGAGTTTTAAATAAAAGGTTGCAGTTTAACAATTTGCACTTAAAATGGAAATATCTCGAAAACTATAATTTTCCGGCGGCAATAATTGTATATATTCGTGATCTGGAGAATCTCCTCTATCCAACCATACCCCTCTTAACCCTGAAATCGTGGGATGCTAAACGAAAGTTTTCCCATTGCTTTTCCTCACCACCTCTGAGGTTGCAATATAGACGGTTGCAATACAGACTAAACCGGTAAAAGAATTTTCACTCACAAAAACATAAACATGTAAGTTAAAAAAGATAAAATCGGAAACATTTAATAATATTTCAATACAATAAATAATAATTTAAATAATACTATGTAAATTTAATCTTTAGGAATTAAAACAACCGAATAATATTTGAATATGGAATAAAAACATTCTTAAAGTTATTAATTTTAAAACATAACACGGCAACACACTATAGCATATTTCTGTCATTTGAACGTTTTAGTAGTAGAATATTGGTTGGCAACCCGTACAAAGTGTGACTTTAGTAGCAGAATATAGGTTGGCAACCCGTACCAAGTGTGATTTTAGTAGTAGAATATTCGAGGCAACCCGTACCAAGTGGGATATTTTTGCGTGTGTATTAGTGAAAATCTTAGGATTAGTTACTTGTAGATTTATACAATGTACGGGCCTGAGCGCTACATCAACTTTCCGGTTTTTAGCATTTCGACTCGCTAGCGATCAGATCTGCGAGCACCCGCTAAATCGACTCCCTTTTTTAAAAATTTTGCCAACGGTGAGTGAAGTTAAAATTAACTTATTAATTAATTATTCATGGTCCTTCGAGCCGGATTGAGCGGCACTATGGAGTAACAACAAAAAAAAACAAAAAAAAAGTGAAGTGGCTAAACGTTAATATATACATGCAAACGAACAAAAAAAAAAAATATGTATATATATATATATAACAAGTGACTAAAATGTGCTGTGGAGTGAACTAACATACATATACACATAGAAGAAGAAAAACAAATTGTTAAAAAGTTAATTTAAAAAAAAAAGAAGAAGAAAGTGTGGAGTGACACAAACATATGTACAAGAGGTAAAAAACAACAATTATCAAAAAAAACGGGCGCGAAATAACACAAAATTTCATACGAGCGCGAATAGCAACAAAACCACAACAAAAATACATACATAATTAAAAAAAAGAACGGGCGCGAGTCAAAATTAACAAACAAAACATAATCACCTCAAAAGGACACAACAACAACCACACCAGCCTAAATCAGCACAGCGAAGCAGAAATTGGGAGAGAGCCACAAGCGGAAAAAGCAACACACAAGTATACCATACACACATATGGTATACAATATTGTCCCCAAAACCCCTTGGTGGACCCCAAAGTGAGTCGTATCGTTTCCTATTCCTTTATTTTATCATGCATATACATAGGTATGTATGTAAAGATTACAGTTTTATATATATAGAACCTATAATAACAAATACGTTCACCAAACTACAACAGTTCGGTAAAATATATATAATATATAATATATATATATACGAACATAAAGATGTATTATTAAGAACAACAATAATTCAATGCCTATTTATGCTTAGCTTCGTGTATTCAAATGCACCATCAAGAAACAAAAATCAAAAACGAATTCAAGTATATACTTGCAAATTTCTCCAGCAATACCCTGTGTTTAATAAAGCAATAAGCAATTATCATAAATTTCGAATATTATCAAACGGCGATAAAACAAATATATGATAAACGAATTTATTAAAAATTAAAATTATTAAAAACAAAATACAAAAAAAACATTTTTTCCAACAACATGCTTACATTCATATGTTACATATATATTTACAAATTTACATATATTCAAAGTCCTCATAGTCAATTATCCGGCAATACCCCTTGTAACCAACAAGTAGGATTGTATACAAAAAAAAACAAAAAAGCACATTGATCTCTTCAACGAGCTCTCAATTGCATTAGAGAATAATCATACATACGCACAAACAATCCGTGCATACTTATGTACAAAGTGTATTGATCTCTTTAACGAGCTCTCATTTTCACGAGCACATAAATATATACTAACAAGTCCGTGTATTAGGGTGTACCTAAATACACCAACATAAGGACATAAAAGTATTGTTAAATTAAAAGTGCGATTCTTAATAATTAAATTAAGAAAATTTAAATTACACTCACAACAAAATATTTAAAATAAAATACAAATTAAAAAATTTATTACGCATTTAAATATTTATCTAGTCCGAAAAAAACTCGTATACAAGTATACGTAAAAGAGTATTCGGTATTAATTATCATTTATTGCTGCGTTTAAATCAGTTTACACTGAGAAAATTTGAATTAACTTTGACACATATAGTAATAAATAACATAACAAAAATGGTTAATGACGATAAAAATCAAATTACACCTGCAGAAGCTACACGCCCAAGACAGGTTACCACAAAGCTAATAAAAGGCAAAAATATTTGTGCCACCAAATTCATTTCTGAGAGTGACAGATTAACACGATACTGCACTCGATTTTCATCTTCCCCGATTCAAGACATCTCTGAATCGTTATTGGAAATAAAAAAAAACAAAATATTGACAATTTTTGGACTCGTCTATACGAAAACTGCTTAGACCAGTACGAAGAAACAAAAGCTATAATTTCTGATCAATTAAAGCTAATAAAAGCGATTGCACCTACTCCACATCCGAGAGTAGAGCTGCCACAAATTCTAAGTCAAGAGGCAAGTTCAAGCATCCATCTCGAGGTGCCCGCATGTGACACAGAAATATTTTATGGAGGTTATGAAGAATGGCCGTCCTTCCGGGACATGTTCACTGCCGTATATATCAACCATCCAAAATTATCAAAAGCGCAGAAATTGCATCACCTCCGATACAAAACAAAAGGTCAAGCAGGCGTCATAGTCAAACAGTTCGCACTAAATGACGACAATTTCAATTTGGCTTGGGAAGCTCTAACATCTAGATATGAAAATGAAAGAATATTGGTCGATAAACAAGTAATGACACTAATAAACTTGCCTAAAATTCAAAAAGAAACAAGAATTTATAAGACTACAATCCACTGTTTCAAACTGTTTGTCGGTTTTATCGACACAAAATATTCCCACAGACAGCTGGGACCCTATACTGGTAAACATATGCACTGCCGCATTACCAGAAAAATCGTTACTTTTATGGGAGCAATCGCTATCATTACGAGAGAAGTGCCACACGTGGCAACAAATGAAAGACTTTCTAACTACCCAAAAGCTAATTAAAACAAAAATTTTACAACACGACCAAAAAAGAAGCTTCAATAGACCCCAAGCTAGCAGCAAAAATAAATTAAACAGAAGCTTTTACAAATCTCAATCGTTCACATCCGAACTAAATAAATATACGTCATGCGAAATATGCACAAGAGGGCATAAACTACAATCTTGCGAGAAATTCAAAAAAATAAAAATTAAAGAAAGAAACTATTTCGTGAGATCAAAAAAATTATGAACAAATTGCTTGTCACATGCGCATACATGTAAAAATTGCAAAAGCAAATTCAATTGCTTATATTGTTACAAAAGACACCACTCAATGCTTCATTACAGCAAATTTCCCATATCACCCCAAAGAAGCGCTTATACAAAAAGAACCACAGATTTAGTTGTAACAACAACTCCTAAAAACCAAAATCCCGAAAATTGCCAAAAGACACCATGTTGCTCAAAGGCACAAAAAACTCAAACGCTACACAGCGAAATACAAAATAGGGTATTACTACCCACAGCAATCATCTCCATCGAACACCGAGGAGAGCTAGCCGGTACGTCGTACGACTACCACCAAAGCCACAAACTTCTAACACTCTACAAATTGGCACAAAAAACCATGTGAGAGTTTGTTCTGACAACCCCAGTGTTAAAAACACAAATATATATAATTCAACCAAATCATCGAGATTTATTACTAAGTATTCGAAAAGAAAATTTGTTGTACACTAATTTCCTTAAATTGCAAAGGGCAGTACAACATAAAAATACAGGGGATCCAATGGAATGCGATATCTGATCAGCTTTCATATCCTACTGAATCAATATCCGCATTATCCGCAATAACATTTTTGACCCGCAGGATGGCTTTCGCCAATTATGATACAAGCGAAAATCCTAATTCTTCTTCGCTTAGAACACAACTTAGGTCACAATCTTAACGATATCAGAATCTACCGATTCTTGGCCACAATCGCCCACTTCCATACATAATATCGTCCGCAACATACGAGTAATTGTCATAGAATGTCCAAAAATCGACACTTCTCTTACTATAGTGCCTCATAGTTGCCTAAATTTTCATAATCAAATACAATTCAAAATTAAAGTTAAGGAATCACCATACTTGCAATGTGATACAGTGAAGCACCCAGACTTACAAAAAGCAAAGGTCACACTTATTGCATCTATCTAAGCGCTCATCATACGGGTAGCTTATGGGAAACACTTATAAAAGTTGTAAATCTCACTTCAAAATAGTGAGCGAAAATCACAAATCTCACTCTCGCAAGATCCCTCTTCAAAGATTTCAAAGGAGCACCCATTCTGGCCACATCTGAGACAGGCGTGGAGTCGCTAACCATAATAAACCGATGGTAAAGAAATTTTAAACAAACAATACAGATAATAAAATTATAAAAGAAACAACCGCAATACAATAAGTATGAAAAGCACATACAACCTCAAAACCCGCAAAATTAAGTTACATATCTTTTGCACGCACAGCAAAATGCATACCGAATATGCCTTCTGCCCATACAGGTAAATGTGGATATAACTTTATCACCATGTATATGCAATATAAGCATTTACGTGTAATACTAGGCAAAATATTCGCCTAGGGGGCCCAGGATGTTTAAATGAGATTAAACTCCCTCCTCCAAGTGCACCACTCTACTCGGGAAAAACTGACACGCCTTAATGCAACACACCACACCTGTGAACACCTAAGGAATTTAACCCCACACCAGATGACACCACACAGGACAACACAACATACCATTTCTCATTCGCTATATATTCATTCGCTTATCGTCTACGGGCCTGAGCGCCACATCCACTTTCCGTTTTTTAGCATTTCGACTCGCTAGCGATCAGATCTTCGAGCACCCGCCTAAATCGACTCCCTTTTTTAATAATTTTGCCAACGGTGAGTGAAGTTAAAATTAACTTATTAATTAATTATTCAAGTGGATTCGTGAATAATTTTTTAAAATAACATCCCTGGTAAAGTAAATAAAGTTATTCTAATGTTTACGATAAATCACCCGTAGCGAAACAGTAAATTTGACTTAATAACAAAAGTGTATAAAAAATTCAAAACTCTTGTCTTATCATACTAATAATTATCTGTTTTGTTTAATTATGAAGTATTCAAAGTTAGAAATTTAAACAAAGAATACTGGTAATTACGTACAGAAAATGGTACTTTTAATTTACTATTAAATGGTTTCAGTTCTCGAATCAAAAATTGTCAGAATGAGTGATGGGAGAAAACGACTAAGTGGGGCCGAGTATAGAAAAAGAGCAGAAATTAAACAAAGAAGAACAGAAAGGAGTCATCCGACAAACAGTAAAAATTTACATTTTAAAAAATGAAAGTAAAAGCAGTATTTTGAATGCGGAAACTTCAAACATAAGTCTTAATACAATACAATCCGAAGAAGATGAGACCGATACATACTCTGCTGTTTGTGACAGTGTGGCAGAAGCGGAATCATCTGTAAGTCCAACAATTAAAGATTCGTCTCAGAATCAAACGTCGAGTACTAATGACGTCGAAATAGTACAAACAATCAAAAGTCTAAACAAAGATCCCGCGCTATGGATAATGGACGATAACTTGAAGGAGATGATCGCTAGGTACGGCTTTGAAACAAACAAAACAAATCTTGTGACTTGTGAGAGAATATATGCTCATCAGCGTCGTTTTCTGCCAATTAGTATCTTCCAAAGAAAAATGAAAAAAATCAAAGATCGAAATTGGTTAGTTTATTCTGAAAGTAACAGATCTGTATATTGTGGACCGTGTTTGGCATTAGGTCCATTGGAGTGTAGAACTCAATTTAAGAATGGAGGATTCAATGCAGATCATCGAGTAGCTCAGAATGAGAACTCTGAGCGTCATAAATCTAGTATTCTTAGTTTGAAAGATGACCGACTTGATAATTTATTGCAGGTCCAGATTGATGAAGAAATAACTTACTGGAGAAACGTTCTGATGAGAGTTGTTGCTGTCGTGAAGCGATTGTGTTCAAGAGGTCTCGCTTTTAGAGGGGAAAAAGAAAAATTTGGAGATCCACATAATGGAAATTATTGTATGGATTTGGAAATATTAGCGGAATTCGATCCTTTTATGACTAATCATATTGAACGGTTTGGCAATCAAGGATCAGAGGCTACCAGTTACTTATCAAATACCACTTGCACTAAAAAAAGCAAAATATTTTTCTTTAATCATCGATTCAACACCAGATATAGTCCACATATATCAACTCACGCTCGTTATTAGATAAGTTTTGGATTCTGGTGAACCATGTGAAAGATAACTCAAATTTTTGCAGTCAGTAGGACATAAAGCTGAAGAAATGTTTTCTGCCGTTACTTTAGAACTAAAAACCCTGGGAATAAATATTGAAGACTGTCCCGAACAGTCATATGATAATGCCGCGAACATGTCTGGCGTGTACAATGGCTTGCAACCGAAAATTCACGACCAAGCACATTTGCCCTTTTACGTGCCTTGTTCTGTTCATTCTTTAAATCGAGTAGCAACTACAGCTGCTGAATCGACTACAGAAGCTTGTCGCTTTTTCATATTATTACAGGAAATCTACTTATTTTTTGTAAGCTCGACACAACGCTGGCAAAAATTAATCAATCAAACCGTTTGATGGAATCTTGGCAAGTAATTCTTAAAACTTTGGAATTTATCAAGGATATTTGTACCGAAAAGCCTGTGAAACGACAAGAAGCGGCAGTAATATTTTCGAATTTGCAAAAACTGGAAACGGCAGTAATGGTTGTTGCATGGAAGGCTTTTCTGGAGAGAATAAACAAAGTGGCAGCTTGGAGCGGAGCATTCTCGATCCGAAGGTAAGCGAGGACTAGATAATTAAAGAGAAGTTCATTATATATATATCATTATATAGATATTTTTTTTTATAAATTGAATATTATTTAAGTGAAATTATTTAAATTTCTTTCCTTAAATTTGTTTATAAAACTACTTATATTCGGGAAGTATTTTGAATGTGTAGAATCTGTAGGCAAATAATTTTAAACACAATAATTGAAGAGATAATCATTATTTTTATGTTTATTTATTCTTTTTTATAAATTAAAGAATATTTTAATTAAAATATTTCGATAATATTTTATTTTTATTTATTTATTTATTTATTTATCCCAGGATACAAAGTACATATTACATATAAGTATGCACCTATAGAGGTGTTACAAAACACCTGTACATAGGCCTGGTAATATTAGTTTATTATAATTAAGTACTAATGTATTAATAACAAATTTATAATAGAAAAACAAAAGAAAACATAGTATTTTTAAATATCAGTGTCTACAATCCACTCAGTTATTTTCTTTTTGCTTGCTTTATTTTTAATATTTAACAACTTTAGACTCAGCGGTAACATATTGTAGTATTTAATTGCTATATATTTCGAGTCTTTGTAAGATATATTTTTATTAATCTTTGGTAACTGTAACGGTTTAGCTCTAGCCTTACCTTTATATTCATTAAATACCTCTACAATCAGAATAATGATAACATAGTGACTCAGAAATAAACTTCTTTTTAATACCCAGTACGGGTGTTTTCTCGTTTTTATCACATAAATGATTAATTAATTTATCTTGTATTTTTATTAACAATTTTGTAACATTCTTATAACTACCTCCCCAGGCAATTATTCCATAGTTGACTATACTATCGAATAATGCGTAATAAATTGTTTTTAGTGCTTTCTTGTTCATAATATTTTTAAACTTTGAGAATATAAATAGAAAATATCTAGTTTTTTTTATGACTTCTTTGATATGAATATCCCATCTCATGTGACTATCAAAATATATACCTAAGTATTTACTATTATCAGTTCTTTTAATGGTCTTATCATAAATTTTTAACTCAAAACTTTCTGGAATACTGTCTTTATATGAACCGAAAGTTATATAGTTAGTTTTTCCAACATTTAGAGTTAAGTAATTATTACACATCCAATTCCCTATTAAACTTAACTGCACATTCATTTGTGATTCAGCTTCCGCCCAAGATTTACCTATACATTTAACTATTGTATCGTCTGCATAAGCTGCCAAACAGTTTTCAGGTAGTTCCTTAAAGATATCATTTATATATAGAAGAAAAAGCAGTGGTCCCAAGATTGTACCTTGCGGCTATTTGCACTTTACATGATTTGCTTTTTACCCCGTTAACTTTAACAATTTGATATCTGTTTTTAAGGTAGTCACGAATTAAATCAACAGCGATTCCTCTGATTCCATATCTATATAATTTATCCAGCAATAAAGCGTGATCTACTGTATCAAAAGCTTTTGCTAAATCCAGGAAAGCTATCACTGTTGAATTATTTTTATCAATATTAGTGTATATAAAACTGGTAATTGCTACAATTGCATCCTTAGTGCCTTTATTTTTTAAGAAGCCATATTGGTTTTTCGCAATAAATTTTGAGTCTGTTATGAAGTTATAAATTCGTTTATGTATAATTTTTTCAAAAACTTTTGCTATATTAGAAAGTAAGGATATTGAACGATAGTTATTAGTTTTATATTTGTCTCCTGATTTATGGATTGGTAGGATTTCTGCACATTTTAATCCATGTGGCCATATTCCTATAGTCATACAGTTATTAAAGATAAATTCCAATGGTTTACTAATAAATTTACTTATTATTTTTAAGACTTTAGTGTTGATTCCATCAACTCCCCCAGCTTTGTCTTTTAGGTTTCTAATTACTATTTCAATTTCTTGTTCATCAGTTGGCTTAAAGAAAATTGACTTAGCATTATTTTCTATATTATAAACCGTACTGTTATCTGTTTTTTTCATTTTATCAGCTAAATCTATACCCACATTACTAAAAAAATTTACAAAAGTATCAGCAATTTCCGCGGAGTTAGTGATCTTCACATCATGTTCGATTAAGTAGTCTATATCTTTAGATGCCTTTACATTTTTGCCTAATTTATGATTTACATAATTCCATAAGTCTTTACTACAATTAGATTTACTATTTATCGAATTACTTATTTTATATTTATTATTTTCCTTAGATATTTTTTTCTGAAAACTACAATGTATGCGAAAAATATTACAAAAGTGTTGATTTGGAGAAAAGTAGTATGTTATACAACAAAATTTACATTTTATTTATAAAATAAATATTTTCATTTCTGAAACAAAGAAAATCCAATACTAATATGAATTCCTTAATAAGTAATTTTAAAATTAATTTATAATATAGTCAGAAAAATATTTTTTATTCAATTTTTTTTTGTTTTTAATATTTCTCATTAAAATTATTTCGAAAACAAGTTTGAAGTCGCTGAAAGCTTTATAGGTAGTGATTCATAAAAAGTTCTCATTTTATTTCAATGGCGAATACCATTATTCGGTCAAGCATATATGACAGATGCTATAATGGTTAAAATCTTCAAAATAAAAAAAAAAAACTAATTTTAAAATATTGTTTTTTTTCAAGAATGTTTTTTCAAGAAAATGTTTAAAAATTAAAATTCCTATCAAAAAGTATAATGCATTTATGCATGAAATTAGTCATAAGAAAATTTGGCTCCCTGCAGATTTTTTTGTCGGTTTAATTGCAATGATTCACGTTTATACTTACGGACTGTATTCAAGTATTTATTATTATGAAATATAGAGACTCTTAAGCGGTTTCCTTTATCATGTTGATAATAATTATGGAAATTTATAGGACTTGGCGTGAGTGACAAATGCATCACATAGAGTTTTGGCAAGTAATAATAAAAATACCAATGCATCATATACATTGAAAAATTACAACATTTTGAAATTTGGAGAAATAGTTTGCAAGAAAAAAATGTCTGTAACTATCCTTCTTGCAGAGTTAATCATACTTTGTCTTAGAGCTTAGTAAAGCTTGATTTTCGAAGCACGCTAGGTACATTATTCATACATATAATATATAAGAAATATGTAAAATGAAGTAAGAAAGGTAAAACATATACTTAGTTTGTACCATATTTTAATTAATTTAGACTTCTGTTTTAGTAAGCATAATAAAAGTTTGTTCGCTTTCATTTGACGAATTGCATTTTATGACCAAAAGAAAGAAAGTGAAATTTCTAAGACCCGTAGCATGTTATATAATTTAAATAATGCTATAAGTTATGAAAAATATAATAATATATATTTCACTGAATATTACTTTTACAAAGGATATTCTTTCAAAGGTTAGACTTTCCGAACGAGGCAGCTGTTAAACCAATTATCAAAGCAGCTGTTAAAATGTGACACCTGGGTTTGACATTTCTGTTCTGTAGAACAAAGTTTAATACTGCCGAGATTTATCTCAAAAAATCAACTTCTGTAGTGTATTACTAGCCAATTGGAAACAAATATTCGGAGTGGTATTAGTGTTAAGGCTGGCTAAGTTGGAAGCAGTGGTGTAAAATTTTACTGATAGACCTAATAAGGTGAGGTTCTCAAAATTCTGATCAAATGCTCGGAAAGTAGTGAGTTTGCCACAAAGTTTGTAAACCCATAAGGAGATATCGGAGACCCTATAAAATATAGATATAAATGATCAGTATATCGTATACGCGAACTAGCCTGCCCAGTTTTTGAGATATCAGTCTGAAATTTTGCATAAATCCTATCCTCCCCAAGAAACTACTCATTTGTTGAAACCGCCGATATTGAACTACTACAGCACATATATGTGTGTACGAGTATATGTAGCTGTCATACAAACTAAACGATCAAAATCTAGTCCTTGTGACTTTCTTCTTCTTGTTTATATATTTTTTGCTTTTAACCTTCTCGTCTTATTTAACTTTTGACATTATATTCCAATTCGCTCGCATTTAAAAATATGGTAAGGCTTAAATATGATTTTAATAATCACATTATTTATGACAACCAGATTAGTGTTGCTATTAGGCTTTATAAGATTTTAATATTTAATTGAAAAGGTTGAAAAATATGCTAAAATGAATTCATAGGCAAGCTTTATTTGTATTAATACAAAATACTAATGTTAACTGAAAATGGTTTAAAAAATTATGAAAAATCACATTGTTCAAAATTAAGATGATTTTTATTGATTTTCCGCGAAACAAAAATTTAATTCAAATTAGTAAAATAAAAAACTACTTACATAAAACGGCAGAAATGCTAATTCCACAAAAAATATCAACGGAAGCAAATTTTTCATTGTCAAATTTATTTACAACAAAAATAGAGAATATACTCGTACATCTGAGTAGTACACACGTAAATAAATACCTATACAAATTGGCTTAGTTCCGCTAGAAATAGCTCAAAGTAATCACAAAAAACTAACAAAATAAACGGAAAATATTCAAAAATTGCTAGCAAACAGCTGTTTTACAGTTAGGGACTAAACAAATGTTTTACACAGAAAACAAAATCACAGCAAAGCAAAGAAAAATCTAAGCATTAAAATCTAAATAAAAATAAATTTATGTGAATTAATGTGTTAGCTGCTTTTATGTGTTTGTGCGTCGTTTCTATATGACCACAATTTATATGTATATATAGATCTACATATGAAAGCAAACTAATCTAATGCGTTGTTTTTGCTGCGCTGGTAAACAATAAAGTGAATAATAACAAAATAAAAGTTCTCGTAACCTGGCTTTACATTTGGCCAGCAATGTGAGTCAGTATGCCAAATGGTCACGCTCTGAACGCAGCATAAAACATAAACATAAACATGTATGTATATTAAAATGTACATAAGTATGCATATGCAGCTGATAGTGCATATAAAAATACATGTATATTACAATACCCTAAATAACTGAAAAAAAATTAAAGAATCTTTTTCCTACAAGAAACTTCTGATGAGTTCACCAATACACTCACATTTTTGATGTCAGTACTGACGACAGTTTACTTGTCAACTGACCCACACTGTTATTCTTAAACAGACACATCTTCGAATTATATTGCTTACATGTGTAAGAATGAAATAGTTAAATCCTTTAGAAGGATTAAATTCGGTTGCACCGATGCAATAATACTCTTCACAGAACTTGATTCGGATCGATATATTTGTAAGGTAACTATATGATATAGTGATCTGATCTGAACCTTCGTACCTAAATTTCATGAAGATATCACGTCAAATGAAAAAGTTTCCCATACAAGCACTTGATTCCGATCGCTCAGTTTGTATGGCAGCTATATGCGATAGTGGTCCGATATTGTGAACAATTTCCGACAAATGAACAGCATCTTGGGGAGAAAAGGACGAGTGCAAAATTTCAGATCGATAGCTTAAAAACTGAGGGACTAGTATATAAGGTTGGCCGTTATTTCCCTTCCGCTTTTTTGCGCTTCATTCAATGCTTTATAAAAAGTGTTACAGTGATCGGATTTAGTTAAGATATGCGCCGTTTTATTCGATGATCTGTTTCCATCTAGACGGCAACTTCATAATACCTTCCTCGTAGAAGCCCCCCTCCTTATTTGCGAAGAATTCGAACAGCCACTTTTCACAAGCCTCTTTTGAGTTCAACTTCACACCACCAAGGGCATTCGCCATGGACAGGAACAGGTGGTAATCACTTGGCGCTGCGTCCGGGCTATATGGTGGATGCGATAAAACCTCCCATCCGAGCTCTCGTAGCTTCTGACGAGTCATCAACGAAGTGTGTGGTCTGGCGTTGTCCTGGTGGAACACTACACCCTTCCTGTTGGCAAATTCTGGACGCTTCTGGTCGATCGCCTGCTTCAAGCGGTCCAGTTGTTCGCAGTAGATGGTAGAATTAAGCGTCTGGCCATATGGGAGCAGCTCATAGTGGATGATTCCCATCCAATCCCACCAAACACACAGCAAAACCTTCCTGGCCGTCAATCCCGGCTTGGCCACAGTTTGGGACGATTTACCGGCCTTCGACCACGACCGTTTTCGCTTGATATTGTCGTATGTGATCCATTTTTCGTCGCCAGTCACCATCCGCTTCAAGAATGGGACGAGTTCGTTCCGTTTCAGCAGCATATCGCAGGCGTTGATTCGGTCCAGAAGGTTTTTTTGCGTCAAATTATGCGGCACCCAAACATCAACCTTTTTTTTGTATCCAGCCTTCTGCAGATGGTTCAAAATGGTTTGGTGACTAACTCCCATCTACTGAGCGATGTCACGAGATGCCATATGCCGGTCTAACTCGATGTATTCCATGATTTGATCGGTATTTGTTGTCACAGGTCTTCCGCCGGCTGGCTTATCCATGGTGTCGTTCTCACCGGCTCTGAATCGTCGAAACCATTCCTCCGCGGTTCGAAGTGATAGAGTACCATCCCCCAAAACACCATTAATCGGAACGTTTCTCTAGCGGATTTGCCTTTAACGAAGGAAAACTTTAAAAAAGCGCGAATTTCGGCGTTAGTGAACTCCATGTTTACACGTCTATAACTGTTGAACGCAATATCCAAACTAATCATGCATAGCGTTGTTTTGCAGGTTATGTCAAGACCTTTCAAATTATGTATAGTGTTGCCAGATACAAGCTCTGTAGCGCTTTGTACATAGCCGCGAAATTCAAAAGACAAAAAAGCGGAAGGGAAATAACGGCCAACCTAATATAAGACGGACGGGCGGACGGACAGACAGTCGGGCATGGCTCAATCAACTCTGCTCATCATGTTGATCATTTATGTATACATTTTATAGATTCTCCGACGTTTTCTTCTAGGTGTTACAACCTTCGTGGCAAACTTAATATATCCTGTTCAGGTTATAATGACTGTCTATGTTGATGATTGTAAAAACAAAAAAACTTGTATCAACACTAATTATCATTTTTTATCTCTGATCTCTTTGCGCAAAAGCAACCCTGTCAAAAGGGGACATATAAATATCCATATAAATTTCTCAACAACTGCGCAAAACAATTTTTACTGTTACTTCTTGCCACAAACGATTTCCATTTGCATTTTTAAATTCAGAAATATCCACTGATAGGGAAAAGACGTACGCAGAGCTATTGAGAGGAGGAGATGGAATCAAGTAAAAATTTCTTTTCATATTTTATTATATAATTATATTTTTTGTTGCATTCCTTTTTTTATTTATGTCTATTATTATAACTAATTTTGATGAAAAGTTTAAAATTTATTCAAGAAATAAAAATTATATTTTTCACTTGTGGTAGACAGTCATAACTGATAAAGGACAGCGTTGATGGATTTATGGTCAGCAATGATTCAAAAAAAGGCATGATAGTGAGCAGCATAGATATATATAGTGAATCTATTCCGAATACCCATTTGTTAAAGAAAGATGCAAACTCACAAACATATATTTGTGTACATCAGTTTTCGCACAAGGCTCTTAAGAAAATGATAGAAACTTTTTTCTGTGCGCTGAAAAATTTTTTTCAGCTGTGACAGTCATATGACTGATAAAACCTCACTAATAATTATGAACATATGTATACATTTCTGTTTGTATAACACAAGAATTAAAATTATTTTCGTTATAAATGTACATTTCTCATGTATTGAATCATACGAAAAAAATGTCTGTAACTGCATTTATTTATACATATATTTTTTGCATTCGTTTTTTGTGGTCGCTGACCCTTCATAAGAATGTTTATAATATAATGGGTATAAGCTATATAGCCTATGTTACTCACTGAAAAAATGATTAAAATTGATCCAGTAGTTTTGATTTATTTATTACTGCCCGTGGCCCGCACGGATTAAATTTGGATTAAACAATTTCCCTCTCCCTAAACTATGAAGATTTCCTGCTATCTTTGGAATATCTAAATGCATACACTACATTTTTACTTACATATTTATTTTTACATTTTTACCTATTTATTATACTCTCGCAACCTGTTGCTACAGAGTATAATAGTTTTGTTCACCTAACGGTTGTTTGTATCACCTAAAACTAATTGAGTTAGATATAGGGTTATGTATATATGTATAAATGATCAGGATGAAGAGACGAGTTGAAACTCGGGTGACTGTCTGTCCGTCCGTCCGTCTGTGCAAGCTGTAACTTGAGTAAAAATTTAGATATCTTAAGACGTTTGGCAGAAAACATTCCGGAAGTCCTTGGCCGGATTAAATTCCGGGTCCGTTCCGGTTACTTATACCCGACTGTTGTGGGAATTTCAGATGGGCATAATCGGACTACTGCCACGCCCACAAAACGCCATTAATCAAAAACATATAAATTGCCATAACTAAGCTCCGCAATAAGATAAAAGACTGTTATTTGGTACACAGGATCACATTAGGGAGGGGCGTCTGCAGTTAAAACTTTTTTTTTAAAAAGTGGGCGTGGTCCCGCCTCTAATAGGTTTAATGTGCATATCTGCTAAACCGCTAATGCCATAATAACAAAATTCACTGGAAGCAAATGTTTTTAGCACTTCTATTGACGGTGTGAAAATAGTTGAAATCGGGTGGCAACTCCGCCCACTTCCCATAGAACGGTACTGTTAAAAACTATTAAAAGCGCAATAAATCAAGCACTAAACAAGCGAGAGACATTAAATTTTTATCTCTGGGATGATATGAGATGACTTTATAGGAACCACGTTCAGAATTAGTCAGTGGGCGTGGCACTGCCCACTTTTAGGTGAAAACCCATATCTTGGGATCCGCTTAACCGATTTCAACCAAATTCGGTACATAACATTCTTCTCATATTTCTATATTATAGTACGAAAATGGGCAAAATCGGATTACAACCACGCCTATTTCCCATATAACACCATTTTTAATTCCATCTGATTCTTTCACTTTCCACTATGCATATCAAGCAACAATGATTGTATCGGGGTAAAACTTTGCGAGAATAATACGTTTAAAGTATGCCACTGTTTGACCAAAAATTGTCTAAATCGAATCAAAACTGTTCAAGCCCCTAAATACTAAATATGTGGACCCCAGTGCCTATAGTTGACCTTCTACCGAAAATATCAGTCAATCCACAAAGAAATCTCAAACGAGTATACCATTTGACTTTGCGAGAGTATAAAATGTTCGGTTACATCCGAACTTAGCCCTTCCTTACTTGTTTTAATTTTACATTTGTTATTAGACAATACAAACTGTTTTCTCTAGGTTACTCTTGAAAGAGCGACATACAGTTGGCCATGTGAAAAACAGTCAACGCTAAAATCTAAGCCTGCAACGTTGAGAGTTTGACCCTTCGATTTATCAATGGTCATTGCAAAAGATGTCTTTACTATCATACAATTACTTATCGTAACTTACTTATAATTATTGATACGTTTTCGCACTGAAAAGCACGTTTTCATTAAGTACTGTTATTTTCCTCGCTAGAGAGCTCCGAAAATAAACTCGTCCGATCGCTACTCAATTCATGCTATAGGGAGAACCGCGGTCTCCGACGCGCTATTTATACGCACGCTCCCGCTGCCCCGGCCGATCGGTACCGCCGCAAACGCTATGTCCCGCAGTTTTTTAATCTGTAATATCTTCGAAAATATTCATTTAAATCATATTTTGTAAAGGGCTATATAGATCTAAATTAAGTCAACAATGTATTAAAGATATTTATTGTATTAAAATCACTTCGAAAATTAGCAATTTTTTGTCGTAAACAGTAAATGACAAAAAAAAAGTTATTGTGAGATATCCTGTAGAGATAGATACATACTTATATACCATCGCGGAGTTTTCTGTAGACCTTTTCAACCTTAAACAAAACCGTGTTTTTTCACTATTTAATGCATGTCATTATACCTATAAACCTTTCTCTTCAATCACTCTATCTATTAAAACACCGCATCAAAATCCGTTGCGTAGTTTTAAAGATTTAAGCATACATAGGGATATAGGACAGAGAAAGCGACTTTGTTTTATACTATGTATTGGTGTGTAACAGACAATTGTAGTAAAAACAAGAAGGAAAATCAAATAAATTAATAACATTAATACAATTTAATGCTGGCAATATTAAATAAATAAGATCTGAATAGATTGAAAACGAGCATGATGCAAAATGCAAATCAAATTTGCAGATAAATTCAAGGTTAAGATTTGCGAATAAAAATATGAAATGGTGCAAATAATTGGGTAGAAAATGTTTATATTTATTGCAAAAAAATGTAAACCATTTAACTTACATATTATATATATAATGAATTGAAAGTTTTGGTTAGCTTAAAATGGGAGCAAATGCTCATGTTTTCTACATACAATTCATATTTTCCTATGTAAGGTACTAAACAAAAGATTCGATATGTAGACAATATTCAGGAAATATCAGATGAATTTAGTGATCTGAGCGAGTAGCAAAAGAAGGCACAACATTAAATATTATTTCGCTGTAGGAATTTAACAACACTGGCTGGACATTGTGTACGCCACTTTCTGCTGCCAAATGTATGTTCCATTTTATTTCAAGTTGGTATTTAGAAAAACGCTATTCATTATACTTGTAGACTTACACTATATTATTTTCCACCAACCTCACTGAAAAGTGTCAACTATACACATTGCAGTTTTCTTTTGCAAGCGTTTTCCTCTGTCTTAGGTAGGTAGGTAGAGTAGATGTCTGACAACGCGCCTAGCCCCTAAGGAGGCCCATTGTGAAAACACCGGGACTAAAATCTTCTCACTCTATTATTTCCTCTCTGACCTACAATGTGCTCTTGATGAAGTTCATCAATACAAAAAGTTGTATCTGTGCAACCTCTGAGATTGTCTGCTGGCATGCCTGCCAATTAGATGATGATCTAAGTGATCAGTGATCTGTTAGCACTCCTATTGGGTGTTCTTACGTGAATCCTTTTTAGTTTTAATAGTCTATATTCTATTCATGCCACATTTGCCTGTTTGTTGAGCAAGTTAGGGTTTGACTCAACCCAGATTCAGCTATATATATGTAGCTATAATATGTCTGTCAATCAAATATCTAAAGTAACCAGAGGCATATAAATTTCCTCTTTCTCGGAGTCTAATTGTAGAATGAAGCCTGCTATGCTTAGTTCGTTTGCTTTACAGCTACCATGGACATCACTATGTCCTGGAACCCATTGCATGTTTATCGTGAGCCTTAAAGCCGTGAACAAAATTTCAGATCGATATAACAAAAACTGAGGGGCTAGTTCTCTTAGGTTTAGACGATGCAAATTGAAAATAATATTTGCCACATTTAAGAATCACCCTAAAAAACATTATCCTTCTAGATATATACTTTCTATATACATGGGTATACATACAATATTTACAACCTCATAATGTAACCTTAAACACATATACTCTCATATAAACACATAGGAAATTGAAAATTGCCCACATGCACACACTTAGTAGATACTCGTATGTACATAGATGTATATGTAAATACTTGTAAGTATGATTGTATGCACATAGGTTTGTGTAGCAGCCGTGCACAAACATTACTAAATCTATAATGCTTGGCTAAGATATTGCAATGAAAAGCTTCGCTTTGGCAGCGAACTCAATTCACAAACTGAATTTATTAGTTGTATTATATTTGGCTGGTAGCCTGTTTGCTCTTGATTGTGTAATCATGGTGTCCTAGTTGCCTTGTACATTGAAATTTAGCGGTGAACTATAGTAAAGCTAGTAAGTAATTTTATGTATGTACATACATACATCGAATTCACAAATGGCTTTTATGCACGCATTAGCGTGATGCCTCTGGTAAAAGTTCAAAAGAGAAAGAGTAGAAAGCGATATGGCGAGCCTTGAACAAAGCAAACATGGTTGAAGAAATGGAGACGGAGGCGGCGTATATGTATATATATAAAAGTGCAGAGGTTTATTTTAAAAAAATACATAAGAAAATACCTACCATATATACAATATTATATTCTTATATTTATAAACAATTGGGTTAGGCTAAGATGGAATAGTCTGGTAGTCTAATGAGTCACGCATAGACCAATTTTGATCCTTTGCTATACCATATGGAGTTCTGTTATGCAGTTCCTTTCGGATGTCCTTTCTTGACGCGAATTTAAACTCTGTGGCCTCACTAATGATACCTTTTCCAATGTCTCATACCGTGCGATCCCCAAATGGTTAAAGCATTGCCTTGCCAGTGGGGCAAGTGCATAAGAGATGATCTATGGCATTATGCGCCTGATGCCTTGCGTTAAAAATTTGGGTAGCAGTTCAACTTTATTATCGGCAGGTGATTCCAGAAGGAATATGAGCTATGTAGACTAACATGTTTAATAACAATGAAAATATTAATATGACTGACCAGATAAGAAATCGTACATGCTGAAAAGTCCAAAAAGGGATATACAGCGTCTACCAATAGGGATCACGTGATTGTGATAGCTCGTGATGGCCATGTTTGTTTACGGATCATGTTTCACGTCTAAACATGGGCACATTGCGTAAACAATTTGGTAACTAAATTATTTGTTCTAGGAGTATGTTAATTGAACATCAACCAGCAACGTGCAAGTAGCTCAAATACAACATGCAGAGTACTATAGACGAAATTCCAGCCGAAATGCTGCACCGGGTCATCAAAAACTGGTATAAACTTAATTTTGAGTGTTTTATTTAATGTTATCATCACGTCGTTCTTGTTGGTTGAGCGATATTACAGCCAAGGGCTTCCGTCCTGAGTCCACAGATTACTTTGCTGTTTAGATCAGCTAGTTCATTTCCAGCTACCCCTTTTATGACTTGGCACCTAGATGAGGTATACGCGGTTGTAGATTAGGCTGTTCAGCCGTTCTATAGATCCCTACACCAAAGCAATTAAAGAAAGCTCTTTCAAAGCTTTTTTTGTTTAGACGAAAAGGTCAATAAAGTAGTTCCCATTCGTTGTAGCTCTTAAATATCACTCACTTTTTGGCCAAATTTTGATCTGATAAACCATTAGGCATGTATTACGATCGCGCATTCCTTATATAAAAATTCATATTCTAGGTTACCTTCTTTCTCTCTTGTTACAGTACGGGTCTACTCTCCAGCTTATTCCATCGAAATTTTTATATTTTCGCCATGCACTGACGAATTCAGCTATAAACTTTTATTGCGCTAAAATAAAGCAGCGAATCGAAAAAGCAACTAATGTAAATGCAACAAAGTGGCATGATCATAAAGAGTTAACAAAGAAAGAGCTTATCACTGGAACTTCAACCGCAAAACTTTGTGATTGCTTTCATAGAAGCAATATGGTGAATAGAGAAGAGTCGAATGGAAAACGACTAATATACCTTATATACGTATTTTTATATGAAGTGTCTTCGATGCATATTGTATCCATATTCGCTCCAACATCCATACTTTAGTTCAAACACACAAAAATCGTAATCTCTTTAAAAGTTCTCGGCACAATCCTCCATGGCTGCAGTAAATCTAAAAGAAAATCTCTGTAGAAGATTTTGGCCTGCCAAAATTCGATTTTTGATCAGATCAAAAAATTGGTAAGTCATTGTACGCAGAAGCATCTACAAAACATGCAGAAGATTCGAAAAATGCTAGTTCAAGAAAAACTG
Source organism: Bactrocera oleae (assembly GCF_042242935.1). Classification (NCBI taxonomy): domain Eukaryota; kingdom Metazoa; phylum Arthropoda; class Insecta; order Diptera; family Tephritidae; genus Bactrocera; species Bactrocera oleae. Next base: position 31,428,565 of record NC_091537.1, read on the forward strand.
CTTTTTAAGATAAACTGATAGAGCTGATGGATCGAGGAGCTACACTTTAGAAGCCTGTAACTCCAAAAATATCGAAAATATGCACTTAAATCTTGGGGGAGTACTTTTTAAAGCTATAAACTGTTAGAATTTCACACTAGGTGTGTCCTTTAAGTGTTCCAAAAGGTTTTAATGGGTTAATTCGTTCCTATTTGTATGATTTTACTTTTATGAAACAGTTAATCTCATTCCAATGTTACATTTTAATGTGATATTTGAAGAATATTCTGATTGATTTTCATGGAGAAATATTTTAAAAATATGGCAATAGTAGCAAAAAAGGGTTAATCTTGCCTTTTCTCCAAGTACCCATGTGACTGTTGTATACATACATATGTACTTGGATTGTTGACCGCTACATTCACATTCCTCTCAGCTGATCATAATATATTTGAAGTTCAGCTACCGAAACGTCTCGTGTTGTCTTAATCAATTTTGCCGCATAATTCTGCTTGACTATATGAAAAACATACACACAAAAAATTCTTATTTGCCTTACGATTTAAGAGTTTTATTGATTTCATTTCTGTGCAGTCGATTTTTTTCCATTTTTTAATCTTAATCAATAAAAATGTGTGTGCGTATTTGCATAGCTTTTTAATATATTATATAATGTTCAAATTTAGACTTCTAACATAAATTTGATCACTGTTGCTGATCTTTACGAATCACTTCGTAAGTTTGTCATAGGTGAACGAGAGAATTTTAAGAAAAAAAAAGATTTGATGAAACTTGTTCTGGTAAGAGAAGTTTTTCTTGCTTGAAGAGAGTCAGGAACTATCTACTATCGACTTTAAGTCAAGAAAAGCTAAACACTTTAGCTCTTTTATGCATAAAGTCAGAACTAATCAACAAGATTTCACTCAACGACATAATCAATAATTTTGCGAATTCAAAGTCCCGCAGAAAGTTATTGTAATGCTTTTATATTTTTAATATATTGTGGAGTATATAGTTTTATAGATAGAAAGTATAATTTATGAAAAGGTGGCAACACTTCAAGCTCTTAAGCTGTAATTTTTTGGCTGTGTACTTTTGTGTTTTTATTTTAAAAAATTCTTTAAGTTTAATTGATTTTTTACCGTGTTAATACAGTTTTTAGTGATTTAACTCTGAGTTGCAATAAAAATTTAAACTTTCGAAAGCAGAACAGCTTTTTGTTTCATTCTCTCTTTATTTATCTCATTTACTTCTTTATTCACAGCTGTGTTGCGTTTAGCTTTTTATTTGTTACAGTGCTTCTAAATCTGCTCGCTATATTGCTTTTACAAACTGTCTTGGTTTTAAACTTTGATAAAAAAATTGCTATTATTTTTGCGTTTGTTCTTAATTGAATTTATTATTATTAATATTTTATTAACACACTAATTTATTATATATCTATTAAATTTTGTTCTACTTACTCTTTTATTTGATCTTCATTCTTGTGGTTTATTATGTCTTGTAACTTCCCCAATTGTAACATTAAAGGCGAGTCAGATCGCTACGTTTCATGCTGGCTTTGTGATGGGCTTGCCTATATTAAATGTGCTGGACTGACAGGTAGAATCTTAGATTCTATTCTCGACTGTAAGAGATTGCGTTGGTCCTGTTTAAATTGTAGATCTATTGAAATTGATCTATTTAAAGTTTATAGGGAGACACGCAATGGCTTTAACGAAATCGGTCATGATCTTGTAACCCTCACTGAAAAATTTAGGCACTATGAAAAATTGTTCAAATCTTTCAAGTACCTGAATGATTCTCACGAATCCTCTAAACCTGCTCCTAAGCGTAAACGTCCTTCTGATGAAGTAACACTTAGTTCTTCTGTACAGAAAAGAACGTCTCCTCCCAATGACCTAATAAATCTCTCTTCTCCTTGCCCTCAAGGTGATAAGCCGTCAACTTCCAAAGAGCTCAATTCCCCAAAAGCTCTATCTAATAGTAATAAGTGTCCCACAATTCCAGAGGCTCCCCCTAATAATTTAGTAGCATCTATTAAAAATTTGGTAGTTATTCCACCTAAAAAGTCTATATTTATTTCTAGACTTGCCAAAGATACCTTGGTGGAGGACATTAAGTTTTACATTTCGTCACGCTTAAAAATTGATGATATAATATCAGTAAATTTTACTTCAATTATGATGGAAGTATATCATCGTTTAAAATAGACATATCTCTTGAAACATTCAAAAATATCTTAGATAATAGTTCATTCTGGCCACCTGGGGCTTTTGTACGCGAATTTAAGCCTAAAATTAGAAGTCAAACTGAGGAAAACATCGCTAAATTACCAAAAGCAACCACCGATATAAAAAACTGAGTGGTAAAAATTCGCTAAGCATTTATTTTCAAAATGTTAGAGGTCTTAATATAAAATTAACCGACTTTTATTTAAACAGTTTCACTTTTATTTTCCATATAATTGGATTTACAGAAACATGGTTAAAACCTCACATTTTTGATAATGAGATTTTAAATAGCGAATTTCAAATATTTAGATGTGATCGACTGAACAGAATCGGCGGAGGTGCTCTATTTGCCGTACATTCCTCTATCCCATCTGAAGATGTTCTTGTTCCAGGAACCGACTCATTTGAATTTAACTGTATTAGAGTTTATGTTAATAGTTGCTTTATTTATTTAACCCTGTCTTATATACCACCCCATTCGGACTTATCTGTATACATCCAGCATGCTTCTTTAATAAATAGAGCTACCTCGATGGCAAATAATGCAGATTCAATAATTGTATTAAGTGATTTCAATTTACCGTGTGCTTCGTGGAAACCTTTCGATGACTATATCGTGCCGATTTGCAATCGATCATGTTTTAATGAGTTTTTCGAAAAAATGTCCGAGTTGGGTCTGAACCAAATTAATTTGATTCCGAATAAATTTGGTAAATGCTTAGATTCAGTATACGTTGATACCTCTTCAAAGTGTTCTGTTATTCAGAGTAATCCTCTTGTTTTACCAGAGTACTCTTGCTTGGAAATATGTGTCAAAATCTCAGGAAATGTACGGGATAATAATCATCAAACTTCGTGCTTCTGTACCTGGTTTAACTTTGCAAAAGCTAATTTTAAAAAGTTAAATACAGAACTTTCTACAATAACATGACCTAATTATAATGGTGACATTGAATTGAGTGTCTCTCATATTAATAACATAATTACGAAATTATTTGAAAATTATGTTCCAATAGTAATTGTTAATAAAAGTAAAAGTATAAGTTCGTGGTTTTCGAAAGAGTTATATAAATTGAAAAACAGAAAAACTCGAGCCTTTAAACATTTAAAAAAAAACGGGTCACTTGTCGACTATTCTAAATATTCTCTATTGCGTCGATATTTTGACCTAAACAAAAAATGTTATAATAATTACTTAAATAAAGTAAAAAAGAATATTGTAAGTAATCCAAAATCGTTCTATGATTTCGTAAACTCCAAACGCAGGATTTCCAAATTTCCGTCCGCGATGAAATACAAATCTATCATTTCAAGAGACAACGATATTATATCCAATATGCTTGCAGAATTTTTCACGTCAAACTACTGTAATAATTCTTCCAAAACTTTTTCTTATCAACACGTGCTGTGTTCGAATATTTTAATTAACGCTCCAATTATTTCTGAAGAAGACGTCCTACTTAATTTAAATAATTTAAAACCATCTTTTAGTTACGGCCCAGACATGATACCCTCATGCTTCCTAAAAAATAGTGCCAAATATATTTACTTGCCTTTGATCAGGATATTTAATTCCTCTCTCAAAAACACTATATATTTCCTTCAATATGGAAACAGTCATTTATAATTCCTTTGCATAAAAGTGGATTTAGATCCAACATTGAATACTATAGAGGTATCGCAAAACTATCAATTATACCTAAACATTCTGAAGCTATCATCACTGACCATATAACCTTTTCGATTTCTCCGTTAATTTCCTCATCTCAGCATGGATTTCGTAAAGGGAATTCGACTAAAACAAACTTACTTGAATTTGTAAACCATGTATCATTGGGTTTTAAGGAACATAAGCATACGGATGTTATATACACAGACTTTAGCAAAGCTTTCGATAAAGTAAATATCTCGATTCTCATACATAAACTTGATCTGCAGGGCTTTCAGCCAAGATTCCTTCTATGGGTATCTTCCTATCTTTATAATAGAACACAACAAGTGATATTTGAGGATACACCTTCAGATACAATTAATGTTTCTTCAGGTGTTCCGCAAGGTAGTCATCTTGGCCCGATTCTGTTTTTGTTGTTTATTAACGATATCTCTTCAGTAATAGAATTCTCAAAAATTTTATTATACGCTGACGACGTAAAGCTTTTTAAATCATACACTTCAACTGAGGAAAGGTGTCTGTTACAAACAGACTTAAACAATTTGGTTGCATGGTGTAATAGAAATGATTTGCCATTGAATCTCAATAAATGTAAGACGATGTGCTTTTCACGTAGATCTGTGCACCACTCTTCTTATGTAATAAAACACCATATTCTGGAGAAAGTGTTTAACTATGTTGATTTGATAGTTAATATGGACCCTAAGCTTAATTTTGGTTTTCATATTGACACTATGGTCTTGAAAGCAAAAGCTGTCCTCAGTTTTGTTAAACGTTGGTCTAAAGAATTTAGAGATTCGTATATTACTAAAACACTTTATACAACTTTGGTTAGACCTATATTGGAATATGGCTCTGTTGTATGGAACCCTAGCTACCAAATCCATTCTGACAAGTTAGAGTCGGTTCAAAAACAATTTTTACTTTTCGCCTTAGCGCATTTCCGATGGGATTCTAGGGTAAGTCTATCTCCATACACTAGTCGTTTAAAACTTATTAATCTACCTACACTTTCTAGTCGTAGGGAAATGCTTGGCATAATATTCTTAGTGAAAATTTTGAATGGAACAGTTTGCAGTTCTTTTCTCCTGTCTGAAATTAAATTTAATATCCCGGTTCGCTTTTCGATGCAGTTTAGACCTTTACTGCTAAAATCATGTAGGTCAAATTTTAAACTAAACGAACCATTCTGCCGTATATGTCATGATTTTAATTCTCATTCCAGCACATTTGACTTATATGACTCACTTTTCAAAATTAAAAAGACTTTATTGTTTTCTCTTAATAAATGAAAATGTAACAATTTATTATATTGTAACTATAAATCTTAGCTGTTGAAATTTTTGTTTCTGTAGCTGAGCCGTTTCAAATCGCGGATTGCGCCCCTCGCATCGGTTGGGCGGGAGGAGGGTAATCGTTGGGTTATTATAAAAACCAAAATTAAGCTTAGGGTCCATATTAACTCCCAAATCAACATAGTTAAACACTTTCTCCAGAATATGGTGTTTTATTACATAAGAAGAGTGGTGCACAGATCTACGTGAAAAGCACATCGTCTTACATTTATTGAGATTCAAATCAATTATATTACACCATGCAACCAAATTGTTTAAGTCTGTTTGTAACAGACACTTTTCCTCAGTTGAAGTGTATGATTTAAAAAGCTTTACGTCGTCAGCGTATAATAAAATTTTTGAGAATTCTATTACTGAAGAGATATCGTTAATAAACAACAAGAACAGAATCGGGCCAAGATGACTACCTTGCGGAACACCTGAAGAAACATTAATTGTATCTGAAGGTGTATCCTCAAATATCACTTGTTGTGTTCTATTATAAAGATAGGAAGATACCCATTGAAGGAATCTTGGCTGAAAGTTCAGCAGATCAAGTTTATGTATGAGAATCGAGAGATTTACTTTATCGAAAGGTTTGCTAAAGTCTGTATATAACATCCATATGCTTATGTTCCCTAAAACCCAATGATACATGGTTGCAAATTCAAGTATGTTTGTTATAGTCGAATTCCCTTTACGAAATCCATGCTGAGATGAGGAAACTAACGGAGAAATAGTAAAGGTTATATGGTCTGTGATGATACCTTCAAAAAGTTTAGGTATAACTGATAGTTTTGCGATACCTCTATAATTTTCAATGTTGGATCTAAATCCACTTTTATGCAAAGGAAATATAAATGACTGTTTCCATATTGAAGGAAATATACCGTGTTTAGGAGAGGAATTAAATATCCTTGTCAAAGGCAGGTAAATATATTTGGCACTATTTTTTAGGAAACATGAGGGTATCATGTCTGGGATGATGGTTTTAAATTATTTAAATTAAGTAGGACGTCTTCTTCAGAAATAATTGGAGCGTTAATTAAAATATTCGAACACAGCACGTGCTGATAAGAAAAAGTTTTGGAAGAATTATTACAGTAGCTTGACGTGAAAAATTCTGCAAGCATATTGGATATAATATCGTTGTCTCTTGAAATGATAGATTTGTATTTCATCGCGGACGGAAATTTGGAAATCCTGCGTTTGGAGTTGACGAAATCATAGAACGATTTTGGATTACTTACAATATTCTTTTTTACTTTATTTAAGTAATTATTATAACATTTTTTGTTTAGGTCAAAATATTGTCGACGCAATAGAGAATATTTAGAATAGTCGACAAGTGACCCGTTTTTTTTTTAAATGTTTAAAGGCTCGAGTTTTTCTGTTTTTCAATTTATAGAACTCTTTCGAAAACCACGGACTTATACTTTTACTTTTATTAACAATTACTATTGGAACATAATTTTCAAATAATTTCGTAATTATGTTATTAATATGAGAGACACTCAATTCAATGTCACCATTATAATTAGGTCATGTTATTGTAGAAAGTTCTGTATTTAACTTTTTAAAATTAGCTTTTGCAAAGTTAAACCAGGTACAGAAGCACGAAGTTTGATGATTATTATCCCGTACATTTCCTGAGATTTTGACACATATTTCCAAGCAAGAGTATTCTGGTAAAACAAGAGGATTACTCTGAATAACAGAACACTTTGAAGAGGTATCAACGTATACTGAATCTAAGCATTTACCAAATTTATTCGGAATCAAATTAATTTGATTCGGACCCAACTCGGACATTTTTTCGAAAAACTCATTAAAACATGACCGATTGCAAATCGGCACGATATAGTCATCGAAAGGTTTCCACGAAGCACACGGTAAATTGAAATCACCTAATACAATTAGTGAATCTGCATTATTTGTTCCATGTTTCATAAAGATATCATAATTTTTACTCAAGTTACAGCTTGCACAGACGGACGCAGACAGTCACCCGGATTTCAACTCGTCTCTTCATCCTGATAATTTATATATTGTATATATAACTATATATCTAATTCGATTACAAGTATACTCTGTAGCAACAAGTTGCGAGAGTATTAAAAAGAAATAGATGTAATTAAAAAAGGAGCAATATTACAAGTAGTGTCTGGAAATAATACAGTTGATGGCTATGCCATAAATAAAGTTTACCTTGTTACTTTTGAAAATTATACAAGTATTAACAATGTAATATATGAAAATGTCGATTGCAAAATTTGGAAATATTTAAACAATCATCATATTAATATTTTTAAATTACAGAACATATAAAGAAATGAAAAAATAAAGAAATGAAACTTGAAAACATAAATATTTTAGCCGAGCGAATGAATGTTTTTAAACATTTCATTCATTTTTATGGTACATAATTGCAATTTTGTTAATAATGTACATAATTTATTGGAATGTAAAATTTAAAAAATCTTGTAGAACTTCCAAAATAAATAAAAATTTAGAATTTCAAAAAATATCATATAAATCATATATTTTGGATAAAATAAACAACCTATCGAAAAATGCTATGAATCGGGGACGATTCATCTTAGAGAGAGGGGAGTTAACGGCAGCCTCCAAACAGTAGCTAATTATAAACAAAACCAGGATCTTTGCACTTAGCAATTATATAGCCTCTTAATAGGCATATTTGCATATTTCAGTAACTGATATGATTTTTCGTTTAGCTCAGACCACCCACAAAATGTAAACAATAGTATATATAAAACCAATTACTGAATAAGTTTATATTGTAAGTGATACTCTCTTTATTTTAAGAATTACTCATTATTGTGAAATAGCTTTAAGCAACTAAGAAAAATTTATAAATAAGAGTAAAGTGAAATAAAGAACTCAGTTATCCATCATGACAACTCAAACAAAGCGGAGAAACTATCTATTTTTCATACTTCTCAAGATTGATATTTATGCTGAAAATGTTAAAGCATATAAACTGCATATAAACGAAATTGATATCCGATGCATTCAGTGCGAATATTGCAGAAGATGACTCAAAAAATCAACATCAGCAGAGGTTTAATCAAACCAGTTTTTAAAATATTTTCTGCTTCTACGCATATGGACAATATTTAAAAATTATGTACAATATATTGAGTTTTGATGCGATAAAGATGAAGAAAAAGTACTGCTACGATAAAACATCCGACTGAACGGACTGTGTTCAAGTAGCATTTTGTTATGTTTAATTAAATAATCATGTAAATATCTGATATATATATTACAACATAGATTAATGTCTCGTTGGAAGCAGTCTATATTTTGGGACTGCGATTGTAAAATGACGACGACTATCTTGAAAAAAATATTGACCAAAACAAAGCGATGTGGATACACTGTAGTTGGGATAGTCTGTGATTTATGTAGTACCAACAGATCACTTTTTGCGAAGCTGAACATGAAAGAGGACAAACCTAGGTAAGTAGCATTTAATTTGATGATATGTTCCATCATAACTTACATCTTTATATTCATTTACCTTTTAATTTTGCAATCGAAGAAAGTGGATTATTCGTTTTTGCAGATGCTCTCCATTTAATAAAACTCCTTCGAAATCATTTTTTTGATAAAGGATTTTTATTAGATGGGAAGCCTGTTAAAAATGTTATTATTTTGGAGTTTCTATCATGTACGTCGGCAGATTTATCCATTACGCATAAAATCTCTACCAATTACTGAAATATCACCGGGACTCAAAGTCAAATTGTCAAAGTGGCCACAAAACTTGTTTCTCATACTGTGGCACAGGCTATAACGAGAGCAGCAAGCTTGGAGTACTTGAATGGAAAGAATTGGGAAGAATGCCATAAACTCTTCAAGCTGGTACGGTATTACATTAAATACATAAATAAATATATTTATTGTAACAATAACCTTTTCAGGTTAACGATTGGTTCGACGTCATGAATGTAAGAGTACCACGTTTAGATTCCAGAGAGCGTTGTCATGCCTATGGACTCGCTATTGCTGTACAAAGTTCAAATATTGACGAAACGATGGAAATGATAACAAATTAAAGAGTCATTGGGAAAAACAGTTTGCCATTTCAAAGCGGTAAATCTATCATTCTTGATAAGAACTATTAGTAATATACATATATATGTATACATATATTTGTGTACAATAAAAAGAACTTCTTCTTCATTTCAACCATCCACTTAATAGGCAATTATAATATCATTAGATCAAAATATTTACTTAAAAATTATGCAAATCTTTTCACGCAACACTATTCTATTAATTTCACTACAATTTTTAACCAAAAACTAATTGAGTTTATTTCACAAATTAAAAAGTGTTTAATTTTTTGTTTACAATTTACAGGCTATGTGAGTTTTTCTTCTTCTCAACTCGCTAGAATTACGTCACAACATAGCGGCGGGCTGGTAATCTTGTATTCTATCATTTTGGTGGATGCGTCATACAACTTAACCATTGCGCGTTAAACATTTAACTCAACCTTTTCCGAACTCCATTAGAAGTTTTACTTTAAAACGCTGTTCGTTAAAAGATCAGACGTTTCGCATTTGTACATACATTCGTATCTTATTAAAAGAAAAAGACGCATAATATTTTTAAATTTGTGAAATTTATTCAGTTTTTGACTTTTAGCTTATGCTATCGTCGCTAAAAGTCGCTTGGCACATGATAGGGTAGATGTGTAAGGTGTTTGCATTTATGAATGAAAGGACTGAGCTTATTGCATTTGCGCCTGAGTTCATGAATGAAAATGTTGCTGTTGTGTGATTTACTACAAATTTAGGCTTCGTAAATTTGACTGCCATATTGATTCCTGATGCATTTTGAGACAATTGTTGTTTTTCTACAACAATGTTTGTATTTTTTGCTATTGTCTGACATACTTACATGTGTACGCCTACACATAGATATGTATGTATGTAGGTTAGGTCTACGCATAGAGCAGTGTGCGCACATGTATTTATTGATAAGTAATAATATCATGATATGAATATGTACATTTATATGCATATTTATATGCATACACAAATAAAAGCGTATGTAATTATATACATGCATATATAAGCTTATGTATTTATATTGTATGTAGTTATCTAGTTATATAGCACAACCGTAAATTCATTCTTATTTATATTTTCTAAGGTCTATGAATGTACATATGAACGCACAAACCTCAATATAAAGTTTTTAAATGATAAATAAACAATTACTAAAATAATAAATATTGTCATAACATTGCCATCAAATTTGGCGACGGTTTATTTAAATAAATGGTTTAAAATATTTGCTAAGTCATAATTTAGTACATATTTACTTAAAATTAAAAAAAAAATTTTAATTCACATAGCATATTTTTCATTCTCTGGTTCCCTCATCAAAATTTCGTGATTAAGAATTCACTCAGGGCAAATCTTTTTAGCACCTCTACCGAAAATATGTGATAGTGGGCGGGGTACTCCCTATATAACGGGTTTGATTAAAACTACTAAAAGTGCGATAACTCATAAAATAAACAAGTCAGAGACTTTAAATTTTACACTTAGAATAGTACAATAATGCATTTTTGGAGTCAATACGACAAAATTGGACAGTGGGCGTGGCACCGCCCAGCTTAAGGGCCCCCCATATCGCGGGATCTACTTGACGATTCGGAGAGAATTATTTCCTGGTGAAACGGGTCAATACTCCCTTTGACCCTTCCGACTGAGTTTGCACCGCATGTATCTAAAATGGATAAAATCGGATGAAAACTTGCCCAAGTCCCCATATGACTATTATCAGGATTTTCAAACATCCGGTTTAATTTACTCCTTATGGTATATTGTGGACAGTATGTGATATACATGAATGAAACTTTGAGAGCATGTTTGCCGTTAGCAATGTGTAGTAATGCCACAAATAGATAAAATCGGGTCGATACTACCCGTATATCCCATATAGCTAATATGAGATTTTCAACTTCCGGTTGATTTATTCCGCGTAACATATATCGATCAATAAGTACGATAATGTAAGTAAACTTAAGTGAACGTATAATATTGGTTATACTATAGTCTAATGCCGAAAAAATATTAATTTAGTATGCAAACGTATTTTTACAAACCTTATGCCAAAGATGTCGGTCAATAAGTGAGTTATTTAATTATAAAATTGCTTGAAATTTTGTTCCCGCGAATACCTTAACAATATTAAAGGTTAATGCAAGCTTAGATCTTTCTCAGCCCAAAATATAGTGATTTCCAAATTTAGCCTCTTAGGTTGAGATTATATCACATAATTACGTATGTATATGCTATTTGAAAATTATTTCAATATTTTTACCTGATGTGAATAGAACTAAGTGAATCTATCACCTATAAATTAACTTAACAAAATACAAATTTTTATTGTAATTTATTCACGATTTCGCTAAAAAATAAATGTAGAATTCTTTCGCAAAATTGTTTTATGTAAAGTTTTGCCAACACCTCAAGGCTATTCCCCGGTTGTGATCTTTCCACGTTGCACGACTATGAAATGTTCGGTTTCACTCGAACTTATCCACTCTTACTTGTTTCAAAAATATGTAATTGTTTTGAAGTATTAAATTATTTAGTTGTATTGAGGTTTAAAAGTTAATTTGAAAATGATTTGTGATATATTAAGGCCTAATATAGGACATCTCGATAGTAAAACAAAGTTTAATTACAAGTATATATATGTAGTATACTCATCTGTGGAATGGTGGGTCGGTAATGGCTTGTACCATATATCGGCTAAAGGGACAACCTCCATTTTATACAAGGTATTATGGATCGTTTCCAATATCTTGACATTTTAAAGAAAAATGTAGAGCAGTCATGTGTCACATTGGGAATTATATACAATTTTATATTTTAGCAAGACAACGATCCGAAGCACAAATCAGAGAATGCTCGTAATTGGATTTTATGCAATTATCCTCATGTATTTAATTTACCTGCCCAATCCCCAGATCTAAACTTTACTGAGAACGAATGGCAATTCGACTGACTTCAAAACTGTACCAAAGGCAGTATTTCAATGCTGTTAAACTCAAAACGGCTATTTTGGGTCCTTGATCGCAATACCACCGGAATTTTTGTCAAACCGACTAGAAGCCGTTTATTTGAAAAAGGATAAGCAGCAAAATTAGTAATCATTAGCTTTTTCAAACCCCGATTAGTTGTATGGAGCGAATTTGGTATTGTTTAAAGGAGTTTAAACTCCCTCCTCCAAGTACACCATACACTCGGGAAAAACTGGCACATCCTCATGAAACACATGACACTTGTGACCACTCAAGGAATTTCATCCCACACGACGACACCACCACACTCAACCTCTGAGAACAACATGCACGAAGACACCTATCAAAAAGGACGTGATCATCGCTAAATCTACATACGCCTATTGGACAGCTGTTACAGCGATCCTACACATTCGACCTACACATACACGTCAGTCAACACGGTTCCTGCTTGCTGCCTTTATTCGTTTTCGTTATACGAACCTGCGCGCTACCGTATTTAATTCATTATATAAACCTTTTCGATTACGACGGCGATCCGACACGTCACTTCGTTTCATCCGGATACTGATTCGTCCCGTTGACTTCCAAATATCATTATAAAATGTAAAATAACAAGAATAACCTTTAACTATAAATTCAAATTAACAAGTAACAAGTGCATTTTTTCTTGCTATATTAAGTTCAGTAGTGAGTGCAATACTAAAATACAATTAAAATGGAACATCGGATTTCTCTCCCCTTTATTCATGGTCCTTCGAACCTTACCGAAAGGCACCTTCGGAATTTTATAAAAAAATAAATTTATTAAGAACAAGTAAGGAAAAGTTCGGATGTAACCGAACATTTTATACTCTCGCAAAGTCAAATGGTATACTCGTTTTAGATTTCTTTGTGGATCTTACCGCCTTGTTCTATGTTGACCGATATTTTCGGTAAAAAGTCAGATATAGGCACTAGGGTCCACATATTCATTACCTAGGGGCTTGAACAGTTTTGACTCGATTTAGAAAATTTTTGGTCACAAGGTGGCATACTTCAAACGCATTATTCACGCAAAGTTTTACCCCGATACAATCATTTTTGCTATGCATTGTGGAAAGTGAAAGATTCAGATGGAATTGAAAATGGTGTTATATGGGAAATAGGCGTGATTGTAGTCCATTTTTGCACTATGACATAGAAATATGAAAAAAACGTTATGCACCGAATTTAGTTGAAATCGGTTAAGCAGATCTCAAGATATGGGTTTTCACCTAAAAGTGGGTGGTGCAACGCCCACCGTCTAATTTTGAACGCGGTTCCTATATAGTCATCTCATACCATCCCAGAGATAAAGTTTAATGTCTCTGGCGTGTTTAGTGCTTGATTTATCGCACTTTTAGTAGTTTTTAACAGTACCGTTATATGGGGAGTGGGCGGAGTTGCCACCCGATTTCGACTATTTTCACACCGTAGGTAGAGGTTCTAAAAGCATTTGCTTCCAGTGAATTTTGTTATTATAGCATTAGTGGTTTAGGAGATATGCACATTAAACCTATTAGAGGCGGGACCACGCCCACTTTTAAAAAAACTTTTTTAACTACAGATGCCCCTCCCCAATGTGATCCTGCGTACCAAATAACAGTCTTGTATCTTATTCTGGAGCTTAGTTATGGCAATTTATTTGTTTTTGATTAATGGCGTTTTGTGGGCGTGGCAGTGGTCCTATTACGCCCATCTGTAATACCAACCGTCTTACGGTACCGAAAAACATGTGTACCACATTTCAAAAATATATCTCAATTTTTACTCAAGTTACAGCTTGCACAGACGGACGGACGGAGAGACAGTCACCCGGATTTTAGCTCGTCTCTTCATCCTGATCATTTATATATGTATACATAACCCTATATCTAACTCGATTAGTTTTAGGTGATATACCTAACAACCGTTAGGTGAACAAAACTATTATACTCTGTAGCAACATGTTGCGAGAGTATAAAAATAATACATATATAATATTAACAAGTAAGGAAGGGCTAAGTTCGGATGTGACTGAACATTTTATACTCTCGCAAACTTAAATCGTATATTCGTTTGAGACTTCTTTATATATTTTAATAATTAGAAGTAGGAACTGTTGCCTTAGTTATTTACTTTTCACTCACAGTGAAAATAATTAGAGCAATTTGTAAACTAAATTTACTCAAATTATGAGAAATCGTTCTTGTGCTTTTTGTATACGCTTATAATTGATTTTATATAGAATGCATTACAACTGTATTAATTTGTATATAATATTTACAATATTAAACATAAATTTTTGTAGAGATTCTTATACATATATCCAAATTATATTTCTTTTTTCCTAATACTATATAATTTCTATCATATATTTATACAATAATGTCATATATTATATAATAACAAATTATGTATATAATTTAAATTTTCTTAATTAGATTATTTACATATTTTTCATATCATCATAAAGTGTCTGAAAAACTACTGTCAAAATTCCTATACCATTCCAATTCGATTATATTTGAAAAAAAAAATGAGGAACTATTGCACTAAGTCTGAAAACTTTAGTTCGAAATAGAGACACAAATACTGTCATGATAGCTGTGTACTGTCTCAAAAGTAATTGCATTTACACGGGAAGGATCCATGTTTGAAAATGCCCAATCAATTTGTGTACCGGCAGGTGTAGTTGAATATTCTGCACCAAGCAGGGAACTAAAGTTTTTTTTTGGAGCAGATTTCTTATTGTAGTCCCTGTAGACATTAAACAAATGTTAAAATCTCCAACAATTAGCACATTTTGATTGCACAACTCAGAAGTAAGGACTTCCTGAAGTTGTACAATTAATTGTCTGACAGAGAAAGCTAAATTTCGATGTAGAACCAGAATATTAATATTGAAACATTTAAACGAAATCGCTTCTAAAACTTTGCGGCCTGAAATAATTTCTTTACAGCCTTTGACTCTATAGAGCAAGCAATACTATGCTTTGCATATATTATATTATAATGCCCCGTTTATTTCTGTTGGTTGTTTCCGTGCTATCTATCCTCAGATCGTTAATTGAAGTAAATCCTGGTATATCAAAACTTTCGCAAGGATAACTCCAAGTTTCTACATAACATAAAATATCTGAAGATAGCATCAAACAGTCGCTTTTTATATCAATAATGTGAGCGTGAAGACTCTGAACATTATGGAATAAAATTTGATGTCCTGATGTTCGGGAATTCATAAAACTGAAACTTGTTCTCAGAGCTTTATTTGTGTTCAATTCCCTCAGTTCCTTAAATACAGGATCCGATTCAGAAAATTTGTTAGGAGGAATAAAATTTCCTATGATGAATAGACCTTCTGCAGAAGTAGCTCGACTACAAGCGACATATATTGAAGCTCTAGGCATTCTGGGTCGAGTATGAACTACAACTTTATTATATGTGGCACCCTGACTTTTATGAATAGTTATTCCCTCAGCCGGAACAACTGGAAACTGATTTCTTTCAATTGAAATTTGTTCACTTCTTTTATATTGAAAAGATTTTAGAACTTTTTCAATTGGTGCCCAAGAACTTTCTAGAGGATGAGGCTTTTTTGATCGTGCTATCAAACCAACAGAAGGTTCCAAAAATTTAATCCACATTGTTGGAAAAGAACAATGGAAATCAATTTGCATAAGTTGTCCAGCTGTTTATGTTCACTGTAATCATATATTTGACAAAAGTAAATGTATGGCATCATCGGGAACTTCTTCGAAATTAACTACTCGAGTTTCAATAAGTGATATGTCCTCATTTGTCATAGTACTAGATGCTATATGATTTAATGCAATTGCAAAGGCCTGATCCTCCCGTTGTCTCATTATCTCTGTTAATTCAAAGTATTTAAATAACTCCCACAAAGGGATACCAACTAAAGTGCTGTATGCATCATTGGGATTAGGAGAGAATATCCACCTATCTCCAACAGGTGAGAGTTGCTTCAAATCACCAAACACTATGATCGGTATGCTACCGAAGGGGCTGTCTGTTTTGAAAATTTGTTTTAATCTCGCATCAACAGAGCTAAACATACGAGCACCTACCATCGATATTTCATCAGTTATGATTTATTTTAAATCGATAAGTCTGGAATACAATAAATTCACTGTGTCATTGCTAAGTGGCCTTAAAGATAATATTGAATGAAGGGTCATTCCACCAATTCTAAATGCTGTTTTACACGTAGGTGCGCAAAGAAGAACTTTTAAGGAACTTGGATTGGATCCAGGTGTAGAATTGTAACGATGGATAAGAGCTTGATATATTGGAGATATCAAACGACTCTTTCCTACACCTGCACCGCCGCCAATGAACTCATAAAATAGGAGATTTGTTTTTAGGTGGTGCATCAAATGTGTCAAATAGGTTCTTTGCTTAGTATTTAGACTTTGAACTTAAGAAAATAATTCCTCAACTGGAATTAAAGGGGGTAGTTTAATAAGTCTAATATTGCAATCAGATTCAGTGCCATTATCTGTTGAATCTTCGCCATGCAAGTCCAGCAAATTTATATTTGAGTTTATTTCTGGAAGTGCCAACACTCTGAACTAATTTTCCACGATAAGTAGTTCATTTTAGCATCTTCGTCCAAGTCTATTTCATTATAAAGACTATTTAGAACATATTCAAGTTCTCTTTACTCAAAAACATCATATTTTCTTTGATTTTCCTCAATTATAATACGATGTGTTATGCAAGTCTGCTCATTATCGTTTTCAATGAGATCTTGCTGTTCATTCCGCCAAGGATAGTAAAGCTTTAACATTTCGCGGAAATACTCAACTCTGGCCAAATCTGAGTTAAACCTTCTATACCGAATAATACAAGGTTTGGTACGTTTTTTCACAAAACCGCTACCGTCTTTAAGAGGCATGACAACCCCGCTTTCTGGTAAATTATCGTCTTCCCTCTCTTCTTCTTCATGATCACTATCTTGTGCTCTTCTACTAGATTTAAAATATTTATACCTAGATGCAAAATCAGCTAAACAAAGAGTTTCTAACTGATAGGATCTTTGAACATAACTGTCTAAAATACCGGCTACGAATATTTCAGTCGAACCTAAAGGAAGGTTCTGAAGTTCCGCTTTAGGTTTTACCATTCGAACACGTTCCTCAGGTCTAGAGGTATTTATAAATATTTCTGCATTACTTGCTTCGGAAAGATGGAGCCCAATGCAGCAATATACTGCTCCTTGTGCAGATATTTCTGTGCCTGATATAAATTTGTGACCTATATGTTTAAGTTTTAGCTTAATAGTATAATTTCCAGCATTTACCTCTGATATAGCTTCATTTAAGAGCCTAGAAATTCCCCTGTTAGACTTGTTAATATAATTAATTATATATGAACAGCAAGCATATGCATCCAGTATATATTGGATATCCATATTTGCTCTATGGAGTTCCAAAATCAGAGGATTACAAGCGTTTATAAAACGATAATGTAATTTTTTTTTAGAAAAATTTTGGGTTTGTTAAACTTGACCTAAGGGCTAACAAATAGTCATCAAAAGACATATTTATTCTACTATCAGACAGGAAGTGTTCAAAATCGGTTAAATTAGAAATGTCTTCTGTAGTCATATTTGAATTCAAAACGTTTTGAATTTTGAAAAAGTTTTCCTTGTGTCTTTCTGAATTTTGACATGTTTCTGTAAGAGGTAACAGTATTTGCGTTGAAGGCATTGGTGGATATGGTATACCAAAACGACAAAACTGTTGTCCTCTTATTTCCGTAGTACAAGACCGACTGTGGTTATGCTTTTGATAACCCAAATAATTTTCTAAGTGGCTGATCGAACCATCGGTAGAAATATAATTGTCAGTAAAACTAAATAAACATCAGGGAATGTCTGAGGATATTGAAGGTTGATCCCGGGAGCATTATTAAGCCAATACATGCCATGTACATGCGGGGAACCTATCTGTTGAAACTCCACTCTCCAGTAGAAATTTGTAACAAAATGCTCTCCAAAAATGCCGGCGTTATCTTTAAAAAGCTTAAGAATTTGTTGATAGCGGTAGTCAAAATATCTAGCACAAGTAACCGCGTCTGACCGAATTAAGCGATATCTATCTTGGGTTGTTAAACTGTTGGCTTCCTCTTTCAAAATATCTTTAGAATCAACAGTTTTAGAGAGGATGAGCAAAAGCTCTACCCACTGAGATTCTGCAGCCGATAAAGTGATAAAGAAGGTTGGAAGCCCAAATTGGCGAATCATAGCGATTGCCTTTTTCTTCTCAGCTTCCCAGTGCGCAGGTGAGGATCTAACGCTTTTCAAAACCTTGTAACCATCACCGTGTTGAATCAAGTTTTGAACAAAGTTTTCGTTTAATAGATTTTGGGCCGTAACTCGGTTGCGACCTGAAAACTTTCTAAGGCAAATGGATAAACTATTTTTAATTTATAGCAGTTCTAATTTCTTGTAATCATAGAACAACTTTGGAATGGTACACGCTCTTCTGTCAAAATGGCGAATTTCAGAACGTATTATCTTGCTATACGTTTCAGAGCATGTACGCTTCTGCCCAACGTATATTGTTTCAAATGACAACTCTTCTGAATTATTATCTTGAATTATGTCAATTCGTCTTTGTCCTTCACCTGGCGCTATAACTAAACGGTTATAGTCTAAGTTTTCTACAGGAATATTGTCCAAAAGAGTTTCTTGACCGCCTGGATTTAGCTCTGAAGGTAAAAGACCCGTGGGAATATTATTACCTGAGGGATTATCATGAGAAGTTTGTGCCGCATGAAAAGATTGAACCAATCGGGAATCCTCTGCAGATGCAACAAACGGAACTTCTTCTTGGTTATTAAATTCTGAAATCCAGTTTTCATTAATATGTATATTGTGCTCAAGATACAGAGGGGTATTCACTAAGAACTGCAAAGCTTCCATAATCTTTGCGGGGCGTATGGTATCGATCATGTAATCATGACTGTATTCCAAACGCCTTTTTAAGTGAATTTGTATAACATGAGCCTCATCAAAGGACCTTGGTAGAGATGTCACAATATTGTTAACAGAAATTGGTATATTAACAACAGCACCTTTGAGCAAACTCTGACCTTGATATCCTAATGGACGGATTGTCATAAAAGACAATCAAGGTATTAGAGACGTTCTTCAATTGGGGTTACATCTGTCAAACAATCCGGTATTCCAGGAAAGTCTAGACGGTGAGCTAAACATATTTTTGGAACGTTCTTTTTAACAATCGCATTTTTGCAAGTAGCACAAAAATTGTAATTTCCATCTTCCGAAGAAAATTTTTGCATTAAAAAGAAGGCGGATGCAGCATTCGGGTGATCTTGCGCAATAGTTTCGAAATTTAATTTGCGAACTTGGTATGAAAACCATAAGCCGCCGCAGCAAATACATATTTCAGTAGGGCCCTTTTTTATATTTTGGAAATAAATGTTTTTGAAACCTGTTAAAGTGCCACTATTATCAGTTTCTATAACATTATTTTCTCTCGTTAATCGGATTCGTTGGGACTGCCTTTGGTTTTCAATTTGTCTATTGAGTGGGTTATCTCTACGAAGGCGAACTTGATCTTGTCTAAGACGTCTCTGATTCAAAATTTCTTCCCTCATACCCCTCCTACTAAGCTGTCGACGTTGTGTTTCTCTATCACGCTCCTCTCTCCTTATTTCTTTCTTCTTGCATGTTCCCTTTGCATTTGATTACGAATGCGCTCTAAATTCCTATACTCAGGATTTCTTGCGCGAAGTTCTCTATGATCCCTAGTGTTTCATCATAACGTACCTCAGGATTTTCTCGACGAGTATTTCTTATTTGCTCTTCAGAGCGAATTTGGGGATCTTGCCGCCTTGTTCTATGTTGAACAGTATTTGCAACTTGCTCAACAGATCGAACCTCGGGGTCTTCACGCCGAGACCTATGACCTCGAGTATCTCTTATTTGCTCTTCAGAGCGAATTTGGGGATCTTGCCGTCTTGTTCTATGTTGAACAGTTTTTGCAACTTGCTCAACAAATCGAACCTCGGGGTCTTTACGCCGAGATCTATGACCTCGAGTATTTCTTATTTGCTCTTCAGAGCGAATTTGTGGATCTTGCCGCCTTGTTCTATGTTGAACAGTATTTGCAACTTGCTCAACAGATCGAACCTCGGGGTCTTCACGCCGAGACCGCCTGATTCTATGTTGATTTGTATTGATAATTTGTTCTGACAGACGTACATCGGAATCTAATCTACGATTAGCGTGAGTTACAGTATTTTGTGACTGCTCACTATCTCTATATAAAGAGTTTGCACGAAGAACTCTCATACGTCTTCTATTCTGAAGACGACTTAGTAATATAGATTTTCTACTTAATCTAGGCATAATTAATTAATAATAAATGGATTAATATATAAAATACTTATACATAGATAATACTTATATAATTCAGTCCGTCCGGGTGTTAAAAGTTGGATCCTAGGTGCTGCTCTCTTTCACTGTTATTCCTTGTAAGTCCTTGCTATGCTATTGCTCGTCACTATACACTGTACTGTGTAATACCCTAAAATTAGTTTGAATAAAGCACTTTGCTTGTAAAGACATCTAGTGAAACTGAAACTACAAACACAGTGTACTGATATTTATTATACTCTTGCAACATGTTGGTACAGCTTACGTACTTTTGTATACCTATATATTACTTAGCTATTCACTAACATAATAATACATAATATTTAATTATATTTATATTTTAGAAATTAGTGTTTTATTTCATTGTATTGAAATTAAGTTCTCGGAAAATCCCTCCGTAAATTATTTTTGTTAAACGCTTTCTAAAACAGGGGGATCTATGGTACCTATTTTGAAGGGTCTACCCATGAAGGCTAAATTAACAATAACTTAGATATAATTATGTATGGTATACACATATGTAGAGCAGGTATGTAGATTTTCTTATTTCTGTCTTAATATCTAAACCTTTCATAAGCTGCCAACGGCGCTAGGTAAAAATGTAATTTTCTTGAGTTTACAGTTACCTCATCATCTTCATATTAAAATGTGTCGCAAAACTGAAATAATAGACAGTAGCATGTAAACCGATGGTCGCAGTTTATCTATAACCACATAAAAAGGGTCTTTAGCCCTTTTAATACTACATTACTAATATTTATTTCATGCAATTTTTTCTAGAACGATATTTTTGCTCTATACAAAGTCCAGCACTCTAAGAAACTTTTTTAGCATTGTTGACTGGTATATTTTATAATATGATTATCACCAAATATTAGAAGAAATATATGTATATAGAAATCTATATCTATCACTTTACGTGATGCAAACAACTCTTTGGTGAACAAAACTATACTCTGTTGCAACATGTTGCGAAAGTATAAAAATGTTGCGAAAGAATTCAACATTCATTACTCGATTATTATTTGGTATCTTATTAACTTATGTTATTGATCATAGAGTTATTTTGACTTTTATAAAAAGAAGCTATTTAACTCAAACATGGTATATGTGATATAAACTGAACCAAAGGGGTTAGATTTAATATGTGGGGTATATGAGGTTGCTGTTGTACCAGAGGAGCGGAAATCAGTATATTAGGGTTATAAGGTTTAAACAAAGTCTAGATCAATTTCATTCATATGCAGCGATAAACATTATTTTTAAGAAAAACTGTCCATTTAATTTCATTAAATTATCAAATTGACGAAAAAAATTATACCATAAGTAGTACATGTGAGCTGGGAAAATCAAAGACCAGAAAATTCCTCCAAACCGTATATTAAAAAATGTTGAATTAAACATCCATTATTAAATGATATCGTGATTAAATTACAATCAAATTTGGTATCTTTTTGACTTATATTAAATGCCATAAACTTAGTCTCAGTTTTATTGCTTGAAGTGAGA
The DNA here is from genome assembly GCF_042242935.1 of Bactrocera oleae. Taxonomy (NCBI): domain Eukaryota; kingdom Metazoa; phylum Arthropoda; class Insecta; order Diptera; family Tephritidae; genus Bactrocera; species Bactrocera oleae. The sequence continues at coordinate 31,450,796 of NC_091537.1, forward strand.
TATACATAAGTATGAATGTGATATTAACTCCACCAAAGTGGCTAAATTTTCTATTATAAGCTTAGGTGGCAAACGTCAACCAGAGAATCGGAATTCATTATATGAAGGTGTGAGGTTTAGACTTAGTATATACTAATTTCATTCTAATTCAGCGTCAAACCACAAAATTTTTAAGAAATCTTTTTCACTTAATTTTGTTAAAATATCACGTTGATCAACCGGAACGGTGTAAAGTCAGGTGGAAAGACGGAAATCATATATATATTGGGGATAGAGAAATATATTAATTTTGACATGCTCAGCTATACTCGAGAACATATTTTGAAGCAATTTTATATATAAAAAAAAATATTAATAGTCACTGACCGACATATTCGGCATAAAACTGGTTAGAATAACGAAAAGCATTATAAGTAGTATATGGAATTTGAGGGCAGTATTAGCCCGATTTTATTAATTTTTTCCAATACCACATACTACTAACATGCCACAGACTAATAAAATGCTCCCACTGTTTCATTAAGGTACCTCACATACCATCACCAATCAAATGGAGTAAAGTCAGACGAATGTTCGAAAATTCTGATATTAGTTACATGGGGCCTAAGGAAAATTTTCACCCGATTTGATCTTGTTATGAGTAAAACACGCTCTCTCATTTTCATTGAGATAATTTACATATGCGGTATAAAGTCACGCGGAAGTTCAAAAATATTTATATTAGATATATGACAGCTACAAGAACTATTGATCCGATTCAACCCATTTTTGAAACAAAGACATATATTATCGATAGTTTCATTTATTTATTTTATTATATGAATTTCAATTATATATCTTACACAATGGCCGATATTTACGGTAAAAAGGCAACTATAGGTACTGGGGTCCACATATTCAGTACCTAGGGGTTTGAACAGTTTTGGTTCGATTTAGAGAATTTTTGGTCACAAGGTGGCATACTTTAAACGTATTATTCACGCAAAGTTTTACGCCGATATAATCATTGTTGCTTGATTTGCATAGTGGAAAATGAAAGAATCAAGTGGAATTTAAAATGGAAAATAGACGTGGTAGTAATCCGATTTCGCCCATTTCGCCAGAAATATAAAAAGAATGTTATGTACCAAATTTGGTTGAAATCGGTTAAAAAGATCCCAAGATATGGGTTTTCACCTAAAAGTGGGCGGTGTCACGCCCACTGTCTAATTTTGAACGCGGTTCCTATAAAGTCATCTCATACCATCCCTGAGATAAAATTTAATGTCTCTGGCGTGTTAAGTGCTTGATTTATCGCGCTTTTAGTAGTTTTTAATAGTACCGTTACATGGGGAGTGGGCGGGGTTGTCACCCGATTTCACCCATTTTCACACCGTAGGTAGAGGGGCAAAAAACATTTGCTTTCAGTGAATTTTGTTTTTATAGCTTTAGTAGAGATATGCACATTAAACCTATTAGGTTATTAGTTATCAAAAAAAATTTTAACTGCAGATGCCCCTCCCTAATGTGATCTCGTGTACCAAATAACAGTCTTGTATCTTATTGCGGAGCTTAGTTATGACAATTTATTTGTTTTTGATTAATGGCGTTTTGTGGGCGTGGCAGTGGACGGATTACGCCCATCTGCAATACCAACCGTCTCACGGTACCATGAAACATGTCTACCAAGTTTCATAAAGATATCTCAATTTTTACTCAAGTTAGAGCTTGCACGGACGGACGGACGGACAGACGGACGGACGGACAGACAGTCACCCGGATTTCAACTCGTCTCTTCATCCTGATCATTTATATATACATAACCCTATATCTAACTCGATTAATTTTAGGTGATACAAACAACCGTTAGGTGAACAAAACTATTATACTCTGTAGCAACAGGTTGCGAGAGTATAAAAACGGGCGCGAATTTTTAAAAAGAAAACGCGGTTAAGTAAACAGCACAAGGAGGTAGCCAGCTGGAGCACAGGAATAGGAACAAAACGTAGAAGGCACAAAGACAACGAAAACACATACACCCTTAAAAAAATACCCTACAGAATTAAAGTGAGCGTATTCATTTCACTTTTATTTATTTGAGCATATAGATATGTTTGTCGGGAAAATACAGTTTATCTTAATATAAACTTTAAATTATATATGTATCCACATACATACTACAAGGTGCGTTCCAAAGTAAACAGTAAAAAAGTAACGAAGTAAACTCTAGTGGCGCCAACTATATGGCGTTAGAATCTGCTATCCTTTATCGACTTCCAGTAAACATTTTATGACATTTCATCTATTGGAAGTGAAGTTATTGCGTTTTAAGTGTCAGTATGTTTTTGTCATCGGTGCGAAAATGAGCTTCGAACAAAGAGCCAACATTAAATTTTGTTTTAAAATTAGTAAAACTTTTACCGAAACGTTTCAATTGATGAAACAAGTCGATAGCGATGATTGCCTATCCCGTAGCAGAGTGCACAAGTGGTTTCAACGTTTTCAAAGTGGTCGTGAGGACATAAATGACGATGAACATGTGGGCCAACCAAAATCCGTGATCACCGAAAATTCCATCGAAACTGTGCGTGAATTCATAAAAAATCAGGGGAGATCATCATTGAAATTCATGGAAATAGAATTGAACATCTCCAAAACATCAATTTATCGCATTTTGACCGAATATTTGGGCTTACAAAAGGTATGTGCACGGTTTGTTCCGCACAAATTGACTGACGACCAAAACTTGCTCAGAATTCAACATTCGAAGGACATCATTAAAGAGGCAAAAAAAAACCCGAACTTCCTTTACAAGATTGTGACTGGTGACGAAACGTGGTGTTTTCAATAAGAAAAGTCAAAAGTGAAGAGAATGCTGATATGTTTTTATGATTCCAAGGGTATTGTCCACAAAGAATTTGTTCCACCCGACTAAAACGTTAATGCGGTATTCTACCTTGGAGTTTTGAAGCGTTTGGTGTGATGTATTCGACGTGTTCGGCCCGAATATCGCGAAGATGGAAGTTGGCGTTTGTAGCACGATAATGCGCCGTCTCATCGATCGACGCTTGTGGCCGATTTTTTGACCAAAAATCACATTTTAAGAATCAACCATTCCCCGTATTCACCTGATATGGCACTGTGCGACTATCTTTTCGGAGTTCTACCTTTTCGGAAGAATGCATTTGTCGATGAAAGGGAAGCGTTATGTAGACCTGGAGGCCATTCAAAAAGCTTGCACCGGCATACTGGCGGCCATACCGGGCAACGAGCTAAAACACTGTTGTTGTTGTTGTAACGATTACCTAGTCCCCGTTTGGGTGATAAATTCCAGATTCGTTGTCGTCGAGGTCATCTAACGGGAGGCCCAGGAAACGAGCTGTTTCGAAGGGGTCGGATCATAGGGAGAAGGGTGTTAGATGAGTGGGGTTTGTTGGGCATGCAAAGAGGTGGTTAGTGTCATGCGGAGACTCATTGCACGCAGGACATGTGTTTGGTATGTCGGGGTCTATTCTGGATAAGTAGGAGGTTAACCTGCTACAGTATCCAGAACGAAGTTGCGCGAGGGTCACTCTGGTTTCGCGAGGCAACTCGAGCTCTACATCTGCTATGGGTGGTGGTTTGACTCGTAATACGCCATTCACTGAGAGGGAGTCGGTGAAGGTGTTGATGGCTCCACTGTGAATGGCGGTCAGTGCCTGTCTGAAGTTCGTTGCGTCCAAAGTCCGGTCGGCGTCCTGTCTAATGTCGTCGACGTAATCAAGGAAAGACCTCTTGATGTTCCTAGGAGGCGGCTCCGCTACAAGCAGCCGACTACAGCAGAAACTGCTTGGAGAGGAGCTCGTTATGTTCCTTAACCGGAAGCATACGGGCCTCACTGTGTAGGTGTTCGATTGGAGACATCAAGAGGCATCCCGTGACAGTACGGAGTGCAGTGTTCTGACAGGTCTGAAGCTTCCTTGTCAGCATGGCACTGCATCCAGGCGACCATATTGGGCCTGCATAATTTAGAACCGGCCGGCTGATTGCCTTGTATGTTGCCAGCAACGTTTCTTTGTCTATTCCCCAAGAGCTGCCGGCAAGCGATTTGAGGATTTTGTTGCGGCTCTGTACTTTGGCAGTTATCGCGGTCGTGTGGGGAGTGAAGGAGCAAAGACTGTCTAGTGTAACGCCTAAAATTTTAAGGTTATTTACCGTCGGAATTTTGGTGCCATCGACTGAAATGTTTAGATCCAGTCTGTACTCCTTCGTCCATTTTGTATTTGATTTGGTGAGGGAGAGTGTCAGACTCCTTGCAGCGAAGAAGCGAGAAATATCAGAGAGACAGCTGTTTACTGTCAAACACATGCCATCGATTCCATTTCCCGACGTCAATATCGTGCAGTCAGCAGCCACTGTATGTGATTGCGGGGGCAGACTCCTACAGCATGGGGCAACATACGACGCACTCCACTCTCGTGTGGTGCGCAGACCGGAACACGACAGAAAGTGACACCAGCCATTATTACGGAACGACACTCACACGGAACAGACTGTGCGAGAAACCAGGAGTTGCTGGGTAGTTCTCGCACGAGGATTGGAGCTGGATGAAGGTTGGGGGGGAAGGTTGGTCAGACTGGGAGTCATGCTGCCTGTGTGAGCTCCCTAGGGCCGTGGAGATCCTTTCTTGGCCACTAGACTGGAGTGGCGGCGCAGTGCGCGAACATGGTGCAGGTTGCACAGCCGGCGAGGTTGCCACAGCAGATGTCGCAATATTGCGTTGACAGCATGGGGCCATGTAACTCTTGGTCCACTCCCTATGTGTCTTAAGGCCTGAACAGGTCTTAAGATGGCTCCATCCATTGCATATTACTGCACCTAACCGAGTTTGGATGGAGCCTTTTAGCGCAAACGCAGCAGTAGAATTCCTCGAGGCCCGGGTTGGACTTGATGCCAGCACGGGTCAGCAGGATACGGAGCAACCCTGCTGCTAGGCGTTGCTCCAATGCCGACAAATTTAACCTAGAACTTACCGATCCAAACAGGGTTAGATCGTCAAAATAAAAATCCTTGGCCGGATAAAATCCGGGTCAATTCCGGTATCGCAGAATCGGCTGTTGTGGAAATTGAGCTAAAACACTCATCCGACATGCTTTTGGACCGTACAAAAAGCTGTATTAAAGCAGAAGGATACTATTTTGAATAAAATTAATTGATTTTACCGAAAAAACCATTTGTTCTGTATTTTTCCTGTTTACTTTGGAACGCACCTTGTATTGTATATAACATTTTTTTGCTTATATACGCTTACCATCGTATATTTAAATACACACAAGTCAACAAAAAAAAAAAAATAAATATAACAAAACATACAAACATATATGCATACCTTAGTGCAAAAATATATATGCTTTCATACATATACATTCATAATACGTACATATATTCGTATATATTGTACATATTCTTTATACATATAATTGGTATGCGCAATATATACCATATATTGTATATTTATTTCATATATATTAAAAATCGAAGTTTAGAAACTGCGAACTATATGGCACTTACGTGACAAATACAAATTTGAACATTAAAATATTTACCTATGCCAAGTGCAGACGGTAAACTACCTGTGCATTATCAATTCTCTGTTCTCGCTTTATTCGTACCGCGAAAATAATACGCATATTCACCATATATGTACATACATACGGCACACAGTATGCCTATGCTTATACATATACCCTACATACATTGGGTCAATTCGATATGAAAATTTTATAAAATTATTGAAAAAATTACATATTATTTCCAAAATAAATAGAAAACAAATAAATTATTTTAAAAAAAAGAAGAATAAATAAATTATCAAAAAACAAAAAGCGCGGTTAAACAAAAATTATTAATTTGAACAATATATTGTACATACGTATGTACATCATTTCAAAGTCCACATTGGCATATATCCCGCAATACACCCTGTAACAAACAAGCAGGATTGCAGGAAACTAAAAGCACATTGATCTCTTCAACGAGCTCTGACTTGCATTAGAAAATAAACATACCAACGCACAAACAATTCGTGCGTACCTAAGTATGTACAAAGTGTATTTATCTCTTCAACGATATATAACGATGTATTTATCTCAATTGCACAGGCACATAAATATATACATACAATCCGTGTTAGGGTGTACCAAATATCAACATAAGGACATAAAAAGTATTGTTCAATTAAAAGTGCGGTTCTTAATAAATAATAAAAATATACGCAAGTACATACAAAACGGTATTATTAACACAAATACACGTTGTTAAACTATAATCCGACTCTTATTCACCTGCAGAAGCTACACGCGTAAGACAGATTGCCACAAAGCAAATAAAAGGCAAAGATATTTGTGCCACCAAATTCATTTCTGAGAGTGACAGATTAACACGATACTGCACTCGACTTTCATCTTTACCGATTCAAGACAACTCTGAATCGTTATTGGAAATAAAAATCAAAATATTGATAGTTTTTGGACTCGTTTCCAAACGGCTCATGACGCCATAGTAGATAATGACGATTCACATCTACCACACAGTTTTAAATCATCGGCTTACGCAATATGCGAAAACTGCTTAGACCAGTACGAAGAAACAAAAGCTATGATTTCTGATTAATTAAAGTTAATAAATGCAATTGCACCTACCCACATCCGAGAGTAGAGCTGCCACAAATACAAAATCAAGAGGCAAGTTCAAGCATCCACCTCGAGGTGCCCGCATGTGACATAGAAACATTTTATGAAGGTTATGAAGAATGACCGTCCTTCCGGGATCCGGGTCCACAGCCGTATACATCAACCATTCAAAATTATCAAAAACCCAAAAATTGTATCACCTCCGATACAAAACTAAAGGTCAAGCAGGCGCAATAGTAAAACAGTTCGCCCTAAATGACGATAATTTTAATTTGGCTTGGGAAGCTCTAAAATCTAGATATGAAAACGAAAGAATATTGGTCCATAAACAAGTAACGACATTAATAATCTTCAAAAAGAAATAAGTGAAGAATTTGTTAGACTACAATCCACTGTTTCTAATTGTTTGTCGGTTCTATCAACACAAAATATTCCCACAGACAGCTGGGACCCTATTCTGGTAAATATATGCACCGCAGCATTACCAGAAAAGTCGTTACTTTTATGGGAGCAATCGCTCTCATCACGAAAGAAATGCCCTACGTGGCAACAAATGAAAGACTTTATAACTACCCAGTACGAAATCGGTGAAAGGGTAGATAAAAAACTAATTAAAACAAAAATTGTTCAACACGACCTAAAAAGAAGCTTCAACAGACCCCAAGTTAGCAACAACAATATAAACAGAAGCTTTTATAAAACACAGTCTTTCACATCCGAACAGAAAAGACATATGCCATGCGAACTATGCACAAGAGGGCATAAATAACAATCTTGCGAGAAGTTTAAAAACTTAAAAGTTAACGTACGAAATAATTTTGTCAGATCAAAAAGACTTTGTACAAATTGCTTGTCCCATGCGCATACTTATAAAAATTGCAAATGCAAACTCAATTGCTTCCATTGTCATAAAAGACACCACTCAATGCTTCATTCTAGCACATATCCCAATTCACCCCAAAGGAGCGCTTCTAAGAAAGGCACCACGGGTTTAATTGCAAAAGTAAATCTCGAAAATCAAAGCCCCGAAAATTGCCAAGAAGCACCATGTTGCTCAAAGGCATTAAAAACACAAACGCTACACAGCGAAATTCAAAGTAGGGTATTACTACCCACAGCAGTCATCCCCATCGAACGTCAAGAAGAACTCTACAAACTTAGAGCCCTAATAGACCAAGGATCACAATGACACACAACGCGTCTAGGGCACAAAATAGGCTAAAATTGCCAGCAAAACAATCGAATTTTGAAATTACGGGAATGGGCGGAAGAGTAGTCCAAAACTTAAACAAAATCTGTACACATTCAAGCAAAAGACATAGTTTTACCGCAACTTACAAATAAGCTTCCAAGCTTCTGAAGCTGGCAGATCCCAAATGCAATACCCCTTCTCAAATAGATATAATAGTAAGCAGTGACCTTATACCGCAAATAATGCTTGAAGGAAAATTTCAACGACCCTTCTAGCCCAAAATATTATACTATATTCGGTTGAATTCTAAGTGGACTTGTAACCGAACCAGTTTCCACATCAACAACTTAAGTTGACGAAAATTCAAAAGAATACCTTAATTCACAATTAAGGAAATTTCGGGAGTTAAGAAACACCCCCTCATATCAATTAAAACCCCAGAAGATCAGTATTGTGAAGACTTTTACAAAGCCACAACTACTCGATCAAATAATGGCCGTACGACATGACTATCACCAAAGCCACAATTTTCCAACACTCTACAAATAGCACAAAAAACCAATTCAGAGCTTCTTCTGACAACCCCAGTGTTAATGTCAAATCATCCAAATATATTACTAAATATTCCAAAAGAAAATTTGTTGTACACTAATTTCCTTAAATTTGAAAAGGGCAGTACAACATAAAAATACAGAGGATCCAATGGAATGCGATATCTGACCAGTTTTTATATCCTACTGAGTCAATATCCGCATTATCCGCAAAAATAATTTCGACCTTGGAGGATGGGTTTCGCCAATTATGATACAAGCGAAAATCCTGGTCATAATTCTCAAACAATCTTAACGATATTCGAATCTCCCGATTCTTGGCCACAATCGCCAAGTCGCAAAATCGACACCAATCTTACTATAGTGGCTCATAGTTGCCTAAATTATGAAACAATTAAAAAATAAAGTTAAGGGATCATCATACTCCCAATGTGATGCAATGACGCACCTAGCTTTACAGAAAGCAATGGTCGCAGTTATCGCATTAATCTAAGCGCTTCAAAAAAATAGATGGATACTGCAAATAAATATATCGAATTTACCACATTTCTAACTCGAAAAGAAGCGGTTCTCAATTCACGGACAATCACTGTACTCTCGGAAGACCCTTCTAATTTCTTTGTCCTAACATCAGGGCATTTTCTCAAATAAGCACCCATTCTGGCCATATCTGAGCCAGGCGTGGAGTCGCTAACCTTAATAAGCCGAAAGAAAATAAAGAAATTTTAAACAAACAATACAAATATTTAATAAAATTATAAAAGAAACCACCGCAAATACAATAAGTACGAAAAGCAACTACAATCTCATATACCCGCAAAATAAAGTTGCTTAAAAGCACTTACATGCACATCAAAATGCATACAAAATATATTCTTAAAACTAAAGCCGTTTTATATACACAGGATATGGATATACCACTACTTCATCGCGGTGCCCTCAGCTACTCCATCAGCAGTACTCCATCAGAAATACATTCAACAGCACATACGTGTAATACCAGGCTAAATATTCGCCTAGGGTCCCAGGATGTTTAAATGAGTTTAAACTCCCTCCTCCTAGTACACCATCCACTGCTTGCTGCCTTCATTCGTTTTAACAAGAAAAACCTTTAACATTACATTCAAATTAACAAGTATAAGTGCATTTTTTCTTGCTATTGCTTAGTTATAAAAACTCGATAGCCTTCCGAATCTCATACTCACTTACGTACTAGGTCAATATTGGAATGCCAAACAAATAACCAGTGTTATCTTATCGACATCTTTTGTAAATGAACTGATAGAAATAAAGGAAAAAGATTATACCCCAAATACAGGAATCAAAACCCCTATAAAGTAATTATTCCTGTTTAATAAAAGAAAACTGTTTTATGGACTATATTTATATTTACCTACCGCATTGAGCTTAGCATCAAGCCCGTAGGTACCGAATGTTAACCCCAGTACATATAGTTGACTTTTTACCGAAAATATCGCTCAATGTGTGAGATATATAATTTAAATTCAGAGAGGTTTTTTTTTTCTTATTATAGTATGTTTGTATGTCAAAAATGGTTTGAATCGGGTCAATACTTTCCTTAGCCCCCATATACCTAATATTGTATATAGATTTATGAAATTTATAGAACGGGTGACTTTATATTGTATGTATCGGCCAATATGTGAGCTATCTCAATGAAAATGAGAGAACGTGTTTTATTCATAACAAGGTGTCTTTGTGCATAAAATAGTAGTAATAATGAAATCGGGTGAAAATTTTACCTGGCCCCCATGTAACTAATATCAGGATTTTCGAACATTCGTCTGACTTTACTCCATATGATTGGTGATGGTATGTGAGGTACCTTAATGAAACAATGAGAGCATTTTATTAGTCTGTGGCATGTTAGTAGTAAGTATGTAGTATTGGCAAAAATTGATAAAATAAAATAAAACCCTCTACTTCCATATACTACTTATAATACTTCTCGTATGTTGGTCAGTGAGTATTAAAATTTTTTTTATATATAAAATTTCTTCAAAGTATGTTCTCTATGCTCGAGTATAGCTGAGCAATGTAAAAATTAATATCTTTCTCTATCCCCAATATATATAAGATTTCCGTCTTTCCTCTTGACTTTAAACCGTTCCGGTTGGTCAAAATGTGATATTTTAATGTAATTAAGTGGATAAGTTTTCTTAAAAATTATGTGGTTGGACGCTGAATTAGAATGAAAATAGTATATACCTTGATCTAAACCTCACACCTTCATATGATGAATTCCGATTCTCTGGTTGACGTTTTCCCCACAAGCTTACAATATAAAATTTAGCAACTTTGGTCGAGTTAATATCACATTCATACTTATGTATACCTCACTTCAAGATGTTTTTTGTTTTTTTTTTTTAAATATAATTTTCGCTGACGCAAACTACAATATAGCAATAAAACTGAGACTAAGTTTATGGCCTTTAATATAAGTCAAGAAGATACCAAATTTGATTGTAATTTAATCACGATTTCAATTAATAATGGATGTTTAATTCTTTCTCAACTTTGCCACAACTGAAGGAATTTCCTGGCCTTTGATTCTTGTGAATTACAAGAGTATAAAATTCTTGGTTCCGTCCTAGTACCCATTATCGGGTATATATTGACCCTAGCTCCAACATACTTTATGTAAAAAATTCAAACTTCCGTTTGGCTTAATATAAACGTAAAGTATTAGATATACAACAGTTGAATGCCGAAAATGTGTGAAATCGATCCACGAATTTCCTCAGCATACATGTACTACTTATGGTATAATCTTATGGTATAATTTATTTCGTTAATTTTATAATTTAATGAAATTAAATGGACAGTTTTTCTTAAAAATAATGTTTATCGCTGCATATTAATGAAATTGGTCTAGACCTTTGTTTAAACCTTATAACACTAATATACTGATTTCCGCTCCTACCGTACAACAGCAACCTCATATACCCCACATATTAAATCTAACCTCTTTGGTTCAGTTTATATCACATATACCATGTTTGAGTTAAATAGCTTCTTTTTGTTAAAGTTAACATTTCGGAGAAAAAATAGTATCTATCTAAAATAGTAAATCTATGATCAATAACATAAGTTAAAAAGATACCAAATAATAATCGAATAATAAATGTTGAATTCTTTCGCAACATTTTTATACTTTCGCAACATGTTGCAACAGAGTATAGTTTTGTTCACCAAACGGTTGTTTGCTTCACCTAAAACTAATCGAGATAGATATAGATTTCTATATACAAATATTTCTTCTAATATTTGGTGATAATCAGTGGATAAGTATATTTTCTGAGCCATCATGTTGAACTTATAACAAAATATACCAGACAACAATGTAAAAAAGTTTCTTAGAGTGCTGGACTTTGTATAGAGAAAAAATATCTTTCTAGAAAAAATCGCGTGAGATAAATATTAGTAGTGTAGTATCATAAGGTCTAAATATCCTTTTATGTGGTAATAGATAAACTGGGACCCCATCGGTTAAAATGCTATTATCTATTATTTCAGTTTTGCGACACATTTTAATATGAAGGTCATGAGGTGAACTGTAAACTCAAGAAAATTATATTTAAGTACTTTTTGGGATTTACCCAGCGCCGTTGGCAGCTTATGAAAGTTTTAGATATTAAGACAAAAAGAAGAAAATCTACATACCTGCTTTACATATGTGTTCCATACTTAATAATATGTAAGTTATTGTTAATTTTGCCTTCATGAGCAGACCTTTCAAAATAGGTACCATAGATCCCTGTTTAAAAAGCGTTAGACAAAAGCAATTTACGGAGGGGTTTTCCGAGCACTTAATTTCAATACAATGAAATAAACTACTAATTTCTAAAATATAAATACAATTAAATAATCTGTAATATTATGTTAGTGAATATATATGTAATATGTGTGTACAAAAATATACCATAATAAAACTATTATACTCTGTAGCAACATGTTGCAAGAGTACAAGTATAATAAATATCAGTACACTGTGTTTGTAGTTTCAGTTACACTAGATATCTTGACCAGCAAAGTGCTGTATTCAAACTAATTTCAGTGTATTTGTTATATAGTGTTTAAACTATTGTTATATACAGTGGCAAGCAAACCCGTATTATATACAGTGGTGAGCAAACACATAGACATATGTGCACCAGTATACCATAGTATCTACACCCAACAGGAAAGGAGTCATAACAAGGATTCATTTACAGTGAAAGAGAGCAGCACCTAGGATCCAACTTTTCAGACCCGGACGGACGGAATTATATAATTAATTAATTTATTAATTATGCCTAGATTAAGTAGAAAATCTGTATTACTAAGTCGTCTTCAGAATAGAAGACGTATGAGAGTTCTTCGTGCAAACTCTTTATATAGAGATGGTGAGCAGTCACAAGATAGTGTAAGTCACGCTAATCGTAGATTAAATTCTGATGTACGTCTGTCCGAACAAATTATCAATACAAATCAACATAGAACCAGGCGGGAAAATCTCGAGGTACAGTCTTTTGAACAAAATTTAAATACTGTTCAACATAAGGCAAGACGTCTAAGTCCCCAAATCCGCTCTGAAGAGCAAATAAGAAATACTCGAGGTCGTAGGTCTCGTCGAGAAAATCCCGAGGTACGTTATGATAAGCAAAGTAGGAACACTAGGGAGCATAGAGAATTTCGCGCAAGAAATCCTGAGTATAGGAATTTAGAGCGCATTCGTGATCAAATGCAAAGGGAACATGCAAGAAGAAATCCTGAAATAAGGAGAGAGGAGCGTGATAGAGGAACACAACGTCGACAGCTTAGTAGGAGGGGTATGAGGAAAGAAATTTTGAATCAGCGACGTCTTAGATAAAGTCAAGTTTGCCTTTGTAGAGATAACCCGGTCAATAGGCAAATTGAAAACGAAAGACAGTCCCAACGAATCCGATCAACGAGAGAAAATAATCTTAGAAAATCATTATAGTGGCAATTTCACAGATTTCAAAAACATTTATTTCCAAAATATAAATAAGGGCCCTACTGAAATATGTATTTGCTGCGGCGGGTTATGGTTTTCACACCAAGTTCGCAAATTAAATTTCGAAACTATTGCGCAAGGTCACCCGAATGCTGCATCCGCCTTCTATTTAATGCAAAAAATGTTTTCGGAAGATAGAAATTACAATTTTTGTGCTACTTGCAAAAATGCGATTGTTAAAAAGAACGTTCCAAAAATATGTTTAGCTAACGGTATAGACTTTCCCGAAATACCGGATTGTTTGAAAGATGTAACCCCAATTGAAGAACGTCTCTATATATATAATTGCCTTTTATGACAATCCGCCCGTTAGGATATCAAGGTCAGAGTTTGCTCAAAGGTGCTGTTGTTAATATACCAATTTCTGTTAACAATATTGTGACATCTCTACCAAGGTCCTTTGATGAGGCTCATGTTATACAAATTCACTTAATAAGGCGTTAGGAATACAATCATGATTACATGATCGATACCATACGCCCCGCAAAGATTATGGAAGCTTTGCAATTCTTAGTGAATACCCCTCTTTATCGTGAGCACAATATACATATTAATGAGAACTGGATTTCAGAATTTAATAACCAAGAACAAGTTCCGTTTGTTGCATCTGCAGAGGATTCCCGATTGGTTCAATCTTTTCATGCGGCACAAACTTCTCATAATAATCCCTCAGGTAATAATATTCCCACGGGTCTTTTACCTTAAGAGCTAAATCTAGGCGGTCAAGAAACTCTTTTGGACAATATTCTTGTAGAAAACTTAGACTATAACCGTTTAGTTATGGCGCCAGGTGAAGGACAAAGACCAATTGACATAATTCAAGATAATAATTCAGAAGAGTTGTCATTTGGAACAATATACGTTGGGCAGAAGCGTACATGCTCTGAAACGTATAGCAAGATAATACGTTCTGAAATTCGCCATTTTGACAGAAGAGCGTGTACCATTCCAAAGTTGTTCTATGATTACAAGAAATTAGAACTGCTATAAATTAAAAATAGTTTATCCATTTGCCTTAGAAAGTTTTCAGGTCGCAACCGAGTTACGGCCCAAAATCTATTAAACGAAAACTTTGTTCAAAACTTGATTCAACACGGTGATGGTTACAAGGTTTTGAAAAGCGTTAGATCCTCACCTGCGCACTGGGAAGCTGAGAAGAAAAAGGCAATCGCTATGATTCGCCAATTTGGGCTTCCAACCTTCTTTATCACTTTATCGGCTGCAGAATCTCAGTGGGTAGAGCTTTTGCTCATCCTCTCTAAAACTGTTGATTCTAAAGATATTTTGGAAGAGGAAGCCAACAGTTTAACAACCCAAGATAGATATCGCTTAATTCGGTCAGACGCGGTTACTTGTGCTAGATATTTTGACTACCGCTATCAACAAATTCTTAAGCTTTTTAAAGATAACGCCGGCATTTTTGGAGAGCATTTTGTTACAAATTTCTACTGGAGAGTGGAGTTTCAACAGATAGGTTCCCCGCATGTACATGGCATGTATTGGCTTAATAATGCTCCCGGGATCAACCTTCAAGATCCTCAGACATTCCCTGATGTCATTAGTTTTACTGACAATTATATGTCTACCGATGGTTCGATCAGCCACTTAGAAAATTATTTGGGTTATCAAAAGCATAACCACAGTCGGTCTTGTACTACGGAAATAAGAGGACAACAGTTTTGTCGTTTTGGTATACCATATCCACCAATGCCTTCAACGCAAATACTGTTACCTCTTACAGAAACATGTCAAAATTCAGAAAGACACAAGGAAAACTTTTTCAAAATTCAAAACGTTTTAAATTCAAATATGACTACAGAAGACATTTCTAATTTAACCGATTTTGAACACTTCCTGTCTGATAGTAGAATAAATATGTCTTTTGATGACTATTTGTTAGCCCTTAGGTCAAGTTTAACAAACCCAAAATTTTTCTAAAAAAAAATTACATTATCGTTTTATAAACGCTTGTAATCCTCTGATTTTGGAACTCCATAGAGCAAATATGGATATCCAATATATACTGGATGCATATGCTTGCTGTTCATATATAATTAATTATATTAACAAGTCTAACAGGGGAATTTCTAGGCTCTTAAATGAAGCTATATCAGAGGTAAATGCTGGAAATTATACTATTAAGCTAAAACTTAAACATATAGGTCACAAATTTATATCAGGCACAGAAATATCTGCACAAGGAGCAGTATATTGCTGCATTGGGCTCCATCTTTCCAAAGCAAGTAATGCAGAAATATTTATAAATACCTCTAGACCTGAGGAACGTGTTCGAATGGTAAAACCTAAAGCGGAACTTCAGAACCTTCTTTTAGGTTCGACTGAAGTATTCGTAGCCGGTATTTTAGACCGTTATGTTCAAAGCTCCGATCAGTTAGAAACTCTTTGTTTAGCTGATTTTGCATCTAGGTATAAATATGTTAAATCTAGTAGAAGAGCACAAGGCAGTGATCATGAAGAAGAAGAAAGGGAAAACTATAATTTACCAGAAAGAGGGGTTGTCATGCCTCTTAAAGACGGTAGGGGTTTTGTTAAGAAACGTACCAAACCTTGTATTATTCGGTATAGAAGGTTTAACCCAGATTTGGCCAGAGTTGAGTATTTCCGCGAAATGGTAATGCTTTACTATCCATGGCGGAATGAACAGCAAGATCTCATTGAAAACGATAATGAGCAGACTTGATTAACACATCGTATTATAATTAAGGAAAATCAAAGAAAATATGATGTTTTTGAGCAAAGAGAACTTGAAAATGTTCTAGAAAGTCTTTATAATGAAATAGACTTGGACGAAGGTGCTCAAAATGAACTACCTATCGTGGAAAATGAGTTCAGAGTTTTGGCACTACCAGAAATAAACCCAAATATAAATTTGCTGGACTTGCATGGCGAAGATTCAACAGATAATGGCACTGAATCTGAATTCAATATTAGACTTATTAAACTACCCCCTTTAATTCCAGTTGAGGAACTATTTTCTTTAGTTCAAAGTCTAAATACTAAGCAAAGAACCTATTTGACACATTTGATGCACCACCTAAAAACAAATCTCCCATTTTATGAGCTCATTGGCGGCGGTGCAGGTGTAGGAAAGAGTCGTTTGATATCTGCAATATATCAAGCTCTTAACCATCGTTACAATTCTATACCTGGATCTAATCCAAGTTCCTTAAAAGTTCTTCTTTGTGCACCTACGGGTAAAGCAGCATTCGGAATATGTGGAATGACCCTTCATTCAATATTCTCTTTACCTGTTAATCAGTTGAATAGAGAGTTGAGGCCAATTAGCAATGACACAGTGAATTCATTGTATTCCAGACTTATCGATTTAAAATTAATCATAATTGATGAAATATCGATGGTAGGTGCTCGTCTTTTTAGCTCTGTTAATGCTAGATTAAAACAAATTTTCAAAACAGACAGCCCCTTCGGTGGTATACCGATCATCGTGTTTGGTGATTTGAAGCAACTCTCACCTGTTGGAGATAGGTGGATGTTCTCTCCTAATCCCAATGATGCATACAACATTTTAGTTGGTTCCCCTTTGTGGAATTTATTGTGGCTAAATGAGCTATAAGCCTTCCTAGCAAACATCCCTGCACAAGCACCACACACCACTTCACAAGCAACACTGATACATTCCAACACACCACAAAATACCATCCACTCCTGAAAACACCACACACCAATACATACAACTTTACACAATTCACCAAGGGATACCAACACACACCACACCACCAACTCACCCACGATCTCACCACTGTACCACGTCGTATACGCATCATCCGAATCCTGTTCTGCGCCACCCCGGAAATATATATCGTTTTTTTTTAATTAATTATAAATAATTTTATAGTCTCAAAGACGATAATAAAATAGCGGATTTGAAAATCCTCTCTACGAGTATACATTTTTAACCATATTTGTTCTTTTTCAATTGATAACGTGTGAAAGTGGTGAGTGTTTTGGTGCAATTTAGTACCCGAATAACTATGGTCCTTCGAGCCCTAGTAGACGGCACTATGGGTGTTTAAAAAAAAAAAAAAAAAAAAACATTTATAAAAAAAAAAAAACCTAAAGTGAAATGGCCAAAAATAAGTGAAAAACAGGAAAAAACAATAAGAAGAAATACAGTGCAGTTACCAAAAAAGAAAAAAAAAGCTTTAGTTTAAAACAAAGTGCTGTTACAAAAGAAAAATACATATGTACATATATAAGTGCAATAAGTGCAGTGCATATACACACATCACTAGAATGCTGTTAAACAATAAAAAAAAAAAAATGCAAAGTATAATTACTCATATGTATATATAAGTGCAAAATAAGTGCAGTGCAGTGCATATACACACATCACTAGAATGCTGTTAAACAAAAAAATAATAATAAAAGTACAATAAATATTAAAAACACATAAAACAATAAAAATAACAAAACGGGCGCGAATCTTAATACAAAACATAAATCAAATAAGCGGGCGCGATACAAAATACATACCAAACAAAATACATATAAACCAACAGCGGGCGCGATACAAAAAACATATAATCCAACAGCTGGGACAACCAAAACTTATAACATCCACGTTATATCTCCCACAACCCCTGCAGGAAATCAGAGTGAGTTGTATCGCTTCCTCTTAATGAGTATATTTACATGTATATATGTATGGCAAATTAAGTTTTTTTTCCATATAAAACGAAATTAATATTTAAATAACGGACACCAAACTGTCTCAATTTACGGAAAGAGCCGAAAACAGTTTGGTGCATCCTCACCGATGGGGACGAAACCGTCTCCGCCGAAGGGTGAGAAGAAAAATTCCGGGGGTGACCGGCTTACCATCTCTAGGGGCGGTAACGCGGGGGGAGTGGGCAGGAATCTGCCGACTGACACCTTAGGCAGGGCAGAAGTGCGCGGCAGAATCGCCAGCACTAGCAGAGGAACCTCTGTTAAGTACATGGGGGGCGCGGGGTCCTCAGTGAAAGCTAAGGGTTCCGGGGGAAAACGCCAGACTACAGCTAAAAAGCTGAAGTCGGACCGTCGGCTGGCTACCAAGATTTTGGAGCGTTACGGTGGCAAGCAGGCTGACAAGAAATCTGATCAGCATGCTAGCACACTTGAGTGGGCTAAAAGGGTGCTAAGCGACGTCAATGACGGGAAAGGGGGGTCGAGCGAACCCCACACCTCGATGAAGCGACAGAGGTCGCAGGAGGGGGAATCCTCCCTCGGCAAGAAGCCTCGAGTCGAAGCGGCACCGATGTTTAGCGAAATCGCTAAACTCGCCAGCTCAATTGAGCTCGGGGTATACGATAGCAGCAGGGGAGATGGAGCCATCTCCCATGAAGAGTGGAAGCGGGTAGCGGCTGCTATCTCCGCTGTGTTCATGAAGGTGGTCAGGGGAAGCCCTGGATCACCCCCTAGATGTGAAAGTGCCGGGTGGAATCTCGGCTTACACAAACTTGTAAGGTGTGCTGACGAACGGTCGGCATTCCTTTATAAGGAGACGGTAGCCAGGGTGGGGGAAGTATGAAAGGGAGCAAGGCTCGAGGCGGTGGCCAAATCGGATCTTCCGATGCGACCTCGTGCTCGTGTCTGGCTTCCGGCCGAACCCTCTACCCCGACCGAAATTGAAGAGATATTGCGGTACTGCAATCCATCTCTTCCCACCCAGGACTGGAAGGTGATTAGGCTGGAGAGGACCGAGGAACCATATCGGCAAGCGCTGATACTCCTAAATAAGGAGTCCCTCGCTCCTCTCAGCATTGCAAAGGGGGCCATAAGCTTTGGCTTCGAGAGGGTCGTCCTCAGGATTCTCCCGGTTGAAGCCAGGGCTAATGGCCCGTTGCCACCAGCTGAGGTGGAAGAGAGTGGGAGAGCGACCCACTCTAAAATGGACATCGACCCCATCCTCTCGGATACGGTGAGCACGGGGGGCGGATCGTCAGTCGATGATGGATCCGTCTTCAGTCTCGACCGTCTGTTCGAGGCTGCTGGGGTCGATAGTACGGATGAAGGTGCGGAACTCGCACTGCTGGAGAGGAGTTTGGAGGATGAGGATCCTCCAAATTAACCTCCAGCACTCAAAGGCGGCCTCCGCCGATCTAGTGCTTCGTCTAGGACGAGGAGCAGTAACGGTATCTCTGGTCTAAGGACAAAGAGCCACAAGCTCCTGGCGGCAAACAGTACAGGTAGAACCAGAGCCTGGTTGTTGATCAGAAACGAACTTAACGTTTTTCTTTTACACAATTTCAGCAACGAGGATGTCGTCGCTGCTAGACTGGAGGACAGCGCTGGAGCACTCTGGCTTGTCTCAGCCTACATGCCGCACGACGACGAGGTGGAGCCACCTCCGTACCTGCTGAGAAGAGCTCTGGCAGAGGCCAGGCGCAAAGGGGCCGGAGTCTTAATAGGCTCGGATGCAAATTCAAGGCACACCGTCTGGGGGAGCTCGGACATTAACACAAGAGGTGAGTCACTTTTTGATTTTATTTGTAGTGTAGATCTCTCTATATGCCCTACTTTTGTTACTGCTAGCAGGGCGGAAGTCCTTGACATTACGCTAGCCTCTAGGGAAATCGCTCCCTTGATTTCGGAACGGAGGGTTCTAGACGATCATTCATTCTCGGATCATAGATATATTGGTTTCAGCTTAAAATCCTCACGCCCGGAACTCAAAACCTATAGAACTTTTAGGAATACCAACTGGGTCCGGTACTGCAGGAAGCTTCGATCAGTTCTTCCACCCGCACCTGACAGGGATTCGATTCTATCGGCGGATGCGGTCGATGAGCTCGTCGAGGTTTTCAGCTCTGTTAGTAGAACTACTCTTGACAGCTCCTGTTCTCTGAGAACTCAGAAAATCAAAGGGAAACCCCCTTGGTGGACTTCGGAGCTAACGGAGAAAGCGGCTCTAGCGACGACTGGGCATTGTACAAGGCCGGACTGGCCATTTACAAGTCCGAGTTGAAGAAAGCCAAGAGAGTTTCGTGGAGAGCCTTCTGCGGTAGTGTAGAGGGCTGTCATGAGTCCTCACGATTCAGGCGCATTCTTGCAAAAAATCCTACTCCAGTGGGGTATCTAAAAAATGCAGATAGTAGTTGGAAAACGAGTAGCGAGGAGTCGTTGAAACTACTCCTGGATGGTCATTTTCCACTAAATTACTCTGCTGAAGAAGTGTCACTGGGGGAGCTGCAGGAGGGCTGTAAAGCCTTCTTGGACCTTCTGGACGATCGTCACCTTACTTGGGCGTTAAATTCCTTCAAGCCCTTTAAGTCCCCGGGGCCCGATGGTATTATTCCTATCGCAGTTACAGCGTACGATCAAGATGTCATTGAGCTGGCTGGCCCCCATCTACGCGAACTGCATCAGATTAGGCCATGTCCCAAAGGTCTGGAGACAGGTTAAGGTTGCTTTCATTCCGAAGGCCGGCAAAAGCTCTCACGTCTGTGCAAAAGATTTCAGACCCATCAGCCTATCCTCGTTTCTGTTGAAAACACTGGAGAGGCTTATGGATCTGTACATTAGGAGCAGAATACCGAGGGGTAAACTGTTACGGGCGCAACATGCATATATCAAAGGCAAGTCAGTCGATACTGCTTTGCATGATGTAGTGTCATGGCTGGAGATAGCTCTCAAGCACAAGGAATTTGCTGTGGCCACCTTCCTCGAAATCCTTCAACAATGTGCGACCAGAGGCAGTGGTTAAAGCCCTCGAAAAGTTTGAGGTGGAATCTAACCTCAAGCACCTTATTTTTAGTCTTCTTTGCGACAGAACTGTCGCAGCGGAGTGGGGTGGTGCCAAGGCTACCAGAAAAGTGAATAGGGGAACTACGCAGGGGGGAGTACTCTCCCCACTGCTCTGGATAATGGTGGTTAACGACCTACTTATAGAACTCGAGACGCAAGGCTGTCGGGTGACAGCATACGCTGATGATGTGGTTCTTATGGTTAAGGGAAAGTTCCTGAATACCGTTTACTAGCTCACCGAGGGGTACCTGTACGTGGTATCTAGCTGGGCGAATAGAAGCGGCCTAGCCGTCAACCCAAGTAAAACTGAATTGGTTTTATTCACTAGGATGTATAAGATACCAAATGTGCCTCTCCCCTCTTTCGGGGGTTCACTTCTTCAACCTGCTGAGAAAGTAAAATACCTAGGGCTCATCCTCGACAGAAAACTTTCCTGGAGGCCAAATATTGAGGAGAGAGTTAAGAAGGCTTCGGTCGCCTTATACTGCTGCAAAGGGGCTATTGGGAAAAGGTGGGGACTCTCACCTAAGGTGGTGTTCTGGCTCTACGAAACCGTAGTTAAGCCAATAATGTTCTATAGTGTGTTCGTCTGGTGGAGGGCGCTCGAGAGATCCACACTGGCTAAAAAGCTTGAAAGGGTCCAAAGAGCGGCGCTCATCGGAATCTCCGGTGCACTGCGGACCACACCGACACTAGCTCTTAATGCTATTTTAAACATAGCACCTGTGGACATTGCCGGTAGGTGCATTGCCGCGAAGTGTGCTCTAGGGCTCAGGGAAGCTGGGCTTTTGAAGAAGTTCGAACAAGGGCACTCCGAAATTCTTTCCTCCTTCAGCGGCATCCCGGAAAATATAGTCACTGCGTCAGTGAAGCCACTCGACGCGGTTCCTTCTCCGCTCCTATTCCAACGAGGGACATGTGGATGGGAAGAAGCCGTTGGAGAAGAGGCGCGGTGAGCTTTTTCACGGATGGATCGAGGCTAGGAGGGAAGGTTGGAGGGGGGGTTTCTGCAAGGAGCTCTCCGTCAGTCTTAGCTTCAGGCTACCGGATCACTGTAGTGTTTTTCAGGCGGAAGTGGCTGCTATCAAGGCGGCGGTAGAAGTACTGCTGCGTAGTGCAGCCTCTTTTGTAGAAGTGAGCATTCACTCTGATAGTAGGGCAGCAATACTAGGAATGGGATCGGGTTGGATCTCCGTTAGCGTCTTGCGCTCTAACGTTGGATCAATGGACCTGGTCGGCGACTAGGTCCTGTGCGACCGCGAGATCCTTCTGGCCAAGAGTGGATCGCAGGAGGTCGGCGGAACTTCTCGCCCTGAGCAAACGCATCTCGCCGCTATTGTAGGAGTTCTCACTGGACACTGTCCAATGGGCACTCATGCGGTACGGCTTGGAGTACTACCCGATGCCAGTTGCCAAAGTTGTATGGAGGAGGGCGAGGTGGAATCATCCCAGCACTTTCTCCTCCAATGTCCGGCATTCGCTAGGCTGCGATTGAAATATCGCGGAAATCACACGTTTGGCGGACCTGAATACTTATCCGAAATGGATATTGGCCGTCTTAACAAGTATGTAGTCAGCACAAGACGTCTTGTCGACTTGTAAGGGTCTTTTGATCCGGATTATAGGAGTTTGTAGGTATCACAACGGACTGGCGTCTTAAGCTGCCCAAGTGGGATCCCTTATGGGATCGACCTCCTAACCTAACCTAACCTAACCTAGATATATATACGTGTATCGAAAAATAGGGTGATTTCCTTGTATGCTTACATTTGCGTATTAAAAACACACTTTACGTTTCCAACAACACACCAAAATATTTCAAGTATTCACTTGCAAACTTTTCCAGCAATACCCCTTACGCTTAACAAAGCAATAAGGATTGCGTCAAACCAAGTAAGCTAAGGCAAATTGAGAACCTAACAGAAAACATAAAAAAGCAGAAATTTACATAAATACATATATGCATTTTAATTTACAAAAATATATACATACGTACATACAATATACCACATATTCATATGCACATATACATTTTTACATATATACTTAATCTAACAACAACCATATACATATATATTTGAAAATACATTTTATATAATTGCCAAGAGCAATACATATATGTACATACATAAATTCAACTTTATCTCTTAATATACGTGTACAAGATCATAATTTGATACATATATACATAAGTGTATACGGTGAAATATCGGCACATTACCAATTGCAATTTCTCGCTCTTCCCGCACAGCGTTCATACATATATACATACATTTTACGAGAATACCTGCGGTCAATTATTCTCCTTTTCGCGATCTTTTTGCACTGCGTACATATATACACGCGCATTTACATACATACCGGCACAGGTTTACAAACATACATACGTACTTCGCTTCAAAGTCCACATTGGCAAATATTCCGCAATACCCCTTGTTCTTTGTTAAACAAAAACAAGTAGGATTGCATATATACATATAATATTCTAAGTCCACATTGGCACATATTCGCAATACCTCTTGTTCTTTGACCAACAAAAACAAGCAGGATTGCGCAAAACATAATATTATACATACATACATATGTACAAAGCGCATTGATCTCTAAGAAGAGCTCTCAATTGCGCATAACGACAAGTACATATGTATCAGCTGATCCGCTTATAGGTATACCCTATAGGAATCACGGACGCATAATAATACATACAAATAAAATTAAAAATAAAAACATTTGCGTTTATTAATAATAAATTAAAAAAAAAAAAAATATCGCGAGTGAATACGAACGGTACGAACTAAATACGCGAATTTTTGCAACGTAATAAAATTAAAAACTCCTACGAGTTAATACGAAGATTAAAAACGTCATTGATTCACTAGGTTTATTCATAAAAAAAAAAAAAAATAAATATATAAGAAAAATAAAATCTTCTTTTCTTAAAAGAGTTTTCAATATATTTATTACACTGAAAATATTTTAATTTATTTCGGCAAACCTTTTTAAATGAGCTTAGACTCAAAAGAATCAAAAATATCTCAATTGTTAAAAGTACCAAAGATGATTTCAGATGATAAAAGTCCATGTACACCTGCAGAAGCTACACGCTCAAAGCAAGGTGCTACAAAGCAAAAGAGGGGTAAAGACATTTCTTACACTAAATTCATTGCTGAGAGTGACAGTCTAATACGATACTGCACTCGATTTTCATCTTCTCCAATTCAAGAAAATTCTAAATCGGTATTAGAAATCAAAAAAGATAATCTTGACAATTTTTGGAAACGTCTCCAAGCTGCATATGACGCAATCGTAGAATCTGACGACTCAGATATACCAGAAAATTTCAAATCTTCGGCTTACGCACTATACGAAAACTGCTTAGACCAGTTCGAAGGAACTAAAGCAATGATTTCCGATCAACTAAAGCTAATAAAAGCAATTGTACCTACTCCACATCAGCGAGTAGAGCTGCCACAAGTACAAAGTCAAGAGGTGCATCTCCGCTTTACCAGAAAAATCGTTACTTTTGTGGGAGCAATCGCTCTCATCTCGAAAAAAATGCCCAACGTGGCAACAGATGAAAGACTTTTTAATAACCCAATACGAAATCGCAGAAAGGGTAGATAAAAAAATGGTCAGAACGAAAACCGTTCAACACGACCTAAATAGAAGCTTCCACAGACCCCAAGCCAGTAGCAAAAACCATTTAAATAGAAGCTTCTTCAAAAATCAAACGTTCACATCTGAACAGTACAAACAAACGTCATGCGAACTATGTACAGGGGGGGCATAAGCTCAAATCTTGCGAGAGATTCAAAAAATTGAATATTATCGACCGAAATAATTTCGTAAAAACAAAAAGACTTTGTACAAATTGCCTGTCACATGCACATACACTTAAAGAGTGCGAAAGCAAATTTAATTGCGTTTATTGTCATAAACGACATCATTCAATGCTGCATTACAGCACATTTTCCAGCTCACCCCCAAACAGCGCAAATATGAAAAGAGCCACGGGTTTAGTTGCAACAGCAAATCCCGAAATGCTAAATCCCGAAAATTGCCAAGAAGCACCATGCTGCTCAAAGGCATTAAAAACCCAAACGCTACACAGCGAAAATCAAAGTAGAGTACTACTACCCACAGCAGTCGTCTCCATCGAACACCGAGGAGAACTGTTTAAACTTAGGGTCTTAATAGACCAAGGATCACAACGATCTTTCATAGCGTGTAGGGCTCAAATTAGGCTACAACTGCCAACAAAACTAGCCAATTTTGAAATCATGGGAATGGGCGGAAGAGTAGTCCAAAACTCAAATAAAATCTGCCCCATTACCCTAATTTCCCCCCAAGCGGATAAGCACACACAAGCAGAAGCTATAGTCTTACCGCAACTTACAAATATGCTTCCAAGCTATCACATAAATAGCAAGCATTGGCAAAAGGTTTCACACCTAAAGCTAGCAGATCCCAACTGCAACACTCCCGCTCAAATAGACCTTCTATTAGGTAGCGATCTCATACCACTGATAATACTCGAAGGCATTGAGGAAATTTCAAATACACTTCTGGCACAAAATACTATTTTTGGGTGGATCCTAAGTGGACTAGTTTCGGAACCAGTTACCACCATGACCACTCAGGTTGAGGAAATCTCTAACGAATACCTCAATTCACAATTGAAAAATTGTGGGAGTTAGAAGAACTCCCCCCCATATCAATCACAACCCCTGAAGATCAGTATTGTGAAGACTTTTACAAAGCCACAACTACTAGATCAGGTAATGGTCGGTATATCGTACGACTACCACTAAAACAACAATTTCCTAACACACTCGCCCTAGGTCACTCTCGCACCTCTGCAATACAGCAGTTTTTAAGTATGGAAAAAAACTTACTTAAAAAAGGTGAGCTTAAGCCAGAATACGATGGCGTGTTAGAAGAATACCTCCATTTAGACCACATGGAGGAAGTAAGCCCATGCGAAAAAATCATAAATGGCAAATATTACTCATTTTACTTGCCTCATCATGCAGTGGTAAAGCCAGACAAAAAAAAACAGCTAAAGTAAGAGTTGTCTTTAATGCATCAAGATCCACCAGCTCGGGGAGTTCCCTAAATGATATCCTATTTAATGCTGCTCATTTTAAATTGGCGTATATTCAAATACGTATTTAACGGAGACGTCGAAAAAATGTATAGGCAAATAGTCGTACATAAAGACGATCAAGATTTTCAGCGAATTATTTTCCGAAAATCTCCCAATAGTCCACTACGCGACTATAAACTTAACAGTTACCTTTGGCGTCAACTGTGCTTCATATTTAGCCATTCGAACACTCCACGAACTGGCAGAAAACACAAAGTCAGAATTTCCTCTGGCAACCAAAGTGTTAAAAACACAAACAACAACCGTTGAAAAAGATAACGGCGAACCACCCTAATATTTTAAAAAATATACCACATGAAAATTTGTTAGATACTAATTTCCTTAAATTCGAAAAGGAAAGTACAACAAAAACTCTGGGGATCCAATGGAATGCGATATCTGACCAGTTTTCATACACTACAGAGTCAATATCTGCATTATCCGCCATAACGAAGCGACAAATTCTATCCTCTGTGGCGAAACTTTTCGACCCCGCAGGATGGCTTTCGCCAGTTATGATACAAGCAAAAATTCTAATACAAGAATTATGGCTAGATGGAACCGACTGGGACGAACAAATAAAACCACTTCGTTTAGAAAAGTGGTCCCAGTTTGCAAACAATCTAAACGATATCTCACAGATACAAATCCCACGATGGGTAAATTATGCCCCAGAGCACAAAGTCGAGCTACACGGCTTCTGTGACGCTTCTGAAAAGGCATATTGCGCAACTATATATATTCGCACACAAAGCGACTTTGCGACCACAAGCCACTTGCTAGTAGCAAAAGCAAAAGTAGCTCCGTTAAAAACAATAAGTCTGCCACGACTTGAACTGTGCGGAGCGCTACTACAAGCCAAACTAGTATCCATGGTGCGAATGCATTTAAATATGGCAAAATACAAATTCTATCTGTGGTCCGATTCTGAAATTGTACTAGCCTGGTTAGAAAAACCACCACATGCATGGAAGACGTATATTTCTAATCGAACGTCTCAAATACTTGACCTAGTGGGATCAGCCACTTGGCGACACGTAGCCAGTGCTGACAATCCTGCCGATCTAGATACAAGAGGGTGCAAACCGCTGCACCTTACCACCAGCCCCCTCTGGTAGAATGGTCCCCGATGGTTAACAGAATCTCCCGATTCTTGGCCACAATCGCCCATGCGCAATATAATAGCCCCAGAAAGTCGAAAAATCGACTCCTTTCACACAGCAGTGGAGGATACTGACATCCTTGAGCGATTTTCATCGTTCTCCCGAGCCCTCAGAGTAATCGCCTATATGTTAAAGTTCATAGAGCGACTTAAAATTAAAACTAAGGGAGTTCCCTCAGAGTACCCCCAATGCGATAGATTGACGCACCTAGAATTGCAAAAGGCAAAGGTCGCTCTAATTGCATCAACTCAAACGCGCTACTTCAGCCGCGATATAACACTATTAAGAGAATCAAAACCCATTGACTAAAGGAGTTCACTCTTAGTTCTAAACCCATTCCTCGACACGAAAGCTCTTCTTCGTGTGAATGGTCGGCTTGCCAATTCAAGCCTAACATATAACGAACGCCATCCCATGATTGTACCATAGAAGTCTCAACTTGCCACATTACTCATCAATTATATCCACATATTAATGCTTCATGCCGAACATCGTCGCATGCAACATATGGTCCGCCAAGAATTTTACATTCCCCGACTGAAGCCCCAAATAAAGAAGAGCATTTTCTTGTGCAAAATCTGTACCACGCACAAGCAAAATATGCGAATACAGATTATGGCAGCACTTCCCCCGGAACGCTGCAACTTTGCTCTGCCTTTCTCTATCACAGGTGTCGATTTTGCTGGGCCTTTTCAAATAAAGGCGTCCATGTTAAGGTCTCCCACTCTGATGAAAGGCTATGTGGCTGTCTTTGTCTGTTTTACGACAAAAGCAGTACACCTTGAGCTTTGTACTAATCTGACAAAGGAGGCTTTCCTTGCGGCATTTGCTCGCTTCGTCGGACGACGCGGTTTTCCATCGAAGATAATGAGCGACAATGGTAAAACCTTTATCGGCGCTCAAAGAGCCACCGAAAAACAGTTTGTGGACTTTATTCAACAAGTCTCACCTGAGATCGTACAAAAGTACGCACCACAAGGCATTAATTGGCAGTTTATCCCCCCAAGCGCTCCTCATATGGGTGGTTTATGGGAATCAGCTGTAAAGAGCTTCAAATCCCACTTAAAAAAAGTAGCTGGAATTTACAAATTCAATTATGAAGAATTCACTACATTATTAATTCGAATTGAAGCCGTTCTCAATTCACGGCCTCTCACCACCCTCTCGCACGATCCCTCAGATTTCACAGCCTTAACTCCAGGGCACTTTCTCAAAGGAACACCCATTCTGGCCATACCTGAGCCAGGCGTGGAGTCGCTATCCTTATTAAATCGCTCGGAAAGAATTAAAATTCATAAGTACATAGATGATCTCTATAAAAGATATCGTTGGAAGACTCCTGAACAAGCGCCAAAGCTTGGAGATTGTGTCATTATTCATGATGATTGTCTACTCCCTACCGAATGGCGGCTTGGTCGCATAGAAAAGCTACATTATGGCTCCGACGGTCATATAAGAGTAGTTGATCTCCGTACCCAAAGCGGAACGCTAACCAGACCGCTCGTGAAGCTGTGCTTTCTACCAACCGCAGATATAAACGAAAAAGCAAATGATAAACGATAAACCGATCATAATCCCGAAAACGCAATTCATAACCTTTTCAATAAATCGACGAAAAAACGAAAAGACAATAACTCGCAAACTCGACAACAATCCGTATATATAAGTATATAAGTATATAAACTAACGAGTCGATCAATATGACGACCCCTTCATGCTACCAAGAGTTGTAGAATGCCAATTTCAACTTATATCTTAAAACTTTATAAAACCCAATAATCTTTTCTACATAGATAACTATGGACGCAGATGCACCTATGCCAACGCCTGCTATTCGGTCAGCTATCAATGTGCCGCGACCTGGGGTTACTCCAGCGCCCCGATCTGTAACTGCAACCGCTCCTACAGCCGCTCCTCGAAGTAGCGCGCGACCGGCACCAACAGCAAACAGGGAATCGCAGCGCGTCCGGTGCATCATTTGCCGCTGCCCTCACCGACACTGCAACATTTTTAGAGGCATGCAGCCGATGCAACGCCAGCAAATTGCCCAGGCTCATGGGCATTGTCTCAATTGCTTGACAGCGGCTCATAACACTCAGGAGTGCACGTCCGTCAATCTGTGCCAAATATGCGGCAGGTTGCATCATACGTTGCTCCATCGCAACCCGAGACGTGACATCGGTCGGCCGCCTGCTCCGCGCAGCTCCCTCCAAGTAGACAACCACTACCTACTCGGGCAATACAGCACCGACGACCAGCAGCCCCTCCTGTGTCCCGATTAAGGAGCCACCGAAACGAAGCACCGATGATGCGCCGGCACTCTAGGCCGCAATATCGCCGCTCTACGGGACTGAGCAACGTTGTAGCAACGCTGCAACAGCTGCAACGACTCTTAGGCTAAACATTCGCCTAGGGGGGCCGGGATGGCTAAATGAGCTATAAGCCTTCCTAGCAAACAACCCTGCACAAGCCCACACAGCACTTCACAAGCAACACTGACACACACCACACAATACCATCCACTCCTGAAAACACCACACACCAATACATACAACTTTACACATTTCACCGAGGGATACCAACACACACCACACCACCAACACACCCACGATCTCACCACTCTACCCAACCAACAAAAGGGATCGACGACTGGATACGGCCCCTTTTTTTCGATCGATCGCCGTCGTATACGCATCATCCGAATCCTGTTCTGCGCCACCCCGGAAATATATATCGTTTTTTTAAAATTAATTTTAAATAATTTTATAGTCTCAAAGACGATAATAAAATAGCGGATTTGAAAATCCTCTATACGAGTATACATTTGAGTGAGTGTTTTGGTGCAATTTAGTACCCGAATAACTATATTGAAATACTTTGAATTAACAGAAATAATGAGACAGCGGGAGGATCAGGCCTTTGCAATTGCATTAAACCATATGGCATCTGGTACTATGACAAATGAGGACATATCACTCATTGAAACTCGAATAGTTAATTTCGAAGAAGTTCCCGATGTTGCCATACATTTATTTTGGTCCAATGAAGAGACAAATAATTTCGATGCCCTTAAGCTCAGTCGAATCCCAACTGAAGCTATCCTTTCAACTGCAAAAGACTCAGTTAAAGGAATTGGTATAAATGAAAATGATAATATTTTGGAAACAGTTAAACTTTTCAAAACTTCTGAAACGCAGGGACTGCCCTATGAATTGACACTAAAAACATCCGCCAAATATATAATTACAGTGAATATAAACACGTGTGATGGCTTGGTTAATGGGGCAGCTGGACAACTTACGCATATTGATTTCCAATATTCCTTTTAAACAATTCTGTGAATTAAATTTTTGGAACCTTCTGTTGGTTTGATAGCACGATCAAAAAAGCCTCATCCTCTAGAAAGTTCTTACACACCAATTGAAAAAGTTTTAAAATCTTTTCAATATAAAAGAAATGAACAAATTTCAGTTGAAAGAAGTCAGTTTCCAGTTGTTCCGGCTGAGGGAATGACTATTTTTAAAAGTCAGGGTGCCACATATAATAAAGTTGTAATTCATACTCGACCCAGAATGCCTAGAGCTTCAATATATGTCACTTGCAGTCGAGCTACTACTGCAGAAGGTCTATTCATCATAGGAAATTTTATTCCTCCTAACAAATTTTCTGAATCGGATCCTGTATTTAAGGAACTGAGGGAATTGAACACAAATAAAGCTCTGAGAACAAGTTTCAGTTTTATGAATTCCCGAACATCAGGACATCAAATTTTATTCCTTAATGTTCAGAGTCTTCATACTCACATTAATGATATAAAAAGCGACTGTTTGATCTTCAGATATTTTATGTTTTGTAGAAGCTTGGAGTTATCCGTGCGAAAATTTTGATATACCAGGATTTACTCCAATTAACGAGCTGAGGATAGATAGCACGGAAACAAACAACAGAAATAAACGGGGCATTATAATATATGCAAAGCATAGTATTGCTAGCACTATAGAACAAAAGGCTGTAAAGAAAATTTATTCAGGCCGCAAAGTTTTAGAAGCGGTTTTGTTTAAATGTTTCAGTATTAATATTCTGGTTCTATACAAGGAAGTCCTTACTTCTGAGTTATGCAATCAAAATGTGCCAATTGTTGGAGATTTCAACATTTGTTTATGTCTACAGGGAGTTCAATAGGAAATCTGCTCCAAGAAAAAACTTTAGTCCCTCCTTGGTGCAGAATATTCAACTACACCTGCCGGTACACAAATTGATAGGGCATTTTCAAACATGGATCCTTCCCATGTTAATGCAATTACTTTTGAGACTGTACACAGCTATCATGACAGTATTTGTGTCTCTATTTCCAACTAAAGTTTTCAGACTTAGTGCAATAGTTCTTCATTTTTTTTTTCAAATATAATCGAATTGGAATGGTATAGGAATTTTGACAATAGTTTTTAAGACAATTTTAAGAAAAATACGTAAATAATCTAATTAGGAAAATTTAAATTATATGTATAATTTGTTATCATATAAGACATTATTGTACAAATATGTGATAGAAATTATATAGTATAAGGAGAAAAGAAATATAATTTGGATATATGTATAAGAATCTATATACAAATTTATGTTTAATATTGTAAATATTATATACAAATTAATATAATAATATAATTTTTAAAGTTGTTAATATTTATTATTTTTAAGCTAAACATGTATAATAATATCGATAAAATAAATAAAAAATGTCATTCATTGTAAAAAAAACGATTTATTTTCATACTCCGATTATTTCATACAGTTGTAATTCATTCTATATAAAATAAATTATAAGCGTATACAACAAAACACAATAACGATTGCTCTAATTATTAAAATATATAAAGAAATCTCAAACGAGTATACCATTTGACTATGCAAGAGTATAAAATGTTCGGTTGCATCCAAACTTAGCCCTTCCTTACTTTTTATATTATTATTTTAAAAAAGCTCCCTGGGTTTCATCAAGGGACTTTGCATACCATCACCATTCAAATGGAGTAAAGTCAGCCGGATGTTTGAAAATCCGGATATTAGTTATATGGGGCTAAGTCAAGTTTTCGCCCAATTTTATCCATTTAGGTACATTGTTATGAGTAAAACACGCACTGTTATTAAACTCTCGCAACTTGTTGCTACAGAGTATAATAGTTTTGTTCACCTAACGGTTGTTTGTATCACCTAAAACTAATCGAGTTAGATATTGGGTTATGTATATATAAATGATCCGGATGAAGAGACGAGTTGAAATCCGGGTGACTGTCTGTCCGTCCGGCCGTCATAATAAAAAAAATTCACTGGGAACAAATGTTTTTAGCATCTCTATAGACGGTATGAAAATGGGTGATAACCCCGCCCACTCCCCATATAACGGTACTGTTAAAAACTACTAAAAGCGCGATAAATCAAGCACTAAACAAGTTAGAGACATTAAATTTTTATTTCTGGGATGGTATGAGATGACTTTATAGGAACCACGTTCAAAACTAATTAGTGGGTGTGGCACCGCCCCCTTTTAGGTGAAAACCCATATCTTTTGATCTGCTTAACCGATTTCAACCAAATTCGGTTCATAATGTTCTTCTCATATTTCTATATTATAGTACGAAATCGGGTTACAACCACGCCTATTTCCCATATAACAGCATTTTAAATTCCATCTGATGTTTTCACTTTCCAGTATGCAAATCAAGCAACAATGATTATATCGGCGTAAAACTTTGCGTGAATAATACGTTTAAAGTATGCCACTTTGTGACAAAAAATTGTCTTAATCGAATCAAAACTGTTCAAGCCCCTAGGTACTGAATATGTGGACCCCAGTGCCTATAGCTGACTTTTTACCGAAAATATCGGTCAACATGGAACAAGGCGGCAAGATCCACAATGAAATCTAAAACGAGTATACCAGTTGACTTTGCGAGAGTATAAAATGTTCGGTTACATCCGAACTTAGCCCTTCCTTACTTGTTTATTTATTTATTTATATAACAGAAAGATAATTATAAATAATTATATTACAGTTTAAAAGTTAGCAACAAAGGCTATCGGCCTGACGATAATATATATTCGGTAATTAACTAGGTAAAAAAGGATAAAGATTTAAAAGGAAGTTCTTGAGTCACAAGTTGTCTGTCAGTACGATAAATTTAACTAAAATATGATACAGTAATCCAGTTTGGTATATAAACTTATGCAAATCTTTTAAATTATCTAAAGAAAATTCTGTTCGCCGATTTGATGGTGTTCTGTGTTCTGGAATATGCTGTTCCTAGCGTTTGAGTACTTCTGCATTCATCAAGGATGTGGTTGATTTTCAGAGGACAATTGCATGCTTGGCAAGATTGAGCAGCAGAGCCACTTAGGAGATGTTGATGTGTGATTGCTGTGTGTCGTAGGCGTAACCTAGTGAATATTTTTATTTACTCTGTAGAAGATCTATTTGGAATAGAGGGTGCGACGCCGTATTTGTTAATAACTCTGTAAGCGTGTTTATATGTTGACCAGATTTCCGCTGACTTTCTTTTTATGTAGTTTTCGACAGATTTTCGAACGTCTGATCTAACATGGTGGCGATAGTTTCACTTGGGGAATGGCAAGTATGTTTGGCTGCTACATTAGCATATTCATTATTAGAAATATTCATTATCAGAAATACCACAATGGCCAGGGGTCCACATTATTTTTATTTTGGAACTTTGTTCTATTAATTTCTCACGTGTCCTTTGGATCAAAGGTTCGTGATTTTTTATATAATATGTTAGTAACCTTATGTTATGCCAAATTCGCCTTGGAGACAATGAAGGGTTAATGGCGTTGGTTATTTGCTGAAAACACTCTATTTTAGATTGTTTGGAGTGATACCTAAACAAAGAAAACCGTGATACCGCCCAAGCCTGCTGCTTTTTGCTCGTAAGTAGTAAAATATTCTTATACCACCAAGTACAGATGGTTTACGGATAAAGTTTTTTGCTTGGGATATATGCAAATGAGATGCCAAACCAAAGATTTTTTTTTATAAGAGCTGCTTCTTTGTTTATATTTTCAGAGACGGGGGTTTGCGCAGATATGACATCGCAGCAAGTTTGAAATTAGGGCCTATCCGCTTTGTCTATGCTAAACTTTGGTGATTTTTGGATTTTTTCTTTATTTAAGATAGTTTCAATAGTGGTTATGATCGGGAAATGGTCACTTTCGTAAAGATATTTTAGGATCTTCCATGAACATTTCGGTGCTAGGTTTGCTGAACAAAACATTGCGTCCACATTTGTGAAACTTTGGTGAGTTGAGAAATAGGTAGGTAAGCCATCATTGAGGACTACCAAATTTGACGATAAGGGCACGTCTTCTATTATATTTCCTCTTTGATTGTCTGTGGTAGAACCCCAAAGAGCGTACAAAGCACCTAGTAAAATGATTGGTGTGGAAATATTTCTTAATATTGTAAGAATTTCGTTAGAGTTAAAACATTGACTTGGAGGTATATACAATACAATGATATCAACGTAATTTGAAAGCCTATATTAATTTCTATGGCAATTGTGGAAATAGATGATGATATATTTAGTTTGTTGTGGGGAATGCCTTTTTAATAAATATACTTATGCCTTGCTTATTTGTCGTATTTTGTGTATGATTGTGAAAGTATGCTACGCAGACGTGGGATGGAGTGGGGGTGCTGTTGAAGGGCAAATGAGTTTCGTTCAACTATACAATGCTAGGAGTTTACACAACATGCTAGGTGTTTACAATTATGGTGTTTTATAAGTAGTTGTAACTCATGGAAATTGTTCCAATATCCATTAAGATTCCATTGCAAATTAGTAGTAATTTTGTCTTATGAATAGGTCTTAAAATAAGCTGGAGGGTGCATGTATATTATATACAAGATTTTAAAATTTTTGTATAATGATACAATGTAATTTTAAAATATATATTTATATAATATATAATTTTTATTTATTTTTTTTTTTTAATTTTTTTTTGAATTGTGTTTTATTTTCTGAAGATTATTTTCATTATTATTCGTAGTGTCGCTTGAAATTTTCATCACCTAACATTGTTGCGCCATCTACGTGATAGACGTGTATGTGACTATTCCTCTCATTAGTGTTGTTGTTGTAGTTTTGGAGATCAAGAGGGTAATTATTTGTAGAGCTGAGATCTTGTATTGCCATTGTGTGGTGAAAAGAGCTAATAATTGAAGCATGATCAGTAAGTGTGTTTATTGGATGAGTGGGTGTGATTTGAGCAGGTGTTGAGTGAAAATCAAGTTTTTGAGAGTTGCTTTGGAATTTTTCTGGAATAAAGGTGTATTTGTGTTGGTGATTAGCGATTTTATTTATTTCTTAAGCAATTGAGTTTTGATGTTCTAATTAAGTTGAATTATTAGATTCAGAGTTTGTTTGTGTGTTTAAAGGACAGGTTGGGACTGTACCTGCAATGAATATATATATAATATTATTTGAGTGATTATTAGCTTTTAATGTTTGAGAATAGGTGGATTTATCATTTGCTGATTGAGATATAGCACTGGATTCGGAGCACGTTTCCGTTATTTTTTCGTTTTGAGAAACTGTGGAAGAGAATCTTTGATAATTTTCTAAGAAAGAATGAGTTGAGTTTCTATGAATCTTAATTGCTTCTCGCATTGTGCATTTTTTTGTTACTTTGATTTTGAGTATTTCTTTTGTCTGAAGAAATTTGGGTCACTTGTTGGATGTAGAGGGGTGATCGGCAGAGTAGTTAACGCAGAAAATACGTGTACATTTCGTGGGGAGTGAGGTGGTAGGTAACAATGTTCACTCCTTGAGAGCTTAGTTCGCTAATGATTTCCTCGATTGGCACATTATTCAGGAAATGTGCATATATTGTTCCTTTGTTGTTGTTTAGACTATCGTGGTTTTGACCTTGACGACACAAATACCCAGAAGATTTTGAAGTGCGAAAAATCTTTCAGCTGTAATCCTATTTCTTGCGAGTAAGAGAGTGTTTCCATCACGTAGTTCTGAAACACTTTCTATTTCTTTGCTTACTGCACAAATTGATTTGTGTACTGCAAAGCATGAATACTGCGATAAAGGTTTATCCTTATCGGCAGATTCTAAGACAATAAATTTAGGATCACTTTTTTAACAGTTGGGAGTTCTGGAAATATAAGATCAGTGTTACTGAATGTTTTTTTTTTGGTTTTTAGCTTTCCTTTTTTTTAATACCGGCACTGTCGGAAAGCAAAGTAAACCGATTTGTGCCCACAAGGGATGGCCCTGGAGCCATTTTGGCTAAACATTTAAGATTTCTTAAAAATAAAAATTAGATTTTCTTTAAAAAAAAATTTGCGGAAAGAAATGACTAAAGAAATTTTCAATGATATTTTTGGCACAATGAGTATTAACTCAAAACTTTGAACTAGCACGAAATGCACACGGTAGAGAAAGTTCGCTATGAGTGATAGTCTATGAAGATGTTTTTAATATAATTTTAGCTGACGCAAACTAAAATATTGCAATAAAACTAAGTCTAAGTTTGCGTCTTTCAATATACATCAAGAAGATACCAAATTTGATTGTAATTTATTCACGATTTCATCGAATAATGAATGTTCGTTTGCAAAATATATTGTTGTTGTGTAAATAAATAGAATTTGACAAAATAAAATATTGAATATAAGCTATTTTTGCACTATGGTATATAATGTGAAATATATATGTATAAAGGAATTAGTGAAGTGTTAGTGGATATAAAATTTAAAAATTTGAAACTGCTAGAAAAATTTTACGAAAAGCTGGATATCATGGTAGAGTCGCTCGAAAGAAACCATATACCCGCATAGAATTTGCTCATAATTATATAAATAAGTCGCCGGAGTTCTTTGCAAATTTTGCATTTTTGGCATAAAAGGTCGACAAATTGTGTGGCGCAAGTCAGGAACTGCCCTTGAAAGCAAAATCTTGTTGGTACAGTTAAACACCGAGGTGGCGGAATTATGGTGTGGAGTTGCATGGCGGCTGGTGGTGTGGGTCAGCTTGAATTTATTGAATCCACATTGGATAAATGGGGTTATTTAAACATTTTAAAATTTTTTTCTTGG
The DNA here is from genome assembly GCF_042242935.1 of Bactrocera oleae. Classification (NCBI taxonomy): domain Eukaryota; kingdom Metazoa; phylum Arthropoda; class Insecta; order Diptera; family Tephritidae; genus Bactrocera; species Bactrocera oleae. Next base: position 31,488,423 of record NC_091537.1, read on the forward strand.
ATTCTCTTCGACGTTTTGGTTTCAACAAGATAATGACCCGAAGCATAATGCGGAAATAGTTAGACTTTGGCTCTTGTACAATACTCCTAGATAACTTAAAACGCCCCCTCAATCACCTGACTTCAATCCTATTGAGCATCTATGGGATCTGTTGGAAAAAAGAATTCCTCAGCACACAATAACAAGTAAAGAGGCTTTGTGAAGTGTTATAAAAGAAGAATGGTCCCATATTACAGCTGAGGAAACAGATAAGTTGGTAAGATCAATGCTAAATCGATTGAGCGAGGTTTTGAAACAACGCGGCTATCCAACAAAATATTGAATTTAATTTTCCTTGCTCATTTGTAATTAATTTTAAAGCTGAACGCAGACTTAATGGTGTCTATATTTAATTCTCCTTACACTAAAATCCCGTTATCCCAAAAATGAAAATAGGAATATACATTTTTGTTTCTGCATTTTGAACTTAAAAATACAATATAAAGAAAAAATACATGTAGAAAATTTGACTGAATTACCTATTTACATTGTGTTTTTACTTCGCCTAAAAAATAGTGTCGGGTGAACGCAGACTTTATTGGCTATGTGTAAGTGTAAAATTTTTTAACTTTAAACGCACATATCTCAGAAACTTTAAGTTTTTCGCGACTATATCTGGTGATCCTCCTCTATCCGCCCATACCCATTTTATCCAAAAAATTCTGGAATCGTTTTCTAAAACCCACCCGAATTTTTTTTTGAAAATGTCGGGCTTTTTGTGATGGTCTCTACAACCGATCTAGGTTTTAATAGTAGTAGTAAAAAACGTAGAATTATAGAGAAAGTTCAATTGCGAATAAGTGTGTGTCCACAGCTAGCTCGAGAGGAGATATTTTAATAGAGGCGCGCGAACAGAATTGATCATTTATTGAAAATTATGCTCAGAGACTTGCTTTGTTATTATAGAACAATAAGAATCTCCATTCAATATAACACACAAATAGCCAAAGCCCAACTTTATAGTAAATCACGCAGCAACAATTCTACGTTATCTACATATATGAATGATAGAATACGAGATTACGACAAAAATTTCGGTTAGGCTGTGACAATAGTTACTAAAAGTTGAGAAACAGAAACATAGAACAGCATATAAATTGTAAACAAAAACGTAAACGCTTTTGTTAATTCGTGTAATAAATTTAAATTATTAGTTTTTGCTGAAATTTTTTTAGTGAAATGAATAGAATAATGTTGCGTGCAAAATATTACAATCCCTTTAATTATCAATTATGTTGTCAATAGATAAACATTTTTAATAAAAAATTACCAAAATATTTTCCCGCAACATCATTATGCTTATTTCAGTAAAACTTTTTCACTATAAACTAATAAATTAAGTCAATTACACGAATTTATAAAGTGTTTTCGTTGTTGTTTACAACAGGCTCCCATTCCAGAAAAATAACGTCACCTATTGATTTATAATTTAAGGTTGTACTAATAGATTTATACGATAGGACTAACTGCTTTATAAGTTAGATGTTTCAGTTATTTAACCGGTGAAATCACTATGAGCACTACACTAATTGTATAAAACGTGTATATACATTTCTTAGGCCCGTTTTCTCAATATATGGTTAAGCCTTAACCAGAACTCTATAGGCAATATGTTGAAAAATGGTTTTCTCAATATCAGGTTAGCAACCATTTGTCAGTTAAGTTCTAGTAAACGTTACCGAAAGAAGGAGTCTTGGTTAGTTTCGAACCAGAACATGACAGCTGTTAGCTTTAAAATCTATAAGAAAAAGCTGCTGCATAGACGGCGTTCAGACGGGGACTCTTTTGTCCCTCGTTAATCAACCAGAATGTGTTGAATAACCGATACGAATATTTTCAAGGTCAAATTTATAACAGGAATTTCCTAATCTTTAAGTATTAAAAATTCATAAATTCTTTACTCCATATTTTTGTCTATTTATCCACCTTCCTTGAACCCTACATCCTTGAATTAATTACAATTCTTGTTTTAAATTCTTTGTAGTAAATAATATGACAGCATCTTAATATTTTATGGCAATATAAAACAGTAAAGTTACCATTTTTATTACAATTACTTTATGTATACTGGTTTATTAATACATTTAATAGCGCTATATGTTATTAAAAATGTAAATTGAATATTTTTGAGTAACTTAATTTTCTTCTTATTTAAAATTTTGCAAAATATTTCTATCAATCTATGCATACATATTTGCATTTACGTACAAAAAATAGATAACAGAATCCAAATTTCTGAACATATGGTATATATTCATTTGAAACCGAGCGCTTTTGCAACCATTAAAAGAATTTGAAAGTGAAAAGGAATGCTGAAAAAGGTAGCAGCGAGCTGTTACGAACAAGAACACAAAGCGTGCCACGAGCGGCAGGTCCCTTCGTCTTTCCTCGTCGTCCCCTCGCCCACACTAAACCGATTTGGGTTACAAAAGAGTCTGTGTGTAAATTGCCACAATGTAAACACACTAAAAGTGGCAGTTCACACACGGACTCTTTTGTCGTCCAAATTGGTTTTTTGTGGGCTAGGAGACGACGAGGAAATACGAAGGGACCTGCCGCTCGTGCTCAAGTGGCACGCTTTGTGTTCTTGTTCGTAGCAGAACGCAGCTACGCAATTCAGCATTCCTTTTCATTTCGAAATTCTTTTGATGGTTGTAATAGCGCTCGGTTTCAAATGAATATACAGTGAATCAGTTAAGTTTAGGTACAGCAACAATTCGTACTAAAAATAACTAATTTCAACAAAACTAAAAAAACCGTTATGTACATTCTTAGAAAAGCATTATGCTCATCATTACTGAGTGGTTGTTGTGCAGTTATCTATCTTGTGGCGCCACTACTACTATGCTGTGAATTAAAAAAGCAGCCAAAATGTACTCAAAAAAATTTAGGGACACCTCATTCAGCGTGTCATGTTGTTTTGGATTTTGTTGCGTTTGATTAACTTTGTTTAATAATTTGTGTAAGCCGGACAGAGAACTGCACATTATCAAGTGTAAAAGCGTAAAAGGGTTAAAGCTTAGTGTAAATAGTTGCTGAAATAAAAAAAATGTGCCGCGCAAATGTCTTCATAAGCCAGATTCGTTTTCGGAGAATGTTGTATTCACCGACAAATCAAAATCCAACATTTTTGGGTCGGACGAAGTAATAAAAGCGTGGAAACGTGCCAATGCAGAGATGCAAGAAAATAACTTGATGCCTACAGTCAAACATGGTGGGGGAAACATCATGGTTTGGGGGTGTATGGCTGCATCCGGCGTGGGTAAATTAAAGTTTATTACAGATAAAATGGACAAATATATATGAACATTCTGAAGGAAAAATTGCGTGCAAGCGTGCAAAAACTGGTTCTCGACAGCAGCCGATTTCTGTTTCAATAATATAACGACCCAAAACACACACACAAAGCCGCGAATGGCTTTTATTGGGCTTGGGAATTGTTAGAAAAAATACCGAATCCCGTTACCCACTTGCTAACGAATACGTCCGGTACTGGTTCAGCCTCTAGATTAGGAATTGTGTATACTTCTGGCCAGCCGGTAAAGTAGTCTTTGACTACCAATACATATTTATTTGCAAATTTATTTGTGGGAAATATACCATCCATCTCATTGCAACTCGCTCAAATGGTGCACCCAGGTTGTACTGCTTTATATTGCTATGACTCTTGAATTCAATCTCAATCTTTTGGTTGCAATGCACTCAGCATAATTGGCCGTAACTGATTAAAGACAACCAACCCAATAAAACTCTCGCTTCTCTAACTTCTCCAAAGTCGTTGTTATTCTCAAATGCCCTTCACTTGGATCGTTGTGCAAAATGGGAGAATTTCAGGAATTCTAACCTTCATAACAACCATAAGGGCTCGAGACCTTCCATACTCGAGGCAAACAGCCGCACATCAATTTTATGCTGCCCCGCATCATGTGCGTTTGATGATATACAAAGCCCTCAAAATAGAGATGCTTTTTAAAAATTCAGCCATTATTCCGCCCTCTGCAGCTAAAATTTGTTTGCGGACTAGGCACTTTCTGTAATGTGATTTGAAGGACTGGATAATTCCTGTAACATATAAAAAAGAAAAAAATATTTGGTATGAACTAAAATTGGCAAATATAACATACCTTGGTCCAAAGGTTGAATTAAACTTGTAGTACAAGGTGGCATAAATACAATTTCAATGCTTTTTGGTTCAAAATCTAATTTGTGGCATGAAGCATTATCAATTAAGAGTAATATCTTTTTATTTTTTATGGTAAACTTATCATCTAGCTCTTTTATAATTTCTCTCCATATAGTACTGGTCATCCACGCTTTTTTATTAAATTTGTACGGGATAGGAATGATCTTTCCCCTAAAACATCTTGGGTTCTTATATTAGCCGATTGCATACACATATTGGTTTGTAGCAATACAGTTGGTTATAAAAAGCAATGTGATTCTCTCTTTTGGCGTCTTAAACCCGCTGGATGCTTGGCTTCCCGCAACGTAGGACCCAGTAGGCAGAGCTTTATAAAAAAGACCCGTCTCGTCAGCGTTATAAATATCTTCTAACGCATACTTTTGTAGTAAAAGTGGGGGGACATTTTGCTTAAATTCTTCAGCCGATTGACTATCCCCGGAAGCAACTTCACCATGATGTTTTCTAAAATGTATATTTTCGTTTTTCTTCCACCTTTCGAGCCAGCCCGGACTAGGTTTAAAATCAGGTATACCCAATTTTATAACAAACTGCTGTGCTTTTTCAAAAAACACTGGACCAGTTACTCTGGCGTTGGTCTCCATCATTTGATTGAACCACATCGACATTGATTTATTAAGCGTTTCATATTTTGACTTTCTGGCTCTTTTTTGTTCCAAGTTTCTACAAATGTAACTTTTCTGGTTAATTTCCTCTGACTTCTTCAAAATTTTTGAAAGAGTGCTGCTTGCGATATTAAACTTTTTTGTTATTTCGCTCCGGGTTTTGCCACTGTTCATTTCTTCCAATATTTTAATTTTTGTTTTTAGGGACAAAGTATTTCTTTTTAATTTTTCCATTTTTCTTATTGAATTTAAAAATATTTAGAAAATTATGCAAAACAGCAGTTTTCCAAATGTCACAATATCAGCGTTGCCACTTATAGGATTCAAAGTATTGTCAGCATAACATTTTACAATTTTTTCTATTAAGAGGTTTTTTTATAAGAGTAGACAAGTTTTCGTGATAAAAAAATTTGTCTTTTATCCGGTTTTTTCTTATAAGCGGTCCTCTTTTAAGCGGTCTTTTTTGGTTGAAAATACTTGAATGGTTCACGGTGTTTTTAATTTGTTTCTTATAAACGATATTTTCTTAAAAGCGGGTTTCTTATATGCGGAGTGCACTGTATATTGATATGAATTTCATTTTGCGAATTTTTATGAATGCATGCAAAAATGATAACACTCTATTAAATTATGTAATTTTCAAAATAATATTTATAGTCAGTTTGGGCGTTGAATAATATTATATAGTTTTTACATAATATGCATTCCTAATCAATATTTTGTATTATAATTGTTACTATTAGTGATTAGATTTATTAAAACGTCTACATCTTTTATCATAATAATCTTAACATGTATGTTGAACATGCGCATTTGAATGTACGCATTCAGAAATTCAAATCATAATTTTATCACTTATAAATACACTATATGGGCGCGAGTTAATTATAATTGAATCATGTTGTTGTGTTTTCTGCACCGTCAGGGCAAGTTCTTTTATTCGCACAAAAACTAAGACTGATTACATATATCTATTTTAGTGTTTTTTATACTACTTTATGGTACTAGTTTCTATTTGCTGTCTGCTATGCTATTTGAAGATAGACACACTATCTACGGTCGATTGTTTTGTCGTTACAAACGGTTCCGAGAGGATAGCGTGTAGGAGATAACAATCGTTATGTGTGATACCATTTCTATTTCACACCATGTGTGCAGCAGATGTTGGGATTTCTTATCACTATTTGTTTATGTGTGGTTCAGCATAAACAAGAGATGTTTTGGTCATTTCTGTTTAATGAAACGTTCCTTAACTCTCCCCTGTGTTAAGATGAAATGTCCTCATTTCAAGTCATCTGGGCTTGGAGTTGACGAAGTTCGATCTCGTATGTTTGGCGGAATAATCGTTCTTTTTTATCTTCTAGGTGTGCTCGATAGCATTCACATAATTTTACAGCAGCATAGATTAATAAAGCTAAAGATATTACAATAAGTATTAGGTACAATATGGACTTTTCTGGTTGTTCTTCAATAGGAATCATGTATTTATACATTTTTTGAATATTTGAAAATGTATAATCTGAATTGGAGGTTAATATTTTCAGAACTTCTAATTGTTCACCTTGGTAGGCATGAATTACATCTTTAATTTCCTGATCGTGATTGAAATATACCTTATTATCTAAATTAGTACTATGATTAAATTGTAACAGGTTTGGACCATTAACACGTTGTCCGTTCCACAAATGTTCTCCATCAATAATTATATTTCCGTGATCTAATACAATAAGTGGTCTATTATTTTCTTGAATAACATTACATTTTGCCTTTTTATTTTCAAGCAATGGGATGGTACAGTTGTCCGGAGACTCCTGTTTACAAATATTTAATCCCAGATAATTTTTACATTTGGAAGTTCTTTTGAAATTCGCTTCACATTTTGCAACTTGAGAGTCCAATCGGACTTTGCCGTGTTTGTATGCTAAAGGTATTAAGTTATATAATTTACAGTGGTTATTTATTACGGGATATTTGTATATTGTAATTATAGCATCTTTGTACATGCATACATGAATATCAGAATATTCTAAAATATTAATTATGAGTATGTTAAAATCTTCTATGGAGAAGAGTTCTTGAATGTCTTTGAGGTTTAGAGTACCAGAATAAAAGTATCTTGTTTTTGCAAAATTAATGGTATTCGTGATTGTTTCTAATTCCTTGTAAACTTCTGTAATAATTAATTCTTCAGTAATTGACTTTGGGTCTAAAGTTTCTAGTATTTTTTCAAATTGACTGTTAATTTTCCGTTGTTGAATTATTATTTTCTATCAATGATTGAGTCCTGTCTTAATCTCTATAAGGTCGTCATGGTCAGGAGTACCGGTGACAAACTTGAGAATAGAACCTAAAAATTTTAATGAGCGTTGGAGTCTACGATTAGAAGGTATAAGCTGTGCCTTAAGTGTCTCTATTTTATTAATAAGAATTATTTCTTCTTTGTTCTCTTCTGCAACGTATTTGGATTTCATGATATTCTCGTATGGACCTAGGTATTTTCAAATAGGTAGACCGGATCGGTCTCTGTTAAGACATACTTCTTGAATTTAAGATCAGTGATTAGATTGGAATGGGATACAACAAATGATAAAAATAGATTAATTAATACCGTGCCGGAATTCATTGTGTGGCTTGTTTGCGGATGCTATCTTAATGAATAATTTTCCCTCTCGCTGTAAGGATCGTGTCCCCGCGATCTTTTAACTTTGTACTGATTATATCGCTTAGCAATTTTGTTCCTGCGATCTGTTCTGGAATATATGATATCTTCTGGTTTATACGTGATGTTTTTCCGTCCTTTGTTGTGATATAGCAATAGCTTCTCCTGATTGTTCTGAAGGATTTCTTTAATCTCTGGATACTTTTCGCGATTAAAGAAAACTACTTCAGGTTTGAGTCCTGTAGACGAGTGGATTGTAGAATTATACTGTCGGATGGCGTTAAAAAGTTCTTCACCTGGAGTCGTATTATTTTCACTAGCTAAACTCGTACTGATTTCAATCAACGTACTGTGCAACCGTTCTACTTGAGCGTTAGTTGTCGAGTGTATGTTGTATATGTAGTCGAGTATAAACGGCCTTTGCCATGTTGCTGATAAATACATTTTCGTTATCAGTCATTAAATGTTTTGCATTTGGATACACTTGTGCAAGTATTTCTTCTATATGTTCGTGACAGTTTGCTTTGGTATGAATTTTTCGGAGATAGCAGTACTTCGAATATTTGTCGGTAGAGCTTATATACATACAATTATTCATGTGAAATATGTCCATCTGTATATATTCTCCAGTTTTTATTGGTATTGGTGTTTTTCCAATAGGTTGTCTGTTTGGTTGTCGTTCGTATTTGTTTGACAAACAAATTTGACAGTCTATCGCTTCTTTCTTGCACATTTCTTTGATGTTAGGCAAAAAGTAGTTAAGCAATATTTCTTGCACATTGTTTTTATAATTTCGGTGTGCACGTCTGTGAGTTTTTCCTGCTAATTCTAATTGTTCGTGTTGGTCGGTAATGTCAATTAGCAAGTTTGGTGCTATCACAAAGGTACAATTGGGGAAGTAGGAAAGAATGTCATCCTTAAAGTGGAATATTAACTCTTCATCTATTCTTAGCGCGTTAGTTACATTGGGTTTAGCGACTTGTTGTAGCTTTGTTAAAAAATCTTGCTTATTTTTGTAATAAAATGTGTGACGCGTCCTACCTGGAAATGTGGTTTTTTTTTTTTGGTCAGTTGGAGAGCTCTGTGCTGAATGTTGAGAACAATCTGTTGTATTGTTTATTTGTTGACGGGAGAGTGCGTCAGCTACTACATTTTGGTGACCAGGTTTGTAGACAAGTTTGGGACTAAATTCCTCAATAAAGTTCTTCCATCTTTTGAGTTTAGTATTCGGATTTTTTTCCGAAATAGAATGAATGAGTGATTGGTGGTCAGTATAAATGGTTAAATCAATGATGCCATATAAAAAATTGCGGAGCTTCTGTAGCGCCCACACCATTGCAAGAAGTTCTTTTTCGTTTGTGCTGTAATTATTTTCAGTGTCGGTTAACGTTCGAGAAATAAAAGCAATAGGTGGAAGAAATTGGGAGAAAACTGCTCCAATTGCTTGGTTACTGGCATCGGTAGTTAGTTCAAATGGTTTGGTGAAGTCAGGCTGATAAAGTTCTACCTGTTCCTGCAGAGCATCTTTTATTTTTTCTATGGCGGTAATTGCCGCTTCATTGAGCTTTACGTCTACTCGCTCACTTTGATTTTTTGAAATCATTCCTGAGTCACCTCGTAGGTGTATAGTTAGTGGTTTAGTGATTTGTGCGAAGTTTTTTACAAATTTCCTATAGTAACTAGCCAATCCTAAAAATTATCTGAGTTCTTTTAAGGTTTTTGGCATTGGGTACTCTTTTATAGCTTGAATCTTTCTTGGATCAACCGTTACTCGGTTATGTTTAATTATGTGGCCAAGGTACTCAACGGAGTCTTGGAAAAAATGCGACTTTTCGTCCGAAATTTTCATATTAGCTTCATGCAGTGCATTGACTATAGTTCGAATATGTTCTATGTGTTCTTCAGGCGTAGAAGAAAATATTAAAACATCGTCTATATAAACGTAAGCAAATTTACCGATATATTGTCGCAAAATGTCGTCTACGCATCCTTGAAAGATTGAGGGTGCGTTCTTAAGTCCAAACGGCATCCTAACAAACTCATACTTTGCGCCATTCACTTCAAATGCGGTTTTTTCGCGATCGGATTCCTTTATTAAAATTTGATGGAATCCTGATTCTAAATCAATGGTCGAGAAAACTTTAGCTTTACCTAAATTTTGAACTGGTATATAACTGGTCATATTAATATCAGGTATAGGGTAGCGGTCGTTTGTAGTATGTGCGTTAAGTTTTTGGTAGTCGACCACCATTCTCCGTTTAGGTCTACCATTGTCGTCTAATCCTTTCTTTGGAACAGTCCAAATAGGGGAATTGTACGGACTTTTACTCGGCTGAATTATTCCATTTTCTAAAAGCCTATATATTTCTTTATTGACAAAATCATGGTCTGCCACGCGGTAAGGGTATTGCTTTGTCCAAATGGGATCTTCTGTTTGCGTCCTAATCGTAGCTTGGATAGTGGTTGTGAAGGGTAGGGTGTCACTAATATTTTCATTTGCTTTCATTACTTCCTTAATTTCCTCCTCATACTTGGCATTATCTACAGTATAATTAATGAAAGGTTCCTTTTTTCCTGCTACTTTCTTCTGGTACTTTAAACTATAATCAAAGAGGTTAATCTCTCCCTTAATTAATCTGAGGCCTTGTTCACCTAAGATCATGTCGAATTCATTTAATTCGCCTATTTCAAAGAATACTAAGTGATGCCCGTACATCGTGATCACTTTTTTTGAATCTATAACCGAATAGCCATGTAGAGTTTTTGTTCTAAATGGTTTTATTGGTACTGACTTACCTATGTTGCAGTTCTTATTAATGTAGTTATTGGTGGATCCAGTGTCTACTAGTAAAGTCACGGGTGTGCCTGTTAGTCCGCATTTCGTCTGGATGCATGGCAACCCGTTTATTCGCCTAAAAAACTACTCCCAGATTCAAAGTTTTCCTCGTAGTTGGAGATGTTCACAGATTCAATGTCAGCTTGTTTGGTTTGGTTGATTCGCTGTAGTTTATTGTGGTTAAAGTTTTGGGATGATACGTTTCTCTCCCTTTTAAATGGATTTTGTTGGTGAGGCGGATTTCTTGTTGAGTGTTGATGCGTTTGCTTCACGTATTGGTGTGAAAAGTCCACTTCCATAGGTATAGGTTTTGGTTGCTGTTGGCCATTTCGCTGGATGTAGCTACCGGAATTCTTTCGCTCTTCAAACGTTGGTTGCCGTTGAGTATTAACGCGATATGCTGGTCTCAGTTGACGATCATTCCTTTGGTGATGAAAGGTGGTCTGACCTTCATATCTCGAATCATGTCGACGGGGAACAGTGCTCTCGAAGTGTAGATCCTGATTGTCATGGTAGATGGTGCAAGCAATCGCATATGCTTCACCGAGGCTCTTTGGTTTATTTGAATAAAGTATACCTCTGGTGTAGTTGCTCCGGAGTCCCATAATAAATGTGCGGATGGCGTCATCACTCACGTCTGATAATCTTCCAGCTCGCATATTTTCTTCCATTGTTTCTATTTTTTGTTGAATCAATGTTAAGGCCTGATGTATTTCGTCGTGGAATTCGGTGAGAGTTTTACTTCCTTGCTTTTTCTTCATCATTATTTCTTTCAGAACATGTAGTGGTCGTTTATCCGAGTAGGTATAATCTAAGCGGTTGATTATAGCATAGAAATTAAGTTGAGTTCCGTTAACTGATAGAACTTTAGAAGCGGCTCCTGTTATTTTGGCTCTAATTATGCATACACAATTGTAATACTCAGGGCTGTATATAAATTCTTTTATATTCTCCATCTGTGTCCACACCTGGGTGCGCCAAGGGCTATATTCGCCCTCTGCTCCGTCAAATGTTGGTAGGCATCTAAAAATTTCTGTATTTATTAGGCTAGCCTGTGTGATTTGTGGTTTTAGAGCAGGCATGGTTGGTACCGTGTTCATCGAAACCTGTGATTGTGTCCTTAATGCATCGAAGTCGGTTTTTAACGAATTGAGTTGAGCCGTAAGGACATCAATGTGTGCTTTGAGTGTTTCTGCTTCAGTCATCTTAATAGCTTTTGCTTTCAATCGGAATGTATTTAATTTTTTGTTGTCGTCAAAGGCTGCTTTCTTTCTGTTTGATCGAGGTTTAAACATGTAATCTTCTTCCTTAGATTACTGTTGTTTCGTTCTTGTTGGATTCGGCGCTGTCCGCTTTTTCAGGATCTGTACTGGAAGTCCTACTTCCCGTGGTATTTTAGTTTTATCCTTCTTAAGGATCGCGGAGTTCCTGTCCTTTCAAGGATGTCTCCTGGCCTTTTTTGATAGCAAGTAAAATTTGCTATCCCGGTTGAGCCCCCAGTTAATTATAATTGAATCATGTTGTTGTGTTTTCTGCACCGTCAGGGCAAGTTCTTTTATTCACACAAAAACTAAGACTGATTACATATATCTATTTTAGTGTTATTTATACTACTTTATGGTACTAGTTTCTATTTGCTGTCTGCTATGCTATTTGAAGATAGACACACTATCTACGGTCGATTTTTTGTCGTTACAAACGGTCCCGAGAGGATAGCGTGTAGGAGATAACACTCGTTATGTGTGATACCATTTCTATTTCACACCATGTGTGCAGCACATGTTGGGATTTCTTATCACTATTTGTTTATGTGTGGTTCAGCATAAACAAGAGATGTTTTGGTCATTTCTGTTTAATGAAACGTTCCTTAACTCGCGCATTGATTCATATGTCCACATATATATGTATGTAATGCATACACAAACCAACCTACATATGAATATCCGTACACATATAAATATGTCTCCCGCAAAAACTACAAAAATTGTTCTACAAAAACAACAATCGTGACAAGTCAATATGTCAGCCAAATAGGCCAAGCCCAAATTTATAGTTAATCACACAATAACAACATTTTTATTCATGAACGCAAGCGTAGGCGACCTCGCTTCATTCATAAAAACAGACACCACCACATCTCCCCGAGCATGCGTTTGCCTACAAGTCTCTTTTCACTACAATAGCAAATGCTAACAAGTAAGAAAGGGCTAAGTTCGGATGTAACCGAACATTTTATACTCTCGCAAAGTCAAATGGTATACTCGTTTGAAATTTCTTTGTGGATTGACTGATATTTTCGGTAGAAGGTCAGTTGAATCCACATATTTAGTACTTAGGGGCTTGAACAGTTTTGGTTCGATTTAGACAATTTTTGGTCACAAGGTGGCATAGTTTAAACGTATTATTCACGCAAAGTTTTACCCCGATATAATCATTGTTGCTTGATATGCATAGTGGAAAGTGAAAGAATCAGATGGAATTCAAAATGGTGTTATATGGGAAATAGGCGTGGTTGTAGTCCGATTTCGCCCATTTTCGCACTTTAGAAATATGAAAAGAACGTTATGGACCGAATTTGGTTGAAATCGGTTAAGCAGATCTCAAGATATGGGTTTTCACCTAAAAGTGGGCGGTGCCACACCCACTGTCTAATTTTGAACGCGGTTCCTATAAAGTCATCTCATACCATCCCAGAGATAAAATTTAATGTCTCTGACGTGTTTAGTGCTTGATTTATCGCGCTTTTAGTAGTTTTTAACAGTACCGTTATATGGGGAGTGGGCGGAGTTGCCACCCGATTTCAACTATTTTTACACTGTAGGTAGAGGTTCTAAAAACATTTGCTTCCAGTGAGTTTTGTTATTATAGCATTAGCAATTTAGGAGATATGCACATTAAACCTTTTAGGGGCGGGACCACGGCCACTTTAAAAAAAAAAAATTAACTGCAGATGCCCCTCCCTAATGTGATGCTGTGTACCAAATAACAGTCTTGTATCTTATTGCGGAGCTTAGTTATGGCAATTTATTTGTTTTTGAGTAATGGCGTTGTGTGGGCGTGGCAGTGGTCCGATTACGCCCATCTGCAATACCAGCCGTCTCACGGTACTAAGAAACATGTCTACCAAGTTTCATAAAGATATCTCAATTTTTACTCAAGTTAGAGCTTGCACGGACGGACAGACAGTCACCCGGATTTCAACTCGTCTCTTCATCCTGATCATTTATATATATATAACCCTATATCTAACTCGATTAGTTTTAGGTGACACAAACAACCGTTAGGTGAACAAAACTATTATACTCTGTAGCAACAGGTTGCGAGAGTATAAAAATCATAAATTGAAAAAATTTCTGATGTTCTTTCGAGAAAGAAAAAGTGACAACCCCGCAAACCCGCAAAATACAGAAAAAAGTGGCAACAAAGCTTTTGTCGATTTAAAATAAATATTTTACAAATTTAAAATATTTTTCCGTGCCTCACAAAATTCTGCGTCAATATGTATGCATGCTCATATATAAACATACATACTTACGATGATTTGTTGGCAAAGCTGTTAGTGCGGCAAGGGAAGCGGTGACAATCGGCGGCCGTTCGTTATTTTTTTCGGCATAGCTTCGACCCCCGGTTGTCCGCAGTGGCGGATCCACAGGTGGAAATAAATGATAGTTCGGTAATAATAAAATATTGACGAAAAAATTTTATAGTTAATAGATCGAATCACAGAGTCCGCTACCATCATAAAACCAGAGCATGGAAAATAATTCTAATTCAAATTCAGAACAAGCCACTGGTTGTTTCTGACAACGGAGATTTCGCATAAAACAATGAGTATACATATTTGCATACATATTGTGGCGAACACGAGTACCAGAAAAATCAGAATTGACGATAAACTGCCAGAAGCAAAAAAGCGAATAGTTGCCAGAATGTTCTAGTAGCGAACTTTTGTTAAAAATTTACTATATAAGGGCTGTCAGATTGTGCAGCAGACACAGTTCCAGAGAACGTATATCATACTGTTAAAATTTCTCCTTCCGAGCCGACTGTGGTGAAACACTCTCATCGCATTTTGTTAGGTTTTGACAATTCACACGCTGGTCCGTAGTTGGACCTTCTCTATATTTTACGTTCTCTGACAGTTCTAATTAGAGTGTTGCCGTGTGAAGAGCAATTAAGCTATAAGCAATAAGTTGTAAGTTCGAATAGCGAGCAATAAGTGTTAAGTTGTTGGACTTGCAAATAAAGATAAGTGTGTAGCATTAAATTGGGTCTTTAGATTAACAATCCAGTGATCGAGCTCAAGAGTGAGTTATAGTTAGACGATTTATCGAGAAATCCGTTACAATTGGTGTCAGAAGTGGGATTGTCAAATAAATTCCCAAGGAGATAATTATTTGAAAATGGCCAAGTTTAACGATCTGAAGATTCCACAACTGAAAAAGGAGCTGGAGCAACGGGGTTTGGCGACGAATGGATTAAAAACTGAATTAAAATCACGGCTGAGAGAGGCCATGGAGGCGGAAAACATTAATGTTGAGGAATATGTCTTTCACATGGAATTAGAAGAAGAGACAACAAAGATAGAAGAAAAGGAAGAGGCTCAATGCTCGTCAGAGATTGTGGACATAAACACGGTTTTTGGTGCAATATCGCAAATGTCAACGCAAATATCGACACAAATTAAAGAACAGGATACACGTATGTCTCAAATATCAACAGAAATATCGACACAAATTAAAGAGCAGGATACACGTATGTCTCAAATATCAACAGAAATATCGACACAATTTAAAGAGCAGGATGCACGTATAACCCAACAAATAGCAGAGGTGTCATCCCAAATGTTGGCACAACAATCCCAATTGTCCTCGTTAGAAACGAGGTTGGAATAGCAGTTCGCAGTGCAAGATGCACGTATATCAGCACAGGTGTCCTCACAATTCGCAGCGCAAGATGCACGTATATCATCGCAGGTGACCTCCCAAATAGCAGAAGTGTCCTCACAGCCAATTATGTCGTCAGCTTCTGCCAAGGTAAAACCTCCATCCTTTGATGGTACTGTTCCGTTCCACGTTTTTAAGCTTCAATTCGACGGCATCTTTAAATAATTGGAACGCTGAAGATAAAGTAACTGCATTGTTCGTTGCATTAAAAGGATCTGCAGCGGAGATATTACAGACCATTCCAAACTGCGAGGCGAGTAGTTATGAAACGTTGATGGGTGCATTAGAAAGACGGTATGGTAGTGAGCACAGGAAGCAGATCTTTCAAATCGAGTTGCGAAATCGCCGCCAGAAAGCCAATGAGACTCTGCAGGAGGTTTCTACAGAGATTGAGAGGTTAGCTCACATAGCTTATGCACATAAATCCATGGAATACATCGAGAACACGAAAATTTAGACTTTCGTCAATGGAATACGAGATAACACTACACGATTCGCTGCATTAGCATGTCCAAAATTAACGTTTGCAGAAACCGTTTCGAATGCTCTGACACAGGAAACTGCATCTCTGCTTTGCAATCAAACATTTAAAGCTCACAAATTAGAAATATAGGAACACACTTGGGTGAACCAATTACTTGAAAAAATTGACAACATAAAGAAAGCACTGGAAAAATCTACGGAAGCGCATAAGAAAAATTATGGTGTGCTTAAATGCTTCAAATGCGGAAAAAGTGGCCATATTGCACGCAACTGTAACCAGCCCAATAATCCAGTTGGACGTAAACGCAAAGCTGAGGAAGATCAAGCAAATGTCAAATCAAACCAATCGTTAAACTAAAGCGAGCCAGCCGAGAAGGGCACGGGCTGGCTCCGGCAAGCAAATGCCCTGTAATCTCCATTTCACAAATAAGTAGGAATACGAGTAACGTTACCGTTAGTGGATGTGTAGACGGTAAAAAGCGCATACTGACTGTGGATACGGGCGCATCACATTCCATAATTCGATCTGATCTGGTTGAGAAAGAAGTGAGACCGTTACCTGGGGCAAAGTTGCGTACTGCAACTGGAGAAGATACCCTAGTTCTCGGAAAGTTAACGTGCGAGATCGTAATTGGAAAGGCAGCCGTGTTACACAATTTTATAGTAGCAGATATCATTGACGAAGTCATAATTGGAGTAGACTTTCTAGCGAACCAAGGAATCAAAATTGACATGAAAAACAGGATTATTTCCTATAGAAAAATGCAAGTGCCACTTATGTTCGGTTACGATAATAAGTACAACGTTAGACGAGTGATAACAACAGAGAGCTAGCAGATTCCACCAACATCAGAAGCAGTTATTTGGGCAGAAATAGATGGAGACTATGGGTCAAACAAGTGGTGGATTGTTGAGGACACAAAAGAATCTACACCAAACTTACCCTTAGGCAAAACCCTGGCTACGACAAGACAAGATAAACGTGTTCCAGTAAGAGTACTTAATGAGTGCAAGTTACCAATTAACCTCTCCAAAGGAGCTGTATTAGGGCAGTGTCAAGAGATTGAGGCCGTGATAAATTACACGTCTTGAGGAAGATTCCATGGAGGAAAACGATGTATCGAGTGAAATTAACGCATGGACTGAGGAACTAGAGGCAAACTATCAAACTATGACTAAACAACTTCTTCTCAGATACTCATCCATATTTGATAAAAACAATGCCAAACCAGGAAGAACCTAAGTTGTGAAACATTTTATTAACACAGGTGATGCAAGACCAATCCGCCAGGCTCCTCGAAGCGTTCCTTTAGCAAAACGTGAAGTTGTAAGCCAGACCATACGTGAAATGAGCGAAAACGGTGTAATCGAACCATCAGAAAGTCCGTGGAGCTCACCTGTAGTACTTGTGAAGAAGAAAGATGGCAACATGAGATTTTGTGTGGACTATAGAATGTTGAATGATGTAACGAAGAAAGACAGTTATCCACTACCTAGAATCGATGATACACTGGACTCGTTATCAGGCACAAAATGGTTCTCAACACTTGATTTGAAAAGTGGTTATTGGCAAGTGAAGGTAAACGAAGAAGACAAAGAAAAGACGGCTTTCAGCGTTGGAGATGGTCTATGGCAATTTACCGTAATGCCCTTTGAATTATGTAACGCACCTGCTACTTTTGAGAGACTTATGGACCAGGTACTAAAAGGATTACACTGGAAGACCTGTTTGGTATACCTCGACGATATCATCGTGTTGGGTAAAAGCTTCGATGAACACCTTAAGAACTTGGAAGAGGTTTTCCAACGAATAGCTAGCGTTGGTCTGAAGCTGAGTCCAAAGAAGTGTTCCCTTTTCAAAAAGGAAGTAAGCTACTTAGGACACAAAGTGACAACGGAGGGCATTTGCACAGCTAATGAAAAGATCGAGGCAGTAAGAGATTGGCCCGCTCCTAAAAATTTACATGAATTGCGGAGTTTCCTTGGACTATGTACTTATTATAGACGATTCGTTCCAAATTTTGCCAGCGTAGCTAGTAGCCTCCATGAACTCACGAAAAAGAACAGAGTTTTTGAATAGAATAAAGAACAGGAAGTGGCTTTCCCAACTCTGAAGAAACGGTTAAGTACTGCGCCAATGTTAGCATACCCGGTCCCAGGATCAACGTTTATTTTGGATACGGACGCTAGTGGATTTGCAGTAGGAGGCGTTCTATCAGAAGTCATTGATGGGCATGAGAAAGTGGTTGCGTATTACAGCCAGACCATAAGCAAGCCAGAAAGAAATTATTGTGTTACTCGGAGGGAATTACTGGCGTTGGTGAAGTGCATCAAACATTTTCATAAGTACCTTTATGGCCAGCGATTTCGGGTGAGGACAGATCATGCAGCATTACAATGGCTTCTACTCAGGATAATTCAGGAACCCTGAAGGACAGTTGGCACGGTGGATTGAGAGACTTCAAAGTTACGACTTCTCTATAGAACATCGCAAAGGTAGTAGTCATGGAAATGCTGATGCCATGTCCCGCCATCCCTGTAATCTGGAATGCAGACATTGCTCAAAAGCTGAGGCCAAAGAAGACATTATAGATGTCCGATTAATGACTACAACATCAGATTGGGATCCAGAGAAGCTACGGAAATGTGGTAACGCTAATTGTGTCGAGTGCATTGCTGCTAAAGGGCCGCGGTCCAGGAGTCATGGTCAGATGAAGCAGTACAATTCAGGTGCGCCGTTTGAGCGAGTAGCCATGGATGTAGCTGGTCCATTTCCTATCAGTAAATTAGGAAACAGATATGTTTTGGTAGTCATGGACTATTTCAGCAAATGGCCAGAGGTATACGCAATTCCTAACCAAGAGGCAGGAACAGTAGCGGATGTATTCATCAACAATTGGGTATCGAGATATAGTGTTCCAATAGAATTACATTCTGACCAAGGAAGAAATTTTGAATCAGCTCTAATACAGGAGATATGCCAGAAGCTGGGTATCCGGAAAACCCGTACAACTGCACTACATCCGCAGTCCGATGGCATGGTAGAACGATTCAATCGAACTTTGGAAGAACATTTGAGGAAAGTTGTAGACAAATATCAGAAAGATTGGGATTCAAAAGCATCCTAGAAGACGAGATGAGGGATATACATGCTATGGTGAGACAGCGCACCAAAATTATGAGCGATAAGATGAAAGCAAAATACGACAAGGCAATAAACTCTGAGGGTTTTATTGAAGGCGATTGGGTATTGTTATATAACCCACAACGAAAGAAAGGGCTGTCTCCCAAATTACAGTGTAATTGGGAAGGACCATACCAGGTTATTAAACGACTCAATGATGTAGTGTATCGCATAGAGACCATTGGAAGACCAAGGAATAAAATGAAGGTGGTTAGATTAGATTAGATTAATTTTGAGGTATGCACCGCGACCTATGGTCTATTGTGCCCTGCCCTAAGTCATATCGTATCATTTAGGCCCAGCATGTTGATAAATTCCAAAATTCTGCTGGGTGCTAGTGAGGCGATACAATCCCTGTGTGGAAACATGGATCCCAGGGCCTTGATTCTGCGTCTGCAGACTGCTGTGCAGTTCATCAGCAGATGTTCAGGGGTTTCCGGCTCTATGTCGCAGAACCGGCAGTTTGCAGAAGAGGCTATACCCATGTTGAAGAGGTGCTTCTTGAGCCTGCAGTTGCCGGTGTAGAACGCGACAAGTAGCCGGAATTTGTTCCTTGGGAGATTAATTATGGCTTTGAACCGTTTGAGGTCGTAACCCCCCATTAGCAGGTTGGCATGGTGCATGCCCTGGAGTTGTTGCCAATGTATCTCCCTGCCTGCTCTTTCCTTCCTACGGAGAAGCTCTTTGATGGTATGTGGACCAACCGCTATGAAAAGTTCCGGTCCTACCATTTTTGTAGAGGCCGCAGAGCGGGCCAACTCGTCAGCTAGTTCGTTCCCAGCTATACCCCTATGGCCAGGCACCCAAATAAAGTGCACTCGGTTGTGCTCTGATTGGCTGTTCAGCCGTTCTATACACTCCAGCACTAGAAGAGATCTGACCTGATAGGCAGAGATTGCTCGTAGTGCCGCCTGACTATCGCTGAGTATGGCAGTACTTTTATTGCGATAGTTGCGTTGGAGGTTTATCCCCACACACCGACTTATAGCATAGACCTCGGCTTGGAAAATGCTAGGGAAACTTCCCATGGGAATGGAGAGTTTGGAGCTTGGCCCAGCGATGTCCTGGGGCTGCAAGCCTAGTATCATCAGGTGGCTGTACACCATGATCGTGAGGCCTATTGTTACTTATGGAGCGGTGGTTTGGGCATCGAAAGCAGCGCAGACTTCGATAGGTCTTCAGCTATCGAAGCTGCAGAGACTTGCCTGCGTCTGCGCCACTGGGGCAATGCGCACCTGCCCCACCGCAGCACTTGAGGTCATGCTAGAGCTCACACCGCTCCATTTAGTTATCAATCAGACTGCGAAGCATACCATGCTGCTTATGACAGCAGAGGGGTATGGTAAAGAAAATAATCTCGTCTCAACAAATGAGTGCCTTAGAAGATAACACGCCACTGGCCCTCCTTCCAAGAGACGGTGTAACGAAGAGAGTAAACTTTACGAAAAAGTTTAAAGTTACTCTCGGCAGTAAGGCGAACTGGAGCGATTCCACACTTGACCAACTGCTGAGAGGTAGCACTATTCAGTGGTACACTGACGGCTCGAAAACACTAGAAGGAATTGGAGCTGGCATTGCGGAACCGCATACCAAGCTTTCCATTCCCATGGGCTGTTTTCCAAGCATTTTTCAGGCAGAAGTATTTGCCATAAGTCAATGCACAGTAATAAATCTCCAACGCAACTACCGGAATAAGAGTATCGCAATACTCAGCGATAGCCAAGCGGCGCTAAAAGCGATATCGGCCTACGTGATTCGATCGCTATTAGTGGAGGAGTGTAAAGGAAGGCTTAAGTGCCTAGCAGCTTGCAACCGTGTACACCTGATCTGGGTTCCGGGGCATAGAGGGGTAGCCGACAACCATGTATTGCGGTAGGGCCCCATACAATAAAGGAACTGCTCCGCACGGAGGAGAGTTCGAGCAGAGACAGTCACTGGCAACAGACAGCAGGGATGCGTCAAGCTAAACTGCTACTGGGAGGGTTCAACCTAGCCAGGTTCAGAGCAATTATAAACCTCCCCAGAGACAAACTCCGTCTCCTTGTCGCGCTCTACACTGGGCACTGCAGGCTCAAGAAACACCTATCAAACATGGGCATAGCTTCTTGTGGCAACTGCCGATTCTGCGACATGGGACCGGAAACACCAGAACACCTAATCCTAGATTGCACCGCAATTTGTAGACGCAGGCTCAAGGCCCCCGGTTCCATTTTTGTGACCAGAGATCACATTGCCTCAATAGCACCTAGCAAGTATCTGGAGTTTTTCAGGGTGCTGGGACTTTGGGAATGCATGTGATGGAGGAGAGGGCTCTGAAGTTTACTTCTTTGGTATAGCTATCCCTTGGGAGAAGGGCTAGTGGTATTTCCTCACTAAGCTCTTTCATCTGCTGGGAGGAGATTACCTTCCCTTTGCCAGCTCCCTCTGATGTCATTTGGAGCAGAGTTCGTTTTGCAGTCTGTTTGATTACCAAGTGTAGCGGTGGAAGTTCTAGCATGACTCCCAGTGCTGCGGTGGAACACGTTCGCATTGCTCCCGACGCGCAGATGCAGGTAAGTCTTTGCAGCTTCGACAGTTTAAGTCCTACCGAAGTCTGCGATGCTTTAAAACCCCACGATACCGCTCCATACGTGATAATCGGTCTCACGATCATGGTGTACATCCACCTAATTGTCCTTGGGGAGCACCCCCAGGATTTTCCAGCAAGTCGGTTGCACACCATGAGTGCTTTTGTAGCTTTGGTTAGGGTCTGGTCCACGTGCTGATTCCATCGTAAAGTGGAATCCAGCGTGAGGCCCAGATACTTGACCGTGCTGGCCATCTCCACCACTCTACCATCCAGGGATATATTTCTGAGGCCTGGCAGTGACCTCCGTCTGGTGAAGGGAATGATTGTAGTTTTAGCGGGGTTGATGTTTAAGCCAACCCCACTACACCATCCCTTTGCCAGTCCCAGTCCCCTCTGTACGATATCGCAGAGTGTGTCTTCGCTTGGTTGTAAGTTCGAATAGCGAGCAATAAGTGTTAAGTTGTTGGACTTGAAAATAAAGATAAGTGTATAGCATTAAATTGGGACTTTAATTTAACAATCCAGTGATGGAGCTCAAGAGTGTGTTATAGTTAGACGATTTATCGAGAAATCCGTTACAATATGTTGCATGTAGACAAATTAAAATTATAATGGGTACACACATAATTATACATATATATGTATCAGAATATTTGCGACCGCTTGGTCTTTTCTTATGGGGTTATGTCAAGCAAGAGGTGTACAAAATCAAACCCAGAAATCTGACTGAACTGAAGCAGTCCATTAAATAGGTAATTGAGGCAATCCCGAATTTGGTGTCGCATATGCGTGGCTGAGCATGGAGGAATAATTAATTGTATAAAATAAATCAAAATTTTCTATACACTAAACAAAAAAAATGTAATGCATTGATTCAAAAGAAACTTATTAGGGTTTAGTTTTGTAATCCGTTACAATATGTTGCATGTAGACAAATTAAAATTATAATGGGTACACACATAATTATACATATATATGTATCAGAATATTTGCGACCGCTTGGTCTTTTCTTATGGGGTTATGTCAAGCAAGAGGTGTACAAAATCAAACCCAGAAATCTGACTGAACTGAAGCAGTCCATTAAATAGGTAATTGAGGCAATCCCGAATTTGGTGTCGCATATGCGTGGCTGAGCATAGAGGAATAATTAATTGTATAAAATAAATCAAAATTTTCTATACACTAAACAAAAAAAATGTAATGCTTTGATTCAAAAGAAACTTATTAGGGTTTAGTTTTGTAGCATGATTCGTGAGCCACCCTGTACATACAGAATATCTTAAAATTATATGCAAAGTCGTTTGCGTATTGTAAATATACGAATCTATAAACGTACATTTCTTAACATTGGAATTAGCATTATTTTTCTCAATTAACACTGAAAATGCTCAATTCTGCTATTTTTCAGTCTCCTGATGTTATTTGTGGCCAATAATTTTCTGTGGTGAAACACGCTTATCGTTTTCAGTTCCAGTGCAAAAAGTGAAATATTTTGATAATGGCCGCACTGTGAACCTTCTCTATAATCTACATTCTCCGGTAGATTGTTAACAAAATTTCGCTACTCGAACATTGTGGCAACTACGTATTTCGGTAACTAATTGGTTCTAGCAGTTTGTCATCAATTCGGTTTTGTTATGGCATTCTTGTTCGTCGCACTACATTTGTATTCTGAATAAAATTAAAAATTACCGGGGAATAAAAGAAGCTGCTGATTGCAAAAATGGATTATGAATTAGAATTAGTCGATTCCCTGTCAGCATTAGCTTATGAGGGTCCGTGCTTGAAAGTGAATGGTCTAATTAAAGCGCTGGAAGGCGGTCCTTGTGATTCTGATTTCCGTCTGCTTATTGGTTGGTTAACCGAAGAACTGCATGTCTTGCGAAAAACAGATGAACATGTGGCAGAGTTACAGGATCAAAGTGATTTCTCAATGGAACTTTCTGCTATGCTAAAAGAACTTGGATGCCCTTATCAACGTTTTGTTGCTGGCCCGTTAACCGGAAGGTTCGAAACTCGTGAGGCTTGTGCTCAACTACTAGACTACCTCTTAACAGAATTAATGGCAACAAAAATGTCTTATCGTTTGCGACCTTCCAAACAAGCACTTGTTATTCCTAAATCTGAAACCAATACGGCGCGTTCTCTGCAACAGCTGTCTCGAAATGTTGGACTGGGTAAACCACCAGATAATGTTTCCCCAAAAGCACTTTTTGATAAACTCAATTTTAAAGTTGAGGAGCTAATACGGCAAGCCAAACCCGGCGTATTGAGTGAACCATTATTGAATTTAAAACAATCTCTATCTGAAGCACAATGGAAAGAATTGGACGCAATACATTCTGATTTAGATGGGGAATATAATATGCGTAGACAAATGTTATTGACTCGCCTTGAAGTAACTATACAGAGCTTTCAATGGTCTGATAAAATGAGGTCAAAAGAAAATGAAATCGCTAGTCGTTATCAAAAGAAATTGCAAGAACTAGATCCTTTACGCTATGGTAGTAAAGATACAAATATTGTAGCATTTCTTGCTTCACGTGCTGATTTGGCTATTATAGAAAAAACAAGTTCCGTGCAAGTGCGAAAAAACACATGTTGCAAAATACAGAAACATGTAATAGGCAGCGTACCAGATCGGGGTGGTCGAGCGCATGAGCACGCTCCCCCGCCTCCAGAAATGCCGTCTTGGCAACAGCAACGCTCTCAAGGATCTGCTGGTAGTGCAGGAGGAAATTTCCGGGGTGGGAGAGGTGGCGGTCAAGGTGGGAGTGGCCATTGGCAACAATATTCAAACGCTCAACAACAACGTCAATCTACCGACCAAGTAATTTTAGCCTACCTTTACAATATATGATATATCTTCACAGTTATAAAATTTAATCGGTATGAAAATTAATAAATCATATATCTTTTTATGTGACAGTGTCGAAACCAGAATTGGGTAAGCGGTAGCGGACGAGTTCAAGGGAGCGGCTGGTCCCAGCATAATAATAATGGTTATTTTCAAGGTATTGGGGGACGCGGCAATTTTGGCGACAATTCTTTTCGGGGACGCTCAAATTATCATCGGGGAGGCCCTGGAGGTGGTGTTCGTCGTTGAAAATAAACAAATTACTCGACTACAAAGAATATTTTATATAAAATATTAATGTATATGTATTAAGTAAATTATTTATCTTGTGTTGAATGTATGTATTATTTAAAGCAGCTTTTAATATAGCTCTTCCGATTTACTACTATTTTAACTCTATAGGAGAACTATTTGAATTATCAATTGGTGATTAATCTCGCCAAATTTGAAAAGCTAATAGGTGACTATAAGTTTTTAAGATAGTTGCGAAAAATATGTTAATTAGTGAAATAACACTTAATTATGAGCAAGTTTCAATAACTGCGATGATAACAACTGTCATCAAAGCGAAAGATCATGTGATGTATAACGCTCCTCAACTTTCGCACACGCTTAAAATTATGTGTGCACAATAAATTTCTTATATAAAGCATCTTAACCTAACTACTTTTTACAATCAATATTTAAAATTGTTTTTAACAATCAAATTCTTGATTCATTTTTACTCGACTTACACTTGCATGAGTACGAATTGCGTACGTATAAAGGAAAAAACGAAAGCTGTTAAGTTAGCGTACACTTGGTTGTTGTGGGAACAGTGGCATTTTTAAACAAAATTCATATTATGCTTTGAATATTTCAAACTTAAAAACAAAACTTTGAAACTAAAAATTGTGTAGCATCACTACGAAACAATTTACCAGATAAATAATTTATACCAAGATAAATAAGTATAACAAATACAAGTATTACAAAAAATAACTGTTATTAAATAAAAATGTTTCGAAGTAGACATCAAAAAGGTTGTTTTTCTGTGTTTTATAGTTTAGGTAGCAGTCCGTTACAATTTTGGTCTACGCATGTAAGTTCGTCTTCAAAAATTTTAAAATTTTCATAAATACTTTTTCCTCAGATCCAAAACGGTTATGTTAAAAGGGTTGTCGATGAAGATGTAAAATCTATTGTCATGGAGATTATGGGCTCAAATGTATCCACCACATATATATCGGGCCCGCGAGATCCTAAAATGTCCTTTGGTATCAAACTACCCTTTTTAGTCTTGCTTATAAAGAATCTACATAAATATTTTACTTTTGAAGTTAAAGTTAGTAAGAGAGCAATAAAATTATGTGTAAATATTTGCCATACAAAAATATATTATAGATTTTAGATGATCAACGGTTTATGCGACGTTTTCGGGTTTCGAATTTTCAAAGCAAAACCTCTGTAAAGCCCTTTTGCACGGCTATGCCAATGGGTATGTCTCCGGGTTGGAATCAAATTCATTTTAACTTAGCAGACTTTACACGCCGTGCATATGGCACCAATTACATGGAAACCGTTCGTCTACAAATACATGCCAATGTACGCATAAGACGCATATATTTTACTGATCGCTTATATTCAGAAGAAGATCTGCCGAATGAGTTTCGTTTGGTTTCGAAACCTGCCGAAAAGAAGAAACAACGTGATTACACAATTCCTGCAGCACGCCCTCCATCGCCGGCGAAATCAGCGGCTACAACTGAGCGAGCCGGTTCTCCACCTGGTGAGCCTTCAGTCGCTGAACCTTCAGAGGTACCTACTGAAATGGATATTGAAAAATATTACTAAATGCAAAATTCGGTCAAATTCGCA
Source organism: Bactrocera oleae (assembly GCF_042242935.1). Taxonomy (NCBI): domain Eukaryota; kingdom Metazoa; phylum Arthropoda; class Insecta; order Diptera; family Tephritidae; genus Bactrocera; species Bactrocera oleae. Next base: position 31,514,659 of record NC_091537.1, read on the forward strand.
AACTGACGTCTAAAATGAAGTTGTCAAATGTCTCTTCGAAATCATAATAGCATTAGCATAAATTAATGCTCAAAATTAAAATAAACACAATATTATTTTATATATTTAATATTTGGTTTAATAAAACCAATTTATTCGCTTTATGCATTTTGTCTACATTTATATTTCGGTAGTCACCGTCTCCTAAGCGACTAACCCCAAACAAATTAAACACCAATCCTAAACAATATTAAAACATTATGATCAATATAGTTACTGTCTAACACTATTCTCAATTGACACATCGCTCCCGAATGCATGGTGTAACAGATCCTTTTCCACATTTTTCAACACACTATGGTATTCGGTAATTTCCAAAGCTTCCCACTCAGCTTTAAAAGCTGCTTTGGGATCTTGGGGCATTGTCATTGCTGCACCAGTCATTGCATCTGCTTGTGCTTGTGTTTGATCTGCTTGGTTATTTTCGCCAAGTACTAATGTATAAATAGATCGAAGACCGAAGACATTTAAGAAATACCATGAAGCTGACGATACCCAAGCAGCATCTAGGGAAGCAAGTTCCACACCACGTTGCAACATAGGTTTAAAACGTAAGGTTAGTGGAAAGGGCACTTTCGTGGTTACGAAACCTGAAAACATCCAATTAATCCAGCCACCTATTATCACCATTGGTAGAACATTTATAAAGTTTCCTTTCACCATGTCTGTTAACATAGCAGTTGAATTTTGAGCTACAGGTGCCCGTTTTTGTGTTTTGAAGTAGCCAATTTCTTCGTGATTGAAAAAATTCTTTCGCATAGCAAACGAAAGCGGTGTGAGATATTTGCCATTTTCACGTAAAAGACGAGCTCGAATCATTGCTTGACTGTTGGAAAAAATTAATGAGTTTTACAAAGTGGAATTGTCATTTACACATGACTTACCTATCTTGAATTTGTGTAATTTCAGCTTTCTTTTGAGAGGATATTAGAACAGAGACGTAGTGTCGAATAACACCGACAAAAAACGTAATGAGCACGATGGGAAGGAAAACCCATACTCGTATATTTGGATCAATAAGTAATTCAGTCATATTATTAATCCTTATGCAGAACAAATATGGCTTATTTCAATACTGTTTTTACTGTATTTTAGCTGAATTACACTTTTCTATTGCAATAAATTGTCAATTATACCATCTCTGGTATAAATCTAGGTTTATACAATGAATTATACTGACAATCATGGTATAAAGGAGTAGCGAAAGTCCCATTCACAATAGTTTCGCCACCTTTTTACGATGCTGACAATGCTGTTGACAACCGCTCTAAATTTTCATTCACAACGCCCTGTCTCCACAGCCAATTATTATTCTCAATGAAATGATATTTTGAGATTAGACTTTTATCATTGCTACTTTTTTTCTTGATATTTTACATGCCGAATTCAAATTAAGAATTCACAATTATGTCTAATAATATAAGAACATATTACCCTTAAAAACCTTTCTACATTGGTGCTACAGATTTTTTATATAAATCAAAGAACTAAAATGCAATTTGCCAGCAATTGAAAATTTTGTTAACTCTTACTTCAGGCGTTTTGCTACAGTAGAATATTATTCTGACTTTGGAACTTTAAATTATTTTCACAGATACTGTTAAATAATTAAATTACCAGCGGGTAGAGTTCTCAATGCTTTATTGGGATTTTAACGATTGTGACCGGCTGGCTTGACACCAAACCAGAGACGTTACAATCAGAGAAGAGAGTCGTACACACAAGTCCTCTGACATTTATAGGAGTTCAACGGAATTTAAAATACCGTAACTTTAAGTATGCGTAAACAAACATAATTATAAAGACAAATGAATGATAAAAGAGAGATGACGAATATAAAGCTTAGATAAGACAGTATTGCCAGATTAGAGTTGACATTATCAGAAAATAATCTTAAACTAATGTAAATAATCCTAAACATCCTGCCCGGTCGACTCGAAATCTTCCTTCTCTATCAATAGACATAGTTTCTGGATGGCTCGTTTCATGTATCCTCTAGCGGTTCTCAACGTGACATTGCGGACCACTCCATCCGCTCCGGGATGTAGTGTTGTCACTCGACCCAGGCACCAGTGAGTGGGAGGCAGGTTCTCTTGTTTGACTAGGACGATATCGTCCACCCTTATATTCCTCGTGCGTCGAAACCATTTGTTGCGTCTCTGCAGAATGGTTAGATACTCCTCACTCCATCGCTTCCAAAATCCTTGTTGAATTTGACGTATCCATTGCCATTGTTTCAGCCGGTTGCTAGGAATATGTTTGATATCTGGTTCAGGGACCGCTAGGAGTGGCGACCCAATCAGGAAATCACCTGGGGTTAATTCAAGTTTCTCTTCAGGATCGTCGTAAAGTGGGGTTATAGGACGGGAATTGAGACAGGCCTCTATTCTTACGGCTAGTGTCTGCAGTTGACTATACCACATGACCTGCGTACCCACACATCGTGTCAAATGATGCTTAGCGGACTTCACAGCAGCCTCCCAGAGGCCTCCTTGATGTGGCGCACTGGGTGTGATGAAATGCCAACGTGTGCCCGAATCTGCTAACGATCGCTGATTATTCTCACCCTGCCATGCTGCAAGATCCTCCTTCAAAAGTCGGTTGGCACCAACAAAGGCTGTACCATTGTCACTATATAAATCCCGGCAGGGACCGCGTCGGCTGACGAAACGAGTAAAAGTATCTAGAAAGGCCTGTGCCGATAGGTCATCAACCACCTCAATGTGCACAGCCTTGGTAACCATGCATACGAATATTGCGAGGTACGTCTTGATGTGCGTTCGAGAGCGTTTCGTTCCGATGCGTAGCGTAAAAGGTCCACAGTAATCGACACCAAAGTAAAAGTATCTAGAAAGGCCTGTGCCGATAGGTCATCAACCACGTAAAAGGTCCACAGTAATCGACACCAGATGATATGAACGGCCTTGCTGCTCTGATCCTCTGCCCGGGTAAGGAAGCCATTTGTTGCTTCAGGACTTCCCCTCTATGACGGCGGCATACTGCGCAGTTATGGATGAAACTCTTGACTGCTTGCCTGGCACTCAGAATCCAGAAGCGTTGACGAAGAGTGTTCAGCATGAGTTGCGTGCCTCCATGCAGTGTAATCTCATGCGCCTGATTTAGTAAAAGCTTGACCAACGGCGTTGACTTTGGCAAAAGAATCGGGAATCGCTGATCATGCCCTAGTTCGGCCTGGTGGATGCGTCCCCCCACACGGAGGATTTGGTTCTTGTCTTAAAATGGGTTTAAAGGTATTATCCGACTGGAAGATGACAAACCTGAACTAGACGTAAATTGTCGAATTTCATTTGCAAAATGTTCCTCTTGCTCTAAACGGATTATAGTGTATAATGCTTCTCCTGAGCAACGATCACCGGTTGACGAAAGTGTCGACGCCTTCCTAACCAGCGCAGTATAATGGCCAATGTACCCAACAATCGAGTGATACTACTGAACCGTTCAGTTAACAAAATAGCGTGTCCGTTTGGACGACGAGTATACATCGGAATGAGTACAATAAATTTGGTTGTATTTCGGTTTTCGGCGAGAAAGACATTTGACTCATCCTTGCTGAGAGGAACATCACTACTGTCCCCATACATCATCTCTGCCTCCTTAGGTCCATGCCACCAAAGGGGATGTACTAATAGCTCGGCGGGTGTGATACCTCTACTGGCACAATCAGCTGGGTTATGAGCCGAACGAATGTGATGCCATCGGGCGGGGGATGTCAGCTCCTGTATTCTACGAACCCGATTTGATATAAATGGTTTAAGTGTTGCTGGATCCTTCCTGAGCCAACGCAATACGATTGCTGAGTCCGACCACAGATAGTAGGGAACGTCAACTAATCCCAAAGAATCTCGCACGTTCTGGAATGTCTCGGCAAGAAGCAGCGCTGGCGCAAGTTCCAGGCGTGGAATGGTAGCGATTTTAAGTGGTGCCACCTTGGTACGTGCCGTTAGAAGTGTGAAACGCATCGAACCGTTTGTGTTCGACGTCTTCGCGTAAATAACTGCTGCATAAGCATGTGAGCTGGCATCGCAAAACCCATGAAATGATATCTGAACGCGTGAAATCATTCCCATCCACTGTTCGATACGAATTTGATTGAGCTCCGGAAGCTGTGACCGATACTTCAGCCATTCGCGGCAAAGATCATCAGGTAATGGTGAGTCCGAGGATAGACCCGCAGACCATAGTCGCTGAATGAATATTTTTCCTGTTACGATAACAGGCGATAAGAATCCAGTAGGATCGAAGAGTCGTGCCACCTCGCTGAGTACACGGCGCTTCGTTGGAATTTCTACTCTTTGACATAAATCGACGCGAAAGAATAACTGATCCTCCAGTGCGTCCCATCTTAAGCCCAAAACGGAAGCCTCACCAGCATGGAAGACATAATTAGAAAGTGACGGCTCATTAGATAAACGAATCATTACCTGACTATCGTTCGAGCTCCATTTTCTTAGAGTGAACTGTCCCGCAGATAAGACGGCGTCCACGTTCTTAGCCAGCTTCACTGCTTCGGTAACGCTTTCACAACTCGTTAAGAAGTCGTCAACATAAAACGAGGTTAATATCGCAGCTCGACCCAGCGTCCCTTGTTGTCTTTCGGGAACCACAGCTGAATTATCATAAGCACATTGTTGTAGGGCTCGCACTGCATTGTAAGGACTGCATGCCATGCCATATGTGATGGTCTTCAGGCGATACACCTGGATCTCGTCTGCAGGAGTCTCTCGCCATATAATTCGTTGATAGTCGCGATGTTCAGATGCAACCAATACTTGCCTGAACATCTTCTCTATGTCCGCAGTTATCGCCACTCGATAGCGCCGAAAACGTAAAAGTATACTACTCAGCGAATCCTGTAGGGTCGGACCTACCAGTTGATTCCAGTGCTGGTAGGTGCCGAAGCGTTGAACACCACGCGGAATTTCGTTGTGACCGCATGATGAGGAATGTAGTAGCAATTGGTATGATCATAAGGTGGTTGTACTAGTTCCATGTGTCCGAGTGCTGCATACTCCCTCATAAATGAAATGTAGTTTTCCCTAAGGACTGGATCCGCAACCATGCGACGCTCCAGTCTATGAAATTGCCGTAATGCCAGTGCGTAAGAGTCACCTAGTTCCGTTGCCTTTCGTCGCAAAGGTAAGTGTACGATATAACGGCCGTCTAAGGTACGGCTATGAGTGGTCTCGAAGATCTGCGCACATTCATTCTCTGGCAGATCCTCAACCACTGCTATTTCCTCCATTTGCCAAAATTTGGACACCAGTTCCTCCAACCGGTGGTCCTCCCTGTCTAGCGAAGTGGTTAGGGTGAGCAATGATTCCTTTGCAGGAAGGGTCACTGCTGTTGGGCCAAACACCACCCATCCAAAGCGGGTACGCTGGGCAAAAGGTTCGTCTGGTCCTCCACCGATGACTTTACCTTCAATGAGTCGCCCCCACACGTCCGCGCCGATCAGAACGTCGATAGTTCCAGGCGTACCGAAACGGTTGTCCGCCAAATCTATGTCTCCCAAATATGGCCATTGGTTTATGTCAATCTTCACTGCTGGAGTTGGAGAAGTAATGAACGATAAAACCAAAGCATCAATTCGCATTTCAAAGTTAGTTGTTGTTGATCTCAGAGTGAACGTAACGCTGCCTTTCACTCGAGTATTGATGGTAGCACCTACGCCTTCTACGCTCACATCACATTTCCGTCGATATAGCTGCAAACAATTCGCTAGACGATCCGTCACAAAGCTAACCTGTGATCCGGGATCGCATAGAACTCGTGCCACTCGCTGCACCGATGCTTCTCCAACGGCATATACACGCGCTGTTGCTAAAAGGGTTATCGGCTTTGGATTGGCAGCGAGGGGTCTCGCAGGTGCGGCTAGTCATGCCGTTGTGGTTGTCGGCACCTCCGCAGGTACCTCATTGCCTGCGGCTGCCGTAGTCGTAGAAGCAAACGTTGACGTGTTGATGGACTTGTTTCGGCATAGGATCGTGTTATGCTTACGTCCACAATTTCGACAGCTACTAGATGGACACTGTCGATAAGAATGACCTGTACGTAAACAGTTGTAACACATCTGCATTTTCTTAAGGGCTTCAAATCGCTGCTCGATACTAAGAGCCAATAATGTAGGACACCTGGCGATTCGATGCGCTAACCCGCAATGAGCACACAGAGCTGCCTCCGTGGTAGCCACATGGGCACTCACTGGTCGTTGCTGACGGGAAACCATTAATGAGACCGGTGGTTCAGTAACAAGGCTATGAGCACGTCTCTCTAGAAATTTCAATAGGTCTTCTAACTATGGAATTTCTGTAGTGGAGCACCTCATATACCAATCTCTCTTAGTTACCGATGGAAGCTTTGCCACCACTATTGGTACAGCTAACGCATCCCACTGAGATATGGGGGTATCCATCACACGCAATGCACGCAGCGACTCATGAACCGTGTCCACAATAGCAAATAACGATTGTGATGACTCATGGGTAGCTGTTTTAAGGTTAAGAAAACGCGATACGTGTATTTCCGCTAGCTGCTTTTTATTGTCATAGCGGTCCTTTAGAGCTTTCCACACCTCTTGATAGCCACCCGAGTATATTCCCCCAATTAACGGAACAGTAGCCGCATTGACTGCCTGACGAAGTTTTCCCAATTTGAACGCTTCTGGGTATGCCGAATTATGTACCAGTGTTTCAAAGGCATCTTCGAACGCTAATCATTTACACATGTCTACATCAAATAACGGGATAGCTAACGGGTCCAATTTGAGATCCACCAAATGGCCATCCAGATATGTTGTGGGACAATTGTGCGCTCCGTCAGCGACATTAGATTCAACCCTTGACGATGCGATGAGACGATTCAGTCTACTGCATGCCGCAGTATACAGCTCCTCTACTGATTCCAAAAGTGCATCATGTGACCCAATATCGAAGGACGTAGCTCCTCCTACCAGACGATTATGGTTCTCCATGAAGCGCTCAAAGTGTGATTCAAGCGACTTGAGCTCTTGTTGAAAATGAAACACATCACGACCTTCCGAGACACGTGCATGTATGCGCTTTATTGCTTTTACCGCCGATGAACGCCAATTGAGCTCCGCCATGAAACCAGACCACCGCAATTACAAAATGAAATTAAAATATTTGTCCTCACAGGAGGCACTAAAATGTTAAATAATTAAATTACCAGCGGGTAGAGTTCTCAATGCTTTATTGGGATTTTAACGATTGTGACCGGTTGGCTTGACACCAAACCAGAGACGAATACAATCAGCACCAAGTGACAATCAGAGAAGAGAGTCGTACACACAAGTCCTCTGACATTTATAGGAGTTCAACGGAATTTAAAATACCGTAACTTTAAGTATGCGTAAACAAACATAATTATAAAGACAAATGAATGATAAAAGAGAGATGACGAATATAAAGCTTAGATAAGACAGTATTGCCAGATTAGAGTTGGCATTATCAGAAAATTATCTTAAACTAATGTAAATAATCCTAAACAGATACTTTTAAATACGAAAATTGTCTTTTGTCTCAAAAAATTGGAGAGTATAAGCTTTAAAAAGGAAACTTCTGAATTACTGGTGTAGTTACAAAAAGCTGGAGGCATTGCCAGTCTCTATGGAAATGGAGGTAAATTGGGTATAAAAAAAATACAAATTAAATTAATTGTATTGTATTAATTCATATAGAAGCTTTATTTATAGCCATCTTTTTTATTTTATGTGTTTATTCATATGAACTACCAATATTTCAATTCTTTTTCGACTTGGACTAAATCAATTGTGTGCCTGGTTACTTTATATAATATCGTATCAAAAATAACTTATCTATTGTGAACTTTTACGTTTTGGCGTTTTTGACATTTCTCATTGGTTTTTGCATCAAAACTAATAAAAATAATCTGAAAACCATATTCAATTCTAATAAACAGCAATATTTGATCGCAAGTAACAACTTAGTTAATAATATTAAATTTACGCGATTGTAGTTATGGAAAAAAATGAGAGATCAACAACCCCGCAACCTGCTGCAGATCTTCAGACTCCAGGTGATGTTTCCTCCACTGCAACCAATCAACAGTCAGCAGCGCAACCTCAATGTAAAAGGCCACGTCCCGATCTGAGTTCACTACCCACTCGCCAGTATTTAGATCAAACAGTAGCGCCGATATTATTACACGGATTACAGACGTTAGCGCGAGAACGACCAGCAGATCCTATCAGTTTTTTAGCGGCATATCTGCTGAAAAACAAAAACCGTTGCGAAGAATCGATACCAGAAAACATTTAAGTAATGTAAATGAAAGATATCACAACTAAATGTCTCCAATGAATTAAGGTGACACTCACCTTAATAAGTAAAAATTCGTAGTTTGATATGAATTTCAATTTTTGTAACTATGTATGTGCTGGATTACCTCAATAACTTTGAAGCGCCAACAATTTAAATCTGACAATTGTATTTCTCTTGTATTTTATAAAATAACTGGCTTTCCCTAATAAAAATATTTTGTTTAAATGTAAATTAAAAAAAACATATTTTGTATCTCAGTCATCTAATTCCGTTTCACTGACTCCAAACATACCGGCCAATAGGCATCCGTAATTTAGAGCGTTTGTAGTTGTTATTTCACTTGGAGGAGTTATGGGTCCTTCGTCTCCTTGATATATGTATGGAAGACGTAGAATCCAATAGGCGCTTTGAGTTAGCTTTGGCGGATTTGGCAAACCCATACTGAATATGTATTCTCGTTCACCAGTTCGCAACTTATAATGTAAAAATGGTACTAATTAAAATCACAATTCAATTAGTTTAAATATACCTTTGGGTCTAGAATAACATTCACAGGTGCCTTTGGTGTAACCACGTGAACACGCATCAATTGTGCCACATCTGCTTTATGTGATCGACAAGGACAAGGAAAATATAGGGGCATATTATTATAGACCACTTTACTTCCACTGTCGCGTAATATGCCTACCATAAAGAGAACATAAGATAGAAATTTTATAAATGATCGGTTTTTACTTACCTGAACCTCCACGTAAAATCTTGTCCGCCGAACTCATCATAAATCTATGTCCACGGGGGCACTCATACTCACATCCAACAAATATCTTCAAAATGTGTACTTCGCCCATTTTTCGAATACGGGTTTTTTCATATGCCCAAGATGCTGAATGCTCCAGGCGCACATGCACATCCCACGGAAGCAAAAAATTGGCGCCCGAAAGAAATCCACTTTGAAAGTGCTCCAATAATCCTGTGTTGTGACTATAAACGGAACTAGGACCTACACAAACTAGCGACCAGCTAGGAAAACGCGGAAGTAAACCTGGGGGAGATTCAGTATGAACCATGCCTGGTAAATATTCTGTGGTGGATGGTTGCCGGTAAATACTACGTTCCTTGTCCTCAGCTTTTTGTGTACTTTTATCTTTTATTTGTATTATCAATTCATTTAGCGACTCATCTGAGCTTGGTATATCAGCATCAACACCGATTTTATTCAGTTCATCAGTGGAAACTAAGCTGAGATTGGTATGTGTGCCCTGTGATGCAGTAAGCGGCTGGGAACACTCATCTGAGGCCACGGATTTAGGAGAGCGTAAATCATGATGCTGAACTAAATCGATTGAGTCCTGTATCGATAGTTTGGGGAAGGCGATTTCGAATTCTGCAGCCCTGTATCAATTAATTTAATAAAAATTAGCAATCATTAACTCAAATTTGTTTGCAAATCTATGCACCACTTTAATGTTACTAACCTATAATCATTAATAGAAGGTTCAAACACAGGAAAATGCACTTTTTTCACTTTAGCACATAAATTACAATTATTTGCCATATATTGATAAAATTCATAATTAGCATGCCTTATGGTATAGGGATCTTCACGTCTGCCTTGCGTTCTACCGCAATTACAGGTTGATATGAATACATGTGCACTACTGTGCTCTGAAAGTTCCTTAACAATGTGTTTGGGTAGTATGCAGAGATTTCCGCGTAAACTGAGAACTTCACATTGTTGTTTACCATTTCGCCAATATCGTTCGCACATTTCCCGAAGTTTATTTTCGTTTACAGCGGTTTGAGTACCTCGCGCATACTTCATATATAATGTGACTGCTTCATCAACCTTGACAAATTACAATTTCAACTATAATAAATACAATGATAAACATTTGGTGAAAATATTGATAATTTACCAATTTTTTATGTACTGTATTGCTATAGTGTGTCAATGCGGGGTTGTTGTACATAGCAAACGCTTTCTGTAAGCCCATATCACAACAAGCATTAAAGAATCTGAAAAGTTTTAAAATATTGCATTAATTTAATTCATAGTCGATTTAATTTTAAATTATTGATACTTACTCATCATCTATGTCCATTATTTTATTGAAATTTTCCAAATATGATTTCTGAAATAAAATATAAATAGCCATTATCAATTTTGTTCCACTGAATATGTTGAAAACCTTTTAGTTACATAATCTAAATCGTTAGCCTCGAATTTCGGATTATCCGGATTTTCGATGAAAATTTTATGCAGCATTTTGAAAGTGTCGTACCACTCTTTAGTTGAGAGTATCTATAAAAAAACAATGAAAACAAAATAATTTTCCTTTTAAGAAAATATAATGCATTTTTACGTACCACAAAATGATTCTTGCCTTTAAATTTAGTGGAGCTATCATCAAACCCCATTTCAAGTGCCTCATCGACATGATCCATCAGCAAATCCATAAAGTTACGTTTTTTTCGAAGGATTTCATTAGCCGATGAATGCTTATGTTCTGCATTACATTGTGTTAATGGTTTTCCAAATCCCTATCAGTAAAATATGTATAGCAATGAAGAATATCAACATTCGAAAATTTTTATACTTTGAATGGTCTCAAATTTTCAAGATCATCTTCGTCATCTTCTTTGAAATTAGATTTTTGTAAGAAGGTTTGTAAAAGCGATATTGACTTTATCAAGGGATCTCTGCGCATCAATGAATCGGTGTTATAATATACAAACCGCTTATTGCTCGGAATAGAAAAAAGTGACATCGCGCTGCAGGTTAAAAACTTTTTGACAAAAGTTGTAATTATATTGTGTGAAAAAAAAAACCTGTTGTTGGTAATGATAAATTCATTACGCAGCATCTTGTAAATACTATCCTCCACTTCAAATTCCAATTTAGATATGCATTCAGTTGTTTTTTCTACAAAATAACATGAAATTACTTTTCACGTTGTTCTCCATTATTTTCTTAAATTACCATAACCATCCGGGTAGTTTTCAAAGATAAATAGTATACGTGGTGTACATAGACGGGCGGATTTGCCTAAAAATGTACCTGTGCTCGAGTTTTTAACGAGTTTCGGTAAGAATTTTAATACGTATTTGTCTCTATTTTTAAATAATTAAATTTAGTCAGAAAATATTTCAAATGTTGTTTATTTCATACCTTATAATTTTTAAAGCTCTGAAAATCGACAACAATGACGCATCGAAAGTGACACTTAACTCAACAAAGACTATTAAGTGACAAACCTGTGTTGCAAAAAGCAGCATCCGTGCAAAACGATTACGCACGCGTTGATTAAATAATAAAAAATGTCCATACGTATTACGAGTTAAATCATTCTCAAGCATTTCCTGCATACATGCTGTGTCAAATGTTGTTTCAAAGTGTAAAAAGAGCATTGACTTCTTACAATTATAATAGAAGTGAATGGTGCCCTTAATACAACAAATTGATTAATACGTTAAATAGATTTAGATGATTGTGGTTGCAGTTTACCTCTTGCGGTTCATGTTCCAACATACTAGGATCACTGTCCAATACGCCTAGCGATACCATTTTATTGCAATCCGAAAATGCGGACTTTCCTATTACACCAACCACAACCAATTTTTCATCGTTTGGGAAAAGGTCTTCGCTAGAAATATTTTTTATATTTTATGATAACAATGATGACTTATAAAAGCATTTACTTACACCGAGCCCGTAGGAATACCAGGAAATTTCCAATTTTGGTATTCAGGCATTTCCACTTTATCCTTGATTTCCACTATGTTACAATTAACTATTAAATTAATTTACGTTTAAGAGTCACGAAAGTGCCAATTCACAGTTCTTTCGCCCCCTCTGAGGCGTACGTTCCATTGTATAAATTTACAAGTAACCAACTTAAGATTTTCATTAATACACACGCAAAAATATCCCACTTGGTACGGCTTGCCTCGAAAATTCTACTACTAGAATCACACTTGGTACGGTTACCTACTTATACTCTACTACTAAAGTCACTCTTGGTACGGGTTGTCAACCAATATTCTGCTACTAAAATGTCCAAATGACACAAATCTGCTATAGTGTGTTGCCGTGTAATGTTTTAAAATGTATAACTTTAAGAATGTTTTTATTACATATTCAAATATTTTTCGGTTGTTTTAATTCCTAAAGATTAAATATTTATTGAAATTAAATGTTCCCAATTTTATCAAATATATTATTGTGTAACGGTGATTTAGAATATTTTGTAGCTTATACAATGGTATGTTCACAATAAAGCCAACATGGCCGCCTCTGGGGAGTTAGGATGACGCGGGGTTAAAACAAGTTGCGCATAACAAAAAAACGCCGTAAAAATTATCTATAAACATTTTAATTTTTGGTTATAGAATGATGTGTGTTGCTGTTAACAAAATATGATATTATACCATGTTGAGATAGGTAAATATGCGGCATATTTTTAAGCTTTTTAATTAATGGACAAACTGAAAATGTTATTTAACTATGAGTGGATGGGAAGAAATATTTATTGTAAGAGAATTCGATATAATAAGTCATAATAATTCATATAATCAATAAAGCAAAACGTATCATTTGAACAATAAAACAAAATTAATCATTTTAGATACATCAAGAAATAGTTTCCGAGCCGATGTTTTCTCCAATTTAGGTATAGATTTATTTAATCACAAATTTTATTTACGTTTTATATATCAGCATTTAGCGATGACAACATATGTTTGTACATAAAATATTAGCATATTATTATATAGTTCTAAGTTTAGTTTTAAAATATATAGACTTCTAAAATAAATTATTTATTGAAGTTGCAATCGTTTCTTTATAGCATAAAATACGGTAGGCAAACCGTACATGTACATATGTACAATATTTTATTATAACTCTTTACATAAGCAATTAAAATATTATTATATAGTTCTAAGTTTAGTTTTTGAATATATAGACGTCTTTAATAAACAATTTGTTGAAGCTCCAATATCTTAAGAGTATAAAATACGGTAGATATCTCCTTTCCTAAAAAGTAGTTTAAAACTACCTTCCGCAACACTGTTACGTAATGCTCAGCATGGACGGACTTATTTTTACAAAGGTGAGTTGTTTTTGAGTATTGTTTTTAATATAATTATTATTTTTGCATAAATTTATAAAACTTGTCCAAAAAGTTCATTGAATAAGAATTGCATCTTTCATTTTTCTGTGGTGAATGTTTATTAATTTACCACAGTTTAAAATAGCCATAAATATATATTTTAATTATTCTGGAATTTGCCAGTAATAGTCGCTCTTTTAAAAATCTTTATTAAACTAAATTAATTTAATTTTGAAAAAATACAAAAGTTTTACATACATATAATCAACTTTTTCATTAATTAAAAGAAAATAGAAATATGTAACCATTTTCCGGTCAAAAGTCGGCCATCTTGGCTGTCGATAAAAACTCAACCCTAGGCGGACTTGACGTTTCTCCATGGACACCTTTCAGCTGTGCTTTGTTACCATCGATCAGCTGATAGTTTCTCTACTCCCCCTTTAGGATGCTCTTGTTTACAACAGTGTACTACAGCTGAGGAAGTTCTGATATTCACAATAGAAAACTTTCGCATGTATACCTGTCTTCTAATTACAATTTTATTACAAACTACCTGCCCAGGCGAACCATGGTGTAAGGTAGTTGAGAAAGTCCCATTCACAGTAGTTTCGCCACCTCTGAGGTGTACGTTCATGATAAAACCAACATGGCGGCCATGGTGAGTTAGGGTTAAAACGGGTTGCGCATAGCAGAAAACGCCTTAATAATTATTTATGAATATATTAATTTTGGTTATTAATTGATGTTTAATGCTAACAATATATGATATTATACCATGTTGATATAGGTAAATATGCGGCATATTTTTAAGCATTTTAATTAACTTATTAATTGACAAACTGAAAATTTAATTTAACTAAGAGTGGGCGGGAAGAAATAACTATCTTTATGAAACTTGGTACACATGTTTCTTGGTACTGCAAGACGGTTGGTATTGAAGATGGGCGTAATCGGACCACTGCCACGCCCACAAAACGCCTTTAATCAAAAACAAATAAATTGCCATAACTAAGCTCCGCAATAAGATACAAGACTGATATTTGGTACACGGGTTCACATTAGGGAGGGACATCTGCAGTTACAATTTTTTTTTTAAACTGGGCGTGGCCCCGCCCCTAAAAGGTTTAATGTGCATATCTCCTAAACTGCTAAAACGATAAAGACAAAATTCACTGGAAGCAAATATTTTTAGCACCTCTACCTACAGTGTGAAAATAGCGATAAACCAAGCACTAAACAAGCCAGACACATTAAATTTTATCTCTGGGATGGTATAAGATGATTTTATAGGAACCACGTTCAAAATTTAATAGTGGGCTTGGCACCGCCCACTTTTAGGTGAAACCCCATATCTTGGTTTCTGCTTAACCGAATTCAACCAAATACATAGATAGATTAATTTTGAGGTATGCACCGCGACCAATGCTCTATTGTGCGAACTACATACCGGTATAACCATCATTTTAAATTTCATCTGATTTTTTCACTTTCCAGTATGCAAATCAAGCAACAATAATTATATCGGGGTAAAACTTTGCGTGAATAATACGTTTAAAGTATGCCACCTTTTGACCAAAAATTATCTAAATTGAACCAAAACTGTTCAAGCCCCTAGGTACTGAATATGTGGACCCCAGTGTCTATAGTTGACTTTTTACTGAAAATATCGGTCAACATAGAACAAGGCGGCAAGATCCACAAAGAAGTTCAAAACGAGTATACCATTTGACTTTGCGGGAGTATAAAATGTTCGGTTACATCCGAACTTAGCCCTTCCTTACTTGTTAACGTTTTATAATTTCATTTATTAATATTTAATTATATTTTTTCAGCATTTAACGGTGGATATATGTACAATATTTTATTACAACTCTTGACATAAAAGCTTACCATATTATTATATAGTTTTTAGTTTAGTTTTTAAATATATTTATAAACTTCTAAAATAAGTTATTTGTTGAAGTTGCAATATCTTTATGGTATAAAATACGGTAGGCATACCAGGTAGCTGTCTCTGTATTTCAGCATGTAGCGATTAGCAGTTAGTATTATTTTCTATAATATGAATTAAAAGAATTTTCTCAGGGTTTTTGTATTCATTTCAACAAAAACAAAAATAATAGAATAAAAAATGAGGTACAATTCAGGAACAACAATAATAATAAGCAAAACAATGTACCAATTAATAAATAATATTTTCAAAATATTCTTAACCACCCACAGCGATATCTATATATATATAAAACAAAGTCGGGTTTGTTACAACACTTTTATTTAGGCTTTGATGAACGTAATACAATGATACAAAATGAATATGAACATAGATAGATAGATAAAAGGGGGAAACTTTAGTATACCATCCCACGATTTCAGGGTGAGGAGGGGTATGGTTGGATAGAGGAGATTATCCAGATCACGAATATATATAACTACTGCAGCCGGAAACTTATAGTATTCGAGATATTTGCATTTTAAGTTGAAAATTTCACAAATTTTATCTTACAATTTCTCGATTTATGGTTAACTTTTCTTTTATATTATGCACCTATTAATAGGTGAGATGGGCTTGCCCATATTAAATGTGCTGGACTGATAGGTAGAATCTTAGATTCTATTCTCAACTGTAAGGGATTGCGTTGGTCCTGTTTAAATTGTAGATCTATTGAAATCGATCTATTTAAAGTTTATAGGGAGACACGTAATGGCTTTAACGAAATCGGTCGACATCTTGTAACCCTCACTGAATAATTTAGGCACTACGGAAAATTGTTCAAATCTTTTAAGTGCCTGAATGATTCTCATGAATCCTCCAAAACTGCTCCTAAGCGTAAACGTCCTTCCGATGAAGTAACCTTTAGTTCGTCTGTACAGAATTCCAGAGGCTCCCCCTAATAATTTAGTAACATCTATTAAAAATTTGGTAGTTATTCCACCTAAAAAGTCTATATTTATTTCTAGACTTGCCAAAGATACCTTGGTGGAGGACATTAAGTTTTAAATTTCGTCACGTTTAAAAATTGATGATATCAATATCCGTAAATTTTACTTCAATTATGATGGAAGTATATCATCGCTTAAAATAGACGTATCTCTTGAAACATTCAAAAAGATCTTAGATAGTTCATTCTGGCCACCTGGGGCTTTTGTTCGCGAATTTAAGCCTAAACTTAGAAGTCAAACTGAGGAAAACATCGCTAAATTACCAAAAGCAACCACCGATATAAAAAACTGAGTGGTAAAAATTCGCTAAGCATTTATTATCAAAATGTTAGAGGTCTTAATACAAAATTAACCGACTTGTATTTAAACAGTTTAAATTTTAATTTCCATATAATTGGATTTACAGAAACATGGTTAAAACCTCACATTTTTATACTCTCGCAACCTGTTGCTACAGAGTATAATAGTTTTGTTCACCTAACGGTTGTTTGTATCACCTAAAACTAATCGAGTTAGATATAGGGTTACATATATATAAATGATTAGGATGAAGAGACGAGTTGAAATCCGGGTTACTGTCTGTCCGTCCGTCCGTCTGTCCGTCTGTCCGTCCGTCCGTGCAAGCTGTAACTTGAGTAAAAATTGAGATATCTTTATGAAACTTGGTAGACATGTTTCTTGGTAACGTGAGACGGTTGGTATTGCAGATAGGCGTAATCGGATTACTGCCACGCCCACAAAACGCTATTAATCAAAAACAAATAAATTGCCATAACTAAGCTCCGCAATAACATACAAGACTGTTGTTTGGTACACAGGATCACATTAGGCAGGGGCATCTGCAGTTAAATTTTTTTTTAAGTGGGCGTGGTCCCGCCTCTAATAGGTTTAATGTGCATATCTCCTAAACCGCTAATGCAATAATAACAAAATTCACTGGAAGCAAATGTTTTTAGCACTTCTATTGACGGTGTGAAAATAATTGAAATCGGGTGGCAACTCCGCCCACTCCCCATATAACGGTACTGTTAAAAACTACTAAAAGCGCGATAAATCAAGCACTAAACACGCCAGAGACATTAAATTTTATCTCTGGGATGGTATGAGATGACTTTATAGGAACTGCTTTCAAAATTAGTCAGTGGGCGTGGCACAGCCCACTTTTAGGTGAAAACCCATATCTTGAGATCTGCTTAACCAATTTCAACAAAATTCGGTACATAACGTTATTTTCATATTTCTATGTTATAGTGCGAAAATGGGCGAAATCGGACTACAACCACGCCTATTTCCATATGCATATCACGCAACAATGATTATATCGGGGTAAAACTTTGCGTGAATAATACGTTTAAAGTATGCCACCTTGTGACCAAAAATTGTCTAAATCGAACCAAAACTGTTCAAGCCCCTAAGTACTAAATATGTGGACCCCAGTGCCTATCGTTGACCTTCTACCGAAAATATAAAGCAATCCACAAAGAAATCTCAAAAGAGTATACCATTTGACTTTGCGAGAGTATAAAATGTTCGGTTACATCCGAACTTAGCCCTTCCTTACTTGTTGGTAATAAGATTTTAAATAGCGAATTTCATCTATTTAGATGTGATCGACTGAAGAGAATCGGTGGAGGTGTTCTATTTGCCGTACATTCCTCTATCCCATCTGAAGATGTTCTTGTTCCAGGAACCGACTCATTTAAATTTAAATGTATTAGAGTCTATGTAATAGTTGCTTTATTTATATAACCCTGTCTTATATACCACCCCATTCGGACTTATCTGTATTCATGCAGCATACTTCTTTAATAAATAGTGCTACTTCGATGGCAAATAATGCAGATTCAATAATCGTATTAGGAGATTTCAATTTACCGTGTGCTTCGTGGAAAGCTTTCGATGACTATATCGTACCGATTTGCAATCGGTCATGTTTTCATGATTTTGTCGAAAAAATGTCCGAGTTGGGTCTGAACCAAATTAATTTGATTCCGAATAAATTTGGTAAATGCTTAGATTTAGTATACGTTGATATCTCTTCAAAGTGTTCCGTTATTCATTATAATCCTCTTGTTCTACCAGAGGACTCGTATCATCCTGCTTTGGAAATATCTGTCGAAATCATAAGCAATGTATGCGATAATAATTATCAAACTTCGTGCTTCTGTACCCGGTTCAACTTTGCAAAAGCTAATTTTAAAAAGTTAAATACAGAACTTTCTACAATATTATGGCTTAATTATAATGGTGATATTGAATTGAGTGTCTCTCATTTTAATGACATTATTACGAAATTATTTGAAAAGTATGTTCCAATAGTAATTGTTAATGAAAGTAAAAGTAGAAGTCCGTGGTCTTCGAAAGAGTTACATAAATTGAAAAACCGAAAAACTCGAGCCTTTGAACATTTTAAAAAAACCGGTTTACTTGTAGACTATTCTAAATATTCTGTATTGCGTCGACAACATTTTGACCTAAACAAAAAATGTTATAATAATTACTTAAATAAAGTAAAAAAGAATGTTGTAAGTAATCCAAAATCGTTTTATGATTTCGTCAACTCCAAACGCAGGATTTCTAAATTTCCGTCCGCGATGAAATACAAATCTATCATTTCAACTGACAATGTTATTATATCCAATATGTTTGCAGAATTTTTCAGGTCAAACTACTGTAATAATTCTTCCAAAACTTTTTCTTATCAGCACGTGCTGTGTTCGAATACTTTAATTAACGCTCCCAATATTTCTGAAGAAGACGTCCTACTTAAATTAAATGAGTTAAAACCATCTTTTAGTTACGGCCCAGACATGATACCCTCATGCTTCCTAAAAAATAGTGCCAAATATATTTACATGCCTTTGACAAGGATATTTAATTCCTCTATTAAACACGGTATATTTCCTTCAATATGGGAACAGTCATTTATAATTCCTTTGCATAAAAGTGGATTTAGATCCAAAATTGAAAACTATAGAGGTATCGCCAAACTATCAGTTATACCTAAACTTTTTGAAGCTATCATCACTGACCATACAACCTTTTCGATTTCTCCGTTAATTTCCTTATCTCAGCATGGATTTCGTATAGGGAAATCGACGCTAACAAACTTACTGGAATTTGTAAACCATGTATCATTGGGTTTTAGGGAACATAAGCATACGGATGTTATATACACTGACTTTAACAAAGCTTTAGATTAAGTAAATCTCTCATACATAAACTTGATCTGCTGGGCTTTCTGTCAAGATTTCATCAATGGGTAGCTTCTTATCTTTATAATAGAACACAACGAGTGAAATTTGAGGATACTCTTTCAGATACAATTAATGTCTCTTTAGGTGTTCCGCAAGGTAGTCATCTTGGCCCGATCTTGGTTCTTGTTGTTTATTAACGATATCTCTTCAGTAATTTAATTCTTAAAAATTTTATTATACGCTGACGACGTAAAGCTTTTTAAATCATATACTTCAACAGAGGAAAGGTGTCTGTTGCAAACAGACTTAAACAATATGGTTGCATGGTGTGATAGAAATGATTTGCCAGGGAATCTGAATAAATGTAAGATGATGTGCTTTTCTCGTAGATCTGTGCACCCCTCTTCTTATGTGATAAAACACCATATTGTGGAGCAAGTTTTTAACTATGTTGTTCATATTGACACACACAGCCCACTTTTAGGTGAAAACCCATATCTTGAGATCTGCTTAACCAATTTCAACAAAATTCGGTACATAACGTTATTTTCATATTTCTATGTTATAGTGCGAAAATGGGCGAAATCGGACTACAACCACGCCTATTTCCATATGCATATCACGCAACAATGATTATATCGGGGTAAAACTTTGCGTGAATAATACGTTTAAAGTATGCCACCTTGTGACCAAAAATTGTCTAAATCGAACCAAAACTGTTCAAGCCCCTAAGTACTAAATATGTGGACCCCAGTGCCTATCGTTGACCTTCTACCGAAAATATAAAGCAATCCACAAAGAAATCTCAAAAGAGTATACCATTTGACTTTGCGAGAGTATAAAATGTTCGGTTACATCCGAACTTAGCCCTTCCTTACTTGTTGGTAATAAGATTTTAAATAGCGAATTTCATCTATTTAGATGTGATCGACTGAAGAGAATCGGTGGAGGTGTTCTATTTGCCGTACATTCCTCTATCCCATCTGAAGATGTTCTTGTTCCAGGAACCGACTCATTTAAATTTAAATGTATTAGAGTCTATGTAATAGTTGCTTTATTTATATAACCCTGTCTTATATACCACCCCATTCGGACTTATCTGTATTCATGCAGCATACTTCTTTAATAAATAGTGCTACTTCGATGGCAAATAATGCAGATTCAATAATCGTATTAGGAGATTTCAATTTACCGTGTGCTTCGTGGAAAGCTTTCGATGACTATATCGTACCGATTTGCAATCGGTCATGTTTTCATGATTTTGTCGAAAAAATGTCCGAGTTGGGTCTGAACCAAATTAATTTGATTCCGAATAAATTTGGTAAATGCTTAGATTTAGTATACGTTGATATCTCTTCAAAGTGTTCCGTTATTCATTATAATCCTCTTGTTCTACCAGAGGACTCGTATCATCCTGCTTTGGAAATATCTGTCGAAATCATAAGCAATGTATCCGATAATAATTATCAAACTTCGTGCTTCTGTACCCGGTTCAACTTTGCAAAAGCTAATTTTAAAAAGTTAAATACAGAACTTTCTACAATATTATGGCTTAATTATAATGGTGATATTGAATTGAGTGTCTCTCATTTTAATGACATTATTACGAAATTATTTGAAAAGTATGTTCCAATAGTAATTGTTAATGAAAGTAAAAGTAGAAGTCCGTGGTCTTCGAAAGAGTTACATAAATTGAAAAACCGAAAAACTCGAGCCTTTGAACATTTTAAAAAAACCGGTTTACTTGTAGACTATTCTAAATATTCTGTATTGCGTCGACAACATTTTGACCTAAACAAAAAATGTTATAATAATTACTTAAATAAAGTAAAAAAGAATGTTGTAAGTAATCCAAAATCGTTTTATGATTTCGTCAACTCCAAACGCAGGATTTCTAAATTTCCGTCCGCGATGAAATACAAATCTATCATTTCAACTGACAATGTTATTATATCCAATATGTTTGCAGAATTTTTCAGGTCAAACTACTGTAATAATTCTTCCAAAACTTTTTCTTATCAGCACGTGCTGTGTTCGAATACTTTAATTAACGCTCCCAATATTTCTGAAGAAGACGTCCTACTTAAATTAAATGAGTTAAAACCATCTTTTAGTTACGGCCCAGACATGATACCCTCATGCTTCCTAAAAAATAGTGCCAAATATATTTACATGCCTTTGACAAGGATATTTAATTCCTCTATTAAACACGGTATATTTCCTTCAATATGGGAACAGTCATTTATAATTCCTTTGCATAAAAGTGGATTTAGATCCAAAATTGAAAACTATAGAGGTATCGCCAAACTATCAGTTATACCTAAACTTTTTGAAGCTATCATCATTGACCATACAACCTTTTCGATTTCTCCGTTAATTTCCTTATCTCAGCATGGATTTCGTATAGGGAAATCGACGCTAACAAACTTACTGGAATTTGTAAACCATGTATCATTGGGTTTTAGGGAACATAAGCATACGGATGTTATATACACTGACTTTAACAAAGCTTTAGATTAAGTAAATCTCTCATACATAAACTTGATCTGCTGGGCTTTCTGTCAAGATTTCATCAATGGGTAGCTTCTTATCTTTATAATAGAACACAACGAGTGAAATTTGAGGATACTCTTTCAGATACAATTAATGTCTCTTTAGGTGTTCCGCAAGGTAGTCATCTTGGCCCGATCTTGGTTCTTGTTGTTTATTAACGATATCTCTTCAGTAATTTAATTCTTAAAAATTTTATTATACGCTGACGGCGTAAAGCTTTTTAAATCATATACTTCAACAGAGGAAAGGTGTCTGTTGCAAACAGACTTAAACAATATGGTTGCATGGTGTGATAGAAATGATTTGCCAGGGAATCTGAATAAATGTAAGATGATGTGCTTTTCTCGTAGATCTGTGCACCCCTCTTCTTATGTGATAAAACACCATATTGTGGAGCAAGTTTTTAACTATGTTGTTCATATTGACACCATGGTCTTGAAAGCAAAAGCTGTCCTCAGTTTTGTTAAACGTTGGTCTAAAGAATTTAGAGATTCGTATATTACTAAAACACTTTATACAACTTTGGTTAGACCTATATTGGAATATGGCTCTGTTGTATGGAACCCTAACTACCAAATTCATTCTGACAAGTTAGAGTCTGTTCAAAAACAATTTTTACTTTTCGCTTTAGCGCATTTCCGATGGGATTCTAGGGTAAGTCTACCTTCATACTCTAGTCGTTTAAAACTTATTAATCTAACTACACTTTCTAGTCGTAGGGAAATGCTTGGGATAATATTCTTAGTGAAAATTTTGAATGGAACAGTTTGCAGTTCTTTTCTCCTGTCTAAAATTAAATTTAATATCCCGGTTCGCCTTTCGAGGCAGTTTAGACCTTTACTGCTAAAATCCTGTAGATCAAATTTTGAACTAAACGAGCCATTCCGCCGTATATGTCATGATTTTAATTTTCATTCCAGCACATTTGACTTATCTGACTCACTTTTCAAAATTAAAAAGACTTTATTGTTTTCTTTTAATCAATGAAAATGTAACAATTTATTATATTGTAACTATAAATCTTAGCTGTTGAAATTTTTGTTTCTGTAGCTGAGCAGTTTTAGATATCAACACTTAAAAAACTCTCTTGCTTTTTCTGACTCGGCTAATTCCGCACGTATGCGGATTGCGCCCCTCGCGTCGGTTGGGCGGGAGGAGGGTAACTGTTGGGTCACTATTATTATTATTATACACTAACACTTCACTACAATGTTTCTACATATTTATTATATATTAATTAATTAAATATTTGCTTTAAATAAGCATTTTATTTTTACACAATTAGACGCTATGAAGGATCGTTGTGATCCTTGGTCTATTGAGGCTCTAAGTTTGTAGAGTTCTCCTCGATGTTCGATGGAGATGACTGCTGTGGGTAGTAATACCCTATTTTGTATTTCGTTGTGAAGCGTTTGAGTGTTTTGTACCTTTGAGCAACATGGTGTTATTTGGCAATTTTCGGTATTGTGGTTTTCGGGATTTGTAGTTGAAACTAAACCCGTGGTTCTTTTTATACTAATATATGCGCTCTTTTGGGGTGAGCTGGGAAATGTGCTGTAGTGAAGCATTGTGTGATATCTTTTTCGACAGTAGATGAAATTGAATTTGCTTTTACAATTTTTATGAGTATGCGTATGTGACAAGCAATTTGTACATAATCTTTTTGATCTTATAAAATTGTTTCTTTCGTGAATTTTTAATATTTTAAATATCTCGCAAGATTGTAGCTTATGCCCTCTTGTGCATAGTTCGCATGACGTAGGTTTATTTTGTTCGGATGTGAACGATTGCGTTTTGTAAAAGCTTCTGTTTAATTTCTTTTTGCTACTCGCTTGGGGTCTATTGAAGCTTCTTTTTAGGTCGTGTTGTACAATTTTTATTTTTATTAGTTTTTTGTCTACCCTTTCAGCGATTTGGTACTGGGTAGTTAGAAAGTCTTTCATTTGTTGCCACGTGGGGTATTTCTTTCGTGATGAGAGAGATTGCTCCCATAAAGTAACGAGTTTTCTGGTAATGCTGCGGTACATATATTCACTAGAATAGGGTCCTAGCTGTCTGTGGGAATATTTTGTGTCGATAGAACCGACAAACAATTAGAAACAGTGGATTGTAGTCTAACAAATTCCTAACTTGTTTCTTTTTGAATTTTAGGCAAGTTTATTAGTGTCGTTACTTGTTTATTCACCAATATTCTTTCATTTTCATATCTAGATGTTAGAGCTTCCCAAGCCAAATTAAAATTGTCGTCATTTGCTGCGAACTGTTACTATTGCGCCTGCTTGACCTTAGTTTTTTTTATCGGAGGTAATACAATTTTTGCGCTTTTGATAATTTTGGATGGTTGATGTATACGGCAGTGAACATGTCCCGGAAGGACGGCCATTCTTCATAACCTCCATAAAATATTTCTGTGTCACATGCGGGCACCTCGAGATGGATGCCTGAACTTGCCTCTTGACTTTGAATTTGTGGCAGCTCTACTCTCTGATGTGGAGTAGGTGCAATCGCTTTTATTAGCTTTAATTGGTCAGAAATCATAGCTTTTGTTTCTTCGTACTGGTCTAAGCAGTTTTCGTATATTGCGTAAGCCGATGATTTAAAATTGTGTAGTAGATGTGAATCGTCATAATCTACTATGGCGTCATGAACCGTTTGGAGATGAGTCCAAAAATTGTCAATATTTTGTTTTTTTTATTTCCAATAACACAATTAATTTAACAATACTTTTAGTATTAGTATTTTGGTACACCCTAATATACGGACTTGTATGTAGATATTTATGTGCTTGTGCAATTGAGAGCTCGTTGCAGAGATCAATACACTTTGTACATAAGTATGCACGAATTGTTTGTGTGTATGTATGTTTATTTTCTAATGCAATCCTGCTTGATTGTTACAAGGGGTATTGCCGGATAATTACCTATGAGGACTATGAAAATTTTATATAAAATTGTATATACCAATATATGTATACATATGTATGTATGTAAGTATGTTGTTGGTTAAATTCTTTTTTTTGTATTTTGTTTTTGATAATTTTAATTCAGTGAATTCGTTTTCACTTTACTGCTGTTAAATTACTTGCGAATTTAAAGTGTATACTTTTAGAAACTATTTTAAATATTAATTTAATTATTCGCGGTGTAGAGTAACAAGAGATAGGCAAATTCTAGTATGAGTTTATGTAAACATTCGTTCGTATGTTCGCAATACGAAGAGAGAGCGCGAGAAAAGATTTGATAATGTACAGGTATTCTACGTATGCACTTATATGGATGTAAATATGTAATTTGGTTTAGTAAATATTTAAATATGTCGTTTGTATTTATTTTGTTTCTCTTTCTTTGTCCTTAAATTTTTGTTATATGTTTGTGCCTTTGCTTACTTATTTTAGGTAATCCTGCTTACTGTTTTTGTTAAAAATAAGGGGTATTGCAGGAAAATACTTGCAAGTAAATACCTGAATTCTGTTTTTGTTTTTTGTGTTTGTAAAATATGTGTGTTTGAAAACACAAAGGTAAGCTTATAGGCATACAATAATTATTTACATAATATATATTTGGATATATAAATTGTACCAAACTGGTTTTAATGTCAGCGGTATTTCGATTTTTACCGTGATCTATACCAGTTTGATAATCGTTTTTTATATTAGTACAAACGGATTTACATATATAAAATAATATTATAACTGATATAAAAACTGTGCGTTTGTTCCAGTGTCTGTCCTCTTCGGCATCCAGCTGGCTAGCTCCTTAGATAGATAGATAGATAAGGGTAGAGGTTTGCACCTAGGACACAGCGACTCATCTAGCCCCAGCATATTAATGAAATTCAATATACTGCTAGGTGATAGTGAGGCGATGCGATCCCTGTTAGGAAAGTCTCCGACTCCATGTCACAGAACCTGTCCTGCAATGTCCGGTGTAGAACGCGACAAGTAGCCGGAATTTTTTTATCGGGAGATTGATTATGCTTTTAAACCGTCTGAGGTCATAACCCTCCATCAGCAACCTGGCATGGCGCATGCCTTGGAGATGTTGAGAATGTCTCTCCTTGCCTGCTCTTTACGGAGCAGCTCTTTAATGGTATGTGGACCAACCGCTATATACGGTTCTGGTCCTACCATTTTTGTGGAGGCTGCATAGCGGGCCAATTCGTCAGCCAGTTCATTTCCTGCTATACCCCTGTGACCAGGCACTCAGATGAGGTGCACTCTATTGTGGCTTGATAGACTGTTCAGCCGTTCTAGTAGCGATTTGACCTCAAAAACCGAGATCGTTTTTAGTGCCGCCTAACTATCGCTGAGTATGCCGATACTCTTATTGCGATAGTTGCGTCGGAGGTTTATCTCTACACACCGACTTATAGCATATACTTCCGCCTGGAAAATGCTAGGAAAGCTTCCCATTGGAATGAAGAGCTTGGTGCGTGGTCCTGCGACCCCTGCACCAATTCCCTCCGCCGTTTTCGAGCTATCGGTGTACCACTTGATAGTGCTATTCGTTAGCAGGAGGTCCAGCGTGGAATCATTCCATTCCACCTTACTGCCAAAGGTAACTCTGAACTTCCTAGTGAAGCTTACTGCTTTGGTAATGCTGTCCCTTGGAAGAAGGGCTAGTGGCATTTCGTCACTTAGGGCCTTCATCTGTTGGGACGAGATTACCTTCCCTTTGCCAAACCCTTGTGCTGTCATTTGACACAGGGTTTGTTTGGCCGTCTGTTCGATCACTATATGTAACGGTGTGAGCTCCAGCATTACTTCCAGTGCTGCGGTCGGACACGTACGCATCGCGCCCGACGCGCAAATGCAGGCAAGTCGTTGCAGCTTCGATAGTTGAAGTCCCATCGAAGTCTGCGATGCTTTGGAAACCCAAGCCACCGCTCCATATGTTATGATCGGTCTCACAATCATGGTGTACAGCTATCTGATAATCCTCGGGTTGCAGCCCCATGATTTCCCAGCAAGTCGATTGCACACCATGGGTGCTTTCGTAGTTTTTGTTAATGTCAGGTCTACATGTTGCTTCCACCGTAGAGCGGAATCCAGCGTAAGGCCCAGGTACTTGACTGTGTTAGCCCTCTCTAGCTCCGTGCAGTTAAGGGATAGGTTTCTGAGGCTTGGCAGTAACCTGCGCCTGGTAAATGGTATGATTGTAGTCTTTGAGGGGTTGATGTTTAGACCAACCCCACTACACCATCCCTTTGCCAGCCCCAATCCCCTTTGTACAATATCGCAGAGAGTGTCTGCGAACTTACCCCTGGCTAAAATAACAATATCGTCCGCTTATCCCTGACAGCGGATTTCATTGCTAGTTATCAACTCGAGTAGATCGTCCACAACTAGGCTCCACAGTAGGGGGGATAGCACTCCGCCCTGAGGACAGCCTCTTGTTGTGCCAAGACAAATCTTGGTATCGTGGTTTCAGCTATCCTGGTGCGCATTACGGCTTCAATCCATCGGCGGATCTCTTAGGTTAGCTGATACAAAGCAGTATTGGTTGATCTGCCCGCTCTGTAAGTATGTTGGTGTGCGTGCAGTGGTGCAGCCTTCAGCACCTTCGATCTTATTTCGTGATCAATGATCTTTTCCATACTTTTAAGTAGGAAGGAAGTTAGACTTATTGGCCTGAAGGATTTTGCCAATGAGTAATCTTTTCTTCCTACCTTTGGTATGAAGATCACCTTTGCAGTTCGCCAAGGTTCCGGGATATATGCCAGCGCTAGGCTATCCCTCATCCGCCGAACAAGGTGGGGCAGTAGGACCTGCTCCCCCTGTTGCAGAAACGCTGGAAGGATGCCATCCGCACCCGGGGACTTATATTTTTCAAAAGAGCCCCAAGCCCACTTGATGGAGTCTGCAGTGAAGAGCTGTTTTGCAACTGTCCAATCTAAGTGAGATGGCTTTCGTTCGACCATGGGTCGAATCTGGTCTTCTTGAATTTTATCTGGGAAGTGCGCGATTAGAAAAGCCGTGGTTCTTTCCTCTGCGCTGGACGTATAGGTCCCATCCGATCTTTTAATTTCTAGTACTGTGTCCGTCTTACCTCTTGCCAGAGCCTTATGCAGCCTTGCAGCCTCTGGCGTTAAGGAGATGTTTTCACAGAACTTCCTAAAGCTCTTCTGCTTTGCTAACCTAATCTCCTTGTTGTAAGCAGTTAGGCTGCACTTGTAGTTCTGCCAGTACCCGGTACGCTTGGCCTTATTACATAGCTTGTGTACCGTTTTCCGTAGTTCTGAGAGCCTAATTGACCACCAGGAACAGCTGCGGTTGTTGTTAGTCGTTTTTAGGGGGCAGCTGCCAATAAATGCCCCTATAATGGACTGGTTTAGTGCATACAACCTGCTCTCTAGTCCAGAAGCATTAGCACTGCCGTCCAGCTGCCCCCTCCTATTGACATGATATTTCAAGCGTATCCCTAAAAGTGGCCCAGTCCGTGTTTGTGGGGAAACGCCTGGCAGGAAGCTGCCTGACCGCTACCCCTAGTGCGAATCTTATGATACGGTGTTCGGACATGGAGGGTTCCGATGACACTCTCCATTGCCCGATCAGCCCTGTCGTAAGTTCGTTACCAAGGGTGACGTCAAGCACTTCCCTTCTTACACTGGTAATAAAGGTGGGTTCGCACCCCACGTTTTCAATACTTAAATTCCTACTGACTATAAATTCAAGTACAGACTCACCCCGTGTATTGCAGTCCGTGCTGCCCCATTCCATGTGATGGGCGTTGACGTCGCATCCCAGGACGAGGGGCAGGTTATTCCTCCTGCAGTATTCCACAAGGTTGCCGACGGCCTCTGGGGGTGCTGTGGGTGTGTCTTCCGGAAAATAGGCCGCTGCCAGGACGAAGTCCGCTCCTTCGTTGCTTTTAGCCTGCACAGCGACCAGGTCTTGTGTTAGGAACTCTGAAATATAAAAGAAATCAATATCAATATATCTAGTGCCTGGATGAGTCGCAACCTCATCCAACTGCATCTTTTCGATGCAGAGGTTGAGCCTCCACCCTGCATCCTCGACCTTGCTGCTGACTACTCGCCAGGCCGATATACTAAGGCCCTCGTTCTGGTTCTAAATGAGCCCGAGAACAAACTCATACGGTTTACCTGCGCACCTGGAGAAGAACACTATCATGCTATGCATGGGCGGTATGTCGTCTTCCTTCTTTGCGCAGAGGACGGGGCTTTTCTAGCCTGCCAGCTTGGGAGCGATCTCCCTCAGCCAGGTAGCAGACCTCTCGTCCTTGTAGTCCACCTGCAGCATACCTTCTTTAAAGTAAACCCCATGGAAGGAGGCTTTGTATCCAGACCCTCTGAATATCTCTTCCATGAGTAGGTCCTGAAGCACGGTAAGCTCCTCCGACCCCAGTGTCTCCGCCGGGTAGTTTAGCGGCAGCACAACCATACGAATGCCCTTAAGATCATCCGCATAGCTTATGCCCTCTTGTGCATAGTTCGCATGACGTAGGTTTATTTTGTTCGGATGTGAACGATTGCGTTTTGTAAAAGCTTCTGTTTAATTTCTTTTTGCTACTCGCTTGGGGTCTATTGAAGCTTCTTTTTAGGTCGCGTTGTACAATTTTTATTTTTATTAGTTTTTTGTCTACCCTTTCAGCGATTTGGTACTGGGTAGTTAGAAAGTCTTTCATTTGTTGCCACGTGGGGTATTTCTTTCGTGATGAGAGAGATTGCTCCCATAAAGTAACGAGTTTTCTGGTAATGCTGCGGTACATATATTCACTAGAATAGGGTCCTAGCTGTCTGTGGGAATATTTTGTGTCGATAGAACCGACAAACAATTAGAAACAGTGGATTGTAGTCTAACAAATTCCTAACTTGTTTCTTTTTGAATTTTAGGCAAGTTTATTAGTGTCGTTACTTGTTTATTCACCAATATTCTTTCATTTTCATATCTAGATGTTAGAGCTTCCCAAGCCAAATTAAAATTGTCGTCATTTGCTGCGAACTGTTACTATTGCGCCTGCTTGACCTTAGTTTTTTTATCGGAGGTAATACAATTTTTCGCTTTTGATAATTTTGGATGGTTGATGTATACGGCAGTGAACATGTCTCGGAAGGACGGCCATTCTTCATAACCTCCATAAAATATTTCTGTGTCACATGCGGACACCTCGAGATGGATGCCTGAACTTGCCTCTTGACTTTGAATTTGTGGCAGCTCTACTCTCTGATGTGGAGTAGGTGCAATCGCTTTTATTAGCTTTAATTGGTCAGAAATCATAGCTTTTGTTTCTTCGTACTGGTCTAAGCAGTTTTCGTATATTGCGTAAGCCGATGATTTAAAATTGTGTAGTAGATGTGAATCGTCATAATCTACTATGGCGTCATGAACCGTTTGGAGATGAGTCCAAAAATTGTCAATATTTTGTTTTTTTTATTTCCAATAACGATTCAGTGTTGTTTTAAATCGATGAAGATGAAAATCGAGTGCAGTATCGTGTTGATCTGTCACTCTCAGAAATGAATATGGTGGCACAAATATCTTTGCCTTTTATTTGCTTTGTGGTAACCTGCCTTACGCGTGTAGCTTCTGCATTTGTAATTTGATTTTTATCCACATTCATCATTTTTTTAGTATGTTAAAATATTTGGCAAACGAATTAAATTTTTCTCAGTGTAAACTGATTTGTGTACAATATATGAAGCGATAAATGATAATTTTTGCCGAATACTCTTTTAGGTGAATAAGATTTGATATTTCGGATTATAGTTTAAAAACGTGTATTTAGTGTTAATAATACCGTTGTGTATGTACTTGCGTATATTTTTATTATTTATCCCGATGATAAATTATATTTTCTTAATTTAATTATTAAGAATCGCACAATTAATTTAACAATACTTTTAGTATTAGTATTTTGGTACACCCTAAAATACGGACTTGTATGTAGATATTTATGTGCTTGTGCAATTGAGAGCTCGTTGCAGAGATCAATACACTTTGTACATAAGTATGCACGAATTGTTTGTGTGTATGTATGTTTATTTTCTAATGCAATCCTGCTTGATTGTTACAAGGGGTATTGCCGGATAATTACCTATGAGGACTATGAAAATTTTATATAAAATTGTATATACCAATATATGTATACATATGTATGTATGTAAGTATGTTGTTGGTTAAATTCTTTTTTTTGTATTTTGTTTTTGATAATTTTAATTCAGTGAATTCGTTTTCACTTTACTGCTGTTAAATTACTTGCGAATTTAAAGTGTATACTTTTAGAAACTATTTTAAATATTAATTTAATTATTCGCAGTGTAGAGTAACAAGAGATAGGCAAATTCTAGTATGAGTTTATGTAAACATTCGTTCGTATGTTCGCAATACGAAGAGAGAGCGCGAGAAAAGATTTGATAATGTACAGGTATTCTACGTATGCACTTATATGGATGTAAATATGTAATTTGGTTTAGTAAATATTTAAATATGTCGTTTGTATTTATTTTGTTTCTCTTTCTTTGTCCTTAAATTTTTGTTATATGTTTGTGCCTTTGCTTACTTATTTTAGGTAATCCTGCTTACTGTTTTTGTTAAAAATAAGGGGTATTGCAGGAAAATACTTGCAAGTAAATACCTGAATTCTGTTTTTGTTTTTTGTGTTTGTAAAATATGTGTGTTTGAAAACACAAAGGTAAGCTTATAGGCATACAATAATTATTTACATAATATATATTTGGATATATAAATTGTACCAAACTGGTTTTAATGTCAGCGGTATTTCGATTTTTACCGTGATCTATACCAGTTTGATAATCGTTTTTTATATTAGTACAAACGGATTTACATATATAAAATAATATTATAACTGATATAAAAACTGTGCGTTTGTTCCAGTGTCTGTCCTCTTCGGCATCCAGCTGGCTAGCTCCTTAGATAGATAGATAGATAAGGGTAGAGGTTTGCACCTAGGACACAGCGACTCATCTAGCCCCAGCATATTAATGAAATTCAATATACTGCTAGGTGATAGTGAGGCGATGCGATCCCTGTTAGGAAAGTCTCCGACTCCATGTCACAGAACCTGTCCTGCAATGTCCGGTGTAGAACGCGACAAGTAGCCGGAATTTTTTTATCGGGAGATTGATTATGCTTTTAAACCGTCTGAGGTCATAACCCTCCATCAGCAACCTGGCATGGCGCATGCCTTGGAGATGTTGAGAATGTCTCTCCTTGCCTGCTCTTTACGGAGCAGCTCTTTAATGGTATGTGGACCAACCGCTATATACGGTTCTGGTCCTACCATTTTTGTGGAGGCTGCATAGCGGGCCAATTCGTCAGCCAGTTCATTTCCTGCTATACCCCTGTGACCAGGCACTCAGATGAGGTGCACTCTATTGTGGCTTGATAGACTGTTCAGCCGTTCTAGTAGCGATTTGACCTCAAAAACCGAGATCGTTTTTAGTACCGCCTAACTATCGCTGAGTATGCCGATACTCTTATTGCGATAGTTGCGTCGGAGGTTTATCTCTACACACCGACTTATAGCATATACTTCCGCCTGGAAAATGCTAGGAAAGCTTCCCATTGGAATGGAGAGCTTGGTGCGTGGTCCTGCGACCCCTGCACCAATTCCCTCCGCCGTTTTCGAGCTATCGGTGTACCACTTGATAGTGCTATTCGTTAGCAGGAGGTCCAGCGTGGAATCATTCCATTCCACCTTACTGCCAAGGGTAACTCTGAACTTCCTAGTGAAGCTTACTGCTTTGGTAATGCTGTCCCTTGGAAGAAGGGCTAGTGGCATTTCGTCACTTAGGGCCTTCATCTGTTGGGACGAGATTACCTTCCCTTTGCCAAACCCTTCTGCTGTCATTTGACACAGGGTTTGTTTGGCCGCCTGTTCGATCACTATATGTAACGGTGTGAGCTCCAGCATTACTTCCAGTGCTGCGGTCGGACACGTACGCATCGCGCCCGACGCGCAAATGCAGGCAAGTCGTTGCAGCTTCGATAGTTGAAGTCCCATCGAAGTCTGCGATGCTTTGGAAACCCAAGCCACCGCTCCATATGTTATGATCGGTCTCACAATCATGGTGTACAGCTATCTGATAATCCTCGGGTTGCAGCCCCATGATTTCCCAGCAAGTCGATTGCACTCCATGGGTGCTTTCGTAGTTTTTGTTAATGTCAGGTCTACATGTTGCTTCCACCGTAGAGCGGAATCCAGCGTAAGGCCCAGGTACTTGACTGTGTTAGCCCTCTCTAGCTCCGTGCAGTTAAGGGATAGGTTTCTGAGGCTTGGCAGTAACCTGCGCCTGGTAAATGGTATGATTGTAGTCTTTGAGGGGTTGATGTTTAGACCAACCCCACTACACCATCCCTTTGCCAGCCCCAATCCCCTTTGTACAATATCGCAGAGAGTGTCTGCGAACTTACCCCTGGCTAAAATAACAATATCGTCCGCTTATCCCTGACAGCGGATTTCATTGCTAGTTATCAACTCGAGTAGATCGTCCACAACTAGGCTCCACAGTAGGGGGGATAGCACTCCGCCCTGAGGACAGCCTCTTGTTGTGCCAAGACAAATCTTGGTATCGTGGTTTCAGCTATCCTGGTGCGCATTACGGCTTCAATCCATCGGCGGATCTCTTAGGTTAGCTGATACAAAGCAGTATTGGTTGATCTGCCCGCTCTGTAAGTATGTTGGTGTGCGTGCAGTGGTGCAGCCTTCAGCACCTTCGATCTTATTTCGTGATCAATGATCTTTTCCATACTTTTAAGTAGGAAGGAAGTTAGACTTATTGGCCTGAAGGATTTTGCCAATGAGTAATCTTTTCTTCCTACCTTTGGTATGAAGATCACCTTTGCAGTTCGCCAAGGTTCCGGGATATATGCCAGCGCTAGGCTATCCCTCATCCGCCGAACAAGGTGGGGCAGTAGGACCTGCTCCCCCCCTTGCAGAAACGCTGGAAGGATGCCATCCGCACCCGGGGACTTATATTTTTCAAAAGAGCCCCAAGCCCACTTGATGGAGTCTGCAGTGAAGAGCTGTTTTGCAACTGTCCAATCTAAGTGAGATGGCTTTCGTTCGACCATGGGTCGAATCTGGTCTTCTTGAATTTTATCTGGGAAGTGCGCGATTAGAAAAGCCGTGGTTCTTTCCTCTGCGCTGGACGTATAGGTCCCATCCGATCTTTTAATTTCTAGTACTGTGTCCGTCTTACCTCTTGCCAGAGCCTTATGCAGCCTTGCAGCCTCTGGCGTTAAGGAGATGTTTTCACAGAACTTCCTAAAGCTCTTCTGCTTTGCTAACCTAATCTCCTTGTTGTAAGCAGTTAGGCTGCACTTGTAGTTCTGCCAGTACCCGGTACGCTTGGCCTTATTACATAGCTTGTGTACCGTTTTCCGTAGTTCTGAGAGCCTAATTGACCACCAGGAACAGCTGCGGTTGTTGTTAGTCGTTTTTAGGGGGCAGCTGCCAATAAATGCCCCTATAATGGACTGGTTTAGTGCATACAACCTGCTCTCCAGTCCAGAAGCATTAGCACTGCCGTCCAGCTGCCCCCTCCTATTGACATGATATTTCAAGCGTATCCCTAAAAGTGGCCCAGTCCGTGTTTGTGGGGAAACGCCTGGCAGGAAGCTGCCTGACCTCTACCCCTAGTGCGAATCTTATGATACGGTGTTCGGACATGGAGGGTTCCGATGACACTCTCCATTGCCCGATCAGCCCTGTCGTAAGTTCGTTACCAAGGGTGACGTCAAGCACTTCCCTTCTTACACTGGTAATAAAGGTGGGTTCGCACCCCACGTTTTCAATACTTAAATTCCTACTGACTATAAATTCAAGTACAGACTCACCCCGTGTATTGCAGTCCGTGCTGTCCCATTCCATGTGATGGGCGTTGACGTCGCATCCCAGGACGAGGGGCAGGTTATTCCTCCTGCAGTATTCCACAAGGTTGCCGACGGCCTCTGGGGGTGCTGTGGGTGTGTCTTCCGGAAAATAGGCCGCTGCCAGGACGAAGTCCGCTCCTTCGTTGCTTTTAGCCTGCACAGCGACCAGGTCTTGTGTTAGGAACTCTGAAATATAAAAGAAATCAATATCAATATATCTAGTGCCTGGATGAGTCGTAACCTCATCCAACTGCATCTTTTCGATGCAGAGGTTGAGCCTCCACCCTGCATCCTCGACCTTGCTGCTGACTACTCGCCAGGCCGATATACTAAGGCCCTCGTTCTGGTTCTAAATGAGCCTGAGAACAAACTCATACGGTTTACCTGCGCACCTGGAGAAGAACACTATCATGCTATGCATGGGCGGTATGTCGTCTTCCTTCTTTGCGCAGAGGACGGGGCTTTTCTAGCCTGCCAGCTTGGGAGCGATCTCCCTCAGCCAGGTAGCAGACCTCTCGTCCTTGTAGTCCACCTGCAGCATACCTTCTTTAAAGTAAACCCCATGGAAGGAGGCTTTGTATCCAGACCCTCTGAATATCTCTTCCATGAGTAGGTCCTGAAGCACGGTAAGCTCCTCCGACCCCAGTGTCTCCGCCGGGTAGTTTAGCGGCAGCACAACCGTACGAATGCCCTTAAGATCATCCGCATATTTGCGCTGTCCCTCCAACCTGTGCATTGCTGCCTCTCTGCCGCTTGGTGTTAGGCGGCTCCTGTGGCGTTAGCTGCCCACTCTTGCGCTTCGCGGCTTGGGTTGTCGAAGGCGCTGGCCTTTCGCAATCTCGCCTTGCGGCCTGAGTTGCCACCCTACCGCTTTTCCGAGGCAGGGGAGGCATTGTTTCTCCTCACCCTGTAACGCGCCAACTTTTCGGATTCCTCCGGAGTTCTTCCCTCCTGGAAGTGCCTCAGGTACCATTTAAGGCTGGCACCACTCATGCCTCTCCTCCTGGGATCATCCTGTCCGCCTGGACTCCCAGTTGGTGGTAGAGGGGGCAGTCTGCCTTCCCTCTTCCGTTTTCGTTTTTGAACCCCCACAGTAGATGCCTGTTGCGAGTCACCCGAGTCCGAGCAGGTGATCCTGCTCGAGGAATCCTCGATGAGGTCCGCTTTATCAGCGCCGGCCGCAGTCGACTTCGCCTGCTGAGCGCCGCTGCACGAGGGCATGTCGTCGTCGTCTCTTTCATGCTCCTCGAACAGCGCCCGCTCTTCTGGCGACAGGGCGTCCAGGAAGCTGAACTTCAGTTTTGCCCCTGAACCTCCCTTATCTGCACCGGTGCCTGTTTTGTTGGCATTGTCCTTGTCCGTCCAATGAGCATGGGAGTCGCGTAACACCCTGGGTTAGGAGGTGGCAGCTCTTGGTTGTCGCACGCATGCGGCACATCTCACCCCGGTTGGGAGATGCCGAGAATGCCATGCGACCTAAGCCCTTGCACCACGACAAGGTGCCTGTCATTCGCAGGAGTCCTAGCTCCTTATGAGTGTTTGTTGTTTTGGTTGGTTAAATTGTTTTTATGCTCGCGCCCGCTTATTTCAGTTTCGCGACCGCTTTAAGTTGTTCTTTTTTTGTTAAAATATTTGTATATATTTTGGTTTTGATGCATACACTCTTATGCATATATTTGTTTGAGGGATCGCGCCCGTTTATTTATTTTTTTTATACTCTCGCAACTTGTTGTTGTTTTTGTTTATTTTTGTATACCGTACTGTTTTGTTTCACTGCACTTTTTTTTTTTTTAAGTTTTCTTACCCTAATTTGCACTTATTTGAATGCATATTTGTTAATATGTATGTTTTATATACGATTATACACTTTTGGGTCACTGAACTTAAACACCGCACTGTTTATAGGTACATACATATATGTGAATTTTTCTTTTTTTTTTTCTTGGGGGTGTATATATTAACGTTTTTGCCACTTCGCAGCACTTTTTCTCACAAGTTATATATAGTTCTATATATATATTATATATATATATTTTTTTTTAATCCATAGTGCCGCTCACTATGGCTCGAAAGACCATGATTACACTTGTACCCAATATATTGGGGAGAACACAATATTTTATTTCAATCACAATACGATTTTATCGAATTTTGATTTTATTGTTGATGGATACAATGTACTTATAAATATGGTTGATGATGGACGGTGTCGGTAGCGAATGGAACCCGGAGACGCCTACGCCTACATAACGGGATCAACGGATGTCGCGAACCGGATCGGTGTTGCACGAAAAAGTGGTGATGTCGAAGAAGGTTAATCGCAGGACGCAGGACCGCTGCTGTCCAATGTCTCATCAATTATCGAAAGTTGTATACGTAGCGCGCTGGATCGCTTTCTAATCGAATGTTGATTAAACGATGATCCTGTCCTTTTTGTTACTGTTGTCGACCACAAAATCGTTTCCTTTCACTTTAGTTGTGATAGTTCTACCATTATCATCGGGCGATCGACGCTTACACATTGGACAACCATCGTTACCTGTGATGGTTGGTATCTGCCGTAATTTTGCGTGGATACGGTTTAGAACACTTTCCGTCGACCATGCACGGTGATTGGCGGTTGATGGTGCCACACGGCGAAATAATCATATTCTTGATTACAACATCATGTAGGTCTGGGTCGGTTTCAGGATCAAGAATCTCCTCATATATGATATCATTTATTTGATCTCGCCGAATTCTATCGACTAACCAAATTAGAATGTGTGCATGCGGCAAGCCTCGTTTTTGCCATTCAATTGAACACATCCAGCATTGGGTAATCCCAAAGACGTGTTGTTTAACAATGTAATTCATCAGTGACTGGATTTTTTCGAATAGATTATCTTCAAATATCCTTGGTTACGAGATTAACAAGTGTAATTTTTGTGCCGCGAGATCTGGCTAAATCTAGTAGAGTAGTGAAATAATCTACTCCACAGCCTAAATCTCGTGATTAAGTGTCGGAACATAGTGTTGTAACGGATTTCTCGATAAATCGTCTACTTATAGCTCACTCTTGAGTTTGATCACTGGATGGTTAAATGAAAGTCCCAATTTAATTGCTATACACTTATCTTTATTTCTAATTCCAATAACTTAACACTTATTGCTCGATATTCGAGTTTACAACTTCATGTTTATAGCTTAATTGCTCATATTACGACAACACTCTAACAAGAACTCTGTCTGCTGCAGAGTCCGGCAGCCCTTATACAGTAAATCTTTAATAAAAGTTCGCTGCTAGAACATTCTGGCAACTATGAATTTGCTGTCAAGTTGCTTCTGGCAGTTTATCGTCGATTCTGATTTGTTCTGGTATTCGTGTTCGCCACACTGCCCTCCACCTAAGTCGATCGTCCCGATTAGACATATTTGCGGTACCAAACGCTGCACACCGTTCCAGATGAACCACCTTCATTTTATTCCTTGGTCTTCCAATGGTCTGTATGCGATACACTACATCCTGGTATGGTCCTTCTCAATTACACTGTAGTTTGGGAGATAACCCTTGCTTTCGTTGTGGGTTATATAACAATACTCAATCGCCTTCAATAAAACCCTCAGAGTTTGTTGCCTTGTCGTATTTTGCGTTGCCATCTGGGACATTTGCGCTGACATTTGCGATATTGCAGCCAAAACAACCTCTGTTGAACATTGAATCCTTTCCTTTTCTTGTATTCTCGTTGTTTCTTCCTCTAATTCCAATTGAAACACATATATGTCAACATTAACGTTTTCTGCTTCAATGGCCTCTCCTAAACGTGACTGTAAGTCGGCCTTTACTCCATTTGTTGTCAAACCAAGTTGCCCCAACTCATTTTTCAGTTGTGAAATCTTCAAATCATTAAACTTAGCCATTTTCTCTCGTTGGGAGTTTATTTGAAAATCCCACTTCTGACACCAATTGTAACGGATTTCTTGATAAATCGTCACTCACTCTTGAGTTCGATAACTGGATTTTTAAATAAAAATCCCAATTTAATGGCTATACACTTATCTTTATTTCTAATTCCAACAACTTAACACTTATTGCTCGATATTCGAGTTTATAACTTCTTGCTTATAGCTTAATTGCTCATATCACGACAACACTCTAACTAGAACTGTGTCTGCTGCCCAATCCGGCAGCCCTTATATAGTAAATCTTTAACAAAAGCTCGCTACTAGAACATTCTGTAACTACGAGTTCGCTGTCTAGTTGCTTCTGGCAGTTTATCTTTGATTCTGATTTGTTCTGGTATTCGTGTTCGCCACAGTATATTCTACTTAAAATCTACCTGTGCGAATCTGACTTCGCGCCATCTGTTTGTCACAATTTCTTTTATCGCACTGATTTTGACACCAAACACTGTCAAAGTGAAAAAAATTAAAGAAATAAATAAAGTAAAATGAAAAAATTAGAGCAATAACAAGTAAATAAGTGAAAATGGCAGAAAATAATTTCCAAAACAGGAGAGTAATATGGAGTGAAGCTGCAGAAGGCAATATAATACAATTGTGGCGAGAAAAAATGTCACAGCTTTGATCGGTTAGTCAAAAACAGATGTTTTGTAAATCTGCAACGGCTGTGAAAACAGTC
Source organism: Bactrocera oleae (assembly GCF_042242935.1). Lineage (NCBI taxonomy): Eukaryota > Metazoa > Arthropoda > Insecta > Diptera > Tephritidae > Bactrocera > Bactrocera oleae. The sequence continues at coordinate 31,554,297 of NC_091537.1, forward strand.
TAGATTAGTAAATGAATAACACTTCAAATTTTTGGTACGAACATGTTGTTATTCTCAAGAATGATAGAATACAATATTACGACAATTATTTACTCTTACCTTTTTTCAATTTAGCCTGTGACAATCGTCACAAAAACAAACTATGCGCCATAATGTGGCTTAATTTTTTTGAGATGAGAAGAAGAAGCATCGAACAGCATGTAAATTGTGAACAAAATCCTATAAGATGGGTAAAAGTTAGCTAACTGGTTACCGATAGGCTATCAGTAATTAATGCATTTGTTATCTGATAAATTACGTTTGTTCTAGCCTCGGGAAAAAAGTAACTATTTCTCCCCTTTCACTACACGTCGGTGTAATCTTAGTCGCTCTCTTTCATTGATTTTCCGCAAATGTCATAATTTAGGTTCACGATGCGGCCATTATCAAAATATTTCACTTTTCGCTGAGGATCTGAAAACGATGAGCGTGTTTCACTACAGAAAATTATTAACGTGAAACACAACATCAGGGGACCCAAAAATAGCAGAGCATTTTCAGTATTATATGAGAAAAATATAATATTTCATGATAAATACCGCCTAACAGTCAATTAATGTCGTGTTGCCTTTTAGCTGAACTAATTTAGGCTTTGATGAACGTAATACAATGATACAAAATAAATATAAACATAGATAGACGTATAAAGTATTTTATTATGATCAACAATACATACAGAAAGGGAATACAAATAAAAATTAAGTACACTCGGATTAACTCTGTTCATTCAAGCCCTTGTGGGCCCCGACATTCTTTGTTTTTTTGTCAGACGCAAGAAAAAATAAAGCGGATGGTTTATCGGCACGTGAACATGCCACGTACAATTGACCATGAGAAAAACATGCATTTTTTAAATTGAGGCCACAAATAGTTCATTGCACAGTTTTGGTTGGTTTAAATTTCTAATCATGATGACTATCCAGCCAACCCTCAGTTGCAAATTGTGCGGTGGTAAACCAGGCACATCCAAGGAGTTTAAAAATTCAGTTGGATAATTAGTGGCTTCATCTTCGTTCGTTACACAGTCGATAGATTTGAAAGAATACAAAGTACCTACGATTTGATTCTGAATTATAATATTTAGGTCAGCTACATCTTTATTCTTAGCCGCCAAAATTGCTAGCTTACTTAACCATTTAGTATTTTTGTGGTTAGCAATGATATCCGGGAATACTTTGTTGATAAGCTCGTCTTTCGATGAGACGAAATTGCAAAAATTTGAAGGAAACGAAATCAATCCGCTCGATTCGTCAACAGGAACACGTCCATTACCGATAGTTAGCAATTGCTTAGAGAAATCATCAACAGATAGATCGTTCAACAATGCAACTCTCATATTTACTGACAGTTGAAGTTTCTTTGCATATCGCCACAGATTTGATGCTTTGAGGCAAGCGATGATTTCGTCGGCAGCAGTAGATCTTGGATTGAGTGGTAGTGTTTGTCGGAAATCGCCAGATAGTAAAATCATTGAACCACCAAAACATCTCGAGTCATTGCGTAGATCTTGTATTCGGTCAAGAGCCTCCAATGCGCGTTTGTGCGCCATTGCGCATTTGTCCCATATTATGAATTTTGATGTTACTAAAACTTTGGCTATTGCGGATTGTTTCGAAATGTTACATGTCGGTTTTTCAGTAGTTTGAAGGTTTAATGGCAATTTTAACGCTGAGTGAGTCATACTGCATCCGTCTAACAATGTGGCCGCAATTCCAGAAGAAGCAACTGCAACCGCAATTTCTGATCTCGCACGTACAGTGGCCAAAATCAATGACATAAGGAATGTCTTTCCAGTTCCGCCAGGGACATCCAGAAAAAATAAGCCAGGTACATTCGTTCGAACTGATTGTACTAATTCATGTGGATCATATTCACGTTCACGTCCCAATTCTACATTAAGTGCGTCTCTCATTCCGCGACCGGGCGCTGGCATTCTTAACCTGACTAACAAACTGCCGCAAATGAAGTAACACATATCTTCGATCAAGAGTTAGCGCCTGGTTATGCATCTCCACATTCGCCTCAATATCGGGGTTTCTTGTGCTGACACGAATTCGATGTAAAATGTCTTCTCACATGTTATCTTTGAATTTGTTGCACAGGTCACGTGGGTTCGATGGAAAGCATATCGAAATGATGATAGCAAATAATGTGCGTATCTGATTTGGAGATGTATAAACAATTGCTTCAGCGATTGTTGTATCCCAATGAGCATCGTTTCCAAGCAAATTGAGCTCTTGACATGCTGCAGGAAATGTGGGGCACTCTATACCAATAACAGTTCGTAGTGATTTAAATGATGTTGGGACTCGAACATGTACCCACAACAACCGCAAATAGAAACATTCATCATTCTTCGGATGAACTGTGTGAATACGACCAAGAGCATCAGTAGAACGCATATCTAGATGACCAGGAACTGCATGGCCTTGCTTCCGACGTTGAAATTACTTCTATGTAGCGTTCCATGTGTAAAAACGTGGCATCTCTGAGTACAGCAACGTTCGTGCGAACGGATCGCTTTGACAAATCGCAAAGAAACTGGTCAGTGTTGTCGCTGGAGGTGTTGCAGCACGTTGAGCAGCATTCGACGTTGTGAACTAAACTCTCTGACCGTTCTCTAGATGCACCCCCATATGTACAACAGTGAGATGACGTTCGTGAATAGGGAATGAGAATATACGCCAAATTGCTTCATTGCAGTTCACATATCTACCGACTTGATAGCGCGTAATTTCATCGTTGGTATTGGATGATTGGATACCAAAAACCACCATGTCGCTGCCTTTCGTGACATATTTGCAAATGTATTTAATTGACTTGACCTAATTGCAATACTTAACATTACAATGTGCCTTGAATGTTTTGGAAAAAAGTGGCGAATATGGAACAACCCAACTGTTGTCGATGATAGTTTTACCATCATCATCGGGCGATAGACTGCACGGTGATTGGCGGTTGATGGTGCCACACGGCGAAATAATCATATTCTTGATTACAGCATCATGTAGGTCTGGGTGGGTTTCAGGATCAGGAATCTCCGCACATATGATGTCATCTATTTGATCTCGCCGAATTATATCGACTAACCAAATTAGAATGTGTGCATGCGGCAAACCTCGTTTTTGCCATTCAATTGAATACATCCAGCATTGGGTAATCCCAAAGACGTGTTGTTTAACAATGTAATTCATCAGTGACTGGATTTTTGCTTGAAAACACGTGCGGTAATGCCGTGTCGATCACTTGATGTTTGTCCGGGAAGTAGCAGTTGAATAATTTCCATCCATTTCAGATTACAGGTACGAAACAAAGTAACATTTAGGGAAAATGATTCATCGAGTTTTCATTATTTTTAAGATGTATTCTGCTATTCGGGGCGGGGACAAGTCCAACGAACCAAAATCCATGAAAATTGGTCTAGCCGATCTCGAGTTATAAGTGTTGTAACAAACCCGACTTTGTTTTATATACAATATTGTTTTATATTGTAGATAATTAAATGAAGTTTGTATTATTACCTAAATATTTAATTAATATAGGTTATATAAATAAAAACAAACAGTGTGTCATGATGGCTAATTGGAAACATGAAAGGATTGAAATCAATGTTATTATCACACAATATTTTTGGCATATATAATTTTTTTTTTTCAAAAACAATTTTTTTAAATTTAATTCTCACTTTCAGCGGTCACTGTATTCATATTTTTTAATATTTGCAAGTGGATTATGATAGATAAAATAATAAAAAATAATTTTTCTGCCGAAAACTGCATAAATAGTGGTCCCCTCTTTTGTCGTTGGATTGTATTGTAGTTATGGCGCATCTTCTAACAATGAAAAACTGATATTAAAATCATCCGCAAGAACTACCGACTGTTCACAATATTCTACGCGTTCTCCAATAACATCGCCCGGAGCTTGTGAACCCAAATTCTTGCTAAGGAGCTTGAGTAAGGAGCTTTTATTTGCAACTGAATAGTAACAACGTAATATCTGTCCTGTTTATTACGATAACTAGATGGCAACACCTGAATTCCGAATTTCATTGCATTTAAATATCGCAACAAATTCAAAACTTGGTACTTGTACCGTAGGTTCTTCATTGCTCATAAAGCTTTCTAATAACATCAAAATATTTGTATTTTCGAAGAGTCGATGGGTAAAATCATTGGCGTGTGCAAGAAGACTTTGACATCGAATCGAAATGTCTTTATTTGAGTTAATAAAGTCGAATACTTTCTTATCTAATAGGCAAATTGAATTTTCCGCAATTTAATCATCTGTGAGGATACCTGTGCTGGTATACACGCTTCGTGCTCTTCTGACTGTGAGGATATTTTTACTGCTTTACTCGTTTGCTGATCTTCTGACTGTGAGGACATGCGAACGTCTTGCTCTCTCGACTTTAAGGACCCTTGTACTGGTATATACGCTTCCTGCTCTTCCGACTGTGACACTTGTGCTGGTGTACAAGCTCCTTGCTCTTCCAACTGTGAGGGCACCTGCGCTAATATACGCATGTCCAGCTCTTTCACCGCTGACAACTGTGCTGATATACATGCATGTTGAGCTGTGAACTGCGTCGACAACCGCATTTCTAACTGCGACATTCATAAAGTCATACGAGCATCCTGCTCTTCAAACTGTGTCGATATTTGCGTTGACATTTGTGTTAAAGTTTGCGTTGATATGTGCGACATTTGCGTTGACATATGGAATAATTACGCTGACATCTTCGACATTGCAGCCAAAAGCATGTTTGTGTCCATAGCTTTTGATGAGCAAGTCTCTTCCTTTCTTCTATCTTCGTTGTTTCTTTTTCTAATTCCAATTGAAAGACATATTCCTCAATATTAATGTTTTCCGCCTCCCTGGCCTCTCCCAACAGTGATTCAGTTTTTAACCCATTTGTCGCCAAACACATTGCTCCAGCTTGTTTTTTAATTGTGGAATCTTCAGGTCAATAAATATCTCTTTGGAAATTTATTTGACAATCCCACTTCTGACGCCAATTGTAACGGATTTCTCGATAAATCGTCTACCTATAACTCATTCTTGAGTTCGATCACTGGATTGTTATATAGAAGTCCCAATTTAATGGCTATTCACTTATCTTTATTTCTAGTCCAAACAACTTAATACTTTACTACTTATTACCCGAATTCACAATTTCTTACTTATGTATTAATTTCTCTTTACAAGGCAGCACTCTGATTAAAACTGTGTCCATGGTAAAAAATTAGGTACAATTCAGGGACAACAATAATAGTACGCAAAACAATGTACCAATTAATGAATAATATTTAATAAAAACATTCTTAAATTTATAAATTTTAAAACATAACACTGCAACACACTTAAGCAGATTTGAGTCAATTGTACGTTTTAGTACTAGAATATTAGTTAGCAGCCCGTACCAAGTGTGACTTTTATAGTAGAATATAAGTAGGCAACCCCTACCAAGTGTGACTTTAGTAGTAGAATTTGCGTGTGTATTACTGACAATCCAAACAAGGATTGGTTACTTGTTGATTTATACCAGGGATAATGGGATGCCCAACTCTTACCAGTGTGAGAGCGCCTCAAAATTAGAATTTTTTGTAACATTTTCCATTGTAGCCAGATCGGAGAAAATAATAATTTTTAAAAATTAATTAAATATAAATTTAAATTAAAATACCCATCATTTACTAAGATTAAATATTATTATACTTGTATCCGTTAAACATATGCAGAAACTTTTTATATTATTTTTTTGTGATTTTGTAATATATTAAACAATTGATTTTTGAACTTTCAATATGTAATCAAAGTAATAAATGTATTAGCTCTCACTTAATAAATGTTTTTAAAAATGTTCAATTGAAAATCAATACTAATAAGCATGGCATCACAAAAGATATCATCACATACATTTCAATTTCGCGTTTTCTTTCATTTTCATTGTTTTTAAATTTTTGTTAGTGATCTTCAACATCAGCACACATTTTTCTGTTTACATATATTTCTGTAGGATTTCAATCTGGCCGTCCCTCTTTTTCCAATTGCAAACGGCAGACCTGCTGAACTTTGACAGTTGCTTGCATTGTATAAATCTAATAAAGCTTATACAATGGTTGCTTGAGTTTAGAAGGTTTTGACGTTTAGAATTTGCTCTCTCATTTCCAGTGAGAAACGAGGTGGGCAGGGATAATTAATAATTTATCTCTGACGGAAATATAGGCTGTTGAAAAGGAAGAGTCATCCCTAGTAAATTGTAACTAACTCACTGAATAAAATTAAGATTGTAAGAAGCAAATATGGGATGTGATGGTGGAACTATACCGCGACGAGATGAACTTGTACGCACTGCCAAAAAACCAGAGCAGGTAAGCTGAATTTGGAATTTTGTTTGAATCTATCAATATTCGTCTTTTCAGAAAGATAAAGATGCTGAACGCGAATTTCGCTGGCTACATTGCGCACTTACTCAAGAACATCTACAGGAGCCAATTGTAATGTGCGGGTTTGGACGCTTGTATTCTAAACAAAGCATCATTGAGCAATTGCTAGAAAAAGAAAAGAAGCCCGAATCTATTAAACATATTCGTACCTTGAAAGATATCAAAACACTTAAGCTAACATCGAACCCGTCATACACAACTGAAGATAAAACAGAAGGTTTATTAGATACTCGCCATGCTCCTTACATATGCAAGTTGATAGGCCTTGAAATGTCAGGAAAATTTCGATTTGTAGCTTTATGGTCTTGTGGATGTGTAATATCGGAGCGTGCTCTTAAACAAATTAAACGAAATGACAGTGGAGGCAGTACATGCCCTCTCTGTTTGGAACCTTTCAGTGTTGAAGATGTGGTTGTTCTGAATGGGTCCGAAGAAGATTTGGAATTAATGCAAGCAAAAATGGAAATACGTAATATAAAAAGAAAATCCAGCAAAAAAGATAAAAAGGGCCAGGATGGAGTAAGAAATGTTGGTAAATTATCTATTCAGAAAACTTTTACCGAAGAAAAAAAACAAGATTTTGAAAAAGGAGAGAAATGCAAAAAAACAGAAGATCAAAACGACAATACTCCCTCCACAAGCCAATCTTCAACGATTGGGCCAAATAAGCTGATTTCAAACCTAAAGCGTTCGGTTGTGTCTGAAAATGTATTAGAAGATCCCGAATTGAAACGTTTAAGGAATAACTATAGTGTTGCAAAAGATCCAAAGGCCAGCGATGTATATAAATCTCTGTTTACTACACATAAAAGCGAAAAGGAACAATCGCGAGCTCATTGGGTCACATACAATCCATTCTACAATTAGTTGTTAAAATCGAAGAAGTATAGTTTTGTGTTAACATATTCAAGAATTTAATAAATTCCGTATATACTTAACAATTTTATTTTTTCGAACCATGCTAAGTTTACAATTTAATATTCACAATAAAACATAAGCAATACTGAAAAGCCACAGGGTAAAAATGTCAATGGGGGTCATATATCTAATATATAAAGATGTTTATACTGAAAACATAACACTAACATTATACGCAAATTATATAATGCAGTAATCATGGACTAAACTTTGTTCTTTCTCTATTGTATTACTGACGAGATTTTGAGTTATGCATATAAAATAATGCCCTTCATTCCTCTGTTTCAACTTCTTCTTCAGCACCGTAATCATCAAAAGAATTCTGGTCGAAATCTTGTTTTACCGTTTCCAAGTTCCCATTTCCATTATTCTCATTATCTCCCATACGTTCAAAGTTACCAGGTCTTACTAATTCCCCATCGTTCTTCCTAGTATCGACATCCATAGCAATTTGCGGCAATACACCGCCAGTGCGCATAATTAATTGTAATTGTTGTATATATTGTTGCTCTTGTAAACGACGTTCCTCTTCACCCAAATAATCAGAAGACATTTGCATTTGTTTTGTATTACTGTGTCCAGTATCCTTTAGCAACACGGCATGCTTCTGTGTAACATGTAATGCTAATGAACTTACGTCTTTATGCAATACTCCGCAAACAATACAAACTAGCGTTTCTTCTGAAGGCACAATACCATCTGATAATTGAACAGCATTCGCCACATTCATGGCTATTGTGTTTTCTCCTGCTGTAAGATGAGCCTGTATGTGTTTGTTTAGATAGGCTTGCTGACTATAGGACTTACCGCAAATATGGCAAGGGTATGACTTTTCGCCAGAATGAATTTTCATATGAACACTGAGGCTAGATGCTTGCGTGAATGCTTTGTCACAGAGTTTGCATTGAAATGGACGTTCCCCAGTGTGAATACGCATATGTATTCCAAGGCTGCCTGATTGCGTGAAAGAACGATCACAAATAGAGCATGTAAAAGGTTTTTCACCCATGTGACATTTCATATGCTGCACTAACTCCGATGATGTTCGAAAAGCTGTATGACAAATGGAACACTGATATACAAGTTGTTGTGTGTGCATTTGGAGATGTTTCTCGAGTAAGTCTTCTTGTTTAAAAGATTTGTCACATTCAGGACAATTGAAAATTTCAGTGTCATCATGTGATTTGAGGTGTAATACGAGCGAGCTTGAGTTTATGAAACCTATAAAGATAATTTAGAGAATAAAAATCTGTAGTATAGGAGATGTCATAAAAAATATGAATACCTTTATCGCATAAATAACACTGATGTGGCTTTCGTATAGAATGAGATCGAACGTGCACCATTAGGCTGCTTGATTGTGTAAAAGCCTGTAGAAGAAAAAAAAACGTATTTATTAATAATTATTCGAAAAAATTTGTTTTCTTCCTTAATTTACCTTTGGACATAATTCGCACTTATACGGTTTCTCGCCACTATGAATTCTAATATGAGTATTCAAACTGCCGATGTGTGTAAAGGTCTTTTCACAGATTCCACATTGAAATGGTTTGTTTGTAATATGGCATCGCACATGTTTCGAAAGGTCACCGGCGTTTTGAAATGAGACTTCGCAATGTGCACATTGAAAACATTTTTTGTCTCCATTTGTTAAAGCAGCAAGTTGTGCATTTTGTGCTGCGCTGCGTCTTCCTCTTCCTGGCTTAGGGATAAAGGGTATTACAGTCATACTATTTGAGCATTCCTCGCTAATATTTTCCAGCAATGGCTTAAGTAATATGATCGAAGTAGATTCACGAGGATCCGCAGTTCTTAATTTAATCATTGGATACGCAGACTCACTAGTTGTACAGAAAGAATTTGTGGACTCATTCCCAACAATCTCTTCATAAATAGCTGGTGGCACTGTGTTGGTACTTACTGAAGTCATGCGTGTGTAATCGTCATCATGACCTTGAGAGTCGTTCAAACTCGTATCTCTAGTTACCGAATTGGAATTAGAGGCACTAACAGTAGTTGAGCTACTGCTTGAGGTTTGAGAAGAACTGGTGGACGAATCTTCGTCCGAATCCGAATCGCTATCTGAATCATCATCTCCATCATCGCCTTCCATATCAACTATTTCGCAAACTGGCTCAAGTACCCAGCTATAATCTTGATCATCATCATCAGATGCCGTTTTACCCCCTTCGTCGCTTTCTAATGGTTGTGGATGTTGACTGTTCATGTGTTGATATAACATATAAGGATTTACAAAGTATGCCGGGCAGCACATACAATGAAATGTTAAATCCGGTTGCACAGAATTCATATCAGATTTCGATGCAGCCGAAACAGTAAGATCTTTCAAAGCGGGTATTATAGGTGTTATTGTGAGAGGAAGATTGATATTTGCGATATTGAAGGAATTTAACTGAACTGTCATTTTGTCATATGATCTTATTTTCCAACATATAAAGTTGCTGTTTTAAGGCTGAAAGTATATCCGAATATGATGAATATGTTAATTAAAACAATATGAGTTTAAAATATCTAAGTAATATATTTATGATTCTTCATATTTATCTAACATCCTTAGGTATTTACCTCTTGTTTGAACTTTTATAATTTAAATTTGGTTCCAATCGCTTGCAGGGAGTGTTAATTTTGTAGGACCGTATCTTTTCATTCATAAACACAATGAACATAGATATAACATCTTTTATTTTAAATATTTTTTTCCATTATTTTAGTTTTATACATAAATTGACTTTCCTATAAAATGTAAGAACGCCTGAATTTATTAATGAAATGAAATCGTACAAAAAGCTTCAATTTCTGTTTTTCATATTTAAAAAAAAACTTATTTGATATTGTAAAGCGTAAACCACCCGAATACACGCCATAATTGTTGTTGACAATATTTTTTTTACTAGCAAATGACTTACAGCGTTGCAAATGCTTAAGGTATACACAGACTGTCATTATTAATATGATGAAATCATCTAAGGTGTTAAAATGGGATGAAAAATTTTATTATGGAGTAAACAAATTTTACATTTTGCTGTGACAAATAGAAAGAAGAGTTTTGTCAATTGAGGCTGTGTGCCAAACGGTAACATTTTTCACTATGTTGAGTTGAAGTGAAAAAATTTACTATGATGTAAATAAATTTTACATTTTGATGTGCCAAATGGAAAGTAAAATTTTGACAGTTGAAGTTCAAAACAAACAATAGCGAAGTTTGAATTTTTGTCTTGTTGATTAAATTATTAAATACATTCGTCAAATAAATACAAAGTTACGAAAATACTTTGCTTTGTTAATAACAATATTGTGACGAACACTGAAAGAACAAAATCTAATCGACGATAAATTGCAAGAAGCAACTAGACAGCGAATTCGTAGTTGCCAGAATGTTCTGGGGGGGAAGTTTATCAGCAGCGAAAGAGCTGGACATGCGTATGTCAGCGCAGGTGTCCTCACAGTTGGATGAGGAGGAAGCGTGTGAACCAGTAAAAGGGTCCTCCCAGTCAGAAGAGCAAGAAGCTTGAATACTAGCACAAGCGCCCTCACAGTCGGACGAGGTGGAAGCGTGTATACCAGCACAAAGGTCCTCACAGTCAAAAGAGTTGGAGATCAAGAAACATGTGAACCAGTAAAAGGATTCTCACAGTCAAAAGAAGAGGAAGCGTGTATACCAGTACAAAGGTTCTCACAGTCATAAGAGCAAGAAGCTTGTATACCAGCACAAGCGTCCTTACAGTTAGAAGAGCAGGAAGTTGGTATACCAGCAAAGGAGTGCTCACAGTCGAAGAGTGTATATCAGCACAGGTGTCCTCACAGGTGGAAGAGCAGGATAAAATCAAACCTGAAACGGATGACTCTTTGCAAGCAGGACCAGAATTGGAAGGTGTAATACGTTAAGTAAAGTTGAACCAATGTACAACGAGTGGAAAAATAAATATAGAGTGGAGCAGTTTAAAGTTGGTGTGTGGCTGCTTGCATGGAGTATGAAAAAGCGAAATATACTGAGTGTATTGTAGCTAAAGGATCAACGTCTAGGAGTCATGGCTAGATGAAACAGTACAATTATTATAATTCTCCTAAAACTTTTTGCTATCAGCACGTGCTGTGTCCGAATACTTTAATTAACGCTCCAATTATTTCTGAAGAAGACGTCCTACGTAATTTAAATAAGTTAAAACCATCTTTTAGTTACGGCCCAGACATGATACCCTCTGCTTCCTAAAAAATAGTGCCCCTCTCTTAAACACGGTATATTTCCTTCAATATGAAAACAGTCATTTATAATTCCTTTGCATAAAAGTGGATTTAGGTCCAACATTGAAAACTATAGATGTATCGCAAAACTATCAGTTATACCTAAACTTTTTGAAGCTATCGTCGCTGACCATATAACCTTTTCGATTTCTCCGTTAATTTCATCTCAGCATGGATTTCGAAAGGGAAATCGACGCTAACAAACTTACTGGAATTTGTAAACCATGTATCATTGGGTTTTAGGGAACATAAGCATACGGATGTTATATACACTGACTTTAACAAAGCTTTAGATTAAGTAAATCTCTCATACATAAACTTGATCTGCTGGGCTTTCTGTCAAGATTTCCTGAATGGGTAGCTTTTTATCTTTATAATAGAACACAACGAGTGAAATTTGAGGATACTCTTTCAGATACAATTAATGTCTCTTTAGGTGTTCCGCAAGGTAGTCATCTTGGCCCGATTCTGTTCTTGTTGTTTATTAACGATATCTCTTCAGTAATTTAATTCTTAAAAATTTTATTATACGCTGACGACGTAAAGCTTTTTAAATCATATACTTCAACAGAGGAAAGGTGTCTGTTGCAAACAGACTTAAACAATATGGTTGCATGGTGTGATAGAAATGATTTGCCAGGGAATCTGAATAAATGTAAGATGATGTGCTTTTCTCGTAGATCTGTGCACCCCTCTTCTTATGTGATAAAACACCATATTGTGGAGCAAGTTTTTAACTATGTTGATTTGGGAGTTAATTATTAACTTAGCTTAATTTTTGTCTTCATATTGACACCATGGTCTTGAAAGCAAAAGCTGTCCTCAGTTTTGTTAAACGTTGGTCTAAAGAATTTAGAGATCCGTATATTACTAAAACACTTTATATAACTTTGGTTAGACCTATATTGGAATATGGCTCTGTTGTATGGAACCCTAACTACCAAATCCATTCTAACAAGTTAGAGTCTGTTCAAAAACAATTTTTACTTTTCGCCTTAGGGCATATCCGATGGGATTCTAGGGTAAGCCTACTTCCATACACTAGTCGTTTAAAACTTATTAATCTACCTACACTTTCTAGTCGCTTGGCATAATATTTTTAGTGAAAATTTGGAATGGAAAAGTTTGCAGTTCTTTTCTCCTGTCTGAAATTAAATTTAATATCCCGATTCGCTTTTCGAGACAGTTTAGACCTTTACTGTTAAAATCCTGTAAATCAAATTTTGAACTAAACGAGCCATTCCGCCGTATATGTCACGATTTTAATTCTCATTCCAGCACATTTGACTTATCTGACTCACTTTTCAAAATTAAAAAGACTTTATTGTTTTCTTTTAATCAATGAAAATGTAACAATTTATTATATTGTAACTATAAATCTTAGCTGTTGAAATTTTTGTTTCTGCAGCTGAGCAGTTTTAGATATCAACATTTAAGAAACTCTCTTACCTTTTCTGACTCGGCTAATTCCGCACATATACGGATTGCGCCCCTCACGTGGGGCTTGGCGGGTGGAGGGTAATTGTTGGGTCATTATTATTTCAGGAAACTCGAAATAGCAGAATTGAGCATTTTCAGCAAAAACGACTCTGCATATAATTTATAGATATTCTGTATATATTTGATATCAAAGCATATAAGTATGTATGTACAAATTTACCTATTTCAAGTTATATTTCATAAAATCTCTTTTAATTTATATATATAACAAAAAGTCGGGTTTGTTACAACACTTATAACTCGAGATCGGCTAGACCAATTATCATAGTTTTTGGTTTCCTATAAGAAAATGCTGATGGGTTCACCAATGCACTTACATTTATTATGTCAGTACTTTATTTAGTTTACTTGTCAACTGACCGTCACTGTTATTGTTAAACAGAGACATCTAGAATCATGTAAGAATGAAATTGCTGAATCCTTTACTCAACAACTGCGCAAAACAATTTTTAGTGTTCTTCTTGCCACAAACGAAAAGTGTTGTACTCTTCTTTTGGGTTTGGTGTTAAAAATATAAATTTTTATGAAAGAGAGGAGCTTTCAAATATGATATACACACAAGTGTAAGTTAAATAAGCTTTAAATAAAACTATTTATTTAGTTAATTTCCGCTTGCATTTTTAAATTCAGAAATATCCACTGAACGACGTACGCAGAGCTATTGAGAGGAGGAGATGGCATCATGTGAAAATTTCTTTTCATATTTTATTATTTAATTATATTTTTTGTTGCAATCCATTTTATATTTATGTATATTGTTATAAATAATTTTGATTCAAAGTTTGAAATTTATTAAAAAAATGAAAATTATATTATCTACTGCGCAAAAGACTTTTTCACTTGTGATATATTTACAGTCATGACTGACAAATTGCTGCTATGATAGCGTTTCAGTCATCACTGACAATTTTCAGCTATGATGGCTTTATAGTCAGCAATGACTCAGAAAAAAAGATATATAGTGAATAAATTCCGAATACCCATGGGTTAAAGAGAGACGCAAACTCACACACATGAGTTTGTTTACATCAGTTTTTGCACAAGGCTCTTAAGAAAATTATAGAAACTTTGTTTTGCGCGTTGACAAAATTTTTTCAGCTGTGACTGTCATATGACCAGTCAGATGACTGTCACTGTTTTTGTAGGGATATTTAAGTATCTATTTGTCCTATATGTGTGTGCATGTAAACAAATATGAAAGAACCATACGCAGAATGTTTGTAAATTTGTGTACACACAAATTCGTATGCTCTTTGCTTCACCCTACATGGACATTATATAAATCTACATGTAACCAATCCTGAGATATTTGCCTCAAATATTCTATTACTAAAGTCATCTTATAATGGATTGCCTACTAATATTCTACACTAAAACGTCCAAATTCCTCATATCTACTACCCTACAAGAAACTGCTGATGGGTTCACCAATACACTCAAATTTAATATGTCAGTACTGACCGACAGTTTACTTATCAACTGATCGTCACTGTTATTGTTAAACAGAAACATCTTCGAATTATATTGCTTACATGTGTAAGAATGAAATAGCTGAATGTTTTAGTACTGTCACCACTGACAGACAAATGAATAGTAAAATGACTGTCAGTGCTGACAATTGTCAAAAAAAAAAAACGCTTATCAACACTAATCATCATTTTTCCACAATTATCTCTTTGCGTAAAAGCAACCCTGTCAAAAAGGGAAGCATGAAATTCCATGTGTTTATCAACAACTGCGCAAAACAATTTTTACTGTTATTCTTGCCACGAACGAAAAGTGTTGCGCATTAATTTTGAGTGAAATTATATTTCGTGAAAATTAATAAAATATATAATTTATTTAATAATTTAAGATAAGTTAAAATTAAAAAAAGGACATTTCAAAACTATTTAAATAAAGAACCAAGGATTTTCGAATCCAAAATAAAAAAAATATAAAAACTTTCAAGAATGTGCGGGAAAGTTGAACAGAGCAGTGCAAAACAGTGAACTTAAAAAGAAAATTAAAAGTGTTACGAAAAATTGTGAAGAGAATGATGGTCTTGCAATAGTGAATTGTGAACTTACGGATGATGCTTTTACTTCGGCCTTCTCACCAACAATAGCAGCAGTTGGGATTTCAGCTTCATCATCCTTACGAGATATTTGGTGTTCAGATAACAAAGTAGAATCTGAGACGAAAGCGAGTGAAATTAGGTTATGGGCTATTAGAAATAATGTCCCTCAAAATACTTTAGAGGATTTATTAAAAACTTTGCGTAAGATAGGAGTTAAAGATTTGCCGGTCGGCATAAATCCCCCACTGAACCCTCCCCGAGGGTGCCGACTGGTTATAGATACCACAGATTTACGACACAAGCGGGGACGAGCTGGTAACAGTCCGCCCCTGCCGTAGACGTGAGGAATCTAGCTAAGGTCAGACTTCTTATCTGTGTGTTCGATGTTCCTCAATAGCATAGCATACAGATAAGGAGCCTTACCATGGTCGGGGGTAAAGGGCTGGGTCAAGGTGTCATGCGATCCGTGCCGAGGATCAACCTGGCTGGGGGACCAACAATGAACCAAAACGCAAATAAACAAAAACAACAAATAACGAAACAAAAAATCGGAGAGAGCCCGGATCTTCAGGAAAAAAGCCGGAGGGAGCGAGTTGCTCCCATAAAAGAGCAGCATTTGGAGCGAGCTCAACAAACACGAAGAGGACAGGAGCGAAACTTGGTCCTGATGACAAGGCAAGCACTAGTAAAGGGGCAGAAGCTAAAGCTGGCCCACAGAAAGTGGTAGCGCCGGAGGCAGCCAGACCCAAACCCTGCGGCCAAAACACGGCTGAGAAGCAGGGGGAGGGAGGAGATGCCAAAGGGGCTGCTACTGGAAGTGCATCTGCCAGGGAGTGGCCTGCATTTAGCATGCAGGACCCGACAAAGGCAAAGTATGCGGAGAGACGACGCGCCGCATACTTACTAAGGTTGGTAGAGCTAAAGCCGCCAACGAAAGAGGAGCTAACGAAGGAGCTCCAAGCATCGATTGACTGCGCGATAGCAGTCATACCCAACTTCAAGTTGGAGCCGCCGGTAAAGGCAGCCAAGCGACAGAGGTCAGCTAAAGAGGCAAAGCCGTCAGCAAAGAGACCGAATACCAAGGGTGTAACGCCCGCAAAATCATTTGCAGAAGTGGCCCGGAACCGAATTTTCATTGGCGTTCTGGATGAGGGAGATCCCGAAGGAAGAATCCCCAGATCCCAATGGAAATGGGTGCAGGCTGCGCTGACAAATGTGGCGCTGGAAGTGCTATTAAGCAATCCGGGTCCGCCACCGTCATGCACAGATGCCGGCTGGTACCAGGCCCAGATCAAAATGATTGCTTGCGATGACGAGAGATCGGTCGCTCTATACAAAGCTGCTATAGCCAAGGTGGGAGAGGTATACCCCGGGGCAAAATTGGTAGCAGTGGACAAGAAGGACATAAGATCCAGACCAAGGGCAAGGGTATGGATTACGGCTACACCATCACAGCCGGACCAAATTATGCAGCTCATAAGAACCTGCAACCCGAGCCTACCCACGGAAGGGTGGAAGTATGTCAGGACATTTGATGACAGCGTAGCAGAATCTGGCGTGGAGACCAAAAGGGCCACGATGCAGATTCTGCTGTTATTAACGAAAGAATCCATCGAACCGCTGGCGAAAAGTGGCGGGGAGATAAATTACGGGTTTACGAAAGTAAGGATAACGCCTTACAAGTCGGACGCCGATGCTGCAGACTATCTGGCATCGGGGAAAGAGTTATGCGAAGTAGAGGAAGATCCTATGGAGTCCTCGAGCGACGCGGAAAGTATGGAGCAAGGTGAGTGTTCTTCTTCCGGGTCTGAGCTTGCGGCCAGACTCTCAAGCTTGTATACTGAGAAAGAGCTTTTAAGCGACTCTCAGGAAGACGCAGATATAACAATAGTTAATGCGTCTTCTACAAATTAATCTCCATCATAGCAAACTAGCTTCAGCAGCCCTAATTAACCGCGTGGCAATGGAACAGCCTGAATTTGTCCTCATTCAGGAGCCATGGGTTAATGGAGGGCGTATTTGCGGACTGAGGACGGAGAACTATAAGTTGCTGATGGCTAACTGTGAAGGTAAAATCAGAGCCTGCATAATGGCAAAGAAAAACCTTAATGTTTTTATATTACATAATTACAGCAACAACGACACAGCAGCAGTAAGCTGGGAAACGGGCTCAAGCAGTTACCGGCTAGTGTCGTGCTATATGCCGTATGAGCAGGAGCTGGTGCCACCTCTGATGGTAAAAGAGGTGGTACGGGATAGCGAGGCATCCAAGTGCATGACGATACTTGGATGCGACTCAAATGCGCATTACACAATCTGGGGCAGCACAGATGTAAACGACAGAGGTGAGTGTCTCTTTAATTACCTACTAGGTACTAAATTACTGGTGTGTAATAAGGGAAGCACTCCAACATTTATTACAAGAAACCGACAAGAAGTGCTGGATATCACACTTGTGTCGGAAGAACTAATTGACAGGGTAACCCAATGGAGGGTTCTCGAAGAACATTCCTTTTCGGATCACCGATATATCGAATGTACAATAGAGGAAAGGGCCGATAGAGGCATTAACTTTAGGAATCATAGGAGAACGAACTGGCAGGTGCACATGCAAGAGCTAGAGAAACGTATCCCTATGATTCTACCGTTTCAGCCCAATAGCAAGGAGGATCTAGATATCCTCGTTAATCGACTCACGGAATCGTGCCGGCAAGCACTAGAAGTGGCTTGTCCAATAACACGAAGCAGGGGTAGAATAAGGCCCCCCTGGTGGTCTCTAGAACTTAAAAAGCTACAAAAAGAATGCAGAAAGCAGTTCAATTTAGCTAAGCAATCCCAAGGCGAGTCAGACTGGGATTATTATTACAACCTCCTTAGGTCATACAAAAAGGAAGTTAGGAGAGCAAAAAGAAATTCATGGAAATCGTTTTGCAACGACATCGAGAACACGGCGGAAGCGTCTCGACTTAGGAAAATAATGGCACAATCGGTGCATAGTATCGGTTATCTTCAGAAGCCAGACCGAAGTTGGACGGTATCCAGTGAAGAGTCCTTGGGGCTACTAATGGATACCCACTTCCCAGTCAGCTCTGAAAGCCATACTGCAGAAAATACTCAAGACAGTGGAGCAGAAATGAGCCCCACTCTCATAAACATAGTGTCAGAAAGCAACGTACGCTGGGCAATAAACAGCTTTAAGCCCTTCAAGTCGCCGGGATCAGACGGTATATTCCCGGCTCAATTGCAGCAGTCGCAGAATTACATAATGAATTGGCTAATTGCCATTCTTAAGGGGGCGCTGCAATTAAACTACATCCCTTCGCTTTGGAGGGAGGTCAAGGTAATATACATACCAAATGCAGGCAAAAGCTCGCATACAAGTCCAAAGGACTTCAGGCCAATTAGCCTCTCCTCTTTCCTTTTAAAAATCCTGGAAAGATTAATAGAATTACATATAAGAAATAAACTGAAACCAGAAAAGTTGGCTGGTTCGCAGCATGCGTATTCTAAAGGAAAATCCACAGAAACAGCACTAAGCACTGTGGTGGCGGAGATTGAAAAATCTCTGGAAGTCAAAGAATACACTCTATTTGCCTTCTTAGACATAAAAGGAGCCTTCAATAATATCCAGCCTAGGGCCATACTGAGTGCGCTTAAGGATCTGGACATCTCTGAACCTCTCAGGAAATTAATTGAACAAATGCTCACGACCAGGTCAATAATTTCAACGATGGGAGCGTCAACGATGTGCAGATCTGTCCAAAGAGGTACACCTCAAGGAGGCGTGTTATCCCCACTTCTCTGGGTCCTGACAATGAATAAGTTGCTGATGGATCTAGAAAAGAAGGGGGTACATGTTGTGGCCTACGCTGACGATGTGGCAGTATCGGTCAGAGGCAAATTTTCGAATACTCTCGCAGACCTTATGCAAACGATATTGGACGATATAAATCGCTGGGCAGTATCGTGCGGATTAAATTTAAATGCTGGTAAGACAGAGCCGTATTGTTCACCAGAAAACATAATGCTCCAGAAGTTACGGCGCCAATAATAAATGGTTGCAGACTAACAATTGGAGATAAGGCAAGCTACCTGGGACTAATCTTAGACAGGAAGCTTTCTTGGAAACAAAACTTGGATGCTAGGGTGAAGAAGGCATCCACAGCACTCTACACCTGTAAAAGGATGGTGGGCCCCAAATGGGGACTTACACCTCGGGTAACTTATTGGCTCTATACAGCAGTTGTCAGACCAATCATGACATACGGTATATTGGTATGGTGGCCAATAATGGAAAAGAAATACGCGGTAAAGCGTATGGAAAGCATACAGAGAGCAGCCAGTATATCCATTAGTGGAGATCTTAGAACAACGCCAAGCCAGGCTCTTAACGTCATTCTACATTTACTGCCAACAGACCTGTTCTGTAAACAAGTGGCGGAAAAGTCAGCTCTTAGACTGAGGGAATCCTCTCAACTAGTCGCATGCAACAAGGGGCATTCAAGGATACTCAGTATATTCCCGTTCCTACCCAAAACCACGGATTTCCACAATCCAATAGAACGGATGCTAAATTCGGTCCATAATATTGCCTTCCCCACAAGAGATGAGTGGAAAAGGGGCGAGGTGGACAGGAATACAGGAATTAGCATCTACACGGATGGATCCAAACTGGATCATCGAGTGGGAGGTGGTGTCTTTTGCGCAACATTAAACACCAATATCGCCTTCCGTTTGCCAGATCACTGCAGTGTCTTCCAGGCGGAGATCACAGCAATTAAAGAAAGCCTAGTGGTATTGACAAAAAGTGTGCTCACAACAAGGAGCATATATATATACACGGATAGCCAAGCGACCTTGAAATCACTCAAGTCTCAAATGGTCTCATCCAAGCTAGTGAAAGATTGTCTTGATCTATTAGAGGATCTGACATCCTACTTCACAATAAACCTGCAATGGGTTCCAGGACATAGCGATATTCCTGGTAACTGCGAAGCAGATGAACTAGCCAGAATAGGCACCACTTTGCAACTAACCCCTGAAAAAGAGGGTATCTTTATGCCTCTGGCAACTTGCAAACACTTAATCAGCGAACATGCTATAAATATAGCTGAGTCTCGGTGGAGACAATCAATAACCTGCACAACCAGCAGACTAACGTGGCAGGAATGGAGCGTGAGTCGCACAAACCGACTACTAAAATTTAAAAGGAATGATATAAGAACTCTGATAGGAGTACTAACAGGTCACTGCCTAATTGGAAGACATGCAAGTAGGCTAGGTGTACCATACAACAACTATTGTAGAAGCTGTCAAGAAGTAGAGGAAGAGGAGACTGTAAAGCATCTTCTATGCGAATGTAAAGCTCTATATAGGAAAAGAATCGCAACTATCGGTCGTGGATTCCTTGAGGACGTATCAGAAGTTGCTAATATAAAATTATTTGTACTGATGAACTTCATCAGGAGCACAGGTTGGTTCAGAGAGGAGACGATAGAGTGAGGGAACATTAGTCCCGGTGGTATCACAATGGGCCTCTAGGCCTAGGTGCGTCATTGGACAGCCACTCAACCTACCTACCTACCTAAAGATTTGCCACTTTCAGCAAAAACTCTTTTAAATACAAACAGGTAAACGGTTAACGTTGAGACTATGTCTAATGGCGAATTCCTTTAAATATAGGTATACAAAAATATTTTCTTTATAACACCGCAAACCTTTTTTAAAATTTGGAAGAAACATTGCTTGATATAGGTATTGATGGCTTAAAACTTTTTAAAAGTTCTAATCGAGTTTTGTGGCCCATACTTGGGACTATTTCAAACTTACCAAATGGGACACCATTTTTGATTGCTTGTTTTTCTGGTTTTAAAAAACCGGATAATATCAATTCTTTTACGGCAAATTTTTGTGCGGAAGTAAGGCTTTTAAAGGAAAACGGAATTGAAGTTGGTCAAGACCAAAGTTTAAAAAAATTTAATGTTCGCTTATTTTCATGTGATACTCCTGCTAGGGCTTTTGTTACAAGTGTTATTTCACATAATGGTAAACATGGTTGCCCTAAATGTTGTCAGGAAGGAACATACAAATACAGAAGTGTATGTTTCTCAAAGCAGGTTGGTTTACCTAGGACAGATTTAACTTACGCGCTAAGAACTAGTCCATCTCATCATCTCGATGATTTTAAAACAAAAAAAGCATTATGGAGGAGTCCGGATTCGGAATGGTTTCACAATTTACTTTGGACTCTATGAATTTAGTTGATCTGGGAGTCACTAAAAAACTACTAAAGTTACTAGTTAAAAAAAAGTGATGTAAAAAAGATTAATAAAAAAATTAATTCTATTGCTCAATTCATTCCCTCAGAATTTGGTTGTATAGTTAGAAGCTTAGATGAAATAAATCATTGGAAATCTACTGAGTTTAGGCAATTTTTATTATACACTGGAATGTATCTTTTAAAAGATTGTATTATTAGCGATTTATACTATCATATTTTGCTGTTACATAGTGCCATGCTTCTTTCATGTGAAAGGTCCTATAGAGTTGAGGCAGATACAGCTCAAGAAGTTTTAAATGATTTTGTAAATTATTTTGGGAGCATATATTGAGATGAGTTGGTAAGCTTTAATATACAAGGTCTGCTCCATTTGTCGGAATGTGTCAAACAGTTTGGTCCATTAGATACCTTTTCAGCATATAAGTTTGAAAATTATATGCAGTTTCTTAAAAAAATTGTTAATAAACCAAACAAAATATTGCAACAAATATTCTTACGTCTCAATGAAAGGCATACATTTTGCGACGATTTCAATATGGCATCGAAAATAGGAACATTTGAAATTAATCCCATTAAAGAAAAGGATTCTTTTTGTTTTAATAAAAAATTTGGACCCATGAAAGCTATAAGCACTAACACATCAAATAAAGCGAATAAATATATATGTAAAGCTTTTAAGAAAATAGAGAACTATTTTGAGACACCTTTTGAGTCTGCCAACAGTCTGGGAATTGTTTTGGCTAGTAATTTAAGTAATGATGTTAGTGAAATATCAATAGAAGATATAGATTATAAGTATTTCTGCATACCTCATGGCGACAAGTTTCTCCTCATTCCTTTTTTGCATCATCTCTTTCACGATTTTTCGCAACAACCCACACATTCTGTTTCAACGAAATAAAACACATACAATAAACACATTTAATAAAATTTGTATCTTCACATGAGCTTCAATACAAGCAATATGTTTGGCGATTCTATATTTGAGAGCCAAGAGCAAAATGGTAAGTAAAACAAAAATATGAGATACTCGTATACAATCAATAATATTACATATCTATCATTATCAGATTATCAATCAATGATACCAAAAAAAATATATAAAACAGCAATAGCAACAACATCAACTCCTTTGAAATGTAAGGCGAAATAACATTAAAATAAACATTAAATTAAATTTTTTAATTATTAATTTGAATATAATAAAGTAATTTAATTCATTTCAGAAATGATGGTTATGCTAAATAAAATTTTATGCATTATTGCATATGCATTTATTTTTTCTAAAATCTATAGCAACAAGTATTATTCGATAAAATTGGCTCGTTGGAAAATGGATATGTGACGATAACTGCCAATCAAGACATATTACTGGTAAATTGGAAACAATTGAACAAGAAGTAAGAATTTTTATATAGAATTAAATTATAAATATAAGTGTTTTTCTATTTTAAAAGGCAACAGATAAATCGGAAGTACTAGCACAAAGCTCCCTGATTAGAGAATGCAAGGTGCATATTAAAAAAATTTAGCGATCGGTATGTCTCATGACCGGAGAGGCAAGAGATGACACTATTGATGAAGTAGCAAGCCTTTTACCAATTGAAACGGTTGAGGTATGTCTGGAGGTGGAAGAAAAACTAAGAAAACCCGAATTCACACAGGCTATGGTAAACACGTTCTTTATAATTACATTAAAAATTAATTACTAATTACAACTATATATTCTTATTTTACAGACCACGTATATCTACAAACTGAAGGGTGCATCCGATGACATCGAAAACGTTTTTAGAAATATTTTTACAGACTGCCTCCTTGAGTCCTTTAATTGGGATGGAAGAGGCGAAAAACATGCCCTAGGCGAACTAAGGCTCATTAAAACCATTTTCCGAGGTAAATAAGATGAGTGTAAGAGCTTAAGACAACTGTTTTTAATTAAAAAGAAATATATGGAAAGGAGACGAAAAAATTAAAATGTATATAATTTTTTAATAATTTAATTTTATTTTATAACAATTTTTTAGTTTTGCAATTTAATTTGTATATATGAATTATATTTTTTTAATTAAATTATGTAAATATTTAAATATTAAAAAATTAATTATATTAATTCAATTAATAATGTAAATATTTAGAGTTAAAAAATGAATTATATTGATCTTTCAGTTAATCATGTAAATATTTAAATTATAAGAAACGAGTTATTTATGTAAATATTTAAATATAAATTATTATAATTTTTCACTATTCTGTATATATGTATATTTAAACATTTAAAAAAATTACCTAGAGAGGAAGAAATGTTATTAAATTCTAATAAAACTTATTTTAAGAATTATATAATTTTTATTAAATTTTTTGTAAAATTCTGAATTTTATAAGTTTAAAATTGAATAAAAATAAAACTATTTTGAACAAAAACAGAATTTGTCATTAATGATAGATTTACGGTCATAACTGACAAATTGCAGCTATGACGGATTTATGGTCAGCAATGACTCAGAAAAAGACATGAGAGTGAGCAGTACAGACATATAGTGAATGAATTCCGAATACCCATGTGTTAAAGGAAAATGCAAACTCACACACATACGTTTGTTTACATCAGTTTTTGCACAAAGCTCTTAAAAAAATGATAGAAACTTTGCTCTGCGCGCTGACAAAATTTTTTCAGCTGTGACTGTCATATGACCCATCAGATGACCGTCACTGTTCTTGTAGGGTACAGTGTGTTGCCATGTTGTGTTTTAAAATTTATAAGAATGTTTTTATTACATAATCAAATGTTTTTCGAATACTAAAATTCCTAAAGATTAAATTTACATTTAATTAGTATATCGCTGTGAGTGATTTAATATATTTGGTAAATCTTATTTACTAATTAGTTAATTGTTTGGTCTATTATTATTGTTATTCATGAATTGTACCCGATTTTTTATATATATTTTTCTTTTATTTTCTTTTCAAATTAATACAAAAAAATTGTTTTGTCATGTATTTGTTAATGAATACAACTGAATTGTAGCTGGTTTTATATATTCATTTTGGTTTTTGTTTTAGGTGATTATTATATATACATATATATACATTATATATATATATTTTTTTTAGTTATATTTGTTATTCAAAGTATATTGATTTAAAACTGTATATATTATATGGGTGAATATAGGCCTCTGGGGAACCAAACACCCAAAATAAAAACGGTGACGTGCCTATATTGCATCCTCAGAGGTGGTGAAGAAAAACAATAAATATATAATAAACTTTTGTTTCGAAAATATTTTTGAAAGTTTTCATTAATGTTTTCCATTACAAATACCTGTTTACAAAAAAGTTATTAAACTACATTTCTTTTATTTACATCTCTGTGTCAAAAAAGGCAGATTTCGATCAGGTGATCTCAGCTTTGTTACACACATAAGAAAACAGCTGATTCTTTTGTTACTTGTAGGGTTATACAATGTACATGAATCATGCGAAATTTTCGTTGACACGGACAACCAGTGGCCGAATCTCACGTTTTTTGCTTTCATGTCAAAGAGTCAATGTGTCGAAGGACTGACGCGACGACAAAGCGGCATTGTGTTGTTGGTATAAAATCCGATCGGTTTCGAAAAAAACATACGAACGATAGCCGATTGTCACCGCATCCCTTGCCGCTCTAACAGCTTTGTCTACAAATCATCGTAAATATGTATGTTTATGTTTGAGCATGTATAGATATCGACGCAGATTTTTGAGAGCCACGGAAAAATATTTTAGAATTGACAAATATTTTAAATCGACAAGAGCTATGTTGCCATTTTGGCACTTTTTTCTGTGTTTGCGCAGTTGTCACTTTTCCCTTCAAGAGGGAACGTCAGAAACTTGTTTAATTTATGATTTTCAGCTTTGCTAAATGACCACTCAATCCCCCCTCACCATAGGACACTGTCACACCACACCAATTCACATCCACACAACCACACCTACTGACTACACCATGCACCAACACGCACGTAAATACAACAACACCACGATCACACCACCATGAAGACATCAATATATTATATTATATAAGGGACTAAAAGAAGGATCCCACTCGCTTTTTAGCATTTCGATTCGGTTACGACCACATCTCTTTATTTCGAGCACCCGCCTCTTCACTTCGCTTTACTTGTACGAACGGTGAGTGAAATTAAAATTAATTTACTACTTAATTGAATTATGGTCCTTCGAGCCCTAGTGGACGGCACTATGGGTTATTAAACATAAAATAAAAAATATTAAAATAACGTGAAAAAAAACAAGAACCGGTGCATTTATTGAAAAGAAAAAAAAAACAAGTGCAGTGACAAAGTGAACAAAAAACCAAAACGGTGCAGAGACAGTTATTGGAAAAAAAGTGCAGTGTAATAATATAAAGAAATATATACATATATATATGTTACTAGGCGCCCTCCGCTGCACTCCGGAACGCTCGCTCGCCTACGTCCGCTCCCCGCCGAGCGCGAGCTAGCTCGCTCTTATGTTAGTTGATTCTCGACAGCAGCAGAAAACGTTTATATATAATAGAGAGATATGTATGTGTACACATGAAAAATATATGTACATATTTATATACATACATACATACATACATATGGAAAAGTGAAGTTCAAAGTTGAGTGATCGAACGTTTTTTCGAACACATACACATACATATATAACATAAAAGTTTGAAAGTGTCAAAACATATTAAACGTGCAAAAAAACAAACACATAAAATCAAAAAATACTTCAACACAAAAACAAACGGGCGCGAAACCCAAAAATATACAAAAAATATTAATCACAAACGGGCGCGAGACTAAAAACAAAATATATATAGCAGCCAAAACACAGGAAGAGAGCTGCACAACAGGCATCAGAACAGCTGGCGTTAAGGAAGTTGGGAAAGAAGGGAAAACCAAAAAACCCTCAAAAATAAAACTACACGTACATTCTCCCCAAAATCCCCTTGAGGCGAGACAAAATAAGTGTATCGTATTAATTTTTCTTATTAATTATATATAATATGTATGTTTGTAAATCCTGTATACCATTAAAACTAAAAAAGTCCGTTTTAACAACGAATATATATATAAAAGAAACACGGGACGGAACTAAAAATTTAAGTACTATATACTTATAATTTTTCCTAACGTTAACGGAAAATTTCAAAAAACAAAAAAACGGGTGAATATTCTTATATACATATATACTTATATTTACACATATATTATATTAACAAATTATTGATTGCCTAAACTTATGTGCTTATATTTGTGTATATATACACACACAACAACCACAAAATAAACAAGTAAGGAAGGGCTAAGTTCGGATGTAACCGAACATTTTATACTCTCGCAAAGTCAAATAGTATACTCGTTTGAGATTTCTTTTTGGATTGACTGATATTTTCGGTAGAAGGTCAACTATAGGCACTGGGGTCCACATATTTAGTACTTAGGGGCTTGAACAGTTTTGTTTCGATTTAGACAATTTTTGTCCACAAGGTGGCATATTTTAATCGCATTATTCACGCAAAGTTTTATCCCGATACAGTCATTGTTGCCTGATCCGCATAGTGGAAAGTGAAAGAATCAGATAGAATATAACATGGTGTAAGATGGGAAGTAGGCGTGGTTGTAGTCCGATTTCACCCATTTTCGCACTATGACATAAAAATTTGAAAAGATCGTTATGCACCGAATTTGGTTGAAATCGGTTAAGCAGATCTCAAGATATGGGTTTTCACCTAAAAGTGGGCTGTGCCACGCCCACTGTCTAATTTTGAACGCGGTTCCTATAAAGTCATCTCATACCATCCCAGAGATAAAATTTAATGTATCTGGCGTGTTTAGTGCTTGATTTATCGCGCTTTTAGTAGTTTTTAACAGTACCGTTATATGGGGAGTGGGCGGAGTTGCCACCCGATTTCACCCATTTTCACACTGTGGGTAGAGGTTCTAAAAACATTTGCTTGAATTTGAATTATGTTATTAATGCATTAGCGGTTTAGGAGATATGCACATTAAACCTATTAGGGGCGGGATCAATTTTTACTCAAGTTAGAGCTTGCACGGACGGACGGACAGACAGTCACACGGATTTCAACTCGTCTCTTCATCCTGATCATTTATATATACATAACCCTATATCTAACTCGATTAGTTTTAGGTGATACAAACAACCGTTAGGTGGACAAAACTATTATACTCTGTAGCAACAGGTTGCGAGAGTATAAAAATAAAATTCAAGTATTTACTTGCAAAGAATTTCTGGCAGTACCTCTTAGGCTTAATAAAGCAATAAGCAGGACTGCGTAACGATAAGTAAGCTAAAGGCACAATAATAATTACAGCTAGAATCTACAGCAAAAAGACAAAAATACAAACATATATATATATACATTCAATCGGCAAACAATATGCAAATTGCATTTACCGATAAATCTTATAACTAAACACTCCCTTATATTTTTATACTCTCGCAACCTGTTGCTACAGAGTATAATAGTTTTGTTCACCTAAAACTAATCGAGTTAGATAAAGGGTTATGTATATATAAATGCTCAGGATGAAGAGACGAGTTGAAATCCGGGTGACTGTCTGTCCGTCCGTCCGTTGAGATATCTTTATGAAACTTGGTACACATGTTTCTTGGTACCGTAAGACGGTTGGTATTGCAGATGGGCGTAATCGGTCCACTGCCACGCCCACAAAACGTCATTAATCAAAAACAAATAAATTGCCATAACTAAGCTCCACAACAAGATAAAAGACTCTTATTTGGTATACAGGATCACAATAGGGAGGGGCATCTGCAGTTAAAAAATTTTTTAAAGTGGGCGTGGTCCCGCCCCTAATAGGTTGAATGTGCATATCTCCTAAACCACTAATGCAATAATAACATAATTCACTGGAAGCAAATGTTTTTAGAACCTCTACCCACAGTGTGAAAATGGGTGAAATCGGGTGGCAACTCCGCCCACTCCCCATATAACGGTACTGTTAAAAACTACTAAAAGCGCGATAAATCTAGCACTAAACACGCCAGATACATTAAATTGTATCTCTGGGATGGTACGAGATGACTTTATAGGAACCGCGTTCAAAATTAGACAGTGGGCGTGGCGCAGCCCACTTTTAGGTGAAAACCCATATCTTGAGATCTGCTTAACCGATTTCAACCAAATTCGGTGCATAACGATCTTTTCATATTTTTATGTCATAGTGCGAAAATGGGTGAAATCGGACTACAACCACGCCTACTTCCCATCTTACACCATGTTATATTCTATCTGATTCTTTCACTTTCCACTATGCAGATCAGGCAACAATGACTGTATCGGGATAAAACTTTGCGTGAATAATGCGATTAAAGTATGCCACCTTGTGGACAAAAATTGTCTAAATCGAAACAAAACTGTTCAAGCCCCTAAGTACTAAATATGTGGACCCCAGTGCCTATAGTTGACCTTCTACCGAAAATATCAGCCAATCCACAAAGAAATCTCAAAGGAGTATACTATTTGACTTTGCGAGAGTATAAAATGTACGGTTACATCCGAACTTAGCCCTTCATACACACATATACGGAAGCTAAAATTAATTTTGTCGAAAAAAAAAACTCTATTTACTTAAAAGAGTTTCGTTATATACAAGCATATAGCTTGGATTCCATCGGTCGACACTGAGGAATTTAAACTTACTTCACTATTTTCTAAATGAGCTCAGATTCAAAAGAATCCAAAACAATACAGTCTCTAAAAGTACCTAAAATGATTTCTGAAGAAAAGAGTCCATTTACACCTGCAGAAGCTACACGCTCAAAGCAAAGTGATACAAAACAAAAACCGGTGAAAGATATTTCATACACTAAATTTATCTCTGAGAGTGACAGTCTAATACGATATTGCACTCGATTTTCATCTTCGACGATTCAGGACAATTCTGAATAGGTATTAGAAATCAAAAAGGAAAATCTTGATAATTTCTGGACACGTCTACAACCATATGACGCAAGAGTAGAATCTGACGACTCAGATCTACCTGAAAATTTTAAATCCTCTACTTACGCCAAGTACGAAAACTGCTTAGACCAGTTTGAAGAAACAAAAGCAATGATTTCGGAGGATAATTTCAATCTGGCTTGGGAAGCTCTAAAAGCAAGATACGAAAATGAAATAATATTGGTCGATAAGAAAGTAACGATACTAATAAACTTGCCTAAAATTCAGAAAGAAATAAGTGATGAATTTATTAGACAACAATCCACTGTTTCTAATTGCTGGGACCCTATTCTGGTAAACATAAGCACCGCGGCATTAAAAGAAAAATCGTTACTTTTGTGGGAGCAATCGCTCTCATCTCGGAAAAAATGCCCAACGTGGCAGCAAATGAAAGAATTTCTAACTACCCAAATGAAATAGCAGAAAGGGTAGACAAAAAACTAGTTAGAACTAAAAACGTTCAAAAAGACCTCAATAGAAGCTTCAATGGACCCCAAACCAGTAGCAGTAACAATTTAAATAGAAGTTTTTTTAAAAATCAATCGTTCACATCCGAACAGTATAAACAAACGTCATGCGAACTGTGTACAGGGGGGCATAAACTTATCTCTTGCGATAAATTCAAAAAATTAAATATTGTCGATAGGAACAATTTTGTGAGAACAAAAAAACTTTGCACAAACTGCTTGTCACGTTCGCATACTCTAAAAGAGTGTGAAAGCAAGTTCATTGCGTTTATTGTCATAAACGACATCATTCTATGCTTCATATAAATAATTTTACCAGTTCACCCCCAAACAGCGCAAATATGAAAAGAGCCACGGGTTTAGTTGCAACAGCAAATCCCGAAGTGCGAGTCCCGAAAATTGCCAAGAAGCACCATGCTGCTCAAAGGCATTAAAAATGCAAACGCTACACAGCGAAAATCAAAGTAGAGTACTACTACCCCAGCAGTCGTCTCCATCGAACACCGGTGAGAACTGTTTAAACTTAGGGCCTTAATAGACCAAGGATCACAACGATCATTCATAGCGTCTAGGGCTCAAAATAGGCTACAACTGCCAACAAAACTAGCCAATTTTGAAATCACGGGAATGGGGGGAAGAGTAATCCACAACTCAAATAAAATCTGCCCCATTACCCTAATTTCCCCCCAAGCGGATAAGCACATACAAGCAGAAGCTATAGTCTTACCGCAACTTACAAATATGCTTCCAAGCTATCACATAAATAGCAAGCATTGGCAAAAGGTTTCACACCTAAAGCCAGCAGATCCCAACTGCAACACTCCCGCTCAAATTGACCTTCTATTAGGCAGCGATTTCATACCACAGATAATACTCGAAGGTATTGAGAAAATTTCAAATACACTATTGGCACAAAATACTATTTTTGGTTGGATCCTAAGTGGGCTTGTTTCAGAACCAGTTACCACCATGACCACTCAAGTTGAGGAAATCTCAAACGAATACCTCAATTAACAATTAAAGAAATTTTGGGAGTTAGAAGAGGTCCCCCCATATCAATCACAACCCCTGAAGATCAGTATTGGGAAGATTTTTACAAAGCCACAACTACTAGATCAGATAATGGTTGGTATGTCGTACGACTACCACTAAAACAACAATTTCCTAACACACTCGCCTTAGGTCACTCTCGCACCTCTGCAATACAGCAGTTTTTAAGGATGGAAAACAACTTACTTAAAAAAAGTGAACTTAAGCCAGAATACGATGGCGTGTTAGAAGAATACCTCTATTTAGGCTACATGGAGGAAGTAAGCCCATGCGAAAAAATCATAAACGGCAAATATTACTCATTTTACTTGCCTCATCACGCAGTAGTAAAGCCAGACAAAAAAACAATTAAATAAGAGTTGTCTTTAATGCATCAAGATCCACTAGCTCGGGGAATTCCCTAAATGATATTCTATTTACGGGATCCACGCTCCAACAAGATTTAATGCTCCTCATATTAAATTGGCGTATATTCAAATACGTATTCAATGGGGATGTTGAGAAAATGTATCGACAGATAGTCGCGCATAAAGACAACCAAGATTTTCAACGAATTACTTTCCGAAAATCTCCCAATAGTCCACTACGCGATTATAAACTAAAAACAGTTACCTTTGGCGTCAACTGTGCTCCATATTTAGCCATTCGAACACTCCACGAATTGGCAGAAAACACTAAGT
Source organism: Bactrocera oleae (assembly GCF_042242935.1). Taxonomy (NCBI): domain Eukaryota; kingdom Metazoa; phylum Arthropoda; class Insecta; order Diptera; family Tephritidae; genus Bactrocera; species Bactrocera oleae. The sequence continues at coordinate 31,586,025 of NC_091537.1, forward strand.
CAGAATTTCCTCTGGCAACCAAAGTGTTTAAAACTCAAACGTATGTTCCTATCTGGAAGTCACACTCTTTCACAAGCATACGAGTCACTAGCTCAAGTGACACAGGCCCACAAAACCGCAAAATTTCCGTTAAAAAAGATAACGGCGATAACGGCCGCAGGATGGCTTTCGCCAATTATGATGCAAGCCAAAATCCTAATACAAGAATTATGGGTAGATGGAACCGACTGGGACGAACAAGTAAAACCACTTCGTTTAGAAAAGTGGTCCCAGTTTGCGAGCAATCTAAATGATATCACACAGATACAAATCCCACGATGGGTAAATTATGCCCCAGAGCACAAAGTCGAACTACACGGCTTCTGTGACGCTTCTGAAAAGGCATATTGCGCAACTATATATGTTCGCACACAAACCGACGTTGCGACCACAAGCCACTTACTAGTAGCAAAACCAAAAGTATGTGTGTGGAGCGCTACTACTAGCCAAACTAGTATCCATGGTGCGAATGCATTTAAACATGGCAAAATACAAACTATATCTATGGTCCGATTCGGAAATTGTACTAGCCTGGCTAGAAAAACCACCATATGCATGGGAGACGTATATTTGCGATCGAACGTCTCAAATACTTGACCTAGTAGGATCAGCCACTTGGCGACACGTAGCCAGTGCTGACAATCCAGCTGATCTAGGTACAAGAGGGTGAAAACCCCTGCACCTTGCCACCACCACCCTATGGTAGAATGGCCCTCGATGGTTGATAGAATCTCCCGATTCTTGGCCACAATCGCCAATGTGTAACATTATTACCCCAGAGAGTCGAAAAATCGACTCCTTCCACACAACATTGCAGGATAATGACATCCTCGAGCGATTTTCTTCGTACCCCCGAGCACTTAGGTTAATCGCTTATATGCTCAAGTTCATAGAGCGACTCAAAATTAAACTTAAGGGAGTAACCTCATTATATTCCCAATGCGATACAGTTATGCACCTAGACTTACAAAAAGCAAAGGTCGCTCTTATCGCATATACTCACGCACGCCACTTCAGCCGCGATATATCACTATTGAGAGAATCAAAACCTATTGACAAGAGAAGTCCCCTCTAAGTTCTAAACCCATTCCTCGACACGAAAGGTCTTCTTCGTGTGAATGGTCGGCTTGCCAATTCAAGCCTAACGTATAATGAACGCCATCCCATAATTGTTCCAGAGAAGTCTCGACTCGCCACATTACTCATCAATTATATCCACATATTAATGCTTCATGCCGAACATCGCCTGATGCAACATATGGTCCGCCAGGAGTTTTACATTCCCGGACTTAAGCCCCAAATAAAAAGTGCATTTTCTTGTGCAAAATCTGTACCATGCACAAGCAAAAGATTCGAACACAGATTATGGTAGCACTTCCTCCGGGACGCTGCAACTTTGCTCTGCCGATCTCCATCACAGGTGTCGATTTTGCTGGGCCTTTTCAAATAAAGGCGTCCCACTCTGATAAAAGGCTATGTGGCTGTTTTTGTCTGTTTTACGACAAAAGCAGTGCACCTTGAGCTTTGTACTAATCTGACGAAGGAGGCTTTCCTTGCGGCATTTGACCGCTTCTTGGGTCGACGCGGCTTTCCATCGAAGATAATTTGTGGACTTTATCAAACAAGTCTCACCTGAGATTGTACAAAAGTACGCGTGCATTAATTGGTAATTCATCCCCCCAAGCGCTCCTCATATGGGTGGTTTATAGGAATCAGCTGTAAAAAGCTTCAAATCCCACTTCAAAAAAGTAGCTGGAAATTACAAATTCAATTTCGAAGAATTCACGCCATTATTGATTCGAATTGAAGCTGTTCTCAATTCACGGCCTCTTACAATCCTCTCGCAAGATCCCTCCGATTTCACAGCCTTAACTCCAGGGCACTTTCTCAAAGGAACACCCATTCTGGCCATACTTGAGCCAGGCGTGGAGTCGCTATCCTTATTAAATCGCTGGGAAAGAATTAAAATTCTCCATCACGATTTCAGCCGCCGATGGAAAGAAGAATACATAAAGGATCTCCGATACCGTTGGAAGACTCCTGAACAAGCATCAAAACTTGGAGATTGTGTCATCATCCATGATGATTGTCTACCTCCTACCGAATGGCGGCATGGGCGCATAGAAAAGCTACATTACGGCTCCGACGGTCACATACGAGTTGATCTTCGTACGCAAAGCGAAAAGCTAACCAGACCGCTCGTGAAGCAATGCTTTCTCCCAACCCCCGATAATAGCGACACAACAAATCGCAAACAATCAACCGATACTACCGCAATACAATAATATAATCAAATCAAGAAGCAAAAAACCAGAAACTCGGTAATAATCGTTAAAAATAACAAATAACTAATAAAAAAATGGTCGATCAATACGATGACCCATTCATGCCATATAGCGTGGCACGATCATCCATATCCTTTATATGACAAATCTGCATAATTAAAAAACTCTTTCATGCAGATTAACATGGATGTGGATACACCAACTACTTCCACGCCAACTGTGCGGTCGGCTACCAACGTGCCACGCACGGGGCCTACCCCAACGCCCCGATCTGCAGCTGCAACTAACCCTGCAAGCGCACCTGCAACAATTTACACACAATTTACACAGATATCTTTATAAAACTTGGTACACATGTTTCTTGGTACCGTAAGACGGTTGGTATTGCAGATGGGCGTAATCGGTCCACTGCCACGCCCACAAAACGTCATTAATCAAAAACAAATAAATTTCCATAACTAAGCTCCACAACAAGATAAAAGACTCTTATTTGGTATACAGGATCACAATAGGGAGGGGCATCTGCAGTTACAAATTTTTTTAAAGTGGGCGTGGTCCCGCCCCTAATAGGTTTAATGTGCATATCTCCTAAACCGCTAATGCAATAATAACATAATTCACTGGAAGCAAATGTTTTTAGAACCTCTACCCACAGTGTGAAAATGGGTGAAATCGGGTGGCAACTCCGCCCACTCCCCATATAACGGTACTGTTAAAAACTACTTAAAGCGCGATAAATCAAGCACTAAACACGCCAGATACATTAAATTTTATCTCTGGGATCGTATGAGATGAGTTTATAGGAACCGCGTTCAAAATTAGACAGTGGGCGTGGCACAGCCCACTTTTAGGTGAAAACCCATATCTTGAGATCTGCTTAACCGATTTCAACCAAATTCGGTGCATAACGATCTTTTCATATTTTTATGTCATAGTGCGAAAATGGGTGAAATCGGACTACAACCACGCCTACTTCCCATCTTACACCATGTTATATTCCATCTGATTCTTTCACTTTCCACTATGCAGATCAGGCAACAATGACTGTATCGGGATAAAACTTTGCGTGAATAATGCGATTAAAGTATGCCACCTTGTGGACAAAAATTGTCTAAATCGAAACAAAACTGTTCAAGCCCCTAAGTACTAAATATGTGGACCCCAGTGCCTATAGTTCACCTTCTACCGAAAATATCAGCCAATCCACAAAGAAATCTCAAAGGAGTATACTATTTGACTTTGCGAGAGTATAAAATGTTCGGTTACATCCGAACTTAGCCCTTCATACACACATATACGGAAGCTAAAATTAATTTTGTCGAAAAAAAAAACTCTATTTACTTAAAAGAGTTTCGTTATATACAAGCATATAGCTTGGATTCCATCGGTCGACACTGAGGAATTTAAACTTACTTCACTATTTTCTAAATGAGCTCAGATTCAAAAGAATCCAAAACAATACAGTCTCTAAAAGTACCTAAAATGATTTCTGAAGAAAAGAGTCCATTTACACCTGCAGAAGCTACACGCTCAAAGCAAAGTGATACAAAACAAAAACGGGTGAAAGATATTTCATACACTAAATTTATCTCTGAGAGTGACAGTCTAATACGATATTGCACTCGATTTTCATCTTCGACGATTCAGGACAATTCTAAATAGGTATTAGAAATCAAAAAGGAAAATCTTGATAATTTCTGGACACGTCTACAACCTGCATATGACGCAATAGTAGAATCTGACGACTCAGATCTACCTGAAAATTTTAAATCCTCGGCTTACGCCAAGTACGAAAACTGCTCAGACCAGTTTGAAGAAACAAAAGCGATGATTTCGGAGGATAATTTCAATCTGGCTTGGGAAGCTCTAAAAGCAAGATACGAAAATGAAATAATATTGGTCGATAAGAAAGTAACGATACTAATAAACTTGCCTAAAATTCAGAAAGAAATAAGTGATGAATTTATTAGACAACAATCCACTGTTTCTAATTGCTGGGACCCTATTCTGGTAAACATAAGCACCGCGGCATTAAAAGAAAAATCGTTACTTTTGTGGGAGCAATCGCTCTCATCTCGGAAAAAATGCCCAACGTGGTAGCAAATGAAAGAATTTCTAACTACCCACATGAAATAGCAGAAAGGGTAGACAAAAAACTAGTTAGAACTAAAAACGTTCAAAAAGACCTCAATAGAAGCTTCAATGGACCCCAAACCAGTAGCAGTAACAATTTAAATAGAAGTTTTTTTAAAAATCAATCGTTCACATCCGAACAGTATAAACAAACGTCATGCGAACTGTGTACAGGAGGGCATAAACTTATCTCTTGCGATAAATTCAAAAAATTAAATATTGTCGATAGGAACAATTTTGTGAGAACAAAAAAACTTTGCACAAACTGCTTGTCACGTTCGCATACTCTAAAAGAGTGTGAAAGCAAGTTCATTGCGTTTATTGTCATAAACGACATCATTCTATGCTTCATATAAATAATTTTACCAGTTCACCCCCAAACAGCGCAAATATGAAAAGAGCCACGGGTTTAGTTGCAACAGCAAATCCCGAAGTGCGAGTCCCGAAAATTGCCAAGAAGCACCATGCTGCTCAAAGGCATTAAAAATGCAAACGCTACACAGCGAAAATCAAAGTAGAGTACTACTACCCCAGCAGTCGTCTCCATCGAACACCGGTGAGAACTGTTTAAACTTAGGGCCTTAATAGACCAAGGATCACAACGATCATTCATAGCGTCTAGGGCTCAAAATAGGCTACAACTGCCAACAAAACTAGCCAATTTTGAAATCACGGGAATGGGGGGAAGAGTAATCCACAACTCAAATAAAATCTGCCCCATTACCCTAATTTCCCCCCAAGCGGATAAGCACATACAAGCAGAAGCTATAGTCTTACCGCAACTTACAAATATGCTTCCAAGCTATCACATAAATAGCAAGCATTGGCAAAAGGTTTCACACCTAAAGCCAGCAGATCCCAACTGCAACACTCCCGCTCAAATTGACCTTCTATTAGGCAGCGATTTCATACCACAGATAATACTCGAAGGTATTGAGAAAATTTCAAATACACTATTGGCACAAAATACTATTTTTGGTTGGATCCTAAGTGGGCTTGTTTCAGAACCAGTTACCACCATGACCACTCAAGTTGAGGAAATCTCAAACGAATTTAACAATTAAAGAAATTTTGGGAGTTAGAAGAGGTCCCCCCATATCAATCACAACCCCTGAAGATCAGTATTGGGAAGATTTTTACAAAGCCACAACTACTAGATCAGATAATGGTTGGTATGTCGTACGACTACCACTAAAACAACAATTTCCTAACACACTCGCCTTAGGTCACTCTCGCACCTCTGCAATACAGCAGTTTTTAAGGATGGAAAACAACTTACTTAAAAAAAGTGAACTTAAGCCAGAATACGATGGCGTGTTAGAAGAATACCTCTATTTAGGCTACATGGAGGAAGTAAGCCCATGCGAAAAAATCATAAACGGCAAATATTACTCATTTTACTTGCCTCATCACGCAGTAGTAAAGCCAGACAAAAAAACAATTAAATAAGAGTTGTCTTTAATGCATCAAGATCCACTAGCTCGGGGAATTCCCTAAATGATATTCTATTTACGGGATCCACGCTCCAACAAGATTTAATGCTCTTCATATTAAATTGGCGTATATTCAAATACGTATTCAATGGGGATGTTGAGAAAATGTATCGACAGATAGTCGCGCATAAAGACAACCAAGATTTTCAACGAATTACTTTCCGAAAATCTCCCAATAGTCCACTACGCGATTATAAACTAAAAACAGTTACCTTTGGCGTCAACTGTGCTCCATATTTAGCCATTCGAACACTCCACGAATTGGCAGAAAACACTAAGTCAGAATTTCCTCTGGCAACCAAAGTGTTTAAAACTCAAACGTATGTTCCTATCTGGAAGTCACACTCTTTCACAAGCATACGAGTCACTAGCTCAAGTGACACAGGCCCACAAAACCGCAAAATTTCCGTTAAAAAAGATAACGGCGATAACGGCCGCAGGATGGCTTTCGCCAATTATGATGCAAGCCAAAATCCTAATACAAGAATTATGGGTAGATGGAACCGACTGGGACGAACAAGTAAAACCACTTCGTTTAGAAAAGTGGTCCCAGTTTGCGAGCAATCTAAATGATATCACACAGATACAAATCCCACGATGAGTAAATTATGCCCCAGAGCACAAAGTCGAACTACACGGCTTCTGTGACGCTTCTGAAAAGGCATATTGCGCAACTATATATGTTCGCACACAAACCGACGTTGCGACCACAAGCCACTTACTAGTAGCAAAACCAAAAGTATGTGTGTGGAGCGCTACTACTAGCCAAACTAGTATCCATGGTGCGAATGCATTTAAACATGGCAAAATACAAACTATATCTATGGTCCGATTCGGAAATTGTACTAGCCTGGCTAGAAAAACCACCATATGCATGGAAGACGTATATTTGCGATCGAACGGCTCAAATACTTGACCTAGTAAGATCAGCCACTTGGCGACACGTAGCCAGTGCTGACAATCCAGCTGATCTAGGTACAAGAGGGTTAAAACCCCTGCACCTTGCCACCACCACCCTATGGTAGAATGGCCCTCGATGGTTGATAGAATCTCCCGATTCTTGGCCACAATCGCCAATGTGTAACATTATTGCCCCAGAGAGTCGAAAAATCGACTCCTTCCACACAACATTGCAGGATAATGACATCCTCGAGCGATTTTCTTCGTACCCCCGAGCACTTAGGTTAATCGCTTATATGCTCAAGTTCATAGAGCGACTCAAAATTAAACTTAAGGGAGTAACCTCATTATATTCCCAATGCGATACAGTTATGCACCTAGACTTACAAAAAGCAAAGGTCGCTCTTATCGCATATACTCACGCACGCCACTTCAGCCGCGATATATCACTATTGAGAGAATCAAAACCTATTGACAAGAGAAGTCCCCTCTAAGTTCTAAACCCATTCCTCGACACGAAAGCTCTTCTTCGTGTGAATGGTCGGCTTGCCAATTCAAGCCTAACGTATAATGAACGCCATCCCATAATTGTTCCAGAGAAGTCTCGACTCGCCACATTACTCATCAATTATATCCACATATTAATGCTTCATGCCGAACATCGCCTGATGCAACATATGGTCCGCCAGGAGTTTTACATTCCCGGACTTAAGCCCCAAATAAAAAGTGCATTTTCTTGTGCAAAATCTGTACCATGCACAAGCAAAAGATTCGAACACAGATTATGGTAGCACTTCCTCCGGGACGCTGCAACTTTGCTCTGCCGATCTCCATCACAGGTGTCGATTTTGCTGGGCCTTTTCAAATAAAGGCGTCCCACTCTGATAAAAGGCTATGTGGCTGTTTTTGTCTGTTTTACGACAAAAGCAGTGCACCTTGAGCTTTGTACTAATCTGACGAAGGAGGCTTTCCTTGCGGCATTTGACCGCTTCTTGGGTCGACGCGGCTTTCCATCGAAGATAATTTGTGGACTTTATCAAACAAGTCTCACCTGAGATTGTACAAAAGTACGCGTGCATTAATTGGTAATTCATCCCCCCAAGCGCTCCTCATATGGGTGGTTTATAGGAATCAGCTGTAAAAAGCTTCAAATCCCACTTCAAAAAAGTAGCTGGAAATTACAAATTCAATTTCGAAGAATTCACGCCATTATTGATTCGAATTGAAGCTGTTCTCAATTCACGGCCTCTTACAATCCTCTTGCAAGATCCCTCCGATTTCACAGCCTTAACTCCAGGGCACTTTCTCAAAGGAACACCCATTCTGGCCATACTTGAGCCAGGCGTGGAGTCGCTATCCTTATTAAATCGCTGGGAAAGAATTAAAATTCTCCATCACGATTTCAGCCGCCGATGGAAAGAAGAATACATAAAGGATCTCCGATACCGTTGGAAGACTCCTGAACAAGCATCAAAACTTGGAGATTGTGTCATCATCCATGATGATTGTCTACCTCCTACCGAATGGCGGCTTGGGCGCATAGAAAAGCTACATTACGGCTCCGACGGTCACATACGAGTTGATCTTCGTACACAGCAAATCGCAAACAATCAACCGATACTACCGCAATACAATAATATAATCAAATCAAGAAGCAAAAAACCAAAAACTCGGTAATAATCGTTAAAAATAACAAATAACTAATAAAAAAATGGTCGATCAATACGATGACCCATTCATGCCATATAGCGTGGCACGATCATCCATATCCTTTATATGACAAATCTGCATAATTAAAAAACTCTTTCATGCAGATTAACATGGATGTGGATACACCAACTACTTCCACGCCAACTGTGCGGTCGGCTACCAACGTGCCACGCACGGGGCCTACCCCAACGCCCCGATCTGCAGCTGCAACTAACCCTGCAAGCGCACCTGCAACGACACCGATATCAGCACCAGTTCCTCGTGGTGGCACGCGACCTCCACCGACGCTATCATCACTGCCTTCAGAGGCACATCGTATACGATGTCCCATATGTCGGCGCCCACACCGCCTGCAACATTGTGGGATTTTTAGAAGTATGCGACCGTGGAACGACAGCAAGTTGTCCAGGCACACGGGCATTATCTAAACTGCCTATCGCATACGCATGGGACTCAAGAGTGTGAGTCCACGGGTCTGTGCCGAATTTGCAGCAGACCACATCACACGCTACTTCATCGCACCTCGAGGCGCGACGTCGGTCGGCCACCTATCCTTCGAAGCCGCGCAACAAGACCTCAACCCTCAACTCGTGCGGTACACCCGCGGAATGTAATATCAATACGGCGTCGACAGCCTAGACGGCAACCACGTTGTTCCACGGGTCTGAGCAGCATTGTGGCAATGCCACAACAGCTGCAGCGACTACTAGGCTAATCATTTGCCTAGGGGGGCCGGGATGGCTAAATGACCACTCAATCCCCCCTCACCATAAGACACTGTCATACCACACCAATTCACATCCACATCACCACACCTACTTACCATACATTCCACATCACTACACACGCACGTAAATACAACATCACCACGATCACACCACCATGAAGACATCAATATATAAGGGACTAAAAGAAGGATCCCACTCGCTTTTTAGCATTTCGATTCGGTTACGACCACATCTCTTTATTTCGAGCACCCGCCTCTTCACTTCGCTTTACTTGCACGAACGGTGAGTGAAATTAAAATAAATTTACTACTTTATTTAATTACAGCTTTTTCCATCGTTGCGAACAGACGCTTGTGGGCAAATATTATATATGTTCGGAGAGATGTGATGGTGTCTGGTGAATAAAACGAAGTCGAACTTGACCATCCGTCCCTGGAGAAGTGCCAATCACACGGCCAAGTTTCCATTTTGTGGGGGGCGTGTTGCCTTCATGTATAATAACGATATCATCTTTCTGCAAATTCGGCGTTGAGCGTATCCATTTTGAACAGCGTTGAAGACTGACAAGATACTCATCTCGCCATCGATTCCAGAAGTGTTGTCTAATCGACACAATGCTTTGCCAACGTTGATATATGGTTCTCTTGAAGACTTCAACGTCAGGATCTGGAAGCGCCTTTAGCGGTTCGCCAATCATGAAGTGTCCAGGCGTAAGAACTTCGAAGTCGTTTACATTAGTAGGAATACAGCAAATAGGACGCGAATTCACACAGTCTTCAACTTCAGTAGGACTGTTGCAAATTCTTCGTAAGTAAGAAGCGAAGTGTCTAAGGCGCTCTTAAGATGATATTTGATTTGTTTTATATCAGCCTCCCAGAAGCCACCCATGTGAGGGGCGCTTGGGGGGTTGAAATGCCAACTGCTCAACGCAAAACGAGACTTTATCCAGAACTCGGCAAGGACATGACATATGGCCATACTTTTTTTTGCTTAGGTTGGCAGGACTGTTATATGTTTACATGTCAAATTTGAGCGCGATCTGTCACATAGTTTTTTTTTTAAGGCACTATAAACAAGTCAACCTCGAGTGTGTTTTTCGAATTTTACTATGGAAATTAACGTTGAGCAAAAAGTGTTTGTTTGAAATTTTGTTATGGAATAAGTGCGACGGACGCAATGAAAATGTTGCAGAAGGCATATGGGGAGTCTTGCCTATCACGTGCACGTATTTTTGATTGGTATAAGTCGTTCAAGGACGGCCGTACATCGCTGGAGAACTTGCCCCATGATCGTCGTCCAGCAACGTCAATAAACGAAGAAAACTTCGAAAAAGTAAAGAAAATTGTGTTGGAAAATCGTCGTGTGACTGAAAGAGAGATAGCTAGTGAGCTCAACATATCAAATGGATCCGCTCATAGCATTATTCACGATGTTTTGGGCATGAGACGTGTGTCTGCTCGACTTGTTCCAAAATCCAGCTCATACGTCTCGTCTTGTACGCGATTATTTGACCAAAAACAACGTAAATATTGTTCCGCAAGCACCGTATTCACCCGACATGGCACCGTGTGACTTTTTTCTTTTCCCTAAACTCAAATTGCCGCTTCGTGGAAAGCATTTTCAGTCGATTGAAGTCATAAAAGAGAATTCGAAGAAGCAACTGAAAGCCATACCTAAAGCGGCCTACCAGAAGTGTTAGGAAGATTGGAAAAAAAGGTGGCATATGTGTATCGCCTCTAATGGTGACTATTTTGAAGGGGATAAAATAAATATTGAAGAATAATTAACCGTTTTTGTTGTTTGAGCCAGTCTCGTTTATATTTGAGCAGAAGGTATGATGACACCCTTTCATCACGAATGCAGCGTTCGTAAGCTAACCGTAGCTCCTTTGCAGCGCCGACGAAGTTAGTGCCATTGTCAGAGTAAATGTGGTGGCAATACTCTCTTCTGTTAGTAAAGCGTTTGAAAACAGCGATGAAAGCGATTGAAGAAAGGTCTCCAGCAAGCTCGATATGCATTGCACCAGTACTCATGCAAATAAATGAGCATATGCATGCCTTTGTAGATTTTGCGCCTCTTCCATGCGTAAACTTTACGGAGTAAGGACCAGCGTAATCGACTGCGCTATGTAGAAAACAGCGGGTTGAAGTGACGCGGCTTGGAGGCAGCTCAGCCATGAGCTGCTGTAATGGTTGGCAACTCAGTCGTCTGCAACGAATGCATTTTCGATATATACCACGGACGAGGTTACGAACGCCTGCTACCCAATATCGTCGTTTAAGCGCGGTATGCATTATCTGAGGTCTACCATGTAATGTTAAAAGATGTATTTCTACCGCGATTAATTTAGCAAGCGGTGATTTCTTCGGCACTACTATAGGATGTTTAACATATACCGATAGCGTTGCGTTTTGGATGCGGCCTCCTACACGTAAGATACCTTTTGAGTCTAGAAACGGTTGGAGTCGTGCTAGACTGCTTTGTATATTTATTGGCTTGTTTACTCTACAATTAGAAATTTCCTTTTTAAAAGCGATAGACTGAGTAAACATTACCAATGCTATTTCAGCGTTTTGATTTTCAGCGCAGGATAAACTGCCGGATTTTCGTATCCCGGCACTAGACCGTGCATTATTGATGAAACGTAATAAATAAGCGGTAATACGTTTAAGTTTGTTGAATGAATGATACTTCGTCAACAAATCTCAAGTTTGTAAGTTTGTTAGGCAAGTCATCGAAATTCACTGCTATAGAAAGCCAGTCATGGTTTGCGTGCCATATTGTACCAAGAGTGCGGACATGGTCTCCATCGGCTAAGAGATGCGAAATTTGTTTAGATGCTTGCGGTATCAGATCTCTAAGCCTTTGAGAATTGGTTCCCCACTTGCGTTGTTCGAATCCACTTTCAGAGAGTGCGCGGGAAACGTTTTTTTGAAGTAAAGCGAGTTCATTAAAGGTATCAGCACCAGTTAGTAAGTCAACCATATAAAAGTCTGACTTTATAACTTCTATAACTTTTTTGCTTGCGTTTGACGCGTTAAGTGCTGCTGGATGCAGTGACCTTACGGAAAAATGCGATGCTGAAGCAACTCCCTCGGGACCCTTAAAATTCGATAATCACGTACTGGATCTGCTGGATGCGAACGCCAGACTACTATATGATAATCGGTGTCTTCTTTGGCGACATAAACCTGGCGGTACATCTTTTCGATGTCGGCTATGATTCCAAAACGATGAGTGCGAAAACGAACCAAAATAGAAAATAGATCTTGCTGTAGTTGTGGGCCTAACATGAGAGCGTCATTTAACGAATTCCCAGATGTTAACTTCATAGATGCGTTGAAAACTACTCGCAGTTTCGTGGTTTGACTAGTGGTCTTTTCCACCGCATGATGGGGCATGTAGTAAACTTTATGTATTGTCATCTCTGCTGGTTCCATGTCTCCCATAGAGGTGAGTTCCTCCATAAACATGGTTTACTCTTTGTGAAGTCGTTCGTTAGCCGCAAATACTTTTTTCATGCGAAGTAATGCTCGAACAGCTGCTCCTCTTGATTCACCTATCAAGACGTTTTTCTTCAATGGTAAGCGCACGATGTAGCGCCCATCCGATGCACGTTCGGTTGTATCGTCGTATAGTTTCTCACACATAGATTCTCAGGTGAGAGGAATTTTCGGGAAGGTAACTCTTCGAGTTCCCAAAACTTGTGGATGAGTTCAGTTAAATAAATGTCGGAATGTAATGTTGAAATGTTCATCGGTGGACTTTGCAAATTGGCAGCGTTGGCGAACAGTACCCATCCGAACATGGTATGGTGACGTCGTTCGCATATGCGACACAAAGACGTGCTATGGCAACTAGTGAGGATATGCCCCTTGTTTAGGCAATTTATACACGTGCCTAACTCTTTAATAGCGGTTAGTTTGCCCTTGGAGTCGAGTTGGCTGAACTTTGAGCAAACGTAGATTTTTTGCTCACCCTTGCAATAAGCACAATTCGGTCCCTTAGTAGCGGTACTTCTGGTTGTGCAAATGCCGTATAGAAGACATTCTTTGTTGTTGTCGTTGTCTTTGCGGTAGTGGTGAGTAGCGATACAATCTCCAATCAGCGTGCGCGGTTTCCAAGCAATTGGTAGTTCGTCCATGACAAGCGATAACTCGCATTGCTTACGGGTTTCGTGTGCTAACTTTGAAACGGTAAGGTGAATGAGCCAATCATCCCAGAATTCGACTGGTCGTTCGAGCGCACGTAGAGCACCAACGTGCTGAAGTATGGAATTTAGAACTTGCTTTATTCCCTTAGCAGTGTCCTTAACTGCGCTCCCAATCGACATGAGTGCTTTGATGTGGCTGTCCACCATGATCCGCATGACCTTGTACCTCGCGGTCAATAAGTCCCAAGCTTCACGTAGTTGTTATCACATACCGCTAAGCTACTCACCAAATCCAATTCTCCATTCAAACAGTTTCGTAAGTAATGCAATTTTTGTCCATCTGACAAATTCACATTCGTATGAATAAAAGAACAGAAGGTGTCATGAAAAGGAAGCCATTGAGTGGGATCACCACTAAATGACGGCAACTGCCCTTTTAAAAGTAGTACAGGAGCAGCTGAATCTTGAGCGATGTCTGCTGCCTCTGACTTACGCACAGACGTTTCAGATTAGCTTTAGCGGTGCTGTACCACTCCTCACCTTGTATGCGTACCTACTCCTCCATGGAAACGTTCTCGTCCCCACATGTTAGCTCCATCTCTTGTTGGGCTACGCAAAAGCGAATCCCTTGCCCCTCCAACAATTGGAGGTAAGTCGTCATAACCTCGGTATCTAACGACACAGCATCCACTTTGCTAGATTGCAAATAGCGTTAATTAGCATTTACCGCGGAGTCCTGAATCTTAACAGGAGACAAGTTTAATGTTGAAAATGCGAAAATATATTGAAAATAAAAGCGGGTTTACGGAATATCATTAAAATGCGATGATATCCGGCTCGAAGGACCAAAATATGTTGATGTTAATAACGCACGCGGTTAGATGCGGAAGATTTAAGTGGATTATTGTGGATTAAAATTAAAAACGACCTATATGTTTGAAATCATTTATTGAAGAGAGCGAAAGAACGGGAGCTAGTTTGACAGCAAGCACATAAGTGCTGCCCAGCAAGCTTTAAACATATGTTTACAAAGGTGATGCCAGATAGGCGCGAACACATACATTCATATATGCATGATACATGGGTATGTACAGTATGTAAAATTTTAAATGATGAATGGTAGGATTTACATTAATTACTATTGTAATATATTCAGTTTATATATTATATATATTATGATAGTATGTATATAGTATACATATAGCATTTATGAAGTATGTACATATATTATATTATATTATCAAACAAAAGAAATACTTATATAAAAATTAGGTATTATTTGCACAACACATTGACTACAAATATTACTTTCAAAATTACATAATTTAATTAGAATGTTATCAGTTTTGCAAGCATTCATAAATATTCGCAAAATTATATTCATATCAATAAATATGAGTGCATGTAAACGTATAAAAATATAAGCCAATAGGCTAACATGCGGCGGTAATATCAATACAAACTTCTGAACATATTATAAATTTAATGCTCACCTCTGTTAGCTGTGGTGAACACACACTTATCGCATTTTAAAAGGTTTTGACAATTCACACGCTTGGACCTTCTATATAATAAACATTTTCAGGTAATAAGTGTAAGTTGTTTAAATTAGAAATAAAGATAAGTGTACAGTCATTAAATTGGGACTTTTATTTAACAATCCTGTGATCGAACTCAAGAGTTTGTTATAAGTAGACGATTTATCGAGAAATCCTTTACAATTTGTGTCAGAAGTGGGATTGTCAAATAAATTCCGAAACAGATAATTATTTAAAAATGGCCACGTTTAACGACCTGAAGATTCCACAATTAAAAAAGAGCTAGAGCAACGTGGTTTGGAGACAAAAGGTCATGGAGACGGAAAATATTAATATTGAGGAATATGTCTTTCAATTGGAATTAGAATTAGAAAAAGAAACAACGAAGATAGAAGAAAGCGAAGAGACTCGGTTATCGAGCGCTATGGACATAAACATAATTTTAGCTGCAATGTTGCAGATGTCAGCTCAAATGTCCCAGATGTCAACGCAAATATCGACACAGGGGAACGAGCAGGATGCACGTATAACACTACAAATAGCAGAGAGCAAAGCAAATGTCGCAGTGAGAAACGCGGTTATCAACGCAGTTGGAAGAGCAGTTCGTAACGCAAGATGGACGTACAGGTGTCCTCACAGTTGAAAGAGCAGGATGCACAGATATCGCAGGTGACCTCACAAATAGCAGAAGTGTCATCACAGATTTCGGAAGAACTACAACTGAAGTGAATGAATTGAAAGATCGTCTCTTCGAGCTACAATTAAATCGACCAATTATGTCGTAAGCTTCTGCCAAGGTAAAATCTCCATCCTTTGATGGCACAGTTCCATTCCATGTTTTAAGCTTCAATTCGAAAAGACAGCATCTTCAAATAATTGGAACTCTGAAGATAAAGTAGCTACATTATTCGTTGCATTAAAAGGATTTGCAGCGGAGATATTACAAACCATTCCAAACTGCGAGTCAAGTAATTATAAAGCGTTGATGGGTGCATTAGAAAGAGAGCACAGTATTGAAGCAGATCTTCCAAAACGAGTTGCAACATCGCCGCCAGAGAGCTAATGAATCTCTGCGGGAGTTATCTACAGAGATTGAGAGGTTAGCTCACTAAACTTATGTGCATAAATCCGTGGAGGTTATCGAGGACACGAAAATTCAGACCGTTGTCAATGGAATACGAGATAACACTACACGCTTTGCTGTGTTAGCATGTCCAAAACATTCAAAACTCATCAAGTAGAAATAGAAGATCAATGAACCTATTACTTGAAAAAGAAGAAGAAAAGAAGCAGAGAGTACTCGAAAAATCTACAGAAATCCGTAAGAAAATGATGGTGTGGTTAAATGTTTCAACTGCGGAAAAAGTGGTCATTTAAGCAAATGTCAAATCCAACCAATCGTTAAACTAAATAGAGTCAGCTTGAAAAGGACACGGGCTAGATCCCGGAAGCAAATTCCCTGTAATCTTCATTTCACAAATAAGCAGGAATACGAGTAACGTTACCGTTAGTGGTATGTAGACGGCAAAAAGCGTATAATGGCTGTGGATATTTCATAATTCGATGTGATTCGGAGAAGTAATATGCGATCGTAATTGGAAAGATATTACACAGTTTATAGTGGAAAATATCGTCGACGAAGTCATATGTGAATTGGTGTAGACTTTCTAGCAAATCAAGAAATAAAAATTGACATGGAGAACCGGATTATGACTTTTACAAATATGGAGGTGCTATACTCATGTTCGGTTATGATAACGAGTACAACATTAGACGAGTGATAATAGCAGAGAGCCATCAGATTACACTAAAAACAGAAGTAGTTATTTGGGCAGAGATAGATGGAGATCATGGGACCAATAATTTGCGGGTTGTTGAAGCCACAAAAGAATCTACATCAAACTTACTTGCCGTGATAAATTGTGAAATACGTCTTCAGAAAGATTCAATGGGCGAAAGTTACATATCGAGCAAAATTAACGCATGGACCAAGGGACTAGAGGCAGACCGTCAAAATAAGGCTAAACAACTCCTTCTAAGATACTCAACCATATTTGATAAAGACGATTCCAAATCACAGGTGACGCAAGACCAAAGTTCTAAGCCAGACCATTCGTGAAATGAGCGGCTTAATCGAACCATCAGCGAGTCCATGAAGTTCGCCTGGAGTACTGATAAAAAAGAAAGATGGCAACATAAGATTCTGTATGGACTATAGAAGGTTGAATGATGTAACGAAGAAAGACAGAAACAGTAGCGGATGTATTCATCAACAATTGGGTACCGAGAAATGGTGTTCCAATAGAATTACATTCTCCAAGAGAGAAATTTTGAATCAGCTCTAATACAGGAGATATGCCAGAAACTGGGTATCCGGAAAACCTGTATAACTGTACTACATCCGCAGTTCGATGGCATGGTGGAACGATTCAATCGAAATTTGGAAGAATATTTGAGAAAAGTTGTGGACAAGTATCAAAAAGATTGGGATATCCATATATCCTTGTTCCTGATAGCTTATCGGTCCGCTGTACATGAAACACCGGGGCAGACTCCAGCCAGGGTTGGTAATGGTTTTCGGTTACCATTTGATTAGCAGTTTGGAATTAACGCCACCGGAGGAAGGAATGCTAAGGAAGTCAATAGCATCCTAGAAGACAAGATGAGGGACATACATGCTATGGTAAGACAGCGCACCAAAATTATGAGCGATAAAATAAAAGCAAAATACGACAAGGCAATGAACTCTGAAGGTTTTAGAGAATGAGATTGGGTATTGTTATATAACCCACAACGAAAGAAAGAACTGTCTCCAAAATAACAGTGTAATTGGGAGCCCAGCACTAACAACAAGAACATAAGGCTCTGTCGTGCCGTTGTAAGTTTCGAACCGTCAAGGAACTGCTGACTTAGTCCAGTGTCATAGATGCCAAGAGTTCGGACACATGCAGAGATTCTGCACAAACCTTTTAGAAGTGCTAAATGTACACAAAACGACCAAAATTCGACTGCTAAAGTAAGGGAAGCCGCTACCTGCTGTACTCACTGTGGAGAAGAGCACATTACATCCTACAAAGTCTTGAAAGTCTACAAGCAAACAACCCAACGATTGTTTAAATTGCAAGGCAGACACTAACAGCCTAATGATGAATGAAGCTTCGTCTGCTCCACCAAGTCAACTTATTACTTGCAGTTTGCTGCGCCACGGACCTCAAGTCCAGTCTGGTAACCCTCCCCAACCCATTACATCACCAATCGTCGATGATGTCATGACGTCAATTAATCAATGCAAGTATGGTTAAAAATTACTATATGTAATGCTAAAGGTCTATGCAAAAGTAGAACCGAAGTAGAACATTATATTAAAACCAACAAAACATCGATGTACCTCTTGTAGCAGAAACCTATTTTAATTATCGGTCATATTTCAAAATCCCAGGATACGAACTAATCAAATCAAACCATCCTGGTATTTCTTACACGAAAGGCAGACTACATTTGAACTATATTTGGAACAAAGACTTGACATGCCATTCAGCTGGCTCGCCAACTCCCGCAGTTTTTAAACATTGCTTTTCAAATGGAGGTACCAAACGCAGAAATAAATGCTATAAAAAATCTCCAGGTTATAAAAGAATTAATGCACTAGCCTTAATAGCGCTTCCAGAAAACGTTATCGACATTATCGTCACGCTCTTTAATGGTGTGCTCATACTTTGCTATTTTCCTTCTCAATGGAAATGTGCTGGGATAATTTTGACCGAAGCCTGGTAAGCTTGAAGCCTGGTAAACCTGAGCATCTGGTCAATTCATATTGACCGATTTGCCTACTGGTAATTATTTTTAAAATATTTGAAATAATATTTTTGCGCAGTATCTTGCCTCTGCTGGAGGAGAAACAGCTCAACCCAGATCACCAGTCTGACTTCAGAAAGTTTCATGGCATAATTGAGCAATGCCACAGAGTAGAAAACTTTATAACTGATGCAATGGAAAATTGTAAATATTGTTCTTCAGTTTACATTGACGTCCGCCAAGCATTTGACAAGGTCTGGCACCTAGGTCTATTATATAAGTTAAAGGAAAAGCTGCCCATGCCTTACTACCTAAGCTATAGTCATACTTGTATAATCGGACGTTCTACGTCAGGTGACGTGATGCTGAGTCGGTTCTGAGGCCCATATGCGTTGGTATACCTCAAGGCAGCGTTCTTGCGCCTGATTCCACAATTACGGCATCTATTCGGATGACACTGCACTGTTGGCGTCGAGTAGTAATTCTACTGCTGCCTCCAGAAAACTGCAAACGCAATTGACTGCTTAAGAATCGTGGCTCACCAAAAAGAACATTGGCATTAATACTGAAAAGTCCATACAAGTGGTGTATATCCTCAGGCAGGAAATATGTCCTCAAGTGGCGTTGTATAGTCCGTTGTAGTTGTTACCAACAAGCACAAGGTTAAGAGTATGTTAGGCCGCCCGCGCACATACACCATTTCGGCTCTAGGGAAAATTAACTACATTACGTTGGCTTATAGTTAATTCTTCGTTTTTTTTTTCACGAATCACTTATTTTTCTCATTACTTTTTTAGTTAACAATGCTTTCACATCAAATACTTTTTTACGACTAATATCAAAAGCACAAAGTGAGGCATTCAGAAGTCAGTATTCCAAAGAAGCAAACAAAACTAATAAAGGTAAATATTTTTTGTTAGTTGTCAGTATCAGAATTTCAATGTAAATCAAAGAGAACTAAACAAATACTGCTTCTTATAAATTTTTCTCTGGTTATTTTTTTTTATTTTTATTCGAATTTTTAATTGAAATTAAGTTACGAATCTTACGAATAAAGTAATAAAAATTTATTTAATTATGGCTGTGTTTTCTTATTTATATATAGAGTTAAAATAAAATTTCTGATAACTTGTTCGGTTTTGCACTGTACTGTAGGTAGGAAGAGGCCGCTGAAGCAGAGACAATGTGCTTCTTTACGGATGACTTAAAGATTGGGGGACGGTTGGTGGAGGAACTTACTGCGTGGACTATTCATGAACACCAGCTTTATGCTTTCTGACCATTATAACGGACTGGGCCACATACTAAGGCACATGCAATTCTCTAGCTGATAAGATTTCAAGGAAATTCGCTTCACTGTCGGTGAAAAGAGAGGAGGTATGCTGTCTTCTTGACTTTCCTTAATTGTAGGGTTTCTAACTAATTATCGTCCTATTGATATCCACGCGGTAAGATTTAGAACGTATGCTAATTGTATGAGCTGCATGGAAAAACACAAGGTAGAAACATCTCAACACTTCCTTCTTGACTCACCTACCTTTACAAGATCAAAGATCTTACACCTTTAAGATTCAGGTGAACTGGCGGGAAAAGAAATTCAAAGCCTATGATTTCTGATGGTTCAGTTCAATTCTACAATTTCATTATATGTTTGATAAAGCTTTACCGCAATCTTCATGTATAAAACGTAAACAGTATTTTTTACTATAATACATTTTTCAATGTGCAATTCGTTTGTTAAACACAAAACAGTTAGGCTTTTAACTTGTAAAAACACAAATTTAATTCAATTGGAATTGATTAATAATCTAAATAAAAAAATAATTATTGAAACGAATAATTTCTATTATTAATTTCAAAATATTTAAAGTGTAGAAACGAAACCCCATGGGTCAAGCTTTTTGTTCAACAACTGCAATGAGGATTCGGCTAACTTGGAGAGCAGTTCAGCCAGCTTATGCTTTGTGTACACTTTATACAGTTGTCGAGTTTCCGAGGCGATTTCGTCTGACAGCTTAACACATCCTTGGTAATCTCCTGAGACGTGTAAAACTTTATACAATAGAAGTACCATCTCGGGTATGCAGATACTTCGTATTTTTACTAACTGTATTTGACGATTCTGCCAATCTAATCCATTGATGTTTACAGGATCTTTTGACGTATCTGGATCAATTAACCACCCCTTTTCCGGGAAGAGTAATATATTGAATAATGCATCTCGTGTTACTAATGATAAGTGATGAAAAATATTATTAAAATACTATAATGTAAGTTTATAATTTTTTAGCTTACGTTTAGTTTGTTCTTCAAGATTTGCTTTCCAGCGTTTTAGGTCTGCATGATAAACTTGCCCTTTATGCTCTGATGCAACTCGTTCAGTAAAATTTGCGCCAGCTGTGACAAGATTTGGTTCCTTCGGACGACTATGCAATAGCCGTGACCATTCCTCAAAACTGTCGATAGCAGCTAAGTAAATTTTATAACTTAGATATTCCTTTATACTACACTCTTCGCGACAAGGAAAGTTCTCACTTGAACCATATATATTAATTATTTGAGAAAGTGAATCGGTAGGGACAATTTCATAAACTGCGCGTACGCATTCCGATTTATTCTCGCCAAGAAAATTACGTATCATCGCGTTTGCTTGCCACAACAGGTCGCCACGTTGGGTTGGTAAAAAAGTTAACCATTCCAACGCACTAATTTTTCGCTGATCGAAAGGTGAAATCTCCCCAATTTTGATTTTAACGTCAGACATGGCAGCTTTGTCGGTAATTTCTGGCATACGTTGACGTATAGTATCAACTGTATGGCGTGTAATATTCTCTACATCAAGACCAGCATTTATGGCCTCCGTGAGTGCCGCTGAGCGACTCGCATTCTCCGTAATTCCTTCTAGAAATTTGGAATATAAAAACATTTGAAATTTTCCAGGCAACGCAGCAGTGTAAAAAGCAACTAATTGTGCATCTCCCATTTTGATTAAACTTTCAACATATGCCGCTACTATAAAGTCCGCTGTTTCTTCCTTATCAACACGTCCAATTTGTCGCAGAAAAAGTACAATGTGCGTGATGAACCGTAGAAGATGAGGATCTCGTGGATCGTTGGACTTATCAGACTCCTCAACCCAACGGCGCATTATTTGTAGCAATTCTCCTATATTGTCCAATATCAAGCACTTTTGTATTATTCCGACTTTACTGCAAGTGTAGTCGCGGACGGCTACGTCTTTGTGAACCGACAGTTCTTCGAATATCTGTTCCAACGACATTTTCGAATTCCAATAAGTATCGGGTAGCGGAAGGTAAGCTTTAATGCAGCAAGCACGTATTTCACTCTCCACACGTATGTCAATTTGCACTTTAAGATATGCCCAAAGTAAATCCTCCCATGAACCACTTAATAATGCCTTTAAAGACTCGAGGTGACCACAAAACGCTCCAGCTATTGCGCGGGTATATTCATCAAATTTTTTACAGTCAGCCATTAGCCAGGCGCATTTCTTCCAAATATCACGACGAGGATTCCCTTCGATTGGCTGCTTTTCTCGAGTATTAAATTGTGTTTCATAGTTGGGATCTTCATGTAGACGCCAACCCTCTAGTATAGCAGCGCGCCATGTTTGTCCACTATGTTTACAAATAGCCATTGCTTCGTCAATTCGTCCTTGACGAACTTCTGTAAAAATACAACGTGATAGACGTAAATTATCTTCCTCATCCAGCGCATGAAGTGGACGACGTTCACGATATGGAGCATCCGGATCTAAGGCTTTGACAATAGCCACTCCTGTGCCAAAAGCTACATCACGACGGGTTTGTAGTTGAAAAAGAGTGTTTTCCCAACCTACTGCGCGATTAGTAACATGACCAACTTGAGGTTGAGAATCCTTTCTATCGTAACATGCTTCAAGCCAATCGACCATCAGTTGGTACTCACGTAATGTAGAGTTGCCTATATATTAAAGAAAATGTGTTATATTTTTTTTTTATTAATTATACAAATATATTTATTGCTACATACATGCATAGAGTTGGTCAATTACTTCTTTCTCTGAACCTCCTAAAGGTGGCATATTACAATCCATACCAACATCTTCTCTTTGCACCATGATCCTATCTTTGTATAAGGCAAATAACAGTCTCCATGTTTTCATTTCTTGGTCCAACCACATGTAATTTTTAATTTGAAATTTGGAGATAGTCGCATTCTGTCGAATGGCTTTCTGTAACTCATCAGCTACTCCAGCACATATGTGTATCAAATTTTGTATTGTATCAAAAACTTCAGAGTCATTTGTGCGCCCTTGCAAAACTTCTAGGAATTGAGGAAATAATGAATCTGTTTTTTCCTTAAGTAAAAATATATGTTTATTTTCCTCTAACGTGGACCTGTCACTAATGTTCAAAATATCACAAGTAGTGTCATTGTAATTCCCGAAATATGTGTCAGAATAATTGAACGACCGTTGTCGTTCCGGCTGATCTAAAACGCGGGACAATTCGTTTGGTAGTAATGTGATGGATGACGTATTTTGGGGTGAGCCTAATTCTTTAGTTGTTTGAGGTTTTATTTGAGTTGGGCCGCGGTTTGAAGTAGTGAATGTACTATTTGACATTTTAACACAATTTGGTATTATAAAACTATTTTTCTTTAAAAAGGAAGCAAACGCCGATGGAAACCTTTCGTCTTTTTACTATTTGACTCAGTTTGCCCTAAAACATGTAGAAATGGAATTACAGGGTGCAATTATTGTTTAAATAAATTTAATGGAATAAATTGCCAATAGTATTCACAATAATTTAATCATATTCTGACCCGAGACAGAGAACGGAGAACGTATATCCAGAGAACTTAAATGAATGAAGTTCTCTGGTTCATGGTGTGCCGATTGTCAAAATGTTCCTCTTGACGGAATGTTACTCAGAGAACATAAATCAGAGAACGCAAATGGATCATTTTACACTTTATGTTGGGAGATACGTACTTTGTCAGAGAACGTTGTTATAAATACTCATTTCTGTTAAATAACAGTAAATACTACAGAAAATGGTGAACTCCTTGATCTCAATTTTTAATTAGTAAAAATGAATTAACATAAAATAATTTAAAAAATAATAAATAATAGTTCAATAAAAGGGAATATATTTCAAATGGCATATCAATATTCCCAGTTTGGCATACACATTATATTCTCTTCAATATTCGCCGTTTGGTTATGTTAAGAGAGCGTATGTTTACAGATTCACCGCTGTTATAAAAGCGAGAAATGTTATTTGTTTCTCGTGCATGTGTGGTGAAATCCTTGATAAGTTCCTACAAATTGTTCGCTGTCGAACCTGCACCTTCTCATTGTTCTAAGTTCTCTGGTTCAACAGCGAACAATTTGTAGGATTTTATCAAGGAGTTCACCTCACATGCACGTGAAACAAATAACATTTCTCGCTTTTATAACCGCGGTGAATCTGTAAACATACGCTCTTTTAACATAACCAAAGGACATATATTGAAGAGAATATAATATGTAAGCAAAACTGGGAATATTGATATGCCATTTGAAACATATTCCCTTTTATTGAACTATTATTTATTATTATTTTTAAATTATTTTATGTTAATTAATTTTTACATTATTGTGAGTTATTATTAATAATTTAAACATATTTTCATATATTTCTTAAAATAATTCATTTAATGGAGTCACAAAAAGTTCGAAAATAACATGTCACTACACCTATCAGGCGACGCAACGAATTACACCACTCTATAAGCAAAACGTATATACATACATATACAAGATGTTCTTTGGTATGCGCATAAACAAAAATTTAAGTAATAAAATGGATAATAATTGACTTCGGACAAGAAAATATTAATAATGAGCGAAGTAATATGAAAATAGAATTAAAATATCTTTCAATAAAATAGGATTATAAAAAAAAATTGTATATAAAAATATCTGATAAGATTTGAATTAGGCAAAATATTTCATTGCAATACTTGAGTCAGAGAATGTTAATGAATAGAGAAGGAGCAAATGTTAAATGAAATCTTTTTGTGTACTAATTTGTAATTCCAGATGAGGGAACATCGAAAAATATAACTTTGAAAAAGAAAAATACACCACACAATATGCGAAAAGGAGAACAATAAAAAGGTACGTTCGAATCCTAAAACTCATGAAACTGAAATTTTATTTAATTTTTTATTTTATTAATTGGAATCTAAGCATATCTCAATTCAATTACTTTAATAGCATATTTTACTTCCTGATATCATTAAAATATATCAGAAAATTTTTGTTCATATGTTTAGGTTTATTGAATATTTCCTTATTCACACATACATTCTTAAATACTCGTACGCTGATGCTTGCTTCTTCTTGCCACTCGCAAGCAATGACTTTTGTCTACACTTTTTGGTTTTTGCGAGAAGCAAGTTGAACCAGAGAACTTAAAACAACAATTCATTTAAGTTCTCTGGTTCAACTTGCTTCGTTCTAGCTCATTGTATAAATCTACAAGTAGCCAATCCTAAGATTTTCACTAATACACACGCTAAAATATCCCACTTGGTACGGGTTGCCTCGAAAATTCTACTACTAAAATCACAATTGGAACGGGTTGACAACCAATATTCTGCTACTAAAAGCACACTTTGTACGGGTTGCCAACCAATATTCTACTACTAAAACGATCAAATGACAGAAATCTGCTCTAGTGTGTTGCCGTGTTATTTTTTAAAATTAATAACTTTAAGAATGTTTTTATTCCATATTCAAATATTTTTCGGTTGTTTTAATTCCTAAAGATTAAATTTACATAGAATTATTTAATTTATTATTTATTGTATTGAAATATTATTAAATGTTTCCAATTTTATCTTTTTTAACTTACATGTTTATGTTTTTGTGAGTAAAAATTCTTTGTCTGTTGAATATTTAAATTCTTAGTTTACCGGTTTAGTCCTGGGGAAAGAAACACCCAAAAAAGGTCTGTAACGCGCCTATATTGCAACCTCAGAGGTGGTGAGGAATAGCAATGGGAAAACTTTAGTTTACCACCCCACGATTTCAGGGTTAAGAGGGGTATGGTTGGATAGAGGAGATTCTCCAGATCACGAATATATATAACTATTGGCGCCGGAAACGTATAGTTTTCCAGATATTTCCATTTTAAGTGCAAATTGTTACACTACAACCTTTTATTTAAAACTCTGTGTCAAAAAAAGGCATATTCGATCAGGTGATCACGGCTGTTTCACACAGATAGGAAATCAGCTGATTCTTTGGCTACTTGTAGGCTTATACAATGTTCTAGCTGTTCTCGTAAAAAGCAAAAAGTGTAGACAAAAGTCATTGTTTGTGCAGGGCAAGAAGAAGCAAGCATCAGCGTACGTGTACCTATGAATGTATGTGTGATTTACACATTTGTATAAATACACATAAATAAGGGAATATGCAATAATCCCAAACATATTTTCCTGAAATATTCTAATTATTTCAGTGAGTAAAATATGCTATTTAAGTAACTGAATTGAGATCAGCTAAAATGTAAAATAATAAAATAAAATAGATATAAAAATTAAGATTTGTGATTTATAGGACTCGAACTTAAGCGTTTGTATTGGGAATGGCTTAACTCCTTCACGCTTACGACCTAAGCCACCTCATGCATAACTCTGCGCCGCGCTATTTTTTCTGTGCGCCTGGTAAACCACATTTGGTTTTCATATAGAATTCCTACGCAAATGCGCGAATATAAAAATGAACGAATGTCTTCAGTAAAATTGAAGAATCAGCAAAGTTTCAATTTTACAATTTGTATCACTGAAAATCCTACCATCCCCTCGCATTTGTATGTTGCCCACAAGCTGCTTCCTCACAACATTTGCTACAAATCAGTAATTGAAGAATTCGTCTGGTGTTCCCTTCAGTAAGGAGAATTGGACACACGACCTCTTAGCGATTTGAAATATTATTTTAATTTTTTTCATATTATGCACTATTTTATATGTTAACTTATTATCATTATTTCAGAGTTTGTCGATTTAGCCCATTTTATCTAACTACGACGCTATGAAAATGCAGCCCAATTGGTAATCGCAATCATTGTATAAATCTACAAGTAACCAATTCTAAAATTTTCTCAATACACACGCAAAAATATCAAACTTCGTACGGGTTGCCTCGAACATTCTACTACTAAAATCACACTTGGTACGGGTTGCCAACCAATATTCTGCTACTAAAGTCACACTTTGTACGGGTTGCCAACCAATTTTCTACTACTAAAATTAGGCTTATACAATCATCGCAATATTTCAAAAGTACATAAGTTAACTTTTAATAGCTAACCACTGCAATAAAACAACATAGCCGACCGACGTTGTCGCAAAATTGTCGATTCAAACAAATTGTGTCAACTCCGCCACGATGCGCAAAATTCGGCGTCAATATGTATGCGAGCTCATATGTATATATGTATGTTTGTGGATAAAGTCGTCATTTGGTTTTTTCCAACAACACAATGTCCGCGCGAACTCGCCGTTATTTCGTTGGCTTGCCACCATGCACAGAGGCGTGTCAAGTGAGGACTCCTAATATATTGTATTAATATGTTGCTTAATTGTATTGAAAAATACTAATGCATTAATGACTTATTTTTGTAATATAATAATAATAATCGCAAAAATATAAATACACATAAATATACTTATAATCGTTATAAAATAAATTCGATTAATAAAAACTATCTGAAATAATTATATGGCAGTGCGTCCCTGCCCCCTTCTTGCTTGCGATCGTTCAACCAGAGAACTTAAAACAACATCTTCATTCATTTAAGTTCTCTGGTTGAACGATCGCAAGCAAGGAGGGGTCCGGGGGGGTACTACCACATATTTATTTCAGATATATTTTTATCAATCGAGTTTATTTTAAAAACGATTAAATAAGTGTGAATTTATGAGTATTTATATTTTTACGTAAATATTATAATATTGCGTAACTAAGCCCTAAGATATCAGTATTTTTCTATAAAAATTAAGCAATATAATAATATGATAAAAGCCCTCCGTTGAAACGCCTCTGACCATGATGGCACGCCATGGAAGTAAGGCGAGTTCGCGTGGAGACGAGGCGGAGCAATAAATTGAGCTCTGACAAAACGTTGAAAAAAAACGAAATGACAACTTTGCCGACAAACACACAGAGCAATACATACGAGCGTCGTATTTAAATAAAATGGACTAAATCGACAAACTATGAAATAATGATAGTAAGTAAACATATAAAAGTACTATATGGAGTGTGCTTAGAGTATATAGAAGTAGTTAATGATTTCATATACATGTCAATTTTATATAATTTTTTTAATTTAATGCCATATATAGTGCATAATATGAATAAAATCAAAATATTATTTTAACTCGCTAATAGGTCATGTTGCCAATTCTCCTTTCTGAAGGGAGCATCAGACAAATTCTTCAATTTCTAATTATTAGCAAATGTTGTGAAGAAGCAGCTTGTTGGCAACATTCAAATGCGAGGGGGATGGAAGGATTTTCAGTGATACAAATTTTAAAATCGAAATTTTGCTGATTCTTCAATTTTACTGAAGGAATTCAAATTCAATTTCAGTCATTTTTATTTATTGTAATTTCATTTTCGCCATTTGCGGTAGCAATTCCATATGAAAACCAAATTTGGTTGACCAGGTTTACTTTTTCGGCACATCTCGGAATTTTTACCAACAACACAATGTGGTGACGCTTTGTCGTCGCGTCAGTCCTTTGACAGATTGACTCTTTGACATGAATGCAAAAAACGTGATCTTCGGTCATTGGTATATCAATATTCCCAGTTTGGCATACGTATTATATTCTCTTTAATATTCGTCGGTGGATATGTTAGGAGAGCGTATGTGTACAGATTAACCGCGAGAAATGTTATTTGTTTCCCCTGCGTGTGAGGTGAAATCCCCAATCAAATTTTACAAATGTTCGCTGTCGAACCTGCACCTTCTCGTTCTTCTAAGTTTTCTCTGATTATATGACCCAGAAACAAATAACAGATATATAATTGAAATTTAGAGAGAATCCTTAGCCAATAGTAGTGTTGCTGTGTGTCAGAAAAAGGGGAAAGGGGTAAATACTTCCCTTAGTCCCCATATACCTAATATAAATATCTTCTGGCTTACTTCATATCGCATATATCGGCCAATATGTAAGCTATCTTAATAAGATTTGGTGTATATTTTTTCTTATAATGGTGTATTTCTAATAACATATCAGTCAATAAGTAAGATATCTTATCAGAATTAACTGAACGTATAATAATGGATACACTATACAAGGTACAATTCAAAAGTTCCAGGACTTTTTAAACAACGCGGCTTCTAGTAGCGCCATCTGTCTGAAATTTTTATCCCTCAATTGTGTATTCTTCAGTGTTGTCGTATAAAATTTATATAACAGCTGACTTGTATATCAGCTGAGATATCGCGCTACATGTGACATTACATTTGTAGTGTCGGTCGGAAAATGAACATCGAACAAAGAGCCAACATTAAGTTTTGTTTTAAACTAGGTAAAACTTGGTAAAACTTTTACCAAAACGTTTCAATTGATGAAACAAGTTTATGGCGATGATTGCCTATCCCGTAGCAGAGTGCACGAGTCAAAAGTGAAGACAATGCTGATTTGTTTTTATGATACCAAGAGTTTTGTCCACAAAGAATTTGTTCCACCCGGCCAAAACGTTAACGCGGTATTCTACCTTGGAGTTTTGAAGCGTTTGGTTTGGTTTGGTCTCCTCGATCGACGCATGCACCTTGTAGTTAAATGCCGAAAGTATTTGAATTTAATCTACGGTGTACCCTTACTCCCAAATACTATATATGTAAATACTTGTATGGACATATAGAGCTTTTTGTTATTCTAACTATAAAATTTACCTTCTTCAGTTGTGTTTATATCCCAAATATTGGTAAGTGCGGATTTCACTCATAGCGTAGTCCAAATGTAAAACACATTTTGTTATTTGATAGTTGGAAATTCAGCTGTCATACAGTAAGTTTTTTGATCGGTTGCGTAGTTTTCGTTTGGCGTTCGTTGAAAAATGGAAGATCAAAAGGAACATTTTCGCCATATTTTGCTTTTTTATTTTCGCAAAGGGAAAAACGCATCGCAAGCTCACAAAAAGTTATGTGCTGTTTGTGGCGACGAAGCCATAAAAGAACGGCAGTGTCAAAATTGGTTTGCCAAATTTCGTTCTGGTGATTTTTCACTCAAAGATAAAAACGCCCTGGTCGTCCAGTTGAAGTTGATGACGACCTAATCAAAGCAATAATCGATTCGGATCGTGCAGAGAAGCTTCAGGTATCACATACATGCATAAAAAATCACTTAAAACAACTTGGCTATGTTCAAAAACTCGATACATGGGTTCCTCAAGAACTGAAAGAAACGCATGCGATTTGCTAAAGAAACGTAATGAAAATTATAATTGATAACTGGCGATGAAAAATGCGTTGTTTACAACAATATCGAACGGAAAAGATCGTGGAGCAGACCAGGTGAACCAGCTCAAACAACATTAAAAGCTGGTATTCATCAAAAGTCACCCGAATGATCAATTCTGTTGTCTACATTGAACAACTAACGAAATTAAACAATGCAGTTGAAGAAAAGCGGTCCGAATTGATAAACCGAAAAGGTGTTGTATTCCATCATGACAATGCAAGGCAACATACATCTTTGGTCACTCGGCAAAAATTATTGGAGCTTGGTTGATATGTTTTGCCACATCCACCATATAGTCCTGACCTTGCACCATCGGATTACTTTTTGTTTCGATCTTTACAAAACTCCTTGAATGGTAAAAATTTCAATAATGATGATCAAATCGTACCTGATTCAGTTTTTTGCTAATAAAAACCGGAAGTTTTATGAACGTGGGATTATGATGCTGCCTGAAAGATGGCAAAAGGTCATTGATCAAAATGGGCAATACATTACAGAATAAAGTTATTTAGCTCCATGACAATTACCACAATTACTTAGTTGCCAACCCAATACATACATATGTATCTCATTTGAAGATGATTTTAAAACAATTTTAGCTGACGCGAAGTAAAATATGGTAATAAAACTAAGTGAGTCTATGACCTATAATATAAATTAAACAAATAATATTTCACTAGCACCTAGCAGTATATTGGAGTTCATCAATATGCTGGCGCATGTGTATGTATATGAGTCGTTATGACTTAGGGGAGGGCACAATAGACCATAGGACGTGGTGCATACCTCTAGCCATATCTTTCTATCTATTTAAATGCGCCAAGTCGTTCCATACGTCAGTCCGAGTTGTTGTGAACGGCGCCGAATCGACTCTCCACGGTCTTCGTAAACACTCTCTTCTACGGCCGCTATATTTTCTTCACTGCGTGCTAGACGTGCTCTATTCGGTCGAATGCTCGGCCTCAAGATGGGTGATGGTGTTGCGAATAGTATGCTCAGTAAGCCGATTAGTCTTCTAGGCTGTGAAGCCATGATGTTCAAAATTTCTTCGTTCGAAACATCAATATCTCTATGGATATTGAGAAGAGTAAGGCCGTACTATCTATCTTCGCTAGTCGCATTCCGCTCGATATACGAAAAATATGGCACAAACCATACCACGCTTTTCTCACAACAATACAGGTATCTTTCGGTCAACATTACGGTCATCAGTTTATACAAGGAATTATTTTTCACTTTTTAGTTTGAAGTGCTTTAAAAGAATGTTTTTAGTATTTTAAATCATACTTATTATATTGTATATTATTTTCACATTCTTTAAAAATGCGTTTGAGTAAATTTGTTATTCAAATAACAGCAGTTAATGCCTTTAGCTGCATAGTTTTAGGGACCCTTTTTTCATATTTTAGGTTGCATAGTTTTATGACCGTTGTACCATTTCGTCTATTTTCACATTGTGTGATAGGAATGGTATAGGATTTTACCTGAAGGTTGGTGGTGCCATGCCCATTGTTAAATTTTTACACCTTCTGCAATAAAATGCTTCCCTACCATCTTGTTTGTGAAATTTAATGCTTTTGGCGCATTTATTCAGTGAGTTATCACACATTTAGTAGTTTTCAACATAATCATTATAGGGAGAGAGATTTTCACAGCGAATAAAAAGTGCTCCCCCAAGAAAATTGTGTTGAGTTAGCTTCAGCAGTTAGGAAGATGTGTACATTAAACCATTTAGGAAATGGAGGTACGCCCTTATTAAAAAAATATTCAGCCAATAGGAGTCTCTTGTTACCGCGACCCTCTGTACCAAATTACATTTCGTACATTATCTTAATTTAATACTAAGTTGTGGTACTTCATAGGTTTTTTTAATGGAGTTTTGTGGACGTGGCAGTTGTCCTATTCGCCAATCTGCAATACCGACCTTACTTGGATACTAAGGAACATATGCAGCAAGTTTCATCAAGAAAGCTCTATTTATACTCAAGTTATCGCTAGCACAGCATACAGGTGATGCTAATAAAAGTGTTATAAAAAAAAGAGTTTTGCTGGTTGAGTTTCTGATTTAATTTAATGAGTTTAAGTACAAAAATGTGATTTTTCGATACCAGTTAAATACCACAGTTAAATACAAATACCCTTTCCACATTGTAACTTCAACTTCAAACTCTTCAGTAACTGTGACGTGGTTTGCCTGCTGTTTTTCAAAACTTTCCACAGTCTGTTTCAATTGTTTTGAATCCAGGTTTGGAATTTCTGTTGGAAGAAGATGTTGAATGTTTGATAAAATATTACGAGTGTCTCAATTTCCGATGGCTGGCGAATCTAATTGTGTTAACATGTGCACACACATTTCGGACACGTGAATACACAGTAACAACAACAACAATTTATTTCTCACTATAAAACAGGGTTATTGCAATATTTCATGATCTGGAAGATCAACTTACCGCAGTGTCTCAGCCAGTCTCTTCGGCGTTCGGAAATTGAGTGAGTTATAATCGAAGTACCAACAATATGGACACCGAAACAAACGTCAAAAACAAACGACAAGGACACTGTGATAATTCACAATTGTATGCTTAAACTATTTATCCACCATGATATACTTACCATAAACTGATAAACAATTAATTACAAATTCGTTACAACTAATCGCCGTTTTTTTACATTGCCTCCTCCGGGAATCGATCCGGTTTACTTACTCCATGGCCAAAACGGTCAACTTTGACACGAGGCGACTAAGGATTCCACTGCTGCTGCGTACATCAGCTCTTCTGATAATATCATCACATCCATGGTGTATCGCTTCTACCCCACCACGACACCATTGTTCTGTGGGATATTGACGTCGCAATCAAATGGTTTCGTCGCATACAAATGGTGGTTTCGCCCTTTCGCACCAATTTATTTCACGTTTAAGTGTCGACAAATAATCCAGGATCCATCGTCCCCAAAACGTGTCTTTTAACTGTCGGGCGATGAGCCACTGTTTGCCAAGTGCGCAGGGTTTCGCGAAGGAATTATTGATGGCTGGTGTTTGTGAAGTATTGTCATTACCAAGCAGAAAATGGTTCGGAGTGAGTGGCTTATCGTGGTCTGACGATAGCGGCATATGTGTGAGTGTTTTGGAGTTGATGATATTCTCGGCATTTATGAAGATATGAAGTTACAGTTCGGCAGGTGGTCCACGGGTGAAATAGTGACGGGGGACCTGAAAATTCAAAACATTCTTTAACTAACGGCGACACTTGTCCCACTTTTAACACGTAGGTTTGGGTAGGGCTAATCCCACTGAAATTCGTAACGCCACGATTCGAACACCAATAAATTCGCGTTGACCATAAATTTGGATAAAAACCCAGGCAGATCAAATACTGACGTAACTATGGTTAATTGCTCTTTTTGGACTGTCGTTTGTCTTCACTGATGACTTGGGTCTACGTTGTGAAATTTTAGTGTGTAGCTAAATACGTCGTTACTTGGTTGCCAATATATTCCAAACACACGTTCTACTATTAATGTGACTAGGTTCTCTGTCAATTGTTCCGATTGGTAACCATTTCAGGCGATTTTAGCTTCTAAGAAATTTCAAGAACAGTTACGTAATTCAAACCCGGCTTTCTAGGGAATATACATTCCACTCTAACTCCATTGGCAATTTAAGTGCATAATGATGCTGTGTGAAAGAATCGTGGGCTTTTGGATAGCGTTTGCGGTGCTCAAGTGCGTTAATATTTTTAACGTTTGGCTCTGTTGAGGTGAACATGAAGCTCTAAATGTCATCACTAGGTATTCATCTGGGCGGATCTTTTTGGTACCGTCCCGCAAAGAAGTCTTTGGAGAAACATCTCTTTAATGTCGGTGGAGATGGAAATTGGGCCCTTTAGCAGGAAACTGTTTAGTGAACAACCATTGACACCGAAGTGTGAAAGGTATCACGTTCTTGGATTTGTAAGCGCAGCTTCTTCCAGGCGTTTTTGGTTTTTGGCAGAATTTTTGTCACGTAATCCTATTTGACTGCACGATACTCTCGGGCAAATGTTTCATCCGGTCTCGTTTCATCTTAGGCTCGATTCAAACCAGTCTTCTTTCGGCCATGGAGTAGCTTTCGGGGAGGTGGACCCCCGTTAACTGTGTGACTGTAGACTCGAGGATTTGGCGCGCTCTTTTATCATAATCGGCTATTACACTACAAACACGACGCCTTCGTTTTATTGAAGTTGTCAGTCGGCCCCAAAAGGCCCCAACCTAACTTCATACGGACCGCATAAGAGCCCTTGTGTTGCAGGATCTCGATCT
Organism: Bactrocera oleae; assembly: GCF_042242935.1. Lineage (NCBI taxonomy): Eukaryota > Metazoa > Arthropoda > Insecta > Diptera > Tephritidae > Bactrocera > Bactrocera oleae. The sequence continues at coordinate 31,620,633 of NC_091537.1, forward strand.
CAATAGGAATTTCGAAGTGACTGTGGTCTAATCCGATAAGCAACTTGAGAACGGCGATGTCCTACGCTTAAATCGACATCCTTTTCAAACGAGCTGCATCTACATCAGCTTTCTGTAAATTTTGCATTGGAAGTTGTAAATCTTGGATACCGTAGACATGATGCCATATATATTTCTGGACACCGGAACCACTAATTTCGATGGCGACGATAGTTGCGTTATCAACTCTTCCACCCAACCACTGTAGGTATACTCCGCTTTGGAAACCCTTTGCTCCGAGCTTCTCAATCAAAGAAGAATCAGCCATAGTTGTCGATGATCCTTTATCCAGTAGAGCGAAAGTCTCAATACGTGCTTTATGCTGTATGTGAAACTATTTTAAATAACACTTTTTGTTTTGTCGTTGTCGTTGTTGGTCCAGGTAGGATCGGTTGCGGCTTTGACATGATTCTCAATGGCTCGTGTAACAGTTTATTATGTACTCTTTGGCATCCGCTTGTTTTGCAGATTTTCGGTCGGCGACAATCTCTTGTGGTATGACCACCCTGAAGGCCGGAGAAACATAAGTGAAGAAGCTTATGTTTCTCGGACGCTTAGCGACTTGAATGCCACAAGATGTAGTGTCCATCATGGCACGGTGGACATAGGATTTCTCTAATATTGTTGGCGGCTTGAAGGAGAACGCAGCGCTTTGGTTTATTTGAACGAGTCCTCCTACTATCTTGCACTGTACATATTGGATCGGCCACTAAACTAATCCATGAGCTGAATTCTTTAATTGTGGGATATGGCTGTATCATCGATGAGGTGTTTGCTCACTCGAGTTTCTTGCTCAAAGGTAGCTTTCCCACAAGCTTCTCCAAAAATGTTGGGTTACACAAGTGCTGCTGACCATTTATGGTTTGTAGGAACTCGGCCAGGTGTTTTACTTTGACGGAGAACAGGATTATTTTGTCGGTGGCAGATTCTGATATATGGCATCTCCCGTACGAGTAGCTCACATTTAATGAGTAATTCTCGACGGGCGATTCGAAATCGCAAAGTGTTCATAACGGCAGAAACATTATCCGGATGGTTAGGTGTGAGTGCACTCTCTAGCCTCACCCTTTCAGCATCTCTGGCAGATCTTGAAATTTTGTCGGCAGTGTGAGCAAATATAAACAGTCTGGTATAACGTTAACTTTTGGTTGCGACTGTAATGAACTTGAAGACGTAGTACCTATCGAAGAGGCGGTCAAAGTCGGCTGTGTAGTACTTTCATAAGGGCATTGAGTATCCGTATGCGTGGCGGCTGTATGCGTTGACGTTGACTGTACAGATATATTCGAATGGTTCTGCGGTCAAAAGTTCACACTGGCGTTGACTTTCTTTTAACCTTTCCTGGGTACTCAGGGCGTTGATCTGCTTTTGCATGGCAATAAGCATTTGTTGTTGATTTTCTACTGTAACTTTAGTAGATGCGCTGGAATTATTTGATGCACTAACTTGATGATTCGATCCGTTACGACATAATTATTGTCTAAGCAAATAAATTGCCATAACTAAGCTCCGCAATAAGATACAAGACTGTTATTTGGTACACAGGACCACATTAGGGAGGGGCATCTGCAGTTAAAACTTTTTTTTAAAAAGTGGGCGTGGTCCCGCCTCTAATAGGTTTAATGTGCATATCTCCTAAACCGCTAATGCTATAATAACAAAATTCACTAGCAGCAAATGTTTTTAGCACTTATATTGACGGTGTGAAAATAGTTGAAATCGGGTGGCAACTCCGCCCACTCCCCATATAACGGTACTGCTAAAAACTACTAAAAGCGCGATAAATCAAGCACTAAACACGCCAGAGACATTAAATTTTATCTCTGAGATGGTATAAATTGGCTTTATAGGAACCGCGTTCAAAATTAGTCAGTAGGCGTGGCACAGCCCACTTTTAGGTTAAAACCCATATCTTGAGATCTGCTCAACCGCTGCTGTCATAGTGCGAAAATGGGCGAAATCGGACTACAACCACGCTTACTTCCCATGTAACACCATTTTCAATTCCATCTGATTCTTTCACTTTCCACTATGCAAATCAGGTAACAATGATTATATCGGGGTAAAACTTTGCGTGAATAATGCAATTAAAGTATGCCACCTTGCGGCCAAAAATTGTCTTAATCGAACCAAAACTGTTCAAACCCCTAAGTACTAAATATGTGGACCCCAGTGCCTATAGTTGACCTTCTACCGAAAATATCAGTCAATCCACAAAGAAATCTCAAACGAGTATACCATTTGACTTTGCGAGAGTATAAAATGTTCGGTTACATCCGAACTTAGCCCTTCCTTACTTGTTTAAGTTTCTGATTGAAAATATAATGAATATTATTGATGTTTCAAGATCCAAAGTAAATAAAACTAAAAACAATAACAGACCTAATGACTTAGGAGGTACTTGTATCGATAACATTTTTGTTAAATCAAATATTAAGAAAATCAGATCCTTTACTTATGCTAATGTTTTTACTGATCATTATCCTATTTTTGTTGCTCTTGATTTGTTCCCTATAAAGTCTATGCTTAAAGAAACCTATTTCATTAACAACAATCTTATAAAAGTAATTAGTAGTTTATATGATTGGTCTCATATGCTCCATATAAAAGATCCAAAAGTCTTTTTTAAGTTTCTGATTGAAAATATAAAGAATATTATTGATGTTTCAAGATCCAAAGTAAATAAAACTAAAAACAATAACAAACCGAGGAGTAAATGGATAACTAAAGGTATTATAAAATCATGTTAAACAGAAGAAACTTTATACAGACTATGGAACCTGGATAGAAATAATGTAAAATTAAATCTGAATATAACGCGTACTGTAAAATACTAAAGAGAGTTATAACACTTGCCAGAAATAACTACGAAAGTAAATATGTTAAAAAAATATCCAAAGATAGTAAAAACATTTGGCAATACTTAACACGAAAATAGGTAAAAAAAACTTAAGTAACGCCAGTTCTGGATTATCTAGTATGTAATGATGAAATCATATCCGATCACCAGGTTTTTGCTGATTAGTTTATAACTTTCTTTAGTAATATTGGAGTTGAATTAGCTAATAAAATTGATAAAATATCGATTGACATAAATAAAAATGTTAAGCATAACCCTAATAGTATGTTTCTTACTCCAACTGAACTGAACAAAAAAGTTGGTGTGCCACAAGGCACAATATTGGGTCCTCTGCTGTTTATCATGTATATAAATGACATCTTTAATACTCTACCGGAAATGGCTCTTGTAGACTATGCTGATGATACTGCAGTGCTTTGCTCTGGTAAAAATTGGAATGAAGTTAAAACACGCCTGAGTAGATGGTTGGAGATACTAAGAAAATGGCTACGAAGTAATCAATTATCTCTTAACATAGACAGGTCAACATACATCACTTTTGGCAGTTATTGTGATAGTATACCTGTCAATTATATACCAAATATAAACAACAGAGAACTCACAAGAGTAGATTACAGCAAATATCTGGGTCTGTACTTTGATACACATATGAAGTGGAATTTTCATGTGAACACGCTGGCTAAAAAAGTCAGATACTTTGCTTTCCTTTGTTTCAAACTGAGTAAATGGGTTGACATAAAAATCTTAAAAACTATATACTATGGACTTTTCGAAAGTGTAATCAATTACAGAATATTAAAATGCTCTGCAGCCTATAACTAATATGCAAAACCGTTTATTAAAGTTCTTTGAAAACAATTATGAAACTAATTTGCCACTTGACATCAAGAAAACTTTTATTGTTAAGGCTCTAATACAATACTATGAAAAGTGTAAATCAAAATATCTTACTAAACAAGTACAAACTAGAGCTAATACTCTAACATTACTAAAAATTAAAATGTCAATTAGCATTAAAAATGCATATTATATAGCAATTAAGTACTTTAACATGCTTCCTAATAATTTGAAGATTCTACCATGTAATAAAAAATCTCTTAACAAAAATCTAAAATCCTGGATAAATAACTTATCAATATAGTAAATTTTAGCTATCTATTAAGTGTCTCATTTTTGCTCTTACTTGGTATAATTTATAACTTTTATATGTATAACTTTGTTACGCAATATTTAGTGTAATATACTATTATCTATGCTAGAATATTAATAATATTAGGGAATAAGTTGTTAAATATATTGTATTTGTAATGCCCTGGTTCTATGCACAGATGTTAAACATCTGTATAGACTTGTACCAGATGAAATAAATAAAAAAAAAAGAAAAAAAAATGTGCCAAGGTATCAACCAATGTAATCCGGTACCGATATCATTTTTGGCATCTACAAATGCATGAAGTCTTTGTGGATGCAATATTCTCCGTTTTAGAATTCCAGGCATATCAGTGGATTTATTAGCCATTACGGCAAAACAACGTGAGTCGTGGACGCGTCTCACCAATTTTGTTACGATTATTTTGTCTGCTAATTAAATGATTTCATTTTAAATACGTGGACTCAAGTACGTTGTATTTTTGGTAGATGTCTCCAAATGAGACTTCAAGTCACCAAAGCGAAACGTAACAAGGCTCTAAAGTTTAGGGCTACAACTTCCTTTGCCGACAAATTTTCATGCAAACAAAACACAACAATGACAGTAAGCTCCACCTTCCGCAGAATAATATTTTAATCAAGGGAGTAAACGAAACTATGAATGTTGAAATTTTAAACGGTCCATAAATTTATCAAATTACGTTGGTGTTTTGTGTGTTATCCGTTTTTGGTTTCTTTTTTGAAGGACTCACGAATTCTATTCTGGGAACCTCTTTTGGAACAGATTCAGAATTACGACTATTATAAGGTTTGAAGAAATCAGTTATTCTCATTGAATTAATTTTTCATGATTATCGTCTCGATATTCTGATAAACATATGTATTTTTAAAAAAATTCCGATGTTTCAAAAATTTCATGGGAATGCGACGCATACATTCGTGTTTGTACGAATTTCGTATACCCTAGCATCCGCCGATTCGCACGAATCTCGGGCGAACTGATCATATGTATTGCCTTCGCATGAAATTCGTGCGAACCAGTTCTCACTATTTTTTAATCAGAGCTTCTAATTCTGGTGTGGGGTTAATTGACCGATAATTGATGGATTAGCGGGAGAGGTTACGGATGGACTTAGTTGCTTGCATAGTGTTGATATTATAATATACATACATTTTTGTTTTATTGCATCCGAATAAAACTATGTACAAATAGTGTATTTAAGGTATGCCATCTCGCGACTAAAAATTGTCGAAATCGGACCATTACTTTTTAAATCTCCAGATACCGAATATGTGAGCCTCGACGCCGGTTGCTAACCTTTTATCGAGAGTATCGGTCATTCTGTGAGATATCTTAATGAAATTCAAAGCACATATTTTTATGTTAAAAGTTTGATTTGGTGCCGAAAATAGTTAAAAACGCCATATACTAAATAGAAGGATTTTCAACCCTTAGGTTTACTTCATGCCGTATATGTATATGTATTAAGTGGACATGATTCCTCAACTAAATATGGGAATAAATTAGAGTTAACTATGACTATTTACCCAATATATTGAACTTATAGGACCAGAACCGTACATAGCGGATAGTCCACATACCATTAAAGAGCTGTTCCGTAAAGAGGAAAGATCAGGCAGGGAGAGACATTGGCAACATCTCTAAGCATGTGCCATGCCAGGTTGTCGGAACCCCAGAACACCTGCTAGTGGACTGCACAGCAGTCTGCAGACGCAGAGTTAAGGCCCTGGGATCCATTTTTCCAAACAGGGATCGCATCGCTTCACTAGCACCTAGCAGTAGATTGGATGTCATCAATATGCTGAGGCTAGATGAGTCGTTGTGACCTAGGGAAGGGCACAATAGACCATACGTCGCCGTACATACCTCTATCCTTATCTAATCTAATCTAATCCCTGGTGTCTTGCTCTTGGCATTTTCTGCCAACCATGTTCCTATATTCTATTCTATCGAGTGCTAATAAGAACTTCGTGTATTTCTAATTTAAAACCTATGTTTAAAATATACTGCAGTGGTCCGTCTACGATTTTCAAGTCGTGCATATAAATATTAAATGTGTTGCGTGAAGCTACAATACCTTTACCGCAACCATTTCTTTTAAAGTTTACTCGAAATCTTCTTTACCAATTGATTAGTGAGATAATGTAGTCCGTGCCAGCCATAACGATAGAGCTCCCGTTATTCACAGCGCAGCGAGCCGCTGAACCCTTTCCATTCACTTCTGGTAGGTAGATTTCTATGTGCTTATTCATCACACTACAGCACCGTAGATCAGAATTGGTATTACTATTGCAATGTATCACCAGTGCATGAGAGAGGGAGATAGCCTTCAGGTTGTGCCGAGGCTCTGCCTACATAAATATATGGCTTTACTGACCTTTCTAACTATTTGTGCCACAGCAGTTGGCGGTCCTTGTGTGAGAGTTCTATCCCATTTATCGAATTCATCAAATTCGTTTTTTTCCGGATTCAACCCAAAACCCGCTTGCGAATACTAATTCTGTATAGTATAGAGTGATAGTCATAATGTTTCTGATGATGTATAGACTCCTTCCCGTTATTAAGTTCGCACATGCCACTATCTTAGGGGTTCTGACTTTCTTGATCAATCTAGCATCGCTACTCTGCTTTTATCCTTCTAAAAATCAGTTGGTTTTTGACCCGCCGATGTATAGCAGATTCAATACCAATTCAATACCCACTATTACGACTGGGTTGAGTAGTTTTTACCTGCCTTCGGTATGAAAACTGCCCTAGCCTTTCACCACGAGTGCAGCCCATTGCTGATCTTAAAACGTTCTTTCAAAATCTCTTTAAGCCACGGTACGTCTAGACAAAAAGCATTTTGCTGAATGGCTGAAAAGATTCTATCCATACCGGGAGATTTTAGAGTGTCGATGGAACGGATTGCCCATTTTCCAAAATTTACAGCACTATTCCCTTTATACCTAGAACTAACTGGGTCCCTACATCCGGAAAAGTGCTCACTGACTAGATATTCTAATGAGCCCTCTCAATTGTCCGTCTACTCCCCGTTACTCTTGCGAATTAGACCTAGCGGTGTGTGGGTTTGGATAATAGCTTGCTGAGTCTTGTCACTTCGTTTTTTCAAAACTACTACAAAGTTCTTTTAGGACTGTCTTTTGGTTCTGCGCACCAACTTTTTGCATTCCCTTAAAATATCTTTATATAAGAATTAATTCATTCACAACTGTTTGACGAGGTCACTTATTATTGAGGTCACAGACTCAGTTAGTTTTATTACTACATTTTACTTCACTACTCAAATATCTGACATAAACCAAATCGGAGAGGCTAACGTCAACCAGAGGATCGGAATTCAGTATATTAGGGATATGAGGTTTGGGTCAAGGTTTAAACCAATGCCATTTATATTACGCGCCAAACCGCATACATTTTAATAAAGCTTGTCTACCTAATTTCACAAAAATATTGGGGGCAGAGAAAATCTGGGCTGATTGCACAAACTTTTGACGTTACTCGGTAACATATTTTAAAGTAATTTTATAAATATAACTATGATTCACACACTAACTGACATATTCGGCATAAGGATGTGGACCAATTTCACATAATATTGGTTTTCACCTAAATGCGGGCAGCGCCACGCCTATCGTCCGAGTTTGACACCGGGTCCTATAAAGCTTTCTTGTATCATCTCGGGTGTAAAATATGTCTCTGGCTCATTTGTAGTTTTAATGCACTTTTTGCAGTGTTTAACAAAATCGGTGTATGAGGAGTGGGCGGGGTTAAAATCCAAATTCACCCATTTTCACAGAGCACGGGGTGTAGGTATGCCAAAAAGATTTACCCTGAGTTTGGTTATTATAACTTTATTAGTTTAGGAGATAAGTATGTACATTAAATTTATTAGAGGGCATGCCGCGCCCACTTAAAAAAAAAACAATCCACCATAGACTCCCTTTTATAATGAAATACGCAAATATGTTGTACTAAATACAAGCTTGTATCTTCTTGTGGGGCTTAGTTATGTCACTTTATACATTTTTGATTAATGGCATTTTGTGGGCGTCGCAATGGTCCGATTCATCTATCTGCATTAGGTGGTCTCATCATCCTGATCATTTATATACAAGTATATATAATTTCGTATCTATCTCGATTAGTTTTAGTTGATACAAGCAACCGTAAGGTGAACAAAACTATTATACGCTGTAGCATGTTGCAAGAGTATAAAAATGTTACGAAAAAATTCAACATTCGTTATAATAATTATTCAACGAAGCGGTAAATGAATAGCAATCATATTTAGCATTTTGTTAACTTTTCACTATAGGTCATATACTCGCTTGGTCCCGTTAGTACATTTTGCTTCGTGTCCGAGATATTTAAATATGTTCCTTTGCACCCAAAGAAGGTTGGTATTGCAGATGGGAGTAATCGGATCACTGCGACAACGACAAAACGCCATTAGTCGAAAACCTATAAAGTGCCATAACTAAGCACTTAATTAAGATGCGTAACTGTAATTTAAATGGGCTCCTTTAAATTATTTAATGTACATATTTTCCAAACCGATAAAGCTAAATTATCCAAACTTGCTGAAAGGTAGTTTTTTAGCACCTCATTATATACTCTGAAAATGGGTAAAATCTGATTATAACCACGCATGCTCCCAAGGAGAAGGAAAGGACTTTATACCGAATATGTGAACCATAGTGCATATGACTGATTTTTTACCAAACATATCGGTCAATCTGTGAGTTCTAGGGGATAATATCTATGTGATGACAGCATACCCTTGTGTCAAAAATGGGTAAAATCGGGTCGATACTTCCCATAGTCTCTATATACCTAATACTTATAAATATTTTTGAACTTCCGGTTGACTTTATACCGCAGCTATCGGTCAAAATGTAAGAAATCTTAATGAAATTTAGAAATAATATCTTTCTAATAATATTGTATCTTCTCGCTGTGATTGTAAATAATGAATGCAATACTTCTTACTTTTAATTAAATTACATACGCAAATCTCGTATATCACTTTACCTGGCGAGAGTATAAAATATTCGATTATACCCGAACTTAGCGCTTTCTTACTTGTTTAATATAAAGTGTTGCCAACACCTAAATATATTTCCCCGCTTTTGGATCGCGAAATTATGTATAACAAGCTTTGTATATAACTCTTATCTTAAAAGAAATGAACGTTTTTGACGTTATTCGTTCGTTCAAAGTCCTATGTTTTTAGAAATAAATTTCAAACAGTTATTTCTTAAAGCAAGTAATTTTATTACCTCGTAAATTACAAAGTTTGCTCCTTTTAACTTACTTGTACAATATTATTTATATTCGTTCGGTTTATGTGATTATGCGTTTGTGTGCATACTAATATAAGTAATAGTTCACGAGCAAACTTATTTTTAATTTAAATTATGAGTTTTTAAGTATAAGAAGTTTTATGTTAAAATAAGTCTTAATACATACATTTCCATATAAGCAACTATTTTTAATAAAATTTTAATGGTTGGTGAGCATCAATTCAGATTTTACAACAGTTGAGGTTTGAAAACGAAAACATTTTTTGTTTTTACAACAAGTATAGCATAATCATGAAAGATTTTGTCTTTATACAATGATCTTTAATAAAATTGATTTGACTTTATTTGCGAATTTATTTATTTTTTTGTATAGTCGAGACTAATATTTCATAGCTGGAGAAGTACGAGTATAAGTGCTGTGGAAAATATGGTAAAATTAAAGTTGCTTATATTAAAAATTTTATAAATATTAAGAAATGGCATCTACATTAATTAAATATTACGGTGAATGAACAGACAATTCGAAATTTATGTATTTTTTTAATCTCTCGATGTTTATGTTAAAGTCTTTTTCGACTACATTTTAAGTTGAAGAAGTAGGTTTTATTATAATCTTGCAATGTATTACATCCCTAAACCCTATATAGTATTATAAATGTGAATGTAAGTTTGTTATTTAGAAGATTTTTATTTTCAAAATGACACTCAGTAGGTTGACATTCCGTGATGTCTTATGAGCTTAAGTAAACTTCAATTCAGAATAAAAATAACATCCAGAAAATAATCTTATTACTCATAGCAAATAATTAAATTATGAATATTTATTATTTATATCTAGATTATGCATTGCTAATAAAAGATTCGCCAATTGTTTTGTGGTTAACGTTTAGCCCAATGAAAAACTATAAAACAATCTTAACGTTTGTAAAAAGTTTTTATTTTATTTTTGAAATTCTATAGATAAGAAATTCTCCTGTTATTTTCTCAATCTTGGTAAGATCCTTGAAACAACATTACACACGAATACAAACTTCTGTGGACACTCTCCAATTCATTCCAAATATTCTTATCAATGTTAAACCTTAGGTTCATTTTAGATAAAACATGGCATAAATGGCATGATTCTAAGAAAACCTCTTAACGGATGTATGTACCGTACTAGAGGAAATAGATGGAATTCTTTAATAACAGCGAATAGAACGACTTTACATATAAAAGTATTCTTATATAGTTTTACGTTTATAAATTTTCTCAAATAACACGATATTTTTCTATTTGCAAGAATAAGAGAATGTATGGATCCCTAAATGCACGCGGATCCAAACATTCTATTTTTCCGGATTAATTTTTTATAAATGAAAGTCTGTTTTAAGTAGATAAGAACTTTTCTCATTGTTTTTCTCTGCACGAACGGAAATTTGTACATTAAACAAATTTCATAAAATTTTGGTGGTTGCAAAAACACACAGTGAATTTCGACCAAAATCACGCTTCATAATAAATGGAACAAAATTGACGATTCATGTGTTTACTTCTACATAAAAGTATGCAATATCAGTCGAGTCGAATGCTGCCATTCGGGAGATCGTTAATTCTAACTCCTATCGCAGACTATTTCCTATGTATCAAGTCTATAACTACAATGACTTATTAAGAGTAAGCGTAAATCAGTAAAATACAATGATTTTGACATTTTTTGTGAATGGGCTGCAATAAATTAAATAAAATATGTAAATTTCATTGTAGGGTAAATAATAATTCAGAATTGAATATTATGGAATTTGTTTTCATTCGTCGTTATAATATCAAAAACTTTGAATTTAGAATTTGAATTGAATTTAGTTTAATAATGCGTAACCGTTTTTCGAATATTTCACTTACTATACTTTGTTACTTCATATAAAGCTCCAATTTTAAATTTAAAAGATTTTCGACTTCAATTTTAATAAATATTTTGTTAATACTACACACCTCTATACCTACATATATCCCATATCATACGTACTCATTTTAGAGATGCAAATATAATATCTTTTGGCAGTGAACCTGAGCTTTCTTATATATTTTGGTGATTAATTTTACTTTACAAATTTTTGTTCACCCATATGTTTTACAAATATTAAATCGTAATTGCAAAACTAACGATACTTGACATAAACTTCTTGCTTACAGTTATATGTATACAAAGGGATTGAGAAAATAAGCATTCTACTCTGCATTTATATAGGAATCGATTTGCCAAAGATTTTAATTCAAATATATGAATATGTAGTATTTGCAAAAAATAAACGCGCGGTTCAGAAGTCCATTGATTTTATTTGTGCATACAGACGTGTTCCATGAAATAAGAACAACCACAGCAAATTTTAAAACTTGTTAGCAGTTCATTCGTAGCAATATTTAGAAGTCAAATAGGATAAATTGTCTGTATTAGATATAATAACAATTACTTTATTTTAATTCGATTTTACTTCTTCCATATCAAAATTTTTTAGTAAACAGTTTTACGACTCGAGAATCTTTGAGCTCCAGATGCAGTCAAATGTATATAATTTAAAATGGTTATCTGAAACTGTCAAACCATAAATAAATAAAAAAAATTTGTTTATTCCAAATAATTATTCAGACTTACAATGTTAAGTGTTCATTTACTTTGTTATAAATTGTAATTTGTCTACATTTTCCTTAAAATTAAGTTTACCTTTAAATAACACTGTAAAATTCAAAACATTTTTTCGAACACATCTATATGTAAAATATTTATTCTTGGCTGTTTTCAAAAAGTTAGCTTCCATTACATCGACTGAGAAGCATAGTCTTACGTAATACATCCTGCGAAAGTAGAACCACACAAATCATAACTTAACCAAGTAAGGAAGGGCTAAGTTCGGATGTAACCGAACATTTTATACTCTCGCAAAGTCAAATGGTATACTTGTTTGAGATTTCTTTGTGGATTGGCTGATATTTTCGGTAGAAGGTCAACTATAGGCACTGGGGTCCACATGTTTAGTACTTAGGGGCTTGAACAGTTTTGGTTCGATTTAGACAATTTTTGGTCACAAGGTGGCATTCTTTCAACGTATTATTCACGCAAAGTTTTACCCGGATATAATCATTGTTGCTTGATATGCATAGTGGAAAGTGAAAGAATTAGATGGAATTGAAAATGGTGTTATATGGGAAATAGGCGTGGTTGTAGTCCGATTTTCGCCCTATAACATAGAAATATGAAAATAACGTTATGTACCGAATTTTGTTGAAATTGGTTAAGCAGATCTCAAGATATGGGTTTTCACCTAAAAGTGGGCTGTGCCACGCCCACTGTCTAATTTTGAACGCGGTTCCTATAAAGTCATCTCATACCATCCCAGAGATAAAATTTAACGTCTCTGGCGTGTTTAGTGCTTATTTGTTTTTGATTAATGGCGTTTTGTGGGCGTGGCAGTGGTCCGATTACGCCCATCTGCAATACCAACCGTCTCACGGTACCAAGCAACATGTCTACCAAGTTTCATAAAGATATCTCAATTTTTACTCAAGTTACAGCTTGCACGGACGGACGGACACCGGACGGACGGACACCGGTCACCCGGATTTCAACTCGTCTCTTCATCCTGATAAGTTATATATATATATCCCTATATTTAACTCGATTAGTTTTAGGTGATACAAACAACCGTTAGGTGAACAAATCTCTGTAGCAACAGGTTGCGAGAGTATAAAAATATGGAAATAAAACAAATATGGAATGTCTAAGTACGGGTGTAACCGAACACTTTATACTCTCGCAAGGTAAAGCGATATACGGGATTTTTGTAAATATTTGAATTAAAAGTAGGAAGTATTGCATCCATTATTTACAACCACAGGCCAGAAGATACACTCTTATAAGAAAGAGAATCTTTCGGATTTTGATTAAAATTTCTTACAGATTGACCGATAAAAGGGGTAAAAAGTCAACTATCAACTAAGTATTGCCCGATTTTACCCATTTTTGACACAAAAATATTTTTGGTCACAAAAATATTCTAACCGATATTCTCACAGACTCACCGATATGTTCGATAAAAAACCAGCCATCACCTAAGAGTGGACGGTGCCACGCCCATCATTCAATTTTTACACCGGCTTCCATAAAGCTTTTCCCTGCTATCCTGGTTGTGAAATTTATAGCTTGTGGCTCATTTATTCAGTGAGTTATCGTACTCTTAGTAATTTTCTACATACCCGTAATGTAAGGAGCTATTATTATCTGATTTAATTTTTCACGGTGTATAAAGAAATGCCAAAAAGACTTGTCCTCAGCAAGTTTGGTTACGTTAATTTCATTAGCTTGGAATATATGTATATTTAACCATTTAGTGGGCGGGGCAACGCGCATTTTGAAATTTTTTTATTTTATCCCACAAGTGCCGCTCACTACTGCGATCCCCAAATTACAGTTTTGTATCTTAATTTAGTGGTCCGATTACGCACATCTGCAATACCAACCCTCCTTGGGTGCCAATAAACAAATGTACCAAGTTTCAAGAACATATTTAAATTTTTACTCAAACCATCGCTTGCACGGACGGACGGACAGACAGTTACTCTGATTTCAACTCATCCCGTCACCCTGATTATTTATATTATACATATATCACTCCATTAGTTTTAGGTGATACACACAACCGTTAGGTGAACAAAACTATTATATTCTATGCAACATGTTCCGAGAGTATAAAAATTTATTTTTCAATAGGCTTTTTTCACTAACAAAACAATCTTTATATAAGTAAGCTTACCAATCACTCAATAAAACAACCACTCTCCCACTCAAATTGAAATTTTTTAATGGCCGGAAAAATCTATTAATTGATAGAGAAAAGGCATTAATGCGAATTATTTTTATCTTAATTACATAATTACTGAAGTAATATTTGGGCTTCTACATATACTATTGCATAGTACACATGAGCACACAGAGCTGTACACATCTAACAAGTGTGGGCTGGTTGGACGAAGCTATGTTATTTTCTCCTGGACACACAGCACAAAATTTTCTAACAAGTCCGTGATCTATTTGTACCTGAGAATGATTGCCCATTACCAGGTAGAGAGAAAATTGTGAGCAATCAAAATTTAGGTAATAATAGTTATTCACAGTGAAATTTGATTTTATATGTTGTTTATTTATGGAATATTATATTAACAGTACAAAATTAATAAAAAAGAGAAATTTTTTCAGTTTTTGTGGTCTCAAACATCGAACACTGTGAGAGAGTAGACTATGAAGGTAATTTAAATTTAACTAATTGGTTATGGTCCCACTTTTAAAGCATACTAGCATTTTTTATGAACATTTGTGATAATTGCGATATGTGGGTATTTTCATTGTATACAAATCATCACACGAAGCCCTGAAAGTTGTCAAAATTTCAGATACTAAATTTAGTACTTGTTTTGTTTCAATAATTTATTAATTCTTTTTTATTATACAAGTGTATGTATATCTTTGTGGTGTTGTCATGATTGGCTGCTTAACTTTAATATATTTATTTTGTGTTTCAGAATCACTTATACTTATATACTTAACTACTGAAATTTATATTTTTATGATTATTTTTGGTTATATTACATGTCTGACCTAAATATCATTCATGTGCATTTAATTTTACAAATGATAATAAATTATTTAATTCTATATATGTCTATATGTATGAATATTCAATATCTTCTATGCGCGTCGTATATAAAATGTTTATATAATTTTAATAATACAATATTTCAAGTTAAAAATATGGCTTTAAATCAATAAACATCTTTAAACAATTTTTTGAAGAAACAACAAAAGGCATTACATATTTTTTTAAACAAAAAGGTTACTATTACAAAGTTATAGATTTAGGTTTAAACTTAATCTGAATTCTTCCGGCTTTTGTATTTTTAACTTGTTAATGAAGTGCCATTGCGCCAGCGCGGTAAATCTACAGTGTTTTTGCTCTATCCAACAAATCACTGATGAATTTCTGTGGGAAGAAACGTTTCATTACTTCAAATGTTTAAATTTGAACCTCCGATAATTTTATAAATATTATATAATATTTATATTTACGTATACGACTTACGGATATATCCGCTTGAGGGCGTTTGCAGACTGACAGAAGTCGCTGAAAGAGAAATGAGAATGTAAATAAGTACTTATAAAATCCAATATAATTATATGTCATTCTAAATATATAAACGACTTGTTTTTATCGTAAATTATATCTAAAACTTAACTATACGTAAATATGAAAAAAAAGAATGATATAAATAGATATGGCTTCACACCAATATCCTACACTGCGTAAACTGTATTCATACGACGAGGAAAGACGAAGGGACCGTCCCGCTCGTGTTCGGGTGGCACGCTTTATGTTATTGTTAGTAACAGTTCGCTGCTACGCAATTTATTACACATTTGCATGCTTGCAATTGCGCTCGGTTTCAATCTATTTTTTATGAAATATGCAAATATGGATAATATGATATACATATTTTAGAAAAGGGTGAATAAGGAAAAAAATTACTTAACAAAAATATTTTTGTAAGAAAGTGATAATGAAAGGGAACGCTGAAAATTTTCCGAATCAAGTTGTCGGACTCGTGTCGGTTGTGTGAACACAATTAGCGACATCGAAAGAGAATTTGCCGATAATGAAAGACACAAGAATCCATGGGTGAATGCAGTCTTACACAACAGGAAAATGGGAAAACTACACATATTCTGTATTGCGTCGACAATATTTTGACCTAAACAAAAAATGTTATAATAATTACTTAAATAAAGTAAAAAAGAATATTGTAATTAATCCAAAATCGTCCTCCAAACGCAGGATTTCCAAATTTCCGTTCGCGATGAAATACAAATCTATTATTTTAAGTGACAATGACATTATATCCAATATATTTGCAGAATTTTTCAAGTCAAACTACTGTAATAATTCTGCTAAAACTTTTTCCTATTAACACGTGCTCTGTCCGAATACTTTAATTAACGCTCCAATTGTTTCTGAAGAAGACGTCCTACTTAAGGTAACCCCTTAGGTCTTGAAACTTCAAAAAATTCATTTTTTTGATAATTTTTTGTATAAAAGTACAAAGTGTCAGAAATATTTTCCCCAAGTTTCAAGTCGATCGAGACGAAACTGTAGAAATTAGAGAGTTGTACACCCCCTCCTTTGTCATGGCTTGACCGAAAAAAAAAACTTTAAACGCGTTTTTCTTAAAACAACTTTATCGAAATCGGTAGTCAAAATTTTTCAACGACTATTGATGCGATCAAGTTCAAATATTTCACACTTCTTTTAAGCATGTTTTTGTAGTCACTGCGAAAGCACTTTCTTGGGGACGGTCTACCTCACGACACTGCCAACGCCTTAACTTATACTATTTTTCATTCAAATTTTCATCAAATGTTGTCCACATATTGTACTTTTATATGTAAATAAAATAAATTGTATACATTATTTAGTATCTTTTAAAAAAATTAGAAAAAATAAGCTTTTTTTTGGCCTTCAAAACCTATGTAACCCCTTAATTTAAATAAGTTAAAACCATCTTTCCTAAAAAATAGTGCCAAATATATTTAATTGCCTTTGATCAGGATATTTAATTCCTCTCTTGACCACGGTATATTTCCTTCGATATGGAAACAGTCATTTATAACTCCTTTGCATTAAAGTGTCCAACATTGAAAACTATAGAGGTATCGCAGAACTATCAGTTATACCTAAACTTTTTGAAGCTATCATCACTGACCATATAACCTTTTCGATTTCTCCGTTAATTTCCTCATCTCAGCATGGATTTCGTAAAGGGAAATCGACTCTAACAAACTTGCTTGAATTTGTAAACCATGTATCATTGGGTTTTAGGGAACAAAAGCATACAGATGTTATAAACACAGACTTTAGCAAAGCTTTTGATAAAGTAAATCTCTCGATTTTTACACATAAACTTGATCTGCTGGGCTTTCAGCCAAGATTTCTTAAATGGGTAGCTTCTTATCCTTATAATAGAACACAACGTGTGATATTTGAGGATACTCCTTCAGATACAATTAATGTCTCTTCAGGTGTTCCGCAAGGTAGTCATCTTGGCCCGATTCTGTTCTTGTTGTTTATTAGCGATATCTCTTCAGTAATAGAATTCTCAAAAATTTTATTATACGCTGACGACGTAAAGCTTTTTAAATCATACACTTCAACAGAGGAAAGGTGTCTGTTGCAAGCAGACTTAAAGAATTTGGTTGCATGGTGTGATAGAAATGATTCGCCATTGAATCTCAATAAATGTAAGACGATATGCTTTTCCTGTAGATCTGTGCACCCCTCTCCTTATGTAATACAGCACCATAGTTTAGACCAAGTTTTTAACAATGTTGATTTGGGAGTCAATATGGGCCCTAAGCTTAATTATTGTCTTCATATTGACACCATGGTCTTGAAAGCAAAAGCTGTTCTCAGTTTTGTTAAACGTTGGTCTAAAGAATTTAGAGATCCGTATATTACTAAAACACTTTATACAACTTTGCTTAGACCTATATTGGAATATGGCTCTGTTGTATGGAACTCTAACTACCAAATCCATTCTGACAAGTTAGAGTCTGTTCAAAAACAATTTTTACTTTTCGCATTAGGGCATTTCCAATGGGATTCTAGGGTAAGTCGACCTCCAAACACTATTCGTTTAAAACTTATAAATCTGCTCTAAAAAGACTTTATTGTTTTATCTTAATAAAAGAAAATGCAACAATTTATTATATCGTAACTATAAATCTTAGCTGTTGAAAATTTTTGTTTCTGTAGCTGAGCAGTTTTAGATCTCAAGACTTAAAAAACTCTTTTGCCTTTTCTTACTCGGCTAATTCCGCACGTATGCGGATTACGCCCCTTGCGTCGGTTGGACGGGAAGAGGGTAATCGTTGGGTTATTATTATTATTATTATTACTACATTTAACATATATGGACAATTGAATTCCATCTCCTCATTTAATTTTTCAATAGTGAACTCACGAATTTAAATCTAGTAAAATTTACATTTACCTATTGGACTACTCTGATTTAAGTAAAAATAAGTTCACTTTAAAATAGAAGAATATATATTTTTTTATTCAAAAATATTCATTCCACATAAATTCTTATAACCTGTGTTAGCATTAATATTATGTTTAACTTAATTTCATATTTTTATTACAATTAAAGCTATGTACTCTTCTAATCTCATTTCTAACAATTCTATCCTGAGGTTTAAAATATTAAATAATTACAGTATAATAATTGAACGTTTAGGTTTTAGCGTAGTGTTTAAAGTGCATATATAAATCCAATGAAAAATTATTAACTTACTATTAAATGTGATCTTCTTATGTCATCGGTATCCATGTCTAAAATTTCATCAATATCCACATCGATGGCCTCACTCTGCAACGCAAAAATATAAAAATTGAAAACAACAATTTAATTATTGCTGATAACAGTACTACTATCATATGTTGCAACTTACTGGTGGATCAAAGAGCTTCTGCAGTTCATCATACAACCACATCTCAACGGCCAAACGCTTACGTATCAGACTCATCTGATGTGAACCATACTTGGCAGTGAGAAATTTTTCGCGTCGCTCTTTTACTTCAGCTCCCTTTTCATTAAAGTTGACACGAAGATTGGTCCGGTTCGGTGAACGTTCGCAGTCATTCATTTGTTCTAGGCTGCACTGCATTTTGTGTTTAGGTGGCCGAGTTTTTATCTATGTGTATCCTTTTGTTTTTGGTGTAGAATTTGATTTGTTGAGTACTTGGATTTTATACAATTCGCGATAAGTAAAGAGCTCTTTAATTATGTTGCAGATGTACGTAGTCTGTACTTAAACCCTTTTCAGTTAATATCTTAACTTAATAAGATGGGCGATTGATTGATAGTACATACATATATATCAGGGTGTTCTGGACGTTGCAAATGTAAACTGTAAATAATGTACATTTTTTAATTAAGTTTCCCTCCTTTATATTTAATATAAAGTATGCTTCATAACTTGAAATTTTAATTCTCATAGTTTCGCGGCGGGTTAAAGATTGTATTATTGTAGTGTTTTGGTGTTTCGTGGTTAAAGTTACCTTATGAAAATTAACACCACCAATATTCCAAAGCATTTAGCCATGATATAAACAAAAACAATAGAATTAAACTATTAGAAAATGTCACTGACACATTGACAATTAGGAAGGGGCGATCAGATAACACCTGTAATCTATCTATGTATCTAGGTAGACTTAAGGAAAATAATGTATAAAAGGGAAATAAAGATATAATAGGTTTAGTCGTTTGATAGCTTGAAAAGGCGCTTTAACTCAAATCTGCTTCTGTTTAAAAATTTAAAGTGGCGATCCTGCCAAGAGATGAAATAACAAATCAACCGTAAATTAAATTTAAATATCGCGAAAAGTGCGAGGAAAGAAAACAAAACAACAATGACAAAATAAAACAAAAATCAGCGGGTTACTTAAAAACAAAAAAAGAAACTCAAATAAGATCGCGAAAAGGGCGAGAAAAGAAAACAACACGACTTCTTTCCAATTCTCACAACAGCCGTTTCTACGATATCCGAATTGACCCGGATTTTATCTGGCTAAGGACTGTTATTTCGAGGATCTAACCCTGTCATCAATTTTAGAGCAAAACTTAGCAGCGGGTTGCTTCGTATCCTCCTGATCTGTGCTGGCAGTGAGTCCAACTCAGGCCCGGAAAATTTTTTCTGCTGTGTCTGAGCTAAAATGATCCAACTCGGTTAGATGCAACACATGCAATGGTTGGAGCCACCTTAAGACATATTCAGTCCTTAAGCCACATAGGAAGTGGTCCGTTAAGTGGTGTATGATATTTCCAGAAAAAAGTCAGTCATATGCACTGGAGTCCACATATTTGGCGTCTGAGTTATTGAAAAGTTATAGTTCGATTTCTACTGTTTTATATGGGAAATAATCGTGATTTTTTTCAGATTTCACACATTTTCCCACGGTAATGTAGGAATTTCAGTATAATATTATATTACACACCGAATTTGGTTGAAATCGGTCAAGTAGGTCCCTATATATGGATTTTAACCTAAATATGGGCGGTACCACGCTCATCGTTCGAATTTAATACCGTCTCTTATAAAACCCTTTCGTACCACGTTCAGAGTAAACTTGTATATCTCTGGAGCGTTTAGTTATCGATTTATCGCGCTTCTAGTAGTTTTTAACAAAACCGTTATATGGGCAGAGGGCGGCGATATAACCCGATTTTATCCATTTTCACACTGTCCATAAGAGCTACTATAGGAATTGTCTTAACTGAATTTTGTTATCGTAGCTTTAGTGGTTTTGGAGATATATACATTAAACCTATTAGAGAGCGGGGTTACGCCCATTTAATTTTCAATTTTTAGCCCACAGGTATCCCTTGCTACAGCAATGCCCTGTTTCATAATACAGCTTTATATCTCCTAGTTTTAACTCAAAAAATTAAACAAAGTAACTCAAGCAAAATGAGAAGAAAGTTGTTCAATAAACGAGTTACCATCGTGAGAATCATTGGCTGCATTTTTAGAACAACGATGTCGTACCCTCGAGAACGTTAGCTGATACATTTGGTAAAACTGGAAAAACCGTCTGATTATTTAACGAACATTACTGCTCTCCTCACCGATAATCAACCTGGAACTTCAGTAACCACCGATGATTGGAATGTTCCTTCGAATATCTAACTAGCTGACCCTGCTTATAACATACTACAACGCATCGATATGTCCATCGGAGCAGGACTTTTCTTTGATCGCATTTGTGTGGGACACATAAAGTTAGGTGCCAACTTTTTTTAAAAACTCGATTGGAATGAGTGTTATCTTGTGGTTGGCAACAAAGCCCTTAACTATCAGCATTTATTGTAAGCCAAAGATAATCAAGTGGAATTGACCTAGATACACAGTTAGACAAATTAGTACGTGATCGAAGAAAGACCTCGAATGTGGGGAACATTTCAAAAATATTTATATACATTTATCATTCGGCGAGTATTCAGTTCACTTGCTCATTAAGCGTAGCTTGGATTCACTTAGTGATTCATATTTAGCTGCTAGACGCAGATTCGAGAATACTAAACCCTCAAAGTCCAACGTATTTGTTGCCAATCGAATTTCCACCATACAACAACTAACACAAGGCATGCAGTGTCGTCAATGTCCATTAATCCAGCTGACATTCTATCCAAGGGTGATACACCAAAGATGTTCCTAAGGTCAAAGCTTTGAATGCATGGTCCTCAATTTGTGAAACGTTGAATCTTCCTGGCCGCAACCATGCGCCTCTCACATCTGTCTACCAGAAACTCGTCAAAAGGTCTTGCATATTTTATTTGATAGTCCCGACATATCATTCTCGTCGGAACAATGCAGCGTATCTTTGGATACATGTACAAATTTATGAAATCGAAGAAGTTACAGCTCACAACTGCAGATATTCATCGTGGGACTCAATTGTTCATATGCCTAGTCCAAAGAGCGCAGTTGGGGCCAGATATCGTTGCTTTGAATAAGAAGAACTTTGTTCACTAAGTAAAATCGCTTCGTTATCTCCATTTTTAGACTTTGGAGTTGGAGTCATACGAGTTGGGGATCGTTTAAGAATTCAACACTGGGCTTTGAGTCTCGCCATACAATGATTTTACCAAAGGATCATCCATTAACGTGGTCAATAATAACTAACTTTCATCGAAAGTATCACCACACAGGTCCTCAGTATCTACTTGGCTCAATTCGTGTGCAATTTTGGCCTTAATGGGGAGGAAAAACTATTGCGCGTGTTCTAGTAAATGTATCATATGCTGCAGATCAAAACCCCGACTGGTCGAGCACATCATGGCTGATTTGTCTAAAGAACGCATTCACGCATCGCGGCCCTTTATGGTCACGGGCGTAGACTACTGTAGACCATTTTACTTCAAACCCGATACTCGTAAGAAAGCATCTCAAAAATGCTACGTAAGCGTTTTCATTTTCTTCGCTACAAAGACGGAATGAATGGAACTGGTGAAAGATCTATCAATAGGTTCTTTTCTTGTTGCACTTACGAGCTTTATAGCCACTCGTGGCATACCAAGTTGCATTTGGTCAGACAACGCTACAAACTTTGTTGGCGCTAAGAACGAGTTGAAGGGCTTACGTGAGCTATTTCTTAGTGGGAGTCACCGCAACCAGGTTCACGCTTACTGCCTCAATAATATAATAGATTGGCGTTTTATACCTCTTCAATCACCACTCTGTGGGACACAGCTGTAATGTAATGGCAAAAAGGTACTTCTTATCGCTCTGTTGGTTCATCGCTTCTTGATTTTGAAGAATTAAGTACCTTCGTATGTGAAATCTTAGCAGTAGTTAATTCAAAATCTCTTGTGCCACTTTCAAAAATTCCAGAAGATCTTGATGTCCTGACGCCCAGACATTTTCGTTTTGGTGGCCCTCTTATCACTATTCCTGAGCCTAACCCCACGTATCTAAACTACAATTGTTTAGATCGCTGGCAGAAGGTTACCTACATACAACAGATATTTTGGAAACGATGGAGTGACGAATATCTCACTACTGTACAACAACAAGCGCAGTGGCGTATATAACACCGAAATACTGAAGTTAATGACGTGGCTCTTGGCTCGCTTTACCGAAATCTCGATGGAACTGCCAATAATTTGTAGCATCACTCTTAATTCTCACTTATATATAATACAACTAAATTTATACGTACACATGTATACCACCCTCTGTGGTGAGAAATTATTGTAATTATTTAATACCAATTGCTATCTGGTCACATTAATTTGCATACCTATCATTCCATTACTCGTTATTCTAATTCCTCATTTCCTTTTGTCCTTCAATATGTTTATATAATCATACATGTGAGAACAACTGGGCTTGACCTTGCTTAAGTCTATTATTGTAAATCAGATCGTTTTTTATATTCGCTACCTGCAGACGCAGATAAGCAATATGTATAGTGAGTTGATGTGGAAAACGTCATCCAGAGGATCGGAATTCATTATATTAGGTTATGAGGTTTACACTAAGGTATATACCAATTCCATTCTAATTCAGCGCTAAGCCACATAAATTTTAAGAAAATTCGGAAATCATTACATAAGCAATATTGGGGGACAAAGAAAAAGCGGTCTGATTGTATTAATTTGAATATTGCTCAGGTATACATGAGAACATATTTTCAAGAAATTTTTTTGAATATATAACTCACACACTGGACGACATATTCGGCATAAAACTTGTTAGAAAATCGAAAGTCCTTATATGTAGTATAGGATATTTGGGGGTACTATTGACTCGATTTTATCTATTTTTGCCAATACCACATACTATTAACGGGCCACATACTAATTAAATGCTCCCTGGGTTTCATTAAAGTATCTCACATACCATCACTAATCTATGTACACATATGGGGAAATGTCAGCCGGATGTTCGAAAATTCTGATATTAGTTATATAGGGGCTAAGTCAAGTTTTCGCCCAAAGATAGACTGTTATTAGAAAAACACTATCTCTCATTTTCATTGAAATAACTCACATATTGACCGATAGCTTCTAGTATAACTTTTGAGATGCTAATAACAGAAACTTTATTACAACAATAGAGAGGTATTAATAAACTTGGCGCAATTTGGAAATTAACGAATAAAGTAAACGATTTGATAGAAAATAATAATTAACAGTTCACAACAAATTCACAAATATTTAAAACAATTACACAATTTATACATATACAAAACAGCACGTATGCACAAAGAAACAAACTATAAACAAAAGAAACCATTAAGATGTCAAAGGTAGGAATTTTTAAAGCTTTAACTCTAAATATGGCAGAAATAAAAAAAAATAATAAATGAAGAAAAAGTTAATGTAACAATATCTGAACAGGATATATTGATTACTTCTTAATTTGAATACTGGAAAGTGAAAGAATCAGATGCAATTTTAAATTGTGTTATATGAGAAGTAGGCGTGGTTTTTGTCTGATTTTCGCATTGGAATTTAGAAATTCAGGATAATATTACCTACCGAAATTGTTTGAAATCGGTCTAGAAGGTTCGGAGACATGAGTTTCACCTAAATGTGGGCAGTGCCACGTCCATCGTCCAAAATTGACATCGACTCCTATATAGCCCTATCGTGCTATCTCGGGTGTAAAATTGTATGTCTCTTTCACATTTAGTTATAGATTTATTTTTTTAGCGAATTTGGTTTTTGGAGCTTTGGTGGTTAAGGACATTAAACCTAATAGAGGGCGAGGCCCATAGCTGCCCCTGGCTACTGCAATCCCCTGTGACAAGTAACGGGTTTATATCTTAATTTGCGGCTTAGTTATGGCATTTAATAGCTTTTCGACTAATGGCTTTTTGTGTGCGTGGCAGTGATCCGGTTTCTCCCATCTACGTCCTCACTTTTTTGCCATGGTACACGTGTACCAAGTTTCATTAAGATATTTTTATTTTTACTCAAGTTATCGCTTGCACAGACACTCGGATTTCAGCTCGTCTAATCATCCAGATCATTTATATATAATCCTATATCTTATTCAATTATTTTTAGGTCATACAAACAACTATTAGGTGAACAAAACTATTAAACTCTGTAGCAACATGTTGTAAGAGCATAAAAATGTAAACGGAAAAGAGGAAATTTTAATAAAATTGTCAAATCAAATAAATCACCTTATCACTGCATGGCCCATAGGCCAAAAATCAAAAAATTCATCTTACAATTTTTAGTCAAAATGTATACAAATTGCCTCTAAATTGTCCAATCTTCTTATTTGCAAACCGGTTTTCGCTGAAAATCTAAAGATACTTTAAAAAATAGAACTAGAAGCATTACGACATGTTCATTTTCAAATCTGAGCTTTGGTTAAATCGCACATCAAATTGGTCTCGTAATTGTTCAGTTAACAAATTAAAATTATTTTTAAATTAAAGGTACTTACTTTAAATTATGAAATCAATTGAGACTAACCATATTTGTGTTTTTTTTGTGAAATTAGTGTTTTATGTTACCTATTTGTTTGTACCTTCTTTTTATATTTGTCTCCTGATTTATGGATTGGTAGGATTTCTGCACATTTTAATCCATTTGGCCATATTCCTATAGTCATACAGTTATTAAAGATAAATTCCAATGGTTTACTAATAAATTTACTTATTATTTTTAAAACTTTAGTGTTAATTCCATCAACTCTCCAGCTTTGTCTTTTAGGTTTCTGATTACTTTTTCAATTTCTTGTTCATCAGTTGGCTTAAAGAAAATTGATTTAGTATTATTTTCTATATTATAAACCGTACTGTTATCTGTTTTTTTATTTTAGCAGCTAAATCTATACCCACATTACTAAAAAAATTTACAAAAGTATTAGCAATTTCCACAGAGTTAGTGATCTTCACATCATGTTCGATTAAGTAGTCTATATCTTTAGATGCCTTTACATTTTTACCTAATTTATGATTTACATAATTCCATAAGTCTTTACTACAATTAGATTTACTATTTATCGAATTACTCTCATAATTACACTTAGTAATTTTTATAACTTTGTCCAGTTTTTTACAGTAAGTATTGTATTTGTTTTTAGTTCTATATTATCTTTATTTTTTTTTCATTTATTATATAACTTCTCTTTAGTACGACATGACTTCATAATGCCAATCGTAATCCAATTTTTACGCTGTTTAAATTTACGATTGTTGTGTTTTGGTTTTACATGAGCATTTTTTATCAAATTTTGTATTTTAGCTATGAGACTATTAGTAGCAATATTTGGATCCTGTATATTTAATGTCTTCCCAAAGTACATTTTTACTATTTTTCTTCAGCATTTTATAACTCAGATAACTCTTAGGTTCTTTATGATGTAATAATTTATGCGTATTTAATGACAAAAACAAAATATAATGATCAGTGATCATTTGTTTATATGTAATTGATTTTACGTTGGGAATATTTGTTTTAACGAACATATTATCTATACATGATCCATCCTCACTATAAGGTACATAATTCATATCTAAAACACTTGATAGTAGTAGATCTGAGTGATAGTCTATATCATTTAAATTTATATTGAAGTCTCCAACTAATATATGATTTTTAATCTTAGAATTAGTATCCATGTATATTTTTAAATTATTAATAAATTCATCCTTAGGGATGTCATGACATCTGTACATTCCAGTTACCTTTAAATTTAAATTATTGTTAATACTTATACATGTAGAGAGAAAATTGCAACACCCGATAGTATCTACGGATGTGGAATGTAAAACTATAATAAAAAAATACACTGCATACCGGTAATGTTCAAAACTACTAAAAGCGCGATAAATCAATCTCTAAACACGCCAGAGACATTAAATTTTATCTCTGGGATAGTATGAGATGACTTTATAGGAACTGCGTTCCAAATAAGACCCATAGCTTGGGACTTAACCGATTTCAACCAAATTCGGTACATATTATTCTTCTTCGAAATCGGAATACAAACACGCTGATTTCCTATATAACACCATTTTAATTTCCATCTGACGTGAAAAAAATTGACGTCTTCGGGAAGTTAACACCACCAATATCCCAAATCGCTTAGCCTTTCAGTAAAAAAAAAAAACAAGAAAAAACGTTAACTTCGGTTGGACCGGAACTATTATGCCCTTCACAGAACTTGCTTCCGCTCGTTCAATTTTTAAAGCAGCTATATGATATAGTGATCTGATCTGAACAATTTCTTCGGAAATTGCATTATTGCCTTAGACAATAACCCCACCCACGCCAAATTTCGTTAAGATATTACGTTAAATAAAAACGTTTCGAATTCAAGTATTTGATTACGATCGTTCAGTTTGTACAGCAACTATATCATATAGTGATCTGATTTGAACAATTTCTGGGGATATTACATTTTTGGCTTAGACAATAACTTATGCCTAATTTCGTGAAGATGCCTCGTCAAATGAAAAATTCTGATCGTCTCGTCATTCTGATCATTTATATATACATAACCCTATATCTAACTCTATTATTTTTAGGTTATATAAAAACCGTTAGGTGAACAAAACTATTATACAAACAGTCGCTTAATTGGCTTTATAAGTTCACAAAATATTTTTCAATGCCTCTAAATCAAAACAAAAACATATTTGACAGTTTGTCGAAGTTCACAATAGCATAATCGAAACTAAAACAATTTTTCGTTCCTATGAAAATAAAAATACATGTGATTGATTTATTCACACGAAGTTTACAATAAGGCTGAATATCTCTTTAGAACCCATACCTCAAAAAAAAACTTTGACTTGAATACACAAGTCCACTTGGTTACCTTCAATCGAGCCTTTCTGACAAAAAACGAAATTCACAACTTATATTTAATCGTTAAAAATGCGCATTACTGTATGATGGAGATAATAAAAAGTTTCTCCTTGTAAACCATGATTAGATATAGACATACCATATATTATATATTAGGTAAAGTAAAAAGTTCGTTCGGTTTTTTTTATTGATTTTTCAAAAGATGATAACTTTGTGTACATTTGTCCGACTTAAGTCAAATATGCGCCGTTTTGTTCGTAAACTTGTTGCCAACGAGATGCCAACTTCATTATACCCCTCTCGTAGAAGACTGCGTCCCTATTGCCAAAAAATTCGGAGAGCCAATTTTCACAGGCCTCTCTTGAGGCAAACTTCTCACCATTATACCATATTAGCGTTCGCCATGGACAGGAAAAAATGGTAATCACTTGGTGCCAGGTCCGGACTATAAGGTGGGTGCATTAGAACCTCCCATCCGAGCTCCAGGAGCTTCTGGCGAGCCACCAAAGACGTGTGTGGCCTGGCGTTGTCCTGATGGAACACAATTCGGCCTCTGTTGATCAAAGATGGCCTCTTCTGGATGAGTGCTGCCTTCAAGCGGTCCAGTTGTTGGCAGTAGAGGGCCGAATTGAGCGTTTGGCCATAGGGGAGCAGCTCGCAGTAGATGATTCCTTGCCCATCCCACCAAACACACAGCAAAACCTTCCTGGCCGTCAATCAGGTCTTGGCCACCATCTGGGCCGCTTTCCCGAGCTTTGACCACGACCGTTTGCGCTCGATGTTGTCATAAGTGACCCATTTTTCATCGCCAGTCACAATCCGCTTCAGAAACGGGTCGTAAATGGATAAAATTGGTCAACGAATTACGCCAGCCACCATACCATATACTACATATGCTGATTTTCATTATTATAGCAGACTTTATGCTCTTCTCTTTATAAAATGGCATGGAAACATAGTACCGAATATACTTAAGTAATGTCACAAGTTAACGCAATCCTTCCAGACCTTCTCCTAGCCCAAATACACCCGATAATATGATTTCTTACTTTCCAAAAGGCGTTGGGCCGTTTATGTTCAAAGTTTTCATAAACATAATGTGGTTTAGGGAAATTGGTCTAGACCGTCTTTTAAGCTCTTTCTAAATGATTTCCGTTTAATTGGTTTTTTTTCTCCTTATGTACCTAATATATAATGTTAAATTTAGCCTCTTTGTTGAGTTCATATCACATATGTATGTATAAAATGTTCGGTTACACCCGAACTAAGCCCTTTCCTACTTATTTATGTTTGCTTGCATGCACACTTTCATAATTTACGTTGTGAGTTAGGTACAGATTTTGGACACAAATTTCAACAGATTATCTGTAAAAAAAGCTCCAACTAGATTAAAAAATCAACTATGATATAAAGGTATGTATGTATAATATAAAAGCTATCCTTTTATAATAGGCGTTTCGTCACCCGTCAGCATATAAAATTCGCACGTTCCGCCATCCATTAGCATAATAATTGTGTATTAAATAATAAAAAAACTAGTAAAGGTCACAATGGTAAATCGTTATACTTGGCGTTTTCTCATGTTTTTATTTATTATGTGAATTACAAAGTATAGTTTTTGTTACGTAAGATTTTGCTTCGCACAGTAATTGTGTGAATATTTTGTTTTTGTTTGCTTATGGTATTTGTATTTCCTATCTATGCACGTAACAATTTTTTATATTATATATTAGGTCAAGTAAAAAGTTCGTTCGGTTTTTATCTAAGAGATGGCGTTATTGTCCATAGTACTAGTGTTACGTGTCGTATCATGTCATACTATACGGCTATAACGGAAAACGTGTTCATTCGCGCTAAAAGTTTGTCTTTGACAGTTTTTCGATTGATTGACTCAGTACGTTGTGAGCGCTCGGCAAAGATGTACACCAACAAAGAGAAAATTCGCTATATTTTACAATTTTTCTTCGATCAAGCAGTCAAAGCGTCTGAAAAAATTAATTTAGTTTATGGGCCCGATACTGTAAACGAACGTGTAGCACAAAAATGGTTTGCTAGGTTTCGTTCCGGTAATTTCGATGCCAAAGATGCGTCCCGCGTCGGGCTTCCCGTCGGCGAAAATTGCGATAAAATCATGGAAATAGTGGAAACAGACCGTCACGTGAGCACTTATTTAATTTCTGAGGAATTAAAGATAAGCCAGAAAAAAGTTTGGAACCATTTGCATAACCTTGGACTGAAAAAGAAGCTCGATGTTTGGGTGCCACACGAACTAACGCAAAAAAACATGATGGACCGAATTTCCATCTGCGAATCACAACAAAATCGACCCGTTTCTGAAGCGGATTGTTACTGGCGATGAAAAATGGGTCATTTACGACAACATCGAGCGCAAACGGTCGTGATCAAAGCTCGGGGAAGCGGCCCAGATGGTGGCCAAGACCGGATTGACGGCCAGGAAGGTTTTGCTGTGTGTTTGGTGGGATTGGCCAAACGCTCAATTCGGCCCTCTACTCCCAACAACTGGACCGCTTGAAGGCAGCACTCATCCAGAAGAGGCCATCTTTAATCAACAGAGGCCGAATTGAGTTCCATCAGGACAACGCCAGGCCACACACGTCTTTGGTGACGCGCCAGAAGCTCCGGCAGCTCGGATGGGAGGTCCTAATGCACCCATTTTATAGTCCGGACCTGGCACCAAATTATTACCATCTTTTCCTGTCCATGGCGAACGCGCTTAATAGTGAGAAGTTGGCCTCAAGAGAGGCTTGTGAAAATTGTTACTCCGAGTTTTTTGCCAATAGGGACGCAGCCTTCTACGAGAGGGGTACAATGGAGTTGGCAACTCGTTGGCAACAAGTTTATGAACAAAACGGCGTATATTTGACTTATAACATAACGAACTTTTTACTTGACCTAATATTTATATGAGAAATTCGATGGGAAGTAAAATAGCGGTTGTTATTAACAATATAAGAGAAAAACATAAGATGATGATTGAACCGATGCGAAACAAAATAACTTGAGCAAGAATCTTTGTATCGGGGCAAAAAGAAATGCCATACAAAATGACTGATCTAAATCAAGTTCTTGTATAAAAAACTTTTTTATGTGAACAGATAACTTCATGAAATTTGACATAAACTATTGTCCACGGCAACGCTACAATCTCCAAACATATTGTTCGAATCGGACTACTATAGTATATATGTAGCTGTCATATAAACTGACCGATTAAAATCAAGTTCTTGTATGGAAAACTTTTTGATTTGATAAACTATATTTAGTATAGATATCCGAACATAATGTTCAGATCGGACCAATATAACTACCATAAACACGGACTGCCTTTATGCCTTTTTATACTATAAGAAATACACCTGTGTAGGGTAAGATATGTAAGTTTCGGTGCAGCCAAAGTTACCGTTTTTTCTTGACATAATACATTTACAGTCTTGATCATAATGTTTTAAACATATCTCTTAATGAAATCATGAGTATTTTGAATATATGAAAAACAAAAATGCTTACAATTATAGTATTGATACTATAGTACCCCTTAATAATATAATCAATAATATAAATTCTTACCCCTTACTTGTAATATGGTACAAAACTATTTACAAATTTAAAAGAGGACTACTCTCACGGATGCAACGGTTCGCAAAATTTTTAATTTTTGAAGATAAAATACTTATACATATCAGTCGTGATGTGAAAGTTTCATAATTAATGATATCATTCCTTAATTGAAATAATAATTTTTGTCAAAACGAACACACATTATAATAAAATAAAACAAAATAAACTAAATACCTGCTTTTGTCTATGGTGAATAATTTTGCTGGTGAAAAATTCCCTTCAAGAGAAGCTTGTGAAAATGAACTTTAACAATTTTTTGCCAAAATGGTAACTGGCAACAAGTAAAAGTGTTTGCCAGATGTTTTTCCATATTTAGGACTCGATTGGCGAGGCGTATGGGGTATACAATGTATTACAATAATATTATAAAGCACTGATTAACTGATTAGACATTCGTCTTTAGAATGTCTAACAAGTATAGTCTACAATTAAATTTAAAATATAGATTGCGACCGTTTTTTTATTGTCAAAGGGTAAAGAATATCTAATATATTTGAACCAAACATTCAGAGATTCTATATATAATTGTTAGAAATTATTAATGAAAAATGAATAAAATAAAATAAGGTAAAAAATTATCCAAATAATAGCCGCAATTTTCACATAACACTTCTTATTTCAGCCAATTTTAATATTATAGTATATTAAATTTTTTCACTCTCGCAAGATGTTGCTACAGAGTATAATAATTTGGTTGACTTAACGGTTGTTTATATCACATAAAACTTATCGAGATAGATATAGGCTTTGGGATTACCAGGATGACGAGACGAGTGGAAATCCGGGTGATTGTATGTACGTCCGTCCGTCAATGCAAGCTGTATCTGGAGTAAAAAATAAGACATCGTCATGAAACACATACGTGTTTTTTGTCAAATTGAAAGGACGACCATTGCCACGCCTACAAAATTCCATTAAGAGAAAACCTATGAAGCGCTATAACCAAGCTTCAAATTAAGATATAAAACTAGTTCGGTACAAGGGATAGCAGAAGTGATGTGCACCTGTGGGTTTTTGAAATTTGAAAGGGGGCCCTAGCTCCCAAAACCCGAAACTATGCCAAACCAAACAAGAAATGTGAAAATGCGTGAAATCGGAACTATGTTGAAAACTTACTCATTAAGTAAATACGTCAAAAGAATTAAGTTTCATATCCTTTTTGGCACGAAATATAGCTTCATAAGAGCCCGTGACAAAATTGGAAAATGACACCGCCCATCTGACATAAACCACGGACTATAACCGAAAATATCGGTCAATCTTTGAAATATCTTATTTAATCTCGGAGAGATATTTCCCTGATAATAGTATGCCTGCCTGTCCCAATCGGGTCTATACTTCCCTTGGCCCTTATATTCCTAATATTTGTATAAAGATTTTCGAACTCCCAGTCGACTTTATATTGGACATATATCAGTCAATATGGGAGTTATCTTAATCAAATTCATAGAGAATCGCTTTCTAAGTGTATAATTGTGTGTAATGATGTGTCGTAATGCCAAAAATGGATAAAATCGTCTCAATACTATCCCTAGCTCCCATATACCTAATATACAATATATAGAATATAGAAACATGCTGTATACTTATTGTATAACGAACAAGTAAGTAAGTTCTAAGTTCGGGTGTAGGTAGGGTGAACATTTTATACTCTCGCAACTTGCAAGGGTCAAGGCCCATTTATTTATTTTATTATATGAATTTCAATTATATATCTTACACATTGACCGATATTTTCCGTAAAAAGTCAACTATAGGATCTGGGGTCCACATATTCAGTACCTCGAGACTTGAACAGTTTTGGTTCGATTTAGACAATTGTTACTTGATTTGCATAGTAGAAAGCGAGAGAATCAGATGGAATTTAAAATGGTGTTATACAAGTATGGGAAATAGGCTTAGTTGTAATTTGACTTCACCCATTTTCGCACTATAACATACAAATATGAGAAGAATGTCATATACCGAATTTGGTTGAAATCGGTTAAGCAGATCCTAAGATATGGGTTTTCACCTAAAAAATGGGCGGTGTCCACTGTGTAATTTTGAACGCCGTTCCTATAAAGTCATCTTATAGCATCCCAGAGATACAATTTAATGTCATTGGCGTGTTTAGCGCTTGATTTATCGCACTTTTACAAGTAGTTTTTAACAGTACCGTTATATGGAGAGTGGGCGGGGTTCTCACCCGATTTCACACTGTCGATAGAGGTGCTAAAAGCGTTCGTAATCAGTGAATTTTGTTTTTATAGTTTGAGCGGGTTAGGAGGTATGCACATTAAACCTTTTAAGGGGTGGGACCACGCTCACTTTTCTTTAGTTTTTCAAACTGCAGATGCCCCTCCTTAAATTGATCCTATATACCAAATAACACTCTTGTATCTTATTGTGGAGCATAGTTATGGCGATTTATTTGGTTTTGATTAATGGCGTTTTGTGGGCGTGGTAGTGGTCCGATTACGTCCATTTGCAATACCATTTGTCCTACGGTGGTTTCATAAAGATATCTAAATTTTTACTCAAGTTACAACTTGCACGGACGAACGGACAGACAGTCACCCGGGTTTCAACTCGTCTCTTCATCCTGATCATTTTTATATATAATATATAACCCTTTATCTAACTCGATTAGTTTTAGGTGATACAAACAACCGTTAGGTGAACAAAACTATTATACTCTGTAGCAACATGTTGCAAGAGTATAAAAAGGTTAACTCAATCACCCCAGAACTTCTCCTTCTCAATATGCGAAGTATAGTGATTTCCATCCTATTACTACATACTCAAAATGTATTTGTTTCTCAAATTGTTTCTGATTCGTTTAACTAGACGGCGTTTTTATATTAAGTATACGGGAAGTTTTTTACGATTTTACACTTTTTTAGCACAAAAGCACAATGTTGAAAACAAAAAAGAATCTTTTCGAATTTCGAATATATATTTTAGAGATATATTTTGAGTAAAACATTAGTTATATGCACTGTGCTCCACACATTCGGTAGCTGGGGGCTTAAAAACCTTTAGTCTTTGTTCAAAGTTTTATTTCCCTACCTTCATTGGTACTTTATTTGTATAATATATTCTATATTTATAAGTGAACATATGGAATTTGAACTTGTGATATATGGGACGTGACGTGGTAGTTTTTTTTTGATTTCAGCCATTTTCACAAGTTAACATACGAACGTCAAAGTAAAGTTATGTACCACATTTGATGAGATCGAATAGTTATAGAGATACAGGCAGATTTCGCAAGAAGGTGGGTGGTGTCATACCCATTATCCAATTTTGATACCGACTCTTTCGTAGCTTTCGAGTGTAGAATTTCGTTTCATATTTAGCTACACATTTTTTCAACTGTGTATAATGTAATATTTAACTCTACACGCTATGGCATGCAAACAGCATATTATTGCTTCGTGTGCTACTTTTATGTCAAGAATTACATATGTTGTTGTAAATGTAACATCATTGGCGCAAATTACTAGCCTTGCGTGAACTTCACTTTCCAATACTAATAATTATTTCCTAAATAATATAGCCGAATTATTTGATTTTTGTAAACTAAGTAAAGTTTAACTATGAACTAATCAGAAAAGTCTGAAATGCAACTTCGCAATATATGTAGAAGGAAATAGAAAGCATAAAATGCAATTTAAGCGAAATATATCCAGACATTTTTTTTTAAAGTATCTTGTCGTGTTATCATATTCGGTCGGCCGGTATTTTGCTCCTATCGATTCTATCAAAAAAAGTATGCTTGACTTAATTTATTTTTTTAATATCCAAATATGTACATATCAAACCAAAAGTGTTTCAAGACATGTCTCAAGGCTCGTGTTTTAACAATTGTAATCGATAACTTGATATGTAATGCGACGAATTAGAAAAGTGGGATACTATTTGTTTTTTCGGATTAATATCACCATGAAATGAAAATGCATATTTTTTACTATATTTTACCACTGAAAAATAAACTTTTTAAACGGATATTCCAAGCTCAATCGCTTTAACGTGCCGAACGTTATCAATGTATTACCTAATACCCTCCGAGGCAGCGTTGCCGTTTGATCCGATCGGACCAAAATTGGTAATTTCATTTGTTTTTGGTAGTTTGGTTAGAGGGCAAAAGGTTTTGGTATGCAAAAATTCATCAGTATTTGCAATAAAAGTTAATCTTAGCGAGTGGTAAAAAGAATTCGATTGGTTGGAAAAAGGCACATTTAGTTGACCTCTAAGGATTATTAGGAAATAAAACCCAATGTTTTGACGATAAACAAGTAAGGAAGGGCTAAGTTCGGGTGTAACCGAACATTTCATTCTCTTGCAACTTGCAAGGAACAAAGGCGAAGGAACACCTACCACACTGACTTAAAACTACCGTGCCTCACACATAGATGGCGCTAGTTTGTAGAGATGAAAATAAATATTCAAGACGTTAAACAACTATTTGGACTAGTCTTCGGAATTGGTAGTTTCAATAAATTAAATTGGGGGAAAGATATTTAAAATTGTACTTTCGCATTCTAAGAAATATACTAATATTTATGGCACTTTTAAATATCTTATTAACAAATACTTCGTTTTACAGCCACACTCTAATGACATATGTTTATATAAAATTATTTGACTCATAACAGTTAATTTGACTTTTTAACACCGTTTTGGCTTACGTAATATGGAGTGTAATGTTATCAGCGAGTTTGGGTGTTCCTAATAAAATATAGTCCCAAAATATTTATATATTTATTTAATTGTTTCCTCTGCGTTAAATTCACTAACGCACTAAGAATAAATAAATATGAAAATTATGTACTCTTTGATTTAATTCATATTCTGTATACTGTTGTGCTGCTTTCCACCTACTTTTCTGCAATGTGCAAGTAATCACCTAAAATGCAAAATATCGAAACCTACGACACTTGTCATAAGTTTAAAGGAGAAGGAAAAACTGATGAAAAATAGAAACTACTCATATTGAAAAAAATTTTAATTTTGGTTATGACTTGGTTATACTTATGTGATAACAGAAGCTTAAAATATTGTACATATATGTAAATATAAAGATTTTCCGCTTTGCTAGATATATTGATGAAACCGGGTACACATGTTCCTTGCTACCCAAGGAGGGTTGGTATTGCAGATGAGAGGAATCGGACCATGGTCACGCACAAAAAGCGTCATTAATTGAAAACTTATAAATTCCATAACTAAGCTGCACAACAAGAGACAACACTGTTATTTAGTACAACAAATTGCATAAGGGATGGGCATCTATGGTTTAAAAAATGTTTAAAAAGCGGGCGTGACCCCGCCTTCTAATAAGTTTAAAGTACATATCCCCTAAACCATTGAAGTTATAATAACCAACTTCGCTCAGGGCAAATATTTTTGACATCCCTACCAACCCTGTGAAAATGAGTGGATTCGGTTATATAGCAATGCGGTTTGAGGAAATTTTTATTTATGCTGAAACGAGAAAAATTAATAAAGTGGGACTTCAACCCTTAACAGCTTTAAAATGTACTAACTATAAATCTTTGTTATTATCCGGGGTGTGAGTCTGCATTTTTATCCCTTTCGTTACTTAGTAATTAATTAAATGAGTAACTTGAAAATATTTTACTGTACTATGAAATTTCGCACATATTTATTAAAATATATACATAATATAGACATATACAGTATTTGAAACACATCACAATTTATTGCTGGACAGATTTTCATAAGCTCGGCTTTGCATAAAATGTATGTATGCATGATTAAGTCTTAATAATAATAAAACACACACACAAGTGAACTACCACTACTTTCTAAACAAGTAAACTATCATTTATCTATGTAAATATACTTATATTTTATTTGATTTCACTGTAACTAACGTCATAACGGAAACTAAATCAGGCTAAGAAATGAGGAAGAATGATCGCATACCAATTCTAGTTATAAAACATGGAAGCAGTAGATGTTTGTAACAAATGAGCATTATGTTATTTTTTTATAATTTTTAAAACTTCTATAGTCTGGAAACTATATTTAAGGCTTTAAACTATGTGTCGCCCAATAGATTCAGATAAGTGTATATTACACTATAAAAAATTTAGATAATAAAAATTTCTAGACTATACATACATATGTATACGCATACAAGTATATTAATTTGAAGTTGAACACAATTGCAATCATTGAAAGTTCGGGTGTTATCGAACATTTTATACTTTTTTATTTGCCAGGATCAACGCCGCGAAAATATATACTTACACATATTCGGTATCTGAGGGCTTGCACAATTCTAGTCCGATTTCGGCAGCCACTTTTGTGCAACTTTTTATTTTGATAATTTCATTTGTACTTGATTTATATGCTGATAAGTAAATAAATCATATGGAATTTACAAATGCGATAAATGGATAGTAGGCGTGGTTGTAGTCTGATTTCGTTCATTTTCACAGTGTAATATAAGAAGATAAGGATAATGTTTGCATCAAATTTGGTTGGATAGTAACTGTGATATAGAATTTCACTTAAAGATAGGCCGTGCCACACCCTATGTCAAATTTTTACACCGATTCCAAATCAATCTATCCAAACCATCTTAGCTGCGAAATTTAATGCTTCTCTAGTGAGTTATCGCACTTTAAATAGTTTTCAATATAACCTTTATATGGGGGATGGGCGTGGTTATAATCTTCTCACCCAACACTAGATAGAAAGACTTGTCCTCAGCAATATTGGATTAAATCACAGAAGATCCTCCATACTTGTATGCCCTGTACTGTTTGCTAGAAAACTGCTATGCTGATTGCAGATATTGAGGTAGGATAGTCAAACGCGAAAAGTCCTTTCTCCTGATGAGCATACTTGTATACTTTTCGTAAAAAACTTTAAGAAAAAAAATTACAAAAAAAAGTGGGCGTCGTAGCAAATGATTCATCGATATCGGATCACTATAGCAATATGGCATACAAACTGAACGATGTAAATTCAGTCCCTGTATGGAAATTTATTTTTATTTGACAAGATACCTTCGGGGTTTTTGGCATGTATTATTCTCCAAGGCAACACTATAATCAGCCAACAAATGGTTCAAATAGGACATCTATAGCATATAGCTGCCATACAAACAAACCGATCAAAATCGAGTTCTAGAAAACTTTTTTATTTGACAGATATCTTCGCAATATCTTCACGAAATTTGGCATAATTATTGTCCAAGGCAACGGTATAATCTATAGCATACATCTGATCGATTAAAATTAAGATCTTTGTTATACCCTTTTATGTTTCAAGAAATGCACCTGTGAAGGCTGTTATAGCTTCGGTACAGCCGAATAAAATGCTTTTTATACTCCTGCAACATGTTGCTACAGAGTATAATAGTTTTGGTCACCTAACAGATGTTTGTATCACCTTAAACTAATCGAGATAGATATGGAGTTATATATAGCTATATATATATATATATGTGAACAGGATGACAAGATAAGTTAAATTCCGAGTGACTGTCTGTTCGTCCGTGCAAGCGATAACTTGAATAAAAATTGAGATATATTAATGAAACTCGGTACACTGTTCTTTAGCAAAAATGTGAGGACGTGTTCGTGGATGGGGCACCTTTGGGCTAAAAAATTAGAAAAAATTGATTTAATGTAGATATCTCCTAAACCACTAAATTTTACAACAACCAAATTCGCTTAGAGCGAATCCTATAAAAACCACTACCGAAAGTAGGAAACTGGATGAAATCGAACTATAACCGCGTCCACTCCCCATATAACGGTTTTGTTAAAAACTACTAAAAGAGCGATAAATCAAAAACTTAAAGCGCCAGAGGTAGTAAATTTTACACCCAGGAGGATACAAGAGAGTTTTACAGGAGCAATAACATCTCCGGACCCACCCAAACAATTTTAACCAAATTCGGTGCACAATATTATTCTGACGATATATATGTATATATAATAAATCTTTGATCCCATATACCTAGTATAAAGATTTTCGAACTTCCAGGTGAAGTACATTTTTTTGATTATGAAAGGTGACATAAGAGTAAAAAATTATTAAAAATCAACAAAATTTAAACGAGTTGCTGACACTAAGATGTACTTGTCACTTCTCTTCCCACTCCGCCTCAACAACAAAAACGATATGTGTAGTAGGTTTGTATATCTTTACTACTTTCGAATAATTAGATACGTGTAAGACAATGGCTTCAGGTTAACTTCCTTTGTTTCTTAGTAAACTGTTTAGGTATTTATACCAATTAGTGTGCATTATGCATTATGTAAGTACGAATACATAAATATATGTATTAGGGTGGGTAAAAAAAAAATATGTTTCATAAATTTTGTAGCTAATTAAAGTTGTGTAGCGGTTAAAGTTGGATTATTTTTATGCAAACAATTTTTTCTTATGAATTTTATAACTCAATGAAAAAAATCAGTAGAAATCGGAGAACTTATAATTTTGTAGAAAGTTTACTGCTTAACAAAATTTTCGATTAAGGTAAGCGTTTACGAGATATTCATCGTCAAACATCAATTAATATCATATATGGTATATGTATATACATTTTTTTCGTTGTTTTACAAATTATAACCTTATTTCTAGAGCAGTAAGTTTCGTACAAAACTATGAGCTCTCCGATTTATAATGATTTTTTTTTATTGAGTTTTAAAATTCATAAGAAAAAAATGTTTGCATTAGAACAATCAAACTTTAACCGTTAATATCTAATAACGGTTAGGTTTACGAAAAACTCGTAGGGGACTTTTATGTAGAGCATTCAATTTCCTACAAAATCTATGAAACGGGATATTTGGAAGTAGTTGAAAGCGAGATTTGAATTTTTATATCTGATGATAAGAAAAAAATAAAAAATTGTAAAACCGGGGACCTTCCCGTTACTATTAAGAGCTCATACTTGTAAAGACTTTCTTAGAGGTGTCTAAGAGGATATTTTTCAGAGTACCAAGCGAAAAACAAATAATCTTTTATTTTGACTCACCCCAATATGTATACATGCAAATATAATATACTAATTTTTCTCGAACCTCCCGACCAGAAGCACACAATTTCTATTACCAGAAAATATATGAATACGCAAAGTTTTACTCACATATCTGGATCTATAAAGACTTTCACAAAGCTATGTGAACTTACACACAAACTTCTCCGCTTGTATCATAAATAAATTATTTTGAAGGTGGCTGTATGTGTGAATTTAATGTTAACAAATCATTCACTTCGTTATGTTTCGTTGGATGTGCACAAAAAGGTTGAAAACTAAAATAAAATAAAAACAAGTAAGGAAGAGCTAGTTTCGGATGTAACCGAACATTTTAAGCGTAACATAAAAATATGAGAGGAATATTATGTACCGAATTTGGTTGAAAACGCTTAAATAGATCCCAAGATATGGGCTTTCACCTAAAAGTGGGCGGTGCCACGCCCACTATCTAATTTTGAACGCGGTTCTTATCAAATCATGTTATACCATCCCAAAGATAAAATTTAATGTGTCTGTCTTGTTTAGTGCTTGATTTATCGCGCTTTTAGTAGTTTTTAACAGTACCGTTATATGGAGAGTGGGCGGGGTTGTCTCCCGATTTCACCCATTTTCACACCGTCGATAGAGATGCTAAGAATATTTGTTCCCAGTGAATTTTGTTTTTATAGCTTCAG
This sequence comes from Bactrocera oleae, assembly GCF_042242935.1. Lineage (NCBI taxonomy): Eukaryota > Metazoa > Arthropoda > Insecta > Diptera > Tephritidae > Bactrocera > Bactrocera oleae. Next base: position 31,661,755 of record NC_091537.1, read on the forward strand.
TGGTATAGGAGATATGCATATTAAACACATTAAGGGGCGGGACCACGCCCACTTAAAAATTTTTTTAACTACTGATGCCCCTCCCTTATGTGATCTTGTATCCCAAATAAGAGGCTTGTATCTTGTTGTGGAGCTTAGTTATGGCAATTTATTTGTTTTTGATTAATGACGTTTTGTGGGCGTGGCAGTGGTCCGATTACGCCCATCTACAATACCAACCGTCTTACGGTACCGAGAAATATGTGTACTCAAGTTACAGCTTGCACGGACGGACGGACGGACAGACAGTTACCCGGATTTCAACTCGTCTCTTCATCCTGATCATTTATATATATATAACTCTATCTCTAACTCGATTAGTTTTAGGTGATACAAACAACCGTTAGGTGAACAAAACTATTATACTCTGTAGCAACAAGTTGCGAGAATATAAAAATAATAATAGTCAACAGGTAAAAAAAAAAAAAACTGCAGAGATATAAAAGTTCTTCTAAAACTAAAAAGCGATAGTATGGTAGCAAACTTGTTAGTAAGCTATAATAAGAGAAAAGAGGCAATGTGGAAAATCAAAAGATAAACAAGTAAGGAGAGGCCAAGTTCGGGTGTAACCGCACATTTCATACTCTGCAACTTGCGAGAAACGAAGCCGGCTAAATACTTTCAGGTATTGGCAATATTAAAAGATATAGCGAAAGGATTCAACTTCATTGTTTGCCGAAATGGTGACAAATTAAATTATAATAATAGTATCATATTAACCTATTTTGAGGGTCATAGACTCACTTTGTTATATTACTATACATCCTGAATATCAGTTATATGGGGCAAGTTTCTATCCATTTTAGGCACAAATATACCCTAAATTACTAGAAAAACACGCTCTCTCAGTTGCATTAAAATAACTAGCACATTGGCCGATATATGTGGTATAAAGTCAACTGGAAGTTCGAAAATCTTTTTATTAGGTATATGGACCTAAGAGAAGTATCAATCGGATTCCAACCGTTTTTGACACAAGGGTATATTTATATCAAATACACATTAATATATCTCTCAGATTGGCCGATATTTTTAGCAAAAAGTCAGTCATACGCACTGGGGTCCACATATTTAGCGTCTGGATTCTTGTAAAGTTATGGTCCGATTTCGACAATTTTTGGGCGTAAGATGAAATACCTAAAGGACACTATTTTTGCAAAGTTTTATCCGGTTACATTGATTGGCTCTTGATTTGTATACTGGAAAGTAAAGGAATCAGATGTAATTTAAAATTGTGTTATATCTAAAGTAGGCTGGGGTTTCGTCAGATTTGGACTTTTTTTGCACTGTATTGAAGGAATGTCAGAAAAATATTACATACCGAATTTGGTTGAAATCGATCGAGTTGGTCCTGTGATATGTTATTTCACCTAAATGTGAGCGATGCCACGCCCATCATCCAACTTTGAGACCGGCTCCTATAAAGCCATCTCGCAGTTTTTAACAAAACCGTTATATGGTATGGATTATAACCGATTTCATCTATTTTCACACTGTCGGCAAGGGTTCTTATAGAATTTGTCGTAAGCGAATTTGGTTATTATAACTTCAGTGGTTTAGGAGATATGTGCATTAAATCTATTAAAGGACGGGGCCACGCCCATTTTTTCAAAACTTTTCGTTGACAAGAAAATTGCATTGCAATCCCCTCTACCTAAATACATTTTAATATCTGAATTTAGTGCTTAGTTATGGCATTTTATAGGTTTCCGATTAATGGCGTTTTGTGGGTCCGACTACGCCGATCTACGAACTGATCCTCACTTTTTTGCCAAGGAACACGTGTTTCATTAAGATATCTTCATTTTTACTCAAGTAACTTAGAATTCAACTCGTCTCGTCATCCTGATCAATTATACATACAAAACTAAATTTTTCGAATTTACAATATTTGGGCTTTGACATTTTTTAGGTGATAAGGTTTCAGACGTCCTTTGTTTCAGTTTCTCCTACTCAGATCAGATACAAGACTTACCCATATTTCTTCTATTGCGTAGCCTTTGCAACGTTAGTTAAAAACCAACTATACGCCTTAGCTACTTTCAAACAATTTATGTTAATTACATTATTCAAAATGAAGAAGAGTTGTATTTTTATACTCTCGCAACCTGTTGCTACAGAGTATAATAGTTTTGTTCACCTAACGGTTGTTTGTATCACCTAAAACTAATCGAGTTAGATATAGGGTTATATATATATAACTTATCAGGATGAAGAGACGAGTTGAAATCCGGGTGACTGTCTGTCCGTCCGTCCGTCCGTGCAAGCTCTAACTTGAGTAAAAATTGAGATATCTTTATGAAACTTGGTAGACATGTTTCTTGGTACCGTGAGACGGTTGGTATTGCAGATGGGCGTAATCGGACCACTGCCACGCCCACAAAACGCCATTAAACAAATAACTTGCCATAACTAAGCTCCGCAATAAGATACAAGACTGTTATTTGGTACACAGGATCACATTAGAGAGGGGCATCTGCAGTTAAAATTCTTTTTTAAAAAGTGGGCGTGGTCCCGCCTCTAATAGGTTTAATGTGCATATCTCCTAAACCGCTAATGCTATAATAACAAAATTCACTAGAAGCAAATGTTTTTAGCACTTCTATTGACGGTGTGAAAATAGTTGAAATCGGGTGGCAACTCCGCCCACTCCCCATATAACGGTACTGTTAAAAACTACTAAAAGCGCGATAAATCAAGCACTAAACACGCCAGAGACATTAAATTTTGTCTTTGCAGATGGTATAAGATGACTTTATAGGAACCGCGTTCAAAATTAGTCAGTGGGCGTGGCACCGCCCACTTTTAGGTGAAAACCCATATCTTGAGATCTGCTCAACCGATTTCAACCAAATTCGGTGCATAACGTTCTTTTCATGTTTCTATGTCATAGTGCGAAAATGGGCGAAATCGGACTACAACCACGCCTACATATAACACCATTTTAAATTCCATCTGATTCTTTCACTTTCCACTATGCAAATCTGGCAACAATGACTGTATCGGGATAAAACGTTGCGTGAATAATGCGATTAAAGTATGCCACCTTGTGGCCAAAAATTGTCTAAATCGAACCAAAACTGTTTAAGCCCCTAAGTACTAAATATGTGGACCCCAGTGCCTATACTTGACCTTCTACCGAAAATATCAGTCAATCCACAAAGAAATCTCAAACGAGTATACTATTTGACTTTGCGAGAGTATAAAATGTTCGGTTACATCCGAACTTAGCCCTTCCTTACTTGTTGAAAATGTTTTTACTCGGTAACGGCTGTGGCCGTGTTTTTTTTTTCAAACGTGTTTTTCTGGAAAATACATTTTGTAAACTGGCGACCACGATTTCTCAAAAACGGTTTATCGATTGCTTTAATATTTTAATGGTGGATTCATTACACGTGTGGCTATCGCTCGAACTAGCATATTTTAAAAATATTGAAGCGTTTTTTTTTCATAAAAAATTTGTTGCAAAATATTATGAAATTTTGGGCTTTAATGTTTAAAAGCATTTAAAAATTTAATCTTCAAGATATGTAGAAGATCCTAGTTTCGGCAGTAGCCATATACCTACAGATTAACATGTTATTTTTTTTTATACTCTCACAACATGTTCGTACAGAGTATAATAGATTTGTTCATCTAACGGTTGTTTGTACTAATCGAGTTAGATATAAGGTTATATATTGTATATATAAATGATCAGAATGAAGAGACGAGTTGAAATCCGGGTGACTGTCTATCCCTTGATCACTAAACACGTCAGAGACATTAAATTTTATCTTTGGGATGGTATAAAATGACTTTATAGGAACCGCGTTCCAAATGAGACAGTGGGCGTGGCACCGCTCACTTTTAAGTAAAACCCCATATCTTGGGATCTGCTTAACCGGTTTCAACCAAATTCGGTACATAACATTATTCTCATATTTCTATATTTTAGTGCGAAGATCGGCGAAATCGGATTACAACTACGCCCATTTCCCATATAACACCATTTTAAATCTATCTGATTCTTCACTTTCCAGTATGCAAATCAAGCAACAATGATGGTAAAACTTTGCGTGAATAATGTGTTCAAAGTATGCCACTTGTGACCAAAAATTATCGAAATCAAAACTGTTCAAGCCCTAGGTACTGAATTTGTGGACCCCAGTGCCTATAGTTGACTTTTTACCGAAAATATCGGTCAATGTGTAAAATATATAATTGAAAATCATATAATAAAATAAATAAATGAAACTCTCGATAATATATTGTTTTTGATGTCAAAAAATGGGTTGAATCGGATCAATACTTTCTATAGCCCTCATATACCTAATATAAGATTTTTGAACTTCCGGGTGACTTTATACCGCATATATCGGCCAATATGTGAGTTATCTCAATGAAAATGAGAGAGCGTGTTTTACTCAAAACAAGGTCTCTTTGTGCCTAAAATGGATGAAATCAGGTGAAAATTTTATCTAGCCCCCATGTAACTAATATCAGGATTTTCGAACATTCGTCTGATCTACTCCATATGATTGGTGATGGTATGTGAGGCACCTTGACCCTATGTTAGTAACCGGGTACCGCGGTTTTTTAGAAAAATTTTGTTTTAATAAAATAAACAAAATAATAATAATACTCAGATCGTGGGTAGCCCGGTACCCGGATGCTAAAAGACGTTGGTAAAGTTGGTTACTAACAGAAGGGTTAAAATATATAAAGAAATTTTAAACGAGTATGCCATTTGACTATGTTCGGTTACATCCGAACTTAGCCCTTCCTTACTTGTTTGATGTTAGGTTAGTCATTCTGCTGGAATCATAGACGCCGTTTGTCTACCTTTTTCAACATGGGCGTCATTAGACTGATAAATTTTGCTTTTAACAAAATATTTTTACTTAAAAAAATTCAAAATTACAGCTAAAGGCTTAAAAAATATATAGCAAAAAACTGTGTTTTTCATTTCACTATGAAAACTTCCGAAAAAAAATTTAAAAAACGGCCGTCACACGGGATGACCTCCTTAAGACTTTACATATATTTATTGTTGGTGGTATATTACAATTTTCTATGTATATATTTTTTGACTACAATAGTTTTTTACATGGTAAATTTTGAAAAAAGCCAGTAACATAGTTCGGATGCAAAACTTTCTGTTATGTGAACACTGCATTAATAATTTAAGCCCATCGGTCGAATAACACGCAATCCATTGGAAATCGGACTACTGCGACGTCAGTTAAATGTTCCATTAATAAAAGAAATATTCTTATTTCAAATAAACGCAATACATATCGACAAATTGTCGTTACATAATTAATTACATAATTTGTTTTGCAATTAAGGAATTAGAGTTTAGCGTTATAAGAGAATATCTACATATGTAACATGAATATTACCGCTTGTATTGTTGGTTACTGCTCCCCTATAAAATGCTGCACTGTTTTAACAATTCTCAGTGTAATGTCACTTGCTTTTGTAACTGTAGTGGATAAGGTGTTTTGAGTAGTGACTGCTGGCTTATTTAAGTCACAAAAACACAAAAAATTTAGGCAATTGTGATTGAATTGAATATGCACGATATAAGTATGTATGTATGAATTTAAAAGCGATGCAAAACTTTCAGTGATTGTCCTAATAAAACTGTACTAATACCAGCTTATAGTATAATTTTCATTCACGCTTTTACAGACTTTTGCTTAACGCTTTGATAACTTTTGCCATTACAGCTTTAACAATTTACACAATAGCGTTGCGTTATCACTTTTTGTTAAATATGATGTATGCTGCATTTAAAAAGCACTAAATTGTTTAATTCCATGCCTTTAAAAACTTGCTTATCTTTGTTGACTTTTAACCAACACATCCATCAGCACTTTTAAAAATCGCACTTTATTTTTAGCACTTGACTATTTTTCAATTTGAGGCATATGTTTATGAATTTATTTAAGCATACATACATATACACTTTTGTCTCTTCTTTAACAATAAATCTGCACGCACCAAAAAACACCACAAAACCTAAGTAACTTTGTACACTTGACAATAAAATTCCTGGTTTCCGCAGAACTTGGCGAGCACCATTCAAAGACTAATGTTTGCCACCGTCCAATGTCTCACAGCTGCTTAAAAGTTGTTGCAACCGTATTCGCTGAGTGCTGAATGCATTACATAGTATTGGAGATACATACATCCAATGATAACTCCACTTTTACACACAGATTCTTTTGTAACCCAAACCGGTTTATTGATGGCGAGGAGACGACGAGGAAAGACGAAGGGACCGTGCCACTCGTGTTCGGGTGGCACGCTTTGTGTTCTTGTTCATAATAGCTCGCTACTACCCTTTTCAGCATTCCTTTTCACTTTCAAATTCTTTGAATGGTTGCACACATTTGAATTCTGTTATCTATTTTTTGTATGTAATATGCAAATATGTATGCATAGAATAATAGAAATATTTTCAAAAATTGTAAATAAGGAGAAAATTAAGATATAGATTATGGAGTAAAGAAATTATGAATTTTTAATAATTAAAGATTAGGAAATTCCTGTTATAAATTTGGCCTTGAAAATATTAGTAGCGGATATTCAAAACATTCTGGTGGATTAGGGAATTCCCGTCTTAAGTATTTCTTTGAAACTATTAAGCAGGTAGGTATTATTCATGTTGTTCTACCATATTCATGGTAATTCATTGCAAGCAAAATGTGTGACCAACATCTCAACATAAAAATGAAATGCAACACGTTCTAAGTGTTGCGCAGTCGAACCGCACAAATATTAACGAAAATTTTGTGAAAAGGAATGCAGAAAAACTAGAATCGAGTTGCTGCACTCTTTTTGCTCGTGTGAATGCACAGAGCGACACCAAAAGAGAATTTGACGAAAACGAGGGTCAAAAGAGTCTGTTTGTAAAAGCCGTCTAAGTATGTATAATATAACGCTTTTCTATAAACTGTTAAATGGGTTTGAGATGTTGGTGTGAGCATTAAACGGAGAGAGAGTGCATGCGATATACCGGACCGACGTTATTTTTTCATTTTATACAGTTGTTGCGAGTGCACAATGCTCACTGAAGTAAGACTTGAGAGAGTTTTCAGTTTTTTGTTTGTTCGTCTTGTTGTAATTTTTACTGCTTTAAAATATGGAACTTATTTAATTTTTTTAAGATTATATTTGATATTAAGTTTACAAGTTTTGTTTATAAGCAAGGGATTGGACTAGTATAAACAAACTATGTGGTACGGATATAAAACCACAGTGAAAGCAAATGTTTAGAGGTAATATTTTAATCTGAAAAATCCTTCTAAGATATACACAAACGCATATTTTCCATGAATGCGTTTAAAGTAGATAATGCGTGTTCTTACATATATTGTACATACATATATTGTACATACATATATTGTACATACATATATTATACATACATATATTGTACATACATATGTATGTATATGCACAGATGTATCAAATTTAAATATTGTACCTGGTCATGAATATATTTTCCTATAATCCATATAAATATGTATACCCACATACATAATATGATATGTAGTATGTATTTGGTCGGCATTGAGTAGAACGGTGCTAGAATTTAATTTAGTATCAAAAATTCTACATGGCCTTTTATTAATAAAGGATTATGGTATGGAGTATACAGAAGATGTTATGCTTTATTACAGCTGGTAGGTACATAAATACACATGCAGTTTGTCACTCTGTATACACATAGATAGATATATGTATGTACCTACATAGCTACGCCATCAAACAGACGAAATCAATGCTCACAGTGCCTAGTGCCGTTTCACACAGGGATCCAAAAGAGTCTCATACCAGTTTATTGTGGGCGAGGGGACGACGAGGAAAGACGAAGGGACCGTGCCACTCGTGTTCGGTTGGAACGCTTTGTGTTCTTGTTCGTAACAGCTCGCTGCTACCCTTTTCAGCATTCCTTTTCACTTTCAAATTCTTTGAATGGTTGCAAGAGCGCTCGGTTTCAAATGAATTCGATCGCAAATTTGAGTTCTGTTATCTATTTTTGTATGTAATATGCAAATACGTATGCATAGAATAATAGAAATATTATGACAAATTGTAAATAAGGAGAAAATTAAGATATAGATTATGGAGTAAAGAAATTATGAATTTTTAATACGGAGTAAAGAAATAATGAGTTTTTAATACTTAAAGATTAGGAAATTCCTATTATAAATTTGGTCTTGAAAATATTAGTTGCGGATATTCAATACATTCTTGTGGATTAGGGAATTCCCGTCTTTAGTATTTCTTTGAAACTATTTAGCGGGTAGGTACTTGTATTATGCATATTGTTCTACCATATTCATGGTAATTCATTGCAAGCAAAATGTGTGACCATCATCTCAACATACAAATGAAATACGCAGCACGCAGTGTTGCGTAGTCGAACCGCACAAATATTTACGAAAATTTTGTGAAAAGGAATGCAGAAAAACTAGACTCGAGTTGCTGGACTCTTTTTGACCGTGTGAATGCCCAGAGCGACACCAAAAGAAAATTTGAAAAAACTCAGACTCTTTTGAATCTCTGTCTGAAACGGCACCTAGCATTACTGAATAAGTATTTGTAAATTTTGTAGTTGTCGACTAAGAATGATAAGCGGCCTTTACACGGTCATTTTTGTATGCAAACATGGTATGGCAAAAAAAAACTGGTTTTCGTTTAAACGGTCGAACATGCAATCATACTTTATTTCTCTGTTATTTGGGAACGAAGCAAGATCAAGGATGAAATGACAAGGATGACATGAAGAGACTCTCTCATTTTCGCTGATTTTTCTGTTATTATCTTTCCCTGATTATTAAAATCAGGGAAATTCGAACAGCTGATGTCAAAAAAGGCGGGATGGCAGAAATAAACCCGCTAAAAATAGATAACAAAAGCAGTGCGAAACGAAATTTCAGAGAACGACACAAATACATTTGAATAACGTGCAACTAAATTTTATTTGTTAATTTAATTTAAAACGTTCATTATAAAACCATGATATTTTATTATGACTTGTATTGTTTCTTTGTTATAAGTTTTTTTTATTTATATGTTTTTTTTTATATTATATGATTTTTTTTTAAATTTATAATCCAGCCATCCAGAACGCTTAGATAAATTTCAAAGAAGTCCTTCGACAGTTCTTCGTTTATCCGTGACGTCATTACGCTTCAATGTTTGCTTACGACTGAAAAAATATACTGCGTGCATGATGCAAGCGTTTACACCATAAAATATGTTCATAACAACATCATGTTTTTAAAAATTTTTAAAAACCATCGCACATGTATGACAAACACGAATTTATTATGTTTACACGCTCATTCTTCTCATCACGCCGCACATGCTTGCAAACATGAATGACCGTGTAAAGGCCGCTATAGAATACAAGACAATTGCTACATAAACAAATTGTATTATGCCGCCATCTTTTGATTTATTTCACGAATTAACAAAAGTGTTTACGTTTTTATTTACAACTTACATGCTGTTCTATGCTCCTTCTTCTCAACTCAAAAGAATTACGTCACAAGATGGCGGTTGTCGTAATCTTGTATGTTATCATTTCTGTTATCCGACCATAAAATTTGTTTTAATGAAGCAATTTCCAAATCTTTTTCTTCTATATTTCTATATTATGGGTCAATACATTTCTCAACATATTGAAATATTTTGATATTCACACTTTTACATAGTCCTATCAGATGCATTGGCATTAAACATTTTATTCATGGTCTTCCTCTCATCAAGTGTATGGCATTCTGATATAATTAAAAATTATTCGCATTTATTTGTCTGACCGTAGCAGTATTGTTGGGTGCATAACGTGTTCTTAGTGTCTTCAAAATTTCGGCTAGCATTTTTTTTTACACTTTTCAATATTTTTCGAAGATCATTTCTTCTCATACTGGACAGTCGATAAAGGTCTTGACTATGTACAACTTCTGTCAATTTCTGTTCAGAGTTGCTACATAGCCTAAGTAGTAGTAATGATAACTTTTATATTGATATCTTCCTTCGTTTGAGTTATCTATTGTTAAGTAAAACAAGAAAAAAACGTTAACCTCTGTTGCACCGAGTCTATAATACTCTTCATACCCATATGGCAGGTATATGCTATAATAGTCCAATCGATTCCGCCAAAGGGGTTTTTTGGGAGAAAAGCCCGTGTTCAAAACTTCAGATCGATATCTTCCAAATTGAGGAACTAGTTCGCCTATATACATCGCTTAATCGACTCAGCTCGCCATCTTTTATATACATACATATTTATTTCATAGGGTGTTAAAAACTTCGTCGCAAACTTAATATACCTTATTCAGGGTATAATAACCTATAATGTCCAATTAAATATTAAATTCCCATGAGAAACTAATATATGTATAGTGTAATTTTTGCTAATTTTGAAGTTTTTAAATAAAAACATATATGTATAAAAGTCAGTTTACTGAGGGTCGATACATTGCATCTCAAACACGTGGCCGGACGACATTACATGGTGCTGTAGTATTGCCTCTTAATCAAGTGTAAACGTTCTCATTCAATTAAACACAAGTAGTAAAAATTTTCTTTACTTGTGAAGGTTTTTCTTCCAGCTAATTCCAGGTCATTAATGCCAGTGACACCGTCAAGGATGAAATTATGCGAGACTCTTTGAATCGAGAGAGAGCTGTCAAAACCCACATTTTTTATAACATTTGCCAACCATGCCACTGTCGAAAGAAAATGGATTGGGTATTATAAAAAAAACTTTTGGGTATTTTGTATTTCAATATTATTTTTAGGTGCTCCGTCCCCGAGTAGGCCTTTATAACGCATATACATCCCTATATACGTATATGTATATTATAAAATTTTTTAAAAATCATATAACATAAAAAAAATTGCATATAAATAAAAAAAAATTATAACAAAGAAACAAAACAAGTCATAATAAAAGATCATGGTTTTATAATGAACGTTTTAAATTAAATTAACAAATACAATTTAGTTGCACGTTATTCAAATGTATTTGTGTCGTTCCTTGAAATTTTGTTTCGCACTGCTTTTGTTAGTTATTTTTAGCTGGTTTGTTTCTGGCATCCCGCCTTTTTTGACATCAGCTGTTCGAAATTCCCTGATTTTAAAAATCAGGGAAAGAGAATAACAGAAAAATCAGCGAAAATGAGAGAGTCTCGCATCATGTCATCCTTGACACCGTTGTTGGCGCCATACGCTCAAAAAGTTTAAAGTTCAATGGCAGCATCTGTACTTAATGATTTTTTGCTTGCTTCTTTGGCATAGGATTTTTGTAACTTTGCTTTGATCCATTATTCATTAATGCGTTGCTCGCACGTTTTCTCACAAGTCACGCATTGACTTCTATTTTTCTTTTTCGATTTATCTTTTAACATTCGTAACTCGTACAATAACTGCAAAAACATACATATCTGCTTACTATTTTCCATACACATATATATTCTATGATCTAAGTTATCCAATACTCTAATTTTGTAACTTTATATACATACATACATATAATAATGCGTCTATGGTATACACTAAATACTAAGATAATAAACGATTCAATGCAGTGAAATTATAATTAACGAATAAAGGCGAAAACTTCATTGCATTGGTTTAAATTGGATGATGAATGATACAAGTATTTGTCAATGTGAAAATAAATATATTTTCCATTTGGCATTTTACTTTAAACTATAATAATGTTTATTAATTTTAAACACATAGAAATATAAAGATTTTTATTTATAAATTGTTTTGTCTTTTAACATTTGATTTGGATCCATGAATATGCGTGTTGTCTTCATTGAAATTCAGAGTTGTGGCAAAATAGATAAAATGGAGTGAATACTTCCCCTAGCCCCATATACCTAACATAAAGATTTTCAGTCATCAGGTTGACTTTATATCTTATATTTTGGTCATTTTGTGAGGTTTTTTAATCAAACTCATAGAGCTGGAAATAATATGTCGTAATCCCAAAATTGGATAAAAACTTAAAAAAAATACTTCCAATAGCCCCTATATACCCAATATAAGAATTTGTAATTTCATTTTGCTGTAGTAAGATATATACATACATATATGTATAGGAAAATTAAGTAAACGTATAATAATGGATATACCATACGTTTTCGTTGCTCTAGCAAACTTTATGCCTGTGATATAAGTATGTGCGTCAGTGTGTAAATCATCTTCACGTGGAAATATCTTCTCGAGTATAATGATATAGGGATTACAGACTTCCTGTCAATATGTGTGATATTTCAATGAAATTAGATGGACAAGTTGTTTTAAAAATAAAGAGGCATAGGACTGAATATTAATGAAATTGGTCTAGACCTTGATGTAAAACTTATATTATTAATTTACTCATTTCCGGTTATTTGTTTGATGTTTCCCTCTAAAGAACGAGCTGTACAATATTATCTTACCTCTGGTGGGGGACACCGTTATTTAATGAGAACTATTTCAGTCTGATTTTATTTCAGTATCTTTATTGCTTATATACGATTTTTAAGATCTATCTTATCTACCTAAATGTGTATATTGTTTGTCATGCATGTGCATGTGTATTACATTGTATTGCATAGATATTATATTATGTTATGTTTTGTATTGTCTCGGCATTGTCGAAGGATATTTGAACATATTGCCAAAGACAAAGAAATTATTTAAAATTGGTGAACTGTATGACAGTTAGGATTTTACATTTTTTCATTAAAACTTAAACTACAAATATTACCTATGCTGCAGCTCACCGACTAAGTGGCAATATATTAAACTGAGCCTCTTGGTTGAGTTAATATCACATACATAGGTATATGTATCTCATTTGAGGTTGATTTTAATATGACACAAAGCAAAATGTAGTAATGCAACTAAGTGAGTCCAGGGCCTATTTTGCCAACACCTGAGACGATCCCCTGATTTTGATCTAAGCAAATTGCGACAGTATAAAATGTTTGGTTACACGCGAACTTATATTTCTTACTTGTTATTACTTATTTCTACTATTTTTCAATCGGGTGATTTAGATAGTTTACTGATTTTATCAAGACGAAAATAACAATGCTGGAAATACTAAATATCATTACATATCTTCGCTTCGTTGTTAAAGTACGAGCTGTCAAGTAAAGCTAGAATCGGTTGCTTTATAATACAACTATAAGACAGTTCAGATTATCGGTGCTAGTGTTAATCGACAATCGCCCATATTTTAAAAATGTTGTTCTAACTCGTCTCCGCAAACCAAATTTGAAATTGAGATATATTGAATAAATGAATTATTATTATTATGATTCTTTAGTTCAGTTTTATTTGTTTCAGAAACTCAATTTGTACAAAACGAGACCATAGTGGAAGCTCTGGCAGAACAATAGAAGCTCTGACACAAAAATATATTCGTGATGAGTCAATAGGGGAGTCAATAGCTGATTTTTTCCATTACAAACGGATGAAAGTTTGACGTCATTGGAGAAACACATCTTTCCAAAAAATTGCGAACTTTTTGGAGTGTAAAAATTATTAAGATATCGCGAACACTTTTCATCCTTATTTATTCTACTATTGCAACATGTTACTACAGAATATAAAAGTTTAGTTCACCTAACGGTTGTTTGTATCACGTAAAACTTATCAAGATAGATATGCAGTTATATATATGTATTAAATGATCAGGATGACGATACGAGTTGAATTCCGAGAGATTGTCCTTCCATCCGTCCGTCCGTTCGCGAAAGCGATAACTTGAGTAAAAATTATGATATCGTTATGAAACTATCTACACGTGTTCCATAGGCAAGTAAGGACAAGTTCGTAGATAGGCGCAATCGGACCACTGCCATGCTCACAAAACACAAATAATCGAAAATTTATAAAATGCCATAACTAAAGACAAAATTTAGATATAAACCTATTTTTGCCGAAAATATTGGTCAATCTATGAGATATGTTATTGAAATTAAGGGAAAATGTTTCTTTGATAATAATATACCCTATATACCACATACATATATCAGCCAATGTGGGCTTTAATGAAATATAAAAAGAGTGTTTTTCTAGTAACAATTTATCTTTATTGAAAAAATCGGGCGAAAACTTGGCTTAGCCCCCATATTCAGAATTTTGAAACGTCCAAAATTGTATGCTGCTCTTCTAGACAAATTATATTAGTTTTAATCTCATTATATCTACATATATATTAGTTTTGTATTCATTCGGTAAATATGTATATTAGTTTAAAATTGAAAATATTGTATATAAAAAAACAATATAATATTTATATTTGTTTATCAATATCGCAGTGTTTTATTTCAAGTGGTTTTTATATATTTTTCCCGACAAACTCAAGGTCCAGGAAATTCCTTTAGGTGCTGACAATACATTATATTCACAAAAAAAAGTTGCGAAAGAATTCAACATTTACTATTCGAAGAAATCGTGAATAAACTACCCCTAGCTCTCAATTTTTTTTTGCTCAAGTTGGTACATCTGTCGTGAGAACACATGCAAAGTTAAAAGTCATTCTGTCAATTAATTCTTTGTTTACAAGCCATTGAAATTTACGTGTTAGAGTATTTTTTTAATATGGGAAAAATTGAATACCGCGCATTGATTAGATTCTTTGTTTTGAAAGGTTTAAAAGCAAAGGAAATGTATGAACAATTGTTAGAAGTGTATAAGGAGTCCTCACTTTCAAAACGCACCGTTGAATTTTGGGTTGGTGAATAAAACCGATTTATTGCGTCGTTTTATAAATACGGATGAGACTTGGATCTATCACCATGATCCTAAATTGAAACAAAAACGATTAGAGTGAACTGAAACTTGTTGTACAGCTCCAAAGCAGGTAAAGTCACAACGATCAGCAAAAAAAAGTACGGCATCAGTTTTTTAAGATGCAAAAGGAATTTTGTTGATTGATTACCTGCAGAAAGGTAATACAATCAACTCTGAATATTAAACAGTATATTTTCATTTCAAGAGCAGGAAATTTTCAACCAACCTGTAATTTTAGCTGAACTAAAACATACTAATAAAACTAAGTAGGTGTATGACCTAAAATATAACTTAATAAATTATCAAATTTTATTGCAATCCATTCAGGATTTCGTCGAATAATGTTGAATTCTTTCGCATTTTTTTTAATATAAAGGTATTTAGTCGAGTTTGATCCTTACAAGTGGAAAGAGCATTAAATGTTCGGTTACACCCGAACATAGCCTTCCGTACTTGTTAAAAATCCAAAAAGTTTCAACATCTAAACCAACTAAAAAATTTGTACAGTTAACTTTAATTGACATTTTACATAATTCCTGCGATCAAAACAAGGTTACCGACGCCACTACTACCACTGAACCCCTTTTACTCCTATTGTACCGTACACCATAACACAGCCTCCACCATGCTTAATAGTATTATTCAAATTTTCAATCAAATCATTTCCACATCTCTTGCGTTAGCGTGAAAATAGGTGAAATCGGATAATAACCCCGTTCACTCCTCATATAACGGTTTTGTTAAAAACTACTTAAGGTGCGATAAATTTATAACTTAAGGCGTCAGAGACATAAAATGTTACACCCGAAATGATATGAGAGGGTTTATAGTCGCCGGTATTTAATTTGGCCCACTTTTTGAGCGAAACTACATATATCCACGCCTACCTCCCGTATAACACAATATAAACTGCATCTGATATTTTCACTTTACAGCATATCAATTAAGCACCAATTAATATATTGGGATACAACTTTGCACGAATATTGTTTTAATGGTATACCATCTCAGGTTTAAAAATTGTCGAATTCTGACCATAACTATTCAAGCCCTCAGATACCGGATATGAGGACCGCAGAGCCTATGGCTGACGTTCTACCGAAAATATCGGTCAATGTGTTAGATATATTATTCAAATTAGGAGATAATCCTTTCTGCATAATAATATGTCTTTATGTCAAACATTTTTTGAATCGAGTCAATATTTCCCTTAGAACCCATATACCTAATAGAAAGACTTTCGAACTTCCGTCTGACTTTATACCCCATATACGGCCAATATGTGAGTTATCTTAATTAAATTGAGTGTGCATGTTTTTTCCAAACGGAGCATCTCTGCGCCTAAAGTGGATAACATCGATTTACTCTTTATGATGACTTTACTCCTTATATATTGTTGTGGTTGGTATGGGAAGTACCTTAATGAAACTCAGAGGGCATCTGTTTCTATTTATAATATGTAGTAATGCCAAAAATGGATAAAAATCGAGTCGATGGGAGATTCCCATATACTTAATAAAAGAGTTTCAAATATCCGGTTGGCCTTATACCGTATATATCGGTCAATATGAAATTTATTTTAACAAAATTAACTGAATATATACTATTGGATTTACATTAGTTTAATGAAAATAATCCATTATTCTAACAAACCGCTGAACATAATTGGAGTTGGTCTAGGCCTTGGTCTTAATCTCATACCCCTAATATCTCAATATATTAAATTTAGCCTCTTCGGTTAAGTTTATGTCAGATATATATCATTTGAGGATGATTTTAATATAATTTACGCTGACTTAATATAATAAAGCTTAATAAAATTTCAAATTTTATTGTAATTCATTCACGATTTGGTTGAATAATCAATGTTGAATTCTTTCGCAACATTTTTTTTTTAATATGAAGTTTTGCCAACACCTGAAGATATTCCCCCGAATTTGATCCTTGAAAGTTGCAAGAGTATGAAATATTCGGTTACAGCCGAACTTAGCTCTTCCCTAGTTGTTTTCAATGGTTAACATCAAACTTATTTTGGTATTGAACTTTTTTATAAATAACGAAAAATACATTTGTTTCACATATTGTTACTCTTGGTTGCAACTTAAAAGCTTAAATAGTTTAAGATAAAAGTTACTTTAAAGTCAAAACAACAGAAAGCAAATATTAGAGAAATAAAATATCGTTGAGGATTTTATATTGTTGAGATTTTTGAAAGAAATGTATTAAGATACGAATTCCACACAAATTACCATCAATATGGCAACAAAATATTCAATATTCAATGAAAACATCAATCTTCTAAAGTTTTTCCAACACTTCGACAACTTTTTCACTACACCTTCGACGATATTTAGTTAGACTGAAAAAACAATGTTACCATTCGAGAAAATATTAGTCCAAAATCATGTCCTCTCCTCCTTCTCCTCGATGCAGTCATAAATATCGTTAATGGTTACTCTGCCACATTCCATTTTGTAATACGACGAGTAACAGGTAGAGTTGAATTAAATTATTCAGAATGTACTATAAACGTATATAGAATTGGAGTTAGTTTTAGGAAATGGTAGAACTTCATTTTCACATAGCTAATATATCGCTTTAAATATTAATTTTCAGTTTCCGAAGTGGAACTACTTCCAGATATTGCAAAATGATGTAATTACTAAAAGTCTTCAGATTTATCGCCTAGTAGGCAGCTTTGAAAATAAATACAGAAGCCTTTTTGATGAATTAAATAATTTTGTACAAATTACAAGTAAATAAATGTATTTTACATGTACAATAATTCGATAGAAATAAATTATACTGTCCCACTGTTACATACCATACATATATACATATGTATATATGTTTCTAACCACAAGTAAACACACTTTCATAAATTTCATGCAGCTGACCTATCCAGATCGCCGTGGGCTTGGTTGGGTTAAAGAAATATTGGTGCGGTCAAGCGTCGAGGATTATCAAATTTAGAATGTTAAATAACTGCTTGTTGTGCTTTATTGCTCCACATGTTCACTTTTTCTTCAAGTATTATGAATGTAATTCGTTCAGCATTACATGTATGAGTACCTTGCTTACAACTATCATTTTTTGTCATTTTATACATCTAAGTTGTTATGCTTATACTTTTTTTGGAATTTGTTTATATTTTTAAACCCATGTAATGAGTGGGGGCCTTAAATCAACGAAATGGTCCTCGTTTGAACCGCTACTAGTTCGATTTCGGAGAATGGATGCTGTCAATATTTTTTCGTATATTGTTGGATTAAATAAAGGTTGACTACTAATTCGTAGTATACAAGTGCAAAGGAGTCATAATAACCGTCTCGACATCATGTCGGCATTATATTGTTGAATGCAAACGACCTAAGGCAGGGCAACCTATAACTAATAAACAACAATAAAATAATATATGCATCCCACATATTCGTATTCATATACATACATGTATAATAATGATTGCTTCAGCATTACAATCAGGCTACAAGGGTAAGATAGGTAAGCAGGACTATCTTGGCAGTACCACCTTGAGTTGGCGAACTTGTCAAGCATTTTCATTAACAACCCGATTCGTTTTTTGCAAATTATCAAAAATATGTACATTACACAAAATGTATGAGCGACCAAAAATGTGACTCATGCGCAATGTTAACTTAGAGGTAAAAGAGCTAAACGGGAAAGGATTGTAATCTGGCTTTTGCGACTTTTTGCGATTTTCATTATCAACCCGCCGGCATGTACTTTGTATAAAAAGCTAAACGACTATGTAGCATAAACGATTTAATGAAAAATCTCCAAAATAGATAAATGCAAGAGCGGCTCATGCGCAGTGTTAATTTTGTTGTTAGAAAACGATAGATCAAATATTGAGAGTATAATGATTATTTCAGTGATGCTTATTTCATTGCCTAAAGGATAACTTATTAGTGCACTGATATAGCTCAAAACTTTTGTTATCGCTCTGCATGTGAACATACCTTGCAGATATATGCATTGAATGCAAACATTAAAAAACATAAAATATGTCCATTTTATATGACTGATAAGTGAATTGTTTGGAGTAAAACAAAAGCATGAGGTATGATACGAGATTTTATTCTTCTCTAAGAATAATGTACATCATATACTTCTATATAAGTATATATATAAATTACCTGTCACGTTTTGTCTGGGGTAAACTCCTAAACTACTGAACCGAAAAGAAAGAATAGTTTATTTCTCAATTAATGAATAAATAATAAATTTTGAAGGTCAAAACAAATATAAATAAAGAGTACAATTTCTTGGATTCTTATACCGGCAATAAGAATTTCGCCTATATTCATAAATAATATTTTCACTGTATTGAATAGTTTATTTTAATAAGTATACTTTAGTCACACCAGGGCGTGGTCGGATCTTACTAGTCATAATACAATATAAAATATTGAACAATAGTTTTAAAATTACTGCATCAGTTTTAAATATTGTTTTGTAAGATCTTAGTGGTGGCGATATCACAACATAAAGCTCACATACAACTGAGTGTTTCATTATAAGAAACTGCTGATAGTTTCACCAATATAATTACATTTGTTAGATCAGGGACGTGGTTTCGTGACATTCAGTTTATTAGTCAATTGGTCGTCTTTGACCGTGATTGCGACTTATAATGGTTACTAAGCTTTATGACCTCCAGGTATGTTGGAGTAGCCGAATGAAATTTTTAGTTGACGCTTAATTGTTTTTTTGATATTTTGACTTTCATTAAGGTCAAAGTACTCCAGTGGTTTGGCAAACTGGCACGAATCAAACCTCGGGAAGTTTCTTCAAGTGGTGGCAAAACTTTATATTAAACAAGTAAGGAAGAGATAAGTTCGGGCGTAGCCAAACATTTTATACTCTTGACAAAACTTTATTTTAAACTAGTAGGAAAAATACATAGCTTAGGGTGTAACCGAACATTTTATATACTTGCAACGATCAAAGCGGGAGAAATATTGTACATTCAGGAGTTGGCAAACCTTTAGCAATTTTATAAATATATACCACAAACACTGGCCGATATACTCGGCATAAGATTTGATAGAATAACGAAAATCTTTATATGTAGTATATGGGAGTTTGGGTAATTCGTGGACCAACTTCACATATTTTCGGCATTAAACCATAGTATATCGAATAGTATACCGAATATATTAATTTTGCTAAGATATCTTAGATACTGACCAATATATACGGTCATTACTAATATTATTAACAAAAATTCGCCGATATACCTACATATCTACACTACTATTATAAAGAGGAAAGATTTGTGTGCATATTGCAATGCATAGAGTCAAAAACCAACGTGCCGATTTCAAAAATCTCCTAATCATTGGAATGCTACACCCTGAGAAGTATAGGCTATATTTATTGCTAGAAAAGAGTAGGTATCCTTACTAAAACTTATGTAACGTAACCCAAGGTGTAAAAAAGTACCCTAAAACGTGTGCTTAGACGGCCCTTTGACCCTCATTTTTTTCAAATTCTCTTTTGGTGTCGCTCTGTGCATTCACACGGGCAAAAAGAGTCCAACAACTCGAGTCTAGTTTTTCTACATTCCTTTTCACAAAATTTTCGTAAATATTTGTGCGGTTCGACTGCGCAACACTTAGAGAGTGTTGCATTTCATTTGTATGTTGAGATGTTGGTCACACATTTTGCTTGCAATGAATTACCATGAATATTGTAGAACAATATGCATAATACCTACCTGCTTAATAGTTTCAAAGAAATACTTAAGACGGGAATTCCCTAATCCACCAGTATGTTTTGTATATCCGCTACTAATATTTTTAAGGCCAAATTTATAACAGGAATTTCCTAATCTTTAAGTATTAAAAATTCATAATTTCTTTACTCCATAATCTATATCTTAATTTTCTCCTTATTTACAATTTTTCAAAATATTTCTATTATTCTATGCATACATATTGTTTTGCATATTACATACAAACAAGTAAGGAAGGGCTAAGTTCGGATGTAACCGAACATTTTATACTCTCGCAAAGTCAAATGGTATACTCGTTTGAGATTTCTTTGTGGATTGGCTGATATTTTTGGTAGAAGGTCAACTATAGGCACTGGCGTCCACGTATTTAGTACTTAGGGGCTTGAACAGTTTTGGTTCGATTTAGACAATTTTTGGTCACAAGGTGGCATACATTAAACGTATTATTCACGCAAAGTTTTACCCCGATATAATCATTGTTGCTTGATATGCATAGTGGAAAGTGAAAGAATCAGATGGAATTGAAAATGGTGTTATATGGGAAATAGGCGTGGTTGTAGTCCCATTTAGCCGCAATATAACATAGAATTATGAATAGAACGTTATGCACCGAATTTGGTTGAAATCGGTTAAGCAGATCCCAAGATATGGGTTTTCACCTAAAATGGGCTGTGCCACGCCCACTGTCTAATTTTGAACGCGGTTCCTACACCATATCTTGCAACCATTCCAAAAATTTGAAAGTGAAAAGGAATGCTGAAAAGGGTAGCAGCGAGCTATTACGAACAAGAACACAAAGCGTGCCACCCGAACAAGAGTATTGATGATAGAACAAAAGTATGTTCCACAATATTAAAGAACATATCAATCATATCGAGCACGCTCATTAAAATCTTCGTTATCACTATCTAATTTAAATATATCAGGATTTTTATCCATTGTGAATACAAAAATACACAAAATAACTTTTAGAAAAAGTAAACTTTTGACCATACTGTAATGAAAATGTGCTAGAATCATAGAAACGAAATGAAATTAGAACAGCAAATTTTTTGCTGGAATTAAAGGTTTTAATGTGTATATCTCAAACTCGTGTAACATAAAACATCTTCGGAATAGCTTCAGTGTTGAGAAAAAATTCAATCATAATTTGAAATGAGTGCATAATGACTTACAAATATTCTCTAAGCATTGCACATAACAATTCAAGATTTAAACGGCAACGATGAAATTACTACTATCTTGTTATTTCCGATAGATAGCCCATTCTTCGTTTTCCTTAATTCAAGATTAACAAAAGTTGAATTAATCGTTCTTATGTTGAAGTGTTAAGACGATTTGATTCACCATATACATATGTATATGCGTATGCCATTGCAAATTAATTAACCATTAAATATATTCCGATCAATTGCTAGAAATTGGGAACTGTAAAATAGAACTGAAACCAAATATTCAATGCATTAAATTGTCAGACAAATTCTACACTGCTGTTTGTTCACGATAAAGATTTATTCACGACAAAAATGAATTAATTAAGAGTATTATGCAATGAAATACAAATCTATCATTTCAAGTGACAATGATATTATATCCAATGTGTTTGCAGAATTTTTCAAGTCAAACTACTGTAATAATTCTTCCAAAACTTTTTCTTATCAGCAAGTGCTGTGTTCGAATACTTTAATTAACGCTCCAATTATTTCTGAAGAAGACGTCATATTTAATTTAAATAAGTTAAAACCATCTTTTAGTTATGGCCCAGACATGATACCCTCATGCTTCCTAAAAAATAGTGCCAAATATATTTACTTGCCTTTGACAAGGATATTTAATTCCTCTCTTAAATACGGTATATTTCCTTCAATATGGAAACAGTCATTTATAATCCCTTTGCATAAAAGTGGATTTAGATCCAACATTGAAAACTATAGAGGTATCGCAAAACTATCAGTTATACCTAAACTTTATGAAGCTATCATCACTGACCATATAACCTTTTCGATTTCTCCGTTAATTTCCTCATCTCAGCATGGATTTCGTAAAGGGAATTCGACTATAACAAACTTACTTGAATTTGTAAACCATGTATCATTGGGTTTTAGGGAACATAAGCATGCGGATGTTATATACACAGACTTTAGCAAAGCTTTCGATAAAGTAAATATCTCGATTCTCATACATAAACTTGATCTGCTGGGCTTTCAGCCAAGATTCCTTCAATGGGTATCTTCCTATCTTTATAATAGAACACAACGAGTGATATTTGAGGATACACCTTCAGATACAATTAATGTTTCTTCAGGTGTTCCGCAAGGTAGTCATCTTGGCCCGATTCTGTTCTGAATGTTTATTAACGATATCTCTTCAGTAATAGAATTCTCAAAAATTTTATTATACGCTGACGATGTAAAGCTTTTTAAATCATACACTTCAACTGAGGAAAGGTGTCTGTTGCAAACAGACTTAAAAAATTTGGTTGCATGGTGTGATAGAAATGATTTGCCATTGAATCTCAATAAATGTAAGACGATGTGCTTTTCCCGTAGGTCTGTGCACCCCTCTTCTTATGTAATAAAACACCATATTCTAGAGCAAGTTTTTAACTATGTTGATTTGGGAGTTAATATGGACCCTAACCTTAATTTCAGTCTTCATATTGATACCATGGTCTTGAAAGCAAAAGCAGTCCTCAGTTTTGTTAAACGTTGGTCTAAAGAATTTAGAGATCCGTATATTACTAAAACACTTTATACAACTTTGGTTAGACCTATATTGGAATATGGCTCTGTGGTATGGAACCCTAGCTACCAAATCCATTCTGACAAGTTAGAGTCGGTTCAAAAACAATTTTTACTTTTCGACTTAGCGCATTTCCGATGGGATTCTAGGGTAAGTCTACCTCCATACACTAGTCGTGTAAAACTTATTAATCTACCTACACTTTCTAGTCGTAGGGAAATGCTTGGCATAATATTCTTAGTGAAACTTTTGAATGGAACTGTTTGCAAGTTCTTTTCTCCTGTGTGATATTAAATTTGATATCCCGGTTCGCCTTTCGAGGCAGTTTAGACCTTTACTGCTAAAATCCTGTAGATCAAATTTTGAACTAAACGAGCCATTTCGCCGTATATGTCATGATTTTAATTCTCATTCCAGCACATTTGACTTATCTGACTCACTTTTCAAAATTAAAAAGACTTTATTGTTTTCTCTTAATAAATGAAAATGTAACAATTTATTATATTGTAACTTTAGATCTTAGCTGTTGATATTTTTGTTTCTGTAGCTGAGCAGTTTTAGATCTCAACAATTAAAAAAACTCTCTTGCCTTTTCTGACTCGGCTAATTCCGCACGTATGCGGATTGCGCCCCTGGCGTCGGTTGGGCGGGAGGAGGGTAATCGTTGGGTTATTATTATTATTATTATAAATATAGAAAGAGCACTAGAGCATTCAACAATTTCTCCAGAAACGCAATCGTTAACAATCTGGAGGCAGCTCGGATAGAGCCTGCCATCATCGCATGGATAAAAGCACTACTGAGCTGCAGGAGGATAAATGTGGAATCGAATGAAGCCAAACTGCTCAAATTAGCGAGCAAACAGGAACTCCTGAGGAGGTTGTGTATTGTCACCACTCCTATGGTCCCTTGTACCTAATGAGTTTTGATAGATAGAACTGATAGCCTATACGGCTATACTAATGACGTTGAAGTTCCTAGATACAATAAGTAACGTGGTGGACATCGCTCTAAGGGTCATACACCGATCGACGGTATCGGCCAATTTTGAGGTAAATGCCGATAAGATAGATATAGTACTTTACAAGGATGTATACAATTACGCCATGGAAATCCCGAGGCTAACAGTGTTGAATTAACAGTAAAGGAGCATACTAAGTACCTGGGAGTAATTTTGGATAGCAAACTGATACGTAAACTCAATGTGGAGGAAAGAGTGAAAAAGGCCAGTGCTGCCCTATATGAATGTAAGAAGATGCTAGGGTCTACATGAGGCCTATCCCCTGGCCTCATGCTTTGGTGCTTTTGCTTAACCGTGCTTTGGTGTGAAGGACCGCTGTCAGCAAAATCCCATACAGAAAACCGATGGTGCGGATACAGCGACTCGCTCTACTCTGCATGACGCGACCGCTTAGAACCACTCTAACAGCTGCACTAGAAACGTCACTCAACCTATCACCAATCGACATTGCAGTAGAATGCTCTGCAGCAATATCATCTGCAAGATTGGCGGCCTTAAAGGGGTTCTCTGTAGGAACCTTCGGGCACAGCTCAAAAAGCAAGGGGTTGGTGGATAAAATAGACCACATACCCTCACGCTTTATTTGGGAGAGAAGGTTTCAAGTCACACTAAAAGAGGTGGTGCAGGGGCATGCGACTCGCCAGCGGAACTTATAACATCTACACAGATGGATCAAAAATGGCTACTGGAGTGGGAGCCAAAATTTATTGCTCGAAGATGGTCACGAAAGCGGCTAGGATAGCTAACAACGCAGGAAACAATATAAATAGGGTAAATATACCAGTATATGAGTCGATAGCCAGCCGGTAATAATATCACATGGCCTTACGTCAGAGAATGTCGTTAGAAACAGGAAAGCAATAAATATTTTTTTTACATTTCTTTATTTATTGTATCCGTTATTTTTTAGGCTAACAACATGTAATAAAATCTTAAATCTATTTAAAACTTAACAACCTACTTTGATACTTTGCCCTTTATAAGGCTGGTAGAGTTCCTCTTTTTAAGCGGGTTAATAACAAGATTATAGCAAAATATTAGCTAATGGATTCGAATGTTCCCGGAGTTTAAGTTCGTATTTCTATCTGCTGTCCCCTACTTCCTCCTACCATAGGAATACCAAGACCTTTGTGAATGTTTTCATTTCGAAAGTACCATGGTGAACCCGTTATCGCTCTGCACAGATGAATACCATACATATAATTCGGCTTTATCACCGCTTTGTACAGCAGAACTTTGTTGTCAAGGTTAAGTTTATAAATTTTATTTAAGGAAGTCATCCCATGTGACGCCCTGTTTTTTTGGGAATTTTTATGAATTTATTTTCTACGACCAGTTTATAATCATTCATTAACATATATTTCAACAGTATAAATATAAATTTTGAGCTAAAATTTTGTGTAGTCGCAATTCCTCCACGATTCCGGCGGTGATTGGCTTATCTGATACAAAAAAAAATTAGCGGCGGTTTAATCTGTAAGCTAAATGTTCGGAATAGACTATTATCAAATGAATATACCAAAAATTGGACTTTTGGTAGAAAAATTTTGCGTTTTTTTTTTTTGGGAATTTTTGATTGTTTTTGAGATACAATAGAGGAAATTTTTAAGAACACAGTTTTGAGAAAAACACGTTTCAAGCCTCAAGTCCGCTTAAAGAACAGCCGAACAGCTCCTTCTTCTAATTGCTGCCTCTTCGAATTTTTAAAAATGACTTTACTAACGTATTCTAGACATGTTAAGAAAGCAATTTATGAAAAAAAAAGATTTTTTGAGCTATCACATGGGATGACCACCTTAAAAGCCAGTTTAAATTTGCTGTTCTTAATGCTAATTATTTTGCTGGATATACCATACGTATGTTTTCTCCATGTAAGCCTTCTGTCCAAGTGAATGCCAAGGTTACATCATTTGCTAGTGGTACTAAGATGTTATTCATTTTATTCGGCTGACACATTTTTTGACTTAGTGAAAATGCAGTATGCTCAAACTTTTGTTCCTTTACATATATTCGCCAGTTGACTATCAATACTTCGACCAAAGCTAAATACTCCTCTAGTATTTATGTATGCATCATACAGTATCCCCCACTTATTTGATCCCTGGTTAATTGATTTTCCCGCTTATTTGAATCACCTGATCGGTCAAAAATATATGGAATGGCATGTTATTTCTCGTAGATTGAACAATACGTGGTTTGTTTAAAAAGTATCTCGAATTTTGAATTTTCGCGGGCTACGTGTATTTAATTTTCGATTGTTTTGTTACGTTATGTTGGTATTCATATCCCTTACTTATGCTAACAAGTTCAGCCATTTTAAATGTTTTATTAATTTTTGATAACTGTTTTGCTTGGACGCGTTTTGGTTCGTCTCCAATTTTTGCTTATTTCAAAAAATAGATCAAAGAATTTGTATAAAATTTTGTATGAAAAACAAACTTAAATGCCGAGTAGAGAATGTTAATGAATAGAGAAGCAACATGTTAACTGTGCTAAAATGTTAATTACGATGAGGGAACATCGAAAACGCGTAAGTTCGAAAATAAAATTTCACCACCCTGTCAGGCGACGCAGCGAATTACACCTCTATAAGCAAAATGTATATACATATATTTGCGCAGATTTTATTTGGTATGCGCATGAACAAAAATTTAAGTATTGTAATAAAAAGGGAAATAATTGACTTCTGACAAGAATATATAAATAATGAGGGAAATAATATGAAAATATAGTTAAAATATCATTTAATAAAAAAGGGTTATAAAAATAAAAAAGAGTATATAAAAATATCTGATAGGATTTGAACTTAGGCAAAATATTTCACGTTGCAATAAGTAAGTGTGTTATACAAGCAGCACCGCAGACGATATTTGAGCAATTTTGTCTAATCTGTGAACTCAAACAGCTATTGTTGTTTACTTGCTTCAAATATTCATATATTTATAAATGAATATTCTTGAAATTGCCTTCCTTCATTCGCATGTCCAAATGTATTTACATATATGTACAAATGTATGTCCCTCAATATGTCTTTCGCAAAAAATTAAACATTCGCGCAAGTGACAAAAAACGTAGAATTCGAACTATGAACTCGCGGCATATTTTCTAAGTATTTCATATTACAACGACAACAAATTAATTCGTTCATAACTCTGCGCCGCGCTATTGCACCTGGGCAACCACATTTGGTTTTCATATGGATTCCTAGGCAAATGTGCGAAATTAACTTTATAAAATGAATGAATGAAATGAATTTGAATGGTTTCAATAAAAAAATTGTAGAATTTGACCACTGAAAATCTGCATGTTGCCCACAAGCTGCTGCCTTACTACGATGCTAAAAATCAGAAATTGAAGAATTTGTCTGATGTTCCCTTCAGAAGGAGAACTGGCAACATGACCTATTAGTGAGTTAAAATAATATTTTAATTTATTTCATATTACTCATTATATATGAAATTATATAAAAAAAAATTATATAAAATTGCCCTTTATATGAAATTCCTTATTACTTCTATTAGTTCTAATCACATTTCATATGGTGTTTATGTTATATATAGCAATAAAATTTAGTCCAAGTTAATGATCTAAGTCAAAAAGATACCAAATTTGATCGTAATTTATTAACGAATATTTACTTTACTTCGAATATTGGATGTTTAAATCTTTCGCAACATGTTACTACAGAGTATAATAGTTTAGTTCACCTAACGGTTGTTTGTATCACCTAAAACTAATCGAGTTAGATATAGGGTTATGTATATGTATATAAGTGATCAGAATGAAGAGACGAGTTGAAATCTGGGTGACTGTCTGTCTGTCCGTCTGTGCAAGCAACTTGAGTAAAAATTGAGATATCTTTATGAAACTTTTTACACATGTTTCTTGGTAACGTATAACGGTTGGTATTGCAGATGGGATAATCGGACCACTGCCATGCCCACAAAAAGCCATTATTCAAAAACAAATAAACTGCCATAACTAAGCTCCACAATAAGATACAAGGCTTTTTTACTATTTGGTATTATTAGAATCACATTAGAGAGGGCCATCTGCGGTTAAATTTTTTTAAAGTGGGCGTGGTCCCGCTCCCTAATAGCATGCATATCTCCTAAGCTGCTTAAGCTATAATAACAAAATTCATTGGAAGCAAATGTTTTTAGCACTTCTATTGACGGTGTGAAAATAGTTGAAATCGGGTGGCAACTCCGCCCACTCCCCATATAACGGTACTGTTAAAAACTACTAAAAGCGCGATAAATCAAGCACTAAACACGCCAGAGACATTAAATTTTATCTCTGGAATGGTATAAGATGACTTTTTAGGAACCGCGTTCAAAATTAGACAGTTTCCACGCCCACTTTTAGGTTAAAAACTCATATCTTTCCCATATAACACCATTTTAAATTCCATCTGATTCTCTCGCTTTCTACTATGCAAATCAAGTAACAATGATTGTATCGAGGTGAAACTTTGCGCGAATGAAATAAAGTATGCCACATTGTTATCAAAAAATGGCTAAATCAAATCAAAACTGTTCAAGCCTCTAGGTACTGAATGTGTGGACCCCAGTTCCTATAGTTGACTTTTTACCAAAATATCGGTCAATGTGTAAGGTATAATATTGAAATTCATTTAATATTATAAATAAATGAAACTCTCGATAATAGTATGTTTGTGTCAAAAAATGGGTTGAATCGGATCAATACTTCCTATGGCCTTAATATACCTAATATAAAGATTTTTGATATATTTATTTATACCGCATATATCGGCCAATATGTGAGTTATCTCAATGAAAATGAGAGAGCGTGTTTTACTCATAACAAGGTGTCTTTGTGCATAAAATAGTGGTAATAATGAAATCGGGTGAAAATTTTACCTAGCCCCCATGTAACTAATATCAGGATTTTCGAACATTCGTCTGATCTACTCCATATGATTGGTGATGGTATGTGAGGTACCTTAATGAAACAGTGGGAGCATTTTATTAGTCTGTGGCATGTTAGAAGTATGTGGTACAGTTCTATGTCGAATATGTCGGTCAGTGAGTATATTTTTTTTTTCTCAGACGACTATACCATTTCACTTTGCGAGAGTATAAAATGTTCGGTTACATCCGAACTTAGCCCTTCCTAACTTGTTTAATATAAAGTTTTGCCAGCACCTGAGGTTATTATGAAAATAATGGGATTTACATGTTTCACCATGCAACGGAAAGTGAAGACTCTTCACTTTTTGAGGAATATTGAAAATCTGTTCCTGCATCTGAAATAAGTGAATTACAATAATATTAGATGAAAGTAAGTAGGGCAAATTAATCAAAGCCAAATTGAGCTGCTTCAATCATATAAACAGAAAACATCGCAGAAGAAATATGGTAATTGGCTTTTTTGTCTTCTTTGTTGTCCATATAATCGAACACTACTCTATGTTGTCATTAACTAACGTTATTTCTGAATGTATAATGCATAATTCTACTCCAATTTGATATGCATGTATGTAATATTTTGTCTTTAGAATTTTAAGAAAATATTGTTATACATTGTCACCGATGAGGTGGGACGAATTTAACGCATATTTGGTTTATGGTTTCTTTCTAAATACACAAACATTTAAATTATGCACTTACAAAGAATTATAATATATTTAACTTACCGATGACAAAGCTCGAATATGATTTAGCAGAACTTATATGCACAAATATTGTCATTTACCGTACAGATCAGCACAGGAGAATAGGGGAACTGTACACTGCAGTTTACAAACAACAAGCATGTAGATAACTTAACATATGTATTGTAGTTTGTGCCTACCTGTTTATGCGAAGGGAGAATGGCAAACATATAAATCGCACAAACAAGGAAACATAAACTTTATAGCGGGAAATGTATGTATGTAAATGGTGGTTAAATTTCACATTCCACACAACCCTATCATCACGATCACACCACACATGAAGACACACTACACACCACACCGAAGGAGGTAAAAAGGGGACGACGAGCGACCACCAGCTCTCTTTGCGCAACGTCATCAGTGAATTCGCTATCTCCGCTACCAACCGTCAAGACTTTCGAATCTTAAAATCGTTGTGTTAAATTTTATCAAAAAAAGTTATAAGCTATATTTAAATTTCTAAAAAAACAATATTATTACTTTTAGTGCTCAATTTACATTGATTTAGGTGTTAAACCAATAAAAGGATTGTGGACAATAACATTTAATAAAGAAAAAAAAATAAAATTTTTTTTAATTTAAACCTTAAAAAAAAGCGTTTTGTGAAGAAAGAAAAAGGAAGTAATAATGTCATTGGTGAGTGCTAACCTGGTAACAAAATAAACATTGGTCCTTCGAGCCTTACGGAAAGGCACTATTAGGAAAAAAAAAATAATAATAAATAATTAAATAAAATAAAGTGCAGAGATCAAATACTTACATACAATACATATACCTAAATCAAAAAAAGCAGTGTACAGTGAAACAAGCAAGTGCGGTACAAGTGAATATACATCTTATATATATAAAAAAAATAAATAAAAAAATAAAATAAAATAAAAAAAAGTACCGAAGACAAAAATATACATATATATACATTCAGTGTCGTAAAAATAAATACATATATACAAATTGTGCGGAAAAATAGATAAAAAGATAAGATATAAATACACAAAAAAATATATATAATAAAATACATAAAGAAGTGCAACAAACCTTTCACATACTGTCTGTGAACAAACATAAAACATATAAAATAACACAAATTAAACGGGCGCGATTACTAAACATTCATACCAACATAATTATATAGTAACCGGGCGCGAAATAAAAAATAAAAACACACAAATCTTCTACAACAAACTAAGGAACATACCTGCGGTACAAAGGACAACAACAGCAAGCTCGGACAGTGGAGAGAGAAACAGACTTTTCGGCATTGGCACACATACACACATCTAAAACCCCCAAAATACCCTTGAGGCGGTACAAAGTGAGTCGTATCGATTCCTTTTACTTATTTATAATTTATTGGCATATATGTATGTTAAAAGTAATAAAATCGGCTTATATTCAAATATAGCGGTTACGGCCAAACTGTTTTAACGTACGGTTAATTTCGAGAAAACCGAATACAGTTTGGTGCATTATATACAATATATATATATATATATGTATGTATGTATATATGTATATACATATATATATATATATATAAATCATATTTATTTTAAAGAAACCAAAGCCTATACATGCTTACCTTTGTGTATCCAAACACACAAATTTAATAAACACAAACAAAAAAATAAAAATTTTCAAGTACTTACTTGACCACTTTTTCCGGCAATACCCCTTATGTTTAATAAATCATAAGCAGGATTGCGAAAAATAAGTAAGCAAGGCAAATTGAAAAAATAAATAAAATTCAAACGAAAAAAAAAAGAGAGAAAAACATACATACATATATGCACGATTACTTGCCAAGTACTTACAAATATATACTATATATATATATTTCATTTAATATACGTTTATATACGTAACTAACAAAGTTACGAAGAGAATAATTCTTAACATATATACACGAACGGTACGAACTATAAAGTGTGTACCTGCACATTGTTTATTTTCTTTTCCCGCGTCATTCCTCTAGCCAACCTAACAAGCATACATACACACGGCTTAAAATTTGCCTATGTCTGTATACCCTACACACATTGGGTACATTACTTAAAATTATTTTAATTAAAAATATTGCTAATAATAAAAGACTTTAAACAAAATAATAACAAAATTTCCGAACACTAAGCGTTGCGGTCCATAAGTAGGAATTATTAAATTTTTAGACAGAATTAAAATTTATTACAACAAAAAACAAAGACAAAGTTATACTTGGTGGGAATAGCGCATAACTAGCACACACACAGTTGTACATATATTCAAAGACCGTATCGGCACTTTTCTTGCAATACCCCTTGTTCTTGTTAAAACACAAACAAGCAGGATTGCAAACAAAACTTTTAAGCATATTACATATGCACAAAAAAAACGCACATAATGTGCACGCTTATGTACAAAGGTTAATAACCTCATTTTTAATGCGGTAATATACACAATTAAAATACATACAAACGAGTACGTAACAATAAATTATAAAATACAAAGAGAAAAAAAAAAAGCGGAACTAAATAAAACCCGATAATAAGAAAAACGAAATACGCGTTTGTTATTGGCGAAGTCCGGAAAAAAAAATATACTATTTATCTAAAAGGTAATCTCTTCATTTATCCAATATCATCAGTGTACACTGAGAGAAAAAATAGATAAAATATATCTAAACAAAAAAAAAAATTCAATTTTTAATTTTACTTTCAGCTTTTTAAATGAACGCAGATTCTAAGGAATCTAAAGCAATTCAACATCTAAAAGTACCAAAAATGATTTCGGACGAAAAGAGTCCATGTACACCTGCAGAAGCGACACGCTCAAAGCAAGGTGCTACAAAACAAAAAAAGATAAAAGAAATTTCATATACCAAATTCATTGCAGAGAGTGACAGTCTAATACGATACTGCACTCGATTTTCATCTTCGCCGATTCAGGACAATTCTGAATCGGTATTAGAAATTAAAAAAGACAATCTTGACAATTTTTGGACACGTCTCCAAGCTGCATATGATGCAATCGTAGAATCTGACGACTCAGATCTACCTGAACATTTTATATCCTCAACTTACTCCAACTACGAAAACTGCTTAGACCAGTTTGAAGAAACAAAGGCAATGATTTCGGATGAATTTTAAATTAATTAAAGTAGTTGCACCTACTCCACAACGGAGAGTAGAGCTGCCACAAATTCAATGTCAACAGTTAAATTCAGGCATTCATCTCAAGGTGCCCGCATGTGACACAGAAATCTTTCATGGTGGTTATGAACAATGGCCGTCCTTCCGAGACATGTTTACTGCCGTTTACATAAACCATCCAAAATTAACAAATGCTCAAAAATTGTATCACCTTCGATACAAAACAAAAGGTCAAGCAGGCGTAATAGTAAAACAGTTCGCACTAAATGACGATAATTTCAATTTGGCTTGGGAAGCTCTTAAATCAAGATTCGAAAACGAAAGAATATTGGTCGATAAACAAATATCGATATTAATGAACTTGCCAAAAATTCAAAAGGAAACAAGTGAAGAATTTATCAAACTTCAATCCACTGTTTCAAATTGTTTGTCGGTTTTATCGATACAGAATATTCCAACAGACAGCTGGGACCCTATACTGGTAAACATATGCACTGCCGCATTACCAGAAAAATCATTACTTCTATGGGAGCAATCGCTCTCATCACGAAGAAAATGCCCCACGTGGCAACAAATGAAAGATTTCCTAACTACCCAGTACGAAATCGCAGAAAGGGTAGATAAAAAAAATGGTCAGAACGAAAACTGTTCAACACGACCTAAATAGAAGCTTCCACAGGCCACAAGCCAGTAGCAACAACAATTTAAATAGAAGCTTCTTCAGAAATCAAACGTTCACATCCGAACAGTACAAACAAACGTCATGCGAACTGTGTACAGGGGGGCATAAGCTCAAATCTTGCGAGAAATTCAAAAAAATGAATATTACCGATCGAAACGATTATGTACGAACAAAAAGGCTTTGTACAAATTGCCTATCAAATGTATATACACTTAAAGAGTGCGAAAGCAGATTTAATTGTGTTTATTGTCATAAACGACATCATTCTATGCTTCATTATAACACATTTTCCAGCTCACCCCCAAACAGCGCAAATATGAAAAGAGCCACGGGTTTAGTTGCAACAGCAAATCCCGAAGTGCGAAATCCCGAAAATTGCCAAGAAGCACCATGCTGCTCAAAGGCATTAAAAACCCAAACGCTACACAGCGAAATTCAAAGTAGAGTACTACTACCCACAGCAGTCGTCTCCATCGAACACCGAGGAGAGCTGTTTAAACTTAGAGCCTTAATAGACCAAGGATCACAACGATCTTTCATAGCGTCTAGGGCTCAAAATAGGCTACAACTGCCGACAAAACTAGCCAATTTTGAAATCACGGGAATGGGCGGAAGAGTAGTCCAAAACTCAAATAAAATCTGCCCCATTACCCTAATTTCCCCCCAAGCGGATAAGCACATACAAGCAGAAGCTATAGTCTTACCGCAACTTACAAATATGCTTCCAAGCTATCACATAAATAGCAAGCATTGGCAAAAGGTTTCACACCTAAAGCTGGCAGATCCCAACTGCAACACTCCCGCTCAAATAGACCTTCTATTAGGCAGCGATCTCATACCACAGATAATACTCGAAGGTATTGAGAAAATTTCAAATACACTTCTGGCACAAAATACTATTTTCGGTTGGATCGTAAGTGGACTAGTTCCGGAACCAGTTACAACCATGACTACTCAGGTTGAGGAAATCTCAAACGAATACCTCAATTCACAATTAAAGAAATTTTGGGAGTTAGAAGAGCTCCCCCCTATATCAATTACAACCCCAGAAGATCAGTATTGTGAAGACTTTTACAAAGCCACAACTACTAGATCAGATAATGGTCGGTACGTCGTACGACTACCACTAAAACAACAATTTCCCAACACAATCGCCTTAGGTCACTCTCGCACCTCTGCAATACAGCAGTTTCAAAGTATGGAAAAAAACCTACTTAAAAAAGGCGAACTCAAACCAGTATATGATGGTGTGATGGAAGAATATCTCCATTTAGACCACATGGAGGAAGTAAGTCCATGTGAAAAAATCATAAATGGCAAATATTACTCATTTTACTTGCCTCATCACGAAGTAGTAAAGCCAGACAAAAAAACAACTAAAGTAAGAGTTGTCTTTAAGGCATCAAGATCTACTAGCTCGGGGAATTCCCTAAATGATATTCTATTTACGGGACCCACGCTCCAACCAGATTTAATGCTACTCATTTTAAATTGGCGTATATTCAAATACGTATTTAACGGAGACGTCGAAAAAATGTATAGACAAATAGTCGTACATAAAGACGATCAAGATTTTCAGCGAACTATTTTCCGAAAATCTCCCAATAGTCCACTCCGCGACTATAAATTGAAAACAGTTACCTTTGGTGTCAACTGTGCTCCATATTTAGCCATTCGAACACTCCACGAATTGGCAGAAAACACCAAGTCAGAATTTCCTCTGGCCACCCAGGTGTTAAAAACACAAACGTATGTAGACGATATCCTGTCCGGAAGTCACAGTCTTCCACAAGCATACGAGTCACTAGCACAGTGACACAAGCCCTCAAAACCGCAGGGTTTCCATTAAAAAAGATAACGGCGAACCACCCTAATATCCTAAAGGACATACCTAAAGAAAATCTGTTGGATACTAATTTCCTTAAATTCGAAAAGGAAAGTACAACAAAAACTCTGGGGATCCAATGGAATGCGATATCTGACCAGTTTTCATACACTACAGAGTCAATATCTGCATTATCTGCCATAACAAAGCGGCAAATTCTATCCTCTGTGGCGAAACTTTTCGACCCCGCAGGATGGCTTTCGCCAGTTATGATACAAGCCAACATTCTAATACAAGAATTATGGTTAGATGGTACCGACTGGGACGAACAAGTAAAACCACTTCGTTTAGAAAAGTGGTCCCAGTTTGCGAGCAATCTTCATGATATCTCACAGATACAAATCCCACGATGGGTAAATTATGCCCCAGAGCACAAAGTCGAACTACACGGCTTCTGTGACGCTTCTGAAAAGGCATATTGCGCAACTATATATGTTCGCACACAAAGCGACACTGCGACCACAAGCCACTTATTAGTAGCAAAAGCAAAAGTGGCTCCTTTAAAAACAATAAGTCTACCACGACTTGAACTATGTGGAGCGCTACTACTAGCCAAACTCGTGTCCATCGTACAAACGCATTTAAACATGGCACAATATAAATTATATCTATGGTCCGATTCTGAAATTGTACTAGCCTGGTTAGAAAAACCACCATATGCATGGAAGACGTATATTTCCAATCGAACGTCTCAAATACTTGACCTAGTGGGATCAGCCACTTGGCGACACGTAGCCAGTGCTGACAATCCTGCCGATCTAGGTACAAGAGGGTGCAAACCCCTGCACCTTGTCGCCACCACCCTCTGGTCGAATGGCCCCCAATGGTTAACAGAATCTCCTGATTCTTGGCCACAATCGCTCATGCGCAATATAATTGCGCCAGAAAGTCGAAAAATCGACTCCTTTCACGCAACATTGCAGGATAATGACATCCTTGAGCGATTTTCCTCGTATCCCCGAGCCCTCAGGGTAATCGCATACATGCTCAAGTTCATAGAGCGACTCAAAATTAAACTTAAGGGAGTAACCTCTTAAGATTCTCAATGCGATACAGTGACGCACCTAGACTTACAAAAAGCAAAGGTCGCTCTTCTCGCATCTACTCAAGCGCGTTACTTCAACCGAGAAATATCATTACTAAGAGTTTCGAAGCCGATTGATAAAAAGAGCTCACTGTTAGTACTAAATCCATTCATAGACACGAAAGGTCTGCTTCAATTCAAGCCTAACGTTTAACGAACGCCATCCCATAATTATACCAGAGAAGTCTCAACTTGCCATATTACTCATCAATTATATCCACATATTAATGCTTCATGCCGAACATCGTCTCATGCAACATATGGTCCGCCAGGAATTTTACATTCCCCGACTTAAGCCCCAAATAAAGAAGTGCATTTTCTTGTGCAAAATCTGTACCACGCACAAGCAAAAGATGAGAACACAGATTATGGCAGCACTTCCCCCGGAACGCTGCAACTTCGCTCTGCCTTTCTCCATCACAGGTGTCGACTTTGCTGGGCCTTTTCAAATAAAGGCGTCCATGTTAAGGTCTCCCACTCTGATGAAAGGCTATGTGGCTGTTTTTGTCTGTTTTACGACAAAAGCAGTGCACCTTGAGCTTTGTACTAATCTGACGAAGGAGGCTTTCCTTGCGGCATTTGCCCGCTTCGTCGGACGACGCGGCTTTCCATCGAAGATCATGAGCGATAATGGTAAAACATTTATCGGCGCTCAAAGAGCCGCCGAAAAACAATTTGTGGACTTTATCAAACAAGTCTCACCTGAGATTGTACAAAAGTACGCGCCCCAAGGCATTAATTGGCAATTCATCCCCCCAAGCGCTCCTCATATGGGTGGTTTATGGGAATCAGCTGTAAAAAGCTTCAAATCCCACTTCAAAAAAGTAGCTGGAAATTACAAATTCAATTACGAAGAATTTACAACATTACTAATCCGTATCGAAGCCGTTCTCAATTCACGGCCACTAACGACACTCTCGCAAGATCCCTCAGGTTTGACAGCCCTAACTCCAAGGCATTTTCTCAAAGCAACACCCATTCTGGCCATACCTGAGCCAGGCGTGGAGTCGCTATCCTTATTAAATCGATGGGAAAGAATCAAAATTCTCCATCATGACTTTAGCCGTCGATGGAAAGAAGAATATTTAAAGGACCTCCACAAGAGGTACCGCTGGAAAACTGCAGAAAAAGCGCCAAAGTTTGGAGATTGCGTCCTAATCCATGATGATTGTCTCCCCCCACAGAATGGCGGCTTGGCCGCATAGAAAAGCTTCATTCCGGGTCCGACGGTCATATCCGAATAGTATATCTCCGCACGCAATCGGGAACGCTAACCAGGCCGCTCATGAAACTTTGCTTCCTGGCCACCGACCGTACTACCGAAACTAAAATGGTATTAAATTCAAATAAATCGAATCAATAAACCCGCAAATAAATAAAAATAAAAAACGTTAACAACAATTCCAAACCAAACAGAAATGGTCGATCAATATGCCGACCCACGCGTGCCACATCACGTGGCACAATTGCCCATATTCAATTATATGCCACAAACATATACTAAATCTAATCTTTTCACACAGATTAATATGGACGTGGAAATGCCGACAAATCCAACGCCAACCGTTCGATCGGCTATCAACGTGCCACGCACTGGGCCGATTCCAGCGCCTCGAGCCACCGCTGCAACAACTGTCACAGCTGTCGCGCGGAACACAGCACAACCACCGCCAGCGTCGCCATTGGTGCCACCGGAGCCGCACCGCACCCGATGTCCGCTGTGTCGCCGCTCACACCGGCTACAGCACTGTAGCATCTTCAAATCCATGCAACCCAGTCAACGTCAGCGGGTAGCCCAGGCGCATGGACACTGCCTCAATTGCCTGAGTCTCACCCTTACGACGCAAGAGTGTGACTCGGAGTGTTCATGTCAATTGTGCGGAAGGCTACACCATACGTTCCTTCACCGCACCTCCAGGCGCGATGTTCGGCGACCACCCGCACCACGCAGTCACGGCGCTGTCAGGCGACCGCCGCCCAGCCACCCGATACAACATCAACGCCCAGCTGCCGCTCCACAGTATCGTCCAAGGAATGTAAGGAACGAAACACCTGCACGGCGCCGACGGCCCAGACCATCATCCCGCCGCCCGTCATCAGTGAAATCGCTATCTCCGCTACCAACCGTCAAGACTTTCGAATCTTAAAATCGTTGTGTTAAATTTTATCAAAAAAAGTTATAAGCTATATTTAAATTTCTAAATAAACAATATTATTACTTTTAGTGCTCAATTTACATTGATTTAGGTGTTAAACCAATAAAAGGATTGTGGACAATAACATTTAATAAAGAAAAAAAAAAAAAAAATTTTAATTTAAACCTTGAAAAAAGCGTTTTGTGAAGAAAGAAAATGGAAGTAATTATGTCATTGGTGAGTGCTAACCTGGTAACAAAATAAACAAGTGGAATGTGAGACAATTCAAGAGCATATAAAGAAATTGGAATTGAAACATACAACTGTAAAAGAAACATTTAAATTAAATATAATATTAGGGGGGGCCCGATTCAAACTGATTCACCACCATCAATGTATATAACTTACTTTCTTTTACTCGGCGAGTCAATGCAGGAAGATATTCAGTAACCCACCTGTTCCAAAAATTATCCCTCAATTGACACGCGCCACTGCTTGCGTGATACACACTGTGTCTACTATCGGAGTGTGTGCTACATTTGCGACTCCCAGAATGAAATCATTCGGAGTTATCGGCTGCTCCTGGTCCGCGGTGATGGGCAAAGCGTTAGTGGCCGAGAATTAACGATGTTCTCAGCTTCAATAAGAAAAATATTCAGGGTATGCTCCCTTGGTGCAACTTCTTTCAAAGAGTGACATAAAACTCGCTTGACACACTGTACCATTCTCTCCCATGCACCACCTTCCGATGGATTAAATGGTGAATTAAATACCCACTGGATATTTTTCTGTGATAATTCACTTTGTAGACGTACGCAGGCGAATACTTCTGTGGATCGCTTGGCTTCTCGGTCAGCACCAACGAAATTCGTTCCATTTTCCGACCTAATCCTTAAGGGCATACCTTGTTGGTTCACAAAATACGTATAGCAATGATACAGGAGTCGGTACTCAAGTCATGAGTCAGTTCTAGGTGCACAGCTCCCACAGTAAGGCACGTAAATAGTGCCACCCATCTCTTCTCAGTGCTACGTCGAATAGTGACAGTTAACCAAAGTAATGGAGTCCTGTGTAGCTAAACGGTCTCACATAGGGAGTGAGTCGGTCCACAGGAAGCAAACCCATCTATGGAGCTACCAGAGCAGCTTAATTTAAACGGCATACACCACAACTGACAATCACACTACGCAACAAACTTCTTAGTCGTGGCAGCCAATAATTGCGACGGATATCTCCAATGGTAGCTTCTAAATTCTGGTGGTACATGAGGCTGTGATGATGTAACACTAACAGCCTTATAAATGCATGATTTGGCGGAAGAATAATACGACGCCGTGCGCTAATTGGTCTATGTATGGCGAAAGTTGTAATAACGGGCTGTTAGTGGAAATTTCCTGACCGTTTTCGATGGACTGGGTCTCTGTTGTATACACTTCACGTTGTACTAGGCGGCATAAAAGGCTTTTGGCAGTCTCTACTTCTTTAGCGGTTAAACCATAGCATTGGTATAGCTGTCCGCGACGGCGACAATTGTTGATAAAGCGTAAAAGCCAGGCAACAGCTCTTACCAATCTTTTAAATGAAGAGAAATTATTAAAGTTCAAAAAATTACGACTCACGAGGACTAATTCAAATTTAGACTGTAGTTCTTCATCAGGTTCATCATTTCCAACGACTATGACATCTCCGGAAGGGCAAACTTGCTCATCCTGCTGTAGGAATGGGGGACCACGGGACCAACGCGTCACTGGACTAAAATTCATGCAATCATTTATACGAGTAGCTTCGTCAGCTGCGTTGAGCTTCATTTCCAATTGGAAATTGTAGTGTATGCTATTTTATGCTCTACGAAAGGCTTGTAACGACGGTGCTCACTTCGAATCCATTTGATATCCGTTTTTGAGTCATTCCACAGAATGCAGTCTGTGTGCATGAGACTAGTGCCTAAAACAGTTACCTGGAGATCAAGCCATGGCACGGTAAGAGTTTTCATTGGCGCGCATTTTGACTTAGAAGAAACGAATGTTACATCAATTTTACCCGATCAAGTTTGCGATCGAAGATAGGCAACAGCGGCGAAGGCATCTTCACTAGCGTCGACAAATACGTGAAGCTGAAGTATTTGAGGTATTTCCAAAATAAAGACGAGGTATGGCGTATTT
Source organism: Bactrocera oleae (assembly GCF_042242935.1). Classification (NCBI taxonomy): domain Eukaryota; kingdom Metazoa; phylum Arthropoda; class Insecta; order Diptera; family Tephritidae; genus Bactrocera; species Bactrocera oleae. Next base: position 31,702,873 of record NC_091537.1, read on the forward strand.
CGCAACCTCTGGTAGTTGCTTACGCCACTTCTCCCAGACAGCGTTAATGTCGTTTGGCAACGGGTCATTCCACTGAATGTCGTGTTTCCATAACTCACGCATAAGTATTTGGCACAAATGACTAAGTTGCTCCTAAATCCTAGAGGGTGGAAAATCGACATAACACTGCTTAGGAGTTCTCTTTTAGTAGGACGTCTTTCTCCTTTACCACTGCTTCACCAACGTTATGGAATTTCAATTTAAAACCGAAACAATCTGACGATGACTGCCAAAACAAACCAAGTACCCGCTCTCCAACGAAATCTTCTTTATTATCAATTGGACGTGAGACATCAGTACCGTTGAGTGCGTCAACTACTTTCGATGCATTGGATGTAAAATTGCGAAGCTCAAAACCAGCATCCCAATCCGCTCGGGCCTCTTGGGATATAGAGATAGCCTCCTCTTCCGAGCAGAAGCTATCAACGAAGTCATCGACATAGTGGTGGTCCAATATCGCCTTAACCGCACGGGCAGTGGTTCTGCGATCATCTTGGTGCTTCAATGCGTTTACTTTTTTGCCATAATCTGCGGCACATGGTGAACAGGCAGCACCAAACGTCATCACGCACATTTTGTAAACGTCCGGGGGATGAGAAGCGTCACCATCACGTCAGAGAAACCGCTGTGCGCATCTATCGTCTTTTCATATAAGGACTTGGTGAAACATTCTCCTTCATGTCTCCACATACGCCGATCGCGCCTTCAAGAAAGTGGAATAATATCGGCGGCAAAGGCCGATATTCTTGTGGACCCTTCAGGAGCTGTGAATTGAGGGAGATTCTATTTACCGCAGCAGCGGCGTCAAATACTATGCGTAGCTTTTCGGGTTTGTTGGGATTGGCAACGGCAAAGTGCGACAAATACCAAGTCTTAGGGGTAGGTATAGCTGCTTCTACTGGCGATAGTTTCAGGGCATATTTCTTTCTGTAGTAGGCGGTCCTTGCATTGAGTGGCGAAAATTGCATTTCGAAGCATTCTTTGCTCTACGCTGACTAGACGTTTCAACGCCATGTTGTAGCTGTCAGGTAACCTTACGTTGTCAGTTCTCCATATGAGACCTGTTTCAACGCGGCATATGGCGGACTTCAGGATAGCTCTGACCCGAGTGTCCGCTTCACTCTCTATAGGGAGTGCGGCTCTGACACCGAAATTCTCGGTCTTGAAGAAGTCAGCTACCATATTGTGGAGAGACTGATCAGCTTGGCGGTTCATAAACAAACACGATGCTGGGGATGGTAGGGTAGTTGAAGTTGGGCCAAACACCACCCATCCCAACTCCGTATTGGCAATAAATGAACCATGCGGGTTTACCTTCATAGTTGTCGATGGCAATCCAAAATGGCAATGATCAAGACCAATCAAGAGTCTGGGCCTGACCTGGGCATAAGGTTGTACTGGAAGCCGGCTTACATGTTAAAGTTGTGATTAAACTCTGTAGAGGAAGCTGCAAGTTTGATACAGCATACACATTGCGGAGTTTGTGTTGTTTCTGCATACCGACACCACTAATAAGCAAGTCTTCCACAAAGGTTGACTCCTGCGCGGCATGTTCTCCAAACCACTGAAACCAAATGTTGCTCACATCCACGCATCCCCAAGTCTCGAACAAGAGCACTGTCTGTCATTGTGATGGATGAACATTCGTCCGGGAGTGCGTAAGTGTCCACACGCCCTTGGTTTCCGTACAGGGTTACCGGCAAAATACGGAACAGAACTTTTGATGGTTGCTGGCTGTCGAGTGTATGCTGCGTTGATGTAGGCCTACGATTTGCTTGGGTATACGCAGGAGAGAAAGGCGTGGTTGATTGACTTTACGAATTTGTAGTATTCCTCACGGGTTCATGTAGGAGCTTATGATGCACTCTCCGGCAACCTTCAATTGAACATAGCTTGCGACGTTGGCAATTTCATGTATTGTGACCCGAATTGAGACAAGCAAAACACAAGCGATGTCGTTTCGCCTCTATCCATCTGTTTGGCACTGAATATTCTTGAAAACGCACACACTCTGCTGGCTTATGCTGCCCCTGACAAATTGGACATCTCATTGATCGTTGCTGCCGTACTGTGTGCAGAACCGGGCGGTACTTCCATTCCTTGGACGAAGTATCAACACAAACCGTACAAATTATATTGGCTAATTTCGATAACCATTCACTGAAATGTTTCATTGTTGCATATAGCTGTAGAAGCGCTGCGAAATTTGCCCACTCAACGCGTTTGCTCATAGGCAATTTTGACACAAGTTCGTCGAGTAATGTAGGGTTTGACAAATGTAATTCCCCACCATGTGTAGATTGCAAAAAGATATAGATGTTACATACATTTGTTGCAAATGGTATAATTTTCGACATTGCATTCTCCGAAATAGATCCACTGCGTCGGGCGCCCAAATCTAAATTTTAACAACTCAATTATATTGCCGACATTGTTCGGGTGGATCAGCAGTGACTTGATCGCTTCACGCGCGTAACCCTTCAGGCTGTTTAATACCCGTTGGTTATTTTCGGTTTGCTGTACCCATAAATCGCGGTTGACTCGATGAAAGCCGTATAAAATATTGGTCAATCTTCCGACTGTCCAGAAAAGTCTGGCAAATTCTGCAATTTCCTGAGCAAACTTGATGACTGAGCGGCTGTAGAACTTACATTTATATTGGCGAATGTAGGCATTGTCGTTGAATTAGACTGGATCGAAGGTGTATCCATCCCCAAATGAATTGAACTGTACATGTGGTTTGTAGCAGCTGTACCTATTCCAAAGTTTGGCGGAGTGTAATGGGAATCGGTAGGCTGCGACAACGGTACTGTACAGTTCACTATAGCCGACGAATGTTGTTCCGTTAATTGAACGGTTCCCAATTGTACTGTTGTCCTCAATGTTTGCGATAATGAAACCTCGGCGGCAACATTGTTGTTGGATGTATCCAAATTCGACGCTTCACCACGCGATTGGTGCTCCCTAATATCACACAAACTACTCTCTAGCATGGCAATGCGTTTCTGAAGAGCGGCAATAATAATTTCTTGACGTGCGAAGGCAGCTGATGATCCTCGAGTTATGGCCCCGGTGGCTGTAGGAGCGGCTGGTAAATCACTGGATACATTGGCAGCGGATGCATTACTACCCTGGCTGGGTTTTGATGATGCTCTAGTGGTGGCTTCGATGGCTGTAGGAGCAGCTGGTAAATCAGTGGCTATGTTGGCGGTGGCTGATGCATTGTTATCTTGGCTGGGTTTTGACGATGCTGCAGGTGATGAAGGAGCACTGCCATCCATGCCTGGCGAACTGGTTGAAGTCTGGCGGCGAGGTGACATACGCATCGAAAATTAATTTCACAAACCAAACACGCAAACGTTTGGTCATGAGAAATAAAGAATTTGTCATCGATGAGGTCGGGCGAATTTAACGCGTATTTGGTTTATGGTTTATTTCTAAATACACAAGCATTTAAATTATGCACTTACAAAGAATTATAATATGTTTAACTTACCGCGTGTGTCCTTCCACCTTCCTGGCTGGCTGATCGATGACAAAGCTCGAATATGATTTGCCAGAACTTATATGCACACATATTGTCCATTACCGTACAGATCAGCACAGGAGAATAGGGGTACTGTACACTGCAGTTTACAAACAACAAGCATGTAGATAACTTAACATATGTATTGTAGTTTGTGCCTACCTGTCTATGCGAAGGGAGAATGACATACATATACATTCAAATCGCACAAACAAGAAAACAGAAACTGTATAGCGGGAAATGTATGTATGTAAATGGAGTGTGAGACAATTCAAGAGCATATAAAGAAATTGGAATTGAAAAATACAACTGTAAAATAAGCATTGAAATTAAATATAACATTAGGGTGGGCCCGAATCTACACATACATATACAAGTATATGTCTTTAAATTAGCAAATTAATTATCAAATTTATAAATGGATTGTTATACAGAAAGAAAAATAGTAATATAATAAAATATGTATATTTATTTGTAACACTATTATTTTTAAAATTTGAAATGAAATAGTTTAAAATCCTTTTTATACTCTCGCAACCTGTTGCTACAGAGTATAATAGTTTTGTTCACCTAACGGTTGTTTGTATCACCTAAAACTAATCGAGTTAGATATAGGGTTATATATATATAAATGATCAGGATGAAGAGACGAGTTGAAATCAGGGTGACTGTCTGTCTGTCCGTCCGTGCAAGCTGTAACTTGAGTAAAAATTGAGATATCTTTATAAAACTTGGTAGACATGTTTCTTGGTACCGTGAGAAGGTTGGTATTGCAGATGGGCGTAATCGGACCACTGCCACGCCCACAAAACGCCATTAATCAAAAACAAATAAATTTCCATAACTAAGATCCGCAATAAGATACAAGACTGTTATTTGGTACACAGGATCACATTAGAGAGGGACATATGCAGTTTAAAAAGTGGGCGGTGTCCCGCCTCTAATAGGTTTAATGTGCATATCTCCTAAACCGCTAATGCTATAATAACAAAATTCCCTGGAAGCAAATGCTTTTAGCACTTTTATTGACGGTGTGAAAATAGTTGGAAACGGGTGGCAACTCCGCCCACTCCCCATATAACGGTACTGTTAAAATCTACTAAAAGCGCGATAAATCAAGCACTAAATACGCCAGAGACATTAAATTTTATCTCTGGGATGCTATTACGCCTATTTCCCATATAACACCATTTTCAATTCCATCTGATTCTTTCACTTTCCACTATGCATATCAAGCAACAATGATTATATCGGGGTAAAACTTTGCGTGAATAATACGTTTAAAGTATGCCACCTTGTGACCAAAAATTGTCTAAATCGAACCAAAACTGTTCAAGCCCCTAAGTACTAAATATGTGGACCCCAGTGCCTATAGTTGACCTTGTACCGAATATATAAGCCAATCCACAAAGAAATCTCAAACGAGTATACCATTTGACTTTGCGAGAGTATAAAATGTTCGGTTACATCCGAACTTAGCCCTTCCTTACTTGTTCTAAACTAACTTTGGTCGTCGTTGTAAAAGTAAAAAATGTCTGTAGATTGCTATCACTTTTAATTTAACACTGTTTAATAGCGAATACAGCAGTATTCCGAAATAACGAACACATTAATTGTCAGGCAAGTTCGTTACATCGAATTTTTCGTTAAGTCGAGTACTTACTTAAGTAGGTATGTTTTTCAATATAAATGAGGTAGTCGAAAATTGAAATATTTCTTTAAAAAGGAACCATTCAATGCGTTTATGCATGTTACCTCAAAGGAAGTAGTGTTCTTAAAAATAAATTCATGAGATCAAAGTATTTGTACATACATATATCAGTAATATAAGCTATTGCTATTTAAAAAATATATAAATCGTCGTTTGCTTCGTTGAAAAACGAAGATTACATTTGATGGCTTCTTTCTAAAGTTCAGTCAACAAGTTTTATGAATTCGAGATTTTACTAATTGCCCACTGGATACTTTGTTCGAAAACTTTCGGTATGAAATTTTGTTCAAACCATCCATTCAAATCGCTGACTGAGAAATAAAAATATTTATTTGAAAAGAAAAAATCAAGAATTTTATTCCATTCCTCATTGCCAAAGTATCCTCATCTTGCCTTAAGCATGACGAAAAAGAAAGATAATACTCTTCAATAAAATTACTCTGCTCTTACACTTACTTCTAAAGGAAATAAACACAAAGCATAAAGAAACATTAATATAGTAATTGTTTCTTTTGAGTTATTTTTCATGTCCTGTTTTGTATTCTGATTTCACCACTTTTTTTTCAGCTCTTTCTACATACATACATACGCATATGTCTTTTTCATGCTGTTCGTTAAACCGAATACTGACAAATCCCCATTGTTCGTTATTTAAGGTACTTAATATAAAAAATTTGCTTGTTCGTTATAAGCGGGTTTCCTTAAAACGAATATTCGTTATTTCTGTAATAAATTATCACAGAAAAATGTAAAGACAACAGCGAAAATTTGAGCTTGAAGAGAAAAAATTCTTGGCATAAAATATAATGTAATTCCACTTAATTACTTGTCTTATGCTGCGACTACATTTCCATCAGAATTAAGTTACCAGATGAGAAAATAAAAGTATAGTGTTTCACAAATGTCCCGAAACATTTAAAGTAATATAAAAACAAGAAAAAACCCCTAATTCCGTTTGCACCGGCAGCTATAATATCATTCACAAAAAAAATATAAGAACTTGATCGGTCAGTTTTTATGTCAGCTGTATGCTTTAGTGGTCCAATATCGGTGATTCTGACAATGTTCAGCTAGTTCGAGTATATACATACATATGGACAGACAGACGTACATGACTAAATCGACTCAGCTCATCACCCTGATCATTTATATATATATATTTTATAGGGTCTCTGACGTTTCCTTCTGGGTGATGCAAACTTAATATACCCAATTCAGGGTATAAAAATAGTTCTGCAATAATAGCAGATGCAACGAAACCAATATAAGGTTTTATATTCTTCAAAGTTTATGAAACGTAAAGATCTTATTTATGTGTGTTTTCGCAGTTATGCCGGTTTAGAAGGCTGTAATCTTTAAAATTTATACAAATAACCTTTATAATTATTAGTCCTATTTACAATACTACTTACGTACACTCGTGCCCCCCAAAAACTCGTCGTTTTTGATTCTACATAAGCTTTCATTGGAATACCACTTCCATTGGAATATTTCAGGGCGATTAGATACATACTCTGGTTGTGCACATAAAGTGGTTGAGAGTAAAAGAGTCAGTTAACAAAATAGTAGTTAGCATATCCGTTATTAATAATAACGGATTCGTTATTAATAATAACGGATTGTAAAGTAAAAAATACTTAATTTATGTAAATTAAGTTAATGTATGTAATGCTACGGTTATTAAATGAGTAAATGTTGCAAAAAGATATAATTGAAAAAAGACATGGTCCTAGTAAAACAGTGTGTGGAAAAATCAATATATTCCCATAACATCCAAGAGTGACAACAATAATATAAATATGAAAAAATGTAACTAATACAAAAATAAATTAAACAACTGAAATAAAATATAAAACAAAGTGCGATTGATGAAAATAAGTGAAAACAACAATATCAAATCAATTCGCAATTAAAAATTAGATCTCGGTACCTACTCCTACATATATACATACATACAAATATAAAGAATTCATATAAAATCTGAATTCAGATGACTATGAACGCAGCTCGCATAATGATATCAATGTTTAATATAAATGTAATATAATCATGCCAATCGAAGAATATTATCAAATAAATCTTAACAAAATAAACAGATAATTGTTTATATGCAAAAATCAAAGGATATATCCAATTGTACCGTTAAGCTGGATATTTCAACCGTATATTTTTTCTGCGCATTGAATGTTTCGTAATCACATTTTGATGGGCGTCGCGATCAGTCCCGAAACACGTCTTCTGCGACAAACCGCGGAAGCCGCCATACTCCTCCTAATTTTTACTCAGAATGTCTCACACATCAGCTGCGATTCCAAGGTTATCAACACTACAGTCGACGACGGTTATGCAAGTTGGGCTGCCACACAGACAACAGGTGTATTTGGCAGCCCATTCACAACAGCAACAGTAGACCTCGATACGCATCGCTTGGAAAAACGAATGGATTTGGAACTATGTTTGGGTAAATAAAGTAACAAACAACGAACATACATAAGCACATACTACATGAAGTGTTTTGATAGCGTGACGTTGATTTTAGGTATAGAATACCATTGTTTGATTTAAAATTGAAATTGAACGGCTGAGCGCTTCTTTACGCGTTTGAACTGGGGGCTTTTTATTCATTCCGATTTCTCATTGGTTGAATATTTGATGGGGCTTCTTATAATTTCCAATTGTAGTTTATTACTATGCATTTAATTGCTGGATTGTTCATTTGTATCTGCACTATTTGTATGATATATTTATATAACTTTACCAGGCAATCATTTAGTTTGCCTACTGAATGCCATTTATTCCGTCTGACTTCTAACTTTTTCAATATTTTTTCATTGTACGATCTATCGGACATCACGTCATAAAAAATATGCGCATGCAAGCTCTACTAAATGTTGTAGATTCAGTGTGGATTGCTGTAACAATAACAGCATATCTACCGTAGATATGCGAACCAGTTTCATACACCTACTTTTTTATTATTTTAAAAGAAAGTTTGACTTCCAAAGGATTTGCGGATTAACTGGCTTATTTCCAAAAGCATGTATGAGCTTTAGATGTACCAAGAGAGTTGCTTATTTCTTTCTTTGTTATTTTTTAAAACGAACGCACTTTGCTAATTATGTTGGAATAACTAACGTAACACTTCCCATTATTGTTGCGTTTCTGACTTTTTTACTCTTCAAGGTGCGTTCCAAAGTAAACAGTAAAAAAGTAACAAAGTAAACTCTAGCGGCGCCATCTATATGTCTAGGGCGTTAGAATCTGCTATCCTTTATCGACCTCCTAGATGAAACGTTTCAATTGAGGAAACATGTTTATGGCGATGATTGCCTATCCCGTAGCAGAGTGCACGAGTGGTTTCAACGTTTTCAAAGTGGTCGTGAGGACATAAATGAGAAATGAGCCCAAACCCAAAAAATCGCGCCTGGAGAAGTCAAAAGTGAACACAATGCTGATTTGTTTTTATGATTCCAAGGGTATTGTCCACAAATAATTTGTTCCACCCGGCCAAAACATTAATGCGGTATTCTACCTTGGAGTTTTGAAGCGTTTGGTGCGCCGTATTCGACGTGTTCGGCTCGAATATCGCGAAGATGGAAGTTGGTGTTTGTTGCACGATAATGCGCGGTCTCATCGATCGACGCTTGTGGCCGATTATTTTACCAAAACTCACATTTTAACAATCAACCACTCCTCGTATTCACCTGATATGGCACCGTGTGACTTCTACCTTTTCGGAAAAATGCATTTGCCGATGAAAAGAAAGCGTTATGCAGACGTGGAGGCCATTCAAAAGGCTTGCACCGGCATACTGGCGGCCATATCGGTCAACGAGCTAAAACACTCGTTCGACATGCTTTTGGACCGTGCAAAAAGCTGTATTAAAGGAAGGAGACTATTTTGAATAAAATTAATTGATTTTGCCGATAAAATTTGTTCTGTCTTTTTTTTAAAAGTCCTGTTTACTTTGGAACGCACCTTGTAATTATGTTTAAAAGTCATTGCCTTCTATGATAAATTTGACCGAACTTTACATTTACATATACATGTGTTAGTGTCCGACCGTTTCTCAATTTACTGAACTAACTGTATTTAATATACATACTTCAAAATAACTATAAAAGAAAACAAGTAAGGGAGGCAAAGTTCAGGTGTTACCGAACATTTTATACTCTTGCAATGTGGTAGGCCGAAAGAAGGTAAAATATTAAAAATGTTGCAAATGTGAATAAATTACAATCATATTTAATAAGATACTTATACTAGAGGCCATAGTCATTAGTTTCTATATTACATTTTGCCGAAATAATTAAATCGAGATTAACCTAATTAACTCAAATGTGTTATGTCATATAAACTCAACCAAACGTGCTAATAAGTCTGAAATTCTTATATTAAATACATATGTTAATGGAGACCAGCGGAAGTATTGGCTTGATTTAATCCATTTTTGACATCATGACAATATATGAAAACTGTAAGGACAGAATTTTTTTTTCAAAACAGTGCTATTATCTTCAACCAATAAAAACATATATGTACATATGTAGTTCTTAATAATTAAGTAGGACCGCTTTTACAAGTGGATACGTAAATTGTTAACGCTGAATCAAAAAGAGATTTATGAAAACGCCACCAAACGTGAATATTTCCTTAAATGTGAACGACATGCATACTCTTTTAAAATTTTTTTATCCTCGGAGTTTCCTTAATATATTTGTTACAAATGTTACTTGAGTAGCTACGGCATAAACAATCGGACATATAGACAGACATATCTAAATCAATATTCATATTTGTACTTAAACTTAAAAATGTTTCTACACATGCATACAAAGAAAAAGTATACACGAATGAAACTTCCTCAAATATTACTATTCTTATTTAACAATCCAACTTTTTCTTCAAGGCAAATATGAAATCCACAAAAACACTATTATTCGCACAGGCGAATCACAAACACTTGGTGGCAAGTACTTGCAAGGTCTTGAGCTCGACACCACTGAGGAATGTCAACGTCTCTGTTGTGAAACGGAATCCTGTGACGTATACGTCTTCGAAGATAAAAGTGACGGCTATTGTTACCTTTTCGAGTGTGGTCCACCCGAGAATTTTCATTGTAAATTCACTCGCCATACTAATTATACCAGTGCTGTGCTGACTGCACACAATTTGAATGAAAATACTACAAAGGCTCCAAGTGCAACACAAGTGATTGGTACCAACAATTTTTCGCAACAAGAGTGGGAATTGACACGGTTAAAAGTAAAACCTGAAACGCATCATAAAATGACTTCTGGAGCAGTTGGATCAGGAAAGGTGCCTGCCAGCATGTCCGCGGTATATATGGTAGGACCTTCCGCTACAGCCACTCCTAGCGGAAAATCGAATGTATTGGCAACAGCGACAGACCGAATACCACCAATGACCGCAGCTTTTTCACAAAATGGTGTGTATACTATATGTATAACGTTGCATAGATATATACAAATGGTTTCTTTTAATTTTTACTAGTATATCCTACTTATTGTGGACGTTTTCAGTTCCTCTGTCATTCCGGTGAATGTATTGCTGTCTATAATGCCTGTGATGGTATACCACAATGCGAAGATGGTAGTGACGAGGGGCCGGAAGTAAGTTTTCAATAACTATTCAAATTTTTTTTAAAATTATGTTTGTTGCATCTCTCTTTGGTATAAATGATTAGTGCTCAGGTGCTACCCCAACATCAAACTCGAATGCTTTCGCTGGTTCCGCGATCGATGTAGAAAGTGAAGGCCAAAAGGTAGTTTTCTTGGTTCTCATTATAAACGAATATTACCAACTTAACCTTTTAAATTTTTACATGTTGCCTCGGTACCCCAATATCAGCCACCTCATTTACAACAAGTCACAAAAACACAATTAGAATCTATGTCACAACCACGTCAACGACAACAGAAGCAGGCGCAGCAGATAGCTCAACAAAACCTGCCCAGGGTTGTACCCCCGCTGATAAATAATCGTGAGGATGCTGCGGCTTGGGAAACTCGAAAAGCGGTTACTCCTCGTCCGGAAGAGCAAGCAATAAATGATGGTATGTATTTGTACATTCTACGTATACAGGATTACTTTGAATGTTTATAGAATACTACTGATATTATTATGAAAATCGAATCTGCAATGAATGAAAACTGACTCAGTAGTCAAATATCTAAACTTTTTCAGTTCTTTAAAAGAAGTCTTAAATAAAAGAAATAAAAAACCCGTGTTGTAATCCAACATTTGTATATCTTAATTTATCTCATCTCATAAAGCAAATCCCATCCAATTAAAGACGTTCCACATAGTCTAAAGATTTCAAGTAATTTGTACAATCCTGTCACAGACATAAGCAATAATTTCTTCTTTTTTTTGGCTGTTATTAGTGTTCCTGATACTACTTTACTAACTATATCGTAATTCAAAATGAGAGTCGGCGTTGTTGTTCGGGAGATTTCAATCGGAATTCTACTCATAGATGACAACAGAAATCCCTCTTTCTATACTTAAAACAAAAAATTTACCATCTTTACCATCCCAAATTTAATTAAAAATTCTGGTCCAACTTTTTACGAAAAAGAAATCTTTTCGATACAACTTTTTCAGGTAATCAAGTCGTTGACGCGTTGTTGGGCGAGTATGCAAGGGTTTAACTGTAGGTCATACTGTCTCTAATATGTACTTATGGTATAATGTACTTATTTGCTTTGAGGTTCGTAATTCGTACCTTGACCATCAGTCTTATACTCATCACTGTAAATTTTGGCTTAGTTCTGAGATGTCCATATATACAAATACATACATATGTATATATGTTTAATATTTTTACCATAATGCCCATTAAGCTAAGCACTAATTGTTTTAATTTTCAAAGTGTATTTATTTATTAATATCGTAATTTGTAATTTTTCCAGGTTGTTCGGTTATAGAAGTTTTGTGGGTGTAATTTTTATACTCACGCAACATATTGCTTCAGAGCATAATAGCTTTGTTCACCTAACGGTTCTTTGCATCACCTAAAACTAATCGATATAAATAGAGCTATGTATATATAAGTAAATGGTCAGTATAACGCGATGAGTAGAAATTCGGTCTGTGCAAGTTGTAACTTGTGCAAAACTCAGATATATTAATGAACACATGTTTCTTTGCACCATGAGAAGGTTGGTTGTGCAGATCGGCGGAATCGCCCCATTACCACTCCAACAAAACCATTATTCGAAAACTTATTAAGTGTCATAAATAAACTTTTAAAAATTTTGAGAAAGTAAGCAGGACCTAAATATGTTTAATATACCTATCTACCACTTAAGCTAAATGATCCAAAAATCAAATCAGGTCAAATATTTTCGGTCCACAGTGTAAAAATGGGCGAAATCGGATTATGACCCCACCCAAAAATCGGGTTAATAACTCTAGCCCCCATATACCCAATGTAAAGATTCTCGATGCTTCGGTTGACTTTGTACGGTATATACCGGTGAAAATGAGAGTTATCTTAGAAATACTAAAACAGCATCTCCATCTAACAGTTTGGCCTATGCCTAAAATGGATAAAATCGGGTCAATACTACCTCTAGCCCCCTATACTCTATATAAGGATTTCTAACTTCCGGTTGCCTTTATACCGTATATATCGGTAAATTTTTAAGATAAAATTATGTGAACGTATAATATTGGTTATATTATAGTTTAATGTAGAAAATGGTGAAAATGGAATAAAATTGGTGAACGAATTACGCCAGTCACCATATACTACATATAGTAATTTTCATTATTTTAGCACACTTTATGCCACATATTTCAGTGTGTGTTCTCTTCATAAAATTTCATAGAAACATATCCCCGAATATACTTCATTAATTTCACAAGTTAACCCTGTCAGTCCAGACCTTCTCCTAGCTCTAATACACTCGATATGATGACTTCCGACTTTCCAACTGACTTTCAATTCAATTTTTGTGGTATTTCCAAGTTTTCATAAACATAGGGCTGAATATGAATGAAATTGGTCTAAGCCCCTTATTCCCATTAAACTGATTTCCGTTTCACTGTTTGACTTTTTTCTCATTACTCAATATATCAAATTTAGCCTTTTGGTTGAGTTTACATCTAGTTTGAGTTTACTCAGTTGATTTTTAAACCAATATCTCAGATATGATGCAAAATATAGCAATGAGACTAAGTGACTCTATGACCTATAATATATTTTAATAATATACCAAACATGATTGTAATCCTTTCACCCCTTCGTCGAATAATGAATATTGAATTCTTTTGCAACATACTTTAATATCTAGCCTTGTGAATACCTAAAAGTATATCTCCGGCTTTGATCTTTCCGATAATATAAAATGTTATATTCGAACTTAGCCCTTCCTTTCCTTTTTCATTACATATGTATGTAAGTATATGTTGCCCAGGTAATACATGCATTTTAATTTAAATTGTATTTGATATACATATATATTTACTAATCATATCGATAGTCTTTTGAGTAAGAGTTTTTTAAGACAGTGCCATATTATGGCTTGAACTTAATTTTATACATGTTAAATTTTTTAAGTTATGGCGTATTGCTTAAATTACTTAAACTCAAACATATAAATTGTGTTTAGAATTCAGACCAAATAGTGCAGAACAAAAATGTATTAAGATAATAAAAACAAACCGTTTTGACTTACATACATATGCATTAAAGCTGTTCCGATAACTACTTATATTATATATACATATTTCCGTTACATTAAATAAATTGAATTCTTAGTTATATATGTACAATATATACTACATTTGTCAATGCTATCGCCAAACTTTATTAATCGGATTTGTATATAATGACGAAAAATTTCCTGGTCGTATGATTATTTGGGATTTCGTTAAATACACCCTCGCCACTTACATATGTGTATGGTATTATAAAATTCAGCACATGAACATGTAAATTCTTAGTAGTGTCACAATAACACATATCTGTCAATTACCTCTTACAACAGACTCGATAGAAAACATAGATATGGAGTTATGTAGATATAAATGATCAGGTCATGATGAAAATGGGATTTCCTATCCTATTATTGCTGTTTTCCTTTTAGACCTCATTTATTTAATTTAGCTTTGAATGAGGTTATACTACATATTTATCATTTAAAGATGATTTTAATGTAATTTTAGCTGACGCGAAGTAAAACATAGTAATACAACTAAGTGAGTCAATGACCTATAATTTAACTTAATAAAATATATAATTTGATTGTAATCCATTCACGATTTCGTCGAACAATGAATGTTGCAACATTTTTATACTTTTATAGATATAAGTATATATACAATATATATGATCAGAATGAAAAGACGATTTGAAGTCCGGATGACTGTCTGTTCGTCGTCTTTGCAAGTTGTAACTTCTGTAAAAATGTAGATATCTTGATGAAACGTTGCACAACTTCGACGTGACCCTGCCCACTAATAGGTTTAATGTACATAACTCGTAAGCCGCTAAAGCAATAATTACCAAATTTGCTTAGGACAAATTCTTTTAGCACCTCTACCGACAATGTGAAAATGGGTGAATTCGGATTATACTCCGCCCACCCCTCATATAACGGTTTCGTTAAAAACTATTAAAAGTGCAAATCAATAACTACATGCATCAGAAATAATAAATGTTACACCCAAGATGATGATGATGAGCACCACCCACGTTTAGATGAAAACCAATATCTCGAGACCTGCTTCACATTCGGTAGCTAGCATTATTCTGACATTCTTATGTCGCAGTACGAAAATATGCGAAGTCGGACAACAACTACGCCGACTTCTCATATAACACAATTTTTAATACCATTTTATTATTTTACTTTCTAGTCTCATATTGTTAAAGTATATTGCCTTTAAGGTGCGCTAGCTTATGACCAAAAATTGTCCAAATCGGATCAAAGCTATTTAACCCCCAAGACACCTTTAGGGTGTGCCATTTTGTAACCAAAAAGGTACCGGAATATGTGGACCTCAGTTCCTATTGCGAACTTTTTATAGAAAATATCGGCCAATCGCTGAGATATATTATAGAAATTCGAAGATTGAATCGGATCAATAATTCCCTTCCCAATAACAAACACAAGTAACGAAGTTCTAAGTTCGGGTGTAACCGAACATTTTATACTCTCGCAACTTGCAAGGATCAGAGCGTGGGAACAGGCGTGGTTGTAATCCAATTTCGCCCATTTACGTACTATAACATAGAAATATGAGAATAATGTTATGTACCGAAGTTGGTTGAAATCGGTTAAGCAGACCCCTAGATATGGGTTTTCACCTAAAAGTGGGCAGTTACACGCCGACTGTCTAATTTTGAAGTCGGTTCTATAAAATTATCTACCATCCCAAAGATACAATTTAATGTCTCTGGCGTGTTTAGTGCTTGATTTATCGCGCTTTTAGTAGTTTTTAACAGTACCGTTATATAGGGAGTGGGCGGGGTTTTCACACTGTCGGTGGAGGTGCTAAAAACATTTGTTGTCAGTGAATTTTGTTATTATAGCTTTAGCGGCTTAGGAGATATGCACATTGAACCTAATACGGAGCGGGACCACGCCCACTTTAAAAAAATTTTAACCGCAGCTCCCCTCCCTAATTTGATCCTAATAATACCAAACAGTCTTGTATCTTACTCTGCAGCTTAGTTATGGCAATTTATTTGTTTTTGATTAATGGCGTTTTGTGGGCGTGGCAGTGGTCCGATTACGCCCATCTGCAATACCAACCGTCTTATGGTACCAAGAAACATGTGTACCAATTTTATAAAGATATCTCAATTTTTATTCAAGTTACAGCTTGCACAGACGGACGGACAGACAGACAGTCACCCCGATGTCAACTCCTCTCTTCATCCTGTTCATTTGTATAATATATACATAACACTATATCTAACTCGATTAGTGTTAGGTCATAAAACCAACCGTTAGGTGAACAAAACTATTATAATCTGTAGCAACAAGTTGCGAGAGTATAAAAATTATCGCACTTGCGGCTCACTTTATACCGCAAATTTGGTCAATATGTGAGTTATCTTAATGAAACTTAGAGAGCGAGTTTTTCTTATAACAATGAATCTCTGTGATTAAAATGGTTAAAACTTGGTGAAAACTTGCTCTAGCCTAATATAACTAATATCAAAATTTTCATGATCTAGTTGACTTTACTTCTTATATATTGGTGATTGTATGTGAGCTACCTTAATGAATGTGAGTTTATCATATTCAATTTTGATTCTAATCCATTCACGAATTCATCCAATTATGAATGTTGAATTCTTTCGCAACATTTAATATAAAGTTTTTCCAACACCTGAAGGTATTTAGCCGGCTTTGATTCATTCAAGGTGCAAGAGTATAAAAGTTTCGGCTACGCCCGAACTAAGCCCTTCCCAACTTGCTTGAAATAAAGTTCTGGCAACACCTCGAACTTAGCCGTTCCTTACTTGTTATTTAAGCTTCCGTGCATTATCTTTCATGTATGCAACTGTAATGTTTTACATAGAGTTAACTAATTTTTGGTTACATAATATTTTCAAATAATCCCGATATGTAGGCATACTTAAGTCAAAATCTTCCGCATTAGGAGACAAATTGAAATATCTTCATAAATTAAATATTTGTGTCTAATTGGATTTCAAATCACATCGGGTGAAATTTTAAAAATAAAAGCTTCTATTGCTATGAGAAAATGGTCAAATTTAAAACTAAAAGGGATACACTAACTTACTGAGCATTCCTTACTTACTTTAATAACATTATGTTGTTGTAGTGATATTACGAAGGTACATACGAGGTGCGTTCAAAGGAAAAGGTGAATTTTGATTTTTGCGGGCTGTGTACATTCGATTATCGATATTTCGTTTTTGTTATAATCGGAACATATGTTTATCATGTGCTTGCATTAGAAGACAATTTCGATAAGTAGATTGGTTTTGACAACAGAAAAGATTAGTCCCGTTTTTGTGCGCTCTTTGATTTTTGTATTTTGAAAGAAATGGATCAAAGAATATGTATTAAATTTTGCGTTAAAAATGTCTCAAAAAAGTGTTTATAAGTGGTACAAGCGCTTTACAGAAGGCCGAGAAGATGTTGATGCCGATGAGCATCATGGAGGGGCGACCACGTCAACAAGCGAAGAAACTATCGAAACTGTACAAAAAATTGTTCTCGAAAATCCCGAAAATCGGGAAGTTGCAGAGGATGTTCATATCACTCGGCTCACGCCATTCAATTTTCTCCATTTTTTTTGGCCATAAGTATCGCGCAGGAGTTGTTGAATGATGAATGGGTTTGCTCAAACCCAGATTTGGCTCCCTGCGGCCTATTCCCAAAACTGAAGAAACCAATGAAAGGTAAGCGTTTTGCCACAATTGATGAGATCAAGTCAGAATCGAAGAAAGAGCTGATGGCCATAACGAAAAGCGCTTTCAGAAGTGCTTCGAGGATTGCCCATTTTTTATACCTTGAACAGGATATATTAAGTTTGCCACGAGTTTTGTAATACCCAGAAGAAAACGTCGGAGACCCTATAAATATATATATAAATGTCAGCATGATGAGTTAATTTAGCCATGTCCGTCTGTCTGTCCGTCCGTCTGCATATACGCGAACTAGTCCCTCAGTTTTTAAGCTATCGATCTGAAATTTTGCACCTGTCCTTTTCTCACCAAGAAGCTTTTGTCGGAACGGCCGATATCGGACCACTATACAAGGTGCGTTCCAAAGTAAACAGGACTTTTAAAAAAAAGACAGAACAAATGGTTTTATCGGCAAAATCAATTAATTTTATTCAAAATAGTCTCCTTCTGGCCGCCAGTATGCCGGTGCAAGCCTTTTGAATGGCCTCCACGTCTGCATAATGCTTTCCCTTTATCGGCAAATGCATTTTTCCGAAAAGGTAGAAGTCGCACGGTGCCATATCAGGTGAATACGAGGAGTGGTTGATTGTTAAAATGTGATTTTTGGTCAAATAATCGGCCACAAGCGTCGATCGATGAGACGGCTCATTATCGTGCAACAAACGCCAACTTTCATCTTCGCGATATTCGGGCCGAACACGTCGAATACGGCGCACATTCTTTGTGGACAATACCCTTGGAATCATAAAAACAAATCAGCATTGTGTTCACTTTTGACTTCTCCAGGCGCGATTTTTTTGGTTTCGGCTCATTTCTCATTTATGTCCTCACGACCACTTTGAAAACATTGAAACCACTCGTGTACTCTGCTACGGGATAGGCAATCATCGCCATAAACTTGTTTCATCAATTGAAACGTTTCGGTAAAAGTAAACAAAATTTAATGTTGGCTCTTTGTTCGAAGCTCATTTTCGCACCGATGACAAAAATATACTGACACTTAAAATGCAATAACTTCACTTCCAATAGATGAAATGTCATGAAATGTTTACTGGAAGTCGACAAAGGATAGCAGATTCTAACGCACTAGTCAGCATGGCTCCACTAGAGTTTACTTTGTTACTTTTTTACTGTTTACTTTGGAACGCATATTGTAGCATAGAGCTGCCGTACAAACTGAACGATCTGAATTAAGTGCTTGTCCGGAAGACTATTTCATTTGACGAGGTATCTTCAAGAAATTTGGCAGATATTATTATCAAAACCATCCCTACAATTTCCGAACATATTGTTCAGATCACTTAAGCTTATAGCTGTCATCCAAATTGACCGATTGAAATCAGAAAAAAGTATCTTTTTATAAAGTATATAATATACAATATAAAGTATTATAGCTTCGGTGCAGCCAAAGTTAACGTTTTTTCTTGTTTTAATAATGAGTCGATTCCACCTTGTTGAGAATGATCTCTAAGATCTGATTGAGTAGCGATTCGGAGAAATTTCCAATACAATTAAAGGAAATTGCGAAGATAATGTTTAATGATAATGATAATGTTAATAATTTCTTCTGTGAGTGTAGCGATGTCTTGGATATTAATATCTACCAAATTTCTTGAAGATGCCTCGTCAAATGAGTTTTCCAATGAGCACTTGAATCCAATCGTTCAGTTTATATGGCAGCTTATTGGTGAGAAAGGGGCGTGTGCAAGATTTCAGACCAATATCTTATACACTGAGAGACTTGTTCACGTATATACAGAGAGATGGACAGACAGAGAGACGAACAATGCAAAATCGATTCTGCTCGTCACCCTGATCATTTATACATACATATATACTTCATAGGGTCTCCGACGTTTCTTTTTGTGCGTTACAAACATAATACATAAGTTGAAAAATATGTTCTTGCATGAAAATGTTAAAGAATATTAACCTTAAACATGCGACGTGGTAATATATTTTACACTCTTTATTTATTTATTTAGTATATATATTATTATTTTAGTATGGTTTCCCTTGTGGTCAGGGATAAAGGAATGCCCAACTTATTCCAGTGTGAGAGCGCCTCAAAATTAGGTTTTTATAACATTTTCCCTTGTAGCCAGATCGGACAAAATAATAATTTTTGGGAATTTAAATTAAAATATGCAACATTTATAAAGATTAAATATTATTATACATGGATCCGATAAACATATGCAGAAACTATTTAAACCCTTTTTTCTGATTTTGTAATATATTAAAACAATTGATTTTTGATCTTTCAATACTTAGTCAAAAGAATAAATGTATTAGTTCTCAATCATTAAATGTTTTTTAAAATTTTCAATTGAAAATTAATACTACTAAGCATGGCATCACAAATGATTTCATCACATACATTTCAATTTCGCGTTTTCTTTCATTTTCATGGTTTTCCAATTTTTGTTAGTGATCTTCAACAGCAGCAACAAATCCTATCACATATTTTTCTGCAGAATTTCAATCTGGCCATGCCTCTTTTTCCAAATGCTAAAGGTCAGACCTCCTGAACTTTTACAGTTGCCTGAGTACAGGAGGTTTTGACGTTTAGCTATTGCTCTCTCATTTCCAGTGAGAGATGAGTTGAGCATCTCTTTATCTCTGTTTGTGGCACTGAAGAGTAACGCAGAGAAATTAGAGTAGTGTTGTAAAATTTACCACAAGTCGTTTTTTGTGGGATTAGTACGTGGAAATATTCATAGAAAAAAAATTACTACACTTCTATTTGAGCGTAATTTCAAATAGAAAAAAATTTTAAAATGGGAAGTACAGACGAACATTTCAGTATTTTTAATGTGCACTTTTAATTACATAAGGAAAAATGGCACATTCTACAGATCTAAACACACAGGATATTAGTAGAGTATTGGAAGAAGACAATGAATTATATGATGACGAAATTTATGACGATACAAGCATTTTTGATGACGAAATCGTTGATCCTAATTTTTTCACTAAAAGTTGCAATGACAGTAACTCTGAAATATCCGAAATGGATAATGAAGAGGGAATGATCGCAACATTTATTTCAGAAGTTAACAGTTTTGAAACCAACGAGTTTGAAACAAACAATATTGGGGTTTTTGAAAGTACTTCTTACTACGGAAGAAATCGCTTTAAGTGATTGGCAGAACCACCACAACGTTTTAGTAGAGCTCTCTTACCTAATATTATAAGATTACCATGTTCACTGGGTTCTACACACAGACAAGATGATGCATTTCGAAAAAATATTTTTAAGGAACATTGAAAAAAGGTGAAACACCAACTGTTTTTTTATTTACTAGAAAAATGATTCTTAAATAGTCGGTAATTTTAGAATTGTAGAATCTTTAGTTTTGATAGAAATTAAGCAAAATTATTTAAACTTAAAGTGTGCTAACCTGATGAAGGGCAGTGTATTTCGAGACATCTATGATGTTAAACACAGCAACGGAAATCAATACAGTTATTCATATTTTAGTTTCTACAACCTTTCCATTTGCTATTTAAATATTCCAGAAGAAGTCTTGCTTTGAAGTTGTAAACTAAATATTTTACAATAGCACTATATACTGGTATCGAAATCACAATTCTAATACAAAGATATGTTACAAGAACAAAATTATAAACGAATACCAAAAGAGCAATATTATTATTTATATTATATTGGTATTTTTTCGAATTTATCGGTATAAATCTGGATGATTTTTCATTAAAATCTTAGTTCTGTTTCAATTCATAACAATGTCACAATCATAACCAGGGATGCGCATATGCTAAAAGAGCGTAAGTGATCGTATACGTCATAGATAAAACTCCAACTCATCTCTCACTTTAAATGATAAAGCACTTGCTAAATGTCGAAAGTGTGCTTTTATAGCATAAACACAATACGGGCGATAGCGAATATTCGTCGTACTCGACGATGCCGCGAATTTCGCCCACCATGACGATTTTTGAGATAGAGCTATTTCTAATTTTATCGCCGACCGCGGCGGCAAAAAAGGCATCACCATATCAAAGAAAGAATATTTTCAGTAAAAATATTAAGGATTTTCAAAAAAAATTTAAGAAAATGTCTGCGTTGCAATATTAAGATTGTTTATGTTTGGTTTCGTCATTTATGGGATATTTTTGAGCTCTGAATATACACTAGCTGCGATGAAATTCGTCCGTATTGTGTTTTACATGACGGTAACACTCGGCGAAAATCCGTCCAACGGCGTCGCCAAGTACGACGAATATTCGTCGTCGCCCGTATTGTATTTAAGCTAATACATTGGGACTCTTTTGACCCTCTTTATCGGCAACTTCTCTTTTGGGGTCGCTCTGTGCATTCACACGAGCAAAAAGAGTCCAGCAACTCGAACCGAATTTTCTGTCAATCCTCTTCATAAAATTTTCGCAAATGTTTATGCGGTTCGGCTACGCGACACTTAGAGAGTGTTGCATAGTTCATTTGTATGTTGGGATGGTGGTCCCACATTTTACTTGCAATGAACTAGCATGAATGTGGTAGAACAATATGCATAATACCCGCTCAATAGTTTCAAAGAAATACTTAAGACGGGAATTCCCTAATCCACCAGAATGTATTGAATACCCGCTACTAATATTTTCAATGCCAAATTTAGAACAGGAATTTCCTAATCTTTAAGTATCAAAAATTCATCATTTCTTTACTCCATATTTTTTGGTCTATTTATTATAAAACATCCTTGAATTAATTACAATTCTTGTTTTAAATAAAATGATATTCGAACTAAATCCTTTGTGGTTAAAAGAAATAAATATGACAGCATCTTAATATTTTATGAAATATAAATCAGTAAAGTTACCATTTTTATTATAATTATTTTATGTATACTCGTATATTATTACATTATATACCGCTATATGTTATTAAAAATTTAAATTGAATATTTTTTAAAATCTTAATTTTATCCTTATTTACAATTTTTCAAAATATTTCTATTTTTCTATGCATACATATTTGCATATTACATACAAAAAATAGATAGCAGAATTCAAATTTCTGAACGAATGGTATATATTCATTTGAAACCGAGCGCTCTTGCAACCATTAAAAGAATTTGAAAGTGAAAAGGAATGCTGAAAAGGGTAGCAGCGAGCTGTTACGAACAAGAACACAAAGCGTTCCAACCGAACACGAGTGGCACGGTCCCTTCGTCTTTCCTCGTCATCCCCTCGCCCACAATAAACAGGTTTGGGTTACAAAAGAGTGTGTGTGTAAAATGGCACAAACCTCCTGAACTCAGGCAACTGTCAAAGTTCAGGAGGTCTGAATTGAAAAAAGAGGGACGGCCAGATTGAAATCCTACCAAGAATAATATGTGAACAGAGAGATTTGAAAGATCACCGCTATTGAAGATCACTAACAAAAATTGGTAAACCATGAAAATTAAAGAAAAAGCTAAATTTAAATGTATGTATGTGATGAAATCTATTGTGATGCCTTGCTTAGAGTATTAATTTTCTATTAAAAATTATAAAAAAAAAACGATTATTAATTGAGAGCTAATATATTTATTCTTTTGATTAAGTATTAAATATTAAAAAACCTTTTTCTTTCCTATTTATTCTTTTAATTTATCACAAAATTACAAAAAAGTATTTAAATAGTGGTTCCATGTGTTAAACGGATATAAATATAATAATTTTTAATCTTAATAAAGGTTGGGGATTTTAATTTAAATGCCCAACATTTATTATTTTGTCCGATCTGGCTACAATGCAAAATGTTATAAAAAACGCTAATTTTAGAGCGTTATCACACTGGATCGCCGGTTCGGGCATAACTTTTGACAAATTTTGTTTGATACGGGCGGTAAGTACGGAAGGGCAGCACGTCGGTCATTTGGTTGGGGTCGTGTCCATCCCTGATCATAACTGTGAGAACTATTGTGAACATCTAATAAAAAACTGTATTGCATAACGCAGACGTCATGCAGTTACATACAAGGTGCGTTCCAAAGTAAACAGTAAAAAAGTAACAAAGTAAACTCTACTGGCGCCATCTATATGTCTAGTGCGCTAAAATCTGCTATCCTTTATCGATTTCCAGTAAAAATTTCATGACATTTCATCTATTGGAAGTGAAGTTATTGCGTTTTAAGTGTTAGTATGTTTTTGTCATCGGTGCGAAAATGAGCTTCGAACAAAGAGCCAACATTAAATATTGTTTTAAAATTGGTAAAATTTTTACCGAAACGTTTCAATTGATGAAACAAGTTTATGGCGATGATTGCCTATCCGGTAGCAGAGTGCACGAGTGGTTTCAACGTTTTCAAAGTGGTCGTGAGGACATAAATGAGAAATGAGCCCAAACCCAAAAAATCGCGCCTGGAGAAGTCAAAAGTGAAGATAATGCTGATTTGTTTTTATGATTCCAAGGGTATTGTCCACAAAGAATTTGTTCCACCCGGCCAAAACGTTAATGCGGTATTCTACCTTGGAGTTTTGAAGCGTTTGGTGTGCCGAGTACATACTATATAAGTACATATAGTAAGGAGATGTTGTTGAGTGTGGGTACTATGAGCACCTTGATTATGTATAAATATTTACTTAAATAAAATTGTCAAAGCTTATATACGTAGTGTTTTATATTCATAACTCTATATATTCATATGCATCATAGTTTTACCAAGCTGTGAAATTATCAATATATCTGATCTGTTAATGTAAAATTGTTATCTATGTATAATTTGTATGCTGATTAGATATGAAAAATCGCATCTTCAGCCACAAAGGTGGAATACAAGTGCCGACAACAGGTGTAAATGCCAACAATAGTCCCAATAGTGGGCAGACAAACAGTTATGCTAATACAAATGCAAACAACAATCCAAACATCAATTTGAATCCAGCTTATAATACAGTAACTTTGCAGCGTAACGGTATTTACGTATCCCAATTAACAGATTTGGCACCCGGCGATATATACCTACAGCAACAGCAACAACAACAGCAAATTCCACCTCAACAACAATATGTCGTGCCAATTGGTATGTATTAGTATCTATTGTACAATAATATCTACATACCTTATTTTAGAGTAACAATTAAGTTTCCGTAAGTAATTTACGAACAGGAGTGATGTTTATGGACATCCATTGCCACCTGTTGCTTACTTTTATTTTCATTTATTATAGTCATGGAATTAGATATAACGAGGTTTCAAACTAGATATACCTTTTAAATATTTAACTACCATCAATATTCAATATTTTCTTTTTCTAAACAACGTTTATTCCTCTGGAAAGCAAATACTCTAGATAAACAACCAAACCAAACCAATCCACTTTGTACACCAAGCACCAAATTGCCACGAATTTGTAAATTTATAGATCGTTCCGAATTCGAACAGATAGGAGAGAGTAGGTTATTTAAATATATTCTGTTGATTACTGAGTAATTACCTCATTTTGTGAATTTTATTGTTATAATAATGATTTTTATATGTAGTATGCATACACTTTAATACAGATAAATATTTCAAATTAACACGTTAAAACTTTGCGTAGTAGCCATGATGCCGTCGAACATGCAGTGGCAAATTCAACAGTCAAAGCAAATGGCGCTTACGCCGCAGACGCCCATACCACAACATCAACAAGCAATGCCATTACCATTGCAGCCAGGACCATCATACAATGTGAACTTAGTCGATCAACAACAACAAGCAATTCTGGCACCAGTCAAAGAAGACTCTGAACAATCTGTAGGATACCTAAATGCTCCCGCAGTAGTATCGTTGGTACAACACAAAACAGAAATTATTGGTTCTCAACAGCAGTCGGTGGAACCTGTGGCTTTACCGAATGGGTCACCGGTTGTTTCGAAATCTGTATCAGGAGAACGTAAATCTAACACTATACAAACATCAGCCACTAACGACAAAGTTAAAGAGCAAAATAATGATTACAAGGAGGAAGAAATGTCAACATATCCACCAAAAAAGGTAAGTCAGCAATTTGAGAACTCAGAAGCTGACTAATATGGCGATAAACTTTCCCGAAGAGTTTATGTTTATGGATATATATTTGATTGTTTCATTTTAATTTCAGAAGCAAGAATATTTTAAGCAGGCCAACCTACCGCAAAGTGAAAAGGTTAAAAGTCAGCTGGATCCAATAGAATTAGCTCTTGAGGAGCAAAAACAACGCGTTATTGTCCCCTCGCCCGTTCACGAACAATATAAATTAATACATGACAATCTTGGTTTCGAATTTCGAGATCATGACGGCCAGTCTGAGCGACCGGGTGGTGCTATGCTCTCTTTAACGCTTGGTTTACTTGTTACAGCAGCTCTGGCCATACTAATTGGTTGCCGCATGCGTACAGTCGGTCGGCGCACACGTCGCATGGGCGGAAAGGCGCCTTATTCACATGAGGCAGATTTCTTAGTAAATGGAATGTATTTGTAAAAAAACAGATCATATGACAAAAATTGAGAACTAACATTTTAGACTCTCCAACGTACTAATTTAGAACGGCTGTGGTGATTCTAGCAAACAAATACTTAAATGAGATTTTCATACTAACAAATGAGTGATTTATTTACATACTGACATAGACAACATAGTTATAGCCATATTACAAACACTATATTTATATATAATGGCACCTAACCCAAATATAATATGTAAGAAAGTGAAAAATGTTCACTCCCTGCACATTCCATATGTTTTGGTTGCTAAACATTATCGGTTAGATGAAATATTTTAATATTATTAAAAATACGTATAAATTCAAATTATTTACCAGGCTATATTTTTGGAAACAATAAATTTCGACATAAGAAGTAAACTGCTAATATTGAACTGTAAAAATCAGTACAGCTTACTAATCTAAGGCTAAAAGAAATTTATTGTATTGTAGAACCTAGGCTGGTGGTCGTGGTATTATGTGGCCTAAGTACGGACTACGTTCCCCTTCCGTCATCATTAAGTTAGTGTGGTAGGTGTAAGTTGAGGGAGAAAGTAGTTCGGGAGGGACACCACCACCTAGGAAAACGAAATCGTCCTCCAAAAAGTGTGGTGCATGGCTTACCGTCGCTAGGGGCGGTAGGTCAAGGAGAGTCGATGGTAATCTGCCGACAAAAACTAAAGCTAGGGCGAAAGTGCGAAGCGGAATCACCAGCATTAGTAGAGAAACCTCTGCGAAGGCTAAGGACCCTGTGAGAAAGCAAGTGACGACAGCTAAAAAGCTGAAGTCATACCGTCAGTTGACAGCCAAGATTTTGGAGCGCTACGGAGGCAAGCAGGCTGAGCAAGAATCTGAGCAGCATACTAGCACACTTGAGTAGGTTAAAAGGATGCTGAGCGACGGAAGTGTTGAAGAAGCGGGTTAAACGACTACCAACCTGCGATCAACGGGCAGCGGTCGCAAGAGCCTGTACAGCCTTCTTGGATCTTGCCTTACCATACCTGGGCGCTGAGTTCATTAAAAATCTTCAAGTCCCTAGGCCCTGATGGCAGCATACCGGCACAACTGCAGCGTACGGTCATTGTGTCATGCAACTGGCTGGCCCCCATCTACGCGAACTGCGTTAGATTAGGCCATGTGTCGAAGGCCTCAACAATGTGCGGCCATAGTCTGTGGTTAAAGCATTTGAAAAGATTGAATAAAACCTCAAGCATCTCTTTCCCACTTTTCCCACTGCTTTGGATCTTGGAGGTTAACGACCTACTTAAAGAACTCGAGTAACGAGGCTATCGGGTAATAGCCTACGCTGACGATGTTCTTCTTATGGTTAAAGGAAAATTCCTAAATACCGTCTTCGAGGTAACCGATGGGTACCTCAATGGGCGAATAGAAGCGGGCCGTCAACCCAAGTAAAACTGAAATGATTTTATTATATAGGTATAAGATCCCAAACGTGCCTCTCCCCTCTTTTGGTGGTGAAATGCCTAAGGCTAAACCTCGATAGAAACCTTTCTTGGAGGCCAAATATTGAGGAGGAGAGTAAGAAAGGCATCGGTTGCCTTATATTGCTGCAGAGAGGCTATAAAGAAAAGGTGAGGACTCTCTTTGGCTCTACGAAACCATAGTCAATCCAATAATTTTCTATGGCGTATTCGTCTGGTGAAGGGCGTTCGAAAAAGCTACCCTTGCTTAAAAGCTAAAGCGCGTCCAAAGAGCGGCTACCATCGGCATCTCCGGGTCACTATAGACTATACCAACAATAGCACCTAATGTCATTTGAAACATAGCACCCGTACACATTGCCGGTAGATGTATGACTGCAAAGTATGCTCCAAGGCTCCGTAAAGCTAGGTATATGAAGGGGTCCGGACGAGGACACGTCGAAATTCTCTTCTCATTCAACTGCATCCCTGAAAAATTGGATCACTGCGTCACTTCTTCTCTGCTCACATACCGACAAGAGATATGTGAATGGGGAGAAGTCGCTGGAGAAAAGCCGTAGTGAGATTTTTCACAGATTGTTTGAAGCTAAAAGGGAAGGTTAGAGGGAGAGTTTTCTGTAAGAAGCTCTCCGTCAATCTTAGCTTGGTACCGTAAGGCGGTTGGTATTGCAGATGGGCGTAATCGGGTCACTGCCACGCCCACAAAACGCTATTAATCAAAACCAAATAAATTGGTATAACTAAGCTCCGCAATAAGATAGTTAGGACTGTTATTAGGTACACAGGATCACATTAAGGAGGGGCATCTGTAACTAAATTTTTTTTTGTGGGCGTGGTCCCGCCCCTAATAGGTTTAATGTGCATATCTCCTAAGCCGCTAAAGCAATAATAACAAAATTCACTGAGAAAAAATGTTTTTCTATCGACAGTGTGACA
Source organism: Bactrocera oleae (assembly GCF_042242935.1). Taxonomy (NCBI): domain Eukaryota; kingdom Metazoa; phylum Arthropoda; class Insecta; order Diptera; family Tephritidae; genus Bactrocera; species Bactrocera oleae. The sequence goes on from NC_091537.1 coordinate 31,731,396, forward strand.
ATGGGTGAAATCTGGTGACAACTCCGCCTGAAAAAACTATTGTGTGGTTTTATTAAACCACGGTAAAAGTGAAACTTATTTTCATATCGTAGACATTAACTTCATAATTTGTGGAATAATATTCTATTAACGGTATTGAAATCGCATGATCATTTTCAATTTAGTTTTGGAAAATCGGAATGGTAATGGAAAATGATACAAGCAGATTAGGTTTCCGAGTAATACTTTTTTATTCAACTCTGTGTTTTAGGATACTCTTACAATTCTTAACATTTATTTAGATGATATACAAACATTAAAGAACTGAAAACAATATTAATTACTGTCGTTAAGTCAATTTGATCTATTTTCAATTATTGTCAATTATTCTATTGTCAATACCATCTTCATCCTGAGTTTCACAGTTTATAAATGTAACCAATATTTTATGGTAAATTTTTCAATGTATATTTTACATAAAACAAGTGTGTTTTGTCAGACTTGCAGAAATACGCGGCTAAGAGCTACGTAAACTAAATCTTGAGCATGACTTTTTTCGTAATGATAAACAACTTCACTATACGTTCCCCTTGCGCTTAATGAATCGTTGATGCATTGAAAGCTGATAATGGTAAATGTGTTCGTTTTATTGCAGTATTACGTTGACGAACGTTCATTGGTGATAAAGTTGATAATAACTTGATTGGCACAGAGTATCTATTAATATTTAATTCCTCGATGCGATGAGCAAATTTTTGTCGGATTTTTTCTCCACATTCTTGTCCGGGAACAGTAAACATACGCTTATTAATGAAGTATTGTCAAATTGATACATCTTGATCAATTTCCCTACATTACCGTTAGCGATTCGATCTGAAACGTCAATATTTTTTGTTATGACGTACGGTAAATCATAAACAAAAATTATTTTATGAGGCAGCATCAACGGGTGTTTGTTGTGCAAATGCATCTAAATATTTCTGAGCAAGTACCGGGTCATCACAGTTCATAATTATGTCCTCAGCAATTGACTCGTATTTTTCATCATACGTCGATAGGATTGAATTGTTATAATTTTCAACTTTCCTAAAATAATCGTATTCCTAATGGACACATTCGTTTAGCTTCGTCTTCAGTAAACATCCTTGATTCGATAATATTTGTTTCCTCTAAACTTAAATGTGATCCACTACCAATTTTTGTTAAAATAGACGAAAACACTTGATGCTCTTGACGCATAACCTCATGTAACGGATAAAATTGTAGTTTTTGGGCCCTGCGATACTTTGTTTTGGTTGCTTGTAAATTGCAGTAGCGCGTACAGGTGGAAATTGTCGCAAGTCACCAATCATAAGAGTATCTAAGCTACCGTAATTGCCTGTGATTTGTTTCAATCTCTCGTCTATTTTGATAAGCATTTCTGCGCCGATCATACTACACTCATCTATGATTAGAATTTTTACATACCGAAATAGTGATCGATACAAATTAGCTTTTTCAGTGCTGAGTGCGTTCAGTCCTTCGGTTGAAATACTCAATGCGGTGTGAATTGTAGTTCCATCGATTGCCACTGCAGCCTTACCAGTTGATGCTGCAACAATATATGCATTGAGAGTTCCACAGTTATCTGTAAAACGGTTGTAGATTACTTTGACCATTAAAAGGGTATTACTTTTTCCACTACCAGCAGGTCCAGTTAAAAATACTTGCATTGGTGGACGACTGGGCGTATGCAGATGATTAATCATGTAATTGAGTAATGATATTTGACGAGTGATCGCTCGTCGAATTAACTCATAAAAGACTGTCTTATCTATCAAATTTTTCTTCCGGGAAATTGGTCCAAGTCTATGCTTGCCACAAAAAGATCCTCATTAAACTTGGCTTAAACCCTGAGTCTGGATTGTTATAAAACTCAATAAATAGATTTGCATCTTATTGTATAAGCGGCAAAATACCACGGTCTTCCTCATTTTCTTCAGAGTGACATAATTTTCTGTATGCTTCAATAATTATGTCAATATCTAAATTTGCTTCGAACTCTTTACGACGAGCTAAAATCAGTTGTTCGTTATCTTCATAAATTTGATTGAATCCATCCAAAACCAGTTTTGACTGCATACCAAGCACCAAACTGGATCAAGGGAATATCTTCTATTTATCGAAACAATTTGCTTTTCAAATATTGGTATCGTTATCAGTAAGTCTTTCTAATTCTTTCTCTGTTTTTCGAATACGATGACGTTCCTGAGGCCACATCGTAGGTATAAACTCAACCTTAAGCGTTGATTTAGACATCGGTTCCTTAAGAAGAAACCATGCAGCTTCTTGACTGGACATTTCTATTGTATTTAAAATATTAACACTCATATGTCTTGTCATTTCAACCAAATTTAAATCTAACAGAGTCAAACAACAACTTTATAGGTCTTTTATTCTCTCCCGGTACAATTTATAAATATTTATCCTCCGACCATAAACGAGTATGCTGTTCAGCAACTAGACTATCTTGAATTTCGATTGGTTCACCTATATGGTCTGAAACAACTGGATTTTCACTCTCATCGGTTAACTCGCCCAAGTAATTTTGACTAATTTTAATGTTATAATGCTTATAAGGTAGAGTAGCTACAAGATAACTGAGCCAGTCTTTAACAATCCCTTTTTCCACCAATCCGTGAAAATAACTAGATATGTGCATTAATCGTTTTTTTATGTGTTCATTTATACAGTAATCATCATCTATATTTCAAATCAGAGTTTGAACCATGTTATCAACGTTAACGGGCACATTTATTACTTGTCCAGTGATTCCATATTGACCTAGTACGTATCTTAGCCGTCGAATTTGCATAAGGGTAATCTCGGTGATATTAATCGCTCGGACACTAAATCCAATTCAGGAAGATTGGGCTTAGGCGGATACTTAAATCCATTGTACACAGCCAAGTTTGGTATTTTTTCAGCATTTAACGAAGTTCTACAGGTCGCACACACAAAAATGTCTTCCAACACGAAGGCGTTGCATATTTATTGTAAAATTTCCCAGCACGACAATGGTGGAGATTTCAAATCATTTTTGAACCATAGTCTATCACAAACAGTGCACGCAAAACCAAATGGGTTATCCTCAACTAAGGTTTTAAAAAGATCATGAGATGATTGTCTCACATATGATGTATAGACCGATGAAGGATTTTCTTCTGCGTTAGCTCTTCGTGCGTTGAGTTTTTCTAGGTACCGCCAATAACGTACGTTTGCAGAAACACTAGTGTTCATCTGGATTAACAACTGATTCTCGAATTGTACTTGTATCTCCACTTGTTTTTGTATCACTGTCATAGTGTCTCATGTCATGAATATGGTAGAACAACATGCATAATACAAGTACCTACCCGCTAAATAGTTTCAAAGAAATACTAAAGACGGGAATTCCCTAATCCACAAGAATGTATTGAATATCCGCTACTAATATTTTCAAGGCCAAATTTATAACAGAAATTTCCTAATCTTTAATTATTAAAAATTCATAATTTCATTACTCCGCATTAAACATTCATAATTTCTTTACTCCATAATCTATATCTTAATTTTCTCCTTATTTACAATTTTTCAAAATATTTCTATTGTTCTATGCATACATATTTGAATATTACATACAAAAATAGATAACAGAACTCAAATTTGCGATCGAATTCATTTGAAACCGAGCGCTCTTGCAACCATTCAAAGAATTTGAAAGTGAAAAGGAATGCTGAAAAGGGTAGAAGCGAGCTGTTACGAACAAGAACACAAAGCGTGCCACCCGAATACAAGTGGCACGGTCCCTTCGTCTTTCCTCGTCGTCCCCTCGCCCACAATAAACTGGTTTGAGACTCTTTTGAGTCCCAGTGCACTAACCAGTTTTTCGGTCTCACTAGGATTGTCGTTGTTTACCAACATCAAAAAAATAACACTATTTACATTAAACACTGATAACACTAAACAAAATAATGTGGAGCACTGGCATAAATGGGTAAAACAGTCTGTAGTATGAAGTGTACTCAATAAAATAATAATATATTCGAAAATGTTAATGACAGATACAAGAGAGGTGTTTACTTGAAGCACGTGTTTGAATAATTGAAGCGGGAGTAATATGACCGAAAGCTACCACGGTTCAAAACTATAGTTTAAAATTGACTATATTGATCACGCATGTGCTATACCGCCCATCCACACAGATTGAATAATCTATAGTCTATACACTACACGGTCAGCTGATACGAACTATAAGCGCCGCCATATTGACCTCGACTGCTCTGACGATCGAAGGGAATTATATATATTTGGTATCACAGCTTTGGCCATTAAAAGCTTTGATAACATCTGAAAAGACCAAGCGGTCGCAAATATGCTCATAAGCATAAATATATGTATATAATTATGTGTGCCTCTAATGCCAGAGACACACATATAGTACATATTGTAGTATGGTACAGAAACCATATGTGTGTCAACCGTATTTTCAATTTTTGTTCCAAAGCACTCCATTTGCTTACTGTACTACAATGGTCTGTACTACAATGGTGTTTAAGAAACCATAGAAATTATGTGGTGTTGTGCAATGTACTACGATGGATTACACTGAACACATCCAGAGCTTTAAGCTCTTCTGTCATAATCATATGTATGTTTTCAGCCATTTTGACATTGATCAAAAAGAGTTTCAATTCAAACTTGAAAAGGAAAAAATAACAATGGAAAAGAAAAGAAAAAAGTACGTTTGATACGTAACCATTAAAAAAATAATTGAGGTGTGGGCCCAATATAACCAACAGTTGCATGGAATGCATAAAAATAGCCATATTTATGCTAAAATTAACACGCAGCTGGAAAATAAACATGGAGTTTTGCTTGCAACGGACGAACTGCGAAATCGCATAAACAATTTGGCAAAGAAGTACAGGTTTGTCAACAATTTCACAAAATAGTACCATTTGTATTAATGAAATATATTAGGCAGGAAATGAAGATGATTGGCCCAAGTGGAAGTGCTCCATCGAATTGGGAATACTACGAAGACGTTCACAAAATAATAGGCGGCTACAAATCCAATTTCACTCAAGAACTGGAGGAAGAGAGCATTGACAAAGGTTTTTTTTAAATTGATTTATTTATTAATTTATATAAGTATGCACATGTGTACATACATACATATATCAAATGAAACAAATACATGTATGTATGTACATATAAACATATGATTAAAAACTTCTTATTCCACAGATTCCGTTTCATTGGACGTTTTGGGGGACACGTTGGCAAATGATGATGAAATAGAAAAGATACCATCAACTTCATCGTCTGCAAAAACGAGAAAGAGAAACAATGATGAAGACTTCCTCGAACTCGCTTAAAAGGAACAAAAGATAATGGAAGAATATCTTAATAAATCTATTAAAAACGAAGAGAAGGCTCTTGATTTAATGGAACAAACCAACACCATTCTTTTGGCTATATTAAATAAAAATACTTAACGAGAGAGAAACAAATTTTAAGAATATCAAATGTGTGAAAAATATGTCGTACTGTAATGTAATATATTAGAATATAATAACCATATATTAACTAAAATACTAAACCAAATAACTTAAATGTGTTGATTCTGTGAATGAAAATGTTAAGAATACACATTTTGTAAATAAGATGTCATAATTGCTTGTCTGATGGCTATTCCACTGCTGCAGTCATTTCTATCTGCATGGCTCCATCGAGGCTGCCTTGCGCTATTTTCGGTGATTAATTGTTCAATCCATTTCTGATTAATGTTGTCATTTCTGTTGTTGCATATGTTATGTAAAACGCAACAAGCCTTTATAATTATGTTAACGTTTTTTATACTGACTTCCAGACCTGTTTTTGTTTATTTTTATAGTATCAATTATATCAATTATAAATTATCAATAGTGGAACTTTCTTACCTCGACCAATGCGTCTAAAGCGGGCCTTTAAATGTCGAAAAGCGTTTTCTACCACCCGTCGAACCAATGAAATACGTTTATTGAATTCTTTTTCACTTTCGGTTGTTCGGTTGAAAATGGAAATGGTTTCATAACAATTTCTGATAATTTAAAAGCTGAATCTCCAATAAGGAGTATGGGCACCTCAATATCTCCAATCACGGTTGTGTGGCTTTTAAATTCCTCACTATCGCAATGACATTTTTTTAAACCCGATTGTTCAAATATGGTGGAGTCATTACTTCACCCTGGTATCCCAACATTAATATATGTAAATCTGCATCTATAATCTACCGATGCAAATAAAACCGTTGAATACCGTCCTTTAAAATTAAAATAATCGCAGGCTTCGTTCTTTGGAGGCTTGACTTCTATGTGGCAACCATCTATGGCGCCATAACATTGGGGGAATCCCAAACGATTAAAACCACGTCTTAATTCGTCGACTTTCGTGTCCGTTGGAGGATATGCATCAAACACTTTGTTTTGGTACACTTCGTATATTTCCTTACAAACGTCTCTGCCCTACCGTAGAGCGTCCCACTCCAAAGAGACTTCCAATCGTTCTATACTCAGCAGAAGAAGCTAATGCATACAGAGCTACAATTCGTTTTTGTAAAGGTAGAAGGTGTTATTTTTGCGCACATTTTTTAGTAGATCTACTAAATAGAAGAAAGTCTCCCGGCTGTCCAACATCACTTTCCCAAAAATTGGTGCGTTTCACCTAGGAATTCAAAAATTATTTATACATTGAAAACAAGTCTCTGCGTACTTACCAAATACCAGTAGGTTCGGTGTCGTTTCAAATTCCTCTTTTTTAAGGCAATCCTTTTGTATAATTTGCTCCTTTTCAAAGCCAACATTGCTAATTTTAAATATTTAATTTTCTTCCTCATATAATTTAATATTTTAATTTTGTTTGCAGTTAACTAAGATTGGATCCATTTTTCCGCTAAATGTTTATTTTCTTTTATTTGATTTAAATTTTTTTGCATCAGCTGATGAGTGTCAAACTTCTAAAATACCATATGTGTGTCACTATGCTGATATGGTATGGTACGTGGTTTCCTAAGCTTTTATTGTAGTACACATTGAAGTACGGAAACCATATGTGTGGCTTAGGCATAAACAAATATTAAAGAACGCATACTGTTTATATATCCGGGTGGAACAAATTCTTTGTGGACAATACCCTTGGAATCATAAAATCAAATCAGCATTATCTTCACTTTTGACTTCTCCAGGCGCGATTTTTTGGGTTTCGGCTCATTTCTCATTTATGTCTTTACGACCACTTTGAAAACGTTGAAACCACTCGTGCACTCTGCTACGGGATAGGCAATCATCGCCATAAACTTGTTTCATCAATTGAAACGTTTCGGTAAAAATTTTACCCATTTTAAAACAATATTTAATCTTGGCTCTTTGTTCGAAGCTCATTTTCGCACCGATGACAAAAACATACTGACACTTAAAATGCAATAATTTCACTTCTAATAGATGAAATGTCATGAAATTTTTACTGGAAATCGATAAAGGATAGCAGATTCTAGCGCACTAGACATATAGATGGCGCCACTAGAGTTTACTCTGTTACTTTTTTACTGTTGACTTTGGAAAGCACCTTCTAATTGCTTCATGCGAAATCTCACTTTTTTTGCTTTCATGTCAAAGAATCAATGTGTCGAAGAACTGACGCGACGATAAAGCGTCACAACATTGTGTTGTTGGTAGAAAATCCGAGCTGTGTCGAAAACAACAAACGAACGATCGCCGATTGTCACCGCTTCCCTTGCCGCTCTAACAGCTTTGCCAATAAACCATCGTAAATATGTATGTTTATGTATGAACATGCATACATATTGACGCAGATTTTTGCGAGCCATGTAAAAATATTTTAGAATTGTAAAATATTTTAAATGGACAAGAGCTATGTGCCATTTTTGTCACTTTTTTCTGTGTTTGCCAGGTTGACCTTCCAGAAAGAGCATCAGAAAGTTGTTCAATTTATGCTTTTTAGGTTTTGCCATCGTCGCGAAAAAATGCTTGTGGGCAAACGCATGTTCGGGAAGATGTGTAGTGGCGTTTACTTTTATGATTATTTAATGAGTCAAGTTATTTAATGAGTCAACTTCGCTTGTTAAGAGTACGCCTGCGTTCATGAATGAAAATGTTGTTGTTGTGTGATTTGCTATAAATTTGGGCTACAGCAATTTGGCTGCCATATTGACATGTGTGTGTGCTGCCTATGTTACTTGAGACGATTGTTGTTTTTGTAGAACAGTGTTTGTAATTTTTGCGGGTGACGTATTTAAATTTGTACGCATATATGTACGTAGGTTTGTGTATGCATTATTTGTTCGGCAATGTCATACGCACATATGTTTTTTTTTTACGAGGAGGAAGCATCGAAAGCCTGAACCCCACGTCAGTGTGGAACTTTAATCCAACTAAACCTCCTACCGTCATGTACCTTTCCCCCCCGTTCCACCGTCAAGTATTCCGTCGGGAGGATGGTTGAGTTGAGTGCTCATACGTTTGTAGTAGTCTCAATGCATTCAGTAACAAGTTGCATTTACTTGGCCCCACCTCTGTTGGTATTAAACCCGCCCCGTGCAATGTTTGTCGTCAAACCCTTCCCTTATGCTTTTTTTACTTTTGTCTTAATGCGTTTGTTTGGTCCGCGTTGTAGTGGTCCGTTAAGTTTTGGAGTTCTCTTCTCCGCTGCTGCTTTCGGGCTCTTTGGGTTTTCATAATTTTGGCGACTATTTCGCACACCGCATCCCATTTAGCTTTTGATTCCACCATTTGGTCAACTAAGTTTTCGGGGATTGGGTCTATACCGAAGACACTCTTGCGGAATCGTCTCTCTTGCTCGTATTGCGGACAATGGAACAACGTACGCTCTACATTCTCAATTGTCTCGCCACCTCATTTATCGCATATATCATCATTTTCGGTAGTCAGTCGGTAAAAACGGTGTCTTTAAGAAATGACGATAGGATGATTATAGGGGGGGGTCTAAAATCTGAAAAAATCGATGACGTAATTTATGGACGGCCCCTAAGGGCTCAAAACTAAAATCCAACTATTAAAAATAGAGTACCTATTTATTAATATATGTATTCCACTGTGCTTTTGAGTTATTTTAAGAATATTTCAAATATATATATTCAAGTTTATTTTTAAATACAATTTTCAAGGATATCCTACCGTACGGTCTGTAAAAGCGGTGGTGAGTGTTTATTTACATTGCTCTTATAAGAAAGGTCGTATCAGCTGATTCGGTCTACGGTTTCGCGCCGGTGACTGTTTGGAGCATTAAACGTAGTTTCTCTTTCTTTTTTTATTATTCTTCTAAAATGTCATTTACTTACATTGCTCATTTTTATATTTCTCCTCTTTGGTTTCACTGTGAAATCTTGTTGTACTCTTTCCGAATCTCTTTTTTTATTTAAAAATCAATTTAATTCTCACAATCTCACTTGCAGTACACATACGCTTGATTTTTCGATTTCAAATCACGGAATATAACAGAACTATGGAAACAGTGTTGTCAACTAGGTTCAAAGTTTCCCTCGGTTTAAAGAAATGCAATTTTTTAAGTAAATCCCTATGTTAGGTTTTTAATGTATATTAAATTTTATTTTAATTTATTAAGTATTTTTAAATTGTATATTTAAATGGTATATAAAACATAAAATTCTCGCTTTTATTCGTTAACAGCTATATACATAAAAGGGTAAATTCTTGTGTATGGTAACACTGAATAGAAATGTAAGCAAAGTGCCCGTTCACACATATTCATTTCTTTTAACAGAAAAAAATTTATGTTACTTATGAAAAGGAATAACAGAAAAACTCGACGCGAGTTCCTGAACTCGTGCCGCTCGTCTGAACGCACTGAGCGACGCCAAAAGAGAATTTGCCGTTAATGAGCGACAAAAGAGTGCATGAAAGACCCAACGCATTTATCTCTAACTATACCCAAAATATATTTGTTTGGGATTAATTACTACCTAATACTATCCTAAAGGTATATTCAAATTCATTCCAAATTATAACCTTCAGAGAATAGATGTATCCGGCAATACTCTTTTTAAAGATCACTCGCACAATTTTTTGCAGGGAATGTGCAGTAATCATTCGGAATAACGGTTATAGCAAAATACAAAAGTATTGGTTGGTTTCCAGAAGTACACTCCTGACTTAATTTTGTTTTTAATACAGCAGCGGTCAGATACCGTAATTTTTTTCTAAAATTAAAGTAGATCGTGGCTAAAATGTTAATAAATACGAAGGAGTTTGTAGACTTGCGAATAATACTAAAAAATAAAATCATATTTGTGTAAGATATATACAAGTATATTCAAGTATTCTACTACCGACGGTTCCAAACAGTTGTTTATAATACTTGTATGTAAATATAACCGTTGTATTTAAAATTCTGTCAACGACGAAAAATTCAGTAATACTGCAATCGAAATTATACAATAATATTTGCTTTACGAAAACTCTTTTTAAATTTTCCTTCGTCACATACAGTGTAATAGATGAGATGGATCAAGCCAATTTTTGTCCATATTAATATAAAAATATTCTTTTTTTTGGAAGAAACGTGTTAAATATATTCTACGTGAGCTGTGTGGCAATAATAATAATAACCCAACGATTACCCTCCTCCCGACCAACCGACGCGAGGGGCGCAATCCGCATACGTGCGGAATTGGCCGAGTCAGAAAAGGCAAGAGAGTTTTTTAAGTGTTGAGATCTAAAACTGCTCAGCTACAGAAACAAAAATTTCAACAGCTAAGATCTAAAGTTACAATATAATCAATTGTTACATTTTCATTTATTAAGAGAAAACAATAAAGTCTTTTTAATTTTGAAAAGTGAGTCAGATAAGTCAAATGTGCTGGAATGAGAATTAAAATCATGACATATACGGCGGAATGGCTCGTTTAGTTCAAAATTTGATCTACAGAATTTTAGCAGTAAAGGTCTAAACTGTCTCGAAAGGAAATTTAATTTCAGACAGGAGAAAAGAACTGCAAACAGTTCCATTCAAAAGTTTCACTAAGAATATTATGCCAAGCATTTCCCTACGACTAGAAAGTGTAGGTAGATTAATAAGTTTTAAACGACTAGTGTATGGAGGTAGACTTACCCTAGCATCCCATCGGAAATGCGCTAAGGCGAAAAGTAAAAATTGTTTTTGAACCGACTCTAACTTGTCAGAATGGATTTGGTAGCTAGGGTTCCATACCACAGAGCCATATTCCAATATAGGTCTAACCAAAGTTGTATAAAGTGTTTTAGTAATATACGGATCTCTAAATTCTTTAGACCAACGTTTAACAAAACTGAGGACAGCTTTTGCTTTCAAGACCATGGTATCAATATGAAAACTGAAATTAAGGTTAGGGTCCATATTAACTCCCAAATCAACATAGTTAAAAACTTGCTCTAGAATATGGTGTTTTATTATGTAAGAAGAGGGGTGCACAGATCTACGGGAAAAGTACATCGTCTTACTTTTATTGAGATTCAATGGCAAATCATTTCTATCACACCATGCAACCAAATTGTTTAAGTCTGTTTGCAACATTTAAAATTTATCATTGCAAATGTGTTTCGTAACTTATTTAATTTTTGTGTTGTTTTGACTACACCTTTCTTACAAATATGACTAGCTATACTAAATCGCGAACAATAGTATCGCCTTCTTCCTTTCTCTGTTTTAATTTATATTTTTCCCTGCATGCTATTCCTCACTTTTCTATCCGCTAGTCTATCTTACTTAAACCTAATACGTATACTACTACTGCTATTTTTTCTTCAATAAGTCAGTATGCTGCGAATTCTGAATCGATTTCTTAATTCTTATCGAGTATCAATTTTTCACATAAAATATTCGATTTTCGGAGTCGACCTTTACATTCCAAATTGATCAAGAATCGATTCTTGACATTGAATTTTATGGTTAGATCACTAGTTTCAAATTCTCTATACCATTATAATACTGTAACAGATTTTTCGATAAATCGTCTACCTATAACTCACTCTTGAGTTCGATCTCTGGATTGTTAAATAAAAGTGACAATTTAATGACTTTATTTTTTATTCCAACAACTTAAAGCTTTTCTACTCATTATCCGAATTTACAACTTCTTACTTATATCTTAATTGCTCTTAACTTGGCAGCACTCTAACTTCGCTGTCGGTTAGATTTTGTTATATAACCCGTGTTCGTTACACTGCCCTCCCCTAAGTCTGATCGTCCCGATTAGACATATTTGCGATGCCAAGAACAAAGCATTTATGTCTCTCATCTCGTCTTCTAAGATGGTGTTAACTTCCTTGGCCGTCCTTCTCTTTTTGGAATAAATTCCATTCGTTGAAATAACCCTTGACTACCACAACATGACTATTGGTGGGAAATGGATCATCTACATTCACGCCAATTTGCTTAACTGGCGCACCTGAATTGTACTTCTTCATCTGATGATGACTCTTGAATATCAATCCTTTGCTCCTTTAACGTCGTCGTGATCCTCAAGTGCACTTCACTTGGACCATTATGCAGCTCGTTGAGAACTTCAGAAATTCTAACCTTCGGAACAACCATAAGTGCTCGAGAGCTTTGCCCATCTTTGCTTCTCCATACTCGATGCAAACAGCCACATATCAACAATAAACTACTCCGCTCTGCCCAATATACTGGCCTTCCTGTAGTTATTTTCCACTTGTTGTACATTTATTCAACTCCACTTCATGCATTACACCTTGCAATTCTGAAGATTCTTGCAAATAGTCATGCGTTTCAGATTCAATTTTATCCTGCTCTTCCAATTGTGCTGGTATACAAGCTTCTTTCACTGTACAAGCTTCTGACTGTGAGGACCTTGTACTCTGGTACACACGATTCCTACTCTTCCTTCATTGATATACGAGGCGTTTTTTTTATAGTAAGGGGAAGCATCGAAAGCCGAAATCGGAACTTTAATCCGCTAAACCTAACCTTCTCCCAATTCAAATCTCTCACACGGAACCACTGGACAAAGCATTACTTCATGGGAGAGAAGAAGACATTTAAGTCTTCTCTACTGTACGGACTGACTGACTCCTAATCTGTTGTAAGTGTCTCAATCGTGTCATAATCAGAGCTGACGCTTCGCTGACAGCTTCCGATTTAATATATAGATAGAGGACTCACACATGTTGGTCATTGGAGCTGCATACTGTATAACTGATCTCATTGCCTTAGCTATTAAAAATCGTCGGCTGGAACGCACACAGCCTCTATTTGCCATCTTTCTAGATAAAGAATTATAGATTTTATTTGCTTTACCCGTCGTGTTTTCCAAGTGCCCTTTAAATTTTAACCTTGAGTCCAATATTACACCAAGATACTTCAGCTGTGGCTGTGAAGTTATCTGCCATTCTCCTACGGTGAGCGATATTTTTTCAGCAGTTTTCCTGGAGCTAATGAGCAAGACTTGTTTTCTGCTCAGCCAACTCATGGTTGCGAACCACCGTCGTATACCATTTATGCAATCATTGCATTTGACCCGGAGGTCATCTAGATGTTTCGCTACTGCTACCACTATGAGGTCATCCGCATAGACGATTAGTTTCACGGATTGTTGTTGGCGTATTCTTAGCACCCCGTCGTATATCAGGTTCCAAAGAAGGGGCCTAAAACCGAACCTTGCGGTACTCCACTTGAAATAGAGTAGCTCTTGGTACCCTTATCTGTGTCACATAGCAGCCTTCTGTTCTCAAAATAACTCATAATAATATTTATGAGGTTTTGGGGAGCGCCTATTTCGTGCAGAGCCTTAATGATATTTGCCCATTTCACAGAATTGAATGCATTCTTCATATCCAGGGTAATTAGTTCGCAATATTTTTTGGTGCCACCTTTCCATCTTTTGCCACTTATTGCACATTTAGCAATATCAACGACTTCACTTAGTGCGTCAATAGTGGACCTCTTTTTTATAAAACCGTATTGTCTCTCTGATAATCCGCCGGCTTTTTGGATTGCTAACTCCAAGCGGTTTCTTACTATGCTTTCGTACACTTTACCAATCGTATCGAGCATGCACAGAGGTCGATATGTTGAGGGTTATTCAGGTGGCTTTTTCGATTTTGGGAGTATAACCAAACGTTGCACCTTCCATAAATCGGGAAACACGCCTTCCAATATACACGCATTGTACATTTTAATGAACAAACTGAGTCTCAAAGCCATGGCTTTTTTTAGAGCTCTATTTGGTATTTATTCCAGGCACTTTGGAGTTTTTAATATTTTAATGATATATGTTATGTATGATAATGTGCCCTTCCAACTGCGCTGACATCGGTTTAAACAGTGCTAACATACGCTCTCCATGCGCTTCTAACTCTGCTGGTACACGTTCACCAAATGCTTTCAACGCAGCCAAAACAACCTCTGTTGAACATTGAGTCTCTTCTTTTTCTTTTATTTCGTCAACATTAACGTTTTTTGCTTCAATGGCTTCTCGTAACCGTGATTGTTATTCTCCATTTGTTGCTAAACTACGCTTTCCCAGCTCCTTTTTCAGTTATGGAATCTTCAGATCTTTAAAGTATTCCATTTTAAAACGATTTTCTCTTTGAGAATTTATTTGACAATTCCACTTCTGACACCAATTGTGACGGATTTCTCGATAAATCGTCTACCTATAACTCACTCTTAAGTTCGATCACTGGATTGTTATCTTTTGTGTCCGATTTATCCCATTCTGGATGATGTTCTTTCTGGAGCTATCGATATAATAAAAAACAGTTTATGGCAGCACAGTCTAGAAAATGAAAAAAAATTCAATGCCACCTCCTTTATATTCACTCGGCTCTTTCATCCTGAAGTTTTTCTTCCACTTTGGTTCTGCCATAACAGTTGGGTCGATGCGAAAGCATTTGCAGTAGGTAGGTACGTAACTATACCATATCATCATCCAAGCCAAATTCGTTATCAAGTCCTGGCTGCTCTGGGTGCCATCACAGTTTGGGATCCATCACTGCATTTTTCATCTTGTTCCACACTTTCACCATTTGAAAGAATGTGTTCTAGAAGAATATTCTGAATTTGACGTTTATTCAGTACACACGGCATTCTGGAAAAGTAACAGACGAAATGAATAAAACAAAACCTACTATAGCCACAGTGGCAAGTATCTAACCACCTTATTATTTACGTTAATTATAAAACAATCTAAATTAAAAAGTTTATTTTTTATCTAATTTAACTTATATATTATATATATAAATACTACTGTAATATAATAACCAATCTTATCTTTACCTTTATTAAGAAATAGCTTCAGAAAGCTCAATCTCAAAAGCATATTGGGTGGAGTGGTGCAGTTTAAAATTAATGTGTGGCTGCTTGCATCGAATATGAAAAAGAGAAGATGGGCAAAAAGCACTTATGATTGTTCCGAAGGTTAGAAGACGAGTTACACAACAGTCAAAGCGGAGGGCCCTTGAGAATCACGAAAACTTTGGAGAAATTAAAGCAAAGGTTTTGTTCGACTAGTTTTCGTAAATTAGCTACGAAGAGGATTACCAAGTTTGCTAAATGCATTGTAGCTAAAGAAGTCAACAGCTTCCTAGAAGACGAGATAAAAGATATAAATGCTATGTGCATACAATGTGATGAACTCAAATGCCAGAACAAAATAAATCGACGAAAAATTTCCAGAATTAACCAGACGGCGAAATTCGTAGTTGCCGGAATGTTCGAGTGGCGAAGTATTGTTAACGATCTACTATATAAGGGCTGCTAATCCTATTTACAGTGCTGCCGTATTAAGAGCAAATGAGATATAAGTTAAAAGTTTTAAGATCGAATAATGAATATTAAAGCGCTAAGTTGATGGAACTAGGAATAAAGATAAGTGTATAGTCATTCAATTGAGATTTTTATTTTACAATCCAATGATCGAACTTTATATTGGGTTACAAGGTAGACGATTTATCGAGAAATCTGTCACAATACCCTTTACAATTAGAAAAGATTACACACAAGAACTTGATGGCAGCTATACATGTAGCTAAAGTGGTCCGATCAGAATAATTTCTTCGGAGATTGTAAGATTGACAATAATTCGTACTGAATTTTCTGAAGACATCTTGTTAAATAAAAATGTTTTCCATAGAAGAACTTGATTTTGATCGTTTAGTTTGTTTTGCAGCTGTAATAGTTCAATTATAAAAAAATCGGATATTGTAGCATTACCTCGGAAGATATTAAGACAAATGAGCAGTTTCTTTGGAGAGAAAAGGATAGGAGTAGCTCGCGTATCTCCGTCCTTCTAGGTGTTACAAACTTCGTGGCAAACTAAATATACCCTGTTTAGGAACTGCGGAGGGTAGAAGATATGCTCGTTTAAAGTGAAGCAATAAAACAACGATGGATTATTCGACTGACATGAATTTTATTTATCCGAAAGATTATCTTGTGGCATTACATTTTAAATATGATTTCTAGCATATGACCGCCACGGCTGACTCGGATGTAGTCCAATCTGGAGTCCAATTTTCGATGACTTTTCCCAACATTTGTGGCCGTAATAACACGGCGAATGTTGTGTTCCAAATGGTTAAGCGTTTGTGGCGTATGCGCATAGACCAATGACTTTACATAACCCCACAGAAAGTAGTCTAGCGGTGTTAAATCACAAGATCTTGGAGGCCAAACGTGTCTTTCAATAAATCGATTGTGGCACGAACCGTGTGACATGTTGCGCCGTCTTGTTGGAACCACAGCTCCTTGACATCATGGTTGTTCAATTCAGGAATGAAAAAGTTAGTAATCATGGCTCTATACCGATCACTATTGACTGTAATGTTCTGGCTATCATCGTTGTTGAAGAAGTACGGACCAATGATTCCACCAGTCCATAAAGCGCATCAAACAGTCAGTTTTCTGGACGTAACGGTGTTTCGACATACACTTGAGGATTAACTTCACTCAAAATGCGGCAGTTTCGTTTGTTGACGTAGCCATTCAACCAGAAGTGCGCTTCATCGCATCATACGATAAAATGAACGTAGTGCGCGATACGTATTCTGCGCAGAGCCATAATTTTCGAAATAAAATTGCACTATTTGCAAGCGTTGTTCAGGCGTAAGTCTATTCATGATGAATTGGCAAACCAAACTGAAAATAAATCACTTGACAACTGTTAAATCGGTCGCCATCTTGAACAGTAATGCCAACTTAAAGTTTTATACCTCGAAAAAAAACACCCGTTACAATTTCTGTTCTCGAATGACAACTGTACTCGGGCAGTTATAGATGCATCTGCAATGTAGTCCTCATTCAAAAAAGTATGCCATAAATATTGATACTGGGTATTTATTCCAGTTGACTAATTTTTTACACCAGATTTTTCAATATAAATATTTATTAAATTGTGTGTTGTTTATTGTTTTTTAGGCCATCAACACTAAAACTAGCGTATATACTAAACGGGTCGATTATTTTCTATAAAATCGCGAATGCGGGAAATGTTCTATGGATCATTCTGAACAACTTTACCTAAGGGACTACGGGTCTAAAACATCGTTCGGTTCGTCTTTTCTGAATAATTGGTTGTATGGGAGATACAAAGTTGTCCGATTTTCTTTATTTTTACTGTTCTTGCTCAGTAATTATATTCAGTACTCGGCATAAAAACCGGCCAGATAGTTGCTACCACTTTAAGTTGGAGTCAGTTCGCTATTCCGAATTGGATTGGTTTGCATCTTATATACCTATATAGTGCCATAAAGAGTTGATTTTCATTATTAAAATACCAATTGTGTTTTTAAAAAGCTGGTGAAAGTGCAGTAATATAAAAAACATGCCAAAACGATGACAAATGACCGATGTCACTAAAGGGCAAATAATAGCCTTATCGCAGCAAAATCAAAGCTCCAGACAAATTTCGAGCATTGTGAGATTCAGCCAGACTAATGTAGCAGATTTCATAAAAAAAAAATCGGGAGACGGGTTCTTTTTTTCGAATAAAGGAGTTTGGAAGGGTCCGAAAGTGGACAGTCGCTCAAGACAGGCTCATCTGACGGTCGTGCTTACTGGATCGCTTTAAATCCTCGTCAGATATTTAAAAGGACCTTAGTGATGCGACGGTAGTGATAGTGGATGCGTCAACGATTCGCCAGAGACTCAGAGAGGCAGGCATTCAACGGCCGACGTCCTTAAAAAAAAACATTTTCGAGGCAACGAATGAGGAGCGGTATGTATGGTCGAAAGAGCCTGAAAATTGGTCGGTGGATCAGTGGCAGACCGTAATTTACTCGGATGAATCCAAGTTGAATATCTTTGGATCAGATAATATCCACCATGTATGGAGAAAGTCTGGGTCAACAGTACGCCAGCCAGTAAGCAGGATGGTCAGGGGATATTTTTCTTATAATCAACTAAAATTGATTCATGTCATTGAAGGAAGAGCCAACGGTGAGGGATTCAGTCCTTTTGAAGAAATGGAGGTCGGATTGCTGCAAAAGCATATATCGTCAATGCCAGCAAGGATTAAGGCTGTGATTAAGGCAAGAGGAGGCGTAATAAAGTATTGATTGAGATATTTCCCAATAGAGTAAAATTATAAAATAAAAATAAGCCTTGTGGTATTAAAATTTTAATAAATTTTGTGATTAGAATGTAGGATATTCTTAATTGTAATAATAAGACCAAATTTAAAAAAAAATTCGTTCCTTAAAAAGCATTAACATTAATATTTTTTGGCTTATAATTTCTTTTATCGCTTATTACAAATGCAAATAAACTCTCATTTTTACTTTTTTACTTGGAGGAATATTTTAGTTCATAATTCAAATCTTCCTACTGACCGGATTTTTATCCCCAGTACTGTATTAGAAGACTATTCTGCAAAATTATGTGCTCTAGCTTTTAAATTTAAAGCAGGATATCGGAAAACAAAAGAACTGAACAATCGGTTTTATGGGAGTGTTTAAACTCAATCCAGAATCTTTAAACTCCCCTACAGGATGGAGGTAACCAATACACTACTACACTTGTAAAGTTTCACCTCTTACACCACTAACTTTTTGTTTTTAAATTCAAAATTATGTTGTAAGAGTAGCAACATTCATCATAGGAAAGATTTTCCACATTAATAAACGCATGTCCGCAGTCACGCAGAGCATGGGTGATCGCTACACAGGTAAGCTTAAATCAACTTATTCATTTAATTTTTCTATTTGTTTTTAGATTACACTCAACACTTTCCATTTTGCTGGTGTATCGTCAAATAACGTAACATTGGGAAATCATAAATATTTTCAAGAATCCAAAACATCCTTTCTAACAGTATTCCTTACTGGCGATGCAGAACCGACAAGTGTGTCATTTGGAGCACACCACCTTGTGGAAGGTAACAGTCAACACTGCTATTTACCATATATGCAAAGGATTGTCATCTCGGAGGATCAAGAATTCGCAAATGTCTACTATGAGATGCCCGATTTCAATCGAATACGCATTTCGCCATGTTTGCTGCGTATCGAATGGAAATATTCCAAGTGTAAGACATAGAAGTTGTTCGTAAATCGGTTAAGAAATAAAAGAATGATGTACCGCAGTTCTACGGCTTGTACGTGAACTATCGTCATTTTATCTTGTTGTGGCAGGTAATGACAGCTTACTGAATACAAGTAAGTAAATTATATAATTCTTCTAGATGTTAAAAGAAATTAAATAAATAAAAATAAAATATGAATTTCAATTGTTTTATTTATAAGGAAAAAGGTAACCGATACGTTATGCAGTGGTAACCAATGAATAACTAAACAAATAACTCATAGCACGCGACGAGGTAAGCGATGCACCAGTTTTATGTAACCAATGTATAACCAAACAAATAACCTATGAACCAGTTTTTTGTAACTTATAGGTAACCATAGCAATAACCAAGCAAACTGTTTTCAGTAAAGCGGGATAGACACATGCAGACTTGTATGCATACCGGGTAGCAAGTCAGTTCACTATACACTTGTGCGACATGTTGTTCAGACATAGTTTAGTTGTAATCGTTGAAGTGGACGGACATCAGAAAAAGGTGTGCGCTGAAAATGAATGTTGTCGATATTTCGCAGTATTAAAGGAAGTCTAGGTAGTACAAATACCAAAGCGTTGGATCATATATGTCATCTCAGCCAGCATCAAACTTTTCTCCCTTTTTTAATTTACAATATTAATTGTGGCATCTTCATCAATTTCTTTATATTAATAGGGCTAAAAACCCTTTGATAAACATAAAAATTCCGAGTAATGACACTATATGTGGTCAGCTATTAGACTAATTTTATCTACAAAATTCTTCTCCTTTAATAATATTCCAAACAATATTTCAGTACCGCTAAATACATAATTTCGTTTTGTATTAGTGCATATATACATAAGTTTGTAAGTTATATACCTTTAACAGTTCATAAACTTTGCATATTTGAAATACAGTATAGAGAAGGATGTATGAAATGTAGGTATATGTCAAATATTCCAAACTATGCAAAGTAAGACGTGATGTAACTCTTGAGGTGAAAGTGTTAATGAGTCATTAAAATTTGCTGCTGATGTAGTTACTCCGCTGATTCACAATTTCCAAAATGTAATTGGTGCTAACAATTGTATTGAATGCTGATTTGCGTTTCTACCTACCGAAAACTTTCATGTCGATATCATCGCAGCTGTTCTTTTGCCATTTATCTAAGTTTTCGTATTGAAACTTTGGTCCGGTGTACCATATTGAATTAAGAAGTTTCTTTAGAGTACATACTCTAGAGGCAACATCCGCCGGGTTACAACGCTTTGGTACATGTCACCTTTGGTTAAATCTTGAATTTCCGAAATTCAATTACCAACAAAAGTCCAAAGTGTTGAAGAATGCATCTTCAGCCAATGTAGAAACTTTTGCGAAAAATCATCTCTGATAAAATTTACCTGTGAACAGGAATCTAGCAGTGCTGTACCCAATCTGTAGCTCTACGATGCATCACGAACGAAAATTTTTGCTGTTGCAAGGATGACGTTATCCAACGATGAATTATTTCTTCGTGTATGCGCGACGGCCTCTTGTTTTGTAAATACCTGAGTAGGTGGTTTTTGGCCTGGAGTAGAACCGTGGTGGAGTAAACTGTGGTGTTGTCGTGCACAAACCTTGCACCTGTGTGATGATGGACAATTGGCTACTTGATGTCCCTTTGATAGGTAATTGATGCAAAGTCCAATTTTCTTTGCATGATCGAAACGTTGAGTAATGTGTATTGACTTTAAGCGTTCGCAATTAATAACCTGATTGTTACTGGAACAGAAATTACACGATATGTTGGAGCAAGAAAATGTATAGCCTCGTGGTTGATTCCTTGATTTTGAGGTGGAGGACTTGTAAGCACCTTGAGTTGACGAAATACTAACATGCGTGTTGTTCAACAGGTATTGACAATGTCTTTCTAAAACTGCGATGCAATCCTCCCATGACGGCAGCGTTTTGAAGTCTAGGGACTCCGTCCACGTTTTGTTGGTCTGTTTATCAGACTTCTGCAAAATTAATTGAATAAGCATAGCTTGCGATATTTGGCTGTCGGTACCTAGCGATGTCAAGGAACCATAAATAGCTGAAGCCTTATCAAATAAAATTCTTAGCTGAATGCCATTTTCATTATTGGTTTCATAACTGCTCGTAAATCAAATAACGGATTTATTTATTCCAAAAAAATTAGTGTTTTGTTGTCATACCCAAATGGCATTTGTAACCCGCAGCTGAAAGAGCCTTTCCCATGATCGCAAGCTGGCGGCGACGATATTTTTAATGCGCGTAAAATTTTTCTTGGTGCTGGCGCGTTGTTGTCTTAGCTCTTCGAAAGACATTGCAGAACATGATCTTGTATATGGTTTATAGAGGCTTCAAAATTATTTTAAATGACGATAATAGGTGGCAACACTTCAAGCTGTAACTTTTTTGCTGTGAACTTTTGTGTTTAATTTTGCAAAATTCTTAAACTTGAATTGATTTTTTAGTGATTTAATACAATATTTAGTGATTTAACTCTGTTCTTAAGTTTTGTGCATTATTAAAAAGTTTAAATTTTCCAATTTTTGGTGCTGAGTCAGCTTTTTGTTTAATTTTGTTTTATTTTATTCTATTTTCTCTCTTTATTTATCTCATTTACTTCTTTATTCACAGCTGTTTGCGTGTAGCTTTTTATGTGTTCTGTCTTGGTTTTGAACTTTGATAAAAAAAAATTGCGTTTGTTCTTAATTGAATTTATTATTATTATATTCTAAACACACTAATTTATTCTACATCCATTACTGACAGGTAGAATCTTAGATTGATAGATAAGTGTCTCACAATTCCAGAGGCTCCCCCTAATAACTTAAAATTGATGATATTAATATCCGTAAATTTAACTTCAATTATGATAGAAGTATATCATCGTTTAAAATAGACGTATCTCTTGAAACATTCAAAAAGATCTTAGATTGTTCATTCTGGCCCCCTGGGGCTTTTGTATGCGAATTTAAGCCTAAACTTACTAGTCAAACTGAGAAAAACATTGCTAAATTACCAAAAGCAACCACCGATATAAAAAACTGATTGGTAGAAATTCGCTAAGCATTTATTATCAAAATGTTAGAGGTCTTAATACAAAATTAACCGACTTGTATTTGAACAGTTCCAATTTTAATTTCCATATAATAGGATTTACAGAAATATGGTCATTTCACATTTTTGATAATGAGTTTCAAATATTTAGATGTGATCGACTCAACAGAATCGGTGGAGGTGTTCTATTTGCCGTACATTCCTCTATCCCATCTGAAGATGTTCTTGTTCCAGGAACCGACTCATTTGAATTTAAGTGTATTAGAGTCTATGTTAATAGTTGCTTTATTTATTTAACCCTGTCTTATATACCACCCCATTCGGACTTATCTGTATACATGCAGTATGCTTCTTTAATAAATAGTGCTACTTCGATGGCAAATAATGCAGATTCAATAATCGTATTACTAGATTTCAATTTACCGTGTGCTTCGTGGAAAGCTTTCGATGACTATATCGTACCGAAGCAATCGGTCATGTTTTCATGCGTTTTTTGAAAAAATGTTAAAAATTATAATAATTACTTAAAAAAAGTAAAAAAGAATGTTCTAAGTAATCCAAAATCGTTTTATGATTTCATCAACTCCAAACGCAGGATTTCCAAATTTCCGTCCGCGATGAAATACAAATCTATTATTTCAACTGACAATGTTATTATATCCAATATGTTTGCAGAATTTTTCCAGTCAAACGATTGTAATAATTCTTCCAAATCTTTTTTCGAATACTTTAATTAACGCTCCAAGTATTTCTCAAGAAGACGTCCTACTTAATTTAAATAAGTGAAAACCATCTTTTAGTTACGGCCCAGACATGATACCCTCATGCTTCCTAAAAAATAGTGGCAAATATATTTACATGCCTTTGACAAGTATATTTAATTCCTCTCTTAAACGCGGTATATTTTCTTCACTATGGAAACAGTCATTTATAATTCCTTTGCATAAAAGTGCCCAACATTGAAAACTATAGAGGCATCGCAAAACTATCAGTTATGCCTAAACTTTTTGTAGCTATCATCACTGACCATACAACCTTTTCGATTTCTCCGTTAATTTCCTCACCTCAGCATGGATTTTGTAAAGGGAATTCGACTATAACAAACTTACTTGAATTTGTAAACCATGTATCATGTTATATAGGTACACAGATTTTAGCAAAGCTTTTGATAAAGTAAACCTCTCGACTCTCATACATAAACTTGATCTGCTGGGCTTTCAGCCAAGATTTCTTCAATGGGTAGCTTCCTATCTTTATAATAGAACACAACGAGTGATATTTAAGGACACACCTCCAGATACAATTAATGTTTCTTCAGGTGTTCCGCAAGGTAGTCATCTTGCGCCGATTCTGTTCTTGTTGTTTATTAACGATATCTCTTCAGTAATTGAATTCTCAAAAATTTTTATTATACGCTCACTTAAACAATTTGGGTGCATGGTGTGATAGAAATGATTCGCCATTGAATCTGAATAAATGTAAGACGATGTGCTATTCCTATCTGTGCACCCCTCTCCTTATGTAATAAAACACAATATTCTGGAGCAAGTTTTTAACTATGTTGATTTGGGAGTTAATATGGACCCTAACCTTAATTTCAGTTTTCATATTGATACCATGGTCTTGAAAGCAAAAGCTGTCCTCAGTTTTGTTAAACGTTGGTCTAAAGAATTTAGAGATCCGTATATTACTAAAACACTTTATACAACTTTGGTTAGACCTATATTGGAATATGCCTCTGTTGTATGGAACCCTAACTACCAAATCCATTCTGAAAAGTTAGAGTCTGTTCAAAAACAATTTTTACTTTTCGCCTTAGGGCATTTCCGATGGGATTCAAGGGTAAGTCTACCTCCATACACTAGTCGTTTAAAACTTATTAATCTACCTACACTTTATAGTCGTAGGGAAATGCTTGGCATAGTATTCTTAATGAAAATCTTGAATGGAAAAGTTTGCAGTTCTTTTCTCCTGTCTGAAATTAAATTTAATATCCCGATTCGCTTTTCGAGGCAGTTTAGACCTTTACTGTTAAAATCCAGTAGATCAAATTTTGAACTAAACGAGCCATTCCGTCGTATATGTCATGATTTTAATTCTCATTCCAGCACATTTGACTTATCTGACTCACTTTTAAAAATCAAAAAGACTTTATTGTTTTCTCTTAATGAATGAAAATGTAACAATTTATTATATTGTAACTATAAATCTTAGCTGTTGAAATTTTTGTTTCTGTACCTAAGCAGTTTTAGATCTCAACACTTAAAAAACTCTTTTGCCTTTTCTGACTCGGCTAATTCCGCACGTATGCGGATTGCGTGCCTGGCGTCTGTTGGTCGGGAGGAGGGTAATCGTTGGGTTATTATTATTATTATTATTATAATGTCCAATGTGCAGTCTAATACTGACCACACTCCGAAATGATGTGCGAAAGAACAAATAACTCACTCGTGCCACACGTAGGGCGCCATAAAATGTAGAAGTACAAAGCTTTTTTCGTAACCGCGCAAATATCCAAAAAGCGAAAAATTTAAGCAACGATAAAAAAATACAAAGAGTCATGATACTATGTGTGGCCAGCCAATAGACTAGCTTTATTTACAAAATTCTTCTCCTTAATTAATGTTCCAAACAATATTTCAATACCGCTAAATACATAATTTCGATTTGTATTAGTGCATATGTACATAAGTATGTAAGTTATATACCTTTAACGGTTCATAAAAGAAGAATAACCCTTTACTTTACGCTATTGCTCCTTGGTATATAATGTAGCTATTAAGAAAAAGAGAAATGTAAAAAATGGGACCATTGTATAAATCTACTGTCATTGTATAAAACTCTGTGTCAAAAAAGGCATATTCGATCAGGTGATCACAGCTGTTTCACACACATAGGAAAACAGCTGATTCTTTGGTTACTTGTAGGCTTATACAATAGTCGCAACTACGAGCAGAAAAATGTAAACATTTCAATTTTGTTCATATTTGTATGCAGAAAAGCAGTGAGAGAGAGCGAGTAAGATAATCACCCGACGTGTAGTAAAAGAGGTGAAATTTGCCCGATGCTAGAACCTAACGATAACCAGTTAGCTTACTTTTACCCGTCTTTTAAGGTCTTACCGCTGGTAGGGAAAAATAAAGATCATCATGCTTAATTGCTTGTCCTTAGATACTATTTAGATATCTTACTTATCTAATTAAATGTATGTGTATGTCACTTGACATGGGATGGTTTTTAATGGCACAAACAGTCACCGACGCAAAACCGTGGACCGAATCAGCGGATACGACCGCCATCTTATATGAGCGCAATATAAGTGAACAGTCACCACCGAAAATTGGATTTTTTCAGTAGAAACGAGAGAGCTGAGAGTGAGAGAGCAAACGCAGGTTTGCCAATCTTGATATTTTTTAGTAATTAAAAAATTAACTTTAATATTTTTGCTATATTCTTAAAATAACTCAAAATCACAGTCGAATACACTTCTTTATAAATACGTTAACTATTTTTAATAGTTGGAATTTAGTTTTGAGCTTTTGCATTACGAAAAATTATAACTAATAAACTAAATGTGTGAAAAATTGCGTATACAAATAGAATAATGGCAACATTGGTGAAATGAAAACAAAAGAGAACTACTGATTTCTGCGTTGCAACTACGGGCATAGCTTTTGGCAAGTTTGGTTTGATACGGGCGGTATGTACGGAAGGGAGGAATGTCGGTGACTGTTTGTGCTATAATTGTACAACTCAATAAGTGTGCGTGTGCTCATAGGTTATCTATTTTATGTGAAATGTGATGGAATCTCAAATATATTTTTAAGAATACCCATTTAGTTTACAATTCCTATAATCACCTTCTACATACTTAAGTATGTATGCATCTCGTTAAGATTTTTGCTTTATGCTTTTTTAAGCCTTTATTATTGCATGCGTGTTGCATGTTAATTTCCTACAAGAAACCGCTGATGGGTTCACCAATCCTCTCACATTTGTTATGTCAATACTGACGGTCAATTAACCCAACATACTGTGTTTACATGGGGACTCATTTGACGCTCATTATCGGCATATTCTCTTTTGGTGTCGCTCTGTGCGTTTACACGATCAAAAATAGTCGAGCAAATCAAATCGGCTCTTGCTGTAATTCCTTTTCATAAAATTTTCGCAAATGTTTAAGCGCTTCGACTACGCACATTTCAGTTGTTTGTGGTGGTCTCACATTTTGCTTGCAAGGAATTACCATAAATGTGGTAGAACAATATGCATAATACCCGCTTAATAGTTTCAAAATACTTAAGGCGGGAATTCCCAAATTCACCAGAATGTATTGAATACCCGCTACTAATATTTTCAAGGCCAAATTTATAACAGGAATTTCCTAACCTTTTGGGATGTATTAAAAATCCATAATTTTTTTACACCATATATTTTTCTATTTATTATAAAACAGCTTTGAATTAATTCCAATTCTAGTTATAAATAACATAATATTCGAACTTAACCCTTTGCGGTTAAAAGAAATAAATAAGGAAGCATCTTAATATTTAATGTAAATATAAAGAAGTAAAGTTACCATTTTTTTTAGAATTATTTTATGTATACTCGTATATTATTACTTTAATACCGCTATATGTTATTAAAAATTTAAATTAAATATTTTTGAGCATTATAATTTTCTCCTTATTCACAATTTTTCAAAATATTTCTATTATTCCCTGCATACATATTTGCATATTACATACAAAAAATAGATAACGAAATTCAAATTTCCTAACTTATCATATATATTCATTTGAAACCGCGCGCAATTGCAACCATGGGAAAAATTTCAAAATAAAAAGGAAGACTAAATTGCGTAGCAGCCAGCTGTTACAAACATGAACACAAACGTCTTTCCTCGTCGTCCCCTCGCCCACAATAAACCACCCCGGTTTGGGTTACAAAAGAGTCTGTGTATGAATTTACCTGTTATTGTTAAAAAGAGACACGATTTATATTGCAATATCCATGTGTTAAAAAGAGATCACACACATGAGTTTGTTTACATTAGTTTTTGCACAAGGCTCTTAAGAAAATGATAGAAAGTTTTTTCTATGCGCTGACAAAATTTTTTGAGCGGTGATTGTCATTTCTACCGGTCAGATGTTCTTGTAGTGTTCATACATATGTTTGTATGTATGTATTTATTTATTAGGAGCAATATACAAAGTAGTATTAAACCTAATTTAAAAAATATAAGAGTACGAGCTGTTAAAACCATCGACTCTGAGAAAAAAATCTAAGATTACAAACTAAATATTCAATTATATTTTATTTTGTAGGTTACAATCGGTGATAAAGTTATAAATACTCGCAATATTTACAAACGAAGGAATTTTGAACATTTCTTGATAATTTGGAAAAAAGTTGTGCTTTTGCCCAATACTCGCTAAAGCCGAGCATACGTTGAAGATGTGGTGAAGAAATAACGTACTTGTGCAGAAAGGACATGATGGTTTTGCTTTAAGAGTAAGGAGGTGCTGATGTGTGAGTTGTGTGTGGCCAATCCTTAGGCGTGTGAAGAAGGTAGCTTTTGGGCGAGATATTTCCCTAAGATATACAACTTTTGTCCTTGTAGGGATGAAGGTTGATTACCGATGGTCGAAATGTTTCCATTCCGTGTGTCTAATTTCGTGAACGTAGCATCCAACATATTACAGAGGTCGTTTCTGTCATGTGGCTGGTTCAAAAAACCGAGCTGCGTGGCCTGCATGTTCATTTCCCATAATATCAACATGTCCTGGTACCCAGAGTAGTGCGACTTTATGGCTGTATTTAATGCACAGGTCACGGATATTCGAAATAATGTTGCCGATGTTACAAACAGCAGATAAACAAGAAAAGGTGTCCGAGCAAATAACAAACTTGCCTTTGTTATGTATCGCATATTTTAGTGCTTTTGAGACGGCAAAGCCTCAGCTGTAAACACCGACGAGTAACACGGAAGAATCCCGCCTGTTATAAATTCTCGTTTGTTTTGGTGAGAGCAAAAACTGTATGTTGCTTTGAACTCGTCTGTATAAACTGCAGTCCAATTGTTTTCTTCATAGGTTTTCATTAACTCTAAAAAATGTTTCTGAAATACTACATTACTGATGTTGGTCTCTTTAAAGGTGTGAAGAGTCATGTTGATAGTTTCTTTTTTTAACAACCACTCCGGCTGTTAATTGAATGCTTTGCACTTTTGGGGCGGATGTATGTTTAAGTGTTTTCTGTATTTAATACATCGGCGTAAAGTGGATTTTAGCCTGAAGTTCAGTTAATGTCGTGACGCATAAATTACTGTTTTAGGTATGTTGGCATTTGGAGAGTATATCAGTTTTCAAATTAGTTGCATCGTTGCTTCGTATACCCTATATCCCTTATTGTTGGTAGGCCACATTCCGCCAAGATACACTTAATAGGTGACGTAAGAAAACTCCGACGGCTCGCTGTATGATAAGAAGGTTCTAATAGTTTCTGGTTCGAATTGCACACCATCCAAAAATGGGTAAACCGTAGTCGATTTTAGCGAGTATTATGGCTCTTGTAGCATTCATTAGGGAGTTGGGATGAATAAAAGATCGTTTACTAGTTAAATATTTAATTATGTGTAATCTTTTTGTTAACTTATTTCTTAGGTTAAGACATTGATACCGAAAATTAAACCTTTTATCAAAGTATACTCCTAAAATTTTTAAATTGCTTACTGATCCTATTCCAATATTTTCAAAAATTAATTGTGGATATTCATATTGTCTTTTTGCAAATATGTAGTAATTTACATTTTGGAATGGAAATTTTTGCACCAGATTACATCCCCCATTTCTTTAATTCAGTTAGTATTTTCTTAAAAATATTGTAAGCAGTATGGGGATCTTTTATATTACAATAAATAATAGCATCGTCTGCGTACATTGTGAATTTAATGCCTTTAGTATAAGGCATATTTCAGTTAGCTTATCAAAAGCGATAATAAATAGCACCACCGATAGCGGTGAGCCCTGCGGTATACCATTTTTAAGAGGCTGCAAACTAGATAATACATTGTTTATTATGCCTGACTTTTGGATCAGTCTCTTTTCCAGTCTTCCATGCTGCTGATGGATTCCTAAGCGATCCAAAGCTCTCTAAAAATCAGTGACCAGGATAGTGGCATGATTTTTAGTGGAGAGAGCGTCAGATACATAGTGTTGGAGTTGAATAAGTGAATCCATTGTGGTTCGTTTGATTGTGATTTATAAATCTATTTTTTGTAGCGAACTATGAAAGTCGCCTAGCAATAATTTTTTCAAAAGTTTTACAGCAGGATTGCAAGGAAATGGACTATAAGAACTAGTCAAATTCATTGGTTTATTTAGTTTAATAATTGGGACAATGGTAGCTATTCGCCAGTTATGTGGGTATGATCCCTGGTGGAAAATTGTGTTGTACAGGCTGAGTAGTCTTTTTTTGGCAGCTGTAGGTAGGTTTGCAAGCATCGGGTAAGATATCTTATCGATGTCTGGTGTTTTGACTTTAGCATGTTGTAAAGCGGACTCTAATTCGCTCTCTAATTCGCTTGCTGATGCGGAGTGATTCGTTGCTGTATAGGTGGCAGATAACCAATGTTGTTTTTCTGCGATGTATTCTGCAGAGAAGTTACTATCTTGCGAATATGTAGACCAAAGATTAGCGAAAGTTGCCTCGATGTTTGCGGAGTTGGTCAGAAGACTTTGGTTTGTTTTAATAATTTTAATAGGACTGTGAGGGATTCTAGTCAAAAGTTTAATGTCTGACCATATTTTTTTGGTAGTCGAAGCAGGGGAAATTTTTGAAGTGCATACCTCAAAACTTTTCCTTTAGCAATCTTTACAGCTCTTTTAAAAAGGGCGTTTGCTTTTTTTATAATTATTAAGGTTTAATTCAGACATTGATCTCTTGAAAGTATTCCAGTATTAAATTTTTTTATCACGCATATATTGAATATCCTTGTTCCACCAGATAGGAAAGTCTTTTGAAAACCTGCATTTGGTTTGAGGAATCCACTTATTTGCAGCAAAGCGAACAAGTTTTGTGAACGCAGGTGGCTTGGTTAATGTTGTCGATTGGAATGATGGGTAAGCCTTTTAGAATTTCACTTTGAAACACGTTCCAGTTGCGCGTGAAATTATATATTTTGGGAGGTGTTTATATTTGTCAAAGTTAAAGTTTGGTTGAAGGGAAATTGATATGGGGAAGTGGTCACTACCTCTGAGAATAGAGGAAGCTTCCCAACTGATTCTGGGGGAGAGCTGGGGAGAGGATAGAGAAAGGTCGACGTTCGTTAGGGAATGGGTAAAAAATTGTGTAGGGGTCCCATTGTTAAGTAGGATTGGATTGCTGTTTAAAATGAAATTCTCAATTATTAAACCCCTGGTATTTGATTTACGGGGACCACAAAGTGGGTTCCACGCATTGAAGTCCCCTGTCCACAAAACCGGTGGGGATAATTGGGAAAATAAATCTTTTAGGTCAGTTTCGTTAAAAACTTGCTGGGGTGGTATATACGTATTACTGATAGTAAAACAAAAATTTAAATTGGTTTTAAGAGCTATTGTTGATAGAGTGGAATTTAAATCTATAATTTCATGTGGTATGATTTTTTTTATTAAAATACAAACGCCTTGCTTATTGGTTTGTATGGTATGTAAATTCGAAAAATAACCACTGTATTGTTAAGGAAAGTAAATGTTGTTGCTGGGAGTAGCTGGGATATGTGTTTCTTGAATACAAATAACATCTGGATTCTGCTCTTTTATGAGTAAATTTTGGTTTTTTTTTATTGCAGGGGGAAGTATCGAAGGCCGAAATGCGGAACTTTAATCCGCTAAACCTAACCTACTCCCATTTCATATCTCTCCCACGGAACCACCGGATTAAGTATTACTTCATGGGAGAGAAAATGAAATTTAAGTCTCCTCTACGGCACGGACTGACTGACTCCTAATCTGTTGCAAGTATCTCAGTTTTATCATAATTAGTGCTGCCGCTTCGCTGACAGCTTGACACATATGTGTTATCAGAGTTTCCAACGTTACACTACCGCCGAGAGTAGATTTTAACTTTTCCCTAATATTTAAAAAGCGGGGGCACTGAAAAAATACGTGCTCAGAGTCTTCTATGCACTCTGTACACGTCGGACAATACGGACTAACATCATGATTTATTTGGAATATATACTTTCTAAAGCATCCATGCCCACTCAGTATTTGGGTTAGGTGGAAATTCAGGTCAACATGTCGTCTGTCTATCCACGATTGTTAGGCTTTTGGTTCTCTCCTCTTTTTTTACTCCTGAAGACGGCACTGACAGCTGGTACGGAAAGCACTTATTACTCGGATTGCGGAAAGCCTATGTACTGCGTTTATTTGTCCTAGTATATGATTTTATGTCTAGCGCTTGTATCCATATTGGTGCTGCATATAATATTACTGAACTCATTGCTTTTGATATTAAAAACCGTCGGCTGGAACGCACGCAGCCTCTATTGGCCAAATTTTGTTTGCTTTACCGGAAGTATACACCAGGTGTTCTTTAAATTTTAATTTGGAGTCTAGTATTGCTCCCAGATACTTCAGCTGTGGCTGTGAAGTAATCTCGCACCCCCCTATGGTGAGTGATAACCTTTCTTCCACCTTCCTTGTGCTTATGAGCAAGACTTCCGTTTTCTGCTCAGCCAGCTCTAAACTCATGGTAGCATACCATTGGCGCAGGCCATTTATGCAATCATTGCATTTGAGCCTGAGGTCATCTAGGTGCTTTGCCACTGCTACCACTAGGAGATCATCCGAATACGCTATTGTTTCCACGTTTTTTGGTTGATGTATTCTTAGTACCCCGTCGTACATCAAGTTCCATAGTAGAGGACCTAAGACCGAGCCTTGCGGTACTCCACTCGAGATGGTGTAGCTCTGAGTGCCCTCGTTAGAGTCGAATAGCAATATGCGATTTTTAAATAGCTCATTATAATATTTACGAGATATTGAGTTGAACGCTTTTTTCACGTCCAGAGTAATTAGCGCGCAATACTTTTTTGTGCCACCTTTCCATCTTTGCCACTAACTACAATTTTCGCAGTATCAACGACCTCTCTTAGTGCGTCAATAGTGGGCTTCTTTTTTATAAAGCCGTATTGTCTTTCTGATAATCCGCCGGCTTTTTGGATTGCTAACTCCAAGAGGTTTCTTACAATGCTTTCGTACACTTTACCAATCGTGTCGAGCATCCACAATGGTCGATAACATGAAGCTTCGTCCGGTGGCTTTTTAGGTTTTGGGAGTAGAACCAAATGCTGAACCTTACACTGGTCGGGAAACACGCCTTCCAATATTATTTGGTATACCATCTATTCCAGGCGCTCTGGAGTTTTTAATTTTTTTCGCGATAGCCAATATTTCTTCTTCTGTGACTAATAGAGGGGGTTCTGTAACATCGTTTCGCATACCATAGGGAATGGTCTCCTGTGTTGGAAATAATGCGTCGACGACTTTCCTCATAAATGGTGCGTTCTTAGGTGGCTGCGACATATTTTTAAATTTTTACATACATATTTTTTACGAGGTTCCCCAGGGGTCTATGTTTGCTTCTTCACAAAGCTTTTCGAAACAACCTCTTTTGCTATGATTGCTGACTTCAGGAGTTTTTTTGCGTTTCAATACTGCTCTGAGGCGATTTTCATTCTCGCCTCCCTGGTTACGCTGTAAGCGACGTCTAGATGAGTGACAGAGCTTCCTCAGCGTGGCGATTTCTTCGTTCCACCAGTATACTGGTTTTCGTTTGTTATTGTATCTCGTCCTGCGCATAGTTGCGTCGCATGCTGCAACTAATTAATTATACACAGCGGATACCAAGTGGGCGGCGTCGTCGCCTGGTGCCTTTGCTGCACTCCAGACGCTCTCGAAAACGTCAGGATCGAACTCCTTTTGTCTCCAACCTCGTTTTCGAGAGGTGTTTCTGCTGAGGGGTTCCGTTTAACGGGGGAACAAAACATCAGCAGTTATGGCCATGTGGTCATTATTTGTGTAAATGTCTGACACCTGCCACTTAATATGCCTGCTAAGCGCGTCGTTAGCAAACATTAGGTCTATTACGGAACCTTTATTGTCTTTTTGATAGGTATTTTGCGTGCCACTGTTTATTATTGTAAGGTTCGTTTGGCTCAAGAATTCTAGTATAAGACGTCCACGATGATTCGTGCGTCTGATACCCCAAGCAGTAGACCATGCATTAAAATCTCCCGCTATTTTTATCGGAGATATGCTTCTAGTCTCTAGGGCAGTTCAAGGAAAAAGTCTTCGAATTCATTTACTGACGCGCTTGGACAAGCATAGCAGCTTACAACATATATTCCCTGTATATTCGCCCATGTGAACCCGTTTTGGGCTCCTCTGGAGCACGATGTGAAAGCTTGTCCTTTGCATAACCATATTGCTGCCTTGCCACTTATATCTTTAATCCAAGTGCTTTCCGAACGCTAAGTATATTGCTCGCATAACAGGGCGACATCTATGGTTTCTTCTAGCACCGTCTGTTTTGTCTTGTGCTGCAGCGCAATGATTAAGATTTACTTGTAATATCTCTTAATTTTTCCTTTAAGTTTTTCATCTCTAGATACTTAGGACAGGCCGTGCTCAAGACTTTTTGGCGTCATTATTATCATATTTGTTATTTGTGTGTATGTTTAGATGTTGCGTATTAAATTTCATCTTCGTATGTTGTTGATTTTTGAGTGTTAGAAAGTACTTTTGAAAAGGATGGGAGAGGTTCGAAAGGTGGAGATTGGAATTTGAAAGACGGAGAGAAAGGTGAGCTCGTTTGGGAGTATGGTGAGACTATTTGAGACAAAGGTTAACTAATATAAGATGTTAGGTTAGAGGTGATTTCATTGCAGGAAGAGATTCCAAGTGAGATATCAGAGTCTGTGGAGTGGAGAGAAAAATTAGTTACGTTTGATTTTGGTGTCGTTGAGATGCTCTAAAGATGGAAAGTTGGTAAATCGAGTGATATTTTTGATGTATTTTGCTGAATTTGTTTTTTGAGTGTTGCTAGGGGGATTAATTTTGTTGGTGTTAACAGTGGTGGGAGAGTCAACGTTTCGGTTTGTTGTTTCTATATTTTCGCTGGAACTAATAATGCATGAATTGGATGCTGTTGGAGCATATGAGTTACTGGATGAAACAGCTGGTGTTGTTTGTTGCTTATGAATTTTTATTGCTTCGCGCATTGAACATTTGTTTATTGTTTTAACTTTTATAATTTCTTTCGCTTGCAAGAGTTTGATACAGTCTTTAGAGGATAATGCATGTTGTTGGTAACAGTTGATGCAAAAAATGCGTTCGCAATCGGCTGGGGCATGAGGAGGGAAAGAACAATTTACGCAAAGAGGGGAATGGTTACAACGCTTTGGCATGTGACCAAGAATTTGGCAGTTTTTGCAACGCATTGGCGAATTTATATATTGACGTACCAAAAGCTTACACCAGGCAACGCCGATTTTATTCGGTAACTTTTAGAAGTTAAAAGTTAGTAACAAAACCCCCGAGAGGTGCGGTTCAACTTCAATAAACTTATTAAATTTAAAAACTGACACAACACCTTGAGAGCTGAGCTCATTTACTATTTCCTTCTCTGATACGTTGTTTAGAAATGGAGCAAATATTGTGCTCTTTACGTAGTTGAGAGATTCTTGTAGGGTGGCTGAAATGCAATATATGTTCAACAGTTCTTTTACTTTCATGAATTTTTTCGCAACTTCGTTATTCTTAACAAGCAGAAGCAATTTTCCATCTCGGAGGGTAGATATAAAGTGAATTTGACTGCTAATTTGCTTTGTAGCACGATAAATGGCAAAGCAAGAAAAGGAAAAAAGGGGTTTGGCCGTGTGAGTAGCTTCAATCACGAATTTTGGGTCGTCAACTTTTAACTCAGGAAGCTCTGGAATATCCATAATCGAGACACTTTCACCAGTTTTCTGTTTCTTTTTACCAGGTCCCGATCGAGTATGGCGAAACGATTCGTCCGATGTTTTGAGGCCCCGGAGCAATTATACACGTGGAAGCAGATGCGCATTTATTCAAAAAGTTTCCGTAAGCAAACAGTAGAGAAGAAAAAGTAAGAAAAACAAATGTCCGAAGAACTAAACGTAAGTAAACTCAAAAACACTCGGAATTCGAAAGGAACGTAAACATGTAAGATATAAGAGGTAAACATGTTCAAAGATATTTGAACAAGGAATTATATGATATAGTTATCCGATCTGGCCGAATCCGAGTCCGAAATGTTTTTGACATTGCATCATGTTTTGAAACTCTCTCTCTCTCTCTCTTTGAAAACTCATCGAAAACACACAATGTCGGTCAGAACGACTTTGGTTCCACAATCCACAAATTGTGTTTTCAAGAGGATTTCAATTCGTGCGAACATAGTATAAACCGGCAGTTGGTGCGCAGTGATAGAGAAAATCGCCCATCACAAATAAAGTTGATGCTTTTTGACATTGACAGATTGGAAAGCTTATTATTAGTTGTTTTATTAACTTCCGAACTTTTAGAAATTATTTCAATGAAGCGCTTATATAAGAGATTATTGATTTCAATTAATTTATTAAATATTTTTTCTTTGCATACTTTATGACATCGTATTGCAAAATGTAAAAATTAATGAGAGATGTTTTTTAAATATTTCCATCATATCTCGACTTATGTTCACATTGATCTTCTGAAGTAGACCATACTCTTCCACTGAGACTCGCAGCTTATCCACTCTTTAGTCAATTGAAATATTTTTTCGACTTTTCTACAAAAGTATACATACATACCCACGTACATATGTACATTTAGATCTGCTAATCAACTACTATATTATTTTTACTTCTACCTTAAATAATAAAAATGCTGAAGAAGACCAGAACTTTCAATTAAAAAGTAAAACTCCTGTATTGAATGGTATAAATAATAACATAAATAAATTTATAATTACGAATAAATATCATATTTTATAATATACTTACGTGTTTATACAACGGTTCCTTAAACAAGGATGAAATGATGCGAGACTCTTTGAATCGAGAGAGAGCTGTCAAAACCCACATTTTTTATAACATTTGCCAATCATGCCACTGTCGAACGAAAATGGATTGGGTATTATAAAAAAAACTTGGGGGTATTTTGCATTTCGATATTATTTTTAGGTGCTCCGTCCCCAAGTAGGCCTATATAACGCATATACATCCCTATATACTTGTATTTATATTATAAAATTTTTAAAAATGCATATAACATAAAAAATTAGCATATAAATAAAAAAAATTATAACAAAGAAACAATACAAGTCATAATAAAATATCATGGTTTTATAATGAACGTTTTAAATTAAATTAACAAATAAAATTTAGTTGCACGTTATTCAAAAGTATTTGTGTCGTTCTTTTCGCACTGCTTTTGTTAGCTATTTTTAGCGGGTTTATTTCTGGCATCCCGCCTTTTTTGACATCAGCTGTTCGAAATTCCCTGATTTTAATAATCAGGGAAAGAGAATAACAGAAAAATCAGCGAAAATGAGAGAGTCTCGCATCATGTCATCCTTGCCTTAAATTCGTTTCTTCGTTAATGCATATACATACATATGTAATCATATTTATAAGATGTCATAATTTGACCAAGCTTCTGAGTTGGCTAAAATTCTGACTTTCGGATTGATAACGAAAAATGTCAAAATTTTAATTTTTCTACCATTTGGCACACAGCCATTGTATAAATCTACAAGTGACCAACCTTAAGATTTTCACTAAATACACACGCAAAAATATCCCACTTGGTACGGGTTGCCTCGAAAATTCTACTACTAAAATCACACTTGGTACTGGTTGCCAACCAATATTCTGCTACTAAAGTCACAATTTGTACGGATTGCCAACATATATTCTACTACTAAAACGTCCAAATGACAGAAATCTGCTATAGTGTGTTGCCGTGTTATGTTTTAAAATTTATAATTTTAAGAATGTTTTTATTCCATATTCAAACATTTTTCGGTTGTTTTAATTCCTTAAGATTAAATTTGCATAGTATTATTTAAATTATTATTTATTGTATTGAAATATTATTAAATGTTTCCAATTTTATCTTTTTAAACTTACATGTTTATGTTTTTGTGAGTGAAAACTCTTTGTCTGTTGAATATTCAAATTGTTAGTTTACCGGTTTAGTCCTGGGGAACCGAACACCCAAAAAAGATCGGTAACGTGCCTATATTGCAACCTCAGAGGTGGTGAGAAAAAGCAATTAATATATAATAATCTTTTGTTTCGAAAATATTCTTGAAAGTTTTCATTATTATTTCCATTACAAATACATGTTCATTACCAAATTGTTAAACTACATCCCTTTATTTAAAACTCTGTGTCAAAAAAAGCCATATTCGATCAGGTGATCACGGCTGTTTCACACACATAGGAAAACAGCTGATTCTTTGGCTACTTGTAGGATTATACAATGCGCACAGCTCACAAAATAAGTTTTAACGAGTTATAAAAGAAAGAAAGAAAAGATGAGTTGTGTAGCAATCATTGTATAAATCTACCTATACAATGGTAGCAATACAGATGCCATTTTCCAAGAATTTGAGACAGCAGAGATCACCTGATCGAAATCTGCTTTTTTTAGACACAGAGATGTAAATAAAAGAAATGTAGTATAATCAATTTTTAATGAAAAGGTATGGAAAACTTTAATGAAAGATTTCAAGAATATTTTCGAAACAAAATTTGATTGAATATTTATTTCTTTTCCTCACCACCTTATTTGGGTGATTGGTTCCCCAGGAGACCTATATTCACCCATATAATATATACAGTTCTAAATCAATCTACTTGTAATAATAAATATAACTAAACAAAAATAAATATATAAAATCAGATACAGTTCATGAATAATAATGACTTAAAAAATATATGTAATTCGAAATAATACACTTGAATTAATTTAAACAAAAACCAAAATAAATATATAAAAATCAGGTACAATTCATTTGTATTTACTAACAATACAAGTGAAAACAACCTACTTGTACTGATTTCAACAAAATTTAAAATAAATGTAAAAATTCAGGTAAAATTCAGGAACAACAATAATAATTATCAAAACAATATACTAAGTAATAAATCACATTTACAAAATATTCTGAATCACCCACAGCGAAATACTTATAAAAAAAAAAACATATCAACAATGTAACAACGTGACAGAACAGACTTAGGTGTAATATTATATTAACAAGTGAAGACTTCACTTGTATACAATGAATGTTACGCAAAATCATATAATTAAAAAATATTTGTAGGATTATTTTAAAACAATTAAAAAATTTTAACTAGACTGTCCATAATTATTTTACTTTATTCCGTTTATAATAAAAATATATACATAAATATGTATGTCATTCATTCAAGAAAAAATGTAAAATATATACTACTTGCTCTTTTTTTGAATTAATTTTATGCCTAACGAGTTCTCAAAGCACTCTTAATTACAGAATATAAATATTTTTAATTACTTTTATAACTAACGAGTTCTCAAAACACACTTAATTACAAAAGACATTAAAATGCATTGGAAAATATTTTTGAAATGAACTTGCACTATAAACAAATACTTTCAAACTAATTTTATAACATTTAACAACACGTTTTTATAACTTAACTTTTTTATAAAGATAACAATTTAGGACGACCCTATTCACTTTTTGTTTACTTATTTGCACTATTATTATCTTATATACTAACATATACCGATATAATAATAATATATGTACGTAGGATAATATTCTATTATTTTTATATATGTATAAAACTCACTTCGACATTTCTCCTTCTGATGGGAAAGGATACAGCGGCACCTCTAAACTGCAACCGGCAACACACTTACTGCCAGGCATCCTATACAATGATCGAACAACTATTAACAAATTTAATATATTAATGTGTTTATACTTACACACACCGACTGACTCCTTGAATAATAAGTAAAAAAAGATTGTATTGTTTTACGAAACCCCGGTAAAAGTGAAACTTTTTTTCAGATTCTAGACATTTAAGCAGAGAATGTTAATGAATAGAGAAGGCGCAAATGTTAAATGAAATCTTTTTAGTACTAATTTGTAATTCCAGATGAGGAAACATCGAAAAAGAAAATACACCACACAATGTGCGAAATGCTATAAATAGACACAACGAATATTCCTAAATGAAAAATCGTTGCGCATACCTACTTATTTAGATTTATGTTTTCAATTTCTATAATATGACAAAATTTATAAAAGCCTTCTGAATTAAAAAGCTGAATTACCGGTAAAAACCCCAGAGTTTATAATAAAATAAACATTTAATAGACAATTTTTCTAACTTGTGTATGTGCGTTGCGTCAGAGAATGTTGATGAGTAGAGAAGGAGCAAATGTTAGCAGTACTAAAATGTTAATTGCTAAGAAGGAACATCGAAAACGCGCAAGTTCGAAAATAAAATGTCACCACAGCTGTCAATTTACGCAACGAACTACACCACTCTATAAGCAAAATGTATATACATACATATGCACAGATGTTCTTTGATATGCGCATAAACAAAAATTGAAATAATAAAAACGAAAGAAATTGACTTCTGACAGGAAAATTTAATAATCAGGGAAATAATATTAAAATAGAATTCAAATATCAATTCATAAAAAAGGGTTAAAAAAAAAAAGGACTATATAATATATGATTGGATTTGAACTTAGGCAAAATATTTCACGTTGCAATAAAGAAGTCTGCTATACAAGCAGCACCACAGACAATATTCAAACTCTTATGTCTAATCTGTGAACTCAAACGGCTATTGTTGTTTACTTGCTTCAATGTTCATATGTCTTCCTTCATTCGCATGTCCAAATATATTTGCATATATGTACACATATGTACATATGTATGTCCCTCAATATGTCTTTCGCAAAAAATCAAACATTCGCGCAAGTGACAAAAAAACGTAGACGCACCATCATCGGCCAATAATATTCAAGCGAACTCGCGGCTTATTTTCT
The DNA here is from genome assembly GCF_042242935.1 of Bactrocera oleae. Lineage (NCBI taxonomy): Eukaryota > Metazoa > Arthropoda > Insecta > Diptera > Tephritidae > Bactrocera > Bactrocera oleae. Next base: position 31,772,151 of record NC_091537.1, read on the forward strand.
AAGTATTTCATATTACACCGACAACAAATTCATTCATAAGGAACGTGCGTCTGCTTCAAAGCAAAGTGCGCTCGTTCATAACTCTGCGCCGCGCTATTTTTTCTGTGCGCCTGGTAAGCCACATTTGGTTTTCATATAGAATTCCTACGCATATGCGAAATAAATGAATGAAATTGAGTAAAACGAGAAAAATTCAATTTTACAATTTGACAGCCACCACTCCTGAAAAATCCTACCATCCCCCTCGCATTTGTATGTCCACAAGCTGCTTCCTCACAACATTTGCTAAAAATCAGAAATTGAAGAATTTGTCTGATGTTCACTTCAGAAAGGAGAATTGGCAACATGACCTATTCGAGTTTGAATAATATTTATATTTTTTCATATTATGCACTATTTATGGCATTAAATTATAAAATTTATATCAAATTGACATTCATATGAAATCATTCACTACTTCTATATATTCTAAGCACAGTCCATATAGTACTTTTATATGTTTACTTATTATCATTGTTTCATAGTTTTTCGATTTAGCCCATTTTATCTAAATACGACGCTATGAAAATGCAGCCCAATTGGTAATCGCAATATTTCAAAAGAGCATAAGTCAACTTTCAATAGCAAACCACTGCAAAAAGGACAAACGAGACAACATAGCCGATCGACATTGTCGCAAAATTGTCGATTGAAACAAATTTTGTCAACTCCGCGACGATGCGCAAAATTTGGCGTCAATATGTATGCGAGCTCGTTTGTATGTATGTATATAAATATGTATGTTTGTCGGCAAAGTCGTCATTTGGTTTTTTTCAACAACACAATGTCCGCGCGAACTCGCCGTTATTTCGTTGGCTTGCCACCATGCACATAGGCGTGTCAAGTGAGGGCTCATAATATATTGATATGTTGCTTAATTTGTATTGAAAAATACTGATGCATTTATGAATTATTTTCGTAATATAATATATTATATATATATATATATATATACCAATAAATTCATACCTATAATCGTTTTCAAACTGAATTTGATAAATAAAATATATATCTGAAATAATTATGTGGCGGTGCGCCCCAATCCCTCCTTGCCTGCGATCGTTCAACTCGCAAAAAGCAAAAAGCGTAGACAAAAGTCATTGCTTGTGCGGGGCAAGAAGAAGCAAGCATCAGCGTACGTGTATTTAAGAATGTATGTGTGATTATCACATTTGTGTAAATACGCATAATAAGGAAATATTCAATAAACCTAAACATATGAACATATTATATTTTCCTGATATATTTTAATTATCTCAGGAAGTAAAATATGCTATTAAAGAAATTGAATTATGATATGCTTAGACTCCAATTAATAAAATAAAAAAATTAAATAAAATTCGTTTTAGGATTCGAACGTATAGGCTCGTATTCGGATTGTGCTTAACCCCTTCCCGCTTACGACCTCAGCCACCACAAAAGTGGAAATGTGGCCGCTTAGCCACCGTTTTATTGTTATCCTTTTTTTAATAAGCAAATGCTCACATAACGCACATACATAAGTTGTAAAAATAGCCTATTAAATGTTTATTTTATTATGAATTCTGGGGTTTTTACCGGTAATACAGATTTTTAATTCAGAAGGCTTTTCATAATTATAAATTTGTCATATCATAGAAATTGAAAACATAAATCTAAATAGGTATGCGCAACGATTTTTCATATAGGAATATTCGTTGTGTCTATTTATAGCATTTCGCATATTGTGTGGTGTATTTTTCTTTTTCGAAGTTATACTTTTCGATGTTCCCTCTTGTGGAATTACAAATTAGTACTCAAAAAGTTTTCATATAACATTTGCTCCTTCTCTACTCTTCAACATTCTCTGGTTGCGTGAGCAATTGCTTATTAAGCAAAGGATAACAATAAAACCAGAGAATGTTAATGAATAGAGAAGGAGCAAATGTTAGCTGTACTAAAATGTTAATTACGATGAGGGAACATCGAACACGCGCAAGTTCGAAAATAAAATTTCACCATCCTATCAATTTACGCAACGAAACTACACCACTCTATAAGCAAAATGTATACACATACCAGAGAATGTAAAATATAGAGAAGGTTCACAGTGCGGCCATTAGCAAAATATTTCACGTTTCGAAGGGGTACTGAAAACGATGAGGGTATTTCACCACTTTTGGAAGGGGTACTGAAAACGATGAGGGTATTTCACCACCGAACATCAGGGGACTGAAAAATAGCAGAATTGAGCATTTTCAATGTTAATTGAGAAAAATAATGCTAATTTCAATGTTAAGAAATGTACAATGCGCAAACGACTTTTCATATAATTTGAATATATTCTGCCTATACAGGGTGGCTAACGAATCGTGCTACAAAATTAAACCGTAAGAAGTTTCTTTTTAGTCAATGCACTACATTTATTTTTTTTATTGTATAGAAAATTTTATTTTATTTAAACAATTAATTATTCTTCCATGCTCAACCACGCATATGCGACACCTAATTCGGGATTGCCTCAATTATCTATTTAATGGACTGCTTCAGCTCAGTCAGATTTCTGGGTTAGATTTTGTACACCTCTTGCTTGACATAATCTGATAAGAAAAGACCAAGCGGTCGCAAATATTCTTATACATAATATATGTATAATTATGCGTGCATGTAAACAAATATGAAAGTACCCATTATAATTATTTATTTGTCTGCATGTAACATATGTATGTAAATATGTACACTCATTGTTCCATGCAAAATCTCCGTTGCCACGGACAACCAATGGCCGAAGCTCATGTTTTTTGTTTTCTTGTCAAAGAGTCACTGTGTCGAAGGACTGACGCGACGACAAAGCGTCACAACATTGTGTTGTTGGTAGAAAATCCGAGCTATGCCGAAAAAAAATAACGAACGGCCGCCGATTGTCACCGCTTCCCTTGACGCTCTAACAGCTTTGCCTACAAACTATCGTAAATATGTATGTTTATGTATGAACATGCATACATATTGACGGAGATTTTTGTCATGGAAAAATATAGTAAAATTGAAAAATATTTTTGAATTGTTAAATATTTTAAATGGACAAAAGCTTTGTTGCCACTTTTGTCACTTTTTTTCTGTATTTTGTGGGCTTGCGGGGCTGCAACTTTTCCCTTCTAGAGGGAACATCTGAAAGTAAATATGTACACTCATTGTTCATGGGAAACCATACACACTTTTACAAACATATATCGCATATGGGCAAGTGCAAAATCAACCCCTATTCATATACAACGTGGCATGCGTAAATGGAAACAAAGTCAACAAGTCATGTGCATATATACGGACAGATGTGTGTACAAAAAATTCGAATATTTACATTCTTTCACAAATACAGTCAATCCTGATTAAGTGCCAAAACCAAAGTTGCAGATTTTTTGTGCTTTGTAGTACATAAGCGATTGTGGTACTTAAGCGAGTGGTACCAAAAAAATAATTTCTATGTTTTATGATTGGAGGAGCGATACTTACCCGGGGCTTACTGTATACATAAATTAAGGGAATATTGAATATTTCTTTAAAAAGTTTCTTGAATTGTAAATCGACAAATATACTATGTTGTGACTTTTATTCTAAAATATTTTAATACTCATATTTGAGGGGTTGTCACTTTTCCCTTCTAGAGGGAATATCAGAAAATTGTTCAATTTATGATTTTTAGCTTTTGCCATCGTCATGAAAAGACGCTTGTAGGCAAACGCGTGCTCGGGGAGATGTGAGGGTGTCTGTTTTTATGAATGAAGCGAGGTTGCTTGTTAAAAGTACACCCGCGTTCATAATGAAAATGTTGTTGTTGTTTGATTTACTATAAATTTGACCTTCGCCTATTTGGCTGACATATTGACTTGTGACGATTGTTGTTTTTGTAGAACAATGTTTGTAGTTTTTGCGGGTGACATATTTACATGTGTACGAATATATATATGTAGGTTTGTGTATCCATTATTTGTGTGGCAATGTCATAAGCACATATGTATGTATGTACATATAGAGCAGTGCGCGCAAATGTTATTACTGATAAATGATAATAACTTGATTTGAATTTGAATTTTACTTACATAAGTACATACATATGTATGTATGTAAGCTTTAAATCATGAAAGGTGTGATTTGCATATATTACTATTTAAATATATTAAGATTTTTAAGATATTATGTTAGTGTGTTATATACTTATGTATGTATGCATAAAATAAAACATAGCAGATACATACATATGCATACATATGTACTTATATTTCATAATATCAAACATAAGCAATATCTAAAAAGCAACTGCAAATATTCCTTTGAAGTAGCATATTTTAATTAAAATGTATTACATTTTTCATGATATCATAGATATTCAGAAAATGAATTTCATATCTATGAATATGATTGCATATAAACGTATAAAAATATAAGCTAACATGCGGCTGTAATATCAATGCCAACTTCTGAGTATAATTTTCATACAATGCTCAGCTCTGTTCACGTGCCACTGTTAAAATTTCTCCTTCCGAGCCGACTGTGGTGAAATACCCTCATCGCATTTTGTTAGGTTTTGACAATTCACACGCTGGTCCGTAGTTGGACCTTCTCTATATTTTACATTCTCTGCACATACATATGCACAGATGTTCTTTGGTATGCACATGAACAAAAAATACAGTAATAAAAAGGGAAATAATTGACTTATGAAAAGAAAATGTAAATAATGAGGGAAATAATATGAAAATATAATTGAAATATCATGTAATAAAAAAGTGTTATAAAAATAAAAAAATAGTATATAAATATATCTGATAGGATTTGAACTTAGGCAAAATACTTCATGTTGCAATAATGAAGCGTGCTATACAAACAGCACCACAGACAATATTTAAGCAGAGAACTTAAAACAATGAGAAGGTGCAGGTTCGACAGCGAACAATTTGTAGGAATTTATCAAGGAGTTCACCACAGACAGAGAATGTTGAAGAGTAGAGAAGGAGCAAATGTTATATGAAAACTTTTTGAGTACTAATTTGTAATTCCACAAGAGGGAACATCGAAAAGTATAACTTCGAAAAAGAAAAATACACCACACAATATGCGAAATGCTATAAATAGACACAACGAATATTCCTATATGAAAAATCGTTGCGCATACCTATTTAGATTTATGTTTTCAATTTCTATGATATGACAAATTTATAATTATGAAAAGCCTTCTGAATTAAAAATCTGTATTACCGGTAAAAACCCCAGAATTCATAATAAAATAAACATTTAATAGGCTATTTTTACAACTTATGTATGTGCGTTATGTGAGCATTTGCTTATTAAAAAAAGGATAACAATAAAACGGTGGCTAAGCGGCCACATTTCCACTTTTGTGGTGGCTGAGGTCGTAAGCGGGAAGGGGTTAAGCACAATCCGAATACGAGCCTATACGTTCGAATCCTAAAACGAATTTTATTTAATTTTTTTATTTTATTAATTGGAGTCTAAGCATATCATAATTCAATTTCTTTAATAGCATATTTTACTTCCTGAGATAATTAAAATATATCAGGAAAATATAATATGTTCATATGTTTAGGTTTATTGAATATTTCCTTATTATGCGTATTTACACAAATGTGATAATCACACATACATTCTTAAATACACGTACGCTGATGCTTGCTTCTTCTTGCCCCGCACAAGCAATGACTTTTGTCTACGCTTTTTGCTTTTTGCGAGTTGAACGATCGCAGGCAAGGAGGGATTGGGGCGCACCGCCACATAATTATTTCAGATATATATTTTATTTATCAAATTCAGTTTGAAAACGATTATAGGTATGAATTTATTGGTATATATATATATATATATAATATATTACGAAAATAATTCATAAATGCATCAGTATTTTTCAATACAAATTAAGCAACATATCAATATATTATGAGCCCTCACTTGACACGCCTATGTGCATGGTGGCAAGCCAACGAAATAACGGCGAGTTCGCGCGGACATTGTGTTGTTGAAAAAAACCAAATGACGACTTTGCCGACAAACATACATATTTATATACATACATACAAACGAGCTCGCATACATATTGACGCCAAATTTTGCGCATCGTCGCGGAGTTGACAAAATTTGTTTCAATCGACAATTTTGCGACAATGTCGATCGGCTATGTTGTCTCGTTTGTCCTTTTTGCAGTGGTTTGCTATTGAAAGTTGACTTATGCTCTTTTGAAATATTGCGATTACCAATTGGGCTGCATTTTCATAGCGTCGTATTTAGATAAAATGGGCTAAATCGAAAAACTATGAAACAATGATAATAAGTAAACATATAAAAGTACTATATGGACTGTGCTTAGAATATATAGAAGTAGTGAATGATTTCATATGAATGTCAATTTGATATAAATTTTATAATTTAATGCCATAAATAGTGCATAATATGAAAAAATATAAATATTATTCAAACTCGAATAGGTCATGTTGCCAATTCTCCTTTCTGAAGTGAACATCAGACAAATTCTTCAATTTCTGATTTTTAGCAAATGTTGTGAGGAAGCAGCTTGTGGACATACAAATGCGAGGGGGATGGTAGGATTTTTCAGGAGTGGTGGCTGTCAAATTGTAAAATTGAATTTTTCTCGTTTTACTCAATTGCATTCATTTATTTCGCATATGCGTAGGAATTCTATATGAAAACCAAATGTGGCTTACCAGGCGCACAGAAAAAATAGCGCGGCGCAGAGTTATGAACGAGCGCACTTTGCTTTGAAGCAGACGCACGTTCCTTATGAATGAATTTGTTGTCGGTGTAATATGAAATACTTAGAAAATAAGCCGCGAGTTCGCTTGAATATTATTGGCCGATGATGGTGCGTCTACGTTTTTTTGTCACTTGCGCGAATGTTTGATTTTTTGCGAAAGACATATTGAGGGACATACATATGTACATATGTGTACATATATGCAAATATATTTGGACATGCGAATGAAGGAAGACATATGAACATTGAAGCAAGTAAACAACAATAGCCGTTTGAGTTCACAGATTAGACATAAGAGTTTGAATATTGTCTGTGGTGCTGCTTGTATAGCAGACTTCTTTATTGCAACGTGAAATATTTTGCCTAAGTTCAAATCCAATCATATATTATATAGTCCTTTTTTTTTTTTAACCCTTTTTTATGAATTGATATTTGAATTCTATTTTAATATTATTTCCCTGATTATTAAATTTTCCTGTCAGAAGTCAATTTCTTTCGTTTTTATTATTTCAATTTTTGTTTATGCGCATATCAAAGAACATCTGTGCATATGTATGTATATACATTTTGCTTATAGAGTGGTGTAGTTCGTTGCGTAAATTGACAGCTGTGGTGACATTTTATTTTCGAACTTGCGCGTTTTCGATGTTCCTTCTTAGCAATTAACATTTTAGTACTGCTAACATTTGCTCCTTCTCTACTCATCAACATTCTCTGCCACAGATGCACGAGAAACAAATAACATTTTTCGCTTTTATAACAGCGGTCAGCTGTACACATACGCTCTCTTTAACATAACCAACCGACGAATATTGAAGAGAATATAATATGTGAGCAAAACTGGGCATATTGATATGCCATTTGAAATATATTCCCTTTTATTGAACTATTATTTATTATTTTTTAAATTATTTTATGTTAATTCATTTTTACTTTATTATGAGAAATATATATCAAAATACTTTTAAATTATTACTAATAAAGTATTTTGATATATTTCTTAAAATAATTCATTAATTGTACTTGACACCATTATGGAGTCATAAAAGTACAGAATTGTGTTTTGCCATCGGTATTTCACATTCATGCTTCAATTTTTCTTTTCAAATGCATGTGTAAACATATGTAACAGGACATACATATATTATGTCGTTTACACATTTGTATGTATTTTTATGTAGATATGTACACTCATTACTTCATGTGAAATCTCCGTTGACACATTTTTTGCTTTTATGTCAAAGAGTCAATCTGTCGAAGAACTGACGCGACCACAAAGCGTCACAACATTGTGTTGTTGGTAGAAAATCCGAGATGTGCCATACACACTCTTACAAACATATATCGCATATTGGCAAGTGCAAAGTCAATGTGTGTACAAAAAATTCGAACGTACTTACGTAAATTCTTTGACAAATACAGTCAATCCCGGTTAAGTGCCGGGTTATTTCTATGTATTTAAAAAAAATTACCGTTTTCTTTAAAAAATTTAGAAAAAAAGTGAGATGCAGCAAGACACCGGCAGATAAGAGGGATTGGAGGAGTGATACTTAACCAGGGTTTACTGTATACATAAATCAGAGGAATATTGAATATTTTCTTTAAAAAGTTTCTTGAATTGTAAATCGCCAATTTACTATGTTGTCACTTTTATTCTACACTATTTTAATACTCATATTTGAGGGGTTGTCACTTTTCCCTTCTAGAGGGAATATCAGAAATTTGTTCAATTTATGATTTTTAGCTTTTGCCATTGTCGCGAAAAGACGCTTGTAGGCAAACGCATGCTCGGGGAGATGTGTAAGGCGTTTGCTTTTATGAATGAAACGACTTAGCTTATTGCTTGTGCGCCAGCGTTCATGAATGAAAATGTTGTTGGTGTGTGATTTACTACAAATTTAGGATTTGGCTTATATTGATTTCTGGTGCTGATGCTATTTGAGACAATTGTTGTTTTTGTACAACAATGTTTGTATTTTTCCTATTGGCTGACGTACTTACATTTGTACGCTTAAATGTATGTAGATTTGTGTATGCATTACTTATTTTGCGCGGTCATATGCATATTTGTACATACATACTTACATATAGAGCAGTGCGCTCACATGTATTTATTGATAATTGATAATATATTATTATATTATATAATATAACATATTGATGTACATACATAAATTATTAATTCTGTAAAAATTGAAATCAGAAAATTATGAAAATAGTAAAATATCATTTTTTGCATAATCTTTCACATTTTATCAATGTAGCATTTATGCAAAAAAATAATAATTTATCAATTTTTCATCATAAAAATCGTTTATATGGCAAAAAATAATCATGCATATGTGAAGTGGCATTTGTATTTCTTGTTTTCTCATTCATTTCATTTAATTTTTCTCTTTATATTGGTAGATACGTATTTTGTCAGAGAACGTTGTTAAAAATTCTCATTTCTGTTAAATAACAGCAAAACTATACAGAAAGTGGTGAACTCCTTGATCTCAAATTTTCAGCCAACCAATCGAGCATCATACAAAATTCAATTTGCACCTTCTCATTGTTTTAAGTTCTCTGATTTAAGCCGCTTTGTCTAATCTGTGAACTCAAACAGCTATTATTGTTTACTTGCTTCAAATGTTCATATGTCCATATGTGAATATTCTTGAAATTGCCTTCCTTCATTCGCATGTCCAAATATATTTGCATAAGTATATGTACATATGTATGTATGTCCCTCAATATGTCTTTCGCAAAAAATCAAACATTCCCGCAAGTGACAAAAAAAATGTAGACGCCATCATCGGCCAATAATATTCAAGCGAACTCGCGGCTTATTTTCTAAGTATTTCATATTACAACGACAACAAATTCATTCATAAGGAACGTGCGTCTGCTTCAAAGCAAAGTGCGTTCATTCATAAGTCTGAAATGAATGAAATTAAATGTCTTCAGTAAAATTGAAGAATCAGCAAATTTCAATTTTACAATTTGTATTACTGAAAATCCTACCATCCCCCTCGGATTTGTATGTTGCCCACAAGCTGCTTCCTCACAACATTTGCTAAAAATTTGAAATTGAAGAATTTGTCGTATGTTCCCTTCAGAGAGGAGAATTGGCAACATGACCTATTAGCGAGTTAAAATAATATATTAATTTTTTTCATATTATGCACTATATATGGCATTAAATTATAAAATTTATATAATATTGACATTTATATGAAATCATTAACTACTTCTATATATTCTAAGCACACTCCATATAGTACTTTTATATGTTTACTTATTATCATTGTTTCATAGTTTGTCGATTTAGCCCATTTTATCTAAAAACGACGCTATGAAAATGCACCCCAATCGGTAATCGCAGTATTTCAAAAGAGCATAAGTCAACTTTCAATAGCAAACCACTGCAAAAAGGACAAACGAGACAACATAGCCGACCGACATTGTCGATTGAAACAAATTTTGTCAACTCCGCGACGATTTGGTGTCAATATGTATGCGAGCTCATATGTATGTATGTTGTGTCAACACAATGTCAAGGATGACATCCTTGACAATTTCCGCGCGAACTCTCCGTTATTTTGTTGGCTTGCACCCATAAACACAGGCGTTTCAACTGAGGAGCCATAGTAATTATTATGTTGCTTAATTTGTATTGAAAAATCCTGATGCATTAATGACTTATTTTCGTGTTAAAATAATAATATACGTAAAAATATAAATACACATAAATTCATACTTATAATCGTTTTTAAAACAAATTCGATTAATAAAAACTATCTGAAAATTTCGTTGCAGTGCGCCCCTGACCTCCTTTCCTGCGATCGTTCAACTCGCAAAAAGCAAAAAGTGTAGGCAAAAGTCATTGTTTGTGCGGGGCAAGAAGAAGCAAGCATCAGCGTACGTGTATTTAAGTATGTATTTGTGATTATCACATTTGTGTAAATACACATAATAAGGGAATATTCAATAAACCTAAACATATGAACATATTTTTCTGAAATATTTTAATTATCTCAGGAAGTAAAATTTGCTATTAATGCAATTGAATTGAGATATGCTTAGATTTCAATTAATAAAATAAAAAATTAAATTAAATTTAAGTTTCATGAGTTTTAGGATTCGAACGTATAGGCTTGTATTCGGATTGAGCTTAACTCCTTCACGCTTACGACCTAAGCCACCACAAAAGTGTAAACACGGCCACTCCACGGTTTTATCAGAGAATGTTAATGAATAGAGGAGCAAATGTTAACTGAAATGTTTTTGTGTACTAATTTGTAATTCCAGATGAAGGAACATCGAAAAATATAACTTCGAAAAAGAAAAATACACCACACAATATGCGAAATGCTATAAATAGACACAACGAATATTAGTAAATGAAAAATCGTTGCGCATACCTATTTAGATTTATGTTTTCAATTTCTATGATATGACAAAATTTATAATTATGAAAAGCCTTTTGAATTAAAAATCTGTATTACCGGTAAAAACCCCAGAATTCATAATAAAATAAACATTTAATAGGCTATTTTTCCAACTTATGTATGTGCGTTGCGTGAGCAATTGCTTATTGAACAAAGGATAACAATAAAACGGTGGCTAAGCGGCCGCGTTTCCACTTTTGAGGTGGCGGAGGTCGTAAGCGGGAAGGGGTTAAGTGCAATCCGAATACGAGCCTATAAGTTCGAATCCTAAAACTCATGTAAATTAAATTTTATTTAATTTTTTTTATTTTATTAATTGGAATCTAAGCATATCTGAATTCAATTACTTTAATAGCATATTTTACTTCCTGAGATAATTAAAATATTTCAGAAAAATATGTTCATATGTATAGGGTTATTGAATATTTCCTTATTATGCGTATTTACACAAATGTGATAATCACACATACATTCTTAAATACACGTACGCTGATGCTTGCTTCTTCTTGCCCCACGCAAGCAATGACTTTTGTCAAAACTTTGCTTTTTGCGAGAAGCAAGTTGAACGATCGCAAGCAAGAAGGGGTCAGGGGCGCACTGCCACATAATTATTTCAGATATATTTTTATTAATCGGATTTATTTTAAAAACGATTACAGGTATGAATTTATTTGTATTTATATTTTTACGTATCTATTAATTATATTACGTCAATAAGTCATAATGCATTAGTATTTTTCAATACAAATTAAGCAACATATTAATATATTATGGGCCCTCACTTGACACGCCTCTGTGCATGGTGGCAAGCCAACGAAATAACGGTGAGTTCGCGCGGACATTGTGTTGTTGAAAAAAACCAAATGACGATTTTGTCGACAAACATACATACATATATACATATGAGCTCGCATACATATTGACGCCGAATTTTGCGCATAGTCGCGGAGTTGACAAAATTTGTTTGAATCGACAATGTCGGTCGGCTATGTTGTCTCGTTTGTCCTTTTTCGAGCGCTTTGCTATTGAAAATTGACTTATGCTCTTTTGAAATACTACGATTATCAATTGGGCTGCATTTCCATAGCGTCGTTTTTAGGTAAAATGGGCTAAATCGACAAACTATGAAACAATGATAATAAGTAAACATATAAAAGTACTATATGGAGTGTGCTTAGAATATATAGATGTAGTTAAAGATTTCATATGATAGCGAGTTTATATAAATTTTATAATTTAATACCATATATAGCGCATAATATGAAAAAAATTAAAATATTATTTTAACTCACTAATAGGTCATGTTGCCAATTCTACTTTCTGAAGATAACATCAGACAAATTCTTTAATTTCTGATGTTTAGCATCATCGTGAGGAAACAGCTAATGGGTAACATATGTATATACATATGTACAAATTCGAGGGGAATGGTAGGATCGATTGTAAAATTGAAGTTTTGCTGATTTTTTAATTTTACTGAATTTCAAATTAAATTTCATTCATTTTTATTTAAACTTTTTTCATTTCATTTTCGTGCATTTGTGGTAGGAATTCCATATGGAAACCAAATGTGTTTGACCAGGCGCAAAGAAAAAAGAGCGCAGTGCAGTTATAAACATTCGCACTTCGTTTTGTAGCATACGCGGGTTCCTTATGAATGAATTTGTTGTCGTTGTAATATGAAATACTTAGAAAATAAGGCGCGAATTTCCTTGAATATAATTGGTCGATGATGGTGCGTCTACGTTTTTTGTCACTTGCACGAATGTTTAATTTTTTGCAAAAGACATATTAAGGGACATACATGTGTACATATGTGTACTTTTTAAGAGCCAAGTTTCTTTCATTGATAGACTGAAGGATTTTAAACCATATGGAGAACATCAAAACGCACTCAAAATTACTGATGTATTTCAAATTCCATTAACGTCTCGACGAGTTTTTGCCGTAAAGTTGAGTTTTTTAACTTTTTTCAAATCGTTTATCAACCCGTGAAGATTTTTCGCAAATGGCTTAGTGGCATCGATTCTGGCAGACCACCTTGTATTGGAAAGACAGTGAAATGAATTGGGTATTTTGGATTTTAGAATTTCCCAACGTTGTGTGCTGCTGCTAAAAATATTGAAACATTTTTGAACGACACCAAAAAAATTGATTACTCGAGGGCAGCATTCAACAGAGTCGACAGGGCGAAAGGACTGCATACTTATTTTTAGGTTGGATGTGATTTTGCGTCCTTCACATTTACCGCTCATACTAGTACCATTATCGTAGCCCTGTCCCGGGCAATCTTCTAAAGGAATGTTGTAATTTTTCAATGTTTTGCAAATTAAAGCGGCAATAGCTTTCACGCGGTTAAATGTTCGAATTAACGACCTATTAAAAGCATTATAATTCTCAACTATTTACTTAAGTTTTTGAAAAATACGGGCCCTTTCAGGCACTCCGAGCCCGGGATTTAGATTAACTGTCGTGTGACAACTTGCAACACTATTTGTGGAGAGTTTTATTCCCATATCTTCATTGGTACTTGATTTATACATCTATTTTGTTAAAAAACAAAAAACAGATGAAATAAAAATTTGTGATTTATATGGGAAGTAGGCCCGCTTTCAATCCGATTTACCCATTTTTACCAAATGCACCTAACAAGCAAATTTGGTTGAAATAGGTCGTACAGATCCTGAGATACGGCATTTCATCCAAAATTGGACGATGGCACGGCCGTTGTCCAATATTTTACACCGATTCAAACGCGATAATACTAGAAGGATATGTTTTCAGCAAGTTTGTTGATATAGCTTTTTTTTGACATATACATTATACAATCAACGTGTACAATCAAGATATATTACTGAAATTCGGAATTTACTTTGTCCCTTCATATTGATAATTTTTATATAAACATATGTATAACTTTCAATCAATCTCGATTAGTTTTAAGTATTAAAAACAACCTTTAGGCAAACAAAACTATTATATCCTTGTGAAAGTTGCGGGAGTATAAAAAATACATCAAATAATTTAATTATATGAGCGTTTTTAATAGTTTTTATTTGATGCTCGCGATTATGTTTACAATTTAAAGACAAGAATTTGTCACCTGCTTCTCAGTTCCGATGCTACAATACAATTAATCGAACAGATTTATTAGCTTCTACATGTTATCTTAAGTTGTGTATTTTTTAATTGTGTATATCTATGCAGCTTTCTTGTTGTAATTTTTATTTTGACATCGAATCAGCAGTTTTGGTTCATTTATTACTTATTGTTGTACGTTGAAATAGCAATTTTGCTTATTTTTTACACAAAATAAAACATGATTTATATACCGATTTTTTGATATTCGTATTTCTTCGTTTCCTACACGCTTTGTATTGACTGGAAAAAACTCACATAAAAAGTGCGCTAATTTTAACTTGAAACTAAATTTTATCGAATACGTCCATACCCTTGCCATCGCTGTTCCCTACACAATATCTGTTTAATATTTTGTGTTATATTATAGTTTTTATAATTAATTGCTAATATATATTAGATAGTGTTAAAAAAATTTTTCAAAGTTAAGTTCCTTTTAAAAGTATAATTTTTACCATTATTATTCACCTGCATGATGTTCGCAAATATTAGTTTCGCTTCAATAATTATTAATTTTTTTTTGCTGCAGTCATTAGTTTTTTTTAGATTTCTATTACTGTTGCTTATATTTTTATTTTAATGTTGGGACTTACAAGATTAGGAAATCATGTTGCGTATCTGTAAAAAATTAGGTTAAATTAAATGTATAAAAAACATTTGTTGCCCGTTATTGGGCAAACCTTTTTGTCCAAAGTCGAGCGATTCTATCGTGTTCTTCACGATTCTGCAAGTATTGAGTGGCGATACTGCCCACTAAGGGGTCCGCTATAATTATATTTTCATTAGCGAATGTAAAGTAAAATTTATATTTCAACTCACCAGGATTACAGTCAGTCAGCAGGGAACAAATAGAGAGTAGAACTTTCGATATAGTCAACGCTGGTGACCAATTATCTTTGAGAATATCCAAGCATATGACACCCTGGCTATTTATATTGCAGTGATAGATACGTGTTCGAAATGTCACCTTTGGTGGTTTGAACGGATATTCCGGTGAAAAATGTATATCAAGAAAAAATACACCACCTTCGTACACTGATCCAGGCGGTCCCAATATAGTTGAAACCCATTCGTACAGATTGTCTCCTTTTGGTCCAGCACTGCAATTTGGTGGAGGATCCAGTGTAATTTCAGCCAATTCTTTCTGAATACGCTTAGCTGAGGTACCCAATGCTTTGGAAATTTTTGGATTTGGTTTTGGATCCTTACGCGCTTCTTCTCCTGTTCCAGAACCTGCAGCAGCAGATGCGACACTGTTTACAACGTTGAGATTGGCATTCGAACTACCTGCACCGGAATTTGTAGCATTGGCTCCCGCAGTATTGCTGTTTCGTCCTCGGCCACTGCTGGCGTGTATGCTATTGCTAGCGTTGGGAGAGGTAGCGGCGGTTGTCGTGGAGCTCCCAGTGCCTGCACCACTACTGCCACCTGCCGCTGATGTTGAGGACATGATGGAATCGTTAATTAAGGTTTCTTATTAATTTGGTATTTTTTACACAATATATTAATTACTGATGAATAACTAAGATCAAATCAGCGGCGCAAAGCGAGTGACCTAAAAATAAAAGAATTTACAAATATAATATACATACTAAGCGTGAAAAGTCGCAAGTACTACTTCTAGGGTATTAGGTCCTCACCATCAACATAACAAGTTGATGGGTACGAGTAACAGCAAAGGTAGAGTAAGCGGCCATTTTGGGAATTTTATTATGAAACGAAAAAAAAGCAGCATACTACAATGCGTGGAACGATGACAAATAACTGTTGTAAATAAATCATGATTCGGACGATTGCCAAAATAAAAAGTTACGATAAAAGAAAATGAAAGTATCTTGCATTAACTGCATTGTCTGTTAGAAAGGGCCCTGCTACATTCGTATGTGTATATTGCAACCATTGCAAAAGATTCAATAGAGTGAAAATTTCTTCCCAATCCAATTTGCTAACTAAAATATTTGACATTTATTAACAATTTGATCAACCCGGAAGCAATTTATCTTGAATATATTTCACTCATCACAACTTTGCACAGGCATACACTTGTTACGAATGAATTCTTTATTACACAGCCTCTAGTAAATTTTTTTTTTATATTTGTTACAAAGTACTTGCCTTAATAAAGAATCACTGGTCTCGCGACCGTTGTTCTCCAAAATATTTCTTATTTTATATAACTTTTTTTGTGATTTAAATCCTTTATTATACTTTTTTTCAGATTTATTTATAAAATTTAAAAAAGTTCTTCTATTCCTCCAAGAAACGAAAATCAGACAGATACCCCAAGAGTCAACTATTTGATTTTTTTCTGTATTTTTGACTCTCCGCTTATTCTCTCGCGTTTCTGCTTCTCTTCGCTTTTCCTTCCTTCTATTGTTTGAAGTAATAGGTATTAACGTTGATGCTGCTAATTTTTGCAACTCCACAAAGGACTAGGCGTACAAAAGTGCAAGGGAAATAGTCATAGTGTTACATAGTATACCGGCAAATGCTACTTTGTTCGTTTCGCCGATGTGTCTATTGACAATTCTATGGCGCGTTGCCAATTGCTTGATTAACTGAGCATTGCCAATTTGAAGAAAAGCTGCATATCGTTTGTAAAACAGTAAAAAAATGACGACGATGATAGTGTAATTTTAAAATTTTTCATGATGAATCCAACTAAAGTGCTGGGTATGGTCTAAAACAACACATTATCTGCAACACTTATTATCTGTCAACATGGAACCCTTTTGTTATTGTGAATATAACGAAAATTGTGTAAAAATAAAATGCTCATTTAAAGCAAATATTAAAATTATTAATATAAAAAAAATATGTAGAAACATTGTAGTGAAGTGTAAGTGTATAATAAGTGCATAATATAAACGAAAAATTAACTATAAATCTAGAAATTGTAAGATAAAATTTGCAAATATCTCGAAAACTATAAGTTTCCGGCGGCTATAATTATATATATTCTGGAGAATCTTCTCTATCCAACCATACCCCTTTTAACTCTAAAATCGTGGCATGGTATACTAAAGCCGACCCAAAAACATACCTGAAATAATTTTGAAGAATGCTCCCCAGTTGACAGTCCTTGGCCGAATAAAAATTCGGGTTCGTTCCGGGTTACGTAGACCCGACTGTCGTGGAAACGGATTTGAATCTACTGTTAAAAAATAAAGGAAGAATAAAAATGAAGGAGTTAGCTTAATATAGCGGAAATTAAACTAACAAACTAAACTGAAGTAAGTAAAAGTGATATTATACTTATAATGAAGTTAGTTAGAAGATCCTTATTTATATAAATGTTTGCAAAAAATTGGAAAAATCATTTTTATTGAGTAAATTTGGATTTGCTACAAAGTTCAATAGAAGAATTCGATCCGCTATAGAAAAGCTATACAACCATCGGGTTACAATTGGAATATTTGAAAACTTACTTACATTTTTCCGCATGGATGACCCTAGTGTAGATCTCAGATTTTTCTAGTTTCAGGCTACAATACCACTATAGTGTCTTTCAAGTGGATGTGGCTGACATCAAGGTAATAGCAGAAGTACTGTTCCGAAGTGCAGCTTTCTTCAGAGCGGCTATACTGGATTTGAGCTCACTGACTGTGAGCTCCAAACTAGTCAAGGAGGGCATGACCTCATGAGCAATACCATTAAGCTTCTTCCCTATAAAACTTGTATGGATGCCCTGCCACAGCGGAATCGCCATCATCCTATTGGATATATATAATATATATACGAATTAATTTAATATACAAAAGAACGTTAAACAATCTTCAAATCAATAAATAGGTTGAAAATTTCAGAAGTTTGAACTTAAATTTTGCAGAAAAGTGTTTTGTAAAGAGCAGTTTAATGAGTCTCGTAATTAGCAAACAGAAGTATTTTCTATAAATTTTGCGAATATTCATATATATCAACCAAGATAAAAATTTAAACGTCGCAATTGCGTTGGTTTCAAATTTCAAATTAAAAATTTGTGTTAAGAGGGGTATGGTTGGATAGAGGAGATTCTCCAGATCACAAATATATATAATTATTGCCGCCGGAAACTTATAGTTTTCGAGATATTTGCATTTTAAGTTGAAAATTTCACAAATTTTATTTCAAAATTTCTTGATTTATGGTCAAATTTTCTTTTATATTATGCACTTATTATACACTAACACTTCACTACAATGTTTCTACATATTTATTTTATGTTAATTATTTAAATATTTGCTTTAAATAAGCATTTTTTTTTTACACAATTTTGGTTATATGCACAATAACAAATGGGTTCCATGTTGTCAGATAATAAGTGTTGCCAAATCTATTATATATATATATATATATATATTTATATTTTGAAAGCGAATAAAACTGAATAATAAAAAAGGATTATACCCCCAATACATGAACTATAATTTTGTTAATTCTCTTCTATTGATATATTGTGGTATTGGACCGACCAGGGTTATTTTTCTGAAGCGCGGCCGAAGGCCGCCAGTGCGGAAAATAGTTTGACGCGATTGAATTATGAACACCCCGGTGTTGGACCGACCAAGGTTATTTTTTTGAAGCGAGGCTGAAGGCCGCCAATGCGGAAAGAAGTTTGACGCGATTGAATTATGAACACCCCGGTTTTGGACCGACCAGGGTTATTTTTTTGAAGCTATTGCGGAAAGAAGTTTGAAAACCTCTACCGCCAGTGGAAACAGGAAATCTAAAAAAAAACATTAATGTTAAAGAGGGTATATCACTCTTTTTAAACTTCAATTTCTATAACGGAATTTTCTACAACTTAACAAGGTACCGTTTCGTTTTTTGTCCGTTTTCTCATTATTTTCATATTCAAATTGAATTGGTGAATATTGTGCATATAAATCATTCCGCAAGTGTTTATAATTTTTACATATTTATTTAAATCGTGATAATTTTTGAGAAAATGAGTGCAAATACATCAGGTATGTTATTAAAAATTTAAAAATATAACAAATATTACTTAAGAATTTTAAATAGATTGTAACGACCCGCAACCAGCCGTGGTGTGGTAAAAAAAACCAATGTTCTCACAGTGTCCGAAATCAAGGATATGTGGAATTTCCCTAAAATAATGCAAAATTTAAAAAAAAAAAATAATAATAAAATTCCAAAAAGCAAATTATGCCGTACCCATAGGATACCTGTGTTGGTATCCTTATCTGATAGGAGCACGGTTGGCGTATTCCGATGCCGGAAGGGTGCCTGCCGTAAACGGACTGCGGTGTCGAGGTCGAGTGGGACATGTGTTTTGAAAACGCAAAAATACCACTGCCTCAAATTTTTTATATAATGTATGCATTTGCATCGCACTGGACCCATTCGCAGGTTCGAAAGAACAGTTTTATTAAGGAGCCAATTTTATCTAGCGCTACCATATGTGACTGGTACAATTACTAGTTTTATACCAGGTTAATCACCAGGTAGCGCTAGGTAAAATTGGCGGCCCTGGTAAAATTGTTCAAATAGACGAGAGCAAATTCGGGAAACGAAAATATAACAAAGGTAATAATAAATACATTATTATTTATTTTTCATACTTAATTATTTAATTTTTTCTTTTTTAGGACGGAGAGTGGAAGGTCACTGGGTTCTAGGGATGGTAGAGGATGGGAGTGACGCCCTTCGGCTGGAAGTGTGTCCCGAAAATGTGAGAAATAATGGATCTAATGTCCAGTGTAATAAATTTGCGAAGCAGCTGAAATATAATAACAGTATGCCTAGTTTACTTAAACATCTGAATAAAGCATACAAAATTGATTTAAAAGTTGCAAATTATGATCGCACTAGAACAACGAGTGAGAAAAACAGTGTTTTAAATTATTTTTGGGCTGTGGCACTGCGATTTTAAAAATAAATTTAATAACTATACAAATGATTGATATTTGAAATTAAAATCGAAATAATCGATTATTGTGCTCGACTAATCACTTCTTTGAATCGAAAAATGTTGTGGCGAACACGAGTACCATAACAAATTTGAATTGACGATAAACTGCCAGAAGCAACTAGACAGCGAATTCGTAGTTGCCAGAATGTTCTAGTAGCGAACTTTTGTTAAAGATTTACTATATAGGGGCTGCCAGATTGTGCAGCAGACACAGTTCTAATTAGAGTGTTGTCGTGTAAAGAGCAATTAAGCTATAAGCAATAAGTTGTAAGTTCGAATATCGAGCAATAAGTGTTAAGTTGTTTGAATTGGAAATAAAGATAAGTGTATAGCATTAAATTGGGACTTTAATTTAACAATCCAGTGATCGAGCTCAAGAGTGAGTTATAGTTAGACGATTTATCGAGAAATCCGTTCAATATTGTATAAAATCGAAATCGGTATCGAGAATCGATTCATAAAAACATGTTTCCATCCCTATTGTCTGACCGAATTATTTTATAATTGTCCAAAAGTTTGTCTGTAGAAGGTCTGGAAAAATGAGTTCGTAGATGGGCGTAATCGGAATACTACCACAAAAATGGGAGTGACTCGATCTCCAATAGGATTAATGTACATACTTATCTCCTAAATCACTAAAGCTACATTAACCAAATTCGCTTAGAAAAAAATCTTGTAAAACCTCTACCGACAGTAGAAAATAGTAATGAAATCGGAGAAAACCCCGTTCTCTCCCCATATAACTGGTTCGATAAAAACTACTAAAAGCGAGACATTAAATTTATATTAGCTGTTGTCAGTTTCAACCAAATTTGGTACATAAAATTATTTTGGTCCTATGTTATATGTTAAAATGGGCGCAATCGGACTACAACCACACCTATTTCCCATATGGCACAATTTTAAATTGCATATGATTCTTTCACTTTCCAGTACACAAATCAAGTATCAATAAATATATTCGAGTAACTAACCGATTGACTTTACTCCATATATATGTTTATATTTATAAAATGGCTTGAAAATATGTTCTCAAGAATACTTGAACAATGTCATATATGAATTCAATCAGCCCTTCTATTTTTCTGCCCCCAATATATCCAATACAACGGTTTTCGACTTTTACGCTGACTTTAAACCGTTATTAAGTGGGATCGTTTCCTTAAAAGTTACAAAATTATGTTAATGGTTTGGCACTCAATATAAATGAAATTGGTATTGGTCTAAACCTTATATCCCTTATACAATGAATTCCGATCATTTGGTTGATGTTTTTGACCTCAACTTATTACATTAAATTTAGCCTCTTCGGTTGAGTTCATATCACATACATATGAACATATGTATAAGTACATCATTTAAAGATGATTTTAGTATAATTTTCGCTGACGAGAAGTAAAATATAGTATTAAAACTAAGTGAGTCTGTGACCTCCCAAATAAGTTAATATAATATGATACCAAATTTGATTGTAATCCATTCACGATTTCGTCGAACAATGAATTTGAACTCTTTCGCTACATTTTTATACTCTCGCAACCTGTTGCTACAGAGTATAATAGTTTTGTTCACCTAACGGTTGTTTGTATCATTTAAAACTAATCGAGTTAGATATATTGTTATATATTATATATATATAAATGAACAGGATGAAGAGACGAGTTGAAATCCGGGTGACTGTCTGTCCGTCTGTCCGTCTGTCCGTCCGTGCAAGCTGTAACTTGATATTTCGACAGTGGGCGTGGCACCGCCCACTTTTAGGTGAAAATCCATATCTTGAGATCTGCTTAACCCATTTCAACCCAATTCGGTGCATAACGTTCTTTTCATATTTCTATGTTATATTGCGAAAATGGGCTAAATCGGACTACAACCACACCTATTTCCCATATAACACCATTTTCAATTCCATCTGATTCTTTCACTTTCCACTATGCATATCAAGCAACAATGATTATATCGGGGTAAAACTTTGCGTGAATAATACGTTTAATGTATGACACCTTGTGACCAAAAATTGTCTAAATCGAACCAAAACTGTTCAAGCCCCTAAGTACTAAATATGTGGACCCCAGTGCCTATAGTTGACCTTCTACCGAAAATATCAGCCAATCCACAAAGAAATCACAAACGAGTATACCATTTGACTTTGCGAGAGTATAAAATGTTCGGCTACATCCGAACTTAGCCCTTCCTTACTTGTTTAATATAAATTTTTGCCCACACTTGAGGGTATTTCCCTGCCTTTGATCCTTGTAAGTTGCAAGAGTATAAAATGTTCTTTTACAGCAGAAATTCTTCACTTGTTATAGATTTATTTTTGTCTAAATTATTACAAGGAGACTGATTTAGAAATGTATATAGTATAAAGGTGAAAATAGACTTCCTAGGGAACAGAACATCTATACTCATACTCAACCAACGAAGCGAAATGTTTTTCTCCATTAAAAATGGCGTCTGTTGTTTATTAAAGTGTAAAAACATGGGAGTTGCCCATTTTGCTTTGCTTGGCGTCGAAAATTTTTTATGTGAACGAACGCTTACAAAAGCGTACATCGAACTTTTCTGTCAAAAGATATGTCTGAAAGTATCAAATTGACATTTCGCACGAGTTGTCCCCCCCTCATTTCTCATTTTCTACTACTAAAACGTCTAAATGCCTCAAATCTGCTACAGTGTGTTGCCATTCATGTTTTTTCTTGTTTTTTACGTGTTTTCTTGTATCTGGCATAGTAACCTTTTCTCCACCATTATTCCTTTGATAAGGTTTTTTAATAAGTACATATTTCGCTGTAGGTGATTTAGAATATTTTGTAAATATTATTTATTACTTAGTAGAATGTTTTGATTACTATTATTTTTAATGAATACAATTGAATTGTATCTGTTTTTTTATATTTATTTAAGTTTTTTTAAATTGTTTCAAGTTGGTTATTTCAACTTATATTGTTATTGTAATTACTTTTCATTAAGTGTACCTTACGAAAAGTAGATTGTTTTAGAACTGTATATGTATATTATATGGGTGAATGTAGGCCTCCTGAGGAACAACAAAGTGAAATAGGTATATGACTTTTAATTTTTCTTTACGCTTATTTGAACTTTACTCGAATCTAAGAGTTACTTATCATCCAATGAATTCGCTTCTTCGTGAATGCACATCTGTAGCCACTTTTATAATGCTGGAAACAGTCACCGACGTTCCGCCCTTCCGAGCTTACCGCCCGTATTAAACATAGTTTGTCAAAAGTTATGCCCGCAGAGGTAACGAAGAATTCAGTTTTTTTTTTGTTTTAATTTTACCAATGTAGTCATTGCTCATTTTGTATACATTATTTTGCACACATTTAGTTGTTTAGTTATAATTTTTCATAATGTAAAAGCTCAAAACTAAAATAGAACTATTAAAAATAGTCTACTATTTAGAAATAAATGTGTTCTACTGTCGTTTTAAACTAGTGTAAGAATATTTTAAATATATTCAAGTTAATTTTCCGATTACTAAAATATATCAACCCTGCGATCAGCTCACTCGTTTTTACCGACGGTAAGAAAAAATTGGAAAACAATGAAAATGAAAGAAAACGCGAAATTGAAATGTATGTGATGATATCTTTTGTGATGTCATGCTTAGTAGTATTGATTTTCAATTGAACATTTTTAAGAACATTTATTAATTGAGAGCTAATACATTTATTACTTTGATTACGTATTGAAAGTTCAAAAATCAATTGTTTAATATATTACAAAATCACAAAAAAATAATATAAAATTATTATTTTCTCCGATCTGGCTACAATGGAAAGTGTTATAAAAAGTGCTAATTTTGAGGCGCTCTCACACTGGAAAGAGTTGGGCATGGTTGAAGCGGACGGTAGAAGCGGTGAAGAGTGTTCCTTTACATTGCGCTCTCATAAGATAGGTCGTATCAGCTGACGTACGGAAGGGAGGAATGTCGGTGACTGTTTGAGATATTAATCATCGTAGAGGGGTACCATGGTGCTAATTTACATCGCGCTCTCATAAGATAGGTCGTATCAGCTTATTCGGTCTACGGTTTTGCGTCGGTGACTGTTTCCAGCATAAGTTGTCAAAGTTTTACCTAGCTCTTGAACTCAATTTCAGAAATTTAGGGGTGTTGTAGAATCTGATAGTTGTCGGAATCAGAATTGAAACCGATAAAAAATGTAGTAGGTGTCATGTATTCAGATATTAATGGTTTGACGTTCGAAACAGAAATTGTATCGGTTTTGGGTGTCACGGAAACCAATTTGATCGGTTTTGTTATCAGAAACAAAGCAAGAGGATTTTTGCTGACAGATTTGAAATGTAAGTTACGATTTAATTTATCGTTATTTATATAGGGAAAAACATAAGAATAAAACAAAAACTGAAAAATGAGGTAGTAATAATAGAAAGATGAATGCTCAAATGATAAAAATTTATCTAATTATATCATTAGTATAATTGATTGCTTGTATTTTCTCTTAATGTGTTTAGTTTAAGTCTGAAAATCATAGGATAGGATAGGAAATGTATTCGCGCCTTCTCATTTCATGTACATTTTCTGGCTGAACAGCCTTATTTAGTTTTGTTTTAATAATACTCAATGGTATACAATGTTTATATAAAATAGTATTTTTGGGTACTGATATTAACTTTAGCTTCCATTAACATACTATCAATAGTCATTTTCAAAAACAACGTACCATTCATGAATAGTTTGATTAGTGTAGCTCTTACATGGAATATAAAACATTAATGGAAATTTTACTGTCAATTCTTAGTATTTATTGCTGCAATATTTATGTTCTTCGTTTTATCAAAATTTAATTTAACTATTAAAAGTAAAAACCATACATGGATACATTTTCTTAGAAAATTCATGGGTACAGGCCAGTTGCCTTTATTTGGTATCATCCATTGTTTCGGGCACCGCTGCTTTTCGAGACTTAAAAACTCTCACAGTATTGTCAGCACCGCCAGACACGATATACTTTGGATTTGACCAATCAATGTCCAATACTTTGTCTCCATGTCCAAGCAAATCGTAGAGCGGAGCCTTAGGGCTACGAACATGTTTACAAGAAACATTGTTAATGAAATAATTTTACTTTACTACAGCTTGATTTTACCTTCTATAATCCCATAATTTATTTTGATTATCATATGAACCAGATATAAATAAGTATTCTTCCGTTGAGGACCACATGACTGTTTGCACCCATTGACTGTGCCCAAAATATGTGTTACGAACAAGGTTGCCTTCTATAACAAGTTATAAATTGACTAGTAAATTTTTTTGTATGTACTCGTATACTATGATTTTTAAACTTACGGTTTGTGCGTGGATCGTAAAGTCGTAAGTTTTTATCCGCTGATGCGGTCATAATGAGACGATTTAATTTTGAATAACTTGCATCAAAAATTGATTTATTTGAAGAAATTTCTGATTTAATGCCTTCAAGGTGTAAGTCCCAAATTTTCAAAGTATGATCCCAACTGCCTGTTAAAATTGTTTCAGCGTCCATCCATTGTACAGAAGATATACATTCGCGATGTCCTTGCAGAGTAATATCAGGAACCTTTAAACAATAATTTATATTTTTTTAAAACAACTACAGTCAACTAATTAACAACGATAATCACCAAATAAATCTTTTTGTTCTAACGCCAATATTTCTTTAATCTGGCAAACTTTTTGGTTGATTTCCATTTTAAAATGGTTCGCTTGTGTTGTCAAAATTCATTGAAAAAAGTTCCGTTAGCTTACGAACCTCACTTCTTTTTTTTTAAGCTTGCAGTCGTTCACGTTATTGGCGGCGTAGTATGAAAACACTACTTTTGGTTGTTTTATTCAGATTTAGAAATAATTTGGGTAAGTTAAGGTAAGTTTTTTTTTAATTTATGCATATTACAATAAATTTGTAAATTATAGGGTAAATGTATAGTTTAGGTCCCCCAACTAAGGAGACTTTAAAAATGAAATTTTTTTTTAAATCGTCTTATTTTGACGAAAATATAAATGAGGGAGCGGAAAGTAAATTTTTTCAATAATTTAGGTATATATTTGCAAATATATTTAACGCACTTTGCACATATTTTTCAAGTCACTTAGTTGTTGTTCTTGTTGTAGCGGGAAAATTCTTTATGATCATTTTAGATCATTTAGCTGTAATTACCAGTTCAGCGAGTTAAACATTTTCTTGTGAAAAAAAAATACTGAAGAAATGTAGCAGTCACAATTTCTTTTGCGCCGCACTGGAGGCCTTCGGCCGCGGTTAAAAAAAATAGCCCTGGTCGGTACAAAACCGGGGTGTTCATAATTCAATCGCGTCAAACTCCTTTCTGTTCTGACGGCCTTCGGCCTCCTTAGTCGGGGGACCTAAACTATACATTTACCAATTATAGCGCATATTTAGCTTGGTGTAAAATGGGCAGAAACAAATCCCGTGACGAAAGTACGAGAGCTATTATTATTAACATGCGCAACGATGGAAAGTCCTATTTTGAGATAGCTAAAGATCTCTAAAAGAATGGTTTTCAACGCTGTTCAGTATTTTAAAACACACAAAACCATAGCAAAAGTGCCACACAAGACAAGGCCACCGCTAGAGATGAAGAGCGAATCGTAAGCGAATCAAAAAAAAAATAACTAAAAAATCAGCAAATAAAATTCGCGTGTATATTTTTTGGGGAAAATGATAGTTCACCATCGGTTGAAACTGTCAAAAGACGTTTAGGAGAAAAAGGACTCTTTGGGACGATTTCTCGGAAGAAGCCACAGCTATCAGATCGAAATCGTAAAAGACGACTTGAATTTGTCATTGGACTCCAAAGGAGTGAAAGTCATATTTTCGGATAAAACGAAAATAAATAGACTGTCACCAGATGAAAAAACTTACGTCCGGCGTCCGCGATGTGAACAGTTTGACCCCAAATACACTCGTGTCAAGCTGGCGACGGTAATACACTGATATTGGGTGCTACGTCATGGACGGGTGTTGGACCTATAACAAAAATTTGGGGTAATATGGATCAGCAACAGTAAATTTCTATACTGAGAGATGTAACGTTTCTTTATTCTGACGACAATATGCCTGTTACTTGGCTGTTTCAGCAACATAACGACCCCAAACATACGGCGCGGTCAACTTAACCATGAACACGATTTCTTTATTAGACTGGCTTTCGTGCAAACCAGACCTGAACCCCATTGAGAATCTCTGGAAGCAGTTAAAACCGAAGCAATTTCCAAAAACATATGCGAGTAGTTACTTGAATAAATGCCTCGCAGACGTGAAGCAGTTATTCGAAATAATGGCTTTTCCACAAAATATTAGCTTTTCAATAAAAAATTTAAACAAAATCAAGCATTGTTAGATATGTGACCGAGGGGTTTTGGTAGATCCTTTTTCAAATAGTGAAAAACATAATGCAGAATAAAATTAAATTAACAAACTACATAATATTTTAAAAACTGTGAAATGTTGGTTAATTATCCTCCAAAAGTTTAAATTATTCCAGTTAACTTTTTGACTTATGAATAGTAACATGTTTCAAACAGCAGCGTTGTTAATTAGGTGACCGCAGCTGTATAAAATAAGAAGCAATGTTATTTTTTCCGTTTTCTTACCCTTGTTGTGCCACTTTCTTTTTGTCTCTTAGTAGAGACCGTACCTTCACCACTTTCATTTATTTCTAATTTTAAAAATCGATTTAATAAATATTTACTTTTGCATTATATGAAATATGTTAGTACCTGCCGACCATATTTTCAACATTGTGTCCCAACTGCCTGTAGCAAACTTTGTTTTATCCGGACTAACATCAACACAATCTAAACCCCGCTCATGTCCTTTACATACCGAGACGCATTCAACCGAATTCGTTCCAACCAACCACTCCCACAGCATGGCAGTCTGATCTTGTGAACAAGAAACGAATTTTCCACGTTGATCATCAATCGATATCCAAGCAACTGCCTTTAAAGGCTGTGTATGGCCAGGTATGGTTAATACATGTTTGCCTTTCACTGTCCATATGTTTATGGTATTATCATAACATCCGGTTAATATCCATTTGTCACTGGCTTTTACAGCGGAAACCCAATCATCATGTAACAGACATTCCTGAGGTTCTGGTGCGGGAAAACGTTCAACATATTCCATGTCAATAGTATCTTCAAAAGAAACTTCTTTTTCACGTATGTGATCACACAAACGACCACGCAAATATTCATCAAACACAATAAAATCAAATTCAATCGGTGAGTTGTATTCACTATTCAGAGCATCCTGCTCCAGCAAAGTATTTACAAATGTATTCAAGTCTGCGGTAGTCAAGTTTCCTTCAATTGTGTACGGAACATCTGGTACGGCTAAACTAAAATTTACTATTTTAATAGCGATATTTTATAATTTATGGTCATTTTATTACTTACTGCTCTTGTTTAGTTTTAAGCCGCACCTGAATTTGTGCTTCGCCGTTTTCTACTTCCATTATCTAAAAGCTTTATAAATTTGTATTAAAGACGTTAAAGTTTTTTGTTTTAAAGCATATATTTCTAATAAAATATATTAATTAATAATGTTTTATTGAAAAACGCGAATTTCATGTATTTTTTGGCACAAAAAGTCACGAAGATTGGATTTTATTATGACAATTCAATGATACACATGTTGGTTGAAATGTCAAACAAATATTGTCAACAAATGCTTGAAATCTGTGATTGATTAAACAATGGTTGCAGCGGGTATTAAATTATTTAAGAAAATGTAGAGATGGAAAATAGTCTATTATTTGTTGTATCCAGAACTCCCGATAAATTATCAGACAGTTTTGATGTTTTAAACGCATATTATATAAATTCTTTCTTTATAATAGTTAGTAGTTTGAAATGCCTTAATTAATATTGAACTGAGAGTATGTTTAGTAATTTTTAGAGTAATATAATATATAAGGCATTGAATTAGTGAAAGTATTTTTCGGTAGTTACACTGTTATAGTCGCATGTCATTTCTTATTCAAATTACAATGCGACCATTTTGAATTAGGTTAGGCTGGTAAAGTCCGTTAATTAGCCACGAATAAACCAGTTATTCTTGTCACGGTGGGCCCAGGAAACGAGCTGTTTCGACGGGTTCGGATCATAGGGAGAGAGGGGTGAAGTCAGTGGGGTCTAATCTGGATAGGTAGGAGTTTAACCTGCTCCAGTATTCAGAGCGAAGTTGCGCTAGGGCCACTTTTGTTTCGTGCGGCAACTCGAGTTTTTGTTCTGTAATGAGTGCTGTTTGGACTCCAAGTACGCCATTTACTGGTAGGGATTCAATGAAGGTGTTAATAGCTCCGCTGTGAATGGCGTTCAGTGCCTGTCAGAAGTTGATCGGTTCTTGGAGGTAACCGTTCACTTTTGAACACATGCCATCGATTCCATTGCCGGATAAAAACCGGATGAATTTCGGTATCGTAGAACCGGCTGTTGTGGGGATTGGACCAGTTTTGGTCCTTAGCGATGCTTGAATCGTTGTCTTACTATTGCAGAATAAGAGCACAAGAGATGCTTCACTGTTTCCGTGGTACCTTGCTCTTGACACTTCCTGCAGTCTTCTCGATTTGACGGCCCCATTCTGCAGGCGTGTGTCGCCATCAGATTGTAATCAGTGAGCATTCCAATCATGTACCTACAATGCTTTCTATCAAGAGTGAGTAGAAACTTTGTGCATTTCTTATCTACCGCCCTATTGTAATTAAATATCTTACCAAGTTTGTATGATCCACAGATTATGAAATACAATGCGCAATAAAAAAATTATTATCACTACACCTCCATAAAGGTTAGATTTAAAGCTCTCTTTCTTCCTAGGAGAGCAAACAAACTAGCTTGGGGCTTATTAAAAATCAAAACAAGAGTATTAATACCACAGCTTGGCGAATGTTCGGTAGCAGCATAGAGGACTCCGGAAAAAGGGATTGCGTCAACACTACAGCTTCAGTGCCATAAATATAAGGCCCAGGAAGCCAAAGACTGTAGCAGGAAAACTAGGGGCGGACAAGAAGATGCTGGTCGACTAGGGATGTACCCACTCCAGCAATATTTCAGCCAAGTAGGTTGCTACTGCTAATGCTTCCAAGCACGCGGGAGGGGGGCTACCTTCTACGCATGTACTCCTAGAAGTGTTGCACGTCCAGAGAGCCATCATGAAGCCCATTCGATGACCATCATCTACACAGAAGGTGCCCAGTTTAGTCTAAAAAACCTGATTTCTGCCTCATCGCGAGTAGGTTCCTGTCGGATAACCTGGGCATCCTTAAGATTGCCTTTGGTGAGATTAAGTTAGGTAATCAGCTTGATATTTGTAAAGTCACAAATGATCCCAATTGGGCAGCTAGTCCGTTTTGATGCCCACAACTCATAACTACGAATAAAAAGGAACACACATATTGAAAAAGCGTCTTCAGCCTACCTTGTTAAGGCGGCTAATAGAGATAAGAAGAATTGGAAGGCGTTATGGTGGTGACTCATTTCCCGGAGAGAAATCATCGGTGCCCCCACCACAGAAAATAAACAGGCAAACCATTCCAGGAGGAATAAGCTCACCCCAATTCTGGGGTGTGATGTCAACAAGCATCCCATAGAATAGGGCAGCCACTGCAGCTGTTAGTTAAAAACAACCGGGTTCATAAAACTGTCCGTAAGCTATTTTACAAAGCCAAGTGTACCGGTAACTTGGATGAATACAAGCTTAACCTAATATCCTATAATAAAGCGATTAATTAAGCTAAACTAAATTACTTTAGAGAGATGTGTAATAACGTCTCTTCAACACTAAAGGTGACAAGGCTACATAAGGCTCTGGTAAGAAAAAATACCAACATGTTAATGGCATTTGATGAGATCTATATGCCCAGCGCAGAAGATATTGTAAGGGCCCTACTGCTTACGCATTTCGAAGAGTTCGTCCAGGACGATCAAACTCTACCGGTTGTCGCCAACCAGACTGTTCGCTCAGACTGGGAAGATGAAAAGAACTTAATAAGTATAAGTGTAGACTCCATTAAGCGGGCAGGAAAAATGGTATCCCTCCAACAACCCTGCCTGTTCTGATTCCTGACCTCTTTCTGCCCGAAGAGAGAATGAATCTCCACTTTGTACTAAGATACCTGAGACCATTATACGGGACATCAAGACTCGTTTCGTTACTACGGGGGACAGGCACTACACACCTCAATTTGATTCTGTGAGTATTGAATTTTTTGTGTATCAGATCTCCTAGTTTTTGGGAAAGTTAATACTAGACAAAATGTATATCAACACTATTATTAATATTAGAATAAGAATTAAGAATATATTTATGAACAATGTAAGAACATAAATAAATTCTTAATTCTTATTCTTATATTAATAATAGTGCTGATATACATTTTGTCTAGTATTAACTATTATATTTATTTACATAAGTATGTTACAAATATACGAGTATCTCCGATATAATTTCACAATCGTTTCACTATAATTTCATAAAAATACGTCAGAACTATTATTATTATTTGTATACATTTGTATATACTATAACATTTGAATTTTTGAATATAATGTAAATATTAATTTGAAACCGAGCGCTGTTGCAATCATGAAAATAATTTGTAAACGAAAAGGAATGTCAAATTGCGTAGCAGCGAGCTGTTACGGAAAAGAACACAAAGCGTGCCACCCGAGCACGAGCGGAAGGGTCTCTTTGTCTTTCCTTGGAGCACTTCCTACACAGACTCTTTTGTAACCTAAACCGGTTTATTGTGGGCGAGGGGACGACGAGGAAAGACGAAGGGACCGTGCCACTCGTGCTCCGCTTTGTGTTCTTGTTCGTAACGGCTCGCTGCTACCCTTTTCAGCATTCCTTTTCATTTTCAAATTCTTTTGATTTCGCTCGGTTTCAAATGAATATATACCATTTGTTCAGAAATTTGAATTCTGTTATCTATTTTTTATATGTATTATGCATAGAATAACAGAAATATTTTGAAAAATTAATGAAAAAAGAAGAAAATTAAGGTACTTAAAAATATTCAATTTGAATTTTTAATAACTTATAGCGGTATTAAATGTAATAATATACGAGTATACATAAAATTATTCTAATAAAAATGGTAACTTTACTTTTGTATATGTATTTACATAAAATACTGGACTCTTTTTGCTCGTGTGAACGCACAGAGCGACACCGAAAGAGAATTTGTCGATAATGAGGGTCAAAGCAGTCCCCATGTAAACGCAGTATTGTCGTCCACTCGCAAACGAAAACTAGCTTGGGTGCAAAAAGAGTCCTCGTCTTAACATGCACATACGTAGCTCATAACGTTTACACAATTTTGCGTCTACACAATGCTAGTTTTGTGAACTGTTTTCCATACGCATTCTCAATAATCAAACTATCTGTAGGTAAGCTAACCACAACTTGGTGAAAACGGTTCGGTCAGTTAAAGCTATTATCCAGTTAAGCTACCAGCGGTTAATGATAATATTAAGCGGGTATTGGTAAAGCAGGCCTTAATTGGCAATTATGTTGCCAATAGATAAAAGTATTTATTTAAAAATTACTGAAATATTTTCCCGTAACATGATTCTATCAATTTCACTAAAAAATTTTCACCAAAAGCTAATAAGTTAAGTTTATTTCATGAATTAACAAAAGTGTTTTTTTTTCACATGTTATTGAGAGTTTTTCTATGCTTGCCCTTCTCTTATTCAACATCTCTAAACAACGGTGTCTCCTGACAGTTACTGTTACACCGATTACTTCAAAGAAGTATGGCCCGACAATACACCTTGATGAAACTGCGTACCACACTCTGACTTGTTTTGGGTGAATTTCCGTCTCGTGGATTATTTGTGGATTTGGATCACTCCATATACAGCAATTTTACTTGTTAACATTCCGCTTAGATCAAAATGGGCCTCATCAGTCATAAACAGACAGACAATTTATCAAGTTATTGTCTTCTTCGGCCATTTCACTCCTCCTTTACCTTCTTTTCGGTATCCCATGTATGCATTTTAAAAAAATATTAAATAACAACCTGCCAACTAAAAAAAATAAGTAAGTCTATTACCCACACAAAAAAAAAGGTTTTTTTAGTTTTTGTAGCACGGTTCGTGTGCATTCCTGTGTGAATAACTGTATATGTAGTTTCTAAAATTCCTTACCACTGGCAGGGGCAATAAAAGACTTACATTCAGTGAGAATTAATGCATTTTATTTAATTTTTCAAGGCTTTATATACAATTTTTAAAACTATCTTAACTAACTGAATATGTATGTTACGTATTGTTTATGTTACGTGATAAGCGATTGTTTTCGATGCACATAAGCAATTGCCTAAATGTATTTTTAGAAACAATTGGGTACAGTGTCTTTCACTTCCTTAGCATTGTAGATGCTAAAAAATAAGCGTGTTCAAAGATATGTGAACATATTGGCGAGGGAAAGAAGTTAATTATTTAAATTTAGTGGACTGTATGTGTTTGTTATGAATATTCTACTTGTGATTAGGAATATTGACAATGATTCTATCAGCATGATTCGCTTTACATTTATAACGGCAATATACAATAGCATTAAAAGGCATAATATTATAATTATTATTAACACTAAATAGCTTAAACAAAATACGGGCGACGACGAATATTCGTAGTACTCGGTGACGCCGTCGGAAGAATTTTCGCCGAGTGTTGCCGCCGTGTAAAACCATATACGGACGATTTTCGTCGCAGCTAGTGTGTATCCCGTGCTCAAAAATATCACAATAAATGACGAAACCAAACACAAACAATCTAAATATTGCCAACGCAGACATTTTCTTAATTTTTTCTTGAAAATTCTCAGGATTTCTACTGCAAATAATCTTTCTTTTGATATGATGATGCCGTTTTTGCCGCCGCGGTCGACGATCATGGCGCACAAAATTCGTCGCCGTCGCGTGTCTATGTTCATATACAATCGTGCGTTCTAATCACCGACGGCGTCGCCGAGTACGACGAATATTCGTCGTCGCCCGTATTGTGATTTCTTAAATTTAATTCCCTTAAATTTAGTTTGTCGATGTTGATGTTCGTAATGTCTTCTCGTAGCTTACTCTGATCTTTTTTATTGATTATATTGCTTATTTACAGAGTTGTTATGTGGTCTTCTGTTATTTTCTGTATAGTTGTCACAATAGGGTCCAGCTTGCATTTATGTCGCTCTGCATCTTAAATATTTGCATACCGAATAAGGTGATACCCTCATATCATGCTGTAGAGCCAGCTTTGATTGAAAGAATCCCTTGTGGCGGAATATCCAATATCTGAGTTTTGCCTTTTTGACAGTTTAATGTACGGAGGAATTTTTAAATACCACGTATTTCCTTAAAAGAGCTCTGTCCAAAATATTGATTTATTTAATTCCTCATATTTGCAATTGCTATGTCCGCGTTTTAATTATGCTGAAAGCTGGTTTGATGTTTGATCTAAAGCAGGTTGCCATGGTGGTTTTCCTTTGCATATTAAATGGTTGTTAAGACTTTTTGTACACCTGTTTAATTTTGCTTGTGATATTAAAAAGTATGAATTAAGTCCAAAGTTGTAAGCTAAAAATTCTTTTCTTAGTTTTGTTTTTAATATTCTTTCATTGTATTCATGTGGAATTACTATTAATTTGTATATTTCTGATGATTCACTTTGTATTAAAGGTAGTTCCGCCCTTATGACTAATTTTTTGTCCATAAATAATCCACGTGTTTTCGTTCATTATATTCAACCTTTATTTGTGTGTTGGTTTGTTGTCCAGGTATTAACAGCTTTACTGCCAGTTTGTCTTTCATTAACATCAGTTCTGTTTGTAACTGCGTAGGAGTCAAAAGCGTTGGATTTATTTTGGTTATTTCAACCTGATGATTTGATTGATCTGATGTTGAATAGAAAGTAACGTTTTGAAATTACTTTCTATCACTTGGTCGTCGTTATATATTAATCCAACCAGCATGTTATAAATAGAACCAACCCATTCTAATGGGACTCTTTTATGCCTTTTATTGTCTATAATTAAATTATGATAGTGACTTAAGTCTTCGTAGCGCCTTCCTAGTGATAATGATATGACTTTGCATGCCTCTTCAAACTGAGATAAAAACTGGCAATGATCTTTTATTCTAACAATGCAATTTAGCAACACATAATATTGTTAGAAATATCCGTCGAGCTCATAAGATACCGAGAGTATTTGTTATCATGCAAAGGATCGCAAAGATTAGCAATCCAAATCTATGTACAAGTATAGGTTGCTTCTTTTTAGCCATGATTGTGGTTGTTGAAGTTTTTACATCTTTACTTTCTTCGTTATTGTGTGTCTGTTTGATAAGAGGACATAATTTGTGGATTGGTCTTTTCAATGAGTTATTGGAAAGCTTTAAAGTTAACATTCGAACACGACCATCACTTTCTGGATGTGTTTCTATGACTTTTTCAAGAGGCCACCTGGTAGGCTGTGTATTTTCATCTTTTATAAATACAACATTTCCTTCTTTGATATTATCTGTTGGAATTTTCCACTTATTTCTTTGTTGGAGTGTGTGCAAATACTCATTTTTCAACCGATTCTAAAAATCACGATGAATTTTTTGTGTTAATTTCCATTTATTTAGCGTGGAGACGTTGACATCTGTTGCCAAAGAGGGGATAGATATTATTGGTTTTCCTATCTAAAAATGTCCTGGTGTTAACTTATCTTTTCCATTATCATCGTTTATCGCATATAATGGGCGCGTGTCTCCAACCGCTCTTTTTAAGTGGTACTTCACACCTTTAACTCCTGCTTCTCACATTCCCCAAAATGTGGACCTGCCGGGGGCGAAAAATGCCAAGTTATATGTTCATTAGCTATAATAGATGATGCTTCATTGTTTTTCTTAACTGCATCTTTCTTTATCAATTCATCTGTTGGCTCCCACAAAATTTGTTCCGTTGTCGGAGTAAATGTGAAGACTTTTTCCTCTTCTGGCAAAAAATCGTCTAAACGCTGCAAAAAAAAGCTTCTGTTGACAAATCACTTACAGCTTCTTACCTTTGAATAATTTTTGTTCACGGCCTTTAGAACATCTCATCTGGAATGGCCCAGCATAGTCAACCCCGGTATAGGTAAAAAGTAATAATGGTGATACTCTAAAGTCTGGTAGGTCGCCCATCATTTGTGTTGCTGTGACTTGAATGTATCGTACGCACTTGCAACATTACCGTATACAACTTTTGATTGCATTTTTTAATCCTATAATATAATGACTTTTGGCCTTCGATTTTCGGATAATTAAAACCATTTTGGACCATACTACCAGAAGTCTGCTTTCATGATGCGACATCTGCTGGGTTGTCTTTAGAGCTTACATGTTTCCACTTTACTTTGAATTTTCAATCCAACCCAAGGTTATAGTAGAATCACTCCATGCATAGATTGTATGATTAATGGTAATGTTTTTTTTATCACTTTACTGATCAATTTAGCTAATAAGTGTGCTGCGCCGAGTTCTAATTTTGGAATTGTTTTCCGATTTTTAAACGGGTTTATTTTTGTTTTTGCTGTTAAAAGTTGATCATTGTTTCCTTTTTTATGTACAAGTATATTGCTGCTGCATAAGCCCTTTCTAAAGTATTACAGAACCCATGTATTTGAATCTGAGAACCCATACAAGTTCCTATCCATCTTGGATCTATTAAACACATTTTTTTAATGAAGTGCATCCATTCCTTCTGTAGATCTTCTGTGTGTTGGTTATCCCAGTTGGATTGCAGACACCAATGTTTTTGAATGTAACACTGACCCACTGCTGTGATTTGATAACCACTTCCTAAGATGAAATCCAAATTCTTCAAGGTGTTTGCTGATGCTTTGTTGGATGTATTTATATTCTTGTATTGAATCTGCGCCATATAGAAGTCTTCCTTTTTTTTGCAATTTTTCAATTAGACACTTATTTGGGATTTCAATGAATGTACGCACAGCTAGATATGGTGCTGATGCAGCTCCGCACGTCACTGTTGTTAGCTCATATTCATCTAATTTTTCCTTTTGATTTTTACGCTATGAGATTCTGTGATATGGCTGATTTTTTTTTTGATATTTTAATTTGTCTGAACATTTTCTCTACGTCAGCGGTGATAACAACTAGCCAAAGCCTCCGTTTGAATATGATATCGAATATGTCTCTTTGTAGTTTAGGTCCTGTACACATAATGTCATTTAGACTTCTACCATTTTGCTGATGCATCAAATACCACTCGAATTTTTGTTGTTAAATTATTTTTTCTTATAACAGCTTGATGTTTTAAATAAATATTGTCTTTTTCTTTATTATCTGCTTGTGTCATATGACCAAGGTCTATATATTCTTTGATTAATTTATGATATTCTTCTTTTAATTTAAGATTAATTTTGAATTTGTACTCCATAGAAATTAGACGCGCTACTGTTTGCCTTCGCGATTCTCCTAATTTTTTTATCTTTTTGAACGGAATTTCTACAATAAATCTCGTTTGGTAGTTTCTTTCCAAATTTGTTACTGCTGTCATTATTTTTTCGGCAACTTTTGGTTTTATTATGCCGGATATTGTCGCCGAATTTAGTCGCTTGACCAAGAACACCGCGATCTTTCTTTATTCCGTTTTCAATGATACTACTAAAGACATTTGTTTACATTTGTTATGTACCCTACAAGAACAGTGACGGTCATCTGATGGGTAATATGACAGTCTTAGCTGAAAAAATTTTGTCAGCGCGCAGAACAAAGTTTCTATCATTTTCTTAAGAGCCTTATTTTCTTTTTGTTTTTTTCTGAGTCATTGCTGACCATAAATCCGTCATAGCTGAAAATTGTCAGTTATGACTGAAACTTTTCAGAAGTGAAAAATGTTTTTGCGCAGTAGACAATATAATTTTTATTTTTTTAATAAATTTCAAACTTTTAATCAAAATTAGTTATAATAATAAACTTAAATATAAAAAGGAATGCAACAAAAAATATAAAATATAAAAATAAAATTTCACTTGATGCCATCTCTTCCTCTCAATAGCTCTGCGTACGTCTTTCTCCAATCAGTGGTTAGTTCTGAATTAAAAAATGCAAATGTAAATTAACAAAACTGACATATCATGTGAGTGTATTGGTGAACCCATCAGCAGTTTCTTGTAGGGTACGTTTAGGCCAATTATAGAATGTAGACAAATTGTCAACTGACATTTAGAGCTGGCAAAATATGTCTTCTAACAATATCGATTAAACTAGAGCAGGCACCCATTAAAATGAGTGGAATGTAAGTTTTCAAGGGGTTTTCAGCGAAAACTGTGTTTTTGTTTGACAGATTTTGTATGGATGAAAGCACAAGTTTTCGCGTGAAAACCTCTTTTGTCTATGAAAACACGAATTTTGTGTCGGTGCGAACATAGTATTAGGCACTTGTAGCAGACTTTGTTATCCTTTAAATATTTACGCCTATCATCAATGGGTATATTTTTGAATCTCCTGCATTGTTGTAAAGTATGAGCTAACATTTTACAGTAGATACACATTTGTTTGATCGGCTGTCTTATATTAGTCACTGTGTAGTTGACCCTAAACATATGTTGTTTACGATTGCCATAAACCTGTTCTTTATCAGCCACTGCATTTAATGTTTGAATGTGTTGATCCAAAAAATCTCTTATATTTGATAATTGTTGTATTTCTCTCGTCTTTTTTACTGTTTGCTCTTATAATTTCAGACCTTCTTTGTCTAATTTACGGACAATTATACGTGCAATAAAAGGATCAGAAACTTCAGTGCTTATTCCTAGTGAATCGATAGCGTTAAGACATTCATTTACACTTTCCGCATTGTTGCTATTTACAATTGGTTGATCCAATATTCTGTCCCACTGCGTTGTGAACAGAATTCTTTTGTTGTCATACCTATGTTTTAGTAGACTCCACGCTGCTTCAAAATTTTTGTCGATACTTGCAGGTGCTGTATTAATCGCGCAGCTTCGCCTTTTAATCAAAGATTTTTTTCTGCGCTTGATAACTGCTCGTTATTATGTACCACATCTTGGAACACGTTATAAAAATTTGCTCATTTTTTGATATCGCCGTAGAATAATGGGGTTTTTAATTTTTCTAATTCCAAATTAGAGCGGTAAGTAATTTTAGGCTTTTCTTTTTGTAATGTTTTTTTACAGTTGTTAAGCTTTTGGAAATTTACTTGAATTATCTCTTCGTACATGTCATTAACTTCTTTATTGAAGTCTGATTTATTGTGAAAATTTTGAATGTCAAAAAAGACAGTTTCCGTATGCTTTTTGTGATTATGTTCGTCCATGCATGATTATCCATTATTCTTCTGAGGTTTTCAATTTTCCTTATGAAAGTGGACGTTTTTTGATTTAAGCCGTGGGGTTGAACTTGAACTTCTTGATTTGTTTTATCTTTTTTCAATCAAAGACTTTTTTTCTGAACTTTTCATCTTAGATTCCCTGAGAATTTTCTCAATTTTAGTTATCGTGTTATTATAGCCATTTTTAATGACGTAGTCTTCTTTTTCAATACCATCTGCCGTTAGTTTTTCGTGATTCGCATCGAACTCTCTTTGATATTTTCCAAGAGTTTTGATGGCATCTTTAACTTTCTTTTTTATACTCTCGCAACCTGTTGCTACAGAGTATAATAGTTTTGTTCACCTAACGGTTGTTTGTATCACCTAAAACTAATCGAGTTAGATATAGGGTTATGTATATATTTATAAATGAGCAAGATGAAGAGACGAGTTGAAATCCGAGTCACTGTCTGTCCGTCCGTTCGTGCAAGCTGTAACTTGAGTAAAAATTTAGATATCTTCATGAAACTTGGTACACATGTTTCTTGGTACCGTAAGACGGTTGGTATTGCAGATGGGCGTAATCGACCACTGCCACGCCCACAAAACGCCATTAATCAAAAACAAATAAATTGCCATAACTAAGCTCCACAACAAGATACAAGACTGTTATTTGGTACAAAGGATCACAGTAGGGAGCACTAAACACGCCAGAGACATTAAATTTTATCTCTGGGATGGTATGAGGTGACTTTATAGGAACCGCGTTCAAAATTAGTCAGTGGGCGTGGCACCGCCCACTTTTAGGTGAATATCCATATCTTGGGATCTGCTTAACCGATTTCAACCATATTTCTTTTTATAGTGCGAAAATGGGCGAAATCGGACTACAACCACGCCTATTTCCCATATAACACCATTTTCAATTCCATCTGATTCTTTCACTTTCCATTACGCATATCAAGCAACAATGATTATATCGGGGTAAAACTTTGCGTGAATAATACGTTTAAAGTATGCCATCTTGTGACCAAAAATTGTCTAAATCGAACCAAAACTGTTCAAGCCCCTAAGTACTAAATATGTGGACCCCAGTGCCTATAGTTGACCTTCTACCGAAAATATCAAAGAAATCTCAAACGAGTATACCATTTGACTTTGCGAGAGTATAAAATGTTCGGTTACATCCGAACTTAGCCCTTCCTTACTTGTTTAATTATATTTTTGTTGCAGAAAAAAAAATTATATTATCTACTGCGCAAAAGAATTTTTCACTTGTGATAGACTTTCAGTCATAACTGACAATTTGCAGCTATGATATGATATAGTGAATCAATTCCGAATACCCATGTGTTAAAGAGGGATGCAAACTCACACACATACGTTTGTTTACATCAGTTTTTGCACAAGGCCCTTATGAAAATGATAGCAACTTTGTTCTGGGCGCTTACAAAATTTTTTCAGCTGTGACTGTCATATCACCAGTCAGATGACTGTCACTGTTCTTGTAGGAATGTTTTTATTATCGACTATTGAATGGAATGTATGCGTATTGCATGTTAATACATTTGATGTGTTTATATATATATATATATATATGTCCTTCACTGCCTTGGCGTTGTCGATGCTAAAAAATAAGAGTGTTCAAAGATATTTGAACACCCTGTATAAATCGATATTATGGTGGCTTTTATATCTTATGTTTACCGTAAGGAAAGCACAGCAGGTTTGTATATGAAAAAGTATAAGAATTGGACAATGACCGCAGTTTTAGCGAAACTTAATGCATAATAATCTTGACATCCTTAAATTACTCATACCTCTCATATAACATAATGAAGGGTTTTCCAATATAAATGATATGCTTTTTTTTACAAAAAATACATACTAATTGTTAAGGAAACTCAAATGTTTTTTATTTAGTGTGAAGTACAATCAATACAAAAAAAGTTCTGAAGATAACATTATTCAAATGGCCTTCACGACATCTTTTGCAGAAACGAATTCTATGAACCCAGTTTTCGAATACTGGTTAATTGCTTAAGACAAATGACTTCAAATAATCCCGCAAGAAGTAGTCTATTGGTGTTAAATCACAACTTCTTGTAGGCAATCAATGTCACAATTTCTTGAAATTATGGAATCTCCAAATTTCTTTAACAATAATTCGGATTTTGCACGTGCTGTGTGGCACGTAGCCTCATCTTGTTGGAACCAGACATTGTCAATATCAACTTCTTCCAATTGCGGTCATAAACAGTTGGTTATCATCGATCTATACCACTCTTCATTGACATTAACGGTGTCACCAGCTTAAGTTCGAAAGAAGGACATACCGATGCCTCCACCAGACCTAAAACCACACCTATCTGTCAATTTAAAAATTTAGAAATCATATCATCCCTGTTGGAAAACCCGATATGAATATAATTTTTCAAGGTGCCAAGCAATTTTTTATGAAAAAAAGTTGGAAACTTGTCTTGATATTAATATAAGTGGGTGTTAAAAATGGATAAAAATAGTTCAGTACTTCCCTAATAAAATACCTACCAAATTGTAAGGTAACTTGACCAAAGTAATTGAAATCAAATATTTCGTTCATATTTTTTTATTCTATGCCCATTATATTGGTTAGTGACAATAAGGGAATTTTTGGTGCTAAAAATTTATAAAATCCTTCTATATCTTTTCCATAACCTCACATATCCAAAATAATGATGATTGCACCTCGGTTAGATTGTAATCGATTCAAAATTTCGTCGAATAACCAATGTTACATTTTT
Organism: Bactrocera oleae; assembly: GCF_042242935.1. Taxonomy (NCBI): domain Eukaryota; kingdom Metazoa; phylum Arthropoda; class Insecta; order Diptera; family Tephritidae; genus Bactrocera; species Bactrocera oleae. The sequence goes on from NC_091537.1 coordinate 31,814,566, forward strand.
TTTTTAATTTTGTTCACATTTGGAAATATTTACCCACTTTTGATTAATGCGCTCCTAAATTTTTATTTTTAACCTAGGCTACACTCGCAAATATTTCTATGTTTTTGATTCCTACAAATTGTGAGTATAGTTATACGAACTAGTCTCTCAGTTTTGAGATATCAGCTTGAAATTTTGCACTCGTCCTTTTTTCGCCAAAAAGCTGCTAATTAGTCGGAACGTTCGATATCGGATCACTATTGCATATAGCTGCCATAAAAACTGAACGATCAAAATCAAGTGGTTGCATGGGAAACTTTTTATTTGACGAAATATCTTCAAGAAATTTGGCATAGATTATATTATAGCAACAATGGCAATTTTCAAGAAATTTTTCAGATCGGATCACTTTAACATATAGCTGCCATACAAACTGAACGACCGGTATGCTTGTATGAAAAACTTTTTTATTTGACGAGATATCTTCACGAAATGGGCTATTGTACAAGGTAACGGTGCAATCTCCGATTAAATTGTTCAGATCGAGTCACTATAGCATATATCTACCTCGGACCAAAGTTCTTGTAAAGAGTCTTTCGTATTTGTGAAGGGTATTATAGCTTCAATTTAGGTATTATAGGTGCAACGGAAGTTGAGGTTTTTTCTTGTTTTACTTAATGAAGCAAAATTTAAATTGAAAAAAAATCCACGGGGTACAAATTTTTTTCACAATTTTAAAATAATTTATACAGATTTTTTTTGAGTAGCTATAGAGCACAAATCAACGTAAGATGTTGAATTTTTTATTTTATTAATTTTATTTTAAAATGTTCGTAACAAACGAGTAATTTTCACAGTTGTTAATTGATAACATTTGATAATGAAAGAGAATTAGGAACAATCTACTTATTCTTAATTTTTAATAATAATATTTATACTTTTGATTTAAAAACATTTTCAAATTTAAGCACTCTTCGTTAAATCCTATGCTTAGTTCAGTTCAGTTAGGTTTTATGGCTTTCCCACACTATCCTGGCGAACTTTCTTCGGAATCGAATACCATTGGAATACGTGTCAACAGGACCATTTCTCCAATAAATTTTTCCGCCAAAATGGTTTCTTTAATAATATTTTCTGTGATCTTTTTGATTACCAAACATGTACCATTGCATAGTTGAGGTGGATTCAAATAAGGTGAACCCATTTTTAACCGAAAATTATGTGATGTCCTTCCGGGTATTTCTTGAATATTTTGAAATACCATTTATGACCCAAGTAATTAAATTTTATTCCCATGAAAATACTGTCAATAATCCATGTTTTTTGTAAGCTGCACAGCTGCTGAAATGTCTGGCAGGTTAGTTCATCGTGTATTTGATTCCAGTTATATTCTTCCATTCCCAACATCCATAAATTGTTAGGAATATATGGTTTTTGAGCTGGTGAAGGAATTTGCAGTTGTACGCGCATTATTATATAATAATGGTCAATCGAAGTGTTTCAACACTTCACAATAAGTTGTTTAAGTTAACAGCCTGGTAACTTGGTTTGGAAAAATCGACGTTTTTTCGAAAGTAATACATATTAAGAATACACTGCAAAATTTTTAGGACGCAAATCGAAATATTGCCGAAGTTATAGTAGCTATACGTGAACGTCTTGTAGTAGTACGCGTTGTTATTACATAACATTTTTAATCTGTTGTTGAAACTTTAAACGCGTTTTTTTCGGTCGGCTCGGATAATAAAAATTTTCTATCCATCTATTAATAATATATTATATTACAATATTAAATTGATTGAATTTAATTGTTACCATTAAAAAAAATGCTAGTTACCAGACTACTACCTTAAACAATCGCTAATCTCATTGTCTTAAGAAAAGCTAAGCGGTCTGTCGGAAACCACGAGATAGTAGTAAAATAGAACCACCGAACAGTTCATCGTTGCCCTTTAAATTTTGCATTGTTTTGAGCAATTCGTTGAGAATATTTGTGAGCTCTTTCAGTAGTAACAACCAATATACAGTCAACCCTCCTATAACGGGGTACTCTCAGAACGCGGTTTCCATATAACGTGGAGCTGAAAATGTAACAGCCCTCCTATAACGCGGTACTCTTAGCACGCGGTGTCCGTCAACAGCATCCCATAAGTTCCTTCCGCGTAGCCTAAGAATGTTTAGAATAAGCTGTGCTGATATGTTTACATAAATATAATATTATCTCCGGCTTATCTCATCATTTATAATTATTTTATTTCGGCAGTGGAAACCCATACGATGGAAAAAAATTTATATTCCAAAGTTTTATTGGTTCTTAATAACGCTGATTGCCACAACATTCAACTGGATCATCCAAATGTAAAAATTGTCTTCCTTCCTCCCAACTGCACTTCCAACCTTTGGACCAAGGACTCATTCAAACTTTAAAAATGTATTATACACGCCAAGTTCTATAAACTATTTTTAAATAAGGAAAACCAAATGTCGGTTTACAAAATGTGAAAAAAGGTCTAAATTTGATAGATTAAATTTTACAAAAGTCTTTCTTGTTTTTGTTGGAAAACAGTTTCTTAGTTACTTTTTTTATCATTTCTTTATATAAACTCGTCAATTTAATAAAAATAATTTATAATTTATCTTCTTCTTATTGGTCTCCATATAATGCGGTACAAATTATGTGATTTGTACCAATTCTGCGTTTCTTATAGCGCGGTTTCCATACAACGCGGTACGCACTCACCGGGTTATAGAAGGGTTGACTGTAATTCATAAACATACACACATACATATCTGTATACAAAAATTACTGTACTCTAGCAATATCTCCTTGTTGTTATTCTATTTTTTTGAAGTATTGTAATATTCAAATGATTCTTACATAAATTTTGATATATGTTTGTGATTTGAAATATAATTTTTACATACAATTTTTTTCACATAATTAGGTAAAAAGTATTATATTCTAAGTTATTCTATTTCGTCCCCTGGTTCTGAGCTACCTCGCTTATTCATACTATGTACATAAACACATATGTACATAGTATGAATACTCTAAATGCTCTATTGTACTTGCCACAATGTACTTTCCTAACTTCAGTACTACAAGTATAATAAATTTAAGGATTATTTATGTAACCAGAGAGCAATGCGGATAGCAATCTGAGTTTGTAGTGCTATGCTTATAATGACACATGTATCTTGGTCGCCATGAAATGATTGCGCAGCATTTGTGAATTCAGTTTTTGTTAGTTTTAAGTTTATTTTGTGTTCTTAGTTTTTAGTTTTCTTGTGAAGATTGACTGAATTCGATCAGCTGAGTCTTTCGACGATGTTTATTTTTTAATCTTAGTTGGTTGAGCATGAACTAATGTGTTTGTTTGTTTAACGTTCAATGTGTTCAACATGTTGTGACAGTCGTACACGAATACCAGCCCTAAGACACGCATTCTGAGTTTGTAATAATATGGACCTTGAACAACTTAGAAAAATTATGCAAGTAGTATTCCAGCTGAGCAATCTGCTGCTAAGCGATCATTATTAAAAACAGAAAAATTAAGTGTTACTGATGCTGTGCTGGCTTCATTTGGAACAACAAAAGTCTTGATTTGATATACAGGGACAATACATGTTATCGAGCAGAAGTTAGGCACTCTTAGACGGGGTGGCTTGCCAATATGCTAGTATTGTGATGAGGTCGAATAGAAACAAGGTCAATATGTCCACGAACCGGCCTTGGGAATGTCCAAAGACTTGCCTTTGTTCTCTGGCTCTCGCATAACAGGTCGAGTCAAACCATGAACAAGAAAAAACGTTAACTTCGGTTGCACCGAAGCTATAATACCCTTCACAGATACAAATGTTCCTTACAATAACTTGATTCTGATCTAATTTCGTGAAGATGCCTCGTCAAATAAAAAAGTTTTCTATGCAAGCACTTTACTCCGATCGTTCAGTTAATATGACAGCTATATGTTATAGCCATCCGATCTGTACAATTTCTTCGGAGATTGCACTATTGCGTTAAATAATAATCTATGAAAAATTTCGTGAATATACCTTGTCAAATCGTCCGATAGTTCAGTTTGCATGGCAGCAATATGCTATAGTGATCTGATCTTTACAATTTCTTCGAAGATTACGTTGTTGCCTTAGAAAATAACTTATGTCAAATTTCGTGAAGATACTACATCAAACAAAAAAGCTTCCCATAAAAGGATTTGAATTTGATCGGTCAGTTTGTATAACAGCTATATGCTATAGTTGTCCGATGTCGGCGTTCCCGACAAAAGAGCAGCAGGTGAGAAAAGAAGGACGTGTGTAAAATTTCAGATCGACATCTCAAAAACTGAGGGACTAGTTTGCATATATACAGACGGATATGCCTAAATCAACTCGGCTCATCATGCTGATCATTTATGTATATATGTTATAAGTTCTCCGACGTTTCCTTCTTAGTGTTACAAACTTCGTTGCAAACTTAATATACCCTGTTCAGGGTATAAAGATACTCTTTCGCAGCTAGTCTTCCGAGAAGCCAAGAGGATAGGAGACGTAAGCCAACCGCAAAAGCGCAGAGGGAACGTTTCAGCGAGCGGGTACAACGGATAAGTTGAATTGTTTTCGATTCGAAACCAGAGGGTACGGGAACCAGCGCGCATTCCACTGAAACTTTTCTTCTTTTTTCTAGACGAGCTTGTGGACTTAATCATACCCAAGGGCGTTAACGCCTACTACAGGGACTTGCATACAAGATGAAGTAGCCCGATGGTCCCCTGCCATAATACTTTTGTATGGCAAGTCTCATGTAGTAGGCCTTTGTTTGGTTGGGAAAAGAAGGGAAATGCTCATGGTGAGACACCAATCCTTTCGCAGATACTACTGATAAGAACTTTTTCCTTATATGCATTAACAAATTCTCGAAATTTGTTGCTGTGCAGTCTGTAAAGATCGACAAGGGCGTAAGTGAAATTGTAAGGGTAATTTTGCTAGCCAAAACTCAATACAACTAGTCTATGTACAATTTTTAAGACTGATGAGCCGCAGGATTAAACCCAAACAAGATCATAGCCTGCCATAGAGAGCCGTGGAAGCGGACCTGGGCACCACGATACTCATTAGGCGATCGAGGCGATGTCCTTGCATTTTTTTTATCCTTTTAGTCGATTGGCACATTTTTATTAGTTGTAAATTTTATTATCATTGGTGCACACTTTTGTCTTAAGTCATTTTTTTGTGTCGGGGTATTCCACTAACGCTTTACATTTCATTACTAAGTTCCCTGGAATTAAGTTCGCTTGCAAGAAAATTAAAAATTTTTCTGACACACAAAAAGTTTCATATTGCATATAATAGTTGAAGTTGTCGCAGAGTGTGATCGGAAAGCTCAAACGCTTGAAAATTGCATCGCTTCTCCGAGGGCCACATTTCTCTGCCAGCATCGGGGACTTGAGCCTACAGGTAAAGAGTTCTTTATCCATACATATATAGGCGAATATTTTTGGAATGACTGAAAATAGAGTGAAAGAAACTCAGAGAAAAAAAATTAAGTCTTTGGCGCAGGTTTGTTACTAATTTTCGACTACAAAAACAGCCAAATTCCTCCAAAGACTATAATCTATTCTACTATATTTTCAATTAATTTTCAAATATTGCCTGGTTTTGATCAAAATTTTATCTATCCCATCAAAATATTATGAAATATTTTCTATTTTATCAAGAAATTTTATAAAATATTTGTGCTTGTAAATAGTTTGTAGAAGCTTTTCAGATTTCGTAAATTGTGAATTTTATATTGTTTTAAATAAATTTAGTGATAAGTACAATATTATACAGAATAATATCAGAGATTGTGAGAAAAAGCAATAAACTTTTGTTTCGAAATTTCATTAATATTTTCTATTGAAAACACATGTTCGCAATAAAATTTCTTTTTATACTCTCGCAACCTGTTGCTACAGAGTATAATAGTTTTGTTCACCTAACGGTTGTTTGTATCACTTAAAACTAATCGAGTTAGATATAGGGTTATATATATATAAATGATCAGGATGAAGAGAAGAGTTGAAATCCGGGTGACTGTCTGTCCGTCCGTCCGTGCAAGCTCTAACTTGAGTAAAAATTGAGATATCTTTATGAAACTTGGTAGACATGTTTCTTGGTACCGTGAGACGGTTGGTATTGCAGATGGGCGTAATCGGACCACTGCCACGCCCACAAAACGCCATTAATCAAAAACAACTAAATTGCCATAACTAAGCTCCGCAATAAGATACAAGACTGTTATTTGGTACACAGGATCACATTAGGGAGGGGCATCTGCAGTTAAATTTTTTTTTTGAAGTGGGCGTGGTCCCGCCTCTAATAGGTTTAATGTGCATATCTCCTAAACCGCTAATGCTATAATAACAAAATTCACTGGAAGCAAATGCTTTTAGCACTTCTATTGACGGTGTGAAAATAGTTGAAATCGGGTGGCAATTCCGCCCACTCCCCATATAACGGTATATAACTACTAAAAGCGCGATAAATCAAGCACTAAACACGCCAGAGACATTAAATTTTATCTCTGGGATGGTATGAGATGACTTTATAGGAACCGCGTTCAAAATTAGTCAGTGGGCGCGGCACAGCCCACTTTTTGGTTTAAACACATATCTTGAGATCTGCTTAACCGATTTCAATTAAATTCGGTGCATAACGTTCTTTTCATGTTTCTATGTCATAGTGCGAAAATGGGTGAAATCGGACTACAACCACGCCCACTTCCCATATAACACCATTTTAAATTCCATCTGATTCTTTTACTTTCCACTATGCAAATCAGGCAACAATGACTGTATCGGGATAAAACTTTGCGTGAATAATGCGATTAAAGTATGCCATCTTGTAGCCAAAAATTGTCTAAATCGAACCAAAACTGTTTAAGCCCCTAAGTACTAAATATGTGGACCCCAGTGCCTAAAGTTGACCTTCTACCGAAAATATCAGTCAATCCACAAAGAAATCTCAAACGAGTATACTATTTGACTTTGCGAGAGTATAAAATGTTCGGTTACATCCGAACTTAGCCCTTCCCTACTTGTTTTATATTCCTTTTATTTAAATTTCTGTGCCGGAAAATCGCAGTGTTTCGATCAGGCCATCTTAGCTGTGTGAAAATTTAGACAACCATGTGATTTTTTTGTTACTTGTACGCCTGTACAATAATCTGGGAGCTAATGCACTAAAAAGCTACATGCAGGTGTAGTGGCACATTGCGGAATCGAACTGAGCAATCTGAACCCAGTCACTTATGTTGAACACGGAATTATCATTATCAACGACACGTCGGTTAAGGTTCGGGCATTGGCATTAACATCTGGGTACATGGCATACATCTCATTACCTTCAACGATTATGTTACAATAAATTTGAGACTCTGTTGGTTAACCCTAACAACGTCCAGAACAGAGTCCCCAACTTCTATCATATTGAATATCAGTGCCAACCAAAAGATTGACAGTCTCCCATTCCTCAGCTCAAAATTATTATTTTATAGAAACTTACTTCTTTTATTTGCTAGGGTTCCGCCTAGTAAGGACTAAATAATTTATATAATAACTAGATAACTAGTTTTATAGACTATAAAAAAAAATTCTCTCAAAAAGGACTTATTTATATATATACATACATATATACGCTGTCATCTCTTTTAGTTGGTTTAGTGAGAGCTTTGAAGATACCCGATAAATATTTTAGCTTATTCCGCACATCCAACACATTTCAAAAGATTGTACATGAGAGAAATACGTAGTAGAGGGTCACTGCGGAATGGCGGTCATAAATGAGTGTATTAAATTTTCCTTCATATTTAGAAATAAGCTTTACGACAAGCTTTTTTCTTTAAGTTATATTAACGATTTATAGATCATTGTTATCACTAATAAAAATCATTGTTAAAATTAGGATCCTTGTTAGCAAATCGCTTAATTGTACCTCTACCATTTTACGACTTCCAACAGCTACGTATGTATGTATGTTTGTATAAAAGATATAATATCTGCGATGAACTATTCATTGGACTTTACAAGTATACTTGCACATCGTTGGTCTCTTCACCTCCGATGAAGTGTCACTAATGGGAGAAGTGGTTTTCAGACACTCGAGAGGCAAAAGCATTACAGCAACTTCGGCAGTAGTAGGCACTGTTGCTCAAAAGCAGCCAACAAACATGCATACACTTAAATCTGACTGAACGTGTACAATTGCGAGTTTACTTGAAAATTAAATATAATATTTGTAGTTACTATTCATACCCTACAAGAACAGTGGCAGTCATCTGACCAGTAATATGACAATCACAGCTGAAAAAATAAGGGTTGCTTTTACGCAAAGAGATAACTGTTGAAAAATGATGAATATTGTGGATAAACGTTTTTTTTTTACAATCATCAACATTGACAGTCATTTCACTTATCATTTGACTGCCAGTGGTGACAGTACTAAATCATTCAGCTGTTTCATTCTTACACATGTAAGCAATATAATTCGAAGATGTCCCTATTTAACAATAACAGTGACAATCAGTTGACAAGTTAACTGTTCGTCACAACTGACATAAAAACTGTGAGTGTGTTAGTGAACCCATCAGCAGTTTCTTGTAGGGTATATGATACTACAAACTCGCGTATTACCGCGACCTTACGTAATAGAAATTTGGTTAAACTTGATGTTGTCCATTGAAGATGGTGCGGCCAAACTGATGGCTATTTTTATTTTGGGGAATGTACTCGGATTAAGTGTGGCTTAGTTGTGGACTTGTCTCTGAAGATGGTGCGGCCAAGCCGATTGTTATTTTTATTTTGGTGAATGTACTCATATTAAGTGTGGCAGCGATTATGCGTAATATGTATTAAGTACAAGTTTATACAACTTTTAAAAGAATAAACGGAATTGAAATGCCTTGAATATCAATCGGTTACTTGCAGACTTGTCTCTCAACTTAAGAGTTTAGATTTGGTTTTAGAAAAATAAGCGTCCATTCGAATTTACTTTATTAGTAAGTAAAAATGTCCGAAACAGTGAGCCTTATTATACTCTCGCAACCTGTTGCTACAGAGTATAATAGTTTTGTTCACCTAACGGTTGTTTGTATCACCTAAAACTAATCGAGTTAGATATAAGGTTATATGTACATATACTTGTATAAATGATCAGGATGAAGAGACGAGTTGAAATCCGGGTGACTGTCTGTCCGTCCGTCCGTGCAAGCTCTAACTTGAGTAAAAATTGAGATATCTTTATGAAACTTGGTAGACATGTTTCTTGATACCGTAAGACGGTTGGTATTGCAGATGGGCGTAATCGGACCACTGCCACGCCCAAAAAACGCCATTAATCAAAAACAAATAAATTGCCATAACTAAGCTCCGCAATAAGATACAAGACTGTTATTTGGTACACAAGATTACATTAGGAAGGGGCATCTGCAGCTAGAATGGTTTTTTAAAAGGGGGCGTGGTCCCGCCCCTAATAAGTTTAAGGTGTGTATCCCCTAAACCGCTAATGCTATAATAACAAAATTCACTGGATGCAAATGTTTTTAGCAGCTCTACCTACAGTGTGAAAATTAGTGAAATCGAGTAGCAACTCCGCCCACTCCCCATATAACGGTACTGTTAAAAAATGGGATGGTATAAGATGATTTGATAGGAACCGCGTTCAAAATTAGTCAGTGGGCGTGGCACCGCCCACTTTTAGGTGAAAACCCATATCTTGGGACCTGCTTAACCGATTTCAACCAAATTCGGTGCTAACGTTCTTTTTATATTTCTATATTATAGTGCGAAAATGGGTGAAATCGGACTACAACCACGCCTATTTCCCATATAACACCATTTTCAATTCCATCTGATTCTTCCACTTTCCACTATGCATATCAAACAACAATGATTATATCGGGGTAAAACTTTGCGTGAATAATACGTTTAAAGTATGCCACCTTGTGACCAAAAATTGTCTAAATCGAACCAAAACTGTTCAAGCCCCTAAGTACTGAATATGTGAACCCCAGTAAAACTTTGCGTGAATAATAGGTTTAAAGTATGCCACCTTGTGACCAAAAATTCTCTGAATCGAAGCAAAACTGTTCAAGCCCCTAAGTATTCCTTACTTGTTTGTATAAAGGTTTTTTCGAGAATACAAAGTATAATTACACACACCACATTTACATTATATATACTTGTAGCAGTTTTCAACATAACCATTATATGGGGTGTGGGCTCACCTGATTTAATCTATTTTCCCTGTGTGGAAGAATGTGCAAAAAAACTTTGTCCTAAGCGAATTTGGTTGATACAGTTTAGTGGTTTGTGAGATATACAATTTAACTTATTAGGGGACGGGGTCTAGTTATGGCGGTTCCTTATATGGTAGTGCCAAGGTTCATCAAGATATCTCAATTTATACTCAAGCACGGACAGACCTGAACTCAATTCTATAACTACCTATCTATCTTGATTAGTATTATTTTTACAAACAACAGTTAGACGACCAAAACTATTATAGTCTGTAGCAACATGTTGCGAGAGTATAAAAATATTGTACATTTGTACATGATATAATTAAATTGTACATGATCGCACTGACCCGTTTACTGATAAACAAGTGTCGAAAAAATTAACAATGGCAATACGTCCCATTTAAATTTGGCATTTAATGAATATCTACCAATGGTTCCGTTTACATTTCTTTTAATTTTGTTATTTTATCAAGCTTCATTTTTATACTCTTGGAAAATGTTTCTATAGAGTATAATAGTTTTGTTCACCTAACGGTTATTTGTATCAAATAAAACTAATCGAGATAGATATAGGTTTATGTACATACAATATAAATGATCAGAATGACGAGAAGAGTTGAAATCCGGATGTCTGTCTGTCCGTCCATCAGTCTGCTGTAACTTGTGTAAAAATTAAGATATCGTAATGAAACTTTTCACACGTGTTCGGATCGGGAGGACGGGTTCGTATATGGACGTAAGCGGTCTACTGCCACGCCCACGAAACGCCATTTATCTAAAACATATAAATTTCCATTAAGATAAGATAATTTGGTATAACAAATCTCAATAACGAGGAGCACCTGTGTAAATTTTTTTTAAAAAATAGGTGTGACCTCGCCTTCTAATAGATTTAATCCATGTATCTCCATTCAAGCTATATTACCCAAATTTCACAGGACAAATCCTCTTAATACCTCTTGAGATAGCGTGAAAATTTGTGATAACCCCGTCCACTCTCCATATAACGGTTTTGTTAGAAACTACTCAAAGTGCAATAAATCAATAACCAAATGCACCGGAGACATTACATTTTACATCATTTAAAAAGCCGGTTGAATAGGAACCGGTGTCAAAATTGGACGATGGACGTAGCACCGAACACATTTACGCAAAATAACATATCTCCGGGCCTACTAGACCAATTTCAACCAAATTTGGTACATAGTATTATTTTGACATTCCCATGTTATAATGCGAAAATAGGCAAAGCCGGACTGCAAGCACGCCTACTTCCCATATAAGATAACTTTAAATTCCATTTGATTCTTTCACTTTCCAGTATACTAATCAAGCACCAATGGTATGCCATTTCAGGTCTAAAAATTGTCAAAATCGGACCATAACTATTCAAGCCCCCATATAAGGAAAATATGGACCCCAGAACCTTTGGCTAACTTTTACCGAAAATATCGGTCAATGTGTGAGATATACAATTGAAATCACTTACGTGATTAAATAGGTCAATATTTCCATTTGCCCCCATTTATCTAATATAAAGATGTTCGAACTTCCGTATGACCTTATATCGGCTAATATGTGAGAAATCTTAATTACATTGAGTGAGTGTTATTCTCCAAACGGTGGATCTCTGTGAGTAAAAGGGAAAACTTTCCCTAGTCCCCATGTAACTGATATCAGGATTTTTAAACATCCGGTTGACTTTACTCCTTATATATTGTTGATGATATGTAAGGTACCTTAATGGAACTCAGAGAGCATCTGTTTCTGTTAATGATATGTAGTAATGCCAAAAATAGATAAGATCAGATCAATACTACACTTAATTTTCATATACCTAATTTCCGGTTGGCCTTATACCGTATATATTGGTCAATATGTAAGATATCTTAGCAAGATTAACTGGATATATAATAATGGATATACATTAGTGTAATGGCGAAAATATGTGAAAATGTATTATACTTCATAAAACAATTTCCGTTACTCCAACAAACCTTATTATTATATTAATGGTTCAGCACTGAACATGAATGGAGTTGGTCTAGATCTTAATCTCATATCCCTAATATGATCAATTTCGATATTTTGGTTGACTTTTGCACATTAACTCGATATATTTAATTTAGCATCTTCGGTTAAACTTAACAGATAAGTCAGATATACTTGTATGTCATTTGAGGATTATTTTAATATAATTTTAAACTTTTTTATTTATCACGATTTCGCGAATAATGAACTCTTCGAAAATTGAACTCTTTCGCAACATTTTTATACTCTTGCAATATGTTGCAGCCGTTTGTATCACTAAAACTAATCGAGATTATATATAAATGAACAGGATGACGAGATTTGAATTCCGAGTGACTTGGCACCCAAGAGAGGATGGTATTGGGATGGGAGAAATCGGACCACTGCCACGTCCCTAAAACGCCATTAAACAAAAACCTTTACAATTTCATAACTAAGCACTAAATTTAGATACAAAACGATAATGGGATGGGGTAAACCAAGCTTCTTGAGAAGAAGTAATTTTAGCATCTCTTCAAAATCTGTGAAAATGGATAAAATCAGATAATAACCACGGCCACTCCCCATATATCGGTTATAATGAAAACAACTAAAAGTGGGATAACTCACTGGATAAATGCTCCGGAAGCATTGAATTTCACAACCATGATGGTGTGGAAAAGCTTCATAGGAGTAGTTATAAAAATTAGACAATGTTCGTGGCACCGCCCACCTTTAGGTGAAATTTTATATCTCAGGAATAACTTGACCGATTTCAACTAGATTCGGTGTGTGAGGTTACTAAAATATTCTGAATACGTACTGTGAAATCGGATAAAAGCCACGCCCACTTCTAATACATCGGACTTTAAATTCCATCGGATTCCTTCACTTTACAGTATACAAATCAGACATTAATTAAGTTGTCAGAGTAAAACTTTGTGCAATTAGTGCTCTCCAGGTATTTCATCCTACGTCGCGACAATACTTCCCTTAGCTCCATATAGCTAACATAAATATTTTTGAACTTCCGGTTCATTTTAAACCGCATCTATCAGTCAATATGTAAGAAAGCTTACAGAAATTCAGAAAGAATATTTTTCTAATAACGGTGTATCCTTTTACCTTAAATGGATGAAATCACGGCGATACTTTCCCGAGTTTGATAGAATAGGTTCTTCCTTAATTGTTTAATATGAAGTTTTGCCAACACATGAAGGTATTTCCCCAGATTTGATTCTTGCAAGTTGCAAGAGTATGGAATGTTCGGTTATACCCGAACATAGCATTTTCTTACTTGTTTTTAAGATATGTCATGGGATTATTATGTAACATCTTTTTAGCAAAAAAAAAATGTGTGTGGCGACAGTACCATATACTTGCGTAGAGTACAATACTTTTGTGGGTATTCGTGATATACAGTTTGTGATATACGTTACCGTGCAAAGTAAATTCTTGAAGAACTGAAAGGCATCATTACTACCCTATTAAAACAGTTTCCATATAGTATCTCATTAAGATTTTTAGATTATCTTATCGATTTGGTGAAAATATCCCATTTCTTCACTATAAAAAAATCAATGGAATCCTGTTAAAATTACGCTTACTACTAAAGCTTCACCACAGTAATATTCCAATAGGTTCTTTCTCTGTTATACGATCGGAAATTTTTATATAATATTTTTTCTTTTGAAATTTTTATTACTTAAGAGTCACATCTTACTATGACTTTGAATGTGATATTATCAACACTACACAATTGAATCCGTTGTACTTTCGTTAATAAAAGATATAGGAAGTAATATATTATATAATAGAAAATAAATGGTACCTGTGGTGATGAAAAATATTGAGTACTAGCAACAGACCCTCTAATTGAAACAAATAACTCTAAGCATTTCCTTACTCTTCTTGGAAATGAAGTGGACATGAATGAAATAGCTAACCATTTATATCACGTTCAAACACACATACAAGTATAATCGTTGTCGGTAAGGATGGCTGTATGTTTGTAAGTTAAGGTATGAGTAGTATATGCATGAAAATAAATTAAAATAACGCTGCGCAGTTGGGCGCCGAGTTTATAAAAAGCGCCAAGCGCATTGGTATCGCAAAACATTTACGTGTCAAACGTGCGCTTGGTAAGAGATCGTCTTGCGATATTTCTTAAAATAGCTTAAAAGTGTGGCGCAAACTGAAACTGATATTATAACTTTAAAATATTCCGAGGCTTTGTTGTAATAAAATAAATACAAATGATAAACAAAACTATAAGTATAGACATCTGTAGTGGAGTGCTTTTCAAGGAACATATATAGATATATATAGATATACATATAATTTATTATTTTTTAGTAAAAAAGTTAAAAAATTGCTTGTGTGAAAAATTTACTAATAAAAAATCAAGTTTTTAATGAAACGAATATATTAATAAACAATCTAAATTCTTTATTGCAGTTCCAGACAACTGATATAAACAGCAATAATCTATAAAATGAAAACCCTCATTGTGTTTAGCATTCTAATGGCTTTCGCATTGGCCCATCCTCAACGTGAAGGTGCAGCCTATACTAACGAAGCCATTCGACAAGCACAACTGACTTTTCTCATACCAAAAGATGCGCAAATTCAAAATGTGCAAGAGGGTATTGAACTAGGCGCATACGAGGCGATTCCCGGCAATCAGCGGATTAATCTATTCGAGATCCTCGGCGATCAAGTGCCATCGGAAGTTATAAACAACCTTCAATCGCAAGTCGATCAGATTGGTAGGAATAAGTGAACTGGGATGCACCATACAAGGATGGTTAACTAAGTTTTAATTAAATTAATTTTTGTGTTTTTTTGAAAAATGTATATTTCTGACAATTTTTGCTGAAATAGTTGTTTTAGTTTATTTAAAAATACAAAGATACTTAAACTAACTTAAGTTAGCTTTCAATTTTTAATTATCGTTAGTTTCTGAACATGCAGACAAAGCGCAAAAGTGAAAGCTGTAAACTTCATTTGACGTTGTCAATTGTCGCCAAGAAGATCGCATTATACTCCACCTAATAAGCGCGTTAATTATGGCATTTTAACTTATTTCCTTCTTTCTATCGTGGTAGGTGTATGTATATGTGTATGGTATATATGAATGTATACATCATGATAAGTAGATACATGTTTCTAATTCCGCTTTCACTTTGTCTCTGTTGAACGTGATCATGAAGTTAATTTGCGTTGTCTAAAGAAATTCAATACAAACACAAGTGGCAGCGATGTAATCCAAAAGAGAAGGGCAGTCATGGGGGCGAAGCAGCTGTTGTACTCTCACTGCATGTTAATTATCCACCTCGTAAGCACTAAATTTCATTGCAAATGAGTAGATATGTGTGTATACTTGGTTGGCTGATTGTGCCATACGTATGTAAGTAATGTAATAGATATAAAAACGAGATTGTAAAACTTATCAATATATTTTATTATCTAATACAATATATAGGCGCCACCTTATGAAATTTATATTTTGCTAGACATATCAATAGTAAAGGGTGTTGTTTTTAGAGGTATAGAACTTTAAATTGCAATAAAACAACGATGGATGATTTTATTGACATGAATTTTATTTATCCGAAAGATAATCTTGTGGCATTACATTTTAAATTTGATTTCTGGCATACGACCGCCACGGCTGGCTTGGGTGTAGTCCAAACTGGACGTTCAATTTTGGTTGACTTTTTCCAACATTTGTGACCGTATATCGGCAATAACACATGGACCATAGACCAATGGCTTTACATAACCCCACAAAAAGTAGTCTAGCGGTGTTAAATCACAAGATCTTGGAGGCCAATTCACAGGTCCAAAACGTGAAATTAGGCGGCAGTCACTAATCGTGTCTTTCAATAAATCGATTATGGCACGAGCCGTGTGACATCTTGCGCCGTCTTGTTGGAACCACAGCTCCTTGACATCATGGTTGTTCAATTCAGGAATGAAAAAATTAGTAATCATGGCTATATACCGATCACCATTGACTGTAACGATCTGGCCATCATCGTTTTTGAAGAAGTACGGACCAATGATTCCACCACGACATTCACTTGAGGATTAGCTTCACTTCAAATGCGGCAGTTTTGTTTGTTGACCTATCCATTCAACCAGAAGTACGCTTCATCGCATCATACGATAAAATGAACGTTGTGCGCGATACGTATTCCGCACAGAACCATTATTTTCGAAATAAAATTGCACTAATTGCAAGCTTTGTTCAGGCGTGAGCATTGTATAAATCTACAAGTAACCAATCCTAAGATTTTCACTAATACACACGCAAAAATGTTCCACTCGGTACGGGTTGCCTACTTATATTCTACTACTAAAACGTCCAAATGACACAAATCTGCTATAGTGTGTTGCCGTGTTAAGTTTTAAAATTTATAACTTTAAGAATGTTTTTATTACATATTCAAATATTTTTCGGTTGTTATAATTCGTAAGTATTTAATTTACATAGTATTATTTAAATTATTATTTATTGTATTGAAATATTATTTAATGTTTCCAATTTTATCAAAAATATTATTGTGATCGGTAATGCGCCTATCTTGCAACCTCAGAGGTGGTGAGGAAAAGCAATAAATATATAAAATCTATTTGTTTTGATAATATTCCTGACAGTTTTCATTATTATTTCCATTACAAATACATGTTCATAAACAAATTGTTAAACTTTATCCTTTTATTTAAAACTCTATGTCAAAAAAGGCATATTCGATCAGGTGACCACAGCTGTTTCACACACATAGGAAAACAGCTGATTCTTTGGTTACTTGTAGTCTTATACAATGTGTGTGAGGCTTTTCATGATGAATTGCCAAGCCAAACTGAGAATAAATCAGGTGACAGCTGTTAAATCGGTCGCCATCTTGAACAGTAATGCCAACTTAAAGTTCTATACCTAGAAAAAAAACACCTTTATATCTGGATATAAAATATGTATACATATATTTATATTTTCTTTGTGCCATTTTTGTTTGTGTGTTAATTATTACCTGATGCGTGCGCATGTTGCGTAACAGAATATACAGCTAAATTTCGCTTTACGCTAAAGCCATTAAAGTTTCCAGTAATTCGTCTCTTTTTATATGTCTGCTTATTTGCGCATTCGTTGTCGACATAATTAATATTGTTGCCCTTCTGTAAATCTATAATAGTTTAGTTGTATCATTATTAGCAGATTTTGTCATTTACTATTGTTATTGTGATATATTTATGTGTACGTAAAGTTGATCTATATCTTTAACATTCATATATAGTAGAAGTTAATGCTCCTTTCATGTTTGAGATAAACAATTGTTTTTACATTGTCAATTTCCACTTATAACATGTTTCGCAGAGTATGAGGGTGTTGTTTCCTACAACTAATCGAGATACAGGTCTTTTATTAAAATGATAAAAGTATGATGAGACGAAATGTATTCTTGCCTGTCTGGCCATTCGTCTGTCCGCTCAAGCGATAATTTGATGAAAAATTTAAATATCTTAATAAATCTTTGTACATGTGTACACTGGCAATCCAAAGAGAGTGGCATTGCAGATGTGTAAAATAGTAAATGTAAATAATAAACGATTTTAAGCTAATCTAACTCGAATTTTATAGTAGTGTACAGTCGGGAGGGTAATGTTTAATTTAAAAGTTGTGCATACTAATTAAGCTCTATTAACCAAATTTAACGGGAACATTAACCATAGCACCTTACGTAAAACTGTTATATTTGAAATACTAGTCGGGTACCCATCCCTTGGTTACCATGTGACGGCCCTTCTAGATTTAGTGTGAATGAAATCCGTTGAAATTAAAGAATCCATAACAGTAATGTTGTTTACTATTTATAGATTAACGTTTGTTTGATGATATTTTATATTTAGTTGATCATTAACTAATTTTATTTTCACCTGCAGTTTAAAATTGAAATTTGCTGCTCTGATGTCTTATGATGAGCCATGGTTGATGTGATGAAGATTCTATCCAAGTCAATGCCAAGATAAGTTGATCAAATGCTTCAGCTGTGCCATCCGCAAAAGTGGATGTCAATCCATTTTTAGCTGTTGATATATCTGCTGTGAATAAGACATATAGAGTTGGCTCTTGCGCAATGCCCTGAGATACACCAGCCCTGGATAAGGTTAAATCGTGCAAAAACAGGAATGCTTTTGTGAATTTTTTGTGACGACACAGTTAAAAGCACTTTATTACAGACAATGGTACTTTAAATTATAAAATTCTAAGATATTGTATAAAAGTTTTTATGCAGAAGTATTAAAAAATACGGCAATGGCAGCAATTATTCAGACAAGTAAAAATAAAGACAAGTATATAATCAAGAAATGTGTACGTATGTATGTTATATGTAATTATGGTGGATGATAAAGCTTCAGTACTAAGGTATATACAATACATTAAGCCTATTAGAAGTCGAGTTACTTTTACAAAAATTTTTTAATCGTAGATGCCTACCGTGATCCCTTGTAACATATTGTGAGAGTATAAAATTCAATTTCAATATACATATATTAGGTAAAGTAAAAAGTTCGTTCGGGTTTTTATTGATTTTTCAAAAGATGATAACTTTGTGTGCATTTGTCCGATTTAAGTCAAATATGTGCCGTTTTGTTCATAAACTTGTTGCCAACGATATGCCAACTATATTATACCCTTCTCCTAGAAGGCTGCGTCCCTATTGGCAAAAAACTCGGAGAGCCGATTTTCACAGGCCGCGCGTTCGCCATGGACAGGAAAAGATGGTAATCACTTGGTGCCAGGTCCGGACTATAATGTGGGTGCATTAGGATCTCCCATCCGAGCTCCCGGAGCTTCTGGCGCGTCACCAAAGACGCGTGTGACCTGGCGTTGTCCTGATGGAACACAATTCGGCCTCTGTTGATCAAAGATGGCCTCTTTTGGATGAGTTCTGCCTTCAAGCGGTCCAGTTGTTGGCAGAAGAGGGCCGAATTGAGCGTTTGGCCATAGGGGAGCAGCTCGTAGTAGATGATTCCTTGCCAATCCCACCAAACACACAGCAAAACCTTCCTGGCCGTCAATTCGGTCTTGGCCACCGTCTGGGCCGCTTCCCCGAGCTTTGACCACAACCGTTTGCGCTCGATGTTGTCGTAAGTGACCCATTTTTCATTGCCAGTCACAATCCGCTTCAGAAACGGGTCGATTTTGTTGCGATTCAGCAGCGATTCGCAGATGGAAATTCGGTCCATCATGTTTTTTTGCGTTAGTTCGTGTGGCACCCAAACATCGAGCTTGTTTTTGAATCCAAGGTTATGCAAATGGTTCCAAACGGTTTTCTGGCTTATCTTTAGTTTCTCAGAAATTAAATAAGTGCTCACGTGACGGTCTGTTTCCACTATTTCCATGATTTTATCGCAATTTACGACGACAGGCCTCCCGACGCGTGGTGCATCTTTGACATCGGAACTACCGGAACGGAACCTAGCAAACCACTTTTATGCTACAAGTTCGTTTACAGTATCGGGCCCATAAACTAAATTAATTTTTTCAGTCGCTTTGGCTGCTTTTTCGCCTTGATCGAAGAAAAATTGTAAAATATAGCGAATTTTCTTTTTGCTGGTGTCCATCTTTGACGAGCGCTCACAACGTACTGAGTCAATCAATCGAAAAACTGTCAAAGACAAACTTTTAGTATGACATGATGCGACACGTAACGCTAATACTATGGACAATAACGCCATCTCTTAAATAAAAACCGAACGAACTTTTTACCTTACCTAATATATTGTAGATAGCCGACTAATTTTAGCTTAAGTTGCATTGGTTGTTTGAAAGAAATGTTTAGAGTAAAACCGAACTGATTTTCTATTGGCTCCACGAACTTCTACTGACGGAATAAACCTGCAGACAATGTTATTACTTTTTACAAATTATTGGCGACTGCTACACGTTCAATATTTATATACATATACAGTGGATCGCGCGATCAATATTAAACCTTTAGCACATTTTGTCTATAAACTCGCGATACTATGGAACCAAGTATTGAAAAAATTGAAAATCGTGCGATGTTTATTAAAAATTATTATATATTTATCCATACTTATAATTATAAATGTGAATGTAAGTATGTTTGTAACACTTTCACGCCGAATCCACTAAACTGATCACTATGAATCTTTATACCCATATTCCTGATGATATTAGAAAGAAAATAGGACATAATTTTTACTAAAAAATATATAAATTTTTTACGGATTTAAAAAAAAAAATTATTTTGGAGGATCATTAAAAAATATTAGAAAATTTGATTTCGGCAGATATGATTGTTTGTCGAAAATTTTCAAAATGTAAGAATACAAAAATGCATCAAAAAGCGTAAATCAGAGATTACCACCACCACAACCAAGATGATTATCGCGGTGTGGTTTTCGTGTATATACTATATATTTTGTTATTTTTTTTTGTTTTGTTAATAATCTAATATTCACTTAATACGATTCAATATGAACGGAGCCGCGGGAAAAGCTAGTACTTATATAAATCCTTTTCAAAGATTTGGTGAATTCTTCACATTTTTACTACAATGCTGTCTTTACGCTTGTTTTTGGGTTTCTTGCGACACTTTGTAGAAAACCGTACGAAAAATAAAACAAATAATAAAGCAAAACCATTTTTGAAATATAAAAAAAAAATGCTTTTATTACGAATAAATACTGGCGCGATAAATTTGAACGTGTATCATTCCCTCACTATCCAAAGTGAGTACAAGTATAACTATAAAGCGGGTATAACTACAAACATTTTTAATTAGCTTATTAATTCTTAAATTTTCATAAGTAGCAAGGTTATCGCTTGCACAGAAAACGAACGGGCAGATAGGTAAGGGTATAAAAAAACTGCAACATTTTTTCAAATCAATCATACATTTACATATATACTCTTACAACAGAGTATAATAGTTTCGTTTACTTAACACTCATCCCCAAAAAATATTCGAGTTAGATTTAGGGTTATATATATATAAGTGATTAGGATGACGAGATGAATTGAAATCTGGACGTTTGTCTGTCCGTGTGTCTGTCTGTGCAACCGATAGGTAGGTAGGTAGAGTGGCTGTCTAACGACGCGCCTAGGCCTATAGGAGGCCCATTGTGATACCACCGGGACTAATACTCCCTCACTCTATCGTCTCCTCTCTGAACCAACCTGTGCTCCTGATGAAGTTCATCAGTACAAATAATTTTATATTAGCAACTTCTGATACGTCGTCAAGGAATCCACGACCGATAGTTGCGATTCTTTTCCTGTATAGAGCTTTACATTCGCATAGAAGATGCTTTACAGTCTCCTCTTCTTCTACTTCTTAACAGCTTCTACTTCGTTGTATGGTACACCTAGCCTACTCGCATGTCTTCCAATTAGACAGTGACCTGCCACGTTAGCCTGCTGGTTGAGCAGGTTATTGATTGTCTCCACCGAGACTCCGCTATATTTATAGCATGTTCGCTGATTAAGTGTTTGCAAGTTGCCAGAGGCATAAAAATATCCTCTTTTTCAGAGGTAAGTTGCAAAGTGGTACCTGTTTTGGCTAGTTCATCTGCTTCGCAGTTTCCAGGGATATCCCTATGTCCTGGAACCCATTGCAGGTTTATTGTGAAGTAGGATGTCAGATCATCTAATAGGTCAAGACATTATTTTACCAGCTTGGATGAGACCATTGGAGACTTGAGTGATTTCAAGGCCGCTTGGCTATCCGTATATATATATATGCTTCTTGTTGTGAGCACACTTTTTGTCAATACCACAAGGCTTTCTTTGATTGCTGTGATCTCCGCCTGGAAGATGCTAATTCCTCTATTCCTGTCCACTTCGTCCCTTTCCCACTCCTCTCCTGTCGGGAAGGCAATATTGTGGTCCGAATTTAGCTTCAATTCTATTGGATTGCGGAAATCCATGGTTTTGGGTAGGAACGGGAATATACTGAGTATCCTAGAATGCTCCTTGTTGCATGCGACTAGTTGGGAGGATTCCCTCAGTCTGAGAGCTGACTTTGCTGCCACTTGCTTACAGAACAGGTCTGTTGGCAGTAAATGTAGAATGACGTTTAGAGCCTGGCTTGGCGTTGTTCTAAGAGCTCCACTAATGCATATACTGGCTGCTCTTTGTATACTTCTCATACGCTTTACCGCGTATCTTTTTTCCATTATTGGCCACCATACCAATATACCGTATGTCATGATTGGTCTGATAACTGCTGTATAGAGCCAATAATCGCATAGCCCCCTCTGCGCAAGTAAGGCTATCTTATTACGGAGGGCGCCAGGTTTCCGCAAGCCGTAAGGTAAACCGATAACTTGAATAAAAATTAAGATACCTTGATGAAACTCCCACAAAATGTCATTAATTGAAAACTTATAAAAAAAACTTTGTTTTAACCAAATTCGGTGTATAGCATTCTTCTGACATACCTATGTTACAGTGCAAAAAACAGACTATAGTCACGCCTACTTCCCACATCCCAAATAAAGCACTAATTAATATAACGGCATGAAACTTTGCCTTTGAAGTGTGTCACCTTATGACAAAAAAGTGTCTAAATCGAACCGAAACTGTTCAAGCCTCTGGGTATCGAATATGTAGACCCCAGTGCCTATAGTTGACTTTTTACACACGAGCAATGTCCAAATTAATGATTCAAGCCCGTCCCTTTCCCTTCCTTAATATACTCCATAAAATGATTTCCGTTTTTCCACCTGACTTTAAAATGTAATATTTTTATACCCTGAACAGGGTATATTAAGTTTGCCACGAAGTTTGTAACAACCAGAAGGAAACGTCGCAGACTCTATAAAATATAATATATACATAAATGATCAGCATCATGAGCTGAGTTGATTTAGGCATGTCTGTCTGTCCATCTGTCTGTATATATACAAACTAGTTCCTCAGTTTTTAAGCTATCGATCTAAAATTTTGCACCTGTCCTTTCCTTTTTTCACAAAGAAGCTGCTCATTTGTCGGAACGGCCGATATCGGATCACTATAGCTAAAGCTGCCATACAAACTTAGCAATCGGAATCAAGTGTTTGCATGGAAAACTCTTTCTTTTGACGAGGTATCTTCACGATATTTGGCATGGATTATTATTTAAGGCAACAATGTAATCTCCGAAGAAATTGTATAGATCGGATGATTATAGAATATAGCTTCCATACAAACTGAACAATCGCAATGAAATTTGGCATATATTATTATTTAAGGCAATAATCTAATCGCCAAAGAAATTGTATAGATCGGATGACTATTATATGCTATAGCTGCCATAATAACTGAATGATTGGAGTAAAGTGCTTGCATGGAAGATTTGTTTATTTGACGAGGTATCTTCACGAAATTAGGCACGAGTTGACATTGACAGTTCACACATCTATTTGTTTACATTTGTTAGGTACCCTACAAGAACAGTGACGGTCATCTGATGGGTAATATGACAGTCAAAGCTGACCATAAGTCCGTCATAGCTGAAAATTGTCAGTTATGACTGAAACGCTATCAGAAGTGAAAAATTCTTTTGCGCAGTAGATAATATAATTTTTATTTCTTTAATAAATTTCAAACTTTTAATCAAAATTAGTTATAATAATATACTTAAATACAAAAAGGAATACAACAAAAAATATAATAAAATATGAAAATATAAAAATAAATTTTCACTTGATGCCATCCCCTCCTCTCAATAGCTCTGCGTACGTCTTACTCCAATCAGTGGATAGTTCTGAATTTAAAAATGCAAATGTAAATTAACAGTACTGACATATCAAATGTGAGTGTATTGGTGAACCCATCAGCAGTTTCTTGTAGGATACGTTTATGTCAATTATGGAATGTAAACAAATTGTCAACTGACATTTAGGCCTGGCAAAATATGTATTCTAATAATATCGATTAAACTAGAGCAGGCACCGATTATAATGAGTGCAATGTAAGTTTTCAAGGGGTTTTCTGCGAAAACTGTGTTTTTGTTTGACATATTTTGTATGGCTGAAAACACAATTTTTCGCCTCTTTTGTCTATGAAAACACGAATTTTGTGTCGGTGCGAACATAGTGTAAGGCAATAAATAATTCTCCGCAGAAATTGGTCAGATCAGATCACTATATCGTATATCTACAAATTGAACGTTCGGAATAAAGTTCTTGTAAGGGGCCTTTGTATTTGTGAAATCCTTCGGTGCAATGGAAGTTAACTTTTTTTTTGTAATAAAATTAAATGGACAAGTTTTCTTAAAAATGATGAAGTTTAGCCCTGAATTAAAATTGAATTGGTATAGACCAAGGTCTATACCTCACATCCCTTATATAATGAACTCCGAACCTCTGATTGACGTTTGCCACATAAACTCAATCAATTAAATTTGGCCTCTTCGGTCGAGTTTATATCACATATATGAGATATATTCATTTGAAGATGTTTATAATATAATTTTAACTGACGCGACAAATATATAGCAATAAAGTTAAGTCTAAGTTAATGATTTTCAATATAAGTCAAGAAGGTACCAAATTTTATTGTAATTTATTCACGAATTCATCGAATACTGGATTTCCCTGGCTTTGATTCTTGCAAGTTTTAAGAGTACAAAATGTTCGGTTACACGCGAACTTAGCCCTTTCTTAGCAAAAGTACAAGTATATAAAAAAATATGGTATTATGTGCAAGTCACATAATTTATTAGCACAAAACTGTTTCGCTCATAATACACCAAATGTTAAAAAAAAATATATGCATATACTAATCTAGTATAATACTAAAATCTTTATTGTCTTAACATTTCGTTAAATACTTGTTACCGTTTTACTACAAAGTTATTTTAAAAAATTTCGTTCATGACGAATCTGTATAAAAATTTGCCTGTTTACATTTAAATGAACTTCTCTCATTCAATTCAAAGTCTATATCAGCTTTGAATTGGGGCCATAAAATTTACTCCAAGTTATGTTTAGAAACTTCAAAAATTCTCTTGCTTTCGATTGGGAAAATTACATTATCTTTGTTGTATAATAATTGTCACAAAAACTATTTTCTGCCTTTGAGAATGTTAAGAGTCAAGAGTCTACCAGAAACATTCATGGGTGCTTAATTTGTATACTGGAAAGTGAAAGAATCAGATGGAATTTAAAATTGTATAATATGGGAAGCAGGTATGATTGCATCTTTACACTAAGGCATAAGAATATCAGAATAATGCCACCTACTGAATTTGGTTAAAATAGTTCGAGTGGATCCCGAGATATGGCTTTCCATCTAAATGTAAGCGGTCCCATGCCCATCGTCTAATTTAGGCTGGCTCCTATAAGACCCTCTCGTACCATCTCGGATGTCTGGCTTTTTACCATATTTATAGAATTATCGCACTTTAAGTAGTTTTTGACAGCATCGATATATGGGAAGTGGTAAGGGCATGCTCATTTTTATACTCTCGCAACTTATTTCTACAGAGTATAATAGTTTTTTTTAATGTAGCTTTGTGCATAAAATAATTAAAATCGGTTTAAAACTTGCCCTAGCCGCCATATTTGTATAACTAATATTACGATTTTAAAACATCCGGTTAACTTTATCCCGCATATATTTGATGGTATGTGAAGTACCTTAATGAAACTCAGAGATCATCTTTTTCTGTAGTATACCAAATATAAGACAAGATTTTCAAACTTCTGATTGAAAAGTTATGAAAGGTCTGATTTCGTTTTTTTTGAACGTGAGATGGACGATAAACTTTGTACAAAGTTTTGTTTCGATAACGTCGCTGACTCTCGATATGTATGCTGTGAAATAAAGGAATCAGATGGACTTTCAAATTGTGATAATTATTGAGATATAAGATTTCACCTAAAGGCGGTTGGTGCCATGATTGGTGGTATGAATTTTCAAAATTTCAACGCTATGAAGAAAAACATTTCATTATAAAAATAAGTAGACAGCCTATTGCTTACGAATTTTTTTTAGCTTTTCAAATAACAGTTACGCTATTTATTTGGATTGATGTATGGAAACGGCTAATTTATTTATACAACACAACTAATGGATAAATCAAAAAGATACACGAAAGATCATCTGATGAAAATTGCAAATTGTACCTGTTTGCGTTACAAGTATCAAATATTTATATTTATTTGTACACACTTTATTACCATTTATACCATTGGAACATTCTACATACAATAGTGTATGTATGTATGTATGTACGAGTATATCCATTCTCATTAAAATCATATAAAGATTTTATTTGAAATGAGGAGTATTGATGAGGATGATTGAGTCTTATTATATTTTAATTCAAACTTTATTGATTTTTCGTTAATTTTTTACATATGGATATGAAAAATATTTACATATGTATAATTTTGGCTAACAAGTTTAAATTATGTTACGTTTGAAACTTAAATAATAATATATTTATATGTACATACATTTGTATGTAGTTATATGTACATATATAAATATACATATACATATATCTTTTATTATACGATCACGAATATAATACATCGATTATTGTGAAGTATTAAATATGGTAACTAATTGCATAGAATTGCTTTAGGTTGAACGATATAACAAATATATGTATGAAATTTAAGTTTATGTGGAAGTTATGTAATGTATACAGTTTTTAATAAATATTATTTTATTTTCTATAACTTTGACGTATTTTATGTAAGAATATAAAAGAAAAAATTAAAAGATTCGACATGCAAATTATAAAAACTATTATAAACCGACAAATAATAATTTTAACCAAGCCATATTTATCTTGATTTTAAACTATTTTAAAACAAATTGATCGTATTAAATTGTTTTCAGTCTATTACAAAAGCTATTTAAATTTAAATATTCCTTAATCATTTCAAAGCATATATAATATGTACATATGTATGTATGTTCAGTGATTTAAAATGTATAAGTATGTAATTCATACCAACAACGCAACTCGGTAAAGTAGCAACAATTACCTTTGTTAGTTCGTCCCATTCTCTTTTGCGAATTTTACCCTAAAATTTTTAGTTCGCAGGCATTGTATTTAACTATATTAATATCAAAATATAATACAATCTACACACATATGTACGTCATATAACTTAATATTTCATATATTGAAGTTAGTTTTAAGAAACATTCTATGTGTACATACATATGAACATTTGTATATATATCATACTAGAATTGTGGATACTTAATACCTAACATATCAACTAAGTGTTTATACTGAAAATATTATTATTTTTTTTTCACTTCAATTATTTTATAAGTGCAGGAACTAATACCACTTAGAATTGGTTTTTATGCTTGCCAAGGCAACAATATTAGGTAACTATTCAAAATAAATTATGAGCTATTATTTCACGACTTGTTATTGCTGAACGCTAATTTTTTATAATGTTTCTATTAAGTGCCATAGAGACGGTGAAATAATTCCATCAACGCTTTAAGTGTATTGGTGTCTTCGGCTTTTGCCGGCTATGCTTGATGAATATCAAAATTTTTGATATTTTAATTAGACGGCTGCTAATTTGATCGTCTTCACTCATGCTTGACAAGCAAAACCCCATTGGCATAGTGACAGTTGAAAGAAGAACAAGTCGAAAAAAAAACTATTTATATTTTAGTCAAAAAGCTAAAATGTAATTAAAAGACGAGAATTGTTAAATTTTACATTGATTAAATTTTTTGGATTTGTTGTTTTAATTTTATAATATATTATATAATATAATATTTTGGTGGGGTGATGTTAAAATTTAATCAACATTTAATTATTTAAAATTATAATTTATGAGTTATTGATCCACTAATAGGGATTATAAGATTAAGTTATGTTAGTTAAATATCTATGCGATACAGATACTCGGATATTTGGCGTAATCTCTTCACGCATCACTCATTGTTTTTCTATTGATCTTTTTTCTATTTGCTTTCTTTTTTTCGAATAAAACTGCAGCATACCCTAATAATAATAAATGGTCTTTAGATTATAATATGACAACCGAACGCTGCAAATATATACGTTGACGTAATTATTTGACCGTCTCCAGGGCACTTTCAATTCGGGTCAACTTCAATTTTCATTTGTATGTATGTTTTGCGTGTGATAGCCTTGGACTTAGTCTTACGTAAACAATATATTTAAATTCCTCACTATTGACTATTTGTTTATTTTCATAATAAATCTGAGTTATTGCACTTTAAGAGCCCAGCTTTTATTGCTTTTTCGTTCTTTTATCATTCGTTCTGCGTAATGAAAATGGTTCTGATGCCCTTAAAACTACACTCTTAATTTAAATAAATGTACAAGTATTTTAAGGTAAATATTTAAAATTGCTGTTAAATATTATAGTTTTTATTCAGTTTCACTGATCTATCTCAAGATTCTTTCCCTTTCTCTAATAATGCATTTTAATATGGTATAAGATTAGCCAAATAAAACTTCTGACAAATTACTTAATAGTTGTGCTTTTCTAAGACATAAAGATAAAAATTTGGGTTACATTAATGCTTACAGTCTCCTTACATGCATTCGGAATAATATTTTGAACAGGCCATAAAACAAGAGAAATACATAAGTATATAAACAAAAAATAGTTAATAATAATTTATAAAAGAGCATTGTACAATATAACAATGATTTAAATAGTCACGAATATTTATATTGTTTTAATTATTTAGTAATTTATTTTATTATTAAAGCACCGTAGAAATGCTACTTTTGTTTTAAGAAGACTGAAGAAAATTTTATAATAAGAACTATTCAAAAACTTGTACATGGCCTGAGCAGCAAATTATGTGAAACCAAAAACATTACTTGTTGTGTTTTGGTGTTGTTAAAATGTATTGATTACAAATTAACAGAAAATTGATAGTATGCTAGACCTGATTTATATGTTTTGAATACAGTAATTATTAATTTAAATGGTGGTAACTAGTGCAATATATCGGTGTTACAAGTATATACAAATAAAATTTAAAAAATTGGAGAACAAAGACCTTTAGGTGATATTATTAGATTTAGTGGATAAAATTTACGTTGGAGGCATAATATACCAATTATTATAAATAAATGGGTGTCTCAAACTTTGTGAAGACTTGAGAAATCAGATTTCTTTTTACAGTCACAAAGACATTGTACTTGAACATTTGTTAAAAAAAAACTTGTTCAATTGTAAATAATAAGAGAAACTATCGAAAACTTTGGCGTTTTTTGTTACACACTCTACTGACGTTAAAAAGTTTAACAAATGACGCATAATTCAGTGTTAAAGTGTTAATGCATTTCTAAAATATATTTTGCAATTATGTATTTAATTTTAAAATACTTACATATTTGATCCCTCTTATTCTTATATTTATCTATATTCTAATTCTTTCAGTTTTTTAACTATTTAACTTTAATTAGCTTAATTTTTTATCTGATCTGATTGTATTCTGCCAGTTTCAGATTCCAAAAGGACCTCCTCAACTGTACGCTCCTCTTTTGGTTTCGCAATTACTGTCAACACATCTTCCTTTAGACCCGTTTCCTGTTTTACTATGCCATCCTCTAGATCCTCGTCTGCCTTTATACTCTCCGCATCAAGCTTGGGATCAACGTTTGGATCACTTTTGCCATCACCGGAAGGGTTTCCACTCAGCTCATCAATATCTATAGCCACAGCGGAGCTTGGTCTTGGGCGAGGTGTAGTTGGTTCACGTCTTTTCTCAAGCTTCTTCTTTACTTCTGCTGAATCACCGCTACCTAATTCACTAGTCAATTGCATTTCAATTGATTCGTTGGAATCGGAGTTTGTGGCATTGATTGCAAGACGCGAGAAGCGATCGGATATAAAGTCGCTATTGTTATAAATAGATGTTTCAGCAAATAGATCTTCAGCTGAATTCATAAAAAGAGCCACCTTGGCTGAAAGTTTTGATAAGTTTTTAGTTGTACAGTCAACGCATGCTTCATAAATTGCAGTAGATGATGCTTCCATAAATTCAACACCATTACCACTACCTTCCTCCACCGGTTTGCGTGACCTAAAAACATCAAATGGGATACTACGCTGTTCTTCCTTTTCGTCTGTCTCCACAGCATCATCGCCTTCATTTATTGGAAAATTTACATCTCTCAAACTAAAATCATCTTCGGGTAGTGAAGGATATGCAGGATTTGATTCCACTGTTAAAGCGGTTTCCTCCTCTTCTACATGATGTCCATTTTCTGAAGAATGTTTTGGAGATTCTGTAGAGATAAAAGATAATGCGAGCTGCTCTGTGCTTGTGAATATGTTAT
This sequence comes from Bactrocera oleae, assembly GCF_042242935.1. Lineage (NCBI taxonomy): Eukaryota > Metazoa > Arthropoda > Insecta > Diptera > Tephritidae > Bactrocera > Bactrocera oleae. The sequence continues at coordinate 31,845,166 of NC_091537.1, forward strand.
GTGAAGTAGAAGTTAAATCATTAGCTAGTACTTTGTACTTTTGAGTTGTACTTTTCATATGCAATGGTGAACTAGTGAAATTTGAAAGCTGTGGTGGGGGTAGTATTACAGCGCCTTGAGGATTTGAGGCTGAAGCTTGTATCTCAAAGGAAGGGAGTTGAATATCTGTATGGAAAGTAATGTGTAATTAAAATTTACAGTTAAAGAGCTATTGAATTGTAAGACAAAAATTTTAATGTTACTTTCTTGCAAAGATTATCTCAAAATATTGAGAAAACTAAGATTATTCAGAAATGAATTAATTAGACCATATTTGTTTCTATGCAAAGTTTATAACCCAACCTGTATTTAACAAAAATATGATGATGGAAATCTCTGATACTTTGTACCGGATTGTCTTGTAGTGGAAATCTTTGTCAACATGTTGAATGTCTTACTCACAAGGTGTAGTAAACATTACTTTGTACCGGTATATCTTGCTGAACTTTTAAAATATAACCATTGATTCCGCTTAGAGTTACTACATTCCTATATGATCTACAGTTAATCTATGCAAAGCACGTACCTTCATTTTGCTTAAAATTGACAAAACCGTCAGTGTTTCCATCCATGCGTGGTCCTGAAGTGGTCAAGATAATGTGATAAACATTATCACTGTCCGCTGTTTCTGGTTCAAAGTCAAAACTGCCCTGGGACTGCAAACTGTCATTTTGTCCACCACCATTACCTACCAAAAGCTGTGGGAAATCATATTCCTCGATGGGCTCTGCTGATATTGTTCGTTCTGTTGTTGCTAAATTCTCACGCTTGATATTTATTTTCGTTGAATCATTAAAGAATGCATCATGTGGTAGCTCTTGTGCTCCGAATTCGAGAATCTCACTATTGTCTTCATTAAGCTGTTCCACTACCGCTGAAACTTCACCCTTATCGTTATTACTATTTTCAGCGCTTGCAGCGCTTTGTGGTAAAACTACCTTAACAGTATTGGGCTTTGTACTTGAGTAAGCGACAGAAGCGCTAAGCTTTAAGCTCTCGCCGTTATTAATGCCCCCATTCACTGGAATTATAATTTGGCGGTTGTTGTCTAAACCAAAGCTTGAGTTGCTGTCGTTGTTGACATTTGAACCGGTTATAGTTACGGTTGATGTACTCTCATCACTGATACTGTCTTCCAAGTCAGTTGTTATTATTGGTGTTGAGGTGGGTACACTTGCAGTCATCTGCGTTGCAGCGCTGCCGTCAGTTATTGCTGTTGATGTTGACTCCGTTGTTGCTATTCTGGTAGTTATTGTAGCTTGAGGTTTGAAAATTTGTTGAATTGGTATGGCTTTGTTAGCATCGGTAATGCGTATCTCAATCGGTTTGGTGATCTCCTTAATAGTGATTTTCGTATTTTGAGGAACTGTTTTTTGTACTGGCTGACCCAAAGAAGCGATAGCGGCGTTTGTTTCTTTGGGTGCTGATGGATTGTGCGATTGATTTCCGTTATGACTTGGATCGAAAATGGATACTTTGGTTGAGTTACATTTCCATAAACAAGTTATTTGGTTCAAATAATATAGAAGAAATGAGAGAATTTTTTTATATTATGAAATAGTCATGAACGCATGCTAATTAGTTTTCTTGTTATTGTACTTTAGAAAGTTACAATATGTTTTATTTTTTTTAGGAACTTGAGTAAAACGTTAGAGCAAGGACTTTTGGTCCTACTATCTATAGTAAATAACTGTATTTATTTATATTAGAAGTAATTGAAATAATTAATTTACCAGGACAATTGTCATATTCCGGACAGCAGCGGCCGGGTATGTACTTGGGTTTACAATCATCACGATGAAAACAGGTCACAGAACTGCATAGTATTTCACCACCTGTGAAGGAAGAATCGATATATATTTAATTAATGTATATTGTTTTATAATTTCAGAGACTTACAGGTTCGTTTATAATAATATATTCTCATTTTTATCAATTACATAAGTATTATATTGTTAGTCTTAAAACATTTGTTTTTCCAAAATTTGAAAAACTCACCTTGACAATAGCACACCGTACATGGTGTTTCCGGATCTACTAATTTATCACCATTCAAATAAATTCTACCATCTTTTTGACAATCTATAAAGTATAAAATAAAAAAATTAACAATGATATGGGTTTTGAACAAAATACAGGAAGGAATAATTACAAAGAGAAACTCAACCTTATAGGTATAAATGGCCCAAAAAAAATGTTTATGGGTTATACATTGTTTTGATATGTGTAAAATATAATTGCCTTTAGTTAGGAATTTCAATAGGTTCCCGAATTTTGGTCTAAGAGTGGTTTTTAAGGACCTCAAATTTTAACTGTCGTATTAAGCGAGAAAGAACAAGTAGGGGAGTTCTAAGCTCGGGTGCAACCGAACATTTTATACCCTCGCAACTTGCAAGGATCAAAGTCCGGGAAATTACTTCAGGTGTTGGCAAAATTTTATATTAAAGGAAGTATTGATCCGATTCAACCAATTTTTGACACAAAGACATACTATTATCGAGAGTTCTATTTATTTATTTTATTATATGAATTTCAATTATATATCTTACACATTGACCGATATTTTCGGTAAGTAGTCAACTATAGGCACTGGGGTCCACATATTCAGTACCTAGGAGCTTGAACAGTTTTAATTCGATTTAGACAATTTTTGGTCACAAGATGGCATACTTTAAATGCATTATTCACGCAAAGCTTTACCCCGATTTAATCATTGTTGCTTGATTTGCATTGTGGAAAGTGAAAGAATCAGATGGAATTTAAAATGGTGTTATATGGGAAATCGTGGTTGTAATCCGATTTCGCCGATTTTCGCACTTGATACAAACATTTCTTGGTACCGTAAGACGGTTGGTTATGCAGATGGGCGCGCACACAAAAATCTATTAATCAAAAACAAATAAATTGCCAGACCTAGTCCACAATATTGATATAGGTACAATACTGTTATTCGCTATACAGGGTCACTCTAGGGAGGGACATATGCAGTTACATTTTTTTTAAGTGGACATGGTCCCGCCCCTAATAGGTTTATTGTGCATATCTCCTAAGCCGCTACAGCTATAATAACAAAATTCACTGAGAACAACTAAGGAAGTTCGCAACCATACCACTAGAGCAACGCAGAGCAGTACATAAATTCTGAGTGGTACACAACCTTTTGTTCAAGAAATGAGGAAAACCAAACGCCGATAACGGATCACTCTTCACCACGACAGTGCGAGCTCTTATAGGTACATCAACTGAAACAACTGCATTTTTGAGCACTCAAAACATCGATTTGATGAGTCATCCACCGTATAATCTTGACTTGGCACCGAATAACGTCTTTTTATACCCGTACATAAAAAACAAACTAAGAGGTTAACGTTTTTCGACACCTGACAAGGCGATTGATGTGTTGAGAAGGCATGTTTAGGAGACACCTCAATCTGTGTGCCAAAAGTGCTTCGACAAATGGTTAAAACGCATGCAAAAGTTTATAGATCTTAATTGAGAATATTTTTGAAAACAATAAAGCGATTATTGATAATTAACATTTGTTGATGTTCTATAATCCCGAAATATAAAAGGCAACCCTAGTATATAAAGATATTAATAGGTGTAAAGAAATCCATTATTTTTTCAATAGATGGCGTTATTTATCTTTATCTCGCGTTGTATAAGTCCGATCGAGTTCGGCTGGATAGCGTTAGAAAGATGACTTTTCGTACTTAAAAAGTTTTTCTGACATTTTTGTGATTGGTGGATTCAGGTTTGTTTGAGCACGCGCCAAAGCTGGACACTAGAAAAGAGAAAATAGCTAGATTTTACAGTTTTTCTTCGATAGGTTCGAAAACGCAAGCTAGGCGGCTGAAAATGTGAATAGCGTTTATGGTCCTCATACTGTAACAGTAAATCATGCGCAATTTTCGATGTCAAAGGTGCACCACGCTCTGGAAGACCAATTATTGAACCAAATAAACATTGCAAAAAAAACAGTTTGGGAAAACTTTAGTTTAGCATCCCACAATTTCAGGGTTAAGAGGGGTATGGTTGGATAGAGGAGATTCTCCAGATCTCGAATATATATAATTGCCGCCGGAAACTTATAGTTTTCGAGATATTTGCATTTTAAGTTGAAAATTTCACAAATTTCATTTTACAATTTCTCGATTTATGGTTATCTTTTTTTTTATATTATGCACTTATTACACACTAACACTTCACTACAATGTTTCTACATATTTATTTTTTATTAAATATTTAAGTATTTGCTTTAAATAAGCATTGTATTTTTACACAATTTTCGTAATATGAACAATAACAAATGGGTTCCATGTTGTCAGATAATAAGTGTTGCCATATCCAAACGGATGAAAGCAATCAAAATAAATAAAAAACACAATCACCCTCTACAAAATATTATGAACTTAATTTCCCATTTTAATAAAAGAAAAAGGTTTTATGGCTTAAACGTATGTTTTATTGCATCTGATAATTTCACAAATGGATCATGACGCTGATTTACTATATTTTTACGCCATATGTATTCATATATCAAATTTTCAAAATCTTCACTGTTATTATAATTATCCTTAATAAAAATTGAAGTTTATAGAGAGTGATATATTCTCTTTAACATTACTTTTTTTTTGTTGAGATTTCTTATTTGCACTTCGGCCGCGCTTCAAAAAAATAACCCTGGTCGGTCCAACACCGGCGTGTTCATAACTCTCAATTCAAATTTATCAATAGAAGGGAATGAAAAAAATTATAGTTCACGTATTTAGGATATCATCCTCTTTTATTGTTCATTTTAATTCGCTTTCAAAATATAAATATATATATATATATTTTATATATATATATATATATATAATAGATATGGCAACACTTGTTAGTTGTCAACATGGAACCCATTTGTTATTGTTCATATAACCAAAATTGTGTAAAAATTAAATGCTCATTTAAGGCAAATACTTAAATATTTAATATAAAATAAATATGTAGAAACATTGAAGTGAAAAGTTTGTGTATAATAAGTGCATAATATAAAAGAAAAGATAACCATAAATCGAGAAATTGTAAAGTTAAAAACTTAAAATACAAATATCTCGAAAACTATAAGTTTCCGGCGGCAATAATTATATATATTCGTGATCTGGAGAATCTCCTCTATCCAACCATACCCCTCTTAACCCTGAAATCGTGGGATGCTAAACTAAAGCCCACCCAATCGTTTGGACCATTTGAGTAAGGCTGGATACGAAAAGTAATAATTAAAGCATTAAATTTCATGCAAAAATAATGGATTTCTTTTTACTACACCTAATATGTAAAATATTTCATTAAAAAAACTAAAAATGCTGTATTAATATATTTTACTAAAATTCGTTTTTAATACTGTCTCCAATGTTTCCAACAGGGGTATAACATGTAAAATAACTACAATAGATATTTACTTTCCTAAAAATCAGCTTAAAATCCGTTTACGCAACCCCTTTACACTAAGTTCAATAGCAACACTGATAACAAATTTGAATATTTTTGAAACGTAAACGTACATTTTTTTTAATTATTAATAATTAAATTATGTAATAACGTTAATGTTTTCTTTAATTTATATATAACTTATCTTACTAAGATGTTTTTTTTAGTTTAATGTAGACAATGTCTGTATTATAAAAATATTTATATTATCTAAAACATTTCTAATTTCTAAATATTTTCCTTATCAATATCTGTTTACTACCAGTTAACTCAATACTGTAACGTTTTGAATAAGATATAAAAAGGAAACGTCGAAGCCTCTATAAAATATATGTATATAAATGTTTCGTGTGACGAGCTCAGTCGATTTAGCCATATTCGTCTGTATATTTGTATATACGCGATCTAGTCCCTCAGTTTTTGAGGTAACGATCTAAAATTTTGTACACGTTCTTTTCGCCCTAAGAAGCTGCTCATTTCTTAAAATATCGATATCGGATCACTATAGCATATAGCTGCTATAAAGTCCTTGTAAGGAAAGTGGTTTTATTTCTTCACGGTTTTTGGCATGGGTTATTGTTCAAGACAAATTGTTCATATCGGACCACCGTAGCCTGTAGCACTTTTTATTTGTGAAGGGTATTATTTATCTTATATCTATTAGTTTTTTCGGTGTAACCGAAGTTAACTGCTCATCTCGTTTTTAATTTCGACAACCACGAACACTGTTTTTTGTAACATGCAATTTTCTAAAAAATGACAAAGGGTTGTATTGTGGTTCTCAAGTATGTGGAATTAATATTAAATAAAAAATATGTTTATCAGTATTCTTCCAATACTATTCGCAGGTTCTAATGCAAATTCTTTATTGTTTACTTTGTATTTTCAGAAAATAGGCATGTTTTATAAACGCATTTAGATTTGGTTCAAAAAGTGTTCAAAAAAAATATATTAAAACTCAAATGTATGAAATCGTATGGTTCATCACGTAAATGCTTCGGTTTGTTTTCCTCGATTTTTCTTCGGTCAGATGAACAACTAAGGAACTTTTCCATACAATAACTTCATTTTATTCGCTCGCTGTACGACAGCTATATGCTATAGTGGTCCGATATTCGGTTCCGACAAATGAGAATCTCCTTGGGAAGAAAAAGGCGCTTGAAAAATTTCAGATCGATGTCTAAAAAACTAAGGGACTAGTTCGCATATATACAGATAGACAAGGCTAAGTAGATCCAGCACGTTATGCTAATCATTTGTACATATATTGTATTTATTTTATAGAGTCTCCGAAGTTTACTTCTGCGTTTAATAACTACGTGGCAAACTTAATAAACACTGTTCAGGGTATAAAAATATATAGTTCTAACTTCTTAAAGATGTACTGACTTTTTTAAATCATAAAGAAGTTAAATGACAAACAGTTTGTTATCACTTACCGCATTTGTAATCAGGACAACACTGTCCTGTCTTTTGTATGGCTCGACAGCCTACTTGCTTTTCACATGTAACAGTCGTTTCCATCACAAGGACACCGTCCAGCAAACACTGACCTGCGACGATGAACAAATGGAAAGACAAATGTTAGAGAGCGGAAAAGACTACCAAATAAACCGCTAAGAAAACACAACCGCAACAGAGTTATGCATTTGTTAGCAAAAACCAATTTAATACAAGGGAAAAAATTAATGCGAGACAACTCAGTAACCTAATGTTTTTGATAACATATCCAAGAAGATCGATAATGGGCAAGTGCTTAACCCTGGCATTCTGGCATGTTTTGACATCTTTCGATTTGAAATTGACTTTGTTGGTGTCACATTATTTGCTCACCTTGCGGCTGGTCGACCACGGCTGGTACTGGTTCAACTGTCGAGCTGATCTCTTTTGGTTGCTCCTGCAGTATCAGTTTGGCGGAAATATCACGCCTTAGCCTCAATATTGGCGAGTGGTCGCCCCCATTGCCTATGGTTTCGATTGGCATTACGTGGTAGTAACGCATAGCTAGTAGTATTGTAGTTCATATGCAAATCATTGTTGTGACAGTTGAATTGTTGGATATATAAGTGTACGTGGAGGTTTTAGGACATGCAAAGAAATGTAAATGAGTTGTAATAAATGAATTTTTTTATATGATAGTATATTTGCAATAGTAGGTAAAACTTTATATAAAAAATTATCTAAGAAAACGCGAAAGAACGTATGGACAAACCATTCTTGGTTAACTGGATTGTAAACGAAAGTCCTAAAGGCCTAATTTGGACACCAACTTCTATGATTACCGTCAGAGCCATCGTGACTGTGAAATTCTGCTACTGACTTATTTCGTTAGTGAGTTATCGTATTTTTCACTTTTACCGTTATATGGTGGGTGGGTGTGGTTATCACCCAAATTCATCCATTTTCCCACTGTATATTAACACATTTTTTAAAAAGTTTTAATTCTCCATGCCCCCCATACTTCGGTCTCTGTACGAAATTACAGTTTTGTGTCTTAATTTTTATCTATTGTATATTAAATAGCCTTTTATAATTTTTAACTTAACGCCATTTTGTGCTTTCAAGTTATCGCTTGGACGGACAGACAGTCACCCTCTTAGCAATGTTTAGGCGTTTAATTTCAATCTTCGGCGCTTATCTCCTACCTAAAATGTAACTCTAGCTATCATACGTTTTTATACCCTCATTCCTTTCCGTTATTACTTTCATGTTACTTTTTATGTCATTACGTATTTAACACTAAAAGATAGCCTTGAGGTTTCTGGTAATCCTTACTCCGTTGTTAATATTTAGGATATTCCAAATTCAAAGCTTACCGTTGCCAGCAATAGCTACATCTAAGCGTATTTGTATTCCCTGGACTTTTGGTTTAGCGTTGTTCTAATTTCCAACGATAATAGGTAATTCGATATTGTTCTAGTTAGTGTATCGCCTAATAAGCTGATAGACCTTCGGCACCAACAAATTCTAAATACAAATACATTCATGAGAAAATGATTGAACATTTTTAGGACGGTCAAAAGGGGCGGCTGGAACATGTTCTTAACGCTATGATTATAGCCGATCGATGACCCTGCAGGCCAGATCAGGTAAACAGACAGTGATTATTGCCACTAATATCGCTATTGTGAAACCTCAAGATCACAGACTCCATTATCGAAACAATTGGCGCTTAGAGAAGTTTCTAACATAAAACTTAAAATAGCAGAAATAAGCAGGCTTAAGCTAAACTGCTTAACCTTTTAAATAACAAACTTAACCTTTCGTTCGCGGTCTTGGTCTCGGTCACGTGGACCCCATGCAAGACAACTAAATGCTGAGAGCACAGGGCTTATTGAAGAAATCCTGCTCGGCTCAGTCTAAAACCACCAAGACATACCGTTTTCGAATATACTAGTACAATACGCCAAAAAATAAAAATTTTTAATAGATACCGGTGGATATGTCTCCGTTATATAAAGTCTCTGTATTCGATGAGGCGGTTCTCAAACTTAAAATATATTTACGACGAGCGTGTTTATGGAAATTCGTTATTGTTAACGTTCCCCAAGCAATTAATGGTGCTGACTTTCTAGAACATTTCAAGCTCTGGGTCGATCTCAAAAATAAATGTCTACTCGATCGATTGACATAACGCGCATATTCAACATAAAATCTTTTTACGCGAATTCTATGTTTAAAAGTGCTTGTTAAGCTTGCTAAGTTTGTATGTATGTATGTATGTATGTATGCATGCCTGAATGTTTGTATGTTTGTAATTTTTTCTGTAGCACTAAAACTTAATGGCACTGTGTGACAAAAGAATCAACAGTTTGATAGGCACTGCAAAGAACAAAGAAAGCCTAAAACTGTCATTTCAATAACAAATTTAATCACACACATCCTTAAAGAAAGTGAAAACACCACGTATGGCTTAACCCTCTCATGCCCGAATTACAATCGGAGCAGCTAAAAATTATTTGAGGACAGACTTGTGTTACTCGTGATGCAAATATGAATTGATGAAAATCCTTGTTGACCTAGTTCGCTAGGAACAAAATTTTTATATACAACTCTTCACTTTTTATACCCTTGCACGGTAGTTTGTAATACCTAAAAATAATCGAGTTAGATATGGACTTATGCATATTATATATAATATATATTATATATTAGAATGGACGAGTTCGTAGATGGGCGTAATCGGACCACTGTCACGCCCGCAAAACGCCATTAATCGAAAACATATAAAATGGCATAACTAAGTAGTAAATGAAGATATAACAAGTTCTGGCAGTGGTCGTATACCATCTTTGTGACAAAATCTCTGAGGAATCGTATTCTCGAGACGCCAAATTCCGATTTCCTAACGTTGAGAGTAAGGTTGTTTTTCGTAAATCGTTGAAAAACTTAGCATAGGTGGCGTCGATGATCATCTGAAGTGGAGACAATGCATACATCATTGAGATTAAGAAACACGAAGTGTAAATCACGGAGAACTTCATTAAGGAGCATTTGGAGCGTTAATACAGCATTCCGTAAACTAAAGGTCATATGCAGGGATGAGCACTACCAAGTCGTAGAGGCCGATTGGAGTCGTTATCGCAGTTTTACAAATGCCTTCTTTATTTATGGGCAGTTGGTGAACGGCTTTTTTCCAATCGAAAAGACACGTTTTCACTCACGCACCGTGGGCAATAAATGCCCACTTTCAGCAGAGAATCAAACTCAGCTTTTGCAGTGATGTTCTGCCGACGATTTTGTTGATTAATTTAGCGGATCGGAGCGGGTGATACCATAGAACTATTCGAGAATACGTGAATACATATAGTTTAAAACAAGTAAGGAAGTCCTTGTTTTGGGTGTAACCGAATATTTTATACTCTTGCAACTTGTAGAATCAAAGCCGGTTAAACACCTTCAGGTATTGTGTAATATGAAAAAATGTAGTGAAATAATTTAATACTCATTATTTGACGAAATCGTGAATGGATTACAATCAAATTTGTATTTTATTAACTTACATTCATTAAGGTACCTCACATACCATCACCAATAAATTATATAAGGAGCAAAGTCGACTAGATTTTGGAAAATTTTGGTATTAGTTATATGGGGGTTAATTTGGTATATGGGTACTAAGGGAATTATTGATCCGATTCAATGCATTTTCGACATATAGGCATACTACTTGTATTATCAGGAAATGATTCTCGCCAAATTTCTATAATATAATATAATATATTTCTGAGGTTGCTTTATTTGTATACTGGAATGTGAAAGGGAAAGAGAATCAGGTATCGATTTATCACCCTTTTAGTAGTTTTTAACAAAACCGTTATATAGGGAGTGGGCGGGGTTATCATCCGATTTAATTTTTTTACGCTATCGTAAGAAGGGTTGAAAGAATTGAACCTGTACAAATCTAGGAGATATAGCTTTATTGTTTTGGGAGATACATACATTAAACATATTAGGAGGCGGCGCCACGCCCACTTTTTAAAGATTTTAAAACCACAGGTTCCCCTTCTCAATCTGATTCGTTGTGCTAAATTTGTGTTCTGTGTCTTTATTTACGGCTAAGTTATGGCACTTTATACGCTTTCGATTAAAGGAGTTTTGTGGACGTGGCTGTTGACTTTACCATCAACGTTAGCAAAACGGAATTCGGCGTCGCGAAACTACAATTCCTCAGACATTTTGTCAGCAATGGTATTGCCTTTTAGATTTCAAAATTCGCTTCGAAACACGACATTTTAACAGGTGATGAATCGTGGACTTACACGTATATGTCCCAAAGTAAACAGCAGTCCACTCTATGGGTGTTTCCAGATAAGCCGAATCCAACAAAAGTAGTTTGCGTACGAAGCACTTCCAAGCAAATGGTTCAGTTTTCTTTTAAGAAATCAGGAAAACCAACCGCCGATGATGGATCACTCTTCATCACGACAATGCGAGCTCTCATACATCGACTGAAACAACACTGAGTTGTTGAGCACTCAAAACATCGATTTGATGATCATCCACCGTATATTCCTGACTTGCCACCGAATGACTGTTTTGGAGATAACTCAACCAGAGTGGCAAAAGTGCTTCGACAATTGGTTCAAACGCATTAAAAGTGTATAGATCTCCATTAAGATCTTTTAAATATTTTGTAAAACGATAAAACGATTTTCGATGACTAATATTTGTTTTTGTTCTCTAATCCCGTAACATAAACAGCAACTCTGGTTCTACGTAATTTTAAACAATCAATTATTGTCACTGAATTACAACGTTTTCTAGCGATGATTAACTTCTATCGCCGCTTTTCACCGAACGCTCTTAAGACACAAGCTTGTGTTTTCGAAATGGTTCCTAGTTATTGTTCAATTAAAGGAGTATCGGTTAATTGATTCTCTGGTTAATTGAACCAAAAATTTTACAACTATCCGGGGATACTGTACTTCGTTAATCATAATGAATATCTTTGAAAAAAATTGAAAATATTTCATATTGTTTGCGAACACATTTTGACAAATGTGAATGTAAATTTAATAATCGAAATATATTTGAAAACTTTTCACATTTAACATACTTAGCGCAGACATTGAGGTTAAGCGCTTAACCAGAACTTTATTGGCAACATGGTTTTATCAATATCTTGTTAGTAACCATCTGTCAGCTAAGTTCTGGTTAACTTTATCGAAAGAAGGTGTCTTCGTTAGTTTCTAATTAGAACATGAAATGTCAGTTTTTAGCTGTAAAATTAATTAGAACAAGTAAGGAAGGGTTAAGTTCGGATGTAACCGAACATTTTATACTCTCGCAAAGTCAAATGGTATACTCGTTTGAGATTTCTTTGTGGATTGCCTGATATTTTCGGTAGAAGGTCAACTATAGGCACTGGGGTCCACATACTTAGTACTTAGGGGCTTGAACAGTTTTGGTTTGATTTAGACAATTTCTCAATTTTTACTCAAGTTAGAGCTTGCACGGACGGACGGACGGACAGACAGTCACCCGGATTTCAACTCGTCTCTTCATCCTGATCATTTATATATATATAACCCTATATCTAACTCGATTAGTTTTAGGTGATACAAACAACCGTTAGGTGAACAAAACTATCATACTCTGTAGCAACAGGTTGCGAGAGTATAAAAATCAGTTGCATAATGGCGTTCGTCTCCGTCTTTTGTCGCTCATTATCATTATATATAATATTATGCATATTTGCATTCATATATGAATATTACATACTAGAAAGGGGTAATAACATTTAAATTTTCGAAAATAATGAAAATATTCCTTTGACAACGAGCGCTGTTGCAAACATGAAAGGTATATCAGAATGATAAGGAATGCCGAAATGCGTATGTAGCAGAGAGCTGCTCGATATACGAAAAATATGGCACAAACAGTCCCACGCTTTTCCCACAATAATACTGTCAGTTTATAAAAGAAATTATTTTTCACTTTTTATTTTGTAGTGTTTTAAAAGCGTGTTTTTTATAATTTTTTTTTACTATATTTATTTTTGACCTTTTATTGTAGTTTAAAGTGCTTTTAAAGCATGTTTTTTAGTATTTTAAACCATACTTATTATTTAGGCACTCGTGGTGTTTTTACTTTCTTTAAGGATGTGTTTGAGTAAATTTGTTATTCAAATGACATCATGGAAATTGATGCTCTTAGCTCCATAGTTTTAGAGGAATATTTTTGTAGTATGGATAGTTCATGCATGTCGTTATACGATTTCTCCCATTTTTACAGTGTGTGATAGGAATAGCTGGGTAACCTCACGTATCAAATTTGCCACGCCCATTGTTAAATTTTTAAACCTCGTCATATACTTGTAAAGCTCTTTCCTATCTTTTTGTTTGTGAAATTTAATGTTTGTGACGCATTTATTCAGTGAGTTATCGCACTTTTACTAGTTTTCAACATAATTGTTATGTGGAGAGTGGGCGTGGTTATTATCTGATTTTACCCATTTTCATAGCGTGATAAACATAAATACTTCCTCCCAGCGGTTTTGAAGATAAGTACATTAAACCATTTAGGGGGTGATCTCCTGTACCAAATTACAGTTTGGTATCTTATGCTTACTTATGGTACTTTATAAGCTTTCTTTTAATGGCGTTTTGTGGGTGTAGCAGATTACGCCCACCTGCAATACCGACTTCTCTTGGGTGCCAAGGAGCATATGTTCTGCAGCAAGTTTCATAAAGATATCTCAATTTATACTCAAATTATCGATTGCATAATTGCAAATTTTAAGTTTAATGGCTGAGGGATGTGAAATTTTAAAAGGTCCGTAAATAATTCGTACATAAGGCTGTGTGCCAAACGGTAACAGTTTTTCTTGCGCTGAGTTGGGGTGGAAAAATTTGCTTGATGTAAACAAATTTTTCATTTTACTGTGATAAATGGAAAGTAAAATTTTGACATTTGAAGTTCAAAACGAACGCAATTGCATTGTTTGAATGTTTGTCTTGTTATTTAATTTATTAACTATATTGCTTGCTAATAACAATATTAATGAAGCTAGGAAAAATTCATTATCAATTTGGCAACGTGCAGGCTACTTGCATGCGGAACACATATGTACTACATACATAATTATATCTTCATATATACAATGATTATATTATATTATATATTCATAAATATGTACATTTACATTAAGATCTTTTAATCAATTACAAAAATATTATTTTTACTTAATTCTTTCATCTTAATTTTAGTTTGCTATATATCTGAAAAATTTAAAAGGAGTCAGGAACTTTCTTTATTTAGATTACCATTTCTGTATATAATGGAATAAATAATAACTTAAACAAATGTATAACTCCGAATTAATAACATACCATACTTGTTATGTATGCAGCAGTTCTTTATTTATAAATTGTCAGCTCGGGAGCTAGGTAAAATTCTGACATTCTGGATTCACCACGGAAAACGTTAAACTTTCACTTTGATCTGTCAGAATTTTTATTTTTCTACCGTTTGGCACACATCCCAAGTACTTAAATTTAATTTTAGACTGCGTTAGCACGCGGACTCTATTGCTCATTATTGGCAAAATCTCTTTCTATTATATTGTGCATATTTGCAAACCAATTTGCATATTACATACAAAAAATAAATAATAATAATTCAAATATTTGAAAATTAAAAGTAAACATATTTGCATATTACATTCAAATACATTTGTAACCATGAAAAGAAATTTACAATGAATGAGAATGCCGAATTGCGTGGTAGCAAACTGTTACGAACAAGAACACAAAGCCCGAGTATGGGGGGCACGGTCCCTTCGCATTGCCTCGTCGTCCCTTCGCCACAAAAAAAACAGTTTGGGGACCAAAGAGTCCGTGCGTGAACGCATGCTTACTTTACAATCTGGTTGGACTTTCATGTATTACTTCGAGGAGCATTGATGTTAGAATATTCGTATTTCTTTTATTACAACATCATATCCGCCCCAATTTCCACCCTTTGTAATCTTATATTCAATGCTGTTTTATTTATAGTTAGTTGTGTGAAATTTGGAGCGTTATGCAGCAACAGTTATTTTTTCAAGACAGTGCATACATACATACATACAAATGTAGATCTAATAATATCTTATAATAAACAATTGGTGTCATCTTTTTTCTATTATCCCATTTATTTTTGCTTGTCGCGTGGCTCCTTTGTTGTCGCTTGATTGTTGCAAGCTCATTTCCTAGTTTATCTCAATTGCGGTAATTTGTTGAATGAGCTGTGTGTCTTAGTCGGCGTTGAGACAGGTAAAAGGTATATGTAATTCCATATTGATTAAAATTAATTTATTTATATTATTACATTTTATACTGCTAAATATTATTTAATATTTAAATTAAATATTTTTGAGTATTCTTATTATTACCCTTATTCACAATTTTTCAAAAAATGTTTAGTATACTATGCATTAGGGCGGCGTGTGCCTCTAGATGTAAAAATTTTTTTTAAAATTTTGCAGCATATCGTATACATTCATTTGAAATCATACACACTTTCTTATGGGCACACTTTAAACAACAGCCCGACTGTTGCAGTTGTCGCTGTCGCCAATTTAAAACTTTATTTACTTATTTTGCTTTGAACAAAATATTTAAATTTCATTTAAGTGAAAGGTTTTAAAACGGCAACAACGACATTGTGTGCCTGTCATCTTCAAAATGTTCAACAGGCGGACTTCAAGACGACATTTACAGGCAAGAAAATTTCGCTGTCGTGCAGTCGTCGTTGTGTTCAAAGCATGAGACTTGTTGCCATCCAAATGTTTGTCGGCGAAGCAACGAATGAAAAATTATGATTAGCTCAAATGCTTTGAATTAAGCCAGATTTTTTTTGAAGTGCACATATTCATACATACATAAATATATGCATGTATCTATGCTCATAGAATACGTGAAAGTATGTGTGTAAATGTAATTGCATAAAATATCAAATGATTTTCGCATCGAAGCATGACAAGATTAACTCGGTACACAGATGTACTTGTATATACCTACATACACTTGCATATGTACAAATGTATACGACCACGAATACATGGCTTTCTAGTATATAAATAGCTTTAGCTGTTTACTTAATTTAACACCGAGCAGTTATTCTTTTCATATCAACACTTATTTATTTCAATAGCTGCTATGTTTATACCCTGAACAGGGTATATTAAGTTTACACGAAGTTTGTAACACCCAGAAAGAAACGTCGGAGACCCTATAAAATATATACATAAATGACCAGCATGATGAGCTGAGTTAATTTAGCTATATCCGTCTGTCTGTATATATACAAGTCCCTCAGTTTTTAAGCTATCTGAAATTTTGCACCCGTCTTTTCACACTAAGAAGCTGCTCATTTATCGGACACTATAGCATGTAGCTGCCATACAAACTGAGAATCGGAATCAAGTACTTGTATGGGAAACTTTTTTATTTGACGAGGTATCTTCACAAACTTTAGCATGATTTATTTTCTAAGGTAACATTGTAATCTTCGAAGAAATTGTATAAATCGGATCACTATAGCATATAGTTGCCCAGACGGATGGACGGACGGACAGACAGTCGCCCGGATTTCCACTCGTTTCTTCATCCTGATCATTTATGACGAGACGAGTTGAAATCCAGGTCCACGGGTTCCTTGGTCGAATTGAAAGGACGTGCTCGTAGATGAGTGTGATCGGATCACTACCACGTCTACAAAATCCATTACTCGAAAACCTATAAGTTGCCATAACTAAGCCGCAAATTAAGAGACAAAACTGTAATTTGGTACAACGAATCGCAATCACAGGCTGGACCTGTGGTTTGAAAATCTTTGAACAGTGGGCGTGGCACCGATCCCTAATAGGTTTAATGTGTATATCTCTCAATTACTAAATTGCTATAAATCAATAACGAAAGGCGCCTCAGATATAAAATTTTACATGGATGATGAAACAAGAGGGCTTTATAGGAGCCGGTAACAGAATTGGACGAGGGGGGTGGCAATTTTAATCAAATTTGTTACAAAGGATTATTTTGACATTCCCATGTTCGAAATCGAACTGCAACCATAACATAACACAGTATAAAATTCCATCAATTTTTTTCACATTCCAGTATGTAAATCAAACACCAATTAATATATTGGAATAGCACAAATAGTTCTTTTAAGGTACCATCTCAAGTCTAAAAATCAGGCCATAACTATTCAAGCCCCCAGATACGGGAAATATGGACCCCAGAGCCTATGGCTGACTTTTATCGAAAATATCGGTCAATGTGTGAGATATATAATAAACATTAAAAGAGAAACTTTTCCTGATAATAGTATTTCTGTATGTCAAAAATGGGTTGAATTGGGCAATATTTCCCTTAGCCCCTATATACCTAATTGAAAGTATTTCGAACTGAGTTATCTTAATTAAATTGTATGAGCGTGTTTTTCTCCTAACGTGTGTCTGTGCCTAAAATGGATAAAATTGGGGAAAACTTGCCCTCGCCCTCATATAATGATACTCAGAGAGCATCTGTCTCTGTTAATAATATATAGTAATGCCAAAAATAAATAAAATCGGGTCAATACTACACCTATCTACCATATACCTAATAAAAGATTTTAAAACTTCCGGTTGACTTTATAACTTCCATTATACTTATTGTATAACAAACCTTTGCTGTAAATGGTTTAGCGCCGAACATGATTGAGGTTGGTTTAGACTTTGGTCTTAATCTCATAGCCCTAATATCATCAATTGCGATCTTCTGCTTGACGTTTTACATTTCAACTCATTTGAGGTCGATTTTAATATAGTTTTTTTCCAAGAAGAGGATTTTTTTTTCTAATATTTGAAAATATCATCGAGGCTACTTTTTTAAAACATTAGCTTCAAAAGTTTTCGGCCTTTTCAGCCATATTGGTCTGCACCTTAACACGTAGTTTTATACCATTCCTGAAACTTTTTGTTATAGGTGTTAGCAGCGAATTTTAAAATACTTGAATATATGTCTTAATATTCCCGATGTCTTAATAGTCCGAATTAACAAATTATTTCGAAATAACCATTTTATTTCGAACATACTCGTACACCATGAGTGGGGTTATAACCAGATTTCCTCCATTTTCACATAGTATGTGGTCGGGCTTGTAGGATTTGTCCTCAGCAAGTTTAGTTGGTATACCTTTAGTGATTTGTAAGATACGTAAGTATACATAAGGGCACATCCATACTCTTATGTTAAATTATAACGTGCCCGATTCCGCCCATATGCAATATTACCCTCCCTTAACTGTCAAGGGAGAGTGTTTTATCAAAATATCTCAATTTGAACCGAAGTCTGTTCGACGGACGGACGAACAGATAGTCACTTCATAGCAATATTCAACATAATCTGTATATGGGGATGGGGGCTTATGAAAAACGTCATATTCAAGCGTTTTCTACTTAGAATAGTAAACACTTTCTGTGATTAATGCTCGATTATAAATCATATATTCTGCCCGGAAAAATGAAATACACAACCACTCATGTTCGTGAATTAGACGGTGGCCCAGTCGTAGCCGCGCGAAGAGAAGCAGTAAGTAAACAAAATACTTGTATGTTGCTGGAAGTAAGACGCTTTTCCGTAAGCTGTGAGGAGATAAATGATACCATGTGTTTGTCTATTATATGCAACATTACGCCCATAGCAACTACTACTGCTTCCATTACTTTGCTTGTTAATATGAGTGCGTACATGAAGTGGCCATTTATATCGTCCTTACATCGAAATAATTTTTCATGGCACATTAAATTTAATTCTGGTTTATTATTATTGTATTTAATTAATTATATTAGGAAACTATACAAGTTACATGGTATAACTAAGATTTGGTGTTATTTAAGGCATAAAACATCACTTAAAGAGTTGTGGAAAATGCTGACGCAGGTTAGGATTGTATATCATTAAATATCCGTCCCGATCCGATTGGGATGACGCGATGAGTATTATCGTGGTCTATGATAATCATTCAAGTTGTTATCGCAGTATTTGAGAAGGATGGTACGAGTATTTAACTTTTAAGTCACTTTAAATACCAAAACATATTACATTTTTAAGTTTTGTGGGAGTATCGGGGAACCTGCCTATGCCTGTTCATATCTCGACTCTTGTCCGACTAGTAATCGGACTATTTGTCATTTAAATACCGTTTGCCTACGGATATTCTACTGAAATTATTGTCAAATTTATATTAATTTTTCGTGTATAAACCAAACTAAGGAATAACAGGCATTCTATTCGTTGAATAATCGGTTATATTGAAGATATATGTATGTATGTTATAGTTGCCCGATTATCTGGATTTGGATTCCGGAAAATAAAAACATTTGAATTATTGTTTATATGGAAGATATGTAATATAGTTGTCCAATTTGTCGATTCCGATAAATGATCAATAGAATATGCATATATATATATATGAATGCACCTATGCATTAAATTTCATTCGGATATCTCAAAAATTACGAAGAAAATTTTATAATTTCTAAAAGATAAACTTCACCTTAAAAATCCCTGGCTCGAAACCGGTTTTAGACCCATATTCTTTAGGCAAAATTGTTTAACATGATCTGTATAAAATAATGTAATGATGTCCCAGCATCCATAATCGCCTGACATGGCTTGGTGTGACTTTTTACTATTTCAAATAAAGAGAACCCTATAGAGCCGTCGTCAAGATAGATGACGTTTAAAGAAAGAGTGTTTCCACAATTGAAAGATGCGCTGGCATAAGCGCATAATATTGAATAGGGAATATTTTGAAGGCGACAACATTAATGTAGAAAAATTAATAAATATTGGGCTCAAAAACGAAAATTCCCGTTATTTTTTGAACACAACTTGTACATATACATATGTGTTGATATATATTTATTATATATATTTATGATATGATCTAGATTACGAGACGAGTTGAAATCCGGGTGGCTGTTTGTCCGTGTGTCTGTCCGGCTGTTTGTGAAAGCTGTAACTTGAATAAAAGTTGAGATATCATAATGAAACTTTGTACACGTGTTCCTTTGCAAACACGTAAGGACAAGTTCGTAGATGGGCGTAATCGGAACGCTGTCACGCTCACAAAACGGCATTAATCGAAAACTATAAAATGTCATATCTAAACACTAAATTAAGCTACAGAGCTCGTATCTGGCAACACTATACATAATTTGAAAGGTCTTGACATAACCTACAAAACAGCGCTATGCGTGATTAGTTTGGATATTGCGTTCAATAGTTATAGACGTGTAAACATGGAGTTCACTAACGCCGAATTTCGGCTATTTTAAAGTTTTCCTTCGTTAAAGGCAAATGCGCTAGAGAAACGTTCCGTGAGATTAATGGTGTTTTGGGGGATGGTACTCTATCACTTCGAACCGCGGAGGAATGGTTTCGACGATTCAGAGCCGGTGAAAACGACACCATGGATAAGCCAGCCGGCGGAAGACCTGTGACGACAAATACCGATCAAATCATGGAATACATCGAGTTAGACCGGCATATGGCATCTCGTGACATCGCCCAGGAGATGGGAGTTAGTCACCAAACCATTTTGAACCATCTGCAGAAGGCTGGATACAAAAAAAAGTTTGATGTTTGGGTGCCGCATAATTTGACGCAAAAAAACCTTCTGGACCGAATCAACGCCTGCGATATGCTGCTGAAACGGAACGAACTCGTCCCATTCTTGAAGCGGATGGTGACTGGCGACGAAAAATGGATCACATACGACAATATCAAGCGAAAACGGTCGTGGTCGAAGGCCGGTGAATCGTCCCAAACAGTGGCCAAGCCGGGATTGACGGCCAGGAAGGTTTTGCTGTGTGTTTGGTGGGATTGGAAGGGAATCATCCACTATGAGCTGCTCCCATATGGCCAGACGCTTAATTCTACCATCTACTGCGAACAACTGGACCGCTTGAAGCAGGCGATCGACCAGAAGCGGTCAGAATTGGCCAACAGGAAGGGTGTAGTGTTCCACCAGGACAACGCCAGACCACACACTTCGTTGATGACTCGTCAGAAGCTACGGGAGCTCGGATGGGAGGTTTTATCGCATCCACCATATAGCCCGGACGTAGCGCCAAGTGATTACCACCTGTTCCTGTCCATGGCGAACGCGCTTAATGGTGAGAAGTTGGCCTCAATAGAGGCCTGTGAAAAATGGCTCTCCGAGTTTTTTGCCAATAGGGACGCAGCCTTCTACGAGAGGGGTATAATGAAGATGGCATCTCGTTGGCAACAAGTTTACGAACAAAACGGCGCATATTTTAACTAAATCCGATCACTGTAACACTTTTTATAAAGCATTGAATGAAGAGCAAAAAAGCGGAAGGAAAATAACGGCCAACCTTATATAAGGAGCAAGGAGCACTCGTGCTTTAATTGTTTTAATGTACATATCTCCTAAACCACTAAAGCTACAATAATCAAATTTGCTTAAGACAATTTCTTTGAGAACCTCTGCCGACAGTGCATAATAGATGAAATCGGATTATAACTCCGCCATCTCCCCAAATAACGGTTTTATGAAAAACTACAAAAAGCGCGCTAAATACTTCCCTTAGCCCACATATATATACTTAATATAAAGATTTTCGAACTTCCAGTTGACTCCGTACCACATATATCGGTCAATGTGCAGGTTTTTTTAAATGAAATTGAGAGCATGTTTTTCTAATAACAGTTGTGTCTAAAATGGATAAAATCTGGAGAAAACTTGCCTTAGCTCCTATATAACTGATATTTAGGATGTTGAAACATTCGCCTGACTTTACTCCATATATTTGTTTATATACAAATATTTATAAAATTGCTTGAAAAAAAGTACTACCTTATACTTGAACAATGTCAAAAATTAGTGCAATCAGCCCTTTAATTTGTCTGCCTATCCTATATAATGATTTCCGACGTTCTACCTGACAATAAACCGTTTAGGTTGGTCAAAATGTGTGATATTTTTTATAAAATTAAGTGGACAAGGTCTCACCAAGAAAAAGCCCTACTAGCTCCAAATTCTTTTCTTAAGTTGGTACATCAGTCGTGAGAACACACGCAAAGTTTCAAGTCATTCTGTCAATTAATTCTTTGTTTACAAGCCATTTGAAGTTGACGTGTCATGTTTTTAATATGGAAAATATTGAATACTGCGCAGTGATTATATTCTTTGTTTTGAAAGGTTTAAAATCAAAGGTAATGTATGAATAATTGTTAGAAATGTATAAGGAGTCCCCACCTTCAAAATGCACCGTTGAATTTTAGGCTGGTGAATTTAAACGTGGTCGTACTAGGCTTGAAGATGATCCACTCGAATAGCGACAAAAAACCGCAACCACACTAGAAATCATTGAAAGTTTGTCTAAGCGTGAAATTGCTAATGCCATAGACATCTCAGACAAACGATTACTTTATATTTTACATGGAGACTTACTTATGAAAAAGCTGTTTGGCAAGTTAGTGCCGCACATGTTAACAATTCAACAAATTCAAATTGGATCGATAACAAATTTCTCAGCATAATTTGGAGCGTTAAAAAAAAAAATGAAACAGATTTCTTGCATCGTTTTATAACTACGGATGAGACTTGGATCTACCACCATGATCCTAAATTGAAATAAGCACGTCTACAGTATCCTGAAGCTGGTTATTCAGCTCCAAAGCAGGTGAAGTCACAACGATCAGAAGGTTATGCCATCAGTTTTTGGGATCCAAAGGAATTTTGTTGATTGATTATCTGCAGAAAGGTAAAACAATCAACTCTGAAAATTATTGCAGCTTTTTGGATCAGCTAGATTCCTGAGAAAAGACCTGATTTACAACTCAAAAAAATCATTTTTTATCAAGACAATGCACCTGCTCACAAAGATGTTTTAACAATGACAAAATTCAACGAATAAAAGTACGAATTGCTTGAGAATCCAGTAACTACTACCTCTTCAGAAATCTGAAACAGTTTACCGCCATAGACAGGTATTTTCCGGAAATTCATCATATATTATTATCATTGGAGTAAATATATTGAAGTTATGGGAGATTATATTTATATATTAGTTTGTGCCAAATGTATCCTAAATTCCATTGTCGGAGACCCAAGCTACACGACAGTTATGAAGATTTGCAAATGTAAGTAGTTATTTAAATTCACGAAATATATTGTAATCACATTCTAATACAATTTTAAATTGGCTGAATGGAGTGTGTTTGAATTTCCAGTTATGTATAAAAGTGTTTTTTATACTTTTGCTGCAGAGTACAAGTATATTAGTTTTGTTCACTTAGCGATTATTTGTTCACCTAAAACTAACCGATATAGATACATATATATGTTATAAATTGTAACGGATTTATCGATAAATCGTCTACCAAACTTGAGTTCGATCACAGGATTGTTAAATAAAAGTCCCAATTTAATGGCTATATACTTATCTTTATTTTTAATTCCAATAACTTAACACTTATTGCTCGTTATTCGAGCTTACAACTTCTCGCTTATGTCTCAATTGCTCTTAACACGACAACACTCTAACTAGAACTGTGTTTGCTGCACAATCTGGCAGCCCTTATGTAGTAGAACTTTAACTAAACTTCGTATCGAGAACATTCTGGCAACTACGAAGTCGCTGTCTAGTTGCTTCTGCCAATTTATCGTCGATTTGATTTTTTTCTATAATCAGTGTTCGTCTCAATATATATAAATGATCAGGATGACGAAACGAGTTGAAATCCTGGTGACTGTCTGTCATTGGCACTAATTCGCCAATAATTGACAACCTATAAATTACCATAACTAAGCCGCAAATTAAGATATAACTGTAGTCGGTGCAACGAATCGCATTAATGAGGGGCACCTCTTGCCTAAAGCTCTTTAAAAGTTGGGCGTGCGCCCGCCCTCTAATAGGTTTAATGTATATATCTCCCAAATCATTCAAGCTATATTATACAAACTTGCACGGAATAAATTATTTCGACACCTTTTACGGCAGTGTGAAAATAGGTGAAATCGGATGAGTAATTTTAAATACCATCTGATTCTTTCATTTCCCAGTATAGAAATCAAACACTATTGAATATATTGGGATACATCTTTGCATAAATAATGCCCTAAAGGTATTCCATCATAAGTCTAAACATTGTCAAAATCGGACTATAACTGTTCAAGCCATCAGATACCGAAGGTGTGCACTTCAGTGCCTCTGGCTGACTTTTCACAGAAAATATTGGTCAATGTTGGAGATATATAATTTAAATTAGGATAGAATCCTTTCCTGGCAATAGTATGTCAAAAGCGGGTGGAATCAAGTCCCGATATACCAAATAGAAAGATTTTCAAACTACTTTATATCACATACATATATCGGCCAATATGTGAATTATCTCAATAAAATCGAGTGAGTGATGAAACTATATTATGCTTTCTTATAATGATTTTGCTTGTTCTAACAGACCTTTGCCGAATATGTCGGTCAGTGTGTGAGTTATTTATTTATAGATTTTTTGAAAATGTGTTCTCGAGCATACCTATGTATAACCAAAGGTAAGTATGTTCGGTTACACCATAACTTAGCCTTTCCTTACATGTTTTTTAATTTGAAGTAACGAAGCTAATAGACAATTAGAAAGCAGTGTTCAATAGATCAAGATTTCAAAATACTAGCGGTTTCTTCTTTTTCTTTTAAATCATAAAACCTTATGTACCTCTATAATGTACCTAATTCACACATACATATGTCTACCTTGTTTTAGAAATGTTGAAAGATGGGAATTATAGAATCGAAGTAATTACAATAAATGTGGGCAAACGCAAATGCATTGTACATTTATACATATACTTGTATAAGTATACAAGTAGATCTCTATAAACAGAAGCTAAACACTATCCGATCGTTCAGTTAATATAGCAGCTATATGCTATAGTCATCCGATCTATACAATTTCTTTGG
Organism: Bactrocera oleae; assembly: GCF_042242935.1. Classification (NCBI taxonomy): domain Eukaryota; kingdom Metazoa; phylum Arthropoda; class Insecta; order Diptera; family Tephritidae; genus Bactrocera; species Bactrocera oleae. The sequence continues at coordinate 31,870,139 of NC_091537.1, forward strand.
CGATTAGATTATTGCCTTAAATAATAATAGGTATATGCCAAATTTCATTGCGATTGTTCAGTTTGTATGGAAGCTATATGCTATAGTCATCCGATCTATACAATTTCTTCGGACATTAGATAATTGCTTTAAATAATAATCCGTGCCAAAATTCGTAAAGATACCTCGTCAAATGAAAGAGTTTTCCATACAAGCACTTCATTCCGATTGTTCACTTTGTATGGCAGGTATATGCTATAGGCATCCGATCTGAATAATTTCTTCGGAGATTACATTGTTGCCTTAAATAATGATACGTGTCAAATTTCGTGACTATACCTCGGAAAATGAAAGAGTTTTCTATACAAACACTTGATTCCGATTGTTCAGTTTGTATTGCAGCTATATGCTATAGTGATCCGATATCGGCCGTTCCGACAAATGAGCAGCTTTTTTGTTTGAAAAGGACAGGTGCAAAAGTTCAGATCGATAGCATAAAAACTGAGGGACTAGTTTGTATATATACAGACAGACGGACAGACGGACAGACAGACAGACGGACATGGCTAAATCGACTCGGCTCATCATGCTGATCATTTATGTATATATTTTATAGGGTCTCCGACGTTTCCTTCTGGGTGTTACAAATTTCGTGGCAAACTTAATATACCCTGTTCAGGGTATAAATATTAAGCCTGTCGACGAAATATCACATATCAAAAGCTGAGTTGGAGATGCAGAATATAAAATTAACCGATTGTAATTGTGATGAGGTACTGGGCGGTAATGAGTGATTGCTTATACTCCATGATTGTGTTACAATCGGTCTAGCGAATGAAGTAGTGTTTGTCGTCCATACCAACGTAAAGTATAGTATGTGTATATGTAAAGAGTAGAGCAGTGGAATCTGTGGCTGAACAGAGTAGCCAGTGTAGGAAGCAATTTAGTTTGAAAGAGCGCTGTAAAAATGTACATTTTTGAGATTTTTATTACAATTTTATTATTTTATTTCCCGGCAAAATTACGAATCCTATAGAAAAATGTTTTTGGATTTTTTTATCTTGTACAAAAAATAGTTTTCTTCAACGAAATTTAGTGTAAGCTTATCTTCTTATGTCCTAAACATACTGTATTTTTTAAATTTAAAATATCTTTTCTTATACCCTGAACAGTGTTTATTAAGTTTTCAACGAAGTTTGTAAGATCCAAAAGCAAACGTCGGAGACACTACACAGTTTTATATAATATAATATAATAGGCGTGACATGCTGAGTCGATTTAGCCGTGTCCGTCGACGGTCCGTCGATCCGTCCGTCTGTATATATGCAAACTAGCGCCTCAGTTTTTGAGATATCGACCTGATATTTTTCATACGATCTTTTCTGCTCATTTGGTGGAACCGCCGATATCGGACCACTATAGCATATAGCTGCCATATAAACTCAACGATCGGTATTAAGTGCTTGTATGGGAAACTTTTTTATTTGACGTGATTGAACGATCAGAAACAAATGGTTGTATGCAAAGCTTTGTCAATTGACGAGATATCTTCAAGAGAAACGGCATAGATTATTGTCTAAAGCAACAATGCAATCTGACTACTATATCATATAGCTGTCATACAAACTGAACTATCGGAATATAGTGCTTGTATGGAAAGTTTTGTCATTTGACGAGATCTCTGTAATGTAAACAATGTAATTTTCGAAGAGCTGTTATACAAACTGATCGACCGGAACCAAGTGTTTGCATCGAAAACTTGTTAATTTGACGTGATAAATTCATGAAATTTGACATAGATTTTTATTCAATGCATCTTTAGAATATCCACGGAAATTTTTCAGATCAGATTTATCATGTACATTTTTAGGCTATAACAAATGCAATGCTCCGGTGCAGCCGAAATTAACATTTTTTCTTGTTTCTTTTTATATTGACGTAATATCGAAAAAAAGCTTTAATTTTCAATCAAAAAATATCAAGAAAAATTTTCGATTTTTTGTAAATGTGAGTAGGCTTTATGATTGTGGAAATCTCTTCTTTCTAATGGTATTAAAAATATATTTGTTACAATGGTAAATTTGCTCAGAAAACGCAGAAAAGACCACACTAAGCGATTCAATCCTGCTTAATTTACCAAACATCTGCTACTTTTAGAATGATTTTAAAGGTCTTTACTATTATGAATTTCTTTCTTTTTTTATAATTTTCAAAGGCTTCTGCACTAGTCTATAAGAAATAACTGTATAGGGAGTTGTTATATTATTGAATTTTATTTAAAGACACATAGGTAGTATAAGTTTTGTTTAGAAAGAGTGTTTATTTGTATTATTTTTCTTAGCAGAATTAAAGTTAACTTCTTCGAAAATATTATTTTCTGATCGACTTCTGAATAAATTATTAAAAATCAGTATGTTTATTATATATAAAATAGGTACAGGAAAACAAATTAGACTGAGGTTTAGGTTGGCTTAAAATATATGGTACATGTTTTGTGATACGTAATATATTAAAATATTTTGTTATATTCACGTTTATATGTTAATTTATGGACGTAAATATCAAGCTTTACGTTGATTATACGAGTATATATATTAGATACAAGTACATTAGCTGTGAAATGGAAACCGAAATTCCCTTAACGGCAAAATGATTTCCTTCCAAATGATGAGATGCAGACATATCATATCATTATATATGTATGTAAGACACATATCTTCTTTTATATTTATACGCCATTTTGAATTTGACAACTTTGCTTTAAGCTATTCAGTTTTCCACAATTTGTTAAACCTTTATATACGAGCAGTACATAGATTCGAAAATGTCTCCCTTTGTTGTCAAAATAACCAGTATCGTAATAATACATTTCAGTAAATTCAAAAACTAAAGTTTTGTTTTTCCAAAGTGTAGGTAGTGTTTATTAGGAAACTGATATAATTATAGAAAATACATCGTTTTGTTATAGCTAACGTTTATTCAATTCTAATACTATAGTCTGACGTCTTTGATGACAACTTGCTATTAAATTTTCAGCATATTTCATAGGAAGCGACCTCCAGGTTTGTAGGAGTAACCGAATGAAATCTTTTGTTGACGTCTAATGTTTTCTTGATATTTTCGCTTTCATTAAGGCCCACATATTTTTTATTGAATTGGAGGCTGGTGACTGTGATCAATCTAAACTAACAATATGGTTTTCTTGTTTCCATTGAGTATCTAGTCTACCCCTATGTTTTAATCATTGTCTTGCAGTATCTAACGGTGTTCAGATTTTCTGCGAATCACCTCAAAATCCCAAATCCATGAGCAGAGTAACATCTATAAACCCCTTTAGGGGTGCTTACCAAACCTTTGAATAAATGTTTGTCCTTATCTTAGCCAAATATTGATTCATCTCTAAATATTACATTGTTTGTTTTTAGAAATAGGGGTTTGATTACATTACGGTTTTTATGCCAGATCTCTGAAGTCTAACCCGTATGGTATTTATATCCCTTTTTAAACAACAGTTTCTCTGAGACTGGGCAGTGGTTTTTTTTCAAAAAGGAGAACAATAGCTTTGTCCTCTCTTTTAGATGTCACGTGATTCCACAATGGTTAGACAACCTATTCACAAATGGCAACTTGTATTTAAATACTTTGCATTGTTTTGTATGATTTTGAAAATTAATAATGTATAAATCACGTGTCTGAGGTGAATATTTTCATTGGACAACTTATCACATACATCAACGGAATAGTTTTGTGCAACATTTTTTGTAGCGAAGAAAATGAGTTATTAACTAAAGCAGCAATATAATCTCCGAAAAAATTGTTTAGATCAGATCACTAAAGCATATAGCTGCCATACTAATTAAACGATCGGAATCAAGTTCTTGTTTAAAGCCTTTGCATTTGTGAAGGGTATTATAGCTTCAATGCAACCAAAGTTAACGTTTTTTCTTGTTAATCACGGAACTGCCATAAAAATGAAAACGATACGTTTATGTCACTCACTGCGGCGAATATTGTCTTCAATCCATAGATAGCGCTGTCAATATGACATAGAAAGTGTTTCTTTTGAATGCAATTTATTTTCTACCGCAATTTTCATCAATTTCTTCATGTAGGTCGTTTCCGTGTTTTGTTTTCTTGCTATTGGTAACATCGACTCGACATGCTCTAAATTACCTGCAACAATTTTGCATTAATTATAAATAAATTGCTTTCCACTGATCGCGCAGAAATTGCAAATCCACAAGAAGGTTTCCTATATTTCTAAGTTCAGCGTTTATGGTGCATTGATCTCTTGAAGAACCAACTTTCTTTCATTGATTGACTGAAAGATTTTAAACCGTATGAAGGCTCTCAAAACGCACTTAAATTTGCTCATATATTGCAAAACTCCAATAACGTCCCGACGAGTTTCTGCCGTAAGGTTGAGGTTTTTAGCTTTCGTTAAAGCGTTTATCAATCCGGGAAGATGGTTCGCAAATGGCTTGATGGCTACGATTCTGGCAGACCATCTTGTATTAGAAAGACAGTGAAGTAAATTGGGTATTTTCGATTTTAGAAATTCCCAACGCTTTGTTCTGCCACTGACAATATTGTAACATTTTTGAACGACACCAAAAAAGTTATTTGCTCGAGGACAGCATTTTGCCGAGACGACTTTAACTAAGTACAGCTTGTGGGCACTACAGGGCGAAAAAAGTGCATACTTATTTATTTTTACGTTGGATGTGATTTGCGCTCCTCTATATTTATCGCTCATACTCGTATTACTACCATTATCGTAGCCCTTTCCACGGTAATCTTCCAAAGGAATTCTGTAATTTTCTAATGTTTTGCAAAATTAAGCGGCATTAGCTTTGCCGGTTTTTTCGTAACAATCATCGAGATTCATTCAGCATCTAGAAGGATATAATAAAAAATAAATGTTGTGTCCTAGGGACCGCTTCGAGAACTCCAGACCCAGGGGGAATCACTCCCCTTTCGTCGGGTCAGCATAAAGAAGGCAAAAAATAATAAATTAAATATTAATTTATCATGTAATGTGCCAATAACATTATTTAAAATATGCTTGCAGAATTCTTCAAGTCAAATTACTGTGCCAACTCTACTAATCCCAACAATAGAATACAACGAGTGATATTTAGTGATACTCTCTCTGATGCAATTAATGTCTCTTGAGATGTTCCGCAAGGTAGTCATTTTGGCCCGATTCTGTTTTTGTTAATCATTAACTATTGTATATCTCTTGTTATAGAGTATTCAAACGTTTATTATATGCCGACGACGTAAAGCTTTATTTTATTTCGAAACGCAACGCGATTGAGTGTAATTGCTTTAGCAAATTAGTATTAAAACTTAATTTACATATGTACGCCCATGCTTTAAAACAATTGAAACAGGAGCATCTACCACAATCTCTTGCATGTACTATATTTTGTTTGCACCAATCTGAAGAAGGTGGGGTAATATATCAAAAGAACAATCTTACAGAAATTTAGTTACTTTGTATTTTCTATATTTTACCTGATATATGGTAATAGATTAAAACTCATCATAAAAATTTAATACTAAAGCTACGACGCTCACAAATTGTGTGTGTTTTAAACGTTTAAGAGCAGTAACTTTCTCAAATTTGAACATGTTTCTTCCTTATTTTGAATTTAGTTGATGCCGTATAAGCTTTACTGGGTGTTATTTTCAGCTTTCCCATACTATTTTGTGCTTCCGATTGGTTTTGGTTGATACTCATAGTAGTTGGCAGTATCGAATTTCGAACTGTTGATTATGTTACGGATATTTGCAATGTTGTTGTTTTATTGGTTTAATTTTTGTTGCCGATGCTTACCAAAATCAATGCAATATTTTCTTAACTATAATTTCCCATTAGTGGATTCTCTAGGTGTTATAGGAAGAATTTTCACTGCATACATTTGAGAGGAATGAGTTGGCAATGGTAGTTGTTATTTTTGAAATATAGAACCATGTATTCTTTATACAAGCATATCTACACTCCAGTACTTGAGTACATTGGCATTTGCGTCCTTAACCTCGGACCGGTACCGTTATTTCTTGCATTCCATTGAGTGTCATTTATTTTAACACTTGAATTCCTACGCTTTTCGGACAGAACATACATACATATGTAAGTCGGATATCACTCTGAAAAGGAATAACCTTTCCGTTAAATCTTCCAAACATTTAATAACGAAGTGTGGGATTTAGGTAACTTACCGTTTGTTTTGTTACTTAATCCTCACATTATTCGGTATGGCATGCATGTCGATATGGCTACTAGCGTACATTTAAACTTTATTATGAAGTTATCGTGGCATTCTCTTCTTTTTATACTCTCGCAACCTGTTGCTACAGAGTATAGTAGTTTTGTTCACCTAACGGTTGTTTGTATCACCTAAAACTAATCGAGTTAGATATAGGGTTATATATATGTATATAAATGATCAGGATGAAGAGACGAGTTGAAATCCGGGTGACTGTCTGTCCGTCCGTCCGTCCGTCCGTGCAAGCTCTAACTTAAAAATTGAGATATCTTTATGAAATTTAGACATGTTTCTTGGTACCGTGAGACGGTTGGTATTGCAGATGGGCGTAATCGGACTACTGCCACGCCCACAAAACGCCATTATTCAAAAACAAATAAATTGCCATAACTAAGCTCCACAACAATATACCAGACTCTTATTTGGTATACAAGATCAAAATAGGGAGGGACACCTGTAGTTAACATTCTTTTTTTTAAGTGGGCGTGGTCCCGCCCCTAATAGGTTTAATGTGCATATCTCCTAAACCGCAAATGCTATAATAACAAAATTCACTACAAGCAAATGTTTTGAAAACTTCTACTTACAGTGTGAAAATAGTTGAAATCGGATGGCAACTCCGCCCACTTCCCGTATAACGGGTCTGTTAAAAACTACTAAAAGCGCGATAAATCAAGCACGAAACACGCCAGAGACATTAAATTTTATCTCTGGAGTGGTATGAGATAACTTTATAGGAAGCGCGTTCAAAATTAGTCAGTGGGCGTGGCACCGCCCACTTGTAGGTGAAAACCCATATCTTGAGATCTGCTTAACCGATTTCAACCAAATTTGGTGTATTACGTTTTTTTTTATATTTCTATATCATAGTGCGAAAATGGGCGAAATCGGACTACAACCACGCTTATTCCCATATAACACCATTCTCAATTCCATCTGATTCTTTCACTTTCCACTATACATATCAAGCAACAATGATTATATCGGGGTAAAACTTTGCGTGAATAATACGTTCAAAGTATCCCACCTTGTGACCAAAAATTGTCTAAATCGAACCAAAACTGTTCAAGCCCCTAAGTACTAAATATGTGGACCCCAGTGCCTATAGTTGACCTTCTACCGAAAATATCAGTCAAACCACAAAAAAATCTCAAAAGATTATACCATTTCCTTACTTGTTTATTTTGATAATGTTTATATAAGTTACGCTTTTGCCGGTCGTAAATTATTGGCATGTTTAGTTTTATGCTTATTTTGGTCACGTTTTATAGTAAATGTGTGTGGATTACCAGAACGTAAAGAGCTATGTATATATTTTTTATGTTGTCCAAAGCATACTTATAATCGATAAAGAGATGTTGTTAATGCATTATATTATATATAAACATTTTTAAGGTAGTCATTGAATGATGATTCGATATATAAGTATATACTATTTATTCACAACTGTGATATTAGAAATTGAATTTTCCATATTATAATTTTCTTTCACAAATTACTTTCTTTCTGAACGTAAATCACTTGGTCATGCGTCAGCACATTGGATTCCAAGTAAATATAGATCAAAGTCATTTAGTCTGCAGTGTTTCCCTAAGATTTGATAGTTGCTTTCATTGGAGCATATTTAGTCAAAGAATGCTTCTTTCTTAATTACACCGTTCCAAATTATCAGAAGGACGATTTTCGCTCCATGTGGATTTGTTTATTTTTTCCAGTGTGCAAGTAAGCACCTCAGGATCAACACAGTTTTATTGCACTTTTTACTCCATTGTGAATATTAAAATTGTTCAAGTATCGAACTTCCAACTCTTTAGTTTTTTGTTCTCATTTTTTTCGGTTGAAAAAATTTTGCTACAACTTTTATTTTTCGTTTCTGATTTCCTGCTGATCAACTTTAAAAATGTGTAACAACATAAAACAGATGCTAGACTTAAACGTGACCACAATAAAATTACCGTTCCCAACGGTTTCACAGTTTTTAACATCCCACCTCTTCTTGGAAAATATGGCCCTTTTGGTGTGGTCTAACGGTAACGGTGGCTAGTTGTTCCTTTGATGGCATCAATTCAACGTTGACTCTGGTAAGCAAGTCTAACGACTTGTCAGTACGTTCTTTGTATTACAGTCAAGGGTAGTCAGCAACTTCCTACATTTCCTTTTCATTTTGTTTTACTTTTATGGTTCTTGTTTTCAATAGCTATGCATGCTTCATTTGTGTTTAAAGTGAAAAACATTCAGCGATATACAGAATCGAATTTTCGAGAGAATTTTCTTAGTTAGAGACTAGTAGAAGAGGATGTGTCTATAATACTCGGAAAGCTGATAGTTTAAATAGGATTGGTATTTATTATAATATATGCAAAAAATAACAATTCGAAAAATGTGAGGGATTTACATAATGAACTTTGATGTTAGTACAATTAAGTAGATTGAAATTATAATTTCGCTTCATAAACGTATGGGCGCATTGTTAGCCCTTATGATATTCGAGGCATATCTTTTGTAAAATTAACTTATTCCTAAACAACGACTAATATCGCATAGGTTGGAACGATGAAACCTACTATCAACTACTATATAACCACGTAAATATAATTCAGAGAACATATCGTCTAGTTTAAATGTGTTGATACACTACAGTTGTGTGGACAAACTAAACAATAATCAATGGTAAAATATATACTCGTATCGATACATACTACATATTTATACTTAGGTATGTGGTGTGAATTGAACATAAAATTTTGGTATTTTTTGTCTTTGATTCGATATAGGTCAGTTTAAACAGCAGCTATTTGATATACATAGTGTTCTGATCTGAAGAATTTGTTCGGAGATGGTAGCATTGTCTTGGCAAAAATCTATGACAGCTGTGTGCAATAATGGTCCGATCTGAACAAATTAATTGCAGATTGAAGCGCTACCTTAGACAATAATCCTTGCAAATTTTATGAAGATATCTTGTCAGCTATATCCTAAAGTGGTGTGATATTAGCGAACCGATAAAAGAGCAGCTTCTTGGAGAAAGCGAAACGCGTAAACATTTTTAGATCGATATGTTAAAAAAGGAGGGATAAGTGCGCGTACAGACAGACAGACGGACATGGCTAAGTCAACTTAGCTCGTCACGCTGATTATTAATATATACATACATATATACAGATGGAAAATTTTATTATAGGTATTTATTAATTTCATACATAATACTTCTTAATACCTATGTTAACTTCACCTTAATTAATTTAGGTATGAAATATAAAACAAAGCTAAACATATTTATGGAAGTTAATAATATAATATATAATAAAATCCATTCCCCATTATTAAACTATGCTTCAAACATTATTATGGTGGTAAGGAAATATAACTAGTGTGCTCGAAAAGATTGGACAATACTTCATATCATATATATAGTAATATTGAGATATTCGAGGTTATTAGTATGTAAAGGTCTTGTGTACCAAGGCAAACAAAATATAATAAGCAAAAGCTTTTAAACTCTTTAACAAAATTTTCCGCCACAATGTCTTTAATGCACTATACATGCCCACAACGTGTGAATGTATGGTATTGTACAATATGTTTCGCTCTAACTTAAGCCCCGCCACTTATTTACATTTAAACTAAAAAAACTACAAAATAAACTTTAGGCCGATAAAACGGATATTAGAGCATTTCCTTAAATAATGATGCTGTCTAAAATATAAGAAATGATATTCGAGTACAGTACGGAAATTTTGCCATTTATGGCAAATTGTACCAAACAATATGCATTGTTCATACTTATTTTGACTGAGATAATTGAAGTTGTTTTTAAGGGTTATGAACGTTTTACAAATTGTATTATTATTTTGGCATTTGCCTATAATTGTCACCTCTTTCCAGGTTGATCGCTTTTTAATATTTTCGGATAGCGTTATTTATTTCAATTACCATTTAAGAAAAGAATTTTCTCTTTTTGAGTTTTATTTTAAAAATAACGAATGAAAGATAAGCAAGTTATTTTGATATCCGTATATAGGAGTACATATATATTTCTATGACTGGAAATAAGGACAACCCTAACAGTTATGTATGGTAGTGGTTTTTAATACGAGAGTTGAGCTATTGACATGTTTAGCAAATTTATACTCCATTTAAAGTTTACAGTTAAACTAATTCTACTACTGGCTACACGCCCGAGCAATAACAGTAAATTTGTTTTATCAAACTCATCAACACATTTGGACCATCTTAGTTGTAATTTTCGTACGCTCCGAAAATGCTTGAGCACTCGAAATTACATAAATTTTTCAACCCATAACTCATTTGAGCCAACTTCATAAATCTTTGTCATATGATTTTAAGAGAGCCGTAAGTAAGTTTAGAGGACAATATGCGGGCTAAAACCAGCATATACATACAAGGTACAATTCAAAAGTTCCAGGACTTATTAAACAACGCGGCTTTTAGTGACGCCATCTGAAATTGTTATCGATCAATTGTGTATTCTTCAGTGTTTTCGTATAAAATTTATATAACAGCTGAGATATCGCGCTACATGTGACATTACATATGTAGTGTCGGTCGGAATATGAGCATCGGACAAAGAGCTAACATTAAGTTTTGTTTTAAACTTGGTAAAACTTTTACCAAAACTCATCAAATGATGAAGTTTATGGCGATGATTGTCTATCCCGTAACCGTATTCACGAGTGGTTTAAACGTTTTCAAAGTGGTCGTGAGGACATAAATGAGAAATGAGTCGAAACCCAAAAAATCGCGCCTGGAGAAGTCAAAAATGAAGACAATGCTGATTTCTTTTATGATTCCAAGGGTATTGTTGACAAAGAATTTGTTCCACCCGGCCAAACCGTTAATGCGGTACTCTACCTTGTAGTTTTGAAGCGTTTGGTGGCACGTATTCGTCGCATTCGGCCCGAATATCGCGAAGATGGAAACTGGCGTTTGTTGCACTATAATGCGCCGTCTCATCGATCGACGCATGTGACCGATTATTTGACCAAAAATCAAATTTTAACACTCAACCACTCCCCGTATTCACCTGATATGGCACCGTGCGACTTCTACCCTTTTGGAAAACTACATTTGGCCATGAAAGGAAACCGCTATGCTGACGTTGACCATCCTCAACGCTATACCGACAAATGACCTAAAAAAGTCATTCGATAACCTTCTTGAACGTGCAAAACGTTGTATTCAGGCGGAAAGAGACTATTTTGAAGGCGACCAATAAATTTACAAAAAAAAACAAATAATATTCGTTTTTTAATAAAAGTCCTGAAACTTTTGAATTGCACCTTGTAGCTTCATACCATACATATGAATACTCGGTCGTGCGATTTTGCAAAACTTTATGAGTAAGTTGAAATCTCTAGCTATTTCCTTTTTTGGCACAGAAATTAATCTTCATCTCCCTCCTCCTACTCCCTCTTAAGACAACAACAAAAATAGTTGGCCAGTAAGCAGAAAATAGCTTTCAGGAAACGGAAGGCAAGACTATTAAACTAAGATGCTTTTATGCACATGTACGTATGTATTTATATAGAAGATGCCATGTGCATATAAAGTACATAATGCGGCGTAATGGCTACTGTTCGGAACAGTAACAAATTCACCAACATCCTTGTTCTTTCACACATTTGCTGCCAAGAGATGTGCCTTCACAGTTTAAGGTCACGGGTGTAAAAGTCTTGTTTTCGCATTAATGGCCATTTACATTCGAAGTGCAATATTACATGCAACATGTTGCAGTATACATATATACAGCCTTACGACGATAATGTTAATCCTACAAGCAATTGATGTGGATAATTCTTCCTCTGCCTATATACCATGTGCAGTTGTGCATTTAATAATCGCGCAGATGAGCCCCAACGTCACAAAACTATTATTACTGTTATTATTATGAGCAACAAAGTTATTTCCACCAATGCAGTGATAAACGTGTCATTATATTCCAAGAGCGTCGCTCTTTACTTATATTGTACTTTGATGGTGTTGGTTTAAAGTTTAATCATGGTAGGCAGTTATAATCGTACGCTCGCGTCTCCCTCACGCACCCAGAAAACGTGAGCAACCCTTGTACCCGATTTCGGTGCAGTTTGTTGGTATAGAGGCACTTACTCCGGTGGATGAACGTCTAGCCACAATCCATATCAAAGCAAAGTACTTCCACATAACACTGATTTGGGCCCACGCTCCAGTTGTTTGTAATATTAAATTCCAGCGCAAGAAAATCCATTAAGCTACTTGACTCTCTTCGGATCGAAAAACTCAAATCATATTATCATATATGAACGACATGCTTCTATAGTTCTTGATGTACATACGCTCCCAGGACCTAACATCCACTCTTCCACTATCTTGTGGTCGCAAAGATACGCACCCAATTCTGTGCAGCAAAGTAAACCTGTCGATGTATACAAGGATGGTTCGACGTCGAGAAGCTGCAATCACAACCGACAGCCGACCGGTTTTCTACTCGTCTTGCACTCCTGTTTTTTGAGAGCACTCACACACACACACAGAGTCTCTTCCATATCGCATACATAGTCCTAAAGGGCGTATTTTCATATAGACTAAAGAACCTCCAACAAACTCATTGGACTTCAGTCTTTAGGCTAGGAAATTCTACAATTCATCAGATATTCACCTTGCGCCTAATCTTGGAAAATACCTATGAAAAGAGTGTCCATTTTCACCACCTCAAAGTCGATTTAAAAGCTGCCTTTGACAGCATGAAAATGAGCTACCTCTATGCCGCTATGTCTGAATTTGGTATCCCCGGAAAGCTAATACGGTTGTGTACACTGACGTTAAGAAATATCAAAGTTCTGTCAGGATCGGGAAGCATCTCCTCGGACCTCGATGGTTTCAGACAGGGGGACTCCTTAACGTGTGACTTATACAATTTATTGCTGTAGAAAATAACACGAGGTGCAGAGCTAAGTAGAAAATATACAATCTTCTATAAGAATGTCCAGCTGCAAAAGCCGCGCCGTTAGTTTTGCCTTTTCCGGACTGGAAGAGCAAGCTAGGCGTATGTGTCTGGTAGATGAAATATCTCCTGTCATAAAACAACTATTCATCGCATTTGCGACTTGGCTTGATATCGTCTATTTTGGAACCAACATAAACACCAACAACAATGTTAGCAACAGCTGCCAATTTAGACTGAGTGGGTAATTGAAAAGTAAAGTCCTCTTTTGACGAAAAAATACCAAACTCTACAAGTCTCTCACCATTCGCGTTCTACGTACAGTATGGATAATGACAACATCTGATGAGTCGGCGTTACGGGTTTTCGAGGGAAATATTTTGGGCCTATTTATGGGCCTTTGCGCGTTGAAAGTGGTGAATACCGGAGTCGATAGAACGATAAGCTGTACGAGACATACGGCGACATTGACATAGTTCAGCAAATCAAGATATCGTGGCTAAGGAAATTGAAAATAATGAAAAATTATATGAATTTAAATATGCATCCTTTCAATATATTCTATTGACTAAAGTATTGTTTTTCAAATAAATTTTCGATTTTTCTGATTTTAATTCATAAACCACAATTTAGATATTGGATATTGCTGCAATATTTTTTTGTGCTTAATCAACTGGCACAAACTAAATTACACTTAAGCGAACCAATTGGAACTTACTTACAACTACAACCAGCATCTTTACTTTGACAAACTCGCTCTTTCATTCCAATTGTTGCTGACCCCTTGATCTATGTTAACATTAACATCATCTTTAATATCAACATGATCTTCAATATCAACATCACTATGTATTATCATTCAACTGTGTTAATAGGCGGAAAAGTGTTACGATGATATCGTCATTGTGGTTATGGGTCATTTGCGGAATTGATAGTGCTGCAAACATTGGTTGCGTACATTTGCCACTTTTCCATGCGACATTGGTCATAATTCATGGATCTGTGCAGAGTTCGTTGCCTATTATGGTTATTGTTAGTTTATTGCCTTATACCATGTTTCGAACAAAAATTTTAAGTGATTATATTACATTTAATCTATTCACTAATCTAGACTGTTCTCACGGCCGTTGGAGATTTGTAAAACAGCTGTTTTTGACATTAAAAAAATTAACATCGCTTCATAATTATTAAAGGAAAACATTGTAATGTCGTATTTTGTTATAAAAATCGTCTTGTTTTACACATTTTCCATTTAATGGAAATAATGGACGCCTCTTTTTGATTTGCGAATTCGTTTGACAGGTAAATTCAGATGCATTGCTCTTAATTCACTGGTTATTTACATTTTTTTCTCTTTATTGCGTCTAAATCACCTGTGATAATGTGATAAATTTCTCTTCTGACAAATAGATGACGCTGAATTAGAGTCGCACAAGGAGATTTCGAGTAAATTAGCTTCAAATCATCTTTTTGACGAGGTTAACAACTGTCATTTTTGTATTCTAAATCTTGATAAATCTAGTAGATTAGTGAGATACTCTACTCAACAGTCTTAATCTCGTGATTAAGCGTCGGTCGGAACATGGTATTACTTTCGCTGTCGGCGAGATGACATTAACTACGAAGAATGAGTGAAGCCGATCAGTACGATCAAAGTCATTGTAAAACATTGCAATTGTAAAAGGAGTAGATATTATAATATTAACAAATAGTCAAAAACTTACAACTATGCAAAGGACGAACGAGTACAGTAGGATCAAAACGGAAGATTCAAAGAGCCATTGCCGGAAAGGTCAAACCTTTGTGGTTTGAAGCAAATAAGCAAAAACTATGGTGTTTAAAGAGAACATGTTTAGTAAAGTATTCTGCGTATTTAAATTGAACCATTCTTCCATTTTATAAAACCGTGATTGTCACTAATATTGGTCCAACCATATACATATGTATATATAAATTTCTCTATTCGTTGTCTACTTTTGTAAGTTACCGCTGTTTGAACGTCTAGTTAAATCAATGTTTCAGATAAAAGAAGGACAGAATTCGAGCAACCCATACATTAGTCGGACTATTTATCTTATTTGCTAATAATAAATGGCCTTGTTGGGTATACAGATCATTGAGAATTAAATAATACATCAGATGTTTGATTAGAAGAATGCATTAGTATCCTTTATATATAAATGTAAATCACAGATGTTTGATTAGAAGAATGCATTATTATCCTTTATATATAAATGTAAATCACATTGAAGTCGAAGTTGTGGAAATGTAGTGAATATAAGTGGGCGAGTATTCGCATATGGAATACTGAACATTTATTTTTCGACGATGCCACAATTTTATATTATAGTTGATGTGATTTTTCAAACCCGTATTATCGAAAGTGGTCACTAGAGTTTAGAATAAGGATTTTAATATTTATTTTGCATTGCGCTAGCATGCAAACAGAAATATATAATATTACAGTGAACTTCTGGCCACTCAAAATAATGAAACCAACACGTATGTCTTAAATAAATTCACATACAGAATTTGATATATTTTCCACTATATAACGAATAATTATTTTCACTATCGTATGTTTCATGTTTTAAATAATAAATTACTTCCAAAGGTTCTAGTTATTGAAAGTTCGCTGTAAATTGAATGTACAACAATGCTGTAGCGTAACCGCAAACCATTTCCTGTGTGCCTTTGCGGATATTAAAATGAGTGGGCACCCACTTGCAGCTTAATGAAATTATGTTCTTTTTGAATGTATGCAACAACCCTTCATTAAACATGTGGTATGGCCGCCAGTATGCCGGTGCAAGCCTTTTGAATGGCCTCCACGAATGCATAACGCTTTCCTTTCATCGGCAAATGCATTTTTCCGAAAAGGTAGAAGTCGTCCGGTATCATATCAGGTGAATATGAGGAGTGTTTGATTGTTAAAATGTGATTTTTGGTCAAATAATCGGTGACAAAAGTCGATCGATGAGACGGCGCGTTATCGTACAACAAACGCCAACTTCCATCTTCGCGATATTCGGGCCGAACACGTCCAATACGGCGCACCAAACGCTTCAAAACTCCAAGGTAAAATACCGCATTAACATTTTGGCCGGGTGGAACAAATTCTTTGTGGACAATACCCTTGGAATCATAAAAAAAAATTAGCATTGTCTTCACTTTTAACTTCTCCAGGCGCGATTTTTTGGATTTCGGCTCGTCCTCATTTATGTCCTCACGACCACTTTGAAAACGTTGAAACCACTCGTGCACTCTGCTACGGGATAGGCAATCATCGCCATAAACTTGTTTCATCAATTGAAACGTTTCGTTGACAAAAATATAGTGATACTTAAAACGCAATAACTTCACATCCAGTAGATGAAATGTCATGAACCTTTTACTGGAAGTCGATAAAGAATAGCAGATTCTAACGCACTAGTCGACATATAGATGGCGCCACTAGAGTTTACTTTGATACTTATTTACTGTTTACTTTGGAACTCATCTTGTATACTAAATTTCCACTGATATATATTTCGTTACCAGAGCTGTTTATACGTATTCATTTTTAGAATATTTAGTTAATTTTAATCCTGAATATAGGAAAAGTTAATCAATGTTAGTTAAAGAAATAAATAAGGTGACCGTTAAGAAAACAAATTTTTTCTTTTATTGAATAAATGAAAAGTTAATATTGTTTAAAATGTTTTTTTTATACTCTCGCAACCTGTTGCTACAGAGTATAATAGTTTTGTTCACCTAACGGTTGTTTGTATCACCTAAAACTAATCGAGTTAGATATAGGGTTATGTATATATAAATAATCAGGATGAAGAGATGAGTTGAAATCCGGGTGACTGTCTGTCCGACAGTCTGTTCCATCCGTGCAAGCTCTAACTTGAGTAAAAATTGATTCTTTATGAAACTTGGTAGACATGTTTCTTGGTACCGGGAGACGGTTGGTGTTGCAGATGGGCGTAATCGGACCACTGCCACGCCCACAAAACGCCATTAGTCAAAAACAAATAAATTGCCATAACTAAGCTCCGCAATAAGATACAATACTGTTATCTGCAGTTAAATTTTGTTTTTAAGTGGACGTGGTCCCGCCCCTAATAGGTTTAATGTGCATATCTCCTAAACCGCTAAAGCTATAATAACCAAATTCACTGGAAGCAAATGTTGTTAGAACTTCTACCTACAGTGTGAAAATAGTTGAAATTGGGTGGCAACTCCGCCCACTCCCCATATAATGGTACTGTTAAAAACTACTAAAAGCGCGATAAATCAAGCACGAAACACGCCAGAGACATTAAATTTTATCTCTGGAATGGTATGAGATAACTTTATAGGAAGCGCGTTCAAAATTAGACAGTGGGCGTGGCACTGCCCACTTTTAGGTGAAAACCCATATCTTGGGATCTGCTTAAGCGATTTCAACCAAATTTGGTGTATAACGTTTTTTTTATATTTCTATGTCATAGTCCGGACTACAAGCACGCCTATTTCTCATATAACACCATTTTAAATTCCATCTGAATTTTTCACTTTCCACTATGCATATCAAGCAACAATGATTATATCGGGGCAAAACTTTGCGTGAATAATACGTTTAAAGTATGCCACCTTGTGACTAAAAATTGTCTAAATCGAACCAAAGCTGTTCAAGCCCCTAAGTACTAAATATGTGGACCCCAGTGCCTATAGTTGACCTTCCGAAAATATCAGTCAATCCACAAAGAAATCTCAAACGAGTATACCATTTGACTTTGCGAGAGTATAAAATGTTCGGTTACATCCGAACTTAGTTCTTCCTTACTTGTTTTATCTTACAATACATGTCTGTTATTGATGAATTTTTATTATGAAACTATAGGTATATGGTAACTGAAATAAGGAACATAAGTTTGAGACTTGATATCCTCTAAATATCTGAAAAATACCGCGTCAATGGTGGTTCCATATTTTGTTGTGGGTTCTTGTGGATTATTATTCATTTTCAAATCCAATTTTCCAAAGATAAGTTGTCAACCGCTCTGATTTTTTATCAGCGAAGTTGATGTTGAAATCGCCAGCCAAGATAAGCGGCCATTTGTTACCATTGATAACCCGATTGAAATACCTAAAAAACCCCAATTCAAACGATATACTGTTCCAAAAGTTGGTGTAGCTATTTACCAAAATAATAATAATGCTACTAATATTATGACACCGAATATTGAATAATTTATTTTTTATTAATTTAATTTTTATTAAATTCCATTTCATTATTTGCTATTAAAAAAATTGTATCATATATATTATTATTTTTGAATCTCCCTGCTCTTCAATTGATTTGTTCCGCTTGAGATTTGCGAAAATACGCCTAAAAGTATGCAAACCTTTTGCGCATACTTTGTGATCGTGTTAGGTTTTTTTCCGTTACGGAATTTCTTGATTCAGTCACCACGTGAAAGTGCGTTCATTCGGATGTTTGTAAAAGTTTACAATCATTTATTAAGCATCTCTTCTGAGGCTCGAAATGAGTTTTAAGAAATTAATACCTATATGTAAAAAAATAAAATCGATCAAAAAACTTTACTTAAAGCAAAACTTGTATTTGGATATGTGTGTGCATACCGTCATCTCCCTCTCTGGAGATAGCTATTTCTCCTCTCTATTTCTGCTTTACATTTCTCTCATCAAATCAAAACAAAAGATGGGGAACAAGGCGCTAACGACTTTCTTTTGCAAGTTTACAGACCCTTAATCTAGAATTAGCAATTTGTGACGTTATCAAACATTTAGTTTCAATCAGATCTAGTCCTTTCTTAGCTGTTTTATTAAACAAGGAGAAAAAAAGGTGATCTGTCTAATATTCTTCTATATTATTATTCAAATATCCTTTAACATGCTTACATTTTTTCCTCGACAACACGGAAACAGTACATACGTACATAAACAAATGAAATACTATCATTAATTAATGTAGATAACAAATAATATTTGTAAATATTTATTCTTAACAATAGGAACATATTAATTTAGGTTAAGGATTCATAGTAAACAAAGTAAGATAATATTTAAACAACTAAAGAAGGCTAAGTTCGAGTGTAACCGAAAATTTCGTACTCTTGCAACTTGTAAGGATCAAACCCAGGAAAGTACCTACTGTTTTTGGCATTACTACATATTATTAACCGAAACAAATGCTAATTTTGTTTTATTAAGGTATCTCACAGGGTGGTTTTCATCCGATTTTAAAAATACGCTCACTCAATTTAATTAAGATAACTCACGTATTGTACATATATGAGGTATAAAGTCAGCCTGAAGTTCAAAATACTATCCGTTTTCGATTAATGGCGTTTTGTTGGCGTGATAATAGTCCGATGCCGCCCATCTGCAAAACCTTCCTTGGGTGTCATCAAGATTTCTCAATTTTTACTCAAGTTGCCGCTTGCACAGACAGACCGTCTGTCCGTCCGACAGACAGTCACTCGGATTTCAACTCGTCTTGTCATCGTTATCATTTATATATATATATATATAACTTTATATCTATCTTGATTAGTTTTATATATGTTTTTTTTTTTTCAAATGAATGTATGTACATTCTAACATAAATTATAGCAGACTTTGATAAAAATTAGTGGCACCAACAGCCTATGGTAAATATAAAGAAGAAAACGGATTGACTCCTTTTATTAATTTTATAAAGGTTAGGCAAGCCTTTTCAGAAAATTTTACTATTATTTCATATCCAATTGCTAGCTCCACTATAACGTATGCTTTAAATAGTACATATTATTATGAACAGCGGAATGATATTCCCACATATCTTCGCCTTCAAATCCCAACCTGTATACGAGTTTGCAAATAGACCTATACAACTATATCAACTTTCTACTCTTATAAAACTGTGCTTTTGTAAGTATGCGCATATGTACATATGTAAGTATTTTTATTCAATTAAGAAATTACAAACAAAGGCGGCACACTTTTGCACCTTTGCGGCATGACAAGCGTTGTCTTTTGTTTGCGTTAAATTGAAATTATAAATGAGCAAATGCGCACTGATAAGAGGACGACCAACTTAATAAAAGACTGGCGCATTCAAACTTTAAAGAGCAATCACAGAAAGATATGTGCGTTCATACGTATGCACGATATATGTATAATACTGTCACATCTCTTTTATTGTAAGAAAAGTATAAACATTTTGTTATTTCAACATATTTTAAAAGTATCACGTCTTCAAATTTAACTGAATCTAGTTTCACTAATATGAAATTTTGCATTTGCATTACAGAGTGCATAATTGCGCCTGCGCTTTATTGTACATTAAAGATAATTGTCGACAATTTTCCGCTAACAATACAGAATATTTAATTTCGTTGAATAGCTTAAACGTAATTTCACGTTTAAGTTAATAGTTCTTTTTCTGAGCGTTTTTATTTGCTTCACGTCCCTTATTCTGTTCTTCAAAATTTGCGAAAAAATAGAAATTATAAAAATTAAATAGATTAGGACTTTTGATTAGATTTTATTTTAAGACAAGGCGATCCTCTATTTAGAATAATACTGAGAAATTAGAAAATAGTTGTCATAACCATTTCTAAATTATGTAACTAAGAGCTGTCCCCATAATAATAGTTTTAGTATACCCTCACTTTCTGCTTGATGCAAGTGGAAACTGCTTCTAACAGGTGATGCGGGCATCTATTTACAACAACGTATCATCAAAATCTCAAAGTGCTAAATGAGAGAAAACTATAGTCCATAAGCTGGATACACCTTCTAACACGAACACAATTGCTTAAAAGCGTGGTAGTAAGCACTGCCACTAAAACAATAACTTTTTCAATCAAAAGCGTATATAACACTTTCGTATAATATTTGCAAATGCCCCAAATATCTACTATATGCAATCTGAAAGAAAATACATTCCATATACAATATATTTATATGTATATTTAGTATAAATTTATTTCTATTATTAACTTTTATTTTTTAACCCGATGTTGGTATTAAAAATTAGATTTTAATTTTTTGTCCCCGATGTTTTTAATCTGGTTTATGAGATTTAATTTGTTTTTTTTTAAATCCGTTTTGCGGAATTAGATTTTTTTTCTCAAACGGTAATTGGGACTAAAAATAATTTTTTTATTTTTTATTCCCGTATTTGGGATTACAAAATCAAAAAAAATGTAATTCAAATGTTTATTTAGTTTTATTAGTTTTTTAACACATTAATTGCAACCCTGGCTCGAACCAACAATCGAACAGAGTACTATATAACTGCAGTATCAACAACAGCAATCAGAGTGACATTTGCTACCATTTCAAATTGTCAGCTGTTAACTTTTCTAATTGATGTGATTTTAATTGTGTCAAATGGGTTGCCTAGTGCACGATACCGAAGGACATGAACACAAACGGCGATTGGTTGAGCGCAATTGACACATCGTTAGCTGTAAATTAGTTTGCATGTGTCTAATCGTCTACCTCAACGATTACTTTACCTGTACAAATGGGCGCTACGCTCAAAGTATCTCTTGGAATGACGTTGTTATACCAACCCCGTAAAGAGTAAACGAATAGAGCTAATTTTGTTATATATGTTTGAATGCACAATACTTAAGGCGCCGATGGTAATTGTTTTCAAATTAAAAATTTCAGTACGGTTGACTTACCGGCATTTGTACAGATAAGGCCACTGCACATCAAGCAAATTAAAATGGCAAGGTTATTGAACCAAAGTCGGCTGTTTCGTCTGTTACACATTTTCGTTTGGCGCGAGAATTAGTATCTTAGGAATTGCGGTCACAAATGGTTAATGTGGATGAAAAGCTAAAATAGAAGAAAAAATAATTCCCTACGTTAGCGGAGTAACTGCTAATTTGCTTGTTATTAAATAATTTTTTATCCGAAAAGGGTTTTTCTATCCAGCACCTTTATTACACCAATTGGTTCTAAAATCAGTATAAAGAAAGTCGAAGGAAAAATGTAAAAAGCTTAAAATTATAGTAACTTTTCGGGAACTATATAATACATATAGGTATACATATTTCTTATGGCATAAGATGGTATAAAATGATATGGTATTTATCTTTATTTTGATCGATAATTTTGTATGTTAACTACACGCTATAGGGGTCGGATTTATGCAATTTCTTCGGAGAATGCATCGTTCCCTTGGCCAATAATATGTGCAAGATATCTTGCCAAATAAAAAAGTTTTCCATACAAAAACTTGATTTTGGCCGAGCCGTTTGTATAGCAGCTATTTTGCGGAGAAACCGACCTGTGCAAAATGTCAGATCGATATCTTAAAAACTAAGGGACTATTTCGCGTAAATAGAGACAGACAGACGGACAAATAGATATGGCCAAATCGACTCAGCTCGTCACGCTTTGACTTATGTACTTTATCGGGTCACAAACAGTTTTTTCCGGATGTTATAAACTTCGGGGTAATCTTAATATACCCTGTTCACGGTATAAAACGTAGAAGCAATTTGCAACGAAATAAAAAATCATTCTTCGATGATGTGCAAAATTAAAAATTACAAAAAGCCGTTTATAGGCAACCCTTTTCTTGAATCATTCACTCTGTACGGTTAACTAGAAAACCACTACCACACGAAAGAAGATTTAAAAGAAAACGTTTCATTATTTTAATGATACATGTTTCGATATAAAAGTAGTACAGATATCCAAAGGACCCGAGCAAAAGGTGTAAGAGGGAAACAAATGGCAAGAATATTCATAATAATTTAATTTGTAATCAAGTATATGAACACATTCGTTTTTTAGTTTTAAAAGCCATTTATACATATACACTAAAATATATGTATAACATACTATCTTTCTGAAAATCTATTTGAATTAGTTTATGTAGTATAAAAAGTGTGAAGTATAAGTGAATTGGCAATTAGACAAGTAGACAAAGTGTCTTGAGAATAAAAGCTGCTTTTGTAATTTTTACATTGATCTACCAATCGTGAGCTTTATAGTTCCTAATCAGTAAATAAATGCAAGTTCAAATATCAAATCAGATGATATTTTTATGAAAATACCTAAATACCACTAAAATTCCATCGTGTTAATCATTTGAAATTGGCACAATTTTATTTGTTTATATTTGCTTTTTTATACTCTTGCTATGATAACCGCGGCCACCCATCATATAACTGTTATGTCGAAAACTATTAAAAGAAAGGTTACTTACTAAACAAATACGTCAGAGGCATTAAATTTCATACTTCAGATGGCACGAAAATATTGCATTGGACTCATTGTAAAAATTGTTGATAAAATTTCATATCTCAGAAACTGTACGACCAATATCAACGAGATTTGGTGCATAACATTGTTCCACATAGCGAAATCAGACTACAACCACGCCTACTTCCCATATATCACTAAACCTGTGTATATAAGTGCGTTCAAAGTATGTCATCTTAGAACCATAAATGATATAAATGGTACTATAAATTTCCCATTCCCCCATACACCGAATATTTGGATCCCAGTGCCTTTGTTTGACCTTATTCCGAAAATGTCAGCCAATCTTTGAGATATATTAATGAAAATCAGAGAACTTCTTTTCCTAATTAGTGATTCCGACTTTCCAGTTGACTTTGAATAGTTAATTAGGTCAATATGTGCAATATTGTAATGAAATTAACTATTTTCTTAACCGCTTAACCAAGTGGTTTTCTCAACACTCGCTGCCGAAGAATGAATTCGGTTTAAATCCAAACACCTAATACCTACTTCTAAAGGTATCCGCGACTCCCGTTACTTTTCCCAATATTTCGTCCTTTTGGTTGAGCTTATATCTCATACATCTCAATTAAATTAAGTGAGAGCATATTAAATAACAGTATGCCATTCGGCAACAAAGATTATGGATATCGGTGTGTTCCTTTCCCCTGCACTAATATGATGAATATAGAAATTTGTGTTAGTTAGATTGATTTTAATATAAATATATCGGCCTAAGTGATTATATGATTTTTAGCTTAGAGATACCAAATACGACTGTGATCCAAAAATAATTTTGTCCAATAATGAATATTGAATTCGATTTTACAATGAATTAGAACTATACGAAATATTAATTCAATGAATTAACTAAAAGGAAAGAAAAGTGGTTAAAAATATACAAATTACAAAGCAATGTTTTGAGCCTACGTAACATATCCTTTATTATGTACTTCATAAATTTGTCTGTAATTGGTTTGAGAATGTTTGAAATAAGCTAATTAATCATAATTTTATTGACTATTTGAATATGTATTTATGTATGTATAACAACTAGATATAATATTTTGTACACGCGGTTCGTGTCACTCTAAATAATCAATTATTATACACACGAACGACAGGAATAAACTACTTTGTGAATAATATATTATGTGAAAATTACTTAAAAAACATAAATATCTATTACAAATATTGTGTGTAGTTATATTACACACAATGTACCGAAAATTCCAAATCTTAATCAATTGATTTCTGAAATTAAATTTATGTAAGGAAATAAACAAAGAATAACATATTTTGTATTTTGAGAAAGAAATTATTCTTCATCTTTCTCTATATTTGAATTAAACCGCTTTAGGTCTGAAGTTAAATTTATGTAAATAAACAAAGAATAACATATTTTGTATTTTGAGAAAGAAATTCTTCTTCATCTTTTTCTATATTTGAATTAAACCGCTTTAGGTGGTCAAGAAGATAGCTCTTGTCCCATGCTCCTTAATACACTGCAGGCATTTGGCAAACTTTTTATTACCTGACTTCTTAAAGTATTTCCAAACTTTAGAAATTCCTTTAAACTTTGATACTCTGTGCAACATTTTGCAAGTGTATAAAAATATGTTTTGATATCATGAACTTCATGTCTCCGAAAAGAACGTTCCTAATGCCGTTTGGGCGCTAATCAACTTTCATTTAACAGCAAAGTGAAAAGTTAATTGCATAATTTGGTATATTCATTCAGTAAAATTGGGCGTCAAAAAGTTTAATTGAACAAGTAGATAAGGCCTAAGTTCGGGTGAAACCGAATATTTCATACTCTTGCAACTTACCTTCAGGCCTATACATGTGATATAAAGTCAACTGATAGTTAGAAAAGCTTAATATCAGGTATATGGGGGCTAAAAAAGTACTGATCCGACTCAACCCATTTTCGACATTAGGGTATATTACTATCAAAGAAACATTTTCTCCGAAGTTTAATAACATATCTCTCAGATTAACCGATATTTTCGGCAAAAAGTCAGTCATACGCGCTAGGCTCCACATATTTGACGCTTGGGTTCTTGAAAAGTGATGAACCGATTTCGACCATATTTGTGCAAAGTTTTATCTGGATAAATTGATTGATTCTTAACTTAAATACTGGAAATGGAAGGAATCATTCGAAATTTAAAATTGTACTATATGAGAAGTAGGCGTGGTTGTAGTCCGACTGTGATATTAGTTTTAGATGACACAAAAAAATCTTTAGGTAAACAAAACTTTTATACTCTGTAGCAACATGTTGCAAGAACCGATTTCGACCATATTTGTGCAAAGTTTTATCTGGATAAATTGATTGATTCTTAACTTAAATACTGGAAATTGAAGGAATCATTCGAAATTTAAAATTGTACTATATGAGAAGTAGGCGTGGTTGTAGTCCGACTGTGATATTAGTTAGTATAAACCTAAAGGTTTTTTTGTGTCATCTAAAACTGATATCACAGTCGGACTACAACCACGCCTACTTCTCATATAGTACAATTTTAAATTTCGAATGATTCCTTCAATTTCCAGTATTTAAGTTAAGAATCAATCAATTTATCCAGATAAAACTTTGCACAAATATGGTCGAAATCGGTTCATCACTTTTCAAGAACCCAGACGTCAAATATGTGGAGCCTAGTGCGTATGACTGACTTTTTTCCCTGAATTGCTAGTGGTAAAAGAGCTAACCCCCAAATTCATAGTAGTGTCCGCAGCTGATCGGAACACGTCATTGTCCGATTACTCTTGCTTCATTGTGAACAGAGCACTGTACGCAATAAGCAAAGAGATTATAAAAATACAACCGATAAGAGACGGAAACCTTCTGCTGCTAGTAAAATCAAAAGCAATTGCCGATCGTTTTGTGCGTACAAAAGAATTACCGGGAATATGCTCTATCTCATGCAAGTTACATACTAATCAAAATACTGTCAAGGGAACAATCTTTGCCCCCTGCTTAAACAATATCTCAGATGAAGAAATAATTAAAGAGTTAAAGACCCAAAACGTAATAGATGTCTACAGATTTAAAAAAACGTAAATGGTACCCTTTTACCTAGCGGAGTAGTGCTGCTATCATTTGACCTTCACAAATTACCAAGTAAAATTGACGTTTCATGGTGATGCAAATCATGTCAGATTCTTGGCCATACAGCCAAACACTGCAAAAATAATCCAAGCTGCGTAAACTGCAATCTCCCCCCCCAACGACTTGCATTCGTACCCAATGTGCGAATTGCGCTGATAAGCACGCAGCCTCTTCGAGAGACTGCCCAAAGTTCATTCAGCAAAAAGAGATACTAAAAATAAAAACACAAAACAAATGCTCCATGAGCGAAGCAAAGCAACACTACAAAAAAAACATCTCCAATACAACCACAACACACACCTACGCTGGTATTGGTATCAGCAACTCACGATAATCGTTCCATTACGGCAGTAAACAGAAACACAATAGATTCAATAGCTGAATCAGCAAACGTCACTCTCACAAAACATAACATCTACAATTATGGACAACAACAAAGCAACGAATTAGTTAATCCTCAACCAACTACTTCAAAATCAATTCTTAATACAGAAATTCACAAAAACAAAAGTCCAAACTCAATCGAAACACACAAACACTCATTAGATTTTACAGGAATAATCACTAGAAACCAAACAGAAAAAATAAACGAAAAAACGCATTTTACAGATAACACATACGCACCTATCGATTATTTACCAAGTAAATTCCCATATAATCTTGACAGGCGACTTTAATGCGTGGAGCCCACTATGGGGATCGAATAAAACAAATAGTAGAGGAAACAAAATTGAAAACGTAGTACTTAAGGAGAACCTAGCAGTCCTAAACAACGGATCCCCTACTCATTTCTCCACCCACAAAACATTCACGCACGTTGACCTCACCATAGTCTCGGCATACCTCCTTCCAAGATGCCACTGGAGCATTAATAGCAATTTGTATGGCAGTGACCACTTCCCGATACAAACTAACGTCTCAACAAATTTTCACTTTGAAAAAAGTAAACCTACCCCAAAATTCATTACTGACCGAGCAAACTGGAGCCTATACCAATCAATATCCAAAAATCACTGCAAAAATCTCCAGTGCCTTAACATAAATCAAGAAATTGCCAAAATCACAAAAGCCATAAAGAAATCTGCTAACGAATCCATTCCCCAAACAAGTCCGTCCTTCCACAAAAACTCTACTCATTGGTGGAATTCCGAATTAAATATATTACGCCAAAAAAAAAAAAAAACAGCTGGCATAACTACAAAAATTGCCAAACAATCGAAAATCTTATATGCTACAAAAGAGACAATGCTATTTTCAGGCGCACAGTGAAGGAAGTAAAAAAAGCAAGCTTTGAAAAATTTACAGCCTCCATATCACCGGCATCAACACCAAAGAAATTATGGGCTGACATAAAATCGTTAACAGGAGTCCCCTATACACCAATTAGGTCAATCAACTACAATCAAAGCCTACTTACTTCTTCAATAGAAATAGCAAATTCTTTTGCAGAAACGTGGTCAAATTATTCAAATGACTCAAAATTTTCGTCAGAGTACAAGGCTGCGAAAAGCGTTACTATAGCCAAATCATACATTTTTCAGCCAACATCAAAAACAGCAATCGATCTAGATTCTGAAATCACTTTCATAGAATTGGAACTAGCTCTACAGCATTCAAAGGGGAACACCCCAGGATATGACAGAATATCCTACCCCATACTCAAACATCTTCCCACCGACGCAAAAATACAACTCCTACACACCTTTAACAATATATTCGATTCTGACCGCTACCCTCACACGTGGCGCTCTGCAATTGTTTTACCTATACCCAAACCCAATAAACCTACAAATGACTTTTGCGGATACCGCCCAATCTCTCTGTTGCCATGCATGAGTAAAATTTTCGAAAAAATCTTGGCTAAAAGACTAATGTGGTTTTTAACCAATAACAAATTAATAAGTCATAATCAGGTGGCATTCAAAAGCAAGCAAAGCACGATAGACTCTCTGCTTCACATCCAACATTACGCGTCAAACGCTCTTTCGACAAAAAATCATGTCACTGTATTATCGACAGACTTCAAAAAGGCGTTTGATCGGGTAGGAATTCATACCATATTGTCACAGCTTGAAAAGTGGGGCGTTGGTCAGAAAACATTTAACATTATAAAGGCCTTCATGACAAATCGCACTTTTCGGGTAAGGATAAATAATACCTTGTCAAACCATTTCAAACTATACAATGGTATTCCACAAGGATCACCACTTTCAGTAGTACTATTTATCATATCATTTGAACAAGTATCAAATATAATACTAAAACATAAAAATATAAGCCTTTCGCTCTATGCAGACGATGCTATAATTTTCACTAAAATCAAAGATATAAAAATTTTAAATAACATATTTTTAAACATATTAACAAAACTACAAATGTGGGGACTGCACTCTGGCGCGACCCTCTCTATAGAAAAATGTAAAATATTACACATCTGCAAAAAAACCAATTGTCACCCTACTAATCTTATGTTCAAAAACAAACCTATCGAAATTGTAAATGATCTCAAGATATTAGGAATTATTTTCGACAAAAGATTTACATTTAGAAAACAATGTATTAGCATAAGAAAAAACCTGGCTGCCAGATTAAACATCATCAAATATCTTACATCAAATAAATCTTTTATAAATATTCATACACTAATAAACGTCACTAGAGCACTAATACTATCAAAAATCGATTATGGACTCCCAATTTACGGATGGTGCGCAAAAACCAACCTAAACCAAATAAATGCCCCATACCACCAGGCAGTGCGCCGTAGTATCAACGCTTTTCCAACATCTCCTGTAAAATGGGTCCTAGCGGAGGCCGGACTACCATCCATAAAAGACAGACTGCGTGATGCCACCTATAAGCTCATCCCAAAGCTGATTAACTCACAAAATAAAATCTTAAATACGGAATTTATTAACGCCTTTACCCATAAACGCAATTATAAAAAAAAAATCAACTATCCGCAGATGTGTCAGTTATTGCGAAATGCTACAAATCAGTAAGCACGGCACAAAAGCAAAAACCTCCCAAAAATCACCGTGGATGCTTGAGTCATCGAGCTACGACATCACATTCCACAAAAATAATAAAAACGATGTCAACCCTGTCATTCATCGAAAATTATTCCACGACTTATCGATTTCATATAAAAATCAAAACTGGAATATGATATTCACGGATGGCTCCAAAACCGAGTTTACAACAACATTTGCTGTAGTACATGAAGACGGATCATTGATCGCCGGAGGCATACTCGAACCATATTGTTCGATATTTACAGCGGAAGCGACAGCCATTAAACAAGCATTGGATTTTGCAAGCCACAACAAAGGGAAATTTGCAATCTGCACTGATAGCATGTCCGTCATCGAAGCGGTGAAAAACATTTACAACAACAACCCCTTATTAAACAACATCAGAAATTTTCTTCTCAGATACAGCAAAAAAACAAAACTTATATGGACACCAAGTGATATAGGTATCAGCGGAAATGAATTCGCCGACTCCGCCGCACGTTCCGGAGGCAAAGCAGCGTACCTAAATTTTCACACAACTGAACCAAAAGATTTGTCTAATTACATTGCTCACAGTTTAGCTGATAAAAAGGAAATAGAGTGGCAGCAAGACCCCCATCGATACGTCACATTAAATCCTAAGGGCATACGGGCAACATACCCAAGAACAACCCCTAGGCAGCCGTCTACAATAATGGTTCGCCTACGAATAGGCCACAGTAAATTGACAGACGAACACCTCTTGACAGGGACTCACAAAAAACCATGTCCCTTCTGCAAAGGATTATTATCCACAGACCACCTAATCCACGACTGCAAAAAATTAAAATCGACGCGAGAAAGAATCTTCGGGCAAGTTGCTCCAAATGACTACTTACAAACATCACAAAAACTAACAACGATATAATAAACCAATTTTTCAAGGAACTAGACTTAAGCAAGAAAATCTAATTAAACAAGTAAGGAAGGGCTAAGTTCGGATGTAACCGAACATTTTATACTCTCGCAAGGTCAAATGGTATACTCGTTTGAGATTTCTTTGTGGATTGACTGATATTTTCGGTAGAAGGTCAACTATAGGCACTGGGGTCCACATATTTAGTACTTAGGGGTTTGAACAGTTTTGGTTCGATTTAGACAATTTTTGGCCGCAAGGTGGCATACTTTAATTTCATTATTCACGCAAAGTTTTACCCCGATATAATCATTTTTACCTGATTTGCATAGTGGAATGTGAAAGAATCAGATGGAATTGAAAATGGTGTTACATGGGAAGTAAGCGTGGTTGTAGTCCGATTTCGCCCATTTTCGCACTATGACATAGAAACATGAAACGAACGTTATGCACCGAATTTGGTTGAAATCGGTTGAGCAGATCTCAAGATATGGGTTTTCACCTAAAAGTGGGCTGTGCCACGCCCACTGTCTAATTTTGAACGCGGTTCCTATAAAGTCGTCTTATACCATCTCAGAGATAAAATTTAATGTCTCTGGCGTGTTTAGTGCTTGATTTATCGCGCTTTTAGTAGTATTTAACAGTACCGTTATATGGGGAGTGGGCGGAGTTGCCACCCGATTTCAACTATTTTCACACCGTCAATAGAAGTGCTAAAAGCATTTGCTTCTAGTGAATTTTGTTATTATAGCATTAGCGGTTTAGGAGATATGCACATTAAACCTATTAGAGGCGGGACCACGCCTACTTTTTACAAAAAAGTTTTAACTGCAGATGCCCCTCCCTAATGTGATCCTGTGTACCAAATAACAGTCTTGTATCTTATTGCGGAGCTTAGTTATGGCAAGTTATTTGTTTTTGATTAATGGCGTTTTGTGGGCGTGGCAGTGGTCCGATTACGCCCATCTGCAATATCAACCGTCTCACGGTACCATGAAACATGTCTACCAAGTTTCATAAAGATATCTCAATTTTTACTCAAGTTAGAGCTTGCATGGACGGACGGACAGACGGACGGACGGACAGACAGTCACCCGGATTTCAACTCGTCTCTTCATCCTGATCATTTATATATATATAACCCTATATCTAACTCGATTAATTTTAGGTGATACAAACAACCGTTAGGTGAACAAAACTATTATACTCTGTAGCAACAGGTTGCGAGAGTATAAAAATATATGTACATAAATCAAAATAAATAAATTGCGCACGTGACAAAGACCATAATATAACATAATGATAATAACAATACCATTTCGAAAAGCTGAGCCGTAGGCCCTGGCAGCCAGTTTTCTCTTTTTTAGATATTATATTTGTATACTATATCTAAATTGAATAAATAAAAATAAAAATAAATAAAACAAGTAAGGAAGGGCTAAGTTCGAAAGTAACCGAACATTTTATACTCTCGCAAAGTCAAATGGTATACTCGTTTGAGATTTCTTTGTGGATTGACTGATATTTTCGGTAGAAGGTCAACTATAGGCACTGGGGTCCACATATTTAGTACTTAGGGGTTTGATCAGTTTTGGTTCGATTTAGACAATTTTTGGCCGCAAGGTGGCATACTTTAATTGCATTATTCGCACAAAGTTTTACCCCGATATAATCATTTTTACCTGATTTGCATAGTGGAAAGTGAAAGAATCAGATGGAATTGAAAATGGTGTTACATGGGAAACGAAAACAAAAAATCGGAGAGAGCCCGGATCTCCAAGAAAAAAGCCGGAGGGAGCGAGTTGCTCCCATAAAAGAGCAGCGTTTGGAGCGAGCTCAACTAACACGAACAGGACAGGAGCGAAGCTTGGTCCAGAAGACAAGGCAAGCACTAGTAAAGGGGCAGAAGCTAAAGCTGGCCCACAGAAAGTGGTAGCGCTGGAGGCAGCCAAACTCAAACCCTGCGGCCAAAACACGGCTGAAAAGCAGGGGGAGGGAGGAGATGCCAAAAGGTCTGCCGCCGGAAGTGCATCTGCCAGGGAGTGGCCTGCATTTAGCATGCAGGACCCGTCAAAGGCAAAATATGCGGAGAGACGACGCGCCGCATACTTACTAAGGTTGGTAGAGCTAAAGCCGCCAACGAAAGAGGAGCTAACGAAGGAGCTCCAAGCATCAATTGACTGCGCGAGAGCAGTCATACCCAACTTCAAGTTGGAGCCGCCGGTAAAGGCAGCCAAGCGACAGAGGTCAGCTGAAGAGGCAAAGCCGTCAGCTAAGAGACCGAAGACCAAGGGTGTAACGCCCGCAAAATCATTTGCAGAAGTGGCCCGGAACCGAATTGTCATTGGCGTTCTGGATGAGGGAGATCCCGAAGGAAGAATCCCCAGAGCCCAATGGAAATGGGTGCAGGCTGCGCTGACAAATGTGGCGCTGGAAGTGCTATTAAGCAATCCGGGTCCGCCACCGTCATGCGCAGATGCCGGCTGGTACCAGGGCCAGATCAAAATGATTGCGTGCGACGACGAAAGATCGGTCGCACTATACAAAGCTGCTATAGCCAAGGTGGGAGAGGTATACCCCGGGGCAAAATTGGTAGCAGTGGACAAGAAGGACATACCATCCAGACCAAGGGCAAGGGTATGGATTCCGGCTACACCAACTCAGCCGGACCAAATTATGCAGCTCATAAGAGCCTGCAACCCGAGCCTACCCACTGAAGGGTGGAGGTATGTCAAGACATTTGAGGACAGCGTAGCGGAATCTGGCGTGGAGACCAAAAGGGCCACGATGCAGATTCTGCTGCTATTAACGAAAGAGTCCATCGAACCGCTGGCGAAGAGTGGCGGGGAGATAAATTACGGGTTCACGAAAGTAAGGATAACGCCTTACAAGTCGGACGCCGATGCTGCAGACCATCTGGCATCGGGGAAAGAGATATGCGAAGTAGAGGAAGATCCCATGGAGTCCTCGAGCGACGCGGAAAGCATGGAGCAAGGTGAGTGTTCTTCTTCCGGGTCTGAGCTTGCGGCCAGACTCTCAAGCTTGTATACTGAGAAAGAGCTTTTAAGCGACTCTCAGGAAGACGCAGATATAACAATAGTTAATGCGTCTTCTACAAATTAATCTCCATCATAGCAAACTAGCTTCAGCAGCCCTAATTAACCGCGTGGCAATGAAACAGCCTGAATTTGTCCTCATTCAGGAGCCATGGGTTAATGGGGGGCGTATTTGCGGACTGAGGACGCCGAACTATAAGTTGCTGATGGCTAACTGTGAAGGTAAAATCAGAGCCTGCATAATGGCAAAGAAAAACCTTAATGTTTTTATATTACATAATTACAGCAACAACGACACAGCAACAGTAAGCTGGGAAACGGGCTCAAGCAGTTACCGGCTAGTGTCGTGTTATATGCCGTATGAGCAGGAGCTGGTGCCACCTCTGATGGTAAAAGAGGTGGTACGGGATAGTGAGGCATCCAAGTGCATGACGATACTTGGATGCGACTCAAATGCGCATCACACAATATGGGGCAGCACAGATGTAAACGACAGAAGTGAGTGTCTCTTTAATTACCTACTAGGTACTAAGTTACTGGTGTGTAATAAGGGAAGCACGCCAACATTTATTACAAGAAACCGACAAGAAGTGCTGGATATCACACTTGTGTCGGAAGAACTAATTGACAGGGTAACCCAATGGAGGGTTCTCGAAGAACATTCCTTTTCGGATCACCGATATATCGAATGTACAATAGAGGAAAGGGCCGATAAAGGCATTAACTTCAGGAATCATAGGAGAACGAACTGGCAGGTGCACATGCAAGAGCTAGAGAAACGTATCCCTATGATTCTACCGTCTCAGCCCAATAGCAAGGAGGATCTAGATATCCTCGTTAATCGACACACGGAATCGTGCCGGCAAGCACTAGAGGTGGCTTGTCCAATAACACGAAGCAGGGGTAGAATAAGGCCCCCCTGGTGGTCTCTAGAACTTAAAAAGCTACAGAAAGAATGCAGAAAGCAGTTCAATTTAGCAAAGCACTCCCAAGATGAGTCAGACTGGGATTATTATTACAACCTCCTTAGGTCATACAAAAAGGAAGTCAGGAAAGCAAAAAGAAATTCATGGAAATCGTTTTGCAATGATATCGAGAACACGGCGGAAGCGTCTCGACTTAGGAAAATAATGGCACAATCGGTGCATAGTATCGGATATCTTCAGAAGCCAGACCGAAGTTGGACGGTATCCAGTGAAGAGTCCTTGAGGCTACTAATGGATACCCACTTCCCAGGCAGCTCTGAAAGCCATACTGCAGAATATACTCAAGACAGTGGAGCAGAAATGAGCCCCACTCTCATAAACATAGTGTCAGAAAGCAACGTACGCTGGGCAATAAACAGCTTTAAGCCCTTCAAGTCGCCGGGATCAGACGGTATATTCCCGGCTCAATTGCAGCAGTCGCAGAATCACATAATGAATTGGCTAATTGCCATCCTTAAAGGGGTGCTGCAATTAAACTATATCCCTACACTTTGGAGGGAAGTCAAGGTAATATACATACCAAAGGCAGGCAAATGCTCGCATACAAGTCCAAAGGACTTCAGGCCGATTAGCCTCTCCTCTTTCCTTCTAAAAATCCTGGAAAGACTTATAGAATTACATATAAGAAACAAACTGAAACCGGAAAAGTTGGCTGGTTCACAGCATGCGTATTCTAAAGGAAAATCCACAGAAACAGCACTAAGCTCTGTG
Source organism: Bactrocera oleae (assembly GCF_042242935.1). NCBI lineage: Eukaryota > Metazoa > Arthropoda > Insecta > Diptera > Tephritidae > Bactrocera > Bactrocera oleae. Next base: position 31,905,358 of record NC_091537.1, read on the forward strand.
GTGGCGGAGATTGAAAAATCTCTGGAAGTCAAAGAATACACTCTATTTGCCTTCTTAGACATAGAAGGAGCCTTCAATAATATCCAGCCTAGGGCCATACTGAGTGCGCTTAAGGATCTGGACATCTCTGAACCTCTCAGGAAATTAATTGAACAGATGCTCTTGAGCAGGTCAATAATTTCAACGATGGGAGCGTCAACGATGTGCAGATCTGTCCAAAGAGGTACGCCTCAAGGAGACGTGTTATCCCCACTTCTCCGGGTCCTGACAATGAATAAGTTGCTGGTGGATCTAGAGAAGAAGGGGGTACATGTTGTGGCCTACGCTGACGATGTGGCAGTATCGGTCAGAGGCAAATTCCCGAATACTCTCGCAGACCTTATGCAAACGATATTGGACGATATAAATCGCTGGGCAGTATCGTGCGGATTAAATTTAAATGCTGGTAAGACAGAGCTCGTATTGTTCACCAGAAAACATAATACTCCAGAAGTTACGGCGCCAATAATAAATGGTTGCAGACTAACAATTGGAGATAAGGCAAGCTACCTGGGACTAATCTTAGACAGGAAGCTCTCATGGAAACAAAACTTGGATGCTAGGGTGAAGAAGGCAGCCACAGCACTCTACACCTGTAAAAGGATGGTGGGCCCCAAATGGGGACTTACACCTCGGGTAACTTATTGGCTCTATACAGCAGTAGTCAGACCAATCATGACATACGGTATATTGGTATGGTGGCCAGTAATGGAAAAGAAATACGCGGTAAAGCGTATGGAAAGCATACAGAGAGCAGCCAGCATATGCATTAGTGGAGCTCTTAGAACAACGCCAAGTCAGGCTCTTAACGTCATTCTACACTTACTGCCAACAGACCTGTTCTGTAAACAAGTGGCAGCAAAGTCAGCTCTTAGACTGAGGGAATCCTCCCAACTAGTCGCATGCGACAAGGGGCATTCAAGGATACTCAGTATATTCCCGTTTCTACCCAAAACCACGGATTTCCGTAATCCAACAGAACGGAAGCTAAATTCGGTCCACAATATTGCCTACCCCACAAGAGAGAAGTGGAAAAGGGGCGAGGTGGACAGGAATACAGAAATTAGCATCTACACGGATGGATCCAAACTGGATCATAGAGTGGGAGGTGGTGTCTTTTGCGCAGCATTAAACACCAACATCGCCTTCCGTTTGCCAGACCACTGCAGTGTCTTCCAGGCGGAGATCACAGCAATTAAAGAAAGCCTAGTGGTATTGACAAAAAGTGTGCTCACAACAAGGAGCATATATATATACACGGATAGCCAAGCGGCCTTGAAATCACTCAAGTCTCCAATGGTTTCATCCAAGCTAGTGAAAGATTGTCTTGATCTATTAGAGGATCTGACATCCTACTTCACAATAAATCTGCAATGGGTTCCAGGACGTAGCGATATTCCTGGTAACTGCGAAGCAGATAAACTAGCCAGAACAGGCACCACTTTGCAACTAACCCCTGAAAAAGAGAGTATCTTTATGCCTCTGGCAACTTGCAAACACCTAATCGGCGAATATGCTATAAATATAGCTGAGTCTCGGTGGAGACAATCAATAACCTGCACAACCAGCAGACTAACGTGGCAGGAATGGAGCGTGAATCGCACAAACCGACTACTAAAATTTAAAAGGAATGATATAAGAACTCTGATGGGAGTACTAACAGGTCACTGCCTAATTGGTAGACATGCAAGTAGGCTAGGTGTACCATACAACGACTATTGTAGAAGCTGTCAGGAAGCAGAGGAAGAGGAGACTGTAAAGCATCTTCTATGCGAATGTAAAGCTCTATATAGGAAAAGAATCGCAACTATCGGTCGTGGATTCCTTGACGACGTATCAGAAGTTGCTAATATAAAATTATTTGTACTGATGAACTTCATCAGGAGCACAGGTTGGTTCAGGGAGGAGACGATAGAGTGAGGGAACATTAGTCCCGGTGGTATCACAATGGGCCTCCTATAGGCCTAGGTGCGTCATTGCCACTCTACCTACCTACCTACATGGGAAGTAGGCGTGGTTGTAGTCCGATTTCGCCCATTTTCGCACTATGACATAGAAACATGAAAAGAACGTTATGCACCGAATTTGGTTGAAATCGGTTGAGCAGATCTCAAGATATGGGTTTTCACCTAAAAGTGGGCTGTGCCACGCCCACTGACTAATTTTTAACGCGGTTCCCATAAAGCCAATTTATACCATCTCAGAGATAAAAGTTAATGTCTCTGGCGTGTTTAGTGCTTGATTTATCGGGCTTTTAGTAGTTTTTAACAGTACCGTTATATGGGGAGTGGGCGGAGTTGCCACCCGATTTCAACTATTTTCACACCGTCAATAGAAGTGCTAAAAACATTTCCTTCCAGTGAATTTTGTTATTATAGCATTAGCGGTTTAGGAGATATGCACATTAAACCTATTAGAGGCGGGACCACGCCCACTTTTAAAAAAAAAATTTTAACTGCAGATGCCCCTCCCTAATGTGATCCTGTGTACCAAATAACAGTCTTGTATCTTATTGCGGAGCTTAGTTATGGCAAGTTATTTGGTTTTGATTAATGGCGTTTTGTGGGCGTGGCAGTGGTCCGATTACGCCCATCTGCAATACCAACCGTCTCACGGTACCATGAAACATGTCTACCAAGTTTCATAAAGATATCTCAATTTTTACTCAAGTTAGAGCTTGCACGGACGGACGGACGGACGGACAGACGGACGGACGGACAGACAGTCACCCGGATTTCAACTCGTCTATTCATCCTGATCATTTATATATATATAACCCTATATCTAACTCGATTAGTTTTAGGTGATACAAACAACCGTTAGGTGAACAAAACTATTATACTCTGTAGCAACAGGTTGCGAGAGTATAAAAATATAATATATTGAACAAGAAAGCACCAAAAATAATTTATTACGCATTATTCGATATTATAGTCAACTATGGAATTATTGCCTAGGGAGGTAGTTATAAGAGTGTTACAAAATTGTTAATAAAAATACAAGATAAATTAATTAATCATTAATGTGATAAAAATGAGAGAACACCCGTACTGGGTATTAAAAAGAAATTTATTTCTTAGTCACTATGTTATCATTCCCAATCCAATTGTAGAGAGGTATTTAATGAATATAAAGGTAAGGCTAGAGCTAAACCGTTACAGTTACCAAAGATATATAAAAATATATCTTACAAGACTCGAAATATATGGCAATTAAATACTACAATATGTTACCGCTGGGTCTAAAGTTGTTAAAGATTGAAAACAAAGCAAGCAAAAAGAAAATAACTGAGTGGATTGTGGACACTGATATTTAAAAACAATATGTTTTCTTTTGTTTTTCATTAAAAATGACATTGTTATTAATAGATTACTACTTAATTATAATAAACTAATATTACCAGGCTTATGTACAGGTGTTTTGTAACACCTCTATAGGTACATACTTTGTATGTAATATGTACTTTGTATCCTGGAATAAATAAATAAATAAGTAAATAGAAGTGTATTGTTAAAAAGTTTTCAAGTATTAAGTTAATTGACAAACATTTAAAAATGTAATGATCTCTTCAACCAAATGATATGCTGGAATAAAATGGGAAAACCATTTCAATCGGAATCAATAAAAAGCTGGATGTTAAGCGATTAGAAGTTGATATATATGCCTCAATGACCCGAATGTATTACTTAATCAATGGCACTTCTGCACTGTATTATCACTCTTTGAACTCAGAGAAATGTATTTGTATGAAAATCAATTATTTACAGGTCGTGTTTGTTTTCTAACCAAATTAATTCGTTTTTATCTCGACATAGTAATTAGACTTTGTCCTTCCATTGCATTCCATGGCGGTCGCATCGAATTTCATTCACAATCATTGTTAGGTTATGGTTCAAATATTCGTAAAAAGTTCTTTTTGAATCAGAAAATGTTGATTGGCTTACTTTTGAAACAATCGGTCTTACTCTGCATAAGCTTGAAAGAGGGTAAACTTTATTAGTAACAAGTAAGGAAGGCTAGGTTCGGGCTTAACCGAACATTTTTTGCTCTTGCAACTTGCAAGGATCAAAGCCGGCTAAACACTTTTAGGTGTTGGCAATATTAAAAATAGTACCGAAAAGGTTCAACTTCATTGATCGACGAAATCGTGAAGGTATTACAGTCGAAATTTAGTATCATATTAACATATTTTGAAGGTCATAGACTCACTTAGATTTATTACTATATTTTATTTCCCGTCAGCGAAAATTATGCTAAAATCATAATATATTGAGTTGATATGAAAAACTTCAACCAAAGCGTCAATTCATTATATTAGGGATATGAGGTTTAGACCAAGATTAATTTATTTATATTAAACGACAAACTATTAATATAATTTTTTAACTCTTCAGAAAACGTATCCCCTTAATTTCATTAAAATATCACATATATTGACCAACCAGGTGGAAAGTCGGAAATCATTATATAGGATATATTGGTGGCAGAGAAATAGAAGGGCTGATTGCATTAATTTTTTGCTCAGTTATACTTGAGAACTTATTTTCAAGCAATTTTATGAATATATAAATATAAACAAATATATGTAGTAAAGTCAGTCGAACGTTTTAAAATCCTGAATATCAGTTATATGGGGTCTAAGTCAAGTTTTCGCCTGATTTTATCCATTTTCGGCACAAAGATACACCGTTATTAGAAAATACGCTCTTTCAATTTCATTAAAATATTGAGCACATTGTCCTAAACATGTGGTTTAAAGCCAACTGAAAGTTCGTAAATCTTTATATTAGGTATATGGGGGCTAAGGGAAGTATTGATCTAATTCAACCCATTTTTGATACAAGTGTTTATTATTATCAAAGAAACATTTTACTCGAATTTCAATAATATTTACCAGTATATCTCTCAGATTGACCGGCAAAAAGTCAGCCATACGCACTGGAGTCCACATATGTGGCGTCTAGGTTATTGAAAAGTTACAGTTTTTGGGTGTAGCATGAAATACTTTGAGGGCACTATTTGTGCTAAGTTTAATCCGTATACATTGATTAATTCTTGATTTGTATACTGGAAAGTAAAATACTCAGATCCAATTTAAAATTGTGTTATATGGGAAGTAGGCTTGGTTTTTGTTTGATTTCGCCTATTTTCATACTGTAATGTCATACGAATTTGGTTGAAATTGGTCGAGTAGGTCCGGAGACATGGATTTGCACCTAAATGTGGGCGGTGCCACGCTCATCGTCCAAATTTGACATCGACTTCTATAAATCCCTCTCGTACCATCTCATGTGTAAAATTTTATGTCTCTTGAGATTTCATCCATTTTCGCATTATCTATAGGTGTTCTTAAAAGATTTGTGCTAAGCGACTTTAATTATTGTAACTTTAGTGGTTAAGGAGATATATACATTAAAGCTATTATAGGGCGGTGCCAAATCCTTTTTTCATAACTTTTAGTCAACAGGTGCTCCATACTACTGGTGCTAAACGTATTTTTAATACGTGTGTTTTGTACTACTTCTTAGGTGTATACATAAATTAACAAATAAGTCTCCCAGACTTAATAATTATACTGCATCTCTCGGGTTAATCACGGGTTTCTTTCTGTTAAAGTTTCTAAGAGTTTGTTAATGCCCAGTTGATTATTCTTTCTAACGCAAAAGCCTTATGAGTTTCATGTGCATGTGTTAGTTTCAGCGATAATTCTTTCAATGTGTTAAAGTTTCGGTAGCAATGGCTTGCAGGGTATTGTGCATGTCATACTGTATATTATACACTTCAAATATCGCATTCTTAAAGTCGGAAATAAAAATTTTACTACTGTGGCAGCTCAGAAGGCGAACAAAAAGAAAGATAGTTGTGACAGCGGAGGGACCAAGTCGCTCAAAGAAGTTATTGAAATTAAATTCGAACAATTAAAATTACCTATAAATTAATAAATAAGCTAAAAGTGTTAAACTATAATTATATCTAGTAATAAACTTAACTAAATTCACAAATGTGGGGGTTCAACCCTAGAGTCAGGGAATTTCACAATGGATGTCTTAAAATGGCGAATCTGCAAAGCTTTTCTAAAGTGCGTGAAAATATAAGAAGAATGCGAAAAGAGACCATTACCGCAATGCACAGATTTATTTTCGAATACGAAGGTAATAGATGAAATAGACAGCGGCTACGCAAATTTAAAGGTTTTAACTACGACGATCACGACGACGGGAAAATAAGTTCTATTTGCAACTTGCTCCAACTGACCTGCAAACAGGAAAATATACAGTTGCATATCCTCCAAAAAAGGGGAGTTTGCTTAGTGCAAACAATAAAGAAGAAGGCGATAATGACGACAATGAAAATGACGATAGTTCCGAAACCGAAGGCAACACAAGTGACTACAGAAAAAGAAAATGCGGCGAATTGGCGTAGAAGCGCAATGGACATCAACATGATCTAAATAAAAAATCAACGAGCAGACAGGAATGAGAAAACGACGATTCTTTTGTATAATTTTTAAGCGGCGATTATGCATCAGAAAACGAGGGCGCAATAATACCGAAAAACAGAAGAGCGCAACTATCACAGTGGTCCAGGTTTGCAATGAATTTTCGCGATGTAGGGGAAACAACGACGGTACAGACAATTTACCAGTGTAAGTTTAGATCAACGAATTCGAGGAGGCAGTAGCTATTATGAAGCGAAATTATTTCTGTCCAATGAAAGGGAATTGTTTCCTAAGAAAAGTTTAAATACATTGTTGAGAACCAGCAAACAGCAACGTACAGCGCTACAATGCATAAACAATTAACTGAAAGGAAAATAAAGAAAAACGAAAGAGTACAAGAATATTTTTTTAAATGATCGAAATCGCTTCACGGGGAAATGTCGAGATTAGTGCTTTCATTCAGTTATGATCGATGGTATAAGAGATTTAAATATATTATATAAACAAAAGCATTTTGTATGGCGCTAATAATATAACGGAATTTAAACAAAAACTAAACGAAATGGTGTGAGTAAAATTAAAATATGAAGAAAACTTAATAGTCAAGAACAAGAAAATAAATAGTGATATAAACAGAGATAAAAACAGTAGAACAAGGAATAAGTAGATTCAGAAAAACAGTGAATAATAGTAAAGTGAAAATGGATATTCGATGTTATAATTGAGGTGTAAGTTGCTTACAAAGCCAGAGAAAAAGGTGTAAAATGTTTCGAGTTCCGTAATTTACAAATTTTAAAAACATGTAAAGTTATAATGACGAAGGAACTAGGAATGACAGATAAGATGTGGTTTGCTTTGTTTGTTTGTAGACTATAACATTTTCAATTTAAATTGTCGCGTCGTGCTATCAAACAGTATAGTCGTTAAAATTATTATTATTCTAAGTGCCATTTCGCCCATTTTTAATATGTCATAATCTGGTCTGGTGGAATCATCGGTCCGTACTTCCTTCGAAATAAAGCTGGTGACACCGTTACTGTCAGTAGAGAGCGATATAGATAGATGATAACCAAAAATTGAGTTCATCAAATTCGTTTCTGCATAAGAAGTCGTGGAGGGCATTTGAATGATGTTATATTTAAAACTTATGTTAATTATATCAATTGTACTTTACCTTAAATAAAAGACATTTGAATTTGTTTCACAATTAGATTGGTTTTTGTTTTTTTGAAAAAAAAATCATATATTGTAACTCTTATTGGAAACCCTGTACATACCTAACAATACTAAAACTACGAATGTAAATATTACAATGTGTTAAAAGACGATACGCAAATTGTATCTGCACCTAGACTACTTCCACTTACAGGGTCCTAAAAACTGTTCGCACCAAATTTGCCACAAAAAATAACAAATGTACATACATATATGTATTAAAGTAAGGATGAAAACTTGTTTTATTTAGTAGTTAAACTATAGAATTGCAATATGTCTGTTTTTATTCAAACCTTCCCTAAAATGGTATAGTTTTAAGTTTTTACATTTATTAATTTCCCCATCATATATCTCAATTCACAAAAATCCAAAGGATTCAAATTCGGGGAAGAAGGGGGTCATTTGCACCACTGCTGAACATTTCTTTATGAACCGGGGCAGATTCTTGTTGAAAACAGTATGTATTATTGTCAAACAGACTAAATATAATACAAGTACATAAGCAGAGAAGTGTCCAGAAGCACTTCCTCCAAATAATATTTTGCGTTAATTTTTACGCCTTTGTCAATGAAAAGAAGAGAGAGTTTTTCTTTTGCTGATAGGTTCCAAACGATAACAGACGTTGTGTTTTGATACCTTCAAAAGCTCTTTTATCAGCTCGAGTCTCACACATACTGGTTGCATAAACGCGGTCCTTTTGGGAGTTGTGGCTTACCTGTAACACAAAAAGTTTTACATCAGAAAACACAATCTCGCAATTTGCGTGCCGCCGCAGTAGCAAATATTATTTCTCTTGTCACTAGCTTTTGTCGCCTTCAATCCCAAATTTTTATTAATAATGTTTCTGATGGTTTTTCGTCTATCGTTGAGATCCTTAGCCATTTGCCTTCCAGAAATTGTACAATTTTTCCTTGTTCGTATAGTCTTCATCAGACTTGGAGTTTTGACCGTGAAACTGCGATCAGGTTTTTTTGATATTTTAACACTACCACTTTTTGCAATCGAGCTACAGTACGTTTCACGAATCTGCGGTTAACATCAAGGCTGTGGAGAATTTTAATAATTTCACTTGTTGTTTTTCCTTTCAACTTTTTCACCAGTTCTCATTTTGGTCCCATTGCTCACAAAAACTGAATACCAATTGATGAAACTTAAAATTGTGTTGCGTATATTCAAAATATACATATGTGACAGAAGCAATGTGTAACGGGAGTTTTAATATTTTTCCGCGAAGCTTCAAACAAGTTCGACAGTTATAAGGGCCTACGCTGTATTGCAAGGCAGTTCGTTGATAAGCATATTTACCAGTATTTAGTACGATTGATTTAACAAACGAGTTCTTCCATGTAGACGTCTGTGATGCAAGCCGTAAGTATACCTCATTCGTAACACATATCAGTCAATATCAATTACGCAAGATTTCCTTTGGATTGCCCAACTCTCCTGGCGTTTTTAGAAGGTGTATGTAAATGCTATACTTCGCGATTTGACAAAAGAAGCAATTGCGACGACGCTTTAATCTCTGCAAACGACAAAAAAGAATAGCTAATTATTTTAGAAATGATTCTAAACTTGTGCCAAGATTATGGAATTCAAATTAACAAAAAGAAATTACAAAAACGAGTAGAATTTTGTAGGCCTTGAAACAATTAGATAGTTTCTTCGGCCTAGCCAGATACTTTAGAGAGTTCATACGGAACTTTACATTGATTGCAAAGTTACTGAATGATTCGAAAAGCAAAATATGATATTTAATATGGGGGACAAATAAAAAAAATAATTCAACACTTCAAACTTTCTTTACTCAAAAAGCAGTTTTAAGCGTTCATAATGGGACATATGAAACACAAGTACACACCGACGCGTCCATAAATGGTTACGGCACTGTTTTATTGCAGAAATCCTCTGATGATGGCCAATAGCACCCCGTATATTATATGCAAAAAAATACGATGAAAGCTGAGCGAAAATTTAGTAGCTATGAACTCGAAGTCCCGCTGTAATATACAATAGGCTCTTAAAAAGTTTAAAATTTATTTATTGGGTCTGCATTTTACCATTATAACCGACTGCAATGCGTTTGCCAAAACACTTGATAAGAAAGAATTATGAACAAGAGTGGCCAGATGGATAATGCTGTTACAGGAGTGCGACTATACTGTCGAACATCGTTCTTTTTCAAGTATGAAGCACGTAGATGTTTTAAGCAGATTTCCGATTTTAACAATTACTATAGATGACGTCACTCAAAAAATCAAATATGCGCAAGCGCAAGCCGATGAGCTGCGACTAATATAAGAGATTCTGCAAGAAAGGGAAAATTATGATGCCTATTTTATGAAGGGTGACATTTTATATAAATTAGTAAACGACTATTAGTTGCTGGTTATTCCCAAAAAAAAAAAATCAAAAAGGAATTATACGACCAGTCTACCTAAAACGGCATTTTGCTTTAAAAAAAAACTAAAGATATCATATCCAAAAAATTATACTTGTATTATCCAAATAGAGTGAAAAAATCCAGAAGCAAAAGATTATTGTAAATTTGTGTCCACGCTAATATTATATTTAATTTCTATGTTTATTTTACCGCTGTATGTTTCCATTCCAATCACGGTTACCGTTTTGGTCCATTTGGGGTTCACATATTCAGTACCTAAGGGCTTGAATAGTTTTGATTCGATTTAGACAATTTTTGGTCACGATATGGCATACTATAAACGCATTGTTCACGCAAAGTTTTACCATTTTCGCACTATACACACATAGAAATATGAGAAGAATGATATGTGCAGAATTTGGTTGAAATCAGTTGAGCAGATCCCAAGATATGGGTTTTCACCTAAAAGTGGGCGGTGCCATTCCCACTGTTTAATTTTGAAGTCGGTTCCTATAAAGTCATCTCATACCATTACAGAGGTAAAGTTTAATGTCTCTGGCGTATTTAGTGCTTGATTTATCGCGCTTTTAATTGTTTTTCACAGTACCGTTATATGGGGAGTAGGCGGAGTTGTCACCCGATTTCACACTGTCGATTGAGGTGCTAAAAGCATTTGCTCTCAGTGAATTTTGTTATTATAGCTTTAGCGGCTTAGGAGATATGCACATTAAATCTGTTAGGGTGCGGGACCACGCCCACTTAAAAAAATTAATTTGCATCTAATTGTGGAGCTTAGTTATGGCAATTCATTTGTTTTTGATTAATGGAGTTTTGTGGGCGTGGCAGTGGTCCGATTACGCCCATCTGCAATACCAACCATCTTACGGTACCAAAAAACATGTGTACGAAGTTTCATAAATATATCTAATTTTTTACTCAAGTTACAGGTTTCACACACGGACGGTCGGACGGACGGACGGACAGACAGTCACCCGGATTTCAACTCGTCTCTTCATCCTGATCATTTATATATATATTTATATATATAACCCTATATCTAACTTGATTAGTTTTAGGTGCTACAAACAACCATTAGTTGAACAAAACTATTATACTCTGTAGCAACATGTTACAAGAGTATAAATACAAGTATATAAGATAAAAAAAATTAAAATTGAATTAATAGCGTGAACGTATATTTCTTTTGTTTGTGGATAAATATATTTAATTTTTTTCTCACATTAAACACCGAACAACCGAAATTTGTCCCAATGAGAACTGAGACAAAATCAAGATCGTCTAAAAAATACATTATACAAGTATTAATAACAATAATTTTCGAAAAGTTGTCAAAGTGGTATTTTTTATTTATCGATTAGAACTAATAAAATAAAAATCGAAAAAATGCAGGTATACATGGGAGATTTTGTCTCACGTTTTACTGGGCCACGACTTGAACTTCAGGCAGCTGCTTAGGTCACTCGTTTAATGCAGTGCATCCGCGACGAACACTCTCTCGACATCAATAACTGCATTCTGGAGTGACTCAAAAACGGTAATCAAATATATTCAGAGTAAGAAACGTCGTTATAAGCTTTTCGGACAGCATAGAATAACAGAGATATTGGCCAATACAAGCATTTCCAATTCCAAGCTCTGTGTAGCCGACGAAACTTTGCGTATAAATGATCAATTTTAGTCCAGCGGCGCGTTGGTTACGTGGTCCACCAATTGCTATAGCAGGATGAGCAAGTTTGGCCCTCTGAACAGGTTATAGTCGTTGGAAGTGTTGTAATTTTTTGGATTATAATAAATTTTCTTGGTTTAAAAGATTGGTAAGAGCCGTTGCCTGGCTTTTACGCTTTATCAACAATTGTCGCTTCCGCGGACAACAAGACCAATGCTATGGTTTAATTGCTAAAGAAATAGAGAATGCCAATCGCCACTTCTGCAGCCTAGTACCACTTTAGGAACAGGTGGATTACCGAGTATCTTCCTACATTGACTCGCTGAGTAAAATGGTACCAACGAACGAAGCCGAAGGGGGCTTGGTGTTCATATGCGATTCTAACGTTTCATGGCGAGTATGGTGCCGAGTGAAGGTAAAGCGAGTGGACATTGGCCTTTATGGCGAGGTGCAACGAGGAGAGAAACGACGCGCATTCTTAAAACTTGCTATTATGGACATTGATTGTGGTGAATCAGATTGATTCACGGTTCGGTGATGGTTGTAAATTTGTGCCCACCCTAATATTATATTCAATTTTTATGTCTATTTTACTATTCCATGTTTCAATTCCAATTTCTTTATTTGCTCTTGAATTGCCTCGCATTCCATTTACATACATATGTATACCTATACCGCTATATAGTTTCTGCTCACATGTTTGTGCGATTTATTTATTTATTTATCAGAGTAACAGTACATTACATTACAAAGTAATACAAATCACAAAGTAATCCGACAGAGGAAAACGAATTTCCTGTTCGTCAGTTCGAGACAAGTACGGCAAGATTCTCTTAACCATGCTTGTTCACCTTAAAACCTAACTTAAAACAAATATAAATAGTTATGTAACAGTACATAAATTTTTTAATACAATAATATTTATTTTAACAACGTCGGTATAACTCCTATTTAAATTATAGACTTAAGTCTTCCTATAACACCTAGAGAATCCACTAATGGGAAATTATAGTTAAGAAAATATTGCATTGATTTTGGTAAGCATCGGCAACAAAAATTAAACCAATAAAACAACAACATTGCAAATATCCGTAACATAATCAACAGTTCGAAATTCGATACTGCCAACTACTATGAGTATCAACCAAAACCAATCGGAAGCACAAAATAGTATGGGAAAGCTGAAAATAACACCCAGTAAAGCTTATAGGGCATCAACTAAATTCAAAATAAGGAAGAAACATGTTCAAATTTGAGAAAGTTACTGCTCTTAAACGTTTAAAACACACACAATTTGTGAGCGTCGTAGCTTTAGTATTAAATTTTTATGATGAGTTTTAATCAATTACCATATATCAGGTAAAATATAGATAATACAAAGTAACTAAATTTCTGTAAGATTGTTCTTTTGATATATTACCTCACCTTCTTCAGATTGGTGCAAACAAAATATAGTACATGCAAGAGATTGTGGTAGATGCTCCTGTTTCAATTGTTTTAAAGCATGGGCGTACATATGTAAATTAAGTTTTAATACTAATTTGCTAAAGCAATTACACTCAATCGCGTTGCGTTTCGAATTAAAATATTTCACATAAGTAGCGATAAATATAAAGAAAAACCAAAAGTAAACATTTTTCAAAAAATTATCAATATTGAAAAGGACTTGAAAGAGGCTGTTTTCAGAAATTAATGCAAAAATTATTTTAGGATCTTTTCTATCTACCACAATTTTCAATCAAATGTGGCTTATCCACTTATTTATATTATTGAGCCAATGCCAAATAAAATAATATTTGATAGAAAATAGGATGTATCTTATTACCATATCTTCTAACTACTTTTTTCTCCGCCGTTTTTCTACAATTGAGCGACAGACCCTGTTATCATTAGCAAATGATACTTTGTGAATACCAAAAAAAGGTTCACCTTGTTTGATTCAGCTTCACTAGGTGAAGACAACTGTTTCAAACGTTCCATGGAGTCTGGGGTGTACCAGGAGATCAATTTTTCGTTGACGCTCACGAAACGACGCCGAAACTCCTTCGCACTATTCAAAAATAGCCTGAAACACTGCTGTGAAGTGGTCTCACGGTTCCGTTTGTCCAGAGTGAGCAAGCACTGCACCCAAGTTAAAGACTGCTTTCTCTTGCACGATATTTCAAACAGAACATGACCCCCGCTCTCTCACGCAACTGCAATTGGTAGTCTGCAAATATGAAATCGTGAAATACTGTCACATTACTTCCAGTAGGCGCACCTTAAGCTTAAGCTTTCAAAACCATGACATTAATATAAAGACCAAAATTCAGCTAACGATCCATAGTAACTCCCAAATCAACAAAGTTAAATACTTGCTCTAGACTATAGGTTTATAAAACATAGAGAGATGGGTGCTAACTAAAAACTCTTAAATTTTAAGGTTCAATGGCATATTATTTCTATTACACCAAGCAACCAAAAAGTCATACACCTTTTATCAGTTGAAGTACAATACATGATTTAAAAAGCTTTACGTCGTCGGCATATAATAAACGTTTGAATACTCTATAACAAGAGATATACAATAGTTAATGATTAACAAAAACAGAATCGGGCCAAAATGACTACCTTGCGGAACATCTCAAGAGACATTAATTGCATCAGAGAGAGTATCACTAAATATCACTCATTGTATTCTATTGTTGGGATTAGTAGAGTTGGCACAGTAATTTGACTTGAAGAATTCTGCAAGCATATTTTAAATAATGTTATTGGCACATTACATGATATATTAATATTTCATTTATTATTTTTCGCCTTCTTTATGCTGGCCCGACGAAAGAGGAGTGATTCCCCCTGGGCCTGGAGTTCTCGAAGCGGTCCCTAGGAAACAACATTTATTTTTCATTATATCCTTCTAGATGCTGAATGAATCTCGATGATTGTTAGGAAAAAACCGGCAAAGCTAATGCCGCTTAATTTTGCAAAACATTGGAAAATTACAGAATTCCTTTGGAAGATTACCGTGGAAAGGGCTACGATAATGGTAGTAATACGAGTATGAGCGATAAATATAGAGGAGCGCAAATCACATCCAACGTAAAAATAAATAGGTATGCACTTTTTTCGCCCTGTAGTGCCCACAAGCTGTACTTGGTTAAAGTCGTCTCGGCAAAATGCTGTCCTCGAGCAAATAACTTTTTTGGTGTCGTTCAAAAATGTTACAATATTGTCAGTGGCAGAACAAAGCGTTGGGAATTTCTAAAATCGAAAATACCCAATTTACTTCACTGTCTTTCTAATACAAGATGGTCTGCCAGAATCGTAGCCATCAAGCCATTTGCGAACCATCTTCCCGGATTGATAAACGCTTTAACGCAAGCTAAAAACCTCAACCTTACGGCAGAAACTCGTCGGAATGTTATTGGAGTTTTGCAATATATGAGCAAATTTAAGTGCGTTTTGAGAGCCTTCATACGGTTTAAAATCTTGCAGTCAATCAATGAAAGAAAATTGGTTCTTCAAGAAATCAATGCACCATAAACGCTGAACTTAGAAATATAGGAAACCTTCTTGTGGATTTGCAATTTCTGCGCGATCAGTGGAAAGCAATTTATTTATAATTAATGCAAAATTGTTGCAGGTAATTTAGAGCATGTCGAGTCGATGTTACCAATAGCAAGAAAACAAAACACGGAAACGACCTACATGAAGAAATTGATGAAAATTGCGGTAGAGAAGAAATTGCATTCAAAAGAAACACTTTCTATGTCATATTGACAGCGTTATCTATGGAATGAAGACAATATTCGCCGCAGTGAGGGACATAAACGTTAACTTTGGTTGCACCGAAGCTATAATACCCTTCACAAATACAAAGGCTTTAAACAAGAACTTGATTCCGATCGTTCAATTAGTATGGCAGCTATATGCTATAGTGATCTGATCTAAACAATGTTTCGGAGATTATATTGTTGCTTTAGTTAATAAATCATTTTCTTCGCTACAAAAAATGTTGCACAAAACTATTCCGTTGATGTATCTGATAAGTTGTCCAATGAAAATATTCACCTTAGACACGTGATTTATACATTATTAATTTTCAAAATCATACAAAACAATGCAAAGTATTTAAATACAAGTTGTCATTTGTAAATAGGTTGTCTAACCATTGTGGAATCACGTGACATCTAAAAGAGAGGACAAAGCTATTGTTCTCCTTTTTGAAAAAAACCACTGCCAGTCTAAGAGAAGCTGTTGTTTAAAAAGGGATATAAATACCATACGGGTTAGCACGGACGGACGGACAGACAGTCACCCGGATTTCAACTCGTCTCTTCATCCTGATCATTTATATATACATAACCCTATATCTAACTCGATTAGTTTTAGGTGATACAAACCAGAGAACTTAAAACAACTTTTAAAACAACTTTTAAGTTCTCTGTACAAACTACCGTTAGGTGAACAAAACTATTATAGTCTGTAGCAACATGTTGCGAGAGTAATAAAATGTTGGGACCCGCCAATATGTATGATTAATGGAGATGTTTGCTTAATAAAGCGTCCGTTTAATAGAGCTTTCACTGTAATTCTTTTTGAGAGCCTACCTTGGTAATCCAGGTAAAATTATCTCTGATAGAGGTTTGGCATTCACGACTGACGATTTTCGGGAATATCTTTGATCAAAACGCTAAATTGAAAGATTAAACATCACAGTAATAGCAGTTTTACCGAAACTAAGCATCGAAGATGCAGCGAAGTGGTGTTATGTCGACCGGCACTAAATTCCGCATTTCATCAAAGCATAAATAATGATTGGAATATATGCTAAAAGTAGTTGATTTTGCGCAAAGTGCCGACTAGAGCTGAAGGGGCAGATAAATGAACAATTGTGTGTACTTTTCCATCACTGAATCAAAACCACTTTTAGTAATTTGAGAGCTTACTCTCTCCAAAATGAATCCACTCAATAAAGTACTAAAAGTGTAGGCAAACCAAATAAAAAGTTTTTTTTTACTCTTTAAAGACATCCAAAATAGGATATGCATATTAGAGCAGCGAATGATAATTTACAACGTTCAGTTGTGAGAGCTTCAGTGTGTACAACATAGCGGGTTATGCAAGATAGGAGTTAGGAAAATCTCATAATCACCAATTTGATTAATTAAATTAAATTTTGACCCCGTAGAAAATAAGAATTGATTATATTTAAATTTGTCTAATCTCAATAGTAACTGCACTCCGTTTATTTCAAATTATGAATTTGCATATATGTATAATATTTGCAAATCATAGTCAGAGGAAGTTGAATTGGGAAATAGTTATAAGTATGTATCTACATTTATCGCACGGTAATTAGTGTCATTATTTATATGACAGTGATATGATAGATTTCAATATGCTGTTAAGACCCTTTACGATGGTTAAGACTAATAGTAAAATGCATAAAATGCTGATGCGGCCGGATGTTTCAACTATTGTAGTTCACACATAACATAACCTTCTAGCAACTTTAGTTGCCTGTAAATTAGCTTAACACATACAACATATATACATATATGTGCTTGTAATCATCGCTTTCAGCATTGTAGCTTTAGTGCTATTGTTAATAAGTTAATATTATATTTGTGGCTTTTATTGTTCCTACAAAGCACTTAACGTCAAACCTTCATACACCTATTCGTTTACTCTATTCGCAGCCTATTTCATATTCACATACATACATACGACCGGTATGTATACAAGGTGTGTTCCAAAGTAAACATGACTTTTAAAAAAAAGACAGAACAAATTGTTTTATCGGCAAAATCAATTAATTTTATTCAAAATAGTCTCCTTCTGCTTTAATACAGCTTTTTGTACGGTCCAAAAGTATGTCGAACGAGTGTTTTAGCTCGTTGCCCGGTATGGCCGCCAGTATGCCGGTGTAAGCCTTTTGAATGGCCTCCACGTCTACATAACGCCTTCCTTTCATCGGCAAATGCAGTTTTCCGAAAAGGTAGAAGTCGCACCGTGCCATATCAGGTGAATTAAAATTCAGATTGTTAAAATGTGATTTTTGGTCCAATAATCGCCCACAAGCGTCGATCGATTAGACATTTAACTGTGGAAAGGGCACAAAACATAAGGCGAAATCGGTAAAATTGTCGGGCGAATCCATTCTTCAATCCAGAGAGTAGTAAAAAATTATAAATTGACGAAGAGATTTGCGTCACAAGTGTTTTGCAATCTGTACAGCAAAACCCTAAGCTTACTTACTTATACTAGAAAAAAGTACGAAAAATCAATTTGTGATGATACCGTGCGGAAAATTCTCAAAAAGGCTAGTTGTCGTGGTAGTTTTGCAAGTATAAAACCTTTCATTTCGTTGATAAATAGACAGAAGCGACTTGCTTTCACCAAGCAATATTTATATAAGCCACGAGATTTTTTGACAATTTTTCGAAGACGAAAGAACGTTTTGTATATTAGACATCAAATCGCGTCAGTTGGTGTGGCGAAAAACTTTTACAGAGCTTAATGAAAGAAACTTGATAACAACGATGAAACACCAAAGAGGCGATGTAATGATTTGGGGGTATATGGCGAGCAACGGAGTGGGTCGAATGGAGTTTATTGAATAAAATATGTATTTTATAAAACCATTTATATTAATATTTTAAAAACTAAATTGAAGCAAAGTGCCGAGTAATGGGGTCTAAGCAACGATTACTACTTCCTTTTCTAAGCAGATATTTATACTCTCTCAACCTGTTGCTACAGAGTATAATAGTTTTGTTCACCTAACGGTTGTTTGTGTTACCTAAAACTAATCGAGTTAGATATAGGGATATATATATAGCTGTGTTCACAAAAATAGCAGTGCGAGAAATGCAATCAAGTAATGTTATTTTTTTTCAAGTTCCGTTATGATTATTCCAACTTCTACGCATTGTTGTTGTAGAATGGAATGTGTATAAGGAAGAAATGAAAAAATCCCGTTAGATTTGCGAGATTTAAGCAAATGAACAACTCTTTTTGCCAGAAGCACCAGTCTTTGGCTGTTCATTAAAATAGCAATGCGTATCTTGATATGCCAAAAAAATTTTGTTAAGACGTTGAATTGATAAAAAGTTGGTTTTGTGTTAGTGACTATTATTGACATTAGAAAACACTAAAATAAATTTATATTTTTTAACTTAGTGGGCAGGGGCAAACATTGTACTCCTGAAAAAAGATATATTATAGAGCAACTAAGAAACCTGGGAAAAACATATAAAGACATCCAAGAAATATGTGGATGTTCAGCTAAAATGACCCATAATGCTTTAAACTTTAAAAAAATGCCCGAAAATCGTGGTATCCAACGTAAAACCACGCCTCATGAGGACCGATCTATTGTGCGATATAGCAGGGCGCAGCCTTTTGCATCGTCCAGCAAGATAAAAAATGTCTTAAGCTTGAATGTTAGTGGCGTTACTATTCGGGGACGTCTTAAAGAACAAAATCTCAAAGCGTGCCATCCACGAAAAGTTCCACTGTTAGCCACCAGACATGTCAAAGCACGTTTGGAGTTCGCCCAAAGTCACCTTAGTTGGCCCATTACAAAGTGGCGTAATATTTTATGGAGTGACGAAAGTAAAATTGTGTTATTTGGTGGAAAGGGCTCCAGACAGTATGTCAGACGTACACCTAACACAGAGTGCGATCCTAGGTACACTTTGAAGACAGTTAAACACGGCGGATTGAGTATTATGGTATGGGCATGTTTTTCTTACAGTGTAGTGGGTACTATATTCATGATTAATGGGATCATGGATCGATTTGTATATGTTAACATATTAGAAAATGTTATGTTTCTTTATGCCAATTGGGAAATGCCACTATAATGGAGGTTTCAACAAGATAACGACCCCAAACATACAAGCAAACTGGTCAAAAGCTGGATGGCATCAAAGCGGATCGATCTTATGTTATGGCCTGCGCAGTCTCCGGATTTAAATCCAATTGAAAACCTATGGGAAGATGTTAAACGATATGTTGCAAATCCAACAACTCGATCACACCTTTGGGAGGTTGTTCAAAAATCATAGGAGCGGATCCCTGTCAAGCGCTGCCAGGACTTGGTGGATTCTGTGCCTCGCAGATGCCAGGCCGTAATAAAAAATAATGGGTACACGACTAAGTACTAACCCAAGCAAACAAATTAAAATAGTTTTTTGGAGTTCAACAATGTTTTTTTCAACTAATTCCACTGTTTTCATTACTCACTGCTATTTTTATGAACAGCTGTAAACAGCCCTTTTTGTTTAAATTAATAATGTAAAAACAATTAACAACATTTGAATAACAAATTGATTTGTTTTTGTTTAAAATAATCACACAGTTAAAACAAAATTAAATTTGTGAACATTCATTTACTTTTTTATATATAAAATTAAGTTTAAAGTTGCAGCTCTTGAGCACTGCTATTTTTATGAACACAGCTGTATATAAATGATCAGGATGAAGAGACGAGTTGAACTCCGGGTGACTGTCTGTCCGTCCGTCCGTCCGTCCGTCCGTGCAAGCTCTAACTTGAGTAAAAATTGAGATATCTTTATGAAACTTGGTAGACATGTTTCTTGGTACCGTGAGACGGTTTTCGCACTTTAACATAGAAATATAAAAAGAACGTTATGCACCGAATTTGGTTCAAATCGGTTAAGCAGATCCCAAGATATGCGGTTTCACCTAAAAGTGGGTGGTGCCACGCCCACTGTCTAATTTTGAACGCGCTTCCTATAAAGTCATCTCATACCATCCCAGAGATAAAATTTAATGTATCTGGCATGTTAAGTGCTTGATTTATCGCGCTTTTAATATTTTTTAACAGTACTGTTATATGGGGAGTGGGCGGAGTTGCCACCCGATTTGAACTATTTTCACAATGTAGGTAGAGGTTCTAAACACATTTACTTCCACTGAATTTTGTTATTATAGCATTAGCAGCTTAGGAGATATGCACATTAAACTTATTACGGGCGGCACCACGCCCACTTTAAAAAAAAAAGTTAACTGCAGATGCCCCTCCCTAATGTGATCCTCTGTACCACATAACAGTCTTGTATCTTATTGCGGAGCTTAGTTATGACAATTTATTTGTTTTTGATTAATGGCATTTTGTGGGCGTGGCAGTGGCCGATTACGTCCATCTGCAGTACCAACCGTCTTACGTTACCAAGAAACATGTCTACCAAGTTTCATAAAGATATATAAATTTTTACTCAAGTTACAGCTTCCACGGACGGACGGACAGACGGTCGGACGGACAGACGGACGGACAGACAGTCACTCGGATTTCAACTCGTCTCTTCATCCTGATCATTTATATATATATAACCCTATATCTAACTCGATTAGTTTTAGGTGATACAAACAACCGTTAGGTGAACAAAACTATTATACTCTGTAGCAAAAGGGTGCGAGAGTATAAAAACAAGGCGGTGCGCTTATAAATTTAGAGATAATTTTTATAAAAAAAAAAACTTTAGCAACAAAAACAATTCATATTATTGTATATATGCAGCACTTGCATTCACTTATTTAGAGAACGTTACATTTTTAAAATGTTAATTGAACAAGTATGTAATTTTTTTTGGATGTTATTCAATCTAGGAGAAATAACATGCTCCTTAACATCAGCACCAGCAAAAATATTGTATCTTCACCGATAAACATATGTTTTCAACTGCTGCTTTTCACAAAAGCTGCGAAATATCATATGTGTGACAATGCCAGATTATTTTGTTTACGAAATCTTTTTATGCAATTAACCGGGGGAAATTAAAGTATATGTTTTTCAATAACACATATTGTTAACCAAGTATGCAGGGAAACCAATTAACCAGGTTCAATTAAGCGGGAAAACATACACGTATTTCGTTTGGATATTATACAATTTACGAGAAATAACGTGCGATTCCATATTCCCTAATTTACAGCAACGCACAGAAGCGCGGCCAAACATAAAACGATGACGTAATCTTAATTATTTGCTTGTATACGTATAAATATAAAGTTCATACATACAAAACATGAACATATATATGTGCATATGTATATAATATAAAGAGTGCGCACGAATCGTGCTACAAAAACAAACCGTAACAACTTTTTGTGTGTGAAATCGACCTATTTTTTTTTAATTTGGCAGGTTATTACTTATATTTTTTAAAAATTAATGCTTGGGATACCGAAAAGACGGTGTAGATAGTGCAGAGGTACCACGCTTTGCAGTCCGTCATTCTCGTCCAAAAGGAATTCAGACAGAATTTTGGTGGCACTCTCCCGAGTAGATGGACTATTATGAGGTTGGTAAACATGTTTGCCGAATCTGGAAGTATCGCAAGACCGTACCATTGAGATCCGTATGTTCGCGCTCAAGAAACAATCGCGGCTGTTGCGTCGTCAATTCAGGCAAATCCAAGAGTTTCGATTTGCAACTTTTCAGCGCAACTTGGAGTTAGCAGACGGTCATTACAACGAATAATTCGTTATGACTAAAACCTGTTTCCGTACAAAGTTCAAATAAAAAGCCTGTTAAACCCTCTAGATTTGCCTATTCGCCTATAACTTTGCCAATAAATGATTAAATTCACCGAAGAAAGCAATAACTTGATAAATTGCCTGTTTATGTTTCATGACGATCTAAACGGAAAGGTAAACAAGCAAAATTGCCGTATATAGAGTGAGAACGAGTCACTGTGTGGTGCGGAACTTCACCAAAGTATATTTTGGAACATACTTCTTTGAAAAAACGGTATAACTGTAACTGTCAATGGGCACCGTTATTTTAAGAATTTTTTTACCCAGAACTGCGCCGAAGTCGTATCCCTTTCAATAGCGTTTGGTTCCAGTAAGATGGGGCAACTGCACACAGAGCCAGACCGTTCATTGCGTAGCTTCAACGAAAATTTGAAAAAAAATTAATATCAATAAAATCCACTTTCCTCTGGCCCCCAAGGTCACCTGACCTGACTGCACCAGACTCTTTTTTAGGGGGTTATGTTAACCAAAAGGTATAAAAAATAAAACCCAGAAATCTGACTGAATTGAAGCAGCCAATTAAATCGATAATCGAGCAATCCCGGCTTCAACCCTTCAGGCTGCAATGAATAATTTTCTAATTAGGTGTCGCATATGCGTGGCTGAGCATGGAGGTTATTTGCGTTCCATAACTTTTACAAATAATTAATTATGTAAAATAATAAAAAATTTGCTATACAATAAAAACAAAAAACTAAATGTGATGCATTGAATGAAAAAAAAAGTTTTTACGGTTTGTTTTTGTAGCACGATTCGTGAGCCACCCTGTATAATTAGCATGTAGTAAAATGTTGCTTTAGTTATGCTTTTAATTGTGGTTTGCAAATTATATTTCCCACATCATGTATTTATAGTATATGCTTTCTATATTTTTTTCTTATTGATTTACTTCTTGATAAGTTGGTGTATTAAATTAGCTGCTTCCTTAGCAAACTTTGCGGTTGAAAGTCAATAATATTATTTTTATAAATATGTATTTAAGGGATGTAAGGAATGAAGGTTGAAGATTGGACATTTTCTTAGGGTATGAAACTTTATTCTTTCATGTGTATTAAAACGTTAAGGTTAGTGGTACTTATTGTTCGTATTTATTTTATTTTAAATATAAAAACAAGTTTTATTTTTGTTAATTTTATATTGATTATAGCAAAAATAATAGTTCTGCTTTGTAGGTTTGCTTTGGGATTCTCGTCGCTAATATTAAATTTCCTAAGTTTAGGAAAGTGTATGAAGCTCTGTATGGGAAAGTTTATGTTTTTTACTAGCCATGGTTTTAATAGTATTGTAGGAGAGCTCAGTTATTAACAAAGCTATCGAAGCAAAAAGTACCTAGGATTCGTTCTAATTCTAACCTTTGGACCTGGAATATCGAGGTACTACTGCTTTGAAACGTATATATAATATATGCTTATATGGGAGGAACCCTGTGTCAACTTGACAAATGGTGTGGTTGACAGACAATAAACTGTCATCATGTATTCATATGGACAGAAATCAAATGCAAACACGTTCAGGCTATATTAAATATAAGGAGGCTGTAGTCCTAACGAACCTTAACTCAACTTCGTCGACTGCTCGAAATTGTACAAAACTTTAAGCTGAAAGCAAAAATCAATGAAATAGACGAAGCTCTGTATTAAATCGCTAGAAGAAAAAAGTCGCAGGGAGCCAAATCTGGTGAATACGGTGGTTGAAGCATGATTACGGTTTTGTTTTTGACTCCTGAGTGATACTAATGCGACATTGCTTTTGATCAAAATATTCCAAAAAATTGAATGGCATGAGCCGATTGATATGCTAACATCTTCTGCAACTTCCCTTATAGTGGTTCGACGATTTTCAAGAACATTTTTATTATGTTTTGATGGCGCATCTCCAGGATGCTAATCGTCATCAACATCTTCTCGGCCCCTTATCAACACTTATTTGAGAAAAAGTGGACTCACCGAATGACACAGTCAAAATTTCAAGTGCCTTGGATCACTTTATACCATTTCTTAACTCAAATAATACATATTCTTTAATCCATTTCTTCCAAAAGTCAAAAATCGAAAAGCAAACAAAAGCGTGACTAACCTTTTCTGTTGTTAAAAACAAACTACTAATCGAAATTGGCTCCTAATGCAAGCACATGAAACATATGTGTCCGATTATAACAAAACAAAATATCGATAATCGAATGTACACAACCCGGGAAAAATCAAAATTAATTTTTTTTTTGAACACACCTCGTTCGTGCACACGGTAAGGCTGTTGTTTGGAAGCGACTATGCTTGCTCGCTGTACTCATTCTCTTCATTGCTTGTCTTCGCATGGCTGAGCATTAAAAATCAACGTCAGTTAGCCAACACGCTGCTTAGGAATAAATTGGAATGCCCACTTAAGCGGGAACTACCCATTAACCATGCAGTAGTGGCAAGAAAAAGTTTGCAACATATCTATCCATCTGAATTACACAGCATATAAAATGATTGCATTACAAATAGGCTGAGGATAATAGGTTTGCTTTTTAATTTTATACCATTTTTTTTTTAATTCACGAAACTAGCAGAAGAGGACGAAATTAACATAGTTACTGTCACTTGTGTAAATGAGTTCACCTTTATTTGAAATTTCATTTTGAATTGGAGCTTATATCATTTAGGATTTTTGTATTATAAAAATTAGAAATTTGTTAAATAATGATGAAGATTAAAAAATGTTATTGTGTGAACAAATTAGAATTGAACGTATCGATAATATATTATATATTATATGTAAATGTACATATACATATTTGTATATTATTATATTATAAATATGAATGCAATGTTTATTTCGCTTTCACGGTGACACCACTGAACTGATCATTATGAAGCTTGGTACACATCTATATACATATATAAAGAAGGATGTGTATATTATATTATGAAGTCGATAGACTTAGAAACTATTTTACCGATCAATATTATATTAGGTAAAGTAAAAAGTTCGTTCGGTTTTTTATTGATTTTTCAAAAGATGATAACTTTGTGTACATTTGTCCGATTTAGGTCAAATATGCGCCGTTTTGTTCGTAAACTTGTTGCCAACGAGATGCCAACCTCATTATACCCCTCTCGTAGAAGGCTGCGTCCCTATTGGCAAAAAACTCGGAGAACTACTTTTCACAGGCCTCTCTTGAGGCCAACTTCTCACCATTAAGCGCGTTCGTCATGAACAGGAAAATATGGTAATCACTTGGTGCCAGGTCCGGGTGCGTTAGGACCTCCCATCCGAGCTCCAGGAGTTTCTGGCGCATCACCAAAGACGTGTGTGGCCTGGCATTGTTCTGATGGAACACAATTCGGCCGCTGTTGATCATAGATGGCCTTTTCTCGATGAGTGCTGCCTTCAAGCGGTCTAGTTGTTGGCAGCAGAGGGCTCAATTGAGCGTTTGGCCATTGGGAAGCAGCTCGTAGTAATTTCTTGCGAATCCAACACGAAACACGTAGCAAAACCTTCCTGGCCGTCAATCCGGTCTTGCCCACCGTCTGGGCCGCTTCCCCGAGCTTTGACCACGACCGTTTGCGCTCGATATTGTCGTAAGTGACCCATTTTTCATCGCCAGTCACAATCCGCTTCAGAAACGGGTCGATTTTGTTGCGATTCAGCAGCGATTCGCAGATGGAAATTCGGTCCATCATGTTTTTTGCGTTAGTTCGTGTGACACCCAAACATCAAGCTCCTTTTTGAATCCAAGGTTATGCAAATGGTTCCAAACGGTTTATTGGCTTATCTTTAGTTCCTCAGCAATTAAATAAGTGCTCACGTGACGGTCTGTTTCCACTATTTCCATTATTTTATCGCAATTTTCGACGACAGGCCTCCCGACGCGTGGTGCATCTTTGACATCAAAATTACGGGAACAGAACCTAGCAAATCACTTGCCCATAAACTAAATTAATGTTTTCAGCCGCTTTGGCTGCTTTTTCGCTTTGATCGAAGAAAAATTGTAAAATATAGCGAATTTTCTCTTTGTTGGTGTCCATCTTTGACGAGCGCTCACAACAAACTGAGTAAATCAATCGAAAAACTGTCAAAGACAAGCTTTTAGCGCGAATAAACACGTTTTCAGCGCCGTATAGTATGACATGATGCGACACGTAACACTAGTACTATGGACAATAACGCCATCTCTTAGATAAAAACCGAATGAACTTTTTACTTGACCTAATATAATATATGTATAATATAAAAATTTCAACTAGTTTTTTATGTAAAGCAATAAAGTAAATAAAACTTTCGCAGTGAGCGAACAAAATGACATAGATGTCGGGTAAATGAAAACATAAACTTTTGCGAAATGTCAATTACCAATTTGACAGTGATGTTGTAACGGTTATCTAATCGCCGCATAGGTGGTAAGATTCAAGTTGGTTGTAATCGAAGTCATCTAACGATAAACGCAGACAACGTACTGTTTCGACAGGATCGGACTCTAGAGAGAGAGGTGTTAGATGAGTGGAATTAATTGGGCATTCGAAAAGGTGATTAGGGTCATGCGGTAACTCATTGCTGAATTCTGGATAAGAAGGAGTTCAACTCGAGTCTGTCATGGATGGTAGTTTCACTCCAACTACGGTTTCTGCGAAATAATCTCAAGGGAAACTGCTTAGAGATTGCTTGTGTTCCTTGACCAGAAGCATGAAGGGTTTACTATGGACAGTATATATCTGATATGTTCGAAATCTTTCCGTCTGCGTTTCACTACATCTTGGCGACCATATCGCCTTAAGCGTAGTTGATGATCGGACGGCCGATTGCCTTGTATGTTGCCAACAATGTTCCTTTGTCTTTTGCCCTGGAGGTGCTGACTAGCGACTTGTTGCGGTTCCGGACTTTAGCATTATTCGTGGTTATATATAGAGTGAAGGGGCACAAGCTGTCGAATGTAACGCATAAAATCTTAGGGTTGTTGACTATTGGAATCTTAACGCTATCGACTGTGATATTAATATCCAGTCTGTACTCCTTCGTACAGTTCGTTAATATGGTGGCGATTTCATTGCCTGACGTCAAAACTGTACAATCGTCTGCATATGAGGTGATGGAAATTCCCTCTGATGGTTGAGGGAGTCTCACAATATAGAAGTTAAGCCGTAGCGGGGAGAGGACACCACCCTGCGGAACCCACTGTTTAATTCTTCTTAACTTAGAATTTTTACCTCGAAACTGGACTGATCTTTGCCGACTACTCAGATAGTTCTTGACAATTTGACAATCTTTTGTAGTGATGAATTCTTGCCTCACCTTCAAACCGAAAATTGCAAAGGGGGTGTTTAAACATATTCGATTGGCTTGAAGAAAAGAAGGGTGCGCATGTAGCTAAATATAATTGACATCAAAGGTTTATAACATATGTATGAACATATTTTCCAAATGTGAACTGAAAACCCAAAGAACGAGGGACTCCAAACTAGAACTCGAAAGAGTCACCGAGAAATATAAGTAATATTGTATTTCTGAAATTATGTATTATATTATATTATATACATTAGGCTGATTCAAAAAAAATATTTAATTTTTTTTTTCGAAATCCTCACGTAAAAACTTTCGTGGAGATGTAAAAAGACGCCTGTGAAAACCAGAACCCTTAATAATAATATTAAGAGGTCGCGCATCGCAGATTTCTATTTCCCATTTAAATAACACGGAAACAATTTTTCTTTAGTCTTTTAATTTTGCAACTCTGAACCGGTTTAAAGGATTGTTGAACCAAATTATATTCTTATTGGAAATTTGACGCTCTACAAAAAAGTCTTTAGAAAATTTAAAAAAAAAAAAATTAGTAAAAAAAGATGTGATTTTTTTGTAATTTTAAGTTTGACCTTGAATATCTCCTAAGTGGTTAAGATAATCAAACATTTTCTGAAGACTTTTTTGCAAGAGGCTGCTTACATATTAAGCTTAGTACATGTTTAATGGGACTAGCTAATTTGCACAAACAAATATTGATATAATTGCGTGGACGAAAACATAGCGGTAGCATAAATGTACAAAGCAAGAGCAAGCAAGCAAATACATATATATGTAAGTATGTACACAAAGCAAATACAATTGTGAATGACTTCTAATGCTTGCTCTTGAATATTTTAGGCAAATAAATAGAGAACAAGAAATAGTAAAAAGTGTATTATAACATATGACCGTATAATGCATTGGTTTGGCAGGTAGAAGTGCTAGCTGTGAATTGGTCGCCGAATGATTCCTTTCGTTGTTCGAATGTCCACCACACGCACTTTAGAGTCCTT
This sequence comes from Bactrocera oleae, assembly GCF_042242935.1. Lineage (NCBI taxonomy): Eukaryota > Metazoa > Arthropoda > Insecta > Diptera > Tephritidae > Bactrocera > Bactrocera oleae. The sequence continues at coordinate 31,933,941 of NC_091537.1, forward strand.
TCCTGAAATACAGTTTATAACTCTTCCAATGTGCCATTTTTGAGGTGGTAAGTTGTCTTCATAACCATTGAGTTGTTGTTGATGTTTGGTCGCTCCGAAAACCACTTTGATCGAACTTGAAGTTCGTTGATGTATTCATTTGACCATCTGTTCCATAACATCTGTTTAATGCTTGTGACCTGATTCCATCGTTGTACGTTGCTGATGTTAGCTGACAATCTCCGCTCTGGGAGTTCCCTAAGTGCACTACCAATAATAAAATGCCGCGGAGTTAATATTATATAATACTTCATAATCGTTTGGATCCGATGACATTGGTGTTATTGGCCGAGAATTTAACACAGTTTCCATCTCAACCAGGACTGTTGTTAGTTCGTCGGCTGTGAGTCTTGCATTTTTGATGGTGTGATTGAGGTGGCCCTTAGTCGAGTTGACTGCTGCCTCCCAAATACCGCCGAAATGAGGTGCTCTGGGAGGAATTAAATTGAAATTCAAAAATTCATTAGCACAATATTTTATAATCGCATCCTTGTTTTCGATTTTAAATAAAAATTACTTTAATTCAGCTAGTTTGTTGCAAGCACCCATAAAATTTGTTGCGTTATCGCAAAAGATGTCAGAGGGTAGACCTCTTCTTCCAATCATGCGCTTCAATGACGCTAAGAATGCGTCCGTGGATAGATCCGATACTAGTTCGATGTGAACCGCCTTTGTCGCTAAACAAACGAATATCTCAGTGTACGCTTTATAAGGTATTTTGCCTCGAATACGCAAATATGCGTTGACTGGTCCGCAGAAATCAAACCCGCAGCGCGCAAAAGGGCGAGATGGAGTTTATCGCTCGACAGTAACTGTCCCAATACTTGGTTCATCAGCTTCGGCTTGTAACGGATACAATGGGTGCATGATCTGACGATGCGTCTTGCTAAATCGCACGCATTGACTATCGAAATCTGAAGTCTTATCAGTGCTACGAGTGCCTTTGGTCATGCATGGTAGTGTTTCCGATGTAGATGGCGAACGTAATGCACAACAAATTTGCATTTGCCTGCAAACAGCATGGGGTGCTTCCTTTCTTCTGGAATATCTGCTGATTCCAATTGACCCCCAACTTTGAGTATTTGGAATCCTTCGGTATTTTGCTGCTGATTCACAATTTCCAAAATGTAGTTGGTGCTAACAATTGTATTGAATGCTGATTTTCGTTTCTCCCTATTGACAACTTCCATGTCGATATCGTCGCAGCTGTCCTTTGGCCATTTATCTGAGTTTTCGTATAGAAACTTTGGTCCGGTGTACCATATTAAATTAACAAATTCGTTTACAATACATCCTCTAGAGGCAGCATCCGCCGGGTTACAATACAGATGTTACCTTGGCTGTCGGTACCTAGCGTGGTCAAGGAACCATTAATAGCTGAAGCCTTATCAACTAAACTTCTTAGCTGAATGCCATTTGGTTTCATAACTTCTGGTAAATCAAATAACAAATTTATTCCTTCCAAAAAAATTAGTGTTTTACTGTCATACCGTACCTTCAACCGTTCTAACGCCTTCGGATAGTTTTCATTTGTCACTTGAAACGCATTTACAGTTTCTAAGGCTTGACCTTCGAGACAATTTCGCAAATGGTTAAATTTTTCAATGTTAGTTAAATTGAACTCACGATCAATTATTTGCTTGAACGAGGTGATAAAATTTTGATAATTTGAATATTTGCCATCAAACATAGGAAGCTTAAGTAGTGGAAGTTGGAAGTTTTGAACTTGATTGTACACGCAAGTTGTTTCCGAAAGTGAAACGTTGTTATCTTCTGCCAGTTGCGATTGGATAATCAATTTAGTTGTGATGTAAAGTTCTTCCAGGTCAGCACGTCCTCTATCATCAGCATCCAATCTTTCGATGTCAGTTTGAATTGAGAGAATCTGCTTAAAATAGGACTCCAGGATGCCCAAACGGCATTTGTCTTCCGCAGCTGAAAGAGCCTTTCCACCTGGTCGCAAGCTGGCGTCGACGATATTTTTAATGCGCATAATATTTCTTGGTGCTGGCGCATTGTTGTCTTAGCTCATCTAAAGACATTGCAGAACAGGATCTTGTATGTGCTTTATAAAGGCTTCAAAACTATTTTAAATAACAATACTTCTACTTCTAGTAAGTAGTTAAGCAATAAGTGATTAGTTAATTTTACCGCAAAAAATGTATCAAACTAAGTTATATGTATGGGTATGAAACGATCATACAAATATGAGCTGCAAGCAGTGGTAACGATGAGACCAGAGATAAAGAGATGCCCTACTCGTCTCTCACTGGAAATTAGAGCGCAATTGATAAACGTCAAAACCTACTGAACTCAAGCAACTGTCAAAGTTCAGTAGGTCTGACGTTTAGCAATTGGAAAAAGAGGGACGGCCAGATTAAAATCCTACAGAAAAATATGTAAACAGAGAGATTTGTGCTGCTGTTGAAGATCACTAACAAAAATTGGAAAACAATGAAAATGAAAGAAAACGCGAAATTGAAATGTATGTGATGATATCTTTTATGATGTCATGCGAAGTGGTATTGATTTTCAATTGAAAATTTTTAAAAACATTTATTAATTGAGAGCTAATACATTTGTTCTTTTGATTACGTATTGAAAGTTCAAAAATCAACTGTTTAATATATCACAAAATCACAAAAAAAGAGTATAAAAAGTTTCTGCATATGTTTAACGGATACATGTATAATAATATTTAATCTTTATAAATGATGGGTATTTTAATTTAAATTCCCAAAAATTATTATTTTGTCCGATCTGGCTACAATGGATAATGTTATAAAAAACGCTAATTTTGAGGCGCTCTCACACTGGAAAGAGTTGGGCATCCCATTATCCCTGGATGAGACTTAGCAGCGGCAAACTGGTGTGCTGTGCTGTGTGCGAGCAATGCTGGTATATAATATATTATTGTTATTAAGAAAAAGAGAAATATAAAAAATGGGTACGCAGCATTGGAAGAGGCTGCTTACATATTAGGCTTAGTACATGTTTAAAGGGACTAGCTAATGTGCAAGTTAGCACCAAATAAGCTATCCCTCCCTAAAAATATCAAACTCCTAACTAACTAAACGTAAAGTGCAATACGACTCTTCACCTGAAGGCCATATTGCACGCGCAATAAAAAAGTGCTGACCGAACACTTGTTTCCCGTGGGAACGGAATGTCAACCGTTTCCCGTAAACAACATCGGCAGCGCTGCTTTAGAAGTTAAGCTTAATGTTAAGTAAAAATAGAATTAAGATTCAGTGTAATTATTATACTCATAAATAAAGGACTTATGCTCCATTGAAAAAATATTTTTTTACGGGTTTTATTAAAAGAAAACCTAACTGGCGCCCGAGCAGTTAGTTTCGGTAATTCCAATGAAGAAAAGCGGTCCGCGTGTGAAATAAAATATATTAAGTGCCACAAAAAAGTGCCACGTAAATAATAAGGAACCTTTAAATAAAAAGAAAAAATATATTAAGTGCCACAAAAAAAGTGCCACGTAAATTATAAGGAACCTTTAAATAAAAAGAAAAAATATATAAAGTGCCACAAAAAAAGTGCCACGTAAATAATAAGGAACCTTTAAATAAAAAGAAAAAATATATAAAGTGTCACAAAAAAAGTGCCACGAAAATAATAAGGAACTTTAAAAAAAAAAATAAAATAAAAAAAATAAATAAATATAAAGTGCCAAGAAAAAAAGAGGAAATAAAATAAACCACCGTGGGACAAGTATTGTCATTTCCAAGATAGAGGAAGTGAACAATACCAGCGAATCAACAAAGGAAAAAATTACCGACTAAAAAGTGTGAAGAAGGAGGCCCCTGAGTAGCAGACGCAAAAAGGACGACGAGGGAAAAGACGTCAGCCGCTTCACCAGAACGATGATCCTATTATTGTAAGTTTTAAATATATATAAATAATAAAATAATAAATAAATTCAGAAAAAAGAGAAAAAAAGCTAGATCTATAGCTCTAATAAATGTAAAATCTTAAGAATTCTATACCATAATTCAAATTATGTTTGCAACATTGTAATTGTTTTACCACTTACAAATATTATTACTACTATATCAATTTATTTTAAAATATTTGTGACTAATTTCAAAATATCTAAACATAAAATCAGGGTCGTACACCCTATAAAATAACAAATATATTCAAGCTGCGATTCACCACCTACGGGGGGACCCTCCAGCTTATAACAAAAAATAACTCTGCGATTCACCAAAAAAGGGACCCTCCAGAGATTATTAACAAATAAATAAAAAAATAAAAAATATATATACTTATAAACAAAGACTTGTACAGTCTATAATATTGTAAGAAAAACACATTTATAACAAAACAATAACTCCGCGATTCACCACCTTTAAGGGGGACCCTCCGGTCATATAACTTAAACACAGCTCTGCGATTCACCACAAAAGGGACCCTCCAGAGACTGATCAAAATAAAACAAAATATATACAATTTTTTTAAGTGAAAGAAAAAACGTTTGAAATGAATCAAAATTCGATTATTAGACCTCCTGTCCTTAGACAACCCCCCAGTGCGCAAGCACCACCCAATCCATCCCAGCCTGCCAATGCCACCCCAGAATTTAGGGAGATCATAAGAAATCTCATGACAGAAATCCTCCAGACAGACAATTCAATTCTACACAGAGATAATATACAACAAATAATGACAGACCAGACAATCGACGAACGCTTTAGGGACAATATTTCAGATATGGACAAAGTGCCAGATGTTGTTCGTTCCTTACGGGAATTTAATGGCAAACATACTGAATTTAGTAGTTGGAAAAAAAGCGTAGAGAGGATACTTAAAATCTACGAACCATCAATAGGTACGCCAAAATACTTCGGTATTTTGAACGTCATAAGAAATAAAATAGTTGGAAGTGCGGATGCTGCACTTGAAGCTTATAACACTCCACTAAATTGGAAAGCGATCTCTCGCTGCCTTACAACCCACTATGCAGATAAGAGAGACCTTAGCACCCTTGAATATCAGATGACCTGCTTGATACAAGGACGCAAAACAATTCAAGAGTTTTACGCTGAGGTCTACACACACCTTTCCCTCATCCTTAACAAGATATCATGCATGGAAATCAACACCGAAGCTATGCATGTACTCACCAATACATACCGCGACAAAGCACTGGATACCTTTGTAAGAGGACTATCAGGTGATCTTTCAAGGCTTCTCGGAATGAAAGAACCCTCCGACTTACCCGAAGCTCTCCACCTCTGTACAAAACTGGAGAATCAAAATTATAGATCAATCCACGCCAATAACCAATACAATATGCCAAAAGGAACAAATTTTCGCCAAATTCCACTTCAACAAAAACCCTTCATTCCTCCAAGGAAATTCCAACCACAGAATCATCCTTTTTATCCAAATCTTGCCTACATCCCTCAACCAAATTTCCCTTCACAATCTCAGAACCAGCAAAACTTTTATCAACAGCCATCTTACCAGCAACAATTCTACCAACAACCCACATACAGGCAATCTCAACATTTACAACCATTTTACTTTAATAAACCTTTCAACAACCAGACATTTAATAACCCACCGCCAAGACCAATAGAACCAAAACCACCCGTACCCATGGAAGTTGATCAATCACTACAGACTAGGAACGCAAATTATATTAATAGACCAAATAACAATAATTACCCGCAAAAGCGACCACCACCCGCACAGTCGCACCAATATAGCAAAAATGTTCCAAACAAGATTCAAAGAGTAAACCACATCTCTCAGAGTATTGAACCCACTACAACTGAAACTTATAATGACTATAACAACCAAGATTACAACCCCGGATACCAAGACCAACAATGGCAGGACTACTATAACACATATGAACAACAAGATCAACACGATCAGTACAACGAAAATGAATACGCAGACGTCCATTTTTTAGATTAGCCTCCTCATCGCTTCCTTATTTCGAATGCAAGACAAGCGATGGAAGAATCCTTAAATTTCTCATTGACACCGGCTCAAATAAAAATTATATACAATCAAATTTAGTACCGAATCCGAAAAGAAATGATAACCATTTTTTTGCAAATTCTGTTGGCGGTAAAATAAAAATTACGCATCACACCTTTTTAAATTTATTTAATATAGAAGAATGCAAATTAAAATTCTTCTTATTACCAGCTCTTTCAACCTTTCATGCAATACTTGGACATGATAGTCTAAAAGAATTATCAGCAGTAATACATACTAGAGAAAATTTTATGAATGTAGCAAATAGACGGAAAATTCAACTCCATCAATATAAGGCTCAAGATGTTAATTCAATCCAAATCCGTGATGAGCATATGAAATCTTCAGAAAAGAACGAAATTAAACAACTTATACAAAAACACAAACACTTATTTTCGGAACCCAACGAAAAATTAACTTATACAACAAAAGTAGTAGCAGAAATCAGAACAAATTCAGACACACCTATTTATTCAAAATCTTACCCATATCCGATTAGTTTAAAACAAGAAGTAGAAAAGCAAATAAATAAATTACTAGAAGACGGTATTATTAGGAAATCCAGATCACCATATAACTCACCCATATGGGTTGTACCCAAAAAAGACGACGCATCAGGCGAGAAAAAATTCAGACTGGTTATTGATTACAGAAAACTAAATACGGTTACTATTGCAGACAGATATCCCATACCAGAGATAAACGAAGTACTGTCACAATTAGGGGAAAATCGAGTATTTTCGGTAATCGATTTAAAAAGTGGTTTCCATCAAATTCCTCTTAAGGAATCTGACGTGGAGAAAACAGCTTTTTCGGTGAACAACGGAAAATATGAGTTCACTAGACTACCATTCGGACTAAAGAATGCCCCATCCATATTCCAAAGGACATTAGATGATATACTCAGACAACACATTGGAAAAATATGTTATGTCTATATAGACGACATAATAATATTTAGCAAAGACGCAAAATCACACTCAGAACATATAGACACAATCTTCGATACACTCCGTAAAGCCAATATGAAAGTTCAAGCAGACAAATGCGAATTCTATAAAGATAAAGTAGAATTTTTAGGATTTATAATTTCATCTGCTGGAATTTCCACAAACCCATCTAAAGTAAAAGCCATAGAAAATGTCCCATATCCCAAAACACTTAAAGACCTTAGATCATTTTTAGGACTCTCAGGATACTATAGACGCTTCATAAGAGACTACGCAAAATTAGCAAAACCACTTACGAACTTACTTCGTGGTGAAGAAGGCAGAATTTCGAAAAATATTTCAAAAAAAATTAGTATTCAATTAACAGAAGAATCCAAAGAAGCATTTGACAAAATAAAATCCGCTCTCATTTCAAAAGACGTCATACTCCAATATCCCAATTATAATGTAGAATTTAATCTTACAACAGACGCTTCAAAATATGCAATAGGCGCAGTACTAGAACAAAACGGTAAACCCATTACTTTTATTTCTAGAACCTTAAACAAAACAGAAGAAAACTATGCAGTTAACGAAAAAGAAATGCTTGCCATAATCTGGGCACTCAATTCTCTTAGAAATTATCTGTATGGTCAGGCTAAAATTATAATACATACTGATCATCAACCACTAACCTATTCACTTAGTAACAAAAACAACAATTCAAAACTAAAGCGATGGAAATCAATTCTAGAAGAATATAATTATGAATTAAAATATAAACCTGGAAAATCCAACATAGTAGCGGATGCACTCTCTAGACCATTTCAAATAAACTCATTATCAGTAGCTACAAACTCAGATGACAGCTCATCTCATAATCTAATTCCCTCAGTAGAAGCCCCAATTAATGTTTTCAAAAACCAAATCTTCCTATTAATAGGACAAGAAAATAGCTATCAATTTAAATTACCCTTCCCAACTTACCATAGACATATAATAACCAAACCAAATTACTCAACTGAAGACTTGTTAGCAATTTTAAAAAGAAGACTTAACCCTTCAGTAATAAATGGAATATTTACTTCAGAAGAAATAATCGGCAGAATTCAAGAAATTTACCCAATACATTTTAGTAATTACAAAGTTAGACACACACAAACAAAAGTTAAAAACCTAGAATCGAATGAAGAACAGGAAAACCAAATATTAATAGAACATAAAAGAGCTCATCGAAATGCAATAGAAAATAAAAAACAAATTTTAGAAAAATTTTATTTTCCAAAAATGTTACAAAAAATCAAAGTAATAGTTAAACAATGCAGCATTTGCGCAGTAAACAAATACGATAGACACCCTAATAATCCAGAAATTCAAGCAACCCCAATTCCAGAATATCCAGGACAAATAGTGCATATAGATATATACATAGCCGACAAAAATTTAATATTAACAGCAGTTGACAAATTTTCCAAATACGCACAAGCAAAACTAATAAAATCAAGATCTTCAGAAGATATACGAGAACCACTTAGACAAATCATTTTCAATTTTGGAGTACCGCAGAATATTATAATAGACAACGAAAAATCTTTAAATGCCAACTCAATAATTTTTATGTTAAAAGACCAACTTAGGATTAATATACATAGAATACCTCCACACACCAGCACAGCTAATGGACAAGTTGAACGTTTCCACTCCACTTTATCAGAAATAATAAGATGTTTAAAATCAGAGAATATAGAAAGATCCTTTCCAGAACTTCTAGATAGAGCAGTTTACGAATACAATTATTCCATACATTCAACTACAGGACAAAAACCTGTCGAATCATTTTTTGGACGAAGAATATATACCAACCCTGAGCAATATGAAAAAGCAAGACAAAATAATATACAGAGACTGAGACAGAAACAGGAACAAGATTTAACTCTTCACAATAAACACAGAAAACCATTTAATAACTATAACATTGGACAAACAATTTATATCAAAATTAATAAAAGATACGGCAATAAACTGACTTCAAAATATAAAAAAGAAATAGTAAAAGAAAATCATAACTCCACAGTTACAACACAATCCGGCAAAATAGTCCACAAAAGCCTTATAAAAGGATAAAGAATAATAATAATAATAAAAAAAAAAAAAAAAAAAAAAAAATAAAAAAAATAAAAAATACTATTTTGAAAAATAAAACCTTATCCTCTCCTTTCTAGATTTTTTGCTGCGGTAACTACAGCAAATGTGCAAATTCTAGATTACAGTTCTTCCCAATTGATAACAATAGACAACGGACCAGCAAAATTGCAAACAGGGAATTTTAAAATTATTCATATCATAGAGACAGAACAGTACGAAAATATAATTAGTACTCTTGAAACAATAGTATTAAAAAAATTAATGGCACACCCTCTTCATCCCATTCTATCATCCCTACTAAACCAATCCAAAACCTACTTAAATTCAATTAAAATTAATAAAAAATTACAAAAGAGATCACTAGATTTTATAGGTACCGCGTGGAAATGGATAGCAGGAAATCCTGACCATAGCGACTATGAGATCTTAACTAACAAAATGAATAATGTTTTAGAAAATAATAACCAACAAGTTATTATAAATAAATTAATGAATAACAAAATAAATGAATTAATTAATATCACAAATAAATTAACAAAAGCAATTGAAGAAGACAAAAAGATGGAATATGACTTAGTTCTAACCATCAAATTCAAATTAGAAATTATAAAAGAAGAATTAATCAATACGGCTTACGCAATTCATTGGGCCAAAGCCAATATAGTAAATTCATTTATATTGTCAGATAAAGAAATGAACATAACAAAAAAAATTATAGAAAATGAAAATATACCATTTTTTAATATAGACGAAGCGTTAGAATTCGCTGAAGTCAAATTAGCAGCAAACGAAAATTGTTTAATTTATATAATAAGTTTACCGACAACGGGAACTGAAGAATGTAGGTCTACAGAAATACGACCAATAAAGAAAAACGAAGTAATAAATAAAATAATGTTTAAACTAATATTATTATGTCCAAACAAAGTTTATGGCATATATACGAATTGTAAATCATATAACAGCATATCAATTTGCCCTAAAAACGCAGTAAAAGATATATCAGATGATGCATGTATCACACATTTATTAAATAGTAAAACGGAAAATTGTACGAAAATCAATAATGAACATATAAAATCGGTCGAAGAAATTTCAAGCGACTTAATATTTTTAAATCAATTTAATGATGTAATAAAAATTAATAATGAAAGTTTAATGGTAAATGGCACATATTTAATAAAATATCATAATGCTAGCTTAGAAATAGATGGAATATTGTACAACTCTAATATGATAACAGGAAAAAAGCCATTACCGGCAATATTACAGCCATTATCTAAATATAATAATTTAGAAGAAATATTGTCATTAGAATCAATAAAAAAATTTCAAACTAACGAGACTATACATTTGAATCTATTAAAAAAACAAAATAATGTATTTTTCTCAATAAATATATTGTCAATGTTTGTAATATTAATTTTAATAATATTAATGTTCAAAAAAATGAGAATTAAAAATAATTCTAATGTAACTGAAACCAATACAAATGAAATTGGTATTCAAAATTTGTCAAGATTTTTTGTAAGAGCGTCGAACGAGGACGTTCGAATTTAAGGGCGGAGGAGTTAGCACCAAATAAGCTATCCCTCCCTAAAAATATCAAACTCCTAACTAACTAAACGTAAAGTGCAATACGACTCTTCACCTGAAGGCCATATTGCACGCGCAATAAAAAAGTGCTGACCGAACACTTGTTTCCCGTGGGAACGGAATGTCAACCGTTTCCCGTAAACAACATCGGCAGCGCTGCTTTAGAAGTTAAGCTTAATGTTAAGTAAAAATAGAATTAAGATTCAGTGTAATTATTATACTCATAAATAAAGGACTTATGCTCCATTGAAAAAATATTTTTTTACGGGTTTTATTAAAAGAAAACCTAACTTGCACAAACAAATATTCACGTAATTGCGTGGACGAAAACATAGCGGTAGCATAAATGTACAAAGCAAGAGCAAGCAAGCAAATAAATATGTAAGTATGTACACAATGAAATTATTAACTGCATTGAGGTGAAAGACTTCTAATGCTTGCCCTTGAATATATTAGGCAAATAAATAGAGAACAAGAAATAGCAAAAAGTGTATTAGAACATATGACCGTATAATGCATTGGTTCTCAATCGGTGACCCAACAAGTTGATTAAGTTGAAATACATTTAATATGTATATGTATATTCGATTTGAGCAACATGTATTGCTGGTGTAATAATTAAGTATTTCGATAATGCGGTATATAAGTTGTGAGTTCATTTAGATTAGCTTAACATATTTGAGATAGTCGGCGTATTTTTGATTTAAACATTCATCTGCCACCGAACAAATCTTAATACCCTGAAAAAAGTCTATTAAGCTTGCTACGAAGTTTGCAACACCTAGAAGGAAACGTTGAAGATCTTATAGATTAGTGCCCAAGTCAAGGCTGGAATCTAAAAATATATTATTCCGATCGGACCACTACAGCCTCTACTTAGTTGCCATATAAAGTGACCCTTGGCCGGTTTTTAGATATAGTTATAGTTGCTATAAGAAATACTCCTGTGAAGGGAATTATTGATCCGATGCAGTTGGACTATAATATATATATCTTTTCTTTCTTTTTTCTTTTCTTTTCATTTTGTTCAATTAGAGATTTGATTGAACAAACTGATTTGGTGGCAGGCTTTTAAATGTTCAAACTTACGTTGATTGCTGCGTGTAAAATTGCCTCAAATTTCATTTATCAAAAAATTTAGAAGAAAGGTGAATTTCTAGGTATTCACATATTTCTTGAAATATTTAGTGGAAAGTAAGATACTCCTAAATGAATACGCAACAAGCTTGTACCAAAATAACCAACTTAGGCGGATGTGGTTATTTTCCCAACTCGTTTTTACGGTTTCTACACTCAGATCGTATTTTCATTTCAAAATATTACTGCCTTACTTTAAGGCCAGTATTTCGTTGCAAATTCCCAACATTTTTTCAATATTGCCACCAGTGTCTTTCACGCAGAGTTGTATGTTGCTAAGTTCTTGTACTACGATATTGAAAAATTCTCTCTCTCTTTCTGACTGGTCTCTTGAGCTGCCAATTTGTCAGTTTCTATGTGGCATGCAAGAATAAATATATTACTATGTTTGTAAATAATTGAATTTTTTAAGCCTCCTTGCCATCATATTTTCCTATCGAATTTGAAATAATTGGTAAATCGACCCGTGTAATGATTGTAAATCTACAACTTTATCATTACTCTTTAGTGCGCCAACTAGGAATTATGAGTCTTATGCAAACTGCAAAAGTAAACATAAAAAAACACAAAAGTTCGGATGTAACCGAACATTTTATACTCTCGCCATTTGAAAAGATCAAAATGGGAAATATTGGGTTTTCCAATAGGGAGGATATGATTTCTAAGCGCCATTTCGGTAATTTTTAATATGTCATGATCTGCAATGTTTTATTCATTGTATGCAGTTATGTTTACAATTTCATCATAAAAAGACATGCGCAAGAACAACGTTTACAAATTATTAATTTTTATTATCAAAATAACCGTTCCTTAAGTGCAACTTTTCATGCGCTTTTGCCGTTTTATGGTCCTAATAATCGACCACCTGCCGTGCGGTAAATAAATAAAACTTTCGATTCTGGTGCGAAATCTACAAGTTATTCATGAACAACCATTACATTCACATAATTTGACAGTTTGGTGTGGTTTTCGGTCTGGTGGTATCATCGGTCCGTACTTATTTCGAAATGAAGCTGGTGACAACGTTACGGTCAATGGAGATCGATTTGGATCGATGATAACCAATTTTTTATGGCCACAATTGAAAGAAGTACTCAAAAATTGGGTTCATCGAATTCGTTCCTGCAAAGGAATTCGTGGAGGCCATTTGAAGGAATTCAGAACTTATGTGAATTGTATCGGTTGTACTTCATACTAAATACAAAATATTTGAATTTCTTTAAGAATTAGTGTGTTTTTTTTAAAATCATATCACCCTGTATTTTCAGGTGGCCAAAAGTTTATATTAAACAAGTAAGGAAGAAATAAGTTTGGGTGTTACCGTATATTTTATACTCTTGCAACTTGCAGGATCAAAGCTGGAAAAATACGAAATACTTATAATTGTTAGCAAAACTTCATATTAAACAAGTAAGGAAGGGCTAAGTTCGGATGTAACCGAACATTTTATACTCTCGCAAAGTCAAATGGTATACTCGTTTGAGATTTCTTTGTGGATTGACTGATATTTTCGGTAGAAGGTCAACTATAGGCAATGGGGTCCATATATTTAGTACTTAGGGGTTTGAACAGTTTTAAGTCGATTTAGACAATTTTTGGCCGCAAGGTGGCATACTTTAATTGCATTATTCACGCAAAGTTTGACCCCGATATAATCATTGTTACCTGATTTGCATAGTGGAAAGTGAAAGAATCAGATGGAATTGAAAATGGTGTTACATGGGAAGTAAGCGTGGTTGTAGTCCGATTTCACCCATTTTCGCACTATGACATAGAAACATGAAAAGAACGTTATGCACCGAGTTTGGTTGAAATCGGTTAAGCAGATCTCAAGATATGGGTTTTCACCTAAAAGTGGGCTGTGCCACGCCCTCTGACTATTTTAAACGCGGTTCCTATAAAGCCAATTTATACCATTTCAGAGATAAAATTTAATGTCTCTGGCGTATTTAGTGCTTGATTTATCGCGCTTTTAGTAGTTTTTAACAGTACCGTTATATAGGGAGTGGGCGGATTTGCCACCCAATTTCAACTATTTTCACACCGTCAATAGAAGTGCTAAAAACATTTGCTTCTAGTGAATTTTGTTATTATAGCATTAGCGGTTTAGGAGATATGCACATTAAACCTACTAGAGGCGGGACCACGCCCACTTTTTAAAAAAAGTTTTAACTGCAGATGCCCCTCCCTAATGTGATCCTGTGTACCAAATAACAGTCTTTTATCTTATTGCGGAGCTTAGTTATGGCAAGTTATTTGTTTTTGATTAATGGCGTTTTGTGGGCGTGGCAGTGGTCCGATTACGCCCATCTGCAATACCAACCGTCTCACTGTACCAAGAAAAATTTCTTCCAAGTTTCATAAAGATATCTCAATTTTACTCAAGTTAGAGCTTGCACGGACGGACAGACGGACGGACGGACGGACGGACAGACAGTCACCCGAATTTCAACTCGTCTCTTCATCCTGATCATTTATATGTATATAACCCTATATCTAACTCGATTAGTTTTAGGTGATACAAACAACCGTTAGGTGAACAAAACTATTATACTCTGTAGCAACAGGTTGCGAGAGTCTAAAAATGTTGCGAAGGTATTCAACATTCATAATTCGACGAAATCGTGAACGGATAACAATCATCGCAATTAATCGCGTCAACGAAAATAATATTAAAACCATCCTTCAATGAGAAATATGTGATATATTATAAACTCAACCAAAGAGGCTAAGTTTAATATATTGAGTTGATGTGGAAAAAGTCAACTAGAGAATTGAAATTCTTTATATTAGAGATACGAGGTTTAGACCAAGGTCTAGACTAATTTCATTCATATTCAGTGGTAAACCACATAATTTTTTTTAAATTCGGTATGTGTTTAAGGCCAACCGGTAGTTTGAAAATTGTATATTAGATATATTTGGTCTAAGATTGTTTTGGCAATATCACATGACACATACTAATAATATGCTCCCAGAGTTTCATTAAGGTACACTTATCATCACCAATCTATACGAAGTAACAGCCGAAATTCGTGATATTAGTTATACTCGTATGTGGGCTAGGGCAAGTTTTTACCCAATTTTTTCCATTTTAGGGACAAAGATTCATTGTTATGAGCAAAATACGCTTTCTCGTTTTCATTTAGATAACTCATATATTGGCCGTTATATGCGGTATAAAGTAAAGCGGAAGTTCCAAAATCTTTGCATTAGGTATATGGCGGCTAAGAGAAGCCTTCTCATCCAATTTAAACAATTTTTTACACACAGCCATGCTGTTATCAGGAAAGGATTTGCTCCGAATTTCGATAACATATCTTGCAGATTGACCGATATTTTCGAGGCCCTAGGGCGGCATAATTTGAAAAGCGGAAAAATTTTTGAAATGCCAGAACTTTAATTTTAAAAAGTAAAGATAATCAATTTCAAAATTTGGTTCAGATTACTTTTTATACCTAATTTTCTATAGAATATATTATAATTCGATTCATTAATATACTTCCCAATCTGTGCAGGTAAGATGTTAATTTTTAATTAGATCAATCATAGTCCTTACCGAGTAATGTTCTTTACTTTCTGTCCCTTTAGTGAGATTAATAACTCACGTGCATGAAGCGTTTTGAAATGACTAAATCTGAATAACTTTTCAACTCAGCTCATTCAAAAGTGTCAGAACATTTTTTGTTTACAAAAATAATTTTTATCAAAAAAAAAAAAATCATTCGATTCATCATCTTCCTCACGAATTTCATTTTTCATTTCATAATTACAGCATTTAGAAACAGCCATCCTATTCACCGTTTGGAATGTAATTTTAGTACGTTTCAATGCTGCTAGTAAAAAACTTCAAGAATCTCAAGCTGATTTATCATTGTTCCGATTTATAGTTCGCTGGGTCTGCTTCTTCAAGACATGAGAGACAGACAATTTTCTGAATATGAAAAAAAAAGCCAAAGCACTATGTGGGGTTCACGATTATTATTGTTGTGATACACGTCGCAAAAAAACAAGAAAAATTCAGACAGTTAAGTTACGGGTAAATGAAGGAACATATTTTTCTGGACAATAAAATTTTCGCACAAATGTGTATTAACCTATTCTAGATACTTTAAGTGTACAATTGGCTGGGCGTAAAAGTGCATATGAAATGCTTTATGAAAATATACATTTTTTTAAAGATTTTTCTGAGATAGATAGAAATAAATTGAAAAATCTTGGCATTAAACTAGTCAATCCTGACGATTTGAAAATGACGTTAGGCAATGAATGTATTCCTTTGTCAACTGAAAGATTCCTTAGCAAATACGGAAGATGTACGCTTTGCACAAAAAATATGCAATGTATTGCGTTCACGGAGTCTTCGAGATGTTATATTTGTTTGGGTATTCCGGCGACAAATTGTTCAGGAGAAAGATCTATTTCGACTCTAAAAAGGGTAAAAATTTATATACCCACAAGCATGGGCCAAGATAGACTTAATGCTCCGGCATTACTATATATTGATAGCGCGGACCAAATTTTCAAATTGATTAATTTAAAAAAAAACAAAAGTATTTATTATATAATATACCTGTTTAAAGTTTATAACTTATTTATCTGTCATGCTTATTAGTTTAATTTATAAAATTATATTTCGATTAATAAAGTTATTTTAACATAATATATTGGATCGAAATTAGTAAAATTAATTTTACCCAAAATAGCGGCGTATCAAATGTGGCATAGGGCAGCAGTAAGCCGAAATCTGTCACTGGGGAGGAGCCGTGATTGTAATCCGGACATATGTAAATTAAACATTTTAGAGAGCTAGGTCACGCCCAGTTTTTCAAAATTTTTAGCCCACATGTGCCTCTTGCTACTGTGATTCCCTGTGCCGAATTTTGTATCTTAGTTTAGTGTTAAGATATGGCACTTAATAGGTGGGCATGGCAGTGGTCTGATTACGCCATCTACGAACTCGTCCTTACTTTTTTCCCACAAAGTTTAATTACGATATCTAAATTTTTATACAAGTTGCAGCTTGACTTCTAGATTTCAACTCGTCTCGTCATCCTGGAAATTATATATATATTATATATATATATAACCCTATATCTAATTCGATTATTTTTAGATAATACAAATAACCGTTAGGTGAACAAAATTATTATTCTCTGTAGCAACATGATGCAAGATTATAACCCGGTGAGCTTGTTTGGTTATAAGATTAGTAGAGATGCCTTCCTAGAGTTGAGTGAACAGAAAATCCGTAATACGTAAAGTACGTTATTATTGCAAGTATAGTCTATTAAGAAAATTCGAATCCCTATGCTATCAACTATCAATAATTTGGTAATCAATATTTCCGAATATGTATGAGATAAGCAAACTATTGAAATGCAAACTTCAATATATCGAATAACACAAAAAACGTATAATATCCTATATTTATTTTAGTGTAGGGTACAATCACTCATAAATACTCATAAAATTGTTTAGTGGAATAAAAACAATGAATAGAAATAAATATTGATATATGGCAATCCGTAATTGCATACTTTACCGTTTACTTGACTCTCGATCAAGCGCGTCGGGCATGCGCAATAAGTATTGCAATAACAAATCCAAGTTTACCTTACAAACATATATTTACATAAAATCAAATATAATATACAATATAAAGCATAACTCGCTGATGTTTGGACAACGCATATTTCTGCGTTCGCATAAATTGTAATTTTTAGTTTCATTATTTGTTTTGTACTTGGACGATTGTGCCCCGGATTTGAAGGTTTTTTGCTCCGCTGCCCATTTAGACCGCCTGCTGGTATTCTACTGTTGTCGCTGCTTTGTCATCGCCATTCAGGAAACGTGACTAGGTTCACCGATAAGGCAGACGACTATTAATACAATCAAAATAAACAGTATGCAAGGTACTAACGTTTGGCGGAACCGAAAATTAGTAACCACCGCTTTTTATAGGAATATAGAATGGAAAAAGAGTAAATTGATTTTTATTATACAGTTTATATACCTATATATTTTACACGCTTAAAAAGGTTATCAACTTCATTAATGAAGAAGACCCTAATATAAAAAGTGGACATAGCAGTAAGCCCACGGAGTAAAACTTTTGTATTTTTAGAAAAAAAAACTGCCGATATAGAGTGAACGTCACCCACTAAAGGGTTTAGGTACCTTTTGCTAATTTGTCTATTAGTAATAAATTATTCGAATTAGTATATGACGAAATATTTTAAAAACAGTATAAAATAAATGGACCTAGTAACATAATCGTATCTATTTTTAAAATTATGTTTGCAATATTGCTGTGCTCGGCTTGTAAAAACGCTTAACTTAAAGATTGTTGTTTGTGTGTTTATTTTATTTCATAACAATAAACAATTCCAAAATTGCAAAAGCTGATAAAAAATATTACAAGAGAGAAAGGCAAAAGCATGAAGAGAACGGTCAAAAGTGTTTGATTAAATGAGTACTTAAATAGTTAACCATTAACACACGGTAAAACATAATAAAGTATTATTTACTTTTAATGATGGGATTTGAGTGGTTGGCTCAAAAGCAAAATAAACTGTTGTAATAGTTCTAGTTCCGATATAAGGTCTTTTGAAGTTAAAATTGGTTACCAAGCCCAGCGAAGGTAGCTATGACGTCACTAAAAAGTACATTGAGTGCAACGCCCAAAGTTAATGGCAGACCATTTTGTTAGTTATACTTTGTGGCAGACATTTTGAAAATTCAAAAACAAAAAATTTCAAAAGCATTTTAAGAAATCTGATTTTTATATATGTATATTATTTTTAATACCTTTATAAGCTTATTTTAAGTTTTCTTCGGTTGCAACAGCCCGGCATACGGTAATATAATATATTAGGTCAAGTAAAAAGTTCGTTCGGTATTTATCTAAGAGATGGCGTTATTGTCCATAGTACTAGTGTTACGTGTCGCATCATGTCATACTATACGGCGCTGAAAACGTGTTTATTCGCGCTAAAAGTTTGTCTTTGACAGTTTGTCGATTGATTTACCCAGTACGTTGTGAGCGCTCGTCAAAGATGGATACCAACAAAGAGAAAATTCGCTATATTTTACAATTTTTCTTCGATCAAGGCGAAAAAGCAGTCAAAGCGGCTGAAAAAATTAATTTAGTTTATGGGCCCGATACTGTAAACGAACGTGTAGCACAAAAGTGATTTGCTAGGTTCCGTTCCGGTAATTTCGATGTCAAAGATGCACCACGCATCGGGAGGCCTGTCGTCGAAAATTGCGATAAAATCATGGAAATAGTGGAAACAGACCACGTGAGCACTTATTTAATTGCTGAGGAACTAAAGATAAGCCAATAAACCGTTTGGAACCATTTGCATAACCTTGGATTCAAAAAGGAGCTCGATGTTTGGGTGTCACACGAACTAACGCAAAAAACCTGATGGACCGAATTTCCATCTGCGAATCGCTGCTGAACCGCAACAAAATCGACCCGTTTCTGAAGCGGATTGTGACTGGCGATGAAAAATAGGTCACTTACGACAATATCGAGCGCAAACGGTCGTGGCCAAAGCTCGGGGAAGCGGCCCAGATGGTGGCCAAGACCTGATTGACGGCCAGGAAGGTTTTGTTGTGTGTTTGGTGGGATGGGCAAGAAATCATCTACTGCGAGCTGCTCCCCTATGGTCAAACGCTCAATTTGGCCCTCTACTGCCAACAATTAGACCGCTTGAAGGCAGCACTCATCCAGAAGAGGCCATCTTTGATCAACAGAGGCCGAATTGTGTTCCATCAGGACAACGCCAGGCCACACACGTCTTTGGTGACTCGCCAGAAGCTCCTGGAGCTCGGATGGGAGGTTCTAATGCACCCACCTTATGGTCCGGACCTGGCACCAAGTGATTACCATCTTTTCCTGTTAATGGCGAACGCGCTTAATGGTAAGAAGTTGCTCATTTCATCATGGGGTAGTTAAAATAGTTTTATGTACCAAATTTTATTGAAATCAGTCAAGCATTCCCGGAGATATATGATTTCGCCTAAATGTGGGCGGTGCTACGCCCATCGTCCAAGTTTGAGAACGGTTCCTTTAAAACCTTCTTGCGTCATCCTGGGTGTAAAATTTAATGTCTATGACGCGTTTAGTTATTGATTTTTGGCACTTTTAGTAGTTTTTAACGAAATCGTTATATAGTGAGTGGGTGGGGTTATCATCAAGTGTCAAGTGGCTTAGATATAGATTTAACTTATTAAGGGGCTGGACCACGAACACTTTTAGGCAATTTTTCAACCATTGATGCCTCTTCCCAATACAATCTTCTGTACCCAATTACAGGTATACATTGTTGGCGTGGTAGTGGTCTGATTGCCAAGGAACATGCGTACCAAGTTTCAGCAAGATATCTTAATTTTTACTCCAGTTACAGCTTGCACGCACGGAAGGACAGACAGACAGATTTCAACTCGTGACGTCATCCTGATTATTTATATATGAGTATATATAACCCTAAATCGATTAGTTTCAGGTGATACGCACAACCGTTAAGTGAACAAACCTATTATACTCTGTAGCGACATGTTGCAAGAGTATAAAAATTTATTAAAATTTCTCTGAACCGGATATTTTTCAACTCCTTGGAGAAATCTGTTGGTCTCACTTGTTCAGGTCCCGAATTTATATACTACATTTAAACAGCTTAATTCCGTAAAGATCTTGCGTTATTTTTCATTGATCAATTTTTTGTCTAGAATATTTCGTGTTCATTTTAAAATTTTTTTGAAAGTATTACCAAATGTTTTTGGCACATCTTTCATGGAGTGTAATTCAAAACAAGTAAGGAAGGCTATTTTCAGGTGTTACCGAGCATTTTATACTCTCGCAACTTGCAAAGATAAAATCTGGGGAAATCCTTCGGGTTTTGGCAAAACAGTTAGTTTCATAACGATATTTTACGTTCCCTCAGCAAAAATTATATTTAAATCATCTTTAAATGTGATATATGTGACATAAGCTTAACCGAAGAGGTTAAATTTAATATATTGGGTTAGTATGAGAAACGCTAACCAAAGGTGTATGAGGTTTAGACCAAGATCTACACTAACTCCTTACTCTCAGAAAAAGGTCTGAGCTGATTGCACCAACTTATGACGTTGCTCAGGTATTCTTGAGAACTTATTTTCAACCTATTTATAAATATTTAACTTACACACTGACACACATTATATGTATATATATAGAATATGTCAGGCGGGGTAATTCGTAGACCAATTTCACATATTATCGACATTAAAAGGGGTGTCTACCTTGTTAGCCCGAAAACCTGTTGTTTTTTCAGAAATTTTTCTCGGAACACATAATAGGTTGATATATTCGTACACTTGTCGGAAAAGTTCATTGGAGCATTTTTTTGGTGATCCAAGTAAATAGGGGAAAGGAGGGTAGCGAAACGTCCGCAAAGGAAAAATATATTTGTTTAATCTGTACACTTTTCCACATCCGTGGTACTAGAACGAAGGAGAAAACATGAAAAATGTAAATTTTCTTTTTCGATTTTTGGCTCTTTTTTGTCACAAATTATTTTTTAAATGAACAATTTTAAATTTTTTTGCACAAACTTCTGATGAACATGTATGCAAAATTTCATAGCGATTGCTAAATTTTTGCGTCTGGTAGGCATTCCATCAATTGGAAAAATGTGGTTTTAAGAAAAACGAGTTTATGCCAGACCGCGGCGAACCAGCGCTTAAGTTAATTTTGCTAAGATATCTTACATATTGACTTATATATACGGTATATATGTTAGGGGTATGGGAGATAGCGGTAGTATTGAACCGATTTTTGCCATTTTTGGGATTACCACATATTATTTGCAGAAAAAGATGGTCTCTGAGTTTATTAATACACCTTCACATATTGGCCAATATACTATACATATAAGGCGTGAAGTCTACCTGATGTTTGAAAAACTTGATATTAGCTATATAGGCCTAGCTCCTTTCTCCCGATCAATGTTCAAAATTTAGTTTGTCTGACGCTTTCATTTATTCATAACTGTTATATGGGGAGAAGCGAGGTTATAATTCGATTTCAACTATTCTTAGAATTTCGAAAGAAAATGTTAAACATATTTGTTCCGAGCAAGCTTGATTGATTAAGCTTTAGTGATTTGGGAGTTATGTATCTTAAACCCATTAATTGCAGTAATTACATACCTATACTTACACCGTAAGTAATATATTTCCGTCTGCTGAACTGTTGCAACCGAAGAAAACTTCTGTAATTTTAAAAATAAGCTAATAAAAGTAAAGAAGATAATATATTTATATATATACAAATCAGATTTGGTAAAATACTTTTGAAATATTTTTTTTGAATTTTCAAAACGTTCGCCACGAGTTATAACTAACAAAATGGTCTGCCATTAATTTTGAGCGTTGCACTCAATGTTCTCTTTAATATGACCAAACTGCAGCTTTGTTAAATTAGTTTCGAAACTCTTCTAATTTTGGTACCTGTATTACCTTAGTGAGGTCATAGCTACCTTCGCTGGGCTTAGTGGCTCCCGATCTCATGTAAGGTAGGTGGAGAATCTTCAAGCAAAATATCACCTTAGGTAAAATATATACAGTCAAATTCTTAGACAAATAGAATCGAACGAGGCAGATAAAAGATCCTTTTCCAAAAATACAGTACCAACCTAGTTTCATGAGTAATATCACCAAATTAATATGCCTATTATTATATTATTATATTAAATTTGTCAAGATGTTTGTTACACCCAAAAGGAAACGTCGGAGGCTCTGACGAGCTGAGTCGACGTATCCATATCCGTCTGTCTGTATATATGCGAACTAGGTTCCCGATCTGAAATTTTGCATACGTTCTTTTCTCACCAAGAAACCGGACCACTATAGCATATAGCTGCCATACAAACTGAATGATCGGAATAAAGTGCTTGTATAGAAAACCTTTTCTTTTGAAAAGATATCTTAATGGAATTTGGCATGGGCTTTTCCTAAGATGCAATCTCCGAAGAAACTATGTAGATCAGATCACTATAGCATATAGCTGATATATAAATTGAACGATCGAAATAAAGTGCTTTTATGTGAAATTATTAAGATCGAGTCCCTATAGCATACAGCTGCCATACAAACTGACTGACCAAAGTTCTTGTAAGGAATGTTTTGTATTTGTGAAGGGTATTACAAGTATTGCTTCGGTGCAACCGAAGTTAACGTATTTTTTTGTTATTTAAGCAGATTTCCTCTAGTGCAATTTGGTTAGCGCATAGTTTTTTCCACCGATTTCATATTACCGCATTGGTATCCTACTTTAGTAATCAGCGACAGCCAGACATGGTGACAGTCACTAACCTTAGTTTAATGGTCGTAGCACGTCTTTCTTGCGCAAATATGTTGTATGCATATGTATAATATGTAAGTATGCATTCATATGGGTCTAAGGATGGCGACCTAACTTAACAGTGTCACTTTGTTTGTATATAGGGTATATACTGTACATATATAATGAAATGTGTACATTTATAAATACCTACTTATGTGTAGCGAAGGCCGCGTTAGAAGGTTTTTACTGTCAACTAAATGCTTTGTACGATTAAATTAACTTTTGTACTGGCACACATTGTCGCCACTCGTCTAACTAATAGAATTGCTTGTTTAAAATAATTTAGGTGCGAGTATGTACAATTATATGCATACATGTATTGAATATGCATATATGAATGAATGCATGTACAGCAACAATAAGACAGGTGCAAACGCTGCCACATCTTGAATGCTATGCTTGAAACACTCAACAAATTTTTCGGACAAAACTGCTAATAAGTAATTTAATGCATTTGACAAGCATATGCCTCAAACTTAAATGAAAACTAATTTAAAACAAGTAAGGATGGGTTAAGTTCGGGTGTAATCAAACATTTTATACTCTTGCAACTTGCAAGGAACAAAGCCGGCAACCTTCACGTGTTGGCAAAACTTTATATTAAAAAATATTGCGAAAGAATTCAACATTCATTGCTCTGTGAAATCCTGAATGAATTAAATCAAATTTGATATTTTATTAAGTTATATTACAGGTCATAGACTCACTTAGTTGTATTATTATACTCTACTTCGCGTCAGTTAAAATTTAACTGAAAACATCTTCAGTGATGAAGTGATATACCTATGTGATATAAACTCAACCGGAGAAAATTAATTTAATACTTTGAGTTGATATAGAAAACGTCAACCAGAAGACGGGAATTCATTATATTAGGGATATGAGGTTTATACCTTACTGGTTTTGAAAAGTTTTATTTCAATATATTCATTAGTGCTTTATTTGAATAAAGAAAGTCAAAAAATCAGATGGAATTTAAATTAGTGTTACATAGGAAGTAAGCGTGATTTTGATCCGAATTTTGCACTGTTACATAGGCAGGATAATGTTGCTTACTAAATTTAGTTGGAATCAGTCAAGTGGATCCCAAGATATGGGGTTTCACCTAAAAATGAGCGGTGCCACATCCATTGTCCAATTATCGTATTGGCTCCCATTAAGCTTAATTGTAACAACATATGTGTAAAATTCAAAATCTCTTATTTGTTTATTTAATGCGTTATCGCACTTTAAGTAGTTTTAATCAAAAGCTTTATATGGGGAGTGGGTGGGGTTATCCTCGGATTTCATCCATATTCACACTGTCGATAGGGATGCAAAAAATATTTGACCTCAGCGAACTTGGATATTATAGCTTAAGTAAGACTGAGGATATATGCACATTAAACCTATTAAGGAGCGAAAACACCCTACTTTTAAACAGTTTTTAAACTGCAGATGCTCCTTCCAAATGTGAATCGTTAAACCAAATAACAGTCTTGTGTCTCATTGTCGAGCTTAGTTATGGCAATTTATTGGTTTGCGATTAATGGAGTTTTGTGGCAGTGGTCCGATTACGCCCATTTAAAATACCAACCTTCTTATGGTACCAAGAAACATGTGCACCAAGTTTCATTAAGATATCTCACTTTTTTACTCAAGTTACAGCTTGCACAGACGGACCGACGGACGGACAGACAGTCACGCGGAATTCAACTCGTCTCTTCATTTTGATTATTTATATATACATAACCTTATATCTAACTCGACTAGTTTATGGCGATACAAACAACCATTTTGTTAACAAAGCTATTATACTCTGTAACAACACGTTGCAAGAGTATAAAATATCTAAGCTCACACCATCAAACCCACGGCTGCAAGCTTAAAATTTTAATTAATGAAACACAAATACACACGCTTTCTTAGCAAAACAGCCCAACGAAAAATGGTTTTCGCAAAAAACAAAAATTAAAACACAAGAGTGCGGCAGGCAAATCAGCAGCTAACAGACTATGTTTTTATTCGAATATAAATTAGTATTAATGGCGCGTACAACTTAGCGATGCTACGCCACCAATAACTATGCAACTTTTCGATATCATTCGTTTGCTATATTTTTGCAATAGCTTTTCTTGCGGCACTAGGCGACAATACGTAGACCATTCACTATTATCCATTGTTAGCATTCCTTCACTACCGATTCAAGGGTTCAAATGTTATGCGTGCATGTCAAAATGACAAAAACGTTGTTGAAAATTTTAATTTCACTTCTTTTGCACTGGACACCGCCTGTTCGTTAAAATATTCATGAATTGAATTTGCTCTGATTATGGTAGATTGAATCGGATTCATTTGGAAGATATTTGACATGTTCAACATTCCTCAAACTGACGTGTCCCAAATGGAAAATATCATGAAACTTTAAACTGGAGCAACATATGTTATTTTTTTTAATACAGTATCAGGTTGTTGGAGAATACAATGACGGACGTACAACCTAAATCATTGTATTCAGATATTTTAAGTTCAGCAAATTATATACCAACTATTACAACAATCATTGTCTTTCATACATACAGCCAAAATTAAAGCATTTTTTGAAACTGCTATTTTTCTTCAAACAAAGATATCAGAAATAAAAGTTTATTATATACTAAATATATAATATTATTCACATACGTATTTAGTTATAAGAAAATAACATACAACTGTTTATTATATTTTGATTTCAAAAGTTTCACCGAAAATGGTTCACGGTACACAAAAATTCAATGGTCAAAATTAAAGCACACCCCTAAAAGTCATACCCTGAACAGGGTATATTAAGTTTACCATGAAGTTTGTAATATCCGGAAAGAAACGTTGGAGAGCCTATAAAATATATGTAAAAAAAACAGCGTGATGAGCTAAGTCGTTGAGCCATGTCTTGCATGGAAAACTTCGGCATAGCTTATACAACTTTATACAACTACCACTTTCGAAGAAAGATCGAAAGAACTTTCAGATCGGAACACTATAGTATACAGCTGCCATACTAACTGACCAATCAAAATCAAATACTTACATGCAAAGCTTTTTTATTATTGAATATTTTTATGTAATTTGGAATGTTATACAAGGCAATGCTACAATCTCCGAACGAATTGTTTAGATCGGACCATACACACTGACTTGTATGGAAAACTTTTTTATTTGCCAATATATCCCTTCGAATTTTGACATATATTATTATCTAAGGCCTATTACAGTAGCCAATTTATTGTTAAGGTCGGTTCACCATAGCATAGAATTAGCTCAAAATATTTCAGTGAAAAGTCCTGGCTTATAAGAAATAATAACAAATGGATGACAAACGTACCTACTATATGTAGATAGCGAAGATCCTCTTGATCTTTTTATCAAATAGCACATTCGAAGAATTCCGGTAATTGTTTTCGAACGAAATGAAGGAAATTTTAGCTATTTAATTTCAACAAAAAATTTATGTTTTCAAATTATGAAATTTTTTGGACGGTCAAGAAATCGAAAAATGTTTCAGTCTTGCTTGAATTGATGAACAACATATGACATGGGAGAAGGTCGGAAGGCCGAAGATTTAATCATACGGTTTAGACCAATTGCGAAATACGGTGGTGTAAACATATCTGCTGAATTTCTTTTACGACAACAAGTCAATTCTGCTTCTTGCGTCCATATTTATATTTCCTGTGATACAAAATACACTAAATTTTGAGCAACATTATGTCCGTTCTGCCATGGAGAGCTCATTTGTGAAGCCAATGTGACAAATCCGCATTCACTGAATTCAAAAGTATTTGTTTACTTAGATATACATAAGTAGGGAGTTGATGCTCTCGAAACACAAAAGTGACGACACCGTTAAAAAAATGTGTTCGAGATGAATAAAAGAGACCGTAATGGGACGATAAGCCCGAATCGCTAAAAGCAG
This sequence comes from Bactrocera oleae, assembly GCF_042242935.1. NCBI lineage: Eukaryota > Metazoa > Arthropoda > Insecta > Diptera > Tephritidae > Bactrocera > Bactrocera oleae. The sequence continues at coordinate 31,961,125 of NC_091537.1, forward strand.
CGAACACCAATAACATGCCCAAATAACCGCAGATCTCCGATTGACTAGCTCATACTTCTTTCAAAGCTATTTCAACCAAACTTGTTGAGAAGAAATCTCTTTAGTATTTCTTTATACACTGTAAAACTAGAGAAAATCAGATAATAACCACGCCACTCCTTATATAATATAATGGTTATGTTGAAAATTACTAAATGTGCGATAGTTCACTTAATAAAATATCCACGACCTTTAAATCTCAAAGCCGGTATGCCAGGAAGACGCTTTAGGGGAGCCATTGTAAAAATTGGATAATGGGCGTGGCACCTCCCCCTTTTAGGTAAAATTCCATATCTCAGAAACTACTTTACCAATTTTAGCCATTGCATTTGGTGTGTAAGGTTATCCTATTATTACTTTTGCACGCTATGGAAATTGGCGAAATTAGTTGACAACCACGCCTACTTCCCACATAGCAAATTTTTAAATTTCATCTGATTCTTTCACTCCACAGTATACAAATCAAACAGCAATAAAGTTATTAGGGTAAAACATTGTACAAATAGTTTGCTAAGGGTATTTAATCTAAAGCCAAAAAATATTCAAAATCGGACTATAACTTTTCAATGACTCAGACACCAAATATGTGGACACCAATGCATATGGCTGATTTTTTACCGAATATACCGGTCAGTCTATTAGCTCTACAAGGTGCGTTCCAAAATAAACAGTAAAAATTTCATGACTTTTCATTTATTGGAAGTGAAGTTATTGCGTTTTAAGTGTCAGTTTGTTTTTGTCATCGGTGCGAAAATGAGCTTCGAACAAAGAGCCAACATTAAATTTTGTTTAAAAATTGGTAAAACTTTTACCGAAACGTTTTAATTGTTGAAACAAGTTTATGGCGATGATTGCTTATCCCGTAGGAGAGTGCACGAGTGGTTTCAACGTTTTCAAAGTGGTCGTGAGGACATAAATGACGATGAACATGTGGGCCAACCAAAATCCGTGATCACCGAAAACTCCATCGAAACTGTGCGTGAATTCATAAAACATCAGCCGAAATCATCATTGAAATTCATGGAAATAGAATTGAACATCTCCAAAATATCGATTTATCGCATTTTGACCGAACATTTGGGCTTACAAAAGGGTTGTGCACGGTTTGTTCTGCACAAATTGACTGACGACCAAATATTGCTCAGAATTCAACACTCAAAGGACATCATTAAAGAAGAAAAAAAAGACCCGAACTCCCTTTAAAAGATTGTGACTGGTGACGAAACGTGGTGTTTTCAATATGATCCTGAAACGAAACGCCAGAGTGCTGAATGGAAGGCGGCGGACGAGCCGAAACCCAAAAAATCGCGCCTGGAAAAGTCAAAAGTGAAGACAATGCTGATTTGTTTTTATGATTAAAAGGGTATTGTCCACAAAGAATTTGTTCCACCCGGCCAAAATGTTAATGCGGTATTCTACCTTGGAGTTTTGAAGCGTTTGGTGCGCCGTATTGGACGTCTTCGGCCCGAATATCGCGAAGATGGAAGTTGGCGTTTGTTGTACGATAACGCGCCGTCTCATCGATCGACTTTTGTCACCGATTATTTGACCAAAAATCACATTTTAACAATCAAACACTCCTCGTATTCACCTGATATGATACCGGACGACTTCTACCTTTTCGGAAAAATGCATTTGCCGATGAAAGGAAAGCGTTATGCATTCGTGGAGGCCATTCAAAAGGCTTGCACCGGCATACTGGCAGCCATACCGGTCAACGAGCTAAAACACTCGTTGGACATGCTTTCGGACCGTGCTAAAAGCTGTATTAAAGCAGAAGGAGACTATTTTGAATAAAATTAATTGATTTTGCCGATAAAACCATTTGCTCTGTCTTTTTTTGTAAAGGTTCTGTTTACTTTGGACATTGTAGTATTGAAATTCAGGGAGAATATTTTACAATGCTTTTCATTAAAATATATACGGAACGAAAAAAACGTATAGTACTTTACCTTGCGAGAGTATAAATGGTTGCATAGGATTATTCCATTAACCCTCACTCGCACACCCTGAGTCCCCGAGACTCACTCAATATTTACACGCCTCATAACAAACACATTCACGTTCGTTTATCTTCCTCAATCGCGTGGAAAACGCGTGGTAAGAAGATTTTGGTGCACAAGTGTTAGAAAGCTTAATTTGATTAATTTTTTAGGTTTTTCATCAGTATTGATTCATTATGTCGGCTAATCGTAAAACATGTAGAAGTAGGAAACCTATGAATAATTCTGCTGAAAAAAATAATGGCAAAATGGCTCGAGGAGGATGAGAATGGAAGCGATTTGGAAGAAGAATGCGTTGATCGTGCAGGACTATCCTTCTCGAGATCATATTTCCGAAGTATTTTCGGAGAATGGTCATGCTGATTTCATTCCAACTGACCATGATACTGCTACATGGTATTCCAATAGTGATATCGAGGATGAAGGTGAAGAAGAGCAAATGGCAGATTATAATTATTTATATGGTAAGAAAAGGTTCAAACGGTCAGTGGTCTCTCCGACACGAAAAGTTCAATTGATGAACATAACCTCTTACGCAAGAATTCTCAACGGATGATGGAAAACCTTAATCTTGCAGACGTTTCTATCAAAATTTGTAATACAGATTAGACGGCGATTTATTACTTACTTGGACTAATAAAAAACTTGAATAACTGAGAATACCACAGCTCCCAAACTGATAAATTAGCCAGGGAACGAAGGAAATCTTATACTTGCAAAATTAAAAAATAGAACCAAAAGCTTCACTTCAAAACAACCAATTTGTCTCACTTGTGCCAAGATATACTTGTACGTTTGACATGTGCTTCGATTAAGTAACTTCAACAGTTGCACGATTTTTTATTTTGCATGTGAAGAAAACCTCCTAAAATGAAATATTCGGTCAAGTAAAAAGTTCGTTCTGCTTTTATCTAAAAGATGGCGTTATTCTCCATAGTACTAGTGTTACGTGTCGCATCATGTCATACTATACGGCGCTAAAAAAGGTGCTCATTCGCGCTAAAAGTTTGTCTTTGACAGTTTTTCGATTGATTTACCCAGTACGTTGTGAGCGCTCGTCAAAGATGGATACCAACAAAGAGAAAATTCGCTATATTTTACAATTTTTTTTCGATCAAGGCGAAAAAGCAGTCAAAGCGGCTGAAAAAATTAATTTAGTTTATGGGCCCGATACTGTAAACTAACGAGTAGCACAAAAGTGGTTGACTAGGTTCCGTTCCGGTAATTTCGATGTCAAAGATGCACCACGCGTCGGGCCTCCCGTCGTCGAAAATTGCAATAAAATCATGGAAATAGTGGAAACAGACTGTCACGTGAGCACTTATTTAATTGCTGAGGAACTAAAGATAAGCCAGAAACCCGTTTGGAACTATTTGCATAACCCTGGATTCAAAAAGAAGCTCGATGTTTGGGTGCCATACGAACTAACGCAAAAAAACATGATGGACCGAATTTCCATCTGCAAAACGCTGCTGAATCGCAACGAAATCGACCCGTTTCTGAAGCGGATTGTGACTGGTGATGAAAAATGGGTTACTTACGACAACATCGAGCGCGAACGGTCGTGGTCAAAGCTCGGGAAAGCGGCCCAGACGGTGGCCAAGACCGGATTGACGGCCAGGAAGGTTTTGCTGTGTGTTTGGTGGGATTGGCCAGGAATCATCTACTACGAGCTGCTCCCCTATGGCCAAACGCTCAATTCGGCCGAATTGTGTTCCACCAGGACAACGCCAGGCCACACACGTCTTTGGTGACGCTCCAGAAGCTCCGGGAGCTCGGATAGAAGGTAATAATGCACCAACCTTATAGACTGGACCTGGCACCAAGTGATTACCATCTTTTCCTGTCCACGGCGAACGCGCTTAATGGTGAGTAGTTAGCCCCAAGAGAGGCCTGTGAAAATTGGCTCTCCAAATTTTTTGCAAACAGCCTTCTACGAGAGGGGTATAATGAAGTTGGCGTCTCGTTGGCAACAAGTTTACGAACAAAACGGCGCATATTTGACTTAAATCGGACAAATGTACACAAAGTTATCATCTTTTGAAAAATCAATAAAAAACCGAACGAACTTTTTACCTGTCCTATAATATAATATAAAATTCTTTATTTACCTCGCAATATTCTAAGATTTACTTTCGTTCAAGTTTTTATTTTCTAAAATTTTTACATGGTCTCAGAAAATATTATAAATATTAAATGTATGTTAAGTTTAAACATTTTTTTGTATTAGTATGTGAACTAAAATGTTTAAAAAAATAATAACTTTGGTGCTTTTTTCTCAGTATGAAAGTGAGTCCTGGATACTCAGGGTGGTGTACATAATTTTTCTAAGGGTGTGTCCGCCACATTGATGCATACCATAATAGTTGGAATTCCATTGTTGCTTCCACATTGCCACACTGTTATCAAATAGCAAAGTTCCTGCTGAGTTGACTATTGGACTGTACAGATCCATACACACAAAAATGTATGAATGAATATGTGAGCATGTATGCATATACAAAATATTCCTTTTAGTCTGAAAGACCGTCTGGTCTGCCTTTTTAATTTGACGCATTTGATGACGCTATGGTGCGCTTTGCCATTCAATTGCCATTCACTTCCTGCTTTTGTCCGCTCGACGTCGTCTTCATCGCGAAGTCTTGTTATAAACGAATCTGCTAGGGCACTGTGCTCAGGCATTTCAATTTTATTTATTCATTGTACTTGGCTTTTTTATTTACACTTTTATTCGCACTGCTGGGACTTCTTTGCTCCTTTGTGCTGACTATGGTTACTATTCTTGCTGTTGTTGTTTTTTTGTAATCGTTTTTGTTGGTGTTGTTAACGGGCTTACAGGTCGGTTTCTTGTTTTTCAAAATTGTTGTACCTTAAACTTTTAAGGTTTGGGTTTTTGTGTTTGCTTGCTCATGTATCTTATAACGCATATATTATGTGTACATTATTGAAGGAATGCACTTACCATCGACCGATTTGTGTCTACGAGGAGCTTAACACGCCATTTGTATCTTTTTTTAATTTGCCTCTAAGATTTTATATATTATTTATATATAAATGATCAGGATGACGAGTGGAAATGCGGATGTATGTCCGTCCGTCGGATGTATGTTCCGCCTGTCTGTGCAAGCTGTAACTTGAATAAAAATTGCGATATCGTAATGATACTTGGTAAACGTGTTTCTTGGCAAAAATGTGAGGACGAGTTTATCGAGGGGCGTAATCGGACTACCGGCACGCCCACATAACGCCATTAATGGAAACCTAAGCTCTAAATTAAGATATAAACTTGTTATTTGGTGCAAGGGATTAGCAGGGGCACCTGTGGGCTAAAACTTTGAATAAGTGCGCGTGGCCCCGACTATAATAGAATTAATATACATATCTCCTAAGCCACTTATCGAAATCGAACTACAACCACGCCTGCTTTCCATATGGCACAATTTTGAATTCCATATGATTCTTTCACTTTCCAGTATGCAAATGAAGCACCAATGAATAATATTAAAACTGTGGACAAAAAGTGTCTTGAGGTATCCTTGCACGTTGCAAGAGTATAAAATATTCGGTTACATCCGAACTTAGCCTTTCCTATTTGTTAATATTTAACTTGCTAATTGAAAAGTATTTTACAAAAAGGTTAATGTTATTGTTGTTTGTCCAATCGAATAGGTCAGAGGGTATGCACTGTTGTAAACCTGTGCACTTATCGATGATGTGAACTATTGTTAAATCTTCCGAACCATATAAAGGCCATACATGTTTTTTTGTTACATTCAAAAGCATTCCATTTGTAACATAGCAAGTGTACCTATGTATAATCCTAATTTTTATATTCTTACAGGTGATGTTATTAGAGTAATGTAGTTTTTTGCCATATGGTTTGAGAAATTATAGTGATGATTGTAGTGTATTCAACCGTTTAGACAGTAGACGATGATTTGTCTTTATACTCTAACAACATGTTGCTACAGAGTATAGTAGTTTTGTTCACCTAACGGTTGTTTGTATCATCTAAAAATATTTGAGATAGTCATATAGATGTCTGTACAAGCTGTAACTTGCGAAAAAATTGAGATATCGTAATGAAACTTTGTTCACGTGTTCGTTTTTAAAAAAGAAAGGATGAGTTCGTAATCGAACCACTGTCACGCCCACAAAGCGCCATTAATAGAAAACCTATAAAATGCCAAGAAATGGTACAAGCGGTCTTTGTAGGCGCCGGTGTCAAATTCGGATGATGGACGTGGCACCGCCTACATTTAGGTGAAAATCTTAATCTCGGGATCTACTCGACCTATCTCAAAAGCGATATTTAACATTATCCTGACATTCCTACATAACAGTGTGAAAATGGGCGAAATCCGACAAAACCACCCTACTTCCCATACAACAAAATTTTAAAATCCATCTGATTTTTTCACTTTCCAGTATATATAGCTATAGACAGAGATTTAGCGCACTTGCATTGATAATTATAAATATTACTGTTACTTGTAAGGGAGCGATATTTTTATGAATTTATCATTAGTAGATCAATACTGTTTCTCTCGCCTCTTTAAATGCGTATGCAAATAATCGTTTTTATTTCCATTCAGATGTTGTTCATTTGCTTTTGTTAAATATTGTCATAAATTCATTGGACAATGATTTAGCGCAGTTATAGTTCTCGGTCATTAGTTGTGTTTGGTCTAACAAACAACTACTCTCGGTTGTGAAGTTGTATTTTATATTTAATATTATTACAAATTTTAATAAAATCGGAAAAGAAAAATACTATTCTAGACGAAACTAAAATAAGTCGCATTGGTCCTGATGGAAAAACATTTGTGCATCGAGAGAAAAACCAAGAAATCAATTCAAGATATACAAAAAAAGACCGTAAAGCGCGGTGGAAGACAATTTAAAAGTTTGGGGGTCGTTTTCATGGCATGTAGTTGGACCACTAGTAAAAATAGAAGGGAATATGGATAAATTTGCATATATTGATATACTAAAGAATACAATGGAGCCATATAACTATGATGTTAAGCCAGTCAATTGGATCTTTATCCAAAAACATACAAACAAAAGTGGTAAAAAACTGGCTTACATAAGAAAAAATTTCACTTCTCGATTGGCCAGCGCAAAGTCCAGATCTAAGATCGATCAATAACTTGTGGAATGATGTCAAAGGAAAAGTTGGGCAAAGAAAATTTAAAAATTGCGACGAGCTTTGGGCATTAGTACAGGAAGCATGAAACTCTATTCCGAAGCACAGATGCCAAAGGTTAATAGAGACTTACCACGCAGATGTGGAGCGGTGATTAATAATAACGGTTATTCACAAAGTATTAACCCGGTTACATATAAAATCCAAGAATTTCACGCCACTTGTTAATAATATTTATTTTGCTTTACAGATCTTTGAAAGTGCGCTAAATACATGTTCAGGTCAATTTTGACTTAATAATGTAAAGTGAAACAAACGTTAGATTTTTATTATAAAAAACTAAGTATTTTGAATTATTTTAGTGGTTAGTGAAGTAATAAATGGTGTTTGTATAATATACCGGTTTTACTTTCTTTAGATGTAACTTTATTAAGTATTGTATTTCACAATAATAAAGTGCTCTAAATCTCTGTCCATAGCTGTAAGTCCATAGCCAATGGATGTATCCGAATAAAACTTTGCAAAAATAGTGACCTCAATGTATTTGATCTTACACTAAAAATTGTCGAAATCGGATTATAACTTCTCAAGAATCCAGACGCCAAATGTGTGGACTCTACTGCGTATGGCTGCCTCTTTGTCGAAAATATCGGTCAATCTGTAAAATATATGATTGAAATCAACGGAAAATGTTTCTTTGATAATATACTTTTGTGTCAAATATGGGTTGAATCGGATCAATAATTCCCTTAACCCCCATATACATAATATAATATAAAGATTTTCAAAGCCTTAGCCCCCATATAACTGATATTCACGATTTTGAAACGTAAGGCTGACCTTACTACATATGTTTATATATATATAATTGCTTGAAAATAAGTTCTCAAGTATACCTGAGCAATGTCAAAAATTATTGTAATGATTTTACTATAATTTTCGCTGACGGGAAGTAAAATATAGTAATAAAACTAACGTAACCTATGACCTTCAACATAAATTAATATGATATCAAATTGGATTGTAATACAATATATTCACCATTTCGTCAAATAATTAAGTGGAACCTTTTGATTTTTTTAATATAACACAACACCTGAAGGTATTTAGCCAAGTTTCAAGTTGCAAGAATATAAAATGTTCGGTTACACCCGAACTTAGCTCTTCCTTACTTGTTTAACATAAAATAGAAATACGGTTTTTGATTTTGTGATGGAAGAATCCTTTGATTTGTTGAAAATTGCATATATGGCGGATTTTTTCTCGCTGCAAATAATGGTTTCTTTTTATACTCTCGCAACCTGTTGCTACAGAGTATAATAGTTTTGTTCACCTAACGGTTGTTTGTGTCACCTAAAATTAATCGAGTTAGATATAGGGTTATATATATATAAATGATCAGGATGAAGAGACGAGTTGAAATCCGGGTGACTGTCTGTCCGTCCGTCCGTCTGTCCGTCCGTGCAAGCTCTAACTTGAGTAAAAATTGAGATATCTTTATGAAACTTGGTAGACATGTTTCATGGTACCGTGAGACGGTTGGTATTGCAGATGGGCGTAATCGGACCACTGCCACGCCCACAAAACGCCATTAATCAAAAACAAATAACTTGCCATAACTAAGCTCCGCAATAAGATAAAAGACTGTTATTTGGTACACAGGATCACATTAGGGAGGGGCATCTGCAGTTAAAACTTTTTTTAAAAAGTGGGCGTGGTCCCGCCTCTAGTAGGTTTAATGTGCATATCTCCTAAACCGCTAATGCTATAATAACAAAATTCACTGGAAGCAAATGTTTTTAGCACTTCTATTGACGGTGTGAAAATAGTTGAAATCGGGTGGCAACTCCGCCCACTCCCCATATAACGGTACTGTTAAAAACTACTAAAAGCGCGATAAATCAAGCACTAAACACGCCAGAGACATTAAATTTTATCTCTAAGATGGTATAAGATGACTTCATAGGAACCGCGTTTAAAATTAGACAGTGGGCGTGGCACAGCCCACTTTTAGGTGAAAACCCATATCTTGATATCTGCTTAACCAATTTCAACCAAATTCGGTGCGTAACGTTCTTTTCATGTTTCTATGTTATAGTGCGAAAATGGGCGAAATCGGATTACAACCACGCCTATTTTCCATGTAACACCATTTTCAATTCCATCTGATTCTTTCACTTTCCACTGTGCAAATCAGGTAACTATGATTATATCGGGGTAAAACTTTGCGTGAATAATGCAATTAAAGTATGCCACCTTGCGGCCAAAAATTGTCTAAATCGAACCAAAACTGTTCAAACCCCTAAGTACTAAATATGTGGACCCCAGTGCCTATAGTTGACCTTCTACCGAAAATATCAGTCAATACACAAAGAAATCTCAAACGAGTATACCATTTGACTTTGCGAGAGTATAAAATGTTCGGTTACATCCGAACTTAGCCCTTCCTTACTTGTTTATTGTCCTTTTAGAGCCAAAAAGTACCGCTTCTAACATGTAAGGTGCTTTAGGATTTCAATTTAATTCATCATCCCGATCGTTTATATATAATTCTACATCTATCTCGATTGGTTTTGAGTGACACAAAAAACTGTTAGGTGAACAAAACTAATATACTACTATTATACTCTGTACAAATATTTTTGAACATGCTTATCATTGATAATGCTGAGATAGTACAAAAAGTACTTACAAACCATATATGCATTAAACACACAACAATACAAACATATTTACTTAAGATGCACATATAATTGTAAATCGAATAGGTACGCACAAAAACATATTTAGTCATAAATTTGTACATTTGAAAACGAACACGTATTATATTATGCTTGTATTATCTATATATAAAAACATACATATACACACACGCACATGCACTGAGTAGACAATCAACAAGCCCATGTCGCGTGCAATAACATACAAACATACACATATACATTTAGTTAGTTAAGATAGAATTAAAATTGCATATAAAGGCAAGAAAAATGAAAAAAATTGAAATAAATTCTCACTCTATAAAGGTTTTTCTGTCCGCCACCAGCGGTAAGACATTTAAGATACTTTCTTTAGTTATTAACATAATCTGTACAATATGTTGCAAGAGTATAAAAATAGTATTCAGCTATTAGAAATATAATAATCTGGTATTGGTATTATTATAGCGCTCTTAGATATGTATGTTATAAACTATATAGAAAGATAGCCTGCTTAGAATAAATGCACAACACTGAATATTTATGTTTACATTTCTTCTCTTTTTTGTCTTAAGAATTCAAAATAAATAAAATAAATAAGGACTTAAAAAAATGTATGTATAAATAATATACCCAAATATTTTCCTCCAAAACTCCGCTTTTCAAGTGAGAATTTTCCTTGACTTAAAACACACAGCTGACATAAACATGTACATATAATGATCAGGTTGTGTTCACTTAAAATAATTGGGCTATATCACTTTGGGGGTTTTGTGAACAGAGTGCAAAACAATTACTGCTAACAATTCACCAAACAAACAAGTTAATACACAATAAATAATAATGATTTATATCGACAACAGCAATATTTGTAAAAAAAAAAATAAAAACAAGTAACTAAGTTCGGGTGTAACCTAATATTTTATGCTTTCGAAATTTACAAGTAAAGCCGGGAAAATACCTTCAGGAGTTATCAAAACTTTTTATTAAACTTTTCAACCGCAAGATGCCATGTCCTAAAGGCACTTTTTGAACAAAGTTTAATTCCGATATCTTCAATGGTGTTTGAAAAATTAACTGTAAAGTGAAAGAATCATATTTGTTGTAGTCTGAGTTCGTCAGGTTTCACACTGTGACATAAGGATGCAAGTATAATTAAAAACAAGAAAAAACGTTAACTTCGGTTGCACCGAAGCTATAATACCCTTCACAGATACAAAGGCTCCTTACAATAACTTGATTCTGATCTAATTTCGTGAATCGGCAATAAAAAATTAAATTTTTTTCCATGCAGCCACTTTAATCTGATCGTGCAGTTTATATGATAGCAGTATTACATAGCGATCCGATCTAAATAGTTTTTTTCGGAGATTATATTCTTGTTTTAGAAAATAAATCATGCCAAATTTCGTCAAGATACCTCGTCAAATGAAAGAGTATTACATACAAAGCCTTAACTACGATCGTTTAGTTAATATGGCAGCTATATGTTATAGTCATCCGATCTGTACAATTTCTTCGGAGCTTGCACATTTCCTTTAAATTATATTCCATGCCAAATTTCGTGAAGATACCTCGTCAAATGAAAGAGTTTTCCATACAAGCACTTGATTTCGATCGTTCGGTTTGTATGGCAGCTATATGCTATAGTCATCCGATCTATACAATTTCTTCGGAGATTTCATTGTTGCTTTAAATAATAATCCATGCAAAATTTCGGTAAGATACCTCGTCAAATGAAAGAGCTTTCATTACAAGGACTTTACACCGATCGTTCGGTTTGTATGGCAGCTATATGCTATAGCCATCCGATCTATACAATTTCTTCGGGAATTACATTGTTACTTTAGAAAATAACTAAGCCAAATTTCGTGAAGATATTACGTCAAATAAAAAAGTTTCCCATACAAGCACTTGCTTCCGATTGTACAGTTTGTATGGCAGCTATATGCTATAGTGGTCCGATATCGGCCGTTCCGACAAATGAGCAGCTTCTTTGTTAGAAAAGGACAGGTGCAAAATTTCAGAACTGAGGGACTAGTTCGCGTATATACAGACGGACAGACAGACGGACATGGCTAAATCAACTCAGCTCATCATGCTGATCATTTATATATATATACGTTTCCTTCTGGGTGTTACAAACTTCGTGGAAAACTTAATATACCCTGTTCAGGGTACACCAAGTAAGGAAGGGTTAAGTTCGGGTGGAACCAAACATTTTATACTCTTGCAATTTGCACGGATCAATATCTTTATTCGTTGGCGAAACTTTAAATTAAACAAGTAAGGAAGGGCTAATTTCGGATGTAACCGAACATTTTATACTCTCGCAAAGTCAAATGGTATACTCGTTTGATATTTCTTTGTGGATTGACCCATATTTTCGGTAGAAGGTTAACTATAGGCACTGTGGTCCACATATTTAGTACATAGGGACTTGAACAGTTTTGGTTCGATTTAGACAATTTTTGGTCACAAGGTGGCATAATTTAATCGCATTATTCACGGAAAGGTTTATCCCGATACAGTCATTTTTGCCTGATTTGCATAGTGGAAAGTGAAAGAATCAGATGGAATTTTGTTATTATAGCATTAGCGGTTTAGGAGATATGCACATTAAACCTATTAGGGGCGGGACCACGCCCACTTAAAAAAAAAATTTAACTGCAGATGCCCTTCCTTAATGTGATCTTGTGTACCAAATAACAGTCTTGTATTTTATTGCGGAGCTTAGTTATGACAATTTTTTTTTTTTTGATTAATGGCGTTTTGTGGGCGGGGCAGTGGTCTCACGGTACCAAGAAACATGTCTACCAAGTTTCATAAAGATATCTCAATTTTTACTCGAGTTAGAGCTTGCACGGACGGATGAACGGACTCGGATGAACTCGTCTATTCATTATGATCTTTTATATATATATAACCCTATATCTAACTCGATTAGTTTTAGGTGATACAAACAACCGTTAGGTGAACAAAACTATTATACTCTGTAGCAACAGGTGGCGGGAGTATAAAAATGTTGTGAAAGAATTCTACATTCATCATTTGACGAATTGATCCTAAATAGATTTCAATCAAATTTGGTAGTTTATTAAGTTACATTATCCATCCATTAATATTCAACGCTCAATTTTTAATATAATTTTATAATTTTTAAGAAAACTTAAGTACTTATTTTCATTAAAACGTTACATATTTTCACCAACCTAAACGGTTTAAAGTCAGCTGGAAAGTCGAAAATCAGTAAAGAGGGTATATTGGGGGCTTGTTTCATTAACCTTTGACATTAATCAGGTATATTCGAGAACATATTTTCAAGCAATTGTATAAATAAATAACGCACATGGTCGGTATATGACATATTCGGCATAAGGTTTGATAGTATAACGAAAATCATTATATGTAGTATAAAATAATTTCATATATACTTGTATATTCTACGTTCAGTTGATTTTGCTGAAGGGATGTAGAGCAGGTTCGGGCGTAAAGGGCGTGGATAAAAATTCCGGAGGTGCTTGGCTTACCGTCGCTAAGGGCGGTAAGGCAGAGGAGGTGTCCGATTGGCACTCATACGCTACGGCTTAGAATCCTACCCGATGCTAGTTGTCAAAGTTGTATGAAGGAGGGTGAGGTGGAAACATCCCGGCACTTTCTCCTCCACTGTCCGACTTTTGCTAGGCTGAGACTGAAACATATCGGCAAGCACACTTTCGGCGAACCAGAAGACTTAGCCGAAACGTAGGTATATTAGCCGTCTAAACAAGTTTGTTATAGACACAAAGCACTTTGTGAAGTTTGAAAATCTTATATTAGTTGTATAGGAATAGCGGCAGTATTGAATACATTTTATGTATTTCTGACATTACTACATAGTGCTAACAGAAAAAGATACTATCTGTGTTTCATAAAGGTATCTCACAACCCATCACCAATCCATAGGTAGTAAAGAGAACCGGATGTTTGAAAACACTGATATTAGTTATATGTTAGGAAACACGCCCACCTAATTTTATTAAAATAACTCATGTATTGCCCGAAATTTTCGTTATTAAATCACTCATAGGCACTGAGATCCATATATTCAGAATCTGGGTGCTTGAATAGTTATGGTTCGATTTACATAATTTGAGATGACATATCTTATGGGCACTATTTGTGTAAAGTTTCATTTCGATAGCGTCATTGGCTCTCCCTTTATATATGTATATATTATATAATATATCCATATTGTAATCTGTAACGACATGTTGACTAGAGACATGTAATAACAGTTGTTTTGGATTTCAAATACTAATTCATAAAGCAATATCCTCAAACCATAAATTCGTAATATTTCATATCGAGGAGAAAAGCTTCCAGACAATATTAGACAATCGATATGGGACAAGCTGAGAGCCTCCTATTAGCTTTAAATTAAGCTTCTGAAATAGGTACTTATGTTCTCACGAGAAGAGAGTGTAAGTCAATATGGTGTTTGTGAATATTGAACAATTAAATTATTAAAATATTATTAAATAAGACGACAGGTCTTTAGCAAAGTTCTTCGCTGATTTTAGTTGCGTAGAAACACTTAACACATTTATATTACATACTTGTACTATTAGTAGGTGGGAGTTATGTTGTAGTGTTGATCAAATGACAAAATAAACTGTTTCGGGATTTACGGAATTTGAATTTCTATTACTCAAAATAAAGAAAAAACATTTCAGATTACATACCATTTGAGAATTATATAGTAACATCCAGTGAAGTTTGACAAACTTTCTTTGTTTCAACACATAAGTTAACTTTGATTGGCTTTCTAGAAACAGTATGATTTCTATTTTAGTTAATGAACAAGCCACAGTTAATCACTTCGATATTGAACTTTAAAAATGCTGCTCCTTAAAATCGAGTTTCACCACTTTGCTAACTTTTCGTTTGTTAAAAAATCACTTAATTTGACAAATGTACATAATTAAACACGTCATACAAACAAAAATAATACAATCGAATGCGCTAAACGTATGTAAATATGCTTCTAAAACATGTACATATATACATACAGTGTATCACAAAAATAAGTATGCAGTATATATGTGCGTAAAAAAAGTCATATCAATTGCAAAATAAAAATAAATGTTTTTGTGTTTTTAACCAATAATAATTACACTTAACATCGCCTTCTAGAGTATGATAGATCAATGTCATTCACATTTCCCGTTATTAAGAACCGTTGGACCCCAGTAAAAACCAAATATCATGTCACATAAGTATGTATGCAATTCACCATTTCAGTATGTTTTCGGCTGGCGCACAGTATTCGTCCCCTTCAAAATCAATAAATAGTTATATTTTGTTTAAGATAAAAGATTTCCAAGTTTTAATAATATTTCAACCGTAAATTAACTTAAATTTTGATCATGGCGCCGCGCGGAAGAGAACTATGACAAGATTTAAAAGATGTTATAATAAAACTACATAAAGAAAAAAAAAGTCAAAAGCAAATTGGAAAAATAACAAATAAAACTAGTTCTACTATTCAAAAAATTATAGAAAAATATAAAAAAAAATAATAGTTATAATAATTTTTTTCGCATGTCAAAACAGATAAACACACTGCATACTTATTTTTGTGATACACTGTATGTATATGTATTAAGTGCGATTTTTCATTGAGAGAGCATTGAAAAAATCAACCCAAAATAAACAAGCCGTAACATCATCATCAATGAAATTTATGCCAGAGGTAAACCATAATAGTATAAGACGAATTTCTCAAATAGTTTGACTACTAAAAACAAAAAAGCAATAAAGATAGTCTGGTGATGAGATGATGAGTCGAAGTCGAAAGCGTAAGCAGTAAATAGCGAAACAAGTATTTTTTCTAAATAAGACTTGCTGAATTTATTATAAAAAATATTTGCTTAAAAAAACAGCAAATGACTTCTACGTGCAAATTTAATGGTGGAATGTTCTAAGCTTAAAATATTTGTGATTTTAGCAAATACTTGTAAAAGAGTGAATTGAATAGAGTCATGTTTTTTGAAATGGTGAAGTACTTTCAGTATGGCTACGATGATATGTTTTTTCCTTGATTCCAGTCATATTTGATAAAGAGGTTTATGTCATCGGGTAACCCTTACTAAGGGTTATATTGATTTTCGTTCGACCGTAAGAATAATTGCAAGACAATAAAACTGTCCGGTACAAAAGGAGAGAAACGTTGTATTATATAATTATGACAACTATCCCATATATAGAATATATATATATTTTTCGATTCTATTCTCACTTAGTCTCTACATCTATTACCTGTTACCTGTTTAAATTACATTTTCCTTTAAATTTGTAGGTAGTTTTCCGTGGAATAATCAGCTAAGTGTAAGTTATAAACACTTTAAACAAATATGTGAGCTACAACACAAAACTTAAGAAAAGTGCAAAAAATAATAAAAAATACTAAGCAAAAAAAGCCACAGCCGGTTGGGTATCGGGCTATTTGAAACACTTCAAGCTTGATAAGAAAGCACAACGAAGCTCGTCAAGTGGTCAGCTGGACAGCACCAAAAAGCACGAAGCTGTTGTGCTGAGAAGAAGTGGACAGAAAAAGTAGGAATGACATTCATGCATATATGAATGTATGTATGCTACTCTTGACTTTTTGTTTACCCTTCATACACAGTTTATGTTATGCCCACTTGCGTAGTTGTATGTGCATGCGTTTGAATAACAACAAACAATGTTGTCTGTAATTAAAGACGCAGCTGCACGGCTTTATATGTGATTGTTGTCTCTTGGAATGAGTCACTAGATTTCCGCTTGCACCGTCTTCCTGCAGCAGCTATATACGTAGGTGCATACTCGTATGTACATAGATGTTACTAGTATATGGTTACTTGTATATGAATCGTTTGTCACAGAAGAGTTATTAGCAAAACATTGGCTTCACTTTCTGTTTAACGGTGCATTTTCTTCCTTTGCACCACCACACATTATAACCAAAAGAATGGGAATAAACACGTTGCCCTTCTTCAAGTAATACATGAATCCTGTTTCATTAGGATATCTCAATTTTTATACAAGTTATCGCTTGCACGGACAGACGGATTTCAACTCGTCTCTTCATCGTGATCATTCATTTAATTAGTCTTGCCTTAAATTCTGTTATAAAATATACAAAGGTGTTATAAAGCAGTTAAGCAATGTTCTCTTTGATGGAGAGCATTGGATCTTCATCTGCAAGATTCTGCTCCGGCAAAAAAGTCCAGAATCCATTGGACTACAGTTTTTGGTCAGATTGGAAGAACATGGCCTGTCGAATACCGCACAGAAGTTTTGAGAGTCTCAAAAAATAAATAAAATAGACTCTATTAAAAAATGTAATAGTGTATAACATAGCTTAATTTCTATAACGACCTGAATTTTTAACAGAACTTACGGCAAAACGAAGTACATAACTCTATATGTACCTATATGGTTTTCCAATAGGGGTGGTATGTCGTGATATGTAAGTGTCGTTTCGGCCATTTCTAATATGTCATGATCTGTATTTGTTTTCATTGTAATCAGTTATGTTTACAGTTTTATCATAGAAAAAATATACGCAAGCACAACGTTTACAAATTGTTCATTATACCCTGAACAGGGTATATCAAATTTACCACGAAGTTTGTATATACGCGTACTAGTCCCTCAGTTTTTGCAATATCGATCTGAAATTTTGCACCTGTCCTTTTCTAACAAAGAAGCTGCTCATTTGTCGGAACGGCCGATATCGGACCACTATAGCATATATCTGCCATACAAACTGAACAATCGGAATCAAGTGTTTGTATGGAAAACTCTTTCATTTGACGAGGTATCTTCACGAAATTTGGCATGTATTATTATTTAAGGCATTAATCTAATCTCCGAAAAAATTGTATACGACTATAGCATATATCTGCACGAGCTATTGCTTACGGCAACAAATTATTCTCCACAGAAATTGGTCAGATCAGATCACTATATCATATAGCTGCCATACAAACTGAACAATCGGAATCAAGTGTTTCTATGGAAAACTCTTTCATTTGACGAGGTATCTTCATGAAATTTGGCGTGTATTATTATTTAAGGCAATTATTCAATCCTCGAAGAAATTATTCAGATCGGATGACTATAGCATAAAGCTGCCATACAAACTGAACAATCGGAATGAAGTGCTTGTATGGAAAACTCTTTCATTTGACGAGCTATCTTCACGAAATTTGGCATGTATTATTATTTAAGACATTAATCTAATCTCCGAAGAAATTGTATACGACTATAGCATAAGCTGCTATACAAATTGAACGTTCGGAGTAAAGTGCTTGCATGGAAATTTTTTTTATTTGAAGAGGTATTAGGAGACGAGGAAATTAGGCACGAGTTATTGCTTAAGGCAACAAATTATTCTCCACAGAAATTGGTCAGATCAGATCACTATATCATATAGCTGCCATACAAATTGAACGTTCGGAATCAAGTTCTTGTAAGGGGCCTTTGTATTTGTGAAGGGTATTATAGCTTCGGCGCAACTGAAGTTAACGTTTTTTCTTCTTTTTATTATCAAAATAACCGTTCTCCAATTGAAACTTTTCATGCGCTTTTGCCGTTTTATGGTCCTAATAATCGACCACCTGTCGTACGGTAAATAAACAAAACTGTCGATTCTGGTGCGGAGAAAATCCACAAATTATTCATGAACGACCATTACATTCACCCATTTTGACATTTTGGTTTGGTTTTTGGTCTGGTGGAGTCATCGGTCCTTACTTCTTTTGATATGAAGCTGATGACACCGTTACTGTCAATGGAGAGTTATATACTTGTAGGATTACCTTACTTTTCACATAGTGCACCCAAGAAATGTATCGCTTTGTACAGTAGAAACAATCAGTATAATCTATATACATACATATATAGGTAGATTATTTTTAAAATATTATATAATTTTTATACTCTCGCAACATGTTGCTACAAAGTACAATGATTTTTGTCATCTAACGTTGTTGGTAACACCTAAAACTAATCAATCAAAGCGCTTTAGAGTGTCTGGCTTATTGCTAAAGACCAATGACTTCAAATAACCCCACAAGAATGAAATATAATGGTGTTAAAACTTCTTGGAGGCCATTGAATGAAATCTCCAAACTTTTATCGTAATAATTCGGTTGTTGCACGTGCTGTGTGGCACGTAGCTCCGTTTCGCTGGAACCAGATGTTGTCAAGATCAACTTCTCCCAATTGCGGCGATTAAATGTTAGTTATCACCGATCTACAATCTTGTATATTTGGTGATCGAAATATTCTCCCTAAATTTTAATTTATTAAAAAAAAAAATACAAAAATTTCCTTTTATAATAGTTGCATAATATCAAAACTAAATTTTTCATATAATTTTTGAATTTATAGAAGCTTTTATCGAACAAATGGTACATTGAGTTAATTTCGTAATATAGAATAACAAGTGGAGAACACAGCGTTGCATCAACGATACTAAATGATATTTTCCGAATTAATCGGAAGAATAGGAAGCTGCGCAGTATAAAGTTTGTTTGTTTGTGGGAGTTAACCCCTCTCACTCTGAGTAACTAACTCCCTTACTTACAAGTATACCTATAACGAGAAAAAGTGTGGTATTTCTCGTGATTTCATGAAGAAGATAATGCGTTGAGCACTCGTAACATAGTAGTTGTGATACCTTAAAGAAAATATCTCTGCAGAAGTAAAAACAAGTTTAAATCGTATGACGTACGTAAGAATGTATGAATGATGATTTTCGGGAAAGAACCATGACTAACTTCTTAAATTCAGGTAAAAAACCCAAACAAGTCATTTGAGTAACAGCGCTTCAACACATTTCTACGAAATCACTGAAAGCACATTTGTCAATGCCTGCGATTGTGTATGTGTAAAAAGGTTTAAGAGGAATTTGAAATATATATGGTACTATGTTTTCGTTTTTTTTCAAAAGTCGCATATTCTACGGAATGGCGAAATATGTGATCTTTCCCGAATTTTCGCTTAAGTCTTACTTATTTTCGAATTTATAGGAATGTGTACTTCTTTTATAGGCAAAATATATTATATTATTTTTCAATCACGTATGACCTTCGTCATTTTTCACCTGTATTTAGTTCATTTAATTATCATAATTATACCCCAACAGAGTGTATTAAGTTTGTCACGAAGTTTGTAGCTCCTAGAAGGAAACGTTGGAGACCCTATAAAATATGTACATACCTATGTACATAATTGACCAACTTAACGATCTGAGTCGATTTAGTCATGTACAACTGTTTGTCCGTTTGTATATACGCGATCTGACTAGATATCGATCTGAAATTTTGCACAGGTTCTTTTCTCCCCAGGAAGCTGCTTATTTGCAGAAAATACCGTTACCATCAATAGCGAGCGTTATAACACGATGTTGACCGAATTTTTTTCCCCAGGATTTGAAGAAATCTACTTGAACGATCTCTATTTCTAACAAGACGGTGCAAAGTTTGGCGACTTGTTAACTTCGAGAAATGGCCCGGCAAATGGCCGTCAAGATCATGCGATTTAACGCTTCTACCTTATTTTCTCTGGGTGTATGCTAAATCAAAGGTTTACGCCAATCAACCAGCAACGTTTGAGGAGCTCGAAGGCTGGAGATATATAAACGGAGCCGTAGTGGCCTTTTGGCCAACATTTTGTTCAAATCATAAATTACATAAAATTAGAGTAGGTGACAAAATAATTACTTAAGCTATTAATAAATTAGAGGGTAGACATTTTATATGAATTATTAAATTAGTTAGGAACAAAATATTCAACATAAAATCGAAACAAAATAGTTTGTGATAACATCTACAGCAGTCACTACGAAATTATGTATATCGAGAAACCTGAAAAAAATTCTATTCAAGTGTGATTAGTGACTATAGACTTGTATGCTTATGTAGACTATCTTTTTATTTCTGTTCATAATTTATATTGGATTTTGCAATATTTTTACATTTTTATTAGGTGACTTGGCTACTTAAGTTGTTTGTTGCTAATTTTAGTACGGTTTATTTTTATTTTTACCCTAATTTAATTACAAGGCATATGTGTGTAGCTGGCGAAAACATCAGCAACCCGTCTTAGGACTGTTTATTTCGTACGGAATGTAATCGTCATGGAAAATGGGAATGTGGCGATAGAGCTATAATTACTGGTACAAAAGTCTTTGTGCAACATTGCATTGCATCTTGTTGTGTACTTGTAACACTAATTGATTTATTTTTTGGCAAAAATCGAATTTTACGTTTGGAAGTAGCTTTTCATTGGAAATTTTGTTATATATTTAAATGTTGACAAAAGAAAAAGAAAATTAATTTGATCTTAAGAAAGATTAAAAAAAAAATACGTTTTGAAATTATATGCCAGTAATATTATTATTTGCAAATTTTAGTACAGGAAGCCCGAAATGTTCAAACTATGATATAGTTCTCCAAAACTAAGGAAAATATGCTAAAACACTTTACTGCTCCAATGAATGAAAATAGTAATTCAATAAATCAGAAACCGTAAATAAACAAGTAAGGAAGAGCAACGTCCGGGTGTACCCGAACATTTCATACTCTTGCAACTTGCAAGAATCAAAGCTGGCTAAATATCTACAGGTATTAGCAATAATAACAAATAAGGAAGGGCTAAATTCGAATGTAACCGAACATTTTATACTCTGGTAAAGTTAAATGGTATCCTCGTTTGACATTTCATTATATATTTTAATAATTAGAAGTAGGAACTGTTGCGTCAGTTATTTACATTCACAGTTAAAATAATTTGAGCAATTTGTGAACTAAATTTACTACAAATCTAAAAGTCGTTCTTGTGTTTTGTTGTATACGCTTAATTGATTTTATATAGAATAAAATTGTTTATTTATTATATCGACGTTATTATACATGGTTAGCTTCAAAATAATAAATATTAACAACTAAAAATAAAAATTATATTATTATATTAATTTATATATAATATTTACAATATTAAACATAATTTTTAAAACAGATTCTTATAAATATTTACATCCAAATTATATATAATATAATTTCTATCATATATTTATACAATAATACATATTTTTCTTAAAATTGTCTTAAAAACTATTGTCAAAATTGCTATACCATTCTAATTCGATTATATTAAAAAAAAACAGGAACAACTGTTGCACTAAGTCCGAAAACTTTCGTTCGAAATAGAAACACAAATACTGTCACAATAGCTCTGTACTATCTCAAAAGTAACTGCATTAACATGAGAAGGATCCATGTTTGAAAATGCCCAATCAATTTGTGTTCCGGCAGGTGTAGTTGAATATTCTACACCAAGGAGGGAATTAAGTGTTTTTCTTGGAGTAGATTTCCTATTGTAGTCCCTGTAGACATTAAACAAATATTATAATCTCCAAAAATTACCACATTTTGATTGCATAACTCAGAAGTAAGGACTTCCTGAAGTTCTACAATTACATGTCTGGCAGAGAAAGCTGAATAACCAGAATATTAATATTGATAAAAAAGAAATATTAATATTCACTGACCGACATATTCGGCATAAAACTGGTTAGAATAATGAAAAGCATTATAAGTAGTATATGGAAGTTGAGGGTAGTATTATCCCGGTTTTATCAATTTTTGGCCACCACACATACCACATACTACTAACATGCCACAGACTAGTAAAATGCTCCCACTGTTTCATTAAGGTACCTCACATACCATCACCAATCATATGAAGTAAAGTCAGACTAATGTTCGAAAATCTTGATATTAGTTACATTGGGTCGAGGAAAAATTTTGTTATGAGTAAAACACGTCACGTCACCCGGAAGTTCAAAAATCTTTATATTAGGTATATGAGGGCTCTAGGAAGTATTGATCCGATTCAACCCATTTTTAACAAAAAAACATACTCTTACCGAGAGTTTAATTTATTTATTTTATTATATGAATTTCAATTATATATCTTATTACTATAGGCTTTGGGGTCCACATATTCAGTACCTAAGGGCTTGAACAGTTTTAGTTCGATTGAAATAATTTTTGATCACAAGGTGGCATACTTTAAACGCATTATTCAAGCAAAGATTTACTCCAATACAATCATTGTTGCTTGATTTGCATAGTGGAAAGTGAAAGAATTAGATGGAATTTAAAATGGTGTTGTATGGGAAATAGGCGTGGTTGTAATCCGATTTCGCCCATTTTCGAAGTATAACATAGAAATATGAGAAGAATTTTATGTATGGGGTTTCACCTAAAATTGGCCGGTGCCACGCCCACTGTCTAAGTTTGAACGATGTTCCTATAAAGTTATCTCATACCATCCTAGAGTACAATCTAATGTCCCTGGCGTGTTTAGTGCTCGCGCTTTTAGTAGTTTTTAACAGTACCGTTATATGGGGAGTGGGCGGGGTTGTCCCCGATTTCATCTATTTTGACACTGTTGATAGAGGTGCTAAAAAAATTTGTTCTCAGTGAATTTTGTTATTATATCTTTAGCGTTTTAGGAGATATGGGGGGGATATGGGCGGGACCACGGCCACTTTTTAAAACAAATTTAAACTGCACTTGCCCCTCCTTAATGTGATCCTGAATACTAAATAAAAGTCTTGTATGTTATTGTAGAGCTTAGTTATAGCAATATATTTGTTTTTGATTAATGGCGTCAGCGAAAATTATCTTAAAACCATTTTGGGCAAAGAAATAGAAGGGGTGATTGAATTAGTTCTTGACATTGCTCGGGTATACTTGAGAACTTATTTTCAACCAATTTTATAAATATATATATATAAACATAAATAAGGAGTAAAGTCAACTGGACGTTTCAAAATCCTGAATAATAGTTATATGGGGGCTAAGGCAAGTGTGCGCGCGATTTTATAAATTTTAGGCGCAAAGATACACTGTTCCTAGAAAAACACGCTCTTTCAGTTTCAATAAAATAACTAGCACATTGGCCGTGTTATATGTTGTATTGAGTCAACTGGAAGTTCGAAAACCATTATACAAGGTGCGTTCCAAAGTAAACAGTAAAAAAGTAACAATGTAAACTCTAGTGGCGCCATCTATATGTCGACTAGTGCGTTAGAATCTGCTATCCTTTATTGACTTCCAGTAAAAATTTCATGACATTTAATCTATTGGAAGTGAAGTTATTGCGTTTTGAGTGTCAGTATGTTTTTGTCATCGGTGCGAAAATGAGCTTCGAACAAAGAGTTAACATTAGATTTTGTTTTAAAATTGATAAAACTTTTACCGAAACGTTTCAATTGATGAAACAAGTTTATGGCGATGATTGCCTATCCCGTAGCAGAATGCACGAGTGGTTTTAACGTCTTCAAAGTGGTTGTGAGGACATAAATGAGGACGAGCCGACACCCAAAAAATCACGCCTGGAGAAGTCAAAATGGAAGACAATGCTGATTTGTTTTTATGATTCCAATGGTATTGTCCACAAAGAATTTGTTCCACCTCGCCAAAACGTTAATGCGGTATTCTACCTTGGAGTTTTGAAGCATTTGGTGCGCTGTATTCGACGTGTTCGGCCCGAATATCGCGAATCGTTTGTTGCACGATAATGCGCCGTCTCATCGATCGACGCTTGTGGCCGATTATTTGACCAAAGATCACATTTTAACAATCAACCACTACCCGTATTCAATAATATTTTGAATACACGTTTAGAAGCTCAACGTTAAAATTCGCATTAAAGCAGTACTCTCATATTTAGTATTTCGAAAAATTCTCTTAAACCTTGTAGAATGCATATCAATTAATTGGATTTTAAGTATTAGTTCTAACATTTAACTATTAACCAATAGCATAATAATATCAATAATACTTTTCAACATATATTCGTATCTACCATTTGTGTTTATGTAAAGTATTATTAGAGATATAGAATTTCCTATAACGATAACTATCAAATTTTCAAATGTGTTTAACGCTTACAACAAGAAAAAACGTTAACGTGGGCTACCTTATAAAATTATATTTTTTCTGATTTTGATCGGTTCGTTTGAATGGCAGCTATAAGCTATAGTTGTCCGATCTGATGAAATAAAAAAGTTTTCTATACAAGGGCCCGAGTTTGATGGGGCAGTTATATGCCAGCTATATACTAAAGTTGTGCGATCTACATAATTTATTCGCAAATTGTAATTGCGAGTAATAATTTAATTATTTCGAACTTCGTGGTGGTACCTTGTCAAATAAAAAAGTTTGTCATACAAGGACTTGAGTTTGATCGGTCAGTTTGTATGGCAGCTATATGTTATAGTGGTCCGATATCGGTCGTTCCGACAAATGAGCAGCTTCTTAGTGAGAAAAGGTTATAACTTGCACCTGCGGGGTAGTACGGGCCCCCAAACCTAACTTTTCCATGAAATTCGCGTTTTTTTGGAATTATCTCGTAAACAACACTAGATACAGAAAAATTGTTAATAACAAAATTGTAGGAAATTTATTTTCCTACAAAAAAGTCTTTGGCACCAAATCGATAATATTAATACTTTTTGAGATACAGAGATTTTAAGTTGAAGTAGTATGGAATTTTTATGGATTTCTGAAACTCAGGTGAGGTCATACCACTTCAACTTAAAATTTTTCTGTATCTAGTGTTGTTTACGAGATAATTCCAAAAAAACGCGAATTTCATGGAAAAGTTAGGTTTGGGGGCCCGTACTACCCCGCAGGTGCAAGTTATAACTTTACCGCAATGGAGACTTTTGTAGAGCGTTCAATTCTGAGGAATACCTAATGACGGGTGAGATAATCCCATCAACTGCCGCTGAGTTATAAAATTAAAAAGAAAAAAAATCCAGTTTTACGTGTATTTTATATGGGAAATCTTTACAGGCCTAGGTCTAGTACTTAATATTAAAATTAAAGTCCCAAATTTTTAGGGAATTTTTTGTTTGGTATTTCCAACAAAATTTCACCATGGGATCGAAAAAAAAAATAGTTCACAAAAAAAAGCAGTCTAATATACATATATACAACATATTGGAATAGCACAAAAAAACAGAAATTGTCTATGTTAACGCCAACGTGAGATTATATTACTTAATATAAGTTTTGTAAAAACAAAAACGGTTTTCATATTTGACATAAGAATGACCAAGCTTCAATCATAAAAAGCAATTGTATGGAAATGTTAAGGAGAAGATTTGTGATAAAATCAAAAAAAAAAATACTGCACTGTTCGATGGAGGCCGAGGTTTTGAATGGAGAAACACGAGCTACGTCAATCAAGTAACAAATCGTGTTTCGCTGATAACCGTGAGCTCGATGGCCGGTGGTAGAGTTCAAGATTTACAAATTTCATTTATATCACTCGCACATACATTTTTGCAGTAAATTTACGTGGATAAGTGCGGATACGGAATCGATTTTTTTTATACTCTTGCAACATGTTGCTTCAGAGCATAATAGTTTTGTTCACATAACAGTTGTTTGTATCCCCTAAAACTAATCGAATTAGATATAGATGCCACATATAAGGTATATATACATGATCAGGATGAAGGGACGAGTTGTAATCTGGGTGAATGTCTGTCCCGACGGACGTCTGCCTGTGCAAGCTGTAACTTGAGTAGAAATTGAGATATCTTGATGAAACTTAGTACACATGTTTCCTGGCCCCATAAGAAGGAAAGCATTGCACATATCGGGCCATTGCCACGCCCACAAAACGCCATTAATCAAAAACCAATAAATTGACATAACTAAGCTCTCCAATATTATACAATACTGTAACATTGTACAACAGTTTAGAACAATTTTAAAACGTGGGCGTGGCCTCGCCCCTAATAAGCTTAATACACATATCTCCTTAACCACTAAAGCAATAATAACTAAATTCACTCAGAACACATCCTTTTAGCATTTTTACAGACAGTGTGAGAGTGTTCACTCCCCATATAACCGTCTTAATTACAACTACTAAAAGTGCGATAACTCATTAAACTTTGAGTACAAAAATTCGTACAATTAAGCTTTATTGGACCCAAGACAAAAATTTTACAATGGGCGTGCAAACCCTTATCTCTAGATCTACTTGACCGATTTCAAATTTGGTACATAACATTATCCCAACATGTCTATGTTACAGTGCAAAAATGGGCGAAATCGAGTTACAACCACGCCTACTTTCCATGTAACACAAATTTTAATTCCTGAAAATTTGACACAGTGTTCTTAAAATACAATGCAATTACTAAAAAATATAAACCATATAACTAACTAACTAATAATATAATTTAAAAACTTTACTTAGGAATAATTTTTCGTCACCAAGTGACTTTAAATCATTATATTTATTTAATGATACTTTTAAGTGTGGCAAAATATAAATGCGGTTTTCCCTAATAGTGAAACATTTACCAATGACATATGCTTTAAGAAAATATCTTTTTTGTTAACTGTTGTTGATCGAAGCAAGTTTAAATGCAGGTTAACGCATCCGTAAAGACGGTTATACGATTTCGAGGAAATGATTCGAAGGTGCTGTGCACAAAAGCAACAGGCATTATCGTATTCCCTGGCAACAAGTGTGTTATACCGTACTTACCAATTCAATAAATGTTGCTAACATTATAAAGAAGGCAATCGTGGTAAACATGGCTTTATTGCTAAAACTATTTCGATACTTCTCGACGGCTTGTTATGATCGTTCCTGTTACCAGGACAATTCCCACAACAGCCGGTTCTACGATGCCGGAATTGACCCCGATTTTATCCAGCTAAGGGCTTTCACCCGACCCTTTTTGGATCGGTAAGTAATAATTTAAAACTGTCATAATTTTTATAGCAACACCTAGCAGCAGGGTTGCTCTGTATCCTTCTGATCCGTGCTGACAGTGAGTTCAATTCGGGCCCGGAGGTTCAATTCAACTAGGCATATCTCCTAGTCCGACCAAACCCACCCAACATTCATCCCGCTCCAATTCCCGTGCGAGGGCCACAAGGCAACTCCTGGTTCCTCGCACAGTCTGTTCCGTGTGTCAGACCGTAATACGTCGGAACATCACATCAATGAGATAGTGGTGGTGGCCTATCCATTAATTTTGCACCACACATTGCAGCATGGTCTTGGCGACGTCGACCGCAGGGATACTTAGACCCTAGAATGTCAGGGCACAGCTATCCGTTGTCGAGCTCGAAATATTTATTATATACACTCGCCAGAAAAATCTAAAGAGTTTTGTTCTATGGGGCCGTCCATAAATTACGTCATCGATTTTTTCAGATTTTAGACCCCCCCCTCCCCTATAATCATCCTATCGTCATTTCTTAAAGACACCGTCTTTACCGACTTTGACTTTACCGTCATCCGCAGACAAACAACTCAAAAATAATGGTTATTGTAATGTGCATATATTACTTTCTTTAAATCTAGCGACTCTACTTTGTCTAAACGATATACACATGTTCCTTTTTTCCTTCTATAAAATTATTTATTTTTTGTGTATGGAGTTCGCTAATAATTTTGTAACAGTACAAGGTGCGTTCCAAAGTAAACAGTAACAACGTACACTCTAGTGGCGCCATCTATATGTCGACTAGTGCGTTAGAATCTGCTATCCCTTATTGACTTCCAGTAAAAATTTCATGACATTTAATCTATTGGAAGTGAAGTTATTGCGTTTTGAGTGTCAGTATGTTTTTGTGATCGGTGCGAAAATGAGTTTCGAACAAAGAGTCAACATTAGATTTTGTTTTAAAATTGGTAAAACTTTTACCGAAACGTTTCAGTTGATGAAACAAGTTTATGGCGATGATTGCCTATCCCGTAGCAGAATGTACGAGTGGTTTCAACGTTTTCAAAGTGGTCGTGAGAACATAAATGAGGACGAGCCGAAACCCAAAAAATCACGCCTGGAGAAGTCAAAAGTGAAGACAATGCTGATTTGTTTTTATGATTCCAATGGTATTGTCCACAAAGAATTTGTTCCACCCCGCCAAAACGTTAACGCGGTATTCTACCTTGGAGTTTTGAAGCGTTTGATGCGCTGTATTCGACGTGTTCGGCCCGAATATCGCGAAGATGGAAGTTGGCGTTTGTTGTACGATAATGCGCCGTCTCATCGATCGACGCTTGTGGCCGATTATTTGACCAAAGATCACATTTTAACAATCAACCACTACCCGTATTCACTTGATATGGCACCGTGCGACTTCTAATTGATTAATTGATTTTGCCGATAAAACCATTGTGTCTGTCTTTTTTTTTAAAGTCCTGTTTACTTTGGAATGCACCTTGTATTGCTATCGTTACCATTATTGATTATCCAAACCAAAAACAGTTTGAATGAAATGAAAAAAATGGAACGCTACGAGAAAACATTAGATATCGACTTACAATACCATTTAGGGTGTACCTCATTTAGAGTATTCTGCTCGTAGTCCCTGTTAATCATCATCTGTTTATATACTTATGTGTATTCAGCCGTAAAGTCCCACACAACAATTCGGCTGTTAACAAACAACATTATAAGGAGTTTAGTTTATACAGAATTCTGCCCTATTCGATTGTTTTTTTAACAGAATTAAGAAATACCACTTTCCAACCAATATACACATGTCTTCTAACCAAATTACGTATTACATTTTATAATTTTAAGTTAAATGCTGAGAAAAAAATCAAACATCAACAATCACTCCAAGCATTGCATAGAACAATACCTCCTCGCTCTACGTTTGCCTGTACTGTTTGAATAAACAGTAAAAGTGTCCGCTCACTGCTTATTACATTAGTTTATTGTAGTTTCCACGCGTTTAAGACCTGATCATTTTTTGTGCAATCTGCAATTTGTGTGAAAATTTTTCGAATTATTCAGCTTTAATCGAAATGAGTGCAAAAGGCAAAGAAATAAGTGTTGATGTGCGAAAAATAATATTAAAATTAAGGGAAGCTTTCGTGAAATTTGACGAGTTGTCAACAGAACAATGTCATCAGTGCGCTACGTCATCCAGACTTTCAAAAAACGGGAACTATTACTTCAAAGCCACGATCTGGACGTCCGAGAATATTGACTGATCGGGAAACACGCAACGTTGTATCTCTTGTAAAAGTTAATCTGCGTTTAACCGCTTCCCAAATAGCAGAAGATGTAAAAATACGATTTAAAAAAAAAACAATATGCAGCGACACAGCAAGAAAAATAATAAAAAAAGGTTGGTTACCATGGGAAAATAGCACGCAAAAAGGCATCCATTTCCTTAACAAATGGTATGAAGCGCATTGCATTCGCAAAGGAACATATTATATAAGCAAGCCGATATCGTTCTTGGAATCAGTTTTATGGTCGGATGAGACCAAATATTGTATATATGAAATAATAGAAAGACATATGGTGTGGCGAAAAACTATTAATGTATGTATGCTCGAAAAATTAAAAAATGTTTATTATATGCACTGGGGTCCACATATTTAGTACTTAGGGGCTTAAACAGTTTTGGTTCGATTTAAATAATTTTTGGCCACAAGGTGGCATACTTTAATCGCATTATTCACGCAAAGTTTTATCCCGATACAGTCATTGTTGCTTGATTTGCATAGTGGAAAGTGAAAGAATTAGATGGAATTTAAAATGGTGTTATATGGGAAGTAGGCGTGGTTGTAGTCCGATTTCGCCCATTTTCGCACTATGACATAGAAACATGAAAAGAACGTTACGCACCGAATTTGGATTTTTTTGAAATCGGTTAAGCAGATCTCAAGATATGGGTTTTCACATAAAAGTGGGCTGTGCCACGCCCACTGTCTAATTTTGAACGCGGTTCCTATAAAGTCATCTCATACCATCCCAGAGATAAAATTTAATGTCTCTGGCGTGTTTAGTGCTCGCGCTTTTAGTAGTTTTTAACAGTACCGTTATATGGGGAGTGGGCGGAGTTGCCACCCGATTTCAACTATTTTCACACCGTCAATAGAAGTGCTAAAAACATTTGCTTTCAGTGAATTTTGTTATTATAGCATTAGCGGTTTAGGAGATATGCACATTAAACCTATTAGAGGTGGGACCACGCCCACTTAAAAAAAAAAAATTTAACTGCAGATGCCCCTCCTTAATGTGATCCTGTGTACCAAATAACAGTCTTGTATCTTATTGCGGAGCTTAGTTATGGCAATTTATTTGGCGTTTTGTGGGCGTGGCAGTGGTCCGATTACGCCCATCTGCAATAACAACCGTCTCACGGTACCAAGAAACATGTCTACCAAGTTTCATAAAGATATCTCAATTTTTAAGATAGAGCTTGCACGGACGGACGGACAGACAGTCACCCAGATTTCAACTCGTATCTTCCTCCTGATCATTTATATATATATATCTAACTCGATTAGTTTTAGGTGATACAAACAACCGTTAGGTGAACAAAACTATTATACTCTGTAGCAACAGGTTGCGAGAGTATAAAAATGTTGCGAATGAATTCAATATTCATTAAGAGTGATATAGAATTAGTTGATATAGAAAACGTCACCCAGTTCTTGATATTAGGGATATGAGGTTTAGACCAAGGTCGAGACCAATACCATTTAATTGAAATATCACAAATTCTGAAAAGTACCTGACTTACCAGCACTCATATCGGCAAGCGCTGATACTCCTAAACCGGAAGTCCCTCGCTCCTCTAAATGTCGCATAGGGGGCCATAAACTATGGCTTCGAGACGGTGGTTCTTAGGATACTCCCGACAAAAGCCAGTGCGGATGACCCGCTGCCTCCAGCGGGGACGGAAGAGAAGGAGGAAAATGGAAATTGACCCTATCCTCTTGGACTCGGTAAGTACGGGGTCGGATCGTCAATTGATTGATCCGTCTTAAGTCTCGAGCGCCTGTTCAAGGAGGCTGCGGGTAACGATGATGGTGCGGAACTCGCCCTGCTAGAAAAGAGTTTAAAGAATGAAGATCCTTCAAATCCAATTCAAGCACGCAAAGGCGGCCTCCGCCGTTCTATTGCTTCGTCTAGGCAAGGACGAGGCTGACGTTGACTTTATCTAAAAACTAGCTAGTTAACTAGCAATGGCATCTCTGTATTAAAAACAAAGACCTAATTACCTACCGTCACTGCGAGGTTGGAGGACTGTGCTAAAGAGCGCCGGCTTTTCCGGAGCCAGGCTTCTAGGCACACCGTCTGAGGAAGCTTGAACATAAATGCAAGGGGTGAGACTTTTTGATTTTATGTGCGGTGAAAACCTTTTTATTACAGGGTGGAAGCTTGAGCAATCGCTCCCTTGACATCGGAATGGAGAGGTCTAAAAGTCCATTCCATCTCTGATTACAAATGCATTAGTTTCGGCTTGTACGCATTTCGCCCGGAGTTTAGAACCTATAGAAGTCTCAGAAATATCATTTGGAACCTGTATTGCATGAAACTTCGATCATCTCCTCCAATAGCGCCCGACAAGGATTCGATCTTATCTGCGAGTACGATTGATAAACTCTTCGAGGTTTTCAGCTATGTAAGTAGAACTACTCTTACAACGTCCTGTCCTCTAAAAACTGAGAGAGGTAAAGGAAAATTCTTTGGCGGACATCGAAACTAACAAACATCAGATCTCCGAGCATCTTGCAAGGTCCTGTCCTCTGAAAACTAAAACTAACGAAGATCAGATCTTCAAATATTACAATATTCAACAAAGCCCATCAAAGTGGCCAATAATGTTCTATGGTATGTTTGCCTAGTAGAGGGCGCTCGAAAAGACTACACTTGCTAAAAAGCTTGAGGGCGTCCAAAGAGCTGCTCTCATCGGCATTTCTGATGCAATAGGGACTACACCAACAATAGCACTTAATGCCATTTTAAACATAGCACCCTTTGAATTTGTCGGCAGGTGTATGGCTGCGAACCGTGCTTTAAGGCTCAGGGAAGCTGGGTATATGAAGAGATCCGAACAAGGAATCTCCGAAACTGTCTCCTCCTTTAACTGTATTCCTGAAAACTTGGATCACTGCGTTGCCACTCGTGGCGGCTTTTTCTCTGCTCACATACCGACGAGGGAGGTGTAGTTGGGGAGAAGTCACTGGAGGCGAGAAACGGTGAGCTTTTTACGGATGGGGCGAAGGAGCTCTCCGCCAATCTTAGCTTTAGGCTAGAAGATCACTGTAGTGTTTCTAGCTAGAGGTGGCTGCTATCATGTCGGCGGTAGACGAACAGCTACAAAGTGCAGCATCTTTCAGAGAGGTAAGCATTCACTCCGAAAGCAGAGTACAAATACTAGTGCTGAGAGCGTTAACCACTGCCAAGGAGTATATATCCTCACTAAAAATATCATCTAGTTGTTTTAATATATATATCCCGGAATCACGTTACCATTGGTGCACTGGATAAGAGAGATACCGAAAGAAAAATCCTCAGTGGGTGCAAGCGCCACTGACGAATGTGGCGTTGGAGGTGATATTTTGCAATCCACGTCCGCCCACATCCTGTTCGGATGCCGGATAATACCAGATCCAAATAAAGATGATAGCTTGTGACGACGAGAGACCGGTCTAGCTATATAAGGCTACAATAACTTAGGTGGGGGTAAGAGAAGGCTTAAAATCTTACCGGACGCTAGTTGTCAAAGTTGTGGAGGGTGAGGTGGGTGAGGTGGAAACACCCAGGCACTTACTCTTCCATTGTTCGGCCTTTGCAAGACTGAGGCTGAGACATCTTGGTAATCTTACCTTCGGCGAACCAGAAGACATAGCCCACACTAATATTAACCGTCTCAACAAATTTGTGATAGGCTCAAAGCGCTTTATCGATCTGTAAGGGTTTTATGGTCCAGGTTTTAGGAGTTTTAGGTACTACAACGGACCGGCGTTCGAAGCTGTCAAAGTAAAATCCTTATTACGATCGACCTCTTAACCTAACCTATCCTAAAACCTGCACAGATAGACAGACATCCGAATTTCAACTCGTCTCGTCATCTTGACAATTTATATATATATACATGATAACTAAATATATATCTCGATTAGTTTTAGGTGGTACAAGCAACCGTTAGCTGAACAAAATTTTTATACTATGTAGCAACATGTTGAGAGTATAAAAAGTGGCGTAGCGGGGCACGCCTAGTACAGCTTGTAATAAACAATAATAAAACAAAGAACCTTAGAGAAAAACTGAAGCGAATACATGTTTAGTAGCAACAGATGACAACATGCAACTGCTGGCGACATACTAACATTAATTTCTGACCGCACTAGCATAAAACGGAAAACGAATTTGTACTTCCATTTCATTCGGTGGCGCTGAAGGCGATTCCGGGTGATGGATAACAGAAAAAACGGCAGCCCAGTAAGAAAACATAAATTTAGTTTTGCGCTAGTTGTTTTATAGCCGGAAAGTTATGGCATGCAAAAATATATGTGTTTATGCAAATTAACTTATCCATAAATTTGTATGAGATGGTGGCAACAGTTGCATATACACCTATAAATTTAATAATATTTCATAATAAAGCTAACGACTTATAACAAAAAGTTAAACCCAAAATTACACTTTCAGCTTTGCCACCTATTGGTCCTTGCTTTTTTTAACTCAGCTTTGTTTTCGAATGTTTGCCCAAAAAAGCTGCAATAAATCCATGTGTACTTCCGTTGCCAACAGTCATGGGAGGTATTTTTCTTTGCATTTGCATAGTGGTCATATTATTATTATTACAATTATATTTGTTGTTCTTATGTGCGATTATAAATATCACATCAACGGCATCCAGTTCTAACTATTTGGCTGCCTTTGCTGTTTTATTGTGAAAAATAACACCAAAAAATTGTTTATTTTTGCACTATCTAAATTTTAAGTAATAGTAATAGCAAGCATTTAAATACTATTTTGAAGCCTTTGACAAACTGGCAAACGGCGAATTTTCGGGTTCTAAGCATAAGCAAAACAAAATTTTTTTCAGGACCAAAATCAGGTGGAATATGCGATGACATAATAACTACTGCTATTTGTAAACCTTAACGATGAATTTAATCTAATATCTACCGTTCCCTTCTAAGATAGAAGCTTTCACATTCCTAATAGTTAATGACGATTACATCCAAAAAAAAT
Organism: Bactrocera oleae; assembly: GCF_042242935.1. Lineage (NCBI taxonomy): Eukaryota > Metazoa > Arthropoda > Insecta > Diptera > Tephritidae > Bactrocera > Bactrocera oleae. The sequence goes on from NC_091537.1 coordinate 31,996,114, forward strand.
TTTATTAAGCGTAGGCGTGCTTGTATCGGCGCAGGGTTCTATGTCAAAGGCGATAATTTCAAATTTGATCAGATGGTACTTAAGCACATATGAATTTATCTTGAAACAGATAGTTCCCCTAATTTTTAAGTACTTACAAACGAACATGTGTAGTATCATTTGTTTATGTAGATTAATTAGGAGAATAAAAATTAAAATTCAGTGCTGCAGAAAAAATATATGTATGTATACGTATTGTTTTACCTCCTTTATGCGTCCCAGTTCAAATGTCTCGAAATTATTTTATTTTGATTACCGCCAATGGGAAGAAAATTTTATTGTTGAACTCACTTCACAGCTTTGCTCAAATTTTTGCGGCACAATTTTTTTAGCATTTGCCACGGAAAAGAAAAAATAAATAAATATTTATTACCTAGTTTGCACGTTTTTGAAATTTGAATACTAAAATCAATGAAAGAAATTTATTTTTGCTTTCCGTTTTCACATATATTTAAGTTTAATATTGAATTTTTATAAGGAAATTCTTAACTGTGTTAATTTAATTAAGTGGAGAAACATATAATATATTGCGTTGATTTAATTTTTATTATTTGAGATATAATTTATTTTTTATATATATCTTTTAGTCACCGAAATGAAATCGATCATTCCTTAATATGTTTTAATTTATGCCACCGTCGTACATTTTTAAGCAATATATGAACTTTTTTCTTTTGTTAATTAAGTTTATATTATTAATTTTGGTTGCCAGATGCTCTGCTGAATTCGCAATATTTACTTTTACTGTAATATTTCTGGTTACTGTTTTAGTATCAAAAGTTATAATTCACAATAGAGTAAAACTTATTCAATTATTTTCTTTATTTATTTATTTGTATATTTTGTTATATATATTTATTTGCTTTATACAACACAGAAACTTAATTTTGGCATCGCTTTTGTTACGACAAGCCAAAAAACGGAAAAACTCAAGCGCTTGAAATCTCGCAATAAACTAACTTTGAAATGCCAACAAATTAAGGTAACCGAAGACACGAGCATGTTCGCCAGCTAGTAAATTCAACGTCAGTTCACATATATTACATGTACAATATACAAATATACAAACAGATCAACATACAAATGGAAAAGTAGTGTGTATAACAAGTAAATGGCCCCAGTGAAGTGGTTACTGATGAGCGCCAACGCTCCGCGCACCTGTGTCTTGCGAGCGAGCGCGAATACAAATCTGAGATCTGATCATCAAGAGCGGTGAGCTCAGAGCACAGGCAAACCTAAGTTAATATGGATTGTTATCAAGTATGGTATATATGTAGGTACACATGCATATTGAGTGGAGAGGCTACACCGCAGTGAAGTGGTTTACAATAACTAAAACAATAATAAAAGGGGAAGTTAAGCCACGCGCGGTTGACAAGTTCAAGTCTCAATGTCTCAGCGAAAGCAATTACGTTGTGAATGGCATTTGAAAAATAAAACTTAAAAAGGCAATGCAACCAGCAACAACAAAAACAGTTAAGCTTAAACGAAGCTACTAAAAATGAGCGGACGCTGACGGATCAAATAGCGATTGCCACTTCGGCCGCTTAAACAAGCTGTTGCTGCTCTGGCCGGTTTTATCACGCTCCGCTCTGGTTGTTAGCATTGCAATAATTTCGACTCGAAACTACAACATCAACAAGAAAAAACGTTAACTTCGGTTGCACCGAAGCTACAATACCCTTCACAGATACAAATGTTCCCTTCAATAACTTGATTCCAATCTAATTTCGTGAAGATGCCTTGTCAAATAAAAAAGTTTTCCAATGCAGACACTTTACTCCGATCGTTCAGTTAATATGATTGCTATGTGTTATAGCCATCCGATCTGTAAAATTTCTTCGAATATTGCACTATTGCCTCAAATAATAATTTATGCCAAATTTCGTGAAGATACCTCGTCAAATCGTCCGATCGTTCAGTTTGTATGGCAGCTATATGCTATAGTGATCTGATCTATACAATTTCTTCGGAGATTACGTTGTTGAAAATAACTCATGCCAAATTTTGTAAAGATATTACGTCAAATAAAAAAGTTTCCCATACAATGACTTGCTTCCGATTGTTCAGTTTGTATGGCAGCTTTATGCTATAGTGGTCCGATATCGGCCGGTTCGTCAAATGAGCAGCTTCTTAGTGAAAAAAGGACAGGTGTAAGATTTCAGATCGATAGCTTAAAAACTGAGGGACTGCATTTGCATATATACAGACGGACCGAAAGACAGATGGACGTGCCTAAATCAACTCAGCTCATCATGCTGATCATTTATTATATATGTTATAGGTTCTCCAACGTTTCCTTCTTGGTGTTACAAACTTCGTGGCAAACTTAATATACCCTGTTCTGTTATATAATTTTTCATATGTAATAAAAAAAAAGCTTTAAGAGAAATAATAGTATTTTCGTGAACATTTTGTCCTTTACTGTATATATATAAGGTATATGCGCACAGTCTTCAGAAATTGTGGTGGCGAGAGCAAAACGCGGTCAAGCGCTTTTTAGAGTATAAAAGCCACCACCACAATTTCTGAAGACTGTGCGCATATACCTTATATACATACAGTAAAGGACAAAACTGTTCACGAAAATACTATTATTTCTCTTAAAGCTTTTTTTATTACATATGAAAAATTATAAATATATTCAAAAAGGTATATACAATAATTTGCTTTCGAAACCAATAACTTAATTCAAAAACTTAAACTTACTTAATTAAAATGACTTGCTTGGAGCTTCTCTGGAGCACCTTTGGCGGACGGCCTCCACTCTTTCGTGGTACTTCTCAATCATTTTGTTGTTTTATTTTATTTATTGGTCTAAGAGCAATTTTATATTTTCTAGCGTTTTGTGGGTAAGAAACACAATTTTTTATATTTTCTAGCACGTTTTTCTCCAAAGCAGAATTTAGGGCTTTTCCCTTCATAAGGCAACTAAAGCATTAAAATTAAACTTGAAACTCTATTTTACCTAAGCTCTAACAGCGGACCAAACTGTTCACACGCTCATTCTGTTTCCTTCTATTCAAAGAATTAGTAAAAGTCCAGTAACTTTTAAAAAAAACATTACCAGCTGGTAAATAATGCACCGCTTAAGAATTTACAATAGAAAAATTTCAATATTGATTTCTGAACACTTTTGTTCCTTACTGTATATGCACATATGTAAGTACAATATTATAATATACCATATTTTGTAGATAGGGCAATTCCATGGTACCTTTACCATCGTCGCTTGGTTACAAAAACAATCGTTTTTTTTACTTCCCATATTTACTGTTTTCTGAAATATGTTAGATGATACCTATGCCTGCATTAGTCTCACTATCTTTATTTTCTTCTTTCTCAACAATATACTTACATAGACATACAAATCCAACAACGTACTAGCCATATACGAGGCTCACCGCGCGAGGCAAATAAAGCGACAAATGTACTCATAATTTGCAACAAATACTCGAACTTGTTGGTTTAACCCATTAGTGCTGAAGCTTGTACAAGGCACATTTTAAAAATTTAAGTACTTGTTCGTTTGGATATACTAATTATGAAGATAAATGTTGCTAGTTTTACAATCTTGTCTGAAACTATGAAGCACGTTGTAGACCTTGACCCATGACCAACAGTAAACTTTTGAGAAAACATTCCAATTCTTACGCAAGACACAATACAGGAATATAAAATCACAGACAACCGAGCATTCCTCTATTTAAAAATTTTAACAACAATCAACTTATGAATATGTGGATTGGTAACGCCCACTTACAGTTTGACTAAATTAATTGAATTAATAAAAAAATATACATATGCGGATATAAGTCGACAGACTAAAAGAAAAACAAGTAAGGAAAGGCTCGGTGCGGGCGGAATCGAACATTTAATACTCTCGCAATTTGCAAGGATCAGAGCAGAGGAAATATCTTCGGGGGTTTCCAAAACTTTGTAATCGAAACTATTGCGAAAGAATTCAACATTCATTATTCGACGAAATCGTGAATGAGTTACAATCAGATTCGCCTTTTTATTAAGTTATATGATAGGTCATAGACTCAATTAGTTTTATAACTATATTAGTTTTATAACTATATTTTACTTACTGAGAGAATCAGATGGAATTTAAAGTTGTGTTATATCAGAAGTAGTTGTAGTTGTAGTCCGATTTCGCTCATTTTCACATTGTAACATAGGATCGGAGGATAATGTTAGCTGTCCAATTTGGTTGAAATCGGTAGAGTATTTCCGAAGATATGTAATTTCACTTAAATGTTTGCGCCACGCCCATCGTCCAATTTTGGTACATCATTTAGTTATTGATTTATCGCACTTTTAGTAGCTTTTAACAAAATCGTTAAATAGGGAGTGGGCGGGGTTATCATCCTAATTTCACACTGTCGTAAGAGGTGTTGAAAATAACCCAAATTACTTGTAGCTTGAATATTTTGGGAATATAAACATTTAATGAAGCTAAAACAATTTTGAGCAAATGTCATGCGTAATTTTTTTGCAAACCTTCGTCAAAAAAGATTCCGAAATTTGAGAACTACGAATTGATTGATTCAGTAGTTTCTCCATGGATATTATGCGAATCATTTCCACAAGTAAATTTTTTAAGCCTGTTTCCAGCAGACACCTTTCATTAATTAAAGTATATGATTTAAGCATTTTACATTATCAGTTTATAATAAAATTTTTGAAAACTCTCTCTATCATTAATAAATTACAAGAACAGAATGAACCAACATTACCCGAACATCTTAAGAGACATTAACTGATCATGTTTTTGCACGAATATTGCTTTTATGGTATGACACTTCAGTTTTAAAAATAGTCAGAGTCGGACAATAACTACTCAATCCTCCAGAAACCGGAAATGTGGACCCCAGAGTCTATGGCTGACGTTCTACCGAAAATATCGGCCAATGTGTGAAATATATTATTGAAATTAGGAAAGGTCCTTTCTTTATAATTATATGTCTCTATGTCAATAATTGGTTGAATCGGATTGGAGTATTTCGATTAGCCACTTTATATACTCAGCAAAAGAAAAACTCACGCAGTCGAAAATTTTCTAATATTCCATTTTTAAACTGTTACTATTCGCTCAAAATACGCTATTTGTCTGATTTGACTTTTTTATTATATGACTACATTGGTTTAACGTTATTTCTGAAACCGTGTCTACACGTGTTTATTTCAGTATTTGCGGTAATTTCTTTTGAGTCAGAGAAGAATGCAGAAATCATAGCTTTATATAAAAATAAATTATCCAAACGTCATATAGCTCGTGAAATGGACATTAAGTGGTTGGAGTGTGGGCGTCCGTAAAAAGTAAAATCTCGTCATAAACGACAAATTAAACGGATATGCATTACTGATCGCTTTCAACATGCTGGAACAATCAATTCAATATTTAACAAAACTACTGGGGTAAAAATAACTACACAGTCAATTGGATTACGAGCGCGACGTCCAGTCAAAAAGCCACTTCTTATTACTCGAAGGAAGAAACAACGGCTAGAGTGGGCAAAATCATACAAAACTTGGACCGCATCAGACTGGGGAAATGTTAGCGTTTTTAGGAAAATATAAAAATATTGAAATAGATTATTCAATAATTCTTTACAAACACTTACAGGTTACAAACCAAAAATACTTTTATATAATTGAGTCTCTGACGTGGCCAGGAAACAGTTTATATCTCAATCCAGTTGAGAACTGCTGGCATTATATGGGCAAAGGGATAAAAGAAAAGCGTCCAAAAAGTCTAAAAGAAATGAAAAAAATTATTGAAGCTGTCTGGAATGAAGAAATTAATAAAAGTTATTTTCAACGCTTGTTTCATTCCATGCCTAAACGAATAGCCGAGGTTATTAGGAATAGGGGGCGTTCTACAAAATACAAAGAATTTGTTTTTAATAAATAATGTTATTTTGCTTTGCTATGAATTCCTTTTTATATACAAAACATATAAAATATAATAAATTTTTAAAAATTTTATTATTGTTCACAACAAATTTTAGTTCTGTGGTTTGTTATTTCTGTGTGCTTGCATTTTTCACTAAAACAAGTGTTAAATTATAAGTTTATTATATAAAAATGCTTTAAACATAAAGTGAATGAAAAGGCTTGACTCTCAAAAAAAACTGTCTAGTTTAAGATAACATAAACCTAAGTTTTGCGCTATATATAGCCACTCTGTGAAGTGCGTGGGTTTTTTTTCGCTGAGTGTATATATACCTAATAGAAAGATTTTCGAACTTCCGGATGACTTTATACCCCATATATCGGCCAATATATGAGTTATCTTAATTAAATTGAGTGAGCGGTTTTTTTTTTCTAACGGAACATCTCTGATGACCTAATATGGATAAAATCGGATGAAAACTTGCACTAGTCCTTATTAAACTAATAAGGATTTTCAGACATCCGGTTGATATATTGTTGATGGTATATGAGGTACGTTAATGAAATTCAGTGAGCATCTGCTTTTGTTATCCATATGTAGTAATGCCAAAAAATAGATAAAATCGAGTCAATACCACACCTATCTCCCATGTACCTAATAAAACTAAAACTTTTCAAACTTCCAAAATAGCAAAATTAATATTGCATATACATTAGTTTATTGAAAATTTATGAAATTATACGAGGGCTGCTAAATATATTTCTGGCCTAATAATGAAATTACGAATATTTATCAACGAAAATGGTCTTTTTTTTCGGTCGATTGCTGTTTTGTTTCGGGCTCATACGCATAGATCCATGATTCGTCACCTCTGACGCTTTTATAAACGTCTTTTGAAGCACCGCGATCGTATTTTTTCAGCATTTCTTTACACCAATCCACACGAGCCTTTTTTTGAGCGATCGGGATCCAACGAGAACAAACCTTTTTTACAGCCAGGTGTTCATGCAATATCGAATGTATGCTGGTGGGAGAAATGCATAGGCATGCCTCTATCTGTAGGTATGTTACATGACGGTCTTGCATTATCAGTTCACTTACAGCATCGATGTTTTCTGGCACAACGGCTGTTTTTGGACGACCTTCACGGAATTCGTCTTTGAGCGAGCGTCGGCCATGATTGAATTCGTTGTACCAGTGCTATAGGATGGTGCTTCATAGCCAAACAAAGATTTTAGGTCATCGATGCACTCTTGTCGTGATAATCCACGTCGAAAGTTGTGAAAAATGATCGCACGAAAATGTTCACGAGTTAATTCCATTTTTTGGCCGAGATGAATTTTTTAATTCCCTGTAAATAAAACAATTCACGATTAAATGACAAAACGTTCTGAGTGATGTTATGCTAAAAAATGTGAAACTTTCCAATGGAAATGTCAGATTGCACCTGGCAACACTTAGTGTTGCCTAGGCCAGCCAGCTATATAGCAGCCCTCGTATTATATTATACTACATATACTTATTTTCATTATTCTAACAAACCCCTGAACATGATTGGAGTTGGTCTAGACCTTGGTCTTAATCTCATATTCCTTATATCATCATACTGAGTTGATTAATTAAATTTAGCTTCTTTTATTAAGTTTTTGTCAGATATATCTCATTTGAGAATGATTTGAATATAATTTATAAAATATAGTTATGAAATTAACTGAGTCTATTGCCTATAATATAAATTAATAAAATATCAAATTTGATCGCAATTCATTCACGATTTCGTCGAAGAATGAATGTTAAGTTCTTTCGCAACATTTTTTTTTAATATGAAATTTCCCGGATTTGATCTTTGAAAGTTGCAAGAGTATGAAATGTTCGGTTACAGCCGAACTTAGCCCTTACTTAATTAGGGTATAAGCCTTGTTTAAGAGAGAAATTAAATATTTTTATCAAAAGCAGGTATATACATTTGGCAGACTTTTTTAGGAAGAATTAGGTATCATATCATAAAGCCGTTAAAAATAATATAGTAATTTTCTTACATCTAGTTGACCTTACCCTGTACCCTGCTCCTGTCGATTAAATCACCGATTAAATACCCAACGTTGCACGGTGTGTAAGTCGTAGTTTCCGCGTTAATTGTTTATCGAAGTTTCGGTAGCCGTGACTTGCTGTGTATACATTGATCCGAACGGGAAATGTTTCAGTACAATTTTCTAAGGATGCATATCTTATAATAGCGTATATTCGATCTGATATTCAATCTGTTATATTCGGTCTAGGGTCTATTTTCCATTTATCTGACGTTTTAGTCTTATCCTAAATAAAAAGCTCACATATCATCCTTTTCTTTTGGTTCAAATTTATGGTATATTTATAATTTAAAATGTTGTATTCTCGAAAATTCTTATATTGTTAATTTCAACTAGATATTTGGTATATTTTTATACTAAATGGATAACCCTTCCGCAAAGATTTGAATGTATGTAAACGGGAAACAGCGATAGTTTCTTTGAATTATCAAAATCAAAACCACACTTGACATTCAAACCACACTGGTTTTTGCTAAGTTAGCCAGCGGACTAGTATTTTTAGTAATGTGAGAGTTGGCTAACGCAGTGATGCCAGATGGAAAAATTTTCTGTCATTGTCACGTACAGTGTTGTATATGCCTACGTGCATTATTATTACAGTCGACACTCACAAATTAGAATCGTAAGTAAATTAAAATTTCATTTTCCAGAAATTAGAATCAGAGTTTGCAATACATTAAACGTTCTGAAATTAGTATCGAAAATTCGAATTTCTGAGCGTATTTTGTTTGAAAGAGTTAATCATTTAATCTTGGTTCTTCGATATTGTTGTTTCAGGTTAAAAAAAAACGTAAAAAACCAACAAATATAACTGACTATAAGTCAAGTAAAGAGTATTGGTGAAAACAGAAAAAATATATTTAATGTAATTGGAATGTATTTCTGTGCTTTGTTTTGTTGCATCTATTTTTGATTTATCGAATACATACATACATACATAGTTCTTGTATATGCTTAATTAAACAAGAACTGGATGATTGCCTTTTTTTCTGGTTTTTATTGATATAATTAAATAAAAATTGTTTAATTCAAGATTTTTGAAGTTAATTTAACCAATTTTTTTGCTTATGCATACACAAACAAACAGAATTTTTCAGAAATTAGAATCACCTTAAAAACAAAGTGATTATAATTTGTGAGCGTCGACTGTATAACTAACATAAATATATTGATAACACAATTTATATATTTACCATTTCAGTGAGGTATTTGTATACTCTCTTGTACGAATTCAACTCGATAACTTTGTTGTTGTAGAAATCTAAGTAAAACAAAAAAATGTTAAACTCCATTATTTGAAACATTTTTTTCTTAAGTTGTGATTTATCGGCAGTTACATAAATGGTGTGTAGTGCAGACCACCTCTGAGTTGCTGCATCCTGAGTAATATAAACTGAGCTTCAGAAGGCCTCTACGACTGCTGGACTCGAATTTAGCTCTCAAATTGGATAATGAATAGAGATAGATATTTTTAGGAATTCGTCAGAACCCTGGGGTTATATACCGAATCACATAACAAAATATTTCGGTTTTATTTTATTGCAAAATCACGTAGTCTGGCCGTTGCTCGGTATTCAACTAAATGCATGAGTGGAAACGGGTGGTAATGTTAACGAACGAAATTCTTTTAACAATTTCAAACTGGTCCGTAAGTCTGCAACATAATCTTTACTTTTAAATTCATAATTACCGTCATTGTTATTTAGAAGTTACCGCACTTAGAAGTTTCGACCATAACATAAAATGCAATTAGTCCACCAAATTTGGTTGACATTGTTTTAATAGTTTATGAGACATAAGCTTTAAGACTATTAGAAATCGGTCCACCGGAGATTTTTTTGAGTATTGTCTTGATAAGAGTGACAAGGAAAACATGTAATAAGGTTTCTCAATATAACAATATGGTATAGTGAGTTCGAAAATCTGATATATTATATGAACAAAACTGATATATAGTATAAATAATATTATATATTAAATTTTATCTTAAATATGTTAAGTTGTAATATAATATAAACACTGGATTACAGCTTATTCTACGAAAATCTAAGAACTCACCCAATATTTGAAATTTATCAGTCAAAACGCGATCTCTGTTGTCAGAAAAAAAAAGTTTGATAGTGGGCCAACGATTGGTAATTATGGATAACGGTATGTACATATAGCAGACCTTTCTTTTACGCCGTTTACTCATAGCAAATAGACATCCATAAATTTATATTAGCTTTAACATGTTTTTATATTTATTTATTTTCCGTCCAATTCTAATACTTACATGCTTGGATTTATCATTTGTGAATATCATATTACCTTTCTATTCATTTGAAATTCATTTGAGCAATTCCGTTTCAACAGACATTATCAATTGTTAGTTGACGGCTGACAGTAGACCTTTTTGTAAGTATTGTAAGAAAGTACATAGGTATGTTCAAATATACTTATTTATACATATTCACGTATATCAATTGTGTCATCACATGAAATATTAAACTAGAATATGTGAGTGTTGATGAGTTAATATATACAGATACATACATAAATATATACAATATTTTGGTGTGATTTCAAGTGCGAATGCAAATGCCTCCATGTGTTACGTACGGATAGATATACTTTGGCTATGACAAGTTTGTTATTTCAAAATGTGGATAGCTGTTGCTGACAGGAAAGAAGTGCTTAAACTGAAAAAAATAAGAAATTATTATTTAATGGTCTCAAACGTTTTAAAAATAGCTTACGCCATTTTATTAAGCATATTTTAACTAGTAAAGAAGGGCTAAGTTCGGGTGTAACCAAACATTTCATACTCTTGCAACTTTCAAGGATCAAAGGTTTTTTTTATCAAATTTGGTACCATATTAACTTATTTTGAAGGTCTTAGCCTCTCTTATTATACTTTTGCAAGATGTTGCTACAGAGCACATATTTATAGCACCCCTATCGACACTGCGAAAATGGGTAAAATCGTGGAAACTCCCCATACAACGGTTTTGATTAAAACTGCTAAAAGTGCGATAACTCATAAAATAAGAAAGTCAGAGCCGTTTACGCATAGGATGGTACAATTTAGCTTTATAGGAGCCAAAACAAAAACTGGGCAAGGGGCACTGCCCACCCTTATGGGAAAACCCATATTTCGGGACCTACTTGACCGATTTCAACCAAATTCAGTACGAAACATTATTCTGATATTCTTATGCTACAGTGCGAAAATAGGCGAAATCAGACTTTGACCACGCTTACTTTCCATATAACACAATTTTAAATTCCATCTGATCCTCCCACTTTCTAGTATGCACATCAAGCAAAAATTAATGTATCGGGATAAAACTTTGCACAAAGTATTAAGTATACCCCAGTATATATAATTGACTTTTTACCGAAAATATCGGTCAATGTGTGAGATATATAATAAAAATTTAGAAAGGATCCTTTCCACAAAATAGTATGCCTGTATGTCAAAAATGGGTTCAATCGGGTCAATACTTCCCTTAGCTCCCATATACCAAGATCTTCGAACTTCTGGGTGACTTTACACCGCATATATAAACCAATATGTGAGTTATCTCAATAAAAATTAGAAGGCGCGTTTTAATTATAACAGTGTATCTTTGTGTCTAAAATGGATCAAATTGGGCGAAAACTTGACGTAGCCCCCATATAACAAGTATCAGGATTTTCGAACATCCGATTGACTTTACTACATATGATTGGAGATGGTATGTGAGGTACCTTAATGAAACCTTGGGAGCATTTTATTAGTATTTGGTATTGGAAAAAATAGATCAAACCGGGTCAAAACTACTCTCAACTACCATATACTACTATAATGATTTTCGTCTTTCTAACAAGTTTTATGGCGAATATGTCGTTCAGTGTACTAGAAAATTTGCTCTCAAGAATATCTGAGCAATGTCCAAATTAATGCAATGTATCAGCTTAAACTAGTCGAAATAGATATAGGATTATAAATAGATAAATGATGAGGATGACGAGACGAGTTGAAATTCCGATGTTTGTCTGTCCGTCCGAACGACCGTGCAAGCTATAACTTAAGTAAAAATTAAGATACCTTGCTGAAACTTGTTACACATGTTCTTTTTCACCATAAAAAGATTGGTGTTGTAGGTGGGCCTAATTGGACCACTGCCACGCCCACGAAACCCCATTAATCGAAAATTTATAAAACGTCATAATTAAGCACTAAATTAAGATATATATCTGTAATTTGGTACAGAAGATTTTATTAGAGAGGGGCATCCATGGTTGGAAAATTTTTAACAGTAGGCGTGGCCCCGCCTACTTAATTTTATTGAAACAGCCTAGATATTAGTCGATATTTGCGGTACGAAGTAAACCGGAAGTTCAAAAATATTGCGATAAGGTATATGGGGGCTAAGGAAAGTATTGACTCGACTCAATCCATTTTTGACATACTTACATGTTATTATCAAAAAGGGACTCTCTCCGAATTGCAATAATATATCTCATAGGTTAAAAATTAGCACCAAGTACTGAGGTCCCCATATTCTGTAACTGGGTGCTTGAACAGTTATGGTCCGATTTTGACATTTTTTAGACTTGAGATGATATACCTCAAAAGCATTTTTTGTGCAAAGTCTTGTTCAAAATTATATATATACATATAACTATAGTTTAATGCCGGGAATATGTGAATTTAGTCTACGAGCTACCTCAACTCCCAAATACTACATATACATATTGATTTTCGTTATTCTTACAAACCTTATGCCGAACATGTCGTTCAATGTGTGTATTATACAATATATTTATAAGATTGCTTGAAAATATGATCTCAAGTATACCTCAGCAGTGTCAAAATTAATTCAATCAGTCCATCCCTTTCTTTTTCTCCAATATAGCCTGTATAATAATTTCCGCCTTTCCACCTGACAAAATGTGTGAAACTTTAATAAAATTAAATAAAAAGGATTTCTTGAAAATATTGAAGTAAATAATTTGAGCATATGAATGGAATTAGTCTTCACTTTTGTCCAGACCTTCTATCCCTAAAATAAGTAATGACGATCCTCTGCCTGACGTTTTCATATCAACACATTATATTAAATTTGGCTTCTTCAGTTGCGTTTATATCCCAGAGATGAATTTAATACAACTTTAGTTGACGCGAAGTAAAATAAATTTGATTGTAATCCATTGACGATTTCGTCGAATAATGAATGTTGAATTGTTTCGCAAAATACCTAAGGATATTTTCAAATTTCAATTTCAAAAATATATATCACAGATGGACCGACATTTTCAGCAAAACGTCACGGATTTTGACAATTTTTGGCATTAAAGAAAATACCTTGAGAGCACTATTTGTGCAAATACATTTGCTTGGTTCTTGATAGAAAGTGAAAGAATCAGATGGAATTTAAAATTTTGTAATATGGGAAGTGGCCGTGGTCTGATTTCCCCACACTGTAATGTAGCAATGACAGTATAAAATTACTTGCCCAATATTTTTAACAGTACAGTTACGGGGTTACGAGTGGACGGGGTTATAATCCGATTTCATCCATTTTCACACTGTCGGCAGAGGTTTGTAATAGATTTGTCCTGACCAAATTTGGGTGATATAGTTTGAATGGTTTGGGATTACAGACAAACAGACATCCGGATTTCAACTCGTTTTGTCATCCTGATCATTTATATATGCATAACCTTATATCTAACTCGATTATTTTTAGGTGATACAAATAACCGTTAGGTAAACAAAACTATTATACTCTGTAGCAATATATTGCAAGAGTATACAAATTTAAATATAGTTTAGAAGATTGTATGCATACTACACATCATACTTTTTTACTTTAATATTTTTTTCTTATGAGTATAGCGTATTTCTGAACGTACACTGAACGAAGCTTCAAAAGTGCAAGTGTTGCTTAATAAGCAATTTTGCTGCTTTCGAAAGTTCATTACTCTATTGTTCCGGTTTCAGGTGATGAACCCTAGTCATCTACGGCTACTGCTTTAGCCCTTTGCTATTGTTCTTATGTTCGCATACTTTGTTAACTTGTCCATTTTTTGAAAATTTGCTATGTGGCATTTCTTCTTTGAACTTGATACCTTTGCTTTTATGATTGCAGTTTTACTTATAATGAAAAAGTATTAATTGCACAAAGCCGAGCCAAAAGTAAAAGTAAAAGTTATATAAACCGAAATTTATTAGAATGACGAAACGAATTGAATTCCGGAAGTTTTTCTGTCCATTTATTCGTGGAAGCGATAACTTGAGAAAATTTTGAGATAACACTTGGTACACGTATTCCTTCACGACTTCAAAGTTAAGTCCAAAGTAGATGAAATAGATTCAGAAATCATTTTATTTGAATTAAGAATGCTGGTGCAGAATACCCTTATACACTATTATATAATTAATGGACTAGTTCGAGAACTACAATACAAGTATGCTTAAAATATTTTGAGTCATCTGTATAGCTGACACAGTGGTATATACAGTCTAACTAATAAAAAGTCTTAACACTTTGAACATTTTAGCACTGTAGTGCGTAAACGGAAAATTTCATCCTTTGGAAATCCCAGATGTGTCTGAACCGTTTATAAATATGTTATCTATTTATCTCGATTAGTTTTAGATGTTGGGTGGAACTGTCAGGGCAACAGAAGTAATATACTCAGTATAACATGTTGCGAGACTGTTATCATGTAAGAGCATATGTCACTATATTGTTAAGAGGTAACCCAGCAGCAATTAAATGTATTAATTGCTCGATATATGTGTTATAAGTTGTATGTTATACAAACGCAGAAAAGTAACGGATTGGAGAAGTATTAAATTAATAATAATCAGTAAATATATTTATAAACAAGTAAGGAAGGGCTAAGATCGGATGTAATCGAACATTTTATACTCTCGAAAAGTCAAATGGTATACTTGTTTTAGATTTCTTTGTGGATCTTGCCGCCTCGTTCTTGTTGACCGATATTTTCGGTAAAAAATCAACTATATGAACTGATGTCCACATATTCAGTACTTAGGGGCTTGAACAGTTTTGGTTCAATTTAGATAATTTTTGGTCACAAGGTGGCATACTTTAGACGTATTATTCTCGCAAAGTTTTACGCCGATATAATCATTGTTGCTTGATTTGCATACTGGAAAGTGAAAAAATCAGATGGATATGGGTTTTCACCTAAAAGTGGGCGGTGCCCCTAATTTTGAATGTGGTTCCTATAAAATCATCTTATACCATCCCAGAGATAAAATTTAATGTCTCTGGCTTGTTTAGTGCTTGATTTATCGCGCTTTTAGTAGTTTTTAACAGTACCGTTATATGGGAAGTGGGTGGGGTTGTCCGTCGATAGAGGTGCTATAAGCGTTTGCTTCCAGTGAATTTTGTTATTCTAGCTTTAGCGGTTTAGGAGATATGCACATTAAACCTATTAGGAGGTATGAACACGCCCACTTTAAAAAAAATTTTTAACTGCATATGCCCCTTCCTAATGTGGTCCTGTATACCAAATAAGAGTCTTGTATCTTGTTGTGGAGCTTAGTTATGGCAATTTATTTGGTTTTGATTTATGGCGTTTTGTGGGCATGGAAGTGAACCGATTCTGCAATAATAACCGTCTTACGGTACCAAGAAACATATATACCAAGTTTCATAGAGATATCTCAATTTTTACTCAAGTTACAGCTTGCACAGATGGACGGACAGACAGTCACCCGGATTTCAACTCGTCTCTTCATCATTGATATATAACCGCGTATATCTCACTCGATTAGTTTTAGGTTATACAAACAACCGTTAAGTGAACAAAACTATTATACTCTGTAGCAACAAAATGCGAGAGTATAAAAATTCTAATATATTATATGTGTAAGCGAAATAGTATCTACTAACACAGTTTATCGTTCCTTTTTTGAAAATCTCAGCAATTTTCCCCGCCATCCTACTTATTCTGATATGTGTAACTCTATACCTACATATATACTTGTATCTGCATAAGTGTTAGGTATTGCATCCAACCATAAGATAGCTAAAAGAGTTTTATCCTGTGCACAACGTTGACAGAGTAAAAAAATATTTATATTACACATGTTTGTACAAAGGCTTAATATATTGTCATGTCATAAATTTTATATATGTACACCTAAATCTGGTTTTACACGGTAGATTGGTTCCAGAAAAAACCGTTTAAAAAAACGTGGATCGTTCTACTAAATTTGAGCTTTTTACAAATCTGACCAGTAAACTTGCTTGTATCCACAAAAAGGGAATTCCTCAAATCTTTGATATGATATTAAAACTGACAAATAAAATTAAAGTCCGAAAAATTTTGAATCGTGCTATATGAAATAAAATCGTAAAAAAAATTGTTTTATTCTCCTTCACTAAAAAATAAATTTCTATAATTTATATAGGCTCGAACCAACGGCGCCTACTTATGATTTCACCTTGCAGTTGGCTGTCGTCAGATTCGTGTTTTTGTGTAGGTAATTATGCAAATAAATAAATGCTTGGGTATCGTGTTATTGGGACGACTGCGTGATTTGAGTTCCAATTTACGATTTCGATGAAAATCATCCTGAAACTAAGGTGCGCCTACAAGTTCAACGATTTTGCATTGAGGTTTTTTATCTTTTAATATTTATATGTATACAAATGTATGAGATTACTCGTTTTTGTAGAACAAATACATAAATGTTTTTCTCTTTCTTGTTGAGAAAATAACCAATTAATAATATATGCCTTTTTTCAAGCTTGTTTGACAAAAGATAATTAAGGAAGAATAGGTACGAGGGTTAGTAAATTTTACCAACCCGTTACATGTTAATAAAGTAAAAACTATACTCAATTATCTTAAACATAACAAAGCATTCGAGGATTTTCTAAATACGAAGTTCTATGTTTCGATTCGATCGTAAAGTTGAAAAAACTAACGGAATTCAAACTGGCATATTATGGAAGGCATGTGTTGTTATGAACTTTGACGTATGATGGATACGTATAAAGAAATATGTACCAAGGAGTTAACACCTGCCATTCTGATTTCATAAATTACAGACCGCCACACAATGTAACATGAGAAAATCAAAATAATGTTATGCACAAAATCTATATACTTAAATTTCACCTATTTTCACATTGTCGGAGTATGTAACGAAAATATTTGTTCTAAACTAATTTGGTTGATATAGCTTTTGAAGTTTGTAAGTTATGTACATTAAACCTGTTAGGGGCGGGGCTACGACCATTTCTTTTTTTAATTTTCACCCCACAGTAAATAAATGAATCAATGATCATTATTCGACGAAATTATGAATCATAATTATATGAGGTATATAACTTAAGCTATAGGTCTTATAATCACTTAGGCCGGTATATTTATATTAAAGTAAACCTAACATAAATCTCTATTTTCATGATATTAGCGCTGGGGGAAGGTACATACTAGGGCTCTTAAATTATTTTCAACAATTTTCATTTATTCAAACAATCGCAGCAGGGCAGCTATTCGAAAAGTCGCAGGAGACCGAACTTCGAACACTGGATTAGTCGAATGCTAAGAGCTCTTGAACATACCGATATCCATAATTTTTGTTACCGTATAACATATGTTAATTAATATTTTTTTTTTAGTAATTTAATTGAAATGTCTTCTATTGAGATAATGTGATACAAATTCAACGTAAGTGGTGATGGTTAGTTAAGTACTTTATAGGTTTTAGATTAACGGTACATTGTAGGAGTGGTAACAGGCTGATTCCGCCATATGCAATACTAACCTCCCTAGGGCACCAAGGAATTTCAGACGTCGTGGTAAAACTTAAAATACCATGCTCAATCAAGGGTATAAAGATTCTTTCAGTTTCTTAAGGTAACTCACATATTGACCGAAATACATATATGGTATAAAGTCGACCGGTTTGGAAGTTTGGAATTCCTTATATTACGTATGTGGGGTCTATGGTTCGGTAAGAAGTCAGCCATAGGCACTTAGCTCAACTTAGGGGGCTTGATAAATTATGATCCAATTTTGATCATGTGTAGACGTGAGATGGCATACTTAAGGGCACTATTTGTGTAAATTATCATTCCGATATCTTCATTAGCTCTTGATTACTACTAAATTTATATGAACTTAATATACAACTTTTTTAATAATTTATATATATAATATAACATTATTCTAAGGAAAGATGTGAATCAGGTGTCTCTAAATACCAACTTTAATCTCTTTACGTGACTTTTTATTTTATCGCTATTATTGCTATTTACATCCATATAATAAATGGGAATTACACATTCAGTAATTTAGATCCTGAAAATCTAAACATATATACGATATTTCATTTTTGTGAAACTCTCTTATAGACACTATGTGAATTTTAACTGGTATATCCACAAATGTACTACGTGGGTACGTTGTAAAGGTAGTAAAACTTAAAGCGAGTCTAACAATAATATAAAAGTATATTGCAAAAAACAGTTTACTTGGCGGTCAGTGAAAATTGTATAACATTATGGGCATAATATTATCCTCTAGTTCCCGATCAACACTTATTTAATGAATATTGAATTCAATAATATCGGTCTTAGTATCTGGCTTAGATCATCAAGTTAAGAAATAAAAGAGAAGCGAAATTTAGTCGGAATTAGTTCTAACACCTTAACAACCTAGCACGCTTCGCAAGTTCTACTAAAATATCATATCTTTTTGGATAAAATTGGCACATCTTTTGAACTCTTCGCCCAAAACGCACTTCGCTGCTATCTTTGGTTTGATCATATTGTTTGACTATATTGATTTGGTTTAATGCAGATGTATTGTAGAATAAAACTTATTTGATTTATTTAAGAATTGTATTTATTACAAATTTTGTAATTTAAGCCGATAAATATAATATTAAACCAAGAAATAGTCAGTGGATATTTAAATCTCTTAAGTGGATTTCATGACCTAAAATTTACCGTGTTAGGTTTTTTTTTTATCAAAATATTTGTAAAGCAAATTACTCGAGACGAAATGTACGAGTTAGTTAAATATAGAAATGTAAGAATTAAGCATATACCTCAATGAAAGTGTTGTTTAAAGAGAAAGTTGATATTGTAAAAAGAAACATAAAAGGGGAACCCCACAATTCAATTCCTCAGCTGATTTCAATGTAACACTTTCTAAAAAAGTTATAAAGTTTACAGAGAGATATCATATGCCTTTGAAAGCAAATATATACTAATTAGGTATATAATGTGGATTTATACATTTAATATTTAATATTTTACAATGCTGCGAAAATGGTGCGCTTAAGCAGGTGCGTTATGTACAGTTACCATTTTTGACAACCACTTGTTTGTGTCACTAACCTATCCGAAAGTGATATAAATATTTACATACATACATATATATTATATTTAAATATAAAGCCGTTAAATGAAACATTTTAGTCATTTGTGTATTTATTGTTTAATTTATATTTTTAATTTAATAATATTAGTGAATTGTAGACGAGTATGTTTGACAGATTTCAAAAATGTATAAATATTTTTTAGCAGTATGACTAAAATAATAATATGAATAATTTTTTATCAAAAAAGGTTGGATAAACTAAATTTTATGAAAGAGGAAAAAAAGTCTGTTCAAAATAAAAAACATTAAATATTTTGCAAGGTTTTTTGTTATACCTATAAGTTGAAAAAATTAAATATTTATTATATTTCTGATGATCATAAAGACCAGTCGTGAGTGGCACTACCTTTGTTTCTCGATGGCGAGTTCTGCAGATCGAAGATTGCTCTATAACGCATTTAATGTTCGTGAACCCCGTCGTAGTGATGATTTGTTGCGCGCCTCGCCAACGTGCGACGTTATACCGAATATGTCTTCGTGGTAACGGTTCTCATGCTGAAATGAAGCAAAATATTCAATGAATTCAAATGTTAGAAACCGATTACAATATTTGAAAAAAAAAATAACTAAACATAAACTAAACTAAACAATCTATAACTGTTTTAATTAATAACTTATTTCCATGAATTTCGATATAGTTTAAATGACTAACTAATAATCAAATAATGCAAAGGTTTCATATCTTTTATAAATTATGGAAAATATACATATAAATGTCACCGCTCCTACTCAATACATTTCATATAAACTTTTAGATCAAATTTCAGTAAAAATATAGGGAAACTGATAGAACCTATATCAGTTTATTTTATTTATCACTAACGAACGACCAAGCGAATTGTACATAATGTTCTCTCTCTTTCCTCCTGTTATCTCAAAAATTAGCTTTTTTTCTACATTATAAGATTAAGCTATTTAATTTTGAGTATTAATTAATAAACAAATTTGTATATACAAGTATAAGTAAATAGAGTGATGCGTACCTTCATATTTATATATGAACTAAATTTTTTGTTTAAATTACAATAATACTTAGCATCTTTATTTTAAAATTTGTGGTTACTTTTTATTAACGAGTTGGTTTGTAAATACATACAAATATTTAAATCTAGACATATGTATTTAGTCAGCAGAAGCTACTTTTATGAGTACAGTAATGTAATTTCGAATGATATAATTTTTTAATATTGGTTATGAAAAATGCTTTGAAACAAAATACCAATACCACAAAATACAACAAACCATTTTTAGTAAATATTTATTTATAAGAAAATATATTCTTGCATGTTCATTTATTTGGGGATGATATTGGTTTATATTTATACTCTTGCATCATGTTGCTACAGAGTATAATAGTTTTGTTCACCTAACGGCTGTTTGTATCACCTAAAAATAATGGAGTAAGATATGGAGTTATACATATCAGGATGACAAGACGAGTTTAATTCCGAGTGACTGTCTGTCTGTCCGCATGTGCAAGTGATAACTTGAGTAATTTACGTATCGTAATGAAACTTGGTACACGAGTTTGGCAAAAAAGAAGGGATGAGTTCGTAGATAGTCGTAATCGGACGACTGTCACGCCCACAAAACACCATTAATCAAAAACTTATACAATGCCATAACCAAGCACTAAATTATAGTATATATGGAGGATTGCAATAGCAAGGGGAACCTGTGAGCTAAAAATGTTTATAAACTGTGCTTGGCGCCGCCCTCTAATAGGCTTAATGCACAACTAAACCACTAAAGCTACAACAACTAAATTCGCTTACAGCAAATGCTATAGGAACCCAAGCCGACAGTGTGAAAATGGATGAAATCGGGTTATAACCCGGCCACTCACCATATAACTAAACGCGCCAGAGGCAATAAATTTTACACCCAGGATAATACAAGAGGGTTTTATATGACACACATATATTTCCGGACCTACTAGACCAATTTTAACCAAATAGGATGGCTAACATTATCCCGACATTCCATATCTCACATTGAGAAAATAGGTGCTATAGGACCACAACCACCCCTACTTCCCATATAGGACAATTACAAATTTTATATGATTCTTTCACTTTCCAGTACACAAATCAAGCACAAATGAATATCTTGTAATACAACTTTGCACACATAGTTCTTTTGAGGTATACCATCTTGTGTCCGAATATGTGGACCCCAGAGGGTATGGAAAATATGTCAATCTGTAAGGTATGTACTATACTTCCCTTAGCCCCCATATAACTAACATAAAGGATTTAGAATTTCCTGTTGACTTTATACCACATATATCGGTCAATGTAAGAGGTTTTAAATGAAATTGAGGATGCGTATTTTTCTAATAACGGTATATCTCTGTGCTTAAAATGGATAAAATCGGGCGAAAATTTGTCTTAGCCCCATATAACCAATATTCAGGATTTAAAACACCGGCTTGACTTTACTCCATATATATGTTTATATTTATATATTTAGTATAAAATTGCTTGAAAATATGTCGTCAAGTATTTCGACAATGTCAAAAATTAATACAATTAGCCCATCAGCTTTTCTGCCCCTACTACACCCTATATAATGATTTTCGATTTTTCACCTGACTTTAAACCGTTAAAGTAGTGAACATGTGTGATATTTTAATGAATTTACGTGGACACGTTTTCTTAAAAGTTATTATGTTATTGTATATTAATGATTTGGCGCTTACTAGCACATAAATGAAACTGGTCTTAATCATATCCCTAATATAATGAATTTCGATCCTCTGGTTGTCGTTTTCTATATCAACTCAAAATATTAAATTAAGCCTCTTCGGTTGAGTTTATATCACAGTTTACTCATATAAGGATGATTTGAATACAATGTTCGTTGACACAATTAAAAAATATACTATTAAAGCTAAGTGAGTACATGACCTTCAATATAAGTTAATAAGATACCAAATTTGATTGTTATCCATTTACTATTTCGTCGAATAATGAATGTCGAATTCTTTCGCCACATTTTTATACTCTTGCAAGATATTGCTACAGAGTATAAGAGACCTAACGGTTGTTTGTATCACCCAAAACTAATCGAGTTAGTTATAGGGTTATATATACATATATATATTGTATATTTTATATAAATGATCACTTGGTGCACGTATTCCTTGCCACCATAAGAAGATTGGTATATTAGATGGTCTCAATCGGACCACTGCCACGCCTACAAAACGCTATTATCCAAAATGTTATTAAATGAGATAACCAAGCACTAAATTAAGATATAAATCTATAATTTGGTATAGTGAAATGCATTGGGGAGGGGCATCTACGGTTGAAATTTCATTTTCAAAGTGGTTGTGGCTCCGGCCTCTTAATGAATATACATATATCCTAAATCATGTAAGATATATGACCTAAATTTGCACAGAATTAATATTTTTGGCTTTTCCTTCGACGGTGTGAAAAAGCATGAAATCGGATGATAACCCTGCCCACTACCCATATAGCGGTTTTGTTAAAAACTAAAACAAAGTGCAATAAATCAATAACTAAATGCGTCATAGACATTAAATATTACATTCGAGATGGTGTAAGGGGATTTTAAAGGAGTTGATGCTAAAATTGGACGATGGGCGTGACACCGCCAAAATATAGGCGAATCCACATATCTCCGGTACTACTCGACCAGTGCGAAAATGGGTGAAATCGTTCTACAACCACGCTTTCCACTTTCCAGTATACAAATCAAGCCCCAAAGAGATATGATATCTCAAGTCTAAACATAGTAAAAATCGGTCCATAACTGTTCAAGCCCCCAGTTACGAAATATGGAGACCCCAGTTCCTGGTCCTAACTTTTTACCGGAATTAACAGTCAATTTGTGAAATATATTGTTGAATTCGGGGAGTGACTCTTAGTGATAATAGTTTTCTAGTATGTCAGACATGAATTGAAGCGGGTCAATACTTCCCTTAGCCCCCACATACCTTATCGAAATATTTTCGAACTTCCGGTTTATTTTTTCATACCGCATGTATCGGCTAAATTATAAGCTACCTTAATAAAATTAAGTGGATGTATATTCTTTATAATGGAATTTAATAAATTAATTAATTTTTGTGCCTAAAATGAGTAAAATCGGGTGAAAACTTGTCCTAACCCCCAAATAACTAACCACAGAATTGTCAAACATCCGGTTAATTTTACTCCATTATGTTTGATATGGTATGTGAAATACCTTAATGAAACTCAGGGGGCATTTTATTCTGTTAATAGGTTCGAATCAATACTACCCCAATCTCTCATATACCTAATATAAGATTTTCAAACTTCCGGTTGGCCTTACGCCATCAGTCAATAAGTAAGATATCATTATAAAATTAGCAGAACGTATAATATTGCACATACATGCACGTACACCATGGTTTAATGTCGAAAATATGGGAATTTAGTCTACGAAGTACACCAACTCCCAAATACTCAATATATTGATTTTCGTTATTCTAACAGACCTTATGCCGAACATGCCGTTGAATATGTGAGTTATATATTTTTAAAATTGCTTGAAAATATGATTTCAAGTATACTTCAGCAATGTCAACTCAACCAGCCAATTCCTTTCTCTGCCCGCAATAATTTCCGGCTGTCCACCAAAAACAATGTGTGATACTTTAAAAAAATGGATACTTTAAAAAAAAGTGGGAATATGAATGAAATTGGTCTACGCAATTTTAACTGACGCGAAGTAAAATATATTAATAAAACAAGTAAGGAAGTTCTAAGTTTGGGTGTAATCGAACATTTTATACTCTCGCAACTTGCAAGGATCAAAGCCCGGGAAATTACTTCAGGTGTTGACAAAAATTTATATTAAAGGAAGTATTAATCCGATTCAACCAATTTTTGACACAAAGGCATACTATTATCGAGACTTTCATTTATTTATTTGATTATATGAATTTCAATTATATATTTTACACATTGACAGATATTTTCGGTAAAAAGTCAACTATAGGAATTGGGGTTCACATATTCACTACCTAAGGGATTGAACAGTTTTGATTCGATTTAGACAATTTTTGGGCACGAGGTGGCATACTTTAAACGCATTATTCACACAAAGGTTTATCTCGATACAATCATTGTTGCTTGATTTGCATAGTGGAAAGTGAAAAAATCAGATAGAATTTAACATGGTGTTATATGGGAAATAGGCGTGGTTGTAATCCGATTTCGCACATTTTCGCACTATAATATAGAAATACGAAAAGAATGTTATGCACCGAATTTGATTGAAAAATTTGCATTAAGGGTTTGCAACATATTGCTGCAGCGTATAATAGTTATATATCACTTAAAAATAATCGAGTTAGATATAGGGTTGTGATTAGTATGAGGAGACCAGTTGAATTCCGAGTGTCTGTCTGTCTGTCCTTCTGTGCAAGAAAGTAACAATTAAGATATCTTATTGAAACTTGGTATACGTGTTTCTTGACAAAAAAAAGCATGGACGAATTCATGGACGGGCGTAATAGGACCGCTGCCACGCCCACAAAACATCATTAATCGAAAACCTATAAAATGCCATAACTAAGCACTATATTTATTGTTATTTGGTACAGGGGATTGCAGCGAAAAGGCTTATAGGAGCCGGTGACAAAAGTAGACGATTCACGTGGCACCGCCCACATTTAGGTGGAATCACATATCTCCGGACTTACTTGATCAATTTCAACCAAATCGGTATATAAGATAATCATGGTGATCTAGGCATATGTCACATTGTGAAAATAAATGGAATCGGACTACAACCACTTCCCATATAACAAAACTTTGTATTCCATATAATTCATTCGCTTTCCAAAACCCAAATCAAGCACCAACGAGTATATTAAATTTAAAAAGTTGTTAAAGAAAATTTGAAAATGGTTCCTTGAAATGGTACTTTCGATGGTAAATATTACAAAATAATTTGCTTGCAGAGTATGATTGTTATCGCATTTCTTTTCTAACTTTTCAAAACTATCCTGTTTGGGAGCCACGGCCTGACTTTAGGGTATAGTTTTCTGGTAGTATGAACCACCGACAAGAAATCAAAGATAAGTAAAGGTTGTATGCTTTCCTTAAGTATACTTACTCTCAATGTCAGCAAAAACGCTTCTACTTCCGCTTCAGTTTTTTGTTCTTTTATAGCGATGCAGTTCCTGTGAAAGCAAATAACATGAAAAATAAAATATAAGTAAAATAAATTGTATCGCCATTTGCTAAATAATCATAAGTTGAATAATATACGCAATACTTATAGGAATATTAATAAAATAGGATATTATGGGAACAATAAGAAATTGTTAATCAGGTGAAGAAGGATAGGAGGATAGGATATATGGTAAGTAGTACTATATGTTTCTGACATATGATTTTCAAAATAAAAGCCAATGTTTGAAATACTAATTATATATCCATATGTATATTAAAATGAATTAAATATATTTTTATGCACACATTTTTCCTATATAGTATTGAACCTTTAGGTGCTTAGTGCAACATGATGGATAGTACAGAATACCAATAATGCTCTACAAAAAAGGTCCAATACGATTTTTTCAATTTCCTACAAAATCTATGTAAGGAAGTATTTTTTCAAGTAGTACGATGCTAGATATATAGTACACAATAATAAGAAAAAATAGAAAAATGTAAGTCGCAGGACCTTCCCGTTACACTTAACCCATTTACAGCTAATGGTCGATTTTTCGACTAGTAACTTTGAAAAAAGGACGAGTCGAAAATGAATAATATAGGTATGTCCTCAAAGCAATATTTGTGTGTCATGTTGCATCTTTATATGCTTGACAAAAATTCGTACCTCTCTAATTTATTAGTTTTTTTAAATTTTACCTGATTATCAAAAAACCTATTTTCCCAAATTTCTTTTAAAAAATTCGGAAAAAATAAAAAAAAATTTTGCAAAAAATAAACTTTCCGATTGTGATATTTCTTCGCATATTTTACGCCAAATGTTTTTTGCACCAAATTGGTTGTAGTATAGAATGATGACGGATGTCAAAATGTACTGGTCGATAAATCGACCACCAACTGAAAACGATACGACTCATTTTGAAATTTCTTTATTAATGCTTTTGGTGAACTCCAATGTTCTAATGTACTAATACATTATAAATTCAACAGAAAATTGTTTTGTATAGATTTCTGCGTACTTTTACGAACAAGTTACAGTGCATAGAGTTTTTCGTGATTACAGAGCAGAAAGTAAAAAAATCTTCTGGAAACTTGTTTTCAAGTAAGGAATATTCGAGGACTTTCTACTAGATATTTCTTGAATAGAATTATATAGAAGTTTCCTAGGTGATGAATATAAAAAGGAACCCGTCCAGGTAAGCAGTTAGTCGGTTGTTGTCCACGAGCCCGAACAAGTGTTCCAGGTGTGATTCGCAGGTACGCTCCCCTGCATTTGTATTTGAATATTCCGTACAGCATTTTAAATAAGAATCGAGAGCCCGAATACAAAAATTGCGGCTTAGGTGAAATGGTCGTACTAAAGTTATTGAAACTACTTGATAATCCACGTGAACATTGTGTTCGGTTTGACAACTTTTTCACCTCTCATCAACTGATGAGGCAACTCACCTCGTTGGGATATTATGCTACCGAGACCATTCGTGACAATCGTACGAATAAAGCACAACTTATTGACGTCTCATCATCTAAGAAGAAAGAACGCGGCTGGCTAGACTACACATTTGATCAAAACAATAATGTGCAGAAAGCCCTATGAGGCAGAATCACGAGGCAATTTAACCTCTGCATCGTGTGAAACGATAGAAAGGCGACAAAAAATATTATATTGATATGCCACACCGAAGAGCATACAATAATCGAATGTTTGTAAAGACAAAGTTGGCCATGGCATTGACAAATTAGAGAAGCCTCGTCGTTGTCAAAATTGTCCCAAAAATTCGTCTTATAAATGCACCAAATGCATACATATTTTGTGTTTCAATCAATTCCACGAAATCGTTAAGATATTAAATTTTCAATAAAATTCTTTAAAAACTTATTAGTATGTTTTTTTGTTTTTCATTTTGTATACAATGTAATGTGAAATTGAAACATCGAACAAAATAAATGATGTATAATAATAAAACACTGTTTTACATTAGTGAGTATCGTTTTCGGCTGAAGGTCGACTTTTCGACCACATTTCCGTGGCCGTGGTAAAAAAATTTAAACCTTCGAGTTGTTTTCATTTCAAGAAGAATATAAAGTTTGAATAAAATCAATGCAGTGGATCTAGATGCCGCCGAAAATGGGTTAAGAGTTCATACTTGGAGAGGCTTTCTTAGGATTGTCTATATTTGTACATGGTTTGATGGTTTGTACATATACATATTAAGAAGTTAAATATTTTTATACTCTTGCAACATCTTGCTAAAGAGTATAATAGCTTTGTTCATCTAAAGGTTGTTTTTGTATCACCTAAAACTAATCGAGTTAGGTATAGGGTTATATATATATAAATGACCAGGATGAAGAGACGAGCTGAAATCCGGGAGACTGTCTGTCCGTCCGTCCGTCTGTGCAAGCTGTAACTTGAATAATAATTGAGGTATCTTTATGAAACTAGGTACACATGATTCTTGAAACCGTAAGATGGTTGGTATTGCAGACTCGCGTAATTATAACACTGCCACGCCCACAAAACGCCATAAATCAAATAATTTGCTATAACTTAGCTCCACAACGTCCGGTGTGTTTTACGTGAGTACCTGCCGTCGACGGTTTAACCTCACGGTGCTGAAAAGCACAACGTATCAAAACAATGCGTTTATCAGCGCCCCAAATAATACGAGCTATTTGCAAGTATTTATTTGGTTACCAGTGGCTAGTGTGTAGGGGCACACTGACCATCTTGGTAGGATTCGAGGCCGACCTAAAACCTCTTCCGTTTTCGGGTACGGAACCCACTTGCTTGTGCAACTTCTTTTTTTGAGCTGAAAATTCAGTTCTTCCAGCATTTAGGTTTAAACCACAGCTACCACGAGTCTCCCCAAATGGCCAGACCCAATGAGCATTTTGGACCGAAGTCCAAGGGCATTCTGCTCCCCGTGGTACCAGAGTTGAGTCTCCGGTAAGACTGTGTAGCCGAAGCTACTCCCCATTACTCAGTGACTGGTAACATTTGTCGCTTGAACTTCAAATGAATTTTTATTTGGAATCTCATTTAAAGTCTATAATATCAGTCATAGGCTTTTAGAGAGGGTGGTATGAAGTTTAAAAGTTTTTTAAAAAGTGGGCATGGTCTCACCACCTAATAGGTTTAATGTGCATATCTCCTAAACCGCTAACACTATAATAGCAAAAATCACTGAGAGCAAATGTTTTTAGCACTTATATTGACAGTGTGAAAATCGAGTGACAACCCCGTCCACTCCCTATATAACGGTACTGTTAAAAACTACTAAAAGCGCGATAAATCAAGCACTAAGCATGCCAGAGATATTATATTTTATCTCTGGGATGGTATTAGATGATTTTATAGGAACCGCGTTCAAAATTAGACAGTGGGCGTGGCACTGTCCACTTTTAGGTGAAAACCCATATCCTGGGATCTGCTTAACCGAATTCGACCGAATTCAGTACGTAACATTCTTCTCATATTTCTATGGGTTTATAGGTAGGGCGAAATTCGGCGTTTTAAAAAAATTACCATTTTAAATTTCATCTGATTTTTTCCCCTTCCACTATGTAAATCAAGAAACAATGATTGTACCGGGGTAAAGCTTTGCGTGAATAATGCATTTATAGTATGCCACCTAGTGACTAAAAATTGTGTAAATCGAACCAAAACTGTTCAAGCCGCTAGGTACTGAATATGTGGACCCCAGTGCCTATAGTTGACCGAAAATATCGTTCAATGTGTAAGAGATATAATTGAAATTTAAATTTAAAAAAATTAATGAAACTCTCGATAATAGCATGTTTTGAAAATAAGAAAAGTGTTTTGTTAGGAAGTTATCACTTCTTTCGATCTCATATTAATTTTGCCACTTACTGCAAGATTTTCTCCCTTTAATTTTTCACGCAATTATTTAAAGATAATAAAGAATTTCTATTTATTATCATCCTTTTCTCCAAAACATCATTAATCGAATTCACAGGGCAGCCCGCAATAAAATAGCTCACTCGCAGTGAATGTCAAATTCTACAGATTAATTACAACAGTGCTTGCACTATACGAGTATTTTGCTCACCTAATGGTTTGGTAGACATCTTCAGCCATTGTAACATCACCACAAACGTAAACATGCCCCTTCTCTTCGACAACTAGTTGGTAGAGGGAATCAAATTCTTTTTCAATTTGCTGTTGAACATAGGTCTGAAAAAATAGAAACGAATAGCAACAAATTAAGTATATGTGTATACCATATGTATCTAACTAGATACATTTATAAGTATAAGTACCTATATATGCACATATATACAATTTGACTCACTTTGGGTGTTTCTGGATCACGTGACAGTGCCAATAATACTCGATCCAAGATCTTCTCACGTTCCAGCCAAGCTTTTTCCTCAGCATATAAGTCCATTTCACGTGTACGGCAACCAAAGAAAAGCCATACCTTCGAGCGTTGCATCCTTAACTCCCGCCATACTTCCAACTCTTGCCAGAATGAACGGAAAGGCGCAATTCCAGTGCCAGGTCCAATAAGTATCATTGGTTCTGATGTATGTTTTGGCAAATGAAAACCGGGCGCGCTTCGAACAAAGAAGTATAGGGGCTCTTGCGCTTCCATGTTGGCCAAGTAGCCCGAGCAAACGCCGAAACGTTCATTGCGACATTGATTCTTGTATTTTACAAAGGCCACAGTCAAATGTATCTCGTTAATGACCTTGCGTGGTGACGATGAAATGGAATAGAAACGTGATTGTAATGGCATGAGGTTACCGAAGAGCAAACCAGCGGGCGGTTTGCAGGAACGAAATTGTTCCAAAACAGTCAGTAATGTGGGTAAATGCAATTGACGCCACTCTTCATATGCTGCGGAATCATTGCCAAGCTTCTGCAAACGTTCGGTATCATAGTTATCATCACAGAAATCTGCTAACAAGTTCAAAAGTTCTCGCTGAGCTGGTGTAGTTATATCGAAGAAATGTGTCAAAAGTGCACGTGGTGTTTCTGCAGGTATCTTTTCCAGGGGTTCCCAGCAATTGAAGGTGCCATTGGGAGTTTTTTTCTTTCTCATCACTTGTACTTGTAGTACTTCATCGGGATCTTCGAAGCCGGTAAGACGCTTCAACACACCATTTACGATGTCACTGCGATTTTCAGGGAAAATCCCTACATGATCACCTGGTTCATAATCCAAGCCAGGGGCATAAATTTCTACCAAAATAGTAGGCTTCTCATCTTCAACAATTTTAGTAAGGTTGCGAGGTGCTGATTTCATCTTGTAGCGTTGCACCTTCTTATTGTGATATTTAGAAAGTAGTTGTTCAACAGTACCTTCTCGTTGTGATGGCACCATGCGCACAGTACTCGCTGTTAGTGTATCGTCATGGAAGGCATCGGACAAGCCTTCTGCATAATCTAAATTGAATATCTGACAAGCAGATTTAAAAACTTCTGGTGCCCATTTACGGAATGTTTGCTCTTGACCACACATTTCGTCACCACATGTGACCTCAAAAAGTCGTTCGCCACCAAGTTCACAAAGAATTTTATCTAGATAAATTCCAAATGCGCAGAAATTCGGATAGGTCGTAGAACCAAGTGCAAAAACGGCGAAGCTTTAATAATAAAAATGTAGAGATATGCTGAAGCAATTCAAACCTTATCTCAAATACGCATATTTCCAGAAAGATAATTTATACTGAAGTGCTGACTAACCTTAATTTCTTCAAGGGCTTTGATTGGTTAAGTCCTTGATATTTAGAGGAAGTGACATCAAAGCTATATAAAGAAAGATGAACAAAAAATTTTTTCATTAAATTGTAAAATTGTAGTTAATATTTCTTTAAAAAAAATAGTTGGGCAGTTCACAAGCTTTTTCTAAGTCTCTAAAATACGACGCTTGTGACCACCCCTTAACTATTGTATGTCATATTGTGTAAAATTGCTTCAATTTATTGACGAATACACAAAAATTGTTGCAAGGGTACAAACACGTCCAAAATCAAAGAGCAAAATTGTTACAACTTACATAATAGCGTCCGATGGTTGTCGTCAGTGTTGTATTTATGAAGCGTGTTTACAGTCAATGTTGTGCTTATGTGGCGTTAAAGCAGTGTTTGAGTGATTATTTTTATAAAAATTCATCAACTCATTTTCATTTGTATAATGTACATCTGCACATACATATGTACACACGATTATGATTCGCTGAATCTGTAGCACACTTCCAGGATTTGTTAACAGAAACATCGAACAAAATACCACATTGATTGTTTGTGTTTGCTTTTCGCCAACAGCGTTTACGAATATTACAGAAAACAAAGTCATTCAACATCAACCTCGAATTACACATGAAAGAATAAAAGCTCAATCACAAAAGATTTGTTATCAAAACAAGTAAGGAAGAGCTAAGTTCGAGTGCAACCGAACATTTCAAGAGTATGTATATGTTTTTCTCCTAACGGTGCATTGGACGAAAAACACGTTGACTCAATTTAATTACAATAAGATAACTCACATATTGGTCGATATATGGGGTATAAAGTCAGCCGAAAGTTAGAAAATCTTTCTATTTTGTAGATTATGGCTATAACCAAGTTTTGACGTACACACATATTAGGTAAAGTAAAAGTTCGTTCGTAGTAGAGGGCCGAATTTAGCGTTTGGCCATAGGGGAGCAGCTCGTAGTAGATGATTTCTTGCCAATCCCACCAAACACACAGCAAAACCTTCCTGGCCGTCAATCCGGTCTTGGCCACCGTCTGGGCCGCTTTCCCGAGCTTTGACCACGACCGTTTGCGCTCAGTCGTAAGTGACCCATTTTTCATCGCCAGTCACAATCCGCTTTAGAAACGGGTCGATTTTTTTGCGATTCAGCAGTGATTTGCAGATGGAAATTCGGTCCATCATGTTTTTTTGCGTTAGTTCGTGTGGCACCCAAACATTGAGCTTCTTTTTGAACCAAACGGTTTTCTGGCTTATCTTTAGTTCCTCAGAAATTAAATAAGTGCTCACGTGACGGTCTGTTTCCACTATTTCCATGATTTTATCGCAATTTTCGACGACGGGAGGCCCGACGCGTGGTGCATCTTTGACATCGAAATTACCGGAACGGAACCTAGCAAACTACTTTTGTTGTCCTGGAGCTCGGATGGGAGGTTTTAATGCTCCCACCTTATAGTCCGAACCTGGCACCAAGTGATTACCATCTTTTCTGGTCCATGGCGAACGCGCTTAATGGTGAGAAGTTGGCCTCAAGAGAGGCCTGTGAAAATTGGCACTCCGAGTTTTTTGGTAATAGGGACGCAGTCTTCTACGAGAGGGGTATAATGAAGTTGGCATCTCGTTGGCATCAAGTTTACGAACAAAACGGCGCATATTTGACTTAAATCGCATAAATGTACACAAAGTTATCATCTTTTGAAAATCAATAAAAAACCGAACGAACTTTTTACTTTACCTAATATCTCCCCAATGCCTGATATTGTCGGTACACAATCAGCCATAGGCTCTGGGGTTCACATTTCCGGTCTCTGGGGGCTTGAATATTTATTATCCGATTTTGACAATGTTAACCATAAATACAATATTAGTGCAAATTTGTATTCCGATATATTAATTTGTGCTTGATTTGTCTACTGGAAAGTGAAAATATCAGAAGGAATTTAATGTTGTACAATTTGGGAGGTAGGCGTGGTTTTAATCGGATTTCGTTTATTTTCGCACTGTATGGGGAATGTCAACCAAGTCCTAGGTACCAAATTTGGTTGAAATTATTGGTGATGGTCCGGAGGCATGTGATTTCAGTTATTGATTTATCGATTACATTTAAGCTATTAGGATCTACTCCTACTTTTTAAAAAGGTTCAAACCACAGGTGCCCCTTATTATTGAGATTTGTTCTATTAAATTATAGTTTTGTATTTTAAAATTTTTCGAATAATGGCGCTTTGTGAGCGTGGCAAGGGTTCGATTGTGGCTATGAACTTGTTCTCACTTTTCTGCCCAGTAGCACGTGTACCAAGTGCCATTACGATATCTCTATTTTTACTCAAGTTACAGCTACGGGCAGACAGTCACTCGAAATTCAACTCGTCTCATCGTCCTGATCATTTATATACATATGTATATATAACTTCATACTTATTTGTTTAGCTTTATGTGATACAAACAACCGTTCGGAGAACAAAAGTAATTAACTCTGTAGCAACACGTTGCAAGATTATAAAAACAAGTAAGAAATAGCTATGCTCGGTTGCAGCTAAGCATTATACTTGTATACTCTCTCAATTTCTAAGAATCAACATCAGCAAGTGGGTGAACTTCTGAACCGAATGCCCTTTCAGTATTGTATGTGCCTATTTAAACTCAACCTTGTAAAACATATTGTATGATTTACTTAATGTTAAAAAGTAAGTTTGATAAATGAAATGTTTAGTTCAAAATTTGGTCTAGACGATTTTAATCAACTAAAACTAATCGAGATAAAGTTATACATATATAAATGATCAGTATGACGAGACGTGTTGAATTTCGATTCACTAGCTAACTACTTCTCTACTTGTTATTTTGGGGATTTACTATGAAATACTGTTCTCTTTAGTAAAGTCGATAAAAATCTCTTATCATTTACAATTAAATCATAAATCTTTAGTAAAATTATGGGTTAAACCAACGGACAGCAGTTTTGCAATGTGTATTACTTACTCTCTATCCTTATTGGTTGCTGCGTTCTCACGCAGGTCGTACAAATCTTGCGAGAATAGCTGTTATGTTTTCCCAAATTGCAATGACGCAGCAAATAAATTGAAGTAGTTGATGAAGGACAAAATACAAATGGCAATGACGACGGATCAATAGTTCATGTCAGCAAAAATAAGGACAAGTGGAAGAAAAAACTGTGTAATTAGTTGAAAGCAGCTGGGAAACATTATAAGCTTATTAGTGTCAGTATAAGTGCAAATATATATACGTTGCTACTTTGCACTGTTTAAAGATTTACAAAGCATACTTAATTTACGTTTATTACTTTAACTTACCTCTCCATTTTCTGGAGGGTCACCATTGCCGAATGTGGAAGCAACTACTAGAAGGAGAGACTCGTACCCGATTTTGGAAATATCATAGTCTGACATGCAGTAGATCTAAAATAAAATTAAAGCAACAAAGGATAAATAAATTAATTAATATATCAGGATAAGATCGAGATTATTTTAAAACTGCATGTCGATTAAGTCTTAACTGTACTGCGTACTATAAGAAAATTCTCTCTCCAACATTCTTTCTAAGAAGCGTTTCAATTACAGAAATTTGCCTGGGGAATTACTGCAGTTTGTCGAAGTCCGAACATTGGTGAATCTAGGTCATGCGGTCATCATCCATCATCCATTTATCATTATCATGATTTTTAGTCACTTTCTAACTTAGTGTGTGTGTGTGTGAAGTAATGTTTGTTCGTTGTCGTCGGATGTGTGAACCACCTCGTGTATCAACAAATACTCTCATCAATTATGTTCAAACCGAAAGACACATTTTCATCCTAATGGTAGGATGTTTTTCGTTCACTTTTGCCGCTAGAACAATAACAACAGTAAAGCAATCACACAGTCACATACACCCGCCAAACTAACCAGTTCGTTTCAACTTATCGATCTGAGCCAAATCTCTATTAAATTGGTTATTTATACAAGTCGTTAAAGCTGTGGAAGCACACAAATGCACATAATCACTTGTTTAGATCGCAGTTAGGGAATGCGACGAAGACATTTCTTACATATGTATGCATTTAGACTCTAAATGAGAATATATGTGTTCATTGGAAATGGTTTTGGCAGAATTGAAAGTTCAGGACAGGTAATACGCATAAAGGAAATATTTACACATAACGGTTTGTGTGTATCATTATCAGATTCAGTTCGTTTAGTGACAGTTGATGAAAAATATCTTTACACATAAAAATTCTTAGAAGAATCGATATTTATTAAAATTGGGTAGCTTTCGTAGAGGTGTGGTTTCCTCTATTGCTATAACCTACTTTATTTTCAATTCTTAAACATACATACATATATTGTATGTAAATATGTATCAACTTACTTGTGTATTGAAGGCGTGTCCCAGCAACTCAGATAATTGTTTAGCATATTGTTCAGATTTGCCGGTCTCAGTGGCATACAAGACGGTGGCTTTAATTCGTCTGGCCAAAGCACGCGTGTATATAATGGATGTGAAGATAACGGCTCTGAAATTATAATACATAAGATATGCAAAACATTCTTTTTGATTTTAATTTAATTGCAATTTAAATTGAGTGTTTTACCAAGTGTTATAAATAATTTGGAAGTTTATAAACTTCTTAAAAAATATTATTATGTACTTTCGAAATGCGAATTCAGAAGCAATACAGATATAAACTTTAACTTTCCAGTCTTTGGTAATTTTTTCAAAACATAAAGGCGTGCTCCAATATTATAAAAAAGCAGTTCTGTCAAATACCATAATAAAGACTTTTTTAGCAATTTCAAAAATACTTGTTCTTCCTTCGTTCATACTCTTATGAAAATCTTTCTTTTTGTCTTATAGGCATTAGTCATTAAGTATATTATAACAATAATATTTTAAAACAGATTCAAACAGCTCCGTAATCCATTTAAGGCTAATCTTCATAAAGCAGACGATCAAAAAATAACATGCTGAAATATGCTTTTCAATGCAATTCTTCAGGAAGAAGTGTTTACATTGGACGCCGGAAAATTTTGCGCTACAACAGGTAAGCTTCATTTTCATAATTATTTCAATGAAAATAATTTCCTTTAATATCTCTATAGATGAAATTCCAAGGCGAAACGTTCATAAAGTTTGACATACTGATTTGTGTTTTCTTTTTATAGCTAAAACTTTTAATATTGCAAATAAATTACAAATTTGGGAGAGTTAATTAGATATTGATATCAACACTATTTAGAATAAAATAACGTATTTTTAAGTAACACAACGGAGCGGCGTTCTCCATGTTAGGATCGACCTCATAACCTAAATTAACCTAACCTAACGTATTTAAATAACTATTAAATTTTCTAGATCATATTATGTAGCATCCTAAAGAAAGAACGTTTCATCCAAGTGGAAGATACTTATATGTACATATATTACAGGAAAAAATGATTTTGTGATAGCTGTTACCACAATCGTTTAAGTTGGCTCCCCTGTTATACAGCCAGGTCAGGAAGTTGTCGTTTATCCTGTGAAATATAAAGCAATTTCTAATGGTCTTCCGACCGTAAAAAAAGGAGTCTTGAATTTTTTTTAATGCTATATATATATATAATAAAGTTAGTGTTAAAATATAAATACTTTTCCCGAAAATTGTCTTATATTGCATTCATCTAACACACTGTAAACAGATTCCGTAACTCATGTATGTCATACTGTTAACATAACCATAACATATGTATACCTTATATTTATTATATTAGTGCCGTTTCACACAGGGACTCAAAAGAGTCTCATACCAGTTTATTGTGGGCGAGGGGACGACGAGGAAAGACGAAGGGACCGTGCCACTCGTGTTCGGGTGGCACGCTTTGTGTTCTTGTTCGTAACAGCTCGTTGCTACCCTTTTCAGCATTCCTTTTCACTTTCAAATTTTTGAATGGTTGCAAGAGCGCTCGGTTTCAAATGAATTCGATCGCAAATTTGAGTTCTGTTATCTATTTTTGTATGTAATATGCAAATACGTATGCATAGAATAATAGAAATATTATGACAAATTGTAAATAAGGAGAAAATTAAGATATAGATTTTGGAGTAAAGAAATTATGAATTTTTAATACGGAGTAAAGAAATTATGAGTTTTTAATACTTAAAGATTAGGAAATTCCTATTATAAATTTGGCCTTGAAAATATTAGTAGCGGATATTCAATACATTCTTGTGGATTAGGGAATTCCCGTCTTTAGTATTTCTTTGAAACTATTTAGCGGATAGGTACTTGTAATATGCATATTGTTCTACCATATTCATGGTAATTCATTGCAAGCAAAATGTGTGACCATCATCTCAACATACAAATGAAATACGCAGCACGCAGTGTTGCGCAGTCGAACCGCACAAATATTTACGAAAATTTTGTGAAAAGGAATGCAGAAAAACTAGACTCGAGTTGCTGGACTCTTTTTGACCGTGTGAATGCCCAGAGCGACACCAAAAGAAAATTTGAAAAACATCAGACTCTTTTGAATCCCTGTGTGAAACGGCACTTAGAAGTCGCATAGGAAGTGCCAACATGCGATAATTGTAATTGGATAGAGTGAGAAAGCGTGAACAGTAACAAGTAATTTACATGTTTGCTAACATATACCCGTCTTGCAACGTACGTATTCATTCAAATATTTTAAAATAATATGATGTTACTAATATATGTGTTTGTATAACTTAATTATTTATTTTTGGATACAGTTGTATATACAATATAATATATGCTTTAATTTTTAAGTTTCTTACCTATCTTAGTACCCACTTCATTTATTGAACCTTCTAAATTTTATGTTTCAAAATAATTACGCTTACCTTGCAATTTGCTTAAAGTTGAATTTGCGCCTAGGCTTGATTTCGCCGCGTTCTTTCTCCCACACATGCACCCTCCAAGCGGGATGTTGATAATCAAATGAAGGCCTCAAATAGTACAGTGCAAATTCTTGATGATAAACTGGAGTTACAGAACTAGATAGTGGTGGAACAATCCAAATCCAATCAGCTGGACACCCGTTGCTAAAATAAAGTTTTGGAAATTTATGTTTTACGTTTAATAGTAGTAAATGTAATATATTAACATTCAATAAAATATTATATTATTGTTGAAGTTTGCTTTAAAATTTAACTACCATAAATTAATGTTTGCGTTGCGTGTCAGCTACAATATAAGAAGCCACATAATTCAAAAATATATGCTAGTAGTAAAAATGTTTGCAAACAATAAATACTATCAGATTTTTAAAAATGTATGAAGAAATTTAATTTTCATATTCACCAATTGCTCTTGTTCTTACCGTGTTTTTGATTCAGTTTCGAAATGTTTCATGAAATTCTCACTAGCCGTGTGGTGATCCAAAATTGTAATATTGCGAGTTTGGAATGAGTGCAAGACAGCCAAATTAACTTCAACCAGAGCTTTATCTTTCCACAAGGAAGAAGTTGTGTGTGTATCAAGTTTCATTTTTTTCGCAACGGTCTGGAGAGTAAGTAGGTTTAAAAATAAGTAAAACCTAACATTTTATATATTAGAAGATTTTTATGAGTTTTTTTCCATAAATGAAAATATAGTGTTCAGTTTTTACATGAAATATTTATGGTTTATTCCGATTACTAACCTCCAATACGTTGCGTCGATTTGTATCACACAAATTGCGGCAACCGATTTCAGTGGACATGTACCAACCGCTGAATGCAGCGGCGGTGAATTGAATGCCGCCCACATCAAACATCATGGATGAGACAGCTGGGAGAGCGTACCAGCGCAAATCCAGTTCAGTGAACCACTCGTACCTACAAAGGAAGGGAGAAGACGTTAATAATGATATTTTTTAAATACTAAATACTGATATAGTCATTCAAATATTTTAAAAAATATATTGTAATTGCTGTGAATTTTTAAAAATATCTCTACTTGCGAGTGAACATCAACAAATCAAACAAATATTATAATACTCAATACACTTATTAACACTATATACTAGGGGACGATTACTTTTTTTTTTGTTTTCTTACAAGTACAAATTAAGTTATTTTCATTATTATTATTTTTTTTATATTGAACAAATAAAGTTAATTTTCATTATTATCATATTGTACCAAAACCCTTAAAACATTTTTGTTAACCACATTTTGGTATACCTTAACTCAATATTCGGCTTAAACTGGGACTATTTATTTTGGTATTTTGATTTCTTCTATATAAAACATTTGACTGAATGTATTTCGATACTTATATACTCACTTTGGATGCGAAAAGGGCACTTCTAATATTAAATCAGCTGGGTATTCGAATAATTCCGGGTCTTCTCCATTGGCGGAAACTACTAATGGCAGAATATCCCATTCAGTGCCTTTGCTTTTCCAACCCATTTTCAAGCATACCTAGAAAGAAAACACAAGGTGTGAAAACTTAGAATCAGGATTGCGAGTTTTTTAATTCAAAACTTTAGGATAAAATATTCGATTTTTAATTAATAATCCCATATTGGTTATTTAAGATGTTGAAAATTTAAAATTTTTACTATTAAATTAAAAATAAAATCCAAGATGTACTGGTTAAAAATTAAAAATTTAAACATTAAATTATAATAAAAATGGAAAAGTTGATTTTTAATCCAATAAGTATTGCAATAAAAATTGAAAATTGACAATTTTATGTTTTAATGTAATAGTAAGAATTAAATTAATAATCTTGGATTAAAAACTGATAAAATATATCGGTTGAAGGTATAAGTTTGCCGACCACTGCTCTAGAGTGTTGAGGATGATGGTTCTGTGTGAGCTTTAGTTCAACGCGATAAATTTAAATTCTTAATCAATTTCCTTTTTTAATTTTTAATTATAAACTTGGGATTAAATAGTAATAAGAAATAATAATTAAAATGTTAAGTCAATTGTTTTTTAATACAATATTTGCAACCCTGATTAGAATACATATGAACTTGTTTACATGATTTTTCTTTAAATATTATATTTCGAGCCAGAAATCAGATATCTCAGCTATAGCTAAATATCGCTTATTAGCGGCAATGAATACTAAACAACAAGGGTAAGTTCTAATAGCATTTACTACTATAATAGTTATACCATAAGTTTATACCTACAATACTAATATATACAATACAACAAGTTTTTCCTTGAATTCAATATTTGTCTATTCCGCAATAAAATTTCAATCGTTTACTACTTCCAAATTGTCCAAACTCAACACTGTGAAGGCTTTTCATTTATATCAGTAATTTTTTAGATTTAAACTAAGCATGATTTTCATGTTCTTCGATCCGCTCAATACTTATCTGAAGTTTATTCAGACCACTAGCCATTAAAAGTCTATGTAAATACCAAAAAACCCAATACTGGGATTCCGTGTCCCTGCATCGTAAAACACTTATTACTTGTGCCTGTAACCAGGGCACCTCCACGTGGTGACTGCGGGCAACAGGACCGTCTGCCAAAGTTCCTGGGTTAACGGCTTGTATGCCATCATGGCATTTAAGTAAGAAATCGATTCTGAGCTCGAAAAATTCCCAGACATTTTTCAATTACCAAAACCCCCAATTTTCGTGTTTTTTTTCGATTTTTTACAGTTTTCTCTAAATTCTAGGGTGTGAGGGATTACATAGGAATATATGTGTCGCGTCCCAAGTACAGGAATTTTTTTTTGGTGCCGGCACAATGTCAATCGTTCTATCGCCAGTTTAAATTGGGAGAACTCGTGTTTTTCACACGACCAATTGTATGTGGCTTGCTCCTGAGTCGGCTCCTTTAACAACTTATGCGTTTATACTCCAAATGAAAAAACGAAAAGTATAGTCTAACCCACTGGCCTTAAGATGAGTTTTAACGAACTAATGAGTCTGCTGTGTGAAATGGTCATCGCTCATATTGTATATATTTAAAATGACCAGCTTTTTGTTCTATTAATTTAATTTATCTTTGCTT
This sequence comes from Bactrocera oleae, assembly GCF_042242935.1. Classification (NCBI taxonomy): domain Eukaryota; kingdom Metazoa; phylum Arthropoda; class Insecta; order Diptera; family Tephritidae; genus Bactrocera; species Bactrocera oleae. Next base: position 32,037,418 of record NC_091537.1, read on the forward strand.
TTTTTATCCATAAATTGAAACAAAAGATCTATCATTCATTTACATCTGATGAAATTATTTTAACTGGCTTTAAATAACTATCAAAGCACTTTATCCTATTTATATCGTTTACATTTACCGCGTACTATTATATTATTTTTTTAATTCTTTAAAAAAAAAAAATAATTACATTTATATTTTATTGTCCCGATGCCCGATACGCTTTTGCATCAATGATAAGAATGATATTCTATTTATTAACATGTATATGGGTGTAGGTAATAATCTTCACTCGCTCATAGAGAGAATAGAAGAAAATGAATATGAAAATAATGGATGAATAATTTAATATATTTAAGAGATGAATTAAACATTTAATGTTGTAATTTTGTTGGTTAAGAAAAATAAAGCAAAATCTATTTATATATATTTATAGCATCATTAACTTACATCAGTGAATTCAGCATTCATGGGGTCACCAACAACCGAGCCGTCGCTTTGTTTGTAACCAGCATAGGAAATAAGTTGGCTATTCCAAATGCGATAATCGTGGATACCGTCCGTACGTTGAGGGAAAATCGTAATTGCAGAACTGCGATCAAAATTAAATAATAATAATTTATTTTAAAATCACAATAACATTTAAGAAACATTATAAAAGTTCAGTAATTCTCTAAAACATAACATACTAACTAAAAACTAAACCAAAATAAATTATTTAATTTACAAATAATAGTAATAATAGTAAATCTGAATAGCATATCAAACACTCACAGATTACTTGGTTCAGCCCTATTTTATTTTATTATATTTCAGTTATCGTTTCTTGAACTTTCTATATGCCAATTCCTCCCCTGTGTAAATGTAATAATTTTATAGGGAAAAAACGAAAGTAAGAAAAAGATATCCCCAAAAACAATGTCATTCGAAAGTTGCCGTTAACGGCTAACGATTGAACTGATGTGTGTGTGTGTCTTCTAAGAGGTGCAAATATTAGTATGAATCAAATTAACTTACATGATATAATATAAAGACTTAAAAATCAAAGACAAAAGTTGACTTACGACAGAGACATTTCATACCCTAGCAACTAGAAAGGATCAAAGCAGGCTAAATAGCTTCATGAATTGGCATTAAAAAATGAAGCGAAAGGGTTCAACTCCATTGTTGAACAAAATCGTGAAGAGATCAAATTCTTTATTTTGAAGGTCATAGACTCACTGTTACTATATCCTACTACCCGTCAGCGAAAATTTTACTTAAATCTTCCTCAAATGAGATATGTGTGATATAAACCGAAGAGGGTAAATTTAATATATTGAGTTGATGTCAAAAACATTAACCAAATAATCGAAATTCATTATGAATAATTATGCTACAATGTTAGCACTCACGAAAGACATGTTATTTCCCTTTTTTCATAAAACGCTCTTTTTAGGTTTAAATTAAAAATGTTTAGTTTTTTTTATTAAATGTTATTTTTCACACCCTTTGAACTAAAAGTTAATACCAAGATTTTAAAGAGGTCGGTAGCGGAGATAGCGATTACACGGTGACGTTGCGCAAAAGAGATCGGAATTATTTCGAATGTGCTGAATTGAAGATCCAATCCCTCTTTTATTGTTGATTGAGTGGGGTGTCATCGTGTATGGTGGCAACTTCTGTGGTGACATCGTGTGCAGTGTGGTCGTGTATGTTGTGAGTGCGAGTTGTCTTCCAAGGTGTGGTGTGTTGTATTAGGGTGTGTCATTATTTACCCTGATCAAGCGGTGTAGTTGGAAGGGGAGTTTATAGTCATTTAAACATCCTGGGCCCCCTAGGCGAATATTTTGCTTGTAATACAGATATGCTGTAAATGTCCCAGGTATCACGGCGTACTGCAGTTGGAGTAGCCGAGGGCGCGGTATGCATGATAAGACAGTAATTGTATATCCATATTTATCTGTAGGTATAACATAGGTGAATTTGGTTTTATATCAAATTTTGTATTTTTATGCTGGTACTAGTGCTTAGATAAGATAAGCAGCTTTATTGTGCGTAAGGGGGTCATATTGATATACCCTTAATATGAGTTTTCTGGCTTGACGACTTATTATTATGTGATACTTCTAGATACATTATATTTATTGGCGGTTATTTATTATTTCTGTATTATACTTATAGGATAGCGACTCCACGCCTGGCTCATATGGCCAGAATGGGTGCTCCTTTCAAACTTTTGAAGAGGGACCTTGCGAGAGTAAGATTTATGATTTTCTCCCACTTTTTGCAGTGAGATTTACAACTTTTACAAGTGGTTCCCATAAACTACCCGTTTGATGAGCGCTTAGATAGTTGCGATAAGTGCGACCTTTGCTTTTTGTAAGTCTGGGTGCGTCGGTGTATCACATTGTAAATATGGTGATCCCTTAACTTTATTTTTGAAGTTTTATACATTATGAAAATGTTGTCAACTATCAGGCACTATAGTAAGAGATGTGTCGATTTTTCGACTTTCTTAGGACAATTTTGTTATATGTTATGTTAAGTGCGATTTTGGCAAGTAGTAGCACCCCACATAACTCAAGATTTTTGAAGCAGGATTTTTGTATCATTATTAGCAGAAGCCATCCTGCGGGGTCGAAAAAATACATATTTGTGTTTTTAAACCTGATCTTGTCAGAAGGGACTCTGACTTGGTTTTTTCTGCTAATTCGTGAAGTGTTGGAACATTGGGAATTTAGTGGTAGTCGTATGACGTACCGGCCAGTAATGATCGAGTAGTTGTGGCTTTGTGGAAGTCTTCACAATACTGATCTTTTGGGGTTGTAATTGATATGAGGAAGCATTTTTCTTCCTTAATTGTGAATTAAGGTATTCTTTTGAATTTTCGTCAACTTGAGTTGTTGATGTGGAAACTGGTTCAGTAACTAGTCCACTTAGAATCCAACCGAATATAGTATTTTGGGCGGTTGGTTTTTTCTGCTAATTCGTGAAGTGTTGGAACATTGGGAATTTAGTGGTAGTCGTATGACGTACCGGCCAATAATGATCGAGTAGTTGTGGCTTTGTGGAAGTCTTCACAATACTGATCTTTTGGGGTTGTAATTGATATGAGGAAGCATTTTTCTTCCTTAATTGTGAATTAAGGTATTCTTTTGAATTTTGGTCAACTTGAGTTGTTGATGTGGAAACTGGTTCAGTAACTAGTCCACTTAGAATCCAACCGAATATAGTATTTTGGGCTAGAAGGGTCGTTGGAATTTTTTTAAAGCCTTCAAGTATTATTTGCGGTATAAGGTCGCTGCCTCCTATTATATCTATTTGAGCGGGGGTATTGCAGTTGGGATCTGCTAGCTTCAGGTGTGAAACCTTTTGCCAATGCTTGCTATTTGTATGATAGCTTGGAAGCATATTTGTTAGCTGCGGTAAGACTATAGCTTCTGCTTTAATTCTCTTATCCACTTGCGGGGAAAATATGGTAATGGGGCAGATTTTATTAGAGTTTTGAAATACTCTTCCGCCTATTCCTGTAATTTCAAAGTTGGCTTGTTTTGTTGGCAGTTGTAGCCTATTTTGTGCCCTAGACGCTATGAAAGATCGTTGTGATCCTTGGTCTATTAGGGCTCTAAGTTTGTAGAGTTCTCCTCGATGTTCGATGGAGATGACTGCTGTGGGTAGTAATACCCTATTTTGTATTTCGCTGTGTAGCGTTTGAGTGTTTTGTGCCTTTGAGCACCATGGTGTCATTTGACAATTTTCGGTATTGTGGTTTTCGGGATTTGTAGTTGAAACTAAACCCGAAGTTCTTTTTATACTAATATATGCGCTCTTTTGGGGTGAGCTGGGAAATGTGCTGTAGTGTAGCATTATAGTTCGCATGACGTATGATTGTTCTGTTCGGAAGTGAACGATTGCGTTTTGTACAAGCTTCTGTTTAATTTGTTTTTGCTACTAGCTTGGGGTCTATTGAAGCTTCTTTTTAGGTCGTGTTGTACAATTTTGGTTTTAATTAGCTTTTTGTCTACCCTTTCAGCGATTTCGTACTGGGTAGTTAGAAAGTCTTTCATTTGTTGCCACGTGGGGCATTTCTTTCGTGATGAGAGCGATTGTTCCCATAAAAGTAACGATTTTTCTGGTAATGCGGCAGTGCCTATGTTTACCAGTATAGGGTCCCAGCTGTCTGTGGGAATATTTTATGTCGATAAAACCGACAAACAGTTTGAAACAGTGGATTGTAGTCTTATAAACTCTTCACTGGTTTCTTTTTGAATCTTAGGCAAGTTTCTTAGTGCCGTTACTTGGTTATCGACCAATATTCTTTCATTTTCATATCTGGATTTTACAGCTTCCCAAGTCAAATTGAAATTGTCGTCATTTAGTGCGAACTGTTTGACTATGACGCCTGCTTGACCTTTTGTTTTGTATCGGAGGTGATACAATTTTTGTGCTTTTGATAATTTTGGATGATTGATATATACGGCAGTGAACATGTCCCGGAAGGACGGCCATTCTTCATAACCTCCATAAAATATTTCCGTGTCACATGCGGGCACCTCGAGATGGATGGCTGAACTTGCCTCTTGACTTTGAATTTGTGGCAGCTCTACTCTCGGATGTGGAGTAGGTGCCATCGCTTTTATTAGCTTTAATTGATCAGAAATCATAGGTTTTGTTTCTTCGTACTAGTCTAAGCAGTTTTCGTATAGTGCGTAAGGCGATGATTTAAAATCGTGTGGTAGATCTGAATAGTCATAATCTACTATGGCGTCATGAGCCGTTTGGAGACGAGTCCAAAAATTGTCAATATTTTGTTTTTTTATTTCCAATAATGATTCAGAGATGTCTTGAAATTTGAGATGAAAATCGAGTGCAGTATCGTGTTAATCTGTCACTCTCAGAAATGAATTTGGTGGCACAAATATTTTTGCCTCTTATTTGCTTTATGGTAACCTGTCTTGCGCGTGTAGCTTCTGCAGGGGTAATTTGATTTTTATCGTCATTAACCATTTTTGTTATGTTATTTATTACTATATAGTGTAAACTGATTTAAACGCAGCAATGAATGATAATTAATACCGAATACTCTTTTACGTATATACGAGTTTTTTTCGGACGAGATAAATATTTAAATGCGAAATAAATTTTTTAATTTTTATTTCATTTTAAATATTTTGTTGTGAGTGTAATTTAAATTTTCTTAATTTAATTATTAAGAATCACACTTTTAATTTAACAATACTTTTATGTCCTTATGTTGATGTATTTAGGTACACCCTAATACACAGACTTGTGTGTACATATGTATATATTTATGTGCTCGTGAAATTGAGAGCTCGTTGAAGAGATCAATACACTTTGTACATAAGTATGCACGAATTGTTTGTGCGTATGTAATATTTTTATTTTTTAGGAAAATTGAGAGCTCGTTGTAGAGATCAATGTGCTTTTACTTTTTTGTACGCAATCCTGCTTGTTTGTTACAAGGGGTATTGCGGGATGCATGCCAATTGTGGACTTTGAAAATATGTACATTTATAATTGTTATGTTTTAATATGTATATATATTTAAATATTATTTTTGTTTGTGTGTAATTGAGAGCTCGATAGAGAGATCAATGCGTTTTTGTTTGGTTCTCTTTATTTGTCTTTTAATTTTTGTTATATGTTTGTGCCTTTGCTTACTTATTTTAGACAATCCTGCTTACTGTTTTTGTAAAAAATAAGGGGTATTGCCGGAAAATATTTGCATGTAAATACTTGAATTATGTGTTCGTTTTTTATGTTGGTGGAATATGTGTGTTTGAAAACAAAAAGGTAAGCTTATAGGCATACAATAATTATGTAGCCATGCATGTACATATATTATTTTTCGTTTGCGCTTTATTGTTATAATAACTTAAATTAACCGCATTTGTTTTTGGTAAATATATGTATTTATTATTGTGCACCGCACTTTTGGTTTTTGTCACAGCACTTCAAACTTTTCGATAAGTTATATATGTATGTTTATGTTTATTTTGTTTGGTTCGTATTTGGTCACCGCACTGTGTATATGTAACTAAATTTTTTATTTTTTTTTTAATGATTTTTCACTCCATAGTGCCTCTCACTATGGCTCGAAGGACAATGAATAATTATGCTACAATGTTAGTACTCACGAAAGACACGTTATTTCCCTCTTTTCATAAAACACTCTTTTTAGGTTTAAATTAAAAATGTTTATTTTTTATTTTTTTTATTAAATGTTATTTTTCACAACCTTTGAACTAAAAGTTAATACCAAGATTTTAAAGAGGTCGGTAGCGGAGATAGCGATTACACGGTGACTTTGCGCAAAAGAGATCGGAATTATTTCGAATGTGGTGAATTGAAGATCCAATCCCTCTTTTATGGTTGATTGTGTGGGGTGTCATCGTGTATGGTGGCAACTTCTGTGGTGACATCGTGTGCAGTGTGGTCGTGTATGTTGTGAGTGCGAGTTGTGTTCCAAGGTGTGGTGTGTTGTATTAGGATGTGTCATTATTTACCCTGATGAAGCGGTGTAGTTGGAAGGGGAGTTTATAGTCATTTAAACACATTATATTAGGAATATTAGGTTTAAACCAAGACTAATTCCATTTATATTGAGCGCCAAGCCATTAATATTATATAATAACTTTTAATAAAACGTGTCATTAAAATATCACACATTTTGATCAACTTAAACGATAAAATGTCAGGTGGAAAGTCGGAAATATTTATATAGGATGATTAAGCGCATAAAAATGGAATGGCATACATTTTTGACATTGTTCAGGTAAACTTGAGAACATATTTTCAAGAGATTTTATAAATATACATACATATATGGAGTAAAGTTAGCTGGATGTTTCAAAATCCTGAATATCAGTCAAGGCAAGTTTTCGGCCGATTTTAGCCATTTTAGACACAAAGATACACTGTTATTAAAAAAATACACGATAGTAATTTTACTAATATAACTCCCACATTTCTGATATATGTATGTGGTACAAAGTAGGCCTATTAAAATTATTCGAAGAACCGATTACTCGAATATCTGGTTTGTAACCGTTTCTATGAATATTAACCGAATAACACAAAAATTCGAATAATTGTATCATAATAGTTATTCGAATAATGTCGATTACCAAGAGCTCTGGTATAAAGTCAACTGGAGGGTCGAAAATCCTTACATTAGGTACATATATGAGGCTAAGAGAAGTATTGACCCGATATATTTATTTTATCCCCTTCAAAATAGTCACTATTAGAGGCGATACACATATGCCACCTTTTTTTCCAATCTTCCTAACACTTCTGGTAGGCCGCTTTAGGTATAGCTTTCAGTTCCTTCTTCGAATTCTCTTTTATGACTTCAATCGACTGAAAATGCTTTCCACGAAGCGGTAATTTGAGTTTAGGGAAAAGAAAAAAGTCACACGGTGCCATGTCGGCTGAATACGGTGCTTGCGGAACAATATTTACGTTGTTTTTGGTCAAATAATCGCGTACAAGACGAGACGTATGAGCTGGATTTTGGAACAAGTCGAGCAGACACACGTCTCATGCCCAAAACATCGTGAATAATGCTATGAGCGGATCCATTTGATATGTTGAGCTCACTAGCTATCTCTCTTTCAGTCACACGACGATTTTTCAACACAATTTTCTTTACTTTTTCGACGTTTTCTTCGTTTATTGACGTTGCTGGACGACGATTATGGCGCAAGTTCTCCAGCGATGTACGGCCGTCCTTGAATGACTTATACCAATCAAAAATACGTGCACGTGATAGGCAAGACTCCCCATATGCCTTCTGCAACATTTTCATTGCGTCCGTCGCACTTATTCCATTGGAATAACAAAATTTCAAACAAAAACTTTTTGCTCAACGTTAATTTCCATAGTAAAAATCGAAAAACACACTCGAGGTTGACTTGTTTATAGTGCCTTAAAAAAAACTATGTGACAGATCGCGCTCAAATTTGACATGTAAACATATTATATAACAGTCCTGCCAACCTAAGCAAAAAAAATTATGGCCATATGTCATGTCCTGGTCGAGTTATGGATAAAGTCTCGTTTTGCGTTGAGCAGAAGGTATCTCTCTCAGATATTTTGGCAAAAAGTCAGCCATACGCACAGGGGTCTACATATTTGGTATGCGGGGGCTTGAAGAGTTATGGTCCGATTTTAACAATTTTTAGACTCGAGATGATATACCCCAAATGCACTATTTGTGCAACGTTTCAATATGAATATATTAATTTTTGCTTGATTTGTGTACTGGTAAGTGAAATAATCATATGGAATTTAAAATTATGCTACATATGTATATGGTAAGTAGGCATGGTTGTAGTCCGATTGCATCCATTTTTACAATATCTTAGGACATCGGGATAGTGATATTTATTTAATAAAAATTGGTTGAGTAGGTCCGGAGATATGTGGTTTTACCTAATTGTGGGCGGGGCCACTCCCGCATTGAAACTTTTTCATTTCTTATTCTAATTATTCAATTTGATGGGACGTTTGATTACAGAAAAATCTCATCATTTGCCATCTCTCTACTGACTCATTCGAAAGTATTCGTTGGTGTAATCAAAGATCAATATTTATAAATAAAAAAAAATTAATTTTGTAATTGACCTCAATTAATAAAGCAGTAACCCAAAAGTGTGTTTAGCACAGGGTGATATAATAACCTAATGCATATGGCGCTACAAAACTGCTTTTCAAACGCAATTTGAAGGTTTTCACTGACTACACATATAAATTATCCGTCTTAAAAACATAGCGAAGATTGATTGACATATATTCCTGGAAATTTTGGAATAATAACATAAAACTATTTTCTTTATTCCTGGCTGTTGCTGGTATCGCACCCTTTATGTTTTTTGTATTTTCAATTTTACTATAATGCTAATTGCTAATGAGCATATTCAGAAAAATCTCTTAAAAATAGTATTTAAATTTGCTTATTATTTATTTTTTAGTTAGTATTCATATATTTCAATCGCTATTATTTTAATCGTTTCTATATCATGTGATAGTGAGTTGCTAGCTTGTATTTAAATTAAGCTCGTTATACTGACTGATTGCAAATGAGGTGGTTGGAAGTATATATATACATATAATTGTAGATTGTATTATTGTCCCAATATAATCCAATACAAGGTAAACATGAGTTTTGTTAGAGACAACATCCTACACACATAGTTTATAAAAAAAATTTGGCATTACAAATACATATTTTTATATGATATGTAAAATATTATTGCGTATATAAACGAATTAATGGCAACCACTTTTATGATTGAATACTTAAGCTTTTTATTTTAACACAATAATTTTACTTACCGAATATTACCTTTGTTTGTGCCGTATTTGATATGATTGCACAAGACCTCGAACATGCCCTTTGTAGTGGTCACATGACGACAATCAAATACCTATAAATGTATAAGAAAAAAAAAATGTACATTCATCTTTTGATTCATTTAAGAAATAAACTAAAGAATCTAATTGAATGAATCTTGGTAAAAAATTTTGTAAATAATTGTTTCTATAAATATACAAAATATATACTTTAAACGGATAATTATCAATTATAATCGAATGTTAGAATGAGAAGAGATACTTGTTAGCTACCCAATACAAATGTTAACATTGCAATATTTTAAAAATCCAACCAAAAAGTGTATTAAGTTGAACTTCAAAAATTGCTAAGTTTGAATAAGGGCAGTTTTCTAGGTATTTTTTTACTTAAAGTCTGTAAAGAGCAACCAGTAATGTGTTATGTTACTTGAGTTTTTCGGCAGTAAAGTTTATTTGTTTCCATTTCCACGTTAACCGGTTAGTAGTTTTAAATTTACTGATTACTGATTCTTTAACTCTAAATAGTTGTGGCATTTTACCTTCAATTTTGACCATTGAATGCGTCCAATACAACGGGAAGCATTACGCCAAGCCGCCTTCGCGCCAAAAGTTAATTCAGCTTCGGTCAATTGATATTCACCAGTTGCTTCAATACTCAACTGCACTTCCCTCCAGCGAGCCGCATGCCGCATACTAGATGCCCTGTAATAATGCAAATTTTATGGGAACATATATAATTTACATTGCAAACTTGAGTTATAGTGTTTAATGCTTTTAATGATTTAGCCATTGAATCTTAAAGTCGCATAGCTAATTTATAAGTTCAGTTGAAGTTTTAACAAAGATATAACATACTGAACATACACATGAAATATTGACCGACGCTTCAAAGTGTTACAAAATTTGTTAAACTTTGTTTAGGAAATCGGAAATTACCATATATATATGTAGAATATGAGATAGAAAGAAGATATAGAAGTTTAACATACAAACTTATTTTCTCCTTACTTAATAAAAAAGCTTTTAGAATAAACCAGACTCTTCCGCAGTTATCAACGGTATAGCACCATACATATGTAAATACAATTCAATATATTTGTACTTACTTTTTCATTGAAGTAAAATATTGCTCTAGCAAGTTTCTAGCTTGTTCGAGCACTTCTTCTTGAGGGCGTGGCTCTGACGAAACTGTGTAGAACACCATAACACTGCTCATACATGTCGATTTTGAGCATGATAAATTCTTTAGTAAATAAAAGGAAAAATTAATTACTATATTTTTCAAAAATTCTAGTTGTATTATTTAAATTAATTAATTAAAAAATATGTAAAGCTTAAACCACTTTTTTAGTAAAATTTTTACTATTATAATTATACTTAATATACCCTAAGTTTGCCACGAAGTTTGTAACAACAAGAAGTAAACGTCGAAGAACCTATAAAATATATACATAAATGATCAGCATGATGAGCTGAGTTGATTTAGCCATGTCCGTCTGTCTGTCCGTATATATATATATAATATATGCAAACTAGTCCCTTAGTTTTTAAGTTATCGATCTGAAATTTTACACCTGTCCTTTTTTCACTAAGAAGCTGCTGATTTGACGGAACGGCCGATATCGGACCACTATAACATATAGCGGCCACACAGACTGAACGAGCATAATCAAATGTTTGTATCAAAAAAGTCTTTAGAAAATTTTTGATTATCTTAACCACTTAGGTGACATTCAAGGTCAAACTTAAAATTACTTAGTTGACGTTTTTCTTGATTTAAAACATTTTGGTATTTTGATATTATTAAAAAATGTTTTATATTTTCACACTTCTATTTACCTTTTGTCCTTTCAAATGCAATTTGTCATATACTTCCGATTTGCCTTCAATATTCTTTAAACGAATTGGGCGTTGCATGTACGCAATCGGACAGCCATTTGATGTTGATGGACATGCGTCATTTTTCTTGTGTTCATTCAGCTCTTCGGTTAATTTTATATACTGATTGAGATGATTCAATTGCTTTAAATGAACGCTAATATCCTCCAAGCGGTTTGCCAGCACTTCTCCCTTATCGACTTGCGATTCGGCCAGTTGCAAAGCGAGTCCTTCATCAATAACCAAAGAGAGGTCATTCTGTTTACCCAAAGTTGTTAACGACATTTTCGATTGGTGCATATATTACAAAGGACTTTTGATTTGAGACAAGTTTTTAATCAGTTTTTACGGTTGGAACTTTGTGATTTCGGAATTTTTCAATTAATATCTTTTATATAAGAATATTTGAATTAATTTGCAGAAACGATCATTGAAGGCACTACACAATTACACGAGCTGGATAATTACCTTGTTTTTGTATTCGCGGAAGCACTGCTTCCTTAACTGTTCACTGTAAATTATTGACGATTCATTAATTGGCTTAATTTATTTTTAATTATAATTATTTTAACTTTGCGTTTAAATACAGGACTCCATCTGCAACTAGTAATAGTAATGCAATGTGCTTAATGCATCGGTTTTTGTGCAATATGTAATTAATATAAGTCCGTATTTGGCAAATGTTGTCTTATTTGGCGACCAGCACCGCACCGACTGTACTTAGGTTGCGCGAGCCGAGGGTTTATGTAAATTCTCACATCTTGCGAATTGTTTGTCTGCCTCTGCTAGCTGTTGATACCATGCGTCAAGGCTTAGCACAAAAACAACAATAACATAAAAACCGACAACAAAGATAAGACCGTGCTTCGGCTGAGTTCACTTTTTGATGTTTGAAATCACAACAAAATAGCTTCATAGTCATTCCTGTCACATGGTTAACAACAAATGCACGTGATTGTATATTATCATATATTTATGGACTTTTGTTTGTTCGGCTATGTATTGGCGAGATAAGCAATTTGAAAACAACAATACGAAGCTATAGAAGACGCTTAAACTTAAATGACCATGGAAAGGGAAATAAATTCCAAGTTCAAAAAGCATAGCCTTCTAATATAGTAAATATAATACAAATACAGAGCGAATACGAAGGTATTAAGGAAGAATATACAGTGAACCTATCTACTTGTATAAACAAGTAAAGCAGTTTTAAGTTCGGGTGTAACCGATATTTTATACTCTCGCAACTTGCAAGGATCAAAGCCGGAAATACTTCAGGTCTTAGCAAAATTTTATATTAAAGGAAGTATTGATCCGATTCAATCTATTTTTGACACAAAGACATACTATTATAGAGAGATTCATTTATTTATTTGATTATATTAATTTAAATTATATATCTCACACACTGTACAATATTTTTGGTAAAAATTCAACCATAGGCACTGGGGTACACATATTCAGTACCTAGGGGCTTGAACAGTTTTGGTTCGATTTAGACAATTTTTGATCACAAGGTGGCATACTTTAAACGTATTATTCACACAAAGGTTTACCTCGAAACAATCTTTGTTGCTTGATTTGCAATCCGATTTCGCCCGTTTTCGCCCTTTACACACATAGAAATATGAGAAGAACGTTATGTACCGAATTTGAAATCGGTTAATCAGATCCTAAGATATGGGTTTTCACCTAAAAGTGAAACTTGTCCACTGTCTAATTTTGAACGCGGTTCATATAAAGTCATCTCATACGATCCCAGAGATAAAGCTGAATTTTGTTATTCTAGCTTTAGCGGTTTAGGAGATATGCACATTAAATCTATTAGGAGGTATGACCACGCCCACTTTAAATTTTAGCTGCATATGCCCCACCCCAATGTGATCCTGTGTCTTGTATCTTATTGCGGAGCTTAGTTATGGCAATTTATTTGTTTTTGATTAATGGCGTTTTGTGGGCGTGGCAGTGGTCCGATTACGGCCATCTGCAATACCAACCGTCTCACGGTACCAAGAAACATGTCTACCAAGTTTCAAAAAACTTAAGTTAGAGCTTGCACGGACGGACGGACGGACAGACATTCACCCGGATTTCAACTCGTCTCTTCATCCTGATCATTTATATATATATAACTCGATTAGTTTTAGGTGATACAAACAACCGTTAGGTGAACAAAACTTTTATACTCTGTAGCAATAGATTGCGAGAGTATAAAAACTTATAATAAGCGGACACGAAACTTTTTTTTACGGACAACGAAGACTCTTCTACTCCACCCGCCATTCGTATTGGGCTATGAGTCTTTCGACGGACGGTAAAGTTCAAATTTGACATCATACAAATAAAGAACTTATTTATATAATCTATGGTAACTGGCGCAGACGGCAACGAATCACGCGAAATTAAAAACTATTTTACTCTGTAGCAACATGTTGCGAGAGTATAAAAATGTTGGCGCGTGTGCTAACACAAAAACTGCACATGAGTGCATAGTCGAGAATATTAGTGAAGTTGGAAACATTTCTTTGGAGAATGTATTTTCATAAAAATCGACGTATTGTTACCTTGAGTGTTTGATATAGATCAAATATTTTATTAACACAGAACAGCCGAATATTTTAATAACCATAACTCAAAGTGAACATTGGATATTCGTGAACATAGAAAGTGACCGAAGTGAAAATATGCGGGTGGGCAAGGGTTCATGTAAGTTGTTTATTAACCAGTGAGAAAAAATTAATGGTTTTGTGCGGACCAAAAATGAAATAAGGTAAGCTCCTGAGCTGATTTTATACAATGAAAAATATGAGAAGTGAAAAAGAACTAAAATAAAACCGTTGTGACTGTTCAAAAAATAATAAGCGGAAATCGGAAAGAACAAAAAGCAATTACACGAACTACAGTAATATTTGAAATTAAATTGAAAATTTTGTCGAAATTACATATGTATGTATGTACATACATGCACTATTTGTGCAAAATTATGCAACTGTACCATTTGAATGTACCGGTATCGCTAACGTGATATATGCGGGTTACTGTTGAAATGCAAACAAAATAAGTATCAGCGAAAAAAAAACCAAGAAAATATATAGAACAATTGAATGAGTAATGTGTCAAGAAAACGACGCCGGTGAAAGAAAAAAAACAAACACTTGCAATTGTGCAGTTGGAAAAATCCGAACACAACACACAATTTGAAACTTAGAACCTGAAAAAAAATGTGGAAAACGGTTGGCCTCAAGGGCCATCCCTGCAACTTCCCTCTAATTTCATACGCTAACGTTCAAATTTCGCTTTTTTCACTGCTTTTGAGCTCTTCGAAATTTTTCTTTTTCGATATCTAGCAAGTAAATCTACCGATTTCGACCCGGTTTGCGGCAAACGATGTGTTTCTTCAAGGTTTAGAACTGATTAGTTTTTGGTGTTGATCGGTCAAGTCGTTTGGAAGAAATTCGAAAAAAACGATTTTTTCGAAATTTTTCGTTTTCGATATCTCGCAAGTAAATCAACCGATTTTGACGGTTTGCGGCAAACGATGTGTTTTTTCAAGGTTTAGAACTGATTAGTTTTTGGTGTCGATCGGTCAAGTCGTTTGGAAGAAATTCGAAAAAAACGATTTTTCAAAATTATTTTTGAGATTTCTCAACATCTACTAGTCCGATTGGGTCCAAACTCACACGAAATTCAAGTGCAATGAAACCCTTTGGAATGCCGTTTAGTTTATTCAAATCGGTTGAGCCGTTTAAAAGTTATAAGAGGGTCACATACATCCACACACACACACACATACATCCACACATACATACAGACATACGGACATCATCGTAGAAATGTTCGGGGAAGCTTCCTCGACCCTAAAAACGTCGAGATCTGTTGAGAACTCGATTTTTGCAAAATGGGGTGAAACCAATATCTTCCCGATTTTTAGAAAATTTTCAATTTTCTTAGCGGGAAGTTAAAAAGCAAAAAAACTTGAAACTCAAAAGGGAAGATATCTCATGCAGAAACAGCGACAACAAAATACAACGCCAAGGAAAGACAGCAGCGGGGATACGCACACGGAAAACAACTAGTATACTTTTATTTCTACTTATGTAAATATTATGACAACCTCTATTAGTATTACTACTATGTATTAAAATTATTAGAGGCGCTCTTCTTAATTTTATTGAAAGAATCGACTTAATGGTGCCTATTTTGGAGTGATTTCCAGCCGAATATAAAGTATTTTTAATGGATAACATTAAAAACTAAACAAGAAAAAACGTTAATACCCTTCACAAATACAAAGGCCCCTAACAAGAACTTGATTCCGAACGTTCAATTTCTGCGGAGAATAATTTGTTGCCTTAAGTGATAACTCGTGCCTAATTTCGTGAAAAATTTTCCATGCAAGCACTTTACTCCGATTGTTCAGTTTGTATGGTAGCTATATGCTATAGTCATCCGATCTATACAATTTCTTCGGAGATTAGATTGTTGCCTTAAATAATAATCCATGCCAAATTTCGTGAAGATACTTCGGCAAATGAAAGAGTTTCCCATACAAGCGCTTGATTCCGACTGTTCAGTTTGTACGACAGCTCTATGCTATAGTCATCCGATCTATACAATTTCTCTGGAGATCAGATTGTTGCCTTAAATAATAATCCATGCCAAGTTTCTTGAAGATATCTCGTCAATTGAAAGAGTTTTTATACAAGCACTTTACTATGATGGTTCAGTTAATATGGCAGCTATATGCTGTAGTGGTCCGATATCTGAGCAGCTTCTTTGTGAGAAAAGGACAGGTGCAAAATTTCAGATCGATAGCGGAGCGACTAGTTTGTATATATACAGACAGACGGACAGACGGACATGGCCAAATCAACTCAGCTCATCATGCTGATCATTTATGTATATATTTTATAGGGTCTCCGACGTTTCCTTCTGGGTGTTACAAACTTCGTGGCAAATTTAATATACCCTGTTCAGGGTATAATTACGGGTAGCGCAAGAAGGTGTCGTCGAATGAACGGAAATCTATTGTAGATTTTTTTTTTTTTTTTAATAATAAACCCAACGATTACCCTCCTCCCGCCCAACCGACGCGAGGGGCGCAATCCGCATACGTGCGGAATTAGCCGAGTCAGAAAAGGCAAGAGAGTTTTTTAAGTGTTGAGATCTAAAACTGCTCAGCTACAGAAATAAAAATTTCAACAGCTAAGATCTAAAGTTACAATATAATAAATTGTTACATTTTCATTTATTAAGAGAAAACAATAAAGACTTTTTAATTTTGAAAAGTGAGTCAGATAAGTCAAATGTGCTGGAATGAGAATTAAAATCATGACATATACGGCGGAATGGCTCGTTTAGTTCAAAATTTGATCTACAGGATTTTAGCAGTAAAGGTCTAAACTGCCTCGAAAGGCGAACCGGGATATTAAATTTAATTTCAGACAGTAGAAAAGAACTGCAAACAGTTCCATTCAAAAGTTTCACTAAGAATATTATGCCAAGCATTTCCCTACGACTAGAAAATGTAGGTAGATTAATAAGTTTTAAACGACTTGTGTATGGAGGTAGACTTACCCTAGCATCCCATCGGAAATGCGCTAAGGCGAAAAGTAAAAATTGTTTTTGAACCGACTCTAACTTGTCAGAATGGATTTGGTAGCTAGGGTTCCATACCACAGAGCCATATTCCAATATAGGTCTAACCAAAGTTGTATAAAGTGTTTTAGTAATATACGGATCTCTAAATTCTTTAGACCAACGTTTAACAAAACTGAGGACAGCTTTTGCTTTCAAGACCATGGTATCAATATGAAGACTGAAATTAAGCTTAGGGTCCATATTAACTCCCAAATCAACATAGTTTAAAACTTGCTCTAGAATATGGTGTTTTATTACGTAAAAAGAGGGGTGCACAGATCTACGGGAAAAGCACATCGTCTTACATTTATTGAGATTCAATGGCAAATCATTTCTATCACACCATGCAACCAAATTGTTTAAGCCATTTATTAAACAAGTTTTAATCGACTTTTATGGCGAGAAGAATTCAGTTGTAGAACTAATCGACAAGATAAGAGCATGTGGATGTGACTTTTCAATTGTGTCGGTTCAACAATGCACTGTATTTCAATGCAAATAAGCCCTGAAGTTAATAGTGAAAGGAATAGCAGAATCGCCCTAAATTCTTTTAAACACGGTTTACCGGAACCTGTCAAAAGCGTAATCGCAAATCGTAACCCAACAATTCAAAGGAAGCTTTTGAAATTATAAAGTCAAACGGTCATTTAAGTTTTACAGGCTAATGTCTCAATGAACATACGGTTAGGCGTACTACTTTTTAAAGAATTTCGGAAAAAAAATCAATTTGTCGTCAATTTCGAATTACCATTACTTTGACGGTATATTGGAAAGCAATGTACTACTTAGCTTAAACGCTATAGTTAATTACATATAGAACTCGAATGTTTGTTACAGACAATGCGACACTACCGATTTATTTTTGTGAATAAGAATAATACGATGTAGAGAAATATTTAATAAATGAAAATTTCGCAGGTATTTAGTTGTCAAAACAAATTACGCGACAGTGCATTTAATAGCCCATTTGCAAAACATTTCAACACTCTATATGTGCACCTTTGATATCTATCATGGTCTGCAGTCTGTTATTCATAGAATGCACCAAATTTTGTGTAAGTTCAGGAAGTAAACTTGCCCACTTTTCCTGAAGAACAGTCTTATCCTCCTTTTTGGCTATTAACTTTGCCCCCTTGTAACTTCCTCTCCTCATACGCCCACAGATGTTAAAAGGGATTGAAGTCTGGACTATGAGGAGGATGTGACAGCACTTTTTTCACGTCGTACATAACATTCCTTAACAACCAAAACTTCAGGTCATTATCCTGAATAAAGCAGTAGCCACCTTTTAAATTCAGTTTAGTCGCTGACGGAGCCAGATTATTTTTTAATGTTACCTAGTAGTCCCTTGTTTACATAATTTTACTTAATAACGGAATTAACGCGGAAACTGACACATACACACACATCACCGTGCAACTCCTAAGCCCAATGCGTAAGAAAGGGATGAACGATCACACGTAAGAGTTTCGGTTAGAAATTTTAGGAAACTTAACAGAAATCTCCTAAAGCGCTGTTGGGTCATTACTTGGTGATTTACCCGATAGGTGGCTTACAGTGACGGTAGCCTCAAAACCATTTTTCCATTCTCGTAAGTACAGAAAACGTTTAAAATAATATTCAAATTATTAAATTCTACTATTTTTTTAAATTTTAATTAGGTGATGGATGCGTTAGAAGGAATGTTGCGGAAATATTTACATTTAGGTAAGAATTTCCAATATTCCAGAATGCCGGATGCACATAACCTCAGTTATTCATACATGCAGCCGCAATTCAGAATTTGTAACGCCACAGTTTTCCATTATTTTAATAAGAATTAGAACCGTGAAAAAAAAATGTAAAGCCATTTTGAAATTAAAACATATTCTGTGAACATTCTGTTGTGATCGAATTTCACAATATACATAGAGGCATTAGTCTGCCTACAGTGCATATAAACGAATATCATGATACTTAATTTTAATTTTACAGAGTCGGAGAGAATGCTTGGCCAGACTGGATTGCTAATATCTGATAGGAGAGCAGCACTTAAGGTTAAGTATCTCACCTCACACAAACACAACATCCCACTCAACATCGGAGAACAGAACACGACGACACCCGACACCACCAAGCAATAAACAGGACTGGGTCATCGCGCCCATCTCATTCGTTTAGACAGCCAATTCGTTAACGCTGTTTTATGCATACGTCATCACCACATCAGCTAATTCGATCACCACTTTTGTTTGGACTCTCGTCTACATACATTTTATTCAATAGCTTAATAAAACTAAAAACGACATAATTTTAAGTGCCTTTGTTGTTTTAAGCGAAATAAATAGAAAATAGTTGAAGTATCCACAAAATTACACAAAAACAAGTAAGGAAAAAAAAAAATAGCGTGGCCCGCCCCCTAATAAGTTTATTGAATATATAACCCAAATCAACTAAGCTTTATCACCCAAATTTTTACACAACAAATACTTTCAACCCTTTTTACGATAGTGTGAAAATAGGTGAAATCGGATGATAACCCTGTCCACTCCCCATATACCGGTTCCGCATTTAGGTGAAAACCCATATCTCAAGACCTACTTGACGGATATCGACTAAATTTTCCACGTAATATTATCCTATATTCCAGTGAAAAAATGGGCGAAATCGGACTACAACCATGCCTATTTTCCATATTCAGTGAAGTATGCCACCTTGTGACACAAAATTGTTCAAATCGGACCAAAACTATTCAATCCCCCATGTACCGAATATGAATACTGCAGTTCCTATAGTGAACATTTTATCGAACATATCGGCCAATCTGACTAACTAATAACAATGTACCTTTGTGCCTAAAATGGATAAAATCGGGTGAAAACTTTCCGTAGCCCCTATATAGCTAACATCACGATTTTCAAACATCCGGCTAACTTTACTGCATATAGGTATGTACATACATATATTGGTGATGGCAAATGTACCATAATGAACCTCATAAAATATTGCATAAAATAGATAAAATCGGGTCAATACGTCTCATACATACAATTTTCAAACTATCGGTTGGCCTTATGCAATACGTATCCCCACTCTTTATGACGAATATTCCGTTCAGTATGTGAGTTATATATTTATAAAGTTGCTTGCAATGTCCAAATAAATGCTTATTATCAGCACCTAATATAGCATACAAGTATATTATGATTTTAGAATTTCCACCTGACTTTAAACCATTTAGGTTGGTCAAATTGTAGGATACTTTAATGAAATTAAATGAACAAATTTCCTTGAAAACTATGTGTTTTACAACTGAATATGAATGGAATTGGTCTAAACCTCATATTCATAATTCAAATAGTTTTGATCCTCTGGTTGACGTTTTCTATATCAACTCAATATACAAATGTAATTTGGCCTCTTCTGTTGAGCTTATCATATAATTCAGTTAGTATGACTTTAATATAATTTAATAATTTGTAAATATTTTAATAAAACTAAGTGAGTTCATTATCTTTAATATACCTATGTAGGTTAATAGGATACCAAATTTTATTGTTAAACATTCACGATTTCGCTGAATAATGAATGTTCAATTCTTTCGCAATATTTTTATACTCCTGCAACATGCTGCTACAGCGTATGATAGATGTTTCCCCTAACCGTGGTTTTTATCACCTAAAAATAATCGAGCTAGATATGGAGTTAAATATATATAATATATAAATAATCAGGCTTACGAGACGAGTTGAAATGCGAGTGACTGTCTGTCCGTCTGTGCAAGCGATAACTTGAGTAAACTTTAAGATATCGTAATGAAACTTGATACCCTTATTCCTTGGTAAAAATGTGAGAAAGATGGGCGCAATTGGACCACTGCCACGCCCACAAAACGCTATTAATCGAAAACCTCTAAAATGCCAAAAAATAAGCACTCAATTACGATATAAACCTGTAATTTGGTTCAGGGGATTGCAGTAGAAAGGGGCATCTGTGGGCTATAATTTTTTTAAAGTGGACATGACCACGCCCTATAATAAGTTTAATGTACAAATCTCTTAAACCGCTAAAGCTACTATAACCAAATTTTGTGTGAAAATGGAAATCGTATTATAACCCCGTCCTCTGCGCCAGAGACATTAAGTTTTACACATAAGATGGTACAAGAGAACTTTAGAGGAGCCAGTATCAAACTAAGACAATGGGAGTGGCACCGACCACGTTTAAGCCAAAACCCATATCTCGGGACCTACTCTATCGATTTCAGCTAAATTCGGCAGGTAGTAAGTTCCTATATTACAGTGAAAATTTACAAAAATAACGCGGTACTTCCCATACAATACATTTTTAAATACCATCTGATTCTTTCGCTTTCCAGTATGCACACCAAGAACCAAACAATGTATCCGAAAAAAACTTTGCACAAATAATGCTTTTGAGATGCGCCATTTTATTACCCATAATTGACAAAATCGGGCTACAACCGTTCAAGTCCCTAGCTACCGAATATGTGAACCCCAAATTCTATTGTAAACTTTTTACCGAAAATGTTGGTCAATCTGTGAAATACATTATTGGAATTCGGAAATTGTCTTTTCCTGATAATATTATGCTTGTATGTCAAAAGTGGATTGAACCCGATCAATACTTCCTTTAGCCTCCATATACCTAATATAAAGATGTTTGAACTTCCGGCTGACGCAAATATGTGAGTTACCTTAATAAAATTGAGGGAGCGTGTTTTTCTAATAATACTGCTTCTTTCACTTAAAATGGATAAAATCGGGTGAAAACTTGCCCTAACCCCTATTTAACTGATATTCAGGATTTAGAAGCATCCGACTGACTTTACTCCTTATATATTGGTGATGGTAAGTGAGGTACCTTAATGAAACTCAAACAGCATCTTCTTCTGTTAATAATATGTCGTAAAGCCATACACGTCATACGTAACAAAACTTGCAAGAGTACAAAACGTTCTTTTACACCCGACCTTAACCCTTCCTACCTTGGCCCACACCTATAAGCATTTCGATGGCTTTGATCCTTGCAAGTTGCAAGAGTATAAGCTGTTCGGTTAACATGTGTTATCGCGCAAAGTATAGTATATTCATTGTATGTGGTATATGGGAGCTAAGGTAATTCTTTTGACCGACTCAGATTCGTACCACTCTATAGCAACTCTCTGAACGTATAGTATATTCATTGTATGTGGTATATGGGAGCTAAGGTAATTCTTTTGACCGACTCAGATTCGTACCACTCTATAGCATATGTATGATTACAATTTTGCTCAGATATCTTACATATTTAACGACATAAACCATATATTTTATACAAGGAAAAATTATTAAGTTTTAGTATCAGATCATTTCATTAAGATATTTTGCGAATTGGCCGTCTGCTCGCAAATCGGCGGTATATAGTCAACCATAGGCCCTGAGGTAATCGTATTCCAGCTTCAAAAGTTATGTTCCGATTTCGAATATTTTAAGATTTGAGGCATAACTTAAAGGCACTATTTTTGTAAGGATTTAATCCGATAGCTTCATTGCTGATTCATAGATGTACAAGTATGTACTGTAAAATGAAAGAATCATATGGAATTTAAAATTGAGATGGGTCGGCTTTAGTATACCATCCTACGATTTTAGGGTTAAAATGGGTATGGTTGGATAGAGGAGACTCTACAGATCAAGAATGTTTAAATAAAATATTGCCGCCGAAAAGGTATAGTTTTCGAGATATTTGCATTTTAAGTTGAAACTTTCACAAATTTATCTTACAATTTCTCAATTCATAGTTAATTTTTCTTTTATATTATGCACTTATCATACACTAACACTTCACTACAATGTTTCTACATATTTATTTTCACATAATTTTCGTTATATGCACAATAACAAATGGGTTCCATGTTGACAGATAACAAGTGTTGCCATATCTATTATAGATATATATATATTTATATTTTGCAAACGAACAAGGAGGATTATACCCCAAATACATGAACTATAATTTTGTTCATTCCCTTCTCTTGATAAACCATGGTGTTGGTTCGGCCAGGGCTATTTTTTTAAAGCGCGGCCAAAGGTCCCCAATGCAAATAGGAAATCTAACCAAAGAAAAGTAATGTTAAAGAGGGTATATCGCTCTCTTTAAACTTCATTTTCTATAACGGATTATAATGGATATTGTTACAACTAAACAAGGTACCGTTTCTTTTTTTGTCCGTTTTATCATTATTTTCATTCTTTCAAAATTGTTACAAATATTACTTAAGACTTTTGAATAGAATTTAACGAACCGTCAACCAGCCGTAGTGTGGTAAGAAAAACGAATGTTGTCCGAAATCAAATGTGGAATTTTGCTAAAATAATACAAAACTTCGACACTCGCGAGAAATGTGTTTCATTTGCTGAGGAGGAAGGATTAATTAAAAAAAAAAATTATGTCGTACGCATAGAATGCCTATGTTGGTATCGATGAGCGATAATAGCTCGGTTGGTGTATTCCGATGCCGGAAAGGTGCCTGCCATAAACGAACTGCGGTGTCGAGGTCGAATGGGACATGGTTCGAAAACATTAATATACCACTGCCGCAAGCTTTTTATTTAATGTATTCGGTTGCATCACATAGGTCGCATGCGGAAGTGCGAAAGAACAGTTCAGGGAGCCTATTTTATCTAGCGCTACCATTTGTGACCAGTTTTATACCGGTAGGTAAACTCCGGTAAAATTGTTCAAATAGGCGAAAGCAAATTCGTTAAACGAAAATACAACAAAATAAATACGTTATTGTTTATTTTTGATACGTAATTATTTAATTTTTTTCATTTTAGGTCGGAGAGTGGAAGGCCACTGGGTCCTAGGGATGGTAGAGGATGGGGTGACGACCTTCGGCTGGAAGGGTGTCCTGAAAATGTGAGGTCTGCTGAAGGGCTGATGCCCTTAATACAGAGATACATGGCACAAGGTCCCATAATATGTACTGATTGCTGAAAGGCGTACGACTGCCTGTTCAGTTACGGGTATTAGCACCGATGCGTTAATCATAGCGACCTAGACAATCCGTTTGTTGCAGAGGATGGAACCCATACGCAAAGGATAGAGTCCCAGTGACACTTTTTTATCAAAGATAATTATAATAATAGCGAAGACTTTTCAAATTTAATATATGAATACATATGGAGGAAAAATATAGCAAATCGGCATAAGGATCCATTTATAAAATCATTACAATACATGCAATAAAACATACACATAAGCCATAAAACCTTTTTATTCTATTAAAATGCAAAATTTCGTTCACAATATTTTGTAGAGAGTAATTCTGTATTTTATTTATTTTGATTGCTTTCATTCATTTAGATATTATTATCTGTCAACATGGAACCAATTTGTTATTGTGCATACAAGTATAACGAAAATATACGTAAAAATAAAATGCTTATTTAAAGCAAATATTTAAATAATTAATATAAAATAAATATGTAGAAACATTGTAGTGAAGTGTTAGAGTATACTAAAGTTTCCCCATTGAGATATATGGCAAGTTGCTGTCGTTGTAATCCGATTTCATTTTCACAATGTAGCATAGGAACGTCGAAAAACTTATGCACTAAAATCGGTAGATATTGGTCGAATAATTCCTGTGATATAGGATATCACCTTAAAGTGGGTGATGCCAACCCCGTCTTAAAATTTTTATAGCCATTCTTACGAAGTCCTTAAGCACCAGCGTGACATTGAAGGCTAAAATGTATTAAAGGCATATAATACCTGGTATCATACTGACTTACTTGTATGCGATATGTCAACGAATTTTATAAAAATATCGCAAATAATTACCATTAATGATCGATACCAAATATAAAAATATACCATATACCTAATTAAAAACTTCAAACTTCCGATTGGCTTTATTTCGTATATATCGGTCAATATGTTTTTCCTGAAAGCATCTTTTTCTGGTATTAATAACATAATACTTAAGAGAGCGTATAATATTGGATATATTATAGTTTAATGCAGAAAATTGTGAAATCCCATTACAAATTACCCCAGCACCAATATACTAATTATATTCGATCGAAAATTTACATTAAACATATTTTTTTTGGATAAAACATTTTTTTGTGTTCTTTGGGGAAAATTATTGGACATGTATTCTTTATTTCGACTCAATGTGAAAAATTTTGGAGCTTCAAAATTTCAAAGCCCGATAAACGTACCTATAAACATTTGCGTATACGAAGAAAATTATTTCATTAACTAGACAGCCCATTGCTTACGATTTTTTCTCAGCTTTTCAATGAGATATACGTTGCATTTTTAAGACTTTGCCTACTTTCCATATAACAAAATTTTAAATCTCATCTGATTCTTCCACTTTCCAGTATACAAACCGAGAACCAATCAATATATCCTGATACAACTTTGCATGAATAGTGCCTTTGAGGTGTGCCACATTGTAACTTATAATAGAAAGTATTTTGAACTTCCGGCTGACTTTATACCCCATATATCAACCATATATAATATTATTATTATCTAAGAGATGGCGTTATTGTCCATAGTATTAGTGTTGCGTATCGCATCATGTCATACTATACGGCGCTGAAAACGTGTTTATTCGCGCTAAAAGTTTGTCTTTGACAGTTTTTCGATTGATTGACTCAGTACGTTGTGAGCGCTCTTCAAAGATGGACACCAGCAAAGAGAAAATTCGCTATATTTTACAATTTTTCTTCGATCAAGGCGAAAGAGCAGCCCAAGCGACTGAAAAAATTAATTTAGTTTATGAGCCCGATACTGTAAACGAACGTGTAGCACAAAAGTGGTTTGCTAGGTTCCGTTCCGGTAATTTCGATGTCAAAGATGCAAAACGCGTCGGGAGGCCTGTCGTCTAAAATTGTGATAAAATCATGAAAATAGTGGAAACAGACCGTTACGTGAGCACTGATTTAATTGCTGAGGAACTAAAGATTAGCCAGAAAACCGTTTGGAACCATTTGCATAACCTTGGATTCAAAAAGAAGCTCGATGTTTGGGTGCCACACGAACTAACGCAAAAAAACATGATGGACCGAATTTCCTTCTGCGAATCGCTGCTGAAACGCAACAAAATCGACCCGTTTCTGAAGCGGATTGTGATTGGCGATGAAAAATGGGTCACTTATGACAATATCGAGCGCAAACGATCGTGATCAAAGCTCGGGGAAGCGGCCCAGACGTTGGCCAAGACCGGATTGACGGCCAGGAAGGTTTTGCTGTGTGTTTGGTGGGATTGGCAAGGAATCATCTCCTACGAGCTGCTCCCCTATGGCCAAACGGTCAATTCGGCCCTCTACTGCCAACAACTGGATCGCTTGAAGGCAGCACTCATCCAGAAGAGGCCATCTTTGAACAACAGAGGCCGAATTGTGTTCCATCAGAACAACGCCAGGTCACACAAGTCTTTGGTGACGCGCCAGAAGCTCCGGGAGCTCGGATGGGAGGTCCTAATGCACCCACCTTATAGTCCGGGCCTGGCACCAAGTGATTACCATCTTCTCCTGTCCATGGCGAACGCGCTTAATGGTGAGAAGTTAGCCTCAAGAGAGGCCTGAGCAAATTGGCTCTCCGAGTTTATTGCCAATAAGGACGCAGCCTTCTACGAGAGGGGTATAATGAAGTTGGCATCTCGTTGGCAACAAGTTTATGAACAAAACGGCACATATTTGACTTAAATCGGACAAATGCACACAAAGTTATCATCTTTTGAAAAATCAATAAAAAACCGAACGAACTTTTTACTTTACCTAATATATGAGTTATCTTAATTAAATTAAGTGCGCGTTTTTCTCCTAACGGTGCATCTCTATGCCTAAAATGGATAAAATCGGGTAAACACTTGCCCTTTCCCCCGTCTAACTAATCTCAGGATTTTCAAATATCCGGTTGACTTTACTCCGTATGTAATGTAGACGTTATGTGAAGTACATTAATGAAACTAAGCGAGCATCCGTTTTCATAATATGTAGTAATGCCAAAAATAGATAAAATCGACTCAATACCATCCCTATCTCCCATGTACCTAATAAAAGATTTTTAAACTTCCTTTAAAAGCTTTATAGCATATATATCAGTCAATATGTAAGATATCTTAGAAAAATTAGCTGAACGTATAATATTGGATATATAATATTATATAATATATTAGTTTAATACCGAACATGTGAAATTATATTGTACTACCTATTATAATTTCCGTTATTCCAACAAACCTTATTATAGTAATGGTTTGGCGCTGAATATGAATGGAATTGGTCTAGGCCTTAGTCTTAATCTCATATCCCTAATATCATCAACTCAGATCTTCTGGTTGACATTTTGTACATCAAATCAATATATTAAGTTTAGTCCCTAATATCATCAACTCAGATCTTCTGGTTGACATTTTGTACATCAAATCAATATATTAAGTTTAGTCTCTTCTGTCAAGTTTATGTCAGATATATCTCATTTGAGGATGATTTTAATATAATTTTCGCTAACAGGAAGTAAAATATAGTTATAAAACTAATTGAGTCCAAGACCTATAAAATAACTTAATAAATACCAAATTTTATTGGAAATTGTAATGAATGTTAAACTCTTTCGCAACACCTTTTTTAATATGAAGTTTTGACAACACCCGAAGGTATTTCCACGGCTTTGATCCTTGAAAGTTGTAAGGGTAAGAAATTTAGCAAAATGTAGTAACGAAACTAAGTGAGTCTACGACCTATAACATAAGTTAATAAGACACGAAATATGATGAATAATAAATTCTTGCAGACAACCTGAAACATGTTCAGTAGCACAAATATTTTAGTATTATTTAAATGTTTCTGATTAAATTTTACTACTTACTTATTTTTTATCAGGAATATTTCATGCACTTTTAACTATAATTGACCAAATCTTAGCTCTTCCTTAATTAGTGTTGCTTGCTTGGGATACTGAAAAGAAGGTTTGAACGGCGGTACCATGCTTCGCAGCCCGTCATTTCCATCTAAAAGGAATTCAGACGGGATTTTGGTGACACTCCCCGAGTAGATGAACCATTATGAAGTTGGTAAACATGTTTGCCGAATCTGGAAGTATCGCAAGAAGAGCATACCATCGATATCCGTATGTTTGAGTTCAGGAAACAATCGAGGCTGTTGCATAGTTAGTTCAGGCAAATCCAAGAGTTTCGACTCGCAACTTACCGGCGCAACTTGGAGTTAGCAAACGGTCATTACAACGGATAAATAAGAAGCCGGCGACTGGAATTTCACGAAGAAATGATTGAAATGGCCGAAGAAGGCAATAACTTGATAAATTGCCTGTTTATGTCTGATGCGGCCCAGCATAAATAGAGTTTGGTTCCAGTAAGATGGGGCAACTGCACACATAGCCAGACCGATTATTGCAGAGCTCAACGAAAATTTCGTGAAGATACCTCTTCAAATGAAAGAGTTTTCCATGCAAGCACTTGATTCCGATCGTAAACAATTTCTTCGGAACTGGCATTGTTGCTTTAGAAAATAACTCATGCACGAACAGTACAGCTCTTACAACAACTTATAATGTCTAAATGAAAAATCAACGTGTTGTCGTGTTAGTGAGAAACTTCTATAAGCGAGAAAAAGATCATGGTCCCTTGAACTCTCTCTTTACCAGGTTTCACTGTTTACGGACGGACAACGTCCGCGTTGATCAGCGCCCCGAAAATGCTAGGCATTTTTCAGTACCGATTGGTAGTGTGGAATGGACACACTACACACCTTGGTGGGGTTCGAGGCCTATCTAACACCTCTGCTGTACTTTGGGTCCGGCACCCGGTTGCAGTGCAACTCCACATTGAGTGATTAAAACACTCTTCCCGCATTTGAGCATCAACCACAACCACCACGATACTCCCCGAAGGGCCAGTCCGCATGAGCAGGTTGGAGCGAACTCCAAGGGCCCCTGCTCCCCGTGGTACCAAAATTAAGTCTCCGGTCACACCTCGTAGTCGAAGCTACTACTAGTTGAGCTTCCATACTGCTCTGTACTGGTGACCAGGGATTAAATCCCTACCCCTCATCTTTCACCCAAGAAATCTAACCCCTTTTTTCAGCTAATTGTCTCCGCCGCCTAAACAATTCACGCGCAAACCTATCAAACGACCCTAACTGCTCGGTATTTGGACTAGTGAAGATCACACTGCTGACATCTAATCATCCATTAGTCCAACTAATCCCCATTCCCTCAAGGTTCCTAATGTCCAAGTATATCGGGCAGAGCGCAATAACATGCGCCCAATCTTCAACACGCGCCCCACACATACACTCAGGCGTCTCAGAAAGGCGCCTCTGATGCAGAAATGCGTTCAGAGGACCATGCCCCGTAAGCAGAAAACCCAGGCTCAGACAGAATCGGAAGACTGGGTTTTCTTCTACAAACCTAACGTACCGGATGTACTCATAGGTCACCCTACCGTTAGAGCTATTGTCCCAACGGTCTTGCCACCTTATCTCAACCCTGTCCTCTAGAAGTCTCTTGCTTCCTAGATATCCTTCCCTCTCCACGTCAAGGTCGGAAATCAGATTATTCTGAAGCAAGGACACACCCGAGCCTCTTCTTAACCTGAATTTTACGGACGGACAGACGGACAGTCAAACGGACATGGCTAAATCAACTCAACTCATAATGCTGATCATTTATGTATATATTTCATGACCTGACTTAACCGCTGCCACAAATCCCCCAGTTACCCTCGAAGAGCTGCAGCTGGCCACTGGCTCAAGACAAATAAATCACCCGGCCTGGAAGGGATCCCAGCAGAGATCCTTAAAAAAATCGCTGCAGAGCGACCGGCAGTACTTCTGAATATGTACAACGCCTGCCTCGAAGCCGGAATATTCCCTGAACCTTAGAAAAAACAACGACTGGTGCTAATCAGTAAGGGAAAAGGTGAACCCAACTTACCATAGGCATACCGTCCGTTATGTATGCTCGACACAACCGGAAAGCTTTATGAAAGTCTACTTAAACCCAGACTCGAAGCAGCCATCATCGAAGCTGGAGGAGCGTAGGCGACTCTAGACGACCGAATTGCCCTCAACAGCGCTAGATGGACAGATATGATCGACGCTCTCAAAAAAAGGTTTAGAATCCCCAACTACCTCAGAGTTGTGGTGCGGAGCTACCTCAGCAATAGAAAAATGCTGTACCAAACCAGAGAGGGACAGACAGATAGCGATTACGTTACGAGCCGCACAAGGATTCATTTTAGGCCCAGACTTGTGGAACATCAGCTACGAGGCCATACTAAAATTTGAAATGCCAGACGAATCGTACTTAATTGGCTACGCGGACGACATCGGAGCAGTAATTACAGCCCGAGACACAAAATATGAGCGACGGAAGCTAAACCAGGTCATGATACGGACGCAAGCATGGCTTGACTCACACAACCTCCAGCTCGCTACAGAAACAAAAGAGCTACTACTGCTAACAAATAAGCACATACCTCTCGAAATAAGTATGCAAACGACTACGGATACCCTAAGGACACCAAAAGAAGTCAACTACGTAGGCGTTAGACTGGACCCCAGATTAACTTTCTGGGTACAAATCCAGCAGTATTTGCAATAGTATACCGCACCGCAGCCCTCAGAGTTTCATCAGCTTAACGAACAGTGTCAGGTAGAAAGTGCAATAGGCGTGGTTGTAATCCGATTTCGCCCATATTCGTACTATAACATAGAAATATGAGAAGAGTGTTGTGTCCCGAATATATGGGGTTTCACCTAAAAGTGGGCGGTGCCACGCCCACTGTCAAATTTTTAACGTGGTTCCTATTAAGTCAACTTATACCATCCCAGAGATAAAATTTAATGTCTTTGGTGTATTTAGTGCTTGATTTATCGCGCTTTTAGTAGTTTTTAACAGTACCGTTATATAGTGAGTGGACGGGGTTGTCACCCGATTTCACCCATTTCCACACCGTCGATAGAGAAGCTATAAGCGTTTGCTTCCAGTGAATTTTGTTATTCTAGCTTTAGCGGTTTAGGAGATCTGCACAATAAACCTATTAGGAGGCATGACCACGCCCACATATAAAAATTTGAACTGCATAAGCCCCTCCCTAATGTGATCCTGTATACCAAATAAGAGTCTTGTATCTTGTTGTGGAGCTTAGTTATGGCAATTTGTTTTTGATCAATGGCGTTTTGTGGGCGTGGCAGTGGTCCGATTACGCCCATCTGCAATACCAACCGTCTTACGGTATCAAAAAACATGTGTACCAAGTTTCATAAAGATATCTCAATTTTTACTCAAGTTAGAGCTTGCACGGACCAAATAAGAGTCTTGTATCTTGTTGTGGAGCTTAGTTATGGCAATTTGTTTTTGATCAATGGCGTTTTGTGGGCGTGGCAGTGGTCCGACTACGCCCATCTGCAATACCAACCGTCTTACGGTATCAAGAAACATGTGTACCAAGTTTCATAAAGATATCTCAATTTTTACTCAAGTTAGAGCTTGCACGGACGGACGGCCAGACAGTCACCCGGATTTCAACTCGTCTCTTCATCCTGATCATTTATATATACATAACCCTATATCTAACTCGATTAGTTTTAGGTGATACAAACAACCTTTAGGTGAACGAAACTATTATACTCTTTAGCAACAAGTTGCGAGAGTATAAAAAAAAGTTAAACGGTTTAAAGTCAGCTGCACAGTTGTAAATCACTATACGGGTTTTATTGGGGGCAGAGAAATTTTTGAGCTTGTTGCATCAACCTTTGACATTGTTAAAGTATAAACATATATTAAAATAATTTTACACATCAATAACTCACACAGATATATTCTGTATAAGGATTGTAAAAAGTACAAAAATTCTTATATGTACATATGGAGATAGGGATAGTAATGATCCGATTTGATCTATTTCTGGAATTACTACAGATTTCCTACGAAAAAAATACTCCGTGAGTTTCATTCAGATACCTCACATACCATGTTTGAAAATCCTGATATTAATTATATGGGGGCTACGGCAAGTTTTCATGCGATTTTATCCACTTTCGGCACACAAATGCACCGTCATTAGACAAACACGCCCCAATTTTGTTAAGATAACTCACATATTGACCGATATATTCAGTATAAAGTTAGCGGGAAGTTCGAAAATCTTTCTATTTGGTATATGGGGGTTAAGACCCAATTCAATCCATTTTTGACATGCAGGCAAAATATTATCAATAAAGTATTCTCTCCTCATTTCAATAACTAGCTCATACATTAAACGATAATTTCGGTAAAAAGTCAACCATGGACATTGGGGTCCACATTTTTGGTTAGTGCGCGCGTGAACAGGTATATGGGGGCTTGCACAAGCTAAAAGTAAAATTCAACGTCTCTGACTAGTTTATTTAATGAGCTATCGCACTTTTAGTAGTTTTGATCAAATGTGTTATATGGGGAGTGGGTGGGGTTATCCGATTTCACCCATTTGTAATGTCTTGAGTGAATTTGGTTATTATAGCTTAAGTGGTTAAGGAGATATGTAAAGGGAGAGCTACGCCCATCTTCAGATGTTTCTCCCTAATGTGATTCGTTGTACAAAATAACAGTCGTGTATCTTATTGCGGACCTTAGTTATGGCAATTTATTGGTTGTCGATTAATGGCGTTTTGTGGGTATGGCAGATGGCGATTACGTCTATCTACAATACCAAGCTTTTTACCGTACCAGGAAGCATGTGTACCAAATTGCATCAAGATATCTAAATTTTTACTCAAGTTACAGTTTGCACGGCTTGGGCGGACGGACGGACAGACAGTCACGCGGATTTCAACTCGTCTCTACATCCTGATAATTTGTGTATACATAACCGATTAGTTTGAGGTGATACACACAACCATTAAGTGAACAAAACTATTATGCTTTGTTGCAAGAGTATAAAAATGTTTACTTCGCTTGCACTGATGTTATAATACGCTTCACAAATACAAAAGATTCCTTACAAGAACTCTAATCGGGCAGTTTGTATGACAGCTATATCTTATGGCAGTCCGACATGAACAATTTATTCGGAAATTGTAACTCTGCCTTAGGCAACAATACATGCCAAATTTCTTGAATATATCTCGTCAAATGAAAAAGATTTTCATACAAGCACTTTATTCCGATCGTTCACTTTGTATGCTGTAGTGGCCCGATATGGACCTTTCCGAGAAATGATCAGCTTCTTTGTGAGAAGAGGACAGGTGCAATAAATTCGATTCATATCTGAAACACTGATTCGTTCAGCAGCATTTGCGCATTTTCAGTTTTTAAAATTTTTTGGTTTAGTTGACTGTCGAAGCTTATACGCCACAAATTGTTCTACTGAATCGTATGTCAAAACAAGAAAAAAGGGACTAGTTTGCGTATAGATAGTCGGATAAACAGACGAACAGATGGATATGGCTAAGTCAACTCAGCTTATTATGTTGATCATTTATATATATTTTATAATGTCTCCGACTTTTGCTTCGGAATGATCCAAACATCGCGGCAATCCTAATATACCCTATTCAGGGTATAAAAAACTATACAAGTAAGTATAATGATCAACAGATGGAAAAAATAGGCAGTCGCTTAAAATCTGCGACAAACAATATCTTAATGTAAATATTGTGGGTGAGGTCATTGCATATTCGATAATCACGATTTCGTTGGATTTTTTCTGTTTTTACTTAAATTAATAATATTCACCAACTCTGGAAACTTATAATAGCAATTTACGTACAGCTGGTCCGATTGTGCGATCTCAAATAATGGGATGATTATTATGAAGATTCACGTTTCATATGGATTAAAGAAATGTTGAGATACTCAGCTTAGTGCATATGGTCTCTGATTATAAGCAAATCAAGAATATAGTCAATGAATCTCAGCTTGAGGTATAACAAGCTACCTGTATAGGCTAGACCTCAGCCTACGACGTACGGCTTACAACCTTCTGGGCGATAATTAATTGTTATGAAAGCAGCAAAAAACCTCGTATATTAACCTAAAATAACCAACAAAACAAAGGATAAAGGCAAATATGAGAATAAAGATTTTAGAAATTTAGTCAGTGAGCAACAGACTATCTGAAATATGCATCAACGGGCCTCTTAAAAACCTAACGTTAGCAGCTATATGCTATAGAGGTCCGATATCAGTGATTCCGACAAATAAGCAGATTCTTATAGTGAAAACAACACGTCCATTTCATATACATATCCCAACATATTATACTCTTGCAACTTGCAAAAGCCCGGCAAATACCCTGAGGTGTTGCCAAAGCCATTATATTAAAAAAAAATTTTGCGATAGAATTTAACATTCATTGTTCGACGAAATTGTGTATAAATTAGAATGAAATTTAGTATCTTCCTAACTTACATTGATGGCCATTAACTTGGACTTAATTTTATTGCTATATTTTAGTTCGCTTCAGCAAATAATATGGTAAAAACATCTTTAAATGAGATATCAGCTCGACCGAAGATGCTAAATTTAATATACAAGGATATTGAATTGATGTAGAAAACGTCAAACAGAGGATCGGAATTCATTATATTAAGAATATGAGGTTTAGGTCAAGGTATAAACCAATTTCATTCTTATTCCGCGCTAAACCATAATTTTTAAGTAAACTTGTCCATTTAATATTATTAAAATGAATAGTTTAAAGTCAGGTGGAAAGACTGAAATCTTCATTTGGTTTATTGGGACGAGCTGATTGCATTAATGTGGATATTGCTCAGATATTTTTGGAAACATAGTTTTAAACAACTTTTTAAATATTTAGCTCACACACTGAATGACATATTCGCCATACATTTTGTTGGAACGACGAAAATCATAATAGTAGTATATCTTAGTTGATCCAATTTTATTCATTTTTGCCATACCAAATAATATTAACATTCCACATACTAATAAAATGCTCATGAGTTTCATTAAAGTACCTCACATACCATCATCAATCTACATATAATATATGGAATAAAGTCAGCTGGATGCTCGAAAATTCTGAGATTATATAGGAACTAGGTAAAATTTTCACCCAATTTTATCCATTTTAGGCACAAAGATCACTGTTATTAGAAAAAACGCTCTCTCATTTTTATTGAGATATCTCAGATACTGGTGAGATATGCGGTATAAAGTTCGGAAATCTTTATATAATATTATATTAGATATATGGGGGCTACGGAAAGTATTTACCACATTTACAGTATGTGGTGGCTTGAATAGTTATGGTCCCATTATGAACTTTTTTAGACCTGAGATTGCGTACCTTAATAGCACTATTGTTGTATCCCTTTATATTAATTGGTGCTTTATTTGTAAATTTGAATGTGAAAGAATCATTTAGTTATCATTTTGTCATACTTTTAGTAGTTTTCAACAAACCCTTTATATGGAAAGTGGGCCGGATTATCATTCGATTTGATCTATTTTCACTCAGTGCTAAAAACTTTTGCAATAAGCGAATTTGGTTTTTATAGCTTTAGCGGTTTAGGGGATATGCACTTTAAACTTATTAGAGGACGTGGATAAGCTCACTTTTTAAAGGTTTTCAAACCAGAGATGCATGTCCTTAATATGATACGTTGTGCTAAATTTGAGTTGTGTATCTTAACTTATGGCTTAGATATGGCACTTTATACGTTTTGGATTAATGGCGTTTTGTGGGCGTAGCAGTGGTTCGACTACTCCCATTGATGAACTGTTCCTTTTGCCAAGAAACATGTATTTTCATCGAGATATATAATTTTTAGTCAAGTTACTCAGCAAGCTTTATACCGATACATTAATTTTTGCTTGATGTGCAATTGGAAAGTGAGAGAATTGGATGGAATTTAAAATTGTGTTGTATGGAAGTAGGCGCAGGTCCCTAGGTATGGGTGCCACGCCGCTTGTTCATTTTTGGTTTTGCTTTCTTTAAATCTCAAGTTTACCATCCTATCTGTAAAATTCAACCAGTCTGACTGGTTAATTGAATGAGTTATCGTACTTTTAGTAGTTTAAATCAAAACCGTTTTGTGGGAAGTGGGTGGGGTTACCACCCGATTTCGACCAAATCTTCACACTGTCGATACCCATACTAAAAATATTTGTCCTCAGTGAATTTGGTTATTGTAGCTTAAATGGATTAGGAGATATGCACATTAAACTTATTAGAGAGCGGGAATACGCCCACTTTTAACATTTTTTTTAAACTGCAGATGCTCTTCCCTAAACTTATTCATTGTACCAAATAACAGTCTTGTATATTAATTTTCAGCTTAATTATGGCAATTTATTAACTTTCGATTAATGGCGTTTTGTGGGCGTGGCAGTGCTTCGATTACGCCCATCTACAATACCAAGCTTCTTACGGTACCAAGAAACATGTGTACCATGTTTCATCAACATATTTCAATTTTTACTCAAATTACAGCTTGCACAGGCGGACGGACGGACGGATTGACAGTCACTCAGATTTAAACTCGTCTCTTCATCCTGATCATTTATATATAACTTATGACCAGAAAGTTTCCGACAATTGTAAATAAGACGAAAACTTGAGTTTTGGAAACAAAAAAAATCGTTTTTGGTCTTTAAATCGTTCACAACTACAGCTCGGTGCGGTCTATTTGCAAAAAAATTCGGCTCTTTTGGAACAAGCCGAGCATTGACGTGTCTCATGCCCAAATTATCAGTCAAAACCAAACGAGCTGCTTCACGGCCGATGTTTAGCTTACGTGTTAGCTCTCTAACACACGCATGTCGATTTTCGTCGAAGGACGACCGGAAGGAGGCATCTCTTCGACGCTTTCTCGTCCTTAAAGGCCTTGTACCAGTCGTAGACTTGGGTTTTCGATAGAATACATTGACAATAACCTATTCTAACATTCGCAACGATTCCGCACACGAAATTTGGTTCGCAACACTAAATTTGATGCAAATTCTTTGTTCAATATTTTTTTACATTGTAAAAATCGCAAAACACTACTGAAGTCGACTGATTTCAACAGCTGCTGCAATCAAACTGATTGAGAGATCGCGCTTATTTTTGGCAAAGTAGTTAAGAACAGTGCTACCAACTTAACAAAAATAGGTGTTGAACAATATTCAGTGCGGGCACTTTAAATGACAAATTTCCGGAAACTCTCTGGTCACAATGTACATATATAACCCTACATCTAACTCAATTAGTTTTAGGTGATACAAACAATTTTTCGGTGAACAAAACTATTATACTCTGTAGCAAGAGTATGAAAACTGAGGGACTAGTTCGCGTATATGCAGACAGACGGACAAGTAAATCGACTTAGCTCGTTATGCTGATCAAGTAGACGACGATAGCTGTTTGAGCTTACACATTAGATTACCATGTTTAAATACTATCTGTGGTGCTGCTTGTATTGCACAATTCCTCATTGCAGCATCAAATATTTTTCTTAAGTTTAAATCCTATCCGACTATAAGTATATACTTTTTTATAATTTTTTATTTTTATAAATCTTGATCATCATCTGATCGATCATGTTGACAAAGCTGTAAGTCTACAGATTCCATTATGCTAAAATCAAAACAATGTTAATATTTCACGGGGTGAATTCCTCTGTTGAAATTTGACTAATGTTCCCTGTCGAACCTGCACCTTCTCGTTCTTTTAAGTTCTCTGGTTCGGCTTCAATTATTGTACGAGTAGGATTTTGTATGCCCGAAAACCAGGATCAGAGAATGTTAATAAATTAAGCTATAAACAATCGCACTTCGTTTTGTAGCATACGTGCGTTTCTTATGAATGAATTTGTTGTCGTTGCTATATGAAATATTTAGAAAATATGGCGCGAGCTTGCTCGAATCATATCGGTCAATGATGGTGCGTCTGCGATTTCTTGTCGCTTGCATGAATGTTTGATTTTTTATAAAAGGCGTATTGAGGGACATACATCCACACATAAATATCTAAATACTGTCTGTAGTGCTGCTTGTATAGCACACATCCTTATTGGAACGTGAAATATTTTGCCTTAGTTTAATTCCTATCAAAGATATTATTTTATTCTCTTTTTTATTTTTACTGACATATATGACATTTTAACTTTATTTTCATATCATTTTCCTAATTATTTACATTTTCGTGTCATATTTCTTTGTGGATTGACTGATCGGTAGAAGGTCAACTATAGGCACTGGGGTCCACATATTTAGTACTTAGGGGCTTAAACAGTTTTGGTTCGATTTAGACAATTTTTGGCCACAAGGTGGCATACTTTAATCGCATTATTCACGCAAAGTTTTATCCCGATACAGTTGTTGCCAGATTTGCATAGTGGAAAGTGAAAGAATCAGATGGAATTTAAAATGGTGTTATATGGGAAGTAGACGTGGTTGTAGTCCGATTTCGCCCATTTTCGCACTATGACATAGAAACATGAAACGTTATGCACCGAATTTGATTGAAATCGGTTGAGCAGATCTCAAGATATGGGTTTTCACCTAAAAGTGGGCTGTGCCACGCCCACTGACTATTTTGAACGCGGTTCCTATAAAGTCATCTTATACCATCTGCAAAGACAAAATTTAATGTCTCTGGCGTGTTTAGTGCTTGATTTATCGCGCTTTTAGTAGTTTTTAACAGTATCGTTATATGGGGAGTGGGCGGAGTTGCCACCCGATTTCAACTATTTTCACACCGTCAATAGAAGTGCTAAAAACATTTGCTTGTAGTGAATTTTGTTATTATAGCATTAGCGGTTTAGGAGATATGCACATTAAACCTATTAGAGGCGGGACCACGCCTACTTTAAAAAAAAAGTTCTAACTGCAGCTTTCCCTCCCTAATGTGATCCTGTGCACCAAATAACAGTCTTGTATCTTATTGCCGAGCTTAGTTATGGCAAGTTATTTGTTTTTGATTAATGGCGTTTTGTGGGCGTGGCAGTGGTCCTATTACGCCCATCTGCAATACCAACCGTCTCACGGTACCAAGAAACATGTCTACCAAGTTTCATAAAGATATCTCAATTTTTACTCAAGTTAGAGCTTGCACGGGCGGACGGAGGGACAGACGGACGGACAGACAGTCACCCGGATTTCAACTCGTCTCTTCATCCTGATCATTTATATATATATAACCCTATATCTAACTCAATTAGTTTTAGGTGATACAAACAACCGTTAGGTGAACAAAACTATTATACTCTGTAGCAACAGGTTGCGAGAGTATAAAAATAGATGAATATGAGCTAACAACAGTGACGTACGGAACTGCATGAGCACCATATCTAGCTGTGCGTACATTAATTGAAATAGCAAATAAGTGTCCAATTGAAAAATTGCAAACAATAATAAAAGAAGACCTCTACATGGATGACCTTATGACAGGCGCAGATTCAGTAGAAGAATGTGAATACATCCAACGAAACATCAGCAAACACCTTGAAGAATTTGGATTTCATCTTAGGAAGTGGTTATCAAATCACAACAGCATCAGTAATAACATTTCTAACAATGGAGACAATGAAATCATACAAATAAAAGAAAATAAAGCTGTAAAAACACTTGGACTGCATTGGGACCTACCAAAAGATCAATTTCAATTTAAGATAAATTTTAAAAACTCAAAAAGTGTCACAAAAAGGAGTGTTCTTTCTCAACTTGCACAAATATTTGACCCACTGGGTTGGCTTTCACCAATAATTATAGTTGCAAAGTTATATATTCAAAAACTTTGGTCTCTGCAATCCAACTGGGATAACCAACTCACAGAAGATCTACAGAAGGAATGGATGCACTTCATTGAAAAATTGTGTTTAATAGAAAACGTCCAGATTCCAAGATGGATAGGAACTTGTATGGATTCTCAGATTCAAATACATGGGTTCTGTGATGCTTCAGAAAGGGCTTATGCAGCAGCAATATACATAAAAAAAGGTAACAGTGTTCAACTTTTAACAGCAAAAACAAAAGTAAACCCGCTAAAAAATCGGAAAACAATTCCGAAATTAGAACTCTGCGCAGCACACTTATTAGCTAAATTGATCAGTAAAGTGACAAAAACCATTACTATTAATCATACACTCTATGCATGGAGTGATTCTACTATAACCTTGGGTTGGATTGAAAATTCAAAGAACAAGGACAAATTTATACGAAATCGTGTTGAAGATATCAAACAACTTACTTCTCAAGTAAAATGGAAACATGTAAGCTCTAAAGACAACCCAGCAGATATCGCATCAAGAGGAATTTCCGCAGACAAAATACTGAATGTAGACATTTGGTGGTATGGTCCAAAATGGCTTCAATTATCTGAAAATCAATGGCCAACAATCAAAACAAACGACGCAACAAAAACATTGTTAACGACAAATAATGAAACATCGGAATTTATGGAGAATTTAATTAACAGATATTCTAATTGGTTGAAGCTGCAAAGAGTTGTAGCGTATATACTACGATTTGAGAAAAAACAAAGAAATCATCAAACCGTAAATTTTTCTGCAGAAGAACTTCAATCAGCAAGAAACGTAATCATTAGAGAAACTCAAAAGCAGTTATTCAAAGACGAAATGAATAAATTAGTGAATGACAAACACATAAGCAATGCAAGTCAAATTATCAACCTCAATCCATTTTTAGATAAAAATGGCATTATGAGAGTTGGAGGAAGACTAACAAACGCAGAGTTATCGTATTGCAAGAAGCATCTTGTAATTCTAAGCAAATCCTATTTGAGTTCGCTAATAATCAAAGATGCTCATCCTTCCACTCTACATGGTGCAAACAGATTAACAGAAGCAGTAATAAGGAGACAATATTGGATTATAGGATTAAAAAATGCAATCAAAAGTTGTATACGGAAATGTTGCAAGTGCATACGATACAACCAAGTCACAGCAACACAAATGATGGGCGACTTACCTGACTTCAGAGTATCACCATCAAGTCCTTTTACCTACACCGGGGTTGACTATGCTGGGCCGTTCCAGATGCGATGTTCCAAAGGCCGCGGACAAAAAACATTCAAAGGATATGTTGCAGTTTTTGTATGTCTTTCAACAAAAGCAATACATCTAGAAGCTGTAAGTGATTTGTCCACAGAAGCCTTTTTAGCAGCGTTAAGACGATTTTTTGCCAGAAGAGGAAAAAGTCTTCACATTTACTCTGATAACGGAACAAATTTTGTGGGAGCCAATAGATGGATTGATAAAGTATTTAAAGATGCAGTTAAAAAAAACAACGAAGTATCATCTATTTTGGCTAATGAACAAATAACTTGGCATTTTTCGCCCCCGGCAGGCCCACATTTTGGAGACACTAAGCTAACTTTTGAAGAAATGTCAACAGTTCTAGCTCAAATAGAAGCTTCGTTAAATTCGCGTCCATTATATGCGATAAACGATGATAATGGAACAGACGCGTTAACACCAGGACATTTCTTGATAGGAAAACCAATAATATCTACCCCGTCTTCGGGAACAGATGTGAACGTTTCCAC
Organism: Bactrocera oleae; assembly: GCF_042242935.1. Taxonomy (NCBI): domain Eukaryota; kingdom Metazoa; phylum Arthropoda; class Insecta; order Diptera; family Tephritidae; genus Bactrocera; species Bactrocera oleae. The sequence continues at coordinate 32,078,795 of NC_091537.1, forward strand.
GCTAAATAAATGGAAATTAACACAAAAAATTCATCGTGATTTTTTAAATCGGTGGAAAAATGAGTATTTGCACACACTCCAACAAAGAAATAAATGGAAAATTCCAACAAATAATATAAAAGAAGGAGATGTTGTAATTATAAAAGATGAAAATACACAGCCTACCAGGTGGCCTCTTGGAAAAGTCATAAAAACACATCCAGGAAGTGATGGTCATGTTCGAGTGGTAACGTTAAAGCTTTCCAATAACACATTGAAAAGACCAATTCACAAATTATGTCCTCTTATCAAACAGACAGACAATAACGAAGAGAGTAAAGATGTAAAAACTTCAACAACCACAATCAAGCCTAAAAAGAAGCAACATATAAATAGATTTGGATTTTTAATCTTCGCGATCCTTTGCATGACAACAAATACTCTCGGTATGAACATACATTATTCCCAAGAAAGAAGTGCAACAGTCAGTAAACTTCCTGAAAATACTACAATTTACCTTGACTCACTAGGAAAAATGGATGTAATTACATCTACCTGGGATTTGCTCATATATTATGATCTCAATGCATATTTCGAGCAATATAATATGTTGCCAAATTGCATTGTTAGAATAAAAGATCATTGCAAGCTTTTATCTCAGTTTGAAGAGGCATTTCAATGGCCAATTGGCCATTCAATTTTAAATGTTAGTGACACAAATCACGATATTAATGAACGAATGTGAAAAAATACAAAAAGCAGTAATAGAATTACTGATAGATTTAAATCACGGAAGAATAAATCCAACGCTGTTGACTCCAACGCAGTTACAAACAGAACTGATGTTAATAAAAGACAAATTGCCAGTAAAGCTCTTATTACCTGGACAACAAACCAACACACAACTAAGGGATGTATATAATTTATTGAAAACACGTGAATTAATTGTGGACAAAAAATTAGTCATAAAGGCGGAACTACCTTTAATACAAAGTGAATCATCAGAAATATACAAATTAATAGTAATTCCATATGAATACAATGGAAGAATATTAAAAGCAAAACTACGAAAAGAATTTTTAGTCTACAACTTTGGACTTAATTCATACTTTTTAATATCACAAGCAGAAGTAAACAGGTGTTCAAAAAGTCTTAACAACCATTTAATATGCAAAGGAAAATCACCATGGAACCTGCTTTAGATCAAACATGCGAACTTTCAGCATTATTAAAAAGCGGACATAGCAATTGCAAATATGAGGAAGTAAATAAATCAATAATCTGGACAGAACTCTTTGAAGAAAATACATGGATCTTTAAGGTGTTTAAAAATTCCACCATCCATTTAGACTGTCAAAAAGGCAAAACTCAGATATTGAATATTCCACCACAAGGGATTCTTTCAATCAAAGCGGGCTGTACAGCAAGATATGAAGGTATCACCATATTCGGCATGCAAATATTTAAGATGCAGAGCGACGTAAATCCGAAGCTGGACCCGATTGTGACAACTATAAAGGAAATAGCAGAAGACCACATAACAACTCTTCAAATAAGCAGTGTAATCAACAAAGAAGATCAAAGAAAGCTACGGGAAGGCATTGCGAAGATCGCCAACGACGAACTAAATTTAAGGGAATTAAATTTAAGAAATCATAGCGGACACCTCTCTTTAGTGTTAATAATAATTACAATATTATGCCTTTTAATAGTATATTGCCGTTATAATTGTAAAGCGAATCATGCTGACAGAATAATTGTAAATATTCCTAATCACTAGTAGAATATTCATAACAAACACATACAGTCCACTAAATTTAAATAATTAATTTCTTTCCCTCGGCAATATGTTCAAATATCTTTGAACATGTTTATTTTTAGCATCGGCAATGCCAAGGCAGTGAAAGACACTTATACATAAAAAAAACACATAAAATGCAATACACATGAAATACGCATGCAATATGTATGTTTAAGATAAGATCATGCACATGTTTATATGTACACATTGTACCCAATTGGTTCTAAAAATACATTTAGGCAATTGCTTGTGTGCATCGACAACAACCCTTATCACGTAACATATACAATGAGTAATATACATATTCACATACACACATACACATATATTTAGTTAGTTAAGATAGTTTTAAAAATTGTATATAAAGCCTTCAAAAATTAAACAAAAGTCAGAATGCATTTATTCTCACTGAATGTAAGACTATCATTGCCCCCCACCAGTGGTAAGGAATTTTAGCATTTACATACAGTTTATCAGGTTTAAACCCATATCTTGGGACCTGCTTAACCGATTTCAACCAAATTTGGTACATAAAATTTGTCTCATATTTCTATGTGTGTATAGTGCCAAAATGGGCGTTTTAAAAATTACCATTTTAAATTCCATCTGATTTTTTCCTTTTTCACTATGTAAATCAAACAATAATGATTGTATCGGGGTAAAGCTTTGCGAGAATAATGCGATTAAAGTATGCCACCTTGTGACTAAAAATTGTCTAAATCGACCCAAAACTGTTCAAGCCCTTAGGTACTGAATATGTGGACCCCAGTGCCTATAATTGACTTTTTACCGAAAATATCGGTCAATGTGTAAGATAAATAATTGAAATTCATATAATAAAATAAATAAATAATTTACAAAATGTAAATAGTTAAAATCATACAAAAAATTTGAAGGAAAACATCAACACTCCGTTTAAATTGATTTAATGTTATGGTTTTATCAGAAAATGATTATTTCCACATTTCTGTAATATATCTGACAGATTGACCGATATTTTAAAAGTTCGCAATAAGAAATGGGGTCCACATATTCGGTAACTGGGGGCTTGAACAGTTTTGCGCCGATGTGGAAATTTTTGATTATAAGGTGGCACATCTCAAAGGCATTATTTGGGTAAAGTTTTACCAGGATCCATTGATTGGTTCTTGATTTGTATACTGGAATGTGAAAGACCGAATAGAGTTTAAAATTGTGTTATATGGGAAACAGGCGAATGTGGTTGAAATCGGTCGAGTAAGTCCCGATCTATGCATTTTCCCCTAAATGTGGGCGGTGTCACACCCATCGTCCAAATTTGACACTGGCTGCTATAAGGCCCTCTCATATCATTTCGGGTGTGAAATTTTATGTCTCTGGATCATTAAATTATAGATTTATCACACTTTTAGTAGTTTTTAACAAAGCCGTTATATGGGGAGTGAGCGGGGTGATCGTCCGATTTCACTTATTTTCACACGTAAGAGGGGTCGAAAGATTTTGTTATGTGGAAATTTGTGATATAGTTTTATTGGTTATGAAGATATATACATTAAACTTTCTAGAGGCGGGGCTACGCCAACTTTTTAAATATTTTCAAATCACAGATGCCCCTCTTAAATGTGATTCGTAGTGCCAAATTTGAGATCTGTATCTTAATTTGCGTCTTAGTTATGGCACTAAATACGTTTTCGATTAATGGCGTTTTTTGGGCGTGGCAATGACCCATTACCAACTTTCCTTGGGTGGCAAGAAATATGTGTACCAAGTTTCATCAACACATCTCAGTTTTTACTCATGTTATCGCTTGCACGGACAGACGATCGGTCGGACAGTCACCCGGATTTCAACTCATCTCGTCATCTTGATCATTAATATATAACCCTCTAGAAGGATATATTAAAAACTATAAATCTCTACGACATAAAAATGACCCTAAATTTATATTTAATAATTTACAAAATGTAAATGGTTTAAATCATACAAAAAATTTGAAGGAAAACATCAACACTCCGTTTAAATTGATTTAATGTTAAACTCAGGAGAGTTTTAAATTTAGACGTTGGAGAAATTATGTATGTAAACATGTATAAAAAAAGTATGTTTATAAACCACACATGTATTATGTTATACTTAAGTTACAAATAACATGTTCGTATTTTGTTTAAGCTATTCGTTCTTATTCCAATATATGTTATTATTTTCATGGAAATGGCAAACCAAGTCATTATATTGAGGATATTAGGTTTAGACCAAGTTCTAGATGACTTTCATTCACATTTAGCGCCAAACCGAATATATTTAAGAAAACATATCCTCTTTCACTAAAATATCACACATTTTTACCAACACAAAGGGTTTAAGGTTAGATGGAAAATCGGAAACCACTATTCCGGTTCAACTGTAAAGTCGGAAATTGCTATATATGTTATATCGGCTGGTTGCATTAATTTTTCGCATTAATCAAGTATAGTCGAGAAAATTTTGTGAAGATAACCCATTGGTCGACATATTCGTGTAATAAGGTCACCTAGAATAACAAAAATGTTGTAATGTAGTATATGAGAGCTTGGGTAATTCGCGGACTGATTTAAAATATTTTCAGTATTAAAATGTAGTATATCCGACATTACACGTTCATTTCATTTTGCTAAAAAATATTTCATATTGACCGATATATACGGTATAAAGCTTATAATTATTATTCAAAAGCGCTCTTCTAGTTCGAATTGTAATTCACATATTGACCGTTGTATACTGTTTAAGGGCACGCCTAGGTGGTGGTCGATGGGCTGTGTGCTGCCGATATCTGTCCCAGAAATTATTCCCAAGTTTTGGTTTATGCCTTCATTGTTGCTTGTGTTAATGTGACCGTTATGGGTGAATTAACTAATTTTCAAATAGCTGTAATTACATACACATAATATGCATAATGAAAATTTAAAAATTGGTAGGATAGTTATTATTCATATATTATGTCTGTTGTTCACTCCGCAGCGTGGTTTACTGCTTGAAGTTTTGCTAATATATCTCAATATTTATATGACAGCAGACAGATGTTGTCAGCATAGTCCAAATCTTCCAAGTGGCCATTCAAACCCCTGGAAATACCGCTGTTTACAGCGCAGGTGTCGCATTACAAGGTTAAGCACTGAGTTAAATAAGAGCGGTAATAAAACACAGCCTTTTCTTACACAAGTTTGAATTTCGACGCTATTACTCAAAGAATTGCTCGGCAATTACTCTCAAGGTGCTTTTATGAGCAACGTGGGCAAAAGCCAGCTCTCTTCGTAGCCCCTTCACCAGCGAGTTGGAGAACCGATTGTGAATAACATGCGCTATGATTTTATTGCCCGTGCTAAGCAACGTGGACCTCTACAGGGTTTGCACTCGGATAGGTTACTCTTCTTCGGAAGAAAAGTAATAGCTCCTTTTTTAATCTCAGATGATATTTTTCCGGAATTTTAAACGTTTTTAATTAAGGGTAGCAGAATCAGAGCACTTATCTTAGGGTCAGCTTTAAGTAGTTCCGGGTTGATGTTGTCTGGTCTGGGAGCTTTGTTGTTTTTCAGCGATTTAATCGCAATTGATTATCTCGCTCTCATCCAGATGTGTGGTGAAAATTTCACGTCTTGTAGTGTGGCGTTGGCAGTCGCACGAATGATGGGCTGCGACGATGGCGGTGAAAGCAACTTGGTATATAGTACTGCTCTCAGATGTAAATTTTCTTGTCCTTGGAGGCCGTTAACTTCCCATCTTTATCTTTAAGCGGCTTATTGGTTTTGAAGCCGGTGCTCGTTAATTGTCTTACCGTGCGGTAAAGATCTCGTGTTTGTGTTTTGGCGGCAGCTTGCGATTTGTTTGCTAAGTTGTCACTCCTTCTTTATTTATCAGTTTTGGCATTGGCTATTGTTGCTGCAGCTCTGCCTTAGACTACCGGGCTTACGCGAAATTTAGCTAATTTTTTTTACTGTTTTGCGTTTGTTTATGAGGTTCCATGTGTGATCGGAGATCCAACACTTACGTTTATTCACAATGTAGCCGACGTCTTTCTCTGCTGCAGTAACCCTTTTAATGCTGGAGCCGATCTAATTTCATTACAAGATAATTGAAAAAAATATTTTTAGATTTTAGATAGATGTTTTGCCTAGCGCTTAGAGGTACCGAAATCTAACCATAAACACCGTACCTTCACGTTATGTTTTCTTTTTGTTAAGTAATATTGTTTTTCTTGTTACAAAATATATATTGGAAACACAAAGTATATACTTTATAATAGTTGACCCAAATAAAATTATGATAAAAATATGACTGTTTGTATGTGCAAATACGTTTTCTATAAGAGATCTCAATTTCAATTAATTTACAAACGTACCTTTGTTATACTCTCGCAACCTGTTGCTACAGCGTATGATAGATTTTTCACCTAACGGTTGTTTGTATCATCCAAAACTAATCGAGTTAGATATTGGGTTATATATTTTCACACGTAAGAGGGGTCGAAAGATTTTGTTATGTGGAAATTTGTGATATAGTTTTATTGGTTATGAAGATATATACATTAAACTTTCTAGAGGCGGGGCTACGCCCACTTTTTAAATATTTTCAAATCACAGATGCCCCTCTTAAATGTGATTCGTAGTGCCAAATTTGAGATCTGTGTCTTAGTTTGCGTCTTAGTTATGGCACTAAATACGTTTTCGATTAATGGCGTTTTTTAGGCGTGGCAATGGCCCATTACCAACTTCCCTTGGGTGGCAAGAAATATGTATACCAAGTTTCATCAACACATCTCAGTTTTTACTCATGTTATCGCTTGCACGGACAGACGATCGGTCGGACAGTCACCCGGATTTCAACTCATCTCGTCATCTTGATCATTAATATATAACCCTCTAGAAGGATATATTAAAAACTATAAATCTCTACGACATAAAAATGAACCTAAATTTATATTTAATAATTTACAAAATGTAAATAGTTTAAATCATACAAAAAATTTGAAGGAAAACATCAACACTCCGTTTAAATTGATTTAATGTTAAACTCAGGAGAGTTTTAAATTTAGACGTTGGAGAAATTATGTATGTAAACATGTATAAAAAAAGTATGTTTATAAACCACACATGTATTATGTTATACTTAAGTTACAAATAACATGTTCGTATTTTGTTTAAGCTATTCGTTCTTATTCCAATATATGTTATTATTTTCATGGAAATGGCAAACCAAGTCATTATATTGAGGATATTAGGTTTAGACCAAGTTCTAGATGACTTTCATTCACATTTAGCGCCAAACCGAATATATTTAAGAAAACATATCCTCTTTCACTAAAATATCACACATTTTTACCAACACAAAGGGTTTAAGGTTAGATGGAAAATCGGAAACCACTATTCCGGTTCAACTGTAAAGTCGGAAATTGCTATATATGTTATATTGGGGCTAGGGGAAGGTTTGGGCTGGTTGCATTAATTTTTCGCATTAATCAAGTATAGTGAGAAAATTTTGTGAAGATAACTCATTGGTCGACATATTCGTGTAATAAGGTCACCTAGAATAACAAAAATGTTGTAATGTAGTATATGAGAGCTTGGGTAATTCGCGGACTGATTTAAAATATTTTCAGTATTAAACTGTAGTATATCCGACATTACACGTTCATTTCATTTTGCTAAAAAATATTTCATATTGACCGATATATACGGTATAAAGCTTATAATTATTATTCAAAAGCGCTCTACTAGTTCGAATTGTAATTCACATATTGACCGTTGTATACTGTTTAAGGGCACGCCTAGGTGGTGGTCGATGGGCTGTGGGCTGCCGATATCTGTCCCAGAAATTATTCCCAAGTTTTGGTTTATGCCTTCATTGTTGCTTGTGTTAATGTGACCGTTATGGGTGAATTAACTAATTTTCAAATAGCTGTAATTACATACACATAATATGCATAATGAAAATTTAAAAATTGGTAGGATAGTTATTATTCATATATTATGTCTGTTGTTCACTCCGCAGCGTGGTTTACTGCTTGAAGTTTTGCTAATATATCTCAATATTTATATGACAGCAGACAGATGTTGTCAGCATAGTCCAAATCTTCCAAGTGGCCATTCAAACCCCTGGAAATACCGCTGTTTACAGCGCAGGTGTCGCATTACAAGGTTAAGCACTGAGTTAAATAAGAGCGGTAATAAAACACAGCCTTTTCTTACACAAGTTTGAATTTCGACGCTATTACTCAAAGAATTGCTCGGCAATTACTCTCAAGGTGCTTTTATGAGCAACGTGGGCAAAAGCCAGCTCTCTTCGTAGCCCCTTCACCAGCGAGTTGGAGAACCGATTGTGAATAACATGCGCTATGATTTTATTGCCCGTGCTAAGCAACGTGGACCTCTACAGGGTTTGCACTCGGATAGGTTACTCTTCTTCGGAAGAAAAGTAATAGCTCCTTTTTTAATCTCAGATGATATTTTTCCGGAATTTTAAACGTTTTTAATTAAGGGTAGCAGAATCAGAGCACTTATCTTAGGGTCAGCTTTAAGTAGTTCCGGGTTGATGGTGTCTGGTCTGGGAGCTTTGTTGTTTTTCAGCGATTTAATCGCAATTGATTATCTCGCTCTCATCCAGATGTGTGGTGAAAAATGTTGATGTCGCCCATAGTGATAACTATGTCACCTCTGTTGATGTCGGTTAAAAATACTGCTGTAAAATGCAACCTTCGCTGCAAAATCAGTAACATTCGTCCTTGCATAACATTGGACCATTGTCATGTCCTTGCTTTTGTACGCAATCTTACCGAGATGTTCCTAACTGCGTGCGCTTTCTATTATATAAAGGGTGCTGCAGCAGACTTGGAGAGGAGAAATCCTACGCCATATTCTCTTTCTTGATTGGGATGGTTACCAGAAAAAAGAAGTTTTGGTCCAGTTGTTGTTGTGATTTCGCTCGAGTCAGCCCATCTGATTTCACAGAGCCGAGCACGAAAAGTTGGTAGTGCTGGAACTCTTTGCATAGTCGCGACAGTTCGGTTCGTTCTAGTAATGAGCGTAATCCTCTTTTTCTTGCTGAAGGTCGTCATTAATCTGTCGGAATTAATACTCGGTCGTCAGAGCATCGTTTCTATTAAACATGGGGTGACACGTGAAGGCGAGGTTGACAATTGGGAGGCATAGACTGTATGTTCGTATTACCAACCCTATTTGCCAATTGTAGGTGTTGACTAAATGGGCCCCTCCATGAGTAGTTATTGGTGATGAATAAATATTCATCCAAAAGTATGCGGTACCATGCCCTCAATTCAATTTATATTTTAGTACATATGAATGATTTAAAAAAAGACAAAGAATTTTAGCATGCTTACCATTTTTAAGACCGTTGTACGAAAGAAGGGCTCGAATTGTCCAATTTTCCTACTTATTTATAGGACATTTATATAAAACTAGAAGTCCAAGGTGTGGCTAAGGTATAATTAAATTATATTGAGTAAGCAGTTTAATTTAGTAACATGTTATTATTAAAACTAATTTCAGCATTTTTTTCTGTCTATATAGCTCAATTACCGGGCCAGTTATGATTTAAATAAATATTTTGTGCGACTGGGAAAATAGGGCAATTAATCAAATTTGTCCGTGTACAATAGTGCTGTAATTGGCTGGAAGTTTAGGGCATTTCGTATTTGGTTGCAGTTAGTATATGATATCTAACTTCTATTCTGAAATCTAACTCATAGTATACATATTTTATTATTATTAAATACTTACCTTAAAATGAAATCATCACTGGTATTATTAATATTACCGTCAAATTCGGTACATTTAATTGTGGAAAGTAATTTTCAAAAATTAGTAAATTAGTGCCATAGAATTTGATTAGAGAACCACATTTCCGAACAAACGATGCTCTTTCAATATAGCTAATAGCGATGACATTCGTTACGCGCATTTTTAAAAATATGCAAAATTAAATGTATTTTTTTAATCTTTCTGAGACATTTTCTTAATATTTTTTTCCGTAAGAAACTTTTATAGAGTATTTGAAAACTACAAAAAAAACAGCCAAATCGATTAGCCGTTCTCAAGTTATGGCCTGACAACGGGAAACGGGTTTAATTTTTATTGTCCATAGTACTAGTGTTACGTGTCGCATCATGTCATACTATACGGCGCTGAAAACGTGTTTATTCGCGCTAAAAGTTTGTCTTGGACAGTTCTTCGATTGATTGACTCAGTACGTTGTGAGCGCTCGTCAAAGATGGACACCAGCAAAGAGAAAATTCGCTATATTTTACAATTTTTCTTCGATCAAGGCGATAAAGCAGCCAAAGCGGCTGAAAAAATTAATTTAGGTTATGGGCCCGATACTGTAAAGGAACGTGTAGCACAAAAGTGGTTTTCTAGGTTCCGTTCCGGTAGTTCCGATGTCAAAGATGCACCACGCGTCGGGAGGCCTGTCGTCGAAAATTGCGATGAAATCATGGAAATAGTGGAAACAGACCGTCACGTGAGCACTTATTTAATTTCTGAGAAACTAAAGATAAGCCAGAAAACCGTTTGGATCCATTTGCATAACCTTGGATTCAAAAAGAAGCTTGATGTTTGGGTGCCACATGAACTAATGCAAAAAAACATGATTAACCGAATTTCCATATGCGAATCGCTGCTGAATCGCAACAAAATCTACCCGTTTCTGAAGCGGATTGTGACTGGCGATGAAAAATGGGACAACATCGAGTACAAACGGTCGTGGTTAAAGCTAGGGGAAGCGGCCCAGACGGTGGCCAGGAAGGTTTTGCTGTGTGTTTGGTGGGATTGGAAAGGAATCATCTACTACGAGCTGCTCCCCTATGGCCAAACCCTCAATTCGGTCCTCTACTGCCAACAACTGGACCGCTCGAAGGCACTCATCCAGAAGAGGCCATCTTTGATCAACAGAGGCCGAATTGTGTTCCAACAGGACAACGCCAGGCCACCCACACACATCTTTGGGGACGCGTCAGGGAGCTCGTCCATATTTGACTTAAATCGGACAAATGTACACAAAGTTATCATGACTATAATATTTTAAGAGTTACAGACCTTAGGAGTAGTGCTCATTTCAAATAAAAATGTCAAATCACACATTCTTATAGCTCAATGCCACTTACACTCTATTTCAAATATGATTTGATTGCTTACTGAACTAAATCAGTTTAATTGTGGCAACGGAAATCTGTATTCTGCCGAAATCGAACTATGAAATACATAATCCTGTCCTCAATTTAATTTCGAGTTAACTACTTTTTAAAGCTTTTGTGCTATGTTCTCCTGAAAAATAGGTGCACTTCGGTTGCAGCAAAGCTATAATACATTTTACAAATATAAAATATTCCTTACAAGAACTTGATTTTGATCGGTAAGTTTAATGACTATGGTAAGATATAACAATTCGATCTGAACAATTTTTTCCGCTTGCACCGTTGCCTTGGACATCCATACATGCACTTAATTCCGATCGTTCAGTTTCTGTATCAAAAACCACGTCCATTTTTTAATCAGAGCTACGTACATATGTATATATTATATATAAATCCAAACTGATCAGAAATGCACCTACACTAGCACAAAGGTATTTCGATTCCGATTGTATTGCAAACTGAATGAGAGCAATAAAATAGTGTTGGTATTTGGTTAACATTGCAAAATTCGGTAAATACCATACATACCCACCTAGCGGTTGTACGCATATGAAGTATGTACTTTTAACTCATTGCTAACCTAAATTATGATCAGAAAAAGTTAATGTACACTACTTCCCTACGATTATCATGATTTTAAAGTAATGAATTAATTATAGTAAATATCTCCAACTGCAGAAGTGATTACTAAATGGCAACATGAAGATGAAAGTGCAAACACATACAAGTATTGCAACATTTATTATCATTTGGAGGACACAACATATTACTCAAACGTTTGTAAAATACTTGTAACTAATAAATACAATATTTTAAGTATAAGTATGCTGTAATTAATAGATAAATATAGATAACAGTATGTCATTGTGTTTACTATTTTCCTTACATTTGTGCAAAGGTACTAACAGTTTAATAAGAATTTATTTGATATAGAATGCGTTTAAATAATGCTTATTGCTCTAAAATTGAAACTAAATATCTTAAATATTTTACATTTTGTAACAGTGTGGTATTAGTGTTTAGTACAAGTTGTAGTTAGTTTTTTATGTATTTAAAATGAATGTGATTCACGTCAAGTGGATCCCCCATTTTCCACTTGATCATCGTGTTTGAATGTAAGTATTTTTTCATAAACTAGTCACCATGAACAAGTAATCTCCCGCTCAGTTTTTTTAAATTTAAATTTTAACAACAATTTTTTTTTAATTGAAAACTCTTACTACCCTTAGTCAAAAAATTAATAATTAAGAAACTATTGGTGATTTTTGAATTGAATTGAATTGAAATTTTGAAGAGTTAAAGTTCAATACTTGAACTTTGAGAAAATATGTTTGAATTAAAAATTTTTTTTTTTCATATTGTTTAGCAACTTTTATGTTAACAAAGGAAAATTTTAATGACTTCTCCCTCAGAAAATTAGTTTTTTTTCAATATTTTGCAATAAACATGAAAGTAACGAAATCGCTGCCGGTAAAGCGCGCTGCCGCGCGTCATTGACTTATCTTCAGATTTACTTAGTAATTATAAAGAAGGAATAATACTTAATGTTTTAATTAAAAATGTCGTTATTTTATGATTAATTTAATATAATAACAATTGACAGATAATAAATGAAATATTTTTTCATAAATAAAAAACAAAGAAGTTAAATAATTTTTAAATTAATTCTTATAACTTATATGTATTGCTTTATCTCAATTTTTTTTAAACTTTATTGGTACCGATTTTAATGTCTTTGGCGAAAACTTTGCACTCGAATCATGTATTATTAAGAGTTTTGTAATGTTAATATTGGCGTGTATTTTTAATGGTTACACATCGGTCATAACGTAATTTAAACTTCTTCCCATGGGAGTCATGATCTTCTTGAGAGCAAAAACTAAAGTTTATTTATTTTAAATTTATTCTTACCCCATTCAAATAATGAAGTTGCATTGGTTATGTGCGTATCGCTTCTCCGTTGAAGACTTGCACGAAATGCTTGATTTTAAAACTTCCTGCCAAACCATCACATGCTCTTTTCATCATCATCGGATAGAAAAAACGCTTCAATACTATCGAGGGTTACATTGTTTAGAGTTGTTTCTATTCGTTTGAAACTTTAAACTCTCTCCTTATCATTTTAATCGACCAATCTGTAGGAAGCGTAGTCAAACCCTGAATTTTAGCAGCTCTACTAGTTTTATCAGATTTAAAGTTATTGAGTAAAAGCTCTTTTGGATCAATTTCATTATTTATATTATTAATATTGGGTTAAGTTCGTTCGATTTTTATCTAAGAGATGGCCATAGTACTAGTGTTACTACGTCTCGCATCATATCATACAATACGGCGCTGAAAACGTGTTTATTCGCGCTAAAAGTTCGCGCCCGTCAAAGATGGACACCAGCAAAGAGAAAATTCGCTATATTTTACAATTTTTCTTCGATCAAGGCGAAAAGCAGTCAAAGCGGCTGAAAAATTAATTTAGTTTATGGGCCCGATACTGTAAACGAACGTGTAGCACAAAAGTGGTTTGCTAGGTTCCGTTCCGGTAATTTCGATGTCAAAGATGCACCACGCGTCGGGAGGCCTGTCGTCGAAAATTGCGATAAAATCATGGAAATAGTGGAAACAGACCGTCACGTGAGCACTTATTTAATTTCTGAGGAACTAAAAATAAGCCAGAAAATCGTTTGGATCCATTTGCATAACCTTGGATTCAAAAAGAAGCTTGATGTTTGGGTGCCACATGAACTAATGCAAAAAAACATGATGAACCGAATTTCCATCTGCGAATCGCTGCTGAATCGCAACGAAATCTACCCGTTTCTGAAGCGGATTGTGACTGGCGATGAAAAATGGGACAACATCGAGTACAAACGGTCGTGGTTAAAGCTAGGGGTAGCGGCCCAGACGGTGGCCAGGAAGGTTTTGCTGTGTGTTTGGTGGGATTGGAAAGGAATCATCTACTACGAGCTGCTCCCCTATGGCCAAACCCTCTACTGCCAACAACTGCACCGCTTGAAGGCAGAACTCATCCAAAAGAGGCCATCTTTGATCAACAGAGGCCGAATTGTGTTCCATCAGGACAGCTCCAGGCCACACACGTCTTTGGTGACCCACCTTATAGTCCGGACCTGTCATCAAGTGATTATCATATTTTCCTGTCCATGGCGAACGCGCTTAATGGTGAGAAGTTGGCCTCAAGAGAGGCCTGTGAAAATTGGCTCTTCGAGTTTTTTGCCAATACGGACGCAGCCTTCTACGAGAGGGGTATAATGAAGTTGGCATCTCGTTGGCAAGTTTACGAACAAAACGGCGCATATTTGACTTAAATCGGACAAATGTACACAAAGTTATCATTTTTTGAAAAATCAAAAAAAAAAAACCGAACGAACTTTCACTTGACCTAATATTATCTGTAAATTTACTCACAACTTTGTAACATTCTACATCACTTTAGAATCTCTTGATTTGGATTGATTGATTGGAGTTCCACCAATTTTCTTTAATAATTTATTAAACTTATCAATGTTTAATTTGTTATCTACCGGTTTGCATTGAAGAGTAGGATCTTTTTCTTCCTCATTTTCGATCACATCATTTCACTTCTCAGGATTGTTGACTTCAGGGCATTTATTCTATTATCTATCTATTCATTATATATTTTGATGGAAAAGTCATTAAAATTTTTATTTGTTAACTTAAAAGTTAATAAACAATATGAAAAAAAAATTTTAATTCATACTTATGTCTTCAAAGTTCAAGTATTAAACTCTAACTCTTCAAAATTTCTTTAAAAAGTCACCAATAGTTTTTTAAATATATATTAATTTTTTAACTAAAAGTAGTAAAACTTTTAAATTAAAAAAAATTGTTGTTAAAACTAAAATTAAAAAAAAACTGAGCGGGAGACTACTTGTTCATGGTGACTGCTTTATGAAAAAATACTCATATTCAAATTCGATAATCAAGTGGAAAATGGGGGGGGGGGATGATGTGTTTCTACTCATATATAACGAACGACGTGTTGTAATGCACTATTAATAAAAATATGGTAATTTATTCGAGATAGTTACCAATTAATGTAACTGTATGCATTAGTGAGAGTACTTTATTTTAGTTATAGGGTTTTGATTTGTTTTACATATTTTTTGAATATAAGGTTTATATAATTAATTATTTTAAGTTTCATAGCATCTTCTCGAGCAATTCTATGGCCCATTCAAATTTGAAAAAGGTTTTGTTTGTCTTCTAGTACGGCTTAACAGATGTACATATATGAATAAACAGTATGCTTAAAAAATTAAACTAAACTTTACGGCAATAAATTATTAGTATGGCCTTGCGCCTGCGTATTTGTATATATTTTCCATCTATGGCTGTGATGCCATGCGTATACGTGCTGTTGCCCTAGACTTCGTATGTATTTCCGCGGTGCGTAGCGTGATTCCGAAAATATCCTCGTGATAACGATTTGCATCCTTTAAAGAATATAATATACACATTTTTTTAAAGCATTTTGCACTAATATACTTACTAATTACTAAAGATCAAACATACCACACGCAGCCAACATGAACATATCTCCATACTAATCCATACTAATATTATAAATGTGAATGCAAGTTTGTTTGTTAACCTTTCTCGCCGAAACCATTTAACCGATCGTCTTGAAACTTTGTACACATATTCCCAATGATATTAGAAAGCCCATAGGATATGTACTTATAGCGTTTTCTTTCCTCACAAAAATGTTGCATTAATTCTGCCCTATACCCGGGCTGTCAAAGTTGTGTGTTCTTTTCTCAAAATGTTGCCTTCTAACCAGAAAAAAGTGCAAGAGTGGAAGTAGCCCAGGCGATTTTTATTTTTCGTTTATGATAGTACTTTTCTTTCATCAAGTTTTTCTACTAATTATAATGAATCGGTTAATTTTGTTAAGCTCAATAATGGATATTGCGAAAGAGTTGATTGGCATTTTTTTGTTATTTTGTCATGTAAATAGAACATTTATATAATGTTACCATATAATGAGGCACCATTTTCATCGAGGAAAGAAAATGCTATTAATAATAATATTTTGCAATGATGTCCTTCGAATGTTGAATTCTGAGCAATTTGCAAAACTTAAAACGCAATAACTTGACTTCCAATAGATGAAATGTCATGAAATTTTTACTGGAAGTCGATAAAGGATAGCAGATTCAAACGCACTAGTCGACATATTGTATAGATGGCGCCTCTAGAGTTTACTTTGTTACTTTTTTACTGTTTATTTTTGAACGCACCTTGTATCATACATATATGATTTTTGATATATAATTAAGAGATTCAATGCGGGTAAAGCTAATATTATATACATATAAACTTATCAATATGTATCAAATTACCATCTAACAAGTAATGTAGGCCTTCACAGTTCGGGTGCATCCGACCATTTTATACGGATATTTATATTAATATCAACCAAATTAACTTTAATTGTACATACATATGTCATATATTTTTGGATTTTCGTTATTTTATTAAGACTTTATACCGAATATGTCGGTCACTGTGTGAGTCTTCTCAGTGGGTAGAAAGAAATATCGAGTAGACTTGAATAATGCCAAAAGTTAATTTAATACCAATGTGGGTAAATAGTAATTTCCGAATTTCTAGCTAATTTTAAGCCTGATATAGCACTTTCCACATGACATTAATAAACGGTTTGCCAAAATGTGTGACATTTTGATGAAATTAAGTACATTTGTGTACAAAGTTTTATAATATTCGGTTAAGTGGTTTGGGTATGAAAGCATAACAAAAATTTACATTAACATTTATAATATAATATTATATGTATTGTTAAGTATGGATTAAATTTTGTCAACACCTGAAAATATTACACCGACATATTGCGAAAATGTTCGGTGTCACCAGATCTTAACCCTTACATAAATGTTTATTATAAGTTTTGCCAACACCTAAGAGTATTTCCGCATGTCTTTAAAATGTTCGGTTACTCTCGAACGTTGCCCTATATTTTCATAACACACCTTATCAAGGCAACAGCAAGGAATATTGCCAAACAGTACTCTCTGTGCTCGAATGCCATTCGGATTTCGATAGCAGCTCTATTTATTTGATAACAGTGCCATATTTTGCACGAAACCCGAATTTGTGCTTTATAACTATATTAACAATATTTCAAATATTTTGTAAGGGTACCAAAAAACCTCCTCCATTGGTCTGTAAAAAGATGGCCGTGTTATTTTTGCATTTTAGTAGTGTAGAATACTTTTATTATGTTTTGGTGATTTTTTTTGGAATCAGCTCTTTATGATCGACAATTTCAAAGTGGAAGCCATAATAGGCAAGAGCGAATCGTTAGCGGTACCGAGGTATATTGGCAGCTGAAAGTCGAAATACCTTTGCAAATCATACTGTGGCCAAAGAGACTTCTGTTTGGTGATACAACCAAGGGTTCTTCTTATAGCTTTATTAGTACATGTATCAACAGTTTTTGAACCTTTTTCAAGAGCACTATGTAAAAATGATTTATGCATACAATATCACTTAGTTGAGACACAATACAAATAGAGCAATGCCGGGCAAATACAGGTTGGTTGCAAAGTTTTTGCTCTCACCAAGAGAAAACGCACTACTAGCTCAAAATTTTTTTAAGTTGGTGCATCTGTCGTGAGAACACATGCAAAGTTACAAGTCATTCTGTCAATTAATGGTTTGTTAACAAGCCATTTGAAATTGACGTGACAGAGTATTTTTTTTTAATTGGAAAAAATTTAATATCGCGCAGTGATTAGAATCTTTGTTTTGAAAGGTTTAAATGTAAAGGAAATTTATTAAAAATTGTTAGAAGTATATAAGGAGTCCTCAGCTTCAAAATGCACCGTTGAACCGGTAAATTTAAACGTAGTCGTACTAGGCTTGAAGGTGATCCACGCGAAAAATGACCAAACACCGCAACCACACCAGAAATCATTGAGCAAGTTCATATTGTTAGTGAAGATCCAAGTTTGTCTAAGCGTGAACTTGCTAATGCCATTCATATTTTACTTGAAGAATTTCTTATGAAAAATCTGTTTGGCCAGTTTTCACCATAACGCCCACCCACCCCGTATAATACGACCCTTTTTTACACAACATGATAAGGTGCTAAAAGAAATTTGTCCAGATAGTTTGGTTGACTACTGCTATAGTTAGATGCCCAAATAAAATCTTTTTTGGGTCGAGACTACTTCCAATTTCCTAAATTTGTTTAACCAGAGTTACAATATCTACGAAGTTTCAGAGAATATCTTAATTATACCCTGAACAGGGTATATTAAGTTAGTCACGATGTTCGTAACACCCAAGAGGAAACGTCGGAGACACTATAAATAGATTTATAAATGATCAGCATGACAAACTGAGTCGATTTAGCCGTGTCTATCTGTCTATGTGTCTATCCGTCCGCCCGTCTGTCCGTTTATACGCAAACTAGTCCCTCAATTTTTGAGATATCGATCTGAGAATTTTGCATACGTACTTTTCTCCCAAAGAAGCTGTTCATTTGTCGTAGCCGCTATAGCATATAGCTACCATACAAACTGTATGATCAAAATCATGTCCTTGTATTGAAAACTTTTTAATTTGACAAGATAGCTTAAGCAAATTTGAAATTACTATTTATCAGTACAATTTCCGAAGAAATTGTTCAGATCGGAACCCTGTATCATTGCTACCATACAAATTAACCGATCTAAACCCGTGATATTTTTTTTTGTTTTTTTACTCTATTCTCAATTTAAGTACATTTTTCATCTTCACATTTTAAACTTATTATCAGTGCCGTGCTCTATTTATATCAACTTTATTGTGGGTAGTAGGTTCACAACCGTAAATATTTACACACAATGTGAAAAGTTTTTATTTTGTTGGCATACTGTTGTGGAATAGTAGGGCAACAGAACAATTTAAAGTACTCGCAGATAAAACCGTACATTTCTGCATGTGCTATGTATGCGCGTACATATGCATATACATATGCGCGAACAATTCAAAACAGATGAATTTTTGGAAACTACGCACTTCGGTCGACAAAATACCCACCAGCTAAATTACACTAAAGAACAGCAATGCCACGTAATACGAAATTCGTACATTCACACCAGCTCATATTTACCTCTAATTCAAACATAGCTCATACATATGTACTTGTTTTAGTTCCAAGGCACATTCACGTACTGCACGATTGAAAGCATTTCACATTTACGTCCTTGCATGCATACTTGCTTTTGACTTACCCGCAATGTGAGCATAAATGTCTCAACTTCCGTTTCAGTTTTTTGCTCTTTTACGGCAATGCACTTCCTGCAAAAATGAGAATTTCAGAAATGCCAGATGAAAACTACATATGAAAGGTGTGAAAATTGTTGTAAAAATGTTACAAACAAATGTGTCCTTGTGTGTGTGAATGTATGTCAAAATATAATATAAATGCACTCGTATGAACGTATGTACAGTTATTTTTGGGTGCCCGTTATTTTTCAAATGGATTGTATGAATGCTTAGTTACTGAATTACTAAGCGTCACTACATTTGATGGTTTAAATTGAAAATAAAGAGTTTGTTTGAGTTGGATACGTTTTCTAGAGCAAAAACTAAAACTTCTAGTGGCGTTTGCAAAAAAAAATCAACTTGGGAATTGACAAACACCCTAAGGTACAATACATGTTCACTTAAAAGCTAAAAAATTACGTGCTTGGAAAAATTAAGTATTATATACCCTCGCTGAGGCAAAGCGTACATGAAATGTGTCAAGGATTAACCAAAGTCAACAACTCTCCAAGTCTGTGGTAACCGCTGTGGCAGCTCTATTTATGTGTAATATTCTGTGTCAATTGATATGTTTATTGCAGTAAGCACATAGTATGTACATATGCAGCCGTATTTAAAGTATAAGTAATGCTGAAGCTTAGAATTGAAGGTGGTCTTGTTTACTATTTTTAGGTAACTCCTTTATTGTGTGAATTCAATTGAACATAAATCTACATGTCAACATGTTAACTTGCGATTTTAATTAGAAGCGGGTTAAATTAAAAAAGGGGTTACGAAGTTTTTAATTCAAAAATTTGGGATTAAAAATTAATTTTTTATTTGTTAATCCCGATGTTTTAATTAAAAATTAAATTTTTATTTTTTAATCCAAATTTTCCAAAAAAAATTTTTTATCCCGTATTTGGGATAACGAAACAAACAAAATTAGTTGTTATGTTAATATATGTTAATCCAATTATTTTTTAATCTATTATTTGTACTGTATTACTGGTACTGAAGTAGTTCCTGGAGTAGGTCGTTAGTTAGAAAACCAGCAATACATCAGGGAGCAGTCAATTGAAAGTCCCTTGTGGGTGCCTACAAGCTATGTATTTGTCATATAACGGTATGGCATAAAAACAGTGTGTTGACGTCAATACAAACATACAATTTTGTTTATAGGAACTAGGTTTAGTCTGTGATTAATCGTGTTTTCAACTGCAACCAAAAAGTTCGAACAATCCATCTTTTGAGCACTTGACGCTCGTTTTGTTTTTTTCGCATTTACCTGATTGTCTGGTAAACATGCTCGGCCATTGTGACGTCGCCACAAACGTAAATGTGACCTTGCTCCTCGACAATCAGCTTGTAAAGTGAATCGAATTCCTTTTCAATCAGGTCCTGAACGTAAGTCTATATCAAAGATATGCGAAGTTTAATTCAATAATGCGATCGGTGTTGTTAAGCGTAAGAGTAGAAACAATAAACGCCGAACAGGTAAGGAATGGATACACTTTGATCGAAATGAGAGATGAGATATTTGTATACTCTCGCAACATGTTACTACAGAGTATAATAGTTTTGTTTACCTAACGGTTGTTTGTATCACCTAAAACCAATCGATATACATATGCAGTTTTGTACAAATAAATGACCAGGACAACGAGATGAGTCCGTCGTCTGTCTGTCCATGCAAGCTGTAACTTGAGTTACAAACTTGAGTAAAAATTAAGACATCTTTAACAAGATTGGTTTCCTTAGCAACATAATAAGTACGGTATTGTAGATGAGTGAAATTGTATCACTGCCGCGCCCACAAAACACCTTTAATCGAAAACCTGTAAAGTACCATAACTAAGACGAAATTAAGATACAAAACTGTAATTTGTTACAACGAATCTTATGAGGGAGGGGCACTTGCGGTTTGATAATATCTGAAAACCAGATGTATTCCCACCCCCTAAAACATTTATTGTTCATACACATATCTCCCAAACCACTGAAGCTATATAAACCGAATTTACAGATTTATCCACTTTCTGCCACTATGAAGAAAGCCGTTCGAGTTTCATAAAGATATGTACCTTACATATTGACAAATATATATAAGGCATAAAATCAACCGGATGTTTAAAGGTTCTGATATTAGATGGGGGTCTAGAGGAAGTATTCACCCGATTTTATCGATTTAAGTCATAAGGCAAACTGTTATCATATAAAGATTCGCTCGAAATTTCAATACTATGGTATATCTCACAAATTGAGCTATATTTTCGGTAAAAAGTCATATTCGGCTTGAAAATTTGTGGTGCGATTTCGACAATTAAGTGAGTTATCGCATTTTTAGTAGTTTTGACCATAATCATTATATGAGAAGTGGGCGGGGCAATCGTCCCATCACCCATTTTCCCAATGTCAAAGCAAGTGCCTAAAATATTTTTTCTGAGCAAATTTACAAGTAGTTGATACAGCTTAAGTGGTATATAAGACATGTTCATTTAACTTATTGGGAGGCTGGGGCGTGCTCAATTTTTGACCAACAGATGATCTCGCTACTGTCCTTCTCTGTACCAAACTATACTTTCACATTTCATGAACGCCAACGAACTTGTACACCAAGTTTCATCAAGATATCTAAGAAGAGCCTCGCAAGGACGAACAGAAAGACAGTCACTCGGACTTAACAATCGCTATGTGAACAAAACTGTTATACTCTCTGTTGTTATAAAAATAAACTTAATAGGAGAAAAGTCATTATTTTGGTCTTACCTTCGGTATGTTAGACTCACGTGAAAGAGCCAGGAAAACGCGATTTAATATGTTTTCACGCACCAACTGATCTTTTTCGTTCGAATACAGATCAACCTCTCGATTGCGACACCCGAAGAAGAGCCAAACCTTAGGCAGCGGTACATCCGCATTAAGCTCACGCAACATTTCGAATTCCTGCCAAAAAGAGCGGAATGGTGCTATGCCAGTACCTGGCCCAATCAAAATAATAGGGCGTTCGTGATTGGGAGGTAAATGAAAGCTAGGTGCACTACGCACAAACATATGTAATTTGTCAGTATTATTTAGGCCGGCTAGATAATTTGAACAAACGCCATAACGCTCGTCACCACTACCATCCTCTGACCGGTATCGAACGATGGCCACCGTTAAATGTATTTCATTGTTGACTTTTCGTGGCGAAGAGGAAATCGAGTAAAATCGAGCTTGCAGCGGCATTAAGTTAACCAACACCAGCGTTGCAGGTGGTTTACAGGAAGGGAATTCCTCCATAACTTCCAGTAAATGTGGCAAGCGCCAGTGTCGCCAGTCTTCATATGCCGAAGAATCAGTAGCCAACAATTGCAAACGCTCCTTGTCCTGATTGTCATCGCAAAATCCAGCGAGAAGAGTGAGCATTTGACGCGTTGGTGGTGTGGTTATATCGAAGAAACGCAACAATAAATTACGAACTGAATCTGGTGGCACCTTATCATGGGATTCCCATAATTTGAAAATGCCATTCGATGTATGCTTCTCTTTAAGCAATTGCAGTTGCAAGACCTCCTCCGTATTTTCTACACCAGTGAGTCGTTTTAAAATGCCATCAACAATATCTTCCCGATTTGCTGGAAATATTCCAACATGATCGCCTGGTTCATATTCCAATCCGGGCACACTAATCTTCAGAAGAATAGTAGTCCTTTCGCCATTTCCAATATTGGTAAGATTAATTGGGGCTTCTTTAATAGGACAACAATAAACTTTTTTGTTATGAAATTTGGATAACAACTCCTCCAAAGAACCACGAGGCTTCGAGGGAACCAAACGCACGGTATTTACGGTCAATGATTCATTTTGTAAAGCCAATGAGGCATCCGACAAACTCTCCTCTGGATCTAAACAGAACGTCTCACAAGCGAGCTTTAAATGAATTAAAAAATTTGTTCCAAGTTGTAGTTTTGAAGTTCATAATACATATGTAAGTAATTTAGAAATTCCTAATATAAAGTTTATAATGACTTACTTTGAATACCTCAGGTGCCCATTTACGGAAAGTTTGTTCCTGTCCGCACATTTCATCACCATATGCTATCTTTAGCAATCTTTCACCGCCTAACTCACCGAGTACATTGTCAACATATTGGCCAAAGGCGCAAAAATTGGGATAAGCGGAAGAACCCAATGCAAATACCGCAAATCTGAAATGTAAATATTGAGCATATGTAAATATGTGTGAATATGTTTTATAATTTGTATTTCAAAGTATCTTTATTACAAAATTGCGCGTACAAAACCTTTGTCCATTATCACGTGAAAAGGAGAACCGACTGTACAAAAATTTGGTGTATGTTGGGCTTACGCTAAACATCAGGGGTGACCAAAAAATTTAACTCCGGAACCACACGAAAACAACACCAATTAAAATTACTACAACATAAGTACATAGTTATAAAAATTACAGATGTACTTCGACTCAAAACTCTTTTTCTACCGAACTAACAAAAAAATAATGTTTACCAAAGCTAAGTAAATGCTAGCCAGTGCCAGTCGGCACTAAATGAATACGAAAATGTAGTAACTTTCGAGTGAGTCACTGCGGCCCAGAGGCCCTATTCTGTAACTCGAATCGAAAATTTATTCTAATTAATTTTTCGACTGGAATATGTTTCAGCATTCTGTACAAATTTCGCATTAGGCTTATATTTATCCGAAAGTTGTACCACCCTGTGACAAAATTTACGAATGCTAAATATCAAAATAAAATTAAATAAGTGTACATTTCAAAAGAATTGATTCCGTTGAATTATGGGTGGAGGACGGAGAAATTGTTGAGGAAAAGATTGCGAGAAGATCTTTAAGACATTAATTTAATATTATGGCATAATCACAAAATAGGTAATTTGTTAAGTGCATATATATTTCGATTATAAACTGCTTTTGCATTTGGGACTACAGCTTCATACAAAACTTTAGGCTATCCATGGAAGCATTTGATTCCGTCTTAACAAGTATAAATCAGGAACTAACCGTGTCTATACGATCCACGGCAGTAAGTCCAGCTGTAAAACTTGCTGCTACTTTAAAATTCCTTGGCCACGGAGGCTATCAGCATCAAATAGGGCAAGACCGGTTTGCAGGGTTAGCACTACAGGGTTAGCACAATCCACTACATCTAAATATATTGCAGAAGTATTGAGTGCGATTGAAAAAACATTGTGTCCGAAACATATAAAATTTGAAATGAACTCACAAGAAAAGCGTGAAGCTAAAAAGTATTTCTACTCAAATAGTGGATTACCAGGAATAATAGGTGCTGTTGATGGAACTCACATCCAGATGGTTAGACCAGTAAAAGATGAACATATCTTTTTTAATCGAAAGCTAAAGCATAGCATCAATGCTATGGTAGTCAGTTTATATTACGAGTTTTTATTCATACCTGTTTATTTTACTTTATGATTATATTTCTGAGTCTATTGTGGAACGCCGCATGATACCCACGTATGGAGCCTTTCAAACGAACGACAATATATGCTATCCAACTACCAAAATGAAGATAAATATTTATGGATAATTGGTCCCTGATTTTATGCATACAACTTGTACTTGTATTTATAAATTACCTAATACTTATTGGTTATATACTTAACGTTTTATATTCACAAACATATGGGTTATCACGAGTTTTTATATACTCATTATATTCTCTTTTTAAGGTGATCCTGAACTTCCATTGGAGCCATGGCTTCCTGCACTTTACCGTAATGTAGACGAAAATTCACTGGAAAGTTTGTATAATGAAAAATTTACATAAGCAAGATCAATAATCGAGCGTGTGTTTGGAATTTTGATAAGGCTTTTTCGATGCCTGCTTGCTGAAAGAGAGCTTCACTATGTACCAAAAGTTATTAGAATTTTGAACGCTTGTTGTGCCCTGCATACCAATTGCCTTGCATACAACGTTGAAGTACGAACAGGTATTGAAATTGACGAACATCGATATAATTTAGCGATACCCAACATGGAACAAGACGAGTTTTCGCGAATGGCGCAAACAATTCGAGACCGATTTAAAATAAGCTTGTGTTCGTAACTATGCAAAGGAAATTAATCTGATTAATGACAAAAAAGTAACAAAAGATTATATGGTATTCGATTTATTTCTATAAGGAATATTAACATTTAACATTTTTTCCCTAATTTTAAGTTCGGAAATTCTTTTTTTTTTTTCTCCATTTCGCTTTTGATTTCATACTCATGTTTTAATTGTTCAAACTTTAGTTTTTGTCTTTCTAGTTATGTTTTTTCTTCCATTTGTTCAACAAATTTCTTATTATACTTCGTAAACGATTTTAAATTGTAATTAATGTCTTTTTAGATCGTATCACAATTATTGTGATTCTTGGTTTGACCATCTACGTGAATTTTCGAAGGATTGTTTTTGAATCTGGTTCGGAAAAACACAGTGCTACATTTGGGTGACGTTAGGGAGCGAGAAGGTGCAGTAAATAGTGATAATTCTTCAAGATTCTGCAAATCACTTATGTATGTCGATCGGATTGCTTGAAGCTGTGGTTTCACATTTGTAGCTTAGTGTGTCTTTAGTTGTTCATACACCGTAATTTTGAACACCTAATATTCCATCTAGCTTTATTTATCTGCAATAAGTCGAATGCCTTTAATTCGACTGAATTAACTTTTGCAATCTCACTACCTGTCCCGACATATGAGGTTTATTTTTGCGAGCTTTTGCCTTAAGGTGAGTCTTGTAATCCGCCTCAATCTTAAATGCAAGCTAAATAAATAAAAATCAATTCATAGGTGTTTCATTACAACCTATAATAGTTAAAGTTATTTGGTTTACACAGAAAGTTACCTTTAGCCATTACCTATAGTTCTTTACTCAACCGCCCCTACAAATTTTTACTTGTTTGTTTAGCATCTGCACATTTTATGTATCTTCTCACCAAATTTGGATTTGATTGCATAAATTCGACAATGGTTTCAAATTGGCTTTGTTTTGTATGCTGTCTTTTGCTAGTCGAGCCCCTATTGAAAATAATTTTGTATTTAAACTTATTATCTATAGTATAATATCTAATGAAAATTATTAAAATACTTACATTTTTCAAAACGTTTTCTTTCTACAACTCAAAAGCAAACGAATATTTTATGGTGACCTCAAACAATGCGGAAATTTAGAAGAAACAAGTAAGGAAGGGCTAAGTTCGGATGTAACCGATCATTTAATACTCTCGCAAAGTCAAATGGTATACTCGTTTGAGATTTCTTTGTGGATTGACCGATATCTTCGGTAGAAGGTCAACCATAGGCACTGGGGTCCACATATTTAGTACCTAGGGGCTTGAACAGTTTTGATTCGATTTAAACAATTTTTGGTCACAAGGTGGCATACTTTAAACGTATTATTCACGCAAAGTTTTACGCCGATATAATCATTAATACTTGATTTGCATACTGGAAGGTAAAAAAATCAGATGAAATTTAAAATGGTGTTATATGGGAAGTAGGCGTGGTTGTAATCCGATTTCGCCCATTTTCCCACTATAATATAAAAATATGAATAGAATGTTATGTACCAAATTCCGTTGAAATCTGTTAAGCGGATCCCAAGATATGGGTTTTCACCTAAAAGTGCCACGCCCACTATCTAATTTTGAACGTGGTTCCTACAAAATCATCTTATACCATACCAGGGATGAAATTTAATGTCTCTGGCTCGTTTAGTGTTTGATTTATCGCGCTTTTAGTATGAGATGCTAAAGGCATTTGTTCCCAGTGAATTTTGTTATTATAGCTTCAGTGGTATAGGAGATATGCACATTAAACCCATTAGGAGGGGGACCACGCCCTCTTTTTAACAAATTTTCAAACTGCACCTTATATTTAACTCGATTAGTTTGTGGTGATACAAACAACCCTTAGGTGAACAATACTATTATACTCTAGCACCAAGTTGCGAGAGTATAAAAATTAGGTTAAGGATGCTCTTCAGGAAATATGGGCAAATATACCTCCTGAATTTATACAAAGTTCTATGCATTCCATGAATAAAAGACAGCAACCCGTGACAGAAGGCAAATGTGCACATACAAAGTATTGATTTTCCTCAAAGAGTGTGAAACTAAATTGCCATAACTAAGCTCCGCAATAAGATACAAGACTATTATTTGGTACAAAGGATCACATTAAAGAGGGGCATCTGTAATTAAATTTTTTTTAAAGTGGGCGTGGTCCCGCCCCTAATTGGTTTAATGTGCATATCTCCTAAATTGCTAAATCTATAATAACAAAATTCACAGGAATCAAATGTTTTTAGCACCTCTACCTACAGTGTGAAAATGGGTAAAATCGGGTGATAATTTTAAATTCCATTTGATTCTTTCACTTTCCAGTATGCAAATCAAGCAATAATGATTGTATCGGGGTAAAACTTTGCGTGAATAATGTGTTTCAAGTATGTCACCTTGTGACCAAAAATTTTCTAAATTGAACCAAAACTGTTCAAGACCCTAGGTACTGAATATGTAAACCCCAGGGCATATAGGTGACTTTTTACCGAAAATATCGGTCAACATAGAACAAGGCGGCAAGATCCACAAAGAAATCTCAAACGATTATACCATTTGACTTTGCGAGAGTTCAAAAACGTTCGGTTATATCCGAACTTAGCCCTTCCTGACTTGTTATATATTAGTTTAGCTTATTTGCTTGAAGAGAAAGAGAGAATGCTAACCACTCACTCACATCGCGTAGGTCATCATGTTAAGTTCAATTTTATTATGTAATTTTGTCTTGCTATTCGTGCAACTTTCCTATCAGCAAGCATCAATTATATAAACTTCTCTCGGCAAAGTAAGTGGCAATGTGTTGACATCGTGTAAAGGACGAGATATGCTGTCTGTCCGTCCGTCGGTCCATCTTCCTGTGCAAGCTGTAACTTGAGTAAAAAGTGAGACATCGTAATGAAATTTGGTACACGTATTCCTTGGCGTAAGGACGAGTTCGTAGGTGGGCGTAATCGGACCACTGCCCCGCCCACAAAATGTTATTAAACGAAAACCCATAAAGTGTCATGACTAAGCACTAAAATTAGATATAAAACTGTAATTTGGCACAAAAGGTCGCAGGACAAAGGGGCACCTGTGGGATAAAAATTAAAAAAAAAAATCGCGTGGCCCCGCCTTCTAATAAGTTAAATGTACATATCTCTCAAACCATTCAAGCTAAAATATCATGCAGTTTTCCAGTAAATATATACGTATTGTAGATTAAGAGTAGCGTTCATTATAGCAGTAATTTTATTTATAACATTTTGAGGAATCTGTTTTAGTATTCGCTGATAATAAGGTCAAACCCAGGTGATTTTGTAGAAATCATTTTTTTTATTTCTGCGCTAGTTAGTTACTAGAGGGATTTCGGTGTAATTGTCGGAATCATGAGGATCCATTTCAGCTGCATTAGATGTGTCATATGGTTTAAAGACACTTTCAAGGCAATTCGAAAAAACAGTTGCTTTCTCCTTATTGCTTTTAGTCCACGTCTGATCTGTCTTTATGATTGGATAATGCTGAATTATGGGTCGAAAAAAGATTTTTGTACCAAACCTTCCAAAGAGAATAATTATTCCTATGATCGTTAGATAAACTTTTCAGATAAAAGTTGAGAGTTATATTTATACTCCCGCAACTTGTAGCTACAGAGTATAATAGTTTTGTTCACCTAACGGTTATTTGTATCACCTAAAACTAATCGAGTTAGATATAGGGTTATATATATACAAATGATCAGGATGAAGAGACGAGTTGAAATCCGGGTGACTGTCTGTCCGTCCGTCCGTGCAAGCTGTTACTTGAGTAACAATTGAGATATCTTCATGAAACTTGATACACATGTTTCTAGGTACCGCAGGACGGTTGGTATTGCAGATGGGCGTAATCGGACCACTGCCGCGCCCACAAAACGCCATTAATAAAAAACAAATAAATTGCCATAACTAAGCTTCGCAATACGATACAAGACTGTTATTTGGTACAAAGGATCACATTAGGGAGTGGCATCTGCAGCTAAAATATTTTTTAAAAAGTGGGCGTGGTCCCGCCCCTAATAAGTTAAATGTGCATATCTCCTAAACCGCTATAGCTATAGTAATCAAATTCACTGGGAGAAAATGTTTGTAGCACCTCTAATGACGGTGTGAAAATGGGTGAAATCGGGTGACAAGCCCGTCCACTCCGCATATAACGGTACTGTTATAATTTATAAATTGATTTAGTTTTTGATACTCTATGGTCTTATGCTTTCCTGCATATTTCAGACCTCTTGCTTGCTTACCACAGTAGTTGTGAGAATGCCAATATGATTGGCCCAATTTGTACTGTAGTATGATCTTTGACTGATTTACAGCCTCAGTGACAACGACAGAATGTAATATTGTTTTAATTCCATATATGTTATTAATATTTTCAGTTGCATTGAAAGTAAGAAGAAACATATCTAATTATTATTATTTTTATTAAATTATTATTTTTTATTAGAAAACCATGGTAAATTCAGGATAAATAAAATTTGGTTAACTTTCTATAATCATCAGCGTCTGATGTATTGATTTTATATGTGTTATTATTTAAAAGGTTAATAGAAAATCCTTTATTTGCTTCGTTATGTTATCCCCATTATTATAAATTTTTTGGTATTCACAGTCCCTCGATATTGGTTTAAGTCGTGTGATTTTCTTTTCTGTTTGATCTCTGACGTCTCATTTTATAAAATTTGCTGGCGCCGGAATCATAAGCTGAGGAGATAGTTCTCTCTTTTTACTGGGCCTTTTTTTCAAGATCCAATCTGTTTATACTCTTGCGACATGTACAGAGTATAATAGTTTTGTTCACCTAACGGTTGTTTGCATCACCTAAAACTAATCTAGATAGACATAGGGTTATGTATATATAAATGATCAGGATGACGAGACGAGTTGAATTCTGAGCCGTCCGTCCGCCTGTCTGTGCAAGCTGTAACTTAAGGAAAAATTTAAATATCGTAATTAAACTTAGTACACTTATTCCTTGGCGTAAGGAATGTAATCAGACCACTGCCACGTCCACAACGTCAATAAACGAAAATCTATAAAGTGCCATAACTAAGCACTTAATTACGATATAAACCTGTAATTTGGTATAAGGGATTGCAGTAGCAAGGGCATCTGTGGGCTATAATTTTTTTAAAGTGAGCTTGACTCCGCCTTATAGTAGGTTTAATGTACCAATCTCCTAAGCCATCCAAATTCAAATAACCTAATTCGCTCGGGACAAATCCCCTAAGTAACACTACCGATACTGTAAAAATGAATGAAATCAATGCCCACTCTCCGCTGGTACTGTTAAAAATTATTTAACACTAAACCTACCACGAGCGGTCAAATGACCGTTTTCAAATTTTCTTTAAAATTTTCTAAGCACCACGTTATTATACCGCCATTAAACTTCATGACTTTTCCTAAAATATGCATACAATTGTTTTTTTAATATTTACTACTTTTTCGATTCTTTGATTTTTGAGATAACTATGTAGACCGTTTTAACTACCACGAGCGGTCATTTGACCGACTGAACGATTTATATGTTTTTGTAATAGAATACTCTCGAAAACTCAAATCTGAAATTAAAAAATAGATACTGTTAACGATTCATCATAAGTTCCATTAACTTGAGAGATTTATGCTATACAATTTGGCAGCACCATTCTCTAGGTGCAATCTGGCATCATCATTATCAGCTGACGCACTTTAGCTTCGGCATTTTTACCGTTGTTTGGGTCAGACCATTGTGAAGAATGAAGAACAGACAGGAATCACCATTATCAGGTGATGCGTTTGGCTTTGGCATATCATACCATTCTACTGTTGTTTAGTCAGGCCATTTTGCCGTATGCAATAACAACTTTGTTATTTTCGTCAGTTCTCTTACATACTAATTTTCTATATAAGCATAAGTTAGCATAAGATTGAGTTCAGTTGTTTGTAAAAGGATTTGGATGGTACTTGGAGCGTACCAAAGAAATAGTGGAAATAGTGATGTTATAAATTACTCTTTCAACGAACCACATTTTTTAGTTTTTATTTCATTATTTGTGTGCATCTATATCAGCCTAAAAATGTCAAGGCATTCGATAAATATCAAATTATTAGAGAATATAAATAATATTGACGAAGAGTGTTCGGAAGATGAACGGGAATTTTCTGATAATGAAGATGACAAAGAGGAAAATGATTTTGATTTATTTGGCAACGACTCTGACACCGATAGTGACCAAGAAAACATTTTGAACATACGTAGAAGACAAAAGAGAAGGATATTTGTAATTAGTTCCGAAAGTGAGAATGAAGAAGAGCTAACCGAAACTGCTATAGACGGAACTGAATGGCAAGAAATAAAAGAAGTCTAATCCTGGAAGAACAGAGATGCATAATATTTTTAGAGAAACATCAGGCCCAACCGGGCATTGTAAACGAACTATTATGAAAGATAAATTTTTTACAGCATTTTCTCTTATTGTTGATCATAATACAATCGAACATATAAGAAACTGCACGGAAGCCGAGGCATTTCGAGTGTTGGGAACTAAATGGAATCTATCTACTGCAAAATTATATGCATTTATCGGATTATTGTATGCACGAGGTGCATATGAGGCAAGAAATTTAGATATTTCACTCCTATGGAACAAAAAATGGGGACCAGCATTTTTCTCAAATACTATGAGCAGAAATGCATTTACGGAAATTATGAGGTTTATTCGGTTTGATCAAAGAAATCAAAGAAGTCATCGCTTACAAACCGATAAATTCGCTTTGATTTCTAAAGTTTGGAACAAATTCGTAGAGAATAGCCAAAACTGTTATAAACCAGGAGCATATATTACTATAGATGAACAATTGTTTCCAACAAAGTCAAGATGCAGATTTACCCAGTACATGCCAAATAAACCCGACAAATTTGGCATCAAATTCTGGCTAGCGTCCGATGTAAATAGCAAATATATAATAAACGGCTTTCCTTATTTGGGAAAAGATGGAAGCAGAGATCCTTCAGTTCCCCTTGGGGAGTTTGTCGCTCTGAAATTAGTAGAACCGTATACAGGTCGGGGAAGAAATATAACCATGGACAATTTTTTTACAAGCATTTCGATAGCGACTAAACTTTTTAGAAAAAAAACTACGGTTGTTGGAACAATTCGAGCAAATAAAAGAGAGTTACCAAAATTGGCAAAACAGAAAAAAGACAATATGACACGTTTCTCAACAAAATTATATCGGACAAATAATTGTACTCTGACAGTTTATAAGGCTAAACAAAATAAAAAGGTATTGATTCTTAGCTCAATGCATAATTCGGTGAAAATTGAAAAAAATGATGCCTGTATACCCGAGACAATAAGATTATATAATAACACCAAATTCGGTGTAGATGTTACAGACCAAATGGCCAGAAAATACTCTGTAAAATCTAAATCTCGGAGATGGCCACTACAAGTATTTTTCAATATCCTAGACTTAGCCGGGATAAATGCATGGATATTATATAAAGAAACAACGGGAAGTCTAATATCAAGGCAAAACTTTTTATTTCAATTGGGAGAAGAACTTATAAGCGAATATCAAAAAGTGCAACAGCCAGGCAAGGAAGAAGAGCCAGCAAAAGCAGCCAGAAACATTAGTGCACAAACAAGTGATCGGAAAACATGTCAGATAAGATATTGCAAAAAAAATAAGACAAACAAATTCTGTCTAAAATGTAAAAAGTACGTATGCGGCAAATGTGCGATTGAGAAGCCTATAATTTGTAAAAAGTGTTGTATATAAGGAATAAAATGTAGATGATTTATTTTTAAATAAAAGAAACTATATTTTTAATTATGAAATAA
This sequence comes from Bactrocera oleae, assembly GCF_042242935.1. NCBI lineage: Eukaryota > Metazoa > Arthropoda > Insecta > Diptera > Tephritidae > Bactrocera > Bactrocera oleae. Next base: position 32,111,956 of record NC_091537.1, read on the forward strand.
TTATTTTCTTCATTTTATATTAAGAGATATAAGTAATTTCAAAATCCGTCATTTGACCGCTCATGGTAGGAATAGTTATACATGCAATGCTGGTAGGTTTAGTGTTAAAGCGCGATAAATCAATGGCTAAATACGCCAGAGAAATTCAATTTTACCTCCGATATGGTATGAGAGGACTCTATAGGAGCCGGAGTCAAAATTGGACGTATGGCGTGGCACCGCCCACTTTTAGGTGAAATAACATATCTCGGGGACAAGTTTTCTAAAAATTAAGTGGTTAAGCGCTGAAATAGAATGGAATTAGTCTATACCTAGGTCTAAAGCTTATACCTCTAATATAATGAATTCCGATCCTCTGGTTGACGTTTTCCACATCACTCAATATATTAAATTTAGCCTCTTTGGTCGAGTGAATAATATGTATATGATATACAGTACATCTCATTTGAAGGTTTTAGTTTTTAGTACAATTTTAGCTGACGCGAACCAGAATATAGTAATAAAACTAAGTGTACCTTAATTGGCTTCAATATAAGTCAAGAATATACCAAATTTGAAACGGTTTCATCGAATAATAGATGTTTAATTCTTTCGCAAAATTATTTATATAAAGTTTTGCCAGCACCTCGGGCTTTGATTCTTGCAAGTTGCAAGAGTATAAAATTTTCGGTTACACCCGAACTTGGCCCTTCCTCACTGGTTGATAGATATTTTTATTAAATCCAGCTTTTCTTCTCATTATAATGAATCGGTCAATTTTGTTAAGAGTATAAAATTTTCGGTTACACCCGAACTTGGCCCTTCCTCACTGGTTGATAGACATTTCAAATTTTTTTTTTCAAATCAAGCTTTTCTTCTAATTGTAATGAATCGGTCAATTTTGTTAAGTTTCATAATGAATATAGCGAACGAGTTGGTTGGCAGATTTTTTGTTCCTGTATTATATAGGTATAATATAATTGGAATATTTTTACAAGGTGTAATGGAGCATTAATATATTGTTGCCATATAACAAAGTGAGGCAACTTCATCTAGAAAGGAAACGCTATTAGTATCTCATAAAATTAATATGGGAAAAACCTTTTTTGTTATTCAACATTACATATAATTAGATAATTTTTTCACAACAAATCTCTGAGCTATACTATGCCCTAAGACAAAATATGTTTATACAATTAATTACGTTAAGATTTGCAAAAAAATCCTCACAAACACAAATATTTGTTTGAAATACCCTAAAAACCAGGGTTGAACTTTTAAGATATCAAGGGTACTATTTGTTATCCCCTACCCTAACTATTAATCGTTTCTTACTGAATTAAAAGTATAAAATTTAAATTTAACATAAAAATAAAATGATTGTGTGGTTTTATGAAGCCACGTTAAAAATGAAACTTGTTTTCACATTATAGACATTTAAATAAAAATCTATTATCAATTCCATTTTCATCATGAGTTTCAAAGTTTTTAAATGTAACCAATATTTTATGGTAACTAAAACTAAAAAATAGCAGAACGGGACATTTTCACTGTTAAATGAGAAAATGCAACACACAGACGAAAGAGTTTGTGACGATGTAATAAACGTTTCACTTTAAAAAAAGGGGTAATAACCTTTTAATTTACGAATATAATGTAAATATTCCTATGAAACCGAGCGCTGTTGCTATCATGAAAGGAATTTCAAAATGAAAAGGAGTTCCGAATTGCGAAGCAGCGAGCTTTTACAGAAAGGAAGACAAAGCGTGCCACCCGAGCACGAGCGGAACGATCACTTCGTCTTTTCTCGTCATCCCCTCGCCCCGAAAACCGGTTTGCGCGGCAAAAAGAGTCTTCGTCTGAACATGCACATACATGGCTGAGACTGACAATTTGTCAGCATAGTTTGTATAATTTCTTCACAGTTTGGTATTGAATGGTTATGTAGGAAATTTTCGACGATCAACACAAAACTTTTCCACGATTCTTTCTTTCTTTCACTTTCCAGTACAGTCGTAACTTGGATAAAATCTGTAGCTTTCATTTGCTGTATCGAATATTCCACTTTTCAGCTTTTCTATCCTAAGTTCGGCAATTTTGTACAAATGTCACTTAGCCAATATCCTTCCACGTTCAACGCTTTGACAAATTGTTTTATCATTCCTAACTTGACCCCGTATTAAATCACTGAGTTCAGTTTGAGGTAATATCTTTTTAGATTTTTTCCCTCCCTGTCATATTTATTGATAACTGTACCGATATTTGGGTATTTGGCGACATCATTGTTTCTGAGTAGTCAATGCAAATTACTTTTGAAACAAAAGCGAAATTTTCAAAGAGTAAACACAATATTTTATATACTGTAATTCTAGATATATCAACGGTGATTTTTAGAAAAACTTTGTATGCCCAAAAAAGAGGTGCAATCATGACTAGAAAACTAAATTTTTACTAGTAACAAGTTGATAATTATCAAAATATTAGATATACAATTATCTTAAAAACAAGAGCACATTCGATATTTAGAAGTCATAATCTGGACACTTGAAAGAATCAATATTTGCAATATTCAGGGCAACAAAAAATGTTTGTTTTTGTAGAGCTGTGAAATCATGTAGAATTCTATCACAGTTATTATTGTGTAAACTAAAACACCACAAGTATTTTATACTCAATATATTATAATATGTTTCAATCAGTCAGTTAACGATTGAAAGTCATAAAGGTAAAGCCGTTTCCATTTTTAAGTTTCTTTCTATTTTAGATACAAGTTTTGCACCAACATGTACCCATTATAGAAATTTCTCTTGGCAAAATAAGCGGCAATGTCTAGACATCGTAGTGGTTTGAGTGGATTCACTGCTACTTATAAGTAAAATATATTTACTGTCAATGAGAATGTGATACTAGTTAGTACGAAGACCTATGAGGCGATGATATTTATGTATTTATGACTTATTAACTAAATTAACTTTAAAATTTACGCATACTCGTCTTGGTTTTTCTTTGTCGTTCGGCATTCCCAAGGTGATCGATTTGTTGGACGCCATTTCCATCTCAGTAAATTAAACTTATTGAAAGTAATAATAATTTTGTATCATAGAACTTTGATAGTGCTGCACTCAGTTTCTAAATTGTATTTTTATTTTCCCGTACTTAATTATAAAACACGTGATATTAAGGGTATTTGGCACATAAGTATTATACATACATATGTTTTTGGTACATACGTATGTACTTTCATATCAAAATAATTGCGGCATATTCACTAAAAGCGAGAAAAAGTCGAAATATCTAATACTATCGTAGGATATATTATTCTATGCCGATCGGATTAAAACGTTTAGGTAGATGGAACGATATTATAAATGCTTTGGATAACGCCAGATTATTTCGTTCAGCCAATGTATGGGCTGTTTGACGTTGAATAAGTTCACTACAGTATCGAAAGCAGTTATAGTCTATATACATACATCTAGTAAATACTCCGGAAATTCGTAAAGTTTTCTTGATGCGGATACAATTGCGTTAACTTTCCTTTGGATGCGTTCAGATTTTTATGGGCACCCCTAAGACAAGTGGAAATTTTAGTTACTTTGATTAAAGTATTGGTAATTAATGAGTGCAGAAACATATTAGAAACTTTGGTGTCGAATCAACAAAGGTTCCGCTTTTCGGTTTGACTACCGGAAGTATTTCAATATCATTGCATTTAGCACCATCATTGTGGAAGGGGTTGTTTCATTGTGTTATTACTATTAAATGGAGTCATTACGATATAAATAATGTATAATTATTCCCAATAATAGCTTATCAAATCGGTTGTTGTATAATACTGTTAGATTGATTTACGACGCTCCAGTGTCAGTATAAGACAGGGTATCCCAACCTTTCCGTGGTCAGTGACCACTTTAATATTATTCAAGCTAGTAGGGCACACAATGTATGTATAATAAAAAACTGTAATAATCAATCTTAAACTTCAATTATGAACTCAACAATAATTTACACAGAAAGCAAAAATAATATTCTTAGAACAATTCATCTTTTAAATTAGAAGCGTGAAGGTTTACTAAGTATTTATATCCAGAACCTTGTAGTTGCATATTCATTTTATTTAAGTGTGTAAAAATATCCACAAGATAAGCCAAATTCATCTGATATGCTGGATTAGTAAACTGTTTCAAGAAATCATCCATTTATAATATATTAAAGGCGCTGCTTTTGATAACATTTACAACTTGTATGGCCATTTGCAGTGTATCATTAAGGTATCCAGGAAGAGCTTAGAAGCTAATGCCTGGCGATATATGATAAAGTGCGTTGTTATTGCATTAGGGCTTTTATGTTTTACTAACGTTGTCAGCCGGGATCGCGATCCCAACATTGCCGGAGTGGTTGGCCCCACCCGACTACCCTCGCTTTTCTCACTCACTTCGCGCGACCAACGGCTCACAGCCTGTTATTTAATTATATAAAAACTTTCAATCATTCGCGGACCATATTTTTGCTTCTGCGTACCACTGATGGTTCACGGACCACTGATTGCAAACCTTTATATATTTCTTATACTTTCACATAAAAACGTATATTGCAGTTAGTGAGGCATTCTAGTGTAAGCACAATTTTTTATAGAAACAGACTTTGTAGTCACTGTATGATTAGTACTCAGAAAGATGCTAAGATTTTAACGCTTAAGTTAAAGGCACTCGAAATTGCCGAATTTTTTAGTCAACTGAGCCAGACAACAAGAACTTGTTTAAAGTAATTTGACACCATTTATTTTTATTTTGTAAAACTTAATATAAAAGCTGAATAATGAAATTGTTAAGACTATTCTATTTCTAAGATTTAAAATATTGTAAGCCAAGGAAGTTATAAACTTATTATTGTACATTATGCTGATTAAACAAGTGTATATTCACTAAGCTTGGATTAATTCAATGTTCAAAAATGCTCCTCCTCCTTCTTTGCATAAACACGACAAAAGGAATGGTTGTAAAATATTAGAGATACTTCATGGTTGCTAACAACAGTACAAGGCTTAGTGTTAAGCTTATGAAAGCAATTTCCAGTACATGTACGAGTATGCAGCGTTTTTACTTTCACTTACTATCACAGCTTCTTGTTAGTCAACCTACTTCGTCATACATTGCTGCCGATTTGTCTAATAATAATTTTTTATCTTCATGAAAACATTTAATAGAAGAAGAATTTTTATTAGTCTGCTCTCAGAATTTAGGTTCAAAAAAAAAATATACATGACTTGTGATTTAAGTGATTTCATAATAAATTACTATTAGAAATAGGTACCTACTATATGTTTAGCAAAAATGTTTGTTGTCTTCTATTTCAAGTACAATCGTAGGTCAAATTATTGGTTACAAAATTATTATTTTGACACCAGTTCTTTAAATTTGTTCGCTAGTTAGTGTGATTATTGATTTGTGTGTTGCTAGATATATTTTCCTTAGAAAACGGTGCAGTACGTAAGTTTCGTTAAACTTTCGTTTTCCTTTAAATACGCTTGTATATAAATATATGTATACTTAATTACATGAGGCATAATTATCCCACTTACTCTTCTTTTTATCACTAATTTAAACAACTTTGGTCTACCCTGTTTTATAAAGTATAAGTATATAACTATGTAAACATTCATATGGGTATAAAGGATCATGACATACATACCTCACATTTGACAAGGGCCCGAAATTTTCCTCCGTAAAAGTTTCTGATGTCGACCCTCGCAGGGAATCCCAGCGATCGATTTTCCTTACTTGCTGTAAAGGCAACTTGATTAAATCTTGCCTTGAACTGGCTTTCATAAAGGATTTTGATGAGCTAACACCAATGCTGAAAATACGCATTGAAGTGGAAAAATTACTTTGGAAATGCATATGGGAATTTAAAAAGGCTGTTTTACGAAAACAAAATTGAAAATAGAAAATAAAATAGTTCGCCCACTGGGTTCAGCTATCTTAAGTGCTCGTATACTTTACGTCAAATGCGTGTTTGTTGAGAAAAAGGCGATAGGACCAATAGAAAAAATTAGGTTATTTAAGGATTGTCACAAGGTATAAAGATATCAACCGCAGTAAAAATCCTGTTCTAGTACACTCAAATAGAACAACTTTTTAACCTGAGGCACGCATAAATTTAACGTTTTCATTAATATTAAATTAGCAATTGTAAATATAATAAAAATTAATATCTTACAACATGAATTACTCTTTTGAAAACAGTTTAATAGTGCTTTTTCTATTTGATTACCCGAACCTTCGTCAATTATTGGCGGTTAAAGTTATTCATTTTTTATATGTTTTTAATCTTTTTAAGTAATATTATAAGTTGTGTCAATTATAATTTTAGGATAACTATGTTATTGTTGGAGAAGGTATGGACCGAATCTCATTAATTAAATATGCTCACTTAATTATTGAAATATCTTTCACTCATACCGATATAAGCGGTATAAGGCAACCAAGGGAAGGGAATCTATTATATGGGGTCCTTGAGTGAAGGTGGAATAAGGGAACAGATTTCATCCATTTTAGACATCAAACAACGTTGTGTTAATACTAACGTTCTTACTTAAATTTATTGAAACATCGGAAACTGAGGCAACTGGATGTACTTTTCACCTTTTAAAGATCTCGTGCCAAAATATTGGTTTTTAAGATAATAAGCATACTGATATAATATATAGCACATTATTTAAGACTTCAATCTTTCAAATCTTATTCATAAACCTTAGTTTCTTATTTTATTGAATATCTTCCTACTTAAATAAAATAATGGCATTTAAAGATAAAGTATCTAATAAATATCAAATTCAATTGATATCGCTCTCGTTTGGTCCGATGCTTCCTCTGTGATTCAAAAATCACATAAAAGGTTTTGTGTTGCAAACAGACTTCAACATTCTAGCTACTTGATGTGATAGGAATGATATGTATATCTCTGGTACTTAACTATGATTTATAATAAAGATTGTTGAGAGTAACAGGGCTTTTCGATGTAATTCTGTATTAAATTTTTCACCATATACCATAATAGTCGTTTACTCTATTATCCACACTTGCTAGTCATTAAGATCTTCAAAATTCATCAATTTGCAGTTCAATCTAGCTTGATTCTCAGTTGCAGGCAGTTTATACCCTTACAATTAAAATCATATAAACCCCAATTTGAACAAATTTGTCATTTGGGAATGACTCGTGTAACAAGTAATATTATTTTTCAACGAATGGAATGAGTGAATTATTTTGGTTAACAATGAGTCTCTCGGTGCAATCTAAAATATCTACTGAATATTTATTTGCTTGCTGTTCATATCCCCATATTTTCAGCTCTAATGATGAATATAAATGAAGAAAGAACAAAAAAAAAAAAAGAACATTTAAGTTTCCAAAATGATAATCCTCGAGCAGTCGAAATATTAACTTATGTTAACTTTCCCACAGACGGTATTTTGTATATACCTAGATGTTATAACTAAACCTAAAGTTAAGATACAAAACGGTTATTCGGTACAGGGCATCGGAGAGTGAAAGCACATCTCTGAATAAAATCAGTCTAACTCCCAACCCTTAATATAACGGTATCTGCAGTTTCTTTTCCTACATATACCCTTTGGTTGAGGTAATATCTGATTATATCTCAAAATCAATAATATATCTCAATTAAATTAAAGACTTAAGCGATAATATAGTAACCATAAAATACTCCATTATAAATTTATGTCACTTGGCCAACTTGGTCCTTACTTGCTCTGCTTAACTCCAATACCATTAATCCATTGTGATATTTTTAACATTGCTATAGGTGTGTATAAGTTTGGAAAATATGAAAAAGAAAATGATACTATTGAGGCAACAATTCAATGGCATTTTACACATACAATATTTTCGCATCCACAATAAGGAGAACTATTACCGCGATATAAGGGCCACGTACAAAGAGAAAAAAACACCAATAAATAAATATTGTTGAATAGGTTTCAAGCAAAAAAATAATGCGGCACAACAATAACCAAATCAGTTTCCAAGAGTATTTCAAATCCTTTGGCACGCATTCACGTGCGGACGGTTTTTAAAATGTATTTAGAGAAAAATCTACAACTTGGCCGTCATCCCGTTAGTTGGCTAGTAAACATACTAATCCAGGGCAAAATGCCTGTGTGCGATACAGTGTATTGCAATTCTCAAAAACTGTGTTTACTTCACAGGGCGATGTTTTCAATACCCTATAACACCTTTTCTCTAGTGGGATTTCAAACTCTTACATTTCGCCTTAATTTAGCACATTTTAAAAGGTGTTTAAAACATAGCACTTATAAACTCGTACCGAACAAAATAAAATTATTAAATTAAATTTTTTGTATAATGAGTTTTTGGTTAGCCTCAAAATATACTGGTTCAATGATAATAATGCTGGTATTCCCTGGGGACCTAAATTATTGTAATTAATTCGATCATGGGACTAGGGGTATTGTAATAAACGTAATTTGATTTCTGGAATAAAGGTTCTAAGTGAACCATTACAAAAGTCCACTTCGTAGAGCAGAGTGTTATCGAGCTGGGCAACGCGGATATAAGGGCCGTCGAATACATAGTTCTTGGTAGTTTTTGTAGGTTTTAGGTGACAATTGCATCTTAACCAGAGGACATAACGGTAACCCACGCTCTTACAGAGTTTCATTTGTAATTTTTCCATACGTTTTATTGGGGTGTTGGTGAAATGACAACAAATTACGATACCGTATTCCAAAACTGGAAGAACCAGAGATGAAAAAAAGCGTAGTAATCAGTTGGGAATCGTGAAATCCTTGGTAGTTCTAGTTATAAAACCTAACACTTTCAAAGCCTGGAGATCTTATCTTATCTTATCTTAGAAAGTATGACCAATATCGTTTACAAAAAAATTGAAGAGAGTTGGACCCAGATGTGATCTTTGGGTCACTCCTCGAATTTGGTAAATAGACGCCCATCAACTTTAACTTGAAATTGCTTTCCAATTAGATATGAGTGGACCCAACACAGTGCGTTAGTTTGAATGCCGTATCTGCTTAGTTTATTTAGAAGGATACTATGGTCCACCCTTTCAAATGCTTTGCCGTGTCCGTGTAGACGATATGAACTCCTTACCCGCAGCATATTAACATAAATGAACAAGCTGAAGGTAGTGGACTTCCTACTGACGACACCGTACTGTTTGCTGGTGATAATATTCTTAAAGAATGCAGCGAATTGAGAAAAAAATATATTTTCGAAGAGTTTTGACGGAGCAGATTGTATATAAATTGGCCTATAGTTGGAGATATCAAACCTTGGACCATCCTTGTGAATAGGACAGACGTAGGAAGATTTCCAAGTAGCTGGGAATGTACCATTTTGGAGTAAAAAGCTTAATATTTGTGTGAGATGTTCACTGAGGCTGGTACCGCAATTTTAGTGGAAGATATTTGGCTAGCCATCCGGACTAGCGCCCTTTCTCGTATTCAGAGACAGCTCACTAATGGCAGCAAAGAGAATCTTGATTGCACACACTCTTGAAGAAGGATGCACACATATCGCTAATCTCGATGCCCGAGTCTGCCAGGACATAGTGGATGGAATATCACTATTGCTTTTTCTTTTTTTTTGAAAAATTTCCAAAATACACATAGAATATAGAGCTTTATTCATTCTCGCCTAAGTTCGCTAAATTTTATATAATTTAGTTTGATTGATTTTCTTATAGGTGGAGTGTTTTATGTTTTAATTCATTAATAAACCAGTAAGGAAAATGACTAGGTTTTTGTGTATGAACTGGAACATAAATTGAGATACCTTCCTGAATTATGTCATAGAAGACTCTGATTTTGTTGTCTAGGAAAAGTGATTAATACAGATTAGACCAATGGATGTCTGCACGACGTTCGATATTACTTGTGGAACTACTTCTAACTTTCTTAACGAATATTAAATGAGTCGTCTAAAAGTTCCCCAGCATGGATGGCTGGGCGGAGCCATGATTCAGTGATGCATAAAGCATCAATACTGCTGATTGCTGTCGCTGTTAGAAAACTGCCGAATTTGGTGCGTAGTTCTCTCACGGTCTGTTAATGAATTTTTTCTTTTGATTGAGCGGACGAAAATTCTTTCCAACTAGTTTCGAAACACCGTTAACATATCTTATTGTTTTAGAAGTATCGCTATTTTTCACCAGTGTATCTAGCTGAGAGCAGAGGTTCTTGAGATGTGTCAGCTTAGCAGTAAGATCAGATTTAAAAATCACTTTGGCAGATCCATCGACAGGTTTCGGCGGTTCAAACTTTGGTATTGTACGAGCAACAGAAGAAGGTGGAGCCTTAACTAGTAGTGACCTAGGCGACAAAGTTTAAAACTGTGTATATTTGAAAATAAATCAGGAGACAGTATAGTCTGGATGACGGTTCTACCCTCATAGAGATGGTCTTTACCGTCTGCTTCTTAGATTATTTAATATTCAGCATAAACAAATTCGACTTACGTGTTTGTTCTGATGAGTTAAGTTTGTGACATCCTTCCTAACATCTATGATTTTCATTTCTATGGCCGACTTAAGACAGTTGAATTTATTTTCAAATGACGTGGTGAGCTTTAAACATTGGTCGTCGAGCAGACATTTAGGCATATTCATGGTAATGCTATCATCGTCGTCACTTTCAGTGTGACGACACTAACTTTCAAATTGCAGGAATCACATTTCCAAAGAAAACATTTTGATTTTATTTTATATGCTAGCTTGGTGAATACAGTTCTAATAAGTCGTGCTCATTTGGAGTAAGTCCATAGACGACAATTATGTACTAAGGACACTAGTGAATTTAGCATTGACGGCTGTATTACAATACAAACGCCACAAGTATGTGGCGACTATGTGTTTCTTTTGGGAAGCAAAATGAAATAGAAAATTGCGAAAAGTTAGAAAATTTATTTTATATAATTATTTTTTTCTCATGGATTAAATATATTTCCTTTGTAAATTTTGATCCTAGTATTTTTATTTAAATTGTTCTAATTGTTAATTTGAATTCAGTATAGCGCAGAAGTGTATGCGGTTCAAGAAAAATCGCACATGCATTTGCCGTATAATGATGAAATCAATTAATTTGACAATTCGACGACGAAGAATAGTGATGTTATATAGAGAGACTAAAAAACGTGCTTTCTTTGCGTATTTAAATAATTCTTTTTATTGAACTTACTGCTTTGAGCAGCACTTTTGACCATAATTAAATAGTATTTGAATATCCGTTGATCCTTCCTTTCCGTATACCATATGTATGTATTTACAAGGACTAAGGAAACATGTCCAATCAAATTTATCAGTACATAATTTGACCGACATATTCGACATAAATTCCATTAGAATTAGACATTCTCATTTTAAAGGGAAACATTTATATATACAAGTAATATTTTTAAACTATACGATTTAATTTTATATTTATTAACAATTGTATGCTTAATTTACATTATTTCATTTGAATGTTTGCTTAAGAACTAAACTAAACTCTCGATAACAACTTCTACCTTGATTGATTTTACTCATATTGTATGAGAGCGTATTAGAGATATTTATTATTTGAGTGAGTGTAGCAAGGTCACTCCTCCCATCTAAAAATATTGCAATGTCCTCATTGCAGATTTTTGTTTTTATTATTTACAAAATTTGTAGAATTAAAAAAAAAAATTAACAAATTCATATAATTCTCAATAATATTACTAAATGCTTTAACCCATTGGTTTTTTTTTGTTTTTACAAAATACTTAAAACTATTAATTATAAACATAAATCAGCTATACATATTTTTTCTTTCTTTTAAATTGGCTTTTATATTTTCTTACTTTCCTGTTTGTAAACTTTACTACATGATGTTCCCCATCAGATTCAGTTTGAACAAGCCGCACTTTTTTATAAGGGTTACTAATTTTATCCAATCTTTTCCTAGAGGTTTCGGCGCTAACAAAATTCGTATCTATTTCTTTTTCTTGTCGGTTTTGATTTATGTTATTTATCCTTCTTCTTTTAATTAATTAGGGATTGGTTTTTGGATGTTTTCTATTAAAAAATATATTATACGGACTTTCACCTGTAGTGGAATTAGAAATAATATGGTTGTAGGTAAATAATGCTTGTTCAATTTGAAGGTATTTCAACTCTTTATCCCCAGAACTACAAATAATTCGCAATTTTTCATTCATTGTTTTATGAAACCGCTCAATGTCACCAATACCAGTTTTCCCAGTTGTGACTTCGACTGCTATATTCAATTGTTGACACCACTGCTTTATGCTAACATTATTGATACCTTGGTCCTGGCCTATTTTTAATATCTTCGGAGGTCCCATAAAATTAAAAATCTTTAGGAGGGCTTTCTTAGTTTCTAACCAATTTAAAGCTGATACTTTTTCAGCTGTCGCAAATTTGGAAAACAAATCAATACATGTTAGATAATTTTCATCATCCCATTTCCAAAAGTCTACTACAAACTTTTCTCGAGTCTCATACACAGGAGGCGTAACTTTAAATGGTAATTTGTTCGAGATGTGGTCGTTTTTGCAATAGTTGCATAACTCACATTCATTAATTTATTTAGATATCTCTTTAAGGTAATTAGGGTAATAGTATTTTTGCTTGAAACAGTTTGCTACTTTTTCGATTCCTTGATGCAGTCCTTCGAGGTGAATTTCTAATATTTTGGATTTGAAGGCAGAATAATCTTCAATATTTTCTAATTCCTTCATCGTTCGGTAAATTTTAAATCTGTTTGAAGTAATCAGAGTTTTATAAATGTTTTGAAATTGTACAAAGTCGTCGTCATCGGTCATAAGTATTGTTGTATTTTAACAAATGAGTTTTAATTAAGTCCTTTATATATTCAGTTGTTAGTTCCGTATAATATATAGTAGTAAAATTGTTAGAAAATATTTTGCATGTGTTAGTACAATTTTGGTTAGATCTTATTAGCTTAATTTGGTTTTTGAATAAGTTCAATGGCCTTTCGGCAATTCTAATAAACTCGCCGGAGTCTTCGTCAGCGGAATGGATTGTGGCTACATTCGAAGCAGTTTCTTCATTAACGTTACATTCTTTAATTCTAACCCGAGATAGCGCATCGGCAACATTATTTTCTTTACCTGGAATGTATTTAATATCAAAATCGTATTCATTCAACCTAATCTTCCACCGTTGCAGTTTTGCATTTGGCTCTTTTAAATTATGTAACCATTGCAGAGGGCGATGATCACTATTTATTAAGAATTTTCTGCCGTATAAATACGGTCTAAAGTATTTCGTAGCCCATACCATTGCCAAGAGCTATTTTTCTGTTGTCGAATAATTCAACTCATGTTCATTAAGTGTACGGCTGGTGAAACAGATCGGATGCCCATTTTGGCTTAACACTGCTCCTAATGCTACATTAGAGGCGTCTGTCGTTAACGTAAATAACTTCTCGTAATTTGGATACGCCAGGATCGGCTCTTTTGTTATTAATAACTTAATAGTTTCTATGGCTCTGATAAATTCTTTATCTGAACTATTCACCACATTGCCTTTCTTTAAGCAATTCGTTAAAGGTTTTGTTATTTTTGAAAAATTTTGAATAAATTTACGGTAAAATCCCGCTAAAACCCAAAAATTGTTTTATTTCCTTTTCCGTTTTGAGAATTGGATAATTTAAAATTGCCACGACTTTATTTGGATTTGGTTTTATGCCAGTAGGGGTAATAACATGGCCAAGAAACTCGGTTTCTTGTTTTAAAAATTCGCTTTTGTCCGGCTGTACTTTTAGACTCGCTTCAGCTAATCTTTGAAACACATTATCGAGCGATTCGATGTGCTCTTGCAGAGATGTACTGAAAACTACTATGTCATCTAAATAAACCATGCAATCTTTCCCAATTAGACCTTCCAAAACTGTATTCATGAGCCTTTGGAAAGTGGCTGGTGCATTTTTTAAACCGAATGGCATTCTCAAAAATTCGAAGTGGCCATTTTAAGTAGAAAAAGCGGTTTTTTGTCTATCAAATATAATAATTTTACGCTATTCTTAAATTTTATATTACTTATTTCCAAAATAAGAGTGGACACAGGTGTATGTTCGCCAAATTCATCAATGAGCACTTGTCGTAGTGTTGTCCAATCACATGGTTGCTCCCGGCTTACAATATCCAGAGCAGAATCTCTTAGAGTGCAGGTAATGCAGTTGAAATAAAATGCAGCCTCTTCTAAAGAGATTGTTGTGTACCGAGGTACAATGCTGTCGATGCTGCCGATGTACAACGCTAAGTAGTTTATGTTGCCGTCAAACGGTTGAATCAGCCTAATGGTTTGCATGACGAGGTCGCGCTTATCTTTTCCTTCAGTCATTATTGTTTCTTTATTTATACTAAGGGAGCTAAATTTTTTGTCTACAACTTCTAACTCTTTTTCGACGCTGTTCATTTATTAGAGCAGTGTATAGGTTAAGTTAAATTATTGATTTATTATTATATTGATTTACTGCCGTCGCTTCCGACCACCTTCCGCACTCAATGGACAAGGTCTTCGACCTAAATTTACAGCCCACCCATTTGTGCTTGCAATTATGCTTGTAGTTGTAATTATAAATAAATATAGTTTTAAAAAACTAAAAAACACAATCTTATACCACTTCAAACTAAAAAGGAAAAATAATTCCTTATATAAACTGACATAAATATTGACCGAAAAATATTTGTATAATTGTGAGAAAAGTGTGATGTGCTCGATCTACGAAAAATATGGCACAAACCATTCCGCTTTTCTGACAATTAAACAAATATTTTTTGGTCAATATTTCTCTTAGTTTATATAGGGAATTATTTTTCACTTTTTAGTTGGAAGTGGTTTAAAAACGTGTTTTTTAGTTTTTTAAAACTATATTTATTTTTCACTTTTTAGTTTAATGTGCTTTAAAAGCATGTTTTTGGTATAATACCCTTCGAATTAAATTTTTGCACACTCTGAACTTTACAAAATGCTTATTATTTTGTTTCATATATGTTAGGACACAGGAGCTCACCGCGTCACAAGCTTGCTATAGTACGATTCGCTGGATAACTGCCTGACAGCAGAGAAATACTCACGTTAAATACTGAAGCAGAAAATAAAAGCGTAATACTAAAAGAAAGTGTGGCGTTGTGAGAATATACTGCGGGAGATTTACTGCCGTCGCTTCCGACCACCTTCCACACTCAATGGACAAGGTCTTCGACCTATATTTACAGCCCACCCATTTGTACTTGCAATTATGCTTGTAGTTGTAATTATAAATAAATATAGTTTTAAAATACTAAAAAACACGCTCTTATACCACTTCAAACTAAAAAGGAAAAATAATTCCTTATATAAACTGACATAAATATTGACCGAAAAATATTTGTATAATTGTGAGAAAAGTGTGATGTGCTCGATATACGAAAAATATGGCACAAACCATTCCGCTTTTCTGACAATTAAACAAATATTTTTTGGTCAATATGGGGTGTGGGCGGGGCTATCATCAGATTGCATCCATTTTTACAGTCTCGGTAGGATTGCTCATAAGTCCTAAGCGAATTTGGTTATTTTAGCTTGAATCGTTTGAGGGATATGAACATTTAACCTTTTAGGGGGCGGGGGCAGTCCCATCCGATTCCACCCGTCTGCAATACCAACACCTCTTGAGTGCCAGGGAACACGTGTACCAAATTTCATTACGATATCTCAATTTTAACTCAAGTTACAGCTTACACAGACAGACGGACGGACAGACGCTGCTAAAGTATTAGCCATTATGACGCCCATTGACGTCCAGGGAGAAAAACTCGAGCCATTTATATCAGCACCTAAAACAGTATCGACATAGACAGAGAAGAGAAACAAGAGCATCAAAATGTGGCACCAGCGGAGGCAATAGTCATCCAAAGCTACAACGCTGGACCCACAGACTGATACCGAACATCCAATCATGGGTAGACCGACGACATGGGGGATTGAATTTCCAACTGACTGAAATACTTAGTGGACATGAGCCATAGATTCCGCAACGACATTGGTGTATAGAGGATTTCACACATGTATTGTTTTATTACCCTCGTTTTTTAAATACAAGGGAAAAACTAATAACTACACTCGGTCGAAGTTTTACGGTGGAAATTTTACGACACTCATGTGTCGGTCCACTGAGAAATGGAAAGCTGTCAGCTTTCATAATGATAAAACTGAGTTTTTTTCAACAGATTAGGCGTCCGTCAGTCCGCAAAATAGAGGAAATTAAAATATTGTATCTTAACACTCACGAAGTAATATTTAACCGGTGGTTCCGTGGGATATTCTTAAGTTTGGATTGAAAGTTTAACAGCTGTTGTTCATATGTGTATATCGAAACATACATATTTAGTACAAAACAGGACTCTGAATGTTAGAGTGTAACTACAATATTTAAAATTAATATATCAACCTACTTAAAAATTCTTTGCTTTAACAAATGCAAGTTCCCAATTCCTCATTCTTGCTAAATCATTGCTCATAACTTTCCAAGCAAATGGATCTGTGGTGGAGTGAGTGCATACAAATAAGGCCTTAAAAAGGTATATTTGCTTGTGTATACAGAGCGAGTTTTCATTACTCGTAAGTGTTATGCCAGAAAAATGTGTACATTCATTTAGTCATGACTTCAATGTGACATTCACACATAAATGCTTCAGACTTCAAGGAAATCATGTATATGACTTCAAAGAAATCATGTATGCTCACGTCATATGAAATGCAATAAGTTTAGTGGAGAGGGAAAAAACGATACATAATAATAACAAGTAAGGAAGAGCTAAGTTTGGGTATAACCGAACATTTCATACTCTTGCAACTTGCAAGGAACACCTTCAGATTTTAGCAAAACCTTATATCAAACTAAGAAAAGTATTGCCGTGATTTCATTCATTTAAGGAAAGAGTATACTATTAATAATAGAAAAAGATTATATTTGAATTTCATTAAGGTTTCTTACATACTTACCGATAGATGCAGTATAAAGTGAACCGGAGGTTCGAAAATATGTATGTTTGGTATATGAGGTGTATTCAAAGGAAAAGGTGAATTTTGATTTTTGGCGGGTTGTGTACATTCGATTATCGATTTTTTGTTTTTGTTATAATTGGAAACATATGTTTATCATGTGCTTGCATTAAAAGCCAACTTCGATTAGTAGTTTGTTTTTGACAACAGAAAAGGTTAGTCACGTTTTTATGTGCTCTTCGATTCTTGAAATTCGAAAGAAATGGATCAAAGAATATGTATTAAATTTTGTGGTAAAAATGGAATGAAGTGTTGACTGTGTTTGTTTCGAAAGTGCTAAATTTTGAGCAAAAGCAATGTCGAATTAGTATCGCTTAGGAGTTGTTGAATGACGTCAACAATGATCCAACCACCGTATTCATCAGATTTGGCTCCCCGCGACTTTTTCCTATTCCCAAAACTAAGAAAGAGCTGATGGCCAACCGAAAAGCGCATTTCAGAAGTGATTCGAGGATTGGAAAAACGTTGGCACAAGTATATTATATCCAAAGGGGATTACTTTGAAGGGGACAAAATAGATATTGATCAAAATTCACCTTTTCCTTTGAACACACTTTGTTTGGGGGCTAAGCCAAGTATTGACCTGCTTTTAACCATTTTTGGCCCAAATTATAGTGCGATTTCGACAATTTTTGCACATATGATGAAATACACTATTTGTGCAAAGTTTGATTATGATAACTTTATTGATGTTTGATTTGTATATTGTAAAGTGAGAGAATCAGACGGAACTTAAAAATTTGTTATATGGGAATTAGGCGTGATTGTCATCCGCCCATTTTTGAAGTGTCTAATAGGAATGTTGCATAACCTCATACACCAAATTTAGTTGAAATCGGTATCAGCAAGTTAGGTTGATATATCTTAAGCGGTTTGGAAGATATGTTCATGAAATTATTTAGAGGCAGAGCAATGCTTTTAAAAAGTTTTTATACCACAGGTATCCCTAGATACTGCGATTTCCTCTACCAAATTACAATTTTGCACTTTAGTTTTCGGATTAATTATGGCTCTTTAAAAGTTTTCGTTTAATAACATTTTTTGGGCGTGGAAATGGTCCAATTCCGCCCATATTCAATACCAACTTGGGGACTAAGGTATCTGTGTAAAAAGTTTTATCAAGTTATGTATCTCAATTTTTACTCAAGTTATCGCTTGCACCGACAGACGGACAGACAGACTGTCACCCGTATTTCAACTCGTCTCGTCGTCCTGATCATTTGTATATACATAACCCTATATCTATCTCGATAAGTTTTAGGTGATACAAACAACCGTTAGGTAAACATAACTATTATATTCTGTAGCAACATGTTGAAAGAGTATAATAACTTATATTGAATTACACTTTGAATTTGGTTACATCTGATAGCAAAAAATTTAAAATGTGTAATTGGAAATATGTAGTCAATTGTAATCAAACAAAAACCTGATTTCGATTTTTTTGATGATACGTTGTTTTACATTTCAGGTGACGGTAAATATCGGTTGTTTTTTAGACGTGTGGTTTTCAATAAGGCACAACTTTTTTCGGAATTGGTATGTTCGACAGCTGTTTTGTTTGGTTTGCCATTTCATAATGCACAGATTTACTCCGGAACAACGTTTGCAAATTTATTATTAAAACAATGGTTCGGTCCCCTCTACGCATCGCGTCCTGCGTTCAATAGTCGGTCGACATAATCGCTCAGCATAGTCGGTAATTTACACATTTACTCTAGTTGATAATACGCATCCTCAGATACGCCATACAGTGCGCACCGAAGACTCTATTGTTGCTGTGGAGCAGAGTATCAAAGAATACCTGAATGAGTCCATCCACGATCGCGCGCAATAATTGGAGCTGTACCCATACACTTTATGGAAGATTTTGCGGAAGGATCTTGGTTTGCGGGGTTCAAAATAGATTCGGTGACCAATATAAATTTATAATAAAGCTAAATCTTTGACTATTAATTATATGTGTTTTATTTCTTTTTGACAACTACTTGTCTAAAGAACACCCTTTACCTAAAATATTAATATAAATATACCTGCATGCATGTATGCATGTTCAATTATATACAATACAATTTATTTCACAACAGACATAAGTACCTATATCAAACATTTTCCATTTTCACTAACTTCATTTCAAATATACCTGCATGCATGTATGCATGTTCAATTATATACAATACAATTTATTTCACAACAGACATAAGTACCTATATCAAACATTTTCCATTTTCACTAACTTCATTTTGTTTTTTTATCATGAATCATAGAAAGCATTAGGCCATATTTATTCCCGAAAACTGTGTTCTTCAAAAACACGTAAGTACAGTAAAAACTCTTATAAACGGGCATGGATGGCCACCAACAACTGGACCCCTTATGCCAACTTCATATTAATGGTTTCATATTTAAAATGCAAAATGTTCTTAAATGGACGAAATTCGGTACGAATAAAACATAAACACTTTTAAAATTGAACTGCGCTTGCATAAATGACTCTTTCCGCTTAGCTCGAAACTCGTGTGCTTGTACTTTGTCCGTGTCCGTTTACCAGAAAGCTTATATTTGGTTAAGAACGTTCTATAGAAAAATATCAAAATTTTGTGGCCGCAAGAATATATTCACTAATAAGAGATGGGAGTTTACACTTTACTTCAGATACATAGAGTCTTTCAGATATCTAACTATATTTCACACTCCTTTCGAGAGCATTTCTTTATTCAGTTCTAGCTGAACTTGAGTCTTCTTTTTATAATATTAAAAATTCTATGACAAAAGTTTCAAGTACTTTGATTATACATAAGATTTGCAAATAATTAAATTGATTGCCATTAACTAAAAAAGAAAGAAATTCGTAGTTAAACTCAAACTGAGACTGTTTATTACTGTCTTCTCTACAGGTTTAGTACTTTTGATATTTGTTTAAATGATTTCTTCTGTTTAAGTTATCATTAAGTAATCAGTCTGAAAGTCACTGTAGCTGAATGACAATACTATGTTTATGTCACAACAATATTTTTTATGGAAAATTTCTGTCAGTACTAAACGGGCTCAGCGCTAGGCGCAGTAATGATTCGTAAGTAGTTTGCAGGAATAAGTCATATGAGCACCGATGAACCAGAAGAACCCAACGGATGCTGAACTGAAGCTGCTTCAGTCAAAAACATCAAAGTATCGACAAAATTCGTTGGGACGATTGATTGTAAGAAGAGATCGATCGAAATGCCTGGTAGCAACCTGTTGAAAATATCATTGAGTTCCTGAAGATTTTGGAAATTAAAATTTACCGTGTGTGCTTCTCCATGTCACAAACGAATGAAAAATACACAAAATAGCAAGAAATATATAGAGTACATAAGTTTATGTATGGTATATTACACTGTTCTACAATGGTTTTGTTGCCCTTGATATAAGATCGATTTTGAATATATATGTGCTTACAGTTCATGAAACTATCAATGGTTTTGCAAGATTTGCTCTCGTTTTTTTTTAATCTTCATTTCCATTTTACAATACAAAAATCATAAAACTTGCAACCAAATAACATATGTATTGTATTTATTATGTCAGTTTTGTTTCAAAAACTTCTAGATCCTGATTGGATCTTTCTCTCTGACACTCGCGATAATATCCAAAATTATCGTAAAATGTATCCATTTGATTACGGAAATAGTTAAATTTACTCCTAGAGTATGACAGTTTGCCAGCATATTTCCCACAATTTCTTTATAATGTGGTACTTAATGGTTATCTAGAAAATTTTCGATGATCAACATAAAACTCTTCCATGATTCACTTTCCAGAACAGTCGTAACTTTGTTAAAATCTGTATCTTTCATTTCTTTGCTGCATCGAATATTCCACTTTTAAGCTTTTCCACACTAAGTTCGGAAATTTTCTACAAATTTCACTAAAAGAATATCCTTCCAAGTCTAATGCTTTAACAAATTGTTTTATCATTCCTAACTTGCCCACGTATCACTGAGTTCATTTTGGGAAAATAACTTTTGTAGACTGTACCGATATCTGGGAATTTTGGACATCATTGTTTCTGAGTGCAAATTACTTTGAAAACGAAAGCTAAATTTTAATTGAGTAAAACAGAACATTTTATATACTGTACTTCTAGATATCTCCACAATTGATTTTTAATAAAACCTTAAAACTTTCCACATCATTTTTCGCGTAATTTCGGTAAGGAGCCTGAGGGTGAAGATCACGTGATTTTTGTATGCACAAAAAAGATGCGCAGAACCCTAATCATGACTAGAAAACTAAATTTTTATTAGTAAGAAGTCGATAAAGTATAAAGGCAGATGGAAATTTGGGAAGAACGCGCATACATACATACATATGTAAGTGACCGACTCGAAGAAATTCTTGTATGAGTACGAAAAGAAATCAAAAGTAAACACTTAAAAAATTTTTCAACTACAGAAATAAATGCTGTAAATAAATCTGTATCGCTTTTTTGTTGTTTGCTCATAAATAATAATAAATGCTGTCAAAAAATTACAATTGAAATTCGTTTTTAATACTTTCAGATAGCACAATTTCAACAATAGCCCTAAATATATTCGTATTTATTGCTTCGGTTTCATATTGTTCTCCTCAAAGTTGCGGTAAAGCAGGGCTTATACAGTTTGCATAATACGCACAATGCATATTGTAACTAATTTTGTGATTTTCATTTTTGATGGCCTTAGCAAATATTTTCAAGTTGCAAATTTGAATTTTTTCGAACTGTTACTAATGAAAAACAATAAAGCTGCATAATCCTTCATGATTTATAGTGCAAACATTTATTGTTTACGGAGCACCGAAAGAAGTGAAAAAGGAGAAAACACAAAATTAGATTTGCAGAACAATTTATGCACCCTAATATCTATGTACCTTTTACAACGCAATTTAAAATGCAAAGAACACAAGCACATTGCTACAAAGCACACAAAAGCAATGAAATATTAAGAAGTAAGGAAGGGCTAAGTTCAGATGTAACCGAACATTTTATACTCTCGAAAAGTCAAATGGTATACTCGTTTGAGATTTCTTTGTAGATTGACTGATATTTTCGGTAGAAGATCAATTATAGGGACTGGGATTCACATATTTAGTAACTGTTCAAGCCCAGTTTTGGTTCGATTTAGAAAATTTTTGGTCACAAGGTGGCATACCTTAAACGTATTATTCACGCAAAGTTTTACCCCGATATAATCATTGTTGCTTGCTATGCATAGTGGAACGTGAAAGAATCAGATTAAATTGAAAATTTTGCTATATGGGAAATAGACGTGGTTGTAGTCCGATTTCGCCCATTTTCGCACTACAACATACAATAGAAATATGAAAAGAACGTTATGCACCGAATTTGGTTGAAATCGGTTAAGCAGATCCCAAGATATGGGTTTTCACCTAAAAGTGGGCGGTGCGACGCCCACTGACTAATTTTGAACACGGTTCTTATAAAGTCATTTCATACCATCACAGATATAAAATTTAATGTCGCTTTTAGTATTTTTTAACAGTACCGTTATATGGGGAGTGGGCCAGCTTGTCACCCGATTTCACCCATTTCCACACCGTCAATAGAGGTACCAAACACATTTGCTCCCAGTGAGTTTGGTTATTATAGCTTTAGCGGTTTAGGAGATAAGCACATTGAACTTATAAGGGGCGGTACCACGCCCACTTTTTAAAAAAAAATTTTACTGCAGATGCCCCTCCCTAATGTGATCCTTTGTACCAAATAGCAGTCTTGTATCGTATTGCGGAGCTTAGTTATGGCAATTTATTTGTTTTTGATTAATGGCGTTTTGTGGGCGTGGCAGTCGGAATTCAACTCGTCTCTTCATCCTGATCATTTATATATATATAACCCTATATCTAACTCGATTAGCTTTATGTGATACAAACAACCGCTAGGTGAACAAAACTATTATACTCTGTAGCAACAAGTTGCGAGTGTATAAAAATGTAAAGGGAAAAACTCAATAACACAGTAAATACCAAATGAAATTACTTGTAAGCCAAACTAAGATTTAGAATAACATTTCCAAGTTAAATGCATTAAACACAGATGGCATTAAATTTCAATACAACCAAAATTATATTCATTAGTCTCGTTATCGGTAGCGATTAAATTTTACTATACATTGTTTCTCAAAAAGAACTCACCTGGAGTCGTGACCATCGCAACTGCCTTCTTGTACCCGCAATGCATACAATTCCTGTGAGAAAAGCTGCAATCATGAAATTAAAATAAAAACATCAAACCAAATCAGAGAAAATTGCAAATAAGAGAACAGTAGGTTCTAAGAACGAGTACATAAAAAAACAAACACACAAATATAACATAAACAAGTAAGGAAGGGCTAAGTTCGGATGTAACCGAACATTTTATACTCTCGCAAAGTCAAATGGTATACTCGTTTTAGATTTCTTTGTGGATTGACTGATATTTATGGTAGAAGGTCAACTATAGGCACTGGGGTCCACATATTTAGTACTTAGGGGTTTGAACAGTTTTGGTTCGATTTAGACAATTTTTGGCCGCAAGGTGGCATACTTTAATTGCATTATTCATGCACAGTTTTACCCCGATATAATTATTGTTACCTGATTTGCATAGTGGAAAGTGAAAACATCAGATGGAATTGAAAAAGGTGTAATATGGGAAATAGGCGTGGTTGTAGTCCAATTTCGCCCATTTTCGCACTATGACATAGAAACATGAAAAGAACGTTACGCACCGAATTTGGTTGAAGTAGGAAGTTTAAGCAGATCTCAAGATATGGGTTTTCACCTAAAAGTGGGCTGTGCCACGCCCGCTGTCTAATTTTGAACGCGGTTCCTATAAAATCATCTTATACCATCTCAGAGATAAAATTTAATGTCTCTGGCGTGTTTAGTGCTTGATTTATCGCGCTTTTAGTAGTTTTTAACAGTACCGTTATATGGGGAGTGGGCGGAGTTGCCACCCGATTTTCACACCGTCAGTAGAAGTGCTAAAAACATTTGCTTCTAGTGAATTTTGTTATTATAGCATTAGCAGTTTAGGAGATATGCACATTAAACCTATTAGAGGCGGGACCACGCCCACTTTTTAAAAAAAGTTTTAACTGCAGATGCCCTTCCCTAATGTGATCCTGTGTACCAAATAACAGTCTTGTATCTTATTGCGGAGCTTAGTTATGGCAAGTTATTTGTTTTTGATTAATGGCGTTTTGTGGGCGTGGCAGTGGTCCGATTACGCCCATCTGCAATACCAACCGTCTCACGGTACCATGAAATATGTCTACCAAGTTTCATAAAGATATCTCAATTTGTACTCAAGTTAGAGCTTGCACGGACGGACGGACAGACGGACAGACAGTCACCCGGATTTCAACTCGTCTCTTCATCCTGATCATTTATATATATATAACCCTATATCTAACTCGATTAGTTTTAGGTGATACAAACAACCGTTAGGTGAACAAAACTATTATACTCTGTAGCAACAGGTTGCGAGAGTATAAAAATGTATATTTGGTTATTAAACTTCCTTTAATTTATTTCAATATTGTTATGTATCATGGAAGAGTAACTTACATAAATTCAATTGTTTATCAAAAAAAAATTCCCATATACAACATAAGCTATTTTTCCATACGAATATATACCAAATACAAACGTGTTTGAGTTATCTTTCTTTCCATATTATTTATTTATTTTTCAATGCGTAAGCACTCACCTCTCCGTTTTCTGGCGGATCTCCATTACCGAATGTAGATGCTACTACAATCAACAAAGCCTCATGCTCAATGGAAGAGATATCGTAATCTGACATGCAATAAATCTGAAACAATGGTCGAGAGCTTTAATTGTGATTAAATATATTGAGCAAA
The DNA here is from genome assembly GCF_042242935.1 of Bactrocera oleae. Lineage (NCBI taxonomy): Eukaryota > Metazoa > Arthropoda > Insecta > Diptera > Tephritidae > Bactrocera > Bactrocera oleae. Next base: position 32,136,927 of record NC_091537.1, read on the forward strand.
ATTAATAATGATTATCAAAGTCTTGCAGCATGTTAAATTTTCGAATTTCGTATATTTCCTTTAATTACAATATATAATATAAAACCAACTTCAATTTTCTGTACATGTTGATTACAAATCATAGTACATCATACAAACCTGGCATAAATAAATAGTCTATTCAATTCTGAAAGTTTTGAGTTTTGGACTAAAGTACTAATTTTAGGTAGAACATATAATTAAATTATCTTAAAAATGGTATGGATATAAAAAGTATGAAACCGTTCCGCCATGTCCACCATAGATAGCTTTCACAAACACGTTTAATAAAATATAGTTTTATAGCCCGATAACTTCAATCCTAATGTGAGCCGTATAACTTTTCGGTTTTCGAAAGTTATCGGAAAGTATTAAATCTATATTATAAAAAAGTATTTGCTTAATTTTATTTGTTGTTACTAACTGGTACTAACGAATATTGATTTAAATAGGTAGACTAAAATTTTATACGGGATAGTTTCAAGGGGTGACCTCAAAGCTACTCTATTATGCCTAAATATACTGGTAAGACCAAGAAAGATTAAGGAACCTCAAAAATAACTCAGAACTTCTTCTCGTACAACGTGTAGTTAAGTTCAAGATATTATCTCACTTATCACTCACCTGTGCATTGAACGCGTGTCCCAATAATTCACATAACTGATTTGCATACTGCTCGGACTTGCCAGTTTCGGTTGCATACAAAACAGTCGCCTTAATACGTTTTGACAAAGCGCGTCCAAATAATTTCGATGTAAATTTCACAGCCCTGTAAATGGAAGAAAAACCGAAATATGTATACATATGCACTGATCATTGCAATTCGACATGTGGTCTATATAAATACTTCAATAACTCTTTTTTAATTTTGAACTTTGGCACACTAATCCTTGGCAGGCAATGGAAAAACTTCTGAATAACATATGATTATATATGAAATATATATGATTATAAAGTTTAAAGTCATTACTCTTTCGCTTAATCTTGTAGATCCCTATGTAGCATCAAGTTAAACTGAACAATATATATGAATCGTAAGCCAAGTATGTTAAAAACTTTCATTCTAGTTGTCTTATAGCATGTTTTGGATGAAGTAAATATGTATCACTAAATAATTTTATGACTATTATACACGTTATTGGACTCTCTGTTTTTTGTCCAACCGCCAATTTCTATAGAGAAAACATTAGAGAACATTAAATACCAATTTGCTATGCCATACCTCACTTAAAATATATTTTATTCTCACCTTAGTATAAATTATTACAGAAACGCGCCATAAAAGAATAAAGAATATATTAAAAGCACTTTTTCTTGATTTTAATCAAAGTTTTCTGTACAAAGACTAGCGTTGGATTGGTCAGTTTGTATAACAACTTTATACAATAGTTGTCCGATTTAGGCGGTCCTGACAAATAAGCAGCTTCTTGGTGAAAAATCTTAAAAACTGAATTCGCGTATATATATAGACGGACAGACGAACATGGCTAATTATAAGCTATCCGATGTTTCCTTCTGGGTGTTACAAACTTCATGACAAACTTAATATACCCTGTTCTGGGTATAATTAAGAAAGAAATATCAAAGCATAATTTTAATAAAATTGCAACTTGAAGAAAAAATTTGATTTCTGATATACATATATATCTACGAGTATGTATTATATGTATGGATAGTATATATCTGATTTTACATACATATGTATTTATATATACATGTATATGTAAACATATGTATCTACTTATATATAATCTTTTTTTTTATATATGCATATATGATTAAATCTACACGCCGGATTTGCATATCGCGTTTAAGGCCAATAGACAACAAAATATTGTAATAACAGTAAAAAACAGCATTCAATAGACCAAGTAAAAAAACTTAAACAGTTACTGAAGCAAATCTATGACAAAGTCAAGTGAAACAAATTGGCCCTGTAGCTACTGCTAGAAAAAGTTTTAAACTTTCAGTTCACACGGAAAGCGAGTTTAAAAGTTTTTCTGTACTTAAATGTACATACATGTAAACTTGTATGCAATTGAAATTTTCAGTAAAGAGCCGTTTTTTCATGAATTTAACCTTAAGCTCTCAAATGTCTTAATTTTGTAACACTTCTGTTGAGAAGCTCAAAGTTAAGATTTCTGAAAAAAACATTAAAGCATGAAAAATATTAGAAGAAAAGAATCGGTAACCTTAAAAATATTATTTTGGTGAGACGTTGGCAGTTTCTGCTGATGCTCATTTTCAGTGAGTGCCATATTTGCATTTTAAGAGACCTGGAAATAATTACAACTTTCCTTAATTTGTGTTTTCAAACGAAACAATCACGGCTTTTTACCTTAAACTGAATTTTATCATATACAACATCAGAAAAATTAAAAGAAAACATCGACTGTCTTTAACATGACAATACTAAATGGCCAGCATAAAAGAACGATAAAAGAATATCTTAATAAAGAAAAGCGCGTTTTAATTTTAATTTAATTTTCTTATAAGCATATCGCAGTCACACAAAGAAATATATTAATTATATTATTGATGCATTAAACCTATTAGGGGGCCACGCCCAATAAATATTATACTGCAGAAGCTTCTCCCAAATGCGATCCGCTGCACCAAATTACAATTTTGTATGTTAATTTACGGATTAGTTATAGTATTTTAGAGAGTTTAGATTAACGGCATTTTTTGGTCGTGGCAATGGTCTCATCGCACAATACTGACCTTCCCAGAACGCCAAGTTTCCTCAAGATATCCGTGCGCTTGCACGGACCTACGAGCGAACGAACGGAAAGGCAGTCAGTTGTGCAAAATTTTCTTGTGGTAACTTTGGTGGGGATTGTTATACATATGTATATACTGAAGAATTAAAATATCATATAAAATTTACGATTGTGGTATATCGAAAGCGTGGTTACAGTTGTTTGGCCATGTGTGCATAAGAATGTCGGGGTAATGTTATTCACCAACTTTAGTTGACATTAGTGCTGCAGTCGTTAGGTTAGGTTGATATAGTTTGCGGAGGCGGATCCATGCCCCTTTTTAAAAAGTTTTAAGCCCCAAATGCATATTAATACTTCGATGCTATGTACCGAACTGCTGTATTGTATCTTAATTTTGACCATAGTTGTAGACCTTTATTGTATTTCTATTAAACGCCTTTTGTGGCCGTGGCAATTGTCCGATTCCGTCCATTCAGGTTGTCAAGGAATACATGTACCAGGTTTTACCGAGATATCAGGTTATCGCTTGCACGGACCAACAGACAGTTACACGGAATTGAGCTCATTCTTCATCCTGATCATGTATGAATACATATATTATATTATATAAGTCTATATCTACCTGTTACAAGAACCATTAGGTGAACAAAACTATTATACTATGTTGCAACATGTTGCCAGAGTTTAACTAAAAAGCAGTAGCGTACTGACTTCGCCGACCATGCTAGTTTGTCGCCGACTGTGAGTCGTATTGTTTCCCTCTTATTCGCTAAAGCAGCCCTGATTTTCATTTGTTGTTAGATTTTCATGCATTGTGCATTGTTGGATGTGCTCCCATTCTGTCATTCTGATTTTGCATCAGACATCTCTTTCGCATGAAAACGTATCTTTGTACAAATGTACATATGTATGTATTAATACTAGCATTTGTTGGTGTACCGTACTTTTACTATCCGGTCGTGTCATTAATGTTGACGAATTTAATTTTTCACATTTTCATAGTGATTTTATTAAAAAAATATATACGAGTATATTCAACAAACGAGCGTTCTCAATCAAAATGCTGACGCTTTGCAATTACACTTATTTGCTTTTAGTGAATTTGCATTTTTTGCACATGTGCGGAACTGTATATGTATACTACCGGCTATATCAGCTATGAATTTCAATTTCACCTGCACCAAACTGATGCTCATTTATTGTCCTTAATATTTGTACAACAACAATACGCAATGGTTTGCTTTGATGTTGGAGCTCGCTTCCAATTTGGTTGTCTGCCTACAAAATATACCTACATACACGCATATGCACATACATAAATGTCCGTATATGGTATATACTCCATATGCACTGGAATAGTGAAACTTTTTGTAGTCGGTTAGTTTTGTTGGCTGTGTCTTAAATAACTTTCATTTTAGTTCGTATGTGAGCTACTATTGAAATCAGTTAACGGAATAAAAAGGCATTGGTTGAGAACTTCTAAAATCACATTCCGAAACAAAATGGTTTCGGTCGAACTTAATACCTTCTTATTTGTTATTTTATTTTATCAAGAAAAAACGTTAAAATCGACTGCACCCAAGCTTACAATATAGGGTATAAACCGATCTTTGATTGATTGATTTTCAACGGCTTGTGCGATCTAAACAATATGATCGGAGATTTTAGCGTTGCTTTGGACAATATTCTATGCCAATATCTTGTCAAATAAAAAGTTTACATACAATAACTTGATTTTGATCGGTGTGTTTTATGACCACCATAGGTCCGATATCCGAGCAGATTCTTAAGAGGAAAGTTACGTGCGCAAAATTTCAGACCTCTATCTCAAAAACTGACGAACTTGTTCGTCTATACACAGATAGACATGCTGACGAACATGACTAAATCGACCCTGGTCGCCACGCTGATCATTTGTATGGGATACACTTTATAAGGTCTCCGACGTTTCCTTTTGAGTGATACAAACTTCGTGGGAAACTTAATTTACCCTGTTAAGGACATAATTTACGTTGCATTGTACTTATGTATGTATTGTCTTCATTTTATGATGCGCATAATGTACCGTTATTTAATATTACTATAACGCATTTTCCAATTTTTACCATGCAATGCATGGCGATTCAATTAAAAACTTTACCATCCACTTTTGTCAAAGTATTGGCGTTAAATGTACTTATATTAAACGCGAAATCTTATGGCCATGCAGAGGAATCGTGTGTACACAAATACTAATTATAATAAATATCCAAATACTTATATAAGTACACATAATAAATGTCTACTTTTAATTTAAATCCGCCTATACTATACATTGTACAATACCTATATACAAATATTTTAATATTCTTATTGACTTATAAATTTAAAGGGTATTTATTGAATTAATAATGGTATATGCTATCAATTTTTCATTGAGGTTTATTCAAAAATAAAACAGTTTAAATAGTATTTGCATCAAAAAAAAAGAAAGAAGAAAATACACTGGTCAACAAAAATAATTTTTTGGCGCATGCGTTTTACTTAACATATTCTGGTTATATAAGCAAATATATATAGGAAAGGATGTTTACAAATCGAAAATATTTGTTTTTAATCAATTATTTATAGCGATTTGACCATTTTTGCTTTTCGCGTCCATATGATGTCGGTCTTCGCGCGCTGTTGCCGTCAAAAGTATGATTTAAGTAAAAATTTAAAGATTTGCAAAGCATATCAAGCTTACTTTAATCTACCTGCTGAAAAGCAGGACAAACAAGAAAAAACGTTAACTTCGGTTGCACCGAAGCTATAATATCCTTTACAGATACAAAGGTTCTTTACCATAACTTGATTTAGATCTAATTTCTTGAATCGGCAATAAAAAATAAAAAATTTTCCATGCAGACACTTTACTCTGATCGAGCAGTTTTTATGATAGCAGTATGACATAGCGATCCGATCTAAATAATTTTTACGGAGATTATATTCTTGCTTTAGAAAATAATTCATGCCAAATTTCGTCAAGATACCTCGTCAAATGAAAGAGTTTTCCATACAAAGATTTTACTCCGATCGTTCAGTTAATATGGCAGATACATGTTACAGTCATCCGATCTGTAAAATTTCGTCGGAGCTTGCACTATTGCTTTAAATTATATTCTATGCCAAATTTCGCGAAGATGCCTCATCAAATGAAAGAGTTTTCCTTACAAGCACTTGATTTCGATCGTTCAGTTTGTATGGCAGCTATATGCTATAGTCATCCGATCTATACAATTTCTTCGGAGATTTCATTGTTGATCGATCTGTTCAAGGTTTTCGGAGATTACGTTGTTGCCTCAAACAATAACTCCTGCTTAATTTCGTGAAGATATTACGTCAAATAAAAAAGTTTCCCAAACAAGAACTTGCTTCCGATTGTTCAGTTTGTATGGCAGCTATATACTATAGTGGTCCGATATCGTCCGTTCCGACAAATGAGCAGCTTCTTAGTGAGAAAAGGACAGGTACAAAATTTCAGATCGAAAGCTTAAAAACTGAGGGACTAGTTTGCAGATATACAGATATGTGAATTAAGTCATAATATATTTCGTTTTATATTATATTACTACCGTACTGAGGGGAAACAAAGAAATGAAGTTTGCAGAGTCGAGAATTCGGAGGAGCTTTTATTAGTTTCACCTGTATGGTTGTAGTATGTTTGTAAAGTTTTCTGTGTAAGCGATAACTTGAGTATAAATTGAGATATCTTGAACTTGCTACATACATATGTTCCTTGGTACCTAAGAGAGGCCTGCATTCCAAATGGGCGTAATCGAACCACTACCAGCCCTACAAAACACCATTAAAAGCAAACCTACAAGGTGCCATAACTAAGCTCCACAAAAAGATACAAGACTCTTATTTGGTATACAGCATCACATTTGGGAGGGACATCTGCACTTTTAAATTTTTTTAAAATTGGGCGTGGTCCCTTCCCCTAATAAGTTTAATTTGCATATCTCCTATACCACTGATATAAAATGTTCGGTTACATCCCTTTTTTACTTGTTTAACTATATTTTTGCCTTGTTAAATCACTCAAAGTTAAAAATTCTAAGAAAATATTTTATACTGATTTGCCATCGACATCTGCTTCAATACACAAAAATAGAACGTCTCATCATATTCAATGATTTTAATGATAAAAAAAGTTTAAATTAAACAATGGAATTTACTGGTTTTTATTTAATTGTATTTTCATTTCTTATACATAAAAGTAAATTTAGATCTATTTTTTATTCTTATTCATATTTGAAGGATTAAAGAAACAAAAATAAGGTATGTGCAGTTCGTACGCGACATTGCTGTAGATGTTAAATCAAACCAAGGCCCGTTGTTTTCTGAGTCCAAACACATGTACATTTACACTTTAAATGTTACTTTAAATCTGATTACACTTCATACATACAATAGTGCTAAGGTTCGCATTTTGTATGCGACACAAATAAGGACTCATTTGCATACATATGTGGGTTTATGATAATACGATTGTCAGCCGTCGCACAACGTCACACTTTAAATATTACACATTTTGCATTGTCAATTTAATCCAATAAACTTTCGAGTTACTGACGCAACGATCACTGAATTACAACAACATATTATAACAAATAAAATTTGTTGGCAGAAGAAATGGCTTACTCGTTTGTAAGAATTTGTAAATAAACTGCACTGAATGGCGTTCTTTAAGTTAATCCAGTATCAAGCATATGTATGTACGAATGTGTCACTGAAACAAATGTGGGACTACGACAAACAGAACACCAGAGATTTCGTTTGTGACGATGCGTAAATACGACAATATGAAAACAAAGCAAACCAGTAATTACCATTGCCAATAGAGAACAATTTTTTGCGCTCGCTTTATGACAATCTTACATATACACATACGGCAGTTTGCTATCGTCACTCGCGCTTTTATTGTCGTCATTTCCGTGCATACATTGCTTAATTTGAATTCATTCCTCATATTTGCTTTTCCTTTTTATTCCCTTATGCCTATTTATACATATGCCAGTAGAAGTGTATCAACATATATTTACAGTCAGAAATCCTTTCCTCACCTTGCAATTTGTTTGAAATTAAATTTACGTCTCGGTTTTTTGCTCTTGCCGTCTCCGCGTCCCTTCTTCCATATGTGCGTACGCCAGGCTGGATCCTGATAATCAAACGATGGCTTTAAATAATACAAAGCCATTTCTTGGTGGAAGACAGGCGTAATCGAACCAGACATAGGTGGTACAATCCATATCCAATCAGCTGGACAGCCATTGCTGAAAAGAAAGGTAAGTGAAAGCAAGGTTAGAACGAGCTATATCTCTTAAAGGAGTCATTGAGTAACTATATAAAATACCTTATTTAGAAAAAGAAATAAGAGTTAAGTTCGTGTGTAACCGAAGATTTCATATTCATACCGCATATAGTATAAATTCAACAGATAGCTCGAAAATCTTTTTATTAGGTAAATGGGGGCTAAGGGAATTATTGATCCGGTTCAACATAGTTTTGACATGCAGACATACTAGTATCAGGAAAGCATTTTCTTCGAATGTTAGTTATATATCTCGAACATTGACCGATATTTTCGGTAAAAAGTCAACTATAGGTATTTTTAGTCATAACTCACCTCAAATGCGCTATTCGTGCAAAGTTGTATTTTCCTGTGAAAGGAAAATGTTAGGATAATAATACCTACCGAATTCGGTTAAAATCGGTCGATCAGGTCCCGAGATATGAGTTTTCACCTAAATGTGGGCGATGCCACGCCCATCATCAAGGTATTATAACCAAAGGACAAATCCTTTAAGCACCCCTGTAAGTACTGTAATAATGGATGAAATTGAATGATAACCCCGCCCACCCCCAATATAACGGTTCTTATAATAACTACTAAATGCGCGATAAATCAATAAATAAATGCGTCATCAACATAAAATTGTGCACCCGAGATCATAGAAGAGGGCTTTATGTCTCGGAACCTGCGAATATGGGCGAATTCGGACCACAACCACGTCTACTCCTTCTATAACAAAATTATAAATTGCATCTGATTCTTTCACTTTCCAGTATACACTTTCAGAACCAATGAATGTATCGGGATAAAACTTTGCACAAATATAGCCTTTAAAGTGCGCCATCTTATGACCAAAAATTTACCAAATCGATACCAGTTCATATTGTGAATTTTTTATCAAAAATATCAGTCAATCTGTGGGATATATTATAGAAACTCAGAAAAAATCCCTACCTGGTAACAATATGCCCGTGTACCAAAAATGGGTTGAATCAGATCAATAAGTTCTTTAGTCCTCATATACCCAATAGAAAAATTTGCGAACTTCCGGTAGACTTTATACCGCAAATATCGGTCAATATTTGAGCTATCTTAATGAAATTGAAACAAAATGTTTTTCTAATAACAATCTATCTTTGTACATAAAATGGGCCACCATCAGGTGAAAAGCTGCCCTATCCGACATATAACTAATATCAGTTCCGTTTGACTTTATCTCGCATATTAACTAACCGTTTAATATTGGACATAATATACAATCGTTTAATGCATAAAATATGTGATTTTGGTCAACGAGTTATCCTAACCCCCATATATTACCCGTTATTTTAACAAATCCTATGCTAAATATGTCGGTCAGTGTATGAGTTAAATATTTATATAATGTGCCTTGGCACCCAAGGAGAGTTGGTATTGCAGATGGACGTGCATCTTTCACAATAAGATACAAGATTGTTATTTAGTACAACGAATTACATTTGAAAGCGGTATCTATGGTTTAAATTTTCAGCTATAGGCACTACGGTTTATATTTTCGGTATATGGAGGCTAGAACATTTATGTTCCGATTTTACCAATTTTAAGACTTGAGACAGCATATCTTAAACGCACTATTTCTGCAAAGTTTTATCCCGAGATATTCGTTGGTGCTTGGGTTGCATACTTGAAAGTGGAAACATCGGATGGAATGTAAATTTGAGTTACATGGGTGGTTGTTGTTCGATTTCCTCCATCTGGATGTAAAATTTAATGTCTCAGACACATTTAGTTACTTATTTATCGCACTTTTAGTAGTTTTTAACAAAACTACATTAAGTTACAGCTTACACAGAAAGACGGGCGTACGGTCATCCGGGCTTCAACTCGTCGCATCATTCTGAACGTTTATATAATATGTATTATATGGTAAATTAATTTATAATGCACTTAACCGTTTTTAATGAATTGAAAGTGCTCTTAACCGTTTCGGTTGAACTCCAAATTGAGTCTGGTTTTATTTTACATGTATATTCTTAGCTTAACCTACGCAGTTGATTGCTGCTGTCGCCAAAAATGCTGCTGCGGATTACTACGTGACCTTTTTTGTAAAAAAAATGCAGGTGTTCCTTTAGTGTCAGCTATTTTAATGCAAAGAAGTAGCATTCCTTAACTTGCTATACATAACTCTATATCTATAGTTTTAGGTATTCAAAACAACCGTTAGGTGAATAAAACTATTATTCTCTGTAGCAACATGTTGCAAGCATACAAATATGGTAGAGGGAAACTTTACTTAATAAAATCAATTTACAATATATTATATTATATATACAGCAAGATCTCCCATAAGCAGACACTGACGGGACCAGCCTTTCTGTCCTGTTAATAGAGTTGTTCGCTTAATAGATTGTCCTTAATAAATATATTATATTAATTAAATTAAAATTAAATAATTTTGTTTATTTAATAATGTTCAAAAAATGTTTGCAAGTATATACACATACATATGTATATATTTATTTAAGAAGAAATTTGTAATTTTTTGTTTAAAGCGTTTTTACTTTTTGCTGCTTTAGAAGTTCAGATTGGTAAACTGACTCAATATTTTTCAGTTGCTCAAAGCCCTGATAGTTATTTCTTGCAAATTGTTGAAGTATAGCTTTAGTATCTCTTCAGCAGGGGAAATAATTTCTGGATCAAAAAAAACTCGTCTTATTTGCGCCAATGGCAAATCTTTGGCAGAATCAGTACTCAACCACTCAGTTTTTACGAATCCCGTAGTTAGTTTCGTATTCAAGTATTTCCAAGCTTTTTTCATAAAATAGAAAGCCTCTCAAACGTTCATTGTTTCAATTTGAGACAATACTTTTTATACCTTGAACACGGTATATTAAGAAAATTCGGAGATCATATAAAATATATACATAAATGATCTGCATGATGAGCTGAGTTGAATTTGCCATGTCCGTCTGTCTGTGCGTCTGTCTGTATATATACGAACTAGTCCCTCACTTTTTGAGCTATCAATTTGAAATTTTTCTGTCCTTTTCTCACTAAGAAGCTGCTCATTTGTCGGAACGGCCGATATCAGATTACAATATCATATAGCCGCCATACAAACTGATCTTGAATTTATTTGCTGCACTTCTAACTGACAAATTTTCTTTAGCCGCAGCGTTAATAACTTCAATTTTTTCTTTCACAGACAACACATTATTACAATCCATTCATGTTTCTTTAGGTTACTTAAGCGTACTGGCAGTAATGATTTCTATAATTACAATGCATACGAGTTTGAAGTAATTCCCCGAATTATACATTTGAGGCAAAATACATACATATGTATATATTAAGAACGCACATTTGGCATAAAAATGTTCGTTAATAGTGTGTCTGTCCGGTTAAAAGAGCGCCGCATCCACTTAATAGAGCTTCTTTTACCTAAGAAAATTCGTGTCCGCATCCGTACAAAGGAGCGTCCTGTTATTAGAACGTCATGTCAAATGTAGACGGTTAATCTGAAGATGTCCTCATAATAGAGCGTCCGTTAAATAGAGCTATATTATAATATAAACGCCAGGTTCAATGAATCATATATTATTCTTATGCATTAATATTGTAAATTCGTTCTTTGCCTTTGTAGTGACAACTAAAATTTTAAATCATTACTTTCTAGTAAATAGAAAATTTAAACAAAAAATAAAATATAACCATAACGGCAAAAAAATTAATGGTGGCGTTATAAAAAAACACAAATAATGTTATCGTAGTGCGATTTCGACATACTTATATTTTGGACGTAAGATTCTGATATATTTATTGATGTTCGATTTGTATACTGTAAAGTGAAAGAATCATTATTTATGGTTTTTTATTTTTTTGCTCAAAAATTATTATAATATATCATATGCAGTGAAGAAAATTATAAAAATCTGAAATTAACCAATCAATCGTCGAAAAAGGACTTACATGACATTATCTGTGTTTTTTTGTTTGTATGACGATCCTAAGTTATTGATTTTTTCATTTAAAAGTCTCAACAATAATCATTATTTACGGTCGCTGGTATAAATAAGTCTCAAGGCCAAACAATGTACGTTTGCGGATTAAAATTATAAATATTTTTATTATAAGTTAAAAATAACTTGTCCTATTTCTTTTATTATATTTAATGCTATCAACAAACAACTTCAGAAATAACGAATTTGCTACAAACATGAATATAAAATTAATAAAAACAAATTCAACATCTTAAGTTGATTTGTATTTAATATCAACTCAAAGAAATTTTTTATTATTCATTTTCAAATTTTGAAGTAGTGTTCAAAATGCCATTTTTATACCACCTACAACGTTTTGTCTTTATTAATAAATAACATTTTACTGTGTTGAATTATTTACAATAATATAATTTAACGCGTTTGTATTAAACATATTATATTGAAATAACATAATCGAAGCTCACCGAGAGAATTTGAAAGAATGGAATTCACAATGAATTTGAAAAAAGGTCAAATCGGTTAATGAGTCATAAGGCTTGATGCATAATGTTCCGAGAGCCCATGTGCACTACTGATACGCCATATCAATGAGTTATAGTATTTAAAAAAAAAAGGAAAAACGTTATCACCATTATGACAAATGACAATTGAGATGTTATTATTTATTCAAGTTACAATCAGTTTGTCATGTACGATCGCCAAAAACTACATTAACATGTAAGCGAGCGCAGCCAGCCATTGAAATTTTTCGAGGCAGATCTGCGCTTAGAAACTATTTATTCATTATTCCAGTGTAAAGTGAACAAGTCATTATATTGGATGTATGAGGCCTAGTAAAACGTATGGTCTCATTTAAGCATTTTCGATTAAATCGGAAATATAAAGATATACTGTAATTTGATGACATATATATAGAATAATACACTGTCTCAATATTAGCAAATTTTAATTTGACAGATATGTTGAAACTTTTTTGCAATAATGCAATATACAATATAATTATTCTTTTCTTTTCATTTAATATACTTGTATGTAGCTTTTTTATGGGAAGAAGTTTTAAAGTTGTGGAACATATGTATAAACACATAGAAGACCATTTTTATGATCACAATTTAGAAAATTTGTCTAGTTTAAAACGTCATTTCTAGAAGGTTTCCGATGACTTTCCAATAAACTTAAAAATTGTAAAATAATTGTATATGTTCTCCATTCACCGTTTTCATTTTCGTACTAAGGTTGTATAATTGTATGTTTCGTTAATCATATTTTCGATGAGTTTGTATTTACCTTTTTAGTTCTTAATAGAAATAACAGTCGTAAGACTATATTAAAATCACTATTTGATTCAGTCGATGATGTAAATCGACTACGAACAGGGATTTTACAACTGCGCCATGCTAACTCAAGAACTTCAATTGGACAAGTGTTGTTTCCCTTTTAAAACACAATTTGATACCTCTCTGAGTAAACCGTTCCACGATAGTACTACTTTCGAATATTGCACCTGCAAGATGCCCTATATTTATCTCGATTAGTTCTAGGTGAACAAAACTATTTTATTCTGTAATAACATGATGCGAAAGTATAAAATCGAAAATCATTATATGTAGTATATGGGAGTAGGGGGTGAGGAGTTTTTGCTAATGCTACATGCTATTAACATGCCACATACTAATGCTGGATTACAGGTACAAAGATACACTGTTACTAATAAAGCACGTTTTCTCATTTTCATTGTTATAACTCACATATTAGCCGATATATGCGGTATAAAGTCAGCCGGAAGTTCAAAAATCTTTACATTAGGTATATGGGGGCGCAGGGAAGAATTGACTCAATTGAACCCATTTTTGACATTCAGATATACTGTTAACGGGAAAGGTTACTCTACGAATTTTAATTATATACCTCGCACATTGACTGATATTTTCAACAAAGAGTCGACTATGGGCACCGGGGTCTACATATTCGGTACCTAGGAGCTTGACCAGTTATAGTTCGATTTTGACAATTTTTGGTAATAAGGTGGCACTCCTGCAAAGTTTTGTCCTGTTGTATTAATTGGTGTTTTATATGTATACTTGAATTTGAAACAATCAGATTGTATTTAAAATTGTGTTATATGAAAAGTAGGCGTGGTCTTAGTCCAATTTCGATTTCCTCCATTTTCGCACTGTAACATAGGAATATTAAAAGAATGTTATGTACAAAATTTAGTTGAAATTGATTCAGCAGGTGCCGAGAAATGTGATTTCACCCTTAAGTGTGACACACCCGGTATCCAATTTTGATACCGGTTCCTATAAAGCCTTCTTGTGCCATCCTGGATGCAAAATTTAATGTCTTTGACCCATTTCGTTACTAATTTATCACACCTTTAGTAGTTTTTAACAAAATCGTTACATGGGGAGTGAGCGGGGTTATCTTCCGATTTCATCTATTTTCACACTATCGTAAGAAGGGTTGACAACAATTGTCCTGTGCAAATTTGGGTCAAGTTAAGTATGGCAACATGTTGCGAGAGTATAAATATCAAATGCTTTTCTTTATCAATTGCAAAAAAACGCTCAAAATTCGGGCTTCAAGACTAGAATACCCCCTTAATAAAATGCCAAATTTGATTGTTATCCCTTTAAGATTCCGGAAAAGAATGAATATTTAATTCTTCCGCAACAGTTTTTAAATAAAGTTTTGCCAACACCTGAAAGTATTACTCCTGGTCCTTACCAGTCTCATGAAAATAAAATGTTCGGTTACATCCGAACTTAGCTTTTCCTTAACTGTTTAATATAAAGTTTTGCCAACGTCTATGAAATGTTCGGACCCGAATTTATTCTTCCTTACCTATAATATTATAAAGTTCTGCTAACACAAGAAGTTATTTTCTCACCGCGTAAATTGCGAAAGTATAAAATGTTCGGTCTGATTCGAATTTCGACCTTTCTTACTTCTTTAATATAAAGTTTTGGCTACGCCTGAAAATATGTCCCCGGCATTTTTTTTTTTTAATTGCTATAGTAGGAAATGGTCGGTTACAACCGAACTTAGCCCTTCATTACTTATTATATTTATATAAATATTATTAATTGCCTTTTAAACGATTTTTTAAGAAAATAATCTTCTTCGTTAAGGCTCACTTTCATTTGAGTGGTACAGTAAATAAACAATTAATACAATAGTTTGGTGTGCTTTTTGGTCTAGGGAATCATCGGTCCGTACTTCTATCGAAATGAAGCTGGTGACACCGTTACTGTCAATGGAGAGCGGTATAGGTCGATGATAACCAACTTTTTATGGCCAGATTTGGAATAAATTGATCTTGACAACATCTGGTTCCAACAACGGTGTGTCACATAGTACGTGCAACAACCGAATTATTGCGAGAAATGTTTGGAGATTCGATAATTTCAAGAAATTGTAACATTGTACTCGAAAATTGAGTTTATAGAATTCGTTCTTGCAAAAGAAGTCATGAAGACCATTTAATGATGTAGTATTCAAAACATAATTGTATCGATTATAAAATATTTCACACTAAATAAAATATATTTGAATTTCCTTAACAATTAGTGTGTTTTGTTTAAAGAAAATCATATCACTCTTATTGGTCTCGCAAGAAGAGAATAAAGGCTAAATTCCATTAACTGCCGGCTCATTTTAAAGACCGCCTAGCTGATTAGCTATATAAATATTTACATACCCACATATGTATGTATATACATAGGTATGTGTGTACATAAGAACAGATGCATACATACAGTGATGAACAAAACTATTGGCACAGAAAATACTTTAACTTTACCACTGTTTTTTACCACATATTAAATAAATTTTGAATACCAAAAAATTCGTTTCTGCCCCAATATTCTGCCATTCCTCCACTAGTACCACCTTCAACTTGGCTTTTGTTAATATTGCTTCCTTCTTAACGTGCCTATCTAGTTCTGCTCACAAATTTTCTATTTTGTTTAAATCGGGCGATTGATGCGGATCCGGTACATCATAAGCAGTATGTTCGGTATCATTATCGTGTTAAAATGTGAATAACCCTGACAATTTAAATTTTCCGGCACTCCTTTTTATTTTTCTCTTCAGAATTTCCATATAATATTTCTTATCCGTAATACCATCTATGAATTCCAGCTCTCCGACACTTGCAGCGGGCATAGAACTGCATACAATACTCCTCCACCTCTATATTTTACAGTAGCAGCAGGGTTCCTTTTTTGTGATTAAATGTTAGGCTTTCTCCACAAAGTTTGCCGACCGTCAGATTGAAAAATATTGAACTTCTGAGAAGAGTACACAGTCCCAAAAGTCCTTTGGCTTGCTTAGGTATTCCTTCGCATAAGCTAAACGCTTCCTTTGGTTCGCTTTCGAAAAGAGAGGTTTGCGTCTAGCTAGGCGAGAATTGTAATTGGCTTCACGCAGTGCTCTCCGGACCGTTATTGGATCAATATCTTTTCTCATCACTTCCTTAACTTCTGTAGGGATTTGTGTGGAATATGCTGGAGTTCTTTTTTATCTTTGATTTGCAAAGATGCAGCACCTTTAAAACGTTTAACAATACTCCGTATGGTATATCGGCTTCTGTCCATTATTTCACTAATCTCAGCGTACGGTATACACTGATTTCATATTTTTTGCTGCTCATTTTAATAAAAGTAAAGCAAAGTTAACTATAAATAAAGATACAATACCGTTTGACAACGCAGTTGCTTATGTAAACACAACGGGATTTTAAAAAGGGTTGCGACGATTAATAAAATGTAAACGAAATAGCCTGATTTTATGGAGTGTGCCAATAATTTTGTTTCGCTATAATAAGTAGTTATTTTCTTTTATAATTAGTATTAAATAAACATCTGGTATTTCGCTGTGCCAATAGTTCTGTTCATTACGGTATATATGAAAAAAATTCTAAATTTTGCAAAAAAATACATTAAACTGTAAGTACTTCTGCCACCTTAAGGCACTGAAGGTTATCATTAACAAGTCAACGGCTGGCACATGGAAAGATAAGATTTGTACGGAGAAGCCAATTCGCAGTAGAAGTAGTAAAAGAGCATTTAAAACCATTTAATTAAAAACTGCTTAAAAAAAGTAGGAGTTGCTCGTGGCATCATTAAAATTTTGAAAAATACGCTGACGTAAAAACAACAGATAATTGAAGTAGCAAAACATTATTGAGAATAAATTTGTAGTTTTTATTTATTGTTGTATTACTTTTTGTTTAGAAGAAGACAACTTAAATTCAAATGACAAATTTTGGACAAGCTTATATATTTTTATATAGTAAATGCCCTGATATATGTACAAAGATTGATGTATAAAGAAGCTTCAAAAACGTTTTTGTTAAATAAATACGTAAAAGGTATATAATAAAAAGCATCTACAAGTATGTGGATCACTGAAACTAAAGGCTGCGCTACAGAAGTATATGCATAAGGACGCAGATGCATGTTATTAAGATCGTAACATACGGTATAACAAAGCCGGCTAGACTTACTTATAAATCCTTAAACTTATCAGATAGAATGTTGATTTAAAGTAGCATCTCTTATACAACTTATTGTATTAAATTAAAAAAATTCAAATAATCTTATGAAGTTTTAAGATTAAATGTTATTAAAAAGCTACATAAATCGTTTTCTGTAAAGAAGTTTTTAAAAAAGCTGCTGTTTTGAAAAGACAGTGAAGTGGAATTTGTGTTTACAACTAATGTATGTATATACATATATACCCCTTTTACGGTTTTAAGCTTCCCTCAGTTGAATTGAAGTTGAAGTAATTCAAGCTTAGACCAACCCATTCTTTTTTGGTATTACGAACTTCAAATATTTTCGGTCGAAGTTTTATTGGTGTCGCCAACAAAACAAATGAAGATTTGACAAATAATTATACAGCCGAAAGCCGGCTAAATATCTTTAGGTGTTGGCAAACCTTTATATTCAAAATGTAAGTTCAACTTCATTGTTGGACAAAGTCGTAAATGAATTACAATCAAATTTGGTATCTTATTAACTTATATTGAAGGTATATAGATTCACTTAGTTTTATGCTCTCGCAATATAAAGCAAAGTAAAGGTTGTTTGTGTAACCTAAAACTAAACAAGATAGATATAGTGTTATATATATATATATAAATGACCAGGTTGACGAAACGAGTTGAAATCCGGGTGACTGTCAATCTGCTGCAAACGACATCTTGAGTGAAAATCGAGATACATATATTATGAAACTTAGTACATTTGTTCCAATCGGACAACTGCCACGCCCGAAAAACGCCATTCAACTTAAACCTATAAAGTGCGTTATGGCAAATTAAGATATGTCTCTAACTGTGACTTTATACAAAGGAGGTAACATAGGACACCTGTTGGCACAATTTTTAATTTTTAATTGGGCGCCCCTAAATGGTTTAGTGTACATATCTTTCAAACCGCTTAAGTTAACTTAACCAAGCTTGCTGGAAACACGTTTTTTTTTATACGCTGTGAAAATTGGTAAAATCCACGCCCACTTCCCATATACTCACTGAATAAAGGCGTAAAAATTTAACAATGGACGTTTCACCGCCCACCCTTACGTGAAATCTTATATCTCAGGAACTACCCGACCAATTTCAACAACAACCACGGCTACTTCCCATATAACATACCTTTAAATTCCATCTTATTCTTTAACTTCCAGAATACAAATCAAACACGAATGAATTTAACGGGACAAAACTTTGCACAAGTAGTGCCCTTGAGGTATTTAATCCTATGCGCATAAACTGTCCAAATCGGGCTGTAAATTCATTATATTAAGGATATGAGGTTTCGACCATGGCGAATGCCATTTATTTTGAGCGCTAAACCATTAATATAATGTTATAACTTTGAAGACTAACCTAAACGGTTTAAAATCAGGTGAAAAGTCGCAATTTATTATAATAATAATAACCCAACGATTACCCTCCTCCCGCCCAACCAACGCGAGGGGGCAATCCGCATACGTGCAGAATTAGCCGAGTCAGAAAAGTCCAAAAAAAATTGTTAAGTGTTGAGATCTAAAACTGCTCAGCTGCAGAAAGAAAAATTTCAACAGCTAAGATTTATAGTTACGATTTAATAAATTTTGCAATAAAGTCTTTTTAATTATAAAAAGTGAGTCAGGTAAGTCAAATGTGCAGGAATGAGAATTAAAATCATGACTTATATGACGGAGTGGTTCGTTTAGTTCGAAATTTGATCTACGAGATTTTTACAGTAAAGGTCTAAACTGATAAAATATTGAATTTAATTTCACACAGGAGGAAAGATTTTCACTAAGAATATTATGCCAAGCATTTCCCTACGACTAAAAAGTTTAGGTAGATTTATAAGTTTTAAACGACTAGTGCATAGAGGGAGAGACTTACCCTAGAATCCCATTGGAAATGCCCTAAGACGAAAAGTAAAAATTGTTTTTGAACAAAATAGAGATCCACTCTAAATTTTTTAGACCAACGTTTAACAAAACTGAGGACACCTTTTGCTTTCTAGACCATGGTATCAATATAAAGACTAAAATTAAGCTTATCCAGAAAATCAACAAAGTTAAAAACTTCCCTTAGACTATGGCTTTTTATTACATAAGGAGAGGGGTGCACAGATCTACGGTAAAATCACACCGTTTTACATTTATTGAGATTTAATGGCAAATCATATCTATCACACCAAGCAACCAAATTGTTTAAGTCTGTTTGCAACAGACACCTTTCATCAGTTGAAGTGTATGATTCAAAAAGCTTTACGTCGTCGGCGTATAATAAAATGATTACAGAAAAGATATCGTTAATAAACAACAAGAACAGAAACGACAAGACGACTACCTTGCAGAACACCTGAAGAGCCATTCATTGTATTAAAAAGAGTGTCTTCAAATATCACTCGTTGTGTTTTGTAATAAAGATAAGAAGCTACCCATTAAAGAAATCTTGGCTGAAAGACCAGAAAATCAAATTTATATAAAGGCAAGTAAATATATTTGGCACTATTTTTAAGGAAGCATGAGGGTATCATGTCTGGGCCGTAACTAAAAGCTGGTTTCAACTTATTTAAATTAAGTAGGACGTCTTCTTCAGAAATAATTGGAGCGTTAATTAAATTATTCGGACACAACACGTGCTGAAAGGAAAAAAATTTAGGAGAATTACTACAGTAGTTTGTCCTGATTCTGCAGACATATTGGATATAACGTCATTGTCACTTGAAATTATAGATTTGTATTTCATCGCCGACGGAAATTTGTAAATCCTGAGTTTAGAAATAACAAAATCGTAAAACGATTTTAGATTACGTACAATATTCTTTTTTACCTTATTTAAGTAAATATTATAACATTTTTTGTTTAGGTCAAAATACTGTCGACGCAATACAGAATATTTAAAATAGTCGACAAGTGAACCGGTTTTTTTTTATACTCTCGCAACCTGTTGCTACAGAGTATAATAGTTTTGTTCACCTAACGGTTGTTTGTATCACCTAAAATTAATCGAGTTAGATATAGGGTTATATATATATAAATGATCAGAATGAAGAGACGAGTTGAAATCCGGGTGACTGTCTGTCCGTCCGTCCGTCTGTCCGTCCGTCCGTCTGTCCGTCCGTCCGTGCAAGCTCTAACTTGAGTAAAAATTGAGATATCTTTATGAAACTTGGTAGACATGTTTTATGGTACCGTGAGACGGTTGGTATTGCAGATGGGCGTAATCGGACCACTGCCACGCCCACAAAACGCCATTAATCAAAAACAAATAACTTGCCATAACTAAGCTCCGCAATAAGATACAAGACTGTTATTTGGTACACAGGATCACATTAGGGAGGGGCATCTGCTGTTAAAAATTTTTTTTAAAAAGTGGGCGTGGTCCCGCCTCTAATAGGCTTAATGTGCATATCTCCTAAACCGCTAATGCTATAATAACAAAATTCACTGGAAGCAAATTTTTTTAGCACTTCTATTGACGGTGTGAAAATAGTTGAAATCGGGTGGCAACTCCGCCCACTCCCCATATAACGGTACTGTTAAAAACTACTAAAAGCGCGATAAATCAAGCACTAAACACGCCAGAGACATTAAATTTTATCTCTAAGATGGTATAAGATGACTTTATAGGAACCGCGTTCAAAATTAGACAGTGGGCGTGGCACAGCCCACTTTTAGGTGAAAACCCATATCTTGAGATCTGCTCAACCGATTTCAACCAAATTCGGTGCATAACGTTCTTTTTATATTTCTATGTCATAGTGCGAAAATGGGCGAAATCGGACTACAACCACGCCTATTTTCCATATGACACCATTTTAAATACCACTTGATTCTTTCACTTTCCACTATGCATATCAAGCAACAATGATTATATCGGGGTAAAACTTTGCGTGAATAATACGTTTAAAGTATGCCACCTTGTGACCAAAAATTGTCTAAATCGAACCAAAACTGTTCAAGCCCCTAAGTACTAAATATGTGGACCCCAGTGCCTATAGTTGACCTTCTACCGAAAATATCAGTCAATCCACAAAGAAATCTCAAACGAGTATACCATTTGACTTTGCGAGAGTATAAAATGTTCGGTAACATCCGAACTTAGCCCTTCCTTACTTGTTTAATGTTTAATTTTTCAACTTATATAACTCTTTTGAAAACCACGGACTTGTACTTTTACTTTTATTAACAACTACTATTGGAACATAATTTTCAAATAATTTCGTAATAATATTATTAAAATGCGAGGCACTCAATTCAATGTCACCATTATAGTCAGGCCATGTTATCATAGAAAGATCTCTATTTCACTTTTTATACTCTCGCAACATATTGCTACAGAGTACAGAGTGACTGTCTGTCCATCCGTTTGTGCAAGCTGCAACTTGAGTAAAAATCGCGATATCATTACGAAATTTGGTACACATGTTTCTTAGTACCATAAGACGGCTGGTATTGCAGATGAGCGTAATCGGACCACTGCCACTCCCACAAAACGGCTATTAATAAAAAACAAATAAATTGCCATAACTAAGCTCGGCAATAAGATACAAAACTGTTATTTGGTGTACAGAATCACACTAGGGGGGGCCTCTGCAGTTAAAAAAATTTTAAAGTAGGCGTGGTCTCGCCCCTAATATATTTAATGTGCATATCTCCTAAACCGCTAAAGCTATAACAACAAAATTCACTGATGACAAATATTTTTAGCCCTTCTATCGACAGCGTTCAAAATTATACAGTGGCACCGCCCAATTTTAGGTGAAACCCCATATCTTGGGTTCGGCTTAACCGATTTCAACCAAATTCGGTACATAACATTCTTCTCATATTTCTATGTGTGTATAGTGGGAAAATGGGCTAAAACTTTGCGTGAATAATGCGTTTAAAGTATGCCACCTTGTATCCAAAAATTGTCTAAATCGAACCAAGACTGTTCAAGCCCCTATGAATATGTGGACCCCAATGCCTATAGTTGACTTTCTACCGAAAACATCGGTCAATGTATCACATAAAACTAATCGATATAGATATAGATTTCTATATACAAATATTCTTATATTTTGCAATAATCAGTGGATAGCTATATTTTCTCTGCTATCATGTTGGACTTATATCAAAGACAAGAATATCAAAAAGTTTTTTAAAGTGCTGAACTTTGTATAGAGCAAAAATATCTTTCTAGGAAAAATCGCATGAAATAAATATTATAAGTGCAGTAACAAAAGGGCTAAAGGCCCTTTTTATGTGGTAATAGCTAAACTGCGACCCCATCGGTTTAAATGCTGTTGTCTATTGCTTCAGTCTTGCGACACATTCTATTATGAAGGTCATGAGGTGAACTGTAAACTCAGAAAATTACATTTAAGTACATTTTGGGATTTACACAGCACCGTTGGCAGCTTATGAAAGGTTTAGATATTAAGACAGAAAGAAGAAAATCTACACACCTGCTCTACATATGTGTATACCATACTTAATTATATGTAAGTTATTGTTAATTTAGCCTTCATGAGCAGAACTTTCAAAATAGGTACCATAGATCTCCCTGTTTTAAAAAGCGTTTGACAAAAGCAATTTAAGGATGGGTTTTCCGAGCACTTAGTTTCAATACAATGAAATAAACTACTAATTTCTAGAATATAAATATAACTAAATATTATGTATTATTACGTTAGGGAATATCTATGTAGTATGAAGGTATACAAAAGCACGGAAGCTGTGTGTATAAAAATATACCATAACAAAACTATTATACTCCGTAGCAACATGTTGCAAGAGTAAAATAAATATCAGTACACTGTGTTTGTAGTTTCAGGTACACTAGATTTCTTGACCAGCAAAATACTTTTTTCAAACAAATTTCAGTGTACTAGTTAGCACTTAGGATCCAACTTTTCACACCCGGACGGACGAACTTATATAAGTATTATATATAAGTATTTTATTATTTATTAATTATGCCTAGATTAAGTAGAAAGTATAAGTCGTCTTCAGAATAGAAGGCGTATGAGAGTTCTTCATGCAAACTCTTTATACAAGTATAGAGCTAGTGAGCAGTCACAATATACTGTAAGTCACGCTAATCGTAGATTAGATTCCGATGTACGTCTGTCCAAAAAATTATCAATACAAATCAACATAGAACCAGGTGGGAAAATCTCGAGGGGCGGTCCTTTGAACCAAATTTAAATACTGTTCAACGTTGTTGTTCATGACGTCTAAATCCACAAATCAACTCTGATGAGCAAAGCGGAAAAACTTGAGGACATATGTTCGGCGCGAGAATCCCAATATGTTCGATATGTTGTTCAGTTGTAAATACTGTTCAACATAAAACAAGGCGACAAGATTCACAAATCCACTCTTAAGAGCAAATAAGGAATACTCGAGGTCATAGATCTCGGCGCGAAGCAACCGAGATTCGAACTCTTGAGCAAGTTGTAAATATAATACTATTCAACATAGAACAAGGCGGCATGATCCACAAATTCGCTCTGGAAAGCCAATAAAAGATACTCGATGTCACAGGTATCGGCGGAGAAAATCCCGAGGTACGTTATGATGAGCAAAGTAGGATTACTAGGGATTATAGTGAACTTCGCGCAAGAAATTCTGAGTATAGGAATTTTAGAGTGCATTCGTGATCAAATGCAAAGAGAACATGGAAGAAGAAATTCTGAAACAAGGAGAGAGGAGCGTGGTAGAGAAACACAACATCAACAGCTTAGTAGGAGGGGTGGGAGGGGTATGAGAGATGAAATTTTAAATTAGAGACGTCTTTTTAATGCAAAAATTTCCTTCGGTAGATGGCAATTACAATTTTTGTTCTACTTGCAAAAATGCGATTGTTAAAAAGAACGAATATGTTTAGCTATCGGTCTAGACTTTCCTGAAATACCGGATTAGTTGAAAGATTTAACACCAATTGAAGATCGTCTCATAATGCCCAGATTGCCTTTTATGACAACCCGCCCATTAGGATATCAAGATCAGAGTCCTCTCAAAGGTGCTGTTGTTAATATACTTGTACTAATTTCTGTTAACAATATTGTGACATCTCTACCAAGGTCCATTGATGAGGATCATGATTACATGATCGATACCATACAGGTGCACAATATAAATATTAATGAGAACTTGATTTCAGAATTTAATGACCACGAAGAAGTGCCGTTTGTTGCATCTTCAGAGGATTCCCGATTTTTTCAATCTTTTCATGCGGCACAAACTTCTCATGATAACAACCTCAGGTAATAATATAATATTATATTTGCACGAGTCTTTTACCTTCAGAGCTAAGTCCAGGAGCTCAAGAAACTCTTTTGGTCAATATGCCTGTATAAAAATTGGACTTTAACCGTTTAGTTATAGCGCCAGGTGAATGGAACAATATACTTGTATGTACGTTGGGCAGAAACGTTCCACCAAAGCCTTCAACGTAAATACTGTTACCTTTTACAGAAATAAGTCAAAGTTCAGAAAGACACAAGGAAAGCTTTTTTAAAATTTAAAACGTTTTAAATTCAAATATGACTACAGAAGACATTTCTAATTTAAACGATTTTCAACATTTCCTGTCTGATAGTAGATTAAATACGTCTTTTGATGACTATTTGTTAGCGCATAGATCAAGTTTAACAAAACCCAACATTTTTCTAAAAAGAAAATAACAAGTCCGTTTTATAAATGCTTATAACCCTCTGATTTTGGACCTCTATTGAGCAAATATGGATATCCAATATATACCGGATGCATTGCTGTTCATATATAGTTAATTATATTAACAAGTCTAACAGGGGAATTTCCAGGCTCTTAAATGAAGCTATATCAAAGATAAATAATGGAAATTATACTTTTAAACAAAAACTTCAACATATAGGTCCCAAATTTATATCAGGCACTGGTGAAACTTAGAGCGGAACTTCAGAACCGTTTCTCAGGTTCGAATGAAATATTCGTAGCCGGTATTTTAGACCGTTACGTTCAAAGATCCGATCAATTAGAAACTCTTCGTTTAGCTGATTTTGCATCTGTGTATAAATATTTTAAATCCAGTAGAAGAGCACAAGACAGTGATCATGAAGAAGAAGAGATGCAAGGTCATAATTTACCAGAAAGTGGGGCTGTCATGCCTCTTTAAGACGGTAGCAGTTTTGTTAAGAAACATACCCAACCTTGTATTTTTTGTAGAAGGTTTAACCCAGATTTGGCTAGAGTTGAGTATTTCCGCGAAATAGTAATGCTTTACTATCCATCGCGGAATGACAAGCAAGATCTCATTGAAAACGATAATGAGCAGACTTGCATAACACATCGTGTTCTAATTGAAGAAAATCAAAGAAAATATGATGTTTTTGAGCAAAGAGAACTTGAACTTGAAAATGTTCTAGAAAGTCTTTGTCATAAAATATACTTAGAGGAAGATGCTCAAAATGAACTACCTATCGTGGAAAATGAGTTCAGAGTGTTGGCACTTCCAGAAATAAACCCAAATA
This sequence comes from Bactrocera oleae, assembly GCF_042242935.1. Taxonomy (NCBI): domain Eukaryota; kingdom Metazoa; phylum Arthropoda; class Insecta; order Diptera; family Tephritidae; genus Bactrocera; species Bactrocera oleae. The sequence continues at coordinate 32,162,977 of NC_091537.1, forward strand.
TTAATGGTGAATATTCAACAGATAATAACACTTAATCTGATTGTAATATTAGACTTATTAAACTACCCCCTTTAATTGAATTGGCCCTATGAATTGCCTAGAGCTTCAATTTATGTCGCTAGTAGTCGAGCTACTACTGCCGAAGGTCTATTCATCACAGGAAATTTTATTCCTCCCAACAAATTTTCTTAATCGGATCCTGTATTTAGGGAGTTATCCTTGCGAAAATTTTGATATACCAGGATTTACTCCAATTAACGAGCTGAAGATAGATAGCACGGAAACAAGCAACAGAAATAAACTGGCCATTATAATATAATAAATGCATAGCATGGTAGTGCTAGCTCTTTAGAACAAAAGGCTGTAAAGAAAATTTACTCAGGCCGCAAAGTTTTAGATGCGGATTTGTTTAAATGTTTCAATATTAATATTCTGGTTCTATACAGAAATTCTAGACAGCTTTCTCTGTCAGATATTTAATTGTTCCTTAATTCTCAAAAATTTTATTATACGCTGACGACGTAAAGCTTTTTGAATCATACACTTCAACTGATGAAAGGTGTCTGTTGCAAACAGACTTAAACAATTTGGTTGCTTGGTGTGATAGAGATGATTTGCCATTAAATCTCAATAAATGTAAAACGGTGTGCTTTTCCCGTAGATCTGTGAACCACTCTTCTTATGTAATAAAACACTATATTCTAGAGCAAGTTTTTAATTATGTTGATTTGGGAGTTAATATGGGCCCTAAGCTTAATTTTAGTATTCACATTGATACCATGGTCTTAAAAGCAAAAGCTGTCCTCAGTTTTGTTAAACGTTGGTCTAAAGAATTTAAAGATCCGTATATTACTAAAACATTTTATACAACTTTGGTTAGACCTATATTGGAATATGCCTCTGTTGTATGGAACCCTAACTACCAAATCCATTCTGACAAGTTAGAGTCTGTTCAAAAACAATTTTTACTTTTCGCCTTTGCGCATTTCCGATGGGATTCTAGGGTAAGTCTACCTCCATACACTAGTCGCTTAAAACTTATTTATCTACCTACACTTTCTAGTCGTAGGGAAATGCTTGGCATAATATTCTTAGTGAAAATTTTGAATATAACAGTTTGTAGTTCTTTTCTCCTGTCTGAAATTAAATTTAATATCCCAGTTCGCCTTTCGAGGCAGTTTAGACCTTTACTGCTAAAAGCCTGTAGATCAAATTTTGAACTAAACGAGCCATTCCGCTGTATATGTCATGATTTTAATTCTCATTCCATTCCATTCCATTCTTAATAAATGAAAATGTAACAATTTATTATATTGTAACTTTAAATCTTGGCTGTTGAAATTTTTGCTTCTGTAGCTGAGCAGTTTTAGATCTCAACACTTAAAAAACTCTCTTGCCTTTTCTGACTCGGCTAATTCCGCACGTATGCGGATTGCGCCCCTCGCGTCGGTTGGGCGGGAGGAGGGTAATCGTTGGGTTATTATTATTACTTCTGAGTAATGCAATCAAACTGTGCAACTATTGGAGATTTTTACATTTGTTTAATAGCCACATGGACTACAATAGGAAATCTGCTCTAAGAAAAAAACTTTAGTTCCCTGCTTTGTGTATAATGGTGCCGGTACACAAATTGATTGGGCATTTTCAAACATAGCTCCTTCCCATGTTAAAGCAATTTCCGTTGAGACAGTACACAGCTATTATGACAGTATTTGTCTGTGATGTGTCTCTATTTCGAACTAAAGTTTTCATACTTTGTGCAATTGTACTTAATTTTTTCTTCAAATATAATCGAATTAGAATGGTATAGCAATTTTGACAACAATAATGAATAGTATAAATAGGCTTAAGTAAGAAGGCCTTCTGGAAAGATGACAGAATAAAGTTGAAGCAACAGCTTAATTTGTTTTTTTAAAAACATTTCGCGGCTGGGCTAAAAAATAAGTGGCGATCCTGCCAGGAGATGTAAAAAAATCTCTTGAACTCAAATAAAAAATTTTTTGGCAACTAAAAAAGGAGACAAAAATCTCCAGTTGTCCAAAATAAAGAAAAAAGTATCGTAATAAATACGAGAAAAGTAAAACAAAAACCGAAAAAACTGAGTAACAAATAAAGGAGACAAAAATCTCCAGTTGCTTAATTACAAGAAATAAGTATCGTGAATAAAATAATACGAGAAAAAATATAAAAAAAAAAATAAAAAAACTTTTGAAAGTGAAGGAGATATAACAAATAATTATTAACGGTGGTAGTGACCAGGCATCAACAAGGAGATATAACAAATAATTATTAGCAGTGATAGTGACCAGGCAGCAACCAGGAATAAATATAGTTAAGTATAATGTCATATATTTAAAATACTAATGGGAAATAGTCCCTCTAAGTTAGGATACCAAAGACTACATTAGTGTGATAAGTGTAGGGACAATCACAATCATTCCAAGTGCCCAAGGAAAAAATAATAATAAATAAATAAATAAAAGAATTTGTTTTTAAATAAAAAAAAACTGGAAGAAGTAACAAAAAAGTTTTCCGTAATGGCCTTGGCAAATAACGGTAATAATTCGATGAATATGGATGTGGTGTCTAGGTTAATAGCAGCTAGTACTGCTTCATTGCGAACAGAATTGGAGCAAGTTAGGCTCCAGCTTAGGAATCTAATAATAATGTAACTGAATATTCGGTTGAGAGTATCGACTCGACCATTCATTGTGATGAAAGTTTAGATGTCATAAAATCTCTTCCCGAATTTAAGGGAAAAATAAATAATTACGTTAGCTGGCGTGAAGCCGCCAATAACTCTATGTCGCTTTATACCAGGGGGAGTAAAAAATACTTCGCAGCTTTAACAATACTGCGAAATAAATTAACGCAGGATGCCAATGACATCTTGACAAACCACGGCACTGTCCTTAACTTCGACGCTATTTTGAGTCGATTGGACTTCGCATATGCCGATAAGAAACCCTGTCATGTAATAGAGCAGGAGATGAGTATACTAAGACAAGGTTCCAGGACCTTAATAGAATTTTATAACGAGGTAAATAAAAAATTAACGTTATTAACTAACAAAACAATTATGACTCATGGCACGAATTCTGCCATAACAAAGGAATTGAATATTAAAAATAGGGATACACCCCTACGTACTTTTATAACGGGACTTAATCCCCCATTGGATCAAATTCTGTTTACGCTGGCACCAAAAGATTTGCCAAACGCTCTTGCTAAGGCGCAAGAATTATATTCAAATCAAATGCGAGCACAATTTGCTTTGCATTTTTCAAGAAATAGTCACATGATAAATTCAAGGGGTCCTTCACAGGGAAATCAGAGGGCTCACAATTTTCAAAATAATTTAAGGTATCCAATAAGGACGCCACAGATAAATGAAGTTACACAAAATTGTCCAGAACCGATGGACGTGGATCAGTCTTTCCATATATTAAATAGGCCTAGCCCAATGCGAACAAGCCAGTCGCAGGTAAGGGTAAATAGGGGTAATTATCAGACAAATTACTAACCAAATAACGTACCAAAAAGGGGAAATGATAGTGCTCAAATCAGCTCTCAACCTCAGCAGAAGGTACAAAGGATTAATAATTTAAACGAAAATAATTTTTTAGAGTAAATCTCGATTTGCCCTATATTATTAAATCGGATAAAAAAACGGGGCAAATATTTAGAATATTAATAGATACGGGGGCAACCAGTTCATATATACGGGCGGGAATATATACTAATAAAAATATTTTAGCAATTAAGAAGAGGGTAAGGACCATTAATGGTTCGACCATCATACAATATTACCACAACGTCAATCTGTTTGGGTTTCAGGAACGGTTTTATGAAATTGATAATTTAGAGAGTGATCTCCTAATTGGAATAAATTTCTTAAATAAAATCAAGGCCAAAATTGATATTCCAAATCGAGTATTGTTATATGGTGATAGCCAAATAGAAAAAATACATTTTCTGGATGATTTAAACAATTTAAACCCCTTGGGATTCGAAAATCCTAAGGCGCCTGCCGATGTAAATACCGGCCACGGAAAAGAAAAATGTGAAAATAAAAGTAAAAGAAATAAAATTTTAAACCCCTTGGGATCCAAAAATCTTAAGGCGCCCGCCGACGATAATACCGGCAACAAAAAACAAAACGCTTACTAAGGGCTGATTTTGGGAAAAAAATAAACCAAAAAGAAATTGGGCATGTTTCCGAAAGCGGACATGTGTTACATAATTTATTGATTAACAACCCCGATCAAGTTTCAAAGATCGGACGACCATCAGCATTGAATGATGAAAGAAAAATGATAAAAACATTGCAAAATGAAGCAATTGAGGAAATTTTGGAAATACATAGGAATGTAAACTTAGATCTGCCTTTTCGTACTGATGTAAAGGCGGAAATACGAATAACTGAGGATAGACCAATTTGGTCAAAGCAATATCCTTATCCAATGTCAGTGAATAGATTTGTTAATGAGGAAATTAAAAATTTGTTGCAAAAGGGAATAAGCAGGGAAAGTAAAAGCCCATACAACTCTCCAGTATGGGTAGTTCCAAAGAAAGGAATGAATGACGACGGAAGTCCAAAATTGAGATTGGTGATCGATTTCAAAAAAATAACGAGAAAACAATATCGGATAGGTACCCGATGCCAAACCCTGAAGTAATACTGACAAATTTAGGAAAGTCAAAATACTTTTCCACAATTGATTTGGAGTCTGGATTTTACCAGATATTAATGAAAGAAAACGATATAGAAAAAACGGCATTCTCGGTTAATAATGGAAAATACGAGTTTTTACGAATCCCGTTCGGATTGAAGAATGCGCCGAGCATTTTTCAACGAGCTATGGATAATGTGTTGAGAGAATATATAGGGAAGTTCTGTCATGTGTATATTGATGACGTTATAATTTTTTCAAAAAGTTTAAAAGAACACAAAAAACATTTGAATTTGATAATTGAAATGTTAAGGGGGGTAAACATGAAAATATCGTCTGAAAAATCAAAGTTTTATCAAATGGAAGTTGAATTTTTGGGATATGTAGTAGCTAAGGATATTATTAAAACAGATCCAAAAAAAATTGAAACTATTCAAAATTACCCAGTACCAAGGACATTACGACAGTTGAGAGGATTTTTGGGATTAACAGGGTACTATAGGAAATTTATAGAAAATTATGCGGCAATATCGAAGCCATTAACTAAATATTTACAGGGAGAAAATGGAAAGATTTCTCAATACTTGTCAAAGAAGAAAAGTGTTGATCTTGATCAGAGTGGCATAACTGCTTGTGAAAGATTGAAAAATTTATTGTCTCAACAGGTGCAATTAACGCAACCTAATTATAATATGAAGTTCGTTCTAACTACTGATGCGTCGAATGTGGCTTTGGGAGCTGTGTTATCACAGGAGGGTAAGCCCATTATATTTATATCAAAAACATTAAATTCTACAGAAATGAATTATGCAACAAATAAAAAGGAATTATTTGCCATAGTGTGGGCACTAAAAACATTAAGAAATTATCTATACGGTGTTAGTGATTTGGAAATTCACACTGACCATCAACCTTTGTCATTTGCGGTTTCTGAAAGGAATCCAAATATTAAAATTAAAAGATGGAGATCGTTTATTGAAGAATTTTCACCAAAAATTATTTATAAGCCAGGGGCAACAAATGTCGTTGCTGATGCATTGTCAAGACAGATACTAAATAACATAACTAGCCCTGAGGAGTCAGATCGTTCAGGTGATTCAGTAACGAATACTCAACATTCAGCAGAAAGTAGTGATGAGTATCACATTCACGAAACAAAGAAACCATTAAATCATTTTAAACAGCAAATATTGATTAATGATGGAGCAAGAATAACAGTCTTGGAGACGATTTCTTATTTTAATAATAAGCGATTTTTAATCGAGTACGACATACCACAAAATATAATTGGTGTTTTGAAAGAATATATAAATCCAAAAATAGTTACGGGAATACACTGCACATCTCAAGTGCTTTATGAAATAAAAAATCTGTTAAGGGAAGCATTTCCAGCGATAAAATTTTTTTATACAAAGTTATTCGCTAATGATGTGACTAATAGAGATGATCAGGGGGCAATTATTGAACAAACGCATAATAGAGCACATAGAAATTATAGAGAAAATATGGCTCAAATTAGGCAAGAATATTATTGGCCGTTAATGGTAAAACAATTGAAGCAATATGCGAAAAATTGTAATATATGTAATAGTAATAAGTATGAAAGGCATCCGAAATTAATTCCAATAGGTGAAGCACTAATACCAGAAAAAGAAGGAGAGCAACTCCATATTGATATATTTTTTGCACAAAAATTAAAGCTTATTACGTGTTTGGATTCTTATTCCAAATATTTGGTTATCAAGTGTATTGAAGATAAACTAAATTTAGAAGATAAGGTTTTGGAACTTTTGCAGACATTTCCAGATGTTAAAAGTATATTTATAGATAACGAACCGGGGTTTAGTACGATACAGTTCAAGTCTTTAATGGAAAGATTTAATATACAAATTTATTATTGTGCACCACGTCCCAGTACTAGCAATGGACAAGTAGAAAGGGTTCATTCGACACTGGTGGAGATTTCTCGATGTTTGAAGAAAGAACATAATTTGATAAGTGATTACGAATCAATTATGAGGGCAGTTCAGCAGTATAACATAACAGTACACTCGGTAACAGATAAAAAACCTTATAATGTTTTATTTAACAAAGAAACACATGGAAATATGAGAGAAATATTAAACAATGCTCAGGAAAAAATGTTGAAGTACCATAATAAAAAACGGATTCAAAAAAGTTATCATAGAGGGGAAGTTATATATGAAACAAGTAAGGAAGGGCTAAGTTCGGATGTAACCCAACATTTTATACTCTCGCAAAGTCAAATGGTATACTCGTTTGAGATTTCTTTGTGGATTGACTGATATTTTCGGTAGAAGGTCAACTATAGGCATTGGGGTCCACATATTTAGTACTTAGGGGTTTGAACATCGATTTAGACAATTTTTGGCCGCAAGGTGGCATACATTAATTGCATTATTCACGCAAAGTTTTACCCCGATATAATCATTGTTACCTGATTTGCATAGTGGAAAGTGAAAGAATCAGATGGAATTTAAAATGGTGTTACATGGGAAGTAAGCGTGGTTGTAGTCCGATTTCGCCCATTTTCGCACTATGACATAGAAATATAAAAAGAAAATTTGGTTGAAATCGGTTGAGCAGATCTCAAGATATGGGTTTTCACCTAAAAGTGGGCTGTGCCACGCCCACTGTCTAATTTTGAACGCGGTTCCTATAAAGTCATCTTATACCATCTTAGAGATAAAATTTATTGTCCCTGGCGTGTTTAGTGCTTGATTTATCGCGCTTTTAGTAGTTTTTAACAGTACCGTTATATGGGGAGTGGGCGGAGTTGCCACCCGATTTCAACTATTTTCACACCGTCAATAGAAGTGCTAAAAACATTTGCTTCTAGTGAATTTTGTTATTATAGCATTAGCGGTTTAGGAGATATGCACATTAAACCTATTAGAGGCGGGCCCACGCCCACTTTTTAAAAAAAAAGTTTTAACAGCAGATGCCCCTCTCTAATGTGATCCTGTGTACCAAAAAACAGTCGTGTATCTTATTGCGGAGCTTAGTTATGGCAAGTTATTTGTTTTTGATTAATGGCGTTTTGTAGGCGTGGCAGTGGTCCGATTACGCCCATCTGCAATACCAACCGTCTCACGGTATTAAGAAACATGTCTACCAAGTTTCATAAAGATATCTCAATTTTTACTTAAGTTAGAGCTTGCACGGACGGACGGACGGACGGACAGACAGTCACCCGGATTTCAACTCGTCTCTTCATCCTGATCATTTATATATATATAACCCTATATCTAACTCGATTAGTTTTAGGTGATACAAACAACCGTTAGGTGAACAAAACTATTATACTCTGTAGCAACAGGTTGCGAGAGTATAAAAATATATGAGGAAAGAAATAAATTAAAACCCAAATATAAAAAACAAATAGTAATAGAGGATTTAGGAAATAGGGTTAAAATACAAAGCAGAAACAGAATTATTCATAAGGATAATATTAAAGTGTAATTTTATAATTTTATAGAAACAATGGGAACACATAAACAAATTTTATTGTTGATGTTGTATGCTACAATTATCACATCAGATATAATTGATTATACAAGGGAACACTATATACTAATAGAGGAGGAAAATGCAGCAATTTTTGAAAATTATGGATCACTGTATCATTTGACTAATTTATCGCTATTTGAGAACATTATAAAAAACTATAGAATCGATGAGAAAATAGTATTATTTGAAGATTTGAATATGGATTTTGAAATACAAATGATAGAAACGTTATTAGAACAAGTAAGGAAGGGCTAAGTTCGGATGTAACCGAACATTTTATACTCTCGCAAAGTCAAATGGTATACTCGTTTGAGATTTCTTTGTGGATTGACTGATATTTTCGGTAGAAGGTCAACTATAGGCACTGGGGTCCACATATTTAGTACTTAGGGGCTTGAACAGTTTTGGTTCGATTTAGACAATTTTTGGTCACAAGGTGGCATACTTTAAACGTATTATTCACGCAAAGTTTTACCCCGATATAATCATTGTTGCTTGATATGCATAGTGGAAAGTGAAAGAATCAAGTGGTATTTAAAATGGTGTCATATGGAAAATAGGCGTGGTTGTAGTCCGATTTCGCCCATTTTCGCACTATGACATAGAAATATAAAAAGAACGTTATGCACCGAATTTGGTTGAAATCGGTTGAGCAGATCTCAAGATATGGGTTTTCACCTAAAAGTGGGCTGTGCCACGCCCACTGTCTAATTTGGAAAGCGGTTCCTATAAAGCCAACTTATACCATCTCAGAGATAAAATTTAATGTCTCTGGCGTATTTAGTGCTTGATTTATCGCGCTTTTAGTAGTTTTTAACAGTACCGTTATATGGGGAGTGGGCGGAGTTGCCACCCGATTTCAACTATTTTCACACCGTCAGTAGAAGTGCTAAAAACATTTCCTTCCAGTGAATTTTGTTATTATAGCATTAGCGGTTTAGGAGATATGCACATTAAACCTATTAGAGGCGGGCCCACGCCCACTTTTTAAAAAAAAGTTTTAACAGCAGATGCCCCTTTCTAATGTGATCCTGTGTACCAAATAACAGTCTTGTATCTTATTGCGGAGCTTAGTTATGGCAAGTTATTTGTTTTTGATTAATGGCGTTTTGTAGGCGTGGCAGTGGTCCGATTACGCCCATCTGCAATACCAACCGTCTCACGGTATTAAGAAACATGTCTACCAAGTTTCATAAAGATATCTCAATTTTTACTTAAGTTAGAGCTTGCACGGACGGACGGACGGACGGACAGACAGTCACCCGGATTTCAACTCGTCTCTTCATCCTGATCATTTATATATATATAACCCTATATCTAACTCGATTAGTTTTAGGTGATACAAACAACCGTTAGGTGAACAAAACTATTATACTCTGTAGCAACAGGTTGCGAGAGTATAAAAATATATGGGGAAAGAAATAAATTAAAACCCAAATATAAAAAACAAATAGTAATAGAGGATTTAGGAAATAGGGTTAAAATACAAAGCAGAAACAGAATTATTCATAAGGATAATATTAAAGTGTAATTTTATAATTTTATAGAAACAATGGGAACACATATCACATCAGATATAATTGATTATACAAGGGAACACTAAATACTAATAGAGGAGGAAAATGCAGCAATTTTTGAAAATTATGGATCACTGTATCATTTGACTAATTTATCGCTATTCGAGAACATTATAAAAAACTATAGAATCGATGAGAAAATAGTATTATTTGAAGATTTGAATATGGATTTTGAAATACAAATGATAGAAACGTTATTAGAACAAGTAAGGAAGGGCTAAGTTCGGATGTAACCGAACATTTTATACTCTCGCAAAGTCAAATGGTATACTCGTTTGAGATTTCTTTGTGGATTGACTGATATTTTCGGTAGAAGGTCAACTATAGGCACTGGGGTCCACATATTTAGTACTTAGGGGCTTGAACAGTTTTGGTTCGATTTAGACAATTTTTGGTTACAAGGTGGCATACTTTAAACGTATTATTCACGCAAAGTTTTACCCCGATATAATCATTGTTGCTTGATATGCATAGTGGAAAGTGAAAGAATCAAGTGGTATTTAAAATGGTGTCATATGGAAAATAGGCGTGGTTGTAGTCCGATTTCGCCCATTTTCGCACTATGACATAGAAATATAAAAGGAACGTTATGCACCGAATTTGGTTGAAATCGGTTGAGCAGATCTCAAGATATGGGTTTTCACCTAAAAGTGGGCTGTGCCACGCCCACTGTCTAATTTTGAACGCGGTTCCTATAAAGTCAGCTCATATCATCAAAGAGATAACATTTAATGTCTCTGGCGTATTTAGTGCTTGATTTATCGCGCTTTTAGTAGTTTTTAACAGTACCGTTATATGGGGAGTGGGCGGAGTTGCCACCCGATTTCAACTATTTTCACACCGTCAATAAAAGTGCTGTTTGCTTCCAGTGAATTTTGTTGTTATAGCATTAGCGGTTTAGGAGATATGCACATTAAACCTATTAGAGGCGGGACCACGCCCACTTTTTAAAAAAAAAGTTCTAGCTGCAGATGCCCCTCCCTAATGTGATCCTGTGTACCAAATAACAGTCTTGTATCTTATTGCGGAGCTTAGTTATGGCAAGTTATTTGTTTTTGATTAATGGCGTTTTGTGGGCGTGGCAGTGGTCCGATTACGCCCATCTGCAATACCAACCGTCTCACGGTACCAAGAAACATGTCTACCAAGTTTCATAATGATATCTCAATTTTTACTCAAGTTAGAGCTTGCACGGACGGACGGACAGACGGACGGACGGACAGACGGACGGACGGACAGACAGTCACCCGGATTTCAACTCGTCTCTTCATCCTGATCATTTATATATATATAACCCTATGTCTAACTCGATTAGTTTTAGGTGATACAAACAACCGTTAGGTGAACAAAATTATTATACTCTGTAGCAACAGGTTGCGAGAGTATAAAACCAATTTACAACTAATTCACAGTTATTTAAGACCATTAACTCAAATATTAAAACAATTACAAGGTAGCTCTAATGAAAAAACTGTTTTAAGACAAAGGAATAAACTAATAATAAATGAACTTGAAAACACAGTAGAAACAATTGCATTGTCAAAAGTAGGGATATTAAATCCATTAATTTTAGATATGGCAGAAATAAAAGAAATAATAAACTAAGAAAAAGTTAATGTATCAATATCAGATCTTATGGATGTATACGATTTAAAAATTGCACAAAAAAACAATTTAATAGTTATTTACATTAAATATCCAAAAGTAAAAAACATATGTAAATTATTTAAAGCAATAGCTGGCGCACAAAGCGATGGAAAATTATTAAAATTAAAAAATTCTAAAGAAAAATAAGAAAATTTATTGAGGTTGTCAAATCAAATCAACCACTTAACAGCATTATATTCGAAGACGGGACGCTTCGACTTAGAGGTGGGGGAGTTAACGCCACCGCTCACACATAGCACTTAACTATAGAGTAAACATAATAGTTTAATTGAAAAGTAACTCTAAGCAATAGCAAAATATCGCCAATCACTATTTGTAAACAGATTTCGGTAATTAAATTCTCAATAATAACAAAATCGCAATCCAATAGACTCAAGGTTAAAGAATTTCATCAGCTTAATTTGTTTTTTTAAAAACATTTCGCGGCTGGGCTAAAAAATAAGTTGCATTCGTGATCAAATGCAAAGAGAACATGGAAGAAGAAATTCTGAAATAAGGAGAGAGGATCGTGATAGAGAAACACAACGTCAACAGCTTAGTAGGAGGGGTGGGAGGGGTATGAGAGATGAAATTTTAAATCAGAGACGTCTTTTTAATGCAAAAATTTCCTTCGGTAGATGGCAATTACAATTTTTGTGCTACTTGCAAAAATGCGATTGTTAAAAAGAACGAATATGTTTAGCTATCGGTCTAGACTTTCCTGAAATACCGGACTAGTTGAAAGATTTAACACCAATTGAAGATCGTCTCATAATGCCCAGATTGCCTTTTATGACAACCCGCCCATTAGGATATCAAGATCAGAGTCCTCTTAAAGGTGCTGTTGTTAATATACTTCTACTAATTTCTGTTAACAATATTGTGACATCTCTACCAAGGTCCATTGATGAGGATCATGATTACATGATCGATACCATACAGGTGCACAATATAAATATTAATGAGAACTGGATTTCAGAATTTAATGACCACGAAGAAGTGCCGTTTGTTGCATCTTCAGAGGATTCCCGATTTTTTCAATCTTTTCATGCGGCACAAACTTCTCATGATAACAACCTCAGGTAATAATATAATATTATATTTGCACGAGTCTTTTACCTTCAGAGCTAAGTCCAGGAGCTCAAGAAACTCTTTTGGTCAATATGCCTGTATAAAACTTGGACTTTAACCGTTTAGTTATAGCGCCAGGTAAATGAAACAATATACTTGTATGTACGTTGGGCAGAAACGTTCCACCAAAGCCTTCAACGTAAATACTGTTACCTCTTACAGAAATAAGTCAAAGTTCAGAAAGACACAAGGAAAGCTTTTTTAAAATTTAAAACGTTTTAAATTCAAATATGACTACAGAAGACATTTCTAATTTAAACGATTTTCAACATTTCCTGTCTGATAGTAGATTAAATACGTCTTTTGATGACTATTTGTTAGCGCATAGATCAAGTTTAACAAAACCCAACATTTTTCTAAAAAGAAAATAACAAGTCCGTTTTATAAATGCTTATAACCCTCTGATTTTGGACCTCTATTGAGCAAATATGGATATCCAATATATACCGGATGCATTGCTGTTCATATATAGTTAATTATATTAACAAGTCTAACAGGGGAATTTCCAGGCTCTTAAATGAAGCTATATCAAAGATAAATAATGGAAATTATACTGTTAAACAAAAACTTCAACATATAGGTCCCAAATTTATATCAGGCACTGGTGAAACTTAGAGCGGAACTTCAGAACCTTTTCTCAGGTTCGAATGAAATATTCGTAGCCGGTATTTTAGACCGTTACGTTCAAAGATCCGATCAATTAGAAACTCTTCGTTTAGCTGATTTTGCATCTGTGTATAAATATTTTAAATCCAGTAGAAGAGCACAAGACAGTGATCATGAAGAAGAAGAGATGCAAGCTCATAATTTACCAGAAAGTGGGGCTGTCATGCCTCTTTAAGACGGTAGCAGTTTTGTTAAGAAACATACCCAACCTTGTATTTTTTGTAGAAGGTTTAACCCAGATTTGGCTAGAGTTGAGTATTTCCGCGAAATAGTAATGCTTTACTATCCATCGCGGAATGACAAGCAAGATCTCATTGAAAACGATAATGAGCAGACTTGCATAACACATCGTGTTCTAATTGAAGAAAATCAAAGAAAATATGATTTTTTTGAGCAAAGAGAACTTGAACTTGAAAATGTTTTAGAAAGTCTTTGTCATAAAATATACTTAGAGGAAGATGCTCAAAATGAACTACCTATCGTGGAAAATGAGTTCAGAGTGTTGGCACTTCCAGAAATAAACCCAAATATTAATGGTGAATATTCAACAGATAATGGCACTGAATCTGATTGTAATATTAGACTTATTAAACTACCCCCTTTAATTGAATTGGCCCTATGAATTGCCTAGAGCTTCAATTTATGTCGCTAGTAGTCGAGCTACTACTGCCGAAGGTCAATTCATCACAGGAAATTTTATTCCTCCCAACAAATTTTCTTAATCGGATCCTGTATTTAGGGAGTTATCCTTGCGAAAATTTTGATATACCAGGATTTACTCCAATTAACGAGCTGAAGATAGATAGCACGGAAACAAGCAACAGAAATAAACTGGCCATTATAATATAATAAATGCATAGCATGGTAGTGCTAGCTCTTTAGAACAAAAGGCTGTAAAGAAAATTTACTCAGGCCGCCAAGTTTTAGAAGCGGATTTGTTTAAATGTTTCAATATTAATATTCTGGTTCTATACAGAAATTCTAGACAGCTTTCTCTGTCAGATATTTAATTGTTCCTTAATTCTCAAAAATTTTATTATACGCTGACGACGTAAAGCTTTTTGAATCATACACTTCAACTGATGAAAGGTGTCTGTTGCAAACAGACTTAAACAATTTGGTTGCTTGGTGTGATAGAGATGATTTGCCATTAAATCTCAATAAATGTAAAACGGTTTGCTTTTCCCGTAGATCTGTGAACCACTCTTCTTATGTAATAAAACACTATATTCTAGAGCAAGTTTTTAATTATGTTGATTTGGGAGTTAATATGGGCCCTAAGCTTAATTTTAGTATTCACATTGATACCATGGTCTTGAAAGCAAAAGCTGTCCTCAGTTTTGTTAAACGTTGGTCTAAAGAATTTAAAGATCCGTATATTACTAAAACATTTTATACAACTTTGGTTAGACCTATATTGGAATATGCCTCTGTTGTATGGAACCCTAACTACCAAATCCATTCTGACAAGTTAGAGTCTGTTCAAAAACAATTTTTACTTTTCGCCTTTGCGCATTTCCGATGGGATTCTAGGGTAAGTCTACCTCCATACACTAGTCGCTTAAAACTTATTTATCTACCTACACTTTCTAGTCGTAGGGAAATGCTTGGCATAATATTCTTAGTGAAAATTTTGAATATAACAGTTTGTAGTTCTTTTCTCCTGTCTGAAATTAAATTTAATATCCCAGTTCGCCTTTCGAGGCAGTTTAGACCTTTACTGCTAAAAGCCTGTAGATCAAATTTTGAACTAAACGAGCCATTCCGCTGTATATGTCATGATTTTAATTCTCATTCCAGCACATTCGACTTATCTGACTCATTTTTCAAAATTAAAAAGACTTTATTGTTTTCACTTAATAAATGAAAATGTAACAATTTATTATATTGTAACTTTAAATCTTGGCTGTTGAAATTTTTGCTTCTGTAGCTGAGCAGTTTTAGATCTCAACACTTAAAAAACTCTCTTGCCTTTTCTGACTCGGCTAATTCCGCACGTATGCGGATTGCGCCCCTCGCGTCGGTTGGGCGGGAGGAGGGTAATCGTTGGGTTATTATTATTACTTCTGAGTAATGCAATCAAACTGTGCAACTATTGGAGATTTTTACATTTGTTTAATAGCTACATGGACTACAATAGGAAATCTGCTCTAAGAAAAAAACTTTAGTTCCCTGCTTTGTGTATAATGGTGCCGGTACACAAATTGATTGGGCATTTTCAAACATAGCTCCTTCCCATGTTAAAGCAATTTCCGTTGAGACAGTACACAGCTATTATGACAGTATTTGTCTGTGATGTGTCTCTATTTCAAACTAAAGTTTTCATACTTAGTGCAATTGTACTTAATTTTTTCTTCAAATATAATCGAATTAGAATGGTATAGCAATTTTGACAGTAGTTTTTAAGAAAATTTTAAGAAAAATATATAAAAATTCTAAGTTAAAAAATTTAAATTATATGTATTATTTGTTATTATTTAAGACATTATTGTATAAATATATGATAGAAATGATATAGTAACGGGTGTCTTTTTTCGAGGTATACACTTTAAGTTGGCATTACTCTTCAAGATGGCAACCGATTTAACAGCTGTCAAGTGATTTATTATCAGTTTGGTTTGGCAATTCATCATGAATAGACTCACGCCTGAACAAAGCTTGCTAATAGTGCAATTTCGAAAATAATGGTTATGTGCGGAATACGTATCGCGCACTACATTCATTTTCTCGTCCACTGGTTCTGGTTGAATAGCTGCGTCAACAAACAAAACTGCCGCACTTGTAGTGAATCTAATCCTTAAGTGTATGTCGAAACACCGTTACATCCAGAAAAACTGACTGTTTTTGCGCTTTATGGGCTGATGGAATCATTGGTCCGTGTACTTCTTATATATCGGTATAAAGCCATGATTACTAACTTTTTCATTCCTGAATTGAACAACCATGATGTCCCGGAGCTGTGGTTCCAACAAGACGGCGCAACATGTCACACAGCTCGTGCCATAATCGAGTTATTGAAAGACTCGTTTGGTGACCTCTTAATTTCTCGTTTTGGACCTGTGAATTGGTCTCCAAGATCTTGTGATTTAAACCGCTAGACTACTTTCTGTGGGGTTCTGTAAGGTCATTGGTCTATGAGCATAAGCCACAAGCGCTTAACTATATGGAAGACAACATTCTCCTATTATTGCCGATATACGGCCACAAATGTTGGAAAAAGTCATCGAATATTGGACGTCCACATTGGACTACAACCGAGCCAGCCGTGGCGGTCATATGCCAGAAATCATATTTAAAATGTAATGCCACAAGATTATCTTTCGGATAAATAAAATTTATGTCAATCGAATAATCCATCGTTGTTTTATTGCAATTTAAAGTTCTATACCTCTAAAAAACACCCTTTATAAGGAGAAAAGAAATATAATTTGGATATATGTATAAGAATCTCTATAAAAATGTATGTTTAATATTGTAAATATTATGTGCAAATTAATATAATAATATAATTTTTAAAGTTGTTAATATTTATTACTTTTAAGCTAAACATGTATAATAATATCGATATAATAAATAAAATATGTTATTCATAGTCCAAAAACGATTTCTTTTCATACTCCTCAATACAGTTGTAATGCATTCTATATAAAATCAGTTATAAGCGTATACAACAAAGCACAAGAACGATTTACAAATAGCTCTAATAAATTTCACTGTGAATGTAAATAACTGAGGCAACAGTTCCTACTTCTAATTATTAAAATATATAAAGAAATCTCAAATGAGTATACCATTTTACTTTGCGAGAGTATAAAATATTCGGTTAGTACGAACTTAGCCCTTCCTTACTTGTTAAAATTAACTTTGACAAAGTTAAACCGAGTACAGAAGCTAGAAGTTTGATGATTACTATCCCGTACATTGCCTTTGATTTCGAGAGATAAGCCGGATGATACGAGTCTTCTGGTAGAACAAGTGGACTACTCTGAATAACGGAATACTTTGAAGAGGTATCAACGTATACTAAATCTAAGCATGTACCAATTTACCATTGGTTCAGACCCAACTCGGAAATTTTTTCCAAAAACTCATTAAAATATGATCGATTGGAAACCGGTACGACATATATAGCTATCCATGAGGCACACGGTAAATTTAAATCTTGTAAAACGGTTATCGGGTTACCGATAAGTCCTAATGGGGTGGTATAAAAGATAGGGTTAAATAAATAAAGCAACTATTATTATAGACTCTAATACATTTAAATTTAAATGTTCAGTCGATCAAATCTAAATATTTGAAATTCGCTGTTTAAAATCTCATTATCAAAAATGTGAAGTGTTAACCATGTTTCTGGAAATCCAATTCTATGAAAATTAAAATTGGAACTGTTTAAGTACAAGTCGGTTAGTTTTGTATAAAGACCTCTAACCTCTTGATAGTAAATGCTCAGCGAATTTCTACCAATCAGTTTTTTATATGTGTGGTTTCGGTAATTTAATAATGTTTTCCTCATTATGATTTCTAAGTTTAGACTTAAATTCACGTACAAAAGCCACGGGTGGCTAGAATGAGCTATCTAAGATCTATTTTAAACGATGATATACTTCTATCATAACTGAAGTTAAACTAACGGATATTGATATCATCAAATTTTAAGCGCGACGAAATGTAAGACTTTATGTACGGATACCTTGGTGAAGGCATGTCTAGAAATAAATAAAGATTTTTTAGGTGGAATAACCACCAAATTTTTAACAGATGCTAATAAGTAATTAAGGAGAGCCTCTGGAATTGTAAGGCACTTATTACTATTTTGTAGTGCTTTTTGGGAATTGAACTCTTTGGAAGTTGACGGCTTATCACCTTGAGGGCAAGGAGAACAGAGATTTATATGGTCAATTGGAGTGGACGTACTCTTCTGTACAGAATAACTAAGTATTACTTCATTGAAAGGATGTTTATGCTTAGGGGCAGGTTTGAAGGATTCGGCACTAAAAAGATTTGAACAATTTTTGGTAGTGCCTAAATTTTACGATGAGGGTTATATCGATTTCAATTGATCTACAATTTAAACCGGACCAACGCAATCCCTTACAGTCGTCAATAGAATCTAAGTCCCTACCTGTCAGTCCAGCACATTTAATATGGACTAGCCCATCACAAAGCCAGCATGAAACGTATTGATCTGACTCGCCTATAATGTTTCAGTTGGGGAATTTACACGACAAAATAAACAACAAAGATTAGATTAGAGAAAGATTAAAAGAATATTAAATAAAAAAGTAAGTAAAACAAAATCTAGTAGATATATAATTAATTAGTGTATTAATATAATATTAATAATAATAAATAATATTGAAAACGAACATAAAAATAATAAGTTTTAATTAAAGTTCAAAACCAAGACAGGGTTTCAAGACAAAAGATGACTCGACACCAAAATTCGAATATTTAAACTTTAAGTTAATGCACAAAACTTAAGTACACTTGCTTTTATATAATGTATATCGGCGATAGAGAAATGGAAAGGCTGATTGCATTGATTCTTGAGCACTAAATTAAGAAACCAAACTGTATTGTGGTATAGGGAATCACACTAGCGAGGAGCTCCTGTGAGTTAAAAATGTTTAAAGTGGGCATGGTCTCGTCCAATAAATGATTTAATGTACATATGTTCGAAACCGCTGAAGCTAAATCAACCAAACTTGTTAAGAAGAATTCTTTTTAGCATTTCCTCATGCACTGGGTGAAATCGAAATTAAACAAAGTCTTAAACTCCTTCTGTTTCTTTCACCTTACAGTATACCATAAAAATCAAACATCAATGAAGTTATCAGATTAAAACTTTGTACAAATAGAGCACGCAAGGTATTTCATCTTACGCATGAACATGTCGAAATTGGACTATAACTTTTCAAAAACCCAGACACTAAATATCCGGACTCCAGTGCAATTGGCTGATTTTTACCGAGCATATCGGTCAATCTGTGAGTTATAGCATTAAAGGTCGGAGAGAATATTTTTGTGATGACTGCATGCCCTGGGTGAAATTGGGTCAATATATTCCTCATCCTCCAAAAACGTTATATAAATATTTTCGAACTTTCGCATCTATCGGTCAATTTGTAAGAAATATTAATGAAATTCGGAGTATCTTTGGTTAGTGTAGGCTCTTGCCTAAAATGGAAGAAATCAAGGGAATAATTCTATACCATAACATACCTAAAGTATGGATTAAGGTTTCTTAATGAAATTCAGAAAGCCTCTATTTCTGGTTATTATATAATATATTGCAATACCAAAATTACGAAAGATAAAATCGGAGCAAAATATTCCCATACCATATATAACAATATGTATAAAAATTTCAAACTTCCTGTTGGCTTTATACCGTATTGACCGATATATGTCAATACATAAGATACCCTCGCAAAATTAAGTAAAAGTATAATATTGGATATGTTGAGTATAATGCTGAAAATGTGCGATATCGATACATGAATTACCCAGCTTCCATACATTTCGCTATTGATTTATCGCAGTGTTAATAGTTTTTGACAAAACATTTTTAATGGGGAGTGGGCGTTATCATCTGATTTTACTAATTTCCATGCTGTTGCAAAAGGTGTTGAAATGATATGTCCTATGCAAATTTGGGTGATATAGCGTGAATAGTTTGGGAGAAATATACATTTAACCTATTAATTAAAAAATTTCAAGTCACAAAGTTGTACCAAATTACAGTTTTTCATTTGCTGCTTAGTTATGGCAATTTATAGGTTTTCGATTAATGCGGTTTTGTGGGCGTGGCAGTGGTCTGATTACGTCCATATACACACTCGTCCTCACTTTTTACTCAAGTTATCGCTTGCACGGACGGACAGACCGACGGACGGACAAACGGACAGACAGACAGTCCCCCGGATTTCAACTCGTCTCATGATCCTGATCATTTATATATATAAATATAACCCTATATCTAAATCTATTATTTTTAGCTAATACAAACAAGAGTTAGGTAAACAAAACTATAAAAAAAATGTTGCAAGAGTACAAGAGGAAAGAAAAATTTAAAATTGGACTGTACCGAATGAATAATACCCTTCACAGGAGTATTTCCTATAGCAACTATAACTAAATCTAAAAACTTGAAACTATAACTAAAAAAACGGATTCGGAGGATCTTAATTCAGATATAATTGTATATGTATATAATATAATACATAATTTCAGAAATAAAATATAATTTTTATTTATCGGTAGCTCTTCCGAATTCTGGTCTGGAGTCCTGGGATTTAAATGGTCTCAGTGGTTCTCACTAGTTCTCCCTGGTATTCACTGGTTCGCCCTGGTACACCCTTGTTCTCAGTGGCCCTCCCTGGTTCTCTGTGACTATCTTTAGTTCTCAATGTTTCTCACTGGTTTTCAGTGGTACTCAGTTCCCCCAAGGCTCAATGCAAGTTGGGAGAGTATAAAATGTTACACCCGAACCTAGCCCTACCTTACATGTTTAATATAAAAGGTTGCCAACATCTGAAGATATTTAGCCGCACTTAGCCCGTCCTTACTTGCAACATGTAGCTACAGCATATAATAGTGAGCAAAACTAACGGTTGTTTGTATCACCTAAAAATAATAGAGTTAGATATAGGGTTATACTCGTATATATATGTAAAAATGCTCAGGATGACAAGACGAGTTAAATTCCGAGTGACTGTCTCTATGTCCGTCTGTCAGTCTATGCAATAACTTGCGTAAAAATTGAGATATCTTGATGAAGCTTGGTACACATATTCCCTGGCACTCAGGGAAGGTTGGTATTGCAGATTACCCACCTCTAATAATTTTAATGTACATATCTTCTAAGCCGTTTAAGCTTTAATAACCAAATTCGTTCGGGGCATATCTCTTTGGTATCCTAATCCTGTGAAAATTAGTTAATTTAGATTATAACCCTGCTAACTCCCCATGTAACGTATTTGTTAAAAACTATAAATAAAATGTTACGCCTGAGATGTACAAAAGGGCTTAATAGGAGGCGGTGTTAAATTTGAACGATGGACGGAGCGGCGCCCACATTTAGATGAAATCCCATATCTCGGGAGCTACTCAACCGATTTCAACCAAATTCGGTAGATAATTCTATCCTAAAATGCATACAATAAGTCCTTCATTTTCCAGTATACAAATCTAAAACCAATCAATATATCCTAATAAAACTTTGCACAAATAGTCCCTTTGAGATGTTCCACCTTATAACCAAAAATTGTCCAAATCGGACCGAAACTATTTTAGCCCCATATACCGAATATGTGGACCCCAGTTCCTATTGCGAACTTTTTATCGAAAATAGCGTTCAATCGGTGAGTATATTATAGAAATTAAGAGAGAATCCTTTCGGGATAATAGTGTGTCTGTCTGTTAAAAATGGGTTGAAGCGGATAATAATTCCCTCAGCCCCCATATACTTAATAGAATGATTTTCGAAGTTCCGGTGGATTTTATACTGCATATATCGGTAAATATGTGAGTTATCCTAATAAAATTGAAAGAGGATAAAATAGGGTGGGAACTTCCCTTATGCAGCTGAAGGCGTATTTGATCCTTGCAAGTTACAAGAGTATGAAATGTTCGGTTACGCTCGAACTTCGCTCTTCCTTACTTGTTTAATATAAAGTTTTGCCAACCATTTAAGGTATTTAGCCGACAATGATAATTGCATGTTGCAAGAGCATAAAATGTTCGGTTACACCCGAACTTCTTTCTTTTTGTTTTAAGTTTATGTTTTGGTTTTTGAAATTTTTGTACCCTAAGCAGATAAATTCACGTATAGTATTATGAACAAATAAAACTGAAAAGATTTATTTCTGTTGATAAAAACTAAGCCTAAAACTGAATTTGCTATGCATTTTGCAAACAATTAAGTAGCAGAATTGTGCATACAACATAACACTTGTATATTGACAGATAAACTTACCGCAATTTTGATTCATTCTCAAAGTGTTTCATGAAACTTTCACTGGCCGTGTGATGATCGACTATTGTGATATTGTGACTTTGATAAGAATGCAGCACGGCTATATTTACTTCTACGACAGCTTTATCTTTCCACAGTGAGGTTGGTGTACGAGTATCCAAATTCATCTTCAAAGCAATGGTCTGAAACGGAAAACGTACAAACAATGAATAAATATAAGAAATTAATAGCGGTTCTGATAATTATTGTTATACTCTCGCAACCTGTTGCTACAGAGTACAATAGTTTTGTTCACCTAACGGTTGTTTATATCACCTAAAACTAATCGAGTTAGATATAGGGTTATATGTATATATATAAATGATCAGGATGAAGAGACGAGTTGAAATCCAGGTGACTGTCTGTCCGTCCGTCCGTCCGTCCGTCCGTGCAAGCTCTAACTTGAGTAAAAATTGAGATATCTTTATGAAACTTGGTAGGCATGTTTCTTGGTACCGTGAGACGGTTGGTATTGCAGATGGGCACAATCGGACCACTGCCACACCCACAAAACGCCATTAATCAAAAACAAATAAACTGCCATAACTAAACTCCGCAATAAGATACAAGACTGTTATTTGGTACACAGTATCACATTAGAGAGGGGCATCTGCAGCTAAATTTTTAAAAAGTGGGCGTGGTCCCGTCCCTAATAGGTTTAATGTGCATATCTCCTAAACCGCTAATGCTATAATAACAAAATTCATTGGAAGCAAATGTTTTTAAAACCTCTACCCACAGTGTGAAAATGGGTGAAATCAAGTAGCAACTCCGCCCACTCCCCATATAACGGTACTGTTAAAAACTACCAAAAGCGCGATAAATCAAGCACTTAACAAGCCAGAGACATTAAATTTTATCTCTTTGATGATATGAGCTGACTTTATAGGA
Organism: Bactrocera oleae; assembly: GCF_042242935.1. Taxonomy (NCBI): domain Eukaryota; kingdom Metazoa; phylum Arthropoda; class Insecta; order Diptera; family Tephritidae; genus Bactrocera; species Bactrocera oleae. The sequence continues at coordinate 32,186,112 of NC_091537.1, forward strand.
ACCGCGTTCAAAATTAGTCAGTGGGCGTGGCACCGCTTTCAACCAAATTGGGTGCATAACGTTTTTTGCATATTTTTATGTTATAGTGCGAAAATGGGCGAAATCGGATTACAACCACGTCTATTTCTCATAAAGCACCATTTTCAATTTAATCTGATTCTTTCACGTTCCACTATGCATATCAAGTAACAATGATTATCTCGGGGTAAAACTTTGCGTGAATAATACGTTTAACGAATGCCACCTTGTGACCAAAAATTGTCTAAATCGAACCAAAACTGTTCAAGCCCCTAAGTACAAAATATGTGGACCCCAGTGCTTATAGTTGAACTTCTACCGAAAATATCAGTCAATCCATTGACTTTGCGAGAGTATAAAATGTTCGGTTACATCCGAACTTAGCCCTTCCTGACTTGTTTTTTTTTATATCTGTACAGTCCGAGAAGACTGCATCTACCCATTACAAACCATATTTCGTAAGTTCCTAAAAAAATGAGAACAGTCGATGCCTTACTTGAATCTACACCGAGTATATATCGGTAAATAAGTATTTGAGAAATATTAATAAATGATATTGATATCGATTGATGCCTTTTGATATACGATATAGACAGTATATCACTTCAGATGATTTTATACCAGCTATGCCCAACAACAACGTTACAACGCGTTGATACTTTGGCAGACAGGCAAACATCTTATAAATTTTATGAAGTAGGCCTTAATTGATTTATATACATACAGTTACTGACAGTAAAATAAAACTTTATATTAGGTATATGAGAGATAGGGATAGTATTGAACCGCTTTTATCTATTTTGGTCATTACCACATATTATTAACAGAAAAAGTTATCTCGAAATTTCACCCGATTTTATCCATTTTATGCACAATGATACATTGTTATTAGAACACGCTCTTTGAATTTCATTAAGATAACTCGCCGGAAGTTCTCAAATTTTTCTATTAAGTATATGGGGACTATGGAATGATTGAATTTCTCAAAACATTTTTGGCAAACCGGCATATTGTTATCAGATAAGGATCCTCTCTGAGTTTCTATAATACATCTTACAGATTGACCGACATTTTCGATAAAAAGTTAAGCTGGCACACTTCAAAGGAAGCATTTGTGCAAAGTTGTATCCCGATATATTTATTGGTGCTTAATTTGTATACATACTAGAAGGAAAAAGAATCAGATGGAATTTAAAATATTGTTGTAGTCCGATTTCACCAATTTTCGCGCAGCTAAGATAATGCTACCTACCGAATTTGGTTGAAAGCGGTCGAGCACGTCCCCAGATATGTCTGAGTTGTGCGCAATAGCAAATTTCTAACAGCTGGGACTTTTTGTTTACTATATGAGCAAGCGAAAATAAAGGGAAAAGAAAGCCTGTTGACGAAAATGTAGGTAAAAATGAGTACGACGGAGTTATATTTCGATGATTCATCAGACGATGAAAGCTTGTTTGAGCTGGCCAGAACCAGAAAACGATTGGGGATACTTCCAACCTATAGATATGGATTCGACTGCGTAAATGTAATCTTCAAATTTTTTTAGCATTCACAGCATTCAGGAAAATTTGTTTTTAGTTTTATAAAAAAGTTTCGTTTATCTAAAAAGGCCTTTGTGAATTTGTTGTCCACTACACAGGATATGCTGCAGCATGGTACGCAGCCAAATCCATACCAAATATACTGAAACTGGCTACACTTGTACGACAACTAAGCTTCGTGCTACCAGAAATGCTGGATGATCTTGAGATCTTGAATTCTTCAGCATTAATGCTATGGTTGTAAGTTTACATATGCGCATATGTATTATTAATTTATGATTGCAAATGTTGAAATGTGCCTATTCTAGGTATGCGATCATACAATGAAAATGCGGTATGTAAATGCGAAAAATCCGGGGGCTATAGGTACTTCATTCAGCAACAACACAAATTATGAACGAGTATACAGCTTTGCAAGGTTGTGCTTGATTTATTATGTATAAATTACCGATGTAGGACAATGATGTGAAGTTGTTGAAATGGAATCTGTTAACAACTCAGAAGCAGAACATATTAGAAATGAAATTTCAAGAAATTGATAGAAACAATATTGAAATAAATTCAGAAGTAGTTACTCCAGATTTTATTTTATTAAAGTAATAACTATTTTTGGTTTCTTACATACAGGCTATTTCATAACAACAACTATCACAAATTCACTTAAAATTTCAAATTCTTGTTAAATTCATCACATGCAAAAAAACAACACTTAATCATTTCTCTTACAGTTTAAAAAGTCCTAATTCTAATAGTAATAAATAATTCTAAAAAAACGTCACTTGAATTCCTTCATGGCACTTATACTAAAATAAAATTAAATTATAAAGTTACGTTCTTGGCAGCTTTTTTTCTTCATCTCCAGGAGCGCAACTTTGAGTTGTAACAGCAACAGTTCTTTGATTGTCTTTTCATTTTATTGATGCTTTTTATACTCTCGCAACCTGTTGCTACAGAGTATAATAGTTTTGTTCACCTAACGGTTGTTTGTATCACCTAAAACTAATCGAGTTAGATATAGGGTTATATATATATAAATGATCAGGATGAAAAGACGAGTTGAAATCCGGGTGACTGTCTGTCCGTCCGTCCGTCTGTCCGTCCGTGCAAGCTCTAACTTGAGTAAAAATTGAAATATCTTTATGAGACTTGGTAGACATGTTTCTTGGTACCGTGAGACGGTTGGTATTGCAGATGGGCGAATCGGGCCACTGCCACGCCCACAAAACGCCATTAATCAAAAACAAATAACTTGCCATAACTAAGCTCCGCAATAAGATACAAGACTATTATTTGGTACACAGGATCACATTAGGGAGATGCATCTACAGTTAGAACTTTTTTTTTTAAAGTCGGCGTGGTCCCGCCTCTAATAGGTTTAATGTGCATATCTCCTAAACCGCTAATGCTATAATAACAAAATTTACTAGAAGCAAATGTTTTTAGCACTTCTATTGACGGTGTGAAAATAGTTGAAATCGGGTGGCAACTCCGCCCACTCCCCATATAACGGTACTGTTAAAAACTACTAAAAGCGCGATAAATCAAGCACTAAATACGTCAGAGACATTAAATTTTATCTCTGAGATGGTATAAGATGACTTTATAGGAACCGCGTTCAAAATTAGACAGTGGGCGTGGCACAGCCCACTTTTAGGTGAAAACCCATATCTTGAGATCTGCTTAACCGATTTCAACCAAATTCGGTGCGTAACGTTCTTTTCATGTTTCTATGTCATAGTGCGAAAATGGGCGAAATCGGATTACAACCACGCCTATTTTCCATATGACACCATTTTAAATACCACTTGATTCTTTCACTTTCCACTATGCAAATCAAGCAACAATGATTATATCGGCGTAAAACTTTGCGTGAATAATACGTTTAAAGTATGCCACCTTGTGACCAAAAATTCTCTAAATCGAACCAAAACTGTTCAAGCCCCTAGGTACTGAATATGTGGACCCCAGTGCCTATAGTTGACCTTCTACCGAAAATATCAGTCAATCCACAAAGAAATCTCAAACGAGTATACCATTTGACTTTGCAAGAGTATAAAATGTTCGGTTACATCCGAACTTAGCCCTTCCTTACTTGTTATTAATACATTCTTGTGTTTCTGTAACACTTTTTTAATTTCCTCTACATTCGCAATTAGCTCTACATAAAAATTGTTCTGAGCACTGGTCTGTACTTCTAACAACTTTAGCCTCTCTGCTTTGAAGCACTTTTTTGGTTTTTGTCTCGTGCACGCCCGTTTTTATTTTCGCGAACTGTATAGCTGTATACCGATTATAGCCTCTTCAAAGTTGGTGTATACATTTAGTCCTCCACCTGTTACTCTATATTGAGCTTTTGTTTGCTGTCGGTCTTGTAGGTGGTCCTACTCAATTAAGTTAAGGCGTGAACTCTTTCCCTGAACCTTTGAGCAAATGCCTTCAGCTAATTGGGGATTTTCTCCCATCAGTGAAACCAACTTTTCAAGTTGCTCCGGTGTACTTACGACTTTAGACTTTCATGAAATTAATAAAAAATCAATTAATCTAGAGCTTAGTTACCAAAACTAAATACAAAAGCAAAAAAATTACATTTTTAGTAATTTTCTCACACTTTGCTACATCAAAAAGCGAAGATCAAAGATCGATTGCAACTCATAATAGGGACCTATATCTCTAAGCTGATCCGATTTAAACTTTAATTATATTTCCATCACATCCTTATGATTAATATTATGTTTAAAATTGGTGAAATTGCACTACAATCACTACTATTTTTCATATAATGCCATTTTTATTGTCACTAGGTTTTTTACATTTACAACCTATATTTGACTTCTGATGTGTGAAAACTCTGATGATATTATGTCGATTTATCATAAGCAAGACTTTTTATAATAACGTTCTTCGGTCATCTCGAACTGTTTTACAAGTCTTTAATTTATAAAACTTACGAGAGTGCTTAGTATTCGGCTTCACACCCTTTTTTAAAAATTTTTATTTCAAGTTGTAACCGATGATTTATTAATTTAACACATTTACGCAACGATTTATCAATATAATAGGTAATTATCTTCAGTATTCACCTCTAACATATTTCGACGATTTATGTCACACAAATTCCGACAGCCAATTTCCGTTGACATGTACCATCCGCTGAATGTAGTCGCTGTGAACTGAAGACCGCCAACATCAAAAAGCATCGACGAAACTGCTGGTACAGCATACCAACGCAGACTCAATTCTGCAAACCACTCAAATCTGTAAGAAAAAAAGCAAAATTATCAACTAAATAGTTATATAATCACACAGTTGATTTAAATCCCCTAAAATCTCCTAAAAAATAATAATTATTAAAATAAATAATAAATTATTGTTACATAAGTTATATATTCAAATATAATAATATATATTACTATAAATAATCATATATTATTATAAAAAGTAAAAATCATTAGTAAGAAAGAGCTAAATTCGGATGTAACCGAACTCTCGCATAGTCAAATGGTATACCTACTCGTTACCTAATATATAAGGTAAAGTAAAAAGTTCGTTCGGTTTTTTATTGATTTTTCAAAAGATGATAACTTTGTGTACATTTATGCGATTTAAGTCAAATATGCGCCGTTTTGTTCATAAACTTGTTGCCAACGAGATGCCAACTTCATTATACCCCTCTCCAGTTGTTGGCAGTAGAGGGCCGAATTGAGCGTTTGGCCATAGGGGAGCAGCTCGTAGTAGATGATTCCTTGCCAATCCCACCAAACACACAGCAAAACCTTCCTGGCCGTCACTCCGGTCTTGGCCACCGTCTAGGCCGCTTCCCCGAGCTTTGACCACGACCGTTTGCGCTCGATGTTGTCGTAAGTGACTCATTTTTCATCGCCAGTCACAATCCGCTTCAGAAACGGGTCGATTTTGTTGCGATTCAGCAGCGATTCGCAGATGAAAATTCGGTCCATCATGTTTTTGCGTTAGTTCGTGTGGCAGCCAAACATCGAGCTTCTTTTTGAATCCAAGGTTATGCAAATGGTTCCAAACGGTTTTCTGGCTTATCTTTAGTTCCTCAGCAATTAAATAAGTGCTCACGTCATTTCCATGATTTTATCGCAATTTTCGACGACAGGCTTCCCGACGCGTGGTGCATCTTTGACATCGAAATTACCAGAACGGAACCTAGCAAACCACTTTTGTGCTACACGTTCGTTTACAGTATCGGGCCCATAAACTAAAAAAAATTTTTCAGTCGCTTTGGCTGCTTTTTCGCCTTGATCGAAGAAAAATTGTAAAATATAGCGAATTTTCTCTTTGTGGTGTCCATCTTTGACGAGCTCGAAAAACTCTCAAAGACAAACTTTTAGCGCGAATAAACACGTTTTCAGCGCCGTATAGTATGACATGATGCGACACGCAACACTAATACTATGGACAATAACGCCATCTCTTAGATAAAAACCGAACGAACTTTTTACTTTACCAATATTTTAATAATTAGAAGTAGGAACTGTTGCCTCAATTATTTACAATCACAGTGAAATTAATTAGAGCTATTTGTAAATCGTTCTTGTGTTTTGTTGTATACGTTATAATTGATTTTATATAGAATGTATTACAACTGTTTTGAGGATTATAAAAAGAAATTGTTTTTGGTCAATAAATAACATTTTTTATTTATTTTATCGATATTATTATACATGTTTAGCTTAAAAATAATAAATCTTAACAACTTTAAAAATTATATTATTATATTAATTTGTATATAATATATACAATATTAAACATAATTTTTTTAGAGATTCTTATACATATATCCAAATTATTATAAAATTAAATTTCTTAAAATTTTCTAAAAAACTACTGTCAAAATTGCTATACCATTTTAATTCGATTATATTTGAAGAAAAAATGAAGTACTATTGCACTAAGTCTGAAATCTTTAGTTCGAAATAGAGACACAGCACAGACAAATACTGTCATGATAGCTGTGTACTGTCTCAACTGAAATTGCTTTAACATGGGAAGGAGCCATGTTTGAAAATGCCCAATCAATTTGTGTACCAGCACCATTATACACAAAGCAGGGAACTAAAGTTTTTTCCTTACAGCAGATTTCCTATTGTAGTCCCTGTGGCTATTAAACAAATGTTAAAATCACCAATAGTTAGCACAGTTTGATTGCAGTACTCAGAAGTAAGGACTTCCGGAAGTTCTACAATTAAATATCTGACAGAGAAAGCTGTCTAGAATTTCTGTATAGAACCAGAATATTAATATTGAAACATTTAAACAAATTCGTGCTTTGCATATATTATATTATAATGGCCAGTTTATTTCTGTTGCTTGTTTCCGTGCTATCTATCTTCAGCTCGTTAATTGGAGTAAATCCTGGTATATCAAAATTTTCGCAAGGATAACTCCCTAAATACAGGATCCGATTAAGAAAATTTGTTGGGAGGAATAAAATTTCCTGTGATGAATAGACCTTCGGCAGTAGTAGCTCGACTACTAGCGACATAAATTGAAGCTCTAGGCAATTCATAGGGCCAATTCAATTAAAGGGGGTAGTTTTATAAGTCTTCCAATTTTCAAAAAAGTCTAGACCGGTAGCTAAACATATTCGTTCTTTTTAACAATCGCATTTTTGCAAGTAGCACAAAAATTCTAATTGCCATCTACCGAAGGAAATTTTTGCATTAAAAGATCTAATTTAAAATTTCATCTCTCATACCCCTCCCACCCCTCCTACTAAGCTGTTGATGTTGTGTTTCTCTACCACGCTCCTCTCTCCTTATTTCAGAATTTCTTCTTCCATGTTCTCTTTGCATTTGATCACGAATGCACTCTAAAATTCCTATACGCAGAATTTCTTGCGCGAAGTTCACTATAATCCCTAGTAATCCTACTTTGCTCATGATAACGTACCTCGGGATTTTCTCCGCCGATACCTGTGACATCGAGTATCTTTTATTGGCTTTTCAGAGCGAATTTGTGGATCATGCCGCCTTGTTCTATGTTGAATAGTATTATATTTACAACTTGCTCAAGAGTTCGAATCTCGGGGTCTTCGCGCCGAGATCTATGACCTCGAGTATTCCTTATTTGCTCTTAAGAGTGGATTTGTGAATCTATCTATCTATCTTTATGTTGAACAGTATTTACAACTAGTTCAACATATCGAACATATTGGGATTCTCCCGCCGAACATATGTCCTCAAGTTTTTCCGCTTTGCTCATCAGAGCTGATTTGTGGATTTTGACGTCATGAACAACAACGTTGAACAGTATTTAAATTTAGTTCAAAGGACCGTACCTCGAGATTTTCCCACCTGGTTCTATGTTGATTTGTATTGATAATTTTTTGGACAGACGTACATCGGAATCTAATCTACGATTAGCGTGACTCACAGTATCTTGTGACTGCTCACTATCTCTATATAAAGAGTTTCCACGAAGAACTCTCATACGTCTTCTATTCTGAAGACGACTTATACCTTCTACTTAATCTAGGCATAATTAATTAATAATAAAATACTTATATAATTCCGTCCGTCCGGGTGTAAAAAGTTGGATCCTAAGTGCGAACTAGTACACTGAAATTAGTTTGAAAGAAGCACTTTGCTGGTCAAGAAATCTAGTGTACCTGAAACTACAAACACAGTGTTTTGATATTTATTTTACTCTTGCAACATGTTGCTACAGAGTATAATAGTTTTGTTATGGTATATTTTTATACACATAGCTTACGTGCTTTTGTATACCTTTATATTACATAATAATACATAATATTTAGTTATATTTATATTCTAGAAATTAGTAGTTTATTTCATTGTATTGCTTTTGCCATCCGTAAATTGCTTTTGTCAAACGCTTTTTAAAACAGGGAGATCTATGGTACCTATTTTGAAAGCTCTGCTCATGAAGGCTAAATTAACAATAACTTACATATAATTAAGTATGGTATACACATATGTAGAGCAGGTATGTAGATTTTCTTCTTTCTGTCTTAATATCTAAACCTTTTATAAGCTGCCAACGGTGCTGCATAAATCCCAAAATGAACTTAAATGTAATTTTCTGAATTTACAGTTCACCTCATGATCTTCAAAATAGAATGTGTCGCAAGACTGAAATAATAGACAATAGCATTTAAACCGATAGGGTCGCAGCTAGGTTTATACGGTTTAAACAATGGTCTAGACCAATTTCATTCATATGCAGCGATAAACCACATAATTTTTAAGAAAAACTGTCCAATTAATTTCATTAAATTATCAAATTAACGAAAAAAATTATGCCATAAGTAGTACATGTGAGCTTGGGAAATTCGGGGACCTACATTTTCGGCATTAAACTATCGTATATCTAATATCTTACATTTATATAAAGCCAAACGGAAGTTTGAACTTTTGACATATCGTTTGTTGAAACTTGGGTCAATATATTCCCTATAATGGGAACTAGGGCGGAACCGAGAATTTTATACCCTTGCAAATTTTAATAATCAAAGGTTAGGAAACTCCTTCAGTTGTGGCAAAACCTTATATTAAAACAAGTAAGGAAGGGCTAAGTTCGGATGTAACCGAACATTTTATACTCTCGCAAAGTCAAATGGTATACTCGTTTGAGATTTCTTTGTGGATTGACTGATATTTTCGGTAGAAGGTCAACTATAGGCACTGGGGTCCACATATTTAGTACTTAGGGGTTTGAACAGTTTTGGTTCGATTTAGACAATTTTTGGCCGCAAGGTGGCATACTTTAATTGCCTTATTCACGCAAAGTTTTACCCCGATATAATCATTGTTACCTGATTTGCATGGTGGAAAGTGAAAGAATCAGATGGAATTGAAAATGGTGTTACATGGGAAGTAAGCGTGGTTGTAGTCCGATTTCGCCCATTTTCGCACTATGACATAGAAACATGAAAAGAACGGTATGCACCGAATTTGGTTGAAATCGGTTGAGCAGATCTCAAGATATGGGTTTTCACCTAAAAGTGGGCTGTGCCACACCCACTGACTAATTTTGAACGCGCTTCCTATAAAGTCATCTCATGCCATCCCAGAGATAATGTTTAATGTCTCTGGCGTGTATAGTGCTTGATTTATTGCGCTTTTAGTAGTTTTTAACAGTAGCGTTATATGGGGAGTGGGCTAGCTTGTCACCCGATTTCACCCATTTGCACACTGTCGATATAAGTGCTAAAAGCGTTCGTTTTCAGGGAATTTCGTTATTATAACTTTTGCGGTTTAATATATATGCACATTAAACCTGTAAGGGGGCGAAAATAACTTCCAATTAGTGGCTGAATACCAAGGACTGACGGAGACCTATGTGGCGTTTCATAAAGTTATTTCTATCCCGCAATAAAAAGAGTTTGCCACAACATTGCATTGTTAAGAATACAATTTTTAACCATTCCCACGGAACTAAAAAGTCAGAGGGAAATTCAGAAACAAATTTATAAAATAGCCGAATTTCCGCGTGTGCTAGCGACTATGCACTGCACACATATAAGAATACTATAACCAGGTCAGTATACTGGTAATAAATAATTTAATTGAAGATTATTTGAAATGAATAACTAGTTAGGTGGGGAACTATTTTAAGACCGAAAAAACTATTTTTTATTTAATGTTCAAACGTTTTGTGACAGCAAACTGTTCATAATAGATATCGGAGCGCCTTGGCCAAGATCGTCCCATGACGCAATAATAGTGAAAAATTCACGAGTATTTAGCCAAGTTGAGGCAGGCAAGTTCGGAAATGCAATAATCGTTGTCAGTGCATTCGATGAATAATGACACCTTTGTTAAAAATGCAAACCCCGGTGAGGTACCAACAATCTCATCTTTAGGTCGAAATGACAATATATATAGAAAACATTTAATAGAAACCGACTTTGAAAGCTTGTAAAATTCTTTTAATTATTTAACGAAATTATGTCAAATATGAATAATGTTGAAACGCAGAGAGCTTAAGTCCAAAGTTAAATATACGTAATATTAAAATTAAATTGAACTTAATATTCGTGAAACCGGCTGTTTTGATACGCTTACAGAAATTTTACGCAAAATTTTATTCTGCTGACTTAGAAGTGTTTGACCATTGCTTAATTTTTAATTGGTTCCACTCCTACTTGCCGTAATATTTATGACCATAGATATGAGTTCGTTAAATATGACTTAATATTGGTTCCATATCAGTTTTTACTTGAGATGAAGAAACTTTTGGATGTGTATCAGCAATTATTTTTAATATTCACAAGTTATCTGGAAGCCTTTTTTGAATCAGCTCTGCTAAACAACCAAAACAAATCTTGCATCTTTTTTAACATCCGATAAGTATCTTTCGTTAAAATCGAATCTGAAGTACAACTTTATATTAATTCATATTTCGTTTTGTATTATCTTCATTTCAACGGATTCGGTGTACTAAATATATACTTCTAAGTAGTCTACATATTTACTTCTGCGCGGCAAAAGAGTTTTCATATAATACTTTTCTTTTTGCGTATGGTGCTTCATTAAATAAAAAATAATACGTTATGAAAAATTTTTAATCCATTCAAAAGTTGACTCTAATTAAATTTGTTTAAGAAAATTGTTTTATTGTAAAAACATTGTTTTTTGCAAAAATTAGTAATATCAAGGAGAGGACCACATTTTTACTCCCAATCCTACCGAATATAAGCGAAATAGGTCTGGCGTGTTAAGAAAAAATAAATATTTACCAAAATCATGCAAAAAAGTATAAATAACAATAACTTTCGAATTTCGAAAATCCTTTGAAGTTGTATTTTTATACTCTCGCAATCTGTTACTACAGAGTATAATAGTTTTGTTCACCTAACGGTTGTTTTTATCACCTAAAACTAATCGAGTTAGATATAGGGTTATGTATATATAAATGATCAGGATAAAGAGACGATTTGAAATCCGGTGACTGTCTGTCCGTCCGTCCGTCTGTCCGTCCGTCCGTGCAAGCTCTAACTTGAGTAAAAATTGATATATCTTTATGAAACATGGTAGACATATTTCTTGATACCGTGAGACGGTTGGTATTACAGATGGGCGTAATCGGACCACTGCCGCGCCCACAAAACGCCATTATTCAAAAACAAATAAATTGCCATAACTAAGCTCCACAACAAGATACAAGACTCTTATTTGGTATACAGGATCACAATAGGGTGGGGCATCGCAGTTAAAATTTTTTTTAAAATACAGTGGGCTTGGTCCCTCCCCTAATAGGTTTAATATGCATATCTCCTAAGCCGCTAATGCAATAATAACAAAATTCACTGGAAGCAAATGTTTTTAGAACCTCTACCTACAGTGTGAAAATGGGTGAAAGCGGGTGGCAACACCGCCCACTCCCCATATAACGGTACTGTTAAAAACTACCAAAAGCGCGATAAATCAAGCACTTAACAAGCCAGAGACATTAAATTTTGTCTCTGAGATGGTATAAATTGGCTTCATAGGAACCGCGTTCAAAATTAGTCAGTGGGCGTGGCACCGCCCACTTTTAGGTGAAAACCCATATCTTGGGATGTGCTCAACCGATTTCAACCAAATTCGGTGCATAACGTTCTTTTCATATTTCTGTGTTATAGTGCGAAAATGGGCGAAATCGGACCACAACCACGCCTATTTCCCATAAAACACCATTTTCAATTCCATCTGATTCTTTCACTTTCCACTATGCATATCAAGCAAAAATGAGTGTGTCGGGGTAAAACTTTGCGTGAATAATGCGTTTGAAATATGCCACCTTGTGACCAAAAATTGTCTAAATCGAGTCAAAACTTTTCAAGACCCTAGGTAATGAATATGTGGACCCCAGTGCCTATAGCTGACTTTTTACCGAAAATATCGGTCAACATAGAACAAGATCCACAAAGAAATCTAAAACGAGTATACCATTTGAATTTGCGAGAGTGTAAAATGTTCGGTTACATCCGAACTTTGCCCTTCCTTACTTGTTTTATTTTATTAACCTTGCATTCAAATGAATAATATTGAAAGTTGTTAGTCTACAAGGTGCGTTCCAAAGTAAACAGGACTTTTTAAAAAAAGACAGAACAAATGGTTTTATCGGCAAAATCAATTAATTTTATTCAAAATAGTCACCTTCTGATTTAATACAGCTTTTTGCATGGTCCAAAAGCATGTCGAACGAGTGTTTTAGCTCGTTGCCCGGTATGGCCGCCAGTATGCCGGTGCAAGCCTTTTGAATGGCCTCCACGTCTGCATAACGCTTTCCTTTCATCGGCAAATGCATTTTTCCGAAAAGGTAGAAGTCGCACAGTGCCATATCAGGTGAATACGGGTTGTTAAAATGTGATTTTTGGTCAAATAATCGGCCACAAGCGTCGATCGATGAGATCGTGCAACAAACGCCAACTTCCATCTTCGCGATATCGGGCCGAACACGTCGAATAAGGCGCACCAAACGCTTCATACCTCCAACGTAGAATACCGCATTAACGTTTTGGCCGGGTGGAACAAATTCTTTGTGGGCAATACCCTTGGAATCATAAAAACAAATCAGCATTGTCTTCACTTTTGACTTCTCCAGACGCGATTTTTTGGGTTTCGGCTCATCGTCATTTATGTTTTCACAACCACTTTGAAAACGTTGAAACCACAAGTGCACTCTGCTACGGGATAGGCAATCATCGTCACAAACTTGTTTCATCAATTGAAACTTTTCGGTAAAAGTTTTCCAATTTAAAACAAAATTTAATGTTGGCTCTTTGTTCGAAGCTCATTTTCGTACCGATGACAAAAACATACTGACACTTAAAACACAATAACTTCACTTCCAATGGATGAAATGTTATGAAATTTTTACTGGAAGTCGATAAAGGGTAGCAGATTCTAACGCACTAGTCGACATATAGATGACGCCACTAGAGTTTACTTTGTTACCTTTTTACTGTTTACTTTGGAACCCACCTTGTATTTAATATAATGAAAGAAGTAGGTAGGGTAGATTATTCTCAGTTTTTACGCAATATGTAGCTACAGAGTGTAATAGGTTTGTTCACCTAACGGTTGTTTGTATCACCCGAAACTAATCGAGTTCGATATAGGGTTATGTATATATAAAAGATCAGTATGAAGAGATGTGTTGAAATCCGGGTGACCATCTGTCCGGCCGTCGGTCTGTGCAAGCTGTAACTTAAGTAAAATTTGTGATATTTTGATGAGACTTGGCACCGTCAAACGGTTGGTCTTAAACCACTACAGCTATAATAACTAAATTCCCCCAGGACAAATCTTTTTGGTACATCTACCCACAGTGTGGAAATAAGTGAAATCGGGTGATAACCCCAAACACTCAACATATAACGGTTTAAAACTACTAAAAGTGCGATAACTCATTAAATAAACAAATCAGACACTTTAAATTTTACACATAGACTAATTCAGCTCAATCGGAGCCAGTACAAAATTTGGACAATGGACGTGGCACCGCCCAACTTTGGGCGCAAAACCCATGTCTCGGGATTTACTTGACTGATTACAAGTACAAGTATAATCCAATTTGGTAACAACACTAACATGACATGCCTATGTTACAGAATAAAAATTACGCCTATTTCCCAAATACCACCATTTTAAATTCCATCTGATTCATTCAATGATGTATCGGGGTAAAACTTTGCGTGAATAATGCATTTAAAGTATGCCACCTTGTGACCAAAAATTGTCTAAATCGAACCAAAACTGTTCAAGCCCCTAGGTACTGGATATCTGGACCCCAGTGCCTATAATTGACTTTTTACCGAAAATATTGGTCACTGTGTAAAATATATAATTGAAATTCATATAAAAAATGGTGTTGTCAGTAAATAACTGGGGCAACATTTCCTACTTTTAATTATTAAAATATATAAATAAATTCGAAACGAGTATACCAATTAACTTTGCGAGAGTAAAAAATGTTCGGTTACATCCGAACTTAGCTTTTCCTTCCTTGTTAATTAGTAATAATATTTGTATGAATATATCCGTTAATTATAATAAATTTGGAAATTGGAGAATATTACATTAACGACGAGAATAATAGGGAAGTATTTAAAAATACTAAAAATTAACATCGGAAAGGCCGCATAAGATTTTAAATTCAAACAGGATTAGCAAATCTAAGCACACACACACGCTCATGCATAGATTCATACAGGTATTTTGGTTAAGTTAATTAACAACAAAAAAATGTTAACTTCGGCTGCACCGAAGCTTAATACCCTTCACATCTAAGAGATTGCACCTCTGCTTTGGACAATAACCCAAGCCGAATTTGATGAAGATATCTCGTCAAATGAAAAAGTTTTCCATACAGGCCCCTGATTTCGATCCTTTAGTTTGTATGGCAGTGGTAATCCGATCTGAACCATTTCTTCAGAAATTAAACCACTGCCTTTGGTAATAATCCAGCCCGAATTTCTTGAAGATATCTTGTCAAATGAAAAAACTTTCCATATAAGCACTTTATCCCGATCGTTCAGTTAGTGTGGCAGCTATATATAGTTTATTTTGACTATCGATGGTTACTGCCTTAACTAGATTTACTATAAATTTTCATAAAATTGTAAACGGTCACTTAATAAAGCTGCTTAATGAAGTCGTCTGGTAATATCAAATGTAAAGTCTAATTTTGGATAACATCACAGCAAGTCACGGCTGCGGAAACTCAATACATTGAATGAATTAGCGCGGAAACTACCACATGCACATCGGGCAACTCTGATAGGGCTGTTGGGTAATTAGCCGGTGATTTAACAGACAGATTGCTCGCAGTGATGATAGCCTCAAGTTGCGCGAGTTATCATCTCAACTCCCTTTGAGATGCTATCACAGAGGCCACCCTGAATCGATACACTGGCATATCCGAATTAGCATTGATAACTCGCGCATGTGGTTTCAAATTCGTAAGCACAGAAATTTGTTAAAATAATATATAATAATATACAAACTGTTAAATTTAACTATTTTTAAAACTTTAATTAGGTGGTTGATGCGTTAGAATGAATGGAATATGGGCCGCATATTTTGACTATAAATTTCAAAAGAAATAAAAATTCTAATAGGAGTACTAACAGGTCACTGTTTAATTGGCAGGCATGCCACTAGACTAGGAATGCCATTTAATGACTATAGTAGAAGCAGTCAGGAGGTGGAAGAGGAGAAGATTATAGAATCGGAACCATCGAGATAAAACTTTTTTCCTTGTATCTTAGTTCCGGGGGTTTCACAATGGGCCTGCAAAAAGCCTAGGAGCGTCTTCAGACAGCCACTCTACTTACCTACCTACCTAGAAGGAATGTTGCGGAGATATTAAATTACAATTAGGTAAGAATTTCTAATGTTCTAAAATATCGGATGCACATAACATAACCCCAGTTATTTATGCATGCACTCGCAATTCAGAATTTATGACGGCCCGGCTTTCCAGTATTTTAATAATATTATAAAATAATTTAGAACCCTTTTATTTAATATTCCTGATTTTGGAGAGTAAAATTATGAAATTGAAACATATTATTTGAACATCTGTTGTGATCGAATTTCATAGTATATTGTACATACCATACATACTCATATATTATATACATCCAGAGGCATTAGTCTGTCTACAGAGCATATAAACGAATATAACGTTAATTGATTTTAATTTTACCGAATCGGAGAGAATGTTTAGCCCGGTTGGATTGCTAATATCAGATAGGAGAACGGCACTATAGGTTAAAAAGGTCAGCAAACTAAACAAAAACCAGTGGATTATTAAGGAACAAAGTAGTCTTTCGAAAGATATTTTAGGGGTAAATTACTTGATCTCATATTACATATGTAAATGGATAAAAAATATACTTTCTTGTAACTCGTCAGCTCTTAAAGCAGTTTATATAGTAACAGGAAAAATTGTATATGTAACTATATTATTTGTTTGTGTCCTCCAAAATTCCGGATTCTCCAAAACATGAACTATAGTTTTGTTTCATAAAAAAATACAAAAATTAATTATTTCTAAATAATGAAGTGTACAAAGTCTTAATACAACCAGCGAAAAGTAAGAGGATTTCAAGCGTAAAACTGTCGATAATATCAATATTTCATATTGCTTGGTCCATTTTAATGCCCGCAGAGATAATGTAAAATACATATATCCGTTTCCTCCACAGGTAATGAAATGTCTTAAGATTACTTGCGGTTAGAAGTAACTTGGTAATTTTCCGGCTTTATATTTATTTTGTTTTAGTTGATTTAATTTTTTTTTCATCATCATTTTGATAACTATCAAACTCATAGAATACCATGTGTGTCACTATGCTGATACATGAATTCCTGACCTTTTATAGTACACATTGTAGTATGCAAACCATATGTGTCTTAATTTCGGTTGCACAGAAGATATAATACCCTTCACAAATACAAAAGAAGAACTTAGGTCCGAACGTTCAGTTTGGATGACAGCTATATGCCATTGTGTTTCTATCTGAACAATTTCTTGGTAGATTCCATTATTGCCTTAGATAATAACATATGCCAAATTTCTTGGAGATACCTCGTCAAATGAAAAAGTTTCCTACACACGCACTTGATTCCGATTGTTAAGTTTGTATGGCAGCTATATGCTATAGTTGTTCGATGTCGATGTTTCAACAAATCAGCAACTTCTTGGTGAGAAAAGGTCAGGTGCTAAATTGCAGATCGATATCTGAAAAACTGAGGGACTAGATCGTATATATACAGAGAGGAGACGGGCAGACGGACATGGCTAAACCGACTCAGCTTATCATTCTGATCATTTATAAAAACATATATTTTATAGAGTCCCTAACGTTTCTTTTGGGTGTAACAAAATTCGTTACAAACTTAAAATACCCTGTTCAGCGTGAAAAAATTCAAATTTGGGAAAAATTGGAAAAATTATTTGAGAAAATCAAAACAAAAAAAAATTAAAAAGAGTAAAGAGTCCATTCCAAGGTAAGAGCGAAATGGATGTTTATGATTTCGCATAAACAGAATATATGGTACATACATTTACATATGTATATATTTCAAATGAAATAAAGGAAATAATAATGAAATTAGTCATTGTATTAAGAGACTATATTCCAAATGGAAGCACGTTGAAAACGAGGGTAAAGTGATTGATTTATTTTCATTTATGTATAAGCACTAGGTTATGAGAAGAATAATTTGTATTAATGACAGAGATAATTTATTTCTCTTGTGATAAAATTTATTAAGCTGATTAAGCTTAATTGAATAAAGAAACGTATAATTTTTTATACTCTCGCAACATGTTGCTACAGAGTTTTGTTGACCTAACGGTTGTTTGTATCACCTAAAATAAATCGAGACAAATATAGGGTTAAATATATATATATAAATGATGAGAATAAACAGACGAGTTTAAATCTGAATGTATGTCTGTCCGTCCGTCCGTCTGTCTCTGCAAGCTTTAACTTGTGTAAAAATTGAGATATCCTAATGAAACTTGGTACACGTGTTCGTTGGGAAAAAAACGAGGACGAGTTCGTAGGTGGGCGTAATCGGAGCACTGCCACGCCCATAATACACCATTAGTCAGAAACTTATAAATTGCCATAACTAAGCAGCAAATTGAGATACAAAACTGTAATATAGTACAATAAATCGCAATAACAAGAGGAAACTGTGATTTGAAAATTTTTAAAAATTGGGCATGCCCCAGCCCCCTAATAAGTTTAATGTTTATATTTCACAAACCACTCAAGATATATAACCCAAAGGGTCAATATTTTCAACCCTTTATCCTCAAATATCGGTTTGGTTAAGAACTACTAAAAGTGCAATAAATCAATAACTAAATGCGTCAGGGAGACAATTAGGCGAAATCACATATTTCTAGACCTGCTCGACCAATTTCATCCGATCATATCATAAAAATGAGCGAAATTGGACTACAACAACGCCTACTTCCCATATAACACAACTTTAAATTCCACCGAATTTTTTCACTTTTTAATATAAAAGTAAATAATTTTTTTATTATCGGTTACTGTTACTTTATTCGGTAGCGACGGTGTTGTCGACTACCGCTGGATTATGTTTGAGTATTTATGTACGTTGTGAGTGGTAGCGACGGTGTTGTCGACTACCCACGAACTATTTAATTAATATTCCGTTTATGCGATAGCGACGGTGTTGTCGCCTACCACGGAACTATATTATTTTAAATAAACACAATTTGAGTTCCGTTCTAAAACTGATTTAATATAATTACATTTCCCTTATTTATGACCTACTCTTACTATTGCCGCTACTGCCATTGACGCTGCTTTTCTAAATTTCTGCTGACGCCTAAGACTGTGTAAGGTATTGCGTTACATCCGCCGGTCACACGGTTGGTGGCTACTGCAAGGTATTGAATTGCGGCTGTCGGTCATACAGTTCATTTGAATCATGCGCGATCAAACTGCATACATTGCAGTTTTGGCAGCTCAAAAGACTAGCTTAGTTAACTTTTGTTAACTACTCCCTCTTTCAAAACATGGGCGTCCTCGGCCATATCCAACCTTTCCAATACTCGCCGCACATCCACCGAAGTTTCCTTTCGTCGCCTACGCGTCAGTAAGACGATTAATTCAATTGTGATTGCGACGATGGCGGTAGCGAATGGTGTAGCAATTGTTCGTATGCGTATTTCAGAGATGAGTTGCAAGTTCTTTTCGCGCAACTTGTGAAGAAATGGTAAGCTTAGCAGGGCATGATGGTAGGTTACGTTGAGCCGCGCTGAAGTCACCAGTTGGTGCGTTTAAACTTAACAAGGTAAGTGCCGTTCACAAACACTTTAGGGCCATCATCTACGCTCACCTCGACCAGCGCATCATTTACGACCACTATACCGTCGTCTATGACAGAGATGGGGGCTAAATCACTGGACCTGGTGGCACAGTGAGCTACGATGCCAGAGTGCGCGCAGGTTCCATTTACGCCTTCTCAGAACGTTACCATTGGCGTGTCAACGGTGATGCTATCTTCACAGTCAGCTAAGGTGTTTTCTAACAAGTGCGATATACGGCCAGCATGCGATACGGGAAAAACGGCAATATTTTCACATAATAACTTAGATCTAGGGAAGCTGATTACAAATATTATTATTTCCTTATTCGCTAAACCCTTAACTCTAGCTATCCAAGTCATTTGCGTCAATAATGGCAGGGTTTACTATAAAAAACTATAAAAAACTTTGACAAGGTCATTGTAATTCCATTGTCTATGTTAAGTCATCAAAGTCAGAGCTGCCAGCTATTACCTTTAGTGCCGATCCTAAAAAATGTAAGCTCCAAGAATGTCTATGGTGAACTCCTAAAGTCCCTAACGATTGTGGAAAGACATGAATCAATTCTGTGATCTCTTGTATGTATTGTCCATATTGGTTTAAGTTCGATATATGCCGTATATAAGTCGTCTCGTTCCAAATTATTGCAGTACCGTCCAGGAGTACCGTCTGTTAATTTAGAGAAACTGTATCAAAATAACTTTTCATTTGAGGTTGTCCTTGTGAACCACCCTCCTCTTAATAAGAACGGTTGTTCCTATTAGGATGGGTGACCTTGTCGCTCAAGCTCTTGTTGGATTTTTCTCCAACACTATGGTCTTCATATTCTGGCGATAAGCGACGCTCCGATCTATTTGCCCCTGTTGGGCTTTTTCTAGCTTCGCAGCAATATTCGGGAAAATATGTGAATTGGCATGGAGGATCTCAATCGCCTTGTTGCCCATCACAGAGTGGAACGTTCTATTATATTCTACGGCCGTTTGAAGAAAAAGTTCCACTTCGTCTTGTATTTGTCTTTGCAGTTTAAGACATCTGGCGATCTCCACAAGGGTACTGTGGAATATTTCCACCTTTGTATTCGACGTATTATGTAGCGGTGGTGCATTCACTATGTCAATGTCATACTGGCTTTTTAAGCAGGGATTCTCCGCTAACAAATTAAGAGCATCTGTTTCATAGCCGGCTTCGTTTTCAGCTTCTATTTCTGCCGCTGCATCATAACCGTATTGAGATTCATCATATTTTTCTTGCGTCAAATAATTTACGCTCTGGCGTCTGTAATCAGACATTCTTTGAGATGCTGCCTCCCGCCAGGACACATATAGTTCCGGTGAGCCATCGAACTCTAGAACCGACTTAACTGCATCCAGCCCTTCGTGACATTCGATACCGTCTATAATTTTTATTGGCTCGTAGGCCTTGATTTCGGGGGCTGTCACAGTTGTTGATTGGTTTGTAAGCTGCTCTATCCTGGCTTCGAATTCTTTTCTTTGAATCTGCAGTGCGGCGCTTACGGCCGCATATATACAAGTAATACCTTGCAACTGCTGTTCATTCATTCTTGCCCACGTTTGATTCGTTAGTTAAATCGACAATTACACAGTCATACAGTTACAGTCAATACAAATACTACTAAAGAGTCGATATATGGCAGATATGAAAAGGGGTTTCACTTACATAATTATATTGAGATTTTCTTTCTTCTACGTTGATTGTGATCTTCTTTCTTCCTCCTTGGTTGCGATCTTCCTTCTTCCACGTTGATTGTAATCTTCTTTTTTCCACGTTGGAATGACAATTTGCGGATTAATAATTTAGTACTTTTCTCGTAACAATGAATTCATGTACCGGGACAATAACGATGGGGTTTTTTTTTTTTTTTTTTGACAGCACTTTTCACGAGCTGTTCTTTCACGTAGGGCGCCAGTTACCTTTTTTTATAATCGGTTACTGTTACTTTATTCGGTAGCGACGGTGTTGTCGGCTACCGCTGAATTATGTTTGAATATTTATGTGCGTTGGGAGTGGTAGCTGTCGGTCATACAGTTCATTTGAATCATGCGCGAGCATACATTGCAGTTTTGGCAGTTCAAAAGACTAGCTTAGTTAACTTTTGTTAACTTATAAATTAAGCACCAATTAATATATCGGGATACAACATTGTGCAAATAGTGCCCTTAAGGTATGACATTCTTAGTCTTCAAAATTGGACCATAACTGTTTGAGCTCCCAGATACCAAAGATGTGGACCCCAGTGCCCAAAACTGATATTTTACCGAAAATATTGTTCAATGTGTAAGATATATAATACAAATTTGGAGATAATCCTTACCTGATAATGGTATAACTGAATTTCAAAAATGGGATGAAACGTGTCAATATTTATCTTAGTCCCAAATATACCTAATATAAATATGTTTGAACTTCGGGTTTACTTTTTAATCGCATACAAGTATATCGGTAAGTACGAAAGATATCATAATGAAATTCAGAGAAAATCTCTTTTTAGCAACAGTGTATCCCTGTTCCCAAAATAGTCAATTGTACCATGTACCTAATATGCGGATTTTCATTTATTCGGTTGACTTTAAGTTTTAATAGGTTTAATGTATATATCTCACAAAACTCTTAAGCTTTATTTACCAGACTTGCTGAAGATAATTCCTTTCAGCACTTCCCCAAACGGTATGAAAATGGGTAAAATTGGATCATATCCACGCCTACTCTCCATATAAAAGTTATATTGAAAACTACTAAATACACCATAAGCTTTAAATTTCAAATCCTATATGAAGGTGAAAGCCTTCATAGGAGCTTTACTTTACCAATTTTAACCAAATTAAGCAAATATCCCGGTCTCTTTGTAAATCAAATATACGCGTCCCATAGCCCCATTTACTTAATAAATATAAAGATCAACAATGTTTGAATATTATATATAGACCAATCTGTGCGGAAATGATAGCATATATTTTTTGATAATAGTATGCCGTGATGCCTAAACTATTGTAGATATCGAGCCAATACTACCCTACATATGTAAGAATTTCAAACTTCTAAATATTCTGAACTTTAGTGCCAAAATCTGTTAAGAAATAACTTTTAATGTTAGTCAGTATGAAGACCATATTAATAACATTTGGTAATAAACGGTATTTTTATTCTCTTAGCTCTCATATGCCTAACATGATATTTCAGAATTTTTGGCTGTCTTTAAGTGGTGTATATTAAAACGCAATATTATTTATTTAACATTTATATTATAACATTTCTAAGTTTACCGAGCTCTGAAAAGGGTGAACATTTTTTTCTTAGCAGATCTAAAATCCTACTCTATTTTAAAATGCATGAGAAATTTTAACGAAAAATATTAGTCGTGCATTATCAAAAGTATTAAAAACCCTGCATTTAAAATCGATAATAGATAAACTTCGGAGGTGAACTGTAGCCTAAACAAAATGACATTTTAAGTACCTAATTTTAATTATATAATACATATATACAAATGTATGTTAATATATAATGAATGTATGAAGAATATAATACTAATCTTTAAGAAATGCATATACATATATTAAATATTACATATTATTATGCTAATGTATTTACATGATACATTCAAAAATACGTATGTATGTTGTGTGTACAAATATATTATATTATATATTATATGGTAAGTATGAGTATACTGTTGTTAAATCTTTAGTTACGCTATATTTCTAGAACAGTAAAGAAGTAATTACCATATTTTCAAATAGTGTAACTATATATAATAATATTTACTATACATATAGCGTTAGTGATAAGATACACGTCTAAAAGATATGTTCTAAAAGATCCGAACTGTATCAGAACCACAAAAAGGATTAAATTTTTAAAAGCATCAAACTATTATAAGGATTTAATTATCAATCAAGACACTGAAAGTCACACAAATCGTAGATTAGATCCCGGACAGAAGTACCGAACAAAATATCGATACATTTTTATATAGAATGGAGGCTGCAATTCTCAAATTCGTTTTGAAGAACAAATCAGTAACACTCGAGAACGTAGATCACGACGGGAATACTACGTGGTTTGGTTTATTGAACAAAGTTTAAATACTGTTCAACATAGAATAAGGCCGCAAAATTCCCAAATTCACCCTAAGGAGCAAATTGGAAATACTCGGGGACATAGATCTCGGCATGAAAATGCCGAGGTACGACCTGTTGAACAAGTTGTTAATACTGTTCAATATTGGACAAGGCGACAAGATCCCCAAATTCGCTTTGGAGTGAAAATGAGAAATACTAGTTGACATAGATCTCGGCGAAACAATCCCGAGGTTAGTTCTGAAAAGTAAAGTAGGAACACTAGGGAACATAGAGATCTTCGCGCAGGAAATCCTGAGTATAGGAATTTAGAGCGCATACGTGAGAGAACAGGCAAGGAAAGAAATTTTGAATCAGAGACGTCTTAGACAAAGGCAAGTTCGCCTTCATAGAGATAACCCGGTCAATAGGCAAATTGAAAACGAAATGTAGTCCCAACGTATCCGATTAACAAGCAAAAATAATGTTATAATAACTAATTATAGGGGCAATTTAAAAGATTTCAAAAACTTTAATTTTAAAAATATAAAGAATGGACCTACTGAAATATGTATTTGCTGCCGGAGATTATGGTTTTCACACCAAGTACGCAAATAAAATTTAGAAACTCTTACTCAAAGCAACCCGAATCCCCCTTCTTTTTAACCTTTAGCTAACGATCTAGACATTCCTGATATACCGAATTGTTTGAAAGATTTAACCCCAATTAAAGAACGCCTTATAATGCCTCGATTGCCTTCCACAATCCGTTCTTGAGGATATTAAGGTCAGAGTTTGCTTAAAGGTGCTGTTGTTAATATTCCAATTTCTATTAGCAATATTGTGACATCTCTACCAAGGTCCTTTGATGAGGCTCATGTGATACAAATTCACTTAAGAAGGCATTTGGAATAAAATCATAATGACATGATCGATACCATACGCCCTGCAAAGATTATCGAAGCTTTGCAATTCTTGGTGAGTACCCCTCTGTATCGTGAGCACAATTTACATATTAATGAGAACTGGATTTCAGAACTTAACAACGAAGAAGTTTTTGTTGCTTCTGCAGAGGATGCCAGATTAGTTCAATCCCTTCATACGGAACAGACTTCCGACCCTAACTTTTAATTTAATTGTATTCCTTGGTCCTCAAACATTCACTGATGTCATTTGTTTCATTGACAATTACATTCCTACAGGTGGTTCGGTCAGCCACTTAGAAAGTTATTTGGGTTATCAAAATCATAACCATAGTTGGTATTGTACTATGGAAATAAGAGGACAACAGTTTTGTCGTTTAGGTACAACATATCATCAATGCCTTTCTAGGCTCCTAAATGAAGCTATATCAGAAGTAAATGCTGGGAGTTATACTGTTAAGCAAAAACTTAAACATATAGATCACAAATTCATATCAGGCGCAGAAATATCTGCACAAGATTGCAGTATATTGCTGCTTTGGGCTCCATCTTTCGAAAGCAAGTAATGCAGAAATATTTATAAATGCCTCTCGACTAGAGAAACGTGATCGAATGGTAAAACCTGGAGCGGAACTTTAGAACCTTCCTTCAGGTTCGACTGAAATAGTCGTAGCCGGTATTTTAAACCGTTATGTTTGAAGACCCGATCAGTAAGAAACTCTTCGTTCAGCTGATTTTGCATCTATGTATAAATATTTTAAATCCAATAGAAGAGCATAAGATGGTGATCATAAGGAAAAAGATTAGGAAGATGACAATTTACCGGAAAGTGGGGTTGTCATGCCTCTTAAAGACGCAGTTTTGTTAAATAACGTATCAAACTTTGCATAGAAGGTGTAGACCAGATTTGGCCAAAGTTGAGATTTTCCGCGAAGTGGTAATGCTTTACTATCTATGGCGATGAACAGCAAGATCTCATTGAAAACGACAATGAGCAGACTTGCATAACACATCGTATTCGAATTAAGGAAAATCAAAGGATATATGATGTTTTTGAGCAAAGAGAACTTGAATATGTTCTAGAAAATCTTTATAATGAAATAGACTTAGAAGAAGATGCAAAAAATAAACTACCTCTGGTGGAATGTGAGTTCAGAGTGTTCCAGAAATAAATCCACATATAAATTAGCTGAACTTGCATGGAGAAGATTCAACAGATATTGGCACTGAAGCTGATCGCAACATTAAACGTATTAATCTACCCACTTTAATTCCATTTGAGGAACACTGAAAGTCACACAAATCGTAGATTAGATCCCGGACAGAAGTACCGAACAAAATATCGATACATTTTTATATAGAATGGAGGCTGCAATTCTCAAATTCGTTTTGAAGAACAAATCAGTAACACTCGAGAACGTAGATCACGACGGGAATACTACGTGGTTTGGTTTATTGAACAAAGTTTAAATACTGTTCAACATAGAATAAGGCCGCAAAATTCCCAAATTCACCCTAAGGAGCAAATTGGAAATACTCGGGGACATAGATCTCGGCATGAAAATGCCGAGGTACGACCTGTTGAACAAGTTGTTAATACTGTTCAATATTGGACAAGGCGACAAGATCCCCAAATTCGCTTTGGAGTGAAAATGAGAAATACTAGTTGACATAGATCTCGGCGAAACAATCCCGAGGTTAGTTCTGAAAAGTAAAGTAGGAACACTAGGGAACATAGAGATCTTCGCGCAGGAAATCCTGAGTATAGGAATTTAGAGCGCATACGTGAGAGAACAGGCAAGGAAAGAAATTTTGAATCAGAGACGTCTTAGACAAAGGCAAGTTCGCCTTCATAGAGATAACCCGGTCAATAGGCAAATTGAAAACGAAATGTAGTCCCAACGTATCCGATTAACAAGCAAAAATAATGTTATAATAACTAATTATAGGGGCAATTTAAAAGATTTCAAAAACTTTAATTTTAAAAATATAAAGAATGGACCTACTGAAATATGTATTTGCTGCCGGAGATTATGGTTTTCACACCAAGTACGCAAATAAAATTTAGAAACTCTTACTCAAAGCAACCCGAATCCCCCTTCTTTTTAACCTTTAGCTAACGATCTAGACATTCCTGATATACCGAATTGTTTGAAAGATTTAACCCCAATTAAAGAACGCCTTATAATGCCTCGATTGCCTTCCACAATCCGTTCTTGAGGATATTAAGGTCAGAGTTTGCTTAAAGGTGCTGTTGTTAATATTCCAATTTCTATTAGCAATATTGTGACATCTCTACCAAGGTCCTTTGATGAGGCTCATGTGATACAAATTCACTTAAGAAGGCATTTGGAATAAAATCATAATTACATGATCGATACCATACGCCCTGCAAAGATTATCGAAGCTTTGCAATTCTTGGTGAGTACCCCTCTGTATCGTGAGCACAATTTACATATTAATGAGAACTGGATTTCAGAACTTAACAACGAAGAAGTTTTTGTTGCTTCTGCAGAGGATGCCAGATTAGTTCAATCCCTTCATACGGAACAGACTTCCGACCCTAACTTTTAATTTAATTGTATTCCTTGGTCCTCAAACATTCACTGATGTCATTTGTTTCATTGACAATTACATTCCTACAGGTGGTTCGGTCAGCCACTTAGAAAGTTATTTGGGTTATCAAAATCATAACCATAGTTGGTATTGTACTATGGAAATAAGAGGACAACAGTTTTGTCGTTTAGGTACAACATATCATCAATGCCTTTCTAGGCTCCTAAATGAAGCTATATCAGAAGTAAATGCTGGGAGTTATACTGTTAAGCAAAAACTTAAACATATAGATCACAAATTCATATCAGGCGCAGAAATATCTGCACAAGATTGCAGTATATTGCTGCTTTGGGCTCCATCTTTCGAAAGCAAGTAATGCAGAAATATTTATAAATGCCTCTCGACTAGAGAAACGTGATCGAATGGTAAAACCTGGAGCGGAACTTTAGAACCTTCCTTCAGGTTCGACTGAAATAGTCGTAGCCGGTATTTTAAACCGTTATGTTTGAAGACCCGATCAGTAAGAAACTCTTCGTTCAGCTGATTTTGCATCTATGTATAAATATTTTAAATCCAATAGAAGAGCATAAGATGGTGATCATAAGGAAAAAGATTAGGAAGATGACAATTTACCGGAAAGTGGGGTTGTCATGCCTCTTAAAGACGCAGTTTTGTTAAATAACGTATCAAACTTTGCATAGAAGGTGTAGACCAGATTTGGCCAAAGTTGAGATTTTCCGCGAAGTGGTAATGCTTTACTATCTATGGCGATGAACAGCAAGATCTCATTGAAAACGACAATGAGCAGACTTGCATAACACATCGTATTCGAATTAAGGAAAATCAAAGGATATATGATGTTTTTGAGCAAAGAGAACTTGAATATGTTCTAGAAAATCTTTATAATGAAATAGACTTAGAAGAAGATGCAAAAAATGAACTACCTCTGGTGGAATGTGAGTTCAGAGTGTTCCAGAAATAAATCCACATATAAATTAGCTGAACTTGCATGGAGAAGATTCAACAGATATTGGCACTGAAGCTGATCGCAACATTAAACGTATTAATCTACCCACTTTAATTCCATTTGAGGAATTATTTTCATCATTTCATTTCAAAGCCTAAATATTAAGCAAAGAACCTATTTGGCACATTTGATGCACCAGCTAAAACCCATTTTATGAGTTTGTTGGCGGCGACGCATGTGCAGAAAAGAGTCGTTTGATATCTGAAAGATATCAGGCTCTTAACATTCGTTACAATTCTACACCTGTATCCAATCCAAGCTCTTTAATTGTTCTTCTTTGCGCATCTACAGGTAAAGCAGCATTTGGAATAGGTGGGTTGACACTTCACTCAATATTCCCTTTACCTGTTAATCAGTTGAATAGAGAGTTGAGCCCACTTAGCAATGACACAGTTAATTTATTGTATTCCAGACTTCTCCATTTAAAATTAATCATAATTGATGAAATATCCATGGTAGGCGCTAGTATGTTTAGCTCTGTTGATACGAGATTAAAACAAATTCAAAAACAGACCGCCCCTTCGGTGTTATCATGATCATAGTGTTGTGTGATTTGAAGCAACTCTCACCTGTTGGAAATAGGTGGATATTCTATCCTAATCTCAATGATGCATACAACACTTTAGTTGGTTTCCTTTGTCGGAGTTATTTAAATACTTTGAATTAGCAGAAATAATGAGACAACGGGAGGATCAGACCTTTGCAATTGAATTAAACCATATGGCATCTGGTACTATGACAAATGAGGACATATCACTCATTGAAACTCGAGTAGCTAATTGCGAGGAAGTTCCCGATGATGCCATACCTGCCAAGAGTTAAACTTTGCAAAACTGCCTTATGAGTTGACTCTAAAAACCACTGCCAAATATATGATTACTGTGAATATACCTAAAAACAATGGTGGCTTGGTTAATGGGGCAACTGGACATCTTATGCAAATTGAATTTATTATGGTGAACTGTTCTCTCTCAAGGAGTGAAACCACCGTAAACGTCGTGAATTTGCTGATTTTGCCTTGGAACAACTTGAAAACGGTAACGATTTTTTAAAAAAATAATCTTCTCCGTTGAGACTCACTTTCATCTGAGTGGTGCGGTAAATAAACAAAACTGTCTATTCTGGTGCGAAGAAAATTCACAAATTATTCATGAACAACCATTACATCAATGGAGAGCGGTATAGATGATAACCAACTTTTTATAGCCGCGATTGGAAGAAGTTGTTCTTAAGAATATCTGGTTCCAACAGGTGAGTGTCACACAGTACGTGCAACAACCGAATTATTGCGAGAATAGTTGGAGATTCGATAATTTCAAGAAATTGTGACATTGAATGGCCTCCAAGAAGCTGAGATTTACCACCATTAAACTACTTATTTTGGGTTATTTGAAGTCATTGGTATTTAGCAATAAACCAGACTCTCTTCACGCTTTAAAAGTCAATATTGAACATGCTATGACATGACATACGACTTGATTTAGTGGAAAAAGTACTCGAAAATTGGGTCCATGGCATTAGTTACTGCTAAAGAAGTTGTGAAAGCCGTTTGAATGATGTTATATTCAGAACTTAACTGTACCGATTGTACTCCACATCAAATAATAAAATTTTAATTTCCTTAACAATAAGTGTGTTTTTTTCATATCATATCATATCACTCTTATTGGAAAACCCTCTTTTAGAAATAATAGAATAAACTCCGACATTTCTAAGGACCCCAGCTCCAGGCAGTGGTATACAGAACTCCTTTAGTACCGTACGACAAGCAAGTGAAGACCGACGTGTTTACGCCTTTGGTAACCAAACTAAATGAGTATTTTTCGGCACAACGGAACTCTGCTTTTGAGAGGCACTTGTTTCTGTAACGCCGCTGGAGAGAGAATGTTTTACCGAGTTTTTGATGAGATTACGCCGTCAAATAGCTAAATGTTCATTTGACGAGACCAAAGAACATATTTAAGAAATCTGTTTAAAAGATAAAATCAGCACGTCTGGGCTCGGCTAGGTTTAAAAAAATGGTTAGTGGAAAACGAACTAACTTTGGATGAGGTCATAAAAACATGTAGTATTGATGAGCAAGTCAACAATTAAACACAGTATATAACCCCCATCATAATAACCCAAGCAGCTCAACAAAATAGTACTTCAAAGGATGGGCTTCGAGTGTGGAAGATGTGGTAAAAAAGGACATCGTGAAAATTGCATGAAGTGTTCCAGAAATTTGAAATGCAGGAAATGCGATAGAGTTGGCCATTTTAATCGAAAATGCCGCACAAGGTTACGGATAGTATAAGTAGGGAAATTATAAATGTACCCGACGGTCTGAAAAAACTGTGCTAGTTAAAGTAGGGGATGAGTTGTCGCAAGAGGGAGAGGTCTCGTGAAAAATGGGAGGATATACAATTATACTATGATCATCGATTCGGGCTCTAAATTAAAGCTAATTAGCCAATCAGATTATCAAGAATTATGCAGTTATGTTTGACTCACGTACGGAATCAGCGAACCAATTTCGGGCACATACTTCAGATCGCCTACTCACGGTATTTCAAGTTTTTGAAGCCCCTATTTCGATAGAAAACGGTCCAGAACTGATTACTACTTTTTATACAATCGGAAATGGTAAACAATCTCTGTTAGGACTTGGGATGGCAATATTATTCAAATGATTAGCATTAATGGAGTATTTTTTTCAGAAAGTGATTTGATTGCATCGTATTTCCTGTTCTAATGAATCTTATCATTAATCGATTAATTACTAAATTAATCGCAACATTTTCTTTATATCGAAATTCGGGCTGCATCTCGCTTCAAAATTGACCAATCCGGCATCTCTGCTCGTGAACCCAGTCAATTCTTAAAGTGACATCACTCATTTCAATGTAAAGGCACATCACTGTCTAATTCAGAAGTATTCCAATAACGCAAACATTATAATTCAACATATAGAGCTTAGCCATTAAAAATATGGTGATGAATTTGGGAAAATCGAACACTTTTTTTAGGGAGTATCTTCAACTCAACTCGATCCTCGGTTTAACAAAATACATTTTGCAAATCCTAAAGCTGTTGCCTGAACAATTAGATTTTTGGGAAATGAAATGGAGGATGCAGACGAAACTGAAAGTGGAAGAGAAACATGAAAATAATTAAGACCTATGGGCTTTTCAAAAATCATTAGTTCATAGCAAAAGGCAGAGGCAGAATAATGCCTGAATACAAGTTAAGTTTTTACTTTATTGGGAAGTTTTAGATCTGAAACAAAACACTGCCGAGGCATGAAAAGAAATGAAGGTTGTTTATTCTAAATTGTATCTGCTTTCCTACAAATATTCGTTTTTGGTACGAGTACATCAGTACACGCGGAACGTCTATTTCCAAAAAGCTTTCAAAACTATTGTTTTTAAACGTACTTGAAAAATTATTGTAAGTGATATACATATGTAATATGTGGATGCGGTTTTAGTTAATAAAAAAAATTTTAAATGAAGTTATTTCATTATTTTGAAATTAAAAACAAAAATAATCGAAAAGGGCGATAAATCGATTAATTTCTTGCAATTAATTGAAATTAATTTTTTGTTCTTGCAATTAATCATTAAAAAAAAATTTTTGCCATCCTTAGTTAGGACGGGCACAACTATCGAACTCAACAACCCATGAGACAGCTGCCTCCGCGCTGAAAGAAAAGTAACTGAGAAACTGGAAGAGGCTTTAAAGTATGACATCATCGAATCAGTAATTGGCTCAAGTGCTTGGATATCACCGGTGGTGATTGCCTTTAAACATGATGGCGATATTCGGGTATGATAGATATGTGCCAGCCAAATAAAGCATCACAGAGAGAAAACTACCCGTTACCGATTTTTGACAACTTTATGACCAAACTTAGGGGAGTCAGCTATTTCTCTCTGCTTGATTTAAAAAACTTCTATAATCAGTTGGAGTTGGCTGAGTCCCGCAGTAAAATTACTATATTTATTATTTTATAAACATTTAATATATGGGGTGAATTCGGAAGAACTATTTTCTCCTCGCCAAAATGCATTGAACTAAATTGACGATGTAATAATTTTTGGAAGCAACCTTGAAGAACATGACAAAGCAGTGAAAATGGTAAAGACAATTTTGAAAACTAATAATGTCTTGCTAAACGAATAGAAATACAAAATGAAAACTCAAGACTAAAATTTTTGGGTCACATCATCGGATCAGGGGATCGAAGTTGACCCCGAAGAAGTAAAAGTTATCACAGCATTCAAAGCGTCCAAAAATAAAGAAGAAGTACGCAGTTTTCTTGGTTTAGCTACATACGTGGATAAGTTTGACTTGGCAGTCAGCACAGACCCTCTAAGGAAAGTATATAGTAAAGCAAATACACATTTTTTTTGGGCAGAGAGCAGGAGCATTTCAAGAATTAAAAGCGAAAATTTCGGCGGTACCGAAACTCTCATATTTTAACCCACAGGACAAAACGTGTTTAATTGCAATAACACGGTGGCCCTTGGTGCCGTACTAGTGAAGTTTGATAAAGCAAACACTTTGCGCATCATTTCAGTTGCCAGTAAGAGTCTCTCACCGGTTGAAAAAAGATATTCACAAACCGGAAATGAAAGTCAGACCTTCGTATGAGGTGTGGAAAAATTTTATTATTATTAGAGTACAAGAAAATAACGCTGATCCATATGACTGAGCCTGGGAGGAGCATATTTTTCGAGTGGGGTCAACATCTATACGGAAATCACTCTCCATATCACAGTTTAGCGAGATGACTATCTTAGACGAAGCGATACAAGACGCTTTTTAAGCGAACATGTTAAGCCCATATCATCCAGCTTTCAATAGTTGGTGTCATACTATTACGGGGCACTAAATAATAATCCCACGAAAATTACGAGAAATAATCGATATCATTCAAAACCATTATTTATGAAATTAAAGAGCTATTTTTAAAATTTGCATTTCCACAGTTTAGAAGTTTTTGCCATACCAACGGCATTCGGCTAATGACTACGCTCCCACTCTGATCCCAGGCTAACGGTGAAGTAGAGAATATGAACATGTTTCTAGTGAAACGTTTAAAGATAGCTCCTGCAAACAACGATAGCTACAAGAAAGAAATTCAGAAATTAGTTTTAATGTACAATGTTACTCTACATGGTACCACGGGCGCTCCGCCGACAGAACAATGTTTAACAGAGTAATAAAGGATAAAATTCCCTGCATTCAGGACCTTGTAGGGGAAAAGACAGACTCAGAACTGAAAGATAAGGATATGCGGGGAAAAGATAAAGGGAAACAGTTGACAGACAAGGTCATACGAGATAGGTATAGATTTATGTATCAATGCATAGTATAAATCGCTTTCTCTGTCCCTATACCCCTATGTATGCTTAAATATCTTTAAAACTACGCAACGGATTTTTATGCGGTTTTTTTTAATAGATAAAAAGATTCAAGAGTAGAAATACTGTTGTTTTTTGAATTTTCTAATGTGATGTCGTAAATAATTACATTTTTTCCGCTTAAATAATCAAAACTACTGGCCCAATTTTAATAATTTTTTCAGTGAGTGACATAGGCTATATATTTTATACCCATGCGAAGCCAGAGCCGGCTGCTATGTTTTTATAAACAACGTTCACAGTTTTTCTGTAGTGTATCAGCATTGCACAGTGCGAAGCCGGGACGGGTCTCTAGCATACATACGTATATATAAATGATCAGGACAGCGAAACGAGTTCAAATTTGCGTGACTGTCTATCTGTGCAAGCTGTAACTTGAGTAAAAATTGAGATATCGCAATTAAACTTTGTACATCGATGGGCGTAATCAGATTACTCCCACGCCCACAAAACGCAATTAATCGAAAACCTATAAATTGCCAGAAGTAATTAAAATAGAAAACTGTAATTTGGTACAACGAATCACATTAAGTAAGGACACTTGTGGTTTGAAAATACTTAAAAAGTGGGTGTAGCCCCGCCCCTAATATATATCTCCCAAACCATTCCAGCTATATGACCCAATTTTGCACATGGCAAATCTTTATCGAGTCCTCTTACGACAGTGTGAAAATATGTGAAATCGAATGAAATCGTTTGGTTAAAAACTACTAAAAGAGCGGGAAATCAATAACTTAATTCGTCAGAGACTTTAAGTTTTTCATCCGGGAGGGTAGAGGGACGTTTTATAGAATGCGGTGTCAAAATTGGACGATGGGCGTGGCACCGCGGGGAAATTACAGCTGGTATTTCCGGAACTGCTCAACCAAATTCGGTACATAACATTATTGTAAGATTTAAAAGGAGCGGTGTAAAAATGGGCGAAATCGGACTACAACCACGGCTACTTCCCAATAGCACAATTTGAAATTTCATCTGATTCTTTAACTTTCCAGTATACAAATCAAGAATCAATAAATATATCGGAATAAATCCTTGCACAATTAGTGTCTTGGAGAAATAGTTACCCAATTACCGAACATGGGGACCCCGGTGCCTGATGCTGACTTTTTATCGGAAATAACGGTCAATCTGTGAGATATATTGTTACAATTCGGAGATAGTCACTTTCTGTCATGTTTTTAATATGGAAAGATTTAATATCGCGCAGTGACTATATTCTTTGTTTTGAAAGGTTTAAAAGCAAAGGTAATGCATGAACAATTGTTAGAAGTTTATAAGGAGACCCCACCTTCAAAATGCACTGTTGAATTTTGGGTAGGTGAATTTAAACGTGGTCGTACTAGGCTTGAAGATGATCCACGCGAACTACGACCACAAACGTTAACCACACCAGAAATTATTGAGCAAGTTCATAAAGTTGTTAGTGAAGATCCAAGTTTGTCTAAGCGTGAAATTGCTAATGCCATAGGCATCTCAGACGAACGATTACTTTATATTTTACATGGAGACTTACTTATGAAAAAGCTGTTTGGCAAGTTAGTGCCGCACATGTTAACAATTCAACAAATTCAAATTGGATCGATAACAAATTTCTCAGCATAATTTGGAGCGTTTTAAAAAAAATAAAACAGATTTCTTGCGTCGTTTTATAACTACGGATGAGACTTGGATCTACCACCATGATCCTAAATTGAAATAAGCACGTCTACAGTATCCTGAAGCTGGTTATTCAGCTCCAAAGCAGGTGAAGTCACAACGATCAGAAGGTTATGCCATCAGTTTTTGGGATCCAAAGGAATTTTGTTGATTGATTATCTGCAGAAAGGTAAAACAATCGACTCTGAAAATTATTGCAGCTTTTTGGATCAGCTAGATTCCTGAGAAAACCCCTGATTTACAACTCAAAAAAATCATTTTTTATCAAGACAATGCAGCTGCTCACAAAGATGTTTTAACAATGACAAAATTCAACGAATAAAAGTACGAATTGCTTGAGAATCCAGTAACTACTACCTCTTCAGAAATCTGAAACAATTTCTTCGTGGAAAGCGTTTTTCCTCGAATGAAGAAGCTATTACCGCCATAGACAGGTATTTTGCAGAGCTTCGGGAAAGTCATTATATATTATTATCATTGGAATAAATATATTGAAGTTATGGGAGATTATATTTATATATTAGTTTGTGCCAAATGTAACCTAAATTCCATTGTCGGAGACCCAAGCTACGCGACGGTTATGAAGATTTGCAAATGTAAGTAGTTATTTAAATTCACGAAATATATTGTAATCACATTCTAATACAATTTTAAATTGGCTGAATGGAGTGTGTTTGAATTTCCTGTTATGTATAAAAGTGTTTTTTATACTTTTGCTACATGTTGCTACAGAGTACAAGTATATTAGTTTTGTTCACTTAGCGATTATTTGTTCACCTAAAACTAACCGATATAGATACATATATATGTTATATATTGTAACGGATTTATCGATAAATCGTCTACCACACTTGAGTTCGATCACAGGATTGTTAAATAAAAGTCCGAATTTAATGGCTATATACCTATCTTTATTTTTAATTCCAACAACTTAACACTTATTGCTCGTTATTCGAGCTTACAACTTCTCGCTTATGTCTCAATTGCTCTTAACACGACAAGACACTAACTAGAACTGTGTTTGCTGCACAATCTGGCAGCCCTTATGTAGTAGATCTTTAACTAAACTTCGTATCGAGAACATTCTGGCAACTACGAAGTCGCTGTCTAGTTGCTTCTGCCAATTTATCGTCGATTTGATTTTTTTCTATAATGAGTGTTCGTCACAATATATATAAAAGATCAGGATGACGAAACGAGTTGAAATCCTGGTGACTGTCTGTCATTGGCACTAATTCGCCAATAATTGACAACCTATA
Organism: Bactrocera oleae; assembly: GCF_042242935.1. Taxonomy (NCBI): domain Eukaryota; kingdom Metazoa; phylum Arthropoda; class Insecta; order Diptera; family Tephritidae; genus Bactrocera; species Bactrocera oleae. Next base: position 32,222,414 of record NC_091537.1, read on the forward strand.
AATTACCATAACTAAGCCGCAAATTAAGATATAACTGTAGTCGGTGCAACGAATCGCATTAATGAGGGGCACCTCTTGCCTAAAGCTCTTTAAAAGTTGGGCGTGCGCCCGCCCTCTAATAGGTTTAATGTATATATCTCCCAAATCATTCAAGCTTTATTATACAAACTTGCATGGAATAAATTATTTCGACACCTTTTACGGCAGTGTGAAAATAGGTGAAATCGGATGAGTAATTTTGAATACCATCTGATTCTTTCACTTTCCAGTATAGAAATCAAATACTATTGAATATATTGGGATACAACTTTGCACAAATAATGCCTTAAATGTATTCCATCTGAAGTCTAAACATTGTCAAAATCGGACCATAACTGTTCAAGCCACCAGTTACTGAAGGTGTGGACCTCAGTGCCTCTGGCTGACTTTTCACAGAAAATATCGATCAATGTTTGAGATATATAATTTAAATAAGGATAGAATCCTTTCCTGACAATAGTATGTCAAAAACGGGTTGAATCAGGTCAATACTTCCCTTAGCCCCGATATACCTAATAGAAAGATTTTCAAACTACTTTATATCACATACATATATCGGCCAATATGTGAATTATCTCAATAAAATCGAGTGAGCGTCTGTTTCTAGTAAAGGTGCGTCTTTGTGTCTAAAATGAATAAAATCGCGGGAAAACTTGCCCTCGCCCTCATGTAACTAATATCGGAATTTTCAAATATTGGGTTGACTTTACTCTTTATATATTAGCGATGGTATCTGAGATACCTTAATTAAGCTCAAAGATCATATTTTTCTTTTAATAGTATGTAATAGTGCCAAAAATAGGTAAAATCGGGTCAATATTACCCCTATCTCTATATACCTAATATAAAATTTTTAAACTTTCGTTTAGCTTTACCATATACCGTATTAGTACAATATATCTGTCTAAGATATCTTAGAAAAATTAAGTGAACGGATAATATTGGAAAAACTATAGTTTAATGCTGAAAATATGTGAAACTATATTCTGCTACTTATAATGATTTTGCTTGTTCTAACAGACCTTTGCCGAATATGTCGGTCAGTGTGTGAGTAATTTATTTATAGATTTCTTGAAAATGTGTTCTCGGGCATACCTGTGTGTAACCAAAGGTAAGTATGTTCGGTTACACCCAAACTTAGCTCTTCCTTACTTGTTTTTTACTTTGAAATAACGAAGCTAGTAGACAATTATAAAGCAGTGTTTAATACTTACATTAAAATTGCCTGCTCCGAACGAAAAACGCATGAGTGACTTAAATTCGAGAATTATTTATGTAGAATCATAAGATTTCAAAATACTAGCAGTTCCTTCTTTTTATTTTAAATCATAAAACCTCATGTACCCCTATAATGTACCTAGTTCACACATACATATATCTGCCTTGTTTTACAAATGTTGAAAGATAGAAATTATCGAATTAAAGTAATTACAATAAATGTGGGCAAACGCAAATGCATTTTACATTTATACATATATAATATAATATAAGTACAGATCTCTATAAACAGAAGCTAAGCACTAACAGGAGGTATACGAGTATGTAGAGGAACGAGTCGTCAAATGACGGTAACAATTCTTGTGTGTTTGGATACAACATAGTAGTCAGCAGAGATTGCGATGACAACAACATTTCAATTGTCGTTTAAAATGTGTAACAAATATAAAAACAACCACACTATAAAGGGAAATAAATAGTAACAAAATATAAAGACACTAATAACAATATTAAGCCTGTCGACGAAATATCACATTTCAAAAGCTGAGTTGGAGATGCAGAATAGACAATTAACCGATTGTAATTGTAATGAGGTACTGTGCGGTAATGAGTGACGTGAACTAAAGTGAAGTATAGTATGTGTGTATGTAAAGAGTAGAGCAGTGGAATCTGTGGCTGAACAGAGTAGCAAGCAATTTAGTTTGAAAGAGCGCTGTAAAAATGTACATTTTTGAGATTTTTATTACAATTTTATTATTTTATTTTCCGGCAAAATTACGAATCCTATATAAAAATATTTTTGGGTTTTTTATCTTTGGCGAAATTTGGTGTAAGCTTACCTTCTTATGTCCTAAACACACTTTATTTTTTTAAATTTAAAATATCTTTTTTATACACTGAACAGTATTTATTAAGTTTACAACGAAGTTTGTAACATCCAAAAGCAAACGTGGGAGACCCTACACAGTTTTATATAATATAATCAGCGGGGCAAGCTGAGTCGATTTAGCCACGTCCGTCGATGGTCCGTCGGTCCGTCCGTCTGTATATATGCAAACTAGCGCCTCAGTTTTTGAGATATCGACCTGATATTTTTCACACGATCTTTTCTCTCGAAGATGCTACTCATTTGGCGGAACCGCCGATATCGGACCACTATATCATATAACTGCCATATAAACTCAACGATCGGAAGTGCTTGTATGGGAAACTTTTTTATTTGACGTAATATCTTCACAAAATTTGGCATGAGTAATTTTCTAAGACAGCAATGTAATCTCCGAAGAAATTGTTCAGATCGGATTTCTTTGGATTTACATAGCTATTATACAAAGTGAACGATCAGGGACTCCAGTGATTGAACGATCAAAATCAAATGGTTGTATGTAAAGCTTTGTCAATTGACGAGATATCTTTAAGAAATACGGCATAGATTATTGTCAATCGGACTACTATATCATATAATTGTCATACAAACTGAACTATCGGAATCTAGTGCTTGTATGGAAAGTTTTGTCATTTGACGAGCTCTCTTTAAGAAAATGTATATCTTTCAAATGTTGTAAAAAGTGTATTGTTATTCTCAAATTGAATAGGTTGAAGAAATGTTCTAATTTTCCCTACAAATGATGAGATGCAGACATTTCCTCTCATTATACATATATGTATGTAGACACACACCATCTTTTATATTTATACGCCATTTTGAATTTGACAACTTTGCTTTAAGCTGTTCAGTTTTCCACAATTTGTTAAACCTTTATATACGAACAGTACATAGATTCGAAAAAGTCTCCCCTTGTTGTCAAAATAACTAGTATCGTAATAATACACTTCAGTAAATTCAAAAAATAACGTTTTGGTTTTCCAAATTGTTATAGCTAACGTTTATTCAATACTATTACTATAGTCTGGCATCTTTGATGAAACATGCTATTAAATTTTCAGCATATTCCATAGGAAGCGACCTCCAGGTATGTAGGTGTAACCGAATATAATCTTTTGTTGACGTCTAATGTTTTCTTGATATTTTCGCTTTCATTAAGGCCCACATATTTTTTATTGAATTGGAGGCTGGTGACTGTGATCAATCTAAACTAACAATATGGTTTTCTTGTTTCCATTGAGTATCTAGTCTACCCCTATGTTTTAATCATTGTCTTGCAGTATCTAACGGTGTTCAGATTTTCTGCGAAACACCTCAAAACCCCAAATCCATGAGCAGAGTAACATCTATAAACCCCTTTAGGGGTGCTTACCAAACCTTTGAATAAATGTTTGTCCTTTTCTTAGCCAAAGGGGTTGAATAATACAAAAATTGATTAATCTCTAAGTATTACATTGCTCTAATCACGATTTTGTTTTCCTACGTCCATATATCCATAAACAACAACTTCCCTTAGACTGAACAGTGTTTTTTTTTTTCAACTTGCATGTTTTAACTTGCAAAAAAATAAAAACAGTTTTTTGCGAACTGATCGCCCAAAGAAAAAACGTTGTTTTTCGAACGCACTGCAAGTGTCAATTTTTAAAAGAGACAAATTTCCTGTGTTAATGTAAACGCTATAAATCATAAAAAACAATTGCTTTTTATCCTGTGACCAAATAAAGACTTAATAAAGGAAAGAGGCAAATTAATATTGAATATAACAAAATATGTGCCAAATGGCCCAAAAAGGTCAAGTTAATCACTTGTCATAACAAGGGAAGTTTGGCTGATTGTTATGTTGAAACTAAATTTATTCGGCTTAATTAAGCGTTCAAAAGAATTAGATATTCTATGGTCAATAGAGTAGATTCCTCAGCAGCGTTTCAGTATTCCTTAATAACTAATAAATGCCGTACGTGTGAATGAAATGAAAATTGGTGTTACTAAGAAATAACCAAATGCAAATTATTTAACAAATGAGCACAGATACTTAGGTACTTAATTAACTAAGCTGCTATCAACTCTTTTTAAAAGCAAATGAATTGAACCATGCGGTAATTATTTTGATGTAGGCCAGCATCTCTGCTTGTTATTTAATTAAAGTGCTGATTATATTGTACAGTGTTTAATGGTTTGAATATAATAATTGTAACATTAAATGAAGCTAGTTTATCTGTCTACTATTCTAAATATTCAGAATTGCGGCGGCACTATTCGGACTTGAACAAAAAATGTTATAATAATTACATATAGACAGGGCAGTCAAGAGAAAAACCAGGTCCGGGGGTAAAAAGTGGGGGCCCCCTCCCTGCAGGAATGTTTCTAATACTTTATGAATTTTTATACTCTCGCAACCTGTTGCTACAGAGTATAATAGTTTTGTCACCTAACGGTTGTTTGTATCACCTAAAACTAATCGAGTTAGATATAGGGTTATGTATATATAAATGATCAGGATGAAGAGACGAGTTGAAATCCGGGTGACTGTCTGTCCGTCCGTCCGTCCGTCCGTCCGTGCAAGCTCTAACTTGAGTAAAAATTGAGATATCTTTATGAAACTTGGTAGACATGTTTCTTGGTACCGTGAGACGGTTGGTATTGCAGATGGGCGTAATGGACCACTGCCACGCCCACAAAACGCCATTAATCAAAAACAAATAACTTGCCATAACTAAGCTCCGCAATAAGATACAAGACTGTTATTTGGTACACAGGATCACATTAGGGAGGGAAAGCTGCAGTTAGAACTTTTTTTTTAAAGTAGGCGTGGTCCCGCCTCTAATAGGTTTAATGTGCATATCTCCTAAACCGCTAATGCTATAATAACAAAATTCACTAGAAGCAAATTTTTTTAGCACTTCTATTGACGGTGTGAAAATAGTTGAAATCGGGTGGCAACTCCGCCTACTCCTCATATAACGGTACTGTTAAAAACTACTAAAAGCGCGATAAATCAAGCACTAAACACGCCAGAGACATTAAATTTTATCTCTGGGATGGTATGAGATGACTTTATAGGAACCGCGTTCAAAATAGTCAGTGGGCGTGGCACAGCCCACTTTTAGGTGAAAACCCATATCTTGAGATCTGCTTAACCGATTTCAACCAAATTCGGTGCATAACGTTCTTTTTATGTTTCTATGTCATAGTGCGAAAATGGGCGAAATCGGACTACAACCACGCTTACATCCCATGTAACAACATTTTCAATTCCATCTGATTCTTTCACTTTCCACTATGCAAATCAGGTAATAATGATTATATCGGGGTAAAACTTTGCGTGAATAATGCAATTAAAGTATGCCACCTTGCGGCCAAAAATTGTCTAAATCGAACCAAAACTGTTCAAACCCCTAAGTACTAAATATGTGGACCCCAGTGCCTATAGTTGACCTTCTACCGAAAATATCAGTCAATCCACAAAGAAATCTCAAACGAGTATACCATTTGACTTTGCGAGAGTATAAAATGTTCGGTTACATCCGAACTTAGCCCTTTCTTACTTGTTTTAAATATATTTCCACTTATTATTATTAAATTGTATTAAATTTGCTCTTGTTGGTCTTGAGTGGAACGAATTTGTTTTGTATATTTGTATTGAAAATCAATACTGTATAAATCACGTGTCTGAGGTGACAGGGTATATTAAGTTTGCCACGAAGTTTGTAACACCCAAAAGAAAACGTCTGATACCCTATATAATATATACATAAATGCTCAGCATGATGAGCTGAGTTGATTTGGCCATGTCCGTCTGTCTGTATATGTACAAACTAGTCCATCAGTTTTCAAGCTATTGATCTGAAATTTTGCCTTTTCTGCCTAAGAAGCAGCTCATTTGTCAGAACGGCCGATATCGGACCACTATAGCATATAGCTGCCATACAAACTGATCTTGAATTTATTTACTGCACTTCTAACTGACAAATTTTCTTTAGCCGCAGCGTTAATAACTTCAATTTTTTCTTTCACAGACAACACATTATTACAATCCATTCATGTTTCTTTAGGTTACTTAAGCGTACTGGCAGTAATGATTTCTATAATTACAATGCATACGAGTTTGAAGTAATTCCCCGAATTATACATTTGAGGCAAAATACATACATATGTATATATTAAGAACGCCCATTTGGCATAAAAATGTTGAGCTTATTTTACCTAAGAAAATTCGTGTCCGCGTCCGTACAAAGGAGCGTCCTGTTATTAGAACGTCATGTGTATGAAGACTATAAGAAAAAAGTTGCAACCGGCAAATGTAGACTGTTAATCTGAAGATGTCCTCATAATAGAGCGTCCGTTAAATAGAGCTATATTATAATATAAACGCCAGGTTCAATGAATCATATATTATTCTTATGCATTAATATTGTAAATTCGTTCTTTGCCTTTGTAGTGACAACTAAAATTTTAAATCATTACTTTCTAGTAAATAGAAAATTTATACAAAAAATAAAATAGAACCATAACGGCAAAAAAATTAATGGTGGCGTTATAAAGAAACACAAATAAAGTTATCGAACATACATATATACAACTGTTTTCGAAAACGTATCATTATTCAAATAATCAATTCGACAATATAAAATAAAAATAAATTCGATATAACTTCTTCTGATAACTTATTTATGCCATATACAAATATCAATTTCTAACACATCATTTTCTTAATTTGACCATGTTTTAAAGCTTCTTTTGGGCGTTGTTTGTCCAGGGTAAACTCCTTAACTTCTAAACCGATTTTAGTACAATTTAACACACTGTATTCAGTTTGATCCAACTTAAAAGATAAGATAGTCAATATTATGTTAACAGTATAACAATTCATAAGTAAAGCAAGTAAGGTTTGTAAGTTCAGGTATAATCGAACATTTCATACTCTTGCAACTTGCACGGAACAAAGGCGGAGGAACACCTTCAGGCAAAACTCAAACTAAGAAAAGTATCGCCATGATTTCATTCATTTAAGAAAGGAGGATGCACTGTTATTAGAAAAAGATTCTTTCTGAATTTCATTAAGATTTCTTACATATTGACCAATAAATACGGTATAAAGTGAACCGGAAGCTCGAAAATATTTGTGTTAGGTATATGGGGCTAAGGGAAGTGTTGACCTGCTTTCACCCATTTTTGGCATAAGTTGTAGTGCGATTTCGACATACTTATATTTTGGACGTAAGATTCTGATATATATATTGATGTTCGATTTGTATACTGTAAAGTTAAAGAATCATTATTTATTTTTTTTTATTTTTTTGCTCAAAAATTATTATAATATATCATATGCAGTGAAGAAAATTATAAAAATCTGAAATTAACCAATCAATCGTCGAAAAAGGACTTACATGACATTATCTGTGCTTTTTTGTTTGTATGACGATCCTAAGTTATTGATTTTTTCATTTAAAAGTCTCAACAATAATCATTATTTACGGTCGCTGGTATAAATAAGTCTCAAAGCCAAACAATGTAAGTTTGCGGATTAAAATTATAAATATTTTTATTAAAAGTTAAACATAACTTGCCCTACCTATTTCTTTTATTATATTTAATGCTATCAACAAACAACTTTAGAAATAACGCATTTGCTACAAACTTGAATATAAAATTAATAAAAACAAATTCAACATCTTAAGTTGATTAATATCAACTCAAAGAAATTTTTTATTATTCATTTTTAAATTTTGAAGTAGTGTTCAAAATGCCATTTTTATATCACCTATAACGTTTTGTCTTTATTAATAAATAACATTTTACTGTGTTGAATTATTTACAATAATATAATTTAACGCGTTTGTATTAAACATTTTATATTGAAATAACATAATCGAAGCTCACCGAAAGAATTTGAAAAAATGGAATTCACAATGAATTTGAAAAAAGGTCAAATCGGTTAATGAGTCATAAGGCTTGATGCAAAATGTTCCGAGAGCCCATGTGCACTACGCCATATCAATGAGTTATAGTATTTAAAAAAAAGGAAAAACGTTATCACCATTATGACAAATGACAATTGAGATGTTATTATTTATTCAAGTATCAATGAGTTATAGTATTTAAAAAAAAGGAAAAACGTTATCACCATTATGACAAATGACAATTGAGATGTTATTATTTATTCAAGTTACAATCAGTTTGTCATGTACGATCGCCAAAAACTACATTAACATGTAAGCGAGCGCAGCCAGCCATTGAAATTTTTCGAGGCAGATCTGCGCTTAGAAACTATTTATTCATTATTCCAGTGTAAAGTGAACAAGTCATTATATTGGATGTATGAGGCCTACTAAAACGTATGGTCTCATTTAAGCATTTTCGATTAAATCGGAAATATAAACATATATACTGTAATTTGATGACATATATATAGAATAATACACTGTCTCAATATTAGGAATTTTTAATTTGACAGATATGTTGAACATTTTTTGCAATAATGCAATATACAATATCATTATTCTTTTCTTTTCATTTAATATACTTGTATGTAGTTTTTTTATGGGAAGAAGTTTTAAAGTTGTGGAACATATGTATAAACACATAGAAGACCATTTTTATGATCACAATTTAGAAAATTTTTCTAGTTTAAAACGTCATTTCTAGAAGGTTTCCGATGACTTTCCAATAAACTTAAAAATTGTAAAATAATTGTATATGTTCTCCATTCACCGTTTTCATTTTCGTACTAAGGTTGTATAATTGTATGTTTCGTTAATCATATTTTCGATGAGTTTGTATTTACCTTTTTAGTTCTTAATAGAAATAATAGTCGTAAGACTATATTAAAATCACTATTTGATTCAGTCGATGATGCAAATCGACTACGAACAGAGATTTTACAACTGCGCCATGCTAACTTAAGAACTTTAATTGGACAAGTGTTGTTTCCCTTTTAAAACACAATTTGATACTTCTCTGAGTAAACCGTTCCACGATAGTACTACTTTCGAATATTGCACCTGCAAGATGCCCTATATCTATCTCGATTAGTTCTATTTCGTCAAATGAAAGAGTTTTCCATACAAGCACTTCATTCCGATTGTTCATAAATAATAATAATTGAATTTTTTCTTCGGAGATTACATTGTTGCCTCAAATAATAATCCATGCCAAATGTCGTGAAGATACCTCGTCAAATGAAAGAGTTTCCCATACAAGCACTTGATTCCGATTGTTCAGTTTGTATGGCAGCTATATGCTATAGTGGTCCGATATCGGTGGTTCCAACAAATGAGCAGCTTCTTTGTTAGAAAAGGACAGGTGCGAAATTTCAGATCGATATCTCAAAAACTGAGGCGCTAGTTTGCATATTTACAGACGGACGGACGGACGGACAGACGGACATGGGTAAATCAACTCAGCTAATCATGCTGATAATTTATATATATTTTTTATAGGGCCTCCGATGTTTACTTCTGGGTGTTACAAACTTCGTGGCAAACTTAATATACCCTGTTCAGGGTATAAAAACAGGCATTTCACTTAACTGTGAAGTTAATATTATACCAATGCAATAATTTTGGTTACAGCTATCTTCATTTAACGCATGGATATTTTCAATGCCATTAAAGATAGATAGATACACTGCAATGTTAGTGAATAAACTGTCATCTTGGACAAACAAGGTATCCTAAAATTAGATACCAATTTCGTTTGAAAAACAGAAATCGTAAAACTTTGGGCCTTCAATTTGAAAAGTTCCCTAATCGAATTTGAAATACCAGGAACTAATCTTACAACACATATTCCTCTCCTAAAGGATTTTCAATTAAAAGGATTCATCCAGGCCTTCAAAATAGCTGACATTCCGAGACCAACTACTACTTGGGGGTTTCCATTGGATTTAGAATGCCATCATATGGTGCACTACGGGATGAGTACTACGAATCTAGTCCAGTTAATTACTGGTGGAATTATCGTAATAATGATTCTACAATGTATCTGTAATGTAGTAAGGCACGTATGTACATTCGGTCGAAGGATATATCTTTGGAAATAAGTTATTAATATTAGTCAATTAGAATTATATTAAAAATAAAAAATATAGTAAAATAAAAATAATAGCATGTTTAAGAAAATAATTACGAAAAAGAAAATCTAATTTAAATGCCCATGATTTATATATGTTTGAATTATTTTGAAATGTAAAAACTTTTCAAGGCGGCCAATATGTTCAGATTTCTGAACAGTTCTAAAAGGCTACAATTGTAGATTAGATATTTTTGTAAATCTGTACTTAAACAGATATCATATTAAAAATAGTTATATTCATTGTCGCCAGCATATTCGAATGTACTCTTAAGTACATAAATGTATTTATCAATTACCCATTCCTGTCAACACTTGAAATTAATGTTCAATTCGGGTATATTGGATAGAGACTGTAGTATTTATTATATATAATCTAAATATTGCACTGGCTATGTAAAGGCTATGTAAAGGATCACAAATGATCATAAATTAGTAATAAAAAGATAACAAACAATTATGTTATGCCGTTGAGAACATTTATGCTTAAGATATGTGTAAATAATGCCGTTAGGTACAGTATAAAGATGTACAGGATTAAGATATGTATATGTATAACACAACTATACCAGAAAGGTTCCGGAAATGGAATATATTCTATCGAAAACCCAAGCCTACGACTGATACAAAGCCTTTAAGGATGGTCGAGAAATTGTCGACGATATGCCTGGTTCCGGTCGTCCTTCGACGCCTACCACTGACGAAAACATCAAAAAAGTGAAAGAATACGTGCTCGAAAATCGTCATGCGAGTGAAGAAGAGATAGCACGTAAGCTAAACATCGGCCGTGAAGCAGCTTGTTTGATTTTGACTGATAATTTGGGCATGAGACGCGTCAATACTTGTTCCAAAAGAGCTGAATTTTTTGCAAAAATACCGCACCGAGCTGTAGTTGCAAACGATTTTATTTGGCCCAATGCGACTTTTTTTTTGTTTCCAAAACTCAAGTTACCACCCATGGAACCGGTTTCGAATCGATTGAGGCCGTAAAAGATCGATTCGATTCGATGATTAGAAAAAATCGCATATATGTATCGCTTTAAAAGGCAACAAAATAAATATTGATGAAGATTAAACATATTTCGTTTTATTTACAATTTCCGGAAACTTTCTGGTCACAATGGATGTATCATATATTCATATGAATTAAGATAAGAAAATAAATAAAATTTATAAATAAATGAGCTCTGGGCAACCATATAATATTTTTAAACTTCCGGTAGGCTTTATACCTAACAAACCTTTAACTGATTATGTCAGTCAGTGTATGAGGTATATACCTACATATTACATAAAATTGCTTGAAAATATGTTCTTGAGTATATCCGAGTAATGTCAAAATTTCGTGAATCAGCCCAGACCTTTTATGCCCCTATATACCCTATACAGTTATAAAACTAATTTAGTCTATGACGTATAATATAAGTTAACAGGATTTGATTATAATCCATTCACGATTTCGTCGAAATATTAATATTGAATTCTTTCGCGACATTTTTAAAATACAGTTTTGCCAACACCTGAAGTTATTTTCCAGGCTGTAATGCTGCCAAGTTGCAAGGGTATGAATTGTTCGGTTACACCTGAACTAAGCCGTTTCTTACTTGTTCTAAATAACTTCATTTATGCAACTGTATATGGTAAATATTGCAATTTGACTAACTTACATCATACTTGTATATACGTTCGTTACATTGTAAGCATGCCACGAAAATGTTCTAATGACCCCGACATTTTTTGTTGTGTGGGGAGAATTAACTTTTAAATTTCAAATTCGTAATTTCACGTCATTAATTGAGCTATTTAGATTATTTTGGCTTTGCTGTGAGGAATCAAGATGAATCCTGGATTGAATGAAATAAAACTTTACTTTTCTAAAGCAGGTAATTTAGTATATTGTAATAACTCTCCGGGTTTGATGAATTTGTTAAATGTTGAAAATTATCAAAATCACCGGCGATTATTCATTGACTTCCCATAAATAGTAGAGACAGAAAAAATCACTATACAATGAAAGTATGTACCAAGCGTATATCACTCACTTCAGGCCATAAAAATGATCATATAATAAAAATCACTATACAATGAAAGTATGTACCAAGCGTATATCACTCACTTCAGGCCATAAAAATGTTGAAAATGATCATTTAGTGCGCCCTGATGACATTCTTTTACCACCATTCCACATACAGCTAGGCCTGAGTGAATTTGAATTTCTGAAATGCCTCCAACTCAGCGAGGCAAAAATTAAATAGGGAATTTTTTAAATAACCCACATATATTGTAAGTTTATACAAATATTTTAAGCAATATTAACTTCTTATTTTTTCAATAAAAAAAAAATTTTCTTATCGGTCACCACGCTCACAAAGTGTAACTTGAATTAATATCAAAGAAAAAACTTATTTAATATCAATGAAAAAAAAAATTACTGCATACAAAATAAATAAATAATTATAATTGCATAAGTTGATAAAAAAAATTCTATGCAATAGCTTTACCGATGCAGTCCCTGAGTTCCACACTTATCTTTATATTTCCACGAATCCGGGAACTTATAAGGAATAAGAGTTTTGAAGAAAAACTGCATCATCAGGAAAAACTTTCAAAAGTATTCTTTGAACATTGTCTAAAACGATTTAGGAAACCATAAATCGGAAAATTACAAAATTAATTAACAACAAGTAAGGAAGGCTAAGTTCGGATGTAACCGAACATTTTATACTCTCGCAAAGTCAAATGGTATACTCGTTTGAGATTTCTTTGTGGATTGGCTGATATTTTCGGTAGAAGGTCAACTATAGGCACTGGGGTCCACATATTTAGTACTTAGGGGCTTGAACAGTTTTCGTTCGATTTAGACAATTTTTGGTCACAAGGTGGCATACTTTAAACGTATAATTCACGCAAAGTTTTACCGCGATATAATCATTGTTGCTTGATATGCATAGTGGAAAGTGAAAGAATCAGATGGAATTTAAAATGGTGTTATATGGGAAGTAGGCGTGGTTGTAGTCCGATTTCGCCCATGTTACGTACCGAATTTGGTTGAAATCGGTTAAGCAGATCTCAAGATATGGGTTTTCACCTAAAAGTGGGCTGTGCCACGTTCACTGTCTAATTTTGAACGCGGTTCATATAAGGTCATCTCATACCATCCCAGAGATAAAATTTAACGTCTCTGGCGTTGATTTATCGCGCTTTTAGTAGTTTTTAACAGTACCGTTATATGGAGAGTGGGCGGAGTTGCCACCCGATTTCAACTATTTTCACACCGTCAATAAAAGTGCTGTTTGCTTCCAGTGAATTTTGTTATTATAGCATTAGCGGTTTAGGAGATATGCACATTAAACCTATTAGAGGCGGGACCACGCCTACTTTTTAAAAAAAATTTTAACTGCAGATGCCCCTCCCTAATGTGATCCTGTGTACCAAATAACAGTCTTATATCTTATTGCGCAGCTTAGTTATGGTAATTTATTTGGTTTTGATTAATGGCGTTTTGTGGGCGTGGCAGTGGTCCGATTACGCCCATCTGCAATACCAACCGTCTCATGGTACCCAGAAACATGTCTATCTCAATTTTTACTCAAGCTACAGCTTGCACGGACGGACAGACGGACGGACAGACGGACGGACGGACAGACAGTCACCCGGATTTCAACTCGTCTCTTCATCCTGATCATTTATATATATATAACCCTATATCTAACTCGATTAGTTTTAGGTGATACAAACAACCGTTAGGTGAACAAAACTATTATACTCTGTAGCAACAGGTTGCGAGAGTATAAAAAAATTAACCTAAAATGTCATATTAGGACCTTAAAAGTACAATACATATGCTGGGTTCTCATTTGTATTATTTTCCGGCAAATTCGGGTGCTGTGAGTGATGAACACGGCGAGAGGCTCCATTAAGGCATTTCCTTCATGGAAAACCGCTATCAAAGGAAATTAAGGGCAGGAATGCTAGCAGATTATTGTTAGTAACATAAAAAAGACCTTCAACAAGGCAAAAACTCTTGAAAATCAGAAGTATTTTTTCTATTGTATATTAAGAAATAATGCCTGTAAATGTAGCTGATGTTTGTATTTTTTAAGAAAATACATAAGTATATGTTTTGATCTTGATCTCACCAGAAAACCTTACGTATCATTATCATCCACATATTATTGTTTAGTGGCTCTAGTATATACTTGCTTCATGTGGTGGGGTTTATATTTTTGGAAATTCTTAAGTTACGAGGTGTGTCCAAAAGAAAAGGTGAATTTTAATTTTTCGCGGGCTGAGTACATTCGGTTATCGATACTTTGTTATAATCGGACATATAAGTTTATCATGTGATTGCATTAGAAGCCAATTGCGATCAGTAGTTTGTTTTTGACAACAGAAAAGGTTAGTCACACTTTTGTTTGCTCATCGATTTTTGATTTTTGAAAGAAGCGGATCAAAGAATATGTATTAAATTTTGCGTTAAAAATGAAATGAAGTGCTCCAAGGCACTTGAAATGTTGACGGTGGCAATCGGTGAGTCCACTTTGTCTCAAAAAATGTGAAAAAAAATGTTCTTGAAATGTTCTTCTTGTTCAGAGGATGTTGGCATGAAACGTGTGGCAGCAAAGTTTGTTCCGAAATTGCTATGTTTTCAGCAAAAGCAATGTCGCATTAGTATCGCTCAGGTGTCAAAAAAAAAATACCGTAAACATGCCTCAACCACCTTATTCACCAGATTTGCTCCCTACGCCTTTTTTCCATTCCCAAAACTGAAGAAACCAATGAAAGGAAAGCGTTTTGCCACAATTGATGAGATCAAGTCAGAATTAAAGACAGAGCTTCGAAAATTGGAAAACGCGTTGGCACAAGTGTATTCTATCCGAGGGGGATTACTTTGAAGGGGAAAAAATAAATATTGTTAATCGGTGAAGATGAGATGCACGCAGCTCGCGAAAATTCAAAATTCGCGATAGTTTTGGAACAAACATCATATTTGACCAAAAATAACACATTAATGACGTCGCTGCCACCGTATTCTGTAGACCTGGCTCCCTGTGACTTTTTTTGTTCCCAAAACTAAAGAAGCCCATGAGAGGAAGACGCTACGCTACCATTGAGGAGATAAAAACTGCATCGAAGGAAGAGCTGAACAAGATCACAAAGGGGACAAAATAGACATTCATGAATAAATAAACAATTTTTTATAAATACAAAATTAGCGATTCTTTTTGAACAGACCATGTATATAACTAAGTGATTTGTATGTAGTAATATGTTTACTTATTGTTTTACCAGTGCCCTGTCGAGAGGTGTATTTTTATACTCTCGCAACCTGTTGCTACAGAGTATAATAGTTTTGTTCACCTAACGGTTGTTTGTATCACCTAAAACTAATCGAGTTAGATATAGGGTTATATATATATAAATGATCAGGAGGAAGAGACGAGTTGAAATTCGGGTGACTGTCTGTCCGTCCGTCCGTCTGTCCGTCTATCCGTCCGTGCAAGCTCTAACTTGAGTAAAAATTGAGATATCTTTATGAAACTTGGTAGACATGTTTCTTGGTACCGTGAGACGGTTGGTATTGCAGATGGGCGTAATCGGACCACTTCCACGCCCACAAAACGCCATTAATCAAAAACAAATAAATTGCCATAACTAAGCTCCGCAATAAGACACAAGACTGTTATTTGGTACACAGGATCACATTGGGGAGAAGCATCTGCAGTTAAATCTTTTTTTAAAAAGTAGGCGTGGTCCCGCCTCTAATAGGTTTAATGTGCATATCTCCTAAACCGCTAATGCTATAATAACAAAATTCACTAGAAGCAAATGTTTTTAGCACTTCTATTGACGGTGTGAAAATAGTTGAAAGCGGGTGGCAACACCGCCCACTCCCCATATAACGGTACTGTTAAAAACTACTAAAACCGCGATAAATCAAGCACTAAACACGCCAGAGACATTAAATTTTATCTCTGGGATGGTATGAGATGACTTTATAGTAACCGCGTTCAAAATTAGACAGTGGGTGTGGCACAGCCCACTTTTAGGTGAAAACCCATATCTTGGGATCTGCTTAACCGATTTCAACCAAATTCGGTGCATAACGTTCTTTTCATATTTCTATGTTATAGGGCGAAATCCGACTACAACCACGCCTATTTCCCATATAACACCATTGACTTTCCATTTGATTCTTTCACTTTCCAATATGCATATCAAGCAACAATGATTATATCGGTAGTTAATATTACCTACCTAATATTTTCTTAGTCTATTAAATTCAGCTGCCACCTTTTGTCCCTCTCTGTGTTATTCTTGTGTTTCTACCAAGCAGTTTTTTGATATCTTGCTTATGATATATTTACTATATGTTCGTGTTTATGTACTTGTATGAACATGTACGGTCTGGCTTATGTACATATATATTTAGTTTCTGTGTATTAGTTGTTTGCGTTTTGTTCGTCATGTTTATTAGTGCTTTGGTTTTAATATTATGAATTTCATAATTTCATCAAACGTTTGTTTTATTCCTAAGTACATACAAATGACATGAAGAAATACAAAACTAAATCTCTAATACTTAAAGAGATTTATGTAAATGTTTTTATGAGATAAGCAGCAAAAATTAAATAAATGTTTAAATAAATTAGTTATATGGGGCTTAGGTTAGTTTCCCCCGATTTTATACATTTTTATTACTATTATTTTCAGTAAAAAGTCAGTCATAGGCACTCAGGTCCACATATTCGGTATCCGAGAGCTTGATAAATTATGATTAGATTTCGACCATTTTGAAACGTTAAATATCATACCTTAGGGGCACTATTTGTATAAAGTTTTCTTCCGATAACTTCATTTGAGTTTATTTGTATACTGTAAAATGAAGGAAATAGATAGATCTTAAAATGTTCTGATATGTAAATGTAGTAGTATTTCGATTCCGCCCATTTTAACACTGTAAGGTATCAATGTCAATATAATATTGCCCACCGAATTGAGTTAAACTGGGTAGAGAACCTCCTGAGGTATAAGATTTCACTTGAAGGTGGACGGTGCCACGCCCATTGTCCAATTTGTATATTGGGGCCGATGAAACTGTGAAATTTAATACTTCTGACGTATTTATTTGGTTATTTATCTCACTTTATGTAGATTTCAACATAACCGTCATAATAGGGTGCGCGGGTGGTTATTATCCGATTTCACTAATTTTCACACTGTCAAGTACCAAAAGGATTTGTTCTGAGTAAATTTGGTTAAAGTAGATATATAATTTATAAGATAAATACATATGTGCATTAATAAATTAGGGGCGGTCCTATGCCAATTTATTTAAATTTTTCAGCCCTTAGTGGCTTCTCCCCTGTATTAAATAACAGTTTTTAATCTTAATTTGTAGTTTGGGTATAGTACTTTATAAGTTTTCGCTTAATGTCGTTTTGTGGGCGAGAAAATGGTCCTACTACGCCCATCTGCAAAAATAACCTTTCTTGCGTGCTAAAGAAGATATATATGTACATATATATCGTTTGCACGGACAGACGGACGGACAGACAGTTAACCGGAAAGCAACTCGTCTTGTCATCCTGATTATTTATATATGTATATATAAGTCCATGTCTATATTGATTAGTTTTCTATTATACAAACAACCGTTAGGTGAACAAAACTATTATGTTCTGTAGCAGCATGTTGCGAGAGTATAATATGACTTTTGAGATATTTTTTGGAGTTGTAAATGTTGATTTAATCAAATGAGTGGAGTGTTGTTGTCGCTGTTTTAATGTATACAATTTTATTCTGACTATTTATGCAATAGTAATATGAAAACTTAGACTTATTTTGTTGCAATTTCTCGGTAGAGTGTATAAAATATAATACATGTTTATGGGAATACGTCATCGTTTGGAGCCACTGTACAATATACTTAGAATGAACTTACTTTGGATGAGTTAATGGGACTTCCAATATCAATTCTGATGGATAGTCGAAATAGTCCGGATCATGGCCATTTGCTGATACAACCAAAGGCAAAATGTCCCATTCTGTCCCTCTACCTTTCCAACCCAATTTTATGCAAACCTATGTAAAAAGACAGATACATATTTATTATTAAATATGGTATTTAAAAATTAACAATGAAACTCAAATATATGGATAGACTATAGTACTTATAAAGTATGCAAAAAAATCCAAATACGAGTTCGTGATTTAATAAAATGTTTAAAGCAAAATATAACTTTCCATGGATTGTAAAGTTATAGAAATAATAGTAGGTTTCATCGAAAAAATATTCTTAGAATACAGAAAAACTACCGATTATATATCTAGCGTGAGACAGAGGGTTTCTTAGAATTTCTGTCTTTCAGAATTTGCATATAAAATTGTGATAAACAAAGAATAAATTTCACTAACAATAATTTATAATATTGTGCTTTCTTGTATCCTGCTTGCAAAACACCGCTAGAAAATTACGGAACATATCAAGTAGTATTATATAATATATTCAGGTATATCCGTCAAGCGTAAGTAGTTAAAGTACTAATCCACATAATATTTATTAATATGTTTATTTACAAATGCATATTTGGTATTATCACCATAATCAAGCATTCATATACAATTTAATACGTTACCTCTAAATTTACTATTGACCAAACAATAACATAGAATGATCACAAAGCTGTCAAGTAATTTAAGAATTG
The DNA here is from genome assembly GCF_042242935.1 of Bactrocera oleae. Lineage (NCBI taxonomy): Eukaryota > Metazoa > Arthropoda > Insecta > Diptera > Tephritidae > Bactrocera > Bactrocera oleae. Next base: position 32,241,335 of record NC_091537.1, read on the forward strand.
CAGAAAAACGCACTTAATTTATTGCGATATTTTATGGTGAGTACAAAAAATTATACATTTAAGTATTACTTCATAAAAAGTAAAACTTGGAAACGGAGTTAAAAAATTATGTTATCTAAAAGACATGCTCTAAAACGGATGTTTAGGGTAAATAAAATAATTTCAGTTTTAGTCGGGTTGACGACTAATCCGCTTCTATATGCCCAGTTGGATACCACGTTGAGATATGCTTTGGCTAGCTTGTAGACAATATTTATAATTTTTCCTTTAACCATAAGAACAACGTCGTCAGCGTAGTCTATCACGAGTTCTTTAAGTAGATCGTTAACCACCAAGATCCAAAGCAGTAGAGAAAATACCTCACACTGCGGGGTGTCCCTATTTAGCTTTCAGGATGTGTTTGCACTACACCACTCGAGTATGACCGTTCTCGCGCAAAGAAGACTATATATGAGGTGCCTGGGGTTCAATTATACCTCAAACTTTTCCGGGGCTTTAACCACCTCCTCCGGCCGCACATTCTTGAAGACCTTCCCATGTCGAGTAAAGTGCCTACAGCAAATTCTTGTGCATAAGGGCTCCCACTAGCCATGACACTACATTGTGCACCATTCCAGATAAAAGTGATAACGAAGAACCACTTGATCATAAAAATTAAGTCCATGTATATTTTCCATAAGTAGCTGCAGTGAAAAATGTATCCTCAAACGATTTTTAAAAATTTTAATTTTAAATATCATTTATTTTTAAATGAATATTTAGGTACTTTTAATTTTAAAAAATAGTTTTTAAATCAACCGTTAAAAATAAATTAGTGAAATTTTCAGGATTTGTCGGAAAATATTTATATTTTAATAAAATATTAATAACTAAAATAATTTTTTATTTCCATATTATTAATTAACTTTTAACATGCGTTATTTAACTATGTTTAAGATTCCGTAAGCAAATTTTACTGCTCGCAATTAGTTTAAGCAATATGAATTTATTTCTCATAGCGTTCCGAGCGTCAAATTTTATTTAAAAAATATACCGCTCGATTACGATTTTCAATATTTGTTCTCGTCTCCTCGTAAGTAACAAAAGAATATTAAGAGTAATTTCAATTTCTTCGTCAAATAATTTTATATTGTTAGATGTATACCATTGGAATAGATAACAACAGGACTATTTTTCTATTAATTTTTCCAAAAACGTGTACCGTTGCATATTCGAGTTGGATTCCAATTACTGTAAATAATAACGGGTGAACCAATTTTCCACCGAGAATTATGTGATGCCATTACGGGTATATCTAAAGAATAAGAAACACAATTTGGCATTTTTTATTTCATTTTTACTTCCGTCAACAAAATTAGCGAATGCTTTAAAAAACATCAGATCACCTGGCAACAACTATTATACATATATAGAAATAAATCTACATTTGTAGCCGCTTTGTGGCCCGATTACTGAGTCTGTTAAGATCCAAGTAATTTTATATTTTTTAAATTTTTATATCCGGAAAAATACTATTAATTAATAATAGTCCGGTAAATTTATACATTTGAAGTTACATAAATTCACAACAATCTAAAAATTAGTGAGATCGTTTAAATATAATTTTCAATAAATTTTTAAAGTTCCCCATCTTTCCCCTGTATATTATTCAAGATCAAAGGTCAAATACATGATTTTTTTGCGATTTTCAGCAAAAATGTAAGTTTATCATAAAAATATATCATAACAAAAGTGTAGATTATAAAATTATCTATAAAAAATACTTTTTTGTTTTACGAGCCCCTGTTTCGGAGATATAACGATTCAAAAATGTATGAAAGTTGTAATCGTTATAATATGCACACGTTTCCACGCAATCTATTAGGTAGTGTACTTAACGAGTTTTAATGTGGTTTCCCCAGTAGGCCTATTCCATCTGTCCGTTATGATCCTGTTTAATTTGAAATTATTCCGTAGCTTCATCTTTTGGATGACCGACTTTACCTCCAATGGAGGGTTTCTAGAAAGAAATACAGCAATCATGATGATACTTGGTTTCAACTGCAACTAAATCATTTTCAAATTCGACTCGAGCGACAATAGCTTTTGCTGCAGCATTGGCACGAATACAAGCTACTTTCATAATTGAATCTTTAAATTCAACGGCGGAAAGCTAATGATTTTTTTACTCATATTCTTCATTCGATCCCTGGCCACAAAACAAGTACAGTTTTTTAAAACAAAAACCTGAATTACTGACACGTGATCTAGTACGAGGTGAACTTGCTGTAGATGTACTGGCTTCTTGTTCTTCACTTTATATTTTATTACAGGCAGCAATAGAAGACTTCCCAGTATAATTTTTACTTTCATGTACTGTCACAGATTTCCGATTCTTTAGATATTCCTAAAATTCATCAGTTCCTTTAATACTTGAATTAATTAATGTCTTCATACCCCGTTCAACAAAGTTACTTCTTCACTTTCACCTAATAGTTTAGCACAAATAAAACAATATTCAGACCTTTTTATTATAAAACTCAAAACACCACGATATACAAGGTGCGTTCCAAAGTAAACAGTAAAAAAGTAACAAAGTAAAATCTAGTGCCGCCATCTATATGTCGACTAGTGCGTTAGAATCTGCTACCCTTTATCGACTTCCAGTAAAAATTTCATAACATTTCATCCATTGGAAGTGAAGTTATTGCGCTTTAAGTGTCAGTATGTTTCATATTCAATTCATAAAAAATCAGCCGAAATCATCATTGAAATTCATGGAAATAGAATTGAACATCTCCAAAACATCGATTTATCGCATTTTGACCGAACATTTGGGCTTACAAAAGTGTGCACGGTTTGTTCCGCACAAATTGACTGACGACCAAAAATTGCTCAGAATTCAACACTCAAAGGACATCATTAAAGAGGCAAAAAAATACCCGAACTACCTTTACAAGATTGTGACTGGTGACGAAACGTGGTTTTTTCAATATGATCACGAAACGTAACGCCAGAGTGCTGAATGGAATGGCCGGACGAGCCGAAACCCAAAAAATCGCACCTGGAGAAGTCAAAAGTGAAGACAATGCTGATTTGTTTTTATGATTCCAAGGGTATTGCCCACAAATAATTTGTTCCACCCGGCCAAAACGTTAATGCGGTATTCTACGTTGGAGTTTTGAAGCGTTTGGTGCGCCTTATTCGACGTGTTCGGCCCGAATATCGCGAAGACGGAAGTTGGCATTTGTTGCACGATAATGCGCCGTCTCATCGATCGACGCTTGTGGCCGATTATTTGACCAAAAATCACATTTTAACAATCAACCACTCCCCTTATTCACCTGATATGTCACCGTGCGACTTCTACCTTTTCAGAAAAATGCATTTGCCGATGAAAGAAAACCGTTATGAAGACGTGAAGGCCCTTCAAAAGGCTTGCACCGGCATACTGGCGGCCATACCGGTCATCGAGCTAAAACACTCGTTCGACATGCTTTTGGACCGTGAAAAACTGTATTAAAGCAGAAAGAGACTATTTTGAATAAAATACATTGATTTTGCCGATAAAACCATTTGTTCTGTCTTTTTTTTTTAAATCCTGTTTACTTTGGAACGCACTTGTAGGTTAGAATAAACACGTGTTTTCACAAGAGCGTAGCTTTCAAGACTGGCGGTATTTCATTTGCCATAGCAGTCAAAAGATAGCCCTCATATTGTTGAACAGGAGACAGAAGTTCTCTGAGGGTCAAAATGGCATATAACTCAAGGAACTGGGTGGCTTACTACCTGATATTCTTATATATATATATAATATCTTATATTTTAAGTATCGTAAACAATGCATATATCACCTATTGTTTGATTCTTCGAAATTCTTTTAAGCCTTGCGGTGGTTAGCCTCAAGACAACAACTTACGTGGATCATAATCATAAGTTTTTGATCAATGTCCTGGAAACATTGGCTAACCTACTGTGTGATAAAACTGGCTTAAAATTAGTTCAAAAAGAAAACTAACAACACTCACTTTATTAAACCAATCCTTCTGACGCATTCGAGTAAAAATAGGAACAAGGGAACATGCATACATATGTACATACCTACTTCTATATAAACCTATCCCTAACAAAGACCCTTGATAACTTAAAACCTCTACAATTTAAAATATTTTGTGTTTCCCCTGGACTCTAACTTATCGAGGTTCTGCTGTATTAAAACTATGAAGATGTATAAACTTGTACGAGGCGAACTCATGCATATTATAACGATTACAAATTTTCTAAATTTTTGAATCGTTATGTCTTCGAAATAGTAACTCGTAAGAAAAAAAATATTAATAAATTTTTTGATTGATATTTGATATTTGATGATGAAGATGTATAAACTTGTACGAGGCGAACTCATGCATATTATAACGATTACAAATTCTCTAAATTTTTGAATCGTTATGTCTTCGAAATAGTAACTCGTAAGAAAAAAATATTAATAAATTTTTTGATCTATAATTTTATGATCTACAATTTTGGTCTGAGATATTTTTATGATAAAATTTACCGTTTTGCTGGGTTGGCAAAAATCCTCAGCTGAACCTTAACGAGGGTGCCGACTGGGAATAGATACCACAGTTTCTCGATGTAGGCAAGGACGAGCTGGCAGCAGTTCACCTGTTGCAGTAGTGAGGTATCTAGCTAATGTCAGGCTTCCTATCTGGGTGTTCGGTACTCTTCAATAGTGCAGCATCCATATAGGAGGTCTTACTATGGTAGGAGGTGTGTAAAGGGCTGGATCAAGGTGTGGTGTGGTGGCTGGGGGCCCTCAAAAAAAAGTCACGCACGGAGCTTATGGATACCTGGCGCCCTCCGTAATAAGATAGCCTTACTTGTGTAGCGGGACTATGCGCAAGCGGACATACTTTCCCCTACACTCGTGGTTTCAAAATATGAACCAGTCCTGGAGCAAAGCCAAACACTAAAGGTGCAGAAGCCACGACTGGCGCCAGTATAGCAATAGAACCGGAGGCAGCCCATACCAACCCCTGTAGCCAAGGCTTGACTGCTAAGCAGGGGAAGGCGGGAGATGCCAAAAGTGATGCTGCCGGTAGTGGGTCAGCCAGAGAAAAGCCTACCTTTAGGATCGACGACCCAGCGAAGGCAAGGTATGCAGAGAAGCGACACGTTGTATACCTGCTGAGGAAGGTGGAGCTGCAACCTCCAACCAATGAGAAGCTCACAAAAGAGCTCCAAGAATCCCTTGATCGATGCCAAAATTAAAGAAAGTCTTCTTGTACTGACAAGGAGTGTGCTCACAACAAGGAATATATCTATATATACAGACAGCTTTGAAATCTCTGATGTCTGATAGGATTTTGTCGAAGACTGTGAAAGAATGCCATGATCTCCCCGGGAACTGTGTAGCAGATGAACTAGCCACAACAGGCACCACCCTACAACTAGATCCTGGTAAGGAGATATATATGCCTCTGGCTACTTGTAGATACTTAATCGACAAACATGTCATTAATATAGCCGAGCGTCAGTGGAATTAGTCCCTGACTTGCTCAACTAGCTGGCAAACGTGGCATTAATGGAATATTAGCCGCACATCCCAACTGTTAAAATTCAAGCGGAATGATATAAAAACTCTAGTAGGACTACTAACAGGTCACTGTCTAATAGGCAGACATGCAAATAGACTTGGTACGCCATATAACGACTATTGTACAAGTAGCAACTGTCAGGAAATAGAAGAAGAGGAGACCATTAAACATCTTCTCTGTGACTGCGCAGCGCTATATAGGAAAAGAATCGCAGCCATCGGTCGTGGGTTTCTTAACGACGGCTCGGAGGTTGAACGGATAAAACTTGTCTCACTGATGAAGTTCATCAGAAGTACGGGGTGGTTCAGAGAAGAACCAATAGAGTGAGGGGACCACAGTCCCGGTGGTATCACAATGGGCCTCCTAAAGGCCTAGGTGGGTCAAAAGACAGCCACTTTACCTACCTACCGTTTTGCTGAAAATCACAAAAAATCGCAAAAAAAATTTATTTTTTGAATAGAATTTTTTCCATACAGGGAAACTTTGAAATTTTATTTATAATTATATCTTAAACGATCTCACAAATTTTCAGCTTGTTGTGAATTTAAGTAAGGTCGTGAACAGTAGAGAAGAATTTGTCTCGTAATGGAATGCATTAAGTATTTGGTTACAGTTTTATTATATCATTCCCAATTTCTAGCAATTGTTCGGAATATATTTGTGGTGGTTGATTAATTTGCAATTACATACCCATATTTATGGTCAATCAAATAATCTCAACACTTTAATTTAGAAAAGTGAAGATTGACCGATCTGTCGGAAATCACCAGACAGTTGCCGTTTAACCAGAACATTTGTGAGCCATTATAGACTCATCTCAAATTATAATTACAATAAAACTTTTTAGCAACACTGGAGTTACTTCGGTAATTTTTTATGTTACACGAGTTTGAGATGCATGGTACACTTTAAAACCTTAAATTTTAGCATAATATTATTATTTAACAAAAATTATACACTAAAATTTCATACTAAATTAACTAAACCAACTTTAAGAGTGAGTATTATATTGTTAAACATATTCAAGCACATTTTCATGGTAGTACGGTCAAAAGTTTACTTTCTCTAAAAATTATTTTATGTATTTTTGTATTCACAGTGGGTAAAAATCCTAATATGGTCAATTTAAATAGTGATAATAGAGATTTGGATGACCGTGCTCGATATGTTATATACAATTTAATATTGTAGAACATACTTTTGGGCTATCATTAATAGTTTTCGCAACGCAAATTTTTGTTTACACCTTGGGTTGTTATTTAAGTTTTAGTAAGGATCCCTAATACTTTCTAGCAATAAATATAGCCTATGTTGCTCAGAGTGAATGGTGAAGAGATTTTCGAAATCGGCACAGTAATTTTTGAGTTTATTTATTACAAACATATACAAAAATCTTTCCTCTTTATAATAGTACTGTAGATGAAATGAGACATCTGATCATATAATTAACGACCATATTGAAACTAACTAAACTTTATAAGAAAGTTTTCAATGATGAGCTTGAGCTTTTCTTAATGTGAAAAACGTGAGGCTACACCTGGCCGTGATTTATGCCAAATTTAAATAAAAAACTACAATCACTTTGAACGGACACGAAAGCTCCAACGACAAAAGATAGTGCGTTGGTCCGTACACATAATGAAATAATAAGATTCGGGAATACTTAATATCGCATAAAAAACTTCACAGTTGCATAAATTGAAGGTTGTCCTCTTTATTAACGTATGCTCGTATTTCATTCAAAGTGAAGTATACTGTAAACTTAAGTGTTAGAATTGGTACTGAATCTTGGCGTTAATTCAGGAGAAACAACTCTTTTTTTTGAGCATGGGTTTTACTTAATATTATATATTCTGGTTATATTTATAAGCAAAGATATGTATATGGGAAAGGACGATTACAAATCGAAAATATTTGTTTTTTAAGCAATTATAGCGATTCGACCATTTTTAATTTTCGCGTCGGTGATCGCGCGCGGTTTCCGTCGAAAGAGAGGAAGGTAGTGTTGCTTACAGCGCTCATTGTATACGACAGTATGTGCAGAGGTAATGAGATGACTAACTCATCGGTCACTAAATGAAAGAGGAATTGCTTAATGTCAGAACCTCCTGAAATTTGACAGTTGAGTTCAGGAGGTTTTCACGCAATTGGAAAGAGAGAAATGGCCAGATTGAAATCCTACCCAAATAATATGTGAAAAACGCGAAATTGAAATGTATGTGATAACATCTTTTGTGATGCCATGCTTCGTAGTATTAACTTTCAATTGAAAATAATAAAACACATTTAATAATTGAGTGCTATTCCATTTATTCACTTTATTAAGCATTTAAAGTTCAAAAATCTGTTGTTATAATATATCACAAAATCACAAAAAAGGATTTAAATTATTTCTCCATATGTTATATCCATAATGGATACATGTAATAATAATACAATATTTCATCTTATTAAATGTTGGGTATTTAAATTTAAATGCCTAAAAATTAATATTTTGCCCGATCTGACTACATAGGAAAATATTATACAAAGCGCTCATTTTGAGGCGCTCTAACACTGGAATAAGTTGGACATCCCTGGTATGTGTATGCACATTGCAGGGGAATAACGTGTTTGATAATTTTGTTCACTGTTACAACCAGTTCAAAATGTCCTCCAGAAGTTTTAAATGATACGCTGACGAGTTTTGCTCTTTTTGCGGCGAACTTATTAAAATGAGAGAGAAAAAGTATGATTTAAGTACAAATTTAAAGATTTGCGAGGACAAAAAATGGGATCCACTTGTGTCAAGTAACTCTTCCAGATATATTATGGGTGGTGAGTTTATTTTCTTTTCTTTTATAATAATTTTTAACTATTTTAATAACATTCATTAGGTTATAATATGTAACGTTTTTTTGACAGCTGGTAACGAGGTGAAAAGACAGCAATTAAGTTTGCAGTGCCGAGTATGTGGAGTGAACCAAATGATCACCACTCAGACTGACTTTAACCATTATTACGTATTTACAGTTTGCCTGAATTTAATAAGCTCAAATTATTTTTACCAAATACAAATACACATTTAGTCTCATTTACCTCGGTAAATTCCGCATTCATAGGATCCCCAATAATTTGTCCATCAACTTGCTTGTATCCAGCATAGGAAATTAGCTGGCTATTCCAAATGCGATAATCGTGGCGACCATCTGTGCGCTGCGGAAATATCGTAATTGCCGACCTATAAACCGGAAAGAAGTTAGTTTGCAAATCACAAATCAGCAATCTTTTGAAAATGAAATAAACATAAATAAGTAGACATTAAAAGAGATACCTTTATTTATCTACATATAGGTATGTGAATGTAAACACAAACGCTCATATGTATGTAGCTACATTCAATAAACAAGTTAAATTTGTTGCGGATAGTCAAGCTTCAAAAGTTTTATTCAATACAAAGTTTTCACAATGCAGAATGTATGACAACGAATCCGATGTTATATTAAATAAAAAAAAAAAACATTAATTTCAGTTGCACTGAAGCTATAATACCCTTCAAAAATACAAAAGGTTTTTTGATTCCGAACGTTCAGTTAGTATGGCAGCTATATACTTTAGGGATCCGATCTGAACAATTTTTTTGGAGATTGCATTACTGCCTTAGAAAATAATCTATACCGAATTTCGTGAAGATATCTCGTCAAATAAAAAAATATTCCAAATAAGCACTTGATTCCAATTGTTCAGTTTGTATGGCAGCTATATGCTATAGCGATCCGATATCGGTGATTCCGACAAATGAACAGCTTCTTAAGGAGAAACGAACTTCTTAAGGAGAAACGAACTTGTGCAAAATTACAGATCGATATTTCAAAAACTGAGGAACAAGTTCACGTATATACAGACAGACGGACATGGCTAAATCGACTCAGTTCATCACGCTGATCATGTATATATAATTATATTTTATATGCTCTCCGACGTTTCTTTTTGGGTGTCACAAACTTTGTGGCAAACCTAATATACCCTGTTCAGGGTATAAAAAAACTTGGTAGCAGGGAAAAACAAGGAATAGGGACTAAATTAAAATAGAAACAACTACAGATTTTTGTGACTTTTACAGTCAGTTCTTTTTGTGAATACCTCCCTGGTTTTTCAATTGCTTCTGAGATTCCTCAACTTAACTGTTGCAAACCCATTTGTCTGCTTCACATAGTATTACTCATATCTCCGTAATATATTAAGCAACGTGAAATTTAAAAATTGATTAAATCGGTCAATGCTTCAATATATTTTATATAATGTTTTCTCTCCTTTAAAGCAATGATCGACAGCCTTGAATATACGTGTGTTTCACACAGACTTGCAACAGTTATTATACCGTAGAAACGATGACAGTGCCAGTTACTTTCTGACCATTGTCTAAGCCTACAAGTAACCAAAGAATCAGCTGTTTTCCTATGTGTGTGACACAGCTGAGATCACCTCTGCCTTTTTTAGACACAGAGATGTAAATAAAAGGAATGTAGTTTAACAACTTTTTTGTGAACATGTATTTGTAATGGAGAATATCAATGAATACTTTCAAGAATATTTTCGAAACAAAAGGTTATTGTATACATATTTATTGCTTTTCCTCATCACTTCTGAGGTTGCAATATAGGCGGCGTTACCGATCTTTTCTGGGTGTTTAGATTTGAGTCGATTGGACGTTTTAGTAGTAGAATATTAGTTGCCAACCCGTTCCAAGTGTGACTTTAGTAGTAGAATATAAGTAGGCAACCGGTACCAAGTGTAACTTGAGTTGTAGAATTTTTGAGGCAACCCGTACCAAGTGGACCATTTTTGCGTGTGTTGGTGGTCTGACTACGCAGCGAGCAAGACGCACGCGGAAAGTATACCCATGTATGTATGAAGCAAAAATCAATGGTTCTATATGCGCTCTCATATTGAGTGAGAATTTAATTTTTTTTCATGTCGAATATTTACATATATAGATATGTAATTTTTTGATATATCAATTGTTAATTGTTCCTAATTAAAACTGCTATATTTATATACAATATTTCATTAGTTTCAAAATCAGCCTTAGAAAATATATAGCACACAATTTTCATTCAAAAACAATTTAAAGGAAACCAGTGATGGCCCCATTACACGTGAACTGAAAAACGTAAAATATCAGTTAAACGTACGACTGGGACAATTGAGTCGCTCTCCACACGCATACACTTTCAAAAAATTTAACGTTTGATGTGTTATCATGCTGGAAACAGTCACCGACGCAAAACCGTAGACCAAATCAGCTAATACGACTTATCTTATGATAGAGCAAAGTAAATGAACACTCACCACCGCTTCTCATGTTCGCTTCTACAGACCGTACAGTAGGACATCCGCGAAAATTGGATCTTTCCCGTAGAAACGAGTAAGCTGATCGCTCTATTGCAACGCAGAGTTACCAGCCTCGATATTTTGTAGTAATTAAAAAATCAACCTGAATATATTTTTCACACATTTAGTTTTTTGGTTACAATTTTTCATAATGTAAAAACGCAAAACTAAAATCCAACTATTTTAAGAATATTTCAAATATATTCAAGTTTATTTTTAATTACTAAAAAATTTCGAGTTTGACAACCCTGCATTGTAAGAGATTGCTTCTTTATTCTCAGCTCACTCGCTAATACGGGAAAAATCCAATTTTGCGGATATCCTACCGTACGGTCTGTAGAAGCGTTGTTTTGCCATATGCATATGTAATTTTTAGCGAATACTTTTTTAGGAAATATTTTTCAAAATAACTAACACTTAAAGTGCTTGGGGAATGTAATTACAAATGAAGCCAAATGAAGGGTTGTAGATAATTAAAGTATACTTTATTTAAGTTAATTATACCAAATCGGTCCAGCCATTTCGGAGGAGTTTGGGAACAAACAACGTGACATGAGAATATTATGTACTAAATATTATAGGTAATAAACTCACTTAGTTTTATTTAAATATTTTACTTCGCGTCAGCTAAAATTACATTAAAATCATCCTTAAATGTGATATATAAGATGTAATATTAACTCAACCGAATTTAATATATTATGATGATGTGAAAAACCACAACCAGAGGATAAGTATTCATTATATTGGGGATATGAGGTTTAGACCAAGGTTTGTTTTTCCGAGATTAAACTATAGCATATACAGTATTATGTGTAAGGGAGATAAGGGTGATATAAACACGATTTTATGTATTTTTGGTATTACCATATATTGTTAGCAGAAAAAGAAAACACGCCAGCTTTTATTAAGTTAACTCACATATTAGTCGAAATAAGCGGTATAAAGTCACCCGGAAGTTCGAAAGTCTTTCTATTAGATACAAGGGGGGCTAAGAGAAGTATTGACCTGATTCAATCCATTTTTGACAAACATACATAATATTATAAGGAAAGGATTGTCTTCGAAAACCAAAAAGTTGGTTATAATCGATCTATACCGCTCTCCATTGACAGTAACGATGTCACAAGCTTAATTTCGAAAGGAATACGGACCGATGATTCCACCAGACCAAAAAACACACCAATCGGTCAATTTAGGTGAATGTAATGGTTGTTCATGAATAATTTGTGGGGTTTCTTCGCACCAGAATCGACAGTTTTATTTATTTACCGTACCACTTACCATAACCATAACGACCATAAAATGGCAAAAGTGGCATGAAAAGTTGCAATTGGGGAACAATTATTTTGATAATAAAATTAAATATTTTGTTAACGTTGTTTTTGCGTATATCCATTCCATGATGAAATCGTAAAGATTAGTGAATACAATGCAAAAAAAAATTACAGATCATGATGCCTTTTGGAATACTCGATATTAGACATAACACTTTTATCGGAAGAACTAATAGTTAAAATAACCCATTGGAGATTTCTTGAGTAACACTCCTTTTCGGATCACCATTGAATGCAAATGTAAAGAAAGTGTTGGCAGTGTAGAAAATTTGAGGAATCATAGAAAAACGAACTGGCAAGTGCACCTGCAAGAGCTGAAGAAACGTATTCCTATGATTCCCCATTCTAACCCAAAGACAAAGAGGACCTAAACATGCCCGTTGATCAATTTACCGTATCGAGTCGGCCAGCATTATATGTGGCTTGTCCAATAACTCGTAGAAGGGGAAGAATTAGGCCATTGTGGTCTTCCGAACACAAACAATTGCAAAATAATTGCAGGAAGCAGTTTAATCTAGCTAAACTATCCTAAGGCGAAGATGGGTGGGATAGATATTACAACTTCTTAAGGACATACAAAGTAAAGGTTCTTAGGAAAGCAAAAAAAAATTCTTGGAAATATTTTTGTAATGAGCTCGAGAATACCGCGGAACCGTCTCGGCTTAGGAAAATAATGCAACAATCCGATACATTCAGAAGCCAGACCACAGCTGGACGGTATTCAGTGAAGAGTCTTTGGGCCTACTAATGGATACCCACTTCCCAGGTAGCTCTGAAAATCATACGGTTGAGTATACACAGCTAAGCGCAATCGAAACAGATTTTATTCCTGTAGATATAAGTAGCGTCAGAAAGAAATGAATATTGGGTAATAAGAAGTTTCAAGGCCTAGTAACCATTCTTAAATGGGCACTGCAATTAAACTATATTCCTCTGTTATGGAGGAAAGTCAAAGATATATAATAGGTAAAGTAAAAAGTTCGTTCGGTTTTTATTTATTTTTCAAAAGATGATAGCTTTGTGTACATTTGTCCGATTTAAGTCAAATATGCGCCGTTTTGTTCGTAAACTTGTTGCCAACTTCATTGTATCCCTCTCGTAGAAGGCTGTTTGCAAAAAACTCGGAGAGCCAATTTTCACAGTCTTCTCTTAAGGCCAACTTCTCACCATTAAGCGCGTTCGCCATGGACAGGAAAAGATGGTAATCACTTGGTGCCAGGTCCGGACTATAAGGTGGGTGCATTAGGACCGCCAATCCGAGCTCCCTGAGCTTCTGGTTGTCCTGATGGAACACAATACGGCCTCTGTTGTTGGCGGTCTAGTTGTTGGCAGTAATGGGCCGAATTGAGTGTTTGGCCATAGGGGAGCAGCTCGTAGTAGATGATTCCTTGCCAATCCCACCAAACACACAGCAACACCTTCCTGGCCGTCACTCCGGTCTTGGCCACCGTCTGGGCCGCTTCCCCAAGCTTTAACCACGACCGTTTGCGCTCGATGTTGTCGTAATTACCCACTTTTCATCGCCAGTCAGAATCCGCTTCAGAAATGGATCGATTTTGTTGCGATTCAGAAGCGATTCGCAGATGGAAATTCGGTCCATCATGTTTTTTTGCGTTAGTTCGTGTGGCACCAAATATCGAGCTTCTTTTGGAATCCAAGGATGTGTAAATAGTTCCAAACGATTTTCTGGCTTATCTTTAGTTCCTCAGAAATTAAATAAGTGCTCACGTGACGGTCTGTTTCCACTATTTCCATGATTTTATCACAATTTTCGACGACAGGCCTTCTAACGCGTGGTGCATCTTAAACATCGAAATTACCGGAACGGAACCTAGTAAACCACTTTTGTGCTACACGTTCGTTTACAGTATCGGGCCCATAAACTAAATTAATTTTTTCAGCCGCTTTGGCTGCTTTTTCGCCTTGACATAGCGAATTTTCTCTTTGCTGGTGTCCATCTTTGACGAGCGCTCACAACGTACTGAGTCAATCAATCGAAAAACTGTCAAAGACAAACTTTTAGCGCGAATTAATGGTGAGAAGTTGGCCTTAAGAGAAGACTGTGAAAATTGGCTCTCCGAGTTTTTTGCAAACAGCCTTCTACGAGAGGGATATAATGAAGTTGGCAACAAGTTTACGAACAAAACGGCGCTTAAATCTGATAAATGTACACAAGGTTATCATCTTTAGTTAATCAATAAAAAACTTTTACTGGACCTAATATAATATATTATATATGAATATAATAATATATGAAAAATCTGATTGAACGCATATGCATGTCTGATCATGGAGGTCATTTACGGTCTATAATTTTTAAAAGTATCTAATTATATAAAATAAAATAAAATTGTCTATACAATAAAAAAAAAACAAAAAATGTAATGTATTACATGAAAAAAAGTTATTACTATTTTTTTTTTGTAGCACGATTCGGGACTCACCCTGTACTATAACTAATAACATCTTCTTATTAAATCAGCTTACCTGAGATTTCCTTTATTGGTAGCATATTTGATGTGATTGCAAATAGCTTCAAACATACCACTGGTTGTCGTAACATAACGGCAATCGAAAACCTGTAAATAAATAGAGAGAGAATAAAGTATATAAAAATTGCTATGAAAATGCTAATGCACCACTAGAAAATCAAAACTTCAAAGTAATATTCTTAGTAGCAATTACTATTAACCATAGAGTATTATTACTGAAATTTTTTTGATAGAATCATTATGAATCTGAATTTGTGGCTTTAGAAATTTAATCAAATTAATTTCCCTTCACTTTAATGTAGTTCTGGAATATTTTTGTTCTGGTTGGCCCGAAGTTATAATCCCTTCACAAATACATAAGGCTCTTTATCAGAACTTCCGATCGTTCAGTTTGTATGACAGCTATATGCTTAGGGATCCGATCAATTTCTTCGCAAATTGCATTATTGCCTTAGGCAATAACTCATGCCGAATTTCAACAAAATATCTTGTCAAATGAAAAAGCTTTCCATGCAAACACTTAACTCCGATCGTTCAGCTTTTGTAGTAGCTAAGTATATCCTATAGTGATCCAAACAATTTCTTCAGAGATTGCATTATTGCTTTAAATAATAATTCATGCGAAATTTCGTGAAGATATCTCGTCAAAGCAAAAAGTTTTCCATACAATTGCAATACATGATTTCGATCGTTCAGTTTGTATGGTAGCTATGTATAATATATGCTACTGGGGTCTGATATTGGCGGTTCCGTTGGAGAGCTTCTTGGAGGGAAAACAACGAGTGAAAATTTAAGATCGATATCTCAAAAACTGAGGGACTAGTTCACGTATATACAGATAGACGGACATGGAAACTAATGTGTCATTACCAGCAATAATGCAGCTAACAAATGCTAGCAAACAATTATAATACAATACATCGTTTTAATGAACCAAAAATAAAAAATAAGGAAAGTAGCTTCAATTCACATCTTCACTGCTTTAGCGTTTTTAGTTCGAAAATAATTCTCCTATCAATGAACTTCGAACTACGGAGCATCAGTCTTGAGCGACCTAGGAAATTCCGTTGACCGTATCAATTGTCAAACAAAAAAAAAATGATACTGTCAGAGTTCACGTTACTACCAGAAGATTTTGAGTTTATTCTGCAATATTTTTGATGACTTTGGAAAGCTATTGTGTACAAAAGGTACGTTATTATAGTCTTGCTGCATGTAAACTTACCAAAACCTTCCTCCCTTTTGAGAATACTTAATAAAATAGTTAGGTCATATGAAAAGAATGGACGATTCAAGAGCTCAAAGAAAAGTAATGGGTACGAAGGCATTCAACAGCAAAGCAAGAAGGAGGACAAAATCAAGATGGTTGGACGAAGTAAATGAAGATCTGAAGAAACTGCAACTGAAAAACTGTAAAGATATGGCAAAAGACAGAGTATGGAGGCCCATCGTTCAGCAGGCCATAGCTCGCAAAGAGCTGCAGAACCAAATGATGATGATGATGACTTAATATGGAGATAGACAGAAAGGACAAATAAATTGACAATCAATAGTTTTATGCCTAAAAACCATCACACAAACCATATCAAGGTATTAACAACATAATATAATCCACTTCAAAAAGATGTTGTGAAGTCACTAAAAAATGGTTGCTAACAATAATTAAATCAATATGTTTTTTTTTACATTCAAGTTTTGAATTAATCTACACCAAAGTGTATTCAACAAAGTGATATAACTATATGACATTTAATTTTTCTGTCATTGATTTAACCCTTACATTTATCCAAAAATTTAAATTTTGCAATTTAAGTAACCAAATTTTAAAACGAAAAACAAATTGTTTTTTAAATAAATAAAATAAAATGCCGAATACTTGCTGATTGTGCAAAACAAATTATGGAAGCAACTTAGAATGTTTTGCGCTCCAACTGACAACTCGTAACGAGAGAAATGGGCAAAAGTACAATATATTGCGTGAAACTCAGTCTGTCATCAAGAATAGGTGGGCTACATTTTAAAGCGGGGGAAATAATCTCCCTCTAAGAGGACGACTACGCCTCGATGTAGGATCTTTATTGAAATTACTTCCCAATATTGAAAAAAACAAACAAGAAACCTTCATCTTCTGATAAATAGAAATTTTACATTTTCGCCATTGATCAGTAACTAATTTTTAAACTAATAATTTAAACAGTTGGTTAGACAACTGTATAGAGTTTCTAATATTTTGGCGCGGTACTGGTAGCCACATATGCACATACATTTATAGTTAACAAGTAAGGAAGCACTAAGTTCGGATGTAGCCTACCATTTTCTACTCTCGCAAAGACGAATGGTATACTCGTTTGAGATTTCTTTGTGGATTGACCGATATTTTCGGTAGAATGTCCACATATTCAGTACCCAGGGGCTTGAACAGTTTTGGTTCGACTTAGATAATTTTTGGTCACAAGGTGGCATACTTTAAATGTAATACTCACGCAAAGTTTTACCGCGATATAATCATTGCTTGATTTGCATACTGGGATATGAAAAAATCTGTTTTCGCACTCTGAACTAGAAATATGAAAATAATGTTATGTACCGAATTTGACTAAAATCGGTTAAGCAGATCAAAAGTTATGGGTTTTCATCTAAAAGTGGGCGGTGCCACGCCTACTGACTAATTTTGAACGCGGTTCCTATAAAATCATCTCTTACCATCCTAGAGATAAAATTTAATGTCTCTGGCGTGGTTAATGCTTGGTTTATAGCGCTTTTAGTAGTTTTTAACAGTATCGTTATATGGGGAGTGGGCGGGGTTGTCACCCGATTTCATCCATTTTCACACTGTAGGTAGAGGTGCTTAAAACATTTTAAATGCAGATGCCCCTCCCTAATGTGATCCTGTGTACCAAATAACAGTCTTGTATCTTATTGCGGAGTTATAGCAATTTATTTGTTTTTGATGAATGGCGTTTTGTGGTCGTGGCAGTGGTCCGATTACGCCCATCTGCAATACCAACCGTCTAATGGTACAAACAAACATGTGTACCAAGTTTCATAAAGATAGACGGACGGGCGGACACACAGTCACCTGGATTTTCACTCGTCGCTTTATCTTGATCATTTATATATATATAACCCTATATCTAACTCGATTAGTTTTAGGTGATATAAACAACCGTTAGGTAAACAAAACTATTATACTCTGTAGCAACAAGTTGCGAGAGTATAAAAACAGTAGTAATTAATATTTGTAAATAGTGTTGCATTTATACACGTATGTAATTATTTGTAAAATAAATATGAATTCATTATAATGTTGAGAACCAACAGAGTGGTTTCTATCTCTATTACGTTTTTATTTATCATATATAAAGCAAGTGGCTTCATGTTGTTTAAGATCAATAAAAAGCACAGACGGGTTAATATAGTCAAATACATGAATTGTTTACTATTTTATTGTCAAATAAGCTTAAATCAAATACTTATTTCATTTTGTACAATACACTTTGATATACACTACTATTATTAAGTGGAAGGGTTGTAATGAATAAGCTCAAAAACTTCTGTGTCGATTTTAAAAATTCTTTCACCATTGGAAAGCTACATTCACCCTGAGTAACATAGGCTTTATTTATTGCTAAAAAAGATTATGGATCTTTACTAAAACTTAAGTAACGTAACCCAAGGTGTAAAAAAGTTCCCTAAAACGTCTTTCGTCGCATGCGTTGCGGAAATTATTGATGATAGAATAAAAATACAAGTATGATTTACAACATTAAAGAACATACTTGTATACTTATGTACATGTTTATATAACATATCGAGCACCGTCATCGAAATCATCATTATCAAGATTTTAATATGTATATCTCAAACTCGTGTAAAATAAAAAATTAATGGAATAGCTCAAGTGTAGAAAAAAAATTCAATCATAATTTGGAATGAGTTTGATGATTCTTCGCTTTTCTAAATTCAAGATTAACAAAAGTTGAAATAATCGTTCTTATGGTGAAGTGTTGAGATGATTTGATTGACCTTAAATATGCGTATGCAATTGCAAATTAATTAACCACCACAAATATATTCCGAATAATTGCTAGAAATTGGGAATGGTATAATAAAACTATAACCAAATACGCAATGCATTAAAAATTAATGGAAAAATGGTCCTGTTGTCACGTATTCCATGGGTACTATACCACCAATAACGTTTTCGTCTTTATTCATTAATACCATTTACTATATTGAATAATTTATAATAATATAATTTAATATACACCTTAGCCACAGCAGCGCGTGGTCAGGTCTTCTAGTTGCATATAAAGTATCATGAAGTCAAGTCATATTTTCTAAAGTTCTTATGTTCTAATGAACCTGTCCCATATACTATAATCATTTTGGTATGCAAACCACTCAATAGTTTCGATAGCTAAAAATAAATACTATCGATAGTATTTATAGTTTTTCTCTTGGAAATCCACTTTTCGCTAGTTTAAATTAAGAGACTTTGGCTTTGTACTCTTCATTTTTATGAAATAAGATTTGGCTTTATTTATAAAACAAAGCATGAACCATAACAAAAGAATGAAAAAAAATTAATAGCGTTACATATAAAATTTTTCATCTATATAAACTTCTGACGAGTTATAAAGAGGTACATTTATTTATACACTAGCTCAATGTAATATGGACTAAGAAACTTATATTTATATACTTTAGGTTGAGTCAAAAATTCTGATTCTGTATGGCTAAGTGGGGTTATATGCAGCTGGCATTTCAGAATATTAGAAACTTTTACCTAATTGTGAATGTTTTTGCAACATTTTTTCTAACGTGTAAAAATATTTATATGTAACAACTTGTATATTATTTTAAAAAATTTAAACCACAAGCCAAGAATTGAGAGATGATTTAAGTGGTACGATGTTATCCAAAATTAGACTTCACTTACCAGACTATACTTGTATCAATATGTAGCTATATTCAGTGAAATGTTGCTATTTTATAAAAATTGTTGATCTAGATTAGGGCATAAACCGCTGATAATCAAAATAAACTATCGATACTAAAGATAACCCATCGATTGTTTTGCAGCTCTACCGCAAATGTCGCATATGTCATCACTCTCGTGTTTGAATCGTTTCAAATATACTTTGAAACAGCCGTGTCCTGTGAGGATTTGTCTACCACGCCTTAGCCATGACTCAATGTTAGTCGGAATGTCTAACGTCCATTTCGGCTGACTGCTCTTCACCGTCTCTCTCGAGTATTTCATTTTAGGGTTCTGGGTAGCAAATTCATTACAGACATCTTCATCTTTTGGGCTAAGAAATACAATGATTGTATGCCCGCAGCATTTTTCGATATAGTACGAAACACCGAGCATACTCTGAGTGCACAAATGGCATAAATGGAAGAAAGGCCAGGTCAGTAAGATTTTATTTCGTGTGCTTGCTCCCATACTACACGGGTATTAAGCATCAATTGGGTTTAAGCTCTGTATATATATAATACAAGTATATGAAGCTTTTTCAACAATTCCCTCATTTTTAAGGACTGGTTGTGTAGTTATACCAACACCTTTTATGCTAATGTAGCAGTCTCATGGAGATTCCTGCCAGTAATAAGCAGAAAGAAAGTTTTTCTCTCAGCTAAGGTAACTCTATTCTTTAAGCCAATCACCAATTAGCGATATTGTTGCTCTGATTATCGTAATTATTTCTTCTACGTGCTTAGCTATCACCACAACAGCAATGCCATCTGCAAATCCAATGATGTGAACATTTACTTTGAGCCGCAGTACTCCATGCTACATTATGTTCCAAAGTAGCGGTCTGAGTACAAATGCCTGTGGCACACCACCGGTGAATTTATATTCTTTATAGCCTTTGCTTGCGTAGTAGTAGAAAATCTTTTCCTTGAAAGGTGCTTCATATTGAAATGCTCGCATATAAGTATATGTATTTGTATTTATGTGCAAATACGAACCCTGTCTCTTAGTCGTTTTTTTAATGATTAAAGGGTTGTTTACAAAAATTTTGCCATCTCTATAAAGATAAAATTTGAAATTGTAATCACTATTTCGTTGAATTTCTTCCTATTGCACAGTATTTTGGTACTAGTGAAAATTGTATGAATTGCCATAATTTTGCTGTTTTGTGATATTCAGCATAAATTTTGACTTGCACCTATGAAATATTATATGTACGTCGCAATTTGATGATGCACACATTCTAAACATATTTTAGCATATAATCAAAAATGTCTCACATTAAATATGTAGTTTCACCGCTTTCAGCATTGGATATGATGGTATCCAAAGCAGAATATAAGCGCAATGGTAAATTCAACTACAAGTACTTTAAAATGTTAGTTATTGCCTAAAAGTTACCAACTATCCTCAAATGAATTAAAATTTCTTTGTTATTGCGCTTAAGGCAAGCATTAATATGTGGTTTATGCTCTGACTGACTAGTTGACAATAAGTTCGGTTAATAGTCTTCCGAAATAACCACGCCCACTTCAAACTAAAGCATTAACCCTTCAAGTTGATTTAAATTTCAAACTGAAAATTGACATACTATACAATTTGATGGCAGACTGCATAACTGTGTAAACCTAACTTGCAAAAATTGGAAACTCGTAAATACATTTACCACAAACTCCAAATTATATCATATTATATACTTGTATTATATTTATATCCTGAACAGGGTATATAAAGTTTGCCACGAAGTTTGTGACACCCAGAAGGAAACGTCGGAGACCCTATGAAATATATACATAGTCCCTCAGTTTCTAAGCTATCAATCTGAAATTTTGCATCTGTCCTTTTCTCACTAAGAAGCTGCTTATTTGTCGAAACGGCCGATATCGGACCACTATCGGACCACTATAGCATATAGCGGCCACACAAACTGAACGATCGGAATCAAATGTCTGTATGGAAAACTCTTTCAATTGACGAGGTATCTTCACAAAATTAGGCATGAATTCTTATTTAAGGCAATAATGCAATCTCCGAAGAAATTGTATAGATCGGATGACTATAGCATATAGCTACCATACAAATTGAATGATTCGAATAAAGTTCTTGTAAGGAACCTTTGTATTTGTGGAGGGTATTATAGCCTCGGTGCAACCGAAGTAAACGTTTTTTTTTTTTTTTATAAATAAAAATTCATTTTCATACATTTTTATACTCTCGCAACATGTTGCTACAGAGTATAATAGTTCCGTTCACCTAACGATTGTTTGTATTACCTAAAACTAATTGAGTTAGATATAGGGTTATGTATATATTTATAAATGAGCAGGATGAAGAGACGAGTTGAAATCCGGGTCACTGTCTGTCCGTCCGTCCGTCGTCTGTGCAATCTGTAACTTGAGTAAAAATTGAGATATCTTTATGAAGTTTGATACACATGTTTTTTGGTACCGTTAGACGGTGAGAATCGCAGATGGGCGTAAGCGGACCACTGCCACGCCCATAAAACGCCATTAATCAAAAAAAAATAAATTGCCATTACTAAGCGCCACAATAAGATACAAAAATGTTATTTGGTATACAGGATCACATTAGGGAGGGACATCTGCAGTTTAAAATGTTTTTAAAAGTGGGCGTGATCTCGCCCCTAATA
The DNA here is from genome assembly GCF_042242935.1 of Bactrocera oleae. Lineage (NCBI taxonomy): Eukaryota > Metazoa > Arthropoda > Insecta > Diptera > Tephritidae > Bactrocera > Bactrocera oleae. The sequence continues at coordinate 32,263,744 of NC_091537.1, forward strand.
CGTTTACTGTGCCTAAACCGCTAAAGCTATAATAACAAAATTCACTGAGGGCAAATATTTTTAGAATCTCTATTGACAGTGGGAAGATGGGTGAATCCGGGTGACAACCCCGCCCACTCCCCATATAACGGTACTGTTAAATACTACTAAAAGATATTAAACTTTATCTCTGGGATGGTATGAGATGACTTTATACGAAGCGTACTCAAAATTATACAGTGCGCGTGGCACCGCCCACTTTTAGGGGAAAACCCATATCTTGGGATTCCTCTTATATTTGTATGTTATAGTGCGAAAATGGGCGAAATCGGATTATAACTTCTATAACTTCCCATATAACACCATTTTAAATTCCAGCTGATTCTTGCACTTTCCACTGTGCAAATCAAGCAACAATGATTGTATCGGGGTAAAACTTTGCAGGAATAACGCGTTTAAAGTATGCCATCTTGTGACCATAAATTTTCTAAATCAAACCAAAACATTTCCAGCAACTAGGTACTGAATATGTGGACCCCAGTGCCTATAGTTGACTTTTTACCGAAAGTATTGGCCAATGTGTAGGCTATATAATTGAAATTGATACAAAAAATTAAATAAATGAAACTCTCGATAATAGCATGATTCTGTGTTAAAAATGGGTTAAATCGGATCAATATTTCTTATAGCCCTCATATACGTAATATAAAGATTTTTGAACTTCCGGGTGGCTTTATACCGCATATATTGGCCAATATATGAGTTATCTCAATTAAAATAAGAGAGCGTGTTTTACTTATAACAAGGTATCCTTGTGCCTAAAATGAATCAAATCGGGTCAAAATTTTACCTAGCCTTCATGTAACTAAGGATTTTTGAACATACGTCTGACTTTACTCTATTTGATTGGTGATGGTATGTGAGGTACCTTAATAAAACAGTGGGAGCATTTCATTAGTCTGTAGCATTGTGATATTTTAACGAAATTAGGTGGATACGATTTTATTTTAAATTATGTGGTTTGATGCTGAATTAGAATGAAATTAGGAAAATTAGTTTAATTAACAATAAATTTCGATTTTCTGGTTGACGTTTGCCACATAAGCTTATAATATAAAATTTAGCCACTTTGGTCGAGTTAATATCACATTCATACATATGTATATTTTACTTCAAGCAATAAAACTGAGACTAGCTTAGTCTCTAGCCTTTAATATAAATCAAGAAGATATTAAATTTGATTGTAATTTAATCACGATTTCATTTAATTCTTTCTCAAAATTTTTTTAATATAAGGTTTGAAGGAATTTTAGACCGTTGCGTTCAAAAATCCGATCAGTTAGAAACTCTTCGTTTAGCTGATTTTGTATCTATGTATAAATATAATATTTTAAATCTAGTAGAAAACCACAAGACAGTGATCATGAAGAAGAAGAGAGGGAAGACGATAATTTACCATTTTACAATTTACGGGGTTGTCATGCCTCTTAAAGACGGTGTCGGTTTTCGTAAAAAACGTACCAAAACTTGAATAATTCGGTATAGAAAGTTTAACCCAGATTTGGTCAAAGTTGAGTATTTCCGCGAAATGGTAATGCGTTACTATCCATGGCGGAATGAACAGCCAGATCTCATTGGAAACAGACAGACTTGCATAACACTATCTAATCTAATTGAGGAAAATCAAAGAAAATATGATGTTTTTGGGCAAAGAGAACTTGAAAATGTTCTAGTTAGAGGAAGGTGCTCAAAATGAACTACCTATCGTGGAAAATGAGTTTGGAGTGTTGGCACTTCCAGATATAAGCCTAAATATAAATTTGCTGGACTTGCATGTTGAAGATTCAATAGACAATAGTACTGAATCTGATTTGTATCATTAGCCTTATTAAACTACCTCCTTTAATTCCAGTTGAGGAATTATTTTCATTAGTTCAAAGTCTAAATACTAAGCAAAGACCTATTTCACACATTTGATGCACCAGCTAAAAACAAAACGCAAACTTTATGAGTTCATTAGCGGCGGTGCAGGTGTAGGAAAGAGTCGTTTGATATCTGCAATTTATCAAGCTCTTAACCAAGTTACCTAAAAGTTCTTCTTTGCGCACCTGCGGGTAAAGCAGCATCCGAAATGGATGGATTCATTCAATATTCTCTTTACCTGTTAATCGGTTGAATAGAGAATTGTGGCCACTTAGCAATAACACAGTTAATTTATTGTATTCCAGGCTTATCGATTTAAAATTAATCATAATTGATGAAATATCCATTAGAGGCGCTCGTATGTTTAGCTCTGTTGATGCGAGAGTAAAACAAATTTTCAAAACAGACAGCCCCTTCGGTGTTATACCGATCATAGTGTTGTGTGATTTGACGCAACTCTCACCTGTTGGAGATAGGTGGATATTCCCTCATAATCCCAATGATGCATACAGCACTTTAGTTTGTTCAGGCCTTTGCAATTGCATTGAACCATATGGCATCTGGTTCTATGACAAATGAGAACATATCACGCATTGAAACTTGAGTAGTTAATATCGAGGAAGTTCCCGATGATGCCATACATTTATTTTGGTCCAGTGAAAGGAACAAATGATTTCAATGCCCTCAAGCTCAGTCGAATCCCAACTGAAGTTATTTTTTCAACTGGAAAAGACTCAAGTAAAGGAATTGGTATAAGTGAAAATGAGAATATTTTGGAAAAAGTTAAACTTTTTACAACTTCTGAAACGCAGAGACTGCCCTATGAATTGACACTAAAAACCTCCGACAAATATATGATTACAGTGAATATAAACACGTGTGATGGCTTGGTTAATGGAGTAGCTGGACAACTTATGCAAATTGATTTCCATGGTTCTTTTACAACATTTGTGTGTTTATAAAATCTTTTCAATATAAAAGAAATTAACAAATTTTAATTGAAAGAAATCAGTTTCCGGTTGTCCCGGCTGAGCGAATAACTATTTATATAAGTCAGGGTACATAGGTATAATAAAGTTGTAGTTCATACTCGACCCAGAATGCCTAGAGCTTTAATATACATATTTCGCTTGTAGACGAGCTACTTCTGCAGAAGTTATATTCAGTATAGGAAATTTCACTCCTCCTAACAAATTTTCTGAATCGGATCCTGTATTTAGGGAACTGAGGGAATTGAACACAATTAAAGCTCTCACAACAACTTTCAATTTTATGATTTCCCGAACATCAGGATATCAAATTTTATTTCATAATGTTAAGGGTCTTCACGTTCACATTAATGATATAAAAAAAGACTGTGTGAACTTGGAGTTATCCTTGCGAAAGTTTTGATATACCAGGATTTACTCCAATTATCGAGCTGAGGATAGATAGCACGGAAATAAGCAATAGAAATAAACGAGGCATTATAATATATGCAGAGCTAGCAATACTCTGTAAAGAAAATGCATTCAGGCCGCAAAGTTTTAGAAGCGGTTTTATTTGAATGTTTCAATATTAATATTCTGGTTTTATACAGAAATTCAGCTTTCTCTGTCAGGCATTTAATTGTAGAACTTCAGGAAGTCCTTACTTCTGTGTTATGCAATAAAAATGTGCTACTTGTTGGAGATTTCAATAATTGTTTAGTGTCTACAGGGACTACAATAGGAAATCTGCTCTACAAAAAAATTTTAGTTCCTTGCTTGGTGTATAATATTCAACTACACCTGACGGCACACAAATTGATTGGGCATTTTCAAACATGGATCCTTCCCATGTTAATGCAATTACTTTTGAGACAGTACACAGCTATCATGACTTTTGTCTCTATTTCGAACTAAAGTTTTCGGACTTAGTGTAATAGTTCTGAATTTTTTTTAAATATAATTTTAGAATGGAATACCAATTTTGACAGTAGTTTTTGAGAAAATTTTAAGAAATACATGTAAATAATCTAATTAGGAAAATTTAAATTATATGTATGACTAGAAGACCCCGGCCACGCCTTGCTGTGGCTAAAGTATAATTAAATTATGTTGAGTAAGCAGTGTAATTTAGTAGAATGTTATTATTAAAACTAATTTCAGCATATTTCTCTGTCTATATAGCTCAGTTACCGAGCCAGTTATGATTTAAATAATTATTTTGTGCGACTGGGAAAAAACGGGCAATTAATTAATTTTGTCCGTGTACAATAGAGCTGAAATTGGCTGGAAGTTGGGGACATTTCGTATTTGGTTGCAGTTAGTATATGAAATCTAACTTCTATTCTGAAATCTAACTCATATTATACATATTTTATTATTATTAAATACTTACATTAAAATGAAATCATCACTGGTATTATTAATATTACCGTCAAAGTCGGTACATGTAATTGTGGCGAGTAATTTTCAAAAATTAGTGTGATAGAATTTAATTAAGTAACCACATTTCTGAACAAACGATGCTCTTTCAATATAGTCTATGGCTGTGAATGATGATGACATTCGTTACACCCGTTTTTTTAAAATATGCAAAATTAAATTCCGTAAAAACCTTCTACAGAGTATTAGAAAAATACACCAAAAAAACAGCCGAATCGGTTTAGCCGTTCTCAAGTTATGGCGTGACAACAGAAAACGGGTTTCATTTTTATATATATAGATTTGTTATTATATAATATAAGGCATTATTGTATAAATCTATATATTATATATAAAAGAAAGTCGTGTTAGTTACTCCACTTATAACTCAAGAACGGCTGAACCGATTTAGCTGAAAATTGGCAGGGAGGTAGCTTAGAGCCAGGAGAAGGACATAGAATACTTTTTATCCCGATCGACAGCATTCCCGTGTGACTTGACATGAAACGTCAGTCACTATAAAACGTGGTATAACAAACAAGAATCAGACTTGGAATAACAAAACGCAAATGACAGTTATGTAATGACGTATGGATGACAATTTGATATTTGTAAGAAATCAATAATAAAATTATTTCTATTAAATAAATAATTAACAATTATAATGATAGTGCCATTTCCCATTCGTATAAAATGTGAAGTGTACTATAAAACTCGGTATGGTTGAAAATTTGAGTTTGAGTTTGAGTGAAGTGAAGTTTAATTAATAATGCCGCGACCAAGACGATCGAATCTTTCCCAACAAAGCCGTGATCCAAGAAGAATACAAAATACTGCAAATGGAAGGACTGAAGAAGAACAAGAAATTGCACGTGAACAGCGCCGCCATAGTATGGTTCGACTTCGTGCTTCTCAATCACGAGAACAAAGTGAAGCAGCCCGCGAAACAGCTCGGTTGGCAATGCAGAATCGTCGAGCGAACAACAGAGGTCAACAAATAGATAATTTGCGAGGCAGAACAAGATATTTATCAAGTGCTGATTTGAATCGAGCAGCGTTTCAATACGAGCCATTGTATTCATTGCTTTGTGGCGAAACACAAGAATCACGCCACTTGCTTGCAAATACTCAAAAATACAATGGTTGTTTCCAGACGACGTCATTTGGGGCAGATATTATCGAAGAACGAGGATTTAATCCGACATTTTTGTACTTATATAGAATGTAGTTAAAGAATAACTTACTTTATCTATTGGTACCTATGTAGTATATTTGCTAATTCTGAACTCTACTCTCCCATAGAAAAAAGTATTTATAACCCAGTTAATACTGTCTGGTTTTTATTAGAAAACGATAGTCATTGAGATACGACAATCGCTGAAGCCATTATCTCTGCATCTCCAAGTCAGATACGCACATTATTCGCTATCATAATTTCGACATGTTATTCCATCAAACCCATGTAACCTGTGGCACAAATACAAGGATAATACGTCAGAAGATATTTTACATCAAATTCGTGTCAGTTTCAGAAATCACGATATTGAGATGAATGAGGAGATACATAATCGTGCTTTACTCTTGATAGAAGGTATGTGTTACCTCATGTGCGGTAATTTATTAATCAGGTTAGGAATTCCAGCACCATATCGTGAAATGAATGACAAAGCGAGTTCACTCACCTGTTCAACCTATATCTTAGATTGACGTCTCTAATTAACGTGCACCTGTGCGGCTACATGAATCAAATAGATGGCGCCATCTTAGCTCACCCTGTTTAGTCGCTAATGGTCGCTTGTGATGAATGCACTAGGGCACACAAACTTTCGTTTGAGGCATTGGATAGAATTTTGAAAGATATAAAAAACAACGACAAACTATTTGGTGGAACTCTTTACTTCTTTCAGGTGATTTCAGACAGATGCTTCCCGTTATTCCACGTTCAACGTATGCAAATGAAATCAACGCTAGCTTAAAATCATCGCGACTATGGCGTAATATTGAAAAAGTACATAAGTCAGTAAACTTGCGCGTTCATATGCTTCAAGATTCATCTGCCGAAACTTCTTATAACAACTGTTAGATATTGTCAATGGAGGAATTGCTATTCGTTAAAATACTGGATGCATAAAATTACCGACGAATTTTTGCACATTCATTAACTCACAAAATATTTGCACTTAACTTTAGATATAGATTCGCAATGATGATCAATAAGTCACAAGTCCAAACGTTGTCTGTTTGTGGCTAAGATTTGGATACAATATGCTTTTCCCACGGACAAATCTTTGTGACATGTTTTCGAGTGGGCAAACCCTCCAGTTTGTTTCTATTAGCTAAGTACGGACTGAGCAAAAATATTGTTTACTCGATTTCGTTGGGAAATTAATCTTTGTTTTAAATAAAGTAAACTTATTAACATAAATAAAAAAAACTTTAATCGTCTACAGCTCTTCATTCCTTTTTCAATTAAATTTACATCCCCAACACACAAATACTTTTAAAAAATAACGTATATGGCAGATCAACGTTTGCCGGGTCAGCTAGTATATTATAAAAATTAAATAGTATAAGGAGAAAAGAAATATAATTTGGATATATGTACAAAAATCTCTATAAGAATGTGTGCTTAATATTGTAAATATTATAAACGAATTAATATAATAAAATTTTGAGTTAATTCAGTTTACAAAAACATGTAAATAATCTAATTAAGAAAAATTTTATTGTATGTATAATTTGTTATTATATAAAACATTATTGTGTAAATATATTATAAAAATTAAATAGTATAAGGAGAAAAGAAAATAATTTGGATATATGTATAAGAATCTCTATAAAAATTTATTTTTAATATTGTAAATATTATATACAAATTAATATAATAATATAATTTCTAAAGTTGTTAATATTTAGTATTTTTAAGCTAAACATGTATAATAATATCGATATAATAAATAAAAAATGTTGTTCATAGTCAAAAAACAGTTGTAATGCATTCTATATAAAATCAATTATAAGCGTATACAAAAAACACAAGAACGATTTCGCATAATTTGAGTAAATTTAGTTTACAAATTGCTCTAATTAATTTCACTGTGAATGTAAATAACTGAGGCAACAGTTCCTACTACTAATTATTAAAATATACAATATAAAGAAACGTGTATACCATTTAACTTTGCGAGAGTATAAAATGTTCGGTTACATCCGAAGCCCTTCCTTACTTGTTTGGTATTAATATATTATAAAATATTAGAATGCAAGCAATTTCTATTACAAATTATATATATTATATATAATTGTATTCGTCACACATCAGATAAATTGCTATCAAAATTAATTTTCACTACCATAAACACATTTATAGGTTTAATGATTTTGTATATTGATACTTATTTATTATCTTTAACGTAATATATAATGGGTCACCTGTAATTTGGACCATTGTATGCGTCCAATGCAGCGTGATGAATTCCGCCAAGCCAATTTTGCACCATAAATCAATTCGGTTTCTGTAAGTTGATAAGAACCACTAGATTCGATATTGTGACGTACTTGTTTCCATCGAGTATCGTGAGCGACGCTTGAAGCTCTAAAAATGTTAAATGGAGAAGAATTGTATGGCTAATGAAATGAAATCATACATAAAATTATTTAAAAATTGCATACATATGTTCATATGAATTAGAAATTATACCGATTGTACATTCGATTGACATACTATCTTAAAATCGACCTCACTAACAGAAACCTCCGTCCATTACGTTAGTTGTTGCGAACAGAATGAGGAAAGTAATCACAAAGCTCTACAAAAAACAAAAAAAAAAAAAAAATTCCACAGCTTATGAATTTATTCATAACAGTATTAAAGAGCTCTTATTTTTAAGATTTTTGCATATCTTACATTGTCATCAATTATCGGCTTGTAAGCAATAAAGTTTATGTTTCATGGTCATGAGTAGGATTCTGGGGGCCATTTTCACGTATACAAACATCGTGTGAACCCCATTCTCAGGCTTCTTACCGAAAATATAATATGTGAAAAATTAGATGTGGACAAGGGTGACAGCTTACAAATTGTAATGTTTTCCTCACAGAAAAGCCCGCTTTTGTATCAAAAGTAATTCGCATGCTCTCAGAAATAATGATGTCGAAAAATGCATAGAAGTCGGTACAATCTACCAGTGAGAGTCAATGGGATGGTGAAACATCTACGATAAAGTTATTTTCTCAAAATGAACTCAACGTTTTTATACGAGATAAAGTTAGGAATCGCAAAGCAATTTATTAAATCGTTGGAGGTAAAAGAATTATACTCTTGCAACATGTTGCTCCTTGTATGATATACCTAATGGTTGTTTGTATCACCCAAAAATAATCCTGTTACATATACAGTTATGTATGTATATATAAATGACCGTACCGTCCGTCCGTCTGTTTGTTCAAGCTATAACTGGAGTAAAAATTGAGACATCCTAATGAAACTTGGTATACGTGTTTCCTAGCAAAAAGGTGAAAACGAGTTCGTGGATGGGTGTAATTAGACTACTGTCACGCCTACAGAACGCCATTAATCGAAAACCCAAAAAATGTCATAACTAAGACGCAAAATGTCATAACTATGTCCGGTGGGTTGTATTGCTATGACTTTGCAGTGTGTCCTATGTAACACAATTTTAAATTCCATCTGGTTCTTTCACATTTTAGTACACAAATCAAGTTCTAATGAATATTTCGGTATGCCATCTCGGGTCTACACATTGTCAAAATGGAACCATAACTGTTCAAGTCCCCACATACCGAATATGTCGACCCCAGTACGCATAGCTGACTTTTTGCCGAAAATATAGGTCAATATGTGAGATATATTAATGAAATTCGGAAAAAAATGTTTCTTTGATAAATTTTTGTCAAAAATGGGTTGAAGCTTAATACTTCTCTTCACCCTCATATTCCTAATATGAATATATCTTCGAACTGCCAGGTGACTTTATACCACATATATCGGTTATTTTAATATGTGGGTTATTTTAATGAAATTGAGAAAGTGTATTTTTTTAATGATAGAGCATCTTTGTGCCAAAAATGATTCCTTACGAATCATTCTACAAAAACAATTCGTAATAACTTTTTTTTTTAATCCAAGCATTACATTTATATTTTTTTATTGTATAGAAAATTTTATTTTATTTTATATAATTAATTAGTTATAAAAGTTATGGACCGTAAATGACCTCCATGCTCATATGCGACACATAATTAGAAAATTATTCAATGCGGCCTGAAGGGTTGAAGTTGGGATTACCCCAATTATCGATTTAATGGATTACTTTAGTTCAGTCAAATTTCTGGGTTTTGTTTGGTACACCTCTTGGCATACACTTGACAAAACCCCATAAAAAACTCTGGTGCAATCAGGTCAGGGGACCTTAAAGGCCAGCAGAAAGTGGAGTTTCTTGATATTAATTTGTTTTCAAATTTTCGTTGGAGCTCCGGATAGGCAGTCTGGCTCCACCTTGCTGGAATCAAACGCTATTTAAAGGGATACGGTTTCGGCGCAATTCTGGGTACAAAAACTAATTCAAAATCTTTAAATAACGGTGCCCATTGACAGTTATTGTTACACCGTTCATTTTTAGAAAAATTAAATAAAAACCTGGCAAATAAAAAAAAAAGTAGGTCGATTACTAACACAGGAAAAAAGTTATTACGTTTTTTTGTTTTGTAGCACGTTTCGTAAGCCACCCTGTATATGTTTATATTTATAAAATTTGTTGAAAATAACTGTATCTGACCAATATCAAAAATTATGTAGTCAGCGCTTCCATTTTTTTGCCCCAATAATATCCTGTATATTGATTTTCGACTTTCCATCTGATTTTAATGAAATTGACTGCACACGTTTTATTAAAAATTATAGAATTATATCAGTATCCCTAATGCAATAAGTTCCTTTCTTGTTTGTTAACGTTTTTCTCATCAACTCAATATATTAAAATATTAGCCTTGTTGGTTGAGTTTATATCACATATATTTCATTTGAGGATGATTTTAATATATTTTTACCAAATTTTATTGTAATCCATTCACGAATTTGTTGAACAATGAAGTTGAACCCTTTCGCTACATATTTTAATATTACCAACACCTGAAGGTATTACCTCGACATTGATCTTTGAAAGTTTCAAGAGCATAAAATTAGCCCTTCCATACTTGTTTTTGAACGGAGAAATATTTGTTGGTTCCTAAATACGGCAATTAATGAAAAATAAAGATTTTAGCAAGGTTTTGACTGTTCCGAAAATTGAAGCTTGGAAAAGTTTTGTGTTGATTTTCAAAAATTTCACAGTTACCATAAAGCATCAAATTATGAAAAAATATTGAAAAACACATTGACAATTTTCAGATTCCAAAAAAAATATGAGTATCAAGTGAGATAATCTCCGCAATCATCTGGATACATTTTCGGTGAAATAAAATAAAAGAGAGAGTGTTTTCACCAGGATCTAAAAGTGATGGAAGAAAAATATCAAAGTTGTTGAGGTCGCCACATCATGGCAGATTTCTGATGGCCTTAAAAAGAAATTGTCAACTGGAAAATTATAACAGACACGCTAATTAATTGAAATATTACTTATGTTTTCGCCATTTTTCTCTCTATTTCTTATTTTTCAAACCAAAACTCACATTATAAATATATCTCCAATATTGTTCATGTTTTCTGATTTTTGTAATGTAAAATGAAAATAAGGATTTAATAAATAATAGTTTAAAAATACTAAAAATACACGATTTAAAGGAATTTTTACACTTCTTCCTATAAAGCTCTTCCCTACCATCTTGTTTGTGAAATTTAATGTAATATGGGGAGTTGGCGTGGTTATTATCTGATTTTGCCCATTTTCACAGCGTATGAAAGAGGGCTAAAAGGGCTTCCTTTCAGCAAATTTGGTTGAGTTAGCTTTAGCGATTTGGAATAAATAAGTGAAGTAAAATAAAGGGAAACTGTTATCAAACTATTGCATTGTCATCGGTCCCTGACACGTCTACAAAGTTTCAGGTTGATCAGACTTCTGGAAACCGGTGAAAATTGAGCTCTAAGATTCCACCATTCCACCAGTATCACCATTTTAGCACCATATTTATAGAAATATATCATACATACATGGCAACTTAATTAAGGTCTGAAAGATGTTTTTGTCATTAACCTATACTCACATTTTGTATAATATATCTATAAAATTTCAATGAGATAACTATATATTGTGACTAAGAGGCCTATGAAAAAATGTGAAAAGATTTTATTAATTTTTAGCACAAAACTATAGTATGCTCAAGAGCCCACACATCATTTTAATATTTAAATTTAATCAAAAATACGGTAGGATTTCAAATTAGCTATTCCATACAAAAAGGCCTTATATAAAAAGTAAAAATGTTTGTACTCCGATTTCACTAATTTTTAAACTCTACCATGGATGATAATTCTAAGGGCAGAATTTTACCCAAATCAGCTAAATCTCAATAAACTATTTACCTACCCTACATGTTGGACTGCAAAGTAATACTCATACTTAAGTTTACTGTTTATGTTCTTGGACTCTTAATAATTTTCAACATAATATTATATGTTTTAGAATTTAAATTTAAAATATTGAGCGCCTACCTTTTTATTGATGTAAAGTATTGATCCAAAAAGTCTTTAGCATGTTCCATAACTACATCAGACTTTCTTGCTTCAACTGGGGCCGTTCCCAGGGCCATAACACTGCTCATACATGTTGCCTTCGAACACGATAGTGACTAAAAATAAAAGCATACGATATTTAAAAAGTTTATGCCGCTGTTATTAATTCATTATTTACATCCTCGCTTTTTGTAAGACCTTGTGATTATTTGGAGGGGTATATACTTGTACAACAGCTTTATGATATTTTCCAAGCCTTACACACAAATTTTTCTATGTACAAACTCTTTCTCTACAGTACCTTGAAACCTCATCGTCAGCCGACTTCAAATAATTTTATGTATTCAAGAAACGGCATAAGTAACAAACATACCTACACATTATGGTATATAATGAAGTTCGTTTCATGAAGGCTGTGCGGTAAAGAATAAATAGATTTATTGACAAGTATCCAATACCTTCAGGTGTCATAGGTCATTGAGTCAGTTAGTTTCATATTTATATTTTAATTCCCGTCAGCGCAAATTATATTAAAAGTATCCTCAAATGAGATATATCTGATACTAACTTAACCGAAGAGGCTATATTTTATATACAAGTATAGAGTTTATGTGCAAAACGTCAAGCAGAAGATCGCAATTGATGATATGAGATAAAAACCAAGGTCTACACCAACTCAATTATGTTAAGCCATTAATATAATAAGATTTGTTAGAATAACGGAAATTCTTATATGTAGTATAACATAATTTCACATAGTTTCGGCATCAAACTAAAGTACATATATCCAATATTATACGTTTAGTTACTTTTGCTAAGATGTCTTATTTTTGGCATTACTACATATTATTAACAGAAACAGATGCGCTTTGAGTTTCATTAAAGCATTTCACATACAATCAACAATATATGAGAACTGTAGTCAACCTTATGTTTGAAAATCCTGATATTAGTTATATGGTCGCTAAGGCAGTTTTTCATCTGATTTTATTTATTTTAGGCACAGAGGTGCACCGTTAGGAGAAAGACACGCTCACTCAATTTAATTAAGATATCTCACATATTGGCCTATATATGGGGTCTAAGTCAGCCGGAAGCTCGAAAATCTTTCAATTAGGAATATGGGGGTTAAAGAATATTGAACCGACTTAACCGTTTTGGATGTGCAGACATAGGTACTATTATCAGAAAAAGATCTCACACATTGACCGATTTTATTTTGGTAAAAAGTTAGTCATAGGCTCTGGGCTCCACACTTCCGGTGGCTGGGAACATGAATAGTTATGGTCCGATTGTGACTATTTTTAGACCTGAGGTGGCATTACTAAAAGGCATTATTCGTACAAAGTTTTATATTAATTAGGGCCAAGCCCAGCGTCTTATTTTGACAGCGGCTGCTAGAAAGCCCTCTGGTGCCATCCTGGATGTTAAATTTAATGTTTCTGACGCTTTAATTATTGATTTATCACACTTTTACCGCTGTCGGAAGAGGTATCGCAATGATTTGTCCTATGCAAATTTAAGCGATACAACTTGAATGGTTTGGGAAATATATAGTATAATACATTAAACCTCGTATTCGGCCATGCCCACTTTTTAAAAATTGTCAAACCGCAGTTGCCCCTCATTATTGCGATTGGTTGTACCAAATTACAGTTTCGCATCTTAATTTGCGGCTTAGTTATGGCAATTTATAAGTTTTCGATTAAAGACGTTTGTAAACGTGGCATATATCAAGTTTCAATGCGATCTATACAGCTGCACAGATAGGCGTACATTTCAACACCCGGATTTCAACACGCTTCTTCATCTTGATCATATATATGACCCTATTCCTAGTTTCAGGTGATACAAACAACCGTTAGGTGACCAAAACTATTATGCTATGTAGCGACATGTTGCAAGAGCATAAAAATGTAATCTTAGAATGTCAATTAAACTCTGTTGTGATATCGCTACAATCTGAAAGAAAAGAAAACCCAAAAAAATTTCCAAAAATACTGAACAACAGGATAAACCTAACTTCGGCTGCACAAAAGATGTAATGCCCTTCACAGGTAAATTAATAATAGTAATTTTATGTATAACTAATAAAATGTTCCGACCGACATTTAATCCCGAGATTTAGGCTTTTGAGTAGATTATCAAACTATTACACTAGATTTAGCAAGATTTCACAATAGAAAAATGGCACTTGTTAATCTCGTCGCCGAGGAGATTTGAAGCTAATCTCCTCGAAATCTCTTTGTGCGACTCTGATTCAGTTACATCTGTTTGCCAATAGGGAAATTTATCACATTATCACAGCTGAGTTAGACACTACAAAGAGAAAAAAATGTAAAAAAAAAACAAAAAGGTGTAAAAAAAACAGTAAATTAAAAGCAATGCATCTGAATACACCTAGCAAATGAATTCCCAAATCCCAAAAAAATTCTTCCATTATTTCTATTAAATGGAAAATACAATATTTAAAACAAGACGACTTTATAACAGAATACAATACTTTCTTTTAAAAAATATTAAACAATGTTAATTTATTAATGTCGAAGACAGTTGTTTTATAAATTTCCAACGGCAGTAAGGGCAATTGAGATAAGTGAGTAGATTATTATAGATATTAACGGTAATCTAGTCAGATAAAATTATGTCGGCCAACAGTTTGTGTCCAAAGAAAAACGTTTTTAGTTGAATTAAGGTTACTTAATAAGGAAAAAATCATTTATGAATATTTTTATACCGATTTTAAAAGACCACTATACAAGGTGTATTAAAAAAATAACGGGAATTTTAAAATTGTGCAGGTATAGGGAGTCAAATTTATGTATGCTATAGCGGTTTCATCTGTACACTTTGTCAAAGATAGTAGCATTGGCTTGGACGATCAGTTTGTATGGTAGCTATATTTTATACTGGTCCGATCTGATATGTCAAGATAATTTGTCAAATAAAAAAAATTTCATTAAAGAACTCGATTTCGATGAGTCAGTTTGTCTGGCAGCTATATGTTATAGTATCTGCACTGAACAATTTGTTCGGAGATTGCAGCGTTTTCTTTCACAACAATCCATATCAAATGTGTTACAAACTTCGTAGCAAACTAAATAAGCCCTATTCATTGTAAAAACGACCAAACATTAACTTCAACTAATATCTGCCTGCTAACCTTATTTAAAAAAATCAAGCAAATGTAACAAAAGGCAAACTAAACACGACATAAATTAAAGTATAATTATGATTCTCACGTATCATATTATGTTATATTAATAACATAAATACACAAGTTAACGGCATCCTCACAGTCATAAATAATAAACCTCAATGTGTAATTTGCGGCGATGTTTTATCACGTGAGAGTATGAAACCGTCAAAGCTTATGCGGCATCTCACAACCAAGCATCAAAAAGAAGCTGATAAGCCGTTGGATTTTTTTGAACGAAATGTGTTCAGAAGATTGATGAAGATAATGCATCAGACCAAAGTTTGGCAGCATCGGCTCATATTCCGTGCATGATACAAAGCTTGCATAATTTACAAGAGAAACTTTTGACATACTTTCCAGACTTGCATTCTGAAGATGACAATGGGAGTAGATGGATTTTAAAACCTTTTTTGGACAAATCAATAGATCTGGCTGATGTCAACACAAAAATGAAAGAATGTCTTCTAGAATTAGCTACTGATGGCGTGCTTAAAATTAAATTTTATTCGCAAAGTGTTGAAGTATTTTGGATGAAAAGAAAACACGAATATCCAGAGCTGGCAAGGGAAGCTCTTAAATTATTAGTGCCATTCGACTTCATACTTGTGTGAACCGACATTTTCTTCAATGGTAGACATTAAAACTAAAAAGAGAAATAGACTGCAATTAGAAAATGATTTAATTATTAATGTTTCAAAAATAACACCACAATTTGATAAACTAATGAAAAATAAACAAGCACATCTTTCTCATTAAAATTGTGTTTCTGTTGTGTAACAACCTCGACTTTTTCTTTCAGCTGGCGACCCCCCGAGTAAGGCCCACAGATTGAAAAACACTGGATTAGATAAATGGTATCTTGTCATACTTATTGGGAAAAGAACAAATATATATTATTGATCCAGAAGAAGAAAAATAAAAGAAATTAACAAGAAAAAACATTTAAATAAAAATAACAGTTTGGGAAAACCGCTGAACACGCCGTCGTAAAAGTATCCGACATCGAAAAAACATTAAATAAAATTAAAACATTTTAAATATAATATCGATAGTCTACCAAATAAAAGTGTGAATATTTTAAATTATATAAAAGCAAAAATACGAAAATCGTAATGAAACTTCAAAAACTATTATAAAAAAGAAAAAATGGAAAACCCACTTGAAAATAGATGTTGGCTTACCTTTCCGTACAGATGTACAGGTTAAAATTAGAACAGAAACTAAAAATCTTATACATATGGAGTAGACAATATCCCTATCTATTTTCAGTAAATTCTTTTCTAAAATATTAAATATCTAAAATGCTGCAAGACAATATAATAAGGCTAGCAATAGTCCTTACAATTCCCCTATCTGGGTAGTATTCAAAAAAGATCAAAATCCTGATGGCACCCCCAAACACAGGTTAGTCATATAAAAAACTAAATTAGCAAACAATACCTGGCAGATATCCCATCCCTAATACCAGCATAATTCTATCCATTTAGAAAAGTCAAAATATTTGAAAAAACCGTTTATTCCGTCAACAACGGTATATGCGAATTTCTTTGTATGCATTTCGCCTTAAAAAACCCTCCTCGTGTTTTCAAAGGGCTATGGACGATATCCTACGTCCACACATGGGGACAATATGTTATGTTTATATGGACGACATAATTGTGTTATCCGAAAGCCTTGATCAATATCTCATTGACCCAGAGCGAATCATAGCTATTCTTCGAGAGGCTAACCTGAAAATTGCATGTGAAAAATCAAAGTTTTTCCAAACTGAAATAGAATTTCTAGGCTACATGGTATCTCATAAAGTTATAAAAACTCATCCGAGTAAAGTAGAAACTATTATAAAAGATCCCGCTTCTAAAAATATTAGGGAACTAAAAAACTTCCTTGGAGTCACAGGATACTACAGAAAATTCGAAGAAAACTACGCAAAAATAGCAAAACCAATGTCCAAAAAAGTTCCAATAGAATTAAACCAAGAAAGTTATGATTCATTTTGTACATTGAAAAATCATCTGACAATGCAAATTGAATTTATAATAATCAGCCAGACTATAATAAAAAATTCGTTCTAAACACTCATGCTTCACATGTAGCCATCGGAGCTGTTTTAACCCAAGGCTCAAAGCCAATTACATTCGTATGAAAGACACTAAATACAACAGAACGTAATTATGCGTACAAATCTTGAAATCCACACGGATCATCAGCCATTATCTTTCGCAATTTCAAACAGTAACCCAAATTCTAAATTAAAAATATGGCATGCTTTCATTGAAAAATTCTCTCCTTAAATTTTTTATGAACCAGTCGCTTCCAATGTAGTAGCGGATGCTTTTTTAAGAATAATATTAAATAATATAACCGACGAATCAATAAATGAAATATTTGCAAATCAATATTATGTTATTGGTAACGATAGCTTCACAATCGAAGAAACCAAAAAACCTCTTAATATGTATGTTGAAACAACAAATAGTTATTTTAAAAACAAGATTCACCATACATGAGTGTATTCATGTATTCAGTAAGACACGTCATCTGATAGAATACGACACAGTAGAAAATCTGCTAACAATATTGAAAGAACTTCTCCAACCAAATCTGGTAACAGCAATATACTGCACACCTGAAGATTTGTATGAGGTAAAGATACCTTTGAAAGAAACATTTAACATAAAGTTTCTTGATAAAAAAATCTTTCAAATAGCATTATTGAACAAACACATACTAGAGCACATCGTAATTATGATGAAAATATTAAACCAATATATGCAATGTACTATTGGCCCGACATGAGTAAAACACTCAAGGAATATTGCAGCAACCTTCTAAAATGCAATAAAAACAATATCATTCGCCAAAGTCAAAGTATTAAATCCTTCAATTTTACATATGGATGAAATTAAAGATACATATACTTATTCATTCGTTTTATTAGAGACTTGCTCGACATATCAACATTCAAAATGGTTCAAAAAGAATAACTTAACAATTTATATATTCAATATCCATTAATACTTGGAAAATGTTTATTATATGAAACCCATACTTATCATAATGTAGAAAACTGTAAATTAGAGTTAAGTAATACTTATTGTAAAGCAAACCAAAACCATAAGTGTTTCGTGAACATACTTGTACTAAATAAAAAACAAGCAAATTGTAATTCATAAATATTTAGTAAATCATCATTTAAATGACTATAAAATAATATAAAACACTGATACTAAAAACGAAGAATTATAATTTAAAAATTCAAACTTAATAAATAAATCACAAAATATATATAAAGAAAGCCCTTCCGTAACAAAAACATTATTTGTAATAATTATCATAACAAAAAATAGCACCATATATACAATATGTAGATAGATTATTTCACATTTTTTAAGAAAAAACATAAAAAAAGCTTAAGATTTGAAAGAAAAACTTTTAGTTGTATAAAATGTTTAATGAATCAGGACAATTCATCTTAAGAAGGGGGAAGTTAACGGTAGCCTCCGCACAACAGTTTTATCGTAAATGTAAATGAAATTGCATTTAACGTTTTCTGAATGGAATAATTCATTACTAATGGCCCTTACACGAAGGCATAATAATAAAAATTATAAACAAAGAATAACGTAAATAATAAGAATTAACGTTCTTCATAAATATATTGAGTAAGCTACAATAGTAATTGAAACTTTCTTTGTCAATCATTGTCAATTAGGAAAATATGAAAATATGTATAAATATTAGTAAGTTGGAAATAAATAAGGATTCTGATTCCATCCATAGAAAGAAGAAGTGTTGGGTTTCGTAATTTAAGCCGTTCAACCTTTATTATTCTTCGTTTTGATAAGTTTTCCGTCGTTCACTAAAGCTACATTTGTAATAAGAAGAAATTGTATATATACTTATGCCAAGCCCTGTGCACAATTATCAGCTTCTAATATCCTGTGAATGGCGCATATGACAAATTACTTCCAAAAATGAAAATACAAACATTTCTTTTATTGATTTTCAAAGCTTAAGATTTGAAAAAATTTATGTATGCTTGCTCGAAACTATGAGGTTTTTAGTAAAACTTTTTTTGTTGCGAAAAGAAGAATTTGTCCATCAAAGAAAGAAGCGCAACACCATTAAGCATGCTTTAGAGGATATGGCAACCAAGGGTTCCAAGACAAGTACTGCCAGTTTGTTTGAACAACTGGTATTGCTCGTAAGATTAATTTATCTCCAGCTTGTCGAGAATCGAACACAGCTAAAGTTACAAAAAACAACAGTTTGAAAAACATTTTGAGCTCATGAAGGAAAATCCCCAAACTCGGCGCGACAAGCCGCCATTTTGACATTTTACACATAAAACTAAGATTTTGTGAAAAATTTACGAACCGATACAATTTACAACTCCCAATAGTGTACTTTTTGAGTAAAAGGCTTCTTTATTAGATCGCATCATATGCGGTACCAGTGATGAAGAAGTACGCACAATTGTGCATTTTTCCGCCCTTTCAATTCTAGTCGCACTTGACGCACAATCGACTACTTTTCGGCACTATTTGACATATGGTGAAAATATGTACATAAGTACATATATATAAAATCTCTAGTAAAAAGTATTAAAGCAATTAATTACAAATATAGAGCATTATCTACCTCTTCAGAGGTAAAAGAATTTTTATAAATATTGAACAATATTTATTTGCAAATGGTTTTGGTTTCGCATAGGAATACTAATCACTCCCTAATTCTATAGTTCTTCGGCTTGCGTTGAGCGGATACTTTATATATAAAATTCCGCAGAAATATGCCGCTTTGCCTCAGACTAAGGACTTTATTCGATGTTTGTGTTAAAGAATTGCTTGAAATAAAATTTATTTGTATATTCTCGCAACATTTTGCTACAGAGTATAATAGTTTTGTTCACCTAACGGTTGTTTATATCACCTAAAACTAATTGAGTTAGATATAGGGTTATATATAATATATTGTATATAAATGATCAGGATGAAGAGACGAGTTGAAATCCGGGTGACTGTCTGTCCGTCCGTCCGTTTGTGCAAGCTGTAACTTGAGTAAAAATTGAGATATCTTTATGAAACTTGGTACACATGTTTCTTGATACCGTAAGACGGTTGGTATTGCAGTCGGACCACTGCCACGCCCACAAAACGCCATTAATCAAAAACAAAAAATTGTCATAACTAAGCTCCACAATAAGTTACAAGGCTGGTATTTAGCACACAGCATCGCATAAGCTTTTAGCACCTCTATCTACGGTGTAAAAATGGGTGAAATCGGGTGACAGCCCCGCCCACTCCCCATATAACGGTACTGTTAAAAACTACTAAAAGCGCGATAAATCAAGCACTAAACACGCCAGAGTCATTAAATTTTAACACAGCTATCGTAGAAGCTGACTTTATAGGAGCCGCGTTCGAAATTAGACAATGGGCGTGGCACCGCCCACACTTAGGTGAAAACCCATATCTTAGGATCTGCTCAACCGATTTCAACCAAATTCGGTACATAATATTCTTCTCATATTTTTATGTTATAGTACGAAAATGGGCGAAATCGGATTACAACCACGCCTATTTCCCATATAACATCATTTTAAATTCCATCAAACAACAATGATTGTATCGGGGTAAAACTTTCCGTGAATAGATCGTTTAAAGTATGCCACCTTGTGACCAAAAATTGTCTCAATCGATCCAAAACTATTCAAGTCCCTAGGTACTGGATTTGTTGACCCCAGTGCCTACAAGTATAGTTGTCTTTTTACCGAAAATATCGGTAAATGTGTAAGACATTTAATTTAAATTCGTGTAATAAAAAAAATAAATAAAACTCTCGATAATAGTACGTTTGTGTCAAAAAATGGGTTTAATCGAATAAATACTTCCTATAGCCCTCATATACCTAATATACAGATTTTTGAACTTCCGGGTGACTTTATACCGCATATATCGGCAAATATGTGAGTTATCTCAATGAAAATGGGAGAGCGTGTTTTACTTATAACAAGGTATCCGTGTGCCTAAAATGGATCAAATCGGGTCAAAATTTTACCTAGCCCCCATGTAACTAAGGATTTTCAAACATTCGTCTGACTTTACTCCATATGATTGGTGATGGTATGTGAGGTACCTTAATGAAACAGTGGGAGCATTTTATTAGTCTGTGGCATGTTAGTAGTATGTAGTATTGGCAAAAATTGATAAAATCGGGTTAATGCCACCATCTACTTCCATATACTACTTATAATACTTCTCGTATGTCGGTCAGTGAGTATTAAAATTTTTTTTATATATAAAATTGCTTCAAAATATGTTCTCTATGCTCGAGTATAGCTGAGCAATGTAAAAATTAATATATTTCTCTATCCCCAATATACATATGATTTCCGTCTTTCCTCTTGACTTTAAACCGTTCTGGTTGATCAAAACGTGATATTTGAATGTAATTAAGTGTATACGTTTTCTTAAAAATTATGTGGTTTGACGCTGAATTAGAATGAAAATAGTATATACCTTGATCTAAACCTCAAACCTTCATACTTGTATAATGAATTCCGATTCTCTAGTTGACGTTTTCAACACGAGCTTATAATATAAAATTTAGCCACTTTGGTCGAGTTAATGTCACATTCATACTTCTGTATATCGCACTTCAAGAGGTTTTTTGTTTTTTTGTTTTAATATAATTTTCGCTGACGCAAACTAAAATATAGCAATAAAACTGAGACTAAGTTTATGGCCTTTAATATAAGTCAAAAAGATACCAAATTTGATTATAATTTAATCACGATTTCATTTAATAATGGATGTTTAATTCTTTCTCAACTTTGCCACACTTGAAGGAATTTCCTGGTCTTTGATTCTTGCGAGTTACAAGAGTATAAAATTCTTGGTTCCGCCCTAGTACCCATTATCGGTCATATATTGACCCTAGCTCCAACATACTTTATGTAAAAAATTCAAACTTCCGTTTGGCTTTATATAAACGTAAAATATTATATATACAATAGTTTAAAGCCGAAAATGTGTGAAATCGACGAATCCGAATTCCCCAGCATACATGTACTACTTATGGTATAATCTTATGGTATAATTGATTTCGTTAACTTTATAATTTAATAAAATTAAATGGACAGTTTTTCTTAAAAATAATGTGGTTTATCGCTGCATATGAATGAAATTGATCTAGACCTTTATTTAAACCTTATAACCCTAATATACTGATTTGCGCTCCTTTCGTACAACAGCAACCTCATATATCCCACATATTAAATCTAACCCCTTTGGTTCAGTTTATATCACATATACCAATGAAAAGAACTACTAATTTCTAAAATATAAATATAACTAAATAATCTGTATTATTATGTTAGTGAATATCTATGTAATATATAGGTATATAAAAGTACGTAAGCTGTGTGTACAAAAATATACCATAATAAAACTATTATACTCTGTAGCAACATGTTGCAAGAGTATAATAAATCGTCTTTGTAGAGATAACCTGGTCAATAGGCAAAATGAAAACGAAAGGCAGTCCCAACGAATCCGATTAACGAGAGAAAATAATGTTATATAAAATATTATAGTGGCAATTTAACAGATTTCAAAAACATTTATTTCCAAAATATAAATAAGGGCCCTACTGACATATGTATTTGCTGCGGCGGATTATGGTTTTTACACCAAGTTCGCAAATTTAATTTCGAAATTGCGCAAGGTCACTCGAATACTGCATCCGCCTTCTATTTAATGCAAAAATTTCCTTTGGAAGATGGAAATTACAATTTTTGTGCTACTTGCAAAAATGCGATTGTTAAAAAGAACGTTCCAAAAATATATTTAGCTAACGGTCTAGACTTTCCTGAAATACCGAATTCTTTGAAAGACTTAACCCCAATTGAAAAACGTCTCATAATCTTTATGCCTCCTAACAAATTTTCTGAATTGGATCCTGTATTTAAGGAACTGAGGGAATTTAACATCAATAAAGCTCTGACAAAAATTTTTAGTTTTATGATTTCCCGAACATCAGGACATCAAATTTTATTCCATAATGTTCAGAGTCTTCATGCTCACATTAATGATATAAAAAGTGACTGTTTGATGCTATATTCAGGTATTTTATGTTTTGTAGAAACTTGGAGTTATCCGTGCGACAATTTTGATATACCAGGATTTACTCCAATTAACGAGCTGAGGATAGTTAGCGCGGAAACAAGCAACAAAAATAAACGGGACTTTATAATATATGCAAAGCGTAGTATTGCTAGCTCTAGAGAACCAAAGGTTGTAAAGAAAATGTATTCAGGCCGCAAAGTTTTAGAAGCGGTTTTGTTTAAATGTTTCAATATTAATATTCTGGTTCTATACAGAAATTCAGCTTTCTCTGTCAGACATTTAGGTGGAGAACTTCAGGAAGTCCTTACTTCTGTGTTATGCAATCAAAATGTGCTAATTGTTGGAGATTTCACATTTGTTTAATGTCTACAGCGAATTCAATAGGAAATCTGCTCCAAGCAAAAAACATTAGTTCCCTGCTTGGTGTAGAATATTTAACTACACCTGCCGCTACACAAATTGATTGATTGGGCATTTTCAAACATGGATCCTTCCTATGCTAATGCAATTACTTTTGAGACAGTACACAGCTATCATGACAGTATTTGTGTCTCTATTTCCAACTAAAGTTTTCAGACTTATTTCAATAGTACTTCACTTTTTTTTCAAATATATGTTAAGAAATGGTACAGCAATTTTGACAGTAGTTTTTAAGGCAATTTTAAGAAAAATATGTAAATAATCTAATTAAGAAAATTTAAATTATATGTATAATTTGTTATTATATAAGACATTATTGTATAAATATATGATAGAAATTAAATAGTATAAGGAGATAAGAAATATAATTTGGATATATGTATAAGAATCTATATAAAAATTTATGTTTAATATTGCAAATATTATATACAAATTAATATAAAAATATAATTTTTAAAGTTGTTAATATTTGTTACTTTTAAGCTAAACATGTATAATAATATCGATCAAATAAATAAAAAATGTTATTCATTGTCAAAAAACGATTTATTTTCATACTCCTCAGTACAGTTGTAATTCATCTATATACCTATATAAAAAAAAGTCGTGTTAGTTACTCCACTTATAACTCAAGCACGGCTGAACCGATTTAGCAGAAAATTGGCAGGGAGGTAGTTTAGAGCCAGGAGAAGGACATAGGATACTTTCTATCCCGATCGACAGCATTCCCGTGTGACTTGACATGAAACGTCAGTCACTATAAAACGTGGTATAACAAAAAAGAATCAGACTTGGAATAACAAAACGCAAATGACAGCTATGTAATGACGTATGGATGACAATTTGATATTTGTAAGAAATCAATAATAAAACTATTTCTATTAAATAAATAATTAACAATTATAATGATAGTGCCATTGCCCATTCGTATAAAATGTGAAGTGTACTATAAAACTCGGTATGGTTGAAAATTTGAGTTTGAGTTTGAGTGAAGTGAAGTTTAATTAATAATGCCGAGACCAAGACGATCGAATCTTTCCCAACAAAGCCGTGATGCAAGAAGAATACGAAATACTGCAAATGAAAGGACTGAAGAAGAACAAGAAATTGCACGTGAACAGCGCCGCGATAGTATGGCTCGACTTCGTGCTTCTCAATCACGAGAACAAAGTGAAGCAGCCCGTGAAACAGCTCGGTTGGCAATGCAGAATCGTCGAGCGAACAACAGAGGTCAACAAATAGATAATTTGCGACGCAGAACAAAATATTTATCAAGTGCTGATTTGAATCGAGCAGCGTTTCAATACGATTGCAGCAATGATTACAGCTTGCATCCTAGGGTTGTATTGGGCAAATGGACGTAGTTTGCGAGTATTGTGGTGCATTAAAGTTTTCCGGAGAAACGCCTGGATTATGCTGCCTTAATGGTAAAGTGAAATTACCATTCTTGACTCCGCCACCTGAGCCATTGTATTCATTGCTTTGTGGCGAAACACAAGAATCACGCCACTTTCTTGCAAATACTCAAAAATACAATGGTTGTTTCCAGACGACGTCATTTGGGGCAGATATTATCGAAGAACGAGGATTTAATCCGACATTTTTGTACTTATATAGAATGTAGTTAAAGAATAACTTACATTATCTATTGGTACCTATGTAGTATATTTGCTAATTCTGAACTCTACTCTCCCATAGAAAAAAGTATTTATAACCCAGTTAATACTGTCTGGTTTTTATTAGAAAACGATAGTCAATGGGATACGACAATCGCTGAAGCCATTATCTCTGCATCTCCAAGTCAGATACGCACATTATTCGCTATCATAATTTCGACATGTTTTCCATCAAACCCATGTAACCTGTGGCACAAATACAAAGATAATATGTCAGAAGATATTTTACATCAAATTCGTGTCAGTTCCAGAAATCACGATATTGAGATGAATGAGGAGATACATAATCGTGCTTTACTCTTGATAGAAGATATGTGTTACCTCATGTGCGGTAATTTATTAATCAGGTTAGGAATTCCAGCACCATATCGTGAAATGAATGAGAAAGCGAGTTCACTCACCTGTTCAACCTATATCTTAGATTGATGTCTCTAATTAACGTGCACCCGTGCGGCTACATGAATCAAATAGTTGGCGCCATCTTAGCTCACCCTGTTTAGGCGCTAATGGCCGCAAAAGGGTGACACGTTAAATTCCAAAGTGTTTTTTGGTCAATTGTTTTAAAACGAAAACGACAACGGGAATAGGGCCGCTTATATCGACAACGTACAAGGTGCAACAATCTAATGATATTATTCAGTGACGCAATGTACAATGAAGCATTGATTGTTATAGAGCAGGGTAGACGAACCAATGGCACATCAATGGCACGCGACACAATATTTTGGGCACGTCGCAGAATTAGGTATTTTAAGACGATCGAACGAGATGCTATTACGCTGCGGAGTGTTCGGTGTGCGGGGTGGGGGCAGCGCGGCGGCAGGCAGGAAGCGCTGCACGGCGCTAGTTTGTTTTGTTTTTATAATGCCGTGGGTTTCAATTGCGAATGACGCATTGTTTGCTTACGCATAAAGTAATAGTGAGTTTTGTTGACATAATTGTATTGTAAAGTTTATTCGAGTGATTTTAAATTGATATTAAATATTTTTCTTATTATTATTAAATTTTAATATGGCCAGCTCAGCAAAAAAACAAAAAGTTCATGATACTAAGTTTAACAGAGAATTTCAAACTTGGTGGACTGAGAAATATGGCATGATTAGTAAAGGTGACAAAGCGGTGTGTGTTTTATGTTCTGGAACAGTGGTATGTAGAACATCGTCTGTTAAACGACATTTTGAAACAAGTCATAAATCTGTTAGTCAAAAAAGCGAGGCAGAGCAAAAAGAATTAATTGCAAGTGCATTGAATGACAGAAATAAATAGTCAACGTCTATGATTCAATTTGTTGGCAAAAATTGTAATACAAGCGCGTCAAGTTACGCGGCTGCAAATGTCATTGCTTGGCATGGTAAACCTTTTCAAGAAGGTGAGTTTTTGAAGGAAGCCTGGTTAGGATGCGCGCCCTCTCTTTTTGAAGATTTCGACAATAAAGATAAGATAATTCAGCGCATCAAAGATACTCCTCTATCAAGAAACACAATAAAAGAAAGAATCTTAAAACTGGCCGAAAATATATATAACAGATCAACAAAAAATTGACATTAAAGATGCTTCTTTTATATCGCTATGTGTTGACGAAAGCACTGACGTCACTAAATCTGCACGTTTAACTGTTTTTGCTCGGTATTGCGTAGAAAACGTCATTAAGGAAGAATTAATTGCAATAAAATCGTTGCTAACAACTACAAAGGGAACAGATATAAGTACGGCAGTTAAAAATTCGCTTGTTGAAAAAGAAATTGATATAAAAAAAATTGTTTCTGTAACAACTGATGGTGCTCCAAGTATGGTGGGTAAAAAAAACGGTTTCATAAGTTTATTTCAAGCTGACATTCGATTCTTGAATTCCACTGCATCATTCACCAACAAGTCTTGTGTGCTAAGAGTGGTTTAATATGCTTTGTTGGACGAAGTCAACTCGGTGTATAATGGCTTACTGATGTATAATAGTGTTCGCTGGTTGAGTCGCGGGAATGTACTTGAAAGATTTGTTGATTGCTTGGAAGAAATCAGACTGTTTTTGCAAAATGAGGGAAAAATTGAACAATACCCACAGTTATTGGACGTTATGTGGCTTTCAAAATTGATGTTTTTTACAGACATATGCCAACATTTAAACACATTAAACGTAAAGCTTCAAGGGACAAACAAAACAATTATTGCCATGATAGATCTCGTTCGCGCTTTTGAGTTTTTAAAAACGATATTATCACAAGAAACTACAAGTATTTTCCAAACTTGAAAAAATATATGAATGATTTCGATATTCACGAGACAGCAGACAAAGAAAAAATTACTGAAGAGTTTATTTCTGTGATCGATTCTTTAATCAAGGAATTTTTAGGGAGATTTTCTCAGTTCAAAGAATTGTCGGAAATATTCAAGTTCATTATGTACCCAGATGTGACGTCATTTCATAAACTGAACTTCTCTCAATTTGATTGGTTGGAAATTGAAGAATTTGAAATGCAGCTGATTGATTTCCAATCTAGTTTAATATGGATTCACAAATTTATTGAAACAAGGAAAGAGTTGGAATTAATTGAAACTGAAAGATCGACAAGTAATTTAAGTAAAAATGCTAATAATAAAATTCTGGAAACATGGAATGCGTTACCAGACACATTTAACTGTTTGAAGAAGCTGGCTCATGCTATTTTAACCATGTTTTCATCTACATATGCCTGCGGGTCATTATTTTCAGAGATGAATAACATTAAAAACTCGGTTAGAAACCGTTTGACAGATGAATCTAGTTCAGCATGCATTTTGCTAAAAGTAACATCTTACAACCCTAACATGAATTATTTGTCATTTAACCTGCAGCAACAGAAGTCACACTAATTTTACTGAAATTTAATATAAACATACCAAAATGTACCTCTTTTGCTTACTTTATTTAATAAAGAGTTTTGATAGTATTTATAATTATTATTTTCCCAATAATCAGAAAGTCAAAATTATTTGATGGCACGCGAATGACCCCATTAAACTTTTTTTTAGAAAAAATGGCACGTTGATGCATAACGGTTCGCCTACTCTGTTATAGAGAATCATTGCATTGTCATCAGCAAGATGTAGGCGGAGAAGCTCATTCAGCATTTAAGCTACTATTAGACATTTAAAATAACAAATATGCAGTGTGAAATAAAAAAAAAAACAATCGTCCATGGCCAGAGTGTAAAATTATCATTTGTGATGAATGCCCTAGGGCACACAAACTTTCGTTTGAGGCATTGGATAGAATTTTGAAAGATATAAAAAACAACGACAAACTATTTGGTGGAACTCTTTACTTCTTTCAGGTGATTTCAGACAGATGCTTCCCGTTATTCCACGTTCAACGTATGCAAATGAATTCAACGCTAGCTTAAAATCATCGCGACTATGGCGTAATATTGAAAAAGTACATAAGACAGTAAACTTGCGCGTTCATATGCTTCAAGATTCATCTGCCGAAACTTCTTATAACAACTGTTAGATATTGTCAATGGAGGAATTGCTATTCGTTAAAATACTGGATGCATAAAATTACCGACGAATTTTTGCACATTCATTAGCTCACAAAATATTCGCACTTAACTTTAGATATAGATTCGCAATGATGATCAATAAGTCACAAGTCCAAACGTTGTCTGTTTGTGGCTAAGATTTGGATACAATATGCTTTTCCCACAGACAAATCTTTGTGACATGTTCTCGAGTGGGCAAACCCTCAAGTTTGTTTCTATTAGCTAAGTACGGACTGAGCAAAAATAGTGTCTACTCGATTTCGTTGGGAAATTAATATTTGTATATTTTTAATTAAGAATAATTTATTAACATAAATAAAGTAAACTTATTAACATAAATAAAGTAAACTTTAATCGTCTACAGCTCTTCATTCCTTTTTCAATTATATTTACATCCCCAACACACAAATACTTTTAAAAAATAACGTATATGGCAGATCAACGTTTGCCGGGTCAGCTAGTTCTATATAAAATAAATTATAAGCGTATACAACAAAACACAAGAACGATTGCTCTAATTATTAAAATATGTAAAGAAATCTCAAACGAGTATACCATTTGACTATGCGAGAGTATAAAATGTTCGGTTGCATCCGAACTTAGCCCTTCCTTACTTTTTACACTCTCGCAACCTGTTGCTACAGAGTATAATAGTTTTGTTTACCTAACGGTTGTTTGTATACTATTACTTATATTTAACTTTAGACTTAAGTTCTCTGCGTTTCAAGATTATTCATTTTTGACATCCCAAAAATGAAAGGGCCAGGCTTTTTGTAAGAAAGACAGTTAATTTATGTAAATAAATAAATTGTATTTATTAATCAAAATTAAAAAATGCTTTCCCTACTATGAACTTGCCTTATCAGTATTAACATAAATATTATAATGTGTTCCTGAATTATAAAATAAAATAATAGTAAAGATGCTAATTTCGTTAAATAATTAAAAGAATTTTACAAGCTTTCAAAGTCGATTTCTATTAAAAATTTTCTATATATATTGTCATTTCGACCTAAAGATAAGACTATTGGTACCACACCGGAGGTTTTTTTTTGTTCGGGGGAGGTTGAGAAAAATGCCTTCCGCATCGTCATTGTGTCGTCATTGTGCAATGGTATGTGCCACTTGCAGGTCACTAAAAAACTTTCCTGTAGGGAACCGTCGCCCACCCTGGAATCGCTTTCGCATTACTTCAGGGTGGCGTTCCATATTTCTCGTCTTAAAACTTACCTGCGTCCAGGTCCCGTTTTTTAATCCGTAGTACGTTTTCTATGTAATTTTTTACGTTCTTCCAATTTTCCTCGTTTTGAAGCATGACAGTTATGATTTTATCCGCATTCAGGGTGCCGACCAAAGTGTAGAGCCTATTTCGCTGCGTTTGCCAGCGTGTGCATTTGAAAAATGTATGTTCAGCGTCGTCCTCTATCGCGTCGTTGTATATACAGGACGACTCTTCGACTCTCCCTATTTTATATAGATACTTTCTGAAATATCCATGCCCGGATATCATCTGAGTAGTGTAGAAATCCATCTCACCATGTTCCCTGTTAGACCATTCTTTTATGTTTCGGATTAGCCTGGCCGTCCATCTACCGTGGCGTCCTTGCTCCCAGCGAGCTTGCCATTGTTCCAAGGTGCCGCTCTTTATTTCCTCTTTTGTAGCGGCAGCATCTGTTCCTTGTGTCTTCAACGTCCACATTTTCTTTCGTTCAAATGCTAATAAGTCGATGGGTGTGTTTCCGCTTATTACATATACAGCTTCGCCCGAGACTGTACGGTATGCCGATGCTACTCTTAGAGCAGCTGTACGATACACTTTTTCAAGGGATTTGCGTCGATTATTTTTTCTTAATGTGTCTGCCCATAACTCTCCTCCGTAGAGCAAGACATTTAGTGTCGACATCAAAAGCTTCAGTTTTTCCTGTCTCGGTCCTCCGATATTAGACATCAGCCTGCTCAGTTGGCTAGTTATTATGGTTTTTTCGCAGCGTGTTGAATTTGTGCCCAGTAGGTAAGCCTGGAATCTATTCTTACCCCCAGGTAGTTGACCACCTTTTGTGTCCTTAGTGTTTCTGTTTTTGTCCTCATGTCTACTATAGTCGGAATATGCTTCTTTGTTAGCAGTACCAGCTCGGTTTTTTCAGTGGCAAGTTTGAGACCTTTCGCATCAAGCCACATTTGTGCTCTGATCATCACCTGGTTTAACTTCCTGCGCGCATCTTCGGTGTCTCTCGCAGTGATTATCGCGGCGATGTCATCTGCGTAACCAACAAGATAAGTATCGTCGGGCATATCGAGGCTTAATATGCCGTCCTAAATGACGTTCCAAAGGTCTGGGCCGAGGATTGATCCGTGCACAGCTCCGGACGTGACCTTCAAGTGTCGTGGTCATTCAGAGCTTTTATACAGCAAAACCCTGTCTTCCAAATAGCTTCTCACCATTATACTGAGATATGCGGGTAATTTAAATTTTTCTTCTAATGCTTCAATCATGTTTTCCCATCGAGCGCTGTTGAAGGCGTTCCGAACGTCAAGGTTGGCGAGTAGAACAACTCGTTTGAGTTTATTGCATCCTCTGTGCGCTTCTTCTACGCTCCTCACGAAATTCTCAATAGCCCCCAGTATTGATTTACCCGGTCCGAAACCGTATTGTTTCGGTGATAAGCCGCCTGCTGTCGTGATTGCTTCTTCTATCCTCGGTTTCAGCATTCTCTCGAGAAGTTTACCGGCTGTGTCAAGCATGCAAAGAGGCCGGTATGCTGATGGACTATCTGGATCACCTTTTCCTTTACTGATTAACACGAGCTGTTGTTTTTTCCAAATTTCTGGGAATACGCCGGCTTTGAGACAGGTATTAAACAATCCGAGTAGCACATTTGGGCGGCTTTTATGCGATTATTTTTAGTACCTCTGCTGGTATTCCGTCTGGGCCGGGTGCTTTGTTGGGTTTAAGTTTTTTTGCCGCCGTTTGCAACTCTACCATGGTGAAGAGGGGTGCTTCGTTGGGTGGTTCCGTCGGTCTTATTTTCTCGGCTCTTGTTTCATGTATTGGAAATAATGCATTGACGATTTTATCCATTTTATATGCGTTCAGTTGGGGGCAAGGGGCCCGCCACCTCGTTTTTTCATAACGACTTTATACCGTATACCCCACGGGTTTATGTTTAGGTCATTCCGAAGATCTTCCCATTTTGCTTTTTTGCTAATTTCGATAGCCCACTTTAGTTCCTTCTTCGCGACGTGGAGATTATACACTTCTGTTGTTGCATTACCTCTTCGTCTGTTTCTTGTGTAGACCCGTCTTAGGTGAAGGCACGCTCTTCTTAACTGAGCAATGTTCTTTGTCCACCAGTATGCAGCGCGTTTTTGTCTCCTGCTTTGGCTCCGAGGCATTCCTTTACTACATACTTGGGTGATTAGCCTCATTGTCTTCTGTACGTTTTCTCTTACGTCGCCTATGTCGTATTTTGGGAGGCCATGCTTATCAATTCTGAGATGAGTACCTCGCTATTAAGTTTAGATACATTCCAGTTTCTTGTAGTACCGTGTAAATTGTTCTGGGTGACTGTGTTTTGGGGGTCTATTTCGAAGGTTATGTACTGGGGGTCACTGCCAGTGTAAACCTCCATAACCTCCCAGCGCTTTACTTTGCTTGCTATGCGCTCTGACGCTAGTCTGATATCTGGTGTAGTTTCTTCGCAGCCTGGTCTCCTAAATGTCGTTGCTGCTCCAGTGTTGAGTACCATAGCGCCGAACCTGGCGGCCATGTCAAGTATGTGTTTACCTCTCGAGTCAGTATTTCGCATTAACCATTCAATAGCTTTTGAGTTAAAATATCCTGCTATTATAAAGTCTCCTCCGATATCTCGAGCTGTGTCTTCTTTGCTGTCTAATTTGGCTTGGAAGTTTTGAATATTGTCGCTGGGGGTTAAGTAGCAGCTTATTATGGTCAGAGGTCGCATTTAGTCCAGACGAAACCGTTCCCGATTCCTCTACCTGGAGAGGCTATTTTGCTACTGGGGGAAAGCCAGGTCGCGGCAGTGCCGCTTTTGTCTTCAATCCATATTCCACTCTGTTTCCTTTTGTAGTGCTCGCTTATAATGACAACGTCGTAATGGCGCTCCGTTGTCATTTGAGTCAGTAGTGCGTCCGCAGTTTTACTTCTGTGCATGTTGGCTTGGAGAACTTTCATTTGTTTACGAAGTCTTTAAATACCGTGCATTTACTTGAGCCCAGTAGGTGATCCGTTCGGCTAAGTTTGGCCTCTGTGCATATGCAGCAGGTTGGAAGCTTGTTGCACTCTTTAAGCCTGTGTCCCGGTTGGCCGCATTTAATACATATACCTTGCCCTCTTCTGTCTGGTCCCTTGCAATCCCAGGCGAGACCTCACCGGGGTTTGCATTTTTAACAAAGGTATCATTATTCACCGAATGCAAGGATACCCACTGTCCGCAACGACTATTGCATTTCCGAACTTACCTGCCTCAACTTGGCTAATTACTCGTGAATTTTTCAATATTATTGCGTCATGGGACGATCTTGGCCGCTACGATATCTATTATGATCAGTTTGCTGTCACAAAACGTTTGCACATTAAATAAAAAATGGCTTTTTCAGTCTTAAAATAGTTCAACTTCATCCCCACCTAACTAGTTATTCATTTCAAATAATCTTCAATCAAATTATTTATTACCAGTATACTGACCTGGTATAGTTTTCTTATATGTGTGCAGTGCATAGCCTCTAGCACACGCGGAAATTTGGCTATTTTATAAATTTGTTTCTGAATTTCCCTTTGACTTTTTAATTCCGTGGGAATGGTTAAAATTGTACTTTTAACAAAGCAATGTTGTGGCAAACTCTTTTTATTGCGGGACAGAACTAACTTTATGAAACGCCACATAGGTCTCCGTCAGTCCTTGGTATGCAGCCAATAATTGGAAGTTCTTTTACGTGTATACGCTTACTTCTTTAATTCTGTTACTTGGTATACAGGATCGCATTAGGGAGGGGCATCTGCACATAAAAATTGGGCGTGGTCTCGCTCCCTTACAGGTTTAATGTGCATATATATTAAACCGCTCAAGTTATAATAACAAAATTCCCTGAAAACGAACGCTTTTAGCACTTATATCGACAGTGTAAAAATGAGTGAAATCGGGTGACAAGCTCGCCCACTCCCCATATAACGGTACTGTTAAAAACTACTAAAAGCGCCATAGAGGCATGAGATGACTTTATAGGAAGCGCGTTCAAAATTAGACAGTGGGCGTGGCACCGCCTACTTTTATGTGAAACCCCAAAACCTGATGTCTGCTTATCCGATTTTAACCAAATTCGATGCATAACGTTCTTCTTATATTTCTATATTGTAGTGCGAAAATGGGCAAAATCGGATTACAACCACGCCTATTTCCCATATAACACCATTTTAAATTCCATTATTCTTTCACTTTCCACTATGCAAATCAAGCAACAATGTTTATATTTTTTGACTAAAAATTGTCTAAATCGAACCAAAACTGTTCAAGCCCATAGGTACTGAATATGTGGGCCCTAGTGCCTATAGTTGAATTTTCACCGAAAATATCGGTCAATGTGGAAGATATATAATTGAAATTCATATAATAAAATAAATAAATGAAACTCTCGATAATAGTATGATTTTGTGTCAAAAAACGGTTGAACCGGAATATTACTTCCTATAATATACAATTTTGACAGCACCAGAAGTAACTTCCCTTGCTAGTTGCGAGAGCATAAAATATTCGGTTACACCCGTACTTAGAACTTCCTTACTTGTTTTATATACTTTTCGCTGACGCAAACTAAAATATAGCAAAAAAACTGAAACATATTTAATAAAAGTCAAGAAGATACCAATCTTGATTAGAATTTAATCACGATTTCATTTAATAATGGATGTTTTATTCTTTCTCAAGATTTTTTTAATATAAGGTTTTGCCACACCTGAAGGAGTTTCCTAACCTTTGATTATTAAAATTTGCAAGGGTATAAAATTCTCGGTTCCGCCCTAGTTCCCATTATCGGGAATATATTGACCCAAGTTTCAACATACGATATGTCAAAAATTCAAACTTCCGTTTGGCTTTATATAAATGTAAGATATTAGATATACGATAGTTTAATGCCGAAAATGTGAAATCGGTCCCCGAATTTCCCAAGCTCACATGTACTACTTATGGCATAATTTTTTTCGTTAATTTGATAATTTAATGAAATTAATTATCACTGCATATGAATGAAATTGGTCTAGACCTTTGTTTAAACCGTATAAACCTAGCTGCGACCCTATCGGTTTAAATGCTATTTTCTATTATTTCAGTCTTGCGACACATTCTATTATGAAGGTCATGAGGTGAACTGTAAACTCAGAAAATTACATTTAAGTACATTTTGGGATTTACACAGCACCGTTGGCAGCTTATGAAAGGTTTAGATATTAAGACAGAAAAAAGAAAATCTACATACCTGCTCTACATATGTGTATACATACTTAATTATATGTAAGTTATTGTTAATTTAGCCTTCATGAGTAGAGCTTTCAAAATAGGTACCATAGATCTCCCTGTTTTAAAAAGCCTTCGACAAAAGCATTTTACGGATGGGTTTTCCGGCCCTTAGTTTCAATACAATGAAATAAACTAATAATTTCTAGAATATAAATATAACTAAATATTATGTATTATTATGTAATATAAAGGTATACAAAAGCACGTAAGCTATGTGTGTAAAAATATACCATAACAAAACTATTATATCTGTAGCAACATGTTGCAAGAGTAAAATAAATTTCAATACACTGTGTTTGTAGTTTCAGGTACACTAGATTTCTTGACCAGCAAAGTGCTTTCTTCAAACTAATTTCAGTGTACTAGTTTGCACTTAAGATCCAACTTTTCACACCCGGACGGACGCAATTATTTAAGTATTTTATTATCTATTAATTATGCCTAGATTAAGTAGAAGGTATAAGTCGTCTTCAGAATAGAAGACGTATGAGAGTTCTTCGTGCAAACTCTTTATATAGAGATAGTGAGCACTCAAAAGATACTGTAAGTCTTTTGAAAAAGTCTAAATACTGTTCAATATAGGGCTAGCCGTCTAAAGCCCCAAATCCGCTCTGAAGAGCAAAGCAGAAATACTCGGGGACATAGATTTCGGAGCTAGAATCCCGAGGTTCGATCTGTTGAGCAAGTTGTAAATACTGTTCAACATAGAACAAGGCGGCAAGATCCACAAATCCACTCTTAAGAGCAAATAAGGAATACTCGAGGTCATAGATCTCGGCGTGATGACCCCGAGGTTCGATCTCTTGAGCAAGTTGTAAATACTATTCAACATAGAACAAGGCGGCAAGATCCACAAATTCGCTCTGAAAAGCCAATAAAAGATACTCGAGGTCACAGGTATTGGCGGAGAAAATCCCGAGGTACGTTATGATGAGCAACGTGCGAACACTAGGAATCATAGGGAACTTCGCGCAAGAAATCCTAAGTATAGGAATTTAGATCGCATTCGTGGTCAAATGCAAAGAGAACATGCAAGAAGAAATCCCGAAATAAGGAGAGAGGAGCGTGATAGAGAACCACAACGTCGACAGATTAGTAGGAGGGGTATGGGGGAAAAAAATTTGGATCAGAGACGCCTTAGACAAAGTTAAGTTCGCCTTCGTAGAGATAACATGGTCAATAGGCAAATTGAAAATCAAAGGCAGTCCCAACGAATCCGATTAACGAGAGAAAATAATGTTATAGAAACTGATAATAGTGGCAATTTAACAAATTTCAAAAACATTTATTTCCAAAATATAAATAAGGGCCTGAAATATGTATTTGCCGCGGCGGATTATGATTTTCACATTTATGCTGCATCCGCCCTTTTTTTAATGCAAAAACTTTTTTCGAAAGATGAAAATTACAATTTTTGTGCTACTTGCAAAAATGCGACTGTTAAAGAGAACGTTCCAAAAATATGTTTAGCTAACTCCAATTGAAGAACGTCTCATAATGCCTAGATTGATACCTTACAGAAATAAGTCAAAATTCAGAAATACACAAGGAAAACTTTTTCAAAATTCACATATGACTACAGAAGATATTTCTAGTATAAAAAGTTTTGAACATTTCCTGTCTGATAGTAAAATAAATATAATATGTCTTTTGATGACTGTTTGTTAGCAAGACCAAGTTTATCAAAACCCAAAATTTTTCAAAAATTAAAATTACAGGATCGTTTTATAAACGCTTATATTCCTCTGATTTTGGAACTCCATAGGGCAAATATGGATATCAAGTATATACTGGATGCATATGCTTGCTGTTCATATATAATTAATTATATTAACAAGCCTAACGGTAATTTCTAGGCTCTTTAATGAAACTATATCAAAGGTAAATGCTGGAAATTTTCTGTTAAGCAAAAACTTAAACATATAGGTCACAAATTTATATCAGGCACAGAAATACCTACAAAAGAAGTAGTATATTGCTGCTTTGGGCTCCATCTTTCGGAAGCAAGTAATGCAGAAATATTTATAAATACCTCTAGAGGAACATGTTCAAATGGTGAAACCTAGAGCGGAACTGAATCTTATTTGTATCATTAGACTTATTAAACTACCCCCTTTAATTCCAGTTGAGGAATTATTTTAATTAGCTCAAAGTCTAAATACTAAGCAAAGAATCTATTTGACACATTTGACGCACCAGCTAAAAACAAATCGCCCAAGTTCCCTAAAAGTTCTCTTTGCGCATCTGCTGGAAAAGCAGCGTCCGAAATGGGTGGACCCTTCATTCAATATTCTCTTTACCTGTTAATCGGTTGAATAGAGAATTGTGGCCATTTAGCAATGACACAGTCAACTTATTGTATGCCAGGCTTATCGATTTGAAATTAATCATAATTGATGAAATATCCATAAGAGGCGCTCGTATGTTTAGCTCTGTTGATGCGAGAGTAAAACAAATTTTCAAAACAGACAGCCCCTTCGGTGTTATACCGATCATAGTGTTCTGTAATTTGAAGCAACTCTCACCTCTTGGAGATAGGTGGATATTCCCTCATAATCCCAATGATGCATACAGCACTTTAGTTTGTTCAGGCCTTTGCAATTGCATTAAACCATATGGCATCTGGTTCTATGACAAATGAGGACATATCACTCATTGAAACTTGAGTAGTTAATATCGAGGAAGTTCGCGATGATGCCATACATTTATTTTGGTCCCGTGAAAGAAACAAATGGTTTCCATGCCCTTAAGCTCAGTCGAATCCCAACTGAAGCTATTTTTTCAACTGGAAAAGACTCAAGTAAAGGAATTGGTATAAGTGAAAATGAGAATATTTTGGAAAAAAGTTAAACTTTTTACAACTTCTGAAACGCAGGGACTGCCCTATGAATTGACACTAAAAACCTCCGACAAATATATGATTACAGTGAATATAAACACGTGTGATGGCTTAGTTAATGGGGCAGTTGGACAACTTATGCCAATTGATTTCCATGGTTCTTTTACAACATTTGTGTGGATTAAATTTTTGAAACCTTCTGTTGATTTGATAGCACGATCAAAAAAGCATCATCCTCTAGAAAGTTTTTGGACACCAATTGAAAAAGTTCTAAAATCTTTTCAATATAAAAGAAATGAACAAATTTCAATTGAAAAAAATCAGTTTCCGGTTGTTTCGGCTGAGGGAATAACTATTCATAAAAGTCAGGGTGCCACATATAATAAAGTTGTATACAAAAGAGTATGACTCGACCCAGTCGATGTCGCTTGCAGTCGAGCTACTACTGCAGAACGTCTATTCATCATAGAAAACTTTATTCCTCCTATCGAATTTTCTGAATCGGATCCTGTATTTAAGGAACTGAAGGAATTAAACACAAATAAAGCTCTGACAAAAAGTTTCAGTTTTATGATTTCCCGAACATTAGGACATCAAATTTTATTCCATAATGTTCAGAGTCACCACGCTCACATTAATGATATAAAAAGCGACTGTTTGGTGCTATCTTCAGATATTTTATGTTTTGTAGAAACTTGGAGTTATCCTTGCGAAAGTTTTGATATACCAGGATTTACTCCAATTAACGAGCTGAGGATAGATAGCACGGAAACAACCAACAGAAATAAACGGGGCATTATAATATATGTAAAGCATAGTATTGCTTTCTCTATAGAATCAAAGGCTGTGAAGAAAATTTATTCAGGCCGCAAAGTTTTAGAAGCGGTTTTGTTTAAATGTTTCAATATTAATATTGTGGTTCTATATAGAAATTTCAGCTTTCTCTGTCAGACAATTAATTGTAGAACTTTAGGAAGTCCTTACTTCTGAGTTATGCAATCAAAATGTGCTACTTGTTGGAGATTTCAATAATTGTTTAGTGCCTACAGGGGCTACAATAGGAAATCTGCTCTACAAAAACATTTTAGTTCCTTGCTTGGTGTAGAATATTCAACTACACCTGACGGCACACAAATTTATTTGGGCATCAAACGTGGATCCTTCCCATGTTAATGCAATTACTTTTGAGACAGTACACATCTATCATGACAGTATTTGTCTGTGTTGTTATTTCAACTAAAGTTTTCAGACTTAGTGCAATAGTACTTAATTTTTTTTAAATATTATATATTTGAATTAGAATGGTATAGCAATTTTCACAGTAGTTTTTAAGACAATGTTAAGAAAAATATGTAAACAATCTAATTAAGAAAATTTAAATTATATATATTATTTGTTATTATATTAGACATTATTATATAAATATATGATAGAAATTAAATAGTATAAGGAGAAAAGATATATAATTTGGATATATGTATAAGAATCTCTATAAAAATGTATGTTTAATATTGCAAGTATATACAAATTAATATAATAATATAATTTTTAAAGTTGTTAATATTTATTATTTTTAAAGTAAACATGTATAATAATATAGATAAAATAAATAAAAAATATTATTCATTGTCAAAAAACGATCTCTTTTTATACTCCTCTATACAGTTGTAATTCATTCTATATAAAATCTGTTATAAGCGTATACAACATAACCCAAAAGTTATTACAATTTGCTCCAATTAATTTCCCTGTGAATGTAAATAACTGAGACAACAGTTCCTACTTCTAATTATTAAAATATATAAAGAAATCTCAAACGTTGTATCATTGGACTATGCGAGAGTATAAAATGTTCGGTTACATCCGAACTTAGCCCTTCCTTACTTGTTTATTTTTTGTTTTTTTAACTATAACTGTATATATGTGTGTAATTTTGCTTTTTTTAGTATAAATTTTTAGTGCCTTTCTCTTAACGAAGAATTCACTGCAATTCGTTCACACTCACCAGGTTCCGAAAAAGTTAAAAAAAAAACGGAAACTGACGCACTGTGTTTCCTACAAATGTATTTATTCGTTATAACGAATGTTATAAATTAATAATAGTTGGTTACATATATGTACATATTTTGTAACAGAAGTAACTGCGGCCGACCGAGGAAAAAAGGGCGAACATTATTTCCGTGCGATCGCTCTGTCGAAAAAGAGGCGCGTGTGTTTTGGTGCGTGGTATAATGATGTGGAATGTGAGTTGTAATATAATAGTAAATACGGCGTGTCAGTGTTGTGCGTCTGAATAATGTTATTTGCTAATGTGGAGTGTTGAGGTTCATTTAGCCAGGCTGGAATTGATATTTGCCGCCCCAACAAATTTATTGCAACCTCAAGGCGCTTTGTTGATAAGCGATGGTTTTTTGATCACAACGAACCGGCGTTTTTAGCTATGGGATAATTCGTAACTACCTACACTCATTTAACGATTGGAATTTGTTTGAATGAAAGCTTCTTAGATTTTCTAATTTCTTTTTGCATAATTTTGCAACTCTTTAGGAGCAAACACAAAAATATTTAACAGAAGACAGTTATACTCAATTTTAGGGGATATAATGAATATTTCGCTGAAGGATTTTAAAAGGACACAAACCACAGATTGAAGCGTTGTGGATGGAATTTATAATTGAATTCAATTCAATGGCCACTGCAATACTGTAGTAATAATCTGACATGCCTGCCATCAATACAACCAATCACTTCAAGTATACCAAATTCTATCAAGAAAAGCCGTATATCATTTTCAAGCATTTCCAATTCAGTCCGCTCTCAATAGAATATCTGAAACCTTTAAAAGTCAAATAACTACTTTTGATACAGGGCGTCTTTCTAATGAAACGTCTACATCTTTCTCAATGGTCATTTGGTAACGTCTTTTTGCTCCCTATTGCAGATAAAATGGAAGTCCGGATGTCTTAATATGAGAGTTTCCTTTATCGACAAACATTTAAATACAACCTTGCTTCCAAGATAATGTGCTACAAAGTTAAATAGTCAATTAAAGTTTTTAAACATTACATTAGCAACTTGAATTATCTCTGAAAAGCCTTTCTATAATCTTCTGCGACGCGAAGTCATTATTTTGAAAAGCTCTCACTGCAGCACTCATGTTTGTTGAAGAAAATTTAAATTTTTGGAAAATAAAATATTTACATATCAGTTGAAAATAAATGTCATTTGCTTCTAACAGCTGTTTCGATGTGAAATTCAATAATTGAAATCATTTCGGTTCATAAAAACGAAATCACATCAATTTCATTCGATTTCTGGAACATGCCTGATTTTCTCTTCCGCGGATATTTTGGACCATTCTTCCAGGTTGGTATTTTTCAACTTCTGCTTGCTGGTAATGATATAAGTGCGAATTATTCGCTCCAAGAGAGCCTACAAATGCTCTATAGGGTTGAGCTCAGGGAATTGTGGAGGCGTATGGTATGTTGAAGCATTATAAATAAGCCGAAGGAGCACAACGGCAACAGTGTGCTTTGGGTCGTTCTCCTGTTGAAAATAAAACTCTCTGGCAACCCCAATTTCACAGCACTTTCTTTCATATTTTGCTTCAACATATAAAACTCCACCGCCACCGTGTTTCACTGTCGAAGAAACATTGTGTACATCCCAAGTTGTGCTAGATTTTATCCAAACAACTGCCTGCCTTTTATTTCGAAAATGTATGTATGTGAAATATGCAGTATTTTTTTTCATCAGACCAGAGAACTGATTCCCAGAATGATATAGCCTTATTTATATGCTCATTGGCGAACGCTATAAGCTTTTCTTCGTGCAGGCTAGCTTTAAATCCACCTCTATACAAAATGGCTGGCTGTATCACTGCAAACTTGTTTTTATTTCTTTAACATATCCGCTATCTGCGCAGATTTAAGATGGGGATTACCAGTATCAGGAAAGGAATCTCTCCGAATTTCCATTATATGTCTCACAGATTGACAGATATTTTCGGTAAAAAGTCAACTATA
The DNA here is from genome assembly GCF_042242935.1 of Bactrocera oleae. Classification (NCBI taxonomy): domain Eukaryota; kingdom Metazoa; phylum Arthropoda; class Insecta; order Diptera; family Tephritidae; genus Bactrocera; species Bactrocera oleae. Next base: position 32,306,062 of record NC_091537.1, read on the forward strand.
GGCACTGTGGTCCACAAAGAATTCAATTCATTGTTCGACATTCATTGTTCGACGAAACTGATATACCTACATATTTGTCATAAACTCCGATGCTCGACCGATTTCAACCAAATTCAATAGGTAGCATTATTTTGACATTCCTATGTCGCAGTGCTAAAATCGGACTACAACCACGCCTACTTCTCATATTTCACAACTTTTAATTTTATCTGATTTTTCCAGTATAAAAAACAAGTACAAAATAAAACTTTGCACGAATACTTCCTTTGAAATGTGCCACCTTATGACTAAAAATTATCCAAATCGTAAAAGTACCAAATGTATGGACCCCAGTTCTTATTGCGAACTTTTTAGCGGATTTTTCGGTAAATAAGTAAAATATATCACAGAAACTCAGAGAGAATCCTTATCTGATAATTATATTCCCGTATGCTAAAACTGGATTGTATCGGATCAATAATTCCCTTAGTCCTCATATACCTAATAGAAAAATTTTCGAACATCCGGTTAACTTTATACCGCATATATCGGTCAATATGCAAGATATCTTAACAAAATTAATTGAACGTATGATTTTGGACATACTATAGTTTAATGCCAAAAATATGGGATATTGGCTACGAATTACTTAAAACCATATATACTACATATAATATAATGATATTCTAACAAACCCAACGCTGAATATGCGGTCAGTGTATGATTTTAATATTTATAAAAGTGCTTGAAAATATGTTCTTAGATATACTTGAGTAATGTCAAAAGTTCGTGAAATCAGCCCAGATCTTTATTGTCTCTAATGTACCCTATATTATGATTTCCGACTTCCCAACTGTCTTTACACCGTTTAGATTGGTCAAAATGTGTGATATTTTAATACATTTTTTTTTCTACGTTACCGGAATTGACTCGGATTTTATCCGGCCATGGGCTGTTATTTCGGCGATCTAACCCTGTTTGGATCGATAACTTCTAGATTAAGTTTGTCGTCATTGGAGCAACGCCTAGCAGCAGGGTTGCTCCGTATCCTCCTGAACCGTGCTGGCATTGAGTCCAACCCGGGCCCCGAGGAATTTTATTGCTGCGTTTGCACTAGAATTGCATGTATTGCACCTAACCGAGGTGGAGTTTGGATGCAGCCATTTTAAGACCTGTTCAGGCCTTAAGACACACAGGGAGTGGACCACGAGTTACGTGGCCCCATGCTGTCAACGCAATAATGCGACATCTACCTCAACGGCTGTGCAACCTGCACCATGTTCGCGCACTGCTCCGCCACTTCAGGCGAGTGGCCAAGATAGGACCTCCACGGCCCTAAGGAGCTCACACAGACAACTTGACTCCCAATCTGACCAATCCCCCCCCACTCTAACCGTCATTCAGCTCCAATCCTCGTGCGAGAGCCACCCAGCAACTCCTGGTTCCTCGCACAGTCTGTTCCGTGTGTCAGACCGCAATACGCCGAAATGTCACATCAGTCAAGTGCAATTCTTGTACTGGCTGGTGTCCTTTCTGTCGTGTTCCCCGGACACCCGCGACAAACGCGACTCCTACAGTTCAACTGCAACGGACTCCAGAGCAATCGATAGCTGCGGTCCAAGAAACCAAGTTAAACAGCCGCTCAGATCTTCTGAGTTGTGCAGGTTTCAACGTTTTACGTAAGGATCGCGAGCGAGATGGTGGAGGCCTAGCCTTCATATTGCACAACACCGTGCAATATCGTCTATTAGAAGTTGACATCGACCGCAGGGACACTACCCTTGAAAGTCAGGGTATAGCTGTCCGGTCAAGCGATATCGAGCTCGAAGTATTTATTATATACATCCCCCCAGTTAAATGTTACCCATAATTATCTCGATCGAGAAACCTCCCGACTTTATTTCTGTGGACAACCGCACTTTTGTTAACTTTAACAAAGCTAACTGGGTCGGCTTCACAGAATTTACCGAGAGCACCTTCAACGCACTACCCATTCCTAGGGACGTCATCGTTGGCGAGCGTCAATTCCACAAGGTAATCGCTGCGGCTACTGCTCGCTTCATTCCGGCTGGAAGAATCGCGGAACTCCGCCCTAATTTCCCAGCCGAAGCACGTGTACTAGCAAACGAGCGCGACACCTTACGCCATGCCGATCCCTGTGATCCCCGAATAAGGGATCTCAATTTGGTGATTCGGCAAATGGTAAACCATTATAAGCGGACAAAATGGATAGAGCACCTGAAGCCCTGCATCCTCTCAACCGGTGTAAGTAAGCTTTGGACTACTGTCAAAACCTTTTAAATCCGAGGAGACATGATGATCCAGTTGAAACTCAATTCGATGGCCATGCCTCCTCGGACCCGAAGAAGTGCGCGAGCTATTTAAGTCGGCAGTTTACACTGCAACCTTTGACTGACTAGGTCAAACGATGTGTTACCCGACGTCTGCGCAAAATGCCAAAAGACTGCACACTACTTACTTTCACCGATGGGGAGGTTCGGAGTGCCATCACAAAGGGCAAATCGTCCAAATCCATTGGCCCTGAAGGAATAAGCATGCTGATGCTAAAACATGTGTGAAGACACTTGAGGCCTTGTTACTCCCGACGTTCACTCACCACCTTAGCCTAGCAGAACAGCAGCATGGCTTCCGGAAAGTGCACAGCTCCACCACAGCACTTAGCGTCGTAAACACCCGGATAGTTCATGGCCTAAACCAGAAGCCACCCTGCGAGAGGACGATCCTCGTAGCGTTGGACTGGCGTTACACTAGACAGTCTTTGCTCCTTCACTCCTCACACGACCGCGATAACTGCCAAAGTAGTAGAGTCAAACCACCACCCATAGCAGACGTAGAGCTCGAGTTGCCTCGCGAAACCAGAGTGACCCTCGCGCAACTTCGTTCTGGATATTGTAGCAGGTTAAACTCCTACTTATCCAGAATAGACCCCGACATACCAAACACATGTCCTGCGTGCAATGAGTCTCGGCATGACACTAATCACCTCTTTGCATGCCCAACAAACCCCACTCATTTAACACCCTTTTCCCTATGGTCCGACCCCGTCGAAACAGCTCGTTTCCTGGGCCTACCGTTAGATGACCTCGACGACAACCAATCTGGAATTTATCACCCAAACGGGGACTAGGTTACCGTTACAACAACAACGTCATTTATGTCAGATATCTATTATTTGAATATCATTTTGATGTAATTTTCGCTGATGGAAAGTAAAATATAGTTATAAAACTAATTCAATCTATGAACAATCATATAAGTTAATAAGATACACATTTGATTGTGAACCATTCAGTTTCGTCTAACAATGAATGCGGAATTATTTCGCAACATTTTTTGTTATAAAAATTTGCCAGCACCTGAAAGTATTTCTCATGATTTGATTCTTGCAAGTTGCAAAAGTATGAAAAGTTCGGTTACACCCAAACTTAGCCCTTCCTTACTTGTTTGGAATAAAATTCCTGAAGGTATTTCCCGGCATTGATCCTTGCAAGTTGCAAGAGTATAAAATGTCCGGTTACACCTGAACTTAGCTCCTTCTTACTTGTACCATTTGTTTTTATCACGTAAAGTGGTCGATGCGCACTTGGATCTCCAAATGTTTTGTTTAGCTTCTGTAATATGACCGAACGCTGTTTTCCGATATTTATGGAAAAATACCACCAGTAAAGCACTTTGTATAGATCTCTGTAAAGCCTTTTGAATTTTGCTTCAGTGCAATCTTCAGAGCACGATTTGGGATGCCATCCAGGCTCAGTGCTTTGGCATTGCCGAGCACCAGAATTTAGTTATAAGCTCAATGTCTTTAACTATTAGTATAGTTATAGGCTCTAATTCTTCACAGTGAATCGGTCTTCTACAAATGCAGTATGTTGTGTTAGAAAAAGAGTTTCCACAACATTTTTCAGAAGAACTGGGCAGGTCGGTTCTTCTTCTTTGGGACCGCGTACCTCGGTCATGACCAGCTTATACGCCCTACCCCAAGGATTTTCATCTAGTTTGTTACAAAACTATTTGAATCATCTAGCTTCGTCTTTTTTATAGTTTTAGTTTGTTTTATGGCTTTTTTTAATGCGTTTGGTTTAAAGTCTCTCTCTGCGCAATTATTGAATCTCGTCATTCCACCAGTATGCTGGCTTTTGTTTGGGGCTTCATTTTTTTCGTATCATGGCGGCGGCACAGGCTCTGCTGATAAGCTGAATTAGCAGCTTAGATGTTAGACTGATGATTTGTGTCTTTTGATTTCTTCAACACGAGTTTGAATAAATCTACATCAGTGGTGTCTTCTTTGCACCCTTTAGCGTGTATCATTATGAGTTTTATTAATGTAACTCACATACCATCACAAATATATAAGGAGTAAAATCAACGAGATGATCAAATGAAAATCATGATATTAGTTATAGGATAAGTTTTCACGTGATTTTATCAATTTTAGGCACAACGATGCATCGTTGTTAGAAACACGACTTCTCAATTTTATTAAGATAAATTACATATTTGCCGATATATGCGGTATAACGTCACTTGGAAATTCGAAATATTTCAGTTAGGTACATGGGGTCTAAGGAAGTTACTAATCCGATTCTACCCATTTTTGACGTAAGAGCATAATATTATCAGAAAAGGATTCTCTCTCGTAATAGAAACTGTGAGGCTTAAATATTTTTAGTCCGCTTTGGACAATCGGTCAAGTGGGTTCCGAGATACATATGTGTTTTCACTTCAATGTGGGGCGGTGCCACTCCTAGCATGTAAATCTTTTTGTCTCGGAAGCGTTTATTTATACATTTATCACATTTTTAGTAGTTTTTAACCAGACCGTTAATTGGGGAGTGGGTGCGGTTATAATCCGGAAGCGATGTCAAAAATATATGCCTTCAGTAAATTTAGATATTATAGTTTCAATGATTTAGGAGCTATGTACAGTAAATGTATTGGAGGGCGGAACCAAGCCATTTTTTTAAAAGATTTTCAAACCACTGGTGGCCTTTGCCACCGTAATCCTCTGCACCAAATTACAGTTTTGTATCTTAATAATGTGCTTAGTTATGACACTTTATAAATTTGCGTTTAATGGCGTTTTGTGGGCGTGGCAGTGGCCCTATTACGCTCTTCGGATACCAACCCTCCTTGGCCGCCAAGAAACATTTGTACCAAGTTTCAGCAAGATATTGCAATTTTTACTCAAGTTGCACGGACGAGCAGTCACTTATAATTCGACTCGTCTCGATTATTTATATATATTTGCATATATATCCGTATATCTATCTCGAAAAGTTTTAGGTGGTACAAACAACCGTTAGATGAACAAAACTTTTATACTCTGTAAGAACATGTTGCAAGAGTATAAAGGTATGTATGGGTATATTTTCAAAAATTTTGAAACACGAAGAAATCCAATTTGCGCTATCATAATTACGGCTTACAGTATCTAAGGAAAAATTATAAAAAAAAAATTTTATATTTGCCCACCCTAATGTATACAATATAAATATTGGGAATGTAAAAAGTTCGTTCGGGTTTTATCTTAGAGATGACGTTATTGTCCATAGTACTAGTGTTATGTACCGCATCATGTCATACTATACAGCTGTGAAAACGTGTTTACTTGCGCTAAAAGTTTGTCTTTGACAGTTTTTTGATTGATTAACTCAGTATGTTGTGAGCGCTTGTCAAAGATGGACGCCAGCAAAGAGAAAAGTCGCTATATTTTACAAATTTTCTTCGATCAAGGCGAAAAAGCAGCCAAAGCGGCTGAAAACATTAATTTAGTTTATGGGCCCGATACTGCAAACGAACGTGTAGCACAAAAGTGGTTTGCTAGGTTCCGTTCCGGTAATTTCGATGTCAAAGATGCACCACGCGTCGGGAGGCCTGTCGTCGAAAATTGCGATAAAATCATGGAAATAGTAGAAACAGACCGTCACGTGAGCACTTATTTAATTGCTGAAGAACTAAAGATAAGCCAGAAAACCGTTTGGAACTATTTGCATAACCTTGGATTCCAAAAGAAGCTCGATGTTTGGGTGCGACACGAACTAACGCAAAAAAACATGATGGACCGAATTTCATCTGCGAATCCCTGCTGAATCGCAACAAAATCGACCCGTTTCTGAAGCGGATTGTGACTGGTGATGAAAAATGGGTCATTTACGACAACATCGAGCGCAAACGGTCGTGGTCAAAGCTCGGGGAAGCGGCTGAGACGGTGGCCAAGACCGATTGACGGCCAGGAAGATTTTGCTGTGTGTTTGGTGGGATTGGCAAGGAATCATCTACTACGAGCTGCTTCCCTATGGCCAAACGCTCAATTCGGCCCTCTACTGCCAACAACTGGACTGCTTGAACGCAGCACTCATCCAGAAGAGACCATCTTTGATCAACAGAGGCCGTATTGTGTTCCATCAGGACAACCAGAAGCTCCGGGAGCTCGGATTGGAGGTCCTAATGCACCCACCTTATAGTCCGGAGCTGGCATCAAGTGATTACCATCTTTTCCTGTTAATGGCGAACGCGCTTAATGGTGAGAAGTTGGCCTCAAGAGGGGCCTGTGAAAATTGGCTCTCTGAGTTTTTTGCCAATAGGGACGCAGCCTTCTACAAGAGGGGTATAATGAAGTTGGCAACAAGTTTACGAACAAAACGGCGCATATTTGACTGAAATCGGACAAATGTACACAAAGTTATTATCTTCTGAAAAATCATCGAACGAACTTTTTACTTGACCTAAATGAATTACAAAACTTGTCAGCTCACCCACATTTTAATTTCACAAACAATTTTGTAGGGTTAAATACACTATGGGAAAGAAATTATTTTTGTACATTACAGCACTTCCGGGTGGGTAAATGGATACAAGAACAAATTGAAATTTTGGCATAAAGCGCAGACTTGAAATGACGTGGGATGACAGCGCGAGGCCATGCAAATGTACACTTGTACAAGTGAGCAAAAGATGTGCAAATAAAACTTTGGTGCTTAATATGGAAAAGGTTATTTGCTAACTAAAATAATATTATCATTATACAAACTGTAACGGACTAGCCGCAATGCAAATACTGAAGCAAATTCTCAACACAGCTGAAGCTATTTCAAGTATTTACAAATATTATATTTAGGAACCGAAAAACGCTAAATATGAGAAGCAGTTGTACTCAACCAGCATGAAAATTTTCAAAATTAAAGATATTGTATAAAACAAGTAAGGAAGGGCTAAGTTCGGGTATAATCAAACATTTTATACTCTCGCTATTTGCAAAGATCATAGTCGTGGAAATACTTTCTGTTCAAAACTTTTATTTGGTGAAGTGCATCAAAATATGGAAAGGGATTAGTGGTTTATAACTTTTTAAAAAATGACATTACCCCTTTTGAATTTTATGTATTTACATTATTGTATATCACAAGCCACTAAAGCTAAATCAACCAAACTCGCTGTGTGAAAATGGGTGAAATCAGATTGTAACCACACCGGATCTCAAATAACGGTTATGTTGTATTTATAACTAAATAAAAACGCCAAAATCACTTAAATTTCACATCCAAGGTTGTTCGGCAGGGCATTAGATTCGGCATTCATTGGAATCGCAGCAAACAGGGAATTGTTGCCGTTGCACTGCCCGTGTTTATATGAAATCTTATAACCTGAGAACTACTCAACCAATTTCATCTAAGTTTTCTACATTATATACCATAAAAAAGGGCGAAATTGAACTACAACCACGCATACTTCCCATATGCCACAATATTTTGTTCAACTTTCACTTTACTGCTTATAAATCAAGCACCAACAAAGTTATCGAAATAAAATCTTGCATAAATATTGCTTTTAAGATAAAAATACGTCGAAATCGGATCATGAGTTTTTACATATACTTCCTTTTACTTTTTGCTGAAAATATCGATCAATCTGTCAAATATATTATTAAAATTTCAAGAGAATCTTTTCCAGATAAAAATAAAATTATAGTTTAGTAATGCACCAAATCATTCAGCGAATTTCCGTAGCTTCTATATAATAAATTTCTTTGTTCTAGCTAATAACTATCTGCATAAAATTGCGTAAAAACATGTCTACAGTATACTTGAGTAATCTCAAAAACTAATAAAAATCAATCCAGACTTACCTACTTCTAGCACCAATATACCCTATGCAGTGAGTTCCGACTTTTCATCAGAATGTAAACCGTTATGATTGACAAATGTCTATGTTTTCCTAAATGTATTTAGCGTTGGAAATGAATTGGTCTATACCTTGATCTAAACCTCATATCCCTAATATACTACGATCTTTTAATCGATGTTTTTCTTATATACGTAGTATGTATATTAAATTTAGCCTCGTTGGCTGTGTTTATTTGGTATATTTTAATACTTAATACTGAAACTAAACGAATTTAAGATGTAACGACGATAAGATATATTATAATATAGGTTAAAAGTCGATTTCAATTCATTCACGTTTTCGTTGAAATATAAATGTTAAATTCGTCCGCAACATTTTATAATATCTTTGATCTTTGTATATTGCGAGAGTATAAAATATTCCGCACTTATCCTTTCATTACTTATTATTACTATATTTTATTACATTTATTACTCAAGTATACTCGAAAATATCTGTCCACGCAATTTTATAAATATATCATATTTGATACACTTACCGACATATTGGGCATAAAGTTTACTGGAGTAATAAATAGTATAGTATATGGGAGCAGATGTTATTCGTTGACCGATTCCACAGGTTTTCAGCATTAAACTATACTTGTATTATATCCAATATAATATGTGCACTTAATTTTCCTTAGATATGTTACATACTGACCAATATAAACGGTATAAAGTCACCCGAAAGGTACATTTTTATCGGGAAAAGTTTCACTTTGAATTTAAGGAATATATTATATTTGAGAAACTAACCATTTTTAGTAAAAAGTCATAGGTACTGGGGTCCACATATTAGGTATATAAAAACTTGAGCAGTTGTGGTCTCAATTCCACAATTTTAAGACGTGAGATACCGTACCCCAAAGCATTAGCAAGATAGTGGTTCCAGAGATATAGGATTTTACTCCCAACCATCTTGCCTGTGAAATGTAATCCGCCTGACGTATTTGTATGTGTTTTGTTATCACAGCTTACAGAATAGCCGTTATATTGGAAGAAGACGAAGTTATCATTTATAGCTACTAGGCATTTGGACCACGCCCCTTTTAAACAAATATTAAAACACTGCAATATCAGCCTCCGGAGAGTGCACACGTTTGCAAACTTTCATCAAGATATCTATCGGCTTTCACGGATAGATAGGCAGTCGGAATTCAACTCGTCTTCTCATTATTTATATACAAGTACATGTGTATATAACGCTATATCTATCGCGATTAGTTTTAGGTGTTACAAACAACCGTTAGATGAATAAAACTATAATACTCCGTATCAACATTTTGCTATATATATTTAATGTTCAAATTATGTCAACTTTAGCCCAACTAATTGACGCAACAGCGATTCCGTTGCTCTTGATTAAGACTCTTTCCAACTATACGAACAGAAGTTAACTTTAAAGCTATTCACTGATGGCTCTAATTGGTTAGTCGAGAAAAAGACGCACGAGAAGCTAGGCAATTACTTCCCCAAACTTCCTATGCTACCACACTGCGTTAGCGGAGTTGTGGCCGTTGTAAATTCTAATGTTTTGCACTGCTAATTAGGTTGACGCTCATATTGCATTACAAATCCTCCTTGTGTCTAGCAAAATGTTGCATAGAGTATAATAACTTTGTCCGCATATGTGTTAATTGGAACAATGTAAAATAAACGAGATAGACATGGAGTCGAATACGTTGCATATCAAAATGTTCAGAATAAAAAGATAATTCGATTTGGTTCTACCTTTTGCTTAATTCGCACACATATGTGTTTTCTTTATATGACAAACATTTCTTTATAAACTTACTGAAATACTATACTATTATATATATTACACTCTTTAGGTATACCTCCACAAATTATGAAATTGGCCTATTTTTGGTTTTGCCCGAACTTATCCCTTTCTTACTTGCATTTCTCTAATTCTATTTGCTTCGAAATTTAAATACGTGCCGTTGTCGTATAACAGGAACCAAACAGAAATTTTAATAAGTTTTGCCTACCTGTCTGCTTCTACGCATATCACGCAGAAAAAAATATAGTTTTTATCAATATATTGCTAGAGATTCAATCAAAAATATGGCGCCCACTTAACCGCATTAAACTATTTTATTCCAACAATAAGATGCACACGCGCAAAAATAAGAAGCATTAATAAGCATAAATTATTGCAATTGTATGACACGTCCGAAGTCAACAACAATTACATCTTACAAACTCCTTACAACTCGGCTCTTCTTTACCTAAATCTTCCCTGATTTCGTCGATTAATTTCAGAGCAGGATATTTCCTGCACCATGTTTTCATATTATCAGGAGCGTATATTAAACAAAATTTCTTGTTTGTTTGGTTTTTCTCTAGAGGATAGCATAGTATTGTCGGGGACTGCTGTGAGTAATTAATTAGTTACTATGTCTGACAGCGGGAAGTTTAAAGCAAGTTCATTCGGACTAATACCTGTAGTAGGTTAGGTTAGATTAGTCCGGTAGGTTAATGGGAAACGCATATACCAGTTTTGATCCTTGGCGATACCAGGTGGAGTTCAGTTACGAAGGCCATGCGGAGTAGTCGCCCTTTAGAATGCCTGCGCTAGATGAGCATTTCAATAGACTTTGTGGCCTCACAATCGATACCTCTTCCAATGTAGGACAAGTGCACAAGAGATGCTCTATTGTTTCCGTTATGTATTGCCCTTGACATTTTCTGCAGTCTTCTCGATTTGTTAGCTCCATTCTGCAGGCGTTTGCCACCACCAAACAGTGACCAGTGACTATTCCGATCAATCTCTTACAGTCCTTTTTATCGAGTGCCAGTAGGAATTTAGTATATTTCCGATCTACCTTTTTACACATGACTTTGCAGTATTACTCCCAGGTAGATTGTTCCATCGCGTTTTAATTTTCCTTGCCGTGCTTCTGTCCAGATCGTCGTATAAACAATGTATGTGTTTTCCAATGTTGATCACGTTTTCGAGTGCCAACCGTACACCCCTTTTTTGCCATCTCGTCCAACATCTCATTGCCCTCGATGCCTTTGTGACGTGGCAGCCAGTAGAAGTGAAGTCGCCTACTTCTGGCGACACTCTCTGCTGTTGCCCTGCTTTCCAAGACACTTCTGGCCGACATACGAAACGAGGTTAAAACCTTGATTGCTGCTTGGCTGTCCACGTAAATGTTGACTCTGGAGTTATTTGCTGATGCATTAGAGGCTAGCCCTGCGGCTATCCCAATAGCGAAGACCTCTGCTTGAAATATACTGTCGCGTGCGGCAGCTGAAAAGTATGCATTATGCCTAACTCTGAACGGAAAATCCCTGCACCAACTCCATCCTCGATTTGCGAGCCATCCGTATAAATGTTTAATGTGTTGCGTGGAACTAACATGTTTTTACATCATCCATCTCTTTCTATGTTTACTCTGTACCTTCTTTCTCAATTGAAAATTGGGATCATGTAGTCGGTATTTGTCAAACCGCCCTTACCCACCGAGCCATGCCCGAGGGTCCTATAGAAAATTCTCCTGCAACCAGTAGTCACCCTGCGCTTAAGATGGCTCTGACCAAAATAGGATGTAATCCCATATGATCCAAATGAATGCGATGAAATGAATTTGCCTTGATCGATACAAAATGGTCATGGCAGAACTGTACAATGCGCAAGCCTACCCCTTTTGAAACCAAAAATTGTATACATTTTTTACATGATTTGGTTCATTATGAACTGAAAAGTAGCTGGTACATTCACTAGACCAAAAGGCATACTGTTAAATTCAAAGTGATTATAATGTGTAGATGTCACGAATGCGGTACATTGCTTTCAATAAATCCAATCTGTTGATAAACGCTTCTGAGATAAAGTGTATAAAAATATTTATTACCCGCGAGTTGTACGAATTGATATTCCATGTTGGGCATGGGAAATGGTGGTTTTACTGTAATTTTGCTGTTAGCGACAAGTCCGCCCGTCTGGCTGTGTGCGCAAGCTGTAACTTGAGTAAAAAAGTATTCCTTGGTCAAATCGAAAATACGAGTTCGAACATCCATTGCCAGAAACGCCATTAATCGAAAACGTATAAAGGGCCATAACCAAGCCAGACATTTTTTTTATTACAAAGATTTTTAAAACGATAACAATGTTTAATAGCACTACAACTAGTTTAATAAACTAATGAGCAGTTTGGTTTTATGAGCATACAGAGATAACAAAGAAATTCTTAATTCCTTGGTATTCTAACTACCACCTAAATTATGTGGGTTTTTTCGACATAAACGACTAGAGAGACATGTGTCTAACAGGAGATTTCTCGTTTCCTTATTCACAAGTTCATTAAGTCTTTTGTAGTTCTGCCTGAAATCTTATTATTTTCGGCGACCGTATTTACTTTTAGGTCATGATGAATATAAGCATTTCTAATGTACCAGGGAGCCTTAACAATATCTCTTAACACCTTATTTAGGAAACAAAAGTCAAGTGAAAGTTTTCATGTTTTTCTTTTTGTGTATGGTTCTTCATTAAACACAAAATAATACGTTATGAAGAATTTTTTAAAGCGATTAAGAAGGTGACTCTGAATTTTTTTAAGAAAGATGTTTGTATTTTTTTGTATACTTTCGCAACATGATGCTACAGAGTATAATAGTTTTGTTCACCTAACGGTTGTTTGTATCACCTAAAACTAATTGAGTTATATATAGGGTTATGTAAGTTAACAATAGTTAACTAAGTCAGTCTTTGAACTGCCAAAATTGCAACCTATGCAGTTTGGATTTCTGAATGACCGACAGCCGCAATTCAACACCTTGCAGTAGCCACCGACCGTGTGACCGGCGGATGTAACGCAATGCCTTACACAAGCTTAGGCGTCAGCAGAAACTTAGAAAAGCAGCGTCAATGGCAGTAGCGGCGATAGTAATAGTAGGTTATAAATAAGAGAAATGTAATTTTAATAAAACAGTTTAAGAACGGAACTCAACTTGTGTTTATTTAAAATAACATAATTCCGTGGTAGTCGACAACACCGTCGCTATCGCATAATCGGAATATTATTTAAATAGATAGTGGGTAGTCGACAACACCGGCGCTACCAATCACAACGCACATAAATATTCAAACTACTTATAGTAAAAGTAGTGATAATAAATAAATAACTATTATTTAAATACTTCGTGGTAGTCGACAACACCGTCGCTACCGAATAAAGGAACAGTAAAACTGATAATAAAAATATAACTTGTATATATAAATAATCAGGATGAACAGAGAAGTTGAAATCCGGGTGACTGTCTGTCCGTCCGTCCGTCCGTCAGTGCAAGTTGTAACTTGAGTAAAAATTGAGATATCTAGCATTAGGAAGGGGCATCTGCGGTTAAAATTTGTTTTTAAAAGTGGACGTGGTTCCGACCATAATAGGTTTAATGTGCATATCTTCCAAACTGCTAAAGCTATAATAACAAAATTCACTGAGAACAAATGCTTTTAGCACCTCTATCTATGGTGTGAAATCGGGTGACAACCCTGCCCACTCCCCATATAACGATACTGTTAAAAACTACTAAAAGCGCGATAAATCAAACACAAAACTTGCCAGAGTCATTAAATTTTAACACAGTATGAGCTGACTTTATAGGAACCGCGTTCGAAATTAGACAATGGGCGTGGCATCGCCCACATTTAAGTGAAAGCCCATATCTTAGGATCTGCTTAACTGATTTCAACCAAATTCAGTACATAATATTGCTCTTATATTTCTATGCTATAGTGTGAAAATGGGCGAAATCGGATTACAACTACGCTTCTCTCCCATATAACACCATTTTAAATTTCTTCTGATTTTTTCACTTTCCAGTATACAAATCAAACAACAATGATTTAATCGGGGTAAAACTTTGCGTGAATAATACGTTTAAAGTATGCCCACCTTGTGACCAAAAACTGTCTAAATCGAACCAAAATTCTTCACGCCCCTAGGTACTGAATATGTGGACTCCAGTGCCTATATTTGACTTTTTACCGAAAATATTGGTCAACCTAGAACAAGGCGGCAAGATCCACAAAGAAATCTAAAAGGAGTATACCATTTACATTTTGCGAGAGTATAAAATGTTCGGTTACATCCGAACTTAGCCCTACCTTACTTGTTAAACATTGTGTTTTGCAAAAATTAGTAAAAGCAATTGAAGGAGCAATTCACTCACAACCGTACTGAATATAAGCGAAATCGGAGTGTTAAGAAAATAAATATTTTCCAAAATATTAATAGTAAAAACTCTCAAAATTTTTCGAATTGCGAAAAACCGTCGAAGTTGTGTGCTTTATTTATCGTTTGGAACCAAAAAAAGGTTGTTGTACGATAAAAACTCGACCATAAAAAAGCAATCACATTTGGTAGATTTTGTCTCTTTTATGCTTCTATAATTGTCGGAACCTTATAATTGAGCACCATATGACCATATCGGCTTGATAATTTGTTTATGTACTAGAGATGGAAAACTGTCGATGTGTGGAATTGAGTGGTTCGGCACTCAATAATTTCGATAGTTTAAAAAACTACTATCGGTAGTACCGATAGTTTTTCCTATTGAAATCTTCTTACTTTTCTCTGGTTTGATTTAAGAGACCTTGGCTTTGTACACTTCATTTTTATGAAATAAACTTTGGATTTATTTATAAAACAAAGCATGAACAATAAGGAAAGACATAAAAAAATTAATAATATTCCATATATAATTTTTCATGTTACCATATTAACTGCTCTGAGAGCTATAACTCGTCAGATCAAAAGGTACATTTTTTTATAAACTTACTACATGTAATATGAGATTAAGTAATTTATACTTAAAATGTGTTTACGTTGAGTCAAAAATTCTGATTATGTATGAATAAGAGGGGTTATGTGCAGCCGACATTTCTAAACATGAGAAATGCATACCTAATTGTAAATATTTCTGTAACATTCCATCTACTAACTTATCTAATTAAAGCGTAAAAAAAAGTTACATTTAATAACGTGAATATTATTTTAATTTTCTTTGATTTTAAGTGCTACCATGTTATCCAAAATTAAACTTCACTTCTGATTTTACTAGACTATACCAATATGTAGCTATTTATATAAAGTGAAATTTGCAATTTTATGAAAATTTTTGGTAGGTCTAGTTAAGGCATAAGCCATCGATAGTCAAAATCAACTATCGATAGTGATACGAAAATAAAACTATCGATAACATCGATTGTTTGGCAGCTCTATTATATACGAGTAATTTTTAATAGGTCTAGTTAAGGCATAAACCATCGATAGTCAAAATCAACTCCCGATAGCGATACGAAAATAAAACTATCGATACTATCGATTGTCCCATGATTGTTTTTCAGCTATATTATATACGAGTAATTTGATATGTATGCAGAGGATTGACTTTCGTTCATTTATCCATTTCATTTTTGCAAATTTCAGGTTAAGTACAATTATTTTCATCTTAATGTACTCTTTCCAGCGTAATTTAGCATCGGGCGTATTGCCAGGATATTTGGCAGTATTGGCACATGGTATACAAACATTAAAAGACTTATAGGTTGATAAGTGATTTTTTTGTTCCTAAAATTCACATGAACCGACTTGCTAAGTTTAGTATTATTCTCCATTTCTTCGTCCAAGTAACTCCATGAATGCATATTGCAGATATTGCGCAGCTTTTTATACTGTGTTTTCGACGCATAAAATTGCCGTGTCATCAGTAGTCTTAATATTTGGTGCTAACGATAAGTCTCTAGTATACAGAATATACAATAGTAGTCTAAAACACTTCCTTGCGGTACGCCTGCTTCAATTTCATTTAGTTTGGAAAATTCACTCCTTTGTTTTATACGGAAGAATATCGTGGTGATATATGATTCCAAAAGAGGACAATATTCAACCGGGAAACATAATTTACACTTTATCGATCGCCTATGCTCCTCCAACGATTATTTTATTTAGATTTTATTCTATGAATTTGTTCTCTTGTTGAATGCTTCTTTCTGAAACCGAACTGGTGTAATGGAATTATCTGCTTTTCATCGATAACTGGTGTAATGGAATTATCTGCTTTTCATCGATGATAGGTTTTAACCTTTGCAGAATTATTTTCTTAAAAAGTTTTGAGATTTTTTGAAAAAAATTTCTATATGAGGATCCATTCCCGGTTTAGGAACCATGACACTTGCAGCAACTTTCCAAACACTTGGAAAATGTGCCTTTAAGCCTTTCAATTTCATTTTTAAGTTCACGAATGAAGATTTGTGGGATCCTTGTATGATCGAAAAGTTTCAACTAGGTGTGTTGCGAATGCATTTCCTTTATGGCAATCACTTCTAGCCCATGCACTACTGTTAATTTTTAATGGCGCAACGTGGCATGTTGGACTATCAGTTGATATTGACTCATTCTTAACATGGGTGATTTGTTGCCACTTTCGTCTTAACTTTCCTTTCCTGGTTAGGAGAATTTTCATTTCTTTAGGGTAATTTGGACCTATAACTTTCCGCTTTATAACATTTCTTTTGTAAATTTGTCAACTTCTAGCTCTAGTTGCTCAATTGTTGTGATTTGTGGACAATTTATTTTAGTCCGAAGTACTTGTTTGATGAAGCCCAGTCCGTCTTTTTATGGTACATCTACAAATTTAGTTCTTTTTTAATGACTGTTTCACTAAGTGCTAAATATTTTGATTAGTGATCAGAGCTTGGATCTGGTCACCTTGTATTTCGATGAAATTTCGTGACAATTTCTTAGTTTCTGTTTCCTGAGCCTGGAATAATTCTCGTCCTTTTGAGGTCGTTAGGCGTGATCCCCAGTAGACATGATTGGCATTAAAGTCGCCACCCATAATAAATTTGTGGATGTGCATATTGAAAAGCTCAAAAGTTTATGTTCAAGTTTATATTCATCAAATTGCCATAATTGAGAGGGATTGCTTAATTTTTTTAGTGTAATAGTTGTGGTTTGAATATTAATATTGTTTTTAACTATAACAACAGTCACTTGTTTGATAAACATCGTAGCTTTTGAAAATAATGTGGCTGTGCCTCGTAAAAAGAGTTTCGCATATTAGACATATATCTATTTTCTCTACTTCCAAAATAATTTGAAGTTCTTCTTGGTGCTTTAATAATCCGTTCACGTCCCACCCGGAGAGCACCATCCATACCTTAAATTTCGCTTAATTTTTATTTTTTCTAGGTTATCTAATCGAATGCAGAAGTCGAAATTGAATTTTTCTGGTTTATTTAACATCTCAAGAATTTGAGTCGATAGATCTTCAGTCAACCTAGTGTTTTTTGCGTTAATTACTTATGAGTTACTTTTCACAACTTCAGAAAAAGTGAGCTTACTCATATATCCTCGATGCGGGCTGTTGACATCATTTTTATTGACGGTAAATGGATTATTTGATGTGCTGGACAAATCTGTAGATATTTTTTGTTTCTTCAATGCTTTGAAGCTCCTTGGCGACAATACATCCTCTGTAGTTTGCCGGATGGCTTTCACTATAGTTACAGCATTATGGTTTTTCGGAAATTGGTTTCTGGCACTCGATCGTTTTGTGCTTACCACTGAAGAATTTGTTTAATTTTATAAATTTTCTTGACGTCTTAGTTAAAATCAAAAGTAGCTAGAAATATGTTTAATGGCCCCAATAGTTTCCACTTGAGCTTGTTTAGGACATTCAGAACATTAAATCATTGTTCCCCTAAATCAGCGGCAATTGCACAAGTACTACACGAATGATGAATATAACCTTTATAGACAGTTGTTTGTCTTCATAGAAATACTAAGATGCTCCTAATGCAATCAACATTTTTGTCACCGATCTATAGTCATCAGTTGATGTGACACGTACTTTATGAAAGACGTTATTTAAAAGGTTAAGAAATGCACTTTTAACAATATGTTTAATTTGGTTATTCAGTTCTTGATGTAATGGAGGATCCGTTTCATAAATCGGTTTATGATTGTTTGCTTTTCCACTCGTTTTCCCGAGCCAATTCCTCTTCAACAGTTTCGAACGGTGGTTTATTGTCATTATTAACAAGTGGGCTCTTATTTTGCTCTTAAAGCTTTTGATTTTCAGCTTTTATTTGTTGGCATATGTTATCTAATTGTTTCAATTTAGTTTTTAACTGGTCTATTTCAGACACTATTTTTTCCGATTGGCTTGGTGTTTCCTGACCCTCCAGGTGGCGGAATGCGAATCATGATACAGCTGTATCTTAGATTACATTAAATGTTTACAGTTCTTTTGGATTTCCAATGACAATTTTCAGGTAGGATTTTAAGATTAACAAGTAAGGAAGGGCTAAGTTCGGATGTAACCGAACATTTTATACTCTCGCAAAGTCAAATGGTATACTCGTTTGAGATTTCTTTGTTGATTGGCTGATATTTTCGGTAGAAGGTCAACTATAGGCACTGGGGTCCCCATATTTAGTACTTAGGGGCTTGAACAGTTTTGGTTCGATTTAGACAATTTTTGGTCACAAGTTGGCATACTTTAAACGTATTATTCACGCAAAGTTTTACCGCGATATAATCATTGTTGCTTGATATGCATAGTGGAAAGTGAAAGAATCAGATGGAATTGATCCATTTTCGCACTATAACATAGAAATATGAAAAGAACGTTATGCACCGAATTTGGTTCAAATCGGTTAAGCAGATCCCAAGATATGGGTATTCACCTAAAAGTGGGCTGTGCCACGCCCACTGTCTAATTTTGAACGCGGTTCCTATAAAGTCATCTCATACGATCCCTGTGTTTGATTTATCGCGCTTTTAGTAGTTTTTAACAGTACCGTTATATGGGGAGTATATAGATAGAGGTGCTAAAAGCATTTGTTCTCAGTGAATTTTGTTATTATAGCTTTAGCGGTTTAGGAGATATGCACATTAAACCTATTAGAGGCGGGACCACGCCCACAAAAAATTTTAACTGAAGATGCCCCTCCCTAATGTGATCCTGTGTACCAAATAACAGTCTTGTATCTTATTGCGGAGCTTAGTTATGGCAATTTATTTGTCTCTGATTAATGACGTTTTGTGGGCGTGGCAGTGGTCCGATTACGCCCATCTGCAATACCAACCGTCTCACGGTACCAAGAAACATGTTTACCAAGTTTCATAAAGATATCTCAATTTTTACTCAAGGTACAGCTTGCACGGACACACAGATGGATGAACGGACAGGCAGTCACCCGGATTTCAACTCGTCTCTTCATCCTGATCATTTATATATATATAACCATATATCTAACTCGATTAGTTTTAGGTGATACAAACAACCGTTAGGTGAACAAAACTATTATACTCGGTAGCAACAGATTGCGAGAGTATAAAAACTAATGGCAACCGTGCCTTTCAAATAGCTATGGCAAATACATTTTTTGTGATATACTTTTAAGGTGCTATAGTTTACAATGGCATTAATAAGCTGAAATGAAATAAAATACAATAAATAAGTTTGCCTTATTGTACAGAAACTTTTTTGGAGGTCAAAGGCCCAGGGATGGTGAGTCCGACTTTAGCAATTGTTGATGAAATTTGTAATTTGAGGACAGCTGTTTCTCTGCGCCTTCAACTGCACTTCTTCTTATTCTATTCTACTTAGGTAACAAATATTCACCTGGTGTATAGCGCGCAGCAATTTACTTCGTTTAGCCAGAAATGAAGATTCGAAACTGTAATTTGGTACAAGAAGGGACATATGTGGTTTTAAATTTAAATTAAAAAGTGGACGTGGCCCCGCCTCTTTATAGGTTTATTTTGTATATCTCCCAAACCATTCAAGCTCCATCACCCAAATTTGCCCAGAACAAATCCTTTTAATAGCTTTTACGAGTCGAAAAATAGACGAAATCGGATTATAACCCCGCTCTCTTTCCATTTAACTAAATGCGTCAGAAACATTAAATTTTACATCCAGAATGACACAATAGGGCTTTATAGGAGCCGGTACTAAAATTTGGTAACATTGTGGAACCCCCCCTTTAGATGAAATCAAAGATCTCCGGACCTACTCAACCAATTTCAATCAAATTCTGTGGGTAACATTATGCTGACATTCCTCAGATACAGTGCAAAATTGGATTACAACCACGCAAGCTTCACAATAAACCAAATTTATATTCCATCCGATCCTTCCACTTTCCAGTATACATATAAATCAAAGACCAAAAAATATATCGGGATAAAATTTTGCAGAAATAGTACCATTGCGTAGTTTCCTGCGGCCGTAACGGATTTTTGACCTTTGGCTTGACACGGACATAGCTTGGACTATTAGATACATCGGATGTATTCTGTCACCCTGCATAAATAGCTGATGGGTTAACGCTAAGACTGTCTCCGCCCCGTTAAAACCATGGCAGGTCTCGGAGTACAATCGCCTCCCGTCATCATTAAGTTGGTGTGGCAAGTGTAAGTTACAATGACTCTTTCTTTACGCTGGTCGGCTCTGAACGTCAACTCTCAACCCTCGCCATGGCCTCGGAACTGAAATAATCTTGGAACCATATAAGGGGACTACCTTTCCGGGAGGTGGATAGCGGCTATAAGTGGGGCCCAAAAAACATGAATAGCGACAAAAAAGTAAATAAGGACGAAGAAGAAAGCAGGCTGAAATCGACCTCGGCTAATCTGGACGGTTCCTCGGGAGGGATGCCCTTCACGTAGGGAGACGAAATCGTCCCCGAGAAGGTGAAGGCTATTCCGGGGGAGCATGGCTTAGAAGGGGCGCATGCGCGAGGCGTAGCGCCAACACTACTAGAGGAACCTCTACTAAATTCATGTTGAGCACGGGGTCCCTAGCGAACGTTAAGGACCCTATGAGGAAGCGCGTGAACGCAGCTAAAAAGCTGCAGTCAGACCGTTGGTTAACTGATTTTGTTAAGATTTTGAAGCGCTACGATGGCAAGCGGGCTGAGTGTGCCAAAAAGGGCATCTCTGGATTAAGGACAAAGAGCCACAAGCTCTTGGCGACAAGCAACACAGGTATACCCAGCGCCTGCTTGTTGGTCACAAATGAACTTAACGATGTCTCAGACTATATGCCCCATGACGACTACCTCCGGACCTGTTGAGGAGAGCTCTGATAGGGACCCAACGAAGAAGAGCCAGAGTTATAATAGGCTCGGATGCCAATTCGAGGCACCCCGTCTGGGAAAATTCGGACATAAACGCGGGAGGTGAATCACTTTTGATTTTATATGCGGTAAAAACCTTTTTATTTGTATTAGCGGAAACTTCCCTACTTTTGTGACTGCTAGCAGGCCGAAAGTCCTTTACGTTACGCTAACCTCTAGAGAAAGTTTTCCCATGATCTCAGAACGGAGAGTTCTAGATGACCATTCCTTTTCTGATCATAGTACATAAGCTTTAGGTTGGACGCCTTGCGCTCGGAGTACAAAACCTACAAAAATTTCAGAAATACCAATTGAGACCAGTACTGCAGGACGCTTCGATCACCTCTTCCAACGGCGCCCAACAAGAATTCGATCTTATCTGCGGGCGCGATTGATGAGCTCATCGAAGTTTTCAGCGCTGTGAGAAGGACTACTCCTGTAAGCTCCTGTCTTCAGAAAACTCAGAAAGCTATAGGGAACCCCCTCTGGTGGACATCGGGTTAACGGAGATCAGATCTTCGAACAGGAGACTCTTCAACAAAGCCCGTAAAAGTCCCTCTAGTGACGACTGGGCGCTGTAGAAGGTCAGACTGGCCATATACAAGTCCGAATTGAGGAAAGCCAAGACAGCTTCGTGGAGAACGTTCTGCGTAAGAGGGTTGTCATAAGCCCTCACTGTTTAAGCGTATTCTTGCGAAAAATTCTACTCCAATGAGGTATCTGAGAAATGTAGATAGTAGTTGGACAGTGAGCAGCGAGGAGTCGTTCAAGCATTAAGTAGGCTTGTTTTCCGTTGAATCGCTTTGCTCAAAAAGTGCAATTGGAATAGCTTCGAGAGGGATATACAGCCTTCTTGGACCTTTTGGATGAACGTCACCTTACCTGGGTTCTGATTTCATTCACCCCCTTCAAGTTCCCGGGACCTGATGACATCATACCGGCGAAACTGCAGCGTACGGTCAAGGTGTCATGCAACTGGCAGGCTCCCATCTACGGAAATTGTGTTAGATTAGGTCATGTTCCGAAGGCCTGGAGACAGGTTAAGGTTACGTTAATACCGAAGGCCGCAAAAAGCTCTCACGTGGTGCAAAGGATTTCAGGCCCATTAGCCTATCTTTGTTTCTATTGAAAAAATTGTAGAGACTCATGGATCTCAACATTAAGAGCAGAATACCAAGGGGTAAACTGTTAAGGGTCCAAAATCTATATCAAAAGCAGGTCGGTCGACAACATTTTGCATGATGCAGTGTCATGACTGGAAGGAGCACAAAGAATTTGCTGTATGGACCTTTCTCGACATCGAGGGGCCTTTAACAATGGGCGGCCGACTGCGGTGGTTAAAGCCCTTGAAAAATTTGAGGTGGAATGGAACCACAAGCATATTATATATAGTCTTCTTTACCACAGAAAGGTCGTAGCGGAATGGGAAAGTGCTAAGATCCCGAAAGGATAATACAGAAATCTCGCAGCGTGAGGTACTTTCCTCACTACTTTGGATCTTAGTAGTAAACGATCTACTTAAACTCGAGCAACGAGGGTGTCGGTTTATAGCCTACGCTGACGATTTTGTTCTTGTGTTTAAAGGGAAATATCTAAATACCGTCTACGAGCTAACCGAAGGCTACCTGAACGTGGTATCCAACTGGACGATTAGAAGCGGCATAACCGTCAACCCAAATAAAACTAAAATAATTATATTTACCAGGAGGTCTAAGATCCCAAACGTGCCTCTCCCCTTTTTCGGAGGTTCCCGTTTTCAACCTGTTGATTGGGTGAAATACCTAGGGCTTATTCTTGATAGAAAGCTTTATAAGAGGACAAATATTAAGGAGAGTAAGCAAAGCATAGGTTGCCTTATATTGCTGTACAGGAGCTATAGCTAAAAGGTCGAGACTCTCACTAAAGGTGGCGTTTTGGCTGTACGAAACCGTAGCCAAGCCAATAATGTTCGATGGTGTATTCGTCTATTGGAGGGCGCTCGAAAAGGCTTTACTTGCTAAAAAGTTCAAGTGTTTCCAAAGAATGGCTCCCATCGGAATCCACCAACAATACAACTTAATGCTATTTTAAACATAGCTCGTGTGGACATTGCCGCTAAGTGTGTTCTAAGGCTCATGGAAGTTTCTGTAAGAGCTCTCGTCAATATTAGCTTTAGGCTACCGGACCACTGTAGTGTTTTTCAGGCGGAAATGGCTGCTATCAATGTGGCGGTAGACGTACTGCTACGAAGTGCAGCTTCTTTCAGAGAGGTGCTTTCTTTTCCACTGTCCGGCTTTTGTAAGACTGAGACTGAAATATCTCGGTAATATTGCACTCGGCGAACCAGAAGACAGAACCGAAACTGATATTTGCCGACTCAACAAATTTGTGATAGGCTCAAAGCGCTTTGTCGATCTGTAAGGGTCTTATGGTCCTCTTAATTTAACCTAACCTAACATGTTCACATATAATGATTTTCGTTATTCTACCAAACCTTATGCCGAATATATCAATAAATGTTTCAATTATTTATTTATAAAATTGCTTGAAAATATGTTCTAATTATATTTGAAAGGTTAATGCAACAAGCTCACAATTTACCCTGCATAGTGATTTTTGGCTTTCTGGTTAACTTTAAACCGTTTATGTTGGTCAAAATGTGTGATATTTTAATGAAATTAAGTGAACAAGTTTTTTTAAATCAAGTTTGATCTTAATTAATTATAATTTTTTGTACCTATATTAATGGAGTTGATTTACACTTCCTTAACCCTCGGAAGATAACGCTATTTTGCAGCACTGGAAAGTGATCGCAATGACGTATCTTCTTTCAAAAGAACTTAAAACTGTCAAAGTTTTTAAAATTATACGTTTTTTGACTGAGATGAATTGCTTCATTGTTTTTTCAGACTTATGAGATACAGATAAAAACATAAAACTCCAAATACAAATGAAAGTTTGAGAGCATAAAAAATGAGTATATTAAATTTAGCCTTTTGAGTTTATGTTACATATATTTCATTTGAGGATGATTTTAATATAATTTTCACTAACTATAATTAAAACATAGTTATACAACTAATAGCGTTTTCTTTTCTCACAAAAATGTTGCATTTATTCTGCCCTATGAAAAAAAGTAATGGTGAGAGTTAGTTTTTTAAATCAAGTTTTCCTATTAATTATAATGAATCGATCAGTTTTCTTAAGCTCAAGAAGACTGCAAATGAGTTGGTTGGCATTTTTGTGTTCTTTTGTCATGTAAAAAATGGAACATGGAAACATTTTCATCGAGAAAAGAAAACGCTATAAGTGAGTCTACGACCTATAAAGTTAATAAGGTACCAAATTTGATTATAATTCTTTTACAATTTCGTCGAATAATGGTTGTTGAATTTTTTCACAACATTTTTTAAAGTAAAGGGTGGTACCCAAAGGTATTTCCCGAGCTTTTATTTTTGGAAGTTGCAAGAGTATAATGTTCGGTTACACCCGAACTTAGCTGTACCTTACTTGATTTCGTTTAAACTTTAAATGGCATTATTAGACGTGAATGCGAAACACCATCACCATATCTGCTTCGATATTACTATGTATTATCAATCTTTAACATTGTATTTATTTTGCGAGTTTGTGGTTTTGCTGCGGAACCGAAGCTTCCCAACTTATATGTGCAATTATTATACACATTATAGCTTATAATATCTTTCAATAAGTTTTGGCACCGATGGTACGCGTTAGATATTTTACGAAAGGACTCACGCATGATCTGTCAAAAAAAAGGCTATTGAAAAAAGTACCTCTACTTGGATCACCCGTTAGATTAAAAAAAACTAAAAACAGGCTTTTAAACCACTTCAAACTAAAATGTAAAATATAATACCTTATATAAACTGACAGAAATATTGGCCGAAAAATAGTTGTATTATTAGCATAAAAGTGTCATGTGCTCGATAAAAGAAATATATGGCACAAACGATCCCACCATACCCATCCCCATATCCATCTCATAAACCGCTAAGGCTATAATAACCAAATTCACTCGCGACATTCTTTTTAGCCCCCCTACCAACAGTGAGAAAGTGGGTGCATTCGGATTATAACCCCGCCCACTCCGCTAACGGTTTTGCACTACTAAAAGTGGGATAAATCAATAAATAAAATCAAAATTTTACGATAGCGTGCCACCGCCCACTTTTAGGTGAAAACCCACATCTCAGGACCTGCCCAAATGATTTCATCGTACCAAATGGATGGTATTACTCTGACATTCCTACATATAAGACAATGCGAAAATTAGCGAAATCGGACTACAACCACGCCTACTTCCCATATAACACAATTTTAAATTCCACCTATTTTTTTAATTTTTCAGAATAGAAATTAAGCACCAATAAATGTATCGGGATAAAAATGTGTCATCTTATGACCAAAAATTATCAAGATTTTAAAACATCTGGTTGACTTTATCCTCATATAAGATTTTCAAACTTCCGGTTGCCTTTATACCGCAAAATTAACTAAACGTATAATATTGATTATACTATAGTTTAATGCCGAAAATATGTGAAATTCGTCCACGGATTACCCAAACTCCCATATGCTATATAAAACGATTTTCTTTATTCTAACAAATCGTATGCCGAATACTCGGTCAGTGTGTGATTTATTGATTTATAAAACTGCTTAAAAATATGTTCTCAACTCAGCACTGTCAAAAGTTAATGGAAATTGATCTATAAAACTGCTTAAAAATATGTTCTCAACTCAGCACTGTCAAAAGTTAATGCAAGGTACATCAGTACCTTTCTCTGCCCCCAATATACCCTGTATAGTGATTTCCGACTTTCCAGCTGCCTTTAAGCCGTTTAGGTTGATCAAAATATAGGATATTTTAAAGAAATTAAGTGGACAAGTTTTCTTAAAAATTATAAAAGCATACTAATGGTTTAGCGCTGAATATGAATGGAGTGCGTCTAGACCTTGGTCCCTAATATAATGAATTTATATCACATATATCTTATTTGAATATGATTATATTATATAATACAATTTTTGCCGGCGCGAAGTAAAATACAGCAAAATGGTACCTAAGTGAATAAACTTTAATATAATTAATTAAGTAGAGAGTATAAAATGTTCTGTGATGCCCGAACTTAGCTCTTCCTTGCTTGTTATATATTTATTTTTATCAAAATTATTACAAATATATTAATTTAGAACTGTATATATTATTTTAGTGAAAATCGGAGTCCTGGGAAACCGAACACCCAAAAGATATCGGTAACATGCTACACGTCAGAGGTGATGAAAAAAGCAATAAATATGCAGTAAAGCTTTGTTTCGAAAATATTCTTCAAAATTTTCAATTTCCATTATAAATACATTTTCACCAAAGAATTATTATAATTTTTATTTAACTCACTTTGCCCGAATAGATTAGGAATTAGAATAGAATTATCGTCAAGGTCGTCAGTGCTGTACTATATTTATAAAACGGGATTACAGACAGTCAGTTGTACTTATGTGGCGTGACGCATAGGTCTACTATGTTTCACGATATATTACCCATCCGACATTGTATCTAAAATATTTTATTTATATTTTTATTTAAAAAATTATATTTTGTTTATTATCCCAACAAAACAAATCTCACCAACTATTCAAATATATTCTTTTGAAATTTTATTGTCAACCTGATCTATAGTACAAAAAGAAAGCTATACATAGGTCAAAGATAGTCGAATTTAAAACTTGTGATCTCAAAAAATGACGTTTTGAATTGCATTTGATTTATTGTATAAGTATTGTGTAAAGCTTTAAAGTTATGCTATATTACTATGATATTGTACAGAACAAGAAACTGTCACTTTCTTCAGGAGCTTTCTAAAACTTTTCTTATAGTATTTTTAAATTAAATCAAAAGCATGAGAAGACGTTGAGCTTATATATTTTTAAAAGTCTTTTAAACAGAATAATGTTTGGTATATTGCCAATACTTTTCCTTTAGATATAACTTCAATTTATTTTTCAAATTTCCATTTGAAATTAATGGAGCAATGCAAGCTGTAACTTGAGTTAAAATTTAGATATCGTTATGAAATTTTGTACACGTGTTCCTTGACAAAAAACTTAAAACTAGTATTCAGACCACTGCCACGCCCACAAAACGCCAGTAATCCAAAACATATAAAATTCATAACTAAACACTACATAATGATATAAAACTGTAATTTGATACAGGGGATTGCAGTAGCAAGGGCACCTGTGGGCTAAAATTTTGCGTGGGACCCCGCCCTCTAAAAAAACTACTTTTGTAAAAAAATACTAAAAGTGCGATAAATCAATAGCTAAATGCTTCAGAGACATACAATTTTACACTCGAGAAGACACGAGAGGGCTTTATAGAAGCCGATGTCAAATTTGGTCGGTGGGCGTAACACCGCCCACATTTAGGTGAAAATCCATATCTCAAGACCTACTCTACTGATTTCAACCAAATTCAGACAAAAACCACGCTCTCTTCCCATAAAACGCAATTTTAAATTCAATCTGATTCTTTCACTTTCTAGCACATAAATCAAGAACAAATCAATGTATCCGGATATAACTTTGCACAAATAGTGCCCTCACGCCCAAAAATTGTCAAAATCGGAACATAACTTTTGAAGAACCCAGGCGCCAAATATAATATGTAGCGTATGGCTGACTTTTTGCCGTCAATATCGGTCAATCTGTGAAATATATTACTGAAATTCGAGGAAAATATTTATTTGGTAATAAGATACCCTTGTGTCAAAAATGGGGTTTATACTTCCCTTAACCCCCGTATACCTAATATAAAGGTTTTTGAACTTCCAGTTGACTTTATACTACGTATCGGCCAATGGAATTGGAGTTATTTTAATGAAATTAATGGACAACCAAGGGAAATTAAGGACAAGCACGGTGTCTAATAATGGAGTATTTTTGTGCCTAAAATGGATGAAATCAGATGAAAATATGTGCTTATACATATCTCATCTTCTCATCTCATTTTCTTGCTGAGCTTAATTCATCTTAACTTCTTGCTGAGCTTAATTGTGACACCCAAGTTACAAAAAATTTAATTAAACAGAAAACATATAATGCAGTCACGAACCAATCACTACGTTTATTTTACACTACTTAGTTAGCCAAAGAATTAGTGCAACCACACTAGTGTTGCTTATAGCAATAGCTTCTGAATTGAAAACATTTTATTTACTTCATTTGTAACAATCATTTAACTTTAAACTATGTCATGGCCGCAAGAAATTCTATGTTATCCAATAAATATAAGCAAATTTAAAACAAAAATATTTTAGCAACATCTTATAGAGGGTATACAATTTCTGTTACTTGTCACATATAAAGCAATAGAGGGATTTTCTTGCTGTTACAAAACCCTTGTGCGGTGAATGGATTGTAAGCAAATTTATTTTCGAAGATTTATGTGGACCGGAATTTAAACAAACTTAAACATGATAATCAACAATGACGGACTTAGTCCTCCCCTATTAGTTCACTAATAAAACCATTTACTCTTTTCTGTATCCCTTTGCTTTTTTAAAGTTCTGACTGACCGGTTCAGAGATGCTACTCAAAATACTTAATAACACTAAGATATTTGTGCTTACCCATCGGATATATGGATACTTGTTGTGGTATTTACTTTACTAACACATATGTATGTATGTATAATATTTACTCACCTCTTTAGCCTTACAGTGCAAAGTATCGTAAACCTCTGGACGACCTTCGATATTCTTTAGACGCACTGGCTTACGTA
Organism: Bactrocera oleae; assembly: GCF_042242935.1. Taxonomy (NCBI): domain Eukaryota; kingdom Metazoa; phylum Arthropoda; class Insecta; order Diptera; family Tephritidae; genus Bactrocera; species Bactrocera oleae. The sequence goes on from NC_091537.1 coordinate 32,335,154, forward strand.
TAAGTATACTGCGTCCCTCTTCATCAACGTGTATAAAACTACCAGCTCGTGCACGAAAATCCTGCGACATTTTGCGCTGTCCCGTATTCTTCGGGGTAGGTGAAAGCTCGCGTGCTTTACCTCCGCCTCCCCCACTGCTGCAATTTACATCGATTTCAACAATAACACCAGGCCCACCGCTGCCTACCACCGCACTGCGTCCAATATGCACCGGCGAGTTTTTGGCATTATCAGCACCTCGACCTGAAACGCTCTGCCTTTTTGCGTAATTTTGTCGTTTGGATGTGCAATGGGCACCTTTACTGCCACCTGCTATTGTTATTGCTGTCAAAGATACAGTTTGCTGCTGCAGCTTTTCGTGTGGCTCTTTAATGTATATTTGCGACCTTCTATTGTCATTTTCTTTTTCGCTGCTCATTTCCGGTGTTGGCGGCGAGGAATGATGGTTTGTTTGGATTTCTTCGTTTGCTGTTGTATTGCGTTGTTTTTGCTGCTGTTGGCTTTGTTGATACGTGGGAGTGTTAGGCATACGTTTTGCAGCTACCAATCGTAAATTCTCGAAAATCGCGCTGAAGTGCGACATTTTGGGAGAGTTATTCACTTAATCTCCCACTTTGTTACCGAATTACACAAATCTATTTATTATATCCTATATTTTCTCTGTTTTACTTATTGACACAATTGTAAACTTCAAATTCAATTTTTATTGGTCATTTAATCATTTCGCTCTTTGATATTATATTGTTAATTTTTTAAGAATAAAATTAAACCTAATTTTACTTTATTACAAACGCTAATATAAACTATTTGAGATATATGTACGCCAGACTCATTCACGGAAAAAAAATATTCAGTTGCATTTTAAATTAAATTAAGATAACACTGAAACCCTTTTACATAAGAAGTGTTTTTGAGAAGGTTCGAACGAAAATATGCGAACTTGAGGCGACGAGTTTGCTTTAAAACGCGTAGCCGTACGAATCTGCCGACCTAGACGATAAATGAAGTAATTTTTTTTTAATAAACTGTACTTTGAAATATTTAAACTGTTTACTCTCGCAACCTGTTGCTACAGAATATAATAGTTTTGTTCACCTAACTGTTGTTTGTATCACCTAAAACTAATCGAGTTAGATACCGGGTTATATATATATAAATGATCAGGATGAAGAGGCGAGTTGAAATACGGGTGGCTGTCTGTCCGTCCGTCCGTCCGTGCAAGCTGTAACTTGGTACACATGTTTCTTTGTACCGTAAAACAGTTGGTATTGCAGATAGGTGTGATCGGACCACTGCCACGCCCACAAAACGCCATTAATCAAAAACAAATAAATTGTCATAATTAAGATCCACAATAAGATACAAGACTGTTATTTGGTATACAGGATCACACTAGAGAGGGGCATCCGAAGTTTAAAATTATTTTAAAATGTGGGCGTGGTTAGTTTACTTAACCTCAAATTTAATGCAAAAAACGTTTAACGACGTTAGGCCGCTCAGTAGTCGCGAAGCTCTCGCGGAACTCCAACGCGATAACAAAGAAAGCGCTGCAATTAAACGGCAAATTTGTAAAACTCAGGTGAGGTCGAGTAATAACATACAATGCCTTGGTATTTTACGTAAACAAAAATTTATCAGTATCATAATACAAAGAGTGAAGAAGTACAAATCATCCCATCTTTGTTTTGCTTACTTTTATCTCACTTTTTTAAAAACTTTAAATACAGTAGATGATTAACAGATAAAATAAAAACCAGGAGAGAGTTGATATAAAATTTTTAGTAAGAGGAAAAAAATTTGAAAATTTCAAAAGAAAAATTTTTTTTTTCAGCATCAAAATGTTCAATAATAGTAATTTTTCAATCGTTTGCAATTTAAAATATAAATATTTGGTGATTTAAATGACAATTTATAGTGAAATTAATTTATTTAACAATTCAACTTAAGAATTCCATACCACTTCAACTTAAAATCTCTATATCTCAAAAAGGAAAAATTAGGTTTGGGGGCCCTTACTACCCCGCAGGTGCAAGTTATAACTTTACCGCAATGGAGACTTTTGTAGAGCGTTCAATTCTGAGGAATACCTAATGACGGGTGAGATAAACTTTGGATTTATTTATAAAACAAAACATGAACAGTAAGGAAAAACAAAAAAAATTAATAAGATTACATATACAATTTTCATGTTACCATATTAACTGCTCTGAGAGCTATAACTCGTCTGATCAAAAGGAATATGTTTTTTATAAACTTACTACATGTAATATGAGATTAAGAAATTTATAGTTATAATGCGTTTAGGTTGAGTCAAAAATTCTGATTCTCTATGAATAAGTGGGGTTATGTGCAGCCGGCATTTCTAAACATTATAAATTCTTACCTAATTGTAAATATTATATTTCAGTAACATTCCATCTACTAACTCATCTAACATATAATTAAAGCGTAAAAAATAGTTAAATTTAATAACTTGTAAATATATAAATATAAATTGACTTTTGGCCGAAAATATCGGTTAATCTGTGAGATATATTATTGAAGTTCAGGGAAAATGTTTTAATGAAATTAAGAGAGCATTGTTTTGTTATAAAACAGATAATTTCGGGCAAAAACTTTCCTTAGCCCCCATATAACTGATGTTCAGGATTTTGAAACAACGGGCCGGCTTTACTCTATATATATGTATGTTTATATTTATATATTTATAAAATTGCTTGTAAATATGTCACATATATCTCATAGTAATATGGCAAAACTAAGTGAATCTATGACCATCAAAATAAGTTAATATGATACGAATTTAAATTGTAATCCTGTCACGATTTCGTCGAACAATGAAGCTGAAACCTTTCGCAATTTTGTAATATAAAGTTTTGAAAACAATTGAAGGTATTTCGCCGGCTTTAATACTTTCAAGTTGCAGGAGTATATAATGTTTAGTTACTCCCGAACTTAGCTCTCCAATTTCAGAGAAGCGGCCATCAGCGAAGTGAAGTGGTTCAGGTGGATGGAGAATTTCTTCTAATTTGACATTTCCCTGTAAGCAACACATGCTTTTCGATTCGTCCTTGAATCTCAATGCCAAGCAATGTTCACACACTACTGATATGGTACCTATTGATACTATACGATCGTCCTTGTAAAAAAACAAAGGATCGTAATTCATCGCAGAATTTTCTTTATTAACTCATGAATTAGCTCGTGCTGACGATTCTGTGGCTCTCTTTGTTCGATTTCTACCCTGTATCGGATGCGACGATCCTCGCTCTACTGAAAATCTCTGAACCATATACCTCACGCTCTACTGAATATTCTCTCTCTCCCTCTGCTCGATATCTATTCCGAGCCTGGCTGACGCGACCCTCACGTTCCGTTGACGATTCTTCATCTCTTGCTGAACGTACTCTTCTGGCATTTACTATACTACGATCTATGCTCGAACGACAACGTCTTCCAGGCATGATTTTATAATATCTGTACAAAATTTACTTAGTTAGATTAACAAAAGATAAACTTCAATGACGAACAACATAATATACCTATTTTATTAAGGGCTTACATGGGTTTGGTCGGGTAAAAAAATGCCTATTTTCAAAAATTGTTTTCCTATATAAAAAATTATTTATGTAACTCAAGCTTTCTTCAGTCTTAAAGATACACATCTAAGATATATTTTCTAAGATTTTCAAAAAAAAAATTAAAACTCCGCCTAAAAAGTTAAAAATGGAATTTTGGCAGACCATTTTTGAGCTTAAGGTCAACGTCGGCTTCGTCCCTTCCTAGACGAAGCAATAGATCGGCGGACGCCGCATTTCAGTGATGGAGGTTAATTTGGAGGATCTTCATCCTCCAAACTCCTCTCCAGCAGTGCGAGATCCGGACCATCGTCCATATCATCGACGCCAGCCTCCTCGAACAGGCGCTCGAGATTGAGAACGGATTCATCATCACCTGGCGATCCGCCCCCCGTGCTCACCGCGTCCGAGAGGACAGGGTCGACATCCATTTTTAAGAGGGAAACTTTCCCACTCTCTTCCACCCCAGCAGGAGGCTGCGGGCCATCCGCCCTGGCTTCTGTTGAAGCATTCTGAGAACGACCCTCTCGAAGCCATAGCTTATGGCCCCCTTTGTGACACTGAGAGGAGCGAGGGACTCCTTGTTTAGAAGTATCAGCGCTTGCCGATATGATGCCTCGGTCTCCAGCCTAATCACCCTCCAGTCTTGGGTGGGAAAAGATGGATTGCATTACCGCAACATCTCTATCGTCAGGGTAGAAGGTTCGGCCGGAAGCCAGACCCGAGCCCAAGGCCGCATCGGGAGATCCGATTTGGCCACCGCCTCGAGCCTTGCTCCTTTCCAGACCTCCCCTACCCTGGCTACCGCCTTTTTATAAAGGAGAGCCGATCGGCACACCTAATTAGTTTGTGAATGCCTATGTTCCACCCGGCACTTTCCCATCTAGGGGGTGGTCCAGGGCTTCCTCTGACCACCTTCATGAAAACAGCTGAGATATCAGCCGCTACCCACTTCCACTCGTCATGGGAGATGTCTCCATCTCCCCTGCTTCGGTCGTACACACCAAGCTCCACTGAGCTTGCGAAGTTAGCGATTTAGCGACATCGCTTTATCGAGGTGTGGGGTTCGCTCGAGCACACTTTCCCGTCGCCCACGTCGCTCAGTACCCTTTTGACCCACTCAAGTGGATATCAACTTGAGAAGTTAGGACAATATTCTAGAGATGTTATATAATTAAATAAGACACTAAAAAAATTTGGTTTTTTGAAGCCGTGAAACCCATGTAACCCCTTAAGTTCTTTTTCTGAACTTACATACCTTAAATTACGATTTTGAAAATAATTTCCCTAAAATTAGATTGATCTAACTCTAAATTTTAACCAAGATCTTAATAGAAAATACCAATTCATAAATTATGGTTTTATTTAATCTAATCTTATCTAACCTTATGTACTTATAATTACTATAAAGGCGATTAAACCTTAATTAACTTAAGAATAGAATATCATTTATATTTTAAAACTACTATCATTCAATTATTTATCGTAACTTAGTTATATTTACTGATACGTTGTCGCGTTGCAAAGCACGTTTTCATTAAGTATTGTTATTTTCCTCGTTAGAAAGCTCCGATAATAAACGCTAATGGTTTTATTTAATCTAATCTTATCTAACCTTGTGTACTTATAATTACTATAAAGGCGATTAAACCTTAATTAACTTAAGAATAGAATATCATTTATATTTTAAAACTACTATCATTCAATTATTTATCGTAACTTAGTTATATTTACTGATACGTTGTCGCGTTGCAAAGCACGTTTTCATTAAGTATTGTTATTTTCCTCGTTAGAAAGCTCCGATAATAAACGCTAATGGTTTTATTTAATCTAATCTTATCTAACCTTGTGTACTTATAATTACTATAAAGGCGATTAAACCTTAATTAACTTAAGAATAGAATATCATTTATATTTTAAAACTATTATCATTCAATTATTTATCGTAACTTAGTTATATTTACTGATACGTTGTCGCGTTGCAAAGCACGTTTTCATTAAGTATTGTTATTTTCCTCGTTAGAAAGCTCCGATAATAATCGCGTCCGATCGCTGCTAAATTCAAAGTGCTATAGGAAGAACCGCGTCCTCCGAACCCTCAAAAAAAGCAGTACTTCTCGGCTATTTGATGGGTGATACTTGTATTATTATTAAACCTTCCATTTCAATCACTCTATCTATGTGTTAAATTCTCAAGGCATGCGCTGCAATTTAAAATTGATTACCGACATTGAATGAAGGCGAAGGCCTAATTAATGCATTTAATTTTATTAAACGGCGTGCAGAAGCTAAGGTTTCACCTAGTTTTGTTGGACTACTTGACCGCATCACCGACTAGCTCGCAGCATCATTTCCTTACAGTACACCTCTAATTCCACAATTAATTACTTAATCACCGAAATGGTGGATTAAAGATAGTGTTGCCAAGCAATCTGCATATGTGGTTACTTTGTGGATATGCCAAACACACTAATTCACACACATACACACATTCAATTAAATGCTTTTACCATAAGTTGTGTGTGCTAGCATTGAAGAGAAATGTAAAATATTCAAGTAATTTATCTCCAACTAAGTACTTATATACTAAAGATATTAGCTTGAACTAATCGATACCTAACTGTAGCCTAAAGATATAATATAACGAAATTCCCAATTGTACTCTGTAAAGAGTAATCCGGGTATACTCTCTTTATAGATAACTCGCACAATTTTTTGTAAAATTGGTTCCATTTATCTGTATATATGGTACATACATATATTCCAAATGTATGTAACTTTATTCTGAATGTATGTAACTTTACTTGAAGGTGTATGTTTATATTTTCTTATCATCTTATTAGTTGTATCTGAGTACCTTTGTTATTTAACTATGTATATATACGTTGGAAACCCAGACTATAATTGCTATAGTAAAATATACGCAGAAATTATTTTGATTCCTTCGAAGTTCACTATATACAGTTATAATTTATCTCGATGCCTCTTTATATGTTATATACATATATATTATATGTGTCTATGAGTCGAAAATATATAATATTGTTCTAGGATAATATTAGATACATATTTATTGAGATGATTTTATATGTTTGTATTTTTTGATATTCCATAAATTGAGTGAGAATAAATTAGAGTGAGATAAATTGATTTGAGAATTCCAAAGTAAATTGATTGCAGATTTTGTTTGCTGTATATATTTGAGGAAAGGATTTACCATAATATAATATTATATACTTATAAATATATATTATATACTGATAAAGATTAATACCTTCATTCGGAACTTCGGAGCATTGTTACGCCTACAAAATGCTGTTAATCGAAAACTATAAAGTGTTTTAACTAGGCTGCAAATTAAGGTATAAAACTGTGATTTGGTCCAGAGAATTACAAAAGACTGTGGCCCTTACTGTTCATATCTCACAAATCACTTAAGATATTTCAACCAAACTTTGCTGAGAAAAAGTCATCTAGCACTCCCTCATGAATTTTGAAAATGGGTGAGCTCGGATGATAATCACGCCCATTCTTCATATAGCCTCGAAGCATTAAATTTCACATCTTATATGATACAGAAGTGGCTCATACGAGCCGACACCAATATATGTGAATGGTTCTTATCTGTATATAAGGTATTTGTGTGCTACGGGAAGTATTGATTTAACAATTTTTTGCATTATTGTTAGGAAAAGGTGTTCTCTGAATTTTATTACTATATCTTGTAGACTGACCAAAAATAATAATATTAAAATCAACCGGAAGCTCGAAATTCTTACCGATATGTTCGGTAAAAAATCAGTCATAAGCCCCTTTCGATTTTGAGAAATTTGATCCTGCGACTTAAAAGCACTCTTTTGCTTAGTTTTATTCCAATAACTTTATTGGATTTTGATTCAATTACTGTAAGGTGAAAACTTCAAATGGAAAACAGAAAAGGATTGTGTACATGGGAAGTAAGCGTGGTTGTAGTCCAATTTCGCCCACTTTTACACTGTAATATAAGAATATCAAAACAAAACGTACGCACTATAGTTGATTTAAATTGGTCTAATAGTTTCAGAGACATAAGATATCACCTAAAGATTAGCGGTGCCCCGTCCATTTATTATTAATTTTTACATCTATTCCGCCCTAATAATGCATCGGACGTGCTTCTTAGAAAGGTACTTTTATTAGTTTTCTACATAACCGTTATATGGAGGGTAGGTGTGGTTTGTGAGATATGTACATTATAGGGATGGCGAACTCTTTCCGATTCAACTCGAATCGATTTTTCTCATAAAATAATCGAATATACGGTTAGATGACTGTTCAGGTTTCAAGTTCTACATACCATTATAAACAACACAAAATTGATTTAACTGTTGCTAATTATAACAACATTTGAGAAAGACAGTGACGATGAAACATTATCAGTTTCACAACCTAAGCAAGTAACTATATAGTATAATTATAGTTATAAACTTCAAATTTAAATTTGTTTTCCTTGTAGTTTATAAACAAATTTATTAACTATAAAAATTATTGATCTTTTAAATATTAAATCGGAATCGAGAATCGATTCTTTATACTCACATCTACAGCACCTCACTTCAGGATGCAATATTCCCAACACACTGGAAACAATCTTACGCGTGTCCTATTCACAAGGTCGGCCGAAGTTCAGACGTCGCTGACTACAGAAAACTCTGTATTCAAACAGCTCTGGGCAAACTCTTTGAGAAGATGGTTCTCCCCCAGCTCACTGCCCATTTTACAAACATCACCTCCAGCAAGCAACATGGCTTCATCGGTGGAAGGTCTACAACATCTAACCTGTTCATCTATGTTACCTACCTTCTGGAAGCTTTAACAATGCTTTTGATATAGTAGACCATAATATGCAGCCAGTAGCAGTTAAGTAACTACGGCATACAAGATAGAGCATTAAGCTGGATCCATTCATATTTAACCGGACGGCAACTACAAGTTAATGTCAATGGCCATCTATCCATAGAGTAGGAGGTGTCATCCGGAGTATCCCAAGGGTCATACCTAGAACCTATTCTTTTCGATATTTTCGTTAATGACATCGGTGCAAATTTCAAGTCTGAATATCTTCTTTATACGGATGACCTGAAGATTTTCCGAGTGATAACAGGCATACAGACACCAAACCTCTCCAGTATGATGTGGACATATTGTCAGTTTGGTGCCACAAAAACAGACTCGACCTGTCCAAAAGTGCGTAGCTATCTCGTACTCAAGATCGCACTCTTGTCCATCAGCTAACTACACCCTGAATAATGAGGTAGATTCGGTAAAGGAGTTAGGAATCATCATAGAAAATAAGCTATTTTTCAACAAGCATTTCGAAAGGATCACACTCCAGGCTTTTAAAGAACTAGGTTTTATAATTAGAACCAGCAGAGACTTTTCAGATCCAAACTCCTTGCTGCGCTTTTACTCATCACTAGTTCTTCCTATATTCGAGTATGGCACAGTAATCTGGTCTCCATTCACGGACATGGCGACCAAGCGTATTGAAAAGATACAACTCAAGCTCTGTAAAAACCTGGGTTACCGCTATGGATTTACTGGCCCTCATGCCTCAGTGGAGGATTTCTACGACCAATATAATATAATATAAACAAACTGCAATCACGTCGACAAGTAGCTGATCTAATATTATTTTTTGAAGTCATCAATTGTCAAATTGACGCGCCAGACATCTGCTGCTGCTTAAAGTTGTCTCCAGTAGGTCTCCCACTAAGGCACAACCGTCTGCTGAAAACCACAAAAACTACAAAGAACTAGGTGCTCAATGGCCCACACGATCGAATTGCCAGGCTAGTCAACACTCTATACAAGGAAGTGGATTTTTACAGTGAACCACTCAAGGCATTCACCAAAGAAATTAATTACCAATATACCGACACTTAACTAGTTAATCTTGTCAGTGTAAATATCTACCCTTCCCCCTCTTTTCAATAATATATATTAAAAATACTTAGTTGTATAATACTGATAGGCGTCTGCATACTTTAAATAAATAAATAAAATTTTTGCATCTCTATTACATTAACCCTAGTAGGGGGTGCACGCCATCTTTTTATAAATGCTGCTCTCTTCTGCGCTTCCATTTGCTAAATTATAGTTTTTTGTCTAACTTTCCCGGTTTAGTTTAGTTTATAAGTCTTCGATGAAGTAGTAGCCTTCTGATAATGCCAAGAAACACACGTGTCCCAAGTGTTATCAAAATATACATACGAGTATATAACTCTATACCTATCCCTACATTTTAGGTGTTACAAATAACTGTAATACTTTGAAGCAACTTGTTGTGACGAATTAATTTAGTAGTAGAAAATAATCTAATGCCTGATACCATAGAAAGAAAGGTAATCAGTGGGTAATGTTACCTTCTTCCGAATACCTTATTGATATGCAACAGAAAGTTTCAGAAACACCTGGAAATGTTTCCCATGTCTTTAATTCTTGCAAGTTCTGAGATTATATACTAAGACAAGTAGTTATCTTTTAATGTAAATTTAAGAACAATTAAATTTATATTGAATCTTTGACTTAAGTTTCAGTATGAGTTTTCATCAATCCCCTTTTTCTTTACATATTTTCACATGTTTAGCATGAAAGTTCTTTAGTTGTATATATGTAGTAATACATTCCTGATTGGGAATTTATTCTCACAAAAAGTAATTGCAAATGCGTTATTTAAAGAGGTCAAAACACAAAAAGTAATTTATATAATTATATACATACATATAATATATATTTTATGATGGCAAGAGCTATGGAAGACTTGGCAATGCGATGCGATGTGAAAGGTAATTATAGTATAGGATGATCTATGTAGTGATTTTTATTAAAAATATCTAGAGATCACAATAACCGAATTGTTTATTATTCCATATTACAATTGTACACATTACTATACTCAGATTGTATAATATTTCTATTCTTGCAACATGTTGCTACTGAGCATAATAGTTTTGTTCACCTAAGGCTAGAACTATGTATATAATATAAATGACCAGGATGACAATACGAGTTGAACTCCGAGTGACTGTATGTCCGTTTATCCGTCCGTCTATTTGTGGCAGCGATAAATTGAGTAAAAATTAAGATATCTTGATGAAACGTTTATAGGAAGGATGAGTTCGTAGATGAGCATAATCGGAAAACAAAAATCGCACAAATCGCCGTTAGTCAAAAACCTGTAAAATGTCATAACTGAGCAGTAAATTCAGATATAAAACTGTAATTTGGTACAATGATTGCAGTAGCAAGGGCTAAAAATTTTGAAAAAAAATACTTTGCACAAATAGTGTCTTTAAGATATGCCATCTCATCATCATCATCGAGTCTAAAATTATCAAAATCGTCTATCAACCATAACTGTGCAAGCCCATACATACCGATTATGTGGACTCCAGTACATATGACTGACTTTTTGCATAGAATATCGGTCAATCTGTGAGATATTTTATGGAAATTCAAGGCAAATGTTTTTTTAATAATAATATACCCTTTTGTAAAAAATCAATTCAATGGGGTCAATACTTCCCTTAACCCCCATATACCTAATATAAAGTTATTTGAACTGCCAATTGGCTTTATACCACATACTCGTACATATGTATATCGGACAATGTGGGAGTTATTTTAATAAATTAAGAGCATGTGTTTCTAATAACAGTGCCTCCCCATATAACGGATTTTCGTGATTTTGAAACGTCCGGCTAACCTCACTCCATATATATGTATGTTTATATTTATATATTTATAAAATTGCTTAAAAATATGTTCTGAAGTATACCGAAGCAATGGCAATAACAAATGCAATCAATCCTTCCATTTCTCTGCCCTCAATATATCCTATATTCCACCTGACCTTAAACCGTTTCGGTTGGTCAAAATGTGGAATATTTTAATGCAATTAAGTGGACACGTTTTTCTAAAAATTATAAAATTATATTGGCGGTCAATACAAATGAAATATATCTTGGTCTAAACCTCATATTGCTCATATAAGGAATTTCGATCCTCTGGGTGTCGTTTTTCACATAAACTCAATATATTAAATTTACCTTCTTCGGTTATATTTAATATATAATATTAGTACATATATTTAATATATTTAAATATAAAGTTTTGCCAACACCTGATGGTATTTAGTCGGCTCGGCCCTTGCAAGGTGTAAGAGTATAAAATGTTCGGTTACACCCGAACTTATCCCCCCTTACTTGTCTTCAATAAGTTTAATAAATATACTGTGAATAGCGAGGACATTAACAATAAAGTAATTTTAAAATAACATATGAACTCCTTGCATCAGCAATTTCAAACTTTTACTGAAATATTCTCCACACCAAATGTATAGGTATAAATAAAATATTTTTAATTCTAACTTAATTTTTGCTGAGTATATAACTACATATGTAGGAAAGTTTCTGCGCGATTTGAATTCTTCGTAACTTATTTATACATAAAAGTAAATGGGTTGAATTATATCAAATGATTTTTTAAACATATTTCCCAATGTAATGCCAGCTGTTGCTACATTGGGATGAAACCAGATTCCTTTGCATATTTTAAGACATCCCATATGCGGCGAGTGCAGCTAAGCGCCGTATTGATAATCATTTGCTTTATGTTTGTTTGTCTTTTATTGATATTATTATTTGTCCAAGAAACTTTTAAGTTAAAAATGAAATGTAATATGCTTTAGAATGACTCACATATATGTAAGTATAACACACATACATAATATGTTCATGTGCTTATTGAGTTATCTATCCAACGCTCGTGTTCGATTTCGTACACGGATTTTGTTAAGAATCTTAAGAAACTGTTATTTAAATCGAATGTATAAACATTCGCTACAGAAATTTTAATAGATAAATGTTCACAGTAAATAAGATATGTATGTATGTTTATCAAATAAATTTAAACCACATAATACTATTTATAGTCAAATAAATGAAACAAAAAGCAGTTTCAGATATGGTATCTTGTTTATATCCGAAAAATGGACTTTTAAATCATGTTTTAATAAAATTATTAAATTCATAATAACAGAAATCACTAAATTTATCTTATAATATTATATAGCTACGCCTAATTTAAATAGATCACTTGGTTTTGAGAAATATCTTCATTTTGTGGGGTGACAAATTAAGTAAGCCAGTAATAATCCAAAATTGAAATAAGTTTTTTTTTTGTAATTTTGATGGGGAATATTTAAATCACATAGAAAGATTCTCGTATGCACAAGAATACGACTCCGAAATAATCCCATGTACATTTGATGTGTTTTGAGAAGGAAAAAGGATACATATCGCAAACCAAAGTCCAATGGTAATTCTGTGATTCTGAATGCAAACAAAGACCCGATAACTTGTTCATGTACCATGACTCCTAGTATATTTTATCCCATTACGCGTTTTCACTATTTATCTGTACTAAAACAATACCAAATTGCAATACAAAATAAGCTGAAAGCAATTAAAAGATTGCATATCTTTGCAAAGGCATTTCATGAGAAATTTCATTCAAACATTGCACTCGCACACCTTACGGTAGTTATGTATGCATGGATTGGTACTCTGCGCCACTTTTCGTTGGCAGAATTTAGAAACCCCGTTTTGCTGAATTCGCAAGGAACAAGACTCTTGGGGGCAAAATACAATATTTTTCCGTAGCGCCATTTAAGTAAAAGATAACAGTGCAAAAGAACAACAAGAACACAAGCGACACTACAAAATTTATATTCAACATTACAATAATACTGTTAAGCTGGTCACTAGCTACCATATATTGGACAGTAATCGACGAGAAGTAGTAAACGAAGACAATGAATGCACTGTCGAAGCTTTATGGACAACAAAAGAAGAGCAAAACAAAATACGAACAAGGAAGGAAAAGCTAAGCGGGTGTAGCCGAACATTTCATACTCTTGCAACTTGCAAGAATCAAAGACGGCTAAATACCTTCAAGTGTTGACAATATTAAAAAATGTAGCGAATGGGTTCAACTTCATTGGACTGGATAACATTCAAATTAATCATATTAATTTATTTTGATTGGTTCTTGATTTGTATACTGGAAAATGAACGAATCATAAAATTGTCTTATATTGGAAGTAAGTGTGTTTTTTGTCTGAATTTGGTTGAAATCAGTAGAGTATGTCCCAAGATATGGATTTTAATCTAAATGTGGGCAGTACGGTGGGTGTATCGCCCAAATTTGACATCGGCTCCTATAAAGCCCTGTCGTACCTTTTTGGATGTAAAATTTTATGTCTCTGAAGCATGATTTATCACGCTTTTAGTAGGAATTGAGTTGTTGTAGCTTCAGTGGTTTAGGAGATATGTACATTAAACCTATTAGAGGGCGGGGCCACGCCCATTTTTTCAAAACTGCGATCTCCTGTACCAAATTACAATTCGTCCTTTCCTTTATGCCAAGGAACTAGTATATTTTAGTATTCAAAGCTTTATTACGATATCTTAATTTTTACTTAAGTTCGAGCTTGCACGGACAGACGGACGGACAGACAGTCCGTACCTATATTTCAACTCGTCTCGTCATCTTTATCATTTATATAATATATGAACTAAACTATTATACTCTGTAGAAAGAGTATAGAAATAAATTCTACCTAGACGAAAAGGCCAAAGCTACCCAAGCGGGATGCAAGTAGATTCTGTATATAAAACCAAAATTGTAATGTGTGCTATTGTAAGATAGAGTCAAATTATTTCGAAAAGGTTGAACTTGACAAATTTTACTCGCGTTAAATTTAAACAAAACAACATATTGGTATATGAGAAGTATATAAGGGTGCAAAAAACGATTTTTTTTCGCTTGGTACTCTGGAAAGAAAGGCTCTCTAGTCACCTAACTCCATTAAGAAAAAACCTATAAAGTGCCATAACTAAGCTCTAAATTAAGATACTGAACTGTTATTTTAAACAGGGGATCGTGGTAACAAGGGACAGGAGGTCACACACTGTGAAAATGGGCTAAGTATTTTTCCGTTAATATCTTTTAAAGGGATAGGTTTACAAAATATCGTTTAAGACCTTTTTTGAAGAGCATCCTTTTCCATCCAAAAATAGCCGTACCCCATTTAAAATAACATATTTTCTTTTTTTGCAGAAATTCTATAAACGTGGAATTTTACGAAGCCTGTACTACTTGTGAATTGGTAATTGTATATCTTAGCTAATTTAAGATAAGCAGACTTTGTAAAACGTTACAGGTATATTTGTAGTTTGTCATAAATTTAGTGATATTAAAACGTGATATTTCATTATTTTGATCCCATTTAGATTCAATTGTTAACGCTATATTTTAATAAGAATTTTCCATAGTTTTTTTTTTAATTTAGTTAAATTTTAGCCAACATTTTTGTCGATTTTGGCCACTCTGATCTGAGTGGTAGGTTATTCCATGAAAAACTATTTACTGAACATGCAGAAATGATTTGGTAGTGATCGGATCATTTCTCTCTGAATAATCACTGCAGCAAAGTCAAGAAATGCTGTTTTGAGAAAAAGTAGTTTAAAGATAAACTGATTAAACTGAGCAGCTGTAACACAAAAACTATTTGAGATTTCGTTTTAACTTTAAGTATATTATTTTTAAAGGTATAACCTATCGAAATATGAAAAAGATTTATATTGTTTAATAACACACTAGGTGTGCTCCTTAACGCCATATTTTTACAAGAACTTGACATACCTGTTTGGTTAGTTTACATTATTCTAATAATTTTGGTACAACTTCTTTGGTTCACTGTAGCAAATAAATACTAATACGAAATTGAATTACTTTATTGCAAATCGATTAACATAACTTACTTGTAGTATGTGTTGCTGCAATTATTGCACATTTCCGTCGATTGCAGTTCAAAAAAGTATTTATCATATGATTTTTGAGGATTTTCAAAAAATGTTTTGGGACCGTTAATAAAAAATCTTTAATGCAAGGTTGAAATCTTTCGATAGTATTTAACTATGTTTTGAGAAAAACATTGAAACAATACTTTAAAAAATATTGTATTGTACATTGAATGTTGTGTTAGGCGATATTGCTCAAAAGGTGTAGAGTTTTAGTTAAACTTCTTTGATTTGAAAACAAAGCGTACAGAATACAGACATAATAATTGCTTATTGTCAAGTCTATCGACAGATACTACTTCGCTGAAGAATTGAACTTTATTCGAATGTGTGATGGTTCAACATGGTAGACACTTTCCTTGAAATTTAACCAATAATAAAAATGCCAATATTCCTTGCCACTTAGCTTTAATTTAACAAAGCTTACATTATGAGGAAGTAGGGCTTTTTCAATTTTTTTTTGTTTTAAATGAATGCCGGTAACGCCGGAGTGTTATTTTCAAATTTGTTAATATTTTCCAATATATAGCGTTTTTTTCTTCAAAGTGTACCCAAAAAGTGAAAAGTTGAAACTTCGAAAAACCCGTTACCTGGTCCGAGCGATTACACCGATCGACAACATTTTTGCGCATGGTTTATACATAACTTATTTTTGTTGCTTCTATACGTCAAATTAAAGATAATAATAAAAAATAGTTCTATATTTGCTATTGCGTATAAAAAATGGAAAAATTCACCTAAATAAAATAAACAAAAAAAATTACATATAAATAATTAATTAAAAGAACAGTTTCACATTTCTTGTCACGTTCAGTATATTTATACCCCCAAATATAGTCCCCCATCATGCTTTTACTGAAAGTTGGTAACGTCTCTCAAATTCTATTACATCTTGATGGAAGCGTTATCCTTGTTCTCACGAATAAGCTCCCATACCACCTTTAAATTTATCAAAATGATAATGTAACATGTGCATCTTTAGAGACATTTAACAATACACTACTGAGTTAAAACTATTCCAAGCTTTTTTTCTCCACTTTGCTAAGTAATTTTGGGAAAATATCATAATCTATAATTTCTGTTATTTGAAGCTTTTCTACGAATATTTTAACTTTTTTTCGCTTTCTTCAGATATTTGAAACCTTCGGACTGATGATTAAGAGCCGTTATAAATTGTTTAATAAGACCCAATTTAATATACTTTAACAGGTGGAATTAATCAGGGGAGCTGTAGAATCTGATAGTTTTCTAAATCGGAATTGAAACCGATAAAAAATGTAGTAGGTGTCATGAATTCAGATATTATTGGTTTGACGTTCCAAACAGAAATTGTATCGGTTTTGGGTGTCACGGAAACCAATTTTATCGGTTTTGTTATCAGAAACAAAGCAAGAAGAGATTTAAAATGTAAGTTAAGAAAATAATTTATATTATTGTTATCATTTAATTTATCGTTATTTCTATAGGGGAAAACATAAGAATAAAACACAAAATGCCATAGTTATTGAGTTTATGGAAAAAATCCAGATATTTTAAGAGGATTTACAAAACATAATTTAACACCCAAATGCGTCTTTATTCAGTCGATAATGTGATTTAAGTCTGTAAAGTAAGCAAGTATACAAACATACTCGTACAAGTAAATGCAAGCCAAATTTCACATGCGACTCCCCTGGTGCATCAAGTGGATTAGTGTGACCTTTTAATATCTTCCTTTTAATTTTTTCGTTGCTTTTTTCTTCCAATAAAACATAAGCTAAAATAGCGGAACTCATTGTAAACTTTAGTAAACTTTATTCGGTATTCCAAATTTATCAAACGCTTCCAAATTTATTAATTTGCAAGTTTTGTCACAATAGTAAACAGCTGATTCGAATATTGGTTTTGCATATGTTCGAAAAGACGAAAATTCAATCAGATTCTGTAACACCATTGAAAATCAAATTGGTTTGCAATTCTTACAACTACGTAAATCTGTCTTGGACTTCACAACACCCCTGAATATAGTTTTTGGATCGACAATTGCTTTCCATTTTATACTGCGCCACCGCAATTTAATTTCTTTCCGAGACGCTTCAGAGTAATTGCAGCCATTACTGGATTTTTGAATATTTCTCTATGAAAATTTAACAGAACAGAACTCTTCAAATTTGATCCGTTAATGTACCATTGGTTTTAAAAATATGTTTTACTTATTTCATAAAACCAAATCATAAAAATGTTTTACACGAATTAACTCTACTCCCCCGAAAATAATTAGTTTATGCAAAAGACTAATTACTTGTATAATTCGCTACACATAGTTTATATTCAAATAACTATATATAATAATACATTAATACGTACATAAGTATGTATGTTGTTAATGACAACTATTAAATGCTAATTTTAATTTTGTATTTAATTCAAATTATTCGTTTAGTATTTTTTCTCTATTCGTGTATGCACATTTTTGTTGTACGAGGATATGTATTTTACATTACACGAGCACCAACGAAATTAAAACTTTCCCTCACAATTTATATGTAATGTGTTAAGTATCACAATGTTAACAAAACAATTTCAACTTATTTAATTAGTACAGTGGGTGTCGGTAACTCTTCAATACACCAGGTAACACAGACGCTCATATTGGTATTTTTTTACATTTACATATACATATGTACGCTCTCTTCATGAACACACTTTATTAGTTTAGTCTCACTTTTCACATAGCAATTTTTCTGCTATTAAAATTCACTATCCTTTATTGTGATTTCAACTTCAAATACTGGGACCACTTTTCCGTTAATATCCTTCCGATCCCGCAAGCTCAAACGCCACGCGTTAACTGAGCTATTGCTCTTGTGGCAGCTACCTTAAATACCAGATTCATACAGGTGCACATTTAGAACGCTGTTAACGTCGACGTTGCTGCTGTAGGAACTGCCGCCTCCCCTGACATCTCATCATTTTTGTGTTTCAACAATCTCGTCACCCGTTAGTGGAATAGTGGAAGTATTCCCTGATTGTTTAAAAAATTTTAGCAAAGACATACACCACGGAAAACTGAGGATTAAAAGAGTACGTGAAGCTTTTGTTGGGCATTATTAGCGGAAACTGTGATTGAATTTATTAAAAATCTCTACAAACGCCAGTACCTAGTTCTCTCCCTCACCGACCCAAACCTTGCACTAGTTTCTTTTGCATTAATTGTTTAGGTTACCAGTCCTCTTCTGAAGAAATATGTCTCAAATTTTTACAAATTTAACCAATAATAACAATAACAAGCTATAAAGAGCTGAGTTCGGGTATAACCGAACATTTTATATCGGCGAAATACTTATAGGTATTGGCAAAACATTATATTCAAAAATGTTAGGAAAAAATTCAACATTCATTACTCGACAAAATCGTATATGGATTCATTTGCGTACTTTAACTTTCGTTGTCACTTACGTGAGTACCTGCCGGCGACGGCCTAACCTCAGGGTGCTCAAAAGCACAACGGATCAAAACAATGCGTTGATGAGCGCCCCAACGCAAGCTATGTGCAAGCATTATTTGGATACCAATTGGTAGTGTGGAAGGGACACCTATTCCACCTTGGTCGGGTTCCATGCCGACCTAAAATCTCTGCCGTTCTGTGGGTCCTGCACCCGGTTGCATATGCAACTCCACATTGGACTGAATTTTTCAGTTCTTCAAGCATTTAGGTTTAAACCACAGCCACCACGAATCCCCCCAAAGGACCAAACCCAATGAGCAGATTGGACTGAAATCATCGTCATTTCCGTCTAAAGGAATTTCAGACGGGATTTTGAAGGCACTCCCCCGAGTAGATGGACCATTATGAGGTTGGTAAACATGTTCGCTGAATCTGGAGGTATCGCAAGAAGACCCTTCCATCGAGATCCGTATGTTCGTGTTCAATCAAATCAAAATTGTAGTTGTTGCATCGTCAATTCAGGCAAATCCAAGAGTTTTGACTCACAACTTATCGGCGCAACTTGGAATTAGCAAACGGTTATTACAATGGATAATTTATGATGACTTAAACCTGCTTCCGTACAAAATTCAAATAACAAGACGGTTAAACCCTCTAGATTTGCCTATTCGCCTGGAATTTTGTCAAAAAATGATTGAAATGGGCGAAGAACGCAAGAACTTGATAAATTGCCTGTTTATGTCTAATGAGGCCTATTTTGATCTAAAGGCAAATGTAAACAAGCAAAATTGGCGTATATTGAGTGAATCAAATCCAAAAATAATCCACGAGACGGAACTTTATCCAGAACGAGTCACTGTGTGGTGCGCAGTTTCATCAAGGTGTATTGTCGCGCCATACTTCTTAGAAGAAAACGGTGTAACAGTAACTGTCAATGGGCACCGTTATTTATAGATGTTGAATAAGTTTTTTTCCCATTACCCTTACAATAGCATTTGGTTCCAGCAAGATGGAGCAACTGCACACATAGCCAGACCAGTTATTTCGGAGCTCCAACGAAAATTTGAAAACAAATTTATATCAAGAAACTCCACTTTCCGCTGGCCCACAAGGTCACCTGATCAGACTGTACCAGACTTTTTTTATGGGGTTATGTCAAGCAAGAGGTGTACAAAAGAAAACCAAGAAATCTAACTGAATTGAAGCAGTCCATTAAAACCCGAATTCAACACTTCAGGCCGAAATGAATAATTAATATAATTTTTTTATTAGGTGCTGCATAAGCATAGCTGAGCATGGAGATCATTTGCGGTCCATAAAAATAATTAATTATATAAAATAAAATAAAATTTGCTCCACAATAAATAAAAAAAATTAAGTTATGCATTGATTAAAATAAAAGTTATTAAGTTATTATTATAAAAATAACGAAACATAAACAAACGAAATCAATGGAAAAAATTACTCCACAGCAAATATAACAAATAGAACAACAATAGCATGAGTCGATGATTCAAACCCACGCAATGACCTCATTTCTCTCTCCTTATTAATGAACTTTGTCCCGAAATTACATATGTATACCACTCTAAGATACCCATTTCTCTAATAAGAGTTTATACTCCTAATAAATATCATGGCTCAATTGTACGCCAAACAAGGAATTGCAGTTTTCACTAATAAATCTTTGAATCATAAGCAAATTCCTAAAATTGGGATTTAAATTCACGCTAATTGTTATGTACCGCGTCTTCACATTTTTGCTTATAAAGAAACTCCCAATAAGTACTTAAATACTTTTATTATACCAATCATTATTATAGGAGAATTTAAGATGTTTTGCTTATAGGGAACTTCCAATATTTTATTTACTTTTACTACACCAATCATTATTATGAGAGGATTTATTGCATGGAGTCCACTGTGTACATATAGTACCTTTACACATCCCGACAAAAGTATTTGTTACCCAAATTTCTGTTAGTGTTATTGTTTTGGTTAGCAGTTTGTTACCTTTAACATATAAACATATTAAACACGCTAACAGCTATAAAAGCATGTCTGTTACCTCGAATTTCATCGATATGTTCTTTTATTTGTTACCCATTTATTACTTCTAACAAATCCATATGTTAGCATATTGGTTACCTTTTTGTTACCATAACCAATTTCAATTCTTTTAAATAAAATCCTATATTTTTTCCATTATTTCGATATATTTAATAATAGGAACGTATTTACCCAAACTAAATATTAACACTGCAAAAAGTTTTAATATAGATATTAACACTTAAAATTTATACGTAAACAAGTAAAGTACATCTAACAATATAATCTTATAAACAATTACTTATACTACAATTATAAATCTATATGCTTAAAAAATATGGTTTGGTCCCTTTATCACGATAATGCCCCATGTGATACTTGTACTACTCCGTTAGTTTTACGCGGGTTTTTTGCCAAAATTTCGACTAAATGTGATTTAAACGCCTGTTACATATGTGTATCACGTTTTTCTGTAAAATGCACACATTTTAAGCCATTTACAGCATAGGAATTTAAATAAAAATAATAATATATTATTATAATGATGATATATGGCCTCAATTAAATATAACATCTAGAAGAATTATACAATATAATTTACTTACTTGTATTTATTAAGCTGTCAACCTCACATAACAAAGCCAAATGACGATAGTTTCAAATACAAGCCGTAAAACTGCAGCACAGCATTAATTTCCTTCTCAATCGATTAACGCTTAACCTCTGCTCCCAACACTTGGATGTTTTTCAATTCAAAACGCAGCAACCACGGCGAAATGTCTGTTGGATTGAAATCGGGCATCTCATAGTAGACATTTACGAATTCTTTATCCTCCGAGATGACAGTCCTCTGCGTACAAATAGCAGTGTTGGCCGTTCCCTTCCGCAAGGCATGGAGATCCAAACGACACAGCATATTCCTAGCCTTCTCTCACACCAGTGTTGGAAAGTGTTGAGTGCCCTTTAAAAAACATTTAACAAATACACAATGTAAATGAATAAGCAGTTCAGCTAAGTATTGCGCAGCCATGCGTACCTGTGTAGCTGGTTCAGCCAACCTCTGCGCAACCATAGCGCCCGCTTGTTGGAACCAGATGTTGTCAAGATCAATTTCCTCCAATTGCGGCCATAAAAAGTTATTTATCGTCAATCTATACTGCTCTCCATTGACAGTAACGGAGCAACAATTTAGGTATATGTAATAGTTGTTAATAAATAATTTGTGATTATTTTGATAATAAAATTAAATAATTTGTAAACGTTGTTCTTGCGCGAATAAAAAAAAATTACTGATCGTAACATATTAAAAATCTCCGAAACGACACTTAAGCATCTTACCATCCCTACAGTCACCCGGATTTCAACTCGTCTCTTCATCCTGATCATTTATATATACATAACCCTATCCCCTAACTCGATTAGTTTTAGGTGATACAAACAACCGTTAGGTGAACAAAACTATTATACTCTGTAGCAACAAGTGGAAGTGTTTTCCTTACAATTATGTGCATCTCTTTCTTAGGCATATAAAAAAATAAATATGTATGATGAATGTTGCTACTCTTGCAACATAATTTTCGACTTAAAAACAAAGAGTTAGTGTTGAATATGTAGTGGTGTAAGAGGTTAAATTTTACAAGTGTTGTAGTGAATTGGTTACCTATGGCTTGTATGGATATATATGGAGTAAAATCAGCCGGACGTTTCAAAATCGTGAATATCAGCCGATTTTTTTCAATTTAGGCACAAAGATACACTGTTATTAGAAAAACACGCTTTCTCAATTTCATTAAAATTACTCGCACATTGGCCGATACATGTGGTATAAAGTCAACCGGAAGTTCGAAAATCTTTATATCAGGTATATGGGGGCCAAGAGAAGTGTTTAAATGAGATAAGCAACCCCTACATATACACACCACTCTACTCGGGTAAAACTAGCACACCCTAATGAAACACACCACACTGCACTCAACATCAAGAACGCTACACATGATAACACCACCACACTCAATCACTGAGTACAACATGCACGAAGCCAACTAACAACAAGTAAGGAAGCGCTAAGTTCGGATGAAACCGAACATTTTATACTCTCGCAAAGTCAAATGGTATACTCGTTTTATATTTCTTTGTGGATCTTGCCGCCTTGTTCTATGTTGACCAATATTTTCGGTAAAATGTCAGCTACATGCTGGGGTCCACATATTCAGTACCTAGGGGCTTGAACAGTTTTGATTCGATTAAGACAATTTTAGGTCACAAAGTGGTATACTTTAAACGTATTATTCACGCAAAGTTTTACACCGATATAATCGGCTTGGTTGTAATCCGACTGCGCTTTTCGCAGTTTTTAACAACACTGTTATATGGGAAGTGGGCGGGGTTGTCACCCGATTTCACCTATTTTCACACCGTCGATAGAAATGCTAAAAACGTTTGTTCTCAATGAATTTTTATTATGGCTTCAGTGGTATGGGAGATATGCACATTAAACCTGTTTGGGGGCGGGACCACGCCCACTTTACAAAAAAAAAACTGCAGATGCCCCTCCCTAATGTAATCCTGTATACCAATTACGAGTCTTGTATCTTGTTGTGGAGCTTAGTTACGGAAATTTATTTGTTTTTGATTAATGGTGTTTTGTGGGCGTGGCAGTGGTCCGATTATGCCCATCTGCAACACCAAATAAAGATATCTCAATTTTTACTCAAGTTACTGCTTGCACAGACGGACAGATGGACGGACGGACAGACAGTCACCCGGATTTCAACTCGTCTCTTCATCCTGATCATTTATATATACATAACCCTATATCTAACTCGATTAGTTTTAAGTGATACAATCAACCGTTAGGTGAACAAAACTATTATACTCTGTAGCAACAGGTTGCGAGAGTATAAAAAGTAAGGAAGGGCTAAGCTCGGATGCAACCGAACATTTTATACTCTCGCATAGTCAAATGGTATACTCGTTTGAGATTTCTTTATATATTTTAATAATTAGAGCAATCGTTCTTGTGTTTTGTTGTATACGCTTAGTATTTATTTTATATAGAATGAATTACAAATGTATTGAGGAGTAAGAGAATAAATCGTTTCTTGATAATGAAATACATTTCTTATTTATTTTATCGATGTTATTATAGATGTTTAGCTTAAAAATAATAAATATTAACACCTTTAAAAATTATATTATTATATTAATTTGTATATAATATTTACAATATTAAACATAAATTTTTATATAGATTCTTATACGTATATCCAAATTATATTTCTTTTCTCCTTATACTATTTAATATCTATCAAATATTTATACAATAATGTCTTATATAATAACAAATAATACATATAATTTTAATTTTCTTAATTAGATTGTTTACATATTTTTCTTAACATTGTCTTAAAAACTGCTGTCAAAATTGCTATACCATTTCTTAATATACAAGGTGCGTTCCAAAGTAAACAGTAAAAAAGTAACAAAGTAAACTCTAGTGGCGCCATCTATATGTCGACTAGTGCGCTAGAATCTGCTATCCTTTATCGACTTCCAGTAAAAATTTTATGACATTTCATCTATTGGAAGTGAAGTTATTGAGTTTTAAGAGTCAGTATGTTTTTGTCATCGGTACGAAAATGGGCTTCGAACAAAGAGCTAACATTAAATTTTGTTTTAAAATTGGTAAAACTTTTACCGAAACGTTTCAATTGATGAAAGCAGTTTATGGCGATGATTGCCTATCCCGTAGCAGAGTGCACGAGTAGTTTCAACGTTTTCAAAGTGGTCGTGAGGACATAAATGACGACGAGCCGAAACCTAAAAAATCGCGCCTGGAGAAGTCAAAAGTGAAGACAATGCTGATTTGTTTTTATAATTCCAAGGGTATTGTCCACAAAGAATTTGTTCCACCCGGCCAAAACGTTAATGCGGTATTCTACCTTGGAGTTTTGAAGCGTTTGGGGCGCCGTATTTGACGTGTTCGGCCCGAATATCGCGAAGATGGAAGTTGGCGTTTGTTGCACAATAATGCACCGTCTCATCGATCGACGCTTGTGGCCGAATATTTGTCCATTGCGTTATGTAGACGTGGAGGCCATTCAAAAGGCTTGCACCGGCATACTGGCGGCCATACCGGGCAGCGAGCTAAAACACTCGTTCGACATGCTTTTGCACCGTGCAAAAAGCTATATTAAAGCAGAAGGAGACTATTTTGAATAAAATTAATTGACTTTGCCGATAAAACCATTTGTTCTGTACTTTTTTTTTTAAGTCCTGTTTACTTTGGAACGTACCTTGTATATTTGAAAAAAAAAAATGAAGAACTATTGCAATAAGTCTGAAAACTTGAGTTAGAAATAGAGACACAAATACTGTCATTATAGTTGTGTACTGTCTCAAAAGTAATTGCATAAACATGGGAGGGATCCATGTTTGAAAATGCCCAATCAATTTCTGTACCGGCAGGTGTAGTTGAATATTCTACACCAAGCAGGGAACTAAAGTTTTATTCTTGGAGCAGATTTCCTATTGAATTCCCTGTAGACATTAAACAAATGTTGAAATCTCCAACAATTAGCACATTTTGATTGCATAACTGAAGTTCTACAATTAAATGTCTGACAGATAAAGCTGAATTTCTGTATAGAACCAGAATATTAATATTGAAACATTTAAATGCCTTCTAAAACTTTGCGGCCTGAATACATTTTCTTTACAACCGTTGGTTCTATAGAGCAAGCAATACTATGCTTTGTTTCCGTGCTATCTATCCTCAGCTCGTTAATTGGAGTAAATCCTGGTATATCAAAATTTTCGCATGGATAACTCCAAGTTTCTACAAAACATAAAATATCTGAAGATAACATCAAACAGTCGCTTTTTATATCATTAATGTGAACATGAAGACTCTGAACATTATGAAATAAAATTTGATGTCCTGATATTCGGGAATTCATAAAACTGAAACTTGTTGTCAGAGCTTTATTTGTGTTCATTTCCCTCAGTTCCCTAAATACAGGATCCGATTCAGAAATTTTGATAGGAGGAATAAAGTTTCCTATGATGAATAGACCTTCTCCAGTAGTAGCTCGACTGCAAGTGACATATATTGAAGCTCTAGGCATTCTAGGTCGAGTCATACTCTTTTACATACAACTTTATTATATGTGGCACCCTGACTTTTATGAATGAGTTTTCCCTCAGCCGGAACAACTGGAAACTGATTTCTTTCAATTGAAATTTGTTCATATGTTTTATATTGAAAAGATTTTAGAACTTCTTCAATTGGTGTCCAAAACTTTTCTAGAGGATGAGGCTTTTTTGATCGTGCTATCAAAATTTTAATCCACAGAATTGTTGGAAAAGAGCAATGGAAATCAATTTGCATAAGTCGTCCAGCTGCCCCATTAACCAAGCCATCACACGTGTTTATGTTCACTGTAATCATATATTTGGCAGAGGTTTTTAATGTCAATTCATAGGGCAGTCCTTGCGTCTCAGAAGTTTTGAAAAGTTTAACTCCTTCCAAAATATTCTCATTTTCACTTATACCAATTCCTTTAACTGAGTATTTTGCAGTTGAAAGGATAGCTTCAGTTGGGATTCGACTGAGCTTCAGGGCATTGAAATTATTTGTCTCTTCATTGGACCAAAATATATGTATGGCATCATCGGGAACTTCTTCGAAATTAACTACCCGAGTTTCAATGAGTGATATATCCTCATTTGTCATAGTACCAGATGCCATATGGTTTAATGCAATTGCACAGGCCTGATCGTTGTCTCATTATTTCTGTTAATTCAAAGTATTTGAATAACTCCCACAAAGGGGAATCAACTAAAGTGCTGTATGCATCGTTGGGATTAGGAGAGAATATCCACCTATCTCCAACAGGTGAGAGTTGCTTCAAATCACCAAACACTATGATCGGTATACCACCGAAGGGGCTGTCTGTTTTGAAAATTTGTTTTAATCTCGCATTAACAGAGCTAAACATACGAGCACCTACCATCGATATTTCATCAATTATGATTAATTTTAAATCGATAAGTCTGGAATACAATGAATTAACTGTGTCATTGCTAAGTGATCTCAACTCTCTATTCAACTGATTAACAGGTAAAGAGAATATTGAATGAAGGGTCATTCCACCTATTTGGAATGCTGCTTTACCCGTAGGTGCGCAAAGAAGAACTTTTAAGGACCTTGGATTGGATCCAGGTGTAGAATTGTAACGATGGTTAAGAGCTTGATATATTGCAGATATCAAACGACTCTTTCCTACGCCTGCACCGCCGCCAATGAACTCATAAAATGGGAGATTTGTTTTTAAGTGGTGCATCAAATGTGTCAAATAGGTTCTTTGCTTAGTATTTAGACTTTGAACTAAAGAAAATAATTCCTCAACTGGAATTAAAGGGGGTAGTTTTATAAGTCTAATATTGCAATCAGATTCAGTGCCATTATCTGTTGAATCTTCGCCATGCAAGTTCAGCAAATTTATATTTGGGTTAATTTCTAGAAGTGCCAACACTCTGAACTTATTTTCCACGATAGGTAGTTCATTTTGAGCACCTTCGTCCAGGTCTATTTCATTATAAAGACTTTCTAGAACATTTTCAAGTTCTCTTTGCTCAAAAACATCATATTTTCTTTGATTTTCCTCAATTATAATACGATGTGTTATGCAAATCTGCTTATTATCGTTTTCAATGAGATCTTGCTGTTCATTCCGCCAAGGATAGTAAAGCATTAACATATCGCGGAAATACTCAACTCTGGCCAAATCTGGGTCAAACCTTCTATACCGAATAATACAAGGTTTGGTACGTTTCTTAACAAAACCGCTACCGTCTTTAAGAGGCATGACCACCCCGCTTTCTGGTAAATTATCGTCTTCCCTCTCTTCTTATTCATGATCACTATCTTGTGCTCTTCTACTAGATTTAAAATATTTATACCTAGATGCAAAATCAGCCAAACAAAGAGTTTCTATCTGATCGGATCTTTGAACATAACGGTCTAAAATACCGGCTACGAATATTTCAGTCGAACCAGAAGGAAGGTTCTGAAGTTCCGCTCTAGGTTTTACCATTCGAACACGTTCCTCAGGTCGAGAGGTATTTATAAATATTTCTGCATTACTTGCTTCCGAAAGATGAAGCCCAATACAGCAATATACTGCTTCTTGTGCAGATATTTCTGTTCCTGATATAAATTTGTGACCTATATGTTTAAGTTTTTTTTATTTAAGAGCCTAGAAATTCCCCTGTTAGACTTGTTAATATAATTAATTATATTATATATGAACAGCAAGCATATGCATCCAGTATATATTGGATATCCATATTTGCTCTATGGAGTTCCAAAATCAGAGGATTATAAGCGTTTATAAAACGATCCTGTAATTTTCCTTTTAGAAAAATTTTGGGTTTTGTTAAACTTGACCTAAGGGCTAACAAATAGTCATCAAAAGACATATTTATTCTACCATCAGACAGGAAGTGTTCAAAATCGTTTAAATTAGAAATGTCTTCTGTAGTCATATTTGAATTTAAAACGTTTTGAATTTTGAAAAAATGTGTCTTTCTGAATTTTAACTTGTTTCTGTAAGAGGTAACAGTATTTGCGTTGAAGGCATTGGTGGATATGGTATACCAAAACGACAAAGCTGTTGTCCTCTTATTTCCCTAGTACAAGACCGACTGTGGTTATGCTTTTGATAACCCAAATAATTTTCTAAGTGGCTAACCGAACCATCTGTAGAAACATAATTGTCAATAAAACTAATGACATCAGGAAATGTCTGAAGATCTTGAAGGTTGATCCTGGGCGCATTATTAAGCCAATACATGCTATGTACATGCGGGGAACCTCTCTGTTGAAACTCCACTCTTCAGTAGAAATTTGTGACAAAATGCTCTTCGAAAATGCCGGCATTATCTTTAAAAAGCTTAAGAATTTGTTGATAGCGGTAGTCAAAATATCTAGCACAAGTAACCGCGTCTGACCGAATTAAGCGATATCTACCTTGGGTTGTTAAACTGTTGGCTTCCTATTCCGAAATATCTTTAGAATCACCAGTTTTCGAGAGGATGACCAAAAGCTCAACCCACTGAGATTCTGCAGCCGATAAAGTGATAAAGAAGGTTGAAAGCTCAAATTGGCGAATCATAGTGATTGCCTTTTTCTTCTCAGCTTCCCAGTGCGCAGGAGAGGATCTAACGCCTTTCAAAACCTTGTAACCATCATCGTGTTGAATCAAGTTTTGAACAAAGTTTTCGTTTAATAGATTTTGGGCCGTAACTTACGTAACGTAAGGCAAATGGATATACTACTCTTAATTTGTAGCAGTTCTAATTTTTTGTAATCATAGAACAACTTTGGAATGGTACACGCTCTTCTGTCAAAACGGCGAATTTCAGAACGTATTATTTTGTTATATGATTCAGGGCATGTACGTTTCTGCCCAGCGTATATTGTTCCAAATGACAATAAGTTATTGTCTTGAATTATGTCAATTGGTCTTTGTCCTTCACCTGGCGCTATGACTAAACGGTTATAGTCTAAGTTTTCTACAGGAATATTGTCCAAAAGAGTTTCTTGACCGCCTGGGTTTAGCTCGGAAGGTAAAAGACCCATGGGAATATTATTACCTGAGGGATTATCATGAGAAGTTTGGGCCGCACGAAAAGATTGAACCAATCGGGAATCCTCTGAAGATGCAACAAACGGAACTTCTTCTTGGTTATTCAATTCTGAAATCCAGTTCTCATTAATATGTATATTGTGCTCACGATACAGAGGGGTATTCACTAAGAATTGCAAAGCTTCCATAATCTTTGCGGGGCGTATGGTATCTATCATGTCATCATGATTGTACTCCAAACACCTTCTTA
Source organism: Bactrocera oleae (assembly GCF_042242935.1). Lineage (NCBI taxonomy): Eukaryota > Metazoa > Arthropoda > Insecta > Diptera > Tephritidae > Bactrocera > Bactrocera oleae. Next base: position 32,365,015 of record NC_091537.1, read on the forward strand.
AGTGAATTTGTATCACATGAGCCTCGTCAAAGGTCCTTGATAGAGATGTCACAATATTGTTAACAGAAATTGGTATATTAACAACAGCACCTTTGAGAGAACTCTGTCCTTGATATCCTAACGGACGGTTTGCATAAAAGGCAATCTTGGCACTATGAGACGTTCTTCAATTGGGGTTAAATCTTTCACACAATCCGGTATTTCAGTAAAGTCTAGACCGTTAACTAAACATATTTTTGGAATTTTGGATTTAATATGTGGGATATATGAGGTTGCTGTTGTACGAAAGGAGCGGAAATCAGTATATTAGGGTTATAAGGTTTAAACAAAGGTCTAGACCCATTTGATTTATATGCAGTGATAAACCACATTATTTTTAAGAAAAACTGTCCATTTAATTTCATTAAATTATAAAATTAACGAAATCAATTGTACCATAAGTAGTACATGTATATCTAATATTTTACGTTTATATAAAGCCAAACGGAAGTTTGAATTTTTTACATAAAGTATGTTGGAGCCAGGGTCAATACATACCCGATAATGGGTACTAGGGGGGAACCAAAAATTGTATACTCTTGTAATTTGCAAGAATCAAAGGCAAGGAAATTCCTTCAGGTGTGGCAAAGTTGAGAAAGAATTAAACATCCATTATTAAATGAAATCGTGATTAAATTACAATCAAATTCGCTATCTTCTTCACTTATGTATATTAAAGGCCATAAACTTAGTCTCAGTTTTATTGCTATATTTTAGTTTGCGTCAGCGAAAATTATATTAAAACAAAAAAACAAAAAACATCTTGAAGTGAGATATACAGAAGTATGAATGTGATATTAACTCGACCAAAGTGGCAAAATTTTATATTATAAGCTCGTGTGGAAAACGTCAACTAGAGAATCGGAATTCATTATACAAGTATGAAGGTGTGAGGTTTAGATCAAGGTATATACTATTTTCATTCTAATTCAGCGTCAAACCACATAATTTTTAAGAAAACGTAATTACATTAAAATATCACGTTTTGATCAACCGGAACGGTTTAAAGTCAAGAGGAAAGACGGAAATCATATATATATTGGGGATAGAAAAATATATTCATTTTTACATTGCTCAGCTATACTCGAGCATAGAACATATTTTGAAGCAATTTTATATATAAAACAAATTTTAATACTCACTGACCGACATACGAGAAGTATTATAAGTAGTATATGGAAGTAGATGGTAGCATTAACCCGATTTTATCAATTTGTGCCAATACTACATACTACTAGCATGCCACAGACTAATAAAATGCTCCCACTGTTTCATTAAGGTACCTCACATACCATCACCAATCATATGGAGTAAAGTCAGACGAATGTTTGAAAATCCTTAGTTAAATGGGGGCTAGGTATAATTTTGACCCGATTTGATCCATTTTAGGCACACGGATACCTTGTTATAAGTAAAACACGCTCTCCCATTTTCATTGAGATAACTCACATATTGGCCGATATATGCGGTATAAAGTCACCCGTGAATAATTGGGAACCCAATTTATTGGAGAATACATTCAACACCGTAAATAAAATATTTATAACGCACCAAAACTCGCAATTAGTGTTTAAATGAAATGTTTATATTTTATGTTTATTCGAGCACTATATTACGATATATAAGATATATGTCCATCAGTAATTAAATTAACAAATGTAAAGTTGACGAGTAATGCGGCGAGGATCGAAGTATGTACATCGCAATCACTTTTGGAGCTGACGATTGAGTAGGCACGGAAAAAATCGTTGTTTCATCGCATGTAGATAACGAAAAGGTAACGCGCTGGATCGCGTTTGTATTGAATGAGGAGTATCTGTTGCGGAGACCATCCTATTTGTTTGCTGAAGGGCGCGATGCTGTGGTGTATTGAGTTGTCCCGTGTGGTGATGTATGAGTGTGGTGTATTGTAGTGGGTTATACTAGGGTGCGCCAGTTCTTGCCGAGTAGAGTGGCGTGTATGTGTAGGGGAGGCTTATCTCATTTAAACATCCTGGGCCCCCTAGTCGAATATTTTGCCTAGTATTACCCATATTGGCTGTAAATGTTGGAAGTATTTCGGCGTGCTGCTGGTAGAGTAGCCGAGGGCGCTTAATGTAAGCAAATTTATTTTGCGTGTTTATTTGATTCACTATTTTGACGACTTGTTATTATAGTAAAAGTATATGAGTTTTTGTGTTTATAATTTTTATTGGCGGTTATTTACCATTTATTTATAATGACTTAGTAAGGATAGCGACTCCACGCCTGGCTCAGATATGGCCAGAATGGGTGCTCCTTTGAAAACATTTGAAGAGGGATCTTGCGAGAGTGAGATTTGTGATTTTCGCTCACTTTTTTGAAGTGAGATTTACAACTTTTACAAGTGTTTTCCATAAACTACCCGTATGATGAGCGCTTAGATAGATGCGATAAGTGCGATCTTTGCTTTTTGTAAGTCTGGGTGCTTCACTGTATCACATTGCAAGTATGGTGATTCCTTAACTTTAATTATGAATTGTATTTGATTATGAAAATTTAGGCAACTATGAGGCACTATAGTAAGAGAAGTGTCGATTTTTGGACATTCTATGACAATTACTTGTATGTTGCGGACGATATTATGTATGGAAGTGGGCGATTGTGGCCAAGAATCGGTAGATTCTGATATCGTTAAGATTGTTTGAGGATTGTGACCATTTTTCTAAGTGAAGAAGAATTAGGATTTTCGCTTGTATCATAATTGGCGAAAGCCATCCTGCGGGGTCAAAAATGCTATTGCGGATAATGCGGATATTGATTCAGTAGGATATGAAAGCTGATCAGATATCGCATTCCATTGGATCCCCTGTATTTTTATGTTGTACTGCCCTTTTCAAATTTAAGGAAATTAGTGTACAACAAATTTTCTTTTCGAATACTTAGTAATAAATCTCGATGATTTGGTTTAATTATAGATATTTGTGTTTTTAACACTGGGGTTGTCAGAACAAACTCTCACATGGTTTTTTGTGCCAATTTGTAGAGTGTTGGAAGTTTGTGGCTTTGGTGGTAGTCGTACGACGTACCGGCCATTGTTTGATCGAGTAGTTGTGGCTTTGTAGAAATCTTTACAATACTGATCTTTAGGGGTTGTGATTGATATGGGGGGAGTTCTTCTAACTCCCAAAATTTTTTCAATTGTGAATTGAGGTATTCGTTTGAGATTTCCTCAACCTGAGTGGTCATGGTGGTAACTGGTTCCGAAACTAGTCCACCTAGGATCCACCCAAAAATAGTATTTTGTGCCAATAGTTTGTTTGAAATTTTCTCAACACCCTCGAGTATTATCTGAGGTATGAGATCGCTGCCTAATAGAATATCTATTTGAGCGGGGGTGTTGCAATTGGGATCTGCTAGCTTTAGGTGTGAAACCTTTTGCCAATGCTTGCTATTTATATGATAGCTTGGAAGCATATTTGTTACTTGCGGTAAGACTATAGCTTCTGCTTTAAAACTCTTATCCGCTTGGGGGGAAGTTAGGGTAATGGGGCAGATTTTATTTGAGTTTTGGATTACTCTTCCGCCCATTCCTGTAATTTCAAAGTTGGGTTGTTTTGTTGGCAGTTGTAGCCTATTTTGTGCCCTAGACGCTATGAAAGGGCGTTGTGATCCTTGGTCTATTAAGGCCCTAAGTTTAAACAGCTCTCCTCGGTGTTCGATGGAGATGATTGCTGTGGGTAGTAATACCCTATTTTGTATTTTGCTGTGTAGCGTTTGAGTTTTTTGTGCCTTTGAGCAACATGGTGTCTTTTGGCAATTTTCGGGATTTTGGTTTTTAAGAGTTGTTGTTACAACTAAACCTGTGGTTCCTTTTGTATAAGCGCTTCTTTGGGGTGATATGGGAAATTTGCTGTAATGAAGCATTGAGTGGTGTCTTTTGTGACAATATAAGCAATTGAATTTGCTTTTGCAATTTTTATACTTATGCGAATGTGACAAACGATTTGTACATAATTTTTTTGATCTTATAAAATTGTTTCTTTCGTAAATTTTTAATTTTTTAAATATCTCGCAAGATTGTAGTTTATGCCCTCTCGTGCATAGTTCGCATGACGTATGATTGTTCTGTTCGGAAGTGAACGATTGCGTTTTGTACAAGCTTCTGTTTAATTTGTTTATGCTACTAGCTTGGGGTCTATTGAAGCTTCTTTTTAGGTCGTCTTGAACGTTTTGGGTTTTAATAATTTTTGTGTCTAACCTTTCAGCGATTTCATACTGGATAGTTACAAAATTTTTCATTTGTTGCCACGTTGGGCATTTGTTTCGCGATGAGAGCGATTGCTCCCACAAAAGCAACGATTTTTCTGGTAAAGTGGCGGTGCATATATTTACCAGTATTGGGTCCCAGCTGTCTGTGGGAATATTTTGTGTCGATAGAACCGACAAACAATTTGAAACAGTGGATAGTAGTTTAACAAATTCTTCACCTGTTTCTTTTTTAATTTTAGGCAAGTTTATTAGTGTCGTTACTTGTTTATCAACCAATATTCTTTCATTTTCATATCTAGATGTTAGAGCTTCCGAAATTAAAATTGTCGTCATTTAGTGCGAACTGTTTGACTATGACTCCTGCTTGACCTTTAGTTTTGTATCGGAGGTGATACAATTTTTGCGCTTTTGATAATTTTGGATGGTTGAATGTCCCGGAAGGACGGCCAATCTTCATAACCTCCATAAAATATTTCTGTGTCACATGCGGGCACCTCGAGATGGATGCCTGGACTTGCCTCTTGACTTTGAATTTGTGGCAGCTCTACTCTCGGATGTGGAGTAGGTGCAATCGCTTTTATTAGCTTTAATTGATCAGAAATCATAGCTTTTGTTTCTTCGTACTGGTCTAAGCAGTTTTCGTATAGTGCGTAAGCCGATGATTTAAAATCGTGTGGTAGATCTGAATAGTCATAATCTACTATGGCGTCATGAGCCGTTTGGAGACGAGTCCAAAAATTGTCAATATTTTGTTTTTTTATTGCCAATAACGATTCAGAGATGTCTTGAATCGGTGAAGATGAAAATCGAGTGCAGTATCGTGTTAATCTGTCACTCTCGGAAATGAATTTGGCAACACAAATATTTTTGCCTTTTATTTGCTTTGTGGTAACCTGTCTTGCGCGTGTGGCTTCGTGTGTAGCTATAATTTGATTTTTATCGTCATTAACCATTTTTGTTTTGTTATTTATTACTATATGTGTCAAAGTTAATTAAAATTTTCTCAGTAAAGTGTAAACTGATTTAAATGCAGCAATAAATGATAATTAATACCGAATACTATTTTACGTATATACGATTTTTTTGGACTAGATAAATATTTACTTGCGAAATAATTTTTTAATTTGTACTTTATTTTAAATATATATTTGTGAGCGTAATTTAAATTTTCTTAATTTAGTTATTAAGAATGGCACTTTTAATTTAATAATACTTATTATTCCTTATGTGAATGTATTTAGGTACACCCTAATACACGGACTTGTTATTATATATTTATGTGCTCGTGAAATTGAGAGCTCGTTGAAGAGATCAATGTGCTTTTTTTTTTTGTATGCAATCCTGCTTGTTTGTTACAAGGGGTATTGCCGGATAATTGCCTATGAGGACTTTGAATATATGTAAAATTGTAAATATATATGTAACATATGGAAAAAATGTTTTTTTTTTGTATTATGTTTTTAATAATTTTAATTTTTAATAAATTCGTTTATCATATATTTGTTTTATCGCCGTTTGATAATATTCGAAATTTATGATAATTGTTTCTTTTTTGAAATGGATATTAAATAACTATATTAGGTCCCAAAGTAGGGTATAAAGTTACAGATATATTAATCGCCGTTTGTGTATATAAATGTGTATATATACGTATGTATGTAGGCTCGCACAGCGAAGAGAGCACGAAAGCGAAGTGAATAATATGCAGGTATTATCCCTTATGCACTTTGTAAATATATTTTTGTATATATTATATATATATATATATGTTTAATAAAAATATATATTTATCGGTATATATAGATGTAATATGTAAGCGTTAATTCGATATGCATATATGTATGTTGGTTTGTTGTGTTTTTATTTCTTTCTCTGTTTGTTTTATGTTTGATATTTTGCCTTTGCTTACTTATTGAATGCAATCCTGCTTATTGCTTTATTAAGCATAAGGGATATTGCTGGATTAATGTGCAAGTATATACTTGAATTGGTTTTTTGTTTCTTGATGATGTGTTTGAATACACGAAGGTAAGCTATTAATTGGCAGCTAACTGCTTACAGGTATGTTGTATTGTTGTTTTTTGTTTAAAAACTCGCGCCCGTTTCTTCTTATTTATGTTTTGTGCTTCGGTTTCGCGCCCGGTTGTGTGGATTTTTGTTTGTTTAAAATGCTTATTTGTTTGTTGATATATAATGTATATAAGCACTGTAACTTTGGTGAGTTTTGTGTGTTCTCTACATTTTTACATTTATATATTTGTATATAAGTATATATAAATTTTTTTTTTTTTATCAATGTATACTTTTATTTCACTGCACTGGGCCTATATGCATTTATTGTATGTTGTTATTCTTTAATAATTTATATACATATGTATATATGTAAATATATTTATATATATTCACTTTTTTTTTTCTTTTTGAGTCACTGCACCATTTTTGAAATTTTTTGCCTTAGTGCAAAATTTTGTTACTTTTTAGTTGTACCACTGCACTGCACTTTGTTGTTATATGCATATCGTTTGTTAACTCAATTTGTTTTTTTTAACTTCCCGCTAAGAAAATTGAAAATTTTCTAAAAACCGGGAAGATATTGGTTTCACCCCATTTTGCAAAAATCGAGTTCTCAACAGATCTCGACGTTTTGAGGGTCGAGGAAGCTTCCCCGAACATTTCTACGATGATGTCCGTATGTCTGTATGTATGTGTGGATGTATGTGTGTGTGTGTGGATGTATGTGACCCTTTTATAACTTTTAAACGGCTCAACCGATTTGAATAAACTAAACGGCATTCCAAAGGGTTTCATTGCACTTTAATTTCGTGTGAGTTTGGACCCAATCGGACCAGTAGATTTTGAGAAATCTCAAAAATAAAAATTTTGAAAAAACGTTTTTTTTGAAAAAACACATCGTTTGCCGCAAACCGGGTCAAAATCGGTTGATTTACTTGCGAGATATCGAAAACGAAAAAAGCGAAATTTGAACGTTAGCGTATGAAATTAGCGGGAAGTTGCAGGAATGGCCCTTGAGGCCAACCGTTTTCCACATTTTTTTTTGTGTGTTTCTGTTTCTTTGTCACCACTATAAGTATCTTAACACAGTTTTTTGTAAAAATCCGCAGGTGCCTTTCGGTAAGGCTCGAAGGACCATGAATAATTGGGAACCCAATTTATTGGAGAATACATTCAACACCGTAAATAAAATATTTATAACGCACCAAAACTCGCAATTAGTGTTTAAATGAAATGTTTATATTTTATGTTTATTCGTGCACTGTATTACGATATATAAGATATATGTCCATCAGTAATTAAATTAACAAATGTAAAGTTGACGAGTAATGCGGCGAGGATCCAAGTATGTACATCGAAATCACTTTTGGAGCTGACGATTGAGTAGGCACGGAAAAAATTGTTGTTTCATCGCATGTAGATAACGAAAAGGTAACGCGCTGGATCGCGTTTGTATTGAATGAGGAGTATCTGTTGCGGAGACCATCCTATTTGTTTGCTGAAGGGCGCGATGCTGTGGTGTATTGAGTTGTCCCGTGTGGTGATGTATGAGTGTGGTGTATTGTAGTGGGTTATACTAGGGTGCGCCAGTTCTTGCCGAGTAGAGTGGCGTGTATGTGTAGGGGACGCTTATCTCATTTAAACATCCTGGGCCCCCTAGTCGAATATTTTGCCTAGTATTACCCATATTGGCTGTTAATGTTGGAAGTATTTCGGCGTGCTGCTGGTAGAGTAGCCGAGGGCGCTTAATGTAAGCAAATTTATTTTGCGTGTTTATTTGATTCACTATTTTGACGACTTGTTATTATAGTAAAAGTATATGAGTTTTTGTGTTTATAATTTTTATTGGCGGTTATTTACCATTTATTTATAATGACTTAGTAAGGATAGCGACTCCACGCCTGGCTCAGATATGGCCAGAATGGGTGCTCCTTTGAAAACATTTGAAGAGGGATCTTGCGAGAGTGAGATTTGTGATTTTCGCTCACTTTTTTGAAGTGAGATTTACAACTTTTACAAGTGTTTTCCATAAACTACCCGTATGATGAGCGCTTAGATAGATGCGATAAGTGCGATCTTTGCTTTTTGTAAGTCTGGGTGCTTCACTGTATCACATTGCAAGTATGGTGATTCCTTAACTTTAATTTTGAATTGTATTTGATTATGAAAATTTAGGCAACTATGAGGCACTATATTAAGAGAAGTGTCGATTTTTGGACATTCTATGACAATTACTCGTATGTTGCGGACGATATTATGTATGGAAGTGGGCGATTGTGGCCAAGAATCGGTAGATTCTGATATCGTTAAGATTGTTTGAGGATTGTGACCATTTTTCTAAGTGAAGAAGAATTAGGATTTTCGCTTGTATCATAATTGGCGAAAGCCATCCTGCGGGGTCAAAAATGCTATTGCGGATAATGCGGATATTGATTCAGTAGGATATGAAAGCTGATCAGATATCGCATTCCATTGGATCCCCTGTATTTTTATGTTGTACTGCCCTTTTCAAATTTAAGGAAATTAGTGTACAACAAATTTTCTTTTCGAATACTTAGTAATAAATCTCGATGATTTGGTTGAATTATAGATATTTGTGTTTTTAACACTGGGGTTGTCAGAACAAACTCTCACATGGTTTTTTGTGCCAATTTGTAGAGTGTTGGAAGTTTGTGGCTTTAGTGGTAGTCGTACGACGTACTGGCCATTGTTTGATCGAGTAGTTGTGGCTTTGTAGAAGTCTTTACAATACTGATCTTTAGGGGTTGTGATTGATATGGGGGGAGTTCTTCTAACTCCCAAAATTTTTTCAATTGTGAATTGAGGTATTCGTTTGAGATTTCCTCAACCTGAGTGGTCATGGTGGTAACTGGTTCCGAAACTAGTCCACTTAGGATCCACCCAAAAATAGTATTTTGTGCCAATAGTTTGTTTGAAATTTTCTCAACACCCTCGAGTATTATCTGAGGTATGAGATCGCTGCCTAATAGAATATCTATTTGAGCGGGGGTGTTGCAATTGGGATCTGCTAGCTTTAGGTGTGAAACCTTTTGCCAATGCTTGCTATTTATATGATAGCTTGGAAGCATATTTGTTAGTTGCGGTAAGACTATAGCTTCTGCTTTAAATCTCTTATCCGCTTGGGGGGAAATTAGGGTAATGGGGCAGATTTTATTTGAGTTTTGGATTACTCTTCCGCCCATTCCTGTAATTTCAAAGTTAGCTGGTTTTGTTTGCAGTTGTAGCCTATTTTGTGCCCTAGACGCTATGAAAGATCGTTGTGATCCTTGGTCTATTAAGGCCCTAAGTTTAAACAGCTCTCCTCGGTGTTCGATGGAGATGATTGCTGTGGGTAGTAATACCCTATTTTGTATTTCGCTGTGTAGCGTTTGAGTTTTTTGTGCCTTTGAGCAACATGGTGTCTTTTGGCAATTTTCGGGATTTTGGTTTTTAGGAGTTGTTGTTACAACTAAACCTGTGGTTCCTTTTGTATAAGCGCTTCTTTGGGGTGATATGGGAAATTTGCTGTAATGAAAGATTGAGTGGTGTCTTTTGTGAAAATATAAGCAATTGAATTTGCTTTTGCAATTTTTATACTTATGCGCATGTGACAAACAATTTGTACATAATTTTTTTGATCTTATAAAATTGTTTCTTTCGTAAATTTTTAATTTTTTAAATATCTCGCAATATTGTAGTTTATGCCCTCTCGTGCATAGTTCGCATGACGTATGATTGTTCTGTTCGGAAGTGAACGATTGCGTTTTGTACAAGCTTCTGTTTAATTTGTTTATGCTACTAGCTTGGGGTCTATTGAAGCTTCTTTTTAGATCGTTTTGGGTTTTAATAATTTTTGTGTCTAACCTTTCAGCGATTTCATACTGGATAGTTACAAAATCTTTCATTTGTTGCCACGTTGGGCATTTCTTTCGTGATGAGAGCGATTGCTCCCACAAAAGTAACGATTTTTCTGGTAAAGTGGCGGTGCATACCAGTATTGGGTCCCAGCTGTCTGTGGGAATATTTTGTGTCGATAGAACCGACAAACAATTTGAAACAGTGGATAGTAGTTTAACAAATTCTTCACTTGTTTCTTTTTTAATTTTAGGCAAATTTATTAGTGTCGTTACTTGTTTATCGACCAATATTCTTTCATTTTCATATCTAGATGTTAGAGCTTCCCAAGCCAAATTAAAATTGTCGTCATTTAGTGCGAGCTGTTTGACTATGACTCCTGCTTGACCTTTAGTTTTGTATCGGAGGTGATACAATTTTTGCGCTTTTGATAATTTTGGGTGGTTGAATGTCCCGGAAGGATGGCCATTCTTCATAACCTCCATAAAATATTTCTGTGTCACATGCGGGCACCTCGAGATGGATGCCTGGACTTGCCTCTTGACTTTGAATTTGTGGCAGCTCTACTCTCGGATGTGGAGTAGGTGCAATCGCTTTTATTAGCTTTAATTGATCAGAAATCATAGCTTTTGTTTCTTCGTACTGGTCTAAGCAGTTTTCGTATAGTGCGTAAGCCGATGATTTAAAATCGTGTGGTAGATCTGAATAGTCATAATCTACTATGGCGTCATGAGCCGTTTGGAGACGAGTACAAAAATTGTCAATATTTTGTTTTTTTATTTCTAATAACGATTCAGAGATGTCTTGAATCGGTGAAGATGAAAATCGAGTGCAGTATCGTGTTAATCTGTCACTCTCGGAAATGAATTTGGCAACACAAATATTTTTGCCTTTTATTTGCTTTGTGGTAACCTGTCTTGCGCGTGTAGCTTCGTGTGTAGCTATAATTTGATTTTTATCGTCATTAACCATTTTTGTTTTGTTATTTATTACTATATGTGTCAAAGTTAATTAAAATTTTCTCAGTAAAGTGTAAACTGATTTAAATGCAGCAATAAATGATAATTAATACCGAATACTATTTTACGTATATACGATTTTTTCGGACTAGATAAATATTTACTTGCGAAATAATTTTTTAATTTGTATTTTTTTTTAAATATATATTTGTGAGCGTAATTTAAATTTTCTTAATTTAGTTATTAAGAATGGCACTTTTAATTTAATAATACTTATTATGTCCTTATGTTGATGTATTTAGGTACACCCTAATACACGGACTTGTTATTATATATTTATGTGCTCGTGAAATTGAGAGCTCGTTGACGAGATCAATGTGTTTTTTTTTTTGGTATGCAATCCTGCTTGTTTGTTACAAGGGGTATTGCCGGATAATTGCCTATGAGGACTTTAAATATATGTAAAATTGTAAATATATATGTAACATACGGAAAAAATGTTTTTTTTTTTGTATTTTGTTTATAATAATTTTAATTTTTAATAAATTCGTTTATCATATATTTGTTTTATCGCCGTTTGATAATATTCGAAATTTATGATAATTGTTTCTTTTTTGAAATGGATATTAAATAACTTTATTAGGTCCCAAAGTAGGGTATAAAGTTACAGATATATTAATCGCCGTTTGTGTATACAAATGTGTATATATACGTATGTATGTAGGCTCGCACAGCGAAGAGAGCACGAAAGCGAAGTGAATAATATGCAGGTATTATCCCTTATGCACTTTGTAAATATATTTTTGTATATATTATATATATATATATATGTTTAATAAAAATATATATTTATCGGTATATATAGATGTAATATGTAAGCGTTAATTCGATATGCATATATGTATGTTGGTTTGTTGTGTTTTTATTTCTTTCTCTGTTTGTTTTATGTTTGATATTTTGCCTTTGCTTACTTATTGAATGCAATCCTGCTTATTGCTTTATTAAGCATAAGGGATATTGCTGGATTAATGTGCAAGTATATACTTGAATTGGTTTTTTGTTTCTGGATGATGTGTTTGAATACACGAAGGTAAGCTATTAATTGGCAGCTAGCTGCTTACAGGTATGTTGTATTGTTGTTTTTTGTTTAAAAATTCGCGCCCGTTTCTTCTTATTTATGTTTTGTGCTTAGGTTTCGCGCCCGGTTGTGTGGATTTTTGTTTGTTTAAAATGCTTATTTGTTTGTTGATATATAATGTATATTAGCACTGTAACTTTGGTGAGTTTTGTGTGTTCTCTACATTTTTACATTTATATATTTGTATATAAGTATATATATATTTTGTTTTTATATCAATGTATACTTTTATTTCACTGCACTGGGCCTATATGCATTTATTGTATGTTGTTATTCTTTAATAATTTATATACATATGTATATATGTATATATATTTATATATATTCACTTTTTTTTTTCTTTTTGAGTCACTGCACCATTTTTGAAATTTTTTGCCTTAGTGCAAAATTTTGTTACTTTTTAGTTGTACCACTGCACTGCACTTTGTTGTTATATGCATATCTTTTGTTAACTCAATTTGTTTTTTTTTTTTTGTGTGTTTCTGTTTCTTTGTCACCACTATAAGTATTTATTTTGTTTCTGAACACAGTTTTTTGTAAAAATCCGCAGGTGCCTTTCGGTAAGGCTCGAAGGACCATGAATAATTGGGAACCCAATTTATTGGAGAATACATTCAACACCGTAAATAAAATATTTATAACGCACCAAAACTCGCAATTAGTGTTTAAATGAAATGTTTATATTTTATGTTTATTCGTGCACTATATTACGATATATAAGATATATGTCCATCAGTAATTAAATTAACAAATGTAAAGTTGACGAGTAATGCGGCGAGGATCCAAGTATGTACATCGAAATCACTTTTGGAGCTGACGATTGAGTAGGCACGGAAAAAATTGTTGTTTCATCGCATGTAGATAACGAAAAGGTAACGCGCTGGATCGCGTTTGTATTGAATGAGGAGTATCTGTTGCGGAGACCATCCTATTTGTTTGCTGAAGGGCGCGATGCTGTGGTGTATTGAGTTGTCCCGTGTGGTGATGTATGAGTGTGGTGTATTGTAGTGGGTTATACTAGGGTGCGCCAGTTCTTACCGAGTAGAGTGGCGTGTATGTGTAGGGGAGGCTTATCTCATTTAAACATCCTGGGCCCCCTAGTCGAATATTTTGCCTAGTATTACCCATATTGGCTGTAAATGTTGGAAGTATTTCGGCGTGCTGCTGGTAGAGTAGCCGAGGGCGCTTAATGTAACAAATTTATTTTGCGTGTTTATTTGATTCACTATTTTGACGACTTGTTATTATAGTAAAAGTATATGAGTTTTTGTGTTTATAATTTTTATTGGCGGTTATTTACCATTTATTTATAATGACTTAGTAAGGATAGCGACTCCACGCCTGGCTCAGATATGGCCAGAATGGGTGCTCCTTTGAAAACATTTGAAGAGGGATCTTGCGAGAGTGAGATTTGTGATTTTCGCTCACTTTTTTGAAGTGAGATTTACAACTTTTACAAGTGTTTTCCATAAACTACCCGTATGATGAGCGCTTAGATAGATGCGATAAGTGCGATCTTTGCTTTTTGTAAGTCTGGGTGATTCACTGTATCACATTGCAAGTATGGTGATTCCTTAACTTTAATTTTGAATTGTATTTGATTATGAAAATTTAGGCAACTATGAGGCACTATAGTAAGAGAAGTGTCGATTTTTGGACATTCTATGACAATTACTCGTATGTTGCGGACGATATTATGTATGGAAGTGGGCGATTGTGGCCAAGAATCGGTAGATTCTGATATCGTTAAGATTGTTTGAGGATTGTGACCATTTTTCTAAGTGAAGAAGAATTAGGATTTTCGCTTGTATCATAATTGGCGAAAGCCATCCTGCGGGGTCAAAAATGCTATTGCGGATAATGCGGATATTGATTCAGTAGGATATGAAAGCTGATCAGATATCGCATTCCATTGGATCCCCTGTATTTTTATGTTGTACTGCCCTTTTCAAATTTAAGGAAATTAGTGTACAACAAATTTTCTTTTCGAATACTTAGTAATAAATCTCGATGATTTGGTTGAATTATAGATATTTGTGTTTTTAACACTGGGGTTGTCAGAACAAACTCTCACATGGTTTTTTGTGCCAATTTGTAGAGTGTTGGAAGTTTGTGGCTTTGGTGGTAGTCGTACGACGTACTGGCCATTGTTTGATCGAGTAGTTGTGGCTTTGTAGAAGTATTTACAATACTGATCTTTAGGGGTTGTGATTGATATGGGGGGAGTTCTTCTAACTCCCAAAATTTTTTCAATTGTGAATTGAGGTATTCGTTTGAGATTTCCTCAACCTGAGTGGTCATGGTGGTAACTGGTTCCGAAACTAGTCCACCTAGGATCCACCCAAAAATAGTATTTTGTGCCAATAGTTTGTTTGAAATTTTCTCAACACCCTCGAGTATTATCTGAGGTATGAGATCGCTGCCTAATAGAATATCTATTTGAGCGGGGGTGTTGCAATTGGGATCTGCTAGCTTTAGTTGTGAAACCTTTGGCCAATGCTTGCTATTTATATGATAGCTTGGAAGCATATTTGTTAGTTGCGGTAAGACTATAGCTTCTGCTTTAAATCTCTTATCCGCTTGGGGGGAAATTAGGGTAATGGGGCAGATTTTATTTGAGTTTTGGATTACTCTTCCGCCCATTCCTGTAATTTCAAAGTTGGCTTGTTTTGTTTGCAGTTGTAGCCTATTTTGTGCCCTAGACGCTATGAAAGATCGTTGTGATCCTTGGTCTATTAAGGCCCTAAGTTTAAACAGCTCTCCTCGGTGTTCGATGGAGATGATTGCTGTGGGTAGTAATACCCTATTTTGTATTTCGCTGTGTAGCGTTTGAGTTTTTTGTGCCTTTGAGCAACATGGTGTCTTTTGGCAATTTTCGGGATTTTGGTTTTTAGGAGTTGTTGTTACAACTAAACCTGTGGTTCCTTTTGTATAAGCGCTTCTTTGGGGTGATACGGGAAATTTGCTGTAATGAAAGATTGAGTGGTGTCTTTTGTGACAATATAAGCAATTGAATTTGCTTTTGCAATTTTTATACTTATGCGCATGTGACAAACAATTTGTACATAATTTTTTTGATCTTATAAAATTGTTTCTTTCGTAAATTTTTAATTTTTTAAATATCTCGCAAGATTGTAGTTTATGCCCTCTCGTGCATAGTTCGCATGACGTATGATTGTTCTGTTCGGAAGTGAACGCTTGCATTTTGTACAAGCTTCTGTTTAATTTGTTTATGCTACTAGCTTGGGGTCTATTGAAGCTTCTTTTTAGATCGTTTTGGGTTTTAATAATTTTTGTGTCTACCCTTTCAGCGATTTCATACTGGATAGTTACAAAATCTTTCATTTGTTGCCACGTTGGGCATTTCTTTCGTGATGAGAGCGATTGCTCCCATAAAAGTAACGATTTTTCTGGTAAAGTGGCGGTGCATATATTTACCAGTATTGGGTCCCAGCTGTCTGTGGGAATATTTTGTGTCGATAGAACCGACAAACAATTTGAAACAGTGGATAGTAGTTTAACAAATTCTTCACTTGTTTCTTTTTTAATTTTAGGCAAGTTTATTAGTGTCGTTACTTGTTTATCGACCAATATTCTTTCATTTTCATATCTAGATGTTAGAGCTTCCCAAGCCAAATTAAAATTTTCGTCAGTTAGTGCGAACTGTTTGACTATGACTCCTGCTTGACCTTTAGTTTTGTATCGGAGGTGATACAATTTTTGCGCTTTTGATAATTTTGGATGGTTGAATGTCCCGGAAGGACGGCCATTCTTCATAACCTCCATAAAATATTTCTGTGTCACATGCGGGCACCTCGAGATGGATTCCTGGACTTGCCTCTTGACTTTGAATTTGTGGCAGCTCTACTCTCGGATGTGGAGTAGGTGCAATCGCTTTTATTAGCTTTAATTGATCAGAAATCATGGCTTTTGTTTCTTCGTACTGGTCTAAGCAGTTTTCGTATAGTGCGTAAGCCGATGATTTAAAATCGTGTGGTAGATCTGAATAGTCATAATCTACTATGGCGTCATGAGCCGTTTGGAGACGAGTCCAAAAATTGTCAATATTTTGTTTTTTTATTTCTAATAACGATTCAGAGATGTCTTGAATCGGTGAAGATGAAAATCGAGTGCAGTATCGTGTTAATCTGTCACTCTCGGAAATGAATTTGGCAACACAAATATTTTTGCCTTTTATTTGCTTTGTGGTAACCTGTCTTGCGCGTGTAGCTTCGTGTGTAGCTATAATTTGATTTTTATCGTCATTAACCATTTTTGTTTTGTTATTTATTACTATATGTGTCAAAGTTAATTAAAATTTTCTCAGTAAAGTGTAAACTGATTTAAATGCAGCAATAAATGATATTTAATACTGAATACTATTTTACATATATACGATTTTTTCGGACTAGATAAATATTTACTTGCGAAATAATTTTTTAATTTGTATTTTATTTTAAATATATATTTGTGAGCGTAATTTAAATTTTCTTAATTTAGTTATTAAGAATGGCACTTTTAATTTAATAATACTTATTATGTCCTTATGTTGATGTATTTAGGTACACCCTAATACACGGACTTGTTATTATATATTTATGTGCTCGTGAAATTGAGAGCTCGTTGAAGAGATCAATGTGCTTTTTTTTTTGGTATGCAATCCTGCTTGTTTGTTACAAGGGGTATTGCCGGATAATTGCCTATGAGGACTTTAAATATATGTAAAATTGTAAATATATATGTAACATACGGAAAAAATGTTTTTTTTTTTGTATTTTGTTTTTAATAATTTTAATTTTTAATAAATTCGTTTATCATATATTTGTTTTATCGCCGTTTGATAATATTCGAAATTTATAATAATTGTTTCTTTTTTGAAATGGATATTAAATAACTTTATTAGGTCCCAAAGTAGGGTATAAAGTTACAGATATATTAATCGCCGTTTGTGTATATAAATGTGTATATATACGTATGTATGTAGGCTCGCACAGCGAAGAGAGCACGAAAGCGAAGTGAATAATATGCAGGTCCCTTATGCACTTTGTAAATATATTTTTGTATATATTATATATATATATATATATGTTTAATAAAAATATATATTTATCGGTATATATAGATGTAATATGTAAGCGTTAATTCGATATGCATATATGTATGTTGGTTTGTTGTGTTTTTATTTCTTTCTCTGTTTGTTTTATGTTTGATATTTTGCCTTTGCTTACTTATTGAATGCAATCCTGCTTATTGCTTTATTAAGCATAAGGGATATTGAAGGATTAATGTGCAAGTATATACTTGAATTGGTTTTTTGTTTCTTGATGATGTGTTTGAATACACGAAGGTAAGCTATTAATTGGCAGCTAACTGCTTACAGGTATGTTGTATTGTTGTTTTTTGTTTAAAAACTCGCGGCCGTTTCTTCTTATTTATGTTTTGTGCTTCGGTTTCGCGCCCGGTTGTGTGGATTTTTGTTTGTTTAAAATGCTTATTTGTTTGTTGATATATAATGTATATAAGCACTGTAACTTTGGTGAGTTTTGTGTGTTCTCTACATTTTTACATTTATATATTTGTATATAAGTATATATATATTTTGTTTTTATATCAATGTATACTTTTATTTCACTGCACTGGGCCTATATGCATTTATTGTATGTTGTTATTCTTTAATAATTTATATACATATGTATATATGTAAATATATTTATATATATTCACTTTTTTTTTTCTTTTTGAGTCACTGCACCATTTTTGAAATTTTTTGCCTTAGTGCAAAATTTTGTTACTTTTTAGTTGTACCACTGCACTGCACTTTGTTGTTATATGCATATCTTTTGTTAACTCAATTTGTTTTTTTTAACTTCCCGCTAAGAAAATTGAAAATTTTCTAAAAACCGGGAAGATATTGGTTTCACCCCATTTTGCAAAAATCGAGTTCTCAACAGATCTCGACGTTTTGAGGGTCGAGGAAGCTTCCCCGAACATTTCTACGATGATGTCCGTATGTCTGTATGTATGTGTGGATGTATGTGTGTGTGTGTGGATGTATGTGACCCTTTTATAACTTTTAAACGGCTCAACCGATTTGAATAAACTAAACGGCATTCCAAAGGGTTTCATTGCACTTTAATTTCGTGTGAGTTTGGACCCAATCGGACCAGTAGATTTTGAGAAATCTCAAAAATAAAAATTTTGAAAAAACGTTTTTTTTGAAAAAACACATCGTTTGCCGCAAACCGGGTCAAAATCGGTTGATTTACTTGCGAGATATCGAAAACGAAAAAAGCGAAATTTGAACGTTAGCGTATGAAATTAGCGGGAAGTTGCAGGGATGGCCCTTGAGGCCAACCGTTTTCCACATTTTTTTTTGTGTGTTTCTGTTTCTTTGTCACCACTATAAGTATCTTAACACAGTTTTTTGTAAAAATCCGCAGGTGCCTTTCGGTAAGGCTCGAAGGACCATGAATAATTGGGAACCCAATTTATTGGAGAATACATTCAACACCGTAAATAAAATATTTATAACGCACCAAAACTCGCAATTAGTGTTTAAATGAAATGTTTATATTTTATGTTTATTCGTGCACTGTATTACGATATATAAGATATATGTCCATCAGCAATTAAATTAACAAATGTAAA
Organism: Bactrocera oleae; assembly: GCF_042242935.1. Classification (NCBI taxonomy): domain Eukaryota; kingdom Metazoa; phylum Arthropoda; class Insecta; order Diptera; family Tephritidae; genus Bactrocera; species Bactrocera oleae. The sequence continues at coordinate 32,383,897 of NC_091537.1, forward strand.
GTTGACGAGTAATGCGGCGAGGATCCAAGTATGTACATCGAAATCACTTTTGGAGCTGACGATTGAGTAGGCACGGAAAAAATTGTTGTTTCATCGCATGTAGATAACGAAAAGGTAACGCGCTGGATCGCGTTTGTATTGAATGAGGAGTATCTGTTGCGGAGACCATCCTATTTGTTTGCTGAAGGGCGCGATGCTGTGGTGTATTGAGTTGTCCCGTGTGGTGATGTATGAGTGTGGTGTATTGTAGTGGGTTATACTAGGGTGCGCCAGTTCTTGCCGAGTAGAGTGGCGTGTATGTGTAGGGGACGCTTATCTCATTTAAACATCCTGGGCCCCCTAGTCGAATATTTTGCCTAGTATTACCCATATTGGCTGTTAATGTTGGAAGTATTTCGGCGTGCTGCTGGTAGAGTAGCCGAGGGCGCTTAATGTAAGCAAATTTATTTTGCGTGTTTATTTGATTCACTATTTTGACGACTTGTTATTATAGTAAAAGTATATGAGTTTTTGTGTTTATAATTTTTATTGGCGGTTATTTACCATTTATTTATAATGACTTAGTAAGGATAGCGACTCCACGCCTGGCTCAGATATAGCCAGAATGGGTGCTCCTTTGAAAACATTTGAAGAGGGATCTTGCGAGAGTGAGATTTGTGATTTTCGCTCACTTTTTTGAAGTGAGATTTACAACTTTTACAAGTGTTTTCCATAAACTACCCGTATGATGAGCGCTTAGATAGATGCGATAAGTGCGATCTTTGCTTTTTGTAAGTCTGGGTGCTTCACTGTATCACATTGCAAGTATGGTGATTCCTTAACTTTAATTTTGAATTGTATTTGATTATGAAAATTTAGGCAACTATGAGGCACTATATTAAGAGAAGTGTCGATTTGCGGACATTCTATGACAATTACTCGTATGTTGCGGACGATATTATGTATGGAAGTGGGCGATTGTGGCCAAGAATCGGTAGATTCTGATATCGTTAAGATTGTTTGAGGATTGTGACCATTTTTCTAAGTGAAGAAGAATTAGGATTTTCGCTTGTATCATAATTGGCGAAAGCCATCCTGCGGGGTCAAAAATGCTATTGCGGATAATGCGGATATTGATTCAGTAGGATATGAAAGCTGATCAGATATCGCATTCCATTGGATCCCCTGTATTTTTATGTTGTACTGCCCTTTTCAAATTTAAGGAAATTAGTGTACAACAAATTTTCTTTTCGAATACTTAGTAATAAATCTCGATGATTTGGTTGAATTATAGATATTTGTGTTTTTAACACTGGGGTTGTCAGAACAAACTCTCACATGGTTTTTTGTGCCAATTTGTAGAGTGTTGGAAGTTTGTGGCTTTAGTGGTAGTCGTACGACGTACCGGCCATTGTTTGATCGAGTAGTTGTGGCTTTGTAGAAGTCTTTACAATACTGATCTTTAGGGGTTGTGATTGATATGGGGGGAGTTCTTCTAACTCCCAAAATTTTTTCAATTGTGAATTGAGGTATTCGTTTGAGATTTCCTCAACCTGAGTGGTCATGGTGGTAACTGGTTCCGAAACTAGTCCACTTAGGATCCACCCAAAAATAGTATTTTGTGCCAATAGTTTGTTTGAAATTTTCTCAACACCCTCGAGTATTATCTGAGGTATGAGATCGCTGCCTAATAGAATATCTATTTGAGCGGGGGTGTTGCAATTGGGATCTGCTAGCTTTAGGTGTGAAACCTTTTGCCAATGCTTGCTATTTATATGATAGCTTGGAAGCATATTTGTTAGTTGCGGTAAGACTATAGCTTCTGCTTTAAATCTCTTATCCGCTTGGGGGGAAATTAGGGTAATGGGGCAGATTTTATTTGAGTTTTGGATTACTCTTCCGCCCATTCCTGTAATTTCAAAGTTAGCTGGTTTTGTTTGCAGTTGTAGCCTATTTTGTGCCCTAGACGCTATGAAAGATCGTTGTGATCCTTGGTCTATTAAGGCCCTAAGTTTAAACAGCTCTCCTCGGTGTTCGATGGAGATGATTGCTGTGGGTAGTAATACCCTATTTTGTATTTCGCTGTGTAGCGTTTGAGTTTTTTGTGCCTTTGAGCAACATGGTGTCTTTTGGCAATTTTCGGGATTTTGGTTTTTAGGAGTTGTTGTTACAACTAAACCTGTGGTTCCTTTTGTATAAGCGCTTCTTTGGGGTGATATGGGAAATTTGCTGTAATGAAAGATTGAGTGGTGTCTTTTGTGACAATATAAGCAATTGAATTTGCTTTTGCAATTTTTATACTTATGCGCATGTGACAAACAATTTGTACATAATTTTTTTGATCTTATAAAATTGTTTCTTTCGTAAATTTTTAATTTTTTAAATATCTCGCAAGATTGTAGTTTATGCCCTCTCGTGCATAGTTCGCATGACGTATGATTGTTCTGTTCGGAAGTGAACGATTGCGTTTTGGACAAGCTTGTGTTTAATTTGTTTATGCTACTAGCTTGGGGTCTATTGAAGCTTCTTTTTAGATCGTTTTGGGTTTTAATAATTTTTGTGTCTACCCTTTCAGCGGTTTCATACTGGATAGTTACAAAATCTTTCATTTGTTGCCACGTTGGGCATTTCTTTCGTGATGAGAGCGATTGCTCCCACAAAAGTAACGATTTTTCTGGTAAAGTGGCGGTGCATATGTTTACCAGTATTGGGTCCCAGCTGTCTGTGGGAATATTTTGTGTCGATAGAACCGACAAACAATTTGAAACAGTGGATAGTAGTTTAACAAATTCTTCACTTGTTTCTTTTTTAATTTTAGGCAAGTTTATTAGTGTCGTTACTTGTTTATCGACCAATATTCTTTCATTTTCATATCTAGATGTTAGAGCTTCCCAAGCCAAATTAAAATTTTCGTCAGTTAGTGCGAACTGTTTGACTATGACTCCTGCTTGACCTTTAGTTTTGTATCGGAGGTGATACAATTTTTGCGCTTTTGATAATTTTGGATGGTTGAATGTCCCGGAAGGACGGCCGTTCTTCATAACCTCCATAAAATATTTCTGTGTCACATGCGGGCACCTCGAGATGGATGCCTGGACTTGCCTCTTGACTTTGAATTTATGGCAGCTCTACTCTCGGATGTGGAGTAGGTGCAATCGCTTTTATTAGCTTTAATTGATCAGAAATCATAGCTTTTGTTTCTTCGTACTGGTCTAAGCAGTTTTCGTATAGTGCGTAAGCCGATGATTTAAAATCGTGTGGTAGATCTGAATAGTCATAATCTACTATGGCGTCATGAGCCGTTTGGAGACGAGTCCAAAAATTGTCAATATTTTGTTTTTTTTATTTCTAATAACGATTCAGAGATGTCTTGAATCGGTGAAGATGAAAATCGAGTGCAGTATCGTGTTAATCTGTCACTCTCGGAAATGAATTTGGCAACACAAACATTTTTCCCTTTTACTTGCTTTGTGGTAACCTGTCTTGCGCGTGTAGCTATAATTTGATTTTTATCGTCATTAACCATTTTTGTTTTGTTATTTATTACTATATGTGTCAAAGTTAATTAAAATTTTCTCAGTAAAGTGTAAACTGATTTAAATGCAGCAATAAATGATAATTAATACCGAATACTATTTTACGTATATACGATTTTTTCAGACTAGATAAATATTTACTTGCGAAATAATTTTTTAATTTGTATTTTATTTTAAATATATATTTGTGAGCGTAATTTAAATTTTCTTAATTTAGTTATTAAGAATGGCACTTTTAATTTAATAATACTTATTATTCCTTATGTGAATGTATTTAGGTACACCCTAATACACGGACTTGTTATTATATATTTATGTGCTCGTGAAATTGAGAGCTCGTTGAAGAGATCAATGTGCTTTTTTTTTTTTGGTATGCAATCCTGCTTGTTTGTTACAAGGGGTATTGCCGGATAATTGCCTATGAGGACTTTAAATATATGTAAAATTGTAAATATATATGTAACATACGGAAAAAATGTTTTTTTTTTGTATTTTGTTTTTAATAATTTTAATTTTTAATAAATTCGTTTATCATATATTTGTTTTATCGCCGTTTGATAATATTCGAAATTTATGATAATTGTTTCTTTTTTGAAATGGATATTAAATAACTTTATTAGGTCCCAAAGTAGGGTATAAAGTTACAGATATATTAATCGCCGTTTGTGTATATAAATGTGTATATATACGTATGTATGTAGGCTCGCACAGCGAAGAGAGCACGAAAGCGAAGTGAATAATATGCAGGCATTATCCCTTATGCACTTTGTAAATATATTTTTGTATATATTATATATATATATATGTTTAATAAAAATATATATTTATCGGTATATATAGATGTAATATGTAAGTGTTAATTCGATATGCATATATGTATGTTGGTTTGTTGTGTTTTTATTTCTTTCTCTTGTGTTTGAATACACGAAGGTAAGCTATTAATTGGCAGCTAGCTGCTTACAGGTATGTTGTATTGTTGTTTTTTGTTTAAAAATTCGCGCCCGTTTCTTCTTATTTATGTTTTGTGCTTAGGTTTCGCGCCCGGTTGTGTGGATTTTTGTTTGTTTAAAATGCTTATTTGTTTGTTGATATATAATGTATATAAGCACTGTAACTTTGGTGAGTTTTGTATGTTCTCTACATTTTTACATTTATATATTTGTATATAAGTATATATATATTTTGTTTTTATATCGATGTATACTTTTATTTCACTGCACTGGGCCTATATGCATTTATTGTATATTGTTATTCTTTAATAATTTATATACATATGTATATATGTATATATATTTATATATATTCACTTTTTTTTTCTTTTTGAGTCACTGCACCATTTTTGAAATTTTCTGCCTTAGTGCAAAATTTTGTTACTTTTTAGTTGTACCACTGCACTGCACTTTGTTGTTATATGCATATCTTTTGTTAACTCAATTTGTTTTTTTTTTTTTGTGTGTTTCTGTTTCTTTGTCACCACTATAAGTATTTATTGTGTTTCTTAACACAGTTTTTTGTAAAAATCCGCAGGTGCCTTTCGGGAAGGCTCGAAGGACCATGAATAATTGGGAACCCAATTTATTGGAGAATACATTCAACACCGTAAATAAAATATTTATAACGCACCAAAACTCGCAATTAATGTTTAAATGAAATGTTTATATTTTATGTTTATTCGTGCACTATATTACGATATATAAGATATATATCCATCAGTAATTAAATTAACAAATGTAAAGTTGACGAGTAATGCGGCGAGGATCCAAGTATGTACATCGAAATCACTTTTGGAGCTGACGATTGAGTAGGCACGGAAAAAATTGTTGTTTCATCGCATGTAGATAACGAAAAGGTAACGCGCTGGATCGCGTTTGTATTGAATGAGGAGTATCTGTTGCGGAGACCATCCTATTTGTTTGCTGAAGGGCGCGATGCTGTGGTGTATTGAGTTGTCCCGTGTGGTGATGTATGAATGTGGTGTATTGTAGTGGGTTATACTAGGGTGCGCCAGTTCTTGCCGAGTAGAGTGGCGTGTATGTGTAGGGGAGGCTTATCTCATTTAAACATCCTGGGCCCCCTAGTCGAATATTTTGCCTAGTATTACCCATATTGGCTGTAAATGTTGGAAGTATTTCGGCGTGCTGCTGGTAGAGTAGCCGAGGGCGCTTAATGTAAGCAAATTTATTTTGCGTGTTTATTTGATTCACTATTTTAACGACTTGTTATTATAGTAAAAGTATATGAGTTTTTGTGTTTATAATTTTTATTGGCGGTTATTTACCATTTATTTATAATGACTTAGTAAGGATAGCGACTCCACGCCTGGCTCAGATATGGCCAGAATGGGTGCTCCTTTGAAAACATTTGAAGAGGGATCTTGCGAGAGTGAGATTTGTGATTTTCGCTCACTTTTTTGAAGTGAGATTTACAACTTTTACAAGTGTTTTCCATAAACTACCCGTATGATGAGCGCTTAGATAGATGCGATAAGTGCGATCTTTGCTTTTTGTAAGTCTGGGTGCTTCACTGTATCACATTGCAAGTATGGTGATTCCTTAACTTTAATTTTGAATTGTATTTGATTATGAAAATTTAGGCAACTATGAGGCACTATAGTAAGAGAGGTGTCGATTTTTGGACATTCTATGACAATTACTCGTATGTTGCGGACGATATTATGTATGGAAGTGGGCGATTGTGGCCAAGAATCGGTAGATTCTGATATCGTTAAGATTGTTTGAGGATTGTGACCATTTTTCTAAGTGAAGAAGAATTAGGATTTTCGCTTGTATCATAATTGGCGAAAGCCATCCTGCGGGGTCAAAAATGCTATTGCGGATAATGCGGATATTGATTCAGTAGGATATGAAAGCTTATCAGATATCGCATTCCATTGGATCCCCTGTATTTTTATGTTGTACTGCCCTTTTCAAATTTAAGGAAATTAGTGTACAACAAATTTTCTTTTCGAATACTTAGTAATAAATCTCGATGATTTGGTTGAATTATAGATATTTGTGTTTTTAACACTGGGGTTGTCAGAACAAACTCTCACATGGTTTTTTGTGCCAATTTGTAGAGTGTTGGAAGTTTGTGGCTTTGGTGGTAGTCGTACGACGTACCGGCCATTATTTGATCGAGTAGTTGTGGCTTTGTAGAAGTCTTTACAATACTGATCTTTAGGGGTTGTGATTGATATGGGGGGGAGTTCTTCTAACTCCCAAAATTTTTTCAATTGTGAATTGAGGTATTCGTTTGAGATTTCCTCAACCTGAGTGGTCATGGTGGTAACTGGTCCACCCAAAAATAGTATTTTGTGCCAATAGTTTGTTTGAAATTTTCTCAACACTCTCGAGTATTATCTGAGGTATGAGATCGCTGCCTAATAGAATATCTATTTGAGCGGGGGTGTTGCAATTGGGATCTGCTAGCTTTAGTTGTGAAACCTTTTGCCAATGCTTGCTATTTATATGATAGCTTGGAAGCATATTTGTTAGTTGCGGTAAGACTATAGCTTCTGCTTTAAATCTCTTATCCGCTTGGGGGGAAATTAGGGTAATGGGGCAGATTTTATTTGAGTTTTGGATTACTCTTCCGCCCATTCCTGTAATTTCAAAGTTGGCTTGTTTTGTTTGCAGTTGTAGCCTATTTTGTGCCCTAGACGCTATGAAAGATCGTTGTGATCCTTGGTCTATTAAGGCCCTAAGTTTAAACAGCTCTCCTCGGTGTTCGATGGAGATGATTGCTGTGGGTAGTAATACCCTATTTTGTATTTCGCTGTGTAGCGTTTGAGTTTTTTGTGCCTTTGAGCAACATGGTGTCTTTTGGCAATTTTCGGGATTTTGGTTTTTAGGAGTTGTTGTTACAACTAAACCTGTGGTTCCTTTTGTATAAGCGCTTCTTTGGGGTGATATGAGAAATTTGCTGTAATGAAGCATTGAGTGGTGTCTTTTGTGACAATATAAGCAATTGAATTTGCTTTTGCAATTTTTATACTTATGCGCATGTGACAAACAATTTGTACATAATTTTTTTGATCTTATAAAATTGTTACTTTCGTAAATTTTTAATTTTTTAAATATCTCGCAAGATTGTAGTTTATGCCCTCTCGTGCATAGTTCGCATGACGTATGATTGTTCTGTTCGGAAGTGAACGCTTGCGTTTTGTACAAGCTTCTGTTTAATTTGTTTATACTACTAGCTTGGCGTCTATTGAAGCTTCTTTTTAGATCGTTTTGGGTTTTAATAATTTTTGTGTCTACCCTTTCAGCGATTTCATACTGGATAGTTACAAAATCTTTCATTTGTTGCCACGTTGGGCATTTCTTTCGTGATGAGAGCGATTGCTCCCACAAAAGTAACGATTTTTCTGGTAAAGTGGCGGTGCATATATTTACCAGTATTGGGTCCCAGCTGTCTGTGGGAATATTTTGTGTCGATAGAACCGACAAACAATTTAAAACAGTGGATAGTAGTTTAACAAATTCTTCACTTGTTTCTTTTTTAATTTTAGGCAAGTTTATTAGTGTCGTTACTTGTTTATCGACCAATATTCTTTCATTTTCATATCTAGTTGTTAGAGCTTCCCAAGCCAAATTAAAATTGTCGTCATTTAGTGCAAACTGTTTGACTATGACTCCTGCTTGACCTTTAGTTTTGTATCGGAGGTGATACAATTTTTGCGCTTTTATATATGATATAAAAGAAGCATCTTTAATGTCATTTTTTTGTTGATCTGTTATATATATTTTCGGCCAGTTTTAAGATTCTTTCTTTTATTGTGTTTCTTGATAGAGGAGTATCTTTGATGCGCTGAATTATCTTATCTTTATTGTCGAAATCTTTAAAAAGAGAGGGCGCGCATCCTAACCAGGCTTCCTTCAAAAACTCACCTTCTTCAAAAGGTTTACCATGCCGAGCAATGACATTTGCAGCCGCGTAACTTGCCGCGCTTGTATTACAATTTTTGCCAACAAATTTAATCATAGACGTTGACTATTTATTTCTGTCATTCAATGCTCTTGCAATTAATTCTTTTTGCTCTGCCTCGCTTGTTTGACTAACAGATTTATGATTTGTTTCAAAATGTCGTTTAACAGACGATGTTCTACATACCACTGTTCCAGAACATAAAACACACACCGCTTTGTCACCTTTACTAATCATGCCATATTTCTCAGTCCACCAAGTTTGAAATTCTCTGTTAATCTTAGTATCATGAACTTTTTGTTTTTTTGCTGAGCTGGCCATATCAAAATTTAATAATAATAAGAAAAATATTTAATATCAATTTAAAATCACTCGAATAAACTTTACAATACAATTATGTCAACAAAACTCACAATTACTTTATGCGTAAGCAAACAATGCGTCATTCGCAATTGAAACCCACGGCATTATAAAAACAAAACAAACTAGCGCCGTGCAGCGCTTCCTGCCTGCCGCCGCGCTGCCCCCACCCCGCGCATCGAACACTCCGCAGCGTAATAGCATCTCGTTCGATCGTCTTAAAATACCTAATTCTGCGACGTGCCCAAAATATTGTGTCGCGTGCCATTGGTTCGTCTACCCTGCTCTATAACAATCAATGCTTCATTGTACATTGCGTCACTGAATAATATCATTAGATTGTTGCACCTTGTACGTTGTCGATATAAGCGGCCCTATTCCCGTTGTCGTTTTCGTTTTAAAACAATTGACCAAAAAACACTTTGGAATTTAACGTGTCACCCTTTTGCGGCCATTAGCGCCTAAACAGGGTGAGCTAAGATGGCGCCAACTATTTGATTCATGTAGCCGCACGGGTGCACGTTAATTAGAGACATCAATCTAAGATATAGGTTGAACAGGTGAGTGAACTCGCTTTCTCATTCATTTCACGATATGGTGCTGGAATTCCTAACCTGATTAATAAATTACCGCACATGAGGTAACACATATCTTCTATCAAGAGTAAAGCACGATTATGTATCTCCTCATTCATCTCAATATCGTGATTTCTGGAACTGACACGAATTTGATGTAAAATATCTTCTGACATATTATCCTTGTATTTGTGCCACAGGTTACATGGGTTTGATGGAAAACATGTCGAAATTATGATAGCGAATAATGTGCGTATCTGACTTGGAGATGCAGAGTTAATGGCTTCAGCGATTGTCGTATCCCAATGACTATCGTTTTCTAATAAAAACCAGACAGTATTAACTGGGTTATAAATACTTTTTTCTATGGGAGAGTAGAGTTCAGAATTAGCAAATATACTACATAGGTACCAATAGATAATGTAAGTTATTCTTTAACTACATTCTATATAAGTACAAAAATGTCGGATTAAATCCTCGTTCTTCGATAATATCTGCCCCAAATGACGTCGTCTGGAAACAACCATTGTATTTTTGAGTATTTGCAAGAAAGTGGCGTGATTCTTGTGTTTCGCCACAAAGCAATGAATACAATGGCTCAGGTGGCGGAGTCAAGAATGGTAATTTCACTTTACCATTAAGGCAGCATAATCCAGGCGTTTCTCCGGAAAACTTTAATGCACCACAATACTCGCAAACTACGTCCATTTGCCCAATGCAACCCTAGGATGCAAGCTGTAATCATTGCTGCAATCGTATTGAAATACTGCTCGATTCAAATCAGCACTTGATAAATATTTTGTTCTGCGTCGCAAATTATCTATTTGTTGACCTCTGTTGTTCGCTCGACGATTCTGCATTGCCAACCGAGCTGTTTCACGGGCTGCTTCACTTTGTTCTCGTGTTTGAGAAGCACGAAGTCGAGCCATACTATCGCGGCGCTGTTCACGTGCAATTTCTTGTTCTTCTTCAGTCCTTTCATTTGCAGTATTTCGTATTCTTCTTTCATCACGGCTTTGTTGGGAAAGATTCGATCGTCTTGGTCGCGGCATTGTTAATTAAACTTCACTTCACTCAAACTCAAACTCAAATTTTCAACCATACCGAGTACACTTCACTGTTTATACGAATGGGCAATGACACTATCATTATAATTGTTAATTATTTATTTAATAGAAATAGTTTTATTATTGATTTCTTACAAATATCAAATTGTCATCCATATTGTCATTACATAACTGTCATTTGCGTTTTGTTATTCCAAGTCTGATTCTTTTTTGTTATACCACGTTTTATAGTGACTGACGTTTCATGTCAAGTCACACGGGAATGCTGTCGATCGGGATAGAAAGTATCCTATGTCCTTCTCCTGGCTCTAAACTACCTCCCTGCCAATTTTCTGCTAAATCGGTTCAGCCGTGCTTGAGTTATAAGTGGAGTAACTAACACGACTTTTTTTTATATAGGTATATAGATGAATTACAACTGTACTGAGGAGTATGAAAATAAATCGTTTTTTGACAATGAATAACATTTTTTATTTATTTGATCGATATTATTATACATGTTTAGCTTAAAAGTAACAAATATTAACAACTTTAAAAATTATATTTTTATATTAATTTGTATATAATATTTGCAATATTAAACATAAATTTTTATATAGATTCTTATACATATATCCAAATTATATTTCTTATCTCCTTATACTATTTAATTTCTATCATATATTTATATAATAATGTCTTATATAATAACAAATTATACATATAATTTAAATTTTCTTAATTAGATTATTTACATATTTTTCTTAAAATTGTCTTAAAAACTACTGTCAAAATTGCTGTACCATTTCTTAACATATATTTGAAAAAAAAATGAAGTACTATTGAAATAAGTCTGAAAACTTTAGTTGGAAATAGAGACACAAATACTGTCATGATAGCTATGTACTGTCTCAAAAGTAATTGCATTAGCATAGGAAGGATCCATGTTTGAAAATGCCCAATCAATCAATTTGTGTAGCGGCAGGTGTAGTTAAATATTCTACACCAAGCAGGGAACTAATGTTTTTTGCTTGGAGCAGATTTCCTATTGAATTCGCTGTAGACATTAAACAAATGTGAAATCTCCAACAATTAGCGCATAACTCAGAAGTAAATACTTCCTGAAGTTTTCCACCTAAAGGTCTGACAGAGAAAGCTGAATTTCTGTATAGAACCAGAATATTAATATTGAAACATTTAAACAAACCCGCTTCTAAAACTTTGCGGCCTGAATACATTTTCTTTACAACCTTTGGTTCTATAGAGCTAGCAATACTATGCTTTGTTTCCGTGCTATCGATCCTCAGCTCGTTAATTGGAGTAAATCCTGGTATATCAAAATTTTCGCATGGATAACTCCAAGTTTCTACAAAACATAAAATATCTGAAGATAACATCAAACAGTCGCTTTTTATATCATTAATGTGAACATGAAGACTCTGAACATTATGAAATAAAATTTGATGTCCTGATATTCAGAAATTCATAAAACTGAAACTTGTTGTCAGAGCTTTATTTGTGTTCATTTCCCTCAGTTCCCTAAATACAGGATCCGATTCAGAAAATTTGATAGGAGGAATAAAGTTTCCTATAATGAATAGACCTTCTCCAGTAGTAGCTCGACTGCAAGTGACATATATTGAAGCTCTAGGCATTCTAGGTCGAGTCATACTCTTTTACATACAACTTTATTATATGTTGCACCCTGACTTTTATGAATAGGTTTTCCCTCAGCCGGAACAACTGGAAACTGATTTCTTTCAATTGAAATTTGTATTGAAAAGATTTTAGAACTTTTTCAATTGGTGTCCAAGACTTTTCTAGAGGATGAGGCTTTTTTGATCGTGCTATCAAAATTTTAATCCACAGAATTGTTGGAAAAGAACAATGGAAATCAATTTGCATAAGTTGTCCAGCTGCCCCATTAACCAAGCCATCACACGTGTTTATATTCACTGTTATCATATATTTGACGGATGTTTTTAGTGTCAATTCATAGGGCAGTCCTTGCGTTTCAGAAGTTTTGAAAAGTTTAACTCTTTCCAAAATATTCTCATTTTCACTTATACCAATTCCTTTAACTGAGTATTTTGCAGTTGAAAGGATAGCTTCAGTTGGGATTCGACTGAGCTTCAAAGTATTTGAATAACTCCCACAAAGGGGAATCAACTAAAGTGTTGTATGCATCATTGGGATTAGGAGAGAATATCCACCTATCTCCAACAGGTGAGAGTTGCTTCAAATCACCAAACACTATGATCGGTATACCACCGAAGGGGCTGTCTGTTTTGAAAATTTGTTTTAATCTCGCATCAACAGAGCTAAACATACGAGCACCTACCATCGATATTTCATCAATTATGATTAATTTTAAATCGATAAGTCTGGAATACAATGAATTAACTGTGTTATTGCTAAGTGACCTCAACTCTTTATTCAACTGATTAACAGGTAAAGAGAATATTGAATGAAGAGTTCCTATTCCGAATGCTGCTTTACCCGTAGGTGCGCAAAGAAGAACTTTTAAGGAACTTGGATTGGATCCAGGTGTAGAATTGTAACGATGGTTAAGAGCTTGATATATTGCAGATATCAAACGACTCTTTCCTACGCCTGCACCGCCGCCAATGAACTCATAAAATGGGAGATTTGTTTTTAAGTGGTGCATCAAATGTGTCAAATAGGTTCTTTGCTTAGTATTTAGACTTTGAACTAAAGAAAATAATTCCTCAACTGGAATTAAAGGGGGTAGTTTAATAAGTCTAATATTGCAATCAGATTCAGTGCCATTATCTGTTGAATCTTCGCCATGCAAGTCCAGCAAATTTATATTTGGGTTTATTTCTGGAAGTGCCAACACTCTGAACTCATTTTCCACGATAGGTAGTTCATTTTGAGCACCTTCGTCCAAGTCTATTTCATTATAAAGACTTTCTAGAACATTTTCAAGTTCTCTTTGCTCAAAAACATCATATTTTCTTTGATTTTCCTCAATTATAATACGATGTGTTATGCAAATCTGCTTATTATCGCTTTCAATGAGATCTTGCTGTTCATTCCGCCAAGGATAGTAAAGCATTAACATATCGCGGAAATACTCAACTCTGGCCAAATCTGGGTCAAACCTTCTATACCGAATAATACAAGGTTTGGTACGTTTCTTAACAAAACCGCTACCGTCTTTAAGAGGCATGACCACCCCGCTTTCTGGTAAATTATCGTCTTCCCTCTCTTCTTATTCATGATCACTATCTTGTGCTCTTCTACTAGATTTAAAATATTTATACATAGATGCAAAATCAGCCAAACAAAGAGTTTCTAACTGATCGGATCTTTGAACATAACGGTCTAAAATACCGGCTACGAATATTTCAGTCGAACCAGAAGGAAGGTTCTGAAGTTCCGCTTTAGGTTTTACCATTCGAACACGTTCCTCAGGTCGAGAGGTATTTATAAATATTTCTGCATTACTTGCTTCCGAAAGATGAAGCCCAATACAGCAATATACTGCTTCTTGTGCAGATATTTCTGTGCCTGATATAAATTTGTGACCTATATGTTTAAGTTTTTGCTTAATAGTATAATTTCCAGCATTTACCTCTGATATAGCTTCATTTAAGAGCCTAGAAATTCTCCTGTTAGACTTGTTATTATAATTAATTATATAATATATGAACAGCAAGCATATGCATCCAGTATATATTGGATATCCATATTTGCTCTATGGAGTTCCAAAATCAGGAGATTATAAGCGTTTATAAAACGATCCTGTAATTTTCCTTTTAGAAAAATTTTGGGTTTTGTTAAACTTGACCTAAGGGCTAACAAATAGTCATCAAAAGACATATTTATTCTACTATCAGACAGGAAGTGTTCAAAATCGTTTAAATTAGAAATGTCTTCTGTAGTCATATTTGAATTCAAAACGTTTTTAATTTTGAAAAAATCTTGTGTCTTTCTGAATTTTAACTTGTTTCTGTAAGAGGTAACAGTATTTGCGTTGAAGGCATTGGTGGATATGATATACCAAAACGACAAAACTGTTGTCCTCTTATTTCCCTAGTACAAGACCGACTGTGGTTATGCTTTTGATAACCCAAATAATTTTCTAAGTGGCTAACCGAACCATCTGTAGAAATATAATTGTCAATAAAACTAATGACATCAGGAAATGTCTGAAGATCTTGAAGGTTGATCCTGGGCGCATTATTAAGCCAATACATGCTATGTACATGCGGGGAACCTCTCTGTTGAAACTCCACTCTTCAGTAGAAATTTGTGACAAAATGCTCTTCGAAAATGCCGGCATTATCTTTAAAAAGCTTAAGAATTTGTTGATAGCGGTAGTCAAAATATCTAGCACAAGTAACCGCGTCTGACCGAATTAAGCGATATCTACCTTGGGTTGTTAAACTGTTGGCTTCCTATTCCGAAATATCTTTAGAATCAACAGTTTTAGAGAGGATGACCAAAAGCTCAACCCACTAAGATTCTGCAGCCGATAAAGTGATAAAGAAGGTTGAAAGCTCAAATTGGCGAATCATAGTGATTGCCTTTTTCTTCTCAGCTTCCCAGTGCGCAGGAGAGGATCTAACGCCTTTCAAAACCTTGTAACCATCATCGTGTTGAATCAAGTTTTGAACAAAGTTTTCGTTTAATAGATTTTGGGCCGTAACTTACGTAACGTAAGGCAAATGGATATACTACTCTTAATTTGTAGCAGTTCTAATTTTTTGTAATCATAGAACAACTTTGGAATGGTACACGCTCTTCTGTCAAAACGGCGAATTTCAGAACGTATTATTTTGCTATATGATTCAGAGCATGTACGTTTCTGCCCAGCGTATATTGTTCCAAATGACAATGAGTTATTGTCTTGAATTATGTCAATTGGTCTTTGTCCTTCACCTGGCGCTATGACTAAACGGTTATAGTCTAAGTTTTCTACAGGAATATTGTCTAAAAGAGTTTCTTGACCGCCTGGGTTTAGCTCGGAAGGTAAAAGACCTATGGGAATATTATTACCTGAGGGATTATCATGAGAAGTTTGGGCCGCACGAAAAGATTGAACCAATCGGGAATCCTCTGAAGATGCAACAAACGGAACTTCTTCTTGGTTATTCAATTCTCAAATCCAGTTCTCATTAATATGTATATTGTGCTCACGATACAGAGGGGTATTCACTAAGAATTGCAAAGCTTCCATAATCTTTGCGGGGCGTATGGTATCTATCATGTCATCATGATTGTACTCCAAACACCTTCTTAAGTGAATTTGTATCACATGAGCCTCATCAAAGGTCCTTGGTAGAGATGTCACAATATTGTTAAAAGAAATTGGTATATTAACAACAGCACCTTTGAGAGAACTCTGTCCTTGATATCCTAACGGACGGTTTGCATAAAAGGCAATCTCGGCACTATGAGACGTTCTTCAATTGGGGTTAAATCTTTCAAACAATCCGGTATTTCAGTAAAGTCTAGACCGTTAACTAAACATATTTTTGGAATTTTGGATTTAATATGTGGGATATATGAGGTTGCTGTTGTACGAAAGGAGCGGAAATCAGTATATTAGGGTTATAAGGTTTAAACAAAGGTCTAGACCCATTTGATTTATATGCAGTGATAAACCACATTATTTTTAAGAAAAACTGTCCATTTAATTTCATTAAATTATAAAATTAACGAAATCAATTATACCATAAGTAGTACATGTATATCTAATATTTTACGTTTATATAAAGCCAAACGGAAGTTTGAATTTTTTACATAAAGTATGTTGGAGCCAGGGTCAATACATACCCGATAATGGGTACTAGGGGGGAACCAAAAATTGTATACTCTTGTAATTTGCAAGAATCAAAGGCAAGGAAATTCCTTCAGGTGTGGCAAAGTTGAGAAAGAATTAAACATCCATTATTAAATGAAATCGTGATTAAATTACAATCAAATTCGCTATCTTCTTCACTTATGTATATTAAAGGCCATAAACTTAGTCTCAGTTTTATTGCTATATTTTAGTTTGCGTCAACGAAAATTATATTAAAACAAAAAAACAAAAAACATCTTGAAGTGAGATATACAGAAGTATGAATGTAATATTAACTCGACCAAAGTGGCTAAATTTTATATTATAAGCTCGTGTGGAAAACTTCAACTAGAGAATCGGAATTCATTATACAAGTATGAATGTGTGAGGTTTAGATCAAGGTATATACTATTTTCATTCTAATTCAGCGTCAAACCACATAATTTTTAAGAAAACGTAATTACATTAAAATATCACGTTTTGATCAACCGGAACGGTTTAAAGTCAAGAGGAAAGACGGAAATCATATATATATTGGGGATAGAAAAATATATTCATTTTTACATTGCTCAGCTATACTCGAGCATAGAGAACATATTTTGAAGAAATTTTATATATAAAAAATATTTTAATACTCACTGACCGACATACGAGAAGTATTATAAGTAGTATATGGAAGTAGATGGTAGCATTAACCCGATTTTATCAATTTTTGCCAATACTACATACTACTAACATGCCACAGACTAATAAAATGCTCCCACTGTTTCATTAAGGTACCTCACATACCATCACCAATCATATGGAGTAAAGTCAGACGAATGTTTGAAAATCCTTAGTTAAATGGGGGCTAGGTATAATTTTGACCCGATTTGATCCATTTTAGGCACACGGATACCTTGTTATAAGTAAAACACGCTCTCCCATTTTCATTGAGATAACTCACATATTGGCCGATATATGCGGTATAAAGTCACCCGGAAGTTCAAAAATCTTTATATTAGGTATATGAGGGCTATAGGAAGTATTGATTCGATTGAATCCATTTTTTGACACAAACATACTATTATCGAGAGTTTTATTTATTTTTTTTATTACACGAATTTAAATTAAATGTCTTACACATTGACCGATATTTTCGGTAAAAAGGCAACTATACTTATAGGCACTAGGGTCAACAAATTGAGTACCTAGGGACTTGAATAGTTTTAGATCGATTGAGACAATTTTTGGTCACAAGGTGGCATACTTTAAACGAATTATTCACGGAAAGTTTTACCCCGATACAATCATTGTTGTTTGATTTGCATAGTGGAAAGTGAAAACATCAGATGGAATTTAAAATGCTGTTATATGGGAAATAGGCTTGGTTGTAATCCGATTTCGCCCATTTTCGTACTTTAATATAGAAATATGAGAAGAATATTATGTGCCGAATTTGGTTGAAATCGGTTAAGCAGATCCTAAGATATGGGTTTTCACCTAAATATGGGCGGTGCCACGCCCATTGTCTAATTTCGAACGCGGCTCCTATAAAGTCAGCTCATACGATAGCTGTGTTAAAATTTAATGACTCTGGCGTGTTTAGTGCTTGATTTATCGCGCTTTTAGTAGTTTTTAACAGTACCGTTATATGGGGAGTGGGCGGGGTTGTCACCTGATTTCACACCGTAGGTAGAGGTGCTAAAAGCATTTGTTCTTAGTGAATTTTGTTATTATAGCTTTAACAGTTTAAAGGATATGCACATTAAACCTATTAGGGGTGTATCTGACGGACAGACAGTCATCAGGATTTCAACTCATCTCTTCATTCTGATCATTTATATATATAATATATAACCCTATATCTAACTCAATTAGTATTAGGTGATACAATCAACCGTTAGGTAAACAAAACTATTATACTCTGTGGCAACATGTTGCTAGAGTATAAAAAGGACGGGATCATCGCTTAATCAACATTCGATTTTTGGATAGCTGCTACAACGATCCTACAAATTGGTTTTCGCTATACGAACCTGCGCGCTACCTTTTCCGACGTATTTTTAATTCATTATGTAAACCTTTTCCATATAACACCGATGCTGGCGATTAACTAATTTTTTTATTTGGTGCTTCTTTTTACATCGGCCACCGCACTTATTTTTAAAACTTATTTGTGCATTCATTCATTGTGTCTATAACATTAAATATACAACATATTGTATATAAGTTAAATAAATTGCTTACGCCCTATAAGCGGGCATTTTTATTAAAAAATATTTGCGACCTTTTCTTTGAAATAAAGCAAGTGTTACTTTTAGATAAATAGTCTGTGCTCCCCAATATCTTGGGTACAATTCTATTCAAGAAGCATTAATCCGATTCAACCCATTTTTCACAATCAATTTCCTTAGGTTTATATGTACAATATATTAAATTATTATTTTATGTTTGGAGTTGAAGAGTTTATTAAAATATTCATTACGAATTCTCACTTATTTTTATAAATGATGAAAACTAAAATAAATACATCATGACATTAAAGTGATGGAGTTTTGACTAACCTCCTCGTCGCAAAAGATAACCCAAAAAATGTGTATTTGAACTGAATAACAAACATATGTATTTACATGTAAATATGAAGCAAAATAAACAATTGAGCGAAAACAATTAAGCGAATTTTTTAAATATTGTTTTTTTTTTTTAATTACAAGTACTAATTCAGATCACTCACATGAATTTTGTCCAAATTTTTCATGTTGCAAGACAACTTTGAAATCATATGTTTGATTGAAGTTGGTTCAAATTATTTGGTGCCCATAGTCTACTAAATATGCTTGTGTTATTTTATTCTTGATAATATAATATATATAAATAGTTTTTAACTATGTTAAATTAAAAAAGTATATCCAAAAGCATTTGGAAGAAGCTAATTACCTCGAATGCAGTGACAAAATTATACTATTGTGTCTTAGATCTCGAATGTATTTTCTAATTAGATTTCTTAATAGAGATAAGAATAATAATAATAACCCAACGATTACCCTCCTCCCGCCCAACCGACGCGAGGGGCGCAATCCGCATACGTGCGGAATTAGCCGAGTCAGAAAAGGCAAGAGAGTTTTTTAAGGATTGAGATCTAAAACTGCTCAGCTTCAGAAACAAAAATTTCAACAGCTAAGATCTAAAGTTACAATATTATAAATTGTTACATTTTCATTTATTAAGAGAAAACAATAAAGTCTTTTTAATTTTGAAAAGTGAGTCAGATAAGTCAAATGTGCTGGAATGAGAATTAAAATCATGATATATACGGCGGAATGGCTCGTTTAGTTCAAAATTTGATCTACAGGATTTTAGCAGTAAAGGTCTAAACTGCCTCGAAAGGCGAACCGGGATATTAAATTTAATTTCAGACAGGAAAAAAGAACTGCAAACAGTTCCATTCAAAAGTTTCACTAAGAATGTTATGCCAAGCATTCCCTACGACTAGAAAGTGTAGGTAGATTAATAAGTTTTAAACGACTAGTGTATGGAGGTAGACTTACCCTAGCATCCCATCGGAAATGCGCTAAGGCGAAAAGTAAAAATTGTTTTTGAACCGACTCTAACTTGTCAGAATGGATTTGGTAGCTAGGGTTCCATACCACAGAGCCATATTCCAATATAGGTCTAACCAAAGTTGTATAAAGTGTTTTAGTAATATACGGATCTCTAAATTCTTTAGACCAACGTTTAACAAAACTGAGGACAGCTTTTGCTTTCAAGACCATGGTATCAATATGAAGACTGAAATTAAGCTTAGGGTCCATATTAACTCCCAAATCAACATAGTTTAAAACTTGCTCTAGAATATGGTGTTTTATTACATAAGAAGAGGGGTGCACAGATCTACGGGAAAAGCACATCGTCTTACATTTATTGAGGTTCAATGGCAAATCATTTCTATCACACCATGCAACCAAATTGTTTAAGTCTGTTTGCACATTTCCTCTGTTGAAGTGTATGATTTAAAAAGCTTTACATCGTCAGCGTATAATAAAATTTTTGAAAATTCTGAAGAGATATCGTTAATAAACAACAAGAACAGAATCGTGCCAAGATGACTACCTTGCGGAACACCAGAAGAAACATTAATTGTATCTGAAGGTGTATCCTCAAATATCACTCGTTGTGTTCTATTATAAAGATAGGAAGATACCCATTGAAGGAATCTTGGCTGAAAGCCCAGCAGATCAAGTTTATGTATGAGAATCGAGATATTTACTTTATCGAAAGCTTTGCTAAAGTCTGTGTATATAACATCCGTATGCTTATGTTCCCTAAAACCCAATGATACATGGTTTACAAATTCAAGTAAGTTTGTTATAGTCGAGTTCCCTTTACGAAATCCATGCTGAGATGAGGAAATTAACGGAGAAATCGAAAAGGTTATATGGTCAGTGATGATAGCTTCAAAAAGTTTAGGTATAACTGATAGTTTTGCGATACCTCTATAGTTTTCAATGTTGGATCTAAATCCTCTTTTATGCAAAGGGATATATAATATTAAATAATTGCTTAAACAAAAAACGCTAAAATAAAGAAAACAGAAATTTCAATAACACAGTTCTACAAACACCAAACTTTTCTTTGTTGCTCTGGATATCTTAACAAATTTTGATGCTTTCAAGTGTCCAGATTACGACCTTATTCATGAAAATATTGAATGTGCTCTTGTTTTTATAATAATGGCATATCTACTATTTTGATAATTAATGATTTGTTAGTAATAAAAATTTAGCTTTGAAGTCATGATAAGGGTTTTGCGCACCGTTTTCGCGCATACCAACATCACGTGATCCCCACTCTCAGACTTCTTTCCGAAAATATGCGAAAAGTTTTAAGGTTTTATTAAAAAAGGGCAAAGCAAAGTTATTTTCTCAAAATAAACTAAGGAATTTAATGCATTATCAAGTTAGGAATGATAAAACAATTTATCAAATCGTTGGACGTGAAAGTACATTGTATAAGTCACATTAGGGAAAAATTTCCCAATTTATGTTAGTATGGAAAAGTTGAAAGGTGTAACATTTGATGGTCCTCAAATACGGCCAATACTGAAAAATACAGATTATATCAAGGTTATAACTGTTCCGCAAATTTAAGCTTGGAAAAGTCTTGTGTTTATAGTCGAAAATCTCCTGGGCAACCACTGAGTACCAAATTATGAAGAAATTGTGAAAAATATGCTCACACACTGGAGCACTGGAGCTAGAAGCAAACTTGAGTATCAAGTTTTCGTAATAATCTGGATAAATTTTCGAATAATTTTGGAAATTATAATAAGGAACAGGGAGAGCGGTTCAACACGAATCTGAAAGTGATGGAAAAAAAGTATCAATTTTGATGGTATAGTCACATGATGGTAAATTACTGATAGTTCTTAAAAAAGGATTGCCGATTTGACAATTATAAAAGAGAAGCTAATCAAAGGCATACAAACAGTCATCTATTGTATTATTAAAATGTAACGTATGTTTTCGACATTTGCCTTTCAATTACTTCGATGCATCCTTATTTTTCAAAACAAAACTGTCATTACAAAGATATCAGTTATTTTGTTTCATGTTTTCTGATTTGTGTAAAGTATAATAAACTGTGGGCACAAATATATCCAAAATCGATCTTATACCAAAGGCAACAAAACCATTGTAGACCAGTAAAATAAATTTTTGTTTTTCAAACTGGTCCCAATGTAAGTATGACGACTTTGGTTTAGTGACGTCAAGGCTGCCGTAACCTTGTATTCTATGAACGTTGGTACTGCTCGGAATTTACAACCATTTTCAGCCAATAAAACGATTGCCCCTTGATCACAAAAATAAAAAATCTTATTTCTACACATAACAACAAAATCAGCATTATGTGGGTACCAGGCCACGTAGGACCTTGGATTCCATCATGTGACGATACCATCAAAATGTATACTTTTTTTCCATCACTTTTAGATTCTAGTGAAATAACCGACAAACAAATAACATCTGCCTACGTCTGCACAATATATGGATCACTAACTATTGTATAAACGATTGAAGACACTACAATCACCACTATAAACTCTAAATTTGGATATACGAGTACACTTCCTACACATGAACCCTTTTGAATGGCACAAACAAATCCATATGCTCTTTATGTGGTTGGGAAGATTTCACAATAGCCCATATCATCTTGATATTCGGAAACAAAACTTGAATGGACAGACGACAATAACATTAACCTTTTTGTAAAATACTTTCAAATCAGCAATTTAAATATTTAAAATATAAGTAACAAGTAAGGAATGGCTAAGTTCGGGTGCAAGCGAACATTTTATACTCTCACAACTTGCTAGGATCAGCCAGGGACATAACTTCAGGTGATGCAAAACTTTATATTACTTACATATTTAGCAGACATTTAGGGGCAGAGGTATACTCAAGTACATATTTTGAAGCAATTTATAAGTATGTATATCACACACTGACTGTCATATTCGGCATAAGGTTTGTTAAAATAACGAAAACCATTATACTACATATGTATTATATGGGACTCGTAGACTCACATATTTGCGACATTAAACTATAACATATCCAATATTATGTGTTCAGTAATTTTGCTAACATATCTTACATATTAACACGATTTTATCTATTTTTGGTAATAACACATATTGTAAACAGAAAAAAATACTCTCTGAGTTTCATTAAGGTACCTCACATACCATCACCAATATATAAGGAGTAAAGTCAATTGTATTGGCCGATATATGCGGCATATAATAAGCCGGAAGTTCCACAAATTTCTATTAGGTATATGGGGGCAACCCCTTTTTGACAAGGACATACTATTATCAGGAAAGGATTCTCTCCGACTTACAATTATATAGCTTACATAATTACCGATATTTTCGATAAAAAGTCAGCTGTAGACACTGGGTTCGGTATTTGAGAACTTGAAGATTTATAGTCAAGTTTCAGCCATTTTCAAACGTTTGATGTTATATCTTAAGAGCACTTTTTGTAAAAAGCTTTCTGCCGATAACTTTATTGGTGGTTGCTTTGTGTACTGTAAAATGAAGGAAATGGATGGAGTTTGAAAATTTGTTAAATAAATCGTATACCGATTTCGCCCATTTTCACAATGTCAGGATAATGTCCTTTACCGAATTAGGTTGAAATTTGTAGAGTAGGTCTCAAGATATAGATTTTCATCTAATGGTAGGTTGTGCCATGCCACTTCTCCATTTTTATCATCCGCTTCTATTGAGCTTTCTTGTACCATCTCGTGTGTAAAATGTAATGTATCTGATGTATTGATTTATCGCACTTTTAATAATTTGTAACAAAACCGTTCTATGCGGAGTGAGTGGGGTTATCATCCGATTTAACATATTTTCATATTGTCGTATGATATCTCGTGTCAAAAGTAGAAATTTCCCTCATTAATGTTATTTGTTGTACCATGTTACAGTTGTATATCTAAATTTGCTAATTAGTTATAGCATTTTATAAGTTCTCGATTAATGGTAGGTTGTAGGCGTGACAGTTGTCTGATACCGGCCATATGCAATACTAACACCCAAAGGAACATATGTACCCAGTTTCCTTAAGATATCTCAATTTCTACTCAAGTTATCGCTTATGGACAGACAGTCAACCGGAATTCAAGCTATTGTGGTAAGTTATTTGGTACAGCGAATCGCAGTGAGAAGGGGTATCTGTGGTTTAAAAACTTTAGAAAAGTGGCTGTGACCCAAACCTCTAATAAGTTTAACGTACATGTCTCATAAAGTACTAAAGATGTTATATCTAATTTTGGTTACTACTATTCAAGCCTCCAAATACCGAATATGTGGACCCTATACCTACAAGTATGGGCGACTTTTTACTGAAAAACGTTTAGCAGACTTTATGCCGCATATATCGATAAGTGAGTGAGTTATATTAATAAAATTGTTTCCGTAAAAAAATGTGGATAAACGCTAAATGTGAATGAAATTGGTTACGACCTGGGCTCCATATAACTGATACTTAGAATTTAGAAACATCCGGCTGACTTTACTCTATATATAATATGTTTATATTTATAAAATTGTTCTGAATACCTGAGCATTGTCAAAGGTTAATGTAATAAGCCTGGACCTTTTTGTGCCCCCAATATATCCTATATAACGGTTTCCGACTTTCCACCTGACTTTAAATCGTTTAGGTAGGTCGAAATAAAATATTAAATTTAGCCTCTAAAGTTGAGTTTTAATCACATAGTAATAAAACTAAGTGAGTCTATAACCTTCAATATAAGTTAATATGATACCAACTTTGATTGTAATCCATTCACGATTTCGTCGAACAATAAAGTTGAACCCTTTCGCCACATTTTAATACTCTTGCAACATGATGCTACAGAGTATAATATATTTGTTCACTTAACGGTTGTTTGTATCACCTAAAACTAATCAAGATAGATCTAAAGCTATATATGTATACATATATAAATGATCAGGATGACGAGACGAGTTAAAATCCGGATGTCTGCCTGTTCGTCCGTCTATCTGTCTGTACCTTGAGAAAAATTAAGATATCGTAATTAAACTTAGCACACGTGTTCCTTAGCAAAAAATTGAGGGCGAATTCGTAGATGAGTTGAATCGGACCACTGCCACTCCCACAAAATGACATTATTTAAAAACCTATAAAATACCATAACTAACCACTAAATTAATATATATTAATGTAATTTTGTACAGAGACATCTGTGATTTTGAAAAAATGAAAGAAATCTCTTAAACCAGTTAAGTTACAATAACGAAGTTCGATCAGAACAAATTCCTGAAGCAACCTTCCCGACACTGTAAAAATGGATGAGACGGTACTGTTAAAAACTCTACAAGGAGATAAATCTAGAAGTAAAGACGCCAGAGACATTAAACTGCACCCCGCCATGGCTTTATAGGAGCCAAGGTCACAATAAGACGATGGTCGTGGCACCGCCCACTTTTAGGTAAAAACCCAGGACCTACTCGTCCGATTAGTACCAGTTGGTATGTATGATCACGTTGACATTCCTATGTTTTAGTGCGAAAATGGGCGAAACTTACAACCACGCCTACTTCCTATATAACACATTGCATCTGATTCTTTCACTTTCCAGTATGCAAATCAAGAACCAATAAATGTATCGGGATTAAACTTTGCACGAATAGTGTGCCTAAACTGTGCCATCTTATGAACAAAAAGTGTCAAAATCGGACTGCAACTGTTCAAGCCCCAGATACCGAATATGAGGACCCCAGTTCCTCCAGCGAATATTTTATCGATAATTCTGTGAGATATGTTATTGAAATTCGGAAAAAATGCTTTCCTGAGAACAGTATGCCAGTTTGTTAGAAAAATGGGTTAAATCGGATGAAGGCTTCTCTTAGACCATATATCGGGATTTTCAATAGGGATGATATGATTTCTAAGTGTTGTTTTAGTCCATTATTAATATGTCATGATTTGTAATTTTTTTTTCATTGTATGTAATGTTTACAATTTCATCATGGAAAGATATACACAAGAAAGACGTTTAGAAGTCATTCAATTTAACTATCAAAAGGCTCGCTTTTTGGCTAATAAATAAGCAAAACTGTCGATTCTGGTGCAACTGATTTGGTCTGGTGGAATCATCGGTCCGTACTTCTTTCGAAATAAAGATGGTGACACCGTTACTGTCAATGCACACAGCACGTGCAACAACCCAATGAATGCGAGAAAAGTTTGGAGATTCGATAATTTCAAGAAATTGTGATATTAAACGGCCTCCAAGAAGTTGTGATTTAACACCATTAGGCTACTTCCTGTGGGGTTATTTGAAGTCATTGGTCTTTAACAACAAACTAGACTCTCTTCAAGCTGTAGAAGTTGAAAGTGCTATTCATAACATACGACTTGATTTAGAGAAACAAATATTCTAAAATTGGGATCATCGAATTCGTTCCTATGCATCTGTATTGTTTTGAAACAAATTCACACTCTTCACTTATTGGGGGAGGTGGTATTGCCAAAAATAGATAAAATTGGTTCAATATTTGGTTGGCTTTATACCATATAAACGAATTACCCCCACTACCATATACTACATATAATGATTTTCGTTATTCTAACAAAGCCTATGTTCAATATGTCGGTCAGTGTATGCGTTATATATATAATATAATATATATATATAAAATTGCTTGAAAATATGTTCTCAAGTATACCTGAGCTATGTTTAAAATAATGCAAAGGGGCGGGCTCCCTTTCTCTGCCCCAGTATAGCATATGTAATAATTTCGGACTTCCCACCTGACTTTAAACCGTGTTGGTTGGTCAAAATGTGTGATATTTTTATGAAATTAAATGGACAAGCTTTCCTAAAAATTATGTGGTTTACAACTGAATATGAATAGAATTAGCCTAGACCTTGGTCTAAACCTCTTATCCCTAATATAAAGAATTTCGATCCTCTGGTTGACGTTTTCTATATCAACTCAATATATTATATTAAACGTCTTCGGATGAATTTTTATCGCATATTTCTCATTTAAGGATGATTTTAATATAAATAAATAAAACTAAGTGAGTGCATGACCTTCAATATAAGTTAATAAGATACCAAATTTGATTGTTATCCACTCACGATTTCGTCGAATAATGAATGTTGAATTCGAAACATATAATATTTTAATATAAAGGTTTGCCAATACCTGAAGGGTTTAGTCGGCTTTGATCCTTCCAAGTTGCAAGAGTATAAAATGTTCAGTTACACCCGAACTTAGCCCTTCCTTACTTGTTTATTATCTATAAAATATTGCCAACACCTGAAGGTATTTCCATGGCTTTGATTCTTGCAAGCTGCCGGAGTATGAAATATTCGGTTACATCCGAGATTAGGGCTTCCTTACTTGTTCTATATACATATATTTTCGGATTGTCCGCTGATTTTCATTTGGACTCAATTTACACTCGATGAGCACTGAATGTGAAAAACCATAGCCATTGTCTGTTCAATATGAGAGAATTTCAGAATTTACTTTGGACTGCAGTGGCACCATCTGCCGAAAATTGATCGTACCAACTCAGAAACTTTTTCTGACTATAGTATAGTTTATGATTCTATGTAAAAAAGACATACAGACAAACATTAATTTTTATACGTTTCATTTTATCTTACATATTGACCGATATATACGGTTAGGGTATTCGAAAGGTGTCATATTGTCTTATTTTTTTGTGACTGTCATATCAACACTGTTGTTGTTTCCCATGTGTTTAAATGAGCTAAGCCTCAGTAAATACACACACCACACTCCGCAAAAAACTGGCGCACCCTAATGTAACGCACCACACCTGAAAACACTCACAGACGCATCACACCACACTCAACTTTTGAGAACACTACACATGATGACACACCACACAGCAACTTAACAAAAAGGACGGGATCATCGCAAACACATCTTTCGAATATACACGTCAGTCATCACGGTTTCTGCTTGCTGCCTTTATTCGTTTTTTCGCCAACTACAATCCTGCGCGCTACATCTAATTCCTTTCGTCAACGCGCCTGAGCACCACATCGATCTCAGTTTGGCTCATCTTTGTGCCTAATCGGATTCAACGGCTTCAGCTTTCAACGTTCCCTGTTTTCGATCCGTATTTATACTCGTACAGCGTTTGCAAACGCATTATAAATATTTTATAATTAATTTAAATCTAAGCGTTAATAAATAAAAACGGGCGTTTTTGTTTACAATACTTAGTGAGAGTGTCTAATTTATTCATGGTCCTTCGAGCCATAGTGTGCGGCACTATGGAGTAACAAAAAAACAAAAAAAAAAACCTATAAAAACGAAAGAAGAAAAAAAAAGTGGCTAAACGTTAATATATGCACATGCAAACGAACAAAAAAAAATATATATATACATATATATAACAAGTGACTAAAAAGTGCTGTGGAGTGAACTGACATACATATACACATAGAAGAAGAAAAACAAATTGTTAAAAAGTTAATTAAAAAAAAAAAAGAAGAAGAAAGTGTGGAGTGACACAAACATGTGTACAAGAGGTAAAAAACAACAATTATCAAAAAACGAATAAAAAAAAGGGCGGGAAATAACACAAAATTTCATACGGGCGCGAATAGCAACAAAACCACAACAAAAATACATACATAATTAAAAAAGAACGGGCGCGAGTCAAAACTAACAAAAAAAACATAATCAACTCAAAAGGACACAACAACAACACCAGCCTAATCAGCGCAGCGAAGCAGAAACTGGGAGAGAGCCACAAGCGGAAAAAGCAACACACAAGTACACACATATGGTATACAATATTGGCCCCAAAACCCATTGGCGGACCCCATAGTGAGTCGTATCGTTTCCTATTCTTTTATTTTATCATGCATATATGTATGTAAAAATTACAGTTTTATATACTTTTATAGAACATGCAATAACAAATACGTTCACCAAACTACAACAGTTCGGTAAAATATATATATATATTATTACCAACAACAATAATTCAATGCCTATTTATGCTTAGCTTCGTGTATTCAAATACACCATCAATAAATCAAAAGCAAAACCAAATTCAAGTACATACCTTCTGCTCAACGCAACTTTAGCCATAACTCGACAAGGACATGACATATGGCCATACTTTTTTTTGCTTAGGTTGGCAGGACTGTTATATGTTTACATGTCAAATTTGAGCGCGATCTGTCACACAGTTTTTTTTTAAGGTACTATAAACAAGTCAACCTCGAGTGTGTTTTTCGAATTTTACTATGGAAATTAACGTTGAGCAAAAAGTGTTTGTTTGAAATTTTGTTATTCCAATGGAATAAGTGCGACGGACGCAATGAAAATGTTGCAGAAGGCATATGGGGAGTCTTGCCGATCACGTGCACGTATTTTTGATTGGTATAAGTCGTTCAAGGACGGCCGTACATCGCTGGAGAACTTGCCCCATGGTCGTCGGCCAGCAACGTCAATAAACGAAGAAAACGTCGAAAAAGTAAAGAAAATTGTGTTGGAAAATCGTCGTGTGACTGAAAGAGAGATAGCTAGTGAGGTCAACATATCAAATGGATCCGCTCATAGCATTATTTACGATGTTTTGGGCATGAGACGTGTGTCTGCTCGACTTGTTCCAAAATCCAGCTCATACGTCTCGTCTTGTACGCGATTATTTTACCAAAAACAACGTAAATATTGTTCCGCAAGCACCGTATTCACCCGACATGGCACCGTGTGACTTTTTTCTTTTCCCTAAACTCAAATTGCCGCTTCGTGGAAAGAATTTTCAGTCGATTGAAGTCATAAAAGAGAATTCGAAGAAGGAACTGAAAGCCATACCTAAAGCGGCCTACCAGAAGTGTTAGGAAGATTGGAAAAAAAGGAGGCATATGTGTATCGCCTCTAATGGTGACTATTTTGAAGGGGATAAAATAAATATTGAAGAATAATTAACCGTTTTTGTTGTTTGAGCCAGTCTCGTTTATATTTGAGCAGAAGGTACATGCTAATTTCTCCAGCAATACCCCTTGTGTTTAATAAATCAATAAGCAGGATTAGTCCAGTCATTTAAGCTTAAATTAGGTAAGAATCTCGGAATTCAGATACCCAGCTGTAAGTCTGTAAATACTTGTATATTGACACCCTAAAAGTTGTCTTAAAACCTACATATGGTAGGGTGTACGCAACTATTAAATTTCAAGGTCAAAGGTCACAAAAATCGGCGCTTTTTTTGTAAATATCTCATTTCCTATGGGTTTTTTTCTATTGGTATTTATTACCAATATTGTAGAATACAAAATTCTCTACAAATTTTGTTTAAAAATTTGTTTCATACGGTGAACCGTTTTCGAGATAGAGGGCTTAGAGCGCGCGGTCACAGCATCACTTCAGGTCAACCGGTGCCTCCGATCAAAAACGCGCCATATATAGTTGATGAACTATCGATAAATCAATGATTATAAATATTTGTCAATTTTTATTAACTATTGTATTATATTTTATCATTTTCTTCATGACTTAAATCTTTATCTATTCAATAATACTGATCACCGTTTCCTAAAATTAAAAAATAATGAAGGGAAAAACTTAAATCTTACTATAATTATATTCCCATTAACACTAATGACATTTTAATTAGAAAATAATTAAGTGCATCTTCTTTGAAATCTGTAAATTTGTAAATAATAGGACAAGATATTGATTTACTCATCATTTTAATTGGGCGTACACTGTCTTACGAACAAGAAATTTTCTTTAAAAAAGTTGGGAAAGGCAATGTAAAAACGGAGATATACTCGACTAAAAGTTTTGATAATTATCCTAATTCCAAAACACATATTTTATTTCTGCACGCATTAAGTGGATGTGACACAACTTCTGCGCTTTTTAAAAAGGGAAAAAAAAACATTTTTAAAGGTTTTTGAGAAACTGACCAATTTGGATGAACTAGCTGCAGCATTTGAGGAAGAAAATTGTTCGGCCCAGAAATTATATTATTAGAGAGTGGAACGCAAACCTTATTGGCAGTCTATAATGCTCCGAAATCTGTGAAAAGTCTCGATCATCTTCGTTATATGCATTACGTCAAGTCTACAAACTTAATAAACCTGTGCAGCTTTCAAATATTCCACCAACAAGTGCAGCTGCTCATCAACATTTCGAACGTGTATATTATCAAGTTCAAACTTGGTTAGGGCATGATTTGGAACCCCAGGTATGGGGTTGGGCAATGCGAAACGATTTTCTGGAGCCTATCATGACAATTTTACTACCTGCTCCAGAACATTTGCTAAATACAATTTTCTGCAACTGCAAGAGTGGTTGTGGTTCGCGATGCGGATGCAGGAAAGCGGGCTTGCAATGCTCTTTAGCTTGTGGCCAATGTAATGGGCAAGCTTGTCTCAATGCTCTACCATATCAGAGCGACATTAACGAAGATGGAACTTTTGACCCCGAAATCATGGAAGAACTTGAAACAAATGTCGTTGAAGACGATAATGAAGACCAGTTTGAAATTTACCAGCAGCCGGAAGACGACGATGAAGAGGAAGAAGATGATTAATATTATAAATTGTAGTTTTTGTACCCTTTATTCCATTTTTTTACTTTTAATAAAAATAAATGTATTGAATGATACTTTTTAATACATTTATTTTTATTTTTTTTTTATCATGAAAGAAGTTATTAATATTAATAAGGTTAAAATTCAAATATAATTCCTATATTTTCATTAACAATTCTGCAATTTCATGGGCAGGTAAGTGTTGTTAAATAAATTAATACTGAATAAAAAGTGGATAGGTTAAGAAAAAATGATAAAATATAATATTATAGTTAATAAAAATTGACAAATATTTATAATCATTGATTTATCGATAGTTCATCAACTATATATGGCGCGTTTTTGATCGGAGGCACCGGTTGACCTGAAGTGATGCTGTGACCGCGCGCTCTAAGCCCTCTATCTCGAAAACGGTTCACCGTATGAAACAAATTTTTAAACAAAATTTGTAGAGAATTTTGTATTTAACAATATTGATAATAAATACCAATAGCAAAAAACCCAAAGGAAATGAGATATTTACAAAAAAAGCGCACAAAACCGATTTTTGTGACCTTTGACCTTGAAATTTAATAGTTGCGTACACCCTACCATATGTAGGTTTTGAGACAACTTTTAGGGTGTCAATATACAAGTATTTACAGACTTACAGCTGGGTATCTGAATTCCGAGGTGAACTGGCTGGACTAGATTGCATATAATAAGTAAGCAAAGGCAAAATAGCAAACCTAAAACAATACAGAGAAACAAATAAAAACACAACAAACAAACATATGTACATATATTCATATCGAAATAACGTTTATATATTACATCTCTATATATCGTTAAATATATATTTTTAATAAACATATATACATACAAAAATATATTTACAAAGTGCATACGGTAAAATACCTGCACATTATTTACTTTGCTTTCGCGCTCTCTTCGCTGTGCGAACCTACATACATACGTGTATATACACATTTATATACACAAACGGCTTTATACCCTACTCTGGGACCTAATAAAGTTATTTAATATCAATTTCAAAAAAAGAAACAATTATCATAAATTTGGAATATAATCATACGGCATAGAATCTGCCTGTCTACCCTACGCTGGGTAGTATTAAACTATACAAATTTTAAACATTCACTAAAAAAAGATTTTCATCTTGCGAATAAATTAACATTGTGGTAAAAATATATAAAATTTTCTTAATTTTATTGTTTATTAAAACGAAAAACAAAAAAAATACAATAACATAAGTACATACGCATATGTACATCTGTTCAAAGTCCACATTGGCATATATCCCGCAATACCCCTTGTAACAAACAAGCAGGATTGCATACAAAACAAAAAACAAAAAAATCATTGATCTCTTCAACGACCTCTCAATTGCATTAGAAAATAAACATACATACGCACAAACAATCCGTGCATACTTATGTACAAAGTGTATTGATCTCTTCAACGAGCTCTCAACTTTACGAGCACATAAATATAAATATAATAACAAGTCCGTGTATTAGGGTGTACCTAATTACATCAACATAAGGACAAAAAGTATAGTTAAATTAAAAGTGCGATTCTTAATAATTAAATCAAGAAAATTAAAATTACACTCACAATGATATATTTAAATTAAAATACAAATTAAAAAATTTTTTTCGCAAGTAAATATTTATCTAATCCGAAAAAAACTCTTATATACTTAAAAGAGTATTCGGTATTAATTATAATTTTATGCGTTTAAATCAGTTTACACTGAGAAAATTTTAATCAACTTTGACACATATAGTAATTAATAACATACAAAAATGGTTAAAGACGACAAAAGTCAAATTACAAAAAACAAAATATTGACTCGTCTCCAAACGGCTCATGACGTCATAATCTATGACAATTCAGATCTACCACACGATTTTAAATCATCGGCTTACGCACTATACGAAAACTACTTAGACCAGTACGAAGAAACAAAAGCTATGATTTCTGACCAATTAAAGCTAATAAAAGCGATTTCACCTACTCCACATCCGAGAGTAGAGCTGCCGCATATTCAAAGTCAAGAGGCAAGTTCAGCCATCCATCTCGAGGTGCCCGCATGTGACACAGAAATATTTTATGGAGGTTATGAAGAATGGCCGTCCTTCCGGGACATGTTCACTGCCGTATATATCAACCATCCAAAATTATCAAAAGCACAAAAATTGTATCACCTCCGATACAAAACAAAATTTCAAGCAGGGGTTATAGTCAAACAGTTCGCACTAAATGACGATAAACAAGTAACGACACTTATAAACTTGCCTAAAATTCAAAAAGAGACAAGTGAAGAACTTATTAGGCTACAATCCACTGTTTCTAATTGTTTGTCGGTTTTATCGACCCAAAATATTCCCACAAACAGCTGGGACCCTATACTGGTAAACATATGCAACAAATGAAAGACTTTCTAACTACCCAGTACGAATAGACCCCAAATGAGTAGCAAAAACAAATTAAACAGAAGCTTTTACAAAAAGCAATCGTTCACATCCGAACAGAATAAACTTGCGTCATGTGAACTATGCGCAAGAGGGCATAAACTACGAGATATTTAAAAAATTAAAAATTCACGAAAGAAACAATTTTATAAGGTCAAAAAGAGTATGTACAAATTGCTTGTCACATACGCATACTCATAAAAATTGTAAAAGCAAATTCAATTGCATCTACTGTCGAAAAAGACATCACACAATGCTTTATTACTGCCAATTTCCCATATCACCCCAAAAAAGCGCTTATCCAAAAAGAATCACAGGTTTAGTTGTAACAACAACTCTTAAAAACCAAAATCCCGAACATTGCGAAAAGACACCTTGCTCAAAGGCACAAAACACTCAAACGCTACACAGCGAAATACAAAATAGGGTATTACTACCCACAGCAGTCATCTCCATCGAACATCGAGGAGAACTCTACAAACTTAGAGTCCTAATAGACCAAGGATCACAACGATCTTTCATAGCGTCTAGGGCACAAAAAAGGCTACAACTGCCAACAAAACAATCCAATTTTAAAATTAGAGGAGAATGGGCGGAAGAGTAGTCCAAAACTCAAATAAAATCTGCCCCATTACCCTAATTTCCCCCCAAGCGGATAAGTGAATTGTAGCAGAAGCTATAGTCCTACCGCAACTTACTAACATGCTTCCAAGCTATCACGTAAATAGCAAGCATTGGCAAAAGTTTCACACCTAAAGTTAGCAGATCCCAACTGCAACGCCCCCGCTCAAATAGATATTCTAATAGGCAGCGACCTTATACCGCAAATAATACTTGAAGGTGTTGAAAAAAATTTCAACCACCTTTCTAGCCCAAAACACTATATTTGGTTGGATTCTAAGTGGACTAGTTACAGAACCAGTTTCCATATCAACAACTCAAGTTGACGAACATTCCAAAGAATCGCTTAATTCACAATTAAGGAAATTTCGGGAGTTAGAAAAACGCCCCCTCATAACGACTCCAGAAAATCAGTATTGTGAAGACTTCTACAAAGCCACAACTACTCGATTAAATAATGGCCGGTACGTCATACAACTACCACTAAAGCCACAATTTTCCAACAGTCCACATAATGGTACAAAAAACAAAGTCAGTGTTTCCTCTGCCAATGTTCGAAACAACAATATATGTAATCCAAACATATCACCCAAATATATTAATACCTATTCCAAAATATAATTTTTTGTACAGGAGATTGCCTTAAATTTAAAAAGGACAGTACAACAAAAATACAGAGGATTCAATGAATGTCTAGTTTTAATATCCTACTGATTCAATACCTGCATTATCCCCAATAACAAAGAGGCAAATTTTATCCTCTGTAGCAAAACCCCGCAGGATGGCTTTTGCCAATAATGATAAAAGTGCTGATTAAAAAATTATGGCTAGACGGAAACGACTGGGACGAACAAGCGAAACATATTCGCTTAGAAAACGGATCCCACTTTACACACAATTTTACCGCAATTTCGCAGCCATGTTGGGCGAACTATTCCCAAATTACCAACGCAAACCAGATTGCTTCGGCGACGACTCAGAAAATCCATACTGCGCACCAATTCAAATTGAGCTATGTGGTAGTGCCAAATAAGTATACACAATGCACACGCATTTCAACATGGCAAAATATAAATTATCTCGATACTCCGATTAGGAAATTATTCTAGCCTGATTGGAAAAAACACTCTATGCTTAGAAAACATGTATCCAATTGCACGTACACTCGTCCATGCGCGACACAATACACATAATTGGATGATACTCACATCCTTGAGCGATTGACCGTTCCCCCGAGCACTCAGAATAGTTACCCACATTCTCAAATACAATTCAACAATAAAGTTTAGGGATTACCATACTCCCAATGCGATACAGTGCCTCATCTTACAAAAAACAAAGGTCGTGCTTATCCCATCTATCTAAGCGCTCATCATATGGGTAGTTTATGGGAAACACTTTTAAAAGTTGCAAATCACACTTCAAAAAAGTGGGTAAAAATCATAAATTTTACTCTCGCAAGATCCCTCTTCAAATGTTTTCAAAGGAGCACCCATTCTGGCCATATCTGAGCCAGGTGTGGAGTCGCTTTCCTTACTTAGTCATAATAAATAAATGGTAAATAACCGCCAATAAAAATTATAAACACAAAAACTCATATACTTTTACTATAATAACAAGTCGTCAAAATAGTGAATCAAATAAACCCGCAAAATAAATTTGCTTACATTAAGCTTTATTACCTATGGTACTTTAAAATCGATTTAAACCAAAATCTTACACTTAATATTCTGCGCCCTCGGCTACTCTACCAGCAGCATGCCGAAATAGTTCCAACATTTACAGCCAATATGGGTAATATTAGGCAAAATATTCGCCTAGGGGGCCCAGGATGTTTTAATGAGCTAAGCCTCAGTAAATAACACACCACACTCCGCAAAAAACTGGCGCACCCTAATGTAACGCACCACACCTGAAAACACTCACAGACGCACCACACTCAACTTTTGAGAACACTACACATGATGACACACCACACAGCAACTTAACAAAAAGGACGGGATCATCGCACACACATCTTTCGAATATACACGTCAGTCAACACGGTTTCTGCTTGCTGCCTTTATGCGTTTTTTCGCCAACTACAATCCTGCGCGCTACATCTAATTCCTTTCGTCAACGCGCCTGAGCACCACATCGATCTCAGTTTGGATCATCTTTGCGCCTAATCGGATTCTTCAGCTTTCAACGTTTCCTATTTTCGATCCGTATTTCTACTCGTGCAGCGTTTGCAAACGCATTATAAATATTTTATAATTAATTTAAACCTAAGCGTTAATAAATAAAAATTTATTAAGCTTATGTATACAAATTAAACGGGCGTTTTTGTTTACAATACTTAGTGAGAGTGTCTAATTTATTCACCATGCAAAATTGAAATACAACAAATACAACACGGCGAGGTATGTTTGTTGAGTGTACTATTATATCAGCTGTATCTGTTTACTTTTTTATTGTTAACGTTTAAGTGTCTAAAATTAAAAAATTAAATAAATTTCATCAATTTCTTTAATAATATGGAAGGTCGCCACGATATTCAGGTAAATTGAATTCAAGAAAAGTGAAATATAAAAATATTTCGTTGTTTCTGTGGTTGTAAACCATCTTATACAGTGTTAGCCAAAACGCTGTTGTTTCAACATAAAGAAAGTTTACACATAAAGAATCTTTAATTTTATTTTTGCCACTTTCTCGTGGCATTTTTGTATTTCACTACCAGCTGGTGAAGTGTATTACACAATATGACATACAAAGATTAAGGGAGCACCCCAAGTGTATTTTTTAAGACTACTGAAATACGTAGAAGAATTTTTCTCAGCATAGAGATGGATATTGCAACGGGGCCCTTCGAGAACTCCGGTCTCGGGGGAATCAATTAATAACAGCGTATCTTTGTGCATAAAATGGATAAAATCAGGTGAAAACTTTCACTACCCCCATATCACCGAAATTAGGATTTTCAAACATCTGGGTAAATTCACTCCTTATATATGGTTGATATTATGTGAGGTACCTTAATGAACCTTAATGTTTCTGTTAATAATATGTAGTAATGCCAAAATTAGATAAAATCGAGTCAATACTACAACTATCTCTAATAAACCTAATAAAAGATTTTCAAGCTTCCGATTGATTTTATACCGTATATATCGGTCAATATGTAAGATATCTTAGCAAAATTAACTCCACGTATAATACTGGATATACTATAGATCAATGCCAAAAATATATGAAATGGATCTACAAATAAATATACTCCCATGTACTACATGTAATAGTTTTCGTTATTCTGACAAACCTTGATCTCGGTCAGTATTTGAGATATTTATTTATAAATTTGCTTGATTATATATGTATGTTAGACAGTTTAACTGAAATTATGATTTCCGACTTTCCAGCTGACTTTAAACCGTTTAGGTTGGTCAAAATGTATGATACTTTAATGAAATTAAGTGGATAAATTTTCTTACAAATTTTTAAATTATATTAATGGTTTGGCGCTAAATATGAATGGAATTAACTTAGACCTTTACCTAAACTTGATATCCTTAATAAATGTAATGAATTCCGATCCTCTGGTTGACGTTTTCCACATCAAATCATTATGTTAAATGTAGCCTCTTCGGTTGAGTTTATATCTCATTTCAAGATAATTTTAATATAATTTCAGCTAACGCGAAGTAAAATAAAGCAATTAAACTAAGAGAGTCTATGACCTTGCAACCTAACTTAATAATTATCAAATTA
Source organism: Bactrocera oleae (assembly GCF_042242935.1). Lineage (NCBI taxonomy): Eukaryota > Metazoa > Arthropoda > Insecta > Diptera > Tephritidae > Bactrocera > Bactrocera oleae. Next base: position 32,422,095 of record NC_091537.1, read on the forward strand.
TTAAGTTTTAGTTAATAATTATCAAATTAATAAGTTTTAGTTAATAATTATCAAATTATTAAGTTATCCATTCACGGTTTTATCGAATTATACATGTTGAATTGTTGTTTCGCAACATTTTTATACTCTTGCTACATGTTGCTACAAGTATAATAGTTTTGTTCACCTAACGGTTGTTTGTATCACCTAAAACTAATCGAGATAGATACCGAGTTATATATAAATGATCAGGTTGAGGAGACGAGTTAAATTCCGAGTGACTGTCCGTCCGTGCAAGCGGCGAGGTATGTTTGTTGAGTGTACTATTATATCAGCTGTATCTGTTTACTTTTTTATTGTTAACGTTTAAGTGTCTAAAATTAAAAAATTAAATAAATTTCATCAATTTCTTTAATAATATGGAAGGTCGCCACGATATTCAGGTAAATTGAATTCAAGAAAAGTGAAATATAAAAATATTTCGTTGTTTCTGTGGTTGTAAACCATCTTATACAGTGTTAGCCAAAACGCTGTTGTTTCAACATAAAGAAAGTTTACACATAAAGAATCTTTAATTTTATTTTTGCCACTTTCTCGTGGCATTTTTGTATTTCACTACCAGCTGGTGAAGTGTATTACACAATATGACATACAAAGATTAAGGGAGCACCCCAAGTGTATTTTTTAAGACTACTGAAATACGTAGAAGAATTTTTCTCAGCATAGAGATGGATATTGCAACGGGGCCCTTCGAGAACTCCGGTCTCGGGGGAATCAATTAATAACAGCGTATCTTTGTGCATAAAATGGATAAAATCAGGTGAAAACTTTCACTACCCCCATATCACCGAAATTAGGATTTGCAAACATCTGGGTAAATTCACTCCTTATATATGGTTGATATTATGTGAGGTACCTTAATGAACCTTAATGTTTCTGTTAATAATATGTAGTAATGCCAAAATTAGATAAAATCGAGTCAATACTACAACTATCTCTAATAAACCTAATAAAAGATTTTCAAGCTTCCGATTGATTTTATACCGTATATATCGGTCAATATGTAAGATATCTTAGCAAAATTAACTCCACGTATAATACTGGATATACTATAGATCAATGCCAAAAATATATGAAATTGATCTACAAATAAATATACTCCCATGTACTACATGTAATAGTTTTCGTTATTCTGACAAACCTTGATCTCGGTCAGTATTTGAGATATTTATTTATAAATTTGCTTGATTATATATGTATGTTAGACAGTTTAACTGAAATTATGATTTCCGACTTTCCAGCTGACTTTAAACCGTTTAGGTTGGTCAAAATGTATGATACTTTAATGAAATTAAGTGGATAAATTTTCTTACAAATTTTTAAATTATATTAATGGTTTGGCGCTAAATATGAATGGAATTAACTTAGACCTTTACCTAAACTTGATATCCTTAATAAATGTAATGAATTCCGATCCTCTGGTTGACGTTTTCCACATCAAATCATTATGTTAAATGTAGCCTCTTCGGTTGAGTTTATATCTCATTTCAAGATAATTTTAATATAATTTCAGCTAACGCGAAGTAAAATAAAGCAATTAAACTAAGAGAGTCTATGACCTTGCAACCTAACTTAATAATTATCAAATTATTAAGTTTTAGTTAATAATTATCAAATTAATAAGTTTTAGTTAATAATTATCAAATTATTAAGTTATCCATTCACGGTTTTATCGAATTATACATGTTGAATTGTTGTTTCGCAACATTTTTATACTCTTGCTACATGTTGCTACAAGTATAATAGTTTTGTTCACCTAACGGTTGTTTGTATCACCTAAAACTAATCGAGATAGATACCGAGTTATATATAAATGATCAGGTTGAGGAGACGAGTTAAATTCCGAGTGACTGTCCGTCCGTGCAAGCGATAACTTGAGTAAAAATTTAGATGGATTTATGATGTGGTGAAAATTGGTACACATATTTCTTGACACCCAAATGAAATTAGTGTTGCAGATGGGCGTAATCTAACCACTACCACGCCCACAAAATACCATTAAACGAAAGTCTATAAAGTGCCATAACTAAGGTCTAAATTGAGATATAAAACAGTAATTTTGTACAAGTGATCGCAGTAGTGAGGGACACCTGTGGGATAAAAAGTTTTTTAAAGTAGGCGTGGATCCGCCGCTAAATTGTCTGATGAGCTAAAGCTATACCAACCAAGCTTGTTGAAAATAAGTCATTTTAGCCTCTCTTTAAACTCTGTGAAAATGGGTAAAATCGGATTATAACCACGCCCACTTCTCATATAACGTGTCGGGGTCCTCGACGTTGAGTTTGCCGGTGTGCCAAATAAAGTAAAATGGTAATTAAAATCAAAAATGGAACTTTATTTAATTTGAGTATATAGGGTTTAAATATATTATATTATAGACAATTTGTGTGGGTTAATTGTACAATATTTGTATGTGTGTGTTTGTTAAGGGTTATATTTATAATCCAGTTTATGTGTTATTTGTAAGTTAGACTTAAATAATATAAATTAACTATAAACTTAATTGTAACCTGATGTGGGTTGATAATCCCGCGTAGATTTTGGTGGTGCAGCTGTTGTTGTTGTTGTGCTGCTGGGCGATCTGATTTTCGCGCCCTTTTGTGTCCGTCCGCGTTGATATCTGCTGATTTAATCTTATTGGAATTATGAGCTATGTTGGTGCTGTTGAGCCTTTTACATTGTCCTCTAATTCGTATTTATACGAGTTTGAAGAACAATGCAGGGATGTGTTCATTTGGTATGAACATAACGGTTATGTTGAAAACCACTAAAAGTGCGACAACTCACTGAATAAATGCGCAATAAGCATTTCATTTCTTAACGATGATGGTAAGGAAAGGCTTTATAGGAGTAGTTGTAAAAATTGGAAAATGGGAATGGCACCACTATATATCTGGAACTACTTGACCGATTTCTTTACGAAATCTAGTGACCACCACGACTAGTTCCCATACAACAAACTTCAAATTCATTCCATCCCATTCTTTCACTTCACAGTATACAAATCCAAAATCAATAAAATTATCACAGTAAAACTTTGCACAAATAGTGCCCTCAAGGTATTTCATCTGACGTCCAAAAATTTTGGAAATTGAACTATAATTTTGAGCAAAAATAGGTAAAATCGGTAACATAAATATTTTCGGAAATCCCGATCATTTTATACCGCATCTATCGGTCAATATGTAAGAAATCTTACACAAATTCAGAAAAAATATTTTTCTAATAACAGTGTATCTTGTTGCCTTAAATGAATATAATCACGGCGATACTTTCTTTAGTTTAATATAAAGTTTTGCCAACACCTGGAAGGGTTTCCCCGGCTTTGATCTTTGCAAGTTGCAAGAGCATAAAGTGTTCGGTTACACTCGAACTTAGCCCTTCCATACTTGTTTAATATAGGGTTTGGCAATCCCTAAAAATATGCCCACGACTTTGATCCAAAGTTGTCAACTAAGTATTTTAAGCACTAGATTTAATGCTTTTTAAAAATTCAAATGTAAACCACAAAGGTTTAGAGCCATAGTGTTCTTTTTTTAAGTCATAGATAGTGAATCACTTGAAATAATTCTAAATATTTCAGTTCATGGCAGTACTGTAGTTTATAAATAGCTAGACTCCCCAATAGTTTTGGTATGTTTAGTAAAATTAAAACCATTGCAAACGTATTGTAACGGATTTGTCGATAAATCGTCTATATTGAAAGCCTATTTTGAGTTCGAACACTAGATTGTTAAATAAAGGTTTAAATTTAATGGCCATACATATATTTTTATTTCTAATTCCAACAACTTAACTCTTTTCCCGCGGCTCCGCTCGCATTGAATCAATTAAAACAAGTAAGGAAGGGCTAAGTTCGGATGTAACCGAACATTTTATACTCTCGCAAAGTTAAATGGTACATTCGTTTGAGACTTCTTTATATATTTTAATAATTAGAAGTAGGAACTGTTGCCTTAGTTATTTACTTTTCACTCACAGTGAAAATAATTAGAGCAATTTGTAAACTAAATTTACTAAAATTATGAGAAATCGTTCTTGTGCTTTTTGTATACGCTTATAATTGATTTTATATAGAATGCATTACAACTGTATTGAGAAGTATGAAAAGAAATCGTTTTTGAACAATGAATAACATTTTTTATTTATTATATCGATATTATTATACATGTTTAACTTAAAAATGATAAATATTAACAACTTTAAAAATTATATAATATTATTATATTAATTTGTATATAATATTTACAATATTAAACATAAATTTTTGTAGAGATTCTTATACATATATCCAAATTATATTTCTTTTTTCCTAATACTATTTAATTTCTATCATATATTTATACAATAATGTCATATATAATAACAAATTATATATATAATTTAAATTTTCTTAATTAGATTATTTACATATTTTTTTTAAAATTGTCTTAAAAACTACTGTCAAAATTCCTATACCATTCCAATTCGATTATATTTGGAAAAAAAATGAAGAACTATTGCACTAAGTCTGAAAACTTTAGTTCGAAATAGAGACACAAATACTGTCATGATAGCTGTGTACTGTCTCAAAAGTAATTGCATTTACACGGGAAGGATCCATGTTTGAAAATGCCCAATCAATTTCTGTACCGGCCGGTGTAGTTGAATATTTTACACCAAGCAGGGAACTAAAGTTTTTTTCTTGGAGCAGATTTCTTATTGCAGTCCCTGTAGACATTAAACAAATGTTAAAATCTCCAACAATTAGCACATTTTGATTGCCTAACTCAGAAGTAAGGACTTCCTGAAGTTCTACAATTAATTGTCTGACAGAGAAAGCTGAATTTCTATATAGAACCAGAATATTAATATTGAAACATTTAAACAAAACCGCTTCTAAAACTTTGAGGCCTGAATAAATTTTCTTTACAGCCTTTGATTCTATAGAGCAAGCAATACTATGCTTTGCATATATTATATTATAATGCCCCGTTTATTTCTGTTGGTTGTTTCCGGGCTATCTATCCTCAGCTCGTTAATTGGAGTAAATCCTGGTATATCAAAACTTTCGCAAGGATAACTCCAAGTTTCTACAAAACATAAAATATCTGAAGATAACATCAAACAGTCGCTTTTTATATCATTATGTGAACATGAAGACTCTGAACATTATGAAATAAAATTTGATGTCCTGATATTCGGGAAATCATAAAACTGAAACTTGTTGTCAGAGCTTTATTTGTGTTCATTTCCCTCAGTTCTCTAAATACAGGATCCGATTCAGAAAATTTGATAGGAGGAATAAAATTTCCTATGATAAATAGACCTTCTGCAGAAGTTGCTCGACTGCAAGTGACATATATTGAAGCTCTAGGCATTCTAGGTCGAGTCATACTCTTTTACATACAACTTTATTATATTATATGTGGCACCCTGACTTTTATGAATAGTAATTCCCTCAGCCGGAACAACTGGAAACTGATTTCTTTCAATTGAAACTTGTTCATTTCTTTTATATTGAAAAGATTTTAGAACTTTTTCAATTGGTGTCCAAGAACTTTCTAGAGGATGAGGCTTTTTTGATCGTGCTATCAAACCAACAGAAGGTTCCAAAAATTTAATCCACAGAATTGTTGGAAAAGAACAATGGAAATCAATTTGCATAAGTTGTCCAGCTGCCCCATTAACTAAGCCATCACACGTGTTTATGTTCACTGTAATCATATATTTGGCGGAGGTTTTTAGTGTCAATTCAGGCAGTCCCTGCGTTTCAGAAGTTTTGAAAAGTTTAACTCTTTCCAAAATATTATCATTTTAATTTATACCAATTCCTTTAACTGAGTCTTTTGCAGTTGAAAGGAAAGCTTTGGTTGGGATTCGACTGAGCTTAAGGGCATTGAAATTATTTGTCTCTTCATTGGACCAAAATAAATGTATGGCATCAGCAGGAACTTCCTCGAAATTAACTACTCGAGTTTCAATGAGTGATATCTCCTCATGTATCATAGTACCAGATGTCATATGATTTAATGCAATTGCACAGGCCTGATCCTCCCGTTGTCTCATTATTTCTGTTAATTCAAAGTATTTGAATAACTCCCACAAAGGGGAATCAACTAAAGTGTTGTATGCATCATTGGGATTAGGAGAGAATATCCACCTATCTCCAACAGGTGAGAGTTGCTTCAAATCACCAAACACTATGATCGGTATACCACCGAAGGGGCTGTCTGTTTTGAAAATTTGTTTTAATCTCGCATCAACAGAGCTAAACATACGAGCACCTACCATCGATATTTCATCAATTATAATTAATTTTAAATCGATAAGAGGTATTTATAAATATTTCTGCATTACTTGCTTCCGAAAGATGAAGCCCAATACAGCAATATATTGCTTCTTGTGCAGATATTTCTGTTCCTGATATAAATTTGTTACCTATATGTTTAAGTTTTTGCTTAATAGTATAATTTCCAGCATTTACCTCTGATATAGCTTCATTTAAGAGCCTAGAAATTCCCCTGTTAGACTTGTTAATATAATTAATTATATATGAACAGCAAGCATATACATCCAGTATATATTGGATATCCATATTTGCTCTATGGAGTTCCAAAATCAGAGGATTATAAGCGTTTATAAAACGATCCTGTAATTTTCTTTTTAGAAAAATTTTGAGTTTTGTTAAACTTGACCTAAGAGCTAACAAATAGTCTTGAAAGACATATTTATTCTACTATCAGACAGGAAGTGTTCAAAATCGTTTAAATTAGAAATGTCTTCTGTAGTCATATTTGAATTTAAAACGTTTTGATTTTTGAAAAAATGTGTCTTTCTGAATTTTAACTTGTTTCTGTAAGAGGTAACAGTATTTGCGTTGAAGGCATTGGTGGATATGGTATACCAAAACGACAAAACTGTTGTCCTCTTATTTCCCTGGTACAAGACCAAATAATTTTCTAGGTGGCTGATCGAACCATCGGTAGAAATATAATTGTCAATAAACCTAATGACATCAGGGAATGTCTGAGGTTCTTGAAGGTTGATCCTGGGAGCATTATTAAGCCAATACATGCCATGTACATGCGGGGAACCTCTCTGTTGAAACTCCACTCTCCAGTAGAAATTTGTAACAAAATGCTCTTCGAAAATGCCGGCGTTATCTTTAAAAAGCTTAAGAATTTGTCGATAGCGGCAGTCAAAATATCTAGCACAAGTAACCGCGTCTGACCGAATTAAGCGATATCTATCTTAAGTTGTTAAACTGTTGGCTTCCTCTTCCAAAATATCTTTAGAATCAACGGTTTTCGAGAGGATGACCAAAAGCTCAACCCACTGAGATTCTGCGGCCGATAAAGTGATAAAGAAGGTTGGAAGCCCAAATTGGCGAATCATAGCGATTGCCTTTTTCTTCTCCCAGTGCGCAGGTGAGGATCTAACGCCTTTCAAAACCTTGTAACCATCATCGTGTTGAATCAAGTTTTGAAACAAGGTTTCGTTTAATAAATTTTGGGCCGTAACTCGGTTGCGACCTGAAAACTTTCTGAGGCGAATGGATGTACTATTCTTAATTTGTAGCAGTTCTAATTTTTTGTAATCATAGAACAACTTTGGAATGGTACACGCTCTTCTGTCAAAACGGCGAATTTCAGAACGTATTATCTTGCTATACGTTTCAGAGCATGTACGCTTCTGCCCAACGGATATTGTTCCAAATGACAACTCTTCTGAATTATTATCTTGAATTATGTCAATTGGTCTTTGTCCTTCACCAGGCGCTATAACTAAACGGTTATAGTGAAAGTTTTCTACAGGAATATTGTCCGCCTGGATTTAGCTCTGAAGGTAAAAGGCCCGTGGGAATTATTACCTGAGGGATTATCATGAGAAGTTTGTGCCGCATGAAAAGATTGGACCAATCGGGAATCCTCTGCAGATGCAACAAATGGAACTTCTTCTTGGTTATTAAAAACTGAAATCCAGTTTTTATTAATATGTATATTGTGCTCACGATACAGAGGGGTATTCACTAAAAATTGCAAAGCTTCCATAATCTTTGCGGGGCGTATGGTATCGATAATATAATCATGATTGTATTCCAAACGCATTCTTAAGACAATTTGTATAACATGAGCCGCATCAAAGGACCTTGGTAGAGATGTCACAATATTGTTAACAGAAATTGGTATATGTATTAACAACAGCACCTTTGAGCAAACTCTGACCTTGATATCCTAACGGTCGGATTGTCATAAAAGGCAATCTAGGCATTATGAGACGTTCTTCAATTGGGGTTAAACCTTTCAAACAATCCGGTATTTCAGGAAAGTCTAGACCGTTAGCTAAACATATTTTTGGAACGTTCTTTTTAACAATCGCATTTTTGCAAGTAGCACAAAAACTGTAATTTCCATCTTCTGATGGAAATTTTTGCATTTAAAAGAAGGCGGATGCAGCATTCGGGTGACCTTGCGCAATAGTTTCGAAATTTAAATTTCGAACTTGGTGTGAAAACCATAAGCCGCCGCAGCAAATACATATTTCAGTAGGGCCCTTATTTATATTTTGGGAATAAATGTTTTTGAAATCTGTTAAATTGCCACTATTATCAGTTTCTATAACATTATTTTCTCTCGTTAATCGGATTCGTTGGGACTGCCTTTGGTTTTCAATTTGTCTATTGAGTGGGTTATCTCTACGAAGGCGAACTTGACCTTGTCTAAGACGTCTCTGATTCAAAATTTCTTCCCTTATACACATTACGACACATTTTAATATGAAGGTCATGAGGTGAACTGTAAACTCAAGAAAATTATATTTTTACCTAGCGCCGTTGGCAGCTTATGAAAGGTTTAGATATTAAGACAGAAAGAAGAAAATATACATACCTGCTCTACATATGTGTATACCATACTTAATTATATGTAAGTTATTGTTAATTTAGCCTTCATGGGTAGACCCTTCAAAATAGGTACCATAGATCCCCCTGTTTTAGAATGCGTTTAAGAAAAGTAATTTACGGAGAGATTTTCCGAGAACTTAATTTCAATACAATGAAATAAACTACTAATTTCTAAAATATAAATATAACTAAATATTATGTATTATTATGTTAGTGAATAGCTAAGTAATATATAGGTATACAAAAGTACGTAAGCTGTACCAACATGTTGCAAGAGTATAATGAATATCAGTACATGTACTGTGTTTGTAGTTTCAGTTTCACTAGATGTCTTTATAAGCAAAGTGCTTTATTCAAACTAATTTTAGTTTATTATACAGTACAGTGTACAGTGATGAGCAATAGCATAGCTAGGACTTACAAGGAAACAGTGAAAGAGAGCAGCACCTAGGATCCAACTTTTAACACCCGGACGGACTGAATTATATAAGTATTATCCATAAGTATTTTATATATTAATCCATTTATTATTAATTAATTATGCCTAGATTAAGTAGAAAATCTATATTACTAAGTCGTCTTCAGAATAGAAGACGTATGAGAGTTCTTCGTGCAAACTCTTTATATAGAGATAGTGAGCAGTCACAAAATACTGTAAGTCACGCTAATCGTAGATTAGATTCCGATGTACGTCTGTCCGAGCAAATTATCAATACAAATCAACATAGCGCCAGGCGGGAAAATCCGCAAATTCGCTCTGAAGAGCAAATAAGAGATACTCGATGTCATAGGTCTCGGCGTGAAGACCCCGAGGTTCGATCTGTTGAGCAAGTTGCAAATACTATTCAACATAGAACAAGGCGGCAAGATCCTCAAATTCGCTCTGAAGAGAAATACTCGAGGTCATAGATTACGTCGAGAAAATCCTGAGGTACGTTATAATGAACAAAGTAGGAACACTAGGGATCATAGAGAACTTCGCGCAAAAAATCCAATTTTTTTTATGAATTGTGTACAAACTTGCATACATTTAATTTTAAAATATAATGTAGATACTTTAACAAATACAAAGGAAAATAATTTTTAATTATTTTTATTAATTTTAGATATTTGCAAATTTCGATGGAAAGTTCCCAAGAACTTCAATATCGCCATTTAAGTTTTCAAATTATTAAATTTAAGTTACCTATTAGTATTAAGTACTAAATTAATTCAGTTAAAGTATTATTGCTTAATTAGTATACATGTATGTGCATAATGTGTGAATTAGTATATTAATATAACTATTATTGTAAACTATAAAAGTTTAACAATTAATATTAACTATCTATAAACCATATATAATTTTTTTAACAAAGAAGAATAATGAGAATATCGATGTATATAAATGTTAGCCAAAAAAATTATTGAAAGAAGGAAATTTTAATTTGTAATGTATATACATATGTAAGTATAAATGCTAATATTCTCGATTCCATTTTATTCTCGCATCCGTCACAGTAAAGGGTGATTCATTTCGAAATTCCCTACTTTTTAAAGAAAAAAATACAGAAAATTAAAATTTAATGGGGATTGCTTATTATCATTCGAGAGAACGTTTTTTGGCATCAATTTTTTGAAGATTATCTCCTTCAAATATTGGCCACGACTATGTCTCAGATGGTCCATCCGTTGAGTCCAATTTTCTTTGACTCGTTCGAGCATTTCGACTGATAACTGGCCACTGACACGCGTGATGTTTTGCTCCAAGGTATGTTGTACTTAATAATATCATTCCAGAGTTTGGTTCATATTTTTCGGACTTGAATAAAGGATATTCACACAAATTTTCAGATCGATTCGTCAATAAGTTTTTGAGCTAGGATTCCCACTAGTTGAGAAAAAGTCGTTTCGAGAAAAACGCATATGAAAAAAAAGTGCGCTTCAGCACTGAATCGACCGGTGTGTACCTAAGTGCTCATATCATCGGAACTAATCGGAATTTCTTTTTGAAACTTAAACAACATATTCTTTAATAGTAACAATTTATGCAATAAAAAAGTCGTTTTTTTTGAATCATCTAAACTGGTTTGCCCCCATACATTTTAAATGTATACGGGCTAGCAATTCCACAGACTCGTTATGAATGAATACATTTTATAATATTATAGTAGTAAAGCAGCAAGAAGTATTTAACAAAATGTTAAGACAATAAAGATAAGTATTTAGTTGTGATTTTAGGTGTTATAGAATGATGTATATAACTATTGTACTATATTATTGTAATTATATAACATATATGGAATAGACGTTATGATCGAAAAAACTTGTGTATTATTAAACTATGTTTGATTTTTTCCCCCTTTTTTTTAAATACAAACTGTTATGGAAACAAGTAAAAAATTACTACGTTCCACCGAAAGTTTTAAATTCATATATTAGGTATTCTTTAAGTAATATCACATATTGACCGTTATATACGGTATAAAGTCTTTCTTTTATGTACATATATAGGGGCTGTCAAAAGTATTGAACAGATAGCATTCATTTTTGACGTCACAACATATTATTTTTAGAAAAACCCCTCTCTGATTTTTATTAAGGTACTTCACCGACTGACTGATATTTTTTCCCTTTGGTCCGACCCCGTCGGAACAACTCTTTTCTGCACAATACCTATACTGAAGTTTGCTGAACCTACCGCTAAGCGTTTTCAAAGACAATTGATTTTTTAAATTTCCCCAAACAGGGCTTAGGTACTGATTACAACAACTACAAAAGAGTAAAAACAAATTGATTGATTTAATAAAAATAAGTGCTCTTTTGCCTTTTAATTCTCACTCATTTTTTATGTATTTCAAAATTAGTTAAGATCTATTTAAAAAAAATTTTATTTACCCATTTTCTATTTTCTCAAAATATTTTTTTTAAATCAAGCGTGAATGAAAAAATGTTTCCTTTTTCCGCATAGGTAAGCTGAAGTAAGGAGAATCTCCCACCAACGTAACCTGACGACAGGTGTCGCCATATGACAAACTACTTTAGCGTCTTCTACTATATTCCCCAAATAAACAAGACTATACTGTGTGTAACGAAATGCAATATTTATTTATTAAATAACAAGAATTAATTAATACAGAAAATAAAAGATGTTCCAAACGTGTAGCGTTAGAAAAATGTCCTTGGTATTAATATAAGGTTGTCAAATATCTCCCTTCCGCTTTTTTGCTCTTCATTCAATGCTTTATAAAAAGTGTTACAGTGATCGGATTTAGTTAAAATATGCGCCGTTTTGTTCGATGATCTGTTTCCATCTAGACGGCAACTTCATAATACCTTCCTCGTAGAAGCCCCCCTCCTTATTTGTGAAGAATTCGGACAGCCACTTTTCACAAGCCTCTTTTGAGTTCAACTTCACACCACCAAGGGCATTCGCCATGGACAGGAACAGGTGGTAATCACTTGGCGCTACGTCCGGGCTATATGGTGGATGCGATAAAACCTCCCGTCCGAGCTCCCGTAGCTTCTGACGAGTCATCAACGAAGTGTGTGGTCTGGCGTTGTCCTGGTGGAACACTACACCCTTCCTGTTGGCCAATTCTGGACGCTTCTGGTCGATCGCCTGCTTCAAGCGGTCCGGTTGTTCGCAGTATATGGTAGAATTAAGCGTCTGGCCATATGGGAGCAGCTCATAGTGGATGATTCCCTTCCAATCCCACCAAACACACAGCAAAACCTTCCTGGCCGTCAATCCCGGCTTGGCCACTGTTTGGGACGATGATATTTACTTCCGTGGGCGACGACGAGACTCGTTAGAAGAAATCACTTCATCAGCTCGTTCAACACTCTGAAATGGTGCCGTGGTGGAAATCGTTGAAGCCAGGGTTGCCATACTAATTATAATTATAATTTTATGTTAATTATATGTATTTGAAGCTCTTCCCACACATTTCCCAATCAGCTTCGCTTTCCTCGCAGTTTGCCTGAAATACCACAGAACGTATATCATAGAGAAGGTTCAATTGCGGACAAGCGTGTGAATTGTCAAAACCTAACAAGATTTTATTAGTGAATTTCAGCACATCTGGCTCGGAAGAAGAAATTTTAACAGTAGCGAGTGAACAGAGCTGAGAATTAAATAAAAATTATGCTCAGAGACTTGCTTTGATATTACAGCTGCATGTTAGCCTTTTGGCTTATATTCTTATACGCTTATATGCAAACATATTTATTGATAGGAATATCATTTTGCGAATTTTTATAAATGCATGCAAAACTGATCAAATCTATTAAATTATGGAATTTCGAAATAATATTTATAGTCAATTTGGGCATTTAATAATTTAATTTAGTTTTTACCTAATATACATTCCTAATAAATATTTTGTAATATAAATTATATTTAGAGATTAAATATTAAACAACATATTTATATGTACATATGTACTTCTTTTATCATATTAATCTTATATAGTCATATGTATGCGTACACATGTAAATATGTCACCCGCAAAAACTACAAACATTGTTCTACAAAAACAACAATCGTCACAAGTCAATATGTCAGCCAAATAGGCGAAGCCCAAATTTATAGTAAATTACACAACAACAACATTTTCATTCATGAACGCAGGCGTACTTTTAACAAGCAACCTCGCTTCATTCATAAAAAAAGATACCCTCACATCCCCCCGAGCATGCTTTTGCCTACAAGCGTCTTTTCGCGACGAAGGCAATAGCTAAAAATCATAAATTGAACAAATTTCTGATATTCCCTGTAGAAGGGAAAATGACAACCCCGCAAATATGAGTATTAAAATATTTTAGAATAAAAGTGACAACTTTTTGTCGTTTTACAATTCAAGAAACTTTTTAAAGAAAATATATAATTCAGAGGAATGATTTATGTATACAGTAAACCCCGGTTAAGTATCATTCCTCCACTCCCTCTTATCTGCCTGTGTCTTGCTGCATCTCACGTTTTTTTTTTCTTAATTTTTTAAGGAAAACGGTAATTTTTTTTAAATACATAGAAAAATCTGCAACTTTGGTTTTGGCACTTAACCAGGATTGACTGTATTTGTCAAAAAATGTACGTAAGTGCGTATGTAAATATATGAATTTTTGTACACACATCTGCCCGTATATATGCACACGACTGGTTGACTTTGTTTCCATTTACGCATGCCACGTTGTATATGAATAGGGGTTGATTTTGTACTTGCCATGTTCGATGTATGTTTGTAAGAGTGTGTATGGTTCTGATTTCCCATGAAACAATGAGTGTACATATTTACATACAAATGTTGCATGTAGACAAATAAATAATTATAATGGGTACTTTCATATTTGTTTACATGCACACATAATTATACATATATATATGTATAAGAATATTTGCGACCGCTGGGTCTTTTCTTATCGGGATATGTCAAGCAAGAGGTGCACAAAATCAAACCCAGAAATCTGACTGAACTGAAGCAGTCCATTAAATACATATTTAAGGCAATCCCGAATTCAACCCTTCAGCCCGCATTAATTCTCTAATTAGGTGTCGCATATGCGTGGCTGAGAATGGAGAAATAATTAATTGTATAAAATAAAATTAAAATTGTTTATACAATACAAAAAAAATTGATAAAAAAGAAACTTATTACGGTTTATTTTTGTAGCACGATTCGTGAGCCGCCCTGTATATGCAGAATATCTCAAAATTATATGCAAAGTCGTTTGCGCATTGAATTTAGCATTATTTTTCTCATTTAACATTCAAAATGCTCAATTCTGCTATTTTGCGCTCCGCAGGGTTAAAATTCTGGTGAAATCAGCTTATAATTTGTTTGTGGTGAAATGCTCTAATGTTGGCGAGTAACCCTCCGTCAAGAGGAACACTTTGACAATCGGCTCACCATGAACCTTCTCTATGATATAACTTCTGCTCAAATATAAACGAGACTGGCTCAATAAAACAAAAACGGTTAATTATTCTTCAATATTTATTTTATCCCCTTCAAAATAGTCACCATTAGAGGCGATACACATATGCCACCTTTTTTTCCAATCTTCATAACACTTCTGGTAGGCCGCTTTAGGTATGACTTTCAGTTCCTTCTTCGAATTCTCTTTTATGACTTCAATCGACTGAAAATGCTTTCCACGAAGCGGCAATTTGAGTTTAGGGAAAAGAAAAAAGTCACACGGTGCCATGTCTCCTTCCGCCTGAATACAACGTTTTGCACGTTCAAGAAGGTTATCGAATGACTTTTTTAGGTCATTTGTCGGTATAGCGTTGAGGATAGCGGATGCCTTTTGGATGGCATCAACGTCAGCATAGCGGTTTCCTTTCATGGCCAAATGTAGTTTTCCGAACAAATAAAAATCGCAGGGTGTCATATCAGGCGAATAGGGTGGATGGTTGATGATATGAATGCGATTTTTGGTCAAAAAATCTGTCTGATTCTGAGGTCTTTTTCGTGTTGCTTCAAAGTGTGCGAGACAAATCGAGCACAAACCTTTCTGAGGCCCAAATTTTCTGTCAAAATACAATAAATCGACGCTGCGGATATTGATAATTTCGGTTCCATATATTTAAGCGATGATTTTGGCTCTTTTTTAATGAATTCACGCACAATTTCCGTGTTTTTTTCGTTCACAACATCTTTTGGCCGGCCCGAACGTTCGTCGTCTTCCAAGTCCTCCCGTCCCTCTTGAAAACGTTTAAACCACTCGTGAATACGGCTACGGGATAGACAATCATAGCCATAAACTTGTTTCATCATTTGATGAGTTTTGATAAAAGTTTTACCAAGTTTAAAACAAAACTTAATGTTGGCTCTTTGTTCGATGCTCATTTTCCGACCGCCGCTACAAATGTAATGTCACATGTAGCGCGATATCTCAGCTGTTATATAAATTTTACACGACAACACTGAAGAATACACAATTGAGGGATAACAATTTCAGACAGATGGCGCCACTAGAAGCCGCGTTGTTTAAAAAGTTGTACTGAAGAACACCTGAAATAATGATATCGCAGAAATTATCCTTTCATAAAAGAAACCGTGGGGTGTCAGACAAGAGCTCGCCGTTCCCACGACAGTCGGGTCTACGTACCCGGAACGGACCCGGATTTATTCCGGCCAAGGACTGTCAACTCGGCAGAATTCTGTCGCCACAACAACAACAAAACAAGAGCTCGAGTTGCCCAATTCCCACAACAGCCGGTTCTGCGGTACCGGAATTGACCCGGATTTTATCCGGCCAAGGGCTGTTATTTCGATCTAACCCTGTTTGGATCGGTGAGTTTTATCCTCCGTATCCTCCTGACCCGTGCTGGCATCGAGTCCAACCCGGGCCCCGAGAAATTTTACTGCTGCGTTTGCGCTAAAAGGCTCCATCCAAACTCCACCTCGGTTAGGTGCAATACATTCAATGGATGGAGCCATCTTAAGACCTGTTCAGGCCTTAAGACACATAGGGAGTGGACCACAAGTTACGTGGCCCCATGCTGTCAACGCAATAATGCGACATCTGCCTTAACGGCTGTGCAACCTGCATCATGTTCGCGCACTGCGCTGCCACTCCAGTCGAGTGGCCAAGATAGGACCTCCACGGCCCTAAGGAGCTCACACAGGCAGCATGACTCCCAGTCTGACCAACCTCCCCCCCACCTTCATCCAGCTCCAATCCTCGTGCGTGAACCACTGCGCACCACTTACTTTCACCGATGGGGAGGTTCAGAGTGTCATCAAAAAGGCGAAATCGTCTAAATCCATTGGCCCTGACGGAATAAGCATGCTGATGCTAAAACACCTAGGCCCAACGGGAGTAAATAATCTCACCAAAGTCCTCAACCTGTCGATATCCACTCTTCAAATACCCGATGTGTGGAAAATCGGAAGAGTGGTCCCACTACTGAAACCTGGGAAAAACACCAAAAAAGGGGAGTCTTATCGCCCGATAACTCTCCTTTCCGCAGTAGTGAAGACACTTGAGGCCTTGTTACTCCCGTCATTCACTCACCACCTGAGCCTAGCAGATCATCAGCATGGCTTCCGTAAAGAGCAAAGTATCACCACAGCACTTAGCGTCATAAACGCCCAGATAGTTCATGGCCTGAACCAGAAGCCACCCTGCGAGAGGACGATCCTCGTAGCATTGGACTTGTCAAAAGCTTTTGACACAGTCAATCACACAACGCTACTTGACCTAGAACAATCAACGCTCCCTCCAGGGCTGAAGCGGTGGACTATGAACTACCTGAGCGGTCGGCATTCATCCGTACTGTTTCGAGGTCAAAACTCCAAACTCAGGAAAATTAAACAGAGGGTTCCGCAGGGCGGTTTCCTCTCCCCGCTACTGTTTAATTTCTATATTTCAAAACTCCCCCAGCCACCAGCGGGAATTTCAATGACCTCGTACGCTGATGACTGTACGATATTGACGTCGGGCAATGGAATCGATGGGATGTGTTCAAGTAAACGGCTACCTCTCCGATCTTTCTCGCTTCTTCTCTGCAAGGAACCTAACACTCTCCCCAACCAAATCCACAGCGACCATCTTCACAAATTGGACGAAGGAGTACAGACTGGACCTGAATATTTCAGTCGATGGCACAAAAATTCCGACAGTAAATAGTCCTAAAATTTTAGGCGTCACTTTGGACAGTCTGTGCTCTTTCACTCCACACGCGACCGCGATAACTGCCAAAGTACAGAGCCGCAACAAAATCCTCAAGTCGCTTGCCGGCAGCTCTTGGGGAAAAGACAAAGAAACGTTGTTGGCAACATACAAGGCAATCGGCCGGCCGGTCCTAAATTACGCAGCCCCAATATGGTCGCCTAGATGCAGTGACACGCAGAAGAAGAAGCTTCCGACCTGTCAGAACACTGCACTCCGAACTATCACGGGATGCCTCTTGATGTCTCCAATCGAACACCTACATAGTGAGGCCCGTATGCTTCCGGTTAAGGAACACAACGAACTCCTCTCCAAGCAGTTTCTACTGGGGTGTTTTCGTAGAAACCACCCCTGTAGTCGCCTGACTGTAGCGGAGCCGCCTCCTTGGAACATCAAGAGGCCTTTCCTTGACTACGTCGACGACATTAGACAGTACGCCGACCGGACGCAACGAACTTCAGACAGGCACTGACCGCCATTCACAGTGGAGCCATCAACACCTTCACAGACTCCCTCTCAGTGAATGGCGTAATAGGAGTCAAACCACCACCCATAGCAGACATAGAGCTCGAGTTGCCCCGCGAAACCAGAGTGACCCTCGCGCAACTTCGTTCCGGATACTGTAACAGGTTAAACTCCTACTTATGCAGAATAGACCCCGACATACTAAACACATGTCCTGCGTGCAATGAGTCTCCGCATGACACTAACCACCTCTTTGTATGCCCAACAAACCCCACCCATCTAACACCCTTCTCCCTATGGTCCGACCCCGTCGAAACAGCTCGTTTCCTGGGCCTCCCGTTAGATGACCTCGACGACAACGAATCTGGAATTAATCACCCAAACGGGGACTAGGCAACCGTTACAACAACAACAACAACAGCTCGAGTTGCCTTAATAAACTCTGACAAACTGAACATATGCCTTGCAGTGTCATTACACTTACTACTTTTTTGCAAGCCCTGTAAAACCGACTCTTCTAATACACCGTTCTCTTGACCTGTCCTCTAAAAGAGTGTTTACACTCCTTGCTACAACAGTCATCTAGGTTTTAGCCAGTATTTTTTGGGATTTACATGAAATTACAATAAAAACATAACATTTAAATTTGTTTAGCTAATTTATTGTATGTTCATGCAAACGTGAGTCAACCATATGCAAATGAGAAGGGCAATCTCTTTTGGCGGCAGATTTCAAATGCCAAACAAAAACACAATCAGAAATCAGTAACAATTATGAATACAGGTATAAATACTTAAGTCTAGAACGTTTAAAAATTCCTTATACACTTAAAAGTACTTATTTAAATGAAAAATTAATATAACCGGCGGACCCAGGGTAAAACGTCGCGTTATTATTGAAGATAACATGATGGCCGTGCTGTTCAGACGAATTTCCATTCTTGTTTTGCATTGAATATTTTGGTGGCGTCTGATGCGACGAAGTAGAGTGTATTCTTGGGTGTAGAAACATTTCCGTGTTATAATTATGTAGATCGTAAGAGTAGACAACTGTATAGTTTGCGTTTTAACTTTTGTAGTATCCAATTTTTAATGTTGAAGATATCACAAGCTTTAACCAACTGTGGCTTCAACATTCCATCATCTTAGAAAGCACTTAATTTTGCAATAAAATAAGTTCATAAAATCACCGATAATTGTAGAAGAGACAGAAAACATTAGAAAAATTAACGTACAAAATATGGTAAAATTTACAATAATCTTCTGGATATATACATAATAGATTTTGGGGAAACCTTAAATTTGCACCCAATTTTGAATAATTGTTTTGTATTATAAATTTGCTGAGGGAGCAAAACGACTTGTTCTCATTAGCATAATCATATCATGTATCAAGGCATAAAAAAAATTATAAACCTAATGATGTACAGAATCGAGAACTTAACATCCTAACTATTAAGCCTCGTTTCAATGGCATAACTAAAAAACATTATTTCAATTTAAAGTAAATAACAATTTCATTGCGACAGATCGTGAATCCACAGTACTATCGGTAAATGTATATAATATATCATAGCCGGAAACTAAAAGTTGCTGACTATATACTTCCGACTTTATAGGATGATTATCCAATCAGCGCAGTTTTGAATTGTTAAATTTTCCATTTAAATTAATAAATTAGTCCACAAATGTGTTTTCGGCGTTACGGCGCTAACGGGAATTGATTAGACTTTTGAGAACGAGGAAATTTAATCCCTTACTTTTCCTCGTATATTATTGACTTTACCCATTCCGTGGATACGTGGACCTTGTAAACGTGGTTATTGGTTTTTTAAAACTTTGTTAGCAATCGAAAATTGCTTACCGTTTCCAACACACTGAAAAAGTATTTAAAGTTATTTCCAGTTTTTTTTTTTTGCTTTGTTCACTTAATTTGATGCATGTTGAAAACCCGCACGTAAATTTTTATATTGAAATACACTTACAAGTTCTAAATAATTTGTAATCCCCACAATAATTACCACTACTCGTTAACCAATGTAAATTTGAAACATTTAAAAAAGTTTGTATCGTGTATGCAATAAAGCACCTGGCGTATAAAATGCTACTATATCTCATGAAGTGAACCCAATGAGGTGTTTCGCTCGCTGATAAAATTTTTCTTTTGGTGTTTGAGCTATAAATGGTTGGTTTCATCGTAAAGACCGTTTTTTCGCAGTTACACTATATAATGCTGTAATATCCACCAACGCTCAAGCTTTCACTCTATTGTATAATTTCCTTATTAACCATCACAGTTATTTAATTAGATGTTTAATGTTGCTGCTTCTTTGCAATCAATACGATCACATTCAGCACCAATCACTGGCATGCCGAATGTTTCTAGCCACTCTTTACATTTTTCTTTACTTCCAAAAGCTAGTAAATTCGAAATATAGTCAATGCCAATAGAGGGTCGGTAACTGAAAACAAATTAAGATTGAGACAATTTTTATAATTTTTTTTTTCAATTTTTTACATACGCTTTTATAATTGTGCGTAATGCACCTTTGCGCTCTCTATCAATAAACCAATCAATTAAATGTCCCGCCATCAGAGGCGCGGCCTTGTAAAGTTGGAACAACTTGCAGTAGTTACCCTGTGCCCAAGCCGACCGAAAGGCGAGGGCATGAGCAATAGCTGGATTATCACGCTGGGATTGTTTTATTGAGCGTAGAACAGTAGTTGTGTCTAATAGTAAAATAAGAACAATTAAAATTATGTAAAGTCTTTAATTTATATGATCTCACCCAAGGTATTTTTTGTAAATATATAGTACAATATGCGATATGCTGTAAATTCCAATGAATTCACACTAACTCCTACTTCCGTATAAAGCATTTTTAATTGTGTTTGACATTGATTGAACTCTTCATGATCACCTTTTTCCATTGCAATACGTGCATGTGTTTCATATACCTCTACTGTGAACTTATCTCGAATACCTTGAACCTGAAAAATGAACAACTGTATCACACGAATAATCACACTTCCTACATTCGAAACACTTACTGTCAGATCTTGACGTATAGATTTAAGCTGATCGCATACATAATAATAATCCTGATTGTCCCTCCATTTTTGTTTTACGTTTTGCAGCGAATGCATTAACACCTCAATGGGCCGCACTTCCGACGGTAATGGCGCCTTTGTTAATCGAAGAAATGACTTTTCCAAGTCCCTACATGTACCTACTATATGTAAATCGAATAAATCTAAACCAGTCTCAAAACCTCCCGCCGATTCAATATCCGTATACATACGCCCGCCCAAACTATTAACGCATTTTTTTTGCTTTTGTTGTTTCGTAGCGCCGAAAGGAGAATTTCCTAATAAGACAACCGATTTTTTTGACAATGATCCTTGAGAGAACCGTGCTGCGCGCTGTTGCAAACGAATAGTGTCATCGTCAACCGCCCCACCGATAGAAGACGAATAAAAGGGTACTTTAGATAAAGAATTTGCGCTTTTAACATGTTTGCTTCTTTTGGAGCTATTAACTTTTTGTGTCTTTTTACTAGAAGGATTAAAAGGAATGAAATTATCGGAAGACCGTCTATCAGAGGATTCCGAACTAGAACTGCGACAGATTTTCCGGCGCGGACTTGATACGGGACTACTTGAACGTGAACGAGTACTTCGCTTGCGATATTTATTTGATTGTGGAGAGCTAAAACAGTATTAAAAGTTGTAGTAGAATGCTACAATATGAAAGAATCCTTAGATATATCTTACCGTGAGCGACTCCTAGAATCTCTTGATATCCTCTGTGCGCCAACAAATGAGTTCCGTTGACCTAATCGAGCGTTTAAACTACGTGATATACCTTTTAAATTCTTTTGTTGTGTTGATTGTTTCTGGATAATTTGATTTTGTTGCTGTTTATAATTTTGGGTGTCTTGTATTTGTTCCTGTGACTGTTGTTGCTTATTTCTCTGATTGTACAGTTGCATTTGTACATTATTTCTTTCACTGTGAACACTCGGTACTGGCTCATTGTCCCAATCGCGAGTCCAAAGCTCATTACGATTAGCAGCTGCCATAATTTTTCCTTTCAAACATATATCAACTTGGTCCTTATCCAAATCGGTAGCGCATTTAGCATAGCAACGAGCTACATAACTGTTTAAAGACTCTGGCCAAGCATCATTGGGATTATTAAATAGATTTATTTTCTTCTTCGGTGCCTCAACAGAACTGACATGGTTATTAAGTGATTTTTGTTCGCCCTGTTTATTAACCTCAACAGCACTAGTGACATTGAAATTATTATACGGCAAAATTGGAGGAGGCGGTTTCGTTAAATCCGGAGTTATAGGAGGAGGAATTGTAGGTGGTGGTAAAGATGTGTTAACGAAGTTTCCGTTCATTTGTGCGCTCGTATTCAGGTTTTCAAAATGAGCATCGAAAGCAGCCTGCTGCTGTTGTTGTAGCGCGTTATGTTTCTTATTACGTTTACGTTTTTTTTTACCGCTGCCAATTACGTTGTTCATGACTGTAGCATTCAAACCATTATTAGCCGTATTATTTTGGAAAGTATTCATCGGGGAATTTGAATTTTGTAACGGATTGGGAGCATTCGCTAAACGCTTCTGTTGATTCAAATTAAATCGAATTCCACCAAACCCCTTTTGATTACCTTGCAACTGATTGTTACCAGGGGTCATTGGCGGGGGAGGAGGAGGACCAGAAGGTAGTGGTGGCAAACTTTTATCAGTAGGTTGAATTACAGAATTACTAAATCCAGGAGGTGCATTATTGCTTTGTTGAGCCTGCTGTTGTTGTTGTTGTAATCCATATCGCATGTAGTATTGATAATATTGACTATATTGTTGCTGATATTGTTGATTAGCATACCATGGATTGGAATACCATTGCTGAGGGTTCGAAGCATTAGTATTGACGCCATTATGTTGCTGCTGTTGCTGCATCTCTTGCAGTTGGGGTATTAGTGGTGCAGCTATAGCGTCCGACATATTTCAGTCACAAAAATAAGTTTTTTCTGCTGGCAGGCCGCAGAACAACTCTAAGCTCCTCGATGAAACAGCCCCTTCTTTTAGCACTCTATGTTTAACAAAACTTACCTTACGTTAAAAATCTGGATCTAAATACACATAATAACAAAATTGTAAATCTTATTTTACGATGCATGTTAAAAGTATATATGTATATATATTTTTTTTCCACCATTTTATACTTACCAATATGCAGGCACGTTCATGCAAAAAGAATGTAATAAATAATATACTAGAGCACAGAACCTATATATATTTCACGACAATGTTATTTTTATTTGACTGCACTTTTGATTATATATTTTTAAAATATTTCAATATTTAATAAATTTATTAGGATTCATATTCAAGAAACGACCTATTACAAATTAAATTTCTTCCAACTTCATGACGAAACATTGCCATTGAACTGTAACGGGTTATCTCGACAGACAACTTAAAGGGGCATCTCGACATGCAATTAAAGATTGCTAAAAATCTGAATTGCTAAATTTCCAATGACTGTACATTGCTAATGTTTAGCAATTGATATCTAAATACATTCCATGCCATATTTTGCTAGCAATGAACTGTCATTTGGTTTGACAAAGCTGTTTTCATTTGCATATAAGTTTTGAAGCCAAAATCACCAGAGGTGAAATGCAAATGTTTTATGTTTAGTTGAGTAAATTGCAATTTAGCAGTAATATATATTCAAAACATAATTTTTAACAAAACATGGAAAATAGTAATTAAATACCATATATACTAATTAATATTTTAATGATAATTATTAGCATATGTATATATTAATTATCATGTTATATTATTGAATTGATAAGTAAACTGTATGCAACAATTATTTAAGTCTAAAACATAAAATCTTATTTTTCCACATTAGACATTTGTAGAAAAAAGTAGATTTCTAATTTCTTCATCCTACACTTAAGTTTTTGTCATTCCCATAATATTTTAAACGGTTCTAGATCTCAAACATGCGGTATATCAGCTCAAGCATGCCATTTCCACAATAAATATTTTATGATAGTAATGCGGGCATAAAAACATTGCCAACCTCAATGGCAATGCATTTGACAGATGGTGAGCAATGTACATTGCCTGTGGAGATTGATTTGATTGATTTGAAAAAAATGAGGTATGCACTGCGACCTAGGGTCTATTGTGCCCTCTCCTCCATCACATGCATTCCCAAAGTCCCAGCACCCTGAAAAACTCCAGATACTTGCTGGGTGCTATTGAGGCAATGTGATCCCTGGTCACAAAAATGGAACCGAGGGCCTTGAACCTGCGTCTACAAATTGCGGTGCAATCTAGGATTAGGTGTTCTGGTGTTTCCGGTCCCATGTCGCAGAATCGGCAGTTGCCACAAGAAGCTAAGCCCATGTTTGATAGGTGCTTCTTGAGCCTGCAGTGCCCAGTGTAGAGCGCGACAAGGAGACGGAGTTTGTCTCTGGGGAGGTTAATAATTGCTCTGAACCTGGCTAGGTTGAACCCTCCCAGTAGCAGTTTGGCCTGACGCATCCCTGCTGTCTGTTGCCAGTGACTGTCTCTGCTCGATCTCTCCTCCGTGCGGAGCAGTTCCTTTATTGTATGGGGCCCTACCGCAATGTATGGTTCTGGCCCCATCATTCTTGTAGTCGCAGCAGAGCGGGCGAGTTCGTCTGCCAACTCGTTGCCGGCTACCCCTTTATGCCCCGGCACCCAGATCAGGTGTACACGGTTGCAAGCTGCTAGGCGGTTAAGCCTTCCTATACACTCCTCCACTAATAGCGATCGTATCTCATAGGCCGATATCGCTTTTAGCGCCGCTTGGCTATCGCTGAGTATTGCGATACTCTTATTCCGATAGTTGCGTTGGAGATTTATTACTGCGCACTGACTTATGGCAAATACTTCTGCCTGAAAAATGCTTGGAAAACTGCCCATGGGAATGGAAAGCTTGGTGTGCGGTCCCGCAATGCCAGCGCCAATTCCTTCTGGTGTTTTCGAGCCGTCAGTGTACCACTGAATAGTGCTACCTCTCAGCAGTTGGTCAAGTGTGGAATCGCTCCAGTTCGCCTTACTGCCGAGAGTAACTTTAAACTTTTTCGTAAAGTTTACTCTCTTCGTTATACCGTCTCTTGGAAGGAGGGCCAGTGGCGTGTTATCTTCTAAGGCCCTCATTTGTTGAGACGAGATTAACTTCCCTTTACCATACCCCTCTGCTGTCATAAGCAGCATGGTATGCTTCGCAGTCTGATTGATAACCAAATGGAGTGGTGTG
This sequence comes from Bactrocera oleae, assembly GCF_042242935.1. Lineage (NCBI taxonomy): Eukaryota > Metazoa > Arthropoda > Insecta > Diptera > Tephritidae > Bactrocera > Bactrocera oleae. Next base: position 32,447,457 of record NC_091537.1, read on the forward strand.
AGCTCTAGCATGACCTCAAGTGCTGCGGTGGGGCAGGTGCGCATTGCCCCAGTGGCGCAGACGCAGGCAAGTCTCTGCAGCTTCGATAGCTGAAGACCTATCGAAGTCTGCTTTGCTTTCGATGCCCAAACCACCGCTCCATAAGTAACAATAGGTCTCACGATCATGGTGTACAGCCACCTGATGATACTAGGTTTGCAGCCCCAGGATCTGCCGGCGAGGCGTCTGCACACCATGAGCGCCTTTGTGGCCTTGGAAAGCGTTAGCTCCACGTGCCTATTCCACCGCAAGGTGGAGTCTAGTGTGAGGCCTAAGTATTTTACTTCCCTCGACACTTTTAGCTCTCTGCCCCCAAGGGATAGTCTTCTAAGGCCCGGAAGAGATCTTCTTTTTGTGAAAGGGATGACGGTTGTTTTTAACGGGTTAATGTTTAGCCCTACCGTGTCGCACCATCCCTTTGCTAGGTTTAGGCCCCTTTGGACTATGTCGCAGAGAGTGTTCTCAAATTTCCCTCTTGCCACTATGACGATGTCGTCGGCGTACCCCTGGCACCGGATTCCATTGTTCGTTAGCAACCCCACCCTGAGGGCAGCCTCTCGTAGTACCAAGACGTATCTTGCTCTCCCCCACCGTAGTTTCTGCAATCGTAGTGTGCAGTACGGCCTTAATCCATCTGCATATAGGAGCTTCCACGTTCCTCTTCTCCAGTGCCCTGATCACGCTTGCGTGAGACGCATTATCAAAAGCACCTTCAATGTCTAGGAAAGCACATATCGCAACCTCATTATTCTCCAGCGAGTTCTGGATCTCAGCCGTTAATTGGTACAGAGCAGTGTTAGTAAACCTACCTACCCTGTACGCGTGCTGATTTGCATGCAGAGGTGCGACTTTTAGTGCTTTCGATCTTATATGGTTGTCTATAATCTTTTCCATACCTTTTAGCATGAAGGAGGTGAGACTAAGAGGCCTGAAGGATTTGGCTAGTGAATAGTCCTTCCTTCCTACCTTAGGTATGAAGATTACCCTAGCTATTCTCCACGTTGATGGGATGTACGACAACGCAAGGCTATCCCTCATCAGCCCAACAAGGAACGGCAATAGAGCTTGCCCTCCTTGCTGTAGAAGTGCTGGGAAGATGCCGTCGGATCCTGGTGACTTGTATCTCGAGAAGGAAGCCAGTGCCCACTTGATTGAGTCTGCATTGAATAGATTCCTTGCAGCTGTCCAATCTGAGCGATCTGGCTTATGTGCGACCACTGGTGGAATTTGGTCGTCCCGAATAGTCTCCGGGAAGTGCTCAAGCAAGAGTGCCATGGCCCTCTCGTCTGCGTTGGTCGTATAGGTCCCATCGGATCTTTTAATGGCTAATGCTGTGTCAGTCTTACCTCTTGCCAGAGCCTTATGCAGTCTTGCAGCCTCTGGAGTAGAGGAGACATTTTCACAGAATTTTCTGAAACTACTCGTTTTTGCAGACCTAATTTCCTTATTGTAGGTTGTTAGGTGTTGCCTATATTCCTCCTAGTTGCCGGTTCTTTTGGCTTTGTTAAAAAGCCTTCGAACTGATTTTCTAATCACTGAGAGTTTACTTGTCCACCAAGGACAGCCTTGTCTTTTGGTGGTTGACTTTAATGGGCAAGCGCAATGGTACGCGTCTATTATGAACTGGTTAGTCGCAGCCAGCCTGCTCTCTAGTCTTATCGGCGTAGCCTCGCTTCCTACCTGCCTCACTCTACTAATATTTAGCTCTAGGATCTCTCTGAAAACATCCCATTTTGTGTTTCTGGGAATACGGACTGGCAGGAGATCCTTGACCTCCACTTTCATTGCGAACCGTAAGATCCTGTGATCTGACATAGGGGGCTCTTTCGATACTCTCCATTGTGAGATCAGCCCGGACATTAGCTCATTGCACAAAGTTATGTCGAGGACCTCCATTCTGGTACTGGTAATGAAGGTGGGTTCGCACCCCACATTCTCAATGCTTAAGTTATTACTAATAATAAATTCAAGAAGAGACTCACCCCTTGCATTGCAGTCAGTGCTGCCCCACTCCGTGTGGTGCGCATTTGCATCGCACCCCAGTACGAGGGGGAGCTTATTTCTCCTGCAGTATTCCATTAGATGGTGAATTTCGTTGGGGGGTGCTGTGGTTGTCTCCCCTGGGAAATATGCCGCTGCAAGGACGAAGTCTGCACCTTCCTTGTCCTTCACCTGCACCGCGACCAGATCCTGCGTTAGGAACTCTGAAATACAGAAGAAATCAATATCGTTCCTAACCACTACACAAGACCGGGGTCTCTCAGATGAGAGATCCCAGATACCTTGCTTGATTTTGTATTGAGGCCCCTGACCTCCCCTCTAAAGACCCACGGCTCCTGGATTAATAGGATACCCAGGTTATCCGAAAGGAATCTACTCGCGATAACAGCCGAGGCTGCTGTCGCGTGGTGTAGGTTCACCTGGGCAACTTTTATGTTGGTAGTGGCGGTCACAGGACTGGTTCCAGGAGGGACAGATCATCGTCATCGCTGTCCTTGTTGTTACCCTGCTGGTCCTGCCCCTTCAGCCCCTCTAGGAGCTCCTGTGTGGAGGGTAGCTCCCCTTCACACTCCTTAGCACATATGTTCGGTGCTCCTTCTGCGGCATCTGTAGAATCCTGCACCACCGTAGCAGTAGCAACCTGCCCGAGTGTGCCGGTACTGGACTGAGTGGGCGCCTCATCCACCACCATTGCTTCTTCCGCCGTTCCTTCCGCCGGTGTGGTTTTGGGCCTCCAAGGCCTCATTACCACACTGCTGAACCTAAAGTTCAGCCTGAATCCCTCCTTCCGGATGAATTTGTAGGACTCATCATCGATGGTGATGTTGAGCCTCCATCCAGCGTCCTCAATGTTGCTGTCCACTACCCTCCAAGCCGATGTACCGAGCCCATCGTTTTGGTTTCGTATGAGACCAAGTGCAAACTCGTAGGGTTTACCTGCGCTCCTGGGAAGGAATACCGTCATGCAGTGCATAGGCGGTATGTCTTCACCCCTCTTCGCGTATAGGACCGGGCCTCTCCATCCGTTTAGCTTCGGAGCGATCTCCGCAAGCCAGGTGGTCGTCCTTTCGTCTTTACAGTCGACTAGCAGCATTCCTGACCTGAAGTACACACCATGGAATGAGCCGGTGTACCCACACCCATTGTAAACCTCATCCATGATGCTATCTTGCAGCGCTGTTAGTTCCTCTGGCCCCAAGACCTCCGCCGGATAATTGCGAGGCAGCACAGCCATCCGGATGCCTTTAAGGGCTTCCGAGTATTTGCGCTGACCGCCATCACCCGGGTTGGGATTTGGAGCAGGACGTTGTCCTCCGATCGCCGGTGGCTGATTCCCCTTTTGCCTTTTTGAACTTGGGGGTTCTTGAGGCGTTATCTGCCCGCTCTTCCTTTTCGCGGATTGTTCTGTGGCGTTCCGTGGTTCCGCCTTTCCGCTCCCTCGTTTCCTAGGCTGGGTTGCGTTTCCTCGGCTGAACGTCTGGTTCCCGCGTCCCGCGACGGACGCAGCGTTTGCATGCTTCTTCGCAGCCGGAGATGGGTTGCTGCCCCTGCTCCTGCTTGTGGCGAGTCTAAATGCTTCTTCTGGGGATTTGCCATCCTGCAAGTGCCTGAGGTACCATTTTAGGGTGGCACCGCTCATGCCTCTCCTGCGTGGATCATCTGGGCCACCCGGGCATCCCGCTGCTGGTTCAGGGGGCATTCTCCCCCCCCCCGCTTCCTCTTCCTTTTGCGCACTTCTGCCCCATCCCGTTTGGATTCGTCCTCCTCCGAGCAGCTGAGCCTGCTTGAGGAGGTTGCTGCGGGTTCAGCCTTATCTGCACTCGTCGCAGTAGCCGCCTTTCGAGTACCGCTGCTAGAGGGCACGTCGTCATCATCACGTGCGTGCTCCTCAAACAGTGCGCGCTCTTCTGGCGAAAGAGCGTCCAGGAAGCTGAACTTGCGCCTAGCTCCTGGACCACTCTTACCTGCAACGGTCGCTTTGCAGTTTGATGTTGTTGTCGTTGTCAATTTGGTGATTGCTGGTGTCGTCGTCGTTGTTGTTTCATTGTTTAGGGTTTTTTGTGTTAGTTTGTTGTTGTTGTCGCTCATACTGTTTCGTACGACCCTTAGCTCAGCAGGGTGAGCATCCGGATCTATTCTGTTAAAGGGGGAACGGAAATGTCCGCCGCGCCAGAGCCCCTTGACGCGGTAAGGCCACAGTTACTTCCCAAGGCGGCCCGGTATTATGAAGGCTCCGTTAAAATACAGCCGAATTTACCTCCTGGCTGCAAATCGTCCAATGGGCACGGGAGTCGCATAACACCCTGGATTAGGAGGTGGCAGCTCTTGGTTGTCGCACGCATGCGGCTTCTAGCAACTCGTGTGAGAGGTGCTGGTGCTAGACAACACTTCTCACCTCGGTTGGGAGATGCCGAGAATGCCTTGCGACCTAAGCCCCTGCACCACGGCAAGGTGCCTGCCATTCGCAGGGGTGCCTGTGGAGATGCGGCGTAACGCGGTGGTAGTTCAGCAATAGATTTTGAAATAAATATCTCAACAACTATTGCAAGCAATAAACATTCATTTTGGTGATTTGACAGCTATTAGCTAATTTTTCTTTCTACGAAAGATTTGGTTCGTTAGAATTTATACAGTGGTTTCCGGCACAAGATGAAAACAAAAGTGAAATAAAAATGTTCGATGTTTTTATGTTTTCTTGGGTAAATTGCGTATATGGTGACATACACATCTATGTAAACATTAATTGAGCTTGAACACACCTACCTGACACCATTGCGAAAATGAACATTTCATGATAACAAATGGGGGTTGTCAATATTGGTTTGAATTGACGACCTTAATCCATTGTAAACGAGTTTGTCCTTTTTCAGTGATTTGTTAATCAAAATAACTGAAGCTGCTTTTGCAGTAATGTGATTCCCTGTTCACGCTTTAAGATACTTAGGGAGTAAAGTCCAAGCTATGTAGCCTCATGCTGCCTCATACAACTGTGACACTAACTTGCAAATATCACCTAGTTCGCGCAAATTTTTGATCAATACATCATATTGGCCAACAGAATATCAGCCGATCATACGCGTGAGAACCCTTTGTACTAGGCAACTTTAACTCGCACCACGATATTTAGTATTCTAGCCTGTCAGCATGTGATAGTAATGGGATGGACCAGGCGGAACAGATAGACGATTCGACATTCAACGTCATGACGTCAAAACGCCCACAATAATTATTTGCGTATAGCCCATTGTATAAATCTACAAGTAACCAATCCTAATCCTTCAAACAGTCACCGACACTCCGTACTTACCGCCAAATTTGTAAAAAGTTATGCAAAGTAGAAATCAATTGTTCTCTTTTGTTTTCTTTTAACCAATGTTGCCATTGTACAATTTGTGTTAACACCACCACTTACTTGACATTTTCACTCCGCGTATATGCAAATGAAATTCAAATTTTATGTTTTTTCCTTTTAAAAATGGTCACAAACTTTACTTAATTCTCAATAAGTATAAAAAGGGTTATCTCAACGCACTCACTCCCTGGTCGCATAACAGTGAAGACGGTGTAAATTTATATAAAAAATCAATGAAAAGAATGAGGTGACTCGCGCGAGTTAATTACAATTGAATCAAGTTATTGTCTCTTTTGCACCGTCAGGGCATGTTTATAATACATTATTAATACAAAAGACTATCTACATTTTGATAATTTAGTGCTATGTAGTGGTTTCTATTTGCTGTCTGCTATGTTATTTTAAGTAGACACACTATCTACGGTCGATTGTTTGTCGTTACAAACAGTACCGCGAGAATAGCGTGTAGGAGATAACACTCGTTATGTGTGATTAGATTAGATCAATTTTGAGGTATGCACCGCGACCTATGGTCTATTGTGCCCTCCCCTAAGTCATATCGTATCATCTAGGCCCAGCATGTTGATAAATTCCAAAATTCTGCTGGGTGCTAGTGAGGATACCATTTCTATGTCACACCATGTGTGCAGCAGAAATTGGAATTGCTTATCACTATTTGTTTATGCGTGGTCCAGCATAAACAAGAGATGTTTTGGTTATTTCTGTTGAAACGTTTCTTAACTCTCCTCTGTATTAAGTTGAAATGTCCTTATTTCAAGTCATCTGGGCTTGGAGTCGACGAAGTTCGATCTCATATGTTTGGCGGAATAATCGTTCTTTTTTATCTTCTAGATGTGCTCGATGGCATTCACATAATTTCACAGCAACATAGATTAATAAAGCTAAAGGTATTACAATAAGTATTAGGCATTATATGAACTTTTCTGGTTGTTCTTCAATAGAAGTCATGTATTTATACATTTTTTGACTATTTGAAAATGTATAATCTGAATTGGAGGTTAATATTTTCAGAACTTCTAATTGTTCATCTTGGTAGGCATGAATTACATCTTTAATTTCCTGATCGTGATTGAAATATACGTTATTATCTAGATTAGTACTGTGATTAAATTGTAACAGGTTTGGACCGTTAACACGTTGTACGTTCCACAAATGTTCTCCATCAATAATTATGTTTCCGTGATCTAATACAATAAGTGGTCTATTATTTTCTTGAATAACATTAGATTTTATCTTATTGTATAATTTTCAAGCAATGTTTACAAATATTTAATCCCAGTTAATTTTTACATTTGGAAGTTTTTTTGAAGTTCGCTTCACATTTTGCAACTTGAGAGCCCAATCGGACTTAGCCGTGTTTATATGCTAAAGGTATTAAGTTATATAATTTACAGCTTTTATTTATTACGATATATTTGTGAATTGTAATAATAGCATCTGCATACATGAATATCAGAATATTCTAAAATATTAATTATGGGTATGTTGAGTCCTGTCTTGATCTCTATAAGGTCGTCATGGTCAGGAGTACCGGTAACAAACTTGAGAATCGAACCTAAAAAGTTTAATGAGCGTTGGAGTCTACGATAAGAAGATATAAGCTGTGTCTTAAGTGCCTCTATTTTATTAATAATGTAACGGATTTCTCGTTAAATCGTCTAACTATAACTCACTCTTGAGCTCGATCACTGGATTGTTAAATTAAAGTCCCAAATTTAATGCTATACACTTATCTTTATTTCCAATTCCAACAACTTAACACTTATTGCTCGCTATTCGAACTTACAACTTATTGCTTATAGCTTAATTGCTCTTTACACGGCAACACTCTAATTAGAACTGTGTCTGCTGCACAATCCGGCAGCGCTTATATAGTAAATTTTTAACAAAAGTTCGCTACTAGAACATTCTGGCAACTACGAATTCGCTGTCTAGTTGCTTCTGGCAGTTTATCGTCAATTCTGATTTGTTCTGATACTCGTGTTCGCCACACTGCCCTCTACCTAAGTCTGATCGTCCCGATTAGACATATTTGCGGTAAGCAAATTAGCCAAACGTTGCAAGCCGTTCCAGATGAACCACCTTCATTTCATTCCTTGGTCTTCCAATGGTCTGTACACTACATCATTGAGTCGTTTAATAACCTGGTATGGTCTTTCCCAATTACACTGTAATTTGGGAGACAGCCCTTTCTTTCGTTGTGGGTTATATAAAACCCTCAGAGTTTATTGCCTTGTCGTATTTTGCTTTCATCACCATAGCATGTATATCCCTCATCTCGTCTTCTAGGATGCTATTGAATTCCTTAGTATTCCTTCCTCCGTTGGCGTTAATTCCAAATTTTAAATCAATCGGTAGTCGAAGATCATTACCAAAAATTACCCTTGCTGGAGTCCGCCCCGTTGTTTCATGTACAGCAGACCGATAAGCCATCAGGAACAAGAATATATGGGTATCCCAATCTTTTTGATACTTGTCCACAACTTTCCTCAAATGTTCTTCCAAAGTTCGATTGAATCGTTCTACCATGCCATCGGACTGCGGATGTAGTGCAGTTGTACGGGTTTTCCGGATACCCAGCTTCTGGCATATCTCCTGTATTAGAGCTGATTCAAAATTTCTTCCTTAGTCAGAATGAAATTCTATTGGAACACCGTAACTGATTGACGACAACCAACCCAATAAAATCTTGGTCTTAATTTCTCCAAGGTTTTATTGATACCCATGTGTCCTCCACTTGGACCGTTGTGCCGCTCGTTGAGAACTTCAGGAATTCTTACTTTTGGAACAATCATCAGAGCTCGTGAACTTTGCCCATCTTCGCTTTCCCATACGCGATGCGAGCAGCCAGACACTAACTTCAAACTATTCCATTGTGCCCAATAAGCCTTTGCGACTGGGCTTTCTGCAGCTATTTCTTCTCTCGTTGGACGTTTATTCACCTCCAATCTGTGTATTACACTTTTCAAATCTGGATCCTCTTGCTGACATTTCCGTAGCTCCTCCGGATTCCAGTCTGATCTTATAGTCATTAATCGGACATCTATAATGTCTTCTTTGGCCTCAGCTGTTGAGCAATGTCTGCATTCCAGATCTGTCCTCACCCGAAATCGCTGGCCATAAAGGTACTTATGAAAATGTTTAATGCACTTCACCAACGCCAGTAATTCCCTCCGAGTAACACAATAATTTCTTTCTGGCTTGCTTATGGTCTGGCTGTAATACGCAACCACTTTCTCATGCCCATCAACGAGTTGTGATAGAACGTCTCCTACTGCAAATCCACTAGCATCCGTATCCAAAATAAACGTTGATCCTGGGACCGGGTATGCCAACATTGGCGCAGTACTTAACCGTTTCTTCAGAGTTTGGAAAGCCACTTCCTGTTCTTTATTCCATTCAAAAACTTTTTTTCATGAGTTCATGGAGGCTACTAGCTACGCTGGCAAAATTTGGAACGAATCGTCTATAATAAGTACATAGTCCAAGGAAGATCCGCAGTTCATGTAAAATTTTAGGAGTGGGCCAATATCTAACTGTCTCGATCTTTTCATTAGCCGTGCAAATGCCTTCCTTTGTCACTTTGTGTCCTAAGTAGCTTACTTCCTTTTTGAAAAGAGAACACTTCTTTGGACTCAGCTTCAGACCAGCGCTAGCTATCCATTGGAAAACTTCTTCCAAGTTCTTAAGGTGTTCATCGAAGCTTTTACCCAACACGATGATATCGTCGAGGTATACCAAACAGGTCTTCCAGTGTAATCTTTTTAATACCTGGTGCATAAGTCTCTCAAAAGCAGCAGGGGCGTTACATAATCCAAAGGGCATAGACCATCTCCAACGCTGAAAGCCGTCTTTTCTTTGCCTTCTTCGTTTACCTCCACTTGCCAATAACCACTTTTCAAATCAAGTGTTGAGAACCATTTTGTGCCTGATAACGAGTCCAGTGTATCATCGATTCTAGGTAGTGGATAACTGTCTTTCTTCGTTACATCATTCAAGGAACGCTTCGAGGAGCCTGGTGGATTGGTCTTGCATCACCTGTGTTAATGAAATGTTTCACAACATTGGTTCTTCCTGGTTTGGCATCGTCTTTATCAAATATAGATGAGTATCTGAGAAGAAGTTGTTTAGCCATAGTTTTATAGACTCGATATATCGTTTTCGTCCATGGAATCTTCCTCAAGACGTATTTCGCAATTTATCACGGCCTCAATCCCTTGACACTGCCCTAATATAGCTCCTTTGGAGAGTTTAATTCGTAACTTGCACTCATTAAGTACTCTTACTGGAACGCGTTTATCTTGTCTTGTCATAGCCAGGGTTTTGCCTATGAGTAAGTTTGGTGTAGATTCTTTTGTGGCTTCAACAATCCACCACTTGTTTGACCCATCTATTTCTGCCCAAATAACTGCTTCTGATGTTGGTGGAATCTGCTGGCTCTCTGTTGTTATCACTCGACTAACGTTATACTTATTATCGTAACCGAACATAAGTGGCACTTCCATATTTCTATAGGACATAATCCTGTTTTTCATGTTAATTTTGATTCCTTGATTCGCTAGAAAGTCTACTCCAATTATGACTTCATCAACGATATCTGCCACTATAAAATTGTGTAACACGGCTGCCTTTCCAATTACGATCTCGCACGTTACCTTTCCGAGAACTAAGGTATCTTCTCCAGCTGCAGTACGTAACTTTGCCCCAGCAAGTTTTCGTGTCCTCTAGTATTCCATGGATTTATGTGCATAAGCTAAGTGAGCTAACCTCTCAATCTCTGCAGAGATTCATTGGCTTTCTGGCGGCGATTTCGCAACTCGATTTGAAAGATCTGCTTCCTGTGCTCACTACCATACCGTCTTTCTAATGCACCCATCAACGTTTCATAACTACTCGCCTCGCAGTTTGGAATGGTCTGTAATATCTCTGCTTCAGATCCTTTTAATGCAACGAACAATGCAGCTACTTTATTCAGTAATTCAGTTTTTAATCCATTTGTCGCCAAACCACGTTGCTCCAGCTCCCTTTTAAGTTTGGAATCTTCAGATCGTTAAACTTGGCCATTTTCAAATAATTATCTCCTTGGGAATTTATTTGACAATCCCACTTCTGACACCAATTGTAACGGATTTCTCGATAAATCGTCTAACTATAACTCACTCTTAAGCTCGATCACTGGATTGTTAAATTAAAGTCCCAATTTAATGTTATACACTTATCTTTATTTCCAATTCCAACAACTTAACACTAATTGCTCGCTATTCGAACTTACAACTTATTGCTTATAGCTTAATTGCTCTTTACACGGCAACACTCTAATTAGAACTGTGTCTGCTGCACAATCCGGCAGCCCTTATATAGTAAATTTTTAACAAATGTTCGCTACTACAACATTCTGGCAACTACGAATTCGCTGTCTAGTTGCTTCTGGCAGTTTATCGTCAATTCTGATTTGTTCTATACTCGTGTTCGCCACAATAAGAATTATTTCTTCTTCGTTTTCTTCTGCAGCGTATTTGGAATTCATGATATTCTTGTTTGGACCTAGGATAATTGACAAGTTTGCTACGTGGTACAAATGGGTCGTATTTTCAAATAGGTAGACCGGATCGGTCTTTGTTAAGACATACTTCTTGAATTAAAGATCTGTGATTAGATCGGAATGGAACACAACAAATAATAAAAATAATTTTCCCTCTCGCTGGAAAGATTGAGTCCCCACGATCTTCCGTAACTTTGTGATTATATCGTTTAGCAATTTTATTCCTACGATCTGTTTTGGAACATATGAGATCTCCTGGTTTATACGTGATGTTTTTTCGTCCCTTGTTGTGGTATAGCAAAGCTTATCCTGATTGTGCTGAAGGATTTCTTTAATCTTTGGATACTTTTCGCGATTAAAGAAGACTACTTCAGGTTTGAGTCCTGTAGACAAGTGGATTGTAGAATTATACTGTCGGAAGGCGTTAAAAAGTTCTTCACCTGGAGTAGTATTATTTTTACTAGCTAAACTCATACTGATTTCAATCAACGTACTGTGCAACCGTTCTACTTGAGCGTTAGTTGTCGAGGGATTTAATGGTGTGGCAGTATGTTGTATATGTAGTCGAGTATAAACGGCCTTTGTCATGTTGCTGATAAATACATTTTCGTTATCAGTCATTAAGTGTTTTGCATTTGGATACACTTGTGTAAGTATTTCCAGAGAACGTAAAATATAGAGAAGGTCCAACTACGGACCAGCGTGTGAATTGTCAAAACCTAACAAAATGCGATGAGCGTGTTTCACCACAGTCGGCTCGGAAGGAGAAATTTTAACAGTGACGAGTGAACAGAGCTGAGCATTGAATAAAAATTATGCTCAGAGACTTGCGTTGATTTTACAGCCGCATGTTACTCTTTTGGCTAATATTTTTATACGCGTATATGCAATCATATTTATTGATATGAATATCATTTTGCGAATTTTTATGATACCATGCAAAACTGATAACATTCTAATAAAATTATGTAATTTTAAAAATATTATATATAGTCAATTTGGGAATTTAATGATTTTATTTAGTTTTTACATGATATACTTTCCTAATAGAAATTAAATTTATTACAATATATGTATATGTACATATGTACATCTTTTATCATATTAATCTTATATATAATCATATGTACATATATCTGCACAAGCACATTTGAATGTGCGGATTTAGAAATTCAAATCATAATTTTATCATATATCAACACAATATATGTGCGCGCATTGATTTATATGTACACACATTGACATATGTATGTATAAATGACATTGCCGAACAAATAATGTATACACAAACCAACCTACATATGTATGTCTATGCGTACATATGTATATATGTCACCCGCAAAAACTACAAACATTGTTCTACAAAAACAATAATCATGACAAGTCAATATGTCAGCCAAATAGCCGAATCCCAAATTTATAGTGTTTAGGATTATTTACATTAGTTTAAGATTATTTTCTGATAATGTCAACTCTAATCTGGCAATACTGTCTTATCTAAGCTTTATATTCGTCATCTCTCTTTTATCATTCATTTATCTTTATAATTATCTTTGTTTACGCATACTTAAAGTTGCGGTATTTTAAATTCCGTTGAACTGCTATAAATGTCAGAGGACTTGTGTGTACGACTCTCTTCTCTGATTGTAACTTGGTGCTGATTGTATTCGTCTCTGGTTTGGTGTCAAGCCAACCGGTCACAATCGTTAAAATCCCAATAAAGCATTGAGAACTCTACCCGCTGGTAATTTAATTATTTAACATTTTGGTGCCTCCTGTGAGGACAAATATTTTAATTTCATTTTGTAATTGCGGTGGTCTGGTTTCATGGCGGAGCTCAATTGGCGTTCATCGGCGGTGAAAGCAATAAAGCGCATACATGCACGTGTCTCGGAAGGTGTCATGGAAGGTCGTGATGTGTTTCATTTTCAACAAGAGCTCAAGTTGCTTGAATCACATTTTGAGCGCTTCATGGAGAACCATAATCGTCTGGTAGGAGGAGCTTCGTCCTCCGAGATTGGGTCACATGATGCACTTTTGGAATCAGTAGAGGAGCTGTATACTGCGGCATGCAGTAGACTGAATCGTCTCATCGCATCGTCAAGGGTTGAATCTCATGTCGCTGACGGAGCGCACAATTGTCCCACAACATCTCTGGATGGCCATTTGGTGGATCTCAAATTGGACCCGTTAGCTATCCCGTTATTTGATGGAGACATGTGTAAATGGTTAGCGTTCAAAGATGCCTTTGAAACAGTGGTACATAATTCGGCATACCCAGAAGCGTTCAAATTGGGAAAACTTCGTCAGGCAGTCAATGCGGCTACTGTTCCGTTAATTGGGGGAATATACTCGGGTGGCTATCAAGAGGTGTGGAAAGCTCTAAAGGACCGCTATGACAATAAAAAGCAGCTAGCGGAAATACACGTATCCCGTTTTCTTAACCTTAAAACAGCTACCCATGAGTCATCACAATCGTTATTGGCTATTGTGGACACGGTTCATGAGTCGCTGCGTGCATTGCGTGTGATGGATATCCCCATATCTCAGTGGGATGCTGTACCGTTAGCTGTACCAATAGTGGTGGCAAAGCTTCCATCGGTAACTAAGAGAGATTGGTGTATGAGGTGCTCCACTACAGAAATTCCACAGTTAGAAGACCTATTGAAATTTCTAGAGAGACGTGCTCATAGCCTTGTTACTGAACCACCGTCAGCAATGACCAGTGAGGGCCCATGTGGCTACCACGGAGGCAGCTCTGTGTGCTCATTGCGGGTTAGCGCATCGAATCGCCAGGTGTCCTACATTATTGGCTCTTAGTATCGAGCAGCGATTTGAAGCCCTTAAGAAAATGCAGATGTGTTACAACTGTTTACGTACAGGTCATTCTTATCGACAGTGTCCATCTAGTAGCTGTCGAAATTGTGGACGTAAGCATAACACGATCCTATGCCGAAACAAGTCCATCAACACGTCAACGTTTGCTTCTACGACTACGGCAGCCGCAGGCAATGAGGTACCTGCGGAGGTGCCGACAACCACAACGGCATGACTAGCCGCACCTGCGAGGCCCCTCGCTGCCAATCCAAAGCCGATAACCCTTTTAGCAACAGCGCGTGTATATGCAGTTGGAGAAGCATCGGTGCAGCGAGTGGCACGAGTTCTATGCGATCCCGGATCACAGGTTAGCTTTGTGACGGATCGTCTAGCGAATTGTTTGCAGCTATATCGACCGAAATGTGATGTGAGGGTAGAAGGCGTAGGTGCTACCATCAATACTCGAGTGAAAGGCAGCGTTACGTTCACTCTGAGATCAACAACAACTAACTTTGAAATGCGAATTGATGCTTTGGTTTTATCGTCCATTACTTCTCCAACTCCAGCAGTAAAGATTGACATAAACCAATGGCCATATTTGAGAGACATAGATTTGCCGGACAACCGTTTCGGTACGGACGTGTGGGGGCGACTCATTGAAGGTAAAGTCATCGGTGGAGGACCAGACGAACCTTTTGCCCAGCGTACCCGCTTTGGATGGGTGGTGTTTGGCCCAACAGCAGTGACCCTTCCTGCAAAGGAATCATTGCTCACCCTAACCACTTCGCTAGACAGGGAGGACCACCGGTTGGAGGAACTGGTGTCCAAATTTTGGCAAATGGAGGAAATAGCAGTGGTTGACGATCTGCCAGAGAATAAATGTGCGCAGATCTTCGAGACCACTCATAGCCGTACCTTAGACGGCCGTTATATCGTACACTTACCTTTGCGACGAAAAGCAACGGAACTAGGTGACTCTTACGCACTGGAATTACGGCAATTTCATAGACTGGAGCGTCACATGGTTGCGGATCCAGTCCTTAGGGAAAACTACATTTCATTTATGAGGGAGTATGCAGCACTCGGACACATGGAACTAGTACAACCATCATGCGGTCACAACGAAGTTTCGCGTGGTGTTCAACGCTTCGGCACCTACCAGCACTGGAATCTCACTGAACGATGTTCAACTGGTAGGTCCGACCCTACAGGATTCGCTGAGTAGTATACTTTTACGTTTTCGGCGCTATCGAGTGGCGATAACTGCGGACATAGAGAAGATGTTCAGGCAAGTATTGGTTGCATCTGAACATCGCGACTATCAACGAATTATATGGCGAGAAACTCCTGCCGACGAGATCCAGGTGTATCGCCTGAAGACCATCACATATGGCATGGCATGCAGTCCTTACAATGCAGTACGAGCCCTACAACAATGTGCTTATGATAATTCAGCTGTGGTTCCCGAAAGACAACAAGGGACGCGGGCTCGAGCTGCGATATTAACCTCGTTTTATGTTGACGACTCCTTAACGAGTTGTGAAAGCGTTACCGAAGCAGTGGAGCTGGCTAAGAACGTGGACGCCATCTTATCTGCGGGACAGTTCACTCTAAGAAAATGGAACTCGAACGATAGTCAGGTAATGATTCGTTTATCTAATGAGCCGTCACTTTCTAATTATGTCTTCCATGCTGGTGAGGCTTCCGTTTTGGGCTTAAGATGGGACGCACTGGAGGATCAGTTATTCTTTCGCGTCGATTTATGTCAAAGAGTAGAAATTCCAACGAAGCGCTGTGTACTCAGCGAGGTGGCACGACTCTTGGATTCTTATCGCCTGTTATCGTAACAGGGAAAATATTCATTCAGCGACTATGGTCTGCGGGTCTATCCTGGAACTCACCGTTACCTGATGATCTTTGCCGCGAATGGCTGAAGTATCGGTCACAGCTTCCGGAACTCAATCAAATTCGTATCGAACGGTGGATGGGAATGATTCCACGCGTTCAGACATCATTTCATGGGTTTTGCGAAGCCAGTTCACATGCTTATGCAGCAGTTATTTACGCGAAGACGTCGAACACAAACGGTTCGATGCGTTTCACACTTCTAACGGCACGTACCAAGGTGGCACCACTTAAAGTCGCTACCATTCCACGCCTGGAACTTGCGGCAGCGCTGCTTCTTGCCGAGACATTCCAGAACTTGCGAGATTCTTTGGGATTAGTTGACGTTCCCTACTATCTGTGGTCGGACTCAGCAATCGTATTGTGTTGGCTCAGGAAGGATCCAGCAACACTTAAACCATTTATATCAAATCGGGTTCGTAGAATACAGGAGCTGACATCCCCCGCCCGATGGCATCACATTCGTTCGGCTCATAACCCAGCTGATTGTGCCAGTAGAGGTATCACACCCGCCGAGCTATTAGTATATCCCCTTTGGTGGCATGGACCTAAAGAGGCAGAGATGATGTATGGGGACAGTAGTGATGTTCCTCTCAGCAAGGATGAGTCAAATGTCTTTCTCGCCGAATCCGAAATACAACCAAATTTATTGTACTCATTTCACATCCGTTGTATACTCGTCGTCCAAACGGACACGCTATTTTGTTAACTGAACGGTTCAGTAGTATCACTCGATTGTTGGGTACATTAGCCATTATACTGCGCTGGTTAAGAAGGCGTCGACACTTTCGTCAACCGGTGATCGTTGCTCAGGAGTTGGAAGACGCATTATACACTATAATCCGTTTAGAGCAAGAGGAACATTTTGCAAATGAAATTCGACAATTGACGTCTAGTTCAGGTTTGTCATCTTCCAGTCGGATAATACCTTTAAACCCATTTCTAAACAAGAACCAAATCCTCCGTGTGGGGGGACGCATCCACCAGGCCGAACTAGGGCATGATCAGCGATTCCCGATTATTTTGCCAAAGTCTACGCCGTTGGTCAAGCTTTTACTAAATCAGGCGCATGAGATTACACTGCACGGAGGCACGCAACTCATGCTGAACACTCTTCGTCAACGCTTCTGGATTCTGAGTGCCAGGCAAGCAGTCAAGAGTTTCATCCATAACTGCGCAGTATGCCGCCGTCATAGAGGGGAAGTCCTGAAGCAACAAATGGCTTCCTTACCCGGGCAGAGGATCAGAGCAGCAAGGCCGTTCATATCATCTGGTGTCAATTACTGTGGACCTTTTACGCTACGCATCGGAACGAAACGCTCTCGAACGCACATCAAGACGTACCTCGCAATATTCGTATGCATGGTTACCAAGGCCGTGCACATTGAGGTGGTTGATGACCTATCGGCACAGGCCTTTCTAGATACTTTTACTCGTTTCGTCAGCCGTCACGTTGAGAACCGCTAAACTATGTCTATTGATAGAGAAAGAAGAATTCGAGTCGACCGACTCGACCGGGCAGGATGTTTAGGATTATTTACATTAGTTTAAGATTATTTTCTGATAATGTCAACTCTAATCTGGCAATACTGTCTTATCTAAGCTTTATATACGTCATCTCTCTTTTATCATTCATTTGTCTTTGTAATTATCTTTGTTTACGCATACTTAAAGTTACGGTATTTTAAATTCCGTTGAACTCCTATAAATGTCAGAGGACTTGTATGTACGACTCTCTTCTCTGATTGTAACTTGGTGCTGATTGTATTCGTCTCTGGTTTGGTGTCAAGCCAACCGGTCACAATCGTTAAAATCCCAATAAAGCATTGAGAACTCTACCTGCTGGTAATTTAATTATTTAAAATATAGTAAAATATACAACAAAAACATTTTCATTCATGAACGCAGGCGTACTTTTAACAAGCAACCTCGCTTCATTCATAAAAACAGATATTAGAATGTTATCAGTTTTGCATGTTTTCATAAAATTTCGCAAAATAATATTCATATCAATAAATATGATTGCATATACGCGTATAAAAATATAAGCCAAAAGAGTAACATGCGGCTGTAAAATCAACGCAAGTCTCTGAGCATAATTTTTATTCAATGCTCAGCTCTGTTCACTCGTCACTGTTAAAATTTCTCCTTCCGAGCCGACTGTGGTGAAACGCGCTCATCGCATTTTGTTAGGTTTTGACAATTCACACGCTGGTCCGTAGTTGGACCTTCTATATATTTTACGTTCTCTGGTTCGTATTTGTTTGTCAAACAAATTTGAGTCTATCGCTTCTTCCTTGCACATTTCTCTGATGTTAGTCAGAAAGTAGTTAAGCAATATTTCTTGCACATGGTTTTTATAATTTCATAATTGGTAATGTCAATTAGTAAGTTTGGTGCTATCGCAAAGATACAATAGGGAAAGTGGGAAAGAATGTCATCCTTAAAGTGGAATATTAACTCTTCATCTATTCTTAGCGCGTTATTTACATTGGGTTTAGCTACTTGTTGTAGCTTTGTTAAAAAATATTGCTTATTTTTATAATAAAATGTGTGATGATTATTTGATTTTTGAATGAGTTCAAAGGTTGTTTCACCCTTTTTATTTGGTCTGTTGGAGAGCTCTGTCCTGAATGTTGAGAACAATCTGTTGTGTTGTTTATTTGTTGACGGAAGAGTGCGTCAGCTACTACATTTTGGTGACCAGGTTTGTGGACAAGTTTGGGACAAAATTCCTTAGTAAAGTTCTTCCAGCATTTTAGTTTAGTTTTGGGGTTTTTTAACGAAATAGAATGAAAGAGTGACTGGTGGTGGTGATTGCGGAGCTTCTGTAGCGCCCACACAATTGCAAGAAGTTCTTTTTCGTTTGTTCTGTAATTTTTTTCAGTGTCGGTTAACGTTCGAGAAATAAAAGCAAATAAAAGGTTGGCGAAATTGGGGGAAAACTTCTCCAATTTCTTCGTTATTGGCATCGGTAGTTAGTTCAAATGGTTTGGTAAAGTCAGGCTGATAAAGTTCTACCTGTTCCTGCAGAGCAGCTTTTATTTTTAAAATCTTTTGATATCATTCTTGAGTCACCTCGTAGGTGTATAGTTAGTGGTTTAGTGATTTGTGCGAAGTTTTTTACAAATTTGCTATACTAGCTAGTCAATCCTAAAAATGATCTGAGTTCTTTTAAGATTTTGAGCGTTGGGTACTCTTTTAAAGCTTGAATCTTTCTTAGATCAACCGTTACTCGGTTATGTTTAATTATGTGGCCAAAGTACTCAACAGCGTCCTGGAAAAAATGCGACTTTTCGTCCAAAATTTTCATATTAGCTTCATTGTTTATAGTTCGAATATGTTCTATGTGTTCTTCAGGCATAGAAGAAAATATTAAAACATCGTCTATATAAACGTAAGCAAATTTACCGATATATTGTCGCAAAATGTCGTCTACGCACCGTTGAAAGATTGAGGTTGCGTTCATAAGTCCAAACAGCATTCTAACAAACTCATGCTTTGCGCCGTTCACTGCAAATGCGGTTTTTTCGCGATCGGATTCCTTTATTAAAATTTGATGGAATCCTAATTCTAAATCAATGTGCGAGAAAACTTTAGCTTTACCTAAATTTTGAACTGACATACTAATATCAGGTGTAGGGTAGAGGTCTTTTGTAATATGTGCGTTAAGTTTTTGGTAGTCGACCACCATTCTCCGTTTAGGTCTACCATTTTGGTCTAATCCTTTCTTTGGAACAGTCCAAATAGGGGAATTGTAGGGAGTTTTACTCGGCTGAATTCTTCCATTTTCTAAATGCCTATCCACTTCTTTATTGACGAAATCATTGGTCTACCACGGGGTAAGGGTATTGCTTTGCCCAAATTGGATCTTCTGTTTGCGTCCTAATCGTAGCTTGGAAAGTGGTTGTAAAGGGTGTGCCACTAAGATTTTTATTTGCTTTCATTACTTCCTTAATTTCCTCTTCATACTTGGCATTATCTACAGTATAATTAATGAAAGGTTCCTTTTTTCTGCTATTTTCTTCCGGTACTTTAAACTATAATCAAAGAGGTCAATCTCTCCCTTAATTAATCTAAGACCTTGTTCACCTAAGATCATGTTGAATCCATTTAATTCGCCTATTTCAAAGAATACTAAGTGATGCCCGTACATTGTGATCACTTTCTTTGAATGTATAACCGAATGCCATGTAAAGTTTTTGTTCAAAATGGTTTTACTAATACTGACTTACCTATGTTACAGTTCTTACTAATGTAGTTATTTGTGGATTCAGTGTCCACTAGTAAAGTCACGGGTGTGCCTGTTAGTCCGCAGTTCGTCTGGATGCATGGCGACCCGTTTATTCGCCTGAAAAAGTATTGCCAGATTGATACGCTGTACTTTATTGTGGTTAAAGTTTTGGGATGATACGTTTCTCTCCCTTTTAAATGGATATTGTTGGTGAGGCGGATTTCTTGGTGAGTTTTGATGCGTTTGCTTCACGTATTGGTGTGAAAAGTCCACTTCCATAGGTATAGGTTTTGGTTGCTGTTGGACATTTCGCTGGACGTAGCTACCAGAATTCCTTCTCTCTTGCCGTTGAGGATTAACGCGCTATGCTGGTCTCAGTTGACGATCATTCCTTTGGTGATAAAAGGTGGTCTGACCTTCATATCACGGATCATGTCGACGGGGAACAGTGCTCTCGAAGTGTAGATCTTGATTGTCATGGTAGACGGTGCAAGCAATCGCATGTGCTTCAAAAGGGTCCTTGGTTTATTTGAATAAAGTATACCTTTGGTGTTGTTTTTCCGTAGTCCCATAATAAATGTGCGGATGGCGTCATCACTCACGTTTGATAATCTTCCAGCTCGCATATTTTCTTCCATTGTTTATATTTTTTGTTGAATCAATGATAAGGCTTGATGTATTTCGTCGTGGAATTCAGTGAGAGTTTTACTTCCTTGCTTTTTCCTCATCAATATTTCATTCAGGACATGTAGTGCTCGTTTATCCGAATAGGTATAATCCAAGCCGTTGATTATAGCATAGAAATTAAGTTGAGTTCCGTTAACTGATAGACCTTTAGAAGCGGCTCTTACCCTGACTGCTGGGGGTACGAGGAAAATCGCTCGAGGATTTCATTATCCTGCAATGTTGTGTGAAAGGAGTCGATTTTTCGACTTTCTTTGGCAATTATATTGCGCATGGGCGATGGTGACCATCGAGGGCCATTCCACCAGAGGTGGTGGTGACAAAGTGCAGGGGTTTGCACTCTCTTGTACCTAGATCTGTGGGATTGTCAGCACTGGCTACTTGTCGCCAGGTGGCTGATCCCACTAGGTCAAGTATTTGACACGTTCGATTGGAAATATACGTATTCTATGCATGTGGTGGTTGTTCTAACCAGGCTAGTACAATTTCAGAATCGGACCACAGATACAATTTGTATTTTGCCATGTTTAAATACATTCGCACCATGGATACTAGATTGGCTAGTAATAGCGCTCCACACAGTTCAAGTCGTGGTAGACTTATTGTTTTTAAGGGAGCCTTTACTACTAGTAAGTGGCTTGTAGTCGCAGTGTCGCTTTGTGTTCGAACGTATATAGTGGTGCCTTTTTGTGAGATATCGTTTAGATTGGTCAAACTGGGACCACTTTTCTTTACGAAGTGGTTTTACTTGTTCGTCCCAGTCGGTTCCATCTAGCCACAATTCTTGTATTAGGATTTTGGCTTGTATCATAATTGACAAAAGCCGTCCAGCGGGGTCGAAAAGTTTTGCCACAGAGGATGGAATTTGTCGCTTTGTTATGGCGGATAATGCAGGTATGAAAACTGGTCAGATATCGCATTCCACTGGATCCCCAGAGTTTTTGTTGTACTTTCCTTTTAGAATTTAGGAAATTAGTGACTAACAAATTTTCATTTGGTATATTTTTTAAAATATTAGGGTGGTTCGTCGTTATCTTTTTTGACTTGCATGCTTGTGGAAGACTGTGACTTCCAGACAGGATATCGTTTACATACATTTGAGTTTTTAACACTTCGGTTGACAGAGGAAATTCTGACTTTGTGTTTTCTGCCAAATCATGAAGTGTTCGAATGGCTAGATATGGAGCACAGTTGACGCCAAAGGTAACTGTTTTTAATTTATAGTCGCGTAGAGGACTATTGGGGGATCTTGATCGTCTTTATGTACGACTATTTGTCTATAAATTTTTTTGAAGTCTCCGTTTAATACGTATTTGAATATACGCCAATTTAAAATAAGTAGCATTAAATCTGGTTGGAGCGTGGGTCTCGTAAATAGGATATCATTTAGGGAATTCCCCGAACTAGTGGATCTTGAGGCATTGAAGACAACTCTTACTTTAGTTATTTTTTTGTATGGTTTTTCTACTGCATGATGTGGCAAGAAAAATTAGTAGTATTTGCCATTGATGATTTTCTCGCATGGGCTTATTTCCTCCATGTGGTCCAAATTTAGGTATTCTTCCAACACATCATCATATTCTTGTTTGAGCTCGCCTTTTTTAAGTAATTTTTTTTCATACCTTGAAACTGCTGTATTGCAGAGGTGCGAGAGTGACCTAAGGCGATTGTATTGGGAAATTGTTGTTTTAGTGGTAGTCGTACGACATACCAACCATTATCTGATCTAGTAGTTGTGGCTTTGTAAAAGTCTTCACAATACTGATCTTCTGGGGTTGTAAGTGAAGTTGTTCTTCTAACTATCAAAATTTTTTCATATTTTTCATATTCGTTTGAGACTTCCTCAACTTTAGTTGTAATGGTAGTACCTGGTTCCGTAACTAGTCCAAATAGTATTTTGCGCCAATAGTGTGTGAAATTTTCTTAACATCCTCGAGTATTATCTGAGGTGTGAGATGGCTGAATAATAGAATGTCTATTTGAGCGTGGGTTTTGCAGTTGGGATCTGCTTATTTGAGGTGTGAAACCTTTTTGCAATGTTTATATTCAAATATTTATATGATAACTTGGAAGTATATTTGTTAGCTGCGGTAAGACTATAGCTTCTGCTTTAATTCTCCTATCCGCTTGGGGGAAATTAGGTTAATGGGGCAGATTTTATTAGAGTTTTGAACTAATCTTCCGCCCTTTCCTGTAATTTCAAAGTTCGCTTGTTTTGTTGGCAGTTGTAGCCTAGTCTGTGCCCTAGACGCTATAACAGATCGTTGTGATCTTGGTCTATTAAGGCTCTAAGTTTAAACAGTTCTCCTCGGTGTTCGATGGACTGTGGGTAGTAGTGCCCTACTTTGGTTTTCGCTGTATAGCGTTTGAGTTTTTAATGCCTTTAAACAGCATGGTACTTCTTGGCAATTTTCGGGATTTCGCACTTCGGAATTTACTTTTGCAGCTATACCCGTGGGTCTTTTCATATTTGCGCTGTTTGGGGGTGTGCTGGAAAATGTGCTGTAATGAAGTATTGAAGGATGTAGTTTATGACAATAAACGAAATTAAATTTGCTTTCGCACCCTTTAAGTGTATGCGCATGGGACGAGCAGTTTGTACAAAGTCTTTTTGTTTTTACAAAATTGTTTCGGTCGATAATATTAAATTTTTTGAGTCTCTCGCAAGATTTGAGCTTATGGCCCCTGCACATAGTTCGCATGACGTTTGTTTGTACTGTTCGAATGTGTACGTTTGATTTCTGAAGAACCTTCTATTAAAATTGTTGTTGCTACTGGCTTGGGGTCTGTGGAAGCTTCCATTGTATTTAGGTCGTGTTGGACGGTTTTCGATCTGACCATTTTTTTATCTACCCTTTCTGCGATTTCGTATTGGGTTATTAAAAAGTCTTTCATCTGTTGCCACGTTCGGCTTTTTTTTTGAGAGCGGTTGCTCACACAAAAGTAACGATTTTTCTGGTAAACTATTGGGTCCCAGCTGTCTGTGGGAATATTTTGTGTCGATAGAACCGACAAGCAATTAAAAACAGTGGATTGCAGTTTTATAAACTCTTCACTTGTTTCCTTTTGAATCCTAGGCAAGTTCATTAGTATCGTTACTTGCTTATCGACCAATATTCTTTCATTTTCATATCTAGAGAGCCAGAGGTTCCCAAGCCAAATTGAAATTATCGTCATTTAGTGCGAACTGTTTTACTATTACACCTGCTTGACCTTTTGTTTTGTAACGGAGGTGATACCATTTTTGTGCATTTGATAATTTTGGTTGGTTTATGGAAACGGCTGTAAGCATGTCTCAGAAGGACGGCCATTGTTCATAACCACCATGAAATATTTCTGTGTCACATGCGGGCACCTTGAGATGGATGCCTGAACTTGCCTCTTAACTTTGTACTTGTGGCAGCTCTACTCGCTGATGTGGAGTAGGTGCAATTGCTTTTATTAGCTTTGGTTGATCGGAAATCATTGCTTTAGTTTCATCGAACTGGTCTAAGCAGTTTTCATATTTGGCGTATCCAAAACTTATCGAGATTTTATTTTTTGATTTCTAATGCCGATTCAGAATTGTCTTGAATCGGAGAAGATGAAAATCGAGTGCAGTATCTTATTAAACTGTCACTCTCAACAATGAATTTACTGTACGTAATGTCTTTCCCCCTGTTTTGCCTTGCTTTGAGCTGTAGCTTCTGCAGATGTACATGGAATTTTTTCGTCCGAAATCATTTTTCGTTCTTTTAGTAGTTGTGTAGATTTAGAATCTGCGTTCATTTAAAAAAGTTCAATTAAATGAATGATTTTTCTCAGCATAAACTGATTGAATTTAAGCGAAATTCTTAATTGTAACGCGTAATCTCTTTTATATAAATAAGAGCATTAGTAATTCGTTTTTTTATTTTAAATCGGATTAAATAAAATAGCGTGTTTCGTAGTTACGGTATTTATTTATTATTTTTCTCGATTGTATTGCTTATTTCAATAATCATTAAAATTTTCAATATTTATTTTGTTAGTTCTTTTTTTTTGTGTTCGTATGCGTCATAGGGCATACCTATAACCGAATTAGTATATGCCAATAAGAGCTCGTATAAGAGATCAATGCACTTTATACATATGTATGCAATCCTATTTGTTTTTTGGTTGCCAAGATAACAGGGGTAACATGGACTTTGAATATAAATAATATTAGGTCAAGTAAAAAGTTCGTTCGGTTCATTTTTCAAAAGATGATAACTTTGTGTACATTTGTCCGATTTAAGTAAAAAGTATGCGCCGTTTTGTTCGTAAACTTGTTGCCAACGAGATGCCAACTTCATTATATCCCTCTTGTAGAAGGCTGCGTCCCTATTGGCAAAAAAACTCGGAGAGCCAATATTCACAGGCTTCTCTTGAGGCCAACTTTTCACCATTAAGCGCGTTCGCCATGGACAGGTAAAGATGGTAATCACTTGGTACCAGGTCCGGACTATAAGGTGGGTGCATTAGGACCTCCCATCCGAGCGCCCGGATCTTCTGGCGCGTCATCAAAGACGTGTGTGGCCTGGTATTGTCGTTATGGAACACAATTAGGCTTCTGTTGATCAATGATGGCCTCTTCTGGATGAGTGCTGCCTTCAAGCGGCCCAGTTGTTGGCAGTAGAGGGCCGAATTGAGCGTTTGGCCATAGGGAAGCAGCTCGTAGTAGATGATTCCTTGCCAATCCCACCAAACACACAGAAAAACCTTCCTGGCCGTCAATCCGGTCTTGGCCACCGTCTGGGCCGCTTCCCCAAGCTTTGACCACGACCGTTTGCGCTCGATGTTGTCGTAAGCGACCCATTTTTCATCGCCAATCACAATCCGCTTCAAAAACGGGTCGATTTTGTTGCGATTCAGCAGCGATTCGCAGATGGAAATTCGGTATATCATGTTTTTTTGCGTTAGTTCGTGTGGCACCCAAACATCGAGCATTTACTCTGGTGAGCTTATCCCAGGACATATGTTGGGAAAAAGGTGTTTACGATCTGTTCCATGACTGCATTATTTAACTCTGGGATAGACTGTTTCGCACAGAGTTTTCTCATTACGATCTTGTATCCGAGACCCCACGGATCTGAAATGTATATCACTACGTAACTTTTCCCAATTATATATCTTGGCCTTTTTATTGCATCTTTCAGCTCAGTTTTCGCACCTTTATATTCGTATATTATATTTTTGTATCACGTAGTCTTTTACGAAGCCAAATTTTTCTATTATTTTTTGCATTGCTGCCTTACATGCCTCTGTGATGCTGCTCAGAGTTTCTTTGACAATACACATAGCTGGGTTACTTACGTGGTATTTTGGTGGGTTTTTGTCTATGCTCGCGAGTAGCTTTTCAGAGTCTAGCTTGAAAACGTGTTCCTCTTCTTTTAGTTGTTGTTTGACTTTTGTCTAGACCTATGAGGTAGGATATGTATTTGTGATCGCTAACCGTGTAGTCTTCTAGCACTTTCCACACGTATAGCTGGTTTGCGAATAGTGCAGATACCAGCAGAATATCGGGGGTTGTGTCGTTGAATCCCGGCCTTCTAAAAGTTCTTTGGGATCCTCTATTGGCAACGATAAGTCACAATTTAGCTGCCATATCAAGGGTTTTGCGTCTCCTCGAATTTATTGTCGGTGTACCCGATTCCATGGCCTTGGCGTTGAAATCTCCGGCTATGATTAAGTGGCGGTTTGTGTGATGCGGGGTGCCTTCTATGGCATCGAGCTTTGCTTGAAGATCTGAGATAGGATCGCTCGGTGTCAGGTAGCAGCTAATTATCGAGATGTTTACGTTGCTTATCCACACAAAACCATTTCCTCTCCCGCTGTTTGTTTTTTTTAAGCTGCCGATGTGATTTAGGAGTCGAGGTCTCGGATCTCCATTGTGGCTTTTTGCTTTACCTCGCTTACAGAAGTTATACCACGTAGGTTAGTCTTAAGCGCGTTATGGAGCTCTGGTTGTGGTTTTTCTCCTTTCTTTAGTTCGAGGAGCAGAGCGCCTGATTTTGTTTTCGTATTGCCTGGACATCCACCTTGTATTGATCCGCCATGACGTGTTGGCGTATATTTTGAAGCACCTCGGAATAATTGCGACATTCTGCCGATTTAATCAGCACTGCTTCTGGCCGTACTCTGGTTTTATTTCCCGTTTTCGCTTCTGAAGGGGGTTATCTCGTTGACCATCTTGTGTTGCTTGGGGTTTGTTCTACGATTTTGTCTCGTTTTGTCTGCTGTTTCTTTACCCTTTAACTACATGCCAAACGGTATTTCCGAGTCATTGCCCGCTTTTCTATATTCACCCTGTTCTACTGGACTGGGTGCAGTCCGTTTCGGAAGAAGTGTCATTTGCGTTCAAACCTTTGCATTTCGGTTGCATGCGTCTAGGGATTCAGTTGCGTTTGTGCGTCCCGTATCCCTTTCTGCATTTATCCAGTTCCACCGTAGTCTAGCTATAATGTCAAAGAACTCGTCTAGCTCGGATACCCCATTTTTCACCTCGGTGCTTATGTTTTTCTGCCTTAACATTGCCCTCTTCACCTTTTTAAGGGTGGCGCGACACTTTTGAAGCGTATCATCCTTTCTGCTCTCATCTTCAGAATAAACTCCTGCCTTGGAGAGTTGTTCTCGTTTCGCGATCTCCAGTCGAGAGCCGGGGTTCTGTTGTCTGTTAGCATCCACGGATTAATGCGTAAGGGAAGCGGTTCCTTCCATGCAGATAGTTTGGAATGCCCTCTCGTTTTCCATCTGAGGCGGCAAGCGCAGGATCTTGCTTTTACTTCTGAAGTCATTCAATTTGTCGTCCCTTTGTGCTTTTTGGTATTACTTTCGTTTGTTTTCATTTATTTCGTTATTCATGTTCATGTTGTAAGGTTCCCCGCATCAAGCCGCTATCTTCGCTCGATCGTACAGTTGTATTTTCGATTCCTGTAGTTATCTATGCATTGCAGGGAGACCACACGAAGGTTGACACGAAACTTTATGGGAGTTTGTGCTCAGAGCCAGGACCAGAGCCTATACAGCCAACCTAATAGTGACGTAGCATCGAACGTACTTGAAGACCTGCCATGGTTTTAACGGGATGAAAGCCATCTCTGTAAGATGTCACTCTTGCATACTGCGGTAACAAAATGCTACAGCCATCAGCCCAAGTTCAATGTTTCCAAATCATTTGTCAAAATCGTGGTCCTACTTCATTGCTCTATTTCTATTTGTCTTCTGTGCTCTTCTCTTGGTCGGAAGGAGCTTATTTGTTATTTGCAGCTAACCTACATCTTGCAAGTACTGAGATCAGTATCCGCCCTCTATGACCCCGTATGAGCTTAGCAATTGGGATTTTTTTTTTGGTCTCACGGTTTCTGTTTGTAGCGTCCCTCGTCGCTCTGTTGCCTCCCTATCTTGGGTAGGTGTTCCCTCGAAACAGCCCCTTTGGCGTTGTAGATGCTTATTTCGAGGTGGCATCCACTCACCTCGTCACCAAAAATTTATAGGATGTTTTAGGTATTTTAAGACGAACCCTCCTTTCCTGTCGCTCTTGGTCAGGGGCTGCTTATTGGGTACTCGCAGCTCACCTAAGAACTTAGGCGGTATGAAATTCGCCAAGCTGCAGCCCTTGGTGGCCTGAGCTCAGCCAGCTCATTTTGAACTATATATATGTAGCAGTAATTTTATTAACATGATGATTTTATTAACCCTATGTTCTAGTAGGTCAAATCATAACTGTAGTTTATTTCCTGCATTATTAATCCTTTAGTTAATAAATGATGAGATAACTTAATTAATTAGTCAATGAGCATATGTTTTGAAAGCATACGATAGAAATCAACCTTTATATTGACTTTACTGAACAATGTAAAAAACATGTAATAAATTAACAATAATTCAAAACCAATAATAAATAATAAAAAATTCAATTAAAATGGTTAAAACGTTTTCAAGCTAAATACATCAACTTATCATAACGAAACCGAGAGAAAATCTTTCGAGCTCAAACTCGAATAAATAAAATAAACTTTACATAAAATAAACCGCCATAAAAATTAAAGTATATTCAACACTAAATCCAGAAACTAATTCCGATTCTCCCTCTGCAAAATCAAAAGGAGTTCGATTGGTTTCAGCTAAACAAATTCAAAATCTAATAGAAAACAGAATTATCAAATATCAAATAGTATTTTGATAATAAAAAAAAGTCTAAAATATATATATCAATTAAAAACAAAAGGCAAAAAAACCAATGCTATTCTAACTTCAAAAAAAATTGTTTTTCCGACAGCAAACATAACAGTATACACCCCCAAATTTGACAAATTTTATCTTGGAATTTCTCGATCTATAGTTAATTTTTCTTTTATATTATGCACTTATTATACACTAACACTTCACTACATTGTTTCTACATATTTATTTTATATCAATTATTTTCATATTTGCATTTTATTTTCTATACAGTTTTCGTTATATGCACAATAACAAATGGGTCCATGTTGACGAATAATAAGTGTTAACATACTACCAAATTTTTAAGTTTGAAGATTTACGTTTACAATTAATAAAATTCAAAGCCAATTTTCATATTAATAAGTAAAATATAGTTTTTAAATGCATTATAAATCATAAACGCATCTAAAAAATAATCTTTAATCAATAAATTATAAAGTTTAAATTTTCTTAAATATTATATAATAAATAAGTTGTTTCTCCTGCATTAACAATCGCCGATTTAAGTCAAATATACGCCGTTTTCTTCATAAACTTGTTGCCAACAAGATGCCAACTTCATTATACTCCTCTCCCTATTGGCAAAAAACTGGGAGAGCCAATTTTCACAGCCCTCTCTTGAGGCCAACTTTTCACCATTAAGCGCGTTCGCCATGGACAGGAAAAGATGGTAATCACTTGGTGCCAGGTCCGGACTATAAGGTTGGTGCATTAGGACCTCCCATCCGAGCTCACGGAGCTTCTAATAGATGGAGCCATCTTAAGCCTTAACGGCTGTGCAATCTGCACCATGTTCGCGCACTGCGCCGACACTCCAGTCGAATGACCAAGAAATTACCTCTACGGCCCTAAGGAGCTCCAGAGAGCATGACTCCCAGTCTGACCAACCCCTCCTCTACCTTCATCCCGCTCCTATCCCCGTGTGAGAATCACTCAGCAACTCCTGGTTCCTCGCACAGTCTGTTCCGGGTGTCAGTCCGTAATACGCCGGAACGTCACATCAGTCAAGTGCAATTTCTGCACTGGCTGGTGTCACTTTCTGTCGTGTTCCGGCCTGCGCACCACATGGGAGTGGAGTGCATCATATGTTGCCCCATGCTGTAGGAGTCTGCCCCGAAATCCCATCAAGTGGCGTCGCCAAATAACACCACAGTGTGACAACCGCCCATGCGGATATTACAGCTGCAACAACCACCATCCACACGTACCTCCCTCACTCCCAGGGTCACAACTGGACACCCGCGACAAACGCGAATTCTACACTTCAACTGCAACGGACTCCAGAGTAAGATCGAGGAGATAGTTGCATATATGAGCCGGGAATGCGTATCGATAGCTGCGGTCCAAGAAACCAAGTTAAACAGCCCCTCAGATCTTCTGAGTTGTGCAGATTTCAACGTTTTTCGTAAGGTTCGCGAGCGGGATATTGGTGGAGGCCTAGCCTTCATACTGCACAACACCGTGCAATATCGTTTAATCGATGGCGACATCGACCGCGGGCACACTACCCTTAAAGGTCAGGGTATAGCTGTCCAGTTGGGCGATGTCGAGCTCGAGATATTTAATATATACACCCAGTTACATGTTGGAGAAGAGGCGCGGTGAGCTTTTTCACGGATGGATCGAGGCTAGGAGGGAAGGTTGGAGGGGGGGTTTTCTGTAAGGAGCTCTCCGTCAGTCTTAGCTTCAGGATAGTAGGGCAGCAATACTAGCTTTGAGCGCGCGTACCGTGGAATCAAAGCTAGTCAAGGAGTGTCTGTCCTCTTTAGAGGTAGCGTCTGGCTATTTCAACATCAGGCTCGTTTGGGTGCCTGGTCACAGCGGAATCCTTCTGGCCAAGAGTGGATCGCAGGAGGTCGGGGGAACTTCTCGCCCTGAGCAAAGTGCATCTAGCCACTATTGTAGGAGTTCTCACTGGACACTGTCTAATGGGCAGTCATGCGGTACGGCTTGGTGTACTACCCGATGCCAGTTGCCAAAGTTGTATGGAGGAGGGCGAGGTGGAATCATCCCAGCACTTTCTCCTCCAATGTCCGGCATTCGCTAGGCTGCGATTGAAATATCTCGGCAATCACACGTTTGGCGGTCCTGAATACCTATCCGTAATGGATATTGGCCGTCTTAACAAGTTTGTAGTCAGCACAAGACGTCTTGTCGACTTGTAAAGGTCTTTTGATCCGGACTATAGGAGTCGTAGGTATCACAACGGACTGGCGTCTTAAGCTGTCCAAGTGGGATCCCTTCTGGGATCGACCTCCTAACCTAACCTAACCTAACCTACATGTTGCCCAATAGGATACCACCCGAACATAGGTGCGCTGCTTCGTGGTGAAACCCGTTTGGTGCTAGGTGACTTTTACGCGCACCACGATCTTTGGCACTCCTGTCTGTCAAACGATCGCAGGGCGATGGAGCTCGCGGAATAGATTGACGATTCGACATTCTGCACAATGAATGACGAAGCCCCCAACAGAATTATGGGCACCTGTAATAGCTCGCCAGATATTACCATCGCTAGTGGTGGTCTGATAAATAGCATAACCTGGCGACCTATGCTAACTCTCTTGAGCACTGAGAGCACTTTCAACGCACTACCCATTCCTACGGACGCCATTGTTGGCGATCGCCAATTCCGCAAGGTGATCGCTGCTACTACTGTTCGCTTCATACCGACTGGAAGAATCGAGGAACTACGCCCCAATTTCCCAGCCGAAGCAGCTGTGATCCCCGAATAAGGGATCTCAATTTGGAGATTTGGCAAATGGTAAATCAACATAAGCGGACAAAATCGATAGAGCACCTGAGGTCCTGCAATCTTCACCGGTGTAAGTAAGCTTTGGAATATTGTCAAGGCCTTGTCTAATCCGAAGAGACTGACGACCGGGTTGAAATTCAATTCGATGGCCATGCCTCCTCTGACCCGAAGAAGTGCGCGAGCTAATTTAGCCGGCAGTTTACACTGCACCCTTCGACCGACAAGGCCAAACGATGTGTTACTCGACGGCCCCGCAAAATGCAAAACGACTGCGTACCACTTACTTTCACCGATGGGGAGGTTCAGAGTGTCATCAAAAAGGCCAAATCGTCTAAATTCATTGGCCCTGACGGAATAAGCATGCTGATGCTAAAACATCTATGCTCGACGGGAGTTCGGGTCCTCACCACACACACATGTCCACTCTTCAAATAACCGATGTGTGGAAAGTCGGAAGAGTTGTCCCACTGCTGAAACCTGGGAAACCCGCCAACAAAGGGGCGTGACCTAGTACGCTGATGACTGCACGATATTGACGTCGGGCAATGGAATCGATAGCATGTACTCAAAAGTAAAGAGTTACCTCTCCGACCTTTCTCGCTTCTTCTCTGCAAGGAGTCTGACACTCTACCCACTAAATTTACAGAGACCATATTCACAAATTGGACGAAGAAATACAGACTGGACCTGAACAATTTCAGTCGATGTCGAAATTTTAGGCGTAGCATTGGACAGTCTGTCCTCTCCACTCCTCACACGACCGCGATAACTTCCAAAGTACAGAGCCGCAACAAAATCCTCAAATCGCTTGCCCGCAGCTCTTGGGTAAAAGACAAAGAAACGTTGTTGGCAACATCCAAGGCAATCGGCCGGCCGGTCCCAAACTATGCATCACCAATATGGTCGCCTGGATGTAGTGCAACGCAGACGAAGAAGCTTCAGACTTGTCAGAACACTGCACTCCGGACTATCACGGGATGCCTCTTGATGTCCCCAATAGAACATCTGCACAGTGAGACCGTTATGCTTCCGGTTAAGGAACATAACGAGCTCCTCTCCAAGCAGTTTCTGCTGGGATGTCTTCGTAGAAATCTCGCCTGCAGTCGTCTGATTGAAGCGGAACATCAAGAGGTCATTCCTTGATTACGTCGACCGGACTTCGGACGTAACGAACTACAGACAAGCATTGACCGTCATTTATAGTGGAGCCATTAACACCTTCATCGACTCCTTCTCAGTGAATGGCGTACTAGAAGTCAAACCACCACCCATAGCAGACGTAGAGCTAGAGTTGTAGCAGGTTAAACTCCTACTTATCCAGAATAGACCCCGACATTCCAAACATATGTCCTGCGTGCAATGAGGCTCCGCATGATAGTAACCACCTCTTTGCATGGCCAAAGAACCCAACTCATCTAACACCCTTTTCCCTATGGTCCGACCCCGTCGAAACATCCTGTTTCTTGGGCCTCCCGTTCGATGAACTCGACGACAACCAAACTATCACTTATCATCCAAGCAGGGACTAGATAACCGTTAGAACAACAACAAATTGAACGAAGCAATACAGGCTATACCTTTAGATTCTCATCCTTATGCGGCTGCCATAAGTACTAAGATACTAAGCGCAACCTCAAGTCGCTAACCAGCAACACTTGGAGCAAGGACAAAGGAACGTTACTGAACACCTACAAGGCAATAGGCTGGCCGGTCATAAATTACGCAGCACCAATACGAAGGACGAAGCTGTAGCTCATTCAGATCAAAGAGTTTCAACGAGTATGATTACGTCGGATCAAATACTATTACCGAAAAGATAATCAAATCAATTCAACTGAACATACATAACATTGTTGATCTCTCAATGAGTTTCGACAATTGCATTAATCGAACCAATGTTGGATTGAACTATACCCCTATTATGGTTTTCAACTCCACTCAGTTGAAGCAAAAAGGATTCGACAGACAATTAAACAGCAAAAATTTTTAAACGAAAAAACAATTCAATTCAGATATTGCTAACGAAGATGTGAATAATTATTAAATTTGGATATTAGTTTAAATTTTTGTTACGATGATGTTGGGAACAAAGCTGATGTGCGACGTATAGGAAAAAGCCTTCCTGGCTACTCAAACCCATTGGAACTTCCGAACACAAAGTAAGCTAAAGTTTCATTGACAATTAAATGGCTATTACATAATGTTTGTTGCAAATTCATAAATTATTTTCGTTTGAATAAGAAATCATCTTTTTACTGAATGAAATGAAGGAATATTTATATATAATATATCCCAAACTCTCCGTTTCCTTGCTGCCGGTAGTTACAAAGAATGCATTTAAAATGATTTTAACTTTGGGCTAAAGCAACATAAGATATCTATGGTTGTTACAAAACCTCCTGTTATATAATAACAAATTAATATTATGAACACCATATTTATTGAAACAATTTTATTTTACTCAAAAAGTATATTTCTAGGAGTAGGGGATTGTAACGACTCTTTATGTACGAAAAACTTTCCGCCGTCCCTAAATTTTATTTTTACTGTTTCATATTGAAGCCTGCCTCATCCAGTTTCGGGATTTCACTCCACAAGCTCGAAATTTTTTGACATTCTAGTCAACCCCACTGGCACAGAGTTAAAACCCGTACTACCTCAAAAAACGAAATTTTTTTACTGGTTGAGTTGATATCGATAATACCGAATTTCTGAACTCCAACGAAAATTCAGTTGTGTTGAACACCGTAATAGGGACCTTAAATCATGAGAGGCATACTCGAGTAAAAATGTATGAACTTCGGGTATGAGCGCATGTTAAAAGGTTTCGATGCATAAAAACACATTTATGGTCATCATATATTTGAAGCAGAAACAATATATATTCTAAAAAATTTAATTATTTTAATATCATAAAATACAACAAAACTTAAAAAGAAAATAAATAATAAACACGTTTCGTAACATTAATATTTTAATTGCATAAACGAAATTAATAAAAGTATTTGTACATGTGTACTGCAAGTACAGCTAGCAAATCAGTGTATCGGATATGATATACCTACAAGACGAACACTGTCGAACATTTCATTCATAGAAATATTAGTATAATTAATTTTCGGTTATTGCCAGCAAAAGTGAACGTTCATATCACATCACTTATAAGCTGATCACTAGTGATTCAATCCTCTCTTGATACTAATCAGAGTGGTTACAGAACTTCTACCCATTTCGTCCACTTGCGCTGATTTACCATTTGTCGAATCTCCAAATTCAAATACCTTATAGAGGAATTCCAAATTCAATTTCCTCCGGAGATCACAGGGATCGGAAAGGCGTAAGGTGTCGTAAGGTTTGCTAAACTTTGGCTGGGAAATTTGAGCGGAGGTCCACGATTTTTCCAGCCGGGGTGAAGCGAGGGCAGCAGCTGCGAACACCTTGCGGAATTGATGTTCACTAACGATTACGTCCGTAGGAATGGGAAGTTGACAAAGAGGCGGTTGTGCACAGATATAAAGCCAGGAGGTTTCATGATCGAAATAATAATAGACAGATGGTCTGATGCGAGAGTTCGGTCGCCAGGTTATACTATTTATCAAACCACCACTAGCGATGCTAATATTAGGTTGGCCGTTATTTCCCTTCCGCTTTTTTGTCTTTTGAATTTCGCGGCTATGTACAAAGCGCTACAGAGCTCGTATCTGGCAACACTATACATAATTTGAAAGGTCTTGACATAACCTACAAAACAACGCTATGCATGATTAGTTTGGATATTGCGTTCAACAGTTATAGACGTGTAAACATGGAGTTCACTAACGCCGAAATTCGCGCTATTTTAAAGTTTTCCTTCGTTAAAGGCAAATCCGCTAGAGAAACGTTCCATGAGATTAATGGTGTTTTGGGGGATGGTACTCTATCACTTCGAACCGCGGAGGAATGGTTTCGACGATTCAGAGCCGGTGAAAACGACACCATGGATAAGCCAGCCGGCGGAAGACCTGTGACGACAAATACCGATCAAATCATGGAATACATTGAGTTAGACCGGCATATGGCATCTCGTGACATCGCCCAGGAGATGGGAGTTAGTCACCAAACCATTTTGAACCATCTGCAGAAGGCTGGATACAAAAAAAGTTTGATGTTTGGGTGCCGCCTAATTTGACGCAAAAAAACCTTCTGGGCCGAATCAACGCCTGCGATATGCTGCTGAAACGGAACGAAGTCGTCCCATTCTTGAAGCGGATGGTGACTGGCGACGAAAAATGGATCACATACGACAATATCAAGCGAAAACGGTCGTGGTCGAAGGCCGGTGAATCGTCCCAAACAGTGGCCAAGCCGGGATTGACGGCCAGGAAGGTTTTGCTGTGTGTTTGGTGGGAATCATCCACTATGAGCTGCTCCCATATGGCCAGACGCTTAATTCTACCATCTACTGCGAACAACTGGACTGCTTGAAGCAGGCGATCGACCAGAAGCGTCCAGAATTGGCCAACAGGAAGAGTGTAGTGTTCCACCAGGACAACGCCAGACCACACACTTCGTTGATGACTCGTCAGAAGCTACGGGAGCTCGGATGGGAGGTTTTATCGCATCCTCCATATAGCCCGGACGTAGCGCCAAGTGATTACCACCTGTTCCTGTCCATGGCGAATGTCCTTGGTGGTGTGAAGTTGAACTCAAAAGAGGCTTGTGAAAAGTGGCTGTCCGAATTCTTCAAAAATAAGGAGGGGGGCTTCTACGAGGAAGGTATTATGAAGTTGCCGTCTAGATGGAAACAGATCATCGAACAAAACGGCGCATATTTTAACTAAATCCGATCACTGTAACACTTTTAATAAATATAAGGGGAGTTATTACAGATGCCCTAAACTCTGGTGGGCATTATGCAGAATGTCGAATCGTCTATCTGTTCCACCAGCTCCATTCCCCTACGATCGTTTGACAGACAGGAATGCCAAAGATCGTATTGCGCGTTAATGCCGTCTAGTACCAAACGGTGCCCACCATGGAGCAGCGCACCTATGTTTGGGTGATATCCTGTTGGGCAACTTGCGACTGAAGTAGCTTAAGGAATTTTACTTAATATATTACTGTTAGAACTATTAGTATTAAGTACATATTGGTTAACATTAAATACCATATTGTAAATTAGAATAAGCACACGACAACACGGTAATGAACTTGAAATATTAAAGGCAGTCGAATAAAAGCAACACATGGTGTCAGATGTGAAAATGGTCGATGAAAAAACCGAAGTAACTAATCAAAGTCAGACCATGGCTTTTGCGGCTACTATTAAGCCAATCGATCTTAAAGCTACAAATTTAGCAATGGATTAGAAAAATTGGAAGTCCCAATTCAAGATATATTTGCGTGCATTTAATCTAAAGAAACAGTCAGATTCTAGAAAAGTGGCTTTACTTCTTCAACACATATGGCCAGCGTCGCTAAAAATTTTTAATTTGTTCAACGAAGATGTAGACAATATTAAATATGATATTGCTCCTCAGATTAGACGAATATTTCGTGCCTAAAGTAAATATAGCGATGGAGTGACATACATTTTTCATGCGTCGGCAAAACGAAAATGATTTAATCACCGAATATGCTGCAGCCTTGCAAAATTTAATCACAACACGTGAATTTGGTGGCATACAAGAAGAATTGGTAAGAGATGTATTCATAAGCGGCTTGACACAAAATTGGTCACGGATAAGAGAAAAGCTATTAAGAGGAGTTGGTATTCGACTTCAAAAAGCTTTAGACATCACAAAGAGTTTTGAAGCTGCAAAATAAAGTTCACACGTTATCAATCAGGCAAATGGGATAGAGGTTAGTTCGGTCGCAGCGCTGAGACATCAATGGGAAACGGCTTTCTGTCAACAACCGTTACAGCAAAGGCGCAAAGAAATAACACCAGGAATAACCACAGACACGACATGCAAAAAGTGTGGGCAGCAGCATAGATATAAATGCCCGACAGCAGGGGCCACATGTCACATTTGCGGGGAGGGGAATCATTTCGCTAAGATGGGTACAACGAAACAGCGCAAATCTAACAACAACAACATGTACGTAAAAGCGGTAGAAGCCGACGATTTAGAAGATTTTGAGAGCGGGGATTTCTTTTGTTGTTCAGCCAGAAAGGCAAAGCACTGAACGAGAATGGAAAATTACTGTAAAAATCAATAATCAGGAGTCATCTGTCAGGTGGACACAGGGGCGCAGGTAAACATTTTGTCTATACACACATTTAAGTTATTGAAATGTATTAAGTTTAAGGACAATATTAAAAGCAATGTATTTATTTGTATTTACAATGTATTTTACTTGGGGGAGTATTAGGCGACATTTTCAAAATAGTATCAAGTTGTGAAATTAGCATGAGATAAAAAACCTTATGAAATAATGTAGATTCCATGGTATAAACTAGGCTCTGACTTGTTTGAATGGAAGACAATTTTTTTTTAATGGTAATTGACTATTATTCGAAGTATGTACGACGAGTAAATCTGTAATCGCGAAACTTAAACTAAATTTTGCCAGACAATCTCTGATTTAGTTCCAATGAATTTAAAAATTTCTGTTAAGATTGGAAATCCCTATCTCCCTAGATCGAATGGACTTTTTGAAAGAGCAATACAAATAGTAAAGAAAATGTTTAACAAGTGCCAGGAAGCTAACATGGATCCATATATATCCCTTTTACACTATAGGACAAAACCTAAAAATAACATGTCAAGTTCAGGCGAATTACTAATTTCCCGTAAGTTGCGTACCAAGATCCCAACAATTTAAACTAATTTTGAACACAGAGTGATTAACAAATCACACTATGATAAAATTGCTAAACAAAAAAAGCAAAAGTCAGTCGAAATATACAACAAAACAAAAAAAACTTTATAGCCTGTCGAAGTTGGTGAACAAGTAATGTATAAAAAAATCACCTTCATACATCAACATGTTCTTCAAGTATTGTCGTTCATAATACAAGACAGGGCTTTATACAGAAGAAATAGAGAACACATTTCTAAAAAAAAAATTTAAATACGTATACAATAGATAATAATACCGAAATATTGAACGTTCAAATGAAGAAAGAAATCAGGTAGAAGAAAAGGATAACAAGCCCACATCATCCAAATTAGAAAACAAACAAACTATTTGTCATGAAATAGAAAAGGATGAAGACAGAAATATAAAAAATTATGAACTTATAGAAAGAGGGAGTTACGTTACAAAATAAGGGAGAAAAGTAATACCTTGGGATTGGGATACCAAATTTCATAAAAAATCAGCCGAAATCCTCATTTAAATTCATGGAGATAGAATTGAACATCTCCAAAAAATCGATTTATCGCATTTTGACCGAACAATTGGGCTTACAAAAGGTGTGTGCACTGTTTGTTCCGCACAAATTGACTGACGACCAAAAATTGCTCAGAATTCGAAGGACATCATTAAAGAAGCTTCTTTTACAAGATTGTGACTGGTGACGAAACATGGTGTTTTCAATATGATCCCGAAACGAAACGCCAGAGTGCTGAATGAAAGGCGCTGGACGACTGATTTGCTTTTACAATTCCAAGGGTATTGTCCACAAAGAATTTGTTCCAACCGGCCAAAACGTTAATGCGGTATTCTACCTTGGAGTTTTGAAGCGTTTGGTGCGACGTATTCGACGTGTTCGGCCCGAATATCGCGAAGATGGAAGTTGGGATTTGTTACACGATAATGCGCCTTCCCATCGATCGACGCTTGTGGCCGATTATTTGACCAAAAATCACATTTTAACAATCAACCACTCCCCGTATTCACCTGATATGGCACCGTGCGACTTCTACCTTTTCGGAAAAATGCATTTGCCGATGAAAGGAAAGCGTTATGCAGACGTGGAGCCCATTCAAAAGGCTTGCACCGGCATACTGGCGGCCATACCGGGCAACGAGCTAAAACACTCGCTCGACATGCTTTTGGACCGTGCAAAAAACTGTATTAAAGCAGGAGACTATTTTGAATAAAATTAATTGTTTTTGCCGATAAAACCATTTGTTCTGTCTTTTTTTTAAAGTCCTGTTTACTTTGGAACGCACCTTGTTAAAGCAACAAACTGGAAAGATGTACATATATATAATATTTCGAGTTCGACATCACCTGACCAGTTAGCTTTGTCCTGACATTTTAGGGTAGTATCCTGCGATCGATGTCTATAGTCGACAACATGATAATGTACTGTGTTGTAGAGGCTGGCCCTTCACCATTATCTCGCTCGCGATTCTTACGTATCACGTGAAAAAATTCAGAACTCAAAATATCTGAGCAGCTGTTTAACTTGGTTTCTTCAACCGCAACCTTTGAGAAGCCTTCATGGTTATCTCCTCGATCTTACTCAGGAGTCCATTCCAGTTAAATTTTATTAGTCGAGTTTATCGCGGGTGTCTAGGGGTAATCCTAGGAGTAAGGGAGTGGCGTGTAAGTGGTGGTTGTTGCAGTTGTAGAACCCGGAGAGGGGGTTGTCGCACTGTGGTGTTGTTTGGCGACGCCACTATAGGTTGTTGCGGGGGCAAACACATGGTGCGCAGGCCTGAATACGTCGGCAAATAACACCAATGGCTGATGTGAAGTTCCGAATTAAGAGTTGCCGAGTGCTTCTCGCAAGAAGATTGGAGCGGGTTGAGGGTTAAGGATTAATCAGATTGGGATTTAATCTGCCTAGTTTAGCTCCTTGAAACCGTAAGGTCCTTTGTCGGCCACTCGCGGCACAGTGCACTAATTAGGTCCAATTTGCACAGCTGTAGATGCTAGTGAGGCAATTGTATGTTAGCAACATGGGACCACATAAGGGGACCACACCCTATGAGTCTTAAGGCCCAAAGTTTGGATAGAACATTTTAGTTCAAGCCGTTTTTCTTTCCTCATCGCCTACAAACAATGGGTAGTGGCAACAAAAGTCTCCTCATATGAATCAGCTCTTACCTTACTAAAAGCAATAGAAAATAGACATAATTTCAGTAATTTAAGTGATTCCTTATATTTAGACAAAATTTTAGTAATTTAAGTGATTCCTTATATTTAAAACAGTAAACATTTATTTTGAGAAGCGTAGAGTTATGGGTACTAGTGCATGTGTACATTCATACCTCCTTGTGAAAAATTTTATTAATTTTTATGATTAAAGTCATTTCGAGAAGAAAATTTTATTATATAAAAATACAAAGATAATAAAAACTTTATTCTATAGCCTTTTCGCGTCTCATTTCCTCTTCTAAGTAAGCGTTTCTTATAGCCATATTCTCCTTGACCCAATGATGTTTCATAACCTCCACGAGTGTAATGCGTCCATTATTCGATTTTCGTAATAACTGCAATCATAAAATTTTATTTAGCTGAAACATGTAAACATCTTCACCAATTATGTGTATTGATGTTGGTGTTGAGTTTCTTTTATAGCTTTAACTACTTTTACCTCAATTTTTATTATGTACATACATATATACCTATGTACAAGTATATGTATAAGTATATAGAAGAGCACATGTAACCCGAATTTGATTTTTTGACAAGCAAAGTAAAATAACTGCTCATATTGTTCATTTGCATATTGCACGTTACAACAGACTATATTAGTTTTTTTTTACTGAACGGTTCTTTGTGTCACCTAAAACTAATCGAGATAAATATAGTTATATATATATTTCCATAAGGATGAGGAAACAAGTTGAAATCCAGTTGACTGTCTGTCCGTCCTTCCGTCTGTATGTGAATTTGATAACATGAGTCAAAATTATTTTAAGAAACTTTGTACACGTGTTCCATAGCAGGTTGTATCATTTCCACACCCAAAAAAGCCATTAAGTGAAAAGCTATGAAATGCCATAACTAAGCTTCAATTTAAGATATTTATATCAGACATACAAGTAATTGGGTACGGGGAACCGTCACCCCAACGTTATAATTTTACGTACGTATTTAGCACGCTGCGTTGATACTTCGGAAGACAGTATATTGTAAAAGTATTTTCTAATTTGTATGAGGTAACAGTTTATTGCTTTATATAATTATATCTTTCGAACGCGAAAATGGTTGTAGAACGCAAATAGAAATTACTTGTCAGATATGTAATTGGTTCATAACTTTCCTTTAAAACGGGACATTTATTGTTAAATGATCAACAGCAGTGGAACAACGTTTCGCTTAAGGGGTATAGC
The DNA here is from genome assembly GCF_042242935.1 of Bactrocera oleae. Taxonomy (NCBI): domain Eukaryota; kingdom Metazoa; phylum Arthropoda; class Insecta; order Diptera; family Tephritidae; genus Bactrocera; species Bactrocera oleae. The sequence continues at coordinate 32,489,247 of NC_091537.1, forward strand.
TGTTTAAAAGCAGCCTAGCAACCAAACTGGCTTAGGAAAAATTCTTTTAAACCTCCTTAGACGGTGTGAAATTGGTGAAATAGAACAGTAACCACGCCCGCTACCTTATAACGGTTATGGTACGAAAAAACTTTATAAGAACCGATATAAACTTGGACAATGGGCGTGGCACCACCCAACTTTAGGTAAAGCACTACATCTCAGAAAATACTCGACCAATTTCACCCAAAATCGAAATACCAGCACGCCTACTTCCCAATATATCACAAAATTATCGAGAACGAACCATACCGTTTCAAGGGTCCAGCGCGCATAGCAGTTGACCGGAATTCAGAGGAAATCTCGTTCTAATAACAGTTGTCGTTATTGTTGTTGTTATACCGATTATCTAGACCCTGTTACTGTCATCGAAATCACTAAACGGTAGGCTTAGGAAACGAGTTGTTTCGACAATTTTTATAAAGCTAACTGGGTCGGTTCCCAGAATTCACTGAGAGCACCTTCAACGCAGTACCAATTCCTATAGACGTATTCGTTGTCGAACGTCAAATCCGTGAGGTGATCGCTACCAAGTTTCGCAGCTGAAGCAGCAGTCTTAGCAAATCAGCACGACTACGGTCTATCCCTGTGATCCCCGCATAAGCGATCTCAATTTGGAGATTCGGCAACTGGTATATCAACATAGCAGACAAAATGTTTGAAGCACCTGAAGTCATGTAATCTCTCCACCAGAGTATGCAAACTTTGTACTACTGTCAAATCACTGACCTATCCGAGGGACACGACGATAACTGCGTCGAAATTCAATTCGATGGTCGTACGTCCTCAGACCCAAAGAAGGGCGCGAGCTATTTTAGCTCAAAATTCATGCTTCAAACTTCGGTGAATAAGGCAAAAATATGTATACCCGACAGTTACGTAAAATTCCAAAAGATTGCCCAGACGGTATAAATACTCTAATGTTAAAACACCTAGGCTCTCTTCACATACCTGATGTGTGGAAAATCGATAGGGTGGTCTCACCACTGAAACCTGGGAACTCTCTTTTCTCCAGTAATGAAAACATTTGAGGGCTTGCTACTTCCGACCTTCCCACACCATCTGAGCTTAGCCAATCACCAGCACGGTCTCTGTAAAGGGCACAGCATCATCACAGCACTTAGCGTTATAAACGCTCCGATAGCTCCTGGCCTCAACCAGAAACCCCCTGTGGGAGGACTGTCTTCGTAACGACGGACCTGTCAAAAACTTTTGGTCCATAGGGTAAGAAGTGTTAAGTGCATTGCGACTTAATGAATGTGTAATAGCTCGACTTTGAATTATCTTGCGGAAGTTGATCGCGTCCGAAATTTGGTCATTATATTGTTTTAATAAGTCGAAATGTTGGAGGAATGTTCTCCTGATGTTGTTGTTGTTATTGTAGCGGTTATCTAATCCTCGTTTGGGTGGTAACGTTCGGGTTGGTTGTTACCGAAGTCATCTAACGGTAGACCCAGGAAACGTAGAAAAGGTGGTTCGTTGGGCATACTAGGAGGTGGTTAGATTCATGCGGGACATATGTTTGGTATGTCGGGTCGATTCTAGATAAGTAGGAGTTAAACCACAGTATCCAGAACGAAGTTGCGCAAGGATCACCCTAGATTCTCGTGATAACTCGAGCTCTTCGTTTACAATGGGTGGGGGTTTGACTCCAAGTACGCCATTCCCTGAGAAGAAGTCAGTGTTAGGTGTTAATGGCGGTCAGTACGTTTCTGCAGTTAGTGGCGTCCGAAACCTGGTACTCTCTTGATATTCCTCGGAGGCGGCTTCACTTCAAGCAGACGACTGCAAGGATGGTTTGTGCGAAAACAGAAATTGCTTGGGGAGAAGCTAGCTATGTTCTTTAGCCGGCAGCGTACGGGTCTCGCTGTACAAGTGTTCGACGGGAGACATCAAGAGGTATCCCATGATAGTCCGGAGTGCAGTGTTCTAACACGTCTGAAGCTTCTTCGTCTGCGTTTAACTACATCCAAACGACGATATCGGTGCGGCGTAATTTATGACCGGCTGGCCAATTATCTTTTATGTTGCCAACAATGTCTTTTCCCCAGAGCTGCTGGCTAGCGACTTGAGGGTCGCTTGTATGAGAAGTGAAGGAATAAAGTCTGTCGAATGTTACATCTAAAATCTTAGGAATATTGACAGTCGCAATTTTAAAGCCCATCGACTGTAATGTTAAAATCCAGTCTGTACACCTTCGTTCAGTCCGTGAATTTGATCACTATGGATTTACTGGGAGAGAGTGTCAAGCTTCTTGCAGAGAAAAGCGAGAGAGGTCAAGTCCCACTCTTAATTTGAAGTTTTGACCTCGAAACAGTACGGATGATTGCTGACCGCTTAGGTAGTTTATAGTCCATCTATTCAGCCATGAAGGCAGCGTGGCGTCAAGTAGCGTTGTGTGATTGAATGTGCAGAAGGCTTTTGACAAGTCCAACGGGGAAAAGAGGAGGATAAAACTCCTTATTGTTGACGGGTTACTCAGGTTTCAGTATTGGGACCACTCTTCCGACTTTCCACACACAGCGACGGGTTAAGGACCTTAGTTAGGAAGCTTACTACTCGTTTAGCTTAGGTGTTTTAGCATAAACATGTTTATTCCATCTGGGCCAATGGATTTGGGTGATTAAGCCTTGTTGATGACACTCCGAACCTCCTCACCGGTGAAAATAAATGACGCGCAGTGTTTTGGCATTTTGCGAAGCCGGCTGGAAACAAATCGTTTGACCTTGTCTGTCGAAGGGTGCTGTGGGAATTGCCCGCTAAAATAGCTCCCGCACTTCTTCCGGTCCGAGGAGGCATGGTCATCGAATCGGATTTGACAAGATCTTGACAGTAGTTCAAAGCTTACTCACACCGGTGGAGAGGTTCCAAGACTACAGGTGCTCTAGCCATTTTGTCCGCTTATGCTGATTACCCATTTGCCGAATCTTCAAATTGAAATCTCTTATGCGGGAATCGCAGGGATGGGCAAGGTGTCTCCAGGCTGTTTCTGCTCGGGTGTTTTCGCAGAAGCAGTAATCTGCTTGAAGCAGAGCCGCCTTCTGTAAACATCGGGAGATTCCCATGACAGCCGGTTCTACGTTACCGGAATTGACCCGATTTCAGCGCTCTGGTTCCATTTGAATCGATGAGTTTTAGGTTAAAATTGTATTCGCTGGAGCTACTCCTAGCAGCAGGGTCCCCATTCTCCTGACCCGTGTTGACATTGAGTCCAACCCAGGCCCTGAGAAATTTTTCTACTGCGTTTGTGCCAAGAGACTCCATCCAAACTCCACCTTGCTTAGGTGTAACACGTGCAATGAATGGAACCATCTTAAGATCTTTTCAGGACTTAAGACCCTCAGTGAGTGGACCACGAGGTATGTAGCCCCATGCTGCCAATGAATTATTGCCAGACCAGCCTCAATCTTGTTGTTGTTGTTGTTGTAGCGGCAGAATTCTGCCGAGCTGACAGTCCTTGGCCGGAATAAACCCGGGTCCGTTCCGGTAACGTAGACCCGACTGTCGTGGGAACGGACTACTGGTTCCTCACACAGTCTGCTCCGTGTGTCAGACCACCATACGACGGAACGTCACATCAGTCAAGGGCAATTCTTGTACTGGCTGGTGTCACTTCCCTACGTGTTGCGCCTTGGGCACTGCGCGTCAGTGTATTGTATCGTGAGCCTCATGCCGCAGGAGTCTACCTCCCCCACAGGGGAGTCGCCAAACTGTGTGTAAGTGTTAGTGTGAGTAAGATTTGGACTACTGTCAAGGCCTTGTCAAAGCCGAAGAGACAGAACGACCAGGTCGGATCCGAAGAAGTGCACGAGCTATTTTAGCCGGCAATTCGCATTGCACACTTCGACAAGCCAGACCAAAGGATGTGTTACCTGACGGCTGCGCGAAATGCCAAAAGACCGCACGCCACTTACTTTCACCGATGGAAAGGTTCGGTGTCATTATTAAGGCAAAATCATCCAAATCCATTGACCCTGATGGAATTAACATGCTGATACTAAAGCATCTAGGCTCGACGGGGGTAAGTTTTCTAACTAAGGTCCTCAACCTGTCGCTCACCACTCTTCAAATACCCGATATGTGGAAAGTCGGAAGAATTTTTCCACTACTGAAACCTGAGAAACCCTTCAGCAAAGGGGAGCCTTATCGTCCGATAACTCTCCTTTCCCCAATATTGGGGTACTTTCCGTCATAAATCCCCAGGTAGTTGCTTGAAAACATTGAACAATCCACTCTCCCTCCAGGGTTAAAGAGTTGGACTATGAACGACTAGAGCGGTTGGCATTCATCCGTACTGTTCCGAGGTCAAAAATCTAAACTAAGAAGAATTAAATAGGGGGTTTCGCAGGGTGGAGTCCTCTCCCCGTTACTGTTTAATTTCTACATATCGAGACTCCCCAACCACGATAGGGAATTTCCATCACCTCGTACGCTGATCATTGCACGTCGGGCAATGAAATCCATGGAATGTGCTCAAAAGTAAAGGACTATCTCTCCAATCTTTCTCGCTTCTTTTCTGCAAGGAACCTAACACTCTCCCGCTCATAATCCATAGCGAATATACAGTCGATGACATTGTAATTCCAACGGTCAATAACCCTAAGATTTTAGGTGAAACATCTAATAGCCATTGCTCCTTCGCTTCTCACACGACCGAGATAACTGCCAAAGTACACAGCCGCAACAAAATCCTCAATTTACTTGCCAGCAGTTAATGGAGAAAATACAAAGAAACATTGTTGGTAACATACAAGACCATCGGCCGGCCGGTCTTAAATTACGCTCCACCGATATGGTCGCTTGGATGTACTGCAACGCAGACGAAGAAACTTCAGACATGTCTGAACACTGCACGGACTATCACGGCATACCTCTTCGGTTAAGCAACACAATGAACTCCTCTCCAAGCAATTTTCGTAAAAACCACCCTTGCAGTTGTCTCCTTGAAGCGCAACCACATTCTAGGAACATCAAGAGGTCTTTCCTTGACCAGACGAAGAGCTTGAGTTACCACGAGAATTTAGAGTGACCCTTGACTGGATACCAAATTTATGTCCAGCATGCAACGAGTCTTCCGCACTAACCCGTCGAAACAGCACGTTTCCTGAGCCTGCCGTTAGGGGCCTTCGATGACAATCAATCTGAAGCAGGGATTAGATAACCGCTACAACTAAAATGAAGAAATAGCTGTACGTGATGGAAATTTTTGATTAAATACACCCGCACATCAGTCGCAAATTTTTCCTTCAGATTTGTTGAGTAGTGTTATCTATCTACCCATGCGTATAATATAAGGCTTTACACAATGATAAAATGAGATTATGTTCTTTTACAATAGCTTTTTATAACAAAACAATGGATAACCAACTTATGTATACAATAGAAACAGTGTTTATATTTAATTATAATTTCTTACCTTAGATATTAGATCTTTTGCTCCAGGACTCATATGCGAAGGATAATAAACTTCCAAACGTCTAATTTTTTCGTAAGTTTTTTCATTATCGTTCGACTCAAAAGGCGCACAGCCTACTAAAAACTCATAACATAATATTCCTAAACACCAATGATCAACAGAATGATCATATATGTGACCATCTACCATTTCTGGAGGTAAATAATCCAAGGTGCCGCATAATGTTTTACGCCTGTTAATAAGATATAAATACGACCTTAGCTATAATAAAATTGCTGATGAAAACTTACTTATTGGATATAGTGTGTGCCGACCAACCAAAATCGGCTAGTTTGACATCGTCTGATGATGTTAACAAAATATTTTCTGGTTTCAAGTCACGATGTATAACATTATTTAAATGACAATACTCAAGCGCATCGGCTACCTGGTAAGTGTATTTAGCTGCTCGTGGCTCTTCAAAACGACGCTGTGGCGAATTGCGTAGATGTTTATACAATTCACCTTCAGAAGCGATTTCAAGAGCAAGATATATTCGGCTGTCATCATGAAACCAAGTCAGTAATCTCAGTATATTTGGGTGTCTATTGGAACATATTAATTAAATACAAATAAAATAACAATAATGTATATGCTTACTTGAGTCGTGTTTGTATTTCAATTTCACGAAGAACTTGTCGTTGAACATTTCCCTTTTCTAGCTCAGCTTTAAACATTACCTTCATAGCTACTATAAAGTTTGATGTTCGTTCTCGAGCTAAATATACGCGACCAAACTTTCCACGCCCTAAGGGAGCACCCATTTCAAAGTCTCGTGTACTCCATTGATAACTGTATTACATTTATTAATAATAATAGGGTAACCAGACAAGAATTAGTTCACTTACGGCTGTCCATATGCAGAATGTTGCATCATTTTTAGCGACATTGACTGAATGTGTTGTTGGTACTCTTCTGGTACATTTTTTATCAATTTTACCAACTCGGTGCGATTTGGTGCTTTCTTTTGGAATTTGTGCATTTCAAAATACATACGGTTATGAGAACACTTTGTGATATAGAATGCTCAATGCAAGGCAATTATCTTCAAATATTTCAAATGAATGCAATCCTCAACATGCATTAGGAGTAATGCCAAGTTTTAGATAAAGAATACTGCCATATTTAATTAATCTGAGCTCACATTAGGCAAATCGTGTACATCCATGATTACACTATAAGTCTGTTTCTTAACTGCTAACTATCACTAGTTATAAAAATGTATGCTGGAAAAGTGTTCTTTACGCCGCATCTCCACAGACAATGTACATTACTAACCTTGTGTCAAATACATTGCCATTGAGGTTGGCAATATTCTTGTGTGCGTTTTCGAGCTGATATAGTGCATATTTGAGTTCTTGAACCATATAAAAAGGTTGACAAAATTGTGTGGAGGATGAAAAAAGTAGAAATCTACTTTTTCTACGGATGTATAATATGGAAAAATAAGATTTTATGTTTTAAGATTTAAATAATTGTTGCATAAAGTTTATTTTCCAATTCAATAGTTAAATATGAGCAATGATACTTACATATGCTAACAGTTATCATTAAAATATTGTAACGGATTTCTAGATAAATCGTCTACCTGTAACTCACTCTTGAGTTCCATCACTGGATTGTTAAATAAAAGTCCCAATTTAATGGCTACACACTTATCTTTATTTCTAATTCCAACAACTTAACACTTATTGCCCGTTATTCGAGCTTACAACTTCTTGCTTATGTCTCAATTGTTCTTATCACGACAACACTCTAACTAGAACTGTGTTTGCTGCACAATCCGGCAGCCCTTATATGCTTCTGGCAGTTTATCGTTGATTCGATTTTGTTCTATCATCAGTGTTCGTCACACTGCCCTCCACCTAAGTCTGATCGTCCCGATTAGACATATTTGCGATACCAAACACAAAGCTTTTATGTCTCCCATCTCGTCTTCTAGGCTGGTGCTGACATCGTAAGCCGTCCTTCTCTTCTTGGAGTTAATTCCATCCGTTTTTCGAATACTCAGTTTCTGGTACATCCCTTGACTTAAAGCTGACTCGAGATTCCATTCTTGATCTAAACGTAACTCGATTGGAACACCGAATCTCGTTACCCACTTGTTGATTAATGCTTCCGCCTCTGGTTCAGTCTCTCAGTTAGGAATTGTGTATATTTGTGGCCATTCGTTGAAATGGTCCTTGACTACCAAAACATGACTCTTTCCTCATTTATTGGTAGGGAATGGACCATCTTCATACATTTTTTTTTCTCAACTGGCGCACGCGAATTGTGCTGTTTCATCTGCCCATGACTCCTGGACCTTGATCCTTTAGCTACAATGTTCTCAGCATATTTCGCAATCCTTTATATAGCTGATTGACAACCATTCCAATTAAACCTTTGCTTCAAATTCTCCAAGGATTTCATGTCTCTCAAGTGCCCTCCTCTTGGACATTTGTACTGCACGTTAAGAACATCAGGAATTTCAACCCTTAAAAACAACCATAAGTACTCGGAAGGTTTGCCCATTTTCACTTTTCCATACTCGATGCAAGCAGGCATACACTAACTTTAAACTGCTCCGTTCTGCCCAATATGATTTTGTGACTGGCCTTCCTGTAGTTATTTCTCTAATCGTTGTACATTGGTTCAACTCCACTTCATGTAATGCACCTTCCAATTCTGGATCTTCTTGCAAAGAGTCATCCGTTTCAGGTTCAATTTTATGCTGATCTTCCACCTGTGATGGTATACACGCTTCCTGCTCTTCCAACTGTAAGGAACTTGTGCTGGTATCCAAGCTTCTTGCTCTTTTAAATGTGAGGAACCTTTTACTGGTTCACACGCTTTCTCCTTTTCCAACTTTGAGAACACCTGCCCTGACATACGCAGCTCCAGCTCTTTCGACTGTGAGGACCCTTGTACTGGTACACACGCTTCCTCTTCTTCCGACGTGAGGACACCTGCGCTGGCATGCGCCCGTTCAGTTCTTCCGACTGCGAACACACTTGTGCTGGTATACAAGCTTCTTGCTCTTCATCCTGTGAAGATCCTGGTTCCCATGCTTCCTCCTCTTCCAACTGTGAGGATACCTGCGCTGACATATGCACGTCGAGCTCTTTCGGTGCTGACAACTGTGCTGAAAAAATCTCAAAGAAGGATTCCAACGCAGTATAAATAACCTCTACTGAACATTCTGGACGTTTTTGCAAAGAGTCATCCGTTTTAAGTTTAATTTTATCCTGCTCTTCCACCTGTGAGGACACCTGTGCCGGTATACACGCTTCTTGCTCTTCCAACAGTAAGGACGCTTGTACTGGTATACAAGCTTCTTGCTCTTCTGACTGTGAGGACCCATTTACTGGTTCACATGCTTCCTCCTCTTCCAACTGCGAGGACACCTGCGCTGACATACGCACCTCCAGCTCTTTCGACTGTGAGGACCCTTGTACTGGTACACACGCTTCCTTCTCTTCCGACTGCGAGGACACTTGGGCTGGTATACAAGCTTCTTGCTCTGCATACTGTGAAGACCCTGGTTCACACGCTTCCTCCACTTCCAACTGTGAGGATACCTGCGCTGACATATGCACGTCCAGCTCTTTCAATGCTGACAACTGTGCTGAAAAATCCTCAAAGAACGATTCCAACGCAGCACAAATAACCTCTACTGAATATTGAGTCACTTCCTTCTCTTGTTTCTTTGTTGTCTCTTCCTCTAATTCCGATTAAAAGACATATTCCTCAAAATTAATGTTCTTTACTTCCATGGCTCTTCTTAACCGCGACTGTAGTTTGGACTTTACTCTTTTTGTTGCCAAGCCACGTTTTTGCAGCTCCTTTTTGAGTTGTGGAATCTTCAGAGTTAAACTTGGCCATTTTCGAACTATTCTCTCTTTGGGAATTTATTTGACAATCCCACTTCTGACACCAATTGTAACGGATTTCTCGATAATTCGTCTACCTGTAACTCACTCTTGAGTTCGATCACTGGACTGTTAAATAAAAGTCCCAATTTAATGGCTACACACTTATCTTTATTTCTAATTTCAACAACTTAACACTTATTGCTCGTTATTCGAGCTTACAACTTCTTGCTTATGTCTCAATTGTTCATTTCACGACAACACTCTAATTAGAACTGTATTTGCTGCACAATCCGGTAGCACTTATATAGTAAATCTGTAACAAAACATTGCTTCTAGAACATTCTGGCAACTACGAATTCGCTAACTAGTTGCTTCTGGCAGTTTATCGTTGATTCGATTTTGTTCTATCATATTTGGTTAAAATTAATGTGTTGATTACATATAACTTTGCTAAGAATAAATGTATTTAGACATCAATTGCGAAACAATAGCAATATGTAGTCTATTGCTAGCAATTCAGATTTTTAGCTCCTCGAGAGCCCCTATATAGAGCTGCAAAACAATCGATGGGACTGTTGTTGTTGTAACCGTTATCTAGTCCCCGCTTGGAAGATAAGTGATAGTTTGGTTGTCGTCGAGGTCATCGAACGGGAGGCCCTAGACACCGGCTGTTTCGACGGGGTCGGACCATAGGGAAAAGGGTGTTAGATGAGTTGGGTTTGTTGGGCATGCAAAGAGGTGGTTAGTACTAATTGCACGCAGGACAGATGTTTGGAATTTCAGGGTCTATTCTGGATAAGTAGGAGTTTAACCTGCTACAATATCCAGAACGAAGTTACGCGAGGGTCCCTCTGGTTTCGCAAGGCAACTCGAGCTCTACATCTGCTATGGGTGGTGGTTTGACTCCTAGTACGCCATTCACTGAGAGGGAGTCGATGAAGGTGTTAATGGCTCCACTGTTAATAGCGGTCAGTGCTTGTCTGTAGTTCGTTGCGTCCGAAGTCCGGTAGGCGTACTGTCTGATGTTGTCGACGTAATCAAGGAATGACCTCTTGATGTTCCTAGGAGGCGGTTCCGTTTCAAGCAGACGACTGCCGGGATGATTTCTACGAAAACACAGAATTTCTAAGAAAACACACGCAGAAACTGCTTGGAGAGGAGCTCGTTATGTTCCTCAACCAGAAGCATAAGGGACTCACTGTGCAGGTGTTCTATTGGGGACATCAAGAGGCATCATGTGATAGTCCGGGATGCAATATTCTGACAAGTCTGAAGCTTCTTCGTCTGCGTTGCACTACATCCAGGCGACCATATTGGTGATGCATAGTTTAGGACCAGGCGGCCGATTGCCTTGTATGTTGCCAACAACGTTTTTTTGTCTTTTCCCCAAGAGCTCCCGGCAAGCGATTTGAGAATTTGGTGCGGCTCTGTACTTTGGAAGTTATCGCGGTCGTGTGAGGAGTGAAGAAGCACAGACCGTCCAATGTTACGTCTAAAATTTTAGGGTTAATAACCGTCGGAATTTTTGTGCCTTCGACTGAGATGTTCGGGTCCAGTCTGTATTCCTTCGTCCAGTTTGTGAATAAAGTCGCTGTGGATTTAGTGATTAGAGTAGAGAGTGTCAGACTCCTTGCAGAGAAGAAGCGAGAAAGGTCAGAGAGATAGCTCTTTACTTTTGAGCACATACCATCGATTCCATCCATTCATCGGTTGTTTTATTTTCGTCTCACTTTCGATAGTTTATTTTATATTATTATTTTTATTTATTAGTATAAAAAATACTTTACATTACGTTAGATTATTATTCCTTTAACTTCTTATAAAATCAATACATTTTTGCTTATACTTAATTCACAGTAGTTTCTTAATTAATATTTTCGTGATTCTCCTACATATCCCATCTTATCAGTTAAATATTTTTGTGCATTTTGATTTTTAGCTTTGTGGACCAACATAAGAGTACTTAGTTCAAGTCGGTCTCTGATGTTAAGTCATTTTAAAGTTTAGCTTTTTTTAATCGATGTAATTTACTACAATGCAATATAAGTCTCATTCCCTTGCTTTGTAATTTTTGGAGGCTTTCCATCTGAGTTTAGTTGTAGCATGTATATGTAATAGTGGAGCAATATACAGAATGGGGTTTGATAATAACGTTATATATATATATTACTGTCATTATACCAATTTTGTTGCGAATTCTTTTAAAATATGCTAAAATATTTCCAATCTTTCTACACATTTATTCAAAGTTATCATATAATTATAATTCCCTATCTATAATTACTTCAAGATATTTAAAATTTTTAGTTTTTCCTATGGTTTTATTGTTTAGGGTCGGCTTTAGTATACCGTCCCAGGCTTTCGGGGATAAAATGTGTATGGGCTCACAGAGGAGATTTTCCAGATCAAGAATATATATCTATATATATAGCCGCGGGAAACTTATAGTTTTCGAGATATTTACGTTTGGAGTTGAAAATTTCTACTATTTAAAGTACGTAATTTTTCGATTTAAAATGAAATATACAATATATAAGTCGAAATAATCACCCTAAACAGAAACCAAAATGAATATATAAACCCAGGTACCAGCCATCTATATTCATTAACAAATTCATGACAAAACAATCTTCTTCTATTTATTTCAACAAAAACAAAGATATAAATTAATAGTCGGGTACAATTCATGAACACCATAATAATAGTCCAAACAATGCACTAATTAGTAAATAATATTTACCAACTATTCTAAATTACTCACAACGATATACATATCAAATGTAAATTTATTTTTTAGAAATTTTAAGAATCGAAAAATATGTAAACCATTAAAAGTGAACATCGAAAATGTGCGAATTCGAAAGTTCAATTACACCACGTAAAAAAGGTACCTTCCCCTCATGATAATCGAACTCAACAAACTACACCACTTTAACAAGGAACCAAGTAAATTATCACCACCTTATAAAGGAACAGCTAATATATGTATGCGCAGATGTTCTTTGGCATTCGTGTTAGGGAAAATTACAATAACAAAAAAAATAATAGATCGTGAAGAACATTTATATAATGAGGAAAAACTTAAAATTAAATTAAAATATATTTAATACAAAAGGTGTATAAAAATTAAAAAAGGAATAAAACTACATCTGTGCTAGGAAGTGAGCTCAGCCAAATATTTGATGTGAATTTGCAAAAACGAGCTGTGCTAAACAAGCAGCACCACAGACAATAATTAAAAAGTGATGTCTAATTGGTGAACTCAAACAGCTATTGCCGTTTACTAGTTTCAACAGAGAACGTATATCATAGAGAAGGTTCAATTGCGGACCAGCGTGTGAATTGTCAAAACCTAACAAGATTTTAATAGTGGATTTCACCACTTTTGGCTCGGAAGGAGAAATTTTAACAGTGGCGCGTAAACAGAGCTGAGCATTGTATGAAAATTATGCTCAGAGACTTGCTTTGTTATTACAGCTGCATGTTAGCCTTTTGGCTTATATTCTTATACGATTATATGCAAACATATTTATTGATATGAATATCATTTTGCGAATTTTTATGAATGCATGCAAAACTGATAAGATCTTTTAAATTATGAAATTTCGAAATAATATTTATAGTCAATTTGGGCATTTAATAATTTTATTTAGTTTTTACCTAATATACATTCCTAATAAATATTTAATATTATAATAATAGAGATTAAATTTATTACAATATATGTATGTATGTACATCTTTTATCATATAATATTAATCTTATATAGTCATATGTATGTACGTATGTATTTGAATGTACGCATTCAGAAAGTCAAATCATGATTTTATCACTTATCAATACACTATATGTGCGCGCATTGATTTATATGTACACGCATATATCTACATAAAATTGCCGAACAAATAATGCATACACAAACCAACCTACATATGTGTGTGCGTACACATGTAAATATGTCACCCGCAAAAACTACAAACATTGTTCTACAAAAACAACAATCGTCACAAGTCAATATGTCAGCCAAATAGGCGAAGCCCAAATTTATAGTAAATTACACAACAACAACATTTTCATTCATGAACGCAGGCGTACTTTCAACAAGCAACCTCGCTTCATTCATGAAAACAGATACCCTCACATCCCCCCGAGCATGCGTTTGCCAACAAGCTTCTTTTCGCGACGATGGCAAAAGCTAAAAATCATAAATTGAACAAATTTCTGATATCCCCTCTGGAAGGGAAAAGTTGCAACCACGCAAGCCCACAAAACACAGAAAAAATTGACAAAACTGGCAACAAAGCTTTTGTCGATTTAAAATATTTTACAATTTTAAAATATTTTTCCGTGTCTCACAAAAATCTGCGTCAATATGTATGCATGCTCATATATAAACAAACATATTTACGATGATTTGCGGGCAAAGCGGCAAGGAAAGCGGTGACAATCGGCGGCAGTTCGTTAATATTTTTTCGGCACAGCTCGGATTTTCTACCAACAACACAATGTTGTGACGCTTTGTCGTCGCGTCAGTCCTTCGACACAGTGACTCTTTGACAAGAAAACAAAAAACGTGAGCTTCGGCCATTGGTTGTCCGTGGCAACGGAGATTTCGCATGAAACAATGAGTGTACATATTTACATACATACGTTGCATATAGACAAATTAACAATTATAATGGGTACTTTCATATTTGTTTACATGCAAACATAATTATACATATAATATATATTTGAATAAGAATATTTGGGACCGATTCGTCTCTTCTTCTCGGGTTATGTCAAGCAAGAGGTGTACAAAATCAAACCCAGAAATCTGACTGAACTGGAGCAGTCCATTAAATAGATAGATGATGCAATCCCGAATTAGCATATGCGTGGTTGAGCATGGAGGAATAATTAATTGTTTAAATAAAATAAAATTTTCTATACAATAAAAAAAAAATGTATGTAATGCATTGACTAAAAAGAAACTTATTACGGTTAATTTTTGTAGCACGATTCGTGAGACGCCCTGTATATGCAGAATATCTTAAAATTATATGCAAAGTCGTTTGCGCATTGTAAATATACGAATCTGTAAGCGTACATTTCTTAACATTGAATTTAGCATTATTTTTCTCATTTAACATTCAAAATGCTCAATTCTACTATTTTGCGCTCCGCAGGGGTAAAATTCTGGTGAAATCCGCTTATAATTTGTTTGAGGTGAGATCCTCTTAAGTTGGCGAGTAACCCTCTGTCAAGAGGAACATTTTGACAATCGGCACACCGTGAACCTTCTCTATGATATACGTTCTCTGGTTTCAAATAATCAATTTGTGTGTGAATATTCCCGAAATTGCCTTTCCTCCATTCGCATGTGTAAATATATTTGCATATATGTATGTATATAGATGTACTCTCACAAAAAAATTCGCAGACGCACCATCATCGACCAATAAGATTCGAGCAAATTCGCACCATATTTGCGATCGTTTATAACTATGTACTGCGCTCTTTTTTCTGTGCGCCTGGTCAAGCAAATTTGTTTTTCATATGGAATTCCTACCGCAAATGCGCGAAAACGAAGTTGAAGAATCAGCAAAATTTCAATTTATAATTTGTATCACTGAAAATCCTACCACACAAGCTGCTTCCTCACAACATTTGCTAAAAATCAAAAATTGAAGCACTGCAAAAACGACAAACCCGACAACATAGCCGACTGACATTGTGGCAAAATTGTCGATTCAAACAAATTTTTATCAACTCCGCCACGATGTGCAAAATTCGACGTCAATATGTATGCGAGCTCGTAAGTATGTATGTCGGCAAAGTTGTCATTTGGATTTTTTCAACATTTTGTCAGAACTAAATTTATTGCTCCGCACCGTCTTCGCGCGAACTCGCCATTACTTCCATTGCGTGCCATCATGAACAGAGGTGTTTAAACGGAGGATTTATATTATATTATTGTATTAATAATTTGTATAGATCTCTCTGATATCTTAGGGCTTATTTAAATAATATTATAATATTTATGTAAAAATATAAATACACATAAATTCAAACTTATTTAAACGTTTTTAAAATAAATTCGATTAATAAAAATATATCTGAAATAATTATGAGGCAGTGCGCCCCTGACCCTCCTTGCCTGCGATCGTGCTTCACGTAAAAAGCAAAAAGTGTAGACAAAAGCCATTGTGCGGGGCAAGAAGAAGCACACATCAGCGTACGAGTGTTTAAGAATGTATGTGTGATTGTCACAATTGTATAAATACGCATAAATAAGGGAATATGCAATAAATCTATACATGAACATATTTTCCTAAATAATTTAAATTATCTCAGGAAGTAAAATATACTATTAAAGTAATTGAATTGAGATTAGCTAAAATGTCAAATAATAAAATTAAAGAAAAATAAAATTTATGTTTCATGAGTTTCAGGATCCGAACGTAAATGCTCGTATTCGGATTGACCTTACCTGCTTCACGCTTACGACCTGAGCCACCGCAGAAGTGAAACCGTGGCCGCTTAGCCATTGTTTTATTGTTATCCTTTGCCTATTAGATATTGTTCATGCAACTCACAAATATGTGTTAAAGAGCTTATCTATTATTTACTTATTTTGTTGTAAATTCTGGGGCTTAATCCCCTTATATAATTTGAAAGATTATTTTAAATTACACAAATTATGATTTTTGGGTAATATGCAAGTGTAAATCAGCATGTGCATAATTCATTTAACAACATTCTTTGTGTCTATTTATTGCCTTTTCCCCGTTTCGATCACTGCGTGTTGTATTTCAAACGAGTCGAAGTTGTATTTTTCGATGTTACCTCTTGTGAAAATCTCAATATAGTACTTTTTAACATTTGCGCCTTCTCTATTTATTAACATTCTCTGCCCGTACCGAGGTGAATTTAGTAGTAGAAAACAAGTTGGCAACCCGTACAAAGTGTGACAATTTTGCGCGTGTATTAGCGAAAATCTTAAAATTGGCTCCATGTAGATGTATACAATGTTTTTAAACAACTACTGACTAAATATTGTGGCGAACATGGATGATATAAGAAAATCGAGCCGACGAAAAATTGCCAGAAGCAACTAAATAGCGAATTCGTAGTTGCCAGAATGTTCGATAGGCGAAGTTTTGTTAAAGATCTACTATATAAGGGCTGCCGTATTGTGCAGCACACACAGTTCTAGTTAGAGTGTTACCTTAGAGCAATTGAGACATAAGCAAGAAGTGATAAGCTCGCATAACGAGCAATAAGTGTTAAGTTGTTGGAATTAGAAATAAAGATAAGTGTAGTGTGTGCAGTTTATCGTTGATTCGATTTTGTTCTATCATATTTGGTTAAAATTAATGTGTTGATTACATATAACTTTGCTAAGAATAAATGTATTTAGACATCAATTGCGAAACAATAGCAATATGTAGTCTATTGCTAGCAATTCAGATTTTTAGCTCCTCGAGAGCCCCTATATAGAGCTGCAAAACAATCGATGGGACTGTTGTTGTTGTAACCGTTATCTAGTCCCCGCTTGGAACATAAGTGATAGTTTGGTTGTCGTTGAGGTCATCGAACGGGAGGCCCAAGAAACCGGCTGTTTCGACGGGGTCGGACCATAGGGGAAAGGGTGTTAGATGAGTTGGGTTTGTTGGGCATGCAAAGAGGTGGTTAGTACTAATTGCACGCAGGACAGATGTTTGGAATTTCAGGGTCTATTCTGGATAAGTAGGAGTTTAACCTGCTACAATATCCAGAACAAAGTTACGCGAGGGTCCCTCTGGTTTCGCAAGGCAACTCGAGCTCTACATCTGCTATGGGTGGTGGTTTGACTCCTAGTACGCCATTCACTGAGAGGGAGTCGATGAAGGTGTTAATGGCTCCACTGTTAATGGCGGTCAGTGCTTGTCTGTAGTTCGTTGCGTCCGAAGTCCGGTAGGCGTACTGTCTGATGTTGTCGACGTAATCAAGGAATGACCTCTTGATGTTCCTAGGAGGCGGTTCCGTTTCAAGCAGACGACTGCCGGGATGATTTCTACGAAAACACAGAATTTCTAAGAAAACACACGCAGAAACTGCTTGGAGAGGAGCTCGTTATGTTCCTCAACCGGAAGCATAAGGGACTCACTGTGCAGGTGTTCTATTGGGGACATCAAGAGGCATCATGTGATAGTCCGGGATGCAATATTCTGACAAGTCTGAAGCTTCTTCGTCTGCGTTGCACTACATCCAGGCGACCATATTGGTGATGCATAGTTTAGGACCAGGCGGCCGATTGCCTTGTATGTTGCCAACAACGTTTTTTTGTCTTTTCCCCAAGAGCTCCCGGCAAGCGATTTGAGAATTTGGTGCGACTCTGTACTTTGGAAGTTATCGCGGTCGTGTGAGGAGTGAAGAAGCACAGACCGTCCAATGTTACGTCTAAAATTTTAGGGTTATTAACCGTCGGAATTTTTGTGCCTTCGACTGAGATGTTCGGGTCCAGTCTGTATTCCTTCGTCCAGTTTGTGAATATAGTCGCTGTGGATTTAGTGATTAGAGTAGAGAGTGTCAGACTCCTTGCAGAGAAGAAGCGAGAAAGGTCAGAGAGGTAGCTCTTTACTTTTGAGCACATACCATCGATTCCATCCATCCATCGGTTGTTTTATTTTCGTCTCACTTTCGATAGTTTATTTTATATTATTATTTTTATTTATTAGTATAAAAAATACTTTACATTACGTTAGATTATTATTCCTCTAACTTCTTATAAAATCAATACATTTTTGCTTATACTTAATTCACAGTAGTTTCTTAATTAATATTTTCGTGATTCTCCTACATATCCCATCTTATCAGTTAAATATTTTTGTGCATTTTGATTTTTAGCTTTGTGGACCAACATAAGAGTACTTAGTTCAAGTCGGTCTCTGATGTTAAGTCATTTTAAAGTTTAGCTTTTTTTAATCGATGTAATTTACTACAATGCAATATAAGTCTCATTCCCTTGCTTTGTAATTTTTGGAGGCTTTCCATCTGAGTTTAGTTGTAGCATGTATATGTAATAGTGGAGCAATATACAGAATGGGGTTTGATAATAACGTTATATATATATATTACTGTCATTATACCAATTTTGTTGCGAATTCTTTTAAAATATGCTAAAATATTTCCAATCTTTCTACACATTTATTCAAAGTTATCATATAATTATAATTCCCTATCTATAATTACTTCAAGATATTTAAAATTTTTAGTTTTTCCTATGGTTTTGTTGTTTAGGGTCGGCTTTAGTATACCGTCCCAGGCTTTCGGGGATAAAATGTGTATGGGCTCACAGAGGAGATTTTCCAGATCAAGAATATATATCTATATATATAGCCGCGGGAAACTTATAGTTTTCGAGATATTTACGTTTGGAGTTGAAAATTTCTACTATTTAAAGTACGTAATTTTTCGATTTAAAATGAAATATACACTTATATTTTTCACTTCTATGTCCACTAACACTTCACTAATTCGTATTTAGAAATTCTTGTTATATTATATGACGCAAAAATAGCTTTATTTCAATATTTAAATCATTCTTCAATTTTATTAATTTTACTTTTCATAACAAATATAACTGGAAAAATGTATATATATATATACAATCAGGTACACTAAATGGATAGTAATTACATTAACAATATAAGTCTAAATAAAAATCACCCTAAACAGAAACCAAAATGAATATATAAACCCAGGTACCAGCCAATTATATTCATTAACAAATTCATGACAAAACAATCTTCTTCTATTTATTTCAACAAAAACAAAGATATAAATTAATAGTCGGGTACAATTCATGAACACCATAATAATAGTCCAAACAATGCACTAATTAGTAAATAATATTTACCAACTATTCTAAATTACTCACAACGATATACGTATCAAATGTAAATTTAATTTTTAGGAATTTTAATAATCGAAAAATATGCAAACCACTAAAAGTGAACATCGAAAATGTGCGAATTCGAAAGTTCAATTACACCACGTAAAAAAGGTACCTTCCCCTCATGATAATCGAACTCAACAAACTACACCACTTTAACAAGGAACCAAGTAAATTATCACCACCTTATAAAGGAACAGCTAATATATGTATGCGCAGATGTTCTTTGGCATTCGTGTTAGGGAAAATTACAATAACAAAAAAAATAATAGATCGTGAAGAACATTTATATAATGAGGAAAAACTTAAAATTAAATTAAAATATATTTAATACAAAAGGTGTATAAAAATTAAAAAAGGAATAAAACTACATCTGTGCTAGGAAGTGAGCTCAGCCAAATATTTGATGTGAATTTGCAAAAACGAGCTGTGCTAAACAAGCAGAACCACAGACAATAATTAAAAAGTGATGTCTAATTGGTGAACTCAAACAGCTATTGCCGTTTACTAGTTTCAACAGAGAACGTATATCATAGAGAAGGTTCAATTGCGGACCAGCGTGTGAATTGTCAAAACCTAACAAGATTTTAATAGTGGATTTCACCACTTTTGGCTCGGAAGGAAAAATTTTAACAGTGGCGCGTAAACAGAGCTGAGCATTGTATGAAAATTATGCTCAGAGACTTGCTTTGTTATTACAGCTGCATGTTAGCCTTTTGGCTTATATTCTTATACGCTTATATGCAAACATATTTATTGATATGAATATCATTTTGCGAATTTTTATGAATGCATGCAAAACTGATAAGATCTTTTAAATTATGAAATTTCGAAATAATATTTATAGTCAATTTGGGCATTTAATAATTTTATTTAGTTTTTACCTAATATACATTCCTAATAAATATTTAATATTATAATAATAGAGATTAAATTTATTACAATATATGTATGTATGTACATCTTTTATCATATAATATTAATCTTATATAGTCATATGTATGTACGTATGTATTTGAATGTACGCATTCAGAAAGTCAAATCATGATTTTATCACTTATCAATACAC
Organism: Bactrocera oleae; assembly: GCF_042242935.1. NCBI lineage: Eukaryota > Metazoa > Arthropoda > Insecta > Diptera > Tephritidae > Bactrocera > Bactrocera oleae. The sequence continues at coordinate 32,509,583 of NC_091537.1, forward strand.
TATATGTGCGCGCATTGATTTATATGTACACGCATATATCTACATAAAATTGCCGAACAAATAATGCATACACAAACCAACCTACATATGTGTGTGCGTACACATGTAAATATGTCACCCGCAAAAACTACAAACATTGTTCTACAAAAACAACAATCGTCACAAGTCAATATGTCAGCCAAATAGGCGAAGCCCAAATTTATAGTAAATTACACAACAACAACATTTTCATTCATGAACGCAGGCGTACTTTCAACAAGCAACCTCGCTTCATTCATGAAAACAGATACCCTCACGTCCCCCCGAGCATGCGTTTGCTAACAAGCTTCTTTTCGCGACGATGGCAAAAGCTAAAAATCATAAATTGAACAAATTTCTGATATTCCCTCTGGAAGGGAAAAGTTGCAACCACGCAAGCCCACAAAACACAGAAAAAATTGACAAAACTGGCAACAAAGGTTGTAGAATAGATGATGCAATCCCGAATTAGCATATGCGTGGTTGAGCATGGAGGAATAATTAATTGTTTAAATAAAATAAAATTTTCTATACAATAAAAAAAAATGTATGTAATGCATTGACTAAAAAGAAACTTATTACGGTTAATTTTTGTAGCACGATTCGTGAGCCGCCCTGTATATGCAGAATATCTTAAAATTATATGCAAACTCGTTTGCGCATTGTAAATATACGAATCTGTAAGCGTACATTTCTTAACATTGAATTTAGCATTATTTAATTATTTCATTTAACATTCAAAATGCTCAATTCTACTATTTTGCGCTCCGCAGGGGTAAAATTCTGGTGAAATCCGCTTATAATTTGTTTGAGGTGAGATCCTCTTAAGTTGGTGAGTAACCCTCCGTCAAGAGGAACATTTTGACAATCGGCACACCATGAACCTTCTCTATGATATACGTTCTCTGGTTTCAAATAATCAATTTGTATGTGAATATTCCCGAAATTGCCTTTCCTCCATTCGCATGTGTAAATATATTTGCATATATGTATGTACATAGATGTACTCTCACAAAAAAATTCGCAGACGCACCATCATCGACCAATAAGATTCGAGCAAATTCGCACCATATTTGCGATCGTTTATAACTATGTACTGCGCTCTTTTTTCTGTGCGCCTGGTCAAGCAAATTTGATTTTCATATGGAATTCCTACCGCAAATGCGCGAAAACGAAGTTGAAGAATCAGCAAAATTTCAATTTATAATTTGTATCACTGAAAATCCTACCATCCCCCTCGCAGTTGCATGTGTCACACAAGCTGCTTCCTCACAACATTTGCTAAAAATCAAAAATTGAAGAATTTATCTGATGTTCCCTTCAGAAAGGAGAATTGGCAACATGACCTATAAGCGATTTGAAATATTATTTAATTATTTAAAATTGCCATTTATATGAAATTCCTTATTACTTATATTAGTTCTAAACACACTTTATATGGTGCTTATGCATGTTAACTTAATATTATAATTTCATTGATTTTCGGTTTAGCCCATTTTATCTCAATTCAATGGTATGAAAATGTAGCCCAATCGGTAGTCGTAGTATTATAAAACAGCATAAGTCAATTTTCAATAGCAAAGCACTGCAAAAACGACAAACCCGACAACATAGCCGACTGACATTGTGGCAAAATTGTCGATTCAAACAAATTTTTATCAACTCCGCCACGATGTGCAAAATTCGACGTCAATATGTATGCGAGCTCGTATGTATGTATGTCGGCAAAGTTGTCATTTGCATTTTTTCAACATTTTGTCAGAACTAAATTTATTGCTCCGCACCGTCTTCGCGCGAACTCGCCATTACTTCCATTGCGTGCCATCATGGACAGAGGTGTTTAAACGGAGGATTTATATTATATTATTGTATTAATAATTTGTATAGATCTCTCTGATATCTTAGGGTTTATTTAAATAATATTATAATATTTATGTAAAAATATAAATACACATAAATTCAAACTTATTTAAACGTTTTTAAAATAAATTCGATTAATAAAAATATATCTGAAATAATTATGAGGCAGTGCGCCCCTGACCCTCCTTGCCTGCGATCGTGCTTCACGTAAAAAGCAAAAAGTGTAGACAAAAGCCATTGTGCGGGGCAAGAAGAAGCACACATCAGCGTACGAGTGTTTAAGAATGTATGTGTGATTGTCACAATTGTATAAATACGCATAAATAAGAGAATATGCAATAAATCTATACATGAACATATTTTCCTAAATAATTTAAATTATCTCAGGAAGTAAAATATACTATTAAAGTAATTGAATTGAGATTAGCTAAAATGTCAAATAATAAAATTAAAGAAAAATAAAATTTATGTTTCATGAGTTTCAGGATCCGAACGTAAATGCTCGTATTCGGATTGACCTTACCTGCTTCACGCTTACGACCTGAGCCACCGTAGAAGTGAAACCGTGGCCGCTTAGCCATTGTTTTATTGTTATCCTTTGCCTATTAGATATTGTTCATGCAACTCACAACTATGTGTTAAAGAGCTTATCTATTATTTACTTATTTTGTTGTAAATTCTGGGGCTTAATCCCCTTATATAATTTGAAAGATTATTTTAAATTACACAAATTATGATTTTTGGGTAATATGCAAGTGTAAATCAGCATGTGCATAATTCATTTAACAACATTCTTTGTGTCTATTTATTGCCTTTTCCCCGTTTCGATCACTGCGTGTTGTATTTCAAACGAGTCGAAGTTGTATTTTTCGATGTTACCTCTTGTGAAAATCTCAATATAGTACTTTTTAACATTTGCGCCTTCTCTATTTATTAACATTCTCTGCCCGTAGCGAGGTGAATTTAGTAGTAGAAAACAAGTTGGCAACCCGTACCAAGTGTGACAATTTTGCGCGTGTATTAGCGAAAATCTTAAAATTGGCTCCATGTAGATGTATACAATGTTTTTAAACAACTACTGACTAAATATTGTGGCGAACATGGATGATATAAGAAAATCGAGCCGACGAAAAATTTCCAGAAGCAACTAGACAGCGAATTCGTAGTTGCCAGAACGTTCTAGAGGCGAAGTTTTATTAAAGATGTACCATATAAGGGCTGCCAGATTGTGCGGAAAAGGACAGTTCTAGTTAGAGTGTTGTCGTGTTAAGGGCAATTGAGACATAAGAAAAAGGTTGTAAGCTCGCATAACGAGCAATAAGTGTTAAATTGTTGGAATTAGAAATAAAGATAAGTGCATAGCCATTAAATTGGGACTTTTATTTAACAATCCAGTGATCGAGCTCAAGAGTGAGTTACAAGGTAAACGATTTATCGAGAAATCCGTTATAATTGGTGTCAGAAGTGGGATTGTCAAATAAACTCCCAAAAAGAGAATGAAAATGGCCAAGTTTAACGATCTGAAGATTCCACAACTGAAAAAGGAGCTGCAAAAACGTGGCTTGGCAACAAAGTTAGCAAAGTCCAAATTACAGTCGGAGTTGCGAAGAGTCATGGAAGTAAAAAACAAACAACATTTCAAATGGAGTTAAATGAAGAGACAATAAAGATACAAAAGAAGGAGTGTCTGGAAGAGGGTAAAGCGTGTGAAACAGTAAAAGGATCCTCACAGTGAGAAGAGCAAGAAGCTTGTATACGGGCACAAGTGTCCTTACAGTTGGAAGAGCAGAAAGCGTATATACCAGCACAAGTGTGTTTACATTTGGAAGAGCTTATACCAGGACAGGTGTACTCAAAGGTAGAAGAGCAGCATACAATTAAACATGAAACGGATGACTGTTTGCAAGAAGGTCCAGAATTGGAAAGTGTAATGCATGAGGTGGAGTTGAACCATTGTACAACGAGTGGAGAGATAAATTTAGACAGCTCAGTCGAAAAAGCATATTGGGCAGAGCGGAGCAGTTTAAAGTTGGTGTGTGGCTGCTTGCATCGAGTATGGAAAAGCAAAAATAGGCAAACTGCCCGAGTACTTATGGTTGTTCCAAAGGTTAGAATTCCTGAAATTCTTAACGTACAGTACAAAGGTCCAAGAGGAGGGCCTTTGAGAATCACGAAACCCTTGGATAAATTGAAGCCAAGGTTTTATTGGACTGGTTGTCGTCGATCAGCTATGAAGAGGATTGCGAAATATGCTGACTGCATTGTAATTAAAGGATCAAGGTCCAGGAGTCATGGTCAGATGAAACAGTACAATTCGGGTGCTATAGTTGCGCAAATAGGGGTGGATGAAGATCGTCCATTTCACACCAATAAATTAGGAAATAGTCATGATTTGGTAGTTAAGGACCGTTTCAACGAATGGCCAAAATTATATACAATTCCTAATAAAGAGGCTGAACCAGTGATAGATGCATTAATCAACAAGTGGTTTACGAGATTCGGTGTTCCAATGGAGTTACATTCTGATCAATAATGGAATCTCGAGTCAGTTTTAAGTCAATAGATGTATCAGAAACTGCATATCCGGAAAACGGATGGAATTAACTCCAAGAAGAGAAGGACGGCTACGGAAGTTAACACCAGCATAGAAGACGAAATGCGGGACATAAAAGTGTTTGCAGCAAAATCGAAATGACGATAAATTTCCAGAAGCAACTAGACAGCGAATTCGTAGTTGCCAGAACGTTCTAGAGGCGAAGTTTTATTAAAGATGTACCATATAAGGGCTGCCAGATTGTGCGGAAAAGGACAGTTCTAGTTAGAGTGTTGTCGTGTTAAGGGCAATTGAGACATAAGAAAAAGGTTGTAAGCTCGAATAACGAGCAATAAGTGTTAAGTTTTTGAAATTAGAAATAAAGATAAGTGTATAGCTATTAAATTGGGGCTTTTATTTAACAATCCAGTGATCGAACTCAAGAGTGAGTTACAAGGCAGACGATTTATCGAGAAATCCGTTATAATATTGTGACGAACACATACAATATGACCGAACAAAATCTAACCGACGAAAAATGGCCAGAAGCAACTAGACATAGAATTCGTAGTTGCCAGAACACCAGGTGTATTAGGGCATTTTTGCGTACAACTCCTTAAATAATTGTTTCGTTGCACACTCACCTTTTTTTCACTTGTTTGCACTTTTTCGTCACAAAAAAACCAAACGGACACGGTCGGTACGGCTTATATAAAAAGAATACGGGCGGAAAAGTTTGACGTCTCGATCGCTCGAATTGCTAACGAAAAAAAAGGCCATCTGGTCCTCTGTTAGTCCCTTTTGAGTGTTGGGTTGTGGTGTGATGTGATGTGTATCTGTGGGTGGTCTGAGTGGTGTGATGTCGTGTTGTGGATTGTGTTGATGTGGTGTGTTGGCGCGCAGTGGCGTGTATGGAGGGAGGAGGCGTAACTCATCTAGCCATCCTGGCCCCCCTAGGCGAATTCTAGCCTAGCAACCGCTGTAGTTGCTGCAGCGTGGCAACAACGCTGCTGAGGCCAGTGGAGCGGCGGTATGTTGACCTGGGCTGCCGACGCCGCGTTGGTGCCTTCTGTCGCCTTGGTCTGGAGGGAGGTGGAGCTGCCTGTCTTCGGAGGCGATCCGGATGGCTGCGATCTGCGACTTGGGGCGAGTTGTCGCCCGACGTACCGTTTTGGGTGCGGTTTAGCTTGGTGTGGTGCTGCCTATTGCACAGTTAACAAAGCGTATTGCGGTTAGAATGGTTGGTTTACAATGGTTTTGTCATTTGCGGGTTTATTGGTAGGTAGGTAGGTAAGGTGGCTGTCCAACGACGCACCTAGGGCTACAGGAGGCTCATTGTGATACCACCGGGACTAATGTTCCCTCACTCTATTTTAGCAACTTCTGATACGTCGTCAAGGAATCCACGACCGATAGTTGCGATTCTTTTCTACCCCTATATAGAGCTTTACATTCGCATAGAAGATGCTTTACAGTCTCCTCTTCTTCTACTTCTTGACAGCTTCTGCAATAGTCGTTGTATGGTACACCTAGCCTACTGGCATGTCTACCAATTAGACAATGACCTGTTAGTACTCCCATCAGAGTTTTTATATCAGTTAGTCTGTTGGTTGAGCAGGTTATTGATTGTCTCCACCGAGACTCAGCTATATTTATAGCATGTTCGCTGATTAAGTGTTTGCAAGTTGCCAGAGGCATAAAAATACCCTCTTTTTCAGGGGTTAGTTGCAAAGTGGTGCCTGTTCTGGCTAGTTCATCTGCTTCGCAGTTAACAGGAATATCACTTTGTCCTGGTACCCATTGCAGGTTTATTGTGAAGTAGGATGTCAGATCCTCTAATAGGTCAAGACAATCTTTCACTAGCTTGGATGATACAATTGGAGACTTGAGTGATTTCAAGGCCGCTTGGCTATCCGTATATATATATATGCTCCTTGTTGTGAGCACACTTTTTGTCAATATCACAGGGCTTTCTTTAATTGCTGGGATCTCCGCCTGGAAGACACTGCAGTGGTCTGGTAAACGGAAGGCGATGTTGGTGTCCAATGTTGCGCAAAAGACATCACCTCCTACTCGATTATCCAGTCTGGATCCATCCGTGTAGATGCTAATTCCTGTATTACTGTCCACCTCGTTCTTTTTCCACTCCTCTCTTGTGGGGAAGGCAATATTGTGGACCGAATTTAGTTTCCATTCTATTGGATTGCGGAAATCCGTGGTTGTGGGTAGGAACGGGAATATACTGAGTATCCTTGAATGCCCCTTGTTGCATGCGACTAGTTGGGAGGATTCCCTCAGTCTAAGAGCTGACTTTGCTGCCACTTGCTTACAGAACAGGTCTGTTGGCAGTAAATGTAGAATGACGTTTAGAGCCTGGCTTGGCGTTGTTCTAAGAGCTCCACTAATGCATATACTGGCTGCTCTCTGTATACTTTCCATACGCGTTACCGCGTGTTTCTTTTCCATTATTGGCCACCATACCAATATACCGTATGTCATGATTGGTCTGACAACTGCTGTATAGAGCCAATAAGTTACCCGAGGCTTAAGCCCCCATTTGGGGCCCACCATCCTTTTACAGGTGTAGAGTGCTATGGCTGCCTTCTTCACCCTAGACTTCCTGTCTAAGATTAGTCCCAAGTAGCTTGCCTTATCTCCAATTGTTAGTCTGCAACCATTTATTAATGGCGCCGTAACTTTTGGAGCATTATGTTTTCTGGTGAACCATACAAGCTCTGACTTACCAGCATTTAAGTTTAATCCGCACGATACTGCCCAACGATTTATATTGTCCAAGATCGTTTGCATAAGGTTTGCGAGAGTGTTCGGGAATTTGCCTCTGACCGATACTGCCACATCGTCAGCGTAGACCACAACATGTACCCCCTTCTTTTCTAGATCCAACAGCAATTTATTCATTGTCAGGACCCAGAGAAGTGGAGATAACACGCCTCCCTGAGGTGTACCTCTTTGGACAGATCTGTATTAATTTATAGAGATTTTTCAATCTCCGCCACCACAGAGCTAAGTGCTGTTTCTGTGGATTTTCTTTTGGAATACGCATGCTGCGAACCAGCCAACTTTTCTGGTTTCAGTTTGTTTCTTATATGTAATTCTATTAGTCTTTCCAGAATTTTTAGAAGGAATGAGGAGAGGCTAATTGGCCTGAAGTCCTTTGGACTTGTATGCGAGTTTTTGCCTGCCTTTGGTATGTATATTACCTTGACATCCCTCCAAAGCGAAGGGATATAGTTTAATTGCAGCGCCCCCTTAAGAATGGCAATTAACCAATTCATTATGTAATTCTGCGACTGCTGCAATTGACCCGGGAATAGACCGTCTGATCCCGGCGACTTGAAGGGCTTAAAGCTGTTTATTGCCCAGCGTACGTTGCTTTCTGACACTATGTTTATAAGAGTGGGGTCCATTTATGAAACTGAAGAATCATAGGGATACGTTTTTCCAGCTCTTGCATGTGCACCTGCCAGTTCGTTTTCCTATGATTCCTAAAGTTAATGCTTCTATCAGCCTTTTCCTCTAATGTACATTCAATATATCGGTAATCCGAAAAGTTATGTTTTTCGAGAACCCTCCATTGGGTTACCCTGTCAATTAGTTCTTCCGACACAAGTGTGATATCCAGCACTTCTTGTCGGTTTCTTGTAATAAATGTTGGCGTGCTTCCCTTCTTACACAGCAGTAACTTAGTACCTAGTAGGTAATTAAAGAGATACTCACCTCTGTCATTGACATCGTGCTGCCCCAGATTGTGTGATGCGCATTTGAGTCGCATCCAAGTATCGTCATGCACTTGGATGCCTCGCTATCCGGTACCACCTCTTTTAGGTCATCAGAGGTGGCACCAGCTCTTGCTCGTTTGGCATATAGCACGACACCAGCCGGTAACTGCTTGTGCCCGTTTCCCAGCTTACTGCTGCTGTGTCGTTGTTGCTGTAATTATGAAATATAAAAGCATTAAGGTTTTTCTTTGCCATTATGCAGGCTCTGAGTTTACCTTCACAGTTAGCCATCAGTAGCTTATAGTTCGGCGTCCTCAGTCCGCAAATACGCCCTCCATTAACCCATGGCTCCTGAATAAGGACAAATTCAGGCTGTTCCATTGTCACGCGGTTAATTAGGGCTGCTGAAGCTAGTTTGCTATGATGGAGATTAATTTGTAGAAGAAACATTAACTATTGTTATATTTGCGTCTTCCTGAGAGTCGCTTAAAAGCTCTTTCTCAGTATACAAGCTTAAGAGTCTGGCAGCAAGCTCAGATCCAGAAGAAGAACACTCACCTTGCTCCATACTTTCCGCGTCGCTCGAAGACTCTATAGGATCTTCTTCTACTTCGCATATCTCTTTCCTGATGCCAGATGGTCTGCAGCATCGGCGTCCGACTTGTAAGGCGTTATCCTCACTTTCGTGAACCCGTAATTTATCTCCCCGCCACTTTTCGCCAGCGGTTCAATGGATTCTTTCGTTAATAACAGCAGAATCTGCATCGTGGCCCTTTTGGTCTCCACGCCAGATTCTGCTACGCTGTTCTCAAATGTCTTGACATACTTCCACCCTTCCGTGGGTAGGCTCGGGTTGCAGGCTTTTATGAGCTGCATAATCTGGTCCGGCTGTGATGGTGTAGCCGGGATCCATACCCTTGCTCTGGGTCTGGATGGTATGTCCTTTTTGTCCACTGCTACCAATTTTGCCCCGGGGTATACCTCTCCCACCTTGGCTATAGCAGCTTTGTATAGAGCGACCGAGTGGGGTCCATTTCTGAAACTGAAGTCATAGGGATACGTTTTTCCAGCTCTTGCATGTGCACCTGCCAGTTCGTTTTCCTATGATTCCTGAAGTCCATGCCTCTATCGGCCCTTTCTTCTAATATACATTCAATATATCGGTAATCCGAAAAGGAATGTTTTTCGAGAACCCTCCATTAGGTTACCCTGTCAATTAGTTCTTCCGACACAAGTGTGATATCCAGTACTTCTTGCTGGTTTCTTGTAATAAATGTTGGCGTACTTCCCTTATTACACAACAGTAGCTTAGTGCCTAGTAGGTAATTGAAGAGACACTCACCTCTGTCGTTGACATCTGAGCTGCCCCAGACTGTGTGATGCGTGTTTGAGTCGCATTCAACTATGATCATGCACTTGGATGCCTCGCTATCCCGTACCACCTCTTTTAGGTCATCAGAGGTGGCACCAGCTCTTGCTCGTATGGCATATAGCACGACACCAGCCGGTAACTGCTTGTGCCCGTTTCCCAGCTTACTGCTGCTGTGTCGTTGTTGCTGTAATTATGTAATATAAAAACGTTAAGGTTTTTCTTTGTCATTATGCAGGCTCTGATTTTACCTCGACTATTAGCCATAAATAACTTATAGCTCGGTGTCCTCAGTCCGCAAATACGCCTTCTATTAACCAAAGGCTCCTGAATGAAAACAAACTCAGGCTGTTCTATTGCCACGCGGTTCATTAGGGCCGCTGAAGCTAGTTTGCTGTGATGAAGATTAATTTGAGAGAGTCGCTTAAAAGCTCTCTCTCAGTATACAAGAGTACACTCACCTGGATTGCTTATTAGCACTTCCAGCGCCACATTTGTCAGCACAGCCTGCACCCATTTCCATTGGGCTCTGGGGATTCGTCCTTCGGGGTTCGGAGTCCCCCTCATCCAGAAAGCCAATAACAATTCGGTTCCGGGCCACTTCTGCAAATGATTTTGCGGGCGTCACGCCCTTTGTTTTCGGCCGTTTGGCTGACGGCTTAGCCTCTTCAGCTGACCTCTGTCGCTTTGCTGCCTTTACTGGAGGTTCCAGCTCAAATTTAGGTATGACCGCCTTCGCGCAGTCAATGAATGCTAGGAGCTCCTTGGTTAGCTCCTCTTTGGTTGGCGGTTGCAACTCCACTAACCTCAATAGGTATGCGGCGCGTCGTCTCTCCGCATACCTTGCCTTTGCCGGGTCCTGAATATTAAATACGGGTCACTCTCTGGCACTTTTAGCAGCAGCCCCTTTGGCATCTCCCCTTCCTCCCGCTTCCCAGTCGTGTTTTGACTGCAGGGTTTGGGCCTGGCTGCCTCCGGCGCTACTACTTTCTTGGGGCTAGCTTTAGCTTCTGCCCGCTTCCTTGTGCCTGCCTTATCTACGGGACCAAGCTTCGCTCCTGTCCTCTTGCTAATTGTTGCCGAGCTCGTTGCAAACACTGCTCTTTTTTGGGAGCAACTAGCTCCCTCCGGATTTTTTGGTGGAGATCCGGGCTCCCTTGTATGTTTGTTTCTGTTGGGAGAAGTGTGTCCGCTTGCACAAAGCCCCCGCTACGCAAGTAAGGCTATCATATTACGGAGGGCGCCAGATATCCGTAAGCTCCGTTTGAGACTGGGCTATGTAAGGGCCCCCAGCCAGGTTGATCCTCGGCACGGGAGCCGCTATTGTGCTATTGAGGAACATCGAACACACAGATAAGAAGTCTGACCTTAGCTAGATTCCTAACGTCTACGGCAGGGGAGGACTGTTACCAGCTCGTCCCCGCTTATGTCGTGAATCTGTGGTATCTATTACCCGTCGGCACCCTCGGGGAGGGTTCAGTGGGGTAATTTTGCCAACCATTGGTTTATTGGTTAGTTATATGACTAATTCATTTGCGTCGCGGTAATATCGGCAAATTGTTTGTTATTTGCGCTTTTGTCATTAGATGCGGTTGGTAGAAAACATAATTTCACGAGCGGTCTTGTTAGCGTTCCGCTTTGAGTACGGAGATCAACTACTCGTATGTGACCGTCGGAACCGTAATATAGTTTTCTATGCGGCCAAGCTGTCATTCTGTAGGGGGTAGACAATCATCGTGTATGATGACACAGTCTCCAAGCTTTGGTGCCTTTTCTGGAGTTTTCCATTGATGTACTCTTCCTTTCATCGGCGGCTGAAATCATGATGGAGAATTTTGATTCTTTCCCATCGATTTAATAGGGATAGCGACCCCTCGCCTGGCTCCTTTGAGAAAATGCCCTGGAGTTAGGGCTGTGAAGTCGGAGGGATCTTGCGAGAGTGTTGTGAGTGGCCGTGAATTGAGCACGGCTTCAATTCGGATTAATAAGGTAGTGAATTCTTCATAATTGAATTTATAATTTCCGGCTACTATTTTGAAGTCGGATTTGAAGTTTTGTACAGCTGATTCCCATAAACCACCCATATGAGGAGCGCTTGGGGGGATAAACTGCCAATTAATGCCTTGGGGAGCATACTTCTGAACAATTTCAGGTGATACTTGTTTAATAAAATCTACAAACTGTTTTTCAGTGGTTCTTTGGGCTCCAATGAAGGTTTTGCCGTTATCGCTTATTAGTTTTGAGGGGAAGCCGCGTCGTCCGACGAAGCGAGCAAATGCCGCGAGAAAAGCCTCCTTAGTCAGATTCGTACATAGCTCGAGGTGCACTGCTTTTGTCGTAAAACAGACAAAAACAGCCACATAGCCTTTCATTATGGTGGGGGACCTTAGCATGGACGCCTTTAATTGAACAGGCAGAGCGAAGTTACAGCGTTCCGGTGGAAGTGCTGCCATAATCTGCGTTCGCAACTTGTGCTTATGCAGAGTGCAGATCTTGCACATGAAAGTGCATTTTTTTATTTGGGGCTTTAGTCGGGGAATGTAGAACTCTTGGCGGACTATATGTTCGCATTAGGCGATATTCTGCGGGGAGCATAAGTAAGTGGATATAATTGAGAAGTAAAGTGGCTAGTCGAGATTTCTCTGATATGATTAGAGGGTGGCGTTCATTATACGTGAGGCTTGAATTGGCAAGCCGACCATTCGCACGAAGCAGACCTTTCGTGTCTAGGAATGGGTTAAGAACTAAGAGTGAACTCCTTTTATCAATGGGTTTTGATTCTCTTAATAGTGTTATATCGCGGCTGAAGTAGCGCATTTGAGTTGATGCGATTAGAGCGATCTTTTGCAATTCTAGGTGCGTCAATGTATCGCATTGGGGATATTCTGGGGATATAACTTTAATTTTAAGTCGCTCTATGAACAGAATCAGGAGATTCTGTTAACCATCGGGGACCATTCCACCAGAGGGTGGTAGTGGTAAGGTGCAGGGGTGTGCACCCTCTTGTACCTAGATCGGCAGGATTGTCAGCACTGGCTACATGTCGCCAAGTGGCTGATCCCACTAGGTCAAGTATTTGAGACGTTCGGTGAACAATGTACGTCTTCCATGCTTTCTGGGGCTATTATATTGCGAATGGGCGATTGTGGTCAAGAATCAGGAGATTCTGTTAACCATCGGGGACCATTCCACCAGAGGGTGGTAGTGGTGAGGTGCAGGGGTTTGCACCCTCTTGTACCTAGATCGGCAGGATTGTCAGCACTGGCTACATGTCGCCAAGTGGCTGATCCCACTAGGTCAAGTATTTGAGACGTTCGATTAGCAATGTACGTCTTCCATGCACGTGGTGGTTTTTCCAACCAGGCTAGAACAATTTCAGAATCGGACCAGAGATACAATCTAAGTTTCTTTATGTTTAAATGGGTATGCACCATGGAAGCTAATTTTGCGAGTAGTAGCGCGCCACAGAGCTCAAGTCGAGGTAGACTTAGCGTTTTTAAAGGAGCCACCTTTGCTTTTGCTACTAAATAAGTGGCTTGTGGTCGCAGTATCACTTTGTGTGCGCACAGTATGCCTTCTCCGAGGCATCACAGAAGCCGTGTATTTCAACTTTGTGTCCGGGGAAATCGTTTACCCATCATGGGATTTGTATCTGGAAAATGCCATTTTTCTAAGCGAAGAGGTTTCACCTGTTCCTCCCAGTCGGTTCCGTCTAGCCATAATTCTTGTATCAAGATTTTCGCTTCTATCATAATTGGCGAAAGCCATCCTGCGGGGTCGAAAAGTTTTGCCACAGAGGATAGAATTTGTCGCTTCGTTATGGCGGATAATGCAGATATTGACTCTGTAGTGTATGAAAACTGGTCAGATATTGCATACCATTGTATCCCCAGAATTTTTGTTGTACTTTCCTTTTCGAATTTAAGGAAATTAGTGTCCAACAGATTTTCTTTAGGTATGTCCTTTAAGATATTATGGTGGTTCGTCTTTATCTTTTTTAACGGAAACCCTGCCGTTTTGAGGGCTTTTACCACTTGTGATAGTGATTCGTATGCTTGTGGAAGACTGTGACTTCCAGACAGGATATCGTCTACATATGTTTGTGTTTTTAACACCTGGGTTGCCAGAGGAAATTCTGACTTGGTGTTTTCTGCCAATTCGTGCAATGTTCGAATGGCTAAATAGAGAGCAGAGTTGAGTTAAATCTGGTTGGAGCGTGGGTCCGGGGAATAGGATATCATTTAGGGAATTCCCCGAGCTGGTGGATCTTGATGCATTAAAGACAACTCTTACTTTAGTTGTTTTTTTGTCTGGCTTTACTACTGCGTGATGTGGCAAGTAAAATGAGTAATATTTGCCATTTATGATTTTTTCGCATGGGCTTACTTCCTCCATGTGGTCTAAATGGAGGTATTCTCCTAACACGCCATCGTATTCTGGCTTAAGCTCACCTTTTGTCAATAAGCTTTTTTCCATACTTAAAAATTGCTGTATTGCAGAGGTGCGAGAGTGACCTAAGGCGAGTGTGTGAGGAAATTGTTGTTTTAGTGGTAGTCGTACGACATACTGACCATTATCTGATCTAGTAGTTGTGGCTTTGTAAAAATCTTCACAATACTGATCTTCAGGGGTTGTGATTGATATGGGGGGGAGCTCTGCTAACTTCCAAAATTTCTTTAATTGTGAATTGAGGTATTCGTTTGAAATTTCCTCAACTTGAGTGGTCATTGTGGTAACTGGTTTCATAACTAGTCCACTTAGGATCCAAACAAAAATAGTATTTTGTGCCAATAGTGTATTTGAAATTTTCTCAATACCCTCGAGTATTATCTGTGGTATGAGATCGTGGCCTAATAGAAGATCTATTTGAGCAGGAGTGTTGCAGTTGGGATCTGCTAGCTTTAGGTGTGAAACCTTGCTATTTATGTGATAGCTAGAAAGCATATTTGTAAGTTGCGGTAAGACTATAGCTTCTGCTTGTATGTGCTTATCGGCTTTGGGGGAAATTAAGGTAATGGGGCAGATTTTATTTGAGTTTTGGACTACTCTTCCGCCCATTTCCGTGATTTCAAAATTGGCTAGTTTTGTTGGCAGTTGTAGCCTATTTTGAGCCCTAGACGCTATGAAAGATCGTTGTGATGCTTGGTCTATTAAGGCCCGAAGTTTAAACAGTTCGATGGAGACGACTGCTGTTGGTAGTAGTACTCTACTTTGATTTTCGCTGTGTAGCGTTTGGGTTTTTATCGCCTTTGAGCAGCATGGTACTTCTTGGCAATTTTCGGGATTTCGCACTTCGGGATTTGCTGTTGCAACTAAACCCGTGGCTCTTTTCATATTTGCGCTGTTTGGGGGTGAGCTGGAAAATGTGTTGAAATGCAGCATAGAATGATGTCGTTTATGACAATAAACGCAATTAAATTTGCTTTCGAACTCTTTAAGTGTATGTGCATGTGATAGAAAATTTGTACAGTCTTTTTGTTTTTATAAAATTGTTTCGGTCGATAATATTAAATTTTTTGAATCTCTCGCAAGATTTAAGCTTATGCCCCCCTGACGTTTGCTTGCATTGTTCGGATGTGAACGTTTGATTTTTGAAGAAGCTTCTGTTTAAATTGTTGTTGCTACTGGCTTGGGGTTTGTGGAAGCTTCTATTTAGGTCGTGTTGAACGGTTTTCGTTCTGACCATTTTTTTTTTATCTACCCTTTCTGCGATTTCGTATTGGATTATTAAAAAGTCTTTCATCTGTTGCAACGTTGGGCATTTTTTCCGAGATGAGAGCGATTGCTCCCACAAAAGTAACGATTTTTCTTGTAATGCCGCGGTGCATATATTTACCAGAATAGGGTCCCAGCTATCTGTGGGAACATTTTGAGTCGATAAAACCGACAAACAATTAGAAACAGTGGATTGTAGTCTAATAAATTCATCACTTGTTTCTTTCTGAATTTAAGGCACGTTCATTAGTCTCGTTACTTGCTTATCGACCAATATTCTTTCATTTTCGTATTGCTTTTAGAGCTTCCCAAGCCAGATTGAAATTATCGTCATTTAGTGCGAACTGTTTGACTATGACGCCTGCTTGACCTTTGGTTTTGTATCGGAGGTGATACAATTTTTGTGCATTTGTTAATTTTGGGTGGTTTATGTAAACGGCTGTAAACATGTCCCGGCGTGACGGCCATTGTTCATAACCACCATGAAAGAATTCTGTATCACATGTGGGCACCGTGAGATGGATGCCTAAACTTGACTCATGACTTTGTACTTGTAGCAGCTCTACTCGCTGATGTGGAGTAGGTGCAATTGCTTGTATTAGCTTTAGTTGATCGGAAATCATTGCTTCTTCGAACTGGTCTAAGCAGTTTTCATATTTGGCGTAAGCCAAGGACTTGAAATTTTCTGGTAGATCTGAGTCGTCAGATTCTACTATGGCGTCATATGAAGCTTGGAGACGAATCCAAAAATTGTCGAGATTTTCCTTTTTGATTTTTAATGCCGATTCAGAATTATCGGAGAAGAAGAATGTCGAGTGCAGTATCTTATTAAACTGTCACTCTCAGCAATGAATTTACTGTATGTAATGTATTTCCCCCTTTTTTGCTTTGTAGCACCTTGCTTTGAGCGTGTAGCTTCTACAGGTATACATGGACTTTTTTCGTCAGAAATCATTTTTGGAACTTTTAGCAACTGAGTTGTTTTAGAATCTTTCGAGTCTGAGCTGATTTAAGAGATGTGCCGAAATAAAATAAAATATTTTCAATGTAAGAAATATATATATGTATATTTGAAACCTCTTTTAAGGAAATAAGGGTTTTAGTTTTTTTTTTTTGAAAAAATTAACAAATTAATGACGTTTTCGTATGAGTACCTAACTCTTTTGAGATAATTAGAGTTTTTATTTATTGAAATGAATATATTACGCGTATTTCGTGTTTTATCGCTATTTTTTTTAATTTAATATTATTTAATTAATTAATATTAAGCGCAAATGTTTTTTATTTTTACTTTTATATGTATGTATTATGTGTCCGTAATTCCTATAGGGTATACCTATAAGCGGATCAGCTGATAGATATGTACTTGACGTTATGTATTATGTTTAAATATGTTTTGCGCAATCCTGCTTGTTTTTGTTGGTCAAAGAACAAGGGGTATTGCGAGTAGATGCCAATGTGGACTTAGAATATTATGTGTATATATGCAATCCTACTTGTTTTTGTTTAACAAAGAACAAGGGGTATTGCGGAATATTTGCTAATGTGGACTTTGAAGCGAAGTACTAATGTATGTTTGTATACCTGAGCGTGTATATATGTACGCAGTGCGAAAGGACCGCGAAAAGGAAAATATATACCGCAGGTATTCTTGTAAAATGTATGTATATATGTATGGATATCACGTAATATATTTGTGCGGAATATATGTACGCAGTGATTTCTCACCGCGAAAAGTAGAATAATTTACCGCAGTTATTCGAGTAAATTTTATGTATATATGTATGTATATAAATTTTTAGTAATATATGTATGGATAGCAATTATTAGTATTATATGTATGTTTGTATGTTTTCATACATATGTTAATGCTATAAACGGAGGTTTTCTCCTAATAATATGTATATATTTATATATGTTAAATATAATATGTATATGTATGTATCATAAATTGCATTGGCCTTTATGTATTGTTGTTTAAATTTATTTTGTAAGTTTTCGCTTTGTTTTTTTTATTCTTTTGATTTGCCTTTGCTTATTTTACGCAATCCTGCTTATACTTGATTAAGTATAAGGGGTATTGCTGGAAATAGGTGCAAGTAAATACTTGAATTATTTAGTTTTAGAGATATTTTTGTGTATTTGAACACAACGGTAAGCAGTTAGGCAATCAAGAGTTCGTTGGATATATATTTTTACCAAACTGTATTATCTGTTAGCGGTATTTCGGTTTTTACCGGAAAATAAATCGAAATATAGAAACAGTTTGGTAACCGCTATTTTTTGTTATTGCCTTTATTAAGACGGATTTATGTAATAAATAAACCGCAAAGGCGGTTATCATAGATATAATAATAGGATATATACTGTTACTAAATGGAATCGATACGACTCACTTTGGGCTTCCGTCAAGGGGTTTTGGGGACAATGTTATATATGGGATCGTGCGTGTGCCTTTCGTTATGTTGCCCAGTCCTTTGCTGCTTAGCTGCGGTGGGTGACTTTGGTGAGCTGGTTGTGGTTGTTGTTGTTTGCTGTTAAGGTTTTTGATTTAAATTCGCGCCCGTTCTGTATTTTACTGTTTTATTGTTTTTTGTTGAAATTCGAGCCCGTATGTAGTTTCTTAATATTTCACGCACGTTGTTAGTTTTTCTTCATTTTTTTGTTTTGTTATGTATATATGTCTGTGTCACTTCACTTCGCACACTTCTATCTTTTATATATATATATATGTATATGTGTTGTTCCACTGCACTGCACAGCACTATATGTGTTTGTTTTTCTTTCTTTTGTCATATATTATTTATATATATTCTTATTTTTTTTTTTAGATTCATAGGTTTTATTTTTGTTTGTTCACTCCATAGTGCCGCTCACTATGGCTCGAAGGACCAATAAACAATTGTTCCGTTGCACACTCACCTTTTTTCACTTGTTTGCACTTTTCCGTCAGCAATAAACCAAACGAACACGGTCGGTACGGCTTAAATAAAAAGAATACGGGCGGAAAAGTTTGACGTCTCGATCGCTCGAATTGCTGACGAAAAAGAAGGCCATCTGGCCCTCTGTTAGTCCCTTTTGAGTGTTGGGTTGTGTAGAGCTGTGATGTGATGTGTATGTGTGGGTGGTCTGAGTGGTGTGATGTCTTGTTGTGGATCGTGTTGATGTGGTGTGTTGGCGCGCAGTGGCGTGTATGGAGGGGGGAGGCGTAACTCATCTAGCCACTCCTTTTTGCGTTGGCGGCGCGCTTCACAAAAAATTTCCCTGGTCGGTCCAACACCTGGGTGTATCAAGTGAATAAAACTAAAAAATTTATTAGTGTTCATCAACGATTATGATTCTTGTATTTGGAGAATAATCTCTCTTTTTATTTTATTTTTCTTCGTTTGCAAAATATGGTATTATGGCAAAACTGGGTTTCTGACATTTACAACCCTTTTGTTATTGTAATTGAAGAATAATTTAAATATTGAAATAAAGCTATTTTTGCATCATATAAGATAAAGTAAATGTCTAACAACGAATTAGTGAAGTGTTAGTGGTTATAAAAGTAAAAAATATATGTGTACGAGGGCTGATATATAGCTGGCTGGCCTAGGTAACACTAAGTGTTGCCAGGTGCAATCTGACATTTCCATTGGAAAGTTTGACATTTTTTAGCATAACATCACTCAGAACGTTTTGTCATTTAATCGTGAATTGTTTTATTTACAGGGAATTAAAAAATCCATCTCGGCAAAAAAATGGATTTAAAAGATATTGATTATCACGACAAGAGTGCATCGATGAACGTAAATCTTTGTATGGCTATGAAGCACCATCCTATAGCACTGTGAAAAACTGGTACAACGAATTCAATCGTGGCCGACGCTCGCTCAAAGACGAATTCCGTGAAGGTCGTCCAAAAACAGCCGTTGTGCCAGAAAACATCGATGCCGTACGTGAACTGATAATGCAAGACCGTCATGTAACATACCTTCAGATAGAGGCATGCCTATGCATTTCTCCCACCAGCATACATTCGATATTGCATGAACACCTGGCCGTAAAAAAGGTTTGTTCTCGATGGATCCCGATCGCTCAAAAAAAGGCTCGTGTGGATTGGTGTAAAGAAATGCTGAAAAAATACGATGGCGGTGCTTCAAAAGACGTTTTATAAGATCGTCACAGGTGACGAATCATGGATCTATGCGTATGAGCCCGAAACAAAACAGCAATCGACCGAAAAAAAAAACATTTTTGTTGATAAATATTCGTATTTTCATTATTAGGCCAGAAATATATATAGCAGCCCTCGTATAATTAATTTTAAATCGAAAATCCGTACTACAAAAAGTTGAAGTTTTCACTTTTGAACCTAAATATCTCGAAAAATATATATATATATTCTTGATCTGGAGGACCACCTCTATCCGCTTATATCCATTTTATCCCCGAAATCTTGGGACGGTATTCTAAAGCCGACCCTATAAGGACTGCCGGATTATGCAGCAAACACAGTTCTAGTTAGAGTGTTGTCGTGTTAAAAGTAATTGTTGAGTTGTTAAAAGAGAGTTGTTGGAATTAGGAATAAAGATAAGTGTATAGCCATTTAATTTGACTTTTATTTAACAATCGAGAAATCCGTTACGATTGGGGTCAGATGTGAGATTGTCAAATAAATTCCGCAAGAGAGAATTGTTTGAAAATGGCTAATTTTAATCATCTGAAGATTTCACAACTAAAAAAGGAGCTGAAGCAACGTGATTGGCAACAAATGGAGTAAACGCCGACTTACAGTCACACTTACGAGAGGCCATGAAAGCAGGAAGCGTTAATGTTGAGGAATACGTCTTTCAAATGGAATTACAGGAAGAGACAACGAAGATATAAGAAAAGGAAGAGACTCAAAGTTCAACAGAGAGTTTTGGCTGCGTTGAAAAGCGTTAGGTGAGCGTGTGTCAGCAGAGTAAGCACAGTTTGAAACGATAGGGGTGTATATGCCAGCACAGTTGGAGGTGCATGGGTCTCATATATCAATGGAAAAAGAGCAGTCGGAAAAGCAGGAAGCGAGTATAACAACACAAATGTCCTCACAGTTAGAAGAGCAGGAAGCGCGTATACCAGCACAAGTGTCCTCACAGTTGGAAGAGTGTATACCAGTACAAGGGTTCTCACAGTCGAAAGAGCTAGACGTGCGAATGCCAGCGCAGGTATCCTCACAGTTGGAAAAGCAGGAAGCGTGTCTAACAACATAAGCGTCCTCACAGTCGAAAGAGTTGAAAGCGTGTATACCAGTAAAAGGGTCCTCACAGTCAGCAGAGCACGAAGCGTGTGTACCAGCACAGCTTTCCTCGCAAGTAGAAGAGCAGCATACAATTAAACCTGAAACGGATGACTCTTTGCAAGAAATTCCAGAATTGAAAGGTGTAATACATGAAGTGGAGTTGAACCAATATACAACGAGTGGAGAAATAAATTTAGACAGCTCAGTCGAAAAAGCATATTGGGCAGAGCGGAGCAGCTTAAAGTTGGTGTGTGGCTGCTTGCATCGAGTATGGAAAAGCGAAAATTAGCAAACCTCCCGAGTACTTATGGTTGTTCCAAAGGTTAGAATTCCTGAAATTCTTAACGTGCATTACAAATTTCCAAGAGGATGGCACTTAAGAATCACGAAAATTTAAGTAAAGATTTTATTGGACTGGTTGTCGTCAATCAGCTATGGAGAGGATTGCGAAATATGCTGAGTGCATTGTAGCTAATGGATCAAAGTCCAGCTAAAGCAGTACAATTCGGGTGCGCCAGTTGAGCAAATAGGCGTGGATGAAGATGGTCCATTTCACACTAATAAATTAGGAAATAGTCATGATTTGGTAGTCAAGGACCGTTTCAACGATTGGCCAAAATTATATATAATTCCTAATAAAGAGGCTGAACCAGTGACGGACGCATTCATCAACAAGTGGTAAACGAGATTCGGGGTTCCAATGGAGTTACGTTCTGATCAAGAATGGAATCTCGAGTCAGCTTTAAATCAAGGGATGTATCGGAAACTGCGTATTCGGAAAACGGATGGAATTAACTCCAAGAAGAGAAGGACGGCTACGGAAGTTAACACCAGCTTAGAAGACGAAATGCGGGATATAAAATTGTGTGGCCAGCAATTTCGGGTGAGGAAAGATCATGCAGCATTAAAATGGCTTCTACAATTCAGGAGCCCAGAAGGACAGTTGGCACGGTGGATTGAGAGACTCCATAGTTCCGACTTCTCTATAAAGCATCGTAAAGGTAGTAGTCATGGAAATGCTGATGCCATGTCCCGCTGTCCATCTACTATCATCACTAAAACCTTGGAGAAATTAAAACAGAGATTTTATTGGGTTGGTTGTCGTCAATCAGTTATGGAGTGGATCGCCAATTGTGTCCAGTACATTGCTGCTAAAGGGCCGAGGTCCAGGAATCATGGTCAGATGAAGTGGTTTAATTCGGGTTTGAAGGAATTGTCATGGATGTAGCTGGTACATTTCCGTTCAGTAAATTAGGAAACAAATATGTTTTAGTAGTCATGGACTATTTGAGCAAATGGCCAGTAGCGGATGTATTCATCAACAATTGGATAACGAGATATGGTGTTCCAACAGAATTACATTTTAACCAAGGGACTAATTTTGAATTAGCTCTAACTCAGGAGATGTGCCAGAAACTGGGTATCCGGAAAAAACGTACACCTGCACTACATCCGTAGTCCGATGACATGGTGGAACGGTTCAATCGAACTTTGGAAAAATATTTGAGGAAAGTTGTAGACAAGTATCAAAAAGATTGGGATACCCATGTATCCTTGTTGCTGATAGCTTATTGATCTACTGTACATGAAACAATGGGGCAGACTCCAGCAAGTGTAATTTTTGGTATTGGTCGACTACCGATTGATTTAAATTTGGAATTAACGCCAACGGAGGAAGGAATGCTAAGGAAGTTAACAGCATCCTAGAAGATGAGATGAGGGATATAGATGCTATGGTGAGGTAAGGCAAGGAACTCTGAGGATTTTATTGAAGGCGATTGTTATATAACCCACAACGAAAGAAAGGGTTGTCTCCCGAATTACAGGGTAATTGGGAAGGACCATAGCAGGTTATTAAACGACTCAACGATATAGTATATCGCACACAGACCATTGGAAGACCAAGGAATAAAATGAACTTAGTTCATCTGGAACGGCTTGCAGCGTTTGGTACCGCAAATATGTCTAACCGGGATGATCAGACTTAGGTGAAGACTTGGCGAACACGAATACCAGAACAAATCAGAATCGACGATAACCTGCTAGAACGAACTAGACAGCAAAATTCGTAGTTGCCAGAATGCTCGAACAAGATAGTTTTCGAGATATCTACGTTTAAAATTGAAAATTTCAACTATAAAAGTACGCATTTTTTAGATTTAAAATGAAGTATATACTTATATTATATTTTTCACTTCTATATCCACTAACACTTCGCTAATTCGTTTGTACACATTTATTTTACATTATATAGTGCAAAAATAGTTTAATTCAATATTTAAATTATTGTTAAATTCAATTAGTTCTGACAATAAAAAAAGGGTTGCAAAATGTCACATAACTAGTGTTACCTTATGGACATCTTTTGTAAATGAACTGAAAGAAATGAAAATAGATAATACCCCAAATACAGGAATCCAAAACCTAGAAAAAAAACCCGACATTGGGTCACATGATGCACTTTTGGAATCAGTAGAGGAGCTGTATACTGCGGCATGCAGTAGACTTAATCGTCTCATCGCGTCGTCAAGGGTTGAATCTAATGTCGCTGACGGAGCGCTCAATTGTCCCACAACATCTCTGGATGGACATTTGGTGGATCTCAAATTGGACCCGTTAGCTATCGCGTTATTTGATGGAGACATGTGTAAATGGTTCAAAGATGCCTTTGAAACACTGGTACTTAATTCGGCACACCCAGAGGCGTTCAAATTGGGAAAAATTCGTCAGGCAGTCAATGCGGCTACTGTTCCTTTAATTGGTGGAATATACTCGGGTGGCTATCAAGAGTTGTGGAAATTTCTCAAGGACCGCTATGACAATAAAAAGCAGCTAGCGCAAATACACGTATCCCATTTTCTTAACCTTAAAACAGCTACCCATGAGTCATCACAATCGTTATTGGCTACTGTGGACACGGTTCATGAGTCGCTGCGTGCATTGCGTGTGATGGATATCCCCATATCTCAGTGGGATGCGTTAGCTGTACCAATAGTGGTGGCAAAGCTACCATCGATAACTAAGAGAGATTGGTGTATGAGGTGCTCCACTACAGAAATTCCACAGTTAGAAGACCTATTGAAATTTCTGGAGAGACTAGCCTTGTTCCTGAACCACCGGTCTCATTAATGGTTTCCCGTCAGCAACGACCAGTGAGGGCCCATGTGGCTACCACGGAGGCAGCTCTGTGTGCTCATTGCGGGTTAGCGCATCGAATCGCCAGGTGTCCTACATTATTGGCTCTTAGTATCGAGCAGCGATTTGAAGCCCTTAAGAAACTGCAAATGTGTTACAACTACTTACGTACGGGTCATTCTTATCGACAGTGCCCATCTAGTAGCTGTCGAAATTGTGGACGTAGGCATAACACAATCCTATGCCGAAACAAGTCCAACAACACGTCAACGTTTGCTTCTACGACTACGGCAGCCGCAGACAATGAGGTATCTGCCGACAACTATAAGGCATGACTAGCCGCACCTGCGAGGCCCCTCGCTGCCAATCCAAAGTCGATAACCCTTTTAGCAACAGCGAGTGTATATGCCTTTGGAGAAGCATCGGTGCAGCAAGTGGCACGAGTTTGCCAGCTATATCGACGAAAATGTGAGGGTAGAAGGCGTAGGTGCTACCATCAATACTCGAGATCAACAACTAACTTTGAAATGCGAATTGATGCTTTGGTTTTATCGTCCATTACTTCTCCAACTCCAGCAGTAAAGATTGACATAAACCAATGGCCATATTTGAGAGACATAGATTTGCCGGACAACCGTTTCGGTACGGACGTGTGGGGGCGACTCATTGAAGGTAAAGTCATCGGTGGAGGACCAGACGAACCTTTTGCCCAGCGTACCCGCTTTGGATGGGTGGTGTTTGGTCCAGCAGCAGTGACCCTTCCTGCAAAGGAATTATTGCTCACTCTCACCACTTCGCTAGATAGGAAGGACCACCGGTTGGAGGAACTGGTGTCCAACTTTTGGCAAATGGAGGAAATAGCAGTGGTTGACGATCTGCCAGAGAAGGAATGTGCGCAGATCTTCGAGACCACTCATAGCCGTACCTTAGACGGCGGTTATATCGTACACTTACCCTTGCGACGAAAGGCAACGGACTCTTACGTACTGGCATTACGACATAGTATACTTGTACGTTTTCGTCGCTATCGAGTGGCGATAACTGCGGACATAGAGAAGATGTTCAGGCAAGTATTTGTTGCATCTAAACATCGCGACTTTCAACGAATTATATGGCGAGAGACTCCTGCAGACGAGATCAGGGTGTATCATCTGAAGACCATCACATATGGCATGGCATGCAGTCCTTACAATGCAGTACGAGCCCTACAACAATGTGCTTATGATAATTCAGCTGTGGTTCCCGAAAGACAACAAGGGACGCGGGCTCGAGCTGCGATATTAACCTCGTTTTATGTTGACGATTCCTTAACAAGTTGTGAAAGCGTTACCGAAGCAGTGGATCAGGCTAAGAACGTGGACGCCATCTTATCTGCGGGACAGTTCACTGTAAGAAAATGGAACTCAAACGATAGTCAGGTAACGATACGTTTATCAAATGAGCCGTTACTTTCGAGTTATGTCTTCCATGCTGGTGAGGCTTCCGTTTTGGGCTTAAGATGGGACGCACTGGAGGATCAGGTAATCTTTCGCGTCGATCTATGTCAAAGAGTAGAAATTCCAACCAAGCGCCATGTACTCAGCGAGGTGGCAAAACTCTTCGATCCTACTGGAGTGTTATCGCCTGTTATCGTAACAGGGAAAATATTCATTCAGCGGCTATGGTCTGCGGGTCTATCCTGGGACTCACCATTACTTGATGATCAATCAAATTCGCATCGAACGGTGAATGGGAATGATTCCACGCGTGCAGACATCATTTCACGGGTTTTGCGATGCTAGCTCACATGCTTATGCAGCAGTTATTTACGCGAAGACGTCGAACACAAACGGTTCGATGCGTTTCACACTTCTAACGCCACGTGCCAAGGTGGCACCACTCAAAACTGCTACCATTCCACGCCTGGAACCTGCGGCAGCGCTGCTTCTTGCCGAGACATTCCAGAACTTGCGAGATTCTTTGGGATTAGTTGACGTTCCCTACTATCTTTGGTCGGACTCAGCGATCGTATTGTGTTGGCTGAGGAAGGATCCAGCAACACTTAAACCATTTATATCAAATCGGGTTTGTAGAATACAGGAGCTGACATCCCCCGCCCGATGGCATCACATTCGTTCGGCTCAAAACTCAGCTGATTGTGCCTGTAGAGGCATCACACCCGCCGAGCTATTAGTACATGCCCTTTGGTGGCATGGACCTAAAGAGGCAGAGATGATATATTGGGACAGTAGTGATGTTCCTCTCAGCAAGGATGAGTCAAATGTCTTACTCGCCGAAAACCGAAATACAACCAAATTTATTGTACTCATTTCACATCCGTTGTACACTCGTCGTCCAAACGGCCACGCTATTTTGTTAACTGAACGTTTCAGTAGTATCACTCGATTATTGGGTACATTGGCCATTATCCTGCGCTGGTTAAGAAGGCGTTGACACTTTCGTCAACTGGTGATCATTGCTCAGTAGTTGGACGACGCATTATACACTATAATCCGTTTAGAGCAAGAGGAACATTTTGCAGATGAAATTCGACAATTGACGTCTAGGTCAGGTTTGTCATCTTCCCGTCGGATAATACCTTTAAGTCCATTTCTAGACAAGAACCAAATCCTCCGGGACGCATTCACCAGGCCGAACTAGAGCATGATCAGCGATTCCCGATTATTTTGCCAAAGTCAACGCCGTTGATCAAGCTTTTACTAAATCAGGTGCATGAGATTACACTGCATGGAGGCACGCAATTCATGCTGAACACTCTTCGTCAACGCTTCTGGCTTCTGAGTGCCAGGCAAGCGGTCAAGAGTTTCATCCATAACTGCGCAGTATGCCGCCGTCACAGAAGGGAAGTCCTGAAGCAACAAATGGCTTCCTTACCCTGGCAGAGGATCAGAGCAGCAAGGCCGTTCATATCATTTGGTGTCGACTACTGTGGGCCTTTTACACTACGCATCGGAACGAAACGCTCTCGAACGCACATCAAGACGTATCTCGCAATATTCGTATACATGGTTACCAAGGCCGTGCACATTGAGGTGGTTGATGACCTATCGGCACAGGACTTTTTAGATGCTTTTACTCTTTTCGTCAGCCGACGTGGTCCCTGCCGGGATTTATATAGTGACAATGGTACAGCTTTTGTTGGTGCCAACCGACTTTTGAAGGAAGATCTTGCAGCATGGCAGAGTGAGAATAATCAGCGATCGTTAGCAGATTCGGGCTTACATTGGAATTTCATCACACCCAGTGCGCCACATCTAGGAGGCCTCTGGGAGGCTGCTGTGAAGTCCGCTAAGCATCATTGGACACGATGTGTGGGTACGCAGGTCATGTGGTAGAGTCAACTGCAGACACTGGCCGTAAAAATAGAGGCCTGTCTCAATTCCGGTCCTATTACCCCACTCTACGACGATCCTGAGGAGAAACTTGCATTAACGCCAGGTGATTTCCTGATTGGGTCGCCACTTCTAGCGGTCCCTGAACCAGATATCAAACATATTCATAGCAACCGGCTGAAACAATGGCAATGTATACGTCAAATTCAACAAGGATTTTGGAGCGACTGAGTGAGGAATACAAGGGTGGACGATATCGTTCTAGTCAAACAAGAGAACCTGCCTTCCACTCACTGGTGCCTGGGTCGAGTGACAATACTACATCCCGGAGCCGATGGAGTGGTCCGCAATGTCACATTGAGAACCGCTAGAGGATACATGAAACGAGCCATCCAGGAACTATGTCTATTGATAGAGAAGTAAAATTTCGAGTCAATCAACTCGACCGGGCAGGATGTTTAGGATTATTTACATTAGTTTAAGATTATTTTCTTACTATATCAAGTCTGATCTGGCAATACTGTCTTAGGTAAGCTTTATAGTTGTCATCTCTCTTTTATAATTCATTTATCTTTATAATAATCAAAATGTCGGAGGACATGTGTGTACGACTCTCTTCTCTGAATGTAACTTGGTGCTGATTATACTCGTCTTTGGTTTGGTGTCAAGCCAACCGTTCACAATGGTTTAAATCCCAATAAAGCATTAAGAACTCTACCTGCTGGTAATTTAATTACTCAAAACATTCTCTTTCCCTGATTATTAAGATTAGGGAATTTAGAACAGCTGATATCTAAAAAGACGACTTGCCAGAAATAAACCCGCAAAAAATTGCTAACAAAAGCAGTGCGAAACGAAATTTCAAGGAACGTGCAACTAAAGTTTTTATAGTTAATTTAATTTAAAACGTTAATCATAAAACCATGATATTTTATTATGACTTGTATTGTTTCTTTGTTATAATTTTTTTATTTATATATCATTTTTTTATATTATATGATGTTTTAAAAATTTTATAATATGAATACACGTATTTAGGGATGTATATGCGTTATATAGGCCTACTCGGGAACCGAGCACCTAAAAATAATAACGAAATGCAAAATCCCAAAAGTTATTTTTAAAATACCCAATCAATTTTGTTTCGACAGTGACATTATTGATAAATGTTATAAAAAATGTGGGTTTTGACAGCTCTGTGTCGATTCAAAAAGTTTCGCATCATTTCATCCAGGGATGACTCCAACTCTCTTTCCAGTGTGAGAGGGCCTCAAAATTAGCGTGTTTTATAACATTTTCTATTGTAGCCAGATCGGACAAAATAATAATTTTTGGGAATTTAAATTAAAATACCCAACATTTATTAAAATTAAATATTATTATACATGTATCCGATAAACATATGCAGAAACTATTTAAACCCTTTTTTGTTATTTTGTAATATATTAAAACAACTGATTTTTGAACTTTCAAATACTTGTAATAATATAAGCAAAAAAATAAATGTATTAGCTCTCAATTAATAAATGTTTTATATAATTTTCAATTGAAAATTAATATAATTGAGCATGGTATCACAAAAGATTTCATCACATACATTTCAATTTCGCGTTTTCTTTCATTTTCAATGTTTAGCGCGCTCTGGAGGTATGTCCTACAAAGATATCCTAAAGGGGCATTTCGAGAGGCAATTAAAGATTGCTAAAAATCTGAATTGCTAGCAATATTACCAATGGACACTGCACATTGCTAATGTTTAGCAATTGATGTCGAAATATATTTCATGTCACACAATGCTAGCAATGAATATTCATTGTGGCGGTTTAACAGAGCTAATGTACGACGATCTCCTCTATTCGTCGATACCATCAAAACGCGGCGCAAAAGAAATCGTAACCAAGGCTGATATAATGCGACTCTCATTTTCCTTAATTCTTCTCTCATTTTCTTTCCCTGATTATAAACAGCTGTTATCAAAAAAGGCGGGATGCCAGAAATAAACCTGCTCGAAATAGCTGACAAAAGCTGTGCGAAACGAAATTTCTAATAACCACACAAATACTTTTAAAAAACGTGTTACTAAATTGTTTTTGCTAATTTAATTTGAAACGTTAATCAGAAATCATGATATCTTATTATTACTTGTATTGTTTCTTTGTTATAGTTCTTTTTTATTTATTTATTATTTTAATGTTATTTTTAAAAATTTTATAATATGAATACAAGTATTTAAGGACAGTTCCCACAACAGCCGGTTCTGTGATACCGGAATTGACCCGGATTTTATCCGGCCAAGGGCTGTTATTTCGACGATCTAACCCTGTTTGGATCGGTAAGTTTTAGATTAAGTCATTGGAGCAACGCCTAGCACCAGGGTTTCTCCGTATCCTCCTGACCCGTGCTGGCATCGAGTCCAACCCGGGCCCCGAGGAATTCTACTGCTGCGTATGCGCAAAAAGGCTCCATCCAAATTCCACCTCGGTTAGGTGCAATACATGCAATGGATGGAGCCATCTTAAGACCTGCTTAGGCCTTAAGACACACAGGGAGTGGACCACGAGTTACGTGGCCCCATGCTGTCAACGCAATAATGCGACATCTGCCCCAACGGCTGTGCAACCTGCACCATGTTCGCGCACTGCGCTGCCACTCCAGTCGAGTGGCCAAGATAGGACCTCCACGGTCCCAAGGGGCTCACACAGACAGCATAACTCCCAATCTGACCAACCTCCCCCCCCCAACCTTCATCCAGCTCCAATCCTCGTGCGAGAACCACCCAGCAACTCCTGGTTCCTCGCACAGTCTGTTCCGTGTGTCAGACCATAATACGCCGGAATGTCACATCAGTCAAGTGCAATTCTTGTACTGGCTGGTGTCACTTTCTGTCGTGTT
Source organism: Bactrocera oleae (assembly GCF_042242935.1). NCBI lineage: Eukaryota > Metazoa > Arthropoda > Insecta > Diptera > Tephritidae > Bactrocera > Bactrocera oleae. The sequence continues at coordinate 32,539,443 of NC_091537.1, forward strand.
TTGGTCTGCGCACCACACGAGAGTGGAGTGCGTCGTATGTTGCCCCATGCTGTAGGAGTCTGCCCCCGCAATCACATACAGTGGCGTCGCCAACCAACACCACAGTGCGACAACCGCCCAAGCGGATAGCACAGCTGCAACAACCACCACCTACACGCACCCCACTCACCCCTAGGATCACGACTGGACATCCGCGACAAACGCGACTCTTACAATTTAACTGCAACGGACTCCAGAGCAGGATCGAGGAGATAGTTGCATTTATGAGCCGGGAGCGCGTAACGATAGCTGCGGTCCAAGAAACCAAGCTAAGCAGCCACTCAGATCTTCTGAGTTGTGCAGGTTTCAACGTTTTACGTAAGGATCGCGAGCGGGATAATGGTGGAGGCCTAGCCTTCATATTGCACAACACCGTGCAATATCGTCTAATCGATGTTGACATCGACCGCAGGGACACCACCCTAGAATGTCAGGGTATAGCTGTCCGGTCAGGTGATGTCGAGCTCGAAATATTTAATATATACATCCCCCCAGTTACATGTTGTCCAACAGGATATCACCCGAATATAGATGCGCTACGTCGTGGTGAAAACCGTTTGGTGCTAGGCGACTTTAACGCGCATCACGATCTTTGGCATTCCTGCCTGTCAAACGATCGTAGGGGGATGGAGCTGGCGGAACAGATAGACGATTCGACATTCTGCACAATGATTGACGAAGCCCCCACCAGAATTATGGGCACCTGTAATAGCTCGCCAAATATTACCATCGCTAGCGGTGGTCTGATAAATAGTATAACCTGGCGACTTATCTAACTCTCGCATCAGACCATCTGCCCATAATTATCTCGACCGAGAAACCTCATGACTTTATTTCTGTGAACAACCGCACTTTTGTTAACTTTAACAAAGCTAGCTGGGTCGGCTTCACAGAATTTACTGAGAGCACCTTCAACGCACTACCCATTCCTACGGACGTCATCGTTGGCGAGCGTCAATTCCGCAAGGTGATCGCTGCTGCTACTGCTCGCTTCATAACGGCTGGAAGAATTGCGGAACTCCGCCCAAATTTCCCAGCCGAAGCAGCAGTATTAGCAGACGAGCGCGACACCTTACGCCATGCCGATCCCTGTGATCCCCGAATAAGGGATCTCAATTTGGAGATTCGGCAAATGGTAAATCATCATAATCGGACAAAATGGATAGAGCACCTGAAGTCCTGCAACCTCTCCACCGGTGTGAGTAAGCTTTGGACTTCTGTCAAATCCGAGGAGACATGACGATCGGTCATGCCTCCTCGGACCCGAAGAAGTGCGCGAGCTACTTTTGCCGGCAGTTTATACTGCACCCTTCGACCGACAGGGCCAAACGACGTGTTACCCGACGGCTGCGCAAAATGCCAAAAGACTGCGCACCACTTACTTTCACCAATGGGGAGGTTCAGAGTGTCATCAAAAAGGCAAAATCGTCTAAATCCATCGGCCCTGATGGAATAAGCATGCTGATGTTAAAACACCTAGGCCCAACGGGAGTAAACTACCTCACCAAGGTCCTCAACCTGTCGATATCAACTCTTCAAATACCCGATGTGTGGAAAGTCGAAAGAGTGGTCCCACTGCTGAAACCTGGGAAACCCGCCAACAAAGGGGAGTCTTATCGCCCGATAACTCTCCTTTCCGCAGTAGTGAAGACACTTGAGGCCTTGTTACTCCCGTCATTCACTCACCACCTGAGCCTAGCAGATCATCAGCATGGCTTCCGTAAAGAGCAAAGTACCACCACAGCACTTAGCGTCATAAACGCCCAGATAGTTCATGGCCTGAACCAGAAGCCACTCTGCGAGAGGACGATCCTCGTAGCGTTGGACTTGTCAAAAGCTTTTGACACAGTCAATCACACAACGCTACTTGACCTAGAACAATCAACGCTCCCTCCAGGGCTGAAGCGGTGGACTATGAACTACCTGAGCGGTCGGCATTCATCCGTACTGTTTCGAGGTCAAAACTCCAAACTCAGGAAAATTAAACAGAGGGTTCCGCAGGGCGGTGTCCTCTCCCCGCTACTGTTTAATTTCTATATTTCAAAACTCCCCCAGCCACCAGCGGGAATTTCAATGACCTCGTACGCTGATGACTGTACGATATTGACGTCGGGCAATGGAATCGATGGCATGTGTTCAAGTAAACGGCTACCTCTCCGATCTTTCTCGCTTCTTCTCTGCAAGGAACCTAACACTCTCCCCAACCAAATCCACAGCGACCATCTTCACAAATTGGACGAAGGAGTACAGACTGGACCTGAATATTTCAGTCGATGGCACAAAAATTCCGACAGTAAATAGTCCTAAAATTTTAGGCGTCACTTTGGACAGTCTGTGCTCTTTCACTCCTCACGCGACCGCGATAACTGCCAAAGTACAGAGCCGCAACAAAATCCTCAAGTCGCTTGCCGGCAGCTCTTGGGGAAAAGACAAAGAAACGTTGTTGGCAACATACAAGGCAATCGGCCGGCCGGTCCTAAATTACGCAGCCCCAATATGGTCGCCTGGATGCAGTGACACGCAGAAGAAGAAGCTTCCGACCTGTCAGAACACTGCACTCCGAACTATCACGGGATGCCTCTTGATGTCTCCAATCGAACACCTACATAGTGAGGCCCGTATGCTTCCGGTTAAGGAACACAACGAACTCCTCTCCAAGCAGTTTCTACTGGGGTGTTTTCGTAGAAACCACCCCTGTAGTCGCCTGACTGTAGCGGAGCCGCCTCCTAGGAACATCAAGAGATCTTTCCTTGACTACGTCGACGACATTAGACAGTACGCCGACCGGACGCAACGAACTTCAGACAGGCACTGACCGCCATTCACAGTGGAGCCATCAACACCTTCACAGACTCCCTCTCAGTGAATGGCGTAATAGGAGTCAAACCACCACCCATAGCAGACATAAAGCTCGAGTTGCCCCGCGAAACCAGAGTGACCCTCGCGCAACTTCGTTCTGGATACTGTAGCAGGTTAAACTCCTACCTATCCAGAATAGACCCTGACATACCAAACACATGTCCTGCATGCAATGAGTCTCCGCATGACACTAACCACCTCTTTGCATGCCCAACAAACCCCACTCATCTAACACCCCTCTCCCTATGGTCCGACCCCGTCGAAACAGCTCGTTTCCTGGGCCTTCCGTTAGATGACCTCGACAACAACGAATCTAGAATTTATCACCCAAACGGGGATTAGGTAACCGTTATAACAACAACAACGTATTTAAGGATGTATATTTCCGATATAGGTCTACTCGGGAACCGAAGACCTTAAACTAATATCGAAATGTAAAATGCCCAAAAGTTATTTTTAAAATGCCCAATCCATTTTCTCTCGACAATTGCATGATTGACAAATGTTATAAAAAAAATGTGGGTTATAACAGCTCTCTCTCGAATCAAAGAGTTGCTAGTATCTATGGTAGCTAGATTAGTTAAAATAAAAAATTTTGGGACTTAAATTAAATCACCCAACATTTATTAACATTATAAATTTATATAAGTAGATATATTCGGGGGAAGCTTTAGTATACCATGCCACGATTTCAGGGTTAAGAGGGGTATGGTTGGATAGAGGAGATTGGAATAAGCATTTTATTTTTACGCAATTTTTGTTATATGCACAATAACAAATGGGTTCCATATTGACAGATAATAAGTGTTGCCATATCCAAACGAATGAAAGTAATCAAAATAAATAAAATACCCAATTACCCTCTACAAAATTAACTTGTATGCACAATATGTACCAATTCAATGACAAAACGGACAAAAAAAGAAACTGTACCTTGTTTAGTTGTAACAATATCCGTTATAGAAAATAAAGTTTAAAGAGAGTGATATACCCTCTTTAACATTACTTTTTTTTTGTTAGATTTCCTATTTGCATTGGGGGCCTTCGACCGCGCTTCAAAAAAATAACCCTGGCAGATGCAACACCGGGGTGGTCGTTATTCCTTTCGCGTCCAACTTCTTTCTGCATTGGCGGCCTTTGGCCGCACTTCAAAAAAATAACACTGGCCAATCCAATACCAACGAACAAAATTATGGTTAATGTATCGGTACGTATGGTAATGTATGGGTTAATTCTCTATTATTCATTTTAATTCATTTGCAAAATATATATATATATATAATATACACTACAATGTAGTGAAGTGTAAGTGTAAAATAAGTGCATAATATAAAAGAAAAAATTACTATAAATAGAAAAATTGAGATAAAATTTTTTAAACTTTCAACATAAAATGCAAATATCTCGAAAACTATAAGTTTCCAGCGGCTATAATTATATATCTGGAGAATCTCTTTTACCCAACCATACCCCTTTTAACCATGAAATCGTGGGATGGTATACTAAAGCCGACCCTATATTCGTTAAACACATGGAGAAACTATTTAAATCTTTTTTGTGATATATTAAAACTGAAGAATAATGTATTAGCTCTCAATTAATAAATGTTTATTATAATTTTCAATTGAAAATTGATACTACTATGCATTATTCGCGCGTTTTCTTAAATGTTTATTGTTTACCAATTTTTGTTAGTGATCTTCAACAGCGGTAACAAATCTCTCTATTCAAATTTTTTTTTCGGTAGGATTCCAATCTGACCGTCCCTCTTTTTCCAATTGCTAAAGGTCAGTCCAGCATGAACTATGAAAGTTGAGTGAGTTCAGGAGTTTTGAGGTCTCTGATGTCACCCTTGTAGCTGCATGTCTAACAACTAAGCTGCTTCAAAAATATGTGCAATTGTTAAATATATTTATATATATGTATGGGGCATTCGACGCCAAATCGACCACTTTTAAATCCGACCCCTTTGGATTTCGCCGAAATTTTTCTATTCTCTTCTACTCTTTTAAAAAACATTTTTGAGAATTTTTTTTTATTAAACCCAAAAGTCGATGCCTAAAAAGTTATGGCTATTTGAAAATAAAAAAAAACAGGTTTTTTGAAAAATTCATTTTGTTTTAGGTTTGATAAAAAAATTTTTAAAAATTCCCAAAAATGTTTTTTAAAGGGTAGAAGAGAATAGAAAAATTTCGAATTTGCAATCTTCGCGTCAAAACAAGGCGATTTAAAAACAAAAATCAACTTTTGGGACCTCCTTTGTTGGGGGAGCTAAACTATACATTTACCCTTATTTTTTATCAGTTTCAATTTTGATTCCGACAACTATCAGATTCTAAAAAACTCCTGATAATTTTGAGTAATGCTTCCAGTCCACGGCCGGATAAAATTCCGGAGTCCGTAGAGTCGACTGTCGTTGGAACAGTTAAGATGGCGTTCATTTCATGTGCCCTCTTGTCTATGATTGGGTAGATACATACATATTACACATAAAAAATAAAATTAAATTATGTACCATATCAATGTAATGCTGATAAAATTGTATATATCGTAATATGAATTTAAACTTTTATAATACACTTTTCTGAATTAAATGCACATTATTGGCATAACTACATATTAACTTTATACGATAGCTGCGTTGGGCGATAATATATAATTTAACAGAAAATTACTAAATAACCGCGTTTAAGGACGAAAAACTTAAACAAATAATATAAATAGTTTTAAATTATGAGCTTCAAAATTGTGTGTATGTGTTTGTAACTTTAATTAAAATCCCATTTATTTGGATTAACTGCTATATTGTTTTTACTGGCTAAACATGAAATAATTTATTTCTATGTTCTTTATTTCTTGTTGGGATTCTGTTATAATTTAATGGGTAACTGTTTTATCGTTTTTAAAATTATGATACTTTTAAGCTTCCAGCTCCAAAGCAACACCAATCTTGTGACCGCCGGCATTGAAGTTTTTGCCATCAATCAAAGCGGAGAGACTAACTGTAATACCATCACGTACCCGTTGTTGGTAACCCAAACCAACTTGGCTAGCGTTGTTCACCTTCGCACGGACACTAATATCATCGTCGATAAGGTACTTGCCACCAAGACCAAACTTGGTATTGTTACCACCAGATGTCCAAGATAATTGAACGGCAACATCGAGTTTTGGAGTACATTTCTGGAAAATTGAGCCGGTAAACTCTTGGCCATCATTGCTGTATATATAGAAATATTAAAATCTTGCTTTCAGAGCATAAAACTTATTACATACACAGCTGTATGCAGCACAAAGTCCTTTGCAGCATAGCCCAAGGCAAAATTGTTGGTTTTCAATGAATTGTTTTGGGTATCGAAAGCAGTCTGGTAACCAGCCAACCAGCCTTCATAACCCAATACAGCTGAAGCATTGATGAGTGGACCATTTAGGTCTACATTCACATCCGAGTCCACCTTCACATTTTCGTGACCATAGGCAGCTTTAAATTTTCCAGTTTTATTGCTGAAAACGAACAAAAACAAACATTATGAAAACAAAATTTTTAATTTTTAAGTAGTCTCACCCTGATTGAGGAGCGAAAGTAGCTTCGAATGCCAACTTTAAACCTTCCAACAACTTATCTTGGACAGACACTTCGGTGAACAAGGTGTTATCTGTGTTCCATTTTTCGGTTAAGCTTAAACCATAATCCTTAACCTTATATTTTGTCTCCAGTGATCCGAAGACTTTTCCAGACTCCTGGTTGGAATGACCGGCTGTGTTGAATTCAATACCAGAGGGGGTTTTCGTCTTACAATCCAACTTCCATAGACCAAAGTGGTAACCTTTGCTGAAGACATCGCGGGCTTGTTTGCCGAGATCAGGATATGATGGAGGAGCCATCTGCAAATAAATGCTTAAGTCAATTTATTACTGTTGTAAGATTTTTTTGAAGATAATTGTGTATTTAATTTTTTTTTAATATGTAAGGTAAAATATATGCGTACGTTTTTAAGGCTAAATTTTGAGTGATTAAAAATTCTTCGTCAAATTATTGATTGATTAGACTCGTGTAGACAAAGTAAATATTTTATAAAAGTGCACAAATAGGTCTGTACACTCGAATTTATTATTAAACAAATACAATAGTATGCATAAATGTTTAAAATATTATAAATATGAAATAGTAATATTTCAAGATGCATTAAATACAAATATAAAACTGGTTATAAACTTGGATCAACTAAAATATGGAAACTGGAGACAAATCAAAAAGTGAATACAAAAATATTGATAAACATCAATCCTAATTTAAAAGCTGAAATAATGGGTGTTGCTAATTAGAAAAAAAAAATAAATGCTCGAACGCATCAGCTAGGTAACAATTGCAGAAGTACAGCTACTGTGTTGCATATTTGCTGACGTATAGACAAAAATTTAGTGTTGCCGATTATTTGCATAAATTGCGTGCGAAAGGGACATTAGAACGTAATGCTGTTGCAAGTGTCGACAAAAATTCACGCAGAATGTGATATTTTGACAAATGCAAAATTTACTTTTATCCGAAAATATTAGTTTCTCCAGAATTCCGACGAATTTATATAATTCTAGCAAGCTCAATGCGCTTTCGTCTGTTTACAAGTGAAATATATGGTTTCTTTCGAGCGACTCTGCTATGATATCTAGCTTTTCGTAAAATTTTTCTAGCAGTTGCGACACACAGTTTTCAATACTCTTTGTGAACGTAATTCGTGGGTTAACTTGCATCATATTTATTATTTACCGTTCTTCCCGGGCTAAAAATGGGTTCGTTCGAGCTACGAAATAATTGCAAAAGTACAGCTACTGTGTTGCATATTTTCTGATACTCTGCTGATGTGTAGACAAAAATTTAGTGTTGTCGATTATTTGCATAAATTGCGTGCAAAAAATGACAGCAGAACGTGATGCTGTTGCAAGTGTTGCCAAAAATTCACGCAGAACGTGATACTTTGACAAATTTTCTCGAACGCACCCAATATTTTTGTACGGCCGCGGTTTTGACGTTAAAATTCCGGTTTTTTTAAATTTTTTACGACGCGCTGGACGGAAGAATACGTTCTTCCAATAGTTTTCCCAATTTTTCTGAAACTTTCGCCATCTTTCCACAACTTAATGATAATTTTTCTTTCCGACATTTTTTTGTTTTAATTAAAACGCGTCACGAGCTCATTAAACGATTAATTTTATTAAAACATAACAGAATCCACGCAAAAAAAGAAACAAATTCATGAGAAGTAACGGTATTTCCAATTCAAACTAACTGAACGCAGACTTGGTTGTGCCTACTTTTACTTGTTCTTACACTAAAATAGTGTTATCTCAAAAATTAAAATAGGAGTATACATAGTTGTTTTTGCATTTTGAACTTAAGAATATAAAAAAGAAATACATGTAAAAAATTTGAACTGAATTACCCATTTACATTGTGTTTTAACTTAACTTAAAAAAGTGTCCGGTGAACGCAGACTTTATTGGCTATGTGTATATAAAGATTCAAAAAATTGCCAAAGAAGGGCAAACGATATTCTACGAAACGTAGCTAAAACCACAAAGCTACACCAGCCATTGAAATATTTAACTTTTTCTTATGATGATGTAACAAATTTGGCTTTTGCTGCATGGAAACGTGAGAGGACATTTTTCATGTATATACCTAAAAACAGCTGTGTACAAATGTTGTACCTAAAATTAAATGATTATTGTTTTTGCAGCCACCGAAAACATTGCGACCAAGTTGACAGTACTTTACCCGGTACAAATCGTGATCCATTTCGATTAAGTAGACCCGAATTTTGTGCATTAGTAAATTGTACAATTTGGCATTAAAATTTGTGACAAGGTTTAGTTGTTGTTGTTGTAGCAGAAGAATTCTGCCGAGTTGGCAGTCCTTTGCCGATATAAATCCGGGTCCGTTCCGGTTACGTAGATCCGACTGTCGTGGGAACGGACAAGGTTTATTTATCTACCTATGTTTAAAGCAATATCAATATTTGTATGCTCTTTAACCAAATATTATTTTTGAAGAATTATTTCACAAATAGAATATTGATTTATATTTTCATGCATACTGTAATTCATTGTTCACAAAATTTTTTAAACTCATGTGATTTCATATTTAAGCCTTCTTTCAGTAACCACTAGTACATATGAAAGTAATACTGAACACATCCAAATAAAGCAAAATGTATACTCGAATATGCACAACCGTATATTGAAAAAGTGGTGACACCAATAATAAAATATAGTTGAGAGTTTTCATTTATGTACATATGTATTTATCTTCATTGACCTAACATAATTATTCACATGATTTCTACATTTACAAAGCAAACTCACGTCAAGTTTTCGTTCCGTAACTTTCCTTTCTCTATTATCATATTTTTCGACAATAAAATATTAAATCTGTAAACTCTTAGTATCAAAAAGCAAACGAATGAAAAAACTTTGCAACCTTTCTGTTCGTTACGTAACAAGAGAAAATAGCATATTCACCACTCTAGTCAAATTGTATATGTAACTTTCCATTTCGTCATTAATAACATGCCGGTGAACGTTTTATATTTCCTCTTAATGGTACATTTATCCAATCCCTGTTTGATAAATTTTAATTCCATATTTCTATTGTACAAATAATAATCAGTAAATAATGTAAGCACATACCATTTATTTATAAGGAATACTAGTAATAATGGAATGGAGGCGAATAAGATTTTTCTTAGCTCAAAAAGGTGGACCACTATGGATATAAAACAAGAGAAACAAATTTGTAGTTTACCGCCGTCACGCCATATATGTATCAGTCAAGCAAATTATAAATTGTGTCGGTGCATACGCACTCTCTTTTTTAGGTTATGAAATCACTTTTACATTTCTTATGTTATTACTCACACATACTATGACTTTGTACAAATTTAAATACCTACAAAATTTTTCAAACAGTTTTAGGTAATTTCCGTGAATTTTATTTAGAGAATTTAATTAAATTTATACTTACACCAATAATTTCACGATCAAGATACAAGAACACAACGACCACGAAGAACACCAGGAAATTTGTGAGCCCCGAGCCGGATGAACAAGTAGTAAGGAAAACTAAGTTCATTTATATAAGTGTGCCCAAGTTAGTTATTAAAACTAAATATACTGAGTTAACATGGGAACTCTTTCGATCATTATCGGCGATTTCTCTTTTTGTGTCGCTCTGTACGTTCACACGAGCAACAGAGTCCAGCAACTCAAATCGAGTTTTTCTGTCATTCCTTTTCATAAAATTTTCGCAAATGTTTGGGCGCTTCGGCTACGCGACAATTAGAGTGTGTTCCATATTTTGTTGTTGTAGCGGCAGAATTCTGCCGATGTGACAGTCCTTTGCCGGAATAAATCCGGGTCTGTTCCGGTTACGTAGACCCGACTGTCGTGGGAACGGACTGTTCCATATTTTAGTTATATGTGGTGCTCTCGCATTTTGCTTTCAAGAAATTACCATGAATGTGGTAGAACAATACATAACACTCGCTTAATAGTTTCAAAGAAATACTCAAGTTGGGAATTCACTAATCCACTAGAATGTATTGAATACCCGCTACTAATATTTTCAAGGCAAAATTTATAACAGGAATTTCCCAATCTTTTGGGAAGTATTAAAAATCCATAATTTTTTTACTCCGTATTTTTTTCAATTTATTCTAAAACAACCTTGAATTAATTACAATTCTTGTTTTAAATAAAATAATATTCGAACTAAATCCTTTGCGGTTAAAAGAAATAAATATGAAAGCATCTTGAAATTTATGTAAATAAAGTTAAGTTATAATTTTTATTAGAATTCTATTACGTATACTCGTATATTATTACATTTAATACCACTATATGTTATTAAAAATTTAAATTGAATATGTTTGAGTATCTTAATTTTCTGCTTATTTAAAATTTTTCAAAATATTTCTATTATTCTATGAATATATACTTGCATAATACATACAAAAAAAAAAATAGAATTTAAATTTCTGAACGAATGGTATATATTAATTTGAAACCGAGCGCAATTGCAACCATGAAAAGAATTTGAAAATTAAAAGAAATGCTGAAAAGGGTAGCAACAAGCTTATACGAACAAGAACACAAAGCGACCCACCCGAGCACGAGTCCCTTCGTCTTTCCTCGTCGTCTCCTCGCCCACAATATACCGGTTTGGGTTACAAAAGAGTCTGTGTATGAACTGGCTCAGACACTGGCTTTTATCAATACTTGAATGCTTACACTTTGATAAAAATTTATAAGGGGTTTTTACATAAATCCAATCAATAGAAAATATAATATTATTAAATAGCAAACAAATTTTATTAACATTACTATTTTTTCTACTTAAAGATGAGAAAGGCTTCTGTTAATAGAGAAAGGTAGAATAAAAATTTGGGAGTTAGCTGTAATATGGCGGAAAGCAAACTAACAAATTAAGCTGAAGTAAGTGTTATTATACTTATCAAGTTGGCTAGCATATCTTAATGTATACCATATAAACATATATTTGTAGAAAAGGGGCAAAATCAATATCATTTAATCATTGGATATGAAACAAACCCCAAATAACGGGTTATACTTGGAATATTTGAAACCTTACTTATATCTTTCACCAGGCTAAGAGCTTTTTCGTTCCTTTTTGCAATGAACAGTGCGATGTATTGTAGTTTAGTATACAAAAGAACATTAAATAAATTTTAAATCAATAAATATACCCTGATCTCTAAAATAAGCGTTTTATTAAAAAGAGCTTTAAATTTAAGCAGTTTGAGCTTTGATTTTGCAGAAACGAAAAGACCGAAATAGTCGTTCAAAACTAAGTCTGAAGATATCAATATACTTGTATATGTACAATATACATATGGATATCCAGTAGAAGTAAAGGGGGAGTAGAGAAAGAATCAATTGATAGGGGTTGAGTTTCTATTGACAGCCAAGTTGGCCGACTTTTAACCGGAAAATTGTTGCATCTTGTTATTTTCCTTTAATTTATGAAAAAGTTGTCCAAAAATATTGGTTTTTTGTAAAACTTTAATATGTTTTCAAAATAAAATCAGTTTATTTTAATATATGTTCCTAAAGGAGCGGCTATTATTGGCAAATTCTAGAATAATAACAATATATATTTATGCCTTTTTTTATCTGTGGTAAATTAATAAATATTCGCCACAGAAAAAATTTAAGGTGCAATTAAGCAACCATGTCAAATAACGTGATGCAGAAAATGCTTATTCAACGAAACTGAGAGCAAGGTTTATAAATTTGCAAAACAACCTTCGTAAAATAACGAACATTATTAAATATATTAAATAATGCTCTTGATAAAACTGTGCACACAAGAATTTTTATCAATAAGCAGGTGTGTATTAGTGCATATAAAGAATAATAAATAATAACTAAAATTATTTTTTTCCAGAGGAAACTAGTAGAAAATAATAAACCTATTTTAACCCGCCCACAATGTGCATGATATTTATACCGTTTTGGAAGGATCTTATAAAAAGTTTTGTTGTCTTTGGGATGAAATTTACATTACATATATGCTTTAGATTGCGTACTTAAATTCTATTGAGTGATTTAAGTTTAGAAACTGATTTATGTATGACAACGATTTGGAAAGTGAAAGTGACATTACGTTTTAAATGATACAAAATTTTTTTATATGTCAATTACCATACTCCTACGATCAAATTGCTTTTATCAGAGTAAATGTTTTAGTGTGCATCTAATTGTTTCCAAAGCAAATATGTGGCCAGTATATAGTGCTCACCACCAACAAAAGTTAGAATCATGGGCAATTTCTTCATTTGCAACACCTCTATTTGCATTCATTGAAACAATTTAAAAATCTAACCTGATAATATAAATACTTTGTTTAAATAAAAACATGATTTTTTCTGTATAATATATATAAATAATATGTTTTATTTCGTTAGATTTTTGTACATTTCCTAATATCTATATTGCATTTTCCACACCACCATGAGGTATGAAACTAGGCGCGTTCCCGATTTTTTTGGGTGTTCGGTTCCCCAGGAGGCCTATTTTCATCCATATACGTTAAAACTAAATAACAAAATTATTAAAAATAAATAAATAAACCAAAACATTAAAAAAATTAATTTTACAATAATATTTATATAAATACATTTTATGTGCATGCATTGAAAACAGTGGAGATCTAACAAAAACCCTGAGAAAATTCAAAATGATGGTGGGGTAGGACCTATAAATGAAAAGGGCGAAATGTGCCTAATAACAAGAATATATGTGCATTCCTATCTTAATAATTAATTGAGCACTTCAGAATGTGAAAATTTCTATCACGTTGTAATCAGGAAAACAAATGAAGATTTTTTTCAGGTAGACACCCGGACAAAGGACTTCAGACAAATTTTACATGTGTGCAACACATAAAAATTTCACATGCTTGAAAGCATGTGTGCTTGTCTGTTTATTAAACATTTTAATAGAAAAGTACGTTCTTATTCTAATAAAAAGGGATATAAGAACGTCTGACTGGGAATTCTCACAGCATTAAAATGGCTCTATGTGTTGCATTTGTTCAAATATAAATTTTGAAAACCCTCGAAAATGACAGCAAGAATCAAAATTGCTGCAAAATATTTCCTCTAATTTTTCGAGAAAGTTTAGTTCGAAGGGGGTTTCACCAGACTGTAGTCGTAATATTCTTTTTCCATTGAAAAGAGAAAACGAGAATCAGTTGCATCTTCAAGGCGAGGTATAGGACTCATACAATTATGAAGTTTTAAAAACTTTGAATACATATAGCCGTAAAAATAAACGAACGAATTTTGCTTCAAGAAAAAGTTTTAATTTAAATCAATTTCCGCGATTTCAATATTTTGAAGTGCTTCTTGGCGGCCTTGGAAAACTTTGAAAGAAAAAGAAAAAGAACAAATTCGGCGGTATTAAAGAAAGTTGGAGACTTAGATATATTCAAATTCCCAGAGCTATATAATGCGAACATTGCTTTAGCAACCGTGTTGCTGAAAACCTGTGTAGCTAAATGCACACTCATTTTCTAAAAAGTTGTAGGCCTTAGATGAGTCGAAGTTATCTTAGGCGCACACCTAATAGTTTGTTGGCCGTCTTGCTCATAGAAGTGATTTATATCACTCCATTTTGCAAGACGACCATTAAAACTTACTAAATTCTTGGTATTTTGCAAACAATTTCGCGCACTTTTTATAAGATGAAGAGAATCGTAAAAAAATACGATTTCCTCTCCATTGACTATGAAAAATGGCCTATCCTCTGTCACTTCTACAACCCGGGGTGCAGGCGTGCAGAAATATCCCCTGGAGTTGGGACACAAATTCAAAAACATATTGTTTGGAAACATATCCTTTGCAAGATTTATGCACAAAAAAAAATGCTAACGGTTCAGACCTACCTATGCCTTGAAAATAATCCTCCAGGCCTACAATTAAATCCCTATATCTATCATACTGCAAATGGGTCTTCAGAGACATTTCATCGCAGCGATTTGACACGTATTTCTGGTCACTCGTAAAGCCACGGCTTCGGAGTTCCAGAGTTTTTATGCTGCTATACGTGCAACCAGGACTTCGTGGCCAACTTTGAATAAACTGTGTCAAAGTGTTTGGGGATGGCCAATTAAAATAGGGCTTTAAATATCTATACGCTAGAGGTGATAAGAAGTGAACCCCCAGAGCTATGGTTTTCAATTCCCTATCATATCTATTACCGAGAAGATTACGGTTATTATTTGTCAAACTAATTCTCACACATGCAGCAATATGTGGAGGCAATTTGCTACATAGCTCAACAATTTCCCTTTCTTAATTTTTTTAGGGCCTTAATCTCTTTTTATTATTTTTTCTAATTGTTTTTTTTTAATTCTTGCACCTCTCTTTCCAAAGTACTATTCCTTTTTTTAAGGCTAACAATATTATTCAGAAATTTTTTTTTCCTAGGTGTCCCTTCACTATGAGCGAATATGAGTGTTCCTCGAATACATTGTAATGAAGGGACAACTCCTCATGACCTTTATATGAGCTCGAAGTACAGTCTCCTATCTCGCCACCGAAAGTGTCTGACGTATTTAGACTGTCCAGTTTGTCAGGTTCGCAAAAACTGCCTTTATCTAAACTACCTCCGTCCGAAACTACCTTCACTGTTGGCACTAACAAATTTTTATCGGGGACTGTCCCTTTTGATAATCTTAAGCTATTTTTGTAGCGGTGCGAGAAATGCCTATCGCAGGCATACAAATCAGGACTTTCGAAATCGGATACACCAAGTAGGTGCATCCATTTCATCCGCCAAAAAAGTAAAAACAAATAACAAATATGTTATTATATAAAAAAAATATTTTAATAAATAGAAAAATCAATTCGACTATTGTTTACATAAAAATTTAAGATATAAAAAATAATAAAAAAATATAAAATAAATCACCGCTCAAATATCAAGCGATTCCAACTGTTCGAAAAAATTAAATACCGCAAACACGTTATTATTCGTGTCCAGCATTTTTCCACCTGTATTTCTAAATAAAAAAATTTACATACGGGTACTGATTGTACAAGTAAATCCACAGAGGAGGCAATTAAGAGACGATCCCACTGTATATTTATTGCTCATAGTGTGTATTTTAAATTATTTTTTTTTGAATTTAAATTTTTATTATTAAGCGCACACCTAGTGTGAAATTTTAAAATTTTATCATACCAAAATTTTCATATAATATACATACATATGTTATATATGTATGTAATATTTGACCTTAAAATGCAAAAAGAAATTAGTGACAAAAACTTTGAAAAATGTATTAAATGAAGAAATATGGTCAAAAATTAACTATTGAATCACTAAATATAAGAATTTCATTAAAATTAGCATAGGTAATAAATTATCGTAAATTCTAAAACATGAGCAATAGCTTTTTAATTCAAATCGAAAATTTCCTATTTTCCACTTAAGCACTTTTACATTATTAATTATAAACCCGGAATACGGGGATCGCAATATACATATCCATATCCAAAGTTCCATACTAATATTATAATATTATATTATAAATGTGAATGTAAGTATGTTTGTTACGCTTTAACACCGAGACCACGTAACCGATCATCATGAAACATCAAGGACATAGAATATTTGTTATTAAAATCAAATAATATTTTTTAGTTTTTTGTTTTTAAAATAATTTGAAAATTGAAAGAAATTATTTTGGCAAATATGACCACCACCGTTTTACCACCACCAACAAAAAAAAGTATCATCACGATACAGTATTAATGTAAATATGTATTCAACACTTTGTTTTTGTTAATAATTTTTGATACATACATAAATATTTAAGGGATTCAATGCGAGCGAAGTCGCGGTAAAAACTAGTATATATTAAATAAACATATAAAATTAAATACTTACTTCACCTGGGCATTTCCCGCACTCCCGGAAATTTGTTAAGGCGTAACGAGCCTTTGCCTGTTGATCCGAAATAACTTGTTTGGAAATGTTTTTATAAAAAAAAAACATAAAATAATTATATTAAAAACATTTAAAAAACAATTTACCTTTCAAAAAAACTTGTCGGTCCGTTTGACTAAAAGTTGTTAATAAATTCAAATGCCAGTATTGCTATTGAGCATTGCGTAACAGTGTTGCGCAAGCTTATTTTAAATTACTTTTTAAAAAAGAAATATATCTACCGCATTTTATACTATAAAGATATTGCAACTTCAAAACATAATTTATTTTAGAAGTCTATATATTTAAAAACTAAACTAAGAGCTATATAATAATATGGTAATTTTTTATGTCAAAAGTTGTAATAAACTATTGTAACATCGGCACAGTAACTATTTCTTGATATAAGTGCAATGATACATTTTGCTTTATTGTGTAAATGATTTATTATCACTTGTATGACAATGATAAGTTTTGCTTTTCTGATTATATAAATTATTATTACTTATAATTTCAAATTCTGTTACAATAGTTATTTCTTCCCGTCCACTCATAATTTAATTAAATTAAACATTAACATTAAATTGAATTTTCAGTTTGTCCATTAATAAGTTAATTAAAATGCTTAAAAATATGCCGCATATTTACCTATATCAACATGGTATAATATCATATATTGTTAACAGCATGAACATCACTCTATAATCAAAATTGTAAATATTTATAAATAATTATTACGGTGTTTTTTGTTATGCGCAACCCGTTTGAACCCCTCGCCACCCTAACTCGCTATGACCGCCATGTTGGTTTTATTGGCGAAACTACTGTGAATGGGACTTTCGCTACTCCCTTATACCAGAGAATGTAAAATATTGTGACGGACACGGATGATAGAACAAAATCGAATCAACGATAAACTGCCAGAAGCAACTAGTTAGCGAATTCGTACAAGTGTGTTCGCAGTCGGAAGAACTGAACGGGCGCATGCCAGCGCAGGTGTCCTCACAGTTGGAAGAGGAGGAAGCGTGTGTACCAGTACAAGGGTCCTCACAGTCGAAAGAGCTGGAACTGCGTATGTCAGGGCAGGTGTTTTAACAGTTGGAAGAGGAGGCAGCGTGTGAACCAGTAAAAGGTTCCTCACAGTTAGAAGAGCAAGAAGCTTGGATACCAGCACAAGTGTCCTTACAGTTGGAAGATCAGAAAGTGTGTATACCATCACAGGTGGAAGAGCAGCATAAAATTGAACCTGAAACGGATGACTCTTTGCAAGAAGATCCAGAATTGGAAGGTGCATTACATGAAGTGGAGTTGAACCAATGTACAACGATTGGAGAAATAACTACAGGAAGGCCAGTCACAAAATCATATTGGGCAGAGCAGTTTAAAGTTAGTGTATGGCTGCTTGCATCGAGTATGGAAAAGCGAAAATGGGCAAACCTTCCGAGTACTTATGGTTGTTCCAAGGGTTGAAATTCCTAATGTTCTTAACGTGCAGTACAAATGTCCAAGATGAGGGCACTTGAGAGACATGAAATCCTTGGAGAATTTGAAGCAAAGGTTTTATTGGAATGGTTGCCAATCAGCTATAGAAAGGATTGCGAAATATGCTGTAGCTAAAGGATCAAGGCCCAGGAGTCATGGGCAGATGAAACAGCACAATTCGCGTGCGCCAGTTGAGAAAATAGGCGTGTGTGAAGATGGTCCATTCCCCACCAATAAATTAGGAAATAGTCATGTTTTGGTAGTCAATGACAATTTCAACGAATGGCCACAAGTATACACAATTCCTAACCAAGAGACTGAACCAGTGGCGGAGGCATTCATCAACAAGTGGGTAACGAGATTCGGTGTTCCAATGGAGTTACGTTCTGATCAAGAATGGAATCTCGAGTCAGCTTTAAATCAAGGGATGTACCAGAAACTGAGTATCCGGAAAACGGATGGAATTAACTCCAAGAAGAGAAGGACGGCCAATGATGTCAGCACCAGCTTAGAAGTTGAGATGGGGACATAAAAGCTTTGTATTCGGTATCGCAAATATGTCTAATCGGGACGATCAGACTTAGGTGGAGGGCAGTGTGACGAACACTGATGATAGAACAAAATCGAATCAACGATAAACTGCCAGGAGCAACTAGTTAACGAATTCGTAGTTGCCAGAATGTTCTAGAAGCAATGTTTTGTTACAGATATACTATATAAGAGCTGCCGGAGCAAGGACAGTTCTAGTTAGAGTGTTGTCGTGATAAGAACAATTGAGACATAAGCAAGAAGTTGTAAGCTCGAATAGGTGTTAAGTTGTTGGAATTAGAAATAAAGGTAAGTGTGTGGCCATTAAATTGGGACTTTTATTTAACAATCCAGTGATCGAACTCAAGAGTGAGTTACAGGTAGACGATTTATCGAGAAATCCGTTACAATATATAGAAGGTTCACTGTGCGGCCATTATCAAAATATTTCACGTTTCGCAGGGGAACTGAAAACGATGAACGCGTTTCACCACAGAACATCAGGGGACTCAAAAATGCTAATTCCAATGTTAAGAAATATACGCTTACAGATTTGTATATTTACAATGCGCAAACGACTTAACATATAATTTGAAGATATTCTGCCTATACCTCTTAAAATTTTTGCTCACGAATCGTGCTACAAAATTAAACCGTAATAAGTTTCTTTTTAATCAACGCATTACATTTATTTTTTTTTTGTTGTATAGAAAATTTTATTTTATTTAAACAATTAATTATTCTTCCATGCTCAACCACGCATATGCGACACCTTCGGGATTGCCTCAATTATCTATTTAATGGACTGCTCCAGTTATGTCAGATTACACCTCTTTCCTGGCAAAACCCGATAAGAAAAGACCAAGCGGTCGCAAATGTTATTATACATAATATATGTATAATTCTGTGTGCATGTAAACAAGTATGAAAGTACCCATTATAATTATTTATTTGTCTACATGCAACATATGTATGTCAGTATGTACACTCATTGTTTCATGCGAAATCTCCGATGCCACGGACAACCAATGGCCGAAGCTCACGTTTTTTGTTTTCTTATCAAAGAGTCACTGTCTCGAAGGACTGACGCGACGACAAAGCGTCACAACATTGTGTTGTTGGTAGAAAATCCGAGCTTTGTTGCCAGTTTTGTCAATTTTTTTGTGTGTTTGTGGGTTTGCGGGGTTGCAACTTTTCCCTTCTAGAGGGAACATCAGAAATTTGTTCAATTTATGATTTTTAGATTTTGCCATCGTCTCGAAAAGAAGCTTGTTGGCAAACGCATCGAGGAGATGAGAGGGTGTCTGTTTTATTATTTGTTCGGCAATGTTATATATACATACATATATGTATATGTTGACATATAAATCAATGTGCGCACATATAGTGTATTGATAAGTGATAAAATTATGATTTAAATTTCTGAATCCGTACATTCAAATGCGCTTGTGCAGATTTACATACATATGATTATATAAGATTAATATGATAAAAAATGTATGGATGTATATGTTTTAATAAATTTAATCACTATTAGTAACAATTATCATACAAAACGTTTATTAGGAATGCTTATTATGTAAAAACTATATAATATTATTAAATGCTCAAACTGACTATAAATATTATTTTGAAAATTACATAATCTAATAGAGTATTATCAATTTTGCAGGCATTCATAAAAATTCGCATAATGAAATTCATATCAATGAATATGATTGCAAATAAACGTATAAAAATATAAACCAAAAGGTTAACATTCGGCTGGAATATCAATGCAAACTTCTGAGCATAATTTTCATTGAATGCTCAGCTCTGTTCACGTGCCACTGTTAAAATTTTTCCTTTCGAGCTAGCTGTGGTGAAACACGCCCATCGTATTTTGTTAGGTTTTGACAATTCACACTGGTCCGTGGTTGGACCTTCTCTATATTGTAACGGATTTCTCGATAAATCGTCTAACTATAACTCACTCTTGAGCTCGATCACTGGATTGTTAAATTAAAGTCCCAATTTAATGCTATACACTTATCTTTACTTATATTATTTACAACTTAACACTTCTTGCTCGATATTCGAGTTTTCAATAACTTTTTATACGGCAACACTCTGATTTGAACTGTGTCTGCTGCACAATCCGGCAGCCCTAATAGAGTAAATTTTTAACAAAAGTTCGCTACTGGAACATTTTGGCAACTACGAATTCGCTGTCTAGTTGCTTCTGGCAGTTTATCGTCAATTCTGATTTGTTCTGGTACTCGTGTTCGCCACATTGCCCTCTACCTAAGTATGATCGTCCCGATTAGACATATTTGCGGTACCAAACGCTGCAATCCGTTCCAGATGAACCACCTTCATTTTATTCCTTGGTCTTCCAATAGTCTGTATGCGATACACTACATCATTGAGTTGTTTTATAACCTGGTATGGTCCTTCCCAATTACACTGTAATTTGGGAGACATCCCTTTCTTTCGTTGTGGGTTATATAACAATACCCAATCGCCTTCAATAAAACCCTCAGAGTTTATTGGCTTGTCGTATTTTGCTTTCATCTTATCGCTCATAATTTTGGTGCGCTGTCTCACCATAGTATGTATATTCCTCATCTCGTCTTCTAGGATGCTATTGAATTCTTTAGTATTCCTTTCTCCGGTGGCGTTAATTCCAAATTTTAAATCAATCGGTAGTCGAAGATCATTACCAAAAATTACCCTTGCTGGAGTCTGCCCCGTTGTTTCATGTACAGCAGACCGATAAGCCATCAGGAACAAGGATATATGGGTATCCCAATCTTTCTGATACTTGTCCACAACTTTCCTTAAATGTTCTTCCAAAGTTCGATTGAATCGTTCTATAATGCCATCGGACTGCGGATGTAGTGCAGGTGTACGTTTTCTCCGGATACCCAGCTTCTGGCATATCTCCTGTATTAGAGCTGATTCAAAATTTCTTCCTTGGTCAGAATGTAATTCTATTAGAACACCATATCTCGATACCCAATTGTTGATGAATACATCCGCTACTGTTCCTGCCTCATGGTTTGGAATTGCGTCTACCTCTGGCCATTTGCTGAAATAGTCCATGACTACCAAAACATATCTGTTTCCTAATTTACTGATAGGAAATGGTCCAGCTACATCCATGGCTACTCGCTCAAACGGCGCCCCTGAGTTGTACTGCTTCATCTGACCATGTCTGATGTTAATGGAATCTGCTGGCTCTCTGTTGTTATCACTCATCTAACGTTGTACTTATTATCGTAACCGATCATAAGTGGTACTTCCATATTTCTATAGGACATAATCCTGTTTTTCATGTCAATTTTGATTCCTTGATTCGCTAGAAAGTCTACTCCAATTATGACTTCGTCAATGATATCTGTCACTATAAAATTGTGTAACACGGCTGCCTTTCCAAATACGATCTCGCACGTTACCTTGCCGAGAACTAGGGTATCTTCTCCAGTTGTAGTACGCAACTTTGCCCCAGCTAACGGTCTCACTTCTTTCTCAACCAGATCAGATCGAATTATGGAATATGGGGAACGGGCGCACCGTATCCACAGTCAGTATGCGCTTTTTACCGTCTATGCATCCACTAACGGTAACGTTACCCGTATTCCTGCTTATTTGTGAAATGGAGATTACAGAGCATTTGCTTACGGGAGCCAGCCCGTGCCCTTTTTGGCTGGCTCGCTTTAGTTTTAACGATTGGTTTGATTTGACATTTACTTGATCTTCCTCCGCTTTGCGTTTACGTCCAACTGGGTTATTGGGCTGGTTACAGTTGCGTGCAATATGGCCACTTTTTCCGCAGTTGAAGCATTTAAGCACACCATCATTTTTTTTATGCGCTTCCGTAGATTTTTCCAGTGCTTTCTGCATGTTGTCAATTTTTTCCAGTAATTGGTTCACCCAAGTGTGATCCTCTATTTCTACTTTGTGAGCTTTAAATGTTTGATTGCAAAGCAGAGATGCATTTTCCTGTGTCAGAGCATACGAAACGGTTTCTGCAAACGTCAATTTTGGAGATGCTAATGCAGCGAATCGTGTAGTGTTATCTCGTATTCCATTGACGAAAGTCTGAATTTTCGTTTCCTCGATGTATTCCATGGATTTATATGCATTAGCTAAATGAGCTAACCTCTTAACCTCTGTAGAAAACTCCTGCAGAGATTCATTGGCTTTCTGCCGGCGATTTCGCAACTCGATTTGAAAGATCTGCTTCCTGTGCTCACTACCATACCGTCTTTCTAATGCGCCCATCAACTCGCCTCGCAGTTTGGAATGGTCTGCTGCAGATCCTTTTAATGCAACGAACAGTGCAGCTACTTTATCTTCAGCGTTCCAATTATTTGAAGATGCCGTTTTTTCGATTTGAAGCTTAAAAACATGGAACGGAGCAGTGCCATCAAAGGATGGAGGTTTTACCTTGGAAGCTGACGACATAATTGGCCGATTTAATTGTAGCTCACGAACACGATCTCTCAATTCATCCACTTCAATTTTAATTTTATCACGCTCTCCCGAAATATGTGGGGGCACTTCTGCTATTTGGGAGGTCACCTGCGATATCCGTGCATCCTGCTCTTTCAACTGTGAGGACACCTGTGCTGATATACGTGCATCTTGCGCTGCGAACTGATCTTTCAAATGCGTTGAAAATCGCGTTTCCATTTGAGACATACGTGTATCCTGCTCTTTAAATTGTGTCGACATTTCTTTCCCCATCTGCAATATTGCTGCAAAAATCATGTTTATGTCCACAATCTTTAACGAGCATTTAGCCTCTTCCTTTCCTTCTATCTTTGTTGTCTCTTCCTCTAATTCCATGTGAAAGACATATTAGGTAAGGTTAGGTTAGCGGGTCGATCCTAAGAAGGATCACACTTGGACAGCTTAAACGCCGGTCCGTTGTGGTACCCAAAACTCCTATGAGCCGGATCAATAGACCCTTACATGTCGACAAAGCGCTTTGTGCCTATGACAAACTTGTTGAGATGGCCAATATCTGTTTCGGCCAGATCTTCTGGACCGCCAAAAGTGTGATTGCCGAGATGTTTCAATCTCAACCTAGCAAAAGCCGGACAATGGAGGAGAAAGTGCCGGGATGTTTCCACTTCACCCTCCTCCATACAGCTTTGACAACTGCCATCGGGTAGTATTCTAAGCCGCACCGCATGAGTTCCCATTGGACAGTGCCCAGTGAGAACTCCTACCATGGCGGCGAGGTGAACTTTATTCAAGGCGAGAAGATCCCCCGACCTCCTGCGCTCCACTCTCGGCCAGAAGGATCGCGCAGTCGCGCAGGAGCTGGTCGCCGACCAGCGTCTGCTGAGCTCCTGCGAGGTCCATTGGTCCAGAGCGAGAATGCAAGACGTTAGTGGAGAACCAACTCGATCCCATTCCGATATGAGCGGGGCAAGGGTACCCCCCCTGGCCAGCTCATCGGCCTTGCAATTCCCAGCGATTCCGCTGTGACCAGGCACCCAAACGAGCCTGATATTGAAGTAGCCTGATGCTAATTCTAGCGAGGACAGCCGCTCTGCTGTCGGAGTGAATGCTCACCTCTCTAAACGAAGCTACACTACATAACAGTACTTCTACCGCCAGCTTGATCGCGGCCACTTCCGCCTGAAAAACGCTACAGTGGTCCGGTAGCCTGAAGCAAAGATTGACGGAGAGCTCTTTATAGAAAACCACCTCTTCAACTTTCCCTCCTAGCTTCGACCCATCCGTGAAAAAACTCACCGCGCCTCTTCTCCAACGGCTTCTTCCCCTCCACATCTCCCTCGTCGGGATATGAGCAGAGGAAAAGCCGCCTCGAGAGGCCTCCGTGACGCAGTGATCCAAATTTTCAGGAATGCAGGTGAAGGAGGAGAGAATTGCGGCGTGTCCTTGTTCGGACCTCTTCACAAGCCCAGCTTCTCTGAGCCTAATAGCACACCTCGCAGCAATGCACCTACCGGCAATGTCCACGGGTGCTATATTTAATATAGCGTTGAGAGCTATCGTTGGTGTGGTTCGCAGTGCACCGGAGATTCCGATGAGCGCCGCTCTTTGAACTCGCTCAAGCTTTTTAGCCAGGGTAGTCTTTTTGAGCGCCTTCCACCAGACGAACACACCATAGAACAGTATTGGCTTGACTACGGTTTCGTAGAGACAGAACACCACCTTTGGTGAGAGTCCCCACCTTTTCCCTATAGCTCCCCTGCAGCAGTATAAGGCGACCGATGCCTTCTTGACTCTCTCCTCGATGTTCGGCCTCCAAGAAAGCTTTCTATCCAGGATGAGCCCTAGGTATTTCACCTTATCAACAGGTTGAAGACGTGAACCCCCGAAGGAGGGGAGAGGCACATTTGGGATCTTATACCTCTTAGTGAATAAAACCATTTCGGTTTTACTTGGGTTGACGGCTAGGCCGCTTCTGTTTGCCCAGTTGGATACCACG
Organism: Bactrocera oleae; assembly: GCF_042242935.1. Taxonomy (NCBI): domain Eukaryota; kingdom Metazoa; phylum Arthropoda; class Insecta; order Diptera; family Tephritidae; genus Bactrocera; species Bactrocera oleae. The sequence continues at coordinate 32,564,311 of NC_091537.1, forward strand.
TTTAGGTACCCTTCGGTGAGCTCATAGACGGTATTCAGGAATTTACCTTTAACCATAAGAACCACATCATCAGCATAGGCTATAACTCGACAGCCTTGCTCCTCGAGTTCTATAAGTAGGTCGTTTACAACCAAGATCCAGAGCAGAGGGGAGAGTACTCCTCCTTGCGGAGTTCCCCTATTTACCTTTCTGGTTGACTTAGCACTACCCCAATCCGCTACGACAGTTCTGTCGCAGAGAAGACTGAAAATGAGGTGTTTGAGGTTCGATTCCACTTCAAACTTTTCGAGGGCTCTAACCACTGCCTCTGGCCGAACGTTATTGAAGGCCCCCTCGATGTCGAGAAAGGTGCCACTGCAAATTCCTTTTGCAAAAGCGCTGTCTCCAGCCATGACACTACATCATGCAAGGCAGTGTCGACCGACCTGCCCTTGATGTAGGCATGCTGCGCTCGTAACAGTTTACCCCTCGGTATTCTGCACCTGATGTACAGATCCATAAGTCTCTCCAGCGTTTTAAACAAAAACGAGGATAGGCTGATGGGTCTGAAATCTTTTGCACCGACATGAGAGCTTTTACCGGCCTTCGGAATGAACGCAACCTTAACCTGTCTCCAGGCCTTCGGGACATGGCCCAATCTAACACAGTTCGCGTAGATAGGGGCCAGCCAGCTGCATGACACCTTAACCGTTCTCTGTAGTTGCGCCGGTATGATGCCATCAGGACCCGGGGACTTGAAGGGCTTAAAAGATTTCAGCGCCCAGGTAAGATGACGCTCATTCAGAAGTTCCCTTCCTGAAGCTCCCCAAGTGGCACTTCTTCAGCAAAGCGATTTCGTGGAAAATGAGCATCTAGGAGTAACCTCAGCGACTCCATGCTACTCGTAATCCACCCGCTATCTGCATTTCTTAGATACCCCACCGGAGTAGGATTTTTCGCAAGAATGCGTCTAAACCTTGAGGACTCGTGACAACCCTCTACACTGTCGCAGAAGGCTTTCCACGAAGCCCTCTTGGCTTTCTTCAAGTCGGACTTGTAAATGGCCAATCCGGCCTTGTACAACGCCCAGTCGTCGCTAGAGCCACTTTTACGGGCATTATTGAAGAGTCGTTTACTCGAAGATCTGATCTCCGTTAGCTCCGAAGTCCACCAAGGGGGGTTCCCTCTACTTTTCTGAGTTTTCAGAGGAGGTAAGCTTTCAAGAGCAGATCTGCTGACAGAGCTGAAAACCTCGACGAGCTCCTCAATCGCGTCCGCAGATAGGATCGAATCCCTGTCAGGCGCGGTTGGGAGAGCTGATCGAAGCTTCCTGCAATACAGGACCCAATTGGTATTCCTGAAGTTTCTGTAGGTTCTATGTTTCGGGCGCGAGGCGTCCAAGCTAAACCCAATATATTTATGATCAGAAAAGGAGTGGTCGTCTAGAACTCTCCATTTCGAGATCAAGGGAGCAATTTCCCTAGAGGCTAGCGTGACATCAAGGACTTCCGCCCTGCTAGCTGTCACAAAAGTAGGGCAGTTTCCCCTATTACAGATAAAAAGGTCTACATCACAAATAAAATCAAAAAGTGACTCACCTATTGCTTTTGTGTCCGAGCTCCCCCAGACGGTGTGCCTTGAGTTGGCATCCGAGCCTATAATAACCGCGGCTCCTTTGCGTCTGGCCTCTGCCAGAGCCATCCTCAGCAAGTTCGGAGGTGGTTCCACCTCGTCGTCGTGCGGCATGTAGGCTGAGACAAGCCAGATTTCCCTAGCACTGTCCTCCAGCCTAGCGGTGACGACGTCCTCGTTGCTGAAATTAGGTAAAAGAAAAACGTTAAGTTCATTTCTGAACAACAGGCAGGCTCTGGTTCTACCTGTGCTGCTTGCCGCCAGGAGCTTATGGCTATTTGTCCTTAGTCCAGATATCCCATAGCTACTCAGCCACGGTTCCTGGATAAGGACAACGTCGGCTTCGTCCCTTCCTAGACGAAGCACTAAATCGGCGGAGGCCGCCTTTGAGTGCTGGAGGTTAATTTGGAGGATCTTCATCCTCCAAACTCCTCTCCACCAGTGCGAGTTCCGCACCATCGTCCATATCGTCGACGCCAGCCTCCTCGAACAGATGCTCGAGACTGAAGACGGATCCGCCATCACTTGACGATCCGCCCCCCGTGCTCACCGCGTCCGAGAGGACAGGGTCGACGTCCATTTTCGAGAGGGGAACCTTCCCACTCTCTTCTACCCCCGCAGGAGGCAGCGGGCCATCCGCCCTGGCTTCTGTTGGGAGCGTCTTGAGAACGACTCTCTCGAAGCCATAGCTTATGGCCCCCTTTGTGACACTGAGAGGAGCGAGGGACTCCTTGTTCAGGAGTATCAGCGCTTGCCGATATGGTGCCTCGGTCCTCTCCAGCCTGATCACCCTCCAGTCTTGGGTGAGGAGAGATGGGTTGCAGTACCGCAACATCTCTTCAATTTCGGCCGGGGTGGAAGGTTCGGCCGGAAGCCAGACCCGAGCCCGAGGCCGCATCGGGAGATCCGATTTGGCCACCGCCTCGAGCCTTGCTCCTTTCCACACCTCCCCTACCCTGGCTACCGCCTCCTTGTAAAGGAGAGCCGACCGCTCGTCGGCACACCTAATGAGTTTGTGAATGCCGAGGTTCCACCCAGCGCTTTCACATCTAGGGGGTGGTCCAGGGCTTCCCCTGACCACCTTCATGAAAACAGCGGAGATAGCAGCCGCTACCCGCTTCCACTCGTCATGGGAGATGGCTCCATCTCCTCTGCTTCGGTCGTACACCCCAAGCTCCACTGAGCTTGCGAGTTTAGCGATTTCGTTAAACATAGGTGCGGGTCCGACCCGAGGCTTTTTGCCGAGGGAGGATTCCCCCTCCTGCGTCTTTGCCGCTTTATTGAGGTTTGGGGCCCGCTCGGCCCCACTTTACCGTCGCCCACGTCGCTCAGCACCTGTTTGGCCCACTCCAGTGTGCTAGCATGCTGGTCAGATCTCTGGTCAGCCTGCTTGTCACCGTAGCGCTCCAAAATCTTGGCAGCCAGTCGACGATCAGACTTCAGCTTTTTAGCTGCAGTCACTCGCTTCCCCGCCGGGCCTTTAGCGCTCGCCGAGGACCCCGTGACCCCCATGAACTTAGCAGAGGTTCCTCTGCTAGTGCTGGCGATTCCGCCTCGCACTTCCGCCCTACCCCGGGTTGCTGTCGGCAGACTCCTGCCGGCTCCCCCTACCTTACCGCCCCCCGTGACGGTAAGCCAGACACCCCCTGGATTACCTTTCTCACCTTTAGCCGGGGACGATTTCGTCCCCTTCGGTGAAAGTGTCCCCCCCAGGGAACCGTCCACTACAGCGGAGGTCGGTTTCGACCCGCTTCCTCCCTCGTCCTTAGTGTTTATGTTTGTATTTGTCTTCATTTTGTTTTGTTGGGTCCCCACTCAGAGCCGCTATCCGTCTCCCGGAAAGGTAGTCGCCTTTTATGGTCCCAAGGTTGTCTCAGTTACGAGGCCAAGGCGAGGGTTGACGCACGACCTTATGGGGCAATGCGTTCAGAGCCGACCAGCGCAAAGAAGGAGTCATCTCAACAAACACCTACCACACCAACTTAATGATGACGGGAGGGGAACGTACTCCGAGGCCTGCCATGGTTTTAACGGGACGGAGGCGACCTTGGCATTAGCCCATCAGCCATTTCAGCAGGGTATCACCCCTGCATACTCAGGTGACAGAATACCAAGACCACCAGCCCAGGGTTCAACCGAATCCATCTAATTGTCAAAACTATGTCCAGGTCAAGCAAAGGTCAGATCAGGAGTTTCAAGGCCGTAAAGGCCGCAGGTCATTTGGCGTTACCCAGGATGCACCACGCGGAGGCGAACCTGCTCTACATCCCTGAAAGACATATTCCTCAACATTAATTTTCCGCCTCCATGGCCTCTCTTAACCGTGATTGTAATTCAGTTTTTAATCCATTTGTCGCCAAACCACGTTGCTCCAGCTCCTTCTTCAGTTGTGGAATATTCAGATCTTTAAACTTGGCCATTTTCAAATAATTATCTCCTTGGGAATTTATTTGACAATCCCACTTCTAACACCAATTGTAACGGATTTAATAATTATTAAAATATGTACAATAGTTTACTACAACTCTTTACCTAAAAATATAAAATATTATTTATTATATAGTTCAAAGTTTAGTTTTTAAATATATAGACTTCTTAAATAAAATATTTGTTGAAGTTCCAATATCTTTATATTATAATCTACGGTAGACATATTTATTTAAAAATGAGCTGGCAACATATTTGAATATTTTTGACATGGACGGACTTATTTTTACAAAGGTGAGTTGTTTTATTATAATTATTATTTTTGTATATATTTATAAAACTTCTGGATTTCACATGGTTGCTTAATTGAAACTTACATTTTACTGTGGTGAATATTTACTAATTTACCACAGTTAAAAAGAGGCAAACATATATCTTAATTATTCTGGAATTTGCCAATAATAGTCGCTTATTTAAGAATATATAGTAAAAAAGACTGATTTTACTTTAAAAAAATATTAAAGTTTTACATATAACCAATATTTTTGGGACTTTGTTTTCATAAATTAAAAGAAAATAGCAATATGCAACCATTTTCCGGTCAAAAGTCGGCCATCTTGGATGCCAATAGAAATTCAACCCCTAAACGGACTTGACATTTCTTCATGGACACCTCTCAGCTGTTGCTTTGTTTACATCTAATAAGCTGATAGTTTCTCTACTCCACCATTTACGATGGTTAACCCCTTGCCTAATGTTCTCAATTAATAATAGGTTAGTTTAATCTGGTATGTGCCTGAGTCATATATATATTGTATTGGGTTAGCAGTTAAGTGGATTTTTTTTAAAAATCAGACATTTTTTTCATGGAACTAAATAACTTTATTCTGTGATGTATTGCCCATTTTGATCAATCACCTTTTGCCATCTTTCAGGAGCATCATAATCCCACGTTCATAAAACTTCTGGTTTTTATTAGCAAAAAACTGAAACCGGTACGATTTGACATCATCATCATTATTGAAATTTTTACCATTCGAGGAGTTTTGTAAAGATCGAAACAAAAAGTAATCCGATGATGCAAGGTCAGAACTATATGGTGGATGTTGCAAAACATCCCAACCAAGCTGCAATAATTTTTGCCGAGTGATCAAAGATGTCTGTAGCCTTCCATTGCCATGATGGAATACAACACCTTTTCGATTTATCAATTCGGGCCACTTTTCTTCAACTGTATTTTTTAATTTCGTTAGTTGTTTAATGTAGATAACAGAATTGATCGTTCGGTTGGGTGGTAAGAGTTCAAAGTAGACAATTCCTTTATAATCCCACCAAACTGATAACAAAACATTCTTTTGATGAATGCCAGCTTTTGATGTTGTTTGAGCTGGTTCACCTGGCCTGCTCCACGATCTTTTCCGCTCGATATTGTTGTAAACAACCCATTTATCATCGCCAGTTATCTTTAGCAAATCGCAGCTGTTAATGCGTTGCGTTAAATGTGGTTCTTTCAGTTCGTGAGCAACCCATGTATCGAGTTTTTGAACATAGCCAAGTTGTTTTAAATGATTTTCAATGTATGTGATACCTAAAGATTCTCTGCAATCTCACGTGTTGTACTGTGATGATCCGGATCGATTATTCCTTTGATTAGGTCGTCATCAACTTCAACTGGACGACCAGAGCGTTTTTCATCTTTGAGTGAAAAATCACCAGAACGCAATTTGGCAAACCAATTTGACACTGCCGTTCTTTTATGGCTTCGGTGCCTTAAACAGCACATAATTTTTTGTGAGCTTGCGATGCGTTTTTCCCTTTGCGAAAATAAAAAAGCAAAATATGACGAAAATTTTCTTTTTGATCTTCCATTTTTCAACAAACGCGAAACGAAAACTACGCAACTGATCAAAAAATTTTTTTTTACTGCTTGACAGCTGAATTGGCAACTATCAAATAACAAAATGTGTTTTACATTTGGACTACGCCAGCAAACCTAAAAATCCAACATCTATGAGTGAAATCCGCAATTACTTAGTTGCCAACCAATATATACCTACAAGTAACAAAAGAATCAGCTGTATTCCAAGAATTTTACACATCACTTGATTGAAGTGTGGCTTTTTTGGGTACAGAGATGAAAATAAAAGGATTGTAGTATAGTAATTTTTTTATGAATAGATATTTGTAATGGAAAACATTTCAGAAAACTTTCAAGAATATTTTCGAAAGAAAAGTTTATTACAAATTTGTTGCTTTTCCTCATTACCTCTGATCAGTCTACTTGTAATATCAAATATAACTGGACAAAAATAAATATGTATATCAGGTACACTTCATGAATATTAATTACATTAACAATATAACGTTAACAATACAAGTCAAAACATATAGTCTATGAATATTTTTGTTACAATTTAAAACATTTAATAATATTTAGATACAATAAATAATATTTTGAACAAAACTATGTAAATTTAATCTTTAAGAAATTTAATAGTCGAAAAATACTTCGATATGTATGAAAAGTTTTCTTAAAGCTATAAATTTTAAAGCATAACACGGCAATATACTATTACAGATTTAAGGGAATTAAGCCTTTTAGTACTAGAATATTAGTAGGCAACAGGTATCAAGCGCCTAATTAGTAGTGATAAACCGTGCCAAATGTTTTTGCGTATGTGTTAGTGAAAAACTTAGGTATTATTCCTTGTAGATTTATAATAAAACGGATTTCTCGATAAATCGTCTCCCTTGTAACTTACTCTTGAGTTCGATCACTGTATTGTTAAATTAATGTCCCAATTTCTTGTAATACACTTATCTTTTATCTCTAATTGCAACAAATTAACACTTATTGCTCGCTATTCAAGTTTACAACTTATTGCTTATAGCTTAATTGCTCTTTACACGTCAACACTCTAATAAGAACTGTGTTTGCTGCACAATCCGGCAGTCCTTATATAGTAGATTCGCTACTCGAGCTTTTTGGCAACTACGAATTCCGATATCTAGTTGGTTCTAGCAGATAACGTATATTATAGAGAAGGTTCATGGTGTGCCGATTGTCAAAATATTCCTCTTGACGGAGGGTTACTCGCCAACTTAAGAGGATCTCACCACAAACAAATTATAAGCGGATTTCACCAGTATTTTACCCCTGCGGAGCGCAAAATAACAGAATTGAGCATTTTGAGTGTTAAATGAGAAAAAATAATGCTAATAAATGAAAAATATATATGAGAGACAGCCAATGAAGGGAAAAGCACACACAGCCAATGAAGGGAAACGAACCACAGAAGCTAATACATGTATATTTACAATATATGCAGGTCCTTTTTGATTGGAAAAGTAATTGTATATTATATATGTTTTATTGGAGAAATTGCGCCAAAACGCAAGTAGTTACATTTTTTTCTAATTGTAGTTAATATATGTTTTAGTGGGGAAATTACGCCAAAATGAAAGTAAAGGAGGAAATTGTCAACGGATTTTTAGTTTTAAAAGATTTTCGACGCAAGTACTTGAATTCGTTTCCGTTGTTAATTTATAAATTTGAAATAAAATTAAAAATATATAAAAATGTCAGTTGAAAGGAAGTGTCGCGTTCGCGAGTGTATTGCAGAATCGGAAAGATTGATTTCCTTTCCGAAAAACGAGGAGGACCTTCAAATTGGGTGGAAAACCTCAAAATCCCAGCACCGCTGGATTTACCGGCCCACAATGCGCTCGTTTGCATTAAACACTTCGAGCGAAGTGCAGTGGGTGTGAGAAGATTGATGGCACATGCTGTGCCCACCCTCAACCTTGGTAAGTTCTTCTTCTTTTATTAATATAAGGTTATATAGAGTAGTTTATATAATTATACATTTGTTTAACTTTATTAGGATTAGAAAAACTTTAAAACTTTTTTTAATTAGAAACATGTGTATAATTTATAATATAATATTAGTATGGTAGCAATATAATATATTACATACATAAAGTTGTGTGTGTATGTAGGCATTTATGTATATTGAGAGTATAATTTTAGTAGCAAATATACTAATGTTCATATACATATGTACATATATAAACATTAGTATAGATATCTTTTAAATCAATATATTTCAAGAAATTTTGTTTTTTCAGTTTTTTTTTAATGGTAAAAAAGAAACAACCCATGGAGTATATAATAAGATACCAATTAAAAGTCTTAAGTGTAAAATCAAAATTAAAAAACTAAAAACTCATTGAAAACTGTAATTTTTAATGAAATAATCAATAGAAAAGATAAAGATTAATAACTGTTACATTAATAAATAGTGAAGTATCCATGGTTTTTTATAACTGCTGTGCAAAGTCTGGGCATATAATCAACTCAATTCTGGCCCATAACAGCTGGAGTTTTATGCCATCCGGCTTTCACTAGCCTCCAAAGATCCTCTATTTACTATTTTTTTATACTCTCGCAACTTATTGCTACGGAGGAGAATAGTTTTGTTCACCTAACGATTGTTTGTATCCCCTAAAAATAATCGAGTTAGATATAGGGTTATGTATATATAAATGATCAGGATGAAGAGACGAGTTGAAATCCGGGTGACTGTCTGTCCGGCCGCTTTTAGCATCTTTATCGACGGTGTGAAAATGGGTGAAATCTAAAACGAGTATGGTATACTTTGCGAGTATGACTCTGATTGGGTGTGACCGCCCGTCACTATTACTTATGAACGTCCTAAGGTAGCTGTAGGAGATAGGGAGGACGACATAACCTTGAGGGAATTCGAAGAATATTCCATTTTAGAGGAAAAAAGATTAGGATTAGGGACACAAAGTAACGACGTAGGCTCTGCATTAGACAGCCGCGAACGATTTGCTTGATCCGCACGGTTTTATCAAAGTAATGCGCTAAAACTTAATAAAAAGATCGAAGAGTTAGAAATTAGAAAAGGAGTATAAAGAACTTAATGATCGTACAATAGTTGCGGATGAAACTTCAAGCCCTGATGCTGTAACATTCGCTAGGATGATCGTGACAAAAAGTAATTTCTTTAGTGACAATGAAAAGACATTGGCACAAAATATTAACTATATGTCCACCAAATCTTACAGTTTCATGCGTGATGATTTAGGTTTCGCTTTACCAAGCAAGAGCTCCCTTTTGAGATGGCGCCCCATTAGGTATGTTGTCCCTGGCATCGATGCCAATGTCATGAGAAATTTAGGCAAAATTGCCAAAAATATGTCCGTTATGAAACGTAATTGCGTTCTCTTATTTGATGAAATCATCATAAAGTCCGATCTAACTTATAATCGAGTTAGAGATATCATTGATGGGTTTGTAGATTACGCGGAAGGCGATCGCGAATTGAAATTAGGTAGTAAATGCTGTTTTTTTTATGGTAAAAGGGTTGAGTTCAAATTGGAAATAATTGTTTTCTTACTATATTTCCAAAGGTGGACTTCTCAGTCAAAATTTATTTGAAATTTTTAATAAAAATATCGCAGCACTGAAGTCGATTGGCCTTAACGTAAAGGCTTTAGTCTGCGATCAGGGGGGACCAAACTTTTCCATTTTCAATTTAATGCAAATTAGTGAAGAAAACCCCTTTTACATGCACGAAGGTTCTAAAGTGTATTGCTTATATGACTATTGCCACCTATTTAAGTCTGTCCGCAATACGTTAATGAAATATGATATTTCTAGTCCAGATGGAATAGTCAGTTTCAATGTTATTAAAAAACTATACTCTATCGATCAGATTTTAAGATTTGTCCGAAACTAACAGAGTCCCACATATATCCAGGCGCAATGTCTGTAAAACGTGCAACTCAAGTTCTGAGTAATTCGGTCGCGGCTGGCATAGAAATATTTAAAAAAATGTGTTTCCCCTGAATGGTTTAATAAGTCCGATAAGTGTTATGCTCATAAAACCAAACTTTTAGAATATTTAGTGACCGTTCTTCTGTTTAAAAATTCAAAATGGTTGGTGAAGGACGAAATAAATAGGGAACGACATCGGAAGCGCGATGATAAAATAAAAAAACTTTAATAAGTTGCAAGTCAGGGCCTGTTCATTAACGAACATCCTACTTTCGGGTGAGTAATGAATTAACCAAATGAAAATAATATTTACGTTTTTTTAATGTTTTGCTATTTATTCTATTTACAGGTTCTTTTTTTATTTTCAGCTCCTTTATATTTTCAGCTTTTCTTCTAGTTTCAGTTTTATTTTATATTTCCAGATCTTTTTTCTGAGCCTAGCTTTTTTAAACACTAATATTGCACTTAATCAAGATGGATTAAATTGTGTTTAAAAAAGCAGGTGAAATTAATTAACTTAATTTATTTATTAGGTCGTGTGAGAAATTTTCATTTTAAATGGAAAATTTCGTAAATCAGTTTTTATGTTTTAAAATTTTATTTAAATCTTACAATTTTATAAAAATCCTTCAATTGTTAGTTTTAAGTAAAAATATAAGTAATAAAAGTTACATATTTTATTTTAAAACAAAAAAGTTGTCTTTACTTAAGAAGGAATAATCATTTTGGATTGAATTCAATTTCAATTTCGTGCATATGCCAATATGCCAAAAAAAACCATACATAAATTTGACCAACAGAACCATACACACTTTTACAAACATACATCGCATATGTGCAAGTGCAAAATCAACCCCTATTCATATACAACGTGGCATGCGTAAATGGAAACAAAGTCAACAAGTCATGTGCATATATACGGGCAGATGTGTGTACATAAATTCGAATACTTACATACGCACATTCTTTGACAAATACAGTCAATCTCGGTTAAGTGCCAAAACCAAAGATGCAGATTTTTTTGCGCTTTGTAGTACATAAGCGATTGTGGTACTTAAGCGAGTGGTACCAAAAAAATAGTTCTATGTATTTAAAAAAAAAATATACCGTTTTTCTTGAAAAATTAAGAAAAAAAAACGTGAGATGCAGCAAGACATAGGCAGATAAGAGGGATTGGAGGAGTGATACTTAACCAGGGTTTAATGTATACATAAATCAGAGGAATATTGAATATTTTTTTTTAAAAAATTGTTTGAATTGTAAACCGACAAATATACTATGTTGTCACTTTTATTCTAAAATACTTTAATACTCATATTTGCGGGGTTGTCACTTTTCCCTTCTAGAGGGAATATCAGAAATTTGTTCAATTTATGATTTTTAGCTTTTGCCATCGTCGCGAAAAGACGCTTGTTGGCAAACGCATGCTCGGGGAGATGTGGGGGGTATCTGTTTTTATGAATGAAGCGAGATTGCTTGTTAAAAGTACGCCTACGTTCATGAATGAAAATGTTGTTGTTGTGTAATTTACTATAAATTTGGGCTTCGCCTATTTGGCTGACATATTGACTTGTGACCATTGTTGTTTTTTTTGAACAATGTTTGTAGTTTTTGCGGGTGACATATTTACATGTGTACGCATATACATATGTATGTATATTGGTTTGTTTATGCATTATTTGCTCGGCATTTTATGTATACATAGATATATGCGTGTACATATAAATCAATGCGCGCACATATAGTGAATTGATAAGTGATAAAATCATGATTTGAATTTTTGAGTGCATACATGACTATATGATATTAATATGATAAAATATGTACATACATACACATATTGTAATAAATTTAATCTCTATTATTATAATATAAAATATTTATTAGGAATGTATATTAGGTAAAAAGTAAATAAAACTATTAAATGCCCAAATTGACTATAAATATTATTTCGAAATTCCATAATTTAATAGATCTTCTCAGTTTTGCATGCATTCATAAAAATTCGCAAAATGATATTCATATCAATAAATATGATTGCATATAAACGTATAAAAATATAAGCCAAAAGGCTAACATGCAGCTGTAATATCAAAGCAAGTCTCTGAGCATAATTTCCATTGAATGCTCATCTCTGTTCACTCGCTACTCTTAAAATATCTCCTTCCGAGCCAGATGTGGTTTGTTTTTTTTTTTTTTCGGGGGAGGTTGAGAAAAATGACTTCCGCATCGCCATTGTGTCGTCGCAGCAATGGTATGTGCCACTTGCAGGTCACTAAAAAACTCTCCTCTAGGGAACCGTCGTTTCTTCTAATGCTTCAATCATGTTTTCCCATCGAGCGCTGTTGAAGGCGTTCCGAACGTCAAGGGTGGCGAGTAAAACAACTCGTCTGAGTTTATTGCATCCTCTGTGCGCTTCTTCTACGCTCCTCACGACATTCTCAATAGCCCCCAGTGTTGATTTACCCGGTCTTAAGCCGTATTGTTTCGGTGATAAGCCGCCTGCCGTCGTGATTGCTTCTTCTATTCTCGGTTTCAGTATTCTCTCGAGAAGCTTACCGGCTGTGTCAAGCATGCAAAAAGGCTGGTATGCTGATGGACTATCTGGATCACCTTTTCTTTTACTAATTACCACGAGCTGTTGTTTTTTCCAAATTTCTGGGAATACGCCGGATTTGAGACAGGTATTAAACAATCCGAGTAGCACGTTTGGGCGGCTTTCGGCGATTATTTTTAGTACCTCTGCTGGTATTCCGTCTGGTTCGGGTGCTTTGTTGGGTTTAAGTTTTTTTGCCGCCGTTTGCAACTCTTCGATGGTGAAGAGGGGTGCGTCGTTGGGTGGTTACGTCGGCTCTTGTTTCATGTATGGGAAATAAGGCATTGACGAAATAATAAGAAATAAGGGCCCGACCACCTTGTTTTTTCATAACGACTTTATACCCTAGACCCCACGGGTTTATGCTTAGGTCATTTCGAAGCTCTTCCCATTTTGATTTTTTGCTAATTTCGATAGCCCGCTTTAGTTCCTTCTTCGCGGCGTGGAGATTATACATTTCTGTTGTTGCGTTACCTCTTCGTCTGTTTCTTGTGTAGACCCGTCTTAGGTGAAGGCACGCTCTTCTTAACTGAGCAATGTTTTCTGTCCACCAGTATGCAGCGCGTTTTTGTCTCCTGCTTTGGCTCCGAGGCATTCCTTTACTACATGCTTGGGTGATTAGCCTCATTGTCTTCTGTACGTTTTCTCTTACGTCGCCTATGTCTCATTTTGGGAGGTCATGCTTATCAATTTCTGAGATGAGTGCATCGCTATTAAGTTTAGATACATTCCAGTTTCTTGCTGTACCGTGTAAATTGTTCTGGGTGATTGTGTTTTGGGGGTATATTTCGAAGGTTATGTACTGGTGGTCACTGCCAGTGTAATCCTCCATAACCTCCCAGCGCTTTACTATGCTTGCTATGCGCTCTGGCGCTAGTGTGATATCTGGTGTAGCTTCTTCGCAGCCTGGTCTCCTAAATGTCGTTGCTGCTCCAGTGTTGAGTACCATAGCGCCGAGCCTGGCGGCCATGTCAAATACGCGTTTATCGCTGGAGTCAGTATTTCGCATTTCCCATTCAATAGCTTTTGAGTTAAAATCTCCTGCTATTATAAAGTCTCCTCCGATATCTCGGGCTGTGTCTTTTATGCTGTCTAATTTGGCTTGGAAGTCCTTAATATTGTCGCTGGGGGTTAAGTAGCAGCTTATTATGGGGCATAGGTCGCATTTGGTCCAGACGAAACCGTTCCCGATTCCCTACCTGGAGTGGCTATTTTGCTACAGCTGGGAAGCCAGGTCGCGGCAGTGCCGCTTTTGTCTTCTATCCATATTCTACTCTGTTTCCTTTTGTACTGCTCGCTTATAATGACAACGTCGTAATGGCGCTTCGTTGTCATTTGAGTCAGGAGTGCGTCCGCAGTTTTACTGCTGTGCATATTGGCTTGGAGAACTTTCATTTGTCTACGAAGTCTTTAAATAGGTGATCCGTTCGGCTAAGTTTGGCCTCTGTGCATATGCAGCAGGTTGGAAGCTTGTTGCATTCTTTAAGCCTGTGTCCCGGTTGGCCGCATTTTATACATATACCTTGCCCTCTTCTGTCTGGTCCCTTGCAATCCCAGGCAAGGTGTCCTGGTCCGAAGCAACGGAAATATCTTTTAATAGTCTCCTTTAGTCGTAGTCTGCAGCTGATCCATTCAATTTTGACTCTCCTCTGTCTTAGCAATGTATCTTCTTTAGCACTTGGCAATGTAATATATGCTCTGACCTGCTCTCTACTGTTGGGTAGAGATGTTTATTTTTGGGTCAGGCACTAGTTCTCTAAGAGCGTTCTCTATTGCTTCGATCACTTCTTCCTTCGTCGTTAGGGAATCAAGGTCTCTAATCTCCACTGTGGTCTTTGGTTTAAGGTCGGCTTCTGATGCGCTCTCTTTTAATGTACTCTTTAGAGATTCGAAGAAATTCGGGCTTGCCACCTGGCCTTTTTCTAGCTCCAGTAAAAGTGCTCCTGCTCTAGTTTTTCGTGTGTAGCGGTGCGTGTTTCTGCAGCACTAGCCCTGTCGTTTGGATGTGGTAACCTGGGGCGTTGTCAATGGTGTCGAAAAGCTCTTCCAGCTGAGCTGCCCCGTTTTTTACGTCGAGACTGACGTTCTTCTGTTTAGCCATTGCCAGCTTCATTTTTTGGACGATGGCTTTTCAAAGGACTTTCTTCTGCCAGTCGCATTTTGTGCACGAACTCCTGTCTCGGGGACTTTTGTGGGGTATATGTTATTTTTGCCGATGTTGGAGTGTTGTGTTCCGTCATTGGTCTTTCCAGGAGCCAAGTTTTCTTGGCGGGTATTCGCGCTCTTTTGGGTCACTGGTGTTAGTTGTGACACTGGCGATCGCAGAACCCTGCTGCTTCTACGAAAAGCATTGTTGTATTCGTCGTTTCTGTTGTTCTGTTCCTCTTGTTGTGATTTCCTTTCGCTGTTGTCGTTTTTCTTGTTTTGATTTTGGTTTTGAGTGTTCATGTTCAATTGGGTTTCCGCTTCAAGCCGCTATAGCCGCACGTTGTACAGTCGCCCTGACAAAGGGCCCGTGGTTGTCTACACTTCCGGTAGGTCACGCGAGGATTGACACAAGTCCTCACGAGAGATTGTGTTCAGAGCCAGCCGGACGCTAATCAGGAGTTCTCTCAACTGAACCTGTACGATAAATTTAATGGAGACGTGCTTTGAACGTACTTGAAGACTTACCAGGGTTTTAACGAGACGGAGGCCCTTGCTTACTGAAGTGGTAGAATCTCACTCTCACCATCCCGAAAACAATTTTGTCCTATCAGTTTTTTTCCAGTATGCCTTAATCAGGATCTTACTGGTCTCGATCCTGATGTGCGCGAGCCCGGGGGGGGGGTTTTTCCGTGCAGTTGTACATACGTTGGGGATTTTTTTTTTTTATGTGGCGTCCCGCGTCGCTCTGACGCCTTCCTCTCATGGGTAGGGATTCCCTCGAGGCAGCCTTAGGGGCTGTGGATGCTTATACCGAGGCGGCATCTATTCGCCTCGTCACCGGAGATTCGTTTTCTTTTAAGCCGAACACGCTGGTCCGCAATTACAAAATGTCCGGTTACACCAGAACTTGTTAAGGATACCGCTGCTTTTCTTGCTGCTATTGTTGTTTTTTGTTGCAGGTTTTTTCTATTATTGTCTCCATTAATCAGTTTTATCTGCGCATTGTGTGAAGGGGGGAGGGCCGAAATAGACAGGAACGGGTATACCCTCGGAGACGATGCCCCTGCCCCAGTTCTCTAAAGCCTGTCCTTCGCTTTACCAGTTCCGGAATACACGGAGGAACCGGCACTCGCCGGTGGTTACTGATTCACATCGGGGCTAACACTTCGGCAGAGCAAGCTCACATCACCCTCTCCACAACACCAGCGGGATACAGCTGATGATATTTCGTGGGTTTCAATTTCGTGATATTCAAAGCACTTGATATTCAAAAGTTTTTCAATATATCTACTAACATAAGTACAACGAATCGGTATATCAAAATTATCATATTCCAATTTGAAATGTCGATAAAATGCTTGTTTTGTTTCAATGATTTCTCCAATATCAGATTCCTTTTCAATAATCTTTTTACGAAATGCCTCTGTAGCTTCATCTACAGTAAAAATTCTCTTAGGCTTCCCTTCAGTAGTCAAGTAAACTATAGATGATGTTGTGATTGTTGTAGATGGCTGTGTTATGTCTACAATGGGGGTCGATGATGATGACGTCGTTGACAACACTTCATTTTCTTCATAATAATACGTTAAAAGAGGCTCACTTTGTTTAAGTAATAATAATGAAATATTTATTTGTAAAATATCATTACTATTCGGTAATGTTATATTAAATTGAATACTATTTGAGTTTTGATTTATTGCAAGCCCTTTATTATCTAGTTTTTTTCCGAAATGGTGCAGCACAGGCAGCTTTGAAAACAAGTTATAATGATATAGATTCATTCCATTACATTCTGTACTCTCCTCTTCAAAGTTAAATACCGGCTTTTGGAGGAACTCCGCTATCCACTGTTGTTTTTCTTGTCCCTTAACATAAACTTTTAAGTTTTTGAACGCTGATATCAAATAGTTCCTTACAGCTTTAAAACTATCACTTCCATAGCACCATAATAAATTATGGTGGTGTTATATTAACCAACTAGCTTGCCGCTATTATTCTTACTCAGGTCTGAAAATTCAAACGGAGCTTTGATATGGAAACAGTGAAATTCTTCATTGTTGAAGACGACAGCTAATAAATTTATTATTATAGGTTTTAAAGCCTTGAACATCTACTGTCGCAAACATTATGAAAATTAATAATGAAATATATTTTTAATGGAAGGCTTATTATGCGTCCTTAAGAATAAAAAATACTTTTAATGGAAAAACAACAATCTTCAATGGTTTCAAAAATGCACATACAAACTTGCACTTAAATTGAAAATATCAACAAAATGTGCTTTCAAAAGGTTCTCATGCACTTTTATCATACGAAAAGAAAAAAGTTCCACCATAAACACACACACTCACCACCTACACTACAGGAGAGATTCACGACCGCGGTAAAGAAGGGGCAAGCCAAACGGGATCATATATACGAATTGGGAGAACTGATCCAAAAATTAGCGGATATGATGCGCCCGCCACAGCGTTCCATCAACAATGCCATGAGAGAATTGCTGAGCACAATCCCAAAGCCAGCAAACGGTTGTTGAAGTAACGCCCAAAAGGCCACGAGATACCAACCAAATAAGCAGAAAGACGCCACCAAACAGAATCAAAACCTCCCACGAAGAGCGGACAGGGAAAACGGTGCATAACAAGAGTTGCGAAGAAGAAAAGAGCAATATTAAATGATCAAGAACGGAGTTGTCAGCAGAAGAGGACTGGACTACGGTCCAACGTAAAGGGCAAAAGAAGAAAATTAAAAAAATGTGAATCTCGCAGCACGCATACGACCTAATGCAATTGTGATTTCAAAAAATGGTGACATAACGTACGCTGACATACTCCGAGTGGTAAAAAGTAATGAAACTTTGGAAGAGCTTGACAAACCGTCTCCCGAGTAAAGAAGGCAGCTAAAGGAGACATTTTGCTTAAACTGAAGAAGACACAAACAGGAAACACTGAAGGATACAAGGAGGACAGAGGAAAAATACTAGGCGACCAGGCGCAACAGGAGACAACATAGGAAGTGAGTGACATGAACGATATTACTAAGAAAGACGATATTGCAGACGCGATTCGTTTTCAAATGAAAGAGCTTAGCCTTTTCAACGTCAAATCTTTAAATAGCATTACAGCCCCTTGCGTAGGCACCCAAAAAGCAGTGATAAACCTTCCGGTGCAGGGGCAAAAGATAAAAATCGGCTGGACAGTATGCAGAATAAGAGAAAAGACACAACTGAGGAAATGTTTTAGATGCTTGGAATATGGACACGTGGCGAAAGCATGCAACAATACCGAAGATAGGAGTCAGTGCTGTATTAAATGGGAAAAAGCGGGCCACCGGGCAAAAACTTGTGCTAGTAAACCCTTTTGCACTGCGTGTAAAAACAGTGGGAGAACGAACACCAACCACCAAATAGGAATTCGAAGATGCCCCATCTATACAGCAACATGTAGTAAAACTAAGAAGTGAAGATCCTGCAAATAAACTTGAACCACTGCGAGGCAGCTCAGGATCTCTTAACGCAAACGGCCTATGAAAACAATATTGACGTAGCAATAATTTGTGTACAATATAAAAATAAAGGCACTAACATGTGGATCTCAGATACCACCAATAAGGTTACAATATGGGTATGTGAATATAAAGTGACACGAGACAAGCCATTAACGCAAAATGCGTACTTCACACGAGGTAAAATATGTGGGATTTTTTTTTTTAACGGCTATATACCTCCAAGTATATCGCAGACTGACTATAAAAAATAAAGGACGAAGTTGATCTTTTTCATCTTTATGCTTGACGAAAACCTCAATGAAACTAATGACGTCGACCAGCATGCCAAACGTTGGATTCTAAAGCTTGCGATGCCGCCATAATCAAAAAGAAACATACTGCTCGAAGAAAGCTGGCATATTGGTGGAACAGTGAAATCGAAATACTGAGAAGCGATTGTCACAAAGCACGGCGCTTATGTCAGCGGAGCATAGGAAGAGGGGAATATACGGTACTCCGTGATATTTTCAAGAAAAAACGAAGCAAGCTCAAAAAAGCGATAAAACAGAGCAAAAATGCCTGCTTCTAAGCTCTATGTGACAAAGTAGACGAGAGCCCCTGGGGCGACGCATATAAAATCGTAATGTCAAGGATTGGAAGGGGCAGAGGATAAACACCTACCTGTCCCAAAAGGTAGTTGAAACGCTGTTTCCTAAACAAAGCCAAGAATGTGGAGTTCAACGCCTTGAAGAGCCAGAAGCCACAGATGCGCCAGAGGTCAATGATATGAAAGTACTGCTGTGGAGCGGTTGGGAAATTCTAAAGCGGATGGTATACCTACCATTCACGGCGTTATATACACGATGCTTGCGAGAAGGTGTCTTCCCAAAGATATGGAAAACTCAACGGCTCGTCCTACTGAAGAAGACGAACAAACCGGCAGGGGAACCAATCTTTTATTGACCACTCTGCATGATCGATACAATGGGCAAAATCCTGGAGCGACTAATCTGAGCCCGCTTAGAAGATCACCTGGAAAGGGAAACTTGCAGCCGATCCGACAACCAATATGGTTTCCGCAGAAAGCGTTGAACCGTTGATGTAATCAAGAAGCTTACAGAGATAGCAGAAAAAGCTATTAAAGGTGATAGGTGGATGTACGGCCAAAGCAATACTGCGCTGATGGAAAGAAAACACGGAGCAACTGACCTCTAAGTGAGGCAGTTTCTAACGCGGCATGGGTGTTTCCGAGTGTAATTGCATAAGTACGCACATGACAATGCAGTCGCTTGCTCTTTTTGTGGTAGCAGTAGCGAAAATGCAAAGCATATCTTTTTTCACTGACCAAAATTTTCAAAAGAGAGACAGAACCTGGAGAAGGAAGTAGCAGACCAAATAACTCCAGATAATATAGTGCCTTATATGTTGCAATCGAGACAAGTATGAAGCATTATGGAAAAGACGACAGCTCTGATAATCCAAGAGATGAGAAGAGCCAAACGACAGAGGAGCAGTGAAGCTTAAGCCGCGAATAGCGAACAAATGACGTGAGCCGAAAGGCTAAGCTGACCCTGCGATGAAATGCCCAACGGCGGTACCGCAGGGTCTTTCACCAAAGTTGCAGGTGACGGAGTTCAGGGTTTAGTACAGACGCGTACTCTGACCCTGACTGGGCGTGGTCCCGAAAGAGGTGTACCCTTTAGCGGGCAGTACGAAACATGCATTCTAATAAATATGAGTATCTATGTAAGATTCCCCCTCCGACATCAAAAAAAAACACACACACACTTTACAATCTATAAAACCGCAAAAAAAAGTTCCGCCACACACACATTTTACAAACCACAAAATATACACTTGCGGTCACGCATATATATGTTTGTATGTACAATATATATTTTTCCTTCCACCATTTTCACCCCAAAATAAATGGGGATCCCACCACAGCTGGTGAACGGTTTTCTTTCACCAAATGGGGTAGGACCGACATTTTACTACTACTTCTCTGATCCTTTGACTTTACAGTAAATATACATATATGTGAATCGAGAGCCAATAACTTTATCGAAACACGACTTTGCACAAATAAGGTCAAGGTATCTCACGTAGAAAAATTGTCAGTATCGGACTAACCTGACTTGAAACCGTTTATGTTAGTCAATATATGTGATATATTAATGAAATTAAGTTTTCTTAAAAATAATGTGGTTAAGTGCTGGATATAAATGAAATCGCTCTAGACCTTGGCTTAAACTTCATATCCCTAATACTATGTTTTTTGATTCTCTGCTTGATGTTTTCCTCATATACCCAAAATATTAAATTTAACCCTTTCGGTTGAGTTGATAATGATGGTTTTAATATAAATATCTCCGACACGAAGCAAAATAGAGCAATAAAACTAAGTGAGTATATGGCCTAGATTATAAGTGAATCAGATACCAATTATGATGGTAATCCATTCACGATTTCGTTGAACAATGAATGATGAATTTTTACGCAAAAATTTTTAAGATAAAGTTTCGTCCTCACATGAAAGTATTTCCTTACCTTTGATCATTGCAATTTGTGTGACTATAAAACTTTAAGCTGTACTCAAACTTAGTCGTTCCTTTATTTCATTTCAGGCGATTTTAATTGTTACAAAAATAATTGTCGACTTGGTTTCGCCTACGAGTGAATAAAATATCGTAAATATCCTTTTGAAAAGTACATTACCATTAATGCTTCATTGATCCCCGGTTAATTGATTTTCCCGCTTATTTGAATCACTTGATCGGTCAAAACTATATTGCATACATAATATGTATACATTTTCCCGCTTAATTGAACCCTGTTATTGAGTTTTCCCGCATAATTGGTTAAAAATATGTGTTATTGAAAAAAATATATACATTTAATTTAGCCGCGGATTGCACAAAAAACTTTCGTTTAAAAAATAATCTGGCATTGCCGTACACACATTTTTCGTAGCATTTGTGATAAGCAAAAGAAAGAAAGAAGGTCGCCGTTAGTTCTCTAAGGTTTAAAATACATACAAGAAAACTAACTTCAAGCGTATTAATATTCAGGAAACAAGTTTTGGTGTGAATTAGGGAATTTGAATAGCATGTTATTTCAAGTATTAAAATTAGGCTTCTCAAATTAACATTTAAAAAATGTAAGCAACGATCTCTAAATACATATGTATGTATGTAAGTACATACATGGATTTTTTTAAATTCTGTAATTGAACGAATTGTTAAATTAAACGAGTATCGGTTAATGGATTCCCCGATTAATTGAACCAAAAATTGTGCAATTTTTGATGTGCAATTTTGCGGGGGATACTGTATACAGAGAATGTAGATTATAGAGAAGGTTCACAGTGCAGCCATTATCAAAATATTTTACTTTTCGCAGGTAAACTGAAAACGATGAGCGTGTTTTACCACAGAAAATTATTGGCCACAGTTAACATCAGGAGACTGAAAAATAGCTGAATTGAGCATTTTCAGTGTTAATTGAGAAAAGCAATGCTAATTTTAATGTTAAAAAATGCACGCTTACAGATTCGAAATGCGCAAACGACTTTGCATATAATTTTAAGATATGCTGCATATACAGGATGGCTCACGAATCATGCTACAAAAAAAAAAACGGTTAATTTTATTGTATTTAGTTTATATAACTCATTATTCTTAAAAATTATGGACCTCCAGGACCTATTTAATGGACTGCTTCAATTCAGTCAGATTTTTGGGTTTGATTTTGTACACCTCTTGCTTGACATAACCTCATAAGAAAAGACCAAGCGGTCGCAAATATTCTTATACATATATATGTGTATAATTATGTGTGCATGTAAACAAATATGAAAATACCCATTATAATTGTTAATTTTTCTACATGCACCGTATGTATGTAAATATGTACACTCATTGTTTCATGCGAAATCTCCGTTGCCACGGACAACCAATGGCCGAAGCTCACGTTTTCTGTTTTCTCACAGAGTCACTGTGTCGAAGGACTGACGCGACGACAAAGCGTCACAACACCACCAATTGTCACCGCTTCCCTTGCCGCCATTGTATAAACCTTCAAGTAACCAAAGAATCGGCAGTTTTCCTATGTGTGGGAAACAGCCGTGATCACCTGATCACAATGAGAAAATTATATTACAAAATATTCTAAATAACCGTTACACAATAACATATTTGATAAAATTGGAAAATTTGAAAATAATATTTCAATACAATAAATAATAATTTAAATAATACTATGTAAATTTAATCTTTAGGAATTAAAACAACCGGAAAATATTTGAATATGTAATAAAAATATTCTTAAAGTTATAAATTTTAAAACATAACACGGCAATACACTAGAGCAGATTTGTGTCATTTGGACGTATTAGTAGTAGAATATTGGTTGGCAACCCGTACCAAGTGTGACTTTAGTAGTAGAATATAAGTAGGCAACCCGTACCAAGTGTGATTTTAGTAGTAGAATTTTTGAGGCCACCCGTACAAAGTGGGAAATTTTTGCGTGTGTATTAGTGAAAATCTTAGGATTGGTTACTTGTAGATTTATACAATGCCTGCCGCTCTAACAGGTTTGCCCACAAATCATCGAAAATATGCATGCATACATATTGACGCAAATTTTTGTGAGCCACGGAAAATATTTTAAAATCGAAAAATACTTTAAATCGACAAAAGCTTTGTTGCCAGTTTTGTAAATTTTTTCTATGTTTTGAGGGTTTGCGGGGTTGAAACTTTTCCCTTCTATAGGGAACATCAGAAATTTGTTCAATTTATCATTTTTAGCTTTTGCCATCGTCGCGAAAAGACGCTTGTTGGCAAACGCATGCTCGGGGAGATGTGGACGGTATCTGTTTTGATGAATGAAACGACGTTGCTTGTTGAAAGTACGCCTGCGTTCATTAATGAAAATATTGTTGTTGTATGATTTACTATAAATTTGAGGTTCGGCTATTTGGCTTGAAACGATTGTTGTTTTTGTAGAACAATTTTTGTAGTTTTTGCGGCTGACATATTTACATGTGTACGGATATTCATATGTATGTAGGTTGGTTTGTATATGATTGGTTATATGTATATGCATATGTTGACATATAAATCAATGCGTGCACATACAGTGTATTGATAAGTTATAAAACTATGATTTGAATTTTTGAATCCGTACATTCAAATGCGCGTGTGCAGATTTACATACATATGATTATATAAGATTAATATGATAAAACATGTATGGATGTACTTGTTTTAATAAATTTAATCACTATTAGTAACAAGTATCATACAAAATATTAATTAGGAATGCATATTATATAAAAACTGTATAGTAATATTATTAAATGCCCAAACTGACTATAAATATTATTTTGAAAATTACATAATTTAATAGAGTCTTATCAGTTTTGCATGCATTCATAAAAATTGGCATAATGATATTCATATCAATAAATATGATTGCATATACGCGTATAAAAATATTTATAAGCCAAAAGAGTAACATGCGGCTGTAATATCAATGCAAACTTCTGAGCATAATTTTCATTGAATGCTCAGCTCTGTTTACGCACCACTGTTAAAATTTCTCCTTTCGAGCTAGCTGTGGTGAAACACACTCATCGTATTTTGTTAGGTTTTGACAATTCACACGCTGGTCCGTAGTTGGTCCTTCTCTATATTTTACATTCTCTGCTGTATATGCAAACGGATTCCATCGGAATTTTTAATTAGATTTGTTGTATCAACAAAGAGAGGCATATACTACTTTCGCCTGTCGAACGCTTTACTGGATACTGTTCTCATTGCCGAGGGTATCGACTACATGATTGTTTACATGTCATCAATTCAATGTCGTCAAATCAAAATTGTTTAAGCGTAATTACCTATGCGTTTTAAACAAATAATTTCATATAGAAAAAGATTACATATATAAATTAGATTATGTATATAAATTATTTTAAACTCATATGTACAAGGTGCAATTCAAAAGTTTCAGGACTTTTATTAAAAAACGAATATTATTTGTTTTTTTTTTGAAAAATTTATTGGTCGGTATAGCGTTGAGGATGGCGGTCGTCGCCTTTTGGATGACATCAATGTCAGCATAGCGGTTTCCTTTCATGGCCAAATGTAGTTTTCCGAACAAATAAAAATCGCAGGGTGCCATATCAGGCGAATAGGGTGGATGGTTGATGATATGAATGCGATTTTTGGTCAAAAAATCTGTCTGATTCTGAGGTATTTTTCGTGTTGTTTCAAAGTGTGCGGGACAAATCGAGCACAAACCTTTCTGAGGCCCAAATTTTCTGTCAAAATACGATAAATTCACGCACAATTTCCGTGTTTTTTTCGTTTACAACATCTTTTGGCCGGCCCGAACGTTCGTCGTCTTTCAAGTCCTCCCGTCCCTCTTGATAGACAAGCATGTTGGCTCTTTGTTCGATGCTCATTTTCCGACCGACACTACAAATGTAATGTCACATGTAGCGCGATATCTCAGCTGTTATACAAGTCAGCTGTTATATACATTTTATACGACAACACTGAAGAATACACAATTGAGGGATAACAATTTTAGACAGATGGCGCGACTAGAAGCCGCGTTGTTTAAAAAGTCCTGGAACTTTTGAATTGTACCTTGTACGTGTTAGCATATCAAATATTTATATTTACATATGTAAGTATATGTACATACAAGTACAAATGTATCAAAATCTTCGTCTTCTATTGGCGTATCTTTAATTCTTAAAATATAAAAAATATAGTTTTTTTAACCTATGAAACGTCAACCGATTTCTCGAAGGAGTACGAACATGGGCTGGAAAACAGTTTTTCAATCTGGGCGGAGGAATCAGGTATGTTCAACAATTTGAATGATGGTTTTCCTAGTGTTGTATATTTAATTGCTGCCATACTCCCAAAAACGATAGGTTTTTTAATATTTTTTCGTACAACATTGTAAAGAAACCGATTTTGTATCGAAAGAGATCTCACTCTTCAATGCAAGCTCAATCTAGGATTTAAATAACCGATAATTTTTGCGTACTGTTTTTGACCTCATCCTCAAAAAATTTGAATCGTATAGAGTTGCAACAATATTTCTCTTCATGATCGAATCAGCAGCAACGATTTTCATACATTGAACATTGTTTAACAAGTGATTATATGCATCGCGATGTGAACACCATCGTGTTTCACAATGAAGTTTTATTCGGCCTTTTTAATAGCTTTATCTTTATACCCGTATACTTCAATTCCTTCAAAATGGATGTGACTTTCTGATTCAGCTCTCGATTCAAAACATCTTTTGCTTAAGTAAGTAAGTTTCCCGTATAGCTAATGCAATTACTCTTTTAAATAAAATGATTGGTTACCATTCCAAAATTTTTCATATATAATATGTACTATTTCCGATAGTTTCTCTGTTGCTCACTTTCCTTAGTGGGATGAAATGCTTCTAAAAATGCCTGTTCTCCAGTCACGTTATGCAACATAGCAACGACTGGTTTGCTGTTACTGGATGATTTTTTCCTTCCATCAATCAATAACACTGAATCAGAACTTATCGTGCCCTTGGCTGTGGACATACGCTTTTCATATACAGTGTCCCACAGTCTGTTTGACAGAACTTTCCCTTTTCTTGCTGGAATTGGACGGCATATACTGCCCTCAATTTTTTAATGACATTTTGAAAATGAATAGACTCTGAAATATAATAATGGAATATTGCATTCAAAAAAGATTTGTGCCATAGACTTACTAATTTCGCATTCATCTTTTTGTGATAACGTGTCAGCGAAACTAGACCTTGATTTGCCAGTCGGTTTCGATAACATACGATTTTTGTTCTTACTTGAATTTTGAAATGTAGGTAACAACGACGATGGTTGTTCGAAGCTAGATTCACCTGAAGCTGGCAATGATTGGTCACTGCTGGACTCTCCCGCCGTTGCAGAACATGGTGTCACTGGAACCAAAAAATATATACATACATATGTAGGGGAGTTTTTCGGGGACGGATTCATGATTGACATTTATTTTTTTTTATTTAAGCACAGCAAGTTCACTTTTTCTTTTCGTCTCAATGCCGCTTTTTCTCCATCTAGTAGTTCGACCATCTCCATCTAGAGTAAACTTTAAAATTTTAAGTCAGGCTTTGTTTGTTGATGCTCTTCGTTTTTAGCAACACATGGTCTCCTACGTTATATTTCATCATTTTTGCCTTATTCTTATTAAACCTACATTTGCCTTAACGAGCATTAGCTTCCATGTTTTCTTGACTTTGTTTTCTTAAAGATTCTCTATCAATTAAATTATCCTCTTCTTCACTTATGGGCAATAGGACGAAAGGTCTAGCTTCCACACCGATTAACATTTCTAATGGGCTGACCTTAGTGACTCGGTTGGCCATGCATTTCATTTCCAACTATACTTCGGTTAAGGCATCTTGCCACGACCTCTAACTGGTTCCGATGGTGATTAAAATACTCTTAGTCGTGCTCATTATACGTTTAACCTACCTAGCTCAATTTTTTGGGAAGAAAAAAATTCACAGAATCCTAAGCTTGAAAAGTTACGGCGCCGGTCGGATATAATTCGAGTAGTACACCAAACAAACACACGACGGCGTTGGCTTTTTTTGATTGAACTTTCAGTGTCAATGTTTAAGGTGTGATGAAAATAAACAAATTTTGTGAACGCATCCACCAAAAGATTGTTTTTAAAGACCGTCTTATCGGAGTTACTCTGGTCGCCATCGGAATATACAATATTTTCATAATTAGCTAAAGTTACGACATCAACTCTTTTTGTTTTGTAAATACTGACTTTTTCAGCGTCTATTGTCACTTATACATCGTATTTCAGATATTTGTCCATCACAACGTGCAATAAAGTCTCTAACAACACTGTTTAATATTTATATTAAAAAGAATTCGCAATGTACTAAGGATTGAGTCGTTACATATGCCATTTAGTTTTACAATATTGTTAAATTTGTCTGCAACACTTTTCTTAACCAATGAATATTCAGCTCTGAAGTCGAAGCAAAATGGAACGGACTCACCTGAAAATTTTATTATTCCACAGTGCAAATAACCACACTCTTCTCGTAGATCTTCTCATTTGCGGTGGTCTGGATTTAGAACACGAAGTAGTGTAATGTTCCATTTCGTTGTACTTGAAACATCGTATATTGAACCGATCTTTTACTTAAGAATTATTGCTTCCGTTTTGATTGTTTCTTTTTGCGTTCTGTCCCTTTTCCAGTCGACTACGGCATTCGAAAATTTTATGATACATTTTTCTGCAATGGTGACATTTCACTTGGAACTTGCACTCTATACCGATTGAATATGCCTCCACTTCCGTATTACGCTTCTTAAAAGCGTGGACCTGAAGTTGCGACTTATTACGATGATGGTATATACTCAGAGCAGCATACTGTTGTCGATTTTCGCCATGTATGTCAACGCTACTGACACTGCGATTTTCTCCAAGTCTTCAGCTTTTCACTTATACATGAGGGACGTAATAATTCATCTGGCATATTTTGCAGACCCTCTCCCGATTCAGGACGACCATTCAAAACGCTGTAGTTGTCCCTACTCCCATGAATCGTTGAAGAAACAACTCTTTAAATTGTGTCCCGGTTGTGCCTGCGAAAGATATTTAGGATAGCCATTGTGATGCGCCTCGAGCGTAAAACGAGCACTTACGATGGGATACGGTTGCGGACGGAGATCTATATTTGACGTATGAAATTAAACTATTGTAATTCTTATAGCTGAAACAGCCACCGACATTCCTCCCTACCGTACTTACCGCCCGTATCAAACCAAATCAGTTGTTATCTTTTGTTTTCATTTCACCAATGTTGCCATTGTTCTGTTTGTATACACGATTTTTCACACATTTAGTTTTTAGTTATATTTTTCCATAATGTAACTGCTCAAAACTAAAATCCAACTATTACAAATAGTTTACCTATTTATAAATAAATGTATTCGACTGTGATTTTGAGTTATTTTAATGATATTTCAAATATATTCAAGTTTATTTTTTAATTACTACAAAATATCGAGATTAACAACCCTGCATTGCAAGATATTGTTCTCTCACTCTCAGCTCACTCATTTCTACAGGAAGAATCCAATTTTCACGGATATCCTAACGTACGGTCTGTTGAAGCGGACGGTAGAAGCGGTGGTGAGTGTTCATTTACATTGCGCTCTCATAAGATAGGTCGTAGCAGCTGACGTACGGAAGGGAGAAATGTCGGTGACTGTTTGAGCTATTACTCGATAAAATATCATATAGTCCCTTTTTATATGCGAAATTGTTCAACTCCAATCTAATTGTCACTCAACCTTAAATATTATAAACTTTGATACACTCATTTGCACGTGCACATATACAGACCGGTCGCTCCTTATACGTTTACGTTATTAATTCAATTTTAATTTTTTTATGTAACATATTCTTATTTTTTATTTTACTTCATATTATTCTCATTTTTAATTCAGTACACCTTTCTGGTAGACGAGTAAAACATGTTAATAGTATAATATAGTATGAATATAATGTAAATATGCATAGCAAAAGGAAAATTGGCTCAAGTATTTCAAATTAAGAGATATTAAGAGCACTTACAGAAATCTTCATTTTGAATGCTGGCAACACTGAAGTTATTTCAAATTTCACAGCTGTCTAGTGGTCGGAAAACTATTTAGTAACGCTGCCACTGAATATGATTGCGGCAACCCTGTTCATTTATTGGGCCAATGGCTCATCAAACAAAAATGGACCAAAACGGTAACCATGGTTGTCAATACGGAAGGGCGGCTCGCCGGTTACTAACAGATGCATGACCATTGTATAAGCCTAGTACGTATATTAGTATAGGTATAAGTATAGTAGATTTATACAATGAGCATGACTCTGCGAGCGCGGCGTCCGATTATTGGACACTCCTTCTTTGCTTTCCAAGTACCTAATGGTTTCTGTCTCTCTCCTCTCTCAGTTCGCGGAATACGATCAGACTTCACTCAATGACAGTTTCTCTATTTCTGCAACTATATTTATTTGCTCTTATTTTCGGGTTTGATGTTGATTGGTCACATCAAAAATTACTTGATGCTGTTGAACTTGGTTTTATAGAAGCTAAGGAATCTAAGCTGCACGTTTTAACATTATTACATAAATATATGTGCTATATTCGTGGTTTCAATTGTATTACTTCCTATCTGACCATATTAGAAAATATTATCTTAAATATTAGTATTTTGCATTACTTCCAAAACTTACGGTGATATTCAGTGTTTTTGTTTCTGTGTCCAAAACATTGTTCTTTAACAAATAATCAATTGGTGTTGTATCTGGATCTCTTGTCTTCAGTTCCATTACTTTGCAAACATTACTATATTAAAAAATTTAATAACCAAATACCCAAAAACATAAAATTTCACCTGGGAGCTCTGAGACGAACTTTCTGCAATGTAATTTTTTTTGCAAATATTGCAAAATGCTTCAGTTTTATCTTTTTAACACTTCAAAGTCCAACTCAACAATTGCTCTCTCATTTTCAGTGGGAGATGAGTTGGACATATCTTTATCTCTGGTGTGGACGGAAATCCATATTTTACATATGAAATTCAACTAATTATTACTCGATAAAAAATCATATAGTCCCTCTTTTAAATGCCTAGTTGTCCAATACCTTTGCCACTCAACCTAAAATAACATTAATTGTGATACATTCATTTGAACGTGCACATATTCAAACCGGCATAGACCCGCTGATTTGCATTTTCACACTGTAAAGCATTGTATAAGCCTACAACCTAGATTTATACAATGCTGTAAAGGCAGTAACACAATGGCATGTTGTCGTTTCGTTGTGGTCGTGCCCATCCCTGGTAATGATAATAAAGTAGAGGTGGTAAACTGTCGATATTTTTCTGTCAGGCGACACGTGAACAACATTGACGACACAATTATCGACATTGTCGATTGTCGACACCATTGCGTCGATAATTAAAAACGACGCGTATTGGCACAACATTGATTGTTGTAAAACCAGAGTAAAGGTTGTTACGAAAAGCAAAGAACCGCTAAAAACTGGTGCTTTATGTTTTTAAGCGCAGACAAAGTGTTATACAAAACAGATGCCGTTCTTTAATCTTTCTTTTCTCTCTCTTTGTAACATAATTATTTGTGTATATTTTTAACTGTTTGATATATGCGTTATTTTAGTTAGCAAGCTTTCTAATTGCTTAAGAATATTAGCATTGTCATATCTACCCTGAAATCGATAAGTTCCAAGTATAGTGTAGTAAAAAGCAAATTCAATGATTTTATTTAAGAAAACTGAAAATATTGATCTAACATAACTGGTGATTTTGGAATTTATTTTAAAAAAAATTTAAAGCCATTTTGAAAAGAAATCCAGATTTTAATATTGTTTAAAAAAAAAAAATTTAAAAAATGGTTGGCCTCAAAGGCCATCCCTGCAACTTTAATGGGAGTTTAATATAAGACTATTTCCCAAATTTCTCAAAGACTAATCAATTTTGGTGATTTCTTTAGTTAACGATGTCTCGTTTTTAAATTTTTTGTTTTCGATATCTCGCAAGTAAATCAACCGATTTCGACCTGGTTTGCGGCATGTGTTTTTTTAAGGTTTAGAACTGATCAGTTTTTTGGTATCGATCGGTCGAGTCGTTTGGAAGTAATTTGAAAAATAAGCGATTTTTTCGGAATTTTTCGTTTTCGATATCTTGCAAGTAAATCAACCGATTTCGACCCGGTTTGCGGCAAACGATGATAAGTAATTTGAAAAAAAAACATTTTTTCGAAATTTTTCGTATTGGTCCGATTGAGTCCAAACTTACACGAAATTCAAGTGCAATGAAACCCTTTGGAATGCCGTTTAGTTTATTCAAATCGGTTGAGCCGTTTAAAAGTTATAAGAGGTTCACATACATCCACACACACACATACATCCACACATACATATAGACATACGAACATCATCGTAGAAATGTTCGGGGAAGCTTGCTCGACCCTCAGAACGTCGAGATCTGTTGAGAACTCGATTTTTACAAAATGGGGTGAAACCAATATCTTCCCGATTTTTAGAAAATTTTCAATTTTCTTAGCGGGAAGTTAAAAAAATTTAAATCTAAATGCTGAAGCCTTTTACCAGTCACAAACGAAAATATCAGTAAATATAAACTTTCTGCAATTACTTCCTGTGTCGTTGAAAGATCCTTTTTCGCTTTCAAAATGGGTTTCGGAGAGAAACGTCAAAGCGGCAGTAAACACATACACACCACCACTTTCCATCCGCAGTCGAATGGAATGGTGGAATGTCTTCACCGCCATTTGAAGGATGCGATTCGTTGTCACGAAAACAACTCATCGACATTCTACCAATCGTCTTTCTTGGAATTCGCGCTGCTTGGAAGGAAGATCTTGGCGCATCTTCTGCCGATCTCGTTTATGGAGAGCCAGTTCTCCTACCAGGTGAATTCCTCGCTCCTTCACCACGATCTGGTTTGCCACCATCCAATATGACAGAACGCTTGAGAAACTACTTCGCAGACCTCGCACCTCAACTCAACGTCAGATATGGACAGAGGAAAACATTCATTTTTAAAGAACTGGCGACATGTTCACACGTTTTTGTTCGTTGCGACGCTTCACACCACGCATTCACTTCACCGTATGAAGGACCTCACCGAGACATTTCAAGGCATGAGAAACATTTCACCATAAACGCAAAAAAAAAATAATTTAGAGAAAATTATGGTTGTATATAGTAATACGAATTGTTTTGAATAGTTGTTAAGCCTTGTATAGGTATATGACGTATCATATATTCTTCTTTAACCATTAAATGCATAGCGTACCGTGTATGGTTCATGCCTTAAATCCTTCGTAATTCGATCAAACTAATTTATATCGTAGTTTTATAGTACAGGAAATAGGCGTCTTATAAACTAAAGGGTATTTAAAAATTACCGCAGCTTTCTGAGGTTTACACTCAGTTGACACTGAGCTTTCGAAGTGGTTAGAAGTAAACTTTGCAAAAAATTTAAAGTTTTTATTTTATTTATCCATTAATAATAATTTATTACATTGTTTGTCCAATAAATATTACAGGTATTTAGTTAATTTATTATTTAGTGTTTATTTTAGCTAAATATCATGATATAGAATATAACTAGCCAAAACTTGTTTTGCTTTTTTTCTTTCGTATCGTTTATGTTTAAGCCAAATAAGAAATTGCATTTTGTTTAGCGCTTGCTATTTTATATTTACTTTGTGTGCAGACATTGATGAATTTGGAAATAATGGAAAGAGATATAACGCAAATGAAGTGGAAAATATGTTAACATATGTATGTGAAACAAAAACATGGAAACGTGTGTTATGATGAAGAAGAATTTGCAGATACTTTGAAGGAACTAATAGATGAAACCCAAAAATCGGATCGTATTAGAAATCAAGCCGAAATAGGTAGACTAAGAATTACTGGATAAAGATTCGCAGTCTGTATCCTGTAAGGATAATCGGGTAGTTATTGTGTCTCTACTTTCCTTGGGTTCTTTTGAAATGTAGCCAAACATAGAGCATGCAAGAGTCCAATAGGTTATAAAATATTAAAATTAGATTTTAATTTTTAATCCAATATGTTCGGGACTAGCGCACCCTAATGAAACACACCACACCTGAGAACACTCAAGGAATTTCACCTCACACGACGACACCACACTCAACATCGCTCCGGATGCGATTCATTTCACTATTTAAATATATAAATAAATTAAGTGTAACAATAATTTGTGTTAAAATAAATTTTCGCATATTTCCTATTATAAATATTAACCGCGAGAGTAAGTGACTCACAAAAACTTAAATACTTGTATGCTGTGCTGTGTGCTTCCCATTAAAGTGTGCACTCAACTATTCAATTTTTTTTTTATATATTTTAATCCGGTAAGGGGGATTAAATTTTTTTTTATAATTTTTTAATTCCGTATTTGGGATTACAAAATAAAAAAATATTTTAATTCAATTAATTTTTTAATGCATTATTTTCAGCCCTTGCTAGGGGTACTGACGCCAGTCTCTCGTGCAGCAAAACATACATCACCACAAAAT
Organism: Bactrocera oleae; assembly: GCF_042242935.1. NCBI lineage: Eukaryota > Metazoa > Arthropoda > Insecta > Diptera > Tephritidae > Bactrocera > Bactrocera oleae. Next base: position 32,597,564 of record NC_091537.1, read on the forward strand.
TTTCATTTCGATGGCATTGATTATTTTCCTGAAGTTAAAGGTTGTGCAAGATACAAAAATGAAACATGTTATGTTGAGGACAAACACGTAAACACCCGTGTTTAAATGATAGTTGTAATTGTTTAGTAGCTTATCATAAAGATGATCAACAATAGTTCAATATTTATACTCTCGCAACATGTTGCTACAGAGTATAATAGTTTTGTTCACCTAACGGTTGTTTGTATCACCTAAAACTAATTGAGTTAGATATAGGGTTATATACATATATAAATGATCAGGATGAAGAGACGAGTTGAAATCCGGGTGACTGTGTGTCCGTCTGTCCGTCCGTCTGTGCAAGCTGTAACTTGAGTAAAAACTGAAATATTTTTATGAAATTTGGTATACATGTTTGTTGGTACCGTAAGACGGTTGATAATGCAGATGTGCGTAATCAAACCACTGCCACACTCACAAAATGCCATTAATCCAAAACAAATAAATTGCCATAACTAAGCTCCACAATAAGATACAAGGCTGGGAGGGGCATCTGCGGTATACATTTTTTAAAAAGTGGGCGTGGTTCCGCCCTTAATAGGTTTAATGTGCATATCTCCTAAACTGCTAAAGCTAAAATAACAAAACTCACTGAGAACACTGGTTTTTAGCACCTCTATCTATGGTGTGAAAATGGGTGAAATCGGGTGACAACCCCGCCCACTCCCCATATAACAGTACTATTAAAAACTACTAAAAGCGCGATAAATCAAGCACTAAATACGCCAGAGTCATTGAATTTAAACACAGGGATCGTATGAGCTGCCTTTATAGGAGCCGCATTCGAAATTAGACAATAGACGTGGCGTATATTTAGGTGAAAACCCATATCTTAGGATCTGCTAAACCAATTTCAACCAAATTCGGTACATAATATTCTTTTCATATTTCTATGTTATAGTGCGAAAATGGGCGAAATCAGATTACAACTACGCCTCTCTCCCATATAAAACCATTTTAAATTTCATCTGATGTTTTCACGTTCCAATATACAAATCGAGCAACAATGATTTAATCGGGGTAAGACTTTGCGTGAATAATACGCTTAAAGTATGCCACCTTGTGACCAAAATTATGCACGCCGCTAGGTACTGAATATGTGGACCCCAGTGCCTATAGCTAACCTTCTACCGAAAATATCGGTCAATCCGCAAAGAAATCTCAAACGAGTATACCATTTGACTTTGCGAGAGTAAAAAAGGTTCGGTTACATCCGAACTTAGCACTTCCTTACTTGTTATAAACTATTTTTATTTAAATTAATTTTTCTTATATTTCTTGCCAACTTAAAAGAGTTACTCCTCTTTATGTACATTTATTTTCCTTAATTTTAAAAAACTGAAGAAAAATTTTCATTTAAAAACCTTTCTCACTTATTTGGCACCAATGCATAGTGTAAGATATAGTACATATAGAAAAGCAAACATTTTGGACTGTTGGATGGATTGCCCTTCACAACGCAATTCACTTTCTCAACGCCTTACAGAGTGACCCCCTTGCAAGTGAAAATATTCGCTATTGCGAAAATGCTACTCTGTAAGTCGATAACTGCATTGGAAATTAAAATAGGAAAAAGGAAATATAAATAAGCTGTTGAAAAATTCCAACACAAAAAAAGAATTGAAAAAGGATGAATTTAGGATCAATGACATTAAAATCTGATAGTTATTTTTTTAAATATCCTATTTACATTTACTATAAGCCATATAATTTATAATCCATATTTTCACCTTTTATATTTAAAACTTGCACAGCTAATTTAAAATACTATGCAATTTGAATAAGGAAAAAAGTAAAGTAAAAATACTAAAAATTGCTTATAACAAATAAAAATCTACTATTTATTTTGAAGAGCACAGACACATTATAACATATTTAATTCTTTAGTTTTTACATTTCCTATTATTTCAAAGTTTAATTTGTTATCTCGATTTATGATTTTTCTAAATTTAAAATGTAATAATTATGTTTATAATTGTAGCACATACCTTTACTAGGTGCTTGACCGAGTTTACCTTCCCATTTGTGGCGTCCACATTGATGTACATGTGTATGTATGTATGAAAAGAATTTATTTCGGAATCCTCCTCTTACTTGTGTTTGTTTTGTTTACATTCACTAAATTTTTTTTTCGGAATATATGCTAGAGATTTCTAGTAAAACGTAAATATAACAAGTAAGGAAGTTCTAAGTTCGTGTGTAGCCGAACATTTTATACTCTTGCAACTTGAACTAGGATCAAAGGACGGGAAATTACTTGAGGTGTTAGCAAAATTTTATATGAAAGGAAGTATTGATTCGATTCAACCCATTTTTGACACAAACCGTATTATTTTTGTTATATGCATTTCAATTATATTATCTTACACATTGACCGATATTTTTGGTAAAAAGTCAACTATAGGCACTGGGGGCCGCATATTCAGTACCTAGGAGATTGAACTGTTTTGGTTAAATTTAGGAATTTTTTGGTCACATGGTGGCATGCTTCAAACGCATTATTCACGCAAAGTTTTATCCCGATACAATCAATGATGCTTGATTTGCATAGTGTAAAGTGATATAAACATATGCATATTTAAAATGATGTTATATGGGAAATACCAAATAACAGTCTTGTATCTTATTGTGGAGCTTATGGCAATTAATTTGTTTCGGATTAATGGCGTTTTGTGGGCGTGGCAGTGTTTCGATTACGCACATCTGCATTATCAACTGTCTTACGGTATCAACAAACATGTGTACCAAGTTTCATAAAGATATCTCAATTTTTACTCAAGACGGACGGACAGAGAGTCACCCGGATTTCAACACGTCTCTTCAACCTGATCATTTAGATATATACTTGTATATAATATATTAAAATATATAATATATTTAGATATATATATCTAACTCGATCAGTTTTAGATGATACAAACAACCGTTAATAGAACAAAATTATTATACTCTGTAGCAACATGTTACGAGAGTATAAAAATATTGTAACATACAAACGAATAGAAATTAAACTAGCACATACTCTTATATTGTCCTAACCGGATTATTTCGCCTCTAGTTTATAAATTGTGAGAAAATAATGTTGTTCAGAGTTAACAAAAAAGTAACAAATTTTTTGCAGAACATTGTAGATGTAAAACTTAAAAATAAATAAGTCTTCTTTTGTAGAATTTTGGTACAACGAGATTGGAGCTCACTTTAGGGTAAAAATCATGTGTGCACAAGAAACAAAAACTAAAAATAAAATTATCTAGAAACACATATACATGACGTCGGTGCAGTGCTATTGACATATAAAACCCATCATTGAGTATTTTCCTTGAGAAAAGTATTATTCGAAAAGTGTGTTTAATCACGAAATCACGTCTATCAGTTAACACAAGCAATTGAACTTTATTAATCTTTTTCGTCGGGAGATTTTAGAAAAATTTACAAATAAATTCAATAAATCAAAATCGAATAAAATTATTATTTTTGATTTCAATTTTCAACTTTTCTATTACATAAATATTAAGATACAAATATAATATACAATATATACGATTGAAAAATTTAATAATAATTGAGTTTTACGAATTATCTCAAATATATTCTGCCCAAACCAGAGGAGCTGAAATCATGCTTAAATCGCGTATCGAAGTGGATCCACTTATGGGTCGTTCTTTAGTGACTACTGAAATTATAAAGAAGGGTGAAATGGTGGTAGAGGAATCACCATTTGCGATTGGCCCCAAGCAGAACAGCGGCATTGTTTGTCTGGGCTGTTATCGTGATTTATTTTTCGGTGAAGATGGTGATTCGTTGGATCGTTGTGAAATATGTGATTGGCCATTGTGTAGCGCTTGTTTTGATACACCCGATCATATGGGTGAGTGTGAGATATTTACTAAAGCTAAAGTTCATTTTGCGGGAAATGTAAGCGAGGATGGAGTTTGTACACAACTTGATTGCATAACACCTTTGAGGTTAGTGAAAATTTTATTTATCATCACAATTTTGCTTACTAAACTTTTCGCTTTGGATCTGACAAAAAATTAAAACAATTAAAATATTCCCTTTGCAATAATTCATTAGTATACATAGAAAGCTTAAATCGTTCGGGGTTTCCACTCCAATTCACTACGTAAACCTACAAGTACCTACCTATAATTTACATACATTGTCCTTCAACTTATTAGATTTACTCAGGAGAGCTTGTATTTTGTTATTTTTCTCAGTACATATTAAATCTATTTACATTCTCCATATTCTATTCAATAATATTTTGGGGACAATTAATTTGTGCTCAAACAACTAACTGCAAATTTTTACAATTACTTTGTATCTTTGTTTTGATCATTCGCTTCCAAGATTCCATACTATTTTTTGGTTCAAGAGAAGAAATTGGGTAACTAAACGACACAAATTTATTTGATTATGTAATTCATTATATTTATTGAAAAATGGACCACGGAAACCATTATACTGACTATTATCAAGTTTAAATCGTATCTATTATATCTATATCGCCCAAAAAAATTCGTGGGAGGCAAAATGTTACCACCAATTTAAGGAAACCAACAAGGCTATGGCGAAATAATAAAGTTGGTATTAAGCTCGTTAATACCGTGACAATCACACGAAACTTAAAATAAAAATCTATTCTGAAAGATGCTTGTAAGTTTACTTCATTATAAATATTATATTTTGTTTGTAATTACATTGACTGGTCGAAGCATTGGCACACGTTGATTTTCTCTAGTGAAAACAAGAAAAATCCTTTACTGCGGCTACACCGAAGCTATTCACAGGGGTATTTCTATTAGCGATTTTTTGTATTTATATTTAAATCTAAAAACGTTAGCGGCCAATGGTTCGCATACAACGGAAAACGTTTTGCTGGTTCTTTCAAGATCTTTATATTGATTTTGATCAGTCAGTTTGTATAGCAGCTATATGCTATAGTGGTCCGATTAGAATAATATATTCGGAGATTGTAGCGTTGGCTTGGACAATAATCTATGCAAATTTCGTGAAGACAATTTGTCAAATAAAAAGTTTTCCATATAATAACTAACTTTTGATCGGGCAGTTGGTGTGATTGTATATGCCATAATGGTCCGATCTAAAAAATTCAATCAAAAATTGTAGCGTTCCTTTGATGATGTCTTGTCAACTAAAAAAGTTTTCCATACAAGAACTTGATCTTGAGGGTTCAGCTTATATGGCAGATATATGCTATAGTGATCCGATACGAAAATTTATTCAGAGATTGTAGCTTAAGACAATAATCCATGGCAAATTTTAATAAGATATCTCGCCAAATAAAAAGTTTTCCATACAAGAACTTGTTTACGATCGGTCAGTTTGTATGGCAGCTATATGCTCAAGAGGTCCAATCTGAACAATTTCTTCGGAGATTAAAGCGTCGATTTCAAACATAATTCGTATAAAATATCGTGAAGATACTTTGTCAAACGGTTATGGCTAAATCGACTCATTCTGATCATCAATGGCAACGAGCAAGCACTGACAGTAACAGATACTTTTTGATGGTGCTGTCTTACTAATGTCTTGTGATTTCCGATAGATCAGTCATTTCTGGCTCAACTTTATAGTATATTTAAAACAACCATTCTTATGGCGAAGCTTTGAGACTCTTCGATTGGCTTTAAACATGCGAATTCAATTACCAATTGATCCATCGGCACAAATACTTTCCAAACAATTGCTAGATATTAGGAACGGTAGAATAGAACTGAAATCAAATACGCAATGTTCAATTGATTCCTAATTTATCTACTTACAAATATGTATACTCGAAATGCCACTATATAATCTTCGATTGAAGGTTGGTTTACCTACAATTCTTCTGCGGTAATTGAATTCACCTCGATTATGCAACGAAAGGCATTTTCCAATCAAAAAGATCACCGAAGATATTCTTGAAGCAACCATTTTGACTGGAAAATTCAAAGGAAACATGGTACTGTTACCACATATGCCAATCATACTGTCAGAAAATATGATTCCCTATTCGTTTAGCTTTCACCATGTCTACTCGTATATGTAAATAAATTTCAAGGCCAAACAATGCCTATTTGCGTTTTATTCCGATATATTTCAACAATACTGTATAAAATAGTTTACTATACTTTTAATATAATTTAATGTATACCTTACCAACATAAATGAACATTGAGTAATATTTTTGGAATTTTACTATGTTGAGCTTAGTTTGTAGAAACAAAACACATGTTAGTTTGTAAAAATTGCAGTAAAAAAATCACACAACACCCAAAATATAATTTCATCATGCACCCCTTGCATTGTCTATGAAAGGCGAATTGTGAAGCTTTAATGTACATACAGTCAAAGACAAAAGTTCAAATATACCAATAAAGTCTCACTTTTTATTGAAAAAAGTATTTAAACGCAAATATAAGTTTATTTATAGTAAATTATTTACTAACATTTTTTAACAACACCAATTATTTACCAACATAAAAATACACGGGACAAAAGTTTAAATATATTACAATTAAACTAAAATAAAAGTCGTAAAATATACTTAGTATTTGGTTAGTATACCTCGTGATTCAATAACTGGTTTTAGACGGCGTGGCATAGATAGAACCAAATTTCCTGTTTCCGTTTCTGACCATGCCTTTTCCGAGCTTCTTCAAGTATTGTTTGCTAGTTAAAGGCGCAATATCAATATTCCGTGCCAATAGTTCTTTTATCTCATACGCGAAGGTTCGGTTATGTTCAAAACTATTAAAAGTGATATAACTCTCTAAAGTTGCATACTTAGTCATTCAAAGGATTTTTGCATATTGTGAGTGTGTCGAAAGCAACTCAACTGTCCTAGTGATACAAAATAAATTTAGTATCAGTACGTATTCAAACTTCGAAAATAAATGCAAATTAAATTGCATGTACTAACCTTTTGACCCAATTTAGCAACAACCATATAACGGGACATTCTTTTCGCATGTTTTATTTTCATGAGTGAGGGAACTTCAATCCGCTAAACCTAAACTACTCCCAACTCATGTCTCTTATACGGAACTAGCGGATTAAGTATTACTTTATGGGGGAGAAAAAGACATTTAAGTCTCCTCTATAATACAAACTGACTTATTCCTAATCTGTTGTAACTATCTTCATGCCGCTTCACTGACAGCTTTCCATTTATCAGAGGTACGACACATATGTGCTGCCAAAGTTTCGATCGTTACACACTGGAAAAATATATGTTCAGAGTCTTCTATGCACTCTGTTCATGTCGAACATCTGGTATAGGCGCGCGAATTCGTCCCCCTGGATGTCAATGGGCGGCATACTGGCTTATACTTCAACAGCATCGCTTCAATTCGTTCAGAATGCATATATTACTCAGATTAAAGAAAGCACTTCATTTATTGATATAGCATATGATTTTGTGTCTACCGCTTGTATCTGCATACAATATCACGGAATGCTTATGCGTTTAAAAATTTCCGGCTGGAACGCACGGCTTTGTTAGCTTGGTTTACGTGCCTTTGACCAGCCATCATATTTTCCAACACTTGAATTTTACTACCCAGTGTGTTAAAATTATGAGAAGTTTCATTATTTTGTGATTTTTCTTTTAATGTTCTACTTTTGTTGCAGTTTCACAATTAAATGATGATCTAGCAGTTCTCAAAATTTTAAAATTCCTCCGAAAAAGATTATTTGGTGTATGATCCATACTATTCTCAGAGACCATACCTCAGCGAGAAAATAATTTGAGTACACCTGTCAATGGGTATGTTCAATCCCTAGCGTTAAATCCTTATTTAGATTATGAATGGTTGCCAACGCGAAAACCAAAGGCAAAACGAAAACGAAGAACAGCTGGTTAATCAAAAAAAAAAAAAAAAACGGCATATTGAAAATAAGTGAAGAGTTTAAGAACCAGTGGATGGTGGACTGCTTTACCAAAGGTGATATTTTGCTTAACGATTCTCCTATAGCTACCTTACATGAGATCGGGAGCCACTAAGCTCAGCGAAGGTAACTATGACGTCACTAAGGTAATACAGACAGCCTTTCGCTACTGTTTTATTGTTATCCTTTGCCTACTAGATATTAACGTAAATTTTTTTACATACCATATTTCTGCTAAATAGTAGCGAATACATTAGAAAATGGTGAATTCATTACTCGGTCTTATTTAGCTCTGTTAGCCGTCCGTTGTTTTTGTACAACAATGTTTGTATTTTTTGCTATTGGATGACATACTTACATTTGTGCGTATAACTTACATATATGTACAGGTATAGGTTTGTGGTAATATCATGATTTGAATTCTTGAATGCGTATATATATACTAATATTCGTGTTTAGATGATATGTATGTATGCAAATTCGTAGGCTCATATTAAGTGTATCAATTTACATACATATGAACACATACCTCAATATAAAGTTTTTAAACGATAAGTAATTAATTATTAATATAATAAATATTGGCAAAACAATGGCAATAAAATTGCTGACGGCAAATCAATACTTGACTCCATATTGATTTCATATTCATACATATCTACATGTGTACATACATAAATTATTTAAATAAATATTATAAAATATATGTTAATATGTCGTCTTAAGGCTTTAAATATCTTCTTAAAGCTTGGTACACATGTTCCTTAGCATCATAAGAAGATTGGTATTGCAGACCAGCAGAATCGGTACATTGCCACGCCCACAAATCACAATTAATCCGAAACGTATAAAGTGCCCTAACTAATCTCTATTATAAGATACAAGACTTTTATTTGGTGCAACGAATCGCATTAGGAAGGGCGTATGCGATGGTCCCGCCCTCTAATAGGCTTAATGTATGCACATACATATCTCTGCAACAATTTGGGCTAAATCAATCCAACGTGCTCAGAACAAACCTTTTAACATAAATTGTAAAAATGGATGAAATCGGTTTACTCCCCTGCCCACTCCCCATATAATGGTTATGTTGTAAAATATCAAAAAAGGTATAACTCCACCAAATTCGGTTGCTACTGTTATCCTGACATTCCTATGCGAAAACTGGCGAAATAACACTACAACCACGACTACTTCTTATGCTACCTAATATAAATATAACTTGAAAATACCGCGTGGTCCTCTTTGTCGCGTAAATCGACGAAATAAATGACAATCGAATATCAGAATTCCAATTTATTCCGGTTTATCTAACAATATAATTCAGTTCTTGGACAAATAGTTTATATATTTTTCCACTATGTCAACAGATAGCGGTTCAGGTAAGTTAACGACAACGTACTTATTATGTGATTATAAGGATAATAATATGTTGCAACTTGATAATATGATGATCCGCAGATACTTCCAATAAATGGAAAAGAATAAGGCAATTATCATCTTCAGATGAATAATACCAAGACATCTCTGAAAATTTAGAAACCCCAGAAATGGTGCAAGACGAAGAGACAAAAGAAAACGGGCAAGAAATGAAGATGGTTACGCACAAAATATTAGAAAAATTAGGAAAAATTGTGGCAAAGAATACACGACGAAAAAATCAAGACTTGTGATTGCTAAAATTTTTGAAAATAAGGATTGCTTTTGCTTAAAAAATTTTTTAGATCACGTAGAATATAATGATAGAAAATATAATTTTGATAATTTTTTTGAAACCCAGAATCTATACCTGTGTACTACAATTCATCAACAATTAATAAAACAAAGGCGGCCCAGAAATTTTTGAAAGACCAATGAAAAAATGCAGCTACAAGTATTTTCTGTCAAGAAGCAATAAGTCAGAAGTAGTGTCGGTTTGCAGATAGTTTTTTTTAGACACCCATAAAACTTCTGTAGGATGGTTAACTCGTGTTCTGAATGCTGAAACTCCTGGAAGTGATCGTCGTGGTAAGGTGCCTGGATCTTTTCGAAAAGCAAACGAAATTAAGATATGAGCTGTGCAAGAGCATATTTTAAGTTTCCCAGCATATGAGAATCACAATACCCGAGCGACTCAAAATATTTGAGTCCTGAGGTAGATATTCGATAAATGTATAGCCTGTATGTAGAGAAATGTGAAGAAAATAACCAATCTTTTGTTAAGGAATGGATTTACAGGAAAACATTTAACACTGAATTTAACTTAAATTTCCTTGGTCCTCGAAAAGACACATGCCAAAAATGTGATTTACACAAATCAAAAATCGAAGCTTGCAATAATGAGGAAGATAAATTACATCTTAGAGAAAGCCATGATTTACATTTACTAAATTCGAACGAGCCAGGAACTGTCTTGCAGAGGGTCAAAAGAGAACACAAGAAAATTCCATGGGAATATTATGGACTCTCATTTGATTTGCAAAAAGCATTTCCGTATCCTAAACTGCCTGTTTCCGTAGCCTATTTTAAGCGAAACATGTATGTACGTATACAACCTGGGTTTCCATAATTTCCAACATGACAATTTTAAAATGTATGTATGGGATGAAACAACAGCTTCAAGAAATGTACAGGAAGTAGCATCGTGCATTTTAGCGCATATGGAAATATCTTTCCAAAAACACGTAATAGTTTACAGTGATGCTTGTTCAGACCAAAATCGCAACATTAAAGTAGCATTGACATGGATGAAAATTGCCCAAGTCATCGAATGATACAAGTAATATTGAAACGATAGACCACAACTTTTTGGTATCGGTTCCTTCCTTTCAACCGAATGACCGTGATTTTGGTTTGATAGAGATGGAAATAAAAAAGCAAATTACTTTTCCAATCCTGAACATTACTATGAATTGATCGAGAATTGTAGAAAAAGAAATACATTTTCGATTAAATGAGCGTCGCAGCCGGATTTTATTTCAACGAAATCACTTGAAAAATCAATAACAAGGAGATTAAATAATACCGCGGGCAAATCTGTCTCTTGGCTAAAAATTCAATAGATGAGATTCTTGAAAAATTAGCCTTATAAAATATTTTATAAGACTTCTTTAGATGATTCTGAATTCCAAGTTTTGGATCTTTCACCTAAAAGAGGAAGACCAAAAATATAAGAAAATTGTCAATTACTTCCATTATGCAAAACCACTAGACCAGTAACGGAAGAAAAGCATAAAGAATGTATTTATTACCATACATCCCTCCAGTTTTTCTGGAACATTTTAAAAATCTTAAAAACTCAAAATTGTGATAGAAATGGATTACTTTTTAAAAATAATTAATAAATGTTTATATTATTTCGTTAAAGTTGTTGTTTCAAGTAAAAATCACAATTTTTTATTACTTTAAGTCAATTATAGAACATTCAGTTAATTTTGAAAATGGTCTAAGTCAATTCAAGGTCTAAAAACAACATTTTCCTATGAAATTCACACAAAATTGTATATCTATAATAAATTTATATTAATCAACACTTAGAAAATTATAAATTAAAATGTCGCTAAATGTAAAAATATTTTTAAATTTATTCAAACGAGTTTCATAAAAATATCTCGAAACAAGAAATATATGACTTATACTATGTTCGCACCGAATTGAAATCCTCTTGAAAGTTGTGGATTGTGGAACCAAAGTCGTTCTGACCGACATTGTGTGTTTTCGATGAGTTTTCATTGACAGTTCACACATCTATTTGCTTACGTTTGTTATGTACCCTACAGTGACGGTCATCTGATGGTAATATGACAGTCATAGCTGACAAAATTTAGTCAGCGCGCAGAACAAAGTTTCAGTCATTTTCTTAAGAGCCTTGTTTTCTTTTTGTTTGTTTATTTTGTTTTTTCTGAGTCATTGCTGACCATAAATCCGTCATAGCTGAAAATTGTCAGTTATGACTGAAACGCTATCAGAAGTGAAAAATTCTTTTGCGCAGTAGATAATACAATTTTTATTTCTTTAATAAATTTTAAACTTTTAATCAAAATTAGTTATAATAATATACTTAAATATAAAAAGGAATGCAACAAAACATATAATAAAATATGAAAATTAAAAATAAATTTTCACTTCATGCCATGTCCTCCTCTCAATAGCTCTGCGTACGTCTTTCTCCAATCAGTGGATAGTTCTGAATTTGGTGAACCCAGCAGCAGTTTCTTGTAGTGTACGTTTAGGCCAATTATGGAATGTAAACAAATTGTCAACTGACATTTAGGGCTGGCAAAATATGCCTTTAAATAATATCGATTAAACTAGAGCAGGCACCGATTATAGTGAGTGGAATGTAAGTTTTCAAATTTGTGAATATCAGTTTTTTGTGGACTAAGGCAAGTTTTGTCCCGATTTTATTCATTTTAGGCATAACCTGCACTGTTATTAGGAAAACACGTTTTCTCAATTTCATTAAAGTAACTAACCCCGTGCCCGAGATGTGGTATAAGTCGAAAATCTTTATACTAGGTATAGAGGGGCTAAGGGAAGTGGTCAACCGAGTCAACCCATTTTGGACTCAAGAGTATATTATTATGAAAAACAAAAACATGTTCCCCCAATTTCAACTATATATCTCAAAACCCTGGTTTGATATCTTAATTTGCGGCTTAGTTATGGCAATTAATAGGTTTTCGATTAGCGGCTTTTTGTTTTTCCGATTACGCCCATCTACGAACTCGTCCTTCCCTTTTTTGCTAAATATATAGTTTTCTTTGCTTGCACATCAACTTTTTGCACTTTAGCACTTAAAATCACAAAATTCAAAGTTTGATATACCGGCCGTGATGGTATACTGAAATAATATAAAATATATAAATCGGCTTCCAATTTGTAATTGGTCGGAAAATTGCGGACGTCTGAACGGATCGAATGCGAACGAAAGAGAAAGAGCTCTGGTCCTGTGTTAGTCCCTTTTGAGTGTTGGGTTGTGTAGAGTTGTGGTGTGATGTAATGTGTCTGCAGGGGTGGTGTGTGTTTGTGTGTTAGTGGGTAGAGTAGTCTTTTGGATTGTGTTGATATGGTTTGTTGGCGCGCAGTGGCGTGTATGGAAGGGAGAGGCGTAACTCATCTAGCCATCCCGGTTCCCTAGGCGAATTCTAGCCTAGCAATCGCTGTAATTGCTGCAGCGTGGTAACAACGCTGCTGAGGCCAGTGGAGCGGCGGTATGATGGCCTGGGCTGCCGACGCCGCGTTGATACCTCATGTCGCCTCGGTTTGGATGGAGGAGGAGCTGCTGATCTTCGGAGTCGATCCGGACGGCTGGTCTACTGCGATCTGCTCGCGGCATGGTGGCTTAGGGCGAGTTGTCGCCCGAGGGCCCTCTTAGGGACTACACTTCGGAGTCGGGTATGCCGTAGCCAAAGAATTGAGGCAGTACTTGGGCAACCTGCTGACGTTGCATGGGCTGCATACCTCGGAAAATCCCGCAGTGTTGCAGCCGGTGTGTGCGTCAACACATTGGGATCGGCCGCGCTGAGTTTCCTTGATTGTGTTGACGAAAGTGGTTGTGGTCGCGGGTCACTATGGGGAGCAGTTGCAGGAGCGATTGCCGCTGTTTTTCGTGGCGCTAGAGTTGCCCCGGGGCGCGGCACGTTAATGGCGGACCTCACAGCTGGCGTTGGTGTTGCTGCCATATCCACATCCATATTTATCTGAATGAAGAGATTATTAAGATTATATGTTACATTTGTTGCATGTAAATTGGGATATGGGATTGTGCCACTTTATATGGCAGAAAGGGGTCGTCATGTGGATCGACCATTGCGGTTAGGTTTGTTAGTATTTGTATCGGTTTTTATTATTTGCGGGTTTATCCGTTTGTTATACGATTAACTCATTTGCGTTGTGGTAATATCGCCGGATTGTTCGTTATTTACGGTTTCGTTACTAAATGCGGTTGGCAGAAAACATAATTCTACGAGCGGTCTTGTTAGCGTTCCGCTTTGAGTACGGAGATCAACTACTCGTATATGACCGTCGGAATCGTAATGTAGTTTTTCTATGCGGCCAAGCCGCCATTTTGTGGGGGGTAGACAATTATTCATCGTGTATGATGACACAGTCTCCAAGCTTTGGCGCCTTTTCTGGAGTTTTCCATCGGTACTTGTTTGAAGATCCTTGATATGCTCTTCCTTCCATCGGCGGCTGAAGTCATGACGGAGAATTTTGATTCTTTCCCATCGATTTAATAAGAATATCGACTCCACGCCTGGCTCAGGTATGGCCAGAATGGACGCTCCTTTGAGAAAATGCCTTATAATTAGGGCTGTGAAGTCAGAGGCATCTCGAGAGTGTCGAATGAGTAATGTTGTAAGTTCTTCATAATTAAATTTGTAATTTCCAGCTACTTTTTTTAAGGGGGATTTGAAGCTTTTTACAGCTGATTCCCATAAACCACCCATATCAGGAGCGGATATATTGCCAATTAATGCCTTGGGGCGCGTACTTTTGTACAATCTCAGGTGAGACCTGTTTAATAAAGTCCACAAACTGTTTTTCGGTGGCTCTTTGAGCGCCGATAAAGGTTTTACCATTGTCGCTCATTATCTTCGATGGAAAGCCGCGTCGTCCGACGAAGTGAGCAAATGCCGCAAGGAAAGCCTCCTTTGTCAGATTAGTACAAAGCTCAAGATGTACTGCTTTTGTCGTAAAACAAAACAAAATCGACACTTGTGATGGAGAAAGATAGAGCGAAGTTGCAACTGTGTTCGCATCTTTTGCTTGTGCGTAGTACAGATTTTGCACATGAAGATGCCCTATTTTATTTGAGGCTTCAGTCGGGGAATATAAAATTCTTGGCGGACCATATATTGCATGAGGCGATGTTCGGCGTGAAGTATTAATATGTGGATATAACTTAGGAGTAATGTGGCAAGTCGAGACTTCTCTGGTATAATTATGAGATGGCGTTCGTTAAACGTTAGGCTTGAATTGGCAAGCCGAGCATTCAACCGAAGCAGACCTTTCGTGTCTATGAATGGATTTAGTACTAAGAGTGAGCTCTTTTTATCAATGTCTTCGATGCTCTTAGTCATGATACTTCTCGGCAGAAGTAACGCGCTAGGTTAGATGCGATATGAGCGACCATTGTCGATTTTTCGACATTCTGGGGCAATTATATTGCGCATGGGCGATTGTGGCCAAGAATCAGAAGATTCTGTTAACCATCGGGCCAAGTGGTTGATCCCACTAGGTTAAGCATTTGAGACGTTATATTTCTTCATGTTCAAATGGGTGTGCACCATGGAAGCTTATTTTGCGCCATGGAAGCTTAGCGCGCCACATAGCTCAAGTCGAGGTAGACTTAGCGTTTTTAGAGTAGTCACTGTTACTTTGGCTTGTGGTCGCGGTATCGCTTTGTGTGCGCACATGGATAGTGTCACGGTATGCCTTCTCAGAGGCATCACAGAAGCCGTGTATTTCGACTTTGTGTTCGGGGAAATATTTTACCCAACGTGGGATTTGTATCTAGGAAATGTCTTCCAGATTGTTTGCGAATTGTGATAATTTTTCTAAGCGAAGAGGTTACACTTGTTCGTCGAAGTCGGTTCCGTCTAGCCATAATTTTGGTATCAAGATTTTTGCTTGTATCATTATTGGCGAAAGCCATCCTACGGGGTCGAAAAGTTTTGCCGCAGAGGATAAAATTTGGCGTTTCGTTATAGCGGATAATGCTGATATTGACTCTGTAGTGCATTAAAATTTGTCAGATATCGCATTCGATTGGATCCACAGAGTTTTTGTTGTAGTTTTCTTTTCGAATTTAAGGAAATTAGTGTCCAACAGATTTTCTTTAGGTATGTCCTTTAAGATATTAGGGTGGTTCGCCGTTTTCTTTTTTAACGGAAACCCTGCGGTTTTGAGGGCTTTTGTCACTTGTGCTAGTAACTCGTATGTTTGTGAAAGACTGTGACTTCCAGACAGGATATCGTCTACGTACGTTTAAGTTTTTAACACTTCGGTTGCCAGAGGAAATTCTGACTTTGTGTTTTCTGCTAATTCGTGGAGTGTTCAAATGGCCACAGTTGACGCCAAAAGTAACTGTTTTTAGTTTATAGTCGCGTAGTGGACTATTGGGCGATTTTCTGAAAATGATTCGCTGAAAATCTTGGTCGTCTTTATAAACGACTATTTGTCCATACATTTTCTCAACGTCCCCATTGAATACGTATTTGAATATACGCCAGTTTAATATGAGGAGCATTAAATCTGGTTGGAGTATGGGTCTCTTAAATAGAATATAATTTAGGGAATTTCCTACGATAGTGGACCGTGAGGCATTGAAAACCACTATGACTTTTGTTTTTTTTTATCTGGCTTTATTACTGCGTGATGAGGCCAGTAAAATGAGAAATATTTGCCACATATGATTTTTTCGCCTGCGCTTACTTCCCCCATGTGGTCTAAATGGAGGTATTCTTCTAAAACGCCATCGTATTCTGGCTTAAGCTCATTTTTTTTATACTCTCGCAACATGTTGCTACAGAGTATAATAGTTTTCTTCACCTAACGGTTGTTTGTACCACCTAAAACTAATCGAGTTAGATATAGGGTTATGTATATATAAATGATCAGGATGAAGAGCTAAGTTGAAATCCGGGTGACTGTCTGTCCGTCCGTCCGTCCGTCCGTCCGTGCAAGCTGTAACTTGAGTAAAAATTGAGATATCTTTATGAAACTTGGTACACATGTTTCTTGGTACAGTAAGACGGTTGGTATTGCAGATGCCCACGCCCACAAAACGCCATTAATCAAAAACAAATAAATTGTCATAACTAAGCTCCGCATAAGATAAAAGACTGTTATTTGGTACACGAGATCACACTAGGGAGGGGCATCTGCAATTAAATTTTTTTTTAAGTGTGCGTGGTCCCGCCCCTAATAGGTTTAATGTGCATATCTCCTAAACTACTAAAGCTATAATAACAAAATTCACTGGAAGCAAATGTTTTTAGCACCTCTACCCACGGTGTGAAAATGGGTGAAATCGGGTGACAACCCCGCCCACTCCCCATGTAACGGTACGGTTAAAAACTACTAAAAGCGCGATAAAGCAAGCACTAAACACGCCAGAGACATTAAATTTTATCTCAGGGATGGTATGAGATGACTTTATAGGAACCGCGTTCAAAATTAGACAGTGGGCGTGACACCGCCCACTTTTAGGTGAAACCCCATATCTTGGGATCTTTTTAACCGATTTCAACCAAATTTAGTACATAACATTCTTTTTATATTTCTATGTTATGGTGCGAAAATCGGATTACAACCACGCCTATTTTCCATATGACACCATTTTAAATTCCACTTGATTCTTTCACTTTCCATTATGCAAATCAAGCAACAATGATTATAGCGGCTTAAAACTTTGCGTGAATAATACGTTTAAAGTATGCCACCTTGTGACCAAAAATTCTCTAAATCGAACCAAAACTGTTCAAGCCCCTAGGTACTGAATATGTGGACCCCAGTTCATATAGTTGACTTTTTACCGTAAATATCGGCCATTGTGTAAGATATATAATTGAAATTCATATAATAGAATAAATAAATTAAACTATCGATAATAGTATGTCTTTGTTTCAAAAATGGGTTGAATCGGATCAATAGTTCTTGTAGCCCTCATATATCTAATATAAATATTTTTGAACTTCCGCGTGTCTTTATAACGCATATGTGAGTTATCTCAATGAATATCAGAGAGCGTGTTTTACTCATAACAAGATCAAATCGGGTGAAAATTTTCCTTATCCCCCATGTAACTAATATCAGGATTTTCGAACATTCGTCTGACTTTACTCCATTTGATTAGTGATGGTATGTGAGGTACCTTAATGAAACAGTGGGAGCATTTTATTAGTCTGTGGCATGTTAGTAGTATGTGGTATTGGAAAAAATTAATAAAATCGGGTTAATACTGCCCTCAAATTCCATATACTACTTATAATGCTTTTCGTTATTCTAACCAGTTTTATGCCGAATATGTCGGTCAGTGAGTATTAATATTTTTTTTTATATAATTATTATTATTATTAATTAATTTATATAATATTTTTATATAAAATTGCTTCAAAATATGGTCTCGAGTATAGCTGAGCAATGTCAAAATTAATATATTTCTCTATCCCCAATATATATATGATTTCCGTCTTTCCACCTGACTTTACACCGTTCCGGTTGATCAACGTGATATTTTAACGATATTAAGTGGAAAAGATTTCTTAAAAATTATGTGGTTTGACGCTGAATTAGAATGAAATTAGTATATACTAAGTCTAAACCTCACACCTTCATATAATGAATTCCGATTCTCTGGTTGACGTTTGCCACCTAAGCTTAGAATATAAAATTTAGCCACTTTGGTGGAGTTAATATCACATTCATACTTATGTATATCTCACTTTAAGCAATAAAACTGAGACTAAGTTTATGGCCTTTAATATAAGTCAAGAAGATACCAAATTTGATTGTAATTTAATCACGATATCATTTAATAATGGATGTTTAATTCAACATTTTTTAATATACGGTTTGAAGGAATTTTTTGGTCTTTGATTTTCCCAGCTCACATGTACTACTTATTATATAATTTTTTTCGTCAATTTGATAATTTAATGAAATTAAATGGACAGTTTTTCTTAAAAATAATGTATATCGCTGCATATGAATGAAATTGGTCTAGACTTTGTTTAAACCTTATAACCCTAATATACTGATTTCCGCTCCTCTGGTACAACAGCAACCTCATATACCCCACATATTAAATCTAACCCCTTTGGTTCAGTTTATATCACATATACCATGTTTGAGTTAAATAGCTTCTTTTTATAAAAGTTAACATTTCGGAGAAAAAAATAGTATTGACACAAAATAAATCTATGATCAATAACATAAGTTAATAAGATACCAAATAATAATCGAGTAATGAATGTTGAATTCTTTCGCAACATTTTTATACTTTCGCAACATGTTGCAACAGAGTATAGTTTTGTTCACCAAAGAGTTGTTTGCATCACCTAAAGTGATAGATATAGATTTCTATATACATATATTTCTACTTATATTTGGTGATAGTCAGTGGTTAGGTATATTTTCTCAGCCATCATTTTGAACTTATTATAAAATATACCAGTCAACAATGCTAAAAAAGTTTCTTAGAGTGCTGGACTTTGTATAGAGCAAAAAAATCTTTCTAGAAAAAATTGCATGAAATAAATATTAGTAACGTAGTATGAAAAGGGCTAAAGACCCTTTTTATGTGGTTATAGATAAACTGCGACCCCATCGGTTTACATGCTACTGTCTATTATTTCGGTTTTGCGACACATTTTAATATGAAGGTCATGAGGTGAACTGAAAACTCAAGAAAATTACATTTTTACCTAGCGCCGTTGGCAGCTTATGAAAGGTTTAGATATTGAGGCAGAAAGAAGAAAATCTACTTACCTGCTCTACATATGTGTATACCATACTTATTATATGTAAGTTATTGTTAATTTAGCCTTCATGGGTAGACCCTTCAAAATAGGTACCATAGATCCCCCTGTTTTAGAAAGCGTTTAACAAAAGTAATTTACGGAGGGGTTTTCCGAGAACTTAATTTCAATACAATGAAATAAACTACTAATTTCTAAAATATAAATATAACTAAATATTATGTATTATTATGTTAGTGAATAGCTAAATAATATATAGGTATACAAAAGTACGTAAGCTGTACCAACATGTTGCAAGAGTATAATAAATATCAGTAAACTGTGTTTGTAGTTTCAGTTTCACTAGATGTCTTTACCAGCAAAGTGCTTTATTCAAACTAATTTTAGTGTATTAGTTATATAGTGTTTAAAGTATTATTATATACAGTGACGAGCAAAATCGTATTATATACAGTGGCGAGCAAACACATATACATATATGCACCAGTATACCATAGTACCTTTACACGGAACAGGAAAGGAGTTATAGCAAAGACTTACAAGGAAAATCAGTGAAAGAGAGCAGCACCTAGGATCCAACTTTTAACACCCTTACGGACTGAATTATATAAGTATTATCTATAAGTATTTTATATATTAATCCATTTATTATTAATTAATTATGCCTAGATTAAGTAGAAAATCTATATTACTAAGTCGTCTTCAGAATAGAAGACGTATGAGAGTTCTTCGTGCAAACTCTTTATATAGAGATAGTGAGCAGTCACAAAATACTGTAAGTCACGCTAATCGTAGATTAGATTTCGATGTACGTCTGTCCGAACAAGTTATCAATACAAATCAACATAGAACCAGGCGGGAAAATCTCGAGGTACGGTCTTTTGAACAAAATTTAAATACTGTTCAACATAGAACAAGGCGGAAAGATCCCCAAATTCGCTCTGAAGAGCAAATAAGAGATACTCGAAGTCATAGGTCTCGGCGTGAAGACCCCGAGGTTCGATCTGTTGAGCAAGTCGCAAATACTGTTCAACATAGAACAAGGCGGAAAGATCCCCAAATTCGCTCTGAAGAGCAAATAAGAAATACTCGAGGTCATAGATCTCGGGGTGAAGACCCCGGGGTTCGATCTGTTGAGCAAATTGCAAATACTGTTCAACATAGAACAAGGCGGCAAGATCCGCAAATTCGCTCTGAAGAGCAAATAAGAGATACTCGAAGTCATAGGTCTCGGCGTGAAGACCCCGAGGTTCGATCTGTTGAGCAAGTCGCAAATACTGTTCAACATAGAACAAGGCGACAAGATCCGCAAATTCGCTCTGAAGAGCAAATAAGAAATACTCGAGGTCATAGATCTCGTCGAGAAAATCCTGAGGTACGTTATGATGAACAAAGTAGGAACACTAGGGATCATAGAGAACTTCGTTCAAGAAATCCTTAGTATAGGAATTTAGAGCGCATTCGTGATCAAATGCAAAGGGAACACTCAAGAAGAAATCCTGAAATAAGGAGAGAGGAGCGTGATAGAGAAACACAACGTCGACAGCTTAGTAGGAGGGGTATGAGGGAAGAAATTTTGAATCAGAGACGTCTTAGACAAGGTCAAGTTCGCCTTCGTAGAGATAACCCAGTCAATAGACAAATTGAAAACCAAGGCAGTCCCAACGAACCGTATAACAAGAGAAAATAATGTTATAGAAACTGATAATAGTGGCAATTTAACAGATTTCAAAAACATTTATTTCCAAAATATAAATAAGGGCCCTACTGAAATATGTATTTGCTGCGGCGGCTTATGGTTTTCACACCAAGTTCGCAAATTAAATTTCGAAACTATTACGCAAGGTCACCCGAATGCTGCATCCGCCTTCTTTCAAATGCAAAAATTTACTTCAGAAGATGGAAATTACAATTACAATGCAAATGCTACTTGCAAAAATGCGATTGTTAAAAAGAACCTTCCAAACATATGTTTAGCTAATGGTCTAGACTTTTCTGAAATGCCGGATTGTTTAAAAGGTTTAACCCCAATTGAAGAACGTCTCATAATGCCTAGATTGCCTTTTATGACAATCCGTCCGTTAGGATATCAGGGTCAGAGTTTGCTCAAAGGTGCTGTTGTTAATATACCAATTTCTGTTAACAATATTGCGACATCTCTACCAAGGTCCTTTGATGAGGCTCATGTTATACAAATTGACTTAAGAAGGCGTTTGGAATACAATCATGATTATATGATCGATACCATACGCCCCGCAAAGATTATGGGAGCTTTGCAGTTCTTAGTGAATACCCCTCTGTATCGTGAGCACAATATACATATTATAGAAAACTGGATTTTAGAATTTAATAACCAAGAAGAAGTTCCGTTTGTTGCATCTGCAGAGGATTCCCGATTGGTTCAATCTTTTCATGCGGCACAAACTTCTCATGATAATCCCTCAGGTAATAATATTACCACGGGTCTTTTACCTTCAGAGCTTTATCCAGGCGGTCAAGAAACTCTTTTGGACAATATTCCTGTAGAAAACTTAGACTATAACGGTTTAGTTATAGCGCCAGGTGAAGGACAAAGACCAATTGACATAATTCAAGATCATAATTCAGAAGAGTTGTCATTTGGAACAATATACGTTGGGCAGAAGCGTACATGCTCTGAAACGTATAGCAAGATAATACGTTCTGAAATTCGCCGTTTTGACAAAAGAGCGTGTACTATTCCAAAGTTGTTCTATGATTACAAAAAATTAAAACTGCTACAAATTAAGAATAGTACATCCATTTGCCTTAGAAAGTTTTCAGGTCGCAACCGAGTTACGGCCCAAAATCTATTAAACGAAAACTTTGTTCAAAACTTCATTCAACACGATGATGGTTAAAAGGTTTTGAAAGGAGTTAGATCCTCACCTGCGCGCTGGGAAGCTGAGGAGAAAACGGCAATCGCTATGATTCGCCAATTTGGGTTTCCAACCTTCTTTATCACTTTATCGTCTGCAGAGTCTCAGTGGGTTGAGCTTTTGGTCATCCTCTCTAAAACTGTTGATTCTAAAGATATTTCGGAAGAGGAAGCCAACAGTTTAACAACCCAAGATAGATATCGCTTAATTCGGTCAGACGCGGTTACTTGTGTTAGATATTTTGACTACCGCTATCGACATATTCTTAAGCTTTTTAAAGATAACGCCGGCATTTTAGGAGAGCATTTTGTTACAAATTTCTACTGGAGAGTGGAGTTTCAACAGAGAGGTTCCCCGCATGTACATGGCATGTATTGGCTTAATAATGCTCCCAGGATCAACCTTCAAGATCCTCAGACATTCCCTGATGTCATTAGTTTTATTGACAATTATATTTCTACCGATGGTTCGATCAGCCACTTAGAAAATTATTTGGGTTATCAAAAGCATAACCACACTCGGTCTTGTACTAGGGAAATAAGAGGACAACAGTTTTGTCGTTTTGGTATACCATATCCACCAATGCCTTCAACGCAAATACTGTTACCTCTTACAGAAACAAGTCAAAATTCAGAAAGACACCAGGAAAACTTTTTTAAAATTCAAATCGTTTTAAATTAAAATATGACTACAGAAGACATTTCTAATTTAAACGATTTTGAACACTTTCTGTCTGATAGTATAATAAATATGTCTTTTGATGACTATTTGTTAGCCCTTAGGTCAAGTTTAACAAAACCCAAAATTTTTCTAGAAAGAAAATTACAGGATCGTTTTATAAACGCTTATAATCCTCTGATTTTGGAACTCCATAGAGCAAATATGGATATCCAATATAGGTATACTGGATACATATGCTTGCTGTTCATATATAATTAATTATATTAACAAGTCTAACAGGGGAATTTCTAGGCTCTTAAATGAAGCTATATCCGAGGTAAATGCTGGAAATAATACTATTAAGCAAAAACTTAAACATATAGGTCACAAATTTATATCAGGCACAGAAATATCTGCACAAGAAGCAGTATATTGCTGCATTGGGCTCCATCTTTCGGAAGCAACTAATGCAGAAATATTTATAAATACCTCTCGACCTGAGGAACGTGTTCGAATGGTAAAACCTAGAGCGGAACTTCAGAACCTTCCTTCAGGTTCGACTGAAATATTCGTAGCCGGTATTTTAGACCGTTATGTTCAAAGATCCGATCAGTTAGAAACTCTTTGTTTAGCTGATTTTGCATCTAGGTATAAATATTTTAAATCTAGTAGAAGAGCAAAAGATAGTGATCATAAAGAAGAAGAGAGGGAAGACGATAATTTACCAGAAAGCGAGGTTGTCATGCCTCTTAAAGACGGTAGCGGTTTTGTGAAAAAACGTACCAAAGCTTGTATTATTTGGTATAGAAGGTTTAACCCAGACTTGGCCAGAGTTGAGTATTTCCGCGAAATGTTAATGCTTTACTATCCTTGGCGGAATGAACAGCAAGATCTCATTGGAAACGATAATGAGCAGACTTGCATAACACATTGTATTATAATTGAGGAAAATCAAAGAAAATATGATGTTTTTGAGCAAAGAGAACTTGAAAATGTTCTAGAAAGTCTTTATAATAAAATAGACTTGGACGAAGGTGCTCAAAATGAACTACCTATCGTGGAAAATGAGTTCAGAGTATTGGCACTTCCAGAAATAAGCCCAAATATAAATTTGCTGGACTTGCATGGCGAAGATTTAACAGATAATGGCACTGTATCTGATTGCAATCTTAGACTTATTAAACTACCCCCTTTAATTCTAGTTGAGGAATTATTTTCTTTAGTTCAAAGTCTAAATACTAAGCAAAGAACCTATTTGCACATTTGATGCACCACCTAAAAACAAATCTCCCATTTTATGAGTTCATTGGCGGCGGTGCAGGTGTAGGAAAGAGTCGTTTGATATCTGCAATATATCAAGCTCTTAACCATCGTTACAATTCTACACCTGGATCCAATTCAAGTTCCTTAAAAGTTCTTCCTTGCGCACCTACGGGTAAAGCAGCATTCGGAATAGGTGGAATGACCCTACATTCAATATTCTCTTTACCTGTTAATCAGTTGAATAGAGAGTTGAGGCCACTTAGCAATGACACTGTTAATTCATTGTATTCCAGACTACTCGATTTAAAATTAATCATAATTGATGAAATATCGATGGTAGGTGCTCGTATGTTTAGCTTTGTTGATGCGAGATTAAAACAAATTTTCAAAACAGACAGCCCCTTAGGTGGTATACCGATCATAGTGTTTGGTGATGTGAAGCAACTCTCACCTGTTGGAGATAGGTGGATATTCTCTCCTAATCCCAATGATGCATACAGCACTTTAGTTGGTTCCCTTTTGTGGGAGTTATTTAAATACTTTGAATTAACAGAGATAATGAGACAACGGGAGGATCAGGCCTTTGCAATTGCATTAAATCATATGGCATCTGGTACTATGGCAAATGAGGACATATCATTCATTGAAACTCGAGTAGTTAATTTCGAAGAAGTTCCCGATGATGCCATACATTTATTTTGGTCCAATGAAGAGACAAATAATTTCAATGCTCTTAAGTTCAGTCGAATCCCAACAGAAGCTTTCCTTTCAACTGCAAAAGACTCAGTTAAAGGAATTGGTAGAAGTGAAAATGAGAATATTTTGGAAAGAGTTAAACTTTTCAAAACTTCTGAAACGCAGGGACTGCCCTATGAATTGACACTAAAAACCTTCGCCAAATATATTATTACAGTGATGGCTTGGTTAATGGGGCAGCTGGACAACTTATGCAAATTGATTTCCATAGTTCTTTTCCAACAATTCTGTGGATTACATTTTTGGAACCTTCTGTTGGTTTAATAGCACGATCAAAAAAGCCTCATCTTTTTCTTGGATACCAATTGAAAAAGTTCTAAAATCTTTTCAATATAAAAGAAATGAACAATCAGTTTCCAGTTGTTCCGGCTGAGGGAATAACTATTCATAAAAGTCAGGGTGCCACATATAATAAAGTTGTGTTTAGGGAAGTAAAGGAATTGAACACAAATAAAGCTCTGACAACAAGTTTAAATTTTATGATTTCCCGAACATCAGGACATCAAATTTTATTCCATAATGTTCAGAGTCTTCACGCTCACATTAATGATATAAAAAGCGACTGTTTGATGCTATCTTCAGATATTTTATGTTTTGTAGAAACTTGGAGTTATCCTTGCGAAAGTTTTGATATACCAGGATTTACTCCAATTAACGAGCTGAGGATAGATAGCACGGAAACAACCAACAGAAATAAACGGGGCATTATAATATTATATATGCAAAGCATAGTATTGCTTGCTCTATAGAATCAAAGGCTGTAAAGAAAACTTATTCAGGCCGCAAAGTTTGAGATGCGGTTTTGTTTAAATGTTTCAATATTAATATTCTGGTTCTATATAGAAATTCAGCTTTCTCTGTCAGACAATTAATTGTAGAACTTCAGGAAGTCCTTACTTCTGAGTTAGGCAATCAAAATGTGCTAATTGTTGGAGATTTTAACATTTGTTTAATGTCTACAGGGACTGCAATAAGAAATCTGCTCCAAGAAAAAAACTTTAGTTCCTTGCTTGGTGCAGAATATTCAACTACACCTGCCGGTACACAAATTGATTGGGTATTTTCAAACATGGATCCTTCCCGTGTAAATGCAATTACTTTTGAGACAGTACACAGCTATCATGACAGTATTTGTGTCTCTATTGCGAACTAAAGTTTTCAGACATAGTGCAATAGTTCTTCATTTTTTTTTCCAAATATAATCGAATTGGAATGGTATAGGAATTTTGACAGTAGTTTTTAAGACAATTTTAAGAAAAATATGTAAATAATCTAATTAAGAAAATTTAAATTATACATATATATAATTTGTTATTATATATGACATTATTGTATAAATATATGATAGAATTTAAATAGTACAAGAAAAAAAGAAATATAATTTGGATATTTGTATAAGAATCTCTACAAAAATTTATGTTTAATATTGTAAATATTATATACAAATTAATATAATAATATTATATCATTTTTAAAGTTGTTAATATTTATTATTTTTAAGCTAAACATGTATAAAAAAAATTTAATAAATAAAAAATGTTATTCATTGTCCAAAAACGATTTATTTTCATACTTTTCAATACAGTTGTAATGCATTCTATATAAAATCAATTATAAGCGTACACAAAAAGCACAAGAACGATTTCTCATAATTTGAGTAAATTTAGTTAACTCTAATTATTTTCACTGTGAGTGAAAAGTAAATAACTAAGGCAACAGTTCCTACTTCTAATTATTAAAATATATAAAGAAGTCTCAAACGAATATACCATTTAACTTTGCGAGAGTATAAAATGTTCGGTTACATCCTTAACTTAGCCCTTCCTTACTTGTTAAGTAAGTTTTTTTCCATACTTAAAAACTACCGTATTGCAGAGGTGCGAGAGTGACCTAAGGCGAGTGTGTTAGAAAATTGTTGTGTTAGGGGTAGTCGTACGACGTACCGACCATTATCTGATCTAGTAGTTGGTGCTTTGTAAATGTCTTCACAATATTGATCTTCAGGGGTTGTGATTGATATAGGGGGGAGCTCTTCTAACTCCAAAATTTCTTTAATTGTGAGTTGAGGTATTCATTTGAGATTTCCTCATCTTGAGTGGTCATGGTGGTAACTAGTTCCGAAACTAGGCCACTTAGAATCCAACCGGAAGTGTGTTTGAAATTTTCTCAATACCTTCGACTATTATCTGTGGTATAAGATCGCGAAGATGAGCGAAGCGCGCGAAACACATTATTTACAGAACGGTTATTTTCGTAATAAAGTTAAATAATTTGAAATGTGTCAAGAAAAGGCTATTGAAAAAAGTACCTCTACTTGGATCACCGGTTATTATGCCCTCTCGTACTATCTGTTGTGTAAATTTTAATGTCTCCTACCCATTTATTTATTTATTTATCGCATTTAGATGTCTTTAACAAAACCGTTAGATGGGGGTTGGGTCATCATCCGATTGGACTTATTTTTACACTGTCGTAAGAGATGCTAATGTATTTGTCCTGTGCAAATTTGGGTTATATACCTTGAATAGTTTGGGAGGTATATACTTTAAGCCAATTAGGGGGCGGGGCGACACCCACATATTTTAATATTTAATAAAGAATCCATTTTAATTTCGTATTTCGTTATAAAAGACGTCTTGTTTTAAATATTTTATATATATATTTATATTATTAAAAATCGATTGAAAGATCAATTCAGATGTATTGCTTTTAGTTTATTTATGTGTTTATAATTTTTTTTTCCTCGCAGTGTCTAAATCAGCTGAAATAAATTCCTCTACTGGAAAACAGATAGTGCTAAATCAGATTCTCACAGGGAGATTTAGAGTAGATTAGCTTCCAATCTCCTCGATGACGAGATTAACAAGTGTCATTTTTATATGGCGAAATCTTGCTTAATCTCGTAGATTAGTGAATCTTGTGATTAAGTGTCGGTCGGAACATGGTATTAAACTTTATTATTTAAAGAGTATTCGTACTGTAGTTGTAAACCTATTATAAGGAGTAGTCATGGCCAATTTCAAAACCTGTTCGTCTATAAAACTTGCAGTCTGTTTGGAATAATACCACTTCGAGTCAAGATAATGATCAGATGTATATGCACCATCTTAAAATACGTGTATAAACGTAGAAAGCATACGGAAATTAATTAAACTCGTGATTCTTAAGAGTTCCAGCTTCTATACAGAATAATTGTGTTTTAACTTATATTTTTTAATTACAATTGCTTTCCTTGAGCTTTGTATAATACGTTTTAACTAAATATTAAAAAACATTAATTCACCTAAAATATATTTATAAACCCATATATAGGTACATGAGTAGTACCCGTAATAAGTAAATCACAAGTACATAGGCCAAAAGACTAAACACTTATAGTATATACAAGTAAAAATAAATATAATATATATGCTAACGCTCGGCGTTTCAGCCTAAAAAAATCTTTATATTAAAATTATTTTCTACGCCAGACAAATACATATATACTATATGTACATATACCTCGGCAGATTTTAGTCACCTTAAAAGAATTTTAGTCGATAAAATGGAGACGTCAAAAGCGCTTCACAATTTAAATCGTACAATCGTGCGGAGAAATTCACTTTATGGACGTTATCTGATAGCGGAAAGTGATACAAAAGCAAACGAATTATTGGTGGAAGAGTTACCTTTGGTACATGGCCCAAAGTGTAATGGGCCGATAGTGTGTCTAGAGTGCTATGCTCCCTTGAATTTAGAGAGCTTATCTGATCAACGTTGCTCGAAATGCAATTGGCCGTTGTGCTCAAATTGTTCTGACAGAGGTGCGTCTTACCATTACAGTTGGGAGTGTTCAGTATTTTCACAAGCGAAAGCGAAATTTTACCTCGTGCAATGCGATGCAAAGGGGTGTCCACAATTGGATTGTATAACAGTGTTAAGGTAGTGATTTGAAGAAATTTGGTTGATCAAGCTCTCCTTAAACAATTCCAGAAAATATTACCTTATTACAACATTGATTTGAATTGGTGCATCTTAACTAAAGCTCACTAATTTGGGATGAAAACTAATCGGACGTACACATACTGCAAAGTTGTAAATGCTATGCCTAAAAAAACTAAATGAAATAAATATTATGCATATATAATGTCCGATGCTTTGGTTTCACAGAGAGCGAACGAAGGACTTACTTCGATGATATGTACATTTTACTAAAAATCATAAAAAATCGTTTTTAATTTTCCTGTGTTCGATATTAAATCGGATCTTAATGAGTTGAAGACTTGAATGGCAGTGAAGAAGACGATCTTATATTTGGTTCTGATAACTGAGTCGGTATCAAAGCCGGGGATATACCTTCAGGTGTTGGCACAACTTCGTATTAAAAAATGTTGCGAAAGAATTTAACATTCATTGTTCGACAAAATCGTGAATGATTTACAATCAAATTTGGTATTTTATTAAGTTATATTATAGGTCATAGGCTCAATTAGTTTTATTATATATTTTATTTCGCGTCCGCGAAAATTATTCCTCAATTGAGATTTATCTGACATAAACTTAACCTAAAGAGGCTAAATATAATATATTGAGTTGATGTGCAAAACGTCAACTAGATGATCGAAACTGTTGATATCAGGGATAATAAGGTTTGTTAGAATGACGATAATTTTTATACGTAGTGTAATCAAAGCGTATCCAAAATTATACGGTATAAGGCCAACCGGAGGTTTGAAAATCTTTTACTAGGTATATGGGAAATAGGTGTAGTATTGAACCGATTTTATCTATTTTTGGCTATTACAACATGGTATTAAAAGAAACAGATGCTACAATTTAAAACAAGATCACTCACATAACATATTGGCCGAAATATTGGGTATAAGGTCTGCCGCATGGGGGTTATATCAAATATTGACCCTATTCAACCCATTTTTGACATACAGACATACTATTATCAGGAAGGGATTCTCTCCTTATTTCAATTAAATATCTCACATATTGACCGATATTTTGGGCATAAAGTCAGCCACATTTCCGGTATTTAGGGGCTTGAATAGTTTTTGTCCGATTTGGACAATTTTGAGTCATGAAGTACCGCACTTCAAAGGCCAGCCGGAAGTTTTCGTGCACAGTTTTATTCAGATATATTAATTAGTGCTTGAATTGTATACTGGAAAGTGAAAGAATCAAATGGAATTTGAAATTGTGTGGAATGTCAAAATACTTGTTGTATGTGATTTTACTTAAGTGATATATGGGGAGTGAGCGTGGTTATCATCCGATTTCACCTATTTTCATTTGTCGCAAGAGATGTCGAAATGTCCTCGATATGTCCCGTGCTAATTTGGGTAAAATTTGAATTAATCCTATTAGGGGGCGGGGCCACAACCACTTTCAAAAAAATTTCTAACCACAGGTTTCCCTCATTATTGCGATTCGTTGTATCAAATAACGGTTTTGTATCTTAATTTGCGGCTTAGTTATCTCAGTTTATAGGTTTTCGATTAATGGCGTTTTCTTTTTCCGATTACGCCCATCTACGAACTCGTCCTTACTTTTCCGCCAAGGAACACGTGTACCAGGTTTCATTCAGATATCTCAATTTTTATTCAAGTTATCGAATGCACGGACGGACAGACAGACAGTCACTCGTATTTCAACTCGTCTCATCAGCTTGATTATTTATAATCTATATATAACCCTATATCTAACTCGATTATTTTTAGGTGTTACAAACGTTAGGTAAACAAATGTATTATACTTGTACTTTGTAGCAACATCTTATACACTCAGCTTTTTCCAAAATGCTTATGATTCTTTGTAAATTAATTATTACACCCTGAACAGGGTATATTAAGTTTGCCACGAAGTTTGTAACACCCAAAAGGAAACGTCGGCGATTCTATAAAATATGTACATGAATGATGAGCATGATGAGCTGAGGTGATTTAGCTATGTCCGTCTTTCCGTCCGTCCGTCTGTATATATGCAAACTAGTCCCTTAGTTTTTAAGCTATCGATCTGAAATTTTGTACCTGCCCTTTTCTTTTAAGAAGCTTCTCATTTGTCGGAACGGCCGATATCGGACCACCATAGCATATAGCTGCCATACAAACTGAACAATCGGAAGCAAGTCCTTGTATGGGAAACTTTTTTATTTGACGAGGTATGTTCACGAAATTAGGCATGAGTTATTGTTTAAGGTAACAATGTAATTCCCGAAGAAATTGTTTTGATCGGATGACTATAGCATATAGCTGCCATACAAACTGAACAATCGGCATTAAGTTCTTGTATGGAAAACTCTTTCATTTGACGAGGTATCTTCACGAAATTAGGCATGAGTTGTTGTTTGAGGCAACAACGTAATCTCCGAAAACTTGAACAGATCGGATGACTATAACATATAGCTGCCATATTAACTGAACGATCATAGTAAAGTTCTTGTATGGAAAACTCTTTCATTTGACTAGGTATCTTTCCGAAATTTGGCATGAAAACTGAACGATCAAAGTAAAGTGCTTGCATGAAAAACTTTTTCATTTGACGAGGTATCTTGACGAAATTTGGCGTGAGTTATTTTCTATGGCAAGAATATAATCTCCGAAAAATTTGTTTAGATCGGATCGCTATGTCATATAGCTATCATATAAACTGAACAATCAGAGTAAAGTGCCTGCATGGAAAAAAATTTTCTTTTTTATTGCCGATTCACGAAATTAGATCTGAATCAAGTTATTGTAAGGAACCTTTGCATCTGTGAAGGGTATTATAGTTTCGGTGCAACCGAAGTTAACGTTTTTCTTGTGTTTTTCAATGAATTAAGCCTAAAGCGAAATATTATATTTCCCTTACTTCATGTATTTTAATTAACCGTGTTTTAATATCATTATTTCTTTAATAAATAAGTTAAATGTGATTACCAATGCACCAATGCAAATTTTATAATCTATCAAAAACTTTAAACCGGTTTTCTGAAAATGCGATTTTGTTTGGATAGTGATGGTTTTCTGGTAAATCAGTTATATGAACATATTCGTAATATTATCATATTTTTTTAATCAAATATTACCGGGTAATATCCCAACGATATCAGAGTCGTATATGTTTACCGTGATGAAAAGACAGTAATGCCCAATAGTATGCTTCTTATGTAGCCCTATAAACGTTTGCCTTAAAAACGATTAATTTATTTCAACTTTTATCAATAGAGCACTATTTAAGTATATGCAATGGAATGAACTGACAGCGATGGTTTCCACGTTTCTGTTTAATATGTGAAAGTGAACCGTATGATGGTATAAGTGTACGGCATAGATAAATGAATATACAATAATTAATATACTAAATTATAAGTAAAACGATATTTGGCAAAGTTACAAAAATTTTGTAAAATGCATAAGGTTTGCTATGATCATTGACTGAATACTAGTGCGAGCATAAAACAAACATAGCATTTTAAATCAGTGGCAAAAGAAAATACTTTGATGCACATACATACATATGTATTATTTTCTGTGCGTCACTAGACAAAAATTCCACATGGTGGCATATATAATATGGTATATACCATACTTGAGGGCATATAATTCTTCCGCCAATGCAGAAGTGTACACTTTTGATTTATTATGTCATTTTATATACATTTGCACAAATTTCGAATTTTCTTAGTAAACGTTTAGATTTTATTGCAATATATTATTATTTTTTTGTTTTTCTCACAAAGTTTGTAACACCCAGAAGTTAACGTCGGAGATCTTATAGTATATACGTAAAGTATATAAATGATCAGTATATCGAGCTGAGTCGATTTAGCCATGCCCGTTTGTCCGAATACACGCAAATTATTCCTTCAATTTTTGAGATATCGATCTGAAATTTTACACATGTTCTTTTCTCTTTAAGAAGCTGCATATTTGTCGGAACCGCTGATATCGGACCACCATATATGGCAGCTATATGTTGCTGCTGCGGTATAAATTAACCGATCGAAATCAAGTTATTTTATGGAAAACTTCTTATTTGACAAAATATCTTCACAAAATGCGGCATTGATAATCATTCAAGGTAACGCTATAATCTTCACATAAAAACTAGAAAGTACTACAGACGTGTTCAAAATAGTAAGAATAACCTTAATGAACATAAAAACCCATAAAAATTTTTGCAAAAGTATTTTGTTCAACCTTTTTTTCCACAAATATTTGTGCTTCATTAGAGATTAAAAAAAAAATGCAAAACTTGGTTATCATATGGCTGTTATATTTTTTATGGCGTGTTTGTTGCTCTGAACCCGAAACAATCTGCTCGAAAAAATAAGAACAAAATATGAATTGTTATATGAAAATTTATATACGATAGAAAAATGTATAGGACTACTTTTAGATTTAGTATTAAAATGTTTCTTCATGGTATTTAACTACTTTAGTACATCTCGACACATCTTTTTTCAAATCCTTCCAGGGGTGTTCGAAAAAGGTTCGGAAACCAGGCCAATCCACAGGGGTCAATCCATTAAATTAATATTTTGGCTATGAAATCACATTTTATATCCTGTCGAGATAAGTCTTTATCTCATTATCTTCTTAGTAGACCCATCCGAATGGGATATTCTCTTTGACGTAAGATATTAAAGCGTCGGTGTAGTTAAAATGAACCTTTTTATACCCTGAATACCCTGCAGACTTGAATACCCCCTTAACTTAACTTGTCGGTAGTATCATTCATCTGGATATTTTCATTCTTCCATTAGCATTGAAAAGTTGATGAACTTTATGTTTGAATTGAATCGGACACATATATACTATTTAAAAATACTTCAGATTTACTGTTTTACCCATCACTTTTTACAGGGTTCTTCTTGCCAAGGAATCTGATCCAGATCGTTGGGAGCGTGAAATCGCACCAATGGAGTACCACAACGAGGAACGTCGAAAAATGGTTGATGTTTGGAATGCAGATTTTGTAAATATCGCACAGTACCTTAGAGGACCATGTCGTTTGGCCGAACGTTTTTCTGAATATCTCATTATGCAAACAGTGGGTATCTTGGAAGTTAATGCATTTGAAGCTCGGACAACACTGGGATATACTCTACGTTGCTTATACCCAATTACTGGAATATTAGCGCATAATTGTGTACCAAATACCTTTCGTACAATACATCCAAGTGAGGGATTCAAGTAATTATATAGTTCATATTATATATATATGTTAAGAATATAAATATTGGCCATCACTTTCTAAAATCCAAAGGATCCGCCTGAGGGCTATGTGTAATTTGGACGAGGGCCAACAATTGCAGCACTCCTATACATACACTTTGAATGGCACTTCGCAACGACAGGAACATTTAAAGACTGGTAAATTCTTCACTTGCGAATGTAAACGTTGCAAAGACCCCACCGAGTTGGGTACGAATTTTAGCACGTTCAAGTGCAGTAAATGCGAAGATGGGTGGTTACTGTCAACTAATCCATTGGGTTAGTTTGTTTTAATATTGGTTTATGTACTTATATTTATATATAACATTTTTAATATTGCTTTGACTTTAGATTCTTCCTGCTGCTGGAAATGCACACTTTGCACCTTTCAAACATCTAATAATGCGATACAGAAAGCACTATCTGTAATACAATCCGAAGTCGCCACACTACAAGCTATGGATCCTAGTCCACAGAAATTACAAGAAACAGAAAAGCTAATGAGAAAATATCGTGTAGTTCTACACCCTCTACACTTCATACAAATAGGATTGCGTCAAAATCTTATCGAAATGTATGGTCGTGTCGCAGAATATGAATTGTCTGAATTGCCCGATGTTATGCTTGAACACAAAGAAGAGCTATGTCGACAAGTGTTACATGTTTTGGATGTCTTTGAACCGGGGTTGAGTCGAGCACGTGCTATGATTTTATACGATTTGCATGTACCGTTAGTATTATTGGCCAAGAGCGGTTTTATTGGCGGCGTTATAACAGCAGATAAATTAAAGCATAAACTTCTTGACGTTATTGCTATACTAAATGAATGTGTGGACATACTACAGTACGAAGATCCAGAGACACAAGAGGGGAATTTATGCAAAGTAGCACAGCAAGCGAAGGATCAGCTGACACAAAGTGTGGAAGGTTTAGCAATCGCTGATTGATAATAATAATAATAACCCAACGATTACCCTCCTCCCCCCAACCGACGCGAGGGGCGCAATCCGCATACGTGCGGAATTAGCCGAGTCAGAAAAGACAAGAGAGTTTTTTAAGTGTTGAGATCTAAAACTACTCAGCTACAGAAACAAAAATTTCAACAGCTAAGATTTATAGTTACAATATAATAAATTGTTATATTTTCATTAATTAAGAGAAAACAATAAAGTATTTTTAATTTTGAAAAGTGAGTCAGAGAAGTCAAATGTGTTGAAATGAGAATTAAAATCATAACATATACCGCGAAATGGCTCGTTTAGTTCAAAATTTGATCTACAGAATTTTAACAGTAAAGGTCTAAACTGCCTCGAAAAGCGAACCGAGATATTAAATTTAATTTCAGACAGGAGAAAAGAACTGCAAACTGTTCGAAAAGTAAAAATTGTTATGAACAGACTCTAACGTAATGGGACCACAATTTTGATTCATCCTCTTCAAACATTTGTTTTACTGTTATTTAATAAATTAATCCGAAATATAGCTTACAAGAAATATTTATAATGGCTTAAGTTTGATTTTAATTGCATTATATAACTACCTACAATTTGAAGGCATTTTACATATTTTACACAAATAAAGTATCCTAAGCACATAACATAAAAATTGTTACTTAAAAATAAATCAAAGTACTTTTTATGAAATAAGTAAAAATTAGCATACCTATGTGTGTGATTAAAATTAAAGTTGCAGAGCCGTGTAAAGCACATAATTTTTCAATCATACCCAAAATTAGTATTTATTTCAGATTTAGCGAAGATCAGTTCTTTTCAAATTTCCCCAACCGAAATCGACAAAGTACCGTCCAAATAAGTGCGTCTGACAGCTCTTATTCAATGGTTCATGAAATAGTCACCCCTACAAAAGGAAACATCAATGAGTTTGACCAAATTCGACCTCTGTACCATAATAATCTGTTACCTAACACCTAGCGGCAATATATACGATTTTCAAGACATTACACTGGCGTCAGAGCGCATAGTACATACACTGAAGTAATAGGAAGTTTAGGAACATTATTCTGGCAGTGACCACCAGTATATAACCTTCCAAACCAAGTCACACAAACCAGCTCACACTGCGCTATTAGAAAATGAAACGTTTCTAGACTTAAGGGTTTACATGGGCTTCGTCGACCAAAAAATGGCCTATTTTCAATTATTTTTTTCTCATATAAAAATTATTTATTTTATTCAAACTTTTTATTATTCCAAAGACACATATCTTTGTTATATCAAAAACACCGTTTTTTATTTCATTAAGATAACGCGCGTTTTGTCCAATATTTGCAGTATAAAGTTAATCTGATTCAACCCATTTTTGGCACATGGACATATTGATATCAGCTAAACATTCTCTCTGAGTTTGTATAATATTATATAATATATCCCTCAAATTTATAGCTATTTTCCATAAAAAGTTCGCAATAGGAATTGGGGTCTATGTACTCCGTACTAGAGGTCTTTTACAATTTTTGAAAGGGACATCGAGAAAACAACTTTTGTTACTCTGGCCGGACTATAAGAATACCTTCGAATGCCTCTCGGGTAGAAAAATGTGAGAATACATAAATAAAATATATGTCGAATATTTAGACGACATACTAATTTTTCAACTTCATTAGAAGAGCATATAAGCTCATTGAAAAAATATTTTTAAAATTAAGAAAAAAAAATTAAAAGTACAGGCAGAGAATATTACAGAAAATTCATGAAAGATTATTCAAAAATAGCTTATTCCATGATAAAATATTTGAAAAAAGGCAATAAAATAAGTGCCAAAGACCCACAATATATTGAAAGCTTTGAGACCCTAAAAGCACTAATTTCGTTTCACCCAATTCTAAAATTCACAGAGTATGATAAGGTATTCAGTATCACAACTGATGCTAGTGACAGTACTTTCACAGCAAGGTCAAACAGTGTGTTACATTTCAGAACACAACACAAAGAATTTTTAGCAGTAATATTATATTTCATCACATCAATCACATATTTTCGACCATATATATATGGCAATAAAG
Source organism: Bactrocera oleae (assembly GCF_042242935.1). Classification (NCBI taxonomy): domain Eukaryota; kingdom Metazoa; phylum Arthropoda; class Insecta; order Diptera; family Tephritidae; genus Bactrocera; species Bactrocera oleae. The sequence continues at coordinate 32,634,744 of NC_091537.1, forward strand.
TCAAAATAATAACAGATCATTGTCCAATCGAATACTAATTAATAAATATAAAGGAAAATAATTTTCTCAACGCCATCAAAGGGGGTTATTGAAATTGCAGGAATACAACTTTGAAGTAGAATATGTATGTGGAAAAAGTAATGTTGTAGCTGATTTCTTGAGACGAGTAACATAAATGAAATATTTAATACATTAACAGATTAAATATATTATCCGAAATTCAAGGAAGATATACAATTGATAATAAACAACTGCCAAAAATGCTAACAAACCAAGTACGATAGAAAACCAATAAAACTAAAGTTTCATATAACTGAAACTCCAACCAATAAAAATGAGATAATTCATATAGACATATTCTATTTCAACAAACAATCATTTGTTACGGCGATTGCTAATTTACCAAATTTGCAGCAGCTTATACTATGTTCGCACCGACACAAAATTCGTGTTTTCATCGACAAAAGAGGTTTTCACGGTGCCTGCTCTAGTAGCCCAAACAAGAAAGATGATGATGAATATAGTTTAAGAGCATTTAATGGGGATAATAACCTATAAAAAAAAAGAAATTTTGTATCATGAAATAAAAAATATAAAAGCAAAGATTACATCTATAACATATTATATCAAAGAAAGAAAGAAAAGGGGCTTAACTAATATTAGGGGAACAGCCTATAAATGGACGTTTGGAGTAATGGATGATGATGACAAGAAAGACATTGTGGATCATTTGAAAATTATTGAAGAAAATGGCTATAATGCTATTGTAAACTTAAATAAACAAATAGTAATTAATGAACATTTCAATAGATCATTAAACTTATTGAAAGAGACTACAGAATCAGATAGGAAACAAATAGCAGAAACTCTAAACAAAATAAACGAAGAAGAAAATAGAATTGAAAGAAAATTTTGTTGTTTGACCAAATAAGCAAACTAAAGTTCATAGAAAATAGCTTTAACGATTTAGGAAATATGCACATTAACGCGATTAGGGCGCGGGACCACGCCCACTTTCAAAGTTTTTTTAACTGCAAATGTCCCTCCCTAATGTGAGCCTGTGTACCAAATAAAAGTCTTGTATCTTATTGTGGCGCTTAGTTATGGCAATTTATTTGTTTTTGATTAATGACGTTTTGTGGGCGTGGCAGTGGTCCGATTACGCCCATCTGCAATACCAACCGTCTTACGGTACCAAGAAACATGTGTACCAAGTTTCATAAACACAGACAGACAGTCACCCGGATTTCAACTCGTCGCTTCATCCTGACCATTTAGATATGTATACACATGGCAGAAAAAGTCTGCGTTCACCCATTGTATTTAAGCATTAACCAAAAAAATATATGCAACTTAAAAGTTTCATTCATTTCGTTCCACTTATTTTGAAGACAATTGATCGATAAGTTTATGGGCAAAATTTTGTAGAATTTTAGCTGCGTCGTTCCGAGTTAAAGGGATTTTAGTACCGCTACTTAAGTAAGTTGAGCAGAAAAAGTGTGCGTTCACTTTAAATATCGATTTTTAGTTGTATGAAAAGTACAAGTTTTTATATCAAATTTATTTAAAATGATAAACGATTGTTAGCGCGTTTAATAACACGTCTAAAACATATATAATCACATGAGTTATTCTTCTTTTTTTAATATGGACCAAAAGCGAAAAGAAATAGATATTGGCGAAAGAAAAATCATTGTTGGATTGTGGTAAAATGGCAAAAGTTATCGAAAAATCGCGAAAACTGTTGGGAGAGAGTACTCCTCAGTCCAGAGAGTAATAAACAATTACAAGCAAACAAAATGTCATGAGTCCAAGCCACGTTCTGGACGTCCAAAAAACTAACTAAAAGAAAAGAGCGCAATATAACCTCTCTTGTAAAGTGTAATCCACGACTGACAGCAAGCCAAATTTCAAAAGACATAGAATTTAAATACCAAAAGAAGTTATGTCCAGATACAGTATGAAAAATTGTGTGAGTGGCACGTTGAAAGCCCTACATATTGAGAGTAAATCAACTTAAGAGGATGGCTTTTGCAAAAGAGCAATTAAACAAGCCTCAAGTTTTGCATTTTTGGAATAAAATGTCGTAAGATTGTTTGGTGGAAAAGTGGAACAGCACTGGATGAGCAAAATCTCGTACCTACGGTAGAGCATGGTGGTGGATATGCTATGATGTGGGTAGAAATAAATTTAAAAGAAAGTGCAGACAAGTTGGGACTAGGTGAGCGATTTATTTTCCAACAAGACAACGACCCGAAGCACACAGCAGAGAAGCTGAAGCTGTGGTTGCTCTATAATATTCCAAAATAACTTCATAAATTTGTAAACTTTAAATATAAATATTGCAACGGGAATATAAAAAAAATAAAACAGAGTATGGTGATACAATCGTATACCCCGTCGAAAAATCAAGTCAAAGTTACACACCAAAATTAACATTTAATGCTTAAGCAATAAAAAATATTACAAATATAAAAGAAGGTGTAAAACTAAAATACCATAAATATGTATCATATGGTATTAATATAACATTGATAATCATAGTACTGGTGGTATTAATTCTTGTAAGAATGGCAAAGAAGAAAATAACAAGTACAGTAACGCTGGGGGATTTGCGTCATAAAATGACTCCACCATTCCAAGTTGTCAAACCTAACATAGCAAGTAAGGAAGGGCTAAGTTCGGATGTAAAATGTTTACTCTCGCAAAGTAAAATGGTATACCCGTTTGATATTTCTTTATATTTTTTAATAATTAGAAGTAGGAACTGTTGCCTCAGTTAATTACTGATAACACCGTTTATTATATCAATATCAAATATATATCTTGCAAATTAAACGATATTTTCGGTAAAAAGTCAACTACAGGCACAGGTCCATATATTCAGTACCTAGGGGCTTGAACAGTTTTGGTTCGATTTAGACAATTTTTGGTCACAAGGTGGCATACTTTAAACGCAAAGTTTTAACCCCATACAATCATTGTTGCTTGATTTTCATAGTGGAAAGTGAAAGAAACAGATGGAATTTAAAATGGTGTGAAAAATCTCAAGCTCTATGAACGTACCAATTGCCTGTGCCAAAATTAATTATATGAAAATTATGGGACCGATAAAAGAAGATCGCGATTGCGGTTTTTATACAATTGAATTCTTTATTGCAGTTCATATGTCACTTAGCCTAAATCTTAAGCTAACAGTGAAAAATAGTTTTAACGTAAGTATGTATTTACAAAAAGGTGTAAGTATAATTCATTTCGTTAAGTTATGACACAAGATTAAATTGTGGTAAAAGAATTAATTATGGTAAAAGATTAAGGTGAGTATTGTTAGGGTAAGTATGTTATATAAACTATAAACTTTATAATTTCAGTTCAATTCTGTAATATTACAATTTATAGTATTTTAAATGGACTTAATACATATATATTTTAATTTTAGCATTTATGATGTCGCTTGACGCAACACCTGCCACTTTGACATGATCATGATCCTTCAACGTAAGGCAAGTTTAGGTATAGGGCGCTTAACTGTGCCCGCCATGGTTGCCACGTCTGCCACACGTACCTTGCCGTCTTGCCTATCTGCGGTTGCGACGACTCGTCCTAGTACCCACTGCTGTGGTGGTACGTTGTCTTCGTGAACAAGGACGAAATCGTGGGCTGAAGGTTGCGTTTCGGGTGCAGCCAATTGTTGCGCTCTTGAAGGCCCGTCAAGTACATTTTAGACCACTATTGCCAAAACTGTTGTTTGAGACAGCAAACAAGTTGCCATCTATCGCAGCAACGAAATGGGTCCGATGGCACTTGAGCTGGTGGCAGTGCTCGCAGAGAACAAACGATTAGAAGTTGTGCTGGAGTTAGTGCTTCTCCGTCGTTAAGGTCCTGGTGCAATGCTGCCAGGGGCCGCGAAATTAAAATGGCCTCCACTTCGACCAGAAGAGTTGATAGCTCCTCCGCTGTGAGTAGAGCGTTGCCAAGTGCCCGACCCACCAGATGCTTTGCGGACTTCACCGCCGAACTCCGGCACCCTGGATGGAATAAACCGAAGTGGAATCCTTCTACGGCAGCGAATCCCATCAGGTCTGGAGCTTGCGCTAGGAACCACTCCTTCAGCTCGCGCAGCTTGCGGTCGGCGCCGACGTAGTTGGCTGCGTTGTCGCCTAACATAAAAGAATTAGTAGATAAGTCCGAAACTATTGTAATTCTAAATGTACTGCTTTTGAACTGCTGTTTACTGGTGGTCGGCCGCGTAGTTTTAAAGTTGTATATATTGGACTTTAAAAATTTACGCCACATATAAGAAAAAGTCGTAGCGCTCGAAGTTTTTCGACTGGCAAATTTCCCGTTAATTGGGCTTGTAATGAAAGCAGTGTGTACAGTTTCTTACGGTTCTACTGCATGCTTCTCTGGCATTAATCAGCCATATGCGTTCTCGAAGAAGCGCAACCATCGCTTTGTCCCCAGCGTGGTGAATTCTAAAGTGCAGGAACCGTAAATAAGTGATAACGAAGTGTGAATTTTTATTAAGTAATAATTGGAATTTGGCATCGTATGGGAGAGGTGCATTTAATAGGCGACCTCCTACTCGCATTAATTTGAATGAAAGTGACTTAACCGAGTACTCATGCAAGAACGAATTAAGTTTTTACAAGTTTGCGGGTAGCGTGGTGCCTTTAGTCAGTTTTTGCATTTCATTCGCAAATTCCGAATGTTGAACCACCTGAACAATTTTTAAAAAACTGTTGTGAAATTCAATACAATAGGCATTTTTGGTCGTCTAATCCACCGTAATAAATATGCGACCACATGAAGCAATTTTTGATGAGAAGAGATTTTTACGATAAGGTTCATTATTGCATTTTCTTTCACATTTGCAGCTAGTGTGAAAGTATTTTTCTTCTTCTCTAATGCTTCGTCTTCTGGAGAGAGCTGGAAGTGAGTGTTAATTGGCCACAAAGCGTGGTCTTCTAGGAGGAACTGTGGACCGCCAAACCATATCGAATTATTCAATTCGTCCACGTTGCAACCCCGAGGCACTTGATACGCAGGATTTTGTTTTGTTGGCACATGTCACCAATAAACATTGTCAGCCAGTTCTTGACACTCTGTTTGCTACAAAGGTTTGTAATGTGGATGGATGTGTTTTAATCCAATGCAACACGATTTCAGAGTCTGTTCAAAATGTAATTTTCTCGAATCGTCGACTTAGCATAGGCGATCCTCGTGACCATAATTTCACAAGAAAATGTGCTGCCGAGAGCTCGCATGCTTATTTGGCGGCACATTTTAGTAATGTCTGTCGTTAAAGCATACTTATGTAAGCGGAAACGAAGAAGAGTTGACTACAACTCTTCTCGGATGGTTGGACCTACCATCAAAAGTTCATTTAATGCTATGGGAGATGAAGTACGACTCGAAGCGTCAAAGACAACACGTAATTTGGTTGTTGTGTTCTCAGGCCTTAAAACGCATTGATGTGGAATGAAGTAGTGTGGGTCACTCGGGACCTTATTGTTCGTTGGGCTCATGTGACCCACTGCTTTATATTTATTCATAAAGTCCAAATACATTTTGCGAAGTTCTGGATCTTTCAATGTTCTCCTCTCACGGGCCTGAAACCGCCGAATTGCGGTTTCATAGGAGTGACCGAGTAACGTACGATCAGCTTTAAAGGGCATTCTGACTTAAAGCCGTCCTGAAGGCAATACTTGAGTAGTATTAACGAAAATGTTTCACAGTCCTTTTGCTCTGGTGTGAATTTGATGCCATTTGTTTCTGAAGGTAATTCTTCTAGAGCCCAAATGTTTGGACTACCGAATTATTTGACGTTAAGTCTTCTTCAGCTTGGCATAATGTGCTAGTTACAGAAAGAGGAGAACTTAGATTGCTGACATATTTGCCAGACACAATCCACCCTAAAAGGGTTTTCTGTAGCGTTGGTTGATTAGGACCGCTTTTAATTTGGCCAACCGCTAATAGATCGAAAAAGGTTTCTGCACCCAATAAGATATCAATTTTTTTTGATTTATGGAATTCTGGATCCACCAATTCAATATAGTGCGGTATTTTTTAGTCATTAACATTGATGTTATGGTCTGGATGATTAGCCGAAATACTCCGCATTATCCAGAATTCCGCCGAAAATTCGTAAGAATTAAACCGCGACTTAACAAACGCGCTTAAGTTTGTCTCCACTTTCGTATTGGAATTTCCAATTCCTATTGCACTTAAGGTTTTGTGTTGGCATCGAATCCGCAACTTCTGTGCCAAGTCCTCCGTCATAAAGTTGACTTGGGTGCCTGAGTCCAGCAACGCTCTCGCAAGCAGGTATTCTCTATAACTGGTCCTCACATTACCCTATCCGGCATACTCGCTGTATGAATAGCATGTGTGGTGGATGGTTACGGATAAGGTGGTGCGGGGAAGGAAATCGGATATTGGTGCAACAACGTGTGATGGAACCGATTACATACACGACATCGATCCGCTCTGCTTATAGTCTGCTTATAGCAGAGCGGATCGATGCTTATAGCAGAGCGGATCGATGTCGTGTATGTAATCGGTCCCATCACACGTTGTTGCACCAGTATCCGATTTCCTTCCCCGCACCACCTTATCCGTAACCATCCAGTATGACCCTTACGCAAACAATTTATGCATAAGGGCACCGATTTTCCAAACTCGAACCTCTGTTGTACCGGAAGCGCCTTGAAAGTGGGGCAGGCAGTTAAATGGTGCTCCTTCGACTTGCACTCTTGATACGTTGGATGCTTAGTATTTGCAGCAACTAAAGCTAACTTCATCCTGTCCATGTGTTGCAGCTTCATGTGATTCGTGCTGGTTGCGGCTACCGCTTTCGTCCTCGAACACGACGCTTCTTCTGCTGATAGATGCTGGCACCTGGCATAAACAGCAGATACTTCATCGATCATCGCGCGCAGTGAAGGTGCTGATGGCTTTGAAATAGTTGGCAGCTCAAAAAGTTTTGAAATTTTATTGAAAAATATCAAACATTTATTATCGTAAACCTTTGGCTAAAATATTTTTAATTATTGATTTAGTTTCAACAATTATGTCCTCGGGCCATGTCATCTTCATCAATCTTCATCAATCTTTTCAATTTTAGATTGGCATTTCATTAGCTTTTTACTGTGTGAATTTAATATGTCGAGCCGACATTCCAATTCAATTGGATCTAACGACATGGTTTTTCCAGAAGGCCAGTTTTAATACGTAAAATGCTTCTTTTCGCCACCGTCCTTTGACGCTTTAACGACTTTAAGTCTGTAAACTCCCTACTTTTAGAAAAGTGGGCGATAGTTGCCTTTGGCTTGCTCATTTTGGCTTTTTGAATTAAAATTCACGATAAATTGAAAAACTTTGGCAAAAGAAATAAATCTGGAAATATTGGGAATCGATTGACGAGAACGAAAAAAAGTATATCAATTCTCAATTACACGAAAAGTCAAACGAAAGAAATAAACACAAAATGAGCAATAGCACAATTAAAAAAAATTGAAAGCGAAACAATTTTGTTCGAAAATTAAATTTGCGAAAACTAAGATAGTCTGCGGAAATCTCAAAAAAAAACCATATTATTTTTAGATTATGCAATTTACAAAAAGGTCGGTTTACTTAATGTAAATGAAAATGCTACCGCAATCCCAGAATCCCTTCACATAATTGTATATGAACAAGGGAGAGCCAAAAACTGAAAGGGTGCGTTTGATTCGTTAATTTTTTTTGTTTTTTTGCACCACTTTCAATAAATCACACTCGTTACCTGGTGCGTTAGCTGTTTGCCGCGTTTACGTCCCTTTGGCACAGGATGCAGCGGCACTTCATTCACACGACGGCAGCGGGGTGGGTTAAACCAAAAATAAATAGTACCAAACAAGCGCAAAAAATTACAGCAGGCACTTAAAACGGTGTTTTTTTTAACAGCTCTGAAAAACTGTAAATTAAATTTTTTTTGTTTAATTAGAGCAAACACGTTTTGTGCTTTTATTTGTGCATATCACTGTACTGTAAATCACTTTGCGCACTTGTACGTATGTACGTATGTATGTATTTTTTGTATTTTCTATTTTTCGCACACTTATTCGTTTTTTCTTACACTTTTATAATTTTTAACTTATTGCACCTCTTCACCACTTCACTTTGTTTTTTTTTTGTTTTAAACTATTACTTTATAATTCTTTACAATTTTGCGTATGTGTATTGTTTGGTTAATTTTAATCACTTTTTTATTTATTTAAATCACTTTATTTGTACTTTTATATTACTGTTTTCTTTATATGTAATTTTATTTCACCAAAAACCGAAAAACGAGAAACGCACAGGCAATTGATACCGAAAAGATAAATTAATTTAATAGTAATTTTACGAAAAATTGGTTTATATAATTTGAAATTTAGTCACGCATATGTCCCTGCTCGGGCGCCATGAAAAATCTCAAGCGTTTTTGAGAAAAATAAATGAATTTGGAAAGCGCGACTGCACTATGAACTTACCAATTGTCTGTGCCGAAATTAATTATATGAAAATTTGGGATTATATAAACTATAAACTTTATAATTTCAGTTCAATTCTGTAATATTACAATTTATAGTATTTTAAATGAACTTAATACATATATATTTTAATTTTAGCATTTATGAAGTCGCTTGACGCAACATGGTGTTATATAGAAAGTAGCTAAAAGCATTTGTTCTCAGTGAATTTTGTTATTATAGCCTTAGCGGTTTATGAGTTAAGTACATTAAACCTATCAGGGACCACGCCTACTTAAAAAAAAAAATTTAAACTGCTGACCCCCCTCTTTAATGTGATCCTGTTTACCAAATAACAGTTTTGTATCTTATTGTGGAGTTTAGTTATGGAAATTTATTTGGTTTTGATTAATGGCGTTTTGTAGGCGTGGCAGTGCTCCGATTACGTCCATCTGCAATACCAACCGTTTTACGGTACCAAAAAGCATGTGTACTAAGTTTCATAAAGATATCTCAATTTGTACTCTAGTTACAGCTTGCACAGACGGACGGACGGATTCCAACTCTTTCTCTCTTCATCCTGATCGTTTATATTTATATAACCCTATACCTTACTCGATTAGTTTTAGGTGATACAAACAAAGGTGAACAAAACTATTATACCTTGTAGCAACATATTGTGAGAGTATAAAAATATACATTGAATTTATTAGGAGGTGGAGCTACGACCCCCCACAATACAATAATCGACGCAGGAATTGCGGAAGCTTCTAATCTCGACCACATTGAATGTCTTGCTCTATGGAACGGGCTTATGGGCAGACTCATTGAGGAAAAAGTGTATTGCACAGCTGTTCTAAGGGAAGTATCGGCATACCGCATCGGTAATAGGCGGAAGTACACCCATTGACTTACTAGCATTCGAAAGGAAGAAAATGTGGACTCTGAAAGAACAAGGAACAAATGTTAACACTGCTATTATTTTTCATAAATTCAGCAATTTATCAAAGAAACATTTTATTCATAGGTATACATCAGAGAACTGCATGAGTGCCTAATTTTCTCACTGAAAGTATACTTGCTTTAAACTATGTGACGATGGCCACTTACACCTAAACGCATGTCTGATGTGCAAATATCAAAGAAATATGAGCGAGAGAAGCAGCTTAGCAAATCGCGTTTTTGTTATTGCGTTGAAGTTGCATTTTACGTCGATATCTTGAATTGAAAGCGTACAAAGTACAGCTTGTGCAAGAACTGAAACACTCGACCTTCCCGAGCGAGTTAACCACATAGCCGCACACCGCATACATATCTGCATACAATATGTGATCTCTACACTTCACATACATACATACATACATATCATAGATATACTTATATATAAGTGACATAGCATATCACTTATTAGACATAAATAAACAAAATCAAAATAAGCATATGTAAGCATATCTATCAGCTAACACACATTGTAAAATATAAATACTAGAGATAAGAACATATAACAATAGAAATGCACTATCAATAACAACCCAAATATAACAATAGAAACTAATAGTTTTATCTCTAAGTAAACAGAAAACTATCGATACAGCTCAATAGTATAAATAGCACTAAGATTTATGTAAACTAGTTAGTCTTAAGAATATCAATAAAGAGTACACATTTCAGTTCAGCTCAAAAGTATATTTTTAATAACTCATATCGTGTAAACGATGTTAACGGGGGGCTTAGCCAGTATAGAAAATTCTTACTTGCTATTAAAAAAAGCCAGGAGACATCCTAGAAAAGACAAGAACTCCGCGATCCTAACGAAGGATAAAATTAAAATACCACGGGAGGTAGGACTTCCAGCACTAGATTTTTAAAAAAAGTGCTTAAAATTAAAAAAAAAAAAAATCCTGAAAAATCGGAATAACATCATACTGGAATCGCGAAGCAAACGGCAAGCATTCAATTCATCACGTGTATCGTTGGACATAAACTGCGATATGACAACACAGGAGATTGCAAGCCTGAGAGCACAAATCGCTGCTCTAACCACAACGCTCACCAAAACCCAACAAAGAGTGAATTCCTTCGCAACTCACCCAACACCTAACGTCACAGTCACCAACCAATACCAGGACTGTACACCAAACATTACCGACGCATCACAAATCAACCTAGAAGTGTTCAAAATGTTACCAATATTTACAGGTGACGCGAACCACTAAAGGTCATGGAGAAAACTTGCCTGGACACACATGGAGAACATCAAGGATTACGTTACTACACCCACATATTACACGGCACTCTCAATTGTACATTCGAAAATTCAAGGAGAGGCGGCCGATATTTAAATAAACCACGACACCAAGTTCAATTTTTATTCAGTAATAAACCGTCTTGATTACACCTATGCGGACCAGAGACCTTTGTATGTGTTGCTCGACGGAATAAAGAGATTAAAACAGGGAAAAAGGACCTTGGCAGAGTTCCATAGCGAAGTCAGCAAGTCACTTAATCTTGCATTCACTAAGGTTGAGATGGACAGCTCAGGAAATCCCTCAGCTATGAAAGAATATGTGAACCAGAAAGCTGTACGGACATTCATTCTCGGTCTGAACAGCAAAGGACCAAAGGACCTAGAAACCGCTTACGCTATCGCAAGTACGATATATCATGACAATATGAACTCACAATTCGACGTTCCACAATACAATCAGCACAGACAATATAATACATCGCAGTATCAATACACAAGCAGAAGACATCACGAGGAACCACAAAGGTACAAGCCTAACGTGCGGGTGCAATAAAATCAAACTGCACCCCGCCAACAACACCAACCAATGGATGTAGATTCATCACAGCAGTACATGAGATCCACAAATTACAACAGGAATCATCCCGCACCACAACAAAACAGCTATGACCGCCAAACACAAGGACTACCTCCAAATAACCCATTTCGCGGGGATCCACAGAAAAGGGAAAGAAATTCTTCTTCTCGAAACGTACCACAGAAGGTGCAACGTATCAACCAAACACGCGACGTACCAGAATATGAAAATGAGGAATACGAAACAGGCAGTGCTTTTTTAGGCGCATGAACGATTCGCCGTGTTTGCAACGCCACTGCAGGGTACAGGCAAACTTATCAACGTCCTAATCGATACCGGAGCAACGAACAATTATATTAGCACAAAGTGCAATATAGGTAAGCCAATTAAAATTATGCCAGTATAAGTGAAAACCCTTCATGGTTACTCTATAACCAAATCAAAAGAAAGTATTAAATTATTAGAGCATAATCTCACATTTTTTGAAACAGATGCATTAGAAGAATTTGATATGCTTCTGGGTGAACAGAGACTTAGAAAAATTAAAGCAGAGATCAACCTTTTCGAGTACAAGTTCAGTTATAAATATAGGGCCAAGAAAGAAAGTGAATCTTTGCAAAAAATTAATTATACGGTTAATAGTGAAAATTATAGCGCAGAAATCGAAGAAATTATGCAAAAAAATGAAAGCACAAACGAAGTGCTACCTTATACTACCGCGATACAAGCTACCATTAGGACGAACTCCGAAGATCCTATTTGGACCAAGTAATATCCGTACCCTATGTCAGATAGCGATTTCATTAACAAAGAAATTAACAAACTTTTACAAAATGTAATAATTCAACCCAGCAAAAGTCCGTACAACTCTCCCATTTGGACAGTCGCTAAAAAAGGTACCGATGAACAAGGGAAACCAAAGCGCAGAATGGTTGTAGACTTTTAAAAGCTAAACGCTCAAACTATTACAGATAGATACCCCATACCTGATGTGGCTATGACCATACAGAATTTAGGAAATGCAAAAGTATTTACAACTTTTTAGTGTAAATGGAGCTAAATGCGAATTCCTTATTATGCCTTTCGGCCTGAAAAATGCTCCATCAATTTTTCAAAAGATGTGTAGATGATATTTTGAGACCATATATCGGCAAGTTCGCCTACGTTTATATAGACGACGTTCTCATTTATTCTTCCTCTCCCGAAGAACATATCGAGCACATCCACACACTAACAAACGTGCTTCACCAGGCCAACATGAAGATCTCCAACGAGAAATCTCACTTTTTCCAGGACTCTGTAAAATATTTAGGTTATATAATTAAATATAACAGTATTACAGTTGATCCTTCAAAAATACAAACCATTAAAGACTTTCCTATTCCCATAACGCTTAAGGAACTCAGATCCTTTCTAGGCCTTGCGAGTTATTATCGAAAATTCATACAGAATTTCGCAGCCATAGTCAAGCCACTAAAATCAAAGTGCAAAAATAAAAATCAGCTTAGACTAACGTGCTTTAAAAGCATTGAACAAAATAAAAGAAGAATTACAAGCCCAGGTTGAACTCTTCTAACCAAATTTTACCAAACCCTTCGAATTAACCACAGGTGCTAGCAATTACGCTATAGGAGTCGTATTATCTCAAAACCAAAACCCATATCATTTATTTCACGAACGCTCAGCGAAACAGAACAGAATTACTCCACGAATGAGAAAGAGTTACTCGCAATTGTGTCGTCACTACAGAAACTACGTAATTACTTGTATGGTATAGCAGATTTAACAATTTACACTTACCATCACTCATTAATCTTCTCCATATCAGGAAAAAACCCAATACAAAATTAAAAAGATGGAAAATTTTCATTGAAGAATATGGTGCAAAACTCGTTTACAAACCCGGACATCAGAACGTTGTCGCTGATGCATTTTCTTGCCAACAAATAAACAACACTGTAAATTCTGATGACTCCCAACATTCAGCACCCCAACACAAAAACTCAAACAAGTAAAGCAGCCAATAAACTCCTTTAGAAATCAAATTATTGTGAATCAGTCAGATCAAAACTCCGTCGAAATATCGTCACAAAACATATTTTCTAACAGCCGACACACGCTTTTTTTTAACACAAAAACTGAATTACTAGATAGACTAAAAACTATAATTAGACCAAAGGTCACTAACGCACTTCATATAGACGAACAAATATTATTTTATGTAGAAAACGAGATTATCAACATATTTCCGACTGTATCAATTATACTAGCGCAAAAATTGGTAGACGACATCACCGAAACCGAACAATACAACGAATCATACAAGACACACACAGACGTGCTCACAGAAACTACAAAAATAACGAACAGGAAATTTCGCTCAGATACTACTAAGTGCCGTTTCACATTGGGACGCAAAAGAGTCTCATACCAGTTTATTGTGGGTGAGGGGATGACGAGGAAAGACGAAGGGACCGTGCCACTCGTGTTCGGGTGGCACGCTTTGTGTTCTTGTTCGTAACAGCTCGCGGCTACCCTTTTCAGCATTCCTTTTCACTTTCAAATCCTTTGAATGGTTGCAAGAGCGCTCGGTTTCAAATGAATTCGATCGCAAATTTGAGTTCTGTTATCTATTTTTGTATGTAATATGCAAATACGTATGCATAGAATAATAGAAATATTATGACAAATTGTAAATAAGGAGAAAATTAAGATATAGATTATGGAGTAAAGAAATTATGAATTTTTAATACGGAGTAAAGAAATTATGAGTTTTTAATACTTAAAGATTAGGAAATTGCTATTATAAATTTGGCCTTAAAAATATTAGTTGCGGATATTCAATACATTCTTGTGGATTAGGGAATTCCCGTCTTTAGTATTTTTTTGAAACTATTTAGCGGGTAGGTACTTGTACTATGCATATTGTTCTACCATATTCATGGTAATTCATTGCAAGCAAAATGTGTGACCATCATCTCAACATACAAATGAAATACGCAGCACGCAGTGTTGCGCGGTGTTGCGCAGTCGAACCGCACAAATATTTACGAACATTTTGTGAAAAGGAATGCAGAAAAACTAGACTCGAGTTGCTGGACTCTTTTTGACCGTGTGAATGCCCAGAGCGACACCAAAAGAAAATTTGAAAAACATCAGACTCTTTTGCATCCCTGTCTGAAACGGCACTAACCAAACATACGTGACGCTTGTAAAAAATAAGTTCAGGACTGCGTAATTTGCCTCACAAACATGTATGAACGCCGACCAAATAAACAACCAATAGGTTCAGCACCAATACCGAACACAGTAGGCGAATACATACACTTAGATTTATTTTTTATGAACAATAATATATACATTAGTTCAATCGACAAATACTCAAAATTCTGCCATTTGAGACAAATACCATCAAAGAAGGACACATACAAATACGTTGACGAGATACTATCGCAAATATAACAACATTTGCATACCAAAACGCCAGCCTATCATTCGACAACAAACGGGCAAGTTGAACGGACGCATAGAACGATAATTGAACTCGCGAAAGTTTTGAACACAGTTCGGCACCTGATGAACAGCTATTCGAAGCAGTCCGACAATACAACAAAACAATCCATTCGGTAACCAACGAGAAACCCGAGGACATATTTTTCAATCAAAGAGAGTATCCTGACATCAAAAAGCGTCTTCAAAAAAACCAAGAGAGAGTTTTGCGATCCCATAACCGCAATCGCAAACAACTGACCTATAAAGAAGGAGACGTAATATATTCCAAGAAGCACAGAAGGAACAAAAACGTAAAAAAATACGCGAAACACATAGTTAAAGGAGATAACGGGAAAACAATAACAACCAATAAAAGAGTTATTATACATAAGGACAATATCAGAGTAAAGGCATGTACAGAATAATATTTATCTCATTTTTCTCTATCGTACTTTGCGATAGTATAATAGATTTAACCGATAGGAGATATGTACTTGCAGAAACAGATCCTGTTTACATATATCAGGACACAGCTTTCTGATATCACATATCTAACCTTACAAAAATAATCGCGCCGTACGAAAATATATATAATGAAATCATCATATAATCTAGAAAACCAACCTGAAACTCAAATATTAGTGAAAAAATCAGAATCTCTGAAAAAACAACTCATTCCAAATATCTATAGATCCAAAAGATTACTTAAAGTCCTTGGTTCCATGTTAAAATTCATCACTGGCACACCAGACCACGATGACCTTGTAGAAAAACTTCACTTAATATGCTAATAGAAAATAATATTAAGCAAAGAACAATTAATTCACAATTAGTTCACACATTATTATATTAGTATTATATATCTGTTACCTACAAGAAGCAATTATAACCATACACATATATCCTATCCTCAAAACTAAATGCAGCCTATTTAATGTATACCCTTTAGCACATAAGCATGGTAAAATTAATTTAGACCCTACGATCGCAAAATGTAACAATTATCAAAGAATATCTAAATGTAAAAATTATATGAGTAACTTTATTTGTAAATCAGAACCCTCTGACAATTGTACTATAAAAATATTAGAGGACAAATCAGCCCAATGCGATACAATCCATGAAAACAATGCTCCACTCCATATCTTAGAGAATGGATATATTTTGACAGATTACCAGCATACAACAACATACATATATCAGGCCCTAAATTGATACATTTTATTGAATCCACAAACATCGATAATATCACGTACTACAATCATCAAGGACAACTCAGAGAAATCATACACAATCAACACAGCGAAAAATTTTAAGTACTCCGTATCCTTTCCTAAAATTCAATCTACAAATTCAGTAATATCCAAAAACTCTCAACATTTTTGATACCTATTGAAGAAAACCCAGTACAGCTGACGTTCTTTATCATAATGGGATTCCTTATTTTAGCAGTCATTACTTATGGTATTGTAAATCTCTGCCGATACCACGAAAATAGAAAAGCACTTAACAGACAAAGGCAAATTGACGAGTTATACGAAATCGAAATGAACCGTCTTCAGCAGCAACTCGTAGCAGCAGCGTAGCGAGGACGCTCCGTTTTAAGAAGGAGGGGAGTTAACGACATAGCCACACACCGCATACATATCTGCATACAATATGCGATCTCTACACTTCACATACATACATACATACATATCATAAATACTTATATATAAGTGACATAGCATATCACTTATTAGACATAAATAAACAAAATCAAAATAAGCATATGTAAGCATATCTATCAGCTAACACACATTGTAAAATATAAATACTAGAGATAAGAACATATAACAATAGAAATGCACTATCAATAACAACCCAAATATAACAATAGAAACTAATAGTTTTATCTGTTAGTAAACAGAAAACTATCGATACAGCTCAATAGTATAAATAGCACTAAGATTTATGTAAACTAGTTAGTCTTAAGAATATCAATAAAGAGTACACATTTCAGTGCAGCTCAAAAGTATATTTTTAATAACTCATATCGTGTAAATGATATTAACTAGCGACATCGTTTGCTCTATGGGCTCTTGAAAAGTTCCAAGAAGATCCGACGTTTTCGAGCCAAATTTTGTTCATCGATGAGGCCTATTTCTGGCTCAATGGGTATGTAAACAAGCAAAATTGGCGCATTTGGGACGAAGAGCAACCTGAAGAGATTCAAGAGATGACATTTCATCCAGAAAAAACAACGGTTTGGTGTGGTTTGTGGATAGGTGGTATCATCGGTCCATATTTCTTCAAAAATGATGCCGGTGAGAACGTTAATGTCAATGGCAATCGTTACTGCGCCATCATAACTAACTACAAGTATTTGATGTCTGAAATTGAAGCTTGTGATTTCGGCGACATTTGCCACTTTCCACACATCGCATCAATCAATGGATTTATTAAGAGAACACTTCGGTGAGCAGAAAGCTTTACGTTTTGGGCCGGTCGATTGACCCCCAAGATCGTGTAATATCACACCGTTAGAATTTTCCTGTGGGAAAATTAAAGTCTAAAGCCTATGAAGACAATCCCGCTTCGATTCAGCTCTTGGAGCACACCATCACGCGTGTTATTCGCCAGTTACCAGTCGAAATGCTCGAACGAGTCTTTGAAAAGAGGACTCAACGGATGGACGTAGCCAACATTTGAAAGACATAATCTTCAAAAAATAAATGCCAAAGAATGTTCTTTCGAATGATAATAAACATTAGGCATTAAATTGGAATTTTCTCTGTTTTTTTCTTTAAAAAAGTTGGGAGCCTCGAAATAGATCCCCTCTATAAACTGACAGTAATATTGACCGCAAAATACTAGTATTATTGTGAGAAAAGTGTGGTATGCTTCTCTCACAATAATATAAGTATTTTTCGATCAATATATAAGGTCAGTTTTCGATCAATATATAAGGTCAGTTTATATAAGGAACTATTTTTCACTTTTTAGTTTTAAGTGTTTTAAAATCGTGTTTCGTAGGTTTTTTAAACTATATATATTTTTCACTTTTTAATGTGCTTAAAAGTATGTTTTTTAGTATTTCAAGAAATATACGTATTATTTAGCCACATGTGGTGTTTTCACTTTATGTATGAGTTTGAGTAAATGACATCACCAAAGTTGATGTTTTCAGCTTAGTAGTTTTCAACATAATCGTTATATGGAGACTGGGCGTGGTTATTACCTGATTTTATCCATTTTCACATCCTATGAAGTCTTCTTCCCAGCAATTTTGGTTGAGATATCTTCAGAGTTTTGGAAGATACGTACATTAAACCATTTAAGGGGCAGGGCCAATAGGTGTCCCTTGTTATCGCGATCCTGTCTACCAAATTACAGTTTTATTTCTAAATTAAATGCTTAGTTATGGCACTCTATAGGTTTTTGTTTTAAAGGCATTTTGTGAACGTGGCAGTGGTCCAATTATGCCGATCTTCAATGCCGACATCTCTTGGGTGCCAAGGACGTACTTGTATGTAGCAAGTTTCATCAAGATATCTCAATTAAAACTCAAGTTATCGCTTGCACAGAACAAAGTTACAAACATACATACATACAAACATACAAATGAAGCTGGTAAAAGCGTTTTAAAAATGTCGACAATTGTTTGATAAAGCGTAAAAAGATGAGAGTTGCCTAACGTTTTGCTTGGCTTCGCGTCAAAAACTTTTTATGTGAACGTACTCATACAAAAGCGTACATCGAAATTTTCTTTCAAAACAAATGTTTGATGGAAAGCGAAGCAAAAGTTCTATGTGAATTTACCATTATAGTTTTGAGCGTTGTTTATTTAGAACTGTTAACATTTTTGTTGTGTGTTTTGTATGCTAATTAATTTTTAATAATTTATTTTTGAATAAAACAATTCATACATATAGTATTTATATATATGTGTTAGTACAAATATAAGAATAACTTTAGAGATAAAATTAATGTTTATATAAAAAAAGAAATACATGTTACTATATAAGATCAACTAGTGTTAATAAATTAATTTACATGCTGTTCAATGCTTTTTCTTCTCAACTCAAAAGAATTACGTCACAAGATGGCAGTTGACGTAATCTTGTATTGTATCATTTCTGGTTAAATAAAATCAGATACATATTGAGCGGACACTTTTGTCGCTCAAACCCGTTTTTTGTGGGTGAGGGAACGACAAGGGTTCGTGCTTGGGTGGCACACTTTGTGTTCTTGTTCGTAACAGTTCGTTGATATGGAATTCAGCTGTCCTATTCATTTTGAAATTATTTTCATGGTTGCAATAGCGCTCGGTTTCAAATGAATATATGTAAGTTAACTAAAGTCAACGTTATCGAGATTGTTGACATGAAATATGACACTAGCAGCAATCATTCAGTAAACACTGTATCAAATGTTATTGAAAGATTGGCTAACACAGATTTGCGTGGTAAGTCTAATGGATTGGATGAGGTTGCAAAAATATTAACATTAGTTACCAAAAAAATTGTGATGACAAATGGAGCGGAACAGGCTACATTACTCATTAAGGAAGTCAGAGCCGGCGCACTTCATGCCTGAAGAAGTCCCTTAAATGTATTGCCTTTTCGGCAGAACCTTCTGCTTTAGCATTGGCCAGAGAAACAGGAGCTAGCATCGAACAGGCCAAAGAAGAGTACAGGACGCGCTCGTACTCGAAACAGGGAAAACATAATACGGACGGGCGCGGCAATCTAAGGAACCCCCATTTCATGAAAAAACAACACCTCAATGAAAATTAAGCAAAAAAAAAGAGAGAAGACCAGGGATAAACACCGGAGCCAATGGAAATTGACTCCCCTCTAGGTTTAGGCAGCACGCTTATTTTCATAGACCCCAAAATAGGGGCGAACAGGCATAAAAAACCAAGGCTCGAGAAACTGAATAACGTAGTTCAACGCGCCTCTGATTCACAAGAATCAGAATATAGAAAGACAGCGAAAGTCGCTGTACTCGAAGTCGAAGATAACAACGAATCGTTAGGTGACTATGACGCATTTTTTAGAGAGCGCTCCCGGCTGCCATACATCAAATGACAGCTGGACGGGAAAACTTTAAAATTATTAGTTGACACAGGGGTGGCAAAGAATTACGTTAAACCCGTAGAGAAGCTTAAGAACGTAATTGCTGTAGAAAACCCTTTTCGTTAAACTTACGAGACATCACTATTTATTATTAAAACAAATCTGAACAGCAGTATCATTACTGTGACAATGTAAGCTTCATAGATTTTAGTGACATTGTAGTGCCCACATCAATTGAAAAGGAATTCATACTAAAAATAATAAAGGAATTTTCTACCTCTATTGAGGCCTTACCGTTTAAAAATGCGCCCATTACTACGATTCGCACTGTAGACATTATCCTATGGGAGATTTAAATTTCGTATATAACTAAATCAAACAATTACTTAAAGATGGCATCTTTATACTATCGAAGTCCCACTACAATAGGCCAGCTTGGGTTGATACTAATGGCAATAAAAATAGAGCAAAAACTGATCCTGAAAAATTTAGGGCCATAAAGGAAAATGTTGTGATCGTTTCTTGGGTTGGCTAGCTATTACAGAGGGTTTATTAAAAATTTCGCGGAAATAGTGAGGCCTTTGAACAATTTCCGGTGTTCGGTGATCAAGCATATGTCAAAAAGGTTGAGATCGAGTTTAATAAAACTTACACTTAAAAAAGTGTCTGACGACACAATTGAATTAATACTAAGGCAAAAAGCAGCGTAAAACCGATCCTTACACTCAGTCATAGACCAAAAACCAATCGATGTAATACACGCAGCATCTAGTGAACTTAGGCAAACCATTAAAAACAAAATTATAAAAGCCCAACATAACAACATTTAGAGATTTAACCCCAATGGACAAAACTGAATATTTGAGGTAGGTGAAAAAGTCTTCACAAAAAGCTAAGTCTGTTCTTATTAAGGGGAGGGTGTTGCAAGGGGACAACATAAATTAGCAATTGTTTACATAAAAACCGCACAGAATAAAGTTGACACTTAAGCGGAACAATGGTTTTTATACCTATTCTATTTTTCTGTTTTTCCACAGGATCGGGATTGCAATCCTACCAATATTAGTGGTAATACATGGGAGAATCATCGACTACTTTCATTCCAACCACATTCCGGTAATAGCTGGCAAGGTATTAGTATGGGAACAACGAGACTATTTGAGGCATTCGAGCAATTTAACAGACATATCACATTCGCCAACATAGTAGATGAAACTGCAAAATAAGCGGAATAATTCCCGCAATCACACATGCGAAACCTATTAGATGTAGATGCGAAACACATTAGCAACCTATTGTCCGTAGTAAAAGTAAACCACAATGGAAAGAAGTCTAGATTTCCTAAGGTCATCACGCAAGGTAATCGTAACAGGCACACCAAATAATAGACAAATAACCATTAACACCAAAACTCCAGAGTAAACTCACAGAAACAGTAAATTAAATAACTAAAGCATAAAATAATCTGTTGATCGATGTACTGCATTTGTTAGAAACACTATTATTAAGGAATAGAATCTTAACATATAAAATGAAAGTCCGAGAATATCGACCATATATTAGTAGCATATACTAAGGTCAAATTCATTTGTAAGAAAATCACCATCTTCCCGGTATCACACAATCACGTCGCACTACAGATACAAGACGACACCATAGCCGAATGCAACGGCGACATACTTGCAGTCAGTGTGTTCCTAACAACAACCTACGCCTCCGTTTGTAAATTAACAAAGCAAGAAACTTGCGCACAAGCAATACACGCCGGCAGCACAGCCTTTTGCCGCACACAAACAAGCCACCTGAAGCCCATCACACAAGTAGATGATGGAATCATCATCATCAACGAGAGCACAGCAACAGTTAGCACAGACGAAAGTCCAGAGATTATTACAAACAAGACATATGTCATCACACTCAGTTCCTCTGCAATCATCAATGACACAAAATATGTGAACCAGCGTGAAATAGTAGACAAAAAGCCAGGCATAGCAGGGTAACCTCTACTTGATATCATCACCTCTACAAAATATCATAGAATGAACAATGAGAACCTCCGCGTCATCCAAGATTTCAAAAACGAATTGAAGTCCCCCGGATGGCCTAAAGTTTTGTTTGCGGTCGATATTGCTCTCAGTATCACTTGCAGTGAGTTTATTATCATCAGAAAAATTTTAGAGAGGGGACAAACGTCGAAAGAAGTGCAAAGCGCCATCGATAGCTACAAAATATCCGAAGGCGGTCAGCAGCTTGAGGGAGAGTAGTTAACTAAAGTCAACGTTCTCGAGATTGTTGATATGAAATATGACAGCAGCAGCAAACATTCAGTAAACATTGTATCGAATGTTATTGAATGATTGGTTAAAGTCTACAGTATCGAAATTGTTGACCAGAACTACGACACTGCTTTTACTTATAATTTTTGAAGTGGAACTTCTAATGGGAGTTTGGAAAAATGGTTAGGGTGTACGTGAAGCATTACATACCGACATACCTACCAACAAAATTATCAAGCGCATTCGTTTAACTGCGTTTAGCATACATACATACATACATACATACGTACTTACATACATACATACGTACTTACATACATACATACCTACACACACAGACATACCCACGCCCGGTTTGTTTGTCATTATTACCAGCTTCTATCATTTTGGCGAAGCGACCACCAACGCTATGTATGTATATTTCACTCATCTGCCACTTCGTGTTCCCTGATAGAGATCTACTGCAAACGCTATGTCAATTATGGAGCCATATCCATTCTTTTTAAATGTGTTCTTAGATCCCGTGTTTAGCAGTACCACGTTAAGTAGTAAGAAGCCTTAAGCAATTAATTTCCACGTTAATTTGTCTTTCGAATTCCCCATTCCAGAGCCCAAGCGTTAAAGACTCCTGCTACTAAATTTGGGTTGTTTGAACATCCCTAACTAGGTCTTGCACCGCTCTGTCGCCGCGGGCCCGTATTGCCACTTTTCCTGTGTTGTCTGCAACCTATGTTCCTGCTTTTAGGCTTTTATGTTGTTCGTAGGTTAGAACAACGTCTATTTTCTTCTCATACACCGTTTGTTTTAGAAATTCTTGTGCTACTTCAAATGGTTTAGGTTACTTTGCAGGCATTTCATTTACCAGTCTTTCTTGACATCTTTTACTACTACTTTAGTGATTTGTATCTGTCCTCCCAGCATTTTTGCAGGATATACAGAAAGGTTCCTTGCTACAACTTTTGGCAAAAGGGACACCTTTCTCCGCACTTAGTGCAGCATCCACTTCCGTCTTCTGGGTTAGTGCATCTTTTGGCTACGTGACCATGTTCCAGACTTCTGAAAATTTTTTTAAGACTTGACCTTTCACGGTTTCTGCACACAACCCAGGCAACTTTCATCTTTCCCGCGTCTAATAGCGGAAGACTTTAAGTTGGGGTTTGTGTTCCTGCATATACTTTCCTTGTGCTCTTGATGAAATTTTCATCGAATTCGAGTTGCTTCAAATGCGACCAAATAGCTTGGCCTATATCGTCTTTTGTGGTAACATCATCTAAGTCCCGAATTTCTAATAATTTTGTGTGAGTTAGCACTTTAATTTCCGCCTTATTGTCAAGCACTTTGCATATTTCCTCCTAGTACTCATCGGCACTCCTTTTTTTCACTCTCATTAACTCAAGCACAACCTGGGGACAGAAGCTGCCCAGTAGCCGCTCAATTTAAGTCAGACGCTCTCTGGATGTTTGTTGTTTAGACACTTAGTTATGGGCAGTGTCATTTCACCCCATCACATAGACTTCGTCGTTCATACATAGGCTTTTAAGCTACACCCTCCATCTCTGCTGCTTTGATCGCGGACTGCTTATTGGAATATTCGCAGCTAACCTACATATCTGGAGGACGTTCAGCTATCCGCCACCTGCTGACCCCCACAGTAGCTTAAGCTAGCCCTGTACTCCTAGGGAGAAGCGGGTGAAAAGAGCACAAAGTAGAGGATGGAAACACGAAACCATGGACGAAGACGTATTTAGTTTCAGGGGATAAAAACCCATGAGGTGGAGCGTATAAGGCTATAATGTCAAAAATTAGAGACGATAAAGGACAAATGCCGACCCGCCCTGTATTACTAAAGGCTGTAGTACAAACCCACAGCACAACAAACGCAAGCAAGGGGGGAAATACCCTCTGACAGCCTAGAACCCAGTTTTCTACCAGTCGATGAACGGCAAAAGAACTACACCAAATTCAACGTATATGCTATACTGTTGCACTGATATTTAAAGAATGTCTAACAACAGCGAAGTTGCAACTGGCAGGGAAAAACACCGAAGCCATGTTAATTTCAAGCAGGAAGAAAGTGGAAACCAGCACCCTGAATATTAACGGACATAGCATCACGTCACAGCCGTATCTCAAATATTTAGGCGCAATAACTGACAAGAGAATAAACTATAAATTAAAGGTCGAGAAAGCCTGCGAAAAAGATGAGCATGTAAACACGACCCTAAGTCGAATAATGGCTAATATAGGCGGGCAAGTCAGAACAGAAGGCTACTATTGACAAAAGTAACCCAATCAATAGTAATGTATGCAGCGCCTGTATGGACCAACGCTCTAAATCATACGCCGAACTACTTGTAGTTAGATCTTTGTTCAGGTTAAGTGCACTAGGGTTGCCAGCGCTTTCCGCACAGTGTCGCACGAAGCTGCTGTAGTGATATGTAATATAATGGTATAATGCCAACTGACATAATGGCCTTGGAATATAAGAGAGTTTACGATACAAGTAAAAATGTAGGCAGGCCTCTAACAGCTAAAGAGCGCGAAAAAGAAAGACAGCAGAGGCTAAATGTATGGCAAGCACGGTGGGACACAGCGCGCAAAGGACGCAGGTTGATCAAAGACGTTGAAACCTGTTCTAATATAAACATGGCAACGTTGACTTTTATTTGACGCAGCTCCTAAGTGGGCGTGGTTGTTTTGGGGAATACCTTTATAAATATGGTCACGATGAGGCAGAAATGTGTTCATATTGTGGCAGTGAGAGAGAGAATGCAGAACACGTCTTTTCTTTTGTCCGCAATTTGAAAACCCAAATTTTTGAGAGACTGACGCCAGAAAATCTGGTTCTACACATGCAACGGTCAAAGCAGGTGTGGGATCATGTAAAGTTTTGGGCCACAAAGGTGCTTGAGGAGCAGCGAAGATTAGAGCGACTACGATATTCCGAAAAATTCGGGCCCTGGTCAACGAGTGTAAATTGGACGTAGGAGTAGTAGCCTGATTTGCCCGGGCGAACGCCGGTCCGTCAGAGGTTTCCGGGACTGGTAAAGCGAAGAATAGGCCTCAGGGAACGGGGGTAGGGGCAGTGCCTCCAAGGATATACCGTACCGTGGTAATAGCAGGGTGCAAGAGAAAAACAAAACCCAGAGAACGGCAATTGTGGAAACTGATCCTTTTAAACGCGCACCAAATTTATACAGGTCCTCAGTTAAGACCCTCGTCATTGAAAAACCAGCGAGAACGAGGTCGTCGCGACCAGCGCTAAGCGATAGCACACCTATGACGAAAGCAGTACAATATTGTGGGGACTGTATGTCTGAACTAGGAGATGCCATCAACAAGCTAATCGAAATAATGCGTCCACCACAGCGTTGCATAAACAACAACATTAGGGATCTCTTTGGCTTGATATCCAAGCTGCTCAGGTGAAGCACTTTGCAAACAAGGAGGCAAGACCACGTACCCTAGTGATAGCAACAACTACGGTGCTGACACCAAGGTAGGTAGGTAGGTAGAGTGGCTGTCTAACGACGCACCTAGACCTATAGGAGGCCCATTGTGATACCACCCGGACTAATGTTCCCTCACTCTATCGTCTCCTCTCTGAACCAACCTGTGCTCCTGATGAAGCTCATCAGTACAAATAATTTTATACTAGCAACTTCTGATACGTCGTCAGGAACCCACGACTTATAGTTGCGATCCTTTTCCTGTATAGAGCTTTACATTCGCATAGAAGATGTGGAGGAGACTGTTCTTCTACTTCTTGGCAGCTTCTACTATAGTCGTTGTAAGGTACACCTAGCCTGCTGGCATATCTACCAATTAGACAGTGACCTGTTAGTACCCCAATCAGAGTTCTTATATCATTCCTTTTGAATTTTAATAGTCGGTTTGTACGATTCACGCTCCATTCCTGCCACGTCAGTCTGTTGGTTGAGCAGGTTATTGATTGTCTCCACCGAGACTCTGCTATATTTATAGCATGTTCGCTGATTAAGTGTTTGCAAGTAGCCAGGGGCATTAAAATGCCCTCTTTTTCAGGGGTTAATTGTAACGTGGTGCCTGTTCTGGCTAGTTCATCTGCTTCGCAGTTACCAGGAATATTACTATGTCCTGGAACCCATT
The DNA here is from genome assembly GCF_042242935.1 of Bactrocera oleae. NCBI lineage: Eukaryota > Metazoa > Arthropoda > Insecta > Diptera > Tephritidae > Bactrocera > Bactrocera oleae. Next base: position 32,661,017 of record NC_091537.1, read on the forward strand.
GCAGGTTTATCGTGAAGTAGGATGTTCTGGCTAGTTTATCTGCTTCGCAGTTACCAGGGATATCACTATGCCCTGGAACCCATTGCAGGTTTATCGTGAAGTAGGATGTTAGATCCTCTAATAGATCAAGACATTCTTTCACTATCTTTGATGAGACCATAGGAGACTTGAGTGATTTCAAGGCCGCTTGGCTATCCGTATAAATATATATGCTCCTTGTTGTGAGCACACTTTTTGTCAATACAACAAGGCTTTCCTTAATTGTGATTTTGGTGTCTAAAGTTGTAGAGAAGACACCACCTCCCACTCGATTATCTAGTTTGGATCCATGCGTGTAGATGCTAATTCCTGCATTCCTGTCCACCTCGTCCCTTTCCCACTCCTCTCTGGTGGGGAAGACAATATTGTGGACGGAATTTAGCTTCAATTCTATTGAATTGCGGAAATCCGTGGTTTTGGGTAGAAACGGGAACGATCTAAGTATTTTCAAATGCCCCTTGTTGCAGGCGACTAATTCGGAGGATTCCCTTAGTCTGAGAGCAGACTTTGCTGCCACTTGTTTACAGAACAGGTCTGTTGGCAATAAATGTAGATTGACGTTTAGTGCCTGGCTAGGCGTTGTTCTAAGAGCTCCACTAATGCATATACTGGCTGCTCTTTGTATACTTTCCATACGCCTCACCGCATATTTCTTATCCATTATTGGCCACCATACCAATATACCGTATGTCATGATTGGTCTGACAACTGCTGTATAGATCCAATAAGCTATCCGAGGCGTTAGCCCCCATTTGGAGCCCATCATCCTTTTACAAGTGTAGAGTGCTGTAGCTGCTTTCTTCACCCTAGCATCCAAGTTTTGTTTCCAAGAAAGCTTCCTGTCTAAGCCAACTTGTCTGGTTTTAGTTTGTTTCTTATATGTAATTCTATTAGCTTTTCCAACGTGTTTAGAAGGAACGAGGAGAGACTAATAGGTCTGAAGTCCTTTGGACTTGTATGCGAACTTTTGCCTACCTTAGGTATGTATATTACCTTGACTTCCCTCCAAAGCGAAGGGATATAGTTTAATTGCAGCGCCCCCTTAAGAATGGTAACTAGCCAATCCATTATGTAATTCTGCGACTGCTGTAATTGAGCCGGGAATAGACCATCGGGTCCCGGCAACTTGGAGGGCTTGAAGCTATTTATTGTCCAGCGTACGTTTCTTTCTGACACTGTGTATATAAGAGTGGAGTCGTTTTCTGCTCCACTGTCTTGAGTATATTTAACAGTATGGCTTTCAAAGCTACCTGGGAAGTGGGTATCCATTAGTAGTTCCAGTGACTCTTCACTGGATACCGTCCAACTGCCATCTGGCTTCTGAAGATAACCGATACTATGCACCGATTGTGCCATTATTTCCCTAAGTCGAGACGTTTCCGCCGTGTTCTCGACATCATTACAAAAAGATTTCCAAGAATTTCTTTTTGCTCTCCTAACTTCCTTCTTGGATGACCTGAGAAAGCTGTAGTAATAATCCCAGGCTGACTCGCCTTGGGATTGCTTAGCTAAATTTAACTGCTTTCTGCATTCTTTCTGTAACTTTTTAAGTTCGGGAGACCACCAGGGTGGCCTAATTCTACCTCTTCTTCGTATTATTGGACAAGCCACTTCTAATGCCTGCCGGCAAGATTCAGTGCATTGATCAGCGAGGATGTCGAGATCCTCCTTACTATTGGGCTGAAACGGCGGAATCATAGGGATACGTTACCAGTTCGTTTTCCTATGATTCCTGAAGTCCATGCCTCTATCGGCCCTTTCTTCTAATATACATTCAATATATCGGTAATCCGAAAAGGAATGTTTTTCGAGAACCCTCCATTGGGTTACCCTGTCAATTAGTTCTTCCGACATAAGTGTGATATCCAGCACTTCTTGTCGGTTTCTTGAAATAAATGTTGGCGTGCTTCCCTTCTTACACAGCAGTAACTTAGTACCTAGTAGGTAATTAAAGAGATACTCACCTCTGTCATTGACATCGTGCTGCCCCATATTGTGTGATGCGCATTTGAGTCGCATCCAAGTATCGTCATGCACTTGGATGCCTCACTATCCCGTACCACCTCTTTTACCATCAGAGGTGGCACCAGCTCCTGCTCATACGGCATATAACACGACACTAGCCGGTAACTGCTTGAGCCCGTTTCCCAGCTTACTGCTGCTGTGTCGTTGTTGCTGTAATTATGTTATATAAAAACGTTAAGGTTTTTCTTTGCCATTATGCATGCTCTGATTTTACCGACTATTAGCCATAAATAACTTATAGCTAAGTGTCCTCAGTCCGCAAATACGCCTTCCATTAACCAAAGGCTCCTGAATGAAAACAAACTCAGGCTGTTCTATTGCCACGCGGTTCATTAGGGCCGCTGAAGCTAGTTTGCTGTGATGAAGATTAATTTGAGAGAGTCGCTTAAAAGCTCTCTCTCAGTATACAAGTTTGAGTGTCTGGCAGCAAGCTCAGACTCGGAAGAACACTCACCTGGATTGATTATTAGCACTTCCAGCGCCACATTTTTCAGCGTAGCCTGCACCCATTTCCATTGGGCTCTGGGGATTCGTCCTTCGGGGTTCGGAGTCCCCCTCATCCAGAAAGCCAATGACAATTCGGTTCCGGGCCACTTCTGCAAATGATTTTGCGGGCGTCACGCCCTTTTTTTTCGGCCGTTTGGCTGACGGCTTAGCCTCTTCAGCTGACCTCTGTCGCTTTGCTGCCTTTACTGGAGGTTCCAGCTCAAATTTAGGTAGACCGCCCTCGCGCAGTCAATGGATGCTAGGAGCTCCTTGGTTAGCTCCTCTTTGGTTGGCGGTTGCAACTCCACTAACCTCAATAGGTATGCGGTGCTTCGTCTCTCCGCATACCTTGCCTTTGCCGGGTCCTGAATATTAAATACGCGCCACTCTCTGGCAGATGCACTTTTAGCAGCAGCCCCTTTGGCATCTCTCCCTCCCACCGCTTCCCAGTCGTGTTTTGACTGCAGAGTTTGGACCTGGCTGCCTCCGGCGCTACTACTTTCTTGGGGCTAGCTTTAGCTTCTGCCCGCTTCCTTGTGCCTGCCTTATCTACGGGACCAAGCTTCGCTCCTGTCCTCTTGCTAATTGTTGCCGAGCTCGTTGCAAACACTGCTCTTTTTTGGGAGCAACTAGCTCCCTCCGGATTTTTTGGTGGAGATTCGGGCTCCCTTGTATGTTTATTTTTGTTGGGGGAAGTGTGTCCGCTTGCGCAAAGCCCCCGCTACGCAAGTAAGGCTATCATATTACGGAGGGCGCCAGGTATCCGTAAGCTCCGTTTGAGACTGGGCTATTTAAAGGCCCCCAGCCAGGTTGATCCTCGGCATGGGTCGCATGACTCCTTGATCCAGCCCTTTATAGTACCCCCGACCAGGCTCCTTACCTGTATGCTATGCTATTGAGGAACATCGAAGACACAGGTAAGAAGTCTGACCTTAGCTAGATTCCTCACGTCTACGGCAGGAGCAGTCTGTTACCAGCTCGTCCCCGCTTACGTCGTGAAACTGTGGTATCTATTACCAGTCGGCACCCTCGGGGAAAGTTCAGTGGAGGACTTCTGCCGACCAGCTGACACCAAAGAGGCCCCGAGACGGAATACATCCGAAGGAAGGACACCGCCAAAGAAAAATAACACGTCTCACAAGGAAGTGCCGAAAAAGCCTGAAGCCACCTTGAATAAGTATGCATAGAGCGACCCCGTCAAGGGCAAAGCGGAAGAAATGGGGGAACAAGATGGTTAGATGGCAGTCATATGCAAGCCACCCAAAAAGACACCGCACAAACCGCCACTTCGTCCCGATGCCACAATCATTGAGAGAACCGGTGATATGTCCTACAGGTACATTTTAGGGACGGTGAGAAAAAATGACACTCTGCAGAAACTGGGAGAAAATGTGTCAAAAATTAGCAAGACCGCCAAAGGAAAAATCTTGATTGAGCTAAAGGAGGCTCAAATGAAGACTACGAGAGATTTCAAGCCTGAAACACTGGTAGAAATACGAGATCTGGACGAAATCACTTGCCAAGAGGACATCGCCGAGACTATATGCAGTCAAATAATAGAGCTGAACTAGTTTGATACAAACTTGATTAGGAGCATCAGGGCAGCGTACCTAGGAACACAAACTGTGGTCATAAGCCTACCTGCGCTGGAGGCAAGGACACTCCTAGATGCACAAAAAATAAAAATAGATTGGGTAGTGTGCAGAATAGGAGCGAAGGAAAACCTGAGGAGGTGTTTCAGGTATCTCGAATACGAGCACCTTGCGAAAGCATGCAATAACCCCGACGATAGAAGCCAGTGTTGTGTCAAGTGTGAAGAAAACGAACATTTTGCAAAGTCATGCGACAAAAAACCGTCGTGTAGCGTATGTAAGAGTAAGGGCAGGGAAAACACCGACCACCAAATAGGTACCACTGAGAAGCTGCACAAGAGCTCCTTAAACAAACGGTATATGAACAAAAAGTGGATGTGGCCTTACACAGTGAACAGTACAAAAACATAAGCGACGAGACAAGGATCTCCTATTACACGAATAAAGCTGCCTTATGGGCATGTGTAGGAAAAGCTTTCTAAGACAAACCGCTTTTAGGGAAATCCTTCCACACCCGAGCAAAAATCTGTGGGATCAACTTTTACAGGTGCTATATCCCACCAATCGTATCTTAAAATGGTTTTGAAAAAATCTTGGATGAACTGGTGAGAGAAACAAAATAATACAATGAATGTGGTCGTAGGCGATTTCAATGCATGGGCGATGGATTGGGGTATTATTTGTACAAACAGATGTGGTGATGCCCTGCTAAAGGCGGTCTCATTGGTAGACATGGTGTTACTAAATACCGGAAACAAAAACACCTTTAAGAAAAACGGCCGTGGCTTTATTATAAATATAACTTTCGTTAGCAGCTCCTGGTGCGGACAGCAAACTGGCAGGTGTGTGACCTCTACACTCACAGTGACCATCAAGCTATTATGATTAAAATCGGGCACCCAGCTACCCAAACTCGCTAGTAAAACACATTAGCAAATCATGTGACACTTCTATGAGCAGAAGAAAAGTGAAGTAATAAAATCATTACCCTAAGAAGTGACTGCCATAAACCAAGAAGGAGCTGCTAAAGGAATCGGGGATCAGAGGAGCCTACGGAACTACGCGAACGCTACAAAAGGAAACGCAATGCCTTTAAAAAAGCAATTAAAAAGAGTAAAGCCTGTTGCTTCAAAGAACTGTATGGAACAATCGACGAAAATCCGTGGGGCGATGCTTACAAGATAGTAATGTCGTAATTCAAAGGCGGCAAAGGGCAAACACCGACCTGCTCCAAGCGAGTGAAACCCGTCGTTGGAACCATTTTCACAGCACAACCACAAGATAAACTACAGGCTCAAGCAAAGGGACATGTTGAAATGGACGCCACAACAGTCAACGACGTGGATGTGACTCAAGCGGCACATACATTTGGTAATGGCCTTCCAAATAAGGTCTTAAATATTGCCATCACAATGCGAAGTGTTCACAGAATTGTTTACACAATGCCTTAGGAAAAGTGGAGAGCGGTATTGATCAAGAAATTGTGACATTGAAAGGTCTCCAAGAAGTTGTGATTTAACACCATTTGACTACTTCTTGTGAGATTAGTTGAAGTAATTGATCTTAAGCAAAAAATCAGATTCTCTTCAAGCTTTAGAAATCAATATTGAACGTGTTATTCATGACATACTTGATTTAGTGGAAAATCTACTCGGAACTTGGGTTCATCGAATTCGTTCCTGCAAAAGAACTCGTGAAGGCTATTTGAGTGATGTTATATTCAGAACTTAATTGTATCAGTTGTAGTTCACATTAAATAATAAATAAAAAATATTTGAATTTCCTTAACAATTAGTGTGGGTGTTTTTTTTGAATCATATGACTCTTTGTCCCTCAACTCTCAACTAAAGAAATCAGTGCAGTGTACAAAATTTATTGATTTTTATGTAATAATAAAAGATATTTCAAAAAAAACCTAAAAGTATTCGTTAACAAACGCAGAATTCATATTCACACACCCTTAAGTGAAACATATGGCAATGACATACATTAAAATTAGTATTTAGTGGGATATCCTTTTTTTTTAGAGAACAGCAGGACTCGCTAAATTAAAACCATTTCTAATTTTGCCTACGAAAGCGGGCAGCTGTAGTGGTGCCGCTAATATGTGAAATGTAAAACTATTCAACGCTCTAGCAAATCTAATGTAATTTTTCCTCTGCCAAATGAGATGATCAAATTGATAAACAAGTATAGTAATAGTATTGAACTATTTGGCTATTGACAAACGCCAATGATTTTACCCATTGAGTCTTCCAAAATACGAATATTTTGATGTTATTAGAAACGGTAATGAGCGAGGAAGTACCTCCTGTACAAATACCAAATTTTGAAATTGTGGTGAGATTTCAACGTAATGAAATTCGAAAACCAGGTGTTTCCATCTATCGTAATGAAAATGACAGTTATTACGTTGTCCTTACTCAAGTGTGACAGATGTCACGATATCAACATCAGCAACAATTGGGGACTTATGTGCAGTAGAGTGCAAAATCAACCCCAGCGATAGCAATGGCAAGAAATAGCTTTAATAGCTATTTATTGTATCTATCACCAAATGCTTCAATGAGAGATATCAAATTATTCATCGGAAAATTTTTCATCTGCGCCATTACTGCAATTCCTCAAAATTCTCTTTAGAAATGATTAATGGTAGGAATAATCCAACGGCAAAAGTAGGGACCCCTATGGATGTAGTTTTCGCCAGAAAAGTTAATAAAATCGAAATTAAACATTTCAAATTTTATTTAAGCTAAGCAGTTTAAATTTTTTCCCGCCCCCTAATAGGTTTAATGTGCATATCTCCTCAACCGCTAAAGCTATAATAACAAAATTAAACATTATCAAAAAAGGAACACAATTTTGAAATGGGGAATAATTCAAGTACACTGAAAAATGAACGGCTGTACTTTTGTAATCAGTGCAAGGACAACCATAGAACTGAAACTTGCCCATATTTTAAATATACGAAAACTAAAATATTAACAAATGGCTCTAAATAGTGAGAACAAGAATCTTATTGCCAGATTAATTACTGCAACAAATGCTTCTCTTAGATTGGAGGTAGAGCAGTTCCCAAGGTAGCTACAGATCTTAACACAATCAACTACAGTTGTTGATTATAAAATAGAGGTGATCGATCCACATATCAATTGTGATTAGTCTCTTGAGATGGTTAAGTCACTACCAGAATTTGATGGAAAACAAAATAAGTTAGCTGCAGAGAATCAGCCAGTAATGCAATGAGCTTGTATGTAAGGGACAACCGTCGGTATTTTTCTGCATTAACTATAATGAGAAATAAGGTTACAAATGATGCTAACGACATATTATCTAATCACGAAACGGTTCTAAATATCGATGCCATTTTGGCACGACTCGATTTTGCTCAGCTCATATTATCGAACAGGAGATGAATATTTTGCGTCAGTGCAGTTATTCAATTATTGAATATTATAATAAGGTTAATGAAAAGTTAGCCTTACTAATTAACAAAACTATAATGACTTAACAATTAAATGCATAAAATAGGTGGGATGCTATGCGTAAGAGGCCTAAATAGAAATTTGGCAAAACTATTGTTTTCACTATCACCAAGTGATTTGCCAAATGCGTTGGCAAAAGCATAAAAACTAGAATCAAACAATATGCGAGCAATTTTCGCATCATAATTCGGAAAAAATCGGAATCATAACAGACAGCGTACTAATAACTTTATAAAAGGGAATTTCAATAATAATTTATGGTTTCCACAAACCCAATTTCAAAGATCTACTCCAATGGATGTCGATTCCAGTGTATGAGTCCAAAACCGACCACATTATAACATAAATAATAATGTGCAAAATACACGAATGAATACTATAGTTAAACGACCATATGCCAGCGCACAACTAAGTAGTCAACGACCAAGGAAAACACAAAGAATAAATATTATTAAAGAGGATAATTTTTTAGATCAAAACTCACTCTGCCATGTATTTTCCTAAATGCCATATATTTTCCTTCATGACAGAGTTAATGGCCAAATTTTTAAAATACTTGTTGACACGGGAGCAAAAAACGTTCATATAAAATCAGAATAAAAATGAATTAAATATATGTAAAAGAGTAAAAACAATTAATGGATTCTCGATAATACGTTATTATTATATTATTACCCTTTTTGATAAAAGACAAATTATTTACGAAAACGATTATTTAGAAGCAGATTTTTTAAATGAATTTTTGAATGAAATTAATGCAGTGATCAACTTGAAAGAAAACAAGTAAGCAAGGGCTAAGTTCGGATGTAACCGAACATATTATACTCTCGCAAAGTCAAATGGTATACTCGTTTGAGATTTCTTTGTGGCTGGAACAGTTTTGGTTCGATTTAGACAATTTTTGGTCACAAGGTGGCATACTTTAAACGTATTATTCACGCAAAGTTTTACCCCGATATAATCATTGTTGCTTGATATGCATAGTGGAAAGTGAAAGAATCAGATGGAATTGAAAATGGTGTTATATGGGAAATAGGCGTGGTTGTAATCCGATTTTGCCCATTTTCGCACCATATAATAGAAATATAAAAATAACGTTATACATCGAATTTGGTTGAAATCGGTTAAGCAGATCCCAAGATATGGGTTTTCACCTAACAGTGGGCGGTGCCACGCCCACTGTTCCTATAAAGTCATCTCATACCATCCCAGAGATAAAATTTAATGTCTCTAGCGTGTTTCGTGCTTGATTTATCGCGCTGTTAGTAGTTTTTAACAGTACCGTTATATGGGGAGTGGACGGAGTTGCCACCCGATTTCAACTATTTTCACACTGTAGGTTCTACATTTGCTTCCAGTTAATTTTGTTATTATAGCTTTAGCGGTTTAGGAGATATGCACATTAAACCTATTAGGGGCGGGACCACGTCCACTTTAAAAAATTTAACTGCAGATGCCCCTCCCTAATGTGATCCTGTGTACCAAATGACAGTCTTGTATCTTATTGCGCAGCTTAGTTATGGCAATTTATTTGTATTTGATTAATGGCGTTTTGTGAGCGTGGCAGTGGTCCGATTATGCCCATCTGCAATACCAACCGTCTCCCGGTACCAAGAAACAAGTCTACCAAGTTTCATAAAGATATCTCAATCTTTACTCAAGTTACAGCTTGCACGGACGGACGGACGGACAGGCAGTCACCCGGATTTCAACTCGTCTCTTCATCCTGATCATTTATATATATATAACCCTATATCTAACTTGATTAGTTTTAGGTGATACAAACAACCGTTAGGTGAACAAAACTATTATACTCTGTAGCAACAGGTTGCGAGAGTATAAAAATAATGAAAAGGAAGAAACATATTTAGCTTAGGAAGTGAAACTGAGCAACACAAGAGTAAAGGAAATTTAAAAGATGAAACATTAGAAGAGATATAATTACTTTAGGAGGAGAGACTCCTAAAGCGCCTGCTGAAGATTTATATCAGCACAATGGAGATAACAAAATTAAAATGTATATTGTGGAACAAAAAAGTTCTACAAGGCCAGCCGATGGTAATACCGGCAACAAAAATAAAAAATTTACTGTGGAACAGAAAAGTTCTACAACGCCAGTCGACGTACTTACCGACAATAAAGAAAATTATCTAAACGAAATTACTCTGGAGGAAGAATTCCCTGAAGCATCAGCCGAAGAAAATACCGGTATAAATAAAGAAAAAACTGGATATTTAAGGGAAAAAATAAGAAATCAAATACATTCCTAAATAAACATGAATTTACCTTTTAGAACGAATATTCGTACGGAAATAAGAACTTCGGAAAATACTCCAATTTGGAGTAAACAGTATCAGTATCCTTTAGCATCAAATGCTTTTGTGAATAAAGAAATCGCTGATCTTTTAAAAACCAAAGTTTTACGGTCAAGTGAAGTCCTTATAATTCTCCAATCTGGGTGGTACCAAAAAAGGGTATCAATGATGATGGCGCAGAAAAACTAAGAATGGTAGTCGGTTTCAAAAAAATAAATGAAGTTACTGTTTCGGATAAATATCCGATACCAGATACAAATGTTATATGAGCATTATTTGGAAACTTCTGTTACGTATATATTGATGATATAATTGTTTTTCACGCTACTTAGACGATCATATAAAACATTTCAATCAAGTAATCCACATACTTAAAAAATCGAATACGAAAATATCATTAGAAAACTAAAAAAATTTTGAAAATGAAGTCGAACTTTCGGGATGTATAGTTGGAAAAGATGAAATCAAAACGGATCCACATAAAGTGATTTGTAACTTTCCTTTACCAAAAACAGTACGACAAATCCAAAGTTTCATTGGAATGATTGGATATTTTAGGAAACTACTAAACCATTTAATAAACACTTTTCTGGAGAAAAATGGACATCCCTGCATATGTCACAGAAATTTGAAGTTAAATTAGAGCAGGATGCAATTTTAGCCTTTAAGACATTAAAATAATTACTAACCAACCAAGTAGAATTAACTCAACCAAACTTTAATATAAAATGTATATTGGCAACCGATGCCTCAAATGGTGCATTAGGTGGGGTATTAAGCCAAGATGGAAAACCTATAACATTTATCTCTAAAACATTGAATTCCACATAACAGAATTATGCAACAAATGAGAAAGAACTTAATGCCTCAGTTTGGACATTAAAAACTTTAAGAAACTACCTTTATAGAGGATCAGATTTAAAAATACATACAGATGAAAAGATGGCATACCATTATTGAAGAATATATATTCCACAAATTATTTATAAACCAGAAACAATTAATTTAGTCGCGGATGCCTTATCCCGACAAATCTTTAATAATATAACTGATGATTCAGTTCAGTTCAGTTCATATTATTGAATATGATACACCTGAAAATTTAATGACTATTTTAAAGAAATTCTTACAACTAAACTTTGTAACTTCAATATATTGTTCACCTGAAGACTTATATGAAATAAAGGTTAAATTAAAGGAAACATTTACTAAAAAATTTTTATATACAAAAAATTTCTCCATTGATATACCAAACAAGGAAGAATAAGGAACAATAATAGAGCAAATGCATAACAGAACGCACAGGAGTTTTGAAGAAAATATTAAACAAATCTCAACTTTTAACTATTGGCCAGAAATGCATAAACAATTTAAAGAATACATAATAAGCAACCACCGAAGAGAACTCTTCATACTTATGGCCCTAATAGAGCAAGGATCACAACGATCTTCCATAGCTTCTAAGGCATAAAATTGGCTACAACTGCCAACAAAAAAAGCAAATTTTAACAAAATATTGCCGATTACCTTAATTTCCTCCGAAGCGGATAAACGCATTCAAACAGAAGCTATAGTCTTACCGTAATTAACAAATATGCTTCCAACCTAAATGATACGTTGTAGCATTGAGAAAATGTTTCACACCTCAAGATAGCAGATCCCATCTGTTGGCACAAAATACTATTTTCAGCTGGATCCTAAATGGACTAGTTACGGAACCAGTTACTACCATGACAATCCAAGTTGAGGAAATTTCAAAAGAATATCTTAATTCACAATTAAGAAAACTTCGGGAGTTAGAAAAACGCTCCCTCATATCAATAACAACCAAAGAAGATCAGTATTGTGAAGACTTCTACAAAGCCACAACTACTCGATCAGATATATGTCAGTACGTCGTACGACTACCGCCAAAGCCACAATTTCTACTCTCCACGAATTGGCTTAAAAATAAAATGAAATAAAGTCAGAATTCCCTTTGACAACCCCAATATTAAAAACACATACATATTTAACTTTTCGAACCCGCAGGATGGCTTTTGCCAATAATGATACAAAAATCCTGATTCAAAAATCATGAGCAATGTGGCGCGCTACTACTTGCCAAATTCGTGCATACACATTATTTATGGGAATCATCTGTACTCTCGAAAGATCCCTCTTGAAAGGTTTGAAAGTAGCACCCATTCTGGCCATATCTGAGCCAGGTGTGGAGTCGCTTTCCTATAAGCCGATAATAAAGAAATAATAAATGACCACCAATAAAAATAACGTATACACAAGTATCACATAATATAATAATAAGTCGTCACGCCAGAAAATTCATATAAAGGGTATATCAATATGACCCCCTCAAGCACAATAAAGTTGTTTATCTTATCTAAGCACTGGTACCAACATATAAATAAAAATTTTGATGTAAAACCGGATTCCCTTTGGATTGGCGCAGACGGCAAAATACTACGTACATTATTTTCCTCATCGCTTTTGTATTCGAATAAAATTAAATTAAAATTTGTTTCGGTGGAAATGATCAGTGAATCTAAATGGTTAACTTAATAAAAAGAAAAGAGTGGTCCTTCGAGCCTTACTGAAAGGCATCTCTGGATTTTTATAAATAACAAAAAAAAAATTATATAAAGAAATAATTATATGAAATATAATTGTGGTTACAAAAAAAAACAAAAGAGTGGTGACAAAATCTAAAAGTTCTGTGCAGGTCCACTAAAATACATACACATATATACATCAAAAGAGAGCAGTGGTCTAAAAAACCAAAATGTGCAGTGACAAGAAAAAATATATGCATACATACATACGTACATATGTATGTACACATAACTCAAACATAAATTACAATAAAATATCCAAAAATGTGCAAACCAAGAAAAAAGGTGACATTAATTAACAATTGGGAAAACACAAAAAAAAAACACCAAAGGCCACCAGTTCGGTGAAAATAACAAATACATAAATATACAGTACAAATTTGCAAAACATTTTAAACAAACAAAAAACAACACAATCGGACGTGAAACCAAAAGACAAAAACAAAGAAGCGGGCATGAATTTAAAAACAATATACACACAAACAACATTACTGCATCCTATACAAACATATTATCCCCAAAAACCCCTAAAGGAAAATAGAGTGAACGTATTCATTTCGCCTTTTATTTATTATGTGCAAATATGTACAAGTATACATAAATACAGTTGTACGCAATACAAAACTGGTAACAGAAAATCCTTTTTAACAACATATAAAGCGGTTACCAAACCTGCAATTATGGTTTAATTTACGGGAACACCCGAAAATTATTATTTCGAAAAAAAATAAACGGCCCAGTAAACAATAAAAATTAAAAAACAAAAATACAAAAAGCGCGGTTAAACAACAATAATTAATTTGAACAATATACGTACATACATATTAAAACATAAATTATTGTAGTTGTACATCTTTTCAAATTGGTATACATATATATATATACAATAATAATAAAAGCACATTGATCTCTTCAACGAGCTCCCAATTGCATAAGATAATCAGTACGTAGTTACAAGTCCAGGTATTAGGGTGTACCCATATACATCAACATATCGACATACAAAATATAATTAAATCAAGAGTGTGGTTTTTTAATAATTATATTAAATAAAGTATTGCAAAACAAACCAAACTTAAAAAAACCCAAAAAATAAACAAATAAAAAACAAACACTAAAGGATAATAATAAAACTAAATACGTGCTTTTACCAATATAATACGAAATCAAATTCTCATTCACCTAAAAGCGTATCAGGTTTCGGTCAGCAATAATAGTTTAATTTAAATCAGTTTACACTGAATTTTTTTTATTAATTTGACAAATATTTCATCATTTAACGAAAATGATGAAAGTTGATAAAAAGCAAACTACACTTGCTGGAGCTGCACGCTCAAAACAGATTACTAAATTCATTTCAGAAAGTGACAGGTTAACAAGATACTGCACTAGATTTTCACCTTCACCGTATCAAGACTACTCAGAATCGCTACTTGAAATCAAAATTAAAAATCTTCACAATTTTTGGACACGTCTCCAAGCGGCTCATGACGCCATAGTAGAATCTGACGACGGTGGTTATACCAATGGCCGTCCTTCCGAGACACCTAAAATTATCAAATGCACAAAAATTGTATCATTACCGATACAAAACAAAAGGTAAAGTAGGCGTAATAGTAAAACTGTTCGCACTAAATGACGATAATTTCAATTTGGCTTGGGAAGTTCTTAAATCAAGATACGAAAACGAAATAATATTGGTAGATAAACAAATACCGATATTAATAAACTTGCATAAGATTCAAAAAGAAACAAGTGAAGAATTTATTCGGTTACAACCCACTGTTTCTTATTGTTTACCGGTTCTATCGACACAGAATATTCGAACAAACAGCTGGAATCCTATACTGGTAAACATATGCACCGCCGCATTACCAGAAAAATCGTTACTTTTGTGGTAGCAATCGCTGTCATCTCGAAAAAAAATAACCAACGTGGCAATAAATGAAAGATTTTCTAACAACTCAGTACGAAATCGCTGAAAGGGTAGATAAAAAAACTAATTAAAACAAATTAACCCCAAGCTAGTAGCAAAAACAAATAAAACAGAAGCTTTTACAAAACAGTTCCTTATATTGTCACAAAAGACACTACTCAATGCTTCATTACACAAATTTCCCATATCACCCCAAAGAAGCGCTTAGCAGTAACAACAACTCCCAAAAACCAAAATCCCGAAAATTGCCAAAAGACACCAAGTTGCTCAAAGGCACAAAAAACTCAAACGCTACACAGCGAAGTACAAAATAGGGTATTACTAATAATAATAAAATAAAATAAAGCCTAGCTAAAAGAAACAAGTAATAAAAGAAGATTTAGGGAATAAGGTTAGAATTAACTACAATAGAATAGTACATTAAGAAAATATTAAATCTTGAAGATATATTTTCTGCGCTAAAAGTTTGTCTTTGACAGTTTTTCGATTGATTGACTCAGTACGTTCTGAGCGCTCGTCAAAGATGGACACCAGCAAAGAGAAAATTCGCTATATTTTACAATTTTTCTTCGATCAAGGCGAAAAAGCAGCCAAAGCGGCTGAAAAAATTAATATAGTTTAAGGGCCCGATACTGCAAACAAACGTGTAACACAAAAGTGGTTTGCTAGTTTCCGTTCCGGTAATTTCGATGTCAAAGATGCACCACGCGTCGGCAGGCTTGCCGTCGAAAATTGCGATAAAATCATGGAAATAGTGGAAACAGACCGTCACGTGAGCACTTATTTAATTGCTGAGAAACTAAAGATAAGCCAGAAAACCGTTTGGAACCATTTGCATAACCTTGGATTCAAAAAGAAGCTCGATGTTTGGGTGCCACACGAACTAACGCAAAAAAACGTGATGGACCAAATTTCCATCTGCGAATCGCTGCTGAATCGCAACAAAATCGACCCGTTTCTGAAGCGGATTGTGATTGGCGATGAAAAATGGGTCACTTACGACAACATCGAGCGCAAACGGTCGTGGTCAAAGCTCGGGGAAACGGCCCAGACGGTGGTCAAGACCGGATTGACGGCCAGGAAGGTTTTGCTGTGTGTTTGGTGGCATTGGCAAGGAATCATCTACTACGAGCTGCTCCCCTATGGCCAAACGCTCAATTCCGCCCTCTACTGCCAACAACCGGTTGACCGGTTGAAGGCAGCACTCATCCAGAAGAGGTAATCATTGATCAACAGAGGCCTAATTGTGTTCCATCAGGACAACGCCAGGCCACACACGTCTTTGGTGACGCGCCCGAAGCTCCGGGAGCTCGGATGGAAGGTCCTAATGCACCCACCTTTTGGTCCGGACCTGGCACCAAGTGATTACCATCTTTTCTTGTCCATGGCGAACGCGTTTAATGGTGAGAAGTTGGCCTCAAGAGAGGCCTGTGAAAATTGGCTCTCCTAGTTTTTTGCCAATAGGGACGTAGAAGGAGGGATATCATGACCGGTTGACCGGTTGAAGGCAGCACTCATCCAGAAGAGGTAATCATTGATCAACAGAGGCCTAATTGTGTTCCATCAGGACAACGCCAGGCCACACACGTCTTTGGTGACGCGCCCGAAGCTCCGGGAGCTCGGATGGAAGGTCCTAATGCACCCACCTTTTGGTCCGGACCTGGCACCAAGTGATTACCATCTTTTCTTGTCCATGGCGAACGCGTTTAATGGTGAGAAGTTGGCCTCAAGAGAGGCCTGTGAAAATTGGCTCTCCTAGTTTTTTGCCAATAGGGACGTAGAAGGAGGGATATCATGAAGTTGGCATCTCGTTGGCAACAAGTTTACGAACAAAACGGAACATATTTGACTTAAATCGGACAAATGTACACAAAGTTATCAACTTTTGAAAAATCAATAAAAACCGATGGAACCTTTTACCTGACGAATATTTTAAAAATTAGAAGTAGGAACTGTTGCTTCAATTATTTACTGACAACACCATTTATTATATGAATTTTAATTATATATCTTACACATTGACCGATATTTTAGGTAAAAGGTCAACTGTAGGCGCTGGGATCCACATATTCAGTACCTAGGGGCTTGAACAGTTTTGATCACAAATTGGCATACTTTAAACGCATTATTCAGGCAAATTTTTACCCCGATACAATCACTGTTGCTTGATTTGCATAGTGGAAAGTGGAAGATTCAGATGGAATCGGTCCGGTTATAGTCCGGACCTGGCACCAAGTGATTACCATCTGTTCCTGTCCATGGCGAACAATTTTGCTGGTGAAGAATTCGCTTCAAAAGAGGCTTGTGAAAATCGACTGTCTAAATTTTTTGCCAATAGACAAGTTTTGCGACACATTTTAATATGAAGGTCATGATGAGGTGAACTGTAAACTCAAGAAAATTACATTTAAGTACTTTTTGGGATTTACCCAGCGCCGTTGGCAGCATATCAAAGATTAAGATATTAAGACAGAAAGAAGGAAAACTATATAACTACCCTACATATGTATATACCATACTTAATTATATGTAAGTTATTGTTAATTTAGGCTTTATGAGCAGACCTTTCAAAATAGGCACCATAGATCCCCCTGTTTTAGAAAGCATTAGACAAAAGCAATTTACGGAGCACTTTTTTCGAGCACTTAATCTCAATACAATAAATTAAAAGACTTATTTCTAAAATATCAATATAACTAAATATTATGTATTGTTATGTTAGTGAGTATCTAAGTAATATATAGGTAATACAAAAGTACGTAAGCTGTATGTACAAAAATATACCATACCAAAACCATTATACTCTGTAGCAATATGTTGCGAGAGTATAATAGATATCAGTACACTGTGTTTGTAGTTTCAGATTCAGACACTAGATTTCTTGACCACCAAAGTGCTTTCTTCAAACAAATTTCAGTGTATTACTTATATAGTTTTTAAACTATTATTAAACATACATATGTGCACACATTTGCACCAGTATATTCAACCAAAGTACCTATAGACAGAACAGGAAAGTAGTCATAGCAAGCACTCAATTACAGTGAAAGAGAGCAGCACCTAGAATCCAACTTTTCACACCCGTACGGACGGAATTATATAATATATTATTATATATAGAGATAGTGAGCAGTCACAAGATACTGTAATTCACGCTAGTCGTAGATTAGATTCCGATGTACGTCTGTCCGAACAAATTTCCAATACAAATCAACACAGAACCAGGCGGGAAAATCTCGAGGTACGGTCTTTGAACAAAATTTGGTAAATGTATAGTTTAGGTCCTCCAATTAAGGAGGCAGGTCATCGGTGTTGGACCGACCATGGTTTTTTTCTTTGAAGCGCTGCCGAAAGCATTAAGTGCAGAAAGGAGTTTGACAAGAAAATGTTTAGCTCGCTGAACTGGTAATTACAGCTAAGTGTTCTAAATTCTGCAGAATTTTGCCGCTGTAACAAAAACAACAACTAAGTGACTTGAAAAATATATGAAAAGTGCCTTAAATATATAAATGAATGATTGAAGAAACGATTTAAAAAAAAATTTTATTTTTGAGGCCTCCTTAGTTGAGGGACCTAAACTATACATTTACCCAAAATTTAAATACTGTTCAACATAGGGCAATACGTCTTAATCCCCAAATCCGCTCTGAAGAGCAAAGCAAAAATTCCCTAAGGTCATAGATATTGGCGCGAAGACCCCGAGGTCCGATCTGTTGAGCTAGTTGTAAATACTACATAGAACAAGGCGGCAAGATCCACAAATTCGCTCTGAAGAGCAAATAAGAAATACTCGAGGTCATAGATCTCGTCGACAAAATCCTAAGGTACGTTATGCTGAACAAAATAGATAAATTAGGAATCATAGAAAGCTTCGCGCAAGAAATCCTGAGTATAGGAATTTAGAGCACATTCGTGATCAAATGCAAAGAGGAGCGTGATAGAGAAATACAACGTCGACAACTTAGTACGAGAGGTATTAGGGAATAAATTTTGGATCTGGCTTTTACACCAAGTTCGCAAATTAAATTTCGAGACTATTTCGCAAGGTCACCCGAATACTGCATTCGCTTTCTTTTTAATATAAAAATTTCCTTTGAAAATGGAAATTACAATTTTTATGCTATTTGCAAAAATGCGATTGTTAAAAAGAACGTTCCAAAAATATGTTTAGCTAATGGTCTACTCTTTTCGGATGGTTTGAAAAATTTAACCCCAATTGAAGAACATCTAATATTGCCTAGATTGCCTTTTATGACAATCCGTCCGTTAGGATATCAAGATCATAGTTAGCTCAAAGGTGCAGTTGTTAATATACCAATTTCTGTTAACAATATTGTGACATCTACGCCAATGACTTTTGATGAGGCTTCTGTGATACAAATCCACTTAAGAAGACAATACAATCATGATTACATGATCGATACCATACGCCCCGCAAAGATTATAGAAGCTTTGCAATTCTTAGTGAGTACCTCTCTGTATCAGGAGCACAATATACATATTATGGAAAACTCGATTTCAGAATTTAATAACCAAGAAGAAGTTCCGTTTGTTGCATCTGCAGAGGATTCCCGAAAGGTTCTGATAATAATCCGTCAGGTAATAATATTCTATTTGGTCTTTCACCTTCCGAGCTAAATCCAGGCGGTCAAGAAACTCTTTCGGTTAATATACTTGTGGAAAACATGGATTATAACCATTTAGTCATAGCGCCAGGTGAAGGACAAAGACTAATTGACATAATTCAAGATAATAATTCAGAAGAGTCATTTGGAACAATATACGTTGGGCAGAAACGTACATGCTCTGAAACATATAGCCAGATAATACGTTCTGAAATTCGCCGTTTTGACAGAAGAGCGTGTACCATTAAAAGTTGTTCTATGATTACAAAAAATTAGAACTGCTACAATTTAAGAATAGTACGAGTACCGAGTTATGGCCCAAAATCTATTAAACGAAAACTTTGTTCAAAACTTGATTAAACACGATGATGGTTACAAGGTTTTGAAAGGCGTTAGATCCTCACCTGCGCACTGGGAAGCTGAGAAGAAAAAGGCAATCGCTATGATTCGCCAATTTGGGTTTCTAATCTTCTTTATCACTTTATCGGCTGCAGAATCTCAGTGGGTTGAGCTTTTTGTCATCCTCTCTAAAACTGTTGATTCTAAAGATATTTCGGAAAAGGAAGGCAACAGTTAAACAATCCAATATATAATATTTTAACTACCGCTTTCGACAAATTCTTCGACAAATTCTTAAGCTTTTTTAAGATATTGTCGGAAATTATGGAGAGCATTTTGTCACAAATTTCTACTGGAGAGTGGAGTTTCAACAGAGAGGTTCTCCGCATGTACATGGCATGCACTGGCTTAATAATGCTCACAGGATCAACCTTCTAGATCCTCAGACATTCCCTAATGGCACTAGTTTTATTGACAATTATCTTTCTACAGATGGTTCGGTCAGCCACTTGGAAAATTATTTGGGTTATCAAAAGCATAAACACAGTCGGTCTTGTACTGTAGTAATAAGGGGATAACAGTTTTGTCGTTTCGGTTAACCATATTCACCAATGCCTTCAACGCAAATACTGTTACCTTTACAGAAAGAAGTACAAATCAGAAAGACACAAGGAAAACTTTTTCAAAATTTAAAACGTTTTAAATTCAAATATGACTACAGAAGACATTTCTAATTTAAAAGATTTGGATCATTTCCTGTCTGATAGAAGAATAAATATGTCTTTTGATGACTTTTTTGAGCCCTGAGATCAAGTTTATCAAAACTCAAAATTTTTCTAAAAAGTAAATTACAGGATCGTTTTATAAACATTTATAATCCTCTGATTTTGGAACTCCATAGAGCAAATATGGATATCCAATATATACTGGATGCATATGCTTGCTGTTCATATATAATTAATTATATTAACAAGTCTAACAGGGGAATTTCTAGGCTCTTAAATGAAGCTATATCAGAGAAATTATTCTATTAAGCAAAAACTTAAACATATAGGTCACAAATTTATATCAGGCGCAGAAATTTCTGTACAAGAAGTAGTATATTGCAACAAGTAATGCAGAAATATTTATAAATATCTCTAGACCTGAGGAACATGTTCGAATGAAAAAACTTAGAGCGGAACTTCAGAACATTCCTTTAGGTTCGACAGAAATATTGGTAGCCGTTGTTTTAGACCGTTATGTTCAAAGATCCGATCAGTTAGAAACCTTTTGTGTTGATTTTGCATCTAAGTATAAATATTGTAAATCTAGTCGAAGAGCACAAGACAGTGATCATGAAGAAGAAAAGGGGGCCGATAATTTACCAAAAAGCGGGGTTGTCATGCCTCTTAATGACGGTAGTGGTTTTGTTATAAAACGTACCAAACCTTGTATAATTCGGTATAGAAGATTTAACCCGGATTTGGCCAGACTTGAGTATTTCCGCGAAATGTTAATGCTTTACTATTCTTGGCGGAATGAACAGCAAGATCTCCTTGAAAACGATAATGAGCAGACTTGCATAACATTTCGTACTATAATTGAGGAAAATCAAAGAAAATAGCATGTTTTTGAGCAAAGAGAACTTGAAAATGTTCTAGAAAGTCTTTATAATGATATAGACGTAAAGGAAAGTGCACAAAATGAACTACCCTTCGTGGAAAAGGAGTTCAGAGTGTTGGCACATTTCCAGAAATAAACCCAAATATAAATTTGCTGGACTTGCATGGCGAAGATTCAACAGAAAATGGCACTGAATCTGATTGCAATATTAGACTTATTAAACTACCCCCTTTAATTCCAGTTAAGGAACTATTTTCTTTAGTTCAAAGTCTAAATACTAAGCAAAGAACCTATTTGACACATTTGATGCACCACCTAAAAACAAATCTCCCATTTTATGAGTTCATTGGCGGCGGTGCAGGTGTAGGAAAGAGTCGTTTGATATCTGCAATTTATCAAGCTCTTAACCATCGTTAAATTCTACCTGGATCCAATCTAAGTTCCTCCAAAATTCTTCTTTGCGCACCTACAGGTAAAACAGCATTCGCAATAAGCGGAACGACTTTTTATTCAATATTTTCCTTATCTGTTGAATAGAGAGTTGACCATGGCCACTTAGCAATGACATAGTTAATTAATTGTATTCAAGACGTCTCGATTTAAAAGTAATCATAATTGATGAAACATCCATGGTAGGCGCTCGTATGTTTAGCTCTGTTGATGCGAGATTAAAACAAATTTTCAGAACAGACAGACCTTCGGTGATATAAGTTATGCCAGTTATGTTAATAGTACTCACCACAGTGAACTGTTGCATCTATGCAGAAGTTTTAGGGAGTGTTGCGTTAAATGCGGGAATAGTTTCGCAATTGTTGACAAAAATACTTGCATATAAGTTATGGTGTAGTGCACTTCTGTGCTTTATTGAGTCTGATAGAACTAATTTACATTACAAAATTAACTTAAAGCTAAACCTAAAAGTTGAACCCATAAGCTAAAAAGCTACAGCAGGCAAGCCGACTCAGCATAACTGATAACGTAGACATTTGCAAAATAGCCAAATATCAGGCTACTCATGCGTCATCGGAGCAAATGGGTAAAGGTAACTACAAGTTTCTTAATTCTTATGTGTTAACTACTCCCCCTCAAATCTATGACCATCCTCAGTTATTTTATAGTTGTTGATGAACATCTGTACGTCCCGCGAAGCTTCTCTTCTGAAGCCACTTAAGATAACGCTGAGAGCAACATGGGCGATAATCCATGTATGGATTGAGTCGGTGGATGTCAGCTAGTCTTTGACATCTTGGATGACACGAAGATTTACATTGTTAATTCTATGGAGTTGCGGCATACTCAAGACTGGGTCGTGACTAACGATATTAATCAGCGGTGACCCCGCTATGCCTGGCTTCCTATTTAGTATCTCACGCTGGTTCACATATTTCGTGCCTTTGATGATTGCGGAGAAAAGGCCATCGTCTGTACTGTCCCTTGCTATGCGCTCGTTGATAATTATTGAATACTTGGGTGCCCACTTCAATGGGAAGCACATATTTAAGGTTTTGTGAATCACTTACACTCCCGGTTAATGTTACAAGTGAAAATACATAATATTTATAATAAATATAAAATAGGCGAAAATTTATTTTTTTACACAAGCTTATGTTACACGTAATCTAAAATATAATAAAATGAATCACTTCATCCAAAAGAGTGCGGAACGGTGTCGAAGAAGATGGTCGAAATAAATCCGGAGCGATGTCGATTGATGTGATAAGCCAATAGTTTGACGGATTAAAAATTGTTTGTAGCGAGCTGGATTGTACAAGTATATTACGCAGTGTCGAATCGAATTGAGGTGCGCGCAGGATCGCTATTACTTCGAATGAGGTGTATCTGCTGCGGAGACCATCCTATTTGTTAGCTGAAGGGCGCGATGCTGTGGTGTGTTGAGTTGTCCCGTGTGGTGATGTATGAGTGTGGTGTATTGTAGAGGGTTATACTAGGGTGCGCCAGTTCTTGCCGAGTAGAGTGGCGTGTATGTGTAGTGCAGGCTTATCTCATTTAAACATCCTGGGCCCCCTAGCGAATATTATGCCTAGTATTACCCATATTGGCTGTAAATGTTGGAAGTATTTCGGCGTGCTGCTGGTAGAGTAGCCGAGGGCGCTTAATGTAAGCAAATTTATTTTGCGTGTTTATTTGATTCACTTTTTTGACGACTTGTTATTATAGTAAAAGTATATGAGTTTTTGTGTTTATAATTTTTTATTGCCGGTTATTTACCATTTATTTATTATGACTTAGTAAGGATAGCGACTCCACGCCTGGCTCAGATATGGCCAGAATGGGTGCTCCTTTGAAAACATT
This sequence comes from Bactrocera oleae, assembly GCF_042242935.1. Classification (NCBI taxonomy): domain Eukaryota; kingdom Metazoa; phylum Arthropoda; class Insecta; order Diptera; family Tephritidae; genus Bactrocera; species Bactrocera oleae. The sequence goes on from NC_091537.1 coordinate 32,684,386, forward strand.
TTAAGAGGGATCTTGCGAGAGTGAGATTTATGATTTTTACCCACTTTTTTGAAGTGAGATTTGCAACATTTAAAGGTGTTTCCCATAAACTACCCGGGTGCTAAAACGGGTGCGTCACTGTATCACATTGTAAATATGGTGATCCCTTAACTTTATTTTTGAAGTTTTATACATTATAAAAATGTTGTCAACTATCAGGCACTCTAGTAAGAGAGGTGTCGATTTTTCGTCTTTCTTAGGACAATTTTGTTATATGTTATGTTAAGTGCGATTTTGGCAAGTAGTAGCGCGCCACATAACTCAAGATTTTTGAAGCAGGATTTTTGTATCATTATTGGCAAGAGCAATCCTGCGGGGTCGAAAAGTTACATATTTGTATTTCTAAACCTGATCTTGTCAGAAGGGACTCTGACTTGGTGTTTTCTGTCAATTCGTGGAGTGTTGGAACATTGGGAATTTAGTGGTAGTCGTATGACGTACCGGCCATTATTTGATCGAGTAGTTGTGGCTTTGTGGAAGTCTTCACAATATTGATCTTTTGGGGTTGTAATTGATATGAGGGGGAGTTCTTCTAACTCCCAAAATTTTTTCAATTGTGAATTGAGGTATTCGTTTGAGATTTTCTCAACTTAAGTTGTCATTGTTGTAACTGGTTCCGTAACTAGACCACTTAGGATCCAACCGAAAATAGTATTTTGTGCCAATAGTGTGCTTGAAATTTTCTCAACACCCTCGAGTATTATCTGAGGTATGAGATCGCTGCCTAATAGAATATCTATTTGAGCGGGGTTATTGCAGTTGGGATCTGCTAGCTTTAGGTGTGAAAACTTTTGCCAATACTTGCTATTTATATGATAGCTTGGAAGCATATTTGTTAGTTGCGGTAAGAGTATAGCTTCTGCTTTAATTCTCTTATCCGCTTGGGGGGAAATTAAGGTAATGAATATTTTATTAGAGTTTTGCATTACTCTTCCACCCATTCCTGTAATTTCAAAGTTGTCTTGTTTTGTTGGCATTTGTAGCCTATTTTGTGCCCTAGACGCTATGAAAGATCGTTGTGATCCTTGGTCTGTTAAGGTCCTAAGTTTAAACAGCTCTCCTCGGTGTTCGATGGAGATGATTGCTGTGGGTAGTAATACCCTATTTTGTATTTCGCTGTGTAGCGTTTGAGTTTTTTGTGCCTTTGAGCAACATGGTGTCTTTTGGCAATTTTCGGGATTTTGGTTTTGAGGAGTTGTTGTTACAACTAAAACTGTGGTTCTTTTTGTATAAGCGCTTCTTTGGGGTGATATGGGAAATTTGCTGTAATGAAGCATTGAGTGGTGTCTTTTGTGACAATATAAGCAATTGAATTTGCTTTTGCAATTTTTATACTTATGCGCATGTGACAAGCAATTTGTACAAAGTCTTTTTGATCTGACAAAATTATTTTGTTCGTCAACTTTTAAGTTTTTAAACTTCTCGCATGATTGTAGTTTATGCCGTCTTGTGCATAGTTCACATGACGTATAATTGTTCTGTTCGGATGTGAACGATTGCGTTTTGTATAAGCTTCTGTTTAATTTGTTTTTGCTACTAGCTTGGGGTCTATTGAAGCTTCTATTAAGGTCGTTTTGATAGTTTTGGGTTTTAATAATTTTTGTCATATCATCATACTGGATAGTTACAAAATCTTTCATTTGTTGCCACGTTGGGCATTTCTTTCGTGATGAGAGCGATTGCTCCCACAAAAGTAACGATTTTTCTGGTAAAGTGGCGGTGCATATATTTACCAGTATTGGGTCCCAGCTGTCTGTGGGAATATTTTGTGTCGATAGAACCGACAAACAATTTGAAACAGTGGATAGTAGTTTAACAAATTCTTCACTTGTTTCTTTTTTAATTTTAGGCAAGTTTATTAGTGTCGTTACTTGTTTATCGACCAATATTCTTTCATTTTCATATCTAGATGTCAGAGCTTCCCAAGCCAAATTAAAATTGTCGCCATTTAGTGCGAACTGTTTTACTATTGCGCCTGCTTGACCTTTAGTTTTGTATCGGAGGTGATACAATTTTTGCGCTTTTGATAATTTTGGATGGTTGATGTAAACGGCAGTGAACATGTCCCGGAAGGACGGCCATTCTTCATAACCTCCATAAAATATTTCTGTGTCACATGCGGGAACCTCGAGATGGATGCCTGAACTTGCCTCTTGACTTTGAATTTGTGGCAGCTCTACTCTCGGATGTGGAGTAGGTGCAATCGCTTTTATTAGCTTTAATTGATCAGAAATCATAGCTTTTGTTTCTTCGTACTGGTCTAAGCAGTTTTCGTATTGTGCGTAAGTCGATGATTTAAAATCGTGCGGTAAATCTGAATTGTTATAATCTACTAATGTGAATAGCATTAATGAATTGAAAATAAACTAGTGTAGTTGCAAATAACAACAACAACATAGTAAAATAATATAAACAATGCCAATTTGTATATAAAACTAAATGATATTTTCGGTCATTTAATTTTATACCAAATAAGTTTAGTTCCACAAAAAAATTTTTGTGAGCCATGTGAATCATTCAAAGAGGATTATAAATACAAAAACACAACTAAAACTACTTTACTTAATTTAGTGGCATATAAATGCAAAAATCTAAAAACAGATGAAATATAACGAAAAAACGAATGATAGAGATTTTGCAAAGCGACGCAATTTATTAGTGTTTTTGCTTATGGGCGCTCTAAATTATTGCTGCAACATTATTTTCATTTTGCAATTGTGTATCAGCTGCTGCATGCATATGTTTGCTAAACATCTGTGGCAAAATTTAAAAAAAAGATAAAGTCGACTTCAGTGCGGTTAGTTATTTTGCTTTCTAGTAAAACTCGGCGCCTATTTTTTTAAAATATATTTTATAGTAAATTGAAGCTACCGATTCTAAAATATAATATTCTCTACTCTGGCGAGTATAATTAAAACTTCCCTTACCAACCTAAGTCGACTTAAGCAACTTTAACATAGTGCAACAGCTAGGCATATTATAAAGTATTTTCAAATTTTCAATAATTAACTTTATACAAGTTTAGTTCTTAACAACTATTATTTCATTGAGTATAAATCTACATAACAAGCGCGAAAAGTACAAGGACGGGCTAAGTTCGAAAAGGAAGGGCTAAGTTCGGATGTAACCACACATTTTATACTCTCACAAAGTCAAATGGTATACTCGTTTGAGATTTCTTTGTGGATTGACTGATATTTTCGGTAGAAGGTCAACTATAGGCAATGGGGTCCATATATTTAGTGCTTAGGGGTTTGAACAGTTTTGGTTCGATTTAGACAATTTTTGGCCACAAGGTGGCATACTTTAATTGCATTATTCACGCAAAGTTTTACCCCGATATAATCATTTTTACCTGATTTGCATAGTGGAATGTGAAAGAATCAGATGGAATTGAAAATGGTGTTACATGGGAAGTAAGCGTGGTTGTAGTCCGATTTCGCCCATTTTCGCACTATGACATAGAAACATGAAAAGAACGTTATGCACTGAATTTGGTTGAAATCGGTTGAGCAGATCTCAAGATATGGGTTTTCACATAAAAGTGGGCTGTGCCACGCCCACTGACTAATTTTGAACGCGATTCCTATAAAGCCAATTTATACCATCTCAGAGATAAAATTTAATGTCTCTGGCGTGTTTAGTGCTGGATTTATCGCGCTTTTAGTAGTTTTTAACAGTACCGTTATATGGGGAGTGGGCGGAGTTAAAACCCGATTTCAACTATTTTCACACCGTCAATAGAAGTGCTAAAAACATTTGCTTATAGTGAATTTTGTTATTATAGAATTAGCGGTTTAGGAGATATGCACATTAAACCTATTAGAGGCGGGACCACGCCCACTTTTAACAAAAAGTTTTAACTGCAGATGCCTCTCGCTAATGTAATCCTGTGTACCAAATAACAGTCTTGTATCTTATTGCGGAGCTTAGTTATGGCAAGTTATTTGTTTTTGATTAATGGCGTTTTGTGGGCGTGGCAGTGGTCCGATTACGCCCATCTGCAATACCAACCGTCTCACGGTACCAGGAAACATGTCTACCAAGTTTCATAAAGATATCTCAATTTTTACTCAAGTTACAGCTTGCACAGACGGACAGACGGACGGACGGACGGACAGACAGTCACCCGGATTTCAACTCGTCTCTTCATCCTGATCATTTATATATATATAACCCTATATCTAACTCGATTAGTTTTAGGTGATACAAACAACCGTTAGGTGAACAAAACTAGTATACTCTGTAGCAACAGGTTGCGAGAGTATAAAAAAGTAAGGAAGGGCAAATACCGATATTTTCGGTAAAAAGTCAGCTATAGGCACTGGGGTCAACCTATTCAGTACCTAGAGGCTTGAACAGTTTTGATTCGATTTAGACAATTTTTGGTCACAAAGTGGCATACTTTAAACGTATTATTCACGCAAAGTTTTTTCCCGATACAGTCATTGTTGCTTGATTTGCATACTGGAAAGTGAAAACATCAGGTGGAATTTAAAATGCTGTTATATGGGAAATAAGCGTGGTTGTAATCCAATTTCACCCATTTTCGTACTATAATATATAAATATGAGAAGAATATTATGTACCGAGTTTGGTTGAAATCGGTTAAGCAGATCCCAAGATATGGGTTTTCACCTAAATGTGGGCGGTGCCATGCCGCTTGTCTAATTTCGATCGCGGCTCCTATAAAATCAGCTCTGGCGTGTTTAGTGCTTGATTTATCGCGCTTTTAGTAGTTTTTAACAGTATCGTTATATGGGGAGTGGGCGGGGTTGCCACCCGTTTTCACCCATTTTCACACCGTAGGTAGAAAAGACATTTCCTTCCAGTAAATTTTGTTATTATAGCTTTAGTAGTTTAGGAGATATGCACATTAAACCTATTAGGGGCGGCACCACGCCCACTTTTAACCGCGGATGCCCCTTCCTAATGCGATTCTGTGTGCCAAATACCAGCCTTGTATCTATGGAGCTTAGTTATGGCAATTTATTTGTTTTGGATTAATGGCGTTTTGTGGGCGTGACAGTGGTCCGATTACGCCCATCTGCAATACCAACCGTCTCACGGTACCAAGAAACATGTCAACCAAGTTTTATAAAGATATCTCAATTTTGACTCAAGTTACAGCTTGCACGGACGGACAGATGGACGGACGGACAGACAGTCACCCGAATTTCAACTCATCTCTTCATCCTGATCATTTATATATATATAACCCTATATCTAACTCAATTAGTTTTAGGTGATACAAACAATCGTTAGGTGAACAAAACTATTATACTCTGTAGCAACATGTTGCGAGAGTATAAAAACCAAATATTTAAGTATTTAAACACTTACAATATTTTCCGCCAATACCCCTTACGTTTAATTAAGCAGTACGCAGGATTGCGTAATATTATATATGTGAGCAAAAGTAAAGTCAAACTTAAAGCATAAAAGGCAAAATAAATATACATACATATATACAATAATCGAAGTTAAACGAATACAAGTAAGGAAAGGCTAAGTTCGGATGTAACCGAACATTTTATACTCTCGCAAAGTTAAATGGTATATTCGTTTGAGACTTCTTTATATATTTTAATAATTAGAAGTAGGAACTGTTGCCTTTGTTATTTACTTTTCACTTACAGTGAAAATAATTAGAGCAATTTGTAAACTAAATTTACTCAAATTATGAGAAATCGTTCTTGTGCTTTTTGTATACGCATATAATTGATTTTATATAGAATGCATTACAACTGTATTGAGAAGTATGAAAAGAAATCGTTTTTGGACAATGAATAACATTTTTTATTTATTATATCAATATTATTATATATGTTTAGCTAAAAAATAATAAATACTAACAACTTTAAAAATGATATAATATTATTATATTAATTTGTGTATAATATTTACAATATTAAACATAACTTTTTGTAGAGATTCTTATACATATATCCAAATTATATTTCTTTTTTCCTTATACTATTAAATTTCTATCATATATTTATACAATAATGTCATATATAATAACAAATTATATATATAATTTAAATTTTCTTAATTAGATTATTTACATATTTTTCTTAAAATTGTCTTAAAAACTACTGTCAAAACTCCTATACCATTCCAATTCGATTATATTTGGAAAAAAAAAATGAAGAACTATTGCACTAAGTCTGAAAACTTAAGTTCGAAATAGAGACACAAATACTGTCATGATAGATGTGTACTGTCTCAAAAGTAATTGCATTTACACGGGAAGGAGCCATGTTTGAAAATGCCCAATCAATTTGTGTACCGGCAGGTGTAGTTGAATATTCTGCACCAAGCAGGGAACTAAAGTTTTTTTCTTGGAGCAAATTTCTTATTGCAGTCCCTGTAGACATTAAACAAATGTTAAAATCTCCAACGATTAGCACATTTCGATTGCCTAACTCAGAAGTAAGGACTTCCTGAGGTTCTACAATTAATTGTCTGACAGAGAAAGCTGAATTTCTATATAGAACCAGAATATTAATATTGAAACATTTAAACAGAACCGCTTCTAAAACTTTGCGGCCTGAATAAATTTTCTTTACAACCTTTGATTCTATAGAGCAAGCAATACTATACTTTGCATATATTATAATGCCCTGTTTATTTCTGTTGGTTGTTTCCGTGCCATCTATCCTCAGCTCGTTAATTGGAGTAAGTCCTGGTATATCAAAACTTTCGCTAGGATAACTCCAAGTTTCTACAAAACATAAAATATCTGAAGATAGCATCAAACAGTCGCTTTTTATATCATTAATGTGAGCGTGAAGACTTTGAACATTATGGAATGAAATTTGATGTCCTGATGTTCGAGAAATCATAAAATTGAAACTTGTTGTCAAAGCTTTATTTGTGTTCAATTACCTCAGTTCCCTAAATACGGGATCCGATTCAGAAAATTTGTTAGGAGGAATAAAATTTCCTATGATGAATAGACCTTCTGCAGAAGTAGCTCGACTACAAGCGACATATATTGAAGCTCTAGGCATTCTGGGTCGAGTATGAACTACAACTTTATTATATGTGGCACCCTGACTTTTATGAATAGTTATTCCCTCAACTTTCAAGAGGATGAGGCTTTTTTGATCGTGCTATCAAACCAACAGAAGGTTCCAAAAATTTAATCCACAGAATTGTTGGAAAAGAACAATGGAAATCAATTTGCATAAGTTGTCCAGCTGCCCCATTAACCAAGCCATCACACGTGTTTATGTTCACTGTAACCATATATTTGGCGGAGGTTTTTAGTGTCAATTCATAGGGCAGTCCCTGCGTTTCAGAAGTTTTGAAAAGTTTAACTCTTTCCAAAATATTATCATTTTCATTTATACCAATTCCTTTAACTGAGTATTTTGCAGTTGAAAGGAAAGCTTCTGTTGGGATTCGACTGAGCTTAAGGGCATTGAAATTATTTGTGTCTTCATTGGACCAAAATAAATGTATGGCATCATCGGGAGCTTCTTCGAAATTAAGCTAAACATACGAGCACCTACCATCGATATTTCATCAATTATGATTAATTTTAAATTGAGTAGTCTGGAATACAATGAATTAACTGTGTCATTGCTAAGTGGCCTCAACTCTCTATTCAACTGATTAACAGGTAAAGAGAATATAGAATGAAGGGTCACTCCACCTATTCCGAATGCTGCTTTACCCGTAGGTGCGCAAAGAAGAACTTTTAAGGAACTTGGATTGGATCCAGGTGTATAATTGTAACGATGGTTAAGAGCTTGATATATTGCAGATATCAAACGACTCTTTCCTACACCTGCACCGCCGCCAATAAACTCATAAAATGGGAGATTTGTTTTTAGGTGATGCATCAAATGTGTCAAATAGGTTCTTTGCTTAGTATTTAGACTAGATGTGAAAGAATCAGATGGAATTGAAAATGGTGTTACATGGGAAGTAAGCGTGGTTGTAGTCCGATTTCGCCCATTTTCGCACTATGACATAGAAACATTAAAAGAACGTTATGCACTGAATTTGGTTGAAATCGGTTGAGCAGATCTCAAGATATGGGTTTTCACATAAAAGTGGGCTGTGCCACGCCCACTGACTAATTTTGAACGCGATTCCTATAAAGCCAATTTATACCATCTCAGAGATAAAATTTAATGTCTCTGGCGTGTTTAGTGCTGGATTTATCGCGCTTTTAGTAGTTTTTAACAGTACCGTTATATGGGGAGTGGGCGGAGTTGCCACCCGATTTCAACTATTTTCACACCGTCAATAGAAGTGCTAAAAACATTTGCTTATAGTGAATTTTGTTATTATAGAATTAGCGGTTTAGGAGATATGCACATTAAACCTATTAGAGGCGGGACCACGCCCACTTTTAACAAAAAGTTTTAACTGCAGATGCCTCTCGCTAATGTAATCCTGTGTACCAAATAGCAGTCTTGTATCTTATTGCGGAGCTTAGTTATGGCAAGTTATTTGTTTTTGATTAATGGCGTTTTGTGGGCGTGGCAGTGGTCCGATTACGCCCATCTGCAATACCAACCGTCTCACGGTACCAGGAAACATGTCTACCAAGTTTCATAAAGATATCTCAATTTTTACTCAAGTTACAGCTTGCACAGACGGACAGACGGACGGACGGACGGACAGACAGTCCCCCGGATTTCAACTCGTCTCTTCATCCTGATCATTTATATATATATAACCCTATATCTAACTCGATTAGTTTTAGGTGATACAAACAACCGTTAGGTGAACAAAACTAGTATACTCTGTAGCAACAGGTTGCGAGAGTATAAAAAAGTAAGGAAGGGCAAATACCGATATTTTCGGTAAAAAGTCAGCTATAGGCACTGGGGTCAACCTATTCAGTACCTAGGGGCTTGAACAGTTTTGATTCGATTTAGACAATTTTTGGTCACAAAGTGGCATACTTTAAACGTATTATTCACGCAAAGTTTTTTCCCGATACAGTCATTGTTGCTTGATTTGCATACTGGAAAGTGAAAACATCAGGTGGAATTTAAAATGCTGTTATATGGGAAATAAGCGTGGTTGTAATCCAATTTCACCCATTTTCGTACTATAATATATAAATATGAGAAGAATATTATGTACCGAGTTTGGTTGAAATCGGTTAAGCAGATCCCAAGATATGGGTTTTCACCTAAATGTGGGCGGTGCCATGCCGCTTGTCTAATTTCGATCGCGGCTCCTATAAAATCAGCTCTGGCGTGTTTAGTGCTTGATTTATCGCGCTTTTAGTAGTTTTTAACAGTATCGTTATATGGGGAGTGGGCGGGGTTGCCACCCGTTTTCACCCATTTTCACACCGTAGGTAGAAAAGACATTTCCTTCCAGTAAATTTTGTTATTATAGCTTTAGTAGTTCAGGAGATATGCACATTAAACCTATTAGGGGCGGCACCACGCCCACTTTTAACCGCGGATGCCCCTTCCTAATGCGATTCTGTGTGCCAAATACCAGCCTTGTATCTATGGAGCTTAGTTATGGCAATTTATTTGTTTTGGATTAATGGCGTTTTGTGGGCGTGACAGTGGTCCGATTACGCCCATCTGCAATACCAACCGTCTCACGGTACCAAGAAACATGTCAACCAAGTTTTATAAAGATATCTCAATTTTGACTCAAGTTACAGCTTGCACGGACGGACAGATGGACGGACGGACAGACAGTCACCCGAATTTCAACTCATCTCTTCATCCTGATCATTTATATATATATAACCCTATATCTAACTCAATTAGTTTTAGGTGATACAAACAATCGTTAGGTGAACAAAACTATTATACTCTGTAGCAACATGTTGCGAGAGTATAAAAACCAAATATTTAAGTATTTAAACACTTACAATATTTTCCGCCAATACCCCTTACGTTTAATTAAGCAGTACGCAGGATTGCGTAATATTATATATGTGAGCAAAAGTAAAGTAAAACTTAAAGCATAAAAGGCAAAATAAATATACATACATATATACAATAATCGAAGTTAAACGAATACAAGTAAGGAAAGGCTAAGTTCGGATGTAACCGAACATTTTATACTCTCGCAAAGTTAAATGGTATATTCGTTTGAGACTTCTTTATATATTTTAATAATTAGAAGTAGGAACTGTTGCCTTTGTTATTTACTTTTCACTTACAGTGAAAATAATTAGAGCAATTTGTAAACTAAATTTACTCAAATTATGAGAAATCGTTCTTGTGCTTTTTGTATACGCATATAATTGATTTTATATAGAATGCATTACAACTGTATTGAGAAGTATGAAAAGAAATCGTTTTTGGACAATGAATAACATTTTTTATTTATTATATCAATATTATTATATATGTTTAGCTAAAAAATAATAAATACTAACAACTTTAAAAATGATATAATATTATTATATTAATTTGTGTATAATATTTACAATATTAAACATAACTTTTTGTAGAGATTCTTATACATATATCCAAATTATATTTCTTTTTTCCTTATACTATTAAATTTCTATCATATATTTATACAATAATGTCATATATAATAACAAATTATATATATAATTTAAATTTTCTTAATTAGATTATTTACATATTTTTCTTAAAATTGTCTTAAAAACTACTGTCAAAACTCCTATACCATTCCAATTCGATTATATTTGGAAAAAAAAAATGAAGAACTATTGCACTAAGTCTGAAAACTTAAGTTCGAAATAGAGACACAAATACTGTCATGATAGATGTGTACTGTCTCAAAAGTAATTGCATTTACACGGGAAGGATCCATGTTTGAAAATGCCCAATCAATTTGTGTACCGGCAGGTGTAGTTGAATATTCTGCACCAAGCAGGGAACTAAAGTTTTTTTCTTGGAGCAAATTTCTTATTGCAGTCCCTGTAGACATTAAACAAATGTTAAAATCTCCAACGATTAGCACATTTCGATTGCCTAACTCAGAAGTAAGGACTTCCTGAGGTTCTACAATTAATTGTCTGACAGAGAAAGCTGAATTTCTATATAGAACCAGAATATTAATATTGAAACATTTAAACAGAACCGCTTCTAAAACTTTGCGGCCTGAATAAATTTTCTTTACAACCTTTGATTCTATAGAGCAATACTATACTTTGCATATATTATAATGCCCTGTTTATTTCTGTTGGTTGTTTCCGTGCCATCTATCCTCAGCTCGTTAATTGGAGTAAGTCCTGGTATATCAAAACTTTCGCTAGGATAACTCCAAGTTTCTACAAAACATAAAATATCTGAAGATAGCATCAAACAGTCGCTTTTTATATCATTAATGTGAGCGTGAAGACTTTGAACATTATGGAATGAAATTTGATGTCCTGATGTTCGGGAAATCATAAAATTGAAACTTGTTGTCAAAGCTTTATTTGTGTTCAATTACCTCAGTTCCCTAAATACGGGATCCGATTCAGAAAATTTGTTAGGAGGAATAAAATTTCCTATGATGAATAGACCTTCTGCAGAAGTAGCTCGACTACAAGCGACATATATTGAAGCTCTAGGCATTCTGGGTCGAGTATGAACTACAACTTTATTATATGTGGCACCCTGACTTTTATGAATAGTTATTCCCTCAACTTTCAAGAGGATGAGGCTTTTTTGATCGTGCTATCAAACCAACAGAAGGTTCCAAAAATTTAATCCACAGAATTGTTGGAAAAGAACAATGGAAATCAATTTGCATAAGTTGTCCAGCTGCCCCATTAACCAAGCCATCACACGTGTTTATGTTCACTGTAACCATATATTTGGCGGAGGTTTTTAGTGTCAATTCATAGGGCAGTCCCTGCGTTTCAGAAGTTTTGAAAAGTTTAACTCTTTCCAAAATATTATCATTTTCATTTATACCAATTCCTTTAACTGAGTATTTTGCAGTTGAAAGGAAAGCTTCTGTTGGGATTCGACTGAGCTTAAGGGCATTGAAATTATTTGTGTCTTCATTGGACCAAAATAAATGTATGGCATCATCGGGAGCTTCTTCGAAATTAAGCTAAACATACGAGCACCTACCATCGATATTTCATCAATTATGATTAATTTTAAATTGAGTAGTCTGGAATACAATGAATTAACTGTGTCATTGCTAAGTGGCCTCAACTCTCTATTCAACTGATTAACAGGTAAAGAGAATATAGAATGAAGGGTCACTCCACCTATTCCGAATGCTGCTTTACCCGTAGGTGCGCAAAGAAGAACTTTTAAGGAACTTGGATTGGATCCAGGTGTATAATTGTAACGATGGTTAAGAGCTTGATATATTGCAGATATCAAACGACTCTTTCCTACACCTGCACCGCCGCCAATAAACTCATAAAATGGGAGATTTGTTTTTAGGTGATGCATCAAATGTGTCAAATAGGTTCTTTGCTTAGTATTTAGACTAGATGTGAAAGAATCAGATGGAATTGAAAATGGTGTTACATGGGAAGTAAGCGTGGTTGTAGTCCGATTTCGCCCATTTTCGCACTATGACATAGAAACATGAAAAGAACGTTATGCACTGAATTTGGTTGAAATCGGTTGAGCAGATCTCAAGATATGGGTTTTCACATAAAAGTGGGCTGTGCCACGCCCACTGACTAATTTTGAACGCGATTCCTATAAAGCCAATTTATACCATCTCAGAGATAAAATTTAATGTCTCTGGCGTGTTTAGTGCTGGATTTATCGCGCTTTTAGTAGTTTTTAACAGTACCGTTATATGGGGAGTGGGCGGAGTTGCCACCCGATTTCAACTATTTTCACACCGTCAATAGAAGTGCTAAAAACATTTGCTTATAGTGAATTTTGTTATTATAGAATTAGCGGTTTAGGAGATATGCACATTAAACCTATTAGAGGCGGGACCACGCCCACTTTTAACAAAAAGTTTTAACTGCAGATGCCTCTCGCTAATGTAATCCTGTGTACCAAATAGCAGTCTTGTATCTTATTGCGGAGCTTAGTTATGGCAAGTTATTTGTTTTTGATTAATGGCGTTTTGTGGGCGTGGCAGTGGTCCGATTACGCCCATCTGCAATACCAACCGTCTCACGGTACCAGGAAACATGTCTACCAAGTTTCATAAAGATATCTCAATTTTTACTCAAGTTACAGCTTGCACAGACGGACAGACGGACGGACGGACGGACAGACAGTCCCCCGGATTTCAACTCGTCTCTTCATCCTGATCATTTATATATATATAACCCTATATCTAACTCGATTAGTTTTAGGTGATACAAACAACCGTTAGGTGAACAAAACTAGTATACTCTGTAGCAACAGGTTGCGAGAGTATAAAAAAGTAAGGAAGGGCAAATACCGATATTTTCGGTAAAAAGTCAGCTATAGGCACTGGGGTCAACCTATTCAGTACCTAGGGGCTTGAACAGTTTTGATTCGATTTAGACAATTTTTGGTCACAAAGTGGCATACTTTAAACGTATTATTCACGCAAAGTTTTTTCCCGATACAGTCATTGTTGCTTGATTTGCATACTGGAAAGTGAAAACATCAGGTGGAATTTAAAATGCTGTTATATGGGAAATAAGCGTGGTTGTAATCCAATTTCACCCATTTTCGTACTATAATATATAAATATGAGAAGAATATTATGTACCGAGTTTGGTTGAAATCGGTTAAGCAGATCCCAAGATATGGGTTTTCACCTAAATGTGGGCGGTGCCATGCCGCTTGTCTAATTTCGATCGCGGCTCCTATAAAATCAGCTCTGGCGTGTTTAGTGCTTGATTTATCGCGCTTTTAGTAGTTTTTAACAGTATCGTTATATGGGGAGTGGGCGGGGTTGCCACCCGTTTTCACCCATTTTCACACCGTAGGTAGAAAAGACATTTCCTTCCAGTAAATTTTGTTATTATAGCTTTAGTAGTTCAGGAGATATGCACATTAAACCTATTAGGGGCGGCACCACGCCCACTTTTAACCGCGGATGCCCCTTCCTAATGCGATTCTGTGTGCCAAATACCAGCCTTGTATCTATGGAGCTTAGTTATGGCAATTTATTTGTTTTGGATTAATGGCGTTTTGTGGGCGTGACAGTGGTCCGATTACGCCCATCTGCAATACCAACCGTCTCACGGTACCAAGAAACATGTCAACCAAGTTTTATAAAGATATCTCAATTTTGACTCAAGTTACAGCTTGCACGGACGGACAGATGGACGGACGGACAGACAGTCACCCGAATTTCAACTCATCTCTTCATCCTGATCATTTATATATATATAACCCTATATCTAACTCAATTAGTTTTAGGTGATACAAACAATCGTTAGGTGAACAAAACTATTATACTCTGTAGCAACATGTTGCGAGAGTATAAAAACCAAATATTTAAGTATTTAAACACTTACAATATTTTCCGCCAATACCCCTTACGTTTAATTAAGCAGTACGCAGGATTGCGTAATATTATATATGTGAGCAAAAGTAAAGTAAAACTTAAAGCATAAAAGGCAAAATAAATATACATACATATATACAATAATCGAAGTTAAACGAATACAAGTAAGGAAAGGCTAAGTTCGGATGTAACCGAACATTTTATACTCTCGCAAAGTTAAATGGTATATTCGTTTGAGACTTCTTTATATATTTTAATAATTAGAAGTAGGAACTGTTGCCTTTGTTATTTACTTTTCACTTACAGTGAAAATAATTAGAGCAATTTGTAAACTAAATTTACTCAAATTATGAGAAATCGTTCTTGTGCTTTTTGTATACGCATATAATTGATTTTATATAGAATGCATTACAACTGTATTGAGAAGTATGAAAAGAAATCGTTTTTGGACAATGAATAACATTTTTTATTTATTATATCAATATTATTATATATGTTTAGCTAAAAAATAATAAATACTAACAACTTTAAAAATGATATAATATTATTATATTAATTTGTGTATAATATTTACAATATTAAACATAACTTTTTGTAGAGATTCTTATACATATATCCAAATTATATTTCTTTTTTCCTTATACTATTAAATTTCTATCATATATTTATACAATAATGTCATATATAATAACAAATTATATATATAATTTAAATTTTCTTAATTAGATTATTTACATATTTTTCTTAAAATTGTCTTAAAAACTACTGTCAAAACTCCTATACCATTCCAATTCGATTATATTTGGAAAAAAAAAATGAAGAACTATTGCACTAAGTCTGAAAACTTAAGTTCGAAATAGAGACACAAATACTGTCATGATAGATGTGTACTGTCTCAAAAGTAATTGCATTTACACGGGAAGGATCCATGTTTGAAAATGCCCAATCAATTTGTGTACCGGCAGGTGTAGTTGAATATTCTGCACCAAGCAGGGAACTAAAGTTTTTTTCTTGGAGCAAATTTCTTATTGCAGTCCCTGTAGACATTAAACAAATGTTAAAATCTCCAACGATTAGCACATTTCGATTGCCTAACTCAGAAGTAAGGACTTCCTGAGGTTCTACAATTAATTGTCTGACAGAGAAAGCTGAATTTCTATATAGAACCAGAATATTAATATTGAAACATTTAAACAGAACCGCTTCTAAAACTTTGCGGCCTGAATAAATTTTCTTTACAACCTTTGATTCTATAGAGCAATACTATACTTTGCATATATTATAATGCCCTGTTTATTTCTGTTGGTTGTTTCCGTGCCATCTATCCTCAGCTCGTTAATTGGAGTAAGTCCTGGTATATCAAAACTTTCGCTAGGATAACTCCAAGTTTCTACAAAACATAAAATATCTGAAGATAGCATCAAACAGTCGCTTTTTATATCATTAATGTGAGCGTGAAGACTTTGAACATTATGGAATGAAATTTGATGTCCTGATGTTCGGGAAATCATAAAATTGAAACTTGTTGTCAAAGCTTTATTTGTGTTCAATTACCTCAGTTCCCTAAATACGGGATCCGATTCAGAAAATTTGTTAGGAGGAATAAAATTTCCTATGATGAATAGACCTTCTGCAGAAGTAGCTCGACTACAAGCGACATATATTGAAGCTCTAGGCATTCTGGGTCGAGTATGAACTACAACTTTATTATATGTGGCACCCTGACTTTTATGAATAGTTATTCCCTCAACTTTCAAGAGGATGAGGCTTTTTTGATCGTGCTATCAAACCAACAGAAGGTTCCAAAAATTTAATCCACAGAATTGTTGGAAAAGAACAATGGAAATCAATTTGCATAAGTTGTCCAGCTGCCCCATTAACCAAGCCATCACACGTGTTTATGTTCACTGTAACCATATATTTGGCGGAGGTTTTTAGTGTCAATTCATAGGGCAGTCCCTGCGTTTCAGAAGTTTTGAAAAGTTTAACTCTTTCCAAAATATTATCATTTTCATTTATACCAATTCCTTTAACTGAGTATTTTGCAGTTGAAAGGAAAGCTTCTGTTGGGATTCGACTGAGCTTAAGGGCATTGAAATTATTTGTGTCTTCATTGGACCAAAATAAATGTATGGCATCATCGGGAGCTTCTTCGAAATTAAGCTAAACATACGAGCACCTACGATATTTCATCAATTATGATTAATTTTAAATTGAGTAGTCTGGAATACAATGAATTAACTGTGTCATTGCTAAGTGGCCTCAACTCTCTATTCAACTGATTAACAGGTAAAGAGAATATAGAATGAAGGGTCACTCCACCTATTCCGAATGCTGCTTTACCCGTAGGTGCGCAAAGAAGAACTTTTAAGGAACTTGGATTGGATCCAGGTGTATAATTGTAACGATGGTTAAGAGCTTGATATATTGCAGATATCAAACGACTCTTTCCTACACCTGCACCGCCGCCAATAAACTCATAAAATGGGAGATTTGTTTTTAGGTGATGCATCAAATGTGTCAAATAGGTTCTTTGCTTAGTATTTAGACTAGATGTGAAAGAATCAGATGGAATTGAAAATGGTGTTACATGGGAAGTAAGCGTGGTTGTAGTCCGATTTCGCCCATTTTCGCACTATGACATAGAAACATGAAAAGAACGTTATGCACTGAATTTGGTTGAAATCGGTTGAGCAGATCTCAAGATATGGGTTTTCACATAAAAGTGGGCTGTGCCACGCCCACTGACTAATTTTGAACGCGATTCCTATAAAGCCAATTTATACCATCTCAGAGATAAAATTTAATGTCTCTGGCGTGTTTAGTGCTGGATTTATCGCGCTTTTAGTAGTTTTTAACAGTACCGTTATATGGGGAGTGGGCGGAGTTGGCACCCGATTTCAACTATTTTCACACCGTCAATTGAAGTGCTAAACACATTTGCTTATAGTGAATTTTGTTATTATAGAATTAGCTGTTTAGGAGATATGCACATTAAACCTATTAGAGGCGGGACCACGCCCACTTTTAACAAAAAGTTTTAACTGCAGATGCCTCTCGCTAATGTAATCCTGTGTACCAAATAACAGTCTTGTATCTTATTGCGGAGCTTAGTTATGGCAAGTTATTTGTTTTTGATTAATGGCGTTTTGTGGGCGTGGCAGTGGTCCGATTACGCCCATCTGCAATACCAACCGTCTCACGGTACCAGGAAACATGTCTACCAAGTTTCATAAAGATATCTCAATTTTTACTCAAGTTACAGCTTGCACAGACGGACAGACAGTCACCCGGATTTCAACTCGTCTCTTCATCCTGATCATTTATATATATATAACCCTATATCTAACTCGATTAGTTTTAGGTGATACAAACAACTGTTAGGTGAACAAAACTAGTATACTCTGTAGCAACAGGTTGCGAGAGTATAAAAAAGTAAGGAAGGGCAAATACCGATATTTTCGGTAAAAAGTCAGCTATAGGCACTGGGGTCAACCTATTCAGTACCTAGGGGCTTGAACAGTTTTGATTCGATTTAGACAATTTTTGGTCACAAAGTGGCATACTTTAAACGTATTATTCACGCAAAGTTTTTTCCCGATGCAGTCATTGTTGCTTGATTTGCATACTGGAAAGTGAAAACATCAGGTGGAATTTAAAATGCTGTTATATGGGAAATAAGCGTGGTTGTAATCCAATTTCACCCATTTTCGTACTATAATATATAAATATGAGAAGAATATTATGTACCGAGTTTGGTTGAAATCGGTTAAGCAGATCCCAAGATATGGGTTTTCACCTAAATGTGGGCGGTGCCATGCCGCTTGTCTAATTTCGATCGCGGCTCCTATAAAATCAGCTCTGGCGTGTTTAGTGCTTGATTTATCGCGCTTTTAGTAATTTTTAACAGTATCGTTATATGGGGAGTGGGCGGGGTTGCCACCCGATTTCACCCATTTTCACACCGTAGGTAGAAAAGACATTTCCTTCCAGTAAATTTTGTTATTATAGCTTTAGTAGTTTAGGAGATATGCACATTAAACCTATTAGGGGCGGCACCACGCCCACTTTTAACCGCGGATGCCCCTTCCTAATGCGATTCTGTGTGCCAAATACCAGCCTTGTATCTATGGAGCTTAGTTATGGCAATTTATTTGTTTTGGATTAATGGCGTTTTGTGGGCGTGACAGTGGTCCGATTACGCCCATCTGCAATACCAACCGTCTCACGGTACCAAGAAACATGTCAACCAAGTTTTATAAAGATATCTCAATTTTGACTCAAGTTACAGCTTGCACGGACGGACAGATGGACGGACGGACAGACAGTCACCCGAATTTCAACTCATCTCTTCATCCTGATCATTTATATATATATAACCCTATATCTAACTCAATTAGTTTTAGGTGATACAAACAATCGTTAGGTGAACAAAACTATTATACTCTGTAGCAACATGTTGCGAGAGTATAAAAACCAAATATTTAAGTATTTAAACACTTACAATATTTTCCGCCAATACCCCTTACGCTTAATTAAGCAGTAAGCAGGATTGCGTAATATTATATATGTGAGCAAAAGTAAAGTCAAACTTAAAGCATAAAAGGCAAAATAAATATACATACATATATACAATAATCGAAGTTAAACGAATACAAGTAAGGAAAGGCTAAGTTCGGATGTAACCGAACATTTTATACTCTCGCAAAGTTAAATGGTATATTCGTTTGAGACTTCTTTATATATTTTAATAATTAGAAGTAGGAACTGTTGCCTTTGTTATTTACTTTTCACTTACAGTGAAAATAATTAGAGCAATTTGTAAACTAAATTTACTCAAATTATGAGAAATCGTTCTTGTGCTTTTTGTATACGCATATAATTGATTTTATATAGAATGCATTACAACTGTATTGAGAAGTATGAAAAGAAATCGTTTTTGGACAATGAATAACATTTTTTATTTATTATATCAATATTATTATATATGTTTAGCTAAAAAATAATAAATACTAACAACTTTAAAAATGATATAATATTATTATATTAATTTGTGTATAATATTTACAATATTAAACATAACTTTTGTAGAGATTCTTATACATATATCCAAATTATATTTCTTTTTTCCTTATACTATTAAATTTCTATCATATATTTATTCAATAATGTCATATATAATAACAAATTATATATATAATTTAAATTTTCTTAATTAGATTATTTACATATTTTTCTTAAAATTGTCTTAAAAACTACTGTCAAAATTCCTATACCATTCCAATTCGATTATATTTGGAAAAAAAAAATGAAGAACTATTGCACTAAGTCTGAAAACTTAAGTTCGAAATAGAGACACAAATACTGTCATGATAGATGTGTACTGTCTCAAAAGTAATTGCATTTACACGGGAAGGATCCATGTTTGAAAATGCCCAATCAATTTGTGTACCGGCAGGTGTAGTTGAATATTCTGCACCAAGCAGGGAACTAAAGTTTTTTTCTTGGAGCAAATTTCTTATTGCAGTCCCTGTAGACATTAAACAAATGTTAAAATCTCCAACGATTAGCACATTTTGGTTGCCTAACTCAGAAGTAAGGACTTCCTGAGTTTCTACAATTAATTGTCTGACAGAGAAAGCTGAATTTCTATATAGAACCAGAATATTAATATTGAAACATTTAAACAGAACCGCTTCTAAAACTTTGCGGCCTGAATAAATTTTCTTTACAACCTTTGATTCTATAGAGCAAGCAATACTATACTTTGCATATATTATAATGCCCTGTTTATTTCTGTTGGTTGTTTCCGTGCCATCTATCCTCAGCTCGTTAATTGGAGTAAGTCCTGGTATATCAAAACTTTCGCTAGGATAACTCCAAGTTTCTACAAAACATAAAATATCTGAAGATAGCATCAAACAGTCGCTTTTTATATCATTAATGTGAGCGTGAAGACTTTGAACATTATGGAATGAAATTTGATGTCCTGATGTTCGGGAAATCATAAAATTGAAACTTGTTGTCAAAGCTTTATTTGTGTTCAATTACCTCAGTTCCCTAAATACGGGATCCGATTCAGAAAATTTGTTAGGAGGAATCAAATTTCCTATGATGAATAGACCTTCTGCAGAAGTAGCTCGACTACAAGCGACATATATTGAAGCTCTAGGCATTCTGGGTCGAGTATGAACTACAACTTTATTATATGTGGCACCCTGACTTTTATGAATAGTTATTCCCTCAACTTTCAAGAGGATGAGGCTTTTTTGATCGTGCTATCAAACCAACAGAAGGTTCCAAAAATTTAATCCACAGAATTGTTGGAAAAGAACAATGGAAATCAATTTGCATAAGTTGTCCAGCTGCCCCATTAACCAAGCCATCACACGTGTTTATGTTCACTGTAACCATATATTTGGCGGAGGTTTTTAGTGTCAATTCATAGGGCAGTCCCTGCGTTTCAGAAGTTTTGAAAAGTTTAACTCTTTCCAAAATATTATCATTTTCATTTATACCAATTCCTTTAACTGAGTATTTTGCAGTTGAAAGGAAAGCTTCTGTTGGGATTCGACTGAGCTTAAGGGCATTGAAATTATTTGTGTCTTCATTGGACCAAAATAAATGTATGGCATCATCGGGAGCTTCTTCGAAATTAAGCTAAACATACGAGCACCTACCATCGATATTTCATCAATTATGATTAATTTTAAATTGAGTAGTCTGGAATACAATGAATTAACTGTGTCATTGCTAAGTGGCCTCAACTCTCTATTCAACTGATTAACAGGTAAAGAGAATATAGAATGAAGGGTCACTCCACCTATTCCGAATGCTGCTTTACCCGTAGGTGCGCAAAGAAGAACTTTTAAGGAACTTGGATTGGATCCAGGTGTATAATTGTAACGATGGTTAAGAGCTTGATATATTGCAGATATCAAACGACTCTTTCCTACACCTGCACCGCCGCCAATAAACTCATAAAATGGGAGATTTGTTTTTAGGTGATGCATCAAATGTGTCAAATAGGTTCTTTGCTTAGTATTTAGACTAGATGTGAAAGAATCAGATGGAATTGAAAATGGTGTTACATGGGAAGTAAGCGTGGTTGTAGTCCGATTTCGCCCATTTTCGCACTATGACATAGAAACATTAAAAGAACGTTATGCACTGAATTTGGTTGAAATCGGTTGAGCAGATCTCAAGATATGGGTTTTCACATAAAAGTGGGCTGTGCCACGCCCACTGACTAATTTTGAACGCGATTCCTATAAAGCCAATTTATACCATCTCAGAGATAAAATTTAATGTCTCTGGCGTGTTTAGTGCTGGATTTATCGCGCTTTTAGTAGTTTTTAACAGTACCGTTATATGGGGAGTGGGCGGAGTTGCCACCCGATTTCAACTATTTTCACACCGTCAATAGAAGTGCTAAAAACATTTGCTTATAGTGAATTTTGTTATTATAGAATTAGCGGTTTAGGAGATATGCACATTAAACCTATTAGAGGCGGGACCACGCCCACTTTTAACAAAAAGTTTTAACTGCAGATGCCTCTCGCTAATGTAATCCTGTGTACCAAATAGCAGTCTTGTATCTTATTGCGGAGCTTAGTTATGGCAAGTTATTTGTTTTTGATTAATGGCGTTTTGTGGGCGTGGCAGTGGTCCGATTACGCCCATCTGCAATACCAACCGTCTCACGGTACCAGGAAACATGTCTACCAAGTTTCATAAAGATATCTCAATTTTTACTCAAGTTACAGCTTGCACAGACGGACAGACGGACGGACGGACGGACAGACAGTCCCCCGGATTTCAACTCGTCTCTTCATCCTGATCATTTATATATATATAACCCTATATCTAACTCGATTAGTTTTAGGTGATACAAACAACCGTTAGGTGAACAAAACTAGTATACTCTGTAGCAACAGGTTGCGAGAGTATAAAAAAGTAAGGAAGGGCAAATACCGATATTTTCGGTAAAAAGTCAGCTATAGGCACTGGGGTCAACCTATTCAGTACCTAGGGGCTTGAACAGTTTTGATTCGATTTAGACAATTTTTGGTCACAAAGTGGCATACTTTAAACGTATTATTCACGCAAAGTTTTTTCCCGATACAGTCATTGTTGCTTGATTTGCATACTGGAAAGTGAAAACATCAGGTGGAATTTAAAATGCTGTTATATGGGAAATAAGCGTGGTTGTAATCCAATTTCACCCATTTTCGTACTATAATATATAAATATGAGAAGAATATTATGTACCGAGTTTGGTTGAAATCGGTTAAGCAGATCCCAAGATATGGGTTTTCACCTAAATGTGGGCGGTGCCATGCCGCTTGTCTAATTTCGATCGCGGCTCCTATAAAATCAGCTCTGGCGTGTTTAGTGCTTGATTTATCGCGCTTTTAGTAGTTTTTAACAGTATCGTTATATGGGGAGTGGGCGGGGTTGCCACCCGTTTTCACCCATTTTCACACCGTAGGTAGAAAAGACATTTCCTTCCAGTAAATTTTGTTATTATAGCTTTAGTAGTTCAGGAGATATGCACATTAAACCTATTAGGGGCGGCACCACGCCCACTTTTAACCGCGGATGCCCCTTCCTAATGCGATTCTGTGTGCCAAATACCAGCCTTGTATCTATGGAGCTTAGTTATGGCAATTTATTTGTTTTGGATTAATGGCGTTTTGTGGGCGTGACAGTGGTCCGATTACGCCCATCTGCAATACCAACCGTCTCACGGTACCAAGAAACATGTCAACCAAGTTTTATAAAGATATCTCAATTTTGACTCAAGTTACAGCTTGCACGGACGGACAGATGGACGGACGGACAGACAGTCACCCGAATTTCAACTCATCTCTTCATCCTGATCATTTATATATATATAACCCTATATCTAACTCAATTAGTTTTAGGTGATACAAACAATCGTTAGGTGAACAAAACTATTATACTCTGTAGCAACATGTTGCGAGAGTATAAAAACCAAATATTTAAGTATTTAAACACTTACAATATTTTCCGCCAATACCCCTTACGTTTAATTAAGCAGTACGCAGGATTGCGTAATATTATATATGTGAGCAAAAGTAAAGTAAAACTTAAAGCATAAAAGGCAAAATAAATATACATACATATATACAATAATCGAAGTTAAACGAATACAAGTAAGGAAAGGCTAAGTTCGGATGTAACCGAACATTTTATACTCTCGCAAAGTTAAATGGTATATTCGTTTGAGACTTCTTTATATATTTTAATAATTAGAAGTAGGAACTGTTGCCTTTGTTATTTACTTTTCACTTACAGTGAAAATAATTAGAGCAATTTGTAAACTAAATTTACTCAAATTATGAGAAATCGTTCTTGTGCTTTTTGTATACGCATATAATTGATTTTATATAGAATGCATTACAACTGTATTGAGAAGTATGAAAAGAAATCGTTTTTGGACAATGAATAACATTTTTTATTTATTATATCAATATTATTATATATGTTTAGCTAAAAAATAATAAATACTAACAACTTTAAAAATGATATAATATTATTATATTAATTTGTGTATAATATTTACAATATTAAACATAACTTTTTGTAGAGATTCTTATACATATATCCAAATTATATTTCTTTTTTCCTTATACTATTAAATTTCTATCATATATTTATACAATAATGTCATATATAATAACAAATTATATATATAATTTAAATTTTCTTAATTAGATTATTTACATATTTTTCTTAAAATTGTCTTAAAAACTACTGTCAAAACTCCTATACCATTCCAATTCGATTATATTTGGAAAAAAAAAATGAAGAACTATTGCACTAAGTCTGAAAACTTAAGTTCGAAATAGAGACACAAATACTGTCATGATAGATGTGTACTGTCTCAAAAGTAATTGCATTTACACGGGAAGGATCCATGTTTGAAAATGCCCAATCAATTTGTGTACCGGCAGGTGTAGTTGAATATTCTGCACCAAGCAGGGAACTAAAGTTTTTTTCTTGGAGCAAATTTCTTATTGCAGTCCCTGTAGACATTAAACAAATGTTAAAATCTCCAACGATTAGCACATTTCGATTGCCTAACTCAGAAGTAAGGACTTCCTGAGGTTCTACAATTAATTGTCTGACAGAGAAAGCTGAATTTCTATATAGAACCAGAATATTAATATTGAAACATTTAAACAGAACCGCTTCTAAAACTTTGCGGCCTGAATAAATTTTCTTTACAACCTTTGATTCTATAGAGCAATACTATACTTTGCATATATTATAATGCCCTGTTTATTTCTGTTGGTTGTTTCCGTGCCATCTATCCTCAGCTCGTTAATTGGAGTAAGTCCTGGTATATCAAAACTTTCGCTAGGATAACTCCAAGTTTCTACAAAACATAAAATATCTGAAGATAGCATCAAACAGTCGCTTTTTATATCATTAATGTGAGCGTGAAGACTTTGAACATTATGGAATGAAATTTGATGTCCTGATGTTCGGGAAATCATAAAATTGAAACTTGTTGTCAAAGCTTTATTTGTGTTCAATTACCTCAGTTCCCTAAATACGGGATCCGATTCAGAAAATTTGTTAGGAGGAATAAAATTTCCTATGATGAATAGACCTTCTGCAGAAGTAGCTCGACTACAAGCGACATATATTGAAGCTCTAGGCATTCTGGGTCGAGTATGAACTACAACTTTATTATATGTGGCACCCTGACTTTTATGAATAGTTATTCCCTCAACTTTCAAGAGGATGAGGCTTTTTTGATCGTGCTATCAAACCAACAGAAGGTTCCAAAAATTTAATCCACAGAATTGTTGGAAAAGAACAATGGAAATCAATTTGCATAAGTTGTCCAGCTGCCCCATTAACCAAGCCATCACACGTGTTTATGTTCACTGTAACCATATATTTGGCGGAGGTTTTTAGTGTCAATTCATAGGGCAGTCCCTGCGTTTCAGAAGTTTTGAAAAGTTTAACTCTTTCCAAAATATTATCATTTTCATTTATACCAATTCCTTTAACTGAGTATTTTGCAGTTGAAAGGAAAGCTTCTGTTGGGATTCGACTGAGCTTAAGGGCATTGAAATTATTTGTGTCTTCATTGGACCAAAATAAATGTATGGCATCATCGGGAGCTTCTTCGAAATTAAGCTAAACATACGAGCACCTACCATCGATATTTCATCAATTATGATTAATTTTAAATTGAGTAGTCTGGAATACAATGAATTAACTGTGTCATTGCTAAGTGGCCTCAACTCTCTATTCAACTGATTAACAGGTAAAGAGAATATAGAATGAAGGGTCACTCCACCTATTCCGAATGCTGCTTTACCCGTAGGTGCGCAAAGAAGAACTTTTAAGGAACTTGGATTGGATCCAGGTGTATAATTGTAACGATGGTTAAGAGCTTGATATATTGCAGATATCAAACGACTCTTTCCTACACCTGCACCGCCGCCAATAAACTCATAAAATGGGAGATTTGTTTTTAGGTGATGCATCAAATGTGTCAAATAGGTTCTTTGCTTAGTATTTAGACTAGATGTGAAAGAATCAGATGGAATTGAAAATGGTGTTACATGGGAAGTAAGCGTGGTTGTAGTCCGATTTCGCCCATTTTCGCACTATGACATAGAAACATGAAAAGAACGTTATGCACTGAATTTGGTTGAAATCGGTTGAGCAGATCTCAAGATATGGGTTTTCACATAAAAGTGGGCTGTGCCACGCCCACTGACTAATTTTGAACGCGATTCCTATAAAGCCAATTTATACCATCTCAGAGATAAAATTTAATGTCTCTGGCGTGTTTAGTGCTGGATTTATCGCGCTTTTAGTAGTTTTTAACAGTACCGTTATATGGGGAGTGGGCGGAGTTGCCACCCGATTTCAACTATTTTCACACCGTCAATAGAAGTGCTAAAAACATTTGCTTATAGTGAATTTTGTTATTATAGAATTAGCGGTTTAGGAGATATGCACATTAAACCTATTAGAGGCGGGACCACGCCCACTTTTAACAAAAAGTTTTAACTGCAGATGCCTCTCGCTAATGTAATCCTGTGTACCAAATAGCAGTCTTGTATCTTATTGCGGAGCTTAGTTATGGCAAGTTATTTGTTTTTGATTAATGGCGTTTTGTGGGCGTGGCAGTGGTCCGATTACGCCCATCTGCAATACCAACCGTCTCACGGTACCAGGAAACATGTCTACCAAGTTTCATAAAGATATCTCAATTTTTACTCAAGTTACAGCTTGCACAGACGGACAGACGGACGGACGGACGGACAGACAGTCCCCCGGATTTCAACTCGTCTCTTCATCCTGATCATTTATATATATATAACCCTATATCTAACTCGATTAGTTTTAGGTGATACAAACAACCGTTAGGTGAACAAAACTAGTATACTCTGTAGCAACAGGTTGCGAGAGTATAAAAAAGTAAGGAAGGGCAAATACCGATATTTTCGGTAAAAAGTCAGCTATAGGCACTGGGGTCAACCTATTCAGTACCTAGGGGCTTGAACAGTTTTGATTCGATTTAGACAATTTTTGGTCACAAAGTGGCATACTTTAAACGTATTATTCACGCAAAGTTTTTTCCCGATACAGTCATTGTTGCTTGATTTGCATACTGGAAAGTGAAAACATCAGGTGGAATTTAAAATGCTGTTATATGGGAAATAAGCGTGGTTGTAATCCAATTTCACCCATTTTCGTACTATAATATATAAATATGAGAAGAATATTATGTACCGAGTTTGGTTGAAATCGGTTAAGCAGATCCCAAGATATGGGTTTTCACCTAAATGTGGGCGGTGCCATGCCGCTTGTCTAATTTCGATCGCGGCTCCTATAAAATCAGCTCTGGCGTGTTTAGTGCTTGATTTATCGCGCTTTTAGTAGTTTTTAACAGTATCGTTATATGGGGAGTGGGCGGGGTTGCCACCCGTTTTCACCCATTTTCACACCGTAGGTAGAAAAGACATTTCCTTCCAGTAAATTTTGTTATTATAGCTTTAGTAGTTCAGGAGATATGCACATTAAACCTATTAGGGGCGGCACCACGCCCACTTTTAACCGCGGATGCCCCTTCCTAATGCGATTCTGTGTGCCAAATACCAGCCTTGTATCTATGGAGCTTAGTTATGGCAATTTATTTGTTTTGGATTAATGGCGTTTTGTGGGCGTGACAGTGGTCCGATTACGCCCATCTGCAATACCAACCGTCTCACGGTACCAAGAAACATGTCAACCAAGTTTTATAAAGATATCTCAATTTTGACTCAAGTTACAGCTTGCACGGACGGACAGATGGACGGACGGACAGACAGTCACCCGAATTTCAACTCATCTCTTCATCCTGATCATTTATATATATATAACCCTATATCTAACTCAATTAGTTTTAGGTGATACAAACAATCGTTAGGTGAACAAAACTATTATACTCTGTAGCAACATGTTGCGAGAGTATAAAAACCAAATATTTAAGTATTTAAACACTTACAATATTTTCCGCCAATACCCCTTACGTTTAATTAAGCAGTACGCAGGATTGCGTAATATTATATATGTGAGCAAAAGTAAAGTAAAACTTAAAGCATAAAAGGCAAAATAAATATACATACATATATACAATAATCGAAGTTAAACGAATACAAGTAAGGAAAGGCTAAGTTCGGATGTAACCGAACATTTTATACTCTCGCAAAGTTAAATGGTATATTCGTTTGAGACTTCTTTATATATTTTAATAATTAGAAGTAGGAACTGTTGCCTTTGTTATTTACTTTTCACTTACAGTGAAAATAATTAGAGCAATTTGTAAACTAAATTTACTCAAATTATGAGAAATCGTTCTTGTGCTTTTTGTATACGCATATAATTGATTTTATATAGAATGCATTACAACTGTATT
Source organism: Bactrocera oleae (assembly GCF_042242935.1). Classification (NCBI taxonomy): domain Eukaryota; kingdom Metazoa; phylum Arthropoda; class Insecta; order Diptera; family Tephritidae; genus Bactrocera; species Bactrocera oleae. The sequence continues at coordinate 32,712,752 of NC_091537.1, forward strand.
GAGAAGTATGAAAAGAAATCGTTTTTGGACAATGAATAACATTTTTTATTTATTATATCAATATTATTATATATGTTTAGCTAAAAAATAATAAATACTAACAACTTTAAAAATGATATAATATTATTATATTAATTTGTGTATAATATTTACAATATTAAACATAACTTTTTGTAGAGATTCTTATACATATATCCAAATTATATTTCTTTTTTCCTTATACTATTAAATTTCTATCATATATTTATACAATAATGTCATATATAATAACAAATTATATATATAATTTAAATTTTCTTAATTAGATTATTTACATATTTTTCTTAAAATTGTCTTAAAAACTACTGTCAAAACTCCTATACCATTCCAATTCGATTATATTTGGAAAAAAAAAATGAAGAACTATTGCACTAAGTCTGAAAACTTAAGTTCGAAATAGAGACACAAATACTGTCATGATAGATGTGTACTGTCTCAAAAGTAATTGCATTTACACGGGAAGGATCCATGTTTGAAAATGCCCAATCAATTTGTGTACCGGCAGGTGTAGTTGAATATTCTGCACCAAGCAGGGAACTAAAGTTTTTTTCTTGGAGCAAATTTCTTATTGCAGTCCCTGTAGACATTAAACAAATGTTAAAATCTCCAACGATTAGCACATTTCGATTGCCTAACTCAGAAGTAAGGACTTCCTGAGGTTCTACAATTAATTGTCTGACAGAGAAAGCTGAATTTCTATATAGAACCAGAATATTAATATTGAAACATTTAAACAGAACCGCTTCTAAAACTTTGCGGCCTGAATAAATTTTCTTTACAACCTTTGATTCTATAGAGCAATACTATACTTTGCATATATTATAATGCCCTGTTTATTTCTGTTGGTTGTTTCCGTGCCATCTATCCTCAGCTCGTTAATTGGAGTAAGTCCTGGTATATCAAAACTTTCGCTAGGATAACTCCAAGTTTCTACAAAACATAAAATATCTGAAGATAGCATCAAACAGTCGCTTTTTATATCATTAATGTGAGCGTGAAGACTTTGAACATTATGGAATGAAATTTGATGTCCTGATGTTCGGGAAATCATAAAATTGAAACTTGTTGTCAAAGCTTTATTTGTGTTCAATTACCTCAGTTCCCTAAATACGGGATCCGATTCAGAAAATTTGTTAGGAGGAATAAAATTTCCTATGATGAATAGACCTTCTGCAGAAGTAGCTCGACTACAAGCGACATATATTGAAGCTCTAGGCATTCTGGGTCGAGTATGAACTACAACTTTATTATATGTGGCACCCTGACTTTTATGAATAGTTATTCCCTCAACTTTCAAGAGGATGAGGCTTTTTTGATCGTGCTATCAAACCAACAGAAGGTTCCAAAAATTTAATCCACAGAATTGTTGGAAAAGAACAATGGAAATCAATTTGCATAAGTTGTCCAGCTGCCCCATTAACCAAGCCATCACACGTGTTTATGTTCACTGTAACCATATATTTGGCGGAGGTTTTTAGTGTCAATTCATAGGGCAGTCCCTGCGTTTCAGAAGTTTTGAAAAGTTTAACTCTTTCCAAAATATTATCATTTTCATTTATACCAATTCCTTTAACTGAGTATTTTGCAGTTGAAAGGAAAGCTTCTGTTGGGATTCGACTGAGCTTAAGGGCATTGAAATTATTTGTGTCTTCATTGGACCAAAATAAATGTATGGCATCATCGGGAGCTTCTTCGAAATTAAGCTAAACATACGAGCACCTACGATATTTCATCAATTATGATTAATTTTAAATTGAGTAGTCTGGAATACAATGAATTAACTGTGTCATTGCTAAGTGGCCTCAACTCTCTATTCAACTGATTAACAGGTAAAGAGAATATAGAATGAAGGGTCACTCCACCTATTCCGAATGCTGCTTTACCCGTAGGTGCGCAAAGAAGAACTTTTAAGGAACTTGGATTGGATCCAGGTGTATAATTGTAACGATGGTTAAGAGCTTGATATATTGCAGATATCAAACGACTCTTTCCTACACCTGCACCGCCGCCAATAAACTCATAAAATGGGAGATTTGTTTTTAGGTGATGCATCAAATGTGTCAAATAGGTTCTTTGCTTAGTATTTAGACTAGATGTGAAAGAATCAGATGGAATTGAAAATGGTGTTACATGGGAAGTAAGCGTGGTTGTAGTCCGATTTCGCCCATTTTCGCACTATGACATAGAAACATGAAAAGAACGTTATGCACTGAATTTGGTTGAAATCGGTTGAGCAGATCTCAAGATATGGGTTTTCACATAAAAGTGGGCTGTGCCACGCCCACTGACTAATTTTGAACGCGATTCCTATAAAGCCAATTTATACCATCTCAGAGATAAAATTTAATGTCTCTGGCGTGTTTAGTGCTGGATTTATCGCGCTTTTAGTAGTTTTTAACAGTACCGTTATATGGGGAGTGGGCGGAGTTGGCACCCGATTTCAACTATTTTCACACCGTCAATTGAAGTGCTAAACACATTTGCTTATAGTGAATTTTGTTATTATAGAATTAGCTGTTTAGGAGATATGCACATTAAACCTATTAGAGGCGGGACCACGCCCACTTTTAACAAAAAGTTTTAACTGCAGATGCCTCTCGCTAATGTAATCCTGTGTACCAAATAACAGTCTTGTATCTTATTGCGGAGCTTAGTTATGGCAAGTTATTTGTTTTTGATTAATGGCGTTTTGTGGGCGTGGCAGTGGTCCGATTACGCCCATCTGCAATACCAACCGTCTCACGGTACCAGGAAACATGTCTACCAAGTTTCATAAAGATATCTCAATTTTTACTCAAGTTACAGCTTGCACAGACGGACAGACAGTCACCCGGATTTCAACTCGTCTCTTCATCCTGATCATTTATATATATATAACCCTATATCTAACTCGATTAGTTTTAGGTGATACAAACAACTGTTAGGTGAACAAAACTAGTATACTCTGTAGCAACAGGTTGCGAGAGTATAAAAAAGTAAGGAAGGGCAAATACCGATATTTTCGGTAAAAAGTCAGCTATAGGCACTGGGGTCAACCTATTCAGTACCTAGGGGCTTGAACAGTTTTGATTCGATTTAGACAATTTTTGGTCACAAAGTGGCATACTTTAAACGTATTATTCACGCAAAGTTTTTTCCCGATGCAGTCATTGTTGCTTGATTTGCATACTGGAAAGTGAAAACATCAGGTGGAATTTAAAATGCTGTTATATGGGAAATAAGCGTGGTTGTAATCCAATTTCACCCATTTTCGTACTATAATATATAAATATGAGAAGAATATTATGTACCGAGTTTGGTTGAAATCGGTTAAGCAGATCCCAAGATATGGGTTTTCACCTAAATGTGGGCGGTGCCATGCCGCTTGTCTAATTTCGATCGCGGCTCCTATAAAATCAGCTCTGGCGTGTTTAGTGCTTGATTTATCGCGCTTTTAGTAATTTTTAACAGTATCGTTATATGGGGAGTGGGCGGGGTTGCCACCCGATTTCACCCATTTTCACACCGTAGGTAGAAAAGACATTTCCTTCCAGTAAATTTTGTTATTATAGCTTTAGTAGTTTAGGAGATATGCACATTAAACCTATTAGGGGCGGCACCACGCCCACTTTTAACCGCGGATGCCCCTTCCTAATGCGATTCTGTGTGCCAAATACCAGCCTTGTATCTATGGAGCTTAGTTATGGCAATTTATTTGTTTTGGATTAATGGCGTTTTGTGGGCGTGACAGTGGTCCGATTACGCCCATCTGCAATACCAACCGTCTCACGGTACCAAGAAACATGTCAACCAAGTTTTATAAAGATATCTCAATTTTGACTCAAGTTACAGCTTGCACGGACGGACAGATGGACGGACGGACAGACAGTCACCCGAATTTCAACTCATCTCTTCATCCTGATCATTTATATATATATAACCCTATATCTAACTCAATTAGTTTTAGGTGATACAAACAATCGTTAGGTGAACAAAACTATTATACTCTGTAGCAACATGTTGCGAGAGTATAAAAACCAAATATTTAAGTATTTAAACACTTACAATATTTTCCGCCAATACCCCTTACGCTTAATTAAGCAGTAAGCAGGATTGCGTAATATTATATATGTGAGCAAAAGTAAAGTCAAACTTAAAGCATAAAAGGCAAAATAAATATACATACATATATACAATAATCGAAGTTAAACGAATACAAGTAAGGAAAGGCTAAGTTCGGATGTAACCGAACATTTTATACTCTCGCAAAGTTAAATGGTATATTCGTTTGAGACTTCTTTATATATTTTAATAATTAGAAGTAGGAACTGTTGCCTTTGTTATTTACTTTTCACTTACAGTGAAAATAATTAGAGCAATTTGTAAACTAAATTTACTCAAATTATGAGAAATCGTTCTTGTGCTTTTTGTATACGCATATAATTGATTTTATATAGAATGCATTACAACTGTATTGAGAAGTATGAAAAGAAATCGTTTTTGGACAATGAATAACATTTTTTATTTATTATATCAATATTATTATATATGTTTAGCTAAAAAATAATAAATACTAACAACTTTAAAAATGATATAATATTATTATATTAATTTGTGTATAATATTTACAATATTAAACATAACTTTTGTAGAGATTCTTATACATATATCCAAATTATATTTCTTTTTTCCTTATACTATTAAATTTCTATCATATATTTATTCAATAATGTCATATATAATAACAAATTATATATATAATTTAAATTTTCTTAATTAGATTATTTACATATTTTTCTTAAAATTGTCTTAAAAACTACTGTCAAAATTCCTATACCATTCCAATTCGATTATATTTGGAAAAAAAAAATGAAGAACTATTGCACTAAGTCTGAAAACTTAAGTTCGAAATAGAGACACAAATACTGTCATGATAGATGTGTACTGTCTCAAAAGTAATTGCATTTACACGGGAAGGATCCATGTTTGAAAATGCCCAATCAATTTGTGTACCGGCAGGTGTAGTTGAATATTCTGCACCAAGCAGGGAACTAAAGTTTTTTTCTTGGAGCAAATTTCTTATTGCAGTCCCTGTAGACATTAAACAAATGTTAAAATCTCCAACGATTAGCACATTTTGGTTGCCTAACTCAGAAGTAAGGACTTCCTGAGTTTCTACAATTAATTGTCTGACAGAGAAAGCTGAATTTCTATATAGAACCAGAATATTAATATTGAAACATTTAAACAGAACCGCTTCTAAAACTTTGCGGCCTGAATAAATTTTCTTTACAACCTTTGATTCTATAGAGCAAGCAATACTATACTTTGCATATATTATAATGCCCTGTTTATTTCTGTTGGTTGTTTCCGTGCCATCTATCCTCAGCTCGTTAATTGGAGTAAGTCCTGGTATATCAAAACTTTCGCTAGGATAACTCCAAGTTTCTACAAAACATAAAATATCTGAAGATAGCATCAAACAGTCGCTTTTTATATCATTAATGTGAGCGTGAAGACTTTGAACATTATGGAATGAAATTTGATGTCCTGATGTTCGGGAAATCATAAAATTGAAACTTGTTGTCAAAGCTTTATTTGTGTTCAATTACCTCAGTTCCCTAAATACGGGATCCGATTCAGAAAATTTGTTAGGAGGAATCAAATTTCCTATGATGAATAGACCTTCTGCAGAAGTAGCTCGACTACAAGCGACATATATTGAAGCTCTAGGCATTCTGGGTCGAGTATGAACTACAACTTTATTATATGTGGCACCCTGACTTTTATGAATAGTTATTCCCTCAACTTTCAAGAGGATGAGGCTTTTTTGATCGTGCTATCAAACCAACAGAAGGTTCCAAAAATTTAATCCACAGAATTGTTGGAAAAGAACAATGGAAATCAATTTGCATAAGTTGTCCAGCTGCCCCATTAACCAAGCCATCACACGTGTTTATGTTCACTGTAACCATATATTTGGCGGAGGTTTTTAGTGTCAATTCATAGGGCAGTCCCTGCGTTTCAGAAGTTTTGAAAAGTTTAACTCTTTCCAAAATATTATCATTTTCATTTATACCAATTCCTTTAACTGAGTATTTTGCAGTTGAAAGGAAAGCTTCTGTTGGGATTCGACTGAGTTTAAGGGCATTGAAATTATTTGTGTCTTCATTGGACCAAAATAAATGTATGGCATCATCGGGAGCTTCTTCGAAATTAAGCTAAACATACGAGCACCTACGATATTTCATCAATTATGATTAATTTTAAATTGAGTAGTCTGGAATACAATGAATTAACTGTGTCATTGCTAAGTGGCCTCAACTCTCTATTCAACTGATTAACAGGTAAAGAGAATATAGAATGAAGGGTCACTCCACCTATTCCGAATGCTGCTTTACCCGTAGGTGCGCAAAGAAGAACTTTTAAGGAACTTGGATTGGATCCAGGTGTATAATTGTAACGATGGTTAAGAGCTTGATATATTGCAGATATCAAACGACTCTTTCCTACACCTGCACCGCCGCCAATAAACTCATAAAATGGGAGATTTGTTTTTAGGTGATGCATCAAATGTGTCAAATAGGTTCTTTGCTTAGTATTTAGACTAGATGTGAAAGAATCAGATGGAATTGAAAATGGTGTTACATGGGAAGTAAGCGTGGTTGTAGTCCGATTTCGCCCATTTTCGCACTATGACATAGAAACATGAAAAGAACGTTATGCACTGAATTTGGTTGAAATCGGTTGAGCAAATCTCAAGATATGGGTTTTCACATAAAAGTGGGCTGTGCCACGCCCACTGACTAATTTTGAACGCGATTCCTATAAAGCCAATTTATACCATCTCAGAGATAAAATTTAATGTCTCTGGCGTGTTTAGTGCTGGATTTATCGCGCTTTTAGTAGTTTTTAACAGTACCGTTATATGGGGAGTGGGCGGAGTTGCCACCCGATTTCAACTATTTTCACACCGTCAATTGAAGTGCTAAACACATTTGCTTATAGTGAATTTTGTTATTATAGAATTAGCTGTTTAGGAGATATGCACATTAAACCTATTAGAGGCGGGACCACGCCCACTTTTAACAAAAAGTTTTAACTGCAGATGCCTCTCGCTAATGTAATCCTGTGTACCAAATAACAGTCTTGTATCTTATTGCGGAGCTTAGTTATGGCAAGTTATTTGTTTTTGATTAATGGCGTTTTGTGGGCGTGGCAGTGGTCCGATTACGCCCATCTGCAATACCAACCGTCTCACGGTACCAGGAAACATGTCTACCAAGTTTCATAAAGATATCTCAATTTTTACTCAAGTTACAGCTTGCACAGACGGACAGACGGACGGACGGACGGACAGACAGTCACCCGGATTTCAACTCGTCTCTTCATCCTGATCATTTATATATATATAACCCTATATCTAACTCGATTAGTTTTAGGTGATACAAACAACTGTTAGGTGAACAAAACTAGTATACTCTGTAGCAACAGGTTGCGAGAGTATAAAAAAGTAAGGAAGGGCAAATACCGATATTTTCGGTAAAAAGTCAGCTATAGGCACTGGGGTCAACCTATTCAGTACCTAGGGGCTTGAACAGTTTTGATTCGATTTAGACAATTTTTGGTCACAAAGTGGCATACTTTAAACGTATTATTCACGCAAAGTTTTTTCCCGATGCAGTCATTGTTGCTTGATTTGCATACTGGAAAGTGAAAACATCAGGTGGAATTTAAAATGCTGTTATATGGGAAATAAGCGTGGTTGTAATCCAATTTCACCCATTTTCGTACTATAATATATAAATATGAGAAGAATATTATGTACCGAGTTTGGTTGAAATCGGTTAAGCAGATCCCAAGATATGGGTTTTCACCTAAATGTGGGCGGTGCCATGCCGCTTGTCTAATTTCGATCGCGGCTCCTATAAAATCAGCTCTGGCGTGTTTAGTGCTTGATTTATCGCGCTTTTAGTAATTTTTAACAGTATCGTTATATGGGGAGTGGGCGGGGTTGCCACCCGATTTCACCCATTTTCACACCGTAGGTAGAAAAGACATTTCCTTCCAGTAAATTTTGTTATTATAGCTTTAGTAGTTTAGGAGATATGCACATTAAACCTATTAGGGGCGGCACCACGCCCACTTTTAACCGCGGATGCCCCTTCCTAATGCGATTCTGTGTGCCAAATACCAGCCTTGTATCTATGGAGCTTAGTTATGGCAATTTATTTGTTTTGGATTAATGGCGTTTTGTGGGCGTGACAGTGGTCCGATTACGCCCATCTGCAATACCAACCGTCTCACGGTACCAAGAAACATGTCAACCAAGTTTTATAAAGATATCTCAATTTTGACTCAAGTTACAGCTTGCACGGACGGACAGATGGACGGACGGACAGACAGTCACCCGAATTTCAACTCATCTCTTCATCCTGATCATTTATATATATATAACCCTATATCTAACTCAATTAGTTTTAGGTGATACAAACAATCGTTAGGTGAACAAAACTATTATACTCTGTAGCAACATGTTGCGAGAGTATAAAAACCAAATATTTAAGTATTTAAACACTTACAATATTTTCCGCCAATACCCCTTACGCTTAATTAAGCAGTAAGCAGGATTGCGTAATATTATATATGTGAGCAAAAGTAAAGTCAAACTTAAAGCATAAAAGGCAAAATAAATATACATACATATATACAATAATCGAAGTTAAACGAATACAAGTAAGGAAAGGCTAAGTTCGGATGTAACCGAACATTTTATACTCTCGCAAAGTTAAATGGTATATTCGTTTGAGACTTCTTTATATATTTTAATAATTAGAAGTAGGAACTGTTGCCTTTGTTATTTACTTTTCACTTACAGTGAAAATAATTAGAGCAATTTGTAAACTAAATTTACTCAAATTATGAGAAATCGTTCTTGTGCTTTTTGTATACGCATATAATTGATTTTATATAGAATGCATTACAACTGTATTGAGAAGTATGAAAAGAAATCGTTTTTGGACAATGAATAACATTTTTTATTTATTATATCAATATTATTATATATGTTTAGCTAAAAAATAATAAATACTAACAACTTTAAAAATGATATAATATTATTATATTAATTTGTGTATAATATTTACAATATTAAACATAACTTTTTGTAGAGATTCTTATACATATATCCAAATTATATTTCTTTTTTCCTTATACTATTAAATTTCTATCATATATTTATTCAATAATGTCATATATAATAACAAATTATATATATAATTTAAATTTTCTTAATTAGATTATTTACATATTTTTCTTAAAATTGTCTTAAAAACTACTGTCAAAATTCCTATACCATTCCAATTCGATTATATTTGGAAAAAAAAAATGAAGAACTATTGCACTAAGTCTGAAAACTTAAGTTCGAAATAGAGACACAAATACTGTCATGATAGATGTGTACTGTCTCAAAAGTAATTGCATTTACACGGGAAGGATCCATGTTTGAAAATGCCCAATCAATTTGTGTACCGGCAGGTGTAGTTGAATATTCTGCACCAAGCAGGGAACTAAAGTTTTTTTCTTGGAGCAAATTTCTTATTGCAGTCCCTGTAGACATTAAACAAATGTTAAAATCTCCAACGATTAGCACATTTTGGTTGCCTAACTCAGAAGTAAGGACTTCCTGAGTTTCTACAATTAATTGTCTGACAGAGAAAGCTGAATTTCTATATAGAACCAGAATATTAATATTGAAACATTTAAACAGAACCGCTTCTAAAACTTTGCGGCCTGAATAAATTTTCTTTACAACCTTTGATTCTATAGAGCAAGCAATACTATACTTTGCATATATTATAATGCCCTGTTTATTTCTGTTGGTTGTTTCCGTGCCATCTATCCTCAGCTCGTTAATTGGAGTAAGTCCTGGTATATCAAAACTTTCGCTAGGATAACTCCAAGTTTCTACAAAACATAAAATATCTGAAGATAGCATCAAACAGTCGCTTTTTATATCATTAATGTGAGCGTGAAGACTTTGAACATTATGGAATGAAATTTGATGTCCTGATGTTCGGGAAATCATAAAATTGAAACTTGTTGTCAAAGCTTTATTTGTGTTCAATTACCTCAGTTCCCTAAATACGGGATCCGATTCAGAAAATTTGTTAGGAGGAATAAAATTTCCTATGATGAATAGACCTTCTGCAGAAGTAGCTCGACTACAAGCGACATATATTGAAGCTCTAGGCATTCTGGGTCGAGTATGAACTACAACTTTATTATATGTGGCACCCTGACTTTTATGAATAGTTATTCCCTCAACTTTCAAGAGGATGAGGCTTTTTTGATCGTGCTATCAAACCAACAGAAGGTTCCAAAAATTTAATCCACAGAATTGTTGGAAAAGAACAATGGAAATCAATTTGCATAAGTTGTCCAGCTGCCCCATTAACCAAGCCATCACACGTGTTTATGTTCACTGTAACCATATATTTGGCGGAGGTTTTTAGTGTCAATTCATAGGGCAGTCCCTGCGTTTCAGAAGTTTTGAAAAGTTTAACTCTTTCCAAAATATTATCATTTTCATTTATACCAATTCCTTTAACTGAGTATTTTGCAGTTGAAAGGAAAGCTTCTGTTGGGATTCGACTGAGCTTAAGGGCATTGAAATTATTTGTGTCTTCATTGGACCAAAATAAATGTATGGCATCATCGGGAGCTTCTTCGAAATTAAGCTAAACATACGAGCACCTACCATCGATATTTCATCAATTATGATTAATTTTAAATTGAGTAGTCTGGAATACATTGAATTAACTGTGTCATTGCTAAGTGGCCTCAACTCTCTATTCAACTGATTAACAGGTAAAGAGAATATAGAATGAAGGGTCATTCCACCTATTCCGAATGCTGCTTTACCCGTAGGTGCGCAAAGAAGAACTTTTAAGGAACTTGGATTGGATCCAGGTGTATAATTGTAACGATGGTTAAGAGCTTGATATATTGCAGATATCAAACGACTCTTTCCTACACCTGCACCGCCGCCAATAAACTCATAAAATGGGAGATTTGCTTTTAGGTGAGTATTTTGCAGTTGAAAGGAAAGCTTCTGTTGGGATTCGACTGAGCTTAAGGGCATTGAAATTATTTGTGTCTTCATTGGACCAAAATAAATGTATGGCATCATCGGGAGCTTCTTCGAAATTAAGCTAAACATACGAGCACCTACCATCGATATTTCATCAATTATGATTAATTTTAAATTGAGTAGTCTGGAATACAATGAATTAACTGTGTCATTGCTAAGTGGCCTCAACTCTCTATTCAACTGATTAACAGGTAAAGAGAATATAGAATGAAGGGTCATTCCACCTATTCCGAATGCTGCTTTACCCGTAGGTGCGCAAAGAAGAACTTTTAAGGAACTTGGATTGGATCCAGGTGTATAATTGTAACGATGGTTAAGAGCTTGATATATTGCAGATATCAAACGACTCTTTCCTACACCTGCACCGCCGCCAATAAACTCATAAAATGGGAGATTTGTTTTTAGGTGAATCATCAAATGTGTCAAATAGGTTCTTTGCTTAGTATTTAGACTTTGAACTAAAGAAAATAATTCCTCAACTAGAATTAAAGGGGGTAGTTTAATAAGTCTAAGATTGCAATCAGATTCGGTGCCATTATCTGTTTAATCTTCGCCATGCCAGGCCAGCAAATTTATATTTGGGCTTATTTCTGGAAGTGCCAACACTCTGAACTCATTTTCCACGATAGGTAGTTCATTTTAAGCACCTTTGTCCAAGTCTATTTCATTATAAAGACTTTCTAGAACATTTTCAAGTTCTCTTTGCTCAAAAACATCATATTTTCTTTGATTTTCCTCAATTATAATACGATGTGTTATGCAAGTCTGCTCATTATCGTTTTCAATGAGATCTTGCTGTTCATTCCGCCAAGGATAGTAAAGCATTAACATTTCGCGGAAATACTCAACTCTGGCCAAATCTGGGTTAAACCTTCTATACCGAATAATACAAGGTTTGGTACGTTTTTTCACATGCCACTACCGTTTTTAAGAGGCATGACAACCCCGCTTTCTGGTAAATTATCGTCTTCCCTCTCTTCTTCTTCATGATCACTATCTTGTGCTCTTCTACTAGATTTAAAATATTCATACCTAGATGCAAAATCAGCTAAACAAAGAGTTTCTAACTGATCGGATCTTTGAACATAACGGTCTAAAATACCGGCTACGAATATTTCAGTCGAACCTGAAGGAAGGTTCTCAAGTTCCGCTCTAGGTTTTACCATTCGAACACGTTCCTCAGGTCGAAAGGTATTTATAAATATTTCTGCATTACTTGCTTCCGAAAGATGTAGCCCAATGCAGAAATATACTGCTTCTTGTGCAGATATTTCTGTGCCTGATATAAATTTGTGACCTATATGTTTAAGTTTCTGCTTAATAGAATAATTTCCAGCATTTACCTCTGATATAGCTTCATTTAAGAGCCTAGAAATTCCCCTGTTAGACTTGTTAATATAATTAATTATATATGAACAGCAAGCATATGCATCCAGTATATATTGTGTATCCATATTTGCTCTATAGAGTTCCAAAATCCGAGGATTATAAGCATTTATAAAACGATCCTGTAATTTACTTTTTAGAAAAATTTTGAGTTTTGTTAAACTTGACCTAAGGGCTAACAAATAGTCATCGAAAGACATATTTATTCTACTATCAGACAGGAAGTGTTCAAAATCGTTTAAATTAGAAATGTCGTCTGTAGTCATATTTGAATTTAAAACGTTTTGAATTTTTAAAAAATGTGTCTTTCTGAATTTTGACTTGTTTCTGTAAGAGGTAACAGTATTTGCGTTGAAGGCATTGGTGGATATGGTATACCAAAACGACAAAATTGTTGTCCTCTTATTTCCCTAGTACAAGACCGACTGGGGTTATGCTTTTGATAACTAAAATAATTTTCTAAGTGGCTGATCGAAGCATCGGTAGAAATATAATTGTCAATAAAACTAATGACATCAGGGAATGTCTGAGGATCTTGAAGGTTGACCCTGAGAGCATTATTAAGCCAATACATGCCATGTACATGCGGGGAACCTCTCTGTTGAAACTCCACTCTCCAGTAGAAATTTGTAACAAAATGCTCTCCAAAAATGCCGGCGTTATCTTTAAAAAGCTTAAGAATTTGTCGATAGCGGTAGTCAAAATATCTAGCACAAGTAACCGCGTCTGACCGAATTAAGCGATATCTATCTTGGGTTGTTAAACTGTTGGCTTATTCTTCCGAAATATCTTTAGAATCAACAGTTTTAGAGAGGATGACCAAAAGCTCAACCCAGACGAATTCGAAAATCCTGATATTAGTTACATGGGGCCTAAGGAAAATTTTCACTTGATTTGATCTTGTTATGAGTAAAACATGCTCTCTCATTTTCATTGAGATAACTCACATATGCGGTATAAAGTCAAGCGGAAGTTCAAAAATATTTATATTAGATATATGAGGGCTACAAGAACTATTGATCCGATTCAACTCAAGACAAACTATTATCGATAGTTTCATTTATTTATTCTATTGTATTATATGAATTTCAATTATATATCTAAAACAATGGCCGATATTTATGGTAAAAAGTCAACTATAGGTACTGGGGTCCACATATTCAGTACCTAGGGGCTTGAACAGTTTTCGTTCGATTTAGACAATTTTTGGTCACAAGGTGGCATACTTTAAATGTATTATTCACGCAAAGTTTTACCCCGATATAATCATTTTTGCTTGATATACATAGTGGAAAGTGAGAGAATCAGATGGAACTATGACATAGAAATATGAAAAGAACGTTATACACCGAATTTGGTTGAAATCGGTTAAACAGATCCCATGATATGACTAATTTTGAACGCGGTTCCTATAAAGTCATCTCATACCATCCGTGAGATAAAATATAATGTCTCTGGCGTTTTAGTGCTTGATTTATCGCGCTTTTTGTAGTTTTTAACAGTACCGTTATATGGGGAGTGGGCGGGGTTGTCATATTGCAGATATCAAACGACTCTTTCCTACACCTGCACCGCCGCCAATAAACTCATAAAATGGGAGATTTGTTTTTAGGTGATGCATCAAATGTGTCAAATAGGTTCTTTGCTTAGTATTTAGACTAGATGTGAAAGAATCAGATGGAATTGAAAATGGTGTTACATGGGAAGTAAGCGTGGTTGTAGTCCGATTTCGCCCATTTTCGCACTATGACATAGAAACATGAAAAGAACGTTATGGACTGAATTTGGTTGAAATCGGTTGAGCAGATCTCAAGATATGGGTTTTCACATAAAAGTGGGCTGTGCCACGCCCACTGACTAATTTTGAACGCGATTCCTATAAAGCCAATTTATACCATCTCAGAGATAAAATTTAATGTCTCTGGCGTGTTTAGTGCTGGATTTATCGCGCTTTTAGTAGTTTTTAACAGTACCGTTATATGGGGAGTGGGCGGAGTTGCCACCCGATTTCAACTATTTTCACACCGTCAATTGAAGTGCTAAACACATTTGCTTATAGTGAATTTTGTTATTATAGAATTAGCTGTTTAGGAGATATGCACATTAAACCTATTAGAGGCGGGACCACGCCCACTTTTAACAAAAAGTTTTAACTGCAGATGCCTCTCGCTAATGTAATCCTGTGTACCAAATAACAGTCTTGTATCTTATTGCGGAGCTTAGTTATGGCAAGTTATTTGTTTTTGATTAATGGCGTTTTGTGGGCGTGGCAGTGGTCCGATTACGCCCATCTGCAATACCAACCGTCTCACGGTACCAGGAAACATGTCTACCAAGTTTCATAAAGATATCTCAATTTTTACTCAAGTTACAGCTTGCACAGACGGACAGACGGACGGACGGACGGACAGACAGTCACCCGGATTTCAACTCGTCTCTTCATCCTGATCATTTATATATATATAACCCTATATCTAACTCGATTAGTTTTAGGTGATACAAACAACCGTTAGGTGAACAAAACTAGTATACTCTGTAGCAACAGGTTGCGAGAGTATAAAAAAGTAAGGAAGGGCAAATACCGATATTTTCGGTAAAAAGTCAGCTATAGGCACTGGGGTCAACCTATTCAGTACCTAGGGGCTTGAACAGTTTTGATTCGATTTAGACAATTTTTGGTCACAAAGTGGCATACTTTAAACGTATTATTCACGCAAAGTTTTTTCCCGATACAGTCATTGTTGCTTGATTTGCATACTGGAAAGTGAAAACATCAGGTGGAATTTAAAATGCTGTTATATGGGAAATAAGCGTGGTTGTAATCCAATTTCACCCATTTTCGTACTATAATATATAAATATGAGAAGAATATTATGTACCGAGTTTGGTTGAAATCGGTTAAGCAGATCCCAAGATATGGGTTTTCACCTAAATGTGGGCGGTGCCATGCCGCTTGTCTAATTTCGATCGCGGCTCCTATAAAATCAGCTCTGGCGTGTTTAGTGCTTGATTTATCGCGCTTTTAGTAATTTTTAACAGTATCGTTATATGGGGAGTGGGCGGGGTTGCCACCCGATTTCACCCATTTTCACACCGTAGGTAGAAAAGACATTTCCTTCCAGTAAATTTTGTTATTATAGCTTTAGTAGTTTAGGAGATATGCACATTAAACCTATTAGGGGCGGCACCACGCCCACTTTTAACCGCGGATGCCCCTTCCTAATGCGATTCTGTGTGCCAAATACCAGCCTTGTATCTATGGAGCTTAGTTATGGCAATTTATTTGTTTTGGATTAATGGCGTTTTGTGGGCGTGACAGTGGTCCGATTACGCCCATCTGCAATACCAACCGTCTCACGGTACCAAGAAACATGTCAACCAAGTTTTATAAAGATATCTCAATTTTGACTCAAGTTACAGCTTGCACGGACGGACAGATGGACGGACGGACAGACAGTCACCCGAATTTCAACTCATCTCTTCATCCTGATCATTTATATATATATAACCCTATATCTAACTCAATTAGTTTTAGGTGATACAAACAATCGTTAGGTGAACAAAACTATTATACTCTGTAGCAACATGTTGCGAGAGTATAAAAACCAAATATTTAAGTATTTAAACACTTACAATATTTTCCGCCAATACCCCTTACGCTTAATTAAGCAGTAAGCAGGATTGCGTAATATTATATATGTGAGCAAAAGTAAAGTCAAACTTAAAGCATAAAAGGCAAAATAAATATACATACATATATACAATAATCGAAGTTAAACGAATACAAGTAAGGAAAGGCTAAGTTCGGATGTAACCGAACATTTTATACTCTCGCAAAGTTAAATGGTATATTCGTTTGAGACTTCTTTATATATTTTAATAATTAGAAGTAGGAACTGTTGCCTTTGTTATTTACTTTTCACTTACAGTGAAAATAATTAGAGCAATTTGTAAACTAAATTTACTCAAATTATGAGAAATCGTTCTTGTGCTTTTTGTATACGCATATAATTGATTTTATATAGAATGCATTACAACTGTATTGAGAAGTATGAAAAGAAATCGTTTTTGGACAATGAATAACATTTTTTATTTATTATATCAATATTATTATATATGTTTAGCTAAAAAATAATAAATACTAACAACTTTAAAAATGATATAATATTATTATATTAATTTGTGTATAATATTTACAATATTAAACATAACTTTTTGTAGAGATTCTTATACATATATCCAAATTATATTTCTTTTTTCCTTATACTATTAAATTTCTATCATATATTTATTCAATAATGTCATATATAATAACAAATTATATATATAATTTAAATTTTCTTAATTAGATTATTTACATATTTTTCTTAAAATTGTCTTAAAAACTACTGTCAAAATTCCTATACCATTCCAATTCGATTATATTTGGAAAAAAAAAATGAAGAACTATTGCACTAAGTCTGAAAACTTAAGTTCGAAATAGAGACACAAATACTGTCATGATAGATGTGTACTGTCTCAAAAGTAATTGCATTTACACGGGAAGGATCCATGTTTGAAAATGCCCAATCAATTTGTGTACCGGCAGGTGTAGTTGAATATTCTGCACCAAGCAGGGAACTAAAGTTTTTTTCTTGGAGCAAATTTCTTATTGCAGTCCCTGTAGACATTAAACAAATGTTAAAATCTCCAACGATTAGCACATTTTGGTTGCCTAACTCAGAAGTAAGGACTTCCTGAGTTTCTACAATTAATTGTCTGACAGAGAAAGCTGAATTTCTATATAGAACCAGAATATTAATATTGAAACATTTAAACAGAACCGCTTCTAAAACTTTGCGGCCTGAATAAATTTTCTTTACAACCTTTGATTCTATAGAGCAAGCAATACTATACTTTGCATATATTATAATGCCCTGTTTATTTCTGTTGGTTGTTTCCGTGCCATCTATCCTCAGCTCGTTAATTGGAGTAAGTCCTGGTATATCAAAACTTTCGCTAGGATAACTCCAAGTTTCTACAAAACATAAAATATCTGAAGATAGCATCAAACAGTCGCTTTTTATATCATTAATGTGAGCGTGAAGACTTTGAACATTATGGAATGAAATTTGATGTCCTGATGTTCGGGAAATCATAAAATTGAAACTTGTTGTCAAAGCTTTATTTGTGTTCAATTACCTCAGTTCCCTAAATACGGGATCCGATTCAGAAAATTTGTTAGGAGGAATAAAATTTCCTATGATGAATAGACCTTCTGCAGAAGTAGCTCGACTACAAGCGACATATATTGAAGCTCTAGGCATTCTGGGTCGAGTATGAACTACAACTTTATTATATGTGGCACCCTGACTTTTATGAATAGTTATTCCCTCAACTTTCAAGAGGATGAGGCTTTTTTGATCGTGCTATCAAACCAACAGAAGGTTCCAAAAATTTAATCCACAGAATTGTTGGAAAAGAACAATGGAAATCAATTTGCATAAGTTGTCCAGCTGCCCCATTAACCAAGCCATCACACGTGTTTATGTTCACTGTAACCATATATTTGGCGGAGGTTTTTAGTGTCAATTCATAGGGCAGTCCCTGCGTTTCAGAAGTTTTGAAAAGTTTAACTCTTTCCAAAATATTATCATTTTCATTTATACCAATTCCTTTAACTGAGTATTTTGCAGTTGAAAGGAAAGCTTCTGTTGGGATTCGACTGAGCTTAAGGGCATTGAAATTATTTGTGTCTTCATTGGACCAAAATAAATGTATGGCATCATCGGGAGCTTCTTCGAAATTAAGCTAAACATACGAGCACCTACCATCGATATTTCATCAATTATGATTAATTTTAAATTGAGTAGTCTGGAATACATTGAATTAACTGTGTCATTGCTAAGTGGCCTCAACTCTCTATTCAACTGATTAACAGGTAAAGAGAATATAGAATGAAGGGTCATTCCACCTATTCCGAATGCTGCTTTACCCGTAGGTGCGCAAAGAAGAACTTTTAAGGAACTTGGATTGGATCCAGGTGTATAATTGTAACGATGGTTAAGAGCTTGATATATTGCAGATATCAAACGACTCTTTCCTACACCTGCACCGCCGCCAATAAACTCATAAAATGGGAGATTTGCTTTTAGGTGAGTATTTTGCAGTTGAAAGGAAAGCTTCTGTTGGGATTCGACTGAGCTTAAGGGCATTGAAATTATTTGTGTCTTCATTGGACCAAAATAAATGTATGGCATCATCGGGAGCTTCTTCGAAATTAAGCTAAACATACGAGCACCTACCATCGATATTTCATCAATTATGATTAATTTTAAATTGAGTAGTCTGGAATACAATGAATTAACTGTGTCATTGCTAAGTGGCCTCAACTCTCTATTCAACTGATTAACAGGTAAAGAGAATATAGAATGAAGGGTCATTCCACCTATTCCGAATGCTGCTTTACCCGTAGGTGCGCAAAGAAGAACTTTTAAGGAACTTGGATTGGATCCAGGTGTATAATTGTAACGATGGTTAAGAGCTTGATATATTGCAGATATCAAACGACTCTTTCCTACACCTGCACCGCCGCCAATAAACTCATAAAATGGGAGATTTGTTTTTAGGTGAATCATCAAATGTGTCAAATAGGTTCTTTGCTTAGTATTTAGACTTTGAACTAAAGAAAATAATTCCTCAACTAGAATTAAAGGGGGTAGTTTAATAAGTCTAAGATTGCAATCAGATTCGGTGCCATTATCTGTTTAATCTTCGCCATGCCAGGCCAGCAAATTTATATTTGGGCTTATTTCTGGAAGTGCCAACACTCTGAACTCATTTTCCACGATAGGTAGTTCATTTTAAGCACCTTTGTCCAAGTCTATTTCATTATAAAGACTTTCTAGAACATTTTCAAGTTCTCTTTGCTCAAAAACATCATATTTTCTTTGATTTTCCTCAATTATAATACGATGTGTTATGCAAGTCTGCTCATTATCGTTTTCAATGAGATCTTGCTGTTCATTCCGCCAAGGATAGTAAAGCATTAACATTTCGCGGAAATACTCAACTCTGGCCAAATCTGGGTTAAACCTTCTATACCGAATAATACAAGGTTTGGTACGTTTTTTCACATGCCACTACCGTTTTTAAGAGGCATGACAACCCCGCTTTCTGGTAAATTATCGTCTTCCCTCTCTTCTTCTTCATGATCACTATCTTGTGCTCTTCTACTAGATTTAAAATATTCATACCTAGATGCAAAATCAGCTAAACAAAGAGTTTCTAACTGATCGGATCTTTGAACATAACGGTCTAAAATACCGGCTACGAATATTTCAGTCGAACCTGAAGGAAGGTTCTCAAGTTCCGCTCTAGGTTTTACCATTCGAACACGTTCCTCAGGTCGAAAGGTATTTATAAATATTTCTGCATTACTTGCTTCCGAAAGATGTAGCCCAATGCAGAAATATACTGCTTCTTGTGCAGATATTTCTGTGCCTGATATAAATTTGTGACCTATATGTTTAAGTTTCTGCTTAATAGAATAATTTCCAGCATTTACCTCTGATATAGCTTCATTTAAGAGCCTAGAAATTCCCCTGTTAGACTTGTTAATATAATTAATTATATATGAACAGCAAGCATATGCATCCAGTATATATTGTGTATCCATATTTGCTCTATAGAGTTCCAAAATCCGAGGATTATAAGCATTTATAAAACGATCCTGTAATTTACTTTTTAGAAAAATTTTGAGTTTTGTTAAACTTGACCTAAGGGCTAACAAATAGTCATCGAAAGACATATTTATTCTACTATCAGACAGGAAGTGTTCAAAATCGTTTAAATTAGAAATGTCGTCTGTAGTCATATTTGAATTTAAAACGTTTTGAATTTTTAAAAAATGTGTCTTTCTGAATTTTGACTTGTTTCTGTAAGAGGTAACAGTATTTGCGTTGAAGGCATTGGTGGATATGGTATACCAAAACGACAAAATTGTTGTCCTCTTATTTCCCTAGTACAAGACCGACTGGGGTTATGCTTTTGATAACTAAAATAATTTTCTAAGTGGCTGATCGAAGCATCGGTAGAAATATAATTGTCAATAAAACTAATGACATCAGGGAATGTCTGAGGATCTTGAAGGTTGACCCTGAGAGCATTATTAAGCCAATACATGCCATGTACATGCGGGGAACCTCTCTGTTGAAACTCCACTCTCCAGTAGAAATTTGTAACAAAATGCTCTCCAAAAATGCCGGCGTTATCTTTAAAAAGCTTAAGAATTTGTCGATAGCGGTAGTCAAAATATCTAGCACAAGTAACCGCGTCTGACCGAATTAAGCGATATCTATCTTGGGTTGTTAAACTGTTGGCTTATTCTTCCGAAATATCTTTAGAATCAACAGTTTTAGAGAGGATGACCAAAAGCTCAACCCAGACGAATTCGAAAATCCTGATATTAGTTACATGGGGCCTAAGGAAAATTTTCACTTGATTTGATCTTGTTATGAGTAAAACATGCTCTCTCATTTTCATTGAGATAACTCACATATGCGGTATAAAGTCAAGCGGAAGTTCAAAAATATTTATATTAGATATATGAGGGCTACAAGAACTATTGATCCGATTCAACTCAAGACAAACTATTATCGATAGTTTCATTTATTTATTCTATTGTATTATATGAATTTCAATTATATATCTAAAACAATGGCCGATATTTATGGTAAAAAGTCAACTATAGGTACTGGGGTCCACATATTCAGTACCTAGGGGCTTGAACAGTTTTCGTTCGATTTAGACAATTTTTGGTCACAAGGTGGCATACTTTAAATGTATTATTCACGCAAAGTTTTACCCCGATATAATCATTTTTGCTTGATATACATAGTGGAAAGTGAGAGAATCAGATGGAACTATGACATAGAAATATGAAAAGAACGTTATACACCGAATTTGGTTGAAATCGGTTAAACAGATCCCATGATATGACTAATTTTGAACGCGGTTCCTATAAAGTCATCTCATACCATCCGTGAGATAAAATATAATGTCTCTGGCGTTTTAGTGCTTGATTTATCGCGCTTTTTGTAGTTTTTAACAGTACCGTTATATGGGGAGTGGGCGGGGTTGTCACCCGATTTCACCCATTTTCACACCGTAGGTAGAAAGGACATTTCCTTCCAGTAAATTTTGTTATTATAGCTTTAGTAGTTTAGGAGATATGCACATTAAACCTATTAGGGGCGGGACCACGCCTACTTAAAAAAAAGTTTTAACTTCAGATGCGCTCCCTAATGTGATCTCGTGTACCAAATAATAGTCTTGTATCTTATTGTGGAGCTTAGTTATGGCAATTTATTTGTTTTTGATTAATGACGTTTTGTGGGCGTGGCAGTGGTCCGATTACGCCCATCTGCAATACCAACCGTCTTACTGTACCAAGAAACATGTGTACCAAGTTTCATAAAGATATCTCAATTTTTACTCAAGTTACAGCTTGCACGGACGGACGGACAGACGGACGGACGGACAGACAGTCACCCGGATTTCAACTCGTCTCTTCATCCTGATCATTTATGTATACATAACCCTATATCTAACTCGATTAGTTTTAGGTGATACAAACAACCGTTAGGTGAACAAAACTATTATACTCTGTAGAGTATAAAAAAAATATATATATCTATACTAATATTATAAATGCGAAAGTCCGTTTGTTTGTTAAGCTTTCACGCAAAAACTACAGCTAGCATTTACCCGCGGCTTCGCTCGCATCGAATCCATCAAATAAATAACTGATATCATTATAGTAGATATGGATCCATATAAAGAATATATTTTATATATATTCCAATTCTTAGTTATGAAATTACGACAACGCGTGGTTCTTACTTCTGCATCATTAATTCTTCTTGCCTGCAATTGTTCTTGCGTTTCCGTTGCTCTTCTAGCTTCCTGCTGCTAAGCTTGGCTTTTCGAACGTACTCGTGCCTGATGAGAAGTTTCAGCTGCTCTCAAAACACGTTGTCGATCTGCTTGCTGTTGCCTTCTCAGCTCTGCTTGAACTTCATATTCTTTATTTCGTGTAACTTTAGCCTTACGCACCGGCGTAGAATTTCTTGACAGCGCCGATTTCCGCTTTCGAGGCATTTTTATATTTAATAAGAGTAACTAATAATATTTGTGTTATTTCTCTGATTTACGTTTTTTATACATTTATGTTTTCTTTCATTTTTAATTTTTTCGACAAACAATCATTTCTGCCAAACTTTTGTTTTTCAATTTCAAAATTTTCAAATTTATTTTCCAAACATATATAATCTTCCAAAATAATTTTTTTAATAATCCGTAAAAAATTTATAAATTTTGTAATAAAAAGTATCCTATGTTCATTCTGACACCTCTAAGAGTATATGTACAAAATTTCATGATGATCTGTTAAGTAGTTTTTGCGTGAAAGCTTAACAAACAAACGGACTTTCGCATTTATAATATTAGTATGTATAAAAAAAATGTATATATACTGTAGAGTATAAAAAAAATATATATATACTTATATATGTACATAGAGGAGTACTTACATTTACTTCTAACTTAAATATAAAAACTACATATATCGACACAGCGTGCATAATTATGTATACATACATATGTATTTTTCCATTTTAAATATTTAATATCATCATATATCGTATTCTACATACATATGTATATATCCTATACATCATTTATACATACAATTTCTCTCTCGCGCTCTTTTACGATTATACATAATTCGCTTATTTGCATTTATATACAGTATACAATCCGCTTATACTTATATACCCTATATACATATGTACATAGGGTACAACTATACGAAAACCAATCAGAATATTTCGCATAAATACGGTTCGGTAAATAAAAATCATACTACATCATATAAAAAATACAAAATTGTGAACAATATACATACATATTGGTTCAAACTAAATTTTATATTCAAAGTCCACTTTGGCATATATCCCGCAATACCCCTTGTAGCAAGCAAGCAGGATTGCGTACAAAACTCTTCAGCTCAAATAATTCGTGCTTACTCATACATAGGTACAAAGTGCATTGATCTCTTCAACGAGCTCTCAATTGCACAAGTACATATATACATACCTACAAGTCTACGCATTAGGGTGTACCTACATACCCCTAAATCAGGACATAGAAAACAAAAATAAATAAAAAGTTGTGCATAAATTGTCAAATAAATTCAATTAAAATTAAATACGAGCCGGTAGATTAGATTAGATTAGAATATGCGGTTTTGCACTGCGCCCTAGGGTCTATTGTGCCCTCTCCTCCATCATATGCAACCCCAGAGTCTCAGCAGCCTGAAAAACTCCAAAAACTTGCTGGGTACTATTGAGGCAATGTGATCCCTGTTCACATAAATGGAACCGAGGGCCTTGGGCCTGTGTCTACAAATTGCGGTGCAATCTATAATCAGGTGTTCTGGTTTTTCCGACCCCATGTCGCAGAACCGGCAGTTGCCAGAAGAAGATATGCAAATGTTTGACAGATGTTTCTTGAGCCTACAGTGCCCAGTGTAGAGCGCGACAAGGAGCCGCAGTTTGTCTCTGGGGAGGTTTATCATTGCATCATTGCATCAACCTGGCTAGACTCCCAGTAGCAGTTTAGCATGATGCATCCCTGTTGCTTGTTGTCAGTAACTATCTCTGCTCGCTCTCTCCTCCGTGCAGAGCAGCTCCTTTATTGTATGTGGCCCCACCGCATTGGTTCTGGCCATATCATTCTGCAAGCAGCAGAAGAGCGGGCGAGTTCGTCTGCCAACTCGTTACCGGCTACCCCTTTATGCCCCGGCGCCTAGATCAGGTGTACACGGTTGCGAGCTGATAGGCGGTTAAGCCTTCCTATGCACTCCTCCACTAGTAGCGATCGAATCTCATAGGCCGATATCGCTTTTAGCGCCGCATGACTATCGCTGAGTATTGTGATACTCTTATTACGGTAGTTGCGTTGGAGATTTATTACTGCACACTGACTTATGGCAAATACTTCTGCCTGAAAAATGCTCGAAAAACAGCCCATGGGAATGGAAAGCTTGGTATGCGGTCGCGCAATGCCAGCTCCTAATCCTTCCGTTGTTTTCGAGCCGTCAGTGTACCACTGAATAGTGCTGCCTCTCAGCAGTTGGTCGAGTGTGGAATCGCTCCAGTCCGCCTTACTGCCAAAACTTTAAACTTTTTCGTTAAGTTTACTCTCTTCGTTACGCCGTCTCTTGGAAGAAAGGCCAGTGGCGTGTTATCATCTAAGGCCTTCATTCGTTGAGACGAGATTAACTTCCCTTTTCCATACCCCTCTGCTGTCATAAGCAGCATGGTATGCTTCGCAGTCTGATTAATTACTAAGTGGAGCGGTGTGAGCTCTTGCATGACCTCAAGTACTGCGGTGGGGCAGGTAAGTATTTCATTTCCCTAGACACTTCTAGCTCTCTGCCCCCAAGGGATAGTATTCTGAAGCCCGGAAGAGATCTTCTTTTTGTGAAAGGGATGACGGTTGTTTTCAACGGGTTAATGTTTAACCCTACCGTATCGCACCATCCTTTTGCTAGGCTTAGCCTCCTTTGGACTATGTCGCAAAGAGTGTTCTCAAATTTCCCTCTTGCCATTATTAGAATGTCGTCGGTGTACCCTGGCACCGAATTCCATTGTTCATCAGCAACTCAATAAGTTCATCTACTACGAGGCTCCATAGAAGGGGTGACAATACCCCACCCTAAGGACAGCCTATCGTAGTACCAAGACGTAGCTTGCTCTCCCCCACCGAAGTTTCTACAATCCTTGTACGCAGTACGGCCTTAATCTGTCTGCATATAGGAGCTTCTACGTTTTTTATCTCCAGTGCTCTGATCACGCTTGCGTGGGAAGTACGCATTATCAAAAGCACCTTCCATTTATAGGAAAGCACATATCGCAACCTCATTATTCTCCAGCGAGTTCTGGATCTCAGCCGTTAGCTGGTACAAAGCAGTGTTAGTAGACCTACCTGCTCTGTACGCGTGCTGATTTGCTTGCAGAGATGCGACTTCTAGCGCTTTCGATCTTATGTGGTTGTCTATAATCTTTTCCATACCTTTTAGCATGAAGGAGGTGAGACTAATAGGCCTGAAGGACTTGGCTAGCCAATAGTCCTTCCTTCCTGCCTTAGGTATGAAGATTACCTTTGCTATTCTCCAAGCTAGAGCTTGTCCTCCTTGCTGCAGAAGTGCTGGGAAGATGTCGTCAGCCCCTGGTGACTTATATTTCGAGAAGGAAGCCAGTGCCCAATTGATTGAGTCTGCAATGAATAGATTCTTTGCAGCTGTGGTTGTCTCCCCTGGGAAATAGGCCGCTGCAAAGACGAAGTCTGTACCTTCCCTGTCCTTCACCTGCACCGCGACCAGATCCTGCGTTCTTTTTCAATTGTTGCATAGTTGCTTCGTGCTTGTTGAGTGTTCGAGATGCCAATGCTATTAGGTGGTCGTCTTGTGATAAGACAGCGCCAATGGCAAAATAACTAGCATCAGTTGTAATTTAAAGAGAAAAATTAATTTAAGAGTTTTTAACTAGAAGTAGTGCAATAGTGCAAGTGAGTATAACACCGCACCCAAGATGAAAAAATAAGTGAAATCACCAAATGTCCTTCGAGCCTCTTTGAAAGGCACCTAAAAGAAAAAAAAAAGAAAAAACGTAAAAATTAAAGTAATTAATACATATACAAACATAAAAAAAATGAAAAGTAAGTAGTAAATAAAATTATTACAACGGGCGCGAAATCAATGGATATACAAAACTAACGCAAAAAATCACCAAAAATTAAAAACGGCCGCGATTTAACACAAACTAAGAGAAAAAAGCAACATACAGCACAGGAATTAAATCCACCAAGCACGCAGAGAGGAGGGCAGTAACGCACAGGAAAAACGCCGAAGACAAGGAAAAAAAATTAAAACAGAAGAAAACGAGAAGTAGCATACACATACATAAGTATTACTCCCAAAAACCCTTGGCGGAAAAAAAGTAAGTCAATTCCTATTAAATTGGAAAATACAGGCATTTTATGCACATATGTACATATGTATGTTAATTTACAGTTTTATTGGTATTTCCTTGGAAATAAATAACAGAACAAAATGAAATATACGGTATCTGCCTCAGCTTATTTTGTGTTTCCAAACTATATACACCTATGTTATATTCTTTCAAAAAAAATAAATAAATAAAAAATTTTGGCAAAGTCTACTTGCAATATTTCCGGCGATACCCCTTGGGCTAATCAAACAAGCAGGATCGCCTATAACACATAAGCAAAGACTACCAAAAACAAAAAACAAGTAAAAACGTTAACTTCGGTTGCGCCGAAGCTATAATACCCTTCACAAATACAAAGGCCCCTTACAAGAACTTGATTCCGAACGTTCAATTTGTATGGCAGCTATATGATATAGTGATCTGATCTGACCAGTTTCTGTGGAGAATAATTTGTTGCTTTAAGCAATAACTCGTGCCTAATTTCGTGAAGATACCTCGTCAAATAAAAAAAATTTCCATGCAAGAACTTCATTCCGATTGTTCAGTTTGTATGGCAGCTATATGCTATAGTCATCCGATCTATACAATTTCTTCGGGGATTGGATTAATGCCTTAAATAATAATACACGCCAAATTTCGTAGATACCTCGTCAAATGAAAGAGTTTTCCATACAAACACTTGATTCCGATTGTTCAGTTTGTATGTCAGCTATATGCTATAGTGGTATCGGCCGTTCCGACAAATGAGCAGCTTCTTTGTTAGAAAAGGACAGATGCAAAATTTCAGATCAATAGCATAAAAAATGAGGGACTAATTTGTATATATACAGACAGACGGACAGACGGACATGGCTAAATCAACTCAGCTCATCATGCTGATCATTTATGTATATATTTTATAGGGTCTCCGACGTTTCCTTCTGGGTGTTACAAACTTCGTGGCAAACTTAATATACCCTGTTCAGGGTATAACAACAATACAATTATCGGTATTTATGTCTGTACACATATTTTCTTAAACATTGGCACATTTCCCGCGCTAAATATATACCGCAACCCAACCTTTTTGCTCTTCTCATTTCTATTATATTCTCTTAAAAAATATACATATAAAATAATATAGTTACAAATATATATATATATATATATATAATAATAATACCAGTCACTCTCAGCGAAACTTTACAAAAACGTGTTACATGTTTGCATTTACAAATATATTTACAAATGTACCTATATATAATATAATATAACTACAAAATAAAATATACGGTCAAAACGGATAATCATAACCAAACATATGAAAATTACAATTAACATACATATGTATGCTAATATATATACACATATATATACATTTGTATTTTAGAACAATTTTATTTTCGCGTTCCATTTCTATAATTGTATATATTATACCTAGATACATATAATATAAGCGAATATACATACATACAAAATATACAAATTATTCGCGAGTAAAACGAATACCCAGCAAGCAATTTTCGGAAAATTTTAAGATAACAATAATACGGACATAAATTTTAATAAAATCTAAATTCACTTGGCCTTTAAAAAAAAATTTAGAATAGACTGATTTTACAAATTAAAATATATACTACAATCATATATAGCAATTTTCTTTTATTAAATTTAATACAAAACTAGCTAGCAAATAGCTTTTAATTTAATTCAAAACATTATAAATGCAATCTGATATATCAAAAGAGGTTAAACCACTAACACCTCTACCATTAGAAATTCCAAAAATGGCTGATGATGATAAAGCACAAGGCACACCCGCAGAAGCTACACGCTCAAAGCAGGGTGCAAATCAAAAAAGAACCAAAGACAATCACTGTCAAGGTTCATAACTGAAAGTGACAGTTTTATTAGATATTGCATTTCGGCTTCACCTATTAACGACAATACAGAATCAGTTCTGAATTTAAAAATTCAAAGCATAGGTTATATTATATATGGGCACGCGTTCTGGCAGCGTACGATACAATACTAGATACTGACGACGCTAAACTCGCAGAAAACATTAAAGCTTCAGCGTCAGCCAAATATGAAACTACGAAGGCAATGATATTAGATCAAATAAATTTATTAAGTCCATGTAGAGCCACTACTCCTCCTCCGAAAGTAGTTACAACTCCAAAGGAAACCTTGATACAGGTATATTTTTAAAAGTACCAGCTTGTGATACGGAAGTTTTTCATGGAGGTTATGATCAATGGCCGTCCTTCCGGGACATGTTCACTGCCGTGTATATCAACCATCCTAAACTTTCACGAGCACAAAAGCTGTACCATCTCAGGTACAAAACAAAAGGGGAAGCAGGCAGTATTGTCAAGCTTTTCGCTTTGAATGACGTAAATTTTAATCTGACTTGGGATGCACTGGTCGAAAGATACGAAAACGAAAGAGTATTGGTAGATCCTGTAAAGGAGGACATAGTATAAGATCTTGCGAGAAATTTAAAAAAATGTCAGATAGAAACAACCTTGTCCGACAACATAAACTTTGCATCAACTGTCTGTCCAATTCTCACGGGACAAAAGCCTGTCAAAGCAAATTCAGTTGTGTGTACTGTCAACGACGACATCACTCATTGCTTCACATAACCAATTTTACAAATATGAACCAAAATCATATACATAAAACCATGGGCCTAGTCGCGACAACCAAATCAGGTAATACCGAAAATAAAGAGGAACACCCATGTTGCTCAAAAGCAGCAAAAATTCAAGCGTTTTATTCAGAGAATGAAAGCGAAATTCTTTTATCCACAGCGGTTATTTCTATAGAACGTAATGGAGATTTATTCAAATTAAGAGCATTAATAGATCAAGGTTCTCAGAGATCCTTTATATTATCAAAAGCTCAGAATCGGCTAAGATTGCCAGTCAAAAATTCCAGTTTTCAAATTTCGGGAATGGGCGGAAGAATTATACAAAATTTAAATAAAGTTTGCCCAATCACCATAG
Organism: Bactrocera oleae; assembly: GCF_042242935.1. NCBI lineage: Eukaryota > Metazoa > Arthropoda > Insecta > Diptera > Tephritidae > Bactrocera > Bactrocera oleae. The sequence continues at coordinate 32,742,352 of NC_091537.1, forward strand.
TCTCTCCAAACACGGATATACGAATAGATGCACAAGCCATTGTTCTACCGCAGCTCACTAATTTGCTTCCAAGCTATGAAGTAAATAAAAACAGTGGGAAAAATACTCATATCTCAAATTATCAGATCCCAACTGCCATACCCCATCACAAATCGACATATTATTGGGCAGCGACTTAATACCTCAAATAATTCTTGAAGGTATAAACACAATCATTGGATGGATATTAAGTGGCCAAGTCACAGAAAAAATGAATTCCTTCACAACTCAAGCTGAAAATATTTCAAACGAATATTTAAATAATCAACTCAAAAAATTCTGGGAAGTAGAAGAATTACCCCAGATCACACAACCTTCAGAAGAAGACCTGGCATGCGAAGCCTATTACAAGTCCACAACAACAAGAAACGAACATGGTCGTTATGTTGTGCGACTCCCACTCAAGTCCACCTTTCCAGAAACTATAGCTCTAGGCCACTCTAGAATATCAGCAGTTCAGCAATTCCTAAGCTTTGAAAAAATACTGATAAAGAAAAGCGAGCTTAAATCAGCAAGAATATCTTGACCCCAATCATATGGAAGAAGCTGTACCATATGAAAAAATATCTAAAGGTAGATATTTATCTTTTTATCTTCCACATCACGGGATAATAAGATCAGATAAAATCACAACAAAAGTACGAGTTGTTTTTAATGCCTCAAAGTGTACGAGCTGAGGCAAATCACTTAATGATGTACTATACACAGGACCAACATTACAACCTGATCTCATGCTGCTAATACTAAATTGGCGCATGTTTAAATATGTTTTTAATGGAGATGTAGAGAAAAAGTATAGGCAAATTTTTGTACATAAAGATGACCAAGATTTCCATCGTATAGTCTTCCGAAAATCAAGTAAAAGTCCAATCAACGACTACAAACAAGCAAGTAAAACCCATACGTTCAATTTGCAAACAATCTATATACCATCTCGAAAATTCGAATTCCTCGATGGGTAAATTTCGCACCTGACTATAATATAGAATTACATGGCTTCTGTGATGCCTCTGAAAAAGCCTATTGTGCAACAGTTTACGTACGCACTAAATATGATAACAAAATATCTTAACGTCTTTAGGTAGCCAAAGCCAAAGTTGCTCCCCTGAAGACACTAAGCCTACCACGGCTCGAACTGAATGGTTGCAATCTGTTAGCAAAACTAGTTTCAATTGTCCAAACCCATCTGAAATTAACCAATCACAAAATTTACCTTTGGTCAGACTCAGAAATAGTTTTAGCATGGTTAGAAAACCACCATATACCTGGAAGACTTATGTATCTAGCCGTATATCTCAAATATGCAATATATACCGTATATATGTTGCAAGTGCAGATAATCCAGCGGATCTTGGGACAAGAGGTTACAAAACACTTCATCTCACCAGCACTACACTCTAGTGGAACGGTCCTACGTGGTTAACAGAATCACAAGAAGTTTGGCCAAAGTCTCCCGATCGCAATATAATAGCTCCTCAAATTCGGAAAATTTTCATATCACTCCTGATGAAGATGATCGATTTGCATCATTCCTAAAAGCACTACGAGTAGTCGCTTACATGTTTAAATTTATCCAAAGACTTAAACAAAAGGTTAAAGGAATAACAAATGATCCTTCCGCACATATACACAACTCGCTATTTCATTCGGGAGAAATCAAAGTTAGTCGAAAGACGACCACTTGATAAGTGAAGCTCACTTCTCGTATTAAATCCTTTATTGGACACTAAAGGATTAATCCGGGCACATGGAAGACTAGTGAATTCCAGCCTTAGTTATAACGAACGACATCCCATTATAATTCCCGAGAAATCCCGTTTTACTTATTTATTTTTAATATATCTTCACCAACTTACATTGCATGGTGAGCATCGCTTGATACAACAAATGGTCCGACTAGAATTTTACTGGTGTCGATTTTGCCTTTTCAGATAAAGGCCTCTATGTTAAGGTCTTCCTTATTCAGAAAAGGGTATGTGGCTGTCTTTGTATGCTTCACGATAAAGGCAGCTTTTCTCGCAGCATTTGCACGCTTTGTCGGACGACGGGGATTTCAATCCAAAATTATGAGCGACAATGGGAAAAACTTTATCGGAGCTCAAAGAGCTATGTGAAGTTTACTTAAGAAGTCTCCCCAGAAATTGTTAAAAAATATGCACCACAAGGAATCGATTGGCAGTTTATACCCCCTTGGTCTCCCCACATGGGCGGTCTCTGGGAATCAGCTGTAAAAAGCTTTAAGTCCCATTTAAAGAAAACGGCAGGTAATCATAAATTCAATTATGAGGAATTTACTACACTACTCGCTCATATAGAAGCCGTGCTAAATTCAAGAAACATTTCACCACTCTCGCAAGATCCCTCCGATTATACAGCTCTTAAACCTGGACATTTCCTCAGGGGAGCTCCACTTCTCGCCATACCTGAGGCAGAAGGAGACTCACTCAATTTAATAGGCCGATGGGAAAAAATTAAGATACTTCATCATGAATTCAGCCATAGATGGAAGGAAGATTACCTTAAAGATCTCCATAAGAGACATCAGTGGAAAACGATCCAGAAGGAACCAAATACGGGCGAATACATGATGAATACCTTCCTCCAACCGAATAGCGACTAGGCCGCATTGAAAAAGTCCATCGGGGACGAGATGGTCACATAAGAATAGTAGACGTACGAACACAAACTGGTATACTAACTCGGCCATTAGTAAAATTGTGTTTTCTTCCGAACACCGAAGAACCGATTACACAAACCCCGCCAAGACAAGCGCATAAATAAAATCAAAATTATTAATTAATACGTTTAACTCGAAATACTACCGTTTTATAATCCGTACATGCAAATTTAACACTAACAAACGCGACTAAAAATTAACCACAACATATATAGTTACATATACATATATATATTTATACTTGTATACATACAATATATCTATTTTTCAAACCAACCAACAAATAGCATAATTCAAAATTATGAGCTAAACCATATTTTAATATTTTCCTATTCCAATAGAAATGGACGTAGAAGATATCCACAGCACTCCCAAGACTGTGAGGTCCGTAATTGCTGCGCCTAGAGCATCAGCTCCACCTACCGCAGCACCAAGGATGCAAAGCGCCACGAGTCCGCCAAGCCCATCATCTGCAGCAGCAAGCAACGAGGAGCAATTTGAGGAGTATCTGTCTTCACGGTGCAGTCTATGCCATCGACCATACGTCCTGAAGAGGTGCACTATATTCAAGAGCATGAAGCCCGCTCAACGTCAACAGATCGCCAGAGCCCACGGCCATTGTATGACTTGATTGGCAGATAGTCACTCCACCGTTGACTGTATAACCGACGGATCGTGTCAATATTGCCAACGACCGCATCACACATTGTTTCATCGATTCCCTCGACGAGCAAATCCGTCCACAATGCAGACCAGTCACCAGGACAGACAACAAGGGAATCCCATCCAGCGCCAAAGAGTACATCGCCCGAAGCCATCCAGAGGGGTACGCTCGCGGCTGCCTCCACCACCCTATGGTCATCACAACCAGCCGACAAGGGGCAACCGGATTGAACGCGTAGTGAGCACTTTGCAACAGTTGCAAAGACTTCTAGAAAATTAATTCGCCTAGCGGGGCCGGGATGTTCATGCGACTTCTGATCTCGCATTTTGCGACTAAGCACACAACCCACCGTACAACACCATACAACACAACAGAACACAATGTAATATCACCACCAAACGATTTCATCCGTGACCTATAAGGTTCTACATTAAAACGTTCCCGCAGAGTGGTTTTCGTCGTATTTAATAAAAGTGAAAGTGAACTTATTATATTATAAATTACAGTATTTACAAACAAAAATATAAGAAAGTAAACTTGTTATAATATCATAAAATATTTTCAAAATATATATTGTATTAACGTGAAATTAATTAAAGAGTTTAAAAAATTAATTAAAAAGTTTTTAACTAAAAGTAGTGCAATAGTGCCAGTGAGTATAACACCGCACCCAAGGTGAAAAAATAAGTGAAATCACCATGAGGCTTTCGATAATTGCAAGTTTTGAAGGATTAGGCTTGACTCCCCTCGTTGTGAGTACGTGCCCCAAGAACTGCGTTTCTTTTTGCATAAAGTCGCATTTGTTCATTTGAATTTTTAGCTTAGCCTTTCGCAACTTTTTAAATATAGAGGCTTAATTGTTAATTTGTACCACTAGGGATGTACTAAAAATCAAAATGTCTTCCATGTAGACCACACATATTTTATTAATGAATTCACGCAGAATGGAATTTATCATCCTTTGAAATGTCGAAGGGGCGTTTTTAAGCCCGAAAGGCATACGATTGAACTCCTAATGCCCCTGGAGTGTTGAAAACGCGGTTTTTTTTTCTATCTTCTTCCTTAAATAGGATTTGATGAAACCCTTTAGCTAAGTCTATCGTTGTAAAATAGTAGGCATTCCCTTATTTGTCCAGAATTCCCGACAGATTGGGTAGCGGAAACTTGTCGTCAACAGTGTATTCGTTGAGCTGGTAGTCTACAACTAGACGCCATTTTTTCTTGCCGGAATTGTCAAGCTTCTTTGGCACAATCCAAAGTGGACTATTGTAGGGTGAGTTACTCTCTCTTATTATACCTTGGGAAAGCATTTGCCTTATTTGCGATTGAATTTCTTCTTCATGAATTTGGGGATATCTGTATGTTTTTGAATACAAGGTCTTGTCTATTGTAGTCACGATTTCATGGCAAATGTCCGTGGTAACCGACACCTTTTCTCCCTCTTCATTAAAAATGTCTTTATATTCGCATAAAACTTTGTGCATTCTATTTCGTTCTTCTTCATTTAAATGGGAAAGGTTAATATTATCTAAAATACTATGCTTTTTATTGTATTCTAAATTATAAATTTCGTCAAAAATATACGGGCAGGTTTGCTGTTCGCAGAAAATTTTATTTCCGAATATTTCTATAGAACGATTTTCATTATCAATTTTTGCTTTAAGGGGTATAAGGAAATTTTGACCGGTTTTGCTATTTTTTCCTTTTCATAATTCTCTAAAAGAACACGCTTGATTTGATAATACTTGTATCGGACCCAGTATCTATGAGACATCTGATGTTCTGTCGTCCGATAGTAATTATTATTAATGGTAGTTTACACTTTAAGGCAGCGTTAAACAATTTATTTCTTCATCTTCTACATTTTCCTCGATATTTTCGATATCCATTGGGTGATTACTAATCTGGTGAGTGTCTACACACATTCCAGATATCCTAGTCTGTCCTGATTGGTTTATTTTTAAATTATTTTGGCTTGAATTACTCGCATTGTTATTATTACTAAGATTAGGAAAATTAGAAAATCGGTTATTGTTTTGCCTATTTCGATAGTTACTTATATTAGAATTTAATTCTACAGCATTTTTGTCATTACTTTGCATTTGTCGTTAATGATTTTATTTCTGTTGTGGTTGTAATCAATACACTTTGGATCAAAAAGGAGCTCTAGCCTACCATATTTTCTATACAACGATTCTAAAGTTTCATTTTCTCCTATATGTATTCTTACTTGTCCGCTTATTTTTTCTAAAATAATTTCTACGAGGTCTTTGTCGACATTTTCTGAACGGTACAAGTGGGGTTTACTATCACCAAAGAGATACATTTCATTTATTTCGTGTTTGAAATCAATTAATACAGTGAAAAGTACTTTTAAACAACTAACTTTAACCATTATTGCCTTATTAAATACCTCACCATATGTTGTAATTGGACGGAAATGTTCCATGAGTGTACACTTAATTCGACTCCACGTTGGGTTGTCCTCGATGGCTCTGATGCTTCTAGCAGCTTCTCCTGTTATCTTTTCGTTCATTATGATTTGCAATCCAAAATTTAGTACAGCTCGGTTTCCATTGCAAATCCCCATTGTACATTCAACTGCCTTAATAAAAGATATGAGACTGTACGATTCGTTGTCCGAAAATGCTTTTAGTTTAGTTGCCGATCACCATGCTGTGGGTTTCGTGATCTTGAATTGGACTTTGTCCCTGTTGCTGGACCACCTGTTGTTGTAACTGTTGTAGAACTCCATCGTTGGTTAATAGTTGCTGATTTTGAGCTCGAATTATTTGCTCCAACTCGGCGATTTTCTACTATAGCTCTTTCATAACGATTTTTGTTAAGTGGTGCTCTTGGGTTTTGTCAAATCGAGTTGTTGTTTTTAGCATAAGTTGCGGATATACATATATACGGAAATTAATATTAATTTTGTTCGAAGTGAAAAGCTCTATTTACCGAAAAGAGCTTTCGTTTACACACTTATATATACGAAGATATTTCCTGAATTATCCATCAGTTGACACTGAGGAATTTTAATTTATTTCAATACAATTTTTAAATGAGCTCAGACTCAAAAGATTATAAAGCAACACAGTCTCTAAAAGTACCAAAAATGAATTCGGAGGAAAAAAGTCCATGTACACCTGCAGAAGCTACACGCTCTAAGCAAGGTGCTACAAAACAAAAAAGGGGGAAAGACATTACATAATGTAAATTTATTGCTGAGAGCGACAGTCTAAGACGATACTGCACCAGTTTAAAGAAACAAAAGCAATGGTTTCGGATCAATTAAAATTAATTAAAGCAATTGCACCTACTCCACAACCGAGAGTAGAGCTTCCACAAATTTAATGTCAAGAGTCAAATTCAGGCATTCATCTCAAGGTGCCCGCATGTTATACAGAAATCTTTCATGGTGGTTATGAAGAATGGCCGTCCTTCCGGGACATGTTTCAGCCGTTTACAGTAAAACCTTGATATAACGAACCTCAATATAACGAGTTCTTTGATATAACGAATTTTTCAAAATCCCCTAGCACTGCCCATAAGAGCTCATGTAAAATTTCCTTTGTATTACGAATATTTTTTTTCAACCTCACTATAACGAATTTTTAGACTCAGCAAAATATATGTAGATCGAAACTATTTTTGACCTTTATTTAACACATTTTTGATCCACAACATAGTCAAAAACATCCCCCCCCCCCCCTTAGTTAATCCCTTTTTGACTATAGTTTGTTCACTCCCTCCACTAGCTGGCAAAAGTTGATGATTTGATTGGCTCGCAGCTACTTGCGACTTTTCCAAGAAGCTGAGGTATATCGAGGTTACACTTACATAAACCACCCAAAATTATCAAATGCACAAAAATTGTATCACCTCCGATACAAAACGAAAGGTCAAGTAGGCGTCATAGTCAAACAGTTCGCACTAAATGACGATAATTTCAATTTGGCTTGGGACGCTCTTAAATCAAGATACGAAAACGAAAGAATATTGGTCGATAAACAAATATCGATACTAATGAACTTGCCAAAAACTCAAAAGGAAACAAGTTAAGAATTTATCAAACTTCAATCCACTGTTTTAAATTGTCAGTCGGTTTTATCGACACAGAATATTCCCACAGAATACCTGGAGTTGGAATAAATAAGCGCAGTTTGCGCCTTACGAGCGGCCTTAGATGGGACATACACACATACCTGTGTGCAGAGCAAAATGACTCATGGTGCATCCTATAGGATTTCCACGCTCCTGGTGGCGGTAGGCGGGTGGTTGATGGTGATAATGGAAGCCCCGAGTGTCCTCTAGGTGATCCACTTGGTTTCATCCCCCCCGCTCATATACCCCCTTAACTGGAAACACAAAAAAGGTAATAAGTAGAAATTTTGAAATTTTCACTTTTTTGTTGATTGCCACTCACCTGTTCAACCTATATCTCAGATTGATGTCTCTAATTAACGTGCACCTGTGCGGCTACATGAATCAAATAGTTGGCGCCATTTTAGCTCACCCTGTTTAGGCGCTAATGGCCGCAAAAGGGTGACACGTTAAATTCCAAAGTGTTGTTTGGTCAATTGCCACGCTCCTATTGGTGATTGATGATGCAAATGGAAGGCCTGAGTGTCCTCTAAAAGATGCAATTTGTTTCACCCACCTAGCTTATATACTCCGGCCGCTAGACGTCGCCGAAGGGTGGAAAAACACCTGTGTGCAGGGCAAAATGACCCATGGTGCATCCTATAGGACCCTATACTGGTAAACATATGCACCGCCGCATTACCAGAAAAATCATTACTTCTCTCAAATCGCAGAAAGGGTAGGCAAAAAAATAGTCAAAACAAAAATTGTTCAACACGACCTAAATAGAAGCTTCAATAGACCCCATGCCAGTAGCAACAACAATTTAAATAAAAGCTTTTTTTAAAAATCAGTCGTTCACATCCCAACAATACAAACAAACGTCATGCGAACTGTGTACAGGAAGGCATAAGCTCAAATCTTACGAGAAATTCAAACAATTTTATTTTATTGACCGAAATAATTTTGTGAAAACAAAAAGACTTTGTACAAATTGTCTGTCACATGTGCATACACTTAAAGAGTGCGAAAGCAAATTTAATTACGTTTATTGTCATAAACGACATCATTCAATCCTACATTATAACAATTTTTCAAGCCCAACAGCGCTAATATGAAAAGAACCACGGGTTTAGTTGCAACAGCAAATCCCGAAGTGCGAAATCCCGAAAATTGCCCAGAAGCAACATGCTGCTCAAAGGCATTAAAAACCCAAAACAACAAAATTAGCCAAAAAAACAAAACTCAAATAAAATCTGTCCCATTACCCTAATTTCCGCCCAAGCGGATAAGCACATACAAGCAGAAGCTATATTCTTACCGCAACTTACAAATATGCTTCCAAGCTATCACATAAATAGCAAGCATTGGCAAAAGGTTTCACACCTAAAGCTAGCAGACCCCAACTGCAACACTCCCGCTCAAATAGATCTTCTATTAGGCAGCGATCTCATACCTCAGATAATACTCGAGGGTGTTGAGAAAATTTCAAGCACACTATTGGCACAAAATACTATTTTTGGAAGGATCCTAAGTGGTCTAGTTACGGAACCAGTTACCAACATGACTACTCAAGTTAAAGAAAATTCAAAAGAATACCTCAATTCACAATTAAAGAAATTTTGGAAGTTAGAAGAGCTCCCCCCCATATCAGTCACAACCCCTGAAGATCACGTCGTACGACTACCACTAAAACAACAATTTTCAATTTTCACACTTCTCTTAGGTCCCTCTCGCACCTCTGCAATACCGCAGTTTTTAAGTATGGAAAAAAACTTACTTAAACAAGTAAGGAAGGGCTAAGTTCGGATGTAACCGAACATTTTATACTCTCGCAAAGTCAAATGGTATACTCGTTTGAGATTTCTTTTTGGATTGACTGATATTTTCGGTAGAAGGTCAACTATAGGCACTGGGGTCCACATATTTAGTACTTAGGGGTTCGAACAGTTTTGGTTCGATTTAGACAATTTTTGGCCGCAAGGTGGCATACTTTAATTGCATTATTCACGCAAAGTTTTACCCCGATATAATCATTGTTATCTGATTTGCATAGTGGAAAGTGAAAGAATCAGATGGAATTGAAAATGGTGTTACATGGGAAGTAAGCGTGGTTGTAGTCCGATTTCGCCCATTTTCACACTATGACATAGAAACATGAAAAGAACGTTATGCACCGAATTTGGTTGAAATCGGTTGAGCAGATCTCAAGATATGGGTTTTCACCTGAAAGTGGGCTGTGCCACGCCCACTGACTAATTTTGAAAACGATTCCTATAAAGCCAATTTATACCATCTCAGAGATAAAATTTAATGTCTCTGGCGTGTTTAATGCTTGATTTATCGCGCTTTTAGTAGTTTTTAACAGTACCGTTATATGGGGAGTGGGCGGAGTTGCCACCCGATTTCAACTATTTTCACACCGTCAATTGAAGTGCTAAACACATTTGCTTATAGTGAATTTTGTTATTATAGAATTAGCGGTTTAGGAGATATGCACATTAAACCTATTAGAGGCGGGACCACGCCCACTTTTAACAAAAAGTTTTAACTGCAGATACCTCTCGCTAATTTGATCCTGTGTACCAAATAACAGTCTTGTATCTTATTGCGGAGCTTAGTTATGGCAAGTTATTTGTTTTTGATTAATGGCGTTTTGTGGGCGTGGCAGTAGTCCGATTACGCCCATCTGCAATACCAACCGTCTCACGGTACCAAGAAACATGTCTACCAAGTTTCATAAAGATATCTCAAGTTTTACTCAAGTTAGAGCTTGCACGGACGGACGGACAGACAGTCACCCGGATTTCAACTCGTCTCTTCATCCTGATCATTTATATATATATAACCCTATATCTAACTCGATTAGTTTTAGGTGATACAAACAACCGTTAGGTGAACAAAACTATTATACTCTGTAGCAACAGGTTGCGAGAGTATAAAAAGGTGAGCTTAAGCCAGAATACGATGGCGTTTTAGAAGAATACCTCTATTTAGACCACATGGGGGAAATAAGCGCAGGCGAAAAAATCATAAATGGCAAATATTACTCATTTTACTTGCCTCACCACGCAGTAGTAAAGTCAGATAAAAAAACAACAAAAGTCAGAGTGGTTTTCAATGCCTCAAGATCCACTAGCCCAGGAAATTCCCTAAATGATATTCTATTACGAACACTACACGAATTAGCAGAAAACACAAAGTCAGAATTTCCTCTGGCAACCGAAGAGTTAAAAACTCAAACGTATGTAGACGATATCCTGTCTGAAAGTCACAGTTTTTCACAAGCATACGTGTTACTAGCACAAGTGACAAAAGCCCTCAAAACCGCAGGGTTTCCGTTAAAAAAGATAACGGCGAACCACCCTAATATCTTAAAGCACATACCTAAAGAATCGGTTGGACACTAATTTCCTTAAATTCGAAAAGGAAAGTACATCAAAAACTCTGGAGATCCAATGGAACACGATATCTGACCAGTTTTCATACACTACAGAGTCAGTATAAGCATTATCCGCCATTACAAAACGCCAAATTCTATCCTCTGTGGCAAAACTTTTCAACCCCGCAGGATGGCTTTCGCCAATTATGATACAAGCGAAAATCTTGATACATGAATTATGGCTAGACGGAACCGACTGGGCCGAACAAGTGAAACCAATGGTCCCAGTTCGCAAACAATCTGGAAGACATTTCCCAGATACAAATCCCATGATGGGTAAACTATTTGCCCGAACACAAAGTCGAAATACACATCTTCTGTAATGCCTCTGAGAAGGCATACTGTGCCACTATCTATGTGCACACACAAAGCGATACTGCGACCACAAGCCACTTATTAGTAGCAAAAGCAAAACTGGCTCCTTTAAAAACAAAAAGTCTACTACGCCTTATATTAGCATGGTTAGAAAAACCCCCACATTCATGGAAGACGTATATTTCCAATCAAACGTCTCAAATATTTGACCTAGTAGTATCAGCCACTTGGCGACAAGTAGCCAGTGCTGATAATCTTGCTGATCTAGGTACAAGAGGGTGCAAAACCCTGCATCTTGCCACCACCACCCTCTGGTGGAATGGCCTTCGCTGGTTAACAGAATCTCCCGATTTTTGGCCACAAGCGCCCATGCGCAATATAATTGCCGAAAAATCGACTCTTCTCGTCCAACATCGGATGATACAGACATCCTTGAGCGATTCTCATCGTTCCCCAAATTTCAAATTTCAAACTTATAGAGCAGCTCAAAACTAAAGTTAACGGAAAACCTTCAATATACCCCCAATGCGATACATTAACGCACCTACACTTACAGAAAGCAAAAGGCGCTCTTATCGCATCTACTCAAGCGCGCTACTTCAGCCGAGAAATAGCATTGCTACAAGATTCGAAGCCGATAGATTAAAAGGGCTCACTTTTAGTACTAAATCCATTTCTCGACACAAAGGGTCTGCTTCGTGCGAATGGTCGGCTTGTCAACTCCAGCCTGACATATAACGAACGACATTCCATAATCATACCAGAAAAAGCACGGCTTGTCACGTTATATCTGCATTATGTCCACAATCTGATGCTACAGCACCGCCTCATGCAACAAATTGTCCGCCAAGAGTTTTATATTCCCCGTCTTAAGTCTCAGTCAAAGAAGTGCATTTACATGTGCAAAGTTTGCACAACTTACAAACAAAAAATGCGAACGCAGATAATGGCAGCACTTCCACCTGAACGCTGCAACTTCGCTCTTCCCTTCACAACAACAGGTATCGATTTTGCTGGGCCTTACCAGATAAAGACTTCAATATTAAGGTCTTCCACTTTAATGAAAGGCTATGTGGCAGTTTTTGTTTGTTTTGCAACAAAAACTGTTCACCTTGAGCTATGTACAAATCTGACGACAGAGACTTTTCCCGCGGCATTCGCTCGCTTCATCGCTTCATCATGGCGTGGTTTTCCCTCAAAATTAATGAGTGACAACGCAAAACGTTTATTGGAGCCCAAAGAGCCACTGAAAAACAGTTCGTGGACTTTATCAAACAAATCTCACCTGAGATTGTACAGAAGTATACACCCCAAGGCTTTAATTGGCAGTTTAACCCCCCAAGCGCTCCTCATGTGGGTGGTTTGTGGGAATCTGCTGTAAAAAGCTTCAAATTCCACTTCAAAAAAGTAGCTGGAAACTACAAGTTTAATTATGAAGAATTCACGACCTTATTAATTCGAATTAAAGCCGTTCTCAATTCACGGCCAATCACAATCCTCTCGCGAGATCCTTCCGATTTCACCGCCCTAACTCCTGGGCATTTTCTCATTCTGGCCATACCTGAGCCAGACGTGGAGTCGCTATCCTTATTAAACCGATATGAAAGAATCAAAATTCGCCATCCATCTTGGAGATTGCGTGCTAGTACACGATGATTCTCTCCATCTACTGAATGGCGGCTTGGCCGCATAGAAAACCTTCACCATGGTTCCGACGATCACATCCGAGTAGTCGATCTCCGTACGCAAACCGGAACACTAACTAGACCGCTCATAAAGCTATGCTTTTTACCCACAGCCGATAATACCGAACAAACGTAAATAATAACCCGATAAGAACAAAAAACCGCTAAAATTATTGAATCAAAAAAAACTAAATCCGGTAAAAGGTCGATCGAACTAACGATTTATGCCACTTAACTTATAATTGCTTTTTTCCCATATAGATCATTATAGACGGAAATGCACCTGGGACAAATCCAGTACCCCGAACTACGGCTACCCTCCAATCGCTCCTCGTAGTGGCACGCGGCCACTTACCCCGTTAACATCGCTGTCCGCGGAGCAGCATCGCCTTCGATAACCGCTATGTCGTCGCCCACAGCGGTTGCAACATTGCGGCATATTTAAAGGTATGTCACCAATCCAACGACAGCAAATCGCCCAGGCACGTGGACAGTGCCTGAATTTTCTGGTGTACACCCATGCAACAACCGCTTGTGAGTCTAGGGGCCTTTGTCAAATGTGCAGTGAGCAACATCACACATTCCTTCACCGTACCGCGAGGCGCGACAATGGTCGACTAACTGCCTCCCACCGCCGCGGCATACTCAGGCGACTCCGAAGAAAAGCATTAGCACGACATCGCTGATCGGCACCCCTCCGGAACAGCGTTCCTGGCACCCATGCAACGAAACAGTTACGCGCCGTAGCCAATTAAGGACGCAACCCCGCCGTGCCACTAGGCTGAGCAGCGTCGTATACACGCTGCAACAACTTCAGAGTCTACTAGGCTAATATTCGCCTAGGGGGGCCGGGATGGCTAAATGAGTCTACATTGTCCTGAACACTATACACACCAACACACCTCCCACATCAACTAACACAATCTACATCACACATCACCGACACGCAACATTCACCACATCACCTTTCGCAACATTCACCACCTTACCTCAAGCAACATACATTTCACACAACGACACTACCACAAAGGATAACCCAACACACCAGTCGATCACCCCACCAACCATTACCAAAACCACAGACACTCGAAGCGGCTGACCTCTCTTTTTTCGTATCTCGCTCACAAGGAACACACCGTCACATATTCAAATATTTTTGCGCTGCGTCGCAAGTGCTTTGTTTTTATTGAGTGTCTTTAAATATAATGCATCTGAATAAAATTGTTGCGTTATAAACCAAAAAGGAGTGGTGAGTGAATTAATTCCAAGAGGTTTGAGGAGAAATATACACTGTGTTTCTGAATTAATTACTATTTGCTTATTATTTGCATCGACTAACTTTGACTCGGACAATTTAACTTTTTCAAAATCGGTCGCATCTGGTGTGTCGGACTTCTTGCCATTCTAGAGTGCACTTTCATTACGGACAACAAATTTCTAATATGTTCTATATCCACGCCTAATAACTTTTTGCATATGTGATTGAGGGTACAACTCTAACATGCTAGCAAATTCTCGTCCCTTTGTTCCTATACCAACACTTTCCCGTCTATCACCGGAATATAATTAGAATGAGAGTAGTCGATAATCCGACAATATACGACTCCTGACAATAAAAGAACTGTAAATTTAGTCCTTCAAAGATAGCAGAGAGGGAATAAAGATCGTTGTGTGCTTAACTATTAACCTTAGCCTGTGCGATTTTCTCCCGTGTAAGTAAGTGCTACTTAAGGTTGTCTTTGTGAACCACTCTCCATATAATAAAAACAGACGTGCCCAGGTCTGCTTGAATCGTTTCCTCTGTGCAAAGCGATGTCAACTTATTCCCTAACCTTTAATTGTTTTTTTCAAACACTTTTTCGTCAACTTCAAATACTCTATTTTGCCTGGACCGCCTGAGTTCGCTAGATGCTGCGTGAATCACGATCGGGGTTTGGCTTGTGTCCGAGTGTATGGAACGATTGTTGGCTATTGCTGCCCTCAACATTAACTCGGCTGTGTCATCAGACATTTTTTCTAGTTTAAAAGATCTTGCTATGTCCGCTAGAGTGCCATGGAAGCGTTCCACTTGTCCATTTGAATAACTGCGAAGAGGTGGTGCATTCACAATGTCTGTGTCATACTCGTTTTTTAACAGTGATCTGAGTTTCGGAATTGAAAGCGGCTTTATTGTCGCAATAAATTGTTTTTTTTTTTGAGGAAACAAATTTAGAAGTTGAATAATGGACATTTTTACATCGATTATCGTGAGATACGCGATCGGTTGTACAACGGCAAACTTCGAGAACTTCTCAACGCAAGTAAGTAACGATTTTTTGTCCGTTGAAAAAACTTCAATGTGGAGCATTTCTCCAGCATATGGTGGAATTGGTGTTACCCCAATTTAGATTTAGTTCTTGTGTGTCGAGTTTCGCTTTCGCTGATTTTGCTAATTTTACTATTTTTGGAAAATAATAATCAAGAAGGATTTGTTTAAAATCCTGAGCGGCCCTATACGCGCGATTTTGTTCAGTGACGATAATTTCAGTTTGTTCACCTTTGTTTGTAATGTCGACAAAGATATTCCTGCAGTGCCAGAACTTAGTTGCCGAAAAATTTAATTAGAGCGTTTTTATCTGTAAAATTTATTAGGGGCGTATTTTTCTGCCGAAGAGTATGATGTCTCTTTTTAACGGAAATTTGGCTTTTTCGAGAACGAACTGGCTCTTGAAGCAATTTAAAGGCTTTTCTGTCGATTGATCGTGTAGGATAATGATATTTCACTGTGAATTGTCGCAGCATGTGACTGCACTTCATTTTCCAGATTGCTCACATTCTGTCGGGTCAGAGCATTCGCCACAAAATTTTCTTTGCCGGGTTTGTAGAACACTTTTGCATTGTGTTCATCAATGTATGATTTCCATCTTTCGATTTTCGCATTTGTGTTCCTATCAGAGACAGCGAAGGTGAGGGATTATTGGTTTGTAAAATATCGATTTCTTTTGCCCATATAAGTAGGTAATTTTGCAGTTTGCCCAAAGCCCAGACAATGGCTAACAATTCCCTTTCGTTTGTGGCATAGTGCGCTTAGCTTTGTTTTAGCGTTCGCAAAATTTTTAAGGCGCTTCGTTAAGTTTTATTAAACTCAATTTTTACCTTTTTGGACATATGTTTAATCACCGTGTCATTTACTCCTCTGAGAATGTTGGTCAAAGGCCTCGCTATTGACGTGATGTCCTTAATGAATCCCCTGTAATAACTAGCCAGGCCAAGGAATGATCGTACACTGTATATGTTTTTAGACTCAACATACCTATTCCAGTATGGCTCTAACTTTTTCGGGGTGAGTTTTTACCTTGTTTTTGGTTACTACAAATCCCAAGAATTCGATGCTCTCTTTAAAAAACTATGTTTTCTCTTGTGATACCCTCATGTTCGCATCGCATAAGTATTTTAAAATTGTGTCGATATGCTTCAGTTGGTCGAACTCATTTTCGTAAAAATTTATGACGTCATCTACGTAAACGTAGCATATCTTTCCTATATGTTCCCTCAAAATGTCGTCAATGGTTCTTTGAAGAAAGCTCCATCCATTTTTCAATCCAAATGGTAGACGGCAAAACTCGTATTTTCCACCGCTTACCGAGAACGAAGATTTTTCGCGGTTCTGTTCTGCTAGGTAAATTTCGAGGTACCCCGACTTTAAATCTAGCTTTGTGAAAAACTTTGCCTTTCCTAGATTCGCAAGAATCATCGGAATGCTCGGCATCGGGTATCGATCAGCTATGATTCGCTCATTTATCTTCCTTAAGTCCATTACTAACCGTTTATTTTTATTGCCATTCTTATCAAACCCTTTTTTGTCAACAACCCAAACAGGGCTGTTATATGGGGATTTGGAGAGTATAAGGATACCATCTTTGAGTAGTTGCTTGATTTTGTTGTTTACGAAATCAGAGACTCCGTTTGGATACGGATATAGTTTGGCATAGATTGGTTCATTATCTATAGTGCGGATCGTGGACGATGTGTTAAAGGGTAATGCCTCGTTAGAGGTCGAAAACGCCTTTGACCTTCTCAATATCATGCTTTTGAACTCTCTTTTCACGGACATGGGCACTACTATATAATTAACATCTGTGAAGTTTACACTGTCACAGTAATGGAAGCTCAATTGCTCTAATTTGTTTTGGTATTTGATATTGTTATTTTGTAGTCCAATGCCGTTCCTGCTTGTGTTAACAAGTCAAAGGCATTTGCTTGTTATTCTGCTCAAACTATGTACCGAGCTCACAGTGAAGGGTTTTTCGACATGAATTACTTTTTGTAGCTCCTTTACGGGCTTAATGTAATTCTTTGCCGTCCCTGTATCGCTTAATATTTTTAAAATTCTCCCAACCAACTGTCGTTTGATGTACAGCAGTCGGGACTGTTCCCTGAAAAATGCAGTGAATCATTGTCACACGGCGACTCGGTATCCTCTTCAATTTCGATTGCAGCAGCCTCTGCTGCATTTTCGTATCTTAGTTCCTCAGCATTAGGGTCACTCTGAACAACATTGTTCAGCTTTTGGCGTCTTTGCCCTGTCACTCTATCGGACGTATTTGATCTCTTTTGAGCGTGTTGATTTGTCCCTTTTATGCATTAACTGCTTTGCATTGACGCAGTTTCTATGGTCCTCTTTCCCCTGCTCTCTTTCTGCTATAGATTTACCGTATGAGGCAGAAAACATGCTACGCTCGATGCTAGCTCCTGCTTCTCTAGCTAATGCCAAATCAGATGCTAGATCCTTCGGCTGAGCCGGAAAAACAATAGCTTTGAGTGATTTTTTAAGACCCGAAATAAAGGCGTGGAGTAAAAGTCGTCAGTCCTGCACCGCTTCGTGTGTCATTACGATGTTGTTCGTAATCAGAGTTAGTTTTCTCTCAACTTCGTCATAATATTCTATTAAGGTCAAGTTACCTTGTCTAACCATCTCGAGGCCTTGCCTCAGAAGTCGTAGGGAGGTTTTATATCCTTCGCTAACAGCGGTCACTATTAATGCTTGCACATTGCGAAATTCGTTTGGTTTGGGATTTGGCTATCGTTGTTTTCTATGTCCCACTCAATATTACTGTCGCACTGGGTTTACCCCTGCGGGCAGGGGATAGAATATGCCCGCGGCAAGGCATGCCTGTCGTAAAAGGCGACTAAAAGCCAATATGCACTATGACTGTTATTATATTCTTTGCACAGTAATATCAGCATAGTATGTGGAGTGATAGTGCTATAATACTCAGCTTGAACTGATATTAGAAACACTTTAAATGAAAAAAGCGAATAAAAAAACATTTGAAGTTCAAGCGACAAATGTCACCAGTCATTTGAGTAATGGGGAGCTAAACTGGCAGTAGTTTAGGCTACGCAGTCTGACCGGTACCACGGGGAGCAGAAAGCCCTTGGACTTCTGTTCAATCTGCTCATTGGGTTCGGCCCTTTGGGGAGTATTGTGGTGGCTGTGGTTTAAACCTAAATGCTGGAAGAACTGAATTTTCAGTTCGAAAAAAGAAGTTACACAAGTAACTGGGTGCCGTACCCGAAAACGGAAGAGGTTTTAGGTCGGCCTCGAATTACACCAAGATGGTAGTGTGGACCCAGACACACTGCCACTGGTATCCAAATAAATACTTGCAAAAAGCTCGTATTGTTTGGGGCGCTGATCAACGCATTGTATTGATACGTTGTGTTTTTGAACACCGTGAGGTAAGGCCGTCGCCGGCAGGTACTCACGTAAATCTACAACGAAAGTTGTCGCACTGGGTTTTTATTGCGTAACGCGTCTAACCAACTCATGAGCTCATGTGTATAAAACAAATTCTTTGCAGCGGCTTGAATTTATTTAGAATGGATTTATTTTTTGTAGAATAATTATTTTAGCTAACTCGACATTTCACAATTACAGCTGTTACTGTTAGTAGGTTATAACTAATTTGGTGCAAATTATTTGAAGATAATCTTAAACAAACATACACGGTGTGGAAAATAGAGTAGCTCTAACTCTAACTAGGGTGGGAATCTTTGTATGTTGGGCGCCAGTTATGTTATTAGTATTCTCCAAGTGAAATGTTGCATCTGTGCAGAAGTTTTAAGGTGTGTGGCGTTAAATGCGCGTACAGTTTCGCAATTGTTGACAAAAGGACTTGCATATAAGTTATGGTGTAATGCACTTCTGTGCTTTATTGAGTCTGATTACAACCAACTCATATCACAAAATTAACTTAAAGCTAAACCTAAAAGTTGAACCCATAAGCTACAAGCTACAGTCGGCAAGCCGACTCAGCATAAGCGATGACGTAGACATTTGTAGCATAGTCAAATATCAGGTTACCGCAGCTGACCTAGTTCAGTCAATCCACTGAACTCATGTGTCAGTGGAGCAAATGGGTAAAGGTAACTACCAGTTTCTTAATTCTTAAGTGTTAACTTATACCGATCATAGTATTTGGTGATTTGAAGCAACTCTCACCTGTTGGAGATAGGTGGATATTCTCCCCTAATCCCTATGATGCATACAGCACATTTAATTTGTTCCCCTTTGTGGGAGTTATTAAAATACTTTGAAATAACAGAAGTAATGAGACAACAGGAGGATCAGGACTTTGCTTTTGCATTAATCCTAGGGCATATGGTACTATGACAAACGACGAAAAATCACTAACAAAATCCATACATTGGTCCAATGAAGAGACAAATAATTTCAATGCCCTTAAGCTCAGTCGAATCCCAACAGAAGCTTTCCTTTCAACTGCAAAAGACTCAGTTAAAAGATTTGGTATAAGTGTAAATGAGAATATTTTGGAAAGAGTTAAACTTTTCAAAACTTCTAAAACGCAGGGCCTGCCATATGAATCGACACTAAAAACCTCCGCCAAATATATGATTACAGTGAATATACACACGTGTGATGGCTTCGTTAATGGGGCAGCTGGCCTACTTATACAATTAATTTTCACTGTTCTTTTTCAAGAGTTCTGTGGATTAAATTTTTGGGACTTTCTTTTGGTTTGATAGCACGATCAAAAAAGCCTCATCCTCTAGAAATTTCCTGGACGCCAAGTGAAAAAGTTCTAAAATCTTTTCAATATAAAAGAAATGAATAAATTTTAATTGAAAGAAATCAGTTTCCAGTTGTTCCGGCTGAATTAATAACTATTCATAAGAGGTTTATTCATCAGAGGAAATTTTATTCCTCCTAACAAATTTTCTGAATCGGATCCTGTGTTTAGGGAACTAAAGGAATTGAACACAAATAAAGCTCTGACAACAAGTTTAAATTTTATGAAACCTCGAACATCAGGACATCAAATTTTATTCCATAATGTTCAGAGTGATATAAAAATTAATGATATAAAAAGTGACTGTTTAATTCTATATTCAAATATTTTATGTTTAGTAGGAACTTGGAGTTATCCTTGCGTAAATTTTAATATACCACGATTTACTCCAATTAACAAGCTGAGGATGGATAGCACGGAAATAAGCATATATGCAAAGCATAGCATTGCTAGCTCTCTAGAACCAAAGGCTGCAAAGAAAATTTATTCAGGCCGCAAAGTTTTAGAAGCGGTTTTGTTTAAATGTTTCAATATTAATATTCTGGTTCTGGAAATTCAGCTTACTCTGTCAGACATTTAATTGTAGTCCATATAGGAAGTCATTACTTCTGAGTTATGCAATCAAAATGTGCTAATTGTTGGAGATTTTAACATTTGTTTAATATCTACAGGGACTACAATAAGAAATCTGATCCAAGAAAAAAACTTTAGTTCCCTGCTTGGTGTAGGATATTCTACCACAAACTGATTGGGCATTTTCAAACATGTATCCTTCACATGTTAATGCAATAACTTTTGAGACAGTACACCGCGATCATGACAGTATTTGTGTCTCTATTTCGAACTAAAGTTTTCAGACTTATTGCAGTAGTTCTTCATTTTTTTTTATACTCTCGCAACATGTTGTTACAGCGTATAATAGTTTTGTTCACCTAACGGTTGTTTGTATCACCTAAAACTAATCGAGTTAGATATAGGGTTATGTATATATAAATGATCAGGATGAAGAGACGAGTTGAAATTAGGGTGACTGTCTGTCCGTCCGTACAAGCTGTAACTTGAGTAAAAATTGAGATATCTTTATGAAACTTGGTACACATGTTTCTTGGTACAGTGGACCACTGCCACGGCCTCAAAACGCCATTAATCAAAAACAAATAAATTGTCATAACTAAGCTCCGCAATAAGATACAAGAATGTTATTTGGTACACAAATCACATCAGGGAGGGGCATCTGAAGCTAAAATTTTTTTAAGTGGGCGTGGTCCCGCCCCTAATAAGTTTAATGTGCATATCTCCTAAACAACTAAAGCTATAATAACAAAATTCACTGGAAGCAAATGTTTTTAGCAACTCTACCTACGGTGTGAAAATGAGTGAAATCGGGTGACAACCCCCCCCACTCCCCATGTAACGGTACTGTTAAAAACTACTAAAAGCGCGATAAATCAAGCGCTAAACACGCTTTTTACCGTAAATATCGGCCATTGTATAAGATATATAATTGAAATTCATATTATAGAATAAATAAATGAAACTATTGATAATAGTATGTCTTGTAGCCCTCATATCTAATATAAAAATTTTTGAACTTCCGCGTGACTTTATAACGAATATGTGAGTTATCTCAATGAAAATGAGAGAGCGTGTTTTACTCATAACAAGATCAAATCGGGTGAAAATTTTCCTTAGCCCCCATGTAACTAATATCAGGATTCTCGAACATTCGTCTGACTTTACTCCATTTGATTAGTGATGGCATGTGAGGTACCTTAATGAAACAGTGGGAGCATTTTATTAGTCTGTGGCATGTTAGTAGTATGTGGTATTGGAAAAAATTAATAAAATCGGGTTAATACTGCCCTCAAATTCCATATACTACTTATAATGCTTTTCGTTATTCTAACCAGTTTTATGCCGAATGTGTCGGTCAGTGAGTATTAATATGTTTTTTTATATAAAATTGCTTCAAAATATGTTCTCGAGTATAGCAGAGCAATGTCAAAATTAATATATTTCTCTATCCCCAATATGTATATGATTTCCGTCTTTCCACCTGACTTTACACCGTTCCGGTTGATCAACGTGATATTTTAACGATATTAAGTGGAAAAGATTTCTTAAAAATTATGTGGTTTGACGCTGAATTAGAATGATATTAGTATATAGTAAGTCTAACCTTCATATAATGAATTCCGATTCTCTGGTTAACGTTTGCCACCTAAGCTTATAATATAAAATTTAGCCACTTTGGTGGAGTTAATATCACATTCATACTTATGTATATCTCACTTCAAGCAATAAAACTGAGACTAAGTTTATGGCCTTTAATATAAGTCAAGAAGATACCAAATTTGATTGTAATTTAATCACGATATCATTTAATAATGGATGTTTAATTCAACATTTTTTAATATACGGTTTGAAGGAGTTTTTTGGTCTTTGATTTTCCTAGCTCACATGTACTACTTATTATATAATTTTTTTCGTCAATTTGATAATTTAATGAAATTAAATGGACAGTTTTTCTTAAAAATAATGTATATCGCTGCATATGAATGAAATTGGTCTAGACTTTGTTTAAACCTTATAACCCTAATATACTGATTTCCGCTCCTCTGGTACAACAGCAACCTCATATACCCCACATATTAAATCTAACCCCTTTGGTTCAGTTTATATCACATATACCATGTTTGAGTTAAATAGCTTCTTTTTATAAAAGTTAACATTTCGGAGAAAAAAATAGTATTGCCACAAAATAAATCTATGATCAATAACATTAGTTAATAAGATACCAAATAATAATCGAGTAATGATGTTGAATTCTTTCGCAACATGATGCAACAGAGTATAGTTTTGTTCACCAAAGAGTTGTTTGCATCACCTAAAGTGATAGATATAGATTTCTATATACATATATTTCTTCTAATATTTGGTGATAATCAGTGGTTAGGTATATTTTCTCAGCCATCATTTTGAACTTATTATAAAATATACTAGTCAACAATGCTAAAAAAGTTTCTTAGAGTGCTGGACTTCGTATAGAGCAAAAAAATCTTTCTAGAAAAAATTGCGTAAAATAAATATTAGTAATGTAGTATCAAAAGGGCTAAAGACCCTTTTTATGTGGTTATAGATAAACTGCGACGATCGGTTTACATGCTACTGTCTATTATTTCATTTTACCTAGCGCCAGCTTATGAAAGGTTTAAATATTAAGACAGAAAGAAGAAAATCTACATACCTGCTCTACATATGTATGTGTATACCATACTTAATTATATGTAAGTTATTGTTAATTTAGCCTTCATGGGTAGACCCTTCAAAATAGGTATTATAGATCCCCCTGTTACGGAGGGATTTTCCGAGTACTTAATTTCAATACAATGAAATAAACTACTAATTTCTAAAATATAAATATAACTAAATATTATTTATTATTATGTTAGTGAATAGCTAAGTAATATATAGGTATACAAAAGTACGTAAGCTGTACCAACATGTTGCAAGAGTATAATAAATATCAGTACACTGTGTTTGTAGTTTCAGTCTCACTAGATGTCTTTACCAGCAAAGTGCTTTATTCAAACTAATTTTAGTGTATTACACAGTACAGTGTAAAGTGGCGAGCAATAGCATAGCAAGGACTTACAAGGAATTACAGTGAAAGAAAGCAGCACCTAGGATCCATCTTTTAACACCCGGACGGACTGAATTATATAAGTATTTTATATATTAATCCATTTATTATTAATTAATTATGCCTAGATTATGTAAAAAAACTATATTACTAAGTCGTCTTCAGAATAGAAGACGTATGAGAGTTCTTCGTGCAAACTCTTTATATAGAGATAGTGAGCAGTCACAAAATACTGTAAGTCACGCTAATCGTAGATTAGATTCCGATATACGTCTGTCCGAACAAATTATCAATACAAATCAACATAGAACCAGGCGGGAAAATCCGCAAATTCGCTCTGAAGAGCAAATAAGAGATACTCGAGGCCATAGGTCTCGGCGTGAAGACCCCGAGGTTCGATCTGTTGAGCAAGTTGCAAATACTGTTCAACATAGAACAAAGCGGCAAGATCTGCAAATTCGCTCTGAAGAGCAAATAAGAGATACTCGAGGTCATAGGTCTCGGCGTGAAGACCCCGAGGTTCGATCTGTTGACCAAGTTGCAAATACTGTTCAACATAGAACAAGGCGGCAAGATCCCCAAATTCGCTCTGAAGAGCAAATAAGAAATACTCGAGGTCATAAATCTCGTCGAGAAAATCCTGAGGTACGTTATGATGAACAAAGTAGGAACACTAGGGAACATAGAGAACTTCGTTCAAGAAATCCTGAGTATAAGAATTTAGAGCGCATTCGTGATCAAATGCAAAGGGAAACCCTCAAGAAGAAATCCTGAAATAAGGAGAGAGGAGCGTGATAGAGAAACATAACGTCGACAGCTTAGTAGGAGGGGTATGAGGGAAGAAATTTTGAATCAGAGACGTCTTAGATAAGGTCAAGTTCGCCTTCGTAGAGATAACCCACTCAAAAGACAAATTGAAAACCAAAGGCAGTCCCAACGAATCCGATTATCGAGAGAAAATAATGTTATAGAAACTGATAATAGTGGCAATTTTACAGATTTCAAAAACATTTATTTCCAAAATATAAATAGGGGCCCTACTGAAATATGTATTTGCTGCGGCGGCTTATGGTTTTCACACCAAGTTCGCAAATAAAATTTCGAAACTATTCCGCAAGGTCACCCGAATGCTGCATCCGCCTTCTTTTTAATGCAAAAATTTCCTTCAGAATATGGAAATTACAAGTTTTGTGCTACTTGCATAAATGCGATTGTTATAAAGAACGTCCCAAAAATATGTTTAACTAACGATCTACACTTTCCTGAAATACCGGAATGTTTGAAAGGTTTAACCCCAATTGAAGAACGTCTCATAATGTCTAGATTGCCTTTTATGACAATCCGTCCGTTAGGATATCAAGGTCAAAGTTGGCCCAAATTGCTGTTGTTAATACACCAATTTCTGTTAACAATATTGTGACATCTCTACCAAGGTCCTTTGATGAGGCTCATGTTATACAATTTCACTTAAGAAGGCGTTTGGAATACAATCATGATTACATGATCGATACCATACGCCCCTCAAAGATTATGGAAGCTTTGCAGTTCTTAGTGAATACCCTCAAGCACAATATACATATTAATGAAAACTGGATTTCAGAATTTAATAACCAAGAAGAAGTTCCATTTGTTGCATCTGCAGAGGATTCCCGATTGGTCCAATCTTTTCATGCGGCACAAACTTCTCATGATAATCCCTCAGGTAATAATATTGCCATGGGTATTTTACCTTCAGAGCTAAATCCAGGCGAAACTCTTTTGGACAATATTCCTGTAGAAAACTTAGACTATAACCGTTTAGTTATAGCGCCAGGTGAAGGACAAAGACCAATAGACATAATTCAAGATAATAATTCAGAAGAGTTGTCATTTGGAAAAATATACGTTGGGCAGAAGCGTACATGCTCTGAAACGTATAGCAAGATAATACGTTTTGAAATTCGCCGTTTTGACAGAAGAGCGTGTACCATTCCAAAGTTGTTCTATGATTACAAAAAATTAGAACTGCTACAAATTAAGAACAGTACATCCATTTTTCTTAGAAAGTTTTCAGGTCGCAACCGAGTTACGGCCCAAAATCTATTAAACGAAAACTTTGTTCAAAACTTGATTCAACGCGATGATGGTTACAAGGTTTTGAAAGGCGTTAGATCCTCACCTGCACACTGGGAAGCTGAGAAGAAAAAGGCAATCGCTATGATTCGCCAATTTGGGCTTCCAACCTTCTTTATCACTTTATCGGCTGCAGAATCTCAGTGGGTTAAGCTTTTGGTCATCCTCTCTAAAACTGTTGATTCTAAAGATATTTCGGAAGAATAAGCCAACAGTTTAACAACCCAAGATAGATATCGCTTAATTCGGTCAGACGCGGTTACTTGTGCTAGATATTTTGACTACCGCTATCGACAAATTCTTAAACTTTGTAAAGATAACGCCGGCATTTTTGGAGAGCATTTTGTAACAAATTTCTACTGGAGAGTGGAGTTTCAACAGAGAGGTTCCCCGCATGTACATGGCATGTAATGGCTTAATAATACTCCCAGGATCAACCTTCAAGATCCTCAGACATTCCCTGATGTCATGAGTTTTATTGACAATTATATTTCTACCGATGCTTCGATCAGCCACTTAGAAAAATATTTGGGTTATCAAAAGCATAACCACAGTCGGTCTTATACGAGGGAAATAAGAGGACAACAGTTTTGTCGTTTTGGTATACCATATCCACCAATGCCTTCAACGCAAATACTGTTACCTCTTACAGAAACAAGTCAAAATTCAGAAAGACACAAAGAAAACTTTTTTAAAATTCAAAACGTTTTAAATTCAAATATGACTACAAAAGACATTTCTAATTTAAACGATTTTGAACACTTCCTGTCTGATAGTAGAATAGATATGTCTTTTGATGACTTCATATATAATTAATTATATTAACAAGTCTAACAGGGGAATTTCTAGGCTCTTAAATGAAGCTATATCAGAGGTAAATGCTGGAAATTATACTATTAAGCAAAAACTTAAACATATAGGTCACAAACTTATATCAGGCACAGAAATATCTGCACAAGAAGCAGTATATTGCTGCATTGGGCTCCATCTTTCGGAAGCAAGTAATGCAGAAATATTTATAAATACCTCTCGACCTGAGGAACGTGTTCGAATGGTAAAACCTATAGCGGAACTTCAGAACCTTCCCTCAGGTTCGACTGAAATATTCGTAGCCGGTATTTTAGACCGTTATGTTCAAAGATCCGATCAGTTAGAAACTCTTTTTTAGCTGATTTTGCATCTAGGTATAAATATTTTAAATGTAGTAGAAGAGCACAAGATAGTGATCATGAAGAAGAAGAGAGGGAAGACGATAATTTACCAGAAAGCGGGGTTGTCATGCCTCTTAAAGACGGTAGCGGTTTTGTGAAAAAACGTACTAAACCTTGTATTATTCGGTGTAGAAGGTTTAACCCAGATTTGGCCAGAGTTGAGTATTTCCGCGAAATGTTAATGCTTTACTATCCTTGGCGGAATAAACAGCAAGATCTCATTGAAAACGATAATGAGCAGACTTGCATAACACATCGTATTATAATTGAGGAAAATCAAAAAAAATATGATTTTTTTGAGCAAAGAGAACTTGAAAATGTTCTAGAAAGTCTTTATAATGAAATAGACTTGGACGAAGGTGCTCAAAATGAACTATCTATCGTGGAAAATGAGTTCAGAGTGTTGGCACTTCCAGAAATAAGCCCAAATATAAATTTGCTGGCCTTGCATGGCGAAGATTAAACAGATAATGACACTGAATCTTATTGCAATATTAGACTTATTAAACTACCCCCTTTAATTCCAGTTAGGGAACTATTTTCTTTAGTTCAAAGTCTAAATACTAAGCAAAGAACCTATTTAACACATTTGATGCACCACCTAAAAACCAATCTCCCATTTTATGAGTTCATTGGCGGCGGTGCAGGTGTAGGAAAGAGTCGTTTGATATCTGCAATATATCAAGCTCTTAACCATCGTTACAATTCTACACCTGGATCAAATCCAAGTTCCTTAAAAGTTCTTCTTTGCGCACCTACGGGTAAAGCAGCATTCGGAATAGGTGGAATGACCCTTCATTCTATATTCTCTTTACCTGTTAATCTGTTGAATAGAGAGTTGAGGCCACTTAGCAATGACACAGTTAATTCATTGTATTCCAGACTACTCGATTTAAAATCAATCATAATTGATGAAATATCGATGGTAGGTGCTCGTATGTTTAGCTCTGTTGATGCGAGATTAAAACAAATTTTCAAAACAGACAGCCCCTTAGGTAGTATACCACTATGATAGATTTGGTGATTTGAAGCAACTCTCACCTGTTGGAGATAAGTGGATATTCTCTCCTAATCCCAATGATGCATACAGCACTTTAGTTGGTTCCCCTTTGTGGGAGTTATTTAAATACTTTGAATTAACAGAGATAATGAGACAACGGGAGGATCAGGCCTTTGCAATTGCATTAAATCATATGCCATCTGGTACTATGACAAATGAGGACTTATCACTGATTGAAACTCGAGTAGTTAACTTCGAAGAAGTTCCCGATGATGCCATACATTTATTTTGGTCCAATGAAGAGACAAATAATTTCCATGCCCTGAAGCTCAGTCGAATCCCAACAGAAGCTTTCCTTTCAACTGCAAAAGACCCAGTTAAAGGAATTGGTATAAATGAAAATGATAATATCCTCCGCCTAATATATGGTTACAGTGAACATAAACACGTGTGATGGCTTGGTTAATGGGGCAGCTGGACAACTTATGCAAATTGATTTCCATTGTTCTTTTCCAACAATTCTGTGGATTAAATTTTTGGAACCTTCTGTTGGTTTGATAGCACGATCAAAAAAGCCTCATCCTCTTGAAAGTTCTTGGACACCAATTGAAAAAGTTCTAAAATCTTTTCAATATAAAAAAAATGAACAAATTTCAATTGAAAGAAATCAGTTTCCAGTTGTTCCGGCTGAGGGAATAACTATTCATAAAAGTCAGGGTACCACATATAATAAAGTTGTAGTTCATACTCGACCCAGAATGCCTAGAGCTTCAATATATGTCGCTTGTAGTCGAGCTCCTTCTGCAGAAGGTCTATTCATCATAGGAAACTTTATTCCTCCTAACAAATTTTCTGAATCGGATCCCGTATTTAGGGAACTGATGTAATTGAACACAAATAAAGCTTTGAAAACAAGTTTCAATTTTATGATTTCCCGAACATCAGGACATCAAATTTTATTCCATAATGTTCAAAGTCTTCACGCTCACATTAATGATATAAAAAGCAACTGTTTGATGCTATCTTCAGATATTTTATGTTTTGTAGAAACTTGGAGTTATCCTTGCGAAAGTTTTGATATACCAGGATTTACTCCAATTAACGAGCTGAGGATAGATAGCACGGAAACAACCAACAGAAATAAACGGGGCATTATAATATTATATATGCAAAGCATAGTATTGCTTGCTCTATAGAATCAAAGGCTGTAAAGAAAATTTATTCAGGCCGCAAAGTTTAGATGCCGGTACACAAATTGATTGGGCATTTTCAAACATGGATCCTTCCCGTGTAAATGCAATTACTTTTGAGACAGTACACATCTATCATGACAGTATTTGTGTCTCTATTTCGAACTTAAGTTTTCAGACTTAGGCAATAGTTCTTCATTTTTTTTTTTCCAAATATAATCGAATTGGAATGGTATAGGAATTTTGACAGTAGTTTTTAAGACAATTTTAAGAAAAATATGTAAATAATCTAATTAAGAAAATTTAAATTATATATATAATTTGTTATTATATATGACATTATTGTATAAATATATGATAGAAATTTAATAGTATAAGGAAAAAAGAAATATAATTTGGATATATGTATAAGAATCTCTACAAAAAATTATGTTTAATATTGTAAATATTATACACAAATTAATATAATAATATTATATAATTTTTAAAGTTGTTAATAATTATTATTTTTTAGGTAAACATATATAATAATATTGATATAATAAATAAACAAGTAAGGAAGGGCTAAGTTCGGATGTAACCGAACATGTTATACTCTCGCAAAGTTAAATGGTATATTCGTTTGAGACTTCTTTATATATTTTAATAATTAGAAGTAGGAACTATTGCCTTTGTTATTTACTTTTCACTCACAGTGAAAATAATTAGAGCAATTTGTAAACTAAATTTACTCAAATTATGAAAAATCGTTCTTGTCATCAATTAATGTAATTAACATCAATTAATGGAGTAAATCCTGGTATATCAAAACTTTCGCAAGGATAACTCCAAGTTTCTACAAAACATAAAATATCTGAAGATAGCATCAAACAGTCGCTTTTTATATCACTAATGTGAGCGTGAAGACTCTGAACATTATGGAATAAAATTTGATGTCCTGATGTTCGGACTTGTTGTCAGAGCTTTATTTGTGTTCAATTAATTTACTTCCCTAACCACAGTATTTGTTAGGAGGAATAAAATTTCCTATTATGAATAAACCTTTAGCAGTAGTTGTTCGACTACAAGTGACTCACTCCATTTAAAGCTCTAGGTATTCTTGGTCAAGTATAAACTATAACTTTATTATATGAGGCACCCTGGATCTTATGAATAGTTATTCATTCAGCCGGAACAATTGGAAACTAATTTCTTTCAATTGAAATTTGTTCATTTCTTTTATATTGAAAAGATTTAAGAACTTTTCCACTTGGTGTCCAGGAAATTTCTAGAGGATGAGGCTTTTTTGATCGTGCTATCAAACCAACAGAAGGTTCCAAAAATTTAATCCACAGAATTGTTGGAAAAGAACAATGGAAATCAATTTGCATAAGTTGTCCAGCTGCCCCATTAACCAAGCCATCACACGTGTTTATGTTCACTGTAATCATATATTTGGCAGAGGTTTTTAATGTCAATTCATATGACAGTCCCTGCGTTTCAGAAGTTTTGAAAAGTTTAACTCTTTCCAAAATATTCTCATTTTCACTTCTACCAATTCCTTTAACTGAGTCTTTTGCAGTTGAAAGGATAGCTTCAGTTGAGATTCGACTGAGCTATAGGTCATTGAAATTATTTGTCTCTTCATTGGACCAAAATTAATGTATGGTTTCAGCAGGAACTTCCTCGAAAATAACTACTCAAATTTCAATGAGAATTAAACAAATGTACTCATTTGTCGTAGTACCAGATGCCATATGGTTTAATGTAATTGCCAAGGCCTGATCCTCTCGTTGTCTCATTATTTCTATTAATTCAAAGTATTTAAATAACTTCCACAATAGGGAACCAACTAAAGTACTGTATTCATCATTGGGATTAGGAGAGAATATCCACCTATCTCCAATAGGTGAGAGTTGCTTCAAATCACCAAACACTATGGTCGGTATACCACCGAAGGGGCTGTCTGTTTTGAAAATTTGTTTTAATCTCGCATCAACAGAGCTAAACATACGAGCACCTACCATCGATATTTCATCAATTATGATTAATTTTAAATCGAGTAGTCTGGAATACAACGAATTAACTGTGTCATTGCTAAGTGGCCTCAACTCTCTATTCAACTGATTAACAGGTAAAGAGAATATAGAATGAAGGGTCATTCCACCTATTCCGAATGCTGCTTTACCCGTAGGTGCGCAAAGAAGAACTTTTAAGGAACTTGAATTGGATCCAGGTGTAGAATTGTAACGATGGTTAAGAGCTTGAATATTCTGCACCAATCAGGGAACTAAAGTTTTTTTCTTGGAGCAGATTTCTTATTGCAGTCCCTGTAGACATTAAACAAATGTTAAAATCTCCAACAATTAGCACATTTTGATTTCTGAAGTTCTACAATTAATTGTCTGACAGAGAAAGCTGAATTTCTATATAGAACCAGAATATTAATATTGAAACATTTAAACAAAACCGCTTCTAAAACTTTGCGGCCTGAATAAATTTTCTTTACAGCCTTTGATTCTATAGAGCAAGCAATACTATGCTTTGCATATATAATATTATAATGCTGGCGTGCTATCTATCCTCAGCTCGTTAATTGGAGTAAATCCTGGTATATCAAAACTTTCGCAAGGATAACTCCAAGTTTCTACAAAACATAAAATATCTGAAGATAGCATCAAACAGTCGCTTTTTATATCATTAATGTGAGCGTGAAGACTCTGAACATTATGGAATAAAATTTGATGTCCTGATGTTCGGACTTGTTGTCAGAGCTTTATTTGTGTTCAATTAATTTACTTCCCTAACCACAGTATTTGTTAGGAGGAATAAAATTTCCTATTATGAATAAACCTTTAGCAGTAGTTGTTCGACTACAAGTGACTCACTCCATTTAAAGCTCTAGGTATTCTGGGTCAAGTATAAACTATAACTTTATTATATGTGGCACCCTGACTCTTATGAATAGTTATTCATTCAGCCGGAACAATTGGAAACTAATTTCTTTCAATTGAAATTTGTTCATTTCTTTTATATTGAAAAGATTTAAGAACTTTTCCACTTGGTGTCCAGGAAATTTCTAGAGGATGAGGCTTTTTTGATCGTGCTATCAAACCAACAGAAGGTTCCAAAAATTTAATCCACAGAATTGTTGGAAAAGAACAATTGAAATCAATTTGCATAAGTTGTTCAGCTGCCCCATTAACCAAGCCATCACACGTGTTTATGTTCACTGTAATCATATATTTGGCAGAGGTTTTTAATGTCAATTCATATGGCAGTCCCTGCGTTTCAGAAGTTTTGAAAAGTTTAACTCTTTCCAAAATATTCTCATTTTCACTTCTACCAATTCCTTTAACTGAGTCTTTTGCAGTTGAAAGGATAGCTTCAGTTGAGATTCGACTGAGCTATAGGTCATTGAAATTATTTGTCTCTTCATTGGACCAAAATTAATGTATGGTTTCAGCAGGAACTTCCTCGAAATTAACTACTCAAATTTCAATGAGAATTCAACAAATGTACTCATTTGTCGTAGTACCAGATGCCATATGGTTTAATGTAATTGCCAAGGCCTGATCCTCTCGTTGTCTCATTATTTCTGTTAATTCAAAGTATTTAAATAACTTCCACAATAGGGAACCAACTAAAGTACTGTATTCATCATTGGGATTAGGAGAGAATATCCACCTATCTCCAACAGGTGAGAGTTGCTTCAAATCACCAAACACTATGGTCGGTATACCACCGAAGGGGCTGTCTGTTTTGAAAATTTGTTTTAATCTCGCATCAACAGAGCTAAACATACGAGCACCTACCATCGATATTTCATCAATTATGATTAATTTTAAATCGAGTAGTCTGGAATACAATGAATTAACTGTGTCATTGCTAAGTGGCCTCAACTCTCTATTCAACTGATTAACAGGTAAAGAGAATATAGAATGAAGGGTCATTCCACCTATTCCGAATGCTGCTTTACCCGTAGGTGCGCAAAGAGGAACTTTTAAGGAACTTGAATTGGATCCAGGTGTAGAATTGTAACGATGGTTAAGAGCTTGATATATTGCAGATATCAAACGACTCTTTCCTACACTTGCACCGCCGCCAATGAACTCATAAAATGGAAGATTTTTTTAGGTGATGCATCAAATGTGTCAAATAGGTTCTTTGCTTAGTATTTAGACTTTGAACTAAAGAAAATAATTCCTCAACTGGAATTAAAGGGGGTAGTTTGATAAGTCTAAGATTGCAATCAGATTCAGTGCCATTATCTGTTTAATCTTCGCCATGCAAGGCCAGCAAATTTATATTTGGGCTTATTTCTGGAAGTGCCAATACTCTGAACTCATTTTCCACGATAGGTAGTTCATTTTGAGCACCTTCGTCCAAGTCTATTTTATTATAAAGACTTTCTAGAACATTTTCAAGTTCTCTTTGCTCAAAAACATCATATTTTCTTTGATTTTCCTCAATTATAATACGATGTGTTATGCAAGTCTGCTCATTATCGTTTTCAATGAGATCTTGCTGTTTATTCCGCCAAGGATAGTAAAGCATTAACATTTCGCGGAAATACTCAACTCTGGCCAAATCTGCGTTAAACCTTCTATATCGAATAATACAAGGTTTGGTACGTTTTTTCACAAAACCGCTACCGTCTTTACGAGGCATGACAACCCTGCTTTCTGGTAAATTATCGTCTTCCCTCCTAACTCGGTTGCGACCTGAAAACTTTCTAAGACAAATGGATGTACTATTCTTAATTTGTAGCAACTTTGGAATGGAACACGCTCTTCTGTCAAAACGGCGAATTTCAGAACGTATTATTTTGCTATACGTTTCACAGCATGTACGCTTCTGCTCAACGTATATTGTTCCAAATGACTGAATGAATTATTATCTTGAATTATGTCTATTGGTCTTTGTCCTTCACCTGGCGCTATAACTAAACGGTTATAGTCTAAGTTTTCTACAGGAATATTGTCCAAAAGAGTTTCGCCTGGATTTAGCTCTGAAGGTAAAATACCCATGGCAATATTATTACCTGAGGGATTATCATGAGAAGTTTGTGCCGCATGAAAAGATTGGACCAATCGGGAATTCTCTGCAGATGCAACAAATGGAACTTCTTCTTGGTTATTAAATTCTGAAATCCAGTTTTCATTAATATGTATATTGTGCTCACGATACAGAGGGTATTCACTAAGAACTGCAAAGCTTCCATAATCTTTGAGGGGCGTATGGTATCGATCATGTAATCATGATTGTATTCCAAACGCCTTCTTAAGTGAAATTGTATAACATGAGCCTCATCAAAGGACCTTGGTAGAGATGTCACAATATTGTTAACAGAAATTGGTGTATTAACAACAGCAATTTGGGCCAACTTTGACCTTGATATCCTAACGGACGGATTGTCATAAAAGGCAATCTAGACATTATGAGACGTTCTTCAATTGGGGTTAAACCTTTCAAACATTCCGGTATTTCAGGAAAGTGTAGATCGTTAGTTAAACATATTTTTGGGACGTTCTTTATAACAATCGCATTTATGCAAGTAGCACAAAACTTGTAATTTCCATATTCTGAAGGAAATTTTTGCATTAAAAAGAAGGCGGATGCAGCATTCGGGTGACCTTGCGGAATAGTTTCGAAATTTTATTTGCGAACTTGGTGTGAAAACCATAAGCCGCCGCAGCAAATACATATTTCAGTAGGGCCCCTATTTATATTTTGGAAATAAATGTTTTTGAAATCTGTAAAATTGCCACTATTATCAGTTTCTATAACATTATTTTCTCTCGATAATCGGATTCGTTGGGACTGCCTTTGGTTTTCAATTTGTCTTTTGAGTGGGTTATCTCTACGAAGGCGAACTTGACCTTATCTAAGACGTCTCTGATTCAAAATTTCTTCCCTCATACCCCTCCTACTAAGCTGTCGACGTTATGTTTCTCTATCACGCTCCTCTCTCCTTATTTCAGGATTTCTTCTTGAGGGTTTCCCTTTGCATTTGATCACGAATGCGCTCTAAATTCTTATACTCAGGATTTCTTGAACGAAGTTCTCTATGTTCCCTAGTGTTCCTACTTTGTTCATCATAACGTACCTCAGGATTTTCTCGACGAGATTTATGACCTCGAGTATTTCTTATTTGCTCTTCAGAGCGAATTTGGGGATCTTGCCGCCTTGTTCTATGTTGAACAGTATTTGCAACTTGCTCAACAGATCGAACCTCGGGGTCTTCACGCCGAGACCTATAACCTCGAGTATCTCTTATTTGCTCTTCAGAGCGAATTTGCAGATCTTGCCGCTTTGTTCTATGTTGAACAGTATTTGCAACTTGCTCAACAGATCGAACCTCGGGGTCTTCACGCCGAGACCTATGGCCTCGAGTATCTCTTATTTGCTCTTCAGAGCGAATTTGCGGATTTTCCCGCCTGGTTCTATGTTGATTTGTATTGATAATTTGTTCGGACAGACGTATATCGGAATCTAATCTACGATTAGCGTGACTTACAGTATTTTGTGACTGCTCACTATCTCTATATAAAGAGTTTGCACGAAGAACTCTCATACGTCTTCTATTCTGAAGACGACTTAGTAATATAGTTTTTTTACATAATCTAGGCATAATTAATTAATAATAAATGGATTAATATATAAAATACTTATATAATTCAGTCCGTCCGGGTGTTAAAAGATGGATCCTAGGTGCTGCTTTCTTTCACTGTAATTCCTTGTAAGTCCTTGCTATGCTATTGCTCGCCACTTTACACTGTACTGTGTAATACACTAAAATTAGTTTGAATAAAGCACTTTGCTGGTAAAGACATCTAGTGAGACTGAAACTACAAACACAGTGTACTGATATTTATTATACTCTTGCAACATGTTGGTACAGCTTACGTACTTTTGTATACCTATATATTACTTAGCTATTCACTAACATAATAATAAATAATATTTAGTTATATTTATATTTTAGAAATTAGTAGTTTATTTCATTGTATTGAAATTAAGTTCTCGGAAAATCCCTCCGTAACAGGGGGATCTATAATACCTATTTTGAAGGGTCTACCCATGAAGGCTAAATTAACAATAACTTACA
The DNA here is from genome assembly GCF_042242935.1 of Bactrocera oleae. NCBI lineage: Eukaryota > Metazoa > Arthropoda > Insecta > Diptera > Tephritidae > Bactrocera > Bactrocera oleae. The sequence continues at coordinate 32,778,576 of NC_091537.1, forward strand.
TATAATTAAGTATGGTATACACATACATATGTAGAGCAGGTATGTAGATTTTCTTCTTTCCGTCTTAATATTTAAACCTTTCATAAGCTGGCGCTAGGTAAAATGAAATAATAGACAGTAGCATGTAAACCGATCGTCGCAGTTTATCTATAACCACATAAAAAGGGTCTTTAGCCCTTTTGATACTACATTACTAATATTTATTTTACGCAATTTTTTCTAGAAAGATTTTTTTGCTCTATACGAAGTCCAGCACTCTAAGAAACTTTTTTAGCATTGTTGACTAGTATATTTTATAATAAGTTCAAAATGATGGCTGAGAAAATATACCTAACCACTGATTATCACCAAATATTAGAAGAAATATATGCATATAGAAATCTATATCTATCACTTTAGGTGATGCAAACAACTCTTTGGTGAACAAAACTATACTCTGTTGCAACATGTTGCGAAAGTATAAAAATGTTGCGAAAGAATTCAACATTCATTACTCGATTATTATTTGGTATCTTATTAACTTATGTTATTGATCATAGATTTATTTTGTGTCAATACTATTTTCTTCTCCGAAATGTTAACTTTTATAAAAAGAAGCTATTTAACTCAAACATGGTATATGTGATATAAACTGAACCAAAGGGGTTAGATTTAATATGTGGGTTATATGAGGTTGCTGTTGTACCAGAGGAGCGGAAATCAATATATTATGGTTATAAGGTTTAAACAAAGTCTAGACCAATTTCATTCATATGCAGCGATATACATTATTTTTAAGAAAAACTGTCCATTTAATTTCATTAAATTATCAAATTGACGAAAAAAATTATATAATAAGTAGTACATGTGAGCTGGGAAAATCAAAGACCAAAAAATTCCTTCAAACCGTATATTAAAAAATGTTGAATTAAACATCCATTATTAAATGATATCGTGATTAAATTACAATCAAATTTGGTATCTTCTTGACTTATATTAAAGGCCATAAACTTAGTCTCAGTTTTATTGCTTGAAGTGAGATATACATTTGTATGAATGTGATATTAACTCCACCAAAGTGGCTAAATTTTATATTATAAGCTTAGGTGGCAAACGTCAACCAGAGAATCGGAATTCATTATATGAAGGTGTGAGGTTTAGACTTAGTATATACTAATTTCATTCTAATTCAGCGTCAAGCCACATAATTTTTAAGAAATCTTTTCCACATAATTTCGTTAAAATATCACATATTGATCAACCGGAACGGTTTAGTCAGGTGGAAAGACGGAAATCATATATATATTGGGGATAGAGAAATATAGTAATTTTGACATTGCTCAGCTATACTCGAGAACATATTTTGAAGCAATTTTATATAAAAATATTTTATAAATTAATTAATAATAATAATAATTATATAAAAAAAAATATTAATACTCACTGACCGACATATTCGGCATAAAACTGGTTAGAATAACGAAAAGCATTATAAGTAGTATACGAAATTTGAGGGCAGTATTAACCCGATTTTATTAATTTTTTCCAATACCACATACTACTAACGTGCCACAGACTAATAAAATGCTCCCACTGTTTCATTAAGGTACCTCACATACCATCACTAATCAAATGGAGTAAAGTCAGACGAATGTTCGAAAATCCTGATATTAGTTACATGGGGGCTAAGGAAAATTTTCACCCGATTTGATCTTGTTATGAGTAAAACACGCTCTCTGATATTCATTGAGATAACTCACATATGCGTTATAAAGTCACGCGGAAGTTCAAAAATATTTATATTAGATATATGAGGGCTACAAGACATACTATTATCGATAGTTTCATTTATTTATTCTATAATATGAATTTCAATTATATATCTTACACAATGGCCGATATTTACGGTAAAAAGTCAACTATAGGTACTGGGGTCCACATATTCAGTACCTAGGGGCTTGAACAGTTTTGGTTCGAATTTTTGGTCACAAGGTGGCATACTTTAAACGTATTATTCACGCAAAGTTTTACGCCGATATAATCATTTTTGCTTGATTTGCATAGTGGAAAGTGAAAGAATCAAGTGGAATTTAAAATGGTGTCATATGAAAAATAGGCGTGGTTGTAATCCGATTTCGCCCATTTTCGCACCATAACATAGAAATATAAAAATAATGTTATGTACCAAATTTGGTTGAAATCGGTTAAAAAGATCCCACGATATGGGTTTTCACCTAAAAGTGGGCGGTGTCACGCCCACTGTCTAATTTTGAACGCGGTTCTTATAAAGTCATCTAATACCATCCCTGAGATAAAATTTAATGTCTCTGGCGTGTTTAGCGCTTGATTTATCGCGCTTTTAGTAGTTTTTAACAGTAGCGTTACATGGGGAGTGGGCGGGGTTGTCACCCGATTTCACCCATTTTCACACCGTAGGTATAAAATACATTTCCTTCCAGTGAATTTTGTTATTATAGGATTAGTAGTTTAGGAGATATGCACATTAAACCTATTAGGGGCGGGACCACGCCCACTTAAAAAAAATTCTAACTTCAGATGCCCCTCCCTAATGTGATTTGTGTACCAAATAACAGTCTTGTATCTTATTGCGGAGCTTAGTTATGACAATTTATTTGTTTTTGATTAATGGCGTTTTGTGGGCGTGGCAGTGGTCCGATTACGCCCATCTGCAATACCAACCGTCTTACTGTACCAAGAAACATGTGTACCAAGTTTCATAAAGATATCTCAATTTTTACTCAAGTTACAGCTTGCACGGACGGACAGACGGTCACCCGGATTTCAACTGGTCTCTTCATCCTGATCATTTATATATACATAACCCTATATCTAACTCGATTAGTTTTAGGTGATACAAACAACCGTTAGGTGAACAAAACTATTATACTCTGTAGCAACATGTTGCGAGAGTATGAAAATATTATTCATTGTCCAAAAACGATTTCTTTTCATACTTCTCACTACAGTTGTAATGCATTCTATATAAAATCAATTATAAGCATATACAAAAAGCACAAGAACGATTTCTCATAATTTGAGTAAATTTAGTTTACAAAGTGCTCTAATTATTTTCACTGTGAGTGAAAAGTAAATAACAAAGGCAACAGTTCCTACTTCTAATTATTAAAATATATAAAGAAGTCTCAAACGAGTATACCATTTAACTTTGCGAGAGTATAAAATGTTCGGTTACATCCGAACTTAGACCTTCCTTACTTGTTTTTATGTTGTTTTTTAATTTGGAAGGTGTCGATTTTTCGACCTTCTGGGATAATTTTGTTATATGTTATTTAGTAGCGCGCCACATAGCTCAAGATTTTTGAATCAGGATTTTTGTATCATCCTGCAGCGTCGAAATTTTGTCCCAGAGGATAAAATTTTCTTATTTTTTAGTGTGGGTAATGTGGATATTGACTCAGTAGTAAATAAACACTGTCCATTTCATTGGATCCCCAGTGTTTTTGTTGTTCATTCCTTTTTGAATTAAGGAAAATTAGTGCACAATAATTTTTCATTTGGAATATATTTGGTTGATTTGATTGGATTACATATATTTGTATTTTTAGACTCTCGCAACCTGTTGCTACAGAGTATAATAGTTTTGTTCACCTAACGGTTGTTTGTATCACCTAAAACTAATCGAGTTAGATATAGGGTTATATATACAATATATTATATAAATGATCAGGATGAAGAGACGAGTTGAAATCCGGGTGACTGTCTGTCCGTCCGCCCGTGCAAGCTCTAACTTAAGTAAAAATTGAAATATCTTAATGAAACTTGGTAGACATGTTTCTTGGTACCGTGAGACGGTTGGTATTGCAGATGGGCGTAATCGGACCACTGTCACGCCCACAAAACGCCATTAATCAAAAACAAATAAATTGCCATAACTAAGCTCCGCAATAAGATAAAAGACTGTTCTTTGGTAGACAGGATCACATTAGGGAGGGGGATCTGCAGTTAATTTTTTTTTAAGTGGGCGTGGTCCCGCCCCTAATAGGTTTAATGTGCATATCTCCTAAGCCGCTAATGCTATAATAACCACATTCTCTGAAAGCAAATGTTTTTACAACCTCTACCTACAGTGTAAAAATAGTTAAAATCGGGTGGCAACTCCGCCCACTCCCTATATAACGGTACTGTTAAAAACTACTAAAAGCGCGATAAATCAAGCACTAAACACGCCAGAGGCATTAAATTTTATCTCTGGGATGGTTTGAGATGATTTTATAGGAACCGCGTTTAAAATTAGTCATATCCTGGGATCTGTTTTACCGATTTCAACCAAATTCGGTGCATAACGTTCTTTTCATATTTCTATATCATAGTTCCATCTAATTCTTTCACTTTCCACTATGCACATCAAGCAAAAATGATTATATCGGGGTAAAACTTTGCGTGAATAATACATTTAAAGTATGCCACCTTGTGACCAAAAATTGTCTAAATCGAACGAAAACTGTTTAAGCCACTAAGTACTAAATATGTGGACCCCAGTGCATATAGTTGACCTTCTACCGGAAATATCAGTCAATCCACAAAGAAATCTCAAATGGAGTATACCATTTGACTTTGCGAGAGTATAAAATGTTCGGTTACATCCGAACTTAGCCCTTCCTTACTTGTTTTCAAATATAATCGATTTAGAATGGTGTAGCAATTTTGACAATTGTTTTTAAGACAATTTTAAGAAAAATATGTAAATAATCTAATTAAGAAAATTTTAATTATATGTATAATTTGTTATTACAATATATAAGATATTATTGTATAAATAAATGATAGAAATTAAATACATATGTATAAGAATCTCTATAAAAATTTGTGTTTAATATTGTAAGTATTATATACAAATTAATATAATAAGATAATTTTTAAAGTTTTTAATATTTATTATTTTTAAGCTAAAAATGTATAATAATATCGATAAAATAAATAAAAATGTTATTCATTGTCAAAAAACGAGTTTATCAGTTGTAATGCATTCTATATAAAATCAATTATAAGCGTGTATTATATAACAAAACACAAAAACGATTTCTCATAATTTTATGTTAATTCATTCTTACTCAATTGTAAGTTATTAGTAATAATTTAAAAGTATTTGGATATATGTATTTCTTAATATAATTTTTAACTAAATTAAACGTTCACGTTAATGCTACATATTAGCTTTTTTAAAAAAAGGAATTCCTGGGATATGCCTTGTACGTATGTAAAGAATTGTGTTTTGCCGTCGGCATTTTCATATCTATTTAATTACTTATGTGTACATGTAAAAAAAATATGAAAAAAAAAATATATGTAAATTTGTCTACACACAACTTTGTATGTAAATATGTACACTCATTGCTTCATGCGAAATTTCCGTTGGCACAGACAAAAATCCGAGGTATGCCCAAAATATAAACAAACGCTCGCCGATTGTAATCTCTTCCCTTGCCGCTCTAACAGCTTTGCCTACAAATCATTGTAAATATGTATGTTTATATATGAACGTACATACATATTGACCCAGATTTTTGCTAGCCACGGAAAAATATTTTATAATTGTACAATTGTATTTGTAAAATATTTCTAGGCTTTTAAATGAAGCTATAGCAGAAGTAAATGGTGGAAATTATACTGTTAAGCAAAAACTTAAACATATAGGTCACAAATTTATATCAGGCACAGCAATTTCTGTACAACAGCAGTATATTGCAACAAGTAATGCAGAAATATTTATAAATATCTCTCGACCTGAAGAATATGTTCGAACGGTAAAACCTAGAGCGGAACTTCAGAACCTTCCTTTAGGTTCGACAGAAATATTCGTAGCCGGTATTTTAGACCGTTATGTTCAAAGATCCGATCAGTTAGAAACTTTTTGTTTAGTTGATTTTGCATATAAGTAAAAATATTTGAAATCTGGAAGAAGAGCACAAGACAGTGATCACGAAAAAGAAAAGGGGAAAGACGATAATTTACCAGAAAGCGGGGTGGTCATGCCTCTTAAAGACGGTAGCGGTTTTATTAAAAAACGTACCAAACCTTGTATAATTCGGTATAGAAGGTTTAACCTAGATTTGGCCAGAGTTGAGTATATCCGCGAAATGGAAATGCTTCACTATCCATGGCGGAATGAACATCAAGATCTCATTTAAAACGATAATAAGCAGACTTGCATAACACAACGAAGGAAAGCACACAATGAACTATCTTTCGTGGAAAGTGAGTTCAGAGTGTTGACACTTTTCCAGAAATAAATCCAAATATAAATTTGCTAGACTTGCATGGTGAAGATTCCACAGATAATGGCACTAAATCTGATTGCTATATTAGACTTAATAAACTACCCCCTTTAATTCCAGTTGAGGAATTATTTTCTTTAGTTTAAAGTCTAAATACGAAGCAAAGAACCTATTTGACACATTTGATGCAGCAGCTAAAAACAAACCGCCCAGTTTATCGGTTCTTTTGTCACTTTTTTCTGTGTTTTGCGATGTTGTCACTTTTCCTTTATAGAAGGAACATTAAAGAGTTGTTCAATTTATGATTTCTAGCTTTTGCCATCGTCGCGAAAAGACGCTTGTAGGCAAGCGCATGCTCGGGGAGATGTGTAAGGCGTTTGCTTTTATAAATGAAGAGACTTAGCTTATTGCTTGTGCGCCAGCGTTCATGAATAAAAATGTTGTTTTTGTGTGATTTACTACAAATTAAGGATTTAGCTACCATATTGATTTCTGATGCGAATGCTATTTGATATTTGAGAGAATTGCTGTTTTTGTACAAGAATGTTTGTATTTTTTTCTATTGACTGACATACTTACTACATTTGTACGCATATATGTATGCAGATTTGTGTATGCATTACTTATTTTGTAATGTCATAAGCATTTTTGTACATAGATACTTACATATAAAGAAGTGCGCGCACATTCCTGCATGTGTACATACCAGAGAATGTAAATGAATTCCATATTGATGTACATAAGTATGTATGTACATATATAAATTATTATTTTTGTAACATTTGAAATTAGAAAATTATTAAAATAATAAAATATATAGTTTTTTTGCATAATCTTTTGCATTTTATCATTCGGCATTTGTGCAAAAAAAATATACTTTATCAATTTTTCATCATAAAAATCGTTTATATGACAAACAAGTAAGGAAGGGCTAAGTTCGGATGTAACCGAACATTTTATACTCTCGCAAATTTAAATGGTAAATTTGTTTAAAATTTCTTTATATATTCTAATAACTAGAAGTAGGAACTATTGCCTCAGTTATTTACATTCACAGTGAAATATATTAAAGCAATTTGTAAACTAAATTTACTCAAATTATGAGAAATCGTGTTTGTGTTTTGTTATATACGCTTATAATTGATTTTATATAGAATGCATTACAACTGATAAAATCGTTTTTTGACAATCAATAACATTTTTTATTTATTTTATCGATATTATTATACATTTTTAGCTTAGAAATAATAAATATTAACAACTTCAAAAATTATATTATTATATTAATTTGTATATAATACTTACAATATTAAACATAAATTTTTATAGAGATTCTTATACATATGTCCAAATTATATTTCTTTTCTCCTTATACTATTGTATTTAATTTCTATCATTTATTGATACAATAATGTCTTATATATTGTAATAACAAATTATACATATAATTAAAATTTTCTAAATTAGATTATTTACATATTTTTCTTAAAATTGTCAAAATTGCCACACCATTCTAAATCGATTGATATTTAAAAAAAAAAAATGAAAAACTGCTGCAATAAGTCTGAAAACTTTAGTTCGAAATAGAGACACAAATACTGTCATGATTGCGGTGTACTGTCTCAAAAGTAATTGCATTAACATGGGAAGGATACATGTTTGAAAATGCCAATCAATTTGGAGTAGAATATTCTACACCAAGTAGGGAACTAATGTTTTTTTCGAGGAGCAGATTTTCTATTAGGTTTTCCGTGGTAAGTTCTCCAACTTTGTTCTTTAGAGTTCTCCGAGCTTCATTCCATCGATGGCACTTAAAGAAGGTATGGTTTGCAACATCGAGTGGTTTTTCTCCGTAAATACATGCACGGCTCTCGGCTTTTCCCATGTTGTACAAGTTTTTTCGAAAAAACTCGTGGTCGGAGAGCATCTGTGTTAGGTAGAAGTTCACCTCGCCGTGTTTTCTACTGTGCCATATCTCTCATCTTTGAACAATTTGGCGGTCCATCTTCCTTTGCGTCCCCTTGTCCACCGATCTTGCCAAAATTCGAGTGTTTGCTTCCTTGCTTGTTGTCTTGTTTGCATGTGTATTTCCGTTCCATCTTTCTTACATAACCAGAGTTGTCTTCTCTCCTTTGCGAGAAGATCTATTGGGATTAAGCAGCTTATCACTAGCACTGCGGATTCGGATACAGTTCGGTAAGCCGAGGCGACTCTCAGGGTTGCTGTTCTCTGCACTTTAGCAACTACTTTCCGTCTTTGTTTCACGTTTAATGTATCGGCCCACAGTTCACTACTATATAATAGCACTAACTGTGTTGTGTCCATGAGCAGTTTCCTTCTGCTTGCAAGCGGACCTCCGATGTTTGCCATAAGTCTTGAAAGCGACATGATTTAGCAGCGTGCTGAATTTGGGCCCTGTACGTTAGTTTATTGTCCATTCTTATACCTAGGTATTTTAGGGTTTTCGTCGTTTGGATGGTCTCTGAATGAACTTTCATCACTTTCAGCGATGTCAATGTTGTAGTCCCTGTAGACATTAAACAAATGTTAAAATCTCCAACAATTAGCACATTTTGATTGCATAACTCAGAAGTAAAGGCTTCCTATATGGACTACAATTAAATGTCTGACAGAGTAAGCTGAATTTCCAGAACCAGAATATTCATATTGAAACATTTAAACAAAACCGCTTCTAAAACTTTGCGGCCTTAATAAATTTTCTTCACAGCCTTTGGTTCTAGAGAGCTAGCAATGCTATGCTTTGCATATATGCTTATTTCCGTGCTATCCATCATCAGCTTGTAAATTGGAGTAAATCCTGGTATATCAAAATTTTCGGAAGGATAACTCCAAGTTTCTACAAAACATAAAATATCTGAAGATAGGATCAAACAGTCGCTTTTTATATCATTAATGTGAGCGTGAAGACTTTGAACATTATGGAATAAAATTTGATGTCCTGATGTTCGGGAAATCATAAAATTGAAACTTGTTGTCAGAGCTTTATTTGTGTTCAATTCCTTTGCTTCCCTAAACACAGTATTTGTTAGGAGGAATAAAATTTCCTATTATGAATAAACCTTTAGCAGTAGTTGTTCGACTACAAGTGACTCACTCCATTTAAAGCTCTAGGTATTCTGAGTCAAGTATAAACTATAACTTTATTATATGTGGCACCCTGACTCTTATGAATAGTTATTCATTCAGCCGGAACAACTGGAAACTAATTTCTTTCAATTGAAATTTGTTCATTTCTTTTATATTGAAAAGATTTAAAAACTTTTCCACTTGGTGTCCAGGAAATTTCTAGAGGATCAGGCTTTTTTGATCGTGCTATCAAACCAACAGAAGGTTCCAAAAATTTAATCCACAGAATTGTTGTAAAGAACAATGGAAATCAATTTGCATAAGTTGTCCAGCTGCCCCATTAACCAAGCCATCACACGTGTTTATGTTCATATTTGGCAGAGGTTTTTAATGTCAATTCATATGGCAGTTTTTCAGAAGTTTTGAAAAGTTTAACTCTTTCCAAAATATGCTCTTTTGCAGTTGAAAGGATAGCTTCAGTTGAGATTCGACTAAGCTATAGGTCATTGAAATTATTTGTCTCTTCATTGGACCAAAATTAATGTATGGTTTCAGCAGGAACTTCCTCGAAATTAACTATTCAAATTCCAATGAGAATTCAACAAATGTACTCATTTGTCGTAGTACCAGATGCCATATGGTTTAATGTAATTGCCAAGGCCTGATCCTCTCGTTGTCTCATTATTTCTGTTAATTCAAAGTATTTAAATAACTTCCACAATAGGGAACCAACTAAAGTACTGTATGCAGCATTGGGATAAGGAGAGAATATCCACCTATCTCCAACCAGTGGGAGTTGCTTCAGGGGCTGTCTGTTTTGAAAATTTGTTCTAATCTCGTATCAACAGAGCTAAACATACGAGCGCCTACCATCGATATTTCATCAATTTCGATTAATTTCAGATGGACAAGTCTGGAATGCCAAAATTAACTGTGTCATTGCCAAGTTTCCTCACCTCTCTATTTAACTGATTAATAGGTAAAGAGAATATTGAATTAAGGGTGTAGGTGTAGAATTGTAACAATGGTTAAGAGCTTGATATATTGCAGATATCCAACGACTCTTTCTTACACCTGCACCTCCGCCATTGAACACATAAAAGGAGCGATTTGTTTTAAGCTGCTGCATCAAATGTGTCAAATAGGTTATTTGCTTCGTATTTAGACTTTAAACTAAAGAAAATAATTCCTCAACTGGAATTAAAGGGGGTAGTTTAATAAGTCTAATATAGCAATCAGATCCAGTGCCATTATCTGTTGAATCTTCACCATGCAAGTCCAGCAAATTTATATTTGGGTTTATTTCTGGAAAAGTGCCAACACTTTGAACTCATTTTCCACGAAAAATAGTTTAGTTTGTGCACTTTCCTTCAAGTCTATTTCATTATTAAGACTTTATAGAACATTTTCAAGTTCTCTTTGCTCAGAAACTTCATATTTTTATTGATTTATTTTCAATTAGAATACAATGTGTTATGCAAGTCTGCTCATTATCGTTTTCAAAGAGATCTTGCGGTTCATTCCGCCATGAATAGTGAAACATTACCATTTCGCGGTAATATTCAACTCTGGCCAAATCTAGGTTAAACCTTCTATACCGAATTATACAAGGTTTGGTACATTTTTAACAAAACCGCTACCGTCTTTAAGAGGCATAACAATCCCGCTTTCTGGTAAATAATCGTCTTTTCCCTTTCCTTCTTCATGATCACTGTCTTATGCTCTTCTACTAGATTTCAAATATTTTTACTTAGATGCAAAATCAACTAAACAAAAAGTTTCTAACTGATCGAATCTTTGAACATAACAGTCTAAAATACCGGCTACAGTATTTTTAGAAAAATTTTGCGTTTTGATAAGCTTGATCTAAGGGCTAACAAATAGTCATCAAAAGACATATTTATTTTACTATCAGACAGGAAATTTTCAAAATCTTTAACATTAGAAATGTCTTCTGTAGTCATATTTGAACTTAAAACGTTTTGAATTTTGAAAGAGTTTTGATTGTGTCTCTCTGAATTTTGACTATAACAGTATTTACATTGAAGGCATTGGTGAATATGATATACCACAATGTCAAAACTGTGGTAATCTTATTTCTCTAGTACAAGACCGACAGTGGGTGTGCTTTTAAAAACCCAAACAATTTTCTAAGTGGCTGACCGAAACATCTGTAGAAATATAATTGTCAATAAAACTAATGACATCAGGGAATGTCAGAGGATCTTGAAGGTTGATCCTGTGAGCATGGGAGTAATTTGTGACAAAATGCTCTCCACAAATACCGGCAATATCTTTAAAAAGCTTAGAAATTTGTCTATAGCGGTAGTCAAAATATCTAGCACAAATAACCGCGTCTGACCTAATTAAGCGATATCTACCATGGGATGTTAAACTGTTGGCTTCCTTTTCGGAAATATCTTTAGAATCAACAGTTTTAGAGAGGATGACCAAAAACTCAGCCCAATGAGATTCTGCAGCCGATAAATTGATAAAGAAGGTTGGAAGCCCAAATTGGCTAATCATAGCGATTGTCTTTTTCTTCTCAGCTTCCCAGTACGCAGGAGAGGATCTAACGCCATTAACAAACTTGTAACCATCATCGTGTTAAATCAAGTTTTGAACAAAGTTTTCGTTTAATAGATTTTGGGCTGTAACTCGGTTGCGACCTGAAAACATTCTAAGACAAATGGATGTACTATTCTTAATTTGTAGCAACTTTGGAATGGAACACGCTCTTCTGTCAAAACGGCGAATTTCAGAACGTATTATCTTGCTATATGTTTTAGGGCATGTACGTTTCTGCCCAACGTATTATATATTTTTCCAACTGACTCTTCTGAATTATTATCTTGAATTATGTCAATTAGTCTTTGTCCTTCACCTGGCGCTATGACTAAATGGTTATAATCTAAGTTTTCTACAGGAATATGGTCCAAAAGATTTTCTTGACCGCCTTTATGTGCCATATATGCTTTTAAAAGAGCCATGGGGATATTATTACCTGAGGGATTATCATGAGAAGTTTGTGTCGCACGTAAAGATTTAACCAATCTTGATTGAATCCTCTGCAGATGCAACAAACGGAACTTCTTTTTGGTTATTAAATTCTGAAATGCAGTTTCCATTAATATGTATATTGTGCTCTCGATACAGAGGGGTATTCACTAAAAACTGCAAAGCTTCCATAATCTTTAAGGGGCGTATGGTATCGATCATGTAATCATGATTGTATTCCAAACGCCTTCTTAAGTGAATTTGTATCACATGAGCCTCATCAAAGGACCTTGGTAGAGAGGTCACAATATTAGTAACAGGAATTGGTATATTAACAACAGCCCCTTTGAGAGAACTCTGACCTTGATATCCTAACGGACGGATTGTCATAAAAGGCAATCTAGGCATTATGAGACGTTCTTCAATTGGGTTAAACCTTTCAAACAATCCGGTATTTCAGAAAAGTCTAGATCATTAGCTAAATATATTTTTGGAACGTTCTTTATAACAATCGCATTTTTACAAGTAGCACAAAAGTTGTAATCTTCCGGAGGAAGTTTTTGCATTAAAAAGAAGGCGGATGCAGCATTTGGGTGACCTTGCGCATTGCTTTCGAAATTTAATTTGCGAATTTGGTGGAAAAACTATAATTCGCCGCAGCTAATACATATTTAGTTATTTTGGAAATAAATGTTTTTGAAATCTGTTAAATTGCCACTATAATCAATTTCTATAACATTATTTTCTCTTGTTATACGGTTCGTTCGGACTGCCTTTCGTTTTCAATTTGCCTATTGACCGGTTATCTCTACAAAGGCGAACTTAACTTTGTCTAAGACGTCTCTGATTCAAAATTTCTTCCCACATACCCCTTCTACTAAGCTTTCGACGTTGTGTTTCTCTATCACGCTCCTCTCTCCTTATTTCAGGATTTCTTCTTGCTTGTTCTCTTTGCATTTGATCATGAATGCGCTCTAAATTCCTATACTCAGGATTTCTTGCGCGAAATTCTCTATGATCCCTAGTGTTCCTACTTTGCTCATCATAACGTACCTCGGGATTTTCTCGACGAGATCTATGACCTCGAGCATTTCTTATTTGCTCTTCAGAGCGAATTTGTGAATCTTACCGCCTTGTTCTATATTGAACAGTATTTATAACTGGTTCAACAGATCGTACCTCGGGGTCTTCGCGCCGAGATCTATGACCTCGAGTATCTCTTATTTGCTCTTTAGAGCGAATTTGTGAGTCTTACCGCCTTGTTCTATATTGAACAGTATTTACAACTAGTTCAACAGATCGTACCTCGGGGTCTTCGCGCCGATATCTATGACCTCGAGTATCTCTTATTTGCTCTTCAGAGCGAATATGTGAATCTTACCGCCTTGTTCTATATTGAACAGTATTTACAACTAGTTCAACAGATCGTACCTCGGGGTCTTCGCGCCGAGATCTATGACCTCGAGTATCTCTTATTTGCTCCTCAGAGCGAATTTGTGAATCTTACCGCCTTGTTCTATATTGAACAATATTTACAACTAGTTCAACAGATCGTACCTCGGGGTCTTCGCGCCGAGATCTATGACCTCGAGTATCTCTTATTTGCTCTTCAGAGCGAATTTGCGTATCTTGCCGCCTTGTTCTATGTTGAACAGTATTTGCAATTTGCTCACCAGATCGTACCTCGGGGTCTTCGCGCCGATATCTATGACCTTAGTTAATTTCTGCTTTGCTCTTCAGAGCGGATTTGGGGATTAAGGCGTCTTTCCATATGTTGAACAGTATTTAAATTTTGGGTAAATGTATAGTTTAGGTCCCCCAACTAAGGAGGTCTCAAAAAGTAATATTTTTTTTTTAATCGTTTTATTTTTACGCGAAAATTACAAATCCGTGAGCGAAAAGTAAATTTTTTCAATCATTCATGTATATATTTTAGGCACTTTTCACATATTTTCCAAGTCACTTAGTTGTTGTTTTTGCAAGATTCTGCAGAATTTAGATCACTTAGCTGTAATTATCTGATCAGCGAGATAAACATTTTCTTGTGAAAAGAAATACTGAAGAAATGTAACAGTCACAATTTCTTTCCGCGCTAGCGGACTTCGGCCGCGCTTCAAAAAAATAACGCTGGTCGGACCAAAACCAGGGTGTTCATAATTCAATCGCGTCAAACTCCTTTCTGCACTGGCTGCCTCGCGCTTCAAAAAAATAGCCCTTGTCGGTCCAACACCGGGGTGTTCAAAATTCAATCGCGTCAAACTCTTTTCTGCACACTGGCAGCCTTTGGCCGCACTTCAAAGAAAAAAACGATAGTGGGTCCAACACCGATGACCTGCCTCCTTAATGGGTGGACCTAAACTATGCATTTATCAAATTTTGTTCAAAGACCGTACCTCGAGATTTTCCCGCAAGGTTCTATGTTGATTTGTATTGATAATTTGTTCGGACAGACGTACATCGGAATCTAATCTACAATTAGCGTGACTTACAGTATCCTGTGACTGCTGACTATCTCTTTATAAAGAGTTTGCAAGAAGAACTCTCATACGCCTTCTATTCTGAAGACGACTTAGTAATACAGACCTTCTACTTAATTTAGGCATAATTAATAAATAATAAATGGCTTACCAAAATATATAAAAAACTTATATAATTCCGTCCGTACGGGTGTGAAAAGTTGGATCCTAGGTGCTGCTCTCTTTCACTGTAATTGAGTGCTTGCTATGACTACTTTCCTGTTCGGTCTATAGGTACTTTGGTTGAATATACTGGTACAAATGTGTGCACATATGTATGTTTAATAATAGTTTAAACACTATATAAGTAATACACTGAAATTTGTAGTACTGATATTTATTATACTCTCGCAACATGTTGCTACAGAGTATAATGGTTTTGGTATGGTATATTTTTGTACATACAGCTTACGTGCTTTTGTATTACCTATATATTACTTAGATATTCACTAACAGAACAATACATAATATTTAGTTATATTTATATTTTAAAATTAAGTATTTTATTTTATTGTATTAAGATTAAGTGCTCGAAAAAAAGTGCTCCGTAAATTGCTTTTGTCTAACGATTTTTAAAACAGGGGGATCTATGGTGCCTATTTTGAAAGGTCTGCTCATAAAGGCTAAATTAACAATAACTTATATATAATTAAGTATTGTACCTATATACATATGTAGACTAGTTATATAGATTTTCTTCTTTCTGTCTTCTTAATCTTTGATATGCTGCCAACGGCGCTGGGTAAATCCCAAAAAGTACTTAAATGTAATTTTCTTTAGTTAACAGTAGACCTCATGACCTTCATATTAAAATGCGTCGCAAAACTGAAATAATAGATAATAGCATTTAAACCGATGGGGTCGCAGTTTATCTATTACCACATCTTTAGCCCTTTTGATACTAGACTACTAATCTTCACGCGAGTTTTTCTAGAAAGATATTTTTGCTCTATATAAAGTCCAGCACTCTAAGAAACTTTTGAACATTTTTGTCTGGTATATTTTGTTATAAGTTCAACATGACGGCTGGGAAAATATACTTATCCATTGATTATCACAAAATATTAGACGAAACATTTGTATATAGAAATCTATATTTATCTCGATTAGTTTTATGTGATGCAAACAACCGTTTGGTGAACCAAACTATACTCTGTTGCAAAATGTTGCGAAAGAATTCAACATTTATTATTCGATTATCATTTGGTATCTTATTAACTTATGTTATTGATCATAGATTTTCTATTTTAGATAGATATTTTGTTTTTCTCCGAAATTTAACAAAAAGAAGCTATTTAACTCAAACATGCTATATGTGATATAAACAGAACTAAAGGGGTTAGATCTAATATGTGGGGTAAATAAGGTTGCTGTTATACCAGAGGAGCGGAAATCAGTATATTAGGGTTATCAGGATTAAACAAAGGTCTAGACCAATTTCATTTATATGCAGCGATTAACTACATTATTTTTAAGAAAAACTATCCATTAAATTCATTAAATTAACGAAACCATTAGTAGTACATACCATTAGTAGTACATGTGAGCTGAAGAAATTCGAGGACCGATTTCACACATTTTTGGCATCAAACTATTGTATTTCTAATATTTTACGTTTATATAAAGCCAAACGGAAGTTTGAATTTTTTAAATAAAGTATGTAGGAGCTGGTGTCAATATATCCCCGATAATGGGTACTAAGGCGGAACCGAGAATTTTGTACGCTTGCAATTCGCAAGACTCTAAGGCCAGGATTCCTTCAGGTGTGGCAAAACCTTATATTAAAAAATGTTGAGAAAGAATTAAGATCCATTATTAAATGAAATCGGGATTAAATTACAATCAAATTTGGTATCTTCTTGACTTATATTAAAGGCCATAAGCTTAGTCTCAGTTTTATTGCTATACTTTAGTTCGCGTCAGCGAAAATTATATTAAAAAAAGTAAGAAAGGGCTAAGTTCGGATGTAACCAACCATTTTATACTCTCGCAAAGTCAAATCGTATACTCGTTTGTGACCGATATTTTCGGTAGAAGGTCAACTATAGGCACTGTGGTCTACATATTTAGTACCTAGGAGCTTGAACAATTTCGGTTCGATTTAGACAATTTTTGGTCGCATTATTCACGCAAAGTTTTATCCCGATACAGTCATTGTTGCCTGATTTCCATAGTGGAAAGTGAAAGAATCAGATGGAATTTAAAATGGTGTTATATGGGAAGTAGGCGTGGTTGTAATCCGATTATTATATTCCGCCCATTTTCGCACTATAACCAAGAGATATGAAATGAAAGGTATGTACCGAATTTTGTTGAAATTGGTTAAGCACATCCCAAGATATGGGTTTTCACCTAAAAGTGGGCGGTGCCACGCCCACTGTCTAATTTTGAACGCGTTTCCTATATAATCATATCATACCATCCCAGAGCTAAAATTTAATGCCTCTGGCGTGTTTAGTGCTTGATTTATCGCGCTTTTAGTAGTTTTTAATAGTACCGTTATATAGGGAGTGGGCGGAGTTGCCACCCGATTTCAACTATTTTCACACCGTCAATAGAAGTGCTAAAAACATTTGCTTATAGTGAACTTTGTTATTATAGCATTAGCGGTTTAGGAGATATGCACATTAAACCTTTTAGGGGCCCACGCCCACTTTAAAAAAAAAAATTTAACTGCAGATGCCCCTCCCTATTGTGATCCCGTATACCAAATAGGAGTCTTATATCTTGTTGTGGAGCTTAGTTATGTCAATTTATTTGTTTTTGTACAATGGCGTTTTGTGGGCGTGGCACTGGTCCGATTACGCCCATCTGCAATACCAACCGTCTCACGGTACCAAGAAACATGTCAACCAAGTTTTATAAAGATATCTCAATTTTTACTCAAGTTAGAGCTTGCACGGGCGGACGGACAGACAGTCACCCGGATTTCAACTGGTCTCTTCATCCTGATCATTTATATATACCTAACCCTATATCTAACTCGATTAGTTTTAGGTGATACAAACAACCGTTAAGTGAACAAAACTATTATACTCTGTAGCAACAGGTTGCGAGAGTATAAAAAAACAATAAACATTTTGAAATGAATTACACGTAAGTATGAGTGTGATAATTACTGGACCAAAGTGGCTTAATTTTGGCATTGCTCAGCTATACTGGAGGATAGAGAAAATATTTTGAATCAATTTTATATATAACAAGTAAGGAAGGGCTAAGTTCGGATGTAACCGAGCATTTTATACTCTCGCAAAGTCAAATAGTATACTCGTTTGAGATTTCTTTGTGGATTGACTGATATTTTCGGTAGAAGGTCAACTATAGGCACTGGGGTTCACATATTTCGTACTTAGGGGCTTAAACAGTTTTGGTTCGATTTAGACAATTTTTGGCCACAAGGTGGCATACTTTAATCGCATTATTCACGCAAAGTTTTATCCCGATACGTCATTGTTGCCCGATTTGCATAGTGGAAAGTGAAGGAATCAGATGGAATTGAAAATGGTGTTATATGGGAAGTAGGCGTGGTTGTAGTCCGATTTCGCCCATTTTCGCACTATAACATAGAAACATGAAAAGAACGTTATGCACCTAATTTGGTTGAAATCGGTTAAGCAGATCTCAAGATATGGGTTTTGACCTAAAAGTGGGCTGTGCCACGCCCACTGTCTAATTTTGAACGCGGTTCCTATAAAGTCATCTTATACCATCTCAGAGATAAAATTTAATGTCTCTGGCGTGTTTAGTGCTTGATTTATCGCGCTTTTAGTAGTTTTTAACAGTACCGTTATATGGGGAGTGGGCGGAGTTGCCACCCGATTTCAACTATTTTCACACCGTCAATAGAAGTGCTAAAAACGTTTGCTTCTAGTGAATTTTGTTATTATTACACATTAAACCTATTAGAGGCGGGACCACGCCCACTTTTTAAAAAAAAGTTTTAACTGCAGATGCCCCTCCCTAATGTGATCCTGTGTACCAAATAACAGTCTTTTATCTTATTGCGGAGCTTAGTTATGGCAAGTTATTTGTTTTTGATTAATGGCGTTTTGTGGAATCTCATCTGAAATACCAACCGTCTCACGGTACCAAGAAATATGTCTACCAAGTTTCATAAAGATATCTCAATTTTTACTCAAGTTAGAACTTGCACGGTCGGACGGACGGACAGACAGTCACCCGGATTTCAACTCGTCTCTTCATCCTGATCATTTATATATATATAACCCTATATCTAACTCGATTAGTTTTAGGTGATACAAACAACCGTTAGTTGAACAAAACTTGCTCCAGAATATGGTGTTTTATTACATAAGAAGAGGGGTGTACAGATCTACGGTAAAAGCACATCGTTTTACGTTTATTGAGATTTAAAGGCAAATCCTCTCTATCACACCAAGCAATCATATTGTTTAAGACTGTTTGCAACAGACACCTTTCCTCAGTTGAAGTGTATGATTTAAAAAGCTGTACGTCGTCAGCGTATATCAAAATTTTTGAGAATTCAATTACTGAAGAGATATCGTTAATAAACAACAAGAACAGAATCGGGCCAAGATGACTACCTTGCGGAACACCTGAAGAAACATTAATTGTATCTGAAGGTGTATCCTCAAACATCACTCGTTGTGTTCTATTATAAAGATAGGAAGCTACCCATTGAAGAAATCTTGGCTAAAAGCCCAGCAGATCATGTTTATGTATGAGAATCGAGAGGTTTAATTTATCGAAAGCTTTGCTAAAGTCTGTGTATATAACATCCGTATGCTTATGTTCCCTAAAACCCAATGATACATGGTTTACAAATTCAAGCAAGTTTGTTAGAGTCGATTTCCCTTTACGAAATCCATGCTGAGATGAGGAAATTAACGGTGAAATCGAAAAGGTTATATGGTCAGTGATGATAGCTTCAAAAAGTTTAGGTATAACTGATAGTTTTGCGATAACTCTATAGTTTTCAATGTTGGAGCTAAATCCACTTTTATACAAAGGAATTATAAATGACTGTTTCCATATTGAAGGAAATATACCGTGTTTAAGAGAGGAATTAAATATCCTTGTCAAAGGAAAGTAAATATATTTGGCACTATTTTTTAGGAAGCATGAGGGTATCATGTCTGGGCCGTAACTAAAAGATGGTTCGAACTTATTTAAATTAAGTAGGACGTCTTCTTCAGAAATAATTGGAGCGTTAATTAAAGTATTCGAACACAGCACGTGCTGATAAGAAAAAGGTTTGGAAGAATTATTACAGTAATTTGACTTGAAAAATTCTGCAAACATATTGGATATAATAACATTGTCAGCTGAAATGATAGATTTGTATTGGATGTATTTCATCGCGGACGGAAATTTGGAAATCCTGCGTTTGGAGTTGACGAAATCATAAAACAATTTTGGATTACTTACAACATTCTTTTTTACTTTATTTAAGTAATTATTATAACATTTTTTGTTTATGTCGAAATATTGTCTACGCAATACCGAATATTTAGAATAGTCCACAAGTGAACCGGTTTTTTAAAATGTTTAAAAGCTCGAGTTTTACTGTTTTTCAATTTATGTAACTCTTTCGAAAACCACGGACTTCTGCTTTTCAAATAATTCCGTAATAATGTTATTAAAATGAGAAACACTCAATTCAATATCACCATTATAATTAGGCCATGATGAAAGCAGGATGATATGAGTCATCTGGTAGAATAAGAGGATTACTTTGAATAACGGAACACTTTAAAGAGGACACTATTCGGAATCAAATTAATTTGGTTCAGACCGAACTCAGACATTTTTTCGAAAAACTCATGAAAACATGACCGATTGCAAATCGGCAGGATATAGTCATCGAAAGCTTTCCACGGAGCACACGGTAAATTGAAATCTCCTAATACGATTATTGAATCTACATTATTTGCCATCGAAGTAGCACTATTTATTAAAGAAGCATACTGCATGTATACAGATAAGTTCGAATGGGGTGGTATATAAGACAGGGTTAAATAAATAAAGCAACTATTATCATAGCCTCTAATACATTTAAATTTAATTGAGTCGGTTCCTGGAACAAGAACATCTTCAGATGGGATAGAGATATGTACGGCAAATAGAACACCTCCACTGATTCTGTTCAGTCGACGAATGTTCGAAAATTATGATATTAGTCACATGGGGGTTAGGTAAAATTTTCACCCGATTTGATCCACTGGCACAAAGATAGGTATCTTATGTTATGAGTAAAGCACGCTCTCCCATTTTTATTGAGATACCTCACATATTGGACGATATATGCGATATAAAGTCACCCGGCTTATGAGTGCTATAGGAAGTATTGATCCGATTCAACCCATTTTTTGATAACATACTGTTATCGAGAGTTTCATTTATTTATTTTATTATATGAATTTCAATTATATATCTTACACAATGGCCGATATTTACGGTAAAAAGTCAACTATAGGCACTGGGGTCCACATATTCAGTACCTAGGGGCTTGAACAATTTCGATGCAATTTAGACAATTTTTGGTCACAAGATGGCATACTTTAAACGCATTATTCACGCAGAGTTTTACCCCGATGCAATCATTGTTGCTTGATTTGCATAGTGGAAAGTGAAAGAATCAGATGGAATTTAAAATGGTGTTATATGGGAAAAAGTCGTGGTTTTAATCCGATTATTATATTCCGCCCATTTTCGCACTATCACATAGAGATATGAAAAGAACGTTATGTACCTAATTTAGTTGAAATTGGTCTAGCGGATCCCGAGATATGGGGTTTCTTCTAAAAGTGTGCGGTGCCACTCCCACTGTCTAGTTTTGAACGCGATTAGTTTAAAGTAGTCTCATCCATCCCAGAGATAAAATTTAATGCCTCTGGAGTGTTTAGTGCTTGGTATATCGAGCTTTTAGTATTTTTTGACAGTACCGTTATATGGGGAGTGGGCGGGGTTGTCACCCAATTTCATGCTGTCGATAGAGGTGCTAAAAACATTTGTTCTCACATTAAACCTATTAGTAGCGGGACCACTCCCTCTTTTTAACGAATTTTCACACTGCAGATGCTTCTCCTTAACGTACAGAAATAAATTAAAGAGTTTTTCTGTACATGGGGTTTCACCTAAAAGTGGGCGGTGCCACGCCCACTGTCTAATTTTGAACGCGACTAGTTTAAAGTCATTTCATCCATCCCAAAGATAAAATTTAAAGCCTCTGGCGTGTTTAGTGTTTGATTTATCGCGCTTTTAGTAGTTTTTAACAGTACCCTTATATGGGGAGTGGGCGGAGTTGCCACCCATTTTCACGCTGTCGATAGAGGTGCTAAAAACATTTGTACTCAGTGAATTTTGTTATTTTAGTTTTAGTAGTTTAGGAGATATGCACATTAAACCTATTAGGGGCGGAACCACGCCCACTTTTTAACGAATTTTCAAACTGCAGATGCTTCTCCTTAATGTGATCCTTATACCAAATAACAGTCATGTATCTTATTGTGGAGCTTAGTTATGGCAATTTATTTGTTTTTGATTAATGGCGTTTTGTGGGCGTGCAGTGGTCCGATTACGCCCATCTGCAATACCAACTGTCTTACGGTACCAAGAAACATATGTACTAAGTTTCATTAAGATATCTCAATTTTTACTCAAGTTACAGCTTGCTCGGACGTATGGACAGACAGTCACCCGGGATTCAACTCGTCTCTTCATCCTGATCATTTGTATATACATACCCTTATATCTAACTCGATTAGTTTTAGGTGATACAAACAACCGTTAGGTGAATAAAACTATTATACTATGTAGCAACATGTTGGCAAGTATAAAAATAATCATCTATAAACAAATGTAAATTATTCCATATTTGCAGAAAACACAAATGTAATAACTTCAATCTACAGTATAATAATGTAAATATTGTAAATACTACTAGACTTAAATTTCTAGGTTTAATATTAGAATATAAGATAATATACTTACTTTTAAGGAACATTGTACACATCTTCGTAAACAACTATTTTCTAGGCTTAATATAATTAAGTATTTATCATCAAAATATTGTTCAATACATATCACATCTCTTATTAATATCACAAGAGCTTTAATTTTATCTAAGATAGATTATGGTCTCTGTGCAAAAAGCAATATAAAGCAAATCTTTGCACCATATCATGCAGCTGTTAGGAGAAGTATTCGTGCATTTCCAACATCACCAATAAAGTTTATTTTAACGGAAGCTGGACTCCCATCTATCGACGAAAGAATAACGAACACTTCGCAAAAACTTATTCCAAAACTGCTAATGTGTAATAGTAACCTCTTATATGGTATAGTAAAAGCCAAATGGACTGATGAAATAAACTAGCTAGAGATCTAGGTATTTCATCTGTACCGGTTGAAAACTTTATCTCAGCTGAACCATGGTTACTTAAAAAAACCTCGTTTGAGCTACAACTTCAAAAATATCAAAAGAAGAACACTAACTCCAGGGTATACCAAAGTTTGTTTAAAGAACTCATTATACAACAATACGCTCATCTTTACGGATGCTTCCAAGGCCGACTTCTACACGTCTTTTGCTATTGTTGATACATTGGAAATACGTTAAAAGCTGGACAATTACCCAACTACTGCTCAGTATACACGGCAGAGGCAGCAGCCATATATAATGCATTACCTCTAGCTCGTGACTATAATACAAAAACGTTAATATGCCCAGATAGCAAGTCTACAATCTCAGCTCTTCTTAATGGAACCAACAAGTCTTACCTAATTTCGCAAATTAGAAACATACTAATTGGTAACAGAAACATAAAAATTATGTGGGTCCCAGGTCACGCTGGCATTACTGGAAATGTATGGGCCGATCATAACGCCAAACTGGCCGCAAAACAGCCATTGATTGTCTTCGACTACATTGAAAAACAGGATATATTCCGTTTAATCGCTTCACAGGAAAAAACCATAAAAGTTAATGCTTGGAAAAATGTGCAACATCACTACGCCATCTGCAATCAGAACGGGAATAAATCTGTCTACCCACCCTCAGGCCGATGCCATGACATCAAGGCCTTTGTTCGTCTTCGTCTGGGCCATACGTCATTAACGCACTCTCATATATTAAATGGAAACAGAATTCCACCCTGCACATATTGCAACTCGCCGACCTTATCCATAATCCATCTACTTGATGAATGCCCCTACTTCAACTCTGCAAGAACCAGTATCTTTCAAAACAATAAAGCTCTTGATTTACTAAAAGTAACATCTATTGTAAATAATACCAAAATCTCTGAGTTCCTATCTCGTACAAATTAAAAAAAATACATTTAAGCTAATCCTTTCTTTGCTAAATTTATTTATAACATATAATTTTTATTGCATAAAAACATATTGTTTGTAAATATTTTTTACTCGGAATATATCATTTTTATTATTTAAGACCTTTATAATTAAAGCTGCGAGCTGAAAGCCTCTGAAGCTAGTGCTCCTTTTACTTTGTAAAATAATAATTGTATTATTATTTTTCATATAATAAATAAATAAATAAATAAATAATAAAAATAATCACGCATATTTTACATATGGCATTTGCAGGGCCGAGCCGACCTCCGGCAGCGCCTGTGTGCGGAACATATGAAGTGCCTCTTTTTTAACGAATCATTATAAAAAACGAATTCAAATTTTTATTTATTTTTAATAACAAAATTCACTGGAAGCAAATGTTTTTAGAACCTCTACCTACAGTGTGAAAATAGTTGAAATCGGGTGGCAACTCCGCCCACTCTCCATATAACGGTACTGTTAAAGACTACTAAAAGCGCGATAAATCAAGCACTAAACACGCTAGAGACATTAAATCACTGGGATGGTATGAGATGACTTTATAGGAACCGCGTTCACCGCCCACCCATATCTTGAGATCTGCTTAACCGATTTCAACCAAATTTGGTGCATAACGTTCTTTTCATATTTTTATGTCATAGTGGGAAAATGGGCGAAATCGGACTACAATCACGCCTACTTCCCATATAACACCATTTTCTGAAATACCTAAATGTTCTCCAGTTTTACAGTACTTAGATAATATTATCACTAATATCTAGGTGTACAAAACCGGAGAATATTTAGGAATTAGGATACTAAATAGGTAAATCCCGTTCGCTTCTGCTTGCCAATTACTGCGAAAAATAAAACTCGAAAAATATTTTAACATACTTTATTAATACAAAGAATTTTATACTTAAACTAGCAAACCTGGCGAACTCCGTTTCGCCACCAGATGGCTTCGTTTTATGTAATATTTCGTTTGGTGATTAAAAGATGAAGAACATTTTTTTTTTGTTTTATATATGGAAAGGAAAAATTTTATTTTATTTCACAACAGTAATGAATTCATTTCGATTACAAAAATGAAGTGTTATTTAGTTGAACTTCTCTAAGTAAATGAAAGTGGATCCAAAGTAAATACTGAATCGAAGCGTTATACGTGTCCGCAAATTATCCGTTTCATTGAAGTGCTCTTTGGAAAACCACATTTTTTGTTTTTTGGTCTGACGTTAACACAAACAAAGCGGATGGTTTCCCAACTCGTGAACACGCAACGTATAACCATGTGAAAAACAATGATTTTCTAAATTTATCCCGCAAACACTAAGCGATTGGCCATGCGACTTGTTAATTGTCATTGCGAACGCAAGGCGAACTGGAAATTGCAATCGTTTGAAGTCAAACGGAAGATCAGTCGGAATCATTGGTATCCGAGGAATATATACATTTTCACCTGCGTACTTTCCGTTAATAATGGTTGCCTCAATCAAATTCGGCATAAGTCTTTTTACCGAAAATCGAGTACCGTTGCAAAGTCGCGTTGGATTCAAATTACGCAATATCATAATAACTGTACCAACTTTGAGTTGCAAGTTATGTGGTGGGAATCCTGGTAACTTCAGAGAGTTCAAAAACTCCGTTGGATGATTTACTACATCATCGGGATTTGTTATGGAATCAATGGAATTGTATGTCACCAAATCGCCAGCAATTTTTGATTGAATGGTGAAACTCAGTGCCTGTACATCATTATTCTTTGCGGCAAGAATTGCTCGTTGACTTAACCAAGCATAATTCTGATAATTCGCACTAATGGTTGGGAAAACATTTTCAAAAATAGCTAATTGAGAGTCTACAAATCGGCAAAAGTCGTTGGTAAGAGTAATTAATCCAGATGTCGCATCAACTAGGACTTTCCATGTCCAACAGCTAACAATTGTTTGGAAAATTGTGCAGCAATTTGATCATTTTGAAGTTGAACTCTCATATTAGTGGTCCATAAAGGCGATGCCTTCAGGCAAGCATTCAATTCATCTGCAGCCGTCCACGGGGAATTACTGGCAACGTCTGCCTGAAATTGCCTGCCAACAACAATTGCAGCAACATCATTAACGGTGAGTGCGTTGAATCTTCGCACATGTTTACCTGTTGGGGTACAATCCGCTCTTATGACAAATTTGTGCGTTTCGTTCCAATGCTGTTTTGAACATATTAACCACAGCATTATTAGCGTGAAAAAATGCTTGCAACTGTTCAATAATTCGTCTCTTTAACTGTTGTGTTCCCTGTATATTGCACCGCTCATTCAATGAAATATATTTGCAGAAATTCATGCGGTTCATCTGGTGTTGGCACCATTGAACCATGCAAATGATATATTTGTCCTTGTATCTGTAATTGCAAACAATCATTTGTTGAAGAATACGGTGTAACTTATGATCGTGTGATGGTGTTTTTTTTTTGTTTTGTTTTTTGTTTTTTATAGTAGGGGGAAGCATCGAAAGCCGAAGTGCGAAACTTTAATCCGCTAAACCTAACCTACTTTCAACCCAAATCTCTCCCACGGAACCACTGGACAAAGTATTACTTCATGGGAGAGAAGAAGACATTTAAGTCTCCTCTACGATACGGACTAACTGACTCCTAATCTGTTGTAAGTGTCTCAATCTTTTCATTATCAAAGCTGATGCTTCGCTGACTGCTTTCCATTTAATAGAGGACTCACACATAAGTGCTGTCAAATTTTCCACCGAGAAACTACCGCCAAGTGTGGTTTTCAGATTTTCTCTTATACTTGAGAACCGAGGGCAATGGTAAAAAACATGTTCAGAGTCTTCAATACACTCTGTACACGTCGGACAGTACGGACTGTAGTCATGACGAAATTTGTAAAGGTAGCTTCTAAAGCACCCATGTCCACTTAGCATTTGGGTCAGGTGGAAATCCAGGTCCCCATGCTGTCTATCTATCCACGGTCTGATGTCTGGTATCAGTCTGTGAGTCCACCGTCCTTTGGATGAGGTTTGCCACCGTTGCTGCCACAGCGTAATGCTCTTGGTCCTTTCCTCTCTTTTTGATGTGATGGTGTAGTGTGTGGTGTATATGTAGTTGTTATGTGTTGCAATTCATTGTGTTGGTGTGAGTGATTGGTTATGTGTGTCTTCTCGAATGATGTTAACTCCAAAGGAAGTCATGCGAAAGCAGTTATTGTATTCAAGGATGTGTTGAAGAAAATGGCTGGAATCGGGATCACTTCCATCGAACAATGGTTTCAGTGGCTGTGGTGGTGTAAGTAATGGATCCAGTTTGACTTTTCCACTTGCGCAGCACAATCCAGACGTTTCTCTTTTGAACTTTAACGCATTGCAATACCGGCATATAGTCATCATTGGTCCAATATCTAAGTTTGCATCATCACTGTAGTACGCAGTGGGATCAGATTGGAATACCAAGCAATTGTGTGATGCCAATGATCTTCGTGTGCTCACGCGTTGTCTCAATTGGGCATTTTCACTTCTTATATAATATTTTGTCTTTCTTTGCTTAAGTTCTGTGAATACACTTGTTGCTGGTTTGCATGCTTGTGCGGTGGCCGATGTTGGCACGTCGTCCTCTAGGTATTTTGGACTATGGACAGAGTGGTGAATTTAACCTCAAATGCACGCTCCACATAATTTATACAGTTCAACTTACCACCTTAAAGACAAATGCCTGTTGTTGAAATTGAATAAAAATTTGCACAATACACGTGATTGATTTGATGGTTTCCAATTGAAATGTTAGGGAACGAATAACTTATTTTTCACAATTTCACAGTGAACACAATACCGGTTTGTCACATGAAATTAACTGAGCAGAGAACATTCGCAAGAATATAAACATACTTAAATTATAATATTTCCACTTTTCTCGCTTTTTTGTTTGCGAAAGCCTAATAGTTTCATGTTTGTCTGTACGGTCTAGTATGGCCTCCTCTATGGTTATTGTTGCTAAATTTGTTAATCTTTCCTAACTCATTGTAGAGCGCAGGTAATTTTTTATAAGTTTTAATTTAGAAAATCTCCTTTCCGCGCTTACTACTGTAACTGACATAGTTAGCATAATTCATAATGCTATAGTAATGTTAGGGCATACAACTGTCAAATTGTTTAAATATATAAACTCAAGAATTTTCACCAAATCATTATTTAATTTTTTGAAAAATTTCTGACATGACATAATTTCTTTACACAAATCATCGGCATTAATATCCAATGAATCATTTGCTGAAAGTTTCTCCTGTAAACGATGACAGCTACTTCTTAATCGTCTTTGATCTTGGTCATCACGAAAAATTAAATTCGTAATCTTTCATCTACGGAGTATAACGCTTTTTCTAATATATAAAAAAATACATTAATTTTAAAAGAGGTTTTCGGATCATTTATAGTGTGGTCTTCGTGTTCATAATCAAAACTCTTTGGAGTTTTACGACGTCTTAGGGGTCTGGAAGTTTCAAATTCAGTCTCGGCGTCTAATTTTTCGGCAATTTTTTTGGCATCACTTATAATTTCTTCAAAATTTTTGTCTGTTTTAACTTTTATCAAAAACTTTTTTAATTCTGTTAAATCATCTAAAGCAACTTGCATATTCATATTGACGGACTGCAGAATTTTACTCACAATATTTACTTTTGTCAATATTATATGCCATACATTTAGTGAACAAATGAATGAAAAGGTACATATTTTTTCTACTAGACAGTTAGCGTCATATTTTGCCTTCTGATTATATGATATATTAGTTGATATTTCATATAGGGCATCATAAATTTTTGGTAAATTTGTAAAGAGCGGTTTTATAGCATCTATTCTGCTTAACCATCTTTTTTCAGATTTATGACATATTTTTTTAATAAATCACATCTTTTAGCAGAGGACGAAAAATATTTATATAATTCTTGCACATTACAAAAAAATCCAGTCGTATGATGATTGAGGTTGGCAGCGTCGTCTGTTATTAAATTAAAACTATGACTAGACTTCTTTGAAGACTATTATTCTTACCGCACATAGTTGATCCATTATCATAACCCTGTCCCCTTAAATTGTTTATATCCGAATTAATGTGGTCTAGTTTTTCTATAAAAAATTACGTTAATCCAGCGCCAGTTGTATCGATAATTGGACAGAAAGCTAGGAAATGCTCTCTTGTTTCCAACTTTCTAGTTTCTGTGTTAAAATTGACAAATCTTATTAAATATAAATCTACGTGTGAAACGTCAGGAGTACAATCCAGTATTATTGAAAAATATGTATTAAATATATTTAAAGTAAAATGCTGAGTTTGGTTACCAAGTATGTAAATTATTTCTTTTTAATTTTATCTCCAAGATAAGTCGGCATATTTTTGAAATCCGTATCATTCGTTACGCGTCGTATGTGTTCAGTCATTGAAAGATGAAATTTTCCTTACATTTCAATACATTTTTAAAAATTACCATTGTTACGATCATATGATTTTTTATTCTTTACTATCAATAGTGTTTTTATTTTTAAGAGCATGACACAAATCTGTCCATTATTTATAATTATTGAAATTAGCAGAACTTTTCTCATGTCTGCTGCAATACAAAGCTAGATGTTGCCAATCACTGATTCTCTCGCATTATTTTTATGTTTTGATTCAAATAGCCTGCAACAGAAGCAGTAAAAGGCATTTTTGGACACTGAATACAGAAGATACTCTCTGTGATACTTTTCCCCGTTTTCTAAATGCCTTTCATAATATTAAATATCATGGCTTCAGTTGAATTTTTAGGTTTGCTGGTGTAGTCCAAATGTAAAACACATTTTGTTATTTGATAGTTGGCAATTCAGCTGTCAATCAGTAAAAAAAAGTTTTTTGATCGGTTGCGCAGTTTTCGTTTGGCGTTCGTTGATATTTTGCTTTTTTATTTTCGCAAACGGAAAAACGCATCGCAAGCTCACAAAAAGTTATGTGCTGTTTATGGCGACGAAGCCATAAAAGAACGGCAGTGTCAAAATTGGTTTGCCAAATTTCGTTCTGGTGATTTTTCACTCAAAGAATAAAAACGCTCTGGTCGTCCAGTTGAAGTTGATGACGACCTAATGAAAGCAATAATCGATTCGGTTCGTCTCAGTACAACACGTGAGATTACAGAGAAGCTTCAGGTATCACATAGATGCATTGAAAATCACTTGGCTATGTTCAAAAATTCAATACATGGGTTCCTCACAAACTGAAAGAAACGCATTTAACGCAATGCATTAACAGCTGCGATTTGCTAAAGATAACTGGCGATGAAAAATGGAAAGGGCGTGGGGCAGGCCAGGTGAACCAGCTCAAACAACATCAAAAACTGGTATTCATCGAAAGAAGGTTTTGTTATCAGTTTGGTGGGATTATAAAGGAATTGTCTACTTTGAACTCTTACCACCCAACCGAACGATCAATTCTTTTATCTACATTGAACAACTAATGAAATTAAACAATGCATTTGAAGAAATGCGGCCCGAATTGATAAATCGAAAAGGTGTTGTATTCCATCATGACAATGCAAGGCCACACACCTCCTTGGTCACTCGGCAAAAATTATTGGAGCTTGGTTGGGATGTTTTGCCACATCCACCATATAGTCTGGACCTTACACCATTGGTTTACTTTTTGTTTCGATCTTTACAAAACTCCTTGAAATTTCAATAATGATGATGATGTAAAATCGTACCTGATTCAGTTTTTTGCTAATAAAAAACAGAAGTTTTATGAACGTGGGATTATGATGCTGCCTTAAAGATGGCAAAAGGTCATTGATCAAAATGGGCATTACATTACAGAATAAAGTATTTAGTTCCATGAAAAAATTGTCTTTGATTTTTTTTAAAAAAATCCGCAATTACTGAGAAAATTTACGCTACGAAGAGTCACGCGGAATATTATACTATACTGTTTAATTTGTTTAATCTGATTTTCTATTAAATACTGGATCAAAGTAGGGTTTAAAACTTCTGGAGAGGTTCCAGGGTCAACTTTGGAAAAAGTTTGTATTGGTGACGATAATTGCCTTGACGGTGACGATGGCACAGACGTAACTTCGACGGCATCATCTTAAATCAAAAACAGGCATACAAATGCGTAATATTGTTCACATGTGTACTTATCTATCTCCTTGTCTGAATAAACTGATTTATCTATCTATGAATAATTATTTATATTTATACAAATTAGAGTGTCGGTTTGTAATATTGAAATAACCGCTTTTTACTAAATGCTTATGGAGGTATATTTAAAATAGCCGGAAAAAACAAATTTTTTCTTTTCAAAATTGAAAAAAAAAAATATTTTTTTATAATATCCCAAACAGAAGTTATATTTATTTGTATTGAAAATTACATAAAGAGTATATACCACTACATGAAGCGTTTTATGAATCAGATTTAATAACACTTTCATCGATAGCATGACTGGTTTCTGTCTCTAATGATTGTGTCGAAGTGGATGGTTGAGCCCTAAAGTTTTTACTTATTTTAGTTGCATTTTTATTACGTTCTTCTTCTTGTTTTCTTTTTCTTATTAGATTCTGGTATCCAGAAAATTTTTTTATCATGATTCACACATTGTGAAAACACGTTAAAGCAATCAGTAATACACGAACTATTTATTATAAAAATTCAATGCGCACCTTACACACACTTTTAATCAAATTATTGTACAATTGTTTTGTTTTTCCTTGGCTATCTCGTTCGTTAAAATCGGGGAATCCCCGTGACCCCACCCCGCTTGCGTCGCACTCATCGCATCGGGCTGCGTTCACAAACTCACTCATACTCATACAAACTCGGCGCCTCTACGGTTCAAAATAACTAGTACTTTTTCTCTGGTTCAAAAGAACTGCCGCCATTTTAACGTTGAGCTCGTAAGTAATGTAAACTAAAACCCTAAGCGTAAAATGAAACCATAAACATGAATAATAATAAACATTAAATATTGAGAGACTTGCGTATTGATATTACGTAATAAGCGTAAAAGATGTTTTGTTGTTTACAAGGCCTATGTTGGGCCTATTGTACCTACTTACTTATTGATACTCCACTATAAAAAACACAATCTTTCAGGTAACAAAAATAATTTAGGTGGCAGTGGCGAGTTGAGGCGCGGCGCCCCTATTGTCTTGGCGCCAAGGGCGTCGCGGCCCTTGGCATTTGTATTTTTTGTCAAAGTATTTCATTTTTCTATTTCAGCTAGAGAACGTTGTTATAAATTCTCATTTCTGTTAGTAGTGAATACCACAAAAAATGGTGAATTCCCTGCTCAGATTTTTTCAGCTGTGTTAGCCGTCCAATCGAGCATCATACAAAATTCAATTTGCACCTTCTCGTTCATTTACATTCTCTGCTCTGACCACAATCATCCATACAACGAAATTCGTAGTTGCCAGAATGTTTGAGTGGCGATGTGTTGGCAATGATCTACTATAGTAAAAGAGCGGCAGACAAATTTATAATTAGAGCACAGCACTCAGCAAGTCAAGTATCTAAACTCCAATAAATCCAAAAATTTTCATGGAAACCAATACATACATACATATGCAACAGATGGGGAAAAGTACACAAACGTTTATGAATGAAACACACTGAAGGCGGCAAGCAACAGGCAGCATCATTCAAATATTAAAATACACCCGTGCCCATAACAGTTATTTAGACAACAGTCGCCATATTAAAACTATTTCTAATTTGCCGACGACAATCCGCAGCTGTAGTGATGCCACTAATATGTGAAAAGTAAAATTATTCTATAAAATTATTATAATATTGTAGCCAGATTAGACAAAATCATAATTTTTGGGCATTTAAATTAAAACAAAAAATTAGTTATGAATAAAAGATATTATACAGCGTGGCTCACGAGTCGTGCTACAAAAACAAACCGTAATAACTTTTTTTTAATCAATGCAGTATGCCAATTACATATACATACATATATATACATATATTTACATTTCCGCTTAAATCAAAATGGGCCTTATCAAACATAAACAGGCAATTTATTAAGTCTTTACCTTCTTCGGCCATTTCAATAATTTTTTGGCAAAATTCCAGGCGAATAGGCAAATCTAAAGGGGTTAACTGGCTTGTTATTTGAACTTTGTATGGACACAGGTTTAAGTCATCATGAATTATCCGTTGTAATAACAGTCTGCTAACTCCCAGTTGCGCCGATAAGTTGGAAATCGAAACTCTTGGATTTGCCTGAATTGACGATGCAACAGCTTATATCTTCAACACGAACATGCGGATCTCGACGGTATGTCTTCTTGCGATACCTCCGGATTGGGCAAACATGTTGACCAATCTCATAATGGTCCATTTCCTCGGACGGAAATGACTGAAAAACTGTTTAAATATCATTTGTATGTTTTTATAGTATATTAAAACAACTAATTTTTGAACCCTCAATACTAAATAAACCGATTTAAGCTTGTTAGCTTATCTATAAATAAATGTTTTTAATAATTTTCAATTCAATTGGATTAGACTACTGAACGGATAGCAAGCACAACAGCGAACTACCACTAAGAATCCCGCAGAAATAAATTGCAAAAACGTTGTGTTATTTGTGAGACCAAATATTTTGAATTTTACGTATGTTTCAAACTTTTATTTAAACAAATTTAATATGTTTTGGTTTTTAAGAAAGGGTGGGTATATTTTGCTTAGCAATTCAAATGTCAACATATTCCTATACATATATAATGTTAATTATGTATACTTTTCCGTGGGATAGAAACCGAAAAATACCTAAGAAACATATTAGAAATCTCAAAACTTATTTCTTTCCATAGTGGAACCCCTGACAAATGTTGTAAAAAATGCGCATTTCGCAACGGGGCCATGGGCGAGACAATACTTTAAATAATTGTTAATATTATACTTTTCAACTGGACTTTTATGTATAACAATAAAGTAATTAACAACTTGACTTTGTTTTGATGAATGTTAAAGGTCAGGTTAAAGCGAAAATTTCGTAGGGACTGGATAAAAATATTCAATTGGTTTAAAGAAGAGGGAGGGTGTGAGGTTAGATTTCATTAAGAAGTCGATCATAACAGGGATCTCACTTGGACAGATTAGAACGCCAGTACATTGCGGTACCTAAAACTCCAATATAATTGATCACAAGACCCTTTCAAATCAAAAAAGCGCTTTGAGCCTATCCCAAATTTGTTGAGACGGCTAATGTCAGTTTCGACTATGTCTTCTGGTTCGCCGAAAGTAATACTGGAAAGTTCCTGGCTGTTTTCACTTCACCCTCCTTCATACAACTTTGACAACTAGCGTCCGACAAAATTTTTAGCTTTACCGAATGAATACCTATTGAACAGTGTCCAGTAAGAGCTCCTACGATTGCGGCAAGATGAACTTTTCTAAAGGCAAGTAGTTCAGTATATCTCCTGTGTTCTACTCCAGGCCAAAATGATCTCGCAGTCGCACAGGAAGTGCTCGCAAGGTCCATTGGTCAAGTGTTATAACTAGCTCATCAGCTTTGCATTTGCCGCTATGACCAAGCACCTAAGACGAGTCTGGTGGTAACGTTCTAATTAGAAAAAGCATCAATAGTGAGAACAGACACGCTTTGGTAAGCCTTGAGCCCGCAGCTAGCGAGTACAGCGAGAGAAAGAGGCTGTACCTCGTACCAGTACGTTAACCCACTCCGTAATAGCAGTCGCTTCTGCTTGAAAAACATTACAGTAGTCCGGTAGCCTAAAGCTAAGATGGACGGAGAGCTTCTTACAGAAAGCTCCCCCTCCAACCTTATTTCCCAGCCTCGACTCACTGCGCCTCTTCCCCAGCGATATGTGAGAAGCGAAAAAGCCGTCTCGAGTAGCCTGTACGACGCAATGATCCAATTTTTCAGGAATGCAGTTGAAGGAGGGTAGAATATCGACGTTTCTTTGTTCCCCTTTACATACCCTGCCTTGAGCCTAAGAGCGCCCTTCGCAGCAATACACGAGAAAGGAATGGTGTGCATGTTTCTAAACGAGCCATTCCGCCGTATATGTCATGATTTAAATTCTCATTCCAGTACATTTGACTTATCTGACTTACTTTTCAAAATCAATACGACTTTATTGTTTTCTCTTAATAAATGAAAATGTAACAATTTATTATATTGTAACTATAAATCTTAGTTGTTGAAATTTTTGTGTTTGTAGCTGAGCAGTTTTAAATCTCAACACTTAAAAAACTCTTTCCTTTTCTGACTCAGTTAATTTCGCACGTATGCGGATTGCGCCCCTCGCGTCGGTTGATCGGGAGGAGGGTAATCGTTGGGTTATTATTATTATTAAATTGTATTGTCTTCTAAGATTTATTTGAATTTGCTGTACATATTTTTCCTAATGTGAAGTGAAATAAAACCCAATGTTTTGACGATAAGAAAGTTTGGTAGTTTAGTAGCCTTTAGGATTATCTTTACAGGACCAAGTTCGGCGAATATTGGCTCTCACAGACACCTTTTTGAGTTATTCTTCGCTAGTTCTTCTGTTTTCGCCACTGCGTTCCCTTTTGTTTTTTCGGAATTTCTGGATAGCAATTGCGGACCATATTCTCACTTTATTCCACACGAGTTTACATTCTATCATGTGGTGCACAATATTTTCTGGAGTCACACGCCTTTATGTATGTTCTCTCTAATTCGTATTTCGGAAAGGAGAAGAAAATTTGTTGCGCACTTTCGCTGCCGTTACCGCAGAAAGAACGAAGCGTTCCGTTATCGTTACCGTATGTAATCTCGCCGTGCTTTCTCTCCACCACGTCTTGCACATTTCGAAATAGATTGTACGTCAACCGTGCTTTTTCAGCCACGTCCCAGCGTCGCTGCCACTCGTATACATTTCTCTGTCTTTCTTCGTTTGACGCTTGTGTTGTGAGGCGACTTCCAATGCCTCTGGATTTGTCATAAATTCTTTTGAGTTCTGTTGTCGGGAGGCATAATGCCCGCTTTCACCCCAGACCCTTCCTGCGATACCGTGCGGAATCCCTTGATAACTCTGATTGCACTTATCACAGTCACAAATCTTGCTTTCTTAAATATGTACTCTTACTCTGTACTCTTTACGACCCTCGTCGGTATCATAAAGTAACAGCTTATTTGACAACCCTTGTTCATAAAAACTTGAACATAAAAACTTTCATACCATGAGATAAATTTATATATGTGTATATAAAATTATATGTTTTACACACGTACATTAGTACCCAAATATATGTACATCTGTAAAAAATAAATTAAATAGAAAAAATACAGTCCACTAAATGTCAGGTGCATTGATAAGCAATATGCTTCGAACATAAAGCCGACTGCAGACTTTTCTTGTCTGCAAATGTCGTCTTGAAGCCAACTTCTTCTACATTTCGAGGAGGGCAGAGACATATCAAACAACTGATGTATACAATTTCCTTGTTGCCGTACTAAAACCTTTCACAAAGTGAAATTTTTTGTGCAAAAATATTTATTAATTCATTGTTTTAAATTATCAATTGTTATTACAAATGATATATTATGTCAATGTAATTTTATGCTTATGTTGGTAAAATAACGTTCGACTTGTTAGAGCGCTGAATATTTTTACATTTGACATATCAGTGGCATTACTCCAGCTGCCTATTGTCGTCGGCAGTTTAGAAAGTGTTTTAATTTAACGACAGCGACAACTGCAAGCCTGCTGCCGTGAAGTAGTGCTGTTGGCTAAATATCTGTACACATAAGAACATGTGTATTTTAATACAGGGTGGCACACTCAACATTACTTTTTTTTTTTGGTGTTTTTTGTATAGCAAATTTTATTTTATATGATTAATTATTTTTAAAAATTACGGACCGTAATAAGAAAATTATTCATTGCGGCCTGAAGGGTTGAAGTCGGGATTGCCTCTATCATCGATTACATGGACCGCTTCAATTCAGTCAGATTTTTGGCTTTTGTTTTGTACACCTCTGGCTATGTGTTCAGTTGCTCCATCTTGCTGGAACCAAACGTTATTGAAAGGAATACGTCTTTAGGGCATCTGCTTCTGGCCCGGCAATACACCTTGATGAAACTGCGTACCACACATTGACTCATTCTGGGTGAAGTTCCGTCTCGTGGATTATTTCCGGATTTTTTTAACACCATATATGGCAAACACATATACATACATATATATGTGGCGACACCCACATTAAAAATATCTTTAAATTTATTTAAATTCATGCATTCACAGGTTAAAATTAAGTTCATTTATATTAGTACAACTAAGGGTTAAGTTATCCTACATTCTACTTTACATTGTTATCCTAAGAGTTACACTACTGCTATCTCTCTTATTGCATTACATATTGAGAGCATCATCACCTGATGCTGATCACCGTTACCTAAATACGCATTTAAGATATTAAATCCTAAGCTAAGCATGTCAGTTGGATTTTGGATATCACGTCGTCCAGACGTGTATTAAATAAACCAAGATACCACAATTGGTGACCCCGACTTGGACTTTGGCGGTCATCTTGGATCAACGGTGGAATTTACAGCAAACACCCCGTTACCAATAACGGCCACACTACTGGAGGTAACATCATGCTAAAGTCACACCACCTAACCATCATCTGGCAGCGTTTTGCATTATCAGTGCAAACATTTCGTAACTATTATTCGTTATTTTCTATATTTATTAACTAAAAATTATCGGAAATGAATGACGACCACGCCTACCGAAAGCTTCCATATTCCTGGGAAACAAATCCAGCCCTGCGACAATATGTGTTCCAAACTTCAACCAAGACAGGCCAAAGCATGCATTCAATGTCAACGCAATAATATTTCACGCCATAAGATTTCGCCCATCGCAACATTCCAACCACCTTCGCGTCGATTTGAACACATTCATATAGACTTGGTGACACTCCTGCTTTCAAAAGGACACACCAAATGTCTTACAATAATTGACCGATTCACACGCTACCCAGCAGCCGCACCACTTATTGACGGCACAGTCGACAGAGTAGCACATGCACTCATGCAGTCTTGGATATCCTACTTTGGAGTTCCACTTCGAATAACAACCGACCTTGGAGGACAATTCGAGTCAGACCTTTTCAGAAAACTCGCTGATCTCCTCGGTTTCAAACATCAACGAACAAAGAGTTACCACCCACAATCAAACGAAATTATCGAACGCTTTCACCGACAGCTCAAATCATCTCTTCTCTGCCACAACGACAGTTGGTACGATGCACTCCCTGCAGTTCTCTTAGGACTACGAGCTGCATTTAAAGAAGACGTCCAAGCCACACCAGCAGAAATAGTTTTTGGTGAGTCAGTCCGATTCCCAGGTGAGTTTTTAACACCATCAAATAAAACCATTGAAGCACCTGAACTCGTCAAAACGCTAAGAAAAGCATTTCAAAATCTAACGCCTACGCCGGCTTCTAGACATAACCGAGAGAAAATCTTTATTTCAAAGGATCTCGCAAATTCAACACATGTTTTTATTCGAAACGACAAAGTCAAACAATCATTTTCATCACCATACGACGAACCTTTCCCAGTCATTGAGCGTTACGAAAAATACTACAAAGTACTACTATATGGAAAATATGCACACATATCTATTGATCGGCTAAAACCAGCTTATCTATGTAGTGACGATATTAAACACCTACCATCTAGATGCAACTTATGCAATACAACTACCGGCGACATTAATCCTGATCCTTCTACTACAATACATAGAAGTCAAATATATTCATACAAAAAATCATACTATCATGTTCCTTTTTTTTCCACAGGGGAGATATGTGGCGACACCCACATTAAATATATCTTTAAATTTATTTAATTCATGCATTCACAGGTTAAAATTAAGTTCATTTATGTTAGTACAACTAAGGGTTAAGTAATTCTACATTCTACTTTACATTGTTATCCTAAGAGTTACACTACTGCTATCTCTCCTACATACATTAATTAAACTATCATAATAATGCATTACATATTGCGAGCATCATCACCTGATGCTGATCACCGTTACCTAAATACGCATATTGCTATAAACACAATACGGGCGACGGCGAATATTCGTCGTACTCGGCGATGCCGTCGGTGATTCGAACACACGATTGTATACGAAGATTAACACAATACGCGACGGCGGCGAATTTCGCCCACCATGACGATTTTTGATTCAGAGCTATTTCTAAATTTATCGCCGACCGCGGCGGCAAAAACGGCATTGCCATATCAAAGAAAGTTTATTTTCAGTAAAATCTTTAGAGTTTTCAAAACAAATGCAAGAAAATGTCTGCGCTGGCAATATTAAGATTGTTTCTGTTTGGTTTTATTTCAATTTCAAAATCAAAACATTGTGATATTTTTAAACGCGAAGTACGCACTAGGTGGCTTAAATGGATTTTAACGAAAAACTAATGGAGGAAATCCGCAAATATGAGTGCATTTACAATTTATCCTCACCGGATTATAAAAATGTATTTAAAAAAACCCAAATTTGGGAAGAAGTAGCGAAAATAGTAAATTTGCCGGGTGAGTCAAAGAAAAGCCTGTTATATTATAATCTTTATTCTAAAGTATTATAAATATTTGCAGAAGAAAATTGTAGGAAACGATGGAAAGGACTACATGACACGTACAAAAAACGTAAACGTGCGCAGCGACTGGCTTCCGGCAGTGGTGCTCCGATTCCATGCAAAACATGGAAATATATGAACACATTGAGTTTTTTTTACGGCTACAGTGATTCTCGAGAGTAAATATTACATTTGTCATATTTGTATTCTTATAATTCAATCTTTTCCACTTAATAGAACCATCGGCAACGTGCCTTTTGACGCAATTATGGAAGAAATAGAGTGTTCTACTTCAGCAAGTATAAGGACAAGTCCTCCTCCAGAAGGTTATTACACTACTCCAAATGCGTCAAAACAAAGAAAAAGGAAGGCAGCAAGGGATGACGTTAACGATGTGTTCACTGACATGATGAAGGAGTGCGTGGATACTGTAAAAGAACACGAGGATGCAACGTCACTGTTATTTAAAAGCTTGGCGAGGAACATAAGTGAGGCTAACCTAACCCCTCAACGAGTAGGACAAATTGAGGCGAAAATAGTAGCCTTTCATTCACTATACACGAATTAGGAAACTAGATATTACATGTGTTTATCTGAAATAATTTTTTTATGTATTATTTTTTAATTTTTTAGAGCAATGCGTTAGTCAGCTTAGTATTTAATTTGAATTTTTACTCATTACTTGTATATGTACATATTTCTTATGAATTGTTTTTTTGTTACACTATAGTGCAATTGTTATTTTTAAATAAGAACGCTTTTTGTTATTTTATATGAATTTTATGGAATCAAAAAGAAATTTAATAAAAAATTAATAAAATTTCAGAAAATACTGGCTTAATTATTAAATAAATACTCCGCCAATTCGTCTCTCGAACGAAAGCACCATTTTCCGAATGGTCCACCAACTCTTCAGTAAAATATCCCGAGCTCCTGTCTAGCATGAGATAATTATGTAGCACAACTGTTGCTAACACTATTTTGTCAATATTTTTTGGTGCTGCATGTATATTGCTATGTAATATTCTCCACCTATTCGCTGATATACCAAACGCATTTTCGATGTAAACTCTGGCGGAAGATAGCTTTTTGTTGTA
Organism: Bactrocera oleae; assembly: GCF_042242935.1. Lineage (NCBI taxonomy): Eukaryota > Metazoa > Arthropoda > Insecta > Diptera > Tephritidae > Bactrocera > Bactrocera oleae. Next base: position 32,819,460 of record NC_091537.1, read on the forward strand.
GTGTTGCTTCAGAGGCGACAAGTTCCGGCCAGGATATGGACGCATAAGGCTTTCCTTAAGTGGAAAAGCATTGTCCCCCACAAAGAAATACTGGAAGTCTTTATTTGTACCTAAATATGGAAAGTATTTGTAATCATAAAAAATTAAGTTATTTCCAAAATTCAGATTATTTAATTACCCGGAAGGTGATCGAGAGGAGGCAATACGATGTTTCTTCTTAATATCATTTTCCCAAAAGCACTTTTGGCGAAAATTCCACCATCGCTTTGACTTCCTACTGCCCCAACATCAACAAAAGTAAATGTATAGTCGGAGTCACAAGCTGCCATTAGAACAATGCTCAATGTTTTTTTGTAATTATAAAAAAGTGAACCACTACGTCTCGGGCAAACTATGTTAATATGTTTGCCATCAATAGCACCTAGGCAGTGCGGCATTCCGGTTTTTATATAAAATCTACGAATAAAAAAAAAACTCATTTAGGGAATCAATTTTTATTATTTATCAAAAATGTAAAGCCCACCTTTCAGAAATGTTTCTCCATTCGGATTGGTTTGGTTGAGCAACATAAACTGTGTGTAATTCATTCCAAATTGCAGCGCAGGTTTCGTAAATAATTTTCCTCACCGTTGAAAGTCCAATTTTGTGAGACCATGCCAGAAATTTAAGACAGCATCCTTGAGATAAGTACCTAAATATAACTGCCTGTTATTTACAATGCTAATATAAATTATAAATATTAATTACATCAATGTAATTCCCAAACGTGTTTCTTCATTTATCGGTTCTTTTCTCGAACACCGATGGAGCTTGTCTTTTAACAAACAAGGAAGAGCATTAAATTTGTGAACACTCATCCTTGTTGCTTGGAAAAAGTGCTCTTTATCCATTGATTTCAGCGGTTTAAAACAAGTATCATGAAACCCTAATTCCTTTCTTGTTAAATTCACGGGTCGTATCCACCATCTTCTTCCTGAACGCGATTTAAAATCTATGTATATTTTACACATGTTTAACATTATAGTTAACATTTTTAAAATTTGAATTAAACGAAAAATACGCGGATTCATATTTTTTTAGACTCACAAGCACTAACAGTTGACAAGCACTGACAGTTGCAGCGAAAATCGTCCGCATTGTGTTTTACACGGCGGCAACACTCGGCGAAAATCTGTCTGACGGCATCGCCGAGTACGACGAATATTCGCCGTCGCCCGTATTGTGTTTATAGCATATATGATATTAAATCCTAAGATAAGCATGTCAGTTGGATTTTGGCTATCACGTCGTCCAGACGTGTATTAAATAAACCAAGATACCACATATATACATATATTTACATTTCCGTTTAGATCAAAATAGGCCTCATCAGACATAAACAGACAATATATAAAGTCATTATCTTCTTCGGCCATTTCAATAATTTTTTGGCTAAATTCAAGGCGAATAGGCAAATCTAGAGGGGTTAACCGGCTTGTTATTTGAACATCGTACGAAAACAAGTTTAAATCATCATGAATTATTCGTTGTTATGACCGACTACTAACTCCAAGTCGCGCTGATAAGCTGCGAATCGGAACTGAATTTTAATGAATTGATGAACAGCGATGTTTCTTGAACACGAACATACAGATCTCGATGATACGGTCCCTGTTTACCAACCTCATAATGGTCCATCTACTCGAGGTGTGCCGCCGAAGTCCCGTCTGAATTCCCTTTGGACGAAAATGACGGACTGCTAAGATTGGTACCAATAGACAATAATTTACACACAAAAATAAATTCATATCTTATAAAATAGATAATATACACACATGCACATGCTTTGAGTTGTACACTTAAAAACAACCCCATATTGCATGACAATATACAATATACAAAACATGCGTGCACCAAATACTAATGCGCTTAAGCAATTGTAAAAAACCCATGCATTAGTTTCTGAAGTATATAATCCCTACAAGAACAGTGACGGTCATCTGATGGGTAATATGACAGTCATAGCTGAAAAAATTTTGTCAGCGCGCAGAACAAAGTTTCTATCATTTTCTTAAGAGCCTTGTGCAAAAACTGATGTAAACAAACGTATATGTGTGAGTTTGCATCTCTCTTTAACACATGGATATTCGGTATTGATTCACTATACATATATCTATACTGCTCACTCTCATGTCTTTTTCTGAGTCATTGCTGACCATAAATCCGTCATAGCTGAAAATTGTCAGTTATGACTGAAACGCTATCAGAAGTGAAAAATTCTTTTGCGCAGTAGATAATATAATTTTTATTTTTTTAATAAATTTCTAACTTTTAATCAAAGTTAGTTATAATAATATACCTAAATATAAAAATAAATGCAACAAAAAATATAATTAAATAATAATATATGAATATATAAAAATAAATTTTCACTTGATGCCATCTCCTCCTCTCAATAGCTCTGCGTACGTATTTCTCCAATCAGTCAATAGTTCTGAATTTAAATATATACTTTTATTTGAAACTTATTTAACTTACGTATGTATATGATATTTGAAAACACCTTTCTTTCATAAATATTTTTAACAAATAACCCAAAAGAGTTTTGCACAGAAGTGTGCAACACTTTCGTTTGTGGCAAGAAGAACAGTAAAATGTTTTGCGCAGTTGTGGAGAAACATATATGGAATTTTATGCGTCCCTTTTTGATATGGTTTTTCATTCTTACACATGTAAGCAATATAATTCGAAAATGTCTCTGTTTACAAAATAACAGTGACGGTCAGCTGCCAAGTAAACTGTCTGTCAGTACTGACATATCAAATGTGAGTGTATTGGTGAACCCATCAGCAGTTTCTTGCAGGGAATAGAAATAAAACACATATGTACTCGAACACAAACATATATATGTACGTAGTTAAGAAAATTGTTTTTGTTTCCTGTGTATAATAGTACCAGCAATGAAAAGGCCTTGAGCAGAGCGTCCCCTCGTTTGTTCGTACTGGCATTGCACCATTCCGAAGCCGATGCGTTAAAATCACCTGCAACCACGTTTTTCCAGAGAACGTATATCCAGAGAACTTAAAACAACGAGAAGGCGCAAATTGAATTTTGTATGATGCTCGATTGGTTGGCTGAAAATTTGAGATCAAGGAGTTCACCATTTTCTGTTAGTTAACAGAAATGAGAATTTATAACAGCGTTCTCTGACAACTTACGTATCTCCCAACATAAAGAGAAAAATGAAATGAAATGAATGAGAAAACAAAAAATACAAATGCCTCTTCACATATGCATGATTATATTTTGCCATATAAACGATTTTTATGATGAAAAATTGATAAAATATGATTTTTTTGCACAAATGCTACATTGATAAAATGTGAAAGATTATGCAAGAAATGATTTTTTACTATTTTCATAATTTTCTAATTTCAGTTGTTACAAAATTAATAATTTATGTATGTACATATTTACATCAATATGTTATATTATATAATATACGTGTAATAATATATTATCAATTATCAATGAAAACATGTGAGCGCACTGCTCTATATGTAAGTATGTATGTACAAATATGCGTACGACCGCGCAAAATAAGTAATGCATACACAAATCTAGATACATTTAAGCGTACAAATGTAAGTACGTCAGCCAATAGGCAAAATACAAACATTGTTGTACAAAAACAACAATTGTCTCAAATAGCATCAGCACCAGAAATCAATATGGCAGCCAAATTGACAAATCCTAAATTTGTAGTAAATCACACACCAACAACATTTGCATTCATGAACACTGGCGTACTTTTAACAAGCAACCTCGCTTCATTCATAAAAACAGATACCCTCACATCCCCCCGAGCATGCTTTTGCCTACAAGCGTCTTTGCACGACGATGGCAAAAGCTAAAAATCATAAATTGAACAAATTTCTGATATTCCCTCTAGAAGGGAAAAGTGACAACCCCTCAAATATGAGTATTAAAATATTTTAAAATAAAAGTGACAACATAGTATATTTGTCGATTTACAATTCAAGAAACTTTTTAAAGAAAATGTTCAATATTCCTCTGATTTATGTATACAGTAAACCCCGGTTAAGTATCTGCCTGTGTCTTGCTGCATCTCACGTTTTTTTTTTCTTAATTTTTTAAGGAAAACGGTAATTTTTTTTTAAATACATAGAAATTATTTTTTTGGTACCAGTCGCTTAAGTACCACAATCGCTTATGTACTACAAAGCACAAAAAAACTGCAACTTTAGTTTTAGCACTTAACCGGGTTTGACTGTATTTGTCAAAGAATGTGCGTATGTAAATATGCGAATTTTTTGTACACACATCTGCCCGTATATATGCACATGACTTGTTGACTTTGTTTCCATTTACGCATGCCACGTTGTATATGAATAGGGGTTGATTTTGCACTTGCCCATATGCGACGTATGTTTGTAAGAGTGTGTATGGCACATCTCGGATTTTCTACCAACAATACAATGTTGTGACGCTTTGTCGCCGCGTCAGTCCTTCGACAGATTGACTCTTTGATTGTATTTCTTTGATTTTGGCGCAATTATTGACACTTGCTTTAATAAATATGTAAAATGGGCCAAAACGAAAAAGAAGTACATATTTACGTACATAATTACTTTTACACATGCATTTGAAAAGAAAAATCGAAGCATGAATGTGAAATGCCGACGGCAAAACACAATTCTGTACTTTTGTGACTCCATAATGCTATCAAGTACATGAATTATTTTAAGAAATATATCAAAATATGTTTAAATTATTATTAATAATTCACAATAAAGTAAAAATGAATTAACATAAAATAATTTAAAAATAATAATAAATAATAGTTCAATAAAAGGGAATATATTTCAAATTTCAAATGGCATATCAATATTCCCAGTTTTGCATATATACATATTATATTGTCTTCAATATTCGTCGGTTGGTAATGTTAAGAGAGCGTATGTGTACAGATTCACCGCTGTTATAAAAGCGAGAAATGTTATTTGTTTCTCGCGCATGTGTGGTGAACTCCTTGATAAATTCCTACAAATTGTTCGATGTCGAACCTGCACCTTCTTGTTCTTTTACGTTCTCTGGATAAACATCCATGTCATCCATGAAACAAAGTCAACAAGTCATGTGCATATATACGGGCAGATGTGTGTACAAAAAATTCAAATATTTACATACGCACTTACGTACATTTTTTAACAAATACAGTCAGTCCCGGTTAAGTGCCAAAACCAAAGTTGCAGATTTTTTGTGCTTTGTAGTACATAAGCGATTGTGGTACTTAAGAGAGTGGTACCAAAAAAAAATAATTTCTATGCATTTAAAAAAAATTACCGTTTTCCTTAAAAAAATTAAGAAAAAAAAACGTGAGATGCAGTACGTTGTCACTTTTATTTTAAAATATTTTAATACTCATATTTGCGGGGTTATCACTTTTCCCTTTTAGAGGGAATATCAGAGATTTGTTCAATTTATGATTTTTAGCTTTTGCCATCGACGCTTGTAGGCAAAAGCATGCTCGGGGGGATGTGAGGGTATCTGTTTTTATGAATGAAGCGAGGTTGCTTGTCGAAAGTACGCCTGCGTTCATGAATGAAAATTTTGTTGTTGTGTGATTTACTATATATTTTGGCTTCGGCTATTTGGCTGACATATTGACTTGTGACGATGTTAGTTTTTGCAGGTGACATATTTACATGTGTACGGATATTCATATGTATCTAGGTTGGTTTGTGTATGCATTATTTGTTGGCAATGTGCCGTTTCACACAGGGACGCAAAAGAGTCTCAAACCAGTTTATTGTGGGCGAGGGGACGACGAGGAAAGACGAAGGGACCGTGCCACTCGTGTTCGGGTGGCACGCTTTGTGTTCTTGTTCGTAACAGCTCGCTGCTACCCTTTTCAGCATTCCTTTTCACTTTCAAATCCTTTGAATGGTTGCAAGAGCGCTCGGTTTCAAATGAATTCGATCGCAAATTTGAGTTCTGTTATCTATTTTTGTATGTAATATGCAAATATGTATGCATAGAATAATAGAAATATTATGACAAATTGTAAATAAGGAGAAAATTAAGATATAGATTATGGAGTAAAGAAATTATGAATTTTTAATACGCAGTAAAGAAATTATGAGTTTTTAATACTTAAAGATTAGGAAATTGCTATTATAAATTTGGCCTTGAAAATGTTAGTTGCGGATATTCAATACATTCTTGTGGATTAGGGAATTCCCGTCTTTAGTATTTTTTTGAAACTATTTAGCGGGTAGGTACTTGTATTATGCATATTGTTCTACCATATTCATGGTAATTCATTGCAAGCAAAATGTGTGACCATCATCTCAACATACAAATGAAATACGCAGCATGCAGTGTTGCGCGGTGTTGCGCAGTCGAACCGCACAAATATTTACGAACATTTTGTGAAAAGGAATGCAGAAAAACTAGACTCGAGTTGCTGGACTCTTTTTGGCCGTGTGAATGCCCAGAGCGACACCAAAAGAAAATTTGAAAAAAATGCGACTCTTTTGAGTCCCTGTCTGAAACGGCACAATGTTATATCAGAGAACTTAAAACAATGAGAAGGTGCAGGTTCGACAGCGAACAATTTGTAGGAATTTATCAAGGAGTTCACCACAGATGCACAAGAAACAAATAACATTTTTCGCTTTTATAACAGCGGTGAATCTGTACACATACGCTCTCTTAACATAACCAACCGACGAATATTGAAGAGAATATAATATGTGAGCAAAACTGGGCATATTGATATGCCATTTGAAATATATTCCCTTTTATTGAACTATTATTTATTATTATTTTTAAATTATTTTATGTTAATTCATTTTTACTTTGTTGTGAGTTATTAATGATAATTTAAACATAGGTATTTTGATATATTTCTTAAAATAATTCAAGTGCTTGACACCATTATGGAGTCATAAAAGTACAGAATTGTGTTTTGCCGTCGGCATTTTCATATCATGTGTAAAAATATTTGTAAATTTGTCTACAAACAACATATGTATGTAGATATGAACACTCATTACTTCATGTGAAATCTCCGTTGACACGGTCAACCAATGATCGAAGCTCACGTTCTTTGCTTTTATGTCAAAGAGTCAATCTGTCGAAGGACTGACGCGACGACAAAGCGTCACAACATTGTGTTGTTGTTAGAAAATCCGAGATGTGCCGAAAAATAAACGAACGCTCGCCGATTATCATCGCTTCCCTTGCCTCTCTAACAGCTTTGCCCACAAATCATTGTAGGTATGTATGTTTTTATATGAACATGCCTACATATTGACGAAGATTTTTGCGAGCCACGGAAAAATATTTTAGAATTGTGAAATATTTTAAATCGATAAAACCTTTGTTGCCACTTTTGTCATTGATTTCTGTGTTTGCAGGTTTGTCACTTTTCTCTTCTAGACGGAACATCAGAAATATGTTCAATTTATGATTTCTAGCTTTTGCCATCGTCGCGAAAAGACGCTTGTGGGCAAAGCATGCTCGGGGGGATGTGTAAGGCGTTTGCTTTTATGAATGAAACGACTTAGCTTACTGATTGTGCGCCAGCGTTCATGAATGAAAATGTTGTTGGTGTGTGATTTACTACAAATTTAGGATTTGTCAATTTGGCTGCCATATTGATTTCTGGTGCTGATGCTATTTGAGACAATTGTTGTTTTTGTACAACAATGTTTGTATTTTTCCTATTGGCTGACGTACTTACATTTTTACGCTTAAATGTATGTAGATTTGTGTATGGATTACTTATTTTGCGCGGTCATATGCATATTTGTACATACATACTTACATATAGAGCAGTGCGCTCACATGTATTTATTGATAATTGATAATATATTATTATATTATCTAATATTTATTAACATTCTCTGCATATAGTGTATTGATAAGTGATAAATTATGATTTGAATTTCTGAATGCGTACATTCAAATGCGCATGTGCAGATAAATGTACATATGACTATATAGGATTAATATGATAAAAGATATAAAATTATATTATACAGGGTCCGCCAACGGATTAGTATTGATTTCAAAAAAACATAACTCGATCATTTTTGCAGATATATTTTTATTTCTGGTCTTAAAATATTCCCAAGAAGGGGGATTTTTATGGTAAAGTCAGGTTCTGAAGTTCACGTCGAGCATATGGCGGCCATCTTTCTTCAAAGAAATAAGGTCCAATGACTGTATTCTTCCCGACGGCACACAATACTGTAACACGAGGGCTGTGCAGAGGCTTTTCATGAAGTTCTCTTGGATTTTCTGCCCCTCACTATCTGAAATTTTGTCTGTTGACGAATCCATTCAGGTGGAAATGCGCTTCATCACTCGTGAAAAGAGTGATGTTGTCGTTGTCGTTGAACACCGATTGCATTTGCTCACAAAACAACTTACGCTGGTCGTAGTCCCCTTCTAACAATTGCTGGGTTATCACCAACTTGTATGGATGGAATTTGAGGTCCTCCTTCAAAATTCGACGCACAGTTGTCTGAGACAAATTAAGATTGGACGCACGAAGTCGGACAGAACGGTTGGGGCTCTGGAGGGCAGCGACCCTGACTCTGTCAATATTCTCCGGAGTTCGTGCAAATTGTTCACCCACACCATTATTAAATTCCGATTGGGGATAGTTCCGCGGTGGGGAATGTTAAAATGCCGACGGAAGTCACGCTGAGTCTAGACGATCGATCCGTTAACCAAGAAACGACTTACGGCGAAAACACGTTGCTGCATGGTCCAAACCATCTTGAGTACTGACCTGAAAAAAACTCCCCTTCGTTGTGAACACAATGAGACCAACCCCACCACTCTGAGGGGCCCAGACGCCGAGTACTACCCATTTGAAAAACATACTAATCCGTTGGCGGACCCTGTATTAGAAGGCATATTATGTAAAAACTATATAATATTATTAAATGCCCAAATTGACTATAAATATTATTTCGAAATTCCATAATTTAATAGATCTTATCAGTTTTGCATGCATTCATAAAAATTCGCAAAATGATATTCATATCAATAAATATGATTGCATATAAACGTATAAAAATATAAGCCAAAAGGCTAACATGCAGCTGTACGCTTGATATAATTGATAAAATATGATTTTTTTGCACAAATGCTACACTGATAAAATGTGAAAGATTATGCAAGAAATGATTTTTTACTATTTTCATAATTTTCTAATTTTAGTTGTTGCAGAATTAATAATTTATGTATGTACATATGTCCATCAATATGTTATGTTATATAATATATATTATCAATTATCAATGAAAACATGTGAGCGCACTGCTCTATATGTAAGTATGTATGTACAAATATGCGTACGACCGCGCAAAATAAGTAATGCATACACAAATCTACATACATTTAAGCGTACAAATGTAAGTACGTCAGCCAATGGGCAAAATACAAACATTGTTGTACAAAAACAACAATTGTCTCAAATAGCATCAGCACCAGAAATCAATATGGCAGCCAAATTGACAAATCCTAAATTTGTAGTAAATCACACACCAACAACATTTTCATTCATGAACGCTGGCGTACTTTTAACAAGCAACCTCGCTTCATTCATAAAAACAGATACCCTCACATCCCCCCGAGCATGCTTTTGCCTACAAGCGCCTTTTCACGACGATGGCAAAAGCTAAAAATCATAAATTGAACAAATTTCTGATATTCCCTCTAGAAGGGAAAAGTGACAACCCCTCAAATATGAGTATTAAAATATTTTAAAATAAAAGTGACAACATAGTATATTTGTCGATTTACAATTCAAGAAACTTTTTAAAGAAAATGTTCAATATTCCTCTGATTTATGTATACAGTAAACCCCGGTTAAGTATCTGCCTGTGTCTTGCTGCATCTCACGTTTTTTTTTCTTAATTTTTTAAGGAAAACGGTAATTTTTTTTTAAATACATAGAAATTATTTTTTTGGTACCAGTCGCTTAAGTACCACAATCGCTTATGTACTACAAAGCACAAAAAAACTGCAACTTTAGTTTTAGCACTTAACCGGGTTTGACTGTATTTGTCAAAGAATGTGCGTATGTAAATATGCGAATTTTTTGTACACACATCTGCCCGTATATATGCACATGACTTGTTGACTTTGTTTTCATTTACGCATGCCACGTTGTATATGAATAGGGGTTGATTTTGCACTTGCCCATATGCGATGTATGTTTGTAAGAGTGTGTATGGCACATCTCGGATTTTCTACCAACAATACAATGTTATGACGCTTTGTCTTCGCGTCAGTCCTTCGACAGATTGACTCTTTGATTGTATTTCTTTGATTTTGGCGCAATTATTGACACTTGCTTTAATAAATACGTAAAATGGGCCAAAACGAAAAAGAAGTACATATTTACGTACATAATTACTTTTACACATGCATTTGAAAAGAAAAATCGAAGCATGAATGTGAAATGCCGACGGCAAAACACAATTCTGTACTTTTGAGACTCCATAATGCTATCAAGTACATTAATTATTTTAAGAAATATATCAAAATATGTTTAAATTATTATTAATAATTCACAATAAAGTAAAAATGAATTAACATAAAATAATTTAAAAATAATAATAAATAATAGTTCAATAAAAGGGAATATATTTCAAATTTCAAATGGCATATCAATATTCCCAGTTTTGCATATATACATATTATATTGTCTTCAATATTCGTCGGTTGGTAATGTTAAGAGAGCGTATGTGTACAGATTCACCGCTGTTATAAAAGCGAGAAATGTTATTTGTTTCTCGCGCATGTGTGGTGAACTCCTTGATAAATTCCTACAAATTGTTCGATGTCGAACCTGCACCTTCTTGTTCTTTTACGTTCTCTGGATAAACATCCATGTCATCCATGAAACAAAGTCAACAAGTCATGTGCATATATACGGGCAGATGTGTGTACAAAAAATTCAAATATTTACATACGCACTTACGTACATTTTTTAACAAATACAGTCAGTCCCGGTTAAGTGCCAAAACCAAAGTTGCAGATTTTTTGTGCTTTGTAGTACATAAGCGATTGTGGTACTTAAGCGAGTGGTACCAAAAAAAAATAATTTCTATGCATTTAAAAAAAATTACCGTTTTCCTTAAAAAAATTAAGAAAAAAAACGTGAGATGCAGTATGTTGTCAGTTTTATTCTAAAATATTTTAATACTCATATTTGCGGGGTTATCACTTTTCCCTTTTAGAGGGAATATCAGAAATTTGTTCAATTTATGATTTTTAGCTTTTGCCATCGTCGTGAAAAGACGCTTGTAGGCAAAAGCATGCTCGGGGGGATGTGAGAGTATCTGTTTTTATGAATGAAGCGAGGTTGCTTGTCGAAAGTACGCCTGCGTTCATGAATGAACACGTTGCTGCATGGTCCAAACCATCTTGAGTACTGACCTGAAAAAAACTCCCCTTCGTTGTGAACACAATGAGACCAACCCCACCACTCTGAGGGGCCCAGACGCCGAGTACTACCCATTTGAAAAACATACTAATCCGTTGGCGGACCCTGTATTAGAAGGCATATTATGTAAAAACTATATAATATTATTAAATGCCCAAATTGACTATAAATATTATTTCGAAATTCCATAATTTAATAGATCTTATCAGTTTTGCATGCATTCATAAAAATTCGCAAAATGATATTCATATCAATAAATATGATTGCATATAAACGTATAAAAATATAAGCCAAAAGGCTAACATGCAGCTGTAATATCAAAGCATTTCTCCTTCCGAGCCAGATTTGGTGAAATTCACTAATAAAATCTTGTTAGGTTTTGACAATTCACACGCTGGTCCGCAATTGAATCTTCTCTATAATATACGTTCTCTGGTTTTTGTTCTTTGGTGGTGATTTTGTCCATGTCCCGAATTTCTACTACGACTTTCTGTGTAAGCGCTTTGATTTCTGACTGGCCTCCTAGGAGTTTACTTATCTCGCCCTTAAATTTCCTTGTGTGACAGCTTCGACGATTTATTTAATTTAAACTAAAAGCACATGCTATTCGCCCGCACGCGTCTGTTGTTAACTCAAACTAAAGAGAACAGGAGCATACGTAGAGAGTTGCCAGAGTCAAATTGTGAGAAAGCAGCACTCAAGATGAAGATATTTTGCGCTCCGCCTGCTACAAATCGGCCATCCTGATCTTGAAAGCCCCTGTTCTCAGTTTTTTACATTTGTTTCACTTATGCTAGTGTTTGCATTCACATTTCTTACTTATTTCTTTTTAAAATTTATCCAAGGTCTAATATTTAAGATACTCCATACTCCTTGATATAGATTTCGAGACAGCTGGGACCTTTTTACATCTTCTAAAAAGTAGTCCTTTAAAACAACTGCTACCTCTTTAGTGCTTGTCGTTTTGGTTATGTACAACCTTAAAAATTTTGTGAACCCATCTTTTATCGCAAATATGTGTTTTTGGGCTGTCCCAGCGTTTATCGGTCCATAATGGTCGATGTGTATTACGTTAAACGGCTGATTTCCGTTCGGTATACTGTGTATGTTTTGTTTTGGTACATGTTTTGCAATTAATCACCACCTCATTGGCTAATTTTGCCATTTTAGGAAAATAATAATCATGAAGGATTTGTTTTTGTTCACCTTTGTTTGTAATGTCCAAAACGATATTCTTGCAGTGGCCAGAACTTAGTTGCCAGAAAATTTAACACCAAATCATGTTGTATACTGGCCAACGTCGGTAAATCACAATAAATCGCGTTTACTAAGCTGGTACTAACGAGTGGTTTAATTATTTCGAATAGAGCATTTTTATCTGTAAAATTTATTACGGCCGTATTTTTCTGCCGAAGAGTATGATGTCACTTTTTAACGGAAATTTGGCTTCTTCGAGAACGAACTGGTTCTTGAAGCAATTTAAAGGCTTTTCTGTCGAATGGATTGTGTAGGATAATGATATTTCACTGTAAATTGTCGCAGCATCTGACTGCACTTCATTTTTCAGATTGCTCACATTCTGTCGGGACAGAGAATTTGCCACAAAATTTTCTTTTCCGGGTTTGTAGAACACTTTTGCATTGTGTTCATCAATGTATGATTTCTATCTGTTGATTTTCGCATTTGTGTTCCAAAGCCCAGACAATGGCTAACAACTCCCTTTCGTTTGTGACATAGTGCGCTTCGCTTTGTTTTAGCGTTCGCGAAATCATGGTAATTGGTTTCCCTCCTTGAGACAGTACATGAGAATAACATCCTCGGATGCCAGGATATTTCTCAAACTTTCAAAGGCGCTTCGTTGAGTTTTATTAAACTTAATTTTTACCTTTTTGGACATATGTTTGCTCACCGTGTCATTTTCTCCTCTGAGAATGTTTGTCAAAGGCCTCGCTATTGACGCGAAGTCCTTAATGAATCCCCTGTAATAACTAGCTAGGCCAAGGAATGGTCGTAAACTGAATAAGTTTTTAGGCTCAACATATTCCCGTATGGCTCTAACTTTTTCCGGGTCAGTTTTTGCTCTCTTTTTGGTTACTACAAATCCCAAGAATTCGATGCTCTCTTTAAAAAACTATGTTTTATGTTATGTATGTCATTTTAAAATTGTGTCGATATGCTTCAGTTGGTCGAACTCATTTTCGGAAAAATTTATAACATTATCCACGTAAACGTAGCATATCTTTCCTATGTGTTCCCTCAAAATGTCGTCAATGGTTCTTTGAAAAATACTCCCTGCATTTTTCAATCCAAAATGTAGACGGCAAAACTCGTATTTTTCACCGTTTACCGAGAACGAAGATTTTTCTCTGTCCTGTTCTGCTAGGTAAATTTCTCGGTACCCCGACTTTAAATCTAGCTTTGTGAAAAACTTTGCCTTTCCTAGATTCGCAAGAATCATCTGAATGCTCGGCATCGGATATCGATCGGCTATGGTTCGCTCATTTATCTTCCTAAAGTCGATTACCAACCGTTTATTTTTATTGCCATTGCTATCAGACCCTTTTTTGTCAACAACCCAAACAGGGCTGTTATATGTGTATTTGGAGGGTCTAATGATACCATCTTTGAGCAGTTGCTTGATTTCGATTTCGAAATCAGAGGCTGCGTTTGGATACGGATATAGTTTGGCATAGATTGGTTCATTATCTATAGTGAGGATCGTGGCAGTGACCGAAGTGATAAAGGGTAATGCCTCGTTAGTTTACACTGTCACAGTAATGGAAGCCCAAATGCTCTAATTTGTTTTGGTATTTGATATTGCTATTTTGTAAGTCCGATGCCGTTCCTGCTTGTGTTAACAAGTCAAAGCCTACAATATAATGGCATCAAAGAAACTTAGCGTGTCAAATACAAAAATGGTGAAATTTGGCCAAAAATTTTCATAAGGCATTTGTTTATTATTCTGCCCGAACCATGTACCGAGCTGACAGTGACGGGTTTTTCGACATGAATTACTTTTTTTAGCTCCTTTACGGACCTAATGTAATTCTTTACCGCCCCTGTATCGATTAATATTTTTAAAATTCTCCCAACCAACTGTCGTTTGATGTACGGCAGTCGGGACTGTTCCCTAAAAAATGCAGTGAGTTATTGTCACACGACGACTCAGTATCCTTTTCAATTTCGATTGCAGCAGCCTCTGCTGCGTTTTCGTATTTTAGTTCCTCAGCGTTAGGGTCACTCTGAACATCATTGTTCAGATTTTGGCGCCTTTGCCCTGTCACTCTATCAGACGTGTTTGATCTCTTTTGAGCGTGTTTATTCGTCCCTATTACGCTTTCTCTGCTTTGCATTGGTAAGGTTTTTATGGTCCTTTTCCCCTGCTCTCCTTCTGCTATAGCTTTAGCGTATTAGGCCGAAAACATGCTAGGCTTGATGCTTCTTCTAATGCTAAAGCAGATGCTAGATCCTTCAGCTGAGCCGGAAAAACAATAGCTTTGAATGAATTTTAAAGCCCTGAAATAAAGGCGTGGAGTAAAAGGCGTCAGTCCTCATCTCAAGGCCTTCCCTCAGAAGTCGTAGGGCGGTTTTGTGATTATTACCGCTTGGTAATGCGTGCAGCTTTATTAATGATTGCACTTGGTTTACGTCCATGGCGAAATTCGTTTGGTTTAGGACTTGGCTATCGTTGTTTGCTATGTCCCACTCAACATTACTGTAGCACTAGGTTATTATATTGCGTAACGCGTCTAACCAACTCATGTGCCCATGTCTATAAAAGAAATATCTTAGCAGCGGCTTGTATTTATTTTAGAATGGATTTGTGTTTTATGAAAAAATTATTTTAGCTGACACAAAGCATATATTTTTTTTAAAAAGATAACTCGATATTCCACAATCACAACTGTTACTGTTAGTACTTCATAATTAATTTGGAGCAAGCTATTTGGAGATAATCTTAAACGAATTTACATGGTGTGGAAAGTAGGGTAAGTCTAACTCTAACTAGGGTGTGGATCCTTTTATGTTGGGCGCCAGTTAATGCGTTGCGGTCCCGCAACTAGAGCTAAACCTAAAGGTTGGACCCATAAGCTACAGCCGGCAGGCTGACTCAGCATAAGCGATAACACAGACATTTGCAGCATCGTCAAATATCAAGTTACAGCAGCTGACCTAATAGTCAGGCCATTGAACTTATGCGTCAGCAGAATATGTTTGGAGCAAATGGCTAAATATAAGTGCAAGTTTCTTATATTATTTGTGTGCAATTCTTATGTGTTAACTTATACACATGCATAAAGTAATTGAAATATTTTGAGAAATTTTGAATATGGAGAAAATTAAGATACTTAAAAATATTTAATTTCAATTTTTAATAACATTTAGCGGTATTAAATGTAATAATATATACATAAATGAATTCTAATAAAAATGAAAAAAGATTAGGAAATTCCTGTTATAAATTTGGCCTTAAAAATATTAGTAGCGGGTATTCAATACATTCTGGTGGATTAGGGAATTCCCGATTTAAATATTTCTCTGAAACTATGAAGCGGGTATTATGCATATTGTTCCACCACATGCATGGTAATACCTTGCAAGCAAAATGTGAGACCACCATCGCAACATACAAATGAAATATGCAACACACTCCAAGTGTTGCTTAGACCAACCGCACAAACATTTGCGAAAATTGCGATTTTAGTTGCTGGACTCGTTTTGCTCGTGTGAAAGCACAGAGAGACACCAATAGAGAATTTGCCGATAATGAGCTTGAAAATAGTATTATGTGTACAGAACATCTGTAAGTACGTACAACAATCGTGCAGAACATAAGCTATAGATATGTATGTATACAAGTCTAAGTATTAGGCGCTGTTTTTAAGAGTAAATAACAATCGTTACATACATTCAAAATAAAATATATATGAAAATATTTTCATTGCAAGTAAATAAAACGATCTTAATAAAACTAAATACGTATTTTTATCAATATAATCTGAAATCACCCCTTATTTACCTAAAAGAGTATTCGGTTTCAGTCAGCACTAATAGCTTTATTTAAATCAGTTTACACTGAACATTGTTTTTTTTATAAATATTTTATCATATAACAAAACGAAAAATATCGACAAAAATCAAAACATTCCTACAGAAGCTGCACGCTCAAAATAGTTGGTTACAATATCATCTAAACAAAATTCACAACGTGGCAACAAATGAAAGAATTTCTAACTCCGCATTACGAAATTGCAGAACGGGTAGACAAAAAACTAGTTATAACAAAAAACGTTCAAAATACAATAGAATCTTCAATAGTGGCAGCAACCACTTACATAAATAAAAGCTTTTTTAAAAACAATCGTTCACATCCGAACAATATAAAACACTTCATGTGAACTGTGTGCAGGTGGGCTTAAACTCAAAAAAACTTTGTTAGTACAAAAAGACGTTTGTACAAATTGCTTGTCACATGCGCATACTCATAAAAATTGCAAAAGAAAATTCAATTGGTTCTATTGTCATTAAAGACACCACTCAATGCTTTATTACAGACCATATTCCAGCTCACCCCAAAACAGCGCTCACAGTAGTACAAAAGGAACCATTTAGTTTTAACTGCAAATCACGAAAACGAAAATACCGAAAATTGCCAAATGATATAAAGTTGCTCAAAGGCACAAAAACCTTGAACGCTACACAGCGAAATACATCATAGGGTATTACTCCCCACAGCAGACATCCATCGAACACAAGGATAATTGTTTAACTCAGAGTCTTAATAGACCAATGATCACAACGATCATTCAAAGTTATCATATACATAGCAAACATTTGGGAAAGGTTTCACACCTAAAAGTAGAAGATCCCAACTACAATACCCCCGCTGAAATAGACATATTCCTAGGCAGCGACCATATACCGCAAATAATACTTGAACACCTTATTAGCTCAAAACACAATTTTCAGTTGGATAATAAGTGAACAAGTTACTGAAACCACACTGAATTTCCACATCAACAACTCAAGTTGACAAGCATTCTAATTAATACCTTAATTCACAAATCAAGAAATTTCGATAGATAGGGAAACTCTCTCCCATTTGAAATACAACCTAAGAAGATCTGTTCAAAATTGAACATGTGCGTTGGGACCAAAAGGGCCCACTTATACGGCGTGCAGCAATAAATTTAAGTTTATTATTTTACAATATAAGATAAGATAAGAAATATGTAAGAATAAATACAGTCCACTATCATATCATAAATATGTATGTCCAATTATATTTACATACATACATAAACAAAGTCATAAATAAAACTTGTAACCTAAGATATATGTATATTTAGGCAATTGATTACACAAGTGCACTGTGCACTTAAAAACAATTCCATAACATGTAGCATAAACAATGTGCTACATACTTACGGACATACACACACACACATGTATTGAGTTGTACTTAAAAACAACCCTATGTGGTGTGCATGCCACATACACATATACATATATACATTTAATTAGATAGTAAGATTTGTAAATAGTATATAAGCCATACATTTCATAAAATAAAATTAGAATGAAATATTTCTCATAGAAGACTTGTCTATCATTTATTTTCCCCACCCGGGGTTAAAGATATTTGACATAGCTTGTCTTAAACAAGATCAGTGTTGGGAAGATTTTTATAAAGCCACAACTATTTAATAAAATAATGGCCAGTACGTCGTACGACTACCGCTAAAGCCACAATTTTGCCCCACTCCACGAATTGGCAGAAAACTTTTCGAAACCGCAGGATGGCTTTCGCCCATATTGATACATAAATCCTGATTAAAAAATCTTGAGCTATGTGGCGAGCTATTACTTGCTAAATTAGTGATAACACACTAAAATATAACATATAACATAATTGTGCAGAAAAAATCTCAAATTTATAGAACACAAAAATAAAGTTAAAGCATCATCATATTCCCCATAAAGTGACATACCTAGACTTACAAAAGCAAAAGTCGCATCTATCTAATCGCTCCTCATATGGACGGCGTATGGGAATCAGTTGTAAAAGCAAAAGCTTCAAATAACACGTCCAAAAAAGAAGCTTACAAATCTAACTATGACGAATTTACCACATTACTAATTCGAAATTAAGCCGTTCTGAATTCGCAACCAATCACTGTACTCTCGCACGATCCCTCCAAGGTCATAACCCCAGGACATGTTTTCAAACGAGCACCCATTCTGGCCACATTTGAGCCAGACGTAAAGTCGCCTTCCCTAATAAGCCGACAGTAAAGAAATTCGAATTAACCGATAAAATAAAAAAAACGCAAATACAATAAGTAGAACAAAAAAACTACAAATTCAATAAGCCCTCTAAATAAAATTGCTTGCCGTAAGCACCACAAAATACATACCAAATATGTTTTAAAACCAACGCTGTTTTCAACACTTACAGCAGTATACCACGCCCTCGGCTACTCCCCCAACTGTACGCCGAATTACATGCAACATATACTACGTGTAATACTAGGCAAAATATTCGCCTAGGAGGCCCAGGATATTTAATACACCGCTCCTTCTCCAAATACACCGCTCCGCCCGAGAAAATAATGGGATGTCCTAATATAAACCACCATATACACCACACCTGAGAATACTCACAGGATCTCACCACACACGATGACACCGCCACACTCAACATTTGAGAACAGCACACACGGTGACATCCCGCATTACCAACTATACAAAAGGGTTTGGATCATCGTTTCTACACTCGTCCGCTGCGAGAGTTTAAGATACAATTCAATTCGTCAACGGTCCTGAGCGCCACATCTAAGTATACACTTTCGATTTGATTGCGCAGCAACATTTTCACGATCCTGCGTGACACGTCCCTTCAGCAGCCCCTTTCGCAGCCTCACCTGCCGACATTTTTGTATACGTTTTTAAAAGTGAAATATAATTTCATTTAAATTACAAGAATAAATAGAAAGAATGTATTAGGGCACTAGCTATCAGCCTGTAACAACTTATAAACATGCTTCCGAGCTACCACACAAATAGCAAGCTTTGGCAAAAGGTTTCCCACCTAAAACGCTCAAAACAATATTCTATTAGGCAGCGACCTCATACCACAAATAATACTTGAAGGTGTTGTGGATATTTCAGCACGCTTTTGGCATAAAATACAATTTTCGGTTGGATACTATGTGGACAAGTTACAGAAACAGTTTCCACATAACAACTCAAGTTGACTAAATTTCAAATAAATACTAAAATTTATTTAAGGAAATTTTGTGAGTTAAAAGAATTCACCCATATCATTTACAACCCCAGGAGATCAGTATTACGAAGTTTTCTATAAAGCCAAAACTACTCGATCAGATAATGGCTGGTAGGTCGTACGACTGCATTGCAAGAGTTTTTAAGTATGGAAAAACACCTATGCAATGTACGGAGACGACATCCTGTCTAAAAGTCATAATCTACCACAAGCTTGCAATTCACCATCAAAAACTCTGGGAATTAAATGGAATGCGATATCAGACTAATTCTCCTACACTAATGAGTCAACTTCGCTTAGAAAAGTGGCCCCATTTCGCAAACAATCCGATGATATTTTAAAAATACAAATTCCGCGATTAATATATTATTCCCCAGAGTAAGAAGTCGAACTGCACGGCTACGGCGACACTTCAGAAAAACATATTTAGCCACTATATACATATTGCAAAATCGTTCCGGCCTGAGTAGAAAACTCACCACATGTACATGAAAAACTTGCATATCAAATCGTTAATCACAAATGGTTAACAGAATATTCTGATTCACAACAGGTAAATATGGATATACCTCTACTCAATCACCATGCATGATACACCCTTAGCTACTAGACTAGCTAGACGCCCATACACAATTACGCTACATTTACAGCGTGTACTGAGCAAAGTATTCGCCTAATGGGGCCGGGATGGCTAAATGAGTTAAACCTACTCCCGCAGTACATGCCATCACTACTTATATACACCACTCTAACCGAAACAAAAGTGACGCACCCTAATACTACTCATTCACACCATATGCTTGATGAAATATAACATACATAAGGGTATATTATTAGCTGACAATTCGTCCCGGTTAGGTCGGGACCATTGTATAAGCCTTGAAGTAACCAAAGAATCAGCTGTTTTCCTATGTGTGATCACCTGATTGAATATGCCTTTTTTTTACACAGAGTTTTAAATATAAGGATGTAGTTTAACAATTTGTTTATGAACATATATTCGTAATGGAAATAAAAATGAAAACTTTCAAGAATATTATCGAAACAAATGGGTTTTATATATTTATTGCTTTTCCTCACCACCTCTGAGGTTGCAAGATAAGCGCGTTACCGATCACAATAATATTTTTGGATTGGAAACATTAAATAATATTTCAATACAATAAATAATAATTTAAATAATACTATGTAAATTGAATCTTTACGAATTATAACAACCGAAAAATATTTGAATATGTAATAAAAACATTCTTAAAGTTATAAATTTTAAAACTTAACACGGCAACACACTATAGCAGATTTGTATCATTTGGACGTTTTAGTAGTAGAATATAGGTTGGCAACCCGTACCAAGTGTGATTTTAGTAGTAGAGTTTTCGAGGCAACCCGTACCAAGTGGGAATTTTTGCGTGTGGATTAGTGAAACTCTTAGGATTGGTTACTTGTAGATTTATACAATGGTCGGGAAAGTCCCGGATTCCGAGTTAAGTGCTTGGAACTTAAAAAAAAAAAATTCTCAATAAACGGAACAAATATACAACAATGTAGATGGCCCACCGTGTATGTTCTATTTTTACATACTACATTCGGTTTGAATGAATTGAATTATGTAGTAGATTTTGGTGCGAACGTCAGCGTTGTTCACTGACAGCTCATTACTTTCATTCAACATTCAAAGTGAAACATAAGAAAATTTTGGGAATTTGAAGCATAAATATTTACGAATAAATAATACTTTGTGAAATGTCGAAACGAAAGTGTGTTTTCAAAAATAATTTGAAGAACAAATATCCTTTTTTGAGAGTCACTTATGACTATTCCAACGTTCGTTGCGACAAATGTAATACAACGCTTTCGTTAGGTGTTGGTGGAGGCAATGACGATTGATGAGAATCAAATCAAAAAATCATTTAAAAACAGCAGTTATCGTCCGATTAACATGTTTTCAAACATTTTACTGTCTTACTGTTTCCAAATGAAAAAATTTTCGTGTTCAAAAACAAAAAGTGAAGCGATAATAACCAATGTTTTTCCACAATACGCATTGGAATGCCTCAAGTCTAGTTTACAGAAAGCCCAAATCGTTTGCTTGTCAACCGACGCTTCCAATCGCAAAGCAATTAACATGTTTCCTGTCGTCATTCGTTCTTCTATTATCTGGAGTGAGTGTTAAAATAATTAAACTTTCACAAGAAAAAGGTGAAACATCGGATATGATTTTTTCAATGATTAAAAGAGTCCTTAAAATTTCGATTTGACTGATAAATTGATAGCTTACTGTGGTGACAATGCGTCAATTAATTTCTGTCACGTTGATCGGAAAAGTGAAGGATATGTTTTTGGAAAATTAAAGAAACTAAAATCGAACATAGTTGGTGTAGGTTGTGCAACGCATATCGTGTATAATGCGATTCGTAACGCATGTAATGCACTTGATTTTGAAATAGAGAGCATTGTTGTTCAGATCTATACACATTTTTACATCCACGCGATTAGCATTAAAGTCAATCTGCGAAATTTCTGAAGGCGAATACGATCAACTGGTTGGGGAAAATCATTCGAATGTTCCAACCTTTGAAAACGTATTTTGACGACCTTCCTTCACAACTCAAAAAAGCGAGATGTATCTGTAATTTTTTCAGAAATCCACTATCAAAGCTCAGGTAAATTTTTGGTCATGAACAGGGGAAAATATATTCTTACTAACTGAAATTATTTCAAAATCGAGAAATTATTTAATTATTATCTCATTATTTGTTAGGCCATGATTTTCGAAGAAACAATAAAGAAAATTGAATGCAATAATATTCCAGCAGTAGCAATTTACAAACACTTGCAAGATTTAATGAACAATTTGCAAACATCCAACCAACACAATTATTTTCCGTTGCAAGTAAAAGCGGAAATGGAGAACCTGAAGAAAGAAAACTATGACTTGAAGCACTTTGAAGTAGTGGCGAAACAATTTCGAAGTAAATATTTCATTTTACACTTCAATTTTCGTTTTCTCATTTTTTATCGACTTCAATGTGTCAATCAGCTGATTGTAACAAATATCTTGAGGCATACACTCAACAGTTTGCTCATATAGAACTTTTTGGTTAGGTGCTAGTCACTGATAAACTCGACTGGGAAAAAATTGAGAAACGTTTATTTTCCTCACAGAAAATAATATATTGAAAGCATCAGACAGTACTTCACATAGGCGAACAATTCACTTACATATATTTCCCTGTATATACTAGGTGACGAATTGATGAAAGGAGCAAAGAGCGACATCCGTTGACAAACGTTGGGTTCAATGTTCCACTTTTCTGTTTAAGCACAACATTCCATTCGTTTAGCTTTCAGAGATCTTTGAATACGCTCTGACACTACCTGGAACATCGGCACCAGCGGATAGCATATTTTCCACTATTAACAGATTGTGGACATACGAAAAAACTCGTCTACAAGTCAGCACCGATCCAAATGTGAAAGGTGAAATCGATTTTATTTGTGTAGAAAAATTTCAAATTTTCTTGTTTGGAATTTTTCACTCACTTCAAATTGTACCCCGAGCTTCTTCGAAAAATCAGTCAACAAGAGAAATACGTGAGTCTGAAGACGTCTTCAACAATTCCGGAAACACCGTCCACTTCATCAACTGATATACAAACGAAAGCACCAGACAGTGATTGAATCCATTTCCATTCTTTTTGAATAAAATTGTGTTGCTCTCAACTATTATATGTCGCGATTTTCAGTTAATTATAATATGGAAAAAATCAACGACTAATAACAAATCGTCCTGGATTTTGCTGGAAAAGAATATGGTCACCTAAGCATATCAACAAGATAATGACCCTAAACATATCAGAAAGTGCGGAAAGTTTTTGTGTAGAGTCAACGGAGTTGAGGTTATATCTCAGTCTGTTCAGTGCCCTGTCTTCAACCCCATAAAACAACTCAAGAGTGAGAAAAAGTGATACTGAACTAAAATCAACAAATTCGAGACTTTTGAAAGGTAGTGAAAGAGTTCCCAAACCTCACTCACTATTTTAACCTTCCCAGAACCTCATTGGCTCTATTTCCCTCTATTTGCTCTGTTAAAAATCGAAGCTATTCAATGAAATATGAATACTTTTATAATTCTGTAAAGGGTTGAAACCGTTTTAATTAAAAATTTTTGAAACTACATTTTATATAGACTACTCCTATTTTAATGTGGAACTAGTTCTTAAGTTTATTTAACATAAACTGTGATATAACATTTAATTGAGATATATAAACTATGGAACTATTAATACATTATTAGTGAATGTTGTGAAACAATTTTGAGACAAAAAAACATTTGTCTTATTAAAAATGAATTGTTTTGTTCAATTGGTCACTCCTATTTTTTCTTGACAACTGTCCATCCCCAATAAATTGAGTATCTTATTACCTCATTCCTTCGTGCCGGAATAAAAAATTTTTTAACCGAAAAATAGCGTTGGCACTTTTTACCGTTGATGAGATTATAATAAACTAAGTATTTTAAATTATAAATTACATATTGGAAAGTTCTTATACTCAAAATTAAAAGGATTTATTTCATAAAGCTATAAAGTTGGCATTTAAAATTTTCCTCTAAAAAGAATGTACATACATTACAAAGTTAAGTCAACATTCACCGCACATTCTCTACGTGAAATGTTCACATATAACAAAGATGAATGTTCTTATAACTTAATCAAATATAATTTATTGAAAAATCAGTTTGTCAGCGGCACCAAAGCCCCCGCTGTTCATAAGTTGACTTAAGAGTAGTGGATTGTAAGCAGCAGCAGCTGCACCAAAAGCAGGAAACGATGAAAATGGTGGCACAAATGTATTGTGGAATTTAGGAGTCTTCATCGGACTAGGCATCTTTGTGCGCCTCTTTTTTACTTTTGTAGCCGTTAGTTTTTCGCTTGAATCACTTTCTGATTCCGATTCAGATGTTTCTGTCCCTGTTTTATTCTCTACGTCATCCTTTTCATCATCACTAGATTTAGAAGCGTATCTGTGTCTACGTTTTGTAGCCTTCTTTAGCGAATTCTCCGATTTTGTCTGCAGCCTTTTGACCTTTTTATTTTGTACAGTAGTTAGCTGTGACTTGATTTGCGCCAAGGAGCTTTCACTGACACAAATATTTGGGGGCATGGTGAACTTTTTTTCGGGATTGAACTGACTCATTTGACCAATACAGAATTCCATGTAAGATTGAAGCATAGTGCTGAGGTTTGCTGGTTTGGGGCAACTTTTCATACTATGATACGGTGCAGAGCAGTTTTTACAAATCATTTGACATTCAAAAGCAGAGTGACCCTAAGCGAAAATATATTATGTATAAAAAAAAAACCGTAAGTATAAAATACAGTAAAAAAGTTTAAAAATATTAAAAACATTGTTTTACCGGCTTATCACATATTAAGCATTGGTTATTGGTCATCCCGGATCTATTTTTTGATGAAACTTCCGTCTCTTCTGATACATCATCTTCGATTACAAAATTTCTTTCCAATTTCCCAAGGCATATTAAGTCCTCCTCGGATGAGTGCTTCTTCTTGGATTGTTTTTTTGCAATTTTTGGTCCTTTCTCCATGATCATATTGGACTTAGTACTGGTTTTATCACTTATTTTCCTATCCTCTGAAGAAGAATCAGAAGTTGACTGTTCTGTGTTTATTTTTTGTGGTTGTTTACCCAGTGCTTCTTGTTTTACTTTTATGGTGTTATTTTTAACTATATTTTGTGATGCTTTGCTTGGTAGCTCCTCATCTTCACTTTCAGAAGATTCTGAAGAAGAACTGGAAGAACTTGCAGGTTTATGTGTTTGTTTTAAAATACGATTATCCTTTTCTACCTCAGTTTTTTCTTGTTTTATGTACTTTAAAACATCTTTCTTGTTTTCCAGATTACACTCTTTTGAAACTTCATCATGAGAAAGGTTTTTTAAAGTTGTTGAAAGTGTGGGAGGTGGAGCAACTAATGGTATTGTTTGTGGTAAATTACTTGTGGTAGACACTTGCAAAGCCGATGAAGGCAAATAATCTTGATTTTGTTCATCGGCTTGTAGTAACTGAGCATTTCTCCGTTCTTCATACCAATTTACATCATTTTTATGAGTCTCACCTCCAAATTTTGGCTTTCCACCGCGCCTTTCTCGACCACAGCCACGTCCATTGCGTTCTTGCGAATCATGATGAGACCGCATATTACTATTATGTTGTTCTAATGCATTTGGATCACGAAACTTTTGAAAGCCGTCTTCTTGATTATTTAGCTTTGAATTGCTAATAAACCCAAAGTTATTGTTATTGTTGCTACTTTCTTTATAAGACCAATAAATATTACCGCCTCCCCAGCTACCGGAACGGCGGTTTTCTGCATGTCCATCCTTACGATTACCGCTTCTATTATAGTTACCTAAGGACCTCGTACCACCAAAACGTCGATTAACACTACTACCTCCACCTCGGCGAAAATTATTTGGTTTTCTGCTCATGGCTGCAAATAATGTTGTCTTTAATCTTAAACTAGCAAGAAGAAGATAAGCACACAAACTGGAACTGTCAGAATACACACGTGGAGATGGAAGTGCTGCCAAGACCTTTCAACTTATATTATACACAGTAAAAATAATATTTTAATATTTTGATTCGGCTATTAAACAAAAAAAAAGAAAATTTTATCGTCTTAGTTTGAGGCGAAGATGAGAATTTCGTGAACTGAAAAGCAATGTTTTTTAAATATTTATATATATATATTATACATATACATATATATATACGTTTAACAGACTTTGCACACATTTTTCAATTAACATAGTTGTAATATGTCACTCTGCAGGGAAAACTTTAGTATACCATCCTGCGATTTCATGTTTAAAATGAGTATGATAGGTATGATAGATTCTACAGATTAAGAATATTGTGACGAACACGGATGACACAACAAAATCGAATCAACGATAAACTGCCAGAAGCAACTAGTTAGCGAATTCGTAGTTGCCAGAATGTTCTAGAAGCAATGTTTTGTTACAGATTTACTATATAAGTGCTACCGGATTGTGCAGCAAATACAGTTCTAATTAGAGTGTTGTCGTGATAAGAGCAATTAAGCTATATGCAAGAAGTTGTAAGCTCGAATAACGAGCAATAAGTGTTAAGTTGTTGGAATTAGAAATATAGATAAGTGTGTAGCCATTAAATTGGGACTTTTATTTAACAATCCAGTGATCGAACTCAAGAGTGAGGTACAGGTAGACGATTTATCGAGAAATCCGTTACAATATGTATAATTATAGCTTTCGAGATATTCTCATTTTAAGTTCAAAATTTTATTTTCAACATGGAAACCTTTTTTAATTGTGCATATAACGATAATTGTTTGAAAAATAAAATGCTTATTTAAAACAAATATTAAAATAATTGAATTAAATTAAATATGTAGAAACAATGTAGTGAAGTGTTAGTGTATAACAAGTGCATAGTGTTAAAGAAAAATTAACTTCAAATCGAGAAATTGCAAGATAAAATTTGTAAAAGGTTCAACTTAAAATGGAAATATCTCGAAAACTATAAGTTTCCGGCGGCCCTGAATACTAAAGTTAACCCCATTGTACACAGTAAAATATATCCAAAATAGGGATTTAAAAAACTAGTATATGTTAAAAAAACTAGTATATGTTAAAAATTACTTCGCACACCCATACATTATTGGTGCCCTTCTGTCGTGGTTCAAAAAAATAATACTTTTTTCTTCTTTTTTTACTTTTTCGGAAAATTCAATATAAAATAAAATTTTTTAAAAAATTTACTTGCCGCTCACGGAGCTCCCATCTTTGCGTTAAAATAAAACGATAAATATTCGCGGCCTCATTCGTTGGGAGACTTAAACTATACATTTACCAAACATTTTAGTTATTTTTAAATAAAAACTTTTATCTGGATCTTTTATGGACATTTAAACAGGTCCATGTCAAGAGAGATAGAAGATGTATAGGAAATGAGATTACGCCAAGTTTTTGCAGTTAGACAGTTATGACGTCATTGCAGGAAAAGCGAGTAAAACAATCAAACAATGAAATTAATTATATTTACCAAAATATATAAACACTTTTATTAAAAAAGATATATAAACACTGTTATAAAAAAAAGAATGAATAAGAAATAAATAATAAAGAAAATAATTAAGATCATATATTTATTTACAATGTAAGAAACTATTGGCGGGAGATAATACAGTCACGACTCATTTTAATCATTTACTCAATTTTCAAATGGTTGACAATAAGTTAAAAGTAGTATTTACGTTTCATACGAATACACTATTAATTTATTTACATATATAAATACATCGCAACTACTATTAATATATGAATATATTTATAGATTATAGAATCTATAAATCATAAATTTAATTGGTAATTATGTTGGCCACAGATATCTTTAAAAACTATTCAAATATTTTCGCAATAGGTCTTCTTCTTATAATTGGGTATACTTCTGGCCATTCACTGAAATTGTCCTTGACTACCAAAACATATTATTTTCCTAATATATGGATGGGGATTATATACATGGCAATGCACTCAAATGGCGCTCCTGAAGTACACTGCTTCATTTGGTCATAACTCTTGAACCTCAACCATTTAACACCAATACAATCAGCGTATTGATTGATTACAACCAATCCAATAAAACCTTCGCATAATTTCCACAAGATTTTCGTGATTTTCAAGAGCCGTAGACTTGGAACGTTGTGCAGCTCGTTGAGAACTTCAAACATTATAACCAATTAACAATTATAAGTGCTTGGGAGCTTCAAACTCATCTACTTCAGCCTTAATTTTATCCTACTCTTCCGACAGTGAAGACACCTGTGCTGATATACGTGCATCTTGCGCTGTAAAATGTGCTACCTTTTGTGAGGTCACCTGGGTAAAAATTTATATTCCTCAACATTAATGTTTTCTACTTCGATATCCTTCCGTAACTATGATTGTAATTCGGACTTCACTCCATTTGTTGCTAAACCCCGTTGTTCCAGCTCCTTTTTCAGATGTGGAATTTTCAGATCATTTAATTTAGCCATTTTAAAATAATTATTACTTTGGGGCTTAATTTAAAAATCTCACTACTGACACCAATGGTTACAGATTTCTCGATAAATCGTATACCTTGATATACTATCTTGAGTTCAATCACTAGATTGTTAAATAGAAGTCCTATCTTAGGGCAGAGAATGTTAATAAATAGAGAAGGCGCAAATGTTAAAAAGTACTAAATTGAGCTTTTCACAAGTGGGAGCATCGAAAAATACAACTTCGACTCTTTTGAAATACACCACGCAATGATCGAAACGGAGAAAATACTATAAATAGACACAAAGAATGTTCTTAAATGAATTATGCGCATGCTGATTTACATTTGCATATTACCAAAAAATCGCAACTTTTGTAATTTTAAATAAACCTTCAAATATATGAGAGGATTATTGGTTGAAGCCGCAGAATTTACAACAAAAGAAGTAATTAATAGATAAATTCTGCAACACATTTTTGTGCGTTGCATGAACAATATCTAATGGGCAAAAAATAACAATAAAACAATGGCTAAGCGGCCGCGGTTTCCACTATTGAGATGGTTAGGTCGTAAGCGTGAAGGAGTTAAGCCATTCCCAATACAAACGCTTAAGTTTGAGTCTTATAAATCACAAATCTTAATTTTTATTTATCTCTTATTTTAGTATTTTACATTTTAGCTGATCTCAATTCAGTTACTTAAATAGCATATTTTACTCACTGTAATAATTAGAATATTTCCGGAAAATATGTTGATATGTGTGGGATTACATATTCCCTTATTTATGTGTATTTATACAAATGTGAAAATCACACATACATTCATAAGTACACGTACGCTGATGTTTGCTTCTTCTTGCCCCGCACAAATAATGACTTTTGTCCACACTTTTTGCTTTTTACGAGAATAGCTAGAACGAAGCAAGTTGAACGATCGCAAGCAAGGAGGGGTCCGGGGGTGTACTACCACATAATTATTTCAGATATATTTTTATCAATCGAGTTTATTTTAAAAACGATGAAATAAGTATGAATTTATGAGTATTTATAGGTTTATGTAAATATTATAATATTGCGTAACTAAGCCCAAAGATATCAGTATTTTCCTATACAAATTGAGCAATATATTAATATGATAAAAACCCTCCGTTGAAACGCCTCTGACCATGATGGCACGCCATGGAAGTAATTGCGAGTTCGCGCGGAGACAAGGCGGAAAAAATTTAGCTCTGACAAAACGTTAAAAAAAACCAAATGACAACTTTGCCGACAAACACACAGACATACATACGAGCTCGCATACATATTGACGCAGAATTTTGCCCATCGTCGCGGAGTTGACAAGATTTGTTTGAATGGACAATTTTGCGACAATGTCGGTCGGCTATGTTGTCTCCTTTGTCCTTTTTGCTGTGCTTAGTTATTGAAAATTGACTTATGCTCTTTTGAAATACTACGACTACCGATTGGGGTGTATTTTAATAGCGTTCTTATTAGGTAAAATGGGCTAAATCGAGAAACTATGAAATAATGATAGTAAGTAAACATATAAAAGTACTATATGCAGTGTGCTTAGAATATATAGAAATAATAAAGGTTTTCATATAAATGGCAATTTTATATAAATTTTATAATTTAGTGCCATATAAAGTGAATAATATGAAGTAAATTAAAATAATATTTCAAATCGCTAATAGACCATGTTGTCAATTCTCCTTTCTGAAGGGAGCATCAGACAAATTCTTCAATTTCTGATTTTTAGCAAATGTTGTGAGGAAGCAGCTTGTGGGCAGCATACAAATGCGAGGGGGATGGTAGGACTTTCAGTGATACAAATTGTAAATTCGAAATTTTGCTGATTCTTCAATTTTACTGAAGACATTCAAATTCAATTTCAGTCATTTTTATTTAATTTCATTTTCGCCATTTGTGGTAGGAATTCCATATGAAAACCAAATTTGGTTGACCAGGCGCACCGAAAAAAGAGGCTCTTTGCGCCTTCTCTATTCATTAACATTCTCTGTCAGAAGCATTCAATTTCACAGTATTTAGGATACAGAAAGACAACAGGCACCGCTCACCAATTTCAATCAAATTTGCTGTATCTCATTATCCTTATACTACAGTGTCGAAATGAGCGAAATCGGACTACAACCACGCCTACTTCACATATATAACAATTTTAAATTCAATCCTATTCTTTCATTTAACAATATACACATGTATAAATCGAAAGTCAGTGCGGTTATCAAAATTGGCATTCCATCTCCCGCCTGTAGAAAGAATAATGTAAACCATAGCATAAGTGTACTTATGAGAATGGAAGTCCTAATATAAATGTATTACCTTAATGTCTAGAATAATATAAAATACAATTCTGTCTTAGCTTTAAGAGAATAAATAACGGTTCCTGGATGGCTAAATGAGCTATAGGCCTTCCCATTGAACATCCCTCTACAAGCACCATTGTATAAGCCTACAAGTAACCAAAGAATCAGCTGTTTTCCTATGTGTGTGAAACAACCGTGATCACCTGATCGAATCTGCCTTATTTTGACACAGATATGTAAATGAAAGGAATGTATTGTAGTTTAACAACTTGTTTTTGAACATGTATTTTTAATGGAGAATATTAATGAAAACTTTCAAGAATATTTTCGAAACAAAAGATTGTTATATATTTATTGCTTTTCTTCACCACCTCTGAGGTTGCAATATAGGCGCCGATCTTTTTTCTTCACCCATATAATATATACAGTTCTAAAACAATCTACTTTTCATAACAATTATAACTCGAAAAGATATATACATAAAATCAGTTACATGAATCAGGATCATTAATATTGTATTAATTACATTAACAATATGAGTTAAAATATTCAACTTTATTTGAAAAAAAAGGAAAATAAATATATAAAAATCAGTTACAATTCAGGAACAATAACAAAAATCAAAACAATCTACTAAGCAATAAATAATATTAACAAAATATTCTAAATCACCGTTACACAAGAATATATTTCATAAAATTGGAAACACTTAATAATATTTCAATACAATAAATAATAATTTTAATAATACTATGTAAATTTAATCTTTAGGAATTAAAACAACCGAAAAATATTTGAATATGTAATAAACACATTCTTAAAGTTATAAATTTTAAAACATAACACGACAACACACTATAGCAGATTTGTATCATTTGGACGTTTTAGTAGCAGAATAATGGTTGGCAACCCGTACAAAGTGTGACTTTAGTAGCAGAATATTGATTAGCAACCCGTACCAAGTGTGATTTTAATAGTAGAATTTTCGAGGCAACCCGTAGCAAGTGGGACATTTTGCGTGTGGATTAGTGAAAATCTTATACTATGTTCGCACCGACACAAAATTCGTGTTTTCATAGACAAAAGAGACTTTCACGCGAAAACTTGTGTTTTCATCCTTACAAAATCTGTCAAACGAAAACATAGTTTTATTTCATTATAATCGGTGCCTGCTCTAGTTTAATCGATATTATTAGAAGACATATTTTGCCAGCCCTAAATGTCAGTTGACAATTTGTTTACATTCCATAATTGGCCTAAACGTACCCTACAAGAAATTGCTGATGTGTTGATAATTTTCAGCTATGACGGATTTATGGTCAGCAATGACTCAGAAAAAGCCAAAAAGAAAACAATGATCTTAAGAAAATGATAGAACTTTGTTCTACGCGCTGACAAAATTTTTTCAGCTATGACTGTCGTATTACCCATCAGATGACCGTCACTGTTCTTGTAGGGTACATAACAAATGTAAACAAAAAGATGTGTGAACTGTCAATGAAAACTCATCGAAAACACATAATGTCGGTCAGAACGACTTTGGTTCCACAATCCACATATTGTGTTTTCAAGAGGATTTCAATTCGGTGCGAACATAGTATTAGGATTGGTTACTTGTAGATTTATACAATGACAAGCACCTCACTCCACTCCACAAGCAATATTGACACACTCCTGCATACTACAACATACAATCACCACACACCAACACAATCCACCGAGGGATGGTACACACCACACACTATCTCACCACTCTCTCTGCCCAATCAACAAACTGGATCGATGACTGTATACGGCCCTCTTTTTTTCGATCCATCGCCGTCGGAAGTGAACTTGCGAATATAACACCGTTTTTTCGAGAATTTCTCTGCACTATAGGTGGTTAAAAAACAACAACAAAAAAAAACCAAAGTGAAATGCTGTAAAACACACATTGCCAAAATTCAGTAAAAACAAAAAAACGAAAAAAAGACAGTGCAGTTACCCACAAAACAGTGCATGGTAGTTACGAAGCAAAAAAATATATATACATATATAACAATATACTAAATGTTTCTATAAAACAAAACCAACAAAGTGCTGGAAACTTATACATACATATATAAGTGCAGTGTAGTGCATATAAGTTAACACATAAGAATTAAGAAACTTGTAGTTACCTTTACCCATTTGCTCCGCTGACGCATGAGTTCAGTGGCCTGATTACTAGGTCAGCTGCGGTAATCTGATATTTGATTATGCTGCAAATATCTACGTTATCGCTTATGCTGAGTCGGCTTGCCGGCTGTAGCTTTGAAGCTTATCGATCAACATGTGCGCGCATTTAACGCAACACCGCTTAAAACTTCTGCACAGGTGCAACAGTTCATTTGGAGCATACTAAATAACATAACTGGCGCATGAGCTGGTTAGATGCGTTACGCAATATAAAAACCGAGTGCGACAGTGATATTGAGTGGGACATAGAAAACAACGATAGCCAAATCCCAAACCAAACGAATTTCGCCATGAACGTAAACCAAGTGCAAGCATTAATAAAGACCGCGGTTAGCGAAATATTAGCACAGAAAGAACAAAGATTTCAAACACAGCTTAACGCTATGAATGAGCGGGTAAATAACTTGAGTATCGGTGTACCACAAGTTGAGCCCTATAAAAAAATTTCTGTGGACCCACAGATCAATTGCAATATTCCTCTGGACATAATAAAATCAGTCCCCGAATTTAATGGTGGCAGATGAATACGTAGCCGTGGATGCGTACGAACTATTCAAACCTTTTGAGGGTAGTTGCACGCATTACCAAGCGGTAACAATCATTAAAAATAAAATCAGAGGAGCAGCCAGAGCGGTATTCGTAGAACACTATACTGTCCTGAACTTTGATGCAATCATAGTCAGACTAGATTGTTCTTACGCTGACAAAACCTGCCTACGACTTCTGTGGCAATACCTCGAGTTGGTTAGACAAGGTGACTTGACTTAATAGAATATTATGACGAAGTTGAGAGAAACCTAACTCTGATTACGAACAACATCGTAATGACAGACGAAGCGGTGCAGGCAACGCTTCTGAATGATGAGGTTAGGATTGACGCCCTTATTTCAGGTCTTAAAAAATCACTCAACGCAATTGTTTTTCCGGCCCAGCCGAAGGATCTAGCATCTGCTTTAGCATTAGCTAGAGAAGCAGAAGCTAGCATCGAGCGTAGCATGTTTTCGGCCTCATACACTAAAGCTTTAGCGGAAAGAGGACCATAGAAACCGCGCAAATGCAAAGCAAGGAAAGCATAATAGGGACGAACTTGGCAACGAAAAAACCCTTTTTTCGTCAGGAAACAGCAAAACAGCAATGGTTACCATGAAACGAATAAATGAACTGAACAGGAAAAGGCCCCAGAGCCAATGGAAATTGATTTTTCTTCCAAGTTTAGGCAGCGCACTAACTCCTCCAAACCTCAAAGCAACAATCAACACGTTCAAAAGAGGTCAAATACGTCCGATAGAGCGCCAGTTTAAAGGCGCCAAAAGCTGAACAATGTTGTTCAGAGTAACCTTAATGCTGAAAAACTAAGTTATGAAAACGCAGCTGAGGCTGCTGCAATTGAAATTGAAGAGGACACTGAGTCGCTGTGTGACAATGACTCACTGTATTTTTTAGGGAACAATCCCAGGGGCGGCAAAGAATTATACACTATGAGCGCGGTGCATGGTTCAAGCTGAATAACAAACAAATGCCTTATGAAAATTTTTGGAAAAATTTCACTATTTTTTTGTTGCAATTATATTCTTTGACTTGTTAACACAAGCAGGAGCGGCATTGGACTTACAAAATAGCAATATCAAATACCAAAACAAATTAGAGTAATTGAGCTTCCATTATGTTGAGCCTAAAAACGTATTCAGTTTACGATCATTCCTTGGCCTAGCTAGTTATTACAGAGGATTCATTAAGGACATCGCGTCAATAGCGAGGCCTTTGACCAACATTCTCAAAGGAGAAAATGAAACGGTGAGAAAACATATGTCCAAAAAGATAAAAATTGAGTTAATGAAATTTAACAAGGCGGCTTTAAAAGTTTGAGAAATATCCTGGCGTCCGAGGATATTATTCTCATGTACCCAGATTTCAAACAGCCTTTTGACTTAACCACTGACGCCTCCATAGAACGCATCGGTGCGGTTCTGTCTCAAGGAGGCAAACCAATTACCATGATTTCGCGAACGCTAAGACAAAGCGAAGCGCACTATGCCACAAACGAAAGGGAGTTGTTAGCCATAGTCTGGGCTTTGGGTAAATTGCAAAATTACCTATATGGGTCAAAATAAATCAACATTTTTACAGACCACCAACCCCTCACCTTCGCTGTATCTGATAGGAACACAAATGCGAAAATCAAAAATGGAACTCATACATTGATGAACACAATGCAAAAGTGCTCTACAAACCCGGCAAAGAAAATTTTGTGGCGGATGCTCTGTGCCGACATAATGTGAATAATCTGGAAAATGAAGTACAGTCAGAAACATACGCCACCTAATAAATTTTACAGATAAAAACGCTCTATTCGAAGCAATTAAACTACTCGTTAGTTAGTACCAACTCAGTAAACGATTTACCGACGTTGGCCAGTACACATGATTTGGTGTTAAATTTTCCGGCAATTAAGTTCTGGCACTGCAAGAATATCGTTGTCGACACTACAAACAAAGGTGAACAAAAACAAATCCTTCATGATTATTATTTTCCGAAATTTCTCGCACGATAATCGATGTAAAAATGTTTATTATCCAACTTCTAAATTTGTTTCCTCAAACAAAAACAATTTATTGCGACAATGAAGCCGCTTTCAATTAGAGACAATTAGATCACTGTTAAAAAACGGGTATGACATAGACATTGTGTATACACCACCTCTTCACAGTTGTTGAAATGGACAAGTGGAATGCTTCCACGGCACTCTTGCGGACATAGATAGATCTTTTAAACTAGAAAAAATGTCTGATGACACAGCCGAGTTAATTTTGAGGGCAACAATAGCCTATAATCGATCCATACACTCGGTCACAAGCCAAACCCCGAACGATGTGATTCATGCAGCATCTAGCGAGGTCAGTCGGACCATAAGAAATAAAATTGCAAAAGCCCAACATGATAACATTGAAAGATCTAACCCGAACAGAGCGGTCCACAAAGACAACCTTAAGTAGCACTTACTTACACACGAGAAAATCGCAAAGGCTAAGGTTAATAGTTAAGCACACAACGATCTTTATTACCTATTTTTCGACATCGAGGGGGCCTTCAATAACGTGCAGTGGTTAAAGCCCTCGTAAAGTTTGAGGTGGAATCGAACCTCAAAAACTTCATTTTCAGTCTTCTTGCGACAGAACTGTCGTAACGGAGTGGGGTACTGCCAAGTCAACCAGAAAGGTGAATAGGGGAACTCCGCAAGGAGGAGTACTCTCCCCACTGCTCTGGATCTTGGTGGTAAACGACCTACTTATAGACCTCGGGGAGCAAGGCTGTCGGGTGATAGCCTAAGCTGATGATGTGGTTCTTATAGTTAAAAGTAAATTCCTGAATACCGTCGATGAGCTCACCGAAGGGTACCTAAACGTGGTATCCAACTGGGCAAATAGAAGCGGCCTAGCCGTCAACCCTGGTAAAACCGAAATGGTTATATTTACTAGCAGGTATAAGATCTCAAATGTGCCTCTTCCCTCTTTCGGGGGTTCACGTCTTCAACCTGTTGAGAAGGTGAAATACCTAGGGCTTATCCTTGATAGAAAGCTTTCTTGGAGGCCAAAAATCGAGGAGAGAGTCAAGAAGGCATCGGGCGCCTTATATTGCTGCAAAGGAGCTAAAGGGAAAAGGTGGGGACTCTCACCAAAGGTGGTGCTCTGGCTCTACGAAACCGTAGTCAAGCCAATGTTGTTCTATGGTGTGTTCGCCTGTTGGAGGGCGCTCGAAAAGACGACCCTGGCTAAAAAACTTGAGCGAGTCCAAAGAGCGGCGCTCATCGGAATCCCCGGTGCACTTCGAACCACACCAACGATAGCTTTCAACGCTATATTAAATGTAGCACCTGTGGACATTGCCGGTAGGTGCATTGGTGTTCGAGGTGTGCTATTAGGCTCAGGGAAGCTGGGCTTTTGAAGAGGTCCGAACAAGGACACGTCACAATTCTCTCCTTCTTCAGCTGCATTCTTGAAAATTTGGATCACTGCGTCACAGCGGCCACTCGAGGCGCCTTTTTCTCTGCTCATATCTCGACGAGGGAGATGTGGAGGGGAAGAAGCCACTGGAGAAGAGGCGCGGTGAGCTTTTTCACGGATGGGTCGAAGCTAGGAGGAAGAGTTGGAGGGGGGGTTTTCTGTAAGGAGCTCTCCGTCAATCTTTGCTTCAGGCTACCGGACCACTGTAGCGTTTTTCAGACGGAAGTGGCCGCAATCAAGGTGGCGGTAGAAGTACTGTTACGAAGTGCAGCTTCGTTTAGAGAGGTGAGCATTCACTCCGACAGCAGAGCGGCAATACAAGCCCTGAGTGCGCGAACCGTGCATTCAAAGCTAGCCAAGGAGTGTCTGTCCTCACTAAAATTATGGTAGTTGTCAAAGCTGTATGGAGGAGGGTGAAGTGGAAACATCCCGGTACTTTCTCCTCCACTGTCCGGCTTTTGCTAGGTTGAGATTGAAACATCTCGGCAATCACACTTTGGGCAGACCAGAAGATTTGGCCGAAACAGATATTGGCCGTCTCAACAAGTTTGTCATAGGCACAAAGCGCTTTGTCGACATGTAAGGGTCTATTGATCCGGCTCATAGGAGTTTTGGATACTCCAACGGACCGGTGTTTAAGCTGTCCGGGTGTGATCCTTCTTAGGATCGACCCTCTAACCTAACCTAACCTAATCTATTTTTCTATCTTTGCAGGATTAAATTTGCAGTCCTTTTATTGTCAGGAGTCGTATATATTACTCTCATTTAAATTATATTCCGGTGATAGACGGGAAAGTATTGGTATGGGAACAAAGGGACTCTTTAAGGTATTCGAGTAACCTGACAGAATTTGCTAGCATGTTAGATGAGACCGCAGAATTAGCAGAGTTATTCCCTCAATTGCATATGCGAAAGTTATTATACGTGGATATAAAACATATTAGAAATTTCTTGTCCGTAATAAAAGTGCCCCAAAGAATGGCAAGAAGTCTGGATTTCCTAGGCTCAGCACTCAAGGTAATAGCCGGCACGCCAGATGCGGCCAATTTTGAAGTCAAAGTTAGTCGATGCAAATAATAGGCAAATAGTAATTAATTCAGAAACACAGAAACAAATTAATAAACTCGCAGATATGGTAAATAAAATAGTTTAAGAAAACAAGTAAGGAAAGGCTAAGTTCGGATGTAACCGAACATTTTATACTCTCGCAAAGTCAAATCGTATACTCGTTTGTTTGTGGATTGACTGAGATTTTCGGTAGAAGGTCACCTATAGGCACTGGTACACATATTTAGTACTTCAAGCCCCTAGAACAGTTTTGGTTCGATTTAGACAATTTTTGGTCACAAGGTGGCAAACTTTAAACGTATTATTCACGCAAAGTTTTACCCAGATATAATCGTTGTTGCTTGATATGCATAGTGGAAAGTGAAAGATTCAGATGGAATTGAAAATGTTGTTTTTCGCACTATAGCATAGAAATATGAAAAGAACGTTATGTACCGAATTTGGCTGAAATCGGTTGAGCGAATCCCAAGATATGGGTTTTCACTTTTGAACGCGGTTCCTATAAGGTCATCTCATACTATCCCAGAGATAAATTTAATGTCGTGGCGTGTTTAGTCCTTGGTTTATCGCGCTTTTAGTATTTTTTAACAGTACCGTTATATGGGGAGTGGCCGGGCTTCTCAACCGATTTTCACACCGTCAATAGAGGTTCTAAAAACATTTTCTCCCAGTGAATTTGGTTATTATAGCTTTAGCGGTTTAGGAGATATGCACATTAAACTTATTAGGGGCGGGACCACGCCCACTTTAAAAAAAATGTTTAACTGAAGATGCCCTTCCTTAATGTGATCCTTTGTACCAAATAACAGTCTTGTATCTTATTGCGGAGCTTAGGTATGGCAATTTATTTGTTTTTGATTAACGGCGTTTTGTGGGCGTGGCAGTGGTCCGATTACGCCCATCTGCAATACCAACCGTCTCAAGGTACCAAGAAACATGTCTACCAAGTTTCATAAAGATATCTCAATTTTTACTCAAGTTAGAGCTTGAACGGATGGACGGACGGACAGACAGCCACCCGGATTTCAACTCGTCTCTTCATCCTGATCATTTATTTATACATAACCCTATATCTAACTCGAGTTTTAGGTGAACAAAACTATTATACTCTGTAGAAACAGGTTGCGAGAGTATAAAAAGAATGAGTTGGTTGACACACCGCATTTATATAAAACATTATTAACGAGAAATAGAATGTTAATAAACCAGATTTCAAACTTGATTCTCACAATTACATTGGCTAACGTTAACATAATAAGTCCCACTATTTTTGAAGATTTGGAGGAATCTTAAAGGAACACTCCGTAGAGATCCCCATAGTTAATAGCCTTACTGAAGCATCCAAGATTAAAGTCCTACAGTCTGAGAATATAATTTATCGTAGAATTAAGTTTATCTGTACCAGAGTCACCATTTTCCCGGTATCGCATCAACATGTAACACTACAGTTACAAGATGACAAACTAGCCGAATGCAACGCTGACGTACTAGCAGTTAAAGAATGTGTAACAATGACATTCGCATCCGTTTGCAAGTTAACGGCACAAGACACCTGTGCACGAGCACTGCATGCTAGCGGCTTGGCCTCCTGCCGCACTCAGCCAAGCTACCTGAAGCCTATCTCGCAAATAGATGATGGAATCATAATTATCAACGAGAGCATAGAAGGGGTCAGTACAGACGATGGCCCAGAGATCATTACGAACGGGACTACTTACTACTTACTAATTAGGAAGCCAGGCATAGCGGGGTCACCGCTGCTTAACATCGTTAGTCACGACCCAGTCTTGAGTATGTCACCACTCCATAGAATCAACAATGTCAATCTTCGTGCCATCCAAGATGTCAAAGACGAGTTGGCGTCCGCCGACTCATTCAATAAATAAATTATCGCCGGTGTTGCTCTCAGCGTCATCTTAAGTGGCTTTATCATCATATGGCAAATCTCAAAGAGAAGACAAGCTTCGCGGGAGGTACAGAAGTTCATCAACAACTATAAAATAACCGAGGACGGTCATCGACTTGAGCGGGGAGTAGTTAACACATAAGAATTAAGAAACTTGTAGTTACCTTTACCCATTTGATCCGCCTGATTACTAGGTCAGCTACGGTAGCCTGATATTTGACTATTCTGCAAATGTCTACGTTATCGCTTATGCTGAGTCGGCTTGCCTGCTGTAGATTTGTAGCTTATGGGTTCAACTTTTAGGTTTAGCTTTAGAGTAATTTTGTAATGTAAATTAGTTCTAATCAGACTCAATAAAGCACAGAAGTGCACTACACAATAACTTATATGCAAGCCCTTTTGTCAACAATTGCGAAACTGTACGCGCAATTAACGCAACACCGCTTTAAACTTCTGCACAGACGCAACAGTTCATTTGGAGCATACTAATAAATAAGACAACTTATACACACATACACATAGAACCAAAAGCGAAAATGCTAAAATATATAAGTACACAAAATAATTTATAAATATTTATAATTACATTATAAAAAACTCAAATAATAATTAAATATAACGGTCACCAAACTGTTGTAATTTACGGGAATATATATATATATATATATCCACATATATATATATACGTATATTGGAAAAACATATTACATAAAGTGATTGCCTTATAGCTTACATTTGTGTATTCAAAACACACTTTACGTTTCCAACAACATACCAAAATATTTCAAGTATTTACTTGCACACTTTTCTGGCAATACCCCTTATGCTTAACAAAGCAATAAGCAAGATTGCGTCAAAACAAGTAAGCTTAGGCAAATTGAGAATTTAACAGAGAAAAAAAAAAAATCAACCAGAAATTTACATACCTACAAATTGCATATTAATTTACAAAAAACATATACATACTGGTTAGATGAGCTAAGCCTCCCCTTTGCATATATGTACACAAACCAATCGTTTACATTATTGGTACACCCTAATAATACACACCCCTCCCGAGAACACCATACAGGGCGTCATCACACGCAGAATATCACCACACACGAGGACGCCTCACACCACCAACCAACAAAACGGATTGGATCATCGCTTCTAATCACATTCGTCTCGTCAACAGGCCTGAGCACCAAGTCAACATTCGATACAAAAGCACAACTTCTCTCTTCTGCGATATTTCAACGATACAACATGACGCGTATTTTGAACCAGTTGTTTCATCGCATCCCCAATCATTTCACTCATCATCGAATTTGCACGAACGGCTACGCTTAAGTTATTAAATTAGTGTCACCTACATTCCAGTTTAATACAATAAAGCTTAACTTGTTATGACCAAAGAAAAAAATTACATTTTTATACCCTGAACAGGGTATATTAATTTTGCCACGAAGTTTGTAACACCCAGAAGGAATCGTCGGAGACCATATAAAGTATATATATAAATTATCACCGTGACGATATGAGTTGATTTAGCCATGTCCGTGTGTCTGTCCGTCCGTCTGTATATACGCGAACTAGTCCCTCAGTTTTTGAGAAATCGATCTGAAATTTTGCACCTGTCCTTTTCTAACAAAAGAGCTGCTCATTTGTCGGAACGGCCGATATCGAACCACTATAGCATATAGCTGCCATACAAACTGAACAATCGGAATCAAGCGTTTGTGCGGAAAACTATTTTAGTTGACGAGGTATCTTCATGAAATTCGGCGTGTATTATTATTTAAGGCAATTATCCAATCTTCGAAGAAATTGTATAGATCGGATGACTATAGCATACAGCTGCCATACAAACTGAACAATCGGAATCAAGTACTTGTATGGGAAACTTTTTTATTTGACGTAATATCTTCACGAAATTTGACATGAGTTATTTTCTAAGTCAACAATGTAATCTCCGAAGAAATTGTTTGGATCGGATCACTATAGCATATAGCTGCCATACAAATTGAACGTTCGAAATCAAGTTCTTGTAAGGCGGCTTTGTATTTGTGAAGGGTATTACAGCTTCGGCGCAACCGAAGTTAACGTTTTTTCTTCTTTATTAAAAATTTTATGCGATTCGAAGTGAAGTTTTTAGAGGTCCAAATATCTCGGTGGTGTTCCTCAATATATTAGATACAAATTATTCATGGTCCTTCGAGCCTTAACGAAAGGTAATTTCGGATTTTTACAAACAAAAAAAAAAAAAATATATATATATATATATATGTATACAAGTATATACCTAACATGATATAACATACTTGTAACATACATAAGAAACATAATAAATAATTGTATGAAAAATAATTGTGGTGACATAAATAAAAAATTCTGTGAAGGTCCGCTAAAATACATTCACAACATATATGTATACACATACAAATTTATTAACCAAAAGGGACTAAAAACCAAAAAGTCCAGTAACGTGAAAAAATATATGCGTACACATGTATACATAAAACATAAATTACAATAAAATTTGCAAAAACCAAAAACGAGGTGACAATAAGTAACAATTGAAAATATAATAAGTTCAGTGAAAATGAAAATATAAATACAAAAACAACAACACAACATATCAGTACACCACTGGAGAAGAAACACAGGAATTGGCACAAAACGCACAGGCATATATACAAAATTTATACTCTACAAAGTAAGCGTATTTATTTCATTTACATATCTTATTTCATGCATATATGTATTTAAAATTGCAGTTTTATTTATTATAATATAAAACCTGTAACAAAAAATCCGTTTTAACAGCATAAAAAACGGTTACCAAACTGTCACATTTTCGAGGTTATTTTGCGGGAAAAACTGAACACAGTCTGGTATAACGTATATTTCAATATACATACTTATATATTAAAAACAAAAAAAAA
Source organism: Bactrocera oleae (assembly GCF_042242935.1). NCBI lineage: Eukaryota > Metazoa > Arthropoda > Insecta > Diptera > Tephritidae > Bactrocera > Bactrocera oleae. Next base: position 32,862,760 of record NC_091537.1, read on the forward strand.
ATGTACCTTATTAATAGCTTACCTTGGTGAATTCAAAGAAACAATCAAGAAACAAAAAACAAATTCAAGTATATAAGTACTTGCACATTTCTCCAGCAATACCCCTTATGCTTAATAAAGCAATAAGCAGGTTTGCTCATAACAAGTAAGCAAAGGCAAAAAAGCAAACCTAGAACAAGACAGAAACAAATAAAAACACAACAAACAAACATACATATATGCATATCGAATTAACGCTTACATATTACATCTATATATGTATGTGGTTAAATATCTATTTTTAATAAACATATATATATATATATACAAAAATATATTTACAAAGTGCATATGGGAAAATACCTGCACATTCTTCACTTCGCTAAATTTACCAAAAAAAAAAAATAAACGTTGTGGTAAAATTAATACTACTAAAAATTAAAAAAAAAATAACTAATTTATTAAAAATAAAAATACACATCTTTCCAAAGTCCACATTGGCATACATGCCGCAATACCCCATTTAACAAACAAGCAGGATTGCGTACAAAAAAAAAACTAAAAGCACATTGATCTTTTCAACGAGCTCTCAATTGCATTAGAAAATAAACATACATACGCACAAACAATCCGTGCATACCTTTGTACAAAGTGTATTGATCTCTTCAACGAGCTCTCAATTTCACGAGCATATAAATATACACATACAAGTCCGTGTACTAGGGTGTACCTAAATACATCAACATAACGACATAAAAAGAATTGTTAAAAAAAGTGCGATTTTTTGTAATTAAATTTAAAAAATTGAAATTACACTCACAAGAAAATATTTAAAATAAAGTACAAATTAAAATATTAATTTCGCAAGCAAATATTTATCTAATCCGAAAAAAACTCTTATATACGTAAAAGAGTATTCGGTATTAATTATCATTTATCGCTATTACACATGTAGTAATAAATAACATAACAAAAATGGTTAATGACGACAAAAATCAAACTACAGACGCTCAAAAAAGGTTGCCAAATTAATTTTTGAAAGTGACAGATTAATACGATACTGCACTCGATTTTCATCTTCACCGAATTAAGACAACTCTGAATCGTTATTAGAAATTAATAAGCAAAATCTTAGCAATTTTTGGACTCGTCTCCAAGTGCCATAGTAGAAACTGAGTCATCAGATCTACCACAAAAGTTTAAAACCTCAGCTTTCGCCAAGTATAAAAACTGCTTAGACCAAAACGAAGCTACAAAAGCTATGATCTCCGATCAGTTATAGCTAATAAAAGCTATTACACCTATTCCACATCCGAGAATAGAGCTGCCACAAATTCAAAATCAAGAGGCAAGTTCAAGCATCCATCTCAAAGTGTCCGCATGTGACACAGAAATATTCAATGGACGTTATTAATAATCGCCGTCCTTCCGGGACATGTTTACAGCCGTTGACATCAATCATCTCAAATTATCAAAAGCGCAAAATTTGGATCACCTCCGATACAAAACAAAAGGGCAAGCAGGCACAATAATAAAGCAGTTCGCACTTAATGCGACAATTTCAATTTAGCTTGGGAAGCTATAAAAGCAATTTAAGAAAATTGATCGATAAACAAGTAACGACACTAATAAACTTGCCTAAGATTAAAAAAGAAAAAAGTGAAGAATTGGTTAAACTACTATCCATTGTTTCAAATTGTTTCTCGGTTCTATCGACACAAAATATTCCCACAGACAGCTGGGACCCAATACTGGTAAATATATTCATCGCCGCTTTACCAAAGAAATCGTAACATTTATGGGAGCTATCGCTCTCGTCTCGAAAAAAATGCCCAACCTGGCAACAAATAAAAAATTTCCTAACTACCCAATACGAAATCGCAGAGAGGGTAGACAAAAAAATAGTCAGAACGAAAAGCGTTCAACACGACCTAAATAGAAGCTTCAATAGACCCCAATCCAGTTGCAACAACAATTTAAATAGAAGCTTTTTTATAAATCAATCGTTCACATCCGAACAATATAAACAAACGTCATTCGAACGATACACAAGAGGGCATAAATTACAATCTTGCGAAAAGTTTAAAAAATTAAAAATTCTCGAAAGAAACAATTTTATAAGAACAAAAAGATTGCTTGTCACATACGCGTACTCAAAAAAATTGCAAAAGCAAATTCAATTGCATCTACTGTCGAAAATGACATCACACAATGCTTCACTACAGCACATATCCCAGCGCAAATCCCGAAAACCACAATACCGAAAATTGCCAAATGAAATGCGAAATACCAAATAAGGTATTACTACCCACAGCTGTCAGCTCCATCGAACATCGAGGAGAACTCTACAAACTTAGAGCTTTAATAGACCAAGGATCACAACGATCTTTCATAGCGTCTAAGGCACAAAATGGGCTAAAACTGCCAACAGAACAATTAAATTTTGAAATGGAAAAAATTTCAATCACCCTTCGAGCCCTAAATACTATATTTGGTTGGATCCTAAGTGGACTAGTAACGGAACCAGTTACCACCATGATCAGTCAAGTTGACGAAAACTCTAAAAAAAACGATTAATTCACAATTGAGGAAATTTAGGGAGTTAGAAAAACGCCCCCTCATTTGAATTACAACCCAAGAAGATCAGTATTGTGAAGACTTTTACAAAGCCACAACTACTTAAGCACATAAAGGTCCGTACGTCGTACGACTACCGCTAAAGCCACAATTTTCCAACTCTCTACGAATTGGCAGAAAAATAAAATGAAATAAAGTCAGAATTCCCTTTGACAACCCCAATACAAAGACATACATATATAACTTTTCGACCCCGCAGGATGGCTTTCGCCAATAATGATACAAAAATCCTGATTAAAAAATCATGAGCTATGTGGTATTGCCAAATTAGTATCCACAGTATATACGCATTTCAACTTGGCAAAATATAAACTATCTCGCTGCTCCGATTCCGAACTCGCTCTAGTGTAGTTAGAAAGACCACCGTACTCTCAAGGTGATATAGCGATATTCTTAGATTTGCAAACGTCGCATTTATCGCATTTATCTAAGCGCTCCTCATATGTTGGTTTATGGAAATCAGTTGTAGAAGCAAAAAGCTTCAAATCCCACGTCAAAAAAAACTAGCTTACAAATCTAACTATGACGAATTTACCACATTACTAACTCGAAATGAAGCCGTTCTCAATTCACGGCCAATCACTACTCCCAACATCCATTAGTTAGGCGTGGAGTCGCTACCCTTCATAAGCCGATAATAAAGAAATTGCAAATAATTGCTGATAATCCAGAAAAGGCAAATCATAAACAATCCGAATTGTCAGAATAAAGTTGCATATCTCAAGCTCATTTCAACAGCTAATATTCGCGTCCTCGGCTACTTCATCACAACAGCACGCCGAAACGCATAATACTGCCAATATGTGTAATACTAGGCAAAATATTGGCCTAGGGGGTCCAAGATGGTTAAATGAGCTAAGCCTCTTCCTCGCATATATGTATACACCAAGTAAACGGGTACATTATTGGCACACCCTAATAATACACACCGCTCCCGAGAACAGCATACAGGACGTCACCACACGCAGAATATCACCACGCACGAGGACGCCTCACACCACCAACCAACAAAAAGGATTGGATCATCGCTTCTACTCACATTCGCAAAACACATTCGTCTCGTCAACAGGCTTGAGCGCCAATTCAAGATATAAATACAAAAGCGATTAAGCGCGCTACTTCTGTTTTCGTTGATACGAGAGCTCCTGCGCCAGTTGTTTCATCGCATCCCCAATCATTTCGTTCATCATCGAATCTGCACATTTGGAAATACATAAAGCAGGAAATCTGCCTTTCCCTTAATACCCTACATAGGGTACAAACAAAATTAAAAAAAAAATCAATATAAATAAAACAAGTAAGGAAACGTATTATTCACGCAAAGTTTTACGCCGATATAATCTTGTTTTGCATACTGGTAAGTGAAAACATCTGATTTAAAATGCTGTTATATGGCAAATAGCCGTGGTTGTAATCCGATTTCGCCCATTTTCGTACTATATTATAGAAATATGAGAAGAATATTATGCACCAAATTTGGTTGAAATCGGTTAAGCAGATCCCAAGATATGGGTTTTCACCTAAAAGTGGGCGGTGCCACACCCACTGACAAATTTTGAACGCGGTTCCTATAAAGTCATCTCATACCATCCCAGAGATAAATTTAATGTCTCTGGCGTGTTCAGTGCTTGATTTATCTCTCTTTTTGTAGTTTTTAACAGTACCGTTATATGGAGAGTGGGCGGGGTTGTCACCATATTTTTTTATATTTTCCATAGAGGTACTAAAAACATTTAAACTCAGAGAACCCTCTTTTTAACAACGGGTCCCTCTTTTTAACAAATGTTTAAACTGCAGATACTTCTCCCGAATGTGATCCTATATACCAAACAACAATCTTATTGTGGAGCTTAGTTATGGAAATTTATTTGTTTTGGAATAATGGCGATTACGGTGGTTCGATTACGCACATCTGCATTATCAACCGTCTTACGGTACCAACAAATATGTGTACCAAATTTCATAAAAATATTTCAATTTTTACTCAAGTTATTTGGAAAACTCCTGAACAAGCGCCAACACTTGGAGATTGTGTCATTATACATGATGATTGTCTACCTCCTACCGAATGGTAGCTTTATCGCATAGAAAAGCCACATTACGGCTCCGACGGTCACATACGAGTCGTTAATCTCTGTACCAAAAGCGGAACGCTTACTAGACAGCTCGTGAAGCTGTGCCTTCTACCAACCGAAGATAATTACGACAAAGCAAATGATAAATGATAAACCGGTAATAATCCCGAAAACGTAATTAACAACCGATTCAATAAACCGACATAAAAAGTCAGTGAAACGAAGCACCGATGATGCGCCGGCAATATGGGCCGCACTATCGCCGCTCTACGGCACTGACCAACAGTGTAGTAACGCTGCTACACTTGCAACGACTCCTAGGCTAAACATTCGCCTAGGAGGCCGGGATGGCTAAATGAGCTATAAGCCTTCCCATTAAACATCGCTCTATAAGGACCAAACACCATTCCACAAGCAACACTGACCCTCCAACACACCACAACATACAATCCACTCCCGAAAACATCACACATCAACAAAAATCCACCGAGGGATGGTACACACCACACACGATCTCACCACTCTCTCTGCCCAATCAACAAAATGGATCGACGACTGGATACGACCCTCTTTTTTCGATCGATCGCCGTCGGAAGTGAACCTGCGAATATAACACCGTTTTTCGAGTATTTCTCTGCGGAAAGCTACATATTCAATATTCCATTTTGTTAAAAGTGGAATTGAATTTGTTAAAACGATTTCCAAGCTACATCCTCAATTTAAATTTTGTTAAAGTGCTATTTAATTTGATAAAACGATTTTCGAAACCAATAAATTCTAAATTTAAAACCCTTTTCTATCATATCAGCATCCGTTTTATTCGGGAACAAGGTTTAAAGGCAAGTGTTAAAGTGAAAGTGGTGAGTGGTTTTGTGCAAATTAGCACCAAATTAAATATGAGCATATTGTGACCAGTGACGGAAAGTACGCACAGTTGCGCATTTTTCGTATTTTACAATCGACTACTTTTTTGCACTATTTGACAAAAGACGGAATTATGTACATATGACCCATTTCATATTTACATGTTCAAATTGACAATTGACATTGAAATAAAAAAGAAATTGACGAAATTGAAACGAAAATTTATTTATTATGGCCGATTCACATAGAACTTTTGCTTTGCTATGCGTCAAACCTTTGTTTTGATATAAAAGTCCATTAGAGAGGAAAATTTAAAGCAAAGCGTTCATGTGGCATACCCATTGTTTTTTACGCTTCGTTGTTTAAATATTATATAAACTGTCACGCAAAGCGAGGAAAGTTCTATGTGAATGGGCCCTAAGATGATGTCTTTAACACATCTATTCAGTTTCTTTATTTGGAACAACAGTTTCGTCTTTATTTTACGAAAACAAAAATGACCCATTAGATGCAATTTACAGATACACTTTCCAAGAAATTAGGATAACGGTTAATTTTGTGTTCGACGTATATAACTGTTCTCACGTAATGAAACCGCTATTGAGTGGGCTATTCGGTAGCATCATTCGAAAACACAACATTTCGAACAAAAATTACTTAAAACACGCCTTAATAAATAATATTATTATTTTTTAAAAAATATGTTATCCCATTTTATCTAATTAAATTTGTAACTGGGTCAAATAAGCTGTGACATTGAAAAACGCAGTATTTTTAGTTTTTATTGAATACAGGCGAAACTGTTGTTCGAAATAAAGATGCTGAACAAATTTGTTAACGGCAGAATCTTAATATATAACCTTTCGTTTCAATTTCGTAAATTCCTCTTTTACTTTAAAAGATATGTCATTTTGAACTAATAAATATGAGATGGGTGCTAAGGCGATTAATTTCGAATTTGGAACATTATATACGAGTACCTACCATATCCAGAGATTAAGGAATTTTAACAAGGCTAAATTGAACAAATATTTATTTGCAAATGGTTTTCGTATCGGGCATGGATTGCTGTCACTCCCTAATTCTTCGGCATGTGTTGAGCGGATACTTTCTATACAAAATTTAATCAAAACAAAACTTAGAACCAATTAGCTATCAAGACATGTGATTTAGACTAAAGACTTTATTGGATTGTGGTAATGAATAGTTTGAAATAAACTTTCTTTGTTATAGAAAATTTATTCGAATTTGGTTAATTTCGGCACTCTCAACTACATTTTCTGCAATAAATTCATTCAATGCCTTTTGTAGTTTGGTTGGTAGGCAATATTTTTTATTAGATGTATTTAGAATGAAAGTTAAATTGCATACGTTCTTGTTTGCAATATTAATAATCATATTAACTAAAAAAATAGTTATAAAGGAGAACCATCTGCTCAATGTGTGGAAAATGAGAGATCTAACTATAATCTAAGCTGTGAATAAATTTGGAAAGGGTTCATAATTTGATATACTTGTATTCGCTCAATTCTTCAAATTTATACATTAAATGAAAGAAAACCAGGCTCATGAACAAGTAAATACATAAGTTTTACTTATAAAATTTGTTAATATTATAATTTTCAACTACTTTTTTTAGGTAAAACAATAAAGAACCTAAAACCTCCGCAGTAAGCGAACCATGTCTGGTCGGCGTACTGTTCTGCAACTATATAGGTGTTCGACAGGAGACATAAAGAGGCATTCTGTAATTGTACGGAGAGCAGTATTCTGACACGTCTGAAGCTTCTTCGTCTGCGTTTCACTACATACATTCACTTCATATGAATAGAAGTTAAACAGTAGCGAGGAGAAGACAAGACCCTTCGGAACCCCCTGTTTAAACCTTCTTAACTTAAAATTTTGACCACGAAACAGTACGCCCTACAAGACGGAGGTCACCAATTCACTAACACAATTGCAAAATTTCACCTTACATATTACATATTCAAAACTAACTTTTTGTTTTTAAATGGAGAACTCTATTGTAAGTGTAAGAACATTTACCATGTTTTTTTGAATGCGAAAGAATGCGACGCACATGTAGACTATTTGCAAAAAAATTTTCAGGCAAGCGCTATTTTTTTATGCGTGTTAAATTTTATGTTTATATAGGGCTACAAAGCTTTTTTTGTAACCGCGCAAATATCGAAAAAGCAAAAGTTTAAGCGAAGTTGTAAATAAAATACAAAGGGCCGAGTAATGATGCTATGTGTGGTCAGCTATTAGACTAACTTTATTCGCAAAATTCTTCTCCTTAAATAATATTCTAAGCAATATTGCAATACCCTTCAATACATAATTTCCGCTAAGTACATAGTTTCGTTTTCTATTAGTACATATATACATAAGTATGTAAGTTATATAAATTTAACAGTTCATAAAAAGAGAATACCCCAGTACATACTTTACTCTATTGCTCCTTCGTATATAATGTAGTTATTAACAAAAGAGAAATATAAAAAAATGGGAACGCAGCATTGAAAGAGGCTGCTTACATATTAAGCTTAGTACATGTTAAATGGGACTAGCTAATGTGCATAAACAAATATTCATATAATTGCGTGGACGAAAACATAGCGGTAGCATAAGTGCAAGGCAAGCGCAAGCAACCAATAAAATGGTAAGTATGTATGTACACAATGCAAATACAATTATTAACTGCATTGAGGTGAATGACTTCTAATGCTTGCCCTTAGGCAAATAAGTATAGAACAATAAATAGCAAAAATATATAGAACATATGACCGTATAATGCAGTGGTTTTCAATCGGTGACCCAACAATGTTGTTATATAGAATCAAAAAGCATTTATAAAGAAGGTAAGTTCTTGAGTTTTAAGTTTTTTCCACAGAATTGATTAAATATAATTGTAGAGGACGGAGAAATGCGCTGCCTAAGCTGGAAATAGAGTGATATTTTTCCAAAGGGTGATTCCGAGGTCGGTTGCCTTACTTTGTGTTTTATGGTTGGAAAGGCCAATTACATTGTATTGCCTTGCAATTCGCAGCACATGATGCAACGCTCCATCCTTTGCACGCAGTATGTAGCAGAGAAATTCCGTCTGTAGACCGAGGAACATTGGGTTAAAAATGTGCTGGGTCGCTTGGAGCACACCACCTTGCGTAAGGTAACGGTCAACACGACTATTTATAGGATATTATAGTGGTCAGATATCGGCCATTCCGATTCCATAGCTTAAAAACAAAGAGACTAGTTCGCATATATATAGTCGGAGAGACATACGGACATGACTAAATCAACTCAGCTGATCATTTATATGTATATATATTAGAGGGTCTCCGACGTTTCCTTCTGGGTGTTACAAACTTCGTGGTAAACTTAATATACCCTGTTCAGGGTATATGAAACAAAACCCCCGACTGCAACCAAAATCGCTCAAAATTTTAAGAAAACTTCAAGAAATCCCTCTGCATTTACACGATTCGCAAAATTAAAAAAAGCAAGTTTTAATGGTCAAGTCGCACACAGGTAGTCATTCATATCGCCAATCAATGGGTAAGTGTATAATGCTTTCGCGAAAGAGCACTTAAACAAGCCCCGGGAGTTTTGGCAGAAGGTATTTTGTCCGATGGAAACAAGTTTGAAATCAAAGGCCTTCTTGTTTGCCGTGTTTTCGATTCGATTCACCTTGTTGTTGTGCTTGACATATTCTAATGGTAAAGTCATCGTCGTGATTAATTATAATCGTACCTGCTGAGAGCGTCGACGTGTTTCATACGAACACCTCTTCTATGTTCAACCTTATAGTCGAACTCTTGTAACAATAGAATCTATCTTGCTACACGTGTACACACATTTTTTTATCTAATGCCTTCGTCAAAGCGTTACAGTCCGTAACTAACTTAAATTTGAATAAATGTGTTTCTACTATCTGGGGGAACACCACCGAGATATTAACACCTAAAATCGCGTGAATACTTTAAATAAAAGGCGATGTGTTTCGTATAAGTAATATGGGGGGAGTCTTTCTCACTCCCGAAATTTCTTTAACTGTGAAGTACGGTATTCTTTTGAACTTTCGTCAACTTGACTGGTCATTCCGTAACTAGTCCACTTAGGATCCAACCAAAAATAGTATTTTGGGCCAGAAGGGTGGTTGCAATTTTTTCGAGACCTTTAAGTATTGTTTTGAGCGTGTAGCTCCTGCAGATGTAGTAAGATTTTTGTCGTCACTAACCATTTTTGTTTTGTTATTTAAAACTTAATATATGTGTCAAAGTTGATTAAACTTTTCTCAGTGTAGACTGATTTAAACGCAGCGATAAATGATAATTAATACCGGATACTCTTTTACGTATATATGAGTTTTTTTCGGATTAGATTAATATTTACTTGCGAAATAAATATTTTAATTTTGTATTTTATTTTAAATATTTTGTTGTGAGTATAATTTTAATTTTCTTAATTTAATTATTAAAAAATAATTAATTTAGCAATACTTTTTATGTCCTTATGTTGATGTATTTAGGTACACACTAATATGTCAATGTATGACAATGTGGACTTTGAAAAATGGTACATATGCGTATGTTCTTAAGTTGTTGTTAACAAATATTTTATATATTTATTTATTTTTAAGTTATTTTTTTTTTGGTTTGCGTTGTAAGAAATTTGTGAGAGATATTAACACTTAAAATCGCGTGAATACTATGAAATAAAAAGCGATGTGTTTTGTATGAGTACGCAAAAGTTTATTGTTGACATCCGTTATTATAATTAATATAATTACCATTTATATTTTATTAAATAATTAATTATAAAAGTAAAGAGTTTGAAATACGGAACGATGTCGATCGAAATAGCTGCGCGCGGAGTTGTCGTATCGAATGAGGAAAAATGTTGACGCTTAGGCTCGTAGACGAAAAGCGAATGTGTTTTAACGAATGTGAGTAGAAGCGATGATCCCGTACTTTTTGTTAGGTGTCTTCGTGCATGTTGTTCTTAGAGGTTGAGTGTGGTAATGTCGTCGTTTGGGGTGAAATTCTTTGAGTGTTAACAGGTGTGGTGTGTTTCATTAGGGACTAAACAACTAGGGACAACTAGAGTGGTGTACTTGGAAAAGGGGATTCAAACTCATTTAAACACCTAACAAATACACTCTGAACCTCGTTAGAGCTTCTACCACTGCAAGTATTACGAGAACTTGTGAATTTTCTTTGGTCATTAGTCGTTTTTCTATTTTTAATATTCAGCTGTAACCCGTAGTCTCGACATATGTTAATTACTAACCCAAAATTCTTTAATTCATGCTCTTCGTCTTTGACTAGAATTATAATATCGTCGATATATGGTCATGCAATACCTTTTCGAGTTAAATCTCTAAAAATCGCGTTTTTGTGCCATTGGAAAGCTCCCGGAGAGTTAGACAATTGATACTGACCGCTTTTCGTTACGAAGGAGGTATATTTTTTGCTGGATTTTGTCACCGGATCGTGGAAAAATCTGTTTTTAAGGTCGATACTACTAAAAATCGTTGTATTTTGTACGCGATCTAATTGGGCGTCTATGAGCGGAAGAGGCAAACGACCTTTAATAATTACCTTGCTGATTTGATGAAAATCAATGCACAGTCTGTGTGATCCATCTCGTTTTTTAACTAAAACAACTGGACTGGTGAAATCTGAATTTGTCACTATATTATACTGTCTTTTAGCCATTCGTCAATTTGTTTATCAACAATAGCTACTTGTGTGAAAGCCACACGGCGTGGTCTACAAAAAATTGGAACCTTTCAACATCATCTTTTATAAATTAATTACTTTCTCATCCAAAACAAAACACTTCACCTTTGATATACCAAAAAACTTTTTACAAATCAGAGGTAATTCGACAGCACTCGGATGGAAATTTATTTTTACTGATGGTTCCAAATACAGTGACACGGTTTCATTTGTCATAGTGTCCGAAGATGGTAACACAATTAGGACCGGATTACTCTTTGACCATTGTTCTATTTTTACTGCCGAAGTCCTAGCTATAAGCCTCGCTACAGAATATGAAGCCACATCCAAATGCAAATATGTTATTTGCTCGGATAGTAAATCGGCAGTAGGACTACAAAATATAAAAAACCACGAACCTTTGATCCAAAGGATAATAGAACAAAGCTCCAAAATAAAAATAATGTGGACCCCTGGACACTGTGGAATTTCTGGTAATAAATGTGCTGATGTAGCAGCCAAACAAACTTGCCATTCCCCAAGCGAAACGCCACTTATGTTAGATCAGTCATTCGAAAATCTGTGGAAAACTACATAAAAAGAAAGTCAGCGGAAATCTCGTCAACATATAAGCAGAGAACGTAAATGAATAGAGAAGGCGCAAATGTTAAGTCAAATCTTTTTGTGTACTAATTTGTAATTCCAGATGAGGGAACATCGAAAACTATAACTTCGAAAAAGAAAAATACACCACAAAATGTGCGAAATGATATAAATAGACACAACGAATATTCCTAAATGAAAAATCGTTGCGCATACCTATTTAGATTTAGGTTTTCAATTTATATGAAAACCTTCGGAATTAAAAAGATGAATTACCGGTAAAAACCCCACAATTCATAATAAAATAAACATTTAATAGGCTATTTTTCTAGCTTATGTATGTCCGTTGCGTGAGCAATTGCTTGTTGAGCAAAAGATAACAATAAAACGGTGGCTAAGCGGCCGCGTTTTCACTTTTCAGGTGGCTGAGGTCATAAGCGTGAAGGAGTTAAGCTCAATCCGAATACGATCATATAAGTTCGAATCCTAAAACTCATGCACCTTCAGTTTTAATTTAATTTTTTATTTTATTAATGGAATTAAGCATATCTCAATTCAATTACTTGAATAGCATATACTTCTTCCTGAGATTATTAAAATATTTCAGGAAAATATGTTTATATGTTTGGGTTTATTGCATATTCCCTTATTTATGTGTATTTACACAAATGTAATAATCACACATACATTCTTACATACACGTACGCTGATGCTTGCTTCTTCTTGCCCCGCACAAACAAAGACTTTTGTCCCCACTTTTTGCTTTTTGTGAGAAGCAAGTTGAACGATCGCAAGCAAGAAGGGGTCAGGGGCGCACTGCCACAGAATTATTTCAGATAGTTTTTTTTAATCGAATTTATTTTAAAAACGATTATAAGTATGAATTTATGTGACTATATTTTGTCATAAATGCATCAGTATTTTTCAATACAAATTAAGCAACATATTAATATACAATATTATGAGCCCTCACTTGACACGCCTCTGTGCATGGTGGCAAGCCAACGAAATAACGGCGAGTTCGCGCGGACATTGTGTTGTTGAAAAAAACCAAATGACGACTTTGTCGACAAACATACACATATACATACATATGAGCTCGCATACATATTGACGCCGAATTTTGCGCATTGTGGCGGAGTTGACAAAATTTGTTTCAATCGACAATTTAAGGCAATGTCGGTCGGCTATGTTGTCTCGTGCAAAAAGGACATGCAGCGATTTGCTTCTGAACATTGACTTATGCTCTTTTGAAATACTACGATTACCAATTGGGCTGCATTTCCATAGCGTCGTTTTTAAATAAAATGGGCTAAATTGAGAAACTATGAAACAATGATGATAAGTAAACATATAAAAGCACTATATGGAGTGTGCTTAGAATATATAGAAGTAGTTAAAGATTTCTTATAAGCGGCCGGGTTTCCACTTTTGAGGTGGCTTAGGTCGTTAGCGTGAAAGGGTTAAGCACAATCCGAATACGAACCTATACGTTCGAATCCTAAAACTCATGAAACTAAAATTTTATTTAATTTTTTATTTTATTAATTGGAATCTAAGCATATCTCAATTCAATTACTTTAATAGCATATTTTACTTCCTGATATCATTAAAATATATCAGGAAAATATGTTCATATGTTTAGGTTTATTGAATATTTCCTTATTATGCGTATTTACACAAATGTGATATTCACACATACATTCTTAAATACTCGCACGCTGATGCTTGCTTCTTTTTGCCCCTCGCAAGCAATGACTTTTGTCCACACTTTTTGATTTTTGCGAGAAGCAAGTTGAACAATCGCAAGCAAGAAGGGGTCAGGGGCGCACTGCCACATAACTATTTCAGATAGATTTATTAATCGAATTTATTTTAAAAACACGCCTCTATGCATGGTGGCAAGCCAACGAAATAACGGCGAGTTCGCGCGGACATTTTGGGCATCGTGGCGGAGTTGACAAAACTTGTTTGAATCGACAATTTTACGACAATGTCGGTTGGCGATGTTGTCTCGTTTGTCCTTTTTGCAGTGGTTTGCTATTGAAAGTTGACTTATGCTCTTTTGAAATACTGCGATTACCGATTGGGGTGCATTTTCATAGCGTCGTATTTAGATAAAATGGGCTAGATCGACAAACTATGAAATAATGATAATAAGTAAATATATAAAAGTACTATATGGAGTGTGCTTAGAGTATATAGAAGTAGTTAATGATTTCATATAGATGTCAATTTTATATAAATTTTATAATTTAATGCTATAAATAGTGCATAATATGAAAAAAATATAAATATTATTTTAACTCGCTAATAGGTCAGACCAATTCTTCAATTTCTGATGTTTAGCATCGTAGTGAGTAAGCAGCTTGTGGACAACATACAAATGCGAGTGGAATGGTAGGATTTTCAGTGATACAAATTGTAAAATTGAAATTTTTCTCGTTCTACTGAAACCATTCAAATTCAATTTCATTCGTTTAAACTTAATTTCGCATTTGCGGTAGGAATTCCATACGAAAACCAAATGTGGTTTACCAGGCGCACAGAAAAAATAGCGCAGCGCAGAGTTATGAAAGAACGCCCTTTGCTTTGAAGCAGACGCACGATCCTTATGAATGAATTTGTTGTCGTTGTAATATGAAATACTTAGAAAATAAGCCGCGAGTTCGCTTGAATATTATTGGCCGATGATTGTGCGTCTACTTTTTTTTGTCACTTGCGCGAATGATTGATTTTTTGCGAAAGACATATTGAGGGACATACATATGTACATATTCAAGAATATTCACATATGGACATATGAACATTTAAAGCAAGTAAACACTAATAGCTGTTTGAGTTCACAGATTAGACAAAATTGTTCAAATATGGTCTATGGTACTGCTTGTATAGCACACTTCCTTATTGCAACGTGAAATATTTTGCCTGAGTTCAAATCCTATCAGATATTTTTTTACACTTTTTTTTATTTTTATAGCATTTTTTTATTAAATGATATTTTAATTCTAATTTCATTATTATTTCCCTCATTATTTACATTTTCTTTTCATAAGTCAATTATTCTCCATTTTATTACTTTAATTTTTTAGGGATGTAGAGCAGGTTCGCCTCCACGCGGTGCATCCTGGGTAACGCTAAATGACCTGCGGCCTTCACGGCCTTTATAACTCCTACGGATTTGACCTTTGCTCGACACGGACTTCGCTTGGACTCTTAGATGGATCGGTTTGAACCCTGGGCTGGTGGTCGTGGTATTCTGTCACCTGAGTATGTAGGGGTGACACCCTGCAGAAATGGCTGATGGGCTAATACCAAGGCCGCCTCCGTCCCGTTAAAACCATGGCAGGCATCAGAGTACGTTCCCGTCCTGTCATCATTAGGTTGGTGTGGTAGGTGTTTGTTGAGATGACTCCTTCTTTGCGCTGGTCGGCTCTGAACGCACTGCCTCATAAGGGCGTGCGTCAACCCTCGCCTTGGCCTCGTAACCGAGGCAACCTTGGGACCATTTAAAGGCGACTACCTTTCCAGGAGACGGATAGCGGCTCTGAGTGGGCACCCAATTACAATGAACACTAACAACAACAATTTAACCAAGGACGAGGGAGGAAGCGGGTCGAAACCGACCTCTTCAAAAGTGGACAGTTCCCTGGGGAGGGGCATCCTCACCGATGGGGACGAAACCGTCTCCGCCGAAGGGTGAGAAGAAGAATTCCGGGGGTGACCGGCTTACCATCTTTAGGGGCGGTAACATGGGGGGAGTGGGCAGGAATCTGCCGACTGACACCTTAGGCAGGGCAGAAGTGCACGGCG
This sequence comes from Bactrocera oleae, assembly GCF_042242935.1. Lineage (NCBI taxonomy): Eukaryota > Metazoa > Arthropoda > Insecta > Diptera > Tephritidae > Bactrocera > Bactrocera oleae. The sequence goes on from NC_091537.1 coordinate 32,878,454, forward strand.
GAATCGCAGCCCTAGCAGAGGAACCTCTGCTAAGTACATGGCGCGGGGTCCTCAGTGAAAGCTAAGGGTTCCGGGGGGAAACGCCAGACTACAGCTAAAAAGCTGAAGTCGGACCGTCGGCTGGCTACCAAGATTTTGGAGCGTTACGGTGGCAAGCAGGCTGACCAGAAATCTGATCAGCATGTTAGCACACTTGAGTGGGCCAAAAGGGTGCTAAGCGACGCCAAAGACGGGAAAGGGGGGTCGAGCGAACCCCACACCTCGATGAAGCGACAGAGGTCGCAGGAGGGGGAATCCTTCCTCGGCAAGAAGCCTCGAGTCGGAGCGGCACCGATGCTTAGCGAAATCGCTAAACTCGCCAGCTCAATTGAGCTCGGGGTATACGATAGAAGCAGGGGAGATGGAGCCATCTCCCATGAAGAGTGGAAGCGGGTAGCGGCTGCTATCTCCGCTGTGTTCATGAAGGTGATCAGGGGAAGCCCTGGACCACCCCCTAGATGTGAAAGTGCCGGGTGGAATCTCGGCTTACACAAACTTGTAAGGTGTGCTGACGAACGGTCGGCATTCTTTTATAAGGAGGCGGTAGCCAGGGTGGGGGAAGTATGGAAGGGAGCAAGGCTCGAGGCGATGGCCAAATCCTCGGTAGGTAGAACCAGAGCCTGCTTGTTGATCAGAAACGAACTTAACGTTTTTCTTTTACATAATTTCAGCAACGAGGATGTCGTCGCTGCTAGACTGGGGGACAGCGCTGGAGAACTCTGGCTTGTCTCAGCCTACATGCCGCACGACGACGACGAGGTGGAGCCACCTCCGTACCTGCTGAGAAGAGCTCTGGCAGAGGCCCTTCGCAAAGGGGCCGGAGTCTTAATAGGCTCGGATGCAAATTCAAGGCACACCGTCTGGGGGAGCTCGGACATTAACACAAGAGGTGTCACTTTTTGATTTTATTTGTAGTGTAGGTCTTTTTATATGTAACAGGGGGAACAGCCCTACTTTTGTTACTGCTAGCAGGGCGGAAGTCCTTGACATTACGCTATCCTCTAGGGAAATCGCTCCCTTGATTTCGAAATGGAGGGTTCTGGACGACCATTCATTCTCGGATCATAGATATATTGGTTTCAGCTTAAAAGCCTCACGCCCGGAACTCAAAACCTATAGAAATTTTAGGAATACCAACTGGGTCCGGTACTGCAGGAAGCTTCGATCAGCTCTTCCACCCGCACCCGAAGGGATTCGATCCTATCGGCGGATGCGGTCGATTAGCTCGTTGAGATTTTCAGCTCTGTTAGTAGAACTTCTCTTGACAGCTCCTGTCCTCTGAGAACTCAGAAAATCAAAAAACCCCCTTGGTGGATTTCGGAGCTAACGGAGATCAGATCTTCGAGCAGAAGACTTTTCAACAAAGCCCGTAAAAGCGGCTCTAGTGACGACTGGGCGTTGTACAAGGCCGGACTGGCCATTTACAAGTCTGAGTTGAAGAAAGCCAAGAGAGTTTCGTGGAGAGCCTTTTGCGGTAGTGTAGAGGGCTGTCATGAGTTCTCACGATTCAGGCGCATTCTTGCAAAAAAATCCTACTCCAGTGGGGTATCTAAAAATGCAGATAGTAGTTGGACAACGAGTAGCGAGGAGTCGTTGAAACTACTCCTGGATGCTCATTTTCCACTAAATCACTCTGCTGAAGAAGTGTCACCTGGGGAGCTGCAGGAGGGCTGTACAGCCTTCTTGGACCTTCTGGACGATCGTCACCTTACTTGGGCGTTGAAATCCTTCAAGGCCTTTAAGTCCCCGGGGCCCGATGGCATTATTCCAGCGCAACTACAGCGTACGATCAAGATGTTATTGAGCTGGCTGGCCCCCATCTACGCGAACTGCGTCAGATTAGGCCATGTCCCAAAGGTCTGGAGACAGGTTAAGGTTGCTTTCATTCCGAAGGCCGGCAAAAGCTCTCACGTCTGTGCAAAAGATTTCAGACCCATCAGCCTATCCTCGTTTCTGTTGAAAACACTGGACAGGCTTATGGATCTGTACATTAGGAGCAGAATACCGAGGGGTAAACTGTTACGGGCGCAACATGCATATATCAAAGGCAAGTCAGTCGATACTGCTTTGCATGATGTAGTGTCATGGCTGGAGATAGCTCTCAAGCACAAGGAATTCGCTGTGGGCACCTTCCTCGACATCGAGGGGGCCTTCAACAATGTGCGACCAGAGGCAGTGGTTAAAGCCCTCGAAAAGTTTGAGGTGGAATCTAACCTCAAGCACTTTATTTTTAGTCTTCTTTGCGACAGAACTGTCGCAGCGGAGTGCGGTGGTGCCAAGGCTACCAGAAAAGTGAATAGGGGAACTCCGCAGGGGGAGTACTCTCCCCACTGCTCTGGATAATGGTGGTTAACGACCTACTTATAGAACTCGAGACGCAAGGCTGTCGGGTGACAGCATACGCTGATGATGTGGTTCTTATGGTTAAGGGAAAGTTCCTGAATACCGTTTACGAGCTCACCGAGGGGTACCTGAACGTGGTATCTAGCTGGGCGAATAGAAGCGGCCTAGCCATCAACCCAAGTAAAACCGAATTGGTTTTATTCACTAGGAGGTATAAGATACCAAATGTGCCTCTCCCCTCTTTCGGGGGTTCACTTCTTCAACCTGCTGAGAAAGTGAAATACCTAGGGCTCATCCTCGACAGAAAACTTTCCTGGAGGCCAAATATTGAGGAGAGAGCTAAGAAGGCTTCGGTCGCCTTATACTGCTGCAAAGTGGCTATTGGGAAAAAGTGGGGACTCTAACCTAAGGTGGTGTTCTGGCTCTACGAAACCGTAGTTAAGCCAATAATGTTCTATGGTGTGTTCGTCTGGTGGAGGGCGCTCGAGAGGTCCACACTGGCTAAAAAGCTTGAAAGGGTCCAAAGAGCGGCGCTCATCGGAATCTCCGGTGCACTGCGGACCACACCGAAACTAGCTCTTAATGCTATTTTAAACATAGCACCTGTGGACATTGCCGGTAGGTGCATTGCCGCGAAGTGTGCTCTAAGGCTCAGAGAAGCTGGGCTTTTGAAGAGGTCCGAACAAGGGCACTCCGAAATTCTTTCCTCCTTCAGCGGCCTCCCGGAAAATATAGATCACTGCGTCACTGAAGCCACTCGAGGCGGTTCCTTCTCCGCTCATATTCCAACGAGGGACATGTGGATGGGAAGAAGCCGTTGGAGAAGAGGCGCGGTGAGCTTTTTCACGGATGGATCGAGGCTAGGAGGGAAGGTTGGAGGGGGGTTTTCTGCAAGGAGCTCTCCGTCAGTCTTAGCTTCAGGCTACCGGATCACTGTAGTGTTTTTCAGGCGGAAGTGGCTGCTATCAAGGCGGCGGTAGAAGTACTGCTGTGTAGTGCAGCCTCGTTTGTAGAAGTGAGCATTCACTCTGATAGTAGGGCAGCAATACTAGCTTTGAGCGCGCGTACCGTGCAATCAATGCTAGTGAAGGAGTGTCTGTCCTCTTTAGAGATAGCGTCTGGCTATTTCAACATCAGGCTCGTTTGGGTGCCTGGTCACAGCGGAATCGCTGGAAACTGCAAAGCCGATGAGCTAGCCAGGGGGGGCACCTTTGCCCCGCTCACATCGGAATGGGATCGGGTTGGATCTCCGTTAGCGTCTTGCGCTCTAACGTTAGATCAATGGACCTCGCGTGCACTCAGCAGACGCTGGTCGACGACTAGGTCCTGTGCGACCGCGAGATCCTTCTGGCCAAGAGTGGATCGCAGGAGGTCGGCGGAACTTCTCGCCCTGAGCAAAGTGCATCTCGCCGCTATTGTAGGAGTTCTCACTGGACACTGTCCAATGGGCACTCATGCGGTACGGCTTGGTGTACTACCCGATGCCAGTTGCCAAAGTTGTATGGAGGAGGGCGAGGTGGAATCATCCCAGCACTTTTTCCTCCAATGTCCGGCATTCGCTAGGCTGCGATTGAAATATCTCGGAAATCACACGTTTCGCGGACCTGAATACTTATCCGAAATGGATATTGGCCGTCTTAACAAGTTTGTAGTCAGCACAAGACGTCTTGTCGACTTGTAAGGGTCTTTTGATCCGGATTATAGGAGTTTGTAGGTATCACAACGGACTGGCGTCTTAAGCTGTCCAAGTGTGTTCCCTTCTGGGATCGACCTCCTAACCTAATCTAACCTACTTTAATTTTTGTTTATGCGCATACCAAAGAACATCTGTGCGTATGTATGTAAACACATTTTGTTTATAGAGTGGTGTAGTTCGTTGCGTGAATTGATAGGTGTGGTGACATTTTATTTTCGAGCTTGCGCGTTTTCGATGTTCCCTCATCATAATTAACATTTTAGTACAGCTAACATTTGCTCCTTCGCTATTCATTGACGTTCTTTGCTTACATAGTTATTAACAAACTCGGCATCACAGCCTCTATTCCAATTGGATCTTCTCCAGAGCAAATAAAAATATTCACTAGGTTACGTCTACGACACACAACAGTCACACATCAACATCTCCTAAGTGGCTCTGCTGCTCCATCTTGCCAAGCATGCAATTGTCCTCTGACAATCAACCACATCCTTGATGCATGCAGAAAGTACTCAAACGAGAGGAACAGCATATTCCAGAACAAAACACCATCGAATCAGCTAACAGAATTTTCTTTAGATAATTTAAAATATTTGCATAAGTTTATATACCAAACTGGATGACTGTATTATATTTAAGTTATATGTATCATACTGACAGACAACTTGTAACTCAAGGACTTTCCTTTTAGATCTTTATCTTTTTATTTACCTAGTTAATTACCGAATATATTATTATTGTCAGGCCGGTAGCCTTCGTTGCTAGTGCCTTTAAACTGTAATACAATTATTTATAATTATGTTTCTGGTAAATAAATAAATAAATATTACATTATATGCTTCCGGTTTTGACATATGTACAAGTATTTAAATTATTATACACGTTTTGTGTTGAGACGATTACACTTAAAACACGTTCTGCCTTTGTCCTTTTTGACCACAGTTGTAACAGCTTATCTCTTTTCTCATTTTTTTGTACATAATTCTTTGTTGTTGTTATACCAAGTTTATTCTCATTACGTTTAAGCATATTTCGTAGCACTTCAATTATTCTTCAAAATTTTTTAGATTTTTTCGTTCGTTCGTTTTTTAGATCGTTTTGTTTACACTCAATTTTGCGACATTTCCTTACGAGGCGATTTCTTTCATAGCATAGAAATATTTTTAAATACTTTTATTATCAAGTATTTTCCGTTCACATAGTCGCTTATGTAACACTGCACTATTTGTTGTTGATTTGAATTCACTCATCAATGTGCCTTTGTGATCTCTTCTCTTCTACTAATTGTTTTCGCTTTAACCCTTTCACTCCCACGTACATATATGTATATAACTGCGGTAAATATGTACTTAATGACCCCCACTTCGTAGGGGGTTGGGGTTGTAAGGGGTGACACAATTAAGTGTCCTTTTTATGAATTCGAAGGAATTATCCGTCGGTCACCCCTTAAAAAAAAGTTATGTAGATTACAAATCCGTGAGCGGAAAGTGAATTTTTTCAATAATTTATGTATATTTTTCAATATTTATTTACACACTTTGCACATATCACATATTCAAGTCACTTAGTTGTTGCTGTTGTTGTAGCGGCAAAATTTTGTAGAATTCAGATCTCTTAGCTGTAATTACCAGTTCAGTGTGTTAAACATTTTCTTAAGAAAAAAATATACTGAAGAAATGTAATAGTCAAAATTTCTTTTGTGCCGCGTTTTTAAGGAATGAATGAATATCGGGAATCGTCGAACTCCTTTTCGCACTGGCGGCCTTCGGCCGCGCTTCAAAAAAATAACCCTGGTCGGTCCAAAACCGGGGTGTTCATAATTCAATTGCGTCAAACTCCTTTCTGCACAAACAGCAGCGAAAAGGATTTTGACCCTAAGAGTGCAGAAAGGAGTTTGACGCGATTGAATTATGAACACCCCGGTTTTTGACCGACCAGGGTTGAATTTGGGATTCTGCTGTATTCACGAAATTTTAACCCTTCATATACTTTTTTTGAAGGGTGGCCGACGGCTATATCCACTGAAATTGTATTTCACAGACTCCCTTCACATACCATCTGCAACCCCAACCCCCTCCGAAGTGGGGGTCATTAAGTACATAATTACCAAAAATATAACCGATACATTGGACAGTAATAAACAACTGGTAACCAATAAAATAACCAAAAGCAAATGACGATGTGGCCGATGCATTAGTTGTCTGTAACTCGGCGTTCACACGCGGACTCTTTTGTCGCTCATTATCGCCAAATTTTTTTTTGGTGTCGCTCTGTACGTTCACACGAACGAAAACTCGAGTCGAGTTTTTCTGTCATTCCTTCTGACAAAATCTTCGCAAATGCTTGTGCGATTCGGCACACGACACTTAGAGCGTGTATTCCATTTGTATGTTGGGATGGTGCTCTCACATTTGCTTACAAGGAATTACCATGTATATGATAAAACAATATTTACAGTACCCGCTTTTGATATTTTCAAGGTTAAATTTATGACGTAAATTTCCTAACCATACCTTATCTGCCCCCAATATACCTTATATTGTGATTTCCGACTTTCCACCTATCTTTAAACCATTCGGGTTGGTCATAATGTGTGATATTTTAATGAACTTGTCCACTTAAAGTTTTCTTAAAAATTATGTAGTTTAGCGTTTAATATGAATAGAATTGGCTTAGACCGTACTCGAAACCATATATCCCTAATATAATTAATTCTGACGTTTTGCACATCAACTCAATATATTCAATTTTGTCTCTTCGGTTTGGATATATCTCATTTGAAGATGATTTTAATATAATTTTCGCTAGCGATGTTAAAATATAGTAATAAAAATAAGTAAGTACATGACCTTCAATAAAAGTTAATAAGATACCAAATTTGATTGTAATCCATTTAGGGTTTTGTTGAATAATGAATGTTGAATTCTTTCGCAACATCTTTTAATATAATATAAAGTTTTGTCAAGACTTGAGAGTATTACCTCGGCTTTGCTACTTGCATGTTGCAAGAGTATGAAAAGTTCGGTTACAATCGAACTTAGCCCCTCATTACCTATTATTTTGACAATAGTAAATAGGTGAGATTGAACTGGAGCAAACTTGATGTAACTAGTTATTAAGTCTAGGTCTAGCTAAATCTATTTGTTAATTTATGTATATGCATAGTACATAAGTAGTAACAATCATTATTTATTTTAAAATCTAATTAATGTGCACATATAAAAAATACATTTACTGTTTGTTTGTTAATGGCTTGTTTAAAAAAATTTTCTTTTTTATTAATAGAATTTTTAAAAGTTCTAATAAGATCACAAGAATTTGAAGAAGAAGCAATTATGATGCAATGGGACAATTTAAACAACTAGTGTTCGCAAAAAGAATAATACGTGTGTTTGAGATTGGAAAATTGTTTAGGGTATAATCCCCCCTCTAAGTGTACATGCGCTACGTCCATGAGATAAAATATCGCCTGATTGAAACGTTATTTAGTCTCTCTTTTGCTACTCGCATTCAGCTATATACATATATGCGTATTTATGTACGTACATATGTAAATATGTCAACGACGCCGACTACCTACTGCATACGTGCTTCCGTTAGCTTATGTTTTATTCTTGGAACATAATAAGTTTACATATAAAACGTACATATGTATTGCGACGATGGCAAAAGCTAGAAATCATAAATTAAACAACTCTTTGTTGTTATCTCTAAAAGGGAAAAGTAAAAAGTTGGTAGAAAACCCGAGCTATGCCGAAAAAAATAACGAACGGCCGCCGATTGTCTTCGCTTCCCTTGCCGCTCTAATAGCTTTGCCTACAAATCATCGTAAGTATGTATATATGTTTATATATGAGCATGCATACATATTGACGTAGATTTTTGTGAGCCACGGAAAAATATTTTAAAATTCTAAAATATTTTAAATCGACAAAAGGTTCACTTTTTTCTGTGTTTTGCGGGTTTGCGAGGTTGTCACTTTTCCCTTCTCGAAAGGACATCAGAAATTTGTTCAATTTATGTGTTTTATACTTTCGCAACCTGTTGCTACAGAGTATAATAGTTTTGTTCATCTAACGGTTGTTTGTAACACCTAAAACTAAGCGAGTTAGATATAGGGTTATGTATATATAAATGATCAGGATGAAGAGATGAGTTGAAATTCGGGTGACTGTCTGTCCGTCCGTCCATCTGTCCGTCCGTGCAAGCTGTAACTTGAGTCAAAATTGAGATATCTTTATAAAACTTGGTTGACATGTTTCTTGGTACCGTGAGACGGTTGGTATTGCAGATGGGCGTAATCGGACCACTGCCACGCCCACAAAACGCCATTGTACAAAAACAAATAAATTGCCATAACTAAGCTACGCAATACGAGACAAGACTGTTATTTGGTACACAGGATCACATTAGGGAGGGGCATCTGCAGTTAAAATTTTTTTTAAATTGTGCGTCGTCCCACCCCTAATAGGTTTAATGTGCATATCTCCTAAACCGCTCATGATATAATAACAAAATTCACTGCAAGAAAATATTTTTAGAACCTCTACCTAAAGTGTGAAAATAGTTGAAATCGGGCGGCAACTCCGCCCACTCCCGATATAACGGTACTGTTAAAAAATACTAAAAGCGCGATAAATCAAGCACTAATCACGCCAGAGACAATAAATTTTATCTCTGGGATGGTAAGAGCTGACTTTATAGGAACCGCGTTCAAAATTAGTCAGTGGGCGTGGCACCGCTCACTTTTAAGTGAAAACCCATATCTTGGGATAAGCATATCTCAATTCAATTACTTTAATAGCATATTTTACTTCCTGATATCATTAAAATATATCAGGAAAATATGTTCATATGTTTAGGTTTATTGAATATTTCCTTATTATGCGTATTTACACAAATGTGATATTCACACATACATTCTTAAATACTCGCACGCTGATGCTTGCTTCTTTTTGCCCCTCGCAAGCAATGACTTTTGTCCACACTTTTTGATTTTTGCGAGAAGCAAGTTGAACAATCGCAAGCAAGAAGGGGTCAGGGGCGCACTGCCACATAACTATTTCAGATAGATTTATTAATCGAATTTATTTTAAAAACGATTATAAGTATGAATTTATGTGTATTTATATTTTTACGATTATTATTATTATATTACGAAATTAAGTCATTAATTCATTAGTATTTAAGCAACATATTAATACAATATATTAAGAGTCCTCACTTGACACGCCTCTATGCATGGTGGCAAGCCAACGAAATAACGGCGAGTTCGCGCGGACATTTTGGGCATCGTGGCGGAGTTGACAAAACTTGTTTGAATCGACAATTTTACGACAATGTCGGTTGGCGATGTTGTCTCGTTTGTCCTTTTTGCAGTGGTTTGCTATTGAAAGTTGACTTATGCTCTTTTGAAATACTGCGACTACCGATTGGGGTGCATTTTCATAGCGTCGTATTTAGATAAAATGGGCTAGATCGACAAACTATGAAATAATGATAATAAGTAAATATATAAAAGTACTATATGGAGTGTGCTTAGAGTATATAGAAGTAGTTAATGATTTCATATAGATGTCAATTTTATATAAATTTTATAATTTAATGCTATAAATAGTGCATAATATGAAAAAAATATAAATATTATTTTAACTCGCTAATAGGTCATGTTGCCAATTCTCCTTTCTGAAGGGAACATCAGACCAATTCTTCAATTTCTGATGTTTAGCATCGTAGTGAGTAAGCAGCTTGTGGACAACATACAAATGCGAGTGGAATGGTAGGATTTTCAGTGATACAAATTGTAAAATTGAAATTTTTCTCGTTCTACTGAAACCATTCAAATTCAATTTCATTCGTTTAAACTTAATTTCGCATTTGCGGTAGGAATTCCATACGAAAACCAAATGTGGTTTACCAGGCGCACAGAAAAAATAGCGCGGCGCAGAGTTATGAAAGAACGCCCTTTGCTTTGAAGCAGACGCACGATCCTTATGAATGAATTTGTTGTCGTTGTAATATGAAATACTTAGAAAATAAGCCGCGAGTTCGCTTGAATATTATTGGCCGATGATTGTGCGTCTACTTTTTTTTGTCACTTGCGCGAATGATTGATTTTTTGCGAAAGACATATTGAGGGACATACATATGTACATATGTGTACATACATGAAGGAAGGCAATTTCAAGAATATTCACATATGGACATATGAACATTTGAAGCAAGTAAACACTAATAGCTGTTTGAGTTCACAGATTAGACAAAATTGCTCAAATATAGTCTATGGTACTGCTTGTATAGAACACTTCCTTATTGCAACGTGAAATATTTTGCCTGAGTTCAAATCCTATCAGATATTTTTTTACACTTTTTTTTTATTTTTATAGCATTTTTTTATTAAATGATATTTTAATTCTAATTTCATTATTATTTCCCTCATTATTTACATTTTCTTTTCATAAGTCAATTATTCTCCATTTTATTACTTTAATTTTTTAGGGATGTAGAGCAGGTTCGCCTCCACGCGGTGCATCCTGGGTAACGCTAAATGACCTGCGGCCTTCACGGCCTTTATAACTCCTACGGATTTGACCTTTGCTCGACACGGACTTCGCTTGGACTCTTAGATGGATCGGTTTGAACCCTGGGCTGGTGGTCGTGGTATTCTGTCACCTGAGTATGTAGGGGTGACACCCTGCAGAAATGGCTGATGGGCTAATACCAAGGCCGCCTCCGTCCCGTTAAAACCATGGCAGGCCTCAGAGTACGTTCCCCTCCTGTCATCATTAGGTTGGTGTGGTAGGTGTTTGTTGAGATGACTCCTTCTTTGCGCTGGTCGGCTCTGAACGCACTGCCTCATAAGGGCGTGCGTCAACCCTCGCCTTGGCCTCGTAACCGAGACAACCTTGGGACCATTTAAAGGCGACTACCTTTCCAGGAGACAGATAGCGGCTCTGAGTGGGGACCCAACTACAATGAACACTAACAACAACAATTTAACCAAGGACGAGGGAGGAAGCGGGTCGAAACCGACCTCTTCAAAAGTGGACAGTTCCCTGGGGAGGGGCATCCTCACCGATGGGGACGAAACCGTCTCCGCCGAAGGGTGAGAAGAAGAATTCCGGGGGTGACCGGCTTACCATCTCTAGGGGCGGTAACATGGGGGGAGTGGGCAGGAATCTGCCGACTGACACCTTAGGCAGGGCAGAAGTGCACGGCGGAATCGCCAGCACTAGCAGAGGAACCTCTGTTAAGTACATGGGGGGCGCGGGGTCCTCAGTGAAAGCTAAGGGTTCCGGGGGGAAACGCCAGACTACAGCTAAAAAGCTGAAGTCGGACCGTCGGCTGGCTACCAAGATTTTGGAGCGTTACGGTGGCAAGCAGGCTGACCAGAAATCTGATCAGCATGCTAGCACACTTGAGTGGGCCAAAAGGGTGCTAAGCGACGTCAATGACGGGAAAGGGGGGTCGAGCGAACCCCACACCTCGATGAAGCGACAGAGGTCGCAGGAGGGGGAATCCTTCCTCGGCAAGAAGCCTCGAGTCGGAGCGGCACCGATGTTTAGCGAAATCGCTAAACTCGCCAGCTCAATTGAGCTCGGGGTATACGATAGAAGCAGGGGAGATGGAGCCATCTCCCATGAAGAGTGGAAGCGGGTAGCAGCTGCTATCTCCGCTGTGTTCATGAAGGTGATCAGGGGAAGCCCTGGACCACCCCCTAGATGTAAAAGTGCCGGGTGGAATCTCGGCTTACACAAACTTGTAAGGTGTGCTGACGAACGGTCGGCATTCTTTTATAAGGAGGCGGTAGCCAGGGTGGGGGAAGTATGGAAGGGAGCAAGGCTCGAGGCGATGGCCAAATCGGATCTTCCGATGCGACCTCGTGCTCGTGTCTGGCTTCCGGCCGAACCCTCTACCCCGACCGAAATTAAAGAGATATTGCGGTACTGCAATCCATCTCTTCCCACCCAGGACTGGAAGGTGGTTGGGCTGGAGAGGACCGAGGAACCATATCGGCAAGCGCTGATACTCCTAAATAAGGAGTCCCTCGCTCCTCTCAGCATTGCAAAGGGGGCCATAAGCTTTGGCTTCGGGAGAGTCGTCCTCAGGATTCTCCCGGTTGAAGCCAGGGCTGATGGCCCGTTGCCACCAGCTGAGGTGGAAGAGAGTGGGAGAGTGACCCACTCTAAAATGGACATCGACCCCATCCTCTCGGATACGGTGAGCACGGGGGGGCGGATCGTCAGTCGATGATGGATCCGTCTTCAGTCTCGACCGTCTGTTCGAGGCTGCTGGGGTCAATAGTACGGATGAAGGTGCGGAACTCGCACTCCTGGAGAGGAGTTTGGAGGATGAGGATCCTCCAAATTAACCTCCAGCACTCATAGGCGGCCTCCGCCGATCTAGTGCTTCGTCTAGGACGGGACGAAGCCGACATTGTCCTTATCCAGGAACTGTGGCTGAGCAGTAACGGTATCTCTGGTCTAAGGACAAAGAGCCACCAGCTCCTGGCGGCAAACAGTACAGGTAGAACCAGAGCCTGCTTGTTGATCAGAAACGAACTTAACGTTTTTCTTTTACATAATTTCAGCAACGAGGATGTCGTCGCTGCTAGACTGGGGGACAGCGCTGGAGAACTCTGGCTTGTCTCAGCCTACATGCCGCACGACGACGACGAGGTGGAGCCACCTCCGTACCTGCTGAGAAGAGCTCTGGCAGAGGCCCTTCGCAAAGGGGCCGGAGTCTTAATAGGCTCGGATGCAAATTCAAGGCACACCGTCTGGGGGAGCTCGGACATTAACACAAGAGGTGTCACTTTTTGATTTTATTTGTAGTGTAGGTCTTTTTATATGTAACAGGGGGAACAGCCCTACTTTTGTTACTGCTAGCAGGGCGGAAGTCCTTGACATTACGCTATCCTCTAGGGAAATCGCTCCCTTGATTTCGAAATGGAGGGTTCTGGACGACCATTCATTCTCGGATCATAGATATATTGGTTTCAGCTTAAAAGCCTCACGCCCGGAACTCAAAACCTATAGAAATTTTAGGAATACCAACTGGGTCCGGTACTGCAGGAAGCTTCGATCAGCTCTTCCACCCGCACCCGAAGGGATTCGATCCTATCGGCGGATGTGGTCGATTGGCTCGTCGAGATTTTCAGCTCTGTTAGTAGAACTTCTCTTGACAGCTCCTGTCCTCTGAGAACTCAGAAAATCAAAAAAACCCCTTGGTGGATTTCGGAGCTAACGGAGATCAGATCTTCGAGCAGAAGACTTTTCAACAAAGCCCGTAAAAGCGGCTCTAGTGACGACTGGGCGTTGTACAAGGCCGGACTGGCCATTTACAAGTCTGAGTTGAAGAAAGCCAAGAGAGTTTCGTGGAGAGCCTTTTGCGGTAGTGTAGAGGGCTGTCATGAGTCCTCACGATTCAGGCGCATTCTTGCAAAAAAATCCTACTCCAGTGGGGTATCTAAAAATGCAGATAGTAGTTGGACAACGAGTAGCGAGGAGTCGTTGAAACTACTCCTGGATGCTCATTTTCCACTAAATCACTCTGCTGAAGAAGTGTCACCTGGGGAGCTGCAGGAGGGCTGTACAGCCTTCTTGGACCTTCTGGACGATCGTCACCTTACTTGGGCGTTGAAATCCTTCAAGCCCTTTAAGTCCCCGGGGCCCGATGGCATTATTCCAGCGCAACTACAGCGTACGATCAAGATGTTATTGAGCTGGCTGGCCCCCATCTACGCGAACTGCGTCAGATTAGGCCATGTCCCAAAGGTCTGGAGACAGGTTAAGGTTGCTTTCATTCCGAAGGCCGGCAAAAGCTCTCACGTCTGTGCAAAAGATTTCAGACCCATCAGCCTATCCTCGTTTCTGTTGAAAACACTGGAGAGGCTTATGGATCTGTACATTAGGAGCAGAATACCGAGGGGTAAACTGTTACGGGCGCAACATGCATATATCAAAGGCAAGTCAGTCGATACTGCTTTGCATGATGTAGTGTCATGGCTGGAGATAGCTCTCAAGCACAAGGAATTCGCTGTGGGCACCTTCCTCGACATCGAGGGGGCCTTCAACAATGTGCGACCAGAGGCAGTGGTTAAAGCCCTCGAAAAGTTTGAGGTGGAATCTAACCTCAAGCACTTTATTTTTAGTCTTCTTTGCGACAGAACTGTCGCAGCGGAGTGCGGTGGTGCCAAGGCTACCAGAAAAGTGAATAGGGGAACTCCGCAGGGGGAGTACTCTCCCCACTGCTCTGGATAATGGTGGTTAACGACCTACTTATAGAACTCGAGACGCAAGGCTGTCGGGTGACAGCATACGCTGATGATGTGGTTCTTATGGTTAAGGGAAAGTTCCTGAATACCGTTTACGAGCTCACCGAGGGGTACCTGAACGTGGTATCTAGCTGGGCGAATAGAAGCGGCCTAGCCATCAACCCAAGTAAAACCGAATTGGTTTTATTCACTAGGAGGTATAAGATACCAAATGTGCCTCTCCCCTCTTTCGGGGGTTCACTTCTTCAACCTGCTGAGAAAGTGAAATACCTAGGGCTCATCCTCGACAGAAAACTTTCCTGGAGGCCAAATATTGAGGAGAGAGCTAAGAAGGCTTCGGTCGCCTTTTACTGCTGCAAAGTGGCTATTGGGAAAAGGTGGGGACTCTAACCTAAGGTGGTGTTCTGGCTCTACGAAACCGTAGTTAAGCCAATAATGTTCTATGGTGTGTTCGTCTGGTGGAGGGCGCTCGAGAGGTCCACACTGGCTAAAAAGCTTGAAAGGGTCCAAAGAGCGGCGCTCATCGGAATCTCCGGTGCACTGCGGACCACACCGAAACTAGCTCTTAATGCTATTTTAAACATAGCACCTGTGGGCATTGCCGGTAGGTGCATTGCCGCGAAGTGTGCTCTAAGGCTCAGAGAAGCTGGGCTTTTGAAGAGTTCCGAACAAGGGCACTCCGAAATTCTTTCCTCCTTCAGCGGCATCCCGGAAAATATAGATCACTGCGTCACTGAAGCCACTCGAGGCGGTTCCTTCTCCGCTCATATTCCAACGAGGGACATGTGGATGGGAAGAAGCCGTTGGAAAAGAGGCGCGGTGAGCTTTTTCACGGATGGATCGAGGCTAGGAGGGAAGGTTGGAGGGGGGGTTTTCTGCAAGGGGCTCTCCGTCAGTCTTAGCTTCAGGCTACCGGATCACTGTAGTGTTTTTCAGGCGGAAGTGGCTGCTATCAAGGCGGCGGTAGAAGTACTGCTGTGTAGTGCAGCCTCGTTTGTAGAAGTGAGCATTCACTCTGATAGTAGGGCAGCAATACTAGCTTTGAGCGCGCGTACCGTGCAATCAATGCTAGTGAAGGAGTGTCTGTCCTCTTTAGAGATAGCGTCTGGCTATTTCAACATCAGACTCGTTTGGGTGCCTGGTCACAGCGGAATCGCTGGAAACTGCAAAGCCGATGAGCTAGCCAGGGGGGGCACCTTTGCCCCGCTCACATCGGAATGGGATCGGGTTGGATCTCCGTTAGCGTCTTGCGCTCTAACGTTAGATCAATGGACCTCGCGTGCACTCAGCAGACGCTGGTCGACGACTAGGTCCTGTGCGACCGCGAGATCCTTCTGGCCAAGAGTGGATCGCAGGAGGTCGGCGGAACTTCTCGCCCTGAGCAAAGTGCATCTCGCCGCTATTGTAGGAGTTCTCACTGGACACTGTCCAATGGGCACTCATGCGGTACGGCTTGGTGTACTACCCGATGCCAGTTGACAAAGTTGTATGGAGGAGGGCGAGGTGGAATCATCCCAGCACTTTCTCCTCCAATGTCCGGCATTCGCTAGGCTGCGATTGAAATATCTCGGAAATCACACGTTTCGCGGACCTGAATACTTATCCGAAATGGATATTGGCCGTCTTAACAAGTTTGTAGTCAGCACAAGACGTCTTGTCGACTTGTAAGGGTCTTTTGATCCGGATTATAGGAGTTTGTAGGTATCACAACGGACTGGCGTCTTAAGCTGTCCAAGTGTGTTCCCTTCTGGGATCGACCTCCTAACCTAACCTAACCTACTTTAATTTTTGTTTATGCGCATACCAAAGAACATCTGTGCGTATGTATGTAAACACATTTTGTTTATAGAGTGGTGTAGTTCGTTGCGTAAATTGATAGGTGTGGTGACATTTTATTTTCGAGCTTGCGCGTTTTCGATGTTCCCTCATCATAATTAACATTTTAGTACAGCTAACATTTGCTCCTTCGCTATTCATTGACGTTCTTTGCTTACATAGTTATTAACAAACTCGGCATCACAGCCTCTATTCCAATTGGATCTTCTCCAGAGCAAATAAAAATATTCACTAGGTTACGTCTACGACACACAACAGTCACACATCAACATCTCCTAAGTGGCCCTGCTGCTCCATCTTGCCAAGCATGCAATTGTCCTCTGACAATCAACCACATCCTTGATGCATGCAGAAAGTACTCAAACGAGAGGAACAGCATATTCCAGAACAAAACACCATCGAATCAGCTAACAGAATTTTCTTTAGATAATTTAAAATATTTGCATAAGTTTATATACCAAACTGGATGACTGTATTATATTTAAGCTATATGTATCATACTGACAGACAACTTGTAACTCAAGGACTTTCCTTTTAGATCTTTATCTTTTTATTTTACCTAGTTAATTACCGAATATATTATTATTGTCAGGCCGGTAGCCTTCGTTGCTAGTGCCTTTAAACTGTAATACAATTATTTATAATTATGTTTCTGGTAAATAAATAAATAAATATTACATTATATGCTTTCGGTTTTGACATATGTACAAGTATTTAAATTATTATACACGTTTTGTGTTGAAACGATTACACTTAAAACACGTTCTGCCTTTGTCCTTTTTGACCACAGTTGTAACAGCTTATCTCTTTTTTCTCATTTTTTTGTACATAATTCTTTGTTGTTGTTATACCAAGTTTATTCTCATTACGTTTAAGCATATTTCGTAGCACTTCAATTATTCTTCAAAATTTTTTAGATTTTTTCGTTCGTTCGTTTTTTAGATCGTTTTGTTTACACTCAATTTTGCGACATTTCCTTACGAGGCGATTTCTTTCATAGCATAGAAATATTTTTAAATACTTTTATTATCACGTATTTTCCGTTCACATAGTCGCTTATGTAACACTGCACTATTTGTTGTTGATTTGAATTCACTCATCAATGTGCCTTTGTGATCTCTTCTCTTCTACTAACTGTTTTCGCTTTAACCCTTTCACTCCCACGTATATATATGTATATAACTGCGGTAAATATGTACTTAATGACCCCCACTTTGTAGGGGGTTGGGGTTGTAAGGGGTGACACAATTAAGTGTCCTTTTTATGAATTCGAAGGAATTATCCGTCGGTCACCCCTTAAAAAAAAGTTATGTAGATTACAAATCCGTGAGCGGAAAGTGAATTTTTTCAATAATTTATGTAAATTTTTCAATATTTATTTACACACTTTGCACATATCACATATTCAAGTCACTTAGTTGTTGCTGTTGTTGTAGCGGCAAAATTTTGTAGAATTCAGATCTCTTAGCTGTAATTACCAGTTCAGTGTGTTAAACATTTTCTTAAGAAAAAAATATACTGAAGAAATGTAATAGTCAAAATTTCTTTTGTGCCGCGTTTTTAAGGAATGAATGAATATCGGGAATCGTCGAACTCCTTTTCGCACTGGCGGCCTTCGGCCGCGCTTCAAAAAAATAACCCTGGTCGGTCCAAAACCGGGGTGTTCATAATTCAATTGCGTCAAACTCCTTTCTGCACAAACAGCAGCGAAAAGGATTTTGACCCTAAGAGTGCAGAAAGGAGTTTGACGCGATTGAATTATGAACACCCCGGTTTTTGACCGACCAGGGTTGAATTTGGGATTCTGCTGTATTCACGAAATTTTAACCCTTCATATAATTTTTTTGAAGGGTGGCCGACGGCTATATTCACTGAAATTGTATTTCACAGACTCCCTTCACATACCATCTGCAACCCCAACCCCCTCCGAAGTGGGGGTCATTAAGTACATAATTACCAAAAATATAACCGATATAACACCATTTTCAACTGTATCTGATTCTTTCACTTTCCACTATTCATATCAAGCAACAATGATTATATCGGGGTAAAACTTTGCGTGAATAATACGTTTAAAGTATGTCACCTTGTGACCAAAAATTGTCTAAATTGAACCAAAACTGTTCAAGCCCCTAAGTACTAAATATGTGGACCCCAGTGCATATAGTTGACCTTCTACCGAAAATATCAGTCAATCCACAAAGAAATCTCAAACGAGTATACCATTTGACTTTGCGAGAGTATAAAATGTTCGGTTACATCCGAACTTAGCCCTTCCTTACTTGTTAGCTTTTGCCATTGTAGCAAAAAGACGATTGTTTAAAAACACTTTGTTGTGCTGTTGATGTTGATTGTAGTTTTGCGGGTGACATATTTACATGTGTACACATATACATACTAATGGAAGTTGGTTTGTGTATGCATTATTTGATCGGCAATGTTATATATACTTACATACATATATATGGGGACATATAAATCAATGCGCGCACATATAGTGTATTGATAAGTGCTAAAATTATGATTTAAATTTCTGAATACGTACATTCAAATGCGCACGTCCAGATATACCTACTTATGTACATATGACTACATAAGATTAATATTATAAAAGATATATGTATATGTTTTAATAAATAAACCCACTATAAATAACAAAGATAATACAAAATATTTATTAGGAATGCATATTATGTAAAAACTAAATAAAATTGTTAAATGTCCAAAATGATTCTAAATATTATTTTGAAAATTTCATAATTTAATTAGAGTCTATCAGTTTTCATGCATGCATAAAAATTCGAATAATGAAAATCATATCAATATATACGATTGCATATAAACGTATAAATATATAAGCCAAAAGGCTAACATTCGGCTGTAATATCAATGCAAACTTCTGAGCATAATTTACATTCAATGCTCAGCTCAGTTCACACGCCACTGTTAAAATTTCTCCTTCCGAGCTAGCTGTGGTGAAATCCACTCATTGAATCTTGTTAATTTGTGACAATTCACACGCTGGTCCGCAATTGAACCTTTTCTATAATATACGTTCTCTGTTTAAAGTTTACTTTCTTAAAAAGTTATTTTGTGTATTTTTGTATTTACAATGGATAAAATTCCTGATATAATGAAATTACATAGTGATAATGAGAATTTGGATGACCGTGCTCGATATGAATGATATTTTCTTTAATATCGTAGAACACACTTTTGTTTTATTATCAATAGTTTTCGCAGCGCATGAGACGAAAGATTTTTAAGGGTTTTAGGTTTATTCATTACTTACACACACACACAAATATTTTCTCTTTATAATAGTAGTGTAGATTATCATTGTTTTTGTTAAAAAATGTCTATATGGTAATATAGTAACTCTTAGGATAACAATGTAGGATAACTTAACCCTTAGCTATAAAAATGGCGACTTTTGCTTGGCAAAGCGTAAAAAGATGATAGCTGCCCAACATTTTGCTTGGCTTCGCGTCGAAAACTTTTTATGTAAACGTACTCATACAAAAGCGTAGATCGAACTTTTTTGTCAAAACAAATGTCTGACTCAAAGCGAAACAAAAATTTTTTGTGACTTGGCCTTAAGTGTTAAATGAATGTGTATTGCTTGCATAGATTTCTTTTGTGTTTGTTTATGCTTATATCTTTAGGCCCTGCCCCAATGCTGGCTGGCTTTACTTGTTTTGCTGTGAGAACTGTCAAAATTGAAGAGAACTCTACTAGAACATACATATGAAGAGAGACCAAATGTAACTTTGCTTCAAGCACATGAAGCAAGGATGCGATGATGCGAGACTCTCTCATTTTTTCTAATTTTTCTGTTATTCTCTTTCCCTGATTATTAAGATTAGGGAATTTTGAACAGCTGATATCAAAAAAGGCGGGATGCCAGAAATAAACCCGCTAAAAATAGCTAAAAAAGTAGTGCGAAACGAAATTTCAAGGAACGTGCAACTAAAGTTTTTTTGCTAATATAATTTAAAACGTTAATCATAAAACCATGATATTTTATTATGACTTGTATTGTTTCTAATGTTATAATCTATGTTCTATTTGCCAGCGCTTTTGACAGTAGGTATTGTATGTTAACCATGGTTGCCAGATGGGCGAAATGTTCCAATTAATGTATTTTTTGTTGCTCCATCTGCACACAAAATTTTATGAAATATATTTATTGCTAGTAAGAATGGTAAATAGGTATAATATTTAAAATATTTGATATCTATATGCAGAACATTGACAAATTGTGAATAAAATATTTAATAATAAATTCAGAGAATGTAGATTATAGAGAAAGTTCACAGTGCGGCCATTGTCAAAATATTTCTCTTTTCGCAGGAGAACTGAAAACGATGAGCGTGTTTCACCACTTTTGGGAGGGGTACTGCAAACGATGAGCGTGTTTCACCAAATGGCCACAATTAACATCAGGGGACTGAAAAATAGCAGAATTGAGCATTTTCAATGATTGAGAAAAGTAATGCTAATCTCAATGTTAAGAAATGTACGCTTACAGATTCGTATATTTACAATGCGCAAACGACTTTCAATATAATTTGAAGATATTCTGCCTATACAGGGTGGCTAACGAATCGTGCTACAAAATTATACCGTAATAAGTTTCTTTTTAGTTAATGCATTACATTTTTTTTATTGCATATAAAATTTTATTTTATTTAAACAATTACTTAGTCTTCCATGCTCAACCACGCATATGCGTCACCTAATTCGGGATTGCCTAAATTATCTATTTAATGGACTGCTTCAGTTCAGTCAGATTTCTGGGTTTGATTTTGTATACCTTTTGCATGACATAACCCGATAAGAAAAGACCAAGCGGTTGCAAATATTCTTATACATAATATATGTATAATTATGTGTGCATGTAAACATATATGAAAGTACCCATTATAATTGTTAATTTGTCTATATGCAACGTATGTACGTAAATATGTACACTCATTGTCGAAATCTTCGTTGCCACGGACAACCAATGACCGAAGCTCACGTTGTTTGTTTTCTTGTCAAAGAGTCACTATGTCGAAGGACTGACGCGGCCAAGGATGAAATGATGCGAGACTCTTTGAATCGAGAGAGAGCTGTCAAAACCCACATTTTTTATAACATTTGCCAACCATGCCACTGTCGAAAGAAAATGGATTGGGTATTATAAAAAAAACTTTTGGGTATTTTGTATTTCAATATTATTTTTAGGTGCTCCGTCCCCGAGTAGGCCTTTATAACGCATATACATCCCTATATACGTATATTTATATTATAAAATTTTTTAAAAATCATATAACATAAAAAAAATTGCATATAAATAAAAAAAAATTATAACAAAGAAACAAAACAAGTCATAATAAAAGATCATGGTTTTATAATGAACGTTTTAAATTAAATTAACAAATACAATTTAGTTGCCCGTTATTCAAATGTATTTGTGTCGTTCCTTGAAATTTTGTTTCGCACTGCTTTTGTTAGCTATTTTTAGCTGGTTTGTTTCTGGCATCCCGCCTTTTTTGACATCAGCTGTTCGAAATTCCCTGATTTTAATAATCAGGGAAAGAGAATAACAGAAAAATCAGCGAAAATGAGAGAGTCTCGTATCATGTCATCCTTGACGCGGCGACAAAGCGTCACAACATTGTGTTGTTGGTAGAAAATCCGGGCTATGCCGAAAATATATAACGAACGGCCGCTGATTATCACCGCTTCCCTTGCCGCTCTAACAACTTTGCCCACAAATCATCGTAAATATGTATGTTTATATATGAGCATGCATACATATTGACGCAGATTTTTGTGAGCCACGAAAAAATATTTTAAAATTGTAAAATATTTAAATCGACAAAAGCTTTGTTGCCGGTTTTGTCGATTTTTTCTGTGTTTTGTGGGTTTGCGGGGTTACAACTTTTCCCTTCTAGAGGGAACATCAGAAATTTGTTCAATTTATGATTTTTAGCTTTTGCCATCGTCGCGAAAAGGCGCTTGTATGCAAACGCATGCTCGGGGAGATGAGAGGGTGTCTGTTTTTATGAATGAAGCGAGGTTGCTTGTTGAAGGTACGCCTGCGTTCATGAATGAAAATGTGTTGTCACAACAATGTTGTTTTTGTAGAACAATGTAGTTTTTGCGGGTGACATATTTACATGTGTACGGATATTCATATGTATTGTATGTAGGTTGGTTTGTGTATGCATTATTTGTTCAGCAATGTTATGTATACATACATAGGTATATATATTGACATATAAATCAATGCGCGCACATATAGTGTATTGATAAGTGATAACATTATGATTTGAATTTCTGAATCCGTACATTCAAATGCGCTTGTGCAGATATACATACATATGATTATATAAGATTGATATCATAAAAGATGTATGTAGGCATATGTTTTAATAAATTTAATCACTATTAGTAACAATTATACAAAATATTTATTAGGAATGCATATTATGTAAAAACTATATAATATTATTAAAGCCCAAACTGACCATAAATATTATTTTTAAAATTACATAATTTAATAAAGTTTTATCAATTTTGCATGTCCAAACTGACCATAAATATTATTTTTAAAATTACATAATTTAATAAAGTGGGTTATCCATGTTAAGGTAACCAGAAAAAATGTTAAAATTTCAGTTGTTGACATTTTTTATCCAACAGTACATCCTTAGCCTTCTCGGCGTAGCGCGCCGCACCGGCAGTAAGGAATACAGTTACCGACAGCGTTTTGGCTTGTCGCAGATATTAATGATTTCTTTTAAACGCGGCATACCCAATGTTACGTTGTTCAACGACACACCAGTAATATGGAAAGTGTTGAGTGTCATATAAAAACACATAAAATTGTGTCTTGTTTATTAATAAGTAGTTAATTTAAGCATTACCTAGTGAGTAAAGTGATCCGCTAACGTTATTTAAGAGTTGTTCTATAGGCAATTGTGGCCAAGAATCAGGTGATTCTGTTATCCAACAGGGGCCGGGGTATTTGTGACGTGCGATTTGGTATGTAAGTTTTTCATTTATGTGGTGGGTAGAAACAACGTATTATTTGTGGTATGAGGTTTCTGCCTAATAGAATATCCTTTTGAGCGAGGGTATCGCAGTTATAAGCAGATTTTATTCAAACTTCGGACTTCTTTTCTGCCCATTCCCTTAATTTCATTATTGGCATGTGTTATTGGCAATTTTAACGTAATTTGTGCCTTGGGCGCTATAAAAGATCATTGTGTTCCTTGGTCTATTAAGACTCTACATTTGAACAGTTCTCCTCTGTGTTCCATGGAGACGACTGCAGCGGATAATAATACACTACCTTGAATTTCGATGTGTAGCCTTTGTGTTTTTAATGCTAAATAACCATTGAATTTGTTAAATTTGGTTTCACTCACCGTTAATAATACAGTAAGTTGATGCAAACGAATCGAGTTTTAGTGAAGGCGGTAAGCGAATCGATGCTAAAAAGCGTACGGGATCCTTCGTCAGTCTCTTTTATATCCATTGTCAGGGATAATGGGATGCCCAACTCTTTCCAGTGTGAGAGCGCCTCAAAATTAGCGTTTTTTATAACATTTTCCATTGTAGCCAGATGGTACAAAATAATAATTTTTGGGAATTTAAATTAAAATACCCATCATTTATTAAGATTAAATATTATTATACATGTATCCGTTAAACATATGCAGAAACTTTTTATACTCTTTTTTTTGTGATTTTGTGATTTATTAAACGATTGATCTTTGAACTTTCAATACGGAATCAAAAGAATAAATGTATTAGCTCTCAATTAATAAATGTTTTTAAAAATTTTCAATTGAAAATCAATACCACTTAGCATGACATCACAAAAGATATCATCACATACATTTCAATTTCGCGTTTTCTTTCATTTTCATTGTTTTCTAATTTTTGTTAGTGATCTTCAACAGCAGCACAAATCTCTCTGTTTACATATTTTTCTGTAGGATTTTAATCTGGCCGTCCCTCTTTTTCCAATTGCTAAACGTCAGACCTACTGAACTTTGACAGTTGCTTGAGTTCAGTAGGTTTTGACGTTTATCAATTGCGCTCTCATTTCCAGTGAGAGACGAGTTGGGCATCTCCTTATCTCTGTCCATTGTGATGTCTTCATGGTGGTGTGATCGTGGTGGTGTTGTATTTGTGTGAGTGTTGGTGCATGGTGTAGTGATGTGGAATGTATGGTAAATTATTTATTATTATGTAAGATTGAATAATGTCTTTTGTAGCAATACATGCAATTGAATTTGCTTTCGCAATCTTTAAGAGTATGCGCGTGTGACAAACAATTTGTACAAAGTATTTCTATTCAGACTAAATTGTTTCTTTTATTAATATTTCATTTTTTAAACTTTTTACAAAAACTTGTTATAGGTCATCAGTAATTAATGCATTTGTTATCCAATAGGCATAGTTGCAAAATAAGTGCTTTAAGCACAAGATTTTTGCTATAACAACTTTTACAAATTAAAAAGCCAAAAAACAAAAGTGGTTTAATGCCTTGTGCCTTTTTAAGTGTTTTTTTCTGAACTCATAGATGGTAAATAACATAAGATAATTCGAAATATTTAAAACCGTTGCATGAGCGAGTACTGACTGCGGTGGGTGGAGCAATATTAATTTAATTCAATATGGATTCCTTTTGAAATTTGGCAAAATTTTAATTTTGTCATGAGTTCTTGTTATTAAAATACTCAAATGGCGCATGTTTAGCGCAATGTATACTTTTAGAAAAAATATTCGAAGGCGTTTGTTCCTTCCTTCTGTTAATGCATTGATACACATAAATAACGGTTCAAAAAGAGAAAACTGTTGTTGAGACAATTATAATAAATTCTTTGGCCACAATTTGAAACAGATGAGGAAATAAACTTTGATATTTATTTGTGAGATACATAACTTTATATTTTTAATGTATAATATTAAAGGCTAATTTTTATATAACTTGCTATGAACAAATAAATTGGTTAATGTAGTATATCAGTAAGAAGTTTTTAACAAAATGAACTTGTGTTAAATAAAACTGTTATGAAAACAAATTATTTGTTTTAAAAAAATTTACTGCATTTTTTCCAAAAAACGTTCTTTTTTCCAAGTAATGGGCAACAATGAATACAAGTTCGTGAGAGTTCACTTCGGGCTGACAAATGCACTGTTAACCTTTCAGTGGTTTATACTGTATGAGTCATACAAAAATTATTCTCAGAAATGATAAGAGGTTGGTTTTGGTTTTTTGATTGGGAAAATATTATATATGTATGGGTTGAGTTTATATCACAATGTATATCTCATTTGAGTTAACTATGTTGAATATATATATCTCGTACACAAAGCAAAAAGTAGTAATGAAACTAATGGGCCTACGACTTATAATATTCAGAAGCATATACAGTGTATCACAAAAATAAGTATGCAGCGTGTTTATCTGTTTTGTCTTGCGAAAAATAGCCGTAACACTAATATTATTAACCAATTTTTTTTTATATTTTCAATTATTTCATATATTTATATGTCTGCAATAACAAAAAAGAATAATTTTCCTAATAACAGAAAAGAATGTTCCAATAGCCTAAAATTACGTTACTAAAGTATGTATGCACTAAAAATAAATTGCGAAAAAAAAGTTCTAACGAGTTTATTTTTGAGCTTTGATGGACGGTTAATATTTCGTTGGATAGCCTTTGGATTTTTTAATTGCACTCAACCTGGATGGCATGGACTTCACCAGCTTTTGGGTTACTGAAGGTGGAATCTATCTATATTCTTTGATTAACGCAGCTTTCAAAGATTCTTTGCTGGTTATTTGGTGATTTTTCTTTCTAAATTATCCCACAAATTCTCGATAGGGTTGACATCAGGAGATTGGTCTGGTGTTTTTAATTGTTTGGGTGTTTTGTAAAGAAGCCATTCCTTAACAATGCGAGCGGTGTGTTTTGGATCATTGTCGTGTTGGAATACAAATGATCCTTTAAGTCCCAATCTAGCCGCACTTTCGCTCAAATTTGCTTTTAAAATGTTAAGGTAATCATATTTGTTCATTGTATGCTCAATGAACACAAGATTACCACACCGATGCTGCCATACATAACCACACCATGAGCGACCCACCACCATGTTTTAACGTGGCAGTCATATATACTGTATTTACTTTCGTCCGAGAAAATAACAGAATTCCCAAAATGTTCGTCTTTATTTCCATGCTCTTTCACAAACTTCAATATTTTTTATTTGTTAATGTTGTTTATGAATGGGTTTTACGGACACTACGACCATGGTAGCCAGCATCATACAGTTTGGGGATTGCCGGTTTTACCAATCTCGTTTTCAATATCTGTACTCACTTTTGGTGCACTCTTCTTTGGGTTCACCTGTATCTTGCGTGTTATACTACGCCGCTCGTTTGCCTCAAATATTTTTGGCCGCCTATATCTTTCCTTATTTTGTGTATTTCCCTCTTTTTTTTATATTTTTCTATTATTTTTTGAATAGTAGAACTACTTTTGTTTGTTATTTTTCCAATTTGCCTCTGACTTTTTTTTCCTTTATGTAGTTTTATTATAACATCTTTTAAATCTTATAATAGTTCGCTTCCGCGCGGCGCAATGATCAAAATTTAAATTAATTTACGGTTGAAATATTATTAAAACTTGGAAATCTTTATATCTTAAACAAAAAATAACTATTTATTGATTTTGAAGGGGACAAATACTGTGTACCAGCCGAAAACCTACTGAAATGGTGAATTGCATACATACTTATGTGACATGATTTTTGGTTTTTACTGAGAAAATCCAACGGTTCTTAATAACGGAAAATGTGAATGAAATCGATCTATCATACTCAAGAAGGCGATATTATGTGTAATTTTTATTGTAAAAAACACGAAAAGTTTTATTTTTTTTTTGCAAATGATATGACTTTTTTTACGCATATACAGAGTGCATACTTATTTTTGTGATACACTGTAAGTTACCAAATCTGATTGTAACACATTAATAATTTCGTAGAATAGCGAATACCATATTAAATTCTTATGCAACATGTATGTTTGTATCACCTAAAACTAATTGAGATAGATATGGATAAACGATCTGGATGACGAGACGAGTTGAATTCCAAGTGACTGTCTGCCCATCCGGACGTGTCGAGGATGACATGAAGCGAGACTCTTTCATTTTCCCTAATTTCTCTGTCATTCTCTCCCCCTGATTATGAGATTAGGGAATTTTGAATAGCTGATATCAAAAAAGTGCAGAAATAAAAGAAATTTCAAGGAACGACACAAATATTTTTGAATAACGTGCAACTAAAGTTTTTTTGGTAATATAATTTAAAACGTTAATGCTAGATCATGATATTTTATTATGACTTGTATTGTTTCTTTGTTTATAGTTTATTTTATTATATATTATTTTATTATGTTATATGATTTTTTAAAATTGTATAATATGAATACACGTATTTAGGGATGTATATGCGTTATATAGATTAAAAAATGTTGCGAAAGAATTAAACATCCATTATTCGATTAAAATTAGAGAAAGGGATGGGCTGATTGAATTAATTTTTACATTGCTCAGGTATATTTGAGAATATATTTTGAAGCAATTTTATATATAATATAAATATTACTCACTGACCGACATATTCGGCATAAAACTTGTTAGAATAACGAAAATCATTATAAGTAGTATAAAATAGTTGGGGGTAGTGTTGGCCTGATTTTATAAATTTTTGCCAATACTACTACTAACATGCCAGAGACTAATAAAATGCTCCCAGTGTTTCATTAAGGTACCTCACATACCATCACCAATCAGGATATAAGGATATACCGATATACGCAGTGTAAAGTCACCCGGAAGTTCAAAAAACCTTATTTAGCTTGAATTGTTTGGGAAATATTTACATCAAACTTGTTAGAGGGCGGGGTCACGCCCATTTTTTTTAAATTTTGATGCTAACTACTGCGAACCCTTGTCTTAAATAACAGTTCTATATCTTAATTTAGTGTTTAGTTATGGCTATTTATAGGTGTTCGTTTAATGGCGTTTTGTGGGCGTGGCAGTGGTCCGATTTCGCTCATGTACGAACTCGCCAAGGAACACGTGTACGAAGTTTCATTACGATATCTCAATTCTTACTCAAGGATTTAATTTTTTATTCGGACTTCAACTCGTCTAGTCATGCTGATCATTTATATATATGTATATGTTTAACCTATATTTATCTCGATTCGTTTTGGGTGATACACACAACTGTTAGGTGAACAAAACTATTATACTCCGTAACAACAAGTTGCAAAAGTATAAAAATATTATTATACAATAGTTAAATGAATATTATGAAATTAATATCAATATATTTGCTAATCTGATTTCTAAAAGTTGCTTATAAACAAAATCTGTATACATATATGAACATTTATCAGTTGTCAAAATCTTATTTTTTTTTGAACTGGTAAAATTCTGATGTTCATATTTATCTCCAAAAATGATGATGTCAGAGAAATTATTACTTGTTAAATAGCAACATTGTCCTGATGCGACCATGCAAACTTGACAATATCGCTCTTCGTTTTTCAATGAAAGCAGAAGTGAATTTTATTCACTCTTTCAATTATTTAACACGATAGACCATAGAGAAATTGTGAAAGCTTGATTCACTTACCAATCGAGTAGTTGCTTTCCGAAGGCACATATATAAATATCTAATCGCTGTAACATGCAAGTTTAGTTGTCGCGAGCATCTGTAAGAGATTGGTGTAAATATATTACGCGTCTTCATATACATATGTATATGTTAACATATATGTAATAGTGTCCGGAAGTAACAATTACGGACTTTACCTATTTTTGCCAAAAGTGCTCAAGTTATGCACGAAACAGGCTTAAAATATTGTTTTATTATGGTGGCGCCTTCGTAAAAATGGTGAAACAAAAAAGTTTAACAAATGACAACACAACCAAGGTCGAATTTAACAATAGTGTACAAACCATTGACAAGTCAATTTGTGACGATGTGAATGACACTGTGATAGCTAATGGCATGCATTTGCGACATACAATGCTTACTCTAAATTCCTTCAGGTTCACTACGCAACTGCTGCGTTCATTGTTGATGGGGTTTATTTTGCTAACCAGTTTAAATACCAAACAATTGGGTAATTTCTCCACTACTATAAAATTTGAGGAATCATATCCAATTGCAAAAATTCAAAAGTGTACATACGTGTGTATGATTGTATGCATTCGGTTGGTTCCCCATAATTGCGATCATAATTTAAATGCATTTTGTTTGCATTGACACGAAATACTAATATACATACATATGGTACATACATACAAATGTACGTCTTCAGTTTCATTGCTAATATTATTATTTTTGTATTCTTTTGGGATATTTTTGTTTGCTAGTTTATGTTTGATTTGTTGTTACTTTTATGCAATATGATTTCGTTCATCACTTTGTTCACTAAATACCTACTGTGGTTACCAAATTGTGCAAGTAATTTATTTTTTATTTTCCTAGACCCGACCACACGCTGCTGTGGCTAAGGTACATATTATATTTTATTATTATAAATTATTCAATATAGTAAATGGTATTATGAATAAATACGAAAACATTATAGGCGGTACAATACGTGACAACATGACCATTTTTCCATTAATATTTGCCGTCATAATGGTTGCTTCAATAAATTTCCTATAATCTCTTTAATTATCAAACGTATACCGTTGAATATTTGAGTTGGACTCAAATTACTCTAAATAATAATAGGTGAACCAATTTTCAACCAAGGATTATATGATTACGGGTATATCTTGAGAATTTAGAAACAAAATTTTACATTTTATATATAATTTTCGTTCTCGTTTCCGTCAACGAAATTAGCGATTGTGCGATATACCTATAACATCGCCTCGCAACAACTGTTGTATCTAGAAATAAATGTCGCTAACATCTATGTACGTTTGTGGCCGCTATTGTAGCCCGATTACTGAGCCTATGATCCAAGTAATTAACTTTTATTTCCAAGAAATACTTTTAATAAATAAATTTTAGTCGTGAACAGCAGTGCAGAAATTGTCTGGATATTTTATGCATTGAGTATTTGGTCGCAGTTCTATTATACCATTCCCCATTTCTTTCAATTGTTCGGAATATATTGGTGCTGATTAATTAATTTGCAAATGCATTTATGGTAAATCAAACCGTCTCAATACTGTACAATAAGAACGATTGTTTAAACTTTTGTTAATCTTGAATTAAGAAAAGCGAAGAATGACCGATCTGTCGGAAATCACCAGACAGTAGTAATTTCAACATTGCCGTTTAAATCTTGCATTGTTTTGTGCAATGCTTTGAGAATATTGGTGAGCCATTATGCACTGTTCTCATATTATGATTGAACTTTTTCTCAACACTGGAGCTATTCCGGAAAATTTTTATGTTACACGAGTTTGAGATATTCACATTAAAACCTACAATTCTAACATAATACTATTATTTAACAGAAATTATATACTAACATATGTTAATAAATTTACTAATCCAACTTTAAGAGTAACTATTATATTATTAAACATATATGAAAATGTAACATTCTCAATTTCGAACTGTAATATTTTTTCGGCTTCTTGTGCTGTTCTGATTTCTCGTTCGTTCGTTTCTATAATTCGAGCACATTTTCATTGCAGTACCAGTACGGTTTAAATAATTAACATACTTTTATTCTATCATCAATAGTTTCCGCAGCGCATGCGCCGAAAGACGTTTTAGGACACTTTTTTTACACCTTGGATTACTTTACTTAATTTGTAGGATCCCTAATATTTTCTAACAATTCATATAGCTTATGTGAATGTAGCTTTCAAATGGTGAAGAGATTTTTCAAATCGGCACAGTAGTTTTTGAGTTTATTCATTACAAATATACACCAATCTTCCCTCTTTATAGTAAAATGAAGTAGTTTTCTACTCATTAAATCAGTTTGTGTATCTATTCAAGTTATAACGTATTTAGTCATTTATGTCCATGAGTATTTTTACGTACCTAATTCCGTTGTTGGGAAATTAGAAACTACCAAAATTCTAACACAACTTAAATCAACTGACAATTACTATGCCTAAACCCACCACTTCAATGTGAAAAGTTAACTATGCTTAATAAGAAAAAAAGTTGATTAAGCTAAGAGTCTTACAACAAAAATACATTATTAGCTTTACCAGTTTTACTTTGAAAATTTAGATTTCTATAAAAAAAAGTTTTTGCCGAAATTGCACTATTGCAAATTTTGTAAAAAAGCGCGTAGTTTTACAACTCTTTAAACACATGGAGTTTGGTATCACGCCATCTTTCCTATAAGTAAACACCAAATTAACTTCTGCCTGCCAGAAAGCGTGTAACCAGTAAAATTAGTCCACAACGTTTCTAGAAGTAGATAAGCATAATACTTCTAGTTTTTTTATACTCTCTCAACTTGTTGCTACAGAGTATAATAGTTTTGTTCACCTAACGGTTGTTTGTATCACCTAAAACTAATCGAGTTAGACACACATGTTTCTTGGTACCCTAAGACGGTTGGTATTGCAGATGGGCGTAATCGGACCACTGCCACGCCCACAAAATGCCATTAATCACAAACAAATAAATTGGCATAACCTAAGCTCCGCAATAATATACAAGACTGTTATTTGGTACACGGGAGGTACATCAAGGAGGGGCATCTGTAGTTAAATATTTTTTTTAAGTGGGCGTGGTCCCGCCGCTAAAAGGTTTAATGTGCATATCTCCTAAACTGCTAAAGCTATAATAACAAAATTCACTGGAAGCAAATGTTTTTAGCTCTCTACCTACAGTGTGAAAAGGGGTGAAATCGGGTGACACTCCCCCCACTTCCCATGTAACGGTACTGATAAAAAAATACTAAACCAAGCACTAAACAAGTCAGAGACATTAAATTTTATCTCTAGGATGGTATGAGATGACTTTATAGGAACCACGTTCAAAATTAGACAGTGGGCGTGGCACCGCCCACTTTTAGGTGAAAACCTATATCTTGGGATCCGCTTAACCGATTTAACCAAATTCGGTACATAACATTCTGTTCGTATTTCTATGTTATAGTGCGAAATCGAACTACAACCACGCCTATTTCTCATATAACATCATTTTAAATTCCGTTTTATTCTTTCACTTTCCAGTATGCAAATCAAGCAACAATGATTGTATCGGGATAAAACTTTGCGTGAATAATGCGTTTAAAGTATGCCACCTTGTGACCAACAATTCTTTAAACTGTTCAAGCACCTAGGTACTGAATATGCGGACCCCAGTGCCTATAGTTGACTTTTTACCGAAAATAACGGTCAATGTATATATAATATAATTGAAATTCATATAATAAAATTCTCGATAATGGTATGTTTTTGTGTCAAAAATGGTTTGAATCGGATCAATACTTCCTATAGCCCTCATATACCTAATATAAAGATTTTTGAACTTCCGGGTGACTTTATACCGCGTATATCGGCCAGTATGTGAGTTATCTCTATGAAAATGAGAGAGCGTGTTTTGCTCATAACAAGATATCTTTGTGTCTAAAATGGATCAAATCGGGTGAAAATCTTACCTAGCCCCCATGTAACAAATATCAGGATTTTCGAACATTCGTCTAACTTTACTCCATTTGATTGGTGATGGTATGTGAGGTACCTTAATGAAACAGTGGGAGCATTGTATTAGTCTGTGGCATGTTAGTAGTATGTGGTATTGGAAAAAATTAATAAAATCTGGTTAATACTACCCTCAAATTCCATATACTACTTATAATGCTTTTCGTTATTCTAACCAGTTTTATGCCGAATATGTCGGTCAGTGAGCACTAATATTTTTTTTTATATATATAATATATAAAATTGCTTCAAAATATGTTCTCGAGTATAGCTGAGCAATGTCAAAACTAATATATTTCTCTATCCCCAATATATATATGATTTCCGTCTTTCCACCTGACTTTACACCTTTGCGGCTAATCAACGTGATATTTTAACGAAATTAAGTGGAAAAGATTTCTTAAAAATTATGTGGTTTGACGCTGAATTAGAATGAAATTAGTATATACTAAGTCTAAACCTCACACCTTTATATAATGAATTCCGATTCTCTGGTTGACGTTTGCCACTTAAGCTTATAATATAAAATTTAGCCACTTTGAGGAGGAGGTGGAGTTAATATCACATTCATACTTATGTATATCTCACTTCAAGCAATAAAACTGAGACTAAGTTTATGGCCTTTAATATAAGTCAAGAAGATACCAAATTTGATTGTAATTTAATCACGATATCATTTAATAATGGATGTTTAATTCAATATTTTTTAATATACGGTTTGGAGGAATTTGGTTTGATTTTCCCAGCTCACATGTACTACTTATGGTATAATTTTTTCGTCAATTTGATAATTTAATGAAATTAAATGGACAGTTTTTCTTAAAAATAATGTATATCGCTGCATATGAATGAAATTAGTCTAGACTTTGTTTAATCCTTATAACCCTAATATACTGATTTCCGCTCCTCTGGTACAACAGCAACCTCATATACCCCACATATTAAATCTAACCCCTTTGGTTCAGCTTATATCACATATACCATGTTTGAGTTAAATAGCTTCTTTTTATAAAAGTTACCATTTCGGAGAAAAAAATAGTATTGACACTAAATAAACAAATGATCAATAAGATACCAAACAATAATCGAGTAATGAATGTTGAATTCTTTCGCAACATTTTTATACTTTCGCAACATGTTGCAACAGAGTATAGTTTTGTTCACTAAAGAGTTGTTTGCATCACCTAAAGTGATAGATATAGATTTCTATATAGATATATTTCTTCTAATATTTGGTGATAATCAGTGGTTAGGTATATTTTCTCAGCCATCATGTTGAACTTATTATAAAATATACCAGACAACAATGCTAAAAAAGTTTCTTACAGTGCTGGACTTTGTATAGAGCAAAAAAATCTTTCTAGAAAAAATTCATGAAATAAATACTAGTAATATAGTATCAAAAGGGCTAAAGACCCTTTTTATGTGGTTATAGATAAACTGCGACCCCATCGGTTTACATGCTACTGTCTATGATTTCAGTTTTGCGACACATTTTAATATGAAGGTCATGAGGTGAACTGTAAACTCAAGAAAATTACATTTTTACCTAGCGCCGTTGGCAGCTTATGAAAGGTTTAGATATTAAGACAGAAAGAAGAAAATCTACATACATACATAATTATATGTAAGTTATTGTTAATTTAGCCTTCATGGGTAGACCCTTCAAAATAGGTACCATAGATCCCCCTGTTCTAGAAAGCGTTTAACAAAAGTAATTTACGGAGGGGTTTTCCGAGAACTTAATTTCAATATAATGAAATAAACTACTAATTTCTAAAATATAAATATAACTAAATATTATGTTTTATTATGTTAGTGAATACCTAAGTAATATATAGGTATACAAAAGTACGTAAGCTGCACCAACATGTTGCAAGAGTATAATAAATATCAGTACACTGTGTTTGTAGTTTCAGTTTCACTAGATGGCTTTACCAGCAAAGTGCTTTATTCAAACTAATTTTAGTGTATTAGTTATATAGTGTTTAAAGTATTATTATATACAGTGACGAGCAAAACCGTATTATACACAGTGGCGAGGAAACACATATACATATATGCACCAATATACCATAGTACCTATACACGGAACAGGAAAGGAGTCATAGCAAGGACTTACAAGGAATTACAGTGAAAGAGAGCAGCACCTAGGATCCAACTTTTAACACCCGGACGGACTGAATTATAGAAGTATTATCTATAAGTATTTTATATGTTAATCCATTTATTATTAATTAATTATGCCTAGATTAAGTAGAAAATCTATATTACTAAGTCGTCTTCAGAATAGAAGACGTATGAGAGTTCTTGGTGCAAACTTTTTATATGGAGATAGTGAGCAGTCACAAAATACTGTAAGTCACGCTAATCGTAGATTAGATTCCGATGTACATCTGTCCGAACAAATTATCAATACAAATCAACATAGAACCCGGCGGGAAAATCTCGAGGTACGGTCTTTTGAACAAAATTTAAATACTGTCCAACATAGAACAAAGCGGCAAGATCCGCAAATTCGCTCTGAAGAGAAAATAAGAGATACTCGAGGTCATAGGTATCGGCGTGAAGACCCCGAGGTTCGACCTGTTGAGCAAGTTCCAAATACTGTTCAACATAGAACAAAGCGGCAAGATCCGCAAATTCGCTCTGAAGAGCAAATAAGATATACTCGAGGTCATAGGGTTTGGCGTGAAGACCCCGAGGTTCGATCTGTTGAGCAAGTTGTAAATACTGTTCAATATAGAACAAGGCGGCATGATCCCCAAATTCGCTCTGAAGAGCAAATAAGAAATACTCGTGGTCATAGGTCTCGGCGTGAAGACCCCGAGGTTCGATCTGTTGAGCAAATTGCAAATACTGTTCAACATAGAACAAGGCGGCAAGATCCCCAAATTCGCTCTGAAGAGCAAATAAGAAATACTCGAAGTCATAGGTCTCGGCGTGAAGACCCCGAGGTTCGATCTGTTGAACAAGTTGCAAATACTGTTCAACATAGAACAAGGCGGCAAGATCCCCAAATTCGCTCTGAAGAGCAAATAAGAAATACTCGAAGTCATAGGTCTCGGCGTGAAGACCCCGAGGTTCGATCTGTTGAGCAAATTGCAAATACTGTTCAACATAGGACAAGGCGGCAAGATCCCCAAATTCGAACTGAAGAGCAAATAAGAGATACTCGAGGTCATAGATCTCGGCGTGAAGACCCCGAGTTTCGATTTGTTGAGCAAGTTGCAAATACTGTTCAAGATAGAACAAGGCGGCAAGATCCACAAATTCGCTCTGAAGAGCAAATAAGAAATACTCGAGGTCATAGATCTCGTCGAGAAAATCCTGAGGTACGTTATGGTGAACAAAGTAGGAACACAGAGAACTTCGCGCAAGAAATCCTGAGTATTGGAATTTAGAGCGCATTCGTGATCAAATGCAAAGGGAACATGCAAGAAGAAATCCTGAAATAAGGAGAGAGGAGCGTGATAGAGAAACACAACGTCGACAGCTTAGTAGGAGGGGTATGAGGGAAGAAATTTTGAATCAGAGACGTCTTAGACAAGGTCAAGTTCGGCTTCGTAGAGATAACCCACTCAATAGACAAATTGAAAACCAAAAGCAGTCCCAACGAATCCGATTAACGAGAGAAAATAATGTTATAGAAACTGATAATAGTGGCAATTTAACAGATTTCATAAACATTTATTTTCAAAATATAAATAAGGGCCCTACTAAAATATGTTTTTGCTGCAGCGGCTTATGGTTTTCACACCAAGTTCGCAAATTAAATTTCGAAACTATTATGCAAGGTCACCCGAATGCTGCATCCGCCTTCTTTTTAATGCAAAAATTTCCTTCAGAAGATGGAAATTACAATTTTTGTGCTACTTGCAAAAATGCGATTGTTAAAAACAACGTTCCAAAAATATGTTTAGCTAACGGTCTAGACTTTCCTGAAATACCGGGTTGTTTGAAAGGTTTAACCCCAATTGAAGAACGTCTCATAATGCCTAGATTGCCTTTTATGACAATCCGTCCGTTAGGATATCAAGGTCAGAGTTTGCTTAAAGGTGCTGTTGTTAATATACCAATTTCTGTAAACAATATTGTGACATCTCTACCAAGGTCCTTTGATGAGGCTCATGTTATACAAATTCACTTAAGAAGGTGTTTGGAATACAGTCATGATTACATGATCGATACCATACGCCCCGCAAAGATATTGGAAGCTTTGCAGTTCTTAGTGAATACCCCTCTGTATCGTGAGCACAATATACATATTAATGAAAACTGGATTTCAGAATTTAATAACCAAGAAGAAGTTCCGTTTGTTGCATCTGCAGAGGATTCCCGATTGGTTCAATCTTTTCATGCGGCACAAACTTCTCATGATAACCCCTCAGGTAATAATATTCCCACGGGTCTTTTACCTTCAGAGCTAAGTCCACGCGGTCAAGAAACTCTTTTGGACAATATTCCTGTAGAAAACTTAGACTATAACCGTTTAGTTATAGCGCTAGGTGAAGGACAAAGACCAATTGACATAATTCAAGATAATAATTCAGAAGAGTTGTCATTTGGAACAATATACGTTGGCCAGAAGCGTACATGCTCTGAAACGTATAGCAAGATAATACGTTCTGAAATTCGCCGTTTTGACAGAAGAGCGTGTTCCATTCCAAAGTTGCTACAAATTAAGAATAGTACATCCATTTGTCTTAGAAAGTTTTCAGGTCGCAACCGAGTTACGGCCCAAAATCTATTAAACGAAAACTTTGTTCAAAACTTGATTCAACACGATGATGGTTAAAAGGTTTTGAAAGGCGTTAGATCCTCACCTGCACACTGGGAAGCTGAGAAGAAAAAGGCAATCGCTATGATTCGCCAATTTGGGCTTCCAACCTTCTTTATCACTTTATCGGCTGCAGAATCTCAGTGGGTTGAGCTTTTGGTCATCCTCTCTAAAACTGTTGATTCTGAAGATATTTCGGAAGAGGAAGCCAACAGTTTAACAACCCAAGATAGATATCGCTTAATTCGGTCAGACGCGGTTACTTGTGCTAGATATTTTGACTACCGCTATCGACAAATTCTTAAGGTTTTTAAAGATAACGCCGGCATTTTTGGAGAGCATTTTGTAACAAATTTCTACTGGAGAGTGGAGTTTCAACAGAGAGGTTCCCCGCATGTACATGGCATGTATTGGCTTAATAATGCTTCCAGGATCAACCCTCAAGATCCTCAGACATTCCCTGATGTCATTAGTTTTATTGACAATTATATTTCTACCGATATTTCGATCAGCCACTTAGAAAATTATTTGGGTTAAAGCATAACCACAGTCGGTCTTGTACTACGGAAATAAGAGGACAACAGTTTTGTCGTTTTGGTATACCATATCCACCAATGCCTTCAACGCAAATACTGTTACCTCTTACAGAAACAAGTCAAAATTCAGAAAGACACAAGGAAAACTTTTTCAAAATTCAAAACGATTTAAATTCAAATATGACTACAGAAGACATTTCTAATTTAAACGATTTTGAACACTTCCTGTCTGATAGTAGAATAAATATGTCTTTTGATGACTATTTGTTAGCCCTTAGGTCAAGTTTAACAAAACCCAAAATTTTTCTAAAAAGAAAATTACAGGATCCATAGAGCAAATATGGATCTTCAATATATACTGGATGCATATGCTTGCTGTTCATATATAATTAATTATATTAACAAGTCTAACAAGGGAATTTCTAGGCTCTTAAATGAAGCTATATCAGAGGTAAATGCTGGAAATTATACTATTAAGCAAAAACTTAAACATATAGGTCATACATTGATATCAGGCACAGAAATATCTGCGCAAGAAGCAGTATATTGCTGCATTGGGCTCCATCTTTCGGAAGCAAGTAATAATATTTATAAATACCTCTCGACCTGAGGAACGTGTTCGAATGGTAAAACCTAGAGCGGAACTTCAGAACCTTCCTTTAGGTTAGACTGAAATATTCGTAGCCGGTATTTTAGACCCTTATGTTCACAGATCCGATCAGTTAGAAACTTTTTGTATAAATATTTTAAATCTAGTAGAAGAGCACAAGATAGTGATCATGAAGAAGAAGAGAGGGAAGACGATAATTTACCAGAAAGCGGGGTTGGCATGCCTCTTAAAGACGGTAGCGGTTTTGTAAAAAACGTACCAAACCTTGTATTATTCGGTATAGAATGGGTTTAACCCAGATTTGGCCAGAGTTGAGTATTTCCGCGAAATGTTAATGCTTTACTATCCATGGCGGAATGAACAGCAAGATCTCATTGAAAACGATAATGAGACAGACTTGCATAACACATCGTATTAGAATGGAGGAAAATCAAAAAAAATATGATGTTTTTGAGCAAAGAGAACTTGAAAATGTTCTATAAAGTCTTAATAATGAAAGAGATTTGGAGAAGGGTGCTCAAAATGAACTAACTATCGTGGAAAATGAGTTGAGAGTGTTGGCACTTCCAGAAATAAACCCAAATATAAATTTGCTGGACTTGCATGGCGAAGATTCAACA
Organism: Bactrocera oleae; assembly: GCF_042242935.1. Lineage (NCBI taxonomy): Eukaryota > Metazoa > Arthropoda > Insecta > Diptera > Tephritidae > Bactrocera > Bactrocera oleae. Next base: position 32,917,917 of record NC_091537.1, read on the forward strand.
GATAATGGCACTGAATCTGATTGCAATATTAGACTTATTAAACTACCCCCTTTAATTCTAGTTGAGGAATTATTTTCTTTAGTTCAAAGTCTAAATACTAAGCAAAGAACCTATTTGACACATTTGATGCATCACCTAAAAACAAATCTCCCATTTTATGGGTTCATTGGCGGCGGTGCAGGTGTAGGAAAAAATCGTTTGATATCTGCAATATATCAAGCTCTTAACCATCGTTACAATTCTACACCTGGATCCAATCCAAGTTCCTTAAAAGTTCTTCTTTGCGCACCTACGGTTAAAGCAGCATTCGGAATAGGTGGAATGACCCTTCATTCAATATTCTCTTTACCTGTTAATCAGTTGAATAGAGAGTTGAGGCCACTTAGCAAAGACACAGTTAATTTATTGTATTCCAGACTTATCGATTTAAAATTAATCATAATTGATGAAATATCGATGGTAGGTGCTCGTATGTTTAGCTCTGTTGATGCGAGATTAAAACAAATTTTCAAAACAGACAGCCCCTTCGGTGGTATACCTATCATAGTGTTTGGTGATTTGAAGCAACTCTCACCTGTTGGAGATAGGTGGATATTCTCTCCTAATCCCAATGATGCATACAGCACTTTAGTTGGTTCCCCTTTGTGGGAGTTATTTAAATACTTTGAATTAACAGAGATAATGAGACAACGGGAGGATCAGGTCTTTGCAATTGCATTAAATCATATGGCATCTGGTACTATGACAAATGAGGACATATCACTCATTGAAACTCGAGTAGTTAATTTGGAAGAAGTTCCCGATGATGCCATACATTTATTTTAGTCCAATGAAGTGATAAATAATTTCAATGCCCTTAAGCTCAGTCGAATCCCAACAGAAGCTTTCCTTTCAACTGCAAAAGACTCAGTTAAAGGAATTGGTATAAATGAAAATGATAATATTTTGGAAAGAGTTAAACTTTTCAAAACTTCTGAAACGCAGGGACTGCCCTATGAATGTACACTAGAAACCTCCGCCAAATATAATATATGATTACAGTGAATATAAACACGTGTGATGGCTTGGTTAATGGGGCAGCTGTACAACTTATGCAAATTGATTTCCATTGTTCTTTTCCAACAATTCTGTGGATTAAATTTTTGGAACCTTCTGTTGGTTTGATAGCACGATCAAATAAGCCTCATCCTCTAGAAAGTTCTTAGACACCAATTGAAAAAGTTCTAAAATTTTTTCAGTATAAAAGAAGTGAACAAATTTCAATTGAAAGAAATCAGTTTTCAGTTGTTCCGGCTGAGGGAATAACTATTCATAAAAGTTAGGGTGCCACATATAATAAAGTTGTAGTTCATACTCGACCCAGAATGCCTAGAGCTTCAATATATTATATGTCGCTTGTAGTCAAGCTACTTCTGCAGAAGGTCCATTCATCGTAGGAAATTTTATTCCTCCTAACAAATTTTCTGAATCGGATTCTGTATTTAGGGAACTGAGGGAATTGAACACAAATAAAGAACAAGTTTCAATTTTATGATGTCCCGAACATCAGGACATCAAATTTTATTCCATAATGTTCAGAGTCTTCACGCTCACATTAATGATATAAAAAGCGACTGTTTGATTCTATCTTCAGATATTTTATGTTTTATAGAAACTTGGAGTTATCCGTGCGAAAGTTTTGATATACCAGGTTTTACTCCAATTAACGACCTGAGAATAGAGGACACGGAAACAAGCAAGAGAAATAAACGGGGCATTATAATATATGCAAAGCATAGTATTGCTTGCTCTATAGAATCAAAGGCTGTAAAGAAAATTTATTCAGGCCGCAAAGTTTTGGAAGCGGTTTTGTTTAAATGTTTCAATATTAATATTCTGGTTCTATACAGAAATTCAGCTTTCTCTGTCAGACATTTAATTGTAAAACTTCAGGAAGTCCTTACTTCTGAATTAGGCAATCAAAATGTGCTATTGTAATTGTTGGAGATTTTAACATTTGTTAATTGTCTACAGGGACTGCAATAAGAAAGCTGCTCCAAGAAAAAAACTTTAGTTCCCTGCTTGGTGCAGAATATTCAACTGCACCTGCCGGTACACAAATTGATTGGGCATTTTCAAACCCGTGTTAATGCAATTACTTTTGACACAGTAAACAGCTATCATGACAGTATTTGTGTCTCTATTTCGAACTAAAATTTTCAGACTTATTGCAATAGTTCTTCATTTTTTTCCAAATATAATCGAATTAGAATGGTATAGGAATTTTGATAGAAGTTTTTAAGACAATTTTAAGAAAATTATGTAAATAATCTAATTAAGAAAATTTAAATTATATGTACAATTTGTTATTATAGAAGACATTATTGTAAAGATATATGATAGAAATTAAATAGTATAAGGAGAAAAGAAATATAATTTGGATATATGTATAAGAATCTCTATAAAAATTTATGTTTAATATTGCGAATATTATATACAAATTAATATAATAATATAATTTTTAAAGTTTTTAATATTTATCATTTTTAAGCTAAACATGTATATCGATATAATAAATAAAAAATGTTTTTCATTGTCCAAAAACGATTTCTTTTCATACTTCTCAATACAGTTGTAATGCATTCTATATAAAATCAATTATAAGCATATACAAAAAACACAAGAACGATTTCTCATAATTTAAGTAAATTTAGTGTACAAATTGCTCTAATTATTTTCACTGTGAGTGAAAAGTAAATAACTAAGTCAACAGTTCCTACTTCTAATAACATATAAAGAAATCTCAAACGAGTATACCATTTAACTTTACGAGAGTATAAAATGTTCGGTTTCATACGAACTTAGCCCTTCCTTGCTTGTTTTAATATATTTTTATCTAATGAAAGACTTTTTTCGCTGTCCTCCGGCAATCAAGTCATGTGCACGTAGCATCCATATCACAGTTTCACAGCATTGTATAATTCCTCTAAGGTTGTTTTAAGGTCCGATAGTTTGAAAATTTCTTTTATTTTTTACAAAATAAATCCGTTGTCATTCTTATTGCACTTCAATCTTTATAATATGTTCGTTTTTCTCGATCTAAATGTTAATACCGCTAATTGTGCGACCGGCGGTTGCCACAACGAATACAAACTTTATTAAACCATTAAAATAATTCCCCTTTACAGCTTAGAAATCCATTACATTTTAGTTGAAGTTTTGAAATTCGGTATTATGAATACCTACTCAATCTGTCCAGAAAAGTATATCTTCAACTTCACGTTTTAGTGGTGTTACCGTTTACAAAATTGCCTGTGCGGTTATCTATAATATCAACATTCGACAACTTATACTTACCATATAAATTGTACTGTGGCGTACACGGATGCCAGAACACAATCGAATCAACGATAAATTGCCAGAATTAACCATACGCGAAGTTCGTAGTTGCCAGAATGATCGAGTGGCGATGTTTTAGCAACGAGACTACTATATAAGCACTGCCGGATTGTGCAGCAGACCCAGTTCTAATGCTTCAAACAGTCACCGACATTCCTCCCTCCCGTACTTAAGTAAGCCCGTCTATAAATATTCGACTGTGATTTTGAATTATTTTAAGACTATTTTAAATATGTTCAAGTTTATTTTTAATTACTACAAAATATCGAGACTGGCCACCCTGCATTGCAAGAGGTCGCTCTCTCAATCTCAGCTCACTCGTTTCTACACCAAAAATCCAATTTTCGCGAATATCCTGCCCTGCGGTCTGTGGAAGCGGACGATAGAAGCGGTGGTGAGTGTTCATTTATATTGCGCTCTCATAAGATAGGTCGTATCAGCTGATTCGGTCCACGGTTTTGCGTCGGTGACTGTTTGAAGCATAATTATAGTGCTGCTTAGTAAAGAGCTTTAAGCAGTAAATTGCAAACTCGAATAACGAGTAATATAATAGGTTAGATATAAAGATACGTGTATATCTATTAAATTGGGACTTTTATTTAACAATCCAGTGATCGAACTCCAGACTGAGTTACAAGGTAGACGATTTATCGAGAAGACCGTTACAGTATTGTACAAACTGTATTTCGTACAAATTTACAGAAGAAAAGGTTATAAAATATTAAAAAAATCTATTCGACTCATGGGAAAAATCACGAAAATGGACATTTGGAAGGAGTAAAACTAAAATTAAGAGATTGTGGGAAATGTTTCGAACATAAAGAGTCGATAAAATCTTCTATTTCTGGGAAATCACATTATAAAAAATATTTAAATTTTGAAGCGTTATCTCTTGCTCCTCGTTAGTCATTTGGATTATCAAATTATCAATTATGTATGTCATAGGATGAGTCTACAACACACATTATTAAAAGTTCAGTTGTTACTACAACTTTTGCTTACTTGATGTTTGAAAGTAAACACGAAGTCTTTTTCGTATAATCCGAATGTTACATTGCTTTAAAGTGGCAATATCTTCTTTTTGAACTTGAACGCCATCTTGATATCAATTTTTTTATTGAAGCTTATAGTGCAGAACAAGTAAAGTTGAAAAACAAAATTTAGATTTTGAATATACTCTATAGTTGCTTTCGTACAACGAAATCGCCTTTCTCAACTCATCTCTTTCTTCCCATTCCATCTGTTTCCATGACGATGGCATCTTGAAACTACTATTGATTATGAAATTGCTTGCGGCCTACGTCACGGATGTCAATTTAAATCAATTTTGACAAGTAGTTTGTATAGTCAACTTGAAAGCAAATTCTTAATCGTGTAACTGCAGCGTAGATCAAAACTAATCAATCTTAATACTTATGTACTCTTTCGCATAAAGTAACTTAATTGTATTGTTTTAATTTGAAATACTCTGTCAAACTGCAAATGAAATTATTTGTAATTGATAAAGCTAAACCAGATTTTAGTTATTCTGAATTAGAATTATTTTAACTTTAATTAGATCGAATCAAGTAATATTGCATACATTTCAGTCAATTGTTTTGTCAAATTAAACAGAAAATAAATGAAATGTTCCTGAAAAATGCCATCCTTAAATACACCAGCAAAAATGCAGTGAAAATGATTTTAGCATTGGCGCAATGTAAAAAGGTTCAATAATAGCATTTTGTTCAAAAAGGAAATTCCCGGAACTAAATATTGCATCGACTTATTTTAACATTTCACACAATTCCTTAGTTTGTTTTACTGTTTCTAACTTTTTAGTTTCGGAGTTTTTATCCCCGTTTACAACAAGTTTTTCAATTTATTTTTTTGTTGTAACCTTGTTTTTTTTATGTATTTGTACAAAATAATTTATTATAAATATGTAGATTAAAATTATTAAAAATATTTTATTTTTTTAAATTTTTTATTAATATTTTTTTCGAAATAAACTGTTCGCATGTTCAAATCAAAAATTATGGAATTAGAGATTACACGTCTTTACCGTTACCTTTTGAAGTTTTGGCCGTGACCGATATGACTTCATAGTTTTTGAAGAAAATGCGAGCAAAACAATGAAACCAGAAAAACTGGTCGAAACGTACGAGTTTTTTTATTATAATTACAAGTGACAAATAAATTGAAGACATTTGCAGTGTTGTAAACTGCGCAATATGCATTATGCAACCAATTCGAAAAGGTAAATCCGCCATATTTATCAAAATAAAAAGTTCGAAAATGCAACTGTGTCACAGCTTCTGAACAAAAACGTGCAGAAAGCAAGAAAAAAGCGGTTACTGAAAAAATTACGTAAGTAAAATTCAATTTGGAAGAGCTGCTATGTCATTTTAGGTAATTATTTTTTTATACTGTCACGAAACTATTTTTTATGTAAATTGTACTTTTTTAAAATTTCTCAGAATAGACGACGAAGAAGTTGTGTCAAACACGCTTGCTTGTCCGAGTCCGCCTAGACATAGAAGTTGAATTTAGTGCTGACCGAAAAAAAGTCATTTCAATGGGGTCAGGTACATACATACATACTATAAGAAATAAAAAATGTTCAACTCGAGTTCATCCAAACAAGGGAAAATATTTCCGTGAAGTTTTTAGATTTTCTGACTATTTATAAGAAAATAAAACAGAAATAATTTGACTCCGAGCAACACAACTGCTTGGTCACTCTATGTCCAATTCGACGAGATATACGATTTATAAGAAGCAGGCATGTCATGAGGAAGTTATGGAACTTAAACACCAAAAAATCGAAATTGAGCAGCAACGAATTCAAATGACAATCGATTTAAAATTAGTTTTACAAACTAAAAATAACTAAACTTTTCACCCAATTTTAAGATTTGCAAAAAATGCACATGTACAAAAACAATACAAACTTTGAAATATTGATCTCCAAGCTTAATAATTGTACTTATGAATTGTTTTTTTTATATATACAAGGTGGGTTCCAAAGTAAAGAGGACTTTAAAAAAAAAAGACAGAACAAATGATTTTATCGGCAAAATCAATTAATTTTATTCAAAATAATCTCTTTCTGCTTTAATACAGCTTTTTGCATGGTCCAAAAGCATGTCGAACGAGTGTTTTAGCTCGTTGCCCGGTATGGCCGCCAGTATGTCGGTGCAAGCCTCCACGTCTGCATAACGCTTTCCTTTCATCGGCAAATGCATTTTTCCGAAAAGGTAGAAGTGGCACGGTGCCGTATCAGGTGAATACGGGGAGTGGTTGATTGTTAAAATGTGATTTTTGGTCAAATAATCGGCCACAAGCGTCGATCGATGAGACGGCGCATTATCGTGCAACAAACGCCAACTTCCATCTTCGCGATATTCGGGCCGAACACGTCGAATACGGCACACCAAACGCTTCAAAACTCAAAGGTAGAATACCGCATTAAAGTTTTGGCCGGCTGGGTCAAATTCTTTGTGGACAATACACTTGGAATCAAAACAAAAAAAAAATCAGCATTGTCTTCACTTTTGACTTCTCCAGGCGCGATTTTTTGGGTTCATGTTCATCGTCATTTATGTCCTCACGACCACTTTGAAAACGTTGAAACCACTCGTGCACTCTGCTACTGGATACTTGTTTCATCAATTGAAACGTTTCGGTAAAAGTTGTACCAATTTTAAAACAAAATTTAATGTTGGCTCTTTGTTCGAAGCTCATTTTCGCACCGATGACAAAAACATACTGACACTTAAAACGCAATAACTTCACTTTCAATAAATGATATGTCATGGAATTTTTGCTGGAAGGCGATAAAGGATAGCAGACTCCAACGCACTAGTCGACATATAGATGGCGCCACTAGAGTTTACTTTGTTACTTTTTTACTGTTTACTTAGAACGCACCTTATAGTATATAAAAGAGACGTCATCCGGGTAATTTTGTACGATTTTGAAGTAGTTCGCTACTTTTGGAAACAACAACAGCCATCAATAACTTTCTCACTTTTAAACGTTTAATCCTCTTTTCGTGACTCCGTGCCATGAAGCGTTCGCTTTGGTTTTCCAGCTTTTCAACAATTCCACTGATTGCACGTTCGTTAATGAAAAATTTTCAAAGCGCAACATTTAATTAGTTTTATTTAAGAGCATCACCCAATTTAACATTAGCAGTGACCACTGCACATAATTGCCAGAATTGTCTGTATTACTGAAAATTTGGTTGATAAAGCTTGAGTGGTTTGGGAGATACACGCAATAAAATATTTAGGGGGCGGGACCACGCCCACTTTTTCAAATATTTTCAAACCAGATGCCCATCCTTAATACGAATCGTTGCGCCCAAATACAGTTTTGTATCTTAATTTTCGTCTTAGTTATGGCACTTCATAGGTTTTCGATTAATGAGGTTTTCTCTTCTTATTGTGTCAAAGAATATGTCTCGTCATCCTGATCATTTGCATATACATAACTCTATATCTATCTCGATTAGTTTTAGGATTTACCAAAAACTATTACTCTGTAGCAGCATGTTGTAGTTTAAAAACACTAAAAAAACACGCTTTAAAGCACTTCAAATTAAAAATGAAAAATAATATCTGACATAAACTGACAGTAATGTTGATCGCAAAAAAAAACAAGAAAAAACGTTAACTTCGGTTGCGCCGAAGCTATAATACCCTTCACAAAAACAAAGGCCCCTTACAAGAACTTGATTCCGAACGTTCAATTTGTATGACAGCTATATGATATAGTGATCTGATCTGACCAATTTCTGTGGAGAATAATTTGTTGCCTTAAGCAATAACTCGTGCCTAATTTCGTGAAGATATCTCGTCAAATAAAAAAATGTTCCATGCAAGCACTTTACTCCGATCGTTCAGTTAATATGGCAGCTATATGCTATAGTCATCCGATCCATACAATTTCTTCGGAGATTAGATTAATGCTTTAAATAATAATACATGCCAAATTTCACACAAGCACAAAGCACCCCACGTTTTTTTCACAATAATACAAGTATTCTCCGGTCAATATTTTATACTGATTGAATCCCGAATTTCAAAACTTCGACTAAAATGCAATTGAGTTGTAAACACTAATAGGGACATTAAACTAGAAATATGGAAATTGAATGCAACTAAATCTGATCATATTTTTCCAAAATTGTTGATTAAAATAATAATAAAATCATTATTATTAATTATGTGTACAAATATTTGTATATAATAAAAGAAATTACTGCTGTATGCATCGCAATCACAATCCCTCTCTTCATTCACTTCATTGGCAATTATGTTGTCAATAGATAAAAGTTTTTTTTTTAATTACTCAAGTATTTTCTCGTAATATTGTTCTATTCATCTAACTAAATTTTTTTCACCAAAAACTAATGAGTTAAGTTTGTTTTACGTTTTTGTTTACAATTTGTATGAAATACCTCCTATGCTTCTGTTCAGCATTATCTAGAGCTCGACGCAAAAATCTAGGAGCTTCGCAGTTCAAGAGACTAGATGAAGTATTAGAATTAGGTATAAAGTCGCTCTTAAGGTTCGCAAAAAGCGTTGACGTCCCATCGTACAGGATTATATAGCATCATAGCCACCCTATTTTTCGCAGAAATCAATTAATGCAGGAAATGTCTAATGTTAATAAGATCCATTCAAGCCATCTATCGGTTAAATCAACGGTTAATTGCCTTCAGCCTTACCAGAGGGTTCTGTCAAAGTTTCTAATAGTTTCTTTTTCATTCATTTAATTCAATTCAATGGTCAAGTTCAAGTGTATAAAGAATCAGTTAGTCTAAATCATTTTGAAAATTTTGCCAAATTTCCCCATTCGTTTAATAAGAACACACTGTTTTTGTGACAATTATAACATTCATTTTCGTGCCTCAATCACATTTTTCAGCTCTAGTAATAGCTCATAAGAAGAATACACACACAAGAATATACACATTTTTTAACATATTAATTTATTCGGAAATTATACATCAATAAGTACGTAAAATTAATTAAATGAAAAGAAAATACTTTGCGTGCTAAAATAATTTAAAGATTTCTTATTACAATAATTGAGAATGTAGGCAACGTGCTAGGCTACTAAGACGCTACAAGTCGGTCCACATATGTACGATCACAATAATATCTTCATATATATATAAATACAATTACATCGAGATCTTTTAATCAACTACAAAACTATTATTTTTACTTAATTCTTTGACCTTAATTTTTGTTTGCAATATTTCTGCAAAATAAGAAAAATACAAAACGAGCCAAGAACTTTCGTTATTTAGAGTATAACTTCTTTATTGAATGGAATAAATAATAACTTAAACAAATGAATAATTACGAATTAGTAACATATTTTATAACATACTTATTATGTATGCAGCGGTTCTTTTAAATTCGTTTATTCATATATATGTTGTCAAAATTTTTTAATTTATTTAATATTGACTGAAGTTGAAAAAAAGCAAAAAAATTGGATTTTGAATATACTCTAAAGTTGTTTTCGTACAACGAGTTTGCCTTTCTCAACTCATCTCTATCTTCCCATTCCTGTTGCCGACTATAGATGTGGACAGAGCTGCTCCAAACCAAACATTTTTTTTGTACAAGTAAGCCAGTGTTATATTTATAACAGATGATATAACTTTCACCATAGATAACAAAAACTTTTATTATTACTCGAAATATAACTTCAAGTAAAGTTTATGGGCAAAACTTAAAACTGATGAGAAAATAGAGATTAAAATTAATGTGACATATTCATTTCAAACGTATAAATTCTAATTTTTTTACAGAAAACATATAGCTGAACTGCTTTAATGTCCCTAGTCGTCAGCTGATGCAGGGTTGCATTTTCAGATTCCTAATTTTAAATAAATATTTTAAAAATTTTTAAATTTGAAATGATTTATTTATTACATATATTTTAATTTATATAATAATTGATTTCCTTTAAATTCTAAACAAAATGTGTAATGTACAACTTACATAATGAGTTTATTTAATTTAAGTTTTCATATAATTTTATTGCACTTTTTACACTTCCAATGCTCTATCAGAGAATGTAGATTATAGAGAAGGTTCACAGTGTGGCCATTATCAAAATATTTCACTTTTCGCAGGGGAACTGAAAACGATGAGCGTGTTTCACCACAGAAAATTATTGGCTTGTTTCGCCACAATTAACATCAGGGGACCGAAAAATAGCAGAATTGAGCATTTTCAGTGTTAATTGAAAAAAATTATGCTAATTCCAATGTTAAGAAATGTACGCTTGCAGGTACATGTCCATTGTCCATAAGTGTATGTATGTAATTAATAGACAATTGTTATCAAAGGACATAAGTATATACATGTGTACATGTGTTTAAATTGACCTATTTCATGAATCATGATCAATTCCATAAAATCTTTCGAAATGTACATACATATGTACATATAATAAAGTAAGGATTGCATTATTACTTTAATATTTAATTATTATAAATAGGTTTTATAAATAATATATTTATTTGCTTTAGTCATTTAAAGTTTTGATAACTTTTGAAAAGACCATGCAGTCGCACATATCCTCATACATATATAATTATGTGTGCATGTAAAGAAATAAGTTTGAAAGAATCATACGCATAATGTTTGTTAATTTGTTTACATACAATTTTGTAGAAATGAAAATGCGACAGTTCGGAGTAATTTTAATGTTAATATTAATGTTAGTGTAAATGTTAATGTTAATTCTCTCATTATTCTCTCTAAATTGCCAAAGTAGACTTGACGGACACAGCAGTACAACGAGCGAATATTTTATTATTGTCGGAAACATGGATAAACAATGAAGAAGTTGTGGATGTGCCGAACTTCGATTGTGTCATCCATTTCAAACGTCCCAATGTAAGACCTGGTGGGGTAGCTGTCTACCATAACTCTACTAGCAGAATAAATATTGTCCCTCCACATATGGATATGAATTTACAATAAAAAAGAACTGGTTGGCTGTGAATGCTGCTGCAGTTGGCGATATTTGTGCGACCGAATGTGCCATAGAAAGCGGACAGAGTGTGGCAATGATTGTTCTCTACATCACTCCGAATCAGAGAATTAACGATATAATAAAACTCATACGTAGAGCATTATTGGCATATACTCGCTCTAGTCCAGCAGAATTAGGAAAAGATCATTTACAATTTTACAATTTACAATCACGAGATTTCATTTCATATTTTTCATACCACAAACGAAATGGAATCTTTTCTTGAACATGAAAGTATGAAAATGATGAATAGATTTTTTATAAATGGAGGAAAACATCAACTATCTTTTTCCATTAACCTAACACCCTTAAAAATTTCAGAATAGTGAATAGTGGCTTCTGTTATCGGGGAAATACTTCTATCTTATAACACTTGCTGGCTAGGGTGAGTATTTTCATTTCAAGTGCCCATCGAGATCCATGAAGTTTCACTTCTATCGCCAAGCTTTCTAGGCTGTTTGGTTTTTTTAAATACTGCTTATGTTAGATATTATGATATGCTTTCATATAAGTATATATATTATATTTACACTATATACATAAGTATATAACATACTATCATATCCTAAAAATCTTAACATATTAAAATAGTAATATATGTAAATCACACCTTTCATCATTTGAAGCTTACATTCACATCTATCAAGTAATGCATACAAATGTATGTATGTAAGTAGAGTTCATACGGTGTTTCGACATACACTTGAGGATTAGCTTCATTCCAAATGCGGCAGTTTTGTTTGTTGATGTAGCCATTCAACCAGAAGTGCGCTTCATCATAAAGTGAACGTAGTGCGCGATACGTATTCCGCACGGAACCATTATTTTCGAAATAAAATTGCACTATTTGCAAGTGTTTTTCAGGCTTCAGTCTATTCATGATGAATTTCCAAATCAAATTGAGAATAAATTACTTGACAGCTGTTAATAGCTGCCATCTTGAACAGTAATGCCAACTTAAAATTCTATACCTCGAAAAAAACACCCGTTATAAACATACATATTTACGATGGTTTATAGGCAAAGCTGTTAGAGCGGAAAGGGAAGCGATTACAATCAGCGGCTCTTCGTTAGTTTTTGTTCGGAACATCTCGGATTTTCTACTGAGAACACAATGTTGAGCCGCTTTGTCGTCGCGTCAGTCCTTCGACACAGTGACTCTTTGACATGAAAGTAAAAAACATGAGCTTCGGCCATTAGTATGTAAACAAGTAAACAAATATTATGCGTATGGTTCTTTCGGTGTTTTTGACAAACGGTCACTGACTCTGAGCACTGAAACTGTTACTCCGTTAAGATGCTATGCGAAATACGAAGAACAGCGGTTGATAACGATATTGATAACATTTCCCTCGTTGCTGCTTTTGCTACACTTGAGGTTGATTCCATTTCGTCCTTCCATGTCGTGGATTTTAATGTTAGCTTCCTTCTTGCTGACAGGTCATTCCGACGATTTTTCCATTAGAAAATCTGGGCTAGAGGACCAAATTTAACCTAAAAGATCTTGAGCGCTGCATCTACGTGAAGCAATGTCTGCAGGATTTTGCGTACTTGGTTCAAGTTTCCAGTTAATGCCAGCTGAAATTACCTGAATTTCAGAGACTTGATTGGCAACAAAGCAATTTAATGTGGCCGAATGAGTGTTGAGCCACTTCAGCACTATTTCTGAGTCAGTCCAAATATATATGTTAGTTAATAACATTCATACGCGCGCGTTGATGCGTCTGCGAAACCATGAAATTCAGAATTTGAATTGAATGTTGTTTGTACATGGCGGGGAACTTCGCTTATATTAATGAACTTTAAATCGGCTTTAATCTGCACCCAAATGTTATGTAGATCGAGTGGAAGATATCCAATATTTTGGAGATAATAATTAAAGCAGATCGCTTAGTGACTGACTGCATATCTGGTAACCCATAGCGATAACAAAGGGTGTCAGCTAAAGGATTCCACGACGTAACTAAAGCTTTGGTAGTATTGTTTTAATTATGACTACATTATAAGATGCGTCAGATAATTGTGTAGATTTCGAGTACCATTTAGTAAGAGAAAGACCATGAGAACGAAGAACCTCTATAAGTGCACCAGTTAACTAATCATCAACATAAAAGCTTTGACGAATAGCAGACGATGCTAGTGAAAAGGTAAATATGAAATAAACTGCGAATGGCGCGGAATGTGAGTAATATTGTAGACGAAACCTTAAATGGTAACCGAACTTGTACACGTCCATCACTTCTTACTTGAACGTTTTGAATGAAATGTTGTTCGCCCAAATGTTCCTCTTCGGACAATGTTGCTGTCTTTACAGTGAAATTTTCAGTTTTCCAGAAGCATTGAAGATTCGAATCGATAGTACTTGGAGATAGATTTGAGTTTAGTTTGACATTACAAATAAATGGGCGGGAATTTGAAAGCGTTTCAAAATTACTACCTACAATCCAACCTAGTTTGCTGTTACGAAGGCGTGGCAAACCTTTACGAAATTAAATTAAGCCTTCTTGAATTTTGATCTATATGTTGCGGTTTGTAGAAGTATGGTGCATAAGGTTTTCCGGAATATCCCATTTAGAAGTATTGATAAAACTACTAGGAATTTGTCTTGTCATCTGTTTAGTTAAAGCGAATTGCAACACGAAAGAAAAATATAATACAAGATTTGAATTTCGCATTTACTGCATACTTTGAATTAGAATGAATATCTGAAATACCTGAAATTTCCTGATGAGAGAAAATCCCTTTAAGCGGCAACCGTCTCCCTCTAGGTTCTAACTTTTGTGCAAATGGATAATTCGTAGCTCCAACGGTGGCGAAATGTAGGTGAGAGTGGTGCGATTAATGACATACTTATATGGCAACGAGATTTCAATGGGCATTTAAATACTGTGTGTCCTTTGCGTAAGCAATTGCCTCACCCAATCAAAACGCATCTTAGCTGATAATTGTAGAAATGAAGGGCAATTGGTTAGGCTATGTTCTGCATTATTGCAATGTACACATCGAGTTAACGAATGAATTTGCATTTTTCCTACCGAGTAGCTTACTATCTGGCTGTTTTACCTTTGAGGTTTCCCCGTTTGAACAAATTTTTAAATACTGACAGTGCCGATTTAAACCCACGATGGGTGGTAGTCAACCTCTTGTTTTTGATCATATGCCCATTTTGAATCAGAATCAATTTTAATTAAGACGACATGAACTAGCATTGAATTCATCAAGTCGCTTTCTGAGCCGAACGAGAGTAACGAACCTCGCAGCGCTGCAACAGTGTCGATAATATTGCGTAGTCTTACTGCGTTAGATCTTTTCATAACTGGAGTGTTTAATTCTATACACAATTTGCGTAGGAGCACACACCAGTGATTCAACACTAACACTCGATTCAATATAAAATAAAAGTAAGTGGCTCGGTAAATCAATAATTTTAGTTAATTCCGCATTTACCAACAATATATTTTACATAAACGAAATTAAATATATAATACTTGTATAATAATTTGAGGATGGAATCGAACGCAGTGGGGGTCGTATTGAATTGATGCGGTAGCGAGCAGTCACTGTTGTCTGAACGAATTATTTTAGCGAATGTTATAATGTGGCGCTCAGCCCCGTGGACGATAAGCGAAATGAAGTTGTGAGGGCGATGATCCCGTCCTTTTTGTTAAGTGTACAGGTGCCGTGTTATGGTGTGTTGTGTTGTCCTGTGTGGTGTGGTTTCATCGAGTGGTGAGAACCTGTGAATGTTCTCTGGTGTGGTGTGTTGCATTAGGGTGCGCCAGTTGTTACCGGAGAGAGTGGTGGTACTGAGGCTTAGCATAAGGAGCAAGGCTCGAGGCGGTTGCCAAATCGGATCTCCCGATGCGGCCTCGGGCTCGGGTCTGGCTTCCGGCCGAACCTTCTACCCCGACCGAAATTGAGGAAATGTTGCGGTACTGCGACCCATCTCTCCCCACCCAAGACTGGAGGGTGATCAGGCTGGAGAGGACCGAGGCACCATACCGGCAAGCGCTGATACTCCTAAACAAGGAGTCCCTCCCTCCTCTCAGTGTCACAAAGGGGCCCATAAGCCATGGCTTCGAGAGGGTCGTTCTCAAGACGCTCCCAACAGAAGCCAGGGCGGATGGCCCGCTGCCTCCTGCGGGGGCGGAAGAGAGTGGGAAAGTTCCCCTCTCGAAAATGGATGTCGACCCTGTCCTCTCGGACGCGGTGAGCACGGGGGCCGGATCGTCAGGTGATGATGAATCCGTCTTCAGTCTCGAGCATCTGTTCGAGGAGGCTGGCTTCGATGTTATGGACGATGGTGCGGAACTCGCACTGCTGGAGAGGAGTTTGGGGGATGAAGATCCTCCAAATTAACCTCCAGCACTCAAAGCCGGCCTCCGCCGATCTAGTGCTTCGTCTAGGTAGGGACGAAGCCGACGTTGTCCTTATCCAGGAACCGTGGCTGAGTAGCTATGGGATATCTGGACTAAGGACAAAAACCCATAAGCTCCTGGCGGCAAGCAGCACAGGTAGAACCAGAGCCTGCCTGTTGGTCAGAAATGAACTTAACGTTTTTCTTTTACCTAATTTCAGCAACGAGGACGTCTTCACCGCTAGGCTGGAGGACAGTGTTAGGGAAATCTGGCTTGTCTCAGCCTACATGCCGCACGACGACGAGGTGGAACCACCTCCGAACTTGCTGAGGATGGCTCTGGCAGAGGCCAGGCGAAAAGGGGCGCGGTTATAATAGGCTCGGATGCCAACTCAAGGCACACCGTCTGGGGGAGCTCGGACACAAACGCAAGAGGTGAGTCACTTTTTGGTTTTATTTGCGATTTAGACCTTTTTATCTATAATAGGGGAAACTGCCCTACTTTTGTGACAGCTAGCAGGGCGGAAGTCCTTGACGTCACGCTAGCCTCTAGGGAAATTGCTCCCTTGATCTCGAAATGGAGCGTTCTAGACGACCACTCCTTTTCTGATCATAAATATATTGGGTTCAGCTTGGACGCCTCGCGCCCGAAGCATAGAACCTACAGAAACTTCAGGAATACCAATTGGGTCCTGTATTGCAGAAAGCTTCGATCAGCTCTTCCAACCGCGCCTGGCAGGGATTCGATCCTATCTGCGGACGCGATTGAGGAGCTCGTCGAGGTTTTCAGCTCTGTTAGCAGATCTACTCTTGAAAGCTCCTGTCCTCTGAAAACTAAGAAAAGTAAAGGGAAACCCCCTTGGTGGATTTCGGAGCTAACGGAGTTCAGATCTTCGAGTAGAAGACTCTTCAACAAAGCGTAAAAGTGGCTCTAGCGGCGACTGGGCGTTGTACAAGGCCGGATTGGCCATTTACAAGTCCGACTTGAAGAAAGCCAAGAGGGCTTCGTGAAAAGCCTTCTGCGGCAGTGTAGAGGGTTGTCACGAGTCCTCAAGGTTTAGACGCATTCTTACAAAAAATCCTACTCCGGTGGGGTATCTAAGAAATGCAGATAGCGGGTGGACTACGAGTAGTGAGGAGTCGCTGAGGCTACTCCTAGATGCTCATTTTCCACTAAATCGCTTTGCTGAAGAAGTGCCACTGGGGGAGCTTCAGGAAGGCTGTACAGCCTTCTTGGACCTTCTGGATGAGCGTCACCTTACCTGTGCGCTGAAATCTTTTAAGCCCTTTAAGTCCCCGGGTCCTCATGGCATCATACCGGCGCAACTACAGCGAACGGTTAAGATGTCATATAGCTGGCTGGCCCCTATCTACGCGAACTGTGTTAGATTGGGCCACGTCCCGAAGGCCTGGAGACAGGTTAAGGTTGCGTTTATTCCGAAGGCCGGCAAAAGCTCTCATGTCGGTGCAAAAGATTTCAGACCCATCAGCCTATCCTCGTTTCTGTTGAAAACGCTGGAGAGACTTATGGATCTGTACATTAGGTGCAGAATACCGAGGGGTAAACTATTACGGGCGCAGCATGCCTATATCAAGGGCAGGTCGGTCGACACTGCTTTGCATGATGTAGTGTGGTGGCTGGAGACAGTGCTGATGCACAAGGAATTTGCAGTGGGCACCTTTCTCGACATCGAGGGGGCCTTCAATAACGTGCGGGCAGAGGCAGTGGTTAAAGCCCTCGAAAAGTTTGAGGTCGAACCTCAAACACCTCATTTTCAGTCCTCTTTGCGACAGAACTGTCGTAGCGGAGGCAGTTGTCAAAGCTGTATGGAATAGGGTGAAGTGGAAACATCCCTATTTTGATGACTGGTTATTATAGCAAAGGTATAAACGTTTTTGTGTTTATTATTTTAATTGGCGGTTATTTTAAATTTAATTATTATGGCTTAGTAAGGATAGCGACTTCCCGCCTGGCTCAGATATGGCCAGAATGGGTGCTCCTTTCAAACTTTTGAAGAGGGATCTTGCGAGAGTACAGTGATTAGCCGTAAATGGATAATGGCTTTTTTCGAGTTAGTAATGTGTTAAATTCAATATATTTATGTTTGAAATATCCAGCTACTTTTTTGAAGTAGGATTTGATGCTTTTTATAGCTGATTCCTATTAACCACCCATATGAGGAGCGCTTACATCGATGCGATAACTGTGACCTTTGCTTTCTGTAAGTCTAGGTGCGTCAATGTATCACATTGGGAGTATGGTGATCCCTTACCTTTATTTTATAATTGTTTCATAATTATGAAAATTTAGGCAACTATAAGTGACTATAGTAAGATAGGTGTCGATTTTTCGACTTTATGGGACAACTATGCTGCGAATGATATTATGTATGGACGTGGGCGATTGTGGTCACGAATCGGGAGATTCGAACATCGTTTAGATTGTTTGAGAATTGTGACCAGGATTTTCGCTTGTATCATAATTGGCGAGAGCCAACCCGCGGAGTCAAAAATGTTATTGCGGATAATACGGATATTGACTTAGTAGGATATGAAAGCTGATCAGATATCGCATTCCGTTGGATCCCCTGTATTTTTATGTTGTACTGCCCTTTTTAAATTTAAGGAAATTAGTGTACAACAAATTTTCTTTTCGAATATTTAGTAATATATCTCGATGATTTGGTTGAATCATATTACATATATTTGTGTTTTTAACACTGGGGTTGTCAGAAGAAGCTCTTACATGGTTTTTTGTGCCAATTTGTAGAGTATTGGAAGATTGTGGCTTTGGTGGTAGTCGTACGACGTACCGGCCATTATTTGATCGAGTAGTTGTGTCTTCACAATACTGATCTTCTGGGGTTGTTATGAGGGGGCGTTTTTCTAACTTCCGAAAAAGAAGATTTATTTGAGGGGGAGTGTTGCAGTTGGGATCTGCTAGCTTTAGGTGTGAAACCTTTTGTGATAGCTTGGAAGCATATTTGTAAGTTGCGGTAAGACTATAGCTTCTGCTTTAATTCTCTTATCCGCTTGTGGGGAAATTAAGGCAATGGGACAGATTTTATTAGAGTTTTGCACTACTCTTCCGCCCATTCCTGTAATTTCAAAGTTGGCTTGTTTTGTTGGCAGTTGTAGCCTATTTTGTGCCCTAGACGCTATGATAGATCGTTGTGATCCTTAGTCTATTAAGGCCCTAAGTTTAAACAGCTCTCCTCGGTGTTCGATGGAGATGACTGCTGTGGGTAGTAATACCTTATTTTGTAGTTCGCTGTGTAGCGTTTGAGTTTTTTGTGCTATTGAGCAACATGGTGTCTTTTGGCAATTTTCGGGATTTTGGTTCTTAAGAGTTGTTGTTACAACTAAACCTGTGTTTCTTTTTGTATAAGCGCTTCTTTGGGGTGATATAGGAAATTTACTGTAATGAAGCATTGAGTGCTGTCTTTTGTGGCAATATAAGCAATTTAATTTGCTTTTGCAATTTTTATACTTATGCGCATGTGACAAGCAATTTGTACAAAGTCTTTTTGAACTGACCAAATTATTTCGTTCGTTAACTTTTAAGTTTTTAAACTTCTTGCAAGATTGTAGTTTATATCCTCTTGTGCATAGTTCGCATGACGTATGTTTATTTTGTTCGGATGTGAACGATTGCGTTTTGTAAAAGTTTCTGTTTAATTTGTTTTTGCTACTAGCTTGGGGTCTATTGAAGCTTCTTTTTAGGTCGTGTTGTGCAATTTTTTTTTAAATTAGCTTTTTGGCTACCCTTTCAGCGATTTCGTACTGGGTAGTAAGAAAGTCTTTCATTTGTTGCCACGTGGGGCATTATAGTGCGGTGTATTATAGTGCAAGTTTATTAGTGTCGTTACTTGTTTATCGACCAATATATTTTCATTTTCATATTTTCCCAAGCCAAATTGAAATTGTCGTCATTAAGTGCGAACTGTTTGACTATTACGCCTGCTTGACCTTCTGTTTTGTGTCGGAGGTGATACAATTTTTGTGCTTGTGATAATTTTGGATGGTTGATGTATACGGCTGTAAACATGTCCCGGAAGAACGGCTATTCTTCATAACCTCCATAAAATGTTTCTGTGTCAAATGCGGGCACCTCGAGATGGATGCCTGACGTTGAATTTGTGGCAGCTCTACTCTCGGATGTGAAGTAGGTGCAATCGCTTTTATTAGCTTTAATTGGTCAGAAATCATAGCTTTTGTTTCTTCGTACTGGTCTAAGTAGTTTTCGTATAGTGCGTAAGCCGATGATTTAAAATCGTGTGGTAGATCTGAATTGTCATAATCTACTATGGCGTCATGAGCTGTTTGGAGACGAGTCCAAAAATTGTCAATATTTTGTTTTTTTATTTCCAATAACGATTCAGAGATGTCTTGAATCGGTGAAGATGAAAATCGAGTGCAGTATCATGTTAATCTGTCACTCTCAGAAATGAATTTGGCAACCTATTTTGAGCGTGTAGCTCCTACAGGTGTAGTTTGACTTTTGTCGCCATTAACCATTTTTGTTATGTTATTTATGTAATGTTTCAATGAATTATTAATATATAACCTTTTATTTATTTTCTCAGTGTAAACTGATTTATGTATAATATATGAAGCGATAAATGATAATTTTTGCCGAATACTCTTTTAGGTGAATAAGAGTTTGATATTTCGGATTATAGTTTAAAAACGTGTATTTAGTATTAATAATATCGTTTGTATGTACTTGCGTATATTTTTATTATTTATCCCGATGATAAATTATATTTTCTTTATTTAATTATTAAGAACCGCACATTTAATTGAACAATACTTTTTATGTCCTTATGTTGAGGTATTTTGGTACACCCTAATATACGGACTTGTATGTATATATTTATGTGCTTGTGCAATTGAGAGCTCGTTGAAGAGATCAATGTGCTTTTTTTTTTGGTATGCAATCCTGCTTGTTTGTTACAAGGGGTATTGCCGGATAATTGCCTATGAGGACTTTAAATATATGTAAAATTGTAAATATATATGTAACATACGGAAAAAATGTTTTTTTTTTGTATTTTGTTTTTAATAATTTTAATTTTTAATAAATTCGTTTATCATATATTTGTTTTATCGCCGTTTGATAATATTCGAAATTTATAATAATTGTTTCTTTTTTGAAATGGATATTAAATAACTTTATTAGGTCCCAAAGTAGGGTATAAAGTTACAGATATATTAATCGCCGTTTGTGTATATAAATGTGTATATATACGTATGTATGTAGGCTCGCACAGCGAAGAGAGCACGAAAGCGAAGTGAATAATATGCAGGTCCCTTATGCACTTTGTAAATATATTTTTGTATATATTATATATATATATATATGTTTAATAAAAATATATATTTATCGGTATATATAGATGTAATATGTAAGCGTTAATTCGATATGCATATATGTATGTTGGTTTGTTGTGTTTTTATTTCTTTCTCTGTTTGTTTTATGTTTGATATTTTGCCTTTGCTTACTTATTGAATGCAATCCTGCTTATTGCTTTATTAAGCATAAGGGATATTGCTGGATTAATGTGCAAGTATATACTTGAATTGGTTTTTTGTTTCTTGATGATGTGTTTGAATACACGAAGGTAAGCTATTAATTGGCAGCTAACTGCTTACAGGTATGTTGTATTGTTGTTTTTTGTTTAAAAACTCGCGCCCGTTTCTTCTTATTTATGTTTTGTGCTTCGGTTTCGCGCCCGGTTGTGTGGATTTTTGTTTGTTTAAAATGCTTATTTGTTTGTTGATATATAATGTATATAAGCACTGTAACTTTGGTGAGTTTTGTGTGTTCTCTACATTTTTACATTTATATATTTGTATATAAGTATATATATATTTTGTTTTTATATCAATGTATACTTTTATTTCACTGCACTGGGCCTATATGCATTTATTGTATGTTGTTATTCTTTAATAATTTATATACATATGTATATATGTAAATATATTTATATATATTCACTTTTTTTTTTCTTTTTGAGTCACTGCACCATTTTTGAAATTTTTTGCCTTAGTGCAAAATTTTGTTACTTTTTAGTTGTACCACTGCACTGCACTTTGTTGTTATATGCATATCTTTTGTTAACTCAATTTGTTTTTTTTAACTTCCCGCTAAGAAAATTGAAAATTTTCTAAAAACCGGGAAGATATTGGTTTCACCCCATTTTGCAAAAATCGAGTTCTCAACAGATCTCGACGTTTTGAGGGTCGAGGAAGCTTCCCCGAACATTTCTACGATGATGTCCGTATGTCTGTATGTATGTGTGGATGTATGTGTGTGTGTGTGGATGTATGTGACCCTTTTATAACTTTTAAACGGCTCAACCGATTTGAATAAACTAAACGGCATTCCAAAGGGTTTCATTGCACTTTAATTTCGTGTGAGTTTGGACCCAATCGGACCAGTAGATTTTGAGAAATCTCAAAAATAAAAATTTTGAAAAAACGTTTTTTTTGAAAAAACACATCGTTTGCCGCAAACCGGGTCAAAATCGGTTGATTTACTTGCGAGATATCGAAAACGAAAAAAGCGAAATTTGAACGTTAGCGTATGAAATTAGCGGGAAGTTGCAGGGATGGCCCTTGAGGCCAACCGTTTTCCACATTTTTTTTTGTGTGTTTCTGTTTCTTTGTCACCACTATAAGTATCTTAACACAGTTTTTTGTAAAAATCCGCTGATATTCCTGTAGCTTTTGTTGTTTATATTTTTGTGGATAAATTTGTTCGCGCCCGAATATGTGTTTTTGTTGTATGGTGCTTTAGTTTCGCGCTCAATTTATGTATGCTTTTAGTTTATTGTTTTTTATACTCTCGCAACCTGTTGCTACAGAGTATAATAGTTTTGTTCACCGAACGGTTGTTTGTATCACCTAAACTAATCGAGTTAGATATAGGGTTATATATAAGTTATATTTTTATTATCTTTAAACTGTTCCTTTATTCGGTAGCGACGGTGTTGTCGACTACCACGAACTATTTAAATAATAGTTATTTTTTTATTATCACTACTTTTACTATAAGTAGTTTGAATATTTATGTGTGTTGTGATTGGTAGCGACGGTGTTGTCGACTACCCACTAACTATTTAAATAATATTTCCGATTATGCGATAGCGACGGTGTTGTCGACTACCACGGAATTATGTTATTTTAAATAAACACAAGTTGAGTTCCGTTCTTAAACTGTTTTATTAAAATTACATTTCTCTTATTTATAACCTACTATTACTATCGCGGCTACTGCCATTGACGCTGCTTTTCTAAGTTTCTGCTGACACCTAAGCCTGTGTAAGGCATTGCGTTACATCCGCCGGTCGCACGGTCGGTGGCTACTGCAAGGTGTTGAATTGCGGCTGTCGGTCATTCAGAAATCCAAACTGCATAGGTTGCAATTTTGGCCGCTCAAGAGACTGACTTAGTTAACTATTGTTAACTACTCCCTCTTCCAAAACATGGGCGTCCTCGGTCATACCCAACCTTTCCAGTACTCGCCGCACAGCCTCCGAAGTTTCATTTCGTCGCCGAAGCATCAATAAAACGATTAATCCAATTGTGGTTACGGAGATGATGGCATAGATTACGGCGGAAGCGACTGGTGTAGCAATTCTTCGTATGCGTAGTTCGAAGATGCGTTGCAAGTTCTTTTCACTCAACTTGTGAAAGAATGGTATGCTTAGCAGGGCATGATGGTAGGTTACGTTGAGTCGCCAGTTGGGGACTCTCTCTTATCTCTTCGGATAGTCATTGAAGTTGACATATTTTGTACTATTGATAAAGGCGGTGCGTTTAAACGTAACAAGGTAAGTGCCGTTCACAAACACTTCAGGGCCATTATCTATGCTAACCTCGACCAGCGCATCAGCGGGGGCTAAATCAGTGGACCTGGTGGCACAGTGGGCTACGATAACAGAGTGCATCTCTACAGAACGTTATCATTGGCTTGTCAACGCAAGAAGTAACAGCGGTGATGCTACCTTCACAGTCAGCTATGATGTTATCTAACAAGTGCAATATACGGCCAGCATGCGATACGGGAAAAAAATAGTAATATGTTTACATAATAACTTAAGTCTAGGGAAGCTGATTACAAAAATTATTATTTCTTTATTCGCTAAAACCTTAACTCTAGCTATCCTAAGCAATTGGGTTATTGTAACTCTCGTAATACCCTCCTTCATAACCGCCTCTGTAATAACTGTGTCAAACTAACTGTATCGGAAGTTTTCATTTGAGGTTGTCCTTGTGAACCACCCTCCCCTTAATAAGAACGGTTGTTCCTAAATCAGCGTCAACCTTCTCTTCAATATACAATGGGATGACCTTATCGCCCAACCTCTTGTTTGATTTTTCTCCCACTTCGAAGACCATATTCTGGCGATAAGCGTTGCTCCGATCTATTTGCCTCGCAGCAATATTCGAGAAAATATGTGAACTGGCATGGAGGATCCCAATCGCCTTCTCCGCTAACAAATTAAGAGTATCTGTTTCATAGCCGGCTACATTTTCAGCTTCTATTTCTGCCGCTGCATCGTAAACAGCTTGATCGTATTGATTTTTGTATTGGGATACATCATTTTTTTCTTGTGTCAAATAATTTACGCTCTGGCGTCTGTAATCAGACATTCTTTGAGATGCTGCCTCCCGCCAGGACACATATAGTTCCTGTGAGCCATCGAACTCTGGGACCGACTTAACTGCATCCAGCCCTTCATGACATTCGACACCGTCTATAATTTTTATTGGCTCGTAGGCCTTGATTTCGAGGGCTGTCACAGTTGTGAATTGGTTTTTAAGCTGCTCTATACTGGCTTCGAATTCTTTTCTTTGAACCTGCAGTGCGGCACTAACGGCCGCATAGATAATACCTTGCAACTGCTGTTCATTCATATCTTGCCCGCGTTTGATTCGTTAGTTTAAGTCGACAGTTACAAAGTCATACAGTTACAGTCAATACAAATACTACTAAAGAGTCGATATATGGCGGATATGAAAAGGGGTTTCACTTACATAATTATATTGAGATTTTCTTTCTTCTACGTTGATTGTGATCTTCTTTCTTCCTCCTTGGTTCCGATCTTCCTTCTTGCACGTTGCTTGTAATCTTTCTTCCACGTTGGAATGGCAATTTGCGGATTAAATTCAGTACTTTTCTCGTAACGACGAATTTCATGTACCGCGAAAATGACGATGGGGTTTTGTTATTATTATTTTTTTTTTTTGACAGCACTTTTCACGAGCCCCACGTTGGGCGCCAGTTATATTTTTATTATCTTTAAACTGTTCCTTTATTCGGTAGCGACGGTGTTGTCGACTACCACGAACTATTTAAATAATAGTTATTTATTTATTATCACTACTTTTACTATAAGTAGTTTGAATATTTATGTGTGTTGTGATTGGTAGCGACGGTGTTGTCGACTACCACGGAATTATGTTATTTTAAATAAACACAAGTTGAGTTCTGTTCTTAAACTGTTTTATTAAAATTACATTTCCCTTATTTATAACCTACTATTACTATCGCGGCTACTGCCATTGACGCTGCTTTTCTAAGTTTCTGTTGATACCTAAGCTTGTGTAAGGCATTGCGTTACATCCGCCGGTCACACGGTCGGTGGCTACTGCAAGGTGTTGAATTGCGGCTGTCGGTCATTCAGAAATCCAAACTGCATAGGTTGCAATTTTGGCAGCTCAAGAGACTGACTTAGTTAACTATTGTTAATTTATATATAAATGGTCAGGATGAAGAGACGAATTGAAATCCGGGTGACTGTCTGTCCGTCCGTCCGTGTAAGCTGTAACTTGAGTAAAAATTGAGATATCTTTATGAAACTTGGTAGACATATTTCTTGATACCATGAGACGGCTGGTATTGCAGATGGGCGTAATCGAAACACTGGCACGCCCACAAAACGCCATTAATCAAAAACAAATAAATTGCCATAACTAAGCTCCGCAATAAGATACAAGACTGTTATTTGGTACACAGGATCACATTAGGGAGTGGCATCTGCAGTTAAAACCTTTTTTTAAAAAGTGGGCGTGGTCCCGCCTCTAATAGGTTTAATGTGCATATCTCCTAAACCGCTAATGCTATAATAACAAAATTCACTGGAAGCAAATGCCTTTAGCACTTCTATTGACGGTGTGAAAATAGTTGAAGTCGGGTGGCAACTCCGCCCACTCCCCATATAACGGTACTGTTAAAAACTACTAAAAGCGCGATAAATCAAGCACTAAACACGCCAGAGACATTAAATTTTATCTCTGGGATGGTATGAGATGAATTTATGGGAACCGCGTTCAAAATTAGACAGTGGGTGTGGCACAGCCCACTTTTAGGTGAAAACCCATATCTTGAGATCTACTTAACCAATTTCAACAAAATTCGGTACATAACGTTATTTTCATATTTCTCTGTTATAGCGAAAATGGGCGAAATCGGACTACAACCACGCCTATTTCCCATATAACACCATTTTCAGTTCCATCTGATTCTTTCACTTTCCACTATGCATATCAAGCAACAATGATTATATCGGGGTAAAACTTTGCGTGAATAATACGTTTAAAGTATGCCACCTTATGACCAAAAATTGTCTAAACCGAACCAAAACTGTTCAAGCCCCTAAGTACTAAATGTGTGGACCCCAGTGCCTATAGTTGACCTTCTACCGAAAATATCAGTCAATCCACAAAGAAATCTCAAACGAGTGTACCATTTGACTTTGCGAATGTTCGGTTACATCCGAACTTAGCACTTCCTTACTTGTTTAATTTTTGTTTTAGGTTCCGCACCCGCTTGTGTGGGTTTTTGTTTGTTTTTATTACATATCCATATTTATGTAACATATAATGGTAGGTTTGTATTATTTTTGTATTTCTTTTCACAATTTAAACTTTTTGTTCTAGCTCTTCTCTAGTGCCTTTGCTCTTTTTTAGTTTTGACTTATTTTTGGTAATTTTGGTTACATGTATGTATGTGTGAATATTAGACTGCTTTTTTTTTTGAACTATTTTTTTTTTCGATCCCATGGTGAAATTTTGTTGGAAATACCATAACAAAAATTCCCTAAAAATTTGGGACTTTAATTTTAATATTAAGTACTAGACCAAGGCCTGTAAAGATTTCCCATACAAAATACACGTAAAACTTGATTTTTTTTCTTATTAATTTTATAACTCAGCGGCAGTTGATGGGATTATCTCACCCGTCATTAGGTATTCCTCAGAATTGAACGCTCTACAAAAGTCTCCATTGCGGTAAAGTTATAACTTGCACCTGGGGGTAGTACGGGCCCCCAAACCTAATTTTTCCATGAAATTCGCGTTTTTTTGGAATTATCTCGTAAACAACACTAGATACAGAAAAATTGTTAATAACAAAATTGTAGGAAATTTAATTTCTTACAAAAAAGTCTTTGGCACGAAATCGATAATATTAATACTCTTTGAGATACAGAGATTTTAAGTTGAAGTTGTATGGAATTTTTATGGATTTCTGAAACTCAGGTGAGGTTTTCTGTATCTAGTGTTGTTTACGAGATAATTCCAAAAAAACGCGAATTTCATGGAAAAATTAGGTTTGGGGGCCCGTACTACCCCGCAGGTGCAAGTTATAACTTTACCGCAATGGAGACTTTTGTAGAGCGTTCAATTCTGAGGAATACCTAATGATGGGTGAGATAATCCCATCAACTGCCGCTGAGTTATAAAACTAAAAAGAAAAAAAAATCAAATTTTACGTGTATTTTATATGGGAAATCTTTACAGGCCTAGGTCTAGTACTTAATATTAAAATTAAAGTCCCAAATTTTTAGGGAATTTTTTTTATGGTATTTCCAACAAAATTTCACCATGGGATCGCAAAAAAAAATTAGTTAAAAAAAAAGCAGTCTAGTGAATATATTATATTTTTCGAGCCACTGCACTTTCTTTGTTTTTAACTCCACTGCACTCTTTTGGGGTTTTTTTCACAAAAGTGTTTTAATTTTTTCCTAGGACGTAAAATTATAGTGCCTTTCGTTTAGGCTCGAAGGACCATGTTTAATTCTAAACACAATTTGCGTAGGAGCACACACCAGTGATCCAACACTAACACTCGATTCAATATAAAATAAAAGTAAGTGGATCGGTAAATCAATAATTTTAGTTTATTCCGCATTTACCAACAATATATTTTACATAAACGAATTTAAATATATAATATAATAATTTGAGGATGGAATCGAACGCAGTGGAGGTCGTATTGAATTGATGCGGTAGCGAGCAGGAACTGTTGTCTGAACGAATTATTTTAGCGAATGTTATGATGTGGCGCTCAGCCCCGTGGACGATAAGCCAAATGAAGGTCTTTTTGTTCGGTGTACAGGTGTCGTGTTATGGTGTGTTGTGTTGTCCTGTGTTGTGCGGTTTCATCGAGTGGTGTGGTTTCATCGAGTGGTTAGAACCTGTGAAAGTTCTCTGGTGTGGTGTGTTGCATTAGGGTGCGCCAGTTGTTACCGGAGAGAGTGGTGGTACTGAGGCTTAGCTCATTTAAACATGGAGTATTAAAAAGCGATATAATGTGATTTAAAAAATTACGATTACGTTAAGGGCTAGTCCTAAATGACAGTTTAAAAGATATTTACATTTATCCACTTTTGGCATTGGCCTAACCACGTGCACCACGATTATGATAACTAATATTTCCAAATGCCGTTGCGGTTAAAATGCTGATGTTCAACTCAGAAACGCGGTTTTTGGGGTTGATAAGCGAAAGTATTTTATATTTTGTTGAAATATATGTACATTTTTTCAATTTCTGCTCTCCATTAGTCTGATGAAGAAAGAGCTTCAATATTATTTTGGACGTCGCAAATATGTTCAAAATATGACTCAACAATTTCTAATCGACATTCGAAAGCATACGCTCCACATAAATGCTGTTCTAAATGTAACAACACGACAACCCTTACGTTTTGTTGAAAAGGATGAACTACGGCGAGTGCCGTTGCCGTGTAACTTTCAACCAATTGCGACTCAATAATTTTAATTTTTTCTTTTTTGTTTTAAATAGTAACATAACTTTGCTATTGTGACAGTTGAGAAATGAAATCGTTCTACTACGCCTTCGTTGTGAATTAGTGAAATAAATTGAACTTATATGAAATTTAGTTGTTTTGCGATTTATTGTTTAAAAAAATGCTTAATAAAGAAGTCATAACGACTCTAATGGGCGCGTAGTCATCGTACGTAACCACACTTTGGTGAGATTTCAGCGAACTTCTGGGCTAGTGGACATACGCTTTGTCGCTTAGCTAAACGAGTCGAATTCAAATTTGTAGATTCGCATCGTTACCTTTTTATTTATTTATTTACATAAGTATCTTCTTTTACCACATTTGAAGATTTTACGAACAGAATAATTTATCTGTTTGTTACTCGATTCCATACAACTATTCCCTGAAATACTGTACTTAAAATAATATGAACCTAGAAAAAAGATGTCAAGTACAAAGTTTGAAAGAATAAAGAAATTCCAACAAAGATTAAAAAGTAATACTTGTATAACGAAACTGTCAGTGAAAATGGCCGTGACGAAACAATAATACAACGTTTTCTCTTGAGAAAACAATTGAGAGTCTAGGTAACATGCATACACAAACAAATACGCGACAAAAAAACAATGTGCAAATAATGTTCCTGTCGAACTTTCAACCAACGTCTACGTCATCAGCCGGGCAGACAATGTATAAATTAGGTTATCTTCTACTAAAACCCGTAAAAAAATATAAAGGTATATTTTTTTAGTGGAGCATAACTTTATTGGTTTTAATAATTTACACTCGATCTTAATTCTATTTTTACTTAACATTAAGCTTAACTTCTAAAGCAGAGCTGCCGCTGTTGTTTACGGGAAACGGTTGACATTCCGTTCCCGCAGGAAACAAGTGTTCGCTCAGCACTTTTTAATTGCGCGTGCAATATAGCCTTCAGGTGAAGAGTCGTATTGCACTTTACGTTTAGTTTGCGAGTTTGATATTATTAGGGAGGGATAGCTTATTTGGTGCTAACTCCTCCGCCCTTAAATTCGAACGTCCTCGTTCGACGCTCTTACAAAAAATCTTGACAAATTTTTTGTATTGGTTTCAGTTATATTAGAATTATTTTTAATTTTCATTTTTTTGAACATTAATATTATTAAAATTAATATTACAAACATTGATAATATATTTATCGAGAAAAATACATTATTTTGTTTTTTTAATAGATTCAAATGTATAGTTTCGTTAGTTTGAAATTTTTTTTATTGATTCTAATGACAATATTTTTTCTAAATTATTATATTTAGATAGTGGCTGTAATATTGCTGGTAATGGCTTTTTTCCTGTTATCATATTTGAGTTGTACAATATTCCATCTATTTCTAAGCTAGCATTATGATATTTTATTAAATATAAGGTTGTCAAATATCTCCCTTCCGCTTTTTTGCTCTTCATTCAATGCTTTATAAAAAGTGTTACAGTGATCGGATTTAGTTAAAATATGCGCCGTTTTGTTCGATGATCTGTTTCCATCTAGACGGCAAATTCATAATTCCTTACTCGTAGAAGCCCCCCTCCTTATTTGCGAAGAATTCGGACAGCCACTTTTCACAAGCCTCTTTTGAGTTCAACTTCACACCACCAAGGGCATTCGCCATGGACAGGAGCAGGTGGTAATCACTTGGCGCTACGTCCCGGCTATATGGTGGATGCGATAAAACCTCCCATCCGAGCTCCCGTAGCTTCTGACGAGTCATCAACGAAGTGTGTGGTCTGGCGTTGTCCTGGTGGAACACTACACCCTTCCTGTTGGCCAATTCTGGACGCTTCTGGTCGATCGCCTGCTTCAAGCGGTCCAGTTGTTCGCAGTAGATGGTAGAATTAAGCGTCTGGCCATATGGGAGCAGCTCATAGTGGAGGATCCCTTCCAATCCCACCAAACACACAGCAAAACCTTCCTGGCCGTCAATCCCGGCTTGGCCACTGTTTGGGACGATTCACCGGCCTTCGACCACGACCGTTTTCGCTTGATATTGTCGTATGTGATCCATTTTTCGTCGCCAGTCACCATCCGCTTCAAGAATGGGACGAGTTCGTTCCGTTTCAGCAGCATATCGCAGGCGTTGATTCGGTCCAGAAGATTTTTTTGCGTCAAATTATGCGGCACCCAAACATCAACCTTTTTTTTGTATCCAGCCTTCTGCAGATGGTTCAAAATCGTTTGGTGACTAACTCCCATCTCCTGGGCGATGTCACGAGATGCCATATGCCGGTCTAACTCGATGTATTCCATGATTTGATCGGTATTTGTCGTCACAGGTCTTCCGCCGGCTGGCTTATCCATGGTGTCGTTTTCACCGGCTCTGAATCGTCGAAACCATTCCTCCGCAGTTCGAAGTGATAGAGTACCATCTTCCAAAACACCATTAATCTCACGGAACGTTTCTCTAGCGGATTGGCCTTTAACGAAGGAAAACTTTAAAATAGCGCGAATTTTGGCGTTAGTGAACTCCATGTTTACACGTCTATAACTGTTGAACGCAATATCCAAACTAATCATGCATAGCGTTGTTTTGTAGGTTATGTCAAGACCTTTCAAATTATGTATAGTGTTGCCAGATACGAGCTCTGTAGCGCTTTGTACATAGCCGCGAAATTCAAAAGGCAAAAAAGCGGAAGGGAGATATTTGACAACCTTTATGTGCCATTTATCATTAAACTTTCATTATTAATTTTTATTACATCATTAAATTAATTTAAAAATATTAAGTCGCTTGAAATTTCTTCGACCGATTTTATATGTTCGTTATTTATTTTCGTACAATTTTTCGTTTTACTATTTAATAAATGTGTGATACATGCATCATCCGATATATCTTTTACTGCGTTTTTAGCGCAAATTGATATGCTGTTATATGATTTACAATTGGTATATATGCCATAAACTTTGTTTGGACATAATAATATTAGTTTAATCATTATTTTATTTATTACTTCGTTTTTCTTTATTGGTCGTATTTCTGTAGACCTACATTCTTCAGTTCCCGTTGTCGGTAAACTTATTATATAAATTAAGCAATTTTCGTTTGCTGCTAATTTGACTTCAGCGAATTCTAACGCTTCGTCTATATTAAAACATGGTATATTTTCATTTTCTATAAATTTTTTTGTTATATTCATTTCTTTATCTGACAATATAAATGAATTTACTATATTGGCTTTGGCCCAATGAATTGCGTAAGCCGTATTGATTAATTCTTCTATTATAATTTCTAATTTGAATTTGATGGTTAGAACTAAGTCATATTCCACCTTTTTGTCTTCTTTAATTGTTTTTGTTAATTTATTTATGATATTAATTAATTAATTTATTTTATTATTCATTAATTTATTTATAATAACTTGTTGGTTATTATTTTCTAAAACATTATTCATTTTGTTAGTTAAGATGTTATCGTCGCTGTGGTCAGGGTTTCCTGCTATCCATTTCCACGCGGTACCTATAAAATCTAGTGATCTATTTTGTAATTATACTCTCGCAACCTGTTGCTACAGAGTATAATAGTTTTGTTCACCTAACGGTTGTTTGTATCACCTAAAACTAATCGAGTTAGGTATAGGGTTATATATATATAAATGATCAGGATGAAGAGACGAGTTGAAATCCGGGTGACTGTCTGTCCGTCCGTCCGTCTGTCCGTCCGTCCGTCCGTGCAAGCTCTAACTTGAGTAAAAATTGAGATATCTTTATGAAACTTGGTAGACATGTTTCTTGGTACCGTGAGACGGTTGGTATTGCAGATGGGCGTAATCGGACCACTGCCACGCCCACAAAACGCCATTAATCAAAAACAAATAACTTGCCATAACTAAGCTCCGCAATAAGATACAAGACTGTTATTTGGTACACAGGATCACATTAGGGAGGGGCATCTGCAGTTAGAACTTTTTTTTAAAAAGTGGGCGTGGTCCCGCCTCTAATAGGTTTAATGTGCATATCTCCTAAACCGCTAATGCTATAACAACAAAATTCACTAGAAGCAAATGTTTTTATCACTTCTATTGACGGTGTGAAAATAGTTGAAATCGGGTGGCAACTCCGCCCACTCCCCATATAACGGTACTGTTAAAAACTACTAAAAGCGCGATAAATCAAGCACTAAACACGCCAGAGACATTAAATTTTATCTCTGAGATGGTATAAATTGGCTTTATAGGAACCGCGTTCCAAATTAGACAGTGGGCGTGGCACAGCCCACTTTAAGGTGAAAACCCATATCTTGAGATCTGCTCAACCGATTTCAACCAAATTAGGTGCATAACGTTCTTTTCATGTTTCTATGTCATAGTGCGAAAATGGGTGAAATCGGATTACAACCACGCCTATTTTCTATATGACACCATTTTAAATACCACTTGATTCTTTCACTTTCCACTATGCAAATCAACCAACAATGATTATATCGGCGTAAAACTTTGCGTGAATAATACGTTTAAAGTATGCCACCTTGTGACCAAAAGTTTTCTAAATCGAACCAAAACTGTTCAAGCCCCTAAGTACTAAATATGTGGACCCCAGTGCCTATAGTTGACCTTCTACCGAATATATCAGTCAATCCACAAAGAAATCTCAAACGAGTATACTATTTGACTTTGCGAGAGTATAAAATGTTCGGTTACATCCGAACTTAGCCCTTCCTTACTTGTTTTTTATTAATTTTAATTGAATTTAAGTAGGTTTTGGATTGGTTTAGCAGGGATGATAAAATGGGATGAAGAGGGTGTGCCATTAATTATACTCTCGCAACCTGTTGCTACAGAGTATAATAGTTTTGTTCACCTAACGGTTGTTTGTATCACCTAAAACTAATCGAGTGAGATATAGGGTTATATATATATAAATGATCAGGATGAAGAGACGAGTTGAAATCCGGGTGACTGTCTGTCCGTCCGTCCGTCTGTCCGTCCGTCCGTCTGTCCGTCCGTCCGTCCGTCCGTGCAAGCTCTAACTTGAGTAAAAATTGAGATATATTTATGAAACTTGGTAGACATGTTTCTTGGTACCGTGAAACGGTTGGTATTGCAGATGGGCGTAATCGGACCACTGCCACGCCCACAAAACGCCATTAATCAAAAACAAATAACTTGCCATAACTAAGCTCCGCAATAAGATACAAGACTGTTATTTGGTACACGGGATCACATTAGGGAGGGGCATCTGCAGTTAAAGCTTTTTTTTTAAAAGTGGGCGTGGTTCCGCCTCTAATAGGTTTAATGTGCATATCTCCTAAACCGCTAATGCTATAATAACAAAATTCACTAGAAGCAAATGTTTTTAGCACTTCTATTGACGGTGTGAAAATAGTTGAAATCGGGTGGCAACTCCGCCCACTCCCCATATAACGGTACTGTTAAAAACTACTAAAAGCGTGATAAATCAAGCACTAAACACGCCAGAGACATTAAATTTTATCTCTGAGATGGTATAAATTGGCTTTATAGGAACCGCGTTCAAAATTAGACAGTGGGCGTGGCACAGCCCACTTTTAGGTGAAAACCCATATCTTGAGATCTGCTTAACCGATTTCAACCAAATTCGGTGCATAATGTTCTTTCGAAAATGGGCGAAATCGGACTACAACCACGCCTACTTCCCATATAACACCATTTTAAATTCCATCTGATTCTTTCACTTTCCACTATGCAAATCAGGCAACAATGACTGTATCGGGGTAAAACTTTGCGTGAATAATGCAATCAAAGTATGCCACCTTGCGGCCAGAAATTGTCTAAATCGAACCAAAACTGTTCAAACCCCTAAGTACTAAATATGTGGACCCAAGTGCCTGTAGTTGACCTTCTACCGAAAATATCAGTCAATCCACAAAGAAATCTCAAACGAGTATACCATTTGACTTTGCGAGAGTATAAAATGTTCGGTTACATCCGAACTTAGCCCTTCCTTACTTGTTTTTCCATTACTATTGTTTCAAGAGTATTAATTATATTTTCGTACTGTTCTGTCTCTATAATATGAATAATTTTGAAATTCTCTGTTTGCAATTTTGCTGGTCCGTTGTCTATTGTTATCAATTGGGAAGAACTGTAATCTAGAATTTGCACATTTCCTGTAGTTACCGCAGCAAAAAATCTGGAAAGGAGAGGATAAGGGCTTTATTTTTCAAAATAGTAGTTTTTATTTTTTTTTTTATTATTATTCTTTATCCTTTTATAAGGCTTTTGTGGACTATTTTGCCGGACTGTGTTGTAACTGTGGAGTTATGATTTTCTTTTACTATTTCTTTTTTATATTTTGAAGTCAGTTTATTGCCGTATCTTTTATTAATTTTGATATAGATTGTTTGTCCAATGTTATAGTTATTAAATGGTTTTCTGTTTTTATTGTGAAGAGTTAAATCTTGTTCCTGTTTCTGTCTCAGTCTCTGTATATTATTTTGTCTTGCCTTTTCATACTGTAGTTGAATGTATGGAATAATTGTATTCGTAAACTGATCTATCTAGAAGTTCTGGAAAGGATCTTTCTATATTCTCTGATTTTAAACATCTTATTATTTCTGATAAAGTGGAGTGGAAACGTTCAACTTGTCCATTAGCTGTGCTGGTGTGTGGAGGTATTCTATGTATATTAATCCTAAGTTGGTCTTTTACCATAAAAATTATTGAGTTGGCATTTAAAGATTTTTCGTTGTCTATTATAATATTCTGCGGTACCCCAAAATTTAAAATGATTTGTCTAAGTGGTTCTCGTATATCTTCTGAAGATCTTGATTCTATTAGTTTTGCTTGTGCGTATTTGGAAAATTTGTCAACTGCTGTTAATATTAAATTTTTGTCGGCTATGTATATATCTATATGCACTATTTGTCCTGGATATTCTGGAATTGGAGTTGCTTGAATTTCTGGATTATTAGGGTGTTTATCGTATTTGTTTACTGCGCAAATGCTGCATTGTTTAACTATTACTTTGATTTTTTGTAACATTTTTGGAAAATAAAATTTTTCTAAAATTTGTTTTTTATTTTCTATTGCATTTCGATGAGCTCTTTTATGTTCTATTAATATTTGGTTTTCCTGTTCTTCATTCGATTCTAGGTCTTTAACTTTTGTTTGTGTGTGTCTAACTTTGTAATTAAATTTCTTGAATTCTGCCGATTATTTCTTCTGAAGTAAATATGTCATTTATTACTGAAGGGTTAAGTCTTCTTTTTAAAATTGCTAACAAATCTTCTGTTGAGTAATTTGGTTTGATTATTATATGTCTATGGTAAGTTGGGAAGGGTAATTTAAATTGATAGCTATTTTCTTGTCCTATTAATAGGAAGATTTGGTTTTTGAAAACATTAATTGGGGCTTCTACTGAGGGAATTAGATTATGAGATGAGCTGTCATCTGAGTTTGTAGCTATTGATAATGAGTTTATTTGAAATGGTCTAGAGAGTGCATCCGCTACTATGTTGGATTTTCCAGGCTTATATAATATTTTAATTCATAATTATATTCTTCTAGAATTGATTTCCATCGCTTTAGTTTTGAAATGTTGTTTTTGTTACTAAGTGAATAGGTTAGTGGTTGATGATCAGTATGTATTATAATTTTGGCTTGACCATACAGATAATTTCTAAGAGAATTGAGTGCCCAGATGGCAAGCATTTCTTTTTCGTTAACTGCATAGTTTTCTTCTGTTCTGTTTAAGGTTCTAGAAATAAAAGTAATGGGTTTACCGTTTTGTTCTAGTACTGCGCCTATTGCGTATTTTGAAGCGTCTGTTGTAAGATTAAATTCTACATTATAATTAGGATATTGAAGTATGACGTCTTTTGAAATGAGAGCGGATTTAATTTTGTCAAATGCGTCTTTGGATTCTTCTGTTAATTGAATATTAATTTTTTTTGAAATATTTTTCGAAATTCTGCCTTCTTCACCACGAAGTAAGTTCGTAAGTGGTTTTGCTAATTTTGCGTAGTCTCTTATGAAGCGTCTATAGTATCCTGAGAGTCCTAAAAATGATCTAAGGTCTTTGAGTGTTTTGGGATATGGGACATTTCTATGGCTTTTACTTTAGATGGGTTTGTGGAAATTCCAGCAGATGATATTATAAATCCCAAGAATTATACTTGATCTTTATAGAATTCGCATTTGTCTGCTTGAACTTTAATATCAGCTTTACGGAGTGTATCGAAAATTGTGTCTATATGTTCTGAGTGTGATTTTGCGTCTTTGCTAAATATTATTATGTCATCTATATAGACATAACATATTTTTCCAATGTGTTGTCTGAGTATATCATCTAATGTCCTTTGGAATATGGATGGGGAATTCTTTAGTCCGAATGGTAGTCTAGTGAACTCATATTTTCCGTTGTTCACCGAAAAAGCTGTTTTCTCCACGTCAGATTTCTTAAGAGGAATTTGATGGAAACCACTTTTTAAATCGATTACCGAAAATACTCGATTTTCCCCTAATTATGACAGTACTTCGTTTATCTCTGGTATGGGTTATCTGTCTGCAATAGTAACCGTATTTAGTTTTCTGTAATCAATAACCAGTCTGAATTTTTTCTCGCCTGATGCGTAGTCTTTTTTGGGTACAACCCATATGGGTGAGTTATATGGTGATCTGGATTTCCTAATAATACCGTCTTCTAGTAATTTATTTATTTGTTTTTCTACTTCTTGTTTTAAACTAATCGGATATGGGTAAGATTTTGAATAAATAGGTGTGTCTGAATTTGTTCTGATTTCTGCTACTACTTTTGTTGTATAAGTTAATTTTTCGTTGGGTTCTGAAAATAAGTGTTTGTGTTTTTGTATAAGTTTTTTAATTTCGTTCTTTTCTGAAGATTTCATGTGCTCATCACGGATTTGGATTGAATTAACATCTTGAGCCTTATATTGATGGAGTTAAATTTTCCGTCTATTTGCTACAATCATAAAATTTTCTCTAGTATGTATTACTGCTGATAATTCTTTTAGACTATCATTTCCAAGTATTGCATGAAAGGTTGAAAGAGCTGGTAATACGAAGAATTTTAATTTGCATTCTTCTATGTTAAATAAATTTAAAAAAGTGTGATGTATAATTTTTATTTTACCGCCAACAGAATTTGCATAAAAATGGTTATCATTTCTTTTAGGATTCGGTACTAAATCTGATTGGATATAATATTGGAGCCTGTGTCTACTAATATTTTTAAAATTTGTCCGCTCTTCGTTTTGCATTTGAAATAAGGCAACGAAGAGCTATTTAACCTAAAAAATGTACATCTGTCAGATCTAGGAATGATTCATTCTCATACCTCTGTGTTGTATCGGAAGGATTGTAATTGTAGTCACTATTTAAGTAGTCGTTATTTTGGCAGTCATTGTCGTATTGATAATTGTGTTCATTGTTCGGTTCGAATTCTGAGTTTACATGGAAGTTTCTTTGATATTTCGGTTGTGGGTGGTTAGTTATAGATGTCGGATATGGTCTTTTGCCGAAATTTTGAGCTGGTGGTCGGTTTGTATAGTTTATAGCGTTTGTTCTTAAACTAACATCTACATCCATTGGCTGAGGAGGTTTTGGTGGTCTTGGAGGGGGAGATCTTTGTTGTTGTTGGTTGAATAAATTGTTATTTTGAAAACGGTTGTAAGGATTGAAATTTTGATTTGGTGGTGGAATGTGAGCTAGTTCGGGATGGAATTTATTTTGGAGGAATTTTTGGTTTGTTGTTTGGGTATATTTTGGTTGGAAAAATTTTGACTGATCGAATTGTTGTTGTCGAGAGGGCTGTGGGTAATTGTATTTTTGGTTATTGGCATATTGTGCTCTGAAACTCTGATTCTCGAGTTTCAAACAAAGATGTAGGGCGTCGGGAAGACTGTTTGGTTCTCTAATTCCAAGAAGTCTGGAGAGATCGCCTGAGAGTCCTCTAATAAAGGTATCTAGTGCTTTAGCACGATAATTTTCTGTCAGTAGATGTACTGCTTCATCTCCTACCTCCATGCATCCTATCTTGTTAAGAATTAAAGATAGATGCGAATATACTTTTTGGTAGAATTCGTTGATGGATAATCTACCTTGAACAAGACAGGTCATTTGGTATTCTAATGTACCTATGTCTCGTTTGTCAGCATAGTGGGTTGTTAGGCAACGAGATATTGTCGTCCAGTCTAGAGGTGTGTTGTACGATTCTAGTGCTATGTCTGCTTTCCCTATTATCTTGTTTCTAATAACATTTAGTATACCAAAATATCGGGGCGTTCCTTTTGTAGGTTCATATATCCTAAGGATACGTTCTACGCTTTTTTTCCAGGAACTGAATTCTGAAGCGTTCCCTGAAAAATCTCTTAATGAACGTACCACGTCGGGAATTTTATCCATGTCACTCATGTCATTCCTAAATCGTTCGTCTATCGTCTGGTCTGTAATATTTTGGTTTTGATTATTATTTAAAAAGGAGTTTATTATATTTTGTCCGTCTGTTTGGAGAATTTGAGTCACCATGTTTTTTATTAGATTATTCAATTCGGGTGATACTTGGGGAACAGGATTAGGAGTGGTTGTTTGAGTGGGTGTAGGGTTATTGCTTAGCAATGAGGGTCTAATTATATTATTTGGGTTAGTAATTTTGAATTAATGTTCGTTAATAATCTCTGGAAAGTCCCGTTTTTGGTGAATCGCAGAGATATTGTTTTGTTATAAATGTTTTTTTTTCTTTAAATATTATAGACTGTACAAATCTTTGTTTATAAGTATATATTTTTTCCTTTATTTATTTGTTAATAATCTCTGGAGGGTCCCGTTTTTGGTGAATCGCAGAGTTATTTTTTTGTTATAAATGTTTTTTTCCTTTCAATATTATAGACTGTACAAGTCTTTGTTTATAAGTATATATTTTTTTTTATTTATTTGTTAATAATCTCTGGAGGGTCCCGTTTTATGAGCGATTTCCATGTATGATTCCAAGCTATCTTGAACGAAACAACTTCAAACATTTATCATCGTGCGACATATTGTGAATGGTGTAAACAACAACGATTTGAATCGTACAATATCTAAGGAATACAATCGCTGGCAAGACTTATTAAAAGGTATTGTGCCGAACACAACCGCTGGAACCAACTAGATAGCGAAGTTTTTTAAGAAGTCTACTATACAAGAGCTGCCGGATTGTGCAGCAAACACAGTTCTAGATAGAGTATTGCTGTGTAAAGAGCAAATGAGCTATACGCAATAAGTTATAAACTGGAATAACGAGCAATAAGTGTTAAGATGTTCAAATTAGAAATAAAGAAAAGTGTATAGCTTTAAATTGGGACTTTTATTTAACAATCCAGTGACCGAACTCAAGAGTGAGTTACAAGGTAGATGCTTTATCAAGCAATCCGTTACAATTGTTGTCAGAAGCGGGATTAACAAATAAATTTTTTTTAAAATGGCAAAGTTTAATGATCTGAAAATTCCACAACTGAAAAAAAAGAAGGAGCAACTAATTGGATTAAAAACTGAATTACAATCACGTTTGAGAAAGGTCATGGAGGCGGAAAACATGAATGCGGGGAATATGTCTTTCAATTAAAATTATAGGAAGAGGCAACAAAGATAGAAGAAAAGGAAGAGACGAGCGTAATCAAACGCTATGTACATAAACATAATTTTAACTGCAATGTCGCCCAAATGTCCCAGATGTCAACGGAGATGTCAACGCAAATATCGGCACAGTTTAAGGAGCAGCATGCACGTATAACCCTACAAATTTCGCAGTTAGAAACGCGATTGTAAACGCAGTTCGCAGCGCAAGATGCACGTATATCAGCAGAAGTGTCCTCACATATTTCGGAAGAGCGAGACACAATTAAAACTGAAGTGGATGAATTGAAAGATCGTCTCCGCAAGCTACAATTAAATCGGTAAATTATGTCAACAGAAAAGTAACGTGCGAGATCGTAATTACAAGGAATCGAAATCGACATGGAGGACAGGATTATGACCTATATAAATATGGAAGTGACATTTATGCTCGGTTACGATAATAAGTACAACGTTAGATAAGTAATAACAACAGAGAATCAGCAGATGCCACCAAAATCAGAAGCAGTAATTTGGGCAGAAATAGATTGAGACTATGGGCCAAACAAGTTGTGCATTGTTGAGGACACAAAAGAATCTTTTACTAACTTACTTATAGGCAAAACCCTGGCTAGGAAAATACAAGATAAACGTGTTCCAGTAAGAGCATTCATCGAGTGCAAGTTACCAATCAAACTCTCCAAAGGAGCCAAGAGATTGAGGCCGTGATATAGGTCTTGAGGAAGATTTCCGCCCGTTTTTATCCCGTCTGGTGCCTATTTTCTTATTACTTATGTATGTAAGCATGTGGCACAGGCGTAGGTATGGAAGTCTGTATTTTTGTGTAAATGTACCTGCTTCCAAAGTGCAAAGCGAAAAATAAGAAACTAAAAAATGCAAGTATGAACAAATCATAGAAAACCGTAATATACATATGAACGAGTATATGGATGTTAGAATTTGTGTTCATATGCAATGACGGTGCTCACAGAGGTGAATAGCCTAATTCATGGTCACGGTCATCCGATTTCGCACAATGTCATACTTCTGACCAAACAGAGTTCATGTTGCCTTAATCTCATCAACGATTTTATTGGAATGTTTGTATGCCTGGAAGTAAACTACACTTTTACACAAAATATTTCTTATTTTAATTATTTGAAATACATACATATACTAACTGAATTAATCCACTGTATACTCTTCAAGTTTCTGTAATTGACAGGCATCCACTATAAATACGTTAATTTTTATTCTAGAAAAAGTAAAAAAAAATATTTAGATACAAATTTTTAGAACTCCACAAAATTTTGTCATCTTACTTTAGTCCTTTCGGAATTGGATAAAAAAGCAATATCCCAAAAGTGTGCGTTGGTGTAAGTGATTGAAGAGCAAACGTGTAATTGTGTTGAAACTTCTGGGGAAAGTGTCTAGCCATGGCTGGCAAGGTCTATGTTATGTGATGTGAATTTTTTCTTATAGTAGGGGGAAGCATTGAAAGCCGAAGTGCGGAACTTTAATCCGCTAAACTTAGCATATTCCCAACTCATGTCTCTTCCATGGAACCACCGGGTTAAGTATTACTCATGGGAGAGAAAAGTACATTTAAGTCTTCTCTACGGTACGGACTGACTGACTCCTAATCTGTTATAGGTATCTTAGTTTTGTCATAATTAGAGCTGTCGCTTGGCTAACGGCTTTCCATTTATCAGACTGACACATATGTGCTGTCAAAGTTTCCACCGTTAAGATTGAGTGTTATTTTAATCTTTCCCTAATAAAAAATATGGACAAACGTCATGATGAATTTGGAATAGATACTTTCTAAACCAACCATGCCCACTCAGTATTTGGGTTAGGTGGAAATTTAGGTCCTCATGTCATCTGTCTATCCACGAATCAATGTCCGGAATTAGTCTGTGGGTCCATCTTCTTTTAGATGAGGTCACCGTTGCTGCCACATTGTTAGTCTCTTGGTTCTCTCCTCTTTTTTTACTCCTGTAGACGGCTCTAAAAGCTGGATGTCACTAGGCGGCACGCTACCTCAGCAGCATCACTTGATATCGTTCGGAAAGCACTTATTACTCGATGTTTAAATGAGCTAAGCCTCAGTAAATAAACTCACCACTCTACTCGAAAAAACTGGCGCACCCTCATACTGCTCATCACATAATCAC
Organism: Bactrocera oleae; assembly: GCF_042242935.1. Taxonomy (NCBI): domain Eukaryota; kingdom Metazoa; phylum Arthropoda; class Insecta; order Diptera; family Tephritidae; genus Bactrocera; species Bactrocera oleae. Next base: position 32,960,513 of record NC_091537.1, read on the forward strand.
CAATACACCACAAATTGAAAAACACCATAGTCAATGACACCACACTCACACACAACACAATACACCGTACCTGTACACTACCCCACTCAACAAAAAGGATGGACAACAGGACAGCCGCTTTCTTTCGCAAAAACAAACTCAATGACTCAACATTCAACACGCCACCAATACCGTGCGCTACGGACATATGATTCCTGCGAACGACATCACTCCGCAACCTTATTCGATTCAGCAGCGCGACACGGAGACGCAATTTTTCGATCCTCACGTCACCTCGCTTCATCTGGACACGGACTCGTCCGCTTGGCGTTGAACCCACACGCATCGAGTGCATCTTTTTTTTTGACATATTTTATTTTGTTATAAAATAAGAAATAATAACCTTTTAAATTAAAGCTTAAATTACAAGTGCAGTTTTTTCTTAATATAATATACATGTTAAAATTGTGGTAGTGAGTGAATTCTTAAAATTTACAAAGTTTGTACGAAATGAAACTCTCGGAGTGCAGAAAACCTATGCACTGCGTTTAATGGTCTAGCATATTATTCTATGCCTAGCGCTTGTATTCATATTGGTGCTGCATATAATATTATATATTATATAATGATATCAAACGGTAAAATTTTGGGAATGCAATTGGATTTGCAGAATCACACGAGGATTTGACTCACCACAATAGCGCCGATTTAGTTTGATTACGAAGTCATTAATCCAGAAATGGGCCTCATCTAAGAGTATTATTTTTGGATAAAAAAAAAGTAGGCACCGATGAACGTGATTTTGCGTAATAGTCTTGAAGAATTTCCAAGCGGTGTATCAAAGGGAAACATGACATGATGAAATGGGTATATATGTATGTGTTTTGAACTGTCTCAGCATTTTCGAAGATAAGCATGTTCAAAGATTGCCGAAAAAAAGATATTATTATTTAAATTAATTTAAGCAAATATATACATGTATAAATCCGTGTTCAAAGATATTTGAACAAGAGGAAAATATTTTATATAAGTGAACCTTATATGTATGATATGTTTGTTTTAAACTGAACTCTCGTTAATTTATGCTTCTTTTACTTGTAATACCGATCTGATCCATACATTCTTTACTTCTGTCTTATGGAGGTTTTTAGCCATCTTCTGCTGTTATACTACCATCGTCGGAGACTTTAAATTCCACATCGTCATTTGGCCCTCCATGAGGATCTGACAACATAATCAGCCGGTCGTCGTTCCTTATTCTTACTGCGTGAAAGTTTCTTTCTCAATTTACTCTCAGTATCTTCACCCTGTGTTTTCAAGTTCAAAGCATTTGGTATAAAATCCTTTGTGTCAATGGACAATGTCAGACATATTATATATTCGTCAATTTATCAGCTATTGTTTGTTTATTGATAATTTTGGAAGAGCTGATTAGATCTCCTTGCTGGTACAGACGTGACAATGGTTTTCATCAACATGATTCTCTATATTAGTACTCGCCTTCGCCTACATAATCTTCTTTTACTTTTCCCGTGAGATTTGGATTTTACTTAGCTAAAACATCTTTGCGTGTTGGTTAGTGCAAAACCTTTTTTTGACCTTCCTCTTACTCTTTATATGCTTCATCTTCGTCTTCTAAAATAAAATGAGATAAATGCCAAGTTACTTTTTCAGTAGCAAAAACATCTTTAAACTTAGACACTTTTTTTCTCTCATTCAGAACTATTCAATTTTTCTTGTTTGTTTAAAATCTCAGCCTCAATATTATTAACTTTAGTTGCATCGGTGGAAGTTTTCTCCCTAAATGTTTTTTGTGTCTCCAAAATATGAGGCGATTCTTGTTCTTGTATTTTTAATGCCCATATTCAGGGCATTGTTTACTTAATTTTTTATTTAATTTACTGAAATTGATTGAGTTACAACTCGATATATTCGTGCATTAAAAGTGATTATTAAAATTTTTTCTAGATTTGTTACCACTGTTATTTATTATTTTTATTATTTTATTTATATTTAAATATACAAAGTAGTATTAAACCAAATTTTTTTAAATAAAAAAATCTAAGATACAAACAAAACATAGAATTATATTTTATTTTGTAGGTAACAATCGGTTATAAGGTTTTAAATACTCATAATATTTGTAAACGAAGGAATTTTGTACCAGTTCTTGATAAATTGGATAAAAGTTGTGCTTTTGCCTAATACTCGCCAAAGCTGAGCGTTCGTTGAAGATGTGGTGAAGAGAAAACGGTCTTTTGCAGAAAGGGCATGATGGTTTTACTTTGTCCAATCTTTAGGCGTGGGAAAATGGTAGCTTGTGGTTTGTTCAAAAAACCGAGCTGAGTGGTCTGCATGTTCATTTCCCATAATACCAACCTGTCCTGGTACCCAGAGTAGTGCGACTTTATGACTGTATTTAATGAACAGGTCACGGATATTCGAAATAAATGTAGCAGTGTTGCGGATGTTACAAACAGCAGATAAACAAGAAAAACTGTCCGAGCAAATAACAAACTTGCCTTTGTTATGTATCGCATATTATAGAATATAACACGGAAGAATCCCACCTGTTATAAATTCTCAGTTTGGTTTGGTGAGAGTAAAAGCTGTGTTTGTCGCTTTAGACCCGTCTGTATAAATTGCAGTCTAATTGTTTTCTTCATAGGTTTAATTAACTCTAAAAAATGTTTCTGCAGTACTACATTGCTGGTGTGGCTTTTTTGAAGGTGTAAAGCGTCATAATGACAGTTTCTTTTTTTAACAACCACTCCGGCTGTTTGTTGACTTCTTTGCAATTTGATACAGCGTCGTAAAGTGGATTTTAGCCTGAAGTTCCGTTTATGTCGTGACGTGTGAATTACTGTTTTATGTAAGCTGGCATTTGGAGAGTATATCAGTTTTAAAATTAGTTGCATCTTTGTTTCGGAGACCCTTTCCTCTATTGTTGGTAGGCCATATTCCGCCAAAATACACTTAATGAGTATGACGACGTAGGAAAAGGATTTATACTCCGACAGCTCGCTGATTGATAAGGAGGTTCTAACAACTTCAGGTTAGAGTTTGCACACCATACAAAAATGCTTAAACCATAGTTGATTTTAGCGAGTATTATGGCTCTTGTAGCATTTATTACATATACACCTAAAATTTGTAAACTGCTTACTAATTCTATTACAATATTTTCAAAAATTAACTGTCTATATTCACATTTGGTCTTTTTGCAAATATGTAGTAATTTACATTTTGGAATGGAAATTGTTGCACCAAATTTCATCCCCCATTTCTTAAATTGAGTTAGTATTTTCTTAAAAATATTGTTAGCAGTTTGGGGATTATTTATATTACAATAAATAATAGCATCGTTCGCGTATACTGTGAGTTTAATGCCTTTAGTATTAAGACATAATTCAGTTAGCTTATCAAAAGCGATAATAAATAGCACCACCGGTAGTGGTGAGCCTTGCGGTATACCATTTTTAAGAGGATGCAAACATTGTTTATACGGACCTGAAATTTCCTTAGGGTCATAAAAGCTTTAACTAGCTATAATTTTTTCGAAAGTTTTACCTTAGTATGATAGCAAGGAAATAGGTTTATAAGAACTTGTCAGATTCATTAGTTTTTTTGGTTTAATAATTGGGACAATTCGCCAGTTATGTGGGTATCATCCTTGTGTTGTACAGGCAGAGTAGTCTTTTTTTGGCAGCTGTAGGTAGGTTTGCCAGCATCGATTAGGATATCATATCGATGTCTAGTGTTTTGCTTTTAGAATGTTTTAAAGCGGACTATAATTCGGAGAAAATAATTTCGCACTCTAAACTGTTTGCTGATGCGGAGAGATTCGGTGCTGTATATGTGGCAGATAACCAATGTTGTTTTTCTGCGATGTATTCTACAGAAAAACTACTATCCTGCGAATATGTAGACCAAAGATTGGCGAAAGAAGAAGACTTTGGTTTTTACAATGATTTTAATAGGGATGTATTTTTGGTAGTCGATGCAGGGGATGTTGTTGATGGGAGTAGCTATGTGTTTCTTTGATACAAATATTAACATCTGAAGTTTGCTCTTTTATGCGTAATAAGTGTAGGGCTACAAAGCTTTTTTTGTAGCCACGCAAATATCGAAAAAGCGAAATATTTAAGCGAAGTTGTAACAGCGATAAAATACAAAGGGCCCAGTAATGATGCTATGTGTGGTCAGTTATTAGACTTACTTTATTTGCAAAATTCTTCTCCTTAAATAATATTCTAAGCAATATTGCAATACCGTTCAATACATAATTTCCGCTTAGTACATAGTTTCGTTTTCTATTAGTGCATATATACATAAGTATGTAAGTTATATAAAAACAGTTCATAAATAGAGAATAATCCAAGTACATACTTTACTCTATTGCTCCTTCGTATATAATGTAGTTATTAACAAAAGAGAAATATAAAAAAATGGGAACGCAGCATTGAAAGAGGCTGCTTACATATTAAGCTTAGTACATGTTAAATGGGACTAGCTAATGTGCACAAACAAATATCCATATAATTGCGTGGATGAAAACATAGCGGTAGCATAAGTGTACAAAGCAAGCGCAAGCAAGCAATAAATATGTAAGTATGTACACAATGCAAATACAATTATTAACTGCATTGAGGTGACTGACTTCTAATGCTTGCCCTTGACTATTAGGCAAATAAGTAGAGAGCAAGAAATAGCAAAAATATATAGAACATATGACCGTATAATGCATTGGTTCTCAATCGGTGACCCAACATCCCGGCCCCGTTGAAAGGCATTTCAAACAGGTAGAAGGCCTATCTTGTGAATTGGTCGCCGAATGATTCCCTTCGTTATTCGAATGTCCACCACACGCACTTTAGAGTCCTTTCCTGTAATACAGTTTATAACTCTTCCAATATGCCATTTTTGTGGTGGTAAGTTGTCTTCATGGATGATAACCATTAAGTTGTTGTTGATGTTTGGTCGCTCTGTAAAGCACCTTGATCGTACTTAAAGTTCGTTTATGTATTAATTTGACCACCTGTTCCAAAACATCTGTTTAATTCCGGGTCCCTGATTCCATTGTTATACGTTGTTGATGTTAGCTGACAATCTCCGATCTGGGAGTGCCCTAAGTGAACTACCAAAAATAAAATGCCCCGGAGTTAATACTTCATAATCATTTGGATCCGATGACATTTGTGCTATTGGACGAGAATTTAATACAGCTTCTATCTCAACCAGGACTGTTGTTAATTGCTCAGCTGTGAGTCTTGCATTTTTGATGGTGCGGTAGAGGTGACCCTTTATGATTAGATCCTAATGTATGCTTTATAAGGTGTTTTGCCTCGAATACGCAAATATATGTTGACTGGTCCGCAGAAATCAATACCGCACCGTGCAAAAGGACGAGATGGAGTTATACGCTCGACAGGTAACTGTCCCATTACATGGTTCATCAGCTTTGGCTTGTAGCGTATACAATGTGTGCATGATCTGACGATATGTCTTGCTAAATCGCGCGCATTGACTATCCAAATCTGAAGTCTTATCAGTGCTACGAGTGCCTTTGGTCCTGTATGGTAGTGTTTCCGATGTAGATGACGAACGTAATGCACAACAAATTCGCATTTGTTTGGCAACAGCATTGGGCGTTTCCTTTCTTCGGGAATATCTGCTGATTCCAATCGACCTCCAACCTTAAGTATTTAAAATCCTTCGATATATTCGAGAAAAGGATTTAAATAACGTAACGGGCCATTTATCGTAAGCTCTTTCTGTAAAAGATGAATTTCATTAGCGAAATGTATGTGCTGAATATTCCAAATTATGCAAAGAAAGGCGTGATGTAACTCTTGTGGTGAAAGTGTTAATCAGTCATTAAGATTAGCTCCATGTCGAAATTTATTGATGAAGCGAAACATCCAAGCTATTAATCGAAGGCTGCTAGTGTAGTTACTCCGCTGATTCCCAATTTCCAAAATGTAATTTGTGCTAACAATTGTATTGAATGCTGATTTTCGTTTCTCCCTATCGACAACTTCCATGTCGATATCATCGCAGCTGTTCTTTGGCCATTTATCTGAGTTTTCGTATAGAAACTTTGGTCCGGTGTACCATATTGAATTAACAAGTTCCTTTACAGTACATCCTCTAGAGGCAACATCCGCCGGATTACAATGCGTTTGTACATGTCTCCAATGGGCGCCTTTGGTTAAATTTTTAAATCCGAAATTCGATTACCAACAAAAGTCGAAAGTGTTGCAGAATGCATCTTAAGCCAATGTAATACTATTTGTGAGTCTGTCCAAAGAAAAATGTTAAAAGATTTGTTAGAAATTGTTGGTTTAATTTTAGCTAAAAGACGAGCAAGAAGAAGAGCGCCGCAAAGTTCTAATTTGGGAAACGATTGTTTTTTGGTGGGTGCCACTCTGGACTTCGCAGTGAGTAGGCGAATGGTAGTAGTACATTTGTTGAGAACGCGAGTATATATTGCGCAGCCATATGCACGAATCGATGCGTCACAAAATCCATGTATCTGAAGAGATTCCACATCTGTCGAAAAACAGTGCCTCGGCACTTTAATTTGTGAAAGATCCGATAAGCAGTTAAGACATTTTTTCCAAGCAAATTCGATGTTCTGTGGCACAGATTCATCCCAATCCAACTTTAGTAGCCATATATCTTGCAACAAAATTTTTTATGTTATAATAACAGGAAACTAAAAGTCCAAGTGGGTCGTAAAGTGATGATGCAACAGAAAGGATGGAACGTTTTGTAAGTCGACCAGTCAGTGCTAGTTTTGCTTCGAATGAAAAAATAAAACAATCAAGATTTTGGTTCCATTTTAGTCCAAGAGTAGTGATGGATGTATCTACGTTTAGATCCTTTATAGAGTCGTCTTCTCTGAATTGATGATAATTGGAATGCCACTTCGTTAATTTAAACTGTCCTAATTCTAACAGTTGTATTACCTCTTGCTTTATCTGTGCAAGTTCGGTTAGAGTATCAGCACCACAGAGTAGATTGTCTACCTAGAATGATGACTTCACGATTTTTGCGTCAATTGTAAATTGTTCTGAATGCTGCTCAGCTAGATAGAACAAACTCCGTATAGCAAGATATGGTGCAGCAGCCATTCCATACGTTACAGTATTTAGTTGATACGTGCGAATATCTTCAGTTTGTGAACTTCTCCACAGAATATACTGGAACTTTCGATCATCTTCGTGCATTAATACTTGGCGATACATCTTGACTATGTCGGCAGTGAGTGCAAACCTGTGGAATCGAAAACGAATAAGAAGAAGAAAAAGTTCGCATTGAATTGTAGGGCCAACCATCTGAACATCGTTCAATGATTTTTGGGATGTGGTTTGACAGGAAGCGTCAAATACAACTCGAAGCTTTGTTGTTGTACTTGTTGGCTTTAGCACACAATGATGTGGTATATAATAATGCGGTTCGCTGAGATTTGGATTTTTTACAACGCTCATATGACCCAAACTCTCGTAGTCGCTCATAAATTCAACGTAGTGTGCTTTCAATTGTGGTGATTTGGCTAATCGACATGCTTGTGCATTGAATCGTCTCAATGCCATATGACTCGCCCAAACATGTCGGATCATCCTTGAAAGGTAATTTGACAACTATTCTGCCGCAAGATCTTCAGGACACCGTTGAATTGTATATGTGATCGCAACTCTGTTGTTCACGAGTCCAAGGCTCTGGTATGGTAGTGATTTCTTCCAATTTCCACAACTTTTCCAATTTGACATCTAAAGATTCATTGGCTAAAAATAAACAAGATGGTTTGGATATGTTGTTACTGCCCGTCTTATAACGTCCCGAAACAATCCAGCCTAAGAGTGTTTTTTGCAAGATTGGTAAATTAGATCCAAGATTGATTTGTCCTACGGACAGAAGACTGAAGAACATTTGTGTACCCAGCAACATGTCGATTTTCTTTGGTATATAAAATTCATCATCGGCGAGCGTTATATTGTGTGGAATATTCCATGTTGAAATATTGATTTCAGGATCTGGTTGATAAGCAATGTGCGATGTAATGCAAAAAGTCAATGGAAGTTCGAAACCAGTGACTTGCGACTTGATATTAGTTGAGGTTTTGAGTTTAATATTTGTTGACGATGAACCGATGACGATGTTTTGAATCTGTATGTTTTGCCTACTTCTTGGCAGAAGCAACTTTTGCGAAAAATCATCTGTGATAAAATTTACCTGTGAACAGGAATCTAGCAGTGCTGTACCCAATCTGTAGCTCCCCGATGCATCACGAAGGTAAATTTTTGCTGTGATGAATTATTCCTGTGTGTATGCGCGACTGCCTCTTGTGATGTAAATACCTGAGTAGGTGTTTGTAGGATTGGAGTAAAACCGCGGTGGCAATTGGCTACTCGATGTCCCTTTGATAAGCAATTGATGCAAAGTCCAATTTTCTTTGCATGCTCGAAACTTTGAGTAATGTTCAGTGAGTTAAAGCGTTCGCAATTAAAAACCTGATGGTTGTTACTGGAAAAGAAATTACACGATATATTGGAGCAGGAAAATGTATAGCCTCTTGGTTGATTCCTTGATTTCGAAGAGGAGTATTTGTTAGCACCTTGATTTGACGACGTACTAACATGCTTGTTATCCAGTGATTCCAGGTATTGGCAGTGTCTTTCCAAATCTGCGATGCCATTCTCCCATGACGGCAGCGTTCTGAAATCTAGCGACTACTTCCACTTTTTGTTGGTCTGTTCATCAGACTTTATGAAAAAAAGTAAAAGACAAAATTAAATGAATAAGTATAGCTTGCGATTTTTGGCTGTCGGTACCTAGCGATGTCAAGGAACCATAAATAGCTGAAGCTTTATCAATTAAACTTCTTAATTAGTGTTTTGTTATCATACCGTACCTTCAACCGTTCTAACGCCTTCTGATATTTTTCATTTGTCACTTGAAACGCATTTACAGTTTCTAAGGCTTGACCTTGGAGACAATTTGGCAAATGGTTGAACTTTTCAATATTAGTTAAATTGAATTCACGATCAATTATTTGCTTGAACGAGGTGATAAAATTTTCATAATTTGATTGTACCATGCAAGTTGTGTCCGAAAGTGAAACTTTATTATCTTCTGTCAGTTGCGATTGGATAACCAATTTAGTTGTGATGTAAAGTTCTTCCAGGTCAGCACGTCCTACATCATCAGCATCCAATCTTTCGATGTCAGTTTGAATTGAGAGAATCTGCTTAAAATAAGAATCCAGGATGCCCAAACGGCATTTGTATTCCGCAGCTGAAAGAGCCTTTTCACCTGGTCAGAAACTGGCGTCGACGATATTTTTAATGCGCGTAATATTTTTCTTGGTGCTGGCGCGTTGTTGTCTTAGCTCGTCCAAAGACATTGCAATGCTGGTGACTCGAATGGTAAAGATTTCTCACGGTGACTAAGTTTAATGATGACAAAGTCCAATGTCGGTAATTTCCAATGACGATAATGTCCAATGACGATAATGTCCAGCGACGATAATGTCCAACGATAATATCCAATGACGATAATGTCCAACGATGCAGTCTAATACTAACCACACTCCGAAATGATTTGCGAAAGAACAAAAAAAACTCACTCGTGCCCCACGTTGGGCGCCAAAAAATGTAGGGCTTAGTACATGTTACAAATATTCATATAATTGCGTGGACGAAAACATAGCGGTAGCATAAGTGTACAAAGCAAGTGCAAGCAAGCAATAAATATGTAAGTATGTACACAATGCAAATACAATTATTAACTGCATTGAGGTGACTGACTTCTAATGCTTGCCCTTGAATATTAGGCAAATAAGTAGAGAGCAAGAAATAGCAAAAATATATAGAACATATGACCGTATAATGCAGTGGTTCTCAATCGGTGACCCAACAATAACAGTTCATCGTAATTGTTGTTGTACCCGTTTATGTCCCACCGAACAATTTTTAGCGTTTGTTATTTGTGTGTCTGTATATGTTTAGATGTTGTGTGTATTAAATTTCATCTTCGGATGTAATTAGTTCTTGAGTGTAGAAAAGTACTTTTGAAAGGGATGGGAGATGTTCGAAAGGTGGGAGTGAGTCCAAGGGAGATATCAGAGGTTATGGAGTGGAACGAGAGTTTAGTTCCGTTGGTTTTTGGTGTCGTTAAGATTTTTCTAACTAATGCTTCGGACTCCATTATGGGCGGTTCAGAATATTGGTTTGCTTTAAAGAAGGAGTGTTTCTAAATGTTTATGTATTTTTGAGAATTTGTTTTTTGAGTGTTGCTAGGGGGATTAATGTTGTTGGTGCTTATAGTGGTGGGAGAGTCAACGTTTGTGTTTGTTGTTTCTATATTTTTGCTGTAACTAATAACGCATGAATTGGATGCAATTAAAAAATATAAGTTGCGGGATAAACAAGCTGATATTGTTTGTTGCTTATGAACTTTTATTATTTCAGGCATTGAACATTTGTTTATTGTTTAAATTTTTATAATTCCTTTCGCTTGGAAGATTTTGGTACAGTCTTTAGAGGATGCTGCATGTTGTTGGAAGCAGTTGATGCAAAACATGTTTGCAATCGGCTGGGGCATAAGGAGGAAGGGAACAATTCGCGCAAAGAGGGGAACGGTTACAACGTTTTTTTGAGCAAGAAGTTGGCAGTTTTAGCAACGCATTGGCGAAGGAATAAATTGACGTATCAAAAGTTTAAACCAGCCAACGTCAATTAACTCGGTAATTTGTAACGGTAGTTGAAAGTTAGTAGCAAAACCCCCGAGGGGTGCGGTTTACTTCCAATAAATTACTAAGTTTAAACACTGACACAACGCTTTGCGAGTTGAGCTCATTTAGTGTTTTCTCCTCTGATACGTTATTTAGAAATGGAGCAAATACCGTTGCGAGTTTCGTGTAGTGTGGCTGATATGGAACATATGTTCAACAAAAGGGTTTGGCCGTGTCAATAGCTTCAATCACTACGAATTTGAACTAGTCACTAGTCGTCAACTTTAACTCAGGAAGCTCTGAAAATCCATAAGCGAAACAATTTTACCAGTTTTCCGTTTCTTTTTACCAGGTCCGGTATCGAATACGGGGCCATTTTGCACGTGGAAACTGTTGCGCAATGTATTCAAAAAGCTTTCCGCTAGCGAACAGTAGAAAAAAAGTTAGACAGAACGGATTAAACGTATAGCAAAAGTCCGAAAAAGAAAAAAAAATTCCGAAAACTAAATGTAACTAAACTCGAAAAAAATTTGGAATGCTGCTAATCGATGATTGCTAATATTTTAAACTCTTGGATATATTGGATGTATTCCAATGTTATATCATAGAATATTTCAACAGATTCTTCATTGAAACACTTTGACATTTCTTTTGTATACAGATTTTGAATGGCAAAGAATAGCGCTTCCAAATATTTTAATTGTTCGCTATTGACTACTGTCTTAAAACTTAGAATGTTCATTGCTGTTTTGATTCAGAGAAGCTGAGTTTCTATAACAGTTAGTACACTGCGTTTATTTTCTTACAAATACGGCTTATGTGATAAATTTAAAATGCGGGTTGTCACTTTTCCCTTCTAGAGGGAACATAAAAAAGTTGTTCAATTTATGATTTCTAGCTTTTGCCATCGTCGCGAAAAGACGCTTGTAGGCAAGCGCATGCTCGGAGAAATGTGTAAAGCGTTTGCTTTTATGAATGAAACGACTTAGCTTATTGCATGTGCGGCAGCGTTCATGAATGAAAATGTTGTTGTTGTACAAATTTAGGATTTGCCAATTTGGCTGCCATATTGATTTCTGACGCTGCTCATGCTATTTGAGAGAATTGTTGTTTTTGTATAACAACGTTTGTATTTTTTCTATTCTTCTTTGGGAATGTTTAGAGAGCTATACGTGTACAGATTCACCGCTGTTATAAAAGCGAGAAATGTTATTTGTTTCTACTGCGAGTGAGGTGAACTCCCCGATAAAATTTTACAAATGTTCGCTGTCGAACCTGCACCTTCTCGTTCTTCTAAGTTCTCTGGTTGAACGATGTGGGTGATGTTTGAGATGCATTTATTTGTCGTTGTCTAATGCTCAAAGATGTTAAAGATGGAATCCATATATTGAAATATTTAAAAATCGTATTTATTATTTAACAAAAAGGCATGTGAGGACATTAAATGTCATTCCTGTATTAATAAACTTTTCTGATACGATATTAAATAAAACACTCAAACTTCAAAAACAATTTCACATCAAATGTCTTTATCATTAATCTTTAATTTTTTCTTAGCACAATCTTCTAATTTGTTTAACCGTAACACACGACCCAGTATTGAATGCTTGAAAAATGATCGTTTCTACCGCGATCCGAATCGACCCGTACATAAGATTTGGACCAACATTGAATGTTCGAAGTATTTCCTTTGTTTAGATGGTGACGTTTTTGAATTCAAATGCTCGGAGGGCTTATTATTTGATGTTGTCAGACAAATTTGTGATTTTAAACAGAATGTGGATAACTGTGATATCACTGCAGGTGAGAAAATATTTCTTTAAATTGTTATACAAATTTTATAGTTTTTATTTTTACGAAATATTGCCACCTTCTTAAGTTTTGTAGAATTATAATTTTTTGGCATACCCCGGGTATACTTTTTGATGAAAAAGTAACATATAAGCATATATGAAATATTCTATTATTTCTTTCCTTTTGATCTTAAACATTCCGACGGACATAAAATGTTTTTTACTACTTTTCCTCGTACCTATCTAGTTTATAATATTTCTACTCTAATATGGATGTATGTAAATATTTGTTTTGTTAAAGAGAAACAAATCCCAAAACCACTATTGGAAAAAGGTGGATGCAAAGACAAAACACATTTAGGTTGCGGCGACGGCACTTGTCTACCAAATGAATATTTTTGTGATGGATCCGTTGATTGCCCAGATGAATCCGATGAGGTAAAATATATTGTAAATGTTTAATACAGGCTTTAGAGCAAATAATATTATTAAAACTTATATAAGGGTTGGTGCGATATGGATAACGATCCCAATGCTGCTGTTTCTTGTGACATGCGTAAATGCCAGTTACCCGACTGCTTCTGCTCCAAAGATGGCACACAAATACCAGGACGATTAAGCCCAAGTATGGTCCCACAAATGATAATGTTAACGTTTGGTAAGAAGTGAAAGCAGTACTAAGAACACAAAAGTAAATATATAACAAATTCGGAAGTTTACTTCCGTTTCAGTTACCTTACGCTGATACGCGTTAACTGCGTACACATGTGTAAGTTATGGCGATTTCATTCAATATTTAATATTTTGAAAACCGGATCGCGCGATAAATATTGAACGCATTTTGTATATAAATGGGCTATATAACGAAACAAAGAATTGAAAAATATTTAAAATCGTGTGATTTTTTTTTTGAAAATGTATTATTTATTCATTGTATACACAAATTTTGGCGTTTTATTATCTTATTAGTGCCCAAGTTGACTTTGACACGAAAGCGATCCATTGCACTATAGAATTCAATAGTCCTAGTAGTAGAATTCAAATAGTCGATCCCCAGCACCCGCAAGTCATTTCGCGTAGTTTGATTCTCAACGCTCCGCTCATCTACAATACATTTTTTTATTAATTTGCATACACTTTATTATTATAATTATACTCTAGCAACCTGTTGCTGCAAAGTATAACAGTTTTGTTCACCTAACGTTTGTTTGTATCACTTAAAACTAATCAAATTAGATATAGGGTTATGTATATAAATGATCAGGATGAAAAGACGAGTTAAAATCCGGATGACTGTCTGTCCTTCCTTCCCTCCAAGCTGTAACTTGAGTAAAAATTGAGATATCTTTATGAAACTTAGTACAACTGTTTCTTCGTACCGTAAGACAGTTGGTATTGCAGATGGGTGTAATCGAACCACCGCCACTCCCACAAAACGCCATTAATCAAAAGAAATAAATTGCCATAACTAAGCTCCACAATAAGATACAATACTGTTATTTGACACACAGGACCACATTAGGGAGAGGCATCTGCAGTTTAAAGTTTTTTAAAAGATGGGCGTGGTCCCTACTAAGTTTAATGTGCATCTCTCCTAAACCACTTAAGCTGCAATTTAACAACAGAAAATTCACTGAAAACAAATGCTTTTAGCACCTTTATCAACAGTGTGAAAATGGGTGAAATCGGGTGACAACCCCGCCCACTCCCCATACAACGGTACTGTTAAAAACTATTAAAAGCGCAGTAAATGAAGCACTAAACAGTCCAGAGACATTAAATTTTATCTCTGGGATGGTATGAGATGACTTTATAGGAACCGCGTTCAAAATTAGATAGAGGGGGTGGCGCCGCCCACTTCTAAGTGAAAATCCATATCTTGGGATTTCAACCAAATTCGGTACAAAACATTCATCTCATACTTCTATGTTATGGAGCGAAAATGGGCGAAATCGGATTCCAGCCACACCCATTTCCCATATAACACCATTTTAAATTCCATTTGATTCTTTCACTTTCCACTATGCAAATCAGACAACAATGATTGTATCGAGTTAAGCCTTTGCGTGAACAATGCGTTTAAAGTATGCCACCTTGCGACCAAAAATTGTCTAAATCGAACTAAAACTGTTCAAGCCCCCAGGTACTGAACATGTGGACCCCAGTGCCTATATTTTACTTTCTACCGAAAATATCAGTCAATGTGTAAGATATGTATATAATTTAAATTATATTGTTATTTTCGTGGATACGTTCAACTTGCGCGTTTGTTTTTGAATGATACACTGGGGTGCCTGTATATTGTATTTATAGTAGGTTGTATACGGACTTTGCTACATTACTGATACAAATATTTTCATTGTCGGTCATTAAATGTTTAGCGTTTGGGTATATTTGTGCCAATATTTCTTCTATATATTCATGACAATTTAATTTATTTTCTAGTTTTCGTAGATAGCAGTATTTGGAGTATTTGCATATGGAGCTAATGTATATTTGGTTGTTCATGTGGAATGTGTCCACTTGCACATATTCACCCACATGTGTTGGTATTGGTGTTTTACCGATAGACTGTTTATTAAGGTGTCTTTCATATTTGTTTTGTAAACAAATTCCGTAGTTTATTGATTCTTTTTCAAAAAATACTGAGTAGAGTACTGCGTTGTGGATTGGTATAATTTGCTTGTGAAAGAGTTTAAGGGCTGTTTGGCCTTTTTTAATTGTTATACAGGTGAGTTTTCTGCTGAGTGGTCTGAACAATCCGTGGTCGTGTTTATTTGCTGTCTTGATAGAGCATCACCGACTATATTCTGACGTCCTGGTTTATATACCAATCTCGCACCATATTCTTTTATTAAATTCTTCCATCTTTTTTATTTACTATTTGGGTTCTTTTCAGATATGAAGTAGATCTGTAGGTCTGTATATATTGTTAGATTTGCTTTTCCATATAAATAATTTTTTAATTTCTGTAGCGCTCATACAATAGCTAGTAGTTATTTTTCATTGGTGCTGTAGTTTTGTTCAGTTTCATTGAGTGTTCTTGATATAAAAGCAATAGGTTGTCTATTTTGTGACAGTACTGCACCTATGGCGAAATTGCTGACCTCTGTAGTCAGATCAAAGGGTTTCGTGAAGTCAGGTTGATTAAGTTCTACTTGAGCCTGGAGAGCATTCTAGATAGTTTCTATAGCTGCTTCATCTAAGTTAACTTCTACTCTTGCACTTTTGTGATTGCTGCAAAGTTTTGAACAAACTTCCTGTATTATTGTTTCAATTTTCTTGGGGTCTACAGTTACCTTATTGTGTTTAATTATGTGTCCTAAGTATTCTACTGAGCTTTGAAAGAAATGTGATGTTTATTAATACGCCATCAATATAAACATATGCAAATTTTCCAATATAGTCACGCAAAATATCGTCAACACATCGCTGAAATATTGCCGGTGCATTTTGTAACCCAAAAGGCAATATAAGAAAGTCATATTTTGCTCCATTCACTGAAAATGCCGTCTTCTCTCTGTCTTTTTCTTTAATTAAAATTTGGTGGAATCCTGATTCCAAATTTATCGTCGAAAATATTTTTGCTCATTTCGATCAGTTATTGCTTGTGTTTTAATCTTCTGAAAATTTACAACCATTCTTCTTTTGGGTTTCCCTTTTTTATTATATATTAGTATTATATGGACTTTTACTTGATTGAATTATCTGATTAGCAAGAAGTTTTTGGATTTCCATTTTCACTAAGTCATTATCTGACATGGGATATGGGCACTGTTTGATATAAATAGGTTCTTCATTATTTTTCTTAATTGTAGCTTGAAAAGTTTCTCTAATTTCCTCATTTCTTTTCATTATCTCTCTAATATTTTCCTCATATTTTAAATTATTTATAGTATAGTTAAGTTTTTGTTCAATTTTCTCTGTCCTCACAATTTTCTTTTGATATTCCAAACTGTAGTCGAATACACTTATTTAAGCTTTCGAAATTCTAAGCCCTTGTTCACCTAATATCATAAAATCTTGTAGCTCATCAATCTCAAAAAACCGTTTTAACGCTAAACCTAACCTACTCCCAACTCAAGACTCTCCCACGGAACCACCTGATTAAGTATTACTTCGTGGGAGTGATAAGACATTTAAGTCTCCTCTCTAGTACGGACTGACGGACGCCTAATCTGTTCCATATGTCTTAGTTTTGTCATGATTGAGGCTGCCGCTTCCTGACAGCTTTCCAATTCTCACCGGACTGACACATAAGTGTCGTCAAGTTTTCCACCATAAAACTACTACCGAGTGAAGTTTTAAGTTTTTCCCTTGTACTCGAAAAGCGAGGACAATAAAAGAATACATGCTCAGAGTCTTCTATGCACTCTGTACACATCGGACAGTTCGGACTAACATGATGATGGAATCTATACAGGTAGCACCCATGTCCACTTAGTATTTGGGTAAGGTGGAAATCCAGGTCCCCATGTCGTCTGTCTATCCACGGGTGGATGTCCGGTATAAGTCTGTGGGTCCACTGTCCTTTGAGTGAGATTTTCCACCGCTGCTGCCATATTGATAAGCTTTTGACTCTCTCTGCTCTTTTGGCTCCTATAGACGACTCAGATAACTTGTATACTCGCGCGAATTCGTCACCCTGGATGTCAATGGGCATCATACTGGCTATTACTTCCGCAGCCTCGCTGGATATCGTTCGGGAAGCACTGATTACTCTTAGTGTCGACAGCCGGTGCACTATGTTTATTTGTTTGGCATATGCTTTAACGTTTAACGCCCGGATCCATATTGGGGCCGAATATAATACAACCGATCTCATTACCTTTGCGAGTAAAAATCGTCGGCTGGAACGCACGCAGCCTTTATTTGCCATCATTCTTGATAAGGCGTTGAGGATTTTGCTTGCTTTACCAGAGGTGTATTCTAGGTGCTCCTTAAATTTAAGCTTTGAGTCTATTATTACTCCCAGATACTTTAGTTGTGGCTGTGATTGAATCTCACACTCCCCTATGGTGAGAGATATTGGTTCCTCCACTTTCCTAGTACTTACTAGCAAGACTTCTGTCTTGTGCTCAGCCAGAACTAAATTCCTTGAGGAGAACCATTGCCGCAAACTATTGACACATTCATTGCATTTGCTCTGGAGGTCATCTGCTGTTTAGCCACTGCTACCACTATAAGATCATCCGCGTATGCGATTAATTTCCCGGCTTCTGGTTGGTTTATTCTTAGCACCCCATCATACATCACGTTCCATAGAAGGGGGCCTAAAACCGAGCCTTGCGGTACTCCACTCGAAATAGCGTAGCTCTTGGTGTCTTCATCAGTGTCAAATATTAGTTGCCTGTTTTCTAAATTATTTATAATAATGTTTACAAGATATTGAGGAGCGCGTATTTCATACAGAGCCTTGATTATGTTTGCCCATTTTGCTGAGTTGAAGGCATTCTTCACATCCAGGGTGATCAGGGCGCAGTATTTTTTAGTCCCGCCTTTCCATCTTTTTCCACTTACTGCGCTTTTCGCAGTGTCAACGACATTGTTTAGTGCGTCAATAGTAGACCTCTTTTTCATAAAGCCGTATTGTCTTTCTGATAATCCGCCGGCTTTCTGGATTGCTAACTCCAAGTGGTTGCTTACTATGCTTTCGTACACTTTGCCAATCGTGTCAAGCATGCACAGAGGTCGATATGATGAGGCTTCCTCCGGAGGCTGATTTGGTTTAGGTAGTAGAACCAATCGTCGGGGAATATTTCTTCTTTTAAGCATGCATTGTACATTTTTACGAACACATTTGGTTTTAAACTCATGGCTTCCTTTAAGGCTCTGTTTGGTATGCCATCTATACGATGCGCTTTTGGGTTGTAGTGTCTTATTCTTGAATTTTGACATGCATATTTTGTACGCCGTACCCCAGGGGTCTACGTTTGCTTCCTCACAAATCTTTTCAAAACTGTTCCTTTTGCTGCGGGCATTGGCCGACTTTAGAAGCTTCTTTTGTCTATTAAAAATTTCCCTGAGACCGTTGAGAGAGTCTAGCTGCATTTCAGAGCTTTCTGAGCGTTGCTATTTCTTCATTCCACCAAGAGACGGGCTTTCGTTTGTTGTGGTGTACTGTTCTGCGCATAGTTGCGTCGCATACTGTGACCAGTTCTTTCCGCACTGCAGACACTAAGTCGGTGGCGTTCTCACCTGGTGTATTTGCAGAGCTCCAGACTATCTCAAAAAGGTCAGCATCAAACTCCTTTTGTTTCCAGCTTCGTTTTTGGCAGGTGTCCTTGCTGCGGTGTTCCGTCTCTCCAAAAAACGAAACATCAGCAATAATAGCCATGTGGTCACTATTTGTGAATATATCGGATACCTTCCACTTAATGTGCCTGCTTAGAGCATCGTTTGCAAACATGAGATCGATTATGGAGCCTTTGTTTCCTTTTTGAAAGGCGCTGGAGTTGCCTCAGGGCGCGGTACATTGATGGCGGACCTCACAGCTGGCGTTGGTGTTGCTGCCATATCTACATCCATATTTATCTGTGCCACTGTATGTGGCAGGAATGAATCGTCAACTTGATCGATCATTGCGGTTAGAACGGTTAGCATTTACCAGGGATTAATCATTTGCGTTGCGGTAATATCGGCGGATTGTTCGTAATTTGCGGTTTCGTCATTAGATGCGGTTGGCAGAAAACATAATTTCACGAGTGGTCTTGTTAGCGTTCCGCTTTGAGTATGGAGATCAACTACTCGTATATGACCGTCGGAACCGTAATATAGTTTTTCTATGTGGCCAAGCCACCGTTCTGTGGGGGTAGACAATCATCGTGTATGCTGACAGAGTCTCCAAGCTTTGGTGCCTTTTCTGGAGTTTTAAACCGGTACCTTTTATGAAGGTCCTTGATGTACTCTTCCTTCCATCGGCGGCTGAAATCATGATGGAGAATTTTGATTCTTTCCGATCGATTCAATAAGGATAGCGACCCCACGCCAGACTCAGGTATGGCCAGAATGGGTGCTCCTTTGAGAAAATGAACTGGAGTTAGGGCTGTGAAGTCGGAGGGATTTTGCGAGAGTGTTGTGAGTGGCCGTGAATTGAGAACGGCTTCAATTCGGATTAATAAGGTAGTGAATTCTTCATAATTCAATCTATAATTTCCAGCTACCTTTTTGAAATGGGATTTGAAGCTTTTTACAGCTGATTCCCATAAAGCGCCCAAAGAGGAGTGCTTGGGGGGATAAACTGCTAATGAATGCCTTGGGGAGCATACTTCTGAACAATTTCAGGTAATTTAATAAAATCCACAAACTGTTTTTCAGTGGCTCTTTGGGCTCCAATGAAGGTAAGCCGCGACGTAATATTAACATAAAGGCGACTACTCTGACGGCTCGGGAGAACGACGAAAATCGCTCAAGGATGTCAGTATCCTCCACTGCTGTGTGAAAGGAGTCGATTTTTCGACTTTATGAGGCAATTATATTGCGCATGGGCGATTGTGGCCAAGAATCGGGAGATTCTGTTAACCATCGGAGACCATTCCACCAGAGGGTGGTGGTGGTAAGGTGCTGCGGTTTCCACCCTCTTCTACCTAGATCGGCAGGAAGATCAGCACTGGCTACATGTCGCCAAGTGGCTGATCCCACTAGGTCAAATATTTGAGACGTTCGACGTCTTCCATGCATGTGGTGGTTTTTCTAACCAGGCTAGAACAATTTAAGAATCGGACCAGAGATACAATCTATGTTTCTTCATGTTTAAATGGGTCTGCACCATGGAAGCTAATTTTGCGGGTAGTAGCGCGCCACAGAGCTCAAGTTGAGGTAGACTTAGCGTTTCTAAAGAAGCCCACTTTGCTTTTGCTACTAATAAGTGGCTTGTGGTCGCAGTATCGCTTTGTGTGCGCACATAGATAGTGGCACAGTATGCTTTCTCAGAGGCATCACAGAAGCCGTGTAATTCGACTTTGTGTTCGGGAAAATAGTTTACCCATCGTGGGATTTTTTCTCTGGGAAATATCTTTCAGATTGTTTGCGAACTGGTAACATTTTTCTAAGCGAAGAGGTTTCACTTGTCCATCCCAGTCGGTTCCGTCTAGCCATACTTTTGTATCAAGATTTTCGCTGGTACCATAATTGGCGAAAGCTATTCTGCGGGGTCGAAAAGTTTTGCCACAGAGGATAAAATTTGGCGTTTTGTTATGGCGGATAATGTTGATATTGACTGCATATATAGTGTATGAAAACTGGTCAGGTATCGCATTCCATTGGATCCCCAGAGTTTTTGTTGTACTTTCCTTTTCGAATTTAAGGAAATTAGTGTCCAACAGATTTTCTTTAGGTATGTCCTTTAAGATATTAGGGTGGTTCGCCGTTATCTTTTTTAACGAAAACCCTGCGGTTTTGAGGGCTTGTATCACTTGGGCTAGTGACTCGTATGCTTGTGAAAGAATGTGACTTCCAGACAGGATATCGTCTACATACGTTTGAGTTTTTAACACTTCGGTTGCCAGAGGAAATTCTGACTTTGTGTTTTCTGCCATTTCGTGGAGTGTTCGAATGGCTAAATATGGAGCACAGTTGACGCCAAACGTAGCTGTTTTTAGTTTATAGTCGCGTAGTGGACTATTGGAGATTTTCGGAAAATAATTCGCTGAAAGTCTTGGTCGTCTTTATATACGACTATTTGTCGATACATTTTCTCAACGTCACCATTGACTACATATTTGAATATACGCCCATTTAATATGAGGTGCATTAAATCTGGTTGGAGTGTGGGTCCCGTAAATAGAATATCATTTAAGGAATTTCTTGAGCTAGTGGGTCTTGAGGCATTGAAAACCACACTGCCTTTTGTTGATTTTTTATCTGGCTTTACTACTGCGTGATGAGGCAAGTAAAATGAGTAACATTTGCCATTTATGATTTTTTCGTCTGCGCTTACTTTCTCCATGTGGTCTAAATACCTCCATTCTTCTAACACGAAATCAAATTCTGGCTTAAGCTCACCTTTTTTAATTAAATTTTTTTTATACTTAAAAACTGCTGTATTGCAGAGGTGCGAGAGTGACCTAAGGCGAGTGTGTTAGGAAATTGTTGTTTTAGTGGTAGTCGTACGACGTACCGACCATTATCTAATATAGTAATTGTGGCTTTGTACAAGTCTTCACAATACTGATCTTCTGGGGTTGTAATTGATATAGGGGGAGCTCTTCTAACTCCCAAAATTTCTTTAATTGTGAATTGAGGTATTCGTTTGAGATTTCCTCAACCTGAGTGGGCGTGGTTGTACCTGGTTCGTAACTAGTCCACTTAGGATCCATCCAAAAATAGTATTTTGTGACAGAAGTATATTTGACGTTTTCTTAATACCTTCGAGCATGATCTGTGGTATGAGATCGCTGCCTAAGAGAAGATCTATTTGAGCGGGAGTGTTGCAGTTGGAATCTGCTAGCTTTAGACTATAGCTCCTGCTTGTATGTGCTTATCCGCTTCGGGGGAAATTAGGGTAATGGGGCAGATTTTGTTTGATTTTTGGACCACTCTTCTGCCCATTCCCATTATTTTAAAATTGGCTAGTTTTGTTGGTAGTTGTAGCCTCTTTTGTACCCTAGACGCTATGAAAGATCGTTGTGATCCTTGATCTATTAAGGCCCTAAATTTAAACAGTTCTCCTCGATGTTCGACGGAGACGACTGCTGTGGGTAGTAGTACTCTACTTTTATTTTCGCTGTGTAGCGTTTGGGGTTTTAATGCCTTTGAGCAACATGGGGCTTCTTGGCAATTTTCGGGATTTTGCACTTCGGAATTTGCTGTTGCAACTAAACCCGTGGCTCTTTTCATATTTGCGCTATAGGGGGGTGAGCTGGAAAATGTGATGTAATTCAGCATTGAATGATGTCGATTATGACAATAAACGCAATTAAATTTGCTTTCGCACTCTTTAAGTGTATGCCCATGTGACGGACAGTTTTTACAAAATTATTTCGGTTTTGAAGATTTGAGCAAGATTTGAACTTATGCTCTCCTGTACACAGTTCGCATGTCGTTTATTTGTATTGT
The DNA here is from genome assembly GCF_042242935.1 of Bactrocera oleae. NCBI lineage: Eukaryota > Metazoa > Arthropoda > Insecta > Diptera > Tephritidae > Bactrocera > Bactrocera oleae. Next base: position 32,983,079 of record NC_091537.1, read on the forward strand.
TCGGAGGTGAACGATTGATTTTTAAAAAAGCTTCTATTTAAATTGTTGTTGCTACTGGCTTGGGGTCTATTGAAGCTTCTGTTGAGGTCGTTTTGATCGTTTTTAGTTCTAACTAGTTTTTTGTCTACCCTTTCTGCTTTTATAATTGACCGCGGGTATTCCCGTAAAATTTATGTATATATGTATGTATATCACGTAATATATTTGGGAGGAATATATGTACGCAGTGCGAAAAGATAGCGAAAAGGAGAATAAGTTGCCATAGGTATTCTCGTAAAATTTATGTATATATAGCAATTATTATATATAGCAATTATTAGTAATATATATATGTTTGTGTGTTTTCATATATATTGTGGCGAACACGGGTACCAGAACAAATCAGAATTGACGATAAACTGCCACAAGCAACTAGACAGCGAATTCGTAGTTGCCAAGATGTTCTAGTAGCGAACTTTTGTTAAAAATTTACTATATAAGGGCTGCCGGATTGTGCAGCAGACACAGTTCTAATTAGAGTGTTGCCGTGTAAAGAGCAATTAAGCTATAAGCAATAAGTTGTAAGTTCGAATAGCGAGCAATAAGTGTTAAGTTGTTGGAATTGGAAATAAAGATAAGTGTATAGCATTAAATTGGGACTTTAATTTAACAATCCAGTGATCGAGCTCAAGAGTGAGTTATAGTTAGACGATTTATCGAGACATCCGTTACAATTGGTGTCAGAAGTTGGATTGTCAAATAAATTCGCAAAGAGATAATTATTTGTAAATGGCCAAGTTTAACGATCTGAAGATTCCACAGCTGAAAAAGGAGCTGGAGCAACGGGGTTTGCCGACAAATGGATTAAAAACTGAATTACAATCAAGGTTGAGAGAGGCCATGGAGGCGGAAAACATTAATGTTGAGGAATATGTCTTTCACATGGAATTAGAAGAAGAGACAACAAAGATAGAAGAAAAGGGAGAGGCTCAATGCTCGTCAAAGATTGTGGACATAAACATGGTTTTTGACGCAATATCGCAAATGTCAACGCAAATATCAACACAAATTAAAGAGCAGAATACAATCGACACAATTTTAAGAGCAGAATGCACTTTTAACCCAACAAATAGCAGAGGTGTCATCCCAAATGTTGACACAACAATCCCAATTGTCCTTGTTAGAAACGCGGTTGGAAGAGCCGTTCACAGCGTTAGATGCACGTATATCATCGCAGGTGACCTCCCAAATAGCAGAAGTGTCCTCAAAAGATTTCAGAAGAGCGGGATAGAATTAAAACTGAAGTGGATGAATTGAGAGATCGTCTCCGAGTCTGCCAAGGTAAAACCTCCATCCTTTGATGGCACTGTTCCGTTCCAAGTTTTTAAGCTTCAATTCGAAAAGACGGCATCGTCAAATAATTGAAACGCTGAAGATAAAGTAGCTGCGTTGTTCGTTGCATTAAAAGGATCTGCAGCGGAAATATTACAGACCATTCCAAACTGCGAGGCGAGTAGTTATGAAAAGTTGATGGGTGCATTACAAATACGGTATGGTAGTGAGCACAGGAAGCAGATCTTTCAAATCGAGTTGCGAAATCGCCGCCAGAAAGCCAATGAGACTCTGCAGGAGTTTGCTACAGAGATTGAGAGGTTAGCTCACTTAGCTTATGCACATAATTCCATGGAATACATTGAGGACGCGAAAATTCAGACTTTCATCAATGGAATACGAGATAACACTACACGATTCGCTGCATTAGCATGTCCAAAATTGACCTTTGCAGAAACCGTTTCGTATGCTCTGACACAGGCAACTGGAGAAGATACCCTAGTTATCGGAAAGGTAACGTGCGATACACAATTTTATAGTGGCAGATATCATTGACGAAGTCATAATTGGAGTAGACTTTCTAGCGAATCATGGAATCAAAATTGACATGAAAAACAGGATTATATCCTATAGAAATATGGAAGTGCCACTTATGTTCAGTTACGATAATAAGTACAACGTTAAACGAGTGATAACAACAGAGATTCCAGCAGATTCCACCAACATCAGAAGCAGTTATTTGGGCAGAAATATATAGAGACTATGGGCCAAACAAGTGGTGGATTGTTGGGGCCACAAAAGAATCTACACCAAACTTACTTATAGGCAAAACCCTGGCTATGACAAGACAAGATAAACGTGTTCCAGTAGGAGTACTTAATAAGTGCAAGTTACCAATCGAACTCTCCAGAGGAGCTATATTAGAGCAGTGTCAAGAGATTGAGGCCGTGATAAATTACGAAATACGTCTTGAGAATGATTCCATGGACAAAAAACGATATTTAGAGTGAAATTATCACATGGACTGAGGAACTAGAGGCAAACCATCAAACTATGGCTAAACAACTTCTTCTCAGATACTCATCCATATTTGATAAAGACGATGCGAAACCAGGAAGAACCAAAGTTTCGAAACATTTTATTAACACAGGTGATGCAAGACCAATCCGACAGGCTCCTCGAAGCGTTCCTTTAGCAAAACGTGAAATTGTAAGCCACACCATACGTTAAATGAGCGAAAGCGGCGTAATCGAACCATCAGAGAGTCCGTGGAGCTCACCTGTAGTACTTGTAAAGAAGAAAGATGGCACCATGAGATTTTGTGTGGACTATAGAAGGTTAAATGATGTAACGAAGGAAGACAGTTATCCACTACCTAGAATCGATGATACACTGGACTCGTTAACAGGCACAAAATGGTTCTCAACACTTGATTTGAAAAGTGGTTATTGGCAAGTGGAGGTAAACGAGGAAGACAAAGAAAAGACGGCTTTCAGCGTTGGAGATGGTCTATGGCAATTTACTGTAATGCCCTTTGGATTATGTAACGCTCCTGCTACTTTTGAGAGACTTATGGACCAGGTACTTAAAGGATTACACTGAAAGACCTGTTTGGTATACCTCGACGATATCGTCGTGCTGGGTAAAAGCTTCGGTGAACACCTTAAGAACTTGGAAGAGGTTTTCCAACGGATAGCTAGCGCTGGTCTGAAGCTGAGTCCAAAGAAGTGTTCCCTTTTCAAAAAGGAAGTAAGCTACTTAGGACACAAAGTGACAACGGAGGCCATTTGCACAGCGAATGAAAAGATGGAAGCAGTAAGAGATTGGCCCACTCCTAAAAATGTACATGAATTGCGGAGTTTCCTTGGACTATGTACTTATTATTGACGATTCGTTCCAAATTTTGACAGCGTAGCTAGTAGCCTCCATGAACTCACGAAAAAGAACAGAGTTTTTGAATGGAATAAAGAACAGGAAGTGGCTTTCCAAACTCTGAAGAAACGGTTAAGTACTGCGCCAATGTTAGCATACCCGGTCCTAGGATCAGCGTTTATTTTGGATACGGATGCTAGTGGATTTGCAGTGGGAGGCGTTCTATCACAAGTCATTGATGAGAAAATGGTTGCATATTACAGCCAGACCAGACCAAGCCAGAGAGAAAATATTGTGTTACTCGGAGGGAATTACTGGCGTTGGTGAAGTGCATCAAACATTTTCATAAGTACCTTTATGGCCAGCGATTTCTGGTGAGGACAGATCATGCAGCATTAAAATGGCTTCTGCAATTTAGGAACCCAGTTGGCACGGAGGATTGAGAGACTCAAAAGTTACGACTTCTCTATAGAACATTGCAAAGGTAGTAGTCATGGCAATGCTGATGCCATGTCCCGCCGTCCCTGTAACCTGGAATGCAGACATTGGTCAAAAGCTGAGGCCAAAGAAGACATTATAGATGTCCGATTAATGACTATAACATCAGACTGCAATTCGGAGGAGCTACGGAAATGTCAGCAAGAGGATCCAGATTTGAAAAGTGTAATACACGGATTGGAGATGAATAAACGTCCAACGAGAGAAGAAATAGCTGCAGAAAGCCCAGTCGCAAAGGCTTATTGGGCACAATGGAATAGTTTGAAGTTAGTGTCTGGCTGCTTGCATCGCGTATGGGAAAGCGAAGATGGGCAAAGTTCACGAGCTCTGATTATTGTTCCAAAAGTAAGAATTCCTGAAGTTCTCAACGAGCTGCACAACGGTCCATGTGGAGCACACATGGGTATCAATAAAACCTTGTAGAAATTAAAAAAAAAGATTTTATTGGGTTGGTTGACGTCAATCAGAGATGGAGTGGATCACCAATTGTGTCGAGTGCATTGCTGCTAAAGGGCCGCGGTTCAGGAGTCATGGTCAGATAAGGCAGTACAATTCAGGTGCGTCGTTTGAGCAAGTAGCCATGAATGTAGCTGGTCCATTTCCTATCAGTAAATTAGGAAACAGATATGTTTTGGTAGTCATGGACTATTTCAGCAAATGGCCAGAGGTATACGCAATTCCTAACCAAGAGGCAGGAACAGTAGCGGATATATTCATCAACAATTGGGTATCGAGATATGGTGTTTCAATAGAATTACATACAGTTCTAAATAGAGTTTGCCGTGTAAAGAGCAATTAAGCTATAAACAATAAGTTGTAAGTTCGAATAGCGAACAATAAGTGTTAAGTTGTTGGAATCGGAAATAGAGATAAGTGTATAGCATTAAATTGGGACTTTAATTTAACAATCCAGTGATCGAGCTCAAGAGTGAGCTGTAGTTAGACGATTTATCGAGAAATCCGTTACAATATATTAATACTGCAAACGGTGGTTTTCTCCTAACATACTGTAGTATAAATATATTTATTTATGTTAAATATAATATGTATATGAACATATATATCATAAATTGGATTGGCCTTTATGTATGTATGTTTAAATTTATCTTGTAAGTTTTCGTTCTTTTTTTTCTTTGCTTATTTTACATGGTGTGCCGATTGTCAAAATGTTCCTCTTGACGGAGAGTTACTCGCCAACTTAAGAGGATCTCACCTCAAACAAATTATAAGCGGATTTCACCAGAATTTTACCCCTGCGGAGCGCAAAATAGCAGAATTGAGCATTTTGAATGTTAAATGAGAAAAATAATGCTAAATTCAATGTTAAGAAATGTACGCTTACAGATTCGTATATTTACAATGCGCAAACGACTTTGCATATAATTTTAAGATATTCTGCATATACAGGTCGGGTCACGAATCGTGCTACAAAAATTAACCGTAATAAGTTTCTTTTTATCAATCTTTTTTGTATTGTATAAAAAATTTTAATTTTATTTTATACAATTAATTATTCTTCCATGCTCAGCCATGCATATTGGACACCTAATTAGAAAATTAATGCGGGCTGGAGGGTTCAAGTCGGGATTGTCTCAAATATCTATTTAATGGACTGCTTCAGTTCAGGCAGATTTCTGGGTTTGATTTTGTACTCCTCTTGCTTGACATAACCTCATAAGAAAAGACCAAGCGGTCGCAAATATTCTTATACATATATATGTAAGTATATGTATAATTATGTGTGCATATAAACAAATATGAAAGCACCCATTATAATTGTTAATTTGTATATATGCAACGTATGAATGCAAATAGGTACACTCATTGTTTCATGGGAAATCAGAACCATACACACTTTTACAAACATACATCGCATATGGCAAGTGCAAAATCAACCCTTATTCATATACAACGTGGCATGCGTAAATGGAAACAAAGTCAACAAGTCATGTGCATATATATGGGCAGATGTGTGTACAAAAAATTCGAATATTTACATACGCACGTTCTTTGACAAATACAGTCAATTCCGGTTAAGTGCCAAAACCAAAGATGCAAATTTTTTGTGCTTTGAAACATAAGCGATAGTGGTACTTAAGCGAGTGGTACCAAAAAAATAATTTCTGTTTTTAAAAAAAAAATTACCTTTTTCCTTAAAAAATTAAAAAAAAAACCTGAGATGCAGCAAGACACAGGCAGATAAGAGGGATTGGAGTATTGATACTTAACCGGGGTTTACTGTATACATAAATCAGAGGAATATTGAATATTTTCTTTAAAAAGTTTCTTGAATTGTAAATCGACAAATATACTATGTTGTCACTTTTATTCTAAAATATTTTAATACTCATATTTGAGGGGTTGTCACTTTTCCCTTCTAGAGGGAATATCAGAAATTTGTTCAATTTATGATTTTTAGCTTTTGCCATCGTCGTGAAAAGAAGCATGTAGGCAAACGCATGCTCGGGGAGATGAGAGGGTGTCTGTTTTTATGAATGAAGCGAGGTTGCTTGTTAAAAGTACGCCTGCGTTCATGAATGAAAATGTTGTTGTTGTGCAATTTACTATAAATTTGGGCTTCGCCTATTTGGCTGACATATTACTTGTGACGATTGTTGTTTTTGTAGAACAATGTTCGTAGTTTTTGCGGGTGACATATTTACATGTGTACGTACACACATATGTAGGTAGGTTTGTGTATGCATTATTTGTTCGGCAATTTTATGTAGATATTGCGTGTACATATAAATCCATGCGCGCACATATAGTGTATTGATAAGTGATAAAATCATGATTTGACTTTTCTGAATGCGTACATTCAAATACATACGTTCATACATATGACTATATAAGATTAATATGATGAAAGATGTACATACATACATATATTGTAATAAATTTAATCTCTATTATTATAATATTAAATATTTATTAGGAATGTATATTAGGTAAAAACCAAATAAAATTATTAAATGCCCAAATTTACTATAAATATTATTTCGAAATTTCATAATTTAAAAGATCTTATCAGTTTTCCATGCATTCATAAAAATTCGCAAAATGATATTCATATCAATAAATATGATTGCATATAAACGTATAAAAATATAAGCCAAAAGGCTAACATGTAGCTGTAATATCAAAGCAAGTCTCTGAGCATAATTTTTATACAATGCTCAGCTCTGTTTACGCGCCACTGTTAAAATTTCTCCTTCCGAGCCAGATGTGGTGAAATCCACTATTAAAATCTTGTTAGGTTTTGACAATTCACACGCTGGTCCGCAATTGAACCTTTTCTATGATATACGTTCTCTGCTTATACTTGATAAAGTATAAGGGGTATTGCAGGAAATAGGTGCAAGTAAATACTTTTGTTGTAGAGATATTTTTGTGTGTTTGAACACAACGGTAAGCAATTAGGCAATCAAGAGTTCGTTATATATTTGGATATATATTTTTTACCAAACTGTTTTATCTTTTAGCGGTATTTCGGTTTTTACCGGAAAATAAACTGAAATATTAAAACAGTTTGGTAACCGTTCTTTTTATACTCTCGCAACCTGTTGCTACAGAGTATAATAGTTTTGTTCACCTAACGGTTGTTTGTATCACCTAAAATTAATCGAGTTAGATATAGGGTTATATATATATAAATGATCAGGATGAAGAGACGAGTTGAAATCCGGGTGACTGTCTGTCCGTCCGTCCGTCTGTCCGTGCAAGCTCTAACTTGAGTAAAAATTGAGATATCTTTATGAAACTTGGTAGACATGTTTCTTGATACCATGAGACGGTTGGTATTGCAGATGGGCGTAATCGGAACACTGGCACGCCCACAAAACGCCATTAATCAAAAACAAATAAATTGCCATAACTAAGCTCCGCAATAAGATACAAGACTGTTATTTGGTACACAGGATCACATTAGGGAGTGGCATCTGTAGTTAAAACCTTTTTTTAAAAAATGGGCGTGGTCCCGCCTCTAATAGGTTTAATGTGCATATCTCCTAAACCGCTAATGCTATAATAACAAAATTCACTGGAAGCAAATGCCTTTAGCACTTCTATTGACGGTGTGAAAATAGTTGAAGTCGGGTGGCAACTCCGCCCACTCCCCATATAACGGTACTGTTAAAAACTACTAAAAGCGCGATAAATCAAGCACTAAACACGCCAGAGACATAAAATTTTATCTCTGAGATGGTATAAGATGACTTTATAGGAACCGCGTTCAAAATTAGACAGTGGGCGTGGCACAGCCCACTTTTAGGTGAAAACCCATATCTTGAGATCTGCTTAACCGATTTCAACCAAATTCGGTGCGTAACGTTCTTTTCATGTTTCTATGTCATAGTGCGAAAATGGGCGAAATCGGATTACAACCACGCCTATTTTCCATATGACACCATTTTAAATACCACTTGATTCTTTCACTTTCCACTATGCAAATCAAGCAACAATGACTGTATCGGCCAACAATGACTTTGCGTGAATAATGCGATTAAAGTATGCCACCTTGTGGCCAAAAATTGTCTAAATCGAACCAAAACTGTTTAAGCCCCTAAGTACTAAATATGTGGACCCCAGTGCCTATAGTTGACCTTCTACCGAAAATATCAGTTAATCCACAAAGAAATCTCAAACGAGTATACTATTTGACTTTGCGAGCGTATAAAATGTTCGGTTACACCCGAACTTAGCTCTTCCTTACTTGTTTGTTATTGTTTTTATTAAGACGGATTTATGTAATAAATAAACCGCAAAAGCATAAATTTTAACATACATATGTATATTAGAAAATATACAATACTAAGAGGAATCGATACGACTCCCTTTGGGGTCCGCCAAGGGGTTTTGGGGACAATATTATATATGTGCTTGTGCATGTGCCTTTCGATCTGTTGCCCAGTCCTTTGTTGCTTAGCTGCGGTGGGTGACTTTGGTGAGCTGGTGTGGTTGATGTTGTTTGCTGTTGAGGTTTTTGTTTTAATTCGCGCCCGTTCTGTATGGTTATGTATGTATTTTGTTATTTTTTGTTGAAATTCACGCCCGTACGTAATTAGGTATTATTTCGCGCAAGTTATTGGTTTTCTCTTGCTTCTTTTATGTATGTATATATATATACATAATATATATGTTTGTGTCACTCCACACTTCACTCACTTTCTTCTGTTTTTTTTTCCGTTGAAAATAACTCTTTTTTTCTGTTTTTTTTTTTTGTTTTCTATGTGCATATGTATGTCAGTCCACTGCACAGCACTTTTCAGTCACTTGTATATATATCTATACATATATATATATATTTTTTTTTTTTGTGTCCACTGGCACTGCACAGCACGTATATCTTTGTTTTTTTTTTCATTTGTGTCTTTATTAAATGTTAGATACTTCACAGAACTTTTCTTTTTTCGTTTCAAAGGTTTTTTTTCACTCAATAGGTCGCTGGTTCAAATCCGGCTCGAAGGACCATGAATATTACACTCGTTTGCACTCATTGTTTTAAATGCCTTTGGTGCAAGCACATAAAATTAAAATAGATTCGAAATCTAATGTAGGTTATCCGGCGGTATCCGCTTTGTTTATTAAAACAAATGTAAAAAAAATATAGATCACAAAATCCCAATGAATATCTGGATACTCGGGCGAAAAATTACTACGGTCGGCGTACGTCGGAACGGCTCGAGTTGCGAACGAAAAAAGGGGCTCTGGTCCTGTGTTAGTCCCTTTTGAGTGTTGGGTTGTGTAGAGTTGTGATGTGATGTGATGTGTATGTGTGGGTGGTCTGAGTGGTGTGATGTCTGCAGGGGTGATATGTGTTTGTGTGTGTTAGTGGGTGGAGTCTTCTTGTATATTGTGTTGATGTGGTGTGTTTGCGCTCAGTGGCGTGTATAGAGGGGGGAGGCGTAACTCATCTAGCCAATAATTATATAAAGTTATTATTTGTTTGGATTTCAACAATGAATATCCATGAGTAGTTTTAGTTTTTATGGGTTTTATAGGCACGGGCTTACCACCAATATTAAGCTTAGGCTAATATAATTATTTGTGGATCCCGTATCAATTAGGATTGTAACGGGAGTACCTGTGATCCCGCATCTAGTTTGTATGCAAGGTAGCCCGTTTATTAGCCTAAAAAAGTACTTCCAATTTCGTATTGTTGTTCAAAGTGAGGGCGGTAGATTCTACTTCGACTTGATGTGACTGGTTGTTCCTTTGTTGCTTACGGTGTCGTTGTTGGGGTTGATTAGGGCGTATAAACTGTCTAGAACTGCCGACTTCCATAAGTACTGGTTTATTTGCACGTTCATTGTATGGGGTGAAGCTGTTGTGTTGCACTTGTGTCGCTGGATTGTAAATGGGGCGATCATTTTGTAGAGAGAAGCATTTTTCTAATTGGTGACTTCTTGATTGTTGTTGAAAATACCTTGGTTGCACTTCAAATTGTTGATTGTAATTGTCGTGATAAATTGTACTGGCAATAGCATAAGCATGCTCCAGATCTCTTGGGTTTTGGCTATATAAGATCCGGCTTGTGTATTGCGTATGTCTTCATGGCTTCATCGTTTTGTTCACGGGACATTTCGATTTTCGAAAGCGCAAGTTTGAATGCCTTATTGATTTCGCCGTGGTATTCGTAGAGGTTCTTTCTACCTGAAGCACGTACAATGGTCTTGACCGATGTTTTGATATATTTGGTTTGTTTGTTAGAGGTAAGGAGGAGATTTGTTTTATGGTTTTGATGTTTTGAAACATTTAGGTATAGATAGGAATACATTTCTTAGCTCGTGCGAAAGCTACAAGCAAAATATACATAAATACAAAAAAAAAGAAACGGGCGCGAATTTAAAAAACAGCAACACTCACAAGAACCCATAAGCAGCTCGAAGCTTTCAAGAAAAGAGAAGAGGAATTGGGACAAAACGCACAAGGCATATATTCGTAAGGCATATACTTATATTATCGTATATACAAACAGAACTCTACCTCTGCAGAACCAAAATAATATAAAAAAAAAACACTTATTGTACATATATGCATATTTGCTTAATGCTTAAATACTTCTCTTTCGCGCTCTCTTCGTAGTGCTAACATACATATACATATTATATATATGTACATACATACGGCATATAATCAGCCTACGTTTATATAACCAATATACATTGGGTCAATTTGATATGGAAATTTTACCAAATAATTGAAAAAATTACATATTATTTCGAATATAAATAGACGGTGAAATTAAAACTATTACATATTATTAAAAATAAATAAATAATTTATGAAAAAACCAACATACAAAAAGCGGTGTTAAAAATAAACTGTTAATTTGAACAATAAACGTACATAAATATTGAAGCATATACTGTAGTATATCTATTTACTCCGCAATACCGCCCTTGCAACAAAGATTGCGTACGAAAAAAACGCATTGATCTCTTCAACGAGCTCTTAATTGCATATGAACATAAACACATATATACAAGTCCTTGTTATTAACATAGGGTGTACCTATATACCTCAACATAAGGACATAAAAAGTATTGATAAATTAAAAGTTCGGTTCTTAATAATTAAATTTAGAAAATAAAATTTACAACCAGAACAAATATTAAAAATTAAATACAAATTTAAAAATGTATTCCGCAAGAAAATATTAATCTAATCCAATATAAAAAACTCTTATTTACCCAATAAAGTATTCGGTTTTAATTCTAATTTATCGCTTTACTAAAATCAACTTACACTAAGAACAATTTAATTCCTTTCGACCCATATTTGAACACATAAACAAAAAGTGATGAATGTTGATAAAAAGCAAAATACACTAGCAGCGGATAGTTCGCTCAAAAAAGGTTGCCAAGTTCATTTCTGAGAGTGACAGTCTAATACGATACTGTACTCGATTTTCATCTTCGCCGATTCAAGACAACTCTGAATCGGTATTAGAAATCAAAAAGGAAATCTTGGCAATTTTTAAAAACGTCTCCATAACGCAATAATGGAATCTAGCGACTCGGATCTATCACATAATTTTAAATCCTCGGCTTACGTAAACTGTGAAGGCTTAGAGCAATGTAAAGAAACTAAAGCGATGATTTCGGATCAGTTAAAACTAATAAAAGCAGTTGCACCTACTTCACATCTGAGAGTAAAGCTGCCATAAATTCAAAGTCAAGAGGCAAGTTCAGGCATCCATCTCAAGGTGAATGCATGTGACACAGAAATATTTCATGGAGGTTTTTGAACAACACCTTCCGGGACACGTTTACAGCCGTTTATGACGATAATTTCAATTTGTCTTGGGAAGCTTTAAGATCTAGATATGAAAAAGTGAGAATTTTGGTCGATAAACAAATAACGTTACTAATAAACTTGTCAAAAATTCAAAAGGAAACAAGTGAAGAAATTATCAAACTTCAATCCACTGTTTCCAATTTTTTGTCGGTTTTATCGACACAAAACATTCCCACAGACAGCTGGGACCTTATACTGGTAAACATATGCACCGCCGCATTACCAGAAAAATCGTTAGTTCTATGGGAGCAATCGGTCTCATCACGAAAGAAGTGCCCAACGTGGAAACAATTGAAAGATTTCTCTAGATCATAAAGACTTTGTATAAATTGCTTTTCACATGAGCATACATATAAAAATTGCAAAAACCATTTCAATTGCCTTTATTGTCATAAAAGACATCACTCAATGCTTCATTACATAAAATTTCCCATTTCCCAAGCAGCAACACATATATGCAAGATAAAAGGATGTCCAAGTTTTTCCAGTGTGAGAGCGCCTCAAAATTAGCGTTTTTTATAACATTTTCCATTGTAGCCAGATCGGAAAAAACATTTTTTTGGGGAATTTATGGAATTTGGGAACATATGCAGAACTATTTAAATCCATTTTTGTGATATTGTGATATATTAAAACAATTGATTTCTGAACTTTCAATACTTAATCAAAAGAATAAATGTATTAGCTCTCAATTAATAAATGATTTAATAATGTATTATAATTTTCAATTGAAAATTAATACCACTAAGCATTGCATCACAGAAGATTTCATCACATACATTTCAATTTCGCGTTTTCTTTCATTTTCATTGTTTTCAAATTTTTGTTAGTGATCTTCAACAGCAGCAAGTGAGCTCTGCTCACATATTTTTTTGGCCGTCCCTCTCTTTCCAATTGCTAAAAATCAGACCTCCTGAACTTTGACAGTTGCCCGAGCTCAGGAGGTTTTGACGTTTAGCAATTGCGCTCTCATTTCCAATGACAGATCAGTTGGGCATCTCTTTATTTCTGAACACATTGAAGCAATTCGGTTGAAAAGTGAGTAGTGCTTACCTAGAAATAGCACTACAGCATTCTGTCAGTTAATTCTTTGTTTACAAGCCATTTGAAATTGACGTGTCAGAGTATTTTTTTAATATGGAATAAATTCAATATCGCGCAGTGATACAAATTTTTGTTTTGAAAGGTTTTAAAGCAAAGGAAATTTATGATATTGTTGAATTGTTAGAAGTGTGGTCCTTACCTTTCAAAAAGCACCGTTGAATTTTGGGTTGGTGAATTTAAACGTGGTCGTACTAGGCTTGAAGACGATCCACGCGAAGGACGACAAAAAAACGCAAACACAAGAAGTAATTGAGCAAGTTTATAATATTGTTAGTGAAGATCCATGTTTGACTAAGCGTGAAATTGCTATTGCCATAGACATCTCAGACGAACGAGTACTTCATATTTGACATGGATAATTACATATGTAAAAGCTGTTTGGAAAGTTAATGCCCCACACTTTAATGATTAAACAACAAGATGAATGAAACAATTCTTGAGAAAAGATCTGGTTTGCAGCACAAAAAAATCATTTTTCATCAAGACAATGCGCCTGCTCACAAAGGTCTTTAAACAATGACAAAATTAAACGAATTAAAGTACGAATTGCTTCTTCGTCGAATGAAGAAGATATTACAGCCGTAGACCAGCACAAAAACTTTTTAACCAACCGTACATACATTTTGATACATATGCTTGATTAATTCATTTCGCAGGCTTCTACCTACATATTGCACATACATATAAAAAAACGTAAAATTATTCACAGCTCTAACAAATCGAACGTTATTTTACCAACAGAAGCATAAAATAGCTGATATATCATTTGTAATAACAATTGAAAAGTTTCACTTTGAACAAAATATTTAAACTTCAATGAAGTGAAGGGTTTTAGTACGGCTGTTTGATATGCCGCTGCCGTCTTCAAAATGTTCAAGAAGCTGGTTTCAAGACATCTGTCGACTTTTCGAATTTCGCTATCGTGCGTATCAAAAGAAATTTCAAAAGTTATGCCCGTAGTGACAACGTAGAAATCAGTTGTTCTCTTTTGTTTTCATTTGAGCAATGTTGCCATTGCTCAATTTATGTTTTGCACATACATATTTAGCTTTTCAGTTATAAAACAGATCAAAACTAAAATCCAACTAATTAAAACAGTCTACCCATTTATAAATAATTGCATTCGACGGTGATATTGAGTTAGTTTAAGAAAATTTCAAATATATTCAAGTTTATTTTTCAATTACCACAAAAATCGAGACTGGCAACTTTGCGTTGTAAGAGAACAATCTGCTGACTCGTTTTTATGGGAAAAAACCAATTTTCGCGGATATCCTACTTTACGGACGGTAGCAGCGGTGGTGAGTGTTCATTTACATTGCACTCTCATAAGACAGATCATATCAGCTGATACGGTCTACGGTTTTCCGTCGGTCCCTAACTGAAACATTAGAGTACAGAAGGTTATGACAACAGCATCCGTTATCATATCAAGAATGATAAAATACAAGATTGCGCCAACCGCAATTGTGACGGAATTCTTTTTAGTTAAGATGCATGTAAGTTGTACACAAACCATAAACACTTTTGTTAATTCGTGAAATATACCTAATTTATTAGTGTATAGTGAACAATTTTTAGTGCAGTGAATAGAATAATGTTGCGGGAAAATATTTAAGTAATTTTTCAATAAATACTTTTATCTAACGGCAACATAATTGCCAATTATGTAAATGATTAAAAGGGACTAAAACTAGTGTCGAAGGATTATGGATAAATACAACAAATGACGACTTACGTTCTTACCATGGCCAGAGAGCTGCAACAACAAAGACATATTTACAAGATGAATTTCGAAGACTATCGTTGAATTGTTTGAAAACTGTTGATAAATCGATCTGATATATAATATTATAATGAACGCGCTTCATTAAACATTGACTCTCCATTGACTTATACCACATCTTATTTTTTCCGATTATCCCGATATAACTCTCTCTCTCTCTCTCTCTCTCTCTCGTTCTTTCTCTTTCTCTTACTCTCAATTAATCCGTAAGGAAGAATTCCCTGCTCTCAGATATACTATGTTGCACACGACTTTTTTTTATTATTTCTTTCGAAAACATACTTTCGTATGTACTTATAGTCTAAGAGCCAGTAAACGGCAGACTGTATGTATTTTATCAAAGTTGATATTTTGCTTAAGGATTCTCCTATACCTACCTTACATGAAATCGGGAACCACTAAGCACAGAGAAGGTAACTATGACGTCACTAAGGTATTTCATGTATGAAAATTATGAGTATTTCGAAAGTATTTTAACAAAGCTGCCGTTTGGACATATTAAAGAGTACATGCATCGTTCAAAATTAATGGCAGACCAATTTGTTGGTTATTACCTCGTAGCAGACGTTTTAAAAATTAAAAGAAAAAAATGTTTCAAAAGTATTTAAAAAAATCTGATATTTAGATATATTATTTTTAATACTTTTTACCTTTCCCCGGGACCGCTTTCGCATTACTTCAGAGCAAGGTTTCCCAGATGGACCCATATCGGGTCAGTTTCTACTCTCTCTGCGTCCAGGGATGCCTACTGGTTTGTAGCCAGCATCAGGCTGACTATCTTCTATTGAGTGGGATTCTTCGGAGGGTCCGCGTCCATGTCCCTTTTCTTGATGCGTAGTACATGTTTGACATATGAGGCAATTTGTTTCCAGTTTTCGCCGCTAGCTATCATTTTCGCTATTAGGTTTTCCGTGTTTAGTTCTCCAACTTTGTTCTCTAGAGTTCTCCGAGCTTCATTCCATCGATGGCACTTAAAGAAGGTATGGTTTGCATCATCGAGTGGTTCGTCTCCGTAAATACATGCGGGGCTCTCGGCTTTACCCATGTTATACAGGTATTTTCGAAAATATCCGTGACCGGAGAGCATCTATGTTAATTAGTAGTTCACCTCGCCGTGTTTTCTACTGTGCCATGTCTCTATATCTTTGATCAAATTGGCGGTCCATCTCCCTTTGCGCTCCCTTGTCCACCGATCTTGCCAAAATTCGAGTGTTTGCTTCCTTGCTTGTTGTCTTGTTTGCATGTGTATTTCCGTTCCATTTTTCTTCCATAACCAGAGTTGTCTTCTCTCCTTTGCGAGTAGATCTATTGGGATTACGCAGCTTATCACTAGCACTGCGGATTCGGATACAGTGCGGTAAGCCGAGGCGACTCTCAGAGCTGCTGTTCTCTGCACCTTAGCAACTACTTTCCGTCTATGTTTCACATTTAATGTATCGGCCCACAGTTCACTAATTTTGAACGATGCATGTACTCTTTAATATGTCCAAATGGCAGCTTTGTTAAAAACCTTTCGAAATACTCATAATTTTCATACCTGTATTACCTTAGTGATGTCATAGCTACCTTCGCTGTGCTTAGTGGTTCCCGATTTCATGTAAGGTAGGTATAGGAGAATCTTTAAGCAAAATATCAACTTTGATAAAATACATACAGTCTGTCGTCCACGGGCTCTTAGTCTATTATGTACATATTAATACATAAAAATTCAGAGTCCGTGTGTATGTTCCAAATGAACTCAGACACGAGTCAACTGATATTCATGAAAGTTGGCATATACATACACTAGGTAGAAAAAGTCTCCGCTCACTGGGTACAAAATCTTTTGAACTAAAATAACTGGTTGTCCAACTGACCAATTAAGAATTTTTTTTTGTGTTATTAAATCATATCTTAAAAAAATGTTCTTTTAAAAAAATTTTTTTCAAATTATTCAATGAACAAAAGCCACAGAGTTCATTTTCATTTTAAAAACAATTAACTTGAACAGAAAAAGTCTCCGCTCATTTCTCGTATCTTAGGCTGACATTTTACTCCATTCGTCCAATATAACGGGCTTGAGCATTTCTTTGCTGCTAATCGTATGTGTGCGGATTCTGCGCTCCAATAGAGCCCATAAATGCTCAATTGGATTGAGGTCAGGTGACTGTAGAGGTGAAAAGTTCCGCTGTATGCTTAGGATCATTGTCCTGTTGAAAACAAAACACTTTTGACAATCCTAATTTGTCAGCACTTTGCTTCATTTGTCGTTTTAAAATATTTAGATAAACACATTTATTCATTATATTTTCGATAAACTCAATGCCACCAACTCTACTTGCTGCCATACACCCAATCAATTGAACTCCACCCCCACCATGCTTTACGGTTGAAGTAGGATTTCGCGCTTCAAAGGCCGTACCAGTTTTTCGCCACACCATCTGTCTTTCTTTTTTTCCAAATATTAGGAAATTCCTAAATTAAGGAAATGAATGGTTTTTTGCGTGCCACTCGCCCATGATATCCAACCCTTTTTAATATTTTTCTTGCTGTGTCGCTGCATATTATTTTTAAATCGTATTTTTGCTATTTGGGAAGCTGTTAAACGCAGATCAACCTTTACAAGACATACAACTTTGCGTGTTTCCCGATCAGTCGGACGTCCAGATCAAGGCTTTTTAGTAATAATTCCCGTTTTTTTTGAAAGTCTGGATGACGTATCACACTGATGAATCCGTTCTGTTGACAACTCGTCCAATTTCACGAAAGCTTTTACCGTCCTCCCTTAATTTTAATATTATTTTCCGCTCATCAACACTTATTTATTTGCCTTTTGCACTCATTTCGATTAAAGCTGAATAATTCGAAAAATTTACTCACAAATCGCAGGTTTTTCCTTCGATTATCTAAATCTGAATTATTGACAACAACGCACAAAAAATTATCAGGTCTTAAACGCGTAGAAACAACAATAAACTAATGTAATAAGCAGTGAGCGGATACTTTTTCTGCTTATTTTCCATTAGTAGACAGATGGTGTGTGCTCATGAGATCCTAAACAGTTTTGAACTCGCCCCTGCTGGTCTTACCCTGAGGCGAAATAGATTACTAAAAACATCGAAATCCAAGAAAAATTATGTTATCCATGGTCCTCAGAATAGAGTGCTAATTTAGTAAATTCACTTCAAGGTGAAATTGATTTCTATGGAGGAACATACGCTGCTTTTACCGAAAACACCAAGAGACACCTGCTCGTCTGAATTACATCTAAATCTAGTCTGAATTACATATTAACTTACAATTATTTAAATATTTTCCAGATATTACACTAATATACCCTAGCTACTTTTGTATAATACTTTAATTCTTTATTATATCTATGTATATTGCCGATTGGCGTTTAAATAAATAAATAAAAAACAAGAGAAAACGTTATCTTCGGCTGCGCCGAAGCTATAATACCCTTCACAGGTGCATTTCTTTTAGTAACTACTATATGTATGACTACATTTGAAAACGTGACTTGCCAACGGTTTGCATCCAACGGAAAGCATTTTGCCAGTTCTTTCTAGCCAGGTTCTTTGCTATAAACAATCTTCTATTCGAATTAAAGTTAGTTATTGAGGTAAATAGATCTTTCAGACATTTACATAAATTTTAATTTTTTAAGCTGATTGATTATTCACATTAAATTAATGGAAAACAAAACAAATTATAATATTTATAGAAATTAGAAAATATATAACATATAATAATATTTATTATTCTATAATACTATTTTATATGATATATAAATTACAATAATTACATCTATGACTTACACTTTATATTATAATACAAACTTAAATTTAATAATATTAAATCTAACATATATCTATATATATAATATATCTATTTTCTAAAGCTTAAAAATATTCCGTCATGGTCACTATATGGTGTTTCATATGTGATACATGAGGTCATTGCAGAATCCATGTTTGTCCATACCCAATCTATTGCTGTTTCCTGTTTTGTTGTGGCGACCTTAGCCAATGAAGATTGAAATCCTAACTGTTGCAATCGAGCCTCCAAATCATCAGTTGCTGTTAGGCGACATATGTTAAAGTCACCAAGGACTACTTACGGTCCATTATACTGTTCAGTTATCTGACGAATATTATTTTCCACTTGGTTTCTAAATTCCGGAAGTCTATAGCGGGGGTTCCTGTACACAAGTGATATGAAAATTGTTGAATTGTTTACGTTTAACAGTTGGTAAACGTTTGTTGAACCGGTGTCGTTTCTTGAAAATGATCCTTCTGATAGACCTGGGCACCTATCTTGCTTGTGGTATATTATAAGGCCGTTGGCAGGGCGTCGTCGGGATGATCTTGTTTCTCCATCGAGGCGTGCAATAACACTGTAGCCTTCTATTGGGAATTCTTCTTGAGGTAAGGCCCTTGTCTCTTCAAAGCACAGAATATCAGCAGAACAAATCAGCTTGTCTGATCTGATATCTTCAATATGCTTGTTTAGGCTCCTTACATTTTGATAATAAATATCTAGACGTTGTTCCGATTTTTCAGTCAAAAATCTGTAGCATGTCGTCAATGCTCCTTCTGTCTTCAACCTATTAAGTTGAGTTTTAATTGGATCCTGCGGTCCAAATGGGTTCGGGGGAGAAACTGTCCCGACTATATACAACCCATTGGCACTTGTGGCTCTGCTACATCCTACATATAAAGCTGATCTGCTTACTCTACCCTCTAGATGAACAGCAACTTGTGTGTATGTTCCACCTTGACTTTTATGTATCGTGATGGCTTCAGCTGGAATGACCGGAAACTGTCTGCGTTCTATGGTTATTTGCTCATTTCTCTTGTATTGGAATGATCGGACCACGCTCATGATTGGTGTCCAATCTGCATTGCGACTGTGAGGCTGCTTGGAACGTGCAAAGCTTCCAACTCTTGATTTTGCGAATTTTATTCATAGTCGCACCACTGAACTTTCAGATCTATGTGATTCGGAATCAACCTGCATTAGTTCCCCCGTAGCACCATTGACGAGACCATCACTTATGCTTATGTTGACTGTCACCATATATTTTATCGAAGTCTTGAGCTGCAATGTATAAAGCATTCCTTGTGTTTCCGATGGCTTAAAAGACTTCACAGCTTCTAAAATGTTTGCCCTGCTGCGTTCTGTTAGGGAACTTGACTTAATTGTATCCTTCGCAGTCGAAATGAACTCCTCGGTCATCGTGTTCGCCAGTTTAGTTAAATTAAAATCATTTGCTCCAGCATTTGAATAAAAGAGATGGATGGCTTCGTTCGGTATCTCATTAGAGGTCTTTTTCCTGCTTTTGATTAATTGGATGTCAGCGTGTGTCATATTTCCCTCTGACATGTTATTTAAAGCGATAGCAAATGCTTGATCTTCACGCTGGCGCATTATTTCAGTGAGCTCAAAGTACCGAAATTGATCCCAAAGCGGTGTTCCTGTAATTGTACTGTAATGATCATTCCTATTCGGCGCAAATATCCATCGATCTCCTACTGGCGGCAGCTGCTTTAAGTCACCAAACACGATAATTGGTATGCCTCCAAAGTAAGCAGTGCTCCTGAAAATTTGCTTTAGCCTGCAATCTAAATATGGAAACATCTTTGCTCCAACCATTGAAATTTCGTCAATTATAATAAGCCTAATATCTATGAGATTGGCATGAATTGTGTTTAATGTGTCTCTATTTAGTGGCCGAAGATCGCCGGAAGACTGGTTGACGGGGAGTGAAAAAACCGAATGAAGGGTTAGGCCCCCAATTCCAAATGCTGCTTTGCCAGTGGGTGCGCAGAGTAACACCTTGGCTGTTTCGGGTTTGGTTCCTGGTACACTATTAGCTCGCAATGTCAACGATTGATATATAGTTGTTATAAGCCGACTCTTGCCCACTCCAGCACCGCTTCCGACATATTCGAAGAAGATTTCCCTTTTACTGACATTGTGCATAACATGAGCAAAATATTCCCTCTGTTTACTGTTAAGTGACTGCACCATTGCCAGTAAATGGTCTTCTAATATTAGAGGTGGGAGTTTAATTAATCGAACCGCCTCTTCCTCTTCCTCTGTATTGTTGTGCTCTTGAAAAACATTAATGTCTCCTGTTTGCTCTGGAACGGCTAGAGCTCTAAATTCGGGATCTAAAAGTTGTGAGGCAGCTCGATCATCAGCTGTTTCTTCCGCTGTGACATGAAGGTTTTCCAAAATCCGTTCTAGTTCGTTCGATGAAAATTTGTCATATTTGAGCTTATTCAGCTCAATTTGCTCCTTGTGTGAATTGCAAATACTCTCGACGTCATTATTTATTAAGTCTGTTTCCTCATTTCTCCATGGGTGAAACATCATGGCGGTTTCTCTGAAGAAATCGGCTCTTGAACTTTCAACGCTAAAACGTTTCCAACGCAGAATAAGGGCTTGCTTCCTTTTCCTTAAAAATCCTGATCCATCCTTTAATGCCATTGGAAGTGCAGCTGTCGTGTCATCCTCGTTCTCTACTTCGTTGTATTCTTCGTTATTATCAGAAACATTTCTGCTTGTTTTGCAAAATCTGAACCAAACCTGAACCTGCAAAATCTGCTAAGCATAGTTCTTCCAATTGATCGGCCCTTTGAGAGTAGTGCTCCAGTACACTCGGCACATATATGTCCGTAGAGTCCTCCTGTAAAGCATTCAATTCAAGTCGGGGCTTTATCATCCTTACTCGGTTGTTTGGATGTATTTATAAATATTTCCCCATTACTGGCTTCTGATAGGTGCAGTCCCAAAATATTATAAGCTGCTTCTTGAGCCGATATTTCCGATCCATTTACAAATTTGTTTCCGATGTGCTGCAGTTTTCTTTTAATGGAGAAATTCCCTGCATTTATTTCCTCCATGGCTTGTCTCAATAATGTTGATACTCCTCTATTGGATTTATTTATATAATTAATGATATAGCTGCAGCAAGCGTATGCGTCCAGAATGAATTGAATGTCTATATTTGCTCTATGCAATTTAAGGATATTTTTATTATAGGAATTTAGAAGCCTGTCTGAAATTTTTCTCTTTAGGAAAATGTGTGGCTTTTTTACAGATGAGCGAAGAGCAAGCTTGTATCCTTCATAGTCAATGTTGATTCGCTCATCCGTCAAAAAATTTTCGAAGCAGTTCAACCGTATTATTTCTTCCTCTGGGAGATCCGTTAGAGTTAATAGTTCCTGTATATTTTGGAATTGAGCTTTGTGTTGTCAATACCTTCCTCATTCTCCAGAGGGAAAAGTATTTCTGTCCGTGGCATCGGCGGATATGGCATGTTGAATCGGCACACTTGTTTTCCATGTAGGTCTCTTAGGCAAGCTCGACCATGTCTGTGTTTTTGATACTGAATGAATTCCAGTAAGTCCAAATCATCCCCATCGGTGATGGGGATGTGATGTGTCGATCGATGAATGTTTCAACATCATTTGTGTTGGTGATTCCATCACTTTCCAATTGTGGTGCGTTACTTAGCCAGTACATGCCATGACAATGTGGTGATCCCCTATGCTGGAATTAAATTCTGTAGTAGTAACGGACTACTAAATTCTCTCCAAATAGCCCGTTTTGTAATAATTTTAGCATTTGGCAGAATCGATTGTCGAAATACCTGGAACATGTAACTGGATCTGTCCTTATCAGTCTCGCCTTTTCAGAGCTTGATAGATCAGTAGCTTCCTCTTCCGAAATGTCTACTTTATCCACCAGTTTCTTCAATATGACTAACAACTCAGGCCATTTTGTTTCTGCAGCAGACATTGTGATAAAAAATGTTGGCAAACCAAACTGGCGGATCATGGCTAAAACTTTCTTCTTTTTAGCCTCCCAATGTGCAGGTGAGGATCGAAGTCCTTTGAGTACATGATAGCCTTCATCATGCTGGATAAGGTTGCTGACAAAATTTTCATCCCCACATTTGCAGCAGTTATATTCCTCGATCCAGACATTTTACGCAGGCAAATGGAAATTGCATTTTGAATGCGTTCTAACTCGTAGAACTTATAATTGCAATTGTGCAATTTTACTATAAGTGGTTGTAGATGTCCTCTTTTTTCCGCAGTAAATCGTTGGATACGACAATTCATGAGCATCGTCGTCGGTTGTAACGTCCCTTGGCCATCTACCTTGTCCTGGTGCCATTGCAACCCGTTCAATGGATCGATTTTCAACGGGTTCATTGTCCATTAAAGTCTCCTGACCACCTGGATTTAAATCCTCTTCCATTTCAAGCGGCACATTTTCCTGACGGGCATTAAGAAGGTCACTTACTTCTGCCTCATCTGCAAGATCCGCAATAAATGGCACAGTTTCCTCGTTTCCAGCATTTGCCAGCCAAACACTTGACATTTGGATATTATGCTTGACGTAGAGCTCTGTACCCAGCAGATAGTTTAGTGCCTCCAATATTTTTGCTGGTCGCACTGTCTCCGTCATAAAATTTTGTTCATATTCCAATCGACATTTCAAGTGCACTTGAATAATGTGGCTGTTATCAAATCTTCGTGGAATCATGGTGACTGTCTCTACAACTGAAATGGGGATATTTACAACTGCTCCACGAATAGCACATTGTCGTTCATATCCTAAGGAGATGATGCGCATAAATGGGATCCTCGGTGATATCAGTCTTTCTTCTAGACACGTTAAATCCTGAAGGCATTCCGGAATATCAGGAAACTCCAATCCTTCCGATAGGCAGATATTTGGTATCTTGCCCTTCCTAACAATACGATAGCATGTGTTGCAAAAGTTGTACTTTTGGTTCGAAGACGGAAATTTTGATGACAGATAAAACACTTTTCTAGCATCTTCTGAGCGCGCAAATTTTGTTGAAGTCTGACATTTTTCTAGTTTTTTCACTTGATGAGGGAACCAAGTGCCACCGCAACAGACGCATATTTCAGTGAGTCCTTTCTTTATCAACAATGCGTACATATCAAAGATATTGGCAGCTCGACGTTGACGTTGACGTTCTTGTTTTTCTAGCTGTGCATCAGGAGAAAGTTCACGACGTCTTCTTATATTCCTCCTGGTTTGCCTTTCGCTTTCTAACTGACGATTTGCGGGATTCGATCTATGCAATTGTACTCTTTCCAACGTTGATTCCTGCTCGTTTGCTAGTTGTTGCCTGGTTTGCTGGCGGGTCACTCTTCTTTGAGAAGAATTTAAAATTTGCTCACGACGTCTTCTTATTGGATCTTCTCGACGACTTCTCCTCAATGCTGCATCTCGTTGCCTCTCTTCTTCTCTTATTATTGCATTCTGGCGCCGTACAGAACGTTCCATTGTGTCGCGCTCCTGCTCCGCTGCTCTATATTCCGGATCCAAGCGCCTGTTTGAATGACCCATTGTTTTGCGCTCCTGCTCCGCTGTTCTATATTCCGGATTGGTTCTCCTATTTAAATGTTCCGCGGTGTTGCGTTCCTGCTCTTCAGTTCTATATTCCGGATCCAAGCGCCTGACCGAATGTCCTATTGTGTCGCGCTCCTGCTCCGCTGCTCTATATTCCGGATCCAAGCGCCTGTTTGAATGACCCATTGTGTTGCGCTCCTGCTCCGCTGCTCTATATTAAGGATTGGTTCTCCTATTTAAATGTTCCGCGGTGTTGCGTTCCTGCTCTTCAGTTCTATATTCCGGATCCAAGCGCCTGACCGAATGTCCTATTGTGTCGCGCTCCTACTCCGCTGCTCTATATTCCGGATCCAAGCGCCTGTTTGAATGACCCATTGTGTTGCGCTCCTGCTCCGCTGCTCTATATTCTGGATTCAAACGTCTATTTGAATGACCTACTGTATTACGCTGCTGCTCTTCAGCTCTGTGAAGTAGGTTCTGTTGTCTAGTGGAACGTGCAGAAGTATTACGAGTTCTCTCCTCATTGCGGTACTCCAAATTTGAGCTGCGTAATTCTGCAATATAGTCAGCGTTCCTTTGTCTATTAGTTTCCAAATTTTGACTATATTGTCGTCGGCTTCGATTTAGAGCATTGCGACATCTTTGTTCCTGCGATTGCCTAGATACTCTTGGCATTTTCAAAAATTATTAAAAAATATTATACAAATAAAAAATATACTAAAATATTAATAAATTAAGTAATAATAATATAATTAAAAGAATGCGTATTATTTAAAAAAAGGATTTTTTCGTTGATTTTGAAAGTTATTTGCGTTGTTGAAAGTTTAAGCTGCTCGCGTAAACTGAAGTGATCCGATGCGTTGAGTCCTATTTATTGAATGTTTTAGAGCCCGACTACACATCTGTAAACTCTTTTGCCCTTCTTGGTATCATCAAGCAACTTTCGTAGGAATACTAATGTGTTAATTACAGAAAGTTCATTGTAGAGGTTTTTTTTACCTAGGTTATACTTTCTACCTAACTTGCAAACTATGTTTACTTCCTACCTACTCTTCTACCTAGGTTTTGTTTTGTACCTAGCCATCAGTTAATTAGGGTTTTAAAACTGAATAATTATCTTTAGATAGTTCTCTATTATTATTAATAAATAATAATATATCTTGAATAATTAGGGTTTTATTTATTTTATGGGTAATTAAATAATATTTTTGCTCCTTACTCTTATGTATATATTCTTAACATAATTTTCTACTTTACAAATTTATTTAGATCGATCAGTTTGTACGGCAACTATGTGATACAGTAGTCAGATCAGAAAAGTTTCTTAGGATATTTTATTGTTACCGTGGCCAATAATCCATGCCAAATTTGATCAAGTAATTTTAGTTAAAATATTAAGGCGTTGACTACAAAAGGGGCATTATCGAGGTTTTTTTTTACCTAGGTTATGTTTTCTACCTACGTTTCGAACTATTTATTTCCTACCTATTATTCTACCTAGATTTGGTTTGTACCTATCCATCAGTTAATTAGGGTTTTAAAACTGAATAATTATCTTTAGATAGTTCTCTATTATTATTAATAAATAATAATATATCTTGAATAATTAGGGATTTGTTTATTTTATGGTTAATTAAATAATATTTTTGCTCCTTACTCTTATGTATCTATTCTTAACACATTTTTCAACTTATTGTCCCAATTAGCTACATGTCACACCTTACTTTTGGCACAAGCAAAACAGTTTTTGGCAGATATAAGATAATTTTTATTGAAAGCTCAAATTGGACAGTATAAATAATTAATTAATCTGATTTGTTTATAATATATTATTTGTAAAGTGGTTAAATCTGACAGCTGTATGCTATAGTGGTCCGATCTTAACAATTCGTTCGAAGATTGAAGTCACATCTTAAGAATAATCCATACTAAAAACTTCCATACAAAAATTTATTTTGATCGGTCAGTTTCTATGATAGCTGTTTAATATAGTGGTCTGATATAAACAATTCGTTCGAAAATTGTAGCGATATCTTGGACAATCATCATCCATGCCATATTTCGTGAAGATAACTTGTCATAAACAATTTTTTCATATAAGAACTTTATTTAGATTGTCAGTTTGTATGGCAGCTATATGCCATTGAGAGAAATCAATGCCGGATTTCGTGAAGATATTTTATCTAATGAACAATTTTTCCATGCAAGAACTTGATTCTGATCGTTCCGTTTATATGGCAGCTATATGCTATAGTAATCCGATGTGAAAAATTTCTTCGGAGATTGCATTACTTCTTCTAGCAAAAACTCATGCCAAATATTGTGAACATACCTCGTCAAATGAAAGAGTTTTCCATGCGAGCACTTGACTCCGATCGTTCAGTTTGTATGGCAGATATATGCTATAGTGATCCGATCTGAACAATTTCTTCGGAGATTGCATTACTTCTTCTAGCAAAAACTCATGTCAAATATTGTGAACATACCTCGTCGAATGAAAAAGTTTTCCATGCGATTACTTGATTCCGATAGTTCAGTTTGTATGGCAGATATATGCTATAGTGATCCGATCTGAACAATTTCTTCGGAGATTGCATTACTTCTTCTAGCAAAAACTCATGCCAAATATTGTGTCAAATGAAAACGTTTTCCATGCAAGTACTTGATTCCGATCGTTTAGTTTGTATGGCAGATATATGCCATAGTGATCCGATCTGAACAATTTCTTCGGAGATTGCATTACTTCTTCTGCCAAATATTGTGAACATACCTCGTCAAATGAAAAAGTTTTCCATACAAACACTTGATTCCGATTGTTCAGTTTACATGGCAGCTATATGCTATAGTGATCCGATATCGGCGGTTCCGACAAATGAGCAGCTTCTTTGTGAGAAAAGGACAGGTGCAAAATTTCAGATCGATATCTCAAAAACTGAGGGACTAGTTCGCGTATAAAGACGGACGGACAGACTGACGGACATGGCTAAATCAACTCAGCTCGTCACGGTGATCATTTATATATATACTTTATATGGTCTCCGACGTTTCCTTCTGGGTGTTACAAACTTCGTGGCAAAATTAATATACCCTGTTCAGGGTATAAAAACTTCGTGGCAAAATTAATATACCCTATTCAGGGTATAATTAGTAGAATTCAAAAAAGCCCTTAACTTTGCAAATGCACATAGGAATTCCATTAAATTTGGCGACTGTAATGCTATTAGCATGCGCATCTCATATTCTGGAAAGAACTTCAAAAACGCTTATATTTTAATAATATTTTCATTGAAACACATTCCACGGATTGGTGAGCGGAGACTTTTTCTACCTAGTGTATATGTAAATTGGTCCAACTTAAATGATAAGATTGTTATTATTTAAATTATATATATAAATAATTAATAATAAACTGATCATCATCGTTGATTGTTGTTATATACAGCTGTGTTCATAAAAATATATATCAAAAAGTAAATGAATGTTCACAGATTTGTGAACTTTGTGATTATTTTAAACAAAAACAAATCAATTTATTATTCAAAATGTTGTTAATTTTTTTTACATTATTAATTTTAACAAAAAAGTGCTGTTTACAGCTGTTCATAAAAATAGCAGTGAGTAATGAGCATCTATATAAAATAGAAAGTTTGAACGAATGTTCCTTATAAACTCCGAAACGGCTGGACCGATTTCGGGAAAGCTTCAGATTGGCCAGCGAGAGATCCTGTAAGGTTTAATGGCGATCGGAATTTAAAAAAAAAAACTTTATTCTTTAATTTCAATAACATTTTCTTTTACTGCTGATATGTATTGTTTTTATTACATCTGTTCACATGTGGGTCGTGTATATTTATGTTATTTAATTAAGTA
The DNA here is from genome assembly GCF_042242935.1 of Bactrocera oleae. Classification (NCBI taxonomy): domain Eukaryota; kingdom Metazoa; phylum Arthropoda; class Insecta; order Diptera; family Tephritidae; genus Bactrocera; species Bactrocera oleae. The sequence goes on from NC_091537.1 coordinate 33,011,202, forward strand.
TATTAGAGTATAATGAATGATATTGAAGTATAAACCATATAACCATGTAATTTAACTAAAATTATCGCGAAGAGTGAGCTATTACTAACAGATGAACAAAATACTATTTACAATCGGATAAGGCTAATTGCCTAGTTTCAGCACTATTGTACACGGAAAAAAATAATTAATTGGCAGTATTTTCCCAGACAAACAAAATATATGATTTGCTTAAATCAAAACTGGCTGTGTAATCGGGCTATATTGACAGCAAAAAATGTCGAAATTAATTCCGTGTTCCTTGGCACCCAAAGAAGGTCGGTATTGCAGATGGGTGGAATCGGACTATTTCCATGCCCACAAAACGCCATTAATCGCAAGCATATAAAGGGCCATAATTAAGCTCCACAATAAGGTATAATGTACATAATGTATTAGTACAACGAATTTATGAACGAGGTGTGTCTTTGTTTGAAAAAAAAAATTGTTTTTAATATTTCCTTAACCATTCAAGATTTAATAAAACTCGCTAAGGAATATGGATGATGGACGTGGCACCGCCTACATTTTAATGAAACCCCATATCTCGAGTGCTACTCGACCGGTTTCATCCGAATTCGGTACATAACATTATCGTGACATTTCTACGTTAAAGTGCGAAAATGGCCGAAATTAAACAAAAATATTTTAAATTCCATCTTATTCTTTCACTTTCCAGTATACAAATAAAGAACTAATCCATATATCCCGATAAAAGTTTTCACAATTAGAATGTTGGACCAAAAATTGTCCTAGTCGGACCAAAACTATACAAGCCCCAAATACCGAATATGTGGACGCCAGTTCCTATTGCGAACTTTTTACAGAAAATGTCGGTCAATCTGTCAGATTTTGTTATGAGAATTCTAAAGTATAAAATGTCCGGTTACACCCGAACTTATCTTGTTTTATATACAATTTTATTACTTGGTGTATGTACATAACTCAACGACATATTACCAAATTCGTAAAATATTTTAGAACAGTATCTAATTTTTTAGTCAATTAACTGCGGCATTACCAGTTGGTTCATGGTCCAAATTTCTATTTTTCAGACGATGCAGTAAATTTTGAGAACTTCGATTTATATACCCAAATTTTGTTTAGTCCAAATAACCGTAATCCAAATGGCTGCCCAATTAAAGGCACATTTTTTGTTTCACATCAGTATACAAATTATCAATTTGTGCAGAAACTATGGAACGACGGCCACGAAATTTCTGTACACTCTGTAACGTATGTTCATATATTCTTAAAACCTATTTAAATAAATAAATTCCAATTTTAAATAAATTTTACAGACATCGCGGTCCGGAGATATGGTGGTCAAAAAATGCCACTATTGAAGACTGGTTCGATGAAATGGTTGGTCAAGCAAACATTCTAAATCGTTTTGCGAATATACGAATGGAAGATATTCGAGGGATGCGTGTACCATTTCTTCGTATTGGTTGGAATAGACAATTTTTAATGATGAAAGAGTTTGGTTTTGTATACGATGCTTCGATGGTGGCCCCATTTAGTAATCCCCCACTTTGGCCATATACGCTGGACTTTAAAATGCCTCACACTTGCACAGGTCAGAATTGCCCGTCTAGAAGCTATCCAGGCATTTGGGAGATTGTGATAAATCAGTTAGAAGTAGGCGATTTCACATGTGGTATGATAGATAGCTGCCCATCTCAACTGAATGGCGACGATGTGTATCGCATGCTAAGCCACAACTTTAAACGACATTATTTGTCGAATCGTGCTCCATTCGGATTATATTTCCACGCCACATGGTTCAATAATAATAATTACTTGGAGGCATTTCTGGTAAAACAAAGCAATAAGCTAAAATATAAATTAATAAACATATCTGTTTATAGCGTTTTATGGATGACCTGCAAAAACTTTCAGATGTATATTTTGTAACACAACAGCAAGTTATACAATGGATGCGTCGACCAAAAATTACTCCACACTTAAATACATTTGATCCATGGGGTTGTAAACCACGTCAGTGGGAATCTCCGGAAGTAGCTTGCAGTATCCCAAATACTTGTAAACTACGAAGTCGGGTCTTGCAGCAAGATAGATATTTATATACTTGTAACGAATGCCCAACACAATATCCTTGGATACGTAATGAATTTGGTTTAGATTAGTATTCTTTGCTATTTTCTTTAGTATATTTTTATATTATACAAATATTACTTTATATATGAAATTACTTTTAAGTTTCCTTAAATTAGTTCTTTTTAATAATTCATATTTTATTTAAAAAAACATAAAAAAGATTAAATGTTGTAACATATGAAACTTAAGTTTTGATATGGAACTATTAATAAATTTTAATAATTATGCATCTTGTGTAATAAATGGATTAGGTATGGATTCCATACCATCTTGAGGACAAATGAGCACTAACGCAGTGCCTCGGCATACAACTAAACCTAAACTACGTGTTTCTTCAGCTAACTTAAATGGTTCGTCTACGTCCCTTAGGTACTCAACGGTATTATCTAGGACTAAGTTAAGTAATGCATCATATCCTTTTAATATGCCTGCTGCTTCGCGCCCGCCTGCAAATTTAACTCGAATTTGTTTTTCCAAATATTTCGAAAGATCCAAGATTGATTCTTTGCGTCGCTTTTCCTTCCCATCGTTTCCACTGCTTGTCTGCTTATTAAATATACTTATTGAACTTGCAAGTTTTTAATTGTAAAATCCAATTTACTCACCTTTGGTTTTTCTGTCATTTTATTAGAATAATTGAATTAATATGTACTTAACACCACTTAAAAGCGGGGAATAACATGCATCATATTTGTTTACGTGAGGTTATAATAGGGATAGGAAAGTCGACTCTGACTTTGGTCAGGAATCGATCTTTAACTTAAAATAATCGACTTTTTAGAATCGAGTTTGAATGCTTCAAGTCGATTAAAATCGATTCTCACTAATTGACTTCGACTTTTCTGTCAACAGTTATAACATTCGATGGTATTACAGTTTGTATCGTTTTCATGTACCGACTCTTATATATTTTTTATACTTTATCGTTAAACTAACCTCTTTCTCATTGGACATACATAAATATCATCGCTGGTATTCTTGGTAACCGTTTTAAATAAGCATAGTATAACATAACTGACCGAAATATAATTGTTTAATTTTTAAAAAAGTCGACTTGAGAGTCGACTTTTAGCAATGATTAATCGACTTTAAGAGTCATAGAATTCTAAGTCGAATCTAGAATCGAAAGTCGACTTTTCGCGCGCTGTTACCATCCCTAGGCTATAATTGTCATAATTGTCAAACGAACTAATGGATTACGCCGCATCTCCACAGTCAATGAAAATTGCTAACCACCTATCAAATAAATTGCGTTTGAGGTTGACTATGTTCTTGTGTATTGTGTGGATATTTGCTATCATGAAATATTCATTCTCAAAATGGACTACTGTCGAGCTGTTATGACGCATGTTTAAGCTTTTTAACCGTTTAAAAATTTGATGAGGAAAACAAAAATTTATGTGGAGATTAAAATAAGGGAAAACTTTGGTATACCGTCCCAGGCTTTCGGGGATAAAATAGGCATGAGAAGATAGAGGAGATCCTCCAGATCAAGAATATATGTAGAAACTGTGTAGCCGCGGGAAACTTATAGTTTTCGAGATATTTACGTTTAAAGTTGAAAATTTCAACTATATAAATTACGCATTATTTCGATTTCAAATAAATTATACACTTATATTTTTCACTTTTATATCCACTAACACTTCACTCATTCGTTTGTACACATTTATTTTACATTATATAGTGCAAAAATAGTTTAATTTAATATATAAACTATTGTTAAATTCTATTAATTCTGGCAATAACAAAAGGGTTGCAAAATGTCAAATAACCAGTGTTACCTTATCGACATCTTTTGAAAATGAACTGAAAGAGATGAAAACAGATAATACCCCAAATACAGGAATCCAAAACCTAGAAAAATAAACTATTAGAGAGCATTGATGTTGTACCCTCTATGACAATATTACTTTTTCTTCTAGAACTTCTTTTTGCGTTGCCTTCGGCCGCCCTTAAAAAAATAACCCTGGTCGGTCCAACACCTGGGTGTACTAAAGTCTTTTCGCGTAGAACTTCTTTTTGCGTTGGCGGCCTTCGGCCGCGCTTCAAAGAAAAATCACCCTGGTCGGTCCTACACCGAGGTGTACCAAAGACTTTTCGCGTAGAACTTTTTGCGAGGAGAACCTCCAGATCAAGAATATATATAGATATAGCCGCGGAAAAATTATAGTTTTCGAGATACTTACGTTTAAAGTTGAAAATTTCAACTATTCAAATTACGCATTTTTTCGATTACAAATAAATTATACACTTATATTTTTCACTTTTATATCCACTAACACTTCACTAATTCGTTTGTACACATTTATTTTACATTATATAGTACAAAAATAGTTTAATTCACTGTTTGAATTATTGTTAAATTGTATTAATTCTGACAATAACAAAAGGGTTGCAAAATGTCAAATAACCAGTGTTACCTTATCAACATCTTTTGTAATTGAACTGAAAGAAATGTCAATATATAATACCCTAAATACAGCAATCCAAAACCTAGAAAAATAAACTATTAGGGAGCATTGATGCTAAGTATTATGTTATACACTCTATGATAATATTACTTTTTCTTGTAGAAACCGAAGTTTTTTTGTACAGAACTTTTTTTTGCGTTGTACAGAACTTTTTTCCCTTCAAAAAACTAATCCTGGTCGGTCCAACACCGGGATGTACCAAGGTTTTTTCGCGCAGATATTATTTTTGCGTTCGGGGCTTTCGGCCGCGTTTCATAAAAAATTACCCTGGTCAGCTCAACACCGGGATTTATCAAGTGAATAAAACTAAAAAAATTATTAGTGTCCATCAACCATTATGGTTCTAGGGTATAATCTCTACCTTTTCATACTCTCGCAACTTGTTGCTACAGAGTATAATAGTTTGGTTCACCTAACGGTTGTTTGTATATATATAAATGATCACGATAAAGAGACGAGTTGAAATCCGGCTGACTGTCTGTCCGTCCGTCCGTCCGTCTGTGCAAGCTGTAACTTGAGTAAAAATTGAAATATCTATATGAAACTTGGTACACATGTTTCTTGGTACCGTAAGACGGATAGTATTTCAGATGGGCGTAATCGGACCACTGCCACGCCCACAAAACGCCATTAAACAAAATCAAATAAATTGCCAAAACTAAGCTCCACAATAAGATACAAGACTCATAGTTGGCATACATGATAAATTTGGGAGGGGCATCTACAGTTGAATTTTTTTTTAATTGGACGTGATCGCGCCCCGTTATAAATTAAATGTGCATATCTCCTATACCACTAAATCTATAATAACAAAATTTACTGGGAACAAATGTTTTTAGTATCTCTATCGACGGTGTGAAAATGGGTGAAATTGGCGGAGAAGCCCGCCCACTTCCCATATAACGGTACTGTTTAAAACTACTAAAAGGGCGATATATCAAGCACTAAACAAGCCAGAGACATTAAATATTATCTTTGGGATGGTATAAGATGATTTTATAGGAACCACGGTTAAAATTAGATAGTGGGCATGGCACCGCCCACTTTTAGGTAAAAACCCAAATCTTGGGATCTGCTTAACCGATTTCAAAAAAATTCGGTACATAACGTTATTTTCATATTTCTATGTTATAGTGCGAAAATGGGCGGAATCGGATTACAACCACTCCTATTTCCCATATAACATCATTTTAAATTCCATCTGATTTTTTCACTTTCCAGTATACAAATCAAGCAACAATTATTATATCGGCTTAAAACTTTGCGTGAATAATACGCTTAAAGTATGCCACCTTGTGACCAAAAATTATCTAAATTGAACCAAAACTGTTCAAGCCCCTAGGTACTGAATATGTGAACCCCAGTGCCTATAGTTGACTTTTTACCGAATATGTCGGGTCACATAGAATAAGGCCGTAAGATCCATTTAACTTTGCTAGAGAACTTAGTTCTTTCTTACTTGTTTATTTTATTTCGCTTCGTTTCTTCGCAAAATATATTAATATGGCAACACTGGTTTTTTGACATTTACAACCCTTTTGTTATTGTCAAAATTAATAAAATTGATGAATGATTTAAATATTGAAATAAAGCTATTTTTGCAGCATATAATATAAAAAAAGTGTATAAAAACGAATTAGTGAAGTGTTAGGGATATAAAAGTGAAAAATATAAGTGTGTAAACGTACTTAAAATAGTTAAAATTTTCAACTTTAAACATAAATATCTCGAAAACTTCAAGTTTCCCGCGTTTATATATTCTTGATCTGGAGGCTCTCCTCTATCCGTTCATACCTATTTTATTCCCTTGGGACGGTATACTAAAGCCGACCCGAAAAAAGTAAAAACTTACATATAATATTTCGATAAATGTATTTTCTGGAAAAATAAGATTTTATGTTTTTAAACTTAAATAATTTATGCATACAGTTTATTTACCAATTCACTAATTAAATATGATGATAAATATTTACATATGCTAACTATTTAATATTTAAAATATTAACAATACATATACATACATATGTATCTATTTAATAAATATTTTCCATGTTTTGTTAAAATTTGTGTTTTGAATATTACTTTGTAAAATTTCAGTTTACGCAACAGAACATAAAACATTGGCATCTTTGTTGTGATCATGCCACCGAAGCTACGCATGTACCTGGCCTTACCTTGTTGCTTCTCTAAATTTGTTTGCAAATGAAAACTGCTCTGTCAAACCACCAGAATGACAGGATACTGCAATGTATGGCGTGAAATGTAATTAGACATCAATAGCTAAACATTCGCTACATACTACATAAAGGCGATGTCCCAATGCTGGCTGGCTTTACTTGCTCTGCTGTCTGAACTGTCAAAACGGAATAAAACTATAAAAGAACATATGAATCATTGTAAAAGACTTCAAGTAATTAAAGAATCAGCTGTTTTCCTATGTGTGTGAAACAGCTATGATCACCTGATAGAATCTGCCTTTTTGTGACACAGAGATGTAAATAAAAGGAATGTATTGTAGTTTAACAACTTGTTTGTGAACATGTTTTTGTAATGAAGAATATTAATGAAAACTTTGGAGAATATTTTCGAAACGAAAGATTATTATATATTTATTGCTTTTCCTCCCCACCTCTGAGGTTGCAATATAGGCGCGTTACCGATCTTTTTTGGGTGTTCGGTTCCTCAGGAGGCCTATATTCATCCATATAATATATACAGTTCTAAAACAATCTACTTTTCATAACAATTATAACTCGAAAAGATATATACATATAATCATGTACATGAATCAGGTTCATGAATATTAATTACGTTAACAATATAAGTGTAAATATTCAACTTGATTTAAACAAAAACGAAAATAAATATATTAAAATCAGGTACAATTCAATTGTATTCATGAACAAATATAAGTGAAAACAATCTACTTGTATTAATTTTAACAAAAAAAAAGATATATAAAAAATGAGGTACAATTCAGGAACAATAACAATAATCAAAACAATCCATTAAGTAATAAATAATATTAACAAAATATTCTAAATCGCCCACAGCGAAATACTAAATAAAAAAAACCCTATCAAAGGAATAGTGGTGGAGAGAAGGGTTTTATACTTGGTACACGATATACTTAGGAAACAAAAAAATATTTAATAATAGGCGTACAAACCTAATCACAAAAATTCTCATTTCAAAATCATAGATCCAGGTAACTATGGACATTTCGACTTCTGGTCGGGTTCTACACCGGACATTGCAGGCTTAACAAGCATTTATTTAACATGGGCTTGGTCTCCTCTGCAAACTGCCGGTTCTGCGACATGGAGTCGGAAACCCCAGAACACCTACTAATGGACTGCACAGCTGTCTGCAGACGTAGAGTCAAGGCCCTGGGATCCATGTTTCCAAACATGGATCGCATCGCCTCATTGGCGCCTAGCAGTATATTGGAGTTCATCAATACGCTAGGGCTAGATGAGTCGCTGTGACTTAGGGGAGGGCACAATAGCTATGGAAATGCGGCCTTCGGATAAACATTTTGACAATTATAAAGCAATGAAGACTGACAGACACATATATAAATTCCGACACATATAGCCAGACAAACGGACGTGATGACTAGTTATGTGAAACACACAAGAACTTAACGGTTTTGAAATCACTTTGTTTCACTTTTTTGTTAAAAGCATTTTCTTTTATTTTTAGGAATCAAAACAACCGAAAAATATTATATAAAATATATGTAATAAAAACATTCTTGAAGTTATAAATTTTAAAACATAACACGGCAACACATTATGGCGAATTTGTGTCATTTGGACGTTTAGTAATAGAATATTGGTTGGCAGCTCGTACCAAGTGTGATTTTAGTGAAAATCTTAGGATTGGTTACTTGTCGAATTATAAAATGATATGAAGAGAAACTGAAAGCAGCTTTGCTTCAAGGGCTTGAAATTTCAAAAAATACTGTGTTCGCACCGACACAAAAATTCGTGTTTTCATAGGCAAAAGAGGTTTTCACGCGAAAACTTGTGTTTTCATCCATACAAAATCTGTCAAACGAAAACACAGTTTTCACTGAAAACCCCTTGAAAACTTACATTCCACTCATTATAATCGGTGCCTGCTTTAGGTTAATTGATATTATTATAATGCATATTGTGGCGAATACGAGTACCAGAACAAATCAGAATTGACGATAAACTGCCAGAAGCAGCCAGACAGCGAATTCGTAGTTGCCAGAATGTTCTAGTAGCGAACTTTTGTTAAAAATTTACTATATAAGGGCTGCTGAATTGTGCAGCAGGGACAGTTCTAATTAGAGTGTTGCTGTGTAAAGAGCAATTAAGCTATAAGCAATAAGTTGTAAGTTCGAATAGCGAGCAATAAGTGTTAGTAGTTGGAATTGGAAATAAAGATAAGTGTATAGCATTAAATTGGGACTTTAATTTAACAATCCAGTGATCGAGCTCAAGAGTGAGTTATAGTTAGACGATTTATCGAGGAATTCGTTACAATTGGTGTCAGAAGTGGGATTGTAAATTAATTCCCAAGGACATAATTATTTCAAAATGGCCAAGTTTAACGATATAAAGATTCCACAACTGAAAACGGAGCTGGAGCAACGTAGTTTGGCGACAAATGGATTAAAAACTGAATTACAATCACGGTTGAGAGAGGCCATGGAGACGGAAAACATTAATGTTGAGGAATATGTCTTTCACATGGAATTAGAGGAAGAGACAACAAAGATAGAAAAAATGGAAGAGACTCAATGCTCGTCAAAGATTGTGGACATAAACATGATTTTTGCTGCAATATCGCAGATGGGGAAAGAGATGTGAACGCAAATGTCGACACAATTTTAAGAGCAGGATGTACGTATGTCTCAAATGTCAACGCTAATGTCGACACAATTTAAGAGCAGGATACACGTATGTCTTAAATGGAAACGCGATTGTCAACGCATTTGGAAGAGCACTTCGCAGCGCAAGATGCACGTATATCATCGCAGGTGACCTCCCAAATAGCAGAAGTGTCCTCAAAAGATTTCGGAAGAGCGGGATAAAATTAAAACTGAAGTGGATGAATTGAGAGATCGTCTCCGTGAGCTACAATTAAATCGGCCAATTATGTCGTCAGCTTCTGCCAAGGTAAAATCTCCATCCTTTGATGGCACTGTTCCGTTCCACGTTTTTAAGCTTCAATTCGAAAAGACGGCATCTTCAAATACAACAGGAAGCAGATCTTTCAAATCGAGTTGCGAAATGGCCGCCAGAAAGCCAATGAGTCTCTGCAGGAGTTTTCTACAGAGATTGAGAGGTTAGCTCACTTAGCTTATGCACATAAATCCATGGAATACATTGAGGACACGAAAATTCAGACTTTCGTCAATGGAATACGAGATAACACTACACGATCGCTGCATTAGTATGTTCAAAATTAACGTTTGCAGAAACCGTTTCGTATTCTCTGACACAGGAAACTGCATCTCTGCTTTGCAATCAAAATTTAAAGCTCACAGACTAGAAATAGAGGAACACACTTGGGTGAACCAATAACTTGAAAAAATGGACAACATGCAGAAAGCACTGGAAAAATCTACGGAAACGCATAAGAAAAATGATGGTGTGCTTAAATGCTTCAACTGCGGAAAAAGTGACCATATTGCATGCAACTGTAACCAGCCCAATAATCCAGTTGGACGTAAACGCAAAGCTGAGGAAGATCAAGCAAATGTCAAATCAAACCAATCGTTAAACTAAAGCGAGCCAGCCAAAAAGGGCACGGGCTGGCTCCCGAAAGCAAATGCCCTGTAATCTCCATTTCACAAATAAGCTGGAATACGAGTAACGTTACCGTTAGTGGATGTGTAGACGGTAAAAAGCGCATACTGACTGTGGATACGGGCGCATCACATTCCATAATTCGATCTGATCTGGTTGAGAAAGAAGTGAGACCGTTAGCTGAGGCAAAGTTGCGTACTGCAATTAGAGAAGATACCCTAGTTCTCGGAAAGGTAACGTGCGAGATCGTAATTGGAAAGGCATCCGTGTTACACAATTTTATAGTGGCAGATATCGTTGACGAAGTCATAATTGGACTAGACTTTCTAGAGAATCAAGGAATCGATATTGACATGAAAAACAGGAATATGTCCTATGGAAATATGGAAGTGCCACTTATGTTCGGTTCCGATAATAAGTACAACGTTAGACGAGTGATAGCAACAGAGAGCCAGTTGAGCCCACAAAAGAGTCTACACCAAACTTACTTATAGGCAAAACCCTGGCTATGACAAGACAAGATAAACGTGTTTCGGTAAGAGTACTTAATGAGTGCAAGTTACTAATCAAACTCTCCAAAGGAGCTGTATTAGGGCGGTGTCAAGAGATTGAGACCGTGATAAATTGCGAAATAGGTCTTGAGAACGATTCCATGGACAAAAACGATATATCGAGTGAAATTAACGCATGGACTGAGGAACTAGAGGCAAACTATCAAACTATGGCTAAACAACTTCTTCTCAGATACTCATCCATATTTGATAAAGACGATGCCAAACCAGGAAGCACCAAAGTTGTGAAACATTTTATTAACACAGGTGATGCAAAACCAATCCGCCAGGCTTCTCGAAGCGTTCCTTTAGCAAAACGTGAAATTGTAAGCCACACCATACGTGAAATGAGCGAAAGCGGCGTAATCGAACCATCAGAGAGTCCGTGGAGCTCACCTGTAGTACTTGTGAAGAAGAAAGATGGCACCATGAGATTTTTTGTGAACTATAGAAGGTTGAATGATGTAACGAAGAAAGACAGTTATCCACTACCTAGAATCGATGATACACTGCACTCGTTAACAGGCACAAAATGGTTCTCAACAATTGATTTGAAAAGTGGTTATTGGCAAGTGGAGGTAAACGAAGAAGACAAAGAAAAGACGGCTTTCAGCGTTGGAGATGGTCTATGGCAATTTACCGTAATACCCTTTGGATTATGTAACGCTCCTGGTACTTTTGAGAGACTTATGAACCAGGTACTCAAAGGATTACACTGGAAGACCTGTTTGGTATACCTCGACGATATCGTCGTGCTGGGTAAAAGCTTCGATGAACACCTTAAGAACTTGGAAGAGGTTTTCCAACGGATAGCTAGCGCTGGTCTGAAGCTGAGTCCAAAGAAGTGTTCCCTTTTCAAAAAGGAAGTAAGCTACTTAGGACACAAAGTGACAACGGAGGGCATTTGCAAAGCGAATGAAAAGATGGAAGCAGTAAGAGATAGGCCCGCTCCTAAAAATTAAGATGAATTGCGGAGTTTCCTTGGACTGTGTACTTATTATAGACGATTCGTTCCAAATTTTGCCAGCGTAGCTAGTAGCCTCCATGAACTCACGAAAAAGAACAGAGTTTTTAAATGGAATAAAGAACAGGAAGTGGCTTTCCAAACTTTGAAGAAACGGTTAAGTACTGCGCCAATGTTAGCATACCCGGTCCCAGGATCAACGTTTATTTTGGATACGGATGCTAGTGGATTTGCAGTAGGAGGCGTTCTATCACAAGAAATAGTAGTCATGGAAATGCTGATGCCATGTCCCGCCGTCCCTGTAATCTGGAATGCAGACATTGCTCAAAAGCTGAGGCTAAAGAAGACATTATAGATGTCCGATAGATGTCAGACACTTATTGGGCACAATGGAATAGTTTGAAGTTAGTGTCTGGCTGCTTGCATAGCGTATGGGAAAGCGAAAATGGGCAAAGTTCACAAGCTCTGATGATTGTTCCAAAAGTAAGAATTTCTGAAGTTCTCAACGAGCTGCACAACGGTCCAAGTGGAGCACACATGGGTATCAATAAAACCTTGGAGAAATTAAAACAAAGATTTTATTGGGTTGGTTGTCGTCAATCAGTTACGGAGTGGATCGCCAATTGTATCGAGTGCATTGCTGCTAAAGGGCCGCGGCCCAGAAGTCATGATCAGATAAAGCAGTACAATTCAGGTGCATCGTTTGAGCGAGTAGCCATGGATGTAGCTGGTCCATTTCCTATCAGTAAATTAGGAAACAGATATGTTTTGGTAGTCATGGACTATTTCAGCAAATGGCCAGAGGTATACGCAATTCCTAACCAAGAGGCAGGAACAGTAGCGGATATATTCATCAACAATTGGGTATCGAGATATGGTGTTCCAATAGAATTACATTCTGACCAAGGGAGAAATTTTGAATCAGCTCTATTACAGGAGATATGCCAGAAGCTGGGTATCCGGAAAACCCGTATAACTGCACTACATCCGCAGTCCGATGGCATGGTAGAACGATTCAATCGAACTTTCGAAGAACATTTGAGGAAAGTTGTGGCCAAGTATCAAAAAGATTAGGATACCTATATATCCTTGTTAGTGATGGCTTATCGGTCTGCTGTACATGAAACAACGGGGCAGACTCCAGCAAGGGTAATTTTTGGTAATGATCTTCGACTACCGATTGATTTAAAATTTGGAATAACCGCCAACGGAGGAAGGAATACTTAGGAATTCAATAGCATCCTAGAAGACGAGATGAGGGATATACATGCTATGGTGAGACAGCGCACCAAAATTATGAGCGATAAGATGAAAGCAAAATACGACAAGGCAATAAACTCTGAGGGTTTTATTGAAGGCGATTGGGTATTGTTATATAACCCACAACGAAAGAAAGGGTTATCTCCCAAATTACAGTGTAATTGGGAAGGACCATACCAGGTTATTAAACGACTCAATGATGTAGTGTAGCGCATACAGACCATTAGAAGACCAAGGAATAAAATGAAGGTGGTTCATCTGGAACGGCTTGCAGCGTTTGGTACCGCAAATATGTCTAATCGGGACGATCAGACTTAGGTAGAGGGCAGTGTGGCGAACACAAATACCAGAACAAATCAGAATCGACGATCAACTGCCAGAAGCAACTAGCCAGCGAATTCGTAGTTGCCAGAATGTTCTAGTAGCGAACTTTTGTTAAAAATTTACTATATAAGTTCTGCTGAATTGTGCAGCAGGGACAGTTCTAATTAGAGTGTTGCCGTGTAAAGAGCAATTAAGCTATAAGCAATAAGTTGTAAACTCGAATATCGAACAATAAGTGTTAAGTTGTTGGCATTAGAAATAAAGATAAGTGTATAGCATTAAATTGGGACTTTAATTTAACAATCCAGTGATCGAGCTCAAGAGTGAGTTATAGTTAGACGATTTATCGTTAAATCCGTTACAATATTTTGCTAGCCCCAAATGTCAGTTGACAATTTGTTTACATTCTATAATTGGCCTAAACGTACCCTACAAGAAACTGCTGTTGGGTTCACCAATACACTCACATTTGATATGTCAGTACTGTTAATTTACATATGCATTTTTAAATTCAGAACTATCCACTTATTCTGGAGTTTTTCAGGGTGCTGGGAGTTTGGGAATGCATGTGATGGAGGAGAGGGCACAATAGACCCTAGGTCGCAGTGCATACCTCATTTGCAAATCTAATCTAATCCACTGATTGGAGAAAGATGTACGCAAAGCTATTGAGAGGAGGAGATGGCATCAAGTGAAAGTTTATTTTTATATTTTCATATTTTATTATATTTTTTGTTGCATTTTTTTTATATTTAAGTATATTGTTATAACTAATTTTGATAACGCAGAGCTATTGAAAGGAGAAGATGGCACCAAGTGACAATTTATTTTTATATTTTCATATTTTATTATATTTTTTGTTGCATTCCTTTAAATATTTAGGTATATTATTATAAATAATTTTGATTAAAAGTTTAAAATTTATTAAAAAAATAAAAATGATTTATCTACTGCGCAAAAGAATTTTTCACTTCTGATATCGTTTCAGTCATAACTGACAATTTTCAGCTATGACGGATTTATGGGCAGCAATGACTCAGAAAAAACAAAACAAACAAACAAAAAGTAAACAAGGATTCTTAAGAAAATGATAGAAACTGTGTTCTGCGCGCTGACAAATTTTTGCAGCTATAACTGTCATATTACCCATCAGATGACCGTCACTGTTCTTGTAGGGTACATAACAAATGTAAACAAATAGATGTGTGAACTGTCAATGAAAACTCATCGAAAACACACTTTGGTTCCACAATCCACAAATTGTGTTTACAAGAGGATTTCAATTCGGTGCGAACATAGTATAAATCTATGTTCTTTTTGCTTCCGCTTTCGATAATAGCTATTGTAACCATGGTTGCCCGTTGGGCGAAATGTACCAATTTATGTACTTATTTTTTACTGGACGGGTAAAATTTAGCTAACTGGTTACCGATAGGTTATCAGTAATTAATGCATTAGTTTTCGGATAGGTTATTTTTGTTCTAGCCTCTCCTCTTTCACTCCACGTTGGTATGATTATCTTACTCGCTCCCTCTTATTGTTTTTGAGTAAATTCTACATACATATGTTTTACTGTTCTAATTTCCTAACTAATTTTGAAAACTATCTGTTACTCTTTGGTTAACAGCGTCCTTTTTATTGCCTATTTGTTTGGTTAGTCATCTGTTACAGAAAACAGTTCGTTCGGTTATTGCTATGGTTACGGTTACCTATAATTTACAGAAAACTGGTTCATAGGTTATTTGATTGGTTAGCCATTTCCTTCAGAAAACTGGTTCATCGGTTACCTCATCAGCTTCTATAGGTTATTGGGTTGGTAATTCACCTTATAAATAAAATAATTCAGATTCTCATTTAAGTTTTTTTTTTTAATTTTATACATTTTATACATTATGGTTTTATTTTTCCTTTCTATTCTTATAAACTTTTAGTAATTATTTTAGTTAAGTTTTGAATTACTAGCATTTATATATATGTACATGTATATATTTTTATACATTACAGACAAAATTTTCTTTCTTACAAAATTTTTAAAAATGTTTAGTAATTATTTTAGATAATATTTCAAATATTAACATTTATACTTTTATATGTACATTACAAACTAAATTTTCCTTCTTACAATTATTTATTTTGGCTAACATTTATATTATATATAGACTACATTATCACTATTTCTTTGTAAAAACGTTTGATATGGTTTAATTTACAGTTTATAATAATAGTTACATTAATTTACTAATTGTTAGTATTAATATTTTCAATAAAGTAATTTAGTGCTTAATACTAATAGGTAACTTAAATTTTATCATTCAAAAATAAAATGGTCCAGCTTAAGAATTTTGATGGAAAATTTGCAAATATCTAAAATTAATAAAAAAAAAATAAAAATTATTTTTTTTCGTATATGTTAAAGGAAAGTATCCACATTATATTTTAAAAATAAATGCATGCAAGTTTGTACATAGTTCATATAAAAAGTTGAAGTCAACAATATTTAACATGCTACTTAATATAGATATGTTATCTACGGAGGTTACCTTGGCTACAGGTTAAGAAAGGTCAAAATTTGTACTGAAATTTTAAGCCAGAATCTTTTGTTTACTTCCTGTAACATTTGGTTTGGTTACTTTAACATTGTTTTGGTAACCATACAAATGATTAACATGGATAACCTATGTTAAGCTAACCAAACAAAATGTTAAATTCTCAGCTGATGACATTTTCTAACCACACAAAAGATTTTAGGTTAATATGAAGAATGTTTTCACTTTCAATTTTGTATAGAAATAAACCAGAAGAAAAAACTTTTAATAAAAATTCAAATAAATAAAGTATATATACATATTCAACATAGAAATATACAATATTGGCCAGTTATGATTTAATTATTCATACTTATATATTATTGTAATGGCGATATATGGCCTCTGTTATGTAACTATAACCTCCAGAATAGTTATATAATTTACTTACTTTTATTCAGTAAGCTGTCATTACCTTACAGTTTACGTACAAGCCGTAGAACTTCAGCCCAGCATTCGTTTCCTTCTCAACCGATTTACGCACAGCCTCAATGTCGAACACCTCGAATATTTAAATTCGATACTCAGCGACCACGGCGAGATGCGTGTTAGGTTGAAATCGGACATATAAATAGTCGTATTGACCGTTACCTCCCGCAAGGTGGTGTAATGCAAACGACTCATCATATTCTTAGCCTTCTCGGCGTCCCGCGATGCACCACCAGTAAGAAATACTGTTAGAGAGTTCTTGGTTTCTTGGAGATACTAATGCATTCCTTTAGACGACGCACACCCAACGGTTTGTTATTTGGCGACACATCAATAATGGGAAGTTTTGAGTGCCATTTTAAAAACACTTAAAAAATACACAAAGTAAAGGAATAAGTAGTTAATTTAAGCATTGCACTGCCATGCCTACCTGGACATGCGCTTATTGATGTGGAATATCTTTCGCATAATAGCTCACCAAACATTGAAACAACAGTGCGACGTTCTCATAGGCCGATTTTGAAAGATGATCATTGTCACCACGACGACACATACATGCAAGGTAATACAACCTAGAGGAGGAAAGACAATGTAAGTTATTGTTCTTTCCAACCTTAAAAATAAGGCAACCAACCTTGGAATCACAATTGGAAAATATCTCACAATTTTTCTATGCGAATTAATACTAGCATACATCTGATTTAAACACCCTTTGCGCACATTTTTCACATCATTTTCACTTATCGAGTTGATACACAAAAACACCTATCACCATGTACATACCTGTTTTGCCTGCAATTTCAGCACGATTTAAATTAGTTGAATTCAACTTCAATCCAAAAACATAAAGAGATTCATAATATATTATTATATAATATAGAAGATATTCTGTTATAAAAATTTTAACATAACTATACTTACCAAATTGGATCCTCTTTGTAAAATTATTACGCTTTATACCCAATGGGCTTCGTTTGTTGGTTTACTGTTGTGAAAAGAGGTTAGTTTAATAAACATTTATGAAAATTAACAATTAAGGAAAATTGACAACTTACCTGACGCTCTTCAAATTGGTTTTCAAATGCAGATTCAATGACGGAAATTTTTGACAGATTAATTGTTTATTCATTCCAAGGTAAGTTGCCTCATTTTCTGGTTTAAAGTTGGAATGACCAATTACTTACATTTTCTTGCCTCCTCTAGGTTGTATAGCCTTGCAATTTGCAGCGCAAGATTTGGAATGTGCTAAGGATTTTTCACATCAATAGGCGCATGTTCACAATCGCGCAAAGTTTGGGTGAACGTGCTACACAGTTAAGTGTGGCTGTGTAATGCTTAAATTAAATAGCACACCACCTTCCGGAAGGTAACGGTCATTACGACTATTTATACGAAGAGGACTATCATCTCTGAGGATCATGATAGTAGACATTTCAATTTAAATATTCAAAGTGTTCGACATTGAGGCTGTGCGTAAATCGGTTGACAAGGAAATGAATGCTGTGCTGAAGTTCTACGGCTTGTAGGTAAACTGTAAGGTAATGAAATTTTGCTGAGGACAAGTATGTTAATTATATAGTATAATTATTCTAGATGTTATGTATAATATCGGCATTATAGTAGCATATAGCTATGCGTTATTCAATCATAACTGGCCAATATTGTATGTTGAATATGTTTGTATATATACTTTAATTATTGGAATTGGAAGATTTCTTTATATTAACCTAACATCTTTTGTGTGGTTAGAAAATGTCATCAGCTGAGAATTTAACACTTTGTTTGGTTCCCAAAACAATGTTAAGGTTACCAAACAATATGTTGCGGGAAATAAACGAAAGTTTCTATGTTAAAATTTCAGTACAATTTTTGATTTGTCTTAACGTATAGCCAAGCTAACCTTAGATAACATATCTAAGTATGTTAAGTAGCATGTTAAATATTATAGCCCTTAACTTTTTATATGAATTGTTTATAAACTTCCATGCATTTATTTTTAAAATATAATGTGGATACTTTCCTTTAACAAATACAAACGAAAATAATTTTTAATTCTTTTTTATTTATTTAAGATATTTGCAAATTTCGATGGAAAGTTCTCAAGCTGGACTTCAATATCACTATTTTTGTTTCTAAATTATAACATTTAAGCTACCTATTAGTATTAAGTACTAAATTAACTAATTTAAAATATTACTGTTTAATTAGAGTACATATGTACCTAATGTGTGAATATTAACAATTCGTAAATTAATGTAACTATAAAATTTTAACAATCAATATTCACTATCTACAGGGTGTCTCACGAGTCGTGCTACAAAACAAACCGTAATAACTTTTTTTCTGTGTCCGTAATCGACTAACTTGTTTTATTTGGCAGGTTATTATTTAAGTTTTTTAAAAATGTATGCCTGGGATACCGAAAAAAGGGATAGGCAGCGGTAGCATGCTTTGCAGTCCGTCATTTCCGTCCAAATGAAATTCAAATGGGAATTTGGCGGCACTCCCCCGAGTAAATGGACCATCGAGTTCCGTATTTTCGTGTTCAAGAAGCACGCTGTTGCATCGTCAATTTAGGCAAATCCAAGAGCTTCTACTCGCAACTTGGAGTTAGCAGACGGTATTACAAGGGATAATTCATGATGAATTAAACCTGTTTCCGTTCAAATAACAAGCTGGTTAAACCCTCTAGATTTGGCTATTCGCCTGGAATTTTTCATAAAAATGATTGAAATGGCCGAAGAACACAATAACTTGATAAATTGATTGTTTATGTCTGTAAATAAGCAAAATTGCCATATATGAAGTGAATCAAATCCAGAAATAATTCACGAGACGGAACTTCACCCCGAACGAGTCACTGTGTGGTGCGCAGTTTCATCAAGGTGTATTGTCGGGCTATACTGCTTTGAAGAAAACGGTGTAACAGTAACTGTCAATAGGCACAATTATTGTAAGACGTTGAACTGCGCCGAAGACAAAGACAACTGCACAAATAGCTAGACTGGTTATTGCGGACACCAACAATTTTTGAAAACAAATTAATGTTGTGACAAATACGGATGATAGAACAAAATCGAATCGACGAAAAATTGCCTAAAGCAACTAGACAACGAATTCCTAGTTGCCAAAATGTTCTAGTGGCGAACTTTTGTTAAAAATCTATAGGGCTGCCGAATTGTGCAGAAGACACAGTTCTAGTTGTAGTGTTGCCGTGTAAAGAGCAATTAAGATATAAGTAAAAAGTTGTGAATTCGGATAATGAGTAGCAAAGCGTTAAGTTGTTTGGATAAGAAATAAAGATAAGTGTATAGCCATTAAATTGGGAATTTTATTAAACAATCCAGTGATCGAACTCAAGAGTGAGTTACAAGGTAGGCGATTTATCGATAAATCCGTTACAATTGGTGCCAGAAGTAGGATTGTCAAATAAATTCCCAAAAAGAGAGTTGGCAAAGTTTAACGATCTGAAGATTCCTCAACTGAAAAAGTAGCTGTAAAAACGTGGTTTAGCAACAAATGGAGTAAAGTCCGAATTACAATTACGATTACGAGAGACCATAGAAGCAGGAAACGTGAATGTTGGGGAATATGTTTTTCAATTCGAATTAGAGGAAGAGATAACGAAGATCGAAGAAAATTCAGAGACTGAATGCTCATCAAAAACTATGGAGATAAACATGATTTTGGCTGCAATGTAGCAGATGCTAACGCAGACGTTAACACAACGCAAATATCGACACAGTTTAAAGAGAAGAGGTGTCATCACAAATATCGACACAACAATCTCAATTGTCCTCGTTAGAAACGCGATTGTCAACGCAGTTGAAAGAGCTGGACGTGCATATGTCAGCGCAGGTGTCCTCACAGTTGGAAGAGCAGGAAGCGTGTGTACCAATATAAGGGTCCTCACAGTCAGTAGAGCAGGAAGCGTGTGAGCCAATAAAATGGTCCTCACAGTCAGTAGAGCAAGAAGCTTGTGTACCAGTAAGAGGGTCCTGATAGTCAAAAGAGCAAGAAGCTTGTATACCAGCACAAGTGTCCTCACAGTCGGAAGAGCAGAAAGCGTGAATATCAGTACAACAATCGAGTGATACTACTGAACCGTTCAGTTTACAAAATAGTATGTCCTTTTGGATGGCGAGTATATAACGAGTACAATAAATTTGCTTAGATATTGGTTTTCGGCGAGTAAGACATCCACCAAAAGGAATGTACTAATAGCTCGGTGGGTTTGATGCCTCTACAGACACAATGAGCCAAGGTCTGTGATGCCAACGGGCGGGGGATGTCAGCTCCTGTACTCTACGAACCCAATTTGATATTAATGGTTTAAGTGTTGCTGAATCCTTCTTCAGCCAACACAATACGATCGCTGAGTCCGACCCCAGCTAGTAGGGAACGTCAACTAATCCCAAAAAATCCTACACTTCTGGAATATCTCGGCAAAAAGTAGCGCGAGGTCTTCGCGTAAATAACCGCTGCATCAGTGTGTGAGCTAGCATCGCAGAACCCGTGAAATTACTAATACTGTGACCAATACTTAACCCTTCGCAGAAAAGATTGTCAGGCAATGGTGAGTCCAAGGATAGACCCGGAGACTACAGTCGCTGAACCAATATTTTCCCATTTACGATGACAGGTGATAACAATCCAGTAGGATCGAAGGGTCGTGCCACCTCGCTGAGTACACGACGCTTCGTTGCAATCTCTTCCCTTTGACATAGATCGTCGCGAATAACTGATCGTTCAGTGCGTCCCATAGAAAGAGACGACCCGTCAGATAAACTGTCCCGCAGATAAGATGGCAGACACGTTTTTAGCCAGCTCCACTGCATCGATAACGCTTTTACAACTTGTTAAGAAGTCGTCAACATAAAAAGAAGTTAATATCGCAGTTCAAGCGCGAGTCGCTTGTTGTATGTTGGAATTATCATAAGCACATTGTTGTAGGGTTCGTACCCCATTGTAAGGACTGCATGTCATGCCATATGTGATGTTAATGGAATGTAGTAGCAATTGGTATGATCGTAAGGTGGTTGTACTAGTTCCCTAATCCCAGTGGGTAAGAGTCACCTTGTTCCGTTGCCTTTCGTCGCAAGAGTAAGTGTACGATATAACGGTCGTCTGAGTTACGGCTATGAATGGTCTCGAAGATCTGTCCACAGTCGTTCTCTTCCAGATCGTCAATCACTGCTATTTCCTTCAATTGACAAAAGTTGGACATCAGTTCCTCCAACCGGTGGTCCTCCCTCTTATTCGTCTGGTCCTCCATCGATGACTTCACCTTCTTTTGGGGTCCGCGCCGATAAGAACGTCGATAGTTCCAGGCATACCGAACCGGTCGTCCGCCACATCTATGCCTCTTAAATATGGCCATTGGTTGATGACAATCTTCACTGCTGGAGTCGGAGAAGTAAGAGAGGATAAATCAACAGCATCAATTCGCATTAGGGATAGGGAAGTCGGCTCTGTCTTTAGTCAAGAATCAATCTTTTGATACAAAGAATTGAATTTTTAGAATCGAGTTGAGTCTGTCTTGAATCGATTAGAATCAAGTCTTACTCGATGACTACGACTTTTATTTTACAGTTTAGTATCTGATGGTAAGGCAATTTGTAACATAGTTTTGTATAGCTACTCGCAGATTGGTATATTACATTATTATGTGTGTATTGTCGCCGTTATTCTTGACAACCATTTCAAATAAAATAACACACTTAAGTATAATCCGTGCAATTATTGCTTGATTAACTTAATGAACTATTAAACAGTTTATAATATATTGTCGAAAATTTTATTACATTGAATAATTATTTTATCATGTCTCCTAGTTTTATATGGGCCACTGTACAAAAATAAACAATGGCAGTAAAAGAGCAATTCATGTAATAAAAAGTTTTTGTTTATTAAAAGCACATCAGCTGAAACATTTACAATGTGCTCATAAGATTGCTTCGCCGTCAAGTCAAGAGCACCAAACCCGTAAAAGATTAATCAACGGCCATGGTTAATTTAGAGATTCAGCCTAAAAAGGTAAGGGCCCTTAAAGAACTTTATTAAGTTTCTACATAAACTATTCCTTTCTACGTAAATTTTCGTTTTTTTTTTATATTTATATTAATTCAATCACGTTTATGTTTAGGCCTTAGTCGCTCTTGAATCATCTGTTCCATCGGTAGCTTTAGTAATTAGAACTACATCATCTGTTCAAGAATCTAGTAATCAAGATTTCTCTAGTAAAATAAAAGTTTAACTGCAACAGACTGAGTCTGTGTGTCTAACTACTGATATCAGGAGTCACCAGTACCAAGGATGACATGATGCTCTCATCATAAAATCATGATATTTTATTATGACTTGTGTTGTTTCTTTGGCTTAGTTTTTTTTATTTACATATTATTTTATTATGTTTTATGATTCCTAAAAATTGTATAAAATGAATAGACGTATTTAGGGATGTATATGCGTGATATAGGCCGACTCGGGAACTGAGCACCTAAAAATAATATCGAAATGCAAAATACCCAATCCAATTTCTTTCGACAGTGGCATGAATCAAAGAGTTTGCTATCATGTTATCCTTGCCAGTACACAATGAAAAGCTGTCAGGGATAATGGGATGCCCAACTCTTTCCAGTGTGAGAGCGCCTCAAAATTAGCGTTTTTTGTAACATTTACCATTGTAGCTAGATCGGACAAAATACTATTTTTTGGGAATTTATTTATTATTTAAACCCTTTTATGTGATTTTGTGATATATTAAAACGATTGATATTTGAACTTTTAATACCTAATCAAAATAATAAATGTATTAGCTCTCAATTAATAAATGTTTTTTATAATTTTCAATTGAAAATTAGTACTACTAAGCATGGCATCACAAAAGATTTCGTCATATACATTTCAATTTCGCGTTTTCTTTCATTTTCTTTGTATTCCAATTTTTATTAGTAATCTTCAACGGCAGCAACAAACCTCTCTGTTCACATGTTTTTATGTAGGATTTCAATCTGGCCGTTCCTCTTTTTCCAGTTGCTAAACGTCAGACCTCTTGAACTTTGACAGTTGCCTGAGTTCAGGAGGTTTTGACGTTTAGCAATTGCGCCCTGATTTCCAGTAAGAGCTGAGTTGGTCATCTCTTGATCTCTGAAGCTGCCTTGGCTAAACAGTTCGCTATCTAAAGGTAAGCTTTTTATATTCTCAAAAATCATTAAATTTAGTTTTCACTTTATTGGCTTATTAACGTTATATATAATATTAGATAATATTAGGAACTGGGATAAAGACTGTTGAGCTAGGGCTTATCACATGGTAGAAAGGAAAACGATTGAAAATTTGACTATAAAATAAAAAAGGATTTGTGATGACTGGGGTCTTCATGATGATAAAATGTTAGTATTCACAATCACGGGCGAGGAAATTGATGCATGGATAGAAGTTCGTGACATCTTGAAACCTCTTTTGTGAGTAACACAGGAAGTTTGTTATGAAAAATTTGTATCATTAAGCAAGACAATTAAATTGTCTCAAGAAATCGAAACAAAGTACGGTAATATTGAATCTGTTAAGCTATACGCTTGTGCAACTTTAGTAGATCCTCCATATAAAAAGTTCGAATTTCAAAGTATTCGGGATTCTGCTCGAGCGATAACCAATATTGGTATGTTTATTATTTAAACGTTATTTAATTAATATAAAGTTTAGTTTAATATTATTGTATTTTTTAGTGTAGCTAAGCTTGTTAAAACTGAGCGAAAATTAGCATTGGCGACAATAGCAACTACGGCAAATACTGACCTGAGAATCTCAGAAACCAAACTATAATGATGATTACATATAGTCCTATATTGATAACGCCGTGAGTTGCAGTTATAATCATGTTTATTCTGATGAAGCCGGAGGACTGCCGATACAGTTGCGTCAATATTTGACACGACCTGCTGCAAATCGGAAACAAAACCCTAACCCCTTGATTTTGTGGGAAACGGGATAGCTAACGGCTCAGTATACAGCTCCTTTACTGATTCCAAAAGTGCATCATGTGGCCCCATCTCGGAAGACGTAGGTCCTCCAACCAAATGGTTATGGTTCTCTATGAAGCGCTCAAAATGTGATTTAAGCGACTTCAGGTCGTGAAAACACCAGACCTTCCATGGCACCTTCTGAGACTCATGCATGTAAGTATGTGATTTATTGCTTTCTCCGCCGATAAACGCCAATTGAGCTTCGCCATGAAACCACACAACCACAAAAAATTATAAAATATTTGTGCTCATAGAAGGCACCAAAATGTTAAATAATTAATTTACCAGCGGGTAGAGTTCTCAAGACTTTATTGGGATTTGTACGAATATGAACGGTGAGCCAGAGACGAGTACAATCAGCACAGTGTTACAATCAGAGAAGAGATTTATAGGAGTTCAACGGAATTAAAAATACCGTAACTTTAAATATGAATAAAGAAATTAATGATAAAAGAGAGGTGACAAATATAAAACTTAGATAAAATAGTATTGCCAGATCAGAGTTGACATTATTAGAAAATAAACTTAAACTAATGTAAATAATCCTAAACAATGGAGAATTTTAATTTTTTCTCATCGGTTTATTAACGAGAGTGTTTATCCTACTGTCTCAGGTATGGTAAGAAATGGAGCTCCTCTTACGAACTGTCCAGGTGTAAGATCAGTGAAATCAGAGGGATCTTGCGATAGTGGTGAGATAGGTCGTGAATTTAGTACGGCTTATATACCAGCAAGTAGTGTGGTAAACTCCTCATAATTGAACTTATGATTACCTGCCGTTTTCTTTAAATGTAGCTTAAAGCTATTTACTGCTGATTTTCAGAGTCCCCCATGTGGGGAAAATATGGAGGTATAAATGGCCAATCGATCACATTGTCACATAATTTTTGATGGAAATCCGTGTCGACCGATAAAACTCCCAAATGCTGCACCGACAGCCACATTCCATTTGCCGCATCAAGCTATGCTCATCATATAATGTAAGTTGGTTAACCAGGTCGGACCGTTTCACCAGAATGTGGTGAATGTTTTTAGAGGCAATCATAGAAGCCATGCAATTTTACATTATGGTTAGGGACGAAACTTACCCATCGAGGAATTTGAATTTCTGATATGGTATATAAATCGTTGAATCCATTTGGTTAAAAGTACATGTAGGTTTTACTTGCTCATCCCATTCAGTGCCATCTTGCCACAGTTCTTGAATGAGGATTTTTGTTTGAATCATTATTGACGAAAGAAATCCTGCGGGGTCGAAAAGTCTTGCCACCGAGGAAAGTATTGGGCGTTTGGTTATGGCGGACCTTGCAGATATTGGCTCGATTGTTTGTTGTTGAACTACTGGCCTGTCCAGTTTGCATTTAATATTGTAAGTCTTCCATTTTTATGTTTTTCATTATCTCGAAGTAGTTTTTAGGGGAAATCCGGCTGAATTTAGTGGTTTGATCACTCGAGGTAGTGATTCGCACGTTAATGAGAGACCACCCGATAGAATATCGTCAACGTATATTTGCGTTTGTAGCACAGAAGTTGCTAAAGGCTAATTTGTTTCATAGGCCACTTCCGGCAATGTCCTAACGACTAAATAGGGTCGGTGATTGGACTATTGATTGATTTACGGAAGTCTATACTTTGGAAATCTTGGTCATATTTATGTACTAAAATTTGTGAATAATTTTTTTCCACCTCCGCATTAAAAACAAATTTAAAATTGCACAAATTTAATGGAAAATAAAAAGATAAATATCTACATTAGATATTTTTTCATATGATACAGCTTCTTCTTTATGATTGAGGTTAAGATATCCATCACATTATCATATGCTGATTTAAGAACGCTTTTCTTTTACATGTCTGGTCTTCTTCTGAAGGTTGTGTGATCTGAGAATATTCTTCTACTTCCCAGAATTTTTTGAGTTGATTATTTAAATATTCGTTCGAAATATGATATATATATTTGAGGTGTTAATTCACTGCCTAATAATATATCAATTTGTTATGGGACATGGCAGTTGGGATCTGCTAATTTGAGATATGGGCATTTTTCCCACAGTTTTTAATTTACTTCATAGGTTGGAAGCAAATCTGTGAGATGCGATAGAACAATGGCTTGTGCATGTATTCCTATAATCGAATTTGGAGAGACTATGGTGATTAGGCAAATTTTATTTGAATTTTGTATAACTCTTTCACCTATTCCCTAAATTTGAAAATTGGAATTTTCGACAGGCAGTTTTAACCCACTTTGAGCTTTCAGAGCTTTGTTGTGATGTTACTGAATTTATTTGATTCATTCTTCATAGCGCATCAGCCACTACATTACCCTACCTTGGTTTGTAAGTTAGTTTGTGATCGTATTCTTCTAAGTAAGATTTCCATCTCTTGACTCTACCGTTCCTATTCTAATTACTAAGGGAGTGTGTTAGGAGTTCATGGTTTGTATAAATTTTGACTTTTGCTTTGCCATAAAGGTAGTTTCTGATTTTTTTAAATACCATATTATTGCCTGCATCTGAAAGGCTTCCTGGATGAATGTGTATCGGTTTATTATTTCATTCCTATAGCGTCTGTGGTAAACTGGATTTATTATTATACAAACTTGTAATTTTTTTGCGGATTCCCTTTTAGACACGCGTCCATCTTCTCCTCTTAAAAGTGAGCTAAGTTGATTTGCCACCTTAGCGAAATCTTTAATGAAACGCCCATAATAGCTGAATAGGCCAAGAAATGCCCGCAGTTTTTTTAATGTCTTTGGTTGAAGGTAATTGGCTTGTTTCAATGCCTTTGTCGTTGATAACGAATTCTAAGAATTCTACCTTTAATTTGAAGAATTCACTTGTGTCAATTGACAAATTTTTCGTGTGCGACTAACTATCCTTGCTAAAGATGAGTATGTCGTTGATATTTACATACATATGTAATATATTTTATGATGATGAGTATGTCGTTGATATTTACATACATATGTAACATATTTTACCAATATGTTCATGAATGAATATTGAAGCCGTATTTTTTAGTTCGAACGAGAATCGTAAGAACTCATATTTCCTCAAATTAATGGAGAAGGCTGTTTTTTCTACATCGGAATCTTTGAGTGGGTTGTAGTGAAACCCGCTTTTGAGGTATAGGACCGAAAATATTTTATTATTTCCCAGTTGAGCTAAAACTTCGTTTATATCCGGTATTGTATATATCTGCGATAGGTACAAGATTCAGTTTTCTACAATAAAATCGATGAACATGCGATACTTTTTCTTTCCTGAAGCATCTAGTTTTTTTTGGCCTAATCCACACTGGTGAATTGTACGGTGAGCGGGATGGGCGGATTATTCCGTCATCCAATAACTCTTTGATTTGTTTGCTGACATCATCCCTGAATCTCTATTTGTTATAATCTCTGCATTAACATTCATGGTATAAGTTAAATTTTCATCTGCAGTAGCAAAATGAGTTGGCAATTTTTTTTTACTAATTTGTCCAAGTCATTTCTTTGTGCGTCTGTTAAGTGATCTGTCTATTCTTTAAATGAGACATGGATATTTTTTTTAATGGTCATTACTTTCTTGAGAATATTTATTTTTGCTTCTAATGTTCCAAAATAGCGTCTAAGGATGTTAATGTGGATATAAAAAAATAATTGTATGGCAATGTCAGGTCGATTAAACAAGTTGGCTATCTTGTGGTGCGTTATTTTGATACTACCTCCCACTATTACTGCATCAAATGAGTTTTCGTTCGGTATGGGTTTCTGTACAAATTTAGGTTGTATATAGTTTCTATTATATCCAGGGTCGATAAGTATCTTAAGTACATATCCACTCCCCAGCTTACGTTCAAAATATGAAAGCATGGAGTTCCTTATTCTAAAAAATGCAATGTTGTTTGCTTTACTTGTAATTATTATTGTTATCCTGGTTCTCTATTTTCGACGTATTCGTTCAAAGTTTGTTCAAATCAAACTGAGTTTCATAGTGTTCAGAGATAGTTGCGTGAACTTATGAAGTTATCCGTCCAGTTTGTTATTCCTTTACAGCTTCTATGGTGAACATACCTCTGTCTTTTACCGGGGTGTTGCGTTGGGAAAGGAGGTCTTTTACTAGCCGTCTAGTTTGGGTGATAGTGTCAATGTCCATTGGCTCCACATGCGGCAGCGGTTTGGGTACCATAGAGTCGGGTGAGGCAACATACCTTGCCTTCTTTCCGTATAAATAGTCTATAATGTAGTTCGATCATATTAGATTCCTGGTTGCTCAAAATTAAAATTATTATATCTAGATTGTGTATTCCGTGGAGGAACTGGTGGCGGTTGCAGAAAGCTTGTGAAATTGAGCATTCGTGAAGCTGGTATAGGTTTCTGTGTTCTTTTGTCAATATTGCGAAGATTTGCATTACTGTGGTTCCTACCCATAGGATAGGACCCAGTAATCGGGACAAATCTCCACGCAAGCCTCACAAAAATGCGTCCAGAGCTTTATCCCTGTATGACTTTGTCATTACTAACTGCAATTCTCTGTCCAAATCTATAGAAAGAACTTTGTTTAGTATAAATGACAAATGTTTATAAATGGCTTGGTAAAACTCTCTTACCGATTGCTGACTGCTTTGTACTATTGTCGTTATTTGAACATAAAACATCAGGTTATTGTATATTAGTTTAAGGGTACATTATAAGACTCGAGGGAATTATCTGCATGTCCCGTTATCTTATTACGCATAGTGTGTAATACATTTGTCTAACTTTAGCTGACTATTCGTCCCAGTTGGGCCGGGACAGTCCGGATTCCGAGTAAAGCGTCCCGGCGGTCCCGGGCTTAGGAATTAAAAAAAAGAATAAACTAAACTGTGTCCTACGTTCTTGTTCCTCTACAGTAAGTACGCTTAAGCTTTTGTGTTTTCTGGGAGTTCAGTAATGAATTTTGAAATGAAAATATCTTTAGATCTTTTTATTCTTTGCTTTGCACCCTGTTTTGAACGTGTAGCCTCTGTAGAAGGTGTGCCTTGTTACTTATCATCATCAGCCATTTTTGAAATTTCTAATATTTGAGGTGTTTTTGTTTTAACCTCTCTTCATTAGTCAGATTGCATTTTAGAAACACACGTAGTCACTAAAAAATCTGATCTCACAAATAACCCACTGATTTCGCAATTTATTTCCGGTTCGTAATTTTCGATTGCAGTCCATTTTTCAACATCGATTTCAGTTTCCTAAAATACAATATATATGTATGTAGCCGAATCTAAAAAGCAATACATAGCTTTGGAATAACAATTTGCAATAAACTTTGTATGTCGTGGACTTTTCTCTCTCTTTATTTTTCCTTTCTCTCTTTATTTTTCCTGCAATAATTTTCCTCGAAGTAATCACAATGAAATATCATCTTCCTCATCCTCTCTTTGGTTTGGCTCTGTTCCATTGAAGCATTCTAATAAATGCTGGAAGACTTTCTATGCTATTACTTTACCGTCCAGATGATTCCAAGCAAACATTGAAAATGATAATGCATCTTTTAACGTTAAAGCTTTTAAAAACTCAGTGATAACAGATGTTTTTTTGTATTGTAACAAAGCTTAGTTAAGCGAATCACATTTTGATCCGTGAGCTGAATCAAGGGCATAACGTTTGGCGGCATATAAATCACGAATATAGAGCCGGCAGCAGTTAATTTTCTGGTGGATGTATAGGGGCGTTGTCATGTAATAAAATATCTTTTTATTGTAAATCCTTTTGTGGCAAAAACTTTTGGACCTAAAGACAATAAAAACGAAAATGCTTTGTAACAATGTAATGGATTTTAATTGTGTTATTCATTGTACCTGAGGGACGTAACATTGGTGAAACGATTCTCCAAATATATCTACAGTCATCCCTGCACTCTTAGAATTTCGGTATTCGACAAGAAGTTTATATGCCTTAAAAGAGCGCGGCTTCTTTGCACGCCCCATTATTAGTAGCTTGATTTTATGCTCACCAGTTGTATTTGTTCATGCAAGAAAAGTTATTATAGCCTCTTCTGCCTTTCTCCCTGGAGCTGTTCTTTCATTATGGCTCACATACGTTCTATCAGAATGCATTTTCCAAAACTAACTTGACTAACTTATTTGTTGTGTCAATATGTGGAGTGTTGGAAAATTGTGGCCACTATCTGATCGAGTAGTTGTGGCTTTGTAGAAGTGTTCACAATACTGAACTTCTTAGGTTTTAACTATTATGGCGGACAGTTATTTCAACTACCAAAATTGTAAATTAAGTTTAAGTCTTTTAATTTTTCGGTAAATTGAATTGTTATTGTGGAAACTAATTCTATAAGTTGTCCACTTAGTATCCAACCAAAAACTGTGTTTTAAGCCAGAAGAGTGTTTAAAATTTTTTGAACACATTCATGTATTATTTCCAGTATAAGATCGCTGCCTAATATAATATCTATTTGGGATGGGGTGTTGCAGTTGGGATCTGCTAGCTTTAGGTGTGAAACCTTTTGCCGATGCTTGTTATTTATGTGATAGCTTGGAAACATATTAGTAAGTTGCGCTAGGACTATAAGCTTTTGCCTTAATTCGCTTATCCGCTTGGAGGGAAATTAGGGGTATGGCGCAGATTTTATTTGACTTTTGAACTACTCTTCCGCCCATTCCCGTGATTTCAAAATCGGCTGTTTTTTTTTGGCAGTTGTAGCCTATTTCGTGCCCTAAACGCTAAAAATTATTGTTGCGATACTTGGTCTATTAAGGTCCTAAATTTAAACAGTTCACCTCGAAGCTCGATGGAGACGACTACTGTGGGTAGTGGTACCCTACTTTGGATTTCGCAGTGGTGCTTCTTGGAAATTTGCGGGATTTGCTGTTGCAACTAAACCCTCTTTTCTTATTTGCACTGTTTAGGAGTGAGCTGAAAAAATGGTTATAATGAAGTATGGAATGATGAATTTTTTGACAATATTCAATTTATCGAATTTAAAATCTTTTGGTTGTTCAAAAGAGATCGAATAGCGGCTAGATCGCTGTCCAATCGAATTTGTAAAAACGGTTCTATGTGGCGCACTGGATCGCTTTCGTATTGAATTTCGTGCGCATAAAACTGCATAAAATGAATTGTGCTTACAGGTGAAGCTCCAAGACTTTTTTTGTCTTCTCCGATGTTGAGTGTGGTGGTGTCTTCATGGCGAGTGAGATCCTCTGAGTGTTCCCAAGTGTGGTGTGTGTTATTAGAGTGCGCCAGTTTTTCCCGGATGGAGTGGTGTGTATGTATACAGAGGCTTATTTAACAAAAGGTGAAACGCTTTACAAGATCACAAAGCGAGTATTTTTGTCTTTTTTGGAGTCAAAATCTAAATATATTACTTGGTTTGATGCAAATGAAAAGAAAGTTATCGTTAAAATAAACATAGATATGTCGCATTGCATACGGATATTAATGATACTGAATTGAAACTTGCAGAAGTACTAGTTGTAAATCATTCAGCTTTTTTTTCAAAAAGCCGAATCTAGGATTTGGCAAGTAGTAGCGGTCTACTTTAGTAGTGTACATGGCGGTCGCATGTTTCTTACTAGTGCTCTCTCCACTCAAAAAGATTCACTTTTTTCTTCTTCTCAATGGCAACCAGGAGATTCTGTTTAACCATTGCTGACCACTATTATCCCGCCATTTCGATCGAATTCACAACAAATGGACTTTTCTAAGCGTAAATGCATTAAAAATACGTATTTAGGACGAAATAAATCATATTCTATGTCCCAACTGGTTCACCGTACGTTGTATATTGCACAACATCTTACGAGCTACTTCTGACGGTATTGAATATGTAGACAATAACGACGAAGAATCGGATAAACTTTCAGCGAATAACTGAGGCAGAAGCCAAGCGCAAATTTTTGTATACAACAATGTTTGGTGATCAATAAATCGTGAATTAGAAATATATGGAAATGGGTGCGATGGAAGGGATGCATTTGATGGCGCAACAGTTGCAATTTCCTCTTCCAAAAATTCAATTCCAAATTTTGACGCCGGACTCGATAGACACATCTGAGGCGAAGTTACGCCAGTAACGTCAATTCTAACCAGCACGTTGGTACACGTAGGGACACCTTTTTGCTGAAATTATTGAAAAGTTATTTATAATTAATTTGCAATAATAATATTATACTAACCATTGATAGTTCTAGCATCAGCCTCCTTTTGAAGTCCTACACCAGTTGACGCGGGCAAGTCATTGGCTTTGCGGACTGCGCCATAAAATGCCGGACCTTCCACCGCACCATTTCCCATGAGGCATCCAACTGCGATTTTTGTAAAAATTGCGCAGTTAGTGCACGAAAAGATAGAAAAACGAATTAGATCAAACATTTAAACAAACTCATAAACTTACCTCAAACTCCGCCTGTTCTAATAAAAAGCTATTAATGGGGGCCCATCTTCCCCTTTATTTTTTAATAAAATCTGTAATAAATCTTTATAATTTAAATAGAAATTACAAAAACCATTTAAAATTTACCTTCCTCAACAACTTAACCGCGAAATATGTATGTCTTTATGTAGTATGACAACTGGCACAGGGTTGCAATTATTGTTTTACGCGTCATTAAACGAAAACTAACATGGGTTTTGGTTTGACATATATTTTTATACTCTCGCAACCTGTTGCTACAGAGTAGAATAGTTTTGTTCACCTAATGGTTGTTACACATGATCACATTAGGGAGGGGCATCTGCAGTTAAAACTTTTTTTTTAAAAGTGGGCGTGGTCCCGCCTCTAATAGGTTTAATGTGCATATCTCCTAAACCGCTAATGCTATAATAACAAAATTCACTAGAAGCAAATGTTTTTAGCACTTCTATTGACGGTGTGAAAATAGTTGAAATCGGGTGGCAACTCCGCACACTCCCCATATAACGGTACTGTTAAAAACTATTAAAAGCGCAATAAATCAAGCACTAAACACGCCAGAGACATTAAATTTTATCTCTGGGATGGTATGAGCTGACTTTATAGGAACCGCGTTCAAAATTAGACAGTGGGCGTGGCACAGCCCACTTTTAGGTGAAAATCCATATCTTGGGATCTGCTTAACCGATTTCAACCAAATTCGGTGCATAACGTTCTTTTCATATTTCTATGTTATAGTGCGAAAATAGGCTAAATCGGACTACAACCACGCCTACATCCCATATAACACCATTTTCAATTCCATCTGATTCTTTCACTTTCCACTATGCATATCAAGCAACAATGATTATATCGGGGTAAAACTTTGCGTCAATAATACGTTTAATGTATGCCACCTTGTTACCAAAAATTGTCTAAATTGTGTACCGAATTTAGTTGAAATCGGTTAAGTAGATCGCGATATTTTTAGGTGATAAAAACAACCGTTAGGTTAACAAAACTATTATACTCTGTAGCAACAGGTTGCGAGGGTATAAAAAAAACCGAGGTAGCTCGGCTTACGAACCTATTATCCAAGCACCCGACCACCCCTAGGCTAATACGCAAAAAATTAGGAAAGTGGACTAGATTCAGTGAAAAGTCACTGGAAGACTTTGTCAGGAGGAGATAGCGTTAAATATGTCTCCTCCGATGTCATAATGAAGGCCAAAATACTTTGGGTACTCAACGGCTTCGAACCGTTTAAATCTCCCAGCCATGATGCAGATCGCATCAACAGTGCTGGAACCATACCTGATGACAATATTTGAAGGATGTTTAAGGCTTAGCTATATGCCTATCCTTTGATTAGAGACGCCTATCCTATACATAGGGTAGATCCACTGGGACTGCACTTCACTCGTTAAACTTAAATATAGTGAGACCATTTAATAATGTCTCCAATAGAGCAATCATTAATAGTCTGGAAGCAGCAGGAAGTACAGCCCGCCATTATAGAATAGATAAAAGCTCTATTAAGCTGCAGGAAAATAAATATAAAATGGAACGAAGTCAGATTGCTCAGGAATGAAGGACGAGCACCCAAACTATTAGCCTATGCAGACGATATAGCTATTCTGGTGACGGGCAAGTTCTTAGACACAAGAAGTAGCGTGATAGCACTCTAAAAGTCATACACCAATGGGCAATATCAGCAAGGAGGTACAAAATCCCGTCATGGAAACCCCGAGGATCAACGGGGAAAATGAACTGCAAAGGATCATACCAAGTACCTCGGTGAAAAAGGTCAGTGGTGCCTCTACTCATGTAAGAAGATGGAAGCTCTAATCTAGCGTTAGGTGAATTTTTCACACCAACCAAGAAAGTTTCAAGTCACACTAAAAGAGAGTGGAGTGGCGCAGGGGCACGGGATCCACCAGAGGAACTTTCAACATCTATACGATCGGATCAAAACTGACAGATGGATTGGGCGCCGGGATCTTGCGCAGAGCTAATTCTCGGGCAACCCTTCAAGCTGCCGAAATACTGCAGTATATTATATTTCAGACAGAAGTCTTCGCGGTCAGGAAAGCTGCTAAGATAGCTAACAACGCAAGAAATTCCGTAAAGAATATTAATATATACGTCTATAGCCAAGCGGCAATAAAATCAATAATCTCACATCGCATTTCGTCAGAGAATGTACTCAGAAGCTGGGGGCTGTTGATATAGTGGCTGCCGCAATGCTGCTGCATACCTACTGAGCTCCAGGCAACAAGGGCATTCCGGGAAACGAAATAGCTGATTAGATTGCCAAGAGGGCCATTCACTTGATCAGTAGTCAAATATGGCTCAGCAAATACGCAATTCGTTAAAAACGATACACAACGAAATTTCCGAAAGGGCTGCCAGAAGATCATATGCAAGGGAGTGAAAAGAAAACGTTCTACTCACACAGTTTAGAAAATACTGCAGGACGGTTGTTGGCCTAGTCACAAGTCACAAATTACTGGCATCACATGCGAAACCTATTGACATTAAGTATCAGAATTAGATATCAAGGCTCTATTAAACTTTGCAAAAAAAATTCATCTCATGTTAACAATAAACCTCCATCTGGCGTTACAGGGAAAGCGTAGGTCTATGTACGGCGTGAAAGCCAGCCAGTGTAACCTAATCTAATTGACTTAGCAAATTTTTTTTTATCTATAACACAAAGAGACAGGTACTGTACTTTTATTTTTTCCCAGTGATTTTGGTACATTTACTTATATCGAACTGTCTTACGGTTAGTTGTTTGTTTTTTGTAATTAACAGTCCTCCGATATATCGTCAAAACTCAACATACATACATATGGGCATAAAATTTTCAATATTTTAAAATGTAATTGGAACGAACTCGCATTATTTTCCACCAAGGGTTTTTGGGAAATTAATTTATTGCACTTATTTCTTATCTGCCTTAATTTTTGTCTCCTTGTATTTTTTTTTATTTGTCCAGCGTTTTCCCTGCTGCTCCCTCGTTGTTTGTTGGAGATATATGTTATACATACTTTCCGATTTTCTTTATTTTCACTGCCATTGTTAAATAATGTATTAGAGAGCAGTTCTGGAAAATTACGTGCTCTTATCTTTTTTTATTAAAGGAAGGCAACCGGAAAATAAAATAACTAAATAATCGGTTGAGATATGTGATAGTTTTGTAATTGTCAAAATTAATAAAATTGAAGAATGATTTAAATATTAAAATAAAGCTATTTTTGCAGCATCTAATATAAAAAAAATATCTAAAAACGAATTAGTGAAGTGTAAGTGGATATAAAAGTGAAAAATATAAGTGTATAATTCATTTTAAATCGCAAAAATACGTACTTAAAATAGTTGAAATTTTTAACTTTAAACGTAAATATCTCGAAAACTATAAGTTTCCCACGGCTATATCTATATATATTCTTGATCTGGTTCTCCTCTATCCGCCCATACCCATTTTATCCCCGAAAGCCTGGGATGGTATACTAAAGTTTTCCCCCGGATTCAGACAAAGGCAAAGTTGTTCAGAATAAACCATAGAATATTAGTATATTTTAATAAAATAATGATATTTTTTCTTTTATATGTGTAGTATGTGCATACTTATGTAGATAACAGTTTTTTGTTTCGTTTCTTCTTTTTTTCACGAATTTTGTTGTTTTTTTTTCAATTTGGACAAAAATTGCACTGAAATTTTGCAATGGAAAATATTTCTTCCAACTCGTTTCTCACTGGAAATGAGAGCGCAATTGATAAACGTCAAAACCTACTGAACTCAAGCAACTGTCAAAGTTCAGTAGGTCTGACGTCTACAAATTGGAAAAAGAGGGACGGCCACATTAAAATCCTACAGAAAAATATGTAAACAGAGAGATTTGCTGCTGTTGAAGATCACTAACAAAAATTGGATAACAATAAAAATGAAAGAAAACGCAAAATTGAAATGTATGTGTTTAAATCTTTTGTGGTGCTATGCTTCGTAGTAATAATTTTCAATTTAAAATGATAAAAAACATTTAAAAATTAAAGAGCAATTAAGCTATAAGCAATAAGTTGTAAGTTCGAATAGCGACCAATTAGTGTTAAATTGTTGGAATTGGAAATAAAGATAAGTGTATAGCATTAAATTGGGACGTTAATTTAACAATCCAGTGATCGAGCTCAAGAGTGAGTTATAGTTAGACGATTTATTGAGAAATCCGTTACAATTGGTGTCAGAAGAGGGATTGTCAAATAAATTCCCAAGGAGATAATTATTTTAAAATTGCCAAGTTTAACGATCTGAAGATTCCACAACTGAAAAAGGAGCTGGAGCAACGGCGACAAATGGATTAAAAACTGAATTACAATCACGGTTAAGAGAGGCCATGAAGGCAGAAAACATTAATGTTGAGGAATATGTCTTTCACATGGAATTAGAGGAAGAGACAACAAAGATAGAAGAAAAGGAAGTGGCTCAATGCTCGTCAAAGATTGTGGACATAAACATGATTTTTGCTGCAATATCGCAGATGGGGAAAGAAATGTCGACACAATTTAAAGAGCAGGATACACGTATGTCTCAAATGTCAACATAAATGTCGACACAATTTAAATAGCAGGATACACGTATGTCTCAAATGGAAACGCGATTGTCAACGCATTTGGAAGAGCAGTTCGCGGCGTAAGATGCACGTATATCAGCACAGGTGTCCTCACAGTTGAAAGATCAGGATGCACGGATATCGCAGGTGACCTCCGAAATAGCAGAAGTGTTCTCACAGATTTCGGAAGAGCGGGATGAAATTAAAACTGAAGTGGATGAATTGAGATTAAATTAAATTGGCCAATTATGTCGTCAGCTTCTGCCAAGGTAAAACCTCCATCCTTTGATGGCACTGCTCCGTTCCACGTGTTTAAGCTTCAATTCGAAAAGACGGCATCTTAAAATAATTGGAACGCTGAAGATAAAGTAGCTGCATTGTTCGCTGCATTAAAAGGATCTGCAGCAGAGATATTACAGACCATTCCAAACTGCGAGGCGAGTAGTTATGAAACGTCGATGGGTGTATTAGAAAGACGGTATGGTAGTAAGCACAGGAAGCAGATCTTTCAAATCGAGTTGCGAAATCGCCGCCAGAAAGCCAATGAGTCTCTGCAGGAGTTTTCTAAAGAGATTGAGAGGTTAGCTCACTTAGCTTATGCACATAAATCCATGGAATACATTGAGGACACGAAAATTCAGACTTTCATCAATGGAATACGAGATAACACTACACGATTCGCTGCATTAGTATGTCCAAAATTAACGTTTGCAGAAACCGTTTCGTATGCTCTGACACAGGAAACTGCATCTCTGCCTTGCAATCAAAATTTAAAGCTCACAAAGTAGATATAGAGGAACACACTTGGGTGAACCAATTACTTGAAAAAATGGACAACATGCAGAAAGCACTGGAAAAATCTACGGAAACGCATAAGAAAAATGATGGTATGCTTAAATGCTTCAACTGCGGAAAAAGTGACCATATTGCATGCAACTGTAACCAGCCCAATAATCCAGTTGGACGTAAACGCAAAGCTGAGGAAGATCAAGCAAATGTCAAATCAAACCAATCGTTAAACTAAAGCGAGCCAGCCAAAAAGGGCACGGGCTGGCTCCCGAAAGCAAATGCCCTGTAATCTCCATTTCACAAATAAGCTGGAATACGAGTAACGTTACCGTAAGTGGATGTGTAGACGGTAAAAAGCGCATACTGACTGTGGATACGGGCGCATCACATTCCATAATTCGATCTGATCTGATTGAGAAAGAAGTGAGACCGTTGGCTGGGGCAAAGTTGCGTACTGCAATTGGAGAAGATACCCTAGTTCTCGGAAAGGTAACGTGCGAGATCGTAATTGGAAAGGCATCCGTGTTACACAATTTTATAGTGGCAGATATCGTTGAGAGACAAGATAAACGTATTTCGGTAAGAGTACTTAATGAGTGCAAGTTACTAATCAAACTCTCCAAAGGAGCTGTATTAGGGCAGTGTCAAGAGATTGAGGCCGTGATAAATTGCGAAATAGGTCTTGAGAACGATTCCATGGACAAAAACGATATATCGAGTGAAATTAACGCATGGACTGAGGAACTAGAGGCAAACTATCAAACTATGGCTAAACAACTTCTTCTCAGATACTCATCCATATTTAATAAAGACGATGCCAAACCAGGAAGAACCAAAGTTGTGAAACATTTTATTAACACAGGTGATGCAAGACCAATCCGCCAGGCTCCTCGAAGCGTTCCTTTAGCAAAACGTGAAGTTGTAAGCCAGACCATACGTGAAATAAGCGAAAGCGGCGTAATTGAACCATCAGAGAGTCCGTGGAGCTCACCTGTAGTACTTGTGAAGAAGAAATATGGCACCATGAGATTTTGTGTGGACCATAGAAGGTTGAATGATGTAACGAAGAAAGACAGTTATCCACTACCTAGAATCGATGATACACTGCACTCGTTAACAGGCACAAAATGGTTCTCAACACTTGATTTGAAAAGTGGTTATTGGCAAGTGGAGGTAAACGAAGAAGACAAAGAAAAGACGGCTTTCAGCGTTGGAGATGGTCTATGGCAATTTACCGTAATGCCCTTTGGATTATGTAACGCTCCTGGTACTTTTGAGAGACTTATGCACCAAGTACTAAAAGGATTACACTGGAAGACCTGTTTGGTATACCTCGACGATATCGTCGTGCTGGATAAAAGCTTCGATGAACACCTTAAGAACTTGGAAGAGGTTTTCCAACGGATAGCTAGATGAAAGATGGAAGCAGTAAGAGATTGGCCCGCTCCTAAAAATTAACATGAATTGCGGAGTTTCCTTGGACTGTGTACTTATTATAGACGATTCGTTCCAAATTTTGCCAGCGTAGCTAGTAGCCTCCATGAACTCACGAAAAAGAACAGAGTTTTTAAATGGAATAAAGGACAGGAAGTGGCTTTCCAAACGGTTAAGTACTGCGCCAATGTTAGCATACCCGATCCCAGGATCAACGTTTATTTTGGATACGGATGCTAGTGGCAAGGCATTAGAAAGTGGTTGCGTATTACAGCCAGACCAGACCAAGCCAGAGAGAAAATATTGTGTTACTCGGAGGGAATTACTGGCGTTGGTAAAGTGCATCAAACATTTTCATAAGTACCTTTATGGCCAGCGATTTCTGGTGAGGACAGATCATGCAGCATTAAAATGGCTTCTGCAATTTAGGAACCCAGTTGGCACGGAGGATTGAGAGAGAGAGATGTTGTTGGTGCTTATAGTGGTGGGAGAGTCAACGTTTGTGTTTGTTGTTTCTATATTTTTGCTGTAACTAATAATGCATGAATTGGATGCAATTAAAAAATATAAGTTGCGGGATAAACAAGCTGGTATTGTTTGTTGCTTATGAACTTTTATTATATCGGGCATTGAACATTTCTTTATTGTTTAAATTTTTATAATTCCTTTCGCTTGGAAGATTTTGGTACAGTCTTTAGAGGATGCTGCATGTTGTTGGAAGCAGTTGATGCAAAACATGTTTGCAATCGGCTGGGGCATAAGGAGGAAGGGAACAATTCGCGCAAAGAGGGGAACGGTTACAACGTTTTTTGAGCAAGAAGTTGGCAGTTTTTGCAACGCATTGGCGAAGGAATAAATTGACGTACCAAAAGTTTAAACCAGGCAACGTCAATTAACTCGGTAATTTGTAACGGTTGAAAGTTAGTAGCAAAACCCCCGAGGGGTGTGGTTTACTTCCAATAAATTACTAAGTTTAAACACTGACACAACGCTTTGCGAGTTGAGCTCATTTAGTGTTTTCTCCTCTGATACGTTATTTAGAAATGGAGCAAATACCGTTGCGAGTTTCGTGTAGTGTGGCTGATATGGAACATATGTTCAACAAAAGGGTTTGGCCGTGTCAATAGCTTCAATCACTACGAATTTGAACTAGTCACTAGTCGTCAACTTTAACTCAGGAAGCTCTGAAAATCCATAAGCGAGACAATTTTACCAGTTTTCCGTTTCTTTTTACCAGGTCCGGTATCGAATACGGGGCCATTTTGCACGTGGAAACTGTTGCGCAATGTATTCAAAAAGCTTTCCGCTAGCGAACAGTAGAAAAAAAGTTAGACAGAACGGATTAAACGTATAGCAAAAGTCCGAAAAAGAAAAAAAAATTCCGAAAACTAAATGTAACTAAACTCGAAAAAAATTTGGAATGCTGCTAATCGATGATTGCTAATATTTTAAACTCTTGGATA
Source organism: Bactrocera oleae (assembly GCF_042242935.1). NCBI lineage: Eukaryota > Metazoa > Arthropoda > Insecta > Diptera > Tephritidae > Bactrocera > Bactrocera oleae. Next base: position 33,052,406 of record NC_091537.1, read on the forward strand.
TATTGGATGTATTCCAATGTTATATCATAGAATATTTCAACAGATTCTTCATTGACATGTCTTTTGTATACAGATTTTGAATGGCAAAGAATAGCGCTTCCAAATATTTTAATTGTTCGCTATTGACTACTGTCTTAAAACTTAGAATGTTCATTGCTGTTTTGATTCAGAGAAGCTGAGTTTCTATAACAGTTAGTACACTGCGTTTATTTTCTTACAAATACGGCTTATGTGATAAATTTAAAATGCGGGTTGTCACTTTTCCCTTCTAGAGGGAACATAAAAAAGTTGTTCAATTTATGATTTCTAGCTTTTGCCATCGTCGCGAAAAGACGCTTGTAGGCAAGCGCATGCTCGGAGAAATGTGTAAAGCGTTTGCTTTTATGAATGAAACGACTTAGCTTATTGCATGTGCGGCAGCGTTCATGAATGAAAATGTTGTTGTTGTACAAATTTAGGATTTGCCAATTTGGCTGCCATATTGATTTCTGACGCTGCTCATGCTATTTGAGAGAATTGTTGTTTTTGTATAACAACGTTTGTATTTTTTCTATTCTTCTTTGGGAATGTTTAGAGAGCTATACGTGTTCAGATTCACCGCTGTTATAAAAGCGAGAAATGTTATTTGTTTCTACTGCGAGTGAGGTGAACTCCCCGATAAAATTTTACAAATGTTCGCTGTCGAACCTGCACCTTCTCGTTCTTCTAAGTTCTCTGGTTGAACGATGTGGGTGATGTTTGAGATGCATTTATTTGTCGTTGTCTAATGCTCAAAGATGTTAAAGATGGAATCCATATATTGAAATATTTAAAAATCGTATTTATTATTTAACAAAAAGGCATGTGAGGACATTAAATGTCATTCCTGTATTAATAAACTTTTCTGATACGATATTAAATAAAACACTCAAACTTCAAAAACAATTTCACATCAAATGTCTTTATCATTAATCTTTAATTTTTTCTTAGCACAATCTTCTAATTTGTTTAACCGTAACACACGACCCAGTATTGAATGCTTGAAAAATGATCGTTTCTACCGCGATCCGAATCGACCCGTACATAAGATTTGGACCAACATTGAATGTTCGAAGTATTTCCTTTGTTTAGATGGTGACGTTTTTGAATTCAAATGCTCGGAGGGCTTATTATTTGATGTTGTCAGACAAATTTGTGATTTTAAACAGAATGTGGATAACTGTGATATCACTGCAGGTGAGAAAATATTTCTTTAAATTGTTATACAAATTTTATAGTTTTTATTTTTACGAAATATTGCCACCTTCTTAAGTTTTGTAGAATTATAATTTTTTGGCATACCCCGGGTATACTTTTTGATGAAAAAGTAACATATAAGCATATATGAAATATTCTATTCAAACATTTTCATAAGTACCTTTATGGCCAGCGATTTCGGCTTCTACAATTCAGGAACCCTGAAGAACAGTTGGCACGGTGGATTGAGAGACTCTAAAGTTACGACTTCTCTATAGAACATCGCAAAGGTAGTAGTCATGGAAATGCTGATGCCATGTCCCGCCGTCCCTGTAATCTGGAATGCAGACATTGCTCAAAAGCTGAGGCCAAAGAAGACATTATAGATGTCCGATTAATGACTACAACGTCAGACTGGGATCCGGAGAAGCTACGGAAATGTCAGCAAGAGGATCCAGATTTGAAAAGTGTAATACACGGATTGGAGATGAATAAACGTCCAACGAGAGAAGAAATAGCTGCAGAAAGCCCAGTCGCAAAGGCTTATTGGGCACAATGGAATAGTTTGAAGTTAGTGTCTGGCTGCTTGCATCGCGTATGGGAAAGCGAAAATGGGCAAAGTTCACAAGCTCTGATGATTGTTCCAAAAGTAAGAATTCCTGAAGTTCTCAACGAGCTGCATAACGGTCCAAGTGGAGCACACATGGGTATCACTAAAACCTTGGAGAAATTAAAACAAAGATTTTATTGGGTTGGTTGTCGTAGTGGATCGCCAATTGTGTCGAGTGCATTGCTGCTAAAGGGCCGCGGTCCAGGAGTCTTGGTCAGATGAAGCAGTACAATTCAGGTGCGCCGTTTGAGCGAATAGCCATGGATGTAGCTAGTCCATTTCCTATCAGTAAATTAGGAAACAGATATGTTTTGGTAGTCATGGATTATTTCAGCAAATGGCCAGAGGTATACGCAATTCCTAACCAAGAGGCTGGAACAGTAGCGGATGTATTCATTAACAATTGGGTATCGAGATATGGTGTTCCAATAGTATTACATTCTGACCAAGGGAGAAATTTTGAATCATCTCTAATACAGGAGATATGCCAGAAGCTGGGTATCCGGAAATCCCGTATAACTGCACTACATCCGCAGTCCGATGGTATGGTAGAACGATTTAATCGAACTTTGGAAGAACATTTGAAAAAAGTTGTGGACAAGTATCAAAAAGAATGGGATACCCATATATCCTTGTTCCTGATGGCTTATCGGTCTGCTGTACATGAGACTCCAGCAAGGGTAATTTTTGGTAATGATCTTCGACTACCGATTGATTTAAAATTTGGAATTAACGCCAACGGAGGAAGGTACACTTAGGAATTCAATAGCATCCTAGAAGACGAGATGAGGGATATACATGCTATGGTGAGACAGCGCACCAAAATTATGAGCGATAAGATGAAAGCAAAATACGACAAGGCAATAAACTCTGAGGGTTTTATTGAAGGCGATTGGGTATTGTTATATAACCCACAACGAAAGAAAGGGTTATCTCCCAAATTACAGTGTAATTGGGAAGGACCATATCAGGTTATTAAATGACTCAATGATGTAGTGTATCGCATACAGACCATTGGAAGACCAAGGAATAAAATGAAGGTGGTTCATCTGGAACGGCTTGCAGCATTTGGTACCGCAAATATGTCTAATCGGGACGAGTTTTCTACGCGAAGCCCCGCAAAATGATAGGCAACTCTCATCTTTTTACGCTTTGCCATGCAACAGTCACCATTTTTATTAGAGAGAAATACTGAAAGCAAAGCGTTAATTGTATCATACCCTCTATTTTCTGCGCTTTGTTGTTTTAGTATGACCTGTTACACAAAGCGAGGAAAGTTGTATGTGAATGGGTCTTAAGGGTGGAGTAAAAGTTTTTTAAACTTCTTAACGATATTTTTTCATGAATACCTTCAATATTGTATTCTTAGAGAACAGCGTGCGTTAGTTCATCTTTAGGGTTTTTAATGACCCCTTCCGGTTTAAAAAGTGATTTCATAGTCTTTACCTGAAAAGAAAGATAATTATTAAAAAGTTAAAATCTGACAATAAATTTCATAACATTCGCAATTGTCGTTATTTATTTCCGCATTTAATCGTACTATTTGATCTAAACTTGACAATGGAATTCTTGCAGTTAGTGATGTTTCCTCTTCAATGTGGCGATTCCACTTATTTATAACCAACTTCATATCGACAATCGCTTCCATGCAAATTTGGAGTTGATCTAAAACAAGTAAACAAATGTAAACAAGTATATAGTATAGGCAGGTTTTCTGAGCGAAAGTGGATATTAAAATTAATACAAAAACGAATTAATTTGGTTTTGGTTTTCTAAAAAACAAGAAATTTGTTAATTTTCGTTGTCGTTTTTCTTCTGTCGTATAAATGAATGCAAGCTTCAAAATTATTCAAAAAATAAAATACGTCAAAATAATAATAAAAAAATGGGTGCGTTGAGTATATTTGCAACGATTGTTATGGAAGACGAGTTAAATGCAGAAAAAACTTTTGTTTGCTATAAATGTGAATTAATCAAATGGTTTCTCTAACTTCAGAAATGTTGTGGGCAACTCTTTTTTTAATGAAAGCCAATCCGTCCAAACCTGATGAAACATTTCTTTAGTATAGCAAAATTACTGGCTTTTACATTTTTCTAGCCAAAAATATATTTTTCTCTTAGACCATCTAGCGGGCGAGTTTTTCGAATACTTTTTTTGGAATTGATCTTTTGACAGCTGTTACTTGGTTTGCCATTTTATAATGAACAGACTTACTTTGGAACAACGTTTGCAAATTGTGCACATTTATTACCAAATTAATTGTTCGGTACGCGCGGCATAATCGCCTAGAAGAGTTGGTAATTTGAGAAACCATGAATCCACCACGTTTACTTAAGTGGATAAGACGCATCCTCAAAAACGCTGTACGTACGAAGAAGACATGAAAGAGTCCATCCGCCATCGCGCGCAATAATTGGAACTGTTCCTATCCACTTTATTGAAGATTTTGCGGAAAAAAGTGGTAAAAAACTGGGCCTCTCGGCTGGAATTTATTTGAGCCAATCGCGGTGATCACTTGCCCGAAACTGTAGTACTTTTTAGTTTATTTTATTATTTTTGTACAAGCAACTAACGGGAGCACTGATAAAATTCACGCTACATTCTCTTCCTTTCCGTAAACTTTCGTTACCCGTTTACTGTCCTTTTGCGTCTTATTATACTCTTGGCTTCTTCTGGTAATTTCCTCTGCTTTGAGCCTAAAGTTATCCAAATTACGCTCCTCCCCATTTAAACAAATCTCTTCCAATTTTTCTCTTAAAAATTCACCCCCTCTTTGAGGTACTCCGAATAATAGCTAGTGAGGAGTTGTGCCTATGCCTTATGAAGTTTATTATTTAAGGAGAATTCGATAAGGTAACCTGTTTATACCAAATGTACACATCCCTGCATTGTTCTCCAAACTCGTATAAATACGAATTAGAGGACAATCCAAAAGGCTCAACAGCACCAACATAGCTCATAATACCAATTACATTGTATAAATTTACAAGTAGCCAATCCTAAAATTTTCACTAATACACACGCAAAAATATCCCACTTGGTACGGGTTGCCTCGAAAATTCTATCACTAAAATCACACTTGGTACGGGTTGCCAACCAATATTCTGCTACTAAAAGCACACTTTGTACGGGTTGCCAACCAATGTTCTACTACTAAAATGTTCAAATGACAGAAATCTGCTCTAGTGTGTTGCCGTGTTATGTTTTAAAATTAATAACTTTAAGAATGTTTTTATTCTATATTCAAATATTTTTCGGTTGTTTTAATTCCTAAAGATTAAATTTACATAGTATTATTTAAATTATTATTTATTGTATTGAAATATTATTAAATGTTTCCAATTTTATCTTTTTTAACTTACATGTTTATGTTTTTGTGAGTAAAAATTCTTTGTCTGTTGAATATTTAAATTCTTAGTTTACCGGTTTAGTCATGGGGAAACAAACACCCAAAAAAGGTCTGTAACGCGCCTATATTGCAACCTCAGAGGTGGTGAGGAAAAGCAATGGGAAAACTTTAGTTTAGCATCCCACGATTTTAGGATTAAGAGGGTATGGTTGGATAGAGGAGATTCTCCAGATCACGAATATATATAACTATTGGCGCCGGAAACGTATAGTTTTTAAGTGCAAATTGTTACACTACAACCTTTTATTTAAAACTCTGTGTCAAAAAAAGGCATATTCGATCAGGTGATCACGGCTGTTTCACACACATAGGAAAACAACTGATTTTTTGGCTACTTGTAGTCTTATACAATGACCAATTAGAACAAATCAGCAGGCAGGAGCAAATATCAACGCGGACGGACACAAAAAGGCGCGAAAATCAAATCGCCCCAGCAGTACAACAACAGCAGCACCACCAAAATCTACGCGGGATTATCAACCCACATCAATTTATAATTGAATTTATAGTTAATTTATCTTATTTAAGTCTAACTTATAAATAACCCATAAATTGAATTATACATGTAACACTTAACAAACACACACATAAATATTGTACAATTAACCCACACAAATTGTCTATATTTCTACCCTATATACTCTAAGTAATTAAAGTTACATTTTGTTGAATTTTAATTAATATTTTATTTTATTTGGCACACCGGCAAACTCAACGTGGAGTACCCCAACATTTTGGTCCTTCGAGTCGGATTCGTTCCCGATAAAATAAAACCCACCCAATTAAACACCGTTTATATATTATACATTCACCCACCCAATCAACTACCGTTTGGATCATCAGAAGTTATGTATTCACACACCCAATCAACCACAAACTTGGATTTACAAAAGCAACAAAGATTTCATACGTGGAAAAAATTGTGAGTAAATAAACCCAAATTTTTAAAAAATATAAAATCAGTGCAATACGGAATAAAAGTGCAAAGTGAAAACAAATATATATAATAAAATAAATCTTGTGCTTAACAAGTATTAAGTGCAAAGTTTTGCGAATTTGTTATTGCCATATTCCGTTTACCACATTGCTCATAATATATACCTATGTACGTACTTACAATATATTATCTTCTATACCTATAAAATTCTTTGTCTGTCTGTCTGTTCCGGGTAATCTCCGAAACGGCTGAACCCATTTTAATGAAATTTTGCAGACATGTAAAGGAAGTTTTTGGGAGTAACATAGGTTATATTTTATGTAAATAAACGCAGTTTGCTTTTTTAGTTGAGTTACAGCGATTACAAGTAACATAGGTTATATTTTATGTAAATAAACGCAGTTTGCTTTTTTAGTTGAGTTACAGCGATTACAAGATGATCGTATACGACATGCAAATACACGAAATCAAGAGTCAGATGAATTAAAAGAACATCGACTACAAGATGATCGTATACGACATGCAAATTCACGAAATCAAGAGTCAGATGAATCAAGAGAACATCGACTACAAGATGATCGTATACGACATGCAAATACACGAAATCAAGAGTCAGATGAATCAAGAGAACATCGACTACAAGACGATCGTATACGACATGAAAATACACGAAATCAAGAGTCAGATGAATCAAGAGCACATTTGATAACGGGATTTATTCAACGGATTTAAGTTTTTTTTAACGCAGTTTGCTTTTTTAGTTGAGTTACAGCGATTACAAGACGATCGTATACGACATGCAAATACACGAAATCAAGAGTCAGATGAATCAAGAGAACATTTGATAACGGGATCTATTCAACGGACTTACAACGCAGTTTGCTTTTTTAGTTGAGTTACCAAACGATGAGACATGAACTAAAACATATAATTATTGTTTAATAACGAAATATATTAATATGGACAAATAGTATTTTCCTCAGGTTAAGTTCAAATGTAAGTAACGCTTTTGAAGTCACCGAAAACATTTTCCGTAAAAAAAAACCAAATCCATTCAATAGAGTCGATATTCAATTCTTTCTAAGAAATTATATTGTTATAATCTATACCTATAAAATTCTTTGTCTGTCTGTTCACAGAAAACTATCCGCCTAAGAGGCTTCCTATAGATACTTATTCAAATTTGAATCAATAAAATTAAAAAATAACGCACATAAATTTGTGAACTAGCTATGCCTAGAAAAAAGTCAAATCTTTCGAAGAACACTAATAAAGCAAGAAAAATACAATGCATTCGAGCTACTGAGTCTGAAGCGGTCAGATGTCAACGATTAGAAGAAGATCGCAAACGACATGCAATAACTCGAATGCAAGAATCACATGAATTTAAAAAACAGCGATTACAAGATGATCGTATACGACATGCAAATACACGAAATCAAGAGTCAGATGAATCAAGAGAACATCGACTACAAGACGATCGTATACGACATGCAAATACACGAAATCAAGAGTCAGATGAATTAAGAGAACATCGACTACAAGACGATTGTATACGACATGCAAATACACGAAATCAAGAGTCAGATCAATCTAGATCACGACGCCTTAGAAATGATCAAACAAGAAAAACTACTGGACGTAATAGTCTATGGCAAGGTAAATATAATAGCGGATTTGAATATGATCCCAATATAACTTATTCCACTGAAGCAGAAATTGGTTCAATGACTGACGTGTGCAAGTATTGTAAAGCTTTGAAATGGAAAGAAGAATCAACTGGTATTTGTTGTTCTGGAGAAAAAGTACGTCTAGATCCAATTGAGCAGCCACCTGAACCACTTCAATCATTATTGTGCGGTGATCACATATATTCGCAGCATTTTCTTAACAATATTCGACGTTATAATTCTGCCTTCCAAATGACATCATTTGGTGCAAAAGAAGCAAATGAAGGGAATTTTATGCCAACGTTTAAAGTGCAAGGACAAGTGTATCACTTAATCGGTTCCCTTCTCCCAAAGAATAATCAGCGAGAATCATTCTTACTAATATATTTTCTGAGTGATTATAAGCAGCAAAGGGATACGAGATTACATCATTTTCCAGTTCTGAATGCTTCGTTGCTAGAGTGCTTACAGTCAATGCTTGATGAAACGAATCCTTACGTCATTTCAAAACGGCGCTTCAGTTATTCCCAACTGGCTCAAATGAATGTAATTGCAAAATTGTTATAAATACGGATCATCGTCCATCAACAGAGCATAGAGGTCGCCATAATGAACCAGCAACAAACGAAGTGTCTATACTCTTGGTAGATCAACAATGTGATAAACGAGATATTATACTTCATAGAAAAAATGACAGTTTGCAAAGAATTGCAGAAACACATAGATCATATGATGCATTACAATATCCGCTCATGTTTGTTCGTGGTGAGGACGGATACCATATCACAATTAATCAATTTAATCCCAGGTAGAACAGTTTTCAATAAAAAAGTTTCCGCACTACAATATTATTGCTACCGATTAATGATTCGAAAAAACGAATACAATCATTTACATCAGTACAAACAATTATTTAATCAATACATAGTAGATGTATATGCAAAAATTGAAACAGAAAGACTATTGTATTTTCGATGTAATCAGAAAAAACTCAGAGTCGAAAATTATATTTACCTACGAGATGCTTTGAATCAAAATGAAGATGCGGATAACTAAGGACGGTTGGTTATTTTGCCCTCATCTTTCACGGGAGGACCTCGGTACATGCATGAACGTACACAAGATGCATTCTGTTATGTTAGAAAGTATGGACGGCCTGATCTATTTATAACTTTTACAACAAATCCTAAATGGGATGAAATCACCCGTGAATTATTCACGGGACAATTAGCTTCCGATTGTCATGACATAGTGTCGAGAGTTTTTAAACAAAAATTGAAACGAATGATGGATCTTTTAGTTAAAGGAAAAAATTTTGGTTCTGTCCGCTGTTATATGTACAGTGTTGAATGGCAAAAACGTGGATTACCACATGCTCATATTTTAATATGGTTAGAAATAAAAATTACAGCAGAACAAATTGATGATGTTATTTCTGCAGAATTGCCAGATAAAGAAGATGATCCCGAATTATTTGAAATTGTAAAAACGCATATGGTGCATGGTCCATGTGGCGCTCATAATCCACAGTGTCCATGTATGAAAAATGGTATCTGTAGTAAGAAGTTTCCAAAGACGTTTACAACAGAAACTGTCACAGGTGAAGATGGATACCCATTTTATAGACGTCGATCACCTAAAAATGGCGGCAGACAAGCATCAATTCAGTCACGGACGAAGACCTTAAAAAAGGAACATGGATTGTTCCTTTTTCACCAGTATTATTACGAGCATTTAAGGCACATATCAATGTCGAACTTTGCAATAGTGTCAAGTCTATAAATTATATATGCAAATACGTCAATAAAGGTTCAGACTTAGCTATATTCAGTGTACACAATGATAAAGATGAAATAACTTCATATCAAAATGGAAGATACATTAGTACTTCTGAAGCAGTATGGCGTATGCTATCGTTTTCTATTCATGAACGCTTTCCACCAGTTACACACTTAGATGTACATTTGGAAAATGGTCAAAGAGTTTACTTTGATCCAAGTAATATCCAAGAAGCAATGGACAATCCAAAAAATACAACATTGATGGCATTTTTCAAGTTATGTCAGAGCGACGAACTCGCAACTACCTTACTTTATGAAGAGGTACCAGCTTACTATACATTTAACAAGAACAATGGAACGTTTCAACGGCGACGCCGTGGTACTCCTGTCAATAATTATCCTGGTATTTTTCATGAGCATACTCTTGGAAGAGTTTATACAGTACACCCAAACAATCAAGAATGCTATTATCTACGAATGTTATTGTATATTGTCAGAGGTCCAACTTCATTTGAAAAATTAAGAACAGTAAACGGTATCGTATATCCAACATATCAAGCAGCATGTTTAGCTCTTGGTTTATTAGAAAATGATAATCACTGGCACGATACATTAGCAGATGCCACGATAAGCAGCAGTGCGTCTAAGCTGCGCGAATTATTCGCTATCATATTGGTTTTTTGCAATACTTCTTATCCACTTAGAATTATGGAATAAGTTCAAAAGTCACTTTATAGATGATTTTAGAAGAAATCTTGAACGTCAATACCCAGATGCTGATATAAATTCTTATATTGATGATATAACTAATCGTGCACTTCTTGCATTACAAAACGTAGTACTGTCAATAGGTGGAAACACCATTGATCATTATGGTTTACCATCTCCATATTTAGTTGACGAATCTATTAATACATTAAATAGAGAATATATTGAGCAAACTAATTTCAATCCAATTGAACTTCAACATACGATAAATAATAATGAACCAAAATTAAATAATGAACAAAATCAAATCTATCAACTTATTATCGAAAAAGTAAATACAAATGATGGAGGTGTATATTTTTTAGATGCTCCAGGTGGTACTGGTAAAACATTTTTGATTAACCTTATATTAGCAAAAATACGCTCAGAGAAGAAAATTGCTATAGCGGTAGCATCATCAGGAATAGCTGCAACTCTTCTTCCCGGAAGGAAAACAGCCCATTCTATGTTCAAGATTCCTATAGAAGTTATCCATATGGAAAATCCAGTCTGTGGTATATCAAAAAATAGTTATAAAGCCAAAGTTTTACAAGATTGTGTTTTTGTTGTGTGGGATGAATGCACTATGGCCAACAAAGTATCTATTGAAGCAGTGAATAGAACAATGAAAGACTTAAGAAATAATAATCAATTATTTGGTGGAGTAGTATTTTTATTTGCAGGAGATTTTAGACAAACATTACCTGTTATAGCTAAAGGCACACGAGCAGATGAGGTTAATGCATGTTTGAAACGTTCAGTACTATGGAATAATATCGAGAAGCTTCATCTAAAAGAAAATATGAGAGCACAATCCAGTGGCGCAGAATTTTGTAAAATTCTCTTAGATATTGGCGAAGGAAAATATCCAGAAATAAATTCTAACCACGACATTGAAATCCCATCTGCTCTCTGTCATGTCGTTGCCGATACTCAAACTTTAATATCAGATATTTATGACGATATTCACAATCTAATCTCCAAAGAAGATTCGTGGTTGTGCGAGAGATCTATATTAGCACCAAGAAATGATCGAGTATCGTTACTTAATACGCTTATAATGGAAGAGATTCCTGGCAATTCAACAACATATTTATCTATAAACACAATATGTCAATCAGAACAAGCCGTGCATTACCCGGTAGAATTTTTAAATAGCATAAACGCACCTGGTCTTCCACAACATCAAATAGATTTGAAAATTGGAATTCCTATTATGCTACTGCGAAATTTAAATCCACCAAAACTCTGCAATGGAACGAGATTACGAGTAATTTCTCTACAAAAAAATATCATCGAAACAGTAGTTATGACTGGTTATGGTAAAGGCGAAACAGTATTTATACCTAGAATACCTATCATTCCATCAAATTATCCATTTCAATTCAAAAGATTACAATTTCCAATTAATGTTAGCTTTGCAATGACAATTAATAAATCGCAAGGTCAAACTTTAAAGAAAACTGGTATTGATTTGAGTCAAGAATGCTTTAGTCATGGACAATTATATGTTGCATGTTCACGTGTAAGTGAAGCCTCAAATATTGTTATGTTAACAAATGATAACTGTACACCTAATATTGTTTATAAGGAGGCATTATAATAAGTTTTTTATAATCATTTTTGAAGTTTTTATAAGTTTATAAATATATATATCCTATCTATTTGTTTTTATTTTTATTGTTTTTATGTTTTTATTTAAATAGCATATAGATTTAATTGAAAGTGAAAAAATTTATATTTTATTTTGTAAATTGTATAGATTATTTGAGTTGTGTAATTAAAAAAATTATATGAGCTATAAAAAAACCATATTTTTAACTTTTTTAAAAACAATACGTATCTCTAAAAAACACGTTTTAACTTATACTTAATTGTTTAATTTATTCATAATAAAAAACAAAATGCGTACCATTGATGAATACACATAGAATTTTTCTTTATTATTACAAGGTAGTACATATCGTTAATTGTTCATTTAAACTATTAAATCATAATTTATTCATAAAAATTGGATAGTTCTAACTCGGACAAAGTCGCGGGTTTCAGCTATAGGTAATAGTTTTACGAACGATTATGCATCATTTGTATTGAAATTGACACGGACTAAATATGAATGTCACGAATTTTGGAGAGATTATTCAAGGATTTGCAACAACGCAGACGAAGTCAAAACGCAGACGATTTCAAAAATATTCAAATATGTTGCCAGTATTGCTATTGAGCATGGCGTAACAGTGTTCTTCAGCTACTTCTAATCTACTTTTTAGAAAAGAAATATATCTACTGTATAAAGATATTGCTAATTCAACAAATAATTTATTTAAGAAGTCTACATATTTTAAAATTAAACATAGAACTAGCATAAAATATCATTCTGTAGCAAAAATTTAAAATAATTTTAAATTATTTTTTATTTAACCTGTTTTAACCCCTTGCCACCGTAACTCACCACAGACGACCTTGTTGGTTTTATTGTGAATGTACGTTTAGGAGTTGGAAATGTACTTAGAACGAATCATTATTTCTAATTCCAACAATTTAGCACTTATTGCTCGATATTCGAGCTTACAACTTCTTGCTTGTGTCTCAATTGCTCTTAACACAACACTATACCTAGAACTATGTTTGCTGCACAATCAGGCAGCCATTATATAGTGAATCTTTAACAAAACATTGCTTCTAAAACATTCTGGCAACTACGCATTGGCTAACTAGCAGCTTCTGGCAATTTATCGTCGATTCGATTATGTTTAATCATCCGTTTCCGTCACACCGACATCCACCTAATAGTTCAAACAGTCACCGACGCAAAACCGTGGCCCGAATCTGCTGTGCGACCTATCATATGAGAGCGCAATGTTATTAAACACTCTGACCGTACGGTGAGATATCCGGAGAAACGAGTGAGCTGAGAGTGAGAGAGCAATCTCTTGCAACACAGGGTTGCCAGTCTCGATGTTTTGTAGTAATTAAAAAATAAACTTGAATACCTATATTTGAAATATTCTTAAAGTAACTGAAAATCACAGTCGAATACATTTATTTATAAATAGGTAAACTATTTTTATAGTTGGATTGTAATTTTGAGCTTATACATTATAAAAAATTATAACTAAAAAACTAAATGTGTGAAAAATCGTGTATACAAATAGAACAATGACAACATTGGTGAAATGAAAACAAAAGAGAACAACTAATTTCTGCGTTGTAACTACGGGCGTAAATTTTGACAAATTTGGTTTGATACGGGCAGTAAGTACGGAAGGGGGAATGTCGATGACTGTTTGAGCTATAAGTCTGATCGTCCCGATTAGACATATTAGCGGTACCAAACACAAAGTTTTTGTGGCTCCCATCTCGTCTTCAAGGCTGGCGTTAACTTCCTTAACTGTACTTCCCTTCTTGGAGTTAATTCCAACCGTTTTCCGGATACCCAGTTTCTGATACATTCCTTGACTTAAAGCTGATTCGAGATTTCATTCTTGAGCAGAACTTAACTCCATTGGAACACCGAATCTCGTTTCCCACATGTTGATGAATGCGTCCGCTACTGGTTCAGCCTCTTGATTAGGAATTGTATATACTTGTGGCCATTCGCTGAAATGGTCCTTGACTACCAAAACATGACTATTTCTTAATTTATTGGTGGAAAATGGACCATCTTTATCCACGCTAATTTGCTCAACTGGCGCACCCGAATTGTGCTGTTTCATCTGGCTATGACTCCTGCACCTTTATCCTTTAGCTACAATGCACTCAGCATATTTCGCAATCTTCCAGTCCAATAAAACCTTTGCTTCAATTTCTCCAAGGTTTTTGTGATTCTCAAGTGCCCTCCTCGTGGATCTGCACTTTTAAAACTTCAGGAATTCTAACATTTGGAACAACTATAAGTACTCGGGTGATGTGCCCACTTTCGCTCTTCCACACCCATTGCTTTCATTCGTTTGGATATGGCAACACTTATTATCTGTCAATATGGAACCCATTTGTTATTGTGCATATAACAAAAATTGTGTAAAAAATAAAATGCTTATTTAAGGCATATATTAAAATAATTAATATAAAATAAATATGTAGAAACATTGTAATGAAGTGTAAATGTACAATAAGAGCATAATATAAAAGAAAAATTAACATAAATAGAGATATTGTAAGATAAAATTTGTGAAATTTTCAACTTAAAATGCAAATATCTCGAGAACTATAGGTTTCCATGGCTATATATTTTATCTGGAGAATCTCTTCTATCCAACCATAGCCCTTTTAATCCTTAAATCGAGGGATAGTATACTAAAGCCGACCCAAAGAATTAATTGTAATGTAACCAAATTTTTTTTTTAATGCAATGTCTTAAAAATATTAAAAAAACGTTTTATTTTTGTATATTTATTTTTGAAAAAATATAGATATGTTGAAAAATTTCACTTTCTGCTCACGGATTTGTAATGTTCGCGTCAAAATAACACGATTTAAAAAAAAAAAAAAATTTTTGAGGCCTCCTTAGTTGGGGGACCTAAACTATACATTTGCCCATAACTTTTATTACAGTTACATAAAAGGGTTACAGTTACCATTTTCATTTTCAAATTATATATAAATACTGACAATTATATCATACGAACTCTACTTATGTGAATATTGTATTAATTAAGGCTGTAAAATACTTTAATGCAACCCTGACGGTGAGAACGTCAAAACAGTAGAAATGAAAATATTTCAGTAGGCCATTTTGTTATAAGAGTGGACGTTGAAATTACAAGTTTGAGTGAAGTAGATTTAGTGGATTTTCTAAAAGTATAATTATACTTTTTTAAGAGTTTGTTTGCAATAATATAAAATGGGCCGGAAGAAGAAGAAGGCTTCAAAACCATGGTGCTGGTATCCTTTTCAAAGAAAATATAAATTTGTCCTTTGTGACAAATGTATCTACACTGTTTTATGTAATTGCGTCAACAGCTTTGTTAACGAGGGGTGCTCCTTTGTACGCCACGTTTTTTTTTTCGAAATTTGGTGTTAAATATATATTTTTAAGTTGCGGGTACTTAACATTTTTTGTAAACAAACAGGTATTGTAATCGGGAGTTTGATGATGAGAAGATTTTGGTTCAACATCAAAAGGCTAAACACTTTAAGTGTCACATATGTCATAAGAAATTATATACAGGGCCAGGATTATCAATTCATTGCATGCAGGTTCATAAAGAAACCGTAGACAAGGTGCCGAACTCTTTGCCGAACCGCTCTAATATTGAGATAGAGATTTTTGGTATGGATGGAATTCCAACAGAGGATGTTCGAGAGCATGAACGACAGAAAAATGGCGGTAAATCAGATTCTGATGATGACGAACCAGCTGTAAAGAAAAAAGTTGAAAGTATGAGAAAGTTTGATAGGAATATTGTACATTGTATTTAACCTAAAATGTCTAAATTTTGTTATTACTAAAAGTACCTTTAACGGCTCCTCCTCCCATGATGATTCCACCAAGTATGATGCAACCGATGATTGGTCAGTTCGCGCCAATGGGACTGATGTCCAATATGCCGCCAATGGCACCAATGCCTCCATTTTTAGGTCCGGGTGGTATACCAATGATGCCACCGCACATGATGCCACCACGACCTCTATTCCCTGCAGCTATGGCAGCCACAACTTCTGCGGCAGCAATACATGCTCCCGTAGTTCCACAAAAGCCCACGTTTCCTGCGTACAGGTAATATTTAAACGTCAAATTATAAAAGCTTTTAGGTGTTACTTGTACGTTACGTTTCACAGTAATGCCACTATTAGTGCACCACCAACAACCAACAATCAAAGTGCCACAGGAAGTAGTGCTGTACTACCTGAGGCGCCGAAGGCACCAGCTGTACTTCCTGCTGGAAATTCTGGTAGCTATACATCGAAAATCATGCATCCACCCGAGGATCTAAGCTTGGAAGAGTTACGTGCGCGCAAGCCAAAATATCAGAAATTATACAACTGTGTTGGGAGCAATAATCATAGCCAACGCATAACATCAATTGGTACACAAAATATCAATCATAATACAGTTGTCAGTAGCGGATCATCTACAACAATTCCAACAAATTCGAGTACGTCGAGTGCAGCGGCTGCCCAGGCTACAGCTATATCAAAGGCCCAGGAAGTGAGTTCTTACCATAGATATAGAAATCATAGTCAATATAACTACTGAGCAGGCGAGTGTGGGAGGGAAAGTATAGATTATCACATACACACACATTCGGCACACTAGAAACGTGCTTATTGGTCATATAATAAGAAAGTCAAAGCAAATGCATAAAACATTAGTACGAAAAAAACATAAACATCATACTATAACAGATGAAGCGAACTAGCATACAAATCGCAAAATCAAATAAAACAAATGGGGATAAGCACAAATTATTCTCTTACAAAACTAAACTCTTTCACTAAATATATATGTATAAATACGGACCGATTATGTAATGTTTACTTAAGTGGGATAGTTCTGCATTTAAAAATTTAGTTTCTATTTCCAATAACTCAAAATGATTTACACAAATAATTCATAATACAGACATATATTATTTATAGAATAATGAAAACACTAACAAGTACACGCAGGAATTAAAAAGTTACGTACAACAATTTTCAGATTAAATTTATTTATCGATATATAATAATGGTTGGAAGGCATCGTTTGTTAAACCGTTAAATAGTAATATTATATAATATCATTTTATTTAATTTTTGCAATTTTGAAATTTCGACAAACCTTACCGACGTTATAATTGTGTGTATTTTTATAATTTACAATGCAGATAACAGGCGATTTTAATTGAAATAAATCATGAATTTTTTAAAATAAAATGCATACACGTTCTTTTTTTCCTATAATCTGGCGTGGTTTTTAAGTGCTATTGCTCACACCCACAGTAAGAATATACATAGAGGCTATAAACCATTTTTATTGTTATATTTTTTTCTTTAAATAGTTATTGACAACCCAACGAAGTGAATTGTTTAGTTTTTAAATGTCATGATAAGACTTGTCAGATTTTAAAATTGCAAAAGTAAGAATTATTCGGTTCGGTTCTGTTAAGGGGTTTTAAACTAAAATATTGCATCACAAATTCGTGCTCCGAAGTTATTGGTATTTTAAAATATTTGTTTGCCTTTATTTTATTTTTTTATTTTTTGTTAATAAACTATAAGTTTAAATTTTGAAATTCATTCGTCAATTCGTTTCCGTTTTAAGTTAATATCAGCCGATGTTAAAATATATTTTTTTAGTTATATTTTGATCAAATAACCAAGATAAAAAATTAAATGCAACCGCATAATATATTTAAATAGTTGCGGGCAGTATTGCTTAGTTGATGGTCCTTGATTAGATAATCGGCCTTATTAATGCTTAAAAATGCTTGATTCAAAATTTTTTTGTTACGCAGATTTAAATGTCTTTTGTATATAATTTATCTACTAGGAAATAATAATGTCAAAGAAAAGGGCTGTGTGTCAAATGATTTGTTGCATTCCTTAATTTCATTGTGAGTAATTATTAATTATAATTAAATATACGAAATAAAAAAGATTTTCGTCAAGGCGCAAACAAACGATGGGATAGCAACATCACAGTTTGTCATAAGATCACCGAAACGAATGAAAAAGCAAAATAAACTTAGCCGATTAGCTGCTTTTCCTTGTCTAAATTCACTTAGGATACGTATAAAACAGCGTAATTTAGAACTGAAAATATATTACATTGGAAGTTTTGTAAAGGACAGAAAAACGAATAGTTTAGAAATAATGAATAAAATTATTAGTTAGATTTTTTGCGAGGTCTAGTGTTTAAATGTAACATTTTCCTTAGATTTTCATTAAAATAAATAATATAACACAAATCGAAGTGTAAAAAATATGGAGACTTTAAACTTATTGAACCTTGCTGAATGAAAGAGTAAACCAGACTAACCTCCCTCCTCCATCTCAGTAACGCTTACGCTGATATCTGCCACCACAACTCATATTGATTGCGCGCTTTCTCTCTCTATCTCTCCTCTTCGTAGGCTGCTGCAATGGTAGCGGTTGCACAGGTCCAAGCAGCTCAAGTGCAAGCACAAGTACACGCCCAGGCGCAGGCTCAAGCACAGGCTCAGGTGCAAGCAGCACAAGCGCATGCGCATGCACACGCTGCGGCACAGGTACAAGCGGCGCAAGTTCAGGCACAGGTGGCACAAGCACAAGCACACGCTCAAGCGCAGGTCGCTCAAGCGGTAGCCGCACAACAGCAGCAACAACAAAAACAATTGGAAGATCTCAATCGGGCTGTGATACTGCAGCGTTTACAGGCCACACGTCCAGGACATCCGCAAACGGCACTTGGCGCATCCGCTGGCCCCGCGGTAGGCATGGTAAGTATTAATAAAAGGTTTTTTTTTTTTATATATTTTCCACAAATTCGTTAAAAAAAACAACTAAGTAGATGTTTTATTAAAGCCATATACCAACGATATATAACTCCAATTACATACGTGGTCATATATGACGTCATACATGGCTATACAGTCAGCAAGATGCTATAAATATTTTTCAGGCTTCAATGTGTTGGATTTATATTTCAGATGCTCCAATATTACACATGTAAACACCAACAATCAAAAGAACCTAAAGTGCCATAACTCAGTCACTAATTACGCTCCCAAATTCGAATTCGGTACAGGGGTTACTTAAGAGATAGTCACGTGTGGTATAAAATGTGTTTAAAACTGTAATATATTTTTTTTACATGACTCAAAACTATTTTATTTACATTAAGTATACTTAGTAGAAATATTGATTTATAGAATTTTATGATATGAGGTGAAATTCGGCAATAGTCACACACAGCATTTGACGATTATGTTAAAATCTATTGTACAAATAGTGCTACAATAGCATAATGAATAACGTTAAAAATTATTAAATTTAATTATTTATAATCAGGTTATGGTTATATGTAGATAAGCACACTACTTCCCTTAGAAAACTCTTTGGAATTATATGATATTCTAGCTGTTTTGGAGTCAAACTGTATCAGTCAGATGTCCTATGGTACATGCGCTTCTCTCTTTTGTGTAAAAATGCTTAATTCCTCAATAAAAAATCTGTGTACTTATGCAAAATCGGTTAGGAACTTCCCTTTGTCCCTATCTCCTCAGAATGATGATTTTGGCTTTCCGATTGACTTTATACCATATATATTTGTATATCAATATGGGAGGTATCTTAATGAAATGTAATGGACATGCTTTCTGGGCGTGTTTCTCTTATCAGTACCAAAAATTAGCTAAATCAATTTCTACTTTTCGCCAAGCATTACATTAGCTTAGCCGTACTTTTCAATCCAAATTAAGTAATTTATGTATTTAAACAAACATATTTACTAATTTTTATGAATTTGGATAATGCAAATTATCTTTATCTTTAGTTTTCATAAATTTCTATTGGAGGCTTGTTAACAGTCTCATTTAATTTGACCATGTATATCCATCGAAATAATTGAGCAAACATCCTGATAAAACTTCATACATAACTTCTATGTGCACTTATGAACTATGGAACGGCCCAAATACAAAATGTATGTATATTAAAATTTGGATACATCACAGAGCTAATAAGATGGATAAAATGGCAAAAGGAACCTATTTTACTGAGAAAATAATCTATATCTATTGTAAATTTCATATTTTCTCAATTTGACTTGTGCCAACGGGAATCGATAAAAACATTGTGTATCTGACATCAAGTAAAATAAATAACCACGTATAACGGGTTTTAACTAAGAAAAGAGTGTAGCAAGAGTAAGTATTTTTATATTACCAGAATATTTTAACAAAACTCTTCTCTTTGTCGTCGCTTTTAAACCTATAAGCAAGACCTTTATATTAATGTCTATGTTGGTCTGTAAAAATATAAGAAAAGTTGTAACATAGTTACAATCAGAGTGAAAGTCTTTCCACTAAAGATCCTGCTGATGCTTTATGTTTTATAACATATTAGATATTTACAGGAACAAATGGTAGATTCTGTTTCTTTACATGGCTTCTGAAAAGACTTTTTAAAAGGAGCCACTGATTTGATGTATTTAATGCCCAGTTGCTTGGGTACTAATTATACATAATTAATTACACTGGATTACTAAAAACGCCATATGCTATTACCTTCTACTAGAATTATTTGAAAACAGATCTTTAAGATTAATCTATGTCTTTTGACAACAGCCTAAAGCGATGTGTCAGAACACAAGCAGTTTTGAGTGTACAAATAAGCCAACAATCAAAGAAATGTTTGATACATAAATAAGATAAGTAACATAATAAATTCATTAAAAGCAAAAAAAAAGATAATATCATGTAAGTACAATTTTCACAATATTAGTATACATAAATAAATTGTCGTAATAAATAGTTGCTGAGTTGGTTGGTTAATTGATTGATATGTCTTACAAATATCTCAATGTTATTTTTTCTGTAAATTACAAAAGTGATGGGCCATTTAGTGTATTTTATTTTTATGCAAGAACAACAAATATTGCATTTGCCACAAATTTTATTATAAATAATATAATATGTAAGTGCAAGTGCAAGACTAAATGTATCCACACTTAACTAAATCAAATTTAAAACTCAATATTATGTTTATCAACACACACATACCTACTAAATATTAAAGTGATATCGGTAATATCCAGCTTTTTATACCGTCCCAATTGCTTTCCATTTACCTCATTTTCTTTGCATTTAATCTCACGCTCGTTGCTCAGCATCGTAATCACACATCCACATCTACATACTATATGCATATATCTCATTTCTCTTAATTCTCTTGTAATTATATTAGTCAAAAATACTAAAAAAAAAAAATTATAAATATAAGTGATATGATATAGTATTTATTAGTAATATCCAAGCGCTGTGGTTAAGAATTTTGTTTAAAACCAACGAAAGTCGATTAACATAATAATTGTATAAAATGCAATATAAATAGGATTATTTAAAATAAATTATAATTAAAATGGCATACTCTTGTTCAAAAAAATTAGTCAATAATTGTGTTTAAAAGAAATTATTATTTTTTATAAAATATGAAAAATAAAGGTTTACAACAAATAGATTTTCAGGGATATACAAATTATTAATTCCTTTGTTGACAACATTCAACAATAATGATAGATTGAAATACTCTGGAAATGTATTCCGAATGCCACTTATTGGGACTCTCTGGGACTCAGGACATTCAATTTACCAAATAAACATTCGATAGAAACTCTGAATATTATAATTAGCAATATTTGATCCATACATCAATTTTGTTTTGGCTTTTTATTAAACGTAACTAAAAATAAAATACAGATATGATAAAAAGTTGCGTAAGAATAGGTTTACACACGGAAACTTGTGTTGCTCCTTATGAAGAAATTTTCTTTTGTTGTTACCCAATGCATCCACACGACAACCCGGGTAGGACAATTTCTGCATTCTCTTTCATATCATAATCTCAAATTCTTGTATGCTTCATTTAAACTGTACACAAAAATATTTTTCATAGCTGATTTTTGTAATTATTCACTAATTTCTATTATATTTTGCATATTATATGCAAAAATTGGATGATGAGATTAAAATTTCTGAACGTAATGTAAATATTAATTTCCGCGATTGAAACCATGGAAAGAATTTCAAGAGGAATGCTAACAAACTACGAGTGTGGACAACAAGAGTCTTCGGGTGTAAACCCTACCTGATATAATATAATTTTTTTCCAACAAGAGATGCCAAGTAAAAACATATTTATGCTGACCGGTATTTTGCAAAAAATTTTCACAATTTTTAAAGCTAAGTTCGACCAATAGTGATTAATTCAATTCAGATATTCGAAATTATTGCAAATGATTTTCATATAACTAGAAAATTTGTACTTATTAAGCATATATTCCGCAAGAGTAGTATTGTTAAGTTTAGAGAAAGTGAGCACGCGAGAAAGTGAGTAGAAACGGCTAAAGTAAGTACGTTTTTATATTAAACTTCTATTACCATTATATTCATTGTAATGCGAAAGAAAAAACAGTACTTTATATACATTTATATTTTATACGCCACCAATACTCTTTATAATATAAAATTAAATTAATAAATAATATAAATAGCGTTCGATGATTTTTGTGTAACTGAAATGTGTGCGAAGGCGTTGCTTTCGCTCTGTCAAATAACCAATTGAATTTGTTGATGTATTTATTTCTTACCTTTATCTAATTTTTTGATGTCATTCTGCGGTGCCCTGTAGATGCCGTTACCAGGACAAATGCAACTTATGCAGCCGATACTACGTCCAGCAATGCCTTTGGGACCCCATACTTCGCTACTGGGTGGTAATATGTTGCGTGCGCCTGGTGGTTTGCCGGGATTACCAGGTTAGTTTATATTTTTAATTAATTTGAAGGTATACATAGTTTATAATATAGATATATAATATTTTCAATGATTTTATGTAGGTTTGTTGCCAGTACAAGCCATTCAGATACCACCGGGGATGCATATGCCCGGTATGGGTGTTATGCTACCGGCAGGTCATCCTGTACTACAAATGATGCCACGGTTTCGGTGATCCGTTGCACAGTATGCACCGTCATCACTTTGCTTGGCAATGGCTCCATTAGGAACGCGGTTGCCGTTATTATATCCACCAGAAGAATAAACACGGAAAAAAGCAATAATGCATTTAGCATCGCCTAAAATAAACTATAAATTTAAAATAACTAAATAATACCAAATGCTATACAAAAATAGACATCATATGGAAACCAATGCAGTGCATATTATAAAAGGAGTTTATATAATGCAAACTTATTACACAGTGAGTTAATGAGCACATTATCAACCAGTAGCGTTAAGAATAAAATCAAACAACTCACGGAGCAAATATGGCATAATATAATTTGAATAACTACAACAACAACAAGAACTGTAACAACAAGCAAGTTCAAATTCCTTTAAACTATTCTTCATATTTACTAGTAAACTCACTTTTAAATTATCACTATTCAAAAGTTATAATCACATAAAGAGTGTAGTTTTAAACAACGTTATTGTTACAGAAAACAACTTTGTACTTTTCTTAGTTTTTCTATACGGCCTATTTTAACCGAATTCGTATCATCACGTCCAATAAATATGCCAGTACATAAGCACTCATCCACCATCACCAATCCTGCTACGGAAGGAATATGGGGATGAATGAGCACCTATGAAAATTGGTATATTACACAAAAGCACTGTGAAATGCGGTTTGGGTTAATGTGGTGTTTCAATATTGAATGTTTAAAATTATTAACTTTATTTTGTTATTCAGTGAATTCACTTTAGTTTTAATTTCTGTTTTTCAACGCTATATACATATATACGTACTAATTTTCTAAAATCATTTGTTTATTTTTTAGTTATCTGCGAATATTCAATTTAAAGTAAGATAAAATATGTTTAAAGAAAGTAATTTTAAACGAATCAATCAAACGCACGTAATAAAACTAAAAGAAAACGTAAGTTTTTTGCATTGTATATTGTAAGTGATTATTTTGAGTATGAATGTGTTTTATAGCATTATAGGTATAAATGTATTCACTCATATATATATACTAATCTTTTACATTTGGATTGTGATGACGCAGGAAACATAAATCCAAGTGTATGTACCATATACTATTAAACGTTTTCATTTATATTTATTACATAGATACTGTCTATACTAATATCCTAGTTTTTATGTTTTACTCTATTTCTACTTTTAATTTTTGTCATAAAAACTAAAGAGTGTATGTTTATATTAATGTAAATGTCAGTCGTAAATATACCATAGAGTAACTTTTTAACATTCATCGCCCTTTTACGTATATACTTTGTATGTGAATTTCATTTCCCAGCCTGCGCACAAATTATGTACATACATATATTATCATTTTTCACGAATATGCTTCGGAATATACGAGATTACCAATCCTATGTTTTTGTGCTTTTCATTAAAAACCTATTATATATTCCTATAAATATATATACATACATCCGTATAAATAACCATTTCAAATAGAAGTTATATCATGTAATTAACTTTTGGAAATCAGTTTTTGTTTGAATTTTCCCTCTCAGTTTTATTTCAAATACTTTTTGAATTTTATGTTAGCATTCTAATTTTTTTATTTGACAAGGTATCGTCACGAAATTTGATAGATTATTATCAGAAGCAACGCTGCAATCCCGGAATAATTTTTTTAACGGGAATTTTAAAATTAAAATTCAGTCGAATTAAAAAAATCATTATGTTGATATATTGTACATGCCCTTTGAAGTACGATGTAATTTCCTGTTGTATTAATTGCTTACTTTGTCTGTGGTAGCCGCTAAGGTTAGATGTGTTTTTATAAGCTTGGCGATTTTCGCTCTGTGTGACTTTTTCCTTTTTCCAAAATTAAAGCAACCCTTAAAGGTCCGTCGTTTTACAAGAATAGATGACATTTGAAACGCATCGATGAATGAGCCTAAAGCTAGCGCAAAAGTCGATTTTCAAAAGTGTTTCGACGATTGAAAGAAGTGCTGGTTAAGTGCATAATATCGAATGGGGACTATTTTGAATGCCACAACATTAATGTAAACAAATAATAAATACATCTCGTATAGATTCGGTGCAACCGAAGTTAACTGTTTTTTCTTCTTGTTTTTATACTTTAACTTCCAAAAATGTGCTGAACATTAACATTATAGCGGCATCTTTGTATTCCATTATATTCAAACATTTTAATTTCGTCGCAAACAAAACTTTAACCTACTTCGATTACGTGTGCACAAAGATGAACTTGTTTGAAATAAAGTTTCACACAAAAGTGTGAGTTTTCAATTTTTAAATTAATGAATTATGAATTCGTACACAAAAACAAGGTTTTTACTTTAAATTTTATTTAAGTTATTAAGTAGTAGTGCGCGTACAAATGTCACGATATGTCACTTTTCTTTAACAAATTTTCACTTTGAAATTATTAAATATTGAATTCATTTCGTTTCTTATTTCCCTTTCTATTTTGTTTTATTACTACCTATTCTCTTTTTCTTTTTTAAGATCATGTTAATTTTTTAACAGGTTGAAGTCTGCGTTTGATTTTTAAATTATTTTCGGTAATCAACAGACTAATTTCCATTAACCAACAAACAATTGTCAAAATAAAATAAAAATAGAATGAAAAAAAATAAAAATAAAAAAAAATACAAAGAATGTAGCTGTAGCATGGAAATTCTGAGTAAGCAATCACTTCATGTTTTTTATTATAATTTTATTTCTTAGTAATATTTGTTGATACCTATTATTGATAAAAGCACGTAAATATTAGTACTTAAAGCATAGCATAGCTAGTTTTATAAAGCATATGGGAATAAATCTACATATATGTTTTTATACTCTCGCAACCTGTTGCTACAGAGTATAATAGTTTTGTTCACCTAACGGTTGTTTGTATCACCTAAAACTAATCGAGTTAGATATAGGGTTATATATATATAAATGATCAGGATGAAGCGACGAGTTGAAATCCGGGTGACTGTCTGTCCATCCGTCCGTTCGTGCAAGCTCTAACTTGAGTAAAAAGTTAGATATCTTCATGAAACTTGGTAGACATGTTTCTTGGTACCGTGAGACGGTTGGTATTGCAGGTAGGCGTAATCGGACCACTGCCACGCTTTAGCCATTATTCAAAAACAAATAAATTGCCATAACAAGACTCTTATTTGGTATACAGGATCACAATAGTGAGGGGCATCTGTAGTTAAGTGGGCGTGATCCCGCCCCTAATAGGTTTAATGTGCATATCTCCTAAACCGCTAATGCTATAATAACAAAATTCACTGGAAGCAAATGTTTTTAGTGTGAAAATAGTTGAAATCGGGTGGCAACTCCGCCCACTCCCCATATAACGGTACTGTTAAAGACTACTAAAAGCGCGATAAATCAAGCACTAAACACGCCAGAGACATTAAATTTTATCTCTGAGATGGTATGAGATGACTTTATAGCAACCGCGTTCAACCGCCCACTTTTAGGTGAAAACCCATATCTTGAGATCTGCTTAACCGATTTCAACCAAATTCGGTGCATAACGTTCTTTTCATATTTCTATGTCATAGTGCGAAAATGGGTGAAATCGGACTACAACCATGCCTATTTCCCATATAACACCATTTTCAATTCCATCTGATTCTGTCACTTTCCACTATGCATATCAAGCAAAAATGATTGTATCGGGGTAAAACTTTGCGTGAATAATGGGTTTGAAGTATACCACCTTGTGACCAAAAATTGTCTAAATCGAGTCAAAAGTGTTCAAGCCCCTAGGTAATGAATATGTGGACCCCAGTGCCTATAGCTCACTTTTTACCGAAAATATCGGTCAACATAGAACAAGGCGGCAAGATCCACAAAGAAATCTAAAACGAGTATACCATTTGACTTTGCGAGAGTATAAATTGTTCGGTTACATCCGAACTTAGCCCTTCCTTACATGTTATAATTAAAATTATACCACAAGAAATTTAACATACATACATATTCACATCTGACACATTATAAATAAAACGTTGTCACGGTTATACCTTTATTTACCCTTAAGTTTTTTCTGTGATAGCCGACGCCACTATGTGGGTATGCTGACACATTTTCTGTAACCTCCATTAGTTGACTCACATAATATGAATGAGCGGCTTTCAATTTACACGGCAACTGTGACGTTAAAATACATACTAAATACGTAACTTGATGTTTTGTATTAAAAACGTGCACCTACCTACATTGTTTGCGTAATTTGAATTTAAAATTCGATAATTTTTTTATATATTCACATAAAAATCGGTATTTCATTTTAATGTTTACAAGGAAATCTCCAAAGTTTTTCACTCTGCGTTCTTATATACTACAATAGTTTATTAATATCCAATTCCTAAATATCGATTCCACTAAGATCAGTGAGTTCACTTTATTTTATAATATGTACCAATAATACCAACAAGTAACCGGACAAGCATATATTAAACGTAAAATATACTATAATACCTTATGTACAAAAAGAGATTTTGGGCTGGAAATTATTGACAGAAACTGGACCTGGGTATTTTTTTGGCTATGTAGACCCACCAACAATGTAATCTTTAATATTAATTTTGATTTTTTACTGCACGGCTAATAACTTTGTGATTATGGTTCTCTAAAATTATACTGATTAACATCCATATGTATTTGATATTTACAGGGTTCTTGTCTTAATTGTAACCAGTCTGTAAAATATTTTTAGTTTTGTTTGCTTCTATATTTTTAGGTTTTCAAAATCAGTTTTCTATTTAAAATTACAAGCATATGCAATTTTAGAAAATAAGAATTTTTAGTCTCGATCTTAAAGTTTCAAGATCGTTTGGCTTTTTAGAACTATAACTTCTAGTCTGCTTTCTAGATATATTCGAAGTTTACCACTAATTAATTAATATTAAAGTCTCTAAAGTTAATTTTAGATTTTTGTTACCTTAAACCCAATTTTCGATTCGTAATTAGGTAGCGGGCTTCCAATTGCATACTGATTTATTTACTTTATTCTCTTTAAATTTTTGTTTTGTTTTTACAATATTATATACATACGCATCCTCTTCTGAAATTACAAAGTGCTTTGAAGATGAGAAATTTGAAAACATTAACATATAATAGCGATAAATTTATACTTATATGTATGTATTATAGATATATTTTTTTCATAGAAGTCTTGTGAATTTATACATATGTAAAATCAAACGTAGTGTCATGTACAATATATAATAAATATATACATATATATTAAAATTTCCATTAAATTTTTTACACGCATTGTATATTATTAAAGGTTACCACATACATAATTATGAGTGAAGTATTTATATCTATATATACTCATACATATACATATATTGCATTACTGAATGAACCATATACACATAATATTTATTACATATATCGAGTGACAAGTGATTGCGCCGCAAAAGTTACCAGAATTCTATTCCATAAAACATTTATTTATTTGCGGCCGCGCAAAACTGGTGTTGGACTCCTGGCTCGCAGCGGCTCATCTTATGCAAACAAATGCATCTGGTATGAAGTTATGCGAGACTTGGGTACCTCAATGCAAAGCGGATAGGATTGACAAAACATTGAATTCAATATATATATACTTGTATATATATATATACATATAATTCAAAGAAGGTTAGTCATTATAGAATTACTGTAAGAATTTTTGGTGAAGGTAGCTTAGTATATTGTGGTAAACTCAAAAAGCTATAGGTGGTTAACATTTAATTTATTTTTGTAATTTAATTGGAATGAATCGTCTTCCTAATTTTTTTAAGTTGTAGAAATTAATTTCACTATCCTTTTCACCAATCAATTTATAAGCCCTCCTTTCAAAGACAATCCGCTTGCGCTGGGCGACACATGAGTAGTTGATTGCGCTCGCTCTATTTTTCCAAGCACCACTCCCCCGCATACCTAACATTTATTTCTGTAATAATATTAGTTTACAACAATTTTAAGATAATATTTAATAACTGTTTTCGTGTGTAATGAATAGAGGAATGAGTACATAACTGATTTGTTCCTCCATACTCGTAGAAGGTTAAACACCGTTCAGTGAAAGAAATACTAAAAATCCATATTTCACTCGCGGTAAAGAAGTCATAATTTTTTAATGAAAAATTTATGAGAGATTACCGAGTTAATATGCATTATGTGCTATAAGTATATGTATCTGTTATCTTGTTATTTCCTTCGCTGAATAATTAACATTAAATTTTGTATTCGACTTTTCTAGCTGTTTATAAAATATGGCCCGCTGACATTTTCAATTTATATTTTTAGTATTTGTGGTATTATGGTTATATATATATTTTTATTAAACTCTTTTATATTGCATTTATTCTGTAATTAATATATGTATGTTCATACCTCTTTTTTTTTTTAATTGTTTTTCCCGACTATGTGGGGGCGAGCGTTCAATCGAAAATGTGTCACATCAATTTTGCTGATTGAAAAGTCCCTTGCAAAGGTGCGTGCGCATGCAATAAAATCCTGCTATTCTCTTGTATATTTTTCAAAATATGTTGTGTTTTATAAAACTTTTACTGTTTGTTGTATGCCACCATCTGAGCAGGCGATGTGCTGGCGCACATCATAGTCAGGTCCTGGGTAAGCCCAACGGACAGGCTGTTGGACTTTTCGGTCCTTGTCACTACTTAAGTACTGCGATATATTTTTTGTTCGCCACATGAAATGTTGAACATTTTTTAACATAATTTAAGTTTGTGGAGCTCGTAAGTTTTTTTTTTTACAGTTTTGCTGTGCGCACCGATCCACTGATTAAAAAAACAGAGAATAAAAAATATGGAATGCATACAATCGTTTATATTTCCTAGCTATAGTTATATCGTGTATATGCATACAATGGCTAAAACTTAACTTTGTGAAAAATAAATAAATGCTATAATTGAAATATGCTAAACTATATACATATTTTTGTAACTAATAAATGCTAATGTAAAAGTTAAGTATTCAGATATTTGGAATATAAAACTATTTTGCAGTTTTATCTTGGAGTTAAACCATATATATATACAATCATAGCTAAGAGTGCACTCGAAATATTTAAAAACATATTTTTGCAGAAAATGTACGAAAGTAATATAATAAAATATAACCAATGGGAAAAGTTTCTAAAAACAAAAATGATATACAAATTTGAAACAAAAAAATTTAAATACGCTCGTTCACTTTTGTTTTAGAGATTTTTCTGTGTTAAATTCAATTAAATAAACCAAAGCTACTATTGTATACTATTTATTCGAGTTATTTGTAAAATAAATCGAAAGCATAGACCAATCATAGTTTTTAGTTATAAGAAAGTTATTGTTTGCAGGCTTTTTTTTGACTTTTTCGCATTAAGTTGTAGCTAAATATTAATTGTTATATATGTATATGTATATATAATATATATATGTATATGAATATTTCTATGTTTTCATAATAATATGTTAAGTTTTTATATTTCCCATTAAATATACTAAAAATATGTTAATGTACATACAACTTGTATTGTTGTATTTTCATTCTAATAAGTTGTTTCACAATTGTTTAATGTAACTTTCAATGGAAATGAAATGCAATATAAATGATAATGAAGAATAAAACAACAAAATTTTAGACTGTGTAAGCTTTATTCTCTTGATATACGTACATACATATGTATATCTCACATAAACACGATCATCTATATACTTACATATACATATGTATATAGTTTCTCTTATTCGGCAGCAGACTATGGTAAGTAAATATGCATAATGTAATTTGATTCTATTGCCCATGTCCTGAGTAAAAGTGTTTCACTTCTGTTAGATCCTCATATCCTTAAAGATTGTCCGCATTCTTCCTATCATTTTCGTTACCTATTATCACTCCGATTAGAAGCCCATTTGACGTTTTTCCATTTTGTAGCCATGGAGCGGTTCAGTATCGAGCAACGCATTCTTATTGTGAAAACTCATTACAAAAACGGGGAGTGCTACGCAGAGATTGCCCGTAAACTTCGCGCGATCTTTGGACGTGACAATACCCCGACCGCAACCAATGTATAATTATGTGTGCATGTAAACAAATATGAAAGTACCCATTATAAGTGTTAATTTGTCTATATGCAACGTATATATGTATGTAAATGTGTACACTCATTGTTTCATGCGAAATCTCCGTTACCACGGACAACCAATGGCCGAAGCTCACGTTTTATGTTTTCTTTTCAAAGAGTCACTGTGTCGAAGGACTGACGCGACGACAAAGCGTCACAACATTGTGTTGTTGGTAGAAAATCCGAGCTATGCCGAAAAATAATAACGAACGGCCGCCGATTGTCGCCGCTTCCCTTGCCGCTCTAACAGATTTGCCCACAAATCATCGTAAATATGTATGTTTATATAGAGCATGCATACATATTGACGCAGATTTTTGTGAGCCGCGGAAAAATATTTTAAAATTGTAAAATATTTTAAATCGACAAAAGCTTTGCCGCCAGTTTTGTAAATTTTTTCTGTTTTGTGATTTTGCGGGGTTGCAACTTTTCCCTTCTAGAGGAAACATCAGAAATTTGTTCAATTTATGATTTTTAGATTTTGCCATCGCTGCGAAAAGACGTTTGTAGGCAAACACATGCTCGGGGAGATGAGAGGGTGTCTGGTTTTATGAATGTTGTTGTGTGATTTACTATATATTTTGGCTTCGGCTATTTGGATGACATATTGACTTGTGACGATTGTTGTTTTTGTAGAACAATATTTGTGGTTTTAGCGTATATGTGTGTAAAATCAGAGACATAGATAAAATCAGAGATAAGGAGATGCCCAACTCGTCTCTCACTGGAATTGAGAGCGCAATTGATAAACGTCAAAACCTTCTCAACTCAAGCAACTGTCAAAGTTCAGTAGGTCTGACGTTTAGCAATTGGAAAAAGAGGGACGGCCAGATTAAAATCCTACAGAAAAATATGTAAACAGAGAGATTTGTGCTGCTGTTGAAGATCACTAACAAAAATTAGAAAACAATGAAAATGAAAGAAAACGCGAAATTGAAATGTATGTGATGATATCTTTTGTGATGTCATGCTAAGTAGTATTGATTTTCAATTGAAAATTTTTAAAAACATTTATTAATTGAGAGCTAATACATTTATTCTTTTGATTACGTATTGAAAGTTCAAAAATCAATTGTTTAATAAATCACAAAATCACAAAAAAAAGAGTATAAAAAGTTTCTGCATATGTTTAACGGATACATGTATAATAATATTTAATCTTAATAAATGATGGGTATTTTAATTTAAATTCCCAAAAATTATTATTTTGTACCATCTGGCTACAATGGAAAATGTTATAAAAAACGCTAATTTTGAGGCGCTCTCACACTGGAAAGAGTTGGGCATCCCATTATCCCTGATATAAATCAATGTGCGCACTATAGTGTATTGGCAAGTGATAAAATATATAAGATTAACCCTTATGTTAGTAACCGGCACCCGGGTACCCACCGCGGTGTATTTGTGTGAATAGCTTAAAAAAAATTCAATATTTCATTTTAAGCTCTCAAATCGTCGTTTTTTAACTTAAAAGAAAGCTATTTATGAGTTCATTTAAGGGATTTTTTTATATTTTTTTTTGGAAACCCACAGTGGAAAGTATAGGAAAAAATTTTTATATAATTTCTATTAATGCATGCAACTAAATTTTATTAAAAAAATAAAGAAATATTACACTTTCTTTATAATTAATGACATTGAACACATTGTACACGATTAACTGAGTGCTCGTCACACACAGGTTGGTAACAATTGGCACAGGCCTTACGTGTCTTTCGCCGTCTTCTTATTGGCAAAGCATTGCAGACATGACAAGATCCTGTTACTTTTTTCCTTCCGGTTTTGTCTTTTGGAGTCTCTGGACCAGGATTTATCACGACTGTTTCTGTCAGTATATAACCTAATACACTTTCAATGGCAATCTTTGTTGAGAAGTGGCGCATTACTTGTGGATTCGCCGTGCGATGTTCAATCAACGGCAATGCTAGTTCTATATAAATTGACGATGTTCTGTCGTTTTTTTGACAATCATTTTATTATTTTCATAATAAATTATATATGCCGCAAGTGAAGAAATATCTAGCATTTTGAAGAACATTGCATTTGGCCATCTCGAAGATCGTCGTTGACTGGTGTATCTCCGCACCATTTGGTCCATTGTGTCAACCCAGCTTTATATTTATTATACAAATTTATTATTTCTGGTTTTCGTTGAGCGTTATCACCAACTGATATATCTGAATGCATTGTATATATCAGAATGACAGCTTTATTTTTTTTAGGAACGTAGGAAGATATGGTAACCTTTTCGTGAAATCCAAAAACTGTCGAATACTGCTCCCGTGTTTTATTCGCTCCCAAAGCACTAGGGATGTAAAGTTTATTCTTTTTTAGCGTGCCAACAATGGTAATATTCAACGACAACAAATGTTTAGCAACTGGTACAGTACTAAAGAAGTTATACATGCAGATGTTTCTACCACTACCTCGGTACGGAGCCGCCAATTCTTTCACCCTGATTTTTTTCTCAAGTATTATCTGTTTTACCAGTGTACATAATCCCTTGAAAAGGATATGCGTTTTCTGCATCATAAATCCACCAGATCTTTATACCATACTTAGCTGGTTTCGATGGAATATATTGAGTAAATCCAGTATGGCCACGGTATGGATAAAGCTGTTCATCAATCGTCAAGTTAGCTGTTGGTTTGTACATTTGAGCTAAATTTGAATTCAACATTGTCCACACATCACTAATTATAGCTGCCTTGCCTTCTTTTTTACGTTCACTTCGAGTATTATCATCGTCGAATCGCAAAAAACAAAGAATATTATGGAATCTCGTCAATCCCATCGTCGTGCGATACAGCGGATAATAATTGAAGTGCACATATCAAATGTATGATCTGTATTCGAATTATTTGCTCCAGCACAAATCAAGATACCGAAGAACGAATAAATTTCGGGTATCGTAACGGGCTTCCATTGATGCTGTGAGTTTGGATGGTTAGCATTGTACTCTTGGAAAATTGTTTCAGCTTTTTTATTAGTGTGACGGACGATTATATCAACCATTTCGTAGGTAAACATTTTTTGAAAGTCTCGCTAATTGACAACGTTTCCATACTTCGATTAGGCCCACGACGCTGGCGTACAACATTATGAGCTGCGGTCTGATGCTGAGTTGGTGGAGTTTTGTTCCACACTGTTTTATCTTTGGCAATAAAACTCCCAGATGGTTCTTGAGCTTTTCCTAAAATAATAATAAAAAAATTAATTAATTATTTAAAAAAAATAATTATTATTTCAATCATTGCTAAGAACAAACATTTTACTACCTTCAGGCTCAACGGTTTCTACTTCATTGTCATCATCCTCACTCTCCTTCTCTCAACTTCTTCTTCTTCTTCTACTGCTGAATTCTCTTCATCGATTTCTTCAGAATCTTCTGTTTCGTCACGCACTGAATTACCTTAATGATTTTGATGTCTAGCTCTATTTGCTGCAATCCAGTCTTCGTCATCGCTATCAGAAACCCTACTCGAATCACTGTCGGTTGCACTTAACCTAATAAATTAAATATTATGATATTTCAGATGTCATTGACGATTCTACGTTGTTATTATTATTATTCTTTTCTTTAAATTGTCACTGACTATATATTATATAATATTATTTTATTTATTAGTTATTAATAAATAAACAAAATTTTTAATTCTCAGATCGTGGGTACCCGGTTGCTAAAAGACGTCGGTAAAGTGGGCTCCTAACATAAGGGTTAATATGATAAAAGATGTATGTATGTGAATGTTTTAATAAATTTAATCACTATTAATAACAATTATAATACAAAATATTTATTAGGAATGCATATTATGTAAAAACTAAATAATATCATTAAATTCCCAATTGACTATATCTTATATTTTGAAAATTACATAATTTAATTATATTCAATATATATAATTGCATATAAACGTATAAATATATAAGCCAAAAGGTTAACATTCGGCTGTAATATCAATGCAAACTTCTGAGCGTAATTTTCATTGAATGCTCAGCTTTGTTCCCTCGCCACTGTCAAAGTTTCTCCTTCCGAGCTAGCTGAGGTGAAATCCACTATTAAAATCTTGTTATGTTTTGATAATTCACACGCTGGCCCGCAATTGAACCTTTTCTATAATATACGTTCTCTGTTTATACAATGATACCGTATCTGTTCACACGACCTATTTTATGAAATTGCAACAGAAAATAAGATTACGCCAACCGCCATCTTGTGACGTAATTGTTTTGAGTTGAGAAGAAGAAGCGTAGCACAAGTGCGAGAAAATATTTTGCTAATTTTGGAATAAATGTTTTTATCTGTGGACAAAATAATTGCTAATTAAGTGAATAATTAAAAGGGATTGTGATTGCGATGCACAGTGTCGCAAGCTCCTCAGTAGAGTGGACAAAAATAGTTAGCTTGCTCCAATTTTGGTATAACTCATTATAGGCACCTCATTTATCATAGAAAGAAGAAATTAAAAATATGGAGCAAATTGGTCAACTGGCACACCCTGTACGCAAGTAGACGAAAAAAGTAAAAGTACTCCAATTTCAATGAAATTTAGTTCGAAACATTATGTTATCTTAAAAAGTGACCTTCACTACAAAAATCTACGTAAAAAACTAGATTTCAACGATTGAACTGCAAATATTTTCGGATTTTACATAACA
This sequence comes from Bactrocera oleae, assembly GCF_042242935.1. Lineage (NCBI taxonomy): Eukaryota > Metazoa > Arthropoda > Insecta > Diptera > Tephritidae > Bactrocera > Bactrocera oleae. The sequence continues at coordinate 33,088,196 of NC_091537.1, forward strand.
CACTTATTCATTGTAAATTTTGCCTTGTATTTTGGGGCAATAACTTTTGCTGCTTTTTGAAACGTTACAATCGCTTACTTTGCATTCTTTTCGTTTCTGTTTATTTCTTTCTGACGGTATTTTCGAACCATCAAACACAGAAGAACAAAGCAAAAAGCACGCTGTAGGAAAAGCTTTCAGAAAAGTCATCAATTTACTAAATATATGAAGAAATAAGTCAGTTCGACTATTTTCAATTCTGTTAAAATTCGTTATTTTTATGACACTAGTAATATTGGTTTCGAAATCTCCACTTTGAGAGCTTGTAATATAACGAAAAGCTTTTTGTTTCCAAAAATATTTCAAAATACAACATCAACTTCTTTCTGCAGTAGTTTATTTTGTTTTACAGAAGTACATATGTACATATAATTATAACAGTTCTGATGCATTGTATAAATCTACAAGTTACCAATCCTTTTGATGATTTTATATATTTACTTTGGTTCTTTGTTTAAATTATGTGAAGTTGATTATTTCGATTAATATTGTTATTGTTATATTGGTAATGATTTACATATTTAACATTGGTCAGCTGCAAACTTTTACACACGCAGCCATTTTTGAAAATTGTAAAAAATTAGAAATGTGAATAACTGGTGGATTGACGGATATATTTACATAGATGCAACAGATTTATGCAGCGAAGTACAAGCTATTGGCAGAAAAAATTGTACAGTATGTTACACCACTAGATGTTTTAAATTATACTTGTTCAAACGAATTAACAGATATCGTTCTAAATTTTTCTTTCGGTGACTATTGGAGAGCTTCTCTTAATTCAAACTTATCAAAACCTACCTGCGATCTACAATAAGTCAAGAAAGAGTGGCAGGCTTGACAATATTATCAATCGAAAATTAAGTGGAATAAACTCTTAACAATAAAGCAATTGTGTCTGATTTTTCCAAATTAAAGGTACAAAAATATTTTAAAATAATTATGTTAAACCTTTGGAATATGAGTGCTTTTTCAATAAAATTAATTATAAATTGTTGTTTCGGCAAAATAGACTTAGAAGGGGCGGAGAGTTCGGCATTTGCCTAAGGGAGTAAATTGTCTCGGGCTAGCCCTGGCTGTATCGGCAAATCCCCTGTTGGTTACTCCTTAAACTTGATCGTCAAGCAATAAAGTATAGTAAATTTGGAACTTATTTAGGATAGCTTAATTAGCAATTATGTTGTCAATAGATAAAAGTATTCGGGTATAACCGAACATTTCATACTCATGCAACATGCCATGCAAGGAACAGATTCTTTCTGAATTTCATTAAGATTTCTTACATATTGACCGATAGATGCGGTATAAAGTGAATATGAGGTTCGAAAATCTTTATTTCAGGTATACGGGGCTAAGGGAAGTGTTGACCTGATTTGACCTATTTTTGGCACAAGTTATAGTGCGATTTCAACAATTTTTGTACGTAAGATGTAATACCTCAATGTGCAAAGTTTTATTCAGATAACTTTATTAATGTTTGATTTGTATACTGTAAAGTGACAGAATTAGGCGGAATTTAAAAGTTTGTTATATGTGAATTAGACGTGGTTGTCGCCCCTTTTTACAGTGTCTCATAGGAGATATAGGACTTTACCTAAAGGACACCAGATCCTAAGAAGCCCTTCTCTACCATCCTAGTTGTGAATTTTAATGCTTGTGGCTCATTTATTCAGTGAGTTCTTACTGATTACTTTTGGTAGCTTTCAACATAACCGTTATATGGCGAGTGGGCGTGGTTATTAACCGATTTTAGACACTTTGACAGAGTTTGAAGAGGTGATAGAATTACATCTTTCAGCAAGTTACGTTTTTTTTAACAACTTACATGCTTTTCTATGCTTCTTCTTCGCAACTCGAAAGAATTACTTCACAAGATAGCGGTTGGTGTCATCTTGCATTCTAACATTCTTGAGAAGGGCGGCACGTTAATCAGTGAGCGGCTGAGAGGCCGCCCTGCCGTAGTTACCGCCCGTATCAAACGAAATTTGTCGAAAGTTGTGCCCGTAGTGGCAATGTAGAAATCAGTTGCTCTCTTTTGTTTTTTTTTGACTAATGTTGGCATTACTTAATATGTATACATGGTTTTGCAAAAATTTAGCTTTTAAGTTATTATCTTTTTTAATGTTAAAGATCAAAACCAAAATCCTACTATTAAAAGAAGTCTACCTGTTTATAAGTAACTAGAAGACCCCGGCCACGCCTTGCTGAGGCTGAGGTATAATTAAATTATATTGAGTAAGCAGTTTAATTTAGTAAAATGTTATTATTAAAACTAATTTCAGCATTTTTTTCTGTTTATATAGCTCGATTTCCGAGCCAGTTATGATTTAAATAATTATTTTGTTCGACTGGGAAAATACGGGCAATTAATTAATTTTGTCCGTGTACAATAGTGCTGAAATTGGCTGGAAGTTTAAGGCATTTCGTATTTGGTTGCAGTTAGTATATGAAATCTAACTTATATTCTGAAATCTAACTCATAGTATACATATTTTATTATTATTAAATACTTACATCAAAATTAAATTATCACTGGTATTATTAATATTACCGTCAAAGTCGGTACATTTAATTGTAGCGAGTAATTTTCAAAAATTAGTAAATAAGATTATAAAAGAATTTGATTAGAGTACCACATTTCCGAACAAACGATGCTCCTTCAATATAATCTATTGCTGTGAATGACGATGACATTCGTTACGCGCATTTTTTAAAATATACAAAATTAAACGTATTTTTTCAATCTTTCTGATACATTTTCTTAATATTTTTCTCCGGAAGAACCTTTTGCAGAGTATTAGAAAACTACAAAAAAAAACAGCCAATCGGCCTAGCCGTTCTCAAGTTATGGCGTAACAACGGGAAACGGGTTTCATTTTTGTATAAGTATATAGATAGTATTCGACTGTGATTTTGAGTTAGTTTATATTCAAGTTTATTTTATAATTGCTAAACAATATCGAGACTGGCAACCCTGTGTTGTAAGAGAGAAATCAGCTGACTCGTTTCTACGGGAAAAATTTAATTTTCGCGAATATCCACTTAGACGGACGCTAGAAGCGGTGGTGAGTGTTAAATAATACAATTTGCGTTCCAAAGTAAACAGTAAAAAAGTAACAAAGTAAACTCTAGTGGCGCCATCTATATGTCGACCAGTGCGTTGGAATCTGCTTTTCTTTACCGACTTCCAGTAAAAATTTCATGACATTTCATCTATTGAAAGTGAAGTTATTGCGTTTTAAGTGTCAGTATGTTTTTGTCATCGGTGCGAAAATGAGCTTCGAACAAAGAGCCAACATTAAATTTTGTTTTAAAATTGGTAAAACTTTTACCGAAACGTTTCAATTGATGAAACAAGTTTATGGCGATGATTGCCTATCCCGTAGCAGAGTGCAAGAGTGGTTTTAACGTTTTCAAAGTGGTCGTGAGGACATAAATGAGAAATGAGCCGAAACCCAAAAAATCGCGCCTGGAGAAGTCAAAAGTGAAGACAATGCTGATTTGTTTTTATGATTCCAAGGGTATTGTCCACAAAGAATTTGTTCCACCCGGCCAAAACGTTAATGCGGTATTCTACCTTGGAGTTTTGAAGCGTTTGGTGCGCCGTATTCGACGTGTTCGGCCCGAATATCGCGAAGATGGATTATTTGACCAAAAATCACATTTTAACAATCAACCACACCCCGTATTCTCCTGATATGGCACCGTGCGACTTCTACCTTTTCGGAAAAATGCATTTGCCGATGAAAGAAAAGCGTTATGCAGACGTGGAGGCCATTCAAAAGGCTTGCACCGGCATACTGGCGGCCATACCGGGCAACGAGCTAAAACACTCGTTCGACATGCTTTTGGACCGTGCAAAATGCTGTATTACAGCAGAAGAAGACTATTTTGAATAAAATTAATTGATTTTGCCGATAAAACTATTTGTTCTGTTGTTTTAAAAGTCCTGTTTACTTTGGAACACACCTTGTAGTATTCGACCGTGATTTTGAGTTAGGTTAAGAAAATTTCAAATATATTCAACTTAATTTTTTAATTACTAAAAAATATCGAGATTGGCAAACCTTGTTGTAGCTGACTCATTTCTACGGGAAAAATCCAATTTTCGCAGATATTCACATACACGGACGGTAGAAGCGTTGGTAAGGGTTCATTAACAATGCGCTCTCATAAGATATCGTATTTGTAGATTCTGTCTAAAGTTTTGAGTCGGTCACTAACTGAAGCATTAGACAACAGCACGACTTCCTGGCTGCTGGCTTGCAGTGTTCGCTGTCGCCAAATTAACACAATTTTTGATTTCTCCGACGACAATGGACAGTTGTAGTGGTGCCACTAATATGTCAATTAGGGAGGATTGCCCCCAGGCCTGGAGTTCTCGAAGGGGTCCGTATCTTCCAAATAATGAAGTGAATAGTTTAAAATTAGAATGCTTTTGGTAGGTAATTAATTTAAACATTTATTTAAACAATATGATTACCGATAAAGGAACGTTTTCTTGCTTTTGTAAATTGACACAAAAAAGGCTGCAAAGATACTGCCGTATTAATTTGCAAAACATTGGAAGATTGCCGTGGACAGGGCTACAATAATAGTAGTAATATGACCGGTAAATATGAAGGAGCGCTAAATCACATTCAATGTAAAAATAAGTATTCTTTCGCCCTATGGTGCACACATGCTGAATTTGGTTGGAGTCGACTCGGCTGAATGCCGTCCTCAAGCAATCACTTTTTTGGTGTCATTCAAAAATGTTTCAATATTTTCAGTAGCAGCACGCAACTTTGGGAAATTCTGAAATCCAAAATACCTAATTCACTTCACTGTCTCTTTAATACAAGGTGGTCTGCTAGAATCGTGGCCGTCAAGCCATTTGCAAATCGGCTTTCCGGATTGATAAACGCTTTAAAGGAAGTTAAAAAAACTCAACCTAACGGCTGAAACTTGTCGAGACGTTCATGGAATTTTGAAATATATGAGCAAATTTGAGTGCGTTTTGATGGCTTCCATATGGTTTCAAATCTTTCAGACAATCAATAAAAGCAACTAGGTTATTCAAGAGATCAATGCCATCATCGACGCTGAAGTTAGAAATATGGAATTGTGGCATTTTGGTCGTTATTATAGCAAGATAGATTGGTAAGTTTTTGATTAAATTATATATTTAAATAATGTTTAATTCTGAAATATATCTAAAAAATACTGTGCTAATTCACTTCTTATATTCAACGCTGTGTTGTTGCCTCTGTTATAACGGAGTTCTAGTTTCGTATTTATTTGAGCTGGGTTATTGTTTACAGTAGCAGTTATTTGTATAAATTTAAGATCACTGTCATATTCTCTCTCAAAATTGACCAATAAGCATGCACATCTTTTTTTAATTTTGGTAGTTTTTGTTTTGTTTCAATGTTTCTTTGTAAAAAACGCTATTCCGAGGTTAAAATTCCATATGTGCATTCAATGCATTATCTTGTCGTTGAAAGTTTTTCATTGAAAATTCAGTTTGCGCTTTCAAATCTTCAACAAGTATGCTTCATCACCAATTAAAAATTTGGTCAAATATTATTTGACAGTGCTTGTGGTGGTAGAACATTAAATTTACTCGCTTCAAGCAATCCAAATAACGTAGATCCAGAAAAATTACCGCCATCACTTTGCTTTCCTCTTCCTCCCACATCTATGTTATTGCAATACATTTTTTTTTCGGTGTCATCTACAGACACTCAAGTTGACAGTGTTTGCCATCAATGATGCCAAAACAATTGGGAAACTATAAGGTTAGCTTATCTCTTTTTTTAGTTTGTCTGCTAAAAAAAATATAAACATAATTATTTTTGATTATAATTATTTTGTTTTTTGTTCTTTTGATTAGGAGGGACAGCAAGAACAAAATGGAAAAATCTAAAGGACAGATACCGCAAAACTTTGCGAAAAATTCCACCTGTAACAGTTGGTTCCGAATCTTATATAATCAATAAAGGCTCAAATAATACGCAGACCCAAATAATACGCCTAACAACAGCAATATTGTAACGAAGCTTTTTGCTGCTCCCTGCTTCTTATGATTTGCTGAGGTATACTCGCCGTGTCCAGGCTTCGTTACAATAAATTTGTAAACTGTGGGGCTCTTTTTACAAATCGTACTTTATCCAATTTACAATCACAAAATGGTGTCTTCCGCGTTGTAGTAGCGTCACCCGATGATAGCGCTATAACAGAGTAGCGATTTACGTGGCCCGTTAGCGCGTCACTATCACGCGGAATTACGGAGGGCAGTGGCAGCGGCCGCGATGACAAGCGTGGAGCAGGTCAGAGGATCGACTTACTACCCCCTTCACGCGTGACTTCTAGCCTTCGCACGCTAAGGAGTGAAATGCCTGCCAGAGGATCGACTCACTGCAACATGTTGCTTTAGGATGGCGTGTGTTGCTAGTGCCGTTTCACATTGGGATGCAAAAGAGTCTGATGTTTTTCAAATTTTCTTTTGGTGTCGCTCTGGGCATTCACACGGTCAAAAAGAGTCCAGCAACTCGAGTCTAGTTTTTCTGCATTCCTTTTCACAAAATGTTCGTAAATATTTGTGCGGTTCGACTGCGCAACACCGCGCAACACTGCGTGCTGTGTATTTCATTTGTATGTTGAGATGATGGTCACACATTTTGCTTGCAATGAATTACCATGAATATGGTAGAACAATATGCATAATACAAGTACCTACCCGCTAAATAGTTTCAAAAAAATACTAAAGACGGGAATTCCCTAATCCACAAGAATGTATTGAATATCCGCTACTAATATTTTCAAGGCCAAATTTATAATAGGAATTTCCTAATCTTTAAGTATTAAAAACTCATAATTTCTTTACTCCGTATTAAAAATTCATAATTTCTTTACTCCATAATCTATATCTTAATTTTCTCCTTATTTACAATTTGTCATAATATTTCTATTATTCTATGCATACGTATTTGCATATTACATACAAAAATAGATAACAGAACTCAAATTTGCGATCGAATTCATTTGAAACCGAGCGCTCTTGCAACCATTCAAAGGATTTGAAAGTGAAAAGGAATGCTGAAAAGGGTAGCAGCGAGCTGTTACGAACAAGAACACAAAGCGTGCCACCCGAACACGAGTGGCACGGTCCCTTCGTCTTTCCTCGTCGTCCCCTCGCCCACAATAAACTGGTATGACACTCTTTTGAGTCCCTGTCTGAAACGGCACCTAGAAGTGGCGTGATTTTTCCGTTGCAGCCCAATACTTGTTGTGTTGCTTGCGTGGCGTGGTTTAACTGTTGTGTCGCAACATGTTGCTTTAGGATGGCGTGTGTTGCTAGAAGTGGCGTGATTTTCCCGTTGCAGCTCAATACTTGTTGTGTTGATTTTATTTAATAAGGTGCGTCTTCATGTGTTGTGTGGGCTAAATTCCATATGGACATTTAGTTCTCACACTCCTCCCCCCCCACTTCGGTGAGTTTTGCATCAGATGGCATGCAAAAATTTAATCTAATTAACAATATATTTTTTTTTTTTGCTACAAATTTTCCTTAAAATTTAAGCTACATTAACTGAATTCTTTGTTTTTTTTTCACGCTTAATTATAAAGTTTTCTTGGTAATTTACACCTTTTTTGTTTTCAAATCTTGCTTCAATTACATTAACTTATGAATTCGTTTTTTTTTCTTAATTTAAGTATAGATTCTAAAGAAACGTTTTCTTTTCACATATATCTAAAAAATTTTGTTTTCTTTGGTTTTCGTTAAAAAAAAATTTCAATTAGTTTAAGTTATAAATTTGTAATTCTCCTGTTTTTTTTTTCCTTTAAACTGTTCCGGCTGTGTGGTACGGTTTCAATTCGCTGATGTTCACCGTTTTCTCCTTTCCACCCTTTCGGGGCTAATTTTGCGGCGAAGCCCTAAGTGGCTTTAGAGAGGTGATGCTCTTTCGCGAGAACTAGTTCTCCGATCGCGGGGGTCCATTTTCTGCATTTCAGGTTATAATGGCGGACTTGATCCGTTGTCGTCCTCTCCATATTTTGCCGAACTATTTTAAAGGCTTCCTGCATCCTATTGGACTTTTCTTCAGCCGTCATGGGTGTCATACCTGTGCCGATATTAACTTCGTCGAAGAGTGCCTTTGGCAGTCGCGGCTCTTGTCTTTCTACGAGGAATGCCGGGCTATACCCCGTGGATGCGGAATGCTGCTATTCACTGCGAGCTCGATCTCTGGGAGAAAATCGTCCCATCGTTGGTGTCGGCCTTTACTGAGTTGTGCTATAATTCATTTAATTGTCCGATTGGCTCGTTCCGTGGGATTCTCTTGAGGGGTGTAAGGTGCGGTGAATTGCTGGCGTACTCCTAGTTCCTTAAGGTAGTGTTGCCATAGCGTACTAGTAAATTGCACGCCGTTGTCCGAAATAAGAATCTTCGGGACGCCAAATCTTGCGAGGATTCGTTCTCTAAATGTGCGACGAAGTCCTTCTGCTGTAGCGCGCCTCATGGGGACCTTATTCTACCCACTTGCTGAAGCGGTCGAAGAATACTAGTTACATAGTATTACCATGCGTGGATCGCGGTAAGGGTCCAATGAAGTCAGTGCAAACTGTGGCAAACGGTTCTTGTGCCACTTGCGAAAGCATCTTTCCTGCTGATTTCTGCTGACCTTCCTTATATTTCTCACATTGGCGTACGTAACGGCTAATGTCGCGGAACATCCCTGGCCAGTAATATCGGTTAGCCACCCGGGCTACTGTCTGGCGTATACCCATATGTCCGGCGCTAGGTATATCGTGGTTATCTCTTAGGCGGAGGGGTTTAGGCACACTTAGCTTCCAGGTTACAGCCTCTTCATCCTGTATTCTCCCATCGGGTATTCTAAAGCCTATCGTGCTATACGACCGGAAGGGCTTTCTATGGAATTCAGCTACTTCAGCGACATGTGATCCGTTATCACCTTGAATTTATATCCCTCTAGGTAGGGTTTCATTTTACGTACTCCCCAAACTATGGCGAGGCACTCCTTTTCGTTTGCCGAATAGTTGGTCCCCGCCTTATTCAATTTGCGACTAGCGTAAGCTATTACGCGTTCACCTCCTTCCAGTTTCTGTGTCCGCACTGCACCAAGGCCGATGTTACTAGCGTCCGTCTGCAAGGTAAATGTCTGGCTAATATCCGGACATGCGAGGATAGGAGCCTCTGTTAGCTTGCACTTGATACTTTCAAACGCTTCTTGTTGTTCAGCTCCCCATTTCCATTATCGTCGCGAAGTCGGGTACAAAGCGGCGATACCAGGAGGCTATCGCAAGATATTGACGTACTTCTTTTACGTTAGTTGGCGGCTTCAGCTCCTGGATTGCCGCTACTTTCTCGGGGTCGGTGTGGATGCCCTTGTCACTGATCACGTGATCTAAATACCGAAGTTCCTTCTTAAAAAACTCTCATTTCTCAGGATTGATTCGCAGATTGGCCTGCTGTAATCTCTATAGTACCTTTCGTAGATTCTGTACCCTCTGGAACGTCGCAGGTGCCGAATGTAAGCCGAATGGCATGACGCGCCATTGGAATGGGCCACGCCCAGGTACGGTGAAGGCTGTGTATGTGCGGCTGCCTTGCTCCAGGGGTATCTGGAAGTAGCCGTTCTTGAGGTCCAGACTACTAATATACCTGACTCGTCGTAACTTGTCCAATATGTGTTGTATCCTAGGTAAGGGGTATGCGTCGGGTACTGATCGGGCGTTGAGTTGCCGATAATCTCTTGTGAACATGCTGATGCGGGTTGGACGGGTGGATGATTTGGCCGCGTTGTATTTCTTACCTCGTGGTCACCTATGACGTGTCTCGTCATCTCGCGGCGCGACGTCTCTACTGTTCTCCGATGTCCTTCATGAATGCCTTCGTGCAAGCGTGATAAGTTCGGCTAGTGTCTCGAAGTCTCGACGCCGAATGTAGAGCAGATAATCGGTGTGGCTATTTCGGAAGATCCTTTTCAATCGCTGCTCCTGGTTATATCCAGCGTGTCTCATTAGATTCTGCATAGCGAGAACGTAGTCTTTGTATTTTTCCCGCACGTGTTGTCTTTGTTGCCGTATGTCATCTTCGAGGCGTTCGAAGTAACGGGCTGGTAAGAAGAATCGCAAAAAATCTCTTTTGAAGGTAGTCCAACTCCTCCAATGTTCGTTGTTGTTGCGATACCATTGGAGGGCGGTACCGCACAGTAACTCGGGCATGGTTCTTGGAAGAAGGTCTGTGTCTATCACGTATACTTCGGAGAGCTCTTCCAATCGTTCGATGAACGCTAATGGGACTCTCCCGCCGTCGTACTTTACAGACCACTTCCTCACCTGGTCGATGATAGGTGCGAATGTAACCATCTGGTTCTGTTGAATTGACATGCCGTTTTTCGGCATGATTATTGGTGGCGGCAGTCGTAGTGATGATTCCGCGAAAATGTCCGCGGTTCCTCTGCCTTAATCTGGTGAAAGTGGTGCCTTCTGATCGCCTTCGTCTCGTGAAGCGAACTCCTTTGTTTTGTATGCCGTTTCCATTTTAAAAAACTTTTCGTGTATTTCGGGATCTTCGTGCGCCTTGGCTGCTAGTACAGATATGCGCTTCCGAATTTCCCGCGAAGGAGATAAGTTGCTCCTTAGATACGTTGTCCAACCACATAAGATCTGTCATTTTCTGTTTTATCTCCACCTGATAATAATATAGTAGTAATACGATTTGCCGAGTCCCTGCCCGGGCGCCAATTGTAACGAAGCTTTTTGCTGCCCCCTGCTTCTTATGATTTGCTGAGGTATACTCGCCGTATCCAGGCTTCGTTACAATAAATTTGTAAACTGTGGGGCTCTTTTTAAAAATCGTACTTTATTCAATTTACAATCACAAAATGGTGTCCTCCGCGTTGTAGTAGCGTCACCCGATGATAGTGCTATGACAGAGTAGCGGTTTACATGGCTCGTTACCACGTCACTATCACGCGGAATTACGGAGGGCAGTGGGCCCACTTCACGTGTGACTTCCAGCCTTCGCACGCTAAGGAGTGAAATGCTTACCAGAGGATCGACTCACTGCGAGACATTCACTTCTTACCGCAGTAACGTCGTCCGCCTTTCCGCGCTTCCGTTGAATAGCTCTTATACGATAGCGTATACTACTCTGCCGCGCTCTGGGTGTGCTAAGCGGCTTAGGATGACTTATGTTTTGTCCTGTTGTGATGATGGCTTCGACGGCGATTCTACCGCTGCGTGAGTTGACGCTCGTGTGTGCTACGACGACGACGCCTAGATGTTTCTGCCGGCACTCGTGTAGGCTTAGGTGACGATGTGCTGCTACTTACGTTGTCGCTCGTGGGTGCTACGACGACGACGCCTAGATGTTTCTGCCGGCGCCCAATTTTCGACTTCTGCGTAGGAATCGAAGTTCTACTCATCCAATGCTTGTCCCGTCGAGGAAAAAAAATGGTTCTAGGAAAGTGCCGAGTCTGGTGAATACGGCGGGTGGGATAGCAGCTCCCAGCCAAGCACTTTGATTGTATCTGAACCGATTTTTTTTTGTGTGCTGGTGCATTGTCGTGTAAAAAAATTACTTTGCCGTGTCTCCGGCCCATTCTGGTCGTTTTTCGATCAATGCATGGCTCAAATTGATTATTTGTTGACTGTTTTTTGTGCAACATTTAACAGGGCTGCTATTTACTTTTGACTTAAAGTATCATTTTCAAAAATCATAATTTTCCAGTACAAAACTTGGCATTTTCAACACATTGAAACAAAATATGATTTTGTTTGTTGAATGGCTGTAATGTTATTGAATATGTTTGACAGATGTCATGCCAACCAAACAGAATTTTTTTAATTTATTTAGTAACTTTGAATGTATACGAATGCAGCGTTTGAACACATTTGCTACAATTACTTTCCAGTACAAAATTTTGGCATTTTCAAGACATTGTAAAATATGATGTTGTTTGTTGAATGGCTGTAATGTTATTGAATATGTTTGTCAACCAAACAGAAAAAAATAGGGCTCGTTCACAACAAATGTTCCCTACCAACACATTTGTATTTTAACGCTCACTTCATACCGGTAAACCTGGTATTGACATTTTTAAAGAGTTTTTAAATTTATTTAGTAACTATAAATTTATACGAATGCAGCGTTTGTACACATTTATTACAATCATAAATATTATTATATTCATATTAATGCACCAATTGACAATGTATATTCTTAAAAAAATTTCACAACAAAAACCTTCAGGCTGACTGAATACTGTACATATACTGGGTCGTTCACTAAGTAATTTCTTTTTTTACAATTTAAACACGATATTTTTTTATTGCGTAACGTAAACGGTCTCGTTAGACAAATTTAATCTTTAAGCAATCTCTCGAGTTGTTATTCGACGATTTGCATCGGCCAATTTTATCCACATCGGCTTCAAGAGGCCTTCCAGGACGTAGTGCATCCTTAAGATCGAAATTGCCGGGACGAAATTTTCCAAACCAATTTTGGCATTGGCGTTCGGTCAACACATCTTCTCCGTACATATCACAAAATTTTTCCCCTTGTTTGAACTTCAGTTTTACCCTTTTGATAGTAACAGTAAAATATGCCGAAAATGCTGTTCCATCTTCGAAAGGGCACCAAACAAAAACTACTCCAAAAAATTTAAGAAAATTTTTTCTAAACAAGCTACTATATCAGCTGTTCAAATATATAACGGTAAAGCGGTGAAGTTAGAAGTTGGCTGCGAAAAAATTTATTAAAATCGGCAGTTGCCATGAAACGAAATTACTTAGTGAACAACCCAATATATCGGTCAATATTGGAGTTATCTTAAAGAAATGGTCTGTTCTTGTGCCGAAAATGGTTATAATCTGGTTAATACTTCGCCCAGCCCCATATAAATAATATATTTAATAAGAGTAAATACTTTCGGCTTTCCGGTTGACTCTAAACAGTTTATTAAGCTGAAAATGTGCGAGATTTTAATGAAATTAACTATTTTCTTAACCATTTATTTAAGTGTTTTATTAACCACTAACTAACTTCGTATATCATACATTTCAATAAAATATTGATATGCATTATGCCAATCGGTGGCAAACATTATGGATATTGCCATGTACCTTCTCTCAGCACTAATATGATGAATATAGAAATTTGGGTTAGTTAGACACATTTAAATATAAATAAATATATCGGGCTAAGTGATTATATGCTCTATAGCTTAAGTTAGATACGAAATATGATTGTGATCCCAACAACTGAAAATATTTCCTCGGCTTTGATCTTAGAAACCTGTAAGCATATAAAATACTTGTTTACACCCGAACTTAGCCCTTTCGTTCTTGTTTTTATTTAATTTCAAAGTATTTCTGCAAATCAATTGTTTAAGCCTAAAAAAAATTCGCTTGAAGTGTTGTCAACTTCAACTTTTTTTTGGTTTTACGGTTTTTAACTCTGTGCCAGTGGGGTTGACTAGATTATAAAAAAATCGTAAATCATCGTAAAATAATTCTAAACTAATGTCCAATTTAATAATTATTCACCTTTTCGTGAGCAATTTTCTATTAAAAGTTTGTTTTTTACGTTGGCACCACTAAACAAACTTTGATTGAAAATAATTGAAAATCGTAATACCAAAAAAGAGTTGGATTGATCTGAAGTTGAATTAATTTAATTTCAATTCAACCGAGTGGAGTTGAAAACTGTAATTGTTGTATAAGTTTTGGAGTAACCTCACGTTTTATACACCCTCGCGGTTTCTACATTGTTTTAAGGTTTACCTACGGGCTTGAAAAGGTATGGTCCAATTTCAACTTTTTTAAAGTACATAAGAGATAGTAGTATACCTTCGGTGGACTTTTTCTGCAAACTTTTATTTTTAAATCAAACTGGTGCTTCATTTATATATTGTAAACTGAAAGAATCAGAGGGATGATATGCATCAAATAAGTTGAAAATTATCGCAATCTAATGCTTTGGACGCTTTTATTCAGCTAGTTATCGCGCTTTTAGTATTTTTCAACATAACGTTATATGGAGCGAGGTATCGTTATCGCCTCATTTTACCCATTTTCACACTGTATATGGAGGTGGACGTGTCCCCCCTCTAATAGGTTTAATGTGCATATCTCCTAAGTTGCTTAAACAACAATAACAAAATTCACTGAGCGCAAATGTTTTTAGCACCTCTATCGGCAGTGCGAAATCGAGTGACAACCCCGCCAACTCCCAAATAACGGTACTATTACTTAAAGGGCGATAAATCACGCCAGAGACATTAGGAACCGCGTTCAAAATTAGACATTCTTCTCATACTTCTATGTTGTAGTGTGAAAATGGGCGAAATCGGATTACAATCGCGCCTATTTCCCATATAACACCATTTTAAATTCCATCTGACTTTTTCACTTTCCACAATGCACACCAAGCAACAATGATTATATCGGGGTCAAACTTTGTGTAAATAATGCGTTTGAAGTATGCCACCTTGTGACGGATATTTGTCTAAATCGAACCAAAATTGTTCAAGCCGCTGGGTATCGAATGGTGGACCCCAGTGCCTATAGTTGACTTCTTACCGAAAATATCGGTCAATGTGTTGGATACATAAATGAAATTCGTATAATAAATAAATAAATGAAACTTTCGATAATAGTATGTTTTTGTGTCAAAAATGGGTTGAATCGGATCAATACTTCCTATATCCCTCATATACCTAATATAAAGATATTTGAACTTCCGGGTGACTTTATACCGCATATATCGGCCAATATATGAGTTATCTCAATGAAAATCAGAGAGCGTATTTTACTTATAACAAGGTATCTTTGAGCCTAAAATGGATCAAATATGCCATGTAACTAATATCAGGATTTCCGAACATTCGTCTGACTTTACTCCATATGATTGGTGATGGTATGTTAGGTACCTTAGTGGAACAGTGGGAGCATTTTATTAGTATGCGGCATGTTAGTAGTAAGTGGTATTGGCGAAAATTGATAAAATCGGGTTAATACTACCCTCAACTTCCATATACTACTTATAATACTGTTCGTTATTCTAACCAGTTTTATGCCGAATATGTGGGTCAGTGAGTATTAATATTTTTTTTTTTATAAAACTGCTTCAAAATATGTTCTCGAGTATAGGTGAGCAATGTCAAAATTAATATATTTCTCTATTCCTGATTGTTCATGCGACTTCTAATCCCGCGATATTTTTACAACTAAGCTCACAACCACCGCACAACATCATACAACACAACATAATACAATGCAACATCATACACCACCTACAACACACCATATCACCCACCAACACAACCATATACTTGTACAACTAACCAACCACACTATACACCGACACTTCAAGCAACATCTTTTTCACCACCCAAAGAAACAAAAAGGATTGTACCGACCAGAATGGTCTGCTTTTGTTTCTCGACACCCTTTCGAAAAGAAAAAAAAACCGTAGCAGCGCAGTTGTCCGGAAGTGCCCCAAACTCAAGTTTTTAACGTTGAACAATTTAAAGTGTTATAGTGTGAAACTAAATGAATTATATTATATATAAGTGAAATTTTATTTCGGAAAGAATAAGAGAAAGAATAAAAGCAAAAATAAAAGTAAAGTGAGTAACTAAATGGTCCTTCGAGCCTCCTTGAAAGGCACCTATCAAGAAAAAAAAAAAGAAATAATAAAGTGAAATATTTTTAAAACATAAGTACTAACATACATACTATACTAAGTGGTTAAGTTAAATTACAACAAACGGGCGCGAAACTAACTAAAATATAAACAAAAAAAAAAGAAAAACAGACCTAAAAATAAAAAGCGGGCGCGATACAATACCACAAACTTATAATTACTTAAAACAAAAAAAATCTACATAAGCCAGCGGAGAGTACCCTAACAAGCACGCAGAGAGGAGGACTGTAAAGCACAGGAAAAACGCCGTAGACAAGAACTAAAAACCCATAATAAAAAGAGAAGAGAAAGGAAGTATTGCTACCCATAAACATTGGCGGAAAAAAAGTCAGTCCATTCCGATTAAATTTGCAAATAGAGACATTTTATGCGCATATGTACATATGTATGTTAGTTTACAGTTTTATCGGTATTTCGGTGGAAATAAATAAAAGAACGATATAACTGAAAAAGAAAAAAAATTATATATATATATATTATACGGTACCTATCTCAGCTTATTTCGTGCCTCCAAACACACCGTTATATTCTTTCAATAAAAAAAAATTTTTTTCAAAGTCAATTATTCCTACTTGCGATATTTTCAGCGGTACCCCTTGGGCTAATAAAGCAACAAGCAGGATCGCTTATAACACATAAGCAAAAGCTAGCAAAAACTGATATATATTACAGAAATACATACATACATATGTGCAAATACCTATAATTTAAATACAAAATTTTTGGGCTTTATGCATACAAAATCATATGGTACATACATAAATTAACTACTTCTAAAAGTTCAAATAAAAAATAAAAAAAAATTACTGTTGTTCAAATACCTGCCTGCTTAATTCGTGTCTCCAAACACACCACAAGAAAAAATACAAAAAAAAGTTTATAAGTCAAGTTCATCGACTGGCACACTTTCCAGCGATACCCCTTGGGCCAATAAAGCAACAAGCAGGATCGCTTAGAACATATAAGCAAAGGCAGAAAGGAAAAAAAAACAACAATAACATTATCGGCATTTATGTATGTACACATATTTTCTTAAACATTGGTATACTTCCCGCGCTACATATATACCGCAACCCAACCCTTTTGCTCTTCTCATTTCTCTTATATATTCTCTTAAAAAATATACATAAATAGTAATATATTTACAAATATATATATATATATATAAATATAGGCACTCAGCAAAACTTTACAAAAACGAGTTACATGTATGCATGTACATATATGTATATGTACACATGCCAATATAACTAAGAAGTATACGGTCAAAACGGATTAGCATATATAGCACGGAAAATTAACATACATAGGTATGCACATATATATACATTTGTTGTTAAGAACAATTTTATTTTCGCGTTCCTTTTAAACAAATGTATATAGATACATACTTATAATAAAAACGAATATACATACATACAAAATATACAATTTATTCGCGAGTAAAACGAATACCCAGAGCAATTTCGGCAATTTTTAAGATAATAATAATACGGACATAAATTTTAATAAAATCTAAATTGACTTGTCCGATAAAAAAAAAAAAATTATAACAGACTAATTTTACAATCATTTTCAACAAAACAAAAAAAATTTTTTAACTGCAGCTTTGGACAACAAACATTATAGCAAATATTTAATACAAAACTATTTTAATAGCTAGCTAATAGCTTTCAATTTAATTCAAAGAGTTAAATGCAATCTAATAAATCAAAAGAGGTTAAACCACGAACACCTCTATCATTAGAAATTCCAAAAATGGCTGATGATGATAAAGCACAAGGCACACCCGCGGAAGCTACACGCTCAAAGCAGGGTGCAAAACAAAAAAGAACCAAAGACAATTCACTGTTAAGGTTCATAACTGAAAGTGACAGTTTTATTAGATACTGCACACGGTTTTCGGCTTCGCCTATTAATGACAATACAGAATCAGTCCTAAATTTAAAAATTTGAAATTTAAAAAGTACGAAACTACGAAGGCAATGATATTAGACCAAATAAATTTATTAAGGCCATGTAGATCCACTACTCCTCCTCCAAAAGTAGTTACAAATCCAAAAGAAAACCTAGATACAGGTATATTTTTAAAAGTACCAGCTTGTGATACTGAAGTTTTTCATGGAGGTTATGATCAATGGCCGTGTATATCAACTATGCTAAACTTTAACGAGCACAAAAGCTGTACCATCTCAGGTACAAAACAAAAGGGGAAGCAGGCAGTATTGTCAAGCGTTTCGCTTTGAATGACGAAAAAAAAGTCGAAAGAGTATTGGTAGATAACCAAATAACTATTTTAATGAATTTACCAAAAATTCAACAAGAAACCAGCCAAGAATTTTAAAATCTATACTCGACAGTGACTAATTGCTTATCTGTGTTAGAAACACAAAATGTATCCACAGAATCGTAGGACCCTATCCTAGTAAATATTTGCGCAGCGACACTACCTGATGCTGTTTTGCTACGAGGGGAGCAATCACTAGTGGCAAGAAAGAAATCGCCAAAATGGCATCAAATGAAAGAATTTTTAACAACTCAGTACGAAATAGCTGAGCGAGTAGATAAAAAGGTAGTTAAGCCAAAAGGTCATCAAAATGACTCAAATAAAAACTTTTTTAAACCCCAAGTCAGTAATAATACACAATATAATAGACACGTTAATAGAAGCCAAACATTCGTATCAAATCAAACAAACCATTGGCAATCATTATGTGAAATCTTTTAAGGAATATAAGAAATAAAAAATGTCCGTTTCAGATAGAAACATAAACTTTGCATCAACTGTCTGTCCAATTCTCACGGGACAAAAGATTGTGAAAGCAAATTCAGTTGTGTGTACTGTCAACGACGACATTACTCATTGCTTCAAATAACCAATTTTACAAATATGAAGCAAAATCATATACATAAAACCACGGACCTAGTCGCGACAACCAAATCAGGTAATCCCGAAATCCCGAATCCCGAAAATAAAGAGGAACACCCATGTTGCTCGAAAGCGGCAAAAATTCAAGCGCTTCATTCAGAGAATGAAAGCAAAATTCTTTTACCCACAGCGGTCACTTCTATAGAACATAAAGATTTATTCAAATTAAGAGCATAATAGATCAAGGCTCTCAAAGATCCTTTATATCATCAAAAGCTCAGAATCGGCTAAAAATGCCAGTAAAAAATTCTAGTTTTCAAATTTCGGGAATGGGCGGAAAAATTATACAAAATTTAAATAAAGTTTGCCCAATCACCATAGTCTCTCCAAACGCGGATATACGAATAGATGCACAAGCCATTGTTTTACCGCAGCTCACTAATTTGCTTCCAAGCTATGAAGTAAATAAAAAACAGTGGGAAAAATGCTCATATCTCAAATTAGCAAATCCCAACTGCCATACCCCATCACAAATCGACATATTATTGGGCAGCGACTTAATACCTCAAATAATTCTTGAAGGTATAGAGAAAATCTCTAATAAATTGTTAGCCCAAAACACAATCTTTGGATGGATATTAAGTGGCCAAGTCACAGAAAAAATTAACTCCTTTACAATTCAAGTTGAAAATATTTCAAACGAATATTTAAATAATCAACTCAAAAAATTCTGGGAAGTAGAAGAATTACCCCAAATCACAAAACCTTCAAACCACATGGTCGTTATGTTGTGCGACTCCCATTCAAGCCCACCTTTCCAGAAACGATAGCTCTAGGCCACTCGAGAATATCAGCAGTCCAGCAATTCCTAAGCTTGGTAAAAAGCTTGATAAAGAAAGGCGAGCTTAAATCAGCATATGATGACGTGATGGATGAATATCTTGACCTCAATCATATGGAAGAAGCTGTAACATATGAAAAAATATCTAAAGGTAGATATTTATCTTTTTATCTTCCGCATCACGGGGTAATAAGACCAGATAAAATTACAACAAAAGTACGAGTGGTTTTTAATGCTTCAAAGTGTACGAGCTTAGACAAATCACTCAATGATGTACTATACACAGGGCCAACATTACAACCTGATCTCATGCTGCTAATACTAAATTGGCGCTGTAGAGAAAATTTATAGGCAAATTTTAGTACATAACGATGACCAAGATTTCCAGCGGATAGTCTTCCGAAAATCAAGTATTAGTTCAATCAGCGACTTCAAACTTAAAACAGTTACCTTTGGCATCAATTGTGCACCCTATTTAGCCATTAGGGCATTACATGAAGTGGCAAAAACCTGTCAAACAAATTTGCCTTTAGCAACTTCTGTGCTACAAAAACAAACGTACGTTGATGCTCTTTCAGGTAGCCACAGTCTCTCATTAGCTTGCGAATCACTATCTCAAGTGATCAAAGCACTAAATTCAGCCGGGTTCGTCCTAAAGAAAATTACATCAAATCATCCTGAGATAATAAAAAACATAAAAGGGGAAGACTTATTAGATATGACAGTGGAATGCGATAACAGAGCAATTCTCATATACAATTGAGTCAATATCCGCCATAACCAAACGTCAAATACTTTCCTCGGTGGCAAAACTTTTCGACCCCGCAGGATGACTTTCGCCAATAATGATTCAAGCAAAAATCCTCATTCAAGAACTGTGGCAAGACGGTACTGAATGGGATGAGCAAGTAAAACCCATACGTTTAACAAAGTGGGTTCAATTTGCAAACAATTTACATACCATCTCGGAAATTCGAATTCCTCGATGGGTACATTTCGCACTTGACTATAATGTAGAATTAGATCCAAAGTCTCCCGCTCGCAATATAATAGCTCCTGCAATTCGGAGAATTGAAAACTTTCATATCACTCCTGATGAAGATGATATATTACATCGATTTTCATCATTCCCAAAAGCACTAAGAGTAGTCGCTTACATGTTTAAATTTATCCAAAGACTCTAACAAAAGGTTAAAGGAATAACAAATGATCCTTCCGTACAACTAACGCATTCCAACCTGCAACATGCCAAGGTCAGCCTTATTACATATACACAAACTCGCTATTTCATTCGGGAGAAATCAAAGTTAGTGGAAAGACGACCCCTCGATAAGGGAAGCTCACTTATCGTTTTAAATCCTTTTTTGGACACTAAAGGATTAATCCGGGCACATGGAAGACTAGTGAATTCCAGCCTTAGTTATAACGAACGACATCCCATTATAATTCCCGAGAAATCCCGTTTTACTTATTTATTTTTAATATATCTTCACCAACTTACATTACATGGTGAGCATCGCTTGATGCAACAAATGGTCCGACTAGAATTTTATATACCGCGCCTAAAGAATATATATATATACGCGCACAAATTAAAAGAACAATCTTTATGTGTAAACAATGCACATTGTACAAGCACAACTTACGCACGCAGATCATGGCAGCTTTGCCACCTGAACGCTGCAATTTTGCTCTTCCCTTTACCATTGCTTAGGTCGATTTTGCTTGACCTTTCCAGATAAAGGCCTCTATGTTACGGTCTTCCTCATTCAGAAAAGGGTATGTGGCTGTCTTCGTATGTTTCACGACAAAGGCAGTACACCTCGAGCTATGTTCGGATCTGTCTACTGCGGCTTTTCTCGTAGCATTTGCACGCTTTGTCGGACGGCGCGGATTTCTATCAAAAATTATGATCGACAATGGGAAAAACTTTATCGGAGCTCAAAGAGCCACTGAGAAAGAGTTTGTAAAATTTACTAAAGAAGTCTCCCAGAAATTGTTAAAAAATATGCACCACAAGGAATCGATTGGCAGTTTTCCCCACATGGGCGGACTCTGGGAATCAGCTGTAAAAAGCTTTAAGTCCCATTTAAAGAAAACGGCAGGTAATCATAAATTCAATTATGAGGAATTTATCACACTACTCGTTCGTATAGAAGCTGTACTAAATTCAAGACCCATCTCACCACTCTCGCAAGATCCCTCCGATTTCACAGCTCTTACACCTGGACATTTCCTCAGAGGAGCTCCATTTCTCGCCATACCTGAGGCAGAAGGAGATTCACTCAATTTATTAGACCGATGGGAAAAATTAAGATACTTCATCATGAATTCAGACATAGATGGAAAGAAGATTACCTTAAAGATCTCCATAAGAGACATCGGTAGAACACGATCCAGAAGGAACCAAATACGGGTGAATGCGTCATCATACATGATGATCGGGGACGAGATGGTCACATAAGAATAGTAGACGTACGAACACAAACTGGTATACTAACCCGACCTTAAGTAAAATTCTGTTTTTTTCCGAACACCGAAGACCAGATTACACAAACCCCGCCAAGACAAGCGCATAAATAAAATCAAAACCAACAATTAATTCGTTTAACTCGAAATACTACCGTTTTATAATCCGTACATGCAAATCTAACACTACCAAACGCGATTAAAAATTAACCACAACATATATAGTTACATATACATATGTATATATATTATATATACATATATCTATTTTTCAAACCAAGCAACAAATATCATAATTCAAAATTATGAGCCAAACCATATTATAATATATTCCTATTCCAATAGAAATGGACGTAGAAGATATCCACAGCGCTCCCAAGACTATGAGGTCCGTAATTGCTGCGCCTAGAGCATCTGGTCCACCCATCGCAACACCAAGGATGCAAAGCGCCACGGCTCCGTATAGGCAATCATCTGCAGCAGCAGTCAGAGATCCAAACGAGGAGCAGTTTGATGAGCATCTGCCTCCATGATGCAGTCTATGCCGTCGACCTCACGTCCTGAAGAGGTGCACCATCTTCAAGAGCATGAAGCCCGCTCAACGCCAACAGATCGCCAGAGCCCACGGACACTGTATGACTTGCTTGGCAGATAGTCACTCCACCTTTGACTGTATAACCGACGGATCGTGTCAATATTGCCAACGACCGCATCATACTTTGTTCCATCGATTCCCTCGACGAGCAAATCTGTCCACAACGCAGACCAGTCGCCGGCACAGACAACGAGGGAATCCCGTCCAGCGCTAAAGAGTACATCGCTCGAAGCCATCCAGAGGGGCCCGCTCACGGCCACCTCCACCACCCTATGGTCATCGCAACCAGCGGCAAAGGGCAACAGGATTAAACACCGTAGTGAGCACTCTGCAACAGTTGCAAAGACTTCTAGGCAATTAATTCGCCTAGGGAGGCCGGGATGTTCATGCGACTTCTAATCCTGCGATATTTTTACAACTAAGCTCACAACCACCGCACAACATCATACAACACAACATAATACAACACAACATAATACAATGCAACATCATACACCACCTACAACACACCATATCACCCACCAACACAACCACATACTTGTACAACTAACCAACCACACTATACACCGACACTTCAAGCAACATCTTTTTCACCACCCAAAAAACAAAAAGGATTGTACAGACCAGAATGTTCTCCTTTTGTTTCTCGACACCCGTTCGAAAAAAAAAACCGTAGCAGCGCAGTCCGGAAGTGCCCCAAACTCAAGTTTTTAACGTTGAACAATTTAAAGTGTTATAGTGTGAAACTAAATGAATTATATTATATATAAGTGAAATTTTATTTCGGAAAGAATAAAAGAAAAAATAAAAGCAAAAATAAAAACAAAGTGAGTAACTACTGATATACATATGTATGATTTCCGTCTTTCCAGCGGACTTTAAACCGTTCTGGTTGATAATGTTATATTTTAATGAAATTGAATGGATAAGTTTTCTTAAAATTCCTTTCCTTTGATTCCTTTCCTTAATAATTTCCTTTCCTTTGATTCTTGCAAATTGCAAGAGTATTAAATTGTCGATTCCACCCTCGTACCCATTATCGGACATATATTCACCCCAGCTCCAACATACTTTATGGGGTTATATACAATTAGAAGGCCGAAAAGTAGTACATTTTTCAGAAGTTTTTCTGGGAAAACTTTTAAATTTTTTGATTCAAAAATTTATAAACGTATTATGGTATCTTTTAACAGTATGTTAAGACTTATTAATAGTAAAACAAGAGAAAACGTTATCTTCGGCTGCGCCGAAGCTATAATACCGTTCACAGGCGCATTTCTTTTAGAAACTACTATATGTGTGACTACATTTGAAAACGTGACTTGCCAACGGTTTGCATCCAACGGAAAGCATTTTGCCAGTTCTTTCTAGCCAGGTTCTTTGCTATAAACAATCTTCTATTCGAATTAAGGTTGGTTATTGAGGTAAATAGATCTTTCAGACATTTACATAAATTTTAATTTTTTAAGCTGATTGATTATTCACATTAATTAATGGAAAACAAAAAAAATTATAATATTTATAGAAATTAGAAAATATATAACATATAATAATATTATATTTATTATTCTATAATACTTTTTTATATGATATATAAATTACAATAATTACATCTATGACTTACACTTTATATTATAATACAAACTTAAATTTAATAATATTGAATCTAACATATATATAATATATCTATTTTCTAAAGCTTAAAAATATTCCGTCATGATCACTATCCATACCCATGTTTGTCCATACCCAATCTATTGATGTTTCCTGTTTTGTTGTGGCGACCTTAGCCAATGAAGATTGAAATCCTAACTGTTGCAATCGAGCCTCCAAATCATCAGTTGCTGTTAGGCGACATATGTTAAAGTCACCAAGGACTACTGACGGTCCATTACACTGTTCAGTCATCTGACGGATATTATTCTCCACTTGGTTTCTAAATTCCGGAAGTCTATAGCGGGGGTTCCTGTACACAAGTGATATGGAAACTGTTGAATTGTTTACGATTAACAGTTGGTAAAAGTTTGTTGAACCGGTGTCGTTTCTTGAAAATGATCCTTCTGATAGACCTGGGCATCTATCTTGCTTGTAGTATATTATAAGGCCGTTGGCAAGGCGTCGTCGGGATGATCTTGTTTCTCCATCAAGGCGTGCAGTAACATTGTAGCCTTCTATTGGGAATTCTTCTTGAGGTAAGGCCCATGTCTCGGCAAAGCACAGAATATCAGCAGAACAAATTAGCTTGTCTGATCTAATATCTTCAATATGCTTGTTTAGGCTCCTTACATTTTGATAATAAATATATAGGCGTTGTTCCGATTTTTCAGTCAAAAATCTGTAGCATGTCGTCAATGCTCCTTCTGTCTTCAACCTATTAAGTTGAGTTTTAAGTGGATCCTGCGGTCCGAATGGGTTCGGGGGAGAAAATGTCCCGATTATATACAATCCATTGGCACTTGTGGCTCTGCTACATCCTACATATAAAGCAGATCTGCTTACTCTACCCTCTAGATGAACAGCAACTTGTGTGTGTGTTCCACCTTGACTTTTATGTATCGTGATGGCTTCAGCTGGAATGACCGGAAACTGTCTGCGTTCTATGGTTATTTGCTCATTCCTCTTGTATTGGAATGATCGAACCACGCTCATGATTGGTGTCCAATCTGCATTGCGACTGCGAGGCTGCTTGGAACGTGCAAAGCTTCCAACTCTTGATTCTGTGAATTTTATCCATAGTCGCACCACTGAACTTTCAGATCTATGTGATTCGAAATCAACCTGCATTAGTTCCCCCGTAGCACCATTGACGAGACCATAACTTATGCTTATGTTGACTGTCACCATATATTTGACCGAAGTCTTGAGCTGCAATATATAAAGCATTCCTTGTGTTTCCGATGGCTTAAAAGACTTCACAGCTTCTAAAATGTTTGCCCTGCTGTGTTCTGTTAGGGAACTTGACTTAATTGTATCCTTCGCAGTCGAAATGAACGCCTCGGTCATTAGAGGTATTTTCCCTGCTTTTGATTAATTGGATGTCAGCGTGTGTCATATTTCCCTCTGACATGTTATTTAAAGCGATGGCAAATGCTTGATCTTCACGCTGGCGCATTATTTCAGTGAGCTCAAAGTACCGAAATTGATCCCAAAGCGGTGTTCCTGTAATTGTACTGTAATTATGATTCCTATTCGGCGCAAATATCCTTCGATCTCCTACTGGCGGCAGCTGCTTTAAGTCACCAAACACGATAATTGGTATGCCTCCAAAGTAAGCGGTGTTCCTGAAAATTTGCTTTAGCCTGCAATCTAAATATGCAAACATCTCCAACCATTGGAATTTCATCAATTATAATAAGCCTAATATCTATGAGATTGGCATGAATTGTGTTTAATGTGTCACTATTTAGTGGCCGAAGATCGCCGGAAGACTGGTTGACGGGGAGTGAAAAAAACCGAATGAAGGGTTAGGCCCCCAATTCCAAATGCTGCTTTGCCAGTGGGTGCGCAGAGTAACACCTTGGCTGTTTCGGGGTTGGTTCCTGGTACACTATTAGCTCGCAATGTCAACGACTGATATATAGTTGTTATAAGCCGACTCTTGCCCACTCCAGCACCGCCTCCGACATATTCGAAGAAGATTTCCCTTTTACTGACATTGTGCATTACATGAGCAAAGTATTCCCTCTGTTTGCTGTTAAGTGACTGCTGCACCATTGCCAGTAAATGGTCTTCTAATATTAGAGGTGGGAGCTTAATTAATCGAACCGCCTCTTCCTCTTCCTCTGTATTGTTGTGCTCTTGAAAAACATTAATGTCTCCTGTTTGCTCTGGAACGGCTAGAGCTCTAAATTCGGGATCTAAAAGTTGTTAGACAGCTCGATCATTCCGCTGTGACATGAAGGTTTTCCAAAATCCGTTCTAGTTCGTTCGATGAAAATTTGTCATATTTGAGCTTATTCAGCTCAATTTGCTCCTTGTGTGCATTGCAAATACTCTCGACGTCATTATTTAATAAGTCTGTTTCCTCATTTCTCCATGGGTGAAACATCATGGCGGTTTCTCTGAAGAAATCGGCTCTTGAACTTTCAACGCAAAAACGTTTCCAACGCAGAATAAGGGCTTGCTTCCTTTTCTTTAGAAATCCTGATCCATCCTTTATTGCCATTGGTATAGCAGCCGTCGTGTCATCCGCGTTCTCTACTTCGTTGTATTCTTCGTTATTATCAGAAACATTTCTGCTTGGTTTGCAAAATCTGAACCATGCTGCAAAATCTGCTAAGTGTAGGTCTTCCAATTGATCGGGCCTTTGAGAGTAGTGCTCCAGCACACTCGGCACATATATGTCCGTAGAGTCCTGCTGTAAAGCATTCAATTCAAGTCGGGGCTTTATCATTCTTACTCGGTTCTTTGGATGTGATGTATTTATAAATATTTCCCCATTACTGGCTTCTGATAGATGCAGTCCCAAAATATTATAAGCTGCTTCTTGAGCCGATATTTCCGATCCATTTAGCCATTTGGCGCTCATCCGCCAAAAAATTTTCGAAGCAGTTCAACCGAGTTATTTTTTCCTCTGGGAGATCCGTTAGAGTTAATAGTTCCTGTATTTTTTGGAATTGAGCTTTGAGTTGCTCAATACCTTCCTCAGTCTCCAAAGGGAAAAGTATTTCTGTCCGTGGTAACGGGGGATATGGCATGTTGAATCGGCGCACTTGTTTTCCATGTAGGTCTCTTAGGCAAGCTCGACCATGTCTGTGTTTTTGATACTGAATGAATTCCAGTAAGTCCAAATTATCCCCATCGGTTGTGATGTGTCGATCGATGAATGTTTCAACATCATTTGTGTTGGTTATTCCATCACTTTCCATCATTCATTGTGGTGCGTTACTTAGCCAGTACATGCCATGACAATGTGGTGATCCCCTATGCTGGAATTCAATTCTGTAGTAGTAAAGAACTACTAAATTCTCTCCAAATAGTCCGTTTTGTAATAATTTTAGCATTTGGCGGAATCGATTGTCGAAATACCAGGAACATGTAACTGGATCTGTCCTTATCAGTCTCGCCTTTTCAGAGCTTGATAGAGCAGTAGCTTCCTCTTCCGAAATGTCTACTTTATCCACCAGTTTCTTCAATATGACTAACAACTCAGGCCATTTTGTTTCTGCAGCAGACATTGTGATAAAAAATGTTGGCAAACCAAACTGGCGGTTCATGGCTAAAACTTTCTTCTTTTCAGCCTCCCAATGTGCAGGTGAGGATTGAAGTCCTTTGAGTACATGATAGCCTTCATCATGCTGGATAAGGTTGCTGACAAAATTTTCATCCCCACATTTGCAGCAGTTATATTCCTCGATCCAGACATTTTACGCAGGCAAATGGAAATTGCATTTTGAATGCGTTCTAACTCGTAGAACTTATAAATATACAGGAACCCGTCCACGCGCATACAACGCCGATCATAGCGTCGAATTTCAGAACGTGCAATTTTACTATAAGTGGTTGTAGATGTCCTCTTTTTTCCGCAGTAAATCGTTGGATACGACAATTCATGAGCATCGTCGTCGGTTGTAACGTCCCTTGGGCATCTACCTTGTCCTGGTGCCATTGCAACCCGTTCAATGGATCGATTTTCAACGGGTTCATTGTCCAGTAAAGTCTCCTGACCACCTGGATTTAAATTCTCTTCCATTTCAAGCACATTTTCCTGACGGGCATTAAGAAGGTCACTTACTTCTGCCTCATCTGCAAGATCCGCAATAAATGGCACAGTTTCTTCGTTTCCAGCATTTGCCAGCCAATCACTTGACATTTGGATATTATGCTTGACGTAGAGCTCTGTACCCAGCAGATAGTTTAGTGCCTCCAATATTTTTGCTGGTCGCACTGTCTCCGTCATAAAATTTTGTTCATATTCCAATCGACGTTTCAAGTGCACTTGAATAATGTGGCTGTTATCAAATCTTCGTGGAAGCATGGTGACTGTCTCTACAACTGAAATGGGGATATTTACAACTGCTCCACGAATAGCACATTGTCGTTCATATCCTAAGGAGATGATGCGCATAAATGGGATCCTCGGTGATATCAGTCTTTCTTCTAGACACGTTAAATCCTGAAGGCATTCCGGAATATCAGGAAACTCCAATCCTTCCGATAGGCAGATATTTGGTATCTTGCCCTTCCTAACAATACGATAGCATGTGTTGCAAAAGTTGTACTTTTGGTTCGAAGACGGAAATTTTGATGACAGATAAAACACTTTTCTAGCATCTTCTGAGCGCGCAAATTTTGTTGAAGTCTGACATTTTTCTAGTTTTTTCACTTGATGAGGGAACCAAGTGCCACCGCAACAGACGCATATTTCAGTGGGTCCTTTCTTTATCAACAATGCGTACATATCAAAGATATTGGCAGCTCGACGTTGACGTTGACGTTCTTGTTTTTCTAGCTGTGCATCAGGAGAAAGTTCACGACGTCTTCTTATATTCCTCCTGGTTTGCCTTTCGCTTTCTAACTGACGATTTGCGGGATTCGATCTATGCAATTGTACTCTTTCCAACGTTGATTCCTGCTCGTTTGCTAGTTGTTGCCTGGTTTGCTGGCGGGTCACTCTTCTTTGAGAAGAATTTAAAATTTGCTCACGACGTCTTCTTATTGGATCTTCTCGACGACTTCTCCTCAATGCTGCATCTCGTTGCCTCTCTTCTTCTCTTATTATTGCATTCTGGCGCCGTACAGAACGTTCCATTGTGTCGCGCTCCTGCTCCGCTGCTCTATATTCCGGATCCAAGCGCCTGTTTGAATGACCCATTGTGTTGCGCTCCTGCTCCGCTGCTCTATATTCCGGATTGGTTCTCCTATTTAAATGTTCCGCGGTGTTGCGTTCCTGCTCTTCAGTTCTATATTCCGGATCCAAGCGCCTGACCGAATGTCCTATTGTGTTGCGCTCCTGCTCCGCTGCTCTATATATTTCGGATCTAAGCGCCTGTTTGAATGACCCATTGTGTTGCGCTCCTGCTCCGCTGCTCTATATTCTGGATTCAAACGTCTGTTTAAATGACCTACTGTATTACGCTGCTGCTCTGTGAAGTAGGTTCTGTCGTCTAGTGGAACGTGCAGAACTGTCACGAGTTCTCTCCTCATTGCGGTACTCCAAATTTGAGCTGCGTAATTCGGCAATATAGTCGGCGTTCCTCTGTCTATTATTTTCCAAATTTTGACTATATTGTTGTCGGCTTCGATTCAGAGCATTGCGACGTCTTTGTTCCTGCGTTTGTCTAGATACTCTTGGCATTTTTATAAATTAATAAGATATTTATACAAATAAAAAATATACTAAAAATAAACAGTGAAAAAATTATAATAGAATTAAAATAATGCTTATTCTTAAAGAATAATAATATTTTTAAAATAATGCTTATTATTTGAAAAGAATTTTTTTCGTTGTTTTGAAAGTGTGCCTTGTTGAAAGTTTAAGCTGCTCGCGTAAACTGAAGTGATCCGATGTGATGGGCCCTATTTATTAAATGCTCGTTTGCCTTTCTTGGTATCATCAAGGAATTTTCAAAGAAATGTTAAGGCGTTAATTACAAAAGTTGCATTGTAGAGGTTCTTTTTTACCTAGGTTATATTTTCTACCTCCCCTACGAACTATGCTTACTTTCTACCTAGGTTTTGTTTTGTACCTACCCATCAGTTAATTAGGGTTTTAAAATTATTATTAATAAATATAATATATCTGGAATTATTAGGGATTTATTTATTTTATGGGTATTAAAAATATCATTTCGCCTTTCTCTTATGTATATATTCTTAACATAATTGTCTACTTACCTCCATACCAAAATTTATTTAGATCGATCAGTTTGTATGGCAACTATATGATACAGTAATCAGATCTGAAAAATTTCTTATGATATTTTATTGTTAGCGTGGCCAATAATCCATGCCAAATTTCATCAAGTAATTTTTGTGGAAATATTAAGACGTTAAATACAAAAGGGGCATTATCGAAGTTTTTTTACCTAGGTTATGCTTTTGAGCTACGCTTCGAACAATGTTTATTTCCTACCTATTATTCTACCTAGAATGTTTTGTACCTACCCATCAGTTAATTAGGGTTTTAAAACTAAATAATTATGTTTTCAAAGTTAGTGTTCTATTATTATTAATGTATAATAATATATCTTGAATAATTAGGGATTTGTTTATTTTATGGTTAATTAAATAATATTTTTGCTCCTTACTCATATGTATCCATTCTTAACACAATTTTCAACTTATTGCTCCAATTAGCTACATGTCATACCTTACTTTTGGCACAAGCAAAACAGTTTTTGGCAGATATAAGAAAAATTTTATTGAAAGCTCAAATTGGACAGTATAAATTATTAATTAATCTGATTTGTTTATAATATATTTTTTGTGAAGTGGTTAAATCTGATTACAATGTAAATATATTGGAGAAGATTGATTAGTTATGTTACTCACTATTTACCTTATAGGAAAAATTTAAGGGTTTAATTTTCTATTACAAACTATATTACATTTCGGAAAAAATGTGTTCTCTATTTAATGAAAAAAGTAAGTCATGCCAAACTTTGTGAAGATATTTTGTCATATAAAAAAATTGCCCATACAAGATCTTGATTTTGATCGGTCAGTTTCTATGACAGCTGTATGCTATATATCTTAAATAATAATCCATACTAAAAACTTCCATACAAACATTTATTTTCATCGGTCCGTTTCTATGATAGCTGTGGTCTGATATGAACAATTCGTTCGAAGATTGTAGCGATATCTTGGACAATCATCATCCATGCCGTGAAGATAACTTGTCGTAAACAATTTTTTTCATATAAGAACTTAATTTAGATTGTCAGTTTGTATGGCAGCTATATGCCATTGAGAGAAAATACATGCCGGATTTCGTGAAGATATCTTATCTAATGAACAATTTTTCCATGCAAGCACTTGATTCGTTTTCGTGCAGTTTGTCTGGCAGACATATGCTATAGTGATCCGATCTGTACAATTTTTTCGGATATTGCAATACTTCTAGCAATAACCTATGCCAAATTTCGTGAAGATATTTCGTCAAATGAAAAAGTTTTCCATGCAAATATTTAATTCCGATCGTTCAGTTTATATGGCAGCTATATGCTATAGTTATCCGATCTATACAATTTCTTTGGAGATTGCATAGCTTTATTTAACAAAAACCAATACCGAATTTCGTGAAGATATCTCGTCAGATAAAAGAGTTTTCCATGCAGGTATTTAATTCCGATCGTTCAGTTTATATGGCAGCTATATGCTATGGTCATCCGATCTATACAATTTCTTCGGCGAATAGATTATTGCCTGACATAATGATCCATGCTAAATTTTGTGAAGATACCTCGTCAAATGAAAGAATTTCCCATACAAGCACTTCATTCCGATTGTTCAGTTTGTATGGCAGCTATATGCTATAGTCATCCGATCTAAATAATTTCTTCGGAGATTACATTGTTGCCTTAAATAATAATCCGTGCCAAATTTTGTGAAGATACCTACCTCGTCAAATGCAAGAGTTTTCCATACAAACACTTGATTCCGATTGTTCAGTTTGTATGGCAGCTACCAAACGGATTTCGTTAAAGTTATGTTAAATCTAGTAATTTAACGAATAAAATACAATTTTGGGACAAAAAAAAAATCAATTTTCACCGAAATTTGGGCCTTAAATTATTTATGAAAACAAAAATATTTATCGGAGAAAAAAAATCTCCGATTAATTACCAAAAACAATATTTAAGAAGCTCGTGTTAAAGTTTGGAATGCTCTTTATAATAATAATAATAACCCAACGATTACCCTCCTCCCGCCAACCGATGCGAGGGGCGCAATTCGCATACGTGCGGAATTAGGCGAGTCAGAAAAGGCAAGAGAGTTTTTCAAGTGTTGAGATCTAAAACTGCTCAGCTTCAGAAACAAAAATTTCAACAGCTAACATTTATAGCTACGATAAAATAAATTGTTACATTTTCATTTATTAAGAGATAACCATAAAGTCTTTTTAATTTTGAAAAGTTAGTCAGATAAGTCAAATGTGTTGGAATGAGAATTAAAATCATGACATATACGGCGAAATGGCTCGTTTAGTTCAAAATTTGATCTACAGGATTTAAACAGTAAAGGTCTAAACTGCCTCGAAAAGCGAACCGGGATATTAAATTTAATTTCAGATAGGAGAAAAGAACTGCAAACTGTTCCATTCAAGATTTTCACTAAGAATATTATGTCAACAATTTCCCTACGACTAGAAAGTGTAGGTAGATTAATAAGTCTTAAACGAATAGTGTATGGAGGTAGACTTACCTTAGAATCCCATCGGAAATGCGCTAAGCCGAAACGTAAAAATTGTTTTTGAACAGACTCTAACTTTTCAGAATGGATTTGGTAGCTAGGGTTCCATACAACAGAGCCATATTCCATTATAGATCTAACCAAAGTTGTATAAAGTGTTTTAGTAGTATACGGATCTCTATTGTGTTCTATTATAGAGATAGGAAGCTACCCATTGAAGAAATATTGGTTGAAAGCCCAGCAGATGAAGCTTATGTATGAGAATGGAGATATTTACTTTATCGAAAGCTTTGCTAAACTCAGTGTATATAACATCCGTATGCTTATGTTCCCTAAAACCCAATGATACGTGGTTTATAAATTCAAGTAATTTTGTAAGACTCGATTTCCCTTTACGAAATCGAAAAGGTTATATGGTCAGTGATGATAGCTTCAAAAAGTTTAGGTATAACTGATAGTTTTGCGATACCTCTATAATTTTCAATGTTGGATCTAAATCCACTTTTATGCAAAGGAATTATATAAGACTGTTTCCATATTGAAGGAAATATACCGTGTTTAAGAGAGGAATTAAATATCCTTGTCAAAGGCAAGTAAATATATTTGGCACTATTTTATAGGAAGCGTGAGGGTATCATGTCCGGGCCGTAACTAAAAGATGGTTTTAACTTATTTAAATTAACTAGGACGTCTTCTTCAGAAATAATTGGAGCGTTAATTAAAGTATTGGAATACAGCACGTGCTGATAAGAAAAAGTTTTGGAAGAATTATTACAGTAGTTTGACTTGAAAAATTCTGCAAACATATTGGATATAATATCATTGTCACTTGAAATGATAAATTTGTATTTCATCGGACGGAATTTTGGAAATCCTGCGTTTGGAGTTGACGAAATCATAAATCATAAAACGATTTTGGATTACTTACAATATTCTTTTTTACTTTATTTAAGTAATTATTATACCATTTTTTCTTTAGGTTAAAATATTGTCGACGCAATACAGAATATTTAGAATAATCGACAAGTGAACTGGTGTTTTTTTTAATGTTTAAAAGCTCGAGTTTTTCTGTTTTTCAATTTATATAACTGTTTCGAAAACCACGGACTTATACTTTTACTCTTATTAACAATTACTATTGGAACATACTTTTCAAATAATTTCGTAATAATGTTATTAAAATGAGAGACACTTAATTCAATATCACCATTATAATTAGGCCATGTTATTGTAGAAATTTCTGTATTTAACTTTTTAAAATTAGCTTTTGCAAAGTTAAACCGAGTACAGAAGCACGAAGTTTACTGATTATTATCCCGTACATTGAATATGATTTCGACAGCTATTTCCAAATGACAAGGATATAGTCATCGAAAGCTTTCCACGAAGCACACGGTAAATTGAAATCTCCTAATACTATTATTAAATGTGTATTATTTGCCATCAAAGTAGCACTATTTATTAAAGAAGCATACTGCAATTATACAGATAAGTCCGAATGGGGTGGTTTTTAAGATCGGGTTAGATAAATAAAGCAACTATTAACATATACTCTAATACATTTAAATTCAAATGAGCCGGTTCCTGGAACAAGAATATCTTCAGATGGGATAAAGGAATGTACGGTAAATAGAACACCTTTACCGTTTCTGTTCAGTCGATCACATCTAAATATTTGAAATTCGCTGTTTAAAATCGCATTATCAAAAATGTGAGGTCTTAACATGTTTCTGTAAATCCAATTATATGGAAATTAAAATTGGAACTGTTTAAATACAAGTCGGTTAATTTTGTATAAAGACCTCTAACATTTTGATAATAAATACTTAGCGAATTTCTACCAATCAATTTTTTTATATCGGTGGTTGCTTTTGGTAATTTAACAATGTTTTCAGTATGACTTCTAAGTTTAGGCTTAAATTCGCGTACAAAAGCTCCAGGTGGGGAGAATGAACTATCTAAGATCTTTTTGAATGTTTCAAGAGATACGTCTATTTTAAACGATGATATACTTCTATCATAATTGACATGGGATAAAACAAATTTTTTTTAACTTACATGGAGTCGTCTATTCCAGGCCCATATAAGAGACCCTCCGCCGATTCGGCAGCTTCAAACAACTCGAGTTGATGTTGTCTGCGAGCAATTCTTCCATTTAGAATGTTCTCACGCGCTCTGCGATCAGAAATGTTCACGCGCTGCTCATCTTCTTTTTCGGCATATGAATCCGCATTAGGCTCAAGTGCAATTTCTATTGCGTTCATATAATACAATAGTTATGCCATTCCTTCAATAAATATACCAGCAGCTATGTATGCAACGATTTCCACAGTTTACGAACCGGCCAGAACAATTTTGGGAGAGATTTTTCAAATCAGTTGATTGTAGCTCTTCGTTGTTTTTGGTTAAAGCCACCTACACATCTTTCTAATAAATTCTCACTGCTGAGATCTGTAAAAATCGGACGTATAGCCTCAGCAGCTACTTTTGATAATGACTCATAATCATGTTCGAAAGTGGATAATTGATTGGCACCTGCACCATGAGGCTAGTCCATCCGGGCACTTGTCGTGCTGAGGTCAATTAAACAATAATGGTAATATGTGGCCCAGATTGCATTATAAATTTTTTTAATGGAATCACAATTTCTCCTTATTGCTAAGCCATAGTTAACTGTCAACTTATCGATCATCTTTCCAGTAAATCTGCCTTTTCCACCGACAGTTTTTATACTTTCGCAACTTGTTGCTACAGAGTATAAAAGTTTTGTTTACCTAACGGTTGTTTGTATCACCTAAAACTAATCGAGTTAGATATAGAGTTATATAGATATACCTAAATGATCAGGATGAAGAGACGAGTTGAAATCCGGGTGACTGTCTGTCCGTCCGTCCGTGCAAGCTGTAACTTGAGTAAAAATTGAGATATCTTTATGAAACTTGATACACATGTTTCTGGGTACCGTAAGACGGTTGGTATTGCAGATGGGCGTAGTCGAACCACTGCCACGCCCAGAAAACGCCATTAATTAAAAAACAAAGAAATTGCCATAACTAAGCTCCGCAATAAGATACAAGACTGTTATTTGGTACACAGGATCACATTAAGGAGGGCATCTGTAATAAAATTTTTTTTTAAAGTGGGCGTGGTCGTGCCCCTAATAGGTTTAATGTGCATATTTCCTAAACTGCTAAAGCTATAATAACAAAATTCACTGGAAGCAAATGTTTTTAGCACCTCTACCTACAGTGTGAAAATGGGTGAAATCGGCTTTATTATTTTCCTTTTTTATTTTCAATTGTCTTAACATTTTTTTTGGCACATTCCGGGAGTCGCGTGCCTATTCGTTTCTGTACGTGTCCAATACATTCATCTTTACAACTTCTTGATCACCATAAGATATAGCCATAAAATTCCAAGTTTTTCTAATGAACGTTGGAACATTTCGACGACTGAATCAACCTCCATTTTCCCAGAAGAACCAGGATGATTTACAGTGCAAGTATTTTATATTCTGCATGCTATTCATTTTATTTTTCAGTATCGAGTTCCTGCTTTCAAGTTTCACACAGTTTGCAGTAGCCACTTTTTACAACAATATCTATGATTTTACCATCATAGTATCCGATCAATGATGTCACACCGTACAAGAAAGTATACCCTCGCTGTTTCCATGTGCCATCGCCAGATACAGTTAATTCTGTCAAATGTTCATCACCTTGATGTTCGGAAGTCAAATCTTTTTCTTCAGTACAAGCTTGTTGAAAAAGTTTTTCGGTGGCTTTTTTTACACTAAAGTGAATATTATTTATTATCAAATCGTAAGTGGGCTGTGAAATAAAAGCTCGCATGTCGATTAATCCACAAAATTTCGCTACACCCTTTAACCCTAATCCGAGGACTCTCCTGATAAATAAAAATCGTCGATTTATTTCATAAGATGGGGCGAAAAAAGAACTAGAATTTATGTTACGATCTACAAACCTATTACACAGCAAAACTATTTTAAATCCAAGTCCTCGTTCAGAAGCAGTTTGAAACTTGACATTTCCGTCACAGATCTTACATCTCACATATACAGAAATTGCTGAAAATACTGCTATAAAATTTAAAATGCGATACTCAAAAAAAACATATATATATACTTAAATTTTTTCGCCGAGGCACTGAAACTACTTTCATCCGTTTTAGCTGTTTTGGGATTAAAAACATTTTTGCGCTTTTTGTTCTCGACGTACGTATGTTAAGAGAACATTTCTCATTTCTCTGGAATACTTCATTTTTACAAAACAAGTAAAGAAGTTCTAAGATCGGATGTAACCGAACATTTTATACTCTTGCAACCTGCAAGGATTAAAGCCCGGGAAATCACTCCAGGTGTTGGCCAAATTTTATATTAAAGGAAGTATTGGTTCGATTCAACCCATTTCTGACACAAAGACCTACTATTATCGAGAGTTTCATTTATTTATTTTATTATATGAAATTCAATTATATATCTAACATATTGACCGATATTTTCGGTAAAAAGTCAACTATAGGCACTGGGGTCCACATATATTCTCTACCTAGGGGCTTGAACAGTTTTGATTCGATTTAGGTAATTTTTGGTCACAAGGTGGCATACTTTAAAAGCATTATTTACGCGAAGTTTGACCTCGATACAATCATTGTTGCTTGATTTGCATTGTGAAAAGAGAAAGAGCCAGATGGAATTTAAAATTACGTTACATGGGAAATAGGCGCGGTTGTAATCCGATTTCGCCCATTTTCGCACTATAACCTAGAAATATGAGAAGAATATTGAAATCGGTTAAGCAGATCCCAAAATATGGGTTTTCACTTAAAAGTAGGCGATGCTACGCCCACTGTGTAATTTTGAACGCGGTTCCTATAAAGTCATCTCATACCATCCCAGATATACAATTTAATGTTTCTGGCGTGTTTACTGCTTGATTTATCGCGCTTCTAGTAGTTTTTAAGAGTACCGTTATATGGGGAGTGGGCGGGGTTGTCACCTAATTTCACCCATTTTTACACTGTCGATAGAAGTGCTAAAAACATTTTCTATATAATATTTACAATATTCTACATTTATTTTTATAGAGATTCTTACACATATATCTATAATATAATTCTCTCCTTTTTATACTATTTAATTTCTATCATATATTTATACAATAATGTCTTATATAATAATAAATTATACATATAATTAAATATTTCTTAATTAGATTAGTTACATATTTTTCTTAAAATTGTCTTAAAACCTAATGTCAAAATGCTATACTATTATTTAATATATATTTGAAAAAAAAAATAGAGAACTATTGCAATAAGTCTGAAAACTTTAGTTCGAATTAGAGACACAAATACTGTCATGATAGCTGTGTACTACCTTGGAAGGATCCATGTTTGAAAATGCCCAATCAATTTGTGTACCGGCAGGTGTAGTTGAATGTTCTACACCAAGCAGGGAACTAAAGTTTTTTTTTTTTGGAGCAGATTTCCTATTGTAGTCGCTGTAGACATTATGCAAATGTTGAAATCTCCAACAATGAGCACTTTTTGATTCGTAACTCAGAAGTAAAGACTTCTTGAAATTCTACAACTAAATGTCTGACAGAGGAAGCTGAATTTCTGTATAGAACCAGAATATTAATATTGAAACATTTAAACAAAACTTCTAAAACTTTACATATATTATAATGCCACGTTTATTTCTATTGGTTGTTTCCGTGCTATCTATCCTCAGCTCGTTAATTGGAGTAAATCCTGGTATATCAAAACTTTCGCAAGAATAATTCCAATTTCTACGAAACATAAAATATTATATATGAACATAGCATCAAAAAGTCGCTTTTTATGTCATTAATATGAGCATGAAGACTCTGAACATTATGGAATAAAATTTGATGTCCTGATGTTCGGGAAATTATAAAATTTAAACTTGTTGTCAGAGCTTTATTTGTGTTCAATTCCCTCAGTTCCCTAAATACGGGATCCGATTCAGAAAATTTGTTAGGAGGAATAAAATTTCCTATGATGAATAGACCTTCTGCAGGAGTAGCTCGACTACAAGCGACATATATTGAAGCTCTAGGCATTCTGGGTCGAGTATGAACTACAACTTTATTATATGTGGCACCCTGACTTTTATGAATAGTTATTCCCTCAGCCGGAACAACTGGAAACTGATTTCTTTCAATTGAAATTGGTTCATTTCTTTTATATTGAAAAGATTTTAGAACTTTTTCAATTGGT
This sequence comes from Bactrocera oleae, assembly GCF_042242935.1. Lineage (NCBI taxonomy): Eukaryota > Metazoa > Arthropoda > Insecta > Diptera > Tephritidae > Bactrocera > Bactrocera oleae. Next base: position 33,127,347 of record NC_091537.1, read on the forward strand.
GTCCAAGAACTTTCTAGAGGATGAGGCTTTTTTGATCGTGCTATCAAACCAACAGAAGGTTCCAAAAATTTAATCCACAGAATTGTTGGAAAAGAACAATGGAAATCAATTTGCATAAGTTGTCCAGCTGCCCCATTAACCAAGCCATCACACGTTTTATATTCACTGTAATCATATATTTGGCGGAGGTTTTTAGTGTCAATTCGGAGGGCAGTCCCTGCGTTTCAGAAGTTTTGAAAAATTTAACTCTTTCCAAAATATTCTCATTTTCACTTATACCAATTCCTTTAACTGAGTCTTTTGCAGTTGAAAGTACAGCTTCAGTTGGGATTCGACTGAGCTTAAGGGCATTGAAATTATTTGTCTTTTGATTGGACCAAAAGAAATGTATGGCATCATCGGGAACTTCCTCAAAGTTAACTATTCAAGTTTCAATGAGTGATATGTCCTCATTGGTCATAGTACCAGATGCGATATGGTTTAATGCAATTGCAAAGGCCAGATCCTTCCGTTGTCTCATTATTTCTGTTAATTCAAATTATTAAATAACACTATGATCGGTATACCACCGAAGGGGCTGTGTTTTTTGAAAATTTGTTTTAATCTCGCATCAGCAAAGCTAAACATACGAGCACCTACCATCGATATTTCATCAAATTTTTTCATATTTAAGTTCTCCTTACTCAAAAACATTTTAATTTCTTTGATTTTCTTCAATAAGAATACGATGTGTTATGGAAGTCTGCTCATTATCGTTTTCAATGAGATCTTGTTGTTCCTTCCGCCATGGATAGTAAAGTATTAATTACCATTTCGCGGAAATACTCAACTTTGGCCAAATCTGGGTTAAACATTCTATACAGAATAATACAAGGTTTGGTACGTTTCTTAAAAAAACCGCTACCGTCTTTAAGAGCCATCATAACCCCGGTTTCTGGTAAATTTTCTTCTCCTTCATGATCACTGTCTCTTCTACTAGATTTAAAATATTCATACATACTTGCTTCCTTCCGAAAGATGGAGCTCAATGCAGCAATATACTGCTTCTTGTGCAGATATTTCTGTGCCTGATATAAACTTGTGACCTATATGTTTAAGGTTCATTCATTTAAGAGCCTAGAAATTCCCCTGTTAGACTTGTTAATAAATATAATTAATTATATATGAACAGCAAGCATAGGCATCCAGTATATATTGGATATCCATATTTGCTCTATGGAGTTCCAAAATCAGAGGATTATAAGCATTTATAAAACGATCCTGTAATTTTGTTTTTAGAAAAATTTTGGGTTTTGATAAACTTGATCTAAGGGCTAACAAATAGTCATCAAAACTCTTACTTATTCTACTATCAGACAGGAAATGTTCAGAATTTCTTAAACGAGAAATGTCTTCTGTAGTCATATTGGAATTTAAAACGTTTTGAATTTTGAACAAGTTTTTCTGGTATCTTTTTGAAGTTTGACTTGTTTCTGTAAGAGGTAACAGTATTTGCGTTGAAGGCATTGGTGGATATGGTATACCGAAACGGCAAAACTGTTGTCCTCTTATTTCCCTAGTACAAGACCGACTGTGGTTATGCTTTTGATAACTCAAATAATTTTCTAAGTGGCTGACCGAACCATCTATGTCTATGGGAATGTCTGAGGATCTTGAAAGTTGATCCTGGGCACATTATTAAGCCAATACATGTCAAATTAGTTTTTAATGCACTTAACCGTTTTTTGTTGAGTTTAAAACGCACTTATTACTTCATGTCGCACTTCACCGTTTTTTATTGAATTAAAAATTCACCGTTTCAGTTGAGCTCCAAATTGAGTCTAATTTTATTTTATATATATTTTCTTAACTTAACCTACGCTGTTGATTCCCGCTGTCGCCAAAGATGCTGCTGCGGATGTCTCCGAGACTGTTTTATAAACAAATGCATGTGTTCTTTTTAGCGTGTCAGCTATTTTTGTGAATACAGAATTTAATCCCCCCTTTGTTAGATGAATCGTCCCGAATCAAAAAAGAATACTAGTTAATTCTTTCCATCATTTGATCAATGGTCATCGCTGGGTTTTGCATTGGAATTTGTTCGACATTAATTTTAACATGGGTTTTCTTACTTTTGCGATATTTGTGTATAAATTTTATTATTATTATTACACTTATAATTACTAATAAACTGTAATTCATTACATTGCCTTTTATGGCTTCATATCTGAGTTCTGTAATTTGTTGAATATTTTCAATATTTCTAAAATTGTTCTCTTCCATGCTTAGATTTTTCATGATAGTTACATTAATTAATTTTACTGGATTTGTTAAATTTGTATTGTGAGAGGGTTACGGTGTTTATAGCTGACCTTATCGATTTCAATATTGCAATCTTCAAATCATATTAGATAATTTCCATTATTGGTAAAGTTATTGGAACTACAGTTATGGTAAATAGTTTGATTCCTTGCATTAATTACATAAACATGGTTTGTATTGATTTCAATTACGTTTGATTGGTTATTAATCCTATAATTACAGAGCGTCTTATTCTTAAATAAATTTTCAACACACCCATCTTTATATACTACTTCTTCTTCTAACTCCTTCTTAATGGAGGTCTCCTTAAATGTAACATCATTTAGCAATAAGATTTTATTTTCATGTATATAAATTTCTGTTTGATTAACGATAGGTATAGGTTGAATATAGATTAATTGATATGTTTTTTTAGTAAAACATGAAATATTAACTAGTATTAAAATATTTCCATTTTCAGTGACAATTACAACTTTTACATAATGATTTTACTTAACTTTTCTAAGGTGATATTAAAATTTAAACAATCTTCATCCGTTATTATATCTCTACTTAGAAGATTATTTTGGCTTGTCATTAATATTTCTTTGATTCTAATAATATTAGTCTCAATGTACAACAGATTTTCTTGTAGTTTGTTGTTCCACTTTTCATTTAATAAATTATCCAAATCTGTATTAACTTTATTAATATTCTGAAATAATTCTTTATAATGTTGGTTTAGGTTTGCAGTAATGGTTTAAATTTCGTAATTAAATTTCTCATTAATATTCTTCTGGAGGTTGATTTGCTCTATTGCATAATGTGTGTTTACTCTGTTTATATGAGTTCGAATATGCTTTATTTTAGCGATCATAAATGGATTAGGTTCTTTTTCCTTAAGTACTAGTGCTTCTAAGTCGTCAACTTGTTGTTCATACAGTGTTGTGTTAATTAAATAAGTAATTCTTTCGTATCTTTCGACTAATTTTATTTTATCTAGCTTCAGAAGTGAATATCCATTTCCGTGATTAAGGTCTACAATTTTAATTTGCGCTGTAATATGTAGCAGTGATTGTCATGCAAATTACGATGAGGTGTAACATGTTGAACCTAAAAGATTTCAGGATTTGATGTTATCTTTATGTATTAATCTGCTCCTATTTTTGATTATTATTTTATTTTCTAAATCTTCGTGGACCACTTGTTTATTATACCTAGGTTTTAGCTTGCTTTGATACTGGTTGTTCTTCTCAAATATTACTTCAATTTCATTAAATGTGCGTATTTGTCTATTTTTATTTCTATTAGTTAATGTAATCATTTAAGTGTCTTTTAGCTTATTTATCAAATCATCATGCTTAACTTTATTATAAAGAACTTCAAAAGGTTTTTTACCTGTTACTGAGTGTATTATTTGATTATAGGATTGGACAGCCCTAATTACCACTTCTAAATCGTTCACTATTTCAAATTCATCCCTGATGCATCTTGATATTTCTATTATTGTAGAGTGTACCCTTTCTATTTGTCCATTAGTTAGAATGTTTAGGGTCGCAATATTTAATTTGTATTTTCATTCGGTCTGCAAAAGATTTGAATTGTGCTGAGCTAAATCCGGGTTCATTATCACAAGTTATTTCTTTTACTTCTGGGAAACATTGTATTGCTTCTAATACTTTATCCTGTAATTTAGTTTTATCTTCGATATGTTTAATTACTAAAAATTTGGAGTACGCATCTATTAGTGTTAAGAATTTTAAGTTTAGTTTAAAAAATATATCAATATGAATATGTTTCCCTCTTTGTTTGGAATTGGTGCCTCGCCAATTGGAATTTTTTTGGGGTGTCTGTCATATTTGTTTTTATTACAGATATCGCAGTTTCTTATAATTTGTTGAAATTATTTTTTTCATTTCAGGCCAGTAATAATCCTTAAAAATTTGTTTAATATTTTTCTTATAGTTTCTATGTGATCTCGTGTGAGTTTGCCTCACAATCTTCTCTTGGTCATCCTCGTTAACTACATCAATTGTCACTGTATCTGTGTGAAAAATTTTGCTTGCTATTCTGTTTCTTAAAATTTGCTTTTCTTCATATAAGTCTTCTAAACTACAATGGATTCCTGTTAGAAAGTTCTTAATCAAATGATCTTTTATAATTACTTTTAACAACTCTAAGTCCTTATATTTTATATGATGACGAAATGAATTTAAGCTTTTTGTTCTAAAATGATCATTTGTTTTATCCCATTTAATATTATTTGTTGGGGAAATGAATTTAGGGGCTTATTGATTGTTTTAATGTGAAAAATATTTAAGCTTTCTACTGAACGTGCTGTATCTGTTAAGTCGTTGTTTCCTTTTTCTAAATTATTATTGTTTAAAAATTGTCGATAGAGGGCGTCTGCTACATGATTGGTGTTTCCTGGTTTATATATAATCTTGGGTGCATATCCTCTATCTAGGCGTACCACCTTTTCATTTTGGAATTCGGATTTCTCGCCGATACGACTGATTTTAAGAAACCCTTCCGTTTTCTCCGGCTAAATACTTTGTTAATGACTTTTTTATGTGTGCATACTTGTATACAAACTTCCTATAATAACCTGTCATTCCTAAGAAACTTCTTAGTTGCCTTAGCATCCTTGGTACAGGATACTTTTTTTTGTCTTGATTTTCTTTTCATCCGTTTTAATAACATTATAAGCTATTTGGTATCCCAAAAATTCTACATTCGACTTGAAAAGTTCCGATTTTTCAAGTGATATTTTCATACGCTTGTTGTAATGTATTTAGTATTTTGATTAGATGGTCATAGTGCTCGTCAGCGTTGCTAGAGTAAACTATGATATCGTCTATATAGACGTGACAAAATTGTCCAGCGTATTAGCGAAGGATATTATCTATAGCTCGTTGAAATATCGAAGGAGCGTTACGCAAACCAAAAGGCATCCGAATATATTCGTATTTGCCATTTTTTACGGAAAACGCTGTCTTTTCAATATCTTCTGGTTTCATTAATATTTATTTGATGGTATTCAGACTTCAAGTCGATTGTGAAGAAAACTTTTGCTTTTCCAAAGTATTACATTACAATCTGGTATGGAATATTTGTCCGCTGTCGTTTTTTCTTTTAACTTCTTGTAATCGATTACCATTCTCAATTCGGGAGTACCGTTTTCATTGATTCCTTTCTTTGGAACCACCCATATAGGGGAATTATAAGGACTCTTGCTTTCCCTTATAATATTTTGTTTAAGCAATTTACTATTTCTTGATTAACGTATTTATTGGCTGATAGTGGGTAAGGATATTGCTTACTTCAGATAGGACTGTCCGTAACTGTCCTTATTTCTGCGTTTACGTCTGTTCTGAAAGATAATGAGGTATCTATTTTCCCTTGTTCCTTTAAAATTATACTTTTTATTTCTTTCATTTTCTGCTCATTGTTATCCTGCAGGTCATTTATCTGACCTAGCTAATTTTCGTCAAAGGTATAGAATTTTACTCTTTTTCAATTTATTAGAAGTGTCTTATTATCGAAATTTAGTTGTATTTTCGTTTTACTTAGCAAATTTATTCCTAATAGAATATCACTTTCTAGATTTTCAATCTCATAAAATCTCGTTAAAAATGTATGCATTATAAAATTGGGTAATTGCTGTGTAAGCATTTATTGTTCTTACGCGCTTCACAATTTCTAATAATTCTCTATTGGGTAGAATATTTGGTTTACAGAAGCAATTTGTTGCTCCTGTGTCTATCAATACTCTTAATTTTCTGTTTGTGCCTCTGATTTCCCTGAATATGTAAGGTAAGGGGTTGCTTCGTCTAAAAAATCATTCTCTTGAATATTATTAATTCTTTGTTGTTTAATCTGGGGTTGATGACTATTACCTGAATCAAAAGTTCTTTTCGGATTTCGTTCAAGTGTATTATATCTATTTTGGAAGTTAGGTATATAAGTAGTTTGCCTCGGTTGAGCGTTGGTTTGTGACCTATATTGGCCTGAAATATCTACCTGAATTGGTTCTGTTTTAGGTTGGGTTTGCCATCCTAAATTTTTATAACCGCTGTTCTCTTGGACGGGGCGCTGGTCAAAGCGTAACCTATTCAAGTGTTGATTATACAATAATTATTTTGTTTAGGAATATTCCTAATATCATTGTAAGCATTTCTATACCTATTCACTTGATTTCTTGTTTGACTGATTTCACTAGAGAATTGGAGTCTGATTCGATTAGATTATATTTTTTGAGCTTTAGCCAAGGCGTTGGGTAAATCTTTTGGTCCCATTGCCATTAAAATATCTTTTAAAGGATAATTCAATCCTGTTAAAAAATCCTAAGCGCATCTTTCCGATGTCTTTTGTTATATTTCTTAGTCATTTCTGAACTATTTCCATAGGTCATTATAGTTTTATTAATCATAAGTGTTAACTGTAAGTTTACTTTATTATAGTGTTCTACTAAGTTAAGATTATTTTGTTTGATTAGATTTAATTCCTGGTTCAATATATGCAGAGGACGCTTGTCTGCCATGCCATGACTGGTTAGGATATCATTGGCTTCTTGTATGATTTTATTCCGAAGAATAGTTAGTGCACTGAAATATTTCCTACTTCCTTTAATGTATAATGAAATAGTATTATGTGCTATCTAAACTCTCACTGCAATGAATTGTTTCATTGATTGTTTGGTTTTCGAATTCCATGACATTATTTATACATGTCAAATTTCTCAACTGCAGCTTAAATTGTTCTAATTCTATTTTTAAGTCTTTTTTTTTGCGCTGCAATGATTTGCGCTATTAAATCGCTATTCTCTGTAATTTTATCACTTCCAATTTATTAAAATTTGTCACTTTAAAATATTTAAAAATAAAAATGTATATTAAAACTTAACTTTAAAATTAAAATTTTAATTAATTAACTTAAAATTAAAAATTTACTTTTTCTGTAGTGGTGTGTTTTGATGTCCAGATGTCCCTGCTCGGGCGCCAATTAGTTTTTAATGCACTTAAACGTTTTTTGTTGAGTTAAAAACGCACTTATTACTTTATGACGCACTTAACCGTTTTTTATTGAATTAAAAATGGACCATTTCAGTTGAGCTCCAAATTGAGTCTAATTTTATTTAATATATATATTCTTAACTTAACCTACGCTGTTGATTTTCGCTGTCGCCAAAGATGCTGCTGCGGATGTATACGTGACGGTTTTATAAACAAATGCAGGTGTTCTTTTTAGCGTGTCAGCTATTTTGGTGAATACAGAATTTAATGCAGTTGCATTCCTTAACTTGTCATGTACATGACGGTAACCTCTCTGTTGAAACTCCACTCTCTGGTAGAAATTTGTGACAAAATGGTCACCAAATATGCCGGAATTATCTTTAAAAAGCTTAAGAATTTGTCGATAGCGGCAGTCAAAATATCTAGCAGAAGTAACCGCGGCTGACCGAATTAAGCAATATCTATCTTGGGGTGTTAAGCTACTGGCTTCTTCTTCCGAAATATCTTTAGAATCAACAGTTTTAGAGAGGATGACCAAAAGCTCAACCCACTGAGATTCTGCAGCCGCTAAAGGGATAAAGAAGGTTGGAAGCCCTAATTGGCGAATCATAGCAATAGCCTTTTCTTCCCATCGTCCCAGTGCGAGACGATCTAACGCCTTTTAAAACCTTGTAACCATCATCGTGTTGAATCAAGTTTTGAACATAGTTTTCGTTTAATAGATTTTGGGCCATAACTCGGTTGCGACCTGAAAACTTTCTAAGGCAAATGGATGTACTATTCTTAATTTGTAGCAGTTTTAATTTTTTTAATCATAGAACAAATTTGGAATGGTACACGCTCTTATGTAAAAACGGCGAATTTCACAACGTATTATTTTGCTATATGTTTCAGAGCATGTACGTTTCTGCCCAACGTATATTGTTCCAAATGACAACTCTTCTGAATTATTATCTTGAATTATGTCAATTGGTCTTTGCCCTTCATCTGGTGCCATAACTGAATGGCTATAGTCCAAGTTTTCTACAGGAATATTGTCCAAAAGAGTTTCTTGACCGCTTGGATTGAGCTCTGAAGGTAAAAGACTCATTAGAATATTATTACCTGATGGATTATCATGAGAAGTTTGTGCTGCGTGAAAAGATTGAACCAATCGGGAATCCTCTGCAGATACAACAAACGGAACTTTTTCTTGGTTATTAAATTTTGAAATCCAGTACTCATTAATATGTATATTGTGCTCACGATACAGAGGGGTATTCAGTAAGAATTGCAAAGCTCCATAATCTTAGCAGGGCGTATGGTATCGATTATGTAATCATGATTGTACTCCAAACGCCTTCTTAAGTGAATTTGTATCACTCGTGCCTCATAAAGGACCTTCGTAGAGATGTCACAATATTGTTAACAGAAATTGGTATATTAACAACAGCACCTTTGAGAGAACTCCCGCCTTGATATCCTAACGGACCGATTGTCATAAAAGGCAATCTAGGCATTATGAGACGTTCTTCAATTGGAGTTAAATCTTTCAAACAATCCGGTATTTCAGTCTAGACCGTTAGCTAAACATATTTTTGGAACGTTCTTTTAAACAATCGCATTTTTGCAAGTAGCGCAAAAATTGTAATTTCCATCTTCTGAAGGAAATTTTTGCATTAAAAAGAAGGCGGATGCAGCATTCGGGTGACCTTGCGCAATATTTTCGAAACTTAATTTGCGAACTTGGTTAAAAACCATAATCCGCCGCAGCAAATACATATTTCATTAGGTCCTTTATTTATATTTTGGAAATAAATGTTTTTGAAATCTGTTAAATTGCCACTACAACCAGTTTCTATAACATTATTTTCTCTCGTTAATCCGATTCGTTGGGACTGTCTTTCGTTTTCAATTTGCCTATTGACCGGTTTATCTCTACGAAGGCTGATTTTGTCTAAGACGTCTCTGATTCAACATTTTTTCCTTAATACACCTCCTACTAAGCTGTCGACGTTGTGTTTCTCTATCACGCTCCTCTCTCCTTATTTCAGTATTTCTTCTTGCATGTTCTCTTTGCATCTGATCACGAATGCGCTCTAAATTCCTATACTCAGGATTTCTTGCGCGAAGTTCTCTATGATCCCTAGTGTTCCTACTTTGTTCATTATAACGTACCTCAGGATTTTCTCGACGAGATCTATGACCTCGAGTATTTCTTATTTGCTCTTCAGAGCGAATTTGTGGATCTTGCCGCCTTGTTCTATGTTAAACAGTATTTGCAACTTGCTCAACAGATCGTACCTCGGGGTCTTCACGCCGATACCTATGACCTCGAGTATCTCTTATTTGCTCTTCAGAGCGAATTTGCGGATCTAGCCGCCTTGTTCTATGTTGAACAGTATTTGCAATTTGCTCAACAGATCGAACCTCGGGGTCTTCACGCCGAGACCTATGACCACGAGTATTTCTTATTTGCTCTTCAGAGCGAATTTGGGGATCATGCCGCCTTGTTCTATATTGAACAGTATTTACAACTTGCTCAACAGATCGAACCTCGGGGTCTTTACGCCAAACACTATGACCTCGAGTATATCTTATTTGCTCTTCAGAGCGAATTTGCAGATCTTGCCGCTTTGTTATATGTTGAACAGTATTTGCAACTTGCTCAACAGGTCGAACCTCGGGGTCTTCACGCCGATACCTATGACCTCGAGTATCTCTTATTTTCTCTTCAGAGCGAATTTGCGGATCTTGCCGCTTTGTTCTATGTTGGACAGTATTTAAATTTTGTTCAAAAGACCGTACCTCGAGATTTTCCCGCCGGGTTCTATGTTGATTTGTATTGATAATTTGTTCGGACAGATGTACATCGGAATCTAATCTACGATTAGCGTGACTTACAGTATTTTGTGACTGCTCACTATCTCCATATAAAAAGTTTGCACCAAGAACTCTCATACGTCTTCTATTCTGAAGACGACTTAGTAATATAGATTTTCTACTTAATCTAGACATAATTAATTAATAATAAATGGATTAATATATAAAATACTTATAGATAATCCTTATATAATTCAGTCCGTCCGGGTGTTAAAAGTTGGATCCAAGGTGCTGCTCTCTTTCACTGTAATTCCTTGTAAGCCCTTGCTATGACTCCTTCCCTGTTCCGTGTATAGGTACTATGATATACTGGTGCACATATGTATATGTGTTTGCCCGCCACTGTATATAATACGGTTTTGCTCGTCACTGTATATAATAATACTTTAAACACTATATAACTAATACACTAAAATTAGTTTGAATAAAGCACTTTGCTGGTAAAGACATCTAGTGAAACTGAAACTACAAACACAGTGTACTGATATTTATTATACTCTTGCAACATGTTGGTACAGCTTACGTACTTTTGTATACCTATATATTAGTTAGCTATTCACTAACATAATAATACATAGTATTTAGTTATATTTATATTTTAGAAATTAGTAGTTTACTTCATTGTATTGAAATTAAGTGCCCGGAAAACCCCTTCGTAAATTGGTTTTGTCTAACGCTTTTTAAAACAGGGGATCTATGGTACCTAGTTTGAAAGGTCTGCTCATGAAGGCTAAACTAACAATAACATATAATTAAGTATGGTATACACATATGTAGAGCAGGTATGTAGATTTTCTTCTTGCTGTCTTAATATCTAAACCTGTCATAAGCTGCCAACGGCGCTGGGTAAATCCCAAAACGTTCTTAAATGTAATTTTATTGAGTTTACAGCTCAACTCATAACCTTCATATTAAAATGTGTGTTACCACATAAAAACGATCTTTAGCCCTTTTGATACTACACTACTAATATTTATTTTACGCGATTTTGTCTAGAAAGATATATTTGCTCTATACAAAGTCCAGCACTCTAAAGTTTCTTAGAGGTTACATTGTTGTTTGGTATATTTTGTTATAAGTTCAACATGATGGCTGAGAAAATATACTTATCCACTGATTATCACCATATATTAAAAGAAATATTTGTATATAGAAATCTATATCTATCTCGATTAGTTTTAGGTGATGCAAACAGCCGTTTGGTGAACAAAACTATACTCTGTTGCAACATGTTGCGGAAGTAAAAAATGTTGCGAAAGAATTCAACATTTATTATTCGATTATTATTTGGTATCTTATTAATTTATGTTGTTGATCATAGATTTATTTAGTGTCAATACTATTTTTTTTCTCCAAAAGGTTAACTTTAACAAAAATAGGCTATTTAACTCAAACATAATACAAGTATATGTGATATAAACTGAACCAAAGGGGTTAGATTTAATATGTGGGGTATATGAGGCTGCTGTTGTACCAGAGGATCGGAAATCAGTATATTAGGGTTATATGGTTTAAACAAAGGCCTACCCCAATCTCATTCATATGCATCGATAACCCACATTATTTTTAAGAAAAACTGTACCATAAGTAGTACATGTGCGCTGGGTAAATTCGTGGACCGATTTCACACATTTTCGGCATTAAACTATTGTATATCTAATACTTTACGTCTATATAAAGCCAAATGGAAATTGAAATTTTTTACATAAAGTATGTCGGAGCTAGGGTCAATATATCCCTGATAATGGGTACTAAGGCTGAACCGAGAATTTTGTACTCTTGCAATTCGTAAGAATCATAGGCCAGGAAATTCCTTCAGGTGTGGCAAAATCTTATATTAAAAAATGTTGAGAAAAAATTAAACATCAAATAGTAAATGAAATCGTTATTAAATTATAATTAAATTAGGTAGCTTCTTAACTTATATTAAAGACCATAAACTTAGTTTCAGTTTTATTGCTACATATATTTTAGTTCGCGTCAGCGAAAATTATATTAAAAACCAAACAAAAAAACATCTTGAAGTGAGATATACAAGTATACAAGTATGAATGTTATATTAACTCGACCAAAGTGGCTAAATTTTATACAATATTATAAGCTTGTTACGGTTTAAAGTCAGGTGGAAAAACGGAAATCATATATATAATCTATTGAGGACAGAGAATATTTATTTTTAAATTGCTCAGCTATACTCAAGCATAGAGAACGTATATTGAATTAATTTTAAATATAAACATGTTGCGAGAGTATAAAAAAAAGTTAATACTCACTGACATATTCGGCATAAAACTGGTTAGAATAACGAACAGTATTATAAGTAGTATATGGAATAGAGAGTAGTATTAACCCGATTTTATCAATTTTTGCCAATACCACATACTACTAATATGCCACAGACTAATAAAATGCTTCCAATGTTTCATTCGAATGTTCGAAAATCCTGATATTAGTTACATGTGGGCTAGGTGAAATGTTCACTCGATTTGATCCATTTTAGGCTCAAAGATATTATATCTTGTTATGAGTAAAATACGTTCTCTCATTTTCATTGAGATAACTCACATATTGGCCGATATATGCGGTATAAAGTCACCCGGAAGTTCAAATATCTTTATATTAGGTACAATATATGAGGGCTATAGGAAGTATTGATCCGATTCAACCTATTTTTGACACAAAAACATACTATTATCGAGAGTTTCATTTATTTATTTTATTATACGAATTTCAATTATATATCTAACACATTGACCAATATTTTCGGTAAAAAGTCAACTGTAGGCACTGGGGTCCACATATTCAGTACCTAGGGGCTTGAACAGTTTTGGTTCGATTTAGACCTAGAATTTTGGTCACATGGTGGCATACTTCAAACGGATTATTTACGCAAAGTTTTACCCGGATACAATCATTGTTGCTTGATTTGCATTGTGGAAAGTGAAAGAGTCAGATGGAATTTAAAATGGTGTTATATGGGAAATAGGCGTGGTTGTAATTCGATTTCGCCCATTTTCGCACTATAACATAGAAGTATGAGAAGAATGTTAAACTCGGTTAAGCAGATCCCAAGATATGGGTTTTCACCTAAAAGTGGGCGGTGTCTAATTTTGAAAGCGGTTCCGGTTAAAGTTATATCATACCATCCCTGAGATAAAATTTAATGTCTCTGGCGTGTTTAGTGCTTGATTTATCGCGGTTTTAGTAGTTTTTAACAGTACCAGGGAAAGGGGCGGAGTTGCCACCCGATTTCACCCATTTTCACACTGTCGATAGGGGTTCTAAAAATATTTGTCCTCAGTGAAGTGTGTTATTATAGCTTTTGCGGTTTAGGAGGTATGCAGGGCTACAAATTAAGAATAGTACATCCATTTGTCTTAGAAAGTTTTCAGGTCGCAACCGAAACAATTTTACAAATCCGTGAGTGGAAATTGAATTTTTTCTATATTTCTATTTTTTTTTAATTTTTTATTTTTTTTATAAATATGCATTAAAAATAAAAAATTGTGATACATTTAAATTAATTGTTTTATTTTTTTCTGTGAAAAAATCACATATTGTTCAATTTTTTTGGTGTATTTACTCCTCTTCTTCATAAACGTTTCTGAAAATGTATATTAAAATATCAATGTTAGTGCACTTTTATTGTGATATTAATAATTACACATACTCTGCATTGTGATGAAAATTATCATCGAGGTTGAGAGCAGCGAAAAGGAGTTTGACGCGATTGAATTATGAACACCCCGGTTTTGGACCGACCAGGGTTATTTTTCTGAAGCCCAGCCGAAGGCTGCCAGTGCAGAAAGGAGTATGACGCGATTGAATTATGAACACCCTAGTATTGGACCGACCAGGGTTATTTTTTGGAAGCGCGGCCGAAGGCCGCCAGTGCGGAAAGGAGTTCAACGATCTCCGATATTCGTCCATACCATCAGATCGCGGCGGAAAAGAAATTGTGACTTACATTTCTTCAGTATATTTTTTTCATAAGAAAATGTTTAACACGCTGAACTGGTAATTACAGCTAAGTGATCTGAATTCTACAGAATTTTGCCGCTACAACAACAACAACTAAGTGACTTCAATATGTGATATGTGCAAAGTGTGTTAAAATTTTGAAAAATATACATAAATTATTGAAAAACTTCACTTTCCGCTCACGAATTTGTAAAAATAAGACGAATTAAAAAAAAAAATTTTTTTGAGGCCTCCTTAGTTGGGGGACCTAAACTATACATTTACCAAAGTAGGATCCAACTTTTCACACCCGGACGGACGGAGTTATATATGTACAATATTTTATATATTTTGGTAAGCCATTTATTATTTATTAATTATGCCTTGATTAAGAAGAAGGTCTGTATTACTAAATCGTCTTCAGAATAGAAGATGTATGCGAGTTTTTAGTGCAAACTCTTTATATAGAGATGGTGAGCAGTCACAATATACTGTAAGTCCCTCTAATCGTAGATTAGATTCCGATATACTTCTGTTCGAACAAATTATCAATACAAATCAACATAGAACCAGCCGGGAAAATCTCCAGGTACGTTCTTTTGAACAAAATTTAAATTCAACATAGGGCAAGACGTCTAAGTCCCCAAATCTGCTCTGAAGAGCAAAGCAGAAATACTCGGGGTCATAGATTTCGTCGCGAAAATCCCGAAGTTCGATCTGTTGAGCAAGAAGGAGAAGGCGGTAAAAGCCACAAATTCGCTCTGAAGAGCAAATAAAGATACTCGAGGTCATAGATCTCGGCGCGGACACCCCGAGGTACGATATGTTGAGCAAGTTGTAAATATTCTTCAACATAGAACAAGGCGGCAAGATCCCCAAATTCGGTTTGAAGAGCAAATAAGAAATGCTCAGGGTCATATATCTCGGCACGAAGACCTCAAGGTACGATCTGTTAAGCAAGTTGTAAATACTGTTTAATATAGAACAAGGCGGCAAGATCCATAACTTCGCTCTGAAGAGCAAATAAGAGATACTCGAAGTCATAGGTCTCGGCGTGAAGACCCCGAAGTTCGATCTGTTGAGCAAGTTATAAATACTGTTCAACATAGAAAAAGGCGGCCAGATCCATGAATTCGCTCTGAAGAGCAAGCAAGAAATACTCGGGGTCATAGATCTCGCCGAGGAAATCCCGAGGTAAGTAATGATGAGCAAAGTAAGAACACTAGGGATCATAGAGAACTTCGCGCAAGAAATCCTGAGTATAAGAATTTAGAGCGCATTAGTGATCAAATGATGAGGGAAGAAATTTTTAATCAGAGATGTCTTATACAGAGTCAAGTTCGCCTTCGTAGTTATAACCCGGTCAATAGGCAAATTGAAAACGAAAGGCAGTCCCAACGAATCGGATTAACGAGAGAAAATAATGTTATAGAAACTGGTTATAGTGGCAATTTAACAGATTTCAAAAACATTTATAAAGGACCTACTGAAATATGTATTTGCTGCGGCGGATTATTTTTTTTAACCAAGTTCGCAAATTAAGTTTCTAAAATATTGCACAAGGTCACCCGAATGCTGCATCCGCCTTCTTTTTAATGCAAAAATTTCCTTCAGAAGATAGAAATTACAATTTTTGTGCTACTTGCAAAGGCTTAACTCCAATTGTAGAACGTCTCATAATGCCTAGATTGCCTTTTATGACAATCGGTCCGTTAGGATATCAAGGCAGGAGTTCTCTCAAAGGTACTGTTGTTAATATACGAATTTCTGTTAACAATATTGTGACATCTCTACCAAGGTCCTTTGATGAGGCACGAGTGATACAAATTCACTTAAGAAGGCGTTTGGAGTACAATCATGATTACATAATCGATACCATACGCCCCGCTAAGATTATGGAAGCTTTGGAATTCTTAGTGAATACCCCTCTGTATCGTGAGCACAATATACATATTAATTAGTACTGGATTTCGAAATTTAATAACCAAGAAGAAGTTCCGTTTATTGTATCTGCAGAGGATTCCCGATTGGTTCAATCTTTTCACGCGGCACAAACTTCTCATGATAATCCATCAGGTAATAATATTCCAATTAGTCTTTCACCTTCAGAGCTAAATCCAAGCGGTCAAGAAACTCTTTTGGACAATATTCCTGTAGAAAACTTGGACTATAACCATTCAGTTATGGCACCAGATGAAGGACAAAGACCAATTGACATAATTTAAGATAATAATTCCACAGAGTTGGCATTTGGAGCAGTATAAGTTGGGCAGAAACGTACATTCTCTGAAACATATAGCAAGATAATACGTTCTGAAATTCGCCGTTTTGACAGAAGAGCGTGTACCATTCCAAAGTTGTTCTATGATTTCAAAAAATTAAAACTGCTACAAATTAAGAATAGTACATCCATTTGATTTAGAAAGTTTTCAGGTTGCAACCGAGTTACGGCCCAAAATCTATTAAACGAAAACTATGTTCAAACCTTGATTCAACACGATGATGACAATTATATTTCTACAGATGATTCGGTCAGCCACTT
Source organism: Bactrocera oleae (assembly GCF_042242935.1). Lineage (NCBI taxonomy): Eukaryota > Metazoa > Arthropoda > Insecta > Diptera > Tephritidae > Bactrocera > Bactrocera oleae. The sequence goes on from NC_091537.1 coordinate 33,144,006, forward strand.
AGAAAACTATTTGGGTTGTCAAGAGCATAAGCACAGTCGGTCTTGCACTAGGGAAATAAGAGGACAACAGTTTTGTCGGTTTGGTATACCATATCCACCAATGCCCCCAACGCAAATAATGTTACCTCTTACAGAAACAAGTCAAAATTCATAAAGACACAATAAAACTTTTTCAAAATTCAAAACGTTTTAAATTCAAAAATGACTACAGAAGACATTTCTCATTTAAGAGATTTTGAACATTTCCTGTGTGATAGTAGAATAAATATGCCTTTTATGACTATTGGTTCGTTAGTTAATCAAAACCCAAAATAATCCTCTGATTTTGGAACTCCATAGATCGAATATGGATATCCAATACATACTGATATTAACAAGTCTAGCAGGGGAATTTCTACGTTCTTAATGGCTTTAATTTTTGGAAGCTGAAAATTATACTGTTAAGAAAAAACTTAAATACATAGGTCACAAATTTATATCAGGCGCAGAAATATCTGCACAAGAAGCAGTATATTGCTGAATTGGGCTCCATCTTTAGGAAGCGAGTAATGCAGAAATATTTATAAATACCTCTCGACCTGAGGAACGTGTTCGAATAGTATAACCGGAACTTCAGAACCTTCCTTCGACTGAAATATTCGTAGCCGATATTTTATACCTTTGTGTTTAAAAATACGATCACTTAGAAACACTTTGTTTAGCTGATTTTGTATATACAATATGTATAAATATTTTAAATCTAGTAGAAGAGCACAATATAGTGATCATGATGGTAGGCGCTCGTACGTTTAGCTCTGTTGATGCGAGAATAAAACAAACTTTCAAAACAGACAGCCCCTTCGGTGATATACCGATCATAGTGTTTGGTGATTTGAAGCAACTCGCACCTATTGGAGATATGTGGATATTCTCCTTGCAATTGCATTAAACCATATAGCATCTGGTACTATGAAAAATTAGGACATATCACTCATTGAAACTGGAGTAGTTAAATTTGAGGAAGTAGCCGATGGTACCATACATTTATTTTGGTCCAATGAAGTGGCAAATAATTTCAATGCCCTTAAGCTCAGTCGAATCCTGAATCCTGAAAACTGAAACTATCCTTTCAACTGCAAAAGGCTCAGTTAATGTAATTGGTATAATGATGAGAATATTTTCAAAAGAGTTAAACTTCTGAAACGCAGGGACTGCCTTATGAATTGACATTTAAAACCTCTGCCAAATATATGATTACAGTGCATATAAACACGTGTGATAGCTTGGTTAATGTGGACGCTAGATAACTTATGCAAATTGATTTCCATTTTTCTTTTCCAGAAATTCTGTGGATTAAATGTTTGGAACCTTCAGTTGGTTTGATAGCACGATCAAAAAAGTCTCATCCTCTAGAAGGTTCTTGGACACCAATTGAAAAAGTTTTAAAATCTTTTCAATATAAAAGAAATGAACAAATTTCAATTGAAAGAAATCAGTTTCCAGTTGTTTCGGCTAAGGGAATAACTATTCATAAAAGTCAGGGTGCCACATATAATAAAGTTGTAGTTCATACTCGACCCAGAATGCCTAGAGCTTCAATATATTATATGTCGCTTGCAGGCAAGACACTATTGTATTAATTTTATTCCTCCTAAAAATTTTCTGAATCGGAGCAAGTTACAATTTTATAATTTCCCTAACATCAGGACATTTAATTTTATTCCATAATGTTCAGAGTCTTCACGCTCACATTAATGATATTAAAAGCGACTGTTTGATGCTGTATTCAGATATTTTATGTTTTGTAGATATTAGAGTTATTTTCTCCAATTAACGAGCTGAGGATAGATATCACAGAAAAAAGCAATAGAAATAAACGAATATTGAAAATTGAATATTGAACTACACCTGACGCCACACAAAGTGATTGGACATTTTCAAACATAGATCCTTCCCATTTTAATTAAATTACTTTTGAGACAGTACATAGCCATCATGACAGTATTTGTGTCTCTATTTCGACCTAAAGTTTTCAGACTTATTGCAATAGTTCTTCATTTTTTTTCAAACATATATTAAGAAATAGTATAGCAATTTTGATAGTAGTTTTTAAGATAATTTAAAAAAAAAAATGTGTAAATAATCTAGGTAAGAAAATTTAAATTATATGTATAATTTGTTATTATATAAGACATTATTTTGTAAATATATAATAGAAATTAAATAGTATACGGAGATAAGAAATATAATTTGGATATTAGTATAATAATCTTTATAAAAATTTATGTTTAATATTGTAAATATTATATACAAATTAATATAATAATATAATTTTGAAGGTTGTTAATGTTTATTATTTCTAAGCTAATCATGTATAATAATATCGATATAATAAATAAAAATTTTTATTCAACGAACTTTTCATACTCCTCAATACAGTTGTAATGCATTCTAATATATAAAGTCAATTATAAGCGGATTTTTCATAATTTGAGTAAATTTAGTTTAAACATTTTTCTAATTGATTTCACTGTGAATGTAAATAACTGGGGCAACAATTTCTGCTTCTAATTATTAAAATATATAAAGAAATCAAAAACGAGTATACCAATTGACTTTGCGAGAGTATAAAATGTTCGGTTACATCCGAACTAAGCCTTCCCTTACTTGTCTTTTTTTATTTTATCATCTGGCTGCACTGTCCTCCTGAACAATTAAAGTAGCTCTCTCATGCGTCTATAATTTTACCCAAATTGAAAATACATACAATCACAATATTATTTATGATAGTAGTCATAAGTTTTGGCTCATAATCAGGGGTGGGTAAAACCTTAACATGTGCTAAAAGAGCGTAAGTGATCGTATACGTATATACACGGATTGTCACACAGAAATGAAGAGCGTAAAACCAGCACTTATGCTCTGAACATAAAGACGACGGCACGACAGTGAAATTTTCTGGTCGGCAATGTCGTCTTGAAGGCAGCTTCTTAAACATTTTGACGACGGCAACGACATATCAAACAGCTGATATACACAATTTCTTTGTTGCCGTACTAAAACCTTTCATTTCAATGAAAGTTAAATCTTTTCTTCAAAGTTAAATTTGTTGTACAAAAATATATGTAAATAGGTCGATTTATTGTTAAAAATTATCAATTGTTGTTACAAATAATATATCAGCGCTATTTTATGCTTCTGTTGATAAAATAACATTAGATTTGTTAAAGCTTTGAATAATTTTACATTTCACATATTAGTGGCAACAATACAGCTGCCCATTGTCGTCGGCACAATTAGAACATTTTAGAACAAATTTAGCGACAGCGACAATTGCAAGCCTGCTTCCTGAAGTCGTGCTGCTGTCTAAATAACTGTGCCCATAAGAACATGTGTATTTTTTAATTTTTAACAGATGCTGCTTTTCGCTTGTCGTCGACTATGTGTTTAGCACTTTACGATAGGACAAAACGACGATAAAGTCAGTAGTTGACTGAAAAGTTTAGTGCGGAGGGAGATCCATGATTTACGTATGAAATTAAACTAATCCTTACTTTACCTAATAGTCACTTTTTTAAATGCCAAAATGTCGATCTATAATTTAATTGCCATTCAACCTGAAATAATATTAATTTTGATATATACATACGCACGTGCACATGTTCAGTCCAGCATAGACCCGCTAACAGAATGTCATTTCATGAGAGTCGCTTGGTTGTGGTCGCACCCATACCTGCTCATAACGAATAAATAAAAGTAAGTATTTTAAGTTGATCTCTTAGCAAAATCGCATTGAGTAAAGAGACTTCCACACAATCACTCAGTGACTCATTATTTTCAAGTAGATGTTTGGCTTAACTATTTCAATTTACGGCAGCAACTCTTAGTTTCATTGCGAGTGACGGACGGTAAGGAAGTCTTTGCGGATAGTAAAGTGTTAAAATTTAGTGTGCATCGAGGAAAATTCTTAAATCAACACGTTTTATTGCTTTTAGCCAATAATTATGAGGGTATTTAAGAAAGAAAATGTATGAAAACTAAACATTATGAGTAATTACAGATAAAAATGTGTTAACCAATAAAATATTATCATTGCGATTGTTATGGTAATCACTGCTTAATTTATAAATTAATAATTGAACAGAAAAGTGTGTTCTATATATTTATATATATTTTTATTAAGTGGAATAAGAAAACATTAGTCAGAACTACAATAATTTTGAAATCTTGCCTCGTATTTGACTCTTTAAAATAGATTCTTAGCTGCTTATTTACTAGTAGTTGAAACCGTACCGCATTTAGGTTATATAATTTGAAGCGTTTCTCGTTTACATCAATTGAGACATTAGCTCACACTTGCAGTCATAGATATACTAGCATATTAAAATTAAAACAAAATTCCTAATGAAAAATTCCAGAAAAAAAAACGTTATGTACTTAAGTCTCCCAATTGAGAAGGTTAAAAGCAGCAGCAGCTTAATGCTTTCTTAATTACAGCGTCTTTTAAAAATTATGTAAGCGAGTTTAATGGTTTCATCAAATTGTAAATGACTTAAATGTTATATCACCTTTAAGATTTTTAGAGGTAAATCATATGAAATGACAGATTAATATAAAACAACAAATATAGTAATTTCGACTAAGCTTCGAAAAACAAAAGACTTAAGGCACAAACCTGATGGATACGGGTTAACTTGGATTGGGTTTGCATATTAAAATTTGGAATTCAGACGGATAAATATGGCAGAGATAATGGACCAAGAATTTTACTATTTCATATGCTTATATATACTATATATGAGTGCTGAGCATAATATCATTTTGCAGTGCAAACAGATGTTTAATAAAATAAGCAAAGGAAAAAATTATGTTTGGTTTATTAATGCAGTACATAAAATTACGTTTGGAATTTTAGTTAAATATGTCGAATAAATATACTAGTATATGTAGGTATGTTCTCTGTAAAATTTTGAGAAATACTCAAGTGTAGCTCCAGTATTTACTAAAGTAGGTAATTGTTACCGTCCAAATCCACAATTTAACTTCTTTGGTTTATGAGTCATTTCATAGGCTGTACTTTGAAGGGGCCCAGATGCCTCGCCAACATTATTTGTCATGGAGCAACAATAATTTCTAAATTTTTCCATAATAATTAAATATGTCTTAACTGGTGTTTCTGCTTCTTAAGGCGGAAATCGTAACTCAATAGTTTAATTTCATTCAATCATTTTTACAGCACTCCTTAAAAGACTTCGATTTGTTTTAAAGACTTGTTTAGATAAGAAATTGAGGAGCACAACAATAAACAAACAAAATGATGTAATATATCAATCACACCTCGTAGTATACAATTGTAAAATCCTTCACTATTCATTCTTCCTTACGCGGAGAGTATTAAAAACGTATGGGCCTGTATTGGTGAGCATTTAGTTAAATATTGTATAAAATCTAATTAATATTAATTTTGATTTTTAATTATCGTGAAATAATTATTTTTAAAGGTGAATTATTTGATAAAATATTATATTAACAGAGTATATAAAATTGTTACCACCTTTTCATTATTTCATCGTGAATCTTTATTACAGTGATTCAAAAAACTTGCCAATTGTAATAACACATGTTAAGGGAAAATGTAATTACAGTTACTGAAAACTTGCCGAGTTGTGAAGCTATTTTAATACATAAAAAATATCGGATATACAAGTTTGGCTCTGTTCAAAAGTTGAAAAAGGACAATGCTTTATTACAAAAGCGACACTTAATCAAAAATACATATATTGAATAATAACGAATCAAGTATAAGTAATAAATTAAGTTAATCAAACCTAAAATAAAATGTATTACTTATAATAATGCCGTACTTTCAACACTTTTTATAATTGTAGTAACTCCTCAAAATCTTACGCCAACAATATTCATAGCGATTCGAACATAACCTCGTATATACGGTTTTTTTTGTAATTGTGTGGATAAGCTAAAATTAATAACGAAGCAGTACAATTGGATGATAAAATAAAAATATTAATGCAACTAGCACTTTGGTTGACTCGGAGAGATAACAAATACAAAATGTGTGAGATGCTAAGAAGTACTTACTTTATATTACTTTTTGCTGTTTTGGCTAAAAGCAAAGATAATTTACGTGTCGCCTTCGAGTGGAAGGAGATGGACTTTAAATATGAGAATGCTGAGGCACGTTGGACGGCCATTGAAAATCACGAATTTCGACCAGACAACGTAATACCTTTTGGGTTGGAAGTATATAGGTCACGAATGTATGTTGCTTTGCCTCGATGGCGAGACGGTGTACCAGCATCATTGGCTTATTTTGATATCAATGGTAAGTCAGATAAAAAATACAGGTTGAAGATGTTATATTATATATGGTAACAAGATCGGAATTGAAGTTGCGGCTGGATTACTACTTCTGTGCCACTTGGTTAAAATATCATTTGTTGTAACCCTTGTTCATTTTGGCGGTCGGATAGCATGGTTACCATACTTGGTCTAGAGTCCAATCGTCTTACAAATGAGTTTGGTAGCATTCTTTTACTATTAGATCTATTAAGGTGAAATTTCGTAGTTTACAAATTATTTGACTAAATGAATCTAAATGTTCCCATATCGATCTTTTTTTACAGTTAAACATTTTTAATGAAGATATCAAATAAACTTATATATATTATATACCGGTTAGAATTCGGAGATTTTAATAATCTTGTTGAAGAATTCTTGTTGTTACTGATGTGATTTGTTTCCATATCAGTTGAAATCTTTTTGCCTCTTTAAGATAAATATGCTAACTTAAGAATTTTTTATTTTGAGAATTAAGCAAGATATTCTAATGAAACTAAGGGCCATGTGCTTAATATGAGACGTATTTTTAATTCAAAGGGCGTATGGAATCAAATTAGTTTTGTATTTCAAGAGTTAAACTTGAAATAAGTTCAGTCAATAATATTATTAAAATTTTCAATATTTTGACATATGGCAAAATTTTCTACAATTTTTGATAGTAACGTATACAAGTCGGATAATTCAACCGTTTTTGTATTTGACCAAATTCATATATTTTATTAAGATTAAAAATTGGTAGATGCTACATCTCTATCGATTACATGACATGTGTAATTATATTGGTAATAAGCGAAAAATTTCTCAAATGTTCAGGGATACATGCTGTTCGATGTAGGATTTCAGTGACATTTGACAGAATTATTATGATAGAATTAGCTATAAAGAGTTTTTATATGAACTAGAGTTTTTGAAAATGCGGTTTGATATTGTAAATACCAAAATATTCAATTAATAAGCTGAAATGATCGGTACAAGCAGCACCGACTCAGCTACAGCCATATACAATTTTTACAATCATATATCTTTACAAACAAAGCTGTATATAAATTCTGTAATGTCTTAGTAATTTGCCGACATTTGTAACTTAATTTAGATATTTTGTATTTTTAAGAGCATGAATATACAACAGGTTCTTCAAAACCGACAGCCAAATCTTACCGTAACGTAATCCTACAATAAAAACGCAAATATATTTAAATTGATTCACTTTATTCAAAGTGATAAAAGAAAATACTCTTTCTAACTTGTTTGTTGCGAAAACAACATCTGGGTAATGTATGTACGAGTATAGGAGCCTACATACATATTTTCGCATTTAGAATGTTTAGAATTCAAAGAAACCAGTTTAACGTTGATATTTGCTTTTGTATTGTATTCAAGGTAAAATTTTTATTTTGAAATTTAATGAAGCAGAATATAGGGTTGTCTTTCCTAGCTTCGAAATTTGATCCAGTAGTGTCTAAACTAATGTTATGGGAATTGTTTCCTATTAACATATCTGATAATTACTTTGTATATAAAAGTATATATACTTATTTATATTATTCTTAATGTGAAAAGCTCCGGAAAAAGAGAAAGATATTTTAGTGGTTGATTATTGTCAAATATTATACTCGTATATGGTATTAAGAGGTCTGTCAAGCTAGTAATTTAAATGTTTCCTCGTCTAGGTATATAGTGTTTGCAGAACGAGATTTCGATGGTCCGATCTAAGTTCTAAATTCTTTCCAATTTGTGGATGTCTGTTATTTATATTACTTGCTAGTCGCTTGTTTAGCTTAATCAATTAAAATTAAAATTACTAAAATCAAAAATGTATATTAAAGTCTAGTAATTTCTTCACTAATAACTATGTTAAAATTTCAGAAAAATCTACAAAATCACCATTACTCATTCCTTTTCCTAGTTGGGAGGCACATAATATTGCCAACTCGGATCCAGAGCTTATTTCTCCCTTTCGAATTCGAGCTGATCGCTGTGGTCGACTATGGGTACTAGACTCACGTATTGCAGGCGTTTTAGAGAATACAACTATATTTGGACCTGCTCAGTTATTAGTTTATGATTTGCATAGTGATAATCTTTTACGTCGCTACAAATTTCCTAACAGTCAGATGAAACAAGGTTCCTTCTTCGCAAATTTAGCGGTGGATGACTCTAATTGCAAAAATTCTTTTGCCTATGCTGCTGATTTAGGTGCCCCTGGTCTAATAGTTTATTCATGGGCACAAGATGATTCATGGCGAGTACTGCATAATTTCTTCCATCCTGATCCATTAGCTGGAAATTACAGTATAGATGGTATAGAATTTCAATGGGATGATGGATTGTATGGTTTGGCCCTATCTAAACCACAGGAAGACGGTTTCGCTATACTATACTTTCATCCCCTCAGCTCTATAACTGAGTTTTCAGTTAGTACAAGTGTTCTTAGAAATAAAACCTTTGCTAGTTCTGGTGAAATCTACCATAACTTCAAAATATTGGGAGCGCGTGGTTCAAACGGACAAGCAGGCGCAGCATTTATAGACCCACGTACCGAAGTTTTGTTTTATACGTTACCAAATCTAAATGCTCTGGACTGTTGGAGTACAACTAATACGGATTATTCGACCAATACTCAGGGACGTGTTTACACGAGTGCGCAAGAACTCGTATTTCCCAGCGAAGTGATGATCGATACGGAAGATAGGTTATGGGTACTTTCGAATAAATTACAAGAATTTATTTATGATGAGATCTATCCTGGGAGAGTAAATTACCGTGTTTTGACAGCGAATGTAGTGGATGCAATCGCAAATACTGTATGTGATACCAAGGTGAAACCACTGCCAGAAATAGTTAAACCGGAATTAGATACTATACTTGACGCGGTGATAAATTCTACGAAAGAGGTATCTGCTTCAGGTGTGGAGACGAAAAGTTTAACCGTAATCATCGTGTTTTTTGGGATTAGTATAATTTTTTACATAATCTAAATAGTTTAAGTTCAACTAATGTTATTTTGTATGTAGTAATATAAAACTAAATACTTATTGTAGAAGAATTTCATGTTCATTAAATGTCTACCAATATAAATTATAACGACAATATCATTTAAGCTCGATGTTTGTCTGAAATTGTTTTCCTGATATCCTTTTTAATGTCATAAAATATCTGCAAATGAATTGAGTACTTAAAATGTTGAAAGTAAATTGTAAATTGGAACCACTTATATTTTGGTAACATTATTATTATTGGAAATGGTGCGCTTATTGGAAAGTTTTAATACCGTAGACACCAAAAAGATTAAAGTATATTTTTAAATTTGTACTTATGTATATATGTATATTTATGGCCACTCAATTTGTCTTGAATCAATTTAATGTATTCATATTGTTTTAAAATTAACCATACTTCATGCAAAATATTTGGGCCATTGAAACCTTAGATGAATGATTAGGAGAAAGGAACTTCTCTAAAAGCGTTGTACAATATACCATACTAAATTTTGGAAAAATATCGCGCCAAATAAAACAGTTTCCATACAAGAACTTGATTTTGATTGTTTAGTTTGTATGGCAGCTATATACTTCAGTTCCGACAACTGAGCAAATTCTTGGACATGCAACAGGTGCACAATTTCAGCGGGACATTTTAAAAACTGAGGGAATAGTCCATAGACAGACGGACAGACGAACATGGCTAAACCAACTCAGCTCGTCACTTCGTGAAAACTTAATATATGCTGTTAAGGATTTAAATATTAAATATATTGATGTATAAAATATATAAGAGGTATATACTACAATATAAATAATTTGGTCTTATGCAACAAAAGATGATCTTTAAAAATTTTATCGGATCATTAGACCATGGGTAAAATTTGTTAAAATAGATCAAACTGGAATGAACTCGCTAAACGCCCTCATGAAGCTCTAAATGTGGTAATGAAATGACGTTCAGATTTTATGGTAACTGTCCTATCGGATTCTGAAGAATAAGTTAAACGGTGGAAATCTGGACCTTAAATTTCGCTAGTTCCTTAGGTTTAAAACCATATAGCAAATAGTTTCAGATTTGATAAAGTTTAATTTATAGAATATTTTCGTGTTGGCTCACTTGAGACTAAGCGATTTTGCATTTTAGTAACAGCTTTTGTAGGATTTTAGTTTTTTCTTTTCAAACTATTACGAAGATAATGTTAGTCTTCATTAGATTTTTCCAATGTTCTTCGAGCATTTAATGATTATTTTACCCTGAACACGGTATATTAAGTTTGCACGAAGTTTGAACACCTAGAAGGTAACGTCGGAGATCCTATAAAGTATATACATAAATGATCAGCATGACGAGCTGAGTTGATTTAGCCATGTCCGTCTGTCTGTATATATACAAATTAGTCCCTCAGTTTTCAAGCTATCGATCTGGAATTTTGCACCTGTCCTTCTCTCACCAAGAATCTGCTCATTTGTCGGAACGCCGATATGGGACCACTATACCATATAGCTGCCATACAAACTGAACAATCGGAATCAAGTGCTTGTATGAAATACTCTTTCATCTGACAATATATCTTCACGAAATTTGGCATGAGTTATTTTCTAAGGCAGCAAAGAAATGAATCAGATCGGATGTCTATAGCATATAGCTGCCATACAAACTGAACAATCGGAATCAAGTGCTTGTATGGAAAAGTCTTTCATTTGACGAGGTATATTCACGAAATTTGGCATGGATTATTACTTAAGACATTAATCCAATCGCCTAAGAAATTGTATAGGTCGAATGACTATAGCGTATAGCTGCCATGTTAACTAAACGATCGGAGTAAAGTGCTTGCATGGAAAATGCTTTTATTTAACGAGTTATCTTAAATTAGGCGCGAGGCAACAAAGTATTCTCGTAGAAATTGTTCAGATCAGATCACTATATCATAAAGCTGCCATACAAATTGAACGATCGGAATCAACTTTTGTATTTGTGAATTATAGCTTCGGTGCAACCGAAGTTAACGTTTTTTCTTGTTTGATATTGTCTTTGTGTCTACCGAAGAAGCTTCCACTTTTTGTGTTTGTGGTTGTGGTTGTGATTTGTGAAATTTAGGCTGGAAGGGTTCACTTTTTTTAAGGTTGTGTAGCAACATAAAACTCAGAATACATAGAATGAAAAAGCAAAATCTCTAGTTCATGACTTTTATTAAAGAGGCAGGGAAATGAAAGTTACTTCGACAACAAATTCAGTGCTTCAAGCCTGTACCTACAACATTTTTACGTATTTTAATATGAACATTTATATTTGCCTTCAAGATAGGATCCTTTTGAGTAAATACAAGTATACCAATGTTTGATTTTAATTTTAATTTTAATCCTCGGTTGGGATAGTTTTCAGTGCCTTTAGTAAATTTTGTTTTCGGCTCATTTTTGGAGCGCCATTCGCTAGATTGTTGTGTAGTTTCGATGTCACCAGTAATGATGCGTTTGATGAAAGTAGGGTACTCAACTACTCAATCATCTCTTTTGCGAGCTATTTATACTCGACGTCCTTTTTGCAAAAGATTCAGGTATGGTATGGTAAAAAGTTCGTTCGGTTCTTAGATGTCGTTATTGTCCATAGTACTAGGTAAAAGTTTGTCTTTGACAGTTTTTCGATTGATTGACTCAGTACGTTGTGAGCTCTCGTCAAAGATGGACACCAGCAAAGAGAAAATTCGCTATATTTTACAATTTTTCTTTCGATCAAGGCGAAAAAGCAGCCAAAGCGGCTAAAAAAATTAATTTAGTTTATGACCCCGATACTGTAAACGAACGTGTAGCACAAAAGTGGTTTGCTAGGTTCCGTTCCGGTAATTTCGATGTCAAAGATGCACCACTCGTCGGGAGGCCTGTCGTCGAAAATTGTGATAAAATCATGAAAATAGTGGAAACAGACCGTCACGTGAGCACTTATTTAATTGCTGAGGAACTAAAGATAAGTCAGAAAACCGTTTGGAACCATTTGCATAACCTTGGATTCAAAAAGAAGCTCGATGTTTGGGTGTCACACGAACTAACGAAAAAAAACATGATGGACCGAATTGCCATCTGCGAATCGCTGCTGAATCGCAACTAAATCGACCCGTTTCTGAAGCAGATTGTGACTGGCGATGAAAAGTGGGTCACTTACGACAACATCGCGCGCAAACGTTCGTGGTCAAAGCTCGGGGAAGTGGCCCAGACGGTGGCCAAGACCAGATTGAATGCCAGGAAGGTTTTGCTGTGTGTTTGGTGGGATTGGCAAGGAATCATTCACAACGAGCTGCTCCCAAACGCTCAATTCGGTCCTCTACTGCCAACAACTGACCGCTTGAAGGCAGCACTCATCCAGAAGAGGCCATCTTTGATCAACAGAGGCCGAGAGAGAAATTGTGTTCCATCAGGACAACGCCAGGCCACACACGTCTTTAGTGACGCGCCAGAAGCTCCGGGAGCTCGGATGGGAGGTCCTAATGTACCCACCTTATAGTCTGGACCTGGCGCCAAGTGATTACCATCTTTTCCTGTCCATGGCGAACGCGCTTAATGGTGAGAAGTTGGCCCCAAGAGAGGCCTTTGAAAATTGGCGCTCAAAACGGCACACAAAACAACGGAACACAAAGTTATCATCTTTTGAAAAATCAATAAAAAACCGAACGAACTTTTTACTTGACCTAATATATATACGATTATAGCATTGCACAAAACATTAACCAAAATCTGTTGAGTCGATCCATAAGAGATGACCAGATCCTCTGTTATCTCTATGATGCTAACACGATGTTTATTAAGCACTGTTTTTATACCCTGAACAGGGTATATTAAGTTTGCCACGAAGTTTGTAACACCCAGGAGGAAACGTCGGAGACCCTATAAAATATATATATAAATGATCAGCATATTGAGCTGAGTTGATTTAGCCATGTCCGTCTGTCCTTCCGTACGTCCGTCCGTCTGTACATATGCAAACTAGTCCCTCAGTTTTTAAGGTATTGATCTGAAATTTCGCACCTGCCCCTTTCTCACCAAGAAGCTGCTCATTTGTAGGAACGGCGAATATCGGACCACTATAGCATATAGCTGCCATACAAACTCAACAATCGGAAGCAAGTCCTTGTATGTGAAACCTTTTTTATTTGACGAGTTATCTTCACGAAAATAATACAAGTATTTAAGGCAACAATGGAATCTTCGAAGAAATTTGGTATGAGTTATTTTCTAAGGTAACAATATAATGACTATAGCATATAACTGCCATACAAACTGAACGATCGGAATCAAGTGCTTGTATGGAAAACTCTTTCATTTGACGAGTTATCTTCACGAAAATAATACAAGTATTTAAGGCAACAATGGAATCTTCGAAGAAATTGTATTGATCGGATGACTGTAGCATATAGCTGCTATACAAACTGAACGATCGGAGTAAAGTGCTTGCATGAAAAACTTTTTCATTTGACGAGGTATCTTGACGAAATTTGGTATGAGTTATTTTCTAAGGCAAGAATATAATCGCCGAATTTAGATCGGATCGCTATGTAATACAGCTATCATATAAACTGAAAGATCGGAGTAAAGTGCCTGCTTGGAAAAAAATTTTATTTTTTATTGTCGATTTAAGGTCTAAATCAAGTTATGGTAAGGAACCTTTGTACCTGTGAAGGGTATTATAGGTTCGGTGCAACCGAAGTTAACGTTTTTTCTTGTTTTTTAATTTTTCGATGGTATCGTCTTTACCAGAGATAGATGGACAACTCGCATCAAGCAAATTTTTGATGAATTGACGACTTTCACTGAATGAATACTTGTATTTGTCATAAAGTAGACTCTTTAAAAACACTTTTACAACATTTTTAAAATTGTACCAATCTTAGGTAAACATGTAAGGAAGGGCCTGGGAAGTTCGGGTGTAACCGACCAACGCTTGCAACTTGCAAGAAACAAAACCGGGAAAATACTTTCAAGACTTTATGGTGGTGGCTCACGAAACGTGCTACAAAAACAAACCGTAATAACTTTTTTTTCAATCAATAGATTACATTTTTTTTTATTGTATAGAAAATTTTGTTTTATTTTATATAATTAATTCCTTTTAAAAATGTACCGTAAATGACCTTCATGCTCAGCTACGTATATGCGACACCTAATTAGAAAATTATTAATTACGACTTGAATTATTGACTTTGGTCAATAATCGATCTTAAACTTAAAATAATCGACTTTTTAGAATCGAGTTTGAATGCTTCAAGTCGATTAAAATCGATTCTCACTCGATGACTTCGACTTTTCTGTCAACAGTTATAACATTCGATTGTAGTACAGTTTGTGTCGTTTTCATGTACCGACTCTTTTATATAAAATCGAAAGTCGACTTCTCGCGCGCTGTTACCATCCCTAGCCTGAGCGCCACATCAACCTTAAACATTCGAATATAAGCCACGTCAACTTCTTTTTTTCCGAGTACGACTTTCAACGATCCTTTTCCGGATTCACCTTGGATTGGATTGGATAAAATTAAATTTGATTCGGTTAATTTGATTAGTGAATCTAAATGGTTAACTAAATAAAAAGAAAAGAGTGTACACAACAATCACAAGCGCATTTTCCTTCAAGTTGTTCGTAGTGTTAATTCATAAAAGCTCACCAAAGGCGGTTAGTGTTCCCCAATATATTAGATACAAATTTGTTCAGATAGTGCAGCGGCACCATGCTTTGCAGTCCGTCAGTAGATGGACTATTATAAGGTTGGTAAACATGTTTGCCGAATCTGGAAGTATGGCAATAAGACCGTACCATCGGCAAATCCAAGAGTTTCGACTCGCAATTTATCGGCGCAACTTGGAGACAGTCTTTACAACGGATAATTCATGATGACTTAAACATGTTTCCGCACAAAATTCAAATAGGTTGGTTAAATCATCTTGATTTGCCTATTCGCCCGGAATTTTGCCAAAAAAATTATTGAAATGGCCGAGAGAGACAATGTCTTGATAAATTGCCTATTTATGTCTGATGCCCATTTTGACCTAAACAGAAATGTATGCAAGCAAAATTGCCGTATGTGGAGTGAATCAAATTCAGGAATATCCCACGAGACGGAACTTCACCCAGAGTCACTGTTTGGTGCACAGTTTAACCTAGTTGTATTTTCGGGCCATACTTCTTTGAAGAAAACAGTGTAACACTAACTGTCAATGGGCACCATCATTTAAAGATGTTGAACCCATAACTGCGCCGAAGACGTATCCTTTTGAAAAGCGTTTGGTTTCAGCAAGATAAAGCAACTGCACACCGGTTATCACGGTGTGCAGTTGGTCCAACGAACATTTGAAAACAAAATAACTCCACTTTCTGTTGGCTCCCAAGGTCACCTGACCTGACTGATCGGAATTTTTTTTTATTATGTCAAGCAAGAGGTTTTAACACCACCTAGAAATCTGACTGAATTGAACCAGTTCATTAAATCGATAATTGAGGCAATCCCGACTTCTACCTAGTGATGGTAACAGCGCGTGAAAAGTCGACTTTCGATTTTAGAGTCGATTTGGAATTTTATGACTCTTAAAGTCGATTAATCAGTGCTAAAAGTCGACTCTCAAGTCGACTTTTTTAAAAATTAAACAATTATATTTCCGTCAGTTATGTTATACTATGCTTATTTAAAACGGTTACCAAGGATACCAGCGATGATGTTTATTTTTATCCAATCAGAAGAGGTTAGTTTAACGATAAGGTATAAAAAAATATAAAAGAGTCGGTATATGAAAACGACACAAACTGTACTACCATCGAATGTTATAACTGTTGACAGAAAAGTCGAAGTCATCGAGTGAAAATCGATTTTAATCGACTTGAAGCATTCAAACTCGATTCTAAAAAGTCGATTATTTTAAGTTAAAGATCGATTCTTGACCAAAGTCAGAGTCGACTTTCCTATCCCTAGCTCAGCCCCGTAGACGAAAACGAATGATGATGTGAGGGCGATGATCCCGTCCTTTTTGTTAGGTGTACAAGTGCCGTGTCATGGTGAGTTGTGTTGTCCTGTGTGGTATGGTTTCATCGAGTCGTGAGAACCTGTGAATATTCTCTGGTGTGGTGTGTTGCATTAGGGTGCGCCAGTTGTTACCGGAGAGAGCGGTGGTACTGAGGCTTAGCTCATTTAAACACTATCCAAACCCTCTTTTCGATATCCCAAGCATTAATTTTTAAAAAACATATATAGTAACCTGTCAAATGAAAGCAAAAGTAGGTCGATTACTCTCACAAAAAAAGTTATCACGGTTTGTTATTATAGCACGATTCGTGGGCCCTGCATTAAACAAGTAAGGAATGGCTAAGTTAAGGGATAACTGAACATTTCATAATTTCTAGATTCCATAGCAACGTATTCCAGAGATTTTTCAATCTCCACCACCACAGGGCTCAGCGCTGTTTCTGTGGATTTTCCTTTAGAATACGCATGCTGCGAACCAGCCAACTTATTTGGTTTTAGTTTGTTTCTTATATGTAGTTCTATTAGCCTTTCCAACGTTTTTAGAAGGAATGAGGATATGCGAGCTTTTACCTGCCTTAGGCATGTATATTACCTTGACTTCCCTCCACAGCGAAGGGAAATAGTTTAATTGCAGCGCCCCCTTAAGAATGGTAACTAGCCAATCCATTATGTAATTCTTCGACTGCTGTAATTGAGCCGGGAATAGACCGTCTGGTCCCTGCGACTTGAATAGCTTGAAGCTATTTATTGCCCAGTGTACGTTGCTTTCTGACACTGTGTTTATAAGAGTGGAGTCTATTTCTGCTCCACTGTCTTGAGTATATTCAATCATATGGCTTTCAGAACTACCTGGGAAGAGGGTATCCATTAGTAGTCCCTGCGACCCTTACTGGATACCGTCCAACTGCCGTCTGGCTCCTGAAGAAAACCGATACTATGCACCGATTGTGCCATTATTTTCTTAAGTCGAGACGCTTCCGCTGTGTTCTCGATATTATTACAAAAAGATTTCCAAGAATTTCTTTTTGCTCTCCTAACTTCCTTTTTGTACGACCTAAGGAGGTCGTAATAATAATCCCAGTCTGACTCGCCTTGGGATTGCTTGGCTAAATTGAGCAGCTTTCTACATTCTTTCTGTAACTTTTTAAGTTCGGGAGACCACCAGGGGGGCCTAATTCTACCCCTACTTCGTGTTATTGGACAAGCCACTTCTAATGCTTGCCGACAAGATTCAGTGAATCGAACAAGGAAGATATCGAGATCCTCCTTACTATTGGGCTGAAACGGCGGGATCATAGGGATACGTTTTTCCAGCTCTTGCAAGTGCACCTGCCAGTTCGTTTTCTTATGATTCCTGAAATCAATGGCTCTATCGGCCGTTTCTTCTAATATACATTCAATACATCGGTGATTCGAAAAACTCCATGTCTTTCTTGATTATTTTTAGGTGATACATATCTATAATACTGTGTAGCAAGACTATAAAAATGATGCGAAAGAATTCAACATTCATTATTGCTATATTTTACTTCGCGTCAGCTAAAATTATATAAAAATCATTTTCAAATGAGATGTATATAAGATCCAGACCATTTATATTATACGCTTAATATAATTTTATAACTTTGAGAAAACTTGTGCACTTAATTTCATTGAAATAACAAATTTTGACCAACCGGTTCAAAGTTAGCTGTAAAGTCGGAAATCACTTTACAGGGTATATTGGTGGCAGAGGAAAATCTACACTAGTTGCTATACTTTTTTCATTACTAAAGTACACTTAAGGAAATTTTCCTATGCAAATATAAAGATAATTTACATATTGACCGACATATTAGGCACCAATTCTGCAGAAATAATGAAAATCATTATACTTAATGTATGGGAAAATACTTGGACCAATTTAACATATTTTCGTCATCGAACTATACTTGTATTATATCCAGTGTTATTTTTTCACTTGATTTTCCTGGGATAACTTACGTACTGATCGATATATACGAAATACAGCAAACCAGAAAATAGAAATTCTTTTATTAGGTGTATGGGAGCTCAGGGTAGTATTGGTCCGATTTTATCAATTTTTAGCATTACGATATATAATACTATTACCAGAGAGAAAGGCTCTCTGAGTTTCATTAATATACCTGTGTAAAGTCAACCTGATGTTTGAAAATCCTGATATTAGTTATATGGGGTCTAGAGTAAGTTTCACTCAATTTTAGCTATTTTTGGCACACAGATGCACCGTTATTAAGAAAACAAGGAAGTTCGAAAATCTTTCTATGTATATAAGGTATATGGAGGCTAAGGATAGGCTTGAGATGGCATACATTAAAGGTACTATTTGTGCAAAGTTTTATCCCGATGTATTCATTGTTGCTTGATTTGTATACTGGAAAGTGAAAGGATTAGATGAAATTTAATGTTGTGTTATGGGAGGCGTGGTTGTTGTCCGATTTCGGTGGAAATTGTTCGAATAGGTCCGGAGATATGTGATTTCATTCAAAGGTGGGCGGTGCTACTTTTGACAACCAATTCTGACACCGGCTTTTATAAAGCCCTTTTGTGTCATCCCGGATGTAAATTTAATGTCTTTGACGCTTTTAGTTATTGATTTATCACACTTTTAGTAGTTTTTAACAAAACCAATATATGAGGAGTCGACGGGGTTATCATACGATTTCACATATTTTCACACTGTCTTAAGAAGCGCCGTAAGGATTTATCCTGTGCAAATCTGGGTGATATAGCTTGAGGGGTTTGGGAGATTTATACATACATTAAAACAATTAGGTGCCATGCCGTTAATTTTTACTGTACAGCTTGTACGGACAGATGGACAGACAGTCACCCGGATTTCAACTCGTCTCGTCATCTTGATCAGTTATATATATGTATATAATCCAGTATCTATCTCGCCAAGTTTTAGGGGATACAAACAACCATTAGGTAAACAAAACTATTATACTCTTTAGCAACATGTTACAAGAGTATACAAATTTTATCGATTCGGCTTAAACAGTTTAGTGAACCACCATAGGTGGCAACACTTCAAGCTGTAAAGCTGTAATTTTTTGGCTGTGAAATTTGGGTTTTATTTTACAAAATTCTTCAATTTTAATTGATTTTTTTTTAAAGTGATTTAATACAATATTTAGTGATTTGACTCTGAGTTGCAAGCTAAGTTTTAAATGTTCTTAAGTTTTATGCATTATCAAAAAATTTAAATTTTCGAATTTTTGGTGCCAAGTCAGCTTTTTGTTTCATTTTGTTTTATTAAATTCTTTTCTCTCTCTTTATTTATCTCATTTACTTCTTTATTCACAGCTGTGTTGCGTGTAGCTTTTAATTTGTTTCAGTGACATTAAAACTGCTCGCTATATTGCTCTTTCACACTGTCTTGGTTTTGAACTTTGATAAAAAAATTGCTATTATTTTTGCGTTTGTTCTTAATTGAATATATTATTATTAATATTTTATTAACACACTAATTTATTATATATCTATTTTGTTTGCTTTATTCTTTTATTTGATTTTTATTCTTTTTGTTTATTATGTCTTGTAATTTCCCCAACTGTAACATTAAAGGCGAGTTCTGACTCGCTACATTTCATGCTGGCTTTGTGATGTGCTGGACTGACAGGTAGAATCTTAGATTCTATTCTAGACCGTAAGGGATTGCGTTGGTCCTGTTTAAATTGTAGATCTATTGAAATCGATCTATTTAAAGTTTATAGGGAGACACGCAATGACTTTAACGAAATCGGTCGAGATCTTGTAACCCTCACCGAAAAATTTAGGCACTACGAAAAATTGTTCAAATCTTTTAAGTGCCTGAATGATTCTCACGAATCCTTCAAACCTGCTCCTAAGCATAAACGTTCTTCCGATGAAGTAACACTTAGTTCTTCTGTACAGAAGGGAACGTCTACTCAATTCTTTCTTCTCCTTGCCCTCAAGGTGATAAGCCGTCAACTTCCAAAGAGCTCAATTCCCCAAAAGCTCTATCTAAGAGTAATAAGTGTCTCATAATCTTAGAGGCCCCCCCCCCTAATAATTTAGTAGCATTTGTTAAAAATTTGGTAGTTATTCCACCTAAAAAGTCTATATTTATTTCTAGACTTGCAAAGATACCTTACTTTACTAGAAGACTAAATTAAATCTTACATTTCGTCACGTTTAAAAATTCCGGATGTCAATATCCATAAATTTAACTTCAATTATGATAGAAGTATGTCATCGTTTAAAATAGATGTATCACTTGAAACATTCAAAAAGATCTTAGATAGTTCATTTTGGCCACCTGGGGCTTTTGTACGCGAATTTAAGCCTAAACTTAGAAGTCATACTGGAAACATTGTTAAATTACCAAAAGCAATCAACGATATAAAAAATTGATTGGTAGAAATTCGCTAAGCATTTATTATCAAAATGTTAGAGGTCTTAATACAAAACTAACCGACTTGTATTTAAACAGTTCCAATTTTAATTTCCATTTCGTCAACTCCAAACGTATTTCCAAATTTCTGTCCGCTATGAAATACAAATCTATCATTTCAAGTGACAATGGTATTATATCCAATATCTTTGCATAATTTTTCAAGTCAAACTACTGTAACAATTCTTCCAAAACTTTTTCTTATCAGCACGTGCCGTGTTCGAATACTTTAATTAACGCTCCAATTATTTCTGAAGAATTCCTCCTATTTATTATCTTTTAGTTACGGCAATGGACAGGATACCCTCATGCTTCCTAAAAAATAGTGCCAAATATATTTACTTGCCTTTGACAAGGATATTTAATTCCTCTCTTAAACACGGTATATTTCCTTCAATATGGAAACAGTCATTTATAATTCCTTTGCATAAAAGTGGATTTAGATCCAACATTGAAAACTATACAGGTATCGCAAAACCATTAGTTATACCTAAACTTTTTGAAGCTATCATCACTGACCATATAGCCTTTCCGATTTCGTAAAGGGAAATCGAGTCTTAAAAATGGCCTGAATTTATAAACCATGTATCATTGGGTTTTAGGGAACATAAGCATACGGATGTTATATACACTGAGTTTAGCAAAACTTTCGATAAAGTAAATCTCTCCATTCTCATACATAAGCTTGATCTGCTGGGCTTTCAACCAATATTTCTTCAATGGGTGGCTTCCTATCTCTATAATAGAACACAATAGAGATCCGTATATTACTAAAACACTTTATACAGCTTTGGTTAGATCTATATTGGAATATGGCTCTGTTGTATGGAACCCTAGCTACCAAATCCAT
Source organism: Bactrocera oleae (assembly GCF_042242935.1). Classification (NCBI taxonomy): domain Eukaryota; kingdom Metazoa; phylum Arthropoda; class Insecta; order Diptera; family Tephritidae; genus Bactrocera; species Bactrocera oleae. Next base: position 33,165,623 of record NC_091537.1, read on the forward strand.
TCTGAAAAGTTAGAGTCTGTTCAAAAACAATTTTTACGTTTCGCCTTAGCGCATTTCCGATGGGATTCTAAGGTAAGTCTACCACCATACACTATTCGTTTAAGACTTATTAATCTACCTACACTTTCTAGTCGTAGGGAAATTGTTGACATAATATTCTTAGTGAAAACCTTGAATGGAACAGTTTGCAGTTCTTTTCTCCTGTCTGAAATTAAATTTAATATCCCGGTTCGCTTTTCGAGGCAGTTTACACCTTCACTGTTAAAATCCTGTAGATCAAATTTTGAACTAAACGAACCATTCCACCGTATATATCATGATTTTAATTCTCATTCCAGCACATTGGATCTACAATCTGACTGATATCTGACTCACTTTTCAAAATTAAAAAGACTTTATTGTTTTCTCTTAATAAATGAACATGTAAAAATTTATTATATCGTAGCTATAAATGTTAGCTGTTGAAATTTTTGTTTCTGAAGCTGAGCAGTTTTAGATCTCAACACTTGAAAAACTCTCTTGCCTTTTTTGACTTGCCTAATTCCGCACGTATGCGGATTGCGCCCCTCGCGTCGGTTGGGCGGGAGGAGGGTAATCGTTGGGTTATTATTATTATTATTATTCCGTGTCAAGTTGGATTACTAAGAATGAAAAAGCAAAATTGCGTTTTATTAATTCATGTCGTTTTATTAGAGATGCAGAGAAATGAAAATAAATTTGATAACAATTTATATGCTGCCTAGTCTTCTTAAGTCATGCAAGAGTTTATTCGTCCATATATGTTTTCTTCTCTTTGGATATTGTTAATATTTAAAGAGTTGTATCTTTTATTTCAGTTGCACACTTTTTTGGGATTGACGTTCTGCTTCGTCTTGTAACTGATTCTCGTGTTTTAATTGCGTTTTTACTAATCCTCCGCAGAAAAATAAGGTAAGCTATAGGGTAAGTTAGGGCATAGAAATAAACTTTATAAATAAAGTTAAGTAATTACTAACATGTTCCAATATGCCGATTAATCCTAGGACAGAGAGACCTAGTAAAAAACCCAATGAGCCACCAATGTCAGCTATAAATTGTGTAGTGTCATAGCTCGGACGTTCTTCCACCATCTGCCGAAAAGAACACGAATTGTACATATAACTTTTTTTATTATTTATGAAATTTTTTGCCGATTTTAATTTTACCGAAACTAATTTTGTGGAATAATAAATCCATACTTGGGTATATTGCTGACCCGAATTAAGTTGTGTTCTGCTTTGTATTAATGTCGAATAAATACGCTCATTACAAGGACGTTTGCAATCGCATTCAATATCTTCGTCACTTTCATAGTAGCTAAATAATAAAATTAAATTTAAAACTTGTTGTGAAAACGTCAGTTGTTTTGTCTTCTTACATTTCGTAATCCTTTATCAAGGCACGCATTGGCTTGTTGTTATCGCATGGTTGCTGCGATATACCGGTCATCCAAGGACCAGTGCAATTGGTTTTTGTAGCCAAATCATCGAAAACACATAATTCAGCGCACTGAGAAAATTTTATATTTACAATACACAGCTGTGTTGCGTGTAGCTTTTAATTTGTTTCAGTGCCATTAAAACTGCTCGCTATATTGCTCTTTCACACTGTCTTGGTTTTGAACTTTGATAAAAAAATTGCTATTATTTTTGCGTTTGTTTTTAATTGAATTTATTATTATTAATATTTTATTAACACACTAATTTATTATATATCTATTTTGTTTGCTTTATTCTTTTATTTGATTTTTATTCTTTTTGTTTATTATGTCTTGTAATTTCCCCAACTGTAACATTAAAGGCGAGTTCTGACTCGCTACATTTCATGCTGGCTTTGTGATGTGCTGGACTGACAGGTAGAATCTTAGATTCTATTCTAGACCGTAAGGGATTGCGTTGGTCCTGTTTAAATTGTTGATCTATTGAAATCGATCTATTTAAAGTTTATAGGGAGACACGCAATGACTTTAACGAAATCGGTCGAGATCTTGTAACCCTCACCGAAAAATTTAGGCACTACGAAAAATTGTTCAAATCTTTTAAGTGCCTGAATGATTCTCACGAATCCTTCAAACCTGCTCCTAAGCATAAACGTTCTTCCGATGAAGTAACACTTAGTTCTTCTGTACAGAAGAGAATGTCTACTCAATTCTTTCTTCTCCTTCCCCTCAAGGTGATAAGCCGTCAACTTCCAAAGAGCTCAATTCCCCAAAAGCTCTATGTAAGAGTAATAAGTGTCTCATAATCTTAGAGGCCCCCCCCCCTAATAATTTAGTAGCATTTGTTAAAAATTTGGTAGTTATTCCACCTAAAAAGTCTATATTTATTTCTAGACTTGCAAAGATACCTTACTTTAATAGAAGACTAAATTAAATCTTACATTTCGTCACGTTTAAAAATTCCGGATGTCAATATCCATAAATTTAACTTCAATTATGATAGAAGTATGTCATCGTTTAAAATAGATGTATCACTTGAAACATTCAAAAAGATCTTAGATAGTTCATTTTGGCCACCTGGGGCTTTTGTACGCGAATTTAAGCCTAAACTTAGAAGTCATACTGGAAACATTGTTAAATTACCAAAAGCAATCAACGATATAAAAAATTGATTGGTAGAAATTCGCTAAGCATTTATTATCAAAATGTTAGAGGTCTTAATACAAAACTAACCGACTTGTATTTAAACAGTTCCAATTTTAATTTCCATTTCGTCAACTCCAAACGTATTTCCAAATTTCTGTCCGCTATGAAATACAAATCTATCATTTCAAGTGACAATGGTATTATATCCAATATCTTTGCATAATTTTTCAAGTCAAACTACTGTAACAATTCTTCCAAAACTTTTTCTTATCAGCACGTGCCGTGTTCGAATACTTTAATTAACGCTCCAATTATTTCTGAAGAATTCCTCCTATTTATTATCTTTTAGTTACGGCAAAGGACAGGATATCCTCATGCTTCCTAAAAAATAGTGCCAAATATATTTACTTGCCTTTGACAAGGATATTTAATTCCTCTCTTAAACACGGTATATTTCCTTCAATATGGAAACAGTCATTTATAATTCCTTTGCATAAAAGTGGATTTAGATCCAACATTGAAAACTATACAGGTATCGCAAAACCATTAGTTATACCTAAACTTTTTGAAGCTATCATCACTGACCATATAGCCTTTCCGATTTCGTAAAGGGAAATCGAGTCTTAAAAATGGCCTGAATTTATAAACCATGTATCATTGGGTTTTAGGGAACATAAGCATACGGATGTTATATACACTGAGTTTAGCAAAACTTTCGATAAAGTAAATCTCTCCATTCTCATACATAAGCTTGATCTGCTGGGCTTTCAACCAATATTTCTTCAATGGGTGGCTTCCTATCTCTATAATAGAACACAATAGAGATCCGTATATTACTAAAACACTTTATACAGCTTTGGTTAGATCTATATTGGAATATGGCTCTGTTGTATGGAACCCTAGCTACCAAATCCATTCTGAAAAGTTAGAGTCTGTTCAAAAACAATTTTTACGTTTCGCCTTAGCGCATTTCCGATGGGATTCTAAGGTAAGTCTACCACCATACACTATTCGTTTAAGACTTATTAATCTACCTACACTTTCTAGTCGTAGGGAAATTGTTGACATAATATTCTTAGTGAAAACCTTGAATGGAACAGTTTGCAGTTCTTTTCTCCTGTCTGAAATTAAATTTAATATCCCGGTTCGCTTTTCGAGGCAGTTTACACCTTCACTGTTAAAATCCTGTAGATCAAATTTTGAACTAAACGAACCATTCCACCGTATATATCATGATTTTAATTCTCATTCCAGCACATTGGATCTACAATCTGACTGATATCTGACTCACTTTTCAAAATTAAAAAGACTTTATTGTTTTCTCTTAATAAATGAACATGTAAAAATTTATTATATCGTAGCTATAAATGTTAGCTGTTGAAATTTTTGTTTCTGAAGCTGAGCAGTTTTAGATCTCAACACTTGAAAAACTCTCTTGCCTTTTTTGACTTGCCTAATTCCGCACGTATGCGGATTGCGCCCCTCGCGTCGGTTGGGCGGGAGGAGGGTAATCGTTGGGTTATTATTATTATTATTATTCCGTGTCAAGTTGGATTACTAAGAATGAAAAAGCAAAATTGCGTTTTATTAATTCATGTCGTTTTATTAGAGATGCAGAGAAATGAAAATAAATTTGATAACAATTTATATGCTGCCTAGTCTTTTTAAGTCATGCAAGAGTTTATTCGTCCATATATGTTTTCTTCTCTTTGGATATTGTTAATATTTAAAGAGTTGTATCTTTTATTTCAGTTGCACACTTTTTTGGGATTGACGTTCTGCTTCGTCTTGTAACTGATTCTCGTGTTTTAATTGCGTTTTTACTAATCCTCCGCAGAAAAATAAGGTAAGCTATAGGGTAAGTTAGGGCATAGAAATAAACTTTATAAATAAAGTTAAGTAATTACTAACATGTTCCAATATGCCGATTAATCCTAGGACAGAGAGACCTAGTAAAAAACCCAATGAGCCACCAATGTCAGCTATAAATTGTGTAGTGTCATAGCTCGGACGTTCTTCCACCATCTGCCGAAAAGAACACGAATTGTACATATAACTTTTTTTATTATTTATGAAATTTTTTGCCGATTTTAATTTTACCGAAACTAATTTTGTGGAATAATAAATCCATACTTGGGTATATTGCTGACCCGAATTAAGTTGTGTTCTGCTTTGTATTAATGTCGAATAAATACGCTCATTACAAGGACGTTTGCAATCGCATTCAATATCTTCGTCACTTTCATAGTAGCTAAATAATAAAATTAAATTTAAAACTTGTTGTGAAAACGTCAGTTGTTTTGTCTTCTTACATTTCGTAATCCTTTATTAAGGCACGCATTGGCTTGTTGTTATCGCATGGTTGCTGCGATATACCGGTCATCCAAGGACCAGTGCAATTGGTTTTTGTAGCCAAATCATCGAAAACACATAATTCAGCGCACAGAGAAAATTTTATATTTACAATATTTGCGAAATTTTCCATATTTACGCAGTACATATGTTTTTGTGTTTGTTTAAAATGACAGGGGGGGAAAGCGATGGTACTCTGAACAACAGGTCAAGAATATATAGTATTCCATTTTCATATTAAATAAATTTAAAAAAAAGTGACAGGTAAGCGGTAAACGATATAGAGACAAAAGAAGATTGGTTCATAAAACAAATATCTTGGCATCACCATACATACTGGTAAGTAAAAAGGTAATCTGGAAGATTAGATAAATTTTATAAAATTACATATATGTAGAAGGACTCAATGATTATTGCAAAGTAAAACAATAAATCTTTTGAAAGTAACTTGCCAAACTATGTATTCTAAAAATAAATCTTATCTTATATAAATATACAGGTTGGTTGAAAAGTTTCTGCTTACACCAAGAAATAGCACTACTAGCTCCAAAATTTTTTTTTTCAAGTTGGTACATCTGTCGTAAGAACACAGACAAAGCTACAAGTCATTCTGTCATTTAATTCTTTGTTTACAAGCCAGTTGACGTGTCAGAAAATTTTTTTAATGTGGAAAAAATTGAAAATCCCGCAGTCATTCGATTCTTTGTTTCAAAAGATTTAAAAACGAAGGAAATTTATGAACAATTGTTCGAAGTGTTTAAGGAGTCCTCACCTCCAAAAGGCACAGTTGAATTTTGAGCTGGAATTTAAACGTTGTCTTACTAAGCTTGAAGACGATCCACGCGAAGGACAACCAAAACCACAACCACACCAGAAATCATTGAGCATGTTCATAATATTGTCAGTGAAGATGCTAATGCTATACGCAGCTCAGAAGAACGAGTATTTCATACTTTACATGGAGAATTACAAATGAAAAAGCTGGAAAAGAAAACAAATTTCTCAGCATAATTTGGAACGTTTCAAGCATAATATAACGGATTTTTTGCGAAGTTTTATAAGGATGGATGAGACCTGGATCTACCACCATGATCCTAAATTGAAATAGGAACGTTTACAGTGGATGGAAGCTGGTTTTTCAGCTCCAAAGCAAAGGTGAAGTCACAACGATCAGCAAAATAGGAAATGTCATCAGTTAAAACAATTAACTCTGAATATTATTGCAGCCTTTTGGATCAGCAAACCAGAAATTAGAAATTCTTTTATTAGGTGTATGGGAGCTCAGGGTAGTATTGGTCCGATTTTATCAATTTTTAGCATTACGATATATTATTACCAGAGAGAAAGGCTCTCTGAGTTTCATTAATATACCTGTGTAAAGTCAACCTGATGTTTGAAAATCCTGATATTAGTTATATGGGGTCTAGAGTAAGTTTCACTCAATTTTAGCTATTTTTGGCACACAGATGCACCGTTATTAAGAAAACAAGGAAGTTCGAAAATCTTTCTATGTATATAAGGTATATGGAGGCTAAGGATAGGCTTGAGATGGCATACATTAAAGGTACTATTTGTGCAAAGTTTTATCCCGATGTATTCATTGTTGCTTGATTTGTATACTGGAAAGTGAAAGGATTAGATGAAATTTAATGTTGTGTTATGGGAGGCGTGGTTGTTGTCCGATTTCGGTGGAAATTGTTCGAATAGGTCCGGAGATATGTGATTTCATTCAAAGGTGGGCGGTGCTACTTTTGACAACCAATTCTGACACCGGCTTTTATAAAGCCCTTTTGTGTCATCCCGGATGTAAATTTAATGTCTTTGACGCTTTTAGTTATTGATTTATCACACTTTTAGTAGTTTTTAACAAAACCAATATATGAGGAGTCGACGGGGTTATCATACGATTTCACATATTTTCACACTGTCTTAAGAAGCGCCGTAAGGATTTATCCTGTGCAAATCTGGGTGATATAGCTTGAGGGGCTTGGGAGATTTATACATACATTAAAACAATAAGGTGCCATGCCGTTAATTTTTACTGTACAGCTTGTACGGACAGATGGACAGACAGTCACCCGGATTTCAACTCGTCTCGTCATCTTGATCAGTTATATATATGTATATAATCCTGCATCTATCTCGACAAGTTTTAGGGGATACAAACAACCATTAGGTAAACAAAACTATTATACTCTTTAGCAACATGTTACAAGAGTATACAAATTTTATCGATTCGGCTTAAACAGTTTAGTGAACCACCATAGGTGGCAACACTTCAAGCTGTAAAGCTGTAATTTTTTGGCTGTGAACTATTGGGTTTTATTTTACAAAATTCTTCAATTTTAATTGATTTTTTTTTTAAAGTGATTTAATACAATATTTAGTGATTTGACTCTGAGTTGCAAGCTAAGTATTAAATGTTCTTAAGTTTTATGCATTATCAAAAAATTTAAATTTTCGAATTTTTGGTGCCAAGTCAGCTTTTTGTTTCATTTTGTTTTATTTAATTCTTTTCTCTCTCTTTATTTATCTCATTTACTTCTTTATTCACAGCTGTGTTGCGTGTAGCTTTTAATTTGTTTCAGTGCCATTAAAACTGCTCGCTATATTGCTCTTTCACACTGTCTTGGTTTTGAACTTTGATAAAAAAATTGCTATTATTTTTGCGTTTGTTCTTAATTGAATTTATTATTATTAATATTTTATTAACACACTAATTTATTATATATCTATTTTGTTTGCTTTATTCTTTTATTTGATTTTTATTCTTTTTGTTTATTATGTCTTGTAATTTCCCCAACTGTAACATTAAAGGCGAGTTCTGACTCGCTACATTTCATGCTGGCTTTGTGATGTGCTGGACTGACAGGTAGAATCTTAGATTCTATTCTAGACTGTAAGGGATTGCGTTGGTCCTGTTTAAATTGTAGATCTATTGAAATCGATCTATTTAAAGTTTATAGGGAGACACGCAATGGCTTTGACGAAATCGGTCGAGATCTTGTAACCCTCACCGAAAAATTTAGGCACTACGAAAAATTGTTCAAATCTTTTAAGTGCCTAAATGATTTTCACGAATCCTTCAAACCTGCTCCTAAGCGTAAACGTTCTTCCGATGAAGTAACACTTAGTTCTTCTGTACAGAAGAGAACGTCTACTCAATTCTCTCTTCTCCTTGCCCTCAAGGTGATAAGCCGTCAACTTCCAAAGTCTCACAATCTTAGAGGCCCCCCTAATAATTTAGTAGCATTTGTTAAAAATTTGGGGCTTTTGTACGCGAATTTAAGCCTAAACTTAGAAGTCATACTGGAAACATTGTTAAATTACCAAAAGCAATCAACGATATAAAAAATTGATTGGTAGAAATTCGCTAAGCACTACAAAACTAACCGACTTGTACTAAAACAGTTCCAATTTTAATTTCCATTTCGTCAACTCCAAACGTATTTCCAAATTTCTGTCCGCTATGAAATACAAATCTATCATTTCAAGTGACAATGGTATTATATTCAATATCTTTGCATAATTTTTCAAGTCAAACTACTGTAACAATTCTTCCAAAACTTTTTCTTATCAGCACGTGCCGTGTTCGAATACTTTAATTAACGCTCCAATTATTTCTGAAGAATTCCTCCTATTTATTATCTTTTAGTTACGGCAAAGGACATGATACCCTCATGCTTCCTAAAAAATAGTGCCAAATATATTTACTTGCCTTTGACAAAGATATTTAATTCCTCTCTTAAACACGGTATATTTCCTTCAATATGGAAACAGTCATTTATAATTCCTTTGCATAAAAGTGGATTTAGATCCAACATTGAAAACTATACAGGTATCGCAAAACTATCAGTTATACCTAAACTTTTTGAAGCTATCATCACTGACCATATAACCTTTCCGATTTCGTAAAGGGAAATCGAGTCTTAAAAATTGCTTGAATTTATAAACCATGTATCATTGGGTTTAAGGAACATAAGAATACGGATGTTATATACACTGAGTTTAGCAAAGCTTTCGATAAAGTAAATCTCTCCATTCTCATACATAAGCTTGATCTGCTGGGCTTTCAACCAATATTTCTTCAATGGGTAGCTTCCTATCTCTATAATAGAACACAATAGAGATCCGTATATTACTTAAACACTTTATACAACTTTGGTTAGATCTATATTGGAATATGGCTCTGTTGTATGGAACCCTACCTACCAAATCCATTCTGAAAAGTTAGAGTCTGTTCAAAAACAATTTTTACTTTTCGCCTAAGCGCATTTCCGATGGGATTCTAGTGTAAGTCTACCTCCATACACTGGTCGTTTAAAACTTATTAATCTACCTACACTTTCTAGTCCTAGGGAAATGCTTGGAATAATATTCGTAGTGAAAATCTTAAATGGAACAGTTTGCAGTTCTTTTCTCTCATCTGAAATTAAATTTAATATCCCGGTTCGCTTTTCGAGGCAGTTTAGACCTTCACTGTTAAAATCCTGTAGATCAAATTTTGAACTAAACGAACCATTCCACCGTATATGTCATGACTAGCTTTTGCCCGCGACTTCGTCCGCGTGGAATAGTGACTTCCGGCAGATTTTTGGTTCTTCCCACATAGTTCCCGTTCTTGCGGGATTTTCGGAATGTTCGAGTTCCCGCAAAATTTTCAGGATAAAACCTATGTTTTTTTTCGAGTTCCAAACTATATCTGTACAATTTTTAAAGTAAATTTTATTATTTTAAAGAACTTCTGCATATACTACATTTTTTGTTTTATTATCTTGTGGCAGAAGAACATATTGATTTTCGCCACAACCCGATCTTGATAACGCGACATATAACTGGCCGTGCGAAAAACAGTCTTGGCGTAAATCGATCCCCACGTGTTTGAATGTTTGCCCCTGTGATTTATTTATTGTGACTGCGAAAGATAATTTAAGCGGAAATTGTATTCTTTTAAAATTGAAAGGTAAGTCGTTGGGTATCATTGGGATGCGGGGTATGAGGACTGTTTGACCAACTGCTGGACCAGTCAAAACTATTGCAACGATGACGTTATTGCGCAGAAATTTTACTTGAAGTCGGGTCCCGTTGCATAAATTTGGTGGTTTGAGATTTTTTAGTAAAATTATTGGGGCACCTATTTTTAACTTAAGAGAATGTGGGGGAAGGCCGCTTGGGTTCAAGGAATTGAGGAACTCCTGTGGGTAATGAACTACATCTTCTTGATCCATCACGGTATCAATGGATGTGTAGGTTACAATATCTCCTGGGAGTTTACTCAAAATGATATCATTTATTTCGTCAACGCTACTATTTCTTGCCGCCAATATTGCTCTTTGACACATCCATTGATGGTCCTTGTTTTCTATTTGGCTGATGTCAGGGTATACCTTAGTTACTAATTCCTCGATGTTACCCACTTTTACTCCTAAATCGCAATCAATTTCAATTTTATTATTAGAATGAGGTATTTTCCCGTCTCCTAAAGAAAGTAATTTTGAAGGGAAAGTTATACTACCTAGCCCCAAATGTGCTCTCATATTTGTCGATAATTTTAAAATATTTACAAATTTCCATAATGGAGAACTTTTAAGGCAAGCCTTCACAATGTCTGCTCTAGTTCCCCTTACTATTACCGGTAAAGTTTGGCGAAAGTCCCCAGCAAACATAACAGTAATCCCACCCATGATTTTATCACAGCTTCTAAGATCTCTAAGAGTTCTGTCTAGAGCTTCTACGTGAGCTCTATGTATCATGGTACATTCGTCCCAGATTATTAGACTGACGTCTTGTAAAATTTTCCCCAAAGGGCCATTTTTGCGTATAGAGCACACGCTATCTTTCTCTAAAGACACAGTTAGGGGCAGTTTAAAAGTGGAATGAGCTGTGCGTCCACCTGCTAATAAGGTTGCAGCAATACCTGACGACGCTACTGCCAAGGCTAGCTTTCCTAGAGACCTTACTTTTGCTAATATAAGATTAGTGATAAACGTCTTGCCGGTCCCACTGGGAGCATCCAAAAAGAAAATTCTTCCTTCATTAAAACGAACACTTTTCATGACACAAGTATACGATGCCACCTGGTCATTAACTAATCTTGGTTCATTTTGTGTGATATACTCATTTAATTCATTTATGTTATATGGTTTTCGCAACGCTACTTCTAACGGGTCCAGAAGCGAATTATTTCTATTTGCTGCAGGAAGCCCATAGTCGTAAGGATAGTGGTAAATAATTATCTCAATTTTGTAGCTGGCTCGGATATGATAGCATCGGATATGGTATTTTGCCAATGTTCATCTCCCTCCAGTAAACCTAATTCCTTGCAAGCGCCTTGGTACGTTTGGAAAATAACACCATTCACGGTTCTTAGATGTTGAAATGACATTGGAACGCGACCATATTGCAATAACATTCTTAAATAAAAACATTCAGTTTGAGTTGAATGAATGTTATAAACACGGCCTAAATTTGTGTCTTTTTTTACATTGGGATATCCCTCAACATCTTGCCCGCGTCTTCTTCTAGAAAATGAATTTCTTTGCCAAACGTAATACTGGGGAACTTCGTGATATAAAAGGGTTTTTGCAAAATCGTCGCTTTTGCAGAGATCAAAGAACGCTGTAAGTGTCCTTGATGAAGGATTGTTCACACGATCTTGGAGATTTTCATTATTATAAAAATATACTCTTTGTCCATTTTCCAAATGAACGGCTAAATGAACTACTGCCGGAAAACGTTCATGAATAGAAAATTGGAAAATTCTCCAAAACGCCTCCGAGGAACTTATATAGCGACCATTTAGATATTTTTCTACTTCATCGTTATTACTTTGTAACGAAAATGTGGCTTGATCAGAACCTTTATGAATATACTTACAGATGTATTTAATAGCTTTGACCGATTGACAAAACTCTACGTTAATGTGTGCATTGAAAATTCGTGATAGCAGTGGATTATAGGGAACCACCCAACGATTATCCACGCTCATTTCTGTACCTTTTACACGAATTATAGCTGTGTTTCCACCATTATCTGGAGACCTGCGTCTGTAGGTTGGATAACCGTCATCTCCCGTTTGTGTTTCCGAAATAAAATGCCTAGGGAACTTTTTAGAACAAACGTTTTCTTTCATACATGGTGATGTAGGATTATGAAATCCGCAAGGACCATGTATCATATTTTTTATGACAATATTATGAAGAATCGGATCTTCTTGTATGTCAGGTATTTCAGCCGATATTATTGCATCTATAGAATCTGGTTGAACTTTGTTAGCCAGCCACAATAAAATGTGGGCGTGAGGTAAACCTCTTTTTTGCCATTCTACACTGTAAACAAAGGCTTTCGATGGGCCAAAAATATTTTTCTTCGTTAATAGGTCTATCATTTTCTTGAGTTTTAAATGAAATACCCTAGAAATTAAATCATGTCTATCATAAGAATGTTGATTGGGCAATAACTCACTTTTTATTTCTGGCCATTCGGGGTTACATGTAAATGTAATGAAGAGGTCAGGTCTTCCAAATTTCTTGACATATGTCATGGCATCTTGACTTTTTTCATTCATGAATCTGGGGGATCCTGTAAATGACGACGGCAATATAACGTGCTGGCCAATATTAGAAGCGTTTATATGTCCATCATTTACGACGGCGTCTCTTAAATGAATGTACTCTTCTGCTCTCAATTTTTTTTGATTTCTTTTGATGAAGTCTAGCCTCTCAGAGATCATTTTTGCCGCCATATCAACACAATATTGGTTGAATAATCCTTTGAAATAATGTATACTGTTAAAGTCATTTATTCTCACCATGAATCTAAATGCATAAAACTGCATACATGAAACAGTTTTAAATGTAGCCGTAGTATTCTGCTGTGGAATATTAATACAGTATCCGTCGTTTCCAAAGGGAAACAGTAAGGGATATTGAAGCTGGTCATAAGATCTATGAATTTCAGAAACTCGTTGAAGTCGACCATCTCTCGCAGTCAATACAATATCACGGGGACCTTTGTCTTCATCTATCATAAGAACAGCTACTTTATCTACTACCGGCGCATTATACCGACCTCTATGCTCATTAGGAGGTTTTACATTAGCATGAATGATAAGTTTTAAATCATTCGGTGGTCTATTTTTAGATTGTACTTAAAACTTTGAATATACGTATTATGATCATGAAGATATGTTTGGAGAACGTCGATAAGATCGATTTGCAAGCTTGGGTTTAAATTTGAGCGCAAGGATACCTGATCTGCATGGGAAACAAAATATATTTGCAGGAATTCGGGTTGTGCCCCTACAGATGGAAGTAAGTCACCGATTAAATGATAAACTTGCCCTTGGACTTTAAAAGTGGGCATAAAGTTTCCCTCGCGAATTTCTTTGGCACCAAATGAAGTCATCTGAAATAATGTATTTTACTGTCTTGAGTGATTTAAGAAATGATTAGATGATGGATGTGAGCCTGATATCAGTTCCTTTAAAACGGATGTTGGTTCCGGAATTATAGGTATATTTACTTTGCCACCACTACAACACAGTCCAGGAGTTTCAGCTGCCCATTTTTTTGCTTGGCATAAGTTGCATATTTTATCCATTCTACCAATATCAATATCATTTAGCTCAGAATAGTCAACGGTACAATCATAAGCAAAAGCAGCATTTAATAAATTATGTTGTCTGCGAGTTCTATTCCTAGTTGATCGGGCATTTTGCTGTGCTAATCGATGGGATCGTTCAGCGCTTGATTCCCGATCGCGGTTAGCCAATGTGCGGGCATTCTGTGAAGCCAAACGTTGAGAACGATCAGCACTCGATTCCCGTTGCCGGTTCGCCAAAGTTCGGAAATTTTGTGAGGCTAAACGCTGCGAACGTTCAACGCTTGATTCCCTTGCACGGTTTTGTTCAGTAATTGCTCGTTGTGTAGCCAACCTGTGCATATTTTCATCCTCAGTTTCATTGCTGCGCAAAACTCGCAGCCGCTTTGCAGTAGCAGTCTGCCGAGAAAGCTGAGTTCCTTTTCTCGGCATTATAGTGATGAAGAAAAAACGTAGAAAATGAAAACTTAACTAAAGCGTATCTCGTAATAAAAAAAAAAAACGTAAGATTAAGAAGATTAATAATTAGGAACCTAATTACTTTTATTTTTAACGATTATGCCAAAAGAACAACCGTAAAATGAAAATAAGGTAAACTAACTTTATGCTTGAACTTAACCCTAATCTAATGAGAATACCTACAGGTATTATGTACCACAAAAAAAAAAATATTAGAAACTAAATACTATTTTTAAAACAAACAATACTATACTTATAGAAAACACGTACTTATAAATTAATAATCTACATGAAAACAAAAAAGTGTTATTATTGTGTAACTAATAAAGTACCTACTATATAGAAAACAACTACAAAATGAAACTGTGTTTAAAAAGTAATATTACGATGATAATTATATCGCATAAACGAATTAGCGCTGCATTCAACCGTTCAGTACAATCATACTTTATTTCTCTGATATTTCTTCGTTTATCCTGGACGCCATTACGCTTCGATGTTTGCTTACGACTGGAAAAATATACTGCGTGCATTAGCCCTTTTAAACAAATACTCTTTTGAATCCCAAAAATATGGAGTAAAGAAATTATGAATTTTTGATACATAAATATTAGGAAACTCCTGTTATAAATTTGGCCTTGAAAATATTTAGCCCTTTTAAACAAAGACTTTTGAATCCTAAAAATATTAAGTAAAGAAATTATGAATTTTTGATACATAAATATTAGGAAATTCCTGTTATAAATTTGGCCTTGGAAATATAAAGCAGGTAGGTATTATGCATATTGTTCTACCACATTCATGCTAATTCATTGCAAGCAAAATGTGGGACCACCATCCCAACATAAAAATGAAATATGCAACATACTCTAAGTGTTGCGCATTCGAACGGCACAAACAGACAGAAAAACTATACTCGAGTCGCTGGACTCTTTTTGCTCGTGTGAAAGCAGAGCATGATGCAAGCGTTTACACCATAAAACATGTTCATAACAACATCATGTTTTTAAAATTTTTTAAAAACCATCACACATGTATAACATACACGAATTTATTATGTTTACACGCTCATTCTTCTCATCATGCCGCACATGCTATCTTTGCTCCTATTGGTGATGTTATATAGACTATAGCCTTTCTCGATAACTGGACTATCCAACACAAAAAGAATTATTCAATTCGAACCAGTAGTTTCGGAGATTAGCGCGTTCAAACAAACAAACAAACAAACAAACTCTTCAGCTTTATAATATTAGTATAGACTTTAATTCTCATTCCAGCACATTTGATTTACAATATCTGACTCACTTTTCAAAATTAAAAAGACTTTATTGTTTTCTCTTAATAAATGAAAATGTAAAAATTTATTATATCGTAGCTATAAATGTCAGCTGTTGAAATTTTTGTCTCTGAAGCTGAGCAGTTTTAGATCTCAACACTTGAAAAACTCTCTTGCCTTTTCTGACTTGCCTAATTCCGCACGTATGCGGATTGCGCCCCTCGCGTCGGTTGGGCGGGAGGAGGGTAATCGTTGGGTTATTATTATTATTATTATTCCGTGTCAAGTTGGATTACTTAGAATGAAAAAGCAAAATTGCGTTTTATTAATTCATGTCGTTTTATTAGAGATGCAGAGAAATGAAAATAAATTTGATAACAATTTATATGCTGCCTAGTCTTCTTAAGTCATGCAAGAGTTTATTCGTCCATATATGTTTTCTTCTCTTTGGATATTGTTAATATTTAAAGAGTTGTATCTTTTATTTCAGTTGCACACTTTTTTGGGATTGACGTTCTGCTTCGTCTTGTAACTGATTCTCGTGTTTTAATTGCGTTTTTACTAATCCTCCGCAGAAAAATAAGGTAAGCTATAGGGTAAGTTAGGGCATAGAAATAAACTTTATAAATAAAGTTAAGTAATTACTAACATGTTCCAATATGCCGATTAATCCTAGGACAGAGAGACCTAGTAAAAAACCCAATGAGCCACCAATGTCAGCTATAAATTGTGTAGTGTCATAGCTCGGACGTTCTTCCACCATCTGCCGAAAAGAACACGAATTGTACATATAACTTTTTTTATTATTTATGAAATTTTTTGCCGATTTTAATTTTACCGAAACTAATTTTGTGGAATAATAAATCCATACTTGGGTATATTGCTGACCCGAATTAAGTTGTTTTCTGCTTTGTATTAATGTCGAATAAATACGCTCATTACAAGGACGTTTGCAATCGCATTCAATATCTTCGTCACTTTTATAGTAGCTAAATAATAAAATTAAATTTAAAACTTGTTGTGAAAACGTCAGTTGTTTTGTCTTCTTACATTTCGTAATCCTTTATTAAGGCACGCATTGACTTGTTGTTATCGCATGGTTGCTGCGATATACCGGTCATCCAAGGACCAGTGCAATTGGTTTTTGTAGCCAAATCATCGAAAACACATAATTCAGCGCACTGAGAAAATTTTATATTTACAATATTTGCGAAATTTTCCATATTTACGTAGTACATATGTTTTTCTGTGTAAATGCAAATAAATTTTATCTATGCGCCTGTTTGTTTAAAATGACAAGGGGGGAGAGCGATGGTACTCTGAACAACAGGTCAAGAATATATACTATTCCATTTTCATATTAAATAAATTAAAAAAAAAAAGTGACAGGTCAGCGATAAACGATATAGAGACAAAAGAACATTGGTTCATAAAACAAATATCTTGGCATCACCATACATACTGGTAAGTAAAAAGGTAATCTGGAAGATTAGATAAATTTTATAAAATTACATATATGTAGAAGGACTCAATGATTATTGCAAAAGTAAAACAATAAATCTTTTGAAAGTAACTTGCCAAACTATGTATTCTAAAAATAAATCTTATCTTATATAAATATACAGGCTGGATGAAAAGTTTCTGCTTACACCAAGAAATAGCACTACTAGCTCCAAAATTTTTTTTTTTCAAGTTGGTACATCTGTCGTAAGAACACAGACAAAGTTACAAGTCATTCTGTCATTTAATTCTTTGTTTACATGGCAGTTGACGTGTCAGTAAATTTGTTTAATGTGGAAAAAACTGAAAATCCCGCAGTCATTCGATTCTTTGTTTCAAAAGATTTAAAAACGAAGGAAATTTATGAACAATTGTTCGAAGTGTTTAAGGAGTCCTCACCTCCAAAAGGCACAGTTGAGTTTTGAGCTGGAATTTAAACGTTGTCTTACTAAGCTTGAAGACGATCCACGCGAAGGACAACCAAAAACCACAACCACACCAGAAATCATTGAGCATGTTCATAATATTGTCAGTGAAGATGCTAATGCTATACGCAGCTCAGAAGAACAAGTACTTCATATTTTACATGGAGAATTACAAATGAAAAAGCTGGAAAAGAAAACAAATTTCTCAGCATAATTTGGAACGTTTGAAGCATAATAAAACCGATATTTTGCGAAGTTTTATAAGGATGGATGAGACCTGGATCTACCACCATGATCCTAAATTGAAATAAGAACGTTTACAGTGGATGGAAGCTGGTTTTTCAGCTCCAAAGCAAAGGTGAAGTCACAACGATCAGCAAAATAAGAAATGTCATCAGTTAAAACAATCAACTCTGAATATTATTGCAGCCTTTTGGATCAGCTGGATGCAAAAATTCGTGAGAAAAGACTTTGTTTGGAGCACAAAAAAATCATTTTTCTTCAAGACAATGCACCTGCTCACAAAGGTGTTTTAACAATGAAAAAATTCAACGAATTAAAGTACGAATTGCTTGAGCATCTAACGTATTCAGCAGATTTGGCTTTTTTTGTCGAACGAAGAAGCTTTTACAGTCGTAGTCATTATAGGGATAGCATAAAATTATTGGAATAAGTGTATTGAAGTTAAGAGAGATTATATTGAATAAAAAAATAGATTTCGTCCAAAGACAGTATTTTTTCCTTTCGAGCGCAGAAACTTTTCAATCAACCTGTAGATATAATTTGTGTGTGATTTTTTGTGGGCTATGGTTTACACTTCGTCGGTATATATGTATCGCCCCAAATTAATCCTAGTATTCTAAGCTTTTATAATCTGCGGTCTTTATTGTCCTCAAAAGACCTAAAACGCTTTGATTTCCTAGTAAAAGGGTAGTATACCTTCATGTCACTGTAACTTGGTGTAGCGGAGCAAGGGTTTTTTTTTGATTCAATATTTCTGAATTGTTGGCTTTGGAGCTTTATTTCAATTTCCTCGTCAATTTCAGCGAAAATATACTCTGTCCGTGCAGTCCCTTTCACATTGAGTTCTAAGAAAAAATTGATAAATAAAATTTGAAGAAATAAGGTGTAAGGCAAAATAAAAGTTTTCTATATAGTAGCTTGAAAACTTTACCACATAACATATAATTTTTAATAAATATTTATTTTTATTTACCAGTAAACTCATGGCGATGATCATGTATATAAATATGCCATCCTGGATTTTTTTCTAACATCATTTCCATACTTGAACCCGATGCAATGTTATGCGTAAGCAATAGAGAATAACCAGAAGTACGAGTTGTACGTTTAAGCTCTATTTTAGGATTCAAAGTGTAACACCGGCCCATGTAGAAATGAAAGCTGCTTTTGATTTCTATATCTTGATATACGCAGTTATATATTTAAATAAATTGATTATTATTGAACATATTTCAAATATATTTCATTTTAACCCACTCCTAGTTAGTCCATCGAGCCCATATTGTTCACCCAATATGGTTTCTTCTAAATTAAAGGTTGAGTTCATAAAGAATTCATCTAGTTCTAAGTCATTGAAAGGGAAGTCATTCCAGCAAGTTACATATTTTGGATGCGGGCATATATCTCCCGACATATTCTAACAGAAAAACTCAAACAATTGTAATTGAATATACAAGTATTATAGGTATTATACTTTAAATAAGTAGACTGTGACATAACTTATCTGTTCATTTAATTATATTAAAATATTCGAATTCAAATCTGCATAATAATGCGATCTTTTAAAGACGATATTTTAACGGTACAAGTATTCTGATAACAGATAAATTGGACATGTATCTTATTGGAACTCTTTAATTCCTCAGGTTGAAGATTTTAATTTAACCAATGTCGCATTCTTTAAAAATTCTATAACTTAGGAGGCCCCTTGACTAAAAGACCAATACTTGCTGTAGGTGGCGATTCAAATCTATATAAGCTAGAAAGCTATGTTTACTTCCCAAACAAGCTTGTCAATTACTAAATGGTGGTTTAATAATACTGATCACCTTTGTGGTTTTCGTTTTGTTTTCATTTGACTTATGTACTTATAATTGCATCTTATAATTTAATCGTAGCTGTGTTTTTTATTAACTGAAAAAAACTATAATTAAAATTACATCCTAATTAAATTTATACCTTTTCATTAACGCACTGTTTTAAGGAAACTGATTTTCTAACCTGTAGTGTTTACTAGACGAATTAGAATTAGATATAAAAGAAATATAATATGAAACATATACATATATCTAAAGACATTGCTGCTTAGTACTATACTGAGATTTAGTCTCTAAGTTTATCACACTCATGTAAGAATTATACAATATCCCATGAGAGTCATTAAATTCATTAGAAGACAAATAAAGATCGATAATCATGAGATCGAGTTCGCTGACACCTTATGCTACCTCGAAAGCATATATTATCTGGCAGAGAAGCAAAAACGTATCCCCACTGGCTGCGTTTGAACGACTGCAATCGGGCATGTTCGCAAATCTCCAGAGGCACAAAACTTAGAATATACTCCACATGCGTTAAGTCCACACTGTTATATGGAAGCGACATTCAAAATCGTATAGTCCAAAATTAAAAAAAACTGGAGTTATGTGAATAACAAAGGAGAAACCCGTACCCGCAAATAAAACGCAGAAAATGGGGTTGGCTAGACCATACTCAATATCAAAATCACTTGTCACGGTGCAAAGACCTAACTTTTGCATGAGATTGATACCTTGTTGAAAAACTTGAGATCCTATGATTAAATGAATAATAATGAAGGAAAAAAGCTATTTGTAATACGTATGAAGTTATGGTAAATAGGATTAAAAGATGTATAATGGATAACGGATAAAATTTTGGTAAAGACAAACCGTGCAGCGCATAGTTTTAAATTTTTTGTTGTGTTATTCACACAAATACACCGCGGTGGATGCCCGGGTACCCGGTTACTAACATAAGGGTTAAAAAACTTTCTAAACATGTCTTGAGGTTTCCCGCAATTCTCTCAGGATTGGAATAACGATATTTAATTAGTTCTATTTGACCTTTTTTACAACAAAATTGTATAATTATTATAGAGTTTTGTTCATCTAACGGTTGCTTTTAAGTTTTATAAATAAAGGGTTATATATGTATTTAGTTTTCCGCTACAAAAATTAGGAAGAAAACTGAGGAAATATTTATAAACTCAAATTTGCATTGAACGTGTCTTAATCTCCGAGGCTATATCACGTTTTCCTTACGTTACGTTTGGTTAATTTTGTACCGAACAGACAAATTTGGTGACAATATTTTATTCAGCATATCTTCGTTCCGTACCAAAAATGAATCTGGTTCATATCGTTTCTAACTTTCAGCTAAATAATTTTAGGGTTTGAGCCCTTTATATTAACTTTACATAATATATTATATCGGGGTAAATAAATAAAAGATCGACCATTTTTAACTTTGTAAGGATCAAAGCCTAGGAATTACTTTCTGGTGATGACAAACGTTTACCATATAATAAACAAATGAGGAAGGGCTAAGATCGGGTGTAACCAAGTGGAAGCTTTGTAAACCGATTTCACTCATTTGAACACTACACTATATAATATCCAGTATTATACGTTCACTCAATTTTGCTAAGATATCTTATATATTTGCCGATATGCCATATACGTTAGAAAACCAACCGGATGCTTGAAATTATTATATCAGGTATATGGAACCTACGGGTAGTTTTGACCGGATTTGATTAATTTTTGGCATCATGACATATCCTTCCCAGAAAAAGATGCTCTGAGTTTCATTAAGATACATTACATATTGACCAATATAGTTTTTGAAACAAGGATACATAGTTATTAGAAAGATTGTCTGATTTTTAGTAAAATAACTCTCATAATGACCGATATATGTGGGGGTAAGTTTGAAAATATTTAGTTATCATATAAAGATTTTGATTTCAATACTAAATCTAACTTGATAATTGACCAATGTTTTCGGTAAAAAGTCTGCAAGAGGAACTAGGATCTACATATATGACGGTTTGAAAGTTATGGTCCGATCTGTAAAAAATTGTATTTCGGTAACTGTTTTATCTCTCGATTGATATACTGTAAATCAAATGAAATTTAAAATTGGAATATATGGGAAATAGGCGTGTATGTATTAAATTCATCCATTTTTATATCCTTTTACTTTATTATTATAATACTTGAGATGTAGGATTTAAGCTAAAGGAGTTCGCCCAGTCTCTAATTCTTACATCGATTTATATGGAGCCTTTTGACATCACCTTGGTGGTGAATTTGAATGCTTCTGATGTATTTATTTAGTGAGTTATCGCAATTTTTGTACTTTTCAACAATTTAACCCGAATTTAACTTGTCTGGCCATTTATATATATGTATATTTAACTTTCTATTTATTTCGATTAGTTTTAGATGTTATAAATAAATGTGAGGTAAACAAGACTATTATACTCTAGTGCAACATTTTTCTAGTGTAAAAAAAATTGTATAGAAAAGGCCGGTTCTACCAGTGAAAGGAGTAGTAAAGTTATATTTTACACGGAGAGTATAGGCACCGCCGTCCATAAGATTTTTTTCGTTTTGTAAATATTGAAACGATGTTTTCATATTTTTCTTCATGTAGAACTTACATTTAGTACATCTTCTTTGTATGGTGGCTCGCGGCATATAGTGATAGCTGGCATTTCTACAGTATCGTTCAGACTAAAATATGAGTGAGTTAATATCGGTGGACTATGCAGTTTGGTACAGCATTCCGACAACTGGTTGAAAAAATAAGAGATTATTATGTATTCATAACAATTTGTATTAGTTTTCTGAGTTTCTTTGCAATTAAGAATTGCTGATTATAAACACTTCATATTTATCTCTGCAAACTGCAATACGTTTTCACTCAATGAAAATGTTTTATATACCTGTACAATCACAATAACGGAGCACACAAAAAGGACTAAATAGCGAATTAGTTTTCCAGGATCTCTTAATATCCAATCCAACAGCTTTGACCAATATCCCATAGTGGCTATTAGTTGAGAGTTGAAAGCACTGATATATTCGTTTTAAGCGGCTGTTAATATGCACCACCCAGTTCAAACTGATAAACTACTGCTACCATGAAGTGTTATCGACGCATTGTTTTCATGCTAAACGCAAAGCATCTCGTATTAGTTCCCACGACAAGCCTCGTTTGTCAATAGATAATTCTTATGATTTATATCCATATCCATAGAATACTTTCTCTCTGCGTACTTGTAACGCTTAGCTCAATTGCAATTCAGCTTTAGTTATTTGAATAGCTTGTGACAAGGAAAACATATTGTGTGATAAGATTTACCTATATTAATTATATGAATACGGTTTATTTACTTATGCGTATGTATGTACATTAAGGCATGCCGTAAAGCAATAATGAAGACGATCCAATATATGAAGACGAAACTGTATTTGATGCGGGGACAATAACCGTGGCACCGCCCAATTTGAAGTGAAACCTTATGTCTCAAAAACCACTTGACCGATTAAATTGGTGTATAACATATTGGTATCCCTTTGTTACAGCGAAAAAATGGGCTCCACCACATCCACGCCTACTTTCTATATAAGACAATTTTAAATTCAATCTGATTCTTTGACTTTACAGTATACAAACCAAGCATCGATGAAGATAGCGGGATGAAACTTACACAAATAGTTCTTTCAAGATATTCCATCTCAGGTCTAAAAGTTTAATCATAACTTTGCAAGCCCCCAGATACCGAATATGTGCAACTCAGTGGTGGTAGCTTAATCGGAAATATCGGTCAATCTGTGAGATAACTATTTAAACTTAAAGAGAATTTTTTTCCCATAATAGTGGGCCCTTGTGCCAAAAAGGGGTAAAATCGAGTCAATCCTGACCTTTTCCTGCATATACCTACTATACATATGTAAGTGTGAACTATCTTAAAGAAATTAATAGAGCATATCTATCTAATAATAGTATGCCCTTGAACCTAAAATAGATAAAATGTAGTTAATATTAAACCTAGCACCCATATATCTTATATAAGGATCTTACAAAATCCGTTTGACCTTATTCCATATATGCTGGTCAATTTGAAAGATATCTTAATGAAACTCAAAGACCAAAAAAGTAAAAAATCATATAAGGAATCACAATTAGAATTTCAAACTTTCGGATGGCTTTTTACAGAATACTCGTATATAGGTCAATGTGGAAAAGGTTTTAGCAAACCTAAGTGAACTTATAACAATGAATATATTACAGCTTAATTATACATAACAATCGATTATGTTGGTCAAAATGTGTGATTTTTATCTTAAATTAGTTGGACGAATTTTCGTAAAAATGTTGTGGTTTTGCACTGAATATGAATGAAATTGGTCTTGACCTAGCTCCAAACCTCATATCCCTAATATAATGACTTCCGTTTATTTTGTTGGGAAAAGATATTTCACATATATATAAATTAGCCCATTTGGGTAAGTTTATATAACATACTTGTACATACATAAAACACATTTGAGTTAACTGTTAAATATAAATTTCTCGGACACGAAGTAAAAAGTAGTAATAAAACTAAGCGAGTCTACGACTTATAATATACATAAGTATATAATTTACCAAATATTATTGTAACCCGTTAATAACTTCCTAGAATGGCGATTATTGGATACAAATGCAACATTTTTATACTGTAGTTGCTACAGAGTATACAAATTTTGTTCAACAAACACCTGGGAAAACAAGTAAAATCGGATAACAACCCTGCTCATTCTGCATATAATGGTTTTGCTAAAAACTACTAAAATTGCGATAAATCCATAACTAAATGCGTCAGAGACATTTAATTTTACACCCGTCGGGGAAATCACATATCCCCGAATCTTTACCAATTTCAAAAAATTTGCTACGAATAATTATCATGATTATCCTATGATACAGTGCGGAAATAAGCGAATTGGACTAATACTTACTTAGTGCAGTCTTTTTTTGCAAAATTACCATAGCCATGTACAAATATATTTCCTATACCATCAGAAAGTAGAGATATCAACGAGAAAAAGGTTACTGATTTTTTTAAAAAATCTGAAATTTTTACATTAGAATTTTTGATTGAAAATTATGTTTTTTCGTTTTAAGTCGAAATAAGGTTCACTCTTTAATATTTTAAATAAATAACAAGTAAGGAAGGGCTAAGTTCGGATGTAATTGAACATTTTATACTAGTATAACATCCAAGGATCAAAGCCGGCGAAATACTTATAGTTGTTCGCAAAACTTTATAGTAAACAAGTAAGGAAGGGCTAAGTTCGGATGTAACCGAACATTTTATACTCTTGCAAAGTCAAATGGTATACTCGTTTGAGATTTCTTTGTGGATTGACTGATATTTTCGGTAGAAGGTCAACTACAGGCACTGGGGTCCACATATTTAGTACTTAGGGGCTTGAACAGTTTTGGTTCGATTTAGACAATTTTTGGTCACAAGGTGGCGTACTTTAAACGCAATATTCACGCAAAGTTTTACTCATTGTTGCTTGATGTGCATAGTGGAAAGTGAAAGAATCAAGTGGAATTTAAAATGGTGTCATATAGAAAATAGGCGTGGTTATAATCTGATTTCGCCCATTTTGCACCATAACATAGAAATATAAAGAGAATGTTATGTACCAAATTTGGTTGAAATCGGTTAAGCACATCCGTTTTCACCTAAACGACCCTGACTAATTTTAAACGCGGTTCCTATAAAGTAATCTCATACCATCCCAGAGGTAAAATTTAATGTCACTGGCGCGTTTAGTGCTTGGTTTATCGCGCTTTTAGTATTTTTTAACAGTACCGTTATATAGGGAGTGAGGGGGCTCACCCGATTTCACCCATTTTTGCACCGTCAATAGAGGTGCTAAAAACATTTTTTCCCAGTGAATTTGGTTATTATAGCTTTAGCGGTTTAGAAGATATGCACATTAAACTTATTAGAGGCGGGACCACGCCCACTTTTTAAAAAAAAGTTTAACTGAAGATGCCCTCCCTTATGTGATTCTTTGTACCAAATAACAATCTTGTATCTTATTGCTGAGGTTAGTTATGGCAATTTATTTGTTTTTAACTAATGGCGTTTTGTGGGCGTGGCAGTGGTCCGATTACGCCCATCTGCAATACCAACCGTTTCACGGTACCAGGAAACATGTCTACACAGTTTCATAAAGATATTTCAATTTTTACTCAAGTTAGAGCTTGCACAGACGGACGGGCGGACGGACAGACAGTCACCTGGATTTCAACTCGTCTCTTCATCCTGATCATTTTTATATACCTATATAAAACCTATTTCTAACTCGATAAGTTTTAGGTGATACAAACAGCCGTTAGGTGAACAAAACTATTATACTCTGTAGCAACATGTTGCGAGTGTATAATAAATGTATGCATTGATAAAAATAGAGTTCTGAAAATACATTTAAGCACTATAATTCTGTGTCATGTCACATCACATAAAACATGTCACATCACATAAAATAGATAACCCACGAACACACACACAAACGCACATAGATTGAGTTGTACAATTAAAAACAACCCCATGTCGTGTAACACGGCTTTTACACACAGACTCTTTTGACCCTCGTTTTCGACAAATTCTCTTTTGGTGTCGCTCTGTGCATTCACACGAGCAAAAAGAGTCCAGCAACTCGAGTCTAGTTTTTCTGCATTCCTTTTCACAAAATTTTCGTAAATATTTGTGCGGTTCGACTGTGCAACACTTAGAGCGTGTTGCATATTTCATTTGTATGTTGGGATGATGGTCTCACATTTTGCTTGCAATGAATTACCATGAATATGGTAGAACAATATGCATAATACCTACCCGCTTAATAGTTTCAAAGAAATACTTAATGCACCAGAATGTATTGAATACCCGCTACTAATATTTTCAAGGCCAAATTTATAACAGGAATATCCTAATCTTTATATATTAAGAATTCATAATTTCTTTACTCCGTATTAAAAATTCATAATTTCTTTACTCCATAATCTATATCTTAATTTTCTCCTTATTTACAATTTTTCAAAATATTATATTTCTATTATTCTATGCATACAAATTTGCATATTACATACAAAAAATAGATAACAGAATTCAAATATGTGAACGAATTCATTTGAAACACAGCGCTCTTGCAACCGTTCAAAGAATTTGAAAGTGAGAAGGAATGCAAAGTCCCTTCGTCTTTCCTCGTCGTCCCCTCGCCCACAATAAACCGGTTTGGGTTACAAGAGAGTCTGTCTGTAAAAGACCACTAAAGATACATACAAATAGACACATCTATACATATAATTAGATAGTAAGATTTGTAAATAGTACAATATATAAGAGCTGCATTTAATAAAATAAAATCAGAATGCAATATTTCTCAGCTCAAAGAAGATCTTTATATTTCCCCCATCAGCGGTAAGAGTAAAGAATCTTCATTGAGTTTATTCACACTTAGTTTTTATAATATATTTACCTTCGCGTCGGCGAAATTATATTAAAATCATCTATAAATGAGAACTATGTGATATAAACTTAATGTAAGAGGCTAAATTTAATATATAGAGTTGATGTGGAAAACGACAGATCCTCTAGTTCTTTATATTATGGATATGATGTTTAGACCAAGGGGTACACCGATTCCATTCATATTTAGTGGTAAACTACATATCTAATTTTCAAGGAAACTTGTCTATTAAATTCATTAAAATATCACACATTTCGAACAACGAGTACGGTTCAAAGTCAGGTGGTAAGTCGGAAATCATTATGTATGCTATGTTGAGGACAGATTAAGGGACTGGCTGATTGCATTAATTTGGACATTGCTCAGCTATACTTAAGAGCATATTTTCAAGCAATTTTATAAATATATATCTCACACACTGAACGACATATTCGTCAATAAGGCTATATTTGGCAATACCACATACTATTAACATGCTACATACTAATAATATGATCTCTGAGATTCATTGAGGTACACTTACCATCACCAATATATAATATATATATATATATATATATATACAATATATATAGGGAGTATAATCTGCCGGATGTTCGAAAATCGTGGCATTAGTTATATGGGCGCTAGGGCAAGTTTTCATCCGATTTTTTCCATTTTAGGCATGAAGATACATTGTTATTAGCAAAACACGCTCTCTAATTTTCACTTAGATTGGCCGATATATGCGGTATGAAGTAAAACGGGAGTTCAAACTCTTTGTATTAGGTATATATGGTGCCTAAAAGAAGCCTTAATCCGATTCAACTCATTTTTGATATACAGGCATATTATTATCAGGAAAGGATTTACTCTGAACTTCAATTATTGTACATATCTCACAGATTGACCGGTATTTTCGATAAAGTGTTCAATGTAGGAACTGGGGTCTACATATTCAGTACCTAGGGGCGTGAACAGTTTTAGTTCGATTCAGACAATTTTCGGTTACAAGGTGGCCTACTTTAAATGCATTATATACGCAAAGTCTGACCCCGATACAATCATTGCTGCTTGATTTGCATAGTGGAATGTAAAAGAATCAGATGCAATTGAATATGGTGTTATATGGGAAGTAAGCGTGATTGTAACCCGATTTCGCCCATTTTCGCACCATAACCTAGAAGTATGAGATGAATACTGAAATCGGTTAAGCAAATCCCAAAATATGGGTTTTCACTTAAAAGAGGGCGGTGCCAACCCCACTGTCTAATTTTGAACGCGGTTCCTATAAAGTCATCTCATAACATCCCAGAGATAAAATTTAATGTCTCTGGCGTTTTTAGTGCTTGATTAATGGCGTTTTTAGTAGTTTTTAACAGTACCGTTATATGGGGAGTGGGCGGGGTTGTCACCCGATTTCACCCATTTTCACACTGTCGATAGAGGTGCTAAAAGCATTAGCTCTCAGTGAATTTTGTTCTTGTAGCTTAAGCAGTTTAGGAGATACGCACCTTAAACCTATTAGAGGGCGGGGCCACGCCCACCTCCACATACAGTGTGAAAATACAGTTACAGTATATAAATAAAGCACCAGTTAGATGTAAAAATAAATGAAAAAGTCCTCCGAAGGTATACTACTATCTCTTATGTACTTTAAAAAAGTTGAAATGGGACCATACCTTTTAAAGCCCGCAGGTAAACCTTAAAACAATGTGGAAACCGCGAGGGTGTATGAAAGGTGAGGTTACACAAAAATTTAAACCACAATTATAGTTTTCATCTTCACTCGATTCAATTGAAATTAAATCAATTCTACTTCAGACCAATCCAGCTCTTTTTTTGGTATTACGATTTTCAACTATTTTCAGTCAAAGTTTTTTTAGTGGTGCCAACCTAAAAAAAGAAGATTCAATAGAAAATTGCTCACGAAAAGGTGAATAATTATTAAATTGGACATTAGTTTAGAATTATTTTACGATGATTTACGATTTTTTTATACTCTAGTCAACCCCACTGGCACAGAGTTGAAAACCGTAATACCAAAAAAAAGTTGAAGTTGATAACACTTCAAGCGATTTTTTTTTTGACGGTTTGAGTTGAAAACCATAATACCGAGTTTCAAACCTTCAACCAAAATGCCGTAGCCTTCATTATCGATCCTATTTAATGGAATAATTGTCACATAACTATATCTTATTTTGAAATTAAATATAGATGCTATTTGAATCAGGATTTAAAAATCTTGTATTTCGAAACATTCGTGAAATTTAAATACATAATATGTACCAAGATGTCCGAAGATTTTATATCGTTTAAAATAAAACCTTATTTTTGCAAAATGCCGTTTATTATTTAACGTAGTTGCCGTCGAGGGATATACACCTTTCAACTTGTCGATACCATTTAACTCCTTCCCTCGACCAAAATTATGATTATTCAATTATAGAATTATTTCTGGACCTACAAATATTGTGAGTTTCTTTAAATCATCATTATATCTACTATATAATATAACATATTTTGGTTTCAAATGTTTCGCTTGTCACCGATTTTTTGCTGTATAGTACACGATCACCATCATTCGGTTTTTTCTCCATATATAAGTATATCCAAAACGTTGTCAAACGGATTCTCACCTAAACTCTGATATACAGATTATCTAAAAATCTTTTCATAAAAATGTGTAACTGGTTTTGGGTTTAATGCAGGTACTTCAATCTTAGTTAATAAAACTTAAACAATTGATTTGCAGAAATATTTTGAAATTAAATAAAAACAAGTACGAGTTTTTAACACAAATCTCTATATTCATCATATTAGTGCTGAGGGAAGGTACATGGCAATATCCATAATGTTTGCCACCGATTGGCTTAATGCTAATCAATATTTCATTGAAATATGTGATATACGGATTTAGTGCTTATTAAAACACTTAAATAAATGGTTAATGATATAGTTAATTTCAATCTCGCACATTTTGAACTTAATAATCTATTTAGAGTCAAGCGAAAATTCGAAAGTGTTTACTAATATTACCTATATTATTTATATGGGACTGGGCGAAGTATTAACCTGATTATAACCATTTTCGGCACAAGGACAGACAATTTCTTTAAGATAACTCCAATATTGACCGATATATATAACTTACCGTTTTACCGTTATACCTATATTATATTTGAACAGCTGATATAGTAAGGCTTGTTTAGAAAACATTTTCTTAAATTTTTTGGAGTAGTTATTGCTTGGTGCCCTTTCGAAGATGGAACAGCATTTTCGGCATATTTTACTGCTACTATCAAAAGGGTAAAAATGAAGTTCAAGCAAGGTGAAAAATTTTGTGATATGTACGGAAAAGATGTGTTGACCGAACACCAATGTTAAAATTGTTTTGGAAAATTTCGTTCCGGCAATTTCGATCTTAAGGATGCACCACGTCCTGGAAGCCCTCTTGAAGCCGATGTGGATAAAATTGGCCGATGCAAATCGTCGAATAACAACTCGAGAGATTGCTTAAAGATTTAATTTGTCTAACGAAACCGTTTACGTTACGCAATAAAAAAATATCTTGTTTAAATTGTAAAAAAAGAAATTACTTAGTGAACGACCCAGTATACCTATGTACAGTATTTAGTCAGCCTGAAGGTTTTTGTAGTGAAATTTTTTTTAAGAATATACATTGTCAATTGGTGCATTAATATGAATATAATAATATTTATGATTGTAATAAATGTGTTCAAACGCTGCATTCGTATAAATTTATAGTTACTAAATAAATTTAAAAATTCTTTAAAAATGTCAATACTAGGTGTACCGGTATGAAGTAAGCGTTAAAATTCAAATGTGTTGGTAGAGAACATTTGTTGTGAACGAGCCTTATTTTTTTTTCTGTTTGGTTGGCATGACATCTGTCAAACATATTCAATAACATTACAGCCATTCAACAAACAACATCTTATTTTGTTTCAATGTGTTGAAAATGCCAAATTTTGTACTGAGCTGCAGAGTCGCATCAAATGCTTATTGAGGCATTTGGTGATTATGCTCTATCAGAAGCAACATGCAAAAGATGGTTTCAACGGTTCAGTTGTGAGAAATGAATAACGTGGAAGACCAACAAAAAAGTGTGAAAATGCAGAACTGCAAGCAATATTGGATGAAGATGATACTTTAAGTCAAAAGCAAATGGCAGCCATGTTAAATGTTGCACAGCAAACAGTCAACAAATGATCAATATGAACCATGCATTGATCGAAAAACGACCAGAATGGGCCAGAAGACACGGCAAAGTAATTTTTTACACGACAATACACCAGCACATAAAGAAAAATCGGTTCAGGATACAATCACAGTGCTTGGCTGGGAGCTGCTACCCCACCCGCCATATTCACCAGACTTGACACCTTCCTCTAGAACCATTTGTTTTCATCGACGGGACAAGCAGTGGATGAGCAGAACTTCGATTCCTACGCAGAAGTCGAAAGTTGAGTGTCTGATTGGCTTGATCCAAGAGACGAACATTTATGGTATCCACAAAATGCAAGAAAGGTAATCAAAATTTCAATACAATTTCAAACAATTTTTATACTTTTCCATTCAAAATTAGTATATCATTTTCAATTGAAAAAAAAACTAAGTCAACGCCCAGAAATTAAGTAAATTTATGTCGAACGTAAAAATTAATTCAATTCTACTAGCCTTAATCACATATTTTAAATTCCAAAGAACGTCATTGTTTTACTTTTCTTAAAGATTCATTTTACGATTTCTGTTAAAATTTAAGTCTGGCCGCGGCCAGTCAATAAGCGGCTGAGTGGTGGGTGGCTTTTAATGGGCGGCATTTCTGAACGGTTCATTGTTAAAATGTCATTGTGAGTTAAAACGCATTCCTGTTTGTAAAAAGTTTAATAATTTAAGAAAAGGATCTGGTGTTCATCATATAAATGGAGTAAGAACACATTATGATAAATTTAACCATTTATTTAAAAAATTTAGTGATTTTCGAGACAGTTTTTGGCAGTACTGCCGTATTTCTGTTAAAACCTTTGATGTGAAAAAGTGAAAACTAAATTGGCAAAACAAAGAAATTTCTGCAGAGCAAAGGCTAGTTTTAACTTTGAGACCATTTTATTTTTTTATTTATTATTTTTTAACATAAGTTTGTTTGTAAATTTTGATTTTCTCCTCGAATTTCTAATTTTTCAATATGGCCAAATTTTTTCATAACTGGCAATTATGTTTCTGTTTCTCCGTGTCCCATTTAAGAATTTCTACGTTTTCCCTTTCAAACTAAAGAACTTCTGCATCATTATTAATTGACGAGTTCTTCTTTGTTTTTTTGCTTGAAATCGAAGTGAAAAAATCGGTAAAAGTATTACTGTTATTAGGCGTATTATTTGGGTCTGCAGCCACAGTGTCTTTGATGAAACTCGTCATGTTAAAATATGGCCAACTTGTTTTGATTATATAAGATTCAGAACCAGATGTTACAAATGGAATTTTTTGCAAAGTTTTGCGGTATCTGTCCTTCAAATTTTTCCACTTTGTTTTTGCTGTCCCTCCTAAAAATATATAATCAAAAAAACATAAAACAAAATAATTATATTAAAAAATAATGATGTTTACATATTTTGTATTTGTTTCTTGCTACAGGACATTCCTTTCGAAATTTGGGATTTCCAGAAAAACTTAAAAAAGAGATAAGCCAATATTATAGTTTCCCAATTGTTTTGGTAGCATTGATGACAAACACTGTCAAATTGAGTGTCTGTAGATGACACCGAAAAAAAAATTTAGTGTAGCTAGTTCTGAAATCCTGCCCTTTGACGACCATGACTGATTTACTTGTAAATTTTTCATCCTATTCAAAGCTCTAAACGAACTTTCACCACTTGAGACAGAAACGGGTAAAGTGGAAAATATTCTTAAAGCGATGGAAATACTTGTATTGTATTTGAGAAAAGTCTTGCTAATTTTCGAGCATTATTGGCATTCAATAAGTTGAATGGACTAAGGCGGGTTTTCAAAATTGGCATCGTAAACGTGGCTGAGGTGAAAAGCTTTTTTGGACAACTTATCAGATACATCATCGGACTTTTTTGCAACTGATACGTTTACTGCGGCGTGACAACATTGTCAAGTATGACGTAGAAAGTATTTATTTTGAATTCAATTTCTTCTTTATTGCAATTTTCTTTCCACGGGTAGCGCAGAATTGTAAATCTACAAGAAGGCTTTCCATATTTCTAACTTCAGCGTCGATGATGGCATTGATCTCCTGAAAAACCTAGTTTCTTTTACTGATTGTCTGAAGGATTTGATTTCAAACCATATGGAAGCCATCAAAACGCACTCAAATTTGCTCATATATTTCAAAATTACATGAACGTCTCGACGAGTTTCGGCCGTAAGGTTGAGTTTTTTTAACTTCCCTTAAAGCGTTTATCAATCCGGAAAGCCGATTTGCAAATGGCTTGACGGTCACGATTCTAGCAGACCACCTTGTATTAAAGAGACAGTGGAGTGAATTAGGTATTTTGGATTTTAAAATTTCCCAAAGTTGCGTGCTGCTACTGAAAATATTGAAACATTTTTGAACGACACCAAAAAAGTGATTGCTTGAGAACGGCATTCAGCCGAGTCAACTGCAACCAAATTCAGCATGTGTGCACCATACGGCGAAAGAATACTTATTTTTACATTGAATGTGATTTAGCGCTCCTTCATATTTACCGCTCATATTACTACTATTATTG
Organism: Bactrocera oleae; assembly: GCF_042242935.1. Taxonomy (NCBI): domain Eukaryota; kingdom Metazoa; phylum Arthropoda; class Insecta; order Diptera; family Tephritidae; genus Bactrocera; species Bactrocera oleae. The sequence continues at coordinate 33,199,162 of NC_091537.1, forward strand.
TAGTCCTGTCCACGGCAATCTTCCAATGTTTTGCAAATTAATGCGGAAGTATCTTTGCCGCCTTTTTTGTGTCAATTTACAAAAGCAAGAAAACGTTCCTTTATCGGTAATCATATTGTTTAAATAAATGTTTAAATAGCCTACCAACAGCATTCTAATTTTAAACTATTCACTTCATTTTTTGGAAGATACGGACCCCTTCGAGAACTTCAGGGATGGGGGCCCTAATTGACATCGTAATTGACATATAAGTGGCACCACTACAACTGTACATTGCCGTCGGAAAAATTAAAAATTGTGTTAATTTGGCGACAGCGACAACTGCAAGCCTGCAGCCGGGAAGTCGTGCTGTTCTCGAATGCTTCAGTTAGTGACCGACTCAAAACCTTAGACAGAATCAACTAATACGATATCTTATGAGAACGCGTGTATGTGGATATCTGCTAAATTGGATTTTTCCCGTAGAAACGAGTCAGCTACAACAAAGGTTTGCCAATCTCGATATTTTTTAGTAATTAAAAAATTAACTTGAATATATTTGAAATTTTCTTAACCTAACTCAAAATCACGGTCGAATACTATTATTTAACACTCACCACTGCTTCTAGCGTCCGTCTACTTGGATATCCGCGAAAATTAAATTTTTCCCATAGAAACGAGTCAGCTGATTTCTCTCTTACAACACAGGGTTGCCTGTCTCGATATTGTTTAGCAATTATAAAATAAACTTGAACATAAACTAACTCAAAATCACAGTCGAATACTATCTATATACACACACAAAAATGAAACCCGTTTCCTGTTGTCACGCCATAACTTGAAACGGCTAGACCAATTGGCTGTTTTTTTTTGTAGTTTTCTAATACTCTGTAGAAGGTTCTTACGGAGAAAAATATTAAGAAAATGTATCAGAAAGATTGAAAAATACATTTAATTTTGCATATTTTAAAATATGCACGTAACGAATGTTTTCGTCATTCTCAGCAATAGACTATATTGGAGGAGCATCGTTTGTTCGGAAATGTGGTACTCTAATCAAATTCTTTTATAATCTTATTTACTAATTTTTGAAAATTACTCGCTACAATTAGATGTACCGACTTTGACGGTAATATTAATAATACCAGTGATAATTTCATTTTGATGTAAGTATTTAATAATAATAAAATATGTATACTATGAGTTAGATTTCAGAATAGAAGTTAGATTTCATATACTAACTGCAACCAATGCCTTAAACTTCCAGCCAATTTCTGCACTATTGTACAAGGAAAAAATTAATTAATTGCCCGTATTTTCCCAGTCGAACAAAATAATTATTTAAACCATAACTGGCTCGGTAATCGAGCTATAAATTTTACTAAATTAAAATGCCTACTCAATATAATTTAATTATACTTCAACCTCAGCAAGCCGTGGCCGGGGTTTTCTAGTTACTTATAAATAGGTAGACTTCTTTTAATAGTTGGATTTTGGTTTTGATCTTTAACATTATCAAAAATAATAACTTAAAAGCTAAATTTTTGCAAAACCATGTATACATATTAAGTAATGGCAACATTAGTCAAATAAAAACAAAAGAGAGCAACTGATTTCTACATTGCCACTACGGGCACAATTTCCGACAAATTTCGTTTGATACGTTCAGCCCCTCACTGATTAACCTATCACCCTTCTCAAGAATCACGCTATCTTGTGAAGTAATTCTTTTCAGTTGCGAATAAGAAGCATAGAAAAGCATGTAAGAATCATTGCAAGGGCAACCATAGAACTGAGACTTGCCGATATTTAAAACACACAAAAACTAAAATAATAAAGAATGGCACTAAATAGTGAGAACGAGAATCTTGTTGTTAGACTAATAACTGCAACAAATGATTGGAGGTAGAGGAGTTGCGAAGGCAACTGCAGGATTTAACAGAGTCAACTACAGTCGTTGATTATAAAATAGAAGTGATCGATCCACATTTCTATTGTGATGAGTCGCTTGAGGTGGTCAAGTCACTACCAGAATTTAATGGAAAAAAAAATAAACACGTTAGCTGGAGGGAATCAGCCAATAACGCAATGAGCTTAAATGTAAGGGGCAGCCGTAGATATTTTGCTGCATTAACTATACTAAGAAATTATATTACAAACGATGGTAACGGCATTTTATCCATCACCACCAATCAAATCAATACCTTAATTTCGATACCATTTTGCCATGACTCGATTTTGCTTACGCGGACAAGCGACCAGCTCATATTATCGAACAGGAGATGAGCATTTTGCGACAGGGCACTTATTCAATTATTGAATACTATAATAAGGTCCATGAAAAATTAACTCTACTTATTAACAAAACGATAATGACTTACGGATCGGATACTGCCGTAACTAAAGAATAGGCGGGATGCGTTGCGTATATTTATAACAGGTCTAAATGGAAATTTAGCCAATATATTATTTTCACTATCATCAAGTGATTTGCCAAATGCGTTGGCAAAAGCACAAAAATTAGAATTAAATAATATGCGAGTTCGGGAAAAATTAGAATTACTACAGACAACGTGCTAACATCAATAACGGAAATTTCAATAATAATTTACGGTTTCCACAAGCCCAATTTCAAAGAGGCTACAATCAAATGCCCTTACAATAAGATATTCAGGCAAGACCTATCCCAATGGATGTCGATCCAAGTACTCGAATGCAAAAGCGACCACATTATAACGTAAATAAAAATGTAAATAATACAAGGATAAATACTACAAATAAACGACCATATGCAAGCGCACAACTAAGTAATCAACCACCAAATAAAACACAAAGGATAAATAATATTAAAGAGGATTATTTTTGAGCTCAAAACTAACTCTGCCATATATTTTCTTACATGACAGGGTTAATGGCCAAAACTTTAAAATACTAGTAGATACGGGTGCACCAAGTTGGTATATAAAATCAGGAATTTTTGAGAATAAAAAGGAATTAAATATATATAAAATAGTAATAACAATTAATGCATTTTCGATAATACGTTATTATCATTTTATTCCTCTATTTGGTAATAGACAAATTTTTTACGAAATCGAAAATTTAGAAGCAGATTTTTTAATTGGATACAAATTTCTGAAAGAAATTAATGCAGTGATCAACTTGAAAGAAAAAAGTTGATAATAAATAATGAAAAGGAAGAAAACGTATTTAGCTTAGGAAATGAATCTGAGCAACATGAGAGTAAAGGTAATTTAAAAGATGAAAATATTAAAGGAAATATAATTACTTTGGAAGCAGAGACTCCTAAAGCGCCAACTAAAGATTTATACCAGCACAATGAATGTATTAAAAATAAAAAATATAATGTGGAACAAGAAAGTTCTACAACGCCAGCCGATGGTAGTACCGGCATCAAAAATAAAAAAGTCAATTATAAAAAATATAATGTGGAACAAAAAAGTTCTACAGCGCTTGCTTAACGACAATAAAGAAAATTATCTAAGCAAAATTACTTTGGAGAAAAAATTTTCTGAAGCACCGGCCGAAGAAAATACCGGCATAAATAAAGAAAAAATTGAATATTTGAGGAAAATGCGACAGGGGAAAAAAATAAGAAATAAAATAAATGAAGTACAATCTTCAATAAACATTTAATTATCCGTTTCGAACGAATATTCGTGCGGAAATAAGAACCTCGGTAAATACTCCAATTTGGAGTAAACAGTATCAGTATCCTTTAGCATCAAATGCTTTTGTGAATAAAGAAATCGATAATCTTTTAAAAAACGAAGTTCTACGACCAAGTAAAAGTCCTTATAATTCTCCAATCTGGGTGGTACCAAAAAAGGGTATCAATGATGATGCCACAACAAAATTAAAAATGGTAGTAGATTTCAAAAAACTAAATGAAATTACTATTTCGGATACATATCCGACACTAGATACAAATGTTATACTTTCAAATCTAGGAGTATCACAGTATTTCTCCACAATCGATTTAGAATTAGGATTTCACCAAATTTTAATGAAGCCTGAGGACATCGAGAAAACTGCATTTTCAGTAAATAATGGAAAATACGAATTTTTAAGAATGCCATTTGATTTAAAGAATGCACCAAATATTTTCCAACGAGCTATGGATAATGTATTAGGAAAATTTATTGGAAAATTCTGTCATGTATATATTGATGATATAATTGTTTTTTCACTCAACTTAGTCGATCATATAAAACATTTGAATCAAGTAATCAACATACTCAAAAAATCGAATATGAAAATATCATAAGAAAAGTCAAAATTTATATATAAATATATTGGGATATATAGTTGCAAAAGATTTAATCAAAATGGATCCGCATAAAGTTGAAGCGATTTGTAATTTTTCATTACCAAAAACAGTAGGACAACTTCGAAGTTTCATTGGAATGATTGGATATTATATACAAGTCGAATTAACTCAACCAGACTTTAATAAAAAATTTATATTAGCAACCGATGCCTCAAATGATGCATTAGTTGGTGTATTAAGCCAATATGGAAAACCTATTACATTTATCTCTAAAGCATTGAATTCCACAGAAAAGAATTATGCAACGAATGAGAAAGAACTTTATGCCATAGTTTATACATTAAAAACTTTAAGAAACTACCTTTATGGAGTATCAGATTTAGAAATACATACAGATCACCAACCTTTGACTTTCGCAGTCTCTTCGAGAAATCCTAATGTAAAAATGAAAAGATGGCATAGCGTTATTGAGGAATATGCTCCAAAAATGATTTATAAACCGGCAAAAATTTAATATAGTCGCGGATGCATTATCTCGACAAAACTTAAATAATATAACTGATGATTCATCAGAAATGGACACACAGCATTCAGCAGAGAGTTCTGATAATACACCAGTTCAAGAAACTAAAAAACCATTGAATCAATTCAAGCAACAAATACTTCTTAGTAAAGAGCGCTTTACCATTCACGAATCTATTAATAATTTTAATAAAACTAGGCATATTATTGCATATGATACACTTGAAAATTTAATGACCACTCTAAAAGAATTCTTGCAACCAAATCTTGCAACTGCAATATATTGTACACCTGAAGACTTATATGAAATAAAGGTTAATTTAAAAGAAACATTTAGTAACAAGTTTTTATTTGCAAAAAATTTTCCCATGGATATACCAAACAAGGAAGACCAGGAAACAACAACTCATAACAGAGCTCACAGGGGCTTTGACGAAAATATTAAACAAATTTCAACTTTTTACTATTGGCCAGAACTGCATAAACAATTTAAAGAATACATTAGAAATTGTGAAATTTGTAATAATAATAAATATGATAGGCATCCCATAAAAATACCTATTGGAGAGGTTATACCTAAAGAGGAGAGAATACAAATACACATACAAGTAGATATATTTTATGCACAATCATTAAAATTCATTACATGTATCGATAGTTATTCAAAAGTTTTGGTTATTAAACAAATTGAAGATAAGATTAATTTAGAAGATAAAGTGTTAGAGATATTACAAGGGTTCCCTAATGTAAAGAGAATAACAATTGATAATGAACCAGGATTTACTACTACAATTTAAATCCCTGATGCAGAGACTTTAGATTGAAATTTATTTCTGCAACCCAAATCATAGCACCACAAATGGTCAGATAGAGAGGGTACATTCAACAATAATTGACATGTCACGATGTATAAAACAAGACTATAATTTAATCAGCTTTTCGGAATCAATATATAGAGCCGCTCACAAATACAATATAACTACACATTCGGCAATAAGGGCTCTCATAATAATTTACCAGACAAACTCTTATTAGCACAAACTAGGATGCTAGAAAGACAAAATAAAAATGGATTTAACAAAACATATTTATGTGAAGATGTTATATATAAACAAGTACGGAAGGGCTAAGTTCGGATGTAACCGAACATTTTATACTCTCGCAAGGTCAAATGGTATACTCGTTTGAAATTTCTTTGTGGATTGGCTGATATTTTCGGTAGAAGGTCAACTATAGGCACTGGGGTCCACATATTTAGTACTTAGGGGCTTGAACAGTTTTGGTTTGATTTAGACAATTTTTGGTCACAAGGTGGTATACATTAAACGTATTATTCACGCAAAGTTTTACCCCGATATAATCATTGTTGCTTGATATGCATAGTGGAAAGTGAAAGAATCAGATGGAATTGAAAATGGTGTTATATGGGAAATAGGCGTTGTTGTAGCTCGATTTCACCCATTTTCGCACTATAATATAAAAATATGAACAGAACGTTATGCACCGAATTTGGTTGAAGTCGGTTAAGCAGATCCCAAGATATGGATTTTCGCCTAAAAGTGGGCTGTGCCACGCCCACTGTCTAATTTTGAACGCGTTTCCTATAAAGTCATCTCATACCATCCCAGAGATAAAATTTAATGTCTCTGGCGTGTTTAGTGCTTGATTTATCGCGCTTTTAGTAGTTTTTAACAGTACCGTTATATGGGGAGTGGGCGGAGTTGCCACCCGATTTCAACTATTTTCACACCGTCAATAGAAGTGCTAAAATTTGCTTCCAGTGAATTTTGTTATTATAGCATTAGCGGTTTAGGAGATATGCACATTAAACCTATTAGAGGGGGGACCACGCCCACTTAAAAAAAAAAAATTTAACTGCAGATGCCCTCCCTAATGTGATCCTTTGTACCAAGTAACAATCTTGTATCTTATTGCGGAGCTTGGTTATGGCAATTTATTTGTTTTTGATTAATGGCGTTTTGTGGGCGTGGCAGTGGTCCGATTACGCCCATCTGCAATACCAACCGTTTCATGGTACCAGGAAACATGTCTACACAGTTTCATAAAGATATCTCAATTTTTACTCAAGTGACAGCTTGCACGGATGGACCGACGGACGGACGGACAGACAGTCACCCGGATTTCAACTCGTCTCTTCATCCTGATCATTTATATACATATAACCCTATATCTAACTCGATTAGTTTTAGGGGATACAAACAACCGTTAGGTGAACAAAACTATTATATTCTGTAGCAACAGGTTGCGAGAGTATAAAAAATAATATGAGAGAGAAGTAAGCTAAAGCCTAGATACAAGAAATAGAATAGTACATAAAGATAATATTAAATCTTGAATATAATATATATAATTTAAAATAAACACGGACGACTGACTATAACTGATTTAATGGATTTCTAATTTACAAAATAAAGATTGTTATATATATTAAGTATCCAAAAAATTATAAAAGATTGCAAATACTATGAAGTAAGAGCAATCACACAAGAAGACGGTATATTAGTAATTGGCAATGAAATTGCAAAATACAAAAAAGAATATATTAATATAAAAAGTTGTTACTTGCCAATCAAATATTTTGCCCAGTAAAAAAGATAAATGTAAAAAAATCAAAGACAATGAACGAAGAAGACGAATGAAAGTTTTTCAAAATCATTCATTTTTATAGTACATACTTGTAATTTTGTTAATAATGTACATAATTTATAGGATTGTAAAATTAAAAAAAAATCTTATAAAACTTCTAAAATAAATAGAAATTTTAAATATCAAAAAAAATCATATAACACTAATTTGGATAAAATAAATAACCTATCGAAAAATGATATTGAATCGGGGACGCTTCAGCTTAGAGAGTTAGGAGTTAACGGAGCCTCCACACAGTTGCTTTACGCTAATTATAAAAAAAAACTGTCTCTTTGCACTTAGCAATAATACAGCTTCTTAATAAGCATCTTTGCTTTTTTAAGTAATCAATATTCTTTTCCAATAAGCTAAGATCACAGCTTCTTAATGAGCATCTTTGCTTATTTAAGTAACCAATATTATTTTTTATGAAGCTAAGACCACCAATAAAATGTTAACAATAAAACCAATTACTGAATAAGCGAATATTGTAACTGACGCTTATTGTAAGAATTAAGCAAATAAGAAAATTGTATAAATAAAAGTAAATTGAAATAAATTACCTAAATAATTTTAAAAAGTTATAAATTTTGTTGTTTCGGCAAAATAGACTTAGAAGCGGCGGAGAGTTCGGCATTTACCTAAGGGAATAAATTGTCGCGGACTAGCCCTGGTGATGACACATCCCAAGATGCATCTGTATCGACAAATTCCCTGTTAGGTTAGTCCCTAAACTTGCTCGTCAAGCAATAAAGTATACAAGGTGCGTTCCAAAGTAAACAGTAAAAAAGTAACAAAGTAAACTCTAGTGGCGTCATCTATATGTCGACGTGCGTTAGAATCTGCTATCCTTTATTGACTTCCAGTAAAAATTTCATGACATATCATCTATTGGAAGTGAAGTTATTGCGTTTTAAATGTCAGTATGTTTTTGTCATCGGTGCGAAAATGAGCTTCGAACAAAGAGCCAACATTAAATTTTGTTTTAAAATTAGTAAAACTTTTACCGAAACGTTTCAATTGACGTCTCATCGATCGACGCTTATGGCCGATTAGTTGACCAAAAATCACATTTTAACAATCAACCACTCCCCGTATTCTCCTGATATGGCACCGTGCGACTTCTACCTATTCGGAAAAATGCATTTGCCGATGAAAGAAAAGCGTTATGCAGACGTGGAGCCCACTCAAAAGGCTTGCACCGGCATACTGGCGGCCATACCGGGCAACGAGCTAAAACACTCGTTCGACAAGCTTTTGGACCGTGCAAAAAGCTGTATTATAGCAGAAGGAGACTATTTTGAATAAAATTAACTAATTTTGCCTATAAAACCATTTGTTCTGTTGTTTTAAAAGTCCTGTTTACTTTGGAACACACCTTGTAGTATTCGACCGTGATTTTGAGTTAGGTTAAGAAAATTTCAAATATACTCAAGTTAATTTTTTAATTACTAAAAAATCGAGATTGACAAACCTTTGTTGTAGCCGACTCGTTTCTACGGGAAAAATCCAATTTAGCAGATATCCACATACACGGACGGTAGAAGCGGTGGTAAGGGTTTATTAACAATGCGCTCTCATAAGATATCGTATTTGTTGATTCTGTGTAAAGTTTTGAGTCGGTCACTAACTGAAGCATTAGACAATAGCACGACTTTCTGGCTGCTGGCTTGCAGTTGTCGCTGTTATTGTTTAGCAATTATAAAATAAACTTGAATATAAATTAACAACGAATTTCAAATTTTTAGATGTGATCGACTGAACAGAATCGGTGGAGGTGTTCTATTTGCCGTGCATTCCTCTCTCCCATCTGAAAATATTCTTGTTCCAGGGACCGACTCATTTGAATTTAAATGTATTAGAGTATACGTTAATAGTTGCTTTATTTATTTAACCCTATCTTATATACCACCCCATTCGGACTTATCTGTATACATGCAGCATGCTTCTTTAATAAATAGTGCTACCTCGATGGCAAATAATGCAGATTCAATAATTGTATTAGGTGATTTCAATTTACCGTGTGCTTTGTGGAAAGCTTTCGATGACTATATCGTGCCGATTTGCAATCGGTCATGTTTTAATGAGTTTTTCGAAAAAATGTCCGAGTTGGGTCTGAACCAAATTAATTTGATTCCGAATAAATTTGGTAAATGCTTAGATTTAGTATAGTTGATACCTCTGCAAAGTGTTCCGTTATTCAGAGTAATCCTCTTGTTCTACCAGAGGACGCATATCATCCTGCTTTGGAAATATCAGTCGAAATCTCATTCATTGTACGGGATAATAATCATCAAACTTCGTGCTTCTGTACTCGGTTTAACTTTGCAAAAGCTAATTTTAAAAAGTTAAATACAGAACTTTCTACAATAACATGGCCCAATTATAATGGTGACATTGAATTGAGTGTCTCTCATTTTAATAACATTATTATGAAATTATTTGAAAAGTATGTTCCAAAAGTAATTGTTAATAAAAGCAAAAGTATAAGTCCGTGGTTTTCGAAAGAGTTATATAAATTGAAAAACAGAAAAACTCGAGCCTTTAAACATTTTAAAAAAACCGGTTCACTTGTCGACTATTCTAAATATTCTCTATTGCGTCGATAATATTTTGACCTAAACAAAAAATGTTATAATAATTACTTAAATAAAGTAAAAAACAATATTGTAAGTAATCCAAAATCGTTTTATGATTTCGTCAACTCCAAACGCAGGATTTCCAAATTTCCGTCCGCAATGAAATACAAATCTATCATTTCAAGTGACAATGATATTATATCCAATATGTTTGCAAAATTTTTCAAGTCAAACTACTGTAATAATTCTTCCAAAACTTTTTCTTATCAGCAAGTGCTGTGCTCGAATACTTTTATTAACGCTCCAATTATTTCTGAAGAAGACGTCCTATTTAATTTAAATAAGTTAAAACCATCTTTTAGTTATGGCCCAGACATGATACCCTCATGCTTCCTAAAAAATAGTGCCAAATATATTTTCCTGCCTTTGACAAGTATATTTAATTCCTCTCTTAAACACGGTATATTTCCTGCAATATGGAAACAGTCATTTATAATCCCTTTGCATAAAAGTGGATTTAGATCCAACATTGAAAACTATAGAGGTATCGCAAAACTATCAGTTATACCTAAACTTTTTGAAGCTATCATCACTGACCATATAACCTTTTCGATTTCTCCGTTAATTTCCTCATCTCAGCATGGATTTCGTAAAGGGAATTCGACTATAACAAACTTACTTGAATTTGTAAACCATGTATTATTGGGTTTTAGGGAACATAAGCATACAGATGTTATATACACCGACTTTAGCAAAGCTTTCGATAAAGTAAATATCTCGATTCTCATACATAAACTTGATCTGCTGGGCTTTCAGCCAAGATTCCTTCAATGGGTATCTTCCTATCTTTATAATAGAAAACAACGAGTGATATTTGAGGATACACCTTCAGATACAATTAATGTTTCTTCAGGTGTTCCGCAAGGTAGTCAGCTTGGCCCGATTCTGTTCTTGTTGTTTATTAACGATATCTCTTCAGTAATAGAATTCTCAAAAATTTTATTATACGCTGACGACGTAAAACTTTTTAAATCATACACTTCAACTGAGGAAAGGTGTCTGTTGCAAACAGACTTAAACAATTTGGTTGCATGGTGTGATAGAAATGATTTGCCATTGAATCTCAACAAATGTAAGACGATGTGCTTTTCCCGTAGATCTGTGCACCCCTCTTCTTATGTAATAAAACATCATATTCTAGAGCAAGTTTGTAACTATGTTGATTTGGGAGTTAATATTGACCCTAAGCTTAATTTCAGTCTTCATATTGATACCATGGTCTTGAAAGCAAAAGCTGTCCTCAGTTTTGTTAAACGTTGGTCTAAAGAATTTAGAGATCCGTATATTACTAAAACACTTTATACAACTTTGGTTAGACCTATATTGGAATATGGCTCTGTGGTATGGAACCCTAGCTACCAAATCCATTCTGACAAGTTAGAGTCGGTTCAAAACAATTTTTACTTTTCGCCTTAGCGCATATCCGATGGGATGCTATCCATACACAAGTCGTTTAAAACTTATTAATCTACCTACACTTTCTAGTCGTAGGGAAATGTTTGGCATAATACTCTTAGTAAAACTTTTGAATGGAACTGTTTGCAGTTATTTTCTCCTGTCTGAAATTAATTTTAATATCCCAGTTCGCCTTTCTAGGCAGTTTAGACCTTTACTGCTAAAATCCTGTAGATCAAATTTTGAACTAAACGAGCCATTCCGTCGTATATGTCATGATTTTAATTCTCATTCCAGCACATTTGACTTATCTGACTCACTTTTCAAAATTAAAAAGACTTTATTGTTTTCTCTTAATAAACGAAAATGTAACAATTTATTATATTGTAACTTTAGATCTTAGCTGTTGAAATTTTTGTTTCTGTAGCTGAGCAGTTTTAGATCTCAACACTTAAAAACTCTTGCCTTTTCTGACTCGGCTAATTCCGCACGTATGCGGATTGCACCCCTCGCGTCGTTTGGGCGGGAGGAGGGTAATCGTTGGGTTTATTATTATTATTATAAACTAACTCAAAATCACAGCCGAATACTAGCTATATACTTACACAAAAATGAAACCCGTTTCCCGTTGTCACGCCATAACATGAAACGGCTAGACCAATTGGCTGTTTTTTTTTGTAGTTTTCTAATACTCTGTAGAAGGTTCTTACGGAGAAAAATATTAAGAAAATGTATCAGAAAGATTGAAAAAGACATTTAATTTTGCATATTTTAAGAAATGCGCGTAACGAATGTCATCGTCATTCACAGCCATATACTATATTGAAGGAGCATCGTTTGTTCGGAAATGTGGTACTCTAATCAAATTCTTTTATAATCTTATTTACTAATTTTTGAAAATTACTCGCTACAATTAGATGTACCGACTTTGACGGTAATATTAATAATACCAGTGATAATTTCATTTTGATGTAAGTATTTAATAATAATAAAATATGTATACTATGAGTTAGATTTCAGAATAGAAGTAAGATTTCATATACTAACTGCAACCAAATACGAAATGCCTTAAACTTCCAGCCAATTTCTGCACTATTGTACACGGACAAAATTAATTAATTGCTCGTATTTTCCCAGTCGAACAAAGTAATTATTTAAATCATAACTGGCTCGGTAATCGAGCTATAAATTTTACTAAATTAAAATGCCTACTCAATATAATTTAATTATACTTCAACCTCAGCAAGCCGTGGCCGGGGTAGTTACTTATAAATAGGTAGACTTCTTTTAATAGTTGGATTTTGGTTTTGATCTTTAACATTATCAAAAATAATAACTTTAAAGCTAAATTTTTGCAAAACCATGTATACATATTAAGTAATGGCAACATTAGTCAAATAAAAACAAAAGAGAGCAACTGATTTCTACATTGCCACTACGGGCACAATTTCCGACAAATTTCGTTTGATACGTTCGGTAACTACGGAAGGGCGGCCTTTCAGCCTCTCACTGTTTAACCTGCCACCCTTCTCAAGAATCACGCTATCTTGTGAAGTAATTCTTTCGAGTTGCGAAGAATAAGCATAGAAAAGCATGTAAGTTGTTAAAAAAACGTAACTTGCTGAAAGATGTAATTCTATCACCTCTTCAAACTCTGTCAAAGGGCAAATAACCACGCCCACTCGCCATATAACGGATATGTTGAAAGCTACCAAAAGTAATCAGTAAGAACTCACTGAATAAATGAGCCACAAGCATTAAAATTCACAACTAGGATGGTAGAGAAGGGTTTTTAGGATCTGGTGTCCTTTAGGTAAAGTCCTATATCTCCTATGAAACACTGTAAAAAGGGTTAACAAACTTTTAAATTCCGCCTAATGCTGTCACTTTACAGTATATTACAGAATAAAACTTTGCAAATTGAGGTATTACATCTTACGTCCATGAAATGTTCGGTTATACCCGAATACTTTTATCTATTGACAACATAATTGCTAATTAAGTTATCCTAAATAAGTTCCAAAGTTACTATACTTTATTGCTTGACGATCAAGTTTAGGGAGTAACCTAACAGGAGATTTGCCGATACAGATGCTTCTTGGGATGTGTCATCACCAGGGCTAGCCCGAGACAATTTACTCCCTTAGGCAAATGCCGAACTCTCCGCCCCTTCTAAGTCTATTTTGCCGAAACAACCAAATGTATAACTTTTTAAGATTATTTAGGTAATTTTATTGAAAAAACACTCATATTCCAAAGGTTTAACATAATTATTTTAAGATATTTTTGTACCTTTAATTTGGAAAAATCAGACACAATTGCTTTATTGTTAAGAGTTTATTCCACTTAATTTTCAATTGATAATATTGTCAAGCCTGCCACTCTTTCTTGACATATTGTAGATCGCAGGTAGGTTTTGATAAGTTTCAATTAAGAGAAGCTCTCCAATAGCCACCGAAAAAAAATTTAGAACTCTCTGCTGAATGCTGTGTGTCCATTTCTGATGAATCATCAGTTATATTATTTAAGTTTTGTCGAGATAATGCATCCGCGACTATATTAATTTTTCCCGGTTTATAAATCATTTTTGGGATCATATTCCTCAATAACGCTATGCCATCTTTTCATTTTTACATTAGGATTTCTCGAAGAGACTGCGAAAGTCAAAGTTTGGTGATCTGTATGTATTTCTAAATCTGATACTCCATAAAGGTAGTTTCTTAAAGTTTTTAATGTATAAACTATAAGGCATAAAGTTCTTTCTCATTCGTTGCATAATTCTTTTCTGTGGAATTCAATGCTTTAGAGATAAATGTAATAGGTTTTCCATATTGGCTTAATACACCAACTAATGCATCATTTGAGGCATCGGTTGCTAATATAAATTTTTTATTAAAGTCTGGTTGAGTTAATTCGACTTGTATATAATATCCAATCATTCCAATGAAACTTCGAAGTTGTCCTACTGTTTTTGGTAATGAAAAATTAAAAAACCCCTTCAACTTTATGCGGATCCATTTTGATTAAATCTTTTGCAACTATATATCCCAATATATTTATATATAAATTTTGACTTTTCTTATGATATTTTCATATTAGATTTTTTGAGTATGTTGATTACTTGATTCAAATGTTTTATATGATCGACTAAGTTGAGTGAAAAAACAATTATATCATCAATATATACATGACAGAATTTTCCAATAAATTTTCCTAATACATTATCCATAGCTCGTTGGAAAATATTTGGTGCATTCTTTAAATCAAATGGCATTCTTAAAAATTCGTATTTTCCATTATTTACTGAAAATGCAGTTTTCTCGATGTCCTCAGGCTTCATTAAAATTTGGTGAAATCCTAATTCTAAATCGATTGTGGAGAAATACTGTGATACTCCTAGATTTGAAAGTATAACATTTGTATCTGGTGTCGGATATATATCCGAAATAGTAATTTCATTTAGTTTTTTGAAATCTCCTACCATTTTTAATTTTGTTGTGGCATCATCATTGATACCCTTTTTTGGTACCACCCAGATTGGAGAATTATAAGGACTTTTACTTGGTCGTAGAACTTCGTTTTTTAAAAGATTAT
Organism: Bactrocera oleae; assembly: GCF_042242935.1. Taxonomy (NCBI): domain Eukaryota; kingdom Metazoa; phylum Arthropoda; class Insecta; order Diptera; family Tephritidae; genus Bactrocera; species Bactrocera oleae. The sequence goes on from NC_091537.1 coordinate 33,214,228, forward strand.
CGATTTCTTTATTCACAAAAGCATTTGATGCTAAAGGATACTGAGGTTCTTATTTCCGCACGAATATTCGTTCGAAACGGATAATTCATGTTTATTGAAGAATGTACTTCATTTATTTTATTTCTTATTTTTTCCCCTGTCGCATTTTCCTCAAATATTCAATTTTTTCTTTATTTATGCTGGTATTTTCTTCGGCCGGTGCTTCAGAGAATTTTTCCTCCAAAGTAATTTTGTTTAGATAATTTTCTTTATTGTCGTTAATTACATCGACTGGAGTTGTAGAACTTTTTTGTTCCACATTATATTTTTATACTCTCGCAACCTGTTGCTACAGAGTATAATAGTTTTGTTCACCTAACGGTTGTTTGTATCACCTAAAACTAATCAAGTGAGATATAGGGTTATATATATATAAATGATCAGGATGAAGAGACGAGTTGAAATCCGGGTGACTGTCTGTCCGTCCGTCCGTCCGTCCGTCCGTCTGTCCGTCCGTGCAAGCTCTAACTTGAGTAAAAATTGAGATATTTTTATGAAACTTGGTAGACATGTTTCTTGGTACCGTGAGACGGTTGGTATTGCAGATGGGCGTAATCGGACCACTGCCACGCCCACAAAACGCCATTAATCAAAAACAAATAACTTGCCATAACTAAGCTCCGCAATAAGGTACAAGACTGTTATTTGGTACACAGGATCACATTAGGGAGGGGCATCTGCAGTTAAAACTTTTTTTTAAAAAGTGGGCGTGGTCCCGCCTCTAATAGGTTTAATGTGCATATCTCCTAAACCGCTAATGCTATAATAACAAAATTCACTAGAAGCAAATGTTTTTAGCACTTATATTGACGGTGTGAAAATAGTTGAAATCAGGTTGCAACTCCGCCCACTCCCCATATAACGGTACTGTTAAAAACTACTAAAAGCGCGATAAATCAAGCAATAAACACGCCAGAGACATTAAATTTTATCTCTGAGATGGTATAAATTGGCTTTATAGGAACCGCGTTCAAAATAAGTCAGTGGGCGTGGCACAGCCCACTTTTAGGTGAAAACCCATATCTTGAGATCTGCTTAACCAATTTCAACAAAATTCGGTGCATAACGTTCTTTTCATGTTTCTATGTCATAGTGCGAAAATGGGCGAAATCGGACTACAACCACGCTTACTTCCCATGTAACAGCATTTTCAATTCCATCTGATTCTTTCACTTTCCACTATGCAAATCAGGTAACAGGTCTTTCTCATTCGTTGCATAATTCTTTTCTGTGGAATTCAATGCTTTAGAGATAAATGTAATAGGTTTTCCATATTGGCGTAATACACCAACTAATGCATCATTTGAGGCATCGGTTGCTAATATAAATTTTTTATTAAAGTCTGCTTGAGTTAATTCGACTTGTATATAATATCCAATCATTCCAATGAAACTTCGAAGTTGTCCTACTGTTTTTGGTAATGAAAAATTACAAATCGCTTCAACTTTATGCGGATCCATTTTGATTAAATCTTTTGCAACTATATATCCCAATATATTTATATATAAATTTTGACTTTTCTTATGATATTTTCATATTCGATTTTTTGAGTATGTTGATTACTTGATTCAAATGTTTTATATGATCGACTAAGTTGAGTGAAAAAACAATTATATCATCAATATATACATGACAGAATTTTCCAATAAATTTTCCTAATACATTATCCATAGCTCGTTGGAAAATATTTGGTGCATTCTTTAAATCAAATGGCATTCTTAAAAATTCGTATTTTCCATTATTTACTGAAAATGCAGTTTTCTCGATGTCCTCAGGCTTCATTAAAATTTGGTGAAATCCTAATTCTAAATCGATTGTGGAGAAATACTGTGATACTCCTAGATTTGAAAGTATATCATTTGTATCTGGTATCGGATATGTATCCGAAATAGTAATTTCATTTAGTTTTTTGAAATCTCCTACCATTTTTAATTTTGTTGTGGCATCATCATTGATACCCTTTTTTGGTACCACCCAGATTGGAGAATTATAAGGACTTTTACTTGGTCGTAGAACTTCGTTTTTTAAAAGATTATCGATTTCTTTATTCACAAAAGCATTTGATGCTAAAGGATACTGATACTGTTTACTCCAAATTGGAGTATTTACCGAGGTTCTTATTTCCGCACGAATATTCGTTCGAAACGGATAATTCATGTTTATTGAAGAATGTACTTCATTTTTTTTATTTCTTATTTTTTCCCCTGTCGCATTTTCCTCAAATATTCAATTTTTTCTTTATTTATGCCGGTATTTTCTTCGGCCGGTGCTTCAGAGAATTTTTCCTCCAAAGTAATTTTGTTTAGATAATTTTCTTTATTGTCGTTAAGTACATCGACTGGAGTTGTAGAACTTTTTTGTTCCACATTATATGTTTATACTCTCGCAACCTGTTGCTACAGAGTATAATAGTTTTGTTCACCTAATGGTTGTTTGTATCACCTAAAACTAATCAAGTGAGATATAGGGTTATATATATATAAATGATCAGGATGAAGAGACGAGTTGAAATCTGGGTGACTGTCTGTCCGTCCGTCTGTCCGTCCGTGCAAGCTCTAACTTGAGTAAAAATTGAGATATTTTTATGAAACTTGGTAGCCATGTTTCTTGGTACCGTGAGACGGTTGGTATTGCAGATGGGCGTAATCGGACCACTGCCACGCCCACAAAACGCCATTAATCAAAAACAAATAACTTGCCATAACTAAGCTCCGCAATAAGGTACAAGACTGTTATTTGGTACACAGGATCACATTAGGTAGGGGCATCTGCAGTTAAAACTTTTTTTAAAAAGTGGGCGTGGTCCCGCCTCTAATAGGTTTAATGTGCATATCTCCTATACCGCTAATGCTATAATAACAAAATTCACTAGAAGCAAATGTTTTTAGCACTTATATTGACGGTGTGAAAATAGTTGAAATCGGGTTGCAACTCCGCCCACTCCCCATATAACGGTACTGTTAAAAACTACTAAAAGCGCGATAAATCAAGCAATAAACACGCCAGAGACATTAAATTTTATCTCTGAGATGGTATAAATTGGCTTTATAGGAACCGCGTTCAAAATAAGTCAGTGGGCGTGGCACAGCCCACTTTTAGGTGAAAACCCATATCTTGAGATCTGCTTAACCAATTTCAACAAAATTCGGTGCATAACGTTCTTTTCATGTTTCTATGTCATAGTGCGAAAATGGGCGAAATCGGACTACAACCACGTCTACTTCCCATATAACACCATTTTAAATTCCATCTGATTCTTTCACTTTCCACTATGCAAATCAGGTAACAATGATTATATCGGGGTTAAACTTTGCGTGAATAATGCAATCAAAGTAAGCCACCTTGCGGCCAAAAATTGCCTAAATCGAACCAAAACTGTTCAAACCCCTAAGTACTAAATATGTGGACCCCAGTGCCTATAGTTGACCTTCTACCGAAAATATCAGTCAATCCACAAAGAAATCTCAAACGAGTATACCATTTGACTTTGCGAGAGTATAAAATGTTCGGTTACATCCGAACTTAGCCCTTCCTTACTTGTTTATAATTGACTTTATTTTTGTTGCCGGTACTACCATCGGCTGGCGTTGTAGAACTTTCTTGTTCCACATTATATTTTTTATTTTTAATACATTCATTGTGCTGGTATAAATCTTCAGTTGGCGCTTTAGGAGTCTCTGCTTCCAAAGTAATTATATTTCCTTTAATATTTTCATCTTTTAAATTACCTTTACTCTCATGTTGCTCAGATTCATTTCCTAAGCTAAATACGTTTTCTTCCTTTTCATTATTTATTATCAACTTTTTTCTTTCAAGTTGATCACTGCATTAATTTCTTTCAGAAATTTGTATCCAATTAAAAAATCTGCTTCTAAATTTTCGATTTCGTAAAAAATTTGTCGATTACCAAATAGAGAAATAAAAAAAAATAACGTATTATCGAAAATCCTTTAATTGTTTTTACTCTTTTATATATATTTAATTCGTTTTTATTCTCACAAATTCCTGATTTTATATAGCAACTTGTTGCTCCCGTATCTACTAGTATTTTAAAGTTTTGGCCATTAACCCTGTCATGTAATAAAATATATGGCAGAGTTAGTTTTGAGCTCAAAAATAATCCTCTTTAATATTATTTATCCTTTGTGTTTTATTTGGTGGTTGATTACTTGGTTGTGCGCTTGCATATGGTCGTTTATTTGTAGTATTTATCCTTGTATTATTTACATTTTTATTTACGTTATAATGTGGTCGCGGATAGGTCTTGCCTGAATGTTTTATTGTAAGGGCATTTGATTGTAGCCTCTTTGAAATTGGGCTTGTGGAAACCGTAAATTATTATTGAAATTTCCGTTATTGATGTTGGCACGTTGTCTGTAGTAATTCTGATTTTTCCCGAATTGTGATGCGAAAATTGCTCGCATATTATTTAATTCTAATTTTTGTGCTTTCGCCAACGCATTTGGCAAATCACTTGATGATAGTGAAAATAATATATTGGCTAAATTTCCATTTAGACCTGTTATAAATATACGCAACGCATCCCGCCTATTCTTTAGTTACGGCAGTATCCGATCCGTAAGTCATTATCGTTTTGTTAATAAGTAGAGTTAATTTTTCATGGACCTTTTTATAGTATTCAATAATTGAATAAGTGTCCTGTCGCAAAATGCTCATCTCCTGTTCGATAATATGAGCTGGTCGCTTGTCCGCGTAAGCAAAATCGAGTCGTGCCAAAATGGTATCGAAACTAAGGTATTGTTTTGATTGGTGGTGATGGATAAAATGTCGTCAGCATCGTTTGTAATATAATTTCTTAGTATAGTTAATGCAGCAAAATATCTACGGCTGCCCCTTACATATGATCTCATTGCGTTATTGGCTGATTCCTTCCAGCTAACGTATTTAGTTTGTTTTCCATTAAATTCTGGTAGTGACTTGACCACCTCAAGCGACTCATCACAATAGAAATGTGGATCGATCACTATTTTATAATCAACGACTGTAGTTGACTCTGTTAAATCCTGTAGTTGCCTTCGCAACTCCTCTACCTCCAATCATTTGTTGCAGTTGTTAGTCTAGCAACAAGATTCTTGTTCTCACTATTTAGTGCCATTTTTTAACACGCTTATATTAGTTTCACTTGTATGTCTGTTTGTAACTAAACTAAACTCTCATTTATTCAATTTTTGTTTATTTTTTATTAAATTCCATATTTGGTCTGGCATTAAAATTTTTTATTTTAGATATTATTATTTTTGTTCTGTCTGTTCAGTTGATTTGTTCCGTTTGAGATGTCAAAATATGCCTAAAAGTATGCAAACATTTTGCGCATACTTTGTAATCGTGTTGGGTTTAGTTTGGTTGCGGAATTTTTTGATTCGGTACCGCGCTCAAAGCCCGCGATGAAAGCTATTCAATAGCTTAAAAAAAATTGTTTGAAAGAATTATAACATGAAAATAAAAATTTTTATGCAAAATACTTTGTTTTCAATATTTACTGAAAGTAAGATTAGTGTTGCGATGGCTATCGAACAACTATCAATTAATATACAATAAATATAGTTTAAAATAAAAAAATTAAAAAAACACGCTTTTAAAGAATATCGAACTAAAAAGTTGAAAATGAATATAATTTAAAAAAACTAAAGACACACGCTTTTAAAGAATATCGAACTAAAAAGTTGAAAATAGTTTCCTCAATTATACTAGTATTTTTTATATATTATTTGTTTAAGTTAATTTTTAAAATTATTTTCAACTTTTTAGTTCGATATTCTTTAAAAGCGTGAGTCTTTAGTTTTTTTAAACTATATTTATTATTATTTTAGTTTTTGTGTGTTTTAAATATCGCAAGTTTCAGTTCTATGGTTGCCCTTGCAATGATTCTTATATGCTTTTCTATGCTTCTTCTACGCACCTCGAAAGAATTACTTCAAAAGATAACGGTTGGTGTCATCTTGCATTCTAACATTCTTGAGAAGTGCGGCACGTTAATCAGTGAGCAGCTGAGAGGCCGCCCTTCCGTAGTTACCGCCCGTATCAAACGAAATTTGTCGAAAGTTGTGCCCGTAGTGGCAATGTAGATATGAGTTGCTCTCTTTTGTTTTTATTTGACTAATGTTGCCATTACTTAATATGTATACATGGTTTTGCAAAAATTTAGCTTTTAAGTTATTATTTTTGATAAGGTTAAAGATCAAAACCAAAATCCAACTATTAAAAGAAGTCAACCTATTTATAAGTAACTAGAAGACCCCGGCCATGCCTTGCTGAGGTTGAGGTATAATTAAATTATATTGAGTAGGCAGTTTAATTTAGTAGGTTATACCAAAAGAGGAGAGAATACAAATACACATACAAGTAGATATATTTTATGCACAATCATTAAAATTCATTACATGTATCGATAGTTATTCAAAAGTTTTGGTTATTAAACAAATTGAAGATAAGATTAATTTAGAAGATAAAGTGTTAGAGATATTACAAGGGTTCCCTAATGTAAAGAGAATAACAATTGATAATGAACCAGGATTTACTACTACAATTTAAATCCCTGATGCAGAGACTTTAGATTGAAATTTATTTCTGCAACCCAAATCATAACACCACAAATGGTCAGATAGAGAGGGTACATTCAACAATAATTGACATGTCACGATGTATAAAACAAGAATATAATTTAATCAGCTTTTCGGAATCAATATATAGAGCCGCTCACAAATACAATAAAACTATACATTCGGCAACTGATAAGAAACCATTCGAAGTCCTTTATAATAAGGTCTCTCATAATAATTTATCAGACAAACTCTTATTAGCACAAACTAGGATGCTAGAAAGACAAAATAAAAATGGATTTAACAAAACATATTTATGTGAAGATGTCATATATAAAAAAATAATAGGGGAGAGAAATAAGCTAAAGCCTAGATACAAGAAACAGAATAGTACATAAAGATAATATTAAATCTTGAATATACTTATATACTTGAATATACTTCAAAATGAACACGGACGATTGAATATAACTGATTTAATGAACATTTCTAATTTAAGATATTACAAAATAAAGATGTAATTGTTATATATAATATGTAGCCAAAAAATTATAAAAGATTGCAAATACTATGAAGTAAGAGCAATCAAACAATATTATTTTTCAATAAGCTAAGACCACAGCTTTTTAATAAGCATCTTTGCTTATTTAAGTAACCAATATTCTTTTTTATGAAGCTAAGACCACCCATAAAATGTTAACAATAAAACCAATTACTGAATAAGCGAATATTGTAACTGACACTTATTGTAAGAATTAAGCAAATAAGAAAATTGTATAAATAAGAGTAAATTGAAATAAAGAGATCAGTTATCCATCAGGATCACTCCAACTATCATATTTGATTTCTTCCGCGCGTTTGCGGAAAACTATATTTTTTTAACACTTCCTAAACGAAGGAAGTTAATTTGTATATGTATAGATGCCTCAGCGCAGTGAATTAATTCGAAGCACATCATTGCGCGTTACATAGAAGAGCACTTCTTTAAAATGTGTTTACCATAAACAAGCTAGGCAATTAATATTTTATTCAAATCAAATCTAAAATGATTTAGAAAATTACTTTCTTTACTTAATTTGTTTATAAAATACAAAAATTATATTTTTATATTTTTTCTAATTCAAATACAACAACGGAAGTATTTTTAATAGTAGCACCAGTGGTTGTTTTTGTATGGTGTACGTTGCTATGCGTTGTTTCCGAGTATTTCGTTGATTTGCACATAACATATCACATATTTATGTATGCATGTACTTGTACATTCGAATCAAAAACGATACCAGTTCACTTGAGAAAACAGAAAAGACAGTTAAATTATGAAGGGAAAGAAGAGCCAATTCGCGATGCTAAGCAAAATTTTAAAATTAATTTATATTTTGCGATTATTGATACTGCATTGTCTTCATTTGATTAATGACACGAACAGTTGAAACAAGTTACTAAAACATTTAGATTTACATATTTAATATTGATCAGCTGCAAACTTTTAGACACGCAGCCATTTTAATTGTAAAAAATTAGAAATGTGAATAACTCATGGTGGATTGACGGATATATTTATATAGATGCAACAGATTTATGCAGCAAAGTACAAGCTATTGGCAGAAAAAATTGTACAGTATGTTACACCACTAGATGTTTTAAATTATACTTGTTCAAACGAATTAACAGATATCGTTCTAAATTTTTTTTTCGGTGGCTATTGGAGAGCTTCTCTTAATTGAAACTTATCAAAACCTACCTGCGATCTACAATATGTCAAGAAAGAGTGGCAGGCTTGACAATCTTACCAATTGAAAATTAAGTGGAACAAACTCTTAACAATAAAGCAATTGTGTCTCATTTTTCCAAATTAAAGGTACAAAAATATTTTAAAATAATTATGTTAAACCTTTGGAATATGAGTGTTTTTTCAATAAAATTACCTAAATAATTTTAAAAAGTTATAAATTTTATTGTTTCGGCAAAATAGACTTAGAAAGGGCGGAGAGCTCGGCATTTGCATAAGGGAGTAAATTGTCTCGGGCTAGCCCTGGCTGTATCGGCAAATCCCCTGTTGGTTACTCCCTAAACTTGATCGTCAAGCAATAAAGTATAGTAAATTTGGAACTTATTTAGGATAGTTTAATTAGCAATTATATTGTCAATAGATAAAAGTATTCGGGTATAACCGAACATTTCATGGACGTAAGATGTAATACCTCAATTTGCAAAGTTTTATTCTGTAATATACTGTAAAGTGCCAGAATTAGGCGGAATTTAAAAGTTTGTTAGATAGGAATTGGACGTGGTTGTCGCCCCTTTTTACAGTGTCTCATAGGAGATATAGGACTTTACCTAAAGGACACCAGATCCTAAAAACCCTTCTCTACCATCCTAGTTGTAAATTTTAATGCTTGTGGCTCATTTATTCAGTGAGTATACTGATTACTTTTGGTAGCTTTCAACATATCCGTTATATGGCGAGTGGGAGTGGTTATTAGCCCTTTGACAGAGTTTGAAGAGGTGATAGAATTACATCTTTCAGCAAGTTACGTTTTTTTAACAACTTACATGCTTTTCTATGCTTATTCTTCGCAACTCGAAAGAATTACTTCACAAGATAGCGGTTGGTGTCATCTTGCATTCTAACATTCTTGAGAAGGGCGGCACGTTAATCAGTGAGCGGCTGAGAGGCCGCCCTGCCGTAGTTACCGCCCGTATCAAACGAAATTTGTCGAAAGTTGTGCCCGTAGTGGCAATGTAGAAATCAGTTGCTCTCTTTTGTTTTTATTTGACTAATGTTACCATTACTTAATATGTATACATGGTTTTGCAAAAATTTAGCTTTTAAGATATTATTTTTGTTAATTTTAAAGATCAAAACCAAAATCCAACTATTAAAAGAAGTCTACCTATTTATAAGTAACTAGAAGACCCCGGCCATGCCTTGCTGAGGCTGAGGTATAATTAAATTATATTGAGTAAGCAGTTTAATTTAGTAAAATGTTATTATTAAAACTAATTTCATCATTTTTTTTGTCCATATAGCTCGATTACCGAGCCAGTTATGATTTAAATAATTACTTTGTTCGACTGGGAAAATACGGGCAATTAATTAATTTTGTCCGTGTACAATAGTGCAGAAATTGGCTGGAAGTTTAAGGCATTTCATATTTGGTTGCAGTTAGTATATGAAATCTAACTTCTATTCTGAAATCTAACTCATAGTATACATATTTTATTATTATTAAATACTTACATCAAAATGAAATTATCACTGGTATTATTAATATTACCGTCAAAGTCGGTACATTTAATTGTAGCGAGTAATTTTCAAAAATTAGTAAATAAGATTATAAAAGAATTTGATTAGAGTACCACATTTCCGAACAAACGATGCTCCTTCAATATAGTCTATTGCTGTGAATGACGAAGACATTCGTTACGTGCATATCTTAAAATATGCAAAATTAAATGTATTTTTTCAATCTTTCTGATACATTTTCTTAATATTTTTCTCCGTAAGAACCTTTTGCAGAGTATTAGAAAACTACAAAAAAAACAGCCAATCGGCCTAGCCGTTCTCAAGTTATGCCGTAACAACGGGAAACGGGTTTCATTTTTGTATAAGTATATAGATAGTATTCGACTCTGATTTTGAGTTAGTTTACATTCAAGTTTATTTTATAATTGCTAAACAATATCGAGACTGGCAACCCTGTGTTGTAAAAGAGAAATCAGCTGACTCGTTTCTACGGGAAATATTTCATTTTCGCGGATATCCACTTAGACGGACGCTAGAAGCGGTGGTGAGTGTAAAATAATACAATGTGCGTTCCAAAGTAAACAGTAAAAAAGTAACAAAGTAAACTCTAGTGGCGTTATCTATATGTCGACGTGCGTTAGAATCTGCTATCCTTTATTGACTTCCAGTAAAAATTTCATGACATATCATCTATTGGAAGTGAAGTTATTGCGTTTTAAATGTCAGTATGTTTTTGTCATCGGTGCGAAAATTAGCTTCGAACAAAGAGCCAACATTTAATTTTGTTTTAAAATTAGTAAAACTTTTACCGAAACGTTTCAATTGATGAAACAAGTTTATGGCGATGATTGCCTATCCCGTAGCAGAGTGCACGAGTGGTTTCAACGTTTTCAAAGTGGTCGTGAGGACATAAATGAGAAATGAGCCGAAACCCAAAAAATCGCGCCTGGAGAAGTCAAAAGTGAAGACAATGCTGATTTGGTTTTATGATTCCAAGGGTATTGTCCACAAAGAATTTGTTCCACCCGGCCAAAACGTTAATGCGGTATTCTACCTTGGAGTTTTGAACCGTTTGGTGCGCCGTATTCGACGTGTTCGGCCCGAATATCGCGAAGATGGATTATTTGACCAAAAATCACATTTTAACAATCAACCACACCCCGTATTCTCCTGATATGGCACCGTGCGACTTCTACCTTTTCGGAAAAATGCATTTGCCGATGAAAGAAAAGCGTTATGCAGACGTGGAGGCCATTCAAAAGGCTTGCTCCGGCATACTGGCGGCCATACCGGGCAACGAGCTAAAACACTCGTTCGACATGCTTTTGGACCGTGCAAAATGCTGTATTACAGCAGAAGGAGACTATTTTGAATAAAATTAACTGATTTTGTGGATAAAACCATTTGTTCTGTTGTTTTAAAAGTTCTGTTTTTTTGGAACACACCTATTATTCGACCGTGATTTTGAGTTAGGTTAAGAAAATTTCAAATATATTCAACTTAATTTTTTAATTACTAAAAAATATCGAGATTAGCAAACCTTTGTTGTAGCTGACTCGTTTCTACGGGAAAAATCCAATTTTCGCAGATATTCACGTACACGGACGGTAGAAGCGTTGGTAAGGGTTCATTAACAATGCGCTCTCATAAGATATCGTATTTGTAGATTCTGTCTAAAGTTTTGAGTCGGTCACTAACTGAAGCATTAGACAACAGCACGACTTCCTGGCTGCAGGCTTGCAGTTGTCGCTGTCGCGAAATTAACACAATTTTTAATTTTTCCGACGATAATGGACAGTTGTAGTGGTGAAGCTAATATGTCAATTAGGGGGGACTGCTTCCAGGCCTGGAGTTCTCGAAGGGGTCCATATCTTTCAAAAAATGAAGTGAATAGTTTAAAATTAGAATGCTTTTGGTAGGCAATTAGTTTAAACATTTATTTAAACAATATGATTACCGAAAAAGTAACGTTTTCTTGCTTTTGTAAATTGACACAAAAAATGCGGCAAATACACTGCCGTATTAATTTGCAAAACATTGGAAGATTGCCGTGGACAGGGCTACAATAATAGTAGTAATATGAGCGGTAAATATGAAGGAGCGCTAAATCACATTCAATGTAAAAATAAGTATTCTTTCGCCCTATGGTGCACACATGCTGAATTTGGTTGGAGTTGACTCGGCTGAATGCCGTCCTCAAGCAATCACTTTTTTGGGAAATTCTAAAATGCAAAATACCTAATTCACTTCACTGTCTCTTTAATACAAGGTGGTCTGCTAGAATCGTGACCGTCAAGCCATTTGCAAATCGGCTTTCCGGATTGATAAACGCTTTAAGCGAAATTAAAAAAACTCAACCTTACGGCCGAAACTCGTCGAGACGTTCATGTAATTTTGAAATATATGAGCAAATTTGAGTGCGTTTTGATGGCTTCCATATGGTTTCAAATCAAATCCTTCAGACAATCAGTAAAAGAAACTAGGTTTTTCAGGAGATCAATGCCATCATCGACGCTGAAGTTAGAAATATGGAAAGCCTTCTTGTAGATTTACAATTCTGCGCTACCAGTGGAAAGAAAATTGCAATAAAGAAGAAATTGAATTCAAAATAAATACTTTCTACGTCATACTGGACAATGTTGTCACGCCGCAGTAAACGTATCGTTCTCATTTCTATGGCAGTTCCATGATATGAAAAAAGATGAACTCAACGCAGTTGCAAAAAAGTCCGATGATGTATCTGATAAGTTGTCCAAAAAAGCTTTTCACCTCAGCCACGTTTACGATGCCAATTTTGAAAACCCGCCTTAGTCCATTCAACTTATTGAATGCCAATAATGCTCGAAAATTAGCAAGACTTTTCTCAAATACAATACAAGTATTTCCATCGCTTTAAGAATATTTTCCACTTTACCCGTTTCTGTCTCAAGTGGTGAAAGTTCGTTTAGAGCTTTGAATAGGATGAAAAATTTACAAGTAAATCAGTCATGGTCGTCAAAGGGCAGGATTTCAGAACTAGCTACACTGTATGTATTATCGACGCATTCGCTCACCACTAAGTTCCAAATAATTTAAGATTGGAAGATTTTAAACTGCATGTTCAAAAACTTAATCACCTTGGTCAACAGATTTCAAAAGAACCGTTTTTCATTAATTAGATCGGTAAATAAATGTTTGAATGGGATGTTTCTGTCTTCTTATTAACTTTAAAGTTGTGCTATCCCAATATTCATATATTCTTTTATAATCTGAAAAAATATTTTTGACTGAAAATCTACATATAACTTATACATTATTGATTGTCAAAATTGTACAAAACAAATTGGTTCCACCCAACATCAACATAATATAAATTTAATAAAGATGTGATGAACGCATAAAACGTCGTATATGACTTATTCTTCGAAAACATTGAAGTAGTAAGTGGAAAGAAAGTTAAAAAAGGTTTTGAAGTTTTCGAAATATTTACCCCTGGGCCCAGTTTTTCTCTTGGCGGCCCTGTGTATATCAACTGTTTGATATGTCGCTGCCGTCTTCAAAATGTTAAAGAAATTGGCTTCAAGACGCCATTTGCAGACAAGAAAAAGTGTTTAATACAATACAATTAAAACATGTGAAATGCTATTGAAGTGACTACACAATCAGTGGCATTTTGGTCGCTATTATAGCAAGATAGATTGGTAAGTTTTTGATTAAATTATATATTTAAAAAATGTTTAATTCTGAAATATATCAAAAAAATACTGTGCTAATTTACTTCTCATATTCCACGCTGTGTTGTTGCTTCTGTTATCACGGAATTCTAGTTTCGTATTTATTTGAGCTGGGTCATTGTTTACAGTAGCAGTTATTTGTATATTAATAAGATCACTGTCATTATCTCTCCCAAAATTGAACAATAAGCATGCACATTTTTTTTAATTTTAGTAGCTTTTTTTTTGTTTCAATGTTTCTTTGTAAAAAACGCTATTTCGAGATTAAAATTCCATATGTGCATTCAATGCATTGTCTTGTCGTTGAAAGTTTTTCATTGAAAATTCAGTTAGTCAAGATTTGAATGCGATCTTCAACCAGTATTTTTTGAGTGGGTATGCTTCATCACCAATTAAAAATTTGGTCAAATATTATTTGACAGTGCTTGTGGTGGTAGAACATTAAATTTACTCGCTTCAAGCAATCCAAATAACGTAGATCCAGAAAAATTACCGTCATCACTTTGCTTTCCTCTTCCTCCCACATCTATGTTATTGTAATACATTTTTTTTTGTATTTGCCATCAATACTACCAAAGCAATTGGGAAACTATAATATTAGCTTATCTCTTTTTTACGTTTGTCTTCTTTTGATTATATATTTTTAAGAGGGACAGCAAAAACAAAGTGGAAAAATTTGAAGGACAGATTCCGCAAAACTTTGCAAATAAATATAAATAGTTGGCCATATTTTAACATGACGAGTTTCATCAAAGACACTGTGGCTGCAGACCCAAATAATACGCCTAACAACAGCAATACTTTTACCGATTTTTCCACTTCGATTCCAAGCAAAAAAACAAAGAAGAACTCGTCAATTAATAACGATACAAAAGTTCTTTAGTTTAAAAAGGAAAACGTAGAAATTCTTAAAACGGAGACGGAAAAACAGAAACATAACTGCCAGTTATGAAAAAATTTGACCACATTGAAAAATTAGAAATTCGAGGAGAAATTCAAAATTTACAAACAAACTTATGTTAAAAGATAATAAATAAAAGAAGTAAGGAAGGGCTAAGTTCGGATGTAACCGAACATTTTATAGTCTCGCAAAGTCAAATAGTATACTCGTTTGAGATTTCTTTGTGGATTGACTGATATTTTCGGTAGAAGGTCAACTATAGGCACTGGGGTCCACATATTTAGTACTTAGGGGCTTAAACAGTTTTGGTTCGATTTAGACAATTTTTGGCCACAAGGTGGCATACTTTAATCGCATTATTCACGCAAAGGTTTACCCCGATATAATCATTGTTACCTGATTTGCATAGTGGAAAGTGAAAGAATCAGATGGAATTGAAAATGCTGTTACATGGGAAGTAGGCGTGGTTGTAGTCCGATTTCGCCCATTTTCACACTATGACATAGAAATATGAAAAGAACGTTATGCACCGAATTTTGTTGAAATTGGTTAAGCAGATCTCAAGATATGGGTTTTCACCTAAAAGTGGGCTGTGCCACGCCCACTGTCTAATTTTGATCGCGGTTCCTATAAAGTCATCTCATACCATCCCAGAGATAAAATTTAATGTCTCTAACGTGTTTAGTGCTTGATTTATCGCGCTTTTAGTAGTTTTTAACAGTACCGTTATATGGGGAGTGGGCGGAGTTGCCACCCGATTTCACCCATTTTCACACTGTAGGTAGAGGTTCTAAAAACCTCCTGTATACCAAATAAGAATCTTGTATCTTGTTGTGGAGCTTAGTTATGGCAATTTATTTGTTTTTATTAATGGCGTTTTTGGGCGTGGCAGTGGTCCGATTACGCCCGTCTGCAATACCAACCATCTCACGGTACCAAGAAACATGTCTACCAAGTTTCATAAAGATATCTCAATTTTTACTGAAGTTAGAGCTTGCACGGACGGACGGACGGACAGACGGACGGAAGGACAGACGGACGGAAGGACAGACGGACAGACAGTCACCCGGATTTCAACTTGTCTCTTCATCCTGATCATTTATATATATATATAACCCTATATATAACTCGATTAGTTTTAGGTGATACAAACAACCGTTAGGTGAACAAAACTATTATACTCTGTAGCAACAGGTTGCGAGAGTATAAAAATAAACTGGCCTTAAAGTTAAAACTAGCCTGCAGAGCAAAATTTCTTTTCTTTGTTTTGCCAATCTAGTTTTCACTTTTTCACATCAAAGGTTTTAACAGAAATACGGCAGTACTGCCAAAAACTGTCTCGAAAATCACGTAATTTTTTAAATAAATGGTTAAAATTACCACAATGTCTTCTTACTCGATTTATACCTTTTTCTTAAATCATTAAAATTTTTACAAACAGGAATGCGTTTCAACTCACAATGACATTTAAACAATGAATAGTTCAGAAATTCCGCCCATTAAAAGCCGCCCACCACTCAGCCGCTTATTGACTGGCCGCGGCCATACTTAAATTTTAACAGAAATCGTAAAATGTATCTTTAAGAAAAGGAAAACAATAACGTTCTTTGGAATTTAAAATATGTGATTATGGCTAGTAGAATTGAATTAATTTTTACGTTCGACGTAAAATTACTTAATTTCTGGGCGTTGCCTCAGTTTTTTTTTTTTTAATTGAAAATGAAATACTAATTTTGATTGGGAAAGTATAAATATATATATATGATATGATATTGAAAATGTTAACATTGCTTTTTAGAAATTTTGATCATCTTTCTGGCAATTTGTGGATACCATGCTAATATAAATGTTCGTCTTTTGGAGCAAACCAATCAGACACCCAATTTTCGACTTCAGCGTAGGAATCGAAGTTCTGCTCATCCAATGCTTGTCCCGTCGACGAAAAAAATGGTTCTAGGAAAGTGCCAAGTCTGGTGAATACGGCGGGTGGGATAGCAGCTCCCAGCCAAGCACTTTGATTGTATCCTGAACCGATTTTTCTTTGTGTGCTGGTGTATTGTCGTGTAAAAAATTACTTTGCCGTGTCTTCTGGCCCATTCTGGTCGTTTTTCGATCAATGCATGGTTCATATTGATCATTTGTTGACTGTTTGTTGCAACATTTAACATGGCTGCCATTTGCTTTTGACTTAAAGTATCATCTTCATCCAATATTGCTTGCAGTTCTGCATTTTCACACTTTTTTGTTGGTCTTCCACGTTATTCATTTCTCACAACTGAACCGTTGAAACCATCTTTTGCATGTTGCTTCTGATAGAGCATAATCACCAAATGCCTCAATAAGCATTTGATGCGACTCTGCAGCTCAGTACAAAATTTGGCATTTTCAACACATTGAAACAAAATAAGATGTTGTTTGTTGAATGGCTGTAATGTTATTGAATATGTTTGACAGATGTCATGCCAACCAAACAGAAAAAAAAATAAGGCTCGTTCACAACAAATGTTCTCTACCAACACATTTGAATTTTAACGCTTACTTCATACCGGTACACCTAGTATTGACATTTTTAAAGAATTTTTAAATTTATTTAGTAACTATAAATTTATACGAATGCAGCGTTTGAACACATTTATTACAATCATAAATATTATTATATTCATATTAATGCACCAATTGACAATGTATATTCTTAAAAAAAATTTCACTACAAAAACCTTCAGGCTGACTGAATACTGTACATAGGTATACTGGGTCGTTCACTAAGTAATTTCTTTTTTTACAATTTAAACAAGATATTTTTTTTATTGCGTAACGTAAACGGTTTCGTTATACAAATTAAATCTTTAAGCAATCTCTCGAGTTGTTATTCGACGATTTGCATCGGCCAATTTTATCCACATCGGCTTCAAGAGGGCTTCCAGGACGTGGTGCATCCTTAAGATCGAAATTGCCGGAACGAAATTTTCCAAAACAATTTTAACATTGGTGTTCGGTCAACACATCTTTTCCGTACATATCACAAAATTTTTCACCTTGCTTGAACTTCATTTTTACCCTTTTGATAGTAGCAGTAAAATATGCCGAAAATGCTGTTCCATCTTCGAAAGGGCACCAAGCAATAACTACTCCAAAAAATTTAAGAAAATGTTTTCTAAACAAGCCTTACTATATCAGCTGTTCAAATATAATATATAACGGTAAAACGGTAAGTTATATAGGTATATCGGTCAATATTGGAGTTATCTTAAAGAAATTGTCTGTCCTTGTGCCGAAAATGGTTATAATCAGGTTAATACTTCGCCCAGTCCCATATAAATAATATAGTTAATATTAGTAAACACTTTCGAATTTTGGCTTGACTCTAAACAGATTATTAAGTTCAAAATGTGCGAGATTGAAATTAACTGTATCATTAACCATTTATTTAAGTGTTTTAATAAGCACTAAGTCCGTATATCACATATTTCAATGAAATATTGATTAGCATTATGCCAATCGGTGGCAAACATTATGGATATTGCCATGTACCTTCCCTCAGCACTAATATGATGAATATTGAGATTTGTGTTAGTTAGACATATTTAAATATACATAAATATTATATATCGGGCTAAGTGATTATATGCTCTATAGCTTAAGTTAGGTAGAAATATGATTGTAATCCCTTTATAGTTTCGAGAAATAAAGAATATTTATTTCTTACGAAACATTTTTTAATACAAATAAAGTTTTGCCAACACCTGAAAATATTTCGACGGCTTTGATCTTTGAAAATTGTAAGCATATAAAATACTCGTTTATACCCGAACTTAGCCCTTTCATACTTGTTTTTATTTAATTTCAAATTATTTCTGCAAATCAATTGTTTAAGTTTTATTAACTAAGATTGAAGTACCTGCATTAACAAAATTAATTCAAAAACCCGAAATCAGTTAAACATTTTTATGAAAAGATTTTTAGATAATTTGTATATAAGAGTTTAGCTGAGAATCCGTTTGACAACGTTTTGGATATACTTATATATGGAGAAAAAACCGAATGATGGTGACCGTGTACTTATCAGCAAAAAATCGGTGACAAGCGAGACATTTGAAACCAAAATATATTGGTAAAGGCCAAGGTATTGGTGAAGTGTTGTCAACTTCAACTTTTTTTGGTATTACGGTTTTCAGCTCTGTGCCAGTGGGGTTGACTAGAGTATAAAAAAATTATAAATCATCGTAAAATAATTCTAAACTAATGTCCAATTTAATAATTATTCACGTTTTCGTGAGCAATTTTCAATTAAATCTTCTTTTTTGAGGTTGGCACCACTAAACAAACTTTGACTGAAAATAATTGAAAATCGTAATACCAAAAATCGTAATTTCAATTCAATCGAGTTGAGTTAAAAACTGTAATTGTGGTATAAGTTTTAGAGTAACCTCACGTTTTATACACCCTCGCGGTTTCCACATTGTTTTAAGGTTTACCTGCGGGCTTTAAAAGGTATGGTCCAATTTCAACTTTTTTAACGTACATAAGAGATAGTAGTATACCTTCGGAGGACTTTTTCATTTATTTCTACATCTAACTGGTGCTTTATTTATATACTGTAACTGTATTTTCACACTGTATGTGGAGGTGGGCGTGGCCCCGCCCTCTAATAGGTTTCAGGTGCGTATCTCCTAAACTGCTTAAGCTACAATAACAAAATTCACCTCTATCGACAGTGTGAAAATGGGTGAAATCGGGTGACAACCCCGCCCACTCCCCATATAGCGGTACTGTTAAAAACTACTAAAAGCGCGATAAATCAAGCCTAAACAAGCCAGAGACATTAAGTTTTATCTCTAGGATGGTATGAGATGACTATATAGGAACCGCGTTCAAAATTAGACAGTGGACATAGCACCGCCCTCTTTTAAGTGAAAACCCATATTTTGGGATTTGTTTAACCGATTTCAATATCCTTTTCATACTTCTAGGTTATAGTGCGAAAATGGGCGAAATCGGATTACAACACCGATACATTTCCCATGTAACGTCATTTTAAATTCCACCTGACTCTTTCTCTTTCCACAATGCAAATCAAGCAAAAATGATTGTATCGGGGTCAAGCTTTGCGTAAATAATGCGTTTAAAGTATGCCACCTTGTGACCAAAAATTGTCTAAATAGAACCAAAACTGTTCAAGCCCCTAAGTACTAAATATGTGGACCCCAGTGCCTGCAGAAGCGAAAATATCGGTCAATGTGTTAGATATATAATTGAAATTCGTATAATAAATAAATTAATGAAACTCTCGATAATAATATGTTTTTGTGTCAAAAATGGGTTGAATCGGATCAATACTTCCTATAGCCCTCATATATTGTACCTAATATAAAAAAATTTGAACTTCCGGGTGACTTTATACTGCATATATCGGCCAATATGTGAGTTATCTCAATGAACATGAGAGAACGTATTTGACTTATAACAAGATATCTTTGAGCCTAAAATGGATCAAATCGAGTGAACATTTTACCTAGCCCACATTTAACTAATATCAGGATTTTCGAACATTCGTCTGACTTTACTCCATATGATTGGAGATGGTATGGTACCTTAATGAAACACTGGGAGCATTTTATTAGTCTGTGGCATATTAATAGTAAGTGGTATAGGTGAAAATTTATAAAATCGGGTTAATACTACCCTCAACTTCCATATACTACTAATAATGTTTTTCGTTATTCTAACCAGTTTTATGCCGAATATGTCGGTCAGTGAGTGTTCATATTTTTTATTTATTTATAAAACTGCTTCAAAATATGTTCTCGAGTATAGGTGAGCAATGTCAAAATTAATATCTTTCTCTATCCCTAATATACTTGTATGTAGGTATATCTCACTTCAAGATTTTTTTTTTATACTCTCGCAACCTGTTGGTACAGAGTATAATAGTTTTGTTCACCTAACGGTTGTTTGTATCACCTAAAACTAATCGAGTTAGATATAGGGTTATGTATATATAAATGATCAGGATGAAGAGACGAGTTGAAATCCGGGTGACTGTCTGTCCGTCCGTCCGTCTGTCCGTCCGTCCGTGCAAGCTCTAACTTGAGTAATAATTGAAATACCTTTATGAAACTTGGTAGACATGTTTCTTGGTACCGTGAGACGGTTGGTATTGCAGATGGGCATAATCGGACCACTGCCACGCCCACAAAACGCCATTAATCAAAAACAAATAAATTGCCATAACTAAGCTTCACAACAAGATACAAGACTCTTATTTGATATACAGGATCACAATAGGGAGGGGCATCTGTTTTTTTAAAGTGGGCGTGGTCCCGCCCCTAATAGGTTTAATATGCATATCTCCTAA
This sequence comes from Bactrocera oleae, assembly GCF_042242935.1. NCBI lineage: Eukaryota > Metazoa > Arthropoda > Insecta > Diptera > Tephritidae > Bactrocera > Bactrocera oleae. The sequence continues at coordinate 33,235,043 of NC_091537.1, forward strand.
ACCGCTAATGCAATAATAACAAAATTCACTGGAAGCAAATGTTTTTAGAACCCCTACCTACAGTGTGAAAATGAATGAAATCGGGTGGCAACTCCGCCCACTCCCCATATAACGGTACTGTCAAAAACTACTTACTTTGTTACAGCCGGAATAAATAAAGCACTAAACACGCCAGAGACATTAAATTGTATCTCTGGGATGGTATGAGATGACTTTATAGGAACCGCGTTCAAAATTAGACAGTGGGCGTGGCACAGCCCACTTTTAGGTGAAAACCCATATCTTGAGATCTGCTTAACCAATTTCAACAAAATTCGGTGCATAACGTTCTTTTCATGTTTCTATGTCATAGTGCGAAAATGGGCGAAATCGGACTACAACCACGTCTACTTCCCATATAACACCATTTTAAATTCCATCTGATTCTTTCACTTTCCACTATGCAAATCAGGCAACAATGACTGTATCGGGATAAAACTTTGCGTGAATAATGCAATAAAGTATGCCACCTTGTGGCCAAAAATTTTCTAAATCGAACCAAAACTGTTCAAGCCCGTAAGTACTAAATATGTGGACCCCAGTGCCTATAGTAGACCTTCTACCGAAAATATCAGTCAATCCACAAAGAAATCTCAAACGCGAACGAAAATGTAGCAATAAAAGTGAGACAAAGTTTAAGGCCTTTAATATATGTAAGTCAAGAATATACCAAATTTGATTGTAATTTAATCACGATTTCATTTAATAATGGATGTTTAATTCTTTTTCAATTCTTTTTTTTGAATATAGGGTTTTGCTACACCTGAATGAATTTCCTGGCTTTTGATTCTTGTGAACTGCAAGATTGTCGATTCCTCCCTAGTACGCATTATCCGGGATATATTGACCCCAGCTCCAACATACTTTATGGGGTTCTATACAGTTAGAAGGCCGAAAAAAAGTAAATTTTGCAGGATATTTTCTGAGAAAACTTTTAAATTTATTGTTTATTGTTTACAACTGTTATCCGGGAGCTCCTCTCAAAAAAGACGTTTTGCGGTGACCACTATATCTCTGACCTGGATCATCGGTCTAATAACTCGAGCTGATGTTGTCTGTTGTCAGAAATGTTCACGCGCTGCTCATCTTCTTTTTCGGCATATGAATGCGCATTAGGGCCAAGTGTAATTTCTATTGCCTTCATACAAGTATAATACAATAGTTATGCCATTCCTTCAATAAATATACCAGCAGCTATGTATGCAACGATTTCCAGAGTTTACGAACCGGCCGGAACAATTTTGGCCCTCCACATCTTTCTAATAAATTCTCACTGCTGAGATCTGTAAAAATCGGACGTATGGCCTCAACAGCTACTTTTAATAATGACTCATAATCATGTGCGAAAGTAAAGATAATTGATTGGCACCTGCCCCATGAGGTTGGTCCATCCGGGCACTTGTCGTGCTGAGGTTGTTCGTCAATTGAACAATAATGGTAATATGTGGCCCAGATAGCATTATACATTTTTTTAATGGAATCACAATTTCTCCTTATTGCTAAGTCAACTTATCGATCATCTTTCCAGTAAATTTGCCTTTTCCAACGAGAGTTTTTCTTTTTTTTTCTTTTTTTCTTTTCAATTGTTTCAACATTTTTTTTTTTTTGACACAATCTCACAAAGTCGCGTGCCCATTTGTTTCAGTACGTGTGCAATACATTCATTCTTTACAACTTCTTGATCCCCATAAGGTGCAGCCTTTAAAATTCCCGAGTACGTTTTGGAGTCACCGTCTCCGATGTAATTTTTGTACATGACTCCAAGTTTTTCCACTGAACGTTGGAACATTTCGACGACTGAATCAACCTCCATATTCCCAGAAGAGCCAGCATGACTTACAGTGCAATTATTTTCAAGTTCTGCATGCTATTCATTTTATTTTTCGGTATCGAGTTCCTACTTTCAAGTTTCACACAGTTTGCAGTAGGCACTTTTTACAACAATATCTATGATTTTACTAGAATAGTATCCGATCAATGATGTCACACCGTACAAGGAAGTATACCCTCGCTGTTTCCATGTGCCATACAGTTAACTCTGTCGAATGCTCATCACCTTGATGTTCGGAAGTTACATTTTTTTCTTCAGTACAAGTTTGTTGAAAACGTTTTTCGGTGGCTGATTTTACACTAGACTGAATATTATTTATTATCAATCAATTTATTATCAAATCAAATCGTAATTGGGCCGTGATATAAAAGCTCGCATGTCCATTAATCCACAAAATTTGCAAAACAATCTCAATAGCCTTATTACAAACAATAACGATCAGGCCATTATAAATAAACAACTACAGATAAGAAGAAATAATAAACTTTAAATACGCAATTCAATGGGTAAAACTGAATATAATAAATACTTTACTTAACATTGTAAAAATTCCACAATTAGAACCAACCTATCAAATTCTATTAATAAAACCAGTTGTAAACAAGTAAGGAAGGGCTAAGTTCGGATGTAACCGAACATTTTATACTCTCGCAAAGTTAAATGGTATATTCGTTTGAGACTTCTTTATATATTTTAATAATTAGAAGTAGGAACTCTTGCCTTAGTTATTTAGTTTTCACTCACAGTGAAAATAATTAGAGCAATTTGTAAACTAAATTTACTCAAATTATGAGAAATCGTTTTGTGCTTTTTGTATACGGTTATAATTGATTTTATATAGAATGCATTACAACTGTATTGAGAAGTATGAAAAGAAATCGTTTTTGGACAATGAATAACATTTTTTATTTATTATATCGAAATTATTATACATGTTTAGCTTAAAAATAATAAATTTTAACAACTTTATAATATAATAATAAATATAATATTTACAATATTAAACATAAATTTTTGTAGAGATTCTTATACATATATCCAATTTATATTTCTGTTTTCCTTATACTATTTAATTTCTATCATATATTTATACAATAATGTCATATATAATAACAAATTATATATATAATTTAAATTTTCTTAATTAGATTATTTACATTTTAGTCTTAAAAACGACTGTCAAAATTCCTATGCCATTCCATTTCGATTATATTTGGGAAAAAAAAATGAAGAACTATTGCACTAAGTCTGAAAACTTAAGTTCGAAATAGAGACACAAATACTGTCATGATAGCTGTGTACTGTCTCAAAGGTAATTGCGTTTACACGGGAAGGATCCATGTTTGAAAATGCCCAATCAATTTGTGTACCAGCAGGTGTAGTTGAATATTCTGCACCAAGCAGGGAACTAAAGTTTTTTTCTTGGAGCAGATTTCTTATTGCAGTCCCTGTAGACATTAAACAAATGTTAAAGTTTCCAACAATTAGCACATTTTGATTGCCTAACTCAGAAGTAAGGACTTCCTGAAGTTCTACAATTAATTGTCTGACAGAGAATGCTGAATTTCTATATAGAACCAGAATATTAATATTGAAACATTTAAACAAAACCGCTTCTAAAACTTTGCGGCCTGAATAAATTTTCTTTATAGCATTTGATTCTATAGAGCAAGCAATACTATGCTTTGCATATATTATAATGCCCCGTTTATTTCTGTTGGTTGTTTCCATGCTATCTATCCTCAGCTCGTTAATTGGAGTAAATCCTGGTATATCAAAACTTTCGCAAGGATAACTCCAAGTTTCTACAAAACATAAAATATCTGAAGATAGCATCAAACAGTCGCTTTTTATATCATTAATGTGAGCGTGAAGACTCTGAACATTATGGAATGAAATTTGATGTCCTGATGTTCGGGAAATCATAAAATTGAAACTTGTTGTCAAAGCTTTATTTGTGTTCAATTACCTCAGTTCCCTAAATACGGGATCCGATTCAGAAAATTTGTTAGGAGGAATAAAATTTCCTATGATGAATAGACCTTCTGCAGAAGTAGCTCGACTACAAGCGACATATATTGAAGCTCTAGGCTTTCTGGGTCGAGTATGAACTACAACTTTATTATATGTGGCACCCTGACTTTTACGAATAGTTATTCCCTCAGCCGGAACAACTGGAAACTGATTTCTTTCAATTGAAATTTGTTCATTTATTTTATATTGAAAAGATTTTAGAACTTTTTCAATTGGTGTCCAAGAACTTTCTAGAGGATGAGGCTATTTTGATCGTGCTATCAAATCAACAGAAGGTTCCAAAAATTTAATCCACAGAATAGTTGGAAAAGAACAATGGAAATCAATTTGCATAAGTTGTCCAGCTGCCCCATTAACCAAGCCATCATACGTGTTTATGTTCACTGTAATCATATATTTGGCGGAGGTTTTTAGTGTAAATTCATAGGGCAGTCCCTGCGTTTCAGAAGTTTTGAAAAGTTTAACTCTTTCCAAAATATTCTCATCTACACTTATACCAATTACATTAACTGATCCTTTTGCAGTTGAAAGGATAGTTTCAGTTTTCAGGATTCAGGATTCGACTGAGCTTAAGGGCATTGAAATTATTTGTCTTTTCATTGGACCAAAATAAATGTATGACATCATCGGGAACTTCTTCGAAATTAACTACTCGAGTTTCAATGAATGATATGTCCTCATTTGTCATAGTACCAGATGCCATATGATTTAATGCAATTGCAAAGGCCTGATCCTCCCGTTGTCTCATTATCTGTGTTAATTCAAAGTATTAAAATAACTCCCACAAAGGGGAACCAACTAAAGTGCTGTGTGCATCATTGGGATTAGGAAATAATATCCACCTATCTCCAACAGGTGAGAAATCACCAAACACTATGATCGGTATACCACCGAAGGGGCTGTCTGTTTTGAAAATTTGTTTTAATCTCGCATCAACCGAGCTAAACATACGAGCACCTACCATCGATATTTCATCAATTATGATTAATTTTAAATCGATAAGTCTGGAATACAATGAATTAACTGTGTCATTGCTAAGTGGCCTCAACTCTCTATTCAACTGATTAACAGGTAAAGAGAATATTGAATGAAGGGTCATTCCACCTATTCCGAATGCTGCTTTACCCGTAGATGCGCAAAGAAGAACTTTTGGATTGGATCCAGGTGTAGAATTGTAACGATGGTTAAGACCTTGATATATTGCAGATATCAAACGACTCTTTCCTACACCTGCACCGCCGCCAATTAACTCATAAAATGGGAGATTTGTTTTTCGGTGGTGCATCAAATGTGTCAAATAGGTTCTTTGCTTAGTATATAGACTTTGAACTAAAGAAAATAATTCCTCAACTGGAATTAAAGGGGGTAGTTTAATAAGTCTAATATTGCAATCAGATTTAGTGCCATTATCTGTTGAATCTTCGCCATGCAAGTCCAGCAAATTTATATTTGGGCTTATTTCTGGAAGTGCCAACACTAGTTCATTTTGAGCACCTTCGTCCAAGTCTATTTCATTATAAAGACTTTCTAGAACATTTTCAAGTTCTCTTTGCTCAAAAACATCATATTTTCTTTGATTTTCCTCAATTATAATACGATGTGTTATGCAAGTCTGCTCATTATCGTTTTCAATGAGATCTTGCTGTTCATTCCGCCAAGGATAGTACAGCATTAACATTTCGCGGAAATACTCAACTCTGGCCAAATCTGGGTTAAACATGCTATACCGAATAATACAATTTTTGTTTGGTGCGTTTTTTCACAAAACCGCTACCGTCTTTAAGAGGCATGACAACCCCGATTTCTGGTAAATTATCGTCTTCTCTCTTCTTCTTCATGATCACTATCTTGTGCTCTTCTACTAGATTTAAAATATTTATACCTAGATGCAAAATCAGCTAAACAAAGAGTTTCTAACCGATCGGATCTTTGAACATAACGGTCTAAAATACCGGCTACGAATATTTCAGTCGAACCTGAAGGAAGGTTCTGAAGTTCCGCTCTAGGTTTTACCATTCGATCACGTTCCTCATGTCGAGAGGTTTTTATAAATATTTCTGCATTACTTGCTTCCGAAAGATGGAGCCCAATGCAGCAATATACTGCTTCTTGTGCAGATATTTCTGTGCCTGATATAAATTTGTGACCTATATGTTTAAGTTTTTGCTTAATAGTATAATTTCCATCATTTACCTCTGATATAGCTTCATTTAAGAGCCTAGAAATTCCCCTGTTAGACTAGTTATTCATTAATTATATATGAACAGCAAGCGTATGCATCCAGTATATATTGGATATCCATATTTGCTCTATGGAGTTCCAAAATCAGAGGATTATAAGCGTTTATAAAACGATTCTGTAATTTTCTTTTTAGAAAAATTTTGGGTTCGTTAAACTTGACCTAAGGGCTAACAAATAGTCATCAAAAGACATATTTATTCTAGACTACTCTCAACATCGGAACCTAATCTACGATTAGCGTGACTTACAGTATTTATATTTCTCTATATAAAGACTTTGCACGAAGAACTCTCATACGTCTTCTATTCTGAAGAATAGATTTTCTACTTAATCTAAGCATAATTAATTAATAATAAATGGATTAATATATAAAATACTTATAGATAATACTTATATAATTCAGTCCGTCCGGGTGTTAAAAGTTGGATCCTAGGTGCTGCTCTCTTTCACTGTAATTCCGTGCAAGTCCTTGCTATGACTCCTTTCCTGGTCCGTGTATAGGTACTATGGTATACTGGTGCCCATATGTATATGTGTTTGCTCGCCACTGTATATAATACGGTTTTGCTCGTCACTGTATATAATAATACTTTAAACACTATATAACTAATACACTAAAATTAGTTTGGATAAAGCACTTTGCTGGTAAAGACATCTAGTGAAACTGAAACTACAAACATAGTGTACTGATATTTATTATACTCTTGCAACATGTTGGTACAGCTTACGTACTTTTGTATACCTATATATTACTTAGCTATTCACTAACATAATAATATATAATATTTAGTTATATTTATTTTATTGAAATTAAGTTCTCGGAAAACCCGTTAAACGCTTTCTAAAACAGAGGGATCTATGGTACCTATTTTGACGGGTCTTCCCATGAAGGCTAAATTAACAATAACTTACATATAATTAAGTATGGTATACACATATGTAGAGCAGGCAGGATTTTCTTTTTTCTGTCTTAATATCTAAACCTTTCATAAGCTGCCAACGGCGCTAGGTAAAAATGTAATTTTCTTGAGTTTACAGTTCACCTCATGACCTTCATATTAAAATGTGCCGCAAAACTGAAATAATAGACAGTAGCATGTAAACCGATGGGGTCGCAGTTTATCTATAACCACATAAAAAGGGTATTTTGCCCTTTGATACTACATTACTAATATTTATTTCATGCAATTTTTTCTAGAAAGATTTTTTTGCTCTATACAAAGTCCAGCACTCTAAGAAACTTTTTTAGCATTGTTGTCTAGTATATTTTATAATAAGTTCAACATGATGGCTGAGAAAATATACCTAACCACTGAGTATCACCAAATATTAGAAGAAATATATGTATATAGAAATCTATATCTATCACTTTAGGTGAACAAAACTATACTCTGTTGCAACATGTTGCGAAAGTATAAAAATGTTGCGAAAGAATTCAACATTCATTACTCGATTATTATTTGGTATTTTATTAACTTATGTTATTGATCATAGATTTATTTTGTGTCAATACTCTTTTTTTCTCCGAAATGTTAACTTTTATAAAAAGAAACTATTTAACTCAAACATGGTATATGTGATATAAACTGAACCAAAGGGGTTAGATTTAATATTATATGTGGGGTATATGAGGTTGCTGTTGTACCAGAGGAGCGGAAATCAGTATATTAGGGTTATAAGGTTTAAACAAAGTCATTCATATGCAGCGATATACATTATTTTTAAGAAAAACTGTCCATTTAATTTCATTAAATTATCAAATTGACGAAAAAAATTATACCATAAGAAGTACATGTGAGCAGGGAAAATCAAAGACCAGAAAATTCCTCCAAACCGTATTTTAAAAAATGTTGAATTAAACATCCATTATTAAATGATATCGTGATTAAATTACGATCAAATTTGGTATCTTCTTGACTTATATTAAAGGCCATAAACCTAGTCTCAGTTTTATTGCTTGAAGTGAGATATACAAAAGTATGAATGTGATATTAACTCCACCAAAGTGGCTAAATTTTATATTATAAGCTTAGGTGGCAAACGTCAACCAGAGAATCGGAATTCATTATATGAAGGTGTGAGGTTTAGACTTAGTATATACTAATTTCATTCTAATTCAGCGTCAAACCACATAACTTTTAAGAAATCTTTTCCACTTAATTTCGTTAAAATATCACGTTGATCAACCGGAACGGTGTAAAGTCAGGGGGAAAGACGGAAATCATATATATATTGGGGATAGAGAAATATATTAATTTTGACATTGCTCAGCTATACTCGAGAACATATTTTGAAGCAATTTTATATATAAAACAAGTAAGGAAGGGCTAAGTTCGGATGTAACCGAACATTTTATACTCTCGCAAAGTCAAATGGTACACTCGTTTGAGATTTCTTTGTGGATTGACTGATATTTTCGGTAGAAGGTCAACTATAGGCACTGGGGTCCACATATTTAGTACTTAAGGGCTTGAACAGTTTCGGTTCGGTTTAGACAATTTTTGGTCACAAGGTGACATACTTTGAACATATTATTCTCGCAAAGTTTTACCCCGATATAATCATTGTTGCTTGATATGCATAGTGGGAAGTGAAAGAATCAGATGGAATTGAAAATGGTGTTATATGGGAAACAGGCGTGGTTGTAGTACGATTTTGCCTATTTTCGCACTATAATATAAAAATATGAAAATAACGTTATGTACCGAATTTTGTTGAAATTGGTTAAGCAGATCTCATGTTATCGGTTTTCACCTAAAAGTGGGCTGTGCCACGCACGCTGTCTAAGTTTGAACGCGGTTCCTATAAAGTCATCCCACGCCCACTTAAAAAAAAAAAATTAAACCACAGATGCCCCTCCTCAATGTGATCCTGTGTACCAAATAACAGTCTTGTATCTTATTGCGGAGCTTAGTTATGGCAATTTATTTGTTTTTGATTAATGGCGTTTTGTGGGCGTGGCAGTGGTCCGATTACGCCCATCTGCAATACCAACCGTCTCACGGTACCAAGAAACATGTCTACCAAGTTTCATAAAGATATCTCGATTTTTACTCAAGTTACAGCTTGCACGGACGGACAGACGGACAGAGGGACAGACGGACAGACAGTCACCCGGATTTCAACTCGTCTCTTCATCCTGATCATTTATATATATATAACCCTATATGTAACTCGATTAGTTTTAGGTGATACTGACAACCGTTAGGTGAACAAAACTATTATACTCTGTAGCAACAGGTTGCGAGAGTATAAAAAACTATTAATACTCACTGACCGACATATTCGGCATAAAACTGGTTAGAATAACGAAAAGCATTATAAGTAGTATATGGAATTTGAGGGTAGTAATAACCCGATTTTATTAATCTTTTCCAATACCACATACTACTAACATGCCAAAGACTAATAAAATGCTTCCACTGTTTCATTAAGGTACCTCACATACCATCACCAATCAAATGGAGTAAAGTCCGACGAATGTTCGAAAATCCTGATATTAGTTACATGGGGGCTAAGGAAAATTTTTACCCGATTTGATCTTGTTATGAGTAAAACACGCTCTCTCATTTTCATTAAGATAGCTCACATATGCGGTATAAAGTCACGCGGAAGTTCAAAAATATTTATACTAGATATATGAGGGCTACAAGAACTATTGATCCGATTCAACCCATTTTTGAAACAAAGACATACTATTATCGATAGTTTCATTTATTTATTCTACTTTATGAATTTCAATTATATATCTTACACAATGGCCGATATTTACGGTAAAAAGTCAACTATAGGTACTGGGGTCCACATATTCAGTACCTAGGGGCTTGAACAGTTTGGTTCGATTTAGAGAATTTTTGGTCACAAGGTGGCATACTTTAAACGTATTATTCACGCAAAGTTTCACCCCGATATAATCATTGTTGCTTGATTTGCATAGTGGAAAGTGAAAGAATCAAGTGGAATTTAAAACGGTGTCATATGGAAAATAGGCATGGTTGTAATTCGATTTCGCCCATTTTCGCACCATAACATAGAAATATAAAAAGACGCCCACTGTCTAATTTTGTCTAATTTTGAACGCGGTTCCTATAAAGTCATCTCATACCATCCCTGAGATAAAATTTAATGTCTCTGGCGTATTTAGTGCTTGATTTATCGCGCTTTTAGTAGTTTTTAACAGTACCGTTACATGGGAAGTGGGCGGGGTTGTCACCCGATTTCACCGAGTTTCACACTGTCGATAGAGGTGCTAAAAACATTTTCTCTCAGTGAATTTTGTTATTGCAGCTTAAGCAGTTCAGGAGATATGCACATTAAACCTATTAAGGGGCGGAGCCACACCCACTTTTTAAAAAATTTTAATCTGCAGATGCCCCTCCCTACTGTGATCCTGTATACAAAATATATGTATGTGTATCTTATTTTGGAGCTTAGTTATGGCAATTTATTTATATTTGATTAATGCCATTTTGTTTGCGTGGCAGTGGGCCGATTACGCCCATCTGCAATACCAACTGTCTTACGGTACCGGGAAACATGTGTACCAAGTTTCATAAAGATATCTCAATTTTTACTCAAGTCACTGCTTGCACGGACGGACGGACGGACGGACGGACAGACAGTCACCCGGATTTCAACTCGTCTCTTCATATGTTATATTTATATACATATTATATATTATATAACTCTATATCTAACTAGATTAGTTTTAGGTGATACAAACAACCGTTGTGAATAAAACTGTTATACTCTGTAGCAACAGGCTGCGAGAGTATAAAAATATATATAAGTTTGTTGCCTTAACCTTTGACAGTAAGGTATACTCGAGAACACACTGGCGGACATATTCGGCATCAGGTTTGTAAAAATAACAAAAATCAGTTTATGTACATATATATGTAGTATATGGGTATTTCCTATACTAAATTCACATTTTCTCGGCGTTAGACTACTGTGTAATCTATATTATACGTTCACTTAAGTTTTCTAACGATATCGTACATAAAGCCAAGCAGAGGTTTGAAAATCTTATATTAGGTATTGACCGGCTTTTGTTTATATTTGGCATTATTACATATGTTACTGCTAACGGAAAATATGAGAAAGAATGCGTTTCATTCAGGTACACCACATAGGTACCATCAACAATATGTATAAGGAATTTCGAAAATGGTTTTATTAGGTATATGGGGGCTAAGAGAAGTATTTACCCGATTCAATTCCTTTTTGACTTACCGACACAATATTATCAGGAAAGGCTTCTCTTCGAATTCCCAAGTATTATATATATCTCATACATTGAACGATACTTTCGGTAAGAAGGACACTGAGGGTGCACATCTTTGGTACTTAGGGGACTGTACAGTTATAGCCCGGTTTTGTCAATTTTTATACCCTGAACAGGTTATATTAAGTTGCCACGAAGTATGTAACACCCAGAAGGTAACGTCGGAGACCCTATAAAATGTATACATAAATGATTAGCATGATGAGCTGAGTTGATTTAGCTATGTCCGTCTGTATGTCTGTCTGTCCGTCTGTCTGTATATATAAAACTAGTCCCTCAGTTTTTAAGCTATCAATCTGAAATTTTGCACTTATCCTTTTATCGCCAAGACGCAGCTTATTTGTCGGAACGGCCGATATCGGACCACAATAGCGTATAGCTGCCATACAAACCGAACGATCGGAATCAAGTGTTTGTAAGGAAAACTCTTTCATTTGACGAGGTATCTTCACGAAATTTGGCATGTATTATTATTTAAGGCCCCTGGGCTGGTGGTCGTGGTATTCTTTCAACTGAGTATGCAGGGGTGACACTCTGCAGAAATGGCTGATGGGCTAATGCCAAGGCCGCCTCCGTCCCGTTAAAACCATGGCAGGCCTCAGAGTACGTTCCCCTCCTGTCATCATTAAGTTGGTGTGGTAGGTGTTTGTTGAGATGACTCCTTCTTTGCGCTGGTCGGCTCTGAACGCACTGCCTCATAAGTGCGTGCGTCAACCCTCGCCTTGGCCTCGTAACTGAGACAACCTTGAGACCATTTATAGGCGACTACCTTTCCAGGAGACGGATAACGGCTCTGAGTGGGGACCCAATTAAAATGAATTCTAATAACTTTACAACCCAGGACGAGGGAGGAAGCGGGTCGAAACCGATCTCTTCAAAAGTGGACAGTTCCCTGGGGGGGCATCCTCACCTATGGAGACGAAATCGTCTCCGCCTAAGGGTGAGGAGAAAAAATCCGGGGGTGCCTGGCTTACCGTCACTAGGGGCGGTAAGGCGGGGGGAGTGGGCAGGAATCTGCCGACTGACACCTTAGGCAGGGCAGTAGTGCGCGGCGGAATCGCCAGCACTAGCAGAGAAACCTCTGTTAATGGGAGGCGCGGGGTCCTCAGCGAAAGCTAAGGGTTCCGAGGGGAAACGCGTGACCACAGCTAAAAAGCTGAAGTCGGACCGTCGGCTGGCTACCAAGATTTTGGAGCGCTACGGTGGCAGGCAGGCTCACCAGAAATCTGATCAGCATGCTAGCACACTTGAGTGGGCCAAAAGGGTGCTAAGCGACGTTAATGACAGGAAAGTGGGGCCGAGCGAACCCCACACTTCGATGAAACGACAGGGGTCGCAGGAGGGGGAATCCTCCATCGGCAAGAAGCCTCGAGTCGGAGCCGTACCGATGTTTAGCGAAATCCCCAAACTCGCCAGCTCAATAGAGCTCGGTGTGTACGACAGCAGCAGGGGAGATGAAGCGGGTAGCGGCTGCTATCTCCGATGTGTTCATGAAGGTGGTCAGGGGAAGCCCTGGACCACCCCCTAGATGTAAAAGTGCCGGGTGGAACCTCAGCTTACACAAACTTATAAGGTGTGCCGACGAACGGTCGACATTCGTTTATAAGGAGGCGGAAGCCAGGGTGGGGGAAGTATGGAAGGGAGCAATGCTCGAGACGGTGGCCAAATCGGAGCTTCCGACGCTACCTCGTGCTCGTGTCTGGCTTCCGGCCGAACCCTCCACACACAGCACAGTGGGTAGCTTTCCCACTCTAAACTGGACATCGACCCCATCCGCTCGGATGTGGTGAGCATGGAGGGCGGATCGTCGGGCGATGATGGATCCGTCTTTCGTCTCGAGCGCCTGTTCGAGGGTGCCGCTGTACATGCCGCACGACGACGAGGTGGAGCCACCTCCATACCTGCTGAGAAGGGCTCTCGCAGAGGCCAGGCGCAAAGTGGCCGGAGTCTTAATAGGCTCGGATGCTAATTCAAGGCACACCGTCTGGGGGAGCTCGGACATTAACGCAAGAGGTGAGTAACTTTTTCATTTTTTTTGTAGTGTAGATCTTTCTATATGTAATATATAGCTCAAAACCTATAAAAATTTGAAGAATACCAACTGGATCCTGTACTGCAGGAAGCTTCGATCAGCTCTTCCAACCGCACCTGACAGGGATTCGATCCTATCTGCGGATGCGGTCGATGAGCTCGTCGAGATTTTCAGCTCTGTTTGTAGAACTACTCTTGACAGCTCCTGTCCTCTGAGAACTCTGAAAATCAAAGGGAAACCCCCTTGGTGGACTTCGGAGCTAAGGGGGATCAGATCTTCGAGCAGAAGACTTTTCAACAAAGTCCGCAAAAGCGGCTCTAGTGACGACTGGGTGTTGTACAAGGCCGGACTGGCCATCTACAAGTCCGAGGTGAAGAAAGCCAAGAGAGCTTCGTGGAGAGCCTTCTGCGGTAGAGTAGAGGGCTGTCATGAGTCCTCACGATTCAGGCGCATTCTTGCAAAAACTCCTACTCCAGTGGCGTATCTAAAAAATGCAGATAGTAGTTGGACAACGAGCAGCGAGGAGTCGTTGAAACTACTCCTGGATGCTCATTTTCCACTAAATCACTCTGCTGAAGAAGCGCCACTGGGGGAGCTGCAGGAGGGCTGTACAGCCTTCTTGGACCTTCTGGACGATCGTCACCTTACCTGGGCGTTGAAATCCTTCAAACCCTTTAAGTTCCCGGGGCCCGATGGCATTTTTATCAGTTTGGCAGTTTTATCCCGATACATTAATTTTTGCTTGATTTGCATACTGGAAAGTGGAAGAATCAGATGGAATTTAAAATTGTGTTATATGGGAAGTAAGCGTGGTTTTAGTCCGATTTCGCCCATTTTCGCACTGGAACATAGGACTGTCAGGATAATATAATGCACCGAATTTGGTTCAGTAAGCCTAAGATATGTAATTTCCCCTAAATGTATCACACCCATCATCCAATTTCGTCACCGACTCCTGTATCTGTATGTATCTGGAGCATTTAATTATTGGTTTTGTAAACAAAACAGTTATATAAGGGAGTGGGCAGGGAATTATAAACCGATTTCATCCTCACACTGTGCCCTTCGCTACTGCGATCCCCTGTTTTATATCTTAATTCATTGCTTAGTTATGGCTTTTTATAGGTTTTCATTTATTGGCGACGGTGCCGACGTTGTGCTTACCTGCTCTGAAGGGTTCAGCTGCGACCGCCAACCAATGAGGAGCTCCATAACTCCATTGATTGCGCGACTACCAATTTGAACCGCCAGCAGTGGCCGCCAAGAGACAGAGGGCATCTCAAGAAGTTAAGCCGTCAGCCAAACGGCGGAAGACAATGGCTGTGACACCCGCATGATGGAACCGCATTAACATTGGGGTGCTGGGTATAGGAGATTCCGGAGAAAAATTTTCAGAGTCTAATATATGTGGGTATAAGCTGCGCTGACAAATTTGGTGCTAGAGGTGACGCGAGAACGGTCGAACTTTATAAAGCCGCCATAGGCAAGGTAAGGGAGGTATACCCCGAAGCTAGGCTGGCACCTATGCTCCTATGAAATTTTCGAGTGATGTCGAAAGCGTAGAGCACGGTGGGGGTCTAAACTTGTATCATACACCGAGAGAAAACCCTTGAGCGACTCTCAAGAAGAGACAGATAAAAACCTAATAACCTTTTCATGTTACATTGCTATAGCAACCAAGACACCACAGCAATAAGCTGGTGGGCAGGGAAAAATATGGTGTCAAGCCACATGCCATACAACGAAGAGGAAGTACAACCAGTGCTGCCATATCTGCGGATTTTTCCGGATTCGCTGGATTTTTCGAGCCTGCACAAAAAGGTCTTGCGGATTTATACGCCGATTTTAAACGTTTCATGTCAACAGGTAAATTTTCTTTATTTATATGATATGAATTCCGAAAGAAAAGCAATTGGGTTTCTCTTTTCAAAAAGCAAGGAAAAAAAATTATAGCTTAAAAAAACTAAAAAAACACCCTTGAAAGGAATTTTTAAACCTCCTCCTATAAAGCTCTTCCCTACCATCGTATTTCTGAAAATTAATCCTTATGCCGCATTTATTTCGTCAGTTATCGCACTTTAAGTATATTTTAACATAATGTTATGTGGGGAAGGGCCGTGGTTATTATCTAAATTTGCCCATTTTCACATCGTATGGAAAAGGGCTAAAAGGAATTCCTCTCAGCAAATTTAGTTGAGTTAGCTTTAATGGTTTGGAAGATATATACATTAAACCATTTAGGAATGGGGTTACGCCCACCTTTAAACTAATGGGAAACTGTTATCAAATTATTGCATTGTCATCGGTCCTTGACACGTTTGCAAAGTTTCAAATTGATCAGACTTCTGGAAACCAGAAATTGAGCTCTAAGATTTAATTACATACAAAGAACCCAAGCTAATAAAAGAGTATTAAAAGCACATTCTTTGCTCCATCGATCAAGAAAATTGAACGCAGTCGGACTCTGATCTCTCTTACTCTCACTTTTCTCTTTTTATCTCGCACTCTCTCAATGGTTCTGCATATACGGTATTGCTGAATTCGATGTTTGGTTAACATAAATTTGCAACGTAAAAAGCTGAAAAGCATTAGTTTGAATTATTTGAAAATCAATTAATACTTAAATAGCAATAAGTATCCTTATGTTTTATGCTATGTATATGTTGTAGTCGAATGGAAGACATGTTCATAAAAGTAACTTCCTGCTAGGTCGGCAGAAATCCCCCACTGAACCCTCCCCGAGGGTGCCGACTGGTAATAGATACCACAGTTTCACGAAGTAAGCGGAGACGAGCTGGTAACAGATCGCCCCTGCCGTAGACGTGAAAAATCTAGCTAAGGTCAGACTTCTTACCTGTGAGTTCGATGTTCCCCAATAGCACAGCATACAGGTAAGGAGCCTTACCATGGTCGGGGGTACTATGAAGGGCTGGATCAAGGTGTCATGCGACCCGTGCCGAGGATCAACCTGGCTGGGGGCCCTTCAATAGCCCAGTTTCAAACGGATCTTACAGATACCTGGCGCCCTCCGTAATATGACAGCCTTACTTGCGTAGCGGTGGCTATGCGCAAGCGGACACACATTCCCCCACACTCGTGGGACCAATTATGAACCTGAACAACAAAACGAATAAAAACAAACACACAAGGGAGTCCGGCTCTCCACCAAAAAATCCGGAGGGAGCGAGTTGCTCCCATAAAAGAGCAGCGTTTGCAACGAGCTCGTCAACAATCGGAAAGAGGACAGGAGCGAAGCTTGGTCCCGCAGATAAGGCAGGCACAGGGAAGGGGGCAGAAGCTAAAGCTGGTCCCAAGAAAGTAGCAGCGCCGGAGGCAGCCAGGCCCAAACCCTGTAGTCAAAACACGACTGAGAAGCGGGGGGAGATGCCAAAGGGGCTGCTGCTGGAAGTGCATCTGCCAGAGAGTGGCCCGCTTTCAATATTCAGGACCCGACAAAGGCAAGGTATGCGGAGAGACGACGCGCCGCATACCTATTGAGGTTAGTGGAGTTGCAGTCGCCAACCAAGGAGGAGCTGACCAAGGAGCTCTTAGCATCAATTGAATGCGCGAGGGCGGTCATACCTAATTTTAAACTGGAACCTCCAGTAAAGGCAGCAAAGCGACAGAGGTCAGCTGAAGAGGCTAAGCCGTCAGCCAAACGACCGAAAACAAAGGGCGTGACGCCCGCAAAATCATTTGCAGAAGTGGCCCGGGACCGAATTGTCATTGGCGTTCTGGATGAGGGGGACCCCGAAGGAAGAATCCCCAGAGCCCAATGGAAATGGGTGCAGGCTGCGCTGATAAATGTGGCGCTGGAAGTGCTACTTAGCAATCCAGGTCCGCCACCGTCATGCACAGATGCCGGCTGGTACCAGGGCCAGATTAAAATGATTGCATGCGATGACGAGAGATCGGTCGCACTATACAAAGCTGCTATAGCCAAGGTAGGGGAGGCGTACCCGGGCGCAAAACTAATAGCAGTGGACAAAAAATATATACCATCCAGACCAAGGGCAAGGGTATGGATCCCGGCTACACCATCACAGCCGGATCAGATAATGCAGCTCATTAGAGCCTGCAACCCGAGTCTGCCCACCGAGGGGTAGTTCGTCAAGGGGGAGTTCGTCAAGGCGTTTGACGATAGCGTAGCAGAATCTGGCGTGGAGACCAAAAGGGCCACGATGCAGATTCTGCTATTACTAACAAAAGAATCCATCGAACCGCTGGCGAAAAGTGGCGGAGAGATAAACTACGGATTCACGAAAGTGAGAATTACACCGTACAAGTCGGACGCCGATGCTGCAGACCATCTAGCATCGGAAAGCGAGACATGCGAAGTAGAGGAAGATCCGGTGGAGTCCTCAAGCGATGTAGAGAGCATAGAGCAAGGTGAGTGTTCTTCCGAGTCTGAACTTGCTGCTAGACTCGTAAACTTGTATACTGAGAGAGAGCTGTTAAGCGACTCTCAGGAAGACGCAGAAACAACACTAGTTAATGCGTCTCCTACAAATTAATCTTCATCACAGCAAACTAGCTTCAGCAGCCCTAATTAACCGCATGGCAGAAGAACAGCCTGAGTTTGTCCTCATTCAGGAGCCATGGGTTAATGGAGGGCGTATTTGCGGACTGAGGACACCGAGCTATAATTTATTTATGGCTAATAGTCAAGGTAAAATCAGAGCCTGCATAATGGCAAAGAAAAACCTTAACGTTTTTATATTACATCATTACAGCAACAACGACACAGTAGCAGTAAGCTGGGAAACGAGCATATGCAGTTATCGGCTGGTGTCGTGCTATATGCCGTACGAGGAGGAGCTGGTGCCCCCTCTGATGGTAAAAGAGGTGGTAAGGGATAGCGAGGCATCCAAGTGCATGATAATACTTGGATGCGACTCAAACGCACATCACACAGTCTGGGGCAGCTCAGATGTCAACGACAGAGGTGAGTGTCTCTTCAAATACCTACTAGGCACTAAGCTATTGCTGTGTAATAAGGAAAGTACGCCAACATTCATTACAAGAAACCGACAAGAAGTACTGGATATCACACTTGTGTCGGAAGTACTATTTGACAGGGTAACCTAATGGAGAGTCCTCGAAGAACATTCATTTTCGGATCACCGATATATTGAATGTACATTAGAAGAAAGGGCCGATAGAGGCATGAACTTCAGGAATCATAGGAAAACGAACTGCCAGGTGCACATGCAAGAGCTGGAAAAACGTATCCCTATGATTCCGCCGTTTCAGCCCAAGAGTAAGGAGGATCTCGACATCCTCGTTGATCAATTCACTGAATCTTGCCGGCAACCACTAGAAGTGGCTTGTCCAATAACACGAAGTAGAGGTAGAATTAGGCCACCCTGGTGGTCTCTCGAACTTAAAAAGTTACAGAAAGAATGCAGAAAGCAGTTCAACTTAGCAAAGCAATCCCAAGGCGAGTCAGCCTGGTATCATTACTACAACCTCCTTAGGTCATACAAGAAGGAAGTTAGGAGAGCAAAAAGAAATTCTTGGAAATCTTTTTGTAATGATATCGAGAACACGGCGGAAGCATCTCGACTTAGGAAAATAATGGCACAATCGGTGCATAGTATCGGGGATCTTCAGAGGCCAGACTGTAGCTGGACGGTATCCAGTGAAGAGTCACTGGAACTACTAATGGATACCCACTTCCCAGGTAGCTCTGAAAGCCATACTGTTGAATATACTCAAGACAGTGGAGCAGAAATAGACTCCACTCTTATAAACACAGTGTCAGAAAGCAACGTACGCTGGGCAATAAATGGCTTCAAGTCGCCGGGACCAGATGGTCTATTCATAATATATATGAATCTATTCATATATTCATATACATAAAGGATTGGCTTGTTACCATTCTTAAGGGGGCACTGCAATTAAACTATATACCTTCGCTTTGGAGGGAAGTCAAGGTAATATACATACCTAAGGCAGGCAAAAGCTCGCATACAAATCCAAAGGACTTCAGACCTATTAGTCTCTCGTCGTTCCTTCTAAAAACGTTGGAGAGGCTAATAGAATTACATATAAGAAACAAACTAACACTAGACAAGTTGGCTGGTTCACAACATGCGTATTCTAAAGGTAAATCCACAGAAACAGCGCTGAGCTTTGTGGTGACGGAGATTGAAAAATCTCTAGAAGTTAAAGAATACACTCTAATCGCCGTCTTAGATATAGAAGGAGCCTTCAATAACATCCAGCCTAGGGCCATACTGAGTGCGCTTAAGAATCTGGGCATCTCTGAACCTCTCAGGAAATTAATTGAACAGATGCTCACGAGCAGGTCAATAATTTAAAAGCTGGGAGCGTCAACGATGCGCAGATCCGTCCAAAGGGGTACACCCCAAGGAGGCGTGCTATCTCCACTTCTCTGGATCCTGACAATGAATAAGTTGCTGTGGGATCTAGAGAAGAAGGGGTACATGTTGTGGCCTACGCTGACGATGTGGCAGTATCAGTTAGAGGTAAATTCCCTAATACTCTCGCAAACCTTATGCAAACGATCCTGGACGATATAAACCGTTGGGCTGTATCGTGCGGATTAAACTTAAATGCTGGTAAGACAGAGCTAGTATTGTTTACCAGGAAGCATAACACTCCAGTAGTTACGGCACCAGTACTAAATGGTTGCGAACTAACAATTGGAGATAAAGCAAGCTACCTAGGACTAATCTCAGACAGGAAGCTTTCATGGAAACAAAACTTGGATGCTAGGGTTAAGAAAGCAGCCACAGCACTCTACACTTGTAAAAGGATGGTGGGCCCCATATGGGGGTTAACCTCGGATAGCTTTTTGGCTCTATACAGCAGTTGTCAGACCAATCATGACATACGGTATATTGATATGGTGGCCAATAATGGAGAAGAAATACGCGGTGAGGCGTATGGAAAGTATACAAAGAGCAGTCAGTATATGCATTAGCGGAGCTCTTAGAACAACGCCTAGCCAGGCACTAAACATCATTCTACATTTATTGCCAACAGACCTGTTCTGTAAGCAATTGGCAGCAAAGTCTGCTCTCAGACTAAGGGAATCCTCCCAATTAGTCGCCTGCAACAAGGGGCAGTTTAGAATACTTAGATCGTTCCCGTTTCTACCCAAAACCACGGATTTCTGTAATCCAATAGAATTGAAGCTAAATTCCGTCCACAGTGTTGCCTTCCCCACCAGAGAGGAGTGGGAAAGGGACGAGGTGGACAGGAACCCAGGAATTAGCATATACACGGATGGATCCAAACTAGATAATCGAGTGGGAGGTGGTGTCTTTTGCGCAACTTTAGACACCAAAATAGCCTTCCGCTTACCAGACCACTGCAGTGTTTTTCAGGCGGAGATCACAGCAATCAAAGAAAGCCTTGTTGCGGCCTTGAAATCACTCAAGTCTCCTATGGTCTCATCAAAGATAGTGAAAGAATGTCTTGATCTATTAGAGGATCTAACATCCTACTTCACGATAAACCTGCAATGGGTTCCAGGGCATAGTGATATCCCTGGAAACTGCGAAGCAGATGAACTAGCCAGAACAGGCACTGAGTTACAATTAACCCCTGAAAAAGGGGAAATTTTTATGCCCCTGGCAACTTGTAAGCACTTAATCAACGAACATGCTATAAATATAGCAGAGTCTCGGTGGAGACAATCCATAACCTGCTCCACTAGCAGACTAACGTGGCAGGAATGGAGCAAGAGTCGTGCAAACCGACTATTAAAATTCAAAAGGAATGATATAAGAACTCTGATTGGGGTACTAACAGGTCACTGTCTAATTGGTAGACATGCCAGCAGGCTAGGTGTACCTTACAACGATTATTGTAGAAGTTGCCAAGAAGTAGAAGAAGAGGAGACAGTAAAACATCTTCTATGCGAATGTAAAGCTCTATGCAGGAAAAGAATCGCAACTATCGGTCGTGGATTCCTTGACGACGTATCCGAAGTTGCTAATATAAAATTATTTATACTGATGAGCTTCATCAGAAGCACAGGTTGGTTCAGAGAGGAGACGATAGAGTGAGGGAACAGTAGTCCCGGTGGTATCACAATGGGCCTCCCATAGGCCTAGGTGCGTCGTTAGACAGCCACTCTACCTACCTACCTAACTTCCTGCTATTTAAAAGAAGATTAAGTCCTAAAACCCGATGGGGAGTTTACAGAGTTTGACAAAATGTCAAAACATAATCTATTGAATAGGGAGCCTTGTGGGATGTGGACATTGGGCCAAAAGTAACTTTAGAATTAAATCGATACCCAATTCAATGTGACAAATAAAAATATCGATTTCTTGCGTGAAAAATACCTGAAGGTATTTCCCCGGCTTTGATCCTTGCAAGTTGCAACAGTATTAAATGTTCGGTTATACCCGAACTTAGCACTTCCTTACTTGTTATTGGTATTTTTGTCGTGATGCTCCATCCCTAAATTAAAAAAAAAAGAAAGGCTGTGCATTTGGTAAAATTAATTGACCTCTAAGATTTGTTTATGTGTACATATTTTTCCAAATGTATAGATTTGGTAGACATTATAGTACCCAAAGATTTTCTCAAATGGCAACACTGGTGTAGACGTGAGTTAAGCGAAAAATTTAAACAACCATAAATACATAAAAGAGGCCGAGAGCATTTGCATGCTAAATATTTCTAAATCAAAATGTGTTTAAAAAACTTTGTGCGTAAGAATTTTTACTGTACAATGTACTAATTAATTTTTCATGTTTAGTACCTTATTGTAAGTAATCCAAAATCGTTTTATGATTTCATCAACTCCAAACGCAGGATTTCCAAATTTTCGTCCGCAATTAAATACAAATCTATCATTCCAAGTGACAATGATATTATATCCAATATGTTTGCAGAATTTTTCAAGTCAAACTACTGTAATAATTCTTCCAAAACTTTTTCTTATCAGTAAGTGCTGTGTTCGAATACTTTAATTAACGCTCCAATTATTTCTGAGGAAGACGTCCTAATTAATTTAAATAAGTTAAACCCATCTTTTAGTTATGGCCCAGATATGATACCCTCATGCTCCCTAAAAAATAGTGCCAAATATATTTACTTGCCTTTGACAAGGATATTTAATTCCTCTCTTAAACACGGTATATTTCCTTCAATGTGGAAACAGTCATTTATAATCCCTTTGCATAAAAGTGGATTTAGATCCAACATTGAAAACTATAGAGGTATCGCAAAACTATCAGTTATACCTAAACTTTTTGAAGCTATTATCACTGACCATGTAACCTTTTCGATTTCTCCGTTAATTTCCTCATCTCAGCATGGATTTCGTAAAGGGAATTCGACTATAACAAACTTACTTGAATTTGTAAACCATGTATCATTGGGTTTTAGGGAACATAAGCATACGGATGTTATATACACAGACTTTAGCAAAGCTTTCGATAAAGTAAATATCTCGATTCTCATACATAAACTTGATCTGCTGGGCTTTCAGCCAAGATTCCTTCAATGGGTATCTTCCTATCTTTATAATAGAACACAACGAGTGTCTCTCAAAAATTTTATTAAAGCTTTTTAAATCATACACTTCAACTGAGGAAAGGTGTCTGTTGCAAACAGACTTAAACAATTTGGTTGCATGGTGTGATAGAAATGATTTGCCATTGAATCACAATAAATGTAAGATGATGTGCTTTTCCCGTAGATCTGTGCACCACTCTTCTTATGTAATAAAACACCATATTCTAGAGCAAGTTTTCAACTATGTTGATTTGGTTAATATGGACCCTAAGCTTAATTTCAGTCTTCATATTGATACCATGGTCTTGAAAGCAAAAGCTGTCCTCAGTTTTGTTAAACGTTGGTCTAAAGAATTTAGAGATCCGTATATTACTAAAACACTTTATACAACTTTGGTTAGACCTATATTGGAATATGGCTCTGTTGTATGGAACCCTAGCTACCAAATCCATTCTGACAAGTTAGAGTCGGTTCAAAAACAATTTTTACTTTTCGCCTTAGCGCATTTCCGATGGGATGCTAGGGTAAGTCTACCTCCATACACTCGTCGTTTAAAACTTATTAATCTACCTACACTTTCTAGTCGTAGGGAAATGCTTGGCATAATATTCTTAGTGAAACTTTTGAATGGAACTGTTTGCAGTTCTTTTCTCCTGTCTGAAATTAAATTTAATATCCCAGTTCCCCTTTCGAGGCAGTTTAGACCTTTACTGCTAAATCCGGTAAATCAAATTTTGAACTAAACGAGCCATTCCGCCGTATATGTCATGATTTTAATTCTCATTCCAGCACATTTGACTTATCTGACTCACTTTTCAAAATTAAAAAGACTTTATTGTTTTCTCTTAATAAATGAAAATGTAACAATTTATTATATTGTAACTTTAGATCTTAGCTGTTGAAATTTTTGTTTCTGAAGCTGAGCAGTTTTAGATCTCAATCCTTAAAAAACTCTCTTGCCTTTTCTGACTCTGCTAATTCCGCACGTATGCGGATTGCGCCCCTCGCGTCGTTTGGGCGGGAGGAGGGTAATCTTTGGGTTATTAATATTATTATTTCAGCTTGCTTTGTTTGTAGGTATTGCTGTTCCGGGTGTATTCTAAATTTAAACCAAATGTTATTTAAAAACTCTAGCGGAAGTGCACAAATCATACAAATCTTTGTTATTTGAGTGTTTTATTAACCAGTTTATGTTCATTTAATATTCTAAATAAATTTAAAATTATAGATCTTTATTTGTGATAATTCGAATATTGTATATCTCTTTACAAGTTAAAGGATGTTCAACTTTTAAAATTAAAATCAAAATAAGCGAGGTGAAGAGAAGTTCGAACAGAATTGCAAATTAGATATAGAAACGAAAACGTTAATTTTATAATGATAATAAAATGCACCTTTACAGTTATCGAAAACCAGCAAATGCCGACATCATAATATAGTATCGAATGATTTGGCCTAGCATCTTTTGACATATTAACAGATGTCGGCATTTGCTGATTTTCGATAACTGTAAAAACTAAAGTATAGAATTATTGGCCCTGCTTCAATTAAAACCACTTGTTTTTTTAAGTTGTGATAAGCATCTTTATTCAATGCATTTTAACAGAAATTGAAACGAATGAGGAAATTATCGCCAACTCGAAGACCAAATTGTAGACTACCAGAAAACGAATTTTTCAGACATTGTCTCAATCTATGATGAAAAGTAATAAATTTTTCGAAATGTTTCGTTAAGTTAAGTACTTATCATAGTAAGTGAAATTTAGAGTAGCCATTTGATAAGCAATCATTATTTTGTACATTTTTGAACACAATTTATTAATTTCTGTTTGAAATTATTAAAAATTACATTTAAATTTTTTTATTCTTTCATTCGGCTTTTGTAGAGCTTTAATAGCCTCAAAATATTAGTGCACTCCTACGTTTATTAAAACAAAATTTTTTGTGAATAAACTAAATAGCACCATCCATTAATGAAAAATAACGTACCATAACAACACTTTTTATATGTTTACAGGAGAAAGAAAAAACGATATAAAAAAGAAGCTACTCTTGTTAAAGCAAAATTGAAATTTTGATTATTGGTAGCTTAAAATAATATACATACACTAGTGGACCCGACAGAAAATTTCATCAGAATTGGTCCAGCCGTTTAGAAGGAGGTCAAATACAAAAGGACGTACAGAAGATTTGTATACACATAGCCAATAAAGTCTGCGTTCACCCGACACTATTTTTTAAGTGAAATAAAAACACAATGTTAATCGGTAATTCAGTTCAAATTTTCTACATATATTTCTTCTTTATATTTTTAAGTTCAAAATGCAAAAACAAAAATGTATATTCCTATTTTCATTTTTGTGATAACCGGGTTTTTCGTGTAAGCAGAAGTAAACATAGGCACCATTAAGTCTGCATTCAGCTTTAAAATTAGTTAGTACTTAAAATAGTTTGTTGGATAGCCGCGTTGTTTTAAAACCTCGCTCAATCGATTTGGCATTGATCTTACCAACTTATCTGTTTCCTCAGCTGTAATCTGCGACCATTCTTCTTTCATAACACTTCGCAAAGCCTCTTTACTTGTTATTGTATGCTGACGAATTGTTTTTTCCAACAGATCCCATAGATGCTCAATAGGGTTGAGGTCAGGTGATGGAGGGGGCGTTTTAAGTTGTCTAGGAGCATTGTACAAAAGCCAAAAAACTATTTCCGCAGTATGCTTCGAGTCATTATCTTGTTGGAACTAAAATGTCGAAGATAATCTAAGATTCTCTGCACTTTGTTTCAAATTGTTTTTTAAAATGTTCAAATAACCCCATTTATCCATTGTGGACTCAATAAATTCAAGCTGACCCACACCACCAGCCGCCATGCAGCCCCACACCATAATTCCGCCACCTCCGTGTTTAACTGTACCAACAAGATTTTGCTTTTTGAGGGCAGTTCCTGACTTGAGCCACACAATTTGTCGACCTTTTATACCAAAAATGTAAAATTTACTTTCATCCGAAAATATTACTTGTCTCCAGAATTCCGGCGACTTATTTATATAATTATGAGCAAATTCAATGCGCTTTCGCCTGTTTACAAGTGAAATATATGGTATCTTTCAAGCGACTCTACCATGATATCCAGCTTTTCGTAAAATTTTTCTAGCAGTTTCGGCACAAATTGGTTTTTTAGTGGTTATATTTAAGTTTTCAATAATCTTTGCGACCGTAATTCGAGGGTTAAATTTCACCATATTTATTATTTTCGGACGGCCAGATCGCGGTTTTGTCGTTGTTAATACCACCACTTACTTTACTCCGCAAATGAGAAGCGTATGTTTCCTTGTTTCAAAATGATTCACAAACTTTATTTATTATTATAATTACAAATTTTTAATTTAACGCACTCCTGGTCGCATACCAGTGGAGAGGTAATAAAGGTGGTTGATAGCCGGGTCAAATTAACACGCGCGCCAAAGAAAATGATGTTTGCTGATCGACAGTCGTTGCGAGAAGAGGCTGTCCGCTTCGAGGACAGCTGTTTTGTTCGGTGTGTTGTGTAGAGATCCTTGTGTGGTGTGTGGGTGTTGTGTGTGGTGTGTGTGCCAGTGTTGTCTTGTGTGTGGTGTGTCTGAGTTCTTCGGGGCGGGAATTGTAACTCATTTGGCCATCCCGGCCCCCCTAGGCGAATGTTCAGCCTAGCAGTCGCTGTAGCTGTTGCAACGTTGCCACAACGTTGCTGAGTCCGGACGTGCGGCGATAGTTCGGTCTACGCCTAGTCGGTGCTACGTTGTGCTGACGCCATGGCCGGGACTCCGATCGGGGTGCCGTTCTTCGGCGACGTGCCACACGATTGGCTTGCTGCAGTCGGTTTGCGCCGCGGATCCGTGGGGCAGGCTGCCGACTGACCTCTCGCCTCGGAGTACGGTGAAGCAAAGTGTGATGCTGCCTGCCACACATTTGGCACAAAGCACCTGAGTCGCACTCCTGCGTCGTGTGTGTATGTGCCAGACAATTGTTGCAATGCCCATGCGCCTGGGCAACCTGCTGGCGTTGTGTCGGCGACATGCCCTTGAAGAGCCCACAGTGCTGCAACTTGTGGGGACGGCAACAAAGGGGGCATCGGATGCGATGGGGCGCCTCAGGTGGAGACGGAACGGCTGCGGATGCTCGAATACTATTACGAGCGGTGGTTGACGGTGCGGTTGCGGCTGGTGTTCGGGGTGCCGCGGTTGGCGTAATCCCAAGGCGAGGCACAGTGATGGCCGATCGCATTGTTGGCGTTGGGGTGGAATGCATTTCAGTATCCATATCTATCTGTATGGAGAAAAAGGCGTGATTAGTTACGATTCAGTGGTATAGAGTATGGATAACTTTCTATATGTGACCAACTTTATTTGGTTTGGTGATCGTATTAGTCTACCCATTATTTTGTTAGTATATATGATTGTAATTTGTCATATTATATTTGCGGTTTTTTATTTCTGTTTTCGAGTATTTAGCCGGATATTTCGATTTTTTTCTTGTAGGTATTATTAAACGGATGGGTTACTACATGCGTTTTCGCTATTATTTGAGATTGGCAGGAAGCATAGTTTAAAGAGCGGTCTGGTTAGCGTTCCGTTTCGAGTACGGAGGTCAACTACTCGTATATGACCGTCGGAACCATGATGTAGCTTCTCTATGCGACCAAGTCGCCATTCTGTAGGGGGAAGACAATCGTCATTAATTAAAACAAAATCTCCAAGCTTTGGCGCCTTTTCGGGAGTTTTCCAGCGGTACCTTTTATGAAGGTCCTTTATATACTCCTCCTTCCATCGGCGGCTGAAATCATGATGGAGAATTTTAATTCTTTCCCAGCTATTTTGTAAGGATAGCGACTCCACGCCTGGCTCAGGTATGGCCAGAATGGGTGCTCCTTTTAGAAAGTGCCCTGGAGTTAGGGCTGTGAGATCTGAGGGATCTTGCGAGAGTGTCGTTAGTGGCCGTGAATTGAGAACGGCTTCAATGCGGATTAAATTGTTGTAAATTCTTCATAATTAAGTTTTTAGTTTCCAGCTACTTTTTTGAAGTGGGATTTGAAGCTTTTTACAGCTGATTCCCATAAACCACCCATATGAGGAGCGCTTGGAGGGATAAACTGCCAGTTAATACCTTGGGGAGCGTACTTTTGTACGATTTCAGGTGAGACCTGTTTGATAAAATTCACGAACTGTTTTTCTGTAGCTCTTTGAGCTCCAATAAATGTCTTGCCATTGTCGCTCATGAGTTTTGACGGAAAACCACGTCGTCCGACGAAGCGAGCAAATGCCTCGAGGTGCACTGCTTTTGTCGTGAAACAGACAAAGACAGCCACATAGCCTTTCATGAGAGTGGGAGACCTTAACATGGATGCCTTTATCTGAAAAGGCCCAGCAAAGTCGACACCTGTAATGGTGAAAGGCAGAGCGAAGTTACAGCGTTCCGGTGGAAGTGCTGCCATAATCTGCGTTCGCATCTTCTGCTTATGCATAGTGCAGATCTTGCACATAAAAATGCATTTCTTTATTTTGGGCTTGAGTCTTGGAATATAAAACTCTTGACGGACGATTTGTTGCATGAGGTGATGTTCTGCGTGTAGCAATAGCACGTGGACATAGCTAAGGTACAAGGTGGCAAGTTGCGATTTCTCTGGGATAATTATGGGATGTCGTTCGTTATACGTCAGGCTTGAATTAGCAAGCCGACCATTCGCACGGAGTACTCCTTTCGTGTCAATGAATGGATTTAAGACTAAGAGTGAGCTCTTTTTATCTATCGGCTTCGATTCTCTTAGTAATGATATTTCTCGGCTGAAGTAACGCGCTTGCGTAGATGCGATAAGAGCGACCTTTGCTTTTTGTAAGTCTAGGTGCGTCACTGTATCGCATTGGGAGTGTAATGAAGTTACTCCCTTAAGTTTAATTTTGAGTCGCTCTATGAACTTGAGCATGTAAGCTATTACCCTGAGTGCTCGGGGATACGATGAAAATCGTTCGAGGATATCAGTATCATCCACTGTTGTGTGAAAAGAGTCGATTTTTCGACTTTCTGGGGCAATTATATTGCGCATGGGCGATTGTGGCCAAGAATCGGGAGATTCTGTTAACCATCGGGGGCCATTCCACCAGAGGGTGGTGGTGGCAAGATGCAGGGGTTTGCATCCTCTTGTACCTAGATCAGCAGGATTGTCAGCACTGGCTACATGTCGCCAAGTGGCTGATCCTACTAGGTCAAGGATTTGAGACGTTCGGTTTGAAATATACGTCTTCCATGCATGTGGTGGTTTTTCTAACCAGGCTAGTACAATTTCGGAATCGGACCATAGATATAATTTATATTGTGCCATGTTTAATTGCGTTTGTACGATGGACACGAGTTTGGCCAGTAGTAGCGCTCCACATAATTCAAGTCGTAGTAGACTTATTGTTTTTAAAGGAGCCACTTTTGCTTTTGCTACTAGTAAGTGGCATGTGGTCGCATTGGCGCTTCGTGTGCGAACATATATAGTTGCGCAATATGCCTTTTCAGAGGCGTCACAGAAGCCGTGTAGTTCGACTTTGTGCTCTGGGGCATAATTTACCCAACGTGGGATTTGTATCTGTAAGATATCATTTAGATTGCTCGCAAACTGGGACCACTTTTCTAATCGAAGTGGTTTTACTTGTTCGTCCCAGTCGGTTCCATCTAACCATAATTCTTGTATTAGGATTTTGGCTTGTATCATAATTGGCGAAAGCCATCCTGCGGGGTCGAAAAGTTTCGCCACAGAAGATAAAATTTGCCGCTTTGTTATGGCGGATAATGCAGATATTGACTCTGTAGTGTATGAAAACTGGTCAGATATCGCATTCCATTGGATTCCCAGAGTTTTTGTTGTACTTTCCTCTTCGAATTTAAGGAAATTAGTATCTAACAAATTTTCATGTGGTATATTTTTTAGAATATTAGGGTAGTTCGCCGTTATCTTTTTCAACGGAAACCCTGCGGTATTTAGGGCTTGTATCACTTGTGATAGTGACTCGTATGCTTGTGGAATACTGTGACTTCCAGACAGAATATCGTCTACATACGTTTGTGTTTTTAACACCTGGGTTGCCAGAGGAAACTCCGACTTGGTGTTTTCTGCCAATTCGTGCAGTGTTCGAATGGCTAAATATGGGGCACAGTTGACGCCAAAGGTAACTGTTTTCAATTTATAGTCGCGGAGTGGACTATTGGGAGATTTTCGGAAAATAATTCGCTGAAAATCTTGATCGTCTTTATGTACGACTATTTGTCTATACATTTTTTCGACGTCTCCGTTAAAAACGTATTTGAATATACGCCAATTTAAAATTAGTACCATTAAATCTGGTTGGAGCGTGGGTCCCGTAAATAGAATATCATTTAGGGAATTCCCCGAGCTAGTAGATCTTGATGCATTAAAAACAACTCTTACTTTAGTTGTTTTTTTGTCTGGCTTTACTACTGCGTGATGAGGCAAGTAAAATGAGTAATATTTGCCATTTATGATTTTTTCGCATGGGCTTACTTCCTCCATGTGGTCTAAATGGAGGTATTCTTCCAACACGCCATCGTATTCTGGCTTAAGCTCACCTTTTTTAAGTAAGTTTTTTTCCATACTTAAAAACTGCTGTATAGCAGAGGTGCGAGAGTGACCTAAGGCGATTGTGTTGGGAAATTGTTGTTTTAGTGGTAGTCGTACGACATACCGACCATTATCTGATCTAGTAGTTGTGGCTTTGTTAAAGTCTTTACAATACTGATCTTCAGGGGTTGCGATTGATATGGGGGGGAGCTCTTCTAACTCCCAATATTTCTTTAATTGTGAATTGAGGTATTCGTTTGAGATTTCCTCAACCTGAGTGGTCATGGTGGTAACTGGTTCCGAAACTAGTCCACTTAGGATCCACCCAAAAATAGTATTTTGTGCCAGAAGTGTATTTGAAATTTTCTCAATACCTTCGAGTATTATCTGTGGTATGAGATCGCTGCCTAATAGAAGGTCTATTTGAGCGGGAGTGTTGCAGTTGGGATCTGCTAACTTTAGGTGTGAAACCTTTTGCCAATGCTTGCTATTTATGTGATAGCTTGGAAGCATATTTGTAAGTTGCGGTAAGACTATAGCTTCTGCTTGTATGTGCTTATCCGCTTGGGGGGAAATTAGGGTAATGGGGCAGATTTTATTTGAGTTTTGGACTACTCTTCCGCCCATTCCCGTGATTTCAAAATTGGCTAGCTTTGTTGGCAGTTGTAGCCTATTTTGAGCCCTAGACGCTATGAATGATCGTTGTGATCCTTGGTCTATTAAGGCCCTAAGTTTAAACAGTTCTCCTCGGTGTTCGATGGAGACGACTGCTGTCAGTAGAAGTACTCTACTTTGATTTTCGCTGTGTAGAGTTTGGGTTTTTAATGCCTTTGAGCAGCATGGTGCTTCTTGGCAATTTTCGGGATTTAGCACTTCGGGATTTGCTGTTGCAATTAAACCCGTGGCTCTTTTCATATTTGCGCTGTTTGGGGGTGATCTGGAAAAATTGTTATAATGAAGCATAGAATGATGTCGTTTATGACAATAAACGCAATTAAATTTGCTTTCGCACTCTTTAAGTGTATGCGCATGTGACAAGCAGTTTGTACAAAGTCTTTTTGTTTTTACAAAATTGTTTCGGTCGATATTATTCAATTTTTTGAATCTCTCGCAAGATTTTAGCTTATGCCCCCCTGTACATAGTTCGCATGACGTTTGTTTGTACTGTTCGGATGTGAACGTTTGATTTTTGAAGAAGCTTCTATTTAAATTGTTGTTGCTACTGGCTTGGGGTCTGTGGAAGCTTCTATTTAGGTCATGTTGAACGGGTTTCGTTCTGACCATTTTTTTATCTACCCTTTCTGCGATTTCATATTGGGTAGTGAGGAAATCTTTCATTTGTTGCCACGTGGGGCATTTTCTTCGTGATGAGAGCGATTGCTCCCACAAAAGTAACGATTTTTCTGGTAAAGCGGCGGTGCATATATTTACCAGTATTGGGTCCCAGCTGTCTGCGGGAATATTTTGTGTCGATAGAACCGACAAGCAATTAGAAACAGTGGATTGCAGTTTTATAAACTCTTCACTTGTTTCCTTTTGAATCTTAGGCAAGTTCATTAGTATCGTTACTTGCTTATCGACCAATATTCTCTCATTTTCATATCTAGATTTAAGTGCTTCCCAAGCCAAATTGAAATTATCGTCATTTAGTGCGAACTGTTTTACTATTACGCCTGCTTGACCTTTTGTT
Source organism: Bactrocera oleae (assembly GCF_042242935.1). Classification (NCBI taxonomy): domain Eukaryota; kingdom Metazoa; phylum Arthropoda; class Insecta; order Diptera; family Tephritidae; genus Bactrocera; species Bactrocera oleae. The sequence goes on from NC_091537.1 coordinate 33,267,297, forward strand.
TTGTATCGAAGGTGATACAATTTTTGTGCATTTGATAATTTTGGGTGGTTCATGTAAACGGCTGTAAACATGTCCCGGAAGGACGGCCATTGTTCATAACCACCATGAAATATTTCTGTGTCACATGCGGGCACCTTGAGATGGATGCTTGAACTTGCTTCTTGACTTTGTACTTGTGACAGCTCTACTCGCTGATGTGGAGTAGGTGCAATTGCTTTTATTAGCTTCAGCTGATCGGAAATCATTGCTTTAGTGTCTTCGAACTGGTCTAAGCCGTTTTCATAGTTGGCGTAAGCCGAGGACTTAAAATTTTCTGGTAGATCTGATTCGTCAGATTCTACTATGGCGTCATATGAAGCTTGGAGACGTATCCAAAAATTGTCGAGATTTTCTTTTTTGATTTCTAAAGCCGATTCAGAATTATCTTGAATCGGAGCAGATGAAAAACGAGTGCAGTATCTTATCAAACTGTCACTCTCAGCAATGAATTTACTGTATGTAATGTCTTTCCCCCTTTTTTGTTTTGTAGCACCTTGCTTTGAGCGTGTAGCTTCTGCAGGTGTACATGGACTTTTTTCGTCCGAAATAATTTTTGGTACTCTTAATAATTGTGTAGATTTAGAATCTTTCGAATCTGCGTTCATTTAAAAAAAAATTCAATTAATCAAATGATTTCTCTCAGTGTAAACTGATTAAATTTAAGCGAAATTCGTAATTGTAACGCGTAATCTCTTTTATCTAAATACGAGAATTAGTAAATCGGTTTATTTTAATTTAATTTTGTTTTTTTTTTTTTAAATCGGATTAAATAAGATAGCGTGTTTCGTTGTTACGGTATTTATTTATTTATTATTTATCTCGATTGTATTGCTAATTTCAACAATTATGCATAAATTGCAATATCTTTTTTTTTTTTTTATTTTTTTTTTATATCTTTATTATGTTCGTATGCGTTATAGGGTATACCTATAAGCGAATTAGTATATGTCAATGAGAGCTCGTATAAGAGATCAATGTACTTTATACATATATATGCAATCCTACTTGTGTTTTGTTTGCCAAACAACAAGGGGTATTGCCGAGTATGTGCCAAATTGGACTTTGGAATATATTAAATTAAATTGTATAGAATCAATGTATATAATATTGTTCACAATTTTTTTTTTGTTATTTATTTAATTATAAATATAAATAATTTTTTTTTTTTTTTTTTTAAGAATTATTTTTTCTTTACCGAACCGTTTAAAATGCTTTTTTTTTCGAATGCGCTTTTTTGAAGTTCTTTAACTTTTAGTGGTACCCTAGTAGGGTATAATAATATGTCCCGTACTTGTATAAATACGTATATAAACGAGCGGACGTTGTTTCTCAGTTACGAAAGAGCGCATAAACGTAATTAGCAACAAAGTAATCGTATGTGCACTACGATTCGTAAATATGTACTATTGGTATTGAATGTAAATATGTACGTATGTATAAGAGTAAAAGAATGTACGTATATTAAGAGTAAGTTAATATACGTATGTTTTATATGTTTACATTTTTTCCTTTCCTTTACCTTTCTCTCTCTTCTCTTTTATTGCAGGTAAAATATGTCAATAATATTAAGAAGGTATATATGCATGCGCTCAAAATTATGAGTTGATAAAAATTTTGGTATATATTATGTACAAAATATGTAAATATGTATGAAATGAGAGATTTGGATTATAGGTAAGAAATTGTTATTTTATTTTTTTTTCTGTTTTTTGAGAATAGTGTCCTATTTATCTCTTTTTATTCGTTATATCTTGATATGTGGGTATATGTATATGGTTTTTTTTTTTTTTTGTTTTTTATTTGCCTTTGCTTACTTGTTTTAGGCAATCCTGCTTATTACTTGATCAAGCATTAGGGGTATTGCCGGATAGTTTTGCAAGTAGAGTACTTGAATTTGATATATATGTATATATCATATATTTGTGTTTTGGATGTGGAATATTTGTGTTAAACACGAAGGTAAGCTTTCCTAGGCAAAAAAAATATATATATATTTAGCTATATATATATATATATAGATTATATATATACCTATATATAATATATATATGTATATTATGTGTCTAAATTTTTTCGGTAAAACCCGAAATACCGCAAATACAACAGTTCGGCCACCGTTTTTGAAAACCGTAATAAATATACATATACCCTGCAGTACTGAGGTACAAAAACGGAATCGATACAACTCACTTGAATATCCGTCAAGGGATTTTGGGGACTATAGCCTGTCTTTGGTATGTGGATGCCTGCTGATGTATCCAATCCTTTCCTGGGAGGTTCCTTGAGGTTTATGATTGGTTTTTTGTTGTATTAATTTCGCGCCCGTTTTATATGTTAATATGTATATATACATATATATGGGTTTTAATTCGCGCCCGTTTTCAGTTTAATTTTGGGTTTTGTTTTTCCGCGCCCGTTGTTCTTTTTTTTTTTTTTTTTTTTGTTTTTTGGGTCCCTGCACTGTTAATTATGCCCCAAACGCATATGCATATATATATATATATATTTTTTTTTTTTTGTTGTTGTGGTCACTGCACTTTTTTATGCTTTTTTTTTGTATATATATATATAATATATATATTTTTTTTTGGTTCACTTTGTCACTGCACTTGTTTTTTTTTCACTGTTTGTTCATTTTTTTTTCGTTCACTTTGTCACTGTATGGTTTTTTTTTTTGTTTTTGCTAATAAATTCCCCGGTTCTTGTTTTTTTTCACGTTATTTTAAACCTTTTAATATGTTTTGTAACCCATAGTGCCGTCCACTAGGGCTCGAAGGACCATATGTTAATACCACCACTTACTTTACTCCGCAAATGAGAAGCGTATGTTTCCTTGTTTCAAAATGATTCACAAACTTTATTTATTATTATAATTACAAATTTTTAATTTAACGCACTCCTGGTCGCATACTAGTGGAGAGGTAATAAAGGTGGTTGATAGCCGGGTCAAATTAACACGCGCGCCAAAGAAAATGATGTTTGCTGATCGACAGTCGTTGCGAGAAGAGGCTGTCCGCTTCGAGGACAGCTGTTTTGTTCGGTGTGTTGTGTAGAGATCCTTGTGTGGTGCGTGGGTGTTGTGTGTGGTGTGTGTGCCAGTGTTGTCTTGTGTGTGGTGTGTCTGAGTTCTTCGGGGCGGGAATTGTAACTCATTTGGCCAGTCGTTAAAATTCCGGTTTGTTTTTTAATTGTTTACGACGCGCTGGACAGAAGAATACGTTCTTTCTTTTTCTTTCTGACAGACTAATTATTTTCTTTGGTTTCCACTTTTTAAATATTCAGGGGTGTTGTGGAATCCAAGACAGATTTGCGTAGTTGTCAAAATTGCAAACCAATTCTGATTTTGAATGGTGTCAAAGAACATGTGCAAAACTAATATTCGAATCAGCTGTTCACTATTGTAAACTTTGAAAGCAATTATAGAAAAGTTTAAAATGAGTTCCGCAATGTTAGCTTTTGTTTTATTAGAAGAAAAAAGAAACGATAAAATTAAAAGGAAAATATTAAGAGACCACAGTAACCCACTTGATGGCCCAGGGGAATCGTAAGTGAAATTTACCTTGTATTTACTTATCAGCTTTTATTTATTTATACACTACTTTACAGATTTATATCACATTATCGACTGAATAAAGACGCATTTCTTAAACACGACTGAGAAGCGGGGGGAGATGCCAAAGGGGCTGCTGGTGGAAGTGCATCTGCCAGAGAGTGGCGCGCTTTCAATATTCAGGACCCGACAAAGGCAAGGTATGCGGAGAGACGACGCGCCGCATACCTATTGAGGTTAGTGGAGTTGCAGCCGCCAACCAAGGAGGAGCTGACCAAGGAGCTCTTAGCATCAATTGAATGCGCGAGGGCGGTAATACCTAATTTTAAACTGGAACCTCCAGTAAAGGCAGCAAAGCGACAGAGGTCAGCTGAAGAGACTAAGCCGTCAGCCAAACGACCGAAAACAAAGGGCGTGACGCCCGCAAAATCATTTGCAGAAGTGGCCCGGGACCGAATTGTCATTGGCGTTCTGGATGAGGGGGACCCCGAAGGAAGAATCCCCAGAGCCCAATGGAAATGGGTGCAGGCTGCGCTGATAAATGTGGCGCTGGAAGTGCTACTTAGCAATCCAGGTCCGCCACCGTCATGCACAGATGCCGGCTGGTACCAGGGCCAGATTAAAATGATTGCATGCGATGACGAGAGATCGGTCGCACTATACAATGCTGCTATAGCCAAGGTAGGGGAGGTGTACCCGGGCGCAAAACTAATAGCAGTGGACAAAAAATATATACCATCCAGACCAAGGGCAAGGGTATGGATCCCGGCTACACCATCACAGCCGGATTAGATAATGCAGCTTATTAGAGCCTGCAACCCGAGTCTGCCCACGGTGGAAGTTCGTCAAGGCGTTTGACGATAGCGTAGCAGAATCAGGCGTGGAGACCAAAAGGGCCACGATGCAGATTCTGCTATTACTAACAAAAGAATCCATCGAACCGCTGGCGAAAAGTGGCGGAGAGATAAACTACGGATTCACGAAAGTGAGAATTACATCGTACAAGTCGGACGCCGATGCTGCAGACCATCTAGCATCGGAAAGCGAGACATGCGAAGTAGAGGAAGATCCGATGGAGTCCTCAAGCGATGTAGAGAGCATAGAGCAAGGTGAGTGTTCTTCCGAGTCTGAACTTGCTGCTAGACTCGTAAACTTGTATACTGAGAGAGAGCTGTTAAGCGACTCTCAGGAAGACGCAGAAACAACACTAGTTAATGCGTCTCCTACAAATTAATCTTCATCACAGCAAACTAGCTTCAGCAGCCCTAATTAACCGCATGGCAGAAGAACAGCCTGAGTTTGTCCTCATTCAGGAGCCATGGGTTAATGGAGGGCGTATTTGCGGACTGAGGACACCGAGCTATAATTTATTTATGGCTAATAGTCAAGGTAAAATCAGAGCCTGCATAATGGCAAAGAAAAACCTTAACGTTTTTATATTACATCATTACAGCAACAACGACACAGTAGGAGTAAGCTGGGAAACGAGCATATGCAGTTATCGGCTGGTGTCGTGCTATATGCCGTACGAGGAGGAGCTGGTGCCCCCTCTGATGGTAAAAGAGGTGGTAAGGGATAGCGAGGCATCCAAGTGCATGATAATACTTGGATGCGACTCAAACGCACATCACACAGTCTGGGGCAGCCCAGATGTCAACGACAGAGGTGAGTGTCTCTTCAAATACCTACTAGGCACTAAGCTATTGCTGTGTAATAAGGGAAGTACGCCAACATTCATTACAAGAAACCGACAAGAAGTACTGGATATCACACTTGTGTCGGAAGTACTATTTGACAGGGTAACCCAATGGAGAGTCCTCGAAGAACATTCATTTTCGGATCACCGATATATTGAATGTACATTAGAAGAAAGGGCCGATAGAGGCATGAACTTCAGGAATCATAGGAAAACGAACTGGCAGGTGCACATGCAAGAGCTGGAAAAACGTATCCCTATGATTCCGCCGTTTCAGCCCAAAAGTAAGGAGGATCTCGACATCCTCGTTGATCAATTCACTGAATCTTGCCGGCAACCACTAGAAGTGGCTTGTCCAATAACACGAAGTAAAGGTAGAATTAGGCCACCCTAGTGGTCTCTCGAACTTAAAAAGTTACAGAAAGAATGCAGAAAGCAGTTTAACTTAGCAAAGCAATCCCAAGGCGAGTCAGCCTGGGATCATTACTACAACCTCCTTAGGTCATACAAGAAGGAAGTTAGGAGAGCAAAAAGAAATTCTTGGAAATCTTTTTGTAATGATATCGAGAACACGGCGGAAGCATCTCGACTTAGGAAAATAATGGCACAATCGGTGCATAGTATCGGGGATCTTCAGAGGCCAGACTGTAGCTGGACGGTGTCCAGTGAAGAGTCACTGGAACTACTAATGGATACCCACTTCCCAGGTAGCTCTGAAAGCCATACTGTTGAATATACTCAAGACAGTGGAGCAGAAATAGACTCCACTCTTATAAACACAGTGTCAGAAAGCAACGTACGCTGGGCAATAAATGGCTTCAAGTCGCCGGGACCAGATGGTCTATTCATAATATATATGAATCTATTCATATATTCATATACATAAAGGATTGGTTTGTTACCATTCTTAAGGGGGCACTGCAATTAAACTATATACCTTCGCTTTGGAGGGAAGTCAAGGTAATATACATACCTAAGGCAGGCAAAAGCTCGCATACAAATCCAAAGGACTTCAGACCTATTAGTCTCTCCTCGTTCCTTCTAAAAACGTTGGAGAGGCTAATAGAATTACATATAAGAAACATACTAACACCAGACAAGCTGGCTGGTTCTCAACATGCGTATTCTAAAGGTAAATCCACAGAAACAGCGCTGAGCTCTGTGGTGACGGAGATTGAAAAATCTCTAGAAGTTAAAGAATACACTCTAATCGCCGTCTTAGATATAGAAGGAGCCTTCAATAACATCCAGCCTAGGGCCATACTGAGTGCGCTTAAGGATCTGGGCATCTCTGAACCTCTCAGGAAATTAATTGAACAGATGCTCACGAGCAGGTCAATAATTTAAAAGCTGGGAGCGTCAACGATGCGCAGATCCGTCCAAAGGGGTACACCCCAAGGAGGCGTGCTATCTCCACTTCTCTGGATCCTGACAATGAATAAGTTGCTGTGGGATCTAGAGAAGAAGGGGGTACAAAAGAAGATTAAGTCCTAAAACCCGATGGGGAGTTTACAGAGTTTGACAAAATGTCAAAACATAATCTATTGAATAGGGAGCCTTGTGGGATGTGAACATTGGGCCAAAAGTAACTGTAGAATTAAATCGATACCCAATTCAATGTGACAAATAAAAATATCGATTTCTTGCGTGAAAAATACCTGAAGGTATTTCCCCGGCTTTGATCCTTGCAAGTTGCAACAGTATTAAATGTTCGGTTATACCCGAACTTAGCACTTCCTTACTTGTTATTGGTATTTTTGTCGTGATGCTCCATCCCTAAATTAAAAAAAAAAAAGAAAGGCTGTGCATGTGGCTAAATTTAATTGACCTCTAAGATTTGTTTATGTGTACATATTTTTCCAAATGTATAGATTTGGTAGACATTATAGTACCCAAAGATTTTCTCAAATGGCAACACTGGTGTAGACGTGAGTTAAGCGAAAAATTTAAACAACCATAAATACATAAAAGAGGCCGAGAGCATTTGCATGCTAAATATTTCTAAATCAAAATGTGTTTAAAAAACTTTGTGCGTAAGAATTTTTACTGTACAATGTACTAATTAATTTTTCATGTTTAGTACCTTATTGTAAGTAATCCAAAATCGTTTTATGATTTCATCAACTCCAAACGCAGGATTTCCAAATTTTCGTCCGCAATTAAATACAAATCTATCATTCCAAGTGACAATGATATTATATCCAATATGTTTGCAGAATTTTTCAAGTCAAACTACTGTAATAATTCTTCCAAAACTTTTTCTTATCAGTAAGTGCTGTGTTCGAATACTTTAATTAACGCTCCAATTATTTCTGAGGAAGACGTCCTAATTAATTTAAATAAGTTAAACCCATCTTTTAGTTATGGCCCAGATATGATACCCTCATGCTTCCTAAAAAATAGTGCCAAATATATTTACTTGCCTTTGACAAGGATATTTAATTCCTCTCTTAAACACGGTATATTTCCTTCAATGTGGAAACAGTCATTTATAATCCCTTTGCATAAAAGTGGATTTAGATCCAACATTGAAAACTATAGAGGTATCGCAAAACTATCAGTTATACCTAAACTTTTTGAAGCTATTATCACTGACCATGTAACCTTTTCGATTTCTCCGTTAATTTCCTCATCTCAGCATGGATTTCGTAAAGGGAATTCGACTATAACAAACTTACTTGAATTTGTAAACCATGTATCATTGGGTTTTAGGGAACATAAGCATACGGATGTTATATACACAGACTTTAGCAAAGCTTTCGATAAAGTAAATATCTCGATTCTCATACATAAACTTGATCTGCTGGGCTTTCAGCCAAGATTCCTTCAATGGGTATCTTCCTATCTTTATAATAGAACACAACGAGTGTCTCTCAAAAATTTTATTAAAGCTTTTTAAATCATACACTTCAACTGAGGAAAGGTGTCTGTTGCAAACAGACTTAAACAATTTGGTTGCATGGTGTGATAGAAATGATTTGCCATTGAATCTCAATAAATGTAAGATGATGTGTTTTTCCCGTAGATGTGGTGCACAGATCTTCTTATGTAATAAAACACCATATTCTAGAGCAAGTTTTCAACTATGTTGATTTGGTTAATATGGACCCTAAGCTTAATTTTAGTCTTCATATTGATACCATGGTCTTGAAAGCAAAAGCTGTCCTCAGTTTTGTTAAACGTTGGTCTAAAGAATTTAGAGATCCGTATATTACTAAAACACTTTATACAACTTTGGTTAGACCTATATTGGAATATGGCTCTGTTGTATGGAACCCTAGCTACCAAATCCATTCTGACAAGTTAGAGTCGGTTCAAAAACAATTTTTACTTTTCGCCTTAGCGCATTTCCGATGGGATGCTAGGGTAAGTCTACCTCCATACACTCGTCGTTTAAAACTTATTAATCTACCTACACTTTCTAGTCGTAGGGAAATGCTTGGCATAATATTCTTAGTGAAACTTTTGAATGGAACTGTTTGCAGTTCTTTTCTCCTGTCTGAAAATGAATTTAATATCCCAGTTCCCCTTTCGAGGCAGTTTAGACCTTTACTGCTAAATCCGGTAGATCAAATTTTGAACTAAACGAGCCATTCCGCCGTATATGTCATGATTTTAATTCTCATTCCAGCACATTTGACTTATCTGACTCACTTTTCAAAATTAAAAAGACTTTATTGTTTTCTCTTAATAAATGAAAATGTAACAATTTATAATATTGTAACTTTAGATCTTAGCTGTTGAAATTTTTGTTTCTGAAGCTGAGCAGTTTTAGATCTCAATCCTTAAAAAACTCTCTTGCCTTTTCTGACTCTGCTAATTCCGCACGTATGCGGATTGCGCCCCTCGCGTCGTTTGGGCGGGAGGAGGGTAAACTTTGGGTTATTAATATTATTATTTCAGCTTGCTTTGTTTGTAGGTATTGCTGTTCCGGGTGTATTCTAAATTTAAACCAAATGTTATTTAAAAACTCTAGCGGAAGTGCACAAATCATACAAATCTTTGTTATTTGAGTGTTTTATTAACCAGTTTATGTTCATTTAATATTCTAAATAAATTTAAAATTATAGATCTTTATTTGTGATAATTCGAATATTGTATATCTCTTTACAAGTTAAAGGATGTTCAACTTTTAAAATTAAAATCAAAATAAGCGAGGTGAAGAGAAGTTCGAACAGAATTGCAAATTAGATATAGAAACGAAAACGCTAATTTTATAATGATAATAAAATGCACCTTTACAGTTATCGAAAACCAGCAAATGCCGACATCATAATATAGTATCGAATGATTTGGCCTAGCATCTTTTGACATATTAACAGATGTCGGCATTTGCTGATTTTCGATAACTGTAAAAACTAAAGTATAGAATTATTGGCCCTGCTTCAATTAAAACCACTTGTTTTTTTAAGTTGTGATAAGCATCTTTATTCAATGCATTTTAACAGAAATTGAAACGAATGAGGAAATTATCGCCAACTCGAAGACCAAATTGTAGACTACCAGAAAACGAATTTTTCAGACATTGTCTCAATCTATGATGAAAAGTAATAAATTTTTCGAAATGTTTCGTTAAGTTAAGTACTTATCGTAGTAAGTGAAATTTAGAGTAGCCATTTGATAAGCAATAATTATTTTGTACATTTTTGAACACAATTTATTAATTTCTGTTTGAAATTATTAAAAATTACATTTAAATTTTTTTATTCTTTCATTCGGCTTTTGTAGAGCTTTAATAGCCTCAAAATATTAGTGCACTCCTACGTTTATTAAAACAATATTTTTTGTGAATAAACTAAATAGCACCATTCATTAATGAAAAATAACGTACCATAACAACACTTTTTATGTGTTTACAGGAGAAAGAAAAAACGATATAAAAAAGAAGCTACTCTTGTTAAAGCAAAATTGAAATTTTGATTATTGGTAGCTTAAAATAATATACATACACTAGTGGACCCGACAGAAAATTTCATCAGAATTGGTCCAGCCGTTTAGAAGGAGGTCAAATACAAAAAGACGTACAGAAGATAATCTAAGATTCTCTGCACTTTGTTTCAAATTGTTTTTTAAAATGTTCAAATAGCCCCATTTATCCATTGTGGACTCAATAAATTCAAGCTGACCCACACCACCAGCCGCTATGCAGCCCCACACCATAATTCCGCCACCTCCGTGTTTAACTGTACCAACAAGATTTTGCTTTTTGAGGGCAGTTCCTGACTTGAGCCACACAATTTATCGACCTTTTATACCAAAAATGAAAATTTACTTTCATCCGAAAATATTACTTGTCTCCAGAATTCCGGCGACTTATTTATATAATTATGAGCAAATTCAATGCCTGTTTACAAGTGAAATATATGGTATCTTTCAAGCGACTCTACCATGATATCCAGCTTTTCGTAAAATTTTTCTAGCAGTTTCGGCACAAATTGGTTTTTTAGTGGTTATATTTAAGTTTTCAATAATCTTTGCGACCGTAATTCGAGGGTTAAATTTCACCATATTTATTATTTTCGGACGGCCAGATCGCGGTTTTGTCGTTAAAATTCCGGTTTGTTTTTTAATTGTTTACGACGCGCTGGACAGAAGAATACGTTCTTTCTTTTTCTTTCTGACAGACTAATTATTTTCTTTGGTTTCCATTTTTTTAAGTATTCAGGGGTGTTGTGGAATCCAAGACAGATTTGCGAAGTTGTCAAAATTGCAAACCAATTCTGATTTTGAATGGTGTCACAGAACATATGCAAAACTAATATTCGAATCAGCTGTTCACTATTGTAAACTTTGAAAGCAATTATAGAAAAGTTTAAAATGAGTTCCGCAATGTTAGCTTTTGTTTTATTAGAAGAAGAAAGAAACGATAAAATTAAAAGGAAAATATTAAGAGACCACAGTAACCCACTTGATGGCCCAGGGGAATCGTAAGTGAAATTTACCTTGTATTTATTTATCAGCTTTTATTTATTTATACGCTACTTTACAGATTTATATCACATTATCGACTGAATAAAGACGCATTTCTTATGGTGTTAAATACCATCGAACCACATTTGCAGCCCTCGACGATTCCGCCTATACATACGGCTGCTCAGAATATTGTGGAACGAACAATTGGAGTCTTAAAAAGCCGTTTCCGCTGTTTAATGTGTACATTACATTATCGCCTTGAAAAATTTGTTAAAATTGTTAACGTCTGTTGTGCGTTACACAACATCTGCAGACGTTACAACATTGCACACAATCAAGAAGTTGTATTTCTTGCAAATGAAACTAATGAGGACAATTTATCATCTGATAATGGTTCAATGCAAAGCGAAGGCAGAAGGTAAATTTTTTGCCTGTTGCTCTAGCGATGAGGAAGACAAATCTATATCTGGATTCACTGCAATTGCATTCTCATTGACGGATTGGGTGCCAAGAGAAACACCCTTCCACGGTTTGCGAAATGCCGCAAAGACGCACAATTGTTTCTTCATTTTGAGTGAGCTGATATTTAGAAAAGGGGCCACCCCCTGTTGCTCGACTCTTAATTTTGTTGTGAGCTAATTTTCTTTTAATTTCGCTCTTCCACTCAGTTATAACCTATAAAAATAAGTTTAATTTTCACTGAAATTTATTTATTTACCTTTTTCCACCCGGAGACATTTTTATGCGGTGGACCTGCAGCATTTAGGGATTGTCTGGATTTATTTCCATAAATTCTATTATTAGTGTATTTTGTGTTTTGTTCTTATGTTTTCCCCTATAAAAATAAAGTTAATTTAATCCGTAACAACGAAATAACTACATTTCTTAACTTACATTTTTTAACTGTCTAACAGCGCGCAGAAATAACAACGCAATATTCAAATTTGTTGCGAATATCCTCTTGCTTTATTTCTGATATCAAAACCGATAAAATTGGTTTCGATGACACCCAAATCCGATACAAATTCTGTTTCGAACATCAAACCAATAATATCTGAATTCATGACACCTACAACATTTTTTTATCGGTTTAAATTCTGATTCCGACAACAATCAGATTCTACAACACCCCTGATTATTAAAACGCGTCACGAGCTCTTTAAACGATTAATTATGTTAAAAGACAATAGAATCTACGCATATCATTATAGTAAGTTCACCTCGGAATTCAGATACCCAGCTGTAAGTCTGTAAATACTTGTATATTGACACCCTAAAAGTTGTCTCAAAACCTACATATGGTAGGGTGTACGCAACTAATAAATTTCAAGGTCAAAGGTCAGAAAAATCATGTTTTTGCGTTTTTTTTTGTAAATATCTCATTTCCTATGGGTTTTTTGCTATTGTTATTTATTATAAATATTGTAGAATACAAAATTCTCTAATTTTTTTCATACGGTGAACCGTTTTCGAGATAGAGGGCTTAGAGCGCGCGGTCACAGCATCACTTCAGGTCAACCGGTGCCTCCGATCAAAAACGCGCCATATATAGTTGATGAACTATCGATAAATCAATGATTTTTAATATTTGTCAATTTTTTATTATATTATATTTTATCATTTTTTCCTAACCTATCCACTTTTTATTCAGTATTAATTTATTTAACAACACTTACCTGCCCATGAAATTGCAGAATTGTTAATGAAAATATAGGAATTATATTTGAATTTAAACCTTATTAATATTAATAACTTCTTACATGATAAAAAAAGAATAAAAAAAATTTATTAAAAAATATCATTCAATACATTTATTTTTATTAAAAGTAAAAAAATGGAATAAAGGGTACAAAAACTACAATTTATAATTTTAATCATCTTCTTCCTCTTCATCGTCGTCTTCCAGCTGCTGGTAAATTTCAAACTGGTCTTCATTATCGTCTTCAACGACATTTGTTTCAAGTTCTTCCATGATTTCGGGGTCAAAAGTTCCATCTTCGTTAATGTCGCTCTGATATGGTAGAGCATTGAGACAAGCTTGCCCATTACATTGGCCACAAGCTAAAGAGCATTGCAAGCCCGCTTGTCACGATAGGCTCCAGAAAATCGTTTCGTATTGCCCAACCCCATACCTGGGGTTCCAAATCATGCCCTAACCAAGTTTGAACTTGATAATATACACGTTCGAAATGTTGATCAGCAGCTGCACTTGTTGGTGAAATATTTGAAAGCTGCACAGGTTTATTAAGTTTTGTAGACTTGACGTAATGCATATAACGAAGATGATCGAGACTTTTCACAGATTTCGGAGCATTATAGACTGCCAATAAGGTTTGAGTTCCACTCTCTAATAATCTCTGGGCCGAACAATTTTCTTCCTCAAATGCTGCAGCTAGTTCATCCAAATTGGTCAGTTTCTCAAAAACTTTTAAAAATGTTTTTTTTCCCGTTTTAAAAAGCGCAGAAGTTTTGTCAAATCCACTTAATGCGTGCAGAAATAAAATATGTGTTTTGGAATGAGGATAATTATCAAAACTTTTAGTCGAGTATATCTCCGTTTTTACATTGCCTTTCCCAACTTTTTTAAAGAAAATTTCTTGTTCGTAAGACAGTGTACGCCCAATTAAAATGATGAGTAAATCAATATCTTGTCCTATTATTTACAAATTTACAGATTTTAAAGAAGATGCACTTAATTATTTTCTAATTAAAATGTCATTAGTGTTAATGGGAATATAATTATAGTAAGATTTAAGTTTTTCCCTTCATTATTTTTTAATTTTAGGAAACGGTGATCAGTATTATTGAATAGATAAAGATTTAAGGCATAAAGAAAATGATAAAATATAATATAATAGTTAATAAAAATTGACAAATATTTATAATCATTGATTTATCGATAGTTCATCAACTATATATGGCGCGTTTTTGATCGGAGGCACCGGTTGACCTGAAATGATGCTGTGACCGCGCGCTCTAAGCCCTCTATCTCGAAAACGGTTCACCGTATGAAAAAAAATTTTAAACAAAATTTGTAGAGAATTTTGTATTCTACAATATTGATAATAAATACCAATAGCAAAAAACCCATAGGAAATGAGATATTTACAAAAAAGCGCAAAAAATTTTTGTGACCTTCGACCTTGAAATTTAATAGTTGCGTACACCCTACCATATGTAGGTTTTGAGACAACTTTTAGGTCAATATACAAGTATTTACAGACTTACAGCTGGGTATCTGAATTCCGAGATTCTTACCTAATTTAAGCTTAAATGACTGGACTATAACGGTATTTTCAATTCAAGCTAACTGAACGCAGACTTAATGGTGCCTATGTTTACTTGTTCTTACACTAAAATCCTGTTATCACAAAAATTAAAATAGGAATATACATTTTTGTTCTTGCAATTTGAACTTAAGAATATAAAGAAGAAATACAAGCAGATGTCTGGTGAACGCAGACTTTATTGGCTATGTATATATATAGTGACGATATCTACTTACATATGTATGTTTATAATTTGATTCCTGTTATTTCGCTGTGTCAGAAATTGATAGTATAAATTTGTGACTCGACTGGATACAAATAAGTAGTAAATAAAATAATCAGGGGTGTTGTGGAATCCAAGACAGATTTGCGTAGTTGTCAGAATTGCAAACCAATTCCGATTTTCAATGGTGTCACAGGATTTTATTGGATTTTCGTCTTTTCGAACATATGCAAAACCAATATTCGAATCAGCTGTGTGTTTGATAAATTTGAAATACCGAATAAAGTCTACTAAAGTTTACAATGAGTTCCGCTATTTTAGCTTTTATTTTATTCGAAGAAAAAAACAAAGAAAAAATTAAAAGGAAGATTTTAAAAGATCAAAGTAATCCTCTTGATGCAATAGGGGAGTCGCATGTGAAATTTGGCTTGCATTTACTTGTATGTTTGTATACATGCTTACTTTACAGATTTATATCACATTATCGACTGAATAAAGACGCATTTGGATGTTAAATTACGTTTTGTAAATCCTCCTTTAATATCTGGATTTTGTCCCATAAACTCATTAATTATGACATTTTGTGTTTTATTGTTATGTTTTTCCATAAAGAAATAACAATAAATTAAATCGTAACATTAATACAAATTATTTTCTTAACTTACATTTCAAGTCTGTTAACGAATATCCTCTTGCTTTGTTTCTGATAATAAAACCAATAAAATTGGTTTCCGTGACACCCAAAACCGATAAAATTTCTGTTTCAAACATCAAACCAATAATATCTGAATTCATGACACCTACTAGATTTTCTTATCGGTTTCAATTCTGATTCCGACAACTATCAGATTCTGCAACATCCCTGAATAGTAAAAGAGAAAATTGATTATTTACATATACAGTTGTAAGCATCGCCACCCCTTGTTATATTAAATATCATTTATATTCTCTCACCTATGTATCAATGATATCAATTCTTTTTATACCCTGAACAGGGTATTCCTATAAAGTTTATAGGTGAAGCGGAATTTTAACGAAGCATCCTAAAGATCCCAAATGGACTACTACATATATATAAGTATAAAAGTATATTTATAAACAAAATGAAGCTATTTTTATACCATGTATATCGAAATAATCAGGATGCTGAGGCGAGTTGAATTCAAACTATATCACTCAAATGTGCAACATATCATTTCGATATCTCTTGTGACAGAGTGAAAGTAAGTGAAATCGGATGATAACCACTCCTACTCTCCATATTACGCTTTTGTTAAAAATTACTAAATCAATGCGTCAGAGACATAAAATTTTACCAAACATCGGAGATGACACAAAAGGGCTTTATAGGAGCAGGTGACAAATTTGGACAATAGCCGTGGCACCGCCCCCATTTAGGTGAAATCACATAAGTACCTATCTCCGAACCTACTAGACCAATTCCAATTTAGTAGATAAAATTATATTGACATTCTCATGTAACAGTGCGAAAATGGGCGAAATCGGACAGTAACCACGCCTACTTCTCATATAACACAACTTTAAATTCCATTTCATTTTTTTACTTTCCAGTATATAAATCAAGCACTAATTAATTTATCGGGTTACAAATATTCGTGATATTTCCTTTAATGAATATCATCTCAGGTCTAAATATTGTCAAAATCGTACTTTTTGCTGGAAATATCGACTAATCTTTTTTTTTTTTGTATAATAATATACCTTTATGTCAAAAATGGGATCAGATCAATATTTTTTTTTCTCCTATATACCTAATATCAAGATTTTCGAACTTCCAGTTGACCTTATTCCACATATGTATATCGGCCAATGTGCAGCGGTGGATTTATCAGCAGGCATTTTAAGGGGCGACAAATTTTGATCGAAAATTTTTTATTTTGATTTTCGGAATAAAAAAAAATTAATATTTGTACAGAGAAGACAAATTGTCAAAATTTTACAGGAATTCAAGTATTTTTAATAATACTTTTAATAATAACCCAACGATTACCCTCCTCCCGCCCAACCGACGCGAGGGGCGCAATCCGCATACGTGCGGAATTAACCGAGTCAGAAAAGGTAAGAGAGTTTTTTAAATGTTGAGATCTAAAACTGCTCAGATCTAAAGTTACAATATAATAAATTGTTACATTTTCATTTATTAAGAGAAAACAATAAAGTCTTTTTAATTTTGAAAAGTGAGTCAGATAAGTCAAATGTGCTGGAATGAGAATTAAAATCATGACATATACGGCGGAATGGCTCGTTTAGTTCAAAATTTGATCTACCGGATTTAGCAGTAAAGGTCTAAACTGCCTCGAAAGGCGAACCGGGATATTAAATTTAATTTCAGATAGGAGAAAAGAACTGCAAACAGTTCCATTCAAAAGTTTTACTAAGAATGTTATGCCGAGCATTTCCCTACGACTAGAAAGTGTAGGTAGATTAATAAGTTTTAAACGACTAGTGTATGGAGGTAGAGTTACCCTAGCATCCCATCGGAAATGCGCTAAGGCGAAAAGTAAAAATTGTTTTTGAACCGACTCTAACTTGTCAGAATGGATTTGGTAGCTAGGGTTCCATACCACAGAGCCATATTCCAATATAGGTCTAACCAAAGTTGTATAAAGTGTTTTAGTAATATACGGATCTCTAAATTCTTTAGACCAACGTTTAACAAAACTGAGGACAGCTTTTGCTTTCAAGACCATGGTATCAATATGAAGACTGAAATTAAGCTTAGGGTCCATATTAACTCCCAAATCAACATAGTTTAAAACTTGCTCTAGAATATGGTGTTTTATTACATAAGAAGAGGGGTGCACAGATCTACGGGAAAAGCACATCGTCTTACATTTATTGAGATTCAATGGCAAATCATTTCTATCACACCATGCAACCAAATTGTTTAAGTCTGTTTGCAACAGACACCTTTCCTCAGTTGAAGTATATGATTTAAAAAGCTTTACATCGTCAGCGTATAATAAAATTTTTGAGAATTCTATTACTGAAGAGATATCGTTAATAAACAACAAGAACAGAATCGGGCCAAGATGACTACCTTGCGGAACACCAGAAGAAACATTAATTGTATCTGAAGGTGTATCCTCAAATATCACTCGTTGTGTTCTATTACAAAGATAGGAAGATACCCATTGAAGGAATCTTGGCTGAAAGCCCAGCAGATCAAGTTTATGTATGAGAATCGAGATATTTACTTTATCGAAAGCTTTGCTAAAGTCTGTGTATATAACATCCATATGCTTATGTTCCCTAAAACCCAATGATACATGGTTTACAAATTCAAGTAACTTTGTTATAGTCGAGTTCCCTTTACGAAATCCATGCTGAGATGAGGAAATTAACGGAGAAATCGAAAAGGTTATATGGTCAGTGATGATAGCTTCAAAAAGTTTAGGTATAACTGATAGTTTTGCGATACCTCTATAGTTTTCAATGTTGGATCTAAATCCACTTTCATGCAAAGGGATTATAAATGACTGTTTCCATATTGAAGGAAATATACCGTGTTTAAGAGAGGAATGAAATATCCTTGTCAAAGGCAAGTAAATATATTTGGCACTATTTTTTAGGAAGCATGAGGGTATCATGTCTGGGCCATAACTAAAAGATGGTTTTAACTTATTTAAATTAAAAAGGACGTCTTCTTCAGAAATAACTGGAGCGTTAATTAAAGTATTCGAACACAGCACTTGCTGATAAGAAAAAGTTTTGGAAGAATTATTACAGTAGTTTGACTTGAAAAATTCTGCAAACATATTGGATATAATATCATTGTCACTTGAAATGATAGATTTGTATTTCATTGCGGACGGAAATTTGGAAATCCGGCGTTTGGAGTTGACGAAATCATAAAACGATTTTGGATTACTTACAATATTTTTTTTCCCTTTATTTAAGTAATTATTATAACATTTTTTGTTTAGGTCAAAATATTGTCGACGCAATAGAGAATATTTAGAATAGTCGACAAGTGAACCGGTTTTTTTTTAAATGTTTAAAGGCTCGAGTTTTTCTGTTTTTCAATTTATATAACTCTTTCGAAAACCACGGATTTATACTTTTGCTTTTATTAACAATTACTATTGGAACATACTTTTCAAATAATTTCATAATAATGTTATTAAAATGAGAGACACTCAATTCAATGTCACCATTATAATTAGGCCATGTTATTGTAGAAAGTTCTGTATTTAACTTTTTAAAATTAGCTTTTGCAAAGTTAAACAAGTTAGTACAGAAGCACGAAGTTTGATGATTATTATCCCGTACAATGCCTGAGATTTCGACTGATATTTCCAAAGCAGGATGATATGAGTCCTCTGGTAGAACAAGAGGATTACTCTGAATAACGGAACACTTTGCAGAGGTATCAACGTATACTAAATCTAAGCATTTACCAAATTTATTCGGAATCAAATTAATTTGGTTCAGACTCAACTCGGACACTTTTTCGAAAAACTCATTAAAACATGACCGATTGCAAATCGGCACGATATAGTCATCGAAAGGTTTCCACGAAGCACACGGTAAATTGAAATCACCTAATACAATTATTGAATCTGCATTATTTGCCATCGAGGTAGCACTATTTATTAAAGAAGCATGCTGCATGTATACAGCTAAGTCCGAATGGGGTGGTATATAAGATAGGGTTAAATAAATAAAGCAACTATTAACGTATACTCTAATACATTTAAATTCAAATGAGTCGGTCCCTGAAACAAGAATATTTTCAGATGGGATAGAAGAATGCACGGCAAATAGAACACCTCCACCGATTCTGTTCAGTCGACCACATCTAAAAATTTGAAATTCGCTGTTTAAAATCTCATTATCAAAAATGTGAGGTTTTAACCAAGTTTCTGTAAATCCAATTATATGGAAATTAAAATTGGAACTGTTCAAATACAAGTCAGTTAATTCTGTATTAAGCCCTCTAACATTTTGATAATAAATGCTTAGCGAATTTCTACCCTATAGAGAGATTTATTAGGTCATTGGGAGGAGCCGTTCTTTTCTGAACAGAAGAACTAAGTGTTACTTCAGGAAGGACGTTTACGCTTAGGAGCAGGTTTAGAGGATTCGTGAGAATCATTCAGGCACTTAAAAGATTTGAACAATTTTTCATAGTGCCTAAATTTTTCAGTGAGGGTTACAAGATCACGACCGATTTCGTTAAAGCCATTCAGTGTCTCCCTATAAACTTTAAATAGATCGATTTCAATAGATCTACAATTTAAACAGGACCAACGCAATCCCTTACAGTCGATAATAGAATCTAAGATTCTACCAGTCAGTC
The DNA here is from genome assembly GCF_042242935.1 of Bactrocera oleae. NCBI lineage: Eukaryota > Metazoa > Arthropoda > Insecta > Diptera > Tephritidae > Bactrocera > Bactrocera oleae. The sequence continues at coordinate 33,287,310 of NC_091537.1, forward strand.
CAGCACATTTAATATGGGCAAGCCCATCACAAAGCCAGCATGAAACGTAGCGATCTGACTCGCCTTTAATGTTACAATTGGGGAAGTTACAAGACATAATAAACCACAAGAATGAAAATCACATTAAAGAGTAGGTAGAACAAAATTTAATAGATAAATAATAAATAAGTGTGTTAATAAAATATTAATAATAATAAATTCAATTAAGAACAATTTTTTTTTATCAAAGTTTAAAACCAAGACAATTTAAAGAAGCAATATAGCGAGCAGTTTTAATGGCACTGTAACAAATAAAAAGCTAAACGCAACACAGCTGTGAATAAAGAAGTAAATAAGATAAACAAAGTGAGAAAATAGAATAAATCAAAAGAATAAAACAAAATGAAACAAAAGGCTGACTCGGCACCAAAAATTGGAAAGTTTAAACTTTTTAATACTTTTTAATACCGCACAAAACAGAACATTTAATACTTATCATGAAACTGAGAGTTTAATCACTAAAAATTTGTATTAGCACGGTAATAAAAATCAATTAAACTTCAAGAATTTTTTAAAATAAAAACACAAATGTACACAGCTAAAAAATTACAGCTTAAGAGCTTGAAGCGTTGCCACCTACTTTAACAAAACAAAAACAAAAAAATATACAGTACTCCAGACAACATAGTAAATACTTTAACGTCTATTTATGAACAGTTGCAAAACGCTTTATAAAATATACTTGAATCATTATGAACTTTCAGAATATCGCAGCAGTGATACGATATTTGCATTGAAATTAAGATACTTTTACATATTTTTTTCACTAATAATTACTATGAGTTTTCCTCTATGCACAGGGAAAAAACGATTTACTTGAATCAAATAAAAAATTGTCTTCCAATTCCTTTTCTTGATCGAAGTAAACCTTTTTTCCTTGATTCAAGTATATTTTCTTGTCCTGAGAAATTTTACATTCTTGCTCTAATAAACTTGTGTAAATTATTCTTATTTCAAATATATTTTTGTGTTGGCTCAAGAATTTTTGTCGGAAGAAAATAAAATTTTTAATTTTCAAAAATATTATGTTTTTGGCTTTCAGAAGTTACTCTTGAAAAGAATTTAACGTCCGTCGGGATCGAACCCACGATTTTCTCTGTATGAAGCAGAGTCGCTCGCCACTGCTCTAAATCGTTAATGCTCAGTGATGTGTTTTTTTCATCTACATAAAAACACTTCCACTTTCACTTTTAGAGTTTGGGGTGGGGGACTACTTAAAGATCAAGAAAGGAATTTTTGTCACAAGAATTTTTTCTTGGTTATAGGGTAATCTTACTTATATATATTTAATTGACAAATTATCGAATAAAATTTCAAAAAGTTCTTTTTTATTCGTAAAAAATATTGATTAATCTTTTTTTTATGTAGAATCAGTTTGATATGTGGACAATTGCTATTTGACAAAGTGAAACGAAACTCTATAAAAAATGAAGTTAGGCAGTTCGGTAATTAGAAAATCGGTACATTTTACTGCTTAACTATTTATTTGTACTATATTGTCGCGTAGTCGTAGATGGGTTAGAACGCCAAAACAAATGACATGACCGTGCAGTAATTAAAAAGTGACAGGTCGTATGGTATCACGAGTGCGGCGCAATAGGGTTACGGCGTTAGTGGAAGCGAGATTCCTTTGTATATATAGCGACTACCTTAATATTGTTCTGAATTCTTATAATCTGGTAACACGGAATTCAGCAACTAAATTATTGTACTTATTCCTTTGAACATGGCAATACCGAATTCAGCAACTAAATTATATTATCCCGTTATCCCCGTAAGTAAATAATTGTAATGTTTACGATAAATCCCCCGTAGCGAAACAGTAAATTTGACTTGATAACAAAATTCAAAATTCTTGTCTTATCATACTAATACTTGTAATTATCTGTTTTGCTTTTATTAGGTAAGTATTCAAAGTTAGAAATCTGAACAAAGGATACTGGTAAGTGCGTACAGAAAACTATACTTTGTCGCGGTGCATACCTCAAAAATAATCTATCTATCTAACTTACTATTTAAGTGTTTCAGTTCTTAAATCAAAAATCGTGATGGGAAAAAGACTTAGTGGGGCCGAGTACAGAAAAAGAGCAGGAATTAGAAAAGAAGAACAGAAAGAAGTCAGCCGACAAACAGTAAAAACTGACAATTTTTTGAAAAATGGAAGTAAAACCAGTATTTTGAGTGCGGAAACTTCAAACATAAGTCCTAATACAATTCAATCTGAAGAAGATGAACCGATACATACTCTGCTGTTTGTGACAGTGTGGCAGAAGCGGAATCATCTGTAAGTACAACAATTGAAGATTCGTCTCAGAATCAAACGTCGAGTCTTAACGACGTCGGAATAGTACAAACAATCAAAAGTCTAAATAAAGATCCCGCGCTATGGATAATTGACGATAACTTGAGGGAGATGATCGCGAGGTGAGGCTTTGATCAAAATAAATCTAGTGACTTCTCTAAAAGTGAAATAATATATGCTGATCAGCGTCGTTTTCTGCCAATTTAGTATCTTCCAAAGAAAAATGAAAAATAATGAAGTGAAAGATCGAACTTGGTTAGTTTATTCTGAAAGTAACAGATCTTTATATTGTGGACCGTGTTTGGCATTTGGCCCATTGGAGTGTAAAACTTAATTTGAGAACGGAGGATTCAATGACTGGAAAAATGCGGATCATCGAGTAGCTCAGCATGAAAACTCTGTGCGTCATAAATCTAGTATTCTTAGTTTGAAAGATATTGATGAAGAAATACAATAACTGAATGGAAAATATTTCTGATGAGAGTTGTTGCTGTCATGAAGCGATTGTTTTCAAGAAGTCTAGCTTTTAGAGAAAAATTAAAAATTTGAAGATCCACATAATGTAAGTTATTGTAAGGTGTTGGGACTATTAGCGGAATTCGATCCTTTTCTGACCGATCACATTGAACGGTTTATAAATCAAGGATTAGGGAGTACCAGTTACTTATCAAATACCGCTTGCGATGAATTTATTCTCTTGATGGGTCAGAAAATTTCAAAGAAGATTGGAAACGAAATAAAACAGCAAAATATTTTTCCCTAATCATCGATTCAACAAACATTCTTTAAATCTAATAACAAGTACAGCTGCTGAATCTACTATAGAAGCTTGTCGCTTTTTCATATTGTTACAGGAAATCTACGTTTTTTTGAAAGCTCGACACAACGCTGGCAAAAACTAATGAATCAAATCGGAAAAGGCAAAACCGTTAAAAGAGTAAATTTGACACGCTGGTCAGCTAGAGAGGATGCATGCAAAAGTTTGAAAGAATCTTGGCATGTAATTCTAAAAACTTTGGAATTAATCAAGGATGCGGTAGGGATATTTTCGAATTTGCAAAAACTGCAAACGGCAGTATCGATTGTTGTATGGAATTATTTTCTGGAGAGAATAAACAAAGTGAATGTTCAAATACAGAGTTCTAATATAGATTTGATCACACAGGATCGCATTAGGGAGAAACTTCTGCGGTTAAAATTTTTTTTTAAAAGTGGGCGTGGTTCCTCTCCTAATAGGTTTAATGTGCATAGCTCCTAAACTGCTAAAGCTATATTATAACAAAATTCACTGAGAACAAATGTTTTTTAGCACCTTTATCTACGGTGTGAAAATGGGTGAAATCGGGTGACAATCCCGCCCACGTCCCATATAACGGTACTGTTAAAAACTACTAAATGCGCGATAAATCAAGCACTAAACACGCCAGAGTCATTAAATTTTAACACAAGGATCGTATGAGCTGACCTTATAGGAGCCGCGTTCATAAGTAGACAATGGGCGTGGCACCGCCCACATTTGGGTGAAAACCCATATCTTAGGATCTGCATAACCGATTTCAACCAAATTCTCATATTTCTATTTTATAGTGCTAAAATGAGCGAAATCGGATTACAACCACGCCTATTTCCCATATAACACCATTTTAAATTCCATATGATTTTTTCACGTTAAAAAACTTTGCGTGAATAATGCGTTTGAAGTATGCCACCTTGTGACCAAAAATTGTCTAAATCGAACCAAAACTATTCCAGTCCCTAGGTACTGAATTTGTTGACCCCAGTGCCTATAGTTGCCTTGTTACCGAAAATATCGGTCAATGTGTAAGACATTTAATTGAAATTCATATAATAAAATAAATAAATAAAACTCTCGATAATAGTATGTTTGTGTCAAAAAATGGGTTCAATCGCATCAATACTTTCTATAGCCCTCATATACCTAATATAAAGATTTTTGAAGTTCCGGGTGACTTTATACCGCAAATATCGGCCAATATGTGAGTTATCTCTATGAAAATGAGAGAGCGTATTTTAATCATAACAAGGTATTTTTGTGCCTAAAATGGATGAAATCGAGTGAAAATTTTACCTGTCCCCCATGTAACTAATATCAGGATTTTCGAACATTCGTCTGACTTTACTCAATATGATTGGTGGTGTGTGAGGTACCTAAATGAAACAGTGGGAGCATTTTATTAGTCTGTGACATGTTAGTAGTATGTAGTATTGTCAAAAATTGATAAAATCGGGTTAATGCTACCCTCTACTTCCATAGACTACTTATAATACTTCTCGTATGTCGGTCAGTGAGTATTAAATTTTTTTTATATATAAAATGTTATCTATGCTTGAGTATAGCTGAGCAATAAAAAAATTAATATCTTTCTCTATTCCCAATATATATATGATTTCCATCTTTTCTCTTGACTTTAAACCGTTCCGGTTGATCAAAATGTGATATTTTAATGTAATTAAGTGGATAAGTTTTCTTAAAAATTATGTAATATGACGCTTAATTAAAATGAAAATAGTATATACCTTGATCTAAACTTCACACCTTCATATAATGAATTCCGATTCTCTGACGTTTTCCACACAAGCTTATAATATAAAATTTAGCCACTTTGGTCAATTTAATATCACATTCATACTTATGTATATCTCACTTCAAGATGTTTTTTGTTTTTTTTTTTTAAATATAATTTTCGCCGACGCAAACTAAAATATAGCAATAAAACTGATACTAAGTTTATGGCCTTTAATATAAGTCAAGAAGATACTAAATTTGATTGTAATATAATCACACCTGAAGGAATTTCCTGGTATTTGATTCTTACGAATTACAAGAGTATAAAATTCTTGGTTCCGCCCTAGTACCTATTATCGGGTATATATTGACCCTAGCTCCAACATACTTTATGTAAAAAATTCAAAGTTCCGTTTGATTTTATATAATCGTAAAATATTAGACATACAACAGTTTAATGCCGAAAATGTGTGAAATCGATCCACGAATTTCCCCAGCATACATGTACTACTTGTGGTATAATTTATTTCGTTAATTTTATAATTCAATGAAATTAAATGGACAGTTTTTCTTAAAAATAATGTGGTTTACCGCTGCATATGAATGAAATTGGTCTAGACCTTTGTTTTAACCTTATAACCCTAATATACTGATTTTCGCTTCTTTCCTACATCAGCAACCTCATATACCCCACATATTAAATTTAACCCCTTTGGTTCAGTTTATATCACATATACCATGTTTGAGTTAAACAGCTTCTTTTTGTTAAAGTTAACATTTCGAAGAAAAAATAGTATCTATCCAAAATAGTAAATCTATGATCAATAACATAAGTTAATAAGATACCAAATAATAATCGAATAATAAATGTTGAATTCTTTCGCAACAATTTTATACTTTCGCAACATATTGCAACATAGTATACATTTGTTCACCAAACGGTTGTTTGCATCACCTAAAACTAATCGAGATAGATAAAGATTTCCATATACAAATATTTCTTCTAATATGTGGTGATAATCAGTGAATAGGTATATTTTCTTAGCCATCATGTTGAACTTATGACAAACTATCTATAATACCCTTCACAGGTGCATTTCTTTTAGAAACTACTATATGTATGACTACATTTGAAAACGTGACTTGCCAACGGTTTGCATCCAACGGAAAGCATTTTGCCAGTTCTTTCTAGCCAGGTTCTTTGCTATAAACAATCTTCTATTCGAATTAAGGTTAGTTATTGAGGTAAATAGATCTTTCAGACATTTACATAAATTTTAATTTTTTAAGCTGATTGATTATTCACATTAATAATGAAAAACAAAACAAATTATAATATTTATAGAAATTAGAAAATATATAACATATAATAATATTTATTATTCTATAATACTTTTTTATATGATATATAAATTACAATAATTACATCTATGACTTACACTTTATATTATAATACAAACTTAAATTTAATAATATTGAATCTAACATATATATAATATATCTATTTTCTAAAGCTTAAAAATATTCCGTCATGATCACTATATGGTGTTTCATATGTGATACATGAGGTCATTGCAGAATCCATGTTTGTCCATACCCAATCTATTGATGTTTCCTGTTTTGTTGTGGCGACCTTAGCCAATGAAGATTGAAATCCTAACTGTTGCAATCGAGCCTCCAAATCATCAGTTGCTGTTAGGCGACATATGTTAAAGTCACCAAGGACTACTGACGGTTCATTATACTGTTCAGTTATCTGACGGATATTATTTTCCACTTGGTTTCTAAATTCCGGAAGTCTATAGCGGGGGTTCCTGTACACAAGTGATATAAAAACTGTTGAATTGTTTACGTTTAACAGTTGGTAAACGTTTGTTGAACCGGTGTCGTTCCTTAAAAATGATCCTTCTGATAGACCTGGGCACCTATCTTGCTTGTGGTATATTATAAGGCCGTTGGCAAGGCGTCGTCGGGATGATCTTGTTTCTCCATCAAGGCGTGCAGTAACACTGTAGCCTTCTATTTGGAATTCTTCTTGAGGTAAGGCCCATGTCTCGGCAAAGCACAGAATATCAGCAGAACAAATCAGCTTGTCTGATTTAATATCTTCAATATGCTTGTTTATGAATTTAATGTGTCACTATTTAGTGGCCGAAGATCGCCGGAAGACTGGTTGACGGGGAGTGAAAAAACCGAATGAAGGGTTAGGCCCCCAATTCCAAATGCTGCTTTGCCAGTGGGTGCGCAGAGTAACACCTTGGCTGTTTCGGGGTTGGTTCCTGGTACACTATTAGCTCGCAATGTCAACGATTGATATATAGTTGTTATAAGCCGACTCTTGCCCACTCCAGCACCGCCTTCGACATATTCGAAGAAGATTTCCCTTTTACTGACATTGTGCATTACATGAGCAAAGTATTCCCTCTGTTTGCTGTTAAGTGACTGCTGCACCATTGCCAGTAAATGGTCTGTATTGTTGTGCTCTTGAAAAACATTAAAGTCTCCTGTTTGCTCTAAATTCGGGATCTAAAATTTGTGAGGCAGCTCGATCATCAGCTGTTTCTTCCGCTGTGACATGAAGGTTTTCCAAAATCCGTTCTAGTTCGTTCGATGAAAATTTGTCATATTTGAGCTTATTCAGCTCAATTTGCTCCTTGTGTGAATTGCAAATACTCTCGACGTCATTATTTAATAAGTCTGTTTCCTCATTTCTCATGGCGGTTTCTCTGAAGAAATCGGCTCTTGAACTTTCAACGCTAAAACGTTTCCAACGCAGAATAAGGGCTTGCTTCCTTTTCCTTAGAAATCCTGATCCATCCTTTAATGCCATTGGAAGTGCAGCTGTCGTGTCATCCTCGTTCTCTACTTCGTTGTATTCTTCGTTATTATCAGAAACATTTCTGCTTGTTTTGCAAAATCTGAACCATGCTGCAGAATCTGCTTAGCAACCATAGCACCAATTGATCGGGCCTTTGAGAGTAGTGCTCCAGCATTCAATTCAAGTCGAGGCTTTATCATTCTTACTCGGTTGTTTGGATGTGATGTATTTATAAATATTTCCCTATTACTGGCTTCTGATAGATGCAGTCCCAAAATATTATAAGCTGGTTCTTGAGCCGATATTTCCGATCCATTTACAAATTTGTTTCCGATGTGTTGCAGTTTTCTTTTAATGGAGAAATTCCCTGCATTTATTTCCTCCATGGCTTGTCTCAATAATGTTGATACTCCTCTATTGGATTTATTTATATAATTAATGATATATGTAGCTGCAGCAAGCGTATGCGTCCAGAATGAATTGAATATCCACATTTGCTCTATGCAATTTAAGGATATTTTTATTATAGGCATTTAGAAGCCTGTCTGAAAATTTTCTCTTTAGGAAAATGTGTGGCTTTTTTACAGATGAGCGAAGAGCAAGCTTGTATCTTTCATAGTCAGTGTCGATTCGCTCATCCGCCAAAAAATTTTCGAAGCAGTTCAACCGAGTTATTTCTTCCTCTGGGAGATCCGTTAGAGTTAATAGTTCCTGTATTTTTTGGAATTGAGCTTTGTGTTGCTCAATACCTTCCTCATTCTCCAAAGGTAAAAGTATTTCTGTCCGTGGCATCGGCGGATATGGCATGTTGAATCGGCACACTTGTTTTCCATGTAGGTCTCTTAGGCAAGCTCGACCATGTCTGTGTTTTTGATACTGAATGAATTCCAGTAAGTCCAAATCATTCCCATCTGTTGTGATGTGTCGATCGATGAATGTTTCAACATCATTTGTGTTGGTGATTCCATCACTTTCCAATTGTGGTGCGTTACTTAGCCAGTACATGCCATGACAATGTGGTTATCCCCTATGCTGGAATTCAATTCTGTAGTAGTAACGGACTACTAAATTCTCTCCAAATAATCCGTTTTGTAATAATTTTAGCATTTGGCGGAATCGATTGTCGAAATACCTGGAACATGTAACTGGATCTGTCCTTATCAGTCTCGCCTATTCAGAGCTTGATAGATCAGTAGCTTCCTCTTCCGAAATGTCTACTTTATCCACCAGTTTCTTCAATATGACTAACAACTCAGGCCATTTTGTTTCTGCAGCAGACATTGTGATAAAAAATGTTGGCAAACCAAACTGGCGGATCATGGCTAAAACTTTCTTCTTTTTAGCCTCCCAATGTGCAGGTGAGGATCGAAGTCCTTTGAGTACATGATAGCCTTCATCATGCTGGAGAAGGTTGCTGAAAAAATTTTCATCCCCACATTTGCAGCAGTTATATTCCTCGATCAGCACTTTTTACGCAGGCAAATGGAAATTGCATTTTGAATGCGCTCTAACTCGTAGAACTTATAAATATACAGAAACACGTCCACGCGCACATAACGCCGATCATAGCGTCGAATTTCAGAACGTGCAATTTTACTATAAGTTGTTGTAGATGTCCTCTTTTTTCCGCAGTAAATCGTTGGTTACGACAATTCCTGAGCATCGTCGTCGGTTGTAACGTCCCTTGGGCATCTACCTTGTCCTGGTGCCATTGCAACCCGTTCAATGGATCGATTTTCAACGGGTTCATTGTCCATTAAAGTCTCCTGACCACCTGGATTTAAATCCTCTTCCATTTCAAGCACATTTTCCTGACGGGCATTAAGAAGGTCACTTACTTCTGCCTCATCTGCAAGATCCGCAATAAATGGCACAGTTTCTTCGTTTCCAGCATTTGCCAGCCAATCACTTGACATTTGGATATTATGCTTGACGTAGAGCTCTGTACCCAGCAGATAGTTTAGTGCCTCCAATATTTTTGCTGGTCGCACTGTCTCCGTCATAAAATTTTGTTCATATTCCAATCGACGTTTCAAGTGCACTTGAATAATGTGGCTGTTATCAAATCTTCGTGGAAGCATGGTAAATGTCTCTACAACTGAAATGGGGATATTTACAACTGCTCCACGAATAGCACATTGTCGTTCATATCCTAAGGAGATGATGCGCATAAATGGGATCCTCGGTGATATCAGTCTTTCTTCTAGACACGTTAAATCCTGAAGGCATTCCGGAATATCAGGAAACTCCAATCCCTCCGATAGGCAGATATTTGGTATCTTGCCCTTCCTAACAATACGATAGCATGTGTTGCAAAAGTTGTACTTTTGGTGCGAAGACGGAAAATTTGATGACAGATAAAACACTTTTCTAGCATCTTCTGAGCGCGCAAATTTTGTTGAAGTCTGACATTTTTCAAGTTTTTTCACTTGATGAGGGAACCAAGTGCCATCGCAACACACGCATATTTCAGTGGGTCCTTTCTTTATCAACAATGCATACATATCAAAGATATTGGCAGCTCGACGTTAACGTTGACGTTCTTGTTCTTCTAGCTGTGCATCAGGAGAAAGTTCACGACGTTTTCTTATATTCCTCCTGGTTTGCCTCTCGCTTTCTAACTGACGATTTGTGGGATCCGATCTATGGAATTGTACTCTTTCCAACGTTGATTCCTGCTCGTTTGCTAGTTGTTGCCTGGTTTGCTGGCGGGTCACTCTTCTTTGAGAAGAATTTAAAATTTGCTCACGACGTCTTCTTATTGGATCTTCTCGACGACTTCTCCTCAATGCTGCATCTCGTTGCCTCTCTTCTTCTCTTATTATTGTATTCTGACGCCGTACAGTTCTATATTCTGGATTCAAACGTCTGTTTGAATGACCTACTGTATTACGTTGCTGCTCTGAGAAGTAGGTTCTGTCATCTAGTGGAACGTGCAGAACTGTCACGAGTTCTCTCCTCATTGAGGTACTCCAAATTTGAGCTGCGTAATTCGGCAATATAGTCGGCGTTCCTCTGTCTATTATTTTACAAATTTTGACTATATTGTTGGCGGCTTCGTAGAGGTTCTTTTTTACCTAGGTTATATTTTCTACCTCCCCTACGAGCTATGTTTACTTTCTACATAGGTTTTGTTTTGTACCTACCCATCAGTTAATTAGGGTTTTAAATTTATTATTAATAAATATAGTATATCTTGAATTATTAGGGATTTATTTATTATATGGGTATTAAAAATATTATTTCGCCTTTCTCTTATGTATATATTTTTAACATAATTGTCTACTTACCTCCATACCAAAATTTATTTAGATCGATCAGTTTGTATGGCAACTATATGATACAGTAATTAGATCTGAAAAATTTCTTATGATATTTTATTGTTACCGTGGCCAATAATCCATGCCAAATTTCATCAAGTAATTTTAGTGGAAATATTAAGACGTTAAATACATAAGGGGCATTATCGAAGTTTTTTTACCTAGGTTATGCTTTTGAGCTACGCTTCGAATAATGTTTATTTCCTACCTGTTATTCTACCTAGAATGTTTTGTACCTACCCATCAGTTAATTAGAGTTTTAAAACTAAATAATTATGTTTTCAAAGTTAGTGTTCTATTGTTATTAATAAATAATAATATATCTTGAATAATTGGGGATTTGTTTATTACATGGTTAATTGAATAATATTTTTGCAGCTTACTCATATGTATCCATTCTTAACACAATGTTCAACTTATTGCCCCAATTCGCTACATGTCATACCTTACTTTTGGCACAAGCAAAAAATTTTTTGGCAGATATAAGACAAATTTTATTGAAAGCTCAAATTGGACAGTATAAATTATTAATTAATCTGATTTGTTTATAATTTATTTTTTGTAAAGTGGTTAAATCTGATTACAATGTAAATATATTGGAGAAGATTGATTAGTTATGTTACTCACTATTTACCATATAGGAAAAATTTAAGGGTTTAATTTTCTATTACAAACTATATTACATTTCGGAAAAAATGTGTTCTCTATTTAATGAAAAAAGTAAGTCATGCCAACTTTGTGATGATATTTTGTCATCTAAAAAATTGCCCATGCAAGATCTTGATTTTGATCGGTCAGTTTCTATGACAGCTGTATGCTATAGTGGTCCGATCTTAACAATTCGTTCGAAGATTGAAGTCATATCTTAAGTAATAATCCATACTAAAAACTTCCACACAAAAATTTATTTTGATCGATCCGTTTCTATGATAGCTGTGGTCTGATATAAACAATTCGTTCGAAGATTGTAGCGATATCTTGGACAATCATCATCCATGCCGTGAAGATAACTTGTCGTAAACAATTTTTTTCATATAAGAACTTAGTTTAGATTGTCAGTTTGTATGGCAGCTATATACCATTGAGAGAAATCCATGCCGGATTTCGTGAAGGTATCTTATCTAGTGAACAATTTTTCCAAGCAAGCACTTGATTCCGATCGTTCAGGTTATATGGCAGCTATATGCTATGGTCATCCGATCTATACAATTTCTTCGGCGAATAGATTATTGCCTGACATAATGATCCATGCTAAATTTCGTGAAGATACCTCGTCAAATGAAAGAGTTTCCCATACAAGCACTTCATTCCGATTGTTCAGTTTGTATGGCAGCTATATGCTATAGTCATCCGATCTAAATAATTTCTTCGGAGATTTCATTGTTGCCTTAAATAATAATCCGTGCCAAATTTTGTGAAGATACCTCGTCAAATGCAAGAGTTTTCCAAACAAACACTTGATTCCGATTGTTCAGTTTGTATGGCAGCTATATGCTATAGTGGTCCGATATCGGCCGTTCCGACAAATGAGCAGCTTCTTGCTAAGAAAAAGACTTGTTCAAAATTTCAGATCGATATCTCAAAAACTGAGGGACTCGTTCGCGTATATACAGACGGACGGACGGACAGACGGACATGGCTAAATCAACTCAGCTCGTCACGGTGATCATTTATATATATTCGCCGTTTACTTTTGGATGTTACAAACTTCGTGGCAAAATTAATATACCCTGTTCAGAGTATAAATATACCAGACAACACTGTAAAAAAGTTTCTTAGAGTGCTGGACTTTGTATAGAGCAAAAATATCTTTCTAGAAAAAATCGCGTGAAATAAATATTAGTAGTGTAGTATCAAAAGGGCTAAAGCTCCCTTGTATGTGATAATAGATAAACTGCGACCCCATCGGTTAAAATGCTATTATCTATTATTTCAGTTTTGCGACACATTTTAATATGAAGGTGAACTGTAAACTCAAAAAAATTACATTTAAGTACTTTTTGGGATTTACCCAGCGCCGTTGGCAGCTTATGAAAGGTTTAGATATTAAGACAAAAAGAAGAAAATCTACATACCTGCTCTACATATGTGTATATCATACTTAGTTATACGAAAGTTATTGTTAATTTAGTCTTCATGACCAGACCTTTCAAAATAGGTATCATAGATCCCTGTTTTAAAAAGCGTTAGACAAAAGCAATTTACGGAGGGGTTTTCCGAGCACTTATTTTAAATACAATGAAATAAACTACTAATTTCTAAAATATAAATATAACTAAATAATCTGTATTATTTTGTTAGTGAATATCTATGTAATATATAGGTATACAAAAGTACGTAAGCTGTGTGTACAAAAATATACAAAAACCTTAACTTCGGTTGCGCCGAAGCTATAATACCCTTCACAAATACAAAGGCCCCTTACAAGAACTTGATTCCGAACGTTCAATTTGTATGGCAGCTATATGATATAGTGATCTGATCTGACCAATTTCTGTGGAGAATAATTTGTTGCCTTAAGCAATAACTCGTGCCTAATTTCGTGAAGATACCTCGTCAAATAAAAAAAAATCCATGCAAGCACTTTACTCCGATCGTTCAGTTAATATGGCAGCTATATGCTATAGTCATCTGATCTATACAATTTCTTCGGAGATTAGATTAATGCTTTAAATAATATTACATGCCAAATTTCGTGAAGATACCTCGTCAAATGAAAGAGTTTTCCATACAAGCACTTCATTCCGATTGTTCAGTTTGTATGGCAGCTATATGCTATAGTCATCCGATCTGAATAATTTCTTCGAAGATTACATTGTTGCTTTAAATAATAATACATGCCAAATTTCGTGAAGATACCTCTTCAAATGAAAGAGTTTCCCATACAAGCACTTGATTCCGATTGTTCAGTTTGTATGGCAGATATATGCTATAGCCATCCGATCTATACAATTTCTTCGAAGATTAGATTAATGATCTAAATAATAATACACGCCGAATTTCATGAAGATACCTCGTCAAATGAAAGAGTTTTCCATACAAACACTTGATTCCGATTGCTCAGTTTGTATGGCAGCTATATGCTATAGTGGTCCGATATCGGCCGTTCCGAAAAATGAGCAGCTTCTTGGTAAGAAAAAGACTTGTTCAAAATTTCAGATCGATATCTCAAAAACTGAGGGACTAGTTCGCGTATATACAGACGGACGGACGGACAGACGGACATGGCTAAATCAACTCAGCTCGTCACCGTGATCATTTATATAGGTATATACTTTATATGGTCTCCGCCGTTTCCTTTTGGATGTTACAAACTTCGTGGCAAAATTAATATACCCTGTTCAGGGTATAATAAACCATAATAAAATTATTATACTCTGTAGCAACATGTTGCAAGAGTATAATAAATATCAGTACACTGTGTTTGTAGTTTCAGTTACACTAGATTTCTTGACCACCAAAGTGCTGTATTCAAACTAATTTCAGTGTATTAGTTATATAGTGTTTAAACTATTGTTATATACAGTGGCAAACAAAGCCGTATTATATACAGTGGCGAGAAAACACATATACAGATGTGTACCAGTATACCATAGTACCTATACACCGAACAGGAAAGGAGTCATAGCAAGGATTTAATTACAGTGAAAGAGAGCAGCACCCAGGATCCAACTTTTCAGACCCGGACGGACGGAATTATTTACAGTCTTTTGAACAAAATTTAAATACTGTTCAACATAGGGCACTTTTTTATTTTATTTGTAGTGTAGACCTTTCTATATGTAATAGGGGGAACAGCCCTACCTTTGTGACTGCTAGCAGGGCGGAAGTCCTTGACGTTAAGCTAGCCTCTAGGGAAATTGCTCCCTTGATTTCGGAATGGAGGGTTCTAGACGACTATTCCTTCTCCGATCATAAATATATTGGCTTTGGCTTAAAAGCCTCAGGCCCGGAGCTCAAAACCTATAGAAATTTCAGGAATACCAACTGGGACCTGTACTGCAGGAAGCTTCGATCAGCTCTTCTAGCCGCACCCGACAGGGATTCGATCCTATCTGCGGATGCGGTCGATGAGCTCGTCGAGGTTTTCAGCTCTGTTAGTAGAACTACTCTTGACAGCTCCTGTCCTCTGAGAACTCAGAAAATCAAAGAGAAACCCTCTTGGTGGACTTCGGAGCTAACGGAGATCAGATCTTCGAGCAGAAGACTTTTCAGCAAAGCCCGCAAAAGCGGCTCTAGTGACGACTGGGCGTTGTACAAGGCCGGACTGGCCATCTACAAGTCCGAGGTGAAGAAAGCCAAGAGAGCTTCGTGGAGAGCCTTCTGCGGTAGTGTAGAGGGCTGTCATGAGTCCTCACGATTCAGGCGCAGATAGTAGTTGGACAACGAGCAGCAAGGAGTCGTTGAAACTACTCCTGGATGCTCATTTTCCACTAAATCACTCTGCTGAAGATGCGCCACTGGAGGAGCTGTAGGAGGGCTGTACAGCCTTCTTGGACCTTCTGGACGATCGTCACCTTACCTGGGCGTTGAAATCCTTCAAACCCTTTAAGTCCCCGGTGCCCGATGGCATTATTTCAGCGCAATTACAGCGTACGATTAAGATGTCATGCAGCTGGATGGCCCCCATCTACGCGAACTGTGTCAGATTGGGCCATGTCCCGAAGGTCTGGAGACAGGTTAAGGTTACTTTTATCCTGAAGGCCGGCAAAAGCTGTCACGTCGGTGCAAAAGATTTCAGAACCATCAGCCTATCCTCGTTTTTGTTGAAAACATTGGAGAAGCTTATGAATCTGTACATTAGGAGGAGAATACCGAGGGGTAAACTTGGTCGGGCGCAGCAAGCATATATCAAAGGCAGGTCGGTCGACACTGTCAAGCACAAGGAATTTGCTGTGGGCACCTTTCTCGACATCGAGGGGGCCTTCAACAATGTGCGACCAGAGGCAGTGGTTAAAGCCCTCGAGAAGTTTGAGGTGGAATCTAACCTCAAGCACCCTATCTTTAGTCTTCTTTGCGACAGAACTGTCGCAGCGGAGTGGGGTGGTGCCAAGACAACCAGAAAAGAATTGGGGAACTCCGCAGGGGGGAGTACTCTCCCCACTGCTCTGGATATTGGTGGTAAACGAACTACTTATAGAATTAGAGACGCAAGACTGTCGGGTGACAGCCTACGCTGATGATGTGGTTCTTATGGTTAAGGGAAAATTCCTGAATACCGTCTACGAGCTCACCGAGGGGTACCTGAACGTGGTATCTAGCTGGGCGAATAGAAGCGGCCTAGCCGTCAACCCAAGTAAAACCGAAATGGTTTTATTTACCATGAGGTATAAGATACCATATGTGCCTCTCCCCTCCTTCGGGGGTTCACTTCTTCAACCTGTTGAGAAAGTGAAATACCTAGGGCTTATCCTCGATAAAAAACTTTCCTGGAGGCCAAACATTGAGGAGAGAGTTAAGAAGGCATCGGTCGCCTTATACTGCGGCTATAGGGAAAAGGTGGGGACTCTCACCTAAGGTGGTGTTCTGGCTCTACGAAACCGTAGCTTAGCCAAAAGCGTTCTATGGTGTGTTCGTCTGGTGGAGGGCGCTCATCGGAATCTCCGGTGCACTGCGGACCACACCTACAATAGCTCTTAATGCTATTTTAAACATAGCACCTGTGGACATTGCCGGTAGGTGCATTGCTGCGAAGTGTGCTCTAAGGCTTCGGGAAGCTGGGCTTATGAAGAGGTCCGAACAAGGACACTCCGAAACTCTTTCCTCCTTCAGCTGCATTCCGGAGAATATAGATCACTGCGTCGTTGAGGCCACTCGAGGCGGCTCCTTCTCCGCTCATATTCCAATGAGGGACATGTCGATGGGAAGAAGCCGCTGGAGAAGAGGCGCGGTGAGCTTTTTCACGGATGGATCGAGGCTAGGGGGAAGGTTGGAGGGGGGTTTTCTGCAGAAGCTCTCCGTTAGTGTTAGCTTCAGGCTACCGGATCACTGTAGTGTTTTTCAGGTGGAAGTGGCTGCTATTAAGGTGGCGGTAGAAGTACTGCTGCGTAGTGCAGCCTCGTTTGTAGAAGTGAGCATCCACTCCATTAGTAGGGCGGCAATAGTCAAGGAGTGTCTGTCCTCTCTAGAAATAGCGTCTGGCTATTTCAACATCAGGCTCGTTTGGGTGCCTGGTCACAGCGGAATCGCTTTAAACTGCAAAGCCGATGAGTCAGCCAGGGGGGGGGCACCTTTGCCCCGCTCACATCGGAATGGGATCGGGTTGGATCTCCGTTAGCGTCTTGCGCTCTAGCTTTGGATCAATGGACCTTGCGTGCACTCAGCAGACGCTGGTCGACGACCAAGTCCTGTGCGACCGCGAGATCCTTCTGGCCAAGAGTGGAGCGCAAGAGGGCGGGAGAACTTCTCGAACTGAGCAAAGTGCATCTCGCCGCTATGGTAGAAGTTCTCACTGAACACTGTCCAATGGGCACTCATGCGGTACGGCTTAGAGTACTACCCGATGATAGTTGCAAAAGTTGCATGAAGGAGGGCGAGGTGGAATCATCCCGGCACTTTCTCCTCCAATGTCCGGCTATCGCTAGGCTGAGATTGAAATATCTCGGCAATCACACTTTTGGTGGACCTAAATACTTAGCCCAAAAGGATATTGGCCGTCTTAGAAAAGTTTGTTGTAACCACAAAGCGTTTCGTCGATTTGTAAGGATCTTTTGATCCAGATTATAGGAGTTTCGGAGGTATCACAACGGACCGGCGTCTTAAGCTGTCCAATTGGGATCCTTCTTGGGATCGACCTCCTAACCGTACCTAACCTAACATAGGGCAAGACGTCTAAATCCCCAAATCCGCTCTGAAGAGCAAATAAGAAATACTCGAGGTCATAGATCTCGGCGCGAAGACCCCGAGGTTCGATCTGTTGAGCAAGTTGTAAATACTGTTCAACATAGAACACGGCGGCAAGATCCACAAATTCGCTCTGAAGAGCAAATAAGCAATACTCGAGGTAGTAGGTCTCGTCGAGAAAATCCCGAGGTACGTTATGATGAGCAAAGTAGGAACACTAGGGATCATAGAGAATTTCGCGCAAGAAATACTGAGTATAGGAATTTAGAACGCAGTCGTGATCAAATGCAAAGAGAACATGCAAGAAGAAATCCTGAAAGAACCCCCCTGAACCCTGGAATAAGGAGAGAGGAGCGTCATAGAGAAACACAAGCGTCGTCAGCTTAGTAGGAGGGGTATTAGGGAAGAAATTTTGAATCATAGACGTCTTAGACAAGATCAAGTTCGCCTTTGTAGAGATAACCCGGTCAATAGGCAAATTGAAAACGAAAGACAGTCCCAACGAATCCGATTAACGAGAGAAAATAATGTTAGCGAAAATGAATATAGTGGCAATTTAACAGATTTCCAAAACATTTATTTCCAAAATATAAATAAGGGCCCTACTGAAATATGTATTTGCTGCGGCGGATTATGGTTTTCACACCAAGTTCGCAAATTAAGTTTCGAAAATATTGCGCAAGGTCACCCGAATGCTGCATCCGCCTTCTATTTAATGCAAAAATTTCCTTCACAAGATGGAAATTACAATTTTTGTGCTAATTGCAAAAATGCGATTGTTAAAAAGAACGTTCCAAAAATATGTTTAGCTAACGGTCTAGACTTTCCTGAAATAAGGGATTGTTTGAAAGATTTAACCCCAATTGAAGAACGTCTCATAATCCCTAGATTGCTTTTATGACAATCCGTCCGTTAGGATATCAAGGTCAGAGTTTGCTCAAAGGTGCTGTTGTTAATATACCAATTTCTGTTAACAATATTGTGACATCTCTACCAAGGACCTTTGATGAGGCTCATGTGATACAAATTCACTTAAAAAGACGTTTGGAGTACAATCATGATTACATGAGCGATACCATACGCCCCGCAAAGATTATGGAAGCTTTGCAATTCTTAGTGAATACCCCTCTGTTTCGTGAGCACAATATACATATTAATGAGAACTGGGTTTAAGAATTGAATGACCAAGAAGAAGTTCCGTTTGTTGCATCTGCAGAGGATTCCCGATTGGTTCAATCTCTTCGTGCGGCACAAAGTTCTCATGATAATCCCTCAGGTAATAATATTCCCACGATTATTTTACCTTCCGAGTTAAACCCAGGCGGTCAAGAATCTCTTTTGGACAATATTCCTGTAGAAAACTTGGACTATAACCGTTTAGTCATAGCGCCAGGTGAAGGGCAAAGACCAATTGACATAATTCAAGATAATAATTCAGAAGAGTTGTCATTTGGAACAATATACGTTGGGCAGAAACGTACATGCTCTGAAACATATAGCAAAATAATACGTTGTGAAATTCACCGTTTTACATAAGAGCGTGTACCATTCTAAAGTTGTTCTATGATTACAAAAAATTAGAACTGCCACAAATTAAGAATAGTATATCCATTTGGCTTAAAAAGTTTTCAGGCCGCAACCAAGTTACGGCCCAAAATCTATTAAACGAAAACTATGTTCAAAACTTGATTTAACACGATGATGGTTATAAGGTTTTAAAAGGCGTTAGATCTTCTCCTGCGCACTGGCAGCTGAGAAGAAAAAGACAATCGCTTTGATTCGCCAATTTGGGCTTTCAACCTTCTTTATCATTTTATCGACTGCAGAATCTCAGTGGGTTGAGCTTTTGGTCATCCTCTCTAAATTTGTTGATTCTAAAGATATTTCGGAAGAGAAAGCATACAGTTTAACAACCCAAGATAGATATCGCTTAATTCGGTCAGACGCGGTTACTTGTGCTAGATATTTTGTCTACTGCTATCGACAAATTCTTAAGCTTTTTAAAGATAATGCCGGCATTTTTGGAGACCATTTTGTCACAAATTTCTACTGGAGAGTGGAGTTTCAACAGAGAGGTTCCCCGCATGTACATGGCATGTATTGGGTTAATAATGCTCCCAGGATCAACCTTCAAGATCCTCAGACATTTTTTGATGTAGTTAGTTTTATTGACAATTATATTTCTACAGATGGTTAGGTTAGCCACTTAGAAAATATTTGGGTTATCAAAAGCATAACCACAGTCGGTCTTGCACTAGGGAAATAAGGGGACAACAGTTCTGTCGTTTTGGTATACCATATCCACCAATGCCTTCAACGCAAATACTGTTACCTCTTACAGAAACAAGTCAAAACTCAGAAAGACACAAGGAAAACTTTTTCAAAATTCAAAACCTTTTAAATTCCAATATGACTACAGAAGACATTTCTAATTTAAGAAATTTTGAACATTTCCTGTCTGATAGTAGAATAAATATGTCATTTTATGACTATTTATTAGCCCTTAGATCAAGTTTAACAAAACCCAAAATTTTTCTAAAAAGAGAATCCTCTGATTTTGGAACTCCATAGAGCAAATATGGATATCCAATATATACTGGGTGCATATGCTTGCTGTTCATATATAATTAATTATATTAACAAGTCTAACAGGGGAATTTCTAGGCTCTTAAATGAAGCTTTATCAGAGGTAAATGCTGGAAATTATACTATTAAGCAAAAACTTAAACATATAGGACACAAATTTATATCAGGCACAGAAATATCTGCACAAGAAGCAGTATATTGCTGAATTGGGCTCCATCTTTCGGAAGCAAGTAATGCAGAAATATTTATGAATACCTGTCGACCTGAGGAACGTGTTCGAATGGTAAAACCTAGAGCAGAACTTCAGAACCTTCCTTCAGGTTCGACTGACATATTCGTAGCCGGTATTTTAGACCGTTATGTTCAAAGATCCGATCAGTTAGAAACTCTTTGTTTAGCTGATTTTGCATCTAGGTATAAATATTTTAAATCTAGTAGAAGAGCACAAGATAGTGATCATGAAGAAGAAAAGAGGGAAGACGATAATTTACCAGAAAGCGGGGTTGTCATGCCTCTTAAAGACGGTAGTGGTTTTGTTAAGAAACGTACCAAACCTTGTATTATTCGGTATAGAAGGTTTAACCCAGATTTGACTAGAGTTAATGAACAGCAAGATCTCATTGTAAACGATAATGAGCAGACTTGCATAACACATTGTATTCTAATTGAGGAAAATCAAACAAAATATGATGTTTTTGTGCTCAAAATGAACTACCTATAGTGGAAAATGAGTTCAAAGTGTTGGCACTTCCAGAAATAAACCCAAATATAAATTTGTTGGACTTGCATGGTGAAGATTCAACAGATAATGGCACTGAATCTGATTGCAATATTAGACTTATTAAACTACCCTCTTAAATTCCAGTTGAGAAATAATTTTC
Source organism: Bactrocera oleae (assembly GCF_042242935.1). Classification (NCBI taxonomy): domain Eukaryota; kingdom Metazoa; phylum Arthropoda; class Insecta; order Diptera; family Tephritidae; genus Bactrocera; species Bactrocera oleae. The sequence goes on from NC_091537.1 coordinate 33,308,626, forward strand.
TTTAGTTCAAAGTCTAAATACTAAGCAAAGAACCTATTTGACACATTTGATGCACCACCTAAAAACAAATCTCCCATTTTATGAGTTCATTGGTGGCGGTGCAGGGGTAGGAAAGAGTCGTTTGATATCTGCAATATATCAAGCACTTAACCATCGTTACAATTCTACACCTGAAGAGACAAATGAAGAGACAAATAATTTCAATGTCCTTAAGCTCAGTCGAATCCCAACTGAAGCAATCCTTTCAACTGCAAAAGACGCAGTTAAAGGAATTGGTATAAGTGAAATTGAGAATATTTTGGAAAGAGTTAAACTTTTCAAAACTTCTGAAACGCAGGGACTGCCCTATGAACTTACACTAAAAACCTCCGCCAAATATAATATATGATTACAGTGAATATAAACACGTGTGATGGCTTGGTTAATGGAGCAGCTGGACAACTTATGCATATTGATTTCCAATGTTCCTTTCCAACAATTCTTTGGATTAAATTTTTGGAACCTTCTGTTGGTTTGATAGCACGATAAAAAAAGCCTCATCCTCTAGAAAGTTCTTGGACACCAATTGAAAAAGTTTTAAAATCTTTTCAATATAAAAGAAATGAAAAAATTTCAATTGAAAGAAATCAGTTTCCAGTTGTGCCGACTGAGGGAATAACTATTCATAGAAGTCAGGGTGCCACATATAATAAAGTTCATACTCGACCCAGAATGCCTAGAGCTTCAATATATGTCGCTTGCACTCAAGCTACTACTGCAGAAGGTCTATTCATCATAGGAAATTTTATTCCTCCTAACGAATTTTCTGAATCGGATCCTGTATTTAAGGAACTGAGGGAATTGAACACAAATAAAGCTCTGACAACAAGTTTCAGTTTTATCACATCAGGACATCAAAGCGAGGATAGATAGCAGGAAAGAAGCAATAGAAATAAACGGAGCATTATAATATATGCAAAGCATAGTATTGCTTGCTCTATAGAACCAAAAGCTGTGAAGAAAATTTATTCAGGCCGCAAAGTTTTAGAAGCGGTTTAGTTTAAATGTGTCAGTATTAATATTCTGGTTCTATACAGAAATTCAGCTTTCTCTGTCAGACATTTAATTGTAGAACTTCAGGAAGTCCTTACTTCAGAGTTATGCAATCCAAATGTGCTAATTGTTGGAGATTTCAACATTTGTTTAATGTCTACAGGGAATTCAATAGGAAATCTGTTGCTACAGAGTATAATAGTTTTTTTCACCTAACGGTTGTTTGTATCACCTAAAACTAATCGAGTTAGATATAGAGTTATATATGTATATACAAATGATCACTATGAAGAGACGAGTTGAAATCCGGGTGACTGTCTGTCCGTCTGTCCGTCCGTGCAAGCTGTAACTTGAGTAAAAATTGAGATATCTTTATGAAACTTGGTAGACATGTTTCTTGGTACCGTGAGACGGTTGGTATTGCAGATGGGCGTAATCGGACCACTGCCACGCCCACAAAATGCCATTATTCAAAAACAAATAAATTGCCATAACTAAGCTCCACAACAAGATACTTAGTTGGTATACATGATGTTTTTAGAACCTCTACCTACAGTGTGAAAATGGGTGAAATCGGGTGGCAACTCCGCCCACTCCCCATATAACGGTACTGTTAAATACTACTAAAAGCGCGATAAATCAAGCACTAAACACGTTAGAGACATTAAATTTTATCTCTGGGATGGCATGAGATGACTATAGGAACTGCGATCAAAATTAGACAGTGGGCGTGGCACAGCCCACTTTAAGATGAAAACCCATATCTTGAGATCTGCTTAACCAATTTCAACAAAATTCGGTACGTAACATTATTTTCATATTTCTATGTTATAGTGCGAAAATGGGAGAAATCGGACTACAACCATGCCTATTTCCCATATAACACCATTTTCAATTCCATCTGATTCTTTAACTTTCCACTATGCATATCAAGCAACAATGATTATATCGGGGTAAAACTTTGCGTGAATAATACGTTTAAAGTATGCCACCTTTTGACCAAAAATTGTCTAAATCGAACGAAAACTGTTCAAGCCTCTAAGTACTAAATATGTGGACCCCAGTGCCTATAGTTGACCTTCTACCGAAAATATCAGAGTATACCATTTGACTTTGCGAGAGTATAAAATGTTCGGTTACATCCGAACTTAGCCCTTCCTTACTTGTTTGTGTAAGCTTTGTTCATATAATGTAAGTATTGTATAGTTTCAGGACATACCTTAACTTTTCTGAAAAGAAGTACATGACTGAGATTTTCTTTGCTTAAAATTATATTTTTTCGTAATTATTTAATGTGTAAATAATCAAGGATTTGATACCGTACCTTAGTTTTTAAGTCATAAAGTGGAAATTTTATAGATAGAAAGTATAATTTATGAAAACTTAAACTAAGCTGTAGTAGCGGCGGCAAAAATTGAAGCCTACAGGCGGCAAATCTGTAAATCCGCCACCGTCAGTATGGTAGTTATTTAAATGATATTTAAAAAGCAGGTTTTTTCTAATAACAGTGTATATTTGTGCCTTAAATGGATAAGCGTCCGGCTGACTTCACTCCATATATATGTTTATATTTATATATTTATGAAAATGCTTGAAAATAAGTTCTCAAGTATACCTGAGCAATGTCAAGAATCAATGAAATCAGCCCTTCCATTTCTATGCCCCAACCACTTGATTTTAGTATAATTTTCGCTGACCCGAAGTAAAATATAGTAATAAAACCAAGTAAGTCTATGACCTTCAAAATAAGTTAATATAATACCAAATATGATTGTAAGGAAGGGCTAAGTTCGGATGTAACCGAACATTTTATTCTGAGGGTAGCGAAATCGTTATATGGCGAGTGGGTTGGGTTATCATCCGATGTCATTTATTTTTACAATGTCGGTAGAAGAGCTTAAAGATTTATCCTGGGCGAACTTAGAGGGTGGGATCACGCCCATTTAAAAAAAAAATGTTAGCCAACAGGTGCTTCATGCTGATACGATCACTTGTGCCAAATTACAGTTTTGTATCTTAATTTAGTGCTTAGTTATTGGATTTTATAGGAGTTCATTTAATGGTTTTGTGGGCGTGGTAGTCGTCCGATTACGCCCATATACAGTACCAAACTTCTTATGGTGCCAAGGAGCCCGTGTACCAAGTTTAACAATAATTCAACTATTCTCACCATCCTGATCATTTATGTATACATATATAACTCCATATCTATCTCGATTAGTTTTAGCTGATGCAAACAACCGTTAGGTGAACAAAACTATTATACTCAGTAGAAACTTGTTGCAAGAGTATAAAAATAAAAATGTACAATATATAGACACATGTATGTAAAAGTGGTAGGAATAGAGATTATCACATTTTATCCTCGTTATTCTTTTTGGAGAGTCTTGAAATAAATCTTACTTCTTAAAGCTCTCTTGAAAAGGCTGCGGGCAGACGTAGTCAAATTAATTCATCTATTTCAATAAATAGTATTTCTCGGATAGGTTTTATATTTCAATGGCTTCTCAGGCTTCAAGTAAATGCAATGCATAAAGTGTTTCAATAAGATATGAAAGTACAGTAAATTTCTCTACTTGTACTTATATCAAATTTCAGATTTGTAAGCTAAAGTATGATAAACAAGTTATCATAGGTTTTTAGTCACACGGCAGATTTCTTTAGAGTATAGATGTGTGTCAATCATAAAATACTGTATCATCATTGTCAATACGCGGTACAATAGAATGCTCAGGACGCTTCCTTCTCACAAAACAATTTATTAAATTTGAAAAATCTGTCATTGGATATTCATATAATATCATACGTTGGCAATCAACGAAACAAAAAAATATTGTATATGAATGTAAAATTAAACAAGTAGGGAAGGACTAAGTTTGAGTATAACCGAGCATTTTATTTATACTCCCGCAATTTTCAAAGATCAAAGAAGGAGATATATTTTCAGGTAATTTTACAATAATAACAAAAATATTTTGCGTTAAAATTTAATATTCATTGTTCTGCGCAACCTTAGATGGATTGCAATCGTACCTGGTATCTCATTCTGCATTTTGATTAATGTCCCAAATATTTACTACATTAAAACCAGCCTCAAATGTGATATACATATTAGGGTGGAGCGAAAAAAAAATTTAAAAATCTGTAGATTATTAAAAAAATACAATTTTTGGACAAAAAAAAAATGTTTTTTAACATCTAGAGGCGGCCCACTCGGTTTTAAAGTACTTTCAAAGGAGATGCCGAAAGATAGACAGACAGTCAACTGAAATTCAACTCGTCTCGTCATCCTAATTATTTATATATACATCTATCTCGATTAGTTTAAAGTGTTACAAACAACCGTTAGGTGAACAAATTTATTATACTCTCTAGCAACATGTTGCGAGAATTTAAATATTGGAATTTTGGCACATATTACAAGTCTTGCAAAATTGTACAATACTCAAATTAGTATAATTTTACATATAGGTATTTTTGCAACAATTTTATTTTCATGATTTCAAAAATTTTCTCTTACTCAATTATTGCAGTGCGACATTTTTTCAGTTTTCAGTACAATCGGGTGTTCGTTATTTCCCAAATATATTCTTTTTTGCAAACGCCTGAAGTTTCAGTTTTTGCCCTAAAAGCAGGATCCATCTTAAACAAGCTCTTTACTTTTAATTTTAACCGTGGCTAAACCATTTAACTTTTCCTATATATTTTACATCTAACTGAACTTTTGCAATTAAGCTTTTATCTCGAAAGCAAATAAGCCTACAACTTTGATAAAATTATATTCTAGTAAAAATTTTCCGCGTTCATTAGCAAAAAAAATATCTACTTGATTAATGACGAACACACTTATTTACAAACTCATACATATGTATATGCGCATATGTGTACATACTATTGAATATGCGGTGAAATCGAAAATAAACTATTTTACAACTATTATGGACCGTACGCACTACCAGCGAGTGAGTGTGGTCGTTGTTATGTGTTAAAGTTTCACGAGATTATTGGCAGAAATTTACCATTTTCAATCTAACTTAAAAAAGATGTAGGATATTTGTTTGGCTCAATTTAAATTTTCAGGAATGATAATTTGTATTTTGTTCACAATGTCTGAGTTTTCACTGAGAACATACTGATCACCGATATTTCTGCTCTCATCCCGAATAAACATTTGGTAGAACAGATGCACCGATTTTACCACTTTTTAGCACTAAAACATATTGTTTCTAAAATAATAGGAATATAAGAATATTAAGGTAATATTACATACCAAATTTAGTCAATATCGGCCGAGTAGGTCCTGAGATATAGGTTTTCACCTAAATGTGGGCAGTGCCATTCCTATCTTCTTATTTTGAAAGTTTGTCTTATACGACGTGGTCCTGTAAAAAATCTCAGATAATGAATTACTGATCCTCAATACACTTAATGTATAACTTTAGTTGCGTACAATTTTTAAAGAACTAGTTTTATGAAAACATCATCAAGACATTTTTGTAGAGCGGAAAATTTTGTACTAAAATATCTTTTTTTCAAGGATATAGGGTTACTTGTTAAATGGAAAGTACCTATTAAAAAATTCCACATTATATACATAAGTAAAGATATATGATTAATGTACGGTTAAAACTGAAAATAAAGAGCTTGATTACGTTGTATTCTTTGTTTTGGGCCAAGAACTGAGATTTCATGAGCGGTTGCAAAAAACCGAATCAACTTGGGAAATAGCATACACCCTAATATACACGTACATATGTATGTACAATGACATCCCTACAAGAAACTGCTGATGAGTTCACCAATACACTCACATTTGTTATGTCAGTACTGACTGTCAATTTACCCGGCAATTGACCGTCATTGTAATTGTTAAAAAGAGACCCTTATGATTTATATTGCTTACTATAGCTTTTCATAAGTAAGAATAAAATAGCTGCATTCTTTAGTACTGTCACCACAGACAGTCAAAATGACTGTCAATGTTTACGATTTTTCAAAAAGAAAATTCTGCATACGTCGAAAAGAGACAGCATACATTTTCATAGAAGTTTCGAGAAGTTGTGAAATACTTATGTAGCTGTTATTCCGTGCGTTAAATCAAAAGTGTTGCGTGCTCCTGTGGAATAACACTTTTTGTGTTAAAAAAATAATTAAACAACGAAGGAGTTTTCAAATATAATATACGTAAGTTATTAAGTTTCAAATAAAATTATATTTTTAGTTAATCTTCATTTTTTTTTAGTAATTTTTAAATTCCGAAATACCCATAAACTGGAGAAGCACGTACAGCAAAGCGTTTGAGAGGAGCTAGCATGGAATCAAGTGAAAATTTCTTTTCATAATTTCTTAGTTAATTATATCTTTGTTGCATTCCTTATTGATATTTATGTGCTCGTATATTATTATAACTTGTTTTGAATTTTGAATTTTTTTTAAGAAATTAAAATTATATTACATACTGCGCAAAAGAATTTTTCACTTTTGATGGATTTACAGTCATTACTGACAAGTGGCAGCTATGATATAATGACAATTTTCAGCGTTGTTGAATTTATGATCAGTAATGACTTAGGAAAAGGCATGAGAGTGAGCAAAATGTATAGTGAATCAATTTCGAATATCCATGTGTTAAAGGGAGATGCAAAATCACACACATGCGTTTGTCTACATCAGTTACACAAGGCTCTTAAGAAAATGATAGAAACTTTGTTCTGCGCGCTGACAGCTTTTTTGTCATATTACCGATCAGAAGACTATCATTGTCCTTGTAGGGATATAACGCATATATTATTTACTTACATACACTAAAACAAAAAGCAGTGTAATTACTATTTATGTATGTATTTATCGGATTTTATTTAGCATCAGAAAAAATTTGCATTCACTTGATAACACTTTTAAGTTCTTAATTTCATTTCATACAATAGCTTGTACGCTACGCAACTCTTCATAGCCAGCAGTGGAATCGATAAGTTAGAAACTATTTTACTAAGAAAATCCAATGGTATTTGTTATGTGTTAATGTCCTCCACAATGTCAATTGTAAGATTTCTGTCAGAAATATATACGCCTACACGAATTCAAAAAATATACAAGCAGTTTAATCATGTACATATTAGTTTATTGAAAATGTTAGATTAGTTAGGGTCATTTCTCAAAATGAATGTGCTGTAGTAAACGAAGCAATAGGCTCATTTTTTATGTAATTTTTTTGGACTTGAATATATATACTCTCGCAACATGTTGCTACAGAGCAAAACTATAGTTCATCTAAGGGTGGTTTGTATAACCTAAATTGAGATAGTTATAAAGTTATACATATAAATGATCAGGATGATGAGGCGAGTTGAAATCCATCAGACATTTTCTCCGCGGAGAATCTTTTTCTGGTAATAGTATATCGTAATGCCGAAAATGGATAAAAAGTGGTTAATGCTACCCCTATACCCCGATGGATATCTTAAGAAAATTAATGTATAACACACTATATGCTATACTAGATGAGTTCTGAAAATGTGTGCAATATGTCGAATATGACGGTCAGTGCGTGAGTTACCTTCATAAAATTGCTTGGAAATATGCTTGAGTAATGTCAAACATTAAGACAATCAGTACCCTAGCCTCAATATCTCTATATAAAGGTTTCGGACTTTCCACCTGATTTTAAGCCCTTATGCCAGTCAATGTGTTTGATTATTAATGAAATTAAATCGACAAGTTATCTAATGTGGTTTAGCGCTGAATATGAATGAAAATGGTGTAACCCTGGTCTAAACCTCATATCCCTAATATACCGATTTCCAATGATGAAACTAAGATAGTCGACGACCTATAGTAGAGGTTAATAAGATGTAATCCATTCATATTTTGTTAGTCCTTCCGTACTTATTTAAACTAAGTTTAGACCACATTGAATGCTACAGACTAAACAAGCGTATTCAATGAGAAATTCTAAATTTGTAAAACATATGTTCAACTACTTCAAATGTTTTTGCTGGGTCTATACTGTGTGAGTGTTTACAAAGGCAAATATGTGCATAATCTGTATATTTAGAATATATCGGTGTGAGCGGCAATTATTTATTTATATACATACTACCAATTTGGACGCAGTCCAATGTTTTTGCAAAAAAATCCTGTTACTATAACTTCGTACGTTTAATCGCTTCCATCTATTTTCGCTCTTCCTCTTTTCTTCTTAACACAATAAATCAGCCAGATTCAGATTTTAAGATTATATTTGTTCTTATGCTATTTTCGATGTTAAAACGTGCTTCGGGCGGGAAAAACAGCTTTTGTGAATTGCCTGCTAATTAGAAATAATTTGTCGATATATTGGAAGAAAATGAGAAAATTATCTAAAGAAATGGCAAATATCGTTGTTAGCCTGATCGAGAACGGCTGTACTATACGGAATGTTTCCAAGAGGATTATCGGCGGTGATCGCAGATCAAAAGTGGCGAAATCTCACTCTCAAACCGCAAGTCGTTGGTCACACAAAATTATTGAAGGACTCAGATGTTCGACTAATGTTGTCCGAAAAGAGAAAAAAGCAAGCAACTAACACCAAAGGGTGCTTCTCTAGTCATTAACAAAAAAGTTAGCGAATGGACTGCTAGAAGAGGGCTGCGAAACATCGAGTATATGTATGTATTTCAAGTGTTAAAAAATACCTGCATTGCCCCATAAGAATTTTAGAGCGTTTGAAATTGTTTTTCAACATAATCCGAAGCAAACAGCCAAAATTATAAAGGAATGGATTAAAAATAACATTTTAAATTGTTGGAATGGTCAGCACAAAGTCCTGACCTCAATCCGATTGAAAATCGTTGGTAAATAGCAAAAAGACGGCTCGGGTAGTACGAAGCAGATCCAACAAACATGGGCAACCTTTGGGATCGAGTAACAGTCGAATTTCGGAAGACATGTTGAAAATTTGATAGAGAGCATACCTGACCACGTAAAACAAGTAATTTCGAACATGGGTCTATGGACAAAATAATGAAACCAATGTAGTTATTGAATTTTTTGGAAACGTGCAAAATTGAGTTTATGCGAGTTTCTTTTGTTTTTTCTTTGAAACTCTTCGAATTTTACTCGTTCATCATTGTTTCTTTACTCAAATTTGCTACGAATTAAATAATAATATTTTTTACCATTTACTTGTGTGGTCTTATCCAAAAATAAATCACTTTTCAATGAGCGCATTATGTAACTTTAATAATATAGTTTACGTATATAAATAAGTTCAGTTGTATTTGTATATAATATACAGCCCATATACAGCAATTTAAACGTTTTGAGTTTCAAAAAATAAATACATTATACATATGTATGATATAATTTTTAACACAAATATGGCAAAAGCATTGCATAAGCGAGCATAGCACTGTAGCCTGAATGAATTTGTTGCATGTTTTTGACTTTATTATTTATATTATTTCCATTAAAAGAGTGTAGCAATATTGTTGTTGTTACTGCCTCGAATATCTTTAAAGCTGGAGTGTTTCGTCCATTTGGACCTAACCAGCTGTCGTTTTATTCGCTGAATTATGTCAATGTCGTCATAAAACGCGTACAGATCATCGTTCAAATGACCATAAATCTTCCGCAAAGTATTGCGCTTCTGGTATTGTTCAGAGACAGTTTATATAGCTCTTTATGTTTTTTTTTATAGATTGGTTAGGTTTAGGTTTCAAACGTCAGGCATATTTTCGTCCGACCATATTCTGCAAATAAGCTGGTGCCTGCATTTGTCAGTTTTTCGGCGCCGTATTCAAATAGCTAGACCGGTAGGCCATTGGCTCCCGCCGCTTTGTTATTTTTAAGCATGCAATCGCTATTCATTCTTCCTCATAGTCGGGATTGAAATGTCGATTCCATCATCGTAAATGGGGGTTTCGGGTTCACCATCCCCGGGTGTCGCAGCAGGTTGGAGAAGTGTTCCTTCCATAAAATCAGTATGCTCTGGGTGTAGTGGTCGATAGCAACGTTGCGATGTATGCTGTCAGCTTTTTCTTCACTGCAATCAAATCAAATTTGCAAATAATCAAATTGTATCTGCAGCAACGATTCGTAGTGAGCTTGAGATGTCGTTCCACAGTTCCCTTATATAGAATTACTGACGGGTGCTTTCAGAGAACAGGAGTGCAAGTCGACTGGAAAACTGCTTGTTGTGATTTCAGCTTTTCACGTAGAACCTTCCATGTGTTTGTTGATAGACGCTCTTTGATGCGCAGGGGCGAGTGCATATCTTCACTGCAACAAAGTAGTTCGAGCCGATATTTGATCCTCTCAATGTAAGTATGTACGTCTAAAGCACTGGAGAAATGTATTCCGTCTATCACAACATGTTGGTTTTTTTCTTTCCATATTGGTTTTTTTATTTTAAGATACTTACATAAATACCAAAATTATATTTTTTGCTGTTTGTTGGAAAAGTTAACTTATTGTATCATGCAAATTAACTTCCTTCGATTAGGAAGTGTTAAAAAATATTATATATAGTTTTCCGCACACGCGCGGAAGAAATCTCAAATGATAGTTTGAGTGATCCTGATGGATAACTGAGCTCTTTATTTCAATTTACTCTTATTTATACATTTTTCTTATTAGCTTAATTCTTACAATAAAGAGAGTGTCAGTTACAATATTTGCTTATTCAGTAATTGATTTTATTGTTTATATTTTGTGGGGGTCTTACCTTAATGAAAAATAATATTGGTTACTTAAATAAGCAAAGATGCTTATTAAGAAGCTGTATTATTGCTAAGTGCAAAGACACTGATTTGTTTATAATTAGCGTAAAGCTACTGTGTGGAGGCTGCCGTTAACACCCCCCTCTCTAAGATGAATTGCCCCGATTCAATATTACTTTTCGATAGGATATTTATTTTATCCAAAATAGCGTTATATAATATTTTTTGATATTATAAATTTCTATTTATTTTAGAAGTTTTATACGATTTTTTTAAATTTTACAATCCTATAAATTATATACATTATTAACAAAATCTTTCATTAGATAGGCAAGTATTATTAATTTTACAATAGGTGTTTATCACTTCTTTTTTACAGTTTTTTATATTAATATATTCTTTTTTGCATTTTGCAATTCTATATCTCTAACATTTTATCTTCTAAATTAATCTTATCTTCAATTTGTTTAATAACATAATTTTTTATTAAAGTCTGGTTGAGTTAATTCTACTTGATTGGTTAGTAATTGTTTTAATTTTTCAAATGCTAAAATTGCGTCCTGTTCTAATCGAACTTCAATTCTCTTTGACATACTGAAATACTGTGATCCTCCTAGATTTGAAAGTATAACATTTGTATTTGGTATCGGATATGTATCCGAAATTGTAATTTCATTTAGTTTTTTGAAATCCACTACCATTTTTAATTTTGTTGGGTCATCATTATTGATACCCTTTTTTGGTACCACCCAGATTGGAGAATTATAAGGACTTTTACTTGGTCGTAGAACTTCGTTTTTTAAAAGATTATCGATTTCTTTATTCACAAAAGCATTTGATGCTAAAGGATACTGATACTGTTTACTCTATATTGGAGTATTTACCGAGGTTCTTATTTCCGCACGAATATCCGTTTGAAACGAATAATTCATGTTTATTGAAGAATGTATTTATTATTAGCTTAATGAAAACGAATATTGATTACTTAAATAAGCAAAGATGAAAATGAAAACGAATATTGATTACTTAAATAAGCAAAGATGCTCATTAAGAAGCTGTATTATTGCTAAGTGCGAAGATATAGTTTTGTTTATAATTAGCGTAAAGCTACTGTGTGGAGGCTCCGTTAACTCCTAACTCTAAGCTGAAGCGTCCCCGATTCAATATCATTTTTCGATAGGTTATTTATTTTATCCAAAATATCGTTATATGATATTTTTTGAGATTCTGAATTTCTATTTATTTTAGAAGTTTTATAACATTTTTTATTTATATTGAAAAGATTTTAGAACTTTTTCAATTGGTGTCCAAGAACTTTCTAGAGGATCAGGCTTTTTTGATCGTGCTATCAAACAGAAGTTTCAAAAAATTTAATCCACAGAATTGTTGGACAAGAACAATGGAAATCAATTTGCATAAGTTGTTCAGCTGCCCCATTAACCAAGCCATCACACGTGTTTATGTTCACTGTAATCAATTCATAGGGCAGTCCCTCCGTTTCAGAAGTTTTGAAAAGTTTAACGCTTTCCAAAATATTATCATTTTCATTTATACCAATTCCTTTAACTGAGTCTTTTGCAGTTGAAAGGAAAGCTTCTGTTGGGATTCGACTGAGCTTAAAGGCATTGAAATTATTTGTCTCTTCATTGGACCAAAACAAATGTATGGCATCATCGGGAACTTCTTCGAAATTAACTACTCGAGTTTCAATGAGTGATATGTCCTCATTTGTTATAGTACCAGATGCCATATGATTTAATGCAATTGCAAAGGCCTGATCCTGTTAATTCAAAGTATTTAAATAACTCCCACAAAGGGGAACCAACTAAAGTGGCATACAGCACTTTCATTGGGATTAGGAGAGAATATCCACCTATCTCCAACAGGTGAGAGTTGCTTCAAATCACCAAACACTATGATCGGTATACCATCGAAGGGGCTGTCTGTTTTGAAAATTTGTTTTAATCTCGCATCAACAGAGCTAAACATACGAGCACCTACCATCGATATTTCATCAATTATGATTAATTTTAAATCGATAAGTCTGGAATACAATGAATTAACTGTGTCATTGCTAAGTGGCCTCAACTCTCTATTCAACTGATTAACAGGTAAAGAGAATATTAAATGAAGGGTCATTCCACCTATTCCGAATGCTGCTTTACCCGTAGGTGCGCAAAGAAGAAAGTTTAAGGAACTTGGATTGGATCCAGGTGTATAATTGTAACGATGGTTAAGAGCGTGATATATTGCAGATATCAAACGATTCTTTCCTACACCTGCACCGCCGCCAATGAACTCATAAAATGGGAGATTTGTTTTTAGGTGGTGCATCAAATGTGTCAAATAGGTTCTTTGCTTAGTATTTAGACTTTGAACTAAAGAAAATAATTCCTCAACTGGAATTAAAGGGGGTAGTTTAATAAGTCTAATATTGCAATCAGATTGAGTGCCATTATCTGGTGAGCAAATTTATATTTGGGTTTATTTCTGGAAGTGCCAACACTCTGAAGTCATTTTCCACGATAGGTAGTTCATTTTGAGCACCTTCGTCCAAGTCTATTTCATTATAAAGACTTTCAAGAACATTTTCAAGTTCTCTTTGCTCAAAAACATTATATTTTCTTTGATTTTCCTCAATTATAATACGATGTGTTATGCAAGTCTGCTCATTATCGTTTTCAATGAGATCTTGCTGTTCATTCCGCCAAGGATAGTAAAGCATTAACATTTCGCGGAAATACTCAACGCTGGCCAAATCTGAGTTAAACCTTCTATAAGGAATAATACAAGGTTTGGTACGTTTTTTCACAAAACCGCTACCGTCTTTAAGAGGCATGACAACCCCGCTTTCTGGTAAATTATCGTCTTCCCTCTTTTCTTCTTCGTGATCACTATCTTGTGCTCTTCTACTAGATTTAAAATATTTATACCTAGATGCAAAATCAGCTAAACAAAGAGTTTCTAACTGATCGGATCTTTGAACATAACGGTCTAAAATACCGGCTACGAATATTTCAGTCGAACCTGAAGGAAGGTTCTGAAGTTCCGCTCTAGGTTTTACCATTCGAACACGTTCCTCAGGTCGAGAGGTTTTTATAAATATTTCTGCATTACTTGCTTCCGAAAGATGGAGCCCAATGCAGCAATATACTGCTGCTTGTGCAGATATTTCTGTGCCTGATATAAGTTTGTGACCTATATGTTTAAGTTTTTGCTTAATAGTATAATTTCCAGCATTTACCTCTGATAAAGCTTTGTTTAAGAGCCTAGAAATTCCCCTGTTAGACTTGTTAATATAATTAATTATATATGAACAGCAAGCATATGCATCCAGTATATATTGGATATCCATATTTGCTCTATGGAGTTCCCAAATCAGAGGATTATAAGCGTTTATAAAACGATCCTGTAATTTTCTTTTTAGAAAATTTTGGGTTTTGTTAAACTTGACCTAAGGGCTAACAAATAGTCATCAAAAGACATATTTATTCTACTATCAGACAGGAAGTGTTCAAAATCGTTTAAATTAGAAATGTCTCCTGTAGTCATATTTGAATTTAAAACGTTTTGAATTTTGAAAAAGTTTTCCTTGTGTCTTTCTGAATTTTGACTTGTTTCTGTAAGAGGTAACAGTATTTGCGTTGAAGGCATTGGTGGATTGGTGGATATGGTATACCAAAACGACAAAACTGTTGTCCTCTTATTTCCCTAGTACAAGACCGACTGTGGTTATGCTTTTGATAACCCAAATAATTTTCTAAGTGGCTGATCGAACCATCGGTAGAAATATAATTGTCAATAAAACTAATGACATCAGGGAATGTCTGAGGATCTTGAAGGTTGATCCTGGGAGCATTATTAAGCCAATACATGCCATGTACATGCGGGGAACCTCTCTGTTGAAACTCCACTCTCCAGTAGAAATTTGTAACAAAATGCTCTCCAAAAATGCCGGCGTTATCTTTAAAAAGCTTAAGAATTTGTCGATAGCGGTAGTCGAAATATCTAGCACAAGTAACCACGTCTGACCGAATTAAGCGATATCTATTAATTATCTTATCTTGTTAAACTGTTGGCTTCCTCTTCCGAAATATTTTTAGAATCAACAGTTTTAGAGAGGATGACCAAAAGCTTAATCCACTGAGATTCTGCAGCCGATAAAGTGATAAAGAAGAATGGAAGCCCAAATTGGCGAATCATAACGATTGTCTTTTTCTTCTCAGCTTCCCAGTGCGCAGGTGAGGATCTAACGCCTTTCAAAACCTTGTAACCATCATCGTGTTAAATCAAGTTTTGAACAAAGTTTTCGTTTAATAGATTTTGGGCCGTAACTCGGTTCCTTTCTGCAGAAGGAATAGTAAAATAAAAAACTCTTAGATATCTGAGGACATAATATTAGCATACCCTGACCTTACTAAAGACATAGAACTTACCATAGATGCCTCCAACTTGGCGCTAGGTGCAGTTCTATCACAGAACAACAAACCTATTTCCTTTATTTCGAGAACTTTGAATAAGGCGGAAGAGCACTACGCCGCCAATGAGAAAGAATTTCTTGCCATAATATACGGATTAGCAAACGTAAAAATATACACGGAGCACCAACCTCTCATTTATTCTCTAAGCAACAAGAATAATAACAGTAAGATGAAACGGTGGAAGGCCATTATCGAAGAATATAATTATGAACTCTTATATAAGTCAGGAAGAGCAAATCTCGTTGCTGACGCCCTCCCCAGAATACCACGAGAAACGGATATTCATACACTATCTATAGCAACAAATAGTGCTGAAAGTTCTGCTCATAATCTGATATGTCACGTTGACGATCAATACAATTTCGATCATTTGGTGCAAATTTTAAAGAAACTCCTTTATCCATCGATCATAAATTGTACCAACTATAGGAAAAATACAGGAAACATTTCTGGAACATTTCCGAAACTATAAGATTCGATTTTCTAATAAACTAGTAAGAGATATTAAAAATGAACAAGAGCAAGAAGAAATCATCTTAAAAGTGCACAAGCGCGCTCATAGAAGCGCACGGGAAAATAAATTACAAATCCTAGAAAATAACTACTTTCCAGCTATGACGAGAAAAATTAAAAATATTATAAAACAAGTAAGGAAGGGCTAAGTTCGGATGTAACCGAACATTTTATATTCTCGCAAAGTTAAATGGTATATTCGTTTGAGACTTCTTTATATATTTTAATAATTAGAAGTAGGAACTGTTGCCTTAGTTATTTACTTTTTACTCACAGTGAAAATAATTAGAGCAATTTGTAAACTAAATTTACTCAAATTATGAGAAATCGTTCTTGTGCTTAGCTTAAAAATAATAAATATTAACAACTTTAAAAATGATATAATATTATTATATTAATTTGTATATAATATTTACAATATTAAACATAAACTTTTGTAGAGATTCTTATACATATATCCAAATTATATTTCTTTTTTCCTTATACTATTTAATTTCTATCATATATTTATACAATAATGTCATATATAATAACAAATTATATATATAATTTAAATTTTCTTAATTAGATTATTTACATATTTTTCTTAAAATTGTCTTAAAAACTACCGTCAAAATTGAAGAACTATTGCACTAAGTCTGAAAACTTTATTTCGAAATACTGTCTCAAAAGTAATTGCATTTACACGGGAAGGATCCATGTTTGAAAATGCCCAATCAATTTGTGTACCGGCAAATGTAGTTGAATATTCTGCACTAAGCAGGGAACTAAATTTTTTTTCTTGGAGCAGATTTC
Organism: Bactrocera oleae; assembly: GCF_042242935.1. NCBI lineage: Eukaryota > Metazoa > Arthropoda > Insecta > Diptera > Tephritidae > Bactrocera > Bactrocera oleae. The sequence continues at coordinate 33,325,145 of NC_091537.1, forward strand.
TTATTGCAGTCCCTGTAGACAATTAACAAATGTTAAAATCTCCAACAATTACAATAGCACATTTTGATTGCCTAATTCAGAAGTAAGGACTTCCTGAAGTTTTACAATTAAATGTCTGACAGAGAAAGCTGAATTTCTATATAGAACCAGAATATTAATATTGAAACATTTAAACAAAACCGCTTCTAAAATTTTGCGGCCTGAATAAGTTTTCTTTACAGCCTTTGATTCTATAGAGCAAGCAATACTATGCTTTGCATATATTATAATGCCCCGTTTATTTCTGTTGGTTGTTTCCGTGCTATCTATCCTCAGCTCGTTAATTGGAGTAAATCCTGGTATATCAAAACTTTCGCAAGGATAACTCCAAGTTTCTACAAAACATAAAATATCTGAAGATAGCATAAAACAGTTGCTTTTTATATCATTAATGTGAGCGTGAAGATTCTGAACATTATGGAATAAAATTTGATGATCCCTGATGTTCGGGAAATCATAAAATTGAAACTTGTTGTCAAAGCTTTATTTGTGTTCAATTCCCTCAGTTCCCTAAATACGGGATCCGATTCAGAAAATATGTTAGGAGGAATAAAATTTCCTATGATGAATAGACCTTCTGCAGAAGTATCTCGACTACAAGCGACATATATTGAAGCTCTAGGCATTCTGGGTCAGGTATGAACTACAACTTTATTATAAGTATGTGCCACCTTGACTTTTATGAATAGTTATTCTCTTAGCCGGAACAACTGGAAACTGATTTCTTTCAATTGAAATTTGTTCATTTCTTTTATATTGAAAAGATTTTAGAACTTTTTCAATTGGTGTCCAAGAACTTTCTAGAGGATCAGGCTTTTTTGATCGTGCTATCAAACAGAAGTTTCAAAAAATTTAATCCACAGAATTGTTGGACAAGAACAATGGAAATCAATTTGCATAAGTTGTCCAGCTGCCCCATTAACCAAGCCATCACACGTGTTTATGTTCACTGTAATCAATTCATAGGGCAGTCCCTGCGTTTCAGAAGTTTTGAAAAGTTTAACGCTTTCCAAAATATTATCATTTTCATTTATACCAATTCCTTTAACTGAGTCTTTTGCAGTTGAAAGGAAAGCTTCTGTTGGGGTTCGACTGAGCTTAAAGGCATTGAAATTATTTGTCTCTTCATTGGACCAAAATAAATGTATGGCATCATCGGGAACTTCTTCGAAATTAACTACTCGAGTTTCAATGAGTGATATGTCCTCATTTGTTATAGTATTTAATGCAATTGCAAAGGCCTTCAAAGTATTTAAATAACTCCCACAAAGGGGAACCAACTAAAGTGGCATACACCACTTTCATTGGGATTAGGAGAGAATATCCACCTATCTCCAACAGGTGAGAGTTGCTTCAAATCACCAAACACTATGATCGGTATACCACCGAAGGGGCTGTCTGTTTTGAAAATTTGTTTTAATCTCGCATCAACAGAGCTAAACATACGAGCACCTACCATCGATATTTCATCAAATATGATTAATTTTAAATCGATAAGTCTTGAATACAATGAATTAACTGTGTCATTGCTAAGTGGCCTCAACTCTCTATTCAACTGATTAACAGGTAAAGAGAATATTAAATGAAGGGTCATTCCACCTATTCCGAATGCTGCTTTACCCGTAGGTGCGCAAAGAAGAAAGTTTAAGGAACTTGGATTGGATCCAGGTGTATAATTGTAACGATGGTTAAGAGCGTGATATATTGCAGATATCAAACGATTCTTTCCTACACCTGCACCGCCGCCAATGAACTCATAAAATGGGAGATTTGTTTTTAGGTGGTGCATCAAATGTGTCAAATAGGTTCTTTGCTTAGTATTTAGACTTTGAACTAAAGAAAATAATTCCTCAACTGGAATTAAAGGGGGTAGTTTAATAAGTCTAATATTGCAATCAGATTGAGTGCCATTATCTGGTGAGCAAATTTATATTTGGGTTTATTTCTGGAAGTGCCAACACTCTGAAGTCATTTTCCACGATAGGTAGTTCATTTTGAGCACCTTCGTCCAAGTCTATTTCATTATAAAGACTTTCAAGAACATTTTCAACTTCTCTTTGCTCAAAAGCATTATATTTTCTTTGATTTTCCTCAATTATAATACGATGTGTTATGCAAGTCTGCTCATTATCGTTTTCAATGAGATCTTGCAGTTCATTCCGCCAAGGATAGTAAAGCATTAACATTTCGCGGAAATACTCAACTCTGGCCAAATCTGAGTTAAACCTTCTATAAGGAATAATACAAGGTTTGGTACGTTTTTTCACAAAACCGCTACCGTCTTTAAGAGGCATGACAACCCCGCTTTCTGGTAAATTATCGTCTTCCCTCTTTTCTTCTTCATGATCACTATCTTGTGCTCTTCTACTAGATTTAAAATATTTATACCTAGATGCAAAATCAGCTAAACAAAGAGTTTCAAACTGATCGGATCTTTGAACATAACGGTCTAAAATACCGGCTACGAATATTTCAGTCGAACCTGAAGGAAGGTTCTGAAGTTCCGCTCTAGGTTTTACCATTCGAACACGTTCCTCAGGTCGAGAGGTTTTTATAAATATTTCTGCATTACTTGCTTCCGAAAGATGGAGCCCAATGCAGCAATATACTGCTGCTTGTGCAGATATTTCTGTGCCTGATATAAGTTTGTGACCTATATGTTTAAGTTTTTGCTTAATAGTATAATTTCCAGCATTTACCTCTGATAAAGCTTCGTTTAAGAGCCTAGAAATTCCCCTGTTAGACTTGTTAATATAATTAATTATATATGAACAGCAAGCATATGAATCCAGTATATATTGGATATCCATATTTGCTCTATGGAGTTCCCAAATCAGAGGATTATAAGCGTTTATAAAACGATCCTGTAATTTTCTTTTTAGAAAAATTTTGGGTTTTGTTAAACTTGACCTAAGGGCTAACAAATAGTCATCAAAAGACATATTTATTCTACTATCAGACAGGAAGTGTTCAAAATCGTTTAAATTAGAAATGTCTCCTGTAGTCATATTTGAATTTAAAACGTTTTGAATTTTGAAAAAGTTTTCCTTGTGTCTTTCTGAATTTTGACTTGTTTCTGTAAGAGGTAACAGTATTTGCGTTGAAGGCATTGGTGGATTGGTGGATATGGTATACCAAAACGACAAAACTGTTGTCCTCTTATTTCCCTAGTACAAGACCGACTGTGGTTATGCTTTTGATAACCCAAATAATTTTCTAAGTGGCTGATCGAACCATCGGTAGAAATATAATTGTCAATAAAACTAATGACATCAGGGAATGTCTGAGGATCTTGAGGGTTGATCCTGGGAGCATTATTAAGCCAATACATGCCATGTACATGCGGGGAACCTCTCTGTTGAAACTCCACTCTCCAGTAGAAATTTGTAACAAAATGCTCTCCAAAAATGCCGGCGTTATCTTTAAAAAGCTTAAGAATTTGTCGATAGCGGTAGTCGAAATATCTAGCACAAGTAACCACGTCTGACCGAATTAAGCGATATCTATTAATTATCTTATCTTGTTAAACTGTTGGCTTCCTCTTCCGAAATATTTTTAGAATCAACAGTTTTAGAGAGTATGACCAAAAGCTTAATCCACTGAGATTCTGCAGCCGATAAAGTGATAAAGAAGAATGGAAGCCCAAATTGGCGAATCATAACGATTGTCTTTTTCTTCTCAGCTTCCCAGTGCGCAGGTGAGGATCTAACGCCTTTCAAAACCTTGTAACCATCATCGTGTTAAATCAAGTTTTGAACAAAGTTTTCGTTTAATAGATTTTGGGCCGTAACTCGGTTGCGACCTGAAAACTTTCTAAGGCAAATGGATGTACTATTCTTAATTTGTAGCAGTTCTAATTTTTTGTAATCATAGAACAACTTTGGAATGGTACACGCTCTTCTGTCAAAACGGCGAATTTCAGAACGTATTATCTTGCTATACGTTTCAGAGCATGTACGCTTCTGCCCAACGTATATTGTTCCAAATGACAACTCTTCTAAATTATTATCTTGAATTATGTCAATTGGTCTTTGTCCTTCACCTGGCGCTATAACTAAACGGTTATAGTCTAAGTTTTCTACAGGAATATTGTCCAAAAGAGTTTCTTGACCGCCTGGATTTAGCTCTGAAAGTAAAAGACCCGTGTGAATATTATTACCTGAGGGATTATCATGAGAAGTTTGTGCCGCATGAAAAGATTGAACCAATTGGGAATCCTCTGCAGATGCAACAAACGGAACTTCTTCTTGGTCATTAAATTCTGACATCCACTTTTCATTAATATGTATATTGTGCTCATGATACAGAGGGGTATTCACTAAGAACTGCAAAGCTTCCATAATCTTTGCGGGGCGTATGGTATAGATCATGTAATCATGATTGTATTCCAAACGCCTTTTTAAGTGAATTTGTATAACATGAGCCTCATCAAAGGACCTTGGTATAGATGTCACAATACTGTGAACAGAAATTGGTATATTAACAACAGCACCTTTGAGCAAACTCTGACCTTAGACCGAGACGTTCTTTAATTGGGGTTAAACCTTTCAAACAATCCAGTAATTCAGGAAAGTCTAGATAGTTAGCTAAACATATTTTTGGAACGTTCTTTTTAACAATCGCATTTTTGCAAGTAGCACAAAAATTGTAATTTCCATCTTCTGAAGGAAATTTTTGCATTAAAAAGAAGGCGGATGCAGCATTCGGGTGACCTTGCGCAATAGTTTCGAAATTTAATTTGCGAATTTGGTGTGAAAACCATAAGTCGCCGCAGCAAATACATATTTCAGTAGGGCCCTTATTTTTATTTTGGAAATAAATGTTTTTGAAATCTGTTAAATTGCCACTATTATCAGTTTCTATAACATTATTTTCTCTCGTTAATCGGATTCGTTGGGACGGCCTTTGGTTTTCAATTTGTCTATTGTCTATAATGCCCCTCCTACTAAGCTGTCGACGTTGTGTTTCTCTATCACGCTCCTCTCTCCTTATTTGAGGATTTCTTCTTGCATGTTCCCTTTGCATTTGATCACGAATGCGCTCTAAATTTCTATATTCAGGATTTCTTGCGCGAAGTTCTTTATGAGCCCTAGTGTTCCTACTTTGTTCATCATAACGTACCTCAGGATTTTCTCGACGAGATCTATGACCTCGAGTATTTCTTATTTGCTCTTCAGAGCGAATTTGCGGATCTTGCCGCCTTGTTCTATGTTGAACAGTATTTGCAATTTGCTCAACAGATCGAACCTCGAGGTCTTCACGCCGAGATCTATGACCTCGAGTATTTCTTATTTGGTCTTCAGAGCGAATTGGGGATCTTGCCGCCTTGTTCTATGTTGAACAGTATTTGCAATTTGCTCAACAGATCGAACCTCGGGGTCTTCACGCCGAGACCTATGACCTCGAGTATTTCTTATTTGCTCTTTAGAGCGAATTTGGAGATCTTGCCGCCTTGTTCTATGTTGAACAGTATTTGCAACTTGCTATGCATAGTGGGAAGTGAAAGAATCAGATGGTATTGAAAATGGTCTTATATGGGAAATAGGCGTGGTTGTAGTCCTATTTCGCCCATTTCCTCACTGTAACATAGAAATATGAAAATAACGTTAAGTGCCGAATTTTGTAGAAATTGGTTAAGCAGATCTCAAGATATGGGGTTTCACATAAAAGTGGGCTGTGCCACGCCCACTGTCTAATTTTGAACGCGGTTCCTATAAAGTCGTCTCATACCATCCCAGAGATAAAATTTAATGTCTTTGGCGTGTTTAGTGCTTGATTTATCGCGCTTTTAGTAGTTTTTAACAGTACCGTTATATGGGAAGTGGGCGGAGTTGCCACCCGATTTCAACTATTTTCACACCGTCAATAGAAGTTCTAAAAACATTTGCTTGCAGTGAATTTTGTTATCATAGCATTAGCGGTTTAGGAGATATGCGCACTAAACCTATTAGAGGCGGGACCACGCCCACCATAAAAAAAAATTTTAACTGCAGATGCCCCTCCCTAATGTGATCCTGTGTACCAAATAACAGTCTTGTATCTTATGGCGGAGCTTAGTTATGACAATTTATTTGTTTTTGATTAATGGCGTTTTGTGGGCGTGGCAGTGGTCCGATTACGCCCATCTGCAATACCAACCATCTTACTATACCAAGAAAGATGTGTACCAAGTTTCATATAGATATCTAAATTTTTACTCAAGTTACAGCTTGCACGGACGGACGGACAGACAGACGGACGGACAGACAGTCACCCGGATTTCAACTCGTCTCTTCATCCTGATCATTTATATATACATAACCCTATATCTAACTCGATTAGTTTTAGGTGATACAAACAACCGTTAGGTGAACAAAACTATTATACTCTGTAGCAACATGTTGCGAGAGTATAAAAATGCGTTGCGTGCAATGACAATAAATATGATCGGCACCCAATGAAACCACAAATCCAAGCCACACCTATTCCTCAGAGAGTCGGAAGAGAGCTGGTAATCACAACAATTGACAAATTCTCTAAATATGTTATAGCCAAACCAATTAAATCCAGAGCGGCCGAAGACATAAGGCAACCCTTACGGAATATTCTTTATGCGCTTATTCCAGAAACCATCTTGATGATTAATGAAAAATCCTTTAATTCAGAATCCATTATAGAATTAAATTCATGATAGAAAATGAATTTGGAATAAAAATCTTTCGTACAGCCCCCTACACTAGTTGATCTAGCGGTCAAATAGAACGATTTCATTCCCCCCTACAAGAAATCATGCGTTGTTTACAGACAGAAAACATCGATAATTTCATGAACTCCTATACAGATCCATAAACGAATACAACCTATCTATTCATACAGTTACGGGAAAAACCCATAGAAGCATTTTTTGGCAGACGGGTAAGCTCGAATCCCGAACTACTAGTTAAAGACAGAGAAGAAACAATTAAAAAACTCGTAGAGAAACAAAGAAACGATCTTGCTTACCATAACGCAAACAGGACACCCCCAAAATAATATACAGAAGGAGAGGACATTTTTGTGAAAATAAATGAAAGACGAGGAAACAAACTATAGGCCAAGTATAAAAAGGAAACAATAGCACAGAATCTGAATACTACAGTTATGACCAAGTCGGGAAGAGTAGTTCATAAAAACAATATCGAACTATCTTGAAAATTCCAAAGGCGCATTACGCAGCAAATGAACATTTATATCTGCTTTTTTTTTAAGACAAAATGAAAATTCTACTTACAATTTTAATGTGGATACTAGTGACAAAAGCACAACAATTGGAAATATAAGACCTGACCAACAATAACAGGTACATACCCATAAAAACGGGAGACCAGAAGACAATCAGTTACTACGATAAAATTTTACACTTCATAAACCTGACCTCATACGAAGAAAATATGTTATTAATTTCTAAAAACATAGAAACATTAAACGCTACCACTTTTGAAGACAAACAACTCCTTGATATGATAAATAAAAACTTTATTTTACTCAATACACGAATAAATAACCTACATATCAATTCTAAATCTAAACGAGGACTTTTCAATGCCCTAGGAAAAGGTTTGAAAATTAAGGCAGTGTCCATGAACAGCAATGACGAATAGGTAATAAGAGAAACAATATCTAAAATATATAACAATGAGCAAACTATTAACAGCACAATTAATAATTTAACTTTTATAAACAATTTTATGACCGAACATAGCTCATTCAGTAATTGGTTTTATACTTGCTATTGTTTACATTTTGTGTTCAGTAATTGGTTTTACTGTTTATATTTTGTGGGTGGTCTTAGCCCAACGAAAAAGAATATTGATTACTTAAATAAATAAAGACGCTTATTAAAAAGATGTATTATTGCTAAGTGCAATGATACAGTTTTGTTTATAATTAGCGTAAAGCTACTGTGTGGAGGCTGCCGTTTACTTGGATGTATGCATACGGTTCTGGATGTATTTATTAATAACTTGTATACACATATTTTTATGTGGAATACACGCATAAAACATAATACATAAGCTTAAGTAAGTAAGCAGGTATGTGATTTTTCAATTTTTTTTTAAATATAAACAATTAAGACTTTGCTTTTATATTTATATCTCGTGTTGAAACTGCCTCGAGCATATACATTTATATATATATATACTTACATATATAATACATATTTTTGTATGGTTGTATGTATGTGCCATGAATATAGGATATATATAGTAAATATGTAAGTATACACATGTATAAAAGCGATCAACGCTCGCATTATTTTCGATACGATACAGTTTCCTAAAATGTAAAACACATTCAAATAATAATAATTCCTAACAATCGTAAGGTTGCGCGATTTTCTTGGGCCGGAATATTGTATTACAGACAATCATATTTCGGGCCTCGTCGAAGTCGATCAGCCTCAGAACGTTTGGGGATTGGTTATATACCGGTTATGTTCACTCCTCATATTTTGAAAACTACTAAGAGTGCAGAAACTCACTAAATAAATACGTCATAAGAATTAAACTTCATAACCTACGAGTATATGGTACAAAAGGGCCTCATAGGAATGGGTGTCAAATTTAGACAATGGGCCTGGCGCTGCTCAATTTTATATGAAATCCTATATAACAAGAAATTGCAACGATAATTATATTGCATCGATGTTTTTACTGACTGTAACTATGTCTAGTTCCCATATATAATATTTATAAACTTTATTTGATTATCAGCATATAAATCGAGAGTCAATGACGTAATCAAAACAAAACTAGTGCCTTATGGTCAAAAAGCAAAAGGTCCCAGATACCGAATACATGCCTACTGACTTTTTATCGGTCAATCTGTGAGATATAGTATTCGGAGACAACCTCTTAATAATATTATGTATGCCCTTGTGTCAAAAATGGGTAAAATGGGTTAATATTTTCTAACCTCATATAAAAATTTTTAAACATCCGGTTGACTTTCGGTGTGAGTTATCTACATGAAATTGCGTGGAAATATGTTCTCGAATAAACTTGAATAATATCAAAAGTGAATGCAATCAGTCCAGATCTTTTTCTGGTTGATTTTTTCTTCATATGACCAATACATATATTAAATTTAGCCTTTTTTTGTTAATTTTATGTTATATTCCTATATCTCATCTAGAGTTAACTATTTTTATACTCCCACAACATGTTGCTACAGAGTATAAGAGTTTTTGTTCACCTAACGGTTGCCGTGTCACACAAAACTAATCGAGATTGATATAGGTTTATACATATACATATGTACATATAAATTACCAGGATGACAAGACGAGTTGAATTCCGAATGACTACCTGTCCGTCCGCCTGTCTGTCTGTCCAAGCTGCAACTTGAGTAAAAATTAGACATATATGCCGCCAATTAAGATACAAAACTGTAATTTTGTACAACGAATCGCAATAACAAGAGGCATCTGTGGTTGAAAATTTTAAACATTGGGCGTGGCCCCGCCCCCTAGTATCATTTCGACACCTTTTACAACAACGTGAAAATAGGTGAAATCGTATGATAACCACGTCCACTTCCCATATAACGGTTTTGTCAAAAACTATTCAAAGTGTGATAAATCAATAATTAAATGCGACAGAGAGATTAAATTCTACGTCCAGAATGGCACGAAAGAGCTTTATAAGAGCCGATGTCAAAATTGGACGATGGGCGTGGGACCACCCACATTTTAGGGAAATCACATTATTTTAACACTCCCATAAAGAGTGCAACAATGGGCGAAATCGAAATACAATACGCCAACTTCCCATGTAACACAACTTTAAATACCATCTGATTTTTTCACTTTCCAGTAAACAAGTCCAGCACAAATTAGTATATCGAGATAAGACTTTGCACAAATAGTGCCTGTAAGATATGTCATCTCAAGTCTAAAAAACACTCACATATCGAAGATGTATACGCCAGAGCCTATGGCTGACTTTTTACCGAATATATCGGTCAATGTGTGATAATTGATACTACTTCTTTCCTGATTATAAAATTTCTGTTTGTGAAAAATGGGTTGAATCGGGTTAATATTTCCCTTAGTCGAATTTCCGGCTGACCTAACACCCCATATATCGGCCAATATATGAGTTAACATAAAAAAATTGAGTGAGAGTGTTTCTCTCCTAAGGGTGCATCTCTGTACCTAAAATGGATAAAAACGGTTGAAAACTTGCCATAGCCCTCATATAACTAGTATCATGATTTTCAAACATCCGGTGGTTTTACTCCTTATATTTATATTGTTGATGGTATGTGAAGTAGCTTAATGAAACTCTGAGTGCATCTGTTTTTGGTAATAATATGTAGTAATGCCAAAAATAGATAAAATTGAGAATAATATACCTTTGTCTCAAAAATTGGTTGAATCAGGTCAATACTTTCCTTAGCCCCCATATACATAATACAAGTATAAAGATTTTCGAAGTTCCAATTGACCGTATACCAATGTGCTAGTTATTTTAATGAAACGTGTATTTTTGTGCCTAAAATGGACAAAATCGGGCGAAAATTTGCCCTAGCCCCCATATAACTAATATTCACGATTTTAAAACGTCTAGACGTCTATGCAAGCTGAAACTTGAGCAAAAATTTAGATATCTTAATGAAACTTTATACATATGTTTCTTGGTACCGTAAGACGGTTGGTATTACAGATGAGCATAATCGGACCACCGCCATACCCACAAAACGCCATTAATCAAAAACAAATAAATTGCCATAACTAAGCTACACAAGAAGATAGAAGAATTTTATTTAGTATACAGGATCACAATAAGGAAGGGCATCTGCAGTGAGAATTTTTTTTTAAAGTGGGCGTGGTCTCGCCCCCTAATAGGTTTGATGTGCATATCTCCTAAAACCGCTAAAGCTATAATAACAAAATAATTGAAAACGGACGCATTTAGTATCTCTATTGACAGTGTGAAAATTGGTGAAATCGGGTGACAACCCCGCCCACTCCCATATAACACCATTTTAAATCCCATCTGATTCTTTCACTATGCATATCAAGCAACAATGATTGCATCGGGTAAAAAATTTGCGTGAATAATGCGTTAAAGTATGCCATCTTGCGACCAAAAATTGTCTAAATCGAATCAAAACTGTTCAAGCCCCTAGGTACTGAATATGTGGACCCCAATGCCTACAGTTGACTTTTTACCGAAAATATCGGTCAATGTGTAGGATATACCTATAATTGAAATTCATATAATAAAATAAGTAAATGAAACTCTTGATACTATAAGTAGTATGTTTTTGTGTCAAGAATTGGTTGAATCGGATCAATACTTCCTTTAATATACAATTTTGCCAACACCTGACGTAATTTCCCTTGCAAGTTGCGAGAGTATAAAATGTTCGGTTACACCCGAACTTAGAACTTCCTTACTTGTATATTTATAAAATTGCTTGGAAATAAGCTCTCATGTATACTTAAGCAATGTCAAAAATTAATGAAATCAACTCTTGCATTTCTATGCACCCAATGATTTAGTATTGTATAATTTTCGCTAACGGGAAGTAGAACATAGTAATAGAACTAAGTGAATCTATGACCTTTAAAATAAGTTAATATGATACCAAATTTGATTGTTATCCATCCACCATTTCATCGAAGAATGAAGTTTAACCTTTTCGCTACATTTCTAAATATAAAATTTTGACACCCGAAGTTATTTAGCGGGTTTTGATTGTGCAAGTTGCAAGAGTAAAAAATGTTCGGTGACACCTTTGCCCTTACTGACAGTGCTCGTACATACTTGTATAAGAACATCAACTTATTTTTTTTGCATTTCTTCTAGAATATTCTACGAAATTTTTGTGTTGACCAAATTTGTTTATTTTCATTTTCTATTATTTCTAGGGCGCATGACTTTTGAAAACGCACTTGCAAACAATTAGCTTGTATAATCCACAAAATCCGGAAAAATTAAAACAGAAATCAACATTAAATGATCGATGCCGTTTTTCGTTTGCAATTAATTAATCGGGCTGAGTGTCCGCAAACCTCAAATACATGCGCACATACTTAGTATGTACATAAAAAACACCTATGGAGATTTGTGCTAAATAATAATATCGGCATTCGTTTTATGTGTTTGCAAATGAAACATTGAAAAATTGCTTAAATTGTTCTAAAGGACGAATGCCAATATTGATTTGAAGTTCATTAAAATATACTCTTGTATGTACATGTGTATATGTATGTATAAACTAGAAAATGTGATATTTATAACTTTTCCCACTACAGACGTTTCGTTTCTAAATACATCTTGATTATAAGAAACGAAATTTAACGAAAACGCATGATCTAAAAATATATTATTATGTGCGTGGTAAGTGGTAAGTGGGCTTTTACACACAGATTCTTTTGTAACCCAAACCGGTTAATTGTGGGCGAGGGGACGACGAGGAAAGACGAAGGGACCGTGCCCCTCGTGTTCGGATGGCACGCTATGTGTTCTTGTTCGTAACAGCTCGCTGCTACCCTTTTCAGCATTCCTTTATTTTTTGTATGTAATATGCAAATATGTATGCATAGAATAGTAGAAATATTTTGAAAAATTGTAAATAAGGAGAACATTAAGGTACTCAAAAATATTCAATTTACATTTTTAATAACATACCGCATAACCGCAAAAAATTTAGTTCGAATATCATTTTATTTAAAGCAAGAATTGTAACTAATTCAAGGTTGTTTTATTATAAATAGAAAAAAATATGGAATAAAAAAATTATGGGATTTTAACACTTAAAGATTAGGAAATTCCTGTTATAAATTTGGCCTTGAAATATTAGTAGCGGGTATTTAATACATTCTGTTGGATTAGGGAATTCCGTCTTAAGTATTTTTTTGAAACTATTAAGCGGGTATTATGCATATTGTTCTACCATATGCGTGGTAATTCCTTGCAAGCAAACTGTGAGACCACGACATACAACTGAAATATGCAACACACTCTACGTGTTGCGTAGCCGAAACATTTGCGAAAATTATATGAAAAGGAATGACAGAAAAATTAGACTCGAGTTGCTGGACTATTTTTGCTCGTATGAATGCACAGAGCGACACCAAAAGAGAATTTGCCGAAAACTAGGGTCAAAAGAGTCTGTGTGTAAAAGCCGACTAACATGTTTTGTGTACGTAATCAAAATTTTATTTAGCAATATAAGATGTGTTTGTTCGCAAACTAACATACGCATTCAGAACTAGCGCAGCTATTTACAAGCTATAGAACGAGCAACCAATTCGAAATACATATATGTACGTTGTGTATTTACATGTACAAGTACATACTCGCACATTCCTAATAATAACGCATAGGTACGAACTTATAAACACATGCAAAGGTATACTTGTACGTTTCCACACACAATTTTTTGCAGCATTTTGTATGTGCAGATCAACACAATAAAATCATAGACGAACGTTAATGGCGTGGGGAATGCGCCTAATTGTTGCTAAGAAAGCTAAGAGGATTTTATAAAATATTTTCTTCTTAATTTTTGCTGTGCAATATATATATAAATTGGTATATATATACAAGCCCAGCGTGATAATCCTGTGAAATCAACTAGTTAGAAAATAATTTATAGGATAAATTATAGATAAGCAGTCGATAATTGTGTCTTCAAAAGAAAATGTTAAAACTTATAACAACAGTAACAAGTTACGGTTATTAATTTTGTATGAAAAACTCGTGCCTTTTACAATATTTTAAGTTAGACATGTTATTTGTCAGATATCGAACAGAAATATACATCTGTAAAAAAATATAGTTCAATTACGTAGCAATCCTCTTCTTAAATAAAGTAAATCATTAGAAAATCGTTCTATAGGTGGTATAATACTAATTGTTTTCAGTCTAGTTGTATTTCAGACCGGAATTTCTATTCACAAACAAATATATTTACTAAGTAGTTTTATGCTTAACCATAGAAATAGTCTGTGAATATTTATAAGTATATGCGTGTATCCATCAATATAGTCAAGAAAATATATATGTATACATTCCTAAAAAAATAGTTTTTTTGTATAATACAACAAAAAATATTGTTTGTAAATTGAAATGCTACAATACCTAAACTATTCGTGGGTGCAAGATATATTACATTTTACTAGGGATTTACTTGCTTATACCTGTATGTATGTGGAACTTACAACTTTGTTTCACCGTCATATGCTATACATACATACTACTTTTATTCGGTTACTTAAGTTCTCGATACTATTAAAGAACACCCCTAATTGTTTTTTTTTTTATTATGAGTAAGATTATTAACGATGATAAGATTAACGATGCCATCAATATTACAGTGTTTTATTGGAAATTTGGGTTTTTCTAAACTTTGTAGGTCTGAGCTGATTGCATTTACTTTTCCCATTAAGCTAAAGCATGCTCGAGGACATGTTTTCACTCAGTTTAGTTGAAATAATTCACAATTTTGCAAATATATTTACCCGACATTATATTTGATAGACACCTTTCACATTATTTTATAGAAGTGATGTCTTCTGAATTGTATTAAGATATCTCTCAATTTTTAGTATACAAATCAAACATCAATACAGTTATTAAGGTAAAATTTTGCACAAATAGTGTCCTCAAATTAAATATTATAACGTCCAAACATTGCGAAATCGGACTATTACTTTTCAAGGACTTAGACACCAAATATGTAAACACCAGTGCATATGGCTGATTTTTAATCGAACATACCGGTTAGTCTGTGAGTTCTAGTATTGTAATTCAGGGAGAATATTTGTGTGTCCTTGCGCTAAAAGTGGGTAAAATCGGGCCAATACTTCCCATATCCCAAATACCTAATATTATATAAATATTTTCGAACTTCCGGTTGACTTTATACCGCATCTATTGGTCAATCTGTTCGAAATCTTAATGAAATTCCGAAAGAATCTCTTTCTAATAATAGAGTATTTTCGTGCATGTGATTGTAAATAATAGATGCAATACTTCCTACTTTCAATTAAAATATATACGCGAATCCGATACATCACTTTACCTTGCGAGAGTATAAATTGTTCGGTTACACCCAAACTTAGACCTTCCGAACTGGTTTTTTAATTACGAAACAAATGTTGATTGTGTTTTTTCTTTCAGTGTTCGAAATTGAAATGATAACATTACGTGCAACAAAGAAATCCCGAAACAACAGATTTTAGCTATATGAAGAGTAGACTTGCTAACAATCTAAGCTAACTGAAAAATAAACTGTCATGTGCAAAGTTAATGCAATGAGTGTCACACAAAATTTTTGGCATACAAATCGTATACCAACCAAAATGTCTTTGACAACTTATTTCTGATTTTCATGCCTAGGGTAACGCAATTCTTAAACTAAACATACTTCGTAAGTTGATAGTAGCATACGTCGAATGAACTTGCATGTGTTAATACTACCTATCTACAGGTAATGTGATGCCCAGCATCGCATTTAATAGCAGAAACGATAAATGACTTGTCTGATGTGTTTTACTATGATAAACTACTTAACCTTTTTCAAATATTTAATGAAGATTTTCTTTTGTTTATATTTTGTTTATATAAGTCCCACATCAGTTAAAAAAATTTATAAGTATAAAATAAAGCATATCATTAGAAAATCGTTCTTTAATTGGTATAAGAGTAATGGTTTTTAGTCTAGTTGTATTTCAGATTGGAATTTCTATTCATAAACTGATATATTTACTGAGTAGTTTGATGCTTAACCATAGTTAAAGTTCTCGAATACTTATAGGTATATGCGTACATCTATATAATGAAAATATATATTTATTTTATACATACATTTTCTTTTATTGAAATGTAAAAAAACATTAGAGTCTGAAATTAATTATATATTATATGAGGTGCAGTTAAATACATAATTTTATATAAAATATGTTAAGAAATTATAATTTCAGGGTGGTTCTGTGAATTTCAAGATTCTATTTTCAAAGTCAAAATAAACTGTTCATATCCATGCCCATTCCGAAACGCTTTTTATGCGTTATATATGTTACTAAATCTCATCATTTCTTACATATGTACATATATGTGTTCTCTTATAAATCCACTAATCTCTCAAAAAGCTTTCACGATCACTTTTATTCGGTTGTTCTCTCTAATGGATCCTGATACTTTATGCAAACTTTATACTAACGCAATCGATTGCATCACTTCAATGGCTATTATCACACCACCACAAATGCCAAAGCAACTGAGTCATGCTACCGCATACGAGCGTACTGAATACGCCAATCGCGCATACAACAGCACAACGAAAACTATGCTAGCGATTCGTACATAGCGACAGATCGCGGGCATGAGCGTACACCGAAAAAGGGAGCGAATACCCACCAGGACAAGCTATGCGCGTATATAACGAATACGCATACAAACAAAATGAATACATAATAGCAGTGATCTGTCAATGTGTGGATGGATGTTCTAAATAGGAGGGGGTGTAAGAGATCAAGAAGAGGCGGCAGTAACGGTATCTTGTGTGCTTTTAGCGCTTTGGCGTAAGCGGTTCGGCAAATATCGGCGGATTGCTAGTATATGGTATCAAATTGCCTCATATAAAAAGGAACAGTGCCGGCTGTGTGGGTCAGAACGGCTTTCGAACGCGTAAGTTCAACACCTTAATGTTGGATTATTTTTTGGTTGTGTATTTTTACTGTGAATAAAAGCAATACCGTTTTTTGTGTTTTCACTGTGGCTTGAATCCCAATTATGTGAGAGCGAAAGCAAGAAAGAAAGAGAGTTAATGTGCATACGAGCGATCGAGAAGTAGTAGCAGTATGAGCAGAAAAAATTAAAACCCTGCCAATCCAGTTTATTTATCTGTTTTTCAAAAATTGTTAGTGATAAAAGCTTAAGTGACTTCTATAGTTATTTCCAAATATATAGTGGAAAAACAAAACTAGCAAAGTAATGATAAATGTGTATATAACATGCCGTACAGGACAAAAGGATCACTTAAGAGACACTTGTGGATTACTCAATACCCAAACCGTTATTTGAAAATAGAGGCCAAAACCAATGGATTACGACGTGGCCACTAAATACTAATGTGGAATATTATTTTTTTAATATTGATAAATTTTTGAACATATTACATATGTATATATATCACATCTTTAGTGATTTTCGAACTCACACTGCGTTTTATATTATATAATTCATTGATACCTGTGCAAATGGTTCAGATCAGATCAGAATAGCATATAGGTGCCATACAAACCGACCGGTCAAAATTGAGATAAAAATCTTTGTATAACCTTTTATGTTAAAAGAAATGCACCTGTGAAAGGTATTATAACTTCGATGCAGCCTAAGTTATCTCTTTTTCTTGCTTTATACCATAATATATGCAATAATAAATTTAATATCAAATTTCAAAACGAAATTTGTTTGGTGTCAAATGAGTGACACAAATGTGCATTTAATGGATAATACTACATCTAGCATACCCTATACTTTCGACACATATTTGTATACGCCTGTAAATATGTCTTCTTGAATAAATAATTCATCTAATTTTGCGTTAAAGTTAGAAAACCCGTGCGAACATGCACAAATAATATTTTCAAAAATAGAACACTTTCAAATCACACATAAAGTGATCAACCAATAGGAAGAAAGAATTAGCACTTTTACGAAATCGTTCAGCTAAATATTGGTACAATGTTCTAACAGAAATTAACAGGAATCCATTTTATCAAATGAACATGTTAATTTCATGGTTTTCGAAATGAAAAAATTTAATTTAAAAATTTATTCAGTAGCATCAGGAAGTATACGAAAGAAAATTCGTACATATTAATACATATGCATATACACATACAAACTCATATTCACACACGAAGCGCAAGGTGAAAGAGCACGATAGAAATAGCAATATTTCTACACATTTACATGTCCATGCGTACGCATAGGTGTCTCGCACTGGCCAATGTGGTGGCGACCAGCGACCAGCTATTATCTGCCGAATAGTTTTCACACGGTGTCGTTCGTGCGCTGGCATGCAAACATATGGAAAACGATTTCGAAATTTCAAAATATTACCGATTTTTTAAGGCGATGTACTACATTGAAATACTCTCTGCAAGAGAATTTTATTTTAGCCACTTTATATTTTCTTGTTTAGAGCTCAAGACATTTTCGCGTTTTCCAATTCATTGTGATCTTGCAACTCGGACGTTTTAGATCATCTCCTTTTGTGCGGATGCTGTTAGAAAGCGATTAATTTAATTGAATTTCTGATTTCTTATTCGTTCTTTTTTTTCAAAACGAACAGCCGACAAACGGTTCCCAAGATTTGTTTCGTAAATTACGAACATTTTTAAGAACAATTGAAAGCAATTTTTATTCAAAAGTGAGATTAAATTTTTGAATAGCTTTTGCCAAAGCGCGAAGTAAGTGTGAAATACAAAAAAACATACGTTGAGGAGTATTTTCGATAAAAAGGAAATCGTTCTGAACAGAAGTCTGAAAAGTGTTTAAATTATTAAAAATAATGTTAGAAATATTGAAATAAAAAACAGTGCATATGTGGTGAAATTGTATTAAAAAAAGACATTAAATATTCTGAAATAATGTTATAGCCTGAAATAGGATTCACGTATATTACATTAGCGACTATTTTTGTGCCGCGGCAGAGATTTTGTAGGATATCTTGAAACATATCGAATGCATATGTGTATTCTTTGTTATGTAATGTTTTATATAGGTATACATAAACCTTGTTAAGTACATACACATTAGAATTTACAAACCTCAGGAATATTATTAAACTTAATTTCGATAAAATTTTCAATTACACGTACCTATTTGTACACATTTTGCATTCTTAATGTGTTATTTAATATAAAAATTAACTGTTTTCTTTTAAACGGAAGTGTTGCGAATTTTCGAAAGGCTTACGTAACAGTTGCACCACAGAGAATACTAAGTACACACACACGCACATAACAACAAATATTAGTTTATAATAAAGAAGTTTTCAAACGTATTGAGTTCATATACAAGACCATATAAAAAACAACATTTAAATAATGTATTTATAGAATTGTTTTCGTAGAAAATAGGTGTGCGCCTATGTATGTATATAGGCATGTGGTGGCGAGGTTGCAGCATCTCCGAATGCTAATTTTAAACAGCAACCCACACATTCCACACACACTCATTCAGACGTTAGCTGAGTTGCTAAAGCAGGAACCACTGACAGCTTCACTAAGAGCAAGCGCAACAAACAATCGCTGCTTATGTAGCTTTTTCCACGCCATTTATTGGTTCATGTCTCAGCTATTATTGAGATTTTCATTATGTGTTGTATACGAAAGGCAACATCCGCCATAATTCGCCACGTTACCTGTATTAGGTCATGCAGCGCACAGTAAATACACTCACATACTCGCAGTAAAAACTTTTGTGGACTAATAGAGAGCGCAAGCGAATAGCGCTGCGGACTAATGAAAAAAATTGAGCAAAGAAAATCTAGAGAGAAACTATCCGATTACAATTCAGAATATCTAGAAAAACAAATAACGTTTTGGGAAATATTTGCGATATAGTTAGAGAAGGATTAATTTGTTTTCTGACCGTTAAAAATTATTTTATATTTCACGGTTTTGATATTGTTAGGCTTTTTCTTCGGGACCCCTTCTTCCCACTTTTATTATTTTTACTTTTTGCCTAAATCCAATCGCAATACAGAATACACAATCAACCACAATATCCAAACACATATAAAACATATTTTAGAACTTTAGTAAACATTTTAACCATAAGGTGTTTTCGTTCGGTACAATAAAGTGAAAATTAATATGAGGTTTTATATATTTTTTCTATTTTAGGGAAGCATTTGGGCTGAGACGACGCGAAACATTTCAATCTTTTGAAAAGGAAGACTTGGCAAGAACTTCGACTTTTGCACTCAAGCCCCGACTCTCATTCGAGTTACAATAATATATATTTAATTAACGTTTTCTGTTAAGAAAAAAGCGAATCTTTAACCAAGATGCCGAAGCCAATTGCTAGCCAAGAGGATGAGGATCCAACCCCATACCTGTTCGTGTCTTTGGAACAAAGACGTATCGATCAATCGAAACCCTATGACTCCAAGAAGAATTGCTGGGTGCCCGATGAGAAGGAGGGTTATCTTCTTGGTGAAATTAAGGCCACCAAGGGTGACATCGTCTCTGTGGGCCTGCCTGGCGGCGAGGTAAAACAAGCGTTAATAATTTGTATATGCAGATGATGTACAAACAAAAAACTCCACAATATGGATAGTAGTAAAACGTTGTTGCAGGCTAAACGAAACTAAATATAGCAAAAAACATTACTAGAAGTAAAAATTTTGTAGGAATCTTTCATTGGTTTTTGTAAATTCTGAATAAATTCTATTTCTCATGTTAGTTGAAACTTAGTTTTTTCGTCGATACTTTTTCTCTTGGTACAGGAAGATGCCTCTAACAAAACAAAAGGAAATCATTTCATTTATATAGTGCAGATTTGTAAATGATTCTGAAATTGTCTAAATAAAAAGGCAGTAATATATAATGTTATTTATTCACCATAATGTATCCCCTTATGAATAATTTCAAACCATTTATTTATAAATTTCTATTATGTGGTATTGTAAAACATTTAGACCAAGGATTTTAAAGCCGATAAGGTCGAAAAAACGAACCCTCCGAAATTCGAAAAAATTGAAGATATGGCCGATATGACTGTGCTCAATACACCCTGTGTCTTGCACAATTTGCGACAACGTTACTACGCTAAACTGATTTACGTAAGTTTCCTCAAAACGTTGCACTAATAAACCTTTTTTCTTTTCTTTCTCTCTCTCTCTCTGACCTTAAATTTTAAAATATTTCATTACCCATGAAACGAATGAAAATAAACCTAACAAAATCACTGCGAAAATGTAAACATAAAATGAAAATAATTTTAAAACACATAAAATCGGGTACTCACAAAATCAAAACTAAAAAACTATACTAAAAATTATAAAACGTATAAAAAACGCTTGAAATGTGACGCACAAAACAAAAGACCAAAGACTTTAAGAAAGATCAGCTTCAACAAGTCAATCCTCCGAAATACGAAAAGGCCGAGGATATGTCTAACTTGACATATTTGAACGACGCTTCTGTGCTGCATAACTTGAGACAGCGGTACTACAACAAACTTATCTACGTAAGTATGGTCGGAACCGATTGAAATGGGTTCCACCAAACCCCGCAATGTTTGCTTTGAATGTTTTTGTTTATTGTGTTTGTTATTGTATGAAATTGAATTGTCTATACCTATACACAACCTTACCACAACAAAATAAATCTTCATTTCATTCAGGATCAAACTATTACAACACAAACTAATTATCAAAAAGAACAAGAGAAATGAACCTTCATGCAGCTGACTAAAATTCAGTTAGAAAAACTTCAGATGCTTATTTGTGTCGAACTAATGCAAAATTTTCTTTAGAAATGCTAATAGCTTATGATAAGCAATTAAGAACTGTTATGCACATATTTTATTTAAACAAGATAATGAAATTCATGTAAGTACTATAAAAATATATTGAGAAATCAGTAAAGCTCTTTAAGCAAAATATGAGATACGGCACTCTCTAATTTTACTTATTTTAAAATGAAGTATATTTGGAAAACAGAAATTTGTGTTTTCAACATCTGAATTGGAAATCGGAAATGTAATTTAATAAGCTTTTTGAATCTGTTTTAAATTTTATATATGATGTATGATGATTATAATGTTTAATTGTTATCCCAATCCAAGCTACACATATTTTAATTTGTTTTAAAAATCTAATCCACTAATCATTATTATTCCATTAGCATCAATATCCTTCGTATGCGCTAACACCGCCACATACTAATTAAAAAACAAAATTAAATGCCAAATTTGGCAATTTTGTTCACCAGTTCATCAAGGAACGTCATAAAAAACATAAGCACGATAAACCCACACTATTACAACCCAGTGAAAGGATAGACTGAAACTTAAGAAAATTTTTGGAATCTTCATATAGCCATACACATTCCTACAGCAAATCCATTTCCCAAAAATCCAAATTCAAAATGCATAAAACTCATCAAATTATGGAACATTTTATATGCCCAAACCCATTGCATAATACACAAGAACACAAAATCCACCAACCATCAATCACATTACAAACTACGTTATGTTTCCTGACAAACGCAGAGATAAAAACCAACGGCATTTAATTAAAACACATTTTGTTAAGATAATGGAATGTTAATAAATATGTACGTACTAGTTGCATCACACAGTATATGAACCATCACTTGTCAACACAGAGCAAATATCATACGCGTTCGAGCTGAGTAAAATTACATTTACCAAATCAAGCAAAGAGGACAAAACATAGTAAAGAATAATCGAACCAACATAATTAACGAAATCACCCCAACACATCAAAAACACTCGAATGCGTTGACATTTAAGCAAATCACAAAAATGAATGCGAAAAATTTTAAGAAATAACTTTAACATTTAATTAGATTTTCTATATTTTAATATTGAAATCTTTAGGTGTCATCTACAATAGTATTACGTTGTTTGGGGTTTTTACGCAATTTCTATTTCTAATTTAAAATCTAAAGAAAAAACTCCACGTAGCGTAATATATTATTGCTCACTATTTCATTTCATTTATTATAAGGCGCAAGGTCAAAACTTATAGTTATATTTTAAAATTGATTGCTCCAATTTGTTAGTAATTTGAGTTCTTTTTTTTATTTTGATACATAGAAACTAATGACTGATTTAATTCAATTATTTTTCAACATTTTTTAATTTTTCCAACTTGTGTCGAAACGATCTGAAACGTAGACCTACTCCGGTCTTTTCTGCGTTGCCATCAATCCTTACAAGCGTTACCCCGTATATACCAACCGTTGCGCTAAGATGTATCGTGGCAAGCGCCGTAATGAAGTGCCACCACATATTTTCGCCATTTCTGATGGTGCCTACGTCGACATGTTGACCAACCACGTCAATCAATCTATGTTGATTACTGGTGAGTCTGGTGCTGGTAAGACTGAAAACACGAAGAAAGTAATTGCGTACTTCGCCACTGTCGGTGCCTCAACAAAGAAGGATGAATCGCAAAAGAACAAAGGTTCCCTGGAAGATCAGGTCGTACAAACTAACCCTGTACTTGAAGCTTTCGGTAACGCTAAGACCGTGCGTAACGATAACTCTTCTCGTTTCGTAAGTGTTGCTCGTTTAGAATGTTAAGTACAACAAAGTGAAACTTATTACTTACACAACAATTTTCCTCTCACCTCTTTCTTTTACAAATATCTTCTCTTGCCGATGTTTAGGGTAAATTTATCCGTATTCACTTCGGCCCAAGCGGTAAACTGGCTGGTGCTGATATTGAGACTTGTGAGTTTATAATTTTTGCTCGCTGTTCTGTGTTTCAATTAAGTAATTAATTGTTTACTTTTTACATTTCCAGATTTGCTGGAGAAAGCTCGTGTAATCTCTCAGCAATCTTTGGAACGTTCATACCACATCTTCTACCAGATTATGTCTGGCTCCGTTCCCGGAGTTAAAGGTAAGACAATCAAATTTAATTTTTATTTACCCCAGAGGTGATAAAATATCTCAGGACTATCCAAAAAAATAAAAGTCATTAAAAATCATACGCTAATTCGAAAATCATAACTACTTTAAAAGAAGTTTATTAATTCGAGTGACAAGAGCAAACGAGTTCAAAAGTTATTTTAAAGACAAAAAAATTAAATACTTAAAACAAATACTATTATAAAACTGTGTTTTTCATAAAAATATTGTATATAATACATACATATTGATACATACCAATAAGATATATATGTACACACGCATATATACTTGTATAGACATATACATACATTTCCATAGTATATTGTAATAACAAATTTTAATTAGATATTATTCGAAACTTTTAATAAAATCATACAATTAAACTATTATTACCAGTTCTTGTATTCATCTGTAGCCACTTTCCTATTCACTTGTCACACAAAACATAAATATATTAAAATACTATTAATTAAATTTACACTATATACATACACAAATATTATTTACAAAAATAAATATTACGTATTGCCAAATTATTAAATTCTTACCTTTCCACTTTTTTTTTATCAAAAACAAAATATACAAACCCAAATTGTCAATGATACCATATCATTCAAACACTCAGACGCTTGTCTGTTGACCAATAACATCTACGATTACCACATTGTCTCTCAGGGCAAGGTCACAGTCGCCAGTATCGATGATAATGAAGAATTCCAATTGACCGATGTAATTTCCTAATACTTTTATTTATAAAAATGTTGCTATTCTTTCGTTAATTACTACCCTAATTATTTGATTTTGTACTACCGTTAACACTATATTACATATGTCTAACTTCAAATTTACTAATTAACCAAAGTATTATTCACAGTCAATATACATATATTCATGTCGTATCATAAGTTTGACATTGGCTTGAGTAATATAAACCTGTAGGTATATTATTTAACGCACTATTGTACAAATGCTTTACTGTGCCCTCATAGGTACTTTCTAATGCTGCTCTCCCACAGTACCTTTCGAAATTCATTGACTTAAATTGTCTATCTACGGTTTTCTTATTTACCTGACCGCAGAACATTGATTAGACACATGGTATATTACGCGATAGGACATTTTACGCAAACTTAATTTAATTTTTTTTTTTTTTTACTACATACTAAATTCAAAAACAATTGTGCCTTCCGTATCTTCTTAATCACATCAACAAATACTTGTACTCATTATTACAACAACAGAATATTGTATACTATATTATAATATTACCGATTACAGTATTGTATCGCAAGGAAAAATAACCATACCCAACGTTGACGATGGTGAAGAGTATCAAATTGTTGACGTAATATACATTGATGAGTTAATACATATATTACACATGTAAATGGGTCTTAACATATTGCTAAAATATTTACTCAATAATCAATTGAAAATTTAAAGTAAAAAATTTAACCAAAATGCTGATGTATTCAGTGCTAGATTAAAAAATGTATAAGAAAATAATAATAAAATTAAGACTGAATCAATTTCTAAAAATATCTTCAACACGTCTAATCCTTAACTTAGGCTGTATACTGGAAAGAGGACAGAAACTTAACAGATGTCTAATAACTACCTTTAAATATGTTAAACTCACTCATTACAAAGTCTCAAATGTTTACTCGAGTGTTAACGCTTTCCAGCACCACCACTTATCATACTGAGGTTATAGATGTCATTTAATACTCTTTGTCGTCTTCAATATTTGAACTCAATGTTATTACTCTCTTTTACTTACACACTCGCTCCTTTATCCTCCTCCTTATGAGAGAGTAAATGACTGTTTACCACCGCTTCTACCGTCGACTTCAACAAGCCGTACGGTAGGATATCCGCGAAAATTGGATTTTTTTCGTAGAAACGAGTGAGCTGATAGTGCAGCAATCTCTTGCAACGCAGGGTTGCCAATCTCGATATTTTGTAGTGATTAAAAAATGGACTTGAATATATTGGATAGTTATTCCTAAAATAACTCAAAACCACAGTCGAATACACTTATTTATAAATAGACAAACTATTTTTAATAGTTGGATTTTAGTTTTGAGCTTTTACATTATGAAAAATTATAACTGAAAAACTAAATGTGTGAAAAATCGTGTATACAAATAGAACAATGGCAACATTGGTGAAATGAAAACAAAAGAGAACAACCGATTTCTGCGTTGCAACTACGGGCATAAATTTTGACAAATTTGGTTTGATACGGGCGGTAAGTACGGAAGGAAGGAAAGTCGGTGACTGTTTGTGCACTTATGCCTCGTGTCAGTGCTTTTATCCCTGGCTTCGAGGTTAGACTATCTTTGAGCTGCATTTAGTATTTATAATAAAGTTATTTTACATATTGAATAATATTATTTTGTGCACAGAGATGTTTATTGCTTGAAATCTTAAAAATCTAGCAAAAACATATGTATATAACTGTTTTAGAATATTATGTTTCTACGTACTTATATACTTATGTATATTTCTCTAATCAAATGACAACCGATTTCTACATGGCATAACAATTACAAATTGACAATTAAGTAGTGCCAACGACGCGTAAGATACCCTTCAAATGTTATTTTCCAGTCAACCATAAACTTAAGAAGTAACTTAAGTCCACACACAGTATTCATACATATCAATCTTTAATTAAGAAACATTATAAACGTGTAACCAACATTTGGGATACTTTTCTACCACAATTCTTTCTAAACAGCTCCTAAAACTATCCTGCATAATCCTTTTCCTTACTACATCTCAGTTGAGTTCGCCTTACTTGCCCGCAGCCTCCTTCACTGATAACTATTTTATATATCGTATTTTGTATCGTTACTTTTTATGAAACCAAATAACGGTATGTAAACAAATGCTAGAGATGGCATATTTATCGAACCATATTGGTGATTATCCTGGAATATGTCAGGGTAAAACAAGGATAGCCGGTGTCAACGATGGCGAAGAATTTGAATTGACTGACGTAAGTTGGTGTGAGCCTTTTCAATCTTACAATGTTACAAAATCTCACACTAGCAATGTTTAGTTCTATATTATCCTTCTACCTATTCAAATATGTCTTTCTGTATATTTTTTTCTGCAAACCTCTTTAATACATAATTTCTAAAAATATATTTTCAAATGTTATGTATTTTTTTGTTATTTCAATTTCTTGTCTGTCATTTCGCTGTACAGAAATAAACGAGATTTTGTATTAATATTTAATATAAAGTTATTTTATAGTTACATATTTATTGTACCTACTTGGATTTCATATTGCTGGCCTCTCTGAAGTACTTCAAATATTTATTTACTCATTGTCTTTCATTTCTATGTCAATTTCATTGTAAATAAGTTTAATTTTCCTATGTTATTCCGGAATTTCTATCTCTTGCTGAAATAATAATTATTATCTTTCTAAGTAGTAGTAGATCCTTTAGTAATATTTGGTCCCCATTTAATGCATTCACTTTATGGTCCAAATACAACAAATCTTGTAAAAAACAATATTGTACTTATTTACGATTTGACACTGCTTGACATAATAACATTTATCATCTTTAAGGCATTACGGGTATTGAGCATACACAATATAATGCATATCAAAAACGGGGTGAAATAGTCAATTGAATCATAATCAAGAAATCGTTCAATATTATTAAACAGCGCTACAAGTGTTAAATTCAAATTCTTGGTACAGTGGTTCTGATACCGGCACAAAAACTTATTACTTTGAGTTACAACTCACTAAAAACAGCCCACGCAACGATATTAATATACAATATGTATACCTTTACTGAGTGCATTATTTTACGTACGATATGAAATAGAAATATTCGTTCAATACAAACCAAAAACAAAAAAAAATATTTTTAAAATGATTTACAAAATGACGTGTTTCCTACTTCATAAAGCATTTTATTCAGTTTAGTATGTTTTGCGCTTTAATAAACCTGTTCATTATAAAACAAACAAAAATCGGCATCAGTTATAAGTCAATATTTTATTTCCCGCTCTATAGGCTTTACACTTGAAAATAAAAAAAAAAACATATCCATATTTTCCATTTTTACCGTAAACAGTCAAGAAATAAAAAAACACTTTTTTCCTATATCAAATCTCGCACTACCTCTACACACTTGATTTTTTCGTTTCCCTCATTGCCATTTTTACATATTTTATGAAATTGTCATGTGCAAAATTAATCCAAAAAATACCACAACAATTTTCTTCTCTCGACTCTTGTGCAGACGTTTGCTTCTTATCTGATAATATTTACGATTACTTTAACGTGTCTCAGGGTAAAGTCACTGTACCCAACATGGATGACGGTGAGGAATTCCAGCTGGCAGATGTAAGTTTTCGACGTAACAACGAAAAACAAAAACATAAAACAGAAACGCAGAAAATACAAAACCAACATAGAGCAAGCCAATTAGTGTAGTTAGTTGGTACTTATGTACGCAACGACGCCAAATCCACCAAACATAGTTAAATGCGCATGCCACCAGCACCACTTATATACTGCGTGCATTAATGTGGCGCCTGCCATAATTATGCCGTACTAAGTACAACAGCCAACACCACTACCATCCACCTTTTAGTATTTACATATACACCCACAATACATTGAACCTTAAGTTACTTTTCTTTGACATGCGTATCTGAATTTTACCAAACTCCTTAAATCTGCTCTTTTCTACACTTATTGTTCTACGTTAGATCGCTCGTTTGTACGTTGAATTTCATACTTTACTGTATTTGTATGTCATTATATTGCATCTATGAACATTTGTTGGAATGTCTTTGCACACACACACAAAATAAAAATCGAAAATTAAAGCGTGCACGGGCGGAATATTGAAAATTTACGCCTAATACGAGTACAAAAGTGCCAGCACACTAGTTAGCATAACTCTAAAATGCATTATGTTATAATTGGTATCTTGCGTTGTTACAAAAGGAAAACGAAATGTTGCATCAACTTGTATCTCGTGCTAATGTCATTTTTTACAGCGTGATTCATTCATTGCTATTTGCTGATCGTTGTGCGCTGTATACCTCAATAAAGTGGAAGGATAGTTCGGCTCCACATTATTTAATTTATTATACAAGTACTTACATATATATTCCGATAGACTGTATTTTCGTATGCATATGTTTGTGTATACACATGCTTGGTTCGCAAGGAAGCTTGCTCATGAAATTTTTTTATTTGATAATACGGAAATTTGTATTTCAAAAACCATGGAACACGTATAGTTACCGAACTTATAAACTAAAAAAAGTTTATTTTTTATTTACATGCACGTTTGTTACTTTTTCCATCTTATAATAGAGTTTTTGGTTAAAATTTATAGTTCAAATATTCTACGCTTTCCAAAAATTCCGGAATCTATTTACGTCTATATCCTAGTCGCTTTCATCAACGTTTCTTCAATTCGATTTTCCTTAAGAAAATTTATTTACTTACTTCATACAAAAAATTAGACATTAAATATTATACATGATAATAGATTTTGAAGAAAGATCCGAAACAGCTTATTATTATTTAAAATTATTTTTATTATTCGGATTAAATATTTAATTTGAGTAAATAGATAAAAATTATTGGCTTAGTGAGAAACGCAATTCAATTCATTAATGCATCTACATATATACTAATTAATAGCAGCTTGATACATGCAAATATGTAGTTTTACTATTTCCAGCGTAGAAATGAATATTACATTGAAGAATAAATCTTTCTACGAAATCTAATATTAAGTTTTTATGTATTTGTATATTTTTCCATATTGTAGCTTGTATAAATATTTATTTTGTGGTTTACTTATTGCATTTAAGTTTGATAGTTGTTTTTCTTTGCCTGCTTTTAATATTGTTTAATATCGATGATTTTAAAATATGTTGTAGAAAATATAAACAATTTACACTCCCTTAGCTGTACAAAAAAGCCAAACAACATGTCATAAACTCTCGCTTTCAAACACCTTAAAACTGCAAATAAAAACTAAACAAATAACATTTATAACATTTATTTAGAAATAAAATCAAAAATAAATTGAAACTAATATTATTCAATTTTCCTACCTTACTCCGACATTTAGCAAGCCTTCGATATCTTGGGTTTCACCGCTCAAGAGAAACAGGATGTCTACAAGATCACCGCCGCTGTCATGCACATGGGTGGCATGAAGTTCAAGCAACGTGGTCGCGAAGAGCAAGCTGAACAAGATGGTGAAGAAGAAGGTGGTCGTGTGGCTAAATTGTTCGGTTGTGACACCGCTGAACTTTACAAGAACTTGTTGAAGCCCCGCATTAAGGTCGGTAACGAATTCGTTACCCAAGGTCGTAACGTGCAACAGGTCACCAACTCCATTGGTGCTCTCTGCAAGGGTGTATTTGATCGTCTCTTCAAATGGCTGGTCAAGAAGTGTAACGAAACTCTGGATACTCAGCAAAAACGTCAGCACTTTATTGGAGTACTGGATATTGCTGGTTTTGAAATTTTCGACGTAAGTATGACACGGTCCTCCGTGAACACGCTAATAAGAGGTACAACTATTATGTAGGATTCATGTGAGATACACATATTTGATAAACGCGCATGAATCTTGCACTCTAGTTATTTGCTTGCAGCCGAGTATGATTCCCAACTTGGTTACGGCATAAGTGCTGATCTTACACTAACACTTCTTTTGGACGATGACATGTCTCCGAAACGAATGAAGATAGACACCAATTTATGGTATTTCAAATACACATGGTCTTTAACGTCCAATTTATACAGTCATATATTGCCCCATATACTATATAGAGTAGTCACACATTATATTCATTATAATCTTGTTTACTGAACGAAAGCAAAGCTCAACTCTTATCCATGTATTACTTCAATATAGTACAATGGTTTCGAACAATTGTGTATCAACTTCACAAATGAAAAATTACAACAATTCTTCAACCATCACATGTTTGTCTTGGAACAAGAAGAATATAAACGCGAAGGTATCAATTGGGACTTTATCGATTTCGGTATGGATTTGCTAGCTTGTATCGATCTCATTGAAAAGGTGCTTATTCAAAACCAATGATAAGATGAAGACATTTCTATGTACATATGTTTCATGTGAAACCGTTGCAAGCTAGTCACTTTGTTCTGTTCTTATCAATATGCTGTATGATATGTTGTCAAAGTTTTGTTATTTATTAAAAGAAAAATCAGTTGTCTAATAAAACAGGTACTGGTATGCATTATATAGTCAAAGTATATGATTTTGAAGTTCAAAACAAGTATTAAATTTGCATAAACTATACCTTGGATATGCCCCCATTCATAACACTTTGTACATTAAAATATGCACAATTTATTTTAATTCATGATTGCAAGAATACTCGCACAATTAGATATCTCCCACTATTCAATGGTATATTAATTATTTGTTTTATCCATATGTATTCCCAACATCTATATATAATTGTCTTGTAAATTATTACCATGAATCACCAACTATCACCACCACGACCATTAGTACAATGGCTTTGAACAATTGTGTATCAATTTCACCAATGAGAAATTACAACAATTCTTCAATCATCACATGTTCGTTTTGGAACAAGAAGAGTACAAGAGAGAAGGCATTGATTGGGCGTTCATCGATTTCGGCATGGATTTGCTGGCATGTATTGAGATGATTGAAAAGGTTGGTTTTGAACGCGAATCAAAAGAGCAACAATAAAATATAAATGAAAAGTTCATAAGCATACTATTTAATAAATTTTTAAATTCTTTACGTAGTATCTAAACCAATAAGTATTGTAGATATTGGGAATAATGTATAACTTGAGGTAAATGACGGTAAAGCATTTGATTTCAACACCAATTATTCATATTGCATCCAATATTACAAAGTCACTGAATGAAATATGTGTGTATTGCACGTGCTCTCTTTTCACTCCCCCACTTTTTTGAATTGTGTGTATCTATGAGGAAGTACCCTACCACCTTTCACCTGCACTAGTCCTACATAAAACCCACATAATTAACTTTTGAACATTAACATTTATATCCTTTTAACCTTACATTTACCATGTTTTGTTGTTGTGTTCCATTTTCCTCTCATATACAGTACAACGGTTTCGAACAATTGTGTATCAATTTCACTAACGAAAAACTTCAACAATTCTTCAACCATCACATGTTTGTTTTGGAACAAGAAGAATACCAACGCGAAGGCATTGAATGGACTTTCATCGATTTCGGAATGGATTTGCAGATGTGTATTGAATTGATTGAGAAGGTATTGGCACTGAAAATTTAGTAAAAAAGAAGTTGCAACGCAATATTTGCTTCGCTATGGGCTTCGCATAGTAAAACAACAATTAGTCAATATAATAGAAAATTAATCGCTTCATCAGAATCTAATCCCAAAAGATTGGTGATTCTATAGCCACTCTTAAACATTGATATGGTTATTTTCAACGCGTATATTAATAATAATATGAATAATGGTATTCTTAAGGAAGATTCGAACAACTAAATCAACAATATTTATAATAATTTTTGATTTTCATTGATTATATAAATGTTTTACGTACCCATTACCATATTTATTTCTCGTAAAAATTACACCTTTACTTAACATACCCTGCCTAACTTATTTACCCCCTAGTATTCCTCCACATTTTTATAAATAGACTCTTACCTATATTAATGTATGAAGAACACATTTGCGTATTGAAGAATTTTTAAGTAAATACAATGTAGTTGTGGGATCCTGAAAGCGTTTGTTATGTAAATATGGAGCAGTAAATAGTCGTAAATTCAAATATCCCTTTATTATTTAAAAATCAATATTAGCATTGATGATAAGAAGATATCTATATATATAAGTCAAATGCTCAAATAACGATGGAAGTGTACATAGCTAATCTTGTGCTTGTTATTTGTTAATAGTAATAATTGTAGTTGTTTAAGAAAGTTGCAGTACAATTAGTAAACTGTATATAAGAGGAATAAATTTAATGATAAAGCTATAAAGCACAGGTAAGCATTGCATTCACAGTAGCTATGTTATATTTTGTACGCATAATCTTAAATTTACTTTACTGCACTATTGTAGCTGGTAGTTTTCATAGTAATTCTAGTGTAAAAATCGCACGCTAACTTTGTACATGATGCCAAATGTTTTTTGTCGATTTTTTTTTTCATTTTACATAATTTAGTCTAATCCAAATATGTTTTTCTTTTAT
Organism: Bactrocera oleae; assembly: GCF_042242935.1. Classification (NCBI taxonomy): domain Eukaryota; kingdom Metazoa; phylum Arthropoda; class Insecta; order Diptera; family Tephritidae; genus Bactrocera; species Bactrocera oleae. Next base: position 33,358,120 of record NC_091537.1, read on the forward strand.
TTGCCTTACATTACATGCCTTTCGACTACGAAATAGCCTATGGGTATCTTATCCATCCTTGAAGAAGAGTCTATGTTTCCCAAGGCTACCGATCAAACATTCGCCGAAAAATTAGTTAACACTCACTTGGGCAAATCGGCACCATTCCAGAAGCCGAAACCTCCAAAGCCTGGACAACAAGCTGCCCACTTTGCTATTGGCCATTATGCTGGTGTTGTCGCTTATAACATCACTGGTTGGTTGGAAAAGAACAAGGATCCATTGAACGATACTGTGGTCGATCAGTTCAAGAAATCACAAAACAAGCTGTTGATCGAAATATTCGCCGATCATGCAGGTCAATCTGGTGGCGCTGAACAATCAAAGGGTGGTCGTGGTAAGAAGGGTGGAGGCTTTGCTACTGTCTCTTCGGCCTACAAGGAACAGTTGAACAGCTTGATGACCACTTTGCGTTCAACACAACCTCACTTCGTGCGTTGTATCATTCCTAATGAAATGAAACAACCTGGTCTTGTAGATGCTCACTTGGTTATGCACCAATTGACATGTAACGGTGTACTTGAAGGTATCCGTATTTGCCGTAAAGGTTTCCCCAACAGAATGGTGTACTCTGATTTCAAGCAGCGGTAAGTATTTCTAATATAATAGGCGTACTACATTATACACAAACAACCTTTTAACGATAACAATAATGAATAATAAAAATATAAGTGGGTATAATTTATATTAGTTGATACTAGAAGTTATAGATGCGGCTAAAATATAACTTTAACAAACAAATTTAAAAAAATAGAAAAATATGTAGTATGTTAATTAAATATTGTCTATTTTTTGTACCCATTTTCTTTGAATTTGAATACAAAAATTACCAAAAGTTACATGATATTGGCTCCAGCCATCATGGCCGCTGAGAAACAACCCAAGAATGCAGCCGCCAAGTGTTTGGAATCTGTGGGATTGGATCCCGACATGTACCGTATTGGTCATACTAAGGCAGGCAGCTAATTTTAATTATCTGTTTTCTTACTCCCCTTACTCATAAAAAGCGTTTATAGTACGACCTAAATTAAATTTTAATACACCAGATTGTTTGCCTCTATACATGTCATTTTCTGTATTACAATCCTATTTGCGTTGCGTTCTCTTTCTTGTTCTCTTCGTCTCTATAAATGAAACTTTCACCAGCCCACCAGTATTGCACGAAAGTTTTAAAACTTACAGTACTGCTGTATAAACACATTATTCTTATCCCAAATTAGTATTTCACATTTTGTAGGAATGAACTATATAAGTAGAATTATTTACCAAATACTTGTAGTACACGTTATACTTACCCAATTCATATTTAATATATGTAGTTAAAAGTTTCATTTACCAATTGCTACCCCCACGTTAATCCATAAAGGTTTATAAATTCTTAGATTATTTATTCAAATGTACTTGTTCGTATCATGTAATGTTATATATTATATATTTAAAATTTGGTTATTCCTAGACAGATCATTAATTGTTTTGACCCTTTATACATCGTACGCCTATGTACATATACGAGTATATTTATATAATATACAAGTATATGCATACAAATAAGTAATATTCATTATTGAAAGACTTGCATATATATTTTGTTGTTTGAAAACCCAAACATTTTTTTTATATATTATGTATTATTGTAAGACTGTATAGACCCAATAGCATGACGTATTTCTTAATTTTTTCGACCTGATTTTTCCCTGAATTTTGTCTTGAGTAAACTTGAACACTTTCTGAAAACATATAAACACGTTTTTAAATATTACTACACATTAAATATTGTGTTGGCATAATCAAATATTTCTGGAATCGAAATAGGTAATTTGAGTTCCTATTGGATGTTCGTGTTTAATATTTGTCTCGCATATGATTATGTACCACAGGTACGCAGAGTATGGAAAAAATTCATATACTGTCAAGCTTATCTCAACATCATACTAAATACTGTATGGACGTTAGGAATCTTGCCACTTAAAATAAACACTACTACTTTCACAGGTATCAAATCCTTAATCCCCGTGGAATTAAGGAGGTGTCTGACGATAATAAGGCCTCAAAGATTCTTATTGAGAGCACGGGATTGGATGAAGATCTTTATCGGCTGGGTCACACAAAGGCATGCATGAAACAAAAATTTAAATAAACCTATACAGTATACCATGACATGATAAGCTTACGCTAATTGGAATTAGGCGTCTTTGCATTTGTGGCTCACGCATTGACGTTATTTACTCTTTACTTTTCTTAAATTGATTTAAATTGGCATGTATTGCAATACAAAATTGAATGAAAATTTACATATATGTATACACATACGTCGTCCACAGACATATTCCACTCCCACGACACACAATGTTTACAAAACAATACAACAGCAATACACCATAAAACAAAAAATACTTCAAATATGCTTAAATTTTTTTTATTGTTTCAACACATCTTCCCTTAACGCAGATATCAAATTTTGAATCCAAAGGACATTAGCGGAATGGAAGATCCGAAAAAATGTTCTAAAATTCTTATTGAATCCACAGAACTTGATCCAGATCTATATCGTCTTGGTCACACAAAGGCATGGTTCTACATTTTTTCTCAAGAATGCGCCACAAACTTTGTTTCCATTTAAATGTTTCTAATTACGTTTTTCAGTTAAAAGTTTGTTTCTTAATTGGTTTGCAATGCAATATATATGCATATTTAACGGCAATAGAAAGCATGTATTGCATCAAAATATATCGTTCATATTTTCGTTTGTGTAATAGGGATCTACCAAAGCCGAATTGCCCCTATGCAAATATATACAAAAAATAAGCCTATATATTCCCAGGAATGTGTAAAAACTCACCTCGAAAGTTTAAGTTTGAGCTTCCGTCATAATGAGTACAATCTATATTATCATTTAATTCATTAATGTTTACACATTATATGTTTACCTTTTACTTCCCCGGTAACACAATGACGAATACATATTTATAATTCTGTTGTTATAGTTTTTTAATTTTATAAATAACTTATATAAATGCCCTTTATATATTGTTTAATTCCCCTTTACTAAAATATATTTTGATTACATACACATTTTTAAGACTGACATTTAAAATGAACCTAAAACAAAAAAAAAAAATTCCAATATCCACTACAACTACACATATATACAAACCAACAGCTACCAAATCCTGAACCCAAGAGGCATCAAAGGCTTGGAAGATCCAAAAAAAGCTAGTAAGATTCTGATCGAATCTACTGAATTAGATGAAGATCAATATCGACTGGGTAACACTAAGGCACGAATTCAATTTGTCACAAAAAATAAAAACAAAATGCCACACGATACCGCATAAGTATACATACATATAAAGTTACATTATCAAATAAACATATTGTCGGTGTAGTTTTTTGTAACTTTAAAATATTTTATTTAAAAACATTAGACAAATCCACATTACATATTTACACTAAACTCTGCATTTACCAAAATAATTGGTTTCATTGCCGTGATTACACACTCGTACACATTTTAATATTTGAAAGTCCGTCAGCACCCATACACATAAAGCATGTCCCTAAATACACCCATCCAAAATATCAATACACACTATATTAGTTCAGCATGTTCTCATTAGCATTGTTATTATTTCTATTATTTTAATGCTAGTAGTAAGATATGGTCCCGAAATAAATATTCATGTCCATCGCTTTTAACTCCATCGGTATCCACTCTATAGCACGCAAAAAGTATTCAATATCTAGACATTTCATATCTTTTAAACATACATACATATGAATAAGCTAAATGCATATTATTATATAGTATATATCCATTAACATGCATACTCGTATTACCATATATGGTATAAAGGGTAAATTTATTAGCTTATATATGACCGACATCCATTGTCCACTAAATCAATGACCTCATGAAACTCTATATATAATTATACCCTGCTTTCTAATTAGTATTTCATAACTTTTCTGGGATATAAATTAAGTGTTATTAAAATAATAACTAAACTTTTTAATAATATGTAGGTTTTAAATTTTTTTTTTTAATTTTTAATTTCTACAAATTTATTTTAATTTAATATACATTGCTTTGACAGAAGAAGAAATATTTTTATTTAGGTGCGCATCATATTCTATTCTTTTACATAATCGAAATTTTTTTTCCATGGAATAAAGTAAACAGTTATAAAATTATTAATGTCTTAATTATATTTTCACACCACCAAAATCATCAATTAAAAATAAAACAACTATGTCCAATCCAAAATGACACCACCGATCAAACCAAACAACCATCGCGACATCAATTTATCTACACCCCACAAAATTGCACTTTCACACATACATACACACTCTCGTACCTACATATGCTCGTATAGCTACAAGATCATGTGCCCGAAACTTTTGGTTGGCGTAGAGAAAGATAAGAAGGCCACTGAAATCATTGTTAAACACATTGACTTGCCAGAAGATCAATATCGCCTGGGTAACACCAAGGTACCTTAAACACACTAATGAAAAATATAAAAAGAAATGCAGTATAAAGCGATTAAATAAAAATTGTCTCTTGTAAAATTGTAAAAAATTGTCAAAATAATTTTTAAAAAGCAACCTAAACTAAACAATAACAGAACTGTGTTTTTCAACTATCTATAAAAAAAACCAAAACCAAAAAATTTTTAAAGGAAATTATATAATAATAAGTTGTATGTGTCAGTATCCTTACACTTGTCCAGTAAACTCGTTAAACCACTAACATTTTTATTAAACTTAGTTTGCATGCACATTTTATTATTTATTTCACTCATTACGTATACCACAAGCCCCAATGTGGTTTCAACACAATTACAATAATTCACAGTTTTTTTACACATCTACATTCTTGTTTGTGATCGTACTTACAGACATATGCATATATCAATCTATGTAAATATATTCAATTTCTCGTCAACACATACTCGTATTTTTCATAGCTTTAAAGCTTTACAAACCACGCTATAATTCTGATAGTTGCTCGGTGTTCTGTTTTCATAGCCATGCTTTGTTCATTCTTAATTCCAAAATTACTTGATATTCAAGATATATGTATATGTTCACATACATATATCTATAAATTTATATGTAAACGCTTTTTAAAAATAGTAGACTAGCGGTGAACTGAGAGAGTGTTGCATGGAATAGTTGAAGATAACTGTGTACACCGATTTCAAGTATATACAAATATATAATATATCTATACAAATATATTGTACTAAAAAATAAACTATTTTGTCTGTTAATTAAATAAATTTATATTAAAAGAATTAAAAGATTGCTGATATAATCTAAACATACTAATTTTAAATGACTCCAAAGACGTTCTTTCAGCTCAGCTCAAGTCAATCGCAACATATGTGGCATAAAACTATAAACAAAAGATAAAATTACTAATCATATTTTCATTTCCCCACACAAATAAAAAATCCAACACAATAGGTGTTCTTCCGAGCTGGTGTCCTGGGTCAGATGGAAGAATTTCGTGATGAGCGTCTCGGCAAAATCATGTCATGGATGCAAGGATGGGCTCGTGGTTACTTGGCCCGTAGGAACTTCAAGAAATTGCAAGAACAACGCTTGGCCCTCAAAGTTGTACAACGCAACTTGCGCAAATACCTTCAACTCCGCACCTGGCCATGGTACAAATTGTGGCAGAAGATCAAGCCTCTCCTCAACGTTTCTCGCGTTGAGGATGAGATTGCTGTAAGTAACAACAAAAAACGATAATTATTGAAATTGATGGAGTAGCAGAAGAACAAGGTGACGGTGTTAAATTCTCAGTTAATAACTGCTTAAATGGAGGTGGAGGAAAGCAAGCAAACGCCTTTTTATAGAATGGATTTTGTTTGGCGTCAGTCTATAATTATGAAAGATATAGATTTTTATGCTGCTGTCGTTGCACCTGTCGGAATTAATCACTCTTGTCTATGACAGCAATTCATGTATGCGCCACTAGTAGTGCTATAAAGAAAGTGGCAAAGAAAAAAAAAGGCATCTAAAAATAGGAGCTAATGACTTGTCGAATTCCTTCTCTATTTCTTTTTTCCCCTTGCTGTACGTTTGATTTTTTGGCTTATATTTCTGACAATGTTAGCAAGTGTGTTCACATAATTAGTGCCCGTGTATTTACATGCCAATGATGATCAATTTTATAATTTCATGTAGGCATATGCTCAGACCATATGTATATGTATATGTATTTTGACATCGTAAATCTAGCAATCTAATTGCTAATAAACAGCCTCACATCAAATTTGTAAGTGCTTGATATAAATGACTATTACATGTCACATAATGTACATAGTTCGTTTATAATTGGTGTTAATCATACGCCCCAGCGTACTTAATTGCTTGTTATAGCCTGAACAGGGTATATTAAGTTTGCCACGAAGTTTGTAACACCCAGAAGGAAACGTCGGAGATCCTATAAAATATATACATAAATGATCAGCATGATGAGCTGAGTTGATTTAGCCATGTCCGTCTGTCTGTCTGTCCGTCTGTCTGTATATATACAAACTAGTTCCTCAGTTTTTATGCTATCGATCTGAAATTTTGCACCTGTCCTTTTCTAACAAAGAAGCTACTCATTTGTCGGAACGGTCGATATCGGACCACTATAGCATATAGCTGCATACAAACTGAACAATCGGATTCAAGTGTTTGTATGGAAAACTCTTTCATTTGACGAGGTATCTTCATGATATTTGGCGTGTATTATTATTTAAGGCATTAATCTAATCTTCGAAGAAATTGTATAGATCGGATGACTATAGCATATAGCTGCCATACAAACTGAACATTCGGAATCAAGTGCTTGTATGAAAAACTCTTTCATTTGACGAGGTATCTTCATGATATTTGGCGTGTATTATTATTTAAGGCATTAATCTAATCTTCGAAGAAATTGTATAGATCGGATGACTATAGCATATAGCTGCCATACAAACTGAACAATCGGAATGAAGTGCTTGTATGGAAAACTCTTTCATTTGACGAGGTATCTTCACGAAATTTGGCATGTATTATTATTTAAGGCATTAATCTAATCTTCGAAGAAATTGTATAGATCGGATGATTATAGCATATAGCTGCCATATTAACTGAACGATCGGAGTAAAGTGCTTGCATGGAAATTTTTTTTATTTGACGAGGTATCTTCACGAGATTAGGCACGAGTTATTGCCTAAGGCAACAAATTATTCTCCACCGAAACTGGACAGATCAGATCACTATATCATATAGCTGTTATACAAATTGAACGTTCGGAATCAAGTTCTTGTGAGGGGCCTTTGTATTTGTGAAGGGTATTATAGCTTCGGCGCAACCGAAGTTAACGTTTTTTCTTGTTGTACTTGTATCAGTTTATGACATAATTTCTTGGTGATGCTAATGTATTATATTTTCCAATGCGTAGGCACATACTTTTACACCAAATAAATTGGTCAACGGTTCTTTCGAGATGAAACAAATGCCTGGATATTTCTAATGGTCGTTTGTATTTCTAATAGCTTCTATATACATCAAACACTTTAGTGACAATTTTTATCTACAAATACGTACTAACACCAACAAATATATTTTCTTTGTTTGCTGCTTTATTTCAACATATTTTTCTACTGCTATAAATAATTATTCGCTTTCTTTTCTCCGTTTCCTCATATTTTTACCGCTGTCAATACATATGCGGCCGCTATGAAAATATATATCCTACATACCTACATAAAGTGAGCAGTAATTGAAATGTGTGCACAAATACCAGCGAGAATAGATACGTATGCATAAGTATGTAAAAGCAATACGTGGCCTCGACTTCTTAGTAAGCATCCCTGAATATATTTGGATCAGCAATCTTTTAATATTTCAATAAGTTGCTTGGAATAGGTATTCCGTTAGCACATAAATATACTCGGACAACTCGACGTATGCAAATATTTGTGCATATGCATTTGTATTGGTATTGTTCGTGAATACACTTTTCGATACTTAAATGCTATACCATCTAGGCGCTCAACTCAATCAGCAGCTGCGGCAGCTGTTAAAAGCTAACATCATCCAACTCACCATTAGCATGATTAATGAAATATTGAATAAGAAAACAGGCAATTGAATTTTTATTTTACAAAGTTTATTAATAGGCATTCTAATTGAATTCTGATCAAAATAATTTGGCCAACTTATGTATATTGGCATAAGGAAACAAGCAGGCGACTAACTGAGGAGTTATTTGTCATCTTGCTCATGATGTTCAAAAGAGCGATAGTGTTAGCGGCAGCACAAATTATATAATCTATGATAATCAAAGCAACACATCTACCTACATACATCTCTAGACCTAAATATGCGTGGCTCACGATATTTGTGGCACAACACCTGTGCAATATCATTGATGGCTGCACATGTATTAATCTCTCTGTGCCTCTCTGGCGTGACTCTTACGGGAAATTAAATTGCCGATGTTTGTACATTTGCGATCATGTTAATGTTATCGTTGCGGTGCATAAATATCAGATTTATTAGTGTGTAGAAGACATGCTGTTCGCAGAATCTTCGATTCGATCATACTCGGGCCGTTTCTAAATTTATTTACCCACTCACACGTTTACCCAAAATCATTAAGCATGAATTAATTGTACGTAGTATGTATGTATTTTTTAGGAATGTACTCGGAGGTGATTGAATTGAAATAATTTCTTATGTGAACTCATGGCGGATTGCTCATTGGTGCTGCACTTATCATTATTCCAGCTGTTAACCAGTAGCTAGTCGGACCTAGTTGTCTAAACTCGTCGTCGCGCAGTTCAGTTCACTCGCTGACCACAACGAAAACTTATCGAATCCAAAGCTATTTTGAAGTTTGAAACATTTAGATAAATAAAAGGAAAAATTTAATAACGAATTATAAATACTATAATAATACTCTGAGAATAGTTAATTGGGTATCAACGATCCTTTTGAGACTAACGAAAGAACGAGAGAACAAGTGAAAACTTTTGTACCTTTTCGTTTTGTTTTATAGTGAAAACACATTGAAAGCTTTAATAACTGGTAGCTCATGCGAAATAATTGTTGCTTAAAATTTTAAAATTTTTTACGATTGTGTTATTGCCACACAATTATTTTTCGTCAATCTCAACATTTGTAGAAAATCCTTTTTAAGTGCCTACATATACTATGGCCGATGATAAAAAGGTAAAAAAATCTAAAAAGGCAGCCACTACTCCTGCCAACACTGGTGAAGCAGACTCGGCGAAGGCCGAAGTAGCACCTAGAGAAAATTGTGTAAGAGCCGATTTAAATTGTCAGCCTACTGAGGCTGTGGCGCAGACTACACACGAAATTTGCTCCATTTCTGCAGCGATTGAAGATGTAGTTATCAACGCCGTCACTTCGCCATTTTCTTCTGCAACGCAAGATAACGCAAATTTAATAACCGACATTAAAACACCCTCCATTCCTTTTGATTCACTCGAATTACAGCGTCTAGAAGAGAAGGCTAAAAAGGCAGAGGAATTGCATGCTGCTGAAGTGAAAGTACGCAAGGAATTGGAAGCCCTCAATGCTAAGCTGTTGGCTGAAAAGACTGCCCTTTTAGATTCGTTGTCTGGTGAGAAGGGTCAATTGCAGGACTTCCAGGAGAGAAACGCTAAATTGACTGCCCAAAAGAACGATCTCGAGAACCAATTGCGTGTAAGTAAAATAATTGCATTTAATAATGCCAAAACTCAAATCTAATCATATCCGTCTTTGAAAGAATTTAAATTGAAGTAAATAGATCGTTTAGTAGTTGAAGCAAATCTAAAAATATTATATAAATGTATACCTGAAATATGTAATGTTAGAATATAAACTCAATTTCTAAACTTTCTATTTAATTCCTAAAATTAACTTCAGTTCATAAAGGATATATATGTGTAGTTGCAATTTATTCAGCGTGGTAATCAAGCACCATTATCCAATACAAATTACAAATTTAAATAATATATAATATATGGTATATATAATAACCATTTGGTATGCCCACGGTGCATTTGCACTTGCGGTATCAGATCAAAACGTGATTAATTATAATTTTGCGATTTTATAATTATATAGTTTTCTCGTGTATTTGCTTTAATTTTAGAAGGATTTCCAATAGAATCCGGAATGGGAAATTTTTGCGTTTTGCTAAAAATAGATGCTTAGATTGTGGTTATGTTTAAATTAGATTAGGGGTGACAGCGAGTGTTGTCAGTCAAATTGTAACCACAGTACATGTGTAGGTTTAAAAAATAATAATAGATGTTGTTAATTGCTCAATAGGATATACAAGATCGTTTGAGCCAAGAAGAGGATGCCCGTAACCAATTGTTCCAACAGAAGAAAAAGGCTGATCAAGAAATTTCTGGCTTAAAGAAGGACATTGAAGATCTCGAATTGAGCGTTCAGAAGGCCGAACAAGATAAGGCTACTAAGGATCACCAAATCCGTAACTTGAACGATGAAATCGCCCACCAAGATGAACTCATCAATAAGTTGAACAAGGAGAAGAAGATGCAGGGTGAGACAAACCAGAAAACTGGTGAGGAACTCCAAGCTGCCGAAGACAAAATCAACCACTTGAACAAAGTTAAGGCCAAACTCGAACAGACTCTTGATGAATTGGAAGATTCATTGGAACGTGAGAAGAAACTACGAGGAGATGTTGAAAAGGCCAAACGCAAGGTTGAGGGAGATTTGAAACTTACCCAGGAAGCCGTATCTGATTTGGAACGCAACAAGAAGGAACTAGAACAGACCATACAACGCAAGGACAAAGAGTTGTCTTCAATTACTGCCAAATTGGAAGATGAACAGGTCGGTGTTGGTAAACACCAACGTCAAATCAAGGAGTTGCAAGCCCGTATCGAAGAATTGGAGGAAGAAGTTGAAGCTGAACGTCAAGCCCGCGCTAAGGCTGAGAAACAACGCGCTGATTTGGCTCGTGAATTAGAGGAATTGGGAGAGCGCTTAGAAGAAGCCGGTGGTGCCACATCAGCGCAAATTGAACTCAATAAGAAACGTGAGGCCGAACTCAGCAAATTGCGTCGTGATTTGGAAGAAGCCAACATTCAGCATGAGTCCACTTTGGCCAACTTGCGGAAGAAGCACAACGATGCTGTCGCTGAAATGGCCGAACAAGTTGATCAGCTTAACAAACTGAAGGCTAAGTAAGTATATTTTTTTGTACAATATGTTTCGAGATACATTTTCAGGCTTCTTATACCATATATAATATAATGCCACTTTTGATATATTTTGTGCATAAATGTTGAACGTCCGTAAAATCTTCTATTGGATTTCGTAACTTTTATTATTAATGCAATATTATTTATAATGAAAACAGGGCTGAACACGATCGCCAGACTTGTCACAATGAGTTAAATCAAACTCGTTCCGCCTGCGACCAACTGGCTCGCGATAAGGTAATGTGTTGTAAAACAACTTCAAGCCGTTTGGCCACTATTCACCAATTACTGCACTATCCCTACAATTATCCTCAACAACAATTACATACATATTATACTCACAAGCAATCTAACATTTGTAAAATGATAAATTTAAATATTTCTACCGGGTTTTGTAGTAGGTTTAAGACACAATCACTTCCAATTGAAGGTCTTCTGCAGCACGTTTACTGCTGTTAGTATCGCATAAGAAAGCAATATACTTCCTTGGTTTTCTATGTATCTCTTTAAATCGAATTTCCATTCATAATTTAACACAGCACTAACCATATCCAACTCTACTCTATTATTCACATAATCTAGGGCTGAAAAGGAGAAGAACGAATACTACGCTCAATTGAACGACCTCCGCGCTGGTGTCGACCACCTTACCAACGAGAAGGTATACAGACTAAAGATATTCTATATATTGAAAGATTTTGTTATATGCATTGCTGCTGCTGTAATTTTGCTGAAATTATCGATTGTATGTTTTCTGTAGTTTTGCTTTTTTTATTAAATTAAATATATTTTAGCTATTACAGGATATGCACACAAGGATTAATTGATATATCCATCCTTTCTCCGATGTGCACAAAGAATATAATATAATATAAAAAAGTATTGACGATTATATTTCTAAAGCAGCGCCGATCATTAACATAACCATTGAAATGTTTTTTTTTTTTTAATTTCGCCTGAAACTGTAATACCTATTACTCTAACTTTTCTTCGATAATAACGCACCGCTACTAATTGTACAGTACATACAAAACGCCACTATTTTGTATATAGTAAATATATTATCGTCCATGAAGTTGAGTATAACATATATTTCTTTACTATTTAGGCTGCCCAAGAAAAGATTGCTAAGCAATTACAACACACCTTGAATGAAGTTCAAGGTAAATTGGACGAAACCAACCGCACCCTCAACGATTTCGACGCCTCCAAGAAGAAGCTGTCGATCGAAAACTCCGATCTGTTGCGTCAACTGGAAGAAGCAGAATCACAGGTGTCGCAATTGTCCAAGATCAAGATCTCCTTGACCACTCAATTGGAAGATACTAAGCGTTTAGCTGACGAAGAATCTCGCGAACGTGCCACCCTCTTGGGCAAGTTCCGCAACTTGGAACACGACCTGGACAATCTGCGTGAGCAGGTAGAAGAGGAAGCCGAAGGCAAAGCTGATTTGCAACGTCAACTCAGCAAAGCCAACGCTGAGGCTCAAGTATGGCGTAGCAAGTACGAATCGGATGGTGTTGCTCGTTCTGAAGAATTAGAGGAAGCCAAGAGGAAATTGCAGGCTCGATTGGCTGAGGCTGAGGAAACCATTGAATCTCTCAATCAAAAATGCATTGGTCTCGAAAAGACTAAGCAACGTCTGGCTACTGAAGTAGAAGATTTGCAATTGGAAGTAGATCGTGCCAACGCCATTGCTAATGCTGCCGAAAAGAAACAGAAGGCCTTTGATAAGATCATTGGCGAATGGAAACTTAAGGTTGATGACTTGGCTGCTGAACTGGATGCTTCACAAAAGGAATGCCGCAACTATTCCACCGAATTGTTCCGTCTCAAGGGTGCCTACGAAGAAGGACAAGAACAGTTAGAAGCCGTGCGTCGTGAAAACAAGAATCTCGCTGATGAAGTTAAGGATCTACTAGACCAAATCGGTGAAGGTGGCCGTAACATTCACGAAATCGAAAAGGCACGCAAACGCTTGGAAGCTGAAAAGGATGAGCTTCAAGCTGCACTCGAGGAAGCTGAGGCCGCCCTGGAACAAGAAGAAAACAAGGTATTGCGCGCACAATTGGAATTATCTCAGGTTCGTCAAGAGATCGACCGCCGTATTCAAGAGAAGGAAGAAGAATTCGAAAATACCCGCAAAAATCATCAACGCGCTCTCGATTCCATGCAAGCCTCTCTTGAAGCCGAAGCAAAGGGCAAGGCTGAGGCGCTGCGCATGAAGAAGAAATTGGAAGCCGATATCAATGAGCTGGAAATTGCCCTGGATCATGCTAACAAGGTATAGTATATACAAATAGTGATACAAAGGGGGCGTTAGTTATATGTTGAAATATATATTTTTTTATATTACTTTAGGCTAACGCCGAGGCCCAGAAGAACATCAAACGTTACCAACAACAGCTTAAAGATATCCAAACCGCCCTTGAAGAAGAACAGAGAGCCCGCGATGATGCTCGCGAGCAATTGGGTATATCCGAACGCCGTGCCAATGCCCTCCAGAACGAACTCGAGGAATCCCGCACTTTGCTTGAGCAAGCCGATCGTGGTCGTCGCCAAGCCGAACAAGAATTGGCTGATGCCCACGAACAACTCAATGAAGTTTCCGCCCAAAATGCTTCTATCTCAGCGGCCAAGAGGAAATTGGAATCTGAACTACAAACACTCCACTCCGATTTGGACGAATTGTTAAATGAAGCGAAGAACTCGGAAGAGAAAGCCAAGAAGGCTATGGTTGACGCTGCACGCCTTGCTGATGAGCTCCGCGCTGAACAAGATCATGCACAGACCCAAGAGAAACTGCGCAAGGCCTTGGAGCAACAAATTAAGGAATTGCAAGTCCGTTTGGATGAGGCTGAAGCTAACGCACTGAAGGGTGGTAAGAAGGCTATCCAAAAATTGGAACAACGCGTCCGCGAGTTAGAGAACGAATTGGATGGTGAACAGAGGAGACATGCTGATGCCCAAAAAAATCTACGCAAATCTGAACGTCGTATTAAGGAATTGAGCTTCCAATCTGAGGAAGATCGTAAAAATCACGAACGTATGCAAGACTTGGTTGATAAACTGCAACAAAAGATCAAGACCTACAAGAGGCAAATCGAGGAAGCCGAAGAAATTGCTGCCCTTAACTTGGCCAAATTCCGGAAGGCACAGCAAGAACTTGAAGAAGCTGAGGAGCGCGCTGACTTGGCCGAACAGGCTATCAGCAAATTCCGCGCTAAAGGACGTGCAGGCTCAGTTGGACGTGGTGCCAGCCCAGCGGTGAGCATTTTTTTTAATTTCGCTTTAAATAAAATTATATTTAACTAATGTATTTTGAACTCACAATTTTGATTCACTATTTATTTATTTATTTATTATTATTCCTTTCGTCTCATGCGTTCAATTAGAATTGAATGCGACATAGCCAATGATCCAGCGATAAAGTGGTGATGTGATCAAACACAACACATGAGAAGCAAAAGCAAAGAGAATTTTAGTTCATAGGCAGCCAAAACTGAAAGTCTAAAATAATTGATAAAATTAAAAAATACTTACGCCATCTAAGATTCAAATTATTTTTAATCATGAAAAGAACATTTTAGAAAAGTTTAGTTGAATTAGCAATCATCATTACCTCGATTAAAAAATAATTTAAAAGCTGAATTAATATTTAAAAATAACAAAAATATCTTGAATACTTCTACTTTTTTATTATTAAATATGTATGTGTATACTGTAGCCGACATCGTCAAAAGGTGGCCGCCAGAATACGCTGGACCAATAATTACTTCTCATTACATTTGTAAGTCAATGAATGATACTCGTTATGCGTCCTTTATTTGTTCCCTAAAACGAAAAACGTGCTTTTTAGAGCATTAGTCATTAGCGCAGCCTTTAACATACTACACGTACTCACTCATTGCGCCCACCAAATGTTTGACGATCATTCATTAAAATTTTTACTCTCTACCGAAACCATTATTGCAATTAGTAGGAAAAATGAATGCATAAATTAGAATTAAATTTCCGAATTATGTTTGCAAAATGATGTTGGTTTATACCAAGTTTTACCACGCATGCACTCGTGCATATCTATGGTCATACATACATATATATTTATAAGCCAGTAAACCCGCAAATTCAAAATGTTGTCCTATTTATTTCATACTCTAATTTTGCTGATTTTTATACAATTTTCATTATTATTTTTTCATTCTCGTTCTTAACAGCCCCGAGCGATGTCCGTACGGCCACAACTTGACGGATTGGCTTTCCCACCAAGATTCGACCTTGCACCGGAAAACGAATTCTAAATGCCATTTCTGTACTTCGTTTATAAAAAATTATTTTAAAATAATATTTCATAATTATTTGTTATGTTTAATTTAATTTAAACTATTTACAATATTTTTTTGTTTATTTTATTTAAATAAAACAAAAACCATGTATAATTCGAACGACGGGAGGAAAATGCACTTAGGCAAAAACATCTCTTAAAAAATAAAAAATAAAAATAAAAATAAAAATACCAAAAACAAACAACAAACGAATGTAAAACAAAAAACAATGAAACAAATAAAAAACCAACATTAGCATAAGCTCACAGCTATGACGAAATTTGTTCTTGTTAGTTAAAGTACGTACGTCACATACGATTTACGCAAAATTCGGAAAATCTTTGAGTTGTACTAAAGTCAGTCCAGCCCGTATTGTATTTAATTTTTGCTTTTATACAAATAATGACTTAATTTACAACACCTATAGATATATTTACATGCGATTTATAAAAATAGTACGAATCCGTACAACTAAGACACGAGTAAGAGTTATTTCGAAAACAATAAAAACTGTATGTAGTAAAGTGCATAGTATAAAACATAAATGGCAGTGGGGGAACGCACTTACAAACAAGTTAATAAACATACACACACTCTCATACTGGACGAGCTTATGTTTATTGTCACTTTTTTAGTAATCCGAAAATTATATTAAATTTAAAGATAAAGTATACAAAAAAGGAACAAAATAAATGTAAATCAATAAAAAAATATAAAAATTATTGTAGTTAATTTTTTTTACATTTAGTTGGTCGTTGGTTGGAAAATGAGGCTTAAAGATACATTCATGCATAGAAATATTTTAGTTGCCGGAGAAACCGGGAAATCGTAACACTGTTTGGTTGTTGGAAAAGGGAGCCGCATAGAATCTTAGAGTTAGATATCCTGTGATAACGCCTATAATGTTATTTAATTCCCTTTTATCTAAAAGTAGAATCTTTGTGGTGGGTCCACCATCAATATTGCCCGAAAGTACTTTTGTGGTATCCCTTTGTGTTGCAAGACCTGAGGTGTTCGTCTAGAGTTCATTGCTTCAAGCAATCCTTGTATATCCTCTTTATATAGATTGTTTTAGAAGAAGGCTTCTTACCGATCCAAATAGGATTAGATCGCCGAAATAATAGCTGTTGTGGAAATTGGAACAGACAGATTGGCCCGCTTGCTTTTACGGCCACTTTGAAAACTATCTCAACAAAAGCTCTGGTGGTCGTTTTCGATATCTTGAATATCCATATCCAAGTGAAATATAATGCATAGCTTACGGCCAGCCGGCTTATGATTTTAAGCCTTTGGAGCCAAGCTCAGCATCACTGCGGGTATGGTATGGTATACTCGAAAACTCACGGTAGATTCACAATGCGACCGAGAAAAAGAAATGCATGGAAGTTAAGCACAACGCAGTAGAAAAAATGGACTTATTGCTCTATAATTTACCGCGATATCTTTGTATGTATTCACCGATAGATTAAAAGTTACTCAGGAGGATATCACTTGAACATATGTATGTGCGCTGCTTCGTGATCACAACCGTTTGGTATTAGACTGTAAAGCATGGTACCGCTGCACTATCCAAACCCCATTTTTGGTATCCCAAACATTCGTTTTTAAGAAGTTTAAATAAGAGCTTGCAAAATAAAAAAAAAAGACTTGTGTGGTTTTATGAAACCACGGTAAAAGTGAAACTTTTTTTTCACATTAACAACTAATATTTTTATTGAACTCTGTGCCTTAGAGTACGACCTACATAATACTTTACAATTATTTAGATGATATACACATATTAAAAAGTTTCACTTTAAAAACTTAAAACAATAATTTATAATCGTTGAGTCATTTTGATCGGTTTTTAAATTTTAAAGTGAAACTTTTATTACATCGTCTCAAACTTATTCGTCTGCGTTTGCATGTCATGCGTCACGCCACTTATCACTAACAACATGTGCGCGCACTGCTCTATACATATGTACATACATATGTGCGTATGACATTGCCGAACAAATAATGCATACACAAACCTACGTACACATGTAAATACGTCACCCGCAAAAATTACAAACATTGTTCTACAAAAACAACAATCGTCTCAGGTAGCATAAGCAGCACACACACATGTCAATATGGCAGCCAAATTGCTGTAGCCCAAATTTATAGTAAATCACACAACCACAACATTTTCATTCATGAACGAAGGCGTACTCTTACAAGCCAAGTTGACTCATTCATAAAAGTAAACGTCATACACATATTCCCAAGCATGCGTTTGCCCACAACCGTTTTTTCGCGACGATGGCAAAAGCTAACAAGTAAGGAAGGGCTAAGTTGGGATGTAACCTAACATTTTATACTCTCGCAAACCCAAATGGTATACTCGTTTTAAATTTCTTTGTGGATCTTCCTGCCTTGTTCTATGTTGACCGACATTTTCGGTAAAAAGTTAGCTTTAGGCACTGGGGTCCACATATTCAGTATCTAGGAGCTTGAACAGTTTGGGTTCGATGTAGACAATTTTTGGTCACAAGGTGGCATACTTTAAACGCATTACTCACGCAAAGTTTTACCCCGATACAATCATTGTTGTTTGATGTGCATAGTGGAAAGTGAAAAAATCAGATGGAATTTAAAATGGTGTTATATGGGATATAGACATGGTTGTAATCCGATTTCGCTTATTTTCGCACCATGACATAGAAATATGAAGAAGAATATTATGTACCGAATTTGGTTGAATTCGGTTAAGCAGATCCCAAGATATGGGTTTTCACCTAAATGTGGGCGGTGCCACACCCATTGTATAATTTCGAACGCGGCTCCTATAAAGTCAGCTCATATGATCCCTGCGTTAAAAGTTAATGACTCTGGCATGTTTAGTGCTTGATTTATCGCGCTTTTATTAGTTTTTAACAGTACCGTTCTATAGGGAGTGGGCGGAGTTGTCACCCGATTTCACTCATTTTCACACCGCAGATAGAGGCATTTGTTCTCAGTGAATTTTGTTATTATAGCTTTAGCAGTTTAGGAGCTATGCACATTACGCCCACTTTTAAAAAAAATGTTAACTGCAGATGCCCCTCCCTAATATGATCCTGTGTACCAAATAACGGTCTTGTATCTTATTGCGGAGCTTAGTTATAACAATTTATTTGTTTTTGATTAATGGCGTTTTGTGGGCGTGGCAGTGGCCCGATTACGCCCATCTGCAATACCAACCGTCTCACGATACCAAGAAACATGTCTACCAAGTTTCATAAAGATATCTCAATTTTTACTCAAGTTACAGCTTGCACGGACGGACAGACGGACAGACACCCGGATTTCAACTCGTCTCTTCATCCTGATCATTTATGTATACATAACACTATATCTAACTCTATTAGTTTTAGGTGATACAAACAACCGTTAGGTGAACAAAACTATTATACTCTGTAGCAACATGTTGCGAGAGTATAAAAATTATAAATTGAACAACTTTCTTATGTTACTTCTGGAAGGGAAAAGTGTCAACCCGGCAAACATAGAAAAAAGTGACAAAAATGGCAACCTAGCTCTTGTCGATTTAAAATATTTTACAATCTAAACTTAATATTATAAATGCGAAAGTCCGTTTGTTTGTTACGCTTTCACGCAAAAACTACTTAACCGATCGTCATGAAACTTTGTACACACACTCTTGGAGGTGTCAGAATGAACATAGGATACTTTTTATTAAAAAATGTATAAATTGTTTACGGATTATTAAAAAAATTATTTTGGAGGATTATATGTGTTTGTAAAATAAATTTGAAAATTTTGAATTTTGAAAAAAAAAGTTTGACAGATATGAAAAATTGTTTGTCGAAATATTTAAAAATGAAAGAAAACAAAAATGTATAAAAAACGTTAATCAGAGAAATAACACCAATATTATTAGTTACTCTTATATACTTTAAAAATGCCTCGAAAGCGGAAATCTGCGCTATCAAGAAATTCTTCGTCGGTCCGTAAAGCTAAAATTGCACGAAATCAAGAATCTGAAGTTCACGCAGAGCTGAGAAGACAACAGCAAGCAGAGCGACAACGTGTTTTGAGAGCAGCTGAAACTTCTCATCAGACACGAGTACGTTCAGAAAGACAAGCTAAGCAGCAGGAAGCTAAAAGATCGATGGAAACGGAAGAACAATTGCAGGCTGTAAGGATCACACGTCGTCGAAATTTCATGACTAAGGATTGGTCTGTATTTAATGGTACTGGTTTTCAATATGATCCTTTAGTTGAGTATTCTAATCATCCCTTAATTGTTATTGGCTCAATGGATAAAAAATGTCAGTATTGTGATGCTTTTAAATGGAAAGACGAAACTGCTGGAATGTGCTGCAGCACTGGTAAAGTTTCACTTCCATTACTTGGTGAACCAGAAGAACCTTTAAAAACTTTATTGTTTAGTGTCACAGATGAGTCAAAACGATTTCTAAGTAAAATAAGGAAATATAATTTTTGCTTTAGAATGACATCCTTCGGAGTTGATAAAGTGATTAGAATCCCTGGATTTTAACCAACATTTACTGTACAAGGACAAATATATCATCAAATTGGATCACTATTTCCAGGAAATAATGATCAGCATACATTTTTGCAGGTGTATTTTATGGGTGACGAACAAAATGAAGTAAATCGTCGTTGCCAGTATATAGATGGAGTGGAAAGAGAAACATTATAAAAATTTAACGAATGTTACACAGTCACAATGATTTGGTGAAGATTTTTAAAAGTGCGATAGACAACTGGCCTTCAGATAATTACAAAGTTGTCATTCATGCTGATCGAACTCCACGTGGTGAACATGAGAGGCGTTATAATGCACCGATGGTCAATGAAGTTGCTGTTTTGGTTACTGGTGACCCGTGCTCACCTCGAGACATAGTGTTACGAGCACATGATAATGCGTTAAAGCGCGTAGCTGATTCTCATAAATTTTATGACGCTTTGCAGTATCCATTAATTTTCAGTAAAGGTGAATCAGGATATCATTTCAATATTTCAGTCATCAATCCGACAACGAACGAGCCAATTCCAAATAAAAAAGTTTCATGTATGGACTTTTATGTGTATTATATGATGCATCGAGAGCATGACTTCAATCTTCTTCTGCGTACAAGGCATCTCTTCAATCAATTTTTAGTAGATATGTATATTAAAGTAGAGAGTGAACGTCTTCGTTACATTTCTCTAAATCAGAAAAAATTACGAGCAGAAAATTACATACATCTATAAGATGCCATTAACGCAAATGACAATATTAGACCTAATGACATTGGCAAAATGGTTATTCTGCCGTCCACTTTTGTGAACAGTCCCCGTTATCTGCATGAGTACACTCAAGACGCATTTACTTATGTACAAACTTATGGAAGGCCTAACCTCTATGCCTGGTCAAAAAGCAACTGATCGTCACGATATAGTTGCTCGCGTATTTCGTTTAAAGGTTCAGAAGTTAATGAACGTTGTGACTAAAGGAAAAATATTTAGAGACGTCGAGTGCCATATGTACTCCATTGAATGGCAAAAACGAGGTCTACCACATGTGCACATATTGATTTGGTTAAAACAGAAGCCACTTCCTAATCAAATATACAAAATAATTAGCGCTGAAATTCCAGATACAGAAGAAGATAAAAATCTGTACGACACGGTTATTAAAAGCATGATTAACGGTCCCTGTGGAACTCGAAACCCTGCATCACCTTGCATGAAAGAAGGCAAATGTTAAAAAAAATATCCTCGAGAACTGATTAGAGAAACAGTTCATAGTGATAAGGGTTACCCGTTATATAGACGAAGGGCGCCTGCTGATGGTGGTAAACATGTTAACATTCGGACTCACAGTGGGGAATTAAAGAGTTTTGATAATAGCTGGGTTGTGCCCTATTCGCCAATTTTGTCTAAAATTTTCAACGACCACATAAATGTTGAAGCCTGTAATTCTGTACGTGCGATTAAGTATATTTGCAAGTATATCAATAAAGGAAGTGATCAGGCAATCTTCAATTTGCATAATAAAGATGCTGTGCAGGTACCCAATGAAATACAAACCTACCAAGCGGGAAGATATGTCAGTAGCAAAGAAGCGGCTTCTTGGCTTTCCACTGCATGAAAGATATCCTACTATTACACATCTTGCAGTATATTTAGAAAACGGACAGCGTGTTTTTTTTAATGACAATACTTTTCAAGACAGAATTTTGTCAGAATTATAATTTTGTAAAGACATTATTGTACTCTGAGGTCCCCCGTTATTATAGATGGAACACCTCAAAAAAACAATGGCAACGTCGCATTCAAGGTACACCTGTAGAAAATCAACCTGGGGTTAAAGTATCAGATGCTCTTGGTCGTGTCTATACCGTCCACGTTACAAATTTCGAAGTCTTTTGTCTGCGTATGCTATTGCACCATGTTAAAGGTCCAACTAGCTTTGCAGAACTTAAGAGAGTAAGAAATTGTTAATGGTCAGAGATGTCAAACATACAGAGAATCATGTGAGGCACGACGATTGTTAGAAAATGATAATCATTGGGACGATACTATGGAGGAAGCCGTACAATGTCGATCACCAGATAGAATAAGGGAACTTTACGCTACACTTTTATCTTCTTGCGGTCTTTCTAACCCTCAAACTCTTTGGGATCAGTACAAAGAATACATGGCTGAGATATTTTACATCAACTTCAGCAAGTACATACAGATATGACTTTCAATGAACATATTTACAACCAAACGCTAATTCTAATTGAAAACAAGGTTTTTACAATGGTTGGAAAAAATTAGATGATTTTGGAATGGAAAGTCCTCGAAGAGATAATGAGGATGAATTTAACAATGAAATTCCTCGAGAGCAAAATTATGATTTCATAGCACTGTAGCAACAAGTTGAAGAATTGATCCCTCTGTTACTTCCAGAGGAAGCTCATGTTTTCCGTCAAGTTTTACATAAAATAGAATCCTGCAAAGGTGGAGTCTTCTTTCTCGATGCACCAGGAGTAACAGGAAAAACGTTTTTGCTCAACTTATTATTAATGTACATCAGAAAAAACAGACAAATGGCAGTTGCAGTAGCTTCTTCGGGTATTGGGAGGAATGGTAGTTTTACTGGCTGGTGATTTTCACCAAACTCTTCCGGTTATTCAGAGGGGAACACCAGCAGATGAAATTCAAGCATGCTTAAAATTATCAAGCCTATGGTCGAAAGTTGAAAAACTTCGAATATGAGAGTTCATCTTCATAATGACGTGGATTCGGGACTTTATGCTGAAATGTTATTGAAAATTGGAGATGGTTGTTAAGATGTTTATGCTGAAGGTTATGTATCACTTTCAAGAGAATTTTGTAATTTAGTAGAAAATGATGTGGATCTCATTGCCAATGTTTTTTCCAGAATTGCAACAAAATTTGAGTAGTGATCAGTGGCTGTACGCATGAGCAATATTAGCAACAAAAAATGAAGTTGTTAATAGAATCAATAATGACATTTTAGAAGAGGTGGAAGGGGAAATGATGGAATATTTGTCAATGGATACAATTATGAATACAGAATTAAGTACATCATATCCTGTTGAGTTTTTAAATTCACTTGAACTGTCGGGTGTACCATCTCATAAGCTTAAATTGAAACTAAATGTACCAGTAATGCTTATCCGAAATTTAAATGCTCCTCTGCTATGTAATGGAACACGACTTCGGATAACAAAATTGGGACAGAACATACTTGGCGCTACTATTTTAACAGGTGTTGGTAAAGAAAAAAGTGTGATCATACCTCGGATTCCAATTATTCCCACTGACCTTCCATTCCAATTTAAAAGAGTTCAGTTTCCCGTCAAGCTTAGCTTTGCCGTAACTATAAACAAAGCACAAGGACAAATATTACAGGTGGCAGTTTACACATATTTGCACCCAACGGAAAGACGTATAATATAGTTTATAAAAATATCTTTGATATTGCTTATTTTTAATTTTTACATTTCAAAATTATTTATTTTCGTTATAGTGAAATATATTTTAATCTTTGTTGTATTGATTCAATAGAGTATATTTTAAAACTTGAAAATTCATTGCATTTAGTAAGTTTTTCAAGTAATTAATCCAAGCGAACCAATAAATATATTCTTTCTATTGATCCGTTTCTACTATAATGATATCTGATACTTATTTGATGGATTCGATGCGAGCGAAGCCGCGGGTAAAAGCTAGTTCTAAAATATTTTTATATAGGTACGCCTGCCATTTTCACCACTGTGGTGTCCTGTGTCGCCTACTAATAGAGAGAAGTTGTACTGCTTTTTGCAAACTATTCAGGTCTCCGGCCGTTGGTATAAAATATCTTGTAATTGGCTAAATTTAGTCCCATAAATCTGGAATTCAAAGGAACTGAATTTTGTATTTAAGCAATGAATAATTTGCCTTTTATTACTCTGTCGACAAAATTCGTGGCCAAAGCGCTGCTTCGGTTGCAGTTAATCTGCGTTATTAAGAATTGTTTTTCTGGAATCCCTAGACTCCTCCTATAGCTATCCTATAACTCCGCTAGACTCTCCTCTAAGCGGATGCCTGTTATTTTTAACAATTGGTTATACGATACCAAAACGACCTGGTTTTATACGGCCTGGGCTGTTTTTGCGGGGATCTAACCTTGTTTAGATTGGTAAGTAGAAATTTAAAATTGTCATCTCTGGAACCACACCTTGCAAGTGGGGTGCTCTCTATCATCCTGACCCATGACAACTAGGTCGGTTACACAGAATGTGCTAAGAGCACTGTCCATTCCTACGGACATAATCGTTGGCGAACGTCAATTACGCAACGTGAACGCTGATGCTAACGCTCTAACTTCCTAGCCGAAGCAGCACTTGGGGCAAATTACAAGTACATATATCGCCTGAATTCAGTATAACGCAGACGAAGAAGTTTCAAACTTGTCAAAGTACTGTACTCCGTACAATAATAGGATGCCTCTTGCCTTCTCCCAACGTACATTTACGCAATGTGGCCCATTTAATTCTGGTTAAGGAACACCTCGAACTACTCTCAAGGCAGTTTATGCTGGGAGTCTTTCGCAGAAATCATCCTTGCAGTGATCTGCTTTGAGCGGAGCCGCTTCTTAGTAGCATCAATACAACATTCCTAGACTAATTCGGCGACATTGAACACCTTACTGACGACTACCCAAACATGGTTTAGATAACCGCTACAATAATAACATCGGTAGTTGATGAGGCGAGCGCCTCTGCGTAAGGCTTCCTGACTGATGGTTCATAGCTCTCCCGTTCTTAGTAAAGTCAGGTATTCTGTGTAATTTACCTAGCTCGGGAGGTTTTTTATTTTCGCAGAAGACCCCTGTTCGACTGTGAGCGGGGTTGGAGCCTCCAGAATCCGTGCCATGGCATTGCCGAAGCAGCGGGTGTATTACCTCTTACGTAGGTGCAACCTGGAGTATCTATCCTTATGTTGGCATTTGGCTGCTGTTTGTGCAATCGTTCACCTTATACTAAATGTGGATTGGCCTTTCAGATGATATTGTTAGCTTCATCCTCCTCTTTCCGAGACGCCTACTAGTAGCCAATTGGGATGCCCAGCCATCCCTCCTCTTTTACCAACGTGAGTTTGCGACCGGCTATGGCAACAACAACATATCAGTAAATAAAGCTTTATTTAACATTTTTACATAAAAATTACTGAAGCTCTGTTAAAAGCGTCATCTTCAAATAAAAAATAGATTGGGTGTCCTTTTGCTCCTGCATATTTTGATCCGCTTGGCAGATTTTTAATTTACGTAGTTTATACTTATTTATTATTTATTATTTGTTGTTATATTGTAACTTAACAAGTAAGGAAGGGCTAAGTTCGAGTGTAACCGAACATTCCATACTCTTGCAACTTGCAAGGATCAAAGCCTGGAAAATACCTTCAGGTGTTGCCAAAACTTTATTTTAAACAAGTAAGGGTTATAACCGAACATTTTATACTTTTGCAATTTGCAAGGATCAAAGCCGCCGAAATACTCATAGATGTTGGCAAAACTTTATATTAAACTAGTAAGGAAAAGCTAAGTTCGGGTGTAAAGAACATTTCATACTCTTGCAACTTGCCAGGATCAAAGCCACGGAAATACCTTCAGGTGCATAAGCTTTGTTAGAAAAACAAAAATCAATATACATACATATGTAGTATATGGTAGTTTGGGTATCTTGTGGACCAATTCCTTATATTTTTGGCATTAACCTATAGTATATCCATATTATACGTTCAGTTAATTTCGCTATGGTAGAATTCTTATTTGCCAATATATGCGATATAAAGTCCACCGATAGTTCGAAAATGTTTCTATTAGGTATTTGGGGGCTTAAGAAATTATTGACGCCATACAACCTGTTTTTGACATTGCATATTATTATCAGAAAATTTAATTTCTATCATATATTTATACAATAATGGTTTATATAATATCAAATTATACATATAACTTAAATTTTCTTATTTAAATTATTTACATATTTTTCTTAAAATTGTCTTAAAAACTACTGTCAAAATAAATGTTTGTCACATACTACTAACATTCCACAGACTAATGAAATGCTCCCAATGTTTCATTAAGGTACCTCACATATCAATGATAGATTTATCGCGCTTTTAGTAGTTTTTAACATTATCGTTATATGGGGAGTGGGCGGGGTTAGCACCCGATTTCACCCATTTTCACACTGTTGGTAGAGGCTAAAAACATTTGTTCTCAGTGAATTTTGTTATCATAACTTTAGCGGTTTAGGAGATATGCAAAATAAACCTTTTAGAGGGTGGGACCACGGCCACTTTTTAAAAAGTACAGATGTCCCTCCTTAATGGGATCGTGTATATTAAATAACAGTCTTGTATCTTATTGTGGAGCGGACGGACGGAGAGACAATCACCCGGATTTCAACTCGTCTGTTCATCCTGATCATTTATATATATATAACCCTATATCTAACTCTATACTCTGTAGCAACATGTTGTGAGAGTATAAAAACAACAACCAGACAATCGCAATTTATTATTTTAGGGATTTAAGGTTTGAACAAATGTCTAGACCGATTTCATTTATATTCCCACATAATTTTTAAGAAAACTTGTGCATTTAATTTCATCATCACAAATTTTGTTCAACTATAGGCACTGGGGTCCGCATATTCGCAACCTAGGGGCTTGAACAGTTCTGGTACGATTTGGACAATTTTTGGTCATAAGATGGCACACTTTAGAGGGACTATTCGTGTATACCAATATATTTATTGCTGCTGTATTTGTAAACTGACATGTGAAAGTATCAGATAGAATTTAAAATTGTGTTATATGGGAAGTGGGCGTGGTTGGGATCCGATTTTCTCACTATAGAAATATTATAAGACTGTTATGTAATGAATTTGGTTGAAATCGGTCGAGCAAGTCTCGAGATAAGTGATTTCACTTGAAAGTGGGTGGTTTACGGCATAGTTATAGTACATTATACGTTTTCGATTAATGGCCTTTTTGGGGCGTGGCAGTGGTCCGATTACGCCTATCGACGAACTAGTCCTTACTTTTTTGCCAAAGAACATGTGTATCAAGTTTCATCAAGCTATCTCAATTTTTACTAAAGTTACAGCTTGTACAGAGAGACGAACGGACGGACAGACAGACAATCATCCGGACCGTTACGGGAACAAAATTATCATACTCTGTAGCAACATGTTGCAAAAGTATAAAAAGTCTATATTACTTTCTCTTAATAAATAAAAGTTTAAAAATTATGCGGTTTTTAATATCACCTTTTGAAATTTTTGTTTTATAGAAACGTTTTCTTTTATTGGATTGAAATAATTACTTTATATTTTATTATACTCTTGCAACATGTTGCTACAGAGTACTCGACTGATTTCAAACAAATTCGGTACATAACATTCTTCTTATAGTCCTATGTTACAGGGCGAAATGGAGGAAATCGGACTTCCGTAAAAATTTTTCTTTGCTTATAATATACCCTTGTGTCAAAAATGGATTGAATCAGATCCATTCCTTTCCCTTTGCTCCTATATACTTAATATAAAGCTTTTCGAACTTCCCAAACGTCTTGGATTATAAATGATAATTTAATTTTTAGCCTCAACATTTATAAAATTACTTGAAAGTATGTTCTCAAGTATACCTGTGCAAAGTCCAAATTCCCAATCAACTCGCCCCTTTCTCTGTCCCCAATATACTTTATAAATGACTTCCGACTTTCCACCTGAATTTAAACCGTTTAGGATGGCCAAGCTGTGTAATATTTTAATGATATTAAGTGCACACGTTATAAAACTATAATAATGGTTTGGCGCTCAATATCAGTGGTCTTGGTCCAAACCTCATATCCCTAAATGCAATAAATTCGGATTTGACGTTTTGCGGATCACCTTAATGTATTAAATTTAGCCTCTTGGATTGAGTTTATGTCAGATATGTCTTATTTGAGGATGATATTAATATAATTTTCGCAGACGGAAAGTAAAATATAGTTACGTATATAAAACTTATTAAGTTCACAACCTATAATATAAGTTAATAATATACCAATTTGATTGTTATCCATTCTCAATTTCCACGAACAATTAATGTTAAATTCAACTCGTCTTTTCATTCTAATTATTTTTATATAAATATATAACTCTATAGCTAGTCCGATTAGTATTATTATAATTCGTAAACACGTCTGTACAACGAAGTAAATTTGAATTTAATGTTCATCTCATTCATATGTCAAACTAAACATTTACTTGTAAAACGATAAAAGCGGGCCTTTATTTTGCCATGAAATTCAGCTAAATCTATGTAACAGATTAGAGAAGTTATTTATGTAATGTACACTTTATTTTAAACGTAATTATTTGTAGTATCACTGCTTAATTGTAAGATCCCGGAGGCTTTGTGTTCGCCGTAGTACGTAGCAGTTGCATATGCTGTCCCAGCATATGTTCCAAATGATTGCACTCACGTAATTTCCCCTTAAACTGATCGAGAGTTTCATATAGAACCGGATAAAGTTGTGGCAAAATTCCGTGATCCAAAGTCGGGAACAAGTGATGCAAAATATGATCGCCAAAATGTGTTAAAACCAAGAATTGCGATCCCTTTAAATCCCCTCGATCGATAATAGTATCCACTTGGAAGAGGCCCCAATCACGATCCTCACGAGCTGCATCACCTTCGTGATAGATGTCTGGGTCGTGATGAGCAGCATTCAAACCAATAACGCAGAAAGCAAAACTGGCAATCATAGTGATGAATATCCACTGACGCAACGATAAAAAAAATGAGATATCAGAGAACAGAAAGATTGCTAGTGGTATACTGAGCGGCAGAATATCATGCCAGTACATGATGTTGATATGACGTAGCGAGTAAATAATTCTGAAACAAATGTATAATAAATGTAATAGTGTTCAACATTAGAGAAATTCGAGGCACTACCTGGTTGCCTTTTGTAATGGGAAAGCAATACAATAGGTCAATGGCTCTGTGATAATTGAGAGGTAACGCATCATCTTGTTCTTTATATAAGGATTGGGGATCCAGCAAACAAGCGGCTCAAACATTGACAATTCCAAATCGAAATATGAATTTGGATATATATGGTGGGAGAGTGCATGAGAAATGCGCCACGAGCAGAAGTTCATCATGCTCATATTAAAAGTGTACATGCGCCAATTGTCTCGCCTGTGGAAATAGTTATGCGCTGCAATGGTAGTCCAACAAAGTGTTGTGCCGGCCAGCGCTAAGCAGAGTATACTATTCAGACGCGCGCTTAATACAGCGAAAATAAATATGGACACAAATAATGATAAGTGTATTAGCTGAAAATTATGTTCAAATTATTAGCTAAACATAACTTTTCACGAAATTTAGGTATAATTTCAAAAGGCCACTTACATCACTTTTCTTCTTTGGAGTGGTATCAATAGTTTTGAGTGTTTCACGAACACGTTCACGCAAAGTCTTATAGAATCCATCTTCATGCAAAGTGAAGGTATAAATGCGCTGATTTTTTGCATCACGTACTTTATATTTTTGAAGTAACTTCTGGGGCCCCTTGAAGATATGGTGGGCCTCAAATGCTTCGGTAATGTCGGTACCCTGAGAACATAATTTAAGTGTATAAGCAAGCTATACCATATTTTGAATTCATATTAATTTTTACCTTCGATTCGATTAACCAAAACTCGCCACCCGGGTGCTTATTTATAAATTCCGTAAAATCATAGATTCCATCATAAATTCGCCATAAGCCTTCAGCTTCGTCGTCTTTTTGTTTGCCCAAGAGCCATCTGTGGAGAAGATGAAAACGATTTTAAAAAATCTCTTTGTGAAAATGTTTTGTTTTAATATTCTTCAGGTGCCACATTCAAATATTCTTTTAATACTAGTATAAAGTGATCCTTGTTATTGTAAACATTTTAAATATAAATACTGAACACCGTTTTATACTCTAAACAAAACATATATTTACATATGTATATTAAGACAGACACTAAAGGGTACAGGATTTTCGTTGTTTCCCTTTATCAAACGAAAGCTCATTTGTCGGATCCGCGAATATCGCACACCTATAGGATATACAAGTATGTACATAGCACACGAACTGATGATTCAGTTGTGAAGGGTATTATACTTACGTCGCAGTCGAAGTTCTCGTTTTTTTTTTTAAATTTACCTTATAAAATGTGACTCTTTTTCTTAATCATATTGAACTTGGCATAGGCCTGCGTGAGGTACACCTTTTACATACATTGCCGATGTTGTGGATAACCGCTGACATTTAGCTATTTACCTATTTACGAGTAAAGTAATTTTTTTTTACGATAGAAACGATTTGTCATTGCACCATGTTCAACAAAAATTAAGAGCTTATCCCACGTTGTTATAGAAACAAATTTTGATTATTTCAAGTTGTTTTACAACCAGCGTTTCAAATGCTGATACATGAGGTTGTCAAATATACATTTTAATTTATTAAAAGTAAATAGATGATTTAAGAAAATTACTTCTATCTACATATATAATAAGAAATAATTGAATTTAGTGGAAATTTTTGTTTCTAAAAAAAAGCAAGATTTCTAGTTTTAAATTTTTTTCCGTACATATTATATTATATATTATAACAAGTAAGGAAGGTTTAAGCTCGCACATTTTATACTCTCACGAGGTGTGTTCAAAGAAAAAGGTTCGTTGAAAAAAAAACGTTGAATTTATTTTTAAAGTACTTATTTATTTATCAATATCTATTTAGTCCTTTTCAAAGTAATCCACCTCGGATATAACACTGGTGCCAACGCTTATTCCAATTCTCGAAGAAACTACTGAAATGCGCTTTTCGGTATGGTCATCAGCTCTTTCTTCGATTCTAATTTGATCTCATCGATTGTGGCAAAACGCTTTCCTTTCATTGGTTTCTTCAGTTTTGGGAATAGGAAAAAGTCGCAAGGAGCCAAATCTTGTGAATACGGTGGTTGAGGCATGATAAGAATTTTGTTTTTGGCCAAAAAATTACGAACAAGCATTGATGTGTGAGCTGGTGCATTATCGTCATGCAGAATCCACGATTTGTTTTTCCACAATTCCGATCGTTTTGCCGTATTGCCTCACGCAAACGTTGCATAACTTACTTGTAGTATTCCTTATTAACTGTACGACCTTTTGACAGGAACTCATGATGCAAGTATTGCATCCATTATTTACAATCACAGGCAAGAAAATACTTTATTACTAGAAAGAGAGTCTTACGGAATTCCATTAAGATTTCTAACATATTGACAGATAGATGCGGTATAAAGTCAACCGAAAGTTCGAAAATATTTAAATTAGGTATTTGGGCTAAGGGAAATATTGACACGATAATACCCATTTTTAGCACAAGGGCACAGAAATATTCTCCCCGAATTTTAATACTAAAACTCATAGACTAACCGATATGTTCGATAAAAAAAATCAGCAATATGCACTGGTGTCCACATATTTGGTGTCTGGGTCCTTGAAAAGTTATAGTCCGATATGGACAATTTTTTGTTGTTAAATTAAATACTTCGTGGACACTATTTTCGCAAAGTTTTACCCTAATAGCTACATTGATGTTTGATTGTATACTATAAAAAGAAAGAATCAGATATAACTTAGTTGTCAACCGATTTCGCCCGTTTTCACAATATATAATATAATAAGAATGATTGGGTAGCCTCACACACCATATTTGGTTCTAAATGGTGTTGTAGTTCCTGAGAAGGTGCCTAGCCCATACAGCGGATCCCATAAAACCCTTCCCTGCCATTCTGGCTGTTTTATTCAGTGAGTTATCGCACTTTTAGTAATTTTCAACGTGGTTACTATTTTATTTCCTCCATTTTCACAGTTTAAGAAGAAATACTAAGAAAATTCTTCTCATTGAGTTTGGTTGAAATAGCTTCGTTTGGGATGGTTTAGGAGGTATTTAGATTTAACCATTAAGAGAGCGGTGCCACGCCCTGTTATTTTGTGAATTTCCAGAAGACATGTAGCTTTACTTTTTATAATAGTAAGCTGCAAAAATTAGTTGTGTCGTACTTTAAATACGCTTCTTTTCGGTAAATTCCAGATTCAACCAGGACCACCGAGAGAAAAACCGGGCCCAGGGGTAAAAAGAAGGGAGCCTTCTCCCACACGAATATTTCTGATACTTTATACATTTTATTAACTATCTTCTCATTTACTACTTCAATGTTTTTGAAGAATAAGTCAAATGCGACGTTTATGCTCTCAACACATCTGTATTAAATTTGCTTTCTTGTTGATGTTGGGCGGAACAAATTTGTTTTGCAACGGGTGACCCAAGTAGAGGTACTTTTTTCAATAGCCCTTTTTGACAGATAACACGTGAGTCGTGTCAAGCTGTCAAGTTATTTTTGTTTAGTATTGTTTGGCATTTAATCATGGAAAGACTTCTCTATGGTCTCTTGAAAAGTTACAAGAAGATCCGACGTTTTAGAGCCAAACTTTTTATTTGCGATGAGGCCCATTTCTGGCTCAATGGGTATGTAAACAAGCAAAAATGCCAAATTCGGGACGAAGAGCAACCTGAAGACATTCAAGAGCTGCCATTTCATCCAGAAAAACGACGGTTTGGAGTGGTATGTGGACCGGTGGAATCATCGGTGCATATTTCTTCACAAATGATGCCGGTGAGAACGAGTCATCTAAAATTGGACTCAAAGGATGGACCATCTGAGACGTAGCCGCGGTCAACATTTGAAAGAGATAATCTTTAAAAACTAAATTCCAAAGAATGTTCTTTCGAATGGTAATAAACATTTCCCATTAAATTTGAATTTTCTGTGTTTTTTTCTTTAAAAATGGAGAGAACCACGAAATGGATCACCCTTTACTATTTTAAAAATCAATGATGTATAAATTAATTCATACGTAGACTTTCAGTCAAAAATAATTTCTTCAGATTATACCGGAATATATGAATATAGGGATAGCAAAACTTGCCTGTTAATAAGAAGACAGAAACATCTCATTCAAACATTATTTGATAAAATAATATAATATAATAATATAATGAAAAAACGGTTCTTTTGAATTAGAAATTTTTTTGAAATTTTAATATCCTGATAAAGTTTTGGAACCTGCTTTTTAAAATCCTCATATATTCAATTATTTGAAACTTAGAAGGTAGCTGGAAATCCAACTTTTTGGCTAATTCTGCCTCTAGGCACAGTGTAGCTAGTCCAGAAATCCTGCCCTGTGACGAGCACGATCGATGAAAACATTTAACCCTTTATAAAGCACTAAATAAACGTTTACCACTTGAAACGAAAACGGGTAAAGTGCAAAATATTCTCAAAGCGATGCAAATGTTTGGGAAATATCTTTCAAATTTTTGAGCATTGATGGCATTCAGGATGTTGTATAAAGTGAGACATGTTTCAAAATTTGCATCGTAAACGTGTCTGAGATGAATAGCTTCAAGGGACAACTTATCTTATATATACAAAATTGCAAAATTGTTTGCAGCTGCGTTTAGTTCATCTTCTTTTATATGATGTCACTGCTATAGAAATGAAAACGATTCCTTTTGAATTCAATTTCCGTGTTTTTGGTTTTTTTTTTTGCTGATAATAAAATCGTCTCAATATGCTCTAAATTCTCTGCAGCAATTTTGCATTCATTACAAATTGCAAGTCCATAAGAAGGCTTTCTATAATACTAACTTTAACGTCGATGGTGGCATTGATCTCTTGAAGAACCAAATTTATTTCATTGATTGAATGAAGGGGTTTAAACCATTATGGAGACCATCAACAACTCAAATTTGCTCATATATTTCAAAATTCCATGAACGTCTCGACGAGTTTCTGCCGTAAGCTTGAGTTTTTTAACTTCATTTAGAGCGTTTATCAATCCGGGAAGAATTTTCGCAACTGGTTTGGCGTCATCGATTTTGACAGACCACGTAGTGTTAGAAAGACAGTGAAGCGAATTGAGTATTTTAGATTTAAGAATTTCCCAACGTTGTGTGCCGCTACTGAATGACACCGAAAAAGTTATTGCTCGAGGACTGCATGCAGCCGAGTTGACTCCAGCGTGTGGACACCACAGGGCGAAAGAACTGCATACTTATATTATTACCATTATCATCGGCCTGTCCACGGTAATCTTCTAAAAGAATATTGTAATTTTCCAATGTTGAAAATTAAAGCGGCAATAGCTTTACCGGTTTTTTTGTGACAATCTAAAAAGCAAGGAAACGTTCCTCTATGTAGAAGACTTTTTTCTCAGCATCGAGATAGATATAACTCAAAATAAATGTAGTTTGCTCTACGTGGCTGGAATCAGGTGTTGAATCAAAATTATTGAGTAATATTTAGCCTCTTTTCATTCTTCCAATATGAAGGATATCACACGATGAGCACAAAGTTCAAAAAATTCATTCTGTATTCGCGTAGACAGATAATGAACTTTTAAATGCTGATGTGATTCTTGAGAAGCCCTAAAGTTTTCTAAATGCCTAAATCTTTCTAAATGTCGACTAAAGAAGATCCCAGAAAATGTTCGTTGTTCAGTTGACCAATTTCTCCTCGTAACGCTAATTCTCTCCCACTCAAGAACAAAATGGTGTCTAAAATTCGTTTTAGAATTTTTCTCCACTTTTTAGCTTCACTCACTATTTCATCACACAAATACATGTTGATGGTGGATCCTCTGCTATACGTGTTTCCAAATTACACCATTGAATGTAACACTGAAAATGATCGCTGCTGCCTTCATGTGATGGGAATTTCTCACATAGTTCCTTCCATGCTTGTCCTTTAGCATTGTCGTTATATTATTTGTACTAAAAAGGCGACGTGGTAAACAGAAAAATGCTTTTATTATCTTATTCCAAACCAACCAGTCACGTTTTACCTTTTCACGCAAGACCGCGCTTTATCGGTAATAACACCGCCCTTCCGACGGGTCTGAGTCCAACATTAAAACATATATTTGCGAAAATTTCCCCACATTAATGAACTCCTCAAAATCCTCTAACTCAAAGCCTGCTATTTTAAGCCCCTGCTTCGGTTTAAACCAAGATTGATAAACACAACATTCAGAATTTTAATGATGGATTAGAGCTAATTTCCTAGAAATATTAAAATACTTTTACTACAAACGAAGAGATGCTGGCTTTCTTCACTCTCAATAAAATCTGCAGCTAAGAAGTTAACCACTTTGGTTTTTATAATTCAAAAAAGATGCAACTAATGGCAATTTTCTCGGCAAACACGCATTTTGAGTAACACTTGGCACTTTAAAAAATTTAAAGTCACTCTACTCACCCTTTAGTTGTGATAAGTTTCGAATTCCTATATGTAGGAAATTTGGTTGCAATTCCTGACTGTTTCCACGTTTCTACAACCATCCTTGTACGCTAAACGTAGAAGGATCTGTACTTCAATAAAATTGGTGAAAATGCACAGCGATCGATCGTCAATACCGTTCCAATTCGAACTGAGTAAAGATTGAATCTACGTAGACTATTTTAAATTGTTTACTTTTCGCCGAAATCCCAGGAGAAAATGACAAGCGGTTTTTTATCAATGTTTTGAATTATAATATATATACATATAAATATGTCTTGTACATACATGCATATATGCATATGATTTTGATTCGAAACTTTATAAATACAGGCGGCCACTTCTAATCAGTATAAATTTTTCCCATAAATACGTAGTACAAGTATATACATATGTTATGTACGTATTTTAAAAATTAAATTTTCACAAATTGGCTCTTATCAATAAATAAATAAGCAATACAGAATTGGCTGGAGCCTTAATATAATCTTCTATTATTGTCTGCATATACATTTTGATTGGGAGCTTCTTTGAAAATTATTTAATCATGCAGTTCTACTTGCTATGTAAAGCAGGGTTTTTCTTTTACCTATTCTAAATTATTTTAACTAGTCTCGAAATTAAGTGTTAAATTCAGCTGAGAGATTTTAGCAACCGACATAACATTCAAATTAGTCAGCATGATAAACCATATAGATTGAATAAACGTATGCACATACATACGTATATCTTTATACACATGGTCAACCAAATTTGGTAGATAAATTTCATCCGTGGCCATTTAAAATGCGTACATATATATGTACATGCATCATCACATTTGAGCAACAAGCAATATGCTGGATTCTATGAAACTCTTTCTTATTCTTTAAACACAAAGACGACTGCGCGACAACGAAATTTTCTTGTCGGCAGTTGTCGTCTTGAAGCCAGCTTCTTGAACATTTTGAACGACATATGTCTGATAATCTGAAGTACGCAATTTCGCTGTTGCCGTACTAAAACCAGAGAATGTTAATGAATAGAGAAGGAGCATATGTTAGCTGTACTAAAATGTTAATTACGATGAGGGAACATCGAAAACGCGCAAGTTCGAAAATAAAATTTCACCATCCTATCAATTTACGCAACGAACTACACCACTCTATAAGCAAAATGTATATACATACATACATATGCACAGATGTTCTTTATTATGCGCATAAACAAAAATTAAAGTAATAAAATGGAGAATAATTGACTTATGAAAAGAAAATATAAATAAGGAGGGAAATAATAATGAAATTAGGATTAAAATATCATTTAATAAAAAAGGGTTATAAAAATAAAAAAAATAGTATAAAACAAGTAAGGAAGGGCTAAGTTCGGATGTAACCGAACATTTCATACTCTCGCAAAGTCAAATGGTATAATCGTTTGAGATTTCTTTGTGGATTGGCTGATATTTTCGGTAGAAGGTCAACTATAGGCACTGGGGTCCACATATTTCGTACTTAGGGGCTTGAACAGTTTTGGTTCGATTCAGACAATTTTTGGTCACAAGGTGGCATACATTAAACGTATTATTCACGCAAAGTTTTACCCCGATATAATCATTGTTGCTTGATATGCATAGTGGAAAGTGAAAAAATCAGATGGAATTTAAAATGGTGTTATATGGGAAATAGGCGTGGTTGTAGTCCGATGTGGTTTGTGAGTCCGCCCATTTTCGCAATATAACATAGAAATAGGAAAAGAACGTTATGCACCGAATTTGGTTGAAATCGGTTAAGCAGATCCCAAGATATATAATTTTGAACGCGGTTCCTATAAAGTCATCTCATACCATCCCAGAGATAAAATTTAATGTATCTGGCGTGTTTAGTGCTTGATTTATCGCGCTTTAGTAGTTTTTAACAGTACCGTTATATGGGGAGTGGACGGATTTGCCACCCGATTTCAACTATTTTCCCACTGTAGGTAGAGGTTCTAAACACATTTGCTTCCAGTGAATTTTGTTATTATAGCATTAGCGGTTTAGGAGATATGCACATTAAACCTATTAGAGGCGGGACCACACCCAGTTTAAAAAAAATTTTTAACTGCAGATGCCCCTCCCTAATGTGATCCTGTGTACCAAATAACAGTCTTGTATCTTATTGCGGAGCTTAGTTATGGCAATTTATTTGTTTTTGATTAATGGCGTTTTGTGGGCGTGGCAGTGGTCCGATTACGCCCATCTGCAATACCAACCGTCTAATGGTACCAAGAAACATGTCTACCAAGTTTCATAAAGATATCTCAATTTTTACTCAAGTTACAGCTTGCACGGACGGACAGACGGACGGACGGACAGACAGTCACCCGGTTTTCAACTCGTCTCTTCATCCTGATCATTTATATATATATAACCCTATATCTAACTCGATTAGTTTTAGGTGATACAATCAACCGTTAGGTGAACAAAACTATTATACTCTGTAGCAACAGGTTGCGAGAGTATAAAAATATCTGATAGGATTTGAACTTAGGCAAAATATTTCACGTTGCAATAAGGAAGTGTGCTATACAAGCAGCATCACAGGCGATATTCGAACAATTTTGGCTAATCTGTGAACTCAAACAGCTATTGTTGTTTACTTTCTTCAATTCATCTATATATCCAAATATATTTGCATATATGTACACATATGCACATATGTATGTATGTCCCTCAATATGTCTTTCGCAAAAAAATAAAACATTCGCGCAAGTGACAAAAAACGTAGACGCATCATCATAGGCCAATAATATTCAAGCGAACTCGCGGCTTATTTTTTAAGTATTTTATATTACAATGACAGCAAATTCATTCATAAGGAACATACGTCTGCTTCAAAACAAAGTGCTTTCGTTCATAACTCAGCGCCACGCTATCTTTTCTGTGCGCCCCGTATGAATGAAATTGAATTTGAATGGTTTCAGTAAAACGAGAAAAATTCAATTTTACAATTTGACAGCCACCACTGAAAATCCTACCATTCCCCTCGCATTTGTATGTTGCCCACAAGCTGCTTCCTCACATCATTTGCTAAAAATCAGAAATTGAAGAATTTGTCTGATGTTCCCTTCAGAAAGGAGAATTGGCAACATGACCTATTAGCGAGTTAAAATAATATTTTAATATATTTCATATTATGCACTATATATGGCATTAAATTATAAAATGTATATAAAATTGCCATTTATATGAAATCATTAATTACTTCTATATACTCTAAGCACACTCCATATAGTACTTTTACACATACATATGTTTACTTATTATTATTATTTCATAGTTTGTCGATTTAGCTCATTTTATCTGAATACGACGCTATGAAAATGCAGCCCAATCGATAATCGCAATATTTCAAAAGAGCATAAGCAGAGAATGTAAATGAATATTCATTAATATTAATTGAATATTCATTTACATTCTCTGGCATAAGTCAACTTTCAATAGCAAACCACTGCAGAAAGGACAAACGAGACAACATAGCCGATCGACACTGTCGTAAAATTGTCGATTGAAACAAATTTTCTCAACACGATGCGCAAAATTCGGCGTCAATATGTATGCGAGCTCATATGTATATATGTATGTTTGTCGACAAAGTCGTCATTTGGTTTTTTTCGACAACACAATGTCCGCGAGTTAATATCGTTTACACGATATGAGTCGAAAGAAATGTACTTTTGAGCTGCACCGGAATGTGTACTCTTTATTGATATTCTTAAGACTAACTTGTTACATAGATAGATTACTGCTATTTATACTAACTAGTGTTACTTATTACTAGTTGATAGTTTCTTTACATATAACATATTGTTTATTTAAATACATTTGCATTGTTCTTAGATAAGGTTGTTTTGTTTAATGTTGTTTTCATACATTCAGTTCATTCAGAGATAAGGTTGTTTTGACGTTTGTTTGTTTAGGATAAGTAAACGCTCCTTAACTCTCCCCGGTGTTTAAAATGAAATGTCCTCATTTCAAATCTGCTATAGTCGGAGGAACTCGGCTTAAAGTCGGCGTAGTTCAATCTCGTATGATTCTTCGGAATTTTTACATCGATTGACATTTGATTGTACTATCACATATTATTATTATCAATAATTGATTATTTTTATCAATTAATTGTATTATTAACTAATGTATTTTGCTTCATTAAATTTTGATGTTTATAAGTATATTTTTATTATCGTGCTTTTATTTAATTAGTATTATCATTATTATTAATTTTCTTATATTAGGTATATATGTAATTATTATTGTGGGTTTCTTTTGATATGTTTATACTCTCGCAACCTGTTGCTACAGAGTATAATAGTTTTGTTCACCTAACGGTTGTTTGTATCACCTAAAACTAATCGAGTTAGATATAGGGTTATATATATATAAATGATCAGGATGAAGAGACGAGTTGAAATCCGGGTGACTGTCTGTCCGTCCGTCCGTCCGTGCAAGCTCTAACTTGAGTAAAAATTGAGATATCTTTATGAAACTTGGTAGACATGTTTCTTGGTACCGTGAGACGGTTGGTATTGCAGATGGGCGTAATCGGACCACTGCCACGCCCACAAAACGCCATTAATCAAAAACAAATAAATTGCCATAACTAAGCTCCGCAATAAGATACAAGACTGTTATTTGGTACACAGGATCATATTAGGGAGGGGCATCTGCAGTTAAATTTTTGTTTTTAAGTGGGCGTGGTCCTGCCTCTAATAGTTTTAATGTGCATATCTCCTAAACCGCTAATGCTATAATAACAAAATTCACTACAAGCAAATGTTTTTAGCACTTCTATTGACGGTGTGAAAATAGTTGAAATCGGGTGGCAACTCCGCCCACTCCCCATATAACGGTACTTGTAAAAACTACTAAAAGCGCGATAAATCAAGCACTAAACACGCCACAGACATTAAATTTTATCTCTGAGATGGTATAAATTGGCTTTATAGGAACCGCGTTCAAAATTAGTCAGTGGGCGTGGCACAGCCCACTTTTAGGTGAAAACCCATATCTTGAGATCTGCTCAACCGATTTCAACCAAATTCGGTGCATAACGTTCCTTTCATGTTTCTATGTCATAGTGCGAAAATGGGTGAAATCGGATTACGACCACGCTTACTTCCCATGTAACACCATTTTCAATTCCATCTGATTCTTTCACTTTCCACTATGCAAATCAGGTAACAATGATTATATCGGCGTAAAACTTTGCGTGAATAATGCAATTAAAGTATGCCACCTTGCGGCCAAAAATTGTCTAAATCGAACCAAAACTGTTCAAACCCCTAAGTACTAAATATGTGGACCCCAGTGCCTATAGTTGACCTTCTACCGAAAATATCAGTCAATCCACAAAGAAATCTCAAACGAGTATACCATTTGACTTTGCGAGAGTATAAAATGTTCGGTTACATCCGAACTTAGCCCTTCCTTACTTGTTTATTTCTGATTTAGTTTTTATAAATCATTTTTTCAAAATTAGTTGTGATATTATTACCAAAAGCGATTTTAGAAAAAATCTTTGCTTTTCCTAAGTTTTCAATAGTCGTATTGATCTCGGGAATTTCGTAGCTTAATCGTATGAGCGTCCATTTTCCTTTTTTGGTTTCCCTTGTTTTCGGTACCTTTTTTTGGAACTATTGGTTGGATAATTTAACAATTTTTCAATTTCTTTCTTGCTGTTTAGTCGAGGTGTAAACATGTAATCTTCTTCCTTAGATTACTGTTGTTTCGTTATTGTTGGACTCGGCGCTGTCCGCTCTTTCAGGATCTGCTTTGGAGTTTGGTGAAAGTATTATCCGCTATTTCAGGACCTATACTTTTTTTTTTGATTTGCTCCACCTTTTTTCAGATCTTCGCAGGATTGCACGTTGTCCGCTACTTCAGGGTCTTTTGTGAACCCTGGTGAACTCGCCGCTGTCCATTTTTTCAGGATCTGCTGGTGGTTCATTTCTTGAAGTATTATCCGCTGTTTCGGATTTGTACTTCTAATTATTGCCGTTTATTTTCACACTTTTTTCAGGCTTTTAGTGCTGGAAGTCTTACTTCCTGTGGAATTTATTATTTTATTCCTTTCGGAATATGGCTTTGGATAGCATGTATATTAGCCATCCCGGTTGAGGCCCCAGTTAATATCGTTTACACGATATGAGTCGAAAGAAATATACTTTTGAGCTGCACCGGAATGTGTACTCTTTATTGATATTCTTAAGACTAACTTGTTACATAGATCTTACTGCTATTTATACTAACTAGTGTTACTTATTACTAGTTGATAGTTTCTTTACATATAACATATTGTTTGTTTAAATACATTTGCATTGTTCTTAGATAAGGTTGTTTGGTTTAATATTGTTTTCATACATTCTGTTCATTCAGAGATAAGGTTGTTTTGATGTTTGTTTGTTTAGGATAAGTAAACGTTCCTTAACTCGCGCGAACTCGCCGTTATTTCGTTGGCTTGCCACCTCTCATAGAGGCGTGTCAAGTGAGATCTCATAATATAATATGTTGCTTAATTTGTATTGAAAAATACTGATGCATTTATGACTTATTTTCGTAGTATAATAATAATATATGTTAAAATATAAATACACATAAATTCATACTTGTAATCGTTTTTAAAACAAATTCGATTGATAAAAACTATCTGAAATAATTATGTGGCAGTGCGCCCTAACCCCTCCTTGCCTGTGATCGTTTAACTCGGAAGAAGTGTAGAAAAAAGTCATTGTTTGCAAGAAGAAGCAAGCATCAGCGTACGTGTATTTAAGAATGTTGTGTGATTATCACATTTGTGTAAATACGCATTATAAGGGAATATTCAATCAACCTAAACATATGAACATATTTTCCTGAAATATCTTAATTATCTCAGGAAGTAAAATATGCTATTAAGGTAATTGAATTATGATATTCTTAGACTCCAATTAATAAAATAAAAACATTAAATAAAATTTAATTTCCATGTGTTTTAGGATTCGAACGTATAGGCTCGTATTCGAATTGAGCTTAACTCCTTCACGCTTACGACCTCAGCCACCTCAAAAGTGAAAACGCGGCCGCTTAGCCACAGTTTTATTGTTATCCTTTTCGCCAACGCACATACATAAGTTGGAAAACGAGACTATTAAATTTTTATTTTATTATAAACTCTGGGGTTTTTACCGATAATACAGTTTTTTAATTCAGAAGGCTTTTCATAATTATAAATTTTGTCATATCATAGAAATTGAAAACATAAATCTAAATAAGTAGGCGCAACGATTTTTCATTTAGGAATATTCGTAGCGTCTATTTATGGTATTTCGCACATTGTGTGGTGTATTTTTCTTTTACGAAGTTATATTTTTCGATGTTCCCTCATCTGGAATTACAAATTAGTAAACAAAAAGATTTGATTTAACATTTGCGCCTTCTCTATTCATTAACATTCGCTGGTTAGAGCTTTAAATAATTTTACATTTCACATATTTGTGGCAATACTACAGCTGCCCATTGTCGTCGGCAAAATTAGAAATGGTTTTAATGGTTTGCAGCGACAACTGCAAGGCTGGTGGCGTGAAGTCATGCTGTTGTCTAAATAACTGTTATACTCTTACAACATGTTGCTACAGAATTTAATAGTTTTGTTCACCTAACGGTTGTTTGGATCACCTAAATATCCTATCATTCTAAATATAAATGATCAGGATGATGAGACGAGTTGAAATCCGAGTGACTGTCTGTTCGTCTGTGCAACTGATAACTTGAGTAAAAAATATATCTTAATGAAACTTGGTATACGTGTTCTTTGGCAAAAACAAGTGAGGACGAGTTCGTATATGGACGTAATCGGACCACTATCACGACCACTAGACATTGTGAAAATGTGTGAAATCCTCTTCCCATATGATGGTTTTGTTAAAAACTACTAAATCAATAACTAAATGCTTCAGAGACAAAAAGTTTTACATCCAAAATGGTGCGAGAAGACTTTATAGGAGTCGCTGTTTATATTAGGAGATGGGGGTGGCATCGCCCACATTAAGGGTCACATATCCCCG
Organism: Bactrocera oleae; assembly: GCF_042242935.1. Lineage (NCBI taxonomy): Eukaryota > Metazoa > Arthropoda > Insecta > Diptera > Tephritidae > Bactrocera > Bactrocera oleae. The sequence goes on from NC_091537.1 coordinate 33,401,677, forward strand.
GACCTACTCGACCTATTTAAACCAAATTCGGTACATAACATTATTCTGATGTTATGTTCTGAACACGGATCGCAATCTGACTACAACCGCGCCTACTTCCCATATAACACGGTTTAAACTCCATCTGATTTTCTACTTCTTTTATACTTACCAGTATACAAACTAGGCACCAATGATTATTCGGATAAAACAAATAGTGCATTCGAGGTATGCCATCTCGAGTATAAAAATTGTCAAAATTGAACCATAACTGTTCAAGCCCTCGGATACCGAATAGGTGGACTCCAGTAAGTATGACTGACTTTTACTCACAAATATTGATCAATCTGGGAGGTATGTTATTTAAATTCGGGCAAAATGTTTCTTTGATAAAAAAAATATACACTTGTATCAAAAATGTGTTGGATGGGGTCAATACTTCCCTTAGCCTCAATTTCCAGCTGACTTTATACCACATTCAGGTTATTTGAAAAGCTTTGCGCTCGAAATGAAAAAATACTGTTTTGGTACAAAATATATTTTTTTATTCAATATAATCTACCTTTACTTCAATACACTTATTGTAATGATCCTCCAATAATTTTATGCCATCCCTATAATAACTTTCCGGAAGCTCTGCAAATTACCCGTCTACGGCTGAAATAGCTTCTTCATTCGACGAAAAACGATTTCCACGAAAAAATTGTTTCACGTTTCTGAAGAGGTAGTAGTCGTTGGGAGCCAAATCTGGTGAATACGGTGGATGCTCAAGCAATTCGTACTTTAATCACTGTGCGATATTCAATTTTTTCCATATTAAAAAAATACTTTGACACGTCAACTTCAAATGGCCTGTAAGCAAAGAATTAATTTACAGTATGGAGCTAGTAGTGCTATTTCTTGGTGCGCACTACTCCACTAACCTGTATATCGGCCAATGTGGAGGCTATTTTAATGAAATTGAGACAGCGTAATTTTCTAATAACCGTGTGTCTTTGTGCCAAAAATGGATAAAATCGGGCGAAAGCTTGCCTTAGCCCCCATATAACTGGTATTCAGGATTTTGAAACATCCGACTTATATTTTTATATTTATAAAATTGCTTGAAAATATGTTTCCAAGTATACCTGAACAATGTCAAAAATTAAGGCAATCAGATCTTCCGATTCTCTGCCACCAATTTACCCTATATAATTTTTGACTTTCAACTTGACTTTAAGCCGTTTAGGTTGGTCAAAATGTGTGATATTTTAATGAAACTTTGTACACTTTTTTTAAAAGTTATAAAACTAATTAATGGCTTGGAGCTCAATATAAATGAAACATCAACTCAATATATTAAATATAATTTGATTTAAGTACAATTTTTACTGACGGAAGTAAAAGCTAGTAATAAAACTAAGTGAGTGTATGACGTTCAAACCAAACCGCCCACAAAACGCCATTAATCAAAAACAAATAACTTGCCATAACTAAGCTCCGCAATAAGATACAAGACTGTTATTTGGTACACAGGATCACATTAGGGAGGGGCATCTGCAGTTAAATTTTTGTTTTTAAGTGGGCGTGGTCCCGCCTCTAATAGTTTTAATGTGCATATCTCCTAAGCCGCTAATGCTATAATAACAAAATTCACTGGAAGCAAATGTTTTTAGCACTTCTATTGACGGTATGAAATTAGTTGAAATCGGGTGTCAACTCCGCCCACTCCCCATATAACGGTACTGTCAAAAACTACTAAAAGCGCGATAAATCAAGCACTAAACACGCCAGAGACATTACATTTTATCTGTGGGATGGTATGAGATGACTTTATAGGAACCGCGTTCAAAATTATACAGTGGGCGTGGCACAGCCCACTTTTAGGTGAAAACCCATATCTTGAGATCTGCTTAACCGATTTCAACCAAATTCGGTGCATAACGTTCTTTTCATGTTTCTATGTCATAATGCGAAAATGGGCGAAATCGGACTACAACCACGCCAACTTCCCATATAACACCATTTTAAATTCCATCTGACTCTTTCACTTTCCACTATGCAAATCAGGCAACAATGACTGTATCAGGATAATGCGATTAAAGTATGCCACCTTCTGGCCAAAAATTGTCTAAGTCGAACCAAAACTGTTTCAGCCCCTAAGTACTAAATATGTGGACTCCAGTGCCTATAGTTGACCTTCTACCGAAAATATCAGTCAATCCACAAAGAAATCTCAAACGAGTATACTATTTGACTTTGCGAGAGTATAAAATGTTCGGTTACATCCGAACTTAGTCCTTCCTTACTTGTTCTTTATAAAGTTTTGTCTACACCTGAAGGTATTTAGCCGGCTTTGATTCTTGCAGGTTACAAGACTATAAAATAATCGGTTACACCCGAACTAAAGCCTTTCTTACTTGTTAAAAAATATTTTTTTCCGAAAGCAAAGAAAGTAAGAAACCTGAGGTGTTTAATGGTCCTTGGAAAAAGATGTCAAGTGTGTTCAAATCAAATATCAGTAATTCTGCAAATTTACAACTAAAGACATAGTCGATGACACCACACTCGCATAATGTGTTAAAATATTCACTTATAGATAGATAGATTGATTTCGAGGTATGCACCGCGACCTATGGTCTATTGTGCCCTCCCCTAAGTCATATCGTATCATCTAGGCCCAGCAGGTTGATAAATTCCAAAATTCTGCTGGGTGCTAGTGAGTAACCCCCCATTAGCAGTCTGGCATGGTGCATGCCCTGAAGTTGTTGCCAATGGGTCTCCCTACCTACTCTTTCCTCTCTACGGAGGAGCTCTTTGATTGTATGTGGACCAACCGCTATGAATGGTTCCGGTCCTATCATTTTTGTAGAGGCCGCAGAGCGGGCCAACTCGTTAGCCAGTTCGTTTCCGGCTATACCCCTGTGGCCAGGCACCCAAATAAGATGCACTCGGTTGTGTTCTGATAGGCTGTTCAGCCGTTCTATATACTCCAGCACTAGAAGAGATCTGACCTCATAGGCAGAGATCGCTCTTAGTGCCGCCTGACTATCGCTAAGTATAGCAATACTTTTATTGCGATAGTTGCGTTGGAGGTTTATGCCTACACACCGACTTATAGCATAGACCTCGGCTTGGAAGATGCTCGGGAAGTTTCCCATGGGAATGGAGAGTTTGGTGCTTCGCCCAGCGACCCCTGCACCAATCCCCTCCTCTGTTTTTGACCCGTCGGTGTACCACTTGATAGTACTTTCCCGTAGCAGCAGGTCTAGTGATGAATTATTCTATTCAGACTTGCTGCCAAGGGTGACTTTAAACTTCTTGTTGAAGTTTACTACTTTGGTAATGCTGTCCCTTGGAAGAAGGGCTAGTGGTATTTCCTCACTTAGCGCTTTCATCTGCTGGGATGAGATTACCTTCCCTTTGCCAACTCCCTCTGATGTCATTTGGAGTAGAGTTCGTTTGGCTGTCTGTTTGATTACCAGATGTAGCGGTGAAAGTTCCAGCATGACTTCCAGTGCTGCGGTCGGACACGTTCGCATTGCTCCCGACGCGCATATGCAGGCAAGTCTTTGCAGCTTCGACAGTTTGAGTCCTACCGAAGTCTGCATTGCTTTAGCAACCCACGATACCGCTCCATACGTGATAATCGGTCTCACAATCATGGTGTACATCCATCTGATTGTCCTTGGGGAGCACCCCCAGGATTTCCCAGCAAGTCGGTTGCACACCATGATTGCTTTTGTGGCTTTGGTTAAGGTCTGGTCCACATGCTGCTTCCATCGTAGTGTGGAATCCAGCATGAGGCCCAGATATTTGACCGTGTTGGCCATCTCCACCACTCTGCCGTCAAGGGATATGCTTTTGAGGCCTGGCAGCGACCTCCGTCTGGTGAAGGGAATTATTGTAGTACGGTATTATTGTACGGCTTCAATCCATCTGCGCACTGGTGCTGCCCTCTGTAGGCATGTTGCTTTGCATGAAGCGGTGAACCCTTCAGCACCTTCGATCGTATTTCGTGGTCTCTGATCTTTGATGAGTAGTCCTTCCTACCTACTTTGGGTATGAAGATCACCCTTGCAGTGCGCCATGGTTCTGGGATATATGCCAGCGCAAGGCTATCCCTCATCAGCCGAACAAGGTGGGGCAGTAGCACCTGCTCCCCCTGTTGCAGAAAAGCTGGAAGGATACCATCCGCACCCGGGGACTTATATTTTTCAAAGGAGGCCAAAGCCCACTTGATGGAGTCTGCAGTGAAGAGCTGTTTTGCGACTACCCAGTCCAAGCGTGATGGCCTGCTTTCGACCATAGGTCGGATATGGTCTTCTTGAATCGTCTCCGAGAAATGCGCGAGTAGAAGAAGTCTGAAATGCAGAAGAAGTCAATATCGTTCCTAAGTACTATGCAGGTTCTAGGTCTCTCACTTGAGAGATCCCAGATTACCTTATTTGACTCCTTTTCGAGGCCCCTGACCTCTCCTTTATTGAACCATGGCTCCTGGATCAGTAGTAAGCCTAGTCCATCCATCATGAACCTGCTCGCGATAACCGCCGAGGCAGACGCCGCGTGGTGCAGGTTCACCTGGGCAACTTCTAAGCGCGGCCCCACTATAGGATCGGCTCCATGAGGAATTGGTCCTCATGCTCACCGTCCTTCGCGATGTCTCCCGCCAGGTTTGTGAGCCCCTCCAGAAGCTCCTGAGTCGAGGGTAGCGCCCCTCCTTGCTCGCCCGTCTTCTCGGAAGGGACCTTCGCCGTTGTCTCAGCAGTTGCCGCCTGCTTCGACGTACTTGCGCAGGGTTGAGTCGCAACCTCATCCACCTGCATTTTATTTCCCGCTTCACCCTCGGTGATCGTTTTTGGCTTGAATGGCCTCAGGACCACCGAGCTGAACCTGTAGTTCAGGCGGAAGCTCACCCTCCTGACGAATTTGTATGATTCGTCATCAATGCAGAGGTTGAGCCTCCACCCTGAATCCTCAGCTATGCTTTTGATCACCCGCCAGGCCGATGTGTCGAGGCCATCGTCTTGGTTGCGGATGAGTCCTAGAGCAAACCCGTAGGACTTTCCTGCGCATCTGGGGGGGAATACCGTCATGCTGTGCATGGGCGGAATTTCGTTCCCCTTTTTCGCGCAGAGGATGGGGCCATTCCAGCCTGTTAGCTTGGGAGCGACCTCCCTCAGCCAACAAGCCGACCTTTCATCCTTGCAGTCAACCTGCAGCATGCCTCCCTTAAAATATACCCCATGGAAGGAGGCCTTGTATCCAGACCTCCTGAATACCTCCTCCATGAGTAAGTCTTGGAGCACGGTGAGCTCCTCTGCTCCCAGCGCCTCCGCCGGATAGTTCAGCGGCAGCACAGCCATTCGAATGCCTTTGAAGGCATCCGCATACCTGCGCTGTCCCTCCGCTGTCCGGGGGGTGGTTTGGGGCGGAGCGGTGGCCACCAGTCGCCTGTGCGATGTTGCCCCTCTGCCGCTTGGTGTTGGGCGGCTCCTGCGGCGTCAGCTGTCCGCTTTTACGCTTAGCCGCTTGGGTGGTAGAGGGAGCTGCCCTCTCGCAACCTCGGCCCGCGGGCTGAGTTGCGCTTACTGGGCAGCGGCCCCGATTGCTGCCATTACGCTTCCTAGTGGCCGCGGTGTTACCACCTTTCTGCTTTCCTGAAGCCGGGGAGGTGCTGTCACCTCTTACCCTGTTACGCGCTAGGGTTTCGGCTTCCTCCGGAGTTCTTCCCTCAGGTACCACTTCAGGCTGGCTTCACTCATTCCCTTTCTTCTGGGATCGTCCTGTCCTCCCGGACATCCCGCTTGTGGCAGGGGGGTAGTCTGCCTCCCCTCTTCCTTCTTCGTTAGTGAGCCCCACCAGTGATCGCCCGTTGCGACTCCTCTGTGTCCGAGCAGTTGCTCCTGCTCGAGAGAGTCTCCGTCGGGTTCTCCTTTTCTTTACCCGCAGCGGCCGCAGTAGAAGTCGCCTGCTGAGCACCGCTGCACGAGGGCATGTCATCTTCGTCATCCCTAGCATGCTCCTCGAACAGCGCTCGCTCCTCTGGCGAAAGGGCGTCCAGGAAGCTGAACTTATGTTTAGCCCCTGATTCGCCCTTACTTGCACCGCTGCTCTTGTTGTTACCGTTGTCCAAGGTCGTTTGCTGTTGTTGTTGCCAAGTTCTAGTAGTTGTAGTTGTTGTGGTTTTTGTTTTTGTTTTACTAATCTTGTTCTTACGACCCTTGGCTCGACAGCGCGAGCCGTCGGGTCAGCTTTCGTATAGGGAAACAGAGAGTCCGCCGCGCCAGAGCCCCTTGACGCGGTAAGGCCACCGTTACTTCCCAATACGGCCCGGTGTTGGGAAGGCTCCGTTATAATACAGCCGAATTTACCTCCTGGCTGCAAATCATCCAATCCAATGGGCACGGGAGTCGCATAACACCCTGGATTAGGAGGTGACAGCTCTCGGTTGTCGCACGCATGCGGCTTCTGACTCCGTAATTGAACCGAGGTAGATTATAAATAAAAACTATTCTCAATAATGTAAAAAACAACTTTTAAATTGTTGAAATAACTATGGATATATTTAAAACTACTATTCAATAAATATATGTAAAGCTTCAGAAACTAGAAAAAGGGGTGCTTAAAAATGTCGAATCCTGATAACCTGATAATATACAAATTAGCTTAGACGAACTAAACTCCCTAATAACAAACATAGCGACGGAAATATTTACACGACAAGGACCACACATAGTATAGGCAACACTTAATCCTAATGCAGGACCAAATATAATTTCTGACCAAGTAATAGAAGAACAATTTAAAAATAATCCAGGAGATCTTGACAAAATTCCAGACATCGTAAAATATCTTCGCGAATTTTCAGGAAATCAAGGCGAATTTAATTCAAGAAGAAAGAGTGTAGAGCGTGTCCTACATATATATGAACACACAAAAGGCACACCCGAATATTATGGAATTTTAAATACCATTGGAAATAAAATAGTGGGAGAAGCAGATATTGCTTTGGAGTCCTATAACACTCTACATGATTGGACAGCCATCTCAAAATGTTTACCACTTCATTACGCTGATAAGAGAGACCTAGCGACTCTCACGTATCAAATGACTTCATTAATACAGGGTAGTTCCTCAGTGCAAGATTTTTACCAAAAAGTTTATAGACAATTATCAGTAATATTGAACAAATAAGGAAGCTTAAATGTATCAAATGAGTCTGTAAGCTTATTAACTCAGGCATATAAAGACAAGGCATTAGATACCTTTATCCGCAGTCTAAATGGTGATCTGCCAAAACTCTTAGCTATGAGAGAACCAGTAGATGTTCCGCAAGTCCTACACTTATCTTTAAAACTTCAAAACCAAACTTATAGAGCAAATTATGCTCATAACAATAATTCCATAGGAAATTTCCAAAACCAACTACAACGCAACTACTCTAAGTTACAACAACCTCTACGCAGTCCACCACTGCCTCCTCGTCCACCGATATTTTATTCTCAACTCGCTCTCAACAGAGACCAAACAGACAATACATTTATCACACACAACCACCTCCTGAACCCAAGATCCTAAACCACAACCTATTCCAGAGCCAATGGAAGAAGACCAAGGAGAAATTATAATCGTGAAAGACCCCCACCATCAATCAACCAACCACAGAGAAAAATTACACGTAATTTTCACATAGACTATGAATATCAGCAATCGAGGCAAACCATGAAAACTCAAACGAAAAAGAAGAATGAGCTTTAAATGATTATCTGGACTCTACACAGGAACCACCACAACCAGATAACAAATTTCTAGAATTTAACGATATTCATTTTTTAGGATGATAAGCTCTTCGTTACCCTACATAGAATTTATAACGAAGAGCGGCGAAACTCTAAAAATTTTAGTCGACACCGGGTCAACAAAAAACTACATTCAACCACAATTCGTAAGGAAACCTGTAGCAAATAAGTAGCAGGCGATTTGGAAATCAAAGAACACACCTTTGCTAATTTATTCAATCATAAAAAAAATATTAAATTTTACATAATGCCATTATTGAAAACATTCAATGGCATTTTAGGGAACGACACGCTAAAGCAGCTCGATGCTGTCATCCACCCAGGAAAGAACTTCTCACAAATAAAAAATGGCATCAAAGTAAAAATAAAACAATTTACGTCTCATGCCCCCTTAAACTCAATAGAAATACGGGATGAGCACCTTACATCGTAACAAAAATAAAAACTAGGTATGTTAGTGGCAAGACACCCGAAACTTTTTTCAGATCCGGATGAAAGACTTACATTTACCACAAAAGTAGTAGGCGAAATCTGTACGAAGTCTGACTCTACTACTTATACTACATTTTATCCTTATTCTATCGCTTTAAAAGGCGAAATGGAAACACAAATTTATAAGTTACTAAATGATGGAATTAATAGACCTTCACATTCCCCATACAACTCTCCCGTATGGATTGTAGGAAAAAAAAGTACGTGTGGCACTAGTTAACGACGTGTGGCACTAGTTAACGCACCGCATACATATGTACATACATACAAACATACACATGTACATACATACATACATATCTTAAATACTTATATATAAGTGACATAACACTTATTAGACATAAATACATAAACTAGTTAGTCTAAATATTATGAATAAAGAACACGCACTTCGGCGTAGTGAAAACATATTTCTTTTTTCTCATATCGTAAAAAACGATAATAACTGGGGGCTCAAGCCGGTCTAACTCTTGACTGCAGCCAAATATCCTCAAACTAAAAGATAATAAAAAATTCCACGGTTTTGAAGAAAAGCATAAGTCTCTGAAAAAGTGAGATATAACAAATTCATAACGCGTAAAAGCAGACCTTGAAATAACAGGCAGCATAAACCATTTTGAACAAAACCAATCTCTGATAAAGCGAGATATAACAAATTAATAAACGTGTAAAAGCAAGCCTTAAAATAAAAGACAGCATAAACCGTTTGAACAAAACAAAAATCTCCGAAAAATTAAGAAAAAAGTGGAAAAAAGACGAAGACTTAAGAATAAAAAAAGGCAGAAATCCTACGACGACCACAGAAAAATAAATAACTCTACAATGGAGCAACAACTAGCCCAACTAAGCGCCCAAATGACCATGTTGATGAACCAGATGCAGCAACAAACAGCTGACTTCACGGAGAGAATAGCTTCGCTAGAACAACAAAACGCTCCGCACGAATTAGTTTTATACGACGAAGTAAAACTAAATATCAGTGACCCCAAGGATATCGACCTTGAGTTATTCAAATCTCTACCCAAATTTGACGGGATTAAAGAGCAGTACAGATCATGGAGATCACAGGTTTGGACCTTAATGGAAGCTATAAAAATCTTCCAGAATCATCCAATATATTATAGCGCCCTGGGAATATTACGAACAAAAATCACAGGACCAGCTGCTAATATTCTGACGAACCACAACACCAAATTGAATTTTTATTCAATAATTAACAGATTAGACTATACGTATGCGGACCAACGCCCATTATATGTGCTTCTCGACGAAATAAAGAGAATCACCCAGGGTAGAAAAACTCTTGCAGAGTTTCACAGTGAGGTTTATAAGGCCCTTAACTTAGCCTTAACAAAAATTGAGATGTCCAATGATGACAATAACGAGGGAATGAAAACATACACTAACCAGGAAGCAGTAAGAACTTTCATTCTTGGGTTAAACTCTAAATATACCAGCGGTACATTGTATAGACATAACCCAGGAAATCTAGAATCAGCATACGCGACAGCCTGCACCATTTTTCACGACAACGTGAGAGAGGAACTTGAGACACAGTTCAGACCTCTAAACCAACGTCAACATCATTCAAACCAGAATCAACCACCACATAGAGAAGAGAGGGAGTACAAACCAAACGTAAGGATACAGAGGAATGATTACCAACCAACTTCATCGAGATCCAACAACAACGATCAGGGATACAATGCACGATATAGCCAAATAATCACCCACATCGAGAAGAGAGGTACCAAAATCAGTATAGACCGAACTTCAGCATGCAGAGAAATCAACATCACCAAGTAAAACAGCTACAACCACAACCTGCACCAATACCCATGGACGTGGACGACTCCAGGCAATACATACAGACAACCAGGAATAATAATGCTGTAAGTGCCAATTATAATAATAATTATAGTAATACATATAAGAGAGATAGGACACCTAACTACACTAATACGACTTCTCCGCAAGATAGGAAATTCCAAAGGATAAGTAAATTAAACAGAGAAGATCTAGAATCAATAGTTGTATCAAATTTCGAAGAAAAATATGAAACAGGCAGTACTTTTTTGGCGAGTAAACGGGTTGCCCTGCTTACAAACAAAATGCGGCCTAACTGGCACACCCGTTACCTTATTAATCGACACTCCACTCCACTAACAATTACATAAATATAAATTGTAATATAGGAATATCTATTAAATTGAAACCATTTAAAACCAAAACCTTACATGGTTACTCAATCATAAATTCTAAAAAAATAATAACGATGTACGGACATCATTTAACATTTTATGAAATTAGGGAATTAAACGACTTTGACATTATACTCGGAGAACAGGGATTACGCCAAATGAAGGCAGAAATTAATTTATTTGACTATAGGTTGAAGTATAAAAAAAAGAAGACTTTAGAAGTAGAACCAAAAATTAATTACACAATAAATAATGAAAAACTTAAAGATCAAGTAGAGAACTAATGAAAAGAAATAATAATACTAATGGAAAGTTGCCCTTTACAACCACAATACAAGCAACTATCAAGACTGAATCAGAAGACCCCATATGGACAAAACAATATCCATATCCGTCCGATCACGACTTTGTCAAGAAGAAAATTGAGAAACTTTTAAATGACGGTATAATACAACCAAGCAAAATCCCATATAATTCACCTATATGGACTGTTCCAAAAAAGGGTACCGATGACCAAGGGAAACCCAAGCGAAGAATTGTTGTTGATTTCCAAAAAATAAATTCCCATACGATTACTTACAGATATCCAATTCCAGATATTATTATGACAATACAAAACCTTGGAAAAGCAAAGATTTTTTCCACAATAGACTTAGAATCAGGCTTTCATCAAATATTAATTAAAGAATCTGATCGAGAAAAAACAGCATTCTCTGTCAACGGCGCGAAGTATGAATTTATAAGAATGCCATTCGGATTAAAAAATGTACCCTCAATCTTTCAACGATGCATTGACGACATACTAAGAGAATACATTGGAAAGTTCGCATATGTTTATATTGATGATGTGTTAATTTATTCATCTACTGCAGAAGAACATATGGAACACCTTCGGATTATAATCAACGCTTTACATAATGCAAATATGAAAATTTCTGACGAAAAGTCAAATTTTTTCAAAGATACAGTCGAATACCTTGGACATATTATAAAACATAATAGGATAACAGTTGATCCAAAAAAAAATTGAAACAATAAAAAATTACCCACAACCAACAAATTTAAAAGAATTGAGATCTTTTCTAGGACTTGCTAGTTATGACAGAAAATTTATTAAAGACTTTGCAAAAATCACTAAACCATTAACTATTCATTTAAGAGGAGCATTAGGTATGATAAAAAAGAACCAAAGTAATAAGATACTTGTGAATTTAGACACAGCAGCTGTAGAAGCTTTAGAAAAAATAAAAAATGCATTACAAGAACAGGTTGAACTTTTCCAACCAGATTTCTCTAAACCTTTTAGTTTAACAACAGATGCAAGCAATGTTGCCATTGGTGCAGTTTTAGCACAAAATCGTCAACCAATTGCATTTATTTCACGCACATTAAATAAAACGGAGCAAAATTATAGTACTAATGAGAAGGAATTATTAGCGATTGTATGGTCTTTACAAATTATTTATATGGCGTGGCAGATTTAACAATCTACACTGATCATCAATCCTTAATATTTTCTATTTCCGAGAAAACCCAAATACAAAATTGAAAAGGTGGAAAAATTTAATCGAAGAATGTTAGTCTGTAAACCTGGACACCAGAATGTCGTTGCAGATGCGCTTTCGCGTCAGCAAATCAACAATACAACAAATTGTTCCGATCACTCACTAAAAAGTTCCCCTGTCGAAACTATGAAAAAAGTTAAACAACCACTTAACTCTTTCAAAAACCAAATAATTATTTTACAAGATAATGAAAGGAATGAAGTCCTTAATCAAACAATATTTCCCGGACAATTTAGACACACAATATTTTATAAAGATACCCCGGATTTACTATCTAAACTTAAGGATGTAGTTAATCCAAAAGTTACTAATGCGATGAAGATAGATGAGGAAATACTATTTCACTTAAAAGAAGAAATTATCTCCGCCTTCCCAAACTATAACCTGGTGCTAGCCCAAAATAAGTTAAATGACGAAACTTCCATAAACGAACAAAGAGAAATCGTCACACTAACACATCAATGTGCTCACAGGAACTACAAAAATAATAAGCAAGAAATATTGTTGTCCCATTACTGGCCCAATATTAAAAAAATGTGTCGTAAACTAGTCGTAGGCTCTGAAATATGTCTACAGCACAAATACGAAAGAAAACCAAATAAACAACCTATAGGAAAAACTCCAATACCAACTCGAGTAGGAGAATATATACAAATGGACATATTTCATATAAACAATATGCTGTATCTTAGTGCCGTTTCACACAGGGACTCAAAAGAGTCTCATACCAGTTTATTGTGGGCGAGGGGACGACGAGGAAAGACGAAGGGACCGTGCCACTCGTGTTCGGGTGGCACGCTTTGTGTTCTTGTTCGTAACAGCTCGCTGCTACCCTTTTCAGCATTCCTTTTCACTTTCAAATTCTTTGAATGGTTGCAAGAGCGCTCGGTTTCAAATGAGTTCGATCGCAAATTTGAGTTCTGTTATCTATTTTTGTATGTAATATGCAAAAACGTATGCATAGAATAATAGATATATTATGACAAATTGTAAATAAGGAGAAAATTAAGATATAGATTATGGAGTAAAGAAATTATGAGTTTTTAATACTTAAAGATTAGGAAATTCCTATTATAAATTTGGGCTTGAAAATATTAGTAGCGGATATTCAATACATTCTTGTGGATTAAGGAATTCCCGTCTTTAGTATTTCTTTGAAACTATTTAGCGGGTAGGTACTTGTATTATGCATATTGTTCTACCATATTCATGGTAATTCATTGCAAGCAAAATGTGTGACCATCATCTCAACATACAAATGAAATACGCAGCAATATTTACAAAAATTTCCTGAAAAGGAATGCAGAAAAACTAGACTCGAGTTGCTGGACTCTTTTTGACCGTGTGAATGCCCAGAGCGACACCAAAAGAAAATTTGAAAAACATCAGACTCTTTTGAATCCCAATGTGAAACGGCACTTAGCTCAATAGATAGGTACTCCAAATATTGTTATTTACGAAAACTAAATACAAAGATAGATTGCCATGAATCAATAGAAGAAATACTCACACAAGTTTACCCAAATGCTAAATATCTCATGACTGATAACGAAAGTATATTTAATGGAAACATAGTAAAATCTTTATCTAATCTATTGTATAAAGATTTTACTATGTTTCCATATAATACATTCAGTTACTCCAGTACACCATTCAACTTCCAACGCTCAAGTAGAACGGTTACATAGCACAATTATAGAACTTTGTCAAAGTTTAGCAGCTGAAAACAAAACCGCGCCTGGTGAAGAAATTTTCAACGCTGTTCGAGAATACAATAGGACTATTCACTCTTCCACAGGACACAAACCTGAAGACATATTTTTCAATAGGGAAAAATATACCAATATCAAGGATATCTTGGAGCAAAAACAGTATAAACTACTAAAATATCATAACAAAAGCAGAAAAAATATAACATATAAAACAGGTGATATTATATTATATATAGCAAGACAGACCGACGTAATAAGCTTGCAACAAAATATAATAAACACAAAGTGAAAGAAGATCGCGGAGACACGATTTTAACAGTGAGGGGAAAGGTTATACATAAAGATAACATTAGGAAGCAAAGTACACAATACAAAGAATAAGAGTCATAAACTTTTGCCTATTTATTTTATTGGCTTCATTTGCATTTGCTGAAAAGATAACAAACCTTTCAGGTAGAAGATATATTTTAACCGAAACGGACGACGTTTATACATATAATAGCTCAGCCTACCTGTATCATATAGCCAACCTTTCGACAAGTTTAGACAATATTAGCGCCTTATGAAAATATAATGAGAACAAGATACAGTAACATACAATCCCAGGAAGAAAGTATTCTCATTAATAAAATAGAAACACTGAAAACACAACTGATACCATCCGAGCATCGTATCAAACGTGCCCTTAATTTTTTAGGCTCAATTTTGAAATTTATAACAGGTACGCCAGACCACGACGACCTAATAGAAATAAAATCAGGTCTTAACCAGTTAATAGAAAATAACAACCTACAAAGACAAATTAATTCACTGTTTGAGAAAATCCTAGAAACTTTAGATCCAAAATCTATAACAGAAACATTTATAATTAGGGAAGTATATAAAGAATTAGAATCAATAACAAACACAATTAATTTTGCGAAAACAGGTATTTTTTATTCAGGCACTCTTAACCTTAAAGATATTAAAGAAATCATTAAAACAGAATCATATGACATTCTAATAATAAATATCTTAGAATACTCCAATAATAAGTGTGTATTTTTAATAGTGCCATTGTGACAATTTATAAATATCCAATAATAACCAATAAATGTAAAATGTATAATTTAATTCCATTAGCACTTAAACACGGAAAATATGAGCTAAAAAATAAAATTGCTAAATGTAATAATAATTTCACAAATCTATCAAATTTTAAAAATTATATAGCAACTAATATCTGCAAAATAGAATTAAAAGATAAATGTACAATCCCATTATTATTGAACCAAAAAGCTCAATGTAAAGTGGTACAAGAAAATAATAATCCTTTACAAATATTAGATCATGGTAATATTATAGTTGATAATGTTCATATATGGAATGGGCAGAAAATAAATGGTCCACATTTAATCCAATATGACCATAGCACCACCATTGATAATAAAACATATATAAACCATGAACAAGAAATAAAAGATATAATCCATGCTCATGAAAATGAAAAAATAGAAATATTGAATATATTATCTTCTGAAAGTAATTATAAATTTAGTAATATACAAAAAATGTACAAGTTCTTAATACCTATAGAAGAACACCCCTTTAAATTTATTTTATACCTTATTTTAATTAGTATAATATTAGTTTTAATCGTGTATTCATGTGTAAAAATATATATCTATCGACAAGTACAAACAAATAACCAACGTAAAAGAAATTTCGAAGAAATATTCGAAACAGAATTACGCCGACTTCAGTCATAGATGTCTCGAAATGAGGACATTTCATTTTAACACGGGGGAGAGTTAACGACATAGCCGCACACCGCATACATATGTACATACACATGTACATACATACATACATATCATAAATACTTATATATAAGTGAAATAACACTTATTAGACATAAATACATAAAACCAAAATTAGCATATGTAAACATATCTATCAGCTAACACACTTGAAATGTACAACTCACATTGTAAAATATAAATATCAGAGATAAGAACATATAACAATAGAAATGCACTATCAATAACAACCCAAATATAACAATAGAAACGAATAATTCTATCTGTTAGTAAACAGATAACTATCGATACAGCTCAATAGTATAAGTAGCACTAAGATTTATGTAAACTAGTTAGTCTAAAGATTATGAATAAAGAACACGCACTTCGGCGTAGTGAAAACATATTTCTTTTTTCTCATATCGTAAAAAACGATAATAACTCACTCGGGGACTGCCGAGGTAAAGCTATTGCATAGCATTTTTTGTATCAACTTATGCAATTATAATATTATTATTTATTTATTGTTTATGAAGTTTTTTTTTTTTTAACACCACCACTTACTTGCCAGTTTATAATTCCGCGTATGTAAATTAAATCAAAATTGTATGGTTTTCCGTTTTGAAAATGTTCACAAAACTGTCTATTTATTAATAATTATGAAGAGATTATCTTCACGCAATCACTCGCTGGTCGCATACCAGTGGAGAAGTAATTCAAAGAATATAACAACTATCGATGATAAATAAAACAAGCCAAGAAAATGCGGTTACGCGCCAAAGGCAAGTTCGGTGTTTGTTAGACGACAATCGCTGAGAGAAGGGCCGTCCGCTTCGAGGACAGATATTTTGGTACTGTGTGTTGTGTAGAGATCCTAGTCGGTGTGTGTATGTGTGCGGCTGTATGATGAGTTGTGTGGGTGTTCTGCGGCCCCCTAGGCGAATGTTCAGCCTAGCAGTCGTTGTAACTGTTGCAACGTTGCCACAACGTTGCTGAGTCCGGACGTGCGGCGATAGTTCGGCCTACGCCTAGTAGGTGCGATGTTTTGCTGACGCCATGGACGGGAGGCAGATCGGGATGCCGTTCTTCGGCGACGTGCCACGTGATTGGTTTGCTGCCGTTGGTTTGCGCCACGGATTCGTGTGGCAGGCTGCCGACTGACCTCTCGCCTCGATGTACGGTGAAGCAACGTGTGATGCTGCCTGCCACACATTTGGCACAAGGCCCCGGAGTCGCATTCCTGAGTCGTGTGGGTATATGCCAGACAATTGTGACAATGCCCATGCGCCTGGGCAACTTGCTGGCGTTGTGACGGCGTCATGCCTTTGAAGAGACCACAGTGCTGCAGTTTGTGTGGACGTCGACAAAGGGGGCATCGGATGCGATAAGGCGCCTCTGGAGGAGACGGAACGGATGCAGATTCTCGTGTACCGCATCTCTGTATCCATATTTACCTGTATGGAGAAAAGGGCATGTTTAGTTACGATTCAGTGGTATATAGTATGGATATCTTTCTATATGTGACCAACTTTAATTGGTTTGGTGATCGTATTAGTCTACCCATTATTTTATTTATATATGATTGTAATTTGTCATATTATATTTGCGGTTTTTTATTTCTGTTTTCGGTTATTTAGACGGATATTTCGATTTTCGTTTGTAGGTATTATTGAAAGGATGGTTTACTACTTGCGTTTTCGCTATTATTTGAGATTGGCAGGAAGCATAGTTTAACGAGCGGTCTGGTTAGCGTTCCGTTTCTAGTACGGAGGTCAACTACTCTTATATGACCGTCGGAACCATGATGTAGCTTCTCTATGCAACCAAGCCGCCATTCTGTAGGGGGAAGACAATCGTCATGGATTAAGACAAAATCTCCAAGCTTTGGCGCTTTTTCGGGAGTTTTCCAGCGGTACCTTTTATGAAGGTCCTTTATATACTCCTCCTTCCATCGGCGCCTGAAATCATGATGGAGAATTTTAATTCTTTCCCATCTATTTTGTAAGGATAGCGACTCCACGCCTGGCTCAGGTATGGCCAGAATGGGTGTTCCTTTTAGAAAGTGCCCTGGAGTTAGGGCTGTGAGATCTGAGGGATCTTGCGAGAGTGTCGTTAGTGGCCGTGAATTGAGAACGGCTTCAATGCGAATTAATAATGTTGTAAATTCTTCATAATTAAATTTGTAGTTTCCAGCTACTTTTTTAAAGTGGGATTTAAAGCTTTTTACAGCTGATTCCCATAAACCACCCATATGAGGAGCGCTTGGAGGGATAAACTGACAGTTAATATCTTGGGGAGCGTACTTTTGTACAATTTCAGGTGCGACTTGTTTGACAAAATTCACGAACTGTTTTTCTGTGGCTCTTTGGGCTCCTATAAATGTCTTGCCATTGTCGTTCATGAGTTTTGATGGAAAACCGCGTCGTCCGACGAAGCGAGCAAATGCCGCGAGAAAAGCCTCCTTTGTCAGAGCCTTCCATGAGGGTGGGAGACCTTAACATGGATGCCTTTATCTGAAAAGGCCCAGCAAAGTCGACACCTGTAATGGTGAAAGGCAGAGCGAAGTTACAGCGTTCCGGTGGAAGTGCTGCCATAATCTGCGTTCGCATCTTCTGCTTATGCATAGTGCAGATCTTGCACATGAAAATGCATTTCTTCATTGTGGGCTTGAGTCTTGGAATATAAAACTCTTGACGGACGATTTGTTACATGAGGCGATGTTCTGCGTGTAGCAATAGCACGTGGACATAGTTAAGGTATAAGGTGGCAAGTTGCGATTTCTCTGGGATAACTATGGAATGACGTTCGTTATACGTCAGGCTTGAATTGGCAAGCCGACCATTCGCACGGAGTACTCCTTTCGTGTCAATGATTTAAGACTAAGAGTGAGCTCTTTTTATCTATCGGCTTCGATTCTCTTAGTAATGATATTTCTCGGCTGAAGTAACGCGCTTGCGTAGATGCGATAAGAGCGATCTTTGCTTTTTGTAAGTCTAGGTGCGTCACTGTATCGCATTGGGAGTGTAATGAAGACACTCCCTTAAGTTTAATTTTGAGTCGCTCTATGAACTTGAGCATGTAAGCGATTACCCTGAGGGCTCGGGGAAACGAGGAAAATCGCTCAAGGATGTCATTATCCTGCAATGTTGCGTGAAAGGAGTCGATTTTTTGACTTTCTGGGGCAATTATATTGCGCATGGGCCATTGTGGCCAAGAATCAGGAGATTCTGTTAACCAATGGGGGCCATTCCACCAGAGGGTGGTGGTGACAAGGTGCAGGGGTTTGCACCCTCTTGAACCTAGATCAGCAGGATTGTGTCGCCAAGTGGCTGATCCTACTAGGTCAAGTATTTGAGACGTTCGGTTGGAAATATACGTGTTCCATGCATGTGGTGGCTTTTCTAACCAGGCTAGTACAATTTCGGAATCGGACCATAGATATAATTTATATTGTGCCATGTTTAAATGCGTTTGTACGATGGACACGAGTTTGGCTAGTAGTTCAAGTCGTGGCAGACTTATTGTTTTTAAAGGAGCCACTTTTGCTTTTGCTACTAGTAAGTGGCATGTGGTCGCAGTGTCGTTTTGTGTGCGAACATATATAGTTGCGCAATATGCCTTTTCAGAAGTGTCACAGAAGCCGTGTAGTTCGACTTTGTGCTCTGGGGCATAATTTACCCATCGTGTGATTTGTATCTGTGAGATATCATTTAGATTTCTCGCAAACTGGGACCACTTTTCTAAACGAAGTGGTTTTACTTGTTCGTCCCAGTCGGTTCCATCTAGCCATAATTCTTGTATTAGGATTTTGGCTTGTATCATAACTGGCGAAAGCCATCCTGCGAGGTCGAAAAGTTTCGCCACAGAGGATAGAATTTGTCGCTTTGTTATGGCGGTTAACGCAGATATTGACTCTGTCGTGTATGAAAACTGGTCAGATATCGCATTCCATTGGATCCCCAGAGTTTTTGTTGTACTTTCCTTTTCGAATTTAAGGAAATTAGTATCTAACAAATTTTCATGTGGTATATTTTTTAAAATATTAGGTTGGTTCGCCGTTATCTTTTTCAACGGAAACCCTGCGGTTTTGAGGGCTTTTACCAATTGTGGTAGTGACTCGTATGCTTGTGGAAGACTGTGACTTCCAGAAAAGATATCGTCTACATATGTTTGTGTTTTTAACACTTTGGTTGCCAGAGGAAATTCTGACTTTGTGTTTTCTGCCAGTTCGTGGAGTGTTCGAATGGCTAAATATGGAGCACAGTTGACGCCAAAGGTAACTGTTTTTAGTTTATAGTCGCGTAGTGGACTATTGGGAGATTTTCGGAAAATAATTCGCTGAAAATCTTGATCGTCTTTATGTACGACTATTTGTCTATACATTTTTTCGACGTCTCCGTTAAATATGTATTTGAATATACGCCAATTTAATATGAGGAGCATTAAATCTGGTTGGAGCGTGGGTCCCGTAAATAGAATATCATTTAGGGAATTTCCCGAGCTAGTGGATCTTGATGCATTAAAGACAACTCTTACTTTAGTTGTTTTTTTGTCTGGCTTAACTACTGCATGGTGCGGCAAGTAAAATGAGTAGTATTTGCCGTTGATGATTTTTTCGCATGGGCTTATTTCCTCCATGTGGTCTAAATGGAGGTATTCTTCCAACACAGCATCATATTCTGGTTTGAGTTCGCCTTTTTTAAGTAGGTTTTTTTCCATACTTTGAAACTGCTGTATTGCAGAGGTGCGAGAGTGACCTAAGACGATTGTGTTGGGAAATTGTTGTTTTAGTGGTAGTCGTACGACGTACCGACCATCTGACCTAGTTGTTGTGGTTTTGTAAAAGTCTTCACAATACTGATCTTCTGGGGTTGTAATTGAAATGGGGGGGAGTTCTTCTAACTCCCAAAATTTTTTTAATTGTGAATTGAGGTATTCGTTTGAGATTTCCTCAACTTGAGTGGTCATGGTGGTAACTGGTTCCATAACTAGTCCACTTAGGATCCAACCAAAAATAGTATTTTGTGCCAATAGTGTGTTTGAAATTTTCTCAATACCTTCGAGTATTATCTGTGGTATGAGATCGCTGCCTAATAGAAGGTCTATTTGAGCGGGAGTGTTGCAGTTGGGATCTGCTAGCTTTAGGTGTGAAACCTTTTGCCAATGCTTGCTATTTATGTGATAGCTTGGAAGCATATTTTGTGCCCTAGACGCTATGAAAGATCTTTGTGATCCTTGGTCTATTAAGGCCCTAAGTTTAAACAGCTCTCATCGGTGCTCGATGGAGACGACTGCTGTGGGTAGTAGTACCCTACTTTGGGTTTCGCTGTGTAGCGTTTGAGTTTTTAATGCCTTTGAGCAGCATGGTGCTTCTTGGCAATTTTCGGGATTTGCTGTTGCAACTAAACCCGTGTCTCTTTTCAAATTAGCGCTGTTTGGGGGTGAACTGGAAAAATTATTTAAATGAAGCATAGAATGATGTCGTTTATGACAATAAACGCAATTAAATTTGCTTTCGCACTCTTTAAGTGTATGCGCATGTGACAAGCAGTTTGTACAAAGTCTTTTTGTTTTTACAAAATTGTTTCGGTCGATAATATTCAAATTTTTGAATCTCTTGCAAGATTTGAGCTTATGCCCTCCTGTTCGCATGACGTTTGTATGTACTCTTCGGATGTGAACGTTTGATTTCTGAAGAAGCTTCTATTTAAATTGTTGTTGCTACTGGCTTGGGGTCTGTGGAAGCTTCTATTTAGGTCGTGTTGAACGGTTTTCGTTCTGACCGCATTTTTTTCGAGACGAGAGCGATTGCTCCCACAAAAGTAACGATTTTTCTGGTAAAGCGGCGGTGCATATATTTACCAATATTGGGTCCCAGCTGTCTGTGGGAATATTTTGGACTTTGAAGTAAACTCTATGAAAAAGTAATTTTTTCGAAATGCACTGGTTGTATGAATATGATAAAACTATAGTAATCGACTAGAGGAAATTAAACTCCGTGACCATTTCGGACAGGTATCCAATACCAGAAATAAATGTCGTTACATCGCAGCTGCGGGATAACAATTTTTTTACGGTAATTGATTTAAAAACTGGATTTCACCAAATCCCACTGAATCCGGCCGATTACGAAAAAACAGCGTTTTCTGTTTGCGACGGCAAGTACGAATTCACTAGGTTACCTTTCGGACTTAAAAACGCTCCGTCGATTTTTCAACGGGCTCTTGATCTAATATTCCGTGATATATAAAATATTTTTAAAACTTTGGAAGATGCCAATTTAAAAGTAAGACTGGATAAATGCAAATTCCTTCATGAAGAAATCGAATTCTTGGGATCCATTATTTCTGCAGAAGGAATAGTAAAATAAAAAACTCTTAGATATCTGAGGACATAATATTAGCATACCCTGACCTTACTAAAGACATAGAACTTACCATAGATGCCTCCAACTTGGCGCTAGGTGCAGTTCTATCACAGAACAACAAACCTATTTCCTTTATTTCGAGAACTTTGAATAAGGCGGAAGAGCACTACGCCGCCAATGAGAAAGAATTTCTTGCCATAATATACGGATTAGCAAACGTTAAAATATACACGGAGCACCAACCTCTCATTTATTCTCTAAGCAACAAGAATAATAACAGTAAGATGAAACGGTGGAAGGCCATTATCGAAGAATACAATTATGAACTCTTATATAAGTCAGGAAGAGCAAATCTCGTTGCTGACGCCCTCCCCAGAATACCACGAGAAACGGATATTCATACACTATCTATAGCAACAAATAGTGCTGAAAGTTCTGCTCATAATCTGATATGTCACGTTGACGATCAATACAATTTCGATCATTTGGTGCAAATTTTAAAGAAACTCCTTTATCCATCGATCATAAATTGTACCAACTATAGGAAAAATACAGGAAACATTTCTGGAACATTTCCGAAACTATAAGATTCGATTTTCTAATAAACTAGTAAGAGATATTAAAAATGAACAAGAGCAAGAAGAAATCATCTTAAAAGTGCACAAGCGCGCTCATAGAAGCGCACGGGAAAATAAATTACAAATCCTAGAAAATAACTACTTTCCAGCTATGACGAGAAAAATTAAAAATATTATAAAACAAGTAAGGAAGGGCTAAGTTCGGATGTAACCGAACATTTTATATTCTCGCAAAGTTAAATGGTATATTCGTTTGAGACTTCTTTATATATTTTAATAATTAGAAGTAGGAACTGTTGCCTTAGTTATTTACTTTTTACTCACAGTGAAAATAATTAGAGCAATTTGTAAACTAAATTTACTGAAATTATGAGAAATCGTTCTTGTGCTTTTTGTATTTGATTTTATATAGAATGCATTACAACTGTATTGAGAAGTATGAAAAGAAATCGTTTTTGGACAATGAATAACATTTTTATACTCTCGCAACCTGTTGCTACAGAGTATAATAGTTTTGTTCACCTAACGGTTGTTTGTATCACCTAAAACTAATCGAGTTAGATATAGGGTTATATATATATAAATGATCAGGATGAAGAGACGAGTTGAAATCCGGGTGACTGTCTGTCCGTCCGTGCAAGCTCTAACTTGAGTAAAAATTGAGATATCTTTATGAAACTTGGTAGACATGTTTCTTGGTACCGTGAGACGGTTGGTATTGCAGATGGGCGTAATCGGACCACTGCCACGCCCACAAAACGCCATTATTCAAAAACAAATAACTTGCCATAACTAAGCTCCGCAATAAGATACAAGACTGTTGTTTGGTACACAGGATCAC
Source organism: Bactrocera oleae (assembly GCF_042242935.1). Taxonomy (NCBI): domain Eukaryota; kingdom Metazoa; phylum Arthropoda; class Insecta; order Diptera; family Tephritidae; genus Bactrocera; species Bactrocera oleae. The sequence goes on from NC_091537.1 coordinate 33,424,971, forward strand.
ATTAGGGAAGGGCATCTGCAGCTAAAATTTTTTTTTAAAAAGTGGGCGTGGTCCCGCCTCTAATAGGTTTAATGTGCATATCTCCTAAACCGCTAACGCTATAATAACAAAATTCACTGGAAGCAAATGTGTTTAGCACTCCTATTGACGGTGTGAAAATAGTTGAAATCGGGTGGCAACTCCGTCCACTCCCCATATAACGGTACTGTTAAAAACTACTAAAAGCGCGATAAATCAAGCACTAAACACGCCAGAGACATTAAATTTTATCTCTGAGATGGTATAAGATGACTTTATAGGAACCGCGTTCAAAATTAGACAGTGGGCGTGACACAGCCCACTTTTAGGTGAAAACCCATATCTTGGGATCTGCTTCACCAATTTCAACCAAATTTGGTGCATAACGTTCTTTTCATGTTTCTATGTCATAGTGCGAAAATGGGCGAAATCGGACTACAACCACGCTTACTTCCCATGTAACACCATTTTCAATTCCATCTGATTCTTTCACTTTCCACTATGCAAATCAGGTAACAATGATTATATCGGGGTGAAACTTTGCGTAAATAATGCAATTAAAGTATGCCCCCTTGCGGCCAAAAATTGTCTAAAGCGAACCAAAACTGTTCAAACCCCTAAGTACTAAATATGTGGACCCCAGTGCCTATAGTTGACCTTCTACCGAAAATATCAGTCAATCCACAAAGAAATCTCAAACGAGTATACCATTTGACTTTGCGTGAGTATAAAATGTTCGGTTACATCCGAACTTAGCGCTTCCTTACTTGTTTATTTATTATATCGGTATTATTATACATGTTTAGCTTAAAAATAATAAATATTAACAACTTTAAAAATGATATAATATTATTATATTAATTTGTATATAATATTTACAATATTAAACATAAATTTTTGTAGAGATTCTTATACATATATCCAAATTATATTTCTTTTTTCCTTATACTATTTAATTTCTATCATATATTTATACAATAATGTCATATATAATAACAAATTATATATATAATTTAAATTTTCTTAATTAGATTATTTACATATTTTTCTTAAAATTGTCTTAAAAACTACCGTCAAAATTGAAGAACTATTGCACTAAGTCTGAAAACTTTATTTCGAAATACTGTCTCAAAAGTAATTGCATTTACACGGGAAGGATCCATGTTTGAAAATGCCCAATCAATTTGTGTACCGGCAGATGTAGTTGAATATTCTGCACTAAGCAGGGAACTAAATTTTTTTTCTTGGAGCAGATTTCTTATTGCAGTCCCTGTAGACAATTAACAAATGTTAAAATCTCCAACAATTACAATAGCACATTTTGATTGCCTAATTCAGAAGTAAGGACTTCCTGAAGTTTTACAATTAAATGTCTGACAGAGAAAGCTGAATTTTTATATAGAACCAGAATATTAATATTGAAACATTTAAACAAAACCGCTTCTAAAATTTTGCGGCCTGAATAAATTTTCTTTACAGCCTTTGATTCTATAGAGCAAGCAATACTATGCTTTGCATATATTATAATGCCCCGTTAATTTCTGTTGGTTGTTTCCGTGCTATCTATCCTCAGCTCGTTAATTGGAGTAAATCCTGGTATATCAAAACTTTCGCAAGGATAACTCCAAGTTTCTACAAAACATAAAATATCTGAAGATAGCATCAAACAGTCGCTTTTTATATCATTAATGTGAGCGTGAAGATTCTGAACATTATGGAATAAAATTTGATGTCCTGATGTTCGGGAAATCATAAAATTGAAACTTGTTGTCAAAGCTTTATTTGTGTTCAATTCCCTCAGTTCCCTAAATACGGGATCCGATTCAGAAAATTTGTTAGGAGGAATAAAATTTCCTATGATGAATAGACCTTCTGCAGAAGTATCTCGACTACAAGCGACATATATTGAAGCTCTAGGCATTCTGGGTCGAGTATGAACTACAACTTTATTATAAGTATGTGCCACCTTGACTTTTATGAATAGTTATTCTCTCAGCCGGAACAACTGGAAACTGATTTCTTTCAATTGAAATTTGTTCATTTCTTTTATATTGAAAATATTTTAGAACTTTTTCAATTGGTGTCCAAGAACTTTCTAGAGGATGAGGCTTTTTTGATCGTGCTATCAAACAGAAGGTTCCAAAAATTTAATCCACAGAATTGTTGGACAAGAACAATGGAAATCAATTTGCATAAGTTGTCTAGCTGCCCCATTAACCAAGCCATCACACGTGTTTATGTTCACTGTAATCATATATTTGGCGGAGGCTTTGAGTGTCAATTCATAGGGCAGTCCCTGCGTTTCAGAAGTTTTGAAAAGTTTAACTCTTTCCAAAATATTATCATTTTCATTTATACCTATTCCTTTAACTGAGTCTTTTGCAGTTGAAAGGAAAGCTTCTGTTGGGATTCGACTGAGCTTAAGGGCATTGAAATTATTTATCTCTTCATTGGACCAAAACAAATGTATGGCATCATCGGGAACTTCTTCGAAATTAACTACTCGAGTTTCAATGAGTGATATGTCCTCATTTGTTATAGTACCAGATGCTATATGATTTAATGCAATTGCAAAGGCCTGATCCTGTTAATTCAAAGTATTTAAATAACTCCCACAAAAGGGAACCAACTAAAGTGGCATACAGCACTTTCATTGGGATTAGGAGAGAATATCCACCTATCTCCAACAGGTGACAGTTGCTTCAAATTACCAAACACTATGATCGGTATACCACCGAAGGGGCTGTCTGTTTTGAAAATTTGTTTTAATCTCGCATCAACAGAGCTAAACATACGATCCTGTAATTTTCTTTTTAGAAAAATTTTGGGTTTTGTTAAACTTGACCTAAGGGCTAACAAATAGTCATCAAAAGACATATTTATTCTACTATCAGACAGGAAGTGTTGAAAATCGTTTAAATTGGAAATGTCTTCTGTAGTCATATTTGAATTTAAAACGTTTTGAATTTTGAAAAAGTTTTCCTTGTGTCTTTCTGAATTTTGACGAGGTAACATTATTTGCGTTGAAGGCATTGGTGGATTGGTGGATATGGTATACCAAAACGACAAAACTGTTGTCCTTTTATTTCCCTAGTACAAGACCGACTGTGGTTATGCTTTTGATAACCCAAATAATTTTCTAAGTGGCTGATCGAACCATCGGTAGAAATATAATTGTCAATAAAACTAATGACATCAGGGAATGTCTGAGGATCTTGAAGGTTGATCCTGGGAGCATTATTAAGCCAATACATGCCATGTACATGCGGGGAACCTCTCTGTTGAAACTCCACTCTCCAGTAGAAATTTGTAACAAAATGCTCTCCAAAAATGCCGGCGTTATCTTTAAAAAGCTTAAGAATTTGTCGATAGCGGTAGTCAAAATATCTAGCACAAGTAACCACGTCTGACCGAATTAAGCGATATCTATTAATTATCTTATCTTGTTAAACTGTTGGCTTCCGCTTCCGAAATATTTTTAGAATCAACAGTTTTAGAGAGGATGACCAAAAGCTTAACCCACTGAGATTCTGCAGCCGATAAAGTGATAAAGAAGGTTGGAAGCCCAAATTGGCGAATCATAACGATTGCCTTTTTCTTCTCAGCTTCCCAGTGCGCAGGTGAGGATCTAACGCCTTTCAAAACCTTGTAACCATCATCGTGTTAAATCAAGTTTTGAACAAAGTTTTCGTTTAATAGATTTTATGCCGTAACTCGGTTGCGACCTGAAAACTTTCTAAGGCAAATGGATGTACTATTCTTAATTTGTAGCAGTTCTAATTTTTTGTAATCATAGAACAACTTTGGAATGGTACACGCTCTTCTGTCAAAACGGCGAATTTCAGAACGTATTATCTTGCTATACGTTTCAGAGCATGTACGCTTCTGCCCAACGTATATTGTTCCAAATGACAACTCTTCTGAATTATTATCTTGAATTATGTCAATTGGTCTTTGTCCTTCACCTGGCGCTATAACTAAACGGTTATAGTCTAAGTTTTCTACAGGAATATTTTCCAAAAGAGTTTCTTGACCGCCTGGATTTAGCTCTGAAAGTAAAAGACCCGTGGGAATATTATTACCTGAGGGATTATCATGAGAAGTTTGTGCCGCATGAAAAGATTGAACCAATCGGGAATCCTCTGCAGATGCAACAAACGGAACTTCTTCTTGGTCATTAAATTCTGACATCCAGTTTTCATTAATATGTATATTGTGCTCATGATACAGAGGGGTATTCACTAAGAACTGCAAAGCTTCCATAATCTTTGCGGGGCGTATGGTATAGATCATGTAATCATGATTGTATTCCAAACGCCTTCTTAAGTGAATTTGTATAACATGAGCCTCATCAAAGGACCTTGGTATAGATATCACAATACTGTGAACAGAAATTGGTATATTAACAACAGCACCTTTGAGCAAACTCTGACCTTGATATCCTAACGGACGGATTGTCATAAAAGGGAATCTAGGCATTATGAGATGTTCTTTAATTGGGGTTAAACCTTTCAAACAATCCAGTAATTCAGGAAAGTCTAGATAGTTAGCTAAACATATTTTTGGAACGTTCTTTTTAACAATCGCATTTTTGCAAGTAGCACAAAAATTGTAATTTCCATCTTCTGAAGGAAATTTTTGCATTAAAAAGAAGGTGGATGCAGCATTTGGGTGACCTTGCGCAATAGTTTCGAAATTTAATTTGCGAATTTGGTGTGAAAACCATAAGTCGCCGCAGCAAATACATATTTCAGTAGGGCCCTTATTTTTATTTTGGAAATAAATGTTTTTGAAATCTGTTAAATTGCCACTATTGTCAGTTTCTATAACATTATTTTCTCTCGTTAATCGGATTCGTTGGGACTGCTTTTGGTTTTCAATTTGTCTATTGAGTGGGTTATCTCTACGAAGGCGAACTTGACCTTGTCTAAGACGACTCTGATTCAAAATTTCTTCCCTAATACCCCTCTTACTAAGCTATCGACGTTGTGTTTCTCTATCACGCTCCTCTCTCCTTATTTGAGGATTTCAGGATACTTTTGTACAATTTCAGGTGAGACTTGTTTGACAAAATTCACGAACTGTTTTTCTGTGGCTCTTTGGGCTCCTATAAATGTCTTGCCATTGTCGTTCATGAGTTTTGATGGAAAACCGCGTCGTCCGACGAAGCGAGCAAATGCCGCGAGAAAAGCCTCCTTTGTCAGATTCGTACATAGCTCGAGGTGCACTGCTTTTGTCGTGAAACAGACAAAGATAGCCTTCCATGAGGGTGGGAGACCTTAACATGGATGCCTTTATCTAAAAAGGCCCAGCAAAGTCGACACCTGTAATGGTGAAAGGCAGAGCGAAGTTACAGCGTTCCGGCGGTGTGGTGGTTTTTGTTGTACTTTCCTTTTCGAATTTAAGGAAATTAGTATCTAACAAATTTTCATGTGGTATATTTTTTAAAATATTAGGTTGGTTCGCCGTTATCTTTTTCAACGGAAACCCTGCGGTTTTGAGGGCTTTTACCACTTGTGGTAGTGACTCGTATGCTTGTGGAAGACTGTGACTTCCAGAAAAGATATCGTCTACATATGTTTGTGTTTTTAACACTTTGGTTGCCAGAGGAAATTCTGACTTTGTGTTTTCTGCCAGTTCGTGGAGTGTTCGAATGGCTAAATATGGAGCACAGTTGACGCCAAAGGTAACTGTTTTTAGTTTATAGTCGCGTAGTGGACTATTGGGAGATTTTCGGAAAATAATTCGCTGAAAATCTTGATCGTCTTTATGTACGACTATTTGTCTATACATTTTTTCGACGTCTCCGTTAAATATGTATTTGAATATACGCCAATTTAATATGAGGAGCATTAAATCTGGTTGGAGCGTGGGTCCCGTAAATAGAATATCATTTAGGGAATTTCCCGAGCTAGTGGATCTTGATGCATTAAAGACAACTCTTACTTTAGTTGTTTTTTTGTCTGGCTTAACTACTGCATGGTGCGGCAAGTAAAATGAGTAGTATTTGCCGTTGATGATTTTTTCGCATGGGCTTATTTCCTCCATGTGGTCTAAATGGAGGTATTCTTCCAACACAGCATCATATTCTGGTTTGAGTTCGCCTTTTTTAAGTAGGTTTTTTTCCATACTTTGAAACTGCTGTATTGCAGAGGTGCGAGAGTGACCTAAGACGATTGTGTTGGGAAATTGTTGTTTTAGTGGTAGTCGTACGACGTACCGACCATCTGACCTAGTTGTTGTGGTTTTGTAAAAGTCTTCACAATACTGATCTTCTGGGGTTGTAATTGAAATGGGGGGGAGTTCTTCTAACTCCCAAAATTTTTTTAATTGTGAATTGAGGTATTCGTTTGAGATTTCCTCAACTTGAGTGGTCATGGTGGTAACTGGTTCCATAACTAGTCCACTTAGGATCCAACCAAAAATAGTATTTTGTGCCAATAGTGTGTTTGAAATTTTCTCAATACCTTCGAGTATTATCTGTGGTATGAGATCGCTGCCTAATAGAAGGTCTATTTGAGCGGGAGTGTTGCAGTTGGGATCTGCTAGCTTTAGGTGTGAAACCTTTTGCCAATGCTTGCTATTTATGTGATAGCTTGGAAGCATATTTTGTGCCCTAGACGCTATGAAAGATCTTTGTGATCCTTGGTCTATTAAGGCCCTAAGTTTAAACAGCTCTCCTCGGTGCTCGATGGAGACGACTGCTGTGGGTAGTAGTACCCTACTTTGGGTTTCGCTGTGTAGCGTTTGAGTTTTTAATGCCTTTGAGCAGCATGGTGCTTCTTGGCAATTTTCGGGATTTGCTGTTGCAACTAAACCCGTGTCTCTTTTCAAATTAGCGCTGTTTGGGGGTGAACTGGAAAAATTATTTAAATGAAGCATAGAATGACGTCGTTTATGACAATAAACGCAATTAAATTTGCTTTCGCACTCTTTAAGTGTATGCGCATGTGACAAGCAGTTTGTACAAAGTCTTTTTGTTTTTACAAAATTGTTTCGGTCGATAATATTCAAATTTTTGGATCTCTTGCAAGATTTGAGCTTATGCCCTCCTGTTCGCATGACGTTTGTTTGTACTTTTCGGATGTGAACGTTTGATTTCTGAAGAAGCTTCTATTTAAATTGCTGTTGCTACTGGCTTGGGGTCTGTGGAAGCTTCTATTTAGGTCGTGTTGAACGGTTTTCGTTCTGACCGTTTTTTTTATCTACCCTTTCTGCTATTTCGTATTGGGTTATTAAAAAGTCTTTCATCTGTTGCCACGTTGGGCATTTGTTTCGAGACGAGAGCGATTGCTCCCACAAAAGTAACGATTTTTCTGGTAAAGCGGCGGTGCATATATTTACCAATATTGGGTCCCAGCTGTCTGTGGGAATATTTTGGACTTTGAAGTAAACTCTATGAAAAAGTAATTTTTTCGAAATGCACTGGTTGTATGAATATGATAAAACTATAGTAATCGACTAGAGGAAATTAAACTCCGTGACCATTTCGGACAGGTATCCAATACCAGAAATAAATGTCGTTACATCGCAGCTGCGGGATAACAATTTTTTTACGGTAATTGATTTAAAAACTGGATTTCACCAAATCCCACTGAATCCGGCCGATTACGAAAAAACAGCGTTTTCTGTTTGCGACGGCAAGTACGAATTCACTAGGTTACCTTTCGGACTTAAAAACGCTCCGTCGATTTTTCAACGGGCTCTTGATCTAATATTCCGTGATATATAAAATATTTTTAAAACTTTGGAAGATGCCAATTTAAAAGTAAAACTGGATAAATGCAAATTCCTTCATGAAGAAATCGAATTCTTGGGATCCATTATTTCTGCAGAAGGAATAGTAAAATAAAAAACTCTTAGATATCTGAGGACATAATATTAGCATACCCTGACCTTACTAAAGACATAGAACTTACCATAGATGCCTCCAACTTGGCGCTAGGTGCAGTTCTATCACAGAACAACAAACCTATTTCCTTTATTTCGAGAACTTTGAATAAGGCGGAAGAGCACTACGCCGCCAATGAGAAAGAATTTCTTGCCATAATATACGGATTAGCAAACGTAAAAATATACACGGAGCACCAACCTCTCATTTATTCTCTAAGCAACAAGAATAATAACAGTAAGATGAAACGGTGGAAGGCCATTATCGAAGAATACAATTATGAACTCTTATATAAGTCAGGAAGAGCAAATCTCGTTGCTGACGCCCTCCCCAGAATACCACGAGAAACGGATATTCATACACTATCTATAGCAACAAATAGTGCTGAAAGTTCTGCTCATAATCTGATATGTCACGTTGACGATCAATACAATTTCGATCATTTGGTGCAAATATTAAAGAAACTCCTTTATCCATCGATCATAAATTGTACCAACTATAGGAATAATACAGGAAACATTTCTGGAACATTTCCGAAACTATAAGATTCGATTTTCTAATAAACTAGTAAGAGATATTAAAAATGAACAAGAGCAAGAAGAAATCATCTTAAAAGTGCACAAGCGCGCTCATAGAAGCGCACGGGAAAATAAATTACAAATCCTAGAAAATAACTACTTTCCAGCTATGAGGAGAAAAATTAAAAATATTATAAAACAAGTAAGGAAGGGCTAAGTTCGGATGTAACCGAACATTTTATATTCTCGCAAAGTTAAATGTTATATTCGTTTGAGACTTCTTTATATATTTTAATAATTAGAAGTAGGAACTGTTGCCTTAGTTATTTACTTTTTACTCACAGTGAAAATAATTAGAGCAATTTGTAAACTAAATTTACTCAAATTATGAGAAATCGTTCTTGTGCTTTTTGTATTTGATTTTATATAGAATGCATTACAACTGTATTGAGAAGTATGAAAAGAAATCGTTTTTGGACAATGAATAACATTTTTTATTTATTATATCGGTATTATTATACATGTTTAGCTTAAAAATAATAAATATTAACAACTTTAAAAATGATATAATATTATTATATTAATTTGTATATAATATTTACAATATTAAACATAAATTTTTGTAGAGATTCTTATACATATATCCAAATTATATTTCTTTTTTCCTTATACTATTTAATTTCTATCATATATTTATGCAATAATGTCATATATAATAACAAATTATATATATAATTTAAATTTTCTTAATTAGATTATTTACATATTTTTCTTAAAATTGTCTTAAAAACTACCGTCAAAATTAAAGAACTATTGCACTAAGTCTGAAAACTTTATTTCGAAATACTGTCTCAAAAGTAATTGCATTTACACGGGAAGGATCCATGTTTGAAAATGCCCAATCAATTTGTGTACCGGCAAATGTAGTTGAATATTTTGCACTAAGCAGGGAACTAAATAAGTTTTCTTTACAGCCTTTGATTCTATAGAGCAAGCAATACTATGCTTTGCATATATTATAATGCCCCGTTTATTTCTGTTGGTTGTTTCCGTGCTATCTATCCTCAGCTCGTTAATTGGAGTAAATCCTGGTATATCAAAACTTTCGCAAGGATAACTCCAAGTTTTTACAAAACATAAAATATCTGAAGATAGCATCAAACAGTCGCTTTTTATATCATTAATGTGAGCGTGAAGATTCTGAACATTATGGAATAAAATTTGATGTCCTGATGTTCGGGAAATCATAAAATTGAAACTTGTTGTCAAAGCTTTATTTGTGTTCAATTCCCTCAGTTCCCTAAATACGGGATCCGATTCAGAAAATTTGTTAGGAGGAATAAAATTTCCTATGATGAATAGACCTTCTGCAGAAGTATCTCGACTACAAGCGACATATATTGAAGCTCTAGGCATTCTGGGTCAGGTATTAACTACAACTTTATTATAAGTATGTGCCACCTTGACTTTTATGAATAGTTATTCTCTTAGCCGGAACAACTGGAAACTGATTTCTTTCAATTGAAATTTGTTCATTTCTTTTATATTGAAAAGATTTTAGAACTTTTTCAATTGGTGTCCAAGAACTTTCTAGAGGATCAGGCTTTTTTGATCGTGCTATCAAACAGAAGTTTCAAAAAATTTAATCCACAGAATTGTTGGACAAGAACAATGGAAATCAATTTGCATAAGTTGTTCAGCTGCCCCATTAACCAAGCCATCACACGTGTTTATGTTCACTGTAATCAATTCATAGGGCAGTCCCTCCGTTTCAGAAGTTTTGAAAAGTTTAACGCTTTCCAAAATATTATCATTTTCATTTATACCAATTCCTTTAACTGAGTCTTTTGCAGTTGAAAGGAAAGCTTCTGTTGGGATTCGACTGAGCTTAAAGGCATTGAAATTATTTGTCTCTTCATTGGACCAAAACAAATGTATGGCATCATCGGGAACTTCTTCGAAATTAACTACTCGAGTTTCAATGAGTGATATGTCCTCATTTGTTATAGTACCAGATGCCATATGATTTAATGCAATTGCAAAGGCCTGATCCTGTTAATTCAAAGTATTTAAATAACTCCCACAAAGGGGAACCAACTAAAGTGGCATACAGCACTTTCATTGGGATTAGGAGAGAATATCCACCTATCTCCAACAGGTGAGAGTTGCTTCAAATCACCAAACACTATGATCGGTATACCATCGAAGGGGCTGTCTGTTTTGAAAATTTGTTTTAATCTCGCATCAACAGAGCTAAACATACGAGCACCTACCATCGATATTTCATCAATTATGATTAATTTTAAATCGATAAGTCTGGAATACAATGAATTAACTGTGTCATTGCTAAGTGGCCTCAACTCTCTATTCAACTGATTAACAGGTAAAGAGAATATTAAATGAAGGGTCATTCCACCTATTCCGAATGCTGCTTTACCCGTAGGTGCGCAAAGAAGAAAGTTTAAGGAACTTGGATTGGATCCAGGTGTATAATTGTAACGATGGTTAAGAGCGTGATATATTGCAGATATCAAACGATTCTTTCCTACACCTGCACCGCCGCCAATGAACTCATAAAATGGGAGATTTGTTTTTAGGTGGTGCATCAAATGTGTCAAATAGGTTCTTTGCTTAGTATTTAGACTTTGAACTAAAGAAAATAATTCCTCAACTGGAATTAAAGGGGGTAGTTTAATAAGTCTAATATTGCAATCAGATTGAGTGCCATTATCTGGTGAGCAAATTTATATTTGGGTTTATTTCTGGAAGTGCCAACACTCTGAAGTCATTTTCCACGATAGGTAGTTCATTTTGAGCACCTTCGTCCAAGTCTATTTCATTATAAAGACTTTCAAGAACATTTTCAAGTTCTCTTTGCTCAAAAACATTATATTTTCTTTGATTTTCCTCAATTATAATACGATGTGTTATGCAAGTCTGCTCATTATCGTTTTCAATGAGATCTTGCTGTTCATTCCGCCAAGGATAGTAAAGCATTAACATTTCGCGGAAATACTCAACGCTGGCCAAATCTGAGTTAAACCTTCTATAAGGAATAATACAAGGTTTGGTACGTTTTTTCACAAAACCGCTACCGTCTTTAAGAGGCATGACAACCCCGCTTTCTGGTAAATTATCGTCTTCCCTCTTTTCTTCTTCGTGATCACTATCTTGTGCTCTTCTACTAGATTTAAAATATTTATACCTAGATGCAAAATCAGCTAAACAAAGAGTTTCTAACTGATCGGATCTTTGAACATAACGGTCTAAAATACCGGCTACGAATATTTCAGTCGAACCTGAAGGAAGGTTCTGAAGTTCCGCTCTAGGTTTTACCATTCGAACACGTTCCTCAGGTCGAGAGGTTTTTATAAATATTTCTGCATTACTTGCTTCCGAAAGATGGAGCCCAATGCAGCAATATACTGCTGCTTGTGCAGATATTTCTGTGCCTGATATAAGTTTGTGACCTATATGTTTAAGTTTTTGCTTAATAGTATAATTTCCAGCATTTACCTCTGATAAAGCTTTGTTTAAGAGCCTAGAAATTCCCCTGTTAGACTTGTTAATATAATTAATTATATATGAACAGCAAGCATATGCATCCAGTATATATTGGATATCCATATTTGCTCTATGGAGTTCCCAAATCAGAGGATTATAAGCGTTTATAAAACGATCCTGTAATTTTCTTTTTAGAAAATTTTGGGTTTTGTTAAACTTGACCTAAGGGCTAACAAATAGTCATCAAAAGACATATTTATTCTACTATCAGACAGGAAGTGTTCAAAATCGTTTAAATTAGAAATGTCTCCTGTAGTCATATTTGAATTTAAAACGTTTTGAATTTTGAAAAAGTTTTCCTTGTGTCTTTCTGAATTTTGACTTGTTTCTGTAAGAGGTAACAGTATTTGCGTTGAAGGCATTGGTGGATTGGTGGATATGGTATACCAAAACGACAAAACTGTTGTCCTCTTATTTCCCTAGTACAAGACCGACTGTGGTTATGCTTTTGATAACCCAAATAATTTTCTAAGTGGCTGATCGAACCATCGGTAGAAATATAATTGTCAATAAAACTAATGACATCAGGGAATGTCTGAGGATCTTGAAGGTTGATCCTGGGAGCATTATTAAGCCAATACATGCCATGTACATGCGGGGAACCTCTCTGTTGAAACTCCACTCTCCAGTAGAAATTTGTAACAAAATGCTCTCCAAAAATGCCGGCGTTATCTTTAAAAAGCTTAAGAATTTGTCGATAGCGGTAGTCGAAATATCTAGCACAAGTAACCACGTCTGACCGAATTAAGCGATATCTATTAATTATCTTATCTTGTTAAACTGTTGGCTTCCTCTTCCGAAATATTTTTAGAATCAACAGTTTTAGAGAGGATGACCAAAAGCTTAATCCACTGAGATTCTGCAGCCGATAAAGTGATAAAGAAGAATGGAAGCCCAAATTGGCGAATCATAACGATTGTCTTTTTCTTCTCAGCTTCCCAGTGCGCAGGTGAGGATCTAACGCCTTTCAAAACCTTGTAACCATCATCGTGTTAAATCAAGTTTTGAACAAAGTTTTCGTTTAATAGATTTTGGGCCGTAACTCGGTTCCTTTCTGCAGAAGGAATAGTAAAATAAAAAACTCTTAGATATCTGAGGACATAATATTAGCATACCCTGACCTTACTAAAGACATAGAACTTACCATAGATGCCTCCAACTTGGCGCTAGGTGCAGTTCTATCACAGAACAACAAACCTATTTCCTTTATTTCGAGAACTTTGAATAAGGCGGAAGAGCACTACGCCGCCAATGAGAAAGAATTTCTTGCCATAATATACGGATTAGCAAACGTAAAAATATACACGGAGCACCAACCTCTCATTTATTCTCTAAGCAACAAGAATAATAACAGTAAGATGAAACGGTGGAAGGCCATTATCGAAGAATATAATTATGAACTCTTATATAAGTCAGGAAGAGCAAATCTCGTTGCTGACGCCCTCCCCAGAATACCACGAGAAACGGATATTCATACACTATCTATAGCAACAAATAGTGCTGAAAGTTCTGCTCATAATCTGATATGTCACGTTGACGATCAATACAATTTCGATCATTTGGTGCAAATTTTAAAGAAACTCCTTTATCCATCGATCATAAATTGTACCAACTATAGGAATAATACAGGAAACATTTCTGGAACATTTCCGAAACTATAAGATTCGATTTTCTAATAAACTAGTAAGAGATATTAAAAATGAACAAGAGCAAGAAGAAATCATCTTAAAAGTGCACAAGCGCGCTCATAGAAGCGCACGGGAAAATAAATTACAAATCCTAGAAAATAACTACTTTCCAGCTATGACGAGAAAAATTAAAAATATTATAAAACAAGTAAGGAAGGGCCAAGTTCGGATGTAACCGAACATTTTATATTCTCGCAAAGTTAAATGGTATATTCGTTTGAGACTTCTTTATATATTTTAATAATTAGAAGTAGGAACTGTTGCCTTAGTTATTTACTTTTTACTCACAGTGAAAATAATTAGAGCAATTTGTAAACTAAATTTACTCAAATTATGAGAAATCGTTCTTGTGCTTAGCTTAAAAATAATAAATATTAACAACTTTAAAAATGATATAATATTATTATATTAATTTGTATATAATATTTACAATATTAAACATAAACTTTTGTAGAGATTCTTATACATATATCCAAATTATATTTCTTTTTTCCTTATACTATTTAATTTCTATCATATATTTATACAATAATGTCATATATAATAACAAATTATATATATAATTTAAATTTTCTTAATTAGATTATTTACATATTTTTCTTAAAATTGTCTTAAAAACTACCGTCAAAATTGAAGAACTATTGCACTAAGTCTGAAAACTTTATTTCGAAATACTGTCTCAAAAGTAATTGCATTTACACGGGAAGGATCCATGTTTGAAAATGCCCAATCAATTTGTGTACCGGCAAATGTAGTTGAATATTCTGCACTAAGCAGGGAACTAAATTTTTTTTCTTGGAGCAGATTTCTTATTGCAGTCCCTGTAGACAATTAACAAATGTTAAAATCTCCAACAATTACAATAGCACATTTTGATTGCCTAATTCAGAAGTAAGGACTTCCTGAAGTTTTACAATTAAATGTCTGACAGAGAAAGCTGAATTTCTATATAGAACCAGAATATTAATATTGAAACATTTAAACAAAACCGCTTCTAAAATTTTGCGGCCTGAATAAGTTTTCTTTACAGCCTTTGATTCTATAGAGCAAGCAATACTATGCTTTGCATATATTATAATGCCCCGTTTATTTCTGTTGGTTGTTTCCGTGCTATCTATCCTCAGCTCGTTAATTGGAGTAAATCCTGGTATATCAAAACTTTCGCAAGGATAACTCCAAGTTTCTACAAAACATAAAATATCTGAAGATAGCATAAAACAGTTGCTTTTTATATCATTAATGTGAGCGTGAAGATTCTGAACATTATGGAATAAAATTTGATGATCCCTGATGTTCGGGAAATCATAAAATTGAAACTTGTTGTCAAAGCTTTATTTGTGTTCAATTCCCTCAGTTCCCTAAATACGGGATCCGATTCAGAAAATATGTTAGGAGGAATAAAATTTCCTATGATGAATAGACCTTCTGCAGAAGTATCTCGACTACAAGCGACATATATTGAAGCTCTAGGCATTCTGGGTCAGGTATGAACTACAACTTTATTATAAGTATGTGCCACCTTGACTTTTATGAATAGTTATTCTCTTAGCCGGAACAACTGGAAACTGATTTCTTTCAATTGAAATTTGTTCATTTCTTTTATATTGAAAAGATTTTAGAACTTTTTCAATTGGTGTCCAAGAACTTTCTAGAGGATCAGGCTTTTTTGATCGTGCTATCAAACAGAAGTTTCAAAAAATTTAATCCACAGAATTGTTGGACAAGAACAATGGAAATCAATTTGCATAAGTTGTCCAGCTGCCCCATTAACCAAGCCATCACACGTGTTTATGTTCACTGTAATCAATTCATAGGGCAGTCCCTGCGTTTCAGAAGTTTTGAAAAGTTTAACGCTTTCCAAAATATTATCATTTTCATTTATACCAATTCCTTTAACTGAGTCTTTTGCAGTTGAAAGGAAAGCTTCTGTTGGGGTTCGACTGAGCTTAAAGGCATTGAAATTATTTGTCTCTTCATTGGACCAAAATAAATGTATGGCATCATCGGGAACTTCTTCGAAATTAACTACTCGAGTTTCAATGAGTGATATGTCCTCATTTGTTATAGTATTTAATGCAATTGCAAAGGCCTTCAAAGTATTTAAATAACTCCCACAAAGGGGAACCAACTAAAGTGGCATACACCACTTTCATTGGGATTAGGAGAGAATATCCACCTATCTCCAACAGGTGAGAGTTGCTTCAAATCACCAAACACTATGATCGGTATACCACCGAAGGGGCTGTCTGTTTTGAAAATTTGTTTTAATCTCGCATCAACAGAGCTAAACATACGAGCACCTACCATCGATATTTCATCAAATATGATTAATTTTAAATCGATAAGTCTTGAATACAATGAATTAACTGTGTCATTGCTAAGTGGCCTCAACTCTCTATTCAACTGATTAACAGGTAAAGAGAATATTAAATGAAGGGTCATTCCACCTATTCCGAATGCTGCTTTACCCGTAGGTGCGCAAAGAAGAAAGTTTAAGGAACTTGGATTGGATCCAGGTGTATAATTGTAACGATGGTTAAGAGCGTGATATATTGCAGATATCAAACGATTCTTTCCTACACCTGCACCGCCGCCAATGAACTCATAAAATGGGAGATTTGTTTTTAGGTGGTGCATCAAATGTGTCAAATAGGTTCTTTGCTTAGTATTTAGACTTTGAACTAAAGAAAATAATTCCTCAACTGGAATTAAAGGGGGTAGTTTAATAAGTCTAATATTGCAATCAGATTGAGTGCCATTATCTGGTGAGCAAATTTATATTTGGGTTTATTTCTGGAAGTGCCAACACTCTGAAGTCATTTTCCACGATAGGTAGTTCATTTTGAGCACCTTCGTCCAAGTCTATTTCATTATAAAGACTTTCAAGAACATTTTCAACTTCTCTTTGCTCAAAAGCATTATATTTTCTTTGATTTTCCTCAATTATAATACGATGTGTTATGCAAGTCTGCTCATTATCGTTTTCAATGAGATCTTGCAGTTCATTCCGCCAAGGATAGTAAAGCATTAACATTTCGCGGAAATACTCAACTCTGGCCAAATCTGAGTTAAACCTTCTATAAGGAATAATACAAGGTTTGGTACGTTTTTTCACAAAACCGCTACCGTCTTTAAGAGGCATGACAACCCCGCTTTCTGGTAAATTATCGTCTTCCCTCTTTTCTTCTTCATGATCACTATCTTGTGCTCTTCTACTAGATTTAAAATATTTATACCTAGATGCAAAATCAGCTAAACAAAGAGTTTCAAACTGATCGGATCTTTGAACATAACGGTCTAAAATACCGGCTACGAATATTTCAGTCGAACCTGAAGGAAGGTTCTGAAGTTCCGCTCTAGGTTTTACCATTCGAACACGTTCCTCAGGTCGAGAGGTTTTTATAAATATTTCTGCATTACTTGCTTCCGAAAGATGGAGCCCAATGCAGCAATATACTGCTGCTTGTGCAGATATTTCTGTGCCTGATATAAGTTTGTGACCTATATGTTTAAGTTTTTGCTTAATAGTATAATTTCCAGCATTTACCTCTGATAAAGCTTCGTTTAAGAGCCTAGAAATTCCCCTGTTAGACTTGTTAATATAATTAATTATATATGAACAGCAAGCATATGAATCCAGTATATATTGGATATCCATATTTGCTCTATGGAGTTCCCAAATCAGAGGATTATAAGCGTTTATAAAACGATCCTGTAATTTTCTTTTTAGAAAAATTTTGGGTTTTGTTAAACTTGACCTAAGGGCTAACAAATAGTCATCAAAAGACATATTTATTCTACTATCAGACAGGAAGTGTTCAAAATCGTTTAAATTAGAAATGTCTCCTGTAGTCATATTTGAATTTAAAACGTTTTGAATTTTGAAAAAGTTTTCCTTGTGTCTTTCTGAATTTTGACTTGTTTCTGTAAGAGGTAACAGTATTTGCGTTGAAGGCATTGGTGGATTGGTGGATATGGTATACCAAAACGACAAAACTGTTGTCCTCTTATTTCCCTAGTACAAGACCGACTGTGGTTATGCTTTTGATAACCCAAATAATTTTCTAAGTGGCTGATCGAACCATCGGTAGAAATATAATTGTCAATAAAACTAATGACATCA
This sequence comes from Bactrocera oleae, assembly GCF_042242935.1. Lineage (NCBI taxonomy): Eukaryota > Metazoa > Arthropoda > Insecta > Diptera > Tephritidae > Bactrocera > Bactrocera oleae. The sequence goes on from NC_091537.1 coordinate 33,442,773, forward strand.
GGGAATGTCTGAGGATCTTGAAGGTTGATCCTGGGAGCATTATTAAGCCAATACATGCCATGTACATGCGGGGAACCTCTCTGTTGAAACTCCACTCTCCAGTAGAAATTTGTAACAAAATGCTCTCCAAAAATGCCGGCGTTATCTTTAAAAAGCTTAAGAATTTGTCGATAGCGGTAGTCGAAATATCTAGCACAAGTAACCACGTCTGACCGAATTAAGCGATATCTATTAATTATCTTATCTTGTTAAACTGTTGGCTTCCTCTTCCGAAATATTTTTAGAATCAACAGTTTTAGAGAGTATGACCAAAAGCTTAATCCACTGAGATTCTGCAGCCGATAAAGTGATAAAGAAGAATGGAAGCCCAAATTGGCGAATCATAACGATTGTCTTTTTCTTCTCAGCTTCCCAGTGCGCAGGTGAGGATCTAACGCCTTTCAAAACCTTGTAACCATCATCGTGTTAAATCAAGTTTTGAACAAAGTTTTCGTTTAATAGATTTTGGGCCGTAACTCGGTTGCGACCTGAAAACTTTCTAAGGCAAATGGATGTACTATTCTTAATTTGTAGCAGTTCTAATTTTTTGTAATCATAGAACAACTTTGGAATGGTACACGCTCTTCTGTCAAAACGGCGAATTTCAGAACGTATTATCTTGCTATACGTTTCAGAGCATGTACGCTTCTGCCCAACGTATATTGTTCCAAATGACAACTCTTCTAAATTATTATCTTGAATTATGTCAATTGGTCTTTGTCCTTCACCTGGCGCTATAACTAAACGGTTATAGTCTAAGTTTTCTACAGGAATATTGTCCAAAAGAGTTTCTTGACCGCCTGGATTTAGCTCTGAAAGTAAAAGACCCGTGTGAATATTATTACCTGAGGGATTATCATGAGAAGTTTGTGCCGCATGAAAAGATTGAACCAATTGGGAATCCTCTGCAGATGCAACAAACGGAACTTCTTCTTGGTCATTAAATTCTGACATCCACTTTTCATTAATATGTATATTGTGCTCATGATACAGAGGGGTATTCACTAAGAACTGCAAAGCTTCCATAATCTTTGCGGGGCGTATGGTATAGATCATGTAATCATGATTGTATTCCAAACGCCTTTTTAAGTGAATTTGTATAACATGAGCCTCATCAAAGGACCTTGGTATAGATGTCACAATACTGTGAACAGAAATTGGTATATTAACAACAGCACCTTTGAGCAAACTCTGACCTTAGACCGAGACGTTCTTTAATTGGGGTTAAACCTTTCAAACAATCCAGTAATTCAGGAAAGTCTAGATAGTTAGCTAAACATATTTTTGGAACGTTCTTTTTAACAATCGCATTTTTGCAAGTAGCACAAAAATTGTAATTTCCATCTTCTGAAGGAAATTTTTGCATTAAAAAGAAGGCGGATGCAGCATTCGGGTGACCTTGCGCAATAGTTTCGAAATTTAATTTGCGAATTTGGTGTGAAAACCATAAGTCGCCGCAGCAAATACATATTTCAGTAGGGCCCTTATTTTTATTTTGGAAATAAATGTTTTTGAAATCTGTTAAATTGCCACTATTATCAGTTTCTATAACATTATTTTCTCTCGTTAATCGGATTCGTTGGGACGGCCTTTGGTTTTCAATTTGTCTATTGTCTATAATGCCCCTCCTACTAAGCTGTCGACGTTGTGTTTCTCTATCACGCTCCTCTCTCCTTATTTGAGGATTTCTTCTTGCATGTTCCCTTTGCATTTGATCACGAATGCGCTCTAAATTTCTATATTCAGGATTTCTTGCGCGAAGTTCTTTATGAGCCCTAGTGTTCCTACTTTGTTCATCATAACGTACCTCAGGATTTTCTCGACGAGATCTATGACCTCGAGTATTTCTTATTTGCTCTTCAGAGCGAATTTGCGGATCTTGCCGCCTTGTTCTATGTTGAACAGTATTTGCAATTTGCTCAACAGATCGAACCTCGAGGTCTTCACGCCGAGATCTATGACCTCGAGTACTTCTTATTTGGTCTTCAGAGCGAATTGGGGATCTTGCCGCCTTGTTCTATGTTGAACAGTATTTGCAATTTGCTCAACAGATCGAACCTCGGGGTCTTCACGCCGAGACCTATGACCTCGAGTATTTCTTATTTGCTCTTTAGAGCGAATTTGGAGATCTTGCCGCCTTGTTCTATGTTGAACAGTATTTGCAACTTGCTATGCATAGTGGGAAGTGAAAGAATCAGATGGTATTGAAAATGGTCTTATATGGGAAATAGGCGTGGTTGTAGTCCTATTTCGCCCATTTCCTCACTGTAACATAGAAATATGAAAATAACGTTAAGTGCCGAATTTTGTAGAAATTGGTTAAGCAGATCTCAAGATATGGGGTTTCACATAAAAGTGGGCTGTGCCACGCCCTCTGTCTAATTTTGAACGCGGTTCCTATAAAGTCGTCTCATACCATCCCAGAGATAAAATTTAATGTCTTTGGCGTGTTTAGTGCTTGATTTATCGCGCTTTTAGTAGTTTTTAACAGTACCGTTATATGGGAAGTGGGCGGAGTTGCCACCCGATTTCAACTATTTTCACACCGTCAATAGAAGTTCTAAAAACATTTGCTTGCAGTGAATTTTGTTATCATAGCATTAGCGGTTTAGGAGATATGCGCACTAAACCTATTAGAGGCGGGACCACGCCCACCATAAAAAAAAATTTTAACTGCAGATGCCCCTCCCTAATGTGATCCTGTGTACCAAATAACAGTCTTGTATCTTATGGCGGAGCTTAGTTATGACAATTTATTTGTTTTTGATTAATGGCGTTTTGTGGGCGTGGCAGTGGTCCGATTACGCCCATCTGCAATACCAACCATCTTACTATACCAAGAAAGATGTGTACCAAGTTTCATATAGATATCTAAATTTTTACTCAAGTTACAGCTTGCACGGACGGACGGACAGACAGACGGACGGACAGACAGTCACCCGGATTTCAACTCGTCTCTTCATCCTGATCATTTATATATACATAACCCTATATCTAACTCGATTAGTTTTAGGTGATACAAACAACCGTTAGGTGAACAAAACTATTATACTCTGTAGCAACATGTTGCGAGAGTATAAAAATGCGTTGCGTGCAATGACAATAAATATGATCGGCACCCAATGAAACCACAAATCCAAGCCACACCTATTCCTCAGAGAGTCGGAAGAGAGCTGGTAATCACAACAATTGACAAATTCTCTAAATATGTTATAGCCAAACCAATTAAATCCAGAGCGGCCGAAGACATAAGGCAACCCTTACGGAATATTCTTTATGCGCTTATTCCAGAAACCATCTTGATGATTAATGAAAAATCCTTTAATTCAGAATCCATTATAGAATTAAATTCATGATAGAAAATGAATTTGGAATAAAAATCTTTCGTACAGCCCCCTACACTAGTTGATCTAGCGGTCAAATAGAACGATTTCATTCCCCCCTACAAGAAATCATGCGTTGTTTACAGACAGAAAACATCGATAATTTCATGAACTCCTATACAGATCCATAAACGAATACAACCTATCTATTCATACAGTTACGGGAAAAACCCATAGAAGCATTTTTTGGCAGACGGGTAAGCTCGAATCCCGAACTACTAGTTAAAGACAGAGAAGAAACAATTAAAAAACTCGTAGAGAAACAAAGAAACGATCTTGCTTACCATAACGCAAACAGGACACCCCCAAAATAATATACAGAAGGAGAGGACATTTTTGTGAAAATAAATGAAAGACGAGGAAACAAACTATAGGCCAAGTATAAAAAGGAAACAATAGCACAGAATCTGAATACTACAGTTATGACCAAGTCGGGAAGAGTAGTTCATAAAAACAATATCGAACTATCTTGAAAATTCCAAAGGCGCATTACGCAGCAAATGAACATTTATATCTGCTTTTTTTTTAAGACAAAATGAAAATTCTACTTACAATTTTAATGTGGATACTAGTGACAAAAGCACAACAATTGGAAATATAAGACCTGACCAACAATAACAGGTACATACCCATAAAAACGGGAGACCAGAAGACAATCAGTTACTACGATAAAATTTTACACTTCATAAACCTGACCTCATACGAAGAAAATATGTTATTAATTTCTAAAAACATAGAAACATTAAACGCTACCACTTTTGAAGACAAACAACTCCTTGATATGATAAATAAAAACTTTATTTTACTCAATACACGAATAAATAACCTACATATCAATTCTAAATCTAAACGAGGACTTTTCAATGCCCTAGGAAAAGGTTTGAAAATTAAGGCAGTGTCCATGAACAGCAATGACGAATAGGTAATAAGAGAAACAATATCTAAAATATATAACAATGAGCAAACTATTAACAGCACAATTAATAATTTAACTTTTATAAACAATTTTATGACCGAACAAATTAATAATATCGCGAAACACATAAACAGACAACAAATTCTTGTCAACAATTACATTAACAAAGCCGAAACAGACAATAAGATTAAAGTTCAATTTGTTCAACACATGTACAAAATTAACAATGACATATTACTTTTAAACAATAACATCGGACCAATTATACTTTCTTGCAAGTTAGGAGTTATCTCGACTGACATTTTTACACAGAAGGAACTAAACCTAATTACAGACTTTGACTGCTATAGTAAAATAAAAATTGCAGTACTTTTCAAAAATAATAAAATAATATTAACACTACTCATATCCCAATTTTCTCCTAATGTACTTTCTTAAATAATATTTGAACCCCTGCCAAATATTTAAAACAAATCTTTAGTGTTAGATCAAACAGAAATACTTACCGATAGCAGCAATAACATTTACAATTATAAGGTCGAAGAAAACGTAGAAAAAAATGGAAATGCTATAGATAATAACTGTATTTCAAACATCATAGATTTTAAGGAAGCACAATGCGAACTTGAAAAATTAGAAAACGCTGATGTAAAAGAAGTTGTTCAAGGAATACTTGTATTTAAAAACTTCAAAGATGTAAGAACTCATGACTGCAGTAAAATAAAAATAAAATAAAAACGAACATTTTTGATCAAATTTGAGAACTGCAAGATAAATACATTAAATAAAACGTATACCAATGTCAACCTAACGATATATGACACCCTAGTTTTACCTAACTTAAATACGAAAATAAACGAATGTAATAATATTGTACAAAACTAAATTTGAAACTTAAAAATTTATACCTAAATTAACTAAAGCATGAGAATAATAAGTAATTAGTTTAAGCACAGATGTGGCAATTATAATTTTTCATCATAGACTTTGTTCTAATTTATAAACATAAGCGGAAATGGTACATAGCATCAAAGCCACAAATAACTACAAATAATGTCTCATGTGAGAAAAACGGATCATTTCTACAAATTTCAACACCCCTATTAAATTAACTATAAAATCGATTGAAGACAATCGACTTAAGAGGGGAAGAGTTAATGCAAACATTAAAACCAAAATAAATACAAAATGCAATTCAGCAATTGTCAAGCTATGCAAACGTTTACGAAAAGATTTTGCGAATAATTTTGCTTTCGATTTTTACCGAGAAATATTATTTCTCAAAGATTTTCGTAAACGAGTGCAACAACTTTACAAATGCTGACAATGCCACTTTTAGAACTAAGTAATAAAATGTAAAATAGAATATAAGACTAAGGAAAATGGTAATTGACAGCAGTTTTATTTGGATATTAATAAAGTGTGATCGCACTGACACTGAAAAACACCTCAACAATAAACAAAACAAACGGGCGCGATCATTAAAACAAATATACTCAAACACAACAACACAAAGAGATAGCCAGCTGGAGCACCGGAATTGGGACGAGATGCACGACGTATAAAAATACATGCTTACATACGGCCTCCTAAACATATCTAACAGAACCAATTAAGCGTATTTATTTCACTTTTTATTATACTCTCGCAACCTGTTGCTACAGAGTATAATAGTTTTGTTCACCTAACGGTTGTTTGTATCACCTAACACTAATCGAGTTAGATATAGTTATATATGTATATATAAATGATCAGGATGAAGAGACGAGTTGAAATCCGGGTGACTGTCTGTCCGTCCGTCCGTCCGTGCAAGCAGTGACTTGAGTAAAAATTTAGATATCTTTATGAAACTTGGTACCGTAAGACAGTTGGTATTGCAGATGGGCGTAATCGGACCACTGCCACGCCCACAAAACGCTATTAATCAAAAACAAATAATTGCCATAACTAAGCTCCACAACAAGATACAAGACTCTTATTTGGTATACAGGATCACAATAGGGAGGGGCATCTGCAGTTAAATTTTTTTTTTAAAGTGGGCGTGGTCCCGCCCCTAATAGGTTTAATGTCCATATCTCCTAAACCGCTAATGCTATAATAACAAAATTCACTGGAAGCAAATGGATTTAGAACCTCTACCTACAGTGTAAAAATGGGTGAAATCGGGTGAACGACTAAAAGCGCGATAAATCAACCACTAAACACGCCAGAGACATTAAATTTTATCTCTGGGATGGTATGAGATGACTTTGTAGGAATCGCGTTCAAAACTTTTAAGTGAAAACCCATATCTTGAGATCTGCTTAACCAATTTCAACCAAATTCGGTGCATAACGTTCTTTTCATGTTTCTATGTCATAGTGGGAAAATAGGCGAAATTGGCTTACAACCCCGCCTACTTCCCATATAACACCATTTTCAATTCCATCTGATTCTTTCACTTTCCAGAATTTTGTTATTATAGCATTAGCGGCTTAGGAGATATGTACATTAAACCTATTAGAGGCGGGACCACGCCCACTCAAAAAAAAATTTAATTGCAGATGCCCCTCCCTAATGTGATCATGTGTACCAAATAATAGTCTTGTATCTCATTGCGGAGCTTAGTTATGGCAATTTATTTGTTTTTGATTAATGGCGTGGTGATGTATGAGTGTGGTGCATTGTAGTGGGTTATACTAGGGTACGCCAGTTTTTGCCGAGTAGAGTGGTGTGTATTTGTAGGGAAGGCTTATATCATTTGAACATCCATAGCCCCCTAGGCGAATTTTTCGCCTAGTATTACACATAGTCGGCGTACTGCTGGTGGAGTAGCCTAGAGCGTGGCATACATGCTTTAAGCGTGAAAAACGGCTTTGCTTTTGAAACTTATTTGGTATGTATTTAGGTGTGCTTACGGTAAGCAATTTTATTGATTTGTAGGAGTAGTCATGTTAATCTACTCTCTACTTGAATTTGTTATTAATTTTACAATACATGGTATTTGCTCTTTTTTTTACATTGTACGGAATATTAGTAAGGATAAAATCTCCAATGCTTGGCGATCTTTGGCATCTTGTTGAGGTCCTTTAAATATTATTTTTTCCATCGGCATCATTGAGGATGGCGATTCCATGCCTGGCTAAGGTGTGGCCAATATGGATGCTCCTTTGAGACCTTTGAAGAGGGATCTTGCGAGAGTGAGATTTGTGATTTTTGCTCACTTTTTTGAAGTGAGATTTACAACTTGTACAAGTGTTTCCCTAACTTATGTGTCGATTTTTCAACTTTTTGGGACAATTTTGATATATGTTAAAGTGCGTATGCATTAATTTGGCAAGTTGGAGCGCGCCACATATATAATATTATGCATTTTGAATTAGGATTTTTGTATCATTATTGACAAGAGCCATCCTGCGGGGTCGAAAAGTTACAAGTATTTGTATTTTTTAACCGATCAGGTCAGAAAGGACTCTGACTTTGTTTTTTCTGCCAATTCGTGGAGTGTTGGAACATTGTGAATTTAGCGGTAGTCGTATGACGTACCGACCATTATTTGATCGAGTAGCTGTGGCTTTGTAGAAGTCTTCACAATACTGATCTATTGGGGTTGTAATTGATATGAGGTGGCGCTTCTCTAACTCCCAAAATTTCCTTGATTGTGAATTAAGGTATTCTTTAGAGTTTTCGTCAACTTGAGTTGTTGATGTGGAAACTGGTTCTGGAACTAGTCCACTTCAACTGGAACTAGTCCACTCCAACCAAATATAGTGTTTTGTGATAGAAGGGTCGTTGAAATTTTTTCAACACCTTCAAGTATTATTTGCGGTATAAGTTCGCTGCCTACTATTATATCTATTTGAGCGGCGGTATTGCAGTTGGGGTCTGCTAGCTTCAGGTGTGAAACCTTTTGCCAATGCTTGCTATTTGTGTCATAGCTTGGAAGCATATTTATAAGTTGCGATAAGACTATAGCTTCTGCTTGAATGTGCTTATCCTCTTTGGGGGAGATTAGAGTAATGGGGCAGATTTTATTCGAGGTTTGGACTACTCTTCCGCCTATTCACGTAATTTCAAAATTCGATTGTTTTGATGGCAGTTTTAGCTTATTTTGGGCCCTAGACGCTATGAAGGATCGTTGTGATCCTTGGTCTATTAAGGCTCTAAGTTTGTAGAGTTCTTCTCGATGTTTGATGGAGATGACTGCTGTGGGTAGTAATACCCTATTTTGCATTTCGCTGTGTAGCGTTTGAGTGTTTTGTGCCTTTGAGCAACATGGTGTCATTTGGCAATTTTTGGTATTGTGGTTTTCGGGATTTGCAGTTGAAACTAAACCCGTGGTTCTTTTTGTACTAATATATGCGCTCTTTTGGGGTGAGCTGGGAAATGTACTGTAGTGAAGCATTGTGTGATATCTTTTTCGACAGTAGATGCAATTGAATTTGCTTTTGCAATTTTTATGAGTATGCATATGTGACAATAACAAACAAATACATAATCTTTTTGATCTTACAAAATTGTTTCTTTCGTGAATTTTTAACTTTTTAAGTATCTCGCAAGATTGTAGCTTTATGCCCACTTGTGTATAGTTCGCATGACGTATGTTTATTCTGTTCGGATGTGAACGATTGCGTTTTGTACAAGCCTCTGTTTAATTTGTTTTTGCTACTAGCTTGGCTTCTTTTTAGGTCGTTTTGAACAACTTTTGTTTTAATTAGTTTTTTATCTACCCTTTCAGCGGATTCGTACTGGGTAATTAGAAAGTCCTTCATTTGTTGCCACGTGGGGCATGTCTTTCGTGATGAGAGCGATTGCTTCCATAAAAGAAACGATTTTTCTGGTAATGCGGCAGTGCATATGTTTACCGGTATAGGGTTCCAGCTGTCTGTGGGTATATTTTGTGTCTATAGAACCGACAAACAATTTGAAACAGTGGATTGACGTTTGATAAATTCTTCACTTGTTTTTTTATGAAATTTAGGCAAGTTTATTAATGTCGTTACTAGTTTATCGAACTGTTTGACTATTACGCCTGCTTGATCTTCTGTTTTGTATCGGAGGTGATACAATTTTTGCGCTTTTGATATTTTTGGATGGTTGATGTAAACGGCTGTAAACATGTCCCGGAAGGACGGCCATTCTTCATGACCTCCATGAAATGTTTCTGTTTCATATGCGGGCACCTCGAGGTGGATGCCTGAACTTGCCTCTTGATTTTGTACTTGTGGCAGCTCTACTCTCGGATGTGGAGTAGGTGCAATAGCTTTTATTAGCTTTAACTGATCGGAGACCATAGCTTTTGTAGCTTCGTACTGGTCTAAGCAATTTTCATAATTGGCGAAAGCCGAGGTTTTAAAATTTTGTGATAGATCTGATGATGACGTCTCATCGATTGAAAACATTCGTTCGACATGTTTTTGGACCGTGCAAAAAGCTGTATTAAAGCAGAAGGAGACTATTTTAAATAAAATTAATTGAGTTTGCCGATAAAACCATTTGTTCTGTCTTTTTTTTTTAAAGTCTTGTTTACTTTGGAACGCTCCTTGTATACATATTTTTTCATGAAACCGCACTTTTAATTATTAATACTTTTTATGTCCTTATGTTGAAGAATGTAGGTACACCCTAATATGAACTTGTTTGTACGCAGTTAGGTTCTTTTGCAATTGAGAGCTTGTTGAAGAGATCAATACGCTTTGTATAAGTTAACGCTGTTAACGCTCAAAAGCTTGAACTATACGTTTCCCACGGAAGCGCATCAACAACAACAATACTTATAAAATGCTGATGCCATGTCTGCCTCGCCAGATCAACGTAACAATAGCCGGTACATGCGCATCCATTCCGCCAAGTCAGCAAGAAGACACCTGTGCCCGCAACGTGATGCAGAAATTTAATGTTAAGAAGTTATTATTGTAAAAATCAGTCTAAGTTTCACTTTGATTCAATAAAGACGGCTTCGGCCTAAAAATTGAATTTTTTTCAAAACGTAACATAAAATATAATAACTGGCGCCCAACTGCCAGTCGCGATCGCCGTAAAAAATAATAACTAATGTAGTGCTAATATCGGTACCGCGACTACGGAACCTACACAGCTCCTCAAATAGCAGCAACAAAGGTGACACAACAGCTCCTCAAGTAGCATCAACAACGGTGGAACCAACAGCTCCTCAAGTAGCAGCAACAACGGGGAAACCAACAGCTCCTCAAGTAGCAGCAACCTACAACATCAGTGCAATCTCCTGGGACAGCAGAACGCACTAACCGCAAAGAGTGCGAAAAAGAGTGGACCTCAGTAGTGGAAAACAAACAGGGCAATCCACTCCGCCGCGGGATGATCCTACTGTAAGCATAGACTAAGATATCATAGAAAAACAATAATAGAAAACATATTCAGTTATAGAAGTAAGTGAAAGAAAATATCGTGAAAATAAAGTTTATAGAAGTTTCTCGAAAAACAAAATAGTAATGGAGATAAAAAAGTAAAAGTGGGAAAAAAAAGAAAAAGTGAAATAATCAAATTAAAATTAATAAAAACGGAAAATATCAAATTTAAAACAAAAAAAAAGTAAAGTTAAATATACCAATTAAAACTAACGAAAGGGAATAATATTCAATTTTGGGAAAAAAATTTTCATTAGAAACTATATGAAAAAAGAAAAAGAAGAAAATAGGGGAAAAAAACAAAAAATTAATTATTAAAATAATATAAAATAATAAATAATTATTAAAGGCTTGTACAGTCAATAATTAAATAAAAGCAAGCCGCGATTCACCACCTTTAAGGGGACCCTCCGGATTTATAACACAAAACAACTCTGCGATTCACCACCAAAGGGACCCTCCAGAGATTGATCACTTAAATTAATAATTGATTTGAAAAAGTAAAGAAAAAAAAAAGAATAACTTAAATTAATCGATTTCATTTATGTTAGAAAGCAACCATTAAAACAAAAATGCAAAATCAAAACATTATTAGACCACCCGTTTTAAATCCAAACGTTCCCCCTCCACAAAATCCCAATACAACTCCCGAACTAGAAGCTCTTATCAGTAGAATTGTTAAGGAAATTGTAGTTAGAGAGAACATAGCGAAAAACCCAAATAGCATACTGACTAACGCAATTGACCAGACTATTGACCCAGAATACCGTGGACGATTAGACGATCTTGGCAAAATACCTAACATTATACGAAGCCTGCGAGAATTCTCTGGAAACCCCGGCGAATTTAACTCGTGGAGAAAAAGTGTAGACCGCGTGCTAAAGATCTACGAAGGCATTAGAGGTACCCCAAAGTACTTCGGTATCTTAAGCGTCATTAGAAATAAAATTGTAGGCAACGCCGACATTGTCCTAGAATCGTTTAATACTTCACTTGACTGGAAAACTATCTCACACTGCCTAACAACCCATTACGCGGACAAACGCGACGTTACCACCCTTGAATGCCAATTAGCCTTTTTAGTACAGGGACGGAAAACTATCCCAGAGTTTTACCAATAAATTTACAATCACCTTTCTCTCATACTCAATAATTTATCGAGTCTTGAAATGGGACCCGAAGCCCTTCACCTTTTAACACAAACCTATATCTATATATATATACCTAATCCTAACTCAATGGAGATTTTCCTAGACTCCTAGGAATAAAGGAGCCAGTAGACCTACCACAAGCCTTTCATCTCTGTTTAAAATTGGAGAATCAAGGATACAGAGCACAATACATATACAGCAACCAAAACTCAAGCCGTAAAACGTATCAACCCCCCGTACCTCCAAGGAAACCCCAGTTCCAAAAACAACCATTTTATCCACAACATAGCATACCAACCACAAATAACAACATATCACCAAACAACACCGTATAACCAAACAAAACCATATCACCAAATGTCACAAAATTACTTCAATAGGCAACCTATCGGCCAAAACCAATACGGCAGACCACAATACCAACTGTATCAACAAAACTTTCAACCACCAAGACCTAACGGACCAAAACCACAGCCCAAGCCAATTCCAATGGATATAGACCATTCGCAACAAACAAGAGCAGTCAATTACATGAATAGACCCAACTTCAACGGAATTGCAGGAAAACGAACCTCACCACCATCTAACCAATTAAGCAACAACTACCCGCACAAATTTCAACGAATCAACTATATTGCACAAGATACTAACGAAAATAATAAAAACTACGAAGAAGGTACCACCCAATATGAGGAAATGCAACCATGGGAAGAATACAACAACGAATATATGAGAAAAGAGCAGGACAACCATGAAAATAATTTTAATGATTTCGTAGACGTTCATTTTTTAGACTAACCTCCTCATCGCTACCTTTCTTCGAGTGTAGGAAAAATATAGCGATGGAAAAATATGAAAATTTCTAATAGATACCGGTTCAAATAAGAATTACATTCAAACTTCATTAGTAAAAAATCCCAAACCCAATGAAAACCTTTTTTTCGAAAAATCAGTAGGCGGCAATATCGAAATATCATAACACACCGAACTCAACCTTTTCGGACTCAAGAAAAAAAAACACACATTTTTTATCTTACCCACACTTAAATCGTTTCATGCAATTCTTGGCAACGATAGCCTAAAACAGCTAATCGCAGTTATATACACACCAGACGACTATATGCTCGTAAAAAACAACATAAAAATCCCCATAAAACAGCAAATATCCAAATCAGTTAACAATATTGACCTCAGAACCGAACACTTAACAAATGATCAAACAAGAAAATTACACTCACTATGCGCTAGATATCCAGAACTTTTTTCAGAACCGAATTAGAAATTGACGTTGTATATGACAGTAGTAGCAGAAATAAAAACAACAACAGAGAGGCCAGTTTATTCAAAGTACTACCCCTACCCAATGACAATGCAGGACGAAGTTGAAAAACAAATCAAAGAATTGCTAGATCAAGGCATAATCAGACACTCAAGATCACCTTACAACTCACCACTCTGGATAGTCCCAAAGAAACTCCATGCATCAAAGGAGAAAAAATACAGAATGGTAAAAGACTACCGTATATTAAACAGTGTAACAACACCAGACAAATACCCTATTCCAGAAATAAATGAAGTCCTCATCCAACTTGGGAAAAACAAATTCTTCACAGTTTTAGACCTTAAAAGCGGTTTTCACCAGATACCCCCACACGAAAAGGATATTCAAAAAACAGCATTTTCGATTAACAACACTAAATACGAATTTACCCGTTTACCATTTGGCTTAAAGAACGCACCCGCTATATTTCAAAGGACACTAGACGACATACTTAGAGAACACATAGGGACAAAATGTTACGTTTACATAGATGATATAATAATTTTTGGACAAGATGAAGAAACACATCTTCGCAATATAGAAACTATATTTCACACACTACAAACAGCTAGTATGAAAGTACAGTTAAATAAATGCGAATTTTTAAAATCAGAAGTTGAGTATTTAGGATTCATCGATTCCACTCTAGGATTAAGAACTAACCCACTAAAATTAGCTACAATCAGTGAATTTCCGATTCCAAAAACGTTAAAAGAACTTAGGTCATTCTTGGGAATGTCTGGCTTTTACAGACGTTTCATTAAGGATTACGCCAAACTCGCGAAACCCCTAACTCTCCTTTTGAGAGGGGAAGAGGGACAAATACCCAAAAATATGTCAGCCCAAATAGCAGTAATACTAAACCAACAAGCAATAGAAGCATTCAACAAAATCAAGAATTCACTTGTTTCAAACGAAGTAATGTTAGAATTCCCTAACTTCAATAAAGAATTTCACCTATAGAGTAAAATACACGCGAAAAATAGTAAAAGATCTAACAAATGAATCAGAACAAGAAACGGAAATTATAAAGGAACATAACAGAGCACATAGGAATGCGATAGAGAACAAAATTCAACTACTATTCCAGAATATCCAGGACAAATCGTTCACATCGATTTGTATCACACTAAAACAAAGTTATACTTACAGCAATAGATACATTTTCTAAATATGCTCAGGCAAAGATAGTAAAATCCAGAGCTTCAGAAGATATAAAATTACCCCTGCAGGAGCTCCTCACAATGTTTGGCATACCCGTAAACATAGTTATAGATTATGAAAAATCTCTTCGTGCAGCCCCAATAACATTCATGCTAGAAAACCAATATGGAATTCAGATATATAAAACACCCCCCTACACTAGTACCGTAAATGGACAAATAGAACGATTTCACACTACATTAACAGAAATAATGCGCTGTATAAAAAGCGAAAAACCCCATAATTCATTTGAAGATTTACTTTTCAGAGCCATTCACGAATATAACAGTTCGATTCATTCAACCATCAATAAAAAAACCCGTAGAAGCCTTTTTCGGACGAAGAGTTACCACTAACACAGCACAATTAGAAAAAGACAGACTAGACAACATTAAGAAAATCCGTGACAAACAGGAAAAAGACTTAGATTATCATAATAAGAACAGGACAGAATTTAAGGCATACAATACTGACGATACTGTTTATGTAAAGATCAACAAAAGACTAGGCAACAAACTTACACCTAAGTACAAAAAAGAATTAGTACAGGAAGATAAAGGATGTACAATAGTAACAAAATCAGGTCGAATTGAGCACAAAAGCCACATTAAAAATTAAAGAATATCTACATTACCATTACAGGATATTATATTTAATTGCCTTGTGCAATGCAGAAACACAAATACTGGACTATACAAACAGCAAAATTGTGACCATAGCAACAGGAAACGCAAAACTCCAAACAGGAACTTTTAAACTGATACATTTAATAAACTTAGATCAGTACGACGAAATAATAGAACAACTAGAGAACTCGATAACCCACGATATAACTAAAAAGAATTCCCTTTACCCATTCCTATCCCATGAAATAGAAACTGTAAAATCCTCATTATCCCAATTGAAACCTAACAGACTTAAAAGAGCGATAGAAACATTAGGAACTATATGGAAGTGGATCAGACCACGAGGACTTCCAGATAATTAGTGATAAGATTAACAATGTATTAGAAAATAATAATCACCAAGTTATAATAAATAAGTCAATTATTGAAAAAAATAATAAGTTAACAATGGGCTAAGGCCGGAATAATAAATTCATTTATACTATCAAATCAAGAAATAAATGTAATAAGAGGAATTTTTGAAAAAGAAAATGTACCATGCCTAAATGTCATAGAAGCTATTGAATTAAGTGACGTTAAAATTGTGTCAAATCAATCTAATAACATTTTTATTATAAGTATACCTATAACCAAGAATGAAATATGCAAAACAATTGTAATAAAACCAGTAAAAGAAAATAAAAAAATAACAAAAATTCCATATGAAAAATTAATAATATGTCAAGATACAACTTATGGTATTAAGAATAATTGTAAAAACTTTTAATAATATAATAGTTTGTAAGCAAAAGGAATTAGATGATATTTCAAAAACAAACTGCATTCAACGATTGTCCGCCACAACTGTAATAGTCATAATCCTAATCCTCGCAGCAGCGGCAAAAGGATATTTAAAGAAAAAACTTACAATAAAAATTACAAACAAAATACAAAACCAGGATTCAAACACCAGGCAAGAAGAGACACTTATTGTTACCCAAGCGCCCTATCGGTCAACGAGGACGTTGCACCTTTTAAAGGGGGAGGAGTTAACGCTGTTAACGCTTAAAAGTTTGAACTATACGTTTCCCACGATACGGAAGCGCATCAACAACAACAACACTTATAAAATGCTGATGCCATGTCTGCCTCGCCAGATCAACGTAACAATAGCCGGTACATGCGCATCCATTCCGCCAAGTCAGCAAGAAGACACCTGTGCCCGCAACGTGATGCAGAAGTTTAATGTTAAGAAGTTAATATTGTAAAAATCAGTCTTATTCTACTTTGATTTAATAAAGACGGCTTCGGCCTAAAAATAATATTTTTTTACAAAACGTAACATAAAATATAATAACTTATATAAGTATGCACGAATTGTGTGTGTGGAGGAGGTATATGTTTTTGTTTAATGCAATTGAGAGCTCGGTGAAGAGATCAATGACAAATAAGCAGGATTGCATAAAATCAGTAAACAAAGACACAAATATAAATCAAAATTGTAATATAAAATACACTGCAAGAGAGAAAAAAACGCAAACATACTTACATATATGCATATTTACTTAATGCACACTTTTAATTCAATGTTTCTCATAGAGTAGCCATTTGATCACATTGCGGTAAATACCGCTAGAAAGTTTTTCTTTCCTCGTCATTTGTAATATCATTTTCGAGATGTTGATTCGAGGCACGAGAGCACGTGCATAGGCAAATTGTGCACAATTACGAAAAATTCGTTTCATTCAGACAGCTAGCAAAACGGTTTAAAGTCAGTGTCAATGGTGTTAAATATATTATAATAAATTTCAAATACACTTGTTCTCTGAAAGATTTATCAAAAAGTGGGCGAAAAAAAGACCCTAGTGATCCAAATCTTGAAGCAAAGATGTAAATCAGATCAATGTATGTGCGCGATTTGGCGAAAAAAGTACTACTTCAAAGAGTAAAGCAAAGACATAATTTAAAAACTTATAAAAAAGTCTCGCAAAAAAGTGAACGCCAATTAAAAAGGGGGGAAACGAAGTTCGAAAATTGTACGCTTGGAACAAGATTCTGTTGAGTGCTGGACTCAAGAACATTACCAGGTCCCCAATTCTACACGAAACCAAATCTGTCGACTAGTCAGTATTAACAATTGAAATAGAAAAATTTGGCAAGAAAATACTCGTCTAGCAGGCTATTTGCTCTTACGGCCTTAACACCACTCCATTTTTCACAAAAGGTACTATATCAGTCGACATTTATAAGAAGTAGTGTCTAAATTGTCGCCTTATACCATTTTATAAGAAACGCATCGTTTCAACATTATTTTAGCCCGATGCTCAATTGGTCGGCTAAGAGAGCTGAAAAATTCTGAGCAATGAATTCAGCATTTTCTGTGGTAATCACTACTATTTAACAGAAATGAGAATTTATAACAATTTCTCTGGCAGAAATACCAACATAAAGAGAAAATGGAAATAGGTACTTTGAACAAAAAATACAAATGCCAATTCACATATGCTTTATTATTGATTCAATATGAACGATTGATGAAAATGCGACATGATAAAATGTGAAAGATTATGCAAAAAAAAAATATATTTTACTTTTTTAATAATTTTCTAATTTCAATTGTTACAAAATGAATAATTTATGTATGTACATATGTACATACCTATGTATATCAATATGAAGTTCATTTACATTCTCTGGTATGTACACAAGAGAAATAGAATTTTTGATGTTATCACTTATCAATAAATACATGTGCAGCCAATAGAAAAAAGTTGAAGCATTGTTGTACAATAACAACAATTGTCTTAAATAGCATAAGCCGCATTAGAAACCAATATGGCAGCCAAATTGACAAATCCTAAATTTGTAGTAAATCACGCAACAACAAAATTTTCATTCATGAACGCTGACGCACATGCAATAAGCTAAGTCATTTCATTCATAAAAGCAAACGCCTTACACATCTCCGCGAGCATGCGCTTGCCTACAAGCGTCTTTTCGTGACGTAGGCAAAAGCTAGAAATCATAAATTGAACAACTTTATTATGTTTCATATATACAGGAAAAGTGGAAAAGAACGTGGCCAAAGTGGCAACAAAGTTTTTGTCGATTTAAAATATTTTTCCGTGACTAGCAAAAATCTGGTGTTTATTTTTTCGGCACATCTCGCATTTTCTACCAACAATACAATTGTGACACTGTCGTCGTGTCCGTCCTTCGACACATTGACTCAAAAAACGTGGGCTTCGGTTATTAGTTGACCGTGTCAACGGAGATTTCACATGAAGCAGTGAGTGTACATATCTACATACATATGATGTTTGTAGACAAATTTACAAATATTTTTCTTTCATATTTCTCAACATCTAGACATGAGTAATTAGACATGATATGAAAATGCCTACGGCAAAACGCAATTCTTTACATTCGTACATTATTCGTACAACACAATTCTGTACCTTTGAGACTCCATAATGGTGTCCAGTCAATAAAAGGGATCTTATTTCAAATGGCATATCAATATTGCCTGGTTGGGCATACATATCTACATCATTTCTATTCAATATTTCTCGGTTGGGCATGTTAAGAGAGCTGTATTTGTACAGATTCCAAGCTTTATAAAAGCGAGGAATGTTATTTGGTTCTCCCGCTTGTGAGGTGAATTCCCCGACTGGAATTTTACAAATGTTCGCTGTTAAAGAAAGTATATCGTTCTCAAGGAAATGTGAGATAGTTTCAAAGCCACAACTGAAGTATCCTGGAGTAATATTAGACTCAAGGCTCAAATTTAAGGGCCTTGAATACACTGCAGATAAAGCGAATAAAAACTTAAACGCATTTTGGCAAATAAAGACCGCGTGCATTTCAGCCGGATTAAAGCATATGCCAGACAAATAAAGGCAGTTCATGGGTTCTCGGTATCAGTACTTTCCGAACAATATCCAGCGAAGCTGCCTATGTAATAGCCTGTATGCCGCCCATTGACAAACTGAGTGACAAATTCACGCAAGTATACAAGCTATCAGAGCAATCTAAAGGAGCCAAAAAAGAAGAGACAATAAAGCATGGCAATGTGGCAGTAACGGTGGAAAACCTCACTCAAGGGACGGTGGGCCCACAGACTGATATCGGACCTGGATTTCCACCTGACCCAAATTATAAGTGGGCATGGGTGCTTTAGAAGCTACCGGTACAGTTTTCAGCGCGACACTAGTCCGACTTTTACAGAGTGCATTGAAGACTCTGAAAATGTATTTTTTATTGCCGTCGTTTTTTAAATACAAGGGAAAAACTAAAAACTACACTCAGGGGTACTTTTACGGTGGAAATTTTGACGACACTCAGTGTCAGTTCACTGAGAACTGGAAAACTGTCAGTGAAGCAGCAGCCTCAATCATGACAAAACTAAGTAAAGTAAATAAAAACGATATTTATAAAACTGAATACGCGTTATTTATTAACCTAAAAACTCTTATTCACCTAAAAGAGTATTCCACTTAAAATTATACTTTATCACTTTATTTAAATCTGCTTACACTGAGCCAATTATACTCCTATTTTAAAATAAAACAAGTACGAAAGTTCTTAGTTCGTGTGTAACCGAACATTTTATGCTCTCGCAACTTGCACGGATCAAAGCACGGGAAATTACTTAAGGTGTTTGCAAAATTTTATATTAAAGGAAGTATTGATCCGATTCAACCCATTTTTGACACAAAGACTTACTATTATCGAGAGTTTCATTTATTTATTTTGTTATAAAAATTTCAGTTATATATCTTACACATTGACCGATAATTTCAGTAAAAAGTCAACTATACGCACTGAGGTCCACCTATTCAGTACTTAGGGGCTTGAACAGTTTGGTTCGAGTTAGACAATTTTTGATCACAAGATGGCATATTTTGAACGTATTATTCACCCAAAGTTTTTCCTCGATAATCTAATTTTGAACGCAGTTCCTATAAATTCCTCCCATACCGTCTCAAAGATAAAGTTTAATGTTGCTGGCGTGTTTAGTGCTTGATTTATCGCGCTTTTAGTAGTTTTAACCGTACCATTATATGGGGAGTGGACGGGGTTGTCACCCGATTTCATTTTCCATTTCAGACTGTCGATAGAGGTGCTAAAATCATTTGTCATTTTGTACGTTTTGTTATTATAGCTTTAGCGGTTTAGGAGATATGCACATCAAACTTATTAGGGGGCGGGACCATCAAAAAATTTAACTGCAGATGTCCCTCCCTAATGTGATCCTGTATACCAAATAAGAGTCTTGAATCTTGTTGTGGAGCTTAGTTATGGCAATTTATTTGTTTTCGATAATTGTCGTGGCGTGGCAGTTGTCCGATTACGCCCATTTGCTATACCAACCGTCTTACGGTACCAAAATGTGTACCAAGTTTCATAAAGATATCTCAATGTTTACTCAAGTTACAGCTTGCTCAGCTCAACTCGTCTCTTCATCCTGATCATTTATGTATACATAAACCTTTATATAACTAGATTAGTTTTGGGTGATGCAAACAACCGTTGATGAACAAAACAATTATACTCTCTAGCAACAGGTTGCGAGAGTATAAAAATTTAGGAACATTTTTCACGAACAAGCCTTAAGTTAGCTATTCATATATACATATATAACGGTAAAGCAGTTAAGTATGAAGTTAGATGCGAAAACATTTAATAAGATCAACTGTGGTCATCAAACGAAATTACTTAGTAAACTACCCAATATATAGTACGTATCAAAATGTATGCATTGCTACAACGTGTTTATGAGTATTAGATTTTGTTCTTGTGTGCTCCACACACACACGTAGCAACTGACAGCAAAACAATTTGGCAAAAGCAAGACGAAATTGCGACGCGACCTTGAAAAATCACTCTAATGCGTCCAAAGAAGTATTCGCTTCAAAAACTTAATATATTACAATAGTAATTTATATAAATCCAACCTTTCATCATTTAAAACTTACATATAATTATATTATTATGTATCATGCACATATGTATGTATGTATGTACACCTTCAATCATTCAAATCATAATATTAACACTTATCAGTAATAACATATGCAAGCACTGCCCTATATGTACATACATAACTACATATGTATGTGCGTACGGCATTGCCACACAAATAATACCCTCTATCGAACTGTTTGACTGTTGTGTATCGGAGGTGATACAATTTTTGCACTTTTAATAATTAAGGATGGTTGATGTAAACATGTCCCGGAAGGACGGCCATTTTTAATGACCGCCATAAAATGTTTCTGTCACATGCGGCACCTTGAAATGGGTGCCTGAACTAGCCTCTTTACTGTGCATTTGAAGCAGCTTTACTGTCGGAATCTCTCGAACAGGTGCAATTTATTTTAACAGATTTCCGTAAGCGTAAGCCGAGGATTTACAATTTTCCGATAGATCCGAATCGTTAGATTCTACTACTGAGTCATACGTAGCTTGGAGACGTGTCCAGAAATTACCTTTTTTTTATTTAAAATTACGTTACGGATCCAGTTACCACCATGACAACTCTAGTTGAGGAAATGACAAACAGAAATCTTTAGAGTTAGAAGAACTCCCCCATATCAATCACAACCCCTGAAGATCAGTATTGTGAAGTACTCTACCAACATCACGCCGAAATACCTTCAACATTAACAGCCAATTAGTTTAATACTGGGCAAAAATATTCGCCTAGGGGGCCCTGGATGCTTAAATGAGTATAAACTAACCCCTCCAAATACATCGCTCCACCCGGGCCCCTAATGACACTCCCTAATATAAACCACCATATACACCACGCCTGGGAACAAATGGGAAAACACCATAGTCGATGACACCACACTCGCACACAACACAACACACTTTCGCTTAAACACATTAATATAACAAAACGGCACCATACATATGAGCATGTATGCTATCTCGACTGAGATTTTTGGGAGCCATGAAAAAATAATTTAGAATTGTAAAATGTTTTAAATCGACAAATGCTTTGTTGCCACTCTTTCCGTGTTTTGCGAGTATGCGGATTTGCGGGGATGTCACTTTTTCTTCTCAGAACGAACATCAGAAAGTTGTTCAGTTTATGATTTTTAGCTTTTGCCATCGTCGTGAAAAGACGCGACGTCTATTTGGCTGCCATTTTGACTTGGGACGCTGCTTATGCTATTTCAGACGATTCGTGCAATGATTGTAATTTTTGCTAGTGACATATCTAAATGTGTACGCATATACATATGTTTGTGTAGGCATTATTTGTGTGGCAATGCCGTACGCACATACATATGTAGTTATGTATGTACATATAGGGCAGTGCTTGCATATGTTATTACTGATAAGTGTTAACATTATGATTTGAATGATTGAAGGGGTACATACATACATACATATGTGCATGATACATAATAATATAATTATATGTAAGTTTTAAATGATAAAAGGTAGGATTTATATAAATTACTATTGTAATATATTAAGTTTTTGAAGCGAGTACTTCTTTGGACGCATTAGAGTGATTTTTCAAGGTCGCGTCGCAATTTCGTCTTGCTTTTGCCAAATTGTTTTGCTGTCAGTTGCTACGTGTGTGTGTGGAGCACACAAGAACAAAATCTAATACTCATAAACACGTTGTAGCAATGCATACATTTTGATACGTACTATATATTGGGTAGTTTACTAAGTAATTTCGTTTGATGACCACAGTTGATCTTATTAAATGTTTTCGCATCTAACTTCATACTTAACTGCTTTACCGTTATATATGTATATATGAATAGCTAACTTAAGGCTTGTTCGTGAAAAATGTTCCTAAATTTTTATACTCTCGCAACCTGTTGCTAGAGAGTATAATTGTTTTGTTCATCAACGGTTGTTTGCATCACCCAAAACTAATCTAGTTATATAAAGGTTTATGTATACATAAATGATCAGGATGAAGAGACGAGTTGAGCTGAGCAAGCTGTAACTTGAGTAAACATTGAGATATCTTTATGAAACTTGGTACATATTTTGGTACCGTAAGACGGTTGGTATAGCAGATGGGCGTAATCGGACCACAGGCACGCCCACAAAACGCCATTAATCAAAAACAAATAAATTTCCATAACTAAGCTCCGCAATAAGATACAAGACTTTTATTTGGTACACAGGATCACATTAGAGAGGGGCATCTGCAGTTAAAATTTTTTTTTAAGTGGGCGTGGTCCCGTCTCTTATAGGTTTAATGTGCACATCTCCTAAACCGCTAATGTTATAATAACAAAATTCACTGGAAGCAAATGTTTTTAGCACCTCTATTGACGGTGTGAAAATGGGTGAAATCGAGTGACAAGCCCGCCCGATTTCAACCAAATTTGATATATGACATTCTTCTCATATTTCTATAATATAGTACGAAAATGGGTGAAATCGGATTACAACCACGCCTATTTTCCATATAACAAATCAAGCAACAATGATTATATCGGCGTAAAACTTTGCGTGAATAATACGTTTAAAGTATGGCACCTTGTGACCAAAAATTATCTTAATTTGACCTAAACTGTTCAAGCCCCTAGGTATGAATATATGGACCCCAGCGCCTATAGTTGACTTGTTACCGAAAATATCGGTCAACATAGAACAAGGCGGCAAGATCCACAAAGAAATCTAAAACGAGTATACCATTTGACTTTGCGAGAGTATAAAATGTTCGGTTACATCCGAATTTAGCCCTTCCTTACTTGCTTTAATATAATTTTAGCTGAAGCGAACTAAAATATAGCAATAAAATTTAGTTTAAGTTAATGATCTAAGTCAAGAAAAGAAAATTTTTCCTTATGAGCTAACTGTGGTGAAATTCACCCATCGTTTGTTAGATTTTGACATTTCACACGCTGGTCCGCAATTGAACCTATCATCTCTATAAATCTACGTTCTCTAATATTACTTGATATTCTCAAGTTAAGCTACAGAAAATACGATATAAACTCATTCCTTTTTTGATTTATTCGAAAGTGCTGCATTTTGTTTTCCTATAGCTAAACGGACTAATTTATATAAAAGCTTCCAAATAAATTTCAGCAACTTCCACAGCAAATAAAGTGTTATCAAGATAGCTAATATAACGTCCAAGCTATTCGACTGAACAAAATTCAAATGAATCAGTGGACTTTGCATGTGTACAGCTCCATGATGACGTATAACATATTTAACCCAAAAATTAACAGTTTCTCCAGCAGTCAATGGACGATTTCGATATAGTTCTGAAAATCGACGCACATTACTGCGATATATTGGGTTATGAAGAACTTCCAATATGGCGTCTCTGAACTTATTTTCTTCCAAATTTAAAATGTCCACTAGTACTCCATAACCGGAAGACACTATTTTAGCAGCATTCGTGGGTTGTTCAGCAAATATTGGTATTGCAACCATAGGCACACTGTGATAAATCGCTTCCACCATTCCACCCTTGCCGGCATGTGTGATGAAAAGCTTAAGGTTAGGATGTGCGAGTATATCATCTTGGGGTAACCATTTTTGGTAGAGTATATTTGAGGCATTACCAGGGGTATTTTCCAAATTTTCCCACTTCCAAATCACGTTATGTTCCTTTGTAGTACTTTGTAAATTATATTAACAGTCTCTGGTTGTATGCTGGAACTTTTCATGCTCGAACCCAAACTAAAGAGTACTGCTCCATTCTTTTTGGAGGCATTCAAAAAATCATCAATAATCTGAAATAGAATGAACGGTTTATAAAAAATCGAGGGTTTCAATTAATTATTTTATTATATGAATTTAAATTATATATCTTACACATTGACCGATATTTTCGGTAAAAAATCAACTATAGGCTCTGGGGTCCATATATTGAGTACCTAGGGGCTTGAACAGTTTTGGTTCGATTTAGACAATTTTTGGTCACAAGATGGCATACTTGAAACGCATTATTCACGCAAAGGTTTAACCCGATACAATCATTGTTGCTTGATTTGCATAGTGGAAAGTGAAAGAATCAGAAGGAATTTAAAATGATGTTATATGGGAAATAAGCGTGGTTGAAATACGATTTCGCCCATTTTCGCACTGTAACATAGAAATATTAGAAGAATATTATGTACCGAAGGTGGTTGAAATCGGTTAAGCAGATCCCAAGATATGGGTTTTCACCTAAAATTGGGCGGTGCTACGCCAATGTTTAATTTTGAACGCGGTTCCTATAAAGTCATCTCATGCCATCCCAGAGATGCAATTTAATGTCTCTGACGTATTTAGTTGTTTTTAAAAGTACCGTTATATGGGGAGAAGGCGAGGTTGTCAACTGGTTTCTCCCATTTTCACACTGTCGATAGAGGTGCTAAAAACGCTTGCTCTCAGTGAATTTTGATATTATAGCTTTAGCAGTTTAGGATGTATGCACATAAAATCTATTAGGGGGCGGGACCACGCTCACTTAAAAAAAAATGTTTAACTGCAGATGCCCCTCCCTAATGTGATCCTGTATACCAACTAAGAGTCTTGTATCTTGTTGTGGAGCTTAGTTATGGCAATTTATTTGTTTTTGTTTAAAGTCGTTTTGTGGGCGTGGCAGTTGTCCGATTACGCCCATTTGCTATACCAACCGTCTTACGGTACCAAAATGTGTACCAAGTTTCATAAAGATATCTCAATGTTTACTCAAGTTACAGCTTGCTCAGCTCAACTCGTCTCTTCATCCTGATCATTTATGTACACATAAACCTATATATAACTAGATTAGTTTTGGGTGATACAAACAACCGTTGATGAAAAAAACAAATATACTCTCTAGCAACAGGTTGCGAGAGTATAAAAATAGGGTGCGTTAAGTCCCTCCAGAAAGAAGTGAAACTTCATTATGGCAATTGTAGACATGAAAGGATTGAAATCAATGTCCAAAAGCTGGGTATATTTTCAGGTTTTGGCAAAACTTTATACTAAACAAGTAAGGAAAGAATAAGTTCTGGTATAACCGACCATTTTATACTCTTGCAACCTGCAAGAATCAAATGCCCTCAGGAGCTTTATATTAAAAAATGTTGTTAAAGAATTTAGCATTCATTATTTCATTTGGTATCTTGTTGACATATGTATGTATATTAAGGATGAAAAACTTAGACTTAATTTTATTGCTGTATTTTAGTTTGCGTCAGCGGAAATTATATTAAAAACATATTCAAATGATGAGATATACTTATGTATGTGTGTGATATCAACTCAACCGAAGAGGCTTAATTTAATATACATACAGATATTGAGTTGATGTGAAAAATGTTAACCAGAGGTTCGGAATTTATTATACTAGGGATATGAAATTTAGATCAACATCTAGACCAATTTGATTCTAATTCAGCGCTAAACCACATAATTTGTAAGAAAACTTACCCATTTAATTTCATTAAAATATTGTTAAAACTCAGGTGGAAAAAGGGAACTCATTAACCCGATTTAATCTATTTTTGCCAATAAAACACCTACTATTAACATGCCACGAACTAAAAACATGCTCCTTGGGTTTCCCAGCGTCCCAAGTCAAAATGGCAGCCAAATAAACGTCGCGTCTTTTCACGACGATGGCAAAAGCTAAAAATCATAAACTGAACAACTTTCTGATGTTCGTTCTGAGAAGAAAAAGTGACATCCCCGCAAATCCGCATACTCGCAAAACACGGAAAGAGTGGCAACAAAGCATTTGTCGATTTAAAACATTTTACAATTCTAAATTATTTTTTCATGGCTCCCAAAAATCTCAGTCGATATGTATGCTTGCTCATATGTATGGTGCCGTTTTGTTATATTAATGTGTTTAAGCGAAAGTGTGTTGTGTTGTGTGCGAGTGTGGTGTCATCGACTATGGTGTTTTCCAATTTGTTCCCAGGCGTGGTGTATATGGTGGTTTATATTAGGGAGTGTCATTAGGGGCCCAGGTGGAGCGATGTATTTGGAGGGGGGAGTTTATACTCATTTAAACATCCAGGGCCCCCTAGGCGAATATTTTTGCCCAGTATTAAACTAATTGGCTGTTAATGTTCAAGGTATTTCGGCGTGATGTTGGTAGAGTACTTCACAATACTGATCTTCAGGGGTTGTGATTGATATGGGGGAGTTTTTCTAACTCTAAAGATTTCTGTTTGTCATTTCCTCAACTAGAGTTGTCATGGTGGTAACTGGATCCGTAACGTAATTGGAAATAAAAAAAAAGGTAATTTCTGGACACGTCTCCAAGCTACGTATGACTCAGTAGTAGAATCTAACGATTCGGATCTATCGGAAAATTGTAAATCCTCGGCTTACGCTTACGGAAATCTGTTAAAATAAATTGCACCTGTTCGAGAGATTCCGACAGTAAAGCTGCTTCAAATGCACAGTAAAGAGGCTAGTTCAGGCACCCATTTCAAGGTGCCGCATGTGACAGAAACATTTTATGGCGGTCATTAAAAATGGCCGTCCTTCCGGGACATGTTTACATCAACCATCCTTAATTATTAAAAGTGCAAAAATTGTATCACCTCCGATACACAACAGTCAAACAGTTCGATAGAGGGTATTATTTGTGTGGCAATGCCGTACGCACATACATATGTAGTTATGTATGTACATATAGGGCAGTGCTTGCATATGTTATTACTGATAAGTGTTAATATTATGATTTGAATGATTGAAGGTGTACATACATACATACATATGTGCATGATACATAATAATATAATTATATGTAAGTTTTAAATGATGAAAGGTAGGATTTATATAAATTACTATTGTAATATATTAAGTTTTTGAAGCGAATACTTCTTTGGACGCATTAGAGTGATTTTTCAAGGTCGCGTCGCAATTTCGTCTTGCTTTTGCCAAATTGTTTTGCTGTAAGTTGCTACGTGTGTGTGTGGAGCACACAAGAACAAAATCTAATACTCATAAACACGTTGTAGCAATGCATACATTTTGATACGTACTATATATTGGGTAGTTTACTAAGTAATTTCGTTTGATGACAACAGCTGATCTTATTAAATTTTTTCGCATGTAACTTCATTCTTAACTGCTTTACCGTTATATATGTATATATGAATAGCTAAAGTAAGGCTTGTTCGTGAAAAATGTTCCTAAATTTTTATACTCTCGCAACCTGTTGCTAGAGAGTATAATTGTTTTGTTCATCAACGGTTGTTTGTATCACCCAAAACTAATCTAGTTATATACATATAGGTTTATGTATACATAAATGATCAGGATGAAGAGACGAGTTGAGCTGAGCAATCTGTAACTTGAGTAAACATTGAGATATCTTTATGAAACTTGGTACACATTTTGGTACCGTAAGACGGTTGGTATAGCAGATGGGCGTAATCGGACCACAGGCACGCCCACAAAACGCCATTAATCAAAAACAAATAAATTTCCATAACTAAGCTCCGCAATAAGATACAAGACTTTTATTTGGTACACAGGATCACATTAGAGAGGGGCATCTGCAGTTAAAATTTTTTTTTAAGTGGGCGTGGTCCCGTCTCTTATAGGTTTAATGTGCACATCTCCTAAACCGCTAATGTTATAATAACAAAATTCACTGGAAGCAAATGTTTTTAGCACCTCTATTGACGGTGTGAAAATGGGTGAAATCGAGTGACAAGCCCGCCCGATTTCAACCAAATTTGATATATGACATTCTTCTCATATTTCTATAATATAGTACGAAAATGGGTGAAATCGGATTACAACCACGCCTATTTTCCATATAACAAATCAAGCAACAATGATTATATCGGCGTAAAACTTTGCGTGAATAATACGTTTAAAGTATGGCACCTTGTGACCAAAAATTATCTTAATTTGACCTAAACTGTTCAAGCCCCTAGGTATGAATATATGGACCCCAGCGCCTATAGTTGACTTGTTACCGAAAATATCGGTCAACATAGAACAAGGCGGCAAGATCCACAAAGAAATCTAAAACGAGTATACCATTTGACTTTGCGAGAGTATAAAATGTTCGGTTACATCCGAATTTAGCCCTTCCTTACTTGCTTTAATATAATTTTAGCTGAAGCGAACTAAAATATAGCAATAAAATTTAGTTTAAGTTAATGATCTAAGTCAAGAAAAGAAAATTTTTCCTTATGAGCTAACTGTGGTGAAATTCACCCATCGTTTGTTAGATTTTGACATTTCACACGCTGGTCCGCAATTGAACCTATCATCTTTATAAATCTACGTTCTCTAATATTACTTGATATTCTCAAGTTAAGCTACAGAAAATACGATATAAACTCATTCCTTTTTTGATTTATTCGAAAGTGCTGCATTTTGTTTTCCTATAGCTAAACGGACTAATTTATATAAAAGCTTACAAATAAATTTCAGCAACTTCCACAGCAAATAAAGTGTTATCAAGATAGCTAATATAACGTCCAAGCTATTCGACTGAACAAAATTCAAATGAATCAGTGGACTTTGCATGTGTACAGCTCCATGATGACGTATAACATATTTAACCCAAAAATTTACAGTTTCTCCAGCAGTCAATGGACGATTTCGATATAGTTTTGAAAATCGACGCACATTACTGCGATATATTGGGTTATGAAGAACTTCCAATATGGCGTCTCTGAACTTATTTTCTTCCAAATTTAAAATGTCCACTAGTACTCCATAACCGGAAGACACTATTTTAGCAGCATTCGTGGGTTGTTCAGCAAATATTGGTATTGCAACCATAGGCACACTGTGATAAATCGCTTCCACCATTCCACCCTTGCCGGCATGTGTGATGAAAAGCTTAAGGTTAGGATGTGCGAGTATATCATCTTGGGGTAACCATTTTTGGTAGAGTATATTTGAGGCATTACCAGGGGTATTTTCCAAATTTTCCCACTTCCAAATCACGTTATGTTCCTTTGTAGTACTTTGTAAATTATATTAACAGTCTCTGGTTGTATGCTGGAACTTTTCATGCTCGAACCCAAACTAAAGAGTACTGCTCCATTCTTTTTGGAGGCATTCAAAAAATCATCAATAATCTGAAATAGAATGAACGGTTTATAAAAAATCGAGGGTTTCAATTAATTATTTTATTATATGAATTTAAATTATATATCTTACACATTGACCGATATTTTCGGTAAAAAGTCAACTATAGGCTCTGGGGTCCATATATTGAGTACCTAGGGGCTTGAACAGTTTTGGTTCGATTTAGACAATTTTTGGTCACAAGATGGCATACTTGAAACGCATTATTCACGCAAAGGTTTAACCCGATACAATCATTGTTGCTTGATTTGCATAGTGGAAAGTGAAAGAATCAGAAGGAATTTAAAATGATGTTATATGGGAAATAAGCGTGGTTGAAATACGATTTCGCCCATTTTCGCACTGTAACATAGAAATATTAGAAGAATATTATGTACCGAAGGTGGTTGAAATCGGTTAAGCAGATCCCAAGATATGGGTTTTCACCTAAAATTGGGCGGTGCTACGCCAATGTTTAATTTTGAACGCGGTTCCTATAAAGTCATCTCATGCCATCCCAGAGATGCAATTTAATGTCTCTGACGTATTTAGTTGTTTTTAAAAGTACCGTTATATGGGGAGAAGGCGAGGTTGTCAACTGGTTTCTCCCATTTTCACACTGTCGATAGAGGTGCTAAAAACGCTTGCTCTCAGTGAATTTTGATATTATAGCTTTAGCAGTTTAGGATGTATGCACATAAAATCTATTAGGGGGCGGGACCACGCTCACTTAAAAAAAAATGTTTAACTGCAGATGCCCCTCCCTAATGTGATCCTGTATACCAACTAACAGTCTTGTATCTTGTTGTGGAGCTTAGTTATGGCAATTTATTTGTTTTTGTTTAAAGTCGTTTTGTGGGCGTGGCAGTTGTCCGATTACGCCCATTTGCTATACCAACCGTCTTACGGTACCAAAATGTGTACCAAGTTTCATAAAGATATCTCAATGTTTACTCAAGTTACAGCTTGCTCAGCTCAACTCGTCTCTTCATCCTGATCATTTATGTATACATAAACCTATATATAACTAGATTAGTTTTGGGTGATACAAACAACCGTTGATGAAAAAAACAACTATACTCTCTAGCAACAGGTTGCGAGAGTATAAAAATAGGGTGCGTGAAGTCCCTCCAGAAAGAAGTGAAACTTGATTATGGCAATTGTAGACATGAAAGGATTGAAATCAATGTCCAAAAGCTGGGTATATTTTCAGGTTTTGGCAAAACTTTATACTAAACAAGTAAGGAAAGAATAAGTTCTGGTATAACCGACCATTTTATACTCTTGCAACCTGCAAGAATCAAATGCCCTCAGGAGCTTTATATTAAAAAATGTTGTTAAAGAATTTAGCATTCATTATTTCATTTGGTATCTTGTTGACATATGTATGTATATTAAGGATGAAAAACTTAGACTTAATTTTATTGCTGTATTTTAGTTTGCGTCAGCGGAAATTATATTAAAAACATATTCAAATGATGAGATATACTTATGTATGTATGTGATATCAACTCAACCGAAGAGGCTTAATTTAATATACATACAGATATTGAGTTGATGTGAAAAACGTTAACCAGAGGTTCGGAATTTATTATACTAGGGATATGAAATTTAGATCAACATCTAGACCAATTTGATTCTAATTCAGCGCTAAACCACATAATTTGTAAGAAAACTTACCCATTTAATTTCATTAAAATATTGTTAAAACTCAGGTGGAAAAAGGGAACTCATTAACCCGATTTAATCTATTTTTGCCAATAAAACACCTACTATTAACATGCCACGAACTAAAAACATGCTCCTTGGGTTTCATTAAGGTACCTCACTGTCCACATATTCGGTATCTAGGGGCTTGAACAGTTTTGGATGGATTTGGACAATTTTTGGTCATAACATAAGGTGACGCACTTCAGAAGCACTATTCGTGCAAAGTTATATCTTCTTATTTTAATTGGTGCTTTAATTGTATACTGGAATGTGAAAGAATCAGATGGAATTTAATATTGTATTATATAGGAAGTAGGCGTGGTTGTTGTCCGATTTCTTCATTTTTCGCACTATAACATTGGAATATTAGAAGAATGTTATGTACCGAATTTGTTTGAAATCAGTCGAGCAGGTCCCGATATATATGATTACACCTAAAAGTGGGCGGAGCCACGCCCATCATCGACTTTTGACACCGGCACTTATAAAGCCATCTTGTGTTATTCTGGATGTAAAATTTAATATCTCTGACGCACCCCATTATATGGGGTTATCATTCGATTTCGCCTATTTTCACACTATCGTAAGAACGATTGGAAACATTTGTCGTGTGCAAATTTGGATGATATAGCTTTATTGGTTTGGAAGATATATATATTAAACTCATTAGGGGTGGGACCACGCCAACAGATTTTCAACCCACAGATGTACCCTCTTTAGTTCTGTATCCTGCTTTACGGCTTAGTTATACCACTTAATACGTTTTCGATTAATGCCATTTTGAGCGCGTGGCAGTGGTCCAATTACGCCCATCTACGAACTCGTCCTTACTTTTCCGCCAAGGAACACGTGTACCAAGTTTCATCAAGATATCTTAACTCAGACAGCCACCCGGATTTCAATTTATCTCGTCATCCTTATCATTTATATATGTATATATAACTGACGACGACAAACTACACGCTGCATCAAATATTAACATACACACATTCCTATGGGCACAATTGTTTAGACAGCAGCACGACTTCACGGCATTAGGCGTGCAGTTGTCACTAAATTAAAACCATTTTGTAGTGTTGCCATTAATATGTGAAATGTATAATTATTCAAAGCTCTAATAAGTCTAACGGTATTTCACCAACAGAGGCATAAAAAGTTCTGATCTATCATTTGTAATAACAATAAAATTTAACTTTGAACAACATATTTAATTTTCATTGAAGTGAAAGGATTTACGCCAATAACGAAATTGTGTACATCAGCTGTTTGATATTTCGCAACCGTCTTGAAAATTTCAAGAAGCTGGCTTCAAAACGACATTAGCCGACCAGAAAATTTCACTGTCGTGCAGTTGTGCTTTACCGTCATCTTTGTGTTCAAAGCATTAGGTGATACAAGCAACCGTTAGGTAAACAAAACTATTGTACTCTGTAGCAACATGTTGTAAGAGTATACAAATGTTGCGGTAAAATTCAACATTCACCATTTGACGAAATCGAAATCAAAGAATAACAATCATATTTGACATCTTATTAACTTACTCGTCAAATACTCACTTAGTTTCGTTCCTGCATTTTACTTCTTGTCCGAGATATTTATGTTAACATCATCCTAATGAGCTTAAATGACATATACATAAGTATGTACTATATGTATATATGTGATACCAAACAATAACCAAAGTGGCTAAATTGAATATATTAGGAACATAAGCAAAACGTCCACCAAATAATCGGAACTCATTAAATTAGGTTCATAAGGTTTACAGGTCTTGACCAATTTCAATAATATTTAAGGCTTAACGATATTATTTTTAAGCCAACTTGTCGAGTTATTCAAATATCACACATATTAAATTGACCGATATATACGATTTAAACTCAAATGGAAAGTCGGAAACTACTGTTTCGGGTTCAAAGTTAGCTAAATAGTCGGAAATCACTATATAGGATATATTTCGACTAGAGGAAGGTCCGGACTGATTGCCATAACTCTTGAGATTACTCATACTCGAGAACATATGTACTTCGATGCAATTTCATGAATATAACTCATACATTGACTGGCATTAGGCATATTCAGTATAAAGTCTGCTAGAATAAAGAAAAACATTATGTGTAGTACATTGGAGCTGGGTAATTTGTGGATCCTTTTCACGCATGTACGGAAATAATTTAATATATAAATAGATTATCCGGATGACGAGGCGAGTTCAAATCCGAGTGACAGTCTGTCCGTCCCATTGAAATCCTCGTAAAATTTTTTTTATGACCAATTTCAACGAAATTAGGTTTATAACATCATTCTGATCCTATATTACGGTGTGCGAAGACATATATCAAAATAGCGTTTAATTTTTATATATAAGTGGATATGGGAACTAGGGGAAAGAAGATACGCTCTCTGAATTTCATTAAGTTTACTCACATATTGATCGACATATCCGGTATACAATCAACGGGATTCTCTCCGGATTTCAATATTCTTTCTCACTGATTTACCGATATTTTTAGCAAATTGTGAACCATTTGAGCTGGCCCGATTTCGAATATTTTTAGACGTGATATGGCTCACCTTAAGGGCACTATTTGTGCAAAACTTCATTTAGATAGTGTCATTGGCTGTTGATTTTTATACTACAAAATGGAAGTAACATGGAATTTAATGTTTCTAGGCGTGATTGTTAACACACTTTTCTCATTTTCTCACTAGAGTTGGTTGATATTGGCCAAGAAGCTCCTGAGATATAGTATTTGACCTAAAGTGGGGCTGTGCACCGCCCATTGTTCAAATTTGGTACCGGAATTTGAAGCTTCCGACGTATTTATTTAACTTAGTAAGTTATCCCACTATTAGTAGCTTTTAACATAACCAAGGAAGAAACGTCGTTATCACATCAGTTTTGATTGATTAGAGAGCTAGATAAACTTACCCTCAGCAAGTTTGTTTGAAATAACTTTAGTGAGTTGTGAGATTGCACATCTAACCTTTCGGGTAAAGAAATTTCCCCTTACGAGAATAACAAAAAGCACAGCAAAAAAAAAGGAGCAAAAGTTCACTGGCTAAACAGCACTTCTCAAAGCCACCCATTCAAACCGGGGGCTGACTGATGCTATTAAAATTTTAGTTGGAGATGCATTAATTACATATTACACTAAGGTACCATTATTAAAGGACTGTTGCAAAGCAAAAATTAGCTAATGGGTAATTTTGTTGTTAAGAATTGTATATCACGATATCGCTTTCTGATACTAGCATTAAAGAAACACATATATACTTATTTAACCGACTTCAAAAGTAGGAGATTAGACTGAAGACTATTATCAGGCA
Organism: Bactrocera oleae; assembly: GCF_042242935.1. Classification (NCBI taxonomy): domain Eukaryota; kingdom Metazoa; phylum Arthropoda; class Insecta; order Diptera; family Tephritidae; genus Bactrocera; species Bactrocera oleae. The sequence continues at coordinate 33,477,817 of NC_091537.1, forward strand.
TGTTGTAGTAAAAGTGTTCTGCGATTCGGCCAAATTTGTTTAAATTCGAAATCAACAGCTGATTGAGAATATAATTTGTCTTATTAAATTTTTGTTGCCTATTACAGGATAAATAAAGAAGCGTATCAGAGTATTATTCATGATATCCAACCACTAAAGTATTCGTAACGGCGAATCGCAAACGAAAAAACAAAATAAATTAAATTATTAGCGATAAAGTAGAAAACGCAATAAAGTGGTGAAGTAAACGAAAAAAAAATAAAAATAAAAAGTTAAATTAATTTTGAAATATAAACGAACATTGTATAAAAGACAAATTAGTAGTGATATTATTTTACGTGGCATCTCACAGCCGACCTGTGTATAAAACTGTTTTAGCACAATGCATTAAAGCTTGAAGTGTATATAGCATACGATATAAAATAGCAAAGAGAAATAATAAAAAACAAGATTCTTCTAGCCATAATTCTTATCAGCTGAGAATCTACAGACAACAAAAACAATAAAAAAACAAGTAAGGAAGGGCTAAGTTCGGATGTAACCGAACATTTTATACTCTCGCAAAATCAAATGGTATACTCGTTTGAGATTTCTTTTCGGATTGACTGATATTTTCGGTAGAAGGTCAACTATAGGCACTAGGCAGATGCCCCTCCCTAATGTAATCCTGTGTACCAAATAAAAGTCTTGTAGCTTATTGCGGAGCTTAGTTATGGCAATTTATTTGTTTTTGACTAATGGCGTTTTGTGGGCGTGGAAGTGGTCCGATTACGCCCATCTGCAATACAAACCGTCTCTCGGTACCAAGAAACATGTCTACCAAGTTTCATAAAGATATCTCAATTTTTACTCAAGTTACAGCTTGCACGGACAGACGAACGGACAGACAGTCACCCGGATTTCAACTTGTCTCTTCATCCTGATCATTTATATATACCAGAGAACGTAAATGAATAGAGAAGGAGCAAATGTTAGCAGTACTAAAATGTTAATTACGATGGAGGAACATCGAAAACGCGCAAATTGGAAAATAAAATTTCACCACAACTATCAGGGTACGAAACGAACTACACCACTCTATAAGCAAAATGTATACACACGCATATGCACAGATGTTCTTTGATATGCGCATAAACAAAAATTGAAATAATAAAAACGAAAGTAATTGACTTCCGACAAGAAAATATAAATAATGAGGGAAATAATATAAAAATAGAATTAAAATATCATTCAATAAAAAAGGGTTATTAAAAATAAAAAATAGCATATAAAAATATGATAGGATTTGAACTTAGGCAAAGCATTTCATTGCAATAAGGAAGTGTGCTATACAAGCAGCACCACAGACAATATTCACACTTCTTCGTCTAATCTGTGAACTCAAACAGCTATTATTGTTTACTTGCTTCAATGTTCATATGTCTATATGTGAATATTCTTGAAATTGCCTTCCTTCATTCGCATGTCCAAATATATTTGCATATATGAACACATATGTACATATACATATGTATGTCCCTCAATATGTCTTTCGCAAAAAATCAAACAATCGCGCAAGTGACAAAAAAACGTAGACGCACCACCATCGGCCAATAATATTCAAGCGAACTCGCGGCTTATTTTCTAAGTATTTCATATTACAACGACAACAAATTCATTCATAAGGAACGTGCGTCTGCTTCAAAGCAAAGTTCGCTCGTTCATAACTCTGCGCCGCGCTATTTTTTCTGTGCGCCTGGTAAACCACATTTGGTTTTCATATAGAATTCCTACCGCAAATGCGCAAAAATAAAAATGAATGAAATTGAATTTGAATGTCTTCAGTAAAATTGAAGAATCAGCAAAATTTCAATTTTACAATTTGTATCACTGAAAATCCTACCATCCCCCTCGCATTTGTATGTTGCCCACAAGCTGCTTCCTCACAACATTTGCTAAAAATCAGAAATTAAAGAATTTGTCTGATGTTCACTTCAGAAAGGAGAATTGGCAACATGACCTATTAGCGAGTTTAAATAATATTTATATTTTTGCATATTATGCACTATTTATGGCATTAAATTACAAAATTTATATTAAATTGCCATTCATATGAAATCATTAACTACTTCTATATATTCTAAGCACAGTCCATATAGTACTTTTATATGTTTACTTATTATCATTATTTCATAGTTTGTCGATTTAGCCCATTTTATCCAAATACGACGCTATGAAAATGCAGCCCAATCGGTAATCGCAATATTTCAAAAGAGCATAAGTCAATTTTCAACAGCAAATCCCTGCAAAAAGGACAAACGAGACAACATAGCCGATCGACATTGTCGTAAAATTGTTGATTGAAACAAATTTTGTCAACTCCGCCACGATGCGCAAAATTCGGCGTCAATATGTATGCGAGCTCATATGTATATATGTATGTTTGTCGACAAAATCGTCATTTGGTTACTTTCAACAACACAATGTCTGCGCGAGCTCGCCGTTATTTCGTTGGCTTGCCACTATATACAGAGGCGTTCTAACTGAAGACTCTTAGTATATTATTATGTTGCTTATTTTGTATTGAAAAATACTGATGCATTTATGAATTATTTTCGTAATATAATATATATTATATATATATATATATATATAAATACACATATATTCATACCTATAATCGTTTTTAAACTAAATTCGATAGATAAAATATATATCTGAAATAATTATGTGGCAGTGCGCCCCAATCCCTCCTTGCCTGCGATCGTTCAACTCGCAAAAAGCAAAAAGTGTGGACAAAAGTCATTGCTTGTGCGGGGTAAGAAGAAGCAAGCATCAGCGTACGTGTACTCATGAATGTATGTGTGATTATCACATTTGTGTAAATACGCATAAATAAAGGAATATGCAATAAACCCAAACATATGAACATATTTTCCTGAAATATTTTAATTATCTCAGGAAGTTAAATATGCTATTAAAGTAATTGAATTATGATATGCTTAGATTCCAATTAATAAAATAAAAATTAAATAAAATTTCAGTTTCATGAGTTTTGGGATTCGAACGTATAGGTTCGTATTCGGATTGTGCTTAACCCCTTCCCGCTTACGACCTCAGCCACCACAAAAGTGGAAATGTGGCCGCTTAGCCACCGTTTTATTGTTATCCTTTGTTTAATAAGCAATTGCTCACATAACGCACATACATAAGTTGGAAAAATAGCTTATTAAATGTTTATTTTATTATGAATTCTGGGGTTTTTACCGGTAATACAGATTTTTAATTCAGAAGGCTTTTCATGATTATAAATTTGTCATATCATAGAAATTGAAAACATAAATCTAAATAGGTATGCGCAACGTTTTTTCATATAGGAATATTCGTTGTGTCTATTTATAGCATTTCGCATATTGTGTGGTGTATTTTTCTTTTTCGAAGTTATATTTTTCGATGTTCCTTCATCTGGAACTACAAATTAGTACTCAAAAAGTTTTCAGTTAACATTTGCTCCTTCTCTATTCATTTACATTCTCTGGCGCAAGCACGTTATTTGAGATTTATAATGATCCGACAATAAAACTAAAGGACATACAAACATGTCTACATGAGCAAAGGTACAACAACAGCAGCAGAAAAAAAAACAACAGCAGTAGCAATAAAAATAAAAAAATCAACAACGGCAACAATAACAGCAGCAGCAGTAACAACAACACCAAAACCAAGTAAGCGTTCAAAAAAAATATATATTATATACCAATATCAAAAATTGTTTAGAGTAAATAATAAAATACGGAAACAATGTGTGAAAGATATCGCATAGTAGCGTAAAACAAACATTCGTTGCATACACACGGGTGTTGCAAAATCGAAAATATATAATAATAAGTTTCAATAAAACATTGACTCCAAAACTGTAACGATAAAATTGTTACGGTGTCTTGACTAAAATAGTGCTTTTAAAACTGTTATAGGTGTCTTCACTACAGCAGTAAGCAGCAACCCTCAAACTGTACACGATCAATTAAAATACCCAGTAGGAACTTCTTACATAAAACAAAATTGAATTAGAATATATACGAATATATTATTTTTAATTTCAATTGAAACAAAGTTCTCTCAGAATGGAGGCAGCTACCATGCCGCTTCCTCAATTCATTTTAAACCGCATTAATGGAATTGCAGAATTCAACGGACGAGATCCGTACCAATTACCCACAATAACAACTTTTGATGCAAATAATCAAAGAATTTTATTTAATTATTTGAAAGGAAGATGCGTAGGAAAAACAAGGGAAATAATAATAATATGGACAAGTTAGTGATTGGGAAACATGGAAACAAATACTTCTGAGCAATTGCGGGGAAAAAAGAAGTTCAGCGGAACTTATGGATGAGTTGAAGACCATCAGTCTTGACTCAACGACAGAAAATTATTATTTCAGAATCAATAAAATTAGAAAAAAATTACACAATAGAATATAAGTACATCATTATTTAAATTTTGCAACTACGGAAGTTAATAGGACAGAGCTACAAACATTTAAAGAACACCTTCCCGAACCTACAAAAAAAATGATCATAGCGAGAAACCCTGATACTTAGAAAAGCATATAAAATCATTTTAGAAGCTATATATATCAATCTTTCACAACACTCGGGCAATAAAGGAAAGAGCCTAAACCAAATAGCTGTCGTAAGACCAATCTAAGCGACAACGTGAAAAATAGAACTTCTTTCAGACGCCACCAAAATATGAATAATATTCTTAATTATAACAGAACTTATAATAGATATAACAATAACATGCCACACAACGGATATATGACTTTGTCCTAAGAAACGAAAATAACAACTATATATAACAAACACAAATTATAATCAACCGGGAAATTTTTACCCACAGAGAAATCTTAATTAACAAAGAGACGGGAATTAAACGCGAAATTATAACCAATCAGGAAATTATAATCGGTCCGCAATATCAAATTGCAATAAACCAGAATCTATGGATATTGACAATGCAAACGCAAGTTAAGAAACTTTGTAGTTTCCCGATATTTAAGCAATTTAATGAAAAAGAGTTCGTATGCGAATTTCTTGAATGTAATTTCAATAAGAACGTTGACTGACTCTTTGGTAACAATATCTTAACGAAGATAAATACGATAATAGATTACCCAAACAAAATTAAAAAAACAAATAAAATAATAATGAATTTTTAGCTAACAAAGAAAGAATAAATATATAGCAGAATGAGCTATAAAGAAAACGAGGTGGACATTTTTAATAATACAATATAAACTAAAAAGTTATAGAAGCTTATTTTATAACGAAGATGATAATTTAACATTTACAATTTCAACAAATCATAGAATAATAACGAAAAATTATATTCCGGGTTTCTCACAGACCGGAAATAAAAAAATAAATAGAGAAAATTTTAACTCATGCTATAATTAGAGCATCCTCTAGTCCATAGAGATCAGCCCCAATCGGCTGGTACTAAAGAAGCTGGACGCAACCCATGAACAAAAATGACGTCATGTAATCCACTACAGGAAGTTGAACAGCGTAACTACTGTAGACAGATTTCCAATTCCAAATAAAGACGATATACATATATGACAAATGGGAAGATGTCAATATTTTTTAACGCTTGATTTAGCCAAAGGTTTTAATCAAATTGAAATGGATAAACGAGACATACATAAAACAGCGTTCCTCACTGCAAACGGACATTATGAATTTCTAAGAATGCCTTTTGGATTGCGAAATGTACCGGCAACGTTCCAAATGCTAATGAACGAAGTACTAAAAGAATATATCGGAAAAATTTACATTGTATACATGGACGATATCCCCATAGTTTCTACATGCGTAGAAGAGCCCCTGGAATCGTTGAGTAAAGTTTTAACCAGATTAAAAGAGAAAAACTTAAAGATTCAAATAAATAAATGCGATTTCTTAAGGCAAAAGACAAAGGCCATATTACAAAAGAAGGTATTAAACCAAACCCACAAAAAATGGAAACAATAGAAAATATTCTACTTCCAATACGTGTTAAAGAAATAAATGCATTTTTAGGAATTATAGGTTATTATAGAAGGTTTATCAAGGACTACTCGAAAGTGACGTATCAAGTATTTGAAGAAAGACACGAAAATAAATAAAAATGATAAAGATTATATAAACGCTGAATAAAGCGATACATAATTTGTATGGGAGCACCCACCACTGTCTTTAAAATGCTGACACTCAATACACTCGCGTTTAAAATTATAATAAAAATGCGATTTTTCTCGTTTACAATGTACAATATTTTATTACATATAAAAGCCAGTTATTATTATTTCTTTTAATACATATCTGGAAAGTAATATTTTGGGCCGATGTCGATCGACGGGTTTATAATCGCCAAGAGTAGCGCGCAGGATCGTTGTTATCGAAAAGTCAATCTGGCGCCTAGGCCCGTAGACAAAAACGAAAATATAAGATGCTTGCGGAGTGGTGTCGAGTTGAAAAGATGAGTTGAATGTTGTTGTGGCGTTCTTAAGCGAATGTGAGATGGTATGTTGTGTTGTCCTGTGTGGTGTCATCTGGTGTGGTGTATTGGTGAGTATGAGGTGAGCATTATTAGGGTGCGCCAGTTTTTCCCGAGTAGAGTGGTGTACTTGGAGGAGGGAGTTTAAAATAATTTAAACCTCCTGGGCACCCTAGGCGAATATTTATCCTAGTATTTCACGTATGTGCTGTTGAATGTATTTCGGGGTACTGCTGATGGAGTAGCTGAGGGCACGGTGATGAAGTAGTGGTATCTCCATATTCTGTGTATATAAAACGGCTTTGGTTCTAAGAACATATTTTGTACGCATTTTGATGTGAATGCAAGTGCTTTAAGGTAAGTAACTTTATTTTGCGGGTATATGAGGTTGTAGCTGCATTTCGTACTTATTGTATTTTCCGTTGTTTCTTTTATAATTTTATTATGTGTATTGTTTGTTTAAACTTTCTTTACCATCGGCTTATTAAGGTTAGCGACTCCACGCCTGGCTTAGATATGGCCAGAATGGGTGCTCCTTTGAGAAAATGCCCTGATGTTAGGACAGAGAAATTAAAGGGGTCTTGCGAGAGCACAGTGATTGGCCGTGAATTGAGAACGGCTTCTTTTCAAGTTAGTAATGTGGTAAATTCGATCTACGTTTTGAAGTAGCAGGATAGCTTTTATAGCTGATTCCCATAAACCACCCATATGAGAAGTGCTTAGATCGATGCGATAACTGCGACCTTTGCTTCCTGTAAGTCTAGGTGCGTCACTGTATCACATTGGGAGTATGGGGATCTCTTAACTTTATTTTTTATTTGTTTCATAATTATGAAAATTTAGTCAACTATGAGCCACTATAGTAAGATAGGTGTCGGCCTTTTGACTTTCTAGGACAACTATGATGCGAACGATATTATGTATGGACGTGGGCGATTGTGGCCAAAATCGGGAGATTCGAATATCGTTTAGATTGTTTGAGAATTGTGACCAGGATTTTCACTTGTATCATAATTGGCGAAAGCCATCATGCGGGGCCGAAATTATTATTGCGGATAATACGGATATTGACTTAGTAGGATATGAAAACAGGTCAGATATCACATTCTATTGGATCCCCTGTATTTTTGTGTTGTACTGCCCTTTTCAAATTTAAGGAAATTAGTGGACAACAAATTTTCTTTTGGAATATTTAGTAATATATTTGGATGATTTGGTTGAATTATATATATATTTGTGTTTTTAACACTGGGGTTGTCAGAAGAAGCTCTGACTTGGTTTTTTGTGCCAATTTGTAGAGTGTTGGAAAATTGTGGCTTTGGTGGTAGTCGTACGACATACCGGCCATAATTTGATCGAGTAGTTGTGGCTTTGTAGAAGTCTTCACAATACTGATCTTCTGGGGTTGTAATATATATGAGGGGGCGTTTTTCTAAATCCCGAAATTTCCTTAATTGTGAATTAACGTATTCTTTAGAGTTTTCGTCAACTTGAGTTGTTGATGTGGAAACTGGATCTGTAACTACTCCACTTAGAATCAACCCAATTATACTGTTTTGGGCTAGAAATGTGGTTGAAATTTTTTCAACACTTTCAAGTATTATTTGCGGAATAAGGTCGCTGCCTATTAGAATATCTATTTGAGCGGGGGCGTTGCAGTTGGGATCTGCTAGCTTTAGGTGTGAAAATGCAAATACTTGCTATTTATGTGATAGCTTGGAAGCATGTTAGTAAGTTGCGGTAGGACTATAGCTTCTGCTACAATGCTTATTCGCTTAGGGGGATATTAGGGTAGTGGGGCAGATTTTATTAGAGTTTTGCAATACTCTTCCGCCCATTCCTGTAATTTCAAAGTTGGCTTCTTTTGTTGGCAGTTGTAGCCTATTTTGTGCCCTAGATGCTATGAAAGATCGTTGTGATCCTTGGTCTATTAAGGCCCTAAGTTTAAACAGCTCTCCTCGGTGTTCGATGGAGACGACTGATGTGGGTAGTAGTACCCTACTTTGATTTTCGCTGTGTATCGTTTGAGTTTTTAATGCCTTTAAGCAGCATTTAGCTTCTTGCAACTAAACCCGTGGCTCTTTTCATATTTGCGCTGTTTGGGGGTGAACTGGAAAAATTATTTATATGAAGCATAGAATGATGTCGTTTATGACAGTAAACGCAATTGAACTTGTACGTTGTATTGAACGGTAATATTCATTTTTTTGAATTTCTCGCAAGATTTGAGCTTATGCCCCCCTTTACACAGTTCGCATGACGTTTGTTTGTAGTGTTCGGATGTGAACGTTTGATTTTTGAAGAAGCTTCTATTTAAATTGTTGTTGCTACTGGCATGGGGTCTGTGGAAGCTTATATTTACGTCGTGTTGAACGCTTTTCGTTGTGGCTATTTTTTTGTCTACCCTTTCTGCGATTTCGTACTAGGTAGTTAGGAAATCTTTCATTTGTTACCACTTTGGGGCATTTTCTTCGTGATGAGAGCGATTGCTCCCATAGAAGTAATGATTTTTCTGGTAATGCGGCAGTGCATATGTTTACCAGTATAGGGTCCCAGCTATCTGTGGGAATATTCTGTGTCGATAAAACCGACAAACAATTAGATACAGTGGATAGTAGTCTAATAAATTCTTCACTTGTTTCCTTTTGAATTTTTGGCAAGTTCATTAATATCGATACTTGTTTATCCACCAATATTATTTCGTTTTCGTATCTTGATTTAAGATCTTCCCAAGCTAAATTGAAATTTTCGTCATTAAATGCGAACTGTTTGACTATTAAGCCTGCTTGACATTTTGTTTTGTATCGGAGGTGATACAATTTTTGTGTTTGTGATAATTTTGGATGGTTGATGTATACGGCTGTAAACATGTCCCGAAAAGACGGCCATTCTTCATAAGCTCCATAAAATGTTTGTGTGTCACATGCGGGCAACTCGAGGTGGATGCCTGAACTTGACTCTTGATTTTGTATTTGGGGCAGCTCTACTCTCGGATATGGAGTAGCTTTTGTTTCTTCGTACTGGTCTAAGCAGTTTTCGTATATTGCGTAAGCCGATGATTTAAAATTGTGTGGTCGATGTGAATCGTCAAAATCTACTATGGCGTCATGAGCCGTTTGGAGACGACTTCAAAAATTGTCAATATTTTGTTGTTTTTATTTCCAATAACGATTCAGAGATGTCTTGAATCGGTGAAGATGAAAATCGAGTGCAGTATAGTATTAATCTGTCACTCTCAGATATGAATTTGGTGACACAAATATTTTTGCCTTTTATTTGCTTTGTGGCAACCTGTCTTGCGCGTGTAGGTTCTGGTGTAATTGGATTTTTGTCGCCATTAACCATTTTTGTTATGTTAAGAGAACACATTTAATTGAACACATTGAATTGAATTGAATTGGTATTTTGGTACACCCTAATATACGGACTTGTATATTTATGTGCTTGTGCAATTGAGAGCTCGTTGAAGAGATCAATACACTTTTTACATAAGTATGCACGAATTGTTTGTGCGTATGTATATTTATTTTCTAATGGAATTGAGAGCTCGTTGAAGAGATCAATGTGCTTTTAGTTTTTTTTTGTGTATGCAATCCTGCTTGTTTGTTACAAGGGGTATTGCCGGATAATTGCCTATGAGGACTTTGAAAATATTATATAAATTGTACATATATACCAATATATGGATACATATGTATGTAAGTATGTTGTTGGTTATATTTTTTTTTGTTTGTATTTTGCTTTTGATAATTTTAATGCAGTGAATTCGTTTTCACTTTACCGCCCTTAAATAACTTGCGAATTTAGAGTGTATACTTTAAGATATTATTTTAAACTTTAATTTAATTATTCCCAGTGTAGAGTAAAAAGAGATAGGCAAAATCTATGCCGTATGATTTTATGTAAACGTTCGTACGTATGTTCGCAGTACGAAGAGAGCGCTAAATGTAATTGGTAATTTGCAGGTATTTCTCAAATGCAATTATGTATAAATGTATGTTTGTAAGCTTGTTTTATATTTATGCTTATTATGCACTTTGTAAATATGTACCTATACGTATATTAAGAATACATACATATAACGTATATGTTTTGAGCTTGGCTGTTATATGTCATTTGTAAATATGCGTTTACAGGATTATGTATATATTTATATGTATATATTAGAACAAAGTGGATATGCATGTATGTATGTTTTTGGCTTGTTTTTATTTTGGCTATTTTCTTTTTTTTTTTTGTGTTATAATTTTAATTTAGCCTTTGCTTACTTATTTATAGCAATCCTGCTTACTGCTTTATTAAGCATAAGGGGTATTTACGGAAATCTGTGCAAGTAATTGCTTGAATTTAGTTGCATAGGATTTTGTATTTGTTAAATTAGTGTGTTAGAATACACAAAGGTAATCAGACAAGCAGTTTATTTATTAATTATGTACATATATATGTTACCAAACTGTTTTGGCTTTTTCCGTAAAATAAAGCCGTAACTTAAAATAGTTTGTTTTTTATTTATCTCATATTTTGTTTGTTTTTTATTCTTACAGTTTTATTTTGACTAATCAACTGTAACCTTTAACATACATAAATGCATGATGGAATAAAATAGAAAACGATACGACTCACTTTATGCTCCCTCATGGGTATTTCGAGGGGATAATATATGTATGTACGAGTGTATGTTCCTTTGTTCCTTTTCCTCTGCTTCCAGTTGTGCCTGGTTTTAGTGAGTGTTGTTCTTGTTTATCATCTTTTGTTTTACATTCGCGCCCGTTTAAGTTGTTGGTATTTATGTATGTTTTGCTATTAGGTGTATTTATATTTCGCGCCCGAATTGAGTTTTTGGCTTTTCCAACAATTTTGTTTGTTTCAAATGTTTGTTTGTACACATGTATGTATAAGTGGATATACAAATGCTTATATTTTTATGTCACTGCACCCGTTTGCTCTGTCACCACACTTTTTTCATATGTGAATATGTGCCACTTTAGTTATATACCTATATATATATAGATTCGAGCCTAGTGAAAGGCACTATGGAATTTTAACAAACCAAAAAAAAAAAAGTTTACAGTACAAAAAAGTTCGGTATCATAAACTAACAAAAAAAAAGAACTATTTTGTACTGTAAACTTTTTTTTTTTTTGGTTTGTTAAACCCCATAGTGCCTTTCACTAGGGCTCGAAGGACCGTGAATAAAGCGATACACAATTTGTATGGGAGCATCCACCACTGTCTGTAAAATGCTGACACTCAATACACTCGCGTTTAAAATTATAATAAAAATGCGATTTTCTCGTTTATAATGTACAATATTTTATTACATATAAAAGCCAGTTATTATTATTGCTTTTAATACATATATGGAAAGTAATATTTTGGTCCGATGTCGATCGACGGGTTTATAATCGGCAAGATCCTGCGCGCTACGATCGTTGTTGATAATGAAAAGATGCTTACGGAGTGGTATCGAGTCGAGAAGATGAGTTGCGCCCAGTATCGCTATTTTGTCGAAAGTGTATAAGCGAATGTTGTTGTGGCGATCGTAGACGATAAGCGAATGTTAGATGGTATGTTGTGTTGTCCTGTGTGGTGTCATCTGGTGTGGTGTATTGGTGAGTAAGTGGTGAGCATTATTAGGGTACGCCAGTTTTTCCCGAGTAGAGTGGTGTACTTGGAGGAGGGAGTTTAAACTCATTTAAACAAAGGCATTCAATAAATTAAAAGAGCTAATAAAAGCAGATCCAATTGTAATTCACCTAGACTTTAATGAAACTTTCACACTATTGACAGATGACAGCAACTTTGCTTAATGCACAGCATTATCACAAACTGCTTATCTGTTATGCAAATAGATCACTTAGCGGGCATGACAAAAAAATAGTACAATAGCAAAAGAGTTACTTGCAATAGTTTGAGCAACGAAATATTTCCGTCCATACTTATTTGGCCGACACTTCACTATTAAAACCGAACATAGACCATGAGTTTGGCTAAACAACCTAAAAGAACCAAACGCTAAACTCCAAAGATGGAAAATAAAACTGAATAAGTTGGATTTCGATATTAATTACATAAACGGAAAAGAAAATGTAATTGTAGATGGTCTGAGCAGTCTAAATTATGAAAATATAACGCGAGGGTCGACAGAAATCCTATCAATCATAGTTTAAATATTACTGAAACTTCAAAATAACATAATTAAATCGTTCATTTTGATATTTGGCAACAGCCAAATCATTAAAGGACAAAACTTGGATATCAATTGTAATTGCCATAAAAGAAATAATTCAATATTTAGGCAAACCGGAAAATTTAGTAACAGACAAAGAATTAGATACAATACCAAAAAAACAATTCTTAGAAGATAATAAAATAAACCTACTCCTAACGACCACTTATAATAAAACAGGAAACGCAGATGTTGAAAGATTGCACACAACTTTGAATGAACACTTAAGACTTTTTAATACTGATGCCAACAACAACGTCAACTTGAGGGAAAAAGTATCCAAAGCAATAACCGCTTATAATAATACCATACATTTTAAACATACAAAATTATCAGGATAAATATATAAAGAATCATAGAGATAGCTAAACACAACCAAGAAACAAGAGATATTTAATATCTAGAGACTCAAAATTAAAAAAAAAAATACAAGATTCAAGTTAAACTAAAATTTAAATTTCAGGATTAAAATGGCGAAAATTACAATACTCTTATTGATAATAACAGCAATCAACGTATTTCTACAAATAAACAAGCTTGAAACCCAATCGGGATACACTAAAAGAAGGATCAGAGAGATAGAGATAGTGAATCAAATGACAACGGTAATACTATTTAATGAATTTAAACAAATTAAAAATAAAATCTTAGAAAATAATTTCAACCTATACAACAGGAACGACAGGGAAATGTTATACGCGGAAATAAAGATTTTTAAAGCAATAATAAAATAATTAATGCCAATAGAAAGAAATAGAAAGCGTTATTGAATATTGTAAGGACTACACAAAAATGGCTTTTCGGAACAATGGACAATGAAGATAGGGAAAACATATTAGAGCATCTAGAAGTAATAGAGTCTAAAAGTAATAGAGAAAAATAATCATAATATAATAAGAGCGGTAACTCAACAAATATGCATAAATTACAACTTCAGAAAATCCATTAATACATTGAAAAGAACCACAGAAGACGATAGGATAGAAGTACTAAAAACCTTTGAAAAAATAAACAAATCAAACGAAAAAATTATAAAACACATGCTATATTCCGATCAAATGCTTAAATATAAATACTTAGAAAGCTTCAGCAAAACACAATATATTACACCCTAGTATATTATAAACAGAAGAAATTGAAAAATTCAATATTGAAATTTTTAAATTAAAACACATAGAGGCAAGACTCCTCTCATATGAAGATGACGCATTCCTAACCATAGAAATACTAATTACACACATTAAAGCATATCTAAAACTAATAACGCTACTTCCTAATAAGCAATATTTTGAAATTATGGGAAAATAGAAATATGCAATTACAATAGGAAATAAAAAATATAAATATACAAAAGGGGCACATTTCAAAAATCTGAAAGAAATTAACATATGTCTATTTAACCAATGTAAATCTAAATGTAATAATGAAACAATAATTGAAGATATAGAAGACGATACAATCCTAATAAAAATGCATACAAGATGGAAATGAAACAAAGCTGTGACAACAAGGAAATTGTACTTTAAGGAAATGCATTAATAAATTTTTATAATTATTAACTTGAGATAAATAAATCATTTTAAAACAAAAGTTGTTCTTGGTGCTCAAGTAGGCTCTCAGTACTAAGAAAAACGATACGCAACCATTTAACAAAGCCAAGCGTACCGGAAACTGGGAGGACTACAAGTGCAGCTTAACTGCTTACAACAAGGAGATGAGGACAGCAAAGCAGAAGAGCTTCAGGACGTTCTTTGAAAACGTCTCCTCAACGCCAGAGGCAGCAAGGCTACATAAGGCTCTGGCTTAAGGCAAGACGCACTCAGTACTAGCAAATTAAAGATCCGATGGGACGTATACGTCCAGCGCAGAAGAAAGAGCCACGGCTCTGCTATTTGCTTATTTCCCAGCGACAATTCAAGAATACCAGATTCGACCTATGGTCAAACGAGAGCCATCCCGCTTAGATTGGATAGTCGCAAAACAGCTTTTCACTGCGGACTCCATCAAGTGGGCTCTGGCCTCTTTCGAAAAATATAAATCTCTGGGTGCGGATGGCATCCTTCCAGCATTTCTGCAGCAGGGGGAGCAGGTGCTATTCCCCCCCCCCCCCCGCCCCCCGTGTTCAGCTGATGAGGGATGCGTAGCACTAGCATATATCCCAGAACCATGGCGCATTGCAAAGGTGATCTTCATACCCAAGGTAGGAAGCAAAGACTATACATTCACGAAATTCTTCCGGTCAACCAGTCTAATTTCCTTCCGACTTAAAAGTATGGGTAAGATAATTGACTACGAAATACGATCGAAGATGCTGAAGGCTGCACTGCTACATGGGAACCAGCATGCTTACAGAGCAGGTAGATCAACTAATACTGATCTGTATCAGTTAACCTCAGAGATCCATAGTTCGTTAGATGGGGACGAGGTGTTGTTATGCGCCTTCCTTGACATCGAAGGTGCTTTTAATAATACGTCTCACGAACGCGTGCCAAGGGCACTGGAGAAAAGGAGTGTGGCAGCACCGATACGCAGATGGATAGAAGCCGTACTGCGCTCTAGCATAGCTGAAACCACAGTAAACGGTACTAGAATTCGTCTGGGCACAACAAGAGGTTGCCCACAATGTGGAGTGATATCCCCTTACTTTGGAGCCTAGTTGTGAGCGAACTTCTTGAGCTGCTAACGAGCAATGAAATTCACTCTCAGGGATATGTGGACGACATTGTTATCTTAGCCAGGGGTAAATTCGTAGACACTCTCTGCGATGTCGTACAAAGCCGCAATCCCTTCTCCCAAGGGATAGCATTACCAAAGTAGTATGCTTCACTAAGAAGTTCAAAGTTACGCTTGGCAGTAAGGCGAAATGGAATGATTCCATGCGGAACCTACAGGTAAGGGATAGTACTATCAAGTGCTACACCGACGACTCGAAAACGTCGAAGGGGATTGGTGCAGGACCACGCACCAAACTCTCCATTCCCATGGGAAGTTTTCCAAGCGGAAGTCTATGCTATAAGTCGGTGTGTAGAGATAAACTTCTAACGCAACTATCGAAAGGAAAGTATTGCCATATTTAGCGATAGTCAGGTGGTACTAAAAGCGATCTCTGCCTATGAGGTCACTATCGCTACTAGTGCAGGAGTGTATAGAACGGCTGAACAGCCTATCAAGCTGGGTGTCTGGTCACAGGGGTATAGCCGGGAAGGAACTGGCTAACGAGTTGGCCCGCTCTGCGGCCTCTACAAAAATGATAGGACCAGAGCCTTTCATCGCGGTTGGTCCGCACACCAATAAGGAGCTACTCCGTAGTGAGGAAAGAGCAGGCAGGGAGAGACATTGACAACAACTCCAAGGCATGCACCATGCCAGGTTGCTAATGGAGGGTTGCAACCTTAGAAGGTTTAAATATGTAATCAATCTCCCAAGAAACAAGTTCCGGCTACTTGTCGCGTTCAACACTGGCCATTGCAGGCTCAAGAAGTATCTTTACAACATAGGACTGGCATCTTGTGCAAACTGCGGATTCTGCTGCATGGCGCCGGAAATCCCAGAACACCTGCTAG
Source organism: Bactrocera oleae (assembly GCF_042242935.1). Taxonomy (NCBI): domain Eukaryota; kingdom Metazoa; phylum Arthropoda; class Insecta; order Diptera; family Tephritidae; genus Bactrocera; species Bactrocera oleae. Next base: position 33,494,132 of record NC_091537.1, read on the forward strand.
TAGACTGCGAAGCAGTCTGCAGACGCAGAATTAAGGCCTTTGGATCCATGTTTCCTAATTGGGATCACATCGTCTCACTAGCACTTAGCAGTATATTGGAGTTCAACAATGTGCTGGGGCTAGGTGAGTCGCTGGGACTTAGGGGAGAGCACAATAGACCATAGGTAGCAGTGCATACCTCCATTCAATCTATCTATCTATCTATTTATGTATGTATATAATCAAAAATTTCTTTTTTGGAGAGCATAACTTCCACAGTTTGAACTTCCACCTCGTCCTCATCGAAAGTACTTCTGCAATTAAGTTTTTATCACTAGGTTCCCTATTGCAAGACAAGCCGTCGTGGAAATGGGTATAATTTGTACAAGTTTCGTGAAGAAACTCATAGCTGTTGATTCAATCCATTTCATATTAATATTCATCTTAATGGCCAATTGCTTTGCTTTTTCACGGATTTTTATTACAGCGCCTGATGACAACATTTATGTAGTTAAACAATATGGTTATATCACGATCAATTTTCATTGAATAGCTGCACCGGTTGCGTTTTCTATTCAAATTTGCTGAAATGGTATTTGTTGACAAACTTTCCTTTTCGCGAATTACATATTCTATTTATAGAGTCGCGCGGATACTTGTACTTAAGGCACTTTTTTTGACCGTAGTTTCTAATTTAGAAAGAATTTGTCATGAATCGAATAAAGGATAAGTTGAATTTTTTGTTTTTATTTAGAAAAAAAATTTGTTACATTTTATTATATTTCTTATTTTGAAAAAAAATTCAGTTTTAATATTCGGAATGAAGGATTTTCGACATATTATATGTACCTCTGTTTAAAAAAGTAAATAAAAAAGATACGTGTGGCACTCGGGAACTGCCGCGGTAAAGCTATTGCATAGCATTTTTTATCAACTTATTCAATCATAATTATTTATTAATTTTTTATGCAGTATTTTTTTTCTTTGATAATAATTCAAGTTTTTTCTTTGATATTAATTCAAGTTACACTTTTTGACCGAAAGTAAACAAATTTTTTTCTTTTATTGAATAAATGAGAAGTTAATATGGTTTGAAATATTTTTATTATCTTACAATACATATAGGCTATTCAGGAATGTTTATCATTCAAACCAGGAATAAAGGGATACCCAACTTATTCCATCGGACAAAATAATAAAATAATTTTTGGGAATTTAAATTAAAATACCCAACATTTATTAAGATTAAATATTATTATACATGTATCCGTTAAACATATGCAGAAACTATTTAAACACTTTTTTGTGATTTTGTAATATTTTAAAACAATTGAATTTTGAACTTTCAAAAGAATAAATGTATTAGCTCTCAATTAATAAATGTTTTTCATAATTTTCAATTGAAAATTAATACTACTAACCATGTAATTACAAAACATTTCATCACATACATTCCAATTTCGCGTTTTCTTTCATTTTCATTGTTTTCCAATTTTTGTTAGTGATCATTTATTTGTTATTAATTAAATTTTTCTTAAATTCCATATTTTTATTTGCCATTCAAAAAATTTATGTATGTATGTATGGTATTTTTGATTCACCCTGCTCTTCAATTGATTTGTTCCGCTTGAGATATGCGAAAATACGCATACAGTATTCAAACATTTTGCGCATTCTCTGTTATCGTGTTAGGAAATTCTTGATTCCGGCGCTGCTCTTAAAGCCTGAGGTAGGAGCTATGCAATACCTTAAAAATTAAAAGGGATTTGCTATTTACTTAAATAGGAAACATTTTAGATAAGATTCTTGTATAAAATTGTGCCAAATAGCCCCACTGTAAGGTTATTCATTCACAAAATTTGAACAAAAATAACGATATTAAGAGTTGGATCATCGAATTTCGCCTGCATTTGTGATAATAATAAAATGTATGTATGTATATAGAGTACTCACTTATTTTCTTTCACTATTTTTTCATCACTTTCTTCATTATTAATTGAACTTTGTTTATTTATATTTGAAACACTTTATACACAAATTTTTGGCGTACTCCCCGAACATGCGTTTGCCTACAAGCATCTTTTCGCAACCATGCCAAAAGCTAAAAATCATAAATTGAACAACTTTCAGATGTTCCTTCTGGAAGGAAAAAGTGTCAACCCTGCAAGTCCGCAAACACAGAAAAAAGTGACAAAAATGGCAACATAGTTCTTGTCGATTTAAAATATTTTTCCATGGCTCGCAAAATTTGCGTCGATATATGTATATGCATGCTCATACATAAACATTTCGCATGAATCAATTAGTGTACATATTTACATACATATGCTGCATGTAGACAGATATACAACAGTTTAGTTACTTATCATATTCAGATAAAATTCTTTTTTAAAAACTTTCCGGTTAACGCCGGTAAATTAATTGGCGATCCTGCCAGGAGAATAATTAAAATTCTTTGGTGGACCATCATAAAAGAAAAAAACCCACAAACCATTAAATTAAAGTTCTATGGTAATTGTATTGAACGTATTGAAAAAAAAGTGAAATAAAATTGTATAAACAGTTTTAAAGTGGACGAAAAAATATATAATTTTTCTAAAATGTCAGTTAGTAATTTCATCCCAGAGGACATAGCTAGATTAGTAGCTGCCCAAACAGCTAATCTAAGCGCTGAAATAGCTAAAATCAACAAACCAAGTTAGTACATTGACAGGCGAAACTCAAACACTAAATGACAGTATAACAGCAACGAAAGAATCTTCTGGTAAATCTTATGTGAACTGCAGGGAAGCTGCAAAAAATTAAATGATCAGGAAATTAGCGTTTTTCGACAATGATCGAAATCCTTAATAGACTATTATATTGAAGCCAATCAGAAATTTACCTTATTAATAAACAAGACAATTATGACGCACGGAGCAAACTCTGAAATCACAAAACAATTAAATATCAAGAACCGTAAAACTGATTTAAGAACTTTCATAACTGGCTTAAACTATCCATTTAACCAAATACCTTTTCACTTTGGCACCTACAGGTTTACCAAATGCTCTTGCTAAAGCGCAAGAGCTGGATTCGAATAAAATGCGAGCACAATTTTCTCTGCAATTCTCAAAAAATAAATGTGAAAGGATTGCTAACCAATATCAAAAAAATCCAGAACTAACGGACATTGATCCCTCAGTCATAAATAAACCTAGGCGTGTACAAACAATACAAAATAATAGAAATAATTTGCAGACACGAAAGCATACAGCCAAAGTTGCTAAGAATAAACAATATAAATGAAAACCGTATTTTAGGGTAAATTCCGATTAGCCCTATCTTGTAAGAAAAAATATACAAACTGGGCAAATCTTAAAAATACTAATAGATACTGGAGCAAGTAGCTCATATATATGTTCGGGCGGGAATCTATAAAAACAAAAATATTTTAGCAATTAAGAAGAGGGTAAGAACCATTAATGTTTCGACCATCATTTAATACTTTCATTACATTAATCTGTTTGATATTCAGGAACGATTTTATGAAATTGAAAAATTTAAAACAAAACAAGGATAAAGATGTTTCTGAAAATAGAAACATTTTAAATAACTTAAGGTCAGCAGAACCTTCACAAATATCCTTCGGAGAAAGTAAAAAAAAAGAATTGATATAAAAATTTACAGGATGAAATAAGTAATGAAATTTTGACACTGCATAGTGAAGTGAATTTAGATTTACCTTTATGTAACGATGTTTAAACGGAAATAAGAATAACTGAGGAAAGGCCAATTTGGTCAATACAATATCCTTATCCAATGTCAATAAATAATTTTGTTTATAACGAAATTCAAAACTTATTACAAAATAAAGTAAAAGTCCATACAATTCTTCAGTATAGGTTGTTTCAAAAAAGGGAATAAATGAAATTAATATTAGTAATCGATTTTAAAATAATTATCGAAAAAACCATAATTAAATGCCAAACCTGAAGGCAATACTTACAAATTTAGGAAAATCAAAATATTTTTCAATCGATTTAGAGTCTGGGTTTTACCAAATATTAATGGAAGAAAACGATATAGAGAAAACGGCATTCTCGGTAAATATTAGAAAATATGAATTTTTTTATTATCTCAACAGGTGGAACTACCACAACCTGACTATAATATGCATAAAATTTAGCTTTAGGAGCTGTGTTATCACGGGAAGGTTTAATTCAAAAACATTAAATTCCACTGAATTAAACTATTCAACTAATGAGAAAGAATTGATTGCCATAGTGTGGGCTTTAAAAGCATTACGAATTAACAACGCTGACCCTTTGTCCAGGCAAATGCAAAACAATTTAACTAGTTCTGAAGAGTCAAGCAACTCAAATGATTCACTAATAAATACGCAACATTCTGCGGAAAGCAGCGATGAATATCAGATTCATGAAACAAAAAAATCATTAAACCATGATAAACAACAAATAGTAATAGGCGACGGAGATAAAATAACCGTCTTACAGATGATTTCTTATTTTAACAATAAACGCTTTTTAATTGATTAGGTGTTCTAAAGGAATATATAAACCCAAAAGTAGTTACGGGAATATACTGCATAACTGAAGTCTTTATGAAATTAAAGACGTTTTGAAAGAAGCATTTCTACAATAAAATTATTACATACAAAATTATTTCCAATCGATGTAACTAATAGAAGAGATCAAGGCGCTATAATTGAGCAAACGCATAATAGCGCACACAGGAATTATAGAGAAAATTTGGGCCAAATTCGGCAACATCAAAGTTGGACATTTATGATTAAACAATTTAAGCAATATGCGAAAAATTGCAGTATATGTAATAGTAATAAATATAAAAGGCACCCAAAACAAATTCCAATAGGAGAAGAGAGGAAAAGAGGGAGAGCAACTACACATCGATATTTTTTTTGCACAAAAATTAAAATTTCTTACATGTACTCGTATAGATTCTTACTCTAAATTTCTAGTTGTGAGACATTATGAATACAAATTAAATCTAGAAGATAAAGTTTTAGAACTTTTACGAACATTTGCAAAGGTTAAAAGTATTGTTATGATAATGACCCAGGCTTAAGTACAATACAGTTCAAGTCTTTAATGGAACGGCTAAATATATAAATTTATTATTGTACACCACGGTTAAGCAGATCTCAAGATATGGGTTTTCACCTAAAAGTGGGCTTTGCCACGCCCACTGTCTAATTTTGAACGCGGTTCCTATAAAGTCATCTCATACCATCCCTGAGATAAAATTTAATTTCTCTGGCGTGTTTAGTGCTTGATTAATCGCGCTTTCAGTAGTTTTTAACAGTACCGTTATATGGGGAGTGGGCGGAGTTGCCACCCGATTTCCCCCATTTTCACACTGTAGGTAGAGGTTCTAAAAACATTTGCTTCCAGTGAATTTTGTTTTTATTGCGTTAGCGGTTTAGGAGATATGCACATTAAACCTATTAGGGGCGGGACCACGCCCAATTTAAAAAAACAAATTTTAACTGCAGATGCCCCTCCCTATTGTGATCCTGTATACCAAATAAGAGTATTGTATCTTGTTGTGGAGCTTAGTTATGGCAATTTATTTGTTTTTGAATAATGGCGTTTTGTGGGCGTAGCAGTGGTCCGATTACGCCCATCTGCAATAACAACCGTCTCACGGTACCAAGAAACATGTCTACCAAGTTTCATAAAGATATCTCAATTTTTACTCAAGTTACAGCTTGCACGGACGGACAGACAGTCACCCGGATTTCAACTCGTCTCTTTATACTGATCATTTGTATATACATATATAACTCTATATCTAACTCGATTAGTTTTAGGTTATACAAACAACCGTTAGGTGAAAAAAACTATTATACTCTGTAGCAACAGGTTGCGAGAGTATAAAAATCGGAATTTTAACGTCAAAACCGCGACCTGGCCGTTCGAAAATATTAACACCCCGGGAAGAACGGAAAATAATAAATATGGTGAAAATTAACCCTCGAATTACGTCCGCAAAGATTATTGAAAATGTAAATATAACCATTAACAAAACAATTTGTGCCGAAACTGCTAGAAAAATTTTACGAAAAGCTGGATATCATGGTTGAGTTGCTCGAAAGAAACCATGTATTTCACTTGTAAACAGGCGAAAGGGCATTGAATATGCTCATAATTATATAAATAACTCGCCGGAATTCTGCTGAATTATGGTGTGGGACAGCTTGAATTTATTGAATCCACAATGGATAAATGGAGTTATTTGAACATTTTAAAAAACAATTTGAAACTAAGTGCAGAGAATCTTGGATTATCTTCGACGTTTTGGTTTCAACAAGATAATGACCCGAAGCATACTGCGGAAATAGTTAGACTTTGGCTGTTGTACAATGCTATTAGACAACTTGAAACGCCCCCTCAATCACCTGACCTCAATCCTATTAAGCATCTATGGAATCTGTTGGAAAAAACAATTCGTCAGCATACAATAACAAGTAAAGTGGCTTTGCGAAGTGTAATGAAAGAAGAATGGTCCCAGATTACAGCTGAGGAAACAGGTAAGTTGGTAAGATCCATGTCAAATCGATTGAGCGAGGTTTTAAAACAACGCGGCTAGCCAACAAAATATTAAATTTAATATTTCTTTATCATTTTTAATAACTAGTTTTAAAGCTGAAGGCAGACTTAATGGTGCCTATGTTTACTTCTCCTTACACTAAAATCCCGTTATCACATCAATGAAAATAGGAATATACATTTTTATACTCTCGCAACTTGTTGCTACAGAGTATAATAGTTTTGTTCACCTAACGGTTGTTTGTATCACCTAAAACTAATCGAGTTAGATATAGCGTTATATATAATATATATGAATGATCAGAATGAAGAGACGAGTTGAAATCCGGGTGACTGTTTGTCCGTCTGTCTGTCCGTCCGGGCAAGCTGTAAATTAAGTAAAAATGATATATCTTTATGAAACATGGTACACATGTTTCTTGGTACCGTAAGACGGTTGGCATTGCAGATGGGCGTAATCGGACCACTGCCACGCCCACAAAACGCCATTAATCAAAAACAAATAAATTGCAATAACTAAGCTCCGCAATAAGATACAACTCTGTTATTCGGTACTCAGGATCACATTAGAGAGGGGGATCCGCAGTTAAGCTTTTTTTTTAAGTGGGCGTGGTCCCGCCCCTAATAAGTTTAATGTGCATATCTCCTAAGCCGCTAAATCTATAATAACAAAATTCACTGATCACAAATGATTTTGGCATCTCTATCGACAGTGTGAAAATGGGTGAAATCGAGTTGCAACCCCGCCCACTCCCCATATAACGGTACTGTTAAAAAATACTAAAAGCGCGATAAACCAAGCACTACTTTTAGGTGAAAATCCATATCTTGGGATCTGCTAAGCCGATTTCCACCAAATTCGGTATACAACATTATTGTGTGCGAAAATGGGCGAAATCGGACTACAACCACGCCTATTTCCCATATAACACCATTTTCAATTTCATCTGATTCTTTCACTTTCCAGTATGCAAATCAAGCAAAAATGGTTATATTGGGGTAAAACTTTGCGTGAATAGTACATTTAAAGTATGCCAAATTTGTCTAAATCAAACCAAAACTGTTCAAGCCCCTAAGTACTGAATATGTGCACCCCAGTGCCTATAGTTGACCTTCTACCGAAAATATCGGTCAATCCACAAAGAAATCTCAAACGAGTATACCATTTGCTTTGCGAGAGAATAAAATGTTCCGTTACATCCGAACTTAGCACTTCCATTTTGAACTTAAAAATATAAAGAAGAAAATAAAATTTGAACTAAATTACCTATTTACATTGTGTTTTTACTTCACTTAAAAATAGTGTCGGGTGAACGCAGACTTTATTGGTTATGTGTATATATAGCCCTATATCTTACTCGATTAGTTTTAGGTGATACAAACAACCGTTAGGTGAACAAACCTATTATACTCTATAGCAACAGTATAAAAGTAAGAAACAAACTAATAACACCGGCACACAAAAAAAAATTGTCTGTTCTTGGGACGCGACACATATATTCCCATGTAATTTGGCTGAAACCGAATTTGAGGTCCGTTTGACCCCTAAACCCTATCGGATCGAATAACTTGAAGATCATGCTTAGTTTAAATCTAAAAAATTTTCAATCAAAAGCGAAGAAAATTAATGTAACAATATCAGATCTTATTGATGTATCAAAATTTAAAATTTCACAATAATATAATATTATATATATTAAATATCCAAAAGTACATAAAAGCTGTAAACTATTTTAAACAATAGCAGTAACACAAACTGATGGAAAATTTATAAGTGAAGAAGAAATAATAAAATGCGAAAATAAATTTTATTCAGTCCAATTTTATAAAATAGAATGCATTTTGTATGATAAAAAGGAATAATACATGCTCGACAGATATATTAAATTATTAACACGCTAATTGTACAAAAATAAAAGAAGCCAATAAATCATTAAATATTGTAAGAGACGGAACTATAAAAATATCCCAAAAACATAATATTAATAATGATACAATAGAAGGGGTGTATTTGATAAGTTTTAAAGATAATGTATATAGGAAAAAAATCAAAATCCCACTTAGAAAATTTTAAATTGTTTAAAAGAAGAAACATTTAAGGCACTTCTTGTAAGAGAATATATTAAAACAACCAATGTTGATTTAGAATTGAAAAATGTTCATACACTAACCCCAATAAAACAGGAAATAAAAAGAAATCCTGTATGGTGGTCACTTACTACACTATTGCTAATAAGCATAATTGGTTATTTTATCAAAAAATTATTTATTTATTTATAAAGAACAAGCGAATTAATTACATACACAACAAGTAAGGAAGGGCTAAGTTCGGATGTAACCGAACATTTTATACTCTCGCAAAGTCAAATGGTTTACTCGTTTGAGATTTTTTTGTGGATTGGCTGATATTTTCGGTAGAAGGTCAACTATAGGCACTGGGGACCACATATTTAGTACTTAGGGCTTAAACAGTTTTGGTTCGAATTAGACAATTTTTGGTCACAAGGTGGCATACTTTAAACGTATTATTCACGCAAAGTTTTACCCCGATATAATCATTGTTGCTTGATATGCATAGTGGAAAGTGAAAGAATCAGATGGAATTGAAAATTGTGTTATATGGAAAATAGGCGTGGTTGTAGTCCGATGTGGTTTGTGAGTCCGCCCATTTTCGCACTATAACATAGAAATATGAAAATAACGTTATGTACCGAATTTTGTTGAAATTGGTTAAGCAGATCTCAAGATATGGGTTTTCACCTAAAAGTGGGCTGTGCCACGCCCACTGTCTAATTTTGAACGCGGTGCCTATAAAGTCATCTCATACCATCCCAGAGATAAAATTTAATGTCTCTGGCGTGTTTAGTGCTTGATTTATCGCGGTTTTAGTAGTTTGTAACAGTACCGTTATATGGGAGTGGGCGGAGTTGCCACCCGATTTCAACTATTTTCACACCGTCAATAGAAGTGCTAGAAACATTTGCTTTCAGTGAATTTTGTTATTATAGCATTAGCGGTTTAGGAGATATGCACATTAAACCTATTAAGGGCGGGACCACGCCCACTTAAAAAAAAAAAATTTAACTGCAGATGTCCCTCCCTAATATGATCCTGTGTACCAAATAACAGTCTTGAGTCTTATTGCGGAGCTTAGTTATGGCAATTTATTTGTTTTTGATTAATGGCGTTTTGTGGGAGTGGCAGTTGTCCGATTACGCCCATCTGCAATAACAACCGTCTCACGGTACCAAGAAACATGTCTACCAAGTTTCATATAGATATCTCAATTTTTACTCAAGTTACAGCTTGCACGGTCGGACGGACAGACGGACAGACAGTCACCCGGATTTCAACTCGTCTCTTCATCCTGATCATTTATATATATAATATATAACGCTATATCTAACTCGATTAGTTTTAGGTGATACAAACAACCGTTAGGTGCACAAAACTATTATACTCTGTAGCAACAGGTTGCGAGAGTATAAAAAGAAAGGGAAGAAATGTTAAAAAAATTATCAATTCAAATAAATTATCTTGAAAATATATATTCGAAGACGGGACGCTTCGATTTAGAGGTGGGGGAGTTAACACCACCAACATCACAAACCACTTAGCTATTAAGTAAACAAAATTTATGATGGCCCTCACAAGAAGGAATAAGATTAATAATTATAAGCAAAGAAGAACGCTTAACGTTAGTAACGTAGAAAAGTAATTGACACTTTAGATAAATGGGAGAATAATGTATAAAAGGAATTTAAATAAAGAGACATCAGTTTAGTTACATATTATATTGAAAGTGTTATGCTTTGATCTTTTTTAAAAACGGTCAAAGCTGGTAAAATAATTTACACATGTAAAACTACAAAGATTGTTACACAAAAACAATAATCGTCTCAAACAGCACAAGCAGCGTTACATTTGCTATTTAAGACGATCGGTTATTGTGTTTATAAAACAATGTTTGTAGTTTTACTGGTGACATATTTTCATGTGTATGCATTATTTGCGTGGCAATGTCAGACGCACTTTCATAAGTATGCACATATAGAGGGCTCACTGCTCTAATATAACTGATAACTTATATTTTGTGATTTGAATACCTGAAGGTGTACATACATACATATGTATGTATGTGAATGACATATGCGTACGTAAGTTTTGAATGATTAAAGGTAGGATTTATATAAATTACTAGTGTAATATATATGCATAGACAGTACTAAGCATAAAAAACAGGTCAGTAGGAAAATTTAAATTATGAGTTAAAATATTTATTCAAGGAAAAAAAGAAAAATGAGAGTTTGTTCGGATTTGTAATACGCTATTAAACAAATTATTAGGCAAAAAAAAGTTTGGTGTTGAATTTTTCAGGAAGGATTTTTTTAAATGTGGTCATATTATCACAATTAGGAATAGTGTTCAATATTGACTACAAAATTCATTAAAATGGTTATACCACAAGTAATATTTGTTTTTATACTCTCGGAACATGTTGCTACAGAGTATAATAGTTTTGTTCACATAACGGATGTTTGTATCACCTAAAAATAATCGAGCTAGATATAAGGTTACATATATAGAGTGACTCATTTCGAGGTTCCCTACTTTTTTAAAGAAAAAACACAGAAAATTCAAATTTAATGGGGAATGTTTATTATCATTCGAAATAACATTCTTTAGAATTTATTTTTTGAAAATTATCTCTTTCAGACGGCGTGGCTACGTCTCAGATGTTCCATCATTTGAGGCCAATTTTCGATGACTTGTTCGAGCATTTCGACTGGTAACTGGTGAATGTCACGCGTTGTGTCCAAGGCCTGAATCGAAGCGAAATTGTCCGCTTACTCTTCAGACTTTACATATTCCCACAGGAAAAAGTCTAACGGTGTGATATCACCCGATCTTGGTGGCCAATCGACCGACCCAAAACGTGACATTATCTGCTCACCGAAGTGTTTTCCATTATCCGTAAATCCATTGATTGATGCGATGGGTGGGGAGTGGCGCCGTCTTGTTGAAACCAAATGTCTCCGAGATCACGAGCTTCAATTTCAGGCTTCACCGGCATCATCTGAGAAGAAATATGGACTGATGATTCCACCGGTCGACAAACCACACCAAACCGTTGTTTTTTCTGGATAAAATGGCAGCTCTTGAATCTCTTCAGGTTCATCGCTGAACAAAATTTGGCTTGAAAACGTTGGATGTCGATTGGGAAGGTCGAGCGGCTTCAGTTCTTGCACAAGCTGTATTCTGTACGCTTACAATTTAAGATCTTGACGTAAAATGCGCGAAGTCGTTCCCTACGTCAGTCCGAGTTGCTGCGAACGGTGCCGAATCGACTCTCCACGGTCTTCGTGTACACTCTCAGCTACTTTATTTTCTTCACTGTATGCTGGACGTGGTCTATTCGGGCGAATATTATCCAATAATGAATGCTGGATCTCAAGGTGGGTGATGGTGTTGCGAATAGTACGCTCAGTAGGACGATTATGTTTACCATAAGTTGAGCGAAGCGCATGAAACACATTATTTACAGAACGTAAATTTGCGCAATTAAATTGAAGGATTTGTAAACGTTGTTCATGCGTAAGCCTTACCATGATGAAATGCCAAACAATACTGAACAAAAATAACATGACAACTTAATGATCAGGATGACGACACGACTTGAAACCCGGGTGTCTGTCTGTCTGTCCGTTCTTGCAAGCTACAACTTGATTAAAAATTAAGATATCTCGATAAAACTTGGTACACATATTTCTAGGCACCATAAGACGACACAGTGAAAGTAAGTGAAATCGGATGACAACCGCCTACTCCTCATATGTTGAAAACAACTTAAAATGCTAAATTACTAACTAAACAAGCCAGAGACATTAAATTTTTGGCTCAAGACGGGAAGAACGAGCTTTATCGCCAATATCGATATCTCAGAACTAATGGACCGATTTCCACCAAAGCGCATGATATTATTTCGATATTGGTAAGTTATACTGTGAAAATGGGCAAAATTGGACTAAAACCACGCCTACTTCCCATATATCACAATTCTATAACTTTATAGTGTAGAATTTAAGTACCAAAGAGCATATCAAAATAAAACTGTCTTATCTTATGTCTAAAAATTGTCGAAATCGGACCATAACTTTTCAAGCCCCCAGATACTCTCAGTGCTTTTAATTACATTTTACTTCATATATAGCTAAATTTCTGAGATATATTGTTGAATTTCAGCGAAAATACTTCCCTTAGACCCCATATACCTAAAATAAGGATTTTCAAACATCTAGTGGTTTTCATGTTTTATATAATATAATGGTCAAAATGGAAGGGTCATGCTGTCAAAAATGGATAAAATTGGGTAAAAACTAGCTAAAATCAACTTTCCGGCTGAATATATATAAGCCGATATGTAAGATATCTTAGCAAAATTAAGTGAACAATATTGGATATACTTTTATACAGAAAATGTGTAAAATCGATTCCCACTTAGCACACATATTGATTTTGTTATTATAGCATACCTTATGCTAAATATGTCGATTTGTAGTGAGTAGCTTCACCTATTTCATAAGATCACACTGCCAGTGTTACTTGTACTTGCTGTCTTAAAAATTATTGTCATCACCTTCTCGATACCAATCAAATTTAAATTAAAGAAATGGTGAAATCATCATTTTGAGTTGAAAATTGTTATTGGGAAATCTATATAGAATTGCTATGGGATTTTCCAGCAAACGTAAGTCCATTACAAAATCATCCAACAAAAAAACAAAACATGTATTCTGTTTGTTTTTATCAACCACGAAAATGTAACGTTATTTGTGGATGTCGACTTACAATAAATTCAATATTTTCATAACATTTCACTAGTCTTTAGAAATGTTAAATTTCTTTTTTCTCAATGTAATATAATTATAATCGAATCCTATTAGATATACTTCGATATTAGAAGTATATATATGAATTTTCAAGTAGTGGATATAAATTTGAAGACTTAAATTTAAGCTGCTGTCTCCTACATTTGTCTTCAATTTGCTTCATTACCTTTGTGAAGTGACAATACGACTTCAAAAAAATAAGTAATTATGCTTATAAAATACCACTATTGTAATTAAACTGTTGCATTGCCTTGTTGTGAGTAACAGGTAATGAAGATTAAATAAAAGTCAAGCACCAATCAGTACAAGTGGGGGATTCGCAATTGCTTCGATTAAGTTAAAAAACAAACATAACATGTGCCTAAAATTTAATCAAAACAAGTAAGGAAGGGCTAAGTTCGGATGTAACCGAACATTTTATACTCTCGCAAAGTCAAATGGTATGCTCGTTTGAGATTTCTTTGTGGATTGACTGATATTCTCGGTAGAAGGTCAACTTTAGGTACTGGGGTCCACATATTTAGTACTTAGGGGCTTGAACAGTTTTGGTTCGATTTAGATAATTTTTGGTCACAAGGTGGCATACGTTAAACGTATTATTCACGCAAAGTTTTACCCCGATATAGTCATTGTTGCTTGATATGCATAGTGGAAAGTGAAAGAATCAGATAGAATTGAAAATGGTGTTATATGGGAAATAGGCGTGGTTGTAGCCCGATTTCGCCCATTTTCGCACTATAACATAGAGATATGAAAAGAATGTTATGTGCCGAATTTGGTTGAAATCGGTTAAGAAGATCTCAAGATATGGGTTTTCACCTAAAAGTGGGCTGTGCCACGCCCACTGTCTAATTTTGAACGCGGTTCCTATAAAGTCATCTCATACGATCCCAGCGATAAAATTTAATGTCTCTGGCGTGTTTAGTGCTTGATTTATCGCGCTTTTAGTAGTTTTTAACAGTACCGTTATATGGGGAGTGGGCGGAGTTGCCACCCGATTTGAACTATTTTTACACCGTCAATAGAAGTGCTAAAAACATTTGCTTTCAGTGAATTTTGTTATTATAGCATTAGCGGTTTAGGAGATGTACACCTTAAACCCATTAGAGGCGGGACCACGCCCACTTTAAAAAAAAATTTAAACTGCAGTTGCCCCTCCCTAATGTGACCCTGTGTACCAAATAACAGTCTTGAATCTTATTGCGAAGCTTAGTTATGGCAATTTATTTGTTTTTGATTAATGGCGTTTTGTGGGCGTGGCAGTTGTCCGATTACGGCTATCTGCAATACCAACCATCTCACGGTAAGAGAAACATGTGTACCAAGTTTCATAAAGATATCTCAAATTTTACTCAAGTTAGCGCTTGGACGAGAGTCGTTCTCAAGACGCTCCCAACAGAAGCCAGGGCGGATGGCCCGCTGCCTCCTGCGGGGGTGGAAGAGAGTGGGAAAGTTCCCCTCTCGAAAATGGACGTCGACCCTGTCCTCTCGGACGCGGTGAGCACGGGGGGCGGATCGTCAAGTGATGGCGGATCCGTCTTCAGTCTCGAGCATCTGTTCGAGGAGGCTGGCGTCGACGATATGGACGATGGTACGGAACTCGCACTGCTGGAGAGGAGTTTGGAGGATGAAGATCCTCCAAATTAACCTCCAGCACTCAAAGGCGGCCTCCGCCGATCTAGTGCTTCGTCTAGGAAGGGACGAAGCCGACGTTGTCCTTATCCCGGAACCGTGGCTGAGTAGCTATGGGATATCTGGACTAAGGACAAATAGCCATAAGCTCCTGGCGGTAAGCAGCACAGGTAGAACCAGAGCCTGCTTGTTGGTCAGAAATGAACTTAACGTTTTTCTTTTACCTAATTTCAGCAACGTCGTCACCGCTAGGCTGGAGGACAGTGCTAGGGAAATCTGGCTTGTCTCAGCCTACATGCCGCACGATGACGAGGTGGAACCACCTCCGAACTTGCTGAGGATGGCTCTGGCAGAGGCCAGACGCAAAGGGCCGCGGTTATTATAGGCTCGGATGCCAACTCGAAGCACACCGTCTGGGGGAGCTCTGACACAAACGCAAGAGGTGAGTCATTTTTTTGATTTTATTTGTAATGTAGACCTTTTTATCTGTAATAGGGGAAACTGCCCTACTTTTGTGACAGCTAGCAGGACGGAAGTCCTTGATGTCACGCCAGCCTCTAGGGAAATTGCTTCCTTGATCTCGAAATGGAGAGTTCTAGACCACCACTCCTTTTCTGATCATAAATATATTGGGTTCAGCTTGGACGCCTCGCGCCCGAAGCATAGAACCTACAGAAACTTCAGGAAAACCAATTGGGTCCTGTATTGCAGGAAGCTTCGATCAGCTCTCCCAACCGCGCCTGACAGGGATTCGATCCTATCTGCGGACGCGATTGAGGAGCTCGTCGAGGTTTTCAGCTCTGTTATCAGATCTGCTCTTGAAAGCTCCTGTCCTCTGAAAACTCAGAAAAGTAGAGGGAAACCCTCTTGGTGGACTTCGGAGCTAACGGAGATCAGATCTTCGAGTAGACAACTCTTCAATAAAGCCCGTAAAAGTGGCTCTAGCGACGACTGGGCGTTGTACAAGGCCGGATTGGCCATTTACAAGTCCGACTTGAAGAAAGCCAAGAGGGCTTCGTGGAAAGCCTTCTGCGACAGTGTAGAGGGTTGTCACGAGTCCTCAAGGTTTAGACGCATTCTTGCGAAAAATCCTACTCCGGTGGGGTATCTAAGAAATGCAGATAGCGGGTGGACTACGAGTAGCGGGGAGTCGCTGAGGTTACTCCTAGATGCTCATTTTCCACGAAATCGCTTTGCTGAAGAAGTGCCACTGGGGGACTTGGACCTTCTGGATGAGCGTCATCTTACCTGGGCGCTGAAATCTTTTAAGCCCTTCAAGTCCCCGGGTCCTGATGGCATCATACCGGCGCAACTACAGCGAACGGTTAAGGTGGCGAACTGTGTTAGATTGGGCCATGTCCCGAAGGCCTGGAGACGGGTTAAGGTTGCGTTCATTCCGAAGGCCGGTAAAAGCTCTGATGTAGGTGCAAAAGATTTCAGACACATCAGCCTATCCTCGTTTTTGCTGAAAACGCTGGAGAGACTTATGGATCTGTGTGTCATGGCTGGAGACAGCGCTATAGCAAAAGGAATTTGCAGTGGGCACCTTTCTCGACATCGAGGGGGCCTTCAATAACGTTCGGCCAGAGGCAGTGGTTAAAGCCCTCGAAAAGTTTGAAGTGGAATCGAACCTCAAACACCTCATTTTCAGTTTTCTTTCCGACAGAACTGTCGTAGCGGAGTGGGGTAGTGCCAAGTCAACCAGAATGGTAAATAGGGGAACTCCGCAAGGAGGAGTACTCTCCCCTCTGCTCTGGATCTTGGTGGTAAACGACTTACTTATAGAACTCGAGGAGCAAGGCTGTCGAGTGATAGCCTATGCTGATGATGTGGTTCTTATGGTTAAAGGTAAATTCCTGAATACCGTCTATGAGCTCACCGAAGGGTACCTAAACTTGGTATCCAACTGGGCAAACAGAAGCGGCCTAGCCGTCAACCCAAGTAAAACCGAAATGGTTTTATTCACTAAGAGGTATAAGATCCCAAATGTGCCTCTCCCCTCCTTCGGGGGTTCACGTCTTCAAACTGTTGATAAGGTGAAATACCTAGGGCTCATCCTGGATAGAAAGCTTTCTTGGAGGCCGAACATCGAGGAGAGAGTCAAGAAGGCATCGGTCGCCTTATACTGCTGCAGGGGAGCTATAGGGAAAAGGTGGGGACTCTCACCAAAGGTGGTGTTCTGGCTCTACGAAACCGTAGTCAAGCCAATACTGTTCTATGGTGTGTTCGTCTGGTGGAAGGCACTCAAAAAGACTACCCTGGCTAAAAAGCTTGAGCGAGTCCAAAGAGCTGCGCTCATCGGAATCTCCGGTGCACTGCGAACCACACCAACGATAGCTCTCAACGCTATATTAAATATAGCACCCGTGGACATTGCCGGTAGATGCATTGCTGCGAGGTGTGCTATTAGGCTCAGAGAAGCTGGGCTTGTGAAGAGGTCCGAACAAGGACACGCCGCAATTCTCTCCTCCTTCACCTGCATTCCTGAAAATTTGGATCACTGCGTCACAGCGGCCTCTCGAGGCGGCTTTTTCTCTGCTCATATCCCGACGAGGGAGATGTGGAGGGGAAGAAGCTGCTGGAGAAGAGGCGCGGTGAGTTTTTTCACGGATTTCAGGCTCGTTTGGGTTCCTGGTCACAGCGGAATCGCTGGGAATTGCAAGGCCGATGAGCTGGCCAGGGGGGGTACCCTTGCCCCGCTCACATCGGAATTGGATCGAGTTGGTTCTTCACTAACGTCTTGCATTCTCGCTCTGGACCAATGGACCTCGCAGGAGCTCAGCAGACGCTGGTCGGCGACCAGCTCCTGCGCAACTGCGCGATCCTTCTGGCCGAGAGTGGATCGCAGGAGGTCGGGGGATCTTCTCGCCTTGAACAAAGGAACCTCGCCGCCATGGTAGGAGTTCTCACTGGGCACTGTCCAATGGGAACTCATGCGGTGCGGCTTAGAATACTACCCGATGGCAGTTGTCAAAGCTGTATGGAGGAGGGTGAAGTGGAAACATCCCGGCACTTTCTCCTCCATTGTCTGGCTTTTGCTAGGTTGAGATTGAAACATCTCGGCAATCATACTTTTGGCGGTCCAGAAGATCTGGCCGAAACAGATATTGGCCGTCTCAACAAGTTTGTCATAGGCACAAAGCGCTTTGTCGACATGTAAGGGTCTATTGATCCGGCTCATAGGAGTTTTGGGTACCACAACGGACTGGCGTTTAAGCTGTCCAAGTGTGATCCTTCTTAGAATCGACCCGCTAACCTAACCTAACCTAACCTAGAGCTTGGACGGACGGACGGACAGACAGTCACCTGGATTTCAACTCGTCTCTTCATCCTGATCATTTATATATATACACCCTATATCTAACTCGATTAGTTTTAGGTGATACAAACAACCGTTAGGTGAACAAAACTATTATACTCTGTAGCAAGAGGTTGCAAGAGCATAATAAATTAATTTTCCCACCTTAGGTAGAGGCGCTGGCTTCTCTTTGATTTGTATGCCGCCGATTTCTACCATACCAGGTACCATTGGGCGTATGGGACCTTCGCTGAAGTGGCTGTTACAAAATATTATGAATACGTTCTTCTTCATTTGTGAATATGTACGTAGTGTTGTATCGTCGGCTGCTAACTCTCTATTATAAAATTAAAGTAAATTTTATAATTATAAATTAAAACAAGTAAGGAAGGGCTAAGTTCGGATGTAATCGAACATTTTATACTCTCGCAAAGTCAAATGGTATACTCGTTTGAGATTTCTTTGTGGATTGACTGATATTTTCGGTAGAAGGTCAACTATAGGCACTGGGGTCCACATATTCAGTACCTAGGGGCTTGAACAGTTTTGGTTCGATTTAGATCATTTTTGGTGGCATACTTTAAACGTATTATTCACGCAAAGTTTTACCCCGATATAATCATTGTTGCTTGATTTGCATAGTGGAAAGTGAAAGAATCAAGTGGAATTTAAAATTGTGTCATATAGAAAATAGGCGTGGTTGTAATCCGATTTCGCTCATTTTCGCACCATAACATAGAAATTCACAAAAAAATTTTATGTACCAAATTTGGTTGAAATCGGTTAAGCAGATCGCAAGATATGGGGTTTCACCTAAAAGTGGGCGGTGCCACGCCCACTGTTCCTATAAAGTCATCTCATACCATCCCAGAGATAAAGTTTAATGTCTCTGGCGTGTTTAGTGCTTGTTTTAGTATTTTTTAAGAGTACCGTTATATGGGGAGTGATGGGGCTTGTCACCCGATTTCACCCATTTTCACTGCCGATGCCTCTCCCTAATGTGATCCTGTGTACCAAATAACATTATATTTTTTATTATATATTATTATATTATTGCGGAGCTTAGTTATGGCAATTTATTTGTTTTTGATCAATGGCGTTTTGTGGGCGTGGCTGTGGTCCGATTACGCCCATCTGCAATACCGACCGTCTCACGGTACCAAGAAACATGTCTATCAAGTTTCATAAAGATATCTCAATTTTTACTCAAGTTAGAGTTTGCACGGACGGACGGACGGACGGACAGACAGTCACCCGGATTTCAACTCGTCTCTTCATCCTGATCATTTATATATACATAACCCTATATCTAACTCGATTAGTTTTAGGTGATACAAACAACCGTTAGGTGAACAAAACTATTATACTCTGTAGCAACAGGTTGCGAGAGTATAAAAATTATATTGTTTACTATTTCTTTAAAAATTTCATATGACTCACTTATAAAACGCCTCAAATGAAATATCCATGATATTGGTAGCAAAACGCAACAAACCACTCGATACAAAATTTAGCAGACGTAACCCAAAACTCATTATTTCACCATTTTTATGAGGAGTAAATACAGACGGTACATACGATACTTCATGTGGTACTCCAACTAAATCGTTTACCATCTCCATTGGTTGGCCCGTCCAACTGAGTATCATGGGGCAATTTAGTTTGGCCGGAACGATAAATTGGAAATTATTCATAAAATAACCCATTATAACCAAATCATATTTGTTCTTATAGATTGATTGAAATTTTTTATTCTTAATAACATCCAATTGCAATGTGACCATTATACTGTCAGCTCTCAATAATTTCATCATCATAACGATGGGGTTTTGCTTTTTCATTCCCAAATCGTATAATTCATCATTCACTTCCTTTTGACGCGCTTCCGTTGGCTCGATAATTATGTTGTGTATTTTAGGATGATTGACTTTCGGTTTTAAACTTGAGACAACGGTTATATTGTGACCGCGTTCAGCCAGTGTTTTCATAATTGACATATGTACGATTAAATGTGAGGGGCTGGGACTAAGGAGTACACCAAGAATATTAGCGCCAGAAACTGGTTGCATTCCTGTCGATATGACTAATATCGCCGCTATCACGATAGCGATCAGGCTGCGATCGTCCGACCAATACTTCATTTTTCAATGATTTCGTTTAATGAACTGAAACGAATTGAGCCATGAACTAATATTTTATTCTATATAATCGCTGATGTGATGTGAAGACGCTAGACTTCAACACAATTTTAAGAATGCAATGATTGCAGAAATTGTTATTGTAATTGATTTGTAAAAGAAGGCTGCATAGATGTACTTATATGTATATGTACATATTATTTACATACATATATACAAACTACAATTTTTATAGTAAATATGTACACTTGCCTGCATAAATCTGCGTACACCGGTAAAAAATATAAAAACTAACTTCAAACGCAAATGTCTCAGGAAATATAATATGTATTAAGCAATTTTTAAATTTGCTTTATTAAAAAGAAAATTATATTCCATTAACATACTTGTACAGAACTATAATACCTACATTTTTGTTTTAAGGGGAATTATTCGGTGGCATCATGAAATGATATGAAGACAAAAGTCTACATTTAGCAGCACAAGAACAGCAATTCGCGAGGGCAAATCGATAAGGGAAATTGGAAAAATAGTTGGCCGAATATTTATCATCGGTACATAGAGTGGTAAAATATTACATTTTAACTGGAACTATTTTATCAAAACCACGTGCTGGGCGTCCAACCATTTTAACAAATCGCTAAAACAAGCGTGCCGTACAATTAGTTCAGCAAAATCCAAGGACGACTGCACATCAATTGCAACTGGAAGTGCAGTGTTTGTTCCAGCAAGATAACCACCCCAAACATACTGCCCAAAATATAAAGCTCTGGCTTTTGTATAATGTAAAAAACAAATTGCAAACGCTTCCTTAATCTGCGGATCTAAGCCCCATTGAGCATTTATGGGACTTGCTCGAGCGAAGAATCCGAAAACACGTTATAACATCAAGAAGTATTGCTCAAAGATATTATAATGGAGAAATAGGCGAAAATTACGCCAGAAAATACAGCGAAACTTGTGGTTTCTATGCTCAGACGTCTTATAGAAGTACTGAAGAGAAATAGATATTCCAGATATTAATGGATCGTATAACATTATTTTTTAAACCTATTTTCAATTATAGTTTTTGGTACGCAGACTTATGCGGTTGCTTTTTTATATTGTTTTGAATTAAAACTAATTTTTACTTTAATTTAATGAATACAATAAAATTTAATGTTAAAAGCTTGGTTGAATACATATCAGATTTCCTGAGAAATTTTCATTTAAAGTTAGTTTTACGAATTTAATGCTGTACTCATACTTATGCGTGAAAGTGTACACATATACATACTACAATATATTCGAGATTATTATTTGCGGTGACGCATCCATTATCAATTAAGTTAATAAAGTGAAATTACACAATAATGAATGAAATTGCTAATTCATTATATACTATAACCATAATTACCGTTTAGATAAAGTATATCAGTACTCTTAAATGCAAAATTTTCAATCTGAATTCCATTTCATTTGAATTAGACTAAAAGTATCAAAAAGGTTCCAAATCGATAACGTTGATATTGGTTTATTTATATATATATTATACATACCACATGTATCATTATTACAATATATGAATGTCAACTTTTATAGAGTCTTGATTTGAAGTATATTTATTTATTCAATTTAGATATAGTATACAAATATAATATCTAACAAGTAAGGAAGGGCTAAGTTCGGATGTAACCGAACATATTATACTCTCGCAAAGTCAAATGGTATACTCGTTTGAGATTTCTTTGTGGCTGGAACAGTTTTGGTTCGATTTAGACAATTTTTGGTCACAAGGTGGCATACTTTAAACGTATTATTCACGCAAAGTTTTACCCCGATATAATCATTGTTGCTTGATATGCATAGTGGAAAGTGAAAGAATCAGATGGAATTGAAAATGGTGTTATATGGGAAATAGGCGTGGTTGTAATCCGATTTTGCCCATTTTCGCACCATATAATAGAAATATAAAAATAACATTATACACCGAATTTGGTTGAAATCGGTTAAAAAGATCCCAAGATATGGGTTTTCACCTAAAAGTGGGCGGTGCCACGCCCACTGTTCCCATAAAGTCATCTCATACCATCCCAGAGATAAAATTTAATGTCTCTAGCGTGTTTCGTGCTTAATTTATCGCGCTGTTAGTAGTTTTTAACAGTACCGTTATATGGGGAGTGGACGGAGTTGCCACCCGATTTCAACTATTTTCACACTGTAGGTTCTACATTTGCTTCCAGTTAATTTTGTTATTATAGCTTTAGCGGTTTAGGAGATATGCACATTAAACCTATTAGGGGCGGGACCACGCCCACTTTAAAAAATTTAACTGCAGATGCCCCTCCCTAATGTGATCCTGTGTACCAAATGACAGTCTTGTATCTTATTGCGCAGCTTAGTTATGGCAATTTATTTGTTTTTGATTAATGGCATTATGCCCATCTGCAATACCAACCGTCTCCCGGTACCAAGAAACAAGTCTACCAAGTTTCATAAAGATATCTCAATCTTTACTCAAGTTACAGCTTGCACGGACGGACGGACAGACGGACGGACGGACAGTTAGTCACCCGGATTTCAACTCGTCTCTTCATCCTTATCATTTATATATATATAACCCTATATCTAACTTGATTAGTTTTAGGTGATACAAACAACCGTTAGGTGAACAAAACTATTATACTCTGTAGCAACAGGTTGCGAGAGTATAAAAAAAGAGAACACTGGCTGCCAGGGCCTACGGCTCAGCTTTTCGAAATGGTATTGTTATTATCATTATGTTATATTATGGTATTTGTACGTGCGCAATTTATTTATTTTGATTTATTTGTGTACCTATATTTTTTAATTAGATTTTCTTGCTTAAGTCTAGTTCCTTGAAAAATTGGTTTATTTATTTCGATGTTTGTAAGTAGATCTCTTGGAGCAACTTGCCCGAAGATTTTTTCTCGCCTGGGTTTTAATTTTTTGCAGTCTTGGATTAGATGGTCTATGGATAATAATCCTTTGCAGAAAGGATATGGTTTTTTGGGAGTCCCTGTTAAAAGGTGTTCGTGTGTCTGCCTTGGGGTTCATTTGGGTATGTTGCCCTTGTGCGCTTTGGAGTTTTGCTTTATCTGGAAGAAAATGTCTGATGTTGTTTAATAAGGGGTTGTTGTTGTAAATGTTTTTCACCGCTTCTATGACGGACATGCTATCAGTGCAGATTGCAAATTTCCCTTTGTTGTGGCTTGCAAAACCCAATGCTTGTTCAATGGATGTCGCTTCCGCTGTAAATATCGAACAATATGGTTCGAGTATGCCTCCAGGTATCAATGATCCGTCTTCGTGTACTATGGCAAATGCTTTTGTAAACTCGGATTTGGAGCTACCCGTGACTATCATATTCCAGTTTTGATTTTTATATGAAACCGGTAAGTCGTGGAATAATTTTCGATGAATGGCAGGGTTGACATCGATTTCATTATTTTTGTGGAGTGTGATGTCGTAGCTCGATGACTCAAGCATCCTCGGGGATTTTTGGATGGCTTTTATGCAGTGCTTACTGATTTGTAACATTTTGCAATATCTGGCACATCTGCGGATAGTTGTTTTTTGTTATAATTGGGATGAGTTTATAGGTGGCATCACGCAGTCTGTCTTTTATGGATGGTAGTCTGGCCTAGGCTAGTACCCTGGTGGTATGGGGCATTTCTTTGGTTTAGGTTGGTGTTTGCGCACCATCCGTAAATTGGTAGTCCATAATCGATTTTTGATAGTATTAGTGCTCTAGTGACGTTTATTAGTGTATGAATATTTATAAAAGATTTATTTGATGTAAGATATTTGATGAAAAACGGTATATTTAAAAAATTGCGACGCACTGTATCAACCAAAACAATTTTTGTGAATAACATCAATATACTTAAGTAAATTGTTTTGACTTGTATTTTTTAATGAATACGATTGAATTATACCTGTTTTTATATATTTATTTTGGTTTTTTGTTTAAATTATTTGAAGTTGATTATTTCGAAATATATTTTTATTGTTATATTGTTAATGTAATTACTAACCATATATGGGTAAATATAGGCCTCTTTGGAAATAAAGATCGGTAACGCGCCCACATTGCAACATCAGAGGTGGTGAAGAAAAGCAATAAATATGCAATAAACTTTTAAATATGAAGAGTTTTCATTAATGTTTATATGCAAAATACTTTCTAAAGCTTCTGCAGCAAACGTAGCTCCACTTTTCGGAGGAGTACTCTTACACAAGGAGATGATTTCACCACAAAAAATTATTAACGGATTTCACGAAAGTTTAATATCAGGAGACTTGAAAATAGCAGAATTGAACATTTTCTGTGTTAAACGAAAAATTTTATGCAAATTTCAATGAAAAGAAATGTAAGCTTACAGATTCGTTTATTTACAATGCGGAAATGGCTTTAATTATAATTTATAGATATTCTGTATATATTTGATATCAAAGCACATAAGTACTCGTATATTTGTATAAATTTTGCTATTTCATGATGAATTCCATAAAATCTTTAGTATAAAAATTACACATTTACATATATGTATATTTATTTGCTCTGGTCATTAAAAGTTTTGATAACATCTTATAAGACCAAGTGGTCGCACATATGCTCATACAGCTCATACTACATCTTATCTCCTTAACATAGCAATATTCATTGCAACAATGTATCAGAATTAATTTTAACAATGTAGCAATATTCATTACAACATTATTAAAGTTCAACAACATAACGAAATTTGTTAAAATAAACTTCCGCTTCAACTCTCGGGATCGATTTATATTTCTGCTGACCATTGAGTATAAACAAACAGCCACTGCAACTCTCAGAATCGATCGATATCAACAACGCATAAACGCAATATCTGCTAACTATTGAATATCCGCACAACTTTGCCGCCAATAATTCTACACCGCTGCCGTTTACAGGGTTGTCTCTATTAGTCCAGTCATTTAAGCTTAAATTAGGTAAGAATCTCGGAATTCAGATACCCAGCTGTAAGTCTGTAAATACTTGTATATTGACACCCTAAAAGTTGTCTCAAAACCTACATATGGTAGGGTGTATGCAACTATTAAATTTCCAGGGCAAAGGTCACAAAAATCGGTTTTTTGCGCTTTTTTTGTAAATATCTCATTTCCTATGGGTAATGATAAAATATAATATAATAGTTAATAAAAATTGACAAATATTTATAATCATTGATTTATCGATAGTTCATCAACTATATATGGCGCGTTTTTGATCGGAGGCACCGGTTGACCTGAAGTGATGCTGTGACCTCGCGCTCGAAGCCCTCTATCTCGAAAACGGTTCACCGTATGAAAAATTTTTTAAACAAAATTTGTAGACAATTTTGTATTCTACAATATTGATAATAAATACCAATAGCAAAAACCCATAGGAAATGAGATATTTACAAAAAAGCGCAAAAAACCGATTTTTGTGACCTTTGACCTTGAAATTTAATAGTTGCGTACACCCTACCATATGTAGGTTTTGAGACAACTTTTAGGGTGTCAATATACAAGTATTTACAGACTTACAGCTGGGTATCTGAATTCCGAGGTGAACTTACTATAATGACTGGACTATATTCCCTTCTAGAAAGAACATCAAAAATTTTTCAATTCATGATTTTTAAATTTTGCCACTGTCACGAAAAGACGCTTGTAGGCAATCCCATGCTCGGGGATCATTTATGTATCAGAGGTCTGCAATTATTTTATTTTATAAGTAATTTGTTGAGTAACACAAGAAAGAGTAATAGTGGTACCCACAACTCAAAAAACCAGTGTTACCAACCCTAAATTTGAGGGTTAAACGAGTCAAATGGGATCACTTTGGGGGTATTTTCAGGTTTTTTTTTTATTATTTTAAATATTGATTTTTTCACCTGAAAAATATAAAAAATAGGTTACAGATAACAGATTACGTTTACATAAAGCTTAATAAAGCAACGCGAAACAAAATGTTGGCCAACTCTCATCTCTTTACACTTTGACCGTTTGACATATTTCTATTATTTTAGAATTGGATCGACATACATTTTTGAAATATGTATGTTTAGTATACCGAATCCGTTAAAATGAAGATTATACAAAGCGAAATATGAATAAATATAAGATTATACTTCGGACTCGATTATCCCGATAGATGTTAAAAAAATATGTAAGATTTTTTTTTGTTGTTTAGCAGAGCGGATTCAAAAAAGGCTTCCAGACAACTTGCCCATATTACTAATAATTGCTGAAACTAATGTTAAGTCATATTCAACGAACTCATATCACGGACATAAAAATGACATTGAGTCCGAGTGACACCAATTAAGAAATACCAGAGGTCTACATTAGTGCACCGCAACTACAAGTACATAGGACACAATGTGTTTTGTAAATTCTCTTCTTTTGTGCCTTGTTTTTATGCGGTATCAAAACTGAGCTCCAACTATTGGTATGGTAGACTTGTGAGGTGCCAAGTGACCTCGCATTGATTCATTTTTTGAGTTGCTTGATTTTGTTGGCGCTTAAATCTAGTTAGCGAAAGTAAATAGAAATCAAATTAACCCAATTATATTTATTTATATTCATAGATTAAGTAACATAATAATAATAAAGAATGGCAAAAGAAAAAAAAAAAAAATAAAAAATAAAAAATACGTGTGGCACTCGGGGACTGCAGTATTTTATTTTTTCTTTAACATTAATTTAAGTTTTTTCTTTGATATTAATTCAATTTACACTTTTTGAGCATGGTGACCGATAAGAAAACATTTTTTTTTCTTTTATTGAATAAATGAGAAGTTAATGTTTTTTAAAATATTTATAAATTTTTATTATTGAAACTATAGGTTTCTGGTAACTGAAATAAGAAACATAAGTTTGAGACTTGATATCCTCTAAGTATCTGGAAAATACCGCATCAATGGCGGTCCCTTATTTTGTTGTGGATTCTTGTGGATCATGGGGACTATTCTTTATACTCTCGCAATATGTTGCTACAGAGTGTAATAGTTTTGTTCACCTAACGGTTTAGTATCACCTAAAACTAATCGAGTTAGATATAGGGTTATGTATATATAAATGATCAGGATGAAGAGACGAGTTGAAATCTGGGTGACTGTCCGTCCGTCCGTCTGGCCGTCCGCCCGTGCAAGTTGTAACTTGAGCAAAAATTGAGATATCTTTATGAAACTTGGTACACATGTTTCTTGGTACAGTAAGACGGTTGGTATAGTAGATGGGCGTAATCGGACCACTGCCACGCCCACAAAACGCCATTAATCAAAAACAAATAAATTGTCATAACTAAGCTCCACAATAAGATACAAGACTGTTATTTGGTACACGAGATCACATTAGGGAGGGGCATCTGCAGTTAAAATTTTTTTTTAAGTGGGCGTGGTCCCGCCCCTAATAGGTTTAATGTGCATATCTCCTAAACTACTAAAGCTATAATAACAAAAATTCACTGGAAGCAAATGTTTTTAGCACCTCTACCAACGGTGTGAAAACGGGTGAAATTGGGTGACAACCCCGCCCACTCTCCATGTAACGGTACTGTTAAGAACTACTAAAAGCGCGATAAATCAAGCACTAAACACGCCAGAGACATTAAATTTTATCTCAGGGATGGTATGGGATGACTTTATAGGAACCGCGTTCAAAATTAGACAGTGGGCGTGACACCGCCCACTTTTAGGTGAAAACCTATATCTTGGGATCTTTTTAACCGATTTCAACCAAATTTAGTACATAACATTTTTTTATATTTCTATGTTATGGTGCGAAAATGGGCAAAATCGGATTACAACCACGCCTATTTTCCATATGACACCATTTTAAATTTCACTTGATTCTTTCAGTTTCCACTATGCAAATCAAGCAACAATGATTATATCGGCGTAAAACTTTGCGTGAATAATACGCTTAAAGTATGCCACCCTGTGACCAAAAATTCTCTAAATCGAACCAAAACTGTTCAAGCCCCTAGGTACTGAATATGTGGACCCCAGTACCTATAGTTGACTTTTTACCGTAAATATCGGCCATTGTGTAAGATATATAATTGAAATTCATATAGTAGAATAAGTAAATGAAACTATCGATAATAGTATCTCTTTGTTTCAAAAATGGGTTGAATCGGATCAATAGTTCTTGTAGCCCTCATATATCTAATATAAACATTTTTGAACTTCCGCGTGACTTTATACCGCATATGTGAGTTATCTCAATGAAAATGAGAGAGCGTGTTTTACTCATAACACTATCAAATCGGGTGAAAATTTTCCTTAGCCCCCATGTAACTAATATCAGGATTTTCGAACATTCGTCTGACTTTACTCCATTTTATTGGTGATTGTATGTGAGGTACCTTAAGGAAACAGTGGGAGCATTTTATTAGTCTGTGGCATGTTAGTAGTATGTGGTATTGGAAAAAATTAATAAAATCGGGTTAATACTACCCTCAAATTCCATATACTACTTATAATGCTTTTCGTTATTCTAACCAGTTTTATGCCGAATATGTCGGTCAGTGAGTATTAATATTTTTTTTATATATAAAATTGCTTCCAAATATGTTCTCGAGTATAGCTGAGCAATGTCGAAATTAATATATTTCTCTACCCCCATATATATATGATTTCCGTCTTTCCACCTGACTTTACACCGTTCCGGTTGATCAACGTGATATTTTAACGAAATTAAGTGGAAAAGATTTCTTAAAAATTATGTGGTTTGACGCTGAATTAGAATGAAATTAGTATATAAAAAGAAAAAAATAGTATTGACACAAAATAAATCTATGATCAATAACATAAGTTAATAAGATACCAAATAATAATTGAGTAATGAATGTTGAATTCTTTCGCAACATTTTTATACTTTCGCAACATGTTGCAACAGAGTATAGTTTTGTTCACCAAAGAGTTGTTTGCATCACCTAAAGTGATAGATATAGATTTCTATATACATATATTTCTTCTAATATTTGGTGAAAATCAGTGGTTAGGTATATTTTCTCAGCCATCATGTTGAACTTATTATAAAATATACCAGAAAACAATGCTAAAAAAGTTTCTTAGAGTGCTGGACTTTGTATAGAGCAAAAAGATCTTTCTAGAAAAAATTGCATGAAATAAATATTAGTAATGTAGTATCAAAAGGGCTAAAGACCCTTTTTATGTGGTTATAGATAATCTGCGACACCATCGGTTTACATGCTACTGTCTATTATTATATTTCAGTTTTGCCACACATTTTAATATGAAGGTCATGAGGTGAACTGTAAACTCAAGAAAATTACATTTGTACCTAACGCCGTTGGCAGCTTATGAAAGGTTTAGATATTAAGACAGAAAGAAGAAAATCTACATACCTGCTCTACATATGTGTATACCATACTTAATTATATGTAAGTTATTGTTAATTTGGCCTTCATGGGTTGACCCTTCAAAATAGGTACCATAGATCCCCCTGTTTTAGAAAGCGTTTAACAAAAGTAATTTACGGAGGGGTTTTCCGAGAACTTAATTTCAATACAATGAAATAAACTACTAATTTCTAAAATATAAATATAACTAAATATTATGTATTATTATGTTAGTGAATAGCTAAGTAATATATAGGTATACAAAAGTACGTAAGCTGTACCAACATGTTGCAAGAGTATAATAAATATCAGTACACTGTGTTTGTAGTTTCAGTTTCTGCCCAAAGTGCTTTATTCAAACTAATTTTAGTGTATTAGTTATACAGTGTTTAAAGTATTATTATATACAGTGACGAGCAAAACCGTATTATATACAGTGGCAAGCAAACACATATACATATGTGCACCAGTATACCATAGCACCTATACACGGAACAGGAAAGGAGTCATAGCAAGGACTTACAAGGAATTACAGTGAAAGAGAGCAGCACCTAGGATCCACCTTTTAACAGCCGGACGGACTGAATTATATAAGTATTATCTATAAGTAATTTATATATTAATCCATTTATTATTAATTAATTATGCCTAGATTAAGTAGAAAATCTATATTACTAAGTCATCTTCAGAATAGAAGACGAGTGAGAGTTCTTCGTGCAAACTCTTTATATAGAGATAGTGAGCAGTCACAAAATACTGTAAGTCACGCTAATCGTAGATTAGATTCCGATGTACGTCTGTCCGAACAAATAATCAATACAAATCAACATAGAACCAGGCGGGAAAATTTCGAGGTACGGTCTTTTGAGCAAAATTTAAATACTGTTCAACATAGAACAAAGCGGCAAGATCCCAAATTCGCTCTGAAGAGCAAATAAGAGATACTCGAGGTCATAGGTCTCGGCGTGGAGACCCCGAGGCTCGATCTGTTGAGCAAGTTGCAAATACTATTCAACATAGAACAAGGCGGCAAGATCCGCAAATTCGCTCTGAAGAGCAAATAAGAGATACTCGAGGTCATAGGTCTCGGCGTGAAGACCCCGAGGTTCGATCTGTTGAGCAAGTTGCAAATACTGTTCAACATAGAACAAGGCGGCAAGATCTCCAAATTCGCTCTGAAGAGCAAATAAGAAATACTCGAGGTCATAGGTCTCGGCGTGAAGACCCCGAGGTTCGATCTGTTGAGCAAATTGCAAATACTGTTCAACATAGAACAAGGCGGCAAGATCCGCTAATTCGCTCTGAAGAGCAAATAAGAGATACTCGAGGTTATAGGTCTCGGTGTGAAGACCCCGAGGTTCGATCTGTTCAGCAAGTTGCAAATACTGTTCAACATAGAACAAGGCGGCAAGATCCACAAATTCGCTCTCAAGAGGAAATAAGAAATACTCGAGGTCATAGATCTCGTCGAGAAAATTCTGAGGTACGTTATGATGAACAAAGTAGGAACACTAGGGATCATAGAGAACTTCGCGCTAGAAATCCTGAGTATAGGAATTTAGAGCGCATTCGTGATCAAATGCAAAGGGAACATGCAAGAAGAAATCCTGAAATGAGGAGAGAGGAGCGTGATAGAGAAACACAACGTCGACAGCTTAGTAGGAGGGGTATGAGGGAAGAAATTTGGAATCAGAGACGTCTTAGACAAGGTCAAGTCCGCTTTCGTAGAGATTACCCACTCAATAGACAAATTGAAAACCAAAGGCAGTTCCAACGAATCCGATTAACGAGAGAAAATAATGTTATAGAAACTGATAATAGTGGCAATTTAACAAATTTCAAAAACATGTATTTCCAAAATATAAATAAGGGCCCTACTGAAATATGTATTTGCTGCGGCGGCTTATGGTTTTCACACCAAGTTCGCAAATTAAATTTCGAAACTATTGCGCAAGGTCACCCGAATGCTGCATCCGCCTTCTTTTTAATGCAAAAATTTCCTTCAGAAGATGGAAATTACAATTTTTGTGCTACTTGCAAAATGCGATTGTTTAAAAGAACGTTCCAAAAATATGTTTAGCTAACGGTCTAGACTTTCCTACCGGATTGTTTGAAAGGTTTAATCCCAATTGAAGAACGTTAGGATATCAAGGTCAGAGTTTGCTCAAAGGTGCTGTTGTTAATATACCAATTTCTGTTAACAATATTGTGACATCTCTACCAAGGTCCTTTGATGAGGCTCATGTAATACAAATTCACTTAAGAAGGCGTTTGGAATACAATCTTGATTACATGATCGATACCATACGCCCCGCAAAGATTATGGAAGCTTTGCAGTTCTTAGTGAATACCCCTCTCTATCGTAAGCACAATATACATATTAATGAGCACTGGATTTCAGAATTTAATAAACAAGAAGAAGTTCCGTTTGTTGCATCTGCAGAGGATTCCCAATTGGTTCAATCTCTTCATGCGGCACAAACTTCTCATGACATTCCCATGGGTTTTTTACCTTCCGAGCTAAACCCAGGTGGTCAAGAAACTCTTTTGAACAATATTCCTGTAAAAAACTTGGACGCCAGTTGAAGGACAAAGACCAATTGACATAATTCAAGACAATAATTCCGAAGAGTTGTCATTTGGAACAATATACGCTAGGCAGAAACGTACATGCTCTGAAACATATAGTAAAATAATAAGTTTTGAAATTCGCCGTTTTGACAAGAAGAGCGTGTAACATTCCAAAGTTGTTCTATGATTACAAAAATTAGAACTGCTACAAATTAAGAATAGTACATCCATTTGCCTTAGAAAGTTTTCAGCTCGCAACCGAGTTACGGCATAAAATCTATTAAACGAAAACTTTGTTCAAAACTTGATTTAACACGATGATGGTTACAAGGTTTTGAAAGGCGTTAGATCCTCACCTGCGCACTGGGAAGCTGAGAAGAAAAAGGCAATCGCTATGATTCGCCAATTTGGGCTTCAAACCTTCTTTATCACTTTATCGGCTGCATAATCTCAGTGGGTTGAGCTTTTGTTCATCCTCTCTAAAACTGTTGATTTTAAAGATATTTCGGAAGAGGAAGCCAACAGTTTAACAACAAAGATAGATATCGCTTAATTCGGTCAGACGCGGTTACTTGTGCTAGATATTTTGACTACCGCTATCGACAAATTCTTAAGCTTTTTAAAGATAACGCCGGCATTTTTGGAGAGCATTTTGTTACAAATTTCTACTGGAGAGTGGAGTTTCAACAGAGAGGTTCCCCGCATGTACATGGCATGTATTGGCTAAACAATGCTCCCAGGATCAACCTTCAAGATCCTCAGACATTCCCTGATTTCATTAGTTTTATTGACAATTATATTTCTACCGATGGTTCGGTCAGCCACTTAGAAAAAGTCGGTCTTGTACTAGGAAAATAAGAGGACAACAGTTTTGTCGTTTTGGTATACCATACCCACCACTGCCTTCAACGCAAATACTGTTACCTCTTACAGAAACAAGTCAAAATTCAGAAAGACACAAGGAAAACTTTTTCAAAACTCAAAACGTTTTAAATTCAAATATGACTACAGAAGACATTTCTAATTGAAACGATTTTGAACACTTCTTGTCTGATAGTAGAATAAATATGTCTTTTGATGACTATTTGTTAGCCCTTATGTGAAGTTTAACAAAACCCAAAATTTTTCTAAAAAGAAAATTACAGGATCGCTTATAATCCTCTGATTTTTGAACTCCATAGAGCAAATATGGATATCCAATATATACTGGATGCATATGCGTGCTGTTCATATATAATTAATTATATTAACAAGTCTAAGAGGGGAATTTCTAGGCTCTTAAATGAAGCTATATCAGAGGTAAATGCTGGAAATTATACTATTAGGCAAAAACTTAAACATATAGGTCACAAATTTACATCAGGCACAGAAATATCTGCACAAGAAGCAGTATATTGCTGCATTGGGCTCCATCTTTCGGAAGCAAGTAATGCAGAAATATTTATTAAAACCTCTCGACCTGAGGAACGTGTTCGAATGGTAAAACCTAGAGCGGAACTTCAGAACCTTCCTTCAGGTTCGACTTAAATATTCGTAGCCGGTATTTTAGACCGTTATGTTCAAAGATCCGATCAGTAAGAAACTCTTTGTTTAGCTGATTTTGCATCTAGGTATAAATATTTTAAATCTAGTAGAAGAGCACAAGATAGTGATCATGAAGAAGAAAAGAGGGAAAACGATAATTTACCAGAAAGCGGGTTTGTCATGCCTCTTAAAACGTACCAAACCTTGTATTATTCGGTATAGAAGGTTTAACCCAGATTTGGCCAGAGTTGAGTATTTCCGCGAAATGTTAATGCTTTACTATCCTTGGCGAAATGAACAGCAATATCTCATTGAAAACGATAATGAGCAGACTTGCATAACACATCGTATTATAATTGAGGAAAATCAAAGAAAATATGATGTTTTTGAGCAAAGAGAACTTGAAAAAGTTCTAGAAAGTCTTTATAATGAAATAGACTTGGACGAAGGTGCTCAAAATGAACTACCTATCGTGGAAAATGAGTTCAGAGTGTTGGCACTTCCAGAAATAATCCCAAATATAAATTTGCTGGACTTGCATGGCGAAGATTCAACAGATAATGGCACTAAATCTGATTGCAATATTAGACTTATTAAACTATCCCATTTAATTCCAGTTGAGGAATTATTTTCTTTAGTTCAAAGTCTAAATACTAAGCAAAGAACCTATTTGATACACCACCAAAAAAACAAATCTCCCATTTTATGAGTTCATTGGCGGCGGTGCAGGTGTAGGAAAGAGTCGTTTGATATCTGCAATATATCACGCTCTTAACCATCGTTACAATTCTACACCAGGATCCAATCCAAGTTCCTTAAAAGTTCTTCTTTGCGCACCTACGGGTAAAGCAGCATTCGGAATAGGTGGAATGACCCTTCATTCAATATTCTCTTTACCTGTTAATCAGTTGAATAGAGAGTTGAGGCCACTTAGCAATGACACAGTTAATTCATTATATTCCAGACTTATCGATTTAAAATTAATCAAAATTGATGAAATATCGATGGTAAGTGCTCGTATGTTTAGCTCTGTTGATGCGAGATTAAAACAAATTTCCAAAACAGACAGCCCCTTCGGTGGTATACCGATCATAGTGTTTGGTGATTTGAAGCAACTCTCACCTGTTGAAGATAGGTGGATATTCTCTCCTAATCCTAATAATGCATACAGCACTTTAGTTGGTTCCCCTTTGTGGGAGTTACTTAAATACATTGAATTAACAGAGATAATGGGACAACGGGAGGATCAGGCCCATATCTTGGGATCTTTTTAACCGATTTCAACCAAATTTAGTACATAACATTTTTTTATATTTCTATGTTATGGTGCGAAAATGGGCAAAATCGGATTACAACCACGCCTATTTTCCATATGACACCATTTTAAATTTCACTTGATTCTTTCAGTTTCCACTATGCAAATCAAGCAACAATGATTATATCGGCATAAAACTTTGCGTGAATAATACGCTTAAAGTATGCCACCCTGTGACCAAAAATTCTCTAAATCGAACCAAAACTGTTCAAGCCCCTAGGTACTGAATATGTGGACCCCAGTACTTAAAGTTGACTTTTTACCGTAAATATCGGCCATTGTGTAAGATATATAATTGAAATTCATATAGTAGAATAAGTAAATGAAACTATCGATAATAGTATCTCTTTGTTTCAAAAATGGGTTGAATCGGATCAATAGTTCTTGTAGCCCTCATATATCTAATATAAACATTTTTGAACTTCCGCGTGACTTTATACCGCATATGTGAGTTATCTCAATGAAAATGAGAGAGCGTGTTTTACTCATAACACTATCAAATCGGGTGAAAATTTTCCTTAGCCCCCATGTAACTAATATCAGGATTTTCGAACATTCGTCTGACTTTACTCCATTTTATTGGTGATTGTATGTGAGGTACCTTAAGGAAACAGTGGGAGCATTTTATTAGTCTGTGGCATGTTAGTAGTATGTGGTATTGGAAAAAATTAATAAAATCGGGTTAATACTACCCTCAAATTCCATATACTACTTATAATGCTTTTCGTTATTCTAACCAGTTTTATGCCGAATATGTCGGTCAGTGAGTATTAATATTTTTTTTATATATAAAATTGCTTCCAAATATGTTCTCGAGTATAGCTGAGCAATGTCGAAATTAATATATTTCTCTACCCCCATATATATATGATTTCCGTCTTTCCACCTGACTTTACACCGTTCCGGTTGATCAACGTGGAAAAGATTTCTTAAAAATTATGTGGTTTGACGCTGAAATAGAATGAAATTAGTATATAAAAAGAAAAAAATAGTATTGACACAAAATAAATCTATGATCAATAACATAAGTTAATAAGATACCAAATAATAATTGAGTAATGAATGTTGAATTCTTTCGCAACATTTTTATACTTTCGCAACATGTTGCAACAGAGTATAGTTTTGTTCACCAAAGAGTTGTTTGCATCACCTAAAGTGATAGATATAGATTTCTATATACATATATTTCTTCTAATATTTGGTGAAAATCAGTGGTTAGGTATATTTTCTCAGCCATCATGTTGAACTTATTATAAAATATACCAGAAAACAATGCTAAAAAAGTTTCTTAGAGTGCTGGACTTTGTATAGAGCAAAAAGATCTTTCTAGAAAAAATTGCATGAAATAAATATTAGTAATGTAGTATCAAAAGGGCTAAAGACCCTTTTTATGTGGTTATAGATAATCTGCGACACCATCGGTTTACATGCTACTGTCTATTATTATATTTCAGTTTTGCCACACATTTTAATATGAAGGTCATGAGGTGAACTGTAAACTCAAGAAAATTACATTTGTACATAACGCCGTTGGCAGCTTATGAAAGGTTTAGATATTAAGACAGAAAGAAGAAAATCTACATACCTGCTCTACATATGTGTATACCATACTTAATTATATGTAAGTTATTGTTAATTTGGCCTTCATGGGTAGACCCTTCAAAATAGGTACCATAGATCCCCCTGTTTTAGAAAGCGTTTAACAAAAGTAATTTACGGAGGGGTTTTCCGAGAACTTAATTTCAATACAATGAAATAAACTACTAATTTCTAAAATATAAATATAACTAAATATTATGTATTATTATGTTAGTGAATAGCTAAGTAATATATAGGTATACAAAAGTACGTAAGCTGTACCAACATGTTGCAAGAGTATAATAAATATCAGTACACTGTGTTTGTAGTTTCAGTTTCTGCCCAAAGTGCTTTATTCAAACTAATTTTAGTGTATTAGTTATACAGTGTTTAAAGTATTATTATATACAGTGACGAGCAAAACCGTATTATATACAGTGGCAAGCAAACACATATACATATGTGCACCAGTATACCATAGCACCTATACACGGAACAGGAAAGGAGTCATAGCAAGGACTTACAAGGAATTACAGTGAAAGAGAGCAGCACCTAGGATCCACCTTTTAACAGCCGGACGGACTGAATTATATAAGTATTATCTATAAGTAATTTATATATTAATCCATTTATTATTAATTAATTATGCCTAGATTAAGTAGAAAATCTATATTACTAAGTCATCTTCAGAATAGAAGACGAGTGAGAGTTCTTCGTGCAAACTCTTTATATAGAGATAGTGAGCAGTCACAAAATACTGTAAGTCACGCTAATCGTAGATTAGATTCCGATGTACGTCTGTCCGAACAAATAATCAATACAAATCAACATAGAACCAGGCGGGAAAATTTCGAGGTACGGTCTTTTGAGCAAAATTTAAATACTGTTCAACATAGAACTCTGAAGAGCAAATAAGAGATACTCGAGGTCATAGGTCTCGGCGTGGAGACCCCGAGGCTCGATCTGTTGAGCAAGTTGCAAATACTATTCAACATAGAACAAGGCGGCAAGATCCGCAAATTCGCTCTGAAGAGCAAATAAGAGATACTCGAGGTCATAGGTCTCGGCGTGAAGACCCCGAGGTTCGATCTGTTGAGCAAGTTGCAAATACTGTTCAACATAGAACAAGGCGGCAAGATCCGCTAATTCGCTCTGAAGAGCAAATAAGAGATACTCGAGGTTATAGGTCTCGGTGTGAAGACCCCGAGGTTCGATCTGTTCAGCAAGTTGCAAATACTGTTCAACATAGAACAAGGCGGCAAGATCCACAAATTCGCTCTCAAGAGGAAATAAGAAATACTCGAGGTCATAGATCTCGTCGAGAAAATTCTGAGGTACGTTATGATGAACAAAGTAGGAACACTAGGGATCATAGAGAACTTCGCGCTAGAAATCCTGAGTATAGGAATTTAGAGCGCATTCGTGATCAAATGCAAAGGGAACATGCAAGAAGAAATCCTGAAATGAGGAGAGAGGAGCGTGATAGAGAAACACAACGTCGACAGCTTAGTAGGAGGGGTATGAGGGAAGAAATTTGGAATCAGAGACGTCTTAGACAAGGTCAAGTCCGCTTTCGTAGAGATTACCCACTCAATAGACAAATTGAAAACCAAAGGCAGTTCCAACGAATCCGATTAACGAGAGAAAATAATGTTATAGAAACTGATAATAGTGGCAATTTAACAAATTTCAAAAACATGTATTTCCAAAATATAAATAAGGGCCCTACTGAAATATGTATTTGCTGCGGCGGCTTATGGTTTTCACACCAAGTTCGCAAATTAAATTTCGAAACTATTGCGCAAGGTCACCCGAATGCTGCATCCGCCTTCTTTTTAATGCAAAAATTTCCTTCAGAAGATGGAAATTACAATTTTTGTGCTACTTGCAAAATGCGATTGTTTAAAAGAACGTTCCAAAAATATGTTTAGCTAACGGTCTAGACTTTCCTACCGGATTGTTTGAAAGGTTTAATCCCAATTGAAGAACGTTAGGATATCAAGGTCAGAGTTTGCTCAAAGGTGCTGTTGTTAATATACCAATTTCTGTTAACAATATTGTGACATCTCTACCAAGGTCCTTTGATGAGGCTCATGTAATACAAATTCACTTAAGAAGGCGTTTGGAATACAATCTTGATTACATGATCGATACCATACGCCCCGCAAAGATTATGGAAGCTTTGCAGTTCTTAGTGAATACCCCTCTGTATCGTAAGCACAATATACATATTAATGAGCACTGGATTTCAGAATTTAATAAACAAGAAGAAGTTCCGTTTGTTGCATCTGCAGAGGATTCCCAATTGGTTCAATCTCTTCATGCGGCACAAACTTCTCATGACATTCCCATGGGTTTTTTACCTTCCGAGCTAAACCCAGGTGGTCAAGAAACTCTTTTGAACAATATTCCTGTAAAAAACTTGGACGCCAGTTGAAGGACAAAGACCAATTGACATAATTCAAGACAATAATTCAGAAAAGTTGTCATTTGGAACAATATACGCTAGGCAGAAACGTACATGCTCTGAAACATATAGTAAAATAATAAATTTTGAAATTCGCCGTTTTGACAAGAAGAGCGTGTAACATTCCAAAGTTGTTCTATGATTACAAAAATTAGAACTGCTACAAATTAAGAATAGTACATCCATTTGCCTTAGAAAGTTTTCAGCTCGCAACCGAGTTACGGCATAAAATCTATTAAACGAAAACTTTGTTCAAAACTTGATTTAACACGATGATGGTTACAAGGTTTTGAAAGGCGTTAGATCCTCACCTGCGCACTGGGAAGCTGAGAAGAAAAAGGCAATCGCTATGATTCGCCAATTTGGGCTTCAAACCTTCTTTATCACTTTATCGGCTGCATAATCTCAGTGGGTTGAGCTTTTGTTCATCCTCTCTAAAACTGTTGATTTTAAAGATATTTCGGAAGAGGAAGCCAACAGTTTAACAACAAAGATAGATATCGCTTAATTCGGTCAGACGCGGTTACTTGTGCTAGATATTTTGACTACCGCTATCGACAAATTCTTAAGCTTTTTAAAGATAACGCCGGCATTTTTGGAGAGCATTTTGTTACAAATTTCTACTGGAGAGTGGAGTTTCAACAGAGAGGTTCCCCGCATGTACATGGCATGTATTGGCTAAACAATGCTCCCAGGATCAACCTTCAAGATCCTCAGACATTCCCTGATTTCATTAGTTTTATTGACAATTATATTTCTACCGATGGTTCGGTCAGCCACTTAGAAAAAGTCGGTCTTGTACTAGGAAAATAAGAGGACAACAGTTTTGTCGTTTTGGTATACCATACCCACCACTGCCTTCAACGCAAATACTGTTACCTCTTACAGAAACAAGTCAAAATTCAGAAAGACACAAGGAAAACTTTTTCAAAACTCAAAACGTTTTAAATTCAAATATGACTACAGAAGACATTTCTAATTGAAACGATTTTGAACACTTCTTGTCTGATAGTAGAATAAATATGTCTTTTGATGACTATTTGTTAGCCCTTATGTGAAGTTTAACAAAACCCAAAATTTTTCTAAAAAGAAAATTACAGGATCGCTTATAATCCTCTGATTTTTGAACTCCATAGAGCAAATATGGATATCCAATATATACTGGATGCATATGCGTGCTGTTCATATATAATTAATTATATTAACAAGTCTAAGAGGGGAATTTCTAGGCTCTTAAATGAAGCTATATCAGAGGTAAATGC
The DNA here is from genome assembly GCF_042242935.1 of Bactrocera oleae. Classification (NCBI taxonomy): domain Eukaryota; kingdom Metazoa; phylum Arthropoda; class Insecta; order Diptera; family Tephritidae; genus Bactrocera; species Bactrocera oleae. Next base: position 33,534,740 of record NC_091537.1, read on the forward strand.
TGGAAATTATACTATTAGGCAAAAACTTAAACATATAGGTCACAAATTTACATCAGGCACAGAAATATCTGCACAAGAAGCAGTATATTGCTGCATTGGGCTCCATCTTTCGGAAGCAAGTAATGCAGAAATATTTATTAAAACCTCTCGACCTGAGGAACGTGTTCGAATGGTAAAACCTAGAGCGGAACTTCAGAACCTTCCTTCAGGTTCGACTTAAATATTCGTAGCCGGTATTTTAGACCGTTATGTTCAAAGATCCGATCAGTAAGAAACTCTTTGTTTAGCTGATTTTGCATCTAGGTATAAATATTTTAAATCTAGTAGAAGAGCACAAGATAGTGATCATGAAGAAGAAAAGAGGGAAAACGATAATTTACCAGAAAGCGGGTTTGTCATGCCTCTTAAAACGTACCAAACCTTGTATTATTCGGTATAGAAGGTTTAACCCAGATTTGGCCAGAGTTGAGTATTTCCGCGAAATGTTAATGCTTTACTATCCTTGGCGAAATGAACAGCAATATCTCATTGAAAACGATAATGAGCAGACTTGCATAACACATCGTATTATAATTGAGGAAAATCAAAGAAAATATGATGTTTTTGAGCAAAGAGAACTTGAAAAAGTTCTAGAAAGTCTTTATAATGAAATAGACTTGGACGAAGGTGCTCAAAATAAACTACCTATCGTGGAAAATGAGTTCAGAGTGTTGGCACTTCCAGAAATAATCCCAAATATAAATTTGCTGGACTTGCATGGCGAAGATTCAACAGATAATGGCACTAAATCTGATTGCAATATTAGACTTATTAAACTATCCCATTTAATTCCAGTTGAGGAATTATTTTCTTTAGTTCAAAGTCTAAATACTAAGCAAAGAACCTATTTGATACACCACCAAAAAAACAAATCTCCCATTTTATGAGTTCATTGGCGGCGGTGCAGGTGTAGGAAAGAGTCGTTTGATATCTGCAATATATCACGCTCTTAACCATCGTTACAATTCTACACCAGGATCCAATCCAAGTTCCTTAAAAGTTCTTCTTTGCGCACCTACGGGTAAAGCAGCATTCGGAATAGGTGGAATGACCCTTCATTCAATATTCTCTTTACCTGTTAATCAGTTGAATAGAGAGTTGAGGCCACTTAGCAATGACACAGTTAATTCATTATATTCCAGACTTATCGATTTAAAATTAATCAAAATTGATGAAATATCGATGGTAAGTGCTCGTATGTTTAGCTCTGTTGATGCGAGATTAAAACAAATTTCCAAAACAGACAGCCCCTTCGGTGGTATACCGATCATAGTGTTTGGTGATTTGAAGCAACTCTCACCTGTTGAAGATAGGTGGATATTCTCTCCTAATCCTAATAATGCATACAGCACTTTAGTTGGTTCCCCTTTGTGGGAGTTACTTAAATACATTGAATTAACAGAGATAATGGGACAACGGGAGGATCAGGCCCATATCTTGGGATCTTTTTAACCGATTTCAACCAAATTTAGTACATAACATTTTTTTATATTTCTATGTTATGGTGCGAAAATGGGCAAAATCGGATTACAACCACGCCTATTTTCCATATGACACCATTTTAAATTTCACTTGATTCTTTCAGTTTCCACTATGCAAATCAAGCAACAATGATTATATCGGCATAAAACTTTGCGTGAATAATACGCTTAAAGTATGCCACCCTGTGACCAAAAATTCTCTAAATCGAACCAAAACTGTTCAAGCCCCTAGGTACTGAATATGTGGACCCCAGTACTTAAAGTTGACTTTTTACCGTAAATATCGGCCATTGTGTAAGATATATAATTGAAATTCATATAGTAGAATAAGTAAATGAAACTATCGATAATAGTATCTCTTTGTTTCAAAAATGGGTTGAATCGGATCAATAGTTCTTGTAGCCCTCATATATCTAATATAAACATTTTTGAACTTCCGCGTGACTTTATACCGCATATGTGAGTTATCTCAATGAAAATGAGAGAGCGTGTTTTACTCATAACACTATCAAATCGGGTGAAAATTTTCCTTAGCCCACATGTAACTAATATCAGGATTTTCGAACATTCGTCTGACTTTACTCCATTTTATTGGTGATTGTATGTGAGGTACCTTAAGGAAACAGTGGGAGCATTTTATTAGTCTGTGGCATGTTAGTAGTATGTGGTATTGGAAAAAATTAATAAAATCGGGTTAATACTACCCTCAAATTCCATATACTACTTATAATGCTTTTCGTTATTCTAACCAGTTTTATGCCGAATATGTCGGTCAGTGAGTATTAATATTTTTTTTATATATAAAATTGCTTCCAAATATGTTCTCGAGTATAGCTGAGCAATGTCGAAATTAATATATTTCTCTACCCCCATATATATATGATTTCCGTCTTTCCACCTGACTTTACACCGTTCCGGTTGATCAACGTGGAAAAGATTTCTTAAAAATTATGTGGTTTGACGCTGAAATAGAATGAAATTAGTATATAAAAAGAAAAAAATAGTATTGACACAAAATAAATCTATGATCAATAACATAAGTTAATAAGATACCAAATAATAATTGAGTAATGAATGTTGAATTCTTTCGCAACATTTTTATACTTTCGCAACATGTTGCAACAGAGTATAGTTTTGTTCACCAAAGAGTTGTTTGCATCACCTAAAGTGATAGATATAGATTTCTATATACATATATTTCTTCTAATATTTGGTGAAAATCAGTGGTTAGGTATATTTTCTCAGCCATCATGTTGAACTTATTATAAAATATACCAGAAAACAATGCTAAAAAAGTTTCTTAGAGTGCTGGACTTTGTATAGAGCAAAAAGATCTTTCTAGAAAAAATTGCATGAAATAAATATTAGTAATGTAGTATCAAAAGGGCTAAAGACCCTTTTTATGTGGTTATAGATAATCTGCGACACCATCGGTTTACATGCTACTGTCTATTATTATATTTCAGTTTTGCCACACATTTTAATATGAAGGTCATGAGGTGAACTGTAAACTCAAGAAAATTACATTTGTACATAACGCCGTTGGCAGCTTATGAAAGGTTTAGATATTAAGACAGAAAGAAGAAAATCTACATACCTGCTCTACATATGTGTATACCATACTTAATTATATGTAAGTTATTGTTAATTTGGCCTTCATGGGTAGACCCTTCAAAATAGGTACCATAGATCCCCCTGTTTTAGAAAGCGTTTAACAAAAGTAATTTACGGAGGGGTTTTCCGAGAACTTAATTTCAATACAATGAAATAAACTACTAATTTCTAAAATATAAATATAACTAAATATTATGTATTATTATGTTAGTGAATAGCTAAGTAATATATAGGTATACAAAAGTACGTAAGCTGTACCAACATGTTGCAAGAGTATAATAAATATCAGTACACTGTGTTTGTAGTTTCAGTTTCTGCCCAAAGTGCTTTATTCAAACTAATTTTAGTGTATTAGTTATACAGTGTTTAAAGTATTATTATATACAGTGACGAGCAAAACCGTATTATATACAGTGGCAAGCAAACACATATACATATGTGCACCAGTATACCATAGCACCTATACACGGAACAGGAAAGGAGTCATAGCAAGGACTTACAAGGAATTACAGTGAAAGAGAGCAGCACCTAGGATCCACCTTTTAACAGCCGGACGGACTGAATTATATAAGTATTATCTATAAGTAATTTATATATTAATCCATTTATTATTAATTAATTATGCCTAGATTAAGTAGAAAATCTATATTACTAAGTCATCTTCAGAATAGAAGACGAGTGAGAGTTCTTCGTGCAAACTCTTTATATAGAGATAGTGAGCAGTCACAAAATACTGTAAGTCACGCTAATCGTAGATTAGATTCCGATGTACGTCTGTCCGAACAAATAATCAATACAAATCAACATAGAACCAGGCGGGAAAATTTCGAGGTACGGTCTTTTGAGCAAAATTTAAATACTGTTCAACATAGAACTCTGAAGAGCAAATAAGAGATACTCGAGGTCATAGGTCTCGGCGTGGAGACCCCGAGGCTCGATCTGTTGAGCAAGTTGCAAATACTATTCAACATAGAACAAGGCGGCAAGATCCGCAAATTCGCTCTGAAGAGCAAATAAGAGATACTCGAGGTCATAGGTCTCGGCGTGAAGACCCCGAGGTTCGATCTGTTGAGCAAGTTGCAAATACTGTTCAACATAGAACAAGGCGGCAAGATCCGCTAATTCGCTCTGAAGAGCAAATAAGAGATACTCGAGGTTATAGGTCTCGGTGTGAAGACCCCGAGGTTCGATCTGTTCAGCAAGTTGCAAATACTGTTCAACATAGAACAAGGCGGCAAGATCCACAAATTCGCTCTCAAGAGGAAATAAGAAATACTCGAGGTCATAGATCTCGTCGAGAAAATTCTGAGGTACGTTATGATGAACAAAGTAGGAACACTAGGGATCATAGAGAACTTCGCGCTAGAAATCCTGAGTATAGGAATTTAGAGCGCATTCGTGATCAAATGCAAAGGGAACATGCAAGAAGAAATCCTGAAATGAGGAGAGAGGAGCGTGATAGAGAAACACAACGTCGACAGCTTAGTAGGAGGGGTATGAGGGAAGAAATTTGGAATCAGAGACGTCTTAGACAAGGTCAAGTCCGCTTTCGTAGAGATTACCCACTCAATAGACAAATTGAAAACCAAAGGCAGTTCCAACGAATCCGATTAACGAGAGAAAATAATGTTATAGAAACTGATAATAGTGGCAATTTAACAAATTTCAAAAACATGTATTTCCAAAATATAAATAAGGGCCCTACTGAAATATGTATTTGCTGCGGCGGCTTATGGTTTTCACACCAAGTTCGCAAATTAAATTTCGAAACTATTGCGCAAGGTCACCCGAATGCTGCATCCGCCTTCTTTTTAATGCAAAAATTTCCTTCAGAAGATGGAAATTACAATTTTTGTGCTACTTGCAAAATGCGATTGTTTAAAAGAACGTTCCAAAAATATGTTTAGCTAACGGTCTAGACTTTCCTACCGGATTGTTTGAAAGGTTTAATCCCAATTGAAGAACGTTAGGATATCAAGGTCAGAGTTTGCTCAAAGGTGCTGTTGTTAATATACCAATTTCTGTTAACAATATTGTGACATCTCTACCAAGGTCCTTTGATGAGGCTCATGTAATACAAATTCACTTAAGAAGGCGTTTGGAATACAATCTTGATTACATGATCGATACCATACGCCCCGCAAAGATTATGGAAGCTTTGCAGTTCTTAGTGAATACCCCTCTGTATCGTAAGCACAATATACATATTAATGAGCACTGGATTTCAGAATTTAATAAACAAGAAGAAGTTCCGTTTGTTGCATCTGCAGAGGATTCCCAATTGGTTCAATCTCTTCATGCGGCACAAACTTCTCATGACATTCCCATGGGTTTTTTACCTTCCGAGCTAAACCCAGGTGGTCAAGAAACTCTTTTGAACAATATTCCTGTAAAAAACTTGGACGCCAGTTGAAGGACAAAGACCAATTGACATAATTCAAGACAATAATTCAGAAGAGTTGTCATTTGGAACAATATACGCTAGGCAGAAACGTACATGCTCTGAAACATATAGTAAAATAATAAGTTTTGAAATTCGCCGTTTTGACAAGAAGAGCGTGTAACATTCCAAAGTTGTTCTATGATTACAAAAATTAGAACTGCTACAAATTAAGAATAGTACATCCATTTGCCTTAGAAAGTTTTCAGCTCGCAACCGAGTTACGGCATAAAATCTATTAAACGAAAACTTTGTTCAAAACTTGATTTAACACGATGATGGTTACAAGGTTTTGAAAGGCGTTAGATCCTCACCTGCGCACTGGGAAGCTGAGAAGAAAAAGGCAATCGCTATGATTCGCCAATTTGGGCTTCAAACCTTCTTTATCACTTTATCGGCTGCATAATCTCAGTGGGTTGAGCTTTTGTTCATCCTCTCTAAAACTGTTGATTTTAAAGATATTTCGGAAGAGGAAGCCAACAGTTTAACAACAAAGATAGATATCGCTTAATTCGGTCAGACGCGGTTACTTGTGCTAGATATTTTGACTACCGCTATCGACAAATTCTTAAGCTTTTTAAAGATAACGCCGGCATTTTTGGAGAGCATTTTGTTACAAATTTCTACTGGAGAGTGGAGTTTCAACAGAGAGGTTCCCCGCATGTACATGGCATGTATTGGCTAAACAATGCTCCCAGGATCAACCTTCAAGATCCTCAGACATTCCCTGATTTCATTAGTTTTATTGACAATTATATTTCTACCGATGGTTCGGTCAGCCACTTAGAAAAAGTCGGTCTTGTACTAGGAAAATAAGAGGACAACAGTTTTGTCGTTTTGGTATACCATACCCACCACTGCCTTCAACGCAAATACTGTTACCTCTTACAGAAACAAGTCAAAATTCAGAAAGACACAAGGAAAACTTTTTCAAAACTCAAAACGTTTTAAATTCAAATATGACTACAGAAGACATTTCTAATTGAAACGATTTTGAACACTTCTTGTCTGATAGTAGAATAAATATGTCTTTTGATGACTATTTGTTAGCCCTTATGTGAAGTTTAACAAAACCCAAAATTTTTCTAAAAAGAAAATTACAGGATCGCTTATAATCCTCTGATTTTTGAACTCCATAGAGCAAATATGGATATCCAATATATACTGGATGCATATGCGTGCTGTTCATATATAATTAATTATATTAACAAGTCTAAGAGGGGAATTTCTAGGCTCTTAAATGAAGCTATATCAGAGGTAAATGCTGGAAATTATACTATTAGGCAAAAACTTAAACATATAGGTCACAAATTTACATCAGGCACAGAAATATCTGCACAAGAAGCAGTATATTGCTGCATTGGGCTCCATCTTTCGGAAGCAAGTAATGCAGAAATATTTATTAAAACCTCTCGACCTGAGGAACGTGTTCGAATGGTAAAACCTAGAGCGGAACTTCAGAACCTTCCTTCAGGTTCGACTTAAATATTCGTAGCCGGTATTTTAGACCGTTATGTTCAAAGATCCGATCAGTAAGAAACTCTTTGTTTAGCTGATTTTGCATCTAGGTATAAATATTTTAAATCTAGTAGAAGAGCACAAGATAGTGATCATGAAGAAGAAAAGAGGGAAAACGATAATTTACCAGAAAGCGGGGTTGTCATGCCTCTTAAAACGTACCAAACCTTGTATTATTCGGTATAGAAGGTTTAACCCAGATTTGGCCAGAGTTGAGTATTTCCGCGAAATGTTAATGCTTTACTATCCTTGGCGAAATGAACAGCAATATCTCATTGAAAACGATAATGAGCAGACTTGCATAACACATCGTATTATAATTGAGGAAAATCAAAGAAAATATGATGTTTTTGAGCAAAGAGAACTTGAAAATGTTCTAGAAAGTCTTTATAATGAAATAGACTTGGACGAAGGTGCTCAAAATGAACTACCTATCGTGAAAAATGAGTTCAGAGTGTTGGCACTTCCAGAAATAATCCCAAATATAAATTTGCTGGACTTGCATGGCGAAGATTCAACAGATAATGGCACTAAATCTGATTGCAATATTAGACTTATTAAACTACCCCCTTTAATTCCAGTTGAGAAATTATTTTCTTTAGTTCAAAGTCTAAATACTAAGCAAAGAACCTATTTGACACATTTGATACACCACCAAAAAACAAATCTCCCATTTTATGAGTTCATTGGCGGCGGTGCAGGTGTAGGAAAGAGTCGTTTGATATCTGCAATATATCACGCTCTTAACCATCGTTACAATTCTACACCAGGATCCAATCCAAGTTCCTTAAAAGTTCTTCTTTGCGCACCTACGGGTAAAGCAGCATTCGGAATAGGTGGAATGACCCTTCATTCAATATTCTCTTTACCTGTTAATCAGTTGAATAGAGAGTTGAGGCCACTTAGCAATGACACAGTTAATTCATTATATTCCAGACTTATCGATTTAAAATTAATCATAATTGATGAAATATCGATGGTAAGTGCTCGTATGTTTAGCTCTGTTGATGCGAGATTAAAACAAATTTCCAAAACAGACAGCCCCTTCGGTGGTATACCGATCATAGTGTTTGGTGATTTGAAGCAACTCTCACCTGTTGAAGATAGGTGGATATTCTCTCCTAATCCTAATAATGCATACAGCACTTTAGTTGGTTCCCCTTTGTGGGAGTTATTTAAATACATTGAATTAACAGAGATAATGGGACAACGGGAGGATCAGGCCTTTGCTATTGCATTAAATCATATGACATCTGGTACTATGACAAATGAGGACATATCACTCATTGAAACTCAAAAAGTTAATTTCGAAGAAGTTCCCGATGATGCCATACATTTATTTTGGTCGAATGAAGAGACAAATAATTTCAATGACTTAAGTTCAGTCGAATCCCAACAGAAGCTTTCCTTTTAACTGCAAAAGACTCAGTTAAAGGAATTGGTATAAATGAAAATGACAATATTTCAGAAAGAGTTAAACTTTTCAAAACTTCTGAAACGCAGGGACTGCCCTATGAATTGACACTAAAAACCTCCGCCAAATATTTGATTAAAGTGAACATAAACAAGTGTGATGGCTTGGTTAATGGGGCAGCTGGACAACTTATGCAAATTGATTTGCATTGTTCTTTTCCAACAATTCTGTGGATAAAATTTTTGGAACCTTCTGTTGGTTTGATAGCACGATCAAAACAGCCGCACCCTCTAGAAAGTTCTTGGACACCAATTGAAAAAGTTCTAAAATCTTTTCAATATAAAAAAATTAACAAATTTCAATTGAAAGAAATCAGTTTCCAGTTGTTCCGGCTGAGGGAATAACTATTCATAAAAGTCAGTCACATATAATAAAGTTGTAGTTCATACTCGGCCCAGAATGCCTAGAGCTTCAATATATGTCGCTTGTAGTCGAGCTACTTCTGCAGAAGGTCTATTCATCATAGGAAATTTTATTCCTCCTAACAAATTTTCTGAATCGGATCCCGTATTTAGGGAACTGAGGGAATTGAACACAAATAAAGCTTTGACTACAAGTTGCAATTTTTGATTTCCCGAACATAAGGACATCAAATTTTATTCCATAATGTTCACAATCTTCACGCTCACATTAATGATATAAAAGGCGACTGTTTGATGCTATCTTCAGATATTTTATGTTTTGTAGAAACTTGGAGTTATCCTTGCGAAAGTTTTTATATAACAGGATTTACTCCAATTAACGAGCTGAGGATAGATAGCACGGAAACAACCAACAGAAATAAACGGGGCATTATAATATATGCAAAGCATGGTATTGCTTGCTCAATAGAATCAAAGGCTGTAAAGAAAATTTATTCAGGCCGCAACGTTTTAGAAGCGGTTTTGTTTAAATGTTTCAATATTAATATTCTGGTTCTATATAGAAATTCAGCTTTCTCTGTCAGACAATTAATTGTGGAACTTCAGGAAGTCCTTACTTCTTAGTTAGGCAATCAAAATGTGCTAATTGTTGGAGATTTTAACATTTGTTTAATGTCTACAGGGACTGCAATAAGAAATCTGCTCCGAGGAAAAAACTTTAGTTCCCTGCTTGGTGCAGAATATTCAACTACACCTGCCGGTACACAAATTGATTGGGCATTTTCAAACATGGATCCTTCCCGTGTAAATGCAATTACTTTTGAGACAGTACACAGCTATCATGACAGTATTTGTGTCTCTATTTCGAAGTAAAGTTTTCAGATTTAGTGCAAAAGTTCTTCATTTTCTTTTTCCAAATATAATTGAATTGGAATGGTATAGGAATTTTGAGAGCAGTTTTTAAGACAATTTTAAGAAAAATATGTAAATAATCTAATTAAGAAAATTTAAATTATATATATAATTTGTTATTATATATGACATTATTGTATAAATATATGATAGAAATTAAATAGTATAAGGAAAAAAGAAATATAATTTGGATATAATATTATATCATATTTAAAGTTTTTAATATTTATTATTTTGAAGCTAAACATGTATAATAATATCGATATAATAAATAAAAAATGTTATTCATTGTCCAAAAACGATTTCTTTTCATACTTCTTAATACAGTTGTAATGCATTCTATATAAAATCAATTATAAGCGTATATAAAAAGCACAAGAACGATTTCTCATAATTTGAGAAAATTTAGTTTACAAATTGCTCTAATTATTTTCACTGTGAGTGAAAAGTAAATAACTAAGGCAAGAGTTCCTACTTCTAATTATTAAAATATATGAAGAAGTCTCAAACGAATATACCATTTAACTTTGCGAGAGTATAAATTGTTCGGTTACATCCGAACTTAGCTCTTCCTTACTTGTTATTAACTAAATTTTTATTAAATTCCATGTTATTATTTGCCATTAAAAAATTGTATCTTAAATACTATTATTTTTGAATAACCCTGCTCTTTAATTGGTTTGTTTCGCTTGAAAACTGCCTAAAAGCAGAGAATGTAAATGAATAGAGAAGGAGCAAATGTTAACTGAAAACTTTTTGAGTACTAATTTGTAGTTCCAGATGAAGGAACATCGAAAAATATAACTTCGAAAAAGAAAAATACACCACACAATATGCGAAATGCTATAAATAGACACAACGAATATTCCTATATGAAAAAACGTTGCGCATACCTATTTAGATTTATGTTTTCAATTTCTATGATATGACAAATTTATAATCATGAAAAGCCTTCTGAATTAAAAATCTGTATTACCGGTAAAAACCCCAGAATTCATAATAAAATAAACATTTAATAAGCTTTTTTTCCAACTTATGTATGTGCGTTATGTGAGCAATTGCTTATTAAACAAAGGATAACAATAAAACGGTGGCTAAGCGGCCACATTTCCACTTTTGTGGTGGCTGAGGTCGTAAGCGGGAAGGGGTTAAGCACAATCCGAATACGAACCTATACGTTCGAATCCTAAAACTCATGAAACTGAAATTTTATTTAATTTTTTATTTTATTAATTGGAATCTTAGCATATCATAATTCAATTACTTTAATAGCATATTTAACTTCCTGAGATAATTAAAATATTTCAGGAAAATATGTTCATATGTTTGGGTTTATTGCATATTCCTTTATTTATGCGTATTTACGCAAATGTGATAATCACACATACATTCATGAGTACACGTACGCTGATGCTTGCTTCTTCTTACCCCGCACAAGCAATGACTTTTGTCCACACTTTTTGCTTTTTGCGAGTTGAACGATCGCAGGCAAGGAGGGATTGGGGCGCACTGCCACATAATTATTTCAGATATATATTTTATCTATCGAATTTAGTTTAAAAACGATTATAGGTATGAATATATGTGTATTTATATATATATATATATATAATATATATTATATTACGGAAATAATTCATAAATGCATCAGTATTTTTCAATACAAAATAAGCAACATAATAATATACTAAGAGTCTTCAGTTAGAACGCCTCTGTATATAGTGGCAAGCCAACGAAATAACGGCGAGCTCGCGCAGACATTGTGTTGTTGAAAGTAACCAAATGACGATTTTGTCGACAAACATACATATATACATATGAGCTCGCATACATATTGACGCCGAATTTTGCGCATCGTGGCGGAGTTGACAAAATTTGTTTCAATCAACAATTTTACGACTATGTCGATCGGCTATGTTGTCTCGTTTGTCCTTTTTGCAGGGCTTTGCTGTTGAAAATTGACTTATGCTCTTTTGAAATACTGCGATTACCGATTGGGCTGCATTTTCATAGCGTCGTATTTGGATAAAATGGGCTAAATCGACAAACTATGAAATAATGATAATAAGTAAACATATAAAAGTACTATATGGACTGTGCTTAGAATATATAGAAGTAGTTAATGATTTCATATGAATGGCAATTTAATATAAATTTTGTAATTTAATGCCATAAATAGTGCATAATATGCAAAAATATAAATATTATTTAAACTCGCTAATAGGTCATGTTGCCAATTCTCCTTTCTGAAGTGAACATCAGACAAATTCTTTAATTTCTGATTTTTAGCAAATGTTGTGAGGAAGCAGCTTGTGGGCAACATACAAATGCGAGGGGGATGGTAGGATTTTCAGTGATACAAATTGTAAAATTGAAATTTTGCTGATTCTTCAATTTTACTGAAGACATTCAAATTCAATTTCATTCATTTTTATTTTTGCGCATTTGCGGTAGGAATTCTATATGAAAACCAAATGTGGTTTACCAGGCGCACAGAAAAAATAGCGCGGCGCAGAGTAATGAACGAGCGAACTTTGCTTTGAAGCAGACGCACGTTCCTTATGAATGAATTTGTTGTCGTTGTAATATGAAATACTTAGAAAATAAGCCGCGAGTTCGCTTGAATATTATTGGCCGATGGTGGTGCGTCTACGTTTTTTTGTCACTTGCGCGATTGTTTGATTTTTTGCGAAAGACATATTGAGGGACATACATATGTATATGTACATATGTGTTCATATATGCAAATATATTTGGACATGCGAATGAAGGAAGGCAATTTCAAGAATATTCACATATAGACATATGAACATTGAAGCAAGTAAACAATAATAGCTGTTTGAGTTCACAGATTAGACGAAGAAGCATGAATATTGTCTGTGGTGCTGCTTGTATAGCACACTTCCTTATTGCAATGAAATGCTTTGCCTAAGTTCAAATCCTATCATATTTTTATATGCTATTTTTTATTTTTAATAACCCTTTTTTATTGAATGATATTTTAATTCTATTTTTATATTATTTCCCTCATTATTTATATTTTCTTGTCGGAAGTCAATTACTTTCGTTTTTATTATTTCAATTTTTGTTTATGCGCATATCAAAGAACATCTGTGCATATGCATGTGTATACATTTTGCTTATAGAGTGGTGTAGTTCGTTTCGTACCCTGATAGTTGTGGTGAAATTTTATTTTCCAATTTGCGCGTTTTCGATGTTCCTCCATCGTAATTAACATTTTAGTACTGCTAACATTTGCTCCTTCTCTATTCATTTACGTTCTCTGATAAAAGTACAGAATTGTGTTTTGTCGGCATTTTCATATCATGTGTACAAGTAAAGAAATATGAAAGAAAAATATTTGTATATTTGTCTACAAACAAATATGTATGTATATGAACCAGAGAACTTAAAACAATTGTTTTAAGTTCTCTGTATGAACACTCATTACTTCATGTGAAATCTCCGTTGACACGGTCAACCAATGATCGAAGCTCACGTTTTTTTGCTTTTATGTCAAAGAGTCAATCTGTCGAAGGACTGACGCGACGACAAAGCGTCACAACATTGTGTTGTTGGTAAAAAATCCGAGATGTGCCGAAAAATAAACGAACGCTCGCCGATTTTCACCGCTTCCCTTGCCGCTCTAACAGCTTTGTCCGCAAATCATTGTAAATATGTATGTTTATATATGACCATGCATACATATTGACGAAGAGTCACGGAAAAATATTTTAAATCGACAAAAGCTTTGTTTGTTTGCTGTGTTTTGTGGGCTTGCAGGGTTGTCACTTTTCCCTTCTAGAGGGAACAAAAACAATTGTTCAATTTATGATTTCTAGCTTTTGCCATCGTCGCGAAAAGACGCTTGTAGGCAAACGCATGCTCGGGGAGATATGTAAAGCGTTTGCTTTTATGAATGAAATGACTTAGCTTATTGCATGTGCGCCAGCGTTCATGAATGAAAATGTTGTTGTTGTGTGATTTACTAGAAATTTCGGATTTGTCAATTTGGCTGCCATATTGATTTCTGACGCTGCTCATGCTATTTGAGAGAATTCTTGTTTTTGTATAACAATGTTTGTATTTTTTTTATTGGCTCACATTTGTACGCATATATATGTATATATGTGTGTAGATTTGCGTATGCATTACTTATTTTGCAATGTCATACGCATATTTGTACATACATACTTACATATAGAGCAGTGCGCGCACATGTATTTATTGACAAGTGATATTAATATATTATATTATATAACATATTGATGTACATATGTACACACATAAATTATTAATTCTGTAACAAGTGAAATTAGAAAATTATGAAAATAGTAAAATATAATTCTTTGTATAATCTTTCACATTTATCATGCCTCATCTGTGCAACAAAAAATCGTATTTTATCAATTTTTATCATAAAAATTGTTTATATGGCAAAAAATAATCATGCATATGTGCAGTGGCATTTGTATTTTTTGTTCAAAGTATTTAATTTTTCTCTTTATGTTGGGAGATACGTATTTTGTCAGAGAACGTTGTTATAAATGCTCATTTCTGTTAAATAACAGCAAATATTACAGAAAATGGTGAACTCCTTGATCTCAATTTTTCAGCTCTGTTAGCCGTCCAATCGAGCATCATACAAAATTCAATTTGCACCTTCTCGTTCTTATAAGTTCTCTGGTGAAACTGTGGTATCGATTACCAGTCGGCACCCTAGGGGGGTTCAGTGGAGGATTTCTGCACACCTAAAAATGGTTATCTTCGATCTATACCGCTGTCAACTGACAGTAACGGTGTGACCAGCTTCCTTTCGAAAAAAGTACGGACCGATGATACCACCAGACTAAAAACCACACCAAACTGTTAGTTTAGTTAAATGTAATGGTTGTTCATGAATAATTTGAGGATTTTCTTCGCACTATACTCGACAGTTTTATTTATCTACCACTCACCATAACGACCATTAAATGGCAGAAGTGCACGAAAAGTTTCAGTTGGAGAACTATTATTTTGATAATTTGAAAAAAATCAAATTAAATAATTTGAAAACGTTGTTCTTGCGTATATCTTTCCACTATGAAATTGTAAACATTACTGAATTTAATAAAAAAACAAGTAAGGAAGGGCTTAGTTCGGATGTAACCGAACATTTTATACTCTCGTAAAATGGTATATTCGTTTGAGATTTCTTTGTGGATTGACTGATATTTTCGGTAGGTCAACTATAGGCACTAGGGTCCACATATTTAGTACCGAGGGGCTTGAACAGTTTAGGTCAAATTAAGATAATTTTTGGTCACAAATTGGCCTACTTTAAACGTATTATTCACGCAAAGTTTTACCCCGATATAATCATTGTTGCTTGATATGCATAGTGGAAAGTGAAAGAATCAGATGGAATTGAAAATTTAAAATGGTGTTATATGGGAAATAGGCGTGGTTGTAGTGCGATTTCGCCCATTTTCGCACTATAACATAGAAATATGAAAAGAACGTTATGCACCGAATTTGGTTGAAAGCGGTTAAGCAGATCCCAAGATATGGGTTTTCACCTAAAAGTAGGCGGTGCCACGCCCACTGACTAATTTTGAACGCGGTTCCTATAAAGTCATCTCATACCATCTCTGAGATAAAATTTAATGTCTCTGGCGTGTTTAGTGTTAGGTTTATAACACCGTCAATAGAGGTGCTAAAAACATTTGCTGCCAGTGAATTTGGTTATTATAGCTTTAGCGGTTTAGGAGATATGCACATTAAACTTATTAAGGGCGGGACCACGACCACGGACAGATGGACAGCGGACGGACGGACAGACAGTCACCCGGATTTCAACTCGTCTCTTCATCCAGATCATTTATATATATATATAACCCTATATCTAACTCGATTAGTTTTAGGTAATGCAAACAACCGTTAGGTGAACAAAACTTTTATACTCTGTAGCAACAAGTTGCGAGAGTATAAAAACATTACAGATCATGATATGTTAAAATTTACCGAAACGACACTTCGAAATTATATTATCCCTATTCCGATACATATATTAGGTATATGGAGGCTAAGGAAAAATTTGACCCGATTTTACCCATTTTCGACACGAAAGCACCTTATTATCTAATGTATATACTTATGTACGAGTATCCAATATTTTCGGGAAAAGGTCAGCCATAACACCGAAGTTCACATTTTTTTACAAGACTTTGCTCCGATATCTTGATTGGTTCTTGATTGTGTGGCTGATGCCACTGTCCAATTCTTACAAAAATTCGTATGCAATCAGAAGGACCATCTTTACTAAAAAAAATTAATTTTGGGATCGGGGGCAACGCAGAGTTGAAGTTGGCAGAATCCGAAAGTTAAGCTAATCAATACGAGACCAACTCAGGCTGAAATGTCGCATATATTATATATTTAAATTTTTTTTGCGGATAACGTTTAAATCTCTATAAAAAATAGTAAAATTAGCCAAGGTTATCCCGTTTTTTATTTATCAATATATTTCATACTTTATATTTTTTTTTAATATTTAGCACTGGAAGCAAAATATTCTTTATCTGAGGAATCCATGTCTTCTCTTTACACTTGCATAAGCACAAGGAAAATTACAAGACTAAAAAGAAAACATGTACGAGGAATATAGCAAAGTACGCATGGAATTCAGTGCTGAATCTCTTATCCACTCTGCGGTACCTCAAACCAATCAGCGCTGATCGTAATCGGATTTATGCTTGGCTCGATTCGGCTTTCAACGCCCACTCTGCAGGCACCCTTATTATAAACTTCGTGTGAACTCCATTTCCAATGTATAAATTCACTAATTTGCGTTTTTATTATCGTGAACTTGGCATGGGAAAAATCTCCTGATATAGGAAAAGGTTTTCAAAAAGAAGACAATTAGAATTGCATGTATGTTAGTTTGAAGTTATGTTACATGATTCTTCCAATAGCAAGGGGTCATAATCGAAATCGATTGAAGAATTTAAAAAAATATTATCGATTTTCAAGTTGCTACCCAATGTGAGGCCATTCAATATGGTATACTAATACATCCGATAATTGTTATCTGCCTTTTTTATGCAACTAATACTGATTAGATCAAAAAATATATCTATATAATTAAAAATAAAAACACGCTTTTAAGCTAAAACAGTCACATAATTGGCTTTATAAATTTACAAATTATTTTTCAATGCCACTAAATCAGAGAACTTAAAACAACGAGAAGGCGCAGGTTCGACAGCGAAAAATTTGTAGGATTTTATCAAGGAGTTCACCTCACATGCACGAGAAACAATTAACATTTCTCGCTTTTATAACGGCGGTGCATCTGTAAACATACGCTCTCTTAAAATAACCAACCGGCGAATATTGAAGAGAATAGAATATGTATGCCAAACTGGGAATATTGATATGCCATTTGAAACATATTCCCTTTTATTGAACTTATATTTATTATTATTTTTAAAGTATTTTATGTTAATTCATTTTTACTTTATTGTGAATTATTAATATTTAATTTAACACATATTTTGATATATTTCTTAAAATAATTCAAGTGCTTGACACCATTATGGAGTCATCAAATCATTGTAGGTATGTATGTTTTTATATGAATATCATTTGTGGTGCTGCTTGTATAGCACACTTCCTTATTGCAATGAAATGTTTTGCCTAAGTTCAAATCCTATCATATTTTTATATATTATACTATTTTTTATTTTTATAACTCTTTTTTATTAAATGATATTTGAATTCTATTTTATTATTATTTCCCTCATTATTTATATTTTCTTGTCGGAGGTCAATTACTTTCGTTTTAATTATTTCAATTTTTGTTTATGCGCATACCAATGAACATCTGTGCATATGTATGTATATACATTTTGCTTATAGAGTGGTGTAGTTCGTTTCGTACCCTGATAGTTGTGGTGAAATTTTATTTTCCAATTTGCGCGTTTTCGATGTTCCTCCATCGTAATTAACATTTTAGTACTGCTAACATTTGCTCCTTCTCTATTCATCAACATTCTCTGGCAATAGCATAAAAACTTCATGTCTTGTTCTATCAGAGAACTTAAAACAATGAGAAGGTGCAGGTTCGACAGCGAACAATTTGTAGGAATTTATCAAGGAGTTCACCACAGATGCACGAGAAACAAATAACATTTTTCGCTTTTATAACAGCGGTGAATCTGTAAACTTACGCTCTCTTAACATAACCAAACGGCGAATATAATATGTATGCCAAACTGGGAATATTGATATGCTATTTGAAACATATTCCTTTTTTTGAACTATTATTTATTATTTTTTAAATTATTTTATGTTTATTCATTTTTACTTTATTATGAGAAATATATCAAAATACTTTTAAATTATTACTAATAAAGTATTTTGATATATTTCTTAAAATAATTCATTAATTGTATTTGACACCATTATGGAGTCATAAAAGTACAGAATTGTGTTTTGCCGTCGGTATTTCACATTCATGCTTCAATTTTTCTTTTCAAATGCATGTGTAAACATATGTAACAGGACATACATATATTATGTCGTTTACACATTTGTATGTATTTTATGCACTCATTACTTCATGTGAAATCTCCGTTGACACATTTTTTGCTTTTATGTCAAAGAGTCAATCTGTCGAAGAACTGACGCGACGACAAAGCGTCACAACATTGTGTTGTTGGTGTAAAATCCGAGATGTGCCATACACACTCTTACAAACATACATCGCATATGGGCAAGTGCAAAGTCAATGTGTGTACAAAAAATTCGAACGTACTTACGTAAATTCTTTGACAAATACAGTCAATCCCGGTTAAGTGCCAAAACCAAAGATGCAGATTTTTTGTGCTTTGTAGTACATAAGCGATTGTGGTACTTAAGCGAGTGGTACCAAAAAAAAATTATTTCTATGTATTTAAAAAAAAATTACCGTTTTCTTTAAAAAATTAAGAAAAAAAGAGTGAGATGCAGCAAGACACCGGCAGATAAGAGGGATTGGAGGAGTGATACTTAACCGGGGTTTACTGTATACATAAATCAGAGGAATATTGAATATTTTCTTTAAAAAGTTTCTTGAATTGTAAATCGACAAATTTACTATGTTGTCACTTTTATTCTAAAATATTTTAATACGCATATTTGAGGGGTTGTCACTTTTCCCTTCTAGAGGGAATATCAGAAATTTGTTCAATTTATGATTTTTAGCTTTTGCCATCGTCGCGAAAAGACGCTTGTAGGCAAACGCATGCTCGGGGAGATGTGTAAGGCGTTTGCTTTTATGAATGAAACGACTTAGCTTATTGCTTGTGCGCCAGCGTTCATGAATGAAAATGTTGTTGGTGTGTGATTTACTACAAATTTAGGATTAGTCAATTTGGCTGCCATATTGATTTCTGGTGCTGATGCTATTTGAGACAATTGTTATTTTTGTACAATAATGTTTGTATTTTTCTTATTGGCTGACGTACTTACATTTGTACGCTTAAATGTATGTAGATTTGTGTATGCATTACTTATTTTGCGCGGTCATATGCATATTTGTACATACATACTTACATATAGAGCAGTGCGCTCACATGTATTTATTGATAATTGATAATATATTATTATATTATATAATATAACATATTGATGTACATACATAAATTATTAATTCTGTAAAAATTGAAATTAGAAAATTATGAAAATAGTAAAATATCATTTTTTGCATAATCTTTCACATTTTATCAATGTAGCAAAAATGTTTGTGCAAAAAAATAATAATTAATCAATTTTTCATCATAAAAATCGTTTATATGGCAAAAAATAAGCATGCATATGTGAAGTGGCATTTGTATTTCTGGTTTTCTCATTCATTTCATTTCATTTTTCTCTTTATATTGGTAGATACGTACTTTGTCAGAGAACGTTGTTAAAAATTCTCATTTCTGTTAAATAACAGCAAAACTATACAGAAAGTGGTGAACTCCTTGATCTCAAATTTTCAGCCAACCAATCGAGCATCATACAAAATTCAATTTGCACCTTCTCATTGTTTTAAGTTCTCTGGTTCTATGGTATAATATATGTACATTTATATCTAAAGGAATATTATTTGATGGTATTTATTTTTATAAAAATAAAGTAAAAGCATAAAACTGTTGAGGACATTAGGACTTAATCTATTTCTCTCCTCAGTAACAACATTCCCTGCAAGCGAAAACGCTCGCTCGGCTATGGCACTACCTGCAAGAATGGAAACACCTGCAGCGCAAACTAGGAAAGTTTTGGATAAGATTGTTCATTATTTTTCCATCACTTAGCAACTTCGAAGTCTTCACTTATCAGTACTTTTTAATTACAAATTTTTTCTTATTCATCGTAAGCGGTAATGTTGAGCAGATTTGAAGTAGACTTTTGCAGCATATCGGAGAAAAAGAATTTATTTTTAAGTATTGGGAAACTATATCTGAACCTTTTGAGGTACTTATATGTGGCCAGGCTATGTCGATTTTATTCATGGGTAGGCTATCACTAAAAAATTTTACTCAAGTTATCACTTACACACATAGATGGACGTACAGACAATCACCAGGATTTCAACTCGTTTTATCATCCTGATGATTTATATATATGGTACGAATGAATATATAACTCTAAATCTATCTCGATCACTTTTAGGTATTACAAAGAACCCTTAGATAAATAAAACTATTATATTGATAAATACCAACATTTTAAATTTCTCCAAAGTATATGTTTTGTCGTTGCGCCCGTAAAATTTCTCAACTAAACACATGCTTTACGAATTCATATTGGACACACTATTTAGGATTACAAAAAATTTTCAAATCAATGTGATTTCTAATATAGTTTCCTGAACGTTGGGTTTATACTTATACATATTTACTAGTAGACCCGACAGACGTTGTCCTGTACACACGTCATTAATTCTGAAATTTCAAACATTCTTTAATAAGCTGTAACAATCTGGACCGTTTTGATGAAAATTATTATTCAAGAGTTATTTTAATATCTAACGTCATTACATGTACACTTATCCAAATTCGACCGATCAGTAGCATGTAAGTATATACTGTGTGTGTAAGTATGCATATACTGTATGAATGAAGTGAAATAAAGAAGCTGTGTTAACTAAAAAGATGATTCTATTACCACACTCTACATATAAGATGACAACGAAAATAACAATAGAATAATAGATTTTTATCTGTTTCAATATAAAGTTGAAGAGATGAAGTACACATGGCGCTTTTCTATAACGCCAACTCTTACCGCGAAAGTGATGAATTGTTATACTCTCGCAACCTGTTGCTACAGAGTATAATAGTTTTGTTCACCTAACGGTTGTTTGTATCACCTAAAACTAATCGAGTTAGATATAGTGTTATATATATATAAATGATCAGGATGAAGAGACGAGTTGAAATCCGGGTGACTGTCTGTCCGCCCGTCCGTCCGTCCAAGCTCTAACTTGAGTAAAATTTGAGATATCTTTATGAAACTTGGTAGACATGTTTCTCTTACCGTGAGATGGTTGGTATTGCAGCTGGCCGTAATCGGACAACTGCCACGCCCACAAAACGCCTTTAATCAAAAACAAATAAATTGCCATAACTAAGCTCCGCAATAAGATTCAAGACTGTTATTTGGTACACAGGATCACATCTGCACTTAAAATTTTTTTTAAAAAGTAGGCGTGGTCCCGCCTCTAATAGGTTTAAAGTGCATATCTCCTAAACCGCTAATGTTATAATAACAAAATTCACTGGAAGCAAATTTTTTTCCTTTACCCACAGTGTGAAAATAGTTGAAATCGGGTGGCAACTCCGCCCACTCCCCATATAACGGTACCGTTAAAAACTACTAAAAGCGCGATAAATCAAGCACTAAACACACCAGAGACATTAAATTTTATCTCTGGGTTCAAAATTAGACAGTGGGCGTGGCACAGCCCACTTTTAGGTGAAAACCCATATCTTGAGATCTGCTTAACCGATTTCAACCAAATTCGGTACGTAACATTCTTCTCGTATTTCTATGTTATAGTGCGAAAATGGGCGAAATCGGACTACAACCACGCCTACTTCCCATATAACAACATTTTAAATTCCATCTGATTCTTTCACTTCCCACTATGCATATCAAGCAACAATGATTATATCGGGGTAAAACTTTGCGTGAATAATACGTTTAATGTATGCCACCTTGTGACTAAAAATTGTCTAAATCGAACCAAAACTGTTCAAGTCCCTAAGTACTAAATATTTGGACCCCAGTGCCTATAGTTGACCTTCTACCGAAAATATCAGCCAATCCACAAAGAAATCTCAAACGAGTATACCATTTGACTTTGCGAGAGTATAAAATGTTCGGTTACATCCGAACTTAGCCCTTCCTTACTTGTTAAATTTAAAATCTTACGTAATACAAAGTTTACTACCCTCTCTGCCCATGGTAAGAAGTTATAAGATTCATAAACAGTCTGCCGGAATTCTATGTAAATAAAACGTTTTAACATTTCATCAAAATCGGTCCAGCCGTCTAGGAGGAGTTCAGTAACATACACACGCACAGAAGAAATATATATATAAAGATAAACAATATCATCGCCAATGAGCCAACAATGAAATTGTAAATCTTATTCATACAGATAGGTTAGACTAGCAAATGTTAATTGCGAGAAACTCGCGTAATGCCATTTATGTAAAACAGAAAAGCATGCCAACGAAATTCAAACCATTATTATGTATTTAAGAGAGTCATTGCCAGGGTTCTATATTATGACCCTGTTTCACCATTACTTTCTAATTAATTACTTATTAAGTTAATTTTAACTTCACTCACCGTTGGCACAATTATTAAGAAAAAAAGGAGTCGATTGATACGGGTGCTCGGAGAACTGATCGCTAGCGAATCGAAATGCTAAAAAGCGGAAAGTTGATGTGACGCTCAGGCCCGTAGACGATAAGCGAATGATAAATGGTATGTTGTGTTGTCCTGTGTGGTGTCATCTGGTGTCGTGTCATCTGGTGTGGGGTGAAATTCCTTGAGTGTTCACAGGTGTGGTGTGTTTCATTAAGGCGTGTCAGTTTTTCCCGAGTAGAGTGGTGCACTTGGAGGAGGGAGTTTAAACTCATTTAAACATTCTGGGCCCCCTAGGCGAATATTTTGTAGTATTACCCGAAAATACGTATATTTCATGTATTTCGGCGTACTGCTGGTTGAGATAAAGTTATATCCATATTTACCTGTATGGGCAGAAGGTATATTCGGTATGCATTTTGCTGTGCGTGCAAAAGATATGTAACTTAATTTTGCGGGTTTTGAGGTTGTATGTGCTTTTCATACTTATTGTATTGCGGTTGTTTCTTTTATAAATTTATTATCTGTATTGTTTGTTTAAAATTTCTTTACCATCGGTTTATTACGGTTAGCGACTCCACGCCTGGCTCAGATATGGCCAGATTGGGTGCTCCTTTGAAACCTTTGAAGAGGGATCTGGCGAGAGTGAGATTTGTGATTTTCGCTCACTTTTTTATAACTCTAACTGAGTATATTATATAGAATGTCTATTTGAGCGGGGGTGTTGCAGTTGGGATCTGCTAGCTTTAGGTGTGAAACCTTTTGCCAATGCTTGCTATTTATATGATAGCTTGTAAGCATATTTGTTAGTTGCGGTAAAACTATAGCTTCTGCTTTAATTCTCTTATCCGCTTGGGGGGAAATTAGGGTAATGGGGCAGATTTTATTTGAGTTTTGGACTACTCTTCCGCCCATTCCCGTGATTTTAAAGTTGGCTTGTTTTGTTGGCAGTTGTAGCCTATTTTGTGCCCTAGACGCTATGAAAGATCGTTGCGATCCTTGGTCTATTAAGGCCCTAAGTTTAAACAGCTCTCCTCGGTGTTCGATGGAGATGACTGCTGTGGGTAGTAATGTCCTATTTTGTATTTCGCTATGTAGCGTTTGAGTATTTTGTGCCTTTGAGCAGCATGGTGTCTTTTAGCCAATTTCGGCATTTTGGTTTTTGGGGGTTTTGGTTACCACTAAACCTGTGGTTCTTTTTGTATAAGCGCTTCTTTGGGGTGATATGGGTAATTTGCTATAATGAAGCATTGCGTTGTGTCTTTTGTGACAATATAAGCAATTGAATTTGCTTTTGCAATTTTTATATGTATGCGCATGTGACAAGCAATTTGTACATAATTTTTTTGATCTCACGAAATAGTTTCTTTGTATAATTTTTAATTTTTTTAATTTCTCGCAAGATTGTAGTTTATGCCCTCTCGTGCATAGTTCGCATGACGTATGATTGTTCTGTTCAGATGTGAACGATTGCGTTTTGTACAAGCTTCTGTTTAATTTGCTTTTGCTACTAGCTTGGGGTTTATTGAAGCTTCTTTTTAGGTCGTGTTGTACAATTTTTGTTTTAATTAGCTTTTTGTCTACCCTTTCAGCGATTTCGTACTGGTAAGTAAGAAAGTCTTTCATTTGTTGCCACGTGGGGCATTTCTTTCGTGATGAGAGCGATTGCTCCTATAAAAGTAACGATTTTTTTGGTAATGCGGCGGTGCATATGTTTACCAGTATAGCGTCCCAGCTGTCTGTGGGAATATTTTGTGTCGATAGAACCGACAAACAATTAGAAACAGTGGATTGTAGTCTAACAAATTCTTCACTTGTTTCTTTTTGAATTTTAGGCAAGTTTATTAGTGTCGTTACTTGTTTATCGACCAATATTCTTTCGTTTTCGAATCTTGATTTAAGAGCTTCCCAAGCCAAATTGAAATTGTCGTCATTTAGTGCGAACTGTTTGACTATGACGCCTGCTTGACCTTTAGTTTTGTATCGGAGGTGATACAATTTCTGCGCTTTTGATAATTTTGGATGGTTGATGTATACGGCAGTGAACATGTCCCGGAAGGACGGCTATTCTTCATAACCTCCATAAAATATTTCTGTGTCACATGCGGGCACCTCGAGATGGATGCCTGAACTTGCCTCTTGACTTAGAATTTGTGGCAGCTCTACTCTCGGATGTGGAGTAGGTGCAATCGTTTTTATTAGCTTTAATTGATCAGAAATCATAGCTTTTGTTTCTTCGTACTGGTCTAAGCAGTTTTCGTATAGTGCGTAAGCCGATGATTTAAAATCGTGTGGTAGATCTGAATTGTCATAATCTACTATGGCGTCATGAGCCGTTTGGAGACGAGTCCAAAAATTGTCAATATTTTGTTTTTTTATTTCCCATAAAGATTCAGAGATGTCTTAAATCGGTGAAGATGAAAATCGAGTGCAGTATCGTGTTAAGCTGTCACTCTCAGAAATGAATTTGGTGGCACAAATATTTTTGCCTTTTATTTGCGCTGTGGTAACCTGTCTTGGGCGTGTAGCTTCTGCAGGTGTAATTTGATTTTTATCGTCATTAACCATTTTTGTTATGTTATTTATATAATGTTTCAATGAATTATTAATATATAACCTTTATTTTATTTTTTCTGTGTAAACTGAATTTACTTTTTGAATATATTGCTTTATTTAATTTAATTGATAAAAATCGCACTTTTAAACAATAATATTTTTTATGTCCTTATGTTGATGTATTTAGGTACACCCTAATACACGGACTTGTTAGTATATATTTATGTGCTCGTGAAATTGAGAGCTCGTTGAAGAGATCAATACACTTTGTACATAAGTATGCACGGATTGTTTGTGCGTATGTATATTTATTGTCTAATGGAATTGAGAGCTCGTTGAAGAGATCAATGTGCTTTTAGTTTTTTTTTGTGTATGCAATCCTGCTTGTTTGTTACAAGGGGTATTGCCGGATAATTGCCTATGAGGACTTTGAAAATATTATAAAATTGTATATACCAATATATGTATACATATGTATGTATGTAAGTATGTTGTTGGTAATATATTTTTTTTTTGTATTGTGTTTTTAATAATTTATTTCTTTTCTATTTATTTCTGAAATAATATGTAATTTTTTCAATAATTTTATAAAATTTCCATATCGAATTGACCCAATGTATATAGGGTATATGTATAAGCATAGGCAGATTGTGTGCCGTATGTATGTATATGGTGAATATGCGTATTATTTTCGCGGTACGAATAAAGCGAGAACAGAGAATTGATAATGAGCAGGTAGTTTACCGTCTGCACTTGGCTATAGGTAAATATTTTAATGTGCAAATTTGTATTTGTCACGTATGTACCATATAGTTTGCAGTTTCTAAATTTCAATTTTTAATACATATGAAATAAATATACAATATATGGTATATATAGCTCTTAGTAATTTTAGGTATGTATAAAGAATATGTATATACGAATATATGTACGTAATATGAATGTATATGTATGAAAGCATATATAATATATTTTTGCACTAAGGTATGCATATATGTTTGTCTATTTTGTTTTATTTATTTTTTTGTTGAATATTGTATATTTAAATATACGATGGTAAGCGTATATAAGCAAAAAATGTTATATACAATATATGTATGTAGATACATATATAATTTAAAGTTTATTTAAAGATAAACTGTATTTTCCGAATAAACATATGTATGTGCTCAAATAAATAAAAGTGAAATAAATACGCTAACTTTGATTCTGTAGGGTATTTTTTGAAGAGTGTATGTGTGTATGTTGCCTTTGTGCCTTTTCCGTTTTGTTCCTATTCCTGTGCTACAGCTGGCTACCTCCTTGTGCTGTTTGTTTATCCGCCCTTTCTGTTTAAAAATTCGCGCCCGTTTGTTTTGTTTTTATTTATGTTATTGTGTATACTGTGTTTTTAAGTTTCGCGCCCGTTTATTGCTTTTGTCTTTTGGTTTCGCGCCCGTTTGTTTGTTTTTTTTTGTTTTTTGGGTCACTGCACTGTTAATTATGCACCAAAAGCATATGTATATATATATATATATATTTTATTTTTTGTTTTTTGTTGTTGTGGTCACTGCACCAAAAGCATGTGTATAAAAAAAAAATTTTTTTTTGTTCACTTTAACACTGCACTTTTTTTTTTTTTTTTTTGTTGTCAATAAATACACTTTTTTTCACTGTTTGTTCACTTTTTTTTTTTTTTTTTAATCCATAGTGCCGCTCACTATGGCTCGAAGGACCATAATTAATTACTTATTAAGTTAATTTTAACTTCACTCGCCGTTGGCACAATTATTAAGGAAAAAAGGAGTCGATTGATACGGGTGCTCGGAGAACTGATCGCTAGCGAATCGAAATGCTAAAAAGCGGAAAGTTGATGTGGCGCTCAGGCCCGTAGACGATAAGCGAATGATAAATGGTATGTTGTGTCAGAGAACTTAAAACAACGAGAAGGTGCAGGTTCGACAGCGAACAATTTGTAGGATTTTATCAAGGAGTTCACCTCACATGCACGAGAAACAATTATATATATATTTTTATTGATAATTGATAATATATATTATATAATATAACATATTGATGGACATATGTACATACATTAATTATTAATTCTGCAACAACTTAAATTAGAAAATTATGAAAATAGTAAAAAATCATTTCTTGCATAATCTTTCACATTTTATTAATGTAGCATTTGTGCAAAAAAATCCTATTTTATCAATTTTTCATCATAAAAATCGTTTATATGGCAAAATATAATCATGCATATGTGAAGAGGCATTTGTATTTTTTGTTTTCTCATTCATTTCATTTCATTTTTCTCTTTATGTTGGGAGATACGTAATTTGTCAGAGAACGCTGTTATAAATTCTCATTTCTGTTAAATAACAGAAAATATTACAGAAAATGGTGAACTCCTTGATCTCAAATTTTCAGCCAACCAATCGAGCATCATACAAAATTCAATTTGCACCTTCGTTGTTTTAAGTTCTCTGGTTGTGTTGTCCTGTGTGGTGTCATCTGGTGTCGTGTCATCTGGTGTGAGGTGAAATTCCTTGAGTGTTCACAGGTGTGGTGTGTTTCATTACGGCGTGTCAGTTTTTCCCGAGTAGAGTGGTGCACTTGGAGGAGGGAGTTTAAACTTATTTAAACACTTTCAGTTTTTGTTATTAAATCGTAAATATAGATTGACAAATATACATACATGTAGTACTTAAAATATAAATATATGAGTATTCACAAGTAAATGAATTGTAAATAATAATAATAATAACCCGACGATTACCCTCCTGCCCAACGGTTGCGACCCGCATACGTTTGAAATTAGCCGAGTCATGAAAGGCAAGAGAGTTTTTTAAGCGTCGAGATCTAAAACTGTTCAGCTACAGAAACAAAAATTTCAACAGCTAAGATTTAAAATTACATTATAATAAATTGTTACGATTTATTTATTAAGAGAAAGCAATATAGTTTTAATTTTCAAAAGCGAGTCAGATAAATCAAATGTGCAGGAATAGGAATTAAAATCATGTTTTATCTACAAGATTTTAACAATAAAGGTCTAAGCTGCCTCGAAAAGCGAACCGGAATATTGAATTTAATTTCAGACAAGAGAAAAGAACTGCAAACTGTTTGATTCAGAATTTTTACTAAGAATAATATTTAAAAAAAAAAATAAGAACCATTTCCTTACGACTGGTGTATGGAGGTAGATTTAACCTAGAATCACATCGGAAATGCCTTAATGGGAAAAGTAAAAAATTGTTTTTTAACAGAATATACAACGTACCACAAAGCCAATATATGCCGAAATTGTAAAAAGAGTTTTAGTGACATACACAAAACTTAGAACACCTTTTGCTTTTAACACCATGGTATCAATATGAAGACTAAAATTAAGCTTAGGGTCTATAGTAACTCCCACATCAACAATGTTAACAACTTGGTTTATAGTTTATAGTTTTTTGTTAAACAATTGTTAAAGTATGTTTGCGACAGACATCTTTCATCAATTGAAATATAATATATAATTTAAAAAGGTTTACGTCGTCAGCATATAATGAAAGTTTTGAGCATTATATTACAGAAGAGATATCGTCAATAACAAGGGCAGAATCGGGCCAAGATGACTACCTTGCGGAATACCTGAAATGACATTAATTGTATCCGAAAGAGTATCATCAAATATCTCTCGTTGTGTTCTATTATAAAGATAAGAAGATACCCATTGAAGAAAACTTGGCTGAAAGCCAAGAAGATCAAGTTTATGTACAAGAGTCGAAAGATGTACTATATCGAAAGCTTTGCGAAAGTCAGTGTATATATCATCCGTATGCTTATGTTCCCTAAAACCCAATTACACATGGTTTACAAATTGAGTTAAATTTGCTGGGGTTAGTTTTCTTTTACGAAATCCATGCTGAGAAGAAGAAATCAATAGAGAAATCGAAAAAGTTATTTTAAGCATAACTGATAGTTTTGCAATCCCCCTATAGTTTTCAATCAATGATCTAAATCCACTTTTATGCAAAGGATTCATAAATGACTCTTTCCATATTAAAGGAAATATACCTTGTTTAAGAAAGGAATTAAATATCCTTGTCAAAGGCAAGTATATATATTTGGCACAATTTTTGAAGAAGCATGTGGGTATCTAGACCGTAATTAAAAGATTTTTTAACTTGTTTACATTAAGTAAGACGTTTTCTTCGGAAATAATTGAAGTATTCGGACAGAGCACGTGCTGATAGGAAATTTCTGCAAACAATTTAAGATTATGTATAATATTATTATTACCTTCTTTTAGTTAATATTATAATATTTTTTATTTAGGTCTAAAGACTGTCAACGCAATGCAGAATACTTAGAATAGTCGACAAGTAAACTAGTTTTTTTTTAATGTTTAAAAGTTCGAGTTTTTCTGTTTTTTTAAATTATATAACTCTTTCGAGAACCACGGATTTGTACTTTTACTTTTATTAACAATTACTATTGGAACAAGCTATTGAAATCAATTGGATATATCCATTGTAATAAGCCCATGTTACAGTAGAAACTTCACTATTCAACTTTTTAAAGCTAGCTGTTGCAAAGTTAAACCGTGTACAGAAGCTAGAAATTTGACGATTATTATCCAGTACATTTCCGACAGATCTTTCCAAACAAGAGGATTACTTTGAAAAGCGGAAGATATTGAAGGGGTATCAACGTATACCAAATCTAAGAATTTACCAAATTGGTTCGGAATTCAATCACTTTGGTTCATACCCAACTCGAACACTTTTTCCAAGAACTCATTGAAGTATGACCGATTGCAAATTGGTACTATGTATTCATTTAAAGCTTTCCACGAGGCACACGGTAAATTGAAAAGGATTATGGAATCTGAATAATTTGTCATCGAGATAACACTATTTATTAAAGCAGCATGCTGCATATATACAGATAAGTCCGATTAGGGATAAGAAAAAGTTAAATAAATAAAAGAACTATTAACTCAAACTCTAAGACAGGATGGTGCACGAATCGTGCTACAAAAACAAACTTAATAACTGTTTTTTTAATCAATGCATTACATTTTTTTATTTTTTGTTTTTGCATAGCAAATTTTATTTTATACCTCTAATTATTTTTGAAAATTATGAACCGTAAATGACATCCATGTTCAGCCACGCATATGCGACACCTAATTAGAAAATTATTCATTGCGGCCTGAAGGGTGAAAAGTGGTGTTTCTTGATACTAATTTAAAATTTTCGTTGGAGCTCCGCAATAACCGGTCTGGCTATGTGTGCAGTTGGTCCATCTTGCTGGAACCAAACGCTATTGAAAGGGGTACGACTTCGACATCATTGTGGGCAAAAAAAGTCATTCAACATCTTTAAATAACGATGCCCATTGACAGTTACACTTACACCGTTTTCTTCAAAGAAGTATGGCCCGACAATACACTTTGATGAAACTGCACACCATCAGTGAATCATTCTGGGTGAAGTTCGGTCTCGTGGATTATTTCTGGATTTGATTCACCCCATATACGGCAATTTTGCTATTCCGTTTACATCAAAATGGACCTCATCAGACATTAACAGGCAATTCATCAAAACATTATCGCTTTCAGCCATTTCAATAATTTTTTAGCAAACTTCCAAGCGAATAGGCAAATCAAGAGGGTTTAACCAATTTATTTGAACTTTGTGCGGAAACAGGTTTAAGTCATCATGAATTATCCGTTGTAATGAACGTCTGCTAACTCCAAGTTGCGCCGATAAGTTGGGTCGAAACTCTTGGATTTGCCTGAATTGACGATGCAATAGCCGCGATTGATTCTTGAACACGAACATCTAAATCTCGATGGTACGGTCTTATTGCGATACTACCAGATTCGGTAAACATGTTTACCAACCTCATAATAGTCCATCTACTCTGGGGAATTCCCTTTGAGCGGAAATAACCGACTAGGAATATTTATATAAAATAAAATAAAATTTATATACAAAAAAAAAAAATAATAAATATGCATTACATTTAAATTAAAAAAGATTAAAAAAAGTTTGTAGCACGATCCGTGCGCCACCCTGTATTTAATAATACCTATATGTTATAAATAAATCATCATATTGTCACCCCTAGAACATATTGACCGATGATATATCTGACCTCAAACCATTTTTTTTTGTTTGTGCGAAGCAACAAAAAGGAGTCCCCATTACTTTTTCTTAATGTACATATATTTAAGAATACAGATAGAAAATTTCATATCGTTGAAAAGGCGTTTCAGAGTGCTTGGAGATACAAGACCGGAGTGGCACCGACTACCTGAACGCTGTCTTTTTTATGCACCTGCCTATTGTAAATGCTCCCTTCTAATGTGTTTAGATGTGTAAATCAACAGTGTGATTTTTTTTTATACCAGAAATAATGGCCTAGACGACTTCATGTAAATTAAAAATAAAATTGCAAATTAAAGATGCATTCCAAACTTTAAACGCGTTTTTCTCAGAATAGTGTTTTCAAAATCGGTGACCAACATTACTCGAAAATGGCTAAATGGATTAGTTTCAAATTTTAACACAAGCTTCTTAAATATATTTTTTAGTAATTTTTTCTGAAAAATCTATTTTTTATTTTTTTTGAGAAACCGCCATTTTGTCAATAAATTTTATTTTGCTTATTACTTCTATTTATTACTAGATTTAACATTACTTTAACGAAATCTGTTTGGTTTTTTAATTTCAGATGATCAAGTTAAGAGATATAGTGGTCACCACAAAACGTCTTTTTTGAGAGGAGCTCCCAGAGATCAGCTGTATATAACCCCTTATACACCTCATTCGACAAGAAAGCAATCCTGCGCGCAACTCATATTCAATTCGTGGACAACTACTTCCCTTCGACACGAAAGCGGTCCAGCACGCTACTTTCATCCGATGCGATTCTACATGCAGTCGATAAGAAGCATCGACATCATTTTATCTATTTGCGTAAACTTTATTATTATTATTTATACAAATTTGTGGTTTAACCGAAATTGTCAAAATAATAATTATATACTAAATTAAACGGATAATTTTATTTTAAAGTTTGAATAATATAATATAAGAAAGGGGTGTATTTCCCGATAAATAGGGTACACAAATAGTCATGGTCCTTCGAGCTTTAAAGAAAGGCACTATAGATTGATATCCAAAAAATATTTGATAAAAATATTATATTTAGATATTATATTGTGAAAAGCAAATAGCACGGTGAAATTCCAAAAAATTAACACATACAGATAAGTAAACAAACATATACATAACAGAAAAAACCAAAAGAGTGCAGTGGAGCAAAGAAAGTGCCGTAACTCGCTAATATATACATACATATGTATATGTACATACCATTTACCAATCAGACCACGGTTGGTGCTGAATTAATTTTGGTTTGATTATGCATTGAAGAAATATATGAGGTACAAATAAGTTTTTATGACCGCAGAAATATGCTTTTGTAGAACATTTGCTTTCGCAAACATACATACAAATGTGCAAACATTTGCTTCTACTCCAGTCAAATTTCTATAGGAAAATCAACTGAAATTTATATTTAAATAAAATAGACTGAGCAACAATATATTTTTAAAAATATTATTAACAAGTAAGGAAGGGCTAAGTTCGGATGTAACCGAACATTTTATACTCTCGCAAAGTCAAATGGTATACTCGTTTGAGATTTCTTTGTGGATTGACTGATATTCTCGCTAGAAGGCTTGAACAGTTTTGGTTCGATTTAGACAATTTTTGGTCACAAGGTGGCATACTATAAACGTATTATTAACGCAAAGTTTTACCCCGATGTAATCATTGTTGCTTGATATGCATAGTGCAAAGTGAAAGAATCAGATGGATTTGAAAGTGGTGTTATATGAGAAATAGGCGTGGTTGTAGTCCGATTTCGCCCATAACATAGAGATATGAGAAGAATGTTATGTACCGAATTTGGTTGAAATCGGTTTAAAAAATCTCAAGATATAGGTTTTCACCTAAAAGTGGGCAGTGCCACGCCCACTGTCTAATTTTGAACGCGGTTCCTATAAAGTCATCTCATACCATCCCAGAGATAAAATTTAATGTCTCTGGCGAGTTTAGTGCTTGATTTATCGCGCATTTAGTAGTTTTTAACAGTACCGTTATGTGGGGAGTGGGCGGAGTTGCCACCCGATTTCAACTATTTTCACAGGAAGAGGTTCTAAAAACATTTGCTTTCAGTGAATTTGGTTATAGCATTAGCGGTTTAGGAGATATGCACATTAAACCTATTATGGGCGTGACCACGCCCACTTTAAAAAAAAAATCCGGTCCGATTACGCCCATCTGCAATACCAACCGTCTCCCAGTATCAAGAAACATGTCTACCAAGTTTCATAAAGATATCTCAGTTTTTACTCAAGTTACTGCTTGCACGGACGGACGGACAGACAGTCATCCGGATTTCAACTCGTCTCTTCATCCTGATCATTTATATATATATAACCCTATATCTAACTCGATTAGTTTTAAGTGATACAAACAACCGTTAGGTGAACAAAACTATTATACTCTGTAGCAACAAATTTTTAACTGCAGATGCCCCTCCGTAATGTGATCCTGTGTACCAAATAATAGTCTTGTATCTTATTGCGGAGCTTAGTTATGGAAATTTATTTGTTTTTGATTAATGGCGTGGCAGTGGTCCGATTATGCCCATCTGCAATACCAACCGTCTCACGGTACCAAGAAACATGTCTACCAAGTTTCATAAAGGTAAAGTATTTCAATTATTACTCAAGTTAGAGCTTGCACGGACGGACGGACGGGCAGACAGTCACCCGAATTTCAACTCGTCTCTTCATCCTGATCATTTATATATACATATATAACTCTATATCTAACTCGATTAGTTTTAGGTGATACAAACAACCGTTAGGTGAACAAAACTAGTATACTCTGTAGCAACAGGTTGCGAGAGTATAAAAAGAGATATATGTATTAGTTATTAGACTTATGTATTCAATTAACATTTATATTACCTATTTTAACCCGGAAGTTGCTCGAAAAATTTGTTCTGACCTGCAGTCTACGTTACCAATTTTTTTAATTTTTCTTTATTTTTAAAATATCGCGGATTGATTACTTTTTGTTATAGCTTTTTCGTTTGCTGAATTTTTGTATAACAAAACTGTTATCAAAAAATCTAAAAATTGATGACTGTACCCTAAAAATTGATACCCGCTTCGTTACACCACTCTGGGTATTCGTCCTGTATTTTTGCATTTGATTCCGAATAAATTTGGTAAATGCTTAGATTTAGTATACGTTAATACCTCTGCAAACTGTTCCGTTATTCAGAGTAATCCGCTTGTTCTACCAGAGGACTCGTATCATCCTGCTTTGGAAATATCTGTCGAAATCATAGGCAATGTATGGGATAATAATCATCAAACATCGTGCTTCTGTACTCGGTTTAACTTTGCAAAAGCTAATCTGAACCAGTAAGGAAGAGTTAAGTTCGGATGTAACCCAACATTTTATACTCTCGCAAAGTCAAATGGTATAATCGTTTTAGATTTCTTTGTGGATCTCGCCGCCTTATTCTATGTAGACCGATATTTTCGGTAAAAAGTCAACTATAGGCACTGTGGTCCACATATTAAGTACCTAGGGGCTTGAACAGTTTTGGTTCGATTT
This sequence comes from Bactrocera oleae, assembly GCF_042242935.1. Taxonomy (NCBI): domain Eukaryota; kingdom Metazoa; phylum Arthropoda; class Insecta; order Diptera; family Tephritidae; genus Bactrocera; species Bactrocera oleae. The sequence continues at coordinate 33,569,704 of NC_091537.1, forward strand.
AGATAATTTTTGGTCACAAGATGGCATACTTTAAACGTATTATTCACGCAAAGTTTTACCCCGATATAATCATTGTTGCTTGATTTTCATACTGGAAAGTGAAAAAATCAGATGGAATTTAAAATGATGTTATATGGGAAATAGGCGTGGATGTACTATAACATAGAAATATGAGAAGAATGTTATGTACCGAATTTGGTTGAAATCCGTTAAGCAGATCCCAAGATATGGGTTTCCACCTAAAAAAATGCTTAAAACATTTGTTTCCAGTGAATTTTGTTATTATACCTTCAGTGGTATAGGAGATATGCACATTAAACTTATAAGGGACGAGACCGCGTCCACTTTAAAAAAAATTTTAACTGCAGATGCTCCTCCCTATTGTGATCCTGTATACCAAATAAGAGTTTTGTATCTTGTTGTGGAGCTTAGTTATGGCAATTTATTTGTTTTTGATTAATGGCGTTTTGTGGCGTGGATGTGTTCCGATTACGCCCATCTGCAATACCCACCGTCTTACGGTATCAAGAAATATGTGTACCAAGTTTCATGAAGATATCTCAATTTTTACTCAAGTTACAGCTTGCACAGACGGTCGGACGGACAGACAGTCACCCGGATTTCAACTCGTCTATTCATCCTGATCATTTATCCTGATCATGTATATAACCCTATATCTAACTCAATTAGTTTTAGGTGATAAAAACAACCGTTAGGTGAACAAAACTATTATACTCTGTAGCAACATGTTTATATCGGGGTAAAACTTTGCGTGAATAATACGTTTAATGTATGCCACCTTGTGACCAAAAATTGTCTAAATCGAACCAAAACTGTTCAAGCCCCTAAGTACTAAATATTTGGACCCCAGTGCCTATAGTTGACCTTCTACCGAAAATATCAGCCAATCCACAAAGAAATCTCAAACGAGTATACCATTTGACTTTGCGAGAGTATAAAATGTTCGGTTACATCCGAACTTAGCCCTTCCTTACTTGTTTTCAAATTAAATTTTTCCGAAAGAAAAGTAGTCAACTGCTCTGATTTTTTATCAGCGAAGTTGATGTAGAAATCGCCAGCCAAGATAAGTGGAAATTTATTATCATTTGTACCAAGTATTTTCGACCCTTCTTCAGTGTACTCCAGTAAAGTGCAATGAATAAAATGCTTTACATCGTCCAATTTTGGATTCGGAGAAATGTAAATTGCTACCATGACTATACTTGTATGTAGGTTATTTCAAAGTTTGCATAAGCACGCACAAATATCTCCAACAAAGGAGCGCCTAATATTAACATCGCAAACGTGTTCAATATTTATTTCAATATTCGGGGTCATAATATTGATAACACTATTATTATTTTTTTCACGCTTATAATTGTTGTAATTGTCAGCCAAATCGTAGTTCGTGTATCTTATTATTCTTACAGTATCTCTTTTAGTGCAAGTCCCCTTTCTGTTTAGGTAATATTTTGCAACAAATTGTGCTAACGTAACATCCTGGAGTTCTTCAGGTCTTTTCTCATACTTATCGATTACCAATTCTCTTTCCAAACGTTCGTACAATCATCATCTAAAACTTCAGGTTCCTTCATAGATTTTCTAAGTCTTGCGCGTTCAGTAGGAAATACCGTTGGTATGTAGACTGTCACCACCGATGACTTAGCAAAAGGTTCTCTTATACTATGTTCGCACCGACACAAAATTCGTGTTTTCATAGACAAAAAAGGTTTTCACGCGAAAACTTGTGTTTTCATCCATACAAAATCTGTCAAACGAAAACACAGTTTTCGCTCAAAACCCCTTGAAAACTTACATTCCACTCATTATAATCGGCTCTAGTTTAATCGATATTATTAGAAGACATATTTTGCCAGCCCTAAATGTCAGTTGACAATTTGTTTACATTCCATAATTGGCCTAAACGTATCCTACAAGAAACTGCTGATGGGTTCACCAATACACTCACATTTGATATGTCAGTTTTGTTAATTTACATTGGCATTTTTAAATTCAGAACTATGCACTGATTGGAGAAAGACGTACGCAGATCTATTGAGAGGAGGAGATGGCATCAAGTGAAATTTTATTTTCATATTTTATTATATTTTTTGTTGCATTCCTTTTTATATTTAAGTATATTATTGTAACTAATTTTGATTAAATGTTTGAAATTTATTAAAGAAATAAAAATTATATTATCAACTGCGCAAAAGAATTTTTCACTTCTGATAGCGTTTCAGTCATAACTGACAATTTTCAGCTATGACGGATTTATGGTCAGCAATGACTCAGGAAAAACAAAACAAACAAACAAAAAGAAAACAAGGCTCTTAAGAAAATGATAGAACCTTTGTTCTGCACGATGACAAAATTTTTACAGCTATGACTGTCATATTATCCATCAGATGACCGTCACTGTTCTTGTAGGGTACATAACAAATGTAAAAAAATAGATGTCTGAACTGTCAATGAAAACTTATCGAAAACACACAATGTCGGTCAGAACGACTTTGGTTCCACAATTCACAAATTGTGTTTTCAAGAGGATTTCAATTCGGTGCGAACATAGTATTAGTAAATACCTAGCAGCTTCTTGTGCCGGCATTTCAACAAGCTGAAGTATGTCAATACTCATTTTTTTCGTGATATCGACAATGTCGAATTCTGGATGCTAGCCCATTATATCAATTATTTGTCTTTGCAAATTACTTATTTCATATTAGTGCTTCAATTTTTCTTTTTAAATGCATGTGTAAAAGTAATTATGTACGTAAATATGTACTTCTCTTTCGTTTTGACCCATTTTACATATTTATTAAAGCAAGTGTCAATAATTGCGCCAAAATCAAAGAAATACACATTTACATATCACATACATACCAGAGAGCACTTATAACTAGGGATATGAAAGTCGACTCTGACTTTGGTCAAGAATCGAACTTTATCTTAAAATATTCGACTTTTTAGAGTCGAGTTTGAATGCTTCAAGTCGATTAAAATCGATTCTCACTCGATGACTTCGACTTTTCTGTCAACAGTTATAACATTCGATGGTAGTACAGTTTGTATCGTTTTCATGTACCGACTCTTTTATTTTCTTTTATACTTTATCGTTAAATTAACCTCTTTCTGATTGGAGAAAAATAAACATCATCGCTGGTAGCCTTGGTAACCGTTTTAAATAAGCGTAGTATAACATAACTGACGGAAATATAGTTGTTTAATTTTTAAAAAAGTCAACTTGAGAGTCGACTTTTAGCACTGATTAATCGTTTTTAAGAGTCATAAAATTGCAAGTCGACTCTAAAATCAAAAGTCGACTTTTCGCGCGCTGTTACCATCCCTACTTATAACAATTTTCTTCTTGTATGTTCTATGTAAATATGTATTGAAAGTGACTAGCTTTCTTTGTTCTGCATAGGTGAAATTGTCAAGTGTCGATATTTGCGCCAAAATCAAATACATTATGTATTCATTTACATATGTTTTAAGCTTATATAAAATTGAGAAGTGTCAATAATTCCGCCAAAATCCATAAAGTTTGTGATTTTGTGCCGTTCGGTTCGGTTTTTTATTTACACGTCCGCTTGTTAATTGTTTTAATAAGTGCATTATTAAACAAGAAAAAATGTTAACTTCGGCGCAGCCCTTCACGGGTGCATTTCTTTTAGTAACTACTATATGTATGACTACGTTTGAAAACGTAACCGGCCAACGGTATGCATCCAACGGAAAACATTTTCTTTCTAACCATTGTTTAATATAAAGAATCTTCTATTCGAATTAATGCTAGTATTCATACTAAATTAATGGAAAACAAAAACAAATTGTTATATTTATAGAAAATAGAAAATATATAACATATGATAATATTTATTATTCTATAATACTTTTTTATATAATATGTAAGTTACACTAATGGCATCTATGACTTACAATTTAGGTATATTATAATACAAACTTATATTTAATAGCATTGAATCTAACGTATTTCTATATATAATATATAGTATATCTATTTTCTAAAGCTTAAAATTATTCCGTCGTGATCACTATATGGTGTTTCATATGTGATACATGAGGTCATTGCAGGATCCATGTTTGTCCATACCCAATCTATTGGTGTTCCTTGTTTTGTTGTGGCGACCTTAGCCAATGAAGATTGAAATCCTAACTGGTGTAATCGAGCCTCCAAATCGTCAGTTGCTGTTAGGCGACATATGTTAAAGTCACCAAGGACTACTGACGGTCCATTACACTGTTCAGTCATCTGACGGATATTATTTTCCACTTGGTTTCTAAATTCCGGAAGTCTATAGCGGAGGTTCCTGTACACAAATGATATAGAAACTGTTGAATTGTTTACGTTTAACAGTTGGTAAACGTTTGTTGAACCGGTGTCGTTCCTTGAAAATGATCCTTCTGATAGACCTGGGCACCTATCTTGCTAGTAGTATATTATAATATAAGGCCGTTGGCAAGGCGTCGTCGGGATGATCTTGTTTCTCCATCAAGGCGTGCAGTAACACTGTAGCCTTCTATTGGGAATTCTTCTTGAGGTAAGGCCCATGTCTCGGCAAAGCACAGAATATCAGCAGAACAAATCAGCTTGTCTGATCTAATATCTTCAATATGCTTGTTTAGGCTCCTTACATTTTGATAATAAATATCTAGGCGTTGTTCCGATTTTTCAGTCAAAAATCTGTAGCATGTTGTCAATGCTCCTTCTGTCTTCAACCTATTAAGTTGAGTTTTAATTGGATCCTGCGGTCCAAATGGGTTCGGGGGAGAAAATGTCCCGATTATATACAATCCATTGGCACTTGTGGCTCTGCTACATCCTACATATAAAGCTGATCTGCTTACTCTACCCTCTAGATGAACAGCAACTTGTGTGTATGTTCCACCTTGACTTTTATGTATCGTGATGGCTTCAGCTGGAATGACCGGAAATTGTCTGCGTTCTATGGTTATTTGCTCATTACTCTTGTATTGGAATGATCGGACCACGCTCATGATTGGTGTCCAATCTGCATTGCGACTGTGAAAGCTTCCAACTCTTGATTCTGCGAATTTTATCCATAGTCGCACCACTGAACTTTCAGATCCATATGGTTCGGAATCAAGCTGCATTAGTTCCTCCGTAGCACCATTGACGAGACCATCACTTATGCTTATGTTGACTGTCACTATATATTTGACCGAAGTCTTGAGCTGCAATGTATAAAGCATTCCTTACGTTTTCGATGGCTTAAATGACTTCACAGCTTCTAAAATGTTTGCCCTGCTGCGTTCTGTTAGGGAACTTGACTTAATGGTATCCTTCGCAGTCGAAATGAACTCCTCGGTCATCGTGTTCGCCATTTTAGATACATTGAAATCATTTGCTCCAGCATTTGAATAAAATAGATGGCTGGTTTCGTTCGGTATCTCATTAGAGGTCTTTTCCCTGCTTTTGATTAATTAGATGTCAGCGTGTGTCATAGTAAGCGCTGCTCCTGAATATTTGCTTGAGCCTAGAATCTAAATATACAAATATCTTTGCTCCAACCATTGAAATTTCGTCAATTATAATAAGCCTTATATCTATGAGATTGGCCTGAATAGTGCTATTCAGTGGCCGAAGATCTCCGGAAGGCTGGTTGACGGTGAGTGAAAAAACCGAATGAAGGGTTAGGCCTTCAATTCCAAATGCTGCTTTGCCAGTGGGTGCCTCTGTTTGCTGTTAAGTGACTGCACCATTGCCAATAAACCGTCTTCTAATATCAAAGGTGGGAGTTTAATTAATCGAACCGCCTCTTCCTCTGTATTGTTGTGCTCTTGAAAAACATTAATGTCTCCTGTTTGCTCTGGAACAGCTAGAGCTCTGAATTCGGGATCTAAAAGTTGTGAGGCTCATCAGCAGTTTCTTCCGCTGTAACATGAAGCTTTGCAAAATCTGTTCAAGTTCGTTCGATGAAAATTTGTTTATTATGCTCAATTTGCTCCTTGTGTGCATTGCAAACACTCTCGACGTCATTATTCAATAGGTCTGTTCTCCATGGGTGAAACATCATGGCGATTTCTCTGAAGAAATCGGCTCTTGAAGTTTCAACGCTAAAACGTTTCCCGCGAAGAATGAGGGCTTGCTTCCTTTTCCTTAAAAATCCTAATCCATCCTTTAATGCCATTGGAAGTGCAGCTATCGTGTCATCCTCGTTTTCTACTTTGTTGTAGTCTTCGTTATTATCAGAAACATTTCTGCTTGTTTTGCAAAATCTGAACCATGCTGCAAAATCTGCTAAGCATAGTTCTTCCAATTGATCGGGCCTTTGAGAGTAGTGCTCCAGCAGACTCGGCACATAGAAGTATATATCCGTAGAGTCCTCCTGTAAAGCATTAAATTTATGTCTGGGCTTTATCATCCTTACTCGGTTGTTTGGATGTGATGTATTTATAAATATTTCCCCATTACTGGCTTCTGATAGATGCAGTCCCAAAATATTATAAGCTGCTTCTTGAGCCGATATTTCCGATCCGTTTACAAATTTGTTTCCGATGTGCTGCAATTTTCTTTTAATGGAGAAATTCCCTGCATTTATTTCCTCCATGGCTTGTCTTAGTAGTGTTGATACTCCTCTTTTGGATTTATTTATATATTTAATGATATAGCTGCAGCAAGCGTATGCCTCTAGAATGAATTGAATATCCATACTTGCTCTATGCACTTTTTATTATAGGCATTTAGGATATTTTTATTATAGGCATTTAGAAGTCGGTCTGAAAACTTTCTCTTTAGGAAAATGTGTGGCTTTTTTACAGATAAGCGGAGAGCAAGCATGTATCCTTCATAATCAGTGGTGATTCGCTCATTCGCCAAAAAATTTTCGAAGCAGTTCAACCGTGTGGGAGATCCGTTAGAGTTAATAGTTCCTGTATTTTTTGGAGTTGAACTTCGGCGGATATGGCATGTTGAATCGGCACACTTGCTTTCCATGTAGGTCTCTTAGGCAAGCTCGACCATGTCTGTGTTTTGATACTGAATGAATTCTAGTAAGTCCAAATCATTCCCATCGGTTGTGATGTGTCGGTCGATGAATGTTTCAACTTCATTTGTGTTGATGATTCCATCACTTTCCAATTATGGTGCGTCACTTAGCCAGTACATGCCATGACAATGTGGTGATTCCCTATGCTGGAATTCACTTCTGTAATAGTAACGGACTACTAAATGCTCTCCAAACAGCCCGTGTTTAAATGAGTTTAAACTCCCTCCTACAAGTGCACCACTCTACTCGGGAAAAACTGACACACCCTAATGAAACACACCACACCTGTGAACACTCAAGTAATTTCACCCCACACAACGACACCACCGCACTCTGCCTCTGAGAACAACATGCACGAAGGCACCTAAGAAAAAAGGACGGGATCATCGCAAAACGGACATTCGATTTTTGGACAGCTGCTACAGCGATCCTATATATTGGTTTTCGCTATACGAACCTGGGCGCTACCTTTTTCGACGCATTTTCAATTCGTTATATAAACTAATTTGTGCTTTTATTCATTGTGTATACAACATTAAATATACAACATATTGTATAGAAGTGAAATAAATTGCTTACGCCCCATATGCGGGCATTTTGATTAAAAAGTATTTGCGAGCGTTTCTCTGAAATAAAGCAAGTGTTAATTTTAGATAAATAGTGTGTGCTCCCCAATATCTTGGGTACAACTTTAATCATGGTCCTTCGAGCCTAAACGAAAGGCACTATAATTTACGTCCAAGACACAAAATTTGGTGACAAAAAACAAAAAGTTTAAACACAAACCTACCAAAGATACAGTGAAGTGAAGTGTAGTGGAAAACAAAATAATATACAAAAACATTTACAAAACTACTTAGGAAGAGTGACTCAAAAAAAAAAAAAAATATATATATATAAATAACCAAAGCGCAGTGCAGTGCTGGAAAAATATCCATACTCGTATATATACATATTATATAAAGAAAAAGTGCGTGTAGCCCAAAACATAAAGACAATAACAAATACAAAAGGGTTTAAACAAACAAAAGTTCACACAAACGGGCGCGAAATACTAAAGCACCTAAATACAACAACATAAATAAAAACAACTTAAACGGGCGCGAATTTAAAACAAACGATAATAAACAAAAACAACAATCACTAAAACCAAGCTCAACTGGAAGCGGAGAAAAAGGAATTGACAACAAAGGAATACACACACGTACATACATATACTTATATTATCCCCTCAAAAAACCCTTGAGGGAGCATAAAGTGAGTCGTATCGTTTCCTATTATTTTATTTTATCGTGCATATATGTATGTAAAAATTACAGTTTTATATATATAGAACCTGTAATAACAAATACGTTTGCCAAAAAAAAAAAACGGTTACCAAACTGTCTTAGTTTCGAGTTTTTTTTGCGGGAAAAACCGAACACAGTCTGGTATAACATATATTTCACAAAACATACTTATATATTAAAACAAAAACAAAAATTAATATTACCTTATTGCCTAACTACAAGCTTACCTTTGTGTATTCAAACACACAAATTAACAAACACAAAAAACAAATTCAAGTATATACTTGCACATTTCTCCCGCAATACCCCTTATTAACAATAAGCAGGATTGCATAATCTAAGTAAGCAAAGGCACAAGTATAAATCAAAATTCTAATATAAAAAACAAAAAGAAGAAAACAAACAAAAGCATATGCATATTTGCTTACATCTTATACCTATATATATTTTTGATATACATATTTACATACCAAAACATAATTGTACATAAATACAAAGTGCATACGGGTACATACCTGCACATTATTCACTTAGCTTTCGCGCTCTCCTTGAACATACATATTTATACATACGGCATATAATCTATGCATATGCTTATATACCCTATATAAATTGGGTCAATTACATATTGAAAATTTACAATATAAAAAGTTGTAAAATTACATAAAAAATAAAACAATAAACGTGGTAAAATTAACACTACTACAATTGCTTGTAGATATTAAAAATTTTAAAAATAATAAATAACATATTAAAACATATACAATTATAGTTGTACATATTTTCAAAGTCCACATTGGCATACACCCCGCAATACCCCTTGTAACAAACAAGCAGGATTGCGTACATAAAAAACTAAAAGCGCATTGATCTCTTCAACGAGCTCTCAATTGCATTAGAAAGTATACATACATACGCACAACCAATTGATCTCTTCAACGAGCTCTCAATTTTACGAGCACATAAATATATACTAACAAGTCCGTTTATTAGGGTGTACCTAAATACATCAATATAAGGACATAAAAAGTATTATTGAATTAAAAGTGCGATTTTTAATAATTAAATAAATTAAAGCAATACATTCAAAATAAAACCACAACAAAATCATATTGCTAGCAAATACAGTTTACACTGAAAAAATTTTAATAAATTTTGACAAATATTTTAACATACAAAAAAAAATGATGAATGTGGATAAAATTCAAATTACACCTGCAGAAGCTACACGCGCAAGACAGGTTACCACAAAGCAAACAAAAGGCAAAAATATTTGTGCCACCAAATTCATTTCTGAGAGTGACAGATTAACACGATACTGCACTCGATTTTCATCTTCACCGATTCAAGACATTTCTGAATCGTTATTGGAAATAAAAAAACAAAATATTGACAATTTTTGGACTCGTCTCCAAACGGCTCATGACGCCATAGTAGATTATGACAATTCAGATCTACCACACGATTTTAAATCATCGGCTTACGCACTATACGAAAACTGCTTAGACCAGTACGAAGCTACAAAAGCTATGATCTCCGATCAACTAAAGCTAATAAAAGCAATTGCACCTACTCCACATCAGCGAGTAGCGCTGCCACAAGTTCAAAGTCAAGAGGCAAGTTCGGGCATCCATCTCGAGCTGCCCGCATGTGACACAGAAATATTTTATGGAGGTTATGAAGAATGGCCGTCCTTCCGGGACATGTTCACTGCCGTATACATCAACCATCCAAAATTATCAAAAGCGCAAAAATTGTATCACCTCCGATACAAAACTAAAGGTCAAGCAGGCGCAATAGTAAAACAGTTCGCACTAAATGACGACAATTTCAATTTGGCTTGGGAAGCTCTAAAAGCAAGATATGAAAATGAAAGAATATTGGTCGATAACCAAGTAACGACACTAATAAACTTGCCTAAAATTCAAAAAGAAACCAGTAAAGAGTTTATAAGACTACAATCCACTGTTTCAAACTGTTTGTCGGTTTTATCGACACAAAATATTCCCACAGACAGCTGGGACCCTATACTGGTAAACATATGCACCGCCGCATTACCTAAAAAATCTTTACTTTTATGGGAGCAATCGCTCTCATCACGAAAGAAATGCCCCACGTGGCAACAAATGAAAGACTTTCTTACTACCCAGTACGAAATCGCTGAAAGGGTAGACAAAAAGCTAATTAAAACAAAAAATGTACAACACGACCAAAAAAGAAGCTTCAATAGACCCCAAGCTAGTAGCAAAAATAAATTAAACAGAAGCTTTTACAAATCTCAATCGTTCACATCCGAACAAAATAATCATACGTCATGCGAACTATGCACGAGAGGGCATAAACTACAATCTTGCGAGAAATTCAAAAAATTAAAAATTATAGAAAGAAACTATTTCGTGAGATCAAAAAAATTATGTACAAATTGCTTGTCACATGCGCATACATATAAAAATTGCAAAAGCAAATTCAATTGCCTATATTGTCACAAAAGACACCACTCAATGCTTCATTACAGCAAATTTCCCATATCACCCCAAAGAAGCGCTTATACAAAAAGAACCACAGGTTTAGTGGTAACAACAACACCCAAAAACCGAAATCCCGATAATTGCCAAAAGACACCATGTTGCTCAAAGGCACAAAAAACTCAAACGCTACACAGCGAAATACAAAATAGGGTATTACTACCTACAGCAGTCATCTCCATCGAACACCGAGGAGAACTGTTTAAACTTAGGGCCTTAATAGACCAAGGATCACAACGATCTTTCATAGCGTCTAGGGCTCAAAATAGGCTACAACTGCCCACAAAACAAGCCAACTTTGAAATCACGGGAATGGGCGGAAGAGTAGTCCAAAACTCAAATAAAATCTGCCCCATTACCCTAATTTCCCCCCAAGCGGATAAGAGAATTAAAGCAGAAGCTATAGTCTTACCGCAGCTAACAAATATGCTTCCAAGCTATCATACAAATAGCAAGCATTGGCAAAAGGTTTCCCACGTGAAGCTAGCAGATCCCAACTGCAATACCCCCGCACAAATTGATATAATAGTAGGCAGCGACCTTATACCGCAAATAATGCTTGAAGGTGTTGAAAAAATTTCAACGACCCTTCTAGCCCAAAATACTATATTCGGTTGGATTCTAAGTGGACTAGTTACTGAACCAGTTTCCACATCAAAGCAACAGGAGTTAGAAAAATGCCCCCTCATATCAATTACAACCCCAAAGGATCAGTATTGTGAAGACTTCCACAAAGCCACAACTACTCGATCAAATAATGGCCGGTACGTCATACGACTACCACTAAACTCCCAATGTTCCAACACTCCACTAATTGGCAGAAAAAACCAAGTTAGAGTCCCTTCTGACAAGATCAGGTTTAAAAACACAAATATGTAACTTTTCGACCCCGCAGGATGGCTTCTGCCAATAATGATACAAAAATCCTGCTTCAAAAATCTTGAGTTATGTGGCGCGCTACTCTTTGCCAAAATCGCACTTAACATAACATATAACAAAATTGTCCAAAGATTGTCGAAAAATCGACACCTCTCTTACTATAGTGCCTGATAGTTGACAACATTTTCATAATGTATAAAACTTCAAAAATAAAGTTAATTGATCACCATACTTGCAATGTGATACAGTGACGCACCCAGACTTACAAAAAGCAAAGGTCGCACTTATCGCAACTATCTAAGCGCTCATCAAACGGGTAGTTTATGGGAAACACTTGTAAAAGTTGTAAACCTCACTTCAAAAAGTGGGCGAAAATCACAAATCTCACTCTCGCAAGATCCCTCTTCAAAGGTTTCAAAGGAGCACCCATTCTGGCCATATCTGAGCGAGGCGTGGAGTCGCTAACCGTAATAAACCGATGGTAAAGAAGTTTTAAACAAATAATACAGATAATAAAATTTTAAAAGAAACAACCGCAATACAATAAGAATGAAAAGCACATACAAACTCAAAACCCGCAAAATTAAGTTACATATATTTTGCACGCACAGCAAAATGCATACCGAATATGCCTTCTGCCCATACAGGTAAGTATGGATATAATTCTATTACCATGTATGCCGCGCCCTCGGCTACTCAACCAGCAGTACGCCGAAATACATGCAATATAAGCGTGTACATGCAATAATATACGTGTAATACTAGGCAAAATATTCGCCTAGGGGGCCCAGGATGTTTAAATGAGTTTAAACTCCCTCCTACAAGTGCACCACTCTACTCGGGGAAAACTGACACACCCTAATGAAACACACCACACCTGTGAACACTCAAGTAATTTCACCCCACACAACGACACCACCGCACTCTGCCTCTGAGAACAACATGCACGAAGACACCTAAGAAAAAAGGACGGGATCATCGCAAAACGGACATTCGATTTTTGGACAGCTGCTACAGCGATCCTATATATTGGTTTTCGCTATACGAACCTGGGCGCTACCTTTTTCGACGCATTTTCAATTCGTTATATAAACTAATTTGTGCTTTTATTCATTGTGTATACAACATTAAATATACAACATATTGTATAGAAGTGAAATAAATTGCTTACGCCCCATATGCGGGCATTTTGATTAAAAAGTATTTGCGAGCGTTTCTCTGAAATAAAGCAAGTGTTAATTTTAGATAAATAGTGTGTGCTCCCCAATATCTTGGGTACAACTTTAATCAGCCCGTTTTGTAATAATTTTAGCATTTGGCGGAATCGATTGTCGAAATACCTGGAACATGTAACTGGATCTGTCCTTAGCAGCCTCGCCTTTCCAGAGCTTGAGAGAGCAGTATCTTCCCCTTCCGAAATATCTTCTTTATCTACCAGTTTCTTCAATATGACCAACAGCTCAGGCCATTTTGTTTCTGCAGCAGACATTGTAATGAAAAATGTTGGCAAACCAAACTAATGGATCATGGCTAAAACTATGTTATATTCCTTGATCCAGACTTTTTACGCAGGCAAATAGAAATTGCATTTTTAATGCGCTCTAACTCGTAGAACTTATAAATATATAGGAGCACGTCCACGCGCACATAACGCCGATCATAGCGTTTCAGAACGTGCAATTTTACTGTAAGTTGTTGTGGATGTCCTCTTCTTTCCGCACTAAATCGTTGTGCATCATCGTCAGTTGTAACGTCCCTGTGGTATCTACCTTGTCCTAGTGCCATTGCAATCTTCAATGGATCTTTTTTCAACGGGTTCATTGTTCATTAAAGTCTCCTGACCACCTGGATTTAATTCTTCCATTTCAAGCGGTACATTTTCCGCACGGGCATTTAGCAGGTCTCTTACTATCCGCAATAAATGGCACAGTTTCCTCGTTTCCAACATTTGCTAGCCAATCACTTGACATTTGGATATTATGCTTGACGTAGAGCTCTGTACCTAGCAGATAGTTTAGTGCCTCAAATATTTTTGCTGGTCGCACTGTCTCCGTCATAAAATTTTGTTCATATTCCAATCGACGTTTCAAGTGCACTTGAATAATATGGCTGTTGTCAAATCATCGGGGCAGCATGGTGACTGTCTCTACAACAAAAATCAGAATATTCACCACTGCTCCACGAATAGCACATTGTCGTTCCTAGGGAGAGGATGCGCATAAATGGGATCCTCGGTGATATCAGTCTTTCCTCCAGACACGTTAAATCCTGAAGGCATTCCGGAATATCCGCAAACTCCAATCCTTCCGAGAGACAGATATTTGGTATGTTGCCTTTCCTAACCATCCGAAAGCATGTGTTCGTCGACAGCATCAGGAGAAAGTTCACGACGTCTTTCTATATTCCTCCTGATTTGTCTTTCGCTTTCTAACTGACGATTTGCGGGATCCGATCTATGCAATTGTGCTCTTTCCAATGTTGATTGCTGCGCGTTTGCAAGTTGTTGCCTGGTTTGTTGGCGGGCCACTCTTCTTTGAAAACAGTTTAAAATTTGCTCACGACGTCGTCTTATAGGATCTTCTCAACGACTCCTCCTCAATGCTGCATCTCGTTGCCTTTCTTCTTCTCTTATTATTGGATTCTGGTACCGTACAGAACGTTCCATTGTGTCCCGCTCCTGCTCCGCTGCTCTATATTCAGGATTCATTCGTCTAATTGAGTGTTCTGTGGTGTTGCGTTCCTGCTCTTCAGCTCTAGATTCCGGATTCAAGCGCCTGTTTGAATGTTCTGTTGTGTCGCGCTCCTGCTCCGCTATTCTGTAATCAGGATTCATTCATCTGTTTGAGTGTTCTGCGGTGTTATGTTCCTGCTCTTCAGCTCTACATTCCGGATTCAAGCGCATGTTTGAATCTTCTGTTGTGTCGCGCTCCTGCTCCGCTATTCTGTAATCAGGATTAATTCGTCTGTTCGATTGTCCTACTGTGTCTCGCTCCTGCTCCGCTGTCCTATATTCAGGATTCATTCGTCTGTTTGAGTGTTCCGCGGTGTTGCGTGGAATGTGCAAAACTGTCACGGATTTTTACCTCATTGCGATACTCCACATTTGAGCTGCGTAGTTCTGCAATATAGTCAGCGTTCCTCTGTCTATTATTTTCCAAATTTTGACTATATTGTCGTCGACTTCGATTCAGAGGATTGCGACGTCTTTGTTCCTGCGATTGCCTAGATACTCTTGACATTTTCAAAAAATAGTAAAAAAAATATTATAGAAATAAAAAAATAGACTAAAATATTAATAAATTAAGTAATAATAATATAATTAAAAGATAAGAGAAAGCGTATTATTTAAAAAAGGATTTTTTCGTTGATTTTGAAAGTTGTTTGTATTGTTTAAAGTTTAAGCTGCTCGCGTAAGCTGAAGTGATCCGATGTGTTGCGCCTTATTTATTGAATATCTTAGAGCCTTACTTCACGTCTGTAAACTCGTTTGACCTTTTTGGTGTCATTAAGGAACTTTCGTAGGAATATGAAGGCGTTAACTACAAAAGGGGCATTATCGAGATATTTTTTACTTAGGTTATGTTTTCTACCTACGTTTCGAACTATTTATTTCCTACCTATTATTCTAGTTAGATTTTGTTTTGTACCTACCCATCAGTTAATTAGGGCTTTAAAACTGAATAATTATCTTTTCAAAGGTAGTTCTTAATTAAATAATATTTTTGTTCTTTACTCTTATGTATCTATTCTTAACACAATTTTCAACTTATTGTCCCAATTAGCTACATGTCATACCTTACTTTTGGCACAAGCAAAACAGTTTTTGGCAGATATAAGATAATTTTTATTAAAAGCTCAAATTGGACAGTATAAATAATTAATTAATCTGATTTGTTTATAATATATTATTTGTAAAGTGGTTAAATCAGACAGCTGTATGCTATAGTGGTCCGATCTTAACAATTCGTTCGAAGATTGAAGTCATATCTTAAGCAATAATCCATACTAAAAACTTCCATACAAAAATTTATTTCTCGGAACGATGGCAAAAACTTATTACCACATTTTGCTATATTCAATAAGAAATGTCGCAATAGTGTAGGCAGCTGAACAAAAAAACAAAAGTATGAAAAATTCTTATTTTACAATTTATTCCCATTTCTGTAGTATTTGCTGTTACTTAACAGAAATGAGAATTTATAACAACGTCCTCTGACAACATACGTATCTCCCAACATAAAGAGAAAAATTAAATACTTTAAACAAAAAATACAAATGCCACTTCACATATGCATGATTATTTTTTGTCATATAAACGATTTTTATAATAAAAATTGAATAAATATGATTTTTTTTTGCACAAATGCTACATCGATAAAATGTGAAAGATTATGCAAAAAATGATATTTTACTATTTTCATAATTTTCTAATTTCAATTGTTACAAAATATATAATTTATGTATGTACATATGTACATCAATATGTTATATAATATAATATAATATAATAATATATTATCACTTATCAATAAATAAATGTGTGCGCACTGCTCTATATGTAAGTATGTATGTACAAATATGCGTATGACATTGCAAAATAAGTAACGCATACGCAAATCTACATATAAATGTACATATATATGCGTACAAATGTAAATATGTGAGCCAATAGAAAAAATACAAATGTTGTTATACAAAAACAACAATTCAGTCAAATAGCATGAGCGGCGTCTGAAATCAATATGGCAGCCAAATTGGCAAATCCTAAATTTGTAGTAAATCACACAACAACAACATTTTCATTCATAAACGCTGGCGCACATGCAATAAGCTAAGTCATTTCATTCATAAAAGCAAACGCCTTACACATCTCCGCGAGCATGCGCTTGCCTACAATCGTCTTTTCGTGACGTAGGCAAAAGCTAGAAATCATAAATTGAACAATTTTTTTATGTTCCCTCTAGCAGGGAAAAGTGATAATAGCGGCCTTTACACGGTCATTTTTGTATGCAAACATGGTATGATGCAAAAAAAACTGGTTTTCGTTTAAACGGTCGAACATGCAATCCTACTTTATTTCTCTGTTATTTGTGAACGAAGCAACATCAAGGATGAAATGACAAGGATGACATGAAGCGAGACTCTCTCATTTTCGCTGATTTTTCTGTTATTATCTTTCCCTGATTATTAAAATCAGGGAAATTCGAACAGCTGATGTCAAAAAAGGCGGGATGCCAGAAATAAACCCGCTAAAAATAGCTAACAAAAGCAGTGCGCAACTAAATTTCAGGGAACGACACAAATATTTTTGAACAACGTGCAACTAAATTTTATTTGCAAATTTAATTTAAAACGTTCATCATAAAACCATGATATTTTATTATGACTTGTATTGTTTCTTTGTTATAATTTTTTTTTATTTATATGTTTTTTTATATTATATGATTTTTTTTTTAAAATTTATAATCCAGCCATCCAGAACGCTTAGATAACTTTCAAAGAAGTCCTTCCACAGTTCTTCGTTTATCCGTGACGTCGTTTCGCTTCAATGCTTGCTTACGACTGAAAAAATATACTGCGTGCATGATGCAAGCGTTTACACCATAAAACATAAGTGCCGTTTCAGACAGGGATTCAAAAGAGTCTGAGTTTTTTCAAATTTTCTTTTGGTGTCGCTCTGGGTTATTTGTGCGGTTCGACTGCGCAACACTGCGTGCTGCGTATTTCATTTGTATGTTGAGATGATGGTCACACATTTTGCTTGCAATGAATTACCATGAATATGGTAGAACAATATGCATAATACAAGTACCTACCCGCTAAATAGTTTCAAAGAAATACTAAAGACGGGAATTCCCTAATCCACAAGAATGTATTGAATATCCGCAACTAATATTTTCAAGGCCAAATTTATAATAGGAATTTCCTAATTTTTAAGTATTAAAAACTCATAATTTCTTTACTCCGTATTAAAAATTCATAATTTCTTTACTCCATAATCTATATCTTAATTTTCTCCTTATTTACAATTTGTCATAATATATCTATTATTCTATGCATACGTATTTGCATATTACATACAAAAATAGATAACAGAACTCAAATTTGCGATCGAAATCATTTGAAACCGAGCGCTCTTGCAACCATTCAAAGAATTTGAAAGTGAAAAGGAATGCTGAAAAGGGTCGCAGCGAGCTGTTACGAACAAGAACACAAAGCGTGCCACCCGAACACGAGTGGCACGGTCCCTTCGTCTTTCCTCGTCGTCCCCTCGCCCACAATAAACTGGTATGAGACTCTTTTGAATCCCTGTGTGAAACGGCACTAACAACATCATGTTTTTAAAAATTTTTAAAAACCATCGCACATGTATGACAAACACGAATTTATTATGTTTACACGCTCATTCTTCTCATCACGCCGCACATGCTTGCAAACATGAATGACCGTGTAAAGGCCGCTAGTCCTGCAAGCCTACAAAACACAGAAAAAAGTAACAAAAGTGGCAACAAAGCTTTTGTCTATTTAAAATATTTTACAATTCTAAATAAAATAAATACAATACAATTTTACAATTCTAAATAAAATATTTTTCAGTGACTCGCAAAAATCTGCGTCAATATGTATGCATGTTCACATTTAAACATATGTATATATAATATTTACAATGATTTGCGGTCGAAGCTGTTAGAGCGGCAAGGGAAGCGATGACAATTTATTGTTTATTTTTTCGTCTCATCTCGGATTTTCTACCAACACACAAACATAAATATGTCTATAGACAAATTTTTTATGACCGCAGAAATATGCTTTTGTAGAACATTTGCTTTCGCAAGCATACATGCAACTGTGCAAACGACATAATATACAGTGATGTACGATAAAATAAAGCCACACAATCGCTGACGATGTTATTTCATTTAAAAGTTTTTTGTGAACCTAATATTCTATGAACTAACGGTAGATAAATAATAGCATCGTCTTTGAATATTATTCAAGTATTTCTGAAGTCAATAGCGAGTTCATTTTTTGCAAATCAGTGAAAGTGTGCTATTGACTGTGCAATGACGTGTGCGTTAAAATAAAATAAATTAAAAATAAAATTAAACATTTTGCAAAGCGCAAAAACTTTATTTGATAAAATTTTCAACAAAACGTGAGCAAAGGGTTTTAATTTTATACATTTAATGTAAACTTTGTTGTTTCATATAAATTAGGTATAAAAATGGGAAGTGCCAAGCACTGCAGTTCTGAATGCCGAAAACTGATAAAAACTTTGAGCTTACAATCAAAAAGCCAAAAGGAAATAGCTCGAATAGTTGGCTGCTAAACAAAAATGGTTGCGAATGCAATAAATTATTAAAAAAAACTAGAAAATAGAGGTAAAAAATCCAAAATCAATGCGGTTTTTCAAAGGCGAATCCTGCGTCAGGTGAGAGCAAATCCGTTTCTGACTATTTCCACCCTTAAGAAGCAATATTCGTTGAATATGAATACTTCAACCATTCGAAATAAATCAAAAACAATTTGAAAGCAAAAGTTGCTCGGAAGGTACCGTTTCTGACCATAGTCAATATAAAACAAGTAAGGAAGGGCGAAGTTCGGATGTAACCGAACATTTTATACTCTCCCAAAGTTAAATGGTATATTCGTTTGAGACTTCTTTATATTATATTATATATTTTTTTTTTTTTTTATTTTGTAAAAACACCCCTTTGGGGAATTTATTTTATAGCAATCTAGTAAATTAATACTAATAAACTATTTGTTTCTGACTTAAATTTATACGGTTTTAAAATTACAAAATGCTTATCCTATGATATTCATTTCAGATGTTAAACTTATACATATGTATGTATTATAGTCACTATTTTAGTGAGACCTGAACAATGATTATTTTATTTTATAGTTAATTTTTTTTTTTTTTTTTTACACAAGTTCGAAAGGTTTTACTCGCTTTAATCTTCTGGTAAGGCCATCATTATTAAGGAGCTGGAGAGCCTCAATGTTGATATGTTGTTGAAGTCGTTGTGCATGACTTTGAGCATACTTTTTGATGACGGTGTCAACAGTTTCTACATTCAGATCCGTATGCAAGTTGTCATTACGAATGTACCAGGGTGCATTAACAATACCACGAAGTACTTTGTTTTGAAATCTTTGGATAATTAATCTGTTGCTTTGACTGGTACATCCCCAGAGTTGAATACCTTAAGTCCAGATCGGTTTAAGGACTTGTTGATACAAGAGTAGCTTCTTGTATATCTGCCTAATAGCCAGTACATTTTTCTGTACTTAAGTTTTAATTCTTCTCGTTTTTTTTTTGACATGTGATTTCCACCTAAGTTTAGTATCAAGGGTCATACCAAGATATTTTGCTGTATTCTCATACGGAACTATTTTTTGGTTCATAAATATTGGTTTGTGCTGTATACGTTTATTGGTGAAATCGATATGCACTGATTTGGTTTCATTCAGCTTAATGCGCCAAGTAGTTGTTTCTGTTGACTCAATATTATTGTCGCCAATGGCTAAAATTGCAGTATCATCAGCAAATGTAGCAACAATATTTTCGTTAAATGTTGGTAGGTCACTAGTATATAAGAGATAAAGAACTGGTCCAAATACACTACCTTGCGGAACTCCCGCTTAAATTTTTTTTAGGACAAAAAAAGCGTCCTCTTGTTTGATTCTGAAATAGCGTTCTGATATATATGATTTCAGAATTTTCGAGAATTGTGTTGGAAGTAACATTTTAAGTTTATAGTTCAATCCTGCATGCCAAACTTTATCGAAAGCTTGTGCTACATCAAGGAATATTGCTGAGCACACTTTTTTTTCTTCTAATGTTTTTTCAATTGTATCAGTTATTCGATGAACCTGATCAATCGTAGAGTGTTGATTCCGAAAACCAAATGGATGATTTGGAATAAGATTTTTCTCATCAATTATTGGTTTTAATCTTTTCAATAAAAGTTTTTCAAACAATTTGGACATAACCGGAAGCAGAGAAATTGGTCGGTATGATGTGGTTTCATGGGGTGGCTTTCCAGGTTTGGGTATCATAATAACTTCAGCCACTTTCCATAATGACGGTACATATTGTAGTCTGAATGATGCATTAATCAGATTGGTTATTTTAAGTAATGCTTTCCTTGGTAGTTCTCTAAGTATCTGGCCGGTGATCAGGTCAAAACCAGGAGCTTTTTTAGGGTTCATGGTATTTTTAGTTTCTTTTTTGATTTCAGCTAGAGTGACCCGTGGTATTTCCATATTTTCTTGTGCAATAATGTTTGGTAACAGTGTAGTGTCATCCATCGTGTTAGGTTGAAAAATCGTTTCAAGGTGTTCAGCAAATCTGGATGCTTTTTCATAGTTGTTTCTAGCCCAGCTACCATCAATGTTTTTAATTGGAGGGGTTTGCATAATTGGTCTTTTCAGTCTTTTGGTAGACTTCCAAAGTGAATATTCAGTACTTGAGTCATTTGTAAGTTCACATAGAAACGCACCCATGGTATCGTTCTTAAATTGTTTAATTTCGTTTCTCAATTGAGACGTTAAGTTATTCAGTCTAGTTTTATCTAGTGGGACTCTGGATTGTTGCCATTTTTTCCTCGCTTTTCTTTTTTCAAAAATTAGTTCCAATATTTCTTTAGGATAATTGTTACCTTTTGGTCTTAAACAAACTTCAGATGTATTTTGCCACGCTGAATACTGGATATCATTGGTCAGTTTTTCTACATCCAGATCTAACTGTTCTTCAGATTGTAATGGAACTGCTAATTCAATTCTTTGGTCAAGTAAAATTCTAAAGCTCTCCCAATCAGTCCATTTGTTAGTCAGATATGGGTTAGCTGGCTTCATTATAATGTTTTCACTTAAAGTTAGAACAATCGACGAATGATCTGAATTTAAATCGAAAAGATCTTCTATTTTCATGTAATTGCTTGAAACATCTTTTATGATAAAGAAATCAATAAGATCAGGAACCTTGTTTGGGTCGGTAGGCCAGTATGTGGGTTTGCCCGTTGATAAGGTTTCACACCCATATATTTGAACCGCTTTTAATAACTCCCTTCCTTTAGTTGTGATGAGCCTCGATCCCCAGTGCGTGTGTTTAGCATTAAAATCACCACCAATGATGAATCGTTTTCCTATGTTTTTGAAGAACTCTTCATATCTATCACACTTAATATTGTGTTTCGGGGGGCTGTACAAGCTAACTACCGTAATGTTACCATTCTTTGTTTTAATATTTATTGCCGTTGCTTGTATATCTTCCGCTTCCAGTTTCATTTGCTCATTATGGTTGAGATTTTCATTGATTATTACCGCACTTCCTCCTATATTTTAATAATAAGAAGTAGGAACTGTTGCCTTAGTTATATACTTTTCACTCAA
This sequence comes from Bactrocera oleae, assembly GCF_042242935.1. Lineage (NCBI taxonomy): Eukaryota > Metazoa > Arthropoda > Insecta > Diptera > Tephritidae > Bactrocera > Bactrocera oleae. Next base: position 33,591,829 of record NC_091537.1, read on the forward strand.
AGTGAAAATAATTAGAGCAATTTGTAAACTAAATTTACTCAAATTATGAGAAATCGTTCTTGTGCTTTTTGTATACGCTTATAATTGATTTTATATGAATGCATTACAACTGTATTGAGAAGTATGAAAAGAAATCGTTTTTGGACAATGAATAACATTTTTTATTTATTATATCGATATTATTATACATGTTTAGCTTAAAAATAATAAATATTAACAACTTTAAAAATGATATTATATTATTATATTAATTTGTACATAATATTTACAATATTAAACCTAAATTTTTATATAGATTCTTATACATACCTATATCCAAATTATATTTCTTTTCTCCTTATACTATTTAATTTCTATCATATATTTATACAATAATGTCATATATAATAACAAATTATACATATAATTTAAAACTTCTTAATTCGATTATTTACATATTTTTCTAAAAATTGTCTTAAAAACTACTGTCAAAATTTCTATACCATTTCTTAATCTATATTTGAAAAAAAAATAAATGAAGAACTATTGCAATAAGTCTGAAAACTTTAGTTGGAAATAGAGACACTTATACTGTCATGATTGCTGTGTACTGTCTCAAAAGTAATTGCATTTACACGGGAAGGATCCATGTTTGAAAATGCCCAATCAAACACCGGCAGGTGTAGTTGAATATTCTGCACCAAGCAGGGAACTAAAGTTTTTTCCTTTGAGCAGATTTCTTATTGCAGTCCCTGTAGACATTAAACAAATGTTAAAATCTCCAACAATTAGCACATTTTGATTGCCTAACTAAGAAGTAAGGACTTCCTGAAGTTCCACAATTAATTGTCTGACAGAGAAAGCTGAATTTCTATATAGAACCAGAATATTAATATTGAAACATTTAACAAAACCGCTTCTAGAACTTTGCGGCCTGAATAATTTTTTTTTACAGCCTTTGATTCTATAGAGCAAGCAATACTATGCTTTGCATATATTATAATGCCCCGTTTATTTCTGTTGGTTGTTCCCGTGCTATCTATCCTCAGTTCGTTAATTGGAGTAAATCCTGGTATATGAAAACTTTCGCAAGGATAACTCCAAGTTTCTACAAAACATAAAATACCTGAATATAGCATCAAACAGTCGCTTTTTATATCAATAATGTGAGCGTGAAGACTCTGAACATTATGGAATAAAATTTGATGTCCTGATGCTCGGGAAATCATAAAATTGAAACTTGTTGTCAAAGCTTTATTTTTGTTCAATTCCCTCAGTTCCCTAAATACGGGATCCGATTCAAAAAATTTGTTAGGAGGAATAAAATTTCCTATGATGAATAGACCTTCTGCAGAAGTATCTCGACTACAAGCGACATATATTAAAGCTCTGGGCATTCTGGGTCGAGTATGAACTACAACTTTATTATATGTAGCACCCTGACTTTTATGAATAGTTATTCCATCAGCCGGAGCTACTGGAAACTGATTTCTTTCAATTGAAATTTATTCATTTCTTTTATATTGAAAAGATTTTAGAACTTTTTCAATTGGTGTCCAAGAACTTTCTAGAGGATGAGGCTTTTTTGATCGTGCTATCAAACCAACAGAAGGTTCCAAAAATTTTATCCACAGAATTGTTGGAAAAGAACAATGCAAATCAATTTGCATAAGTTGTCCAGCTGCCCCATTAACCAAGCCATCACACGTGTTTATGTTCACTGTAATCATATATTTGGCGGAGGTTTTTAGTGCCAATTCATAGGGCAGTCCCTGCGTTTCAGAAGTTTTGAAAAGTTTAACTCTTTCTGAAATATTGTCATTTTCAACAGTTTAGAGTTGCTTCAAATCACCAAACACTATGATCGGTATACCACCGAAGGGGCTGTCTGTTTTGGAAATTTGTTTTAATCTCGCATCAACAGAGCTAAACATACGAGCACCTACCATCGATATTTCATCAATTATGATTAATTTTAAATCGATGAGTCTGGAATACAATGAATTAACTGTGTCATTGCTAAGTGGCTTCAACTCTCAATTCAACTGATTAACAGGTAAAGAGAATATTGAATGAAGGGTGCTGCTTTACCCGTAGGTGCGCAAAGAAGAACTTTTAAGGAACTTGGATTTGATCCAGGTGTAGAATTGTAACGATGGTTAAGAGCATGATATGTTGCAGATATCAAACGACTCTTTCCTACACCTGCACCGCCGCCAATGAACTCATAAAATGGAAGATTTGTTTTTAGGTGATGCATCAAATGTGTCAAATAGGTTCTTTGCTTAGTATTTAGACTTTGAACTAAAGAAAATAATTCCTCAACTGGAATTAAAGGGGGTAGTTTAATAAGTCTAATATTGCAATCAGATTTAGTGCCATTATCTGTTGAATCTTCGCCATGCAAGTCCAGCAAATTTATATTTGGGCTTATTTCTGGAAGTGCCAACACTAGTTCATTTTGAGCACCTTCGTCCAAGTCTATTTCATTATAAAGACTTTCTAGAACATTTTCAAGTTCTCTTTGCTCAAAAACATCATATTTTCTTTGATTTTCCTCAATTATAATACGATGTGTTATGCAAGTCTGCTCATTATCGTTTTCAATGAGATCTTGCTGTTCATTCCGCCAAGGATAGTACAGCATTAACATTTCGCGGAAATACTCAACTCTGGCCAAATCTGGGTTAAACATTCTATACCGAATAATACAATTTTTGTTTGGTGCGTTTTTTCACAAAACCGCTACCGTCTTTAAGAGGCATGACAACCCCGATTTCTGGTAAATTATCGTCTTCTCTCTTCTTCTTCATGATCACTATCTTGTGCTCTTCTACTAGATTTAAAATATTTATACCTAGATGCAAAATCAGCTAAACAAAGAATTTCTTACTGAACGGATCTTTGAACATAAAGGTCTAAAATACCGGCTACGAATATTTCAGTCGAACCTGAAGGAAGGTTCTGAAGTTCCGCTCTAGGTTTTACCATTCGAACACGTTCCTCACATCGAAAGATATTTATAAATATTTCTGCATTACTTGCTTCCGAAAGATGAAGCCCAATGCAGCAATATACTGCTTCTGGTGCAGATATTTCTGTGCCTGATGTAAATTTGTGACCTATATGTTTAAGTTTTTGCCTAATAGTATAATTTCCAGCATTTACCTATGATATAGCTTCATTTAAGAGTCTAGAAATTCCCCTCTTAGACTTGTTAATATAATTAATTATATATGAACAGCAAGCATATGCATCCAGTATATATTGGATATCCATATTTGCTCTATGGAGTTCCAAAATCAGAGGATTATAAGCGTTTCTAAAACGATCCTGTAATTTTCTTTTTCGAAAAATTTTGGGTTTTGATAAACTTGACCTAAGGGCTAACAAATAGTCACCAAAAGACATATTTATTCTACTATCAGACAGGAAGTGTTCAAAATCGTTTAAATTAGAAATGTCTTCTGTAGTCAGATTTGAATTTAAAACGTTTTGAATTTTGAAAAAGTTTTCCTTGTGTCTTTCTGAATTTTGACTTGTTTCTGTAAGAGGTAACAGTATTTGCGTTGAAGGCATTGGTGGATATGGTATACCAAAACGACAAAACTGTTGTCCTCTTATTTCCCTAATACAAGACCGACTGTGGTTATGCTTTTGATAACCCAAATAATTTTCTAAGTGGCTGATCGAACCATCGGTAGAAATATTATATAATTGTCAATAAAACTAACGACATCAGGGAATGTCTGAGGATCTTGAAGGTTGATCCTGGGAGCATTATTAAGCCAATACATGCCATGTACATGCGGGGAATCTCTCTGTTGAAAGTTCACATAGAAACGCACTCATGGTATCGTTCTTAAATTGTTTAATTTCGTTTCTCAATTGAGACGTTAAGTTATTCAGTCTAGTTTTATCTAGTGGGACTCTGGATTGTTGCCATTTTTTCCTCGCTTTTCTTTTTTCAAAAATTAGTTCCAATATTTCTTTAGGATAATTGTTACCTTTTGGTCTTAAACAAACTTCAGATGTATTTTGCCACGCTGAATACTGGATATCATTGGTCAGTTTTTCTACATCCAGATCTAACTGTTCTTCAGATTGTAATGGAACTGCTAATTCAATTCTTTGGTCAAGTAAAATTCTAAAGCTCTCCCAATCAGTCCATTTGTTAGTCAGATATGGGTTAGCTGGCTTCATTATAATGTTTTCACTTAAAGTTAGAACAATCGACGAATGATCTGAATTTAAATCGAAAAGATCTTCTATTTTCATGTAATTGCTTGAAACATCTTTTATGATAAAGAAATCAATAAGATCAGGAACCTTGTTTGGGTCGGTAGGCCAGTATGTGGGTTTGCCCGTTGATAAGGTTTCACACCCATATATTTGAACCGCTTTTAATAACTCCCTTCCTTTAGTTGTGATGAGCCTCGATCCCCAGTGCGTGTGTTTAACATTAAAATCACCACCAATGATGAATCGTTTTCCTATGTTTTTGAAGAACTCTTCATATCTATCACACTTAATATTGTGTTTCGGGGGGCTGTACAAGCTAACTACCGTAATGTTACCATTCTTTGTTTTAATATTTATTGCCGTTGCTTGTATATCTTCCGCTTCCAGTTTCATTTGCTCATTATGGTTGAGATTTTCATTGATTATTACCGCACTTCCTCCTATATTTTAATAATAAGAAGTAGGAACTGTTGCCTTAGTTATATACTTTTCACTCAAAGTGAAAATAATTAGAGCAATTTGTAAACTAAATTTACTCAAATTATGAGAAATCGTTCTTGTGCTTTTTGTATACGCTTATAATTGATTTTATATGAATGCATTACAACTGTATTGAGAAGTATGAAAAGAAATCGTTTTTGGACAATGAATAACATTTTTTATTTATTATATCGATATTATTATACATGTTTAGCTTAAAAATAATAAATATTAACAACTTTAAAAATGATATTATATTATTATATTAATTTGTACATAATATTTACAATATTAAACCTAAATTTTTATATAGATTCTTATACATACCTATATCCAAATTATATTTCTTTTCTCCTTATACTATTTAATTTCTATCATATATTTATACAATAATGTCATATATAATAACAAATTATACATATAATTTAAAACTTCTTAATTCGATTATTTACATATTTTTCTAAAAATTGTCTTAAAAACTACTGTCAAAATTTCTATACCATTTCTTAATCTATATTTGAAAAAAAAATAAATGAAGAACTATTGCAATAAGTCTGAAAACTTTAGTTGGAAATAGAGACACTTATACTGTCATGATTGCTGTGTACTGTCTCAAAAGTAATTGCATTTACACGGGAAGGATCCATGTTTGAAAATGCCCAATCAAACACCGGCAGGTGTAGTTGAATATTCTGCACCAAGCAGGGAACTAAAGTTTTTTCCTTTGAGCAGATTTCTTATTGCAGTCCCTGTAGACATTAAACAAATGTTAAAATCTCCAACAATTAGCACATTTTGATTGCCTAACTAAGAAGTAAGGACTTCCTGAAGTTCCACAATTAATTGTCTGACAGAGAAAGCTGAATTTCTATATAGAACCAGAATATTAATATTGAAACATTTAACAAAACCGCTTCTAGAACTTTGCGGCCTGAATAATTTTTTTTTACAGCCTTTGATTCTATAGAGCAAGCAATACTATGCTTTGCATATATTATAATGCCCCGTTTATTTCTGTTGGTTGTTCCCGTGCTATCTATCCTCAGTTCGTTAATTGGAGTAAATCCTGGTATATCAAAACTTTCGCAAGGATAACTCCAAGTTTCTACAAAACATAAAATACCTGAATATAGCATCAAACAGTCGCTTTTTATATCAATAATGTGAGCGTGAAGACTCTGAACATTATGGAATAAAATTTGATGTCCTGATGCTCGGGAAATCATAAAATTGAAACTTGTTGTCAAAGCTTTATTTTTGTTCAATTCCCTCAGTTCCCTAAATACGGGATCCGATTCAAAAAATTTGTTAGGAGGAATAAAATTTCCTATGATGAATAGACCTTCTGCAGAAGTATCTCGACTACAAGCGACATATATTAAAGCTCTGGGCATTCTGGGTCGAGTATGAACTACAACTTTATTATATGTAGCACCCTGACTTTTATGAATAGTTATTCCATCAGCCGGAGCTACTGGAAACTGATTTCTTTCAATTGAAATTTATTCATTTCTTTTATATTGAAAAGATTTTAGAACTTTTTCAATTGGTGTCCAAGAACTTTCTAGAGGATGAGGCTTTTTTGATCGTGCTATCAAACCAACAGAAGGTTCCAAAAATTTTATCCACAGAATTGTTGGAAAAGAACAATGCAAATCAATTTGCATAAGTTGTCCAGCTGCCCCATTAACCAAGCCATCACACGTGTTTATGTTCACTGTAATCATATATTTGGCGGAGGTTTTTAGTGCCAATTCATAGGGCAGTCCCTGCGTTTCAGAAGTTTTGAAAAGTTTAACTCTTTCTGAAATATTGTCATTTTCAACAGTTTAGAGTTGCTTCAAATCACCAAACACTATGATCGGTATACCACCGAAGGGGCTGTCTGTTTTGGAAATTTGTTTTAATCTCGCATCAACAGAGCTAAACATACGAGCACCTACCATCGATATTTCATCAATTATGATTAATTTTAAATCGATGAGTCTGGAATACAATGAATTAACTGTGTCATTGCTAAGTGGCTTCAACTCTCAATTCAACTGATTAACAGGTAAAGAGAATATTGAATGAAGGGTCATTCCACCTATTCCGAATGCTGCTTTACCCGTAGGTGCGCAAAGAAGAACTTTTAAGGAACTTGGATTTGATCCAGGTGTAGAATTGTAACGATGGTTAAGAGCATGATATGTTGCAGATATCAAACGACTCTTTCCTACACCTGCACCGCCGCCAATGAACTCATAAAATGGAAGATTTGTTTTTAGGTGATGCATCAAATGTGTCAAATAGGTTCTTTGCTTAGTATTTAGACTTTGAACTAAAGAAAATAATTCCTCAACTGGAATTAAAGGGGGTAGTTTAATAAGTCTAATATTGCAATCAGATTTAGTGCCATTATCTGTTGAATCTTCGCCATGCAAGTCCAGCAAATTTATATTTGGGCTTATTTCTGGAAGTGCCAACACTAGTTCATTTTGAGCACCTTCGTCCAAGTCTATTTCATTATAAAGACTTTCTAGAACATTTTCAAGTTCTCTTTGCTCAAAAACATCATATTTTCTTTGATTTTCCTCAATTATAATACGATGTGTTATGCAAGTCTGCTCATTATCGTTTTCAATGAGATCTTGCTGTTCATTCCGCCAAGGATAGTACAGCATTAACATTTCGCGGAAATACTCAACTCTGGCCAAATCTGGGTTAAACATTCTATACCGAATAATACAATTTTTGTTTGGTGCGTTTTTTCACAAAACCGCTACCGTCTTTAAGAGGCATGACAACCCCGATTTCTGGTAAATTATCGTCTTCTCTCTTCTTCTTCATGATCACTATCTTGTGCTCTTCTACTAGATTTAAAATATTTATACCTAGATGCAAAATCAGCTAAACAAAGAATTTCTTACTGAACGGATCTTTGAACATAAAGGTCTAAAATACCGGCTACGAATATTTCAGTCGAACCTGAAGGAAGGTTCTGAAGTTCCGCTCTAGGTTTTACCATTCGAACACGTTCCTCACATCGAAAGATATTTATAAATATTTCTGCATTACTTGCTTCCGAAAGATGAAGCCCAATGCAGCAATATACTGCTTCTGGTGCAGATATTTCTGTGCCTGATGTAAATTTGTGACCTATATGTTTAAGTTTTTGCCTAATAGTATAATTTCCAGCATTTACCTATGATATAGCTTCATTTAAGAGTCTAGAAATTCCCCTCTTAGACTTGTTAATATAATTAATTATATATGAACAGCAAGCATATGCATCCAGTATATATTGGATATCCATATTTGCTCTATGGAGTTCCAAAATCAGAGGATTATAAGCGTTTCTAAAACGATCCTGTAATTTTCTTTTTCGAAAAATTTTGGGTTTTGATAAACTTGACCTAAGGGCTAACAAATAGTCACCAAAAGACATATTTATTCTACTATCAGACAGGAAGTGTTCAAAATCGTTTAAATTAGAAATGTCTTCTGTAGTCAGATTTGAATTTAAAACGTTTTGAATTTTGAAAAAGTTTTCCTTGTGTCTTTCTGAATTTTGACTTTGTTTCTGTAAGAGGTAACAGTATTTGCGTTGAAGGCATTGGTGGATATGGTATACCAAAACGACAAAACTGTTGTCCTCTTATTTCCCTAATACAAGACCGACTGTGGTTATGCTTTTGATAACCCAAATAATTTTCTAAGTGGCTGATCGAACCATCGGTAGAAATATTATATAATTGTCAATAAAACTAACGACATCAGGGAATGTCTGAGGATCTTGAAGGTTGATCCTGGGAGCATTATTAAGCCAATACATGCCATGTACATGCGGGGAATCTCTCTGTTGAAAGTTCACATAGAAACGCACTCATGGTATCGTTCTTAAATTGTTTAATTTCGTTTCTCAATTGAGACGTTAAGTTATTCAGTCTAGTTTTATCTAGTGGGACTCTGGATTGTTGCCATTTTTTCCTCGCTTTTCTTTTTTCAAAAATTAGTTCCAATATTTCTTTAGGATAATTGTTACCTTTTGGTCTTAAACAAACTTCAGATGTATTTTGCCACGCTGAATACTGGATATCATTGGTCAGTTTTTCTACATCCAGATCTAACTGTTCTTCAGATTGTAATGGAACTGCTAATTCAATTCTTTGGTCAAGTAAAATTCTAAAGCTCTCCCAATCAGTCCATTTGTTAGTCAGATATGGGTTAGCTGGCTTCATTATAATGTTTTCACTTAAAGTTAGAACAATCGACGAATGATCTGAATTTAAATCGAAAAGATCTTCTATTTTCATGTAATTGCTTGAAACATCTTTTATGATAAAGAAATCAATAAGATCAGGAACCTTGTTTGGGTCGGTAGGCCAGTATGTGGGTTTGCCCGTTGATAAGGTTTCACACCCATATATTTGAACCGCTTTTAATAACTCCCTTCCTTTAGTTGTGATGAGCCTCGATCCCCAGTGCGTGTGTTTAACATTAAAATCACCACCAATGATGAATCGTTTTCCTATGTTTTTGAAGAACTCTTCATATCTATCACACTTAATATTGTGTTTCGGGGGGCTGTACAAGCTAACTACCGTAATGTTACCATTCTTTGTTTTAATATTTATTGCCGTTGCTTGTATATCTTCCGCTTCCAGTTTCATTTGCTCATTATGGTTGAGATTTTCATTGATTATTACCGCACTTCCTCCTATATTTTAATAATAAGAAGTAGGAACTGTTGCCTTAGTTATATACTTTTCACTCAAAGTGAAAATAATTAGAGCAATTTGTAAACTAAATTTACTCAAATTATGAGAAATCGTTCTTGTGCTTTTTGTATACGCTTATAATTGATTTTATATGAATGCATTACAACTGTATTGAGAAGTATGAAAAGAAATCGTTTTTGGACAATGAATAACATTTTTTATTTATTATATCGATATTATTATACATGTTTAGCTTAAAAATAATAAATATTAACAACTTTAAAAATGATATTATATTATTATATTAATTTGTACATAATATTTACAATATTAAACCTAAATTTTTATATAGATTCTTATACATACCTATATCCAAATTATATTTCTTTTCTCCTTATACTATTTAATTTCTATCATATATTTATACAATAATGTCATATATAATAACAAATTATACATATAATTTAAAATTTCTTAATTCGATTATTTACATATTTTTCTAAAAATTGTCTTAAAAACTACTGTCAAAATTTCTATACCATTTCTTAATCTATATTTGAAAAAAAAATAAATGAAGAACTATTGCAATAAGTCTGAAAACTTTAGTTGGAAATAGAGACACTTATACTGTCATGATTGCTGTGTACTGTCTCAAAAGTAATTGCATTTACACGGGAAGGATCCATGTTTGAAAATGCCCAATCAAACACCGGCAGGTGTAGTTGAATATTCTGCACCAAGCAGGGAACTAAAGTTTTTTCCTTTGAGCAGATTTCTTATTGCAGTCCCTGTAGACATTAAACAAATGTTAAAATCTCCAACAATTAGCACATTTTGATTGCCTAACTAAGAAGTAAGGACTTCCTGAAGTTCCACAATTAATTGTCTGACAGAGAAAGCTGAATTTCTATATAGAACCAGAATATTAATATTGAAACATTTAACAAAACCGCTTCTAGAACTTTGCGGCCTGAATAATTTTTTTTTACAGCCTTTGATTCTATAGAGCAAGCAATACTATGCTTTGCATATATTATAATGCCCCGTTTATTTCTGTTGGTTGTTCCCGTGCTATCTATCCTCAGTTCGTTAATTGGAGTAAATCCTGGTATATCAAAACTTTCGCAAGGATAACTCCAAGTTTCTACAAAACATAAAATACCTGAAGATAGCATCAAACAGTCGCTTTTTATATCAATAATGTGAGCGTGAAGACTCTGAACATTATGGAATAAAATTTGATGTCCTGATGCTCGGGAAATCATAAAATTGAAACTTGTTGTCAAAGCTTTATTTTTGTTCAATTCCCTCAGTTCCCTAAATACGGGATCCGATTCAAAAAATTTGTTAGGAGGAATAAAATTTCCTATGATGAATAGACCTTCTGCAGAAGTATCTCGACTACAAGCGACATATATTAAAGCTCTGGGCATTCTGGGTCGAGTATGAACTACAACTTTATTATATGTAGCACCCTGACTTTTATGAATAGTTATTCCATCAGCCGGAGCTACTGGAAACTGATTTCTTTCAATTGAAATTTATTCATTTCTTTTATATTGAAAAGATTTTAGAACTTTTTCAATTGGTGTCCAAGAACTTTCTAGAGGATGAGGCTTTTTTGATCGTGCTATCAAACCAACAGAAGGTTCCAAAAATTTTATCCACAGAATTGTTGGAAAAGAACAATGCAAATCAATTTGCATAAGTTGTCCAGCTGCCCCATTAACCAAGCCATCACACGTGTTTATGTTCACTGTAATCATATATTTGGCGGAGGTTTTTAGTGCCAATTCATAGGGCAGTCCCTGCGTTTCAGAAGTTTTGAAAAGTTTAACTCTTCCTGAAATATTGTCATTTTCAACAGTTTAGAGTTGCTTCAAATCACCAAACACTATGATCGGTATACCACCGAAGGGGCTGTCTGTTTTGGAAATTTGTTTTAATCTCGCATCAACAGAGCTAAACATACGAGCACCTACCATCGATATTTCATCAATTATGATTAATTTTAAATCGATGAGTCTGGAATACAATGAATTAACTGTGTCATTGCTAAGTGGCTTCAACTCTCAATTCAACTGATTAACAGGTAAAGAGAATATTGAATGAAGGGTCATTCCACCTATTCCGAATGCTGCTTTACCCGTAGGTGCGCAAAGAAGAACTTTTAAGGAACTTGGATTTGATCCAGGTGTAGAATTGTAACGATGGTTAAGAGCATGATATGTTGCAGATATCAAACGACTCTTTCCTACACCTGCACCGCCGCCAATGAACTCATAAAATGGAAGATTTGTTTTTAGGTGATGCATCAAATGTGTCAAATAGGTTCTTTGCTTAGTATTTAGACTTTGAACTAAAGAAAATAATTCCTCAACTGGAATTAAAGGGGGTAGTTTAATAAGTCTAATATTGCAATCAGATTTAGTGCCATTATCTGTTGAATCTTCGCCATGCAAGTCCAGCAAATTTATATTTGGGCTTATTTCTGGAAGTGCCAACACTAGTTCATTTTGAGCACCTTCGTCCAAGTCTATTTCATTATAAAGACTTTCTAGAACATTTTCAAGTTCTCTTTGCTCAAAAACATCATATTTTCTTTGATTTTCCTCAATTATAATACGATGTGTTATGCAAGTCTGCTCATTATCGTTTTCAATGAGATCTTGCTGTTCATTCCGCCAAGGATAGTACAGCATTAACATTTCGCGGAAATACTCAACTCTGGCCAAATCTGGGTTAAACATTCTATACCGAATAATACAATTTTTGTTTGGTGCGTTTTTTCACAAAACCGCTACCGTCTTTAAGAGGCATGACAACCCCGATTTCTGGTAAATTATCGTCTTCTCTCTTCTTCTTCATGATCACTATCTTGTGCTCTTCTACTAGATTTAAAATATTTATACCTAGATGCAAAATCAGCTAAACAAAGAATTTCTTACTGAACGGATCTTTGAACATAAAGGTCTAAAATACCGGCTACGAATATTTCAGTCGAACCTGAAGGAAGGTTCTGAAGTTCCGCTCTAGGTTTTACCATTCGAACACGTTCCTCACATCGAAAGATATTTATAAATATTTCTGCATTACTTGCTTCCGAAAGATGAAGCCCAATGCAGCAATATACTGCTTCTGGTGCAGATATTTCTGTGCCTGATGTAAATTTGTGACCTATATGTTTAAGTTTTTGCCTAATAGTATAATTTCCAGCATTTACCTATGATATAGCTTCATTTAAGAGTCTAGAAATTCCCCTCTTAGACTTGTTAATATAATTAATTATATATGAACAGCAAGCATATGCATCCAGTATATATTGGATATCCATATTTGCTCTATGGAGTTCCAAAATCAGAGGATTATAAGCGTTTCTAAAACGATCCTGTAATTTTCTTTTTCGAAAAATTTTGGGTTTTGATAAACTTGACCTAAGGGCTAACAAATAGTCACCAAAAGACATATTTATTCTACTATCAGACAGGAAGTGTTCAAAATCGTTTAAATTAGAAATGTCTTCTGTAGTCAGATTTGAATTTAAAACGTTTTGAATTTTGAAAAAGTTTTCCTTGTGTCTTTCTGAATTTTGACTTGTTTCTGTAAGAGGTAACAGTATTTGCGTTGAAGGCATTGGTGGATATGGTATACCAAAACGACAAAACTGTTGTCCTCTTATTTCCCTAATACAAGACCGACTGTGGTTATGCTTTTGATAACCCAAATAATTTTCTAAGTGGCTGATCGAACCATCGGTAGAAATATTATATAATTGTCAATAAAACTAACGACATCAGGGAATGTCTGAGGATCTTGAAGGTTGATCCTGGGAGCATTATTAAGCCAATACATGCCATGTACATGCGGGGAATCGCTCTGTTGAAACTCCACTCTCCAGTAGAAATTTGTACTAAACTGCTCTCCAAAAATGCCCGCGTTATGAGAAATGAGAATTTATAACAACGTTCTCTGACAAATTACGTATCTCCCAATATAAATACATGTGCGCGCACTGCTCTATATGTACATAAGTTCGTACGTACAAATATGCGTTTGAGTAAAAGTTAAGTAAAGCATACGCAACTCTACATACATTTAAGCGTACGTCAGCCAAGAAGCAAAATACCAACATTGTTGTACAAAAACAACAATTGTCTCAAATAGCATCAGCACCAGAAATCAATATGGCAGCCAAATTGACAAATCCTAAATTTGTAGCAAATCACACACCAACAACATTTTCATCATGAACGCTGGCGCTCAAGCAATAAGCTAAGTCGTTTCATTCATAAAAGCAAACGCCTTACACATCTCCCCGAGCATGCGCTTGCCAACAAGCGTCTTTTCACGATGATACCAAAAGCTAGAAATCATAAATTGAACAATTGTTTTTGTTCCCTCTAGAAGGGAAAAGTGACAACCCTGCAAGCCCACAAAACACAGCAAAAGTGAAAAAAAGTGGCAACAAAGTATTTGTCGATTTAATATATTTCACAATTCTAAAATATTTTTCCGTGGCTTGCAAAAATCTTCGTTCATATAAAAACATACATACCTACAATGATTTGATGACTCCATAATGGTGTCAAGCACTTGAATTATTTTAAGAAATATATCAAAATATGTGTAAAGTTAAATATTAATAACTCACAATAAAGTAAAAATGAATTAACATAAAATAATTTAAAAATAATAATAAATAATATTTCAATAAAAGGGAATATGTTTCAAATGGCATACCAATATTCCCAGTTTGGCATACATATTATATTCTCTTCAATATTCGCCGGTTGGTTATATTAAGAGAGCGTATGTTTACAGATGCACCGCCGTTATAAAAGCGAGAAATGTTAATTGTTTCTCTTGCATGTGAGGTGAACTCCTTGATAAAATCCTACAAATTGTTCGCTGTCGAACCTGCACCTTCTCGTTGTTTTAAGTTCTCTGGTTTCACGACGTAAGCGGGGACGAGCTGGTAACAGTCCGCCCCTCCTGTAGACGTGAGAAATCTAACTAAGGTCAGACTTCTTATCTGTGTGTTCGTTATTTCCTCAATATCACAGCATACAAATAAGGAGCCTTACATGGTCGTTGGTACTATAAAAAGCTGGATAAAGGTGTCATGCGACCCGTGCCGGGGATCACGCCGACTGGGGTCCTTAAATAGCCCATTCTCGAACGGAGCTTACGGATACCTGGCGCCCTCCGTAAAAAGATAGCCTTACTTGCGTAGCGGGTCTATGCGCAAGCGGACATACTAACATATGAGCCTTAACTTAAATAAAACAAATAAAAACATAAATACAAGGGCTAGTTGCTTCCAAAATAGAGCAGCTTTCGGAGCGAGCTCGGCAACAACCAGCAAGAGGACAGGAGTAAAGCGTGGTGCCGATAATAAATCGGCTGCAAAGCAGGGAGAGGGGGGATATGCCAAAGGGACTGCTGCTGGAAGTGCATCAGCCAGAGAGGGGCCTGCATTAAATGCAGGGCCACATACCTAAGGCAGGCAAAAGCTCGCATACAAGTCCAAAGGATTTAAGACCAATTTGCCTCTCCTCATTCCTTCTAAAAACATTGAAAAGGCTAATAGAATTACATATAAGAAACAGCATGCTTACAGAGCAGGCAGTTCAACTAATACTGCTCTGTATCAGTTAGCCTTAGAGATCCAAAGTTCGTTAGATGGAAGCGAGGTGATGTTATGTGCATTCCTAGACATCGAAGATGCTTTTGACAATACGTCTCACGAAAGCGTGTTAAGAGCACTGGCGAGAAGGAGTGTGGCAGCACCGATATGCAGAGGGATAGAAGCCGTACTGCGCACTAGGGTAGCTGAAACCACAGTGGGTGATACCATAATTCGTCTCGGCACAACAAGAGGTTGTCCACAGGGTGGAGTGCAATCCCCCTACTTCAGAGCCTAGTTGTGGACGATCTACTTGAGCTGCTAACTAGCAATGGAATCCGCTGTCAGGAATATAAGGATGGCATTGTTATTTTAGCCAGGGGAATGGGGCTGGCAAAATGGTGGCCAAACTACAATCATACCATTTACAAGATAAAGGTCACTGCCAGTCCGCAGAAATCTATCCCTTGGCGGCAGAGTGTTTGAGATGGCTAACACGGTTAAATAGATAGGCCTCACGCTGGATTCTCCTCTATTGTGGAACTAGCATGTGGACCTAACCTTAGTCAGGGCTACGTAAGCACTCATGGTATGCAACCAATTTGCAGGGAAATCCTGCGGCTGCATCCCAAGGATTATCAGGTGGATGCACACCATGATCGTAAGACCGATCAATAAGGAGCGGTGGCTTGGGTTTTTAAAGCATCGCAGATTTCGGTAGGATTTCAACCATCAAAGCAGCAACGACTTGCCTGGCAGTAAGGCGAAATGGAATGATTCCATGTTGGACCTACAGGTAAGGGATAGTACTATAAAGTGGTACACCGACGACTCGAAAACGTCGAAGGGGATTGGTGCAGGACCACGCACCAAACTCTCCATTCCCATGGGAAGTTTTCCCAGCGGAAGTCTATGCTATAAGTCGGTGTGTAGAGATAAACTTCTAACGCAACTATCGAAATGAAAGTATTGCCATACTTAGCGATAGTCAGGTGGTACTAAAAGCGATCTCTGCCTATGAGGTCACTATCGCTACAAGTGCAGGAGTGTATAGAATGGCTGAACAGCCTATCAAGCCGTAACCAAGTGCACTTTATCTGGGTGTCTGGTCACAGGGGTATAGCCGGGAATGAACTGGCTGACGAGCTAGCCCGCTCTGCAACCTCCACAAGAATGGTAGGACCAGAGCCTTTCATCGCGGTTGGTCCGCACACCATTAAGGAGCTACTCCGTAGTGATGATAGAGCAGGCAGGGAAAGACATTGGCAACAACTTCAAGGCATTCGCCATGACAGGTTGTTAATAGAGGGTTACGACTTCAGAAGGTTTTAAAATGTAACCAATCTAACGGGAAATGAATTACGGAAACTTGTCGCGTTCTACACTGGCCATTGCAGGCTCAAAAAGCATCTATACAACATGGGCTTAGCCTCTTGAGCAAACTGCCGGTTTTGTGACACCTGCTAATTGACTGCACAGCAGACGCAGGATTAAGGCCCTTAGATTCATGTTTCCAAATAAGGATCACATCGTTTCACTAGCACCTAGCAGTATATTGGAGTTCATCAATGTGCTGGGGCTAAGTGAGTCGTTGTGGCTTAGTGGAGGGCACAAAAGACCATAGGTCGCGGTGCATACCTCTATTCTAATCTATATATCTATGGCCGTTGGTGGAAGAAGTTGATCTTGACAACAACTGGTTTCAACAAGACGAATTATTGCAAGAAAAGTTTAGAAATTCGATAATTTCAAGAAATTGTGACATTGAATCAGAGAACTTAGAAGAACGAGAAGGTGCATGTTCGACAGCGAACATTTGTAAAATTTTATCAAGGAGTTCACCTCACACGCAGGAGAAACAAATAACGTTTCTCGCTTTTATAACAGCGGTGAATCTGTACACATACGCTCTCTTAACATAACCAACCGGCGAATATTGAAGAGAATATAATATGTATGCCAAACTGGGAATAGTAATCTTTTTTAAATTATTTTATGTTAATTCATTATAACTTATTATACAAAATTAATCAAATTACTTTTAAATTATTTCTATTAAAGTATTTTGATATATTTCTTCAAATAATTCATGTACTTGACACCATTATGGAGTCATAAAAGCAGAGAACGTAAATGAATAGAGAAGGAGCAAATGTTAAATGAAATCTTTTTGAGTACTAATTTGTAGTTCCAGATGAGGGAACATCGAAAAATATAACTTTGAAAAATAAAAATACACCACGCAATGTGCGAAATGCTATAAATAGACACAACGGATATTCCTAAATGAAAAATCGTTGCGCATACCTATTTAGATTTATGTTTTCAATTTCTATGAAATGACAAATTTATAATTATGAAAAGCCTTCTTAAAAATCTGTATTACCGGTAAAAACCCCAGAATTCATAATAAAATAAACATTTAATAGGCTATTTTTCCAACTTATGTATGTGCGTTATGTGAGCAATTGCTTATTAAACAAAGGATAACAATAAAACGGTGGCTAAGCGGCCGCGTTTCCACTTTTGTGGTGGCTGAGGTCGTAAGCGGGAAGGGGTTAAGCACAATCCGAATACGAACCTATACGTTCGAATCCTAAAACTCATGAAACTGAAATTTTATTTAATTTTTTATTTTATTAATTGGAATCTTAGCATATCATAATTCAATTACTTTAATAGCATATTTAACTTCCTGAGATAATTAAAATATTTCAGGAAAATATGTTCATATGTTTGGGTTTATTGCATATTCCTTTATTTATGCGTATTTACGCAAATGTGATAATCACACATACATTCATGAGTACACGTACGCTGATGCTTGCTTCTTCTTGCCCCGCACAAGCAATGACTTTTTTCCACACTTTTTGCTTTTTGCGAGTTGAACGATCACAGGCAAGGAGAGATTGGGGCGCACTGCCACATAATTATTTCATATATATATATATTATTTATCGAATTTAGTTTAAAAACTATTATAGGTATGAATATATGTGTATTTATATATATATATAATATATATTATATTACGAAAATAATTCATAAATGCATCAGTATTTTTCAATACATAATAATAACTAAGAGTCTTCAGTTAGAACGCCTCTGTGTATAGTGGCAAGCCAACGAAATAACGGCGAGTTCGCGCAGACATTGTGTTGTTGAAAGTAACCAAATTACATTTTGTCGACAAACATACATATATACATATGAGCTCGCATACATATTGACGCCGAATTTTGCGCATCGTGGCCGAGTTGACAAAATTTGTTTCAATCAATAATTTTACGACAATGTCGATCGGCTATGTTGTCTCGTTTGTCCTTTTTGCAGGGCTTTGCTGTTGAAAAATGACTTATGCTCTTTTGAAATATTGCGATTACCGATTGGGCTGCATTTTCATAGCGTCGTATTTGAATTAAATGGGCTAAATCGACAAACTATGAAATAATGATAATAAGTAAACATATAAAAGTACTATATGGACTGTGCTTAGAATATATAGAAGTAGTTAATGATTTCATATGAATGGCAATTTAATATAAATTTTGTAATTTAATGCCATAAATAGTGCATAATATGCAAAAATATAAATATTATTTAAACTCGCTAATAGGTCATGTTGCCAATTCTCCTTTCTGAAGTGAACATCAGACAAATTCTTTAATTTCTGATTTTTAGCAAATGTTGTGAGGAAGCAGCTTGTGGGCAACATACAAATGCGAGGGGGATGGTAGGATTTTCAGTGATACAAATTGTAAAATTGAACTTTTGCTGATTCTTCAATTTTACTGAAGACATTCAAATTCAATTTCATTCATTTTTATTTTTGCGCATTTGCGGTAGGAATTCTATATGAAAACCAAATGTGGTTTACCAGGCGCACAGAAAAAATAGCGCGGCGCAGAGTAATGAACGAGCGAACTTTGCTTTGAAGCAGACGCACGTTCCTTATGA
Organism: Bactrocera oleae; assembly: GCF_042242935.1. NCBI lineage: Eukaryota > Metazoa > Arthropoda > Insecta > Diptera > Tephritidae > Bactrocera > Bactrocera oleae. The sequence goes on from NC_091537.1 coordinate 33,610,813, forward strand.
ATGAATTTGTTGTCGTTGTAATATGAAATACTTAGAAAATAAGCCGCGAGTTCGCTTGAATATTATTGGCCGATGGTGGTGCGTCTACGTTTTTTTGTCACTTGCGCGATTGTTTGATTTTTTGCGAAAGACATATTGAGGGACATACATATGTATATGTACATATGTGTTCATATATGCAAATATATTTGGACATGCGAATGAAGGAAGGCAATTTCAAGAATATTCACATATAGACATATGAACATTGAAGCAAGTAAACAATAATAGCTGTTTGAGTTCACAGATTAGACGAAGAAGCATGAATATTGTCTGTGGTGCTGCTTGTATAGCACACTTCCTTATTGCAATGAAATGCTTTGCCTAAGTTCAAATCCTATCATATTTTTATATGCTATTTTTTATTTTTAATAACCCTTTTTTATTGAATGATATTTTAATTCTATTTTTATATTATTTCCCTCATTATTTATATTTTCTTGTCGGAAGTCAATTACTTTCGTTTTTATTATTTCAATTTTTGTTTATGCGCATATCAAAGAACATCTGTGCATATGCATGTGTATACATTTTGCTTATAGAGTGGTGTAGTTCGTTTCGTACCCTGATAGTTGTGGTGAAATTTTATTTTCCAATTTGCGCGTTTTCGATGTTCCTCCATCGTAATTAACATTTTAGTACTGCTAACATTTGCTCCTTCTCTATTCATTTACGTTCTCTGATAAAAGTACAGAATTGTGTTTTGTCGGCATTTTCATATCATGTGTACAAGTAAAGAAATATGAAAGAAAAATATTTGTATATTTGTCTACAAACAAATATGTATGTATATGAACCAGAGAACTTAAAACAATTGTTTTAAGTAAAAAGTTCTCAGTAAAAAGTTCTCTGTATGAACACTCATTACTTCATGTGAAATCTCCGTTGACACGGTCAACCAATGATCGAAGCTCACGTTTTTTTGCTTTTATGTCAAAGAGTCAATCTGTCGAAGGACTGACGCGACGACAAAGCGTCACAACATTGTGTTGTTGGTAAAAAATCCGAGATGTGCCGAAAAATAAACGAACGCTCGCCGATTTTCACCGCTTCCCTTGCCGCTCTAACAGCTTTGTCCGCAAATCATTGTAAATATGTATGTTTATATATGACCATGCATACATATTGACGAAGAGTCACGGAAAAATATTTTAAATCGACAAAAGCTTTGTTTGTTTTCTGTGTTTTGTGGGCTTGCAGGGTTGTCACTTTTCCCTTCTAGAGGGAACAAAAACAATTGTTCAATTTATGATTTCTAGCTTTTGCCATCGTCGCGAAAAGACGCTTGTAGGCAAACGCATGCTCGGGGAGATATGTAAAGCGTTTGCTTTTATGAATGAAATGACTTAGCTTATTGCATGTGCGCCAGCGTTCATGAATGAAAATGTTGTTGTTGTGTGATTTACTAGAAATTTCGGATTTGTCAATTTGGCTGCCATATTGATTTCTGACGCTGCTCATGCTATTTGAGAGAATTCTTGTTTTTGTATAACAATGTTTGTATTTTTTTTATTGGCTCACATTTGTACGCATATATATGTATATATGTGTGTAGATTTGCGTATGCATTACTTATTTTGCAATGTCATACGCATATTTGTACATACATACTTACATATAGAGCAGTGCGCGCACATGTATTTATTGACAAGTGATATTAATATATTATATTATATAACATATTGATGTACATATGTACACACATAAATTATTAATTCTGTAACAAGTGAAATTAGAAAATTATGAAAATAGTAAAATATAATTCTTTGTATAATCTTTCACATTTATCATGCCTCATCTGTGCAACAAAAAATCGTATTTTATCAATTTTTATCATAAAAATTGTTTATATGGCAAAAAATAATCATGCATATGTGCAGTGGCATTTGTATTTTTTGTTCAAAGTATTTAATTTTTCTCTTTATGTTGGGAGATACGTATTTTGTCAGAGAACGTTGTTATAAATGCTCATTTCTGTTAAATAACAGCAAATATTACAGAAAATGGTGAACTCCTTGATCTCAATTTTTCAGCTCTGTTAGCCGTCCAATCGAGCATCATACAAAATTCAATTTGCACCTTCTCGTTCTTATAAGTTCTCTGGTGAAACTGTGGTATCGATTACCAGTCGGCACCCTAGGGGGGGTTCAGTGGAGGATTTCTGCACACCTAAAGATGGTTATCTTCGATCTATACCGCTGTCAACTGACAGTAACGGTGTGACCAGCTTCCTTTCGAAAAAAGTACGGACCGATGATACCACCAGACTAAACACCACACCAAACTGTTAGTTTAGCTAAATGTAATGGTTGTTCATGAATAATTTGAGGATTTTCTCTATACTCGGCAGTTTTATTTATCTACCACTCACCATAACGACCATTAAATGGCAGAAGTGCACGAAAAGTTTCAGTTGGAGAACTATTATTTTGATAATTTGAAAAAAATCAAATTAAATAATTTGAAAACGTTGTTCTTGCGTATATCTTTCCACTATGAAATTGTAAACATTACTGAATTTAATAAAAAACAAGTAAGGAAGGGCTTAGTTCGGATGTAACCGAACATTTTATACTCTCGTAAAATGGTATATTCGTTTGAGATTTCTTTGTGGATTGACTGATATTTTCGGTAGGTCAACTATAGGCACTGGGGTCCACATATTTGGTACCGAGGGGCTTGAACAGTTTAGGTCAAATTAAGATAATTTTTGGTCACAAATTGGCATACTTTAAACGTATTATTCACGCAAAGTTTTACCCCGATATAATCATTGTTGCTTGATATGCATAGTGGAAAGTGAAAGAATCAGATGGAATTGAAAATTTAAAATGGTGTTATATGGGAAATAGGCGTGGTTGTAGTGCGATTTCGCCCATTTTCGCACTATAACATAGAAATATGAAAAGAACGTTATGCACCGAATTTGGTTGAAAGCGGTTAAGCAGATCCCAAGATATGGGTTTTCACCTAAAAGTAGGCGGTGCCACGCCCACTGACTAATTTTGAACGCGGTTCCTATAAAGTCATCTCATACCATCTCTGAGATAAAATTTAATGTCTCTGGCGTGTTTAGTGTTAGGTTTATAACACCGTCAATAGAGGTGCTAAAAACATTTGCTGCCAGTGAATTTGGTTATTATAGCTTTAGCGGTTTAGGAGATATGCACATTAAACTTATTAAGGGCGGGACCACGACCACGGACAGATGGACAGCGGACGGTCGGACAGACAGTCACCCGGATTTCAACTCGTCTCTTCATCCAGATCATTTATATATATATATAACCCTATATCTAACTCGATTAGTTTTAGGTAATGCAAACAACCGTTAGGTGAACAAAACTTTTATACTCTGTAGCAACAAGTTGCGAGAGTATAAAAACATTACAGATCATGATATGTTAAAATTTACCGAAACGACACTTCGAAATTATATTATCCCTATTCCGATACATATATTAGGTATATGGAGGCTAAGGAAAAATTTGACCCGATTTTACCCATTTTCGACACGAAAGCACCTTATTATCTAATGTATATACTTATGTACGAGTATCCAATATTTTCGGGAAAAGGTCAGCCATAACACCGAAGTTCACATTTTTTTACAAGACTTTGCTCCGATATCTTGATTGGTTCTTGATTGTGTGGGTGATGCCACTGTCCAATTCTTACAAAAATTCGTATGCAATCAGAAGGACCATCTTTACTAAAAAAAATTAATTTTGGGATCGGGGGCAACGCAGAGTTGAAGTTGGCAGAATCCGAAAGTTAAGCTAATTTTTTGCGGATAACGTTTAAATCTCTATAAAAAATAGTAAAATTAGCCAAGGTTATCCCGTTTTTTATTTATCAATATTTTTCATACTTTATATTTTTTTTTAATATTTAGCACTGGAAGCAAAATATTCTTTATCTGAGGAATCCATGTCTTCTCTTTACACTTGCATAAGCACAAGGAAAATTACAAGACTAAAAAGAAAACATGTACGAGGAATATAGCAAAGTACGCATGGAATTCAGTGCTGAATCTCTTATCCACTCTGCGGTACCTCAAACCAATCAGCGCTGATCGTAATCGGATTTATGCTTGGCTCGATTCGGCTTTCAACGCCCACTCTGCAGGCACCCTTATTATAAACTTCGTGTGAACTCCATTTCCAATGTATAAATTCACTAATTTGCGTTTTTATTATCGTGAACTTGGCATGGGAAAAATCTCCTGATATAGGAAAAGGTTTTCAAAAAGAAGACAATTAGAATTGCATGTATGTTAGTTTGAAGTTATGTTACATGATTCTTCCAATAGCAAGGGGTCATAATCGAAATCGATTGAAGAATTTAAAAAAATATTATCGATTTTCAAGTTGCTACCCAATGTGAGGCCAATCAATATGGTATACTAATACATCCGATAATTGTTATCTGCCTTTTTTATACAACTAATACTGATTAGATCAAAAAATATATCTATATAATTAAAAATAAAAACACGCTTTTAAGCTAAAACAGTCACATAATTGGCTTTATAAATTTACAAATTATTTTTCAATGCCACTAAATCAGAGAACTTAAAACAACGAGAAGGCGCAGGTTCGACAGCGAAAAATTTGTAGGATTTTATCAAGGAGTTCACCTCACATGCACGAGAAACAATTAACATTTCTCGCTTTTATAACGGCGGTGCATCTGTAAACATACGCTCTCTTAAAATAACCAACCGGCGAATATTGAAGAGAATAGAATATGTATGCCAAACTGGGAATATTGATATGCCATTTGAAACATATTCCCTTTTATTGAACTTATATTTATTATTATTTTTAAAGTATTTTATGTTAATTCATTTTTACTTTATTGTGAATTATTAATATTTAATTTAACACATATTTTGATATATTTCTTAAAATAATTCAAGTGCTTGACACCATTATGGAGTCATCAAATCATTGTAGGTATGTATGTTTTTATATGAACGAAGATTTTTGCAAGCCACGGAAAAATATTTTAGAATTGTGAAATATATTAAATCGACAAAAGCTTTTGTCATTTTTTTCTGTGTATGCAGGGTTGCCACTTTTTCCTTCTAGAGGGAACAAAAACAGTTGTTCAATTTATGATTTCTAGCTTTTGCCATCGTCGCGAAAAGACGCTTGTAGGCAAACGCATGCTCGGGGAGATATGTAAAGCGTTTGCTTTTATGAATGAAATGACTTAGCTTATTGCATGTGCGCCAGCGTTCATGAATGAAAATGTTGTTGTTGTGTGATTTACTAGAAATTTAGGATTTGTCAATTTGGCTGCCATATTGATTTCTGACGCTGCTCATGCTATTTGAGAGAATTCTTGTTTTTGTATAACAATGTTTGTATTTTATTATTGGCTCACATTTGTACGCATATATATGTATATATGTGTGTAGATTTGCGTATGCATTACTTATTTTGCAATGTCATACGCATATTTGTACATACATACTTACATATAGAGCAGTGCGCGCACATGTATTTATTGACAAGTGATATTATTATATTATATTATATAACATATTGATGTACATATGTACACACATAAATTATTAATTCTGTAACAAGTGAAATTAGAAAATTATGAAAATAGTAAAATATAATTTTTTGTATAATCTTTCACATTTTATCATGCCTCATCTGTGCAACAAAAAATCGTATTTTGTCAAAATTGTTTATATGGCAAAAAATAATCATGCATATGTGCAGTGGCATTTGTATTTTTTGTTCAAAGTATTTAATTTTTCTCTTTATGTTGGGAGATACGTATTTTGTCAGAGAACGTTGTTATTAATTCTCATTTCTGTTAAATAACAGCAAATATTACAGAAAATGGTGAACTCCTTGATCTCAATTTTTCAGCTCTGTTAGCCGTCCAATCGAGCATCATATAAAATTCAATTTGCACCTTCTCGTTCTTCTAAGTTCTCTGATTGAATTGCCTCCAAGAAGTTGTGATTTTATACCATTAGACTACTTCTTGAGGTTTTATTTGAAGTCATTGGCCTTTAGCAATAAACCAGACTTTTTTTAAGCTTTAGTGTTCAATATTGAAAGTGCTATTCATGCTATACGATGACGGTAGTAGAAAAAGTACTCGAAAATTGGGTTCATCGAATTCGTTTCTGCAAAAGAAGTTGTGTAGGCCATTTGAATGAAGTTATATTCAGAACTTAATTGCATCGATTGTACTTCACTTTAAATAAAAAAAAAGCATTTGAATTTCCTTAACAATTAGTGTGTATTTTTCTGGAAAAAAAATCACATCACTCTTATTAGAAAACTCTGTATATACATATATCGGCCAATCTGTGAGAATCGGAATAGAATTCAGAAAGTATTTTTCCCTGATAATGAGATACTTTAATGAAAGTCAGAAAGCTCCTGATGCCAAAAATAAATAAAATCGGGTCAATATTTCCCTTAGTCTAATATAATGGGGTCCTTACCTCCAGTTACTTTCCACATTTACCTAATATTTTAAATTTAGTCTCTTTGGTAGAGCTTATATCTCATAGGTATATCTCCATAGAATATCTTTATTAAATTAAGCGAGAATATATTAAATATTGTAGTATTATGTCATTCGGTAAACATAGAGATAGATATGGAGTTATATACATATATGTATATAAATGATAAATATGGTGAACGAATTGAGTTTAGGTTAATTGTCTGTCCGTCCGTCCGTTAATTAATTACTTATAAAGTTACTTTTAACTTCACTCACCGTTGGCACAATTATTGAGGAAAAAAGGAGTCGATTGATTCGGGTGCTCGGAGAACTGATCGCTAGCGAATCGAAATGCTAAAAAGCGGGCGGGATTCTTCTTTTAGTCCCTTATATATCTGCTAATGTCTTCATGGTGGTGTGATCGGTGTTAAGTTGTGTTTGTGTGCGTGTTGGTGCATGGTGTAGTGATGTGGAATGTATGGTATGTAGGTGTGGAAAGTATAGTAAGTAGGTGTGGTGATGTGGATGTGAATTGGTGTAGTGTGACAGTGTCTTACGGTGAGGGGGGATTGAGTGGTTATTTAGCCATCCCGGCCTACCTAGGCAAATTATTAGCCTAGAAGTCGCTGCAGCTGTTGTAACGTTTCCACAATGCTGCTCAGTCCATTGGAACGACGTGGTTGCGGTCTAGGCTGTCGACGCCGTGGTGTTACATTCCGCGGGTGTACCGCACGAGTTGAGGGTCGAGGTCTTGTTGCGCGGCTTCGCAGAGTAGGTGGCCGACCAACGTCGCGCCTCGAGGTGCGATGAGGTAGTGTGTGATGTGGTCTGCTGCAAATTTGGCACAGACCCATGGACACATACTCTTGAGTCCCATGCGTGTGCGATAGGCAGTTTAGACAGTGCCCGTGTGCCTGGGCAACTTGTTGTCGTTGCAACGATCGCATGCTTCTGAAAATTCCACAATGTTGCATGCGATGTGGGCGCCGACAAATGGGACATCGTATACAATGTGCCTCTGAAGGCGGCGATGATAGCGTCGGTGAAGGTCGCGTGCCACCGCGAGGAACTGGTGCTGACATCGGTGTCGTTGCAGCTGCAAATCGGGGCGTTGGGGTAGGCCCCGTGCGTGGCACGTTGGTAGCCGACCGCACAGTTGGCGTGGGAGTAGTTGGCGTATCCACATCCATGTTAATCTGTATGAAAGAGTTGTTTAATTATGCAGACTTGTCATATAAAGGATATGGATGATCGTGTCACGTTATGTGGCATGAATGGGTCATCGTATTGATCGACCATTTTTTTATTAGTTATTTGTTATTTTTAACGGTTATTAACGAGTTTTTCGATTTTTTTTCTTAATGATTTGATTATTTTATTGGATTGCGGTAGTATCGGTTGATTGTTTGCGATTTGCTGTGTCACTATTATCGGCGGTTGGGAGAAAGCATAGCTTCACGAGCGGTCTGGTTAGCATTCCGCTTTGTGTACAAAGATCAACCACTCATATGTGACCGTCGGAGCCGTATTGCAGCTTTTCTATGCGCCCAAGCCGCCATTCGGTAGGAGTTAGACAATCATCATGGATGATGACACAATCTCCAAGCTTTGGTGCTTGTTCAGGAGTCTTCCAACGGTATCGTTTATGGAGATCCTTTATGTATTCTTCTTTCCATCGGCGGCTGAAATCGTGATGGAGAATTTTAATTCTTTCCCAGTGATTTAATAAGGATAGCGACTCCACGCCTGGCTCAGGTATGCCCAGAATGGGTGTTCCTTTGAGAAAGTGCCCTGGAGTTAAGGCTGTGAAATCGGAGGGATCTTGCGAGAGGATTGTAAGAGGCCGTGAATTGAGAACGGCTTTAATTCGAATTAATAATGTCGTGAATTCTTCGTAATTGAATTTGTAATTTCCAGCTACATTTTTGAAGTGGGATTTGAAGCTTTTTACAGCTGATTCCCATAAACCACCCATATGAGGAGCGCTTGGGGGGATGAATTGCCAATTAATGCCTTGGGGCGCGTACTTTTGTACAATCTCAGGGAGACTTGTTTAATAAAGTCCACAAATTGTTTTTTGGTGGCTCTTTGAGCGCCGCTAAATGTTTTACCATTATCGCTCATGATCTTCGATGGATAGCCGCGTCGACCGACGAAGCGAGCAAATGCCGCAAGAAAAGCCCCCTTCGTCAGATTAGTACAAAGCTCAAGGTGCACTGCTTTTGTCGTAAAACAGACAAAAACAGCCACATAGCCTTTCATCAGAGTGGGAGACCTTAACATGGACGCCTTTATTTGAAAAGGCCCAGCAAAGTCGACACCTGTGATGGAGAAAGGCAGAGCGAAGTTGCAGCGTTCCGGGGGAAGTGCTGCCATAATCTGTGTTCTCATCTTTTGCTTGTGCGTGGTACAGATTTTGCACCAGAAAATGCACTTCTTTATTTGGGACTTAAGTCGGGGAATGTAAAATTCCTGGCGGACCATATGTTGCATGAGGCGATGTTCGGCATGAAGCATTAATATGTGGATGTAATTAATGAATAGTGTGGTAAGTCGAGACTTCTCTGGAACAATTATGGGATGGCGTTCGTTAAACGTTAGGCTTGAATTGGTAAGCTGACCACACGAAGAAGACCTTTCGTGTCGAATAATGGGTTTAGAACTACGAGGGGACTTCTCTTGTCAAAAGGTTTTGATTCTCTCAAAAGTGATATATCGCGGCTGAAGTAGCGCGCTTGCGTAGATGCGATAAGAGCGACCTTTGCTTTTTGTAAGTCTAGGTGCGTCACTGTATCGCATTGGGAGTGCAATGAAGTTACTCCCTTAAGTTTAATTTTGAGTCGCTCTATGAACTTGAGCATATAAGCGATTACTCTGAGGGCTCGTGGGAACGATGAAAATCGTTCGAGGAAATCAGTATCATCCACTGTTGTGTGAAAAGAGTCGATTTTTCGACTTTCTGGGGCAATTATATTGCGCATGGGCGATTGTGGCCATGAATCGGGAGATTCTGTTAACCATCGGGGGCCATTCCACCAGAGGGTGGTGGTGGCAAGATGCAGGGGTTTGCATCCTCTTGTACCTAGGTCAGCAGGATTGTCAGCACTGGCTACATGTCGCCAAGTGGCTGATCCTACTAGGTCAAGTATTTGAGACGTTCGGTTGGAAATATACGTCTTCCATGCATGTGGTGGTTTTTCTAACCAGGCTAGTACAAAATCGGAATTATCATAGATATAATTTATATTGTGCCATGTTTAAATGCGTTTGTACGATGGACTCGAGTTTGGCTAGTAGTAGCGCTCCACATAATTCAAATCGTGGCAGACTTATTGTTTTTAAAGGAGCCACTTTTGATTTTGCTACTAGTAAGTGGCATGTGGTCGCAGTGTCATTTTGTGTGCGAACATATATAGTTGCGCAATATATCTTTTCAGAAGCGTCACAGAAGCCGTGTAGTTCGACTTTGTGCTCTGGGGCATAATTTACCCATCGTGGGATTTGTATCTGTGAGATATTGTTTAGATTGTTCGCAAACTGAGACCACTTTTCTAAACGAAGTGGTTTTACTTGTTCGTCCCAGTCGGTTCCATCTAACCATAATTCTTGTATTAGGATTTTGTCTTGTATCATAATTGGCGAAAGCCATCCTGCGGGGTCGAAAAGTTTTGCCACAGAGGATAAAATTTGGCGTTTTGTTATGGCGGATAATGCTGATATTGACTCTGTAGTGTATGAAAACTTGTCAGATATCGCATTCCATTGGATCCCCAGAGCTTTTGTTGTACTTTCCTTTTCGAATTTTAGGAAATTAGTATCTAACAAATTTTCATTAGGTATGTCCTTTAAGATATTAGGGTGGTTCGCCGTTATCTTTTTTAACGGAAACCTTGCGGTTTTGAGGGCTTGTTTCACTTGAGCTAGTGACTCGTATGCTTGTGAAAGAGTATGACTTCCAGACAGGATATCGTCTACATACGTTTGAGTTTTTAACACTTTGGTTGCCAGAGGAAATTCTGACTTTGTGTTTTCTGCCAGTTCGTGGAGTGTTCGAATGGCTAAATATGGAGCACAGTTGACGCCAAAGGCAACTGTTTTAAGTTTATAGTCGCGTAGTGGACTATTGGGAGATTTTTGGAAAATAATTCGCTGAAAATCTTGATCGTCTTTATGTGCGACTATTTGCCTATATATTTTTTCGTCGTCTCCGTTAAATACGTATTTGAATATACGCCAATTTAAAATGAGTGGCATTAAATCTGGTTGGAGCGTGGGTCCCGTAAATAGGATATCATTTAGGGAATTCCCCGAGCTGGTGGATCTTGATGCATTGAAGACAACTCTTACTTTAGTTGTTTTTTTGTCTGGCTTTACCACTGCATGATGCGGCAAGTAAAATGAGTAGTATTTGCCGTTGATGATTTTTTCGCATGGACTTACTTCCTCCATGTGGTCTAAATGGAGATATTCTTCCAACACACCATCATTTACTGGTTTGAGTTCGCCTTTTTTAAGTAGGTTTTTTTCCATACTTTGAAACTGCTGTATTGCAGAGGTGCGAGAGTGACCTAAGGCGATGGTGTTAAGAAATTGTTGTTTTAGTGGTAGTCGTACGACGTACCGACCATTATCTGATCTAGTAGTTGTGGCTTTGTAAAAGTCTTCACAATACTGATCTTCTGGGGTTGTAATTGATATAGGGGAGAGCTCTTCTAACTCCCAAAATTTCTTTAATTGTGAATTGAGGTATTCGTTTGAGATTTCCTCAACCTGAGTAGTCATGGTTGTAACTGGTTCCGTAACTAGTCCACTTAGGATCCACCCAAAAATAGTATTTTGTGCCAATAGTTTGTTTGAAATTTTCTCAACACCCTCGAGTATTATCTGTGGTATGAGATCGCTGCCTAATAGAAGGTCTATTTGAGCGGGAGTGTTGCAGTTGGGATCTGCTAGCTTTAGGTGTGAAACCTTTTGGCAATGCTTGCTATTTATGTGATAGCTTGGAAGCATATTTGTAAGTTGCGGTAAGACTATAGCCTCTGCTTGTATGTGCTTATCCGCTTGGGGGGAAATTAGGGTAATGGGGCAGATTTTATTTGAGTTTTGGACTACTCTTCCGCCCATTCCCGTAATTTCAAAATTGGCTAGTTTTGTTGGCAGTTGTAGCCTATTTTGAGCCCTAGGCGCTATGAAAGATCGTTGTGATCCTTGGTCTATTAAGGCTCTAAGTTTAAACAGCTCTCCTCGGTGTTCGATGGAGGCGACTACCCACAGCAGTCGAGTAGTACTCTACTTTGATTTTCGCTGTGCAGCGTTTGGTTTTTTAATGCCTTTGAGCAGCATGGTGCTTCTTGGCAATTTTCGGGATTTCGCACTTCGGGATTTGCTATTGCAACTAAACCCGTGGCTCTTTTCATATTTGCGCTGTTTGGGGGTGAGCTGGAAAATGTGTTGTAATGCAGCATTGAATAATGTCGTTTATGACAATAAACGCAATTAAATTTGCTTTCGCACTCTTTAAGTGTATGTGCATGTGATAGGCAATTTGTACAAAGTCTTTTTGTTCTCACAAAATTGTTCCTATCGACAATATTTAATTTTTTGAATTTATCGCAAGATTTAAGTTTATGCCCTCCTATACACAGTTCGCCTGACGTTTGTTTATACTGTTCGGATGTGAACGATTGATTTTTAAAAAAACTTATATTTAAATTGTTATTGCTACTGGTTTGGGGTCTATAAAAGCTTCTATTGAGGTCGTTTTGAACGTTTTTAGTTCTAACTAGTTTTTTGTCTACCCTTTCTGCTATTTCATCTTGGGTAGTTAGAAATTCTTTCATTTGCTGCCACGTTGGGCATTTTATCCCAGATGAGAGCGATTGCTCCCACAAAAGTAACGATTTTTCTGGTAATGCCGCGGTGCATATATTTACCAGAATAGGGTCCCAGCTGTCTGTGGGAATATTTTGTGTCGATAAAACCGACAAACAATTAGAAACAGTGGATTGTAGTCTAATAAATTCATCACTTGTTTCTTTCTAAATTTTAGGCAAGTTCATTAGTATCGTTACTTGCTTATCGGCCAATATTCTTTCATTTTCGTATCTCGCTTTTAGAGCTTCCCAAGCCAGATTGAAATTATCGTCATTTAGTGCGAACTGTTTGACTATGACGCCTGCTTGACCTTTTGTTTTGTATCGGAGGTGATGCAATTTTTGTGCATTTGTTAATTTTGATTGGTTTATGTAAACGGCTGTAAACATGTCCCGGAAGGACGGCCATTGTTCATAACCACCATGAAATATTTCTGTGTCACATGTGGACACCTTGAGATGGATGCCTGAATTTGACTCTTGACATTGAATTTGTGGCAGCTCTACTCTCGGATGTGGAGCAGGTGCAATGGCGTTAATTAATTTTAATTGATCCGAAATCATTGCTTTTGTTTCTTCAAACTGGTCTAAGCAGCTTTCGTATTTGGCGTAAGCCGAGGATTTAAAATTTTCAGGTAGATCTGAGTCGTCAGATTCTACTATTGCGTCTTATGCAACTTGGAGACGTGTCCAGAAATTATCAAGATTTTCCTTTTTGATTTCTAATACCGATTCAGAATTGTCCTGAATCGGCGAAGATGAAAATCGAGTGCAGTATCGTGTTAGACTGTCACTCTCAGAGATAAATTTGGTGTATGAAATATCTTTCACCCGTTTTTGTTTTGTAGCACCTTGCTTTGAGCGTGTAGCTTCTGCAGGTGTACATGGACTTTTATCATCTGAAATCATCTTTGGTACTTTTAACAATTGAGATGGTTTTGATTCTTTTGAGTCTGAGCTCATTTAAAAATTGTATGAAATAAATTCAAAATTCCTCAGTGTCGACTGATGGATAATTCAGGAAATTTCTTCGTATATAGAAATGTGTGAACGAAAGCTCTTTTTAGTGAATAGAGTTTTCCACTTTGAACAAAATTAAGATTAATTTTCGTATATATGTATAACCGTAAAAAATTTTTTTTTTAAATTAGCGTTCTTAATTTGAAATAAATAACTGAAATACCCGGATTCAGTTGTTATAGATACCGGTTCGTATTTATTTTTAATTTAATTTAACAATTTATTGAATAAATTGTTTATCTATTTTATTTTTTATTTTTTGATGTCCTTATTTAGGGGTATGTAGGTATACCCTAATGCGTGGACGTGTAGTTATGTATATATGTACTTGTGCAATTGAGAGCTCGTTGAAGAGATCAATGCACTTTGTACCTATGTACTAGTAAGCACGAATTATTTGTGTTGAAAAATTTTGTACGCAATCCTGCTTGCTTGCTGCAAGGGATGTTGCGGGATATATGCCAAAGTGGACTTTGAATATAAATATAAATTTAGTTTGAACCAATATGTATGTATATTGTTCAAAACGAGATACTATTCCAAAAGATGGGGTAGCTATTTACCAAATAATAACGTTACATAATATTAGTATATTATGAATCCGAATATTGAATAATTTATTTTTTATTAAATTCCATATTTTGGTCTGGCATTAAAATTTTTTATCTTAGATATTATTATTTTTGTTCTGTCTGTTCAGTTGATTTGTTCCGTTTGAGATGTCAAAATATGCCTAAAAGTATGCAAACATTTTGCGCATACTTTGTAATCGTGTTGGGTCAGAGCAGAGAATGTAAATGAATAGAGAAGGAGCAAATGTTAACTGAAAACTTTTTGAGTACTAATTTGTAGTTCCAGATGAAGGAACATCGAAAAATATAACTTCGAAAAAGAAAAATACACCACACAATATGCGAAATGCTATAAATAGACACAACGAATATTCCTATATGAAAAAACGTTGCGCATACCTATTAAGATTTATGTTTTCAATTTCTATGATATGACAAATTTATAATCATGAAAAGCCTTCTGAATTAAAAATCTGTATTACCGGTAAAAACCCCAGAATTCATAATAAAATAAACATTTAATAAGCTATTTTTCCAACTTATGTATGTGCGTTATGTGAGCAATTGCTTATTAAACAAAGGATAACAATAAAACGGTGGCTAAGCGGCCACATTTCCACTTTTGTGGTGGCTGAGGTCGTAAGCGGGAAGGGGTTAAGCACAATCCGAATACGAACCTATACGTTCGAATCCCAAAACTCATGAAACTGAAATTTTATTTAATTTTTATTTTATTAATTGGAATCTAAGCATATCATAATTCAATTACTTTAATAGCATATTTAACTTCCTGAGATAATTAAAATATTTCAGGAAAATATGTTCATATGTTTGGGTTTATTGCATATTCCTTTATTTATGCGTATTTACACAAATGTGATAATCACACATACATTCATGAGTACACGTACGCTGATGCTTGCTTCTTCTTACCCCGCACAAGCAATGACTTTTGTCCACACTTTTTGCTTTTTGCGAGTTGAACGATCGCAGGCAAGGAGGGATTGGGGCGCACTGCCACATAATTATTTCAGATATATATTTTATCTATCGAATTTAGTTTAAAAACGATTATAGGTATGAATATATGTGTATTTATATATATATATACATATATATAATATATATTATATTACGAAAATAATTCATAAATGCATCAGTATTTTTCAATACAAAATAAGCAACATAATAATATACTAAGAGTCTTCAGTTAGAACGCCTCTGTGTATAGTGGCAAGCCAACGAAATAACGGCGAGCTCGCGCAGACATTGTGTTGTTGAAAGTAACCAAATGACGATTTTGTCGACAAACATACATATATACATATGAGCTCGCATACATATTGACGCCGAATTTTGCGCAGCGTGGCGGAGGTGACAAAATTTGTTTCAATCAACAATTTTACGACAATGTCGATCGGCTATGTTGTCTCGTTTGTCCTTTTTGCAGGGCTTTGCTGTTGAAAATTGACTTATGCTCTTTTGAAATATTGCGATTACCGATTGGGCTGCATTTTCATAGCGTCGTATTTGGATAAAATGGGCTAAATCGACAAACTATGAAATAATGATAATAAGTAAACATATAAAAGTACTATATGGACTGTGCTTAGAATATATAGAAGTAGTTAATGATTTCATATGAATGGCAATTTAATATAAATTTTGTAATTTAATGCCATAAATAGTGCATAATATGCAAAAATATAAATTTTATTTAAACTCGCTAAGAGGTCATGTTGCCAATTCTCCTTTTTGAAGTGAACATCAGACAAATTCTTCAATTTCTGATTTTTAGCAAATGTTGTGAGGAAGCAGCTTGTGGGCAACATACAAACGCGAGGGGGATGGTAGGATTTTCAGTGATACAAATTGTAAAATTGAAATTTTGCTGATTCTTCAATTTTACTGAAGCCATTCAAATTCAATTTCATTCATTTTTATTTTTGCGCATTTGCGGTAGGAATTCTATATGAAAACCAAATGTGGTTTACCAGGCGCACAGAAAAAATAGCGCGGCGCAGAGTTATGAACGAGCGAACTTTGCTTTGAAGCAGACGCACGTTCCTTATGAATGAATTTGTTGTCGTTGTAATATAAAATACTTAGAAAATATGCCGCGAGTTCGCTTGAATATTATTGGCCGATGATGGTGCGTCTACGTTTTTTTTGTCACTTGCGCGAGTGTTAGATTTTTTGCGAAAGACATATTGAGGGACATACATATGTACATATATGCAAATATATTTGGACATGCGAATGAATAAAGGCAATTTCAAGAATATTCACATATAGACATATAAACATTGAAGCAAGTAAACAACAATAGCTGTTTGAGTTCACAGATTAGACAAATATGTTCTAATATCATTTGTGGTGCTGCTTGTATAGCACACTTCCTTATTGCAATGAAATGTTTTGCCTAAGTTCAAATCCTATCATATTTTTATATATTATACTATTTTTATACTCTCGCAACCTGTTGCTACAGAGTATAATAGTTTTGTTCACCTAACGGTTGTTTGTATCACCTAAAATTAATCGAGTTAGATATAGGGTTATATATATATAAATGATCAGGATAAAGAGACGAGTTGAAATCCGGGTGACTGTCTGTCCGTCCGTCCGTCTGTCCGTCTGTCCGTCCGTCCGTGCAAGCTCTAACTTGAGTAAAAATTGAGATATCTTTATGAAACTTGGTAGACATGTTTCATGGTACCGTGAGACGGTTGGTATTGCAGATGGGCGTAATCGGACCACTGCCACGCCCACAAAACGCCATTAATCAAAAACAAATAACTTGCCATAACTAAGCTCCGCAATAAGATACAAGACTGTTATTTGGTACACAGGATCACATTAGGGAGGGGCATCTGCAGTTAAAATTTTTTTTTTTTAAAGTGGGCGTGGTCCCGCCTCTAATAGGTTTAATGTGCATATCTCCTAAACCGCTAATGCTATATTAACAAAATTCACTGGAAGCAAATGTTTTTAGCACTTCTATTGACGGTGTGAAAATAGTTGAAATCGGGTGGCAACTCCGCCCACTCCCCATATAACGGTACTGTTAAAAACTACTAAAAGCGCGATAAATCAAGCACTAAACACGCCAGAGACATTAAATTTTATCTCTGAGATGGTATAAGATGATGAGATGGCACAGCCCACTTTTAGGTGAAAACCCATATCTTGAGATCTGCTTAACCGATTTCAACCAAATTCGGTGCGTAACGTTCTTTTCGTGTTTCTATGTCATAGTGCGAAAATGGGCGAAATCGGATTACAACCACGCCTATTTTCCATATGACACCATTTTAAATACCAGTTGATTCTTTCACTTTCCACTATGCAAATCAAGCAACAATGATTATATCGGCGTAAAACTTTGCGTGAATAATACGTTTAAAGTATGCCACCTTGTGACCAAAAATTTTCTAAATCGAACCAAAACTGTTCAAGCCCCTAGGTACTTTATATGTGGACCCCAGTACCTATAGTTGACTTTTTACCGTAAATATCGGCCATTGTGTAAGATATATAATTGAAATTCATATAATAGAATAAATAAATGAAGTTATCGATAATAGTTTGTCTTTGTTTCAAAAATGGGTTGAATCGGATCAATAGTTCTTGTAGCCCTCATATATCTAATATAAATATTTTTGAACTTCCGCGGGACTTTATACCGCATATGTGAGTTATCTCAATGAAAATGAGAGAGCGTGTTTTACTCATAACAAGATCAAATCGGGTGAAAATTTTCCTTAGCCCCCATGTAACTAATATCAGGATTTTCGAACATTCGTCTGACTTTACTCCATTTGAGGTATATATGATTTCCGTCTTTCCACCTGACTTTACACCGTTCCGGTTGATCAACGTGATATTTTAACGAAATTAAGTGGAAAAGATTTCTTAAAAATTATGTGGTTTGACGCTGAATTAGAATGAAATTAGTATATACTAAGTCTAAACCTCACACCTTCATATAATGAATTCCGATTCTCTGGTTGACGTTTGCTAACCTAAGCTGATAATATAAAATTTAGCCACTTTGGTGGAGTTAATATCACATTCATACTTATGTATATCTCACTTCAAGCAATAAAACTGAGACTAAGTTTATGGCCTTTAATATAAGTCAAGAAGATACCAAATTTGATTGTAATTTAATCACGATATCATTTAATAATGGATGTTTAATCAACATTTTTTAATATACGGTTTGGAGGAATTTTCTGGTCTTTGATTTTCCCAGCTCACATGTACTACTTATGGTATAATTTTTTTCGTCAATTTGATAATTTAATGAAATTAAATGGACAGTTTTTCTTAAAAATAATGTATATCGCTGCATATGAATAAAATTGGTCTAGACTTTGTTTAAACCTTATAACCCTAATATACTGATTTCCGCTCCTCTGTTACAACAGCAACCTCATATACCCCACATATTAAATCTAACCCATTTGGTTCAGTTTATATCACATATACCATGTTTGAGTTAAATAGCTTCTTTTTATAAAAGTTAACATTTCGGAGAAAAAAATAGTATTGACACAAAATAAATCTATGATCAATAACATAAGTTAATAAGATACCAAATAATAATCGAGTAATGAATGTTGAATTCGCAACATTTTTATACTTTCGCAACATGTTAGTTTTGTTCACCAAAGAGTTGTTTGCATCACCTAAAGTGATAGATATAGATTTCTATATACATATATTTCTTCTAATATTTGGTGATAATCAGTGGTTAGGTATATTTTCTCAGCCATTATGTTGAACTTATTATAAAATATACCAGACAACAATGCTAAAAAAGTTTCTTAGAGTGGTGGACTTTGTATAGAGCAAAAAAATCTTTCTACAAAAAATTACATGAAATAAATATTAGTAATGTAGTATCAAAAGCGACACATTTTAATATGAAGGTCATGAAGTGAGCTGTAAACTCAAGAAAATTACATTTTTACCTAGCGCCGTTGGCAGCTTATGAAAGGTTTAGATATTAAGACAGAAAGAAGAAAATCTACATACCTGTTCTACATATGTGTATACCATAATTAAATTTATGTAAGTTATTGTTAATTTAGCCTTCATGGGTAGACCCTTCAAACTATGGTACCTGTTTTAGAAAGCGTTTAACAAAAGTAATTTACGGAGGGATTTTCCGAGAACTTAATTTCAATACAATGAAATAAACTACTAATTTCTAAAATATAAATATAACTAAATATTCTGTATTCTTATGTTAGTGAATAGCTAAATAATATATAGGTATACAAAAGTACGTAAGCTGTACCAACATGTTGCAAGAGTATAATAAATATCAGTACACTGTGTTTGTAGTTTCAGTTTCACTAGATGTCTTTACAAGCAAAGTGCTTAATTCAAACTAATTTTAGTGTATTACACGGTACAGTGTACAGTGACGAGCAATAGCATAGCAAGGACTTACAAGGAAACAGTGAAAGAGAGCAGCACCTAGGATCCAACTTTTAACACCCGGACGGACTGATTTATATAAGTATTATCCATAAGTATTTTATATATTAACCCATTTATTATTAATTAATTATGCCTAGATTAAGTAGAAAATCTATATTACTAAGTCGTCTTCAGAATAGAAGACGTATGAGAGTTCTTCGTGCGAACTCTTTATAAAGAGATAGTGAGCAGTCACAAAATACTGTAAGTCACGCTAATCGTAGATTAGATTCCGATGTACGTCTGTCCGAACAAATAATCAATACAAATCAACATAGAACCAGGCGGGAAAATCCGCAAATTCGCTCTGAAGAGCAAATAGGAAATACTCGAGGTCATAGGTCTCGGCGTGAAGACCCCGAGTTTCGATCTGTTGAGCAAATAAAAGATACTCGAGGTCATAGGTCTCGGCGTGAAGACCCCGAGGTTCGATCTGTTGAGCAAGTTGCAAATACTGTTCAACATAGAACAAGGCGGCAAGATCCCCAAATTCGCTCTGAAGAGCAAATAAGAGATACTCGAGGTCATAGGTCTCGGCGTGAAGACCCCGAGGTTCGATCTGTTGAGCAAGTTGCAAATACTGTTCAACATAGAACAAGGCGGCAAGATCCCCAAACTCGCTCTGAAGAGCAAATAAGAAATACTCGAGGTCATAGATCTCGGCGTGAAGACCCCGAGTTTCGATCTGTTGAGCAAATAAGAGATACTCGAGGTCATAGGTCTCGGCGTGAAGACCCCGAGGTTCGATCTGTTGAGCAAGTTGCAAATACTGTTCAACATAGAACAAGGCGGCAAGATCCCCAAATTCGCTCTGAAGAGCAAATAAGAAATACTCGAGGTCATAGATCTCGTCGGGAAAATCCTGAGGTACGTTATGATGAACAAAGTAGGAACACTAGGGATCATAGAGAACTTCGCGCAAGAAATCCTGAGTATAGGAATTTAGAGCGCATTCGTGATCAAATGCAAAGGGAACATGAAAGAAGAAATCCTGAAATAAGGAGAGAGGAGCGTGATAGAGAAACACAACGTCGACAGCTTAGTAGGAGGGGTATGAGGGAAGAAATTTTGAATCAGAGACGTCTTAGACAAGGTCAAGTTCGCCTTCGTAGAGATAACCCACTCAATAGACAAATTGAAAACCAAAGGCAGTCCCAACGAATCCGATTAACGAGAGAAAATAATGTTATAGAAACTGATAATAGTGGCAATTTAACAGATTTCAAAAACATTTATTTCCAAAATATAAATAAGGGCCCTACTGAAATATGTATTTGCTGCGGCGGCTTATGGTTTTCACACCAAGTTCGCAAATTAAATTTCGAAACTATTGCGCAAGGTCACCCGAAGGCTGCATCCGCCTTCTTTTTAATGCAAAAATTTCCTTCAGAAGATGGAAATTACAATTTTTGTGCTACTTGCAAAAATGCGATTGTTAAAAAGAACGTTCCAAAAATATGTTTAGCTAACGGTCTAGACTTTCCTGAAATACCGGATTGTTTGAAAGGTTTAACTCCAATTGAAGAACGTCTAATAATGCCTAGATTGCCTTTTATGACAATCCGTCCGTTAGGATATCAAGGTCAGAGTTTGCTCAAAGGTGCTGTTGTTAATATACCAATTTCTGTTAACAATATTGTGACATCTCTACCAAGGTCCTTTGACGAGGCTCATGTTATACAAATTCACTTAAGAAGGCGTTTGGAATACAATCATGATTACATGATCGATACCATACGCCCCGCAAAGATTATGGAAGCTTTGCAGTTCTTAGTGAATACCCCTCTGTATCGTGAGCACAATACACATATTAATGAAAACTGGATTTCAGAATTTAATAACCAAGAAGAAGTTCCGTTTGTTGCATCTGCAGAGGATTCCCGATTGGTTCAATCTTTTCATGCGGGACAAACTTCCTATGATAATCCCTCAGGCAATAATATTCCCACGGGTCTTTTACCTTCAGAGCTAAATCCAGGCGGTCAAGAAACTCTTTTGGACAATATTCCTGTAGAAAACTTAGACTATAACCGTTTAGTTATAGCGCCAGGTGAAGGACAAAGACCAATTGACATAATTCAAGATAATAATTCAGAAGAGTTGTCATTTGGAACAATATACGTTGGGCAGAAGCGTACATGCTCTGAAACGTATAGCAAGATAATACGTTCTGAAATTCGTCGTTTTGACAGAAGAGCGTGTACCATTCCAAAGTTGTTCTATGATTACAAAAAATTAGAACTACTACAAATTAAGAATAGTACATCCATTATTAAACGAAAACTTTGTTCAAAACTTGATTCAACACGATGATGGTTACAAGGTTTTGAAAGGCGTTAGATCCTCACCTGCGCACTGGGAAGCTGAGAAGAAAAAGGCAATCGCTATGATTCGCCAATTTGGGCTTCCAACCTTCTTTATCACTTTATCGGCTGCAGAATCTCAGTGGGTTGAGCTTTTGGTCATCCTCTCTAAAACTGTTGATTCTAAAGATATTTCGGAAGAGGAAGCCAACAGTTTAACAACCCAAGATAGATATCGCTTAATTCGGTCAGACGCGGTTACTTGTGCTAGATATTTTGACTACCGCTATCGACAAATTCTTAAGCTTTTTAAAGATAACGCCGGCATTTTTGGAGAGCATTTTGTTACAAATTTCTACTGGAGAGTGGAGTTTCAACAGAGAGGTTCCCCGCATGTACATGGCATGTATTGGCTTAATAATGCTCCCAGGATCAACCTTCAAGATCCTCAGACATTCCCTGATGTCATTAGTTTTATTGACAATTATATTTCTACTGATGGTTCGATCAGCCACTTAGAAAATTATTTGGGTTATCAAAAGCATAACCACAGTCGGTCTTGTACTAGGGAAATAAGAGGACAACAGTTTTGTCGTTTTGGTATTCCATATCCACCAATGCCTTCAACGCAAATACTGTTACCTCTTACAGAAACAAGTCAAAATTCAGAAAGACACAAGGAAAACTTTTTTAAAATTCAAAACGTTTTAAATTCAAATATGACTACAGAAGACATTTCTAATTTAAACGATTTTGAACACTTCCTGTCTGATAGTAGAATAAATATGTCTTTTGATGACTATTTGTTAGCCCTTAGGTCAAGTTTAACAAAACCCAAAATTTTTCTAAAAAGAAAATTACAGGATCGTTTTATAAACACTTATAATCCTCTCATTTTGGAACTCCATAGAGCAAATATGGATATCCAATATATACTGGATGCATATGCTTGCTGTTCATATATAATTAATTATATTAACAAGTCTAACAGGGGAATTTCTAGGCTCTTAAATGAAGCTATATCATAGGTAAATGCTGGAAATTATACTATTAAGCAAAAACTTAAACATATAGGTCACAAATTTATATCAGGCACAGAAATATCTGCACAAGAAGCAGTATATTGCTGCATTGGGCTCCATCTTTCGGAAGCAAGTAATGCAGAAATATTTATAAATACCTCTCGACCTGAGGAACGTGTTCGAATGGTAAAACCTAGAGCGGAACTTCAGAACCTTCCTTTAGGTTCGACTGAAATATTCGTAGCCGGTATTTTAGACCGTTATGTTCAAAGATCCGATCAGTTAGAAACTCTTTGTTTAGCTGATTTTGCATCTAGGTATAAATATTTTAAATCTAGTAGAAGAGCACAAGATAGTGATCATGAAGAAGAAGAGAGGGAAGACGATAATTTACCAGAAAGCGGGGTTGTCATACCTCTTAAAGACGGTAGCGGTTTTGTGAAAAAACGTACCAAACCTTGTATTATTCGGTATAGAAGGTTTAACCCAGATTTGGCCAGAGTTGAGTATTTCCGCGAAATGTTAATGCTTTACTATCCTTGGCGGAATGAACAGCAAGATCTCATTGAAAACGATAATGAGCAGACTTGCATAACACATCGTATTATAATTGAGGAAAAGCAAAGTAAATATGATGTTTTTGAGCAAAGAGAACTTGAAAATGTTCTAGAAAGTCTTTATAATGAAATAGACTTGGACGAAGGTGCTCAAAATGAACTACCTATCGTGGAAAATGAGTTCAGAGTGTTGGCACTTCCAGAAATAAACCCAAATATAAATTTGCTAGACTTGCATGGCGAAGATTCAACAGATAATGGCACTGAATCTAATTGCAATATTAGATTTATTAAACTACCCCCTTTAATTCCAGTTGAGGAATTATTTTCTTTAGTTCAAAGTCTAAATACTAAGCAAAGAACCTATTTGACACATTTGATGCACCACCTAAAAAGAAATCTCCCATTTTATGAGTTCATTGGCGGCGGTGCAGGTGTAGGAAAGAGTCGTTTGATATCTGCAATATATCAAGCTCTTAACCATCGTTACAATTCTACACCTGGATCCAATCCAAGTTCCTTAAAAGTTCTTCTTTGCGCACCTACGGGTAAAGCAGCATTCGGAATTGGTGGAATGACCCTTCATTCAATATTCTCTTTACCTGTTAATCAGTTGAATAGAGAGTTGAGGCCACTTAGCAATGACACAGTGAATTCATTGTATTCCAGACTTATCGATTTAAAATTAATCATAATTGATGAAATATCGATGGTAGGTGCTCGTATGTTTAGCTCTGTTGATGCGAGATTAAAACAAATTTTCAAAACAGACAGCCCCTTCGGCGGTATACCGATCATAGTGTTTGGTGATTTGAAGAGACTCTCACCTGTTGGAGATAGGTGGATATTCTCTCCTAATCCCAATGATGCATACAGCACTTTAGTTGGTTCCCCTTTGTGGGGGTTATTTAAACACTTTGAATTAACAGAGATAATGAGACAACGGGAGGATCAGGCCTTTGCAATTGCATTAAATCATATGGCATCTGGTACTATGACAAATGAGGACATATCACTCATTGAAACTCGAGTAGTTAATTTCGAAGAAGTTCCCGATGATGCCATACATTTATTTTGGTCCAATGAAGAGACAAATAATTTCAATGCCCTTAAGCTCAGTCGAATCCCAACAGAAGCTTTCCTTTCAACTGCAAAAGACTCAGTTAAAGGAATTGGTATAAATGAAAGTGATAATATTTTGGAAAGAGTTAAACTTTTCAAAACTTCTGAAACGCAGGGACTGCCCTATGAATTGACACTAAAAACCTCCGCCAAATATATGATTACAGTGAACATAAACACGTGTGATGGCTTGGTTAATGGGGCAGCTGGACAACTTATGCAAATTGATTTCCATTGTTCTTTTCCAACAATTCTGTGGATTAAATTTTTGGAACCTTCTGTTGGTTTGATAGCACGATCAAAAAAGCCTCATCCTCTAGAAAGTTCTTGGACACCAATTGAAAAAGTTCTAAAATCTTTTCAATATAAAAGAAATGAACAAATTTCAATTGAAAGAAATCAGTTTCCAGTTGTGCCGGCTGAGGGAATAACTATTCATAAAAGTCAGGGTGCCACATATAATAAAGTTGTAGTTCATACTCGACCCAGAATGCCTAGAGCTTCAATATATGTCGCTTGTAGTCGAGCTACTTCTGCAGAAGGTCTATTCATCATAGGAAATTTTATTCCTCCTAACAAATTTTCTGAATCGGATCCCGTATTTAGGGAACTGAGGGAATTGAACACAAATAAAGCTTTGACAACAAGTTTCAATTTTATGATTTCCCGAACATCAGGACATCAAATTTTATTCTATAATGTTCAGAGTCTTCACGCTCACATTAATGATATAAAAAGCGACTGTTTGATGCTATCTTCAGATATTTTATGTTTTGTAGAAACTTGGAGTTATCCTTGCGAAAATTTTGATATACCAGGATTTACTTCAATTAACGAGCTGAGGATAGATAGCACGGAAACAACCAACAGAAATAAACGGGGCATTATAATATATGCAAAGCATAGTATTGCTTGCTCCATAGAATCAAAGGCTGTAAAGAAAATTTATTCAGGCCGCAAAGTTTTAGAAGCGGTTTTGTTTAAATGTTTCAATATTAATATTCTGGTTCTATATAGAAATTCAGCTTTCTCTGTCAGACAATTAATTGTAGAACTTCAGGAAGTCCTTACATCTGAGTTAGGCAATCAAAATTTGCTAATTGTTGGAGATTTTAACATTTGTTTAATGTCTACAGGGACTGCAATACGAAATCTGCTCCAAGAAAAAAACTTTAGTTCCCTGCTTGGTGCAGAATATTCAACTACACATGCCGGTACACAAATTGATTGGGCATTTTCAAACATGGATCCTTCCCGTGTAAATGCAATTACTTTTGAGACAGTACACAGCTATCATGATAGTATTTGTGTCTCTATTTCGAACTAAAGTTTTCAGACTTAGTGCAATAGTTCTTCATTTTTTTTTTCCAAATATAATCGAATTGGAATGGTATAGGAATTTTGACAGTAGTTTTTAAAACAATTTTAAGAAAAATATGTAAATAATCTAATTAAGAAAATTTAAATTATAAATATATGATAGAAATTAAATAGTATAAGGAAAAAAGAAATATAGATTGGATATATGTGTAAGAATCTCTACAAAAATTTATGTTTAATATTGTAAATATTATATACAAATTAATATAATAATATTATATCATTTTTAAAGTTGTTAATATTTATTATTTTTAAGCTAAACATGTATAATAATATCGATATAATAAATATAAAATGTTATTCATTGTTCAAAACCGATTTCTTTTCATACTTCTCAATACAGTTGTAATGCATTCTATATAAAATCAATTATAAGCGTATACAAAAAGCACAAGAACGATTTCTCATAATTTGAGTAAATTTAGTTTACAAATTGCTCTAATTATTTTCACTGTGAGTGAAAAGTAAATAACTAAGGCAACAGTTCCTTCTTCTAATTATTAGAATACATATATAAAGAAGTCTCAAACGAATATACCATTTAACTTTGCGAGAGTATAAAATGTTCGGTTACATCCGAACTTATCCCTTCCTTACTTGTTATGACTTATTTCGTGATGTATGCGTTTTAAAATTGGTTGAAGCAAAGATGTTCCGAACAATTTGAGGGTGGAGTTTTGCAATGCCAGCTTCCTTCATCTCCTTGGCATTAGCGCCAACGAATATTTTGGGAGCAACTTTACTTTCAGCGTTGGACGTGCAATTTTTTTTTGGGCGTTCCACTTCCATCAAGTTTTCCAACTCGACGAGCCTTTTTGAATTTAGCAAAATACTGAACAAGAGTTTGGGTTTTTTTTAAATTGCCTATTTCGCAAGTACTTTTGTTGATGTTTGTTTATTTACCACAATTCGCTTACCAAATAATACATTTTGAACATACGCAAAAAATACCAAATAAAAACAAAAAGGAAGGGCTAAGTTCGGATGTAACCGACTTCTACTCTCCCAAAGTCAAATGGTACACTCGTTTTAAATTTCTTTGTGGATCTTGCCGCCTTGTTCCATGTTGACCGATATTTTCGATAATAAGTCAACTATAGGCACTAGGGTCCACATATTCAGTACCTAGGGGCTTGAACAGTTTTGGTTCGATTTAGGCAATTTTTGGTCACAAGGTGGAATACTTTAAACGTGATTTGCATACTGGAAAATGAAAAAAATCAGATGGAATTTAATATGCTGTTATATGGGAAATAGGCGTGGTTGTTATCCGATTTCGCCCATTTTCGTACTATGACATAGAAATATGAGAAGAAGGTTCTGTACCGAATTTTTTGAAATCGGTTAAGCAGATCCCAAAATATGAGCTTTTACCTAAAAGTGGGCGGTGCCACGCCCACTGTCTAATTTTGAACGTGGTTCCTTTAAAGTGATCTCATACCATCCCAGAGATAAAATTTAATGTCTCTGGCGTTTTAGTGCTTGGTTTATCGCGCTTTTAGTAGTTTTTAACAGTACCGTTATATGAGAAAAAGGCGGGGTTGTCACCTGGTTTCACCCATTTTCACACTGTCGATAGAAGTGCTAAAAACGCTTGCTCTCAGTGAATTTTGATATTATAGCTTTAGCAGTTTAGGATATATGCACATGAAATCTATTAGAGGGCGGAACCACGCCCACTTTAAAAAAAATTTAAGCTGCAAATGCCCCTCCTTAATGTGATCCTGTATACCAAATAACAGTCTTGTATGTTATTGTGGGGCTTAGTTATGGCAATTTATTTGTTTTTGATTAATGGCGTTTTGTGGGCGTGGCAGTGGTCCGATTACGCCCATCTGAAATACCAAGAAACATGTGTACCAAGTTTCATAAAGATATCTCAATATTTACTCAAGTTACAGCTTGCACAGACGGACGCACAGACAATCACCCGGATATCAACTTGTCTCTTTATCCTGATCATTTATATATATATAACCCTATATCTAACGCGATTAGTTTTAGGTGATACTAACAACCGTTAGGTGAACAAAACTATTACCCTCTGTAGCAACAAGTTGCGAGAATATAATAACAGTACATATTTGATATTGCATTTAAAGTGTTGCTAACTTAAGTAAGTTTTTTGCAAAGATTAACAACAAAATTGACTTATTTTTAAAATGTTTATAAAAATATGAAAAGTACATAAGATTCTCATATTGTACTCTTTGTCGCTACATCAATCATATATACATCACAGGTCAATACAAGTACATCTCTCTGTACAGGTACAGGTTTGCAGGCGGTGCCACGTCCACTTTTTCAAAGTTTTTCAAACCACAGATGACCCTATCCAATGCAATCACTTGCATCAAAAACAGTTTTGTATCTTAGTTAGGAACTTAGTTATTATCATTTTGTGGGAGTGCTAAGGGTCCAACTTCGTCCATCTGCAATACCAACATTCTCATAATTTCAAGAAACATGTATGTATATCAATGAATGTTTTTCCTAATTCTTGCTGAACATCTACAACCAATTTTGGAGCCGATAGTTTGGGGTTTTTCCTTGATTTTTCGAACAATATATCGCTCGTCAAAAGCACTCAAAAATTTTTTGGCGCGCTTCTGCCTTTATTTTCTACTCGATTTTCATGTAAATATCGCTCAATGATGTGTTGTACAGTGGAGGCACTATGACCAGTTCACGCTGTTCAATTGTTGTACGGCAACCCGTTTTTATATAAACGCACTTGCTGTCTCTATGGTTTATTATAACCCACTAAAAAATATTAGAGACTAATCATAAACGACGCCAATTTGCCATGCATATTAATAATAATATAATAAAATACAGTTATGCGGTGCAACAATCTGGCGCCTCGTGATGGAAAAATATCTGTATCATTATTAGAAAATAAAATATTTTTTAAATAAATGAATTACATCATATATAATATATGAAATTCTTTACTCTATAATATAGCGTTTAAATTTTTTCAATATTCCTTTCAGTTTAGAAAATATTTGGATTCGAAATTTATATCGGCTGCTGTATCAAATAAGCTGTGACCCACTGTATATATATATTATATAACTTTATATCTATCTCGATTAGTTTTAGGTGATACAAAAAAACGTTAGGTGCTCTGTAGCAACATGTTGCAAGAGTATATCTAACCAAATTGAAAAAGAATGTCTAATTCGTTTAGAGTTTAACTATGGTATGTAATTTTAGTTATTGTCAATAGCGTGACCTAGATAGACATTTTGATAAGTGTATTAATCAAAATGACTTCTTTTCGTCTAAATTTTCGCACCCAATTTCATAAATATATTCATAAATTAAGTTTTACATATTTGACATCGATTGTAAGGTTATGCTATGTTATATTGCAATTAAAATATTGATGTATCATATATGTATGTATAAAACTCATTTTACGTTCTTATGAATATGTGACGATTGCAACAACAACAGTCACAAGCTATGTGCTTGACTGACAGTATCTATGCTCATACATATGGGTGTATTCATTTCGTACAAACACAGCAAAAGTTTAACTGAATACAGTATATAAAATATATGTATTAATATTTGATCCGACTTCGTAGTTTACGAACATTCTTTGGCACACGGAGCCAAACAAAAGCGCGGTGAGTGCAGCTGCGGGTGCTTAGTCCATAAAGAAGAACGCAGTGTGCCGCATAAATAAGAGCTTACGGAGTAATTAAATTCAATTCCCATTTGGATAAACGCTCAGAACATCACTCAATTATTCGAAATACTAGTTTGTTGATTGCATTTTAAAGTTGCTAAGCGCTAATAACATAGACCGTTGACCTCAGCAATTTGCATATGGAGAACGAATTTTTTTAGTTAAGCTTGTTTTGTATATAATATTTTAATCGAAGTTTACAAAGGCATTTATTTTACAATCGTCTTATTTGTTGTATCGGAATAGCTGACTTATGGCCACCGCACGATAAGCACTAGAGTATTTGTATTGATAAACGAATTTAAAATAAAAAGTTAACATTGTGATATTTCAAACGAGATGACCAACGTAAAACAGGAAGATTGGAGAGTATCAAAAATATTGCGGAAATACCCAGTTTATCGTGAAAAACTGATCAAGACTTGTGAAGGGTAAGTTTATTGAAAAATAAAATTATAGTGCTGAAAACACAACGAATTTTAAACAATCTAACTAGTAAATTTGTAATATTATCATCCTCACAAGCACTGTTATAATTACCATCACTTATAATATTTAATATGAAATAAGGTTATATAAAATCTCTCAACGATGGCTTAAACTTTTTAGAACTTACACTTTTCGCAAAACATCAAACGGATGAAGCATATATAATAAATACATATAATGGTATTCTAATAATATTTTTTACTTTAAACACCGGTCAGAAACTTAGTGTTATCTTAATATTTTCTTTATTATTTTAAAGAATTCTAATTGAATTCTCTCAACAGATGTTATATGTTATTATCACACAAAGCACAAGTGAATGAAGCGCTTCTATTTTTATGATTAAGTCAGTAGAAAATTGAATTTTACCAAGAGTTACGTTAACTTTGATTAAATCCGAATTCATTTTCTATACTGTTATATCACGCTTAAAACACAATTTTGGATGAAAGTAGTTATATCAAGAAAAAGCGTCAACGTCACAAATACAAAAAATTCGTTACAAGAACTTGATTCCGATCCTTCAGTTTGTATGGCAGCTATATGCTATAGTGATCCGATCTGATCAATTTCTTAGGAGATTTTATTACTGCCTGAACTAATAACTTAAGCCAAATTTCGTGAAGATATTTCGTTTTCCATACAAGTACTTAATTCCGATCGTTCAGTTTGTGTGACAGCAATATATAGGAGGCCGATATTGGGGATTGCGACAAATGAGGAGCTCCTTGGGGAGAGAAAAACGTCTACAAAATAACAGATCGATATCACAATATCTGAAAGACTACTTAGCGTATATACAGACAGACGGGCATGTCTAAATCGACTCAGCTCGTCACACTGAGCATTTAAATATATATTTTAAAGGGTATCCAACGTTTCCTTCTGGGTGTTACAAACATCGTGGCAAACTTAATATGCCCTGTTCAGGGTATAAAAATATCCTTTAATATTCGTACGTTAGTTACATATGTTCCCAGCAAGGCAGCTATCGCTTACATACATTGTTTAACAGACAGTCCTATTAAAGATTTATTTTAAAGTTTGCGAGATGTTAAAATAACGCAAAACTCTTTTGTGTACATGTGGTATTTCTTCCCATTCTTACTCATAGGTTTCAGTCTCAAGACAAATATCTACAACAACGTTTCATGTTTGCTGCACGCAAAATATCTGTAAATGAAATGTGTCAAAAATGTTTTGCAATTCTATCATAGATACTATCTGATATGTTTGATAAATAAATTTTAATCAAAACAAGTAAGGAAGGGCTAAGTTCGGATGTAACCCAACATTTTATGCTCTCGCAAAGTCAAATGGTATACTCGTTTTAGATTTCTTTGTGGATCTGGCCGCCTTGTTCTATGTTGACCGATACTTTCGGTAAAAAGTCTGCTATAGGCACTGGGATCCACATATACGGTACATAGGGGCTTGAACAGTTTTAATTGGATTTAGACAATTTTTGGTCACAAGGTGGTATACTTTAAACGTATTATTCACGTCAAGTTTTACGCCGATATAATCATTGCTGCTTGATTTGCATACTGGAAAGTTAAAACATCAGATGGAATTAAAAATGCTGTTATATGGGAAATAGGCGTGGTTGTAATCCGATTTCGCCCATTTTCGTACTGTAACATAGAAATATGAGAAAAATGTTATGTACCGAAGTTGGTTGAAATCGGTTAAAAAGATCCCAAGATATGGGTTTTTACCTAAAAGTGGGCGGTGCCATGCCCACTATCTAATTTTAACCGTGGTTCCTATAAAATCATCTTATACCATCCCAAAGATAATATTTAATGTCTCTGGCTTGTTTAGAGCTTGATTTATCGCGATTTTAGTAGTTTTTAATAGTACCGTTATATAGGGAGTGAGCGGGGTTGTCACCCGATTTCACCCATTTTCACACCGTCGGTAGAGATGCTTAAAACATTTGTTACTTAGAACTTCCTAACTTGTTATAGATGTTATTATCGTGTGGCTACGGGTCTAAAATTTTTGATCATATTCATAGAAAAGAGTGAAGTTATTTTTCATTTTGGTAAATCGTTTCGTAAATATTTATTCAAATTAAGTATACGAGCAAGCTCTAACTTGAGTAAAATTTGAGATACCAAATTTATTTGAAATCGGTTAGGCAGATCTCAAGATATGGGTTTTCACCTAAAAGTGGGCGGTGCCACGCCCACTGTCTAATTTTGAACGCGGTTCCTATAAAGTTATCTCATACCATCCCAGAGATAAAATTTAATGTCTCTGGCGTGTTTCGTGCTTGATTTATCGCGCTTTTAGTAGTTTTTAACATTACCGTTATATGGGGAGTGTTCGGAGTTGCCACCCGATTTCAACTATTTTCACACTGTAGGTAGAGGTTCTAAAAACATTTGCTTCCAGTAAATTTTGTTATTATAGCGTAAGCGGTTTAGGAGATATGCACATCAAACCTATTAGGGGCGGGACCACGCCCACTTTTAAGAACAATTTTAACTGCAAAGGCCCCTCCTTATTGTGATCCTGTATACCAAATAGGAGCCTTGTATCTTGTTGTGGAGCTTAGTTATGGCAATTTATTTGTTTTTGAATAAAGTCGTTTTGTGGGCGTGGCAGTGGTCCGATTACGCCCATCTGCAATACCAACCATCTCACGATACCAAGAAACATGTCTACTAAGTTTCATAAAGATATCTCAATTTTTACTCAAGTTACAGCTTGCACGGACGGACAGACGGACGGACGGACAGACAGTCACCCGGATTTCAACTCGTCTCTACATCCTGATCATTTATGTATACATAACCCTATATCTAACTCAATTAGTTTTAGGTGATACAAACAACCGTTAGGTGGAGAAAACTATTATACTCTGTAGCAACAGGTTGCGAGAGTATAAAAATTTCGCGTTTGCGTACTTTATGTTGTACCATTTTGAACTAGGGCTCGTATAAAGCCATCATCTTCAATACACTGGAGTACTGGTCGGCAAACTTACACATTCAAATGACTTATATTTTGTTAATTTTTATTTCTGATCTTCTGATTCTGGATTTAAAAATTAAATTTTCAATTTCTAATCTCAATCATCTTGGATTAAAAATTAGATCCTCCAACCCTGGTTAAAATTAATTAATTATCAATGTTTAATACCAAAACAAAGCTAGAATATGTCCAAAGTAATATATAATATTAGATCCATTATTTTTACTCTTACTTCAATATGTATGGATGCCCTAATTGTACACAAAGAAAAAAAAATTTTAGTGAAAATAAACAAGTAAAGTTTTATTTAGTTTATCCAATCTGAAAAATTTACAATAATTATAATATTGAATTAACAAAATAAATGAAATTATTGTGCATCAAAGCAATATCCACAAATCATATGTAGGTTTAAAAGTTCAGTACTAGGTAATTTAAAGGTTAATCGAGCTAGTAATATACAAAGTAGAAAAGTGAGTGCTTAATGGTTTATTTCAACTTTCATTTCAACTTCTAAACGTCATTTTGTTGTAAAAACTCAATTAATTTCATTCGTTAGATGTATTGTATTATATCCTAATAATAAAATAACAGGTTCTTAAATAAAAGACAATTTCTCCATTATCTGTTTTTATATTTATTTGCTGATTCCTCAAACAGAAATGCGCAGTTTTAAAAGACTTTTCAGAAATTTAATATCTGCCAATCTGCCGATTTGAAACCGCAATTCGATTTGGAATTGTTTATGAATGCAATAAAAAATAATGCTTCGAAATAAAGTTGAATTATTCTTAATAATAGTAATTAGATAAAAATAAAAACATGCTCAAATTTTTAGACTCTTTTATTCAGAATGATATAAAAAATCAAAAACTTAAATTTTTATATGGTATCAGATCAGGTTTAACAATCAACTCAAAAATAATAAAACTATTTAACAATGGAATCAATTAAAAAAATCATATGTGCGTTTTTAGTATGCATATAGTTTTTAGTTATGATATTTAGAGATTTAGGAGAAAATTAAATATGTACTTTTTTAACAAATTATGCGGGGAAACCAGGTTAAATTATGCATGAAATTTTACATTTTACAATTTTTTTGTCCGATCAGGTGGTTCAAATAGATGGGAAAATCAATTAAGCGAGGAATACTATAATAATAATATTACCGCTTTGTCTTTGGATTCAAAAGAAATCTCAGTCTCATCGCTTAAGCAATTAGAGGTCCTGACTTATGTCGTTTTGCTAACATTTTCATTGATTTATAAACCGGTGTCTTCATTAATACATTTAACTTCGTGTTTCTTTAACACACAAAGTTCCTTTCTTTTTCTTTATAAATAACTTCAACTTACTCTTTTATAATATATTTAAATGAGTAAATGTACTTATATATATGTAAGTGTTTATTTTCTATTCCTTAATCACTGATCTTCTCAAATGATGTACTAATAAACACAATTATTTCTCATATACCTTTTTTTATCAGCTGGATTGTAGCCAAACAAAATGACGATGAAGCGGAAGGCTTATGGCGTATCAAAGATGAACTTTATGATCTTACCCACTTTATACCACGTCACCCAGGTGGATCATTCTGGTTAGGATGGACAAAGGGCACTGATATAACCGAAGCATTTGAATCACATCATATATCGAAGACGCCAGAAAATATGCTCGCAAAATTTCATGTTCGTAGTACTTCTAAGCCGCGCAATTACAAGTTAACGCTACACGATAATGGTTTCTATAGAGTGCTCAAGTCCCGAGTGCGTGATAAGCTGAAAAATGTGGATCATTCCCCTGAACGGCGAACAGATGTATAATTTTTGTATAGTTCTTCAAAAAGACTTTAAGTTAAACCGAATTTTTTTCATCCTTAGCTTATACATTTTAGTCTCTTGCTATCTACTTTTGCTTTGGCTTTCACCTGCTCGTACACTGGCTGTGTAATATTTGAATTACTTGCGGGCCTCTCACTCTCATGGCTAACTATTGCTACGCACAACTACCTGCATCGTAAGGACAATTGGCAGATGTATACTTTTAACTTTTCGCTTATGAATTTTTGTAACTGGCGCGTTTTGCATGCCATGTCTCATCATGTCTACCCGAACTCTCTAATTGACCTCGAGATGTCTCTCTTTGAACCATATCTTTGTTGGTGGCCAAACTCACAGCTTCATACAAAATGGTTTCGTCTTTTCAGCGTTGCCATACAACCTATTGTATATACGTTAATATTTCCTTTCCAGCTAATATTGAGGTAAACATAACAAATGCATTACTCATAAATATAATCTATCATACATTAAATTTGAAAATTTTGCATACATACTTCAATAGAATTACAGTTTCTCTACTAAGAAAAAATATTTTATTTTGGCACGACATGATCGGATTTATTTTGCCGCTGTTTATGATGTTTGTAGCACAAGTGCCTATTTTGACTGTACTCAGACAATGGGTAGTCATCATTGGTTTCGCAAGTTTCATTTTTGGCGTAATTGGTTTGAATGCCGGACATCATGGCCCAGAAATATATCATGATGGCGATGCAAATCGGGAAGACCGAGATTGGGGCCTCTACCAATTAGACACAATAATCGATCGCAGTGATATCAAAGGTTCGCAATTTTTGGTGTTGACGCATTTTGGAGACCATTTTTTACATCATTTATTTCCGACATTGGATCATGGCATACTTCCACAACTCTATCCGGTACTTTATGAAACTTTGGACGAATATCAAGCACAATTGCGTGAATGCAACCATTGGCGGCATATAGTTGGTCAGAATAAACAGTTATTACGTACAAGCCCAAATCCGCTACTTCCCATTAGTGTAGATAAAATAAAGCGTGGTTAGAAATTAATAATTTCCCAAATAAATTTCTATAATGGTTTTATTTTTTTATAATTGGAATTTTATACATATTATTATAGTTTTATTTATGGACAGTTATGTGATTGTGATCATACTGTAGTGTATTATTTTTTTATGCATTCATACATACTTATCTACCTACGGCGTGATTAAAACGCAAATGGTTTGCTTAATCGCTTTATTGCTGCTGATCTCAAATAGGCTCCCTTAAAGAAGTGTCTAAACCAAATTGTCAATATCGCAGATATCTTGAATAATTTAATTAGGATACTTATGGTTGTTGTTTTGTACTATCCTTATCAAAATATTGGACACGTTTTTATGATAATGTACAAATGTATTATGTCAAAGTTTCCTTGCTTTTCGTCTTTATTATGCAAATTGTTATATGTTTTTATACTCTTGCAACATGTTGCTTTGGAGTATAAAAGTTTTGTTCACCTAACGGTTATTTATAATATATATATATATATTAATATATAGATGTTCGAACTTCCAGGTGACGTTATACCGCATATATGGGCCAAGATGTGACTTATCTCAATGAAAATGAGAGAGCGTGTATTAATCTTAACAATGGATCTTTGTACCAAAAATGGCTTAAATTGGGCGAAAATTTTAGCCCTCCCCCCATATAACTAATATCATATAATTCGGGATGTTTTATTAGTCTATGGCATGTTAGTAGAATCGGTAACTGGATATATTGGTCATATATATTTATGATGATCTAAACCTCATATGAATAATATAAGGAATTCCGATCCTCTGGTTGACGTTTTCCACATCAACTCAATATACTAAATTTACTCTCTGCGGTCAAGTTAATATCCCATACATACATCTCATTTGAAGGTGTTTTTAATATAATATTACGACGCGAGCTAAAGTATAACAATAAAACAAAGTCTAAATTTTTGACCTTTAATATAAATCAAGAAGATACCAAATTTAATTGTAATTTTTTCACGATTTTATGGAATATGAATGTTTAATTCTTTCGCAACATTTTTTAATATACTCGTAAAATTTTAAAATTTTGCCAGCACCTAAGGATTCTTGCAACTTGCAAGAGTGTAAAATGTTCGGTTACACCCGAACTTAGCCCTTGTTGAATCAGAGAACTTAAAACAATGAGAAGGTGCAAATTGAATTTTGTATGATGCTCGATTGGTTGGTTGAAAATTTGAGATCAAGGAGTTCACCACTTTCTGTATAGTTTTGCTGTTATTTAACAGAAATGAGAATTTTTAACAACGTTCTCTGACAAAATACGTATCTACCAATACAAAGAGAAAAATGAAATGAAATGAATGAGAAAACAAGAAATACAAATGCCACTTCACATATGCATGATTATTTTTTGCCATATAAACGATTTTTATGATGGAAAATTGATAAATTATTATTTTTTTGCACAAATGCTACATTGATAAAATGTGAAAGATTATGCAAAAAATGATATTTTACTATTTTCATAATTTTCTAATTTCAATTTTTACAGAATTAATAATTTATGTATGTACATCAATATGTTATATTATATAATATAATAATATATTATCAATTATCAATAAATACATGTGAGCGCACTGCTCTATATGTAAGTATGTATGTACAAATATGCATATGACCGCGCAAAATAAGTAATGCATACACAAATCTACATACATATAAGCGTACAAATGTAAGTA
This sequence comes from Bactrocera oleae, assembly GCF_042242935.1. NCBI lineage: Eukaryota > Metazoa > Arthropoda > Insecta > Diptera > Tephritidae > Bactrocera > Bactrocera oleae. Next base: position 33,648,432 of record NC_091537.1, read on the forward strand.
CGTCAGCCAATAAGAAAAATACAAACATTGTTGTACAAAAACAACAATGGTCTCAAATAGCATCAGCACCAGAAATCAATATGGCAGCCAAATTGACAAATCCCAAATTTGTAGTAAATCACACACCAACAACATTTTCATTCATGAACGCTGGCGCACAAGCAATAAGCTAAGTCGTTTCATTCATAAAAGCAAACGCCTTACACATCTCCCCGAGCATGCGTTTGCCAACAAGCGTCTTTTCGCGACGATGGCAAAAGCTAAAAATCATAAATTGAACAAATTTCTGATATTCCCTCTAGAAGGGAAAAGTGACAACCCCTCAAATATGAGTATTAAAATATTTTAGAATAAAAATGACAACATAGTATATTTGTCGATTTACAATTCAAGAAACTTTTTAAAGAAAATATTCAATATTCCTCTAATTTATGTATACAGTAAACCCCGGTTAAGTATTAAGTTAAGAAAAATTGAAGCATGAATGTGAAATACCGACGGCAAAACACAATTCTGTACTTTTATGACTCCATAATGGTGTCAAGTACAATTAATGAATTATTTTAAGAAATATATCAAAATACTTTATTAGTAATAATTTAAAAGTATTTTGATATATTTCTCATAATAAAGTAAAAATGAATTAACATAAAATAATTTAAAAAATAATAAATAATAGTTCAATAAAAGGGAATATATTTCAAATGTCATATCAATATGCCCAGTTTTGCTCACATATTATATTCTCTTCAATATTCGTCGGTTGGTTATGTTAAGAGAGCGTATGTGTACAGATTCACCGCTGTTATAAAAGCGAAAAATGTTATTTGTTTCTCGTGCATCTGTGGTGAACTCCTTGATAAATTCCTACAAATTGTTCGCTGTCGAACCTGCACCTTCTCATTGTTTTAAGTTCTCTGGTTGAATACTGTAAATTAAATTTTGTAATCTAGTCACTATAATATAATATATATAATCTGTATGGCAACTCTACCACTTATTAAATTATAATCTAAATGTGTGGCAACTCTACAACTAATAAAGACGCCATTCTTCTCAACATGGTAGCCGAGCAAGGTTATCTTTTTTTATTCACTGCTGCCATATTTAAATTGTTGGATGTAATTTTGATATCAGTTGGTTTTTTAATCTTGTTTTATAAAATTGATCTGAGTGTCTAAATAACTTATTTAAGTCGTTTTGAATTCAATACTCTGTTAAATAAAGTAATACATGTAGTGAGGTTGCTAAAAGGTCCAAAAACTATATATAACCACAAAAGATTTCAACGTGAACACGTGGTTTTATATACAGCAAAAGGCAACTAATTTAATGAAAAGTGACAAGAAAAAGTTGGTCAGTGAAAATTATGAATTAAAACTACAAGATAAAAAATATTTGCAAAAAAAATTTCTTGAAGTAACAAAAAAGGTTTTAATACTAAAACACAAAATCGATTGTAAAATAAAAACACAAGAAGAACAAGTAAGGAAAGGCTAAGTTCGGGTGTAACCAAACATTTTATACTCTCGCAAAGTCAAATGGTATACTCGTTTGAGATTTTTTTGTGGATTGGCTGATATTTTCGGTAGAAGGTCAACTATAGGCACTGGGGTCCACATATTTAGTACTTAGGGGCTTGAACAGTTTTGGTTCGATTTAGACAATTTTTGGTCACATGGTGGCATACTTTAAACGTATTATTCACGCAAAGTTTTACCCCGATATAATCATTGTTGCTTGATATGCATAGTGGAAAGTGAAAGAATCAGATGGAATTGAAAATTGTGTTATATGGGAAATAGGCGTGGTTGTAGTCCGATTTCGCCCATTTTCGCACTATAACATAGAAATATGAAAATAACGTTATGTGCCGAATTTTGTTGAAATTGGTTAAGCAAATCTCAAGATATGGGTTTTCACCTAAAAGTGGGCTGTGCCACGCCCACTGACTAATTTTGAACGCGGTTCCTATAAAGTCATCTCATACCATCTCAGAGAAAAAACTTAATGTCTCTGGCGTGTTTAGTGCTTCATTTATCGCGCTTTTAGTAGTTTATCGTTATATGGGGAGTGGGCGGAGTTGCCACCCGATTTCAACTATCACACTGTCAATAGCAGTGCTAAAAAAAAATTGCTTCCAGTGAATTTTGTTATTATAGCATAAGCGGTTTAGGAGATATGCATATTAAACTTATTAGAGGCGGGATCACGCCCACAAAAAATTTTAACTGCAGATGCCCCTCCCTAATGTGATCCTGTGTACCAAATAACAGTCTTGTATCTTATTGCGGAGCTTAGTTATGGCAATTTATTAGTTTTTGATTAATGGCGTTTTGCGGGCGTGGCAGTGGTCCGATTACGCCCATCTGCAATACCAACCGTCTCGCGGTACCAAGAAACATGTCTACCAAGTTTCATAAAGATATCTCAATTTTAACTCAAGTTACAGCTTGCACGGACAGATGGACAGACGGACGGACAGACAGTCACCCGGATTTCAACTCGTCTCTTCATCCTGATCATATATATATATATAACCCTATATCTAACTCGATTAGTTTTAGGTGATACAAACAACCGTTAGGTGAACAAAACTATGTTATGTTATGCTATGTATACAACAGGTTGCGAGAGTATAAAAAGAATTATAAATGGCTACTCAAACAAAAGTTGAAGATATAATAATTCCAATTTTTACTGGAGCTAACTTTGCAAGTTGGAAATTGAGATTAATGTTGTTACTCGAATAAAAAGAATGCAAAGAACAAGCAACAAGAAGAATAACTGATCAAGATACAGAAGCAGACTGAAAGGATTTAAAAGCAAGAATGATAATTATAAGCACAGTTTCGAACAGGCAATTAGAATACATAGGAGAATGTACAACCGCATATGATATGATGAAAAAATTCAACGGTATTTATAAATCAAAATCTACGGCACTTCAGATACTGAAAAGAGGAAAAATAGAAGAAATAAAAGTAAATAATTATACTGAAGTGGATGAATATTTCGTAGATTTCGAAAAAGCAATTAACGATTTTAGAGCTGCTGGCGGAGTACTGGATGAAGCTGAAAAAATGAGATGTTTAATCAAAGGTTTGCCACCAAGCTACAACTACATTGGTGATTTCATAAATGTAGTGCCAGAAGATCAAAGGACAGTAGACTACGTGAAAACTAAAATAAGAGAAAAAAAACATGAACAAAAGTGAAGTATATAAAAGATCAAGTGTAAGCACCTTTAATACAAAAACGAAAAGACTGTGCTTAGTGTGTGGTAAATATGGACACCAAAAAATGGACTGTTATCATAATCAAAACGACCAAGAACCGATACAAGACGGTCAAGGCAGAGGAACTCAATATAATCAAGGAAGAGGACAACGAGGTCACCCCAGTAGGAGATCCCCGAGGGCTACGGCAGAAGTAGAGGATCACTAAGAGGTTACGGAAGCGGAAGAAGACCCTACAACAAACTAACGATTTCTCAAATCAATCTCCAGGATTACGATTCGAGCGCAGCATGGTCAACTCAAGTGCACCACCCTAAGGTAAACCAAGTAAATAGACACGAATATGAAAACTCAAGTGATAATGATAATGTAATTAATTGGATTTTAGATAGTGGCTGTACAGACCACATAATTAAAACCGATAAATATTTTTTTTTTATGTAAATTTAAAAAATACTATTGATGTTAAATTACCAGATGGTAAAACATTAGAAGCAACTAAATTAGGAAATGTAAAAGTAATCTTTAAAAATTACTATAATGAGAAAAACATAGAGCTAAAAAATGTCTACTATGTAAATGGAATAAAACAAAATTTATTAAGTTTTTCAAAAATAACCAAAAATAATAGCATCGTAGCAAAAAATGACAATGCAAAAATTTATGATCAAAAGAGAGAATTAATAGCAGTAGCTATTAACAAAGTTGACAATCTATATGTTATAAAAAGCTTTGTAACTGAAATGAATAATACAAAAGAAATTTACACAAATGTAGTAAAACTAACTACAGAAGAAAAATGCCCTAATGCCCTATAGGTCATGAAAAATTACATGAAGGCTTGCCTCAAAAAATTGAAAGCACCGAAATGAAGTGTGCAACTGTATACAAAGTAAAATGCCAAATATACCATTCGATAATAAAAGATCATAACAAAAAAATCTTAGAATTAGTACACACAGATTTAAACGGCCCGCATACTATCGGGTATGGCGGAGAAAAATATTTTCTAACATTCGTCGATGACTATAGCAAGTGTACTAGGTTATAATGTATAAAAAATAAATCAGACACAGCAAATTGATTTAAAGGTTATGTTAACTTTAAAGAAATTACAGTGCGACAACGGTAAAGAGTACCTAAATCGACAAATTTATGATTTTATCCGTGATAAAGGGATAGAAATGTTAACTTGTCCTCCGTACGTTCACGTTCAAGATAAAGATACAATATATCGGCTATGGACATGGGTAGATGTCTCATGCGACTTTAATAATCGGGTCCGTCAGGGGAGTTTTTTAAAAAAAAAAATACCAACGAGAGCGTATGGCAAAGGTCAACCAGCCAGCTAAGATGCAAAATTAAGACTGCTTTATTTCAGTTTTTCATTCACAAAGAAAACTAATGCAATTATTAAAAATACTTAGCTTTCTACTTTTACATTCTGCTTACTTGACTAACTTACTTAACCATTACAATTATGCTTATACAACAATTTATTAATTTATTCATTTTTTGTTTATACAGTACTCATTCATTGGATCTGATAATTTTAGTTATTCTTCAATTTTGTTTTATATTATTTTCAACAAGTTTTTTAAATAGGCCGGATGTTGGTTTTAGTTTACATTATGCTTGTTTTGCTGTTAATAAATTGGTCAATATCGCTAATTGCTGATTTGTTATAATTTCCATATGTAACTACCCCCTCCTTTAGATTGGAATTCTCCTGAATTCTTTTATTTAAAACAATTTTAATAGATTTGTGTTTAATAAAAATAATGTAACTTAGTATTATTATTAGAACCAATATAATTAAGTTACTTGCATATGACTGTTTGCAGTGGAGTTTTAAATGAAAAATATTTCTACTATGATTTTTACTTTCTTCTACAATATCTTCTAATGTGAATTTTTTAATGAATTTGTGTATATTTCCATATTTGATATTGACAATGTTTTCGTTATCTTCTTCAATAAAATTAGAAAAGTAATAGTCGTTAATTTTCATTGTACAGTTATTGTATGATATAACATAATTTCCGTTTATTACAATTTGATCTTTACAAGTTTGGTTAATTGTTATATTCAAAGCATTTTTAATAACTATAACATTAGTATCTAAGGGTATTATTTCAAATTCCTTATTTTTAATAAGTTTACAATTTCCTTTTATTATGCAATGTTTACTAGGTTTCAATTCTTTTAAATATTTACTTTCCTCATATTTATATATGTTATTTTCATATTCAAATATTTGATCTATCTTATCATCTATTTCCTCGTACTTTTTATTAGGTATAGGTATTATATATCTAATTTTTACTGATATAAAAGACTTCGGAACTTTGATACCCAATATTAAACAAGTATTATTAAATGTTGCTGTTCCAAGTTGTAAATATTTTAATTTGTTAAAATCAATATTGTATTTTATTATTTCATTATTTGTTAAGATACTAGGGTGTATTATCCCGTATTTAGCAGATACAATGTTGTCTTGTAAATGTTCTATTTTATTTTTTAACAAATTAACTTTTATTAATTCTGTCAAATACATATTTTCTTCGTATTCATCATCTAAAATTTTATTTATTGAATTAAATTCATTTTGAATTCTTTTCCTTCTTTTTTTACAACATTTTCTTTTTGTTCAAAAGCCGTATTAAAATAATTATTAATTATAATTTGTTGATTAATTGTTTCGTTAACATTTAAGAGATGGTTCTGGATGTCTTGTCTGTCCGAGTCGTCCATTGTCCCAAATAACCATTTTGACATACTACCTATTGCATTTACTAGTCCTCTCTTTGATCTATTATTCCTGGGTATCAATGTTATAAGTTTATTCCTAACATCCAACAGTTCGGTTTGCAATAAGTCTTTGTTTTTTGTTTTCATTAGTATTACGTTATCTGTCATAATATCAATGAGGTTTTCTATTTTTTTAATATCGATTATATGTATCACGATGTCCCTTTCTTTTACAATATCCTGAGTTCTAGTCTATAAATCTACAAATCCTTTTGTGTCTGTAAATTCAGTTATCATCATGGTTCCTACCGTCAAATTCATTCCTCCCATTATTATCAATATTGTCAGTAACATCTGTAAATTTTAATGGTTTTTTAATATTACAAGGATGTATATTTTTTAATTTTTCTTTCCTATATTTTGGTTCTTCCTTATGCCTAGCTGCTTTATAATTTTTTATAAATCCTTCCTTTCTGTTTTCAGTATAATATTCTCTATTCTCATTAAGTTTTGTGATACTTTTATTTTTCATTAACTACATATTCTTTTTTATTGTCTCTTGACTAACTTTGTTATTATGTACTTCATACGGCGTACACTTTATTGTCGAATGAAATCTGTGATTATAATTCCTAATAGATTTTTGAATTAATTGTTTAATAGATAAACCTTTCTCTAATTTATATAGAATTCTAAACTTTTATTATGGAATCTTTCTATGTCTGCGTTGCCTGTGTGACTATTCGGTTTGCTCAGATATAGTTCTACATTTTCATTTGCTAGGAATTCTTTTATTCGTATTGCCTTAAATTCGTTGTCAGCAATTATTTTTTTGGGTTTACCAATTTTTGTAAAGTAATCTTCTAATTGTTCTATAATAGTAATGTGATTTCTATCATTTAATGGATATGCTACACCATATTTTGAAAATTTATCTATAATGGTAAGAAAATGGAAACGCTTTATTACGTAGGTATCAATGTGAATAATTTCGTTAATTTTTGATGGCGTCTCCGTTTGTAGAAATTTTGCTCTGATCGGCTTCCAATCATATTTGACTTCTTGGCATATTTCGCATTGATTGATCACTAAATGTAACTTCGGATAATAAATTTTAGTTTTTAATTGATTGTAGGTTTCTTGTATTCCCGAATGCATGCTTTCTCTGGTATGATATAATGAAATTTGTTTTACTGCTTCAACATCCGTTTCTATATCTTGTGCTCTCATAGTGCATTTTATAAATTCTATCTGATTATCAATGGAGAACATCTCTATTAGTTTTTCCTGAACGATATTATATTTCCTTTCCGATATGTCCGAGAATATTCCTACTTTTCCTTTTGATATATAATCTATTTTCTAAATATATCACCCATCGTGTTAAAATCATATTCTGATACAAAAATGATTCTCTTTCCATGTAGCATTTTCATTTCTTCTATCTTATTATTTGTTAATATAATTTGAATCTTGTATTTGTTGACTATTTCATCCTTAATATAAAAATGGTCACCTAACTCTTCTTCAGCTGAGTGCATTGTTGCAATTGAGTCTTCCTCGTCTTCTACATTGTTAATATTATTAGATAAAATCTTGTTTTCTGTTATTTCACTCCCCATCTTTTCTGATATAGTGTCCTCACTATTTTCTAATCTACTCAAAAAGTCTGCTACTCTGTTCTCTTTTCCTTTTAAATAATCAATTTCGAACTAATATTCGCCTAGCTTTAATAACCATCTTTGGTGTCGTGGCGACATATCTTTACCTCTGTATTTCGAATGTAAAAATTTTATTGGCTGGTGATCTGTTAAAAATTTAAATTTTCTACCATAAAGGTATGGTCTAAAATAGTTTACGCTCCACATTATTGCTAGAAGTTCTTTGTCTGTTGCGGAATAATTACGTTCATGGTTGTTTAATGTCCTGGATGCACAACATACTGGGTGGCCCTCTTGGGATAGCACTGCCCCTACCGCATAGTTAGATGCATCAGTTGTTAGGGTAAATTGTTTTTCAAAGTCTGGGAATCGTAAAATGGGATGTGTACTTATTAGGGTTTTTAACTTTTCGAAGGCGTCAATATACGTTGGGTCTAGTGTATTAATTTTTATACCTTTTTTTTGATATTTAGTTATTTACTTTTAATTTGCTTTTCTGTTTTTAGAATTTGTAAATTTTCAATTACTTTAATTCTATTAGGATTTGGTTTCATACCGTTTTCCGTTAGAATGTGTCCTAAAAATTCTGTTTCATTTTTCATTAAATTGCATTTATCCACTTGAATTTTTAAATTAACCTTTTCTATATATCTCTTATTGATTTGACATGTTCCTGAAGAGATGTGCTAAATATTAGGATATCATCTAAATATACCACACATGTTTTATTAATAAAATCGCGTAGTGTCTCATTCATGATCTTTTGGAACGTTGGTGGAGCATTTTTGAGTCCAAATGGCATTCTTATAAATTCGTAAAGTCCGTTCGGAGTAACGAAAGCGGTTTTTTCTTTATCTTGTTCTCTAACCATTATTTGATGATAACCCTTTGCTAAATCAATTGTGGTAAAATATTGTGCTTTTCCTAACTTGTCTAAAATAGAATTAATATTTGGTAAAGGGTATTTGTCATCAATTGTTTTTTCGTTCAACTTCCTGTAATCTATTACTATTCTATATTTTTGTTTTCCAGAATTGTCCCTCTTCTTTGGTAGTACTATCAGTGGGCTAGAATAACGTGATTGACTTTTTCTAATTATTCCTTGTGCTTCCTTTTCTTTAATCTGTCTTCGTACTTCTTCTTCATGTTGGGGTGGATACCTATATAATTTGGAATTAATTTGTTCATTTGTCGTAGTCCTGATTTCGTGCTGAACTGTTGTTATACTCGTTAAACGGTCTCCTTCTTTAAAAAATAGTGTTTTAAATCGTTTCAAAATTTTCATTACCTCCTTGTGTTCTTCTAAATTCAAATGATCTAATTTTATACCCTCAATTCCATCTCCTATAGTTTCCAATGTACAAATTTCGTTTATGTTATATGGGTTAATTGTATTGCGGTTTTCTTTATTTAAGGTTAGCGTTTTTTCTTCCATGTTTATAAACGCATTGAGGTAAGTTAAAATATCTGTTCCTATTATAAAGTCATAGTTTCTGCCATCAAATTTTGCTATTTTCCACCTAACTCTTGCTTTTTCCGGTAGATTAAATTCTTTTGGTGCAATTGTTATAGCTTCATATTGTATTATGTCCTTGTTTGTAATTGTACTAATAGTCAGTGGATTATTTAGTTTATTAGTCGGAAAATCTTTTACTACACTATTCATTAGGCTCAAACTTGCGCCAGTGTCTATTAAAGCAATGTATTTTTTGTCACTAATATGAATCTCTATTTTTGGTAGTTTTTCCGAGGCTACTTGGTAAAAAAAATTGTATTATAATTTTCTTCTTCTCTATAACTAGTACTTGACGATCCTGTCTGGCTTTGCCTATTCGAGTATAAGCGATTTTGGCTATACTGCGATATAGGGTGTCCTGCCAATCGAGGTTCCCTTGAACTATATTCCTTGTCTTCTCTACTCAAACTTTTACTTTCTTTTTCTTGTTCATATCTGTTTTGATTATATCTACGGTCTTCGTTGCCGTATCTTTTATAATTTGCCTCTATGTTATCTACTTCCATAGATACTGACGGGTCTTGCCTAGCTTGATTCCAACGACTTCTGTTCGAATTTGGCCTAGGGTTTCCTACCTGTTGGTACCTTCGAAATTGTCCTGAATTATTGTGAAAATTTCCTCTATTATTATAATTTTCTCTATAAAAGTTGGGTCCTTGATTTTGTTTTACTTGGCCCGAATCCTGATTATATCTGTTCTGCGAGAATTTTTCTTTGTATTTAATTTGTTGTTGTGGTTTATTTTGTCCTTCAAACTTCCTAGATTTCTTGAATTACCATCTAATACAACTATCTTCGTATCTTCTTTTATTCATTGTTTCTATCATTGTGTCTAAATTTCTTTTGTCATAAATTCTGTCCAGTAATGTTCCTTGGGTCATTTCTTTGGTTATATTTACTAAAAGTCTGTCGATGTTAGTCAAATCTATGCTATGGTCACCTTGATAATATACATTTAGCTCGTCCGCTTTATACTTTATATTTTGTAATTCAACGGCTAACTCACTTACCGAGTTTACTTTCAAATTACTTATCTTCCTGTATATTTCGTGAGGTTCCGTGTCTGGCCTGTATCTTCTTTTAATGCCTCCTTTATCTTGTTCCAGTTATGGGTTTCCTGAATGTTAATCACCACATCCTTTGCCTCGCCTTGGATAACTCTGTAGAAAACCGTCCTTACTGCTTCTTTCATTGTTTCCTCATTCGTCAAAGTTGATAGCATATACTCCACACTGCTGAAGAAGGAGTTTATTGTGTTACTCCCTGTGCCGGTGAATATGGATAGATGGCTAATATTTTTTATGACCCTGTCCTTCTCTTGTTGATTTGTTTGGCTTCTTTGCAGTTCTATGTATGCATTGCGAAGTTGGTCTAGTTGTTGTTCTCGCCTCGCTAGCTGCTTCATCATATCGATGGTTGTGGCTTCTGCTTGTTCCATTCCTCCTCTGTCAAAAGCTTCCTGTCTTTTGGTCCTAATTTTTGCGTTTGTGGCTCACTGACCACGCTTTAGCTGATCGATCCGGTTGTACTATGTGTTTTGCTGAAGTTAAGGTAGCACTTTGGTTGTTGCTACCTATCGCTTATGCACTTTGTCAAACTCTTTTTTTCTTGTTAATTGTGATAGTGGCTTCGCAAGATCTTTGGTCCGCTGCACTCTCACTTTATTTTTGTATGTGGGTGGTTTCTTTAAAAGTCGCTGAACTGCCACTTTAATTTTATGTGGGTGGTTTCTTTGAAAAGTTACTGCACTGCCACTTTAATTTTATGTGGGTGGTTTCCTTGAAAAGTCACTGCACTGCCACACTGTATGTTTGAATTATATATATTATGTTATATCCTAGAGGGTCCGGTCAACTCCTGAGTTGGCTACCGAATCGCAGGATTAGTAAGGGTTTTTTATATATATATATTTTTTTTTTTTTTTTATATATACGTTCACGTTTCTTATTTCGTGTTCGTATCACTATCCTTTGTTTTGTTGATAAAAAGGATTACCGACTGCGCCACTTTCCTAATCGGGTCCGTCAGGGGAGTTTTTTTAAAAGAAAAATACCAACGAGAGCTTATGGCAAAGGCCAACCAGCCAGCTAAGGTGCAAAATTAAGACTGCTTTATTTCAGTCACAAAGAAAACTAATACAATTATTAAAAATACTTAGCTTTCTACTTTTACATTCTGCTTACTTGACTAACTTACTTACCCATTACAATTATGCTTATACAACAATTTATTCATTGTCTGTTTATACAGAACTCATTCATTGCTTCTGGGAATTTTAGTTAATTCTTCAATTTTGTTTTATATTATTTTCAACAAGTTTTTTTAATAGGCCGGATGTTGGTTTTAGTTTACATTATGCTTGTTATGCTGTTAATAAATTGGTCAATATCGCTAATTGCTGATTTGTTATAATTTCCATATGTAACTTGCGCGAAGCTAAAGTAAATAGGCGGTACTGGCCCGAAATTATGAAAACAGTAGCTTACTTGAAAAATCTAGCGTTCGATTGTTAGAATCAAAAGAATAAGACCCCGTACGAAATATTCTTCGGTATTAAACCAAACGTTAAACATTTTGAAAATTTACGGAAGTAGAGTGTTCGCCAGAATACCGGAAGTTCTAAAAGTTCTAAAAGTAAGTTCTTCTTAAAAGTAAATGGGACGACAAAGCTAAAGTTGGAGTACGGTATCGGTTACAATGAAAGCGGTTATAGAGTGATGAATGTTAGGCACGTCGAAATTCTCGAGGATAAAACCGAGTTAATTGGCTTAGAAAAAAACGATGATGTAGTTATCTACGAACGCGAGAATAATAATTCTATACGTGATAACATTGACAATGAATCCAATCAGTCTGAATCTGCGAGAATGAGGACTCTGAAAATGAAACAACCTCTCAAGAACAAAATTTTTTGCCTGTACCAATCCAACAGTGTATGGACATCAATCAATGTCTTAATGATATAAAATACGAAAATAAAGAAAATGTACAAACACTTAGAGAATCCATTAGAAAGAAAAGTCCAGTAAATCGATATGGTAATCCAATATCACATTTTATATACTTAAATCACATTAATGCAAATGTATCCAACACATTTGAAAAAGCGATCAATTGTATAGAACACAAAAATGGAAAAAAGCAATGGATTTAGAAATACAAATTTAGATAAAAACAATACTTGGAAAATTGTTGATAAACCTAAAAATAAAAAAATTATTGGTGTTAAATGGATTTATAAAAAAAAAGGCGTTGGCACACATAAAGCTAGGTTAGTTTTTAGGGGTTTTCAACAAAAAGAACATATTGAAAATGTTTATTCTCCAGTAGGCAAAATGCAAACTTTAAAAACCTTAATATCTTATAGCTGCGCAAACAATTTATATATCGAACAAATGGATGTAGAAACAGCATTTTTAAATGGCCACGTAAAAACTGAAGTATACGTTCATATGCCAGATGGTTATGAACCAAGTGTAAATAAAGTTTATAAGTTACAAAAAGCTCTTTATGGTCCCAGAGAAAGTTCAAGAGCCTGGTACGATTGTTTCAACGAGCTCCCAAACAGTTTAAATTTTGTAAGAAGTTTCTACGACTATTATTTATATACAAATAACACAAGCAAAGATCTAATATATTGTTAAAGTAGATTCAAATATAATACGATTGTTTCAACGAGCTCCCAAACAGTTTAAATTTTGTTAGAAGTTTCTACGACTATTATTTATATACAAATAACACAAGCAAAGATCTAATCGATATTGTTAAAGTAGATTCAAATATAAATTTGGCAGATATACTTACTAAAAGTTTAAGTTAAATAAAATTCTTGAATAATAGACAATCGCTAAAATTAATTAAAATAAATGACATAATCAAACAAAAGATCTTATTTTAATTAAGACAATACATGAAATACTTAACAAAATCTGAAATTCAAAATGTCCAAGATTATAAATTTAAGGACGCGTATTGAATACTGTAAATTAAATTTTGTAATCTAGTCATTATAATATAATATATATGATCTGCATGGCAACTCTACCACTGAATAAAGACGCCATTGTTCTCAACAGCCCTTCCTTACTTTGTTTTAAGGTTTAAAAACACAATTATACCACTCCTGAATATTCAAAATACTTATATTATAATCTGTAACGAATTTGTGATGCTATCTGGACAAGTTTTTAAGTAGTAAATTATACACCTCAAAGCATCCTCGACTATATTATATAATATAAATATATAAAGAGTTAAAGTGAATTATCGTTTAGAATTCAAAGCAAGGGTTCGAATTATAGTAATTATAATATATAATATATATCAACCTAGGCGCTCTGCTGCACTCCGGGGCGCTCGCTTCGCTCGCTCGCCTACGTCCGCCCCCCGCCGACCGCGAGCTAGCTCGCTCTTATGTTAGTTGATTCTCGACAGCAGCAGAAAACTTTTATATATAATAGAGAGATAATGAAAATATTATCAAACTAATAGAACTTTTGCTATATTCTCATATAAAAAAAAATTAACGTGAAATTTATGAACAAAAAATACAACAAGATATTTGGTTATGGTCCAGTCAGAATACTTACAATTGAGGTGAAACTTTCTTATTACCAAGTAGTCATAATATTAGAGCCAGGAATTCCGCTCTGGTTTTAGGTGTCGGTGTACAAATAAATAGAAGTAAAAAAGTTTTAAAAACACCCATTATGGCATCGTAGTACGTTGATCAAATCATATCAGTTGACAATGCCATATGCTTTGTAAAGAATTCGTTGTTGACCCCAAAAAGACGTCGTTTTAACCCCAGTGACGCTCAATTGAGTTCAGATCAGAGGATTGTGGCGACCAGTGGAGGACATTAGAATTATAGTTTAAACTACTACACTATTTTTGACGTGTGCTTAGGGTCGTTTTTCATTTCATCTTACATGTAATTTTTCTGCATACAGCCATATTTTTATATAGGGTTTTTTTACTTTTTCTTTTGAGTTCAATTGTCACATAAATGTCCATTTCCGATAAGGCATTCTAAGAAATATTAAACGCTTTGTTTCTTCAACAACAAGACGATAATTACGTAACACTTCCAACTAGCACTAACTATTGATATACCAACCTTTATGCTACATCTTACAGATATATGGTTTCCGTACTATAATGAAAGCTCAGGATATGAATTTAACACTCATCAGCTGATGCAAGAGAGAATTAAAATCAACTAAAAGAAAGTATATATAAAGCAGGAAAATGGATAATTGGAGATTCTGCCACCAAACTATCCAAATAAGTTATGAAACCATTTCTAGTTTATATCGAGCAAACGGAAAGTCAAAAAGTATAAGTATTTAACAAACATACATATTTCATCGCTCCGACGATTAATAGAAAACTCTTTCGAGCATTTGAAGGCCAGCTTTAGGCAAATTGGTCGGGTTAAGGAAGTTTTACAATTCCAAAATGTCTAAACAAAAAAAAAAACAGGTCTGGAAGTCAATATAATCAAGTAAAGAAAAGCTTAGTTCGAGTGTCACCGAAAATTTTATACATTTGCAACTTGAAAGAATCAAAGTCCGGGAAGTTCTTTCAGGTGCTATCAAAACTTTATATTAAACAAGTAAGGAAGTTCTAAGTACGGCTGTAACCGAACATTTTATACTCCCGCAACTTTCAATGATCAAGTCCGGGGAAATTTATTTAGGTGTTGGAAAAACTTTATTTTAAAATAAAATGTTGCGAAAGAGTTCAACATTCATTATTCGACGAAATCGTGACTGAGTTACGATCAAGTTTAATATTTTATTAAGTTATGTCATATGTGTTACAGGTCATAGACTCAGTTAGTTTTACAACTATATTTTACTTCCCGTCAGCGAAAATTATATTAAAATCATCCTCAAATGAGATATATTTGCCATAAACTTAACCGCAAAGGCTAAATATAATATATTGAGTTGATGATACTAGTTATATGAGGTTAAGACCAACTCCAATCATGTTCAACGGCTTGTTAGAATAATGGAAATTATTATATGTTGTATAATATGATTTCACACATTTTCATTAAACTAATGTAAATCCAATATTATACATTGGGTTAATTTTGCTAAGATATCTTACATATTGACCGATATATACGGTATACGGAAATTTGAAAATCTCTTATTAGGTATATGGGGGATTGACACGACTTTATCTATTTATGTCATTACTACATATTATTAATAGAAACGGATGCCCTACGCGTTTCATTAAAATACTTCCCATACTGTCAACAATGTATAAGGAGCAAAGTCAACCTAATGTTTGAAAACCCTGATATTAGTTAAACGAGGGCTACTGCAAGTTTTCACCCGATTTTATCCATTTTAGGCGCAAAAATCACCGTTAAGAAAAAAGTACGCTCACTCAATTTAATTAAGATAACTCACATATTGGCCGATATATGGAGTATAAAGTCAGTCGGAAGTTCGAAAATCTTTCTATTAGGTATATGGAGGCTAAGGGAAATATTGACGCGGTTCAACCAATTTTTTACATATCAATAACACATATGTATATCACACACATTGACCGATATTTTCGGTAGAACTTTAGCCATAGGCTCTGGGGTCCCCATTTCCGGTATCGGGGGAATTGAATAGTTATGATTCGATTTCGGCCATTCTCGCACTGTAACATGGGAATTTCAAACTAGTTCTAGATACCAAATTTGGTTGGAATTGATGTAGTAAGTCCGGAGATATGAAATTTCACTCAAAAGTGGGCGGTTTCACGTCCCACTGTCCAAATTTGATACCAGCTCCTATAAAGTCTTCTCATAACATCTCAGGTGTAAAATTTTATGTATCTTATTTGATATAGATGGCGTAAGAACTGTCGAAATGATTTGTTCCATGCCAATTTGGGTGACATAGCTTGAATGGTTTGGAAGATATATACATTAAACCGTTAAGGGGCGGGGCCACGTCCTCTTTTTAACAATTTTCCAACCACAGGTGCCCCTAGTTATTACGATTCGTTGTACCAAATTGCAGTTTTGTATCTTAATTTGCGGCTTAGTTGTGGCATAGTATAGGTTTTCGGTTAAATTCGTTCGTTCGGTTAATTCGTAAAACACAATTTCAATGTACTTATATATGTACATATATTTTAGAAATATGTACAACAGCTTAAATATAATATATTACATCGAACTTTTCACTTATACAAGAATGAATGAAGTAAAAATTAAAATATGCAACGGTAAGAAGAATTCCAAGGAATTCAACAGAGAGGATGATCATAAATGAGAGAGAAAAGTTATGTACAAATAAAAAGTAACGTCACAATATATATAGGGTGAATTATTATAATATATAACTACAAAAAATATGTATAGTGAATTATTATATTATGTAACTTCTCCATCGTTAGAATTGAAGATATATCTTAGATTCTAATAGTGTTTTCAAATTTCAATTTCCTCTTGATATTAGATCTATGAATGTTTTCTGCTTGTAATTTAGAATTTGTGTATTTCGGTTGTTCCATCATACCTTTGTTTTTTATAAAATTCATTTCTTTTCTTTATACATTTATGTTTTCTTTCCTCTTGGTACAATTTCCTAGTTCAATGTGTATTGGCTTGTTTTTTTTTGTTACCGAATAATATGAATTATTATAATATTCTATTACTTTGCTAATTTTTTCTTAAATACTAAAGTTTTGTTCCAATTCTAATTCTTATTTTTTTCTTAAATATTGTTATGTAATCTTTCGATATCGGCATTGTCAGTGTTGTTTGTTAGGCGTCAGTAAATGAAGATTTATATTTTCTGTTTTTAAATAGTAATTTATGTTTACACTTTTGAATTCATTATCGCAAATTTATTTAGTGAAATGGCCCTTTTTAGAAATTTATAAAGTCTAATTTTTTCTATTATAGTTTGATTGATTTTATCTTCGAGATAATAAGCAACAGCAAATTTTGAATAACGATCAATAAATTTCAGGAAATTTAACTTTGTATTGGTGTGACGTCCATATGTATTATTTTTTTCATATCTTGGATTTTCAGTTAAATGGATTTTGGCATTAATTGGATTTCGGTGAAATTTAGATTTGGTACAAAGAGAGCAATTATTAATATATTTTTGGAATAAAAATTTCAAATTAGGAATATAAATTATCTTTTTTAAACCAAAATAATTTTCATCAATGTCAGTGTGACCAGTTTCGTTGTTATGATAATTATTAATTAGTTTAAAGACTTCTTCTTCTGTTTTGATATCTTTTGCATTACATGAACAACGAACGAATTTGAGATTTTTAAATCCTCCAAACAATTCCATCCAATATTATACTGATGTCGCCTACTTCGATATATATCCCTATTTTTCCTTTTGTTAAATGCTTTTTAAAAATATTTCCTAAATTGTTTTTTAAGTAAAAATCGCATATATAAATATTTTTATTTTTATGTTTTACTTCCGTATCTTTAATTTTATGGTCTGTTAAAATAATTTGGGTTTTAAACCTATTTACAACAGTTTCCAAAATTGGGATGTGGTCATGAGAGTACCTCATTTCGAGAGGTTATTTGAAAGTAACAAGATTGTGAGTGAATTGTGTCCAAATCGTTAGATATGTTATCATACGAGGTGTGTTTAAAAGAAAAGGTAAATTTTGCTTTTTTTTGAAAATTATTTATTTATTCATCAATATCTAATTTGTCCCCTTCAAAGTAATCCCCCTCGGATATAATACACTTGCGCCATCAGCTAATTCCTCGATTCTGATTTGATCTCATCAATTGTGGCAAAACGCTTTCCTTTTATTGGTTTCTTTAGTTTTGCGAATAGAAAAAAGTCGCAGGGAGCCAAATCTGGTAAATACGGTGGTTGAGGCATAATACAGACGTCATTCAATAACTCCTGAGCGATACTACTGCGACATTTCTTTTGCTCAAAATTTAGCAATTTCGGAACAAACTTCGCTGCCACACGTTTTATACCTTAAACATTCGAGAAAATAGCATGGCATTGCCAACATTCTCTACAACTTCCCTAATAGTGATACTAAGATTTTCAAGAACAATTTTATTCCCTATTTCGATGTTTTCTTCACTTGTTGACATGGCCGCACCTCCAGGATGCTCATCGTCATCAACACCTTCTGTAAAGCGCTTGTACCACTTACATATATATAACTTTAACACTTTCTTTCAAAAGTCAAAAATCGAAGAGCACACAAAAACGAACTACTAATCGCAATTGGCTTCTAATGCAATCACATGATAAACATATGTGTCCGATTATAACAAAAACAAAATATTAATAATCGAATATACACAACCCGCAAAAAATCAAAAACAACACCCATCTTGAGACCCAGCATTCATTATTGGAAAATATTCGACCGAATAGACCACGTCCAGCACATAGTGAAGAAAATATAGCGGCCGTAGCTAAAAGTATACACGAAGACCATGGAGAATTGATTCGGCGACGTTCGCAGCAACTCGGACTGACGTATGGAACGACTTGGTGCATTTTTCGTCGAGATCTTAAATTGAAAGCGTACATAATAAATCATATATAAGGACTGAAGCTGCTCGAACTTCCCAAGCGACATCGCTTCGCTCTATGGGCTCTTAAAAAGTTAATCGGTCCATATTTCTTCACAAATGATGCCGGTGAGAACGTAACCGTCAGTGGCGACCGTTATCTTGCCATGATAACCGACTATTTGATGCCTGAACTATTTGATGTTTGGTTTCAACAAGACGGCGCCACTTCCCATACATCACTTCAATCAATGGATTTATTGAGAGAACACTTCGGTAGCCGCGGCCAAATTTTGAAAGAGATAATCTTAAAAAAATAAAGGCCAAAGAATGTTCTTTCGAATGGTAAAAGTAAAAGTAGGGAGCTTCAAAATGGATCACCCTTTAATTCGTAGCCCAAACAATAGCAAGAAGAATTCTCCCACGGTATCCGAATAATTTTTTCATAATCGTTTAACGTTCTACTCGCATAACATATTGGGTGACCGTCCCCGTCCCCAAGACTCTTATTTGATATACAGGATCACAAAAGGGAGGGGCATCTGTGCTGTACAGTGTAAAAATGGGTAAAATCGGGTGGCAACTCCGCCCACTCCCCATCTAACGGTACTGTTAAAAACTACTAAAAGCGCGATAAATCAAGCACTAAACACGCCAGAGACATTAAATTGTATCTCTGAGATGGTATGAGATGACTTTATAGGAACCGCGTTCAAAATTAGAGAGTGGGCGTGGCACAGCCCACTTTTAGGTGAAAACCCATATCTTGAGATCTGCTTAAACAATTTGAACAAAATTCGGTACATAACGTTTTTTTCATATTTCTATGTTATAGTGCGAAAATGGGCGAAATCGGACTACAACCACGCCTATTTCCCATATAACACCATTTTCAATTCCATCTGATTCTTTCACTTTCTACTATGCATATCAAGCAACAATGATTATATCGGGGTAAAACTTTGCGTGAATAATACGTTTAAAGCCTTGTGACCAAAAATTGTCTATATCGAACCAAGACTGTTCAAGCCCCAATGTTGTACCCAGTGCCTATAGTTGTCCTTCTACCGAGAATATCAGTCAATCCACAAAGAAATTTCAAACGAGTATATGATTTGACTTTGTGAGAGTATAAAATTTTCGGTTACATCCGAACTTAGCCCTTCCTTACTTTTTTTTTGTACGTTTTTCGAATGAGTGTATGTGTAATCTGACCCCGTTTTTTAAGTATATTATCATGGGGTATGCTACCTTTGAAAAGTCTTTTATAAACTTCCGATAGTAACCGGCTACAGTAAGAAACGATTTAATCTGTTTCATGAATTATGGCAATTCTAATTTTAAAATTTGATCTATTTCAGCTGATACATATGTCCTAAGTATAAAGTCTCTTTTGCAAAGAACTTACAATTATTGATTTAAAGATTTAAATTTGCTGCATGAAGTTTTTCAAGTACTTGATTTATATAATTTATATGATCTTGTAGAAAAAATCAAAATATCGTCTATATAGACAACATTGAATTGCGGCAGGCGTGTGGAGTGGAAAAGGCAGTTTTCATCCGATCTTCTTGTTTAACAAAAATTTGCCAAATTGATTGTAGTGAACTATTACGCACGGCATAGTTTATGCAAAATATTTTCTATATTTGGGATAGGAAATTTGTCGTCTACGTTCACTTCATTACCATCAAACATAATAGTTCGATTGTACATGTCTACAAAGCTACGCATTGGAGTCAATAAATACTGTCAAATAATTGCATTAAAATATATTATTTACCCTTGAAATGTACTAGTATCCAAGTCATAGTTGCATTTTCCTTACATTCTACAATAAAGGAACATTTATGATTATTTCTTGCTTAATATAAACGTTATTATTTAATGATGTAACACATATGTTTTACATAAGTTGTATTCTTTTATTTTTTCGTAATTTATTTATATCAAGTAGCGATGTAGTTGCACCAGTATATATCAATGCTAAAATTTTTTAGCATCCTATAGTTAACTCTACAATGGTAATGATTTCTTAAGGTTATTGAAAAAAATATAATTATAATCATTATCACGAACCCAAATACCGTTCTGTGCATCTGCCTAGGTGACATGTTATTCACGTCATTCTTGCTGTAACGAGCTTGTGCCTGATTATTACGGTGATTACCACTATTTCACATTATTATTATAAGAGTTAGAAAACCTCCGAAAATTTGTATGTTAGTTATTAAAGGACTGCGAATTAGATAGCTTATTATAAACTTGATTTTTTGTTGGAAAAGTACAAGGAAACATTGAATTAGGAAATTGTAAATAATGATTATATTAATTACTTTTACGTTTATTACGATTTCTTAAATTTTTTTCCCTTCATTGCGAACTAAACCATTTTCTTCTAATATCTGAAACCGACCGAATATTTGTAACTTTGCAAATAAAAAAAGCACGTAAAATAAACTAATCAATACATTGTGGTTCGTACCACACAGGCTTCTCATCGTCAAATTAAAATATTTCGGTATAGGAATCTCATGTTGGTGATGCTCCCAGCGGTCGTGAAATATGAAGAAAAAAGAAATGAATAAATATGACTAAAGAAATTATTTACAAATCTTATTTCGATTTAACTTCAGTTAAATTATTTGCGTTTTGATTCTTTTATTGACTGCGCCATTATATATTCAATTGTATATTTAATTAAAACACAATTTTAATGTACTTATAGATGTATATATATTTTATAAATATATACAACAGCTTACACATATTACATCGAACTTTTCACTTATACATATTATACATACAAGTATGTCCAACACAAGAATGAATGAAGGAAAAATTAAAATATGCAATGTTAAGAAGAATTTAAGTGAGAGTACCTAATTTCCAGAGGTTATTTAAAAGAGAGAGCAATATACTCGTATATAGGGTGAATTATTATACTATGTAACTCACGCGTTTCATCAAGATATCTCAATTTTTACTCAAGTTACAGCTTACACAGACGGACCGTCGAACGGACGGTTCCACGGGCATTCGGATTTCAACTCGTCTCGTCATCCTGATCATTTATATACATACTACAAGACCCCGGCCACGCCTTGCAGTGTCTAAGGTATAAATAAATTATATTTGAGTAAGCTTTTTAATATAGTAAAAATATTATTATCAAAATTAATTTCGGAATTTTTTGCTATCAATATAGCCCGATTACAGAGACAGTTTTGATTTAAATAATTATTTTGTTTGTCTGGGAATATACTGCCAATGAATTATATTTTTACGTGTACAATAATGCTGAAATTATCTGACAATCAGCTTAATCCGATTGTAAATAGTATTTTGTTCATCTGTTAGTAATGGCTCATTCCTCGCGAAAATTTTAGTTAAATTACATGGTCATATTGTTTATACTTCAATATCATTCATTATATTCCAATATGTTTAATTAAATAATATAAATATACACGACGCACATGTCAACAGAATTGTGTAATAAAAACAATAACGTATCAGCAGTAAAAGAAAATGTCATTAACATTAGAAAATAAAGTTTTTTTTTTTTAATTTCCGATCGCCTCCAAACCGTACAGGATCACTCGCTGGCCAACCTGAAGCAAGCAAAAGACAAAATTTAAGACAAATTAACATAACATTGTTTTAAGATTTAATTAATAAATACTTTAAATAGCTTTATTTGATATATATATACTCTAAATATCTTTAATTGTAATAAATCACAGTTACTGTTTAATGAAGCGCCAATCGATGTATTGTACAATATTTTTGTTAAATCGGTCCTTTGTTGATACAAATAAACTTGATGATCTTCCTACTCGTGAACAGGCCACGTATAATTGCCCATGAGAAAAACATGGATTTTCTAAGATTAACCCGCAAATATACATTGTTTGGCCTTGAGATTTATTTATAGTCATCGCGAAAGCTAAACGGATGGGAAACTATAGTTTTTTAAATGGTATGGAAGAATCGGATGGCATCATCGGAATACGTGGTAACAAAACGATTTCTCCTTTAAACTTTCCTGTCAAAATAGTTGATTCAATAACGTTTCCAGTGATTTTTTTAATCACTAAAGTGTACCATTGCATAGTTTTGAAGGGTTTAAATTCCGCAGTAGAATAATCGGTCATCCAATTTTCAATCGAAGACTGTGTGGTGGCATTCCTGATATGTCTAAAAAATTTAAAAATTCGATTAGGAAATTCACTGCCTTGTTTTCTTCTACAGTAGCATCCATAGGCTTGAATGAAATTCGATCACCTGGTAATAATTGTTGTATCTGGTAGTTAATCAGATAAAAATCAACATTTTTCGCTGCAAAAATTGCACTACTACTAAGCCAGTTATTATTTAAATAGTCTAGGAAGACACTTTCTATCAGTTCATTTTTAGTTTGAACGACAGTACAGAAGTTATCTGGCCAGAGAACTTAAAACAACGAGAAGGTGCAGGTTCGACAGCGAACAATTTGTAGGATTTTATCAAGGAGTTCACCTCACATGCACGAGAAACAATTAACATTTCTCGCTTTTATAACAGCGGTGCATCTGTAAACATACGCTCTCTTAAAATAACCAACCGGCGAATATTGAAGAGAATATAATATGTATGCCAAACTGGGAATATTGATATGCCATTTGAAACATATTCCCTTTGATTGAACTATTATTTATTATTATTTTTAACTTATTTTATGTTAATTCATTTTTACTTTATTGTGAGTTATTAATATTTAATTTAACACATATTTTGATATATTTCTTAAAATAATTCAAGTGCTTGACACCATTATGGAGTCATCAAATCATTGTAGGTATGTATGTTTTTATATGAACGAAGATTTTTGCGAGCCACGGAAAAATATTTTAGAATTGTGAAATATATTAAATCGACAGTAGCTTTGTTGCCACTTTTGTCATTTTTTTCTGTGTTTGCAGGGTTGTCACTTTTCCCTTCTAGAGGAAACATAAAAAAGTTGTTCAATTTATGATTTCTAGCCTTTGGCATCATCGTGAAAAGACGCTTGTTGGCAAACGCATGCTCGGGGAGATGTGTAAGGCGTTTGCCTTTATGAATGAAACGACTTAGCTTGTTGCTTGAGCGCCAGCGTTCATGATGAAAATGTTGTTGGTGTGTGATTTACTACAAATTTAAGATTTGTAAATTTGGCTGCCATATTGATTTCTGGTGCTGATGCTATTTGAGACAATTGTTGTTTTTGTACAACAATGTTGGTGTTTTGCCTATTGGCTGACGTACTTACATTTGTACGCTTAAATGTATGTTGAGTTGCGTACGCTTTACTTATTTTGCAATGTCAAACGCATATTTGTACATATGAACTTATGTACATATAGAGCAGTGCGCGCACATGTATTTATATTGGGAGATACGTAATTTGTCAGAGAACGTTGTTATAAATTCTCATGTCTGTGAAATAACAGCAAATACTACAGAAAATGGTGAACTCCTTGACCTCAATTTTTCAGCCAACCAATCGAGCATCATTCAAAATTCAATTTGCACCTTCTCGTTGTTTTAAGTTCTTTGATCTGGCAATCTAATATTTTGCGTATCTTGATGATATTCTATTTCACACCGTTCCCAAGATTCAGTAATTGCTTAGAAAATTCTTGTGCTGTTTGATCAGAGAACTTAGTGCACTTTTACACAGGGACTCAAAAGAGTCTCAAACCAATTTATTGTGGGCGAGGGGACGACGAGGAAAGACGAAGGGACCGTGCCACTCGTGTTCGGGTGGCACGCTTTGTGTTCTTGTTCGTAAAGCTCGCTGCTACCCTTTTCATCATTCCTTTTCACTTTCAAATTCTTTGAATGGTTGCAAGAGCGCTCGGTTTCAAATGAATTCGATCGCAAATTTGAGTTCTCTTATCTATTTTTGTATGTAATATGCAAATATGTATGCATAGAATAATAGAAATATTATGACAAATCGCAAATAAGGAAAAAATTAAGATATAGATTATGGAGTAAAGAAATTATGAATTTTTAATACGGAGTAAAGAAATTATGAGTTTTTAATACTTAAAGATTAGGAAATTCCTATTATAAATTTGGCCTTGAAATTATTAGTAGCGGATATTCAATACATTCTTGTGGATTAGGGAATTCCCGTCTTTAGTATTTCTTTGAAACTATTTAGCGGGTAGGTACTTGTATTATGCATATTGTTCTACCATATTCATGGTAATTCATTGCAAGCAGAATGTGTGACCATCATCTCAACATACAAATGAAATACGCAGCACGCAGTGTTGCGCAGTCGAACCGCACAAATAAATATTTGTGAAAAGGAATGCAGAAAAGCTAGACTCGAGTTGCTGGACTCTGTTTGACCGTGTGAATGCACAGAGCGACACCAAAAGAAAATTTGAAAAAAATGAGACTCTTTTGAGTCCCTGTGTAAAAGTGCACAAGAATGGGAAAGGTGCAGGTTCGGCAGCGAACATTTGTAAAATTTTATCAAGGAGTTCACCTCACACGCAGGAGAAACAAATAACATTTCTCGCTTTTATCACAGCGGCGAATTTGTACACATACGCTCTCTTAACATAACCAACCGACGATATTGAAGAGAATATAATATGTATACCAAACTGGAAATATTGATATGCCATTTAAAATATATTCCCTTTTATTGAACTATTATTTATTATTTTTTAAACTATTTTATGTTAATTCATTTTAACTTATTATGAGAAATATATCAAATTACTTTTAAATTATTACTAATAAAGGATTTTGAAATATTTCTTAAAATAATTCATGTACTTGACACCATTATGGGGTCACAAAAGTACAGAATTGTGTTTTGCCGTCGGCATTTCACATTCATGCAAATGCATGTGTAAAAGTAATTATGTACGTAAATATAATATGTACTTCTTTTTCGTTTTGGCCCATTTTACATATTTATTTAAGCAAGTTTCAATAATTGTGCCAAAATCAAAGAAATATTTACATATCACATACATACCAGAGAGAATTTGTAACAAATTTCTTCTTGTATGTTCTTTATATATACAAACTTGTATTCTTTCTATGATATTATTTTTAATAAATTTTTAATAAATATATTGTTGCTCAAAAGTCTATTTTATTTCAATACAAATTAAGTT
The DNA here is from genome assembly GCF_042242935.1 of Bactrocera oleae. Lineage (NCBI taxonomy): Eukaryota > Metazoa > Arthropoda > Insecta > Diptera > Tephritidae > Bactrocera > Bactrocera oleae. The sequence continues at coordinate 33,674,315 of NC_091537.1, forward strand.
GATTTTCCTATAGAAATTTGACTGGCGTAGAAGCAAATGTGCAACAGAACTTACATACAGTGACGTGCGATGAAATAGAGCTATAGATATATTTTATATAAATATATATAATGAAATTTAATTTTTAAAATTTTTTTTTTATTAGTAGAAAAGAAACAACGCATGGAGTATATATTAAGATACCAATTAAAAGTCTTAAGTCTAAAATCAAAATTAAAAATTTAAAAACTCATTAGCATGTCCCGTTTTGGCTGTGCTTTGAAATATAGCCAGAAGACGTTATATAAATTTATTTGTTTCCGGTGATTGTTAAATCTGTAATTTTTAATGAAATAATCAATAGATAGGATAAATAATAATTACTATTACATTAATATTTAGTGCAGTATCCATTGTTTTGTGTGCAAAGTCTAGGCACATAATCCACTAAATTCTGGTACATAACAGCTGGAATTTTATGCCATGCGGTCTTCATTAGCCTCCAAAGGTCCTCTTTATTGGATGGATTTTGACCTCTCAGACCAACTTTAATCTCCCGCCATACATTTTCTATAGAATTTAGGTCTGGTGATTGCGGGGGCTAGCTTAAAACTGCGATGCCGTTTTGTCTCAACCATTCCTTGGCCTGCTTCGATATGTGTTTCGGGTCATTATCTTGTTGAAAGACCCATTGGAGGGGCATATTAAACTCAGCAGAAGGTAATATGGTTTCATTTAAAATCTTGGTGTGTTGTAATGCAATAGCGGATCTGTCCCTAATATGAGAAGCACCCCCAAACCATTATACTCCTACCGCAATGTTTTATCGTATTTTTATTGTGTTGTGGAAGGAATTCGGTATTGGGCGGTCTTCGCACAGAAAGACTGACCGAAGAATGTTTCGTCATTTACTAACTGGCCATACAGCACGATCTTCGACAAATTTTAACCGTTTTTCTAAGTCCAATAAATATAAATTAAAGTCCAATTTCGCACATTTACACACTGTAGCATAACAACTTCACTATAATGTAATGCATCAAATTTGGTAGAGTAGTTAATTTTATAGATATAAGATTTCCCCTAAAGGTAGACGGCCCATTGTCCAATCTTGACGCAGGCTCCTATAGGGTCCTATATAAAATTCAATGTTTCTGATGTACTTATTTAGTGAGTTATTGTAGTTTTAGTAGTTTTTAACATAACCATTTTCACATTGTCACAATTCTGAAAAATTTGTCCTCAGCAAATTTCTTAAATATAGTAGCTCTTGTGATTTGTGCGTTATTTAAATAAAACTCATAAGAGTTGGCCCAAGACCAGTTTTCTTTTAATTTCAATGCACAGATGCCTCTCCTCTCTGCGAGTCACTGTACAAATTACAGTTGGCACTTTATAGGTTTTTGATTAACGGCGTTTTGTGGGGGTGCTAGTGGTTCGATTTCCTACATCTACAATACTGCACTTCTTATGGTACCAAGGTATACGCGTATCAAGTTTCATCAAGATAGATTACAGCTTGCACGAACGGACGGACGCACAGACAATTAACCTAAACTCAATTCGTTCACCATATTTATCATTTATATACATATATGTATATAACTCCATATCTATCTCTATGTTAACCGAAAGACATAATACTACAATATTTAATATATTCTCGCTTAATTTAATAAAGATATTCTATTGAGATATATGAGATTATATATTTATGTGCTCGTGAAATTGAGAGCTTTGTGCATAAGTATTCACGGATTGTTTGTGCGTATGTATGTTTATTTTCTAATGCAATTGAGAGCTCGTTAAGATATCAATGTGCTTTCATTTTTTGTACGCAATCGTGCTTGTTTGTTACAAGGGGTATTGCGGGATATGTGCCAATGTGGACTTTGTATTTTTTTTTTGAGAGATTTTTTGTTTGCGTTTTAATAAACAATACAATTAAGAAATTGTTATATATTTTTACCACAATGTTAATTTATTCGCAATATAAAAATCACTTGTTAGTGAATGTTTAAAATTTTAATAGTTTGATATTACCGTGCGTAGGGTAGACAGGCAGATTCTATGCCGTATGATTATACAATATATAATATGCGTACAGATGTTCGCATTACGAAGAGAGCGCGAAACGAAACTTGCAGGTACTTGTGCAATAATGTTTCTATGTTATAGTTCACTTCAGGTCAACCGGTGCCTCCGATCAAAAACGCGCCATATATAGTTGAAGAACTATCGATAAATCAATGATTATAAATATTTGTCAATTTTTATTAACTATTATATTATATTTTATAATTTTTTCTTAACCTATCCACTTTTTATTCAGTATTAATTTATTTAACAACACTTACCTGCCCATGAAATTGCAGAATGGTTAATGAAAATATATGAATTATATTTGAATTTAAACCTTATTAATATTAATAACTTCTTACATGATAAAAAAAAAATAAAAAAATTTATTAAAAAATATCATTCAAAACATTTATTTTTATTAAAAGTAAAAAAATGGAATAAAGGGTACAAAAACTACAATTTATAATTTTAATCATCTTCTTCCTCTTCATCGTCGTCTTCCGGCTGCTGGTAAATTTCAAACTGGTCTTCATTATCGTCTTCAACGACATTTGTTTCAAGTTCTTCCATGATTTCGGGGTCAAAAGTTCCATCTTCGTTAATGTCGCTCTGATATGGTAGAGCATTGAGACAAGCTTGCCCATTACATTGGCCACAAGCTAAAGAGCATTGCAAGCCCGCTTTCCTGCATCCACATCGCGAACCACAACCACTCTTGCAGTTGCAGACAATTGTATTTAGCAAATGTTCTGGAGCAGGTAGTAAAATTGTCATGATAGGCTCCAGAAAATCGTTTCGCATTGCCCAACCCTATACCTGGTTCCAAATCATGCCCTAACCAAGTTTGAACTTGATAATATACACGTTCGAAATGTTGATGAGCAGCTGCACTTGTTGGTGGAATATTTGAAAGCTGCACAGGTTTATTAAGTTTTGTAGACTTGACGTAATGCATATAACGAAGATGATCGAGACTTTTCACAGATTTCGGAGCATTATATACTGCTGATAAGGTTTGAGTTCCACTCTCTAATAATCTCTGGGCCGAACAATTTTCTTCCTCAAATGCTGCAGCTAGTTCATCCAAATTGGTCAGTTTCTCAAAAACTTTTAAAAATGTTTTTTTTTCCTTTTTAAAAAGCGCAGAAGTTGTGTCACATCCACTTAATGCGTGCAGAAATAAAATATGTGTTTTGGAATGAGGATAATTATCAAAACTTTTAGTCGAGTATATCTCCGTTTTTACATTGCCTTTCCCAACTGTTTTAAAGAAAATTTCTTGTTCGTAAGACAGTGTACGTCCAATTAAAATGATGAGTAAATCAATATCTTGTTCTATTATTTACAAATTTACAGATTTTAAAAAAGATGCACTTAATTATTTTCTAATTAAAATGTCATTAGTGTTAATGGGAATATAATTATAGTAAGATTTAAGTTTTTCCCTTCATTATTTTTTAATTTTAGGAAACGGTGATCAGTATTATTGAATAGATAAAGATTTAAGGCATGAAGAAAATGATAAAATATAATATAATAGTTAATAAAAATTAACAAATATTTATAATCATTGATTTATCGATAGTTCATCAACTATATATGGCGCGTTTTTGATCGGAGGCACCGGTTGACCTGAAGTGATGCTGTGACCGCGCGCATTTTGTATTCTACAATATTGATAATAAATACCAATAGCAAAAAACCCATAGGAAATGAGATATTTACAAAAAAAGCGCAAAAAACCGATTTTTGTGACCTTTGACCTTGAAATTTAATAGTTGCGTACACCCTACCATATGTAGGTTTTGAGACAACTTTTAGGGTGTCAATATACAAGTATTTGCAGACTTACAGCTGGGTATCTGAATTCCTAGATTCTTACCTATTTTAAGCTTAAATGACTGAACTATAACATAGAAACATTATTGCACAAGTACCTGCAAGTTTCGTTTCGCGCTCTCTTCGTAATGCGAACATCTGTACGCATATTATATATTGTATAATCATACGGCATAGAATCTGCCTGTCTACCCTACGCACGGTAATATCAAACTATTAAAATTTTAAACATTCACTAACAAGTGATTTTTATATTGCGAATAAATTAACATTGTGGTAAAAATATATAACATTTTCTTAATTGTATTGTTTATTAAAACGCAAACAAAAAAAACAAAAAATCTCTCAAAAAAAAAATACAAAGTCCACATTGGCACATATCCCGCAATACCCCTTGTAACAAACAAGCACGATTGCGTACAAAAAATGAAAGCACATTGATATCTTAACGAGCTCTCAATTGCATTAGAAAATAAACATACATACGTACAAACAATCCGTGAATACTTATGCACAAAGCTCTCAATTTCACGAGCACATAAATATAATATATACATACAAGTCCGTGTATTAGGATGTACCTAAATACATCAACATAAGGACATAATAAGTATTGTTAAATTAAAAGTGCTATTCTTAATAACTAAACTAGGAAAATTAAAATTACACTCACAACAAAATATTCAAAATAAAATACAAACTAAAAAATTTATTTTACACGTAAATATTTATCTAATCCGAACAAAAAGACTATTATAAACGTAAAAGAGTATTCTGTATTAATTATCATTTGTCGCTCCCTGTTATACAGTTTACACTGAGCAAAATTTTAATCAACTTTAACACATATAGTAATAGATAACATAACAAAAATGGTTAATGACGACAAAAATCAAATTACACCTGCAGAAGCTACAAGTGCAGGACAGGTTGCCACAAAGCAAATAAAAGGGAAAAATATTTGTGCCAACAAATTCATTTCTGAGAGTGACAGATTAACACGATACTGCACTCGATTTTCATCTCCACCGATTCAAGACATCTCTAAATCGTTATTGGTAATAAAAAAAAACAAAATATTGATCATTTTTGGAAACGTCTCCAAACGGCTCATGACGCCATAGTAGATTTTGGCAATTCAGATCTACCACACAGTTTTAACTCATCGGCTTACGCAATATACGAAAACTGCTTAGATCAGTACGAATAAACAAAAGCTATGATTTTTGATCAATTAAAGCTAATAAATGCAATTGCACCTACTCCACATCCGAGAGTAGAGCTGCCACAAATACAAAATCAAGAGACAAGTTCAGGCATCCACTTCGAGGTGCCCGCATGTGACACAGAAACGTTTTATGGAGGTTATGAAGAATAGTCGTCCTTCCGGGACATGTTTCCAGCCGTATACATCTAACATCCAAAATTATCACAAGCACAAAAATTGTATCACCTGTGATACAAAACAGTAAAACAGTTCGCAATAAATGAAGACAATTTCAATTTGGCTTGGGAAGCTCTAAAATCTAGATATGAAAACGAAAGAATATTGGTCGATAAACAAGTAACGACACTAATAAACTTGCCTAAAATTCAAAAAGAAACAAGTGAAGAATTTATAATACTACAATCCACTGTTTCAAATTGTTTGTCGGTTTTATCGACACGGAATATTCCCACAGACAGCTGGGACCCTATACTGGTAAACATATGCACCGCCGCATTACCAGAAAAATCGCTACTTTTATGGGAGCAATCGCTCTCATCACGAAAGAAATGCCTCACATGGCAACAAATGAAAGACTTTCTAACTACCCAATAAGAAATCGCTGAAAGGGTAGACACACAAATTATTAAAACCAAAAACTATCAAAATGACCTAAATAGAATCTTCAACAGACTCCAAGCTAGAAGAAACAACAATTTAAACAGAAGCTTTTATAAAACGCAATCGTTCACATCCGAACACAATTAACGAACGAAATAATTTTTTCAGATCAAAAAGAATTTGTACAATTTGCTTGTCACATGCGCATACTTATAAAAATTGTAAAAACAAATTCAATTGCTTCTATTGTCATAAAAGACACCACTCAATGCTTCATTACAGCACATATCCAAGCTCACCCCAAAGCAGCGCTTATAAGAAAAGAACCACGGGTTTAATTGCAAAAGCAAATCCCGAAAATTGCCAAGAAGCACCATGTTGCTCAAAGTCATTAAAAACACAAACGATACACAGCGAAATTCAAAGTAGGGTATTACTTACAAAGTAGGGTATTACTTAAAGCCCTAATAGACCAAGGATCACAACGATCCTTCATGGCGCTTAGGGCACAAAATAGGCTTAAGTTGCCATCAAAACAATCGAATTTTAAAATTACGGGAATGGGCGGAAGAGTAATCCAAAACTCAAACAAAATCTGCCCCATTACCCCAATATACCCCCCAAGCGGATAAGCGAATTGTAGCAGAAGCTATAGTCCTACCACAACTTACTAACATGCTTCCAAGCTATCATATAAATAGCAAGCATTGGAAAACGGTTTCACACCTGAAGCTGGCAGATCCCAACTGCAATACCCCCGCTCAAATAGATACAATATATTAGTTGGCACCGAAATTATACCGCAAATAATGCTTGAATGTGTTAAAGAAGTTTCAACCTTCTAGCACAAAATACCATATTCGGTTGGATTATAAGTGAACTAGTTACTAAACCAGTTTCCACATCAACAACTCAAGTTGAAGAAAATTCAAAAGAATACCTTAATTCACAATTAATTAAATTTGTGGAGTTAGAAAAATGCCCCCTCATTTTAATTACAACCCCAGGAGATCAGTATTGTGACGACTTTCACAAAGCCACAACTACTCGATCAAATAATGGCCAGTACGTTGTACGACTACCACTAAAGCCACAACTTTCCAACACTCCACAAATTGGCAGAAAAGATCAAGTCAGAGCTTCTTCTGACAACCCCAGTGTTAAACACACAAATGTATATAATTCAACCAAATGATCTAAATATATTAAAAATATTCCAAAAGAAAATTTGTTGTATTCCAATTTCCTTAAATTCGGAAAGAGCAATACAATAAAAATACAGGGGATCCAATGGAATGCGATATCTGACCAGTATTAATATCCCACTGAGCCAATATCCGCATTATCCGCAATAATAATTTCTACCCCTCAGGATGGCTTTCGCTAATTATGATAGAAGCGAAAATCCTGGCTACAATCCTCAAACAATCTAAACGATATTCGAATATCCCGATTCTTGGCCACAATCGCTCACGTCCATACATAATATCGCTCGCATCATAATTGTCCTAGAAAGTCAAAAACTTACACCTCTCTTACTATAGTGCCTTATTGTTGCATAAATTTTTATAATTATAACACAATTCAAATTTAAAGTTAAACAATCACCATACTTTCAATGTGATACAGTAAAGCACCTAGACTTACAAAAAGCAAAGTTCGCACTTTTCGCATCTATTTAAACGCTCCTCATATGGGTAGGTTATGGGAAACACTTGTGAAAGCTGCAAATCTCACTTCAAAAAAGTGAGCTAAAATCACAAATCTCACTCTTCCCTGATCCCTCTTCAAAGGTTTCAAAGGAGCACCCATTCTGGCCATATCTGGGCCAGGTGTGGAGTCGCTAACCGTAATAAATCGATGGTAAAGAAATTTTAAACAAACAATACAAATAATAAAATTATAAAAGAAACAACCGCAAATACAATAAGTACGAAAAGCAAATACAACCTCAAAGCCCGTAAAATTGGCACACCCTAATGAAACACACCACACTCCACTCAACATTTGAGGATACTACACATGATGACACCACCACACCCAACCTCTAAGTACAACATGCTCGAAGACACCTAACAAACAGGACGGGATTATCGCTAAATCAGCATTCGCTTATTAGGCAGCTAATACAGCGATCCTACAAATTCGCAAAACGCATTCGTCTCGTCAAAAGGCCTGAGCGCCAAGCCAACATTCAATACGAATTCGAACCAGTTGTTTCGAACCAGTTGTTTCACCCCAATCATTTCACTCACCAATGAATCAGGAGTGTCACCTATGTACATTCCAGTTTAATACATTAAAACTTAACTTGTTTTAGCCAAAGAAAAACAATTACATTTTTTATTCAAAATTTTATGCGATTCGAAGTGATGTTTTTAGAGGTCCTAAAATCTCGGTGGTGTTCCCCTATATATTGCATACAAATTGTTCAGTGACCATTAATTTAAATAATAACTGTCCTATCATTTAAGTTGGACCAAATTACACACGGACACTGAATTTTTATAATATATTTTAAGATATATAACATAATTCCATATCGATCTCGATTAGTTTTAGGTGATGCAAACAACCGTTAGGTGAACAAAACTATTATATTCTGTTGCAACAATTTGCAAGAGTATAAAAATAAATACGTAATATAATAACATATTTTTCTTAGCGGCAGATGAGTATGATCAACGGTTAATAACGGGCATCTCTTGCAGTTAGCTCAATATTTGTAAATTGCAACTAAGTTTCTTCTCCATTTAAATAAATATTTACAGAATTGTCCTAATTTCACAGATTTGAAAATAATTACAATCTTAATGTCTTCAAACAAATATTTTGGGATATATCTACCATAACTGTAGAACTCAGGCGGATTTGAATAGGCATTGTTATTATAATCTAGTTTAAGCTGTCAAATATTCCCCACAAGCACTTATATACATATATTATCTGACTAAAAACTACATAGGTATGTATGTATATTACAATTTAATTTTAGTAGTTTGATAATTGTAGTTTGTAAGAGTCTTAAAATATGTACATCTTAGAGTTGTTGTCATAAAAAATGCGGGTCGCCGTAGCTGTATACCGTTCGAAAAGAAAACAAAAATGTAAGTAATACAACTACAAAACTTGCAAAAAAAAATGGCGAAGTGGAGCATCCGCAATTGGCCAAATGGCAGTTAAAAACTGCTAATGCAAAAAGAACTGTCAACAGATTGTTGAAGAGGTTAATGGGGACCTAAATAGTTGTGGGAACCTAGACGCGATGTAGCAGGATAGAAAAATTTAAGCGTTTGAAAATAGTGCTAATTTTTGTGTTCTAATTTAAAGTCATTGGTGGGACTGACTATAAAACCCAACGAGTAATTCAATTGTTTTTCATTGATAAGGCAGTAAATGGAAGCAGTAGCTCTGTAAGGTTTGGTCGCATTGATAGTGCTCCGGATCACAGCATATCTGTGGCTAAACTAAGCTAAGCCACATATATGTGTTACTTTGGTCTCTAAGCAAAATTATCCCATATTATGTTGTTCATCAATTCAATTTAATATTACAATTAACATTTGTTTTCTTTTTTGCCGGTGTTCATTGCTCATTTTCTATCATTCCAGCACATTTGATTTATCTGAATCAGTTTTCAAAATTAACAAGTAACGAAAGGCTAAATTCGGGTGTAACCGAACATTTTACTCATGAAACTTGCAAGGATCAAAGCAGGGAAAATACCTTCAGGTGTTAGGAAAACTTTATTTTAAAAAATGTTGCGAAACCATTCAACATTCATTATTCGATGAAATTTTAAATGGATTACAATCACAGTTGGTATTTTATTAAGTTATATTATGTGTAGGTCAAGGACTCACTTAGTTTTATTACTATATTTTACTTCCCGTCAGCCCAAACAAATCATAGCAGTTCATTATTGTAGGGATATAAGGTTTCGACCAAGTTCTTAACCAATTTCATTCATATTCCCACACAATTTTTAAGAAAACTTGTTTTTTTTTTAATTTTATTAATGTATCACACATTTTGTCAGGTGGAAAGTCGGAAATTATTATACAGGATATATTGGGGACAGAGAAAAGGATGAGCTAATTGAGTTTGACATTGCTGAGTTATGCTTGAGACCATATTTTCCAGCTATTTTTTTCACCTGAGTTTTATTAAAGTACCTCACATTTATGGTGCAAAAGCAACCGGATGGTTGAAAATTCTGTGATTAGTTATATGAGTGCTATGGCAAGTTTTCACACGACTTTACTTATTTTAGGCACAAAGATACAATGTTATGTGAAAAATACGCTCTCTCACTTTTATTAAGATAACTCACATATTGGCTGATGCAGGGTAGGTTGGAAGGTCCATTTGAAGTGAATGCTCACCTCTCTGAACGAGGTTGCACTTCGTAGTAGTACGTCTTTGTAGACCTACCACCTTAATAACAGCTATAATAAAAAACACAGCCGAATAAAAAACACTACAAAACTATTATACTCTGTTGCAGCAGACCTAACCTAGGTAACCTAAAACTAAGATTGACGGAGAGCTCCTTACAAAAAACCCCCCTCGACGACTTCTTCCCATCAACATCTTCCTCGTCGGAATATGAGCAAAGAAAACGCCGCTTCGAGTGGCCTCTGTGACGCAGTGATCTAAGTATACAGGAATGCAGATGAAGGAGGAGAGAATTTCGACATGTTCTGGATCTGAGCCTTAGAGCACACTTCGCAGCAATGCACCTGCTGGTAATGTCCACAGATGCTATGTTTAATATAGCAATAAGAGCTATTGTTGGTGTGGTCGCAAAGTCGCAAAGAAGAGTAAATATGAGGTGCTTGAGGTTCAATTCCACTTCAAACTTTTCGAGAACCACCGCCTCTGGCCGCACGTTTTTGAAGGCTCCCTCGATGTCGTGAAAGGTGCCCACAAATTCCTTGTGCATAAGAGCTCCCTCCAGCCATGACACTACATGTGGACCAGCCAGCTGAAGGACACCTTGAACGTATGCTGTAGTTGTGCTGGTATAATGATATATGCGGTATAAAGTCACCCGGAAGTTCGAAATTCTTTCCATTAGGTATATGGGGGCTTAGGGAAATATTGACCCGATTCAAACCTTTTTTGACACTCAGCCATACTATCATCAGGAAAGCATTCTCTCCGAATTTTAATTATATATCTCACACATTGATCGATAAGATGGTCTACTATAAGCGCACTATTCCTGCAAAATTTTATCCCGATATCATAAATGTATATGTATATTATAGTATTAACAGGTGTCCCTTACTACTGCGATCCCCTGTGCCAAATTACAGTTCTATATCTTATGTTAGTGCTTAGTTATGGTTATTTATAGCTTTTCGTTTGATGGCGTTTTGCGGGCGTTCAGTGGTCCGATTACGACCATCTACGAATTCGTCCTTAACAAGGAACACGTGCACGAAGTTTTATTACGATATCTCAATTTTTACTCAAGTTACAGCTTGCATTCACAGACTGACGGACGGACAGACAGACATATTTCAGCTCATCTCTTCATCCTGATCATTTATATATGTACATATATACTTGTATAACACTATATCTATCTCGATTGGTTTTAGGTGATACAAACAACCGTTAGGTAAACAAAACTATTATACTCTGTTGCAGCATGTTGCAAGAGTATTAAAAGTTATAAACGCTTGTTGCGTTTTGCACATCATATGCAACAACAGAAACGACAGCGTTATCAGCAATCTATGAAACAAGTAAACATCGAAAATAGTAAAATGTAGCCTGATAGAAGCCTCGAAGGCAGGATTGACAGCAGCAGTGACATTTTTTCACAAAATGTACACATTTTAGTACTTTAGCTCAGTACTATTTTATTTAATATATCGTCCCCTTTTTTTCGAAATTATCGAATACGCAATTTTTTTTTAAGAAATTTAGTTTTTTATGCAAGGTTGTTTTAAAGTTACCCACTCATCATCTGGTAATATATGTATTACAATGATTCCTTGTAGTTAGAAAGATATGACGAGTTACATTTTAGTGTATTTGCCATACCGGTTTTTGATAACCTACAAAATTAAATATTTATGTATAATGTGAAAAATAATAAACAGATTAATATTTTTGTGTTCAGTTCTTTAACAAATGCAGAAAACATAGATTTATAAATAAGGTTCAATCAGAAAGCGTAGGACCTAAGTATGTGTGAATTGTCAAAATCTAACAAAATACGATGCTCAGAAATATGTATTGCTATTACAGACGTACATATATAAATATGTTAGCAAAGGAACTTTGCGCTCTTTTGTCGAATCTGCACCTTATCGTTCCTTCACGTTCTCTGTTATGTTACCATCAGCAGACTCAAATATTTTGTATCAAATTTCATGATGAATTTCATAAAATCGTTAGTATAATACAGTAAGTTTTGTATTATTACCTAGTATTTAATAAATATAGGTTTTATAAATAATATATTTATATACCATTTATTTTCTTTGGTCATTAAAAGTTGTATAACATCTGAAAAGACATACATAATTATGTGTGCATGGAAACAAATATGAAAGATTCCATATGTTTGTAAATTTGTCAACATGTAACATATGTGTGAAAATATGACAACCAATTTATTTAAGCTTAAAACTAGGCTAGCTAAACCTACAAGTAACAAAAGAATCAGCTGTTTTCCAAGAATTTACATAGCAGAGATCACCTAATTTTTTTGTAAAAAGGTATTTGTAATGTAAAACATTAATGAAAACTTTCAAGAATACTTTTGAAACAATAGCTTATTGCATATTTATTGCTTTTCCTCACCACATCTGAGGTTGCAATGTAGACGCGTTAACGATCTTTTTTGGGTGTTAGGTTCCCTAGGAAGACTATATATTTTCACCCATATAATATATATGGTTCTTAATTAGTCTACTTGCAATAACAAATATAACTAGACAAAAATAAATATATAAAATCAAGTACACTTCATGAATATTAATCACAATAAAAATATAACATTAACAATATAAGCTTAAATAATTTAAGCAAGACCCAAAATAAATATATAAAAATCAGGTACAATTTATTATAATTGTATTTATTAACAATACAATTGTATTTATTAACGAAACAATCTACTTGTATTAATTTCAACAAAAGCAAAAATAAATATAAAAAATCAGGTAAATTCAGGAACAACAATAATAATGATCAAAACAATCTACTTAGCAATATTCAAAATCACCCACATCAAAATACTTATTAATAAAAATTATTTTATTATTAAAATACTTATTAATAGGGTTGGAGAAAAGGGTCCTATACCTGGTAGACGGAAACCCTTAAAAAACAAATAAAAAATTAATAATAAGTGTACAAACCTAATCGCAAAAATTCTAATTGCATAGTTCAAGGTAACTGTGCAAATGCGGCTTTCGGCTGATAAAATTTTTTTTTTTTATCAAAGTTTAAAACCTGTTTGACAGTTTGAAAAAGCAATATAGCGAGCAGTTTAAGAAGCACTGTAACAAATAAAAAGCTAAACGCAACACAGCTGTGAATAAAGACATAAATGAAGATGAATAAAGAAAGACAATAGAATGAAATAAAACAAAATGAAAAGAAAAGCTGACTCGGCACCAAAATTTCGAAAGTTAAAACTTTTTAATGCTGCACAAAACTGAAGAACATTTAATACTTATCTTGCAGCTCCGAGTTAAAATCACTAAATATTGAACTAAATCACTAAAAAATCAATTAAAGTTTAAGAAATTTTGCAAAATTACACACAATAGTTCACAGCAAAAAAAAATGCTTCTTTACAGCTTGATGTGTTACGGGCATTACAAGGTGCATTCCAAAATAAACAGGACTTTTAAAAAAAAGACAGAACAAATCGTTTTATCGGCATAATCAATTAATTATATTCAAAATAATCTACTTCTGCTTTAATACAGCTTTTTTCACGGTCCAAAAGCATGTAGAACGAGTGTTTTAGCTCGTTGCCCGGTATGGCCGCCAGTATGCCGGTGCAAGCCTTTTGAATGGCTCTCCATGTCTGCATAACGCTTTCCTTTAATCGGCAAATGCATTTTTCCGAAAAGGTAGATGCCGCACGGTGCCATATCAGGTGAATACGGGGAGTGGTTGATTGTTTAAATGTGATTTTTGGTCAAATAATCAGGCACAAGCGTTGATCGATAAGCAGCGCATTATCGTGCAACAAACGCCAACTTCCATCTTCGTGATATTCGGGCCAAACACGTCGAATACGGCGCACCAAACGCTTTAAAACTCCAAGGTAGAATACCGCATTAACGTTTTGGCCGGATGGAACAAATTCTTTGTGGACAATACCCTTGGAATCATAAAAACAAATCGGCATTGTCTTCACTTTCGACTTCTCCAGGCGCGATTTTTTGGGTTTCGGCTCATTTCTCATTTATGTCCTCACGACTACTTTGAAAACGTTGAAACCAGTCGTGCACTCTGTTACAGGATAGGCAATCATCGCCATAAACTTGTTTCATCAATTAAAACGTTTCGGTAAAAGTTTTACCAATTTTAAAACAAAATTGAATGTTGGCTCTTTGTTCGAAGCTCATTTTCGCGACGATGACAAAAACATACTGACGCTTAAAATGCAATAACTTCACTTCCAATAGATGAATTGTCATGAAATTTTTACTGGAAGTCGATAAAGGATAGCAGATTCTAACGCACTAGTCGACATATAGATGGCGCCACTAGAGTTTACTTTGTTACTTTTGTACTGTTTACTTTGGAACGCACCTTGTACGTTCATTTTATCATATGATGCGATGAAGCGCACTTCTGGTTGAATGGCTACGTCAACAAACAAAACTGCCGAATTTGGAGTGAAGCTAATCCTCAAGTGTATGTCGAAACACCGTTACATCCAGAAAAACTGACTCTTTGGTGCGCTTTATGGGCTGGTGGAATCATTGGTCCGTACTTCTTCAAAAACGATGATGGCCAGAACGTTACAGTCAATGGTGATCGGTATAGAGCCATAATTACTAACTTTTTCATTCCTGAATTAAACAGCCATGATGTCCAGGAGCTGTGGTTCCAACAAGATGGCGCAACATGTAACACAGCTCGTGCCACAATTGATTTATTGAAAGACACGTTTGGTGACCGCCTAATTTCAGGTTTTGGACCTGTGAATTGGCCTCTAAGATCTTGTGATTTAACACCGCTAGACTTAACCACTTGGAAGACCGTGTTATTACCGATATACGGCCACAAATGTTGGAAAAGGTCATCGAAAATTGGACGTCCAGATTGGACTACATCCGAGCCAGCCGTGGCGGTCATATGCCAGAAATCATATAAAATGTAATGTCACAAGATTATCTTTCGGATAAATAAAATTCATGTCAATCGAATGGAAATTTCTATATCTCTAAAAATACACCCTTTTGATGCTCGATTGAACGGCTAACAAAGCTGTGAAATTCCGAGCACGGAATTCACCATTTTCTGTGGTATTCGCTGATGTTTAAGAGAAAAGGGAATTTATAACAACGTTCTCTGGAAGAAATACGTATCTACCAACATAAATAGAAAAATGAAGTACCCTATACAAAAAATACAATTCACATATGCGTGATTATTTTTTGTCATATAAACGATTTTTATGATGAAAAATTGATAAAATATGATTTTTTTGCACAAATGCGGCATAATAAAATGCGTTAGATTATACAAAAAAATATATTTAACTTTTTTAATAATTTTCTAATTTCAATTATTACAAAATATATAATTTATGTGTGTACATGTGTACATCAATATGGAGTTCATTTCCATTCTCTGGTATCCACACATTGAGAAATAGAATCTTTGATATTATCACTTATCAATAAATACATGCGCATATTGCTCTATATGTAAGTATGTATGTACAAATATGCGTATGACAATGCAAAATAAGTAATGCATACACAAATCTATACATATACGCGTACAAATGTATATATGTCAGCCAATAGGAAATATACAAACATTGTTATACAAAAACAACAATTGTCTCAAATAGCATGAGCAGCGTCAGAAATCAATATGGCAGCCAAATTGACAAATCCTAAATTTGTAATAAATCATACAACAACAACATTTTCATTCATGAAGGCTGGCGCACATGCAATAAGCTATGTCGTTTCATTCATAAAAGCAAACGCTTTACATATCTCCCCGAGCATGCGTTTGCCTACAAGCGTCTTTTCGCGACGATGGCAAAAGCTAGAAATCATAAATTGAACAACTTCTTTATGTTCCCTCTAGAAGAGAAAAGTGGCAACCCCCAAAACACAGAAAAAAGTGAAAAAAGTAACAACAAAGCTTTTGTCGATTTAAAATATTTTACAATTGTAAAAAATTTTTCCGTGGCTCGTAAAAATATGCGTCAGTATGTATGCATGTTCATAAATAAACATACATATTTACGATGGTTTCTTGGCAAAGCTGTTAGAGCGGCAAGGGAAGCGATGACAATCGGCGGCCCTTCGTTAATTTTTTTTCCACACAACTCAGATTTTCCACCAGCAACACAATGTTGTGACGCTTTGTCGTCGCGTCAGTTCTTCGACACATTCACTCTTTGTCATGAAAGCAAAAAACTTGAGCTTCGGTCATTGGTTGACCGTCTCAACGGAGATTTCATATGAAGTAATAAGTGTACATACAATAAAAATATTAATAAACAAGTAAGGAAGGGCTAAGTTGTACCGATCATTTTATACTCTCGCAAAGTTAAATGGTATATTCGTTTGAGACTTCTTTATATTATATATTTTATTAATTAGAAGTAGGAACTGTTGCCTTAGTTATATACTTTTCACTCAAAGTGAAAATAATTAGAGCAATTTGTAAACTAAATTTACTCAAATTATGAGAAATCGTTCTTGTGCTTTTTGTATACGCTTATAATTGATTTTATATAGAATGAATTACAACTGTATTGAGAAGTATGAAAAGAAATCGTTTTTGAACAATGAATAACATATTTTATTTATTATATCGATATTATTATACATGTTTAGCATAAAAATAATAAATATTAACAACTTTAAAAATGATATAATCTTATTATATTAATTTGTATATAATATTTACAATATTAAACATAAATTTTTGTAGAGATTCTTATACATATAACCAAATTATATTTCTTTTTTCCTTATACTATTTAATTTATATCATATATTTATACAATAATGTCTTATATAATAACAAATTATATATATAATTTAAATTTTCTTAATTAGATTATTTACATATTTTTCTTAAAATTGTCTTAAAAACTACTGTCAAAATTCCTATACCATTCCAATTCGATTATATTTGGGAAAAAAAATGAAGAACTATTGCACTAAGTCTGAAAACTTTAGTTCGAAATAGAGACACAAATACTGTCATGATAGCTGTGTACTGTCTCAAAAGTAATTGCATTTTCACGGGAAGGATCCATGTTTGAAAATGCCCAATCAATTTGTGTACCGGCAGGTGTAGTTGAATATTCTGCACCAAGCAGGGAACTAAAGTTTTTTTCTTGGAGCAGATTTCTTATTGCAGTCCCTGTAGACATTAAACAAATGTTAAAATCTCCAACAATTAGCACATTTTGATTGCCTAACTCAGAAGTAAGGACTTCCTGAACTTCTACAATTAATTGTCTGACAGACAAAGCTGAATTTCTATATAGAACCAGAATATTAACAGAGAATGTAAAATATAGAGAAGGTCCAACTACGGACCAGCGTGTGAATTGTCAAAACCTAACAAAATGCGATGAGGGTATTTCACCACAGTCGGCTCGGAAGGAGAAATTTTAACAGTGGCGTGTAAACAGAGCTGAGCAATGTATGAAAATTATGCTCAGAAGTTTGCATTAATATTACAGCCGCATGTTAGCTTATATTTTTATACGTTTATATGCAATCATATTCATAGATATGAAATTCATTTTCTGAATATCTATGATATCATGAAAAATTTATTACATTTTAGGTAAATATGTACTTAATGACCCCCACTTCGTAGGGGGTTGGGGTTGTAAGGGGTGACACAATTAAGTGTCCTTTTATGAATTCGAAGGAATTACCCGTCGGTCACCCCTTAAAAAAAAGTTATGTAGATTACAAATCCGTGAGCGGAAAGTGAATTTTTTCAATAATTTATGTATATTTTTCAATATTTATTTACACACTTTGCACATATCACATATTCAAGTCACTTAGTTGTTGTTGTTGTTGTAGCGGCAAAATTCTGTAGAATTCAGATCTCTTAGCTGTAATTACCAGTTCAGTGTGTTAAACATTTTCTTATAATAAAAAGAAAAAATCTTCTTCAGCAATACCACCATCAAATATTGAGAAAGGCATTAAACAATTATTTTGTTTAAAATATTTATAATACAGTATCTGCAAAAATAGGGAAATAAAGTACGGGGCGCATTTTTGTCTCATACATACCGCAAAACGTGGAGGAAATTTGCCGCATAGCTCTATAATTTGTCTATTTTCTTCCTGTCCAACTATAGACAAATTTTTACTATATACTAAAATTTCTGTTTTACTTTCTATAGCTCTCACCTTATTACATAAAATTTTTATTTCAAAACAGAGAAAAGAGACACAAGAAGAAAGGCAGTAAATTTTTGACACATGCTAGTAAATGTCAATATAGTCACATACACACCAAACACTCACACAAACATAAACATGTAAGTTAACGTAACTAAGTTATAAAGTTTTTACATGCAGCATAATTTGTCAACAACCTAGTAACCGGTCAATCTGTCTCGAAAGTTACACCAGAGAACGTAATGCACGAGAAGGTGTAAATTGAATTTTGTAACGGGTGTTTCTTTTCGAGGTATAGAACTTTAAGTTGGCATTACTGTTCAAGATGGCGACCGATTTAACAGCTGTCAAGTGATTTATTTTCAGTTTGGTTTGGCAATTCATCATGAATAGACTCACGCCTGAACAACGCTTGCAAATAGTGCAATTTTATTTCGAAAATAATGGTTCTATGCGGAATACGTATCGGGCATTACAAGGTGCATTCCAAAGTAAACAGGACTTTTAAAAAAAAGACAGAACAAATCGTTTTATCGGCATAATCAATTAATTATATTCAAAATAATCTACTTCTGCTTTAATACAGCTTTTTGCACGGTCCAAAAGCATGTCGAACGAGTGTTTTAGCTCGTTGCCCGGTATGGCCGCCAGTATGCCGGTGCAAGCCTTTTGAATGGCTCTCCATGTCTGCATAACGCTTTCCTTTAATCGGCAAATGCATTTTTCCGAAAAGGTAGATGCCGCACGGTGCCATATCAGGTGAATACGGGGAGTGGTTGATTGTTTAAATGTGATTTTTGGTCAAATAATCAGGCACAAGCGTTGATCGATAAGCAGCGCATTATCGTGCAACAAACGCCAACTTCCATCTTCGTGATATTCGGGCCAAACACGTCGAATACGGCGCACCAAACGCTTTAAAACTCCAAGGTAGAATACCGCATTAACGTTTTGGCCGGATGGAACAAATTCTTTGTGGACAATACCCTTGGAATCATAAAAACAAATCGGCATTGTCTTCACTTTCTCCAGGCGCGATTTTTTGGGTTTCGGCTCATTTCTCATTTATGTCCTCACGACTACTTTGAAAACGTTGAAACCAGTCGTGCACTCTGTTACAGGATAGGCAATCATCGCCATAAACTTGTTTCATCAATTAAAACGTTTCGGTAAAAGTTTTACCAATTTTAAAACAAAATTGAATGTTGGCTCTTTGTTCGAAGCTCATTTTCGCGACGATGACAAAAACATACTGACGCTTAAAATGCAATAACTTCACTTCCAATAGATGAATTGTCATGAAATTTTTACTGGAAGTCGATAAAGGATAGCAGATTCTAACGCACTAGTCGACATATAGATGGCGCCACTAGAGTTTACTTTGTTACTTTTGTACTGTTTACTTTGGAACGCACCTTGTACGTTCATTTTATCATATGATGCGATGAAGCGCACTTCTGGTTGAATGGCTACGTCAACAAACAAAACTGCCGAATTTGGAGTGAAGCTAATCCTCAAGTGTATGTCGAAACACCGTTACATCCAGAAAAACTGACTCTTTGGTGCGCTTTATGGGCTGGTGGAATCATTGGTCCGTACTTCTTCAAAAACGATGATGGCCAGAACTTTACAGTCAATGGTGATCGGTATAGAGCCATATTCATTCCTGAATTAAACAGCCATGATGTCCAGGAGCTGTGGTTCCAACAAGATGGCGCAACATGTAACACAGCTCGTGCCACAATTGATTTATTGAAAGACACGTTTGGTGACCGCCTAATTTCAGGTTTTGGACCTGTGAATTGGCCTCTAAGATCTTGTGATTTAACACCGCTAGACTTAACCACTTGGAAGACCGTGTTATTACCGATATACGGCCACAAATGTTGGAAAAGGTCATCGAAAATTGGACGTCCAGATTGGACTACATCCGAGCCAGCCGTGGCGGTCATATGCCAGAAATCATATAAAATGTAATGTCACAAGATTATCTTTCGGATAAATAAAATTCATGTCAATCGAATGGAAATTTCTATATCTCTAAAAATACACCCTTTTGATGCTCGATTGAACGGCTAACAAAGCTGTGAAATTCCGAGCACGGAATTCACCATTTTCTGTGGTATTCGCTGATGTTTAAGAGAAAAGGGATTTTATAACAACGTTCTCTAGAAGAAATACGTATCTACCAACATAAATAGAAAAATGAAGTACCCTATACAAAAAATACAATTCACATATGCGTGATTATTTTTTGTCATATAAACGATTTTTATGATGAAAAATTGATAAAATATGATTTTTTTGCACAAATGCGGCATAATAAAATGCGTTAGATTATACAAAAAAATATATTTAACTTTTTTAATAATTTTCTAATTTCAATTATTACAAAATATATAATTTATGTGTGTACATGTGTACATCAATATGGAGTTCATTTCCATTCTCTGGTATCCACACATTGAGAAATAGAATCTTTGATATTATCACTTATCAATAAATACATGCGCATATTGCTCTATATGTAAGTATGTATGTACAAATATGCGTATGACAATGCAAAATAAGTAATGCATACACAAATCTATACATATACGCGTACAAATGTATATATGTCAGCCAATAGGAAATATACAAACATTGTTATACAAAAACAACAATTGTCTCAAATAGCATGAGCAGCGTCAGAAATCAATATGGCAGCCAAATTGACAAATCCTAAATTTGTAATAAATCATACAACAACAACATTTTCATTCATGAAGGCTGGCGCACATGCAATAAGCTATGTCGTTTCATTCATAAAAGCAAACGCTTTACATATCTCCCCGAGCATGCGTTTGCCTACAAGCGTCTTTTCGCGACGATGGCAAAAGCTAGAAATCATAAATTGAACAACTTCTTTATGTTCCCTCTAGAAGAGAAAAGTGGCAACCCCCAAAACACAGAAAAAAGTGAAAAAAGTAACAACAAAGCTTTTGTCGATTTAAAATATTTTACAATTGTAAAAAAATTTTCCGTGGCTCGTAAAAATATGCGTCAGTATGTATGCATGTTCATAAATAAACATACATATTTACGATGGTTTCTTGGCAAAGCTGTTAGAGCGGCAAGGGAAGCGATGACAATCGGCGGCCCTTCGTTAATTTTTTTTCCACACAACTCAGATTTTCCACCAGCAACACAATGTTGTGACGCTTTGTCGTCGCCTCAGTTCTTCGACAAATTCACTCTTTGTCATGAAAGCAAAAAACTTGAGCTTCGGTCATTGGTTGACCGTCTCAACGGAGATTTCATATGAAGTAATAAGTGTACATACAATAAAAATATTAATAAACAAGTAAGGAAGGGCTAAGTTGTACCGATCATTTTATACTCTCGCAAAGTTAAATGGTATATTCGTTTGAGACTTCTTTATATTATATATTTTATTAATTAGAAGTAGGAACTGTTGCCTTAGTTATATACTTTTCACTCAAAGTGAAAATAATTAGAGCAATTTGTAAACTAAATTTACTCAAATTATGAGAAATCGTTCTTGTGCTTTTTGTATACGCTTATAATTGATTTTATATAGAATGAATTACAACTGTATTGTGAAGTATGAAAAGAAATCGTTTTTGAACAATGAATAACATATTTTATTTATTATATCGATATTATTATACATGTTTAGCATAAAAATAATAAATATTAACAACTTTAAAAATGATATAATCTTATTATATTAATTTGTATATAATATTTACAATATTAAACATAAATTTTTGTAGAGATTCCTATACATATATCCAAATTATATTTCTTTTTTCCTTATACTATTTAATTTATATCATATATTTATACAATAATGTCTTATATAATAACAAATTATATATATAATTTAAATTTTCTTAATTAGATTATTTACATATTTTTCTTAAAATTGTCTTAAAAACTACTGTCAAAATTCCTATACCATTCCAATTCGATTATATTTGGGAAAAAAAATGAAGAACTATTGCACTAAGTCTGAAAACTTTAGTTCGAAATAGAGACACAAATACTGTCATGATAGCTGTGTACTGTCTCAAAAGTAATTGCATTTTCACGGGAAGGATCCATATTTGAAAATGCCCAATCAATTTGTGTACCGGCAGGTGTAGTTGAATATTCTGCACCAAGCAGGGAACTAAAGTTTTTTTCTTGGAGCAGATTTCTTATTGCAGTCCCTGTAGACATTAAACAAATGTTAAAATCTCCAACAATTAGCACATTTTGATTGCCTAACTCAGAAGTAAGGACTTCCTGAAGTTCTACAATTAATTGTCTGACAGACAAAGCTGAATTTCTATATAGAACCAGAATATTAACAGAGAATGTAAAATATAGAGAAGGTCCAACTACGGACCAGCGTGTGAATTGTCAAAACCTAACAAAATGCGATGAGGGTATTTCACCACAGTCGGCTCGGAAGGAGAAATTTTAACAGTGGCGTGTAAACAGAGCTGAGCAATGTATGAAAATTATGCTCAGAAGTTTGCATTAATATTACAGCCGCATGTTAGCTTATATTTTTATACGTTTATATGCAATCATATTCATAGATATGAAATTCATTTTCTGAATATCTATGATATCATGAAAAATTTATTACATTTTAGGTAAATATGTACTTAATGACCCCCACTTCGTAGGGGGTTGGGGTTGTAAGGGGTGGCACAATTAAGTGACCTTTTATGAATTCGAAGGAATTACCCGTCGGTCACCCCTTAAAAAAAAGTTATGTAGATTACAAATCCGTGAGCGGAAAGTGAATTTTTTCAATAATTTATGTATATTTTTCAATATTTATTTACACACTTTGCACATATCACATAAACAAGTCACTTAGTTGTTGTTGTAGCGGCAAAATTCTGTAGAATTCAGATCTCTTAGCTGTAATTACCAGTTCAGTGTGTTAAACATTTTCTTATAATAAAAAGAAAAAATCTTCTTCAGCAATACCACCATCAAATATTGAGAAAGGCATTAAACAATTATTTTGTTTAAAATATTTATAATACAGTATCTGCAAAAATAGGGAAATAAAGTACGGGGCGCATTTTTGTCTCATACATACCGCAAAACGTGGAGGAAGTTTGCCGCATAGCTCTATAATTTGTCTATTTTCTTCCTGTCCAACTATAGACAAATTTTTACTATATACTAAAATTTCTGTTTTACTTTCTATAGCTCTCACCTTATTACATAAAATTTTTATTTCAAAACAGAGAAAAGAGACACAAGAAGAAAGGCAGTAAATTTTTGACACATGCTAGTAAATGTCAATATAGTCACATACACACCAAACACTCACACAAACATAAACATGTAAGTTAACGTAACTAAGTTATAAAGTTTTTACATGCAGCATAATTTGTCAACAACCTAGTAACCGGTCAATCTGTCTCGAAAGTTACACCAGAGAACGTAATGCACGAAAAGGTGTAAATTGAATTTTGTAACGGGTGTTTCTTTTCGAGGTATAGAACTTTAAGTTGGCATTACTGTTCAAGATGGCGACCGATTTAACAGCTGTCAAGTGATTTATTTTCAGTTTGGTTTGGCAATTCATCATGAATAGACTCACGCCTGAACAACGCTTGCAAATAGTGCAATTTTATTTCGAAAATAATGGTTCTATGCGGAATACGTATCGGGCATTACAAGGTGCATTCCAAAGTAAACAGGACTTTTAAAAAAAAGACAGAACAAATCGTTTTATCGGCATAATCAATTAATTATATTCAAAATAATCTACTTCTGCTTTAATACAGCTTTTTGCACGGTCCAAAAGCATGTCGAACGAGTGTTTTAGCTCGTTGCCCGGTATGGCCGCCAGTATGCCGGTGCAAGCCTTTTGAATGGCTCTCCATGTCTGCATAACGCTTTCCTTTAATCGGCAAATGCATTTTTCCGAAAAGGTAGATGCCGCACGGTGCCATATCAGGTGAATACGGGGAGTGGTTGATTGTTTAAATGTGATTTTTGGTCAAATAATCAGGCACAAGCGTTGATCGATAAGCAGCGCATTATCGTGCAACAAACGCCAACTTCCATCTTCGTGATATTCGGGCCAAACACGTCGAATACGGCGCACCAAACGCTTTAAAACTCCAAGGTAGAATACCGCATTAACGTTTTGGCCGGATGGAACAAATTCTTTGTGGACAATACCCTTGGAATCATAAAAACAAATCGGCATTGTCTTCACTTTCGACTTCTCCAGGCGCGATTTTTTGGGTTTCGGCTCATTTCTCATTTATGTCCTCACGACTACTTTGAAAACGTTGAAACCAGTCGTGCACTCTGTTACAGGATAGGCAATCATCGCCATAAACTTGTTTCATCAATTAAAACGTTTCGGTAAAAGTTTTACCAATTTTAAAACAAAATTGAATGTTGGCTCTTTGTTCGAAGCTCATTTTCGCGACGATGACAAAAACATACTGACGCTTAAAATGCAATAACTTCACTTTCAATAGATGAATTGTCATGAAATTTTTACTGGAAGTCGATAAAGGATAGCAGATTCTAACGCACTAGTCGACATATAGATGGCGCCACTAGAGTTTACTTTGTTACTTTTGTACTGTTTACTTTGGAACGCACCTTGTACGTTCATTTTATCATATGATGCGATGAAGCGCACTTCTGGTTGAATGGCTACGTCAACAAACAAAACTGCCGAATTTGGAGTGAAGCTAATCCTCAAGTGTATGTCGAAACACCGTTACATCCAGAAAAACTGACTCTTTGGTGCGCTTTATGGGCTGGTGGAATCATTGGTCCGTACTTCTTCAAAAACGATGATGGCCAGAACGTTACATTCAATGGTGATCGGTATAGAGCCATAATTACTAACTTTTTCATTCCTGAATTAAACAGCCATGATGTCCAGGAGCTGTGGTTCCAACAAGATGGCGCAACATGTAACACAGCTCGTGCCACAATTGATTTATTGAAAGACACGTTTGGTGACCGCCTAATTTCAGGTTTTGGACCTGTGAATTGGCCTCTAAGATCTTGTGATTTAACACCGCTAGACTTAACCACTTGGAAGACCGTGTTATTACCGATATACGGCCACAAATGTTGGAAAAGGTCATCGAAAATTGGACGTCCAGATTGGACTACATCCGAGCCAGCCGTGGCGGTCATATGCCAGAAATAATATAAAATGTAATGTCACAAGATTATCTTTCGGATAAATAAAATTCATGTCAATCGAATGGAAATTTCTATATCTCTAAAAATACACCCTTTTGATGCTCGATTGAACGGCTAACAAAGCTGTGAAATTCCGAGCACGGAATTCACCATTTTCTGTGGTATTCGCTGATGTTTAAGAGAAAAGGGAA
Source organism: Bactrocera oleae (assembly GCF_042242935.1). Classification (NCBI taxonomy): domain Eukaryota; kingdom Metazoa; phylum Arthropoda; class Insecta; order Diptera; family Tephritidae; genus Bactrocera; species Bactrocera oleae. The sequence continues at coordinate 33,700,039 of NC_091537.1, forward strand.
TTTATAACAACGTTCTCTGGAAGAAATACGTATCTACCAACATAAATAGAAAAATGAAGTACCCTATACAAAAAATACAATTCACATATGCGTTAAGTTTTTTTTGTCATATAAACGATTTTTATGATGAAAAATTGATAAAATATGATTTTTTTGCACAAATGCGGCATAATAAAATGCGTTAGATTATACAAAAAAATATATTTAACTTTTTTAATAATTTTCTAATTTCAATTATTACAAAATATATAATTTATGTGTGTACATGTGTACATCAATATGGAGTTCATTTCCATTCTCTGGTATCCACACATTGAGAAATAGAATCTTTGATATTATCACTTATCAATAAATACATGCGCATATTGCTCTATATGTAAGTATGTATGTACAAATATGCGTATGACAATGCAAAATAAGTAATGCATACACAAATCTATACATATACGCGTACAAATGTATATATGTCAGCCAATAGGAAATATACAAACATTGTTATACAAAAACAACAATTGTCTCAAATAGCATGAGCAGCGTCAGAAATCAATATGGCAGCCAAATTGACAAATCCTAAATTTGTAATAAATCATACAACAACAACATTTTCATTCATGAAGGCTGGCGCACATGCAATAAGCTATGTCGTTTCATTCATAAAAGCAAACGCTTTACATATCTCCCCGAGCATGCGTTTGCCTACAAGCGTCTTTTCGCGACGATGGCAAAAGCTAGAAATCATAAATTGAACAACTTCTTTATGTTCCCTCTAGAAGAGAAAAGTGGCAACCCCCAAAACACAGAAAAAAGTGAAAAAAGTAACAACAAAGCTTTTGTCGATTTAAAATATTTTACAATTGTAAAAAAATTTTCCGTGGCTCGTAAAAATATGCGTCAGTATGTATGCATGTTCATAAATAAACATACATATTTACGATGGTTTCTTGGCAAAGCTGTTAGAGCGGCAAGGGAAGCGATGACAATCGGCGGCCCTTCGTTAATTTTTTTTCCACACAACTCAGATTTTCCACCAGCAACACAATGTTGTGACGCTTTGTCGTCGCCTCAGTTCTTCGACAAATTCACTCTTTGTCATGAAAGCAAAAAACTTGAGCTTCGGTCATTGGTTGACCGTCTCAACGGAGATTTCATATGAAGTAATAAGTGTACATACAATAAAAATATTAATAAACAAGTAAGGAAGGGCTAAGTTGTACCGATCATTTTATACTCTCGCAAAGTTAAATGGTATATTCGTTTGAGACTTCTTTATATTATATATTTTATTAATTAGAAGTAGGAACTGTTGCCTTAGTTATATACTTTTCACTCAAAGTGAAAATAATTAGAGCAATTTGTAAACTAAATTTACTCAAATTATGAGAAATCGTTCTTGTGCTTTTTGTATACGCTTATAATTGATTTTATATAGAATGAATTACAACTGTATTGTGAAGTATGAAAAGAAATCGTTTTTGAACAATGAATAACATATTTTATTTATTATATCGATATTATTATACATGTTTAGCATAAAAATAATAAATATTAACAACTTTAAAAATGATATAATCTTATTATATTAATTTGTATATAATATTTACAATATTAAACATAAATTTTTGTAGAGATACAACATATATATATATCCAAATTATATTTCTTTTTTCCTTATACTATTTAATTTATATCATATATTTATACAATAATGTCTTATATAATAACAAATTATATATATAATTTAAATTTTCTTAATTAGATTATTTACATATTTTTCTTAAAATTGTCTTAAAAACTACTGTCAAAATTCCTATACCATTCCAATTCGATTATATTTGGGAAAAAAAATGAAGAACTATTGCACTAAGTCTGAAAACTTTAGTTCGAAATAGAGACACAAATACTGTCATGATAGCTGTGTACTGTCTCAAAAGTAATTGCATTTTCACGGGAAGGATCCATGTTTGAAAATGCCCAATCAATTTGTGTACCGGCAGGTGTAGTTGAATATTCTGCACCAAGCAGGGAACTAAAGTTTTTTTCTTGGAGCAGATTTCTTATTGCAGTCCCTGTAGACATTAAACAAATGTTAAAATCTCCAACAATTAGCACATTTTGATTGCCTAACTCAGAAGTAAGGACTTCCTGAAGTTCTACAATTAATTGTCTGACAGACAAAGCTGAATTTCTATATAGAACCAGAATATTAACAGAGAATGTAAAATATAGAGAAGGTCCAACTACGGACCAGCGTGTGAATTGTCAAAACCTAACAAAATGCGATGAGGGTATTTCACCACAGTCGGCTCGGAAGGAGAAATTTTAACAGTGGCGTGTAAACAGAGCTGAGCAATGTATGAAAATTATGCTCAGAAGTTTGCATTAATATTACAGCCGCATGTTAGCTTATATTTTTATACGTTTATATGCAATCATATTCATAGATATGAAATTCATTTTCTGAATATCTATGATATCATGAAAAATTTATTACATTTTAGGTAAATATGTACTTAATGACCCCCACTTCGTAGGGGGTTGGGGTTGTAAGGGGTGGCACAATTAAGTGACCTTTTATGAATTCGAAGGAATTACCCGTCGGTCACCCCTTAAAAAAAAGTTATGTAGATTACAAATCCGTGAGCGGAAAGTGAATTTTTTCAATAATTTATGTATATTTTTCAATATTTATTTACACACTTTGCACATATCACATAAACAAGTCACTTAGTTGTTGTTGTAGCGGCAAAATTCTGTAGAATTCAGATCTCTTAGCTGTAATTACCAGTTCAGTGTGTTAAACATTTTCTTATAATAAAAAGAAAAAATCTTCTTCAGCAATACCACCATCAAATATTGAGAAAGGCATTAAACAATTATTTTGTTTAAAATATTTATAATACAGTATCTGCAAAAATAGGGAAATAAAGTACGGGGCGCATTTTTGTCTCATACATACCGCAAAACGTGGAGGAAGTTTGCCGCATAGCTCTATAATTTGTCTATTTTCTTCCTGTCCAACTATAGACAAATTTTTACTATATACTAAAATTTCTGTTTTACTTTCTATAGCTCTCACCTTATTACATAAAATTTTTATTTCAAAACAGAGAAAAGAGACACAAGAAGAAAGGCAGTAAATTTTTGACACATGCTAGTAAATGTCAATATAGTCACATACACACCAAACACTCACACAAACATAAACATGTAAGTTAACGTAACTAAGTTATAAAGTTTTTACATGCAGCATAATTTGTCAACAACCTAGTAACCGGTCAATCTGTCTCGAAAGTTACACCAGAGAACGTAATGCACGAAAAGGTGTAAATTGAATTTTGTAACGGGTGTTTCTTTTCGAGGTATAGAACTTTAAGTTGGCATTACTGTTCAAGATGGCGACCGATTTAACAGCTGTCAAGTGATTTATTTTCAGTTTGGTTTGGCAATTCATCATGAATAGACTCACGCCTGAACAACGCTTGCAAATAGTGCAATTTTATTTCGAAAATAATGGTTCTATGCGGAATACGTATCGGGCATTACAAGGTGCATTCCAAAGTAAACAGGACTTTTAAAAAAAAGACAGAACAAATCGTTTTATCGGCATAATCAATTAATTATATTCAAAATAATCTACTTCTGCTTTAATACAGCTTTTTGCACGGTCCAAAAGCATGTCGAACGAGTGTTTTAGCTCGTTGCCCGGTATGGCCGCCAGTATGCCGGTGCAAGCCTTTTAAATGGCTCTCCATGTCTGCATAACGCTTTCCTTTAATCGGCAAATGCATTTTTCCGAAAAGGTAGATGCCGCACGGTGCCATATCAGGTGAATACGGGGAGTGGTTGATTGTTTAAATGTGATTTTTGGTCAAATAATCAGGCACAAGCGTTGATCGATAAGCAGCGCATTATCGTGCAACAAACGCCAACTTCCATCTTCGTGATATTCGGGCCAAACACGTCGAATACGGCGCACCAAACGCTTTAAAACTCCAAGGTAGAATACCGCATTAACGTTTTGGCCGGATGGAACAAATTCTTTGTGGACAATACCCTTGGAATCATAAAAACAAATCGGCATTGTCTTCACTTTCGACTTCTCCAGGCGCGATTTTTTGGGTTTCGGCTCATTTCTCATTTATGTCCTCACGACTACTTTGAAAACGTTGAAACCAGTCGTGCACTCTGTTACAGGATAGGCAATCATCGCCATAAACTTGTTTCATCAATTAAAACGTTTCGGTAAAAGTTTTACCAATTTTAAAACAAAATTGAATGTTGGCTCTTTGTTCGAAGCTCATTTTCGCGACGATGACAAAAACATACTGACGCTTAAAATGCAATAACTTCACTTCCAATAGATGAATTGTCATGAAATTTTTACTGGAAGTCGATAAAGGATAGCAGATTCTAACGCACTAGTCGACATATAGATGGCGCCACTAGAGTTTACTTTGTTACTTTTGTACTGTTTACTTTGGAACGCACCTTGTACGTTCATTTTATCATATGATGCGATGAAGCGCACTTCTGGTTGAATGGCTACGTCAACAAACAAAACTGCCGAATTTGGAGTGAAGCTAATCCTCAAGTGTATGTCGAAACACCGTTACATCCAGAAAAACTGACTCTTTGGTGCGCTTTATGGGCTGGTGGAATCATTGGTCCGTACTTCTTCAAAAACGATGATGGCCAGAACGTTACATTCAATGGTGATCGGTATAGAGCCATAATTACTAACTTTTTCATTCCTGAATTAAACAGCCATGATGTCCAGGAGCTGTGGTTCCAACAAGATGGCGCAACATGTAACACAGCTCGTGCCACAATTGATTTATTGAAAGACACGTTTGGTGACCGCCTAATTTCAGGTTTTGGACCTGTGAATTGGCCTCTAAGATCTTGTGATTTAACACCGCTAGACTTAACCACTTGGAAGACCGTGTTATTACCAATATACGGCCACAAATGTTGGAAAAGGTCATCGAAAATTGGACGTCCAGATTGGACTACATCCGAGCCAGCCGTGGCGGTCATATGCCAGAAATAATATAAAATGTAATGTCACAAGATTATCTTTCGGATAAATAAAATTCATGTCAATCGAATGGAAATTTCTATATCTCTAAAAATACACCCTTTTGATGCTCGATTGAACGGCTAACAAAGCTGTGAAATTCCGAGCACGGAATTCACCATTTTCTGTGGTATTCGCTGATGTTTAAGAGAAAAGGGAATTTATAACAACGTTCTCTGGAAGAAATACGTATCTACCAACATAAATAGAAAAATGAAGTACCCTATACAAAAAATACAATTCACATATGCGTTAAGTTTTTTTTGTCATATAAACGATTTTTATGATGAAAAATTGATAAAATATGATTTTTTTGCACAAATGCGGCATAATAAAATGCGTTAGATTATACAAAAAAATATATTTAACTTTTTTAATAATTTTCTAATTTCAATTATTACAAAATATATAATTTATGTGTGTACATGTGTACATCAATATGGAGTTCATTTCCATTCTCTGGTATCCACACATTGAGAAATAGAATCTTTGATATTATCACTTATCAATAAATACATGCGCATATTGCTCTATATGTAAGTATGTATGTACAAATATGCGTATGACAATGCAAAATAAGTAATGCATACACAAATCTATACATATACGCGTACAAATGTATATATGTCAGCCAATAGGAAATATACAAACATTGTTATACAAAAACAACAATTGTCTCAAATAGCATGAGCAGCGTCAGAAATCAATATGGCAGCCAAATTGACAAATCCTAAATTTGTAATAAATCATACAACAACAACATTTTCATTCATGAAGGCTGGCGCACATGCAATAAGCTATGTCGTTTCATTCATAAAAGCAAACGCTTTACATATCTCCCCGAGCATGCGTTTGCCTACAAGCGTCTTTTCGCGACGATGGCAAAAGCTAGAAATCATAAATTGAACAACTTCTTTATGTTCCCTCTAGAAGAGAAAAGTGGCAACCCCCAAAACACAGAAAAAAGTGAAAAAAGTAACAACAAAGCTTTTGTCGATTTAAAATATTTTACAATTGTAAAAAATTTTTCCGTGGCTCGTAAAAATATGCGTCAGTATGTATGCATGTTCATAAATAAACATACATATTTACGATGGTTTCTTGGCAAAGCTGTTAGAGCGGCAAGGGAAGCGATGACAATCGGCGGCCCTTCGTTAATTTTTTTTCCACACAACTCAGATTTTCCACCAGCAACACAATGTTGTGACGCTTTGTCGTCGCGTCAGTTCTTCGACACATTCACTCTTTGTCATGAAAGCAAAAAACTTGAGCTTCGGTCATTGGTTGACCGTCTCAACGGAGATTTCATATGAAGTAATAAGTGTACATACAATAAAAATATTAATAAACAAGTAAGGAAGGGCTAAGTTGTACCGATCATTTTATACTCTCGCAAAGTTAAATGGTATATTCGTTTGAGACTTCTTTATATTATATATTTTATTAATTAGAAGTAGGAACTGTTGCCTTAGTTATATACTTTTCACTCAAAGTGAAAATAATTAGAGCAATTTGTAAACTAAATTTACTCAAATTATGAGAAATCGTTCTTGTGCTTTTTGTATACGCTTATAATTGATTTTATATAGAATGAATTACAACTGTATTGAGAAGTATGAAAAGAAATCGTTTTTGAACAATGAATAACATATTTTATTTATTATATCGATATTATTATACATGTTTAGCATAAAAATAATAAATATTAACAACTTTAAAAATGATATAATCTTATTATATTAATTTGTATATAATATTTACAATATTAAACATAAATTTTTGTAGAGATTATTATACATATAACCAAATTATATTTCTTTTTTCCTTATACTATTTAATTTATATCATATATTTATACAATAATGTCTTATATAATAACAAATTATATATATAATTTAAATTTTCTTAATTAGATTATTTACATATATTTCTTAAAATTGTCTTAAAAACTACTGTCAAAATTCCTATACCATTCCAATTCGATTATATTTGGGAAAAAAAATGAAGAACTATTGCACTAAGTCTGAAAACTTTAGTTCGAAATAGAGACACAAATACTGTCATGATAGCTGTGTACTGTCTCAAAAGTAATTGCATTTTCACGGGAAGGATCCATGTTTGAAAATGCCCAATCAATTTGTGTACCGGCAGGTGTAGTTGAATATTCTGCACCAAGCAGGGAACTAAAGTTTTTTTCTTGGAGCAGATTTCTTATTGCAGTCCCTGTAGACATTAAACAAATGTTAAAATCTCCAACAATTAGCACATTTTGATTGCCTAACTCAGAAGTAAGGACTTCCTGAACTTCTACAATTAATTGTCTGACAGACAAAGCTGAATTTCTATATAGAACCAGAATATTAACAGAGAATGTAAAATATAGAGAAGGTCCAACTACGGACCAGCGTGTGAATTGTCAAAACCTAACAAAATGCGATGAGGGTATTTCACCACAGTCGGCTCGGAAGGAGAAATTTTAACAGTGGCGTGTGAACAGAGCTGAGCATTGTATGAAAATTATGCTCAGAAGTTTGCATTAATATTACAGCCGCATGTTAGCTTATATTTTTATACGTTTATATGCAATCATATTCATAGATATGAAATTCATTTTCTGAATATCTATGATATCATGAAAAATTTATTACATTTTAGGTAAATATGTACTTAATGACCCCCACTTCGTAGGGGGTTGGGGTTGTAAGGGGTGACACAATTAAGTGTCCTTTTTATGAATTCGAAGGAATTACCCGTCGGTCACCCCTTAAAAAAAAGTTATGTAGATTACAAATCCGTGAGCGGAAAGTGAATTTTTTCAATAATTTATGTATATTTTTCAATATTTATTTACACACTTTGCACATATCACATATTCAAGTCACTTAGTTGTTGTTGTTGTTGTAGCGGCAAAATTCTGTAGAATTCAGATCTCTTAGCTGTAATTACCAGTTCAGTGTGTTAAACATTTTCTTATAATAAAAAGAAAAAATCTTCTTCAGCAATACCACCATCAAATATTGAGAAAGGCATTAAACAATTATTTTGTTTAAAATATTTATAATACAGTATCTGCAAAAATAGGGAAATAAAGTACGGGGCGCATTTTTGTCTCATACATACCGCAAAACGTGGAGGAAGTTTGCCGCATAGCTCTATAATTTGTCTATTTTCTTCCTGTCCAACTATAGACAAATTTTTACTATATACTAAAATTTCTGTTTTACTTTCTATAGCTCTCACCTTATTACATAAAATTTTTATTTCAAAACAGAGAAAAGAGACACAAGAAGAAAGGCAAAAAATTTTTGACACATGCTAGTAAATGTCAATATAGTCACATATACACCAAACACTCACACAAACATAAACATGTAAGTTAACGTAACTAAGTTATAAAGTTTTTACATGCAGCATAATTTGTCAACAACCTAGTAACCGGTCAATCTGTCTCGAAAGTTACACCAGAGAACGTAATGCACGAGAAGGTGTAAATTGAATTTTGTAACGAGTGTTTCTTTCCGAGGTATAGAACTTTAAGTTGGCATTACTGTTCAAGATGGCGACCGATTTAACAGCTGTCAAGTGATTTATTTTCAGTTTGGTTTGGCAATTCATCATGAATAGACTCACGCCTGAACAACGCTTGCAAATAGTGCAATTTTATTTCGAAAATAATGGTTCTATGCGGAATACGTATCGGGCATTACAAGGTGCATTCCAAAGTAAACAGGACTTTTAAAAAAAAGACAGAACAAATCGTTTTATCGGCATAATCAATTAATTATATTCAAAATAATCTACTTCTGCTTTAATACAGCTTTTTGCACGGTCCAAAAGCATGTCGAACGAGTGTTTTAGCTCGTTGCCCGGTATGGCCGCCAGTATGCCGGTGCAAGCCTTTTGAATGGCTCTCCATGTCTGCATAACGCTTTCCTTTAATCGGCAAATGCATTTTTCCGAAAAGGTAGATGCCGCACGGTGCCATATCAGGTGAATACGGGGAGTGGTTGATTGTTTAAATGTGATTTTTGGTCAAATAATCAGGCACAAGCGTTGATCGATAAGCAGCGCATTATCGTGCAACAAACGCCAACTTCCATCTTCGTGATATTCGGGCCAAACACGTCGAATACGGCGCACCAAACGCTTTAAAACTCCAAGGTAGAATACCGCATTAACGTTTTGGCCGGATGGAACAAATTCTTTGTGGACAATACCCTTGAAATCATAAAAACAAATCGGCATTGTCTTCACTTTCGACTTCTCCAGGCGCGATTTTTTGGGTTTCGGCTCATTTCTCATTTATGTCCTCACGACTACTTTGAAAATGTTGAAACCAGTCGTGCACTCTGTTACAGGATAGGCAATCATCGCCATAAACTTGTTTCATCAATTAAAACGTTTCGGTAAAAGTTTTACCAATTTTAAAACAAAATTGAATGTTGGCTCTTTGTTCGAAGCTCATTTTCGCGACGATGACAAAAACATACTGACGCTTAAAATGCAATAACTTCACTTCCAATAGATGAATTGTCATGAAATTTTTACTGGAAGTCGATAAAGGATAGCAGATTCTAACGCACTAGTCGACATATAGATGGCGCCACTAGAGTTTACTTTGTTACTTTTGTACTGTTTACTTTGGAACGCACCTTGTACGTTCATTTTATCATATGATGCGATGAAGCGCACTTCTGGTTGAATGGCTACGTCAACAAACAAAACTGCCGAATTTGGAGTGAAGCTAATCCTCAAGTGTATGTCGAAACACCGTTACATCCAGAAAAACTGACTCTTTGGTGCGCTTTATGGGCTGGTGGAATCATTGGTCCGTACTTCTTCAAAAACGATGATGGCCAGAACGTTACAGTCAATGGTGATCGGTATAGAGCCATAATTACTAACTTTTTCATTCCTGAATTAAACAGCCATGATGTTCAGGAGCTGTGGTTCCAACAAGATGGCGCAACATGTAACACAGCTCGTGCCACAATTGATTTATTGAAAGACACGTTTGGTGACCGCCTAATTTCAGGTTTTGGACCTGTGAATTGGCCTCTAAGATCTTGTGATTTAACACCGCTAGACTTAACCACTTGGAAGACCGTGTTATTACCGATATACGGCCACAAATGTTGGAAAAGGTCATCGAAAATTGGACGTCCAGATTGGACTACATCCGAGCCAGCCGTGGCGGTCATATGCCAGAAATCATATAAAATGTAATGTCACAAGATTATCTTTCGGATAAATAAAATTCATGTCAATCGAATGGAAATTTCTATATCTCTAAAAATACACCCTTTTGATGCTCGATTGAACGGCTAACAAAGCTGTGAAATTCCGAGCACGGAATTCACCATTTTCTGTGGTATTCGCTGATGTTTAAGAGAAAAGGGAATTTATAACAACGTTCTCTGGAAGAAATACGTATCTACCAACATAAATAGAAAAATGAAGTACCCTATACAAAAAATACAATTCACATATGCGTGATTATTTTTTGTCATATAAACGATTTTTATGATGAAAAATTGATAAAATATGATTTTTTTGCACAAATGCGGCATAATAAAATGCGTTAGATTATACAAAAAAATATATTTAACTTTTTTAATAATTTTCTAATTTCAATTATTACAAAATATATAATTTATGTGTGTACATATGTACATCAATATGGAGTTCATTTCCATTCTCTGGTATCCACACATTGAGAAATAGAATCTTTGATATTATCACTTATCAATAAATACATGCGCATATTGCTCTATATGTAAGTATGTATGTACAAATATGCGTATGACAATGCAAAATAAGTAATGCATACACAAATCTATACATATACGCGTACAAATGTATATATGTCAGCCAATAGGAAATATACAAACATTGTTATACAAAAACAACAATTGTCTCAAATAGCATGAGCAGCGTCAGAAATCAATATGGCAGCCAAATTGACAAATCCTAAATTTGTAATAAATCATACAACAACAACATTTTCATTCATGAACGCTGGCGCACATGCAATAAGCTATGTCGTTTCATTCATAAAAGCAAACGCTTTACATATCTCCCCGAGCATGCGTTTGCCTACAAGCGTCTTTTCGCGACGATGGCAAAAGCTAGAAATCATAAATTGAACAACTTCTTTATGTTCCCTCTAGAAGAGAAAAGTGGCAACCCCCAAAACACAGAAAAAAGTGAAAAAAGTAACAACAAAGCTTTTGTCGATTTAAAATATTTTACAATTGTAAAAAATTTTTCCGTGGCTCGTAAAAATATGCGTCAGTATGTATGCATGTTCATAAATAAACATACATATTTACGATGGTTTCTTGGCAAAGCTGTTAGAGCGGCAAGGGAAGCGATGACAATCGGCGGCCCTTCGTTAATTTTTTTTCCACACAACTCAGATTTTCCACCAGCAACACAATGTTGTGACGCTTTGTCGTCGCGTCAGTTCTTCGACACATTCACTCTTTGTCATGAAAGCAAAAAACTTGAGCTTCGGTCATTGGTTGACCGTCTCAACGGAGATTTCATATGAAGTAATAAGTGTACATACAATAAAAATATTAATAAACAAGTAAGGAAGGGCTAAGTTGTACCGATCATTTTATACTCTCGCAAAGTTAAATGGTATATTCGTTTGAGACTTCTTTATATTATATATTTTATTAATTAGAAGTAGGAACTGTTGCCTTAGTTATATACTTTTCACTCAAAGTGAAAATAATTAGAGCAATTTGTAAACTAAATTTACTCAAATTATGAGAAATCGTTCTTGTGCTTTTTGTATACGCTTATAATTGATTTTATATAGAATGAATTACAACTGTATTGAGAAGTATGAAAAGAAATCGTTTTTGAACAATGAATAACATATTTTATTTATTATATCGATATTATTATACATGTTTAGCATAAAAATAATAAATATTAACAACTTTAAAAATGATATAATCTTATTATATTAATTTGTATATAATATTTACAATATTAAACATAATTTTTTGTAGAGATTCTTATACATATATCCAAATTATATTTCTTTTTTCCTTATACTATTTAATTTATATCATATATTTATACAATAATGTCTTATATAATATTAAATTATATATCTAATTTAAATTTTCTTAATTAGATTATTTACATATTTTTCTTAAAATTGTCTTAAAAACTACTGTCAAAATTCCTATACCATTCCAATTCGATTATATTTGGGAAAAAAAATGAAGAACTATTGCACTAAGTCTGAAAACTTTAGTTTGAAATAGAGACACAAATACTGTCATGATAGCTGTGTACTGTCTCAAAAGTAATTGCATTTTCACGGGAAGGATCCATGTTTGAAAATGCCCAATCAATTTGTGTACCGGCAGGTGTAGTTGAATATTCTGCACCAAGCAGGGAACTAAAGTTTTTTTCTTGGAGCAGATTTCTTATTGCAGTCCCTGTAGACATTAAACAAATGTTAAAATCTCCAACAATTAGCACATTTTGATTGCCTAACTCAGAAGTAAGGACTTCCTGAACTTCTACAATTAATTGTCTGACAGACAAAGCTGAATTTCTATATAGAACCAGAATATTAACAGAGAATGTAAAATATAGAGAAGGTCCAACTACGGACCAGCGTGTGAATTGTCAAAACCTAACAAAATGCGATGAGGGTATTTCACCACAGTCGGCTCGGAAGGAGAAATTTTAACAGTGGCGTGTGAACAGAGCTGAGCATTGTATGAAAATTATGCTCAGAAGTTTGCATTAATATTACAGCCGCATGTTAGCTTATATTTTTATACGTTTATATGCAATCATATTCATAGATATGAAATTCATTTTCTGAATATCTATGATATCATGAAAAATTTATTACATTTTAGGTAAATATGTACTTAATGACCCCCACTTCGTAGGGGGTTGGGGTTGTAAGGGGTGACACAATTAGTGTCCTTTTTATGAATTCGAAGGAATTACCCGTCGGTCACCCCTTACAAAAAAGTTATGTAGATTACAAATCCGTGAGCGGAAAGTGAGTTTTTTCAATAATTTATGTATATTTTTCAATATTTATTTACACACTTTGCACATATCACATATTCAAGTCACTTAGTTGTTGTTGTTGTTGTAGCGGCAAAATTCTGTAGAATTCAGATCTCTTAGCTGTAATTACCAGTTCAGTGTGTTAAACATTTTCTTATAATAAAAAGAAAAAATCTTCTTCAGCAATACCACCATCAAATATTGAGAAAGGCATTAAACAATTATTTTGTTTAAAATATTTATAATACAGTATCTGCAAAAATAGGGAAATAAAGTACGGGGCGCATTTTTGTCTCATACATACCGCAAAACGTGGAGGAAGTTTGCCGCATAGCTCTATAATTTGTCTATTTTCTTCCTGTCCAACTATAGACAAATTTTTACTATATACTAAAATTTCTGTTTTACTTTCTATAGCTCTCACCTTATTACATAAAATTTTTATTTCAAAACAGAGAAAAGAGACACAAGAAGAAAGGCAGTAAATTTTTGACACATGCTAGTAAATGTCAATATAGTCACATACACACCAAACACTCACACAAACATAAACATGTAAGTTAACGTAACTAAGTTATAAAGTTTTTACATGCAGCATAATTTGTCAACAACCTAGTAACCGGTCAATCTGTCTCGAAAGTTACACCAGAGAACGTAATGCACGAGAAGGTGTAAATTGAATTTTGTAACGGGTGTTTCTTTTCGAGGTATAGAACTTTAAGTTGGCATTACTGTTCAAGATGGCGACCGATTTAACAGCTGTCAAGTGATTTATTTTCAGTTTGGTTTGGCAATTCATCATGAATAGACTCACGCCTGAACAACGCTTGCAAATAGTGCAATTTTATTTCGAAAATAATGGTTCTATGCGGAATACGTATCGGGCATTACAAGGTGCATTCCAAAGTAAACAGGACTTTTAAAAAAAAGACAGAACAAATCGTTTTATCGGCATAATCAATTAATTATATTCAAAATAATCTACTTCTGCTTTAATACAGCTTTTTGCACGGTCCAAAAGCATGTCGAACGAGTGTTTTAGCTCGTTGCCCGGTATGGCCGCCAGTATGCCGGTGCAAGCCTTTTGAATGGCTCTCCATGTCTGCATAACGCTTTCCTTTAATCGGCAAATGCATTTTTCCGAAAAGGTAGATGCCGCACGGTGCCATATCAGGTGAATACGGGGAGTGGTTGATTGTTTAAATGTGATTTTTGGTCAAATAATCAGGCACAAGCGTTGATCGATAAGCAGTGCATTATCGTGCAACAAACGCCAACTTCCATCTTCGTGATATTCGGGCCAAACACGTCGAATACGGCGCACCAAACGCTTTAAAACTCCAAGGTAGAATACCGCATTAACGTTTTGGCCGGATGGAACAAATTCTTTGTGGACAATACCCTTGGAATCATAAAAACAAATCGGCATTGTCTTCACTTTCGACTTCTCCAGGCGCGATTTTTTGGGTTTCGGCTCATTTCTCATTTATGTCCTCACGACTACTTTGAAAACGTTGAAACCAGTCGTGCACTCTGTTACAGGATAGGCAATCATCGCCATAAACTTGTTTCATCAATTAAAACGTTTCGGTAAAAGTTTTACCAATTTTAAAACAAAATTGAATGTTGGCTCTTTGTTCGAAGCTCATTTTCGCGACGATGACAAAAACATACTGACGCTTAAAATGCAATAACTTCACTTCCAATAGATGAATTGTCATGAAATTTTTACTGGAAGTCGATAAAGGATAGCAGATTCTAACGCACTAGTCGACATATAGATGGCGCCACTAGAGTTTACTTTGTTACTTTTGTACTGTTTACTTTGGAACGCACCTTGTACGTTCATTTTATCATATGATGCGATGAAGCGCACTTCTGGTTGAATGGCTACGTCAACAAACAAAACTGCCGAATTTGGAGTGAAGCTAATCCTCAAGTGTATGTCGAAACACCGTTACATCCAGAAAAACTGACTCTTTGGTGCGCTTTATGGGCTGGTGGAATCATTGGTCCGTACTTCTTCAAAAACGATGATGGCCAGAACGTTACAGTCAATGGTGATCGGTATAGAGCCATAATTACTAACTTTTTCATTCCTGAATTAAACAGCCATGATGTCCAGGAGCTGTGGTTCCAACAAGATGGCGCAACATGTAACACAGCTCGTGCCACAATTGATTTATTGAAAGACACGTTTGGTGACCGCCTAATTTCAGGTTTTGGACCTGTGAATTGGCCTCTAAGATCTTGTGATTTAACACCGCTAGACTTAACCACTTGGAAGACCGTGTTATTACCGATATACGGCCACAAATGTTGGAAAAGGTCATCGAAAATTGGACGTCCAGATTGGACTACATCCGAGCCAGCCGTGGCGGTCATATGCCAGAAATCATAATAATCATGTAATGTCACAAGATTATCTTTCGGATAAATAAAATTCATGTCAATCGAATGGAAATTTCTATATCTCTAAAAATACACCCTTTTGATGCTCGATTGAACGGCTAACAAAGCTGTGAAATTCCGAGCACGGAATTCACCATTTTCTGTGGTATTCGCTGATGTTTAAGAGAAAAGGGAATTTATAACAACGTTCTCTGGAAGAAATACGTATCTACCAACATAAATAGAAAAATGAAGTACCCTATACAAAAAATACAATTCACATATGCGTGATTATTTTTTGTCATATAAACGATTTTTATGATGAAAAATTGATAAAATATGATTTTTTTGCACAAATGCGGCATAATAAAAAGCGTTAGAGTATACAAAAAAATATATTTAACTTTTTTAATAATTTTCTAATTTCAATAATTACAAAATATATAATTTATGTGTGTACATGTGTACATCAATATGGAGTTCATTTCCATTCTCTGGTATCCACACATTGAGAAATAGAATCTTTGATATTATCACTTATCAATAAATACATGCGCATATTGCTCTATATGTAAGTATGTATGTACAAATATGCGTATGACAATGCAAAATAAGTAATGCATACACAAATCTATACATATACGCGTACAAATGTATATATGTCAGCCAATAGGAAATATACAAACATTGTTATACAAAAACCACAATTGTCTCAAATAGCATGAGCAGCGTCAGAAATCAATATGGCAGCCAAATTGACAAATCCTAAATTTGTAATAAATCATACAACAACAACATTTTCATTCATGAACGCTGGCGCACATGCAATAAGCTATGTCGTTTCATTCATAAAAGCAAACGCTTTACATATCTCCCCGAGCATGCGTTTGCCTAAAAGCGTCTTTTCGCGACGATGGCAAAAGCTAGAAATCATAAATTGAACAACTTCTTTATGTTCCCTCTAGAAGAGAAAAGTGGCAACCCCCAAAACACAGAAAAAAGTGAAAAAAGTAACAACAAAGCTTTTGTCGATTTAAAATATTTTACAATTGTAAAAAATTTTTCCGTGGCTCGTAAAAATATGCGTCAGTATGTATGCATGTTCATAAATAAACATACATATTTACGATGGTTTCTTGGCAAAGCTGTTAGAGCGGCAAGGGAAGCGATGACAATCGGCGGCCCTTCGTTAATTTTTTTTCCACACAACTCAGATTTTCCACCAGCAACACAATGTTGTGACGCTTTGTCGTCGCGTCAGTTCTTCGACACATTCACTCTTTGTCATGAAAGCAAAAAACTTGAGCTTCGGTCATTGGTTGACCGTCTCAACGGAGATTTCATATGAAGTAATAAGTGTACATACAATAAAAATATTAATAAACAAGTAAGGAAGGGCTAAGTTGTACCGATCATTTTCTACTATCGCAAAGTTAAATGGTATATTCGTTTGAGACTTCTTTATATTATATATTTTATTAATTAGAAGTAGGAACTGTTGCCTTAGTTATATACTTTTCACTCAAAGTGAAAATAATTAGAGCAATTTGTAAACTAAATTTACTCAAATTATGAGAAATCGTTCTTGTGCTTTTTGTATACGCTTATAATTGATTTTATATAGAATGAATTACAACTGTATTGAGAAGTATGAAAAGAAATCGTTTTTGAACAATGAATAACATATTTTATTTATTATATCGATATTATTATACATGTTTAGCATAAAAATAATAAATATTAACAACTTTAAAAATGATATAATCTTATTATATTAATTTGTATATAATATTTACAATATTAAACATAAATTTTTGTAGAGATTCCTATACATATATCCAAATTATATTTCTTTTTTCCTTATACTATTTAATTTATATCATATATTTATACAATAATGTCTTATATAATAACAAATTATATATATAATTTAAATTTTCTTAATTAGATTATTTACATATTTTTCTTAAAATTGTTTTAAAAACTACTGTCAAAATTCCTATACCATTCCAATTCGATTATATTTGGGAAAAAAAATGAAGAACTATTGCACTAAGTCTGAAAACTTTAGTTCGAAATAGAGACACAAATACTGTCATGATAGCTGTGTACTGTCTCAAAAGTAATTGCATTTTCACGGGAAGGATCCATGTTTGAAAATGCCCAATCAATTTGTGTACCGGCAGGTGTAGTTGAATATTCTGCACCAAGCAGGGAACTAAAGTTTTTTTCTTGGAGCAGATTTCTTATTGCAGTCCCTGTAGACATTAAACAAATGTTAAAATCTCCAACAATTAGCACAGTTTGATTGCCTAACTCAGAAGTAAGGACTGCCTGAAGTTCTACAATTAATTGTCTGACAGACAAAGCTGAATTTCTATATAGAACCAGAATATTAACAGAGAATGTAAAATATAGAGAAGGTCCAACTACGGACCAGCGTGTGAATTGTCAAAACCTAACAAAATGCGATGAGGGTATTTCACCACAGTCGGCTCGGAAGGAGAAATTTTAACAGTGGCGTGTGAACAGAGCTGAGCATCGTATGAAAATTATGCTCAAAAGTTTGCATTAATATTACAGCCGCATGTTAGCTTATATTTTTATACGTTTATATGCAATCATATTCATAGATATGAAATTCATTTTCTGAATATCTATGATATCATGAAAAATTTATTACATTTTAGGTAAATATGTACTTAATGACCCCCACTTCGTAGGGGATTGGGGTTGTAAGGGGTGACACAATTAAGTGTCCTTTTTATGAATTCGAAGGAATTACCCGTCGGTCACCCCTTAAAAAAAAGTTATGTAGATTACAAATCCGTGAGCGGAAAGTGAATTTTTTCAATAATTTATGTATATTTTTCAATACTTATTTACACACTTTGCACATGTCACATATTCAAGTCACTTAGTTGTTGTTGTTGTTGTAGCGGCAAAATTCTGTAGAATTCAGATCTCTTAGCTGTAATTACCAGTTCAGTGTGTTAAACATTTTCTTATAATAAAAAGAAAAAATCTTCTTCAGCAATACCACCATTAAATATTGAGAAAGGCATTAAACAATTATTTTGTTTAAAATATTTATAATACAGTATCTGCAAAAATAGGGAAATAAAGTACGGGGCGCATTTTTGTCTCATACATACCGCAAAACGTGGAGGAAGTTTGCCGCATAGCTCTATAATTTGTCTATTTTCTTCCTGTCCAACTATAGACAAATTTTTACTATATACTAAAATTTCTGTTTTACTTTCTATAGCTCTCACCTTATTACATAAAATTTTTATTTCAAAACAGAGAAAAGAGACACAAGAAGAAAGGCAGTAAATTTTTGACACATGCTAGTAAATGTCAATATAGTCACATACACACCAAACACTCACACAAATATAAACATGTAAGTTAACGTAACTAAGTTATAAAGTTTTTACATGCAGCATAATTTGTCAACAACCTAGTAACCGGTCAATCTGTCTCGAAAGTTACACCAGAGAACGTAATGCACGAGAAGGTGTAAATTGAATTTTGTAACGGGTGTTTCTTTTCGAGGTATAGAACTTTAAGTTGGCATTACTGTTCAAGATGGCGACCGATTTAACAGCTGTCAAGTGATTTATTTTCAGTTTGGTTTGGCAATTCATCATGAATAGACTCACGCCTGAACAACGCTTGCAAATAGTGCAATTTTATTTCGAAAATAATGGTTCTATGCGGAATACGTATCGGGCATTACAAGGTGCATTCCAAAGTAAACAGGACTTTTAAAAAAAAGACAGAACAAATCGTTTTATCGGCATAATCAATTAATTATATTCAAAATAATCTACTTCTGCTTTAATACAGCTTTTTGCACGGTCCAAAAGCATGTCGCACGAGTGTTTTAGCTCGTTGCCCGGTATGGCCGCCAGTATGCCGGTGCAAGCCTTTTGAATGGCTCTCCATGTCTGCATAACGCTTTCCTTTAATCGGCAAATGCATTTTTCCGAAAAGGTAGATGCCGCACGGTGCCATATCAGGTGAATACGGGGAGTGGTTGATTGTTTAAATGTGATTTTTGGTCAAATAATCAGGCACAAGCGTTGATCGATAAGCAGTGCATTATCGTGCAACAAACGCCAACTTCCATCTTCGTGATATTCGGGCCAAACACGTCGAATACGGCGCACCAAACGCTTTAAAACTCCAAGGTAGAATACCGCATTAACGTTTTGGCCGGATGGAACAAATTCTTTGTGGACAATACCCTTGGAATCATAAAAACAAATCGGCATTGTCTTCACTTTCGACTTCTCCAGGCGCGATTTTTTGGGTTTCGGCTCATTTCTCATTTATGTCCTCACGACTACTTTGAAAACGTTGAAACCAGTCGTGCACTCTGTTACAGGATAGGCAATCATCGCCATAAACTTGTTTCATCAATTAAAACGTTTCGGTAAAAGTTTTACCAATTTTAAAACAAAATTGAATGTTGGCTCTTTGTTCGAAGCTCATTTTCGCGACGATGACAAAAACATACTGACGCTTAAAATGCAATAACTTCACTTCCAATAGATGAATTGTCATGAAATTTTTACTGGAAGTCGATAAAGGATAGCAGATTCTAACGCACTAGTCGACATATAGATGGCGCCACTAGAGTTTACTTTGTTACTTTTGTACTGTTTACTTTGGAACGCACCTTGTACGTTCATTTTATCATATGATGCGATGAAGCGCACTTCTGGTTGAATGGCTACGTCAACAAACAAAACTGCCGAATTTGGAGTGAAGCTAATCCTCAAGTGTATGTCGAAACACCGTTACATCCAGAAAAACTGACTCTTTGGTGCGCTTTATGGGCTGGTGGAATCATTGGTCCGTACTTCTTCAAAAACGATGATGGCCAGAACGTTACAGTCAATGGTGATCGGTATAGAGCCATAATTACTAACTTTTTCATTCCTGAATTAAACAGCCATGATGTCCAGGAGCTGTGGTTCCAACAAGATGGCGCAACATGTAACACAGCTCGTGCCACAATTGATTTATTGAAAGACACGTTTGGTGACCGCCTAATTTCAGGTTTTGGACCTGTGAATTGGCCTCTAAGATCTTGTGATTTAACACCGCTAGACTTAACCACTTGGAAGACCGTGTTATTACCGATATACGGCCACAAATGTTGGAAAAGGTCATCGAAAATTGGACGTCCAGATTGGACTACATCCGAGACAGCCGTGGCGGTCATATGCCAGAAATCATAATAATCATGTAATGTCACAAGATTATCTTTCGGATAAATAAAATTCATGTCAATCGAATGGAAATTTCTATATCTCTAAAAATACACCCTTTTGATGCTCGATTGAACGGCTAACAAAGCTGTGAAATTCCGAGCACGGAATTCACCATTTTCTGTGGTATTCGCTGATGTTTAAGAGAAAAGGGAATTTATAACAACGTTCTCTGGAAGAAATACGTATCTACCAACATAAATAGAAAAATGAAGTACCCTATACAAAAAATACAATTCACATATGCGTGATTATTTTTTGTCATATAAACGATTTTTATGATGAAAAATTGATAAAATATGATTTTTTTGCACAAATGCGGCATAATAAAAAGCGTTAGAGTATACAAAAAAATATATTTAACTTTTTTAATAATTTTCTAATTTCAATAATTACAAAATATATAATTTATGTGTGTACATGTGTACATCAATATGGAGTTCATTTCCATTCTCTGGTATCCACACATTGAGAAATAGAATCTTTGATATTATCACTTATCAATAAATACATGCGCATATTGCTCTATATGTAAGTATGTATGTACAAATATGCGTATGACAATGCAAAATAAGTAATGCATACACAAATCTATACATATACGCGTACAAATGTATATATGTCAGCCAATAGGAAATATACAAACATTGTTATACAAAAACAACAATTGTCTCAAATAGCATGAGCAGCGTCAGAAATCAATATGGCAGCCAAATTGACAAATCCTAAATTTGTAATAAATCATACAACAACAACATTTTCATTCATGAACGCTGGCGCACATGCAATAAGCTATGTCGTTTCATTCATAAAAGCAAACGCTTTACATATCTCCCCGAGCATGCGTTTGCCTAAAAGCGTCTTTTCGCGACGATGGCAAAAGCTAGAAATCATAAATTGAACAACTTCTTTATGTTCCCTCTAGAAGAGAAAAGTGGCAACCCCCAAAACACAGAAAAAAGTGAAAAAAGTAACAACAAAGCTTTTGTCGATTTAAAATATTTTACAATTGTAAAAAATTTTTCCGTGGCTCGTAAAAATATGCGTCAGTATGTATGCATGTTCATAAATAAACATACATATTTACGATGGTTTCTTGGCAAAGCTGTTAGAGTGGCAAGGGAAGCGATGACAATCGGCGGCCCTTCGTTAATTTTTTTTCCACACAACTCAGATTTTCCACCAGCAACACAATGTTGTGACGCTTTGTCGTCGCGTCAGTTCTTCGACACATTCACTCTTTGTCATGAAAGCAAAAAACTTGAGCTTCGGTCATTGGTTGACCGTCTCAACGGAGATTTCATATGAAGTAATAAGTGTACATACAATAAAAATATTAATAAACAAGTAAGGAAGGGCTAAGTTGTACCGATCATTTTCTACTATCGCAAAGTTAAATGGTATATTCGTTTGAGACTTCTTTATATTATATATTTTATTAATTAGAAGTAGGAACTGTTGCCTTAGTTATATACTTTTCACTCAAAGTGAAAATAATTAGAGCAATTTGTAAACTAAATTTACTCAAATTATGAGAAATCGTTCTTGTGCTTTTTGTATACGCTTATAATTGATTTTATATAGAATGAATTACAACTGTATTGAGAAGTATGAAAAGAAATCGTTTTTGAACAATGAATAACATATTTTATTTATTATATCGATATTATTATACATGTTTAGCATAAAAATAATAAATATTAACAACTTTAAAAATGATATAATCTTATTATATTAATTTGTATATAATATTTACAATATTAAACATAAATTTTTGTAGAGATTCCTATACATATATCCAAATTATATTTCTTTTTTCCTTATACTATTTAATTTATATCATATATTTATACAATAATGTCTTATATAATAACAAATTATATATATAATTTAAATTTTCTTAATTAGATTATTTACATATTTTTCTTAAAATTGTTTTAAAAACTACTGTCAAAATTCCTATACCATTCCAATTCGATTATATTTGGGAAAAAAAATGAAGAACTATTGCACTAAGTCTGAAAACTTTAGTTCGAAATAGAGACACAAATACTGTCATGATAGCTGTGTACTGTCTCAAAAGTAATTGCATTTTCACGGGAAGGATCCATGTTTGAAAATGCCCAATCAATTTGTGTACCGGCAGGTGTAGTTGAATATTCTGCACCAAGCAGGGAACTAAAGTTTTTTTCTTGGAGCAGATTTCTTATTGCAGTCCCTGTAGACATTAAACAAATGTTAAAATCTCCAACAATTAGCACAGTTTGATTGCCTAACTCAGAAGTAAGGACTGCCTGAAGTTCTACAATTAATTGTCTGACAGACAAAGCTGAATTTCTATATAGAACCAGAATATTAACAGAGAATGTAAAATATAGAGAAGGTCCAACTACGGACCAGCGTGTGAATTGTCAAAACCTAACAAAATGCGATGAGGGTATTTCACCACAGTCGGCTCGGAAGGAGAAATTTTAACAGTGGCGTGTGAACAGAGCTGAGCATCGTATGAAAATTATGCTCAGAAGTTTGCATTAATATTACAGCCGCATGTTAGCTTATATTTTTATACGTTTATATGCAATCATATTCATAGATATGAAATTCATTTTCTGAATATCTATGATATCATGAAAAATTTATTACATTTTAGGTAAATATGTACTTAATGACCCCCACTTCGTAGGGGATTGGGGTTGTAAGGGGTGACACAATTAAGTGTCCTTTTTATGAATTCGAAGGAATTACCCGTCGGTCACCCCTTAAAAAAAAGTTATGTAGATTACAAATCCGTGAGCGGAAAGTGAATTTTTTCAATAATTTATGTATATTTTTCAATACTTATTTACACACTTTGCACATGTCACATATTCAAGTCACTTAGTTGTTGTTGTTGTTGTAGCGGCAAAATTCTGTAGAATTCAGATCTCTTAGCTGTAATTACCAGTTCAGTGTGTTAAACATTTTCTTATAATAAAAAGAAAAAATCTTCTTCAGCAATACCACCATTAAATATTGAGAAAGGCATTAAACAATTATTTTGTTTAAAATATTTATAATACAGTATCTGCAAAAATAGGGAAATAAAGTACGGGGAGCATTTTTGTCTCATACATACCGCAAAACGTGGAGGAAGTTTGCCGCATAGCTCTATAATTTGTCTATTTTCTTCCTGTCCAACTATAGACAAATTTTTACTATATACTAAAATTTCTGTTTTACTTTCTATAGCTCTCACCTTATTACATAAAATTTTTATTTCAAAACAGAGAAAAGAGACACAAGAAGAAAGGCAGTAAATTTTTGACACATGCTAGTAAATGTCAATATAGTCACATACACACCAAACACTCACACAAATATAAACATGTAAGTTAACGTAACTAAGTTATAAAGTTTTTACATGCAGCATAATTTGTCAACAACCTAGTAACCGGTCAATCTGTCTCGAAAGTTACACCAGAGAACGTAATGCACGAGAAGGTGTAAATTGAATTTTGTAACGGGTGTTTCTTTTCGAGGTATAGAACTTTAAGTTGGCATTACTGTTCAAGATGGCGACCGATTTAACAGCTGTCAAGTGATTTATTTTCAGTTTGGTTTGGCAATTCATCATGAATAGACTCACGCCTGAACAACGCTTGCAAATAGTGCAATTTTATTTCGAAAATAATGGTTCTATGCGGAATACGTATCGGGCATTACAAGGTGCATTCCAAAGTAAACAGGACTTTTAAAAAAAAGACAGAACAAATCGTTTTATCGGCATAATCAATTAATTATATTCAAAATAATCTACTTCTGCTTTAATACAGCTTTTTGCACGGTCCAAAAGCATGTCGCACGAGTGTTTTAGCTCGTTGCCCGGTATGGCCGCCAGTATGCCGGTGCAAGCCTTTTGAATGGCTCTCCATGTCTGCATAACGCTTTCCTTTAATCGGCAAATGCATTTTTCCGAAAAGGTAGATGCCGCACGGTGCCATATCAGGTGAATACGGGGAGTGGTTGATTGTTTAAATGTGATTTTTGGTCAAATAATCAGGCACAAGCGTTGATCGATAAGCAGTGCATTATCGTGCAACAAACGCCAACTTCCATCTTCGTGATATTCGGGCCAAACACGTCGAATACGGCGCACCAAACGCTTTAAAACTCCAAGGTAGAATACCGCATTAACGTTTTGGCCGGATGGAACAAATTCTTTGTGGACAATACCCTTGGAATCATAAAAACAAATCGGCATTGTCTTCACTTTCGACTTCTCCAGGCGCGATTTTTTGGGTTTCGGCTCATTTCTCATTTATGTCCTCACGACTACTTTGAAAACGTTGAAACCAGTCGTGCACTCTGTTACAGGATAGGCAATCATCGCCATAAACTTGTTTCATCAATTAAAACGTTTCGGTAAAAGTTTTACCAATTTTAAAACAAAATTGAATGTTGGCTCTTTGTTCGAAGCTCATTTTCGCGACGATGACAAAAACATACTGACGCTTAAAATGCAATAACTTCACTTCCAATAGATGAATTGTCATGAAATTTTTACTGGAAGTCGATAAAGGATAGCAGATTCTAACGCACTAGTCGACATATAGATGGCGCCACTAGAGTTTACTTTGTTACTTTTGTACTGTTTACTTTGGAACGCACCTTGTACGTTCATTTTATCATATGATGCGATGAAGCGCACTTCTGGTTGAATGGCTACGTCAACAAACAAAACTGCCGAATTTGGAGTGAAGCTAATCCTCAAGTGTATGTCGAAACACCGTTACATCCAGAAAAACTGACTCTTTGGTGCGCTTTATGGGCTGGTGGAATCATTGGTCCGTACTTCTTCAAAAACGATGATGGCCAGAACGTTACAGTCAATGGTGATCGGTATAGAGCCATAATTACTAACTTTTTCATTCCTGAATTAAACAGCCATGATGTCCAGGAGCTGTGGTTCCAACAAGATGGCGCAACATGTAACACAGCTCGTGCCACAATTGATTTATTGAAAGACACGTTTGGTGACCGCCTAATTTCAGGTTTTGGACCTGTGAATTGGCCTCTAAGATCTTGTGATTTAACACCGCTAGACTTAACCACTTGGAAGACCGTGTTATTACCGATATACGGCCACAAATGTTGGAAAAGGTCATCGAAAATTGGACGTCCAGATTGGACTACATCCGAGACAGCCGTGGCGGTCATATGCCAGAAATCATAATAATCATGTAATGTCACAAGATTATCTTTCGGATAAATAAAATTCATGTCAATCGAATGGAAATTTCTATATCTCTAAAAATACACCCTTTTGATGCTCGATTGAACGGCTAACAAAGCTGTGAAATTCCGAGCACGGAATTCACCATTTTCTGTGGTATTCGCTGATGTTTAAGAGAAAAGGGAATTTATAACAACGTTCTCTGGAAGAAATACGTATCTACCAACATAAATAGAAAAATGAAGTACCCTATACAAAAAATACAATTCACATATGCGTGATTATTTTTTGTCATATAAACGATTTTTATGATGAAAAATTGATAAAATATGATTTTTTTGCACAAATGCGGCATAAAAAAAGCGTTAGAGTATACAAAAAAATATATTTAACTTTTTTAATAATTTTCTAATTTCAATAATTACAAAATATATAATTTATGTGTGTACATGTGTACATCAATATGGAGTTCATTTCCATTCTCTGGTATCCACACATTGAGAAATAGAATCTTTGATATTATCACTTATCAATAAATACATGCGCATATTGCTCTATATGTAAGTATGTATGTACAAATATGCGTATGACAATGCAAAATAAGTAATGCATACACAAATCTATACATATACGCGTACAAATGTATATATGTCAGCCAATAGGAAATATACAAACATTGTTATACAAAAACAACAATTGTCTCAAATAGCATGAGCAGCGTCAGAAATCAATATGGCAGCCAAATTGACAAATCCTAAATTTGTAATAAATCATACAACAACAACATTTTCATTCATGAACGCTGGCGCACATGCAATAAGCTATGTCGTTTCATTCATAAAAGCAAACGCTTTACATATCT
This sequence comes from Bactrocera oleae, assembly GCF_042242935.1. Lineage (NCBI taxonomy): Eukaryota > Metazoa > Arthropoda > Insecta > Diptera > Tephritidae > Bactrocera > Bactrocera oleae. The sequence goes on from NC_091537.1 coordinate 33,726,918, forward strand.
CCCCGAGCATGCGTTTGCCTAAAAGCGTCTTTTCGCGACGATGGCAAAAGCTAGAAATCATAAATTGAACAACTTCTTTATGTTCCCTCTAGAAGAGAAAAGTGGCAACCCCCAAAACACAGAAAAAAGTGAAAAAAGTAACAACAAAGCTTTTGTCGATTTAAAATATTTTACAATTGTAAAAAATTTTTCCGTGGCTCGTAAAAATATGCGTCAGTATGTATGCATGTTCATAAATAAACATACATATTTACGATGGTTTCTTGGCAAAGCTGTTAGAGCGGCAAGGGAAGCGATGACAATCGGCGGCCCTTCGTTAATTTTTTTTCCACACAACTCAGATTTTCCACCAGCAACACAATGTTGTGACGCTTTGTCGTCGCGTCAGTTCTTCGACACATTCACTCTTTGTCATGAAAGCAAAAAACTTGAGCTTCGGTCATTGGTTGACCGTCTCAACGGAGATTTCATATGAAGTAATAAGTGTACATACAATAAAAATATTAATAAACAAGTAAGGAAGGGCTAAGTTGTACCGATCATTTTCTACTATCGCAAAGTTAAATGGTATATTCGTTTGAGACTTCTTTATATTATATATTTTATTAATTAGAAGTAGGAACTGTTGCCTTAGTTATATACTTTTCACTCAAAGTGAAAATAATTAGAGCAATTTGTAAACTAAATTTACTCAAATTATGAGAAATCGTTCTTGTGCTTTTTGTATACGCTTATAATTGATTTTATATAGAATGAATTACAACTGTATTGAGAAGTATGAAAAGAAATCGTTTTTGAACAATGAATAACATATTTTATTTATTATATCGATATTATTATACATGTTTAGCATAAAAATAATAAATATTAACAACTTTAAAAATGATATAATCTTATTATATTAATTTGTATATAATATTTACAATATTAAACATAAATTTTTGTAGAGATTCCTATACATATATCCAAATTATATTTCTTTTTTCCTTATACTATTTAATTTATATCATATATTTATACAATAATGTCTTATATAATAACAAATTATATATATAATTTAAATTTTCTTAATTAGATTATTTACATATTTTTCTTAAAATTGTTTTAAAAACTACTGTCAAAATTCCTATACCATTCCAATTCGATTATATTTGGGAAAAAAAATGAAGAACTATTGCACTAAGTCTGAAAACTTTAGTTCGAAATAGAGACACAAATACTGTCATGATAGCTGTGTACTGTCTCAAAAGTAATTGCATTTTCACGGGAAGGATCCATGTTTGAAAATGCCCAATCAATTTGTGTACCGGCAGGTGTAGTTGAATATTCTGCACCAAGCAGGGAACTAAAGTTTTTTTCTTGGAGCAGATTTCTTATTGCAGTCCCTGTAGACATTAAACAAATGTTAAAATCTCCAACAATTAGCACAGTTTGATTGCCTAACTCAGAAGTAAGGACTGCCTGAAGTTCTACAATTAATTGTCTGACAGACAAAGCTGAATTTCTATATAGAACCAGAATATTAACAGAGAATGTAAAATATAGAGAAGGTCCAACTACGGACCAGCGTGTGAATTGTCAAAACCTAACAAAATGCGATGAGGGTATTTCACCACAGTCGGCTCGGAAGGAGAAATTTTAACAGTGGCGTGTGAACAGAGCTGAGCATCGTATGAAAATTATGCTCAGAAGTTTGCATTAATATTACAGCCGCATGTTAGCTTATATTTTTATACGTTTATATGCAATCATATTCATAGATATGAAATTCATTTTCTGAATATCTATGATATCATGAAAAATTTATTACATTTTAGGTAAATATGTACTTAATGACCCCCACTTCGTAGGGGATTGGGGTTGTAAGGGGTGACACAATTAAGTGTCCTTTTTATGAATTCGAAGGAATTACCCGTCGGTCACCCCTTAAAAAAAAGTTATGTAGATTACAAATCCGTGAGCGGAAAGTGAATTTTTTCAATAATTTATGTATATTTTTCAATACTTATTTACACACTTTGCACATGTCACATATTCAAGTCACTTAGTTGTTGTTGTTGTTGTAGCGGCAAAATTCTGTAGAATTCAGATCTCTTAGCTGTAATTACCAGTTCAGTGTGTTAAACATTTTCTTATAATAAAAAGAAAAAATCTTCTTCAGCAATACCACCATTAAATATTGAGAAAGGCATTAAACAATTATTTTGTTTAAAATATTTATAATACAGTATCTGCAAAAATAGGGAAATAAAGTACGGGGCGCATTTTTGTCTCATACATACCGCAAAACGTGGAGGAAGTTTGCCGCATAGCTCTATAATTTGTCTATTTTCTTCCTGTCCAACTATAGACAAATTTTTACTATATACTAAAATTTCTGTTTTACTTTCTATAGCTCTCACCTTATTACATAAAATTTTTATTTCAAAACAGAGAAAAGAGACACAAGAAGAAAGGCAGTAAATTTTTGACACATGCTAGTAAATGTCAATATAGTCACATACACACCAAACACTCACACAAACATAAACATGTAAGTTAACGTAACTAAGTTATAAAGTTTTTACATGCAGCATAATTTGTCAACAACCTAGTAACCGGTCAATCTGTCTCGAAAGTTACACCAGAGAACGTAATGCACGAGAAGGTGTAAATTGAATTTTGTAACGGGTGTTTCTTTTCGAGGTATAGAACTTTAAGTTGGCATTACTGTTCAAGATGGCGACCGATTTAACAGCTGTCAAGTGATTTATTTTCAGTTTGGTTTGGCAATTCATCATGAATAGACTCACGCCTGAACAACGCTTGCAAATAGTGCAATTTTATTTCGAAAATAATGGTTCTATGCGGAATACGTATCGGGCATTACAAGGTGCATTCCAAAGTAAACAGGACTTTTAAAAAAAAGACAGAACAAATCGTTTTATCGGCATAATCAATTAATTATATTCAAAATAATCTACTTCTGCTTTAATACAGCTTTTTGCACGGTCCAAAAGCATGTCGAACGAGTGTTTTAGCTCGTTGCCCGGTATGGCCGCCAGTATGCCGGTGCAAGCCTTTTGAATGGCTCTCCATGTCTGCATAACGCTTTCCTTTAATCGGCAAATGCATTTTTCCGAAAAGGTAGATGCCGCACGGTGCCATATCAGGTGAATACGGGGAGTGGTTGATTGTTTAAATGTGATTTTTGGTCAAATAATCAGGCACAAGCGTTGATCGATAAGCAGTGCATTATCGTGCAACAAACGCCAACTTCCATCTTCGTGATATTCGGGCCAAACACGTCGAATACGGCGCACCAAACGCTTTAAAACTCCAAGGTAGAATACCGCATTAACGTTTTGGCCGGATGGAACAAATTCTTTGTGGACAATACCCTTGGAATCATAAAAACAAATCGGCATTGTCTTCACTTTCGACTTCTCCAGGCGCGATTTTTTGGGTTTCGGCTCATTTCTCATTTATGTCCTCACGACTACTTTGAAAACGTTGAAACCAGTCGTGCACTCTGTTACAGGATAGGCAATCATCGCCATAAACTTGTTTCATCAATTAAAACGTTTCGGTAAAAGTTTTACCAATTTTAAAACAAAATTGAATGTTGGCTCTTTGTTCGAAGCTCATTTTCGCGACGATGACAAAACCATACTGACGCTTAAAATGCAATAACTTCACTTCCAATAGATGAATTGTCATGAAATTTTTACTGGAAGTCGATAAAGGATAGCAGATTCTAACGCACTAGTCGACATATAGATGGCGCCACTAGAGTTTACTTTGTTACTTTTGTACTGTTTACTTTGGAACGCACCTTGTACGTTCATTTTATCATATGATGCGATGAAGCGCACTTCTGGTTGAATGGCTACGTCAACAAACAAAACTGCCGAATTTGGAGTGAAGCTAATCCTCAAGTGTATGTCGAAACACCGTTACATCCAGAAAAACTGACTCTTTGGTGCGCTTTATGGGCTGGTGGAATCATTGGTCCGTACTTCTTCAAAAACGATGATGACCAGAACGTTACAATCAATGGTGATCGGTATAGAGCCATAATTACTAACTTTTTCATTCCTGAATTAAACAGCCATGATGTCCAGGAGCTGTGGTTCCAACAAGATGGCGCAACATGTAACACAGCTCGTGCCACAATTGATTTATTGAAAGACACGTTTGGTGACCGCCTAATTTCAGGTTTTGGACCTGTGAATTGGCCTCTAAGATCTTGTGATTTAACACCGCTAGACTTAACCACTTGGAAGACCGTGTTATTACCGATATACGACCACAAATGTTGGAAAAGGTCATCGAAAATTGGACGTCCAGATTGGACTACATCCGAGCCAGCCGTGGCGGTCATATGCCAGAAATCATATAAAATGTAATGTCACAAGATTATCTTTCGGATAAATAAAATTCATGTCAATCGAATGGAAATTTCTATATCTCTAAAAATACACCCTTTTGATGCTCGATTGAACGGCTAACAAAGCTGTGAAATTCCGAGCACGGAATTCACCATTTTCTGTGGTATTCGCTGATGTTTAAGAGAAAAGGGAATTTATAACAACGTTCTCTGGAAGAAATACGTATCTACCAACATAAATAGAAAAATGAAGTACCCTATACAAAAAATACAATTCACATATGCGTGATTATTTTTTGTCATATAAACGATTTTTATGATGAAAATGCGGCATAATAAAATGCGTTAGATTATACAAAAAAATATATTTAACTTTTTTAATAATTTTCTAATTTCAATTATTACAAAATATATAATTTATGTGTGTACATATGTACATCAATATGGAGTTCATTTCCATTCTCTGGTATCCACACATTGAGAAATAGAATCTTTGATATTATCAGTCATCAATAAATACATGCGCATATTGCTCTATATGTAAGTATGTATGTACAAATATGCGTATGACAATGCAAAATAAGTAATGCATACACAAATCTATACATATACGCGTACAAATGTATATATGTCAGCCAATAGGAAATATACAAACATTGTTATACAAAAACAACAATTGTCTCAAATAGCATGAGCAGCGTCAGAAATCAATATGGCAGCCAAATTGACAAATCCTAAATTTGTAATAAATCATACAACAACAACATTTTCATTCATGAACGCTGGCGCACATGCAATAAGCTATGTCGTTTCATTCATAAAAGCAAACGCTTTACATATCTCCCCGAGCATGCGTTTGCCTACAAGCGTCTTTTCGCGACGATGGCAAAAGCTAGAAATCATAAATTGAACAACTTCTTTATGTTCCCTCTAGAAGAGAAAAGTGGCAACCCCCAAAACACAGAAAAAAGTGAAAAAAGTAACAACAAAGCTTTTGTCGATTTAAAATATTTTACAATTGTAAAAAATTTTTCCGTGGCTCGTAAAAATATGCGTCAGTATGTATGCATGTTCATAAATAAACATACATATTTACGATGGTTTCTTGGCAAAGCTGTTAGAGCGGCAAGGGAAGCGATGACAATCGGCGGCCCTTCGTTAATTTTTTTTCCACACAACTCAGATTTTCCACCAGCAACACAATGTTGTGACGCTTTGTCGTCGCGTCAGTTCTTCGACAAATTCACTCTTTGTCATGAAAGCAAAAAACTTGAGCTTCGGTCATTGGTTGACCGTCTCAACGGAGATTTCATATGAAGTAATAAGTGTACATACAATAAAAATATTAATAAACAAGTAAGGAAGGGCTAAGTTGTACCGATCATTTTATACTCTCGCAAAGTTAAATGGTATATTCGTTTGAGACTTCTTTATATTATATATTTTATTAATTAGAAGTAGGAACTGTTGCCTTAGTTATATACTTTTCACTCAAAGTGAAAATAATTAGAGCAATTTGTAAACTAAATTTACTCAAATTATGAGAAATCGTTCTTGTGCTTTTTGTATACGCTTATAATTGATTTTATATAGAATGAATTACAACTGTATTGAGAAGTATGAAAAGAAATCGTTTTTGAACAATGAATAACATATTTTATTTATTATATCGATATTATTATACATGTTTAGCATAAAAATAATAAATATTAACAACTTTAAAAATGATATAATCTTATTATATTAATTTGTATATAATATTTACAATATTAAACATAATTTTTTGTAGAGATTCTTATACATATATCCAAATTATATTTCTTTTTTCCTTATACTATTTAATTTATATCATATATTTATACAATAATGTCTTATATAATAACAAATTATATATATAATTTAAATTTTCTTAATTAGATTATTTACATATTTTTCTTAAAATTGTCTTAAAAACTACTGTCAAAATTCCTATACCATTCCAATTCGATTATATTTGGGAAAAAAAATGAAGAACTATTGCACTAAGTCTGAAAACTTTAGTTCGAAATAGAGACACAAATACTGTCATGATAGCTGTGTACTGTCTCAAAAGTAATTGCATTTTCACGGGAAGGATCCATGTTTGAAAATGCCCAATCAATTTGTGTACCGGCAGGTGTAGTTGAATATTCTGCACCAAGCAGGGAACTAAAGTTTTTTTCTTGGAGCAGATTTCTTATTGCAGTCCCTGTAGACATTAAACAAATGTTAAAATCTCCAACAATTAGCACAGTTTGATTGCCTAACTCAGAAGTAAGGACTGCCTGAAGTTCTACAATTAATTGTCTGACAGACAAAGCTGAATTTCTATATAGAACCAGAATATTAACAGAGAATGTAAAATATAGAGAAGGTCCAACTACGGACCAGCGTGTGAATTGTCAAAACCTAACAAAATGCGATGAGGGTATTTCACCACAGTCGGCTCGGAAGGAGAAATTTTAACAGTGGCGTGTGAACAGAGCTGAGCATTGTATGAAAATTATGCTCAGAAGTTTGCATTAATATTACAGCCGCATGTTAGCTTATATTTTTATACGTTTATATGCAATCATATTCATAGATATGAAATTCATTTTCTGAATATCTATGATATCATGAAAAATTTATTACATTTTAGGTAAATATGTACTTAATGACCCCCACTTCGTAGGGGGTTGGGGTTGTAAGAGGTGACACAATTAAGTGTCCTTTTTATGAATTCGAAGGAATTACCCGTCGGTCACCCCTTAAAAAAAAGTTATGTAGATTACAAATCCGTGAGCGGAAAGTGAATTTTTTCAATAATTTATGTATATTTTTCAATATTTATTTACACACTTTGCACATATCACATATTCAAGTCACTTAGTTGTTGTTGTTGTTGTAGCGGCAAAATTCTGTAAAATTCAGATCTCTTAGCTGTAATTACCAGTTCAGTGTGTTAAACATTTTCTTATGAAAAAAATATACTGAAGAAATGTAATAGTCAAAATTTCTTTTGTGCCGCGTTTTTATGGAATGTCGGATGAATATCGGAGATCGTCGAACTCCTTTCCGCACTGACGGCCTTCGGCCGCGCTTCAAAAAAATAACCCTGGTCGGTCCAAAACCGGGGTGTTCATAATTCAATTGCGTCAAACTCCTTTCTGCACAAACAGCAGCGAAATATGTGCTTATGACATTGCCACACAAATAATGGATACACAAACCTACATTCATATATTCGTACACATGTAAATATGTCACCCGCAAAAACTACAAACATTGTTTTATAAAAACAACAATCGTCACAAGTCAATATGTCAGCCGAATAGGCGAAGCCCAAATTTATAGTAAATCAAACAACAACATTTTCATTCATGAACGCAGGCGTACTTTCAACAAGCAATCTCGCTTCATTCATAAAAACAGACATCCTCTCATCTCCCCGAGCATGCGTTTGCCTACAAGCTTCTTTTCGCGATGATGGCAAAAGCTAAAAATCATAAATTGAACAAATTTCAAACCCACAAAACACAGAAAATATTGACAAAACTAGCAACAAAGCTTTTGTCGATTTAAGATATTTTTCAATTTTGAAATATTTTCCAATTTTAAAACATTTTTCCATGACGAAAATCTCCGTTAATATGTATGCATGCTCATACATAAACATACATATTTACGATAGTTTGTTGGCAAAGCTGTTAGAGCGGCAAGGGAAGCGGTGACAATCGGCGGCCGTTCGTTATTTTTTTCGGCATAGCTCGGTTTTTCTACCAACAGCACAATGTTGTGACGCTTTGTCGTCTCTCTGACAAGAAAACAAAAAATGTGAGCTTCGGCCATTGGTTGTCCGTGGCAACGGAGATTTCGCATGAAACAATGAGTGTGCATACTTACACACATATGTTGCATGTGGACAAATTAATAACTATAATGGGTACTTTCATATTTGTTTACATGCACACATAATTATACATATATAATGTATAAGAATATTTGCGACCGCTTGGTCTTTTCTTATGGGGTTATGTCAAGCAAGAGGTGTACAAAATCAAACCCAGAAATCTGACTGAACTGAGGCAGTCCATTAAATAGATAATTGAGGCAATCCCGAATTAGGTGTCGCATATGCGTGGTTGAGTATGGAAGAATAATTAATTGTTTAAATAAAATAAAATTTTTTATACAATAACAAAATTTAATGTAATGCATTGACTAAAAAGAAACTTATTACGGTTTAATTTTGTAGCACGATTCGTTAGCCACCCTGTATAGGAAGAATATCTTCAAATTATATCCAAAGTCGTTTGCGCATTGTAAATATACGAATCTGTAAGCGTACATTTCTTAACATTGAAATTAGCATTATTTTTCTCAATTAACATTGAAAATGCTCAATTCTGCTATTTTTCAGTCCCCTGATGTTAATTGTGGACATTTGGTGAAACACGCTCATCGTTTTCAGTACCCCTTCCAAAAGTGGTGAAATACCCTTATCGTTTTCAGTACCCCTACGAAACGCGAAATATTTTGCTAATGGCTGCACTGTGAACCTTCTCTATAATCTACATTCTCTGATATTAATATTGAAACATTTAAACAAAACCGCTTCTAAAACTTTGCGGCCTGAATAAATTTTCTTTACAGCCTTTGATTCTATAGAGCAAGCAATACTATGCTTTGCATATATTATAATGCCCCGTTTATTTCTGTTGGTTGTTTCCGTGCTATCTATCCTCAGCTCGTTAATTGGAGTAAATCCTGGTATATCAAAACTTTCGCAAGGATAACTCCAAGTTTCTACAAAACACAAAATATCTGAAGATAGCATAAAACAGTCGCTTTTTATATCATTAATGTGAGCGTGAAGACTCTGAACATTATGGAATAAAATTTGATGTCCTGATGTTCGGGAAATCATAAAATTGAAATTTGTTGTCAAAGCTTTATTTGTGTTCAATTCCCTCAGTTCCCTAAATACGGGATCCGATTCAGAAAATTTGTTAGGAGGAATAAAATTTCCTATGATGAATAGACCTTCTGCAGAAGTAGCTCGACTACAAGCGACATATATTGAAGCTCTAGGCATTCTGGGTCGAGTATGAACTACAACTTTATTATACGTGGCACCCTGACTTTTATGAATAGTTATTCCCTCAGCCGGAACAACTGGAAACTGATTTCTTTCAATTGAAATTTGTTCATTTTTTTTATATTGAAAAGATTTTAGAACTTTTTCAATTGGTGTCCAAGAACTTTCTAGAGGATGAGGCTTTTTTGATCGTGCTATCAAACCAACAGAAGGTTCCAAAAATTTTATCCACAGAATTGTTGGAAAAGAACAATGCAAATCAATTTGCATAAGTTGTCCAGCTGCCCCATTAACCAAGCCATCACACGTGTTTATGTTCACTGTAATCATATATTTGGCAGAGGTTTTTAGTGCCAATTCATAGGGCAGTCCCTGCGTTTCAGAAGTTTTGAAAAGTTTAACTCTTTCCAAAATATTGTCATTTTCATTTATACCAATTCTGAGTCTTTTGCAGTTGAAAGGAAAGCTTCTGTTGGGATTCGACTGAGCTTAAGGGCATTAAAATTATTTGTCTCTTCATTGGACAAAAATAAATGTATGGCATCATCGGGAACTTCTTCGAAATTAACTACTCGAGTTTCAATGAGTGATATGTCCTCATTTGTCATAGTACCAGATGTCATATGATTTAATGCAATTTCAAAGGCCTGATCCTGTTAATTCAAAGTATTTAAATAACTCCCACAAAGGGGAACCAACTAAAGTGCTGTATGCATCATTGGGATTAGGAGAGAATATCCACCTATCTCCAACAGGTGAGAGTCTCTTCAAATCACCAAACACTATGATCGGTATACCGCCGAAGGGGCTGTCTGTTTTGAAAATTTGTTTTAATCTCGCATCAACAGAGCTAAACATACGAGCACCTACAATCGATATTTCATCAATTATGATTAATTTTAAATCGATAAGTCTGGAATACAATGAATTCACTGTGTCATTGCTAAGTGGCTTCAACTCTCTATTCAACTGATTAACAGGTAAAGAGAATATTGAATGAAGGGTCATTCCACCTATTCCGAATGCTGCTTTACCCGTAGGTGCGCAAAGAAGAACTTTTAAGGAACTTGGATTGGATCCAGGTGTACAATTGTAACGATGGTTACGAGCTTGATATATTGCAGATATCAAACGACTCTTTCCTACACCTGCACCCCCGCCAATGGACTCATAAAATGGGAGATTTGTTTTAAGGTGGTACATCAAATGGGTTCTTTGCTTAGTATTTAGACTTTGAACTAAAGACCCCCAACTGGAATTAAAAGGGGTAGTTAATAATTCTAATATTGCAATCAGATTCAGTGCCATTATATGTTGAATCTTCGCCATGCAAGTCCAGCAAATTTATATTTGGCTTTATTTCTGGAAGTTTCAACACTCTGAACTCATTTTCCACGATAGGTAGTTCATTTTGAGCACCTTCGTCCAAGTCTATTTCATTATAAAGACTTTCTAGAACATTTTCAAGTTCTTTGTGCTCAAAAACATCATATTTTCTTTGATTTTCCTCAATTATAATACGATGTGTTATGCAAGTCTGCTCATTATCGTTTTCAATGAGATCTTGCTGTTCATTCCGCCAAGGATAGTAAAGCATTAACATTTCGCGAAAATACTCTGGCCAAATCTGGGTTAAACCTTCTATACCGAATAATACAAGGTTTGGTACGTTTTTTCACAAAACCGCTACCGTCTTTAAGAGGCATGACAACCCCGCTTTCTGGTAAATTATCGTTTTCCCTCTCTTCTTTTTCATGATCACTATCTTGTGCTCTTCTACTCGATTTAAAATATTTATACCTAGATGCAAAATCAGCTAAACAAAGAGTTTCTAACTGATCGGATCTTTGAACATAACGGTCTGAAATACCGGCTACGAATATTTCAGTCGAACCTGAAGAAAGGTTCTGAAGTTCCGCTCTAGGTTTTACCAGTCAAACACGTTCCTCATGTCGAGAGGTATTTATAAATATTTCTGCATTACTTGCTTCCGAAAGAAGGAGTCCAATGCAGAAATATACTGCTTCTTGTGCAGATATTTCTGTGCCTGATATCAATTTGTGACCTATATGTTTAAGTTTTAGCTTAATAGTATAATTTCCAGCTTTTACCTCTGATATAGCTTCATTTAAGAGCCTAGAAATTCCCCTGTTAGACTTGTTAATATAATTAATTATATATGAACAGCAAGCATATGCATCCAGTATATATTGGATATCCATATTTGCTCTATGGAGTTCCAAAATCAGAGGATTATAAGCGTTTATAAAACGATCCTGTAATTTTCTTTTTAGAAAAATTTTGGGTTTTGTTCAAGTCATCAAAAGACATATGTATTCTACTATCAGACAGGAAGTGTTCAAAATCGTTTAAATTATAAATGTCTTCTGTAGTCATATTTGAATTTAAAACGTTTTGAATTTTGAAAAAGTTTTCCTTGTGTCTTTCTGAATTTTGACTTGCTTCTGTAAGAGGTAACAGTATTTGCCTTGAAGGCATTGGTGGATATGGCATACCAAAACGACAAAACTGTTGTCCTCTTATTTCCCTAGTACAAGACCGACTGTGGTTATGCTTTTGATAACCCAAATAATTCTCTAAGTGGCTGACCGAACCATCGGTAGAAATATAATTGTCAATAAAACTAATGACATCAGGGAATGTCTGAGGATCTTGAAGGTTGATCCTGGGAGCATTATAAAGCCAATACATGCCATGTACATGCGAGAAACCTCTCTGTTGAAACTCCAGTCTACAGTAGAAATTTGTAACAAAATGCTCTCCAAAAATGCCGGCGTTATCTTTAAAAAGCTTAAGAATTTGTCGATAGCGGTAGTCAAAATATCTAGCACAAGTAACCGCGTCTGACCGAATTAAGCGATATCTATCTTGGGTTGTTAAACTGTTGGCTTCCTCTTCCGAAATATCTTTAGAATCAACAGTTTTAGAGAGGATGACCAAAAGCTCAACCCACTGAGATTATGCAGCCGATAAAGTGATAAAGAAGGTTGGAAGCCCAAATTGGCGAATCATAGCGATTGCCTTTTTCTTCTCAGCTTCCCAGTGCGCAGGTGAGGATCTAACGCCTTTCAAAACCTTGTAAACATCATCGTGTTGAATCAAGTTTTGAACAAAGTTTTCGTTTAATAGATTTTGGGCCGTAACTCGGTTGCGACCTGAAAACTTTCTAAGGCAAATGGATGTACTATTCTTAATTTGTAGCAGTTCTAATTTTTTGTAATCATAGAACAACTTGGGAATGGTACACGCTCTTCTGTCAAAACGACGAATTTCAGAACGTATTATCTTGCTATACGTTTCAGAGCATGTACGCTTCTGCCCAACGTATATTGTTCCAAATGACAACTCTTCTGAATTATTATCTTGAATTATGTCAATTGGTCTTTGTCCTTCACCTGGCGCTATAACTAAACGGTTATAGTCTAAGTTTTCTACAGGAATATTGTCCAAAAGAGTTTCTTGACCGCCTGGATTTAGCTGTGAAGGTAAAAGACCCGTGGGAATATTATTACCTGAGGGATTATCATGAGAAGTTTGTGCCGCGTGAAAAGATTGAACCAATCGGGAATCCTCTGCAGATGCAACAAACGGAACTTCTTCTTGGTTATTAAATTCTGAAATCCAGTTTTCATTAATATGTATATTGTGCTCACGATACAGAGGGGTATTCACTAAGAACTGCAAAGCTTCCATAATCTTTGCGGGGCGTATGGTATCGATCATGTAATCATGATTGTATTCCAAACGCCTTCTTAACTCAATTTGTATAACATGAGCCTCATCAAATGACCTTGGTAGAGATGTCACAATATTGTTAACAGAAATTGGTATATTATCAACAGCACCTTTGAGCAAACTCTGACCTTGATATCCTAACGGATGGATTGTCATAAAAGGCAATCTAGGCATTATGAGACGTTCTTCAATTGGAGTTAAACCTTTCAAACAATCCGGTATTTCAGGAAAGTCTAGACCGTTAGCTAAACATATTTTTGGAACGTTCTTTTTAACAATCGCATTTTTGCAAGTAGCACAAAAATTGTAATTTCCATCTTCTGAAGGAAATTTTTGCATTAAAAAGAAGGCGGATGCAGCCTTCGGGTGACCTTGCGCAATAGTTTCGAAATTTAATTTGCGAACTTGGTGTGAAAACCATAAGCCGCCGCAGCAAATACATTTTTCAGTAGGGCCCTTATTTATATTTTGGAAATAAATGTTTTTGAAATCTGTTAAATTGCCACTATTATCAGTTGCTATAACATTATTTTCTCTCGTTAATCGTATTCGTTGGGACTGCCTTTGGTTTTCAATTTGTCTATTGAGGGGGTTATCTCTACGAAGGCGAACTTGACCTTGTCTAAGAGGTCTCTGATTTAAAATTTCTACCCTCATACCCCTCCTACTAAGCTGTCGACGTTGTGTTTCTCTATCACGCTCCTCTCTCCTTATTTCAGAATTTCTTCTTGCTTGTTCCCTTTGCATTTGATCACGAATGCGCTCTAAATTCCTATACTCAGGATTTCTTGCGCGAAGTTCTCTATGATCCCTAGTGTTCCTACTTGGTTCATCATAACGTACCTCAGGATTTTCACGCTGAGACCTATGACCTCGAGTATCTCACTGCAAACCACTCTTTGGTGAACAAAACTATACTCTGTTGCAACATGTTGCGAAAGTATAAAAATGTTGCGAAAGAATTGAACATTCATTACTCAATTATTATTTGGTATCTTATTAACTTATGTTATTGATCATAGATTTATTTTGTGTCAATACTATATTTTTATCCGAAATGTTAACTTTTATAAAAAGAAGCTATTTAACTCAAACATGGTATATGTGATATAAACTGAACCAAAGGGGTTAGATTTAATGTGTGGGGTATATGAGGTTGCTGTTGTACCAGAGGATCGGAAATCAGTATATTAGGGTTATAAGGTTTAAACAAAGTCTAGACAAATTTCATTCATATGCAGCGATATACATTATTTTTAAGAAAAACTGTCCATTTAATTTCATTAAATTATCAAATTGACGAAAAAATTATACCATAAGTAGTACATGTGAGTTGGGAAAATCAAAAACCAGAAAATTCCTCCCCGTATATTAAAAAATGTTGAATTAAACTACCACTATTAAATGATATCGTGATTAAATTACAATCAAATTTGGTATCTTCTTGACTTTTATTAAAGGCCATAAACTTAGTCTCAGTTTTATTGCTTGAAGTGAGATATACATAAGTATGAATGTGATATTAACTCCACCAAAGTGGCTAAATTTTATATTATAGGCTTAGGTGGCAAACGTCAAACAGAGAATCGGAATTCATGGTGTGAGGTTTTAGATTTCATTCAAATTCAGCGTCAAACCACATAATTTTTAAGAAATCTTTTCCTCTTAATTTCGTTAAAATATCACGTTGATCAACCGGAACGGTGTAAAGTCAGGTGGAAAGACGGAAATCATATATATATTGGGGATAGAGAAATATATTCATTTTGACATTGCTCAGCTATACTCGAGAACATACTTTGAAGCAATTTTATATATAAACAAGTAAGGAAGGGCTAAGTTCGGATGTAACCGAACATTTTATACTCTCGCAAAGTCAAATAGTATACTCGTTTGAGATTTCTTTGTGGATTGGCTGATATTTTCGGTAGAAGGTCAACTATAGGCACTGGGGTCCACATATTTAGTACTTAGGGGCTTAAACAGTTTTGGTTCGATTTAGACAATTTTTGGCCACAAGGTGGCATACTTTAATCGCATTATTCACGCGAAGTTTTATCCCGATACAGTCATTGTTGCCTGATTTGCATAGTGGAAAGTGAAATAATCAGATGGAATTTAAAATGGTGTTATATGGAAAGTAGGCGTGGTTGTAGTCCGATTTCGCAAATTTTTGCACTGTGACATAGAAACATGAAAAGAACGTTATGCACCGAATTTGGTTGAAATCGGTTAAGCAGATCTCAAGATATGGGTTTTCACCTAAAAGTGGGCTGTGCCACGCCCACTGTCTAATTTTGAACGCGGTTCCTATAAAGTCATCTCATACCATCCCAGAGATAAAATTTAATGACTCTGGCGTGTTTAGTGCTTGATTTATCGCGCTTTTAGTAGTTTTTAACAGTACCGTTATATGGGGAGTGGGCGGAGTTGCCACCCGATTTCAACTATTTTCACACCGTTAATAGAAGTGCTAAAAATATTTGCTTCCAGTGAATTTTGTTATTATAGCATTAGCGGTTTAGGAGATATGCACATTAAACCTATTAGAGGCGGGACCACGCCCACTTTTTTAAAAAAAATTTTAATTGCAGATGCCTCTCCCTAATGTGATCCTGTGTACCAAATAACAGTCTTGTATCTTATTGCGGAGCTTAGTTATGGCAAGTTATTTGTTTTTGATTAATGGCGTTTTGTGGGCGTGGCAGTGGTCCGATTACGCCCATCTGCAATACCTACCGTCTCACGGTACCATGAAACATGTCTACCAAGTTTCATAAAGATATCTCAATTTTTACTCAAGTTAGAGCTTGCACGGAGGGACGGACAGACGGACGGACGGACAGACAGTCACCCGGATTTCAACTCGTCTCTTCATCCTGATCATTTATATATATATAACCCTATATCTAACTCGATTAGTTTTAGGTGATACAAACAACCGTTAGGTGAACAAAACTATTATACTCTGTAGCAACAGGTTGCGAGAGTATAAAAAATATATTAATACTCACTGACCGACATATTCGGCATAAAACTGGTTAGAATAACGAAAAGCATATAAGTATTACTGGGGTCCACATATTCAGTACCTAGGGGCTTGAACAGTTTTGGTTCGATTTAGAGAATTTTTGGTCACAAGGTGGCATACTTTAAACGTATTATTCACGCAAAGTTTTACGCCGATATAATCATGGTTGCTTGATTTGCATAGTGGAAAGTGAAAGAATCAAGTGGAATTTAAAATGGTGTCATATGGAAAAATAGGCGTGGTTGTAATCCGATTTCGCCCATTTTCGCACCATTGCATAGAAATATAAAAAGAATGTTATGTGTCAAATTTGGTTGAAATCGGTTAAAAAGATCCCAAGATATGGGTTTTCACCTAAAAGTGGGCGGTGTCACGCCCACTGTCTAATTTTGAACGTGGTTCCTATAAAGTCATCTCATACCATCCCTGAGATAAAATTTAATGTCTCTGGTGCGTTTAGTGCTTGATTTATCGCGCTTTTAGTAGTTTTTAACAGTACCGTAAGTAGAGGTGCTAAAGACATTTGCTTCCAGTAAATTTTGTTATTATAGCTTTAGTAGTTTAGGAGATATGCACATTAAACTTTTTAAGGGCGGGACTACGCCCAATTAAAAAAAAAATTTAACTGCAGATGCCCCTCCCTAATGTGATCTCGTGTACAAAATAACAGTCTTGTATCTTATTGCGGAGCTTAGTTATGACAATTTATTTGTTTTTGATTAATGGCGTTTTGTGGGCGTGGCAGTGGTCCGATTACGCCCATCTGCAATACCAACCGTCTTACTGTACCAAGAAACATGTGTAACAAGTTTCATAAAGATATCTCAATTTTTACTCAAGTTACAGCTTGCACGGACGGACGGAGAGACAGTCAGCCAGATTTCAACTCGTCTCTTCATCCTGATCATATATATATACATAGCCCTATATATAACTCGATTAGTTTTAGGTGATACAAACAACCGTCAGGTGAACAAAACTATTATACTCTGTAGCAACATGTTGCGAGAGTATAAATATATGCGTTTTTGAAGGTCTTTTCAGAATATCAGATGCGCATGCTAATAGCATTACAGTCGCCAAATTTCATGGGATTTCTATGTGCGTTTGCAAAGTTAATTTTTTGAATTCTACTAATGGAGAAAAAGTATCCGCTCACTGCTTACTACATTAGTTTATTGTAGTTTTTGCGCGTTTAAGACCTGAATTATTCAGCTTTAATCGAAATGGGTGCAAAGGCAAAGAAATAAGTGTTAATGAGCGGAAAATAATATTAAAATTAAGGGAGGACGGTGAAAGTTTTTGTGAAATTGGACG
Source organism: Bactrocera oleae (assembly GCF_042242935.1). Taxonomy (NCBI): domain Eukaryota; kingdom Metazoa; phylum Arthropoda; class Insecta; order Diptera; family Tephritidae; genus Bactrocera; species Bactrocera oleae. The sequence goes on from NC_091537.1 coordinate 33,744,489, forward strand.
AATTGTCAACAGAACGGAGTCATCAGTGCGATACATTATCCAGACTTGCAAAAAAACGGTAATTATTCTTCAAAGCCTTGATCTGGACATCCGACTGATCGGGAAACACGTAAAGTTGTATCTCTTGTAAAGGTTAGTCCGCGTTTAACCGCTTTCCAAATAGCAGAAGATGTAAAAGTACGATTTAAAAAAACAATATGCAGCGACACAGCAAGAAAAATATTAAAAAGGGTTATATCATGGGCGAGTGGCACGCAAAAAGGCATTCATTTCCTTAAAAACCCGTATGAAGCGCTTTGCATTCGCAAACGAACATATAACCAAGCCTATATCTTTCTGGGAATCATTTTTATGGTCGGATAAGACCAAATATAGTATATTTGGAAAAAAAGGAAGACAGATGGTGTGGCGAAAAACTGGTACTGCTTTTGAAGCACGAAATCTTACTTCAACCGTAAAGCATGGTAGGGGTGGAGTTCAATTGAGGGGTGTATGGCAGCAAGTGGAGTTTATTGAAAATATTTATAATGAATAAATTTGTTTATCTAAATATTTTAAAGCGACAAATGGAGCAAAGTGCTGACAAATTGTGTTTTGTTTCCAACAGGACAATGACCCTAAGCATACAGCGGAACTTCTTCGCCTTTAGCTTCTTTATAATGCTATAAAACAGCTACATTCACCTCCACAATCACCTGACCTCAATCCAATTGAGCATTTATGGGCTCTATTGGAGCGCAGAATTCGCACACATACAATTACCAGCAAAGAAATGCTCAAGATCGTTATATTGGACGAATGGAGTAAAATGACAGCCCAAGATACGAGAAAATTAGTACATTCCATGACCAAACGTCTAGCAGAAGCTCCAAAATTTTCGAGGCTACCCCACCAGCTATTAAACTTTTTATAATTACTTGATATTATTGTGTTCTGGTTGATGTGCGGAGACTTTTTCTGTTTAAGTTAATTGTTTTTAAAATGAAAATGAACTCTGTGGCTTTTGTTTATTGAATAATTTGAAAAAAAGTAAATTTTTTTAAGCGAAAAGATATGATTTAATAACACAAAAAAAATTTCTTAATTGCTCAATTGCTCAAACTTTTATTTTAGTTCAAAAAATTGTATACCGTGTGATCGAAAAATACGTGAATATGTAATAAAAACGTTCTTAAAGTAACAACCTGTACCAAGTGCCTAATAAGTCAAGTATACAAGTATAGCAACCCGTGCCAAATGTCTATTTTTCGCATATGTGTTAGTGAAATATTTAGGATTTGTTACTTGTGCGTTTATACAATGGAAATAGTTCTCCCTAGATGCTGTGTCTGTCAATTTTAGTCCCCCACCAGAGGTAAGATATTATTATACAGCTCGTCATCAATACTCAAAATCTTACAATTATACGAAAATTTTCTTGAATGCCTATAATCCATAAAAAGTTTCACTTTCATTGTGGTTTTATACAACCACACACTCAGAGTTTACAATTTTTATGAAAAGTTACAAGTGAGTTATCTTCCTTGCAAGTCAACTATCGGTTGAATCATACCAAGTGGCTGTATCCTTCGCGCTGGTGTCGAATGGGCAATGGGTGTTGCTACTTGTAATGTCGGGGCCTCAAGCTGTTTGCCTCAGGGTCGCAATCTTAAAATACAAGGATGGCCCGTCGTTGACATGGGTGAGAAAAGCTGTCAGAACACTTCCGAATCTGTGGGAAAACATAAAACTGGAGATGGTGGACCGCGGAATTCTATCGAATATGCGTAACCTCACCCCGCCGACGGAAACAAACACACGCTGGAGAATGGTGAAGTGGCGAAGATCATGGTGACTTGTCCTTTAGGAGGTGGAGATGGTACTTGCTCAGTATTCTGAAGGTCCGAAACCTGAAGCTAAAGTTAATTAATGTGAACCTCCACCAAAGTAGGATCGTCTCTGCCGAGCTTCTTGTCAACCTAGAGAAGGGCGGCTTTGACGTGGCTTAGTTCAGGAACCATAGATAGCATCAGGTAACGTGGTCACTGGGCTAAAGTCACAAAATTACATTACATATACTCCATGCATGATTAAAAAAGTAAGAACGGTGATATTGCTGAACAAAAATGTATATTCCCATATTGACCTTAGTCTTCCCACAGACGATTTGACAGGGTCGAGGATGAGTCTATACTCCTTTCATCCTGCCAACGTCCATCATACGATTTGGGACAGCTCCGACATCAATCAGAGACTTAACTTTATCTAAATAAGTAATCTAGTGATAGCCAATCTAGGTGATAAACCTATCTATATATGCACTGGTAGAGAATTGGAAGGTGCTAAGCACACTATCATTCTCTGATCATAGCTACATCTGCTTCTCTGATTAGATCTAAAGCAAAGATCAGACACGAGGTTAAGAGAAATCCCAAAAACACAAACTGGGTTCAGGTAGATACTAAAAAGCAAGAGGCTCAGACTTTGCGTGTCTAGCTCACATTAAAAGCTTGAAAGGAGCGTGACTGTGTTTTCGTATGCTTTTAAGACAGTATTTCAAAACACGTACCCCACTCTGCGACTCAAGCACAAAACAAAGCCGCCTTGGTGGAAGAAGGAAGTTTGGTCTTGCAGATGCAGAGGATGAGAACTTTTCAACTGGGCCAAGCTAGCGGAAAGAGAGGACTGTTGGAAAGAGCATAAAGATCTCCTAAGAAAATACAAAAACTTTTTGCGGAGGATAAAACGACAATCCTGGAAGGACTTTTGTAGCAACGTTGAAAAGACCTACGAGGTGGCGAAGCTTAGAAAACTATTCTCCTAGAGCCCAGTCTCGCCTGGTCTAATTCGCAAGAGTTGCCGTGAGTGGACGAACAACTGTGAGGACTCATTAGAAAATACAGTAGTATTCTATGAAATGTTACCACCTTTGAAATTTTGAAATACAAATGAAATTCCCTAAATATTTGTCTTTTTATTGCTCTTACATAACCGTGTTTTAAAGAGCAGGTGTTATTGCATAAAAAATTATAATTTTTAAAGTTCTTATCCTAATGTAGGTGCTAATTAGAAGAAAAAAAACACAATGGCTCGCCGGCGTTATTTGTTATATGTTTTTTGTATTTGATGAAATTTTTCGTTGTTCTGACTAAAATAGGTTTTATAGCTAAAAATAAATGTTAGTATTTTGTATGCCCTCCTCGAGCTTTCAGAACAGCCATAATCCTGTCGGGCTGGATGCATTCAATTTCCGACAATAATCAATTTTTATGTCGGAATTCCATGCTTCAATTATGCCTAATTTTAGCTCTGCTTTTGTCGTAAGTGTTTTCCTTGCAACATGTTTTTTCAAACTAGCCCAGCAATTCTCAATAGGATTTAAATCTGGGCTATTTCCTGGCCATTTAAGAGTTTTTATACCGCCTCGCTCCAAATATCCGTTGACCTTTAATATAAGATATTTTAAAAAGTTTTTTTTTTATTGTTTATATGAAAGAGAAAAGAAGAGTAGTTATAACAAACATAATACTTACGCTTTTGCGCGGTGGCACGGCGCAGTCATCCTGAAAGATTGGGTTGATGATTACAGGAAACAAGGCATCCATTGCTGGCTCCAAAAACTTTTGATAATGTCAATATATCCAGAAGGAAGGAACCTTTTATAAATGCCAATTCACTGCAACCATAGTAGGAAATTCCACCCCAAACCATGTAACTCATTGGAAATTTGTTTCGGGTTATCACAGTACTTTTAAGCAATTCTTCTTGTGTTTTCCTCCGAACGTACTGGATTCCATCGGACTGATTCAAATTTATTTTGATTCATCAGTGAAGTAACCCTTTTCTTTAGAGTCCAATATCGATGTTCTCGGGCAAAAGTCAGGCGCACCGTGCGCATTTAGTGCAGGTACCGTGCGTGCACTTATATCAACCTCCTAATCGCTCCTTCGACTGTGAACTTAGCTCCACGGAAGTTAAAAATCGGTTCCGAGTTCTTTAAATTTCGGTCCATCCTAATAAATGTTGTTTTCTTTGCGAATCCACTTCCAGCAGCTCTGTCCAAAGATTTAGTTCCGTCATATAATTTATAAAACTTCAGAATGGACACATGGCTACATCCTATGGGTTTTGCGATCCCCCTTGCGCTGTAATTTTCTTCTTTTAAAGTAAGAATCACACTTTTTTGAGCACTTGTCAGCTTCTTCATACTTGCAGTAATAAAACACATATTTACCATAAAGCAAATTAAACTAAAAATCGCAAGCAACTGTAATTAACGGAATCGTAACCGTTACTCAGACGAATTCCAAAGAAGCGCTTAACACAGAAGAGCAAAAACTGGATAATATTTAAAAAAAAATGTACTTGGAATACGGCAATATAAAATTTTCAACCGTGGTAACATTTTATTGGCCACTACTGTATATAGTAATCAGTGTGCAATTTCCTGGCATTTCTGGAGAATTAAATAACGTGTCTACAGAATTTATTCTGAATAGTATCGAGTCAGTAGGTGTTGATCCTGCTATACAACGCTGGATAAGAAGTCTCTTGATTAAGAGCAAAGTAGAACGACGCTAAAATGACCAAGGAATTCTATAGAGGCACTCCGCAAGTTAAAGTGCTAACGCCGCTCCTATGTACCATAGCAGTAAATAAACTGTTAAGGAACTCAGACGGCAAAGATCCCAAAATATTGGCATATGTAGACGGCATTGCCATTTTAATAACGGGAAGGTGTCTACAACCTATTAGCAGTATTATGACCACCACTTTGAATACAGTCGATCCTCGTTTCGCATATCGGGCATAGAGTGTCTTGGAAAACAGAGCACCAGTAGAGAGTGGCGCCAGAAGCAAGCGAATTCACTTTTACTTAGTGCCAGGTGATAGTGGACGAGATTGCCAGGAGTGGCCTACGGCTGTCACCCGAAAACGTGATCAACATTGGAAAACCCATGCATCGTCTATAAAATGATCTGGACACGCGATGGAGCGATATACCTCGGTGCCAAACTGAAAAGTCATGTGAGAAACGGAACATCGGATATATACAAAGGTTTTACTGGCTTTCGATAGAAGGGGCTGTAGGAACATGATTGGACTACTCACTGGTCACAGTCTGGTGGCGGCACACACCTGCAGAATGGGGCTGACAGATCAAGAAGACTGATGATGTCAGATGTCATCGTACGTGGTTTTCTTAAATGTTGAGTGTGGCGGTGTCGTCGTTTGTGGTGAGATCCTGTGAGTGTTCTCAGGCTTGTTCCCACTGGTTGTTGTATATTGTGGTTTATATTAGGGCGTGCCGTTTCCAAGGTGGACCGGTATATTTGGAGGAGGAAGTTTATACTCATTTAAACATCCTGGGCTCCCTAGGCGAATATTTTGCCTAGTAGTACATATATGCTGTAAATGTCCCAGATATCACGGTACTGCTGTTGGAGTAGCCGAGGGCACGGTATGCATGTTAACTCAGTAGTGGTAAAGCCATATACCTATATCTGTAGATATAACATAAGAGACGATTTTGGTTTTATAACAAAATTTGTATTTTTATGTTGGTACTATTGCTTAAATAAGATAGGCAACTTTATTGTACGTAAGGGGGTCATATTGATATACCCTTAATATGAATTTTCTGGTTTGACGACTTATTATTATGTGATACTTGTATATAAGTTATTTTTATTGGCGGTTATTCATTATTTCTTTATTATCGGCTTATAGGATAGCGACTCCACGCCTGGCTGAGATATTGCCAGAATGGGTGCCACTTTCAAACCTTTGAAGAGGGATCTTGCGAGTACAGTGATTTGCCGTGAATTGAGAATGATTTTTTCTAGAGGAAGTAATGTGGTAAATTCGATGTATTTATATTTGTAATATCTATCTACTTTAGAATTGGAAGCTTTTTATAGCTGATTCCCATAAACCACCCATATTAGAAGCGCTTAGATAGATGCGATAAGTGCCATGTTTGCTATTTGTAAGTGTAGGTGCGTCACTGTATCACATTGAGAGTATGGGGATCCCCTAACTTGATTTTTGAATTATTTTATAAAAATTTTGACAACTATGAGGCACTTTTGTAAGAGAGGTGTAGATAGACCGTGTTTTAAAGAGCAGGTGTTATTGCATAAAAAATTATAATTTTTAAAGTTCTTATCCTAATGTAGGTGCTAATTAGAAGAAAAAAAACACAATGGCTCGCCGGCGTTATTTGTTATATGTTTTTTGTATTTGATGAAATTTTTCGTTGTTCTGACTAAAATAGGTTTTATAGCTAAAAATAAATGTTAGTATTTTGTATGCCCTCCTCGAGCTTTCAGAACAGCCATAATCCTGTCGGGCTGGATGCATTCAATTTCCGACAATAATCAATTTTTATGTCGGAATTCCATGCTTCAATTATGCCTAATTTTAGCTCTGCTTTTGTCGTAAGTGTTTTCCTTGCAACATGTTTTTTCAAACTAGCCCAGCAATTCTCAATAGGATTTAAATCTGGGCTATTTCCTGGCCATTTAAGAGTTTTTATACCGCCTCGCTCCAAATATCCGTTGACCTTTAATATAAGATATTTTAAAAAGTTTTTTTTTTATTGTTTATATGAAAGAGAAAAGAAGAGTAGTTATAACAAACATAATACTTACGCTTTTGCGCGGTGGCACGGCGCAGTCATCCTGAAAGATTGGGTTGATGATTACAGGAAACAAGGCATCCATTGCTGGCTCCAAAAACTTTTGATAATGTCAATATATCCAGAAGGAAGGAACCTTTTATAAATGCCAATTCACTGCAACCATAGTAGGAAATTCCACCCCAAACCATGTAACTCATTGGAAATTTGTTTCGGGTTATCACAGTACTTTTAAGCAATTCTTCTTGTGTTTTCCTCCGAACGTACTGGATTCCATCGGACTGATTCAAATTTATTTTGATTCATCAGTGAAGTAACCCTTTTCTTTAGAGTCCAATATCGATGTTCTCGGGCAAAAGTCAGGCGCACCGTGCGCATTTAGTGCAGGTACCGTGCGTGCACTTATATCAACCTCCTAATCGCTCCTTCGACTGTGAACTTAGCTCCACGGAAGTTAAAAATCGGTTCCGAGTTCTTTAAATTTCGGTCCATCCTAATAAATGTTGTTTTCTTTGCGAATCCACTTCCAGCAGCTCTGTCCAAAGATTTAGTTCCGTCATATAATTTATAAAACTTCAGAATGGACACATGGCTACATCCTATGGGTTTTGCGATCCCCCTTGCGCTGTAATTTTCTTCTTTTAAAGTAAGAATCACACTTTTTTGAGCACTTGTCAGCTTCTTCATACTTGCAGTAATAAAACACATATTTACCATAAAGCAAATTAAACTAAAAATCGCAAGCAACTGTAATTAACGGAATCGTAACCGTTACTCAGACGAATTCCAAAGAAGCGCTTAACACAGAAGAGCAAAAACTGGATAATATTTAAAAAAAAATGTACTTGGAATACGGCAATATAAAATTTTCAACCGTGGTAACATTTTATTGGCCACTACTGTATATAGTAATCAGTGTGCAATTTCCTGGCATTTCTGGAGAATTAAATAACGTGTCTACAGAATTTATTCTGAATAGTATCGAGTCAGTAGGTGTTGATCCTGCTATACAACGCTGGATAAGAAGTCTCTTGATTAAGAGCAAAGTAGAACGACGCTAAAATGACCAAGGAATTCTATAGAGGCACTCCGCAAGTTAAAGTGCTAACGCCGCTCCTATGTACCATAGCAGTAAATAAACTGTTAAGGAACTCAGACGGCAAAGATCCCAAAATATTGGCATATGTAGACGGCATTGCCATTTTAATAACGGGAAGGTGTCTACAACCTATTAGCAGTATTATGACCACCACTTTGAATACAGTCGATCCTCGTTTCGCATATCGGGCATAGAGTGTCTTGGAAAACAGAGCACCAGTAGAGAGTGGCGCCAGAAGCAAGCGAATTCACTTTTACTTAGTGCCAGGTGATAGTGGACGAGATTGCCAGGAGTGGCCTACGGCTGTCACCCGAAAACGTGATCAACATTGGAAAACCCATGCATCGTCTATAAAATGATCTGGACACGCGATGGAGCGATATACCTCGGTGCCAAACTGAAAAGTCATGTGAGAAACGGAACATCGGATATATACAAAGGTTTTACTGGCTTTCGATAGAAGGGGCTGTAGGAACATGATTGGACTACTCACTGGTCACAGTCTGGTGGCGGCACACACCTGCAGAATGGGGCTGACAGATCAAGAAGACTGATGATGTCAGATGTCATCGTACGTGGTTTTCTTAAATGTTGAGTGTGGCGGTGTCGTCGTTTGTGGTGAGATCCTGTGAGTGTTCTCAGGCTTGTTCCCACTGGTTGTTGTATATTGTGGTTTATATTAGGGCGTGCCGTTTCCAAGGTGGACCGGTATATTTGGAGGAGGAAGTTTATACTCATTTAAACATCCTGGGCTCCCTAGGCGAATATTTTGCCTAGTAGTACATATATGCTGTAAATGTCCCAGATATCACGGTACTGCTGTTGGAGTAGCCGAGGGCACGGTATGCATGTTAACTCAGTAGTGGTAAAGCCATATACCTATATCTGTAGATATAACATAAGAGACGATTTTGGTTTTATAACAAAATTTGTATTTTTATGTTGGTACTATTGCTTAAATAAGATAGGCAACTTTATTGTACGTAAGGGGGTCATATTGATATACCCTTAATATGAATTTTCTGGTTTGACGACTTATTATTATGTGATACTTGTATATAAGTTATTTTTATTGGCGGTTATTCATTATTTCTTTATTATCGGCTTATAGGATAGCGACTCCACGCCTGGCTGAGATATTGCCAGAATGGGTGCCACTTTCAAACCTTTGAAGAGGGATCTTGCGAGTACAGTGATTTGCCGTGAATTGAGAATGATTTTTTCTAGAGGAAGTAATGTGGTAAATTCGATGTATTTATATTTGTAATATCTATCTACTTTAGAATTGGAAGCTTTTTATAGCTGATTCCCATAAACCACCCATATTAGAAGCGCTTAGATAGATGCGATAAGTGCCATGTTTGCTATTTGTAAGTGTAGGTGCGTCACTGTATCACATTGAGAGTATGGGGATCCCCTAACTTGATTTTTGAATTATTTTATAAAAATTTTGACAACTATGAGGCACTTTTGTAAGAGAGGTGTAGATTTTTCGACTTTCTTAGAATAATTTTATTATATGTTATGTTAAGTGCGTATGCCCTAATTTGGCAAGTAGTAGCGCGCCATATAACTCAAGATTTTTGTATCATTATTGGTAAGAGCCATCTGCGGGGTCGAAATGTTATATAATTGTGTTTTTTTTTTTTAAACTGATCTTGTCAGAATGGACTCTGACTTTGTTTTTTCTGCCAATTAGTGGAGTGTTGGAACATTGTGAATTTGGTGGTAGTCGTCTGACGTACCGGCCATTATTTGATCGAGTAGTTGTGGCTTTGTAGAAGTCTTCACAATAGGTACTGATCTTCTGGGGTTGTAATTGATATGAGGTGGCGTTTTTCTAACTCCCTAAATTTCCTCAATTGTGAATTAACGCATTCTTTAGAGTTTTCGTCAACTTGAGTTGTTGATGTGGAAACTGGTTCCGTAACTAGGCCACTTAAGATCCAACCAAAAGTAGTATTGCGCGCCAAAAGTGTGTTTGAAATTTTCTCAATACCTTCGAGTATGATCTGTGGTACGAGATCGCTGCCTAATAGAAGATCTATTTTAGCGGGGGTGTTGAAGTTGGGATCTGCTAGCCTTAGGTGTGAAACCTTCTGCCAATGCTTGCTATTTGTATGATAGCTTGGAAGCATATTTGATAGTTGCGGTAGGACAATAGCTTCTGCTTTAATGGACTTATCCGCTTTGGGGGAAGTTAAGGTAATGGGGCAGATTTTGTTTGAGTTTTGGACTACTCTTTCGCCGATTCCCGTGATTTCAAAATTGGCTAGTTTTGGTGGAAGCTGTAACCTATTTTGTCCCTTAGACGCTATAAATGATCGTTGTGATCCTTGGTCTATTAAGGCCCTAAGCTTAAATAGTTCTCCTCGGTGTTCAATGGAGACGACTGCTGTGGGTAGTCATACCCTACTTTAGTTTTCGCTGTTGAGTTTGCTTTTGCAATTTTTATGAGTATGCGTATGTGACAAGCAATTTGGACATAATCTTTTTGATCTTATAAAATTGTTTCTTTCGTGAATTTTTAGTTTTTTAAATATCTCTTGTGCATAGTTCGCATGACGTATGTTTATTCTGTTCGGATGTGAACGATTGCGTTTTATAAATTTTTTTCTGTTTAAGTTGTTTTTACTACTAGCTTAGGGTCTATTGAAGCTTCTTTTTAGGTCGTGTTGTACAATTTTTGTTTTAATTAGCTTTTTGTCTACCCTTTCAGCGATTTCGTACTGGGTACTTAGAAAGTCTTCTATTTCTTGCCACGTGGGGCATTTCTTTCGTGATAAGAGCGATTGCCCCATAAAAGTAACGATTTTTCAGGTAATGCGGCGGTGCATATGTTTACCAGTATAGGGTCCCAGTTGTTTGTGGGAATATTTTGTGTCGATAACACCGACAAACATAGAAACACTGGATTGTAGTATTATAAATTCCTCACTTATTTCTTTTTGAATTTTAGGCAAGTTTATTACTATTTTTACTTGTTTATCGACCAATATTCTTTCATTTTCATATCTGGATTTTAGAGCTTCACAGGCCAAATTGAAATTTTCGTCATTAAGTGCGAACTGTTTGACTATTACGCCTGCTTGACCTTTTATTTTGTGTCGGAGGTGATACAATTTTTGTGCTTGTGATAATTTGGATGGTTGATGTACACGGCTGTAAACATGTCCCGGAAGGACGGCCATTCTTCATAACCACCATAAAATGTTTCTGTGTCACATGCGGGACCTCGAGGTGGATGCCTGAACTTGCCTCTTGATTTTGTATTTGTGGCAGCAGGTGCAATTGCAATTAGTAGCTTTAATTGATCAGAAATCAAGCTTTTGTTTCTTCGTACAGGTCTAAGCAGTTTTCGAATATTGCGTAAGCCGATGATTTAAAATTGTGTGGTAGATGTGAATCGTCAAAATCTACTATGGCGTCATGAGCCGTTTGGAGATGAGTCCAAAAATTGTCAATATATTGTTATTTTATTTCCAATAACGATTCAGAGATGTCTTGAATCGGTGAAGATGAAAATCGAGTGCAGTATCGTGTTAATCTGTCACTCTCAGAAATGAATTTGTTGGCACAAATATCTTTGCCTTTTATTTGCTTTGTGGCAACCTGTCTTGCGCGTGTAGCTTCTGTAGGTGTAATTTGATTTTTATCCACATTCATCATTTTTGTAATGTTACTATATGTGTCAAAGTTGATTAAAATTTTTCTCAGTGTAAGCTGATTAACAGGGAGCGATAAATTATAATAAATACAGAATGCACTTATACGTTTATAAGCGTTTTTTTTTTTATTTATTTATTTTTGTTTTGTCCTTATGTTGATGTATTTTGGAACACCCTAATACACGGACTTGTATGTGTACAAGCATATTTATGTGCTCGTGAAATTGAGAGCTCGTTGAAGAGATCAATGCGCTTTGTACATAAGTTTGCACAAATTGTTTGTGCGTATGTATGGTTATGTTCTAATGCAATTGAAAGCTCGTTGAAGAGATCAATGCGTTTTTTTTTTGTATGCAATCCTGCTTGTTTGTTATAAGGGGTCTTGCTGGATATATGCCAATGTGGACTTTGAAAAGACGTACAACTACAATTGTATATGTTTTAATAGTTATGTACGTATATTGTTCAAATTCACAATTTTTGTTTAACCGCGGGCTTTTTGTATGTTTGTTTTGTAATAAATTATTTATTATTTTTTAATAATTTATTTGTTTACTGGACCGTCTATTTATTTTAGAAGTAATATGTAAGTTTTTCAACAATTTTTTGAAATTTCCATACCGAATTGACCCAATGTATATAGGGCATATAAGCATAGGCAGATTGTATGCCGTATGCATGTAAATGCGAAATATGTGTTCGCAATGCGAATAGAGCGCGAAAGCGAAGTGAATAATGTGCAGGTATGTTCCAGTATGCACTTTGTGTTTATTTACAATTAGGTTTTGGTATGTAAATATGTATATCAAGAATATACTTGTATATAGGTATAAGATGTAAGCATTAAGCAAATATGCATATAGGTATGTTTTTGTTTGTTGTCTCTCTTTTTGTTTTTCATATTAAAATTTTGATTTATACTTGTGCCTTTGCTTACTTAGTTTTTGCAATCCTGCTTATTGTTTTTTTTTCTTTGTTTTTTTAAACATAAGGGGTATTGCTGGAGAAATGTGCAAGGATATACTTGAATTGGTTTTTTGTGTTTGTTAATTGGTGTGCAAAGGTAAGCTAGTAGATAGGCCTTCAATAATTAGATATTTTATTTTATGTAAATATGTGTCTATATATTACAACAAACTTTTTTCGGTTTTCCCGTAAATTAAACCCGAAAATTAGACCAGTTTGCTAACCGTATTAAATTGTTAAACGGATTTGGTATTACAGGTTTTATATAATTATATATAAACCTATAAATTGTACATACATATGGGCATTTCCGTATAATAAATATTTAAGGACTAAATATGCTCACTTGGTAGGGTATAATGCCTTTGCGTTTTGTGCCAATTCCTGTGATTCTTCTCCAGCTGCTTACAGCTTATTTATGTTTTGTGCTTAGGTTTCGCGCCCGGTTGTGTGAATTTTTGTTTGTTTAAAATGTTTGATAATTTGGTTTGTTAATATACTTATGTATACATATATGGTGGTGCTTGTAGAGGGATGTTCGATAAATATATATATTAGCACTGTATCTTTGGTGAGTTTTGTGTGTTTTCTACATTTTAACATTTATATGTGTGTATATACATATTTATATCGTTTTTATATCAGTGTATACTTTTATTTCACTGCACTGGACCTACATGTATATTTTTTGTATGCTGTTATTTATATACATATGTATATATATATATATATATAGCCATATATATATAGCCATATATATCCATATATATAAATATATTAACTTTTTCTTTTGTTTTTTTTGTTGAGTCACTGCACCATTTTTAAAATTTTTTGTCTTAGTTTGCAAATTTTATTACTCTTTTTTTGTTGTACCACTGTACTGCACTCTGTTATTGTATGCATATCTTTTGTTAACTCAATTTGGTTTTTTTTTGTGTTTTCTCTTTCTTTGCCACCACTATAATTATTTATTGTGTTTCTTAACACAGTTTTGTAAAAATCCGAAGGTGACCATGAATAATTTCCCAATTTGTTAGGGAGCACAACCCACCAATGTTAAAACATTTTACCACTTCACTTATAATCGCGTGGATAATTTAATTAAAAATACGATTGTTACGTATACAAGGTTGACACGGCTTTAATATTATTGTTATAAATATATAATTATAAATTATTATGAAATTTATCGTATTTATGTAGGTAAGACATATGTCCGAAATGAATCAGCATTACGAGTTCTGAAAGGTGCAGCTTGCCGTAGTTTTATCGCACGTGTTGACCAATCGAAAAGAACAAAATGATAGCATAAACACAATACGGCGATGCCGTCGGTGATTCGAACACACGATTGTATATGAAGATTAACATAATACTGGACGGCGGCGAATTTCGCCCACCAGAACGATTTTTGAGATAGAGCTATTTTTAATTTTATCGCCGACCGCGGCATTGCCACATCAAAGAAAGTTTATTTTCAGTAAAATCTATAGAAATTTCAAAACAAATTCCAGAAAGTGTCTGCGTTGGCAATATTAAGATTGTTTCTGTTTGGTTTCATCATTTTAATTTCAAAATCAAAACATTGTAATATTTTTACAGCGAAGTACGCACTAGGTTGCTATAAGCAAATAAAATGGATTTAAACGAACAATTAATATAGGAAATACGTAAATATGAGTGCCTATACAATTTATCATCACCGGATTACAAAAATGTGTTTAAAAAAACCCAAATTTGGAAAGAAGTAGCTAAAATAATAAATTTGACGGGTGAGTCAAAGAAAATCCTGTTTTATTATAACCTTTATTCTTAAGTATTATAAATATTTGCAGAAAACAGCTGTAGGAAACGACGGAAAGGACTGCGTGACACGTACAAAAAACGTAAACGTGCACAGCAACTGGCTTCCGGCAGTGGTGCTCCTTTCCATGCAAATCATGGAAATATATGAACACATTAAGTTTTTTGGATGGCTACAGTGATTCTCGAGAGTAAATATTACATCTGTCATATTTGTATTCTTATAATTCAATATTTTCCACTTAATAGAACCATCGGCAACGTGCCTTTTGACGCAATTATGGAAGAAATAGAATGTTCTATTTCAACAAAAGACCAGTACAAATACTTATCCAGAAGGTTATTACACTCCTCCAAATGCGACAAAACAAAAAAAGGAATGCAGCAAGGGATGACGTTAGCGATGTGTTCACTGTCATGATGAAGGAGTGCGTGGATACAGTGAAAGAGTTTGCAGCCGTTCCCACAGAACACGAGGGTGCAACGTCACTGTTATTCCAAAGCTTGGCGAGGAACATAAGTGAGGCTAACCTAACCCCTCAACGCATACGACAAATTGAGGCGAAAGTAGTAGCCTTAGTGTATAGTGAATTAGGAAACTAGAAATTACATGTGTTTTACTGAAATAATTTCGTTATGTATATCTTATGAATTCTTTTTTGTTACTCTGTAGTGCAATTGTTATTTTGAAATAAGAACGCTTTTTGTTATTTTATATGAATTTTACTGAATTAAGAAGAATTTTAATAAAAAATGAATAAAATTTCACAAAATATTGGCTTAATTATTAAATAAATACTCCGCCAATTCGTCTCTCGATGCAAACGCCTCCACCGTTGAACGGTTCGCTTGGCAAATTCCAGGAACGAAAGCACCATTTTCCGAATGGTCCACCAACTCTTCAGTAAAATATCCCGAGCTCCTATCTAGCATGAGATAATTATGTAGCACAACTGTTGCTAACACTATTTTATCAATATTTTTTGGTGCTGCATAAATATTGCTTATAATATTCTCCACCTATTTGCTAATATACCAAATGCATTTTCGATGTAAACTCTAGCCGAAGATAGCTTTTTATTGTAGTGTTGCTTCAGAGGAGACAAGTTGCAGCCAGGATATGGACGCATAAGGTTTT
The DNA here is from genome assembly GCF_042242935.1 of Bactrocera oleae. NCBI lineage: Eukaryota > Metazoa > Arthropoda > Insecta > Diptera > Tephritidae > Bactrocera > Bactrocera oleae. The sequence continues at coordinate 33,759,782 of NC_091537.1, forward strand.
CCTTAAGTGGAAAAGCATTGTCCCCCACAAAGAAATACTGGAAGTCTTTATTTGTACCTGAAAAAGGAAAGTATTTGTAATCATAAAAAATTAAGTTATTTCCAAAAACATTTTTGGCGAAAATCCGCCATCGCTTTGACTTCCTACTGCCCCAACATCAACAAAAGTAAATGTATAGTCGGAGTCACAAGCTGCCATTAGAACAATGCTGAATGTTTTTTTGTAATTATAAAAAAGTGAACCACTACGTCTCGGGCAAACTATGTTAATATGTTTGCCATCAATAGCACCTAGACAGGGCGGCATTTTTATATAAAATCTACAAATATAAAAAAAAAAATTAATTTATAGAATCAATTTTTATTATTTAGCAAAAATGTAAAGCCCACCTTTCAGAAATGTTTTTCCATTCGGATTGGTTTGGTTGAGCAACATACACTGTGTGTAATTCATTCCAAATTGCAGCACAAGTCTCGTAAATAATTTTCCTCACCGTTGAAAGCCCAATTTTGTGAGACCATGCCAGAAATTTAAGACAACATCCTTGAGATAAATACCTAAATATAACTTCCTGTTATTTACGATTCTAATATAAATTATAAATATAAATTACATCAATGTAATTCCCAAACGTGTTTCTGCGTTTATCGGTTCTCTTCTCGAACAGCGATGGAGCTTGTCTTTCAATAAACAAAGAAGAGCATTAAATTTGTGGACACTCATCCAAGTTACTTGGAAAAAGTGCTCTTCATCCATAGATTTCAGCGGTTTAAAGCAAGTACCATAAAACCCTAATTCCTTTCTTATTAAATTCACGAGTCGTATTCACCATCTTCTTCTAATCTATTATATTCTAAAATCTATGTATATCTTACACATGTTTAGCATTATATTTAACATTTTTAAAATTTGAAATAATCTAAAAATACGCGGATTCATATTTTAATAAACTCACAAGCACTAACAGTTGACAAAAAATGACAGTTGCGGCGAAAATCGTCCGTATTGTATTTTACACGGCGGCAACACTCTTCGAAAATACATCCGACGGTATCGCCGAGAACGACGAATATTCGTCGTCGCCCGTATTGTGTTTATGCTATGATGTGTGGCGATCAAGCTCGTAGACGAAAACGAATTGTTTTAGCGAGTGATGATCCAGAGTTAAGAAACATAGGTATTCCTTATCACAGTCTCGCACCCAAATGTATCAACACGTATTCATGTGCAGTAAACAAAAACAATATGTATCGAACACAACCTAGTACGAGTATATCTATCGGCAGATGGAATCTTTCTTAATGGAGATAAAATTGTTGCGCCTTGCTGTAACCACTTATTTTGGTTTTCTATAAATTATCATAATTGATTTTAAGTCTATGTCATTTTAACTATTCACAATATAAAAAGTGAGCTAAAATATGCAAAACAAAACTTCGCAGCATTGAAGATAGAAGTTATATTATTATAGGTGTGGTGCTTGTAGAGGGTGCTGTTGCAGTGTTGCTACAATGTTGCTCAGTCCCGTGGAGTCGCGATATTGCGGCCTAGATTGCCGGCGCATCATTGGTGCTTCGTTTTGGTGACTCCTTAGTCGGGACGCAGGAGGGGCTGCTGGTCGTCGGTGTTGTATCGTCCGAGTTGATGGTGGTTGTCTGCTTAAAGGGCGACTGCGCGGGGCAGGCGACCGACCGATGTCGCGTCTCAGGTTGCGATGAAGCAATGTATGACGCAGCCTGCCGCATATTTGGCACAGATTAACGGACGTGCTTTCTTGCGTATTATGTGCCTAACAATTAAGATAATACCCATGAGCTTGGGCAATTTGTTGGCGTTGCATCGGTTGCATGTCCCTGAAAATGTTGCAGTGCTGTAGTCGGTGAGGGCGGCGGCACATGATGCACCGGACTCGCTGCGGTTCCATGTAAGGTTGTAAGATATAAGTTGAAATAGGCATTCTACAACTTTTTGTGGCATCAAGGGGTCGTCATATTGATCGACCTGTTAGATTTTATACTTATACATACGGATTTTTGTCGAGTTTGCAAGTTATTGTCTTTGCGTTTTTTGTCGGTTTATTTAATCGGTTATTAATTACGCTTTCGGGATTATTATCTATTTATCGTTTATCAGTTGCTTCGCCGATTAGTAGAAAGCACAGCAACACGAGCGGTCTGGTCATCGTTCCGCTTTGGGTACAGAGATCAACGACTGGGTTGCCAGGTTATGACTTGGTATTTTCTGCCGATTCGTGGAGTGTTCGAATGACTAAGAATGGGGCACAGTTAATGCCGAAGGGCATTGTTCTTAATTAGTAGTCGCGTAATGGACTATTGGTGGATTTTCGGAAAATAATACGCTAAAAATCTTGATCGTGTTTATGTACGACTATGTGTCTATACATTTTTTCGACGTCTCCGTTGAATACATATTTGAATATACGCCAATTTAAAATATGTAAGTACCATTAAAGCTGGTTTGAGCGTGAGTTCCGTTAATATAATATCATTTAGGGAATTCCCTGGGCTAGTGGATCTTGAAGCATTGAAGACAAATCTTACTTTTGTTGGTTTTTATCCGGCCTTACTACTGCGTGATAAGGCAAGTAAAATTAGTAGTAATTGCCGTTTATGATTTTTTCGCCTAATTTTTTCGGTCTAATTCGGAGGTATTCTTCTAACACGCTATCGTATTCTGGTTTAAGCTCACCTTTTGAAGTAAGTTTTTTTTTATACTTAAAAGCTGTTGTATTGCAGAGGTGCGAGAGTGATCTAAGGCGAGTGTGTTATTAAATTGTTGTTCTAGTGGTAGTCGTACGACCTGCCGATCATTATCTGATCTAGTAGTTGTGGCTTTGTAAAAGTCTTCACAATACTTATCTTCAGGGCTTGTGATTGATATGGGGGGGAGCTCTTCTAACTCCCAACATTTCTTTATTTGCGAATTAAGGTATTCAGTTGAGATTTCCTTGAGTGGTCATGGTGGTAACTGGTTCCGTAAGTAGTCCACTTAAGATCCAACCAAAAGTAGTATTTTGCGCCAAAAGTGTGCTTGAAATTTTCTCAATACCTTCGAGTATGATCTGTGGTATGAGATCGCTGCCTAATAGAAGATCTATTTGAGCGGGGGTGTTGCAGTTGGGCTCTGCTAGCTTTAGGTGTGAAACCTTTTGTCAATGCTTGCTATTTATGTGATAGTTTGGAAGTATATTTGTTAGTTGCGGTAAAACAGTAGCTTCTGCTTGAATGCTCTTATCCGCTTTGGGGGAAATTAGGGTAATGGGGCAGATTTTGTTTGAGGTTTGGACTACTTTTCCGCCCATTGCCCGTGATTTCAAAATTAGCTAGTTTTGTTGGCATTTGTACCTGTTTTGTGCCTAAGACGCTATAAATGGACGTTTAGATCCTAGGTCTATTAAAGCCTTAAGTTTAAACAGTTCTCCTCGGTGTTAAATGGAGACGACTGCTGTGGGTAGTAATACCATACTTTGTTTTTCGCTGTGTAGCGTTTGCGTTTTTAATGCCTTTGAACAGCATGGTGCTTCTTGGCGATTTTCGGGATTTACTGTTGCAATTAATTAAGTAGCCCTTTTAACATTAATTTGAGGTGAGCTGGAAAAATGTGTGGGATGTAACATTGAATGATGCCTTTTGTGGCAATATACGGAATTGAATTTGCTTGCACATTATTTTGGAGTATGCGCACGTGACAAGCAGTTATTTTGTTCACACAAAATTGTTCATATCGACAATATTCAATTTTTTTAATTTTTCGCAAGATTTGAGCTTATGCCCTCCTGTGCACAGTTCGCATGACGTTTGTTTATACTGTTCGGATATGAACGATTGATTTTTAAAAAAGCTTCTATATAAGTTCTTGTTGCTACTGGTTAGGAATCTATTGAAGCTTCGATTAAGGTCGTTTTGAACGATTTTAGTTATAATTATTTTTTTTTACCAGAATAGGGGCCTAGCTGTCTGTGAAAATATTTTGTGTCGATAGAACCGACAAGCAATAAAAACCAGTGGATTGTAGTCTAACAAATTCTTCACTTGTTTCTTTCTGAATTTTAGGCAAGTTCATTAGTATCGTTACTTGCTTATCGACCAATATTCTTTAATTTTCGTATCTTGCTTTTAGAGCTTCCCAAGCTAGATTGAAATTATCGCCATTTAATGCTGCACTGTTTGATTACGACGCCTGCTTGACTCTTCGCTTTGTGATACAATTTTTGTGCATTTGATAATTTGGGTGGTTTATGTAAACGGCTGTAAACATGTCCCGGAAGGTCGGCCATTGTTCATAACCACCATGAAAGATTTCTGTGTCACATGCGGGCACCTCAAGGTGGTTGCCTGAATTTGACTCTTGACATTAAATTTGTGGCAGCTCTGCTCTCGGATGTGGAGTAGGTGCAATTGCTTTATTTAATTTTTATTATTCCGAAATCATTGCTTTTGTTTTTTCAAACTGGTCTAAGCAGTTTTCGTACTTGGCGTAAGCCAAAAATTTCCTATTTTCAGGTAGATCTGAGACGACAGATTTTGTTATTACGTCATATGCAGATTGGTGACGTGTCCAAAAATTGTCAAGATTGTCTTTTTTGATTTCTTATAATATATATATTGTTTGTATCACCTAAAACTAATCGAGTTAGATATAGGTATAAAGGTACTGTTAAAAACTACTAAAGGCGCGATAAATCAAGCACAAAACACGCCGGAGACATTAAATTGTATTTTTGGGATGGTAAAAGATGACTTTATAGGAACCGCGTTCAAAATTACACAGTGGGCACTGCCCACTTTTAGGTGAAAACCCATATCTTGGGATCTGCTTAATCGATTTCAACCAAATTCGGTACATAACATTCCTCTCATATTTCTAGGTTATAGTGTGAAAGGGAAACGCCTATTTTCAATATAACACCATTTTACATTCCATCTGATTCTTTCACTTTCCACTATGCAAATCAAGCAACAATGATTGTATCGGGGTAAACTTTCGCGTGAATAATGCGTTTAAAGTGCAAAATATCGGTCAATGTGTGAGATATATAATTAAAATTCGGAGAGGATCCTTTCCTGATAATAGTATGTCAGTATGTCAAAAATGGGTTGAATATTCCCTAAGCCCCCATATACCTAATATAAAGATATTCGAACTTCCAGGTGGCTTTATACCACATATTTCAGCAAAAAAATAAGATACCTTAGCAAAATTTACTGGAAGTATAATATTGGATATACTATAGTTTAATGCCGAAAATATGTGAAATTGGTTCACAAATTACCCAAACTATCATATACTACATATATTGATTTTCTTTGTTTTAACAAACCATATGCATCTGAAGGTATTTCCCTGACTTTGATCCTTGCAAGTTGCGATAGTTTAAAATGTTCGGTTACACCCGAACTTAGAACTTCCTTACTTGTTAGATTTATGTTTTGTGTTAAGATTCGCGCCCGCTTTGCGATTTTTATTGTTTTCTGTGTGGTTAATAAATTGTGTACTATATTTTAGCATTATTTGATTTTGATTCTATGTGTATGTGGGTATATGCACTACACTGCACTTACTTTATGCACTTATATATATGTGTATAACTTTCCAGCACTTTGTTGGTTATGTTTTATGGAACATTTAGAATGTTGTTTTATATATATATAATATATGTACACTTATGGACAAAATAATAGGTGTGCGTTTAGCTGGTACTATTTTTTGCAAAAGGTGTTGTACTTGTTACTTTTTTTGATACCGTTACATTTTTACGATGAAGGCAAAAGAGTAGTGCGTAAGTATCAACAACTTGCATTACTATTTTGTTAATTTTGCGTTTGAACGACAAGTTATCATTGCTTCATTAAAGTTGGTTGGCCAATGAAATAGGTGTAAATAACATGTTTTAAAAATTAAGTGTTATTTGAAAGTATTTTTCATATTAATGTAGGTATTGGAGTATTTGTAATTTTATATTCCTTTGAACACCATAAACTACAAAGAATAAATTATTTAGAATGGGTTGTAAAAGCCACTATACCGTTGTAAAGTGTCGGTTGGTAAAAAAATTTCGTGATGACGGAAAAACGTATTAATTCATTGCAAGTACGTTAGGGAGGTCGAAAATGCTCTAAAACAAAAAATGAAAAGAAAACTCGTGGTCGTAAAAGAAAAACTGGCCTGATTGACCCTTTTGTGATTTCACGGCAAATTACAGTGGAAGTTGGACTAAATGTTAGCTCGCGGACAATTCGGCGGCGGTTAGTGAACGGTAATCTACCGTGGCGTAAAGCTAGAAAAATTTCTCTTCTAAGAAAGGTCCATATACGGAGGAGAAAAGCTTTTGACGCTGAACATAAAAAGTTGGTGCGGTCCCACTGGATAAAAAAAGTGGCAAAATGTCTTATTTAGTGACGAAGTTAAGATTAATTTTTATGGAAATGATTATAAAAGAACTGTCCGTCGCCCTAAAGGCAAAGAATTTGATTGTAGATTCACCAAAAAGACAATTAAGCATGAGGGCGGGAACATAATGTTGTTTCCTGGCAAAGCGTTGGTCCGTTATTTTGGAACCCCATTAAAAACCATTCCGAATAAAATTAGAAAAGTAATGAAAAACCACGGAGGATATACAGGTTATCAAAAACCCATGGACCGAAAAAATGATAACTAGAATTTTTGATTTTATTTTAAAAAAAATATTTTACACCTATTATTTTGACCAATGATATTTCATATTTTGAAAAAAAATTCAGTTTTACAATTCAGAATGAAAGATTTTCGACATATTTATGTTTAATAAAGTAAAGCGTAAATATGTCTAAAACAAAATTGTTTTTATTGCAAATACTTCAAAGTTATTAAATAATAACTGTGTACACCTATTATTTTGTCCATAAGTGTATATATGATATAATAAGAAGCAAAAAACAGCATGTAAATCGTAAACTTAATTTGTAAGTTTTTGATGAACAAATTTTAGTCAAATAAATAGAATACCTTTGCGTGAAAATATTTGGGTAATTTTCAAATACTAAATACTTTTATCTATTGACAACATAATTGACAATTAAGTGAATGGCTAAAAGGAATTATGATTGCGAAGGTTGTATTTGTTTAAATTTATAAGTATAAAATATAATATTGTGACTATTATTCAAATAAACCATTAAAAACTTTTTTCAGTTTTCCTTTGGATATAAAGTTTCCAAAAAATTATTATTTATATCTATATATATATATATTTATATATAAAAATATATTTTTTTATAATATATGTATATGTTTGTGCGGATGGCAGGCACCTTGACGTGATGCAGGGGCTTAGCCGTAAAGTCATTCGGTCCTTCTCAACCTTTCAGTTTGCAACCGAGTATATCTAATCTGGGTGCCGGGCGTAAAGGGGTAGCCGGCATAGGATCATGGGGCCAGAACCATGCATTGTGATAGGGTCTCACACCATAAAGAAGTTGCTGCTCCGCACCTAACAAGGTTGAAAGATATGATCCACCTTCCCCGAGACAAATTCCTGCAAGTTCAATAAACACTTGTCCAATATATATATTTTTTTTAATGGTCGGCTTTGGTATACCATCCCACGTATTCAGGGTTAATAGGGGTATGATTGGATAGAGGAGATTCTCCAGATCAAGAATTAATATAATTATCAGATCAAGAATATATATTTATAAACTTATAGTTTTCCAGATATATGAATTTTATGTTGAAAATTTCACAAATTTTATCTTACAATTTCTCGATTTATATGTAATTTTTCTTTTATATTATGCACTTATTATACACTAAAACTTCACTACATTATTGCTACATATTTATATTATTTTAATATTTGCTTTAAATAAGTATTTTATTTTTACACAATAACAAATAGGTTCCATGGTGACAGATATTAAGGGGTGCCATATCTATTATATATATATATTTATATTTGCAAACGAATTTAAATGAATAATAAAAGAGGATAATACCCCAAATACATGAACCATAATTTTTTTCGTTCTCTTCTTTTGATAAATCATGGATTGGCCATGTGGAATTTCGGTAAAGTACTACAAAATTTCAACACTCGCAAGAATTGTATTTCATTTGCAGAGGAGGAAGGTTTAATTTTAAAAAGAAAATTATGATGTACGCATAGGATACCTATGTTGCTATCGATATACGATTATCGCACGGTTGGCGTATTCCGATGCCGGAAAGGTGCCTGCCGTAAACAAACTACGGTGTCGAGGTCGAATGGGATATGGTTCGAGAGTGTTAAAATACCACTGACTCAAGTGTTTTATTTAATGTATGCGTTTGCATCACATTGGTCGCATGCGGAGGTGCAAAAAAAAAGTTTTATCAAGGAGCCAATTTTATCCAGCGCTACCATATGTGACTGGTATAATTACTGCCGCTAAGCTTATTATCTGTCAACATGTAACCTATTTGTTATTGTGCATAATTGTGTAAAAAAATGCTTATCTAAAGCAAATATTAAAATAATTAATATAAAATCAATATGTAGAAACAATGTAGTAAAGTGTTAGTGTATAATACGTGCATAATATAAAAGAAAAATTAATTATAAATCGAGAAATGGATTATAAAATTTGTGAAATTTTCAACTTAAAATGCAAATATCTCGAAAACTTTAAGTTTCCGGTGGCTAAAATTGTATATATTCTTGACCTGAAGAATCTCTTCTATCCAAACATACCCCTCTAAATCCTGAAATCGTGGGCTGGTATACTAAAGTTTCCCCTTTTCTTTTCTCGTACTTACATTGCACTGTTACGTTACTGTAATTTTGTTGTATTTTTTTTTCGTTTTTTAGTTTTTAACTGATTTTTGGCAATGTGTGTTTCACAGTAACGCACTTTAACCATATTTAATTTGGTGCTAATTTGCACAAAGCCACTCACCATGGAAAAGGTTTTCAAATTTAGAATTTATTGGCTTGGAAAATCGTTTTAACAAATAAAATTGCACTTTAACAAAATTTGATTTGAAGATGTAGCTTTCCGCCGAGAAAGACTCGAAAAAAACGCTGTTCTATTCGCAGGTTTCCTTCCGACGGCGATCGATCGATGTCCAGTCGTCGATCCTTTTTATTGATTGGGCAGAGAGAGTGGTGAGATCGTGTGTGGTGTGTGTTGGTATCCCTCGGTGGGTTGTGTGGAGTTGTATTTGTTGGTGTGTGGTGTTTTCGGGAGTGGATTGTATTGTTGTGGTGTGTTGGAGTGTGTCAGTGCTGCTTGTGGAATGGTGTTTGGTGCTTGTAGAGGGATGTTCGATGGGAAGGCTTATGCTCATTTAGCTAGTATTATATTAGTTAATTTATGATAAAAAATATACTTTCTCATTTATATTGTTTTATAAATAACGTAAATAGTAATGTGGTTAGTTTACTAACCACTGCGGCTATACTAGGTTTTGTTTTATTAATTTCGTGACTTTTTTAGAATGCCGCGTGTATTGAATAAATGAGAATTTTAGAATATTCTTCTAAAAGGCATTTCTTCAAACTGTGATGGCTCTCAGCGACATATCCTCAGAGCAGTCAGGCCTTGATAACGAAGACGGATATTGTTACTAGCCGAGTAAATGGTGGCACCGATTTTTTTCCGTTTTCTGAGCTGTGGTTCTTTTTATTACATCGAGAACTCCTGAAAGAACACAATACAGAATGGTCTAAATTGGACACAACAGACTTTCGCAGAAGTGTGTAATAAGGCATCTTAGCAACAGCTCAGGCAAAGAAACGCAATCAGAGCTCTAAGCGTTCTCTCAATAGCTTTGGATCATCTTCTGCATTGCCAGTCTTGATAAAACGCCACAAGCCATCAGTTCCATGAGAACTGCGGTTTGAAAGCAATATGCATTAGACAAAGCAAACTACTTCACGAAAATGCGCGAAATGCAGCACTAAAAATAGTCCAGCACGTACTGTATGGCAATGCAGCACCTGTAAAGATCCTCTTTGTATCCGCAAAGATAAGACATGCTTTTCATAATAAATAAATTAAATATATATTCTCGCTGCAAATGCATATGTAACTTGCTTTCTATGTACCACCTCATACCTTTTTGTTTTGATTATTTTGTATACCTACCGACACGGTGGTTAGTAAACTAGCCACCTTATTCCTCAAAACCCTTATGTAGTATTTTTGTAATATCAACGCTGTGTATGAGAGTGTGCGGCAAATATGTGAAGTCGCATATGAGAGGAAGAGAGCTAAAGATCAGCTCAAAAATGGATTAGCGGGACACAAGGGCAGAAGCGAATAACTGTCTAGTGAACACATTCGAAACAAGTATAAAGAGAATTTGCTTCCGGAAATACGGCCAACGAAAATGAGTTTGGAAGGCATGAATTAAGAATTTCGAAATTGTGGGGCTGCATAGAAAAAAATATCAAAAGTTTGACACACAAAGCTGGCAGAGATGTTTATAATGAAGAAATTAAAAAGCTGGATATTGATGTCGAGGATATCAGGAGACTAAACGAGCAAAAAGACAAGTTAAAAAACTCTCGGTAAAGTCAGAGAATGGGAAAAATTTAAAGAGCTTTTCCAGGAGTATGTCCATCATAGGAAAGACATTGGTGATTCAAAAAACTGCCCAACCTAAAATCATGCCTGAAAGGAGAGCCCAAACTAATGGTTAATCATCTGGTAACGAGATCAGGTGCAAACTACAACACCGCCTGGGAGTTACTGATACGCAGATATGATAACGCGCACAAACAGTTCAACGATAACCTGGAGAGGTTAGTAGAACTACCACCACTGACGGAGGAGTCAGCTTATAAAATAAAAACGTTCCTGGACGCTGTGAATGAATACATCGTCATAATAAAGAGAAAAGGAACATTAGAAGAAGTATTAGCACAGCTTGTGTTAGGAAAAATGTTTCAGACATTTACTTCGAGAGTACGAAAACACCATTTGAAAACCAACTGAATTACAAAAGTTGTCGCACGCAATTGCATTTCTAGAGCAGAATGCGTAAAACTTCCAAGCCATAAAGTTTAACTGGAAATAAGTGTAGCGCTACAAAGCTTTTTTTTTTGTAACCGCGCAAATATCGAAAAAGTTTAAGCGAAATTATAACAGTAATGATGCTATGTGTGGTCAGCTATTAGACTAACTTTATTTGCAAAACTCTTCTCCTTAAATAATATTCTAAGCAACATTTCAATACCGTTAAATACATAGTTTCGTTTTGTATTAGTGCATATATACATAAGTATTTAAGTTATATACCTTTAACAGTTCATAAAAGGAGAATAACCCAAGTACATATTTTACGCTATTGCTCTTTCCTATTAATACCTATATTATTGTTACTAAGAAAAAGAGAAATATAAAAAATGGGAACGCAGCATTGCAAGAGGCTGCTTACATATTAAGCTTAGTCCAAGTTAAATGGGACTAGCTAATGTGCACAAACAAATATTCATGTAATTGCGTGGACGAAAACATAGCGGTAGCATAAATGTACAAAGCAAGCGCAAGCAAGCAAATATTTAAATATGTAAGTATGTACATACTAGCAAATACAATTGTTAACTGCATTGAGGTGAATGACTCCTAATGCTTGCCCTTGAATATTTTAAGCAAATAAATAGAGAACAAGAAAAAGCAAAAAATGTATTAGCCAAATCATATGGCCAAATCATGCATTGGTTCTCAATCGGTGACCCAACATCCTGGTCCCGTTGAAAGGCATTTCAAACAGGTAGAAGTGCTAGCTTGAGAATTGGTCGCCGAATGAATTCTTTTGTTGTTCGAATGTTTACCACACTCACATTAGAGTCCTTTCCTTGAATACAATGTATAATTCTTCCAATGTGTAATTTTTGAGGTGGTAAGTTGTCTTCATGGATGATAACTATTGAGTTGTTGTTGATGTTTGGTCGCTCCGTAAACCACTTTGATCGTACTTGAAGTTCGTTGATGTATTCATTTGACCACATGTTCCAAAACATCTGTTTAATGCTTGAGACCTGATTCCATCGTTGTACGTTGCTGATGTAAGCTGACAATCTCCGCTCTGGGAGTGCCCTAAGTGCACTACCAATAATAAAATGCCCCGGAGTTAATACTTCATAATCGTTTGGATCCGATGACTTTGGTGTTATTGGCCGAGAATTTAACACAGCTTCTATCTCAACCAGGACTGTTGTTACTTCCTTACCTTATTACCTCGGCTGTGAGTCGTGCATTTTTTATGGTGCGATTGAGGTGACCCTTAGCCGATTTGACTGCTGCCTCCCAAATATCGCCGAAATGAGATGCTCTTGGAGGAATAAAATTGAAATTTATAAATTCGTTAGCACAATACTTTATAATTGCATCTTTGTTTTCGGTTTTAAATAAAAATGACTTTAATTCAGCTAGTTTGTTGCAAGCACCCACAAAATTTGTTGCGTAGACATCTTCTTCCAGTCATGCGCTTCAATTTGTCCGATGATTGGTGAGTGCCACTCTGGACTTCGCAGTGATTAGGCGAATGGTAGTAGTAGTGCCACATTTATTGATAACGCGAGTATATATTGCGCAGCCATATGCACGAATCGATGCGTCACAAAATCCATGTATCTGAAGAGATTCCACATCTGTCGAAAAACTGTGCCTCGGCACTTTAATTAATGAAAGATCCAAAAAGTTAAGAAACTTTTTCCAAGTAAATTCAATGTTCTGTGGCACAGATTCATCCTAATCCAACTTTAGTAGCCATATTTCTTGCAACAAAATTTTTAATGTTATAATAACATGAACTAAAAGTCCAAGTGAGTCCAAGAAAGGATGGAACGTTTTGTAAGTCGACCAGTCACTGCTAGTTTTGCTTCAAATGAAAAAATAAAACAATCAATATTTTGTTTCCATTTTAGTCCAAGTGTACTAGTGATGGATGTACGTAAATCATGTATAGAGTCGTTTTCTTTGAATTGATGATAATTGAAATGCCATTTTGTTAATTTAAACTGTCCTAATTCTAACAGTTGTATTACCTCTTGCTTTATCTGTAAAGGTTCGGTTAGAGTATCAGCACCACAGAGTAGGTCGTCTACGTAGAAAGATGACTTCACGATTTTTGCGCTAATTGTAAATTGTTCTGAATGCTGCTCAGCTAGATACAACAAACTCCGTATAGCAAGATATGGTGCAGCAGCCATTCCACACGTTACAGTATTTAGTTGATACGTGCGAATATCTTCAGTCGGTGAACTCCTCCACAGAATGTACTGGAACTTTCGATCATCTTCGTGCATTAATACTTGGTGATAAATCTTGACTATGTCGGCAGTGAGTGCAAACCTGTGGAATCGAAAACGAAGAAGAAGAAGAATAAGTTCGCATTGAATTGTAGGGCCAACCATCTGAATATCGTTTAATGATTTTTGGCGTCAAATACAACTCGAAGCTTTGTTGTTGTACTTGTTGGTTTTAGCACACATTGATGTGGTATATAATAATGCGGTTCGCTGAGATGTGGATTTTTTACTACGCTCATATGACCCAAACTGTCGTAGTCGCTCATAAATTCAACGTATTGTGCTTTCAATTGTGGTGATTTGGCTAATCGACGTTCTTGTGCATTGAATCGTCTCAATGCCGTAGTATATGACTCGCCCAAACACGTCGGATTGTTCTTGAAGGGTATTTTGACAACTATTCTGCCGCAAGGTCTCCTTGACACAGTTGAATTGTATATGTGATCGAAACTCTGTTGTTTTCCACAATTTTTCGAACTTGACATCTAAAGATTCATTAACTAAAAATAAACGAGATGGTTTAGATATGTTGTTACTGCCCGTCTTATAGCGTCTCGAAACAATCCAGCCTAAGAGTGTTTTTTTCAAGATGGGTAAATTAGATCCAAGATTGATTTGGCCTACAGATAGAAGACTGAAGAACGTTTCTGTACCCAGCAACATGTCGATTTTCTTTGGTATATAGAACTCATCACCACCGAGCGCTATATTAAGTGGAATACTCCATGTTGAAATATTGATTTCAGGATCTGGTTGATAAACAATGTGCGATGTAATACAAAAAGTCAATAGAAGTTCGAAGCCAGTGACTTGCGACTTCATGTTAGTTGAGGTTTTGAATTTAATATTTGTTGACGATGAACCGATGATTTGAATATGTATGTTTTGCTTATTTCTTGGCAGAAGTAACCTTTGCGAAAAATCATCTGTGATAAAAATTTTATGTGAACATGGCAGTGCTGCAATTGGTGCAAAGTCCAATTTTCTTTGCACGATCGAAACGTTGAGTATTGTTTAGTGAGTTAAAGCGTTCGCAATTAAAAACCTGATGGTTGTTACTGGAACAGAAAGTACACGTTATGTTGGAGCAGGAAAATATATAAGTTAACAGTAGTTAACTAAGCTAGTCTTTTGATTCAAATGAACTGTATAACCGGCAACTGCAATCCAATACAAGTTAATAGTAGTTAACTAAATCAGTTTCTTGAATTGTCAAAATTGCAACCTGTGCAGTCTGGATTTCTGTATGACCGGCAACTGCAATACATTACAGTAGTCGTCAACCGTGTGACCGTCAGCTGTAACTCAATACCTCTCACAGGTATTGAACTCAGCAGAAACATTAGCAGCGTAAACGGCATCAGCGGTAGTTCCAATTGTAATAGTAGGTTATAAATAAGGGAAATATAATTTTAATAAATCAGTTTTAGAACGGAACTCAAATCGTTATCATTTAAAATAAAATAATTCCGTAGTAGTCGACAACACCGTCGCTACCGCATAAACGGAAAATTATTTAAATAGTTCGTGGGTAGTAACACCGTCGCTACCACTCACAACGCACGGAAATATTCAAACATAATTCAGCGGTACAACGTCGCTACCGAATAAACTAACAGGAAATGCACATAAAAAATAACTTATAGCCCCGTGGTTGATTCCTTGATTCCGAAGTGGAATATTTTTTAGCACCTTGAGTTGACGAAGTACTAACCTGTGTGTTGTCCAGTGACTCCTGGTATTGGCAGTGTCTTTCCAAAACTGTGGTGCAATCTTCCCATGACGGCAGCATTCTGAAATCTAGCGACTCCTTCCATTTTTTGTTGGTCTGTTCATCATACTTCTGCAAATTTAAATGAATAAGCATAGCTTGCGATATTTGGCTATTGGTCCCTAGCGATGTCAATTAACCATAAATAGCTGAAGTCTTATTATTTAAACTTCTTAGCTGAATGCCATTTGGGTTTTTAACTGCTGGTAAATCAAATAACGAATTTATTCCTTCCAAAAAAATTAGTGTTTTGTTGTCATACCGTACCATCAACCGTTATAACGCCTTAGTTACAGTTTCTAAGGCTTGACCTTGGAGACAATTTCGAAAATGTTTGAATTTTTTAATATTAGTTAAATTGAACTCACGATCAATTATTTGCTTGAACGAGGTGATAAAATTTTGATAATTCAAATGATTGCCGTGAAACGTAGGAAGCTAAAGTGGTGGAACTTTTGAACTTGATTGTTCCACGCAGTTGCGATTGGAAATAAATTTAGTTGTGATGTAAAGTTCTTCCAGGTTAGCACGTTCTCCATCATCAGCATCCAATCTTTCGATGTCAGTTTGAATTGAGAGAATGTAATTAAAATTGGACTCCAGGATGCCCAAACGACATTTTTATTCCGCAGCTGAAAGAGCCTTTACACCTGGTCGCAAGCTGGCGTCGACGATATTTTTAATGCGCGTAATATTTTTCTTGGTGCTGGCGCGTTGTTGTCTTAGCTCGTTCAAAGACATTGCAGAAAGGATCTTGTATGTGCTTTATAGAGACTTCAAAATTATTTTAAATAACAATATTTCTACTTCTAGTGAGTAGTTAAGCAATAAGTGATCATGCGAATATGAGCTGCAGACAGTGGTAACGACGAGACTTAGCGGCGGCAAACTGGTGTGCTGTGCTGTGTGCGAGCAATGCTGGTGACTCCATTGGTAAAGATTTCCAATGGTGACTAAGTTCAATGGTGACAAAGTCCAACGTCGGTAATTTCCAATGACGATAATGTCCAACGATGCAGTCTGATACTGACCACACTCCGAAATGATGTGCGAAAGAACAAAAAACTCACTCGTGCCCCACGTTGGGCGCCAAAAAATGTAGCGCTACAAAGCTTTTTTTTTGTAACCGCGCAAATATCGAAAAAGCGAAATATTTAAGCGAAGTTATAACAGCGATTAAATGCAAAAGGCCGAGTAATGATGCTATGTGTGGTCAGCTATTAGACTAACTTTATTTGCAAAGCTCTTCTCCTTAAATAATACTCTAAGCAACATTTCAATACCGTTAATACATAGTTTCGTTTTGTATTAGTGCATATATACATAAGTATGTAAGTTATATACCTTTAACAGTTCATAAAAGGAAAATAACCCAAGTACATATTTTACGCTATCGCTTTTTTATTGTTATGACGAAAACGAGAAATATAACAAGTAAGGAAGGGCTAAGTTCGGATGTTACCGAACATTTTATACTCTCGCAAAGTTAAATGGAATATTCGTTTGAGACTTCTTTATATTATATATTTTAATAATTAGAAGTAGGAACTGTTGCCTTAGTTATATACTTTTCACTCACAGTGAAAATAATTAGAGCAATTTGTAAACTAAATTACGAGAAATCGTTCTTGTGCTTTTTGTATACGCTTATAATTGATTTTATATAGAATGCATTACAACTGTATTGAGAAGTATGAAAAGAAATCGTTTTTTGGATAATGAATAACATTTTTTATATATTATATCGATATTATTATACCTACATGTATAGCTTAAAAATAATAAATATTAACAACTTTAAAAATGATATAATATTATTATATTAATTTGTATATAATATTTACAATATTAAACATAAATGTTTATATAGATTCTTATACATGTATCCAAATTATATTTCTTTTCTCCTTATACTATTTAATTTCTATCATATATTTATACAATAATGTCTTATATAATAACAAATTATACATATAATTTAAATTTCTTAATTAGATTATTTACATATTTTTCTTAAAATTGTCTTAAAAACTACTGTCAAAATTTCTATACCATTTCTTAATATATATTTGAAAAAAAAATAAGTGAAGAACTATTGCAATAAGTCTGAAAACTTTAGTTGGAAATGCTGTCATGATAGCTGTGTACTGTCTTAAAAGTAATTGCATTTACACGGGAAGGATCCATGTTTGAAAATGCCCAATCAATTTGTGTACCGGCAGGTGCAGTTGAATATTCTGCACCAAGCAGGGAACTAAAGTTTTTTTCTTGGAGCAGATTTCTTATTGCAGTCCCTGTAGACATTAAACAAATGTTAAAATCTCCAATAGTTAGCACATTTTGATTGCCTAACTCAGAAGTAAGGACTTCCTGAAGTTCTACAATTAATTGTCTGACAGAGAAAGCTGAATTTCTATATAAGTTCAGAATATTAATATTGAAACATTTAAACAAAACCGCTTCTAAAACTTTGCGGCCTGAATAAGTTTTCTTTACAGCCTTTAATTCTATAGAGCAAGCAATACTATGCTTTGCATATATTATAATGCCCCGTTTATTTCTGTTGGTTGTTTCCGTGCTATCTATCCTCAGCTCGTTAATTGGAGTAAATCCTGGTATATCAAAACTTTCGCAAGGATAACTCCAGGTTTCTACAAAACATAAAATATCTGAAGATAGCATCAAATAGTCGCTTTTTATATCATTAATGTGAGCGTGAAGACTCTGAACATTATGGAATAAAATTTGATGTCCTGATGTTCGGGAAATCATAAAATTGAAACTTGTTGTCAAAGCTTTATTTGTGTTCAATTCCCTCAGTTCCCTAAATACGGGATCTGATTCAGAAAATTTGTTAGGAGGAATAAAATTTCCTATGATGAATAGACCTTCTGCAGAAGTAGCTCGACTACAAGCGACATATATTGAAGCTCTACGCATTCTGGGTCGAGTATGAACTACAACTCTATTATATGTGGCACCCTGACTTTTATGAATAGTTATTCCCTCAGCCGGAACAACTGGAAACTGATTTCTTTCAATTGAAATTTGTTCATTTCTTTTATATTGAAAAGATTTTAGAACTTTTTCAATTGGTGTCCAAGAACTTTCTAGAGAATGAAGCTTTTTTGTTCGTGCTATCAAACCAACAGAAGGTTCCAAAAATTTAATGCACAGAATTGTTGGAAAAGAACAATGGAAATCAATTTGCATAAGTTGTCCAGCTGCCCCATTAACCAAGCCATCACACGTGTTTATGTTCACTGTAATCATATATTTGGCGGAGGTTTTTAGTATCAATTCAAAGGGCAGTCCCTGCGTTTCAGAAGTTTTGAAAAGTTTAACTCTTTCCAAAATATTATCATTTTCATTTATACCAATTCCTTTAACTGAGTCTTTTGCAGTTGAAAGGAAAGCTTCTGTTGGGATTCGACTGAGCTTAAGGGCATTGAAATTATTTGTCTCTTCATTGGACCAAAATAAATGTATGGCATCATCGGGAACTTCTACGAAATTAACTACTCGAGTTTCAATGAGTGATATGTCCTCATTTGTCATAGTACCAGATGCCATATGATTTAATGCAATTGCAAACGCCTGATCCTCCCGTTGTCTCATTATCTCTGTTAATTCAAAGTATTTAAATAACTCCCACAAAGGGGAACCAACTAAAGTGCTGTATGCATCATTGGGATTAGGAGAGAATATCCACCTATCTCCAACAAGTGAGAGTTGCTTCAAATCACCAAACACTATGATCGGTATACCACGGAAGGGGCTGTCTGTTTTGAAAATTTGTTTTAATTTCGTATCAACAGAGTTAAACATACGAGCACCTACCATCGATATTTCATCAATTATGATTAATTTTAAATCGATAAGTCTGGAATACAATGAATTAACTGTGTCATTGCTAAGTGGCTTCAACTCTTTATTCAACTGATTAACAGGTAAAGAGAATATTGAATGAAGGGTCATTCCACCTATTCCGAATGCTGCTTTACCCGTAGGTGCGCAAAGAAGAACTTTTAAGGAACTTGGATTGGATCCAGGTGTAGAATTGTAACGATGGTACACCTGCACCGCCGCCAATGAACTCATAAAATGGGAGATTTGTTTTTAGGTGGTGCATCAAATGTGTCAAATAGGTTCTTTGCTTAGTATTTAGACTTTGAACTAATGAAAATAATTCCTCAACTGGAATTAAGGGGGGTAGTTTAATAAGTCTAATATTGCAATCAGATTCAGTGCCATTATCTGTTGAATCTTCGCTATGCAAGTCCAGCAAATTTATATTTGGCTTTATTTCTGGAAGTGCCAACACTCTGAACTTATTTTCCACGATAGGTAGTTCATTTTGAGCACCTTCGTCCAAGTGTATTTCATTATAAAGACTTTCTAGAACATTTTCAAGTTCTCTTTGCTCAAAAACATCATATTTTCTTTGATTTTCCTAAATTATAACACGATGTGTTATGCAAGTCTGCTCATTATCGTTTTCAATGAGATCTTGCTGTTCATTCCGCCAAGGATAGTAAAGCATTAACATTTCGCGGAAATACTCAACTCTAGCCAAATCTGGGTTAAACCTTCTATACCGAATAATATAAGGTTTGGTGCGTTTTTTCACAAAACCGCTACCGTCTTTAAGAGGCATGACAACCCCGCTTTCTGGTAAATTATCGTTTTCCCTCTCTTCTTCTTCATGATCACTATCTTGTGCTCTTCTACTAGATTTAAAATATTTGTACATAGATGCAAAATTAGCTAAGCAAAGAGTTTCTAAGTGATCGGATCTTTGAACATAACGGTCTAAAATACCGGCTACGAATATTTCAGTCGAACCTGAAGGAAGTTTCTGAAGTTCTGCTCTAGGTTTCACCATTCGAACACGTTCCTCAGGTCGAAAGGTATTTATAAATATTTCTGCATTACTTGCTTCCCAATGCAGCAATATACTGCTTCTTGTGCAGATATTTCTGTGCCTGATATAAATTTGTGACCTATATGTTTAAGTTTTTGCTTAACAGTATAATTTCCAGCATTTACCTCTGATATAGCTTCATTTAAGAGCCTAAAAACTCCCCTGTTAGACTTGTTAATATAATTAATTATATATGAACAGCAAGCATATGCATCCAGTATATATTCGATATCCATATTTGCTCTATGGAGTTCCAAAATCAGAGGATTATAAGCGTTTATAAAACGATCCTGTAATTTTCTTTTTAGAAAAATTTTGGGTTTTGTTAAACTTGACCTAAGGGCTAACAAATAGTCATCAAAAGACATATGTATTCTACTATCAGACAGGAAGTGTTCAAAATCGTTTAAATTAGAAATGTCTTCTGTAGTCATATTTGAATTTAAAACGTTTTGAATTTTGAAAAAGTTTTCCTTGTGTCTTTCTGAATTTTGACTTGCTTCTGTAAGAGGTAACAGTATTTGCCTTGAAGGCATTGGTGGATATGGCATACCAAAACGACAAAACTGTTGTCCTCTTATTTCCCTAGTACAAGACCGACTGTGGTTATGCTTTTGATAACCCAAATAATTCTCTAAGTGGCTGACCGAACCATCGGTAGAAATATAATTGTCAATAAAACTAATGACATCAGGGAATGTCTGAGGATCTTGAAGGTTGATCCTGGGAGCATTATAAAGCCAATACATGCCATGTACATGCGAGGAACCTCTCTGTTGAAACTCCAGTCTACAGTAGAAATTTGTAACAAAATGCTCTCCAAAAATGCCGGCGTTATCTTTAAAAAGCTTAAGAATTTGTCGATAGCGGTAGTCAAAATATCTAGCACAAGTAGCCGCGTCTGACCGAATTAAGAGATATCTATCTTGGGTTGTTAAACTGTTGGCTTCCTCTTTCGATATATCTTTAGAATCAACAGTTTTAGAGAGGATGACCAAAAGCTCAACCCACTGAGATTCTGCAGCCGATAAAGTGATAAAGAAGGTTGGAAGTCAAAATTGGCGAATCATAGCGATTGCCTTTTTCTTCTCAGCTTCCCAGTGCGCAGGTGAGGATCCAACGCCTTTTAAAACCTTGTAACCATCATTGTGTTGAATCAAGTTTTGAACAAAGTTTTCGTTTAATAGATTTTGGGCCGTAATGGATGGATGTACTATTCTTAATTTGTAGCAGTTCTAATTTTTTGTAATCATAGAACAACTTTGGAATGGTACACGCTCTTCTGTCAAAACGGCGAATTTCAGAACGTATGATCTTGCTATACGTTTCAGAGCATGTACGCTTCTGCCCAACGTATATTGTTCCAAATGACAACTCTTCTGAATTATTATCTTGAATTATGTCAATTGGTCTTTTTCCTTCACCTGGCGCTATAACTAAACGGTTATAGTCTAAGCTTTCTACATAATATTGTCCAAAAGAGTTTCTTGACCGCCTGGATTTAGCTCTGAACGTAAAAGACCCGTGGGAATATTATTACCTGAGGGATTATCATGAGAAGTTTGTGCCGCGTCAAAAGATTGAACCAATCGGGAATGCCCTGCAGATTCAACAAACGGAACTTCTTCTTGATTATTAAATTCTGAAATCCAGTTTTCATTATTATGTATATTGTGGTAACATGAGCCTCATCAAAGGACCTTGGTAGAGATGTCACAATATTGTTAACAGAAATTGGTATATTAACAACAGCACTTAGAGCAAACTCTGACCTTGATATCCTAACGGACGGATTGTCATAAAAGGCAATATAGGCATTATTAGACGTTCTTCAATTGGGGTTAAACCTTTCAACCAATCTGGTATTTCAGGAAAGTCTAGACCGTTAGGTAAACATATTTTTGGTACGTTCTTTTTAACAATCGCATTTTTGCACGTAGCACAAAAATTGTAATTTCCATCTTCTGAAGGAAATTTTTGCATTAAAGAGAAGGCGGATGCAGCATTCGGGTGACCTTGCGCAATAGTTTCGAAATTTAATTTGGGAACTTGGTGTGAAAACCATACGCCGCCGCAGCAAATACATATTTCAGTAGGGCCCTTATTTATATTTCGGAAATAAATGTTTTTGAAATCTGTTAAATTGCCACTATTATCAGTTTCTATAATATTATTTTCTCTCGTTTATCGGATTCGTTGGGACTGCCTTTGGTTTTCAATTTGTCTATTGAGGGGGTTATCTCTACGAAGGCGAACTTGACCTTGTCTAAGAGGTCTCTGATTCAAAATTTCTTCCCTCTTGCCGCCTTGTTCTATGTTGAACAGTATTTAAATTTTGTTCAAAAGACCGTACCTCGAGATTTTCCCGCCTGGTTCTACATATGTTGATTTATATTGATAATTTGTTCGGACAGACGTACATCGGAATCTAATCTACGATTAGCGTGACTTACAGCATTTTGTGACTGCTCACTATTTCTATATAAAGAGTTTGCACGAAGAACTCTCAACAATTAGTAATATAGATTTTCTACTTAATCTAGGCATAATTAATTAATAATAAATGGATTAATATATAAAATACTTATAGATAATACTTATATAATTCAGTCCGTCCGGCTGTTAAAAGTTGGATCCTAGGTGCTGCTCTCTTTCACTGTAATTCCTCGTAAGTCCTTGCTATGCTATTGCTCGTCACTATACACTGTACTGTGTAATACACTAAAATTAGTTTGAATAAAGCACTTTGCTTGTAAAGACATCTAGTGAAACTGAAACTACAAACATAGTGTACTGATATTTATTATACTCTTGCAACATGTTGGTACAGCTTACGTACTTTTGTATACCTATATATTACTTAGCTATTCACTAACATAATAATATTATACATAATATTTAGTTATATTTATATTTTAGAAATTAGTAGTTTATTTCATTGTGTTGAAATTAAGTGCCCGGAAAACCCCTTCGTAAATTGGTTTTGTCTAACGCTTTCTAAAGCAAGGGGATCTATGGTACCTATTTTGAAGGGTCTACCCATGAAGGCTAAATTAACAATAACTTACATATAATTAAGTATGGTATACACATATGTAGAGCAGGTATGTAGATTTTCTTCTTTCTGTCTTAATATCTAAACCTTTCATAAGCTGCCAACGGCGCTAGGTAAAAATGTAATTTTCTTGAGTTTACAGTTCACATCATGACCTTCATATTAAAATGTGTCGCAAAACTGAAATAATAGACAGTAGCATGTAAACATTTGGGGTCGCAGTTTATCTAAACCCCATAAAAAGGGTCTTTAGCCCTTTTGATACTACATTACTAATATTTATTTCATGCAATTTTTTCTTTAAAGATCTTTTTGCTCTATACAAAGTCCAGCACTCTAAGAAACTTTTTTAGCATTGTTTTCTGGTATATTTTATAATAAGTTCAACATGATGGCTGAGAAAATATACCTAACCACTGATTATCACCAAATATTAGAAGAAATATACGTATATAGAAATCCATATCTATCACTTTAGGGGATGCAAACAACTCTTTGGTGAACAAAACTATACTCTGTTGCAACATGTTGCGAAAGTATAAAAATGTTGCGAAAGAATTCAACATTCATTACTCGTTTATTATTTGGTATCTTATTAACTTATGCTAATGATCATAGATTTATTTTGTGTCAATACTATATTTTTATCCGAAATGTTAACTTTTATAAAAAGAAGCTATTTAACTCAAACATAGTATATGTGATATAAACTGAATCAAAGGGGTTAGATTTAATATGTGAGGTATATGAGGTTGCTGTTGTACCAGAGGATCGGAAATCAGTATATTAGGGTTATAAGGTTTAAACAAAGTCTAGACCAATTTCACTCATATGCAGCGATATACATTATTTTTAAGAAAAACTGTCCATTTAATTTTATTAAATTATCAAATTGACGAAAAAAATTATACCATAAGTAGTACATGTGAGCTGGGGAAATCAAAGACCAGAAAATTCCTCCAAACCGTATATTAAAAAATGTTGAATTAAACATACATTATTAAATGATATCGTGATTAAATTACAATCAAATTTGGTATCTTCTTGACTTATATTAAAGGCCATAAACTTAGTCTCAATTTTATTGCTTGAAGTGAGATCTACATAAGTATGAATGTGATATTAACTCCACCAAAGTGGCTAAATTTTATATTATAAGCTTAGGTGGCAAACGTCAAACAGAGAATCGGAATTGATGGTGTGAGGTTTTTTCAGCGTCAAACCACATAATTTTTAAGAAATCTTTTCCTCTTAATTTCGTTAAAATATCACGTTGATCAACCGGAACGGTGTAAAGTCAGGTGGAAAGACGGAAATCATATATATCTTGGGGATAGAGAAATATATTAATTTTGACATTGCTCAGCTATACTCGAGAACATATTTTGAAGCAATTTTATATATTAAAAAAAAATATTAATACTCACTGACCAACATATTCGGCATAAAACTGGTTCGAATAACGAAAAGCATTATAAGTAGTATATGGAATTTGAGGGTACTATTAACCCGATTTTATTAACTTTTTCCAATACCACATACTACTAACATGCCACAGACTAATAAAATGCTCCCACTGTTTCATTAAGGTACCTCACATACCATCACCAATCAAATGGAGTAAAGTCAGACGAATGTTCGAAAATCCTGATATTAGTTTCATGGGGGCTGAGGAAAATTTTCACCCGATTTGATCTTGTTATGAGTAAAACACGCTCTCTCATTTTCATTGAGATAACCCACATATGCGGTATAAAGTCACGCGGAAGTTCAAAAATATTTATATCAGATATATGAGGGCTACAAGAACTATTGATCCAATTCAACCCATTTTTGAAACAAAGACATACTATTATCGATAGTTTCATTTATTTATTCTATTATATGAATTTCAATTATATATCTTACACAATGGCCGATATTTACGGTAAAAAGTCAACTATAGGTACTGGGGTCCACATATTCGGTACCTAGCGGCTTGAACAGTTTTGGTTCGATTTAGAGAATTTTTGGTCACAAGGTGGCATACTTTAAAAGTATTATTCACGCAAAGTTTTACGCCGATATAATAATTTTTGCTTGATTTGCATAGTGGAAAGTGAAAGAATCAAGTGGAATTTAAAATGGTGTCATATGGAAAATAGGCGTGGTTGTAATCCGATTTCACCATAACATATAACTATAAACAGAATGTTATGTACCAAATTTGGTTGAAATCGGTTAAAAAGATCCCAAGATATGGGCTTTCACCTAAAAGTGGGCGGTGTCACGCCCACTGTCTAATTTTGAAAGCGGTTCCTATAAAGTCATCTCATACCATCCTTGAGATAAAATTTAATGTCTCTGGCGTGTTTAGTGCTTGATTTATCGCGCTTTTAGTAGTTTTTAACAGTACCGTTACATGGGGAGTGGGCGGGGTTGTCACCCGATTTCACCCATTTTCACACCGTTGGTAGAGGTTCTAAAAACATTTGCTTCAAGTGAATTTTGTTATTATAGCATTAGTAGTTTAGGAGATATGCATATTAAACCAATTGGGGGCGGGACCACGCCCACTTAAATAATTTTAACTGCAGATGCCCCTTCCTATTGTGATCGTGTATACCAAATAACAGTCTTGTATCTTGTTGTGGAGCTTAGTTATGGCAATTTATTTGTTTTTGAATAATAGCTTTTGTGGGCGTGGCAGTGGTCCGATTACGCCCATCTGCAATACCAACTGTCTCACGGTACCCAGAAACATGTCTACCAAGTTTCATAAAGATATCTCAATTTTTACTCAAGTTACAGCTTGCACGGACGGACGGACGGACAGACAGACAGTGACCCGTATTTCAACTCGTCTCTTCATCCTGATCATTTATACCTATATACATAACCCTATATCTAACTCGATTAGTTTTAGGTGATACAAACAACCGTTAGGTGAACAAAACTTTATTATTCTCTCTAGCAACATGTTGCGAGAGTATAAAAAATGGGAACGCAGCATTGCAAGAGGCTGCTTACGGTGACCCAACAATAAGATTTGTTAGCGATTTTCAACAGAAACAAAAGCCCTGGTATTATTCAAGTTACACAAAAACCTTCCAATGAAGAAATAAAAAAAAAATGCATATACAAGAAAAAAAATTTCTCGGAACCAAATTTCAACACACCAAGTCACATTGATGTAGAATTAGAGCTAACTTGTATCCAAAGATTATGAAGCAAGGTATCACAAAAGTGGCTTATTAGGATCGATTTTATATTCACCCGAAATAATTGATGGATATGAACAGGAGGCCAATGAAATTATGCAAATCGAGAAAACGGATTTGGTGAAGACATTGGAGTTACAATGGGAACCACAACGGGGCCTATTTCAATTCAAGGCAGCAACCCAACCCAACAGAGGGTATTATCGCAAATGGCAAAAATATTAGATCCGCAAAACCATTTTGAAATTGCAGGCATTTGGAGACGGATCGGATGAAGGATATGCGGCAGTAATATATGCAAAAGTGAATCAGCAGGTAACGCTATTGCAGAAGCAGGGTAAACCCTATAAAAAACCAAAATTAAAACTTTCCGGTGCTCACCTTTTGACTTCAATACTAGAAATAGTCAAGAATAAATTGAATTTACAATACAAAATATAAAGTTTCGATGAATACGCTTGCATAAATTCAAAATAAAAATAAGAAAAAACGTTAACTTCAGTTGCGCCGAAGCTATAATACCCTTGACAAATACAAAGGCTTCTTACAAGAACTTGATTCCGAACGTTCAATTTGTATGGCAGCTATATGATATAGTGATCTGATCTGACCAATTTCTGTGAAGAATATTTTGTTGCCTTAAGCAATAACTCGTGCCTAATTTCGTGAAGATACCTCGTCAAATGAAAGAGTTTCCCATACAAGCACTTGATTCCGATTGTTCAGTTTGTATGGCAGCTATATGCTACAGTCATCCCATCTATACAATTTCTTCGAAGATTACATTGTTGCCTCAAATAATAATTCGTGCCAAATTTCGTGAAGATACCTCGTCAAATGAAAGAGTTTCCCATACAAGCCCTTGATTCCGATTGTTCAGTTTGTATGGCAGCTATATGCTATAGTCATCCGATCTATACAATTTCTTCGGGGATTGGATTAATTCCTTAAATAATAATACACGCCAAATTTCGTGAAGATACCTCGTCAAATGAAAGAGTTTTCCATACAAGCACTTCATTCCGATTGTTCAGTTTGTATGGCAGCTATATGCTATAGTCATCCGATCTAAATAATTTATTCGAAGATTACATTGTTGCCTCAAATAATAATACATGCCAAATTTCGGCCGTTCCTACAAATGAGCAGCGTCTTTGTTAGAAAAGGACAGGTGCAAAGATTCAGATCGATGGCAGAAAAACTGACGGACTAGTTTGTATATATACAGACAGACGGACAGACGACATGGCTAAATCAACTCAGCTCATCGTGCTGATCATTTATGTATATATTTTATAATGTCTCCGTTTCCTTCTGGGTGTTACAAACTTTGTGGCAAACTTAATATTCCCTGTTCATTGTATAACAACAAAGAAAAGTTTGTACGCAGCAGGGTAAACAACATCAATGAGATAACTCCGGAAGCAGACGTAACATCAAGGGGAACATCACCTGAAAAACTAATACAACATAAATTATGGAGACAAGGTCGATCATAGGTCCAGGTTAATACAGGGCATTGCCGAAAGAAATAGCTCCAACCAAAATAACTAAGTAGAAGTACTAAGAGAATCTTGGATATACATATAACAAGAAGGAAACAAATAAAGAGGCAGATATTATAAGAATAGCAGACAAAACGAAAGAGGGGGCTAATGCCAGCACCTCTATAAATAAAAAAGGCACAAACTTTGTTGAAGCAGCTACATTTTTGGACAAAGATTTGAAATGAGCGATTGCACCAATTATAACAAGAGATGGCATAAAGTAACATTTTATTCCCCCGACAAGTCCTCACTTTGAAGGATTTTGGGAGGCTGGTGTTAAATCAATCATTTATTATTTGGAAGAAAAAATGAAAAGTTTCCAGTAAGAAAAGAGGAAAACGTGTAGAAGCAGGGCTATAACGGTGGTAACTTACATGCTTTTGCTAATTCAAATAGCTATTACAATGATCATTGGTGGAAATAAACGATTAAAAGAAGATCTAAAGAGCCCTTTTTAAAGTTGACAATAAATAAACAATAGCTGATAAATTGATGAAAATAGATCCGACCGTGGCCATTGACCCTAAAAATTTTATGCGAACACATAAACATTGATTTGCAGTGGAAACCACAGTATGAAGATACGGAGCGTAAATTGAGGAAGAAACTTTCCCGCAGCAAGAATAAAGTACCAGCTGCTATGTTGTCATAGATGCAACAGTTAACCCTGATCCTAGTGATGAAAAGCCGAAAGACGATGTGGAAATTAAAGTTTCCGTCAATGAAAGTATAACAGCAAAATATGACGATCCTAACGATCATACAGTCCACTCATTTCAATTAATAACTTTGTCCTCGGCAATATGTTCAAATATCCTTGACATATAAACATAAACAAACACAAAAGAAACATATGCATACAATACACATTGTATTTAACACTTAACAATACAAAGCATACCTAATATTATCTATGCAAGATATACACACATGCATATGCATGACAATACAATGTACATATACACACATTTAGCTAGATAAAACAGGTCTTAAAATATGTAGTATATAAGCGCTGAAAATAGTAAAATAAAATTAAAATGAAATGGTCCTCACTAGATGACGGTGTCTATCAATTTTAATCCCCCACCAAAGGTAAGATAATATTGTTCAGCTTGTCATTAATTAATGGCCGACAAATTTTAACTGAAGTCCTGCAAAACCATATACCTGTGGTTTGGCATACCCAAAGAATACCTCCATCATGGTTAAAGGGTATCATTGTGAAGCCGCCCCAAAATAGAGTGACCAGCGTAAATGCGGCAATTGGAGAGACATAATCTTACTGAACACCACGGTGATTCAAAAATAATAATATTTAACAGACAATTTTTTTAATTGCAAATACAAATGTAGAATTTAATAAAAATAAATTATTCAATATTCGGAGTCATAATATTGATAACATTATTACTAAGCTTGTTTAAATGAGATAAGCCACCCCAACATATACACACCACTCTACTCGGATAAAACTGGCACACCCTAATGAAACACACCACACTGCACTCAACATCGAGAACGCTACACATGATGACACCACCACACTCAATCCCTGAGTACAACATGCGCGAAGACAACTAACAAAAAGGACGGGATCATCGCCAAATCAACAGAAAACGATCCAGCACGCTACGTAAACAACTTTCGATAATTGATGAGACATTGGACAGCAGCGGTCCTGCGTCCTGCGATTAACCTTCTTCGACATCACGACGTCAACCTTTTTCGTGCGACACCGATCCGGTTCGCGACTTCCTTTGATCCGTTCTGTAGGCGTCTGCCGGTTTCCATTCGCTACCGACACCGTCAATAGTCAACCATATACATATATTGTATCCATCAACAATAAAATCAAAATTCGATAAAATCGTATTGTGATTCAAATAAAATATTGTGATCTCCCAAATATATTGGATACAAGTGCAATCATGGTCCTTCGAGCCATAGTGAGCGGAACTATGGATTAAAAAAGAAAAAAAAAAACAAGTAAGGAAGGGCTAAGTTCGGATGTAACCGAACATTTTGTACTCTCGCAAAGTTAAATGGTATATTCATTTGAGACTTCTTTATATATTTTAATAATTAGAAGTAGGAACTGTTGCCTTAGTTATTTACTTTTCACTCACAGTGAAAATAATTAGAGCAATTTGTAAACTAAATTTCCTCAAATTAGGAGAAATCGTTTTTGTGCTTTTTGTATACGCTTATAATTGATTTTATATAGAATGCATTACAACTGTATTGATAAGTATGAAAAGAAATCGTTTTTGGACAATGAATAACATTTTTTATTTATTATATCGATATTATTACACATGTTTAGCTTAAAGATAATAAATATTAACAACTTTAAAAATGATATAATATTATTATATTAATTTGTATATAATATTTATAATATTAAACATAAGTTTTTGTAGAGATTCTTATACAAATATCCAAATTATATTTCTTTTTTCCTTATACTATTTAATTTCTATCATATATTTATACAATAATGTCATATATAATAACAAATTTTATATATAATTTAAATTTTCTTAATTAGATTATTTACATATTTTTCTTAAAAT
The DNA here is from genome assembly GCF_042242935.1 of Bactrocera oleae. Classification (NCBI taxonomy): domain Eukaryota; kingdom Metazoa; phylum Arthropoda; class Insecta; order Diptera; family Tephritidae; genus Bactrocera; species Bactrocera oleae. Next base: position 33,790,146 of record NC_091537.1, read on the forward strand.
TGTCTTAAAAACTACTGTCAAAATTCCTATACCATTCCAATTCGATTATATTTGGAAAAAAAATGAAGAACTATTGCACTAAGGCTGAAAACTTTAGTTCGAAATAGAGACACAAATACTGTAATGATAGCTGTGTACTGTCTCAAAAGTAATTGCATTTACACGGGAAGGATCCATGTTTGAAAATGCCCAATCAATTTGTGTACCGGCAGGTATAGTTGAATATTCTGCACCAAGCAGGGAACTAAAGTTTTTTTCTTGGAGCAGATTTCTTATTGCAGTCCCTGTAGACATTAAACAAATGTTAAAATCTCCAACAATTAGCACATTTTGATTGCCTAACTCAGAAGTAAGGACTTCCTGAAGTTCTACAATTAATTGTCTGACAGAGAAAGCTGAATTTCTATATAGAACCAGAATATTAATATTGCAACATTTAAACGAAACCGCTTCTAAAACTTTGCGGCCTGAATAAATTTTCTTTACAGCCTTTGATTCTATAGAGCAAGCAATACTATGCTTTGCATATATTATAATGCCCCGTTTATTTCTGTTGGTTGTTTCCGTGCTATCTACCCTCAGCTCGTTAATTGAAGTAAATCCTGGTATATCAAAACTTTCGCAAGGATAACTCCAAGTTTCTACAAAACATAAAATATCTGAAGATAGCATCAAACAGTCGCTTTTTATATCATTAATGTGAGCGTGAAGACTCTGAACATTATGGAATAAAATTTGATGTACTGATGTTCGGGAAATCATAAAATTGAAACTTGTTGTCAAAGCTTTTTTTGTGTTCAATTCCCTCAGTTCCCTAAATACGGAATCCGATTCAGAAAATTTGTTAGGAGGAATAAAATTTCCTATGATGAATAGACCTTCTGCAGAAGTAGCTCGACTACAAGCGACATATATTGAAGCTCTAGGCATTCTGGGTCGAGTATAAACTACAACTTTATTATATGTGACACCCTGACTTCTATGAATAGTTATTCCCTCAGCCGGAACAACTGGAAACTGATTTCTTTCAATTAAAATTTGTTCATTTCTTTTATATTGAAAAGATTTTAGAACTCTTTCAATTGGTGTCCAAGAACTTTCTAGAGGATGAGGCTTTTTTCATCGCGCTATCAAACCAACAGAAGGTTCCAAAATTTAATCCACAGAATTGTTGGAAAAGAACAATGGAAATCAATTTGCATAAGTTGTCCTGCTGCCGCATTAACCAAGCAATCACACGTGTTTATGTTCACTGTAATCATATATTTGGCGGATGTTTTTAGTGTCAATTCATAGGGCAGTCCCTGCGTTTCAGAAGTTTTGAAAAGTTTAACTCTTTCCAAAATATTATCATTTTCATTTATACCAATTCCTTTAACTGAGTCTTTTGCAGTTGAAACGAAAGCTTCTGTTGGGGTTCGACTGAGCTTAAGGGCATTGAAATTATTTGTCTTTTCATTGGACCAAAATAAATGTATGGCATCATCGGGAACTTCTTCGAAATTAACTACTCGAGTTTCAATGAGTGATATGTCCTCATTTGTCATAGTACCAGATGCCATATGATTTAATGCAATTGCAAAGGCCTGATCCTCCCGTTGTCTCATTATCTCTGTTAATTCAAAGTATTTAAATAACTCCCACAAAGGGGAACCAACTAAAGTGCTGTATGGATCATTGGGATTAGGAGAGAATATCCACCTATCTCCAACAGGTGAGAGTTGCTTCAAATCACCAAACACTATGATCGGTATACCACCGCAGAGGCTATCTGTTTTGAAGGGCTAAGTTCGGATGTAACCGAACATTTTGTACTCTCGCAAAGTTAAATGGTATATTCATTTGAGACTTCTTTATATATTTTAATAATTAGAAGTAGGAACTGTTGCCTTAGTTATTTACTTTTCACTCACAGTGAAAATAATTAGAGCAATTTGTAAACTAAATTTCCTCAAATTAGGAGAAATCGTTTTTGTGCTTTTTGTATACGCTTATAATTGATTTTATATAGAATGCATTACAACTGTATTGATAAGTATGAAAAGAAATCGTTTTTGGACAATGAATAACATTTTTTATTTATTATATCGATATTATTACACATGTTTAGCTTAAAGATAATAAATATTAACAACTTTAAAAATGATATAATATTATTATATTAATTTGTATATAATATTTATAATATTAAACATAAGTTTTTGTAGAGATTCTTATACAAATATCCAAATTATATTTCTTTTTTCCTTATACTATTTAATTTCTATCATATATTTATACAATAATGTCATATATAATAACAAATTTTATATATAATTTAAATTTTCTTAATTAGATTATTTACATATTTTTCTTAAAATTGTCTTAAAAACTACTGTCAAAATTCCTATACCATTCCAATTCGATTATATTTGGAAAAAAAATGAAGAACTATTGCACTAAGGCTGAAAACTTTAGTTCGAAATAGAGACACAAATACTGTAATGATAGCTGTGTACTGTCTCAAAAGTAATTGCATTTACACGGGAAGGATCCATGTTTGAAAATGCCCAATCAATTTGTGTACCGGCAGGTGTAGTTGAATATTCTGCACCAAGCAGGGAACTAAAGTTTTTTTCTTGGAGCAGATTTCTTATTGCAGTCCCTGTAGACATTAAACAAATGTTAAAATCTCCAACAATTAGCACATTTTGATTGCCTAACTCAGAAGTAAGGACTTCCTGAAGTTCTACAATTAATTGTCTGACAGAGAAAGCTGAATTTCTATATAGAACCAGAATATTAATATTGCAACATTTAAACGAAACCGCTTCTAAAACTTTGCGGCCTGAATAAATTTTCTTTACAGCCTTTGATTCTATAGAGCAAGCAATACTATGCTTTGCATATATTATAATGCCCCGTTTATTTCTGTTGGTTGTTTCCGTGCTATCTACCCTCAGCTCGTTAATTGAAGTAAATCCTGGTATATCAAAACTTTCGCAAGGATAACTCCAAGTTTCTACAAAACATAAAATATCTGAAGATAGCATCAAACAGTCGCTTTTTATATCATTAATGTGAGCGTGAAGACTCTGAACATTATGGAATAAAATTTGATGTACTGATGTTCGGGAAATCATAAAATTGAAACTTGTTGTCAAAGCTTTTTTTGTGTTCAATTCCCTCAGTTCCCTAAATACGGAATCCGATTCAGAAAATTTGTTAGGAGGAATAAAATTTCCTATGATGAATAGACCTTCTGCAGAAGTAGCTCGACTACAAGCGACATATATTGAAGCTCTAGGCATTCTGGGTCGAGTATAAACTACAACTTTATTATATGTGACACCCTGACTTCTATGAATAGTTATTCCCTCAGCCGGAACAACTGGAAACTGATTTCTTTCAATTAAAATTTGTTCATTTCTTTTATATTGAAAAGATTTTAGAACTCTTTCAATTGGTGTCCAAGAACTTTCTAGAGGATGAGGCTTTTTTCATCGCGCTATCAAACCAACAGAAGGTTCCAAAATTTAATCCACAGAATTGTTGGAAAAGAACAATGGAAATCAATTTGCATAAGTTGTCCCGCTGCCGCATTAACCAAGCAATCACACGTGTTTATGTTCACTGTAATCATATATTTGGCGGATGTTTTTAGTGTCAATTCATAGGGCGGTCCCTGCGTTTCAGAAGTTTTGAAAAGTTTAACTCTTTCCAAAATATTATCATTTTCATTTATACCAATTCCTTTAACTGAGTCTTTTGCAGTTGAAACGAAAGCTTCTGTTGGGGTTCGACTGAGCTTAAGGGCATTGAAATTATTTGTCTTTTCATTGGACCAAAATAAATGTATGGCATCATCGGGAACTTCTTCGAAATTAACTACTCGAGTTTCAATGAGTGATATGTCCTCATTTGTCATAGTACCAGATGCCATATGATTTAATGCAATTGCAAAGGCCTGATCCTCCCGTTGTCTCATTATCTCTGTTAATTCAAAGTATTTAAATAACTCCCACAAAGGGGAACCAACTAAAGTGCTGTATGGATCATTGGGATTAGGAGAGAATATCCACCTATCTCCAACAGGTGAGAGTTGCTTCAAATCACCAAACACTATGATCGGTATACCACCGCAGGGGCTATCTGTTTTGAAAATTTGTTTTAATTTCGCATCAACAGAGCTAAACATACGAGCACCTACCATCGATATTTCATCAATTATGATTAATTTTAAATCGATAGGTCTGGAATACAATGAATTAACTGTGTCATTGCTAAGTGGCTTCAACTCTCTATTCAACTGATTAACTGTGTCATTGCTAAGTGGCCTCAACTCTCTATTCAACTGATTAACAGGTAAAGAGAATATTGAATGAAGGGTCATTCCACCTATTCCGAATGCTGCTTTACCCGTAGGTGCGCAAAGAAGAACTTTTAAGGAACTTGGATTGGATCCAGGTGTACAATTGTAACGATGGTTAAGAGCTTGATATATTGCAGATATCAAACGACTCTTTCCTACACCTGCGCCGCCACCAATGAACTCATAAAATGGGAGATTTGTTTTAAGGTGGTACATCAAATGGGTTCTTTGCTTAGTATTTAGACTTTGAACTAAAGACCCCCAACTGGAATTAAAAGGGGTAGTTTAATAAGTCTAATATTACAATCAGATTCAGTGCCATTATCTGTTGAATCTTCGCCATGCAAGTCCAGGCTTTATTTCTGGAAGTGCCAACACTCTGAACTCATCTTCCACGATAGGTAGTTCATTTTGAGCACCTTCGTCCAAGTCTATTTCATTATAAAGACTTTCTAGAACATTTTCAAGTTCTCTTTGCTCAAAAACATCATATTTTCTTTGATTTTCCTCAATTATAACACGATGTGTTATGCAAGTCTGCTCATTATCGTTTTCAATGAGATCTTGCTGTTCATTCCGCCAAGGATAGTAAAGCATTAACATTTCGCGGAAATACTCAACTCTGGCCAAATCTGGGTTAAACCTTCTATACCGAATAATACAAGGTTTGGTACGTTTTTTCACAAAACCGCTACCGTCTTTAAGAGGCATGACAACCCCGCTTTCTGGTAAATTATCGTCTTCCCTCTCTTCTTCTTCACGATTACTATCTTGTGCTCTTCTACTAGATTTAAAATATTTCTACAGAGATGCAAAATCAGCTAAACAAAGAGTTTCTAACTGATCGGATCTTTGAACATAACGGTCTAAAATACCGGCTACGAATATATCAGTCGAACCTGAAGGAAGGTTCTGAAGTTCCGCTCTAAGTTTTACCATTCGAACACGCTCCTCATGTCGAGAGGTATTTATAAATATTTCTGCATTACTTGCTTCCGAAAGATGGAGCCCAATGCAGCAATATACTGCTTCTTGTGAACATATTTCTGTGCCTGATATAAATTTGTGACCTATATGTTTAAGTTTCTGCTTAATAGTATAATTTCCAGCATTTACCTCTGATATAGCTTCATTATAGAGCATAGAAATTCCCCTGTTAGACTTGTTAATATAATTAATTATATATGAACAGCAAGCATATGCATCCAGTATATATTCGATATCCATATTTGCTCTATGGAGTTCCAAAATCAGAGGATTATAAGCGTTTATAAAACGATCCTGTAATTTTCTTTTTAGAAAAATTTTGGGTTTTGTTAAACTTGACCTAAGGGCTAACAAATAGTCATCAAAAGACATATTTATTCTACTGTCAGACAGGAAGTGTTCAAAATCGTTTAAATTAGAAATGTCTTCTGTAGTCATATTTGAATTTAAAACGTTTTGAATTTTGAAAAAGTTTTCCTTGTGTCTTTCTGAATTTTGACTTGTTTCTGTAAGAGGTAACAGTATTTGCGTTGAAGGCATTGGTGGATATGGTATACCAAAACGACAAAACTGTTGTCCTCTTATTTCCCTAGTACAAGACCGACTGTGGTTATGCTTTTGATAACCCAAATAATTTTCTAAGTGGCTGATCGAACCATCGGTAGAAATATAATTGTCAATAAAACTAATGACATCAGGGAATGTCTGAGGATCTTGAAGGTTGATCCTGGGAGCATTATTAAGCCAATACATGCCATGTACATGCGGGGAACCTCTCTGTTGAAACTCCACTCTCCAGTAGAAATTTGTAACAAAATGCTCTCCAAAAATGCCGGCGTTATCTTTAAAAAGCTTAAGAATTTGTCGATAGCGGTAGTCAAAATATCTAGCACAAGTAACCGCGTCTGATCGAATTAAGAGATATCTATCTTGGGTTGTTAAACTGTTGGCTTCCTCTTTCGATATATCTTTAGAATCAACAGTTTTAGAGAGGATGACCAAAAGCTCAACCCACTGAGATTCTGCAGCCGATAAAGTGATAAAGAAGGTTGGAAGTCAAAATTGGCGAATCATAGCGATTGCCTTTTTCTTCTCAGCTTCCCAGTGCGCAGGTGAGGATCCAACGCCTTTTAAAACCTTGTAACCATCATTGTGTTGAATCAAGTTTTGAACAAAGTTTTCGTTTAATAGATTTTGGGCCGTAACTCGGTTGCGACCTGAAAACTTTCTAAGGCAAATGGATGTACTATTCTTAATTTGTAGCAGTTCTAATTTTTTGTAATCATAGAACAACTTTGGAATGGTACACGCTCCTTTGTCAAAACGGCGAATTTCAGAACGTATTATCTTGCTATACGTTTCAGAGCATGTACGCTTCTGCCCAACGTATATTGTTCCAAATGACAACTCTTCTGAATTATTATCTTGAATTTTGTTAATAGGTCTTTTTCCTTCACCTGGCGCTATAACTAAATGGTTATAGTCTAAGTTTTCTACAAAATATTGTCCAAAAGAGTTTCTTGACCGCCTGGATTTAGCTCTGAACGTAAAAGACCCGTGGGAATATTATTACCTGAGGGCTTATCATGAGAAGTTTGTGCCGCGTCAAAAGATTGAACCAATCGGGAATCCTCTGCAGACTCAACAAACGGAACTTCTTCTTGTTTATTAAATTCTGAAATCCAGTTTTCATTAATATGTATATTGTGCTAACATGAGCCTCATCAAAGGACCTTGTAGAGATGTCACAATATTGTTAACAGAAATTGGTATATTAACAACAGCACTTAGAGCAAACTCTGACCTTGATATCCTAACGGACGGATTATTATAAAAGGCAATCTAGGCATTATTAGACGTTCTTCAATTGGGGTTAAACCTTTCAACCAATCTGGTATTTCAGGAAAGTCTAGACCGTTAGGTAAACATATTTTTGGTACGTTCTTTTTAACAATCGCATTTTTGCACGTAGCACAAAAATTGTAATTTCCATCTTCTGAAGGAAATTTTTGCATTAAAAAGAAGGCGGATGCAGCATTCGGGTGAACTTGCGCAATAGTTTCGAAATTTAATTTGCGAACTTGGTGTGAAAACCATACGCCGCCGCAGCAAATACATATTTCAGTAGGGCCCTTATTTATATTTTGGAAATAAATGTTTTTGAAATCTGTTAAATTGCCACTATTATCAGTTTCTATAATATTATTTTCTCTCGTTAATCGGATTCGTTGGGACTGCCTTTGGTTTTCAATTTGTCTATTGAGTGGGTTATCTCTACAAAGGCGAACTTGACTTTGTCTAAGACGTCTCTGATTCAAAATTTCTTCCTCATACCCGTCCTACTAAGCTGTCGACGTTGTGTTTCTCTATCACGCTCCTCTCTCCTTATTTCAGGATTTCTTCTTTCATGTTCCCTTTGCATTTGATCACGAATGCGCTCCAAATTCCTATACTCAGGATTTCTTGCGCGAAGTTTTCTATGATCCCTAGTGTTCCTACTTTGATCATCATAACGTACCTCAGGATTTTTTCGACAAGACCTACGACCTCGATTTAATTTCTTATTTGCTCTTGAGAGCGAATTTGTGGATCTTGCCGCCTTGTTCTATGTTGAACAGTATTTGCAACTTGCTCAACAAATCGAACCTCGGGGTCTTCACGCCGAGACCTATGACCTCGAGTATCTCTTATTTGCTCTTCAAAGCGAAATTTGCGGATCTTGCCGCCTTGTTCTATGTTGAACAGTATTTGCAATTTGCCCAACAGGTCGAACCTCGGGATCTTCACGCCGAGACCTATGACCTCGAGTATCTCTTATTTGCACTTCAGAGCGAATTTGGGGATCTTGCCGCCTAGTTCTATGTTGAACAGTGTTTGCAACTTGCTCAACAGATCGAACCTCGGAGTCTTCACGCCGAGACCTATGACTTTGAGTATCTCTTATTTGCTCTTCAGAGCGAATTTGGGGATCTTGCCGCCTTGTTCTATGTTGAACAGTGTTTGCAACTTGCTCAACAGATCGAACCTCGGAGTCTTCACGCCGAGACCTATGACCTCGAGTATCTCTTATTTGCTCAACAGAGCGAATTTGCGGATCTTGCCGCTTAGTTCTATGTTGAACAGTATTTAAATTTTGTTCAAAAGACCGTACCTCGAGATTTTCCCGCCTGGTTCTATGTTGATTTGTATTGATAATATGTTCGGACAGACGTACATCGGAATCTAATCTACGATTAGCGTGACTTACAGTATTTTGTGACTGCTGACTATCTCTATATAAAGAGTTTGCACGAAGAACTCTCATACGTCTTCTATTCTGAAGGCGACTTAGTAATATAGATTTTCTACTTAATCTAGGCATAATTAATTAACAATAAATGAATTAATATATAAAATACTTATAGATAATAATCTCTTTCACTGTATTTCCTTGCTATGACTCCTTTCCTGTTCCGTGTATAGGTACTATGGTATACTGGTGCAAATATGTATACGTGTTTGCTCGCCACTGTATATAATACGGTTTTGCTCCTCACTGTATATAATAATACTTTAAACTCTATATAACTAATACACTAAAATTAGTTTGAATAAAGCACTTTGCTGGTAAAGACATCTAGTTAAACTGAAACTGCAAACACAGTGACTGATATTTATAATACTCTTGCAACATGTTGGTACAGCTTACGTACTTTTGTATACCTATATATTATTTAGCTATTCACTAACATAATAATACATAATATTTAATTATATTTATATTTAAAAAATTTGTAGTTTATTTCATTGTATTGAAATTAAGTTCTCGGAAAACTCCTCCGTAAATTACTTTTGTTAAACGCTTTCTAAAACAGGGGTATCTATGGTACCTATTTTGATAGGTCTATCCATCAAGGCTAAATTAACAATAACTTGCATATAATTAAGTATGGTATACACATATGTAGAGCAGGTATGTAGATTTTCTTCTTTCTGTCGTAATATCTAAACCTTTCATAAGCCGCCAACGGCGCTAGGTAAAAATGTAATTTTCTTGAGTTTACAGTTCACCTCATGACCTTCATATTAAAATGTGCTGCAAAACTGAAATAATAGACAGTAGCATGTAAACATTTGGGGTCGCAGTTTATCTATAACCACATAAAAAGGGTCTTTAGCCCTTTTGATACTATATTACTAATATTTATTTCATGCAATTTTTTCTAGAAAGATTTTTTTGCTCAATACAAAGTCCAGCACTCTAAGAAACTTTTTTAGCATTGTTGTCTGGTATATTTTATAATAAGTTCAACACGATGGCTGAGAAAATATACCTAACCACTGATTATCACCAAATATTAGAAGAAATATATGTATATAGAAATCTTCAGGTGATGCAAACAACTCTTTGGTGAACAAAACTATACTCTGTTGCAACATGTTGCGAAAGTATAAAAATGTAGCGAAAGAATTCAACATTCATTTATCATTTCATTATTATTTGGTATCTTATTAACTTATTTTATTGATCATAGATTTATTTTGTGTCAATACTATTTTTTTCTCCGAAATGTTAACTTTTATAAAAAGAAGCTTTTTAACTCAAACATGGTATATGTGATATAAACTGAATCAAAGGGGTTAGATTTAATATGTGGGGTATATGAGGTTGCTGTTGTACCAGAGGAGCGGAAATAAGTATATTAGGGTTATAAGGTTTAAACAAAGTCTAGACCAATTTCATTCATATGCAGCGATATACATTATTTTTAATAAAAACTGTCCATTTAATTTCATTAAATTATCAAATTGACGAAAAAAATTATACCAAAAGTAGTACAGGTGACCTGGGAAAATCAATTCCTCCCAACCGTATATTAAAAAATGTTGAATTAAACATCTATTATTAAATGCTATCGTGATTAAATTACAATCAAATTTGGTATCTTCTTGACTTATATTAAAGGCCATAAACTTAGTCTCAGTTTTATTGCTTGAAGTGAGATATACATAAGTATAAATGTGATAAGAACTCCACCAAAGTGGCTAAATTTTATATTATAAGCTTAGGTGGCAAACGTCAACCAGAGAATCGGAATTCATTATATGAAGGTGTGAGGTTTAGACTTAGTATATACTAATTTCATTCTAATTCAGCGTTTTTAAGAAATCTTTTTCCGAAATTGACGTCATTCTTATTTATTTATTTATAGTTTATTTTTCACGTACAAAAAATTATTTCTAAAAAGAAATTTCTTCCAGCACACCTAGTAAAATACTAGCTGCCCGCCCAGCTTTGCCCGTGGTACTTACATGTATTATATTTAAAAAGATAATGTTCTTGTGATATTTTGCAAATATTTAATGGTAATAATTATTGAACTCATTATTTATTTATTTATTTATTACAAGGTCAAGGCATGTTTTAAACTATAAATAACATGGTACCTTAAGGAATGGCGATAGGATGATTAATGGGGGGGAGGTCAAAAATCTGAAAAAATCGATGACGTAATTTATGGACGGCATGCCATGGAACATGCCACAGACTAATTAAATGCTCCCACTGTTTCATTAAGGTACCTCACATACCATCACCAATCAAATGGAGTAAAGTCAGACGAATGTTCGAAAATCCTGATATTAGTTACATGGGGGCTAAGGAAAATTTTCACCCGATTTGATCTTGTTGATTATCGATAGTTTCATTTATTTATTCTACTATATGAATTTCAATTATATATCTTACACAATGGCCGATATTTACGGTAAAAAGTCAACTATAGGTACTGGGGTCCACATATTCAGTACCTAGGGGCTTGAACAGTTTTGGTTCGATTTAGAGAATTTTTGGTCACAAGGTGGCATACATTAAACGTATTATTCACGCAAAGTTTTACGCCGATATAATCATTGTTGCTTGATTTGCATAGTGGAAAGTGAAAGAATCAAGTGGAATTTAAAATGGTGTCATATGGAAAATAGGCGTGGTTGTAATCCATCGCCCATTTTCGCACCATAGCATAGAAATATAAAAATAATGTTATGTGCCAAATTTTGGTTGAAATCGGTTAAAAAGATCCCAAGATATGGGTTTTCACCTAAAAGTGGGCGGTGTCACGCCCACTGTCAATTTTGAAAGCGGTTCCTATAAAGTCATCTCATACCATCCTTGAGATAAAATTTAATGTCTCTGACGTGTTTAGTGCTTGATTTATCGCGCTTTTAGTAGTTTTTAACAGTACAGTTACATGGGGAGTGGGCGGGGTTGTCACCCGATTTCACCCATTTTCACACCGTAGGAAGAAGAGCTGAAAACATTTGCTTCCAGTGAATTTTGTTATTATAGCATTAGTAGTTTAGGAGATATGCACATTAAACCTATTAGCAGAACCACGGCCACTTAAAAAAAATTTTTAACTGCAGATGCCCCTCCCTAATGTGATCTCGTGTACCACATAATAGTCTTGTATCTTATTGCAAAGCTTAGTTATGGCAATTTATTTTTTTTGATTAATGGCGTTTTGTGGGCGTGGCAGGGATCCGATTACGCCCATCTGCAATACCAACCGTCTTACTGTACCAAGAAACATGTGTACCAAGTTTCATAAAGATATCTCAATTTTTACTCAAGTTACAGCTCGCACGGACGGACGGACAGATAGTCACCCGGATTTCAACTCGTCTCTTCATCCTGATCATTTATATATACATAACCCTATATCTAACTCAATTAGTTTTAGGTGATACAAACAAACGTTACGTTAGGTGAACAAAACTATTATACTCTGTAGCAACATGGTGCGAGAGTATAAAAAAAAAAATATATATATAGAACTATATATAACTTAAGTGAAAAAAAGTGCTGTGAAGTGGCAAAAACGTTAATATATACACACAAACGAAAAAAAGAAGAAAAATCGACATATATGTAAGTATAAACAGTGCGCTGTTTCAGTGATCCAAATGTGTATAGTCGTATATACAACATGCATATTAAAAAATATGCATTCAAATAAGTACAAATTAGGATGAGAAAACTTAAAAAGAACAAAAAAAAAACAAATAAGTGCAGTGAAAAAAAACAGTACGGTATACAAAAATAAACAACAACAAGTTGAGGGAGTATAAAAAAACAAATAAACTGGCGCGATCCCTCAACCAAATATATGCATAAAAGTGTATGCATCAAAAACAAAATATATAAAAAGATTTTAACAAAAGAAGAACAACTTAAAGCGGTCGCGAAACTGAAATAAGCGGGCGAGAGCATAAAAACAATTTAACCAACCAAAACAACAAACACGCATAAGGAGCTAGCCAGCTGGATGCCGAAGAGGACAGACACTGGAACAAACGCACAAGCACGTATACTTGCCCTCCAAAAGCCCCTTGAGGAAAACCAAAGTGAGCGTTTTTATTTCACTTATTATTATATATATGTAAATCCGTTTGTACTAAGATAAAAAACGATTATCACACTGGTATAGATCACGGTAAAAATCGAAATACCGCTGACATTAAAACCAGTTTGGTACAATATATATATCCAAATATATATTATGTAAATAATTATTACATGCCTACAAGCTTACTTATGTGTTTTCAAACACACATATTTCACAATCACAAAAAACAACAAGTAAGGAAGCGCTAAGTTCGGATGTAACCGAACATTTTATACTCTCGCAAAGTCAAATGGTATACTTGTTTTAGATTTATTTGTGGATCTTGCCGCCTTGTTCTATGTTGACCGATATTTTCGGTAAAAAGTCTATTAGCTATAGGCACTAGGGTCCACATATTCAGTACATAGGGGCTTGAACAGTTTTGATTCGATTTAGACAATTTTTGGTCACAAAGTGGCATACTTTAAACGTATTATTCACGCAAAGTTTTACGCCGATATAATCATTGTTGCTTGATTTGCATACTGGAAAGTGAAAACATCAGATGGAATTTAATATGCTGTTATATGGGATAGAGGCGTGGTTGTAATCCGATTTCGCCTATTTTCGTACTATAATATAAAAATATGAGAAGAATATTATATAACGAATTTGGTTGAAATCGGTTAAAAAGATCCCAAGATATGGGTTTTCACCTAAAAGTGGGCAGTGCCACGCCCACTTACTAATTTTGAACGTGGTTCCTGTAAAGTCATCTCATACCATCCCAGAGATAAAAATTTACTGTCTCTGGCTGGTTTAATTATGGTTTCAGTGGTATAGGAGATATGCACATTAAACCTACTAGGGGGCGGAACCACGCCAACTTTAAAAAAAATTTTAACTGCAGATGCCCTTCCCTAATGTGATCCTGTATACCACATAAGAGTTTTGTATCTTGTTGTGGAGCTTAGTTATGGAGCATCTGCAACACCAACCGTCTTACGGTATCAAGAAACATGTGTACCAAGTTTCATGGAGATATCTCAATTTTTACTCAAGTTACAGCTTGCACAGACGGACGGACGGACAGACAGTCACCCGGATTTCAACTCGTCTCTTCATCCTCATCATTTATATATATATCTAACTCAATTAGTTTTAGGTGATACAAACATCCGTTGGGTGAACAAAACTATTATACTCTATAGCAAGAACTTGCGAGAGTATAAAAAGTAACGAAGGACTATTTTATCGATATTATTATACATGTTTAGCTTACAAATAATAAATATTAACAACTTTAAAAATGATATAATATTATTATATTAATTTATATATAATATTTACAATATTAAACATAAATTTTTATATAGATTCTTATACATATATCCAAATTATATTTCTTTTCTCCTTATACTATTTAATTTCTATCATATATTTATACAATAATGTCTTATATAATAACAAATTATACATATAATTTAAAATTTCTTAATTAGATTATTTACATATTTTTCTTAAAATTGTCTTAAAAACTACTGTCAAAATTTCTATACCATTTCTTAATATATATTTGAAAAAAAATAAATGAAGAACTATTGCAATAAGTCTGAAAACTTTAGTTGGAAATAGAGACACAAATACTGTCATGATAGCTGTGTACTGTCTCAAAAGTAATTGCATTAACATGGGAAGGATCCAAGTTTGAAAATTTTCAATCAATTTGTGTACCGGCAGGTGTAGTTGAATATTCTACACCAAGCAGGGAACTAAAAATTTTTTCTTGGAGCAGATTTCCTATTAAATTCCCTGTAGACATTAAACAAATGTTGAAATCGCCAACAATGAGCACATTTTGATTGCATAACTCAGAAGTAAGGACTTCCTGAAGTTCTACAATTAATTGTCTGACAGAGAAAGCTAAATTTCTATATAGAACCAGAATATTAATATTGCAACATTTAAACGAAACCGCTTCTAAAACTTTGCGGCATGAATAAAATTTCTTTACAGCCTTTGATTCTATAGAGCAAGCAATACTATGCTTTGCATATATTATAATGCCCCGTTTATTTCTGTTGGTTGTTTCCGTGCTATCTACCCTCAGCTCGTTAATTGGAGTAAATCCTGGTATATCAAAACTTTCGCAAGGATAACTCCAAGTTTCTACAAAACATAAAATATCTGAAGATAGCATCAAACAGTCGCTTTTTATATCATTAATCGGGAAATCATAAAATTGAAACTTGTTGTCAAAGCTTTATTTGTGTTCAATTCCCTCAGTTCCCTAAATACGGGATCCGATTCAGAAAATTTGTTAGGAGGAATAAAATTTCCTATGATGAATAGACCTTCAGCAGAAGTAGCTCGACTTCAAGCGACATATATTGAAGCTCTAGGCATTCTGGGTCGAGTATGAACTACAACTTTATTATATGTGGCACCCTGACTTTTATCAATAGTTATTCCCTCAGCCGGAATAACTGGAAACTGATTTCTTCCAATTGAAATTTGTTCATTTCTTTTGTATTGAAAAGATTTTAGAACTTTTTCAATATATGTCCAAGAACTTTCTAGAGGATGAGGCTTTTTTGATCGCGCTATCAAACCAACAGAAGGTTCTAAAAATTTAATCCACAGAATTGTTGGAAAAGAACAATGGAAATCAATTTGCATAAGTTGTCCAGCTGCCGCATTAACCAAGCCATCACACGTGTTTATGTTCACTGTAATCATATATTTGGCGGAGGTTTTTAGTGTCAATTCAAAGGGCAGTCCCTGCGTTTCAGAAGTTTTGAAAAGTTTAACTCTTTCCAAAATATTATCATTTTCATTTATACCAATTCCTTTAACTGAGTCTTTTGCAGTTGTAAGGAAAGCTTCTGTTGGGATTTGGATGAGCTTAAGGGCATTGACATTTTTTGTCTCTTCATTGGACCAAAATAAATGTATGGCATCATCGGGAACTTCTACGAAATTAACTACTCGAGTTTCAATAAGTGATATGTCCTCATTTGTCATAGTACCAGATGCCATATGATTTAATGCAATTGCAAAGGCCTGATCCGCCCGTTGTCTCATTATCTCTGTTAATTCAAGGTATTTAAATAACTCCCACAAAGGGGAACCAACTAAAGTGATGTATGCATCATTTGGATTAGGAGAGAATATCCACTTATCTCCAACAGGTGAGAATTGCTTCAAATCACCAAACACTATGATCGGTATACCACGGAAGGGGCTGTCTGTTTTGAAAATTTGTTTTAATCTCGCATCCACAGAGCTAAACATACGAGCACCTACCATCGATATTTGTCTGTCATACAATGAATTAACTGTGTCATTGCTAAGTGGCCTCAACTCTCTATTCAACTGATTAACAGGTAAAGAGAATATTGAATGAAGGGTCATTCCACCTATTCCGAATGCTGCTTTACCCGTAGGTGCGCAAAGAAGAACTTTTAAGGAACTTGGATTGGATCCAGGTGTAGAATTGTAACGATGGTTAAGAGCTTGATATATCTAGGCATTCGGGACGTTCTTCAATTGGGGTTAAACCTTTCAAACAATCCGGTATTTCAGGAAAGTCTAGACCGTTAGCTAAACATATTTTTGGAACGTTCTTTTTAACAATCGCATTTTTGCACGTAGCACAAAAATTGTAATTTCCATCTTCTGAAGGAAATTTTTGTATTAAAAAGAAGGCGGATGCAGCATTCGGGTGACCTTGCGCAATAGTTTCGAAATTTAATTTGCGAACTTGGTGTGAAAGCCATAAGCCGCCGCAGCAAATACATATTTCAGTAGGGCTCTTATTTATATTGGAAATAAATATTTTTGAAATCTGTTAATTTGCCACTATTATCAGTTTATATAACATTATTTGCTCTCGTTAATCGGATTCGTTGGGACTGCCTTTGGTTTTCAATTTGTCTACTGAGTGGGTTATCTCTACAAAGGCGAACTTGACTTTGTCTAAGACGTCTCTGATTCCAAATTTCTTCCCTCATACCCCTCCTACTAAGCTGTCGACGTTGTGTTTCTCTATCACGCTCCTCTCTCCTTATTTCAGGATTTCTTCTTTCATGTTCCCTTTGCATTTGATCACGAATGGGCTCTAAATTCCTATACTCAGGATTTTTTGCGCGAAGTTCTCTATGATCCCTAGTGGTTCTACTTTGCTCATCATAACGTACCTCGGGATTTTTTCGACAAGACCTACGACCTCGATTTAATTTCTTATTTGCTCTTCAGAGCGAATTTGTGGATCTTGCCGCCTTGTTCTATGTTGAACAGTATTTCTCATTTGCTCAACAGATCGAACATTGGGGTCTTCGCGCCGAGATTTATGACCTCGAGTATTTCTTATTTTCTCTTCAGAGCGAATTTGGGGATCTTGCCGCCTTGTTCTATGTTGAACAGTATTTGCAACTTGCTCAACAGATGGAACCTCGCGGTCTTCGCGCCGAGATCTGTGACCTCGAGTATTTCTTCTTTGCTCAACAGGTCTAACCTCGGGGTCTCAGTGCCGAGATCTATGACCTCGAGTATCTCTTATTTGCTCTTGAGAGCGAATTTGTGGATTCTGCCGCCTTGTTCTATGTTGAACAGTATTTACAACTTGCTCAACAGATCGAACTTCGGGGTCTTCGCGCCGAGTATTTCATATTTGCTCTTCAGAGCGAATTTGTGGATATTGCCGCCAAGACCTACGACCTTGATGTAATTTCTTATTTGCTCTTCAGAGCGAATTTGTGGATCTTGCCGTCTTGTTCTATGTTGAACAGTATTTCTCATTAGCTCAACAGATCGAACATTGGGGTCTTCGCGCCGAGATCTATGACCTCGAGTATCTCTTATTTGCTCTTGAGAGCGAATTTGTGGATTTTGCCGCCTTGTTCTATGTTAAACAGTATTTACAACTTGCTCAACAGATCGAACCTCGGGGTCTTCGCGCCGAGATCTATGACCTCGAGTATTTCTAATTTGCTCTTCAGAGCGGATTTGGGGATTTAGACGTCTTGCATTATGTTGAACAGTATTTAAATTTTGTTCAAAAGACTGTACGTCGAGATTTTCCCGCCTGGTTCTATGTTGATTTGTATTGATAATTTGTTCGGACAGACGTACACCGGAATCTAATCTACGATTAGCGTGACTTACAGTATCTTGTGACTGCCCACTATCTCTATATAAAGAGTTTACACGAAGAACTCTCATACGTCTTCTATTCTAAAGACGACTTAGTGATACAGATTTTCTAATTAATCTAGGCATAATTAATAAATGATAAATAGCTTAATATTTATATAAATACTTATATATAATACTTATATAATTCCACCCGTCCGGGTCTGAAAAGTTGGATCCTAGGTGCTGCTCTTTTTCACTGTAATTAAATTCTTGGTATGACTCCTTTCCTGTTCGGTGTATAGGTACTATGGTATTCTGGTGCACATATGTATATGTGTTTGCTCGCCACTGTATATAATACGGTTTTGCTTGCCACTGTATATAAAAATAGTTTAAACACTATGTAACTAATACACTGAAATTAGTTTGAATACAGCACTTTGCTGGTGAAGTAATCTAGTGTAACTGAAACTACCAACACAGTGTACTGATATTTATTATACGCCTGCAACATGTTGCTACAGATGATAATAGTTTTATTATGGTATATTTTTGTACACACAGCTTACGTACTTTTGAATACCTATATATTACATAGATATTGACTAACATAATAATACAGATTATTTAGTTATATTTATATTTTAGAAATTTGTAGTTTATTTCATTGTATTGAAATTAAGTGCTCGGAAAACCCCTCCGTAAATTGCTTTTGTCTAACGCTTTTTAAAACAGGGATCTATGGTACCTTTTTTAAAAGGTCTACTCGTGAAGGCTAAATTAACAATAACTTACATATAATTAAGTATGGTACACACATATGTAGAGCAGGTGTGTAGATTTTCTTCTTTCTGTCTTAATATCTAAACCTTTCATAAGCTGCCATCGGCGCTAGGTAAATCCCAAAAAGTATTTATATGTAATTTTCTTGAGTTTACAGTTCAACTCATGATCTTCATATTAAAATGTGTCGCAAAACTGAAATAATAGATAATAGCATTTTAACCAATGGGGTCGCAATTTATCTATTACCACATAAAAAGGATCTTTAGCCATTTTGATACTACACTTCTAATATTTATCTCACTCGATTTTTTCGAGAAAGATATTTTTGCTCTATACAAAGTCCAGCACTCTAAGAAACTTTTTTACATTGTTGTCTGGTATATTTTGTTACAAGTTCAGAAAATATACTTATCCACTGATTATTACCAAATATTAGAAGAAATATTTGTATATAGAAATCTATATCCATCTCGATTAGTTTTAGGTGATGAAAACAACCGTTTGGTGAACAAAACTATACTCTGTTGCAAATGTTGCGAAAGAATTCAACATTTATTATTCGATTATTATTTGGTATCTTATTAACTTATGTTATTGATCATAGATTTACTATTTTAGATAGATACTATTTTTTCTCCGAAATGTTAACTTTAACAAAAAGAAGCTATTTAACTCAAACATGGTATACCTATGTGATATAAACTGAACCAATGGGGTTAGATTTAATATGTGGGGTATATGAGATTGCTGTTGTACGAAAGGAGCGGAAATTTATATTATATCAGTATATTAGGGTTATAAGGTTTAAACAAAGTTCTAGACCAATTTCATTCATATGCAGCGATAAACCACATTATTTTTAATAAAAACTGTCCATTTAATTTCATTAAATTATAAAATTAACGAAATACCATAAGATTATACCATAAGTAGTGCATGTATGCTGGGGAAATTCGTGGATCGATTTCACACATTTTCGGCATTAAAGTGTTGTATATCTAATATTTTACGATTATGTAAAGCCAAACGGAAGTTTGAATTTTTTACATAAAGTATGTTGGAGCTAGGGTCAATATATACCCGATAATGGGTACTAGGGCGGACCCAAGAATTTTATACTCTTGTAATTCGCAAGAATCAAAGGCTAGGAAATTCCTTCAGGTGTGGTAAAGTTGAGAAAGAATTAAAAATTTGGTATCTTCTTGACTTATATTAAAGGCCATAAACTTAGTCTAAGTTTTATTGCTATATTTTAGTTTGCGTCAGCGAAAATTATATTAAAAAAAAAAACAAAAATCATCTTCAAGTGAGATATACATAAGTATGAATGTGATATTAACTCCACCAAAGTGGCTAAATTTTATATTATAAGCTTAGGTGGCAAACGTCAACCAGAGAATCGGAATTCATTATATGAAGGTGTGAGGTTTAGACTTAGTATATATTAATTTCATTCTAATTCAGCGTCAAACCACATAATTTTTAAGAAAACTTGTCCACTTAATTACATTTAATTATCACATTTTGATCAACCGGAACGGTTTAAAGTCAAGAGAAATACGGAAATCATATATATATTGGGGATAGAGAAAGATATTAATTTTTACATTGCTCAGCTATACTCGAGCATAGATAATATAAAAAAAATTTTAATACTCACTGACCGACATACGAGAAGTATTATAAGTAGTATATGGAAGTAGAGGGTAGCATTAACCAGATTTTATCAATCTTTGCCAATACTACTAACATGCCACAGTCTAATAAAATGCTCCCACAGTTTCATAAGGTACCTCCTACCTACCTAAGGTACCTACATACCATTACCAATCATATGGAGTAAAGTCAGACGAATGTTCGAAAAGCCAGGTAAAATTTTCACTCGATTTCATTCATTTTAGGCACAAAAATACCTTGTTATGAGTAAACACGCTCTCTTATTTTCATTGAGATAACTCCCATATTGGCCGATATATGCGGTATAAAGTCACCCGGAAGTTCAAAAATCTTTATATTTGGTATATGAGGGCTACAGGAACGATTGAACCCATTTGTTGACACAAACATACTATTATCGAGAGTTTTATTTATTTATTTCATTATATGAATTTCAATTAAATGTCAATGTGTAGACCGATATTTTCTGTAAAAAGCAACTACAGGCACTGGGGTCAACAAATTCAGTACCTAAGGACTTGAACAGTTTTGGTTCGATTTAGACAATTTTTGGTCACAAGTTGGCATACTTCAAACGCATTATTCAGTTTTACCCCGATACAACCATTGTTATTTGATTTGCATAGTAGAAAGTGCAAGAATCAGATGGAATTTAAAATGGTGTTATATGGGAAATAGGCGTGGTTGTAATCCGATTTCGCTCATTTTCACACTGTAGCAAAGAAATATGAGCAGAATATTATGTACCGAATTTTGAAATCGGTTAATCAGATCCTAAGATATGGGTTTTCACCTCGATTGGGGCGGTGCCACGCCCATTGTCTAATTTCAAACGCGGCTACTATAAAGTCAGCTCATACGATCCCTGTGTTAAAATTTAATGACTCTGGCGTGTTTAGTGCTTGATTTATCGTGCTTTTAGTAGTTTTTAACAGTACCGTTATATGGGGAGTGGGCGGGGTTGTCAACCGATTTCACTCATTTTCACACCGCAGATAGAGGCATTTGTTCTCAGTGAATTTGGTTATTATAGATTTAGCGGTTTAGGAGATATGCACATAAAAACTATTAAGGGCGGAACCACGCCCTCTTTTTAAAAAACAAATTTTGCCGCAGATGCCCCTCCCAATGCGATCATGTGTGCCAAATATCAGCCTTGTATCTTGTTATGGAGCTTAGTTATGACATTTTATTTGTTTTTGATTAATGGCGTTTCGTAGGCGTGACAGTGGCCAGATTACGCCCATCTGCAATACCAACCGTCTTACGGTATCAAGAAACATGTGTGCCAAGTTTCATAAAGATATCTCAATTTTTACTCAACTGACAGCTTGCACAGGCGGACGAACGGACGGACAGACAGTCACTCGGATTTCAACTCGTCTCTTCATCCTGATGATTTATATATATATAACCCTATATCTAACTCCATTAGTTTTAGGTGATACAAGCAACCGTTAGGTGAACAAAACTATTATACTCTGTAGCAACATGTTGCCAGAGTATAAAAACAGAATTCAAGTATTTACTTGCAAATATTTTCCGGCAATACCCCTTATTTTTAACAAAAACAGTAAGGAGGATTGCATAAAATAAGTAAGCAAAGGCAAAAAAATATAACAAAAATTTAAAGACAAAGAGAAACAAAATAAATACAAACGACATATTTACATATTTACTAAACCAAATTACATATTTACATCCATATAAGTGCATACGGAGAATACCTCCACATTGTCATTTCTTTTCTCGCGCTATCTCTTCGTATTGCGAACATACGAACGAACGTTTACATAAAATCATACGGCATAGAATTTGCCTATCTCTTATTACTCTACACTGGGAATAATTAAACTAAAATTTAAAATAACGTCTAAAAGTAACACATTAAATTCGCAAGTAATATAACAGCGGTAAAGTGAAAACGAATTCCTTGAATTAAAATTATCAAAAACAAAATACAAAAAAAAATATCACCAACAACATACATACATATGTATACATATATTGGTATATAATTTTATATAATATTTTCTAAGTCCTCATAGGCAATTATCCGGAAATACCATTGGTAACAAACATGCAGGATTGCGTGCACAAAAAAAAAAACTAAAAGCACCTTGATGTCTGCAACGAGCTCTCAATTGCATTAGAAAATAAACATACATACGCACAAACAATTCGTGCATACTTATGTACAAACTGTATTGATCTCTTCAACGAGCTCTCAATTGCACAAGCACGTAAATATATACATACAAGTCCGTATATTAGGGTGTACCAAAATACCTCAACATAAGGACATAAAAAGTATTGTTCAATTAAATGTGCGATTCTTAATAATTAAATTAAGAAAATATAATTTATCATCGGGATAAATAATAAAAATATACGCAAGTACATACAAAACGGTATTATTAACACTAAATACTCGTTTTTAAACTATAATCCGAAATATTAAACTCTTATTCCCCTAAAAGAGTATTCGGCAAAAATTATCATTTATCGCTTCATATATTGTAAATAAATCAGTTTACACTGAGAAAAATTTAATTCGATTTGACAAATATTTTAACATACTAAAAAAATGATGAATGTGGATAAAAATGTGGATAAAAAACAAAATATTGAAAATTTTTGGACTCGTCTCCAAACGGCTCATGACGCCATAGTATATTATGACGATTCGCATCTACCCCACAATTTTAAATCATCGGCTTACGCAATATACGAAAACTGCTTAGACCAGTACGAAGAAACAAAAGCTATGATTTCTGATCAACTAAAGCTAATAAAAGCGATTGCACCTACTCCACATCCGAGAGTAGAGCTGCCACAATTTCAAAGTCAACACAGACACAGAAATATGGAGGTTATGAAGAATGGCCGTCCTTTCGGCACATGTTCACTGCCGTATACATCAACCATCCAAAATTATCAAAAGCGCAAAAATTGTATCACCTCCCATACAAAGCTAAAGTTCAAGCAGGCGCAATAGTAAAACAGTTCGCACTAAATGATGACAATTTTAATTTGGCTTGGGAAGCTCTAAAATCTAGATATGAAAATGAAAGAATATTGGTCGATAAACAAGTAACGACATTAATAAACTTGCCTAAATTTCGTAAAGAAACAAGTGAAGAATTTGTTACACTAAAATCCACTGTTTCTAATTGTTTGTCAGTTCTATCGACACAAAATATTCCCACAAACAGCTGGGACCCTATTCGGGTAAATATATATATGCTCCGCACCATTACCAGAAATATCGTTACTTCTATGGGAGCAATCGCTCTCGTCACGAAAGAAATGCCTTACGTGGCAACAAATGAAAGACTTTCTAACTACCCAGTACCAAAGCTCACCCCAAAAAAGCGCATATATTAGTATAAAAAGAATCAGGAGTTTAGTTTCAACTACAAATCCCGAAAACCACAATACCGAAAATTGCCAAATGACACCATGTTGCTCAAAACAAAAACACTCAAATGCTACACAGCGAAATACAAAATAGGGTATTACTACCCACAGCAGTCATCTCCATCGAACATCGAGGAGAACTCTACAAACTTAGAGCTTTAATAGATCAAGGATCACAACGATCTTTCATAGCGTCTAGGGCACAAAATAGGCTAAAACTGCCATCAAAACAATCGAATTCCCCCCAAGCGGATAAGCGAATTGTAGCTGAAGCTATAGTCCTGCCGCAACTTACTAAGATGCTTCCAAGCTATCACATAAATAGCAAACATTGGCAAAAAGTTTCACACCTAGAGCTAGCAGATCCTAACTGCAACACCCCCGCTCAAATAGATCTTCTATTAGGCAGCGATCTCATACCGCAGATCATACTCGAAGGCATTGAGAAAATTTCAAACACACTTTTGGCGCAAAATACTACTTTTGGTTGGATCTTAAGTGGCCTAGTTACGGAACCAGTTTCAACATCAACAACTCAAGTTGACGAAAACTCTAAAGAATACGTGAATCCACAATTGAGGAAATTTAGGGAGTTAGAAAAACGCCCCCTCATATCAATTACAACCCCAGAAGATCAGTATTGTGAATACTTCCACAAAACCACAACTACTCGATCAAATAATGGCCGGTACGTTGTACGACCACTAAAGCCACATCTATCCAACACTCCTTCTTCTGACAACCTTAGTGTTAAAAACACAAATATATATAACTTAACCAAATCATCCAAATACATTACTAAATATTCAAAAAGAAAATTTGTTGTACACTAATTTCACTAATTAATTTGAAAAGGGCAGTACAAAATACAGAGGATCCAATGGAGTGCGATATCTGACCAGTTTTCATATCCTACTGAGTCAACATCCGCATTATCCGCAACAATAATTTCGACCCCGCAGGATGGCTTTTGACAATTATGATACAAGCGAAAATCCTGGTCACATTCTCAAACAATCTAAACGATATTCGAATCTCCCGATTATTGGCTGTAATCGCCCACGTCCATACATAATATCGTTCGCAGCATAGTTGTCTTAGAAAGTCAATAATCGACACCTATCTTATTGTAGTGCCTCATAGTTGCCTAAATTTTCATAATAAAATACAATTCAAAATTAAAGTTAAGGGATCACCATACATCCAATGTGATGCAGTGAGGCACCCAGATTTACAAAAAGCCAGGGTCGCACTTATCTATCTAAACGCTCATCATATGGGTAGGTTATGGGAAACACTTGTGAAAGTTGCAAACCTCACTATCTGAGCCAGGTGTTTTAAATAAATTTTAAACATACAGTACAAATAATAAAATTATAAAAGAAACTATCGCAAATACAATAAGTACGAAAAACAAATACAACCTCAAAACCCGCAAAATAAAGTTGCATATCTCTTGCACCACAGCAAAATGCATACTGAATATGTATTCTGTGCATACAGCTAAATATGGTATAACTCTACAACAATGTATGCCGCGCCCTCGGCTACTCAACCAGCAGCACGCCGAAATACATGCAATATAAGCATATACGTGTAATACTAGGCAAAATATTCGTCTAGGAGTTCCAGGAGATAAGCCACCCCTACATATACACACCACTCTATTCGGGTAAAACTGGCACACCCTAATGAAAAACACCACACTGCACTCAACATCGAGAACGCTACACATGATGACACCACCACACTCAATCCCTGACTACAACATGCACGAAGACAACTAACAGAAAGGACGGGATCATCGCCTAATCAACATTTGATTAGAAAGCGATCCATCGCGCTACGTATACAACTTTCGATAATTGATGAGACATTGGACAGCAGCGGTCCTGCGTTCTGCGATTAACCTTCGTCGACATCACGACGTCAACCTTTTTCGTGCAACACCGATCCCGTTCGCGACTTCCTTTGATCCCGTTCTGTAGACTTCTACCGGTTTCCATTCGCTACTGACACCGTCAATCGTCAACCATATACATATTTATAAGTACATTGGATCCATCAACAATAAAATCAAAATTCGATAAAATCGTATTGTGATTCAAATAAAATATTGTGTTCTCCCTAATATATTGGGTACAAGTGTAATCAAAGCTATTGCATAGCTTTTATCGCGGGCTTTGAGCGCGGCAACCGAATCAAGAAAGTCTGTAAGGAAAATAAACACGTGTAATGTTTGTATATCTGTCTACATGCAACATATGTATGTAAATATGTACACTAATTGATTCATGCGAAATATATATTATATTATATATCGACGCAGATTTTGCTAGCCATGGAAAAATATTTTTGAATAGTAAAATAGTAAAATATTTTAAATCGACAAGAACTATGTTGCCATATTTGTCAATTTCTTTTATGTTTGCGCGGTTGACACTTTTCCCTTCCAAAAGGAACGTCAGAAAGTTGTTTTATTTATGATTTTTAGCTTTTGCCATCGTCGCGAAAAGAGGTTTGTAGGCAAACGAATGTTCGGGGAGTACGCGAAAAATTTGTATATAAAGTGTTTTAAATATGTATAAAAAAAGTGCATATATTAGTGAAGAAAGTGATGAAAAAATAGTGAAAGAAAATGAGTGAGTATTCTAAATACATACATTTTATTATTATCACAAATGGATTCGAATTTCGATGATCAAACCTTAATATCGTTCTTTTTGTTCAAATATTTTGATTGAATCACCATAATATGGGGCTATTTAGCAAAATTTTATACAAGAATCTTATCTGGAATGTTTCATATTCAAGTAGCAAATCCATTTTAATTTTTTTTAATTAGTTAACCGGTTCAGCGTCTACCTTCTTAGTTTTCTTTTGTCTAAGAGTTAATGGAGAATTTATATAGTTTTTTATTTAGACGTCTTAAATAGCCATAGGATTGGGACTAATTGGACTCTTCATGTTGTTTTATGGTTTTAGGCATGTTTTTGAAAGAAATATTGAAACTTGCGGCCCAGAATTTATTTGAGACACTTCCAAACATAGTTCAAAGGTGCGTTGACCGAAAATAGGTGACGTTGAATGTTATAATTTTTGGCGTCCCGAAAAGCGCCGAGAAATTCAAATAGTCCCACCTTACCGATTTTTTTTCGTGTGTAATTACACTATTTATACCTAATTATTTATACCTAGCTATTTTCGTTTTATAGAGAAAAAAAACTTAAAGAGCTAAAAAGAAAAAGAAGTTGTGAACGTCAAAGGGCATATTATCAGCGTCAGAAAAATTTGAAGAAAAATGAAAAAAATAAAATAAACTAGTAAGGAAGGGCTAAGTTCGGATGTAACCGAACATTTTATACTCTCGCAAAGTCAAATGGTATACTCGTTTGAGATTTCTTTGTGGATTGACTGATATTTTCGGTAGAAGGTCAACTATAGGCACTGGGGTCCACATATTTAGTACTTAGGGGTTTGAACAGTTTTGGTTCGATTTAGACAATTTTTGGCCGCAAGGTGGCATACTTTAATTGCATTATTCACGCAAAGTTTTACCCCGATGTAATCATTGTTGCTTGATTTGCATAGTGGAAAGTGAAAGAATCAAATGGTATTTAAAATGGTGTCATATGGAAAATAGGCGTGGTTGTAATCCGATTTCGCCCATTTTCGCACTATGACATAGAAACATGAAAAGAACGTTATGCACCGAATTTGGTTGAAATCGGTTGAGCAGATCTCAAGATATGGGTTTTCACGTAAAAGTGGGCTATGCCACACCCACTGTCTAATTTGAACGCGGTTCCTATAAAGTCATCTTATACCATCTTAGAGATAAAATTTAATGTCTCTGGCGTGTTTAGTGCTTGATTTATCGCGCTTTTAGTAGTTTTTAACAGTACCGTTATATGGGGAGTGGGCGGAGTTGCCACCCGATTTCAACTATTTTCACAGCGTCAATAGAAGTGCTAAAAACATTTGCTGCTGGTGAATTTTGTTATTATAACATTAGCAGTTTAGGAGATATGCACGTTAAACCTATTAGAGGCGGGACCACGCCCACTTTTTAAAAAAAAGTTTTAGCTACAAATGCCCCTCCCTAATGTGATCTTGTGTACCAAATAACAGTCTTGTATCTTATTACGGAGCTTAGTTATGGCAAGTTATTTGTTTTTGATTAATGGCGTTTTGTGGGCGTGGCAGTGGTCCGATTACGCCCATCTGCAATACCAACCGTCTCACGGTACCAAGAAACATGTTTACCAAGTTTCATAAAGATATCTCAATTTTTACTCAAGTTAGAGCTTGCACGGACGGACGGACGGACAGACGGACGGACGGACGGACAGACAGTATTCCGGATTTCAACTCGTCTCTTCATCCTGATCATTTATATATATATAACCCTATATCTAACTCGATTAGTTTTAGGTGATACAAACAACCGTTAGGTGAACAAAACTGTTATACTCTGTAGCAACAGGTTGCGAGAGTATAAAAAGGAAACATTTGGTACTGTTCAAATGCTGAACGTAAAAGGAAATTTCGTCAACGTAATGCAGAGAAATCTTACGTGGATATGTAATTTGATTTAATAATAATATAATATTTAATATTTAAAAACTGTAAAAATTGTAATGTATTCCTCAATATTATTTCACAGGAAAAGAGAAAAATTGGACAGTAATAAAGAGAATGCCGTGCAATGTAGAAGGTGTTGAAAATATAGAAAATGTAACACTACAATAAAATCAATTTCACAGCCAACAACTTCATATTTATGACCAACGTAATGAATGCATTACTCCCGAAGTTATTAGACACAGGAACACAGGAATTCCTGGCGATGGTAATTGTCTACTCCACTCGCTCATAAGTGTTTTGTAACTTCAAATTGAGACTTGAGACTTGAGAAATCAGTTACGCGATTCGCCCTATTTAAACTCCTCCCACAATCCGCAAGAAGCATATAACATTCTATCAAGCACTAATGATTACGGAGATTTGGATTGTTTGTACATATTTTCAAAAATGTACAATCAAAATGTTTGTGTACATTATTGCTTTTACAACATAACTACAAATGATCAAGACACTATCTTTTGTCATTTTGAAGCAAATGATACACAAAACTGGACTAAAGGTAATCCTAATTATATAGTTTTTATATCCTGAACAGGGTATATTAAGTTTGCTACGAAGTTTGTAACACCCAGAAGGAAACGTCGGAGACCCTATAAAATATATATATAAATGACAGCATGATGAGCTGAGTTGATTTAGCCATGTCCGTCTATCCTTCCGTCCGTCCGTCCGCCCGTCTATCTGTATATATGCAAACTAGTCCCTCAGTTTTTTAGCTATCGATCTGAAATTTTATACCTGTCCTTTTCTCGAACGGAGTAAATTGCGTACATGTAAAAAAAATTTATTTTTTATTGCCGATTCAGCTCTAACTTGAGTAAAAATTGAGATATCTTTATGAAACTTCGTGGACATGTTTCTGGGTACCGTGAGACGGTTGGTATTGCAGACGGGCGTAATCGGACCACTGCCACGCCCACAAAACGCCATTATTCAAAAACAAATAAATTGCCATAACTAAGCTCCACAACAAGATACAAGACTGTTATTTGGTATACACGATCACAATAGGGAGGGGCATCTGCAGTTAAAATTTTTTTTAAGTGGGCGTGGTCCCGCCCCTAATAGGTTTAGTGTGCATATCTCGTAAACAGCTAATGCTATATTAACAAAATTCACTGGAAGCAAATGTTTTTAGAACCTCTACCTACAGTGTGAAAATCGGGTGGCAACTCCGCCCACTCCCCATATAACGGTACTGTTAAAAACTACTAAAAGCGCGATAAATCAAGCATTAAACACGCCAGAGACATTAAATTTTATCTCTGAGATGGGATGAGATGACTTTATAGGAACGGCGTTCAAAATTAGACAGTGGGCGTGGCACCGCCCACTTTTAGGTGAAAATCCATATCTTGAGATCTTTTTAACCGATTTCAACCAAATTCGGTACATGACATTCTTTTCATATCTCTATGTTATAGTCAGAAAATGGGATTACAACCGCGCCTACTTCCCATATAACATCATTTTAAATTCCATCTGATTCTTTCACTTTTCACTATGGAAATCAGGCAACAATAACTGTATCGGGATAAAACTTTGCGTGAATAATCTGATTAAAGTATGCCAACTTGTGACCAAAAATTGTCTAAATCGAACCAAAACTGTTTAAGCCCCTAAGTACTAAATATGTGGACCCCAGTGCCTATAGTTGACCTTCTACCGAAAATATCGATTTGACTTTGCGAGAGTATAAAATGTTCGGTTACATCCGAACTAAGCCCTTCCTTACTTGTTCAATTATTCACTTTATACTTTTCTTTTTATATGTTGAGAATACGAATTGATTTTTTTAGAATTCAAATCTGCTCTACGTGTTATACATTTTTGGAAAATGAAAAAATCCCTCTCATGTCAACATATAATACAATGGTTTTGTATATCCGAAAATTCCATCACATTTTCCAACCTTAAACCTTATCGAGCAACGATTG
This sequence comes from Bactrocera oleae, assembly GCF_042242935.1. NCBI lineage: Eukaryota > Metazoa > Arthropoda > Insecta > Diptera > Tephritidae > Bactrocera > Bactrocera oleae. The sequence continues at coordinate 33,820,454 of NC_091537.1, forward strand.
ATTTCACCGAGAATACCGTTCATATAGATTTGTAGATTGAGACACGTTAATGGTCAGTACAGAAACAATTGCCAAGAAACATTCAAGATGTCCATTGCTTTTATGTGCATTTGAAAAATTAGTTGATTCACAAAACTAGTTATGTCCACGGGCTTATTAATAAGAGCCATATTAAAGAGTGGTTGTCGTATTTAGTATCTAAGCCTCTTTATATTTATCATGACATTAAAATCGATTAATCTTTTTTTTACCGGCAATGAACGTACTTCGCAATTGAATATGAATGAAATAAGTGAGCATGTGCTGCTACAATTTACTTGTAGTTGCGCAGCAACAAACAGTTTTGTGGAATGATGATTATTTTTTGAGTCTAATACCCGGTGAGTATAACAGGCCAGCCAGTATTTTAATGGATGAATATGCGGAAGAATTATCTTTTCCGACAATCTACGGAGGTCAGTTTCGAACATACAGACATGCAAGCTACCAGTGAACTTCGGCGTACTGATAGGCGTGCTACTGACCCACAATACTTTTAATACATCGCTGCTAAAATCATGAGGTTGCGAGTTAGTAGATGTGTCAACGTTGCGTTTAAGCATGTTGGACAAGGTACTTCAATTACGAAAGAGACCATTCAATCTGAAGAATATATAATATAAATAATTGTTTAGAAACAAATCTCACATTTCTTCGCGGCATACCAAATTCTGCTTGGTTTTGGTCAGATCGCAAAAAAGATATTTTTACAATGATCAGGCAATTAGGGACACCAACTGCTTTTATGACTTATTGTATAAATTGAAAAACGAGAGAGCAGATGACTTTTTAGCAGAAATGAATTATGTTTATAAAGCTCAACTTGTGAATTAGTACATTACTTCAAAAGAATTGAATTTCAACATCGTATAAAATGCTCATATTCTTCTTTGGTTGGAAAATGTTCCTGAAGATTTATTAAGCAATGATCCTGAAGTAATTAAATTAATCGACGAATTAGTTTCTGTGTCAACGTCAGAGGCGTCTGGAAATATAAAACTAGTAACACACATTCATGGAAGAATGTAGATTTGGACCATTTATACCAACATATGTTGTTGAATATGTCAATAAGCATAATAGAGGGATTAGTAATTTGCAAAGACAAATAATTGACACAATGGAGGAGCATTCAGAATCCGACATTGTCGATATCACGAAAAAAATTAGTATTGACATACTTCAGTCTGTTAAAATGCCGGCACAAGAAGCTGCTTGGTATTTATTAAGAGAACCTTTTGCTAAGTCATCGGTGGTGCCAGTCTACATTCCAACGGTATTTCCTAGTGAACACCCAAGAATTAGAAAATCTATGAAAGAACTCGAAGCTTTAGATGATGATTGTACTAACGTTTGGAAAGAAAATTGGTTCGATAAGTATGAGCAAAGACCTGAAGAACTCCGGGATGTTACGTTAGCACAATTTGTTGCAAAATATTACCTAAATAAAAAGGGGACTTACACTTAAAGAGATATTACAAGAATAATAAGATACAAAAACTACGATTTGGCTGACAATTACAACAATTATAGGCGTGAGATGATTCTTTTACATGTTCCTTTTCAAAATGAAGAAAATGATATTATTGCTGAAAATAAGTTCATTCAAATATACGAGGACAACAAAGATACGATATTAGAACGTAGGAAAGAATTTGAATCAAATTTGGACATAGAGAAAACTTTAGAAATTTGTAGACAGTTGTGTCGAGAAAACGATGAAGAATAAGAAGACGAAGAATTTTTAAGAGCGGTTGATATATTGTATGAAAGAGATTCTTATGACTTATTGCTAAGTGATCCAAACTAAAGTGCTAACGTTGATTTAAAAAATGCATCTCTGCATAAACTTGGCGCTATATCTAAAAAAAGAGAAAAGTTAATGGATTATCAACAATTCTATGATTAAATGCGAACGCCCAATGATCAACAAAGAGATATTCTAATGACTATAATTCATCAATTGCAGACTTCAATTCAAGAATCATTTCAAATTTTTTTTACGGAACCAGCTGGTACGGGAAAATCATTCGTTATCAAACTGATTATGGAAATTTACAACAGGTTCACTGATAATGATAGTTACTGCAATGCCTATATTACATGTGCTTCAACCGGCAAAGCTGCCGTGGCTATTGATGGTACAACTATTCACACAACTCTCAAAATTTCTCTTTCAAAACTTTTGCCTCTGTCATCAGAAAAGTTGCAATTGTATAGATCTCTCTTCAGATATGCCAGAGTACTGATCATTGATGAAATTAGCAATGTTAGTGCAGAACTTCTACATAAGATTGATAATCGTAAAAATAACAGGAAAAAACACAGATTTCGGAGGTATAGATGTTATATTGTTCGGAGATTTACGGCAATTGCCACCAGTAAGATCGACACTAATTTACAAGACAATCAGAACGAGCATGATTGAGCCGCATTTATGGAGAAAATTAAAATTCTATCAACTTACCACAGTAATGAGACAAGCCAATGTATGCATTTTCACGAGTTTTTACATAAATAGGTAATGAAGATGTACTAGATGAACATGAGTTTCAACTTATTGAATCGAGATTTTTCAAAACAGAGGATGTTGCTACATTATGTCCTGATGGAGTTCGTTTATTTTTAGAAAATAAAGATGTTGCCGCCTATAACAAATTGATTTTAAGCCAATGTGAAAACAAAGTTCTTTCAACGTCCGTAGACGTTATTATTGGCCCTTAAAGTACTGAGCAAGAAGCTAATTTTAGGCTTAAATTACATAAAAAATCTGTTATTGACACTGGAGGACTGCCTTAACACATTACTTATATTGTTTGAAAGCATTATGTTATTACAACCAACATCGACGTGACTGATGGTTTATGCAATGGTGCTGTTGGAAAATTGGTACATCTAGAATTTGATGAAAGTAACACATTGATTAGAGTTTGGCTGGAATTTTGTGGTTCAGATAAAGTGGGTAGAAAAAAAGGCAAAAAGCAGAGGCTTTAGCAGTGCAAAATAGAGTCGGAAATCTCGCTGTTCCCATTGAATTACGAACAGCAAATATTTCATTTACATCGAATAGAAAATAAATAGCCAAACGCAAACATTTTCCATTAACTTCAACCCTTGCACTAACTATACATAAGTCGCAAGGTGGAACTTTTGACGAATGTTCAGACGATAACTCAAAGTGTCTTAGATTTCATTAGTAATAGTAATGACATTTCAATATTAACTTTTAATTGCCAAAGTCTAAATGGTTACAAATACGATTTACAAGATTCAGTTACGAGACAAACAAATGTGTTACTTCTTACCGAAACTTGCATGACGCATGATAATCCGATTTAAGTACCTAATTTCAATTGTATTGTTCAATTCAAATGAGATACTGTTCGAAAAAGGGGGGTAGCTATTTACAAAAATAATAATAATGTTACCAATATTATGACTTCGAGTATTGAAATAAATATTGCACACGTTTGGGATGTTAATATTAGGCGCTCCTTTGTTGGAGATATTTGTGCGTGCTTATGCAAACTTGAAATGACCTATTGGACGATGTAAAGCATTTTATTCATTGCACTTTACTGGAGTACACTGAAGAAGGGTCGAAAATACTTGGTACAAATGATAATAAATTTCCACTTATCTTGGCTGGCGATTTCTACATCAACTTCGCTGATAAAAAATCAGAGCGGTTGACTACTTTTCTTTCGGAAAAATTTAATTTGAAAATGAATAATGATCCACAAGAATCCACAACAAAATATGGGACCACCATTGACGCGGTATTTTCCAGATATTTAAAGGATATCCAGTCTCAAACTTATGTTTCTTATTTCAGTTACCATAAACCTATAGTGTCAATGATAAAAATTCCTGAATAACCTACATATATTGTAATATAATAAAAATATTTTAAACAATATTAACTTCTTTTTTATTCATAAAAAGAAAAGAAAATTTGTTTTCTTATCGGTCACCACGCTCAAAAAGTGTAACTTGAATTAATATCAAAGAAAACACTTCAATTAATATCAAAGAAAAACAAATACTGCATAAACAATAAATAAATAACTACAATATAATTGCATAAGTTGATAAAAAATGCTATGCAATAGCTGTACCGCGACATTCCCCGAGTGCCACACACACTTTTTTTCTCATCCTCGCTCTTTCAATAAAAATTGAAATATCAAGTTTTGTTAGTTTTTGTGCATGTGTAATTAATTATGTTGAAATTTCTGGGGACAGTGGTTGGCCTTCCTTAAAAAACTAGTGAAACACTAGGTTTTCAAACGTTTAAAATTGGTGTACGCGTCATAGTCGGCGTGACAATCTTCACCACTTTCTCCTTAGCCCCAGTTCACACACGGAATCTTTTGTTACCAAAACTGGTTTTTTTGTGGATGAGGAAAGGGAAAGGGCTTGTGCTCGTGTGGCATGCTTTGTGTCCTTGTTAGTTTTCATTGAATATATGGTATTCGACATGTTCGAAAATTCGAATTTCTTTATCTTTATTTTGCATGTAATAAGCATAGAATAGTAGAAATAATTTTGAAAAATTGTTAATAAGGATAAAACTAAGATACTCGAAATTTTTTAATAACATATAGCAGTATTAAATCTAAAAATTCTTATAAAAATGGAGTTAATTTTACTTTTTTATATTATTCAGAGAGGAATTATTGTGTAACACGGACGGAATTACTGGCGTTGGTAAAGTGCATCAAACATTTTCATATGTACCTTTATAGACAGCAATTTCGGGTGAAAACATGTAGCATTAAAAGGGCTTCTACAATTTAGGAACCCAGAAGGACAGTTGGGGCTGTGGATTTAGAGACTCCAAAGTTACGACTGTTCTATAGAAAATATCGCAAAGGTAGTAGCAGAGAATGTAGATTATAGAGAAGGTTCACAGTGCGGCCATTAGCGAAATATTTCACTTTTAGGAGGAGAACTGAAAACGATGAGCGTGTTTCACCACATTTGGGAGGGGTACTGAAAACGATGAGCGTGTTTCACCACAGAGCACATTTAACAGCAAGAGCCCATATAAAGCTTGATTGAACGGTAAATGAGAAATAATATGTTAATATTACATCGAAGAGTATCAATGTGGACAAAGTTAATATATGTATACATAAGTACATGTGTATTTATATGCAGGTGTTTTTTGGATTTGAAAACTTCTTGTATAATATATGCTAGTAGTTAGATTTTTTCTAAGTCTAATACACATATGTATGTTTTACTGGGGAAATTTAGATTTTTTCTAAGTCTAATGCACATATGTATGTTTTATTACGCCAAATTGGAAGTTATAAAGGGGATTCTGCTTTTGGGTTTGAAAACTTCTTGTATACTATATGCAAGTAGTTACATATTTTTCTAAGTCTAATACACATATGTATATTTTACTGGAGAAATTGCGCCAAATTGAAAGTTAAAGAGGGAATTCTGCTTTTGATTTAAAAAGTTCTTATGCAAGTAGTTACATTTTTTTCTAAGTCTAATATATCGTTTACTGGGGAAATTGCGCCAAAAATGAAGAATGGAAGAAGAAATCGTCAACGGAATTTTAGTTCTTAAAGAATTTCGTCGCGAAAGGTTAAATTCGTTCCCCAATTCGATTTTGCGCTTTTTAGTTTTATTTAAAATAAAATGGCAAGTAAAAATGTTAGGAAGTGTCGCGTTCGGGAGTGCACGACTGAATCTTCCGGAAGATTCTTTTCTTTCCCTAGGAACGAGGAGGACTTCCAGAAGTGGGTGGAAAATTTGCAGATCCCACCAACGCAGTATTTACCCACCCACAATGCATTCGTTTGCATTAAGCACTTCGAACGAAATGCAGTGGGTGTGAAGAAGTTGAAAGCACATGCTGTGCCCACCCTCCACCTTGGTGAGTGCTCCTTATTTTAATTTAAAAGTTGCATGAGGTATTTTTATACTTTCGCAACATTTTGCTAAGGATTATAATAGTTTGTTGTTTGTATCACCTAAAACGAGTTAGATATAGTGTTATATACATACTTTTATATAAATGATCAGGATGAAAAGACGAGTTCAAATCCGGGTGACTGTCCGTATGTCCGTCCGTCCGTCTGTGCAAGTTGTAACTTGAGTAAACATGAAATAATTTCTCGGGCTTTTATCCTTGCTAGTTGCGAGAGTATAAAATGTTCGGTTACACCCGAACTTAGTTCTCCCTCACTTGTTTAAATATCGCAGTGTATAATTAAATATATGTATGTATGTAAAAGCTCTATACGTTATATAATATATGTTAGTTTATGGTTTGAGGTGTCATCATGTGTGGTGATATATGTGTACGGTGTGGTTATGAGTGGTGCTCCCGGGTGTGGTAGGTAGTATTAGGGTGTGTCACATTTTGTTCCGAGTGATGTTGTGTGATATGTATTACGGGGGTAGAGTAAACCTATATAGAATATGCAGTATTATTATTATTTATATATATTTTTTCTATACTTAACTATTATTATATTATTAATATAAATAAGATAACATTTTTTTATTTTAATTAAATTATATCCATACATATGGGGAACTAATTTAAAAAAAATTGTAATTATGTAATTAGGATACGAAGAACCCCCAAAGCATTTGTGGACTGTCCAAATGCCGATTAGAAGATGATGTATTAGCAGTTGCGTTAAGGTGCGACAACGCTTTTTAAATTTCCGCGAGAGGAAGATGTTCGACAGAGTTGGGCAAAGGCTTGCAGCTTAGTCGTGTCGCTTTCCGATACCCTATTTATTTGTCGAAATCACTTTGATTCGTAGTACGTCACTAAGTACAAACTTTTGTCTGGGGCTTTTCCCTGTTTGAGATTAGAGCCAGCACTAAGTCGTAGCTCATCTAGTGCCGACTCTAGTTGGGTGTGCCCGCCCGTCACTGTCACTTATGGACGTCCTAAAGTAGCTTTAGGAAGTAGAGAAGAAGAGGACGACATAACTTTGAGGGAATTCGAAAGATATTCCATTTTAGAGGATAATAGATTAGGGTTAGGACCACAAAGTAACGACGAGGGCTGTGCATTAGATAGCCACGAACGATTTGCTCGATCAGCACGTTATCAGAGTAATGCGCTTAAATTGAATAGAAAGATCGAATAGTTAGAGGGGGTGATTAGAGATTTAGAAATTAAATATCAAGATCTTAGAAAAATTAATATAATAATATACAATAATTGCGGATGAATCTTCAACTTCTGATGCTAAAATATTCGCTAGGATGATCGTCACGAAGAGCACTGTTTTTAGTGATGAGGAAAGGACATTGGCACATATGGTTTTATGCACATATAGTTTTATGCGTGACGAATTAGGTTTCGCTTTACCAAGCAAGAGCTCCCTTTTGCGATGGCGCCCCATTAGGTATGTTGTCCCTGGCTTCGATGCCAATGTCATGGGAAATTTAGAAAAATCTTCCAAAAAAATGTCCGTTTTAGAACGTAATTGCGTTCTGTTATTTGACGAAATAACAATAAACTTCGACCTAACTTATAATAGAGTTAGAGATATTATTGATGGGTTTGTTGATTTGTGGGGAAGGCCATCGTGAAATGACTTTAGGTAATAAGTGTTGTTTTTTTATGATAAAAAGGTTAAGTTCACATTGGAAATATGTGTTTTCATACTATATTTCCAAACATGGACTTTCTACAAAAAAATTGGAAGAAATTCTGATTAAAAATATTGCAACACTAAAGTCCATTGATCTAAATGTTTGGCTTTAGTCTGCGATCAAGGGCCTGCAAATTCTTCACTTTTCAATTTGCTAAAAATTTCTGAAGAAACCCCCTTTTATATGCACGAAAATTCTAAGATATATTGCTTATATGACTATTGCCATCTCTTGAAGTCCGTCCGTAATACATTTATGAAATAAGATATTTTAACTCCTCAAGGAATAGCCAGTTTCAAAGTTATATAAAAACTTTACTCTATCGATCAGAGCAATATGTATTTAAAAATATGTCCAAAACTGACAAAGGCCCACGTCTATCTAAGCGTTTTTGAAAAAATGTCCGTGAAACGTGCAACCCAAGTTCTGAGCAATTCGGTTGCAGCTGGCATAGAAATGGTCTATAGCCAAAGTCTATTCGGCTCCGACGAATATTTATTAAAATGTGCACAGCCTACGCAGTTATTTGTTAAAAAAATAAAATGACCTTTTTAACGATTTAGATTGCAAAAATTTTGTTTCAAAAAATCCGTTAAAATATCCGCTGTTAAAGAACGACTCCGCGAAGGTCCAACGCCTCTATGATTATGAAATGAATCAAGATGCGTTGGAAAACTTTTTTTTAGAGTCCGGGCAAGTCTGGGTATCAATACCCACCCCTCTGCCTATGAAATCCAACATATTGTAGGTCGTTTAATTTCAATGAAAATTTTGAGACAAAATTTTCAGGACAAGGGGGCTAATTGCGAGGATGATGACGATATAAATTTAGATTGGAACCTAGGCCCCGAAGATCGTCATCTAGATATACAGGGAAACGAACCGGAATATGAGCAACTCGACTTGGAAACATTTACAATTCCAGACGAGAATTTTGTTGAAGAGGACGACATAGCTGACGTCCAAATCAAGCGGTATTACACAGGCTATGGTATATACCAGAAAATTCTGTGTAAGATTCATTGCGAAAAATGCACTAAGGCAATGACGAAGACACAGAGCGATTTAACGCTGTATTCGGAGGCGCTAATCAGAGCAAAAAATTATAAGGATGACAGCGATTTAAGGCTAGTCAATCCTAGTGATAGGGTCTTCGAAGTGTGTCGACTGCAGATGATGGGGTACGTCAAGCTCTTCAACAAATACGCTCATTATCCAAATGTTCGGTGTCTGATGTTGTCCGCAATAAAAAAAACGGAAAATGTTTTTCCCCAATGGTTTGGCCCAACTGATGAATGTTTCGCTCATAAAATGAAATTGTTAGATTACTCAGTGACGGTACTTTTGTATAAAAATTCAAAATGGTTTGTGTAGCAGGAAGTAGGGAACGACATCAGAAGCGCGATGCTAAACTAAAAAAACTTAAATAAGTTGCAAGTCAAGACCCTTTGTTTAACGAACATCTTACGTTTGGCTGAGTAATAAATTTATGAAATAAATATTTACATTTTTTAATGTTTATCATTTTATTCTATTTACAGGTTTTTTTATTTCCACTTTTTCTCTACTTTCAGTTTTCTCTTATACTTCCAGGTGTTTTTTTATTCTTTTATTTTAGCATGCCAACCGAGCCTAGCTTTTTTAAACACTAACGTTGAACTTAATCAAGATGGATTAATGTGTTTAAACAAGTAAGGAAGGGCTAAGTTCGGATGTAACCGAACATTTTATACTCTCGCAAAGTCAAATAGTATACTCGTTTGAGATTTCTTTGTGGATTGACTGATATTTTCGGTAGAAGATCAACTATAGGCACTGGGGTCCACATATTTAGTACTTAGGGGTTTGAACAGTTTTGGTTCGATTTAGAGAATTTTTGGTCATAAGGTGGCATACTTTAAACGTATTATTCACGCAAAGTTTTACCCCGATATAGTCATTGTTGCTTGATATGCATAGTGGAAAGTGAAGAATCAGATGGAATTTAAAATGGTGTTATATGGGAAGTAGGCGTGGTTGTTTTCCGATTTCGCCCATTTTCGCACTATGACGTAGAAACATGCAAAGAACGTTATGCACCCAATTTGGTTGAAATCAATTAAGCAGATCTCGAGATATGGGTTTTCACCTAAAAGTGGGCTGTGCCACGCCCACTGTCTAATTTTGAACGCGGTTCCTATAAAGTCATCTCATCCCATCTCAGAGATAAAATTTAATGTTTCGGGCGTGTTTAGTGCTTGATTTATCGCGCTTTTAGTAGTTTTTAACAGTACCGTTATATGGGGAGTGGGCGGAGTTGCCACCCGATTTCAACTATTTTCACAACGTCACAGGAAGTGCTAAAAACATTTGCTTCCAGTGAATTTTGTTATTATAGCATTAGCGGTTTAGGAGATATGCACATTAAACCTATTAGAGGCGGGACCACGCCCACTTAAAAAAAATTTTAACACAGATGCCCCTCCTTAATGTGATCCTGTGTACCATATAATAGTCTTGTATCATATTGCGGAGCTTAGTTATGGCAATTTATTTGTTTTTGATTAATGGCGTTTTGTGGGCGTGGCAGTTGTCCGATTACGCCCATATGCAATACCAACCGTCTTACTGTACCAAGAAACATGTGTACCAAGTTTCATAAAGATATCTCAATTTTTACTCAAGTTATAGCTTGCACGGACAGATGGACGGACGGACAGACAGTCACCCGGATTTCAACTCGTCTCTTCATCCTGATCATTTATATATAATATATATAACCCTATATCTAACTCGATTAGTTTTAAGTGATACAAACAACCGTTAGGTGAACAAAACTATTATACTCTGTAGCAACAGGTTGCGAGAGCCTTGCGGCCAAAAATTGTCTAAATCGAACCAAAACTGTTCAAACCCCTAAGTACTAAATATATGGACCCCATTGCCTATAGTTGACCTTCTACCGAAAATATCAGTCAATCCACAAAGAAATCTCAAACGAGTATACCATTTGACTTTGCGAGAGTATAAAATGTTCGGTTACATCCGAACTTAGCCCTTTCTTACTTGTTTAATATGCATGTTGTATATACGACTATACACATTTGGATCACTGAACTTTAACAGCGCACTGTTTATACTTACATATATGTGGATTTTTCTTTTTTTTTCGTTTGTGTGTATATATTAACGTTTTTGCCACTTCACAGCACTTTTTTTCACTTAAGTTATATAATATATAGTTCTATATATATATATATTTTTTTTTTATACTCTCGCAACATGTTGCTGCAGAGTATAATAGTTTTGTTTACCTAACGGTTGTTTGTATCACCTAAAACTAATTGAGTTAGATATAGGGTTATGTATATATAAATGATCAGGATGAAGAGACGAGTTGAAATCCGGGTGATTGTCTGTCCGTCCGTGCAAGCTGTAACTTGAGTAAAAATTGAGATATCTTTATGAAACTTGGTACACATGTTTCTTGGTACAGTAAGACGGTTGGTATTGCAGATAGGCGTAATCGGATCCCTGCCACGCCCACAAAACGCCATTAATCAAAAACAAATAAATTGTCATAACTAAGCTTTGCAATAAGATACAAGACTGTTATTTGGTACACGAGATCACATTAGGGAGGGGCATCTGCAGTTAAAACTTTTTTTTTAAGTGGGCGTGGTCCCGCCCCTAAAAAGTTTAATGTGCATATCTCCTAAACTACTAAAGCTATAATAACAAAATTCACTGGAAGCAAATGTTTTCAGCTCTTCTACCTACGGTGTGAAAATGGGTGAAATCGGGTGACAACCCCGCCCACTCCCCATGTAACGGTACTGTTAAAAGCTACTAAAAGCGCGATAAATCAAGCTCTAAACACGCCAGAGACATTAAATTTTATCTCAAGGATGGTATGAGATGACTTTATAGAAACCGCTTTCAAAATTAGACAGTGGACGTGACACCGCCCACTTTTAGGTGAAAACCCATATCTTGGGATCTTTTTAACCGATTTCAACTAAATTTGGCGCATAACATTATTTTTATATTTCTATGCTATGGTGCGAAAATGGGCTAAATCGGATTACAACCACGCCTATTTTCCATATGACACCATTTTAAATTCCACTTGATTCTTTCACTTTCCACTATGCAAATCAAGCAAAAATTATTATATCGGCGTAAAACTTTGCGTGAATATTACGTTTAAAGTATGCCACCTTGTGACCAAAAATTTTCTAAATCGAACCAAAACTGTTCAAGCCCCTAGGTACTGAATATGTGGACCCCAGTACCTATAGTTGACTTTTTACCGTAAATATCGGCCATTGTGTAAGATATATAATTGAAATTCATATAGTAGAATAAATAAATGAAACTATCGATAATAGTATGTCTTTGTTTCAAAAAAGGGTTGAATCGGATCAATAGTTCTTGTAGCCCTCATATATCTAATATAAATATTTTTGAGCTTCCGCGTGACTTTATACCGCATATGTGAGTTATCTCAATGAAAATCTGAGAGCGTTTTTTACTCATAACAGATCAAATCGGGTGAAAATTTTCCTTAGCCCCCATGTAACTAATATCAGGATTTTCGAACATTCGTCTGACTTTACTCCATTTGATTGGTGATGGTATGTGAGGTAGCTTAATGAAACATGAATTTTATTAGTCTGTGGCATGTTAGTAGTAAGTGGTATTGGAAAAAATTAATAAAATCGGGTTAATACTACCCTCAAATTCCATATACTACTTATAATGCTTTTCGTTATTCTAACCAGTTTTATGCCGAATATGTCGGTCAGTGAGTATTAATATTTTTTTTTAACTTCCCGCTAAGAAAATTGAAAATTTTCTAAAAATCGGGAAGATATTGGTTTCACCCCATTTTGCAAAAATCGAGTTCTCAACAGATCTCGACGTTTTGAGGGTCGAGGAAGCTTCCCCGAACATTTCTACGAAGATGTCCGTATATCTGTATGTATGTGTGGATGTATGTGTGTGTGTGTGGATGTATGTGACCCTATTATAACTTTTAAACGGCTCAACCGATTTGAATAAACTAAACGGCATTCCAAAGGGTTTCATTGCACTTGAATTTCGTGTGAGTTTAGACCCAATCGGACCGGTAGATTTTGAGAAATCTCAAAAATAAAAATTTTGAAAAATCATCAGTTCTAAACCTTGAAAAAACACATCGTTTGCCGCAAACCGGGTCAAAATCGGTTGATTTACTTGCGAGATATCGAAAACGAAAAATTTCGAAGAGCTCAAAAGCAGTGAAAAAAGCGAAATTTGAACGTTAGCGTATGAAATTAGAGGGAAGTTGCAGGGATGGCCCTTGAGGCCAACCGATTTCCACATTTTTTATATATAAAATTGCTTCAAAATATGTTCTCGAGTATAGCTGAGCAATGTCAAAATTAATATATTTCTCTATCCCCAAGATATATATCATTTCCGTCTTTCCACCTGACTTTACACAGTTCCGGTTGATCAACGTGATATTTTGGTTTGACGCTGAATTAGAATGAAATCTAAAACCTCACACCATGAATTCCGATTCTCTGTTTGACGTTTGCCACCTAAGCTTATAATATAAAATTTAGCCACTTTGGTGGAGTTAATATCACATTCATACTTATGTAGATCTCACTTCAAGCAATAAAATTGAGACTAAGTTTATGGCCTTTAATATAAGTCAAGAAGATACCAAATTTGATTGTAATTTAATCACGATATCACTTAATAATGGATGTTTAATTCAACATTTTTTAATATACGGTTTGGAGGAATTTTCTGGTCTTTGATTTCCCCAGCTCACATGTACTACTTATGGTATAATTTTTTTCGTCAATTTGATAATTTAATAAAATTAAATGGACAGTTTTTCTTAAAAATAATGTATATCGCTGCATATGAATGAAATTGGTCTAGACTTTGTTTAAACCTTGTAACCATAACATACCGATTTCTGGTCCTCTGGTACAACAGCAACCTCATATACCCCACATATTAAATCTAACCCCTTTGGTTCAGTTTATATCACATATACCATGTTTGAGTTAAATAGCTTCTTTTTGTAAAAGTTAACATTACGGTGAAAAAAATAGTATTGACACAAAATAAATCTATGATCAATAATATAAGTCAAGAAGATACCAAATTTTTAATTCTTTCTCAACTTTGCCACACCTGAAGGAATTTCCTAGCCTTTGATTCTTGCGAATTACAAGAGTATAAAATTCTTGGGTCCGCCCTAGTACCCATTATCGGGTATATATTGACCCTAGCTCCAACATACTTTATGTAAAAAATTCAAACTTCCGTTTGGCTTTACATAATCGTAAAATATTAGATATACAACACTTTAATGCCGAAAATGTGTGAAATCGATCCACGAATTTCCCCAGCATACATGCACTACTTATGGTATAATCTTATGGTATTTCGTTAATTTTATAATTTAATGAAATTAAATGGACAGTTTTTATTAAAAATAATGTGGTTTATCGCTGCATATGAATGAAATTGGTCTAGACTTTGTTTAAACCTTGTAACCCTAACATACCGATTTCTGGTCCTCTGGTACAACAGCAACCTCATATACCCCACATATTAAATCTAACCCCTTTGGTTCAGTTTATATCACATATACCATGTTTGAGTTAAATAGCTTCTTTTTGTAAAAGTTAACATTACGGTGAAAAAATAGTATTGACACAAAATAAATCTATGATCAATAAAATAAGTTAATAAGATACCAAATAATAATGAAATGATAAATGAATGTTGAATTCTTTCGCTACATTTTTATACTTTCGCAACATGTTGCAACAGAGTATAGTTTTGTTCACCAAAGAGTTGTTTGCATCACCTGAAGATTTCTATATACATATATTTCTTCTAATATTTGGTGATAATCAGTGGTTAGGCATATTTTCTCAGCCATCGTGTTGAACTTATTATAAAATATACCAGACAACAATGCTAAAAAAGTTTCTTAGAGTGCTGGACTTTGTATTGAGCAAAAAAATCTTTCTAGAAAAAATTGCATGAAATAAATATTAGTAATATAGTATCAAAAGGGCTAAAGACCCTTTTTATGTGGTTATAGATAAACTGCGACCCCATCGGTTTACATGCTACTGTCTATTATTTCAGTTTTGCGACACATTTTAATATGAAGGGCATGAGGTGAACTGTAAACTCAAGAAAATTACATTTTTACCTAGCGCCGTTGGCAGCTTATGAAAGGTTTAGATATTAAGACAGAAAGAAGAAAATCTACATACCTGCTCTACATATGTGTATACCATACTTAATTATATGTAAGTTTTTGTTAATTTAGCCTTCATGGTAGGTACCATAGATCCCCCTGTTTTAGAAAGCGTTTAACAAAAGTAATTTACCGAGGGGTTTTCCGAGAACTTAATTTCAATACAATGAAATAAACTACTAATTTCTAAAATATAAATCTAACTAAATATTATGTATTATTATGTTAGTGAATATATAGGTATACAGAAGTTAGGAAGCTGTACCAACATGTTGCAAGAGTGTAATAAATAACACTGTGTTTGTAGTTTCAGTTTCACTAGATGTCTTTACCAGCAAAGTGCTTTATTCAAACTTATTTTAGTGTATTAGTTTTCTAGTGTTTAAAGTATTATTATTATATATACAGTGACAAGCAAAACCGTATTATATACAGTGGCGAGCAAACACGTATACACCAGCACCTAGGATCCAACTTTTAACACCCGGACGGACTGAATTACATAAGTATTATCTATAAGTATTTTATATATCAATCCATTTATTATTAATTAATTATGCCTATATTAAGTAGAAAATCTATATTACTAAGTCGTCTTCAGAATGGAAGACGTATGAGAGTTCTTCGTGCAAACTCTTTATATAGAGATAGTGAGCAGTCACAAAATACTGTAAGTCACGCTAATCGTAGATTAGACTCCGATGTACGTCTGCCCGAACAAATTATCAATACAAATCAACATAGAACCAGGCGGGAAAATCTCGAGGTACGGTCTTTTGAACAAAATTTAAATACTATTCAACATAGAACAAAGCGGCAAGATCCGCAAATTCGCTCTGAAGAGCAAATAAGAGATACTCGAGGTCATAGGTCTCGGCGTGAAGACCCCGAGGTTTGATCTGTTGAGCAAATTGCAAATACTGTTCAACATAGAACAAAGCGGCAAGATCCGCAAATTCGCTCTGAAGAGCAAATAAGAGATACTCGAGGTCATAGGTCTCGGCGTGAAGACCCCGAGGTTCGATCTGTTGAGCAAGTTGCAAATACTGTTCAACATATAACAAGGCGGCAAGATCCACAAATTCGCTCTGTAGAGCAAATAAGAAATACTCGAGGTCATAGATCTCGTCGAGAAAATCCTGAGGTACGTTATGATGAACAAAGTAGGAACACTAGGGATCATAGAGAACTTCGCGCAAGAAATCCTGAGTATAGGAATTTAGAGCGCATTCGTGATCAAATGCAAAGGGAACATGCAAGAAGAAATCCTGAAATAAGGAGAGAGGAGCGTGATACAGAAACACAACGTCGACAGCTTAGTAGGAGGGGTATGAGGGAAGAAATTTTGAATCAGAGACGTCTTAGACAAAGTCAAGTTCGCCTTCGTAGAGATAACCCACTCAATAGACAAATTGAAAACCAAAGGCAGTCCCAACGAATCCGATTAACGAGAGCAAATAATGTTATATAAACTGATAATAGTGGCAATTTAACAGATTTCAAAAACATTTATTTCCAAAATATAAATAAGGGCCCTACAGAAATATGTATTTGCTGCGGCGGCTTATGGTTTTCACACCAAGTTCGCAAATTAAATTTCGAAACTATTGCGTAAGGTCACCCGAATGCTGCATCCACCTTTTGCTTAATGCAAAAATTTCCTTCAGAAGATGGAAATTACAATTTTTGTGCTACTTGCAAAAATGCGATTGTTAAAAAGAACGTACCAAAAATATGTTTAGATAACGGTCTAGACTTTCCTGAAATACCGGATTGTTTGAAATGTTTAACCCCAATTGAAGAACGTCTCATAATGCCTAGATTGCCTTTTATGACAATCCGTCCGTTAGGATATCAAGGTCAGAGTTTGCTCAAAGGTGCTGTTGTTAATATACCAATTTCTGTTAACAATACTGTGACATCTCTACCAAGGTCCTTTGATGAGGCTCATGTTATACAAATTCACTTATGAAGGTGTTTGGAATACAATCATAATTACATGATCGATACCCTACGCCCCGCAAAGATTATGGAAGCTTTGCAGTTCTTAGTGAATACCCCTCTGTATCGTGAGCACAATATACATGTTAATGAAAACTGGATTTCAGAATTTAATAACCAAGAAGAAGTTCCGTATGTTGCATCTGCAGAGGATTCCCGATTTGTTCAATCTCTTCATGCGTTAAGTATAGCGCCAGGTGAAGGACAAAGACGAATTGACATAATTCAAGATAATAATTCAGAAGAGTTGTCATTTGAAACAATATACGTTGGGCAGAAGCGTACATGCTCTGAAACGTATAGCAAGATAATACGTTCTGAAATTCGCCGTTTTGACAGAAGAGCGTATACCATTCCAAAGTTGTTCTATGATTAAAAAAAATTAGAACTGCTACAAATTAAGAATAGTACATCCATTTGCCTTAGAAAGTTTTCAGGTCGCAACCGAGTTACGGCCCAAAATCTATTAAACGAAAACTTTGTTCAAAACTTGATTCAACACGATGATGTTTACAAGGTTTTGAAAGGCGTTAGATCCTCACCTGCGCACTGGGAAGCTGAGACGAAAAAGGCAATCGCTATGATTCGCCAATTTGGGCTTCCAACCTTCTTTATCACTTTATCGGCTGCAGAATCTCAGTGGGTTGAGCTTTTGGTCATCCTCTCTAAAACTGTTGAATCTAAAGATATATCGGAAGAGGAAGCCAACAGTTTAACAACCCAAGATAGATATCGCTTAATTCGATAAGACGCGGTTACTTGTGCTAGATATTTTGACTACCGCTATCGACAAATTCTTAAGGTTTTTAAAGATAACGCCGGCATTTTTGGAGAGCATTTTGTTACAAATTTCTACTGGAGAGTGGAGTTTCAACAAAGAGGTTCCCGCATGTACATGGCATGTATTAGCTTAATAATGCTCCCAGGATCAACCTTCAAGATCCGCAGACATTCCCTGATGTCATTAGTTTTATTGACAATTATATTTCTACCGATGGTTCGATCAGCCACTTAGAAAATTATTTGGGTTATCAAAAGCATAACCACAGTCGGTCTTGTACTAGGGAAATAAGAGGACAACAGTTTTGTCGTTTTGGTATACCATATCCACCAATCCTTCATATATGGATATCCAATATGTACTGGTATGCATCCATTTTTGCTTACTGTTCATATATAATTAAGTATATTAACAAGTCTAACAGGGAAATTTCTAGGCTCTTAAATGAAGCTATGTCAGAGGTAAATGCTGGAAATTATACTATTAAGCAAAAACTTAAACATATAGATCACAAATTTATATCAGGCACAGAAATATCTGCACAAGAAGCAGTATATTGCTGCATTGGGCTCCATCTTTCGGAAGCAAGTAATGCAGAAATATTTATAAATATCTCTCGACCTGAGGAACGTGTTCGAATGGTAAAACCTAGAGCGGAACTTCAGAACCTTCCTTCAGGTTCGACTGAAATATTCGTAGCCGGTATTTTAGACCGTTATGTTCAAAGATCCGATCAGTTAGAAACTCTTTGTTTAGCTGATTTTGCATCTAGGTATAAATATTTTAAATCTAGTAGAAGAGCAAAAGATAGTGACCATGAAGAAGAAGAGAGGGAAGACGATAATTTACCAGAAAGCGGGGTTGTCATGCCTCTTAAAGACGGTAGCGGTTTTGTGAAAAAACGCACCAAACCTTATATTATTCGGTATAGACGGTTTAACCCAGATTTGGCCAGAGTTGAGTATTTCCGCGAAATGTTAATGCTTTACTATCCTTGGCGGAATGAACAGCAAGATCTCATTGAAAACGATAATGAGCAGACTTGCATAACACATCGTGTTATAATTGAGGAAAATCAAAGAAAATATGATGTTTTTGAGCAAAGAGAACTTGAAAATGTTCTAGAAAGTCTTTATAATGAAATAGACTTGGACGAAGGTGCTCAAAATGAACTACCTATCGTGGAAAATGAGTTCAGAGTGTTGACACTTCCAGAAATAAACCCAAATATAAATTTGCTGGACTTGCATAGCGAAGATTCAACAGATAATGGCACTGAATCTGATTGCAATATTAGACTTATTAAACTACCCCCTTTAATTCCAGTTGAGGAATTATTTTCTTTAGTTCGAAGTCTAAATACTAAGCAAATAACCTATCTGACACATTTGATGCACCACCTAAAAACAAATCTCCCATTTTATGAGTTCATTGGCGGTGGTGCAGGTGTATTAAAGAGTCGTTTGATATCTGCAATATATCAAGCTCTTAACCATCGTTACAATTGTACACTTGGATCCAATCCAAGTTCCTTAAAAGTTCTTCTTTGCGCACCTACGGGTAAAGCAGCATTCGGAATAGGTGGAATGACCCTTCATTCAATATTCTCTTTACCTGTTAATCAGTTGAATAGAGAGTAGAGGCCACTTAGCAGTGACACAGTTAATTCATTGTATTACAGACTTATCGATTTAAAATTAATCATAATTGATGAAATATCGATGGTAGGTGCTCGTATGTTTAGCTCTGTTGATGCGAGATTAAAACAAATTTTCAAAACAGGCAGCCCCTTTGGTGGTATACCGATCATAGTGTGTGGTGATTTGAAGCAACTCTCACCTGTTAGAGATAGGTGGATATTCTCTCCAAATCCCAATGATGCATACAGCACTTTAGTTCGTTCCCCTTTGTGGGAGCTATTTAAATACTTTGAATTAACAGAGATAATGAGACAACGGGAGGATCAGGCCTTTGCAATTGCATTAAATCATATGGCATCTGGTACTATGACAAATGAGGACATATCACTCATTGAAACTCGAGTAGTTAATTTCGAAGAAGTTCCCGATGATGCCATACATTTATTTTTGTCCAATGAAGAGACAAATAATTTCAATGCCCTTAAGCTCAGTCGAATCTCAACAGAAGCTTTCCTTTTAACTGCAAAAGACTCAGTTAAAGGAATTGGTATAAATGAAAGTGATAATATTTTGGAAAGAGTTAAACTTTTCAAAACTTCTGAAACGCAGAGACTGCCCTATGAATTGACACTAAAAACCTCCGCCAAATATATGATTACAGTGAACATAAACACGTGTGATGGCTTGGTTAATGC
Source organism: Bactrocera oleae (assembly GCF_042242935.1). NCBI lineage: Eukaryota > Metazoa > Arthropoda > Insecta > Diptera > Tephritidae > Bactrocera > Bactrocera oleae. The sequence goes on from NC_091537.1 coordinate 33,840,512, forward strand.
GGCAGCTGGACAACTTATGCAAATTGATTTCCATTGATATTTTCCAACAATTCTGTGGATTAAATTTTTGGAACCTTCTGTTGGTTTGATAGCACGATCAAAAAAGCCTCATCCTCTAGAAAGTTCTTGGACACCAATTGAAAAAGTTTTAAAATCTTTTCAATATAAAATAAATGAACAAATTTCAATTGAAAGAAATCAGTTTCCAGTTGTTCCGGCTGAGGGAATAACTATTCATAAAAGTCAGGGTGCCACGTATAATAAAGTTGTAGTTCATACTCGAACCAGAATGCCTAGAGCTTCCATATATGTCGCTTGTAGTCGAGCTACTTCTGCAGAAGGTCTATTCATCATAGGAAATTTTATTCCTCCTAACAAATTTTCTCAATCGGATCCCGTATTTAGGGAACTGAGGGAATTGAACACAAATAAAGCTTTGACAACAAGTTTCAATTTTATGATTTCCCGAACATCAGGACATCAAATTTTATTCCATAATGTTCAGAGTCTTCACGCTCGCATTAATGATATAAAAAGCGACTGTTTGATGCTATCTTCAGATATTTTATGTTTTGTAGAAACTTGGAGTTATCCTTGCGAAAGTTTTGATATACCAGGATTTACTCCAATTAACGAGCTGAGGATAGATAGCACGGAAACAACCAACAGAAATAAACGGGGCATTATAATATATGCAAAGCATAGTATTGCTTGCTCTATAGAATCAAAGGCTGTAAAAAATTTATTCATGCCGCAAAGTTTTAGAAGCGGTTTCGTTTAAATGTTTCAATATTAATATTCTGGTTCTATATAGAAATTCAGCTTTCTCTGTCAGACAATTAATTGTAGAACTTCAGGAAGTCCTTACTTCTGAGTTAGGCAATCAAAATGTGCTAATTGTTGGAGATTTTAAGATTTGTTTAATGTCTACAGGGACTGCAATAAGAAATCTGCTCCAAGAAAAAAACTTTAGTTCCCTGCTTGGTGCAGAATATTCAACTACACCTGCCGGTACACAAATTGATTGGGCATTTTCAAACATGGATCCTTCCCGTGTAAATGCAATTACTTTTGAGACAGTACACAGCTATCATGACAGTATTTGTGTCTCTATTTCGAACTAAAGTTTTCAGACTTATTGCAATAGTTCTTCATTTTTTTTCCAAATATAATCGAATTGGAATGGTATAGGAATTTTGACAGTAGTTTTTAAGACAATTTTAAGAAAAACATGTAAATAATCTAATTAAGAAAATTTAAATTATATACATAATTTGTTATTATATATGACATTATTGTATAAATATATGATAGAAATTAAATAGTATAAAGAAAAAAGAAATATAATTTGGATATATGTATAAGAATCTCTACAAAAATTTATGTTTAATATTGTAAATATTGTATACAAATTATTATAATAATATTATATCATTTTTAAAGTTGTTAATATTTATTATTTTTAAGCTAAACATGTAGGTATAATAATATCGATATAATAAATAAAAAATGTTATTCATTGTCCAAAAACGATTTCTTTTCATACTTATCAATACAGTTGTAATGCATTCTATATAAAATCAAATACATAAAGCACAAGAACGATTTCTCATAATTTGAGTAAATTTAGTTTACAAATTGCTCTAATTATTTTTACTATGAGTGAAAAGTAAATAACTAAGGCAACAGTTCCTACTTCTAATTATTAAAATATATAAAGAAGTCTCAAACGAATATACCATTTAACTTTGCGAGAGTATACAGTGTTCGGTTACATCCGAACTTAGCCCTTCCTTACTTGTTTTTATATATTTTTGTTTAACATTTAATGTCATCATTTTACAAAAATTGTTTTAATTGTTTTTAATTGCTTTAAATAAAAAGAATAAATAATAAACTTGTCTTTGATTTAGAGTATAGTACAAACATACATTTATTTGTATAAACATATAATACGTGTAAAAAGCATATTGGAATATACTTGTACATACATATTTACGTAGGAACATGCTCTAACAGTATATGAATATTTTCTTTAAAAAGGAACATTCTCTAACAATATATGAATATGTTCTTTAAAAAGGAACATTCTCTAACAATATATGAATATTTTCTTTAAAAAGTTTTACATACATATATAGTTATGTGTACATGTAAAGAAATATGAAAGAAAAATATTTGTAAATTTGTGTACAAACAACATATGTATGTATGTAAATATATATACTAATTGCTTCATGTGAAATCTCCGTTGTCACGGACAACCAATTGCGGAAGCTCATGTTTTTTTTCTTCATGTCAAAAAGTCAATGTGTCGAAGGACTGACGCGACGACAAAGTGTCACAACATTGTGTTGTTGGTAGAAAATCCGAGCTGTGCCGAAAAAAAATTAACGAACGGCCGCGGGTGTCACCGCTTTCCTTCACGCTCTAACAGCTTTGCCTACAAACTATCGTAAATATGTATGTTTATGTATGAGCATACATACATATTGACGGAGATTTTTGTCATGGAAAAATATTTTAAAATTTAAAAATATTTTAAATCGACAAAAGCTTTGTTGCCACTTTTGCCACTTTTTTTCTGTATTTTGTGGGCTTGCGGGGTTGAAACTTTTCCCTTCTAGAGGGAACATCAGAAAGTTTTTCAATTTATTTGTTAATTTGTCTACATGCATCAAACGTGTGTAAATATGTACACTCATTGTTCATGGGAAACCATACATACTTTTACAAACATATATCGCAAGTGCAAAATCAACCCCTATTCATATACAACGTGGCATGCGTAAATGGAAAAAAGTCAACAAGTCATGTGCATACATATATACGGGCAGATGTGTGTACAAAAAATTCGAATATTTACATTCTTTCACAAATACAGTCAATCCCGGTTAAGTGCCAAAACCAAAGTTGCAGATTTTTTGTGCTTTGTAGTACATAAGCGATTGTGGTACTTAAGCGAGTGGTACCAAAAAAAAATTTCTATGTATTTAAAAAAAAATAACCGTTTTCTTTAAAAAATTAAGAAAAAAAAACGTGAGATGCAGTAAGACACAGACAGATAAGAGGGATTGGAGGAGCGATACTTACCCGGGGCTTACTGTATACATAAATAAAAGGAGTATTGAATATTTTCTTTAAAAAGTTTCTTGAATTGTAAATCAACAAATATACTATGTTGTCACTTTTATTCTAAAATATGTTAATACTCATATTTGAGCGGTTGTCACTTTTCCCTTCTAGAGGGAACATCAGAAATTTATTCAATTTATGATTTTTAGCTTTTGCCATCGGCGTGAAAAGACGCTTGTAGGCAAAAGCATGGGGGGATGTGAGGGTATCTGTTTTTAGAATGAAGCGAGGTTGCTTGTTAAAATTACGCCTGCGTTCATGAATGAAAATGTGGTTGTTGTATATTTTACTATAAATTTGGGATTCGGCTATTTGGCTGAAATATTGACTTGTGACGATTGTTGTTTTTGTAGAACAATGTTTGTAGTTCTTGCGGGTTTTTTGTGACATATATACATATGTACGCATAGACATACATGTGTAGGTTGATTTGTGTATACATTATTTGTTCGGCAATGTCATTTATACAAGTTATTATATTTTATGTTACGTTTTGTAAAAATATATAATCTTTAGGCCGAAGCCGTCTTTATTGAATCAAAGTGAAACTTAGACTAATTTTTACAATATTAACTTCTTAACATTAAACTTCTCCATCACGTTGCGAGCACAGGTGTCTTCTTGCTGACTTGGCGGAATGGATGCGCATGTACCGGCTATTGTTACGTTGATCCGGCGAGGCAGACATGGCATCAGCATTTTATAAGTATTGTTGTTGTTGAGGCGCTTCCGTATCGTGGGAAACGTATAGTTCAAGCTTTTGAGCGTTAACAGCGTTAACTCCTCCCCCTTTAAAAGGTGCAACGTCCTCGATGACCGATAGGGCGCTTGGGATTATTGTTAGTGTATCTTCTTGCCTGGTGTTTGAATCCTGGTTTTGTGTTTTGTTTGTAATTTTTATTGTAAGTTTTTTCTTTAAATATCCCTTATGCCGCTGCTGCGTCCGTCCAAAGACTGGTTCTATATTTTGTTTTCAGCAGGCTTATTTCTTCTATATTAGCTACGTTTAGTTCTTGTAGCAATTGCAAAGATAAAATTTCTTCGATTTTTGTGGAAGAATTTGCTGATTGTCTGATCGCTGGTAATGGATTGGCAAGTGATACCTCTTTATTGGAATAACTTTTGTCTTGGATATTGATAGTGGAGTTGACATAATTTATGATGAAGGTTCCCGTTAACTCTAGTGGTTTTCCATCTATATTTATTGTTCCGTTGTAACCATTGATAAGTAGAGTTCCTGGGAGGATTTCTTCCTGTATTGGTATGTGCTGATTGTGGATGGTTGTGCAGTTTGAAGGTTGCCCTTTAAGCAATCGTGGAATGCAGTTTGTTTTTGAAATATCAACTAATTCCTTTTGCTTACAAACTTTTATATTATTAAAATTTTTTAATTATTCTTAATACCATAAGTTGTATCTTGACATATTATTAATTTTTCATATGGAATTTTTGTTATTTTTTTATTTTCTTTTACTGGTTTTATTACAATTGTTTTGCATATTTCATTCTTTGTTATAGGTATACTTATAATGTAAATGATATTAAATTTATTTGACACAATTTTAACGTCACTTAATTCAATAGCTTCTATGACATTTAGGTATGGTACATATTCTTTTTCAAAAATTCCTCTTATTACATTTACTTCTTGATTTGACAGTATAAATGAATTTATTATTCCAGCCTTAGCCCATTGTATAGAATAATCAATATTTACTAATTCTTCTTTTAATATTCTTATTTTTCTTTCTATAATATTTGCTAATTCGTCTTTTAATTCGTTGCTTGATTTTACATTATTCAATATCGTATTTGTTACATTAGTTAACTTATTTATTTTTTCAATAATTGACTTATTTATTATAACTTGATGATTATTATTTTCTAATACATTGTTAATCTTATCACTAATTATCTGGAAGTCCTCGTGGTCTGGTGAACCAGTTATCCACTTCCTTATAGTTCCTAATGTTTCTATCGCTCTTTTAAGTCTATTAGGTTTCAATTGGGATAATAAGAATTTTACAGTTTCTATTTCGTGGGATAGGAATGGGTAAAGGGAATTCTTTTTAGTTATATCGTGGGTTATCGATGTCTCAAGTTGTTCTTTTATTTCGTCGTACTGATCTAAGTTTATTGAATGTATCAGTTTTAAATTTCCTGTTTGGAGTTTTGCGTTTCCTATTGCTATGGTCACAATTTTGCTGTTTGAATAGTCCAGTATTTGTGTTTCTGCATTGCATAAGGCAATTAAATATAATGTAACGGTAATGTAGATATTCTTTAATTTTTAATTCAATTCACAATTCGACCTGATTTTGTTACTATTGTACATCCTTTATCTTCCTGTACTAATTCTTTTTTGTACTTAGGTGTAAGTTTGTTGCCTAGTCTTTTATTGATCTTTACATAAACGATATCGTCAGTATTGTATGCCCTAAATTCTGTATGTTCTTATTATGATAATCTAAGTCCTGTTTGTCACGGATTTTCTTAATGTTGTCTAGTCTGTCTTTTTCTAATTGTGCTGGGTTAGTGGTAACTCTTCGTCCGAAAAAGGCTTCTACTGGTTTTTTATTGATGGTTGAATGAATCGAATTGTTATATTCGTGAATGGCTCTAAAAAGTAAATCTTCAAATGAATTATGGGTTTTTTTTGCTTCTTATGCAGCGCATTATTTCCGTTAATGTACTGTGAAATCGTTCTATTTGTCCATTTACGGTACTAGTGTAGGGAGGTGTTTTATATATCTGAATTCCATATTAGTTTTCTAGCATGAATGTTATTGGGGCTGCACTTAGAGATTTTTCATTATCTCTTACTATGCTTACGGGTATGCCAAACATTGTGAGGAGCTCCTGCAGGGGTAATTTTATATCTTCTGAAGCTCTGGATTTTACTATCTTTGCCTGAGGATATTTAGAAAATTTATCTATTGCTGTAAGTATAACTTTGTTATTAGAGTGATACAAATCGATATGAACGATTTGTCCCGGATATTCTGGGATTGGGGAAGCTTTCAATATTGGTTTTGCCGGGTGTCTCTGATATTTATTTTCTTGATAAATTTTACATTGTTTTGTGATATTCTTAATTTTCGCGTTCATCTGAGGGAAATAGTATTTTTCAAGTAGTTGAATTTTGTTCTCTATTGCATTCCTATGTGCTCTGTTATGTTCCTTTATAATTTCTGTTTCTTGTTCTGATTTATTTGTTAGATCTTTTACTATTTTTCGCGTGTATTTTACTCTATATCTGCTAAAATTTTGTGAGTAGATATTTTGGATTTTTCCTAAGACGTTGTCTTCCGTTTTTATTGCATTGGTGACTGAAGGATTGAGACATTTTTTTAAAAGTATGGTAAGGATTTCTTCAGTAAATTCGGGTTCTATTATAGTGTGTCTATGATATGTTGGGAAAACGATGTGAAATTGGTGCGAAGAGATATCTCCTGTTAAGATTAGAAGTTGACTTTTGATAGCATTTATTGGTGCATCTGTAGTTGTGTAGCTGTCAATGAGTTTATTTGCGGATCAGGTGGTATTCGTGATAATGCGTCTGCTACTACGTTGGTGTTTCCAGGTTTAATATTGGTGATTTTGTTACTGAGGGCATATGTTAATGGCTGGTGATCTGTAAATATTTTGAATGCGGTTGAGCCGTATAAGTAATGCCGTAATGATTTTAATGACCATATTATTGCTAGCATTTCTTTTTCGTTAGTCGCGTAGTATTCTTCGGTTTTCGTCAGTGTTCGTGATATAAAAGTTATTGGTTTGCCGTCCTGTTCCAGTACTGGACCTATTGCATATGTAGAGACGTCGGTTGTTAGGTGAAATTCTTTATTGAAGTTAGGGAATTCTAACATTACTTCGTTTGAAACAAGTGAATTCTTGATTTTTTTGAATGCTTCTATTGCTTGTTGGTTTAGTGTTACTGCTATTTTGGCTGACATATTTTTGGGAATTCGTCCCTCTTCCCCTCTCAAAAGAGAGTTAGGGGTTTCGCGAGTTTGGCGTAATCCTTAATGAAACGTCTGTAAAAGCCAGACATTCCCAAGAATGACCTAAGTTCTTTTAACGTTTTTGGAATCGGAAATTCACCGACTGTAGCTAATTTTAGTGGGTTAGTTTTTAATCCTTGAGTGGAAGCGATGAATCCTAAATACTCAACTTCTGATTTTAAAAATTCGCATTTATTTAACTGTACTTTCATATTAGCTGTTTGTAGTGTGTGAAATATAGTTTCTATATTGCGAAGATGGGGTATCTGGTGAAAACCGCTTCTAAGGTCTAAGACTGTGAAGAATTTGTTTTTCCCAAGTTGGGTGAGGACTTCATTTATTTCTAGGATGGGGTATTTGTCTGGTGTTGTTACACTGTTTAGTTTACGGTAGTCTATTACCATTCTGTATTTTTTCTCGTTTGATGCATCGAGTTTCTTTGGGACTATCCAGACTGGTGAGTTGTAAGGTGATCTTGAGTGTCTAATTATGCCTTGATCTAGCAAATCTTTGATTTGTTTTTCAACTTCGTCCTTCATTGCCATTGGGTAGGAGTAGTATTTTGAATAAACTGGCCTATCTGTTGTTGTTTTTATTTCTGCTACTACTGTCGTTGTATATGTCAATTTCTGTATTTGCGTTTAGCTGTTTTAGGCTATCGTTGCCAAGAATTGCATGAAAGGATTTAAGTGTGGGTAAGATAAAAAATTTGTGTTTTTTTCCTTGAGTCCAAAAAGGTTGAGTTCGGTGTGTTGTGATATTTCGATATTGCCGCCTACTGATTTTGCGAAAAAAATGTTTTCATTGGGTTTGGGGTTTTTTACTAATGAAGTTTGAATGTAATTCTTATTTGAACCGGTATCTATTAGAAATTTTAATATTTTTCCATCGCTATATTTTTCCTACACTCGAAGTAAGGTAGCGATGAGGAGGTTAGTCTAAAAAATGAACGTCTACGAAATCATTAAAATTTTTTTCTAGGTTGTCCTGCTCTTTTCTCATATATTCGTTGCTGTATTCTTCCCATGGTTGCATTTGCTCATATTGGGTGGTATCTTCTTCGTAGTTTTTATTATTTTCGTTAGTATCTTGTGCAATATAGTTGATTCGTTGAAATTTGTTCGGGTAGTTGTTGCTTAATTGGTTAGATGGTGGTGAGGTTCGTTTTCCTGCAATTCCGTTGAAGTTGGGTCTATTCATGTAGTTGACTGCTCTTGTTTGTTGCGAATTGGGCTGTGGTTTTGGTCCGTTAGGTCTTGGTGGTTGAAAGTTTTGTTGATACAGTTGGTATTGTGGTCTGCCGTATTGGTTTTGGCCGATAGGTTGTCTATTGAAGTAATTTTGTGACATTTGGTGATATGGTTTTGTTTGGTTATACGGTATTGTTTGGTGATATGTTGTTATTTGTGGTTGGTATGCTATGTTGTGGATAAAATGGTTGTTTTTGGAACTGGGGTTTCCTTGGAGGTACGGGGGGTTGATACGTTTTACGGCTTGAGTTTTGGTTGCTGTATATGTATTGTGCTCTGTATCCTTGATTCTCCAATATTAAACAGAGATGAAAGGCTTGTGGTAGGTCTACTGGCTCCTTTATTCCTAGGAGTCTAGGAAAATCTCCATTGGGTTCTTTTATGAATGTATCTAAAGCTTTGTTCCTATAGGTTTGTGTTAAAAGGTGAAGGGCTTCGGGTCCCATTTCAAGACTCGATAAATTATTGAGTATGAGAGAAAGGTGATTGTAAATTTCTTGGTAAAACTCTGGGATAGGTTTCCGTCCCTGTACTAAAAAGGCTAATTGGCATTCAAGGGTGGTAACGTCGCGTTTGTCCGCGTAATGGGTTGTTAGGCAGAGTGAGATAGCTTTCCAATCAAGTGGAGTATTATAGGATTCTAGGACAACGTCGGCGTTGCCTACAATTTTATTTCTAATGACGCTAAAGATACCGAAGTACTTTGGGGTACCTCTAATGCCTTCGTAGATCTTAAGCACGCGGTCTACACTTTTTCTCCACGAGTTAAATTCGCCGAGGTTTCCAGAGAATTCTCGCAGGCTTCGTATAATGTTAGGTATTTTGTCAAGATCGTCTAATCGTCCACGGTATTCTGGGTCAATAGTCTGGTCAATTGCGTTAGTCAGTATGCTATTTGGGTTTTTCGCTATGTTCTCTCTAACTACAATTTCCTTAACAATTCTACTGATAAGAGCTTCTAGTTCGGGAGTTGTATTGGGATTTTGTGGAGGGGGAACGTTTGGATTTAAAACGGGTGGTCTATTAATGTTTTGATTTTGCATTTTTATTTTAATGGTTGCTTTCTAACTTAAATAAAATCGAATAATTTAAGTTATTCTTTTTTTTTCTTTACTTTTTCAAATCAATTATTAATTTAAGTGATCAGTCTCTGGAGGGTCCCTTTGGTGGTGAATCGCAGAGTTGTTTTGTGTTATAAAGCCGGAGGTTCCCCCTTAAAGGTGGTGAATCGCGGCCTTGCTTTTATTTCATTATTGACTGTACAGGCCTTTAATAATTAATTATTATTTTAATAATTAATTTTTTGTTTTTGTTTGCCTATTTTCTTTTTTTTTCTCTTTTTATATAGTTTCTAATGAAAATTTTTTCCCCAAAATTTAATATTATTCCCTTTCGTTAATTTTAATTGGTATATTTAACTTTACTTTTCTACAAGTATATATTTTTATTTTATATATATATCTTCTTTTGAAATGTTTTTCTGTTTTTTTTTTTTTGTTTTAAATTTGATATTTTCCGTTTTTATTAATTTTAATTTGGATATTTCACTTTTTCTTTTTTTTCCCACTTTTACTTTTTTATCTCCATTACTATTTTGTTTTTCGAGAAACTTCTATAAACTTTATTTTCACGATATTTTCTTTCACTTACTTCTATAACTGAATATGTTTTCTATTATTGTTTTTCTATGATATCTTAGTCTATGCTTACAGTAGGATCATCCCGCGGCGGAGTGGATTGTCCTGTTTGTTACTACTGTAACCCCATCAACTGCCGCTGAGTTATAAAATTAAAAAGAAAAAAAATCAAGTTTTACGTGTATTTTATATGGGAAATCTTTACAGGCCTAGGTCTAGTACTTAATATTAAAATTAAAGTCCCAAACTTTTAGGGAATTTTTTTTATGGTATTTCCAACAAAATTTCACCATGGGATCGAAAAAAAAAAATAGTTCAAAAAAAAAAAGCAGTCTAGTGTACATATAAATCAATGCGCGCACATATAATGTATTGATAAGTGATAAAATCATTATTTGAATTTCTGAATGCGTACATTCAAACGTGCATATGCAGATATACATACATATGACTATATATGATTATTTTAAAAAAAGATGTAGGTATATGTTGTAATAAATTTAATCACTATTAGTAACAATTATAATACAAAATATTTATTAAGAATGTATATTATGTAATAACTAAATAAAATTATTAAATGCCCAAATTGATTATAAATATTATTTTGAAAATTTCATTATTTAATTAGAGTGTTATCAGTTTTCATGCATACATAAAAATTGGCATAATGATATTCATATCAATAAATATGATTGCATATACGCGTATAAAAATATAAGCCAAAAGAGTAACATGCGGCTGTAAAATCAACGCAAGTCTCTGAGCATAATTTTCATACAATGCTCAACTCTGTTCACGCGCCACTGTTAAAATTTCCCCTTCCGAGCCGACTGTGGTGAAACACGCTCATCGCATTTTTTAGGTTTTGACAATTCACACGCTGGTCCGTAGTTGGACCTCTCTATATTATACATTCTCTGGTAGTAGTCGTGGAAATGCTGATGCCATGTTCCGCCGCCCCTGTAATTTGGAATGCAGACATTGCTCGAAAGTTGAGACCAAAGAAGACATTATAGATGTCCGACTACTGACAATAACATCATACTGGGTTCCGGAGGAACTACGAAAATGTCGGCAAGAAGATCCAAATTTGAAATGTGTAATACATGGATTGGAGGTGAATAAACGTCCAACGAGAGCAGAAATAGTTGCAGAAAGCCCAGTTGCAAAAGCTTATTGGGCACAAAGGAATAGTTTAAAGTTACTGTCTGGCTGCTTGCATCGCGTATGGGAAAGAAAAAACGAACAAACTTCCCGAGCTCTGATTATTGTTCCGAAAGTAAGAAATCCAGAAGTTCTCAACGAACTGCACAATGATCCAAGTGGAGGAAACATGGATATCACTATAACTTTGCTAAAATTAAAACAAAGATTTTATTGGATTGGTCATCGTCAATTAATTACAGAGTGGAATGCCAATTGTATCGAGTGCATTGCTGCTAAAGAGCCGAAGTCCAGGAGTCATGGTCAGATGAAGTAGTACAATTCGAGTGCGCAGTTTGAGCGAATTGCTATGGATGTAGCTGGTCCATTTTCTATCAGTAAATTAGGAAACAAATATGTTTTGGTAATCATGGAATTCCTAACCAAGAGGCAGGAACAGTAGCGGATGTATTTATCAATAATTAGGTATTCTGACCTAGGGAGACATTTTGAATCAGCTCTAATTCAGGAGATGTGCCAGAAACTGGGTACCAAGGAAACCCGTACAACTGCACTACGTCCGTAGTCCGATGACATGGTAGAACGATTCAATCGAACCTTGGAAGAACGTATGGGGAAAGTTGTGGGCAGGTATCAAAAAGTTTGGCATACCCATATATCCTTGTTCCTGACGGCTTATCGGTCTGCTGTACATGAAACAACGGGGCAGACTCCTGCAAGGGTAATTTTTGGTAATAATTTCCACTACCGATTGATTTGAAATTTAGAATTAACGCCAACGGAGGAAGGAATGCTAAGGAAGTCAACAGCATCTTAGAAGGCGAGGGATATAAATGCTATGGTGAGACAGCACACCAAAAGTATGAGCGATAAAATGAAAGCAGAATACGACAAGGCAATGAAATCTGAGGATTTAATTGAAACGAATGGGTATTGTTATTGTATATGTTATTAAACGACTCAACGATATAATGTATCGCATACAGACCATTGGTAGACCAAAGAATAAAATGAGGGTAGCTCATCTGCATGTCAATTCCGGACGATCAGAATTAGGTTGAGGGCAGTGTAGCGAACACGAATACCAGAACAAATCAGAATCGCCGATAAACTGCTAGAACCAACGAGATAGCGGAATTCGTAGTCGACACACAACGAGAAAAATAATGCTAATTTCAATGTCAAGAAATGTACGCTTACAGATTCGTTTATTTACAATGCGCAAACGAATGTGCATATAATTTATAGATATTCTGCAGAATCTTCAAGTAGCGAAGTTTTGTCAGAGAACAATTGGCACTCAATGAGAAAAATAATACTAATTTCAACTTTGCATAGATATTCTCCATGTTAACAAAAGTTAACTAAGCTAGTCTTTTGAGCTGTCAAAGCTGCAATGTATGCGGTTTGATCGCGCATGATTTAGATGAGCTGTATGACCGACAGCCGCAATTCAACACCTTGCAGTAGCCATCGACCGTGTGACCGGCGGATGTAACGCAATGCCTTCTACAAGCTTAGGCGTCAGCAAAAATTTAGAAAAGCAGCGTCAATGGCAGTAGCGGCAATAGTAAGTTATAAATATGGGAATTGTAATTTTAATAAATCAGTTTAGTGGCCAACACCGTCGCTACCGCATAAACGGAATATTTTTTAAATAGTTCGTGGGTAGTCGACAACACCATCGCTACCGTGTAAACTAAAAGGAAATAAAAATAAAAAATAACTGGCGCCCAGCGTGAAGGCTCGGAAAAGTGCTGTCCAAAAAAAACAAAAAACCCCATCGTTATTGTACGACAAAAGTAATGAATTATTAATCCGCAAATTGCCATTCCAACGTGGAAGAAAGAAGATTACAATCAATGTGGAAGAAGGAAGATCGCAACCAAGGAGGAAGAAAGAAGATCACAATCAACGTAGAAGAAAGAAAATCTCAATATAATTATGTAAGTGAAACCCCTTTTCATATCCGCCATATATCGACTCTTTAGTAGTATTTGTATTGACTGTAACTGTATGACTGTGCAACTGTCGACTTAAAATAACGAATCATGAACAGCAGTTGCAAGGAATTATATATGCCGCCGTTAGCGCCGCACTGCAGGTTCAAAGAAAAGAATTCGAAGCCAGGATAGAGCAGCTGACATACCAATCCACAACTGTGACAGCCCCCGAAATCAAGGCCTACGAGCCAATAAAAATTATAGACGGTGTCGAATGTCACGAAGGGCTGGATGCAGTTAAGTCGGTCCCAGAGTTCGATGGTTCACAGGAACTATAAGTGTCCTGGCGGGAGGCAGCATCTCAAAGAACGTCTGATTACAGACGCCAGAGCGGAAATTATTTGACGCAAGAAAAAAATGATGTATCCCAATTATATCAAGCTGCTTATGATGCAGCGGCAGAAATAGAAGCTGAAAACGAAGCCGGCTATGAAACAGATGCTCTTAATTTGTTAGCGGATAATCCCTGCTTAAAAAGCCAATATGACATTGACATAGTGAATGCACCACCGCTTCATAATACGTCGAACGCAAAGGTAGAAAGATTCCACAGTACCCTTGTGGAGATTGCCAGATGTTTTAAACTGCAAAGAGAAATACAAGACGTAGTGGAACTTTCTTCAAACGGTCGTAGAATATAATAGGACGTTCCACTCTGTGATGGGCAAGAAGGCGATTGAGATCCTCCATGCCAGTTCACATATTTTCCCCAATATTGTTGCGAGGCTAGAAAAAGCCCAACAGGAGCAAATAGATTGGAGCATCGCTTATCGCCAGAATATGGTCTTCGAAGTGGGAGAAAAATCCAACAAGAGGTTGGACGAAAAGGTCACCCCATTGCATACTGAAGAGAAGGGGATTTAGGAACAACCGTATTAAGGGGAGGGTGGTTCACAAAGACAACCTCAAATGAAAACTTCCGATACAGTTATTTTGATATAGTTTCTTTTAAATAAATTTCAGGCATTTGTATATCTACGAATTTTTGACTTGGACTGCGTTGGCAGACTCTAAATTAACAGACGGTACTTCCGGACGGTACTGCAATAATTTGGAACGAGACGACTCATATAGGGCATATATCGAACTTAAACGAATATGGACAATACATACAAGAGATCACAGAATTGATTAATGTCTTTCCACAAGCGTTAGGGACTTAAGGAGTTCACCATAGACATTCTCGGAACTTAAATTTTTTAGGTTCGGCACTAAAGGTAATAGCTGGCAGCTGTGACTTTGATGACTTAACGCAGACAAGACTAACGGAACAGGATTCTAACTCTTGAAATTAAAAATTTAATGATTGCAATGACCTTGTCAAAGTTTAATATAGTAAACCATGCCATTTTTGACGCAAATGACTTGGAGGCGGTTATGAAGGAGGGTTTCACGGGAGTTAAGAATAACAAAATTGCTTAAGATAGCTAGAGTTAGGGTTTTAGCGAATAAGGAAAAAATAATATTTGTAATCAGCTTCCCTAGACCTAAGTTATCTAAGATTACCGTTTTTCCCGTATCGCATGCTGGCCGTATATTGCACTTGTTAGATAACACCGTAGCTGACTGTGAAGGTAGCATCACCGCTGTTACTTCTTGCGTAGACGTAGAGAAACCGTAAATGGAACCTGCGCGCAAGATCTTCACTCTGGCATCGTAGCTCACTATGCCACCAGGTCTAGTTATTTAGCCCCCATCTCTGTCAATTAAAATAGTTATAAATAAGGGAATTGTAATTTTAATAAATCAGTTTTGGAACGGAACTCAAATTGTGTTTATTTAAAATAACATAATTCCGTGGTAGTGGACACCACCGCGGCTACCGCATAAACGGAATATTATTTAAATAGGTCGTGGGTAGTCGACAACACCGTCGCTACCACTCACAACGTACATAAATACTCAAACATAATTCCGCGATAGTCGACAACACCGTCGCTACCGAATAAAGTAACAATAACCGATAATAAAAAAATAGCTTGCATATATGTATTTAGTATCAAAGAACAAGTTTACCTATTTTATGATGAATTTCATAAAATCTATTAAAATATAAGTTACTGTGCTCTGCTTAATAATGCTCAGGAATGCAGGTATAAAATTCGGCAAAATGTATCATGCCACCTATACCGCTACCCTTCACAAGAATGTCAAACCCGGGAACTTAGAAGAACAAGAAGGTGCAAATTGAATTTTGTATGATGCTCGATTGGGCGGCTAACAAAGCTGAAAAATTCCGAGCATGGAATTCACCATTTTCAGTGGTATTCGCTGCTATTTAAGAAAAAAGGGAATTTAGAACAACATTCTCTGGCAGAAATACGTATCTACCAACATAAAGAGAAAAATGAAATACTCTAAATAAAAAATACAAATGCCACTTCACATATGTGTGATTATTTTTTGTCATATTATTGTCATTGATAAAACATGATTTTTTTGCACAAATGCGGCATGATATGTACACATGGAGGAATAGAATTTTTTGATACACTGCTCTATATGTAAGTATGTATGTAAAATAAGTAATGTATACACAAATCTACATACATATAAGCGTACAAAAGTAAGTATGTCAGCCAAAATGTGAAATATAAACATTGTTATACAAAAACAACAATTTTATCAAATAGCATGAGCAGCGTCAGAAATCAATATGGCAGCCAAATTGACAAATACTAAATTTGTGGTAAATCACACAATAACAAAATGCTGTCTTGTGTCTATCTTTCGGTTTTAAATGTGATGAAACCGTTCGTCATCAAAAATTCTTAAATTTTATTTTCTGTCCATTCGCGTTCAAAGCGTATGTTTTGTATGAAAGTTCCTAATGGAATCATAATGTCGTTTCCTAATATTCAGGCATATTTTCTGTTACTGAAAGCGTTGTTTACTAAAAAGGTTAGTGTGTGTTTATTATTGTCATTAAATTCACTAAGTAATCAAGTCGGAATGTATTTCTCCACTATTTCCTGCTGTCTGCCTGATATAACGTTTTTTGGTGTCTTAAATCTTGTTTCTAGTGCATTTGGAAAAAGTCCTGGCTTAATAACTGAAGCTTCTGCCCCTGAATCTATTAGTAATTTTACTTTAAATCCTCCTATTGTTACCTCTATCATTGGTTATTTCGCCCTCCAAGGCTTATATTTCCTGACTGTTCGCTTTTTTTTTTTTTTTTTTTTATAGTAGGGGGAAGCATCGAAAGCCGAAGTGCGGAACTTTAATCCGCTAAACCTAACCTACTCCCATCTTATATCTCTCCCACGGAACCACCGGATTAAGTATTACTTCATGGGAGGGAATAGGACATTTAAGTCTCCTCTACGGCACGGACTGACTGACTCCTAATCTGTTGCAAGTATCTCAGTTTTGTCATAATTAGAGCTGCCGCTTCGCTGACAGCTTTCCATTTTTCAGAACACTGACACATATGTGTTGTCAGAGTTTCCACCGTTACACTACCACCGAGAGTAGATTTTAACTTTTCCCTAATATTTAAAAAGCGGGGCACTGAAAAAATACGTGTTCAGAGTCTTCTATGCACTCTGTACACGTCGGACAATACGGGCTAACATCATGATTTATTTAAAAAAGATATACTTGATATCGTTCGGATTGCAGAAAGCCTATGTACTGCGCTTATTTGTCTAGCATATGATTTTATGTCTAGCGCTTGTATCCATATTGGTGCTGCATACAAAATTACTGAACTCATTGCTTTTGATATTAAAAACTGCCGGCTGGAGCGCACGCAGCCTCTATTGGCCATCATTCTAGATAGCGCATGTTCATGCGACTTCTAATCCCGCGACAACTAAGCTCACAACCCACCGTACAACATCATACAATACAACATAACCAACGCAACATCATACACCACCTACAACACACCATTTCACTCACCAACACAACCATATACAATTAACCAACCACACTCTACATCTACACTATACACCCACACTGCAACCACCGTCTTTTCCACCACCCGAATGATCAAAAGGGACCAGTCAGACCAGAATGGCTCTCTTTTTTGCGCTTTCATCCGTGACCTATAAGGTTATATATCAAAACGTTCCCGACCGAGTGATTTTCTTCGAAGTAAAGTACAAGTGAATTTAAAAAACTGAAAGTTACAATTGTGACAAAAAGTGAGTATAACACCGCACCCAAGGTTAAAGAATAAGTGAAGTCAACAAATGGTCCTTCGAGCCTCTTTGAAAGGCACCTAAAGAAAAAAAAAAAAAGGAAAAACGTAAAAATTAAAGTGAAAAGTACAAAAAAAAAGTTCAAAAACGAAAAGTACAAAAGTACTAATATATGTACATATGTATATGCATACCTAAATACATACTAACAGTGGTTAAACAAAATTACTACAACGGGCGCGAAATCAATTGATATACAAAACTAACACAAAAAATCACCAAAAATTAAAAACGGGCGCGATTTAACCAAAACTAATATTAACAAGTAAGGAAGGGATAAGTTCGGATGTAACCGAACATTTTATACTCTCGCAAAGTTAAATGGTATATTCGTTTGAGACTTCTTTATATATGTATTCTAATAATTAGAAGAAGGAACTGTTGCCTTAGTTATTTACTTTTCACTCACAGTGAAAATAATTAGAGCAATTTGTAAACTAAATTTACTCAAATTATGAGAAATCGTTCTTGTGCTTTTTGTATACGCTTATAATTGATTTTATATAGAATGCATTACAACTGTATTGAGAAGTATGAAAAGAAATCGGTTTTGAACAATGAATAACATTTTATATTTATTATATCGATATTATTATACATGTTTAGCTTAAAAATAATAAATATTAACAACTTTAAAAATGATATAATATTATTATATTAATTTGTATATAATATTTACAATATTAAACATAAATTTTTGTAGAGATTCTTACACATATATCCAATCTATATTTCTTTTTTCCTTATACTATTTAATTTCTATCATATATTTATAATTTAAATTTTCTTAATTAGATTATTTACATATTTTTCTTAAAATTGTTTTAAAAACTACTGTTAAAATTCCTATACCATTCCAATTCGATTATATTTGGAAAAAAAAAAATGAAGAACTATTGCACTAAGTCTGAAAACTTTAGTTCGAAATAGAGACACAAATACTATCATGATAGCTGTGTACTGTCTCAAAAGTAATTGCATTTACACGGGAAGGATCCATGTTTGAAAATGCCCAATCAATATGTGTACCGGCAGGTGTAGTTGAATATTCTGCACCAAGCAGGGAACTAAAGTTTTTTTCTTGGAGCAGATTTCGTATTGCAGTCCCTGTAGACATTAAACAAATGTTAAAATCTCCAACAATTAGCAAATTTTGATTGCCTAACTCAGATGTAAGGACTTCCTGAAGTTCTACAATTAATTGTCTGACAGAGAAGGCTGAATTTCTATATAGAACCAGAATATTAATATTGAAACATTTAAACAAAACCGCTTCTAAAACTTTGCGGCCTGAATAAATTTTCTTTACAGCCTTTGATTCTATAGAGCAATACTATGCTTTGCATATATTATAATGCCCCGTTTATTTCTGTTGGTTGTTTCCGTGCTATCTATCCTCAGCTCGTTAATTGGAGTAAATCCTGGTATATCAAAATTTTCGCAAGGATAACTCCAAGTTTCTACAAAACATAAAATATCTGAAGATAGCATCAAACAGTCGCTTTTTATATCATTAATGTGAGCGTGAAGACTCTGAACATTATAGAATAAAATTTGATGTCCTGATGTTCGGGAAATCATAAAATTGAAACTTGTTGTCAAAGCTTTATTTGTGTTCAATTCCCTCAGTTCCCTAAATACGGGATCCGATTCAGAAAATTTGTTAGGAGGAATAAAATTTCCTATGATGAATAGACCTTCTGCAGAAGTAGCTCGACTACAAGCGACATATATTGAAGCTCTAGGCATTCTGGTTCGAGTATGAACTACAACTTTATTATATGTGGCACCCTGACTTTTATGAATAGTTATTCCCTCAGCCGGCACAACTGGAAACTGATTTCTTTCAATTGAAATTTGTTCATTTCTTTTATATTGAAAAGATTTTAGAACTTTTTCAATTGGTGTCCAAGAACTTTCTAGAGGATGAGGCTTTTTTGATCGTGCTATCAAACCAACAGAAGGTTCCAAAAATTTAATCCACAGAATTGTTGGAAAAGAACAATGGAAATCAATTTGCATAAGTTGTCCAGCTGCCCCATTAACCAAGCCATCACACGTGTTTATGTTCACTGTAATCATATATTTGGCGGAGGTTTTTAGTGTCAATTCATAGGGCAGTCCCTGCGTTTCAGAAGTTTTGAAAAGTTTAACTCTTTCCAAAATATTATCACTTTCATTTATACCAATTCCTTTAACTGAGTCTTTTGCAGTTGAAAGGAAAGCTTCTGTTGGGATTCGACTGAGCTTAAGGGCATTGAAATTATTTGTCTCTTCATTGGACCAAAATAAATGTATGGCATCATCGGGAACTTCTTCGAAATTAACTACTCGAGTTTCAATGAGTGATATGTCCTCATTTGTCATAGTACCAGATGCCATATGATTTAATGCAATTGCAAAGGCCTGATCCTCCCGTTGTCTCATTATCTCTGTTAATTCAAAGTGTTTAAATAACCCCCACAAAGGGGAACCAACTAAAGTGCTGTATGCATCATTGGGATTAGGAGAGAATATCCACCTATCTCCAACAAGTGAGAGTTGCTTCAAATCACCAAACACTATGATCGGTATACCACGGAAGGGGCTGTCTGTTTTGAAAATTTGTTTTAATTTCGTATCAACAGAGTTAAACATACGAGCACCTACCATCGATATTTCATCAATTATGATTAATTTTAAATCGATAAGTCTGGAATACAATGAATTAACTGTGTCATTGCTAAGTGGCTTCAACTCTTTATTCAACTGATTAACAGGTAAAGAGAATATTGAATGAAGGGTCATTCCACCTATTCCGAATGCTGCTTTACCCGTAGGTGCGCAAAGAAGAACTTTTAAGGAACTTGGATTGGATCCAGGTGTAGAATTGTAACGATGGTACACCTGCACCGCCGCCAATGAACTCATAAAATGGGAGATTTGTTTTTAGGTGGTGCATCAAATGTGTCAAATAGGTTCTTTGCTTAGTATTTAGACTTTGAACTAAAGAAAATAATTCCTCAACTGGAATTAAAGGGGGTAGTTTAATAAATCTAATATTGCAATCAGATTCAGTGCCATTATCTGTTGAATCTTCGCCATGCAAGTCTAGCAAATTTATATTTGGGTTTATTTCTGGAGCACCTTCGTCCAAGTCTATTTCATTATAAAGACTTTCTAGAACATTTTCAAGTTCTCTTTGCTCAAAAACATCATATTTACTTTGATTTTCCTCAATTATAATACGATGTGTTATGCAAGTCTGCTCATTATCGTTTTCAATGAGATCTTGCTGTTCATTCCGCCAAGGATAGTAAAGCATTAACATTTCGCGGAAATACTCAACTCTGGCCAAATCTGGGTTAAACCTTCTATACCGAATAATACAAGGTTTGGTACGTTTTTTCACAAAACCGCTACCGTCTTTAAGAGGTATGACAACCCCGCTTTCTGGTAAATTATCGTCTTCCCTCTCTTCTTCTTCATGATCACTATCTTGTGCTCTTCTACTAGATTTAAAGTATTTATACCTAGATGCAAAATCAGCTAAACAAAGAGTTTCTAACTGATCGGATCTTTGAACATAACGGTCTAAAATACCGGCTACGAATATTTCAGTCGAACCTAAAGGAAGGTTCTGAAGTTCCGCTCTAGGTTTTACCATTCGAACACGTTCCTCAGGTCGAGAGGTATTTATAAATATTTCTGCATTACTTGCTTCCGAAAGATAGAGCCCAATGCAGCAATATACTGCTTCTTGTGCAGATATTTCTGTGCCTGATATAAATTTGTGACCTATATGTTTAAGTTTTTGCTTAATAGTATAATTTCCAGCATTTACCTCTGATATAGCTTCATTTAAGAGCCTAGAAATTCCCCTGTTAGACTTGGTAATATAATTAATTATATATGAACAGCAAGCATATGCATCCAGTATATATTGGATATCCATATTTGCTCTATGGAGTTCCAAAATCAGAGGATTATAAGTGTTTATAAAACGATCCTGTAATTTTCTTTTTAGAAAAATTTTGGGTTTTGTTAAACTTGACCTAAGGGCTAACAAATAGTCATCAAAAGACATATTTATTCTACTATCAGACAGGAAGTGTTCAAAATCGTTTAAATTAGAAATGTCTTCTGTAGTCATATTTGAATTTAAAACGTTTTGAATTTTGAAAAAGTTTTCCTTGTGTCTTTCTGAATTTTGACTTGTTTCTGTAAGAGGTAACAGTATTTGCGTTGAAGGCATTGGTGGATATGGAATACCAAAACGACAAAACTGTTGTCCTCTTATTTCCCTAGTACAAGACCGACTGTGGTTATGCTTTTGATAACCCAAATAATTTTCTAAGTGGCTGATCGAACCATCAGTAGAAATATAATTGTCAATAAAACTAATGACATCAGGGAATGTCTGAGGATCTTGAAGGTTGATACTGGGAGCATTATTAAGCCAATACATGCCATGTACATGCGGGGAACCTCTCTGTTGAAACTCCACTCTCCAGTAGAAATTTGTAACAAAATGCTCTCCAAAAATGCCGGCGTTATCTTTAAAAAGCTTAAGAATTTGTCGATAGCGGTAGTCAAAATATCTAGCACAAGTAACCGCGTCTGACCGAATTAAGCGATATCTATCTTGGGTTGTTAAACTGTTGGCTTCCTCTTCCGAAATATCTTTAGAATCAACAGTTTTAGAGAGGATGACCAAAAGCTCAACCCACTGAGATTCTGCAGCCGATAAAGTGATAAAGAAGGTTGGAAGCCCAAATTGGCGAATCATAGCGATTGCCTTTTTCTTCTCAGCTTCCCAGTGCGCAGGTGAGGATCTAACGCCTTTCAAAACCTTGTAACCATCATCGTGTTGAATCAAGTTTTGAACAAAGTTTTCGTTTAATAATGGATGTACTATTCTTAATTTGTAGTAGTTCTAATTTTTTGTAATCATAGAACAACTTTGGAATGGTACACGCTCTTCTGTCAAAACGACGAATTTCAGAACGTATTATCTTGCTATACGTTTCAGAGCATGTACGCTTCTGCCCAACGTATATTGTTCCAAATGACAACTCTTCTGAATTATTATCTTGAATTATGTCAATTGGTCTTTGTCCTTCACCTGGCGCTATAACTAAACGGTTATAGTCTAAGTTTTCTACAGGAATATTGTCCAAAAGAGTTTCTTGACCGCCTGGATTTAGCTCTGAAGGTAAAAGACCCGTGGGAATATTATTGCCTGAGGGATTATCATAGGAAGTTTGTCCCGCATGAAAAGATTGAACTAATCGGGAATCCTCTGCAGATGCAACAAACGGAACTTCTTCTTGGTTATTAAATTCTGAAATCCAGTTTTCATTAATATGTATATTGTGCTCACGATACAGAGGGGTATTCACTAAGAACTGCAAAGCTTCCATAATCTTTGCGGGGCGTATGGTATCGATCATGTAATCATGATTGTATTCCAAACGCCTTCTTAAGTGAATTTGTATAACATGAGCCTCGTCAAAGGACCTTGGTAGAGATGTCACAATATTGTTAACAGAAATTGGTATATTAACAACAGCACCTTTGAGCAAACTCCGACCTTGATATCCTAACGGACGGATTGTCATAAAAGGCAATCTAGGCATTATTAGACGTTCTTCAATTGGAGTTAAACCTTTCAAACAATCCGGTATTTCAGGAAAGTCTAGACCGTTAGCTAAACATATTTTTGGAACGTTCTTTTTAACAATCGCATTTTTGCAAGTAGCACAAAAATTGTAATTTCCATCTTCTGAAGGAAATTTTTGCATTAAAAAGAAGGCGGATGCAGCCTTCGGGTGACCTTGCGCAATAGTTTCGAAATTTAATTTGCGAACTTGGTGTGAAAACCATAAGCCGCCGCAGCAAATACATATTTCAGTAGGGCCCTTATTTATATTTTGGAAATAAATGTTTTTGAAATCTGTTAAATTGCCACTATTATCAGTTTCTATAACATTATTTTCTCTCGTTAATCGGATTCGTTGGGACTGCCTTTGGTTTTCAATTTGTCTATTGAGTGGGTTATCTCTACGAAGGCGAACTTGACCTTGTCTAAGACGTCTCTGATTCAAAATTTCTTCCCTCATACCCCTCCTACTAAGCTGTCGACGTTGTGTTTCTCTATCACGCTCCTCTCCTTATTTCAGGATTTCTTCTTGCATGTTCCCTTTGCATTTGATCACGAATGCGCTCTAAATTCCTATACTCAGGATTTCTTGCGCGAAGTTCTCTATGATCCCTAGTGTTCCTACTTTGTTCATCATAACGTACCTCAGGATTTTCCCGACGAGATCTATGACCTCGAGTATTTCTTATTTGCTCTTCAGAGCGAATTTGGGGATCTTGCCGCCTTGTTCTATGTTGAACAGTATTTGCAACTTGCTCAACAGATCGAACCTCGGGGTCTTCACGCCGAGACCTATGACCTCGAGTATCTCTTATTTGCTCTTCAGAGCGAATTTGGGGATCTTGCCGCCTTGTTCTATGTTGAACAGTATTTGCAACTTGCTCAACAGATCGAACCTCGGGGTCTTCACGCCGAGACCTATGACCTCGAGTATCTTTTATTTGCTCAACAGATCGAAACTCGGGGTCTTCACGCCGAGACCTATGACCTCGAGTATTTCCTATTTGCTCTTCAGAGCGAATTTGCGGATTTTCCCGCCTGGTTCTAAAGTTTTTTTCTTGGAGCAGATTTCGTATTGCAGTCCCTGTAGACATTAAACAAATGTTAAAATCTCCAACATTTAGCAAATTTTGATTGCCTAACTCAGATGTAAGGACTTCCTGAAGTTCTACAATTAATTGTCTGACAGAGAAGGCTGAATTTCTATATAGAACCAGAATATTAATATTGAAACATTTTAACAAAACCGCTTCTAAAACTTTGCGGCCTGAATAAATTTTCTTTACAGCCTTTGATTCTATAGAGCAAGCAATACTATGCTTTGCATATATTATAATGCCCCGTTTATTTCTGTTGGTTGTTTCCGTGCTATCTATCCTCAGCTCGTTAATTGGAGTAAATCCTGGTATATCAAAATTTTCGCAAGGATAACTCCAAGTTTCTACAAAACATAAAATATCTGAAGATAGCATCAAACAGTCGCTTTTTATATCATTAATGTGAGCGTGAAGACTCTGAACATTATAGAATAAAATTTGATGTCCTGATGTTCGGGAAATCATAAAATTGAAACTTGTTGTCAAAGCTTTATTTGTGTTCAATTCCCTCAGTTCCCTAAATACGGGATCCGATTCAGAAAATTTGTTAGGAGGAATAAAATTTCCTATGATGAATAGACCTTCTGCAGAAGTAGCTCGACTACAAGCGACATATATTGAAGCTCTAGGCATTCTGGGTCGAGTATGAACTACAACTTTATTATATGTGGCACCCTGACTTTTATGAATAGTTATTCCCTCAGCCGGCACAACTGGAAACTGATTTCTTTCAATTGAAATTTGTTCATTTCTTTTATATTGAAAAGATTTTAGAACTTTTTCAATTGGTGTCCAAGAACTTTCTAGAGGATGAGGCTTTTTTGATCGTGCTATCAAACCAACAGAAGGTTCCAAAAATTTAATCCACAGAATTGTTGGAAAAGAACAATGGAAATCAATTTGCATAAGTTGTCCAGCTGCCCCATTAACCAAGCCATCACACGTGTTTATGTTCACTGTAATCATATATTTGGCGGAGGTTTTTAGTGTCAATTCATAGGGCAGTCCCTGCGTTTCAGAAGTTTTGAAAAGTTTAACTCTTTCCAAAATATTATCACTTTCATTTATACCAATTCCTTTAACTGAGTCTTTTGCAGTTGAAAGGAAAGCTTCTGTTGGGATTCGACTGAGCTTAAGGGCATTGAAATTATTTGTCTCTTCATTGGACCAAAATAAATGTATGGCATCATCGGGAACTTCTTCGAAATTAACTATTCGAGTTTCAATGAGTGATATGTCCTCATTTGTCATAGTACCAGATGCCATATGATTTAATGCAATTGCAAAGGCCTGATCCTCCCGTTGTCTCATTATCTCTGTTAATTCAAAGTGTTTAAATAACCCCCACAAAGGGGAACCAACTAAAGTGCTGTATGCATCATTGGGATTAGGAGAGAATATCCACCTATCTCCAACAGGTGAGAGTTGCTTCAAATCACCAAACACTATGATCGGTATACCGCCGAAGGGGCTGTCTGTTTTGAAAATTTGTTTTAATCTCGCATCAACAGAGCTAAACATACGAGCACCTACCATCGATATTTCATCAATTATGATTAATTTTAAATCGATAAGTCTGGAATACAATGAATTCACTGTGTCATTGCTAAGTGGACTCAACTCTCTATTCAACTGATTAACAGGTAAAGAGAATATTGAATGAAGGGTCATTCCACCAATTCCGAATGCTGCTTTACCCGTAGGTGCGCAAAGAAGAACTTTTAAGGAACTTGGATTGGATCCAGGTGTAGAATTGTAACGATGGTTAAGAGCTTGATATATTGCAGATATCAAACGACTCTTTCCTACACCTGCACCGCCGCCAATGAACTCATAAAATGGGAGATTTCTTTTTAGGTGGTGCATCAAATGTGTCAAATAGGTTCTTTGCTTAGTATTTAGACTTTGAACTAAAGAAAATAATTCCTCAACTGGAATTAAAGGGGGTAGTTTAATAAATCTAATATTGCAATCAGATTCAGTGCCATTATCTGTTGAATCTTCGCCATGCAAGTCTAGCAAATTTATATTTGGGTTTATTTCTGGAAGTGCCAACACTCTGAACTCATTTTCCACGATAGGTAGTTCATTTTGAGCACCTTCGTCCAAGTCTATTTCATTATAAAGACTTTCTAGAACATTTTCAAGTTCTCTTTGCTCAAAAACATCATATTTACTTTGATTTTCCTCAATTATAATACGATGTGTTATGCAAGTCTGCTCATTATCGTTTTCAATGAGATCTTGCTGTTCATTCCGCCAAGGATAGTAAAGCATTAACATTTCGCGGAAATACTCAACTCTGGCCAAATCTGGGTTAAACCTTCTATACCGAATAATACAAGGTTTGGTACGTTTTTTCACAAAACCGCTACCGTCTTTAAGAGGTATGACAACCCCGCTTTCTGGTAAATTATCGTCTTCCCTCTCTTCTTCTTCATGATCACTATCTTGTGCTCTTCTACTAGATTTAAAATATTTATACCTAGATGCAAAATCAGCTAAACAAAGAGTTTCTAACTGATCGGATCTTTGAACATAACGGTCTAAAATACCGGCTACGAATATTTCAGTCGAACCTAAAGGAAGGTTCTGAAGTTCCGCTCTAGGTTTTACCATTCGAACACGTTCCTCAGGTCGAGAGGTATTTATAAATATTTCTGCATTACTTGCTTCCGAAAGATAGAGCCCAATGCAGCAATATACTGCTTCTTGTGCAGATATTTCTGTGCCTGATATAAATTTGTGACCTATATGTTTAAGTTTTTGCTTAATAGTATAATTTCCAGCATTTACCTCTGATATAGCTTCATTTAAGAGCCTAGAAATTCCCCTGTTAGACTTGTTAATATAATTAATTATATATGAACAGCAAGCATATGCATCCAGTATATATTGGATATCCATATTTGCTCTATGGAGTTCCAAAATCAGAGGATTATAAGTGTTTATAAAACGATCCTGTAATTTTCTTTTTAGAAAAATTTTGGGTTTTGTTAAACTTGACCTAAGGGCTAACAAATAGTCATCAAAAGACATATTTATTCTACTATCAGACAGGAAGTGTTCAAAATCGTTTAAATTAGAAATGTCTTCTGTAGTCATATTTGAATTTAAAACGTTTTGAATTTTGAAAAAGTTTTCCTTGTGTCTTTCTGAATTTTGACTTGTTTCTGTAAGAGGTAACAGTATTTGCGTTGAAGGCATTGGTGGATATGGAATACCAAAACGACAAAACTGTTGTCCTCTTATTTCCCTAGTACAAGACCGACTGTGGTTATGCTTTTGATAACCCAAATAATTTTCTAAGTGGCTGATCGAACCATCAGTAGAAATATAATTGTCAATAAAACTAATGACATCAGGGAATGTCTGAGGATCTTGAAGGTTGATACTGGGAGCATTATTAAGCCAATACATGCCATGTACATGCGGGGAACCTCTCTGTTGAAACTCCACTCTCCAGTAGAAATTTGTAACAAAATGCTCTCCAAAAATGCCGGCGTTATCTTTAAAAAGCTTAAGAATTTGTCGATAGCGGTAGTCAAAATATCTAGCACAAGTAACCGCGTCTGACCGAATTAAGCGATATCTATCTTGGGTTGTTAAACTGTTGGCTTCCTCTTCCGAAATATCTTTAGAATCAACAGTTTTAGAGAGGATGACCAAAAGCTCAACCCACTGAGATTCTGCAGCCGATAAAGTGATAAAGAAGGTTGGAAGCCCAAATTGGCGAATCATAGCGATTGCCTTTTTCTTCTCAGCTTCCCAGTGCGCAGGTGAGGATCTAACGCCTTTCAAAACCTTGTAACCATCATCGTGTTGAATCAAGTTTTGAACAAAGTTTTCGTTTAATAATGGATGTACTATTCTTAATTTGTAGTAGTTCTAATTTTTTGTAATCATAGAACAACTTTGGAATGGTACACGCTCTTCTGTCAAAACGACGAATTTCAGAACGTATTATCTTGCTATACGTTTCAGAGCATGTACGCTTCTGCCCAACGTATATTGTTCCAAATGACAACTCTTCTGAATTATTATCTTGAATTATGTCAATTGGTCTTTGTCCTTCACCTGGCGCTATAACTAAACGGTTATAGTCTAAGTTTTCTACAGGAATATTGTCCAAAAGAGTTTCTTGACCGCCTGGATTTAGCTCTGAAGGTAAAAGACCCGTGGGAATATTATTGCCTGAGGGATTATCATAGGAAGTTTGTCCCGCATGAAAAGATTGAACTAATCGGGAATCCTCTGCAGATGCAACAAACGGAACTTCTTCTTGGTTATTAAATTCTGAAATCCAGTTTTCATTAATATGTATATTGTGCTCACGATACAGAGGGGTATTCACTAAGAACTGCAAAGCTTCCATAATCTTTGCGGGGCGTATGGTATCGATCATGTAATCATGATTGTATTCCAAACGCCTTCTTAAGTGAATTTGTATAACATGAGCCTCGTCAAAGGACCTTGGTAGAGATGTCACAATATTGTTAACAGAAATTGGTATATTAACAACAGCACCTTTGAGCAAACTCTGACCTTGATATCCTAACGGACGGATTGTCATAAAAGGCAATCTAGGCATTATTAGACGTTCTTCAATTGGAGTTAAACCTTTCAAACAATCCGGTATTTCAGGAAAGTCTAGACCGTTAGCTAAACATATTTTTGGAACGTTCTTTTTAACAATCGCATTTTTGCAAGTAGCACAAAAATTGTAATTTCCATCTTCTGAAGGAAATTTTTGCATTAAAAAGAAGGCGGATGCAGCCTTCGGGTGACCTTGCGCAATAGTTTCGAAATTTAATTTGCGAACTTGGTGTGAAAACCATAAGCCGCCGTAGCAAATACATATTTCAGTAGGGCCCTTATTTATATTTTGGAAATAAATGTTTTTGAAATCTGTTAAATTGCCACTATTATCAGTTTCTATAACATTATTTTCTCTCGTTAATCGGATTCGTTGGGACTGCCTTTGGTTTTCAATTTGTCTATTGAGTGGGTTATCTCTACGAAGGCGAACTTGACCTTGTCTAAGACGTCTCTGATTCAAAATTTCTTCCCTCATACCCCTCCTACTAAGCTGTCGACGTTGTGTTTCTCTATCACGCTCCTCTCTCCTTATTTCAGGATTTCTTCTTGCATGTTCCCTTTGCATTTGATCACGAATGCGCTCTAAATTCCTATACTCAGGATTTCTTGCGCGAAGTTCTCTATGATCCCTAGTGTTCCTACTTTGTTCATCATAACGTACCTCAGGATTTTCCCGACGAGATCTATGACCTCGAGTATTTCTTATTTGCTCTTCAGAGCGAATTTGGGGATCTTGCCGCCTTGTTCTATGTTGAACAGTATTTGCAACTTGCTCAACAGATCGAACCTCGGGGTCTTCACGCCGAGACCTATGACCTCGAGTATCTCTTATTTGCTCAACAGATCGAAACTCGGGGTCTTCACGCCGAGATCTATGACCTCGAGTATTTCTTATTTGCTCTTCAGAGCGAGTTTGGGGATCTTGCCGCCTTGTTCTATGTTGAACAGTATTTGCAACTTGCTCAACAGATCGAACCTCGGGGTCTTCACGCCGAGACCTATGACCTCGAGTATCTCTTATTTGCTCTTCAGAGCGAATTTGGGGATCTTGCCGCCTTGTTCTATGTTGAACAGTATTTGCAACTTGCTCAACAGATCGAACCTCGGGGTCTTCACGCCGAGACCTATGACCTCGAGTATCTTTTATTTGCTCAACAGATCGAAACTCGGGGTCTTCACGCCGAGACCTATGACCTCGAGTATTTCCTATTTGCTCTTCAGAGCGAATTTGCGGATTTTCCCGCCTGGTTCTATGTTGATTTGTATTGATTATTTGTTCGGACAGACGTACATCGGAATCTAATCTACGATTAGCGTGACTTACAGTATTTTGTGACTGCTCACTATCTCTATATAAAGAGTTCGCACGAAGAACTCTCATACGTCTTCTATTCTGAAGACGACTTAGTAATATAGATTTTCTACTTAATCTAGGCATAATTAATTAATAATAAATGGGTTAATATATAAAATACTTATGGATAATACTTATATAAATCAGTCCGTCCGGGTGTTAAAAGTTGGATCCTAGGTGCTGCTCTCTTTCACTGTTTCCTTGTAAGTCCTTGCTATGCTATTGCTCGTCACTGTACACTGTACCGTGTAATACACTAAAATTAGTTTGAATTAAGCACTTTGCTTGTAAAGACATCTAGTGAAACTGAAACTACAAACACAGTGTACTGATATTTATTATACTCTTGCAACATGTTGGTACAGCTTACGTACTTTTGTATACCTATATATTATTTAGCTATTCACTAACATAAGAATACAGAATATTTAGTTATATTTATATTTTAGAAATTAGTAGTTTATTTCATTGTATTGAAATTAAGTTCTCGGAAAATCCCTCCGTAAATTACTTTTGTTAAACGCTTTCTAAAACAGGTACCATAGTTTGAAGGGTCTACCCATGAAGGCTAAATTAACAATAACTTACATAAATTTAATTATGGTATACACATATGTAGAACAGGTATGTAGATTTTCTTCTTTCTGTCTTAATATCTAAACCTTTCATAAGCTGCCAACGGCGCTAGGTAAAAATGTAATTTTCTTGAGTTTACAGCTCACTTCATGACCTTCATATTAAAATGTGTCGCTTTTGATACTACATTACTAATATTTATTTCATGCAATTTTTTGTAGAAAGATTTTTTTGCTCTATACAAAGTCCACCACTCTATGAAACTTTTTTAGCATTGTTGTCTGGTATATTTTATAATAAGTTCAACATAATGGCTGAGAAAATATACCTAACCACTGATTATCACCAAATATTAAAAGAAATATATGTATATAGAAATCTATATCTATCACTTTAGGTGATGCAAACAACTCTTTGGTGAACAAAACTATACTCTGTTGCAACATGTTGCGAAAGTATAAAAATGTTGCGAATTCAACATTCATTACTCGATTATTATTTGGTATCTTATTAACTTATGTTATTGATCATAGATTTATTTTGTGTCAATACTATTTTTTTCTCCGAAATGTTAACTTTTATAAAAAGAAGCTATTTAACTCAAACATGGTATATGTGATATAAACTGAACCAAATGGGTTAGATTTAATATGTGGGGTATATGAGGTTGCTGTTGTAACAGAGGAGCGGAAATCAGTATATTAGGGTTATAAGGTTTAAACAAAGTCTAGACCAATTTTATTCATATGCAGCGATATACATTATTTTTAAGAAAAACTGTCCATTTAATTTCATTAAATTATCAAATTGACGAAAAAAATTATACCATAAGTAGTACATGTGAGCTGGGAAAATCAAAGACCAGAAAATTCCTCCAAACCGTATATTAAAAAATGTTGATTAAACATCCATTATTAAATGATATCGTGATTAAATTACAATCAAATTTGGTATCTTCTTGACTTATATTAAAGGCCATAAACTTAGTCTCAGTTTTATTGCTTGAAGTGAGATATACATAAGTATGAATGTGATATTAACTCCACCAAAGTGGCTAAATTTTATATTATCAGCTTAGGTTAGCAAACGTCAACCAGAGAATCGGAATTCATTATATGAAGGTGTGAGGTTTAGACTTAGTATATACTAATTTCATTCTAATTCAGCGTCAAACCACATAATTTTTAAGAAATCTTTTCCACTTAATTTCGTTAAAATATCACGTTGATCAACCGGAACGGTGTAAAGTCAGGTGGAAAGACGGAAATCATATATACCTCAAATGGAGTAAAGTCAGACGAATGTTCGAAAATCCTGATATTAGTTACATGGGGGCTAAGGAAAATTTTCACCCGATTTGATCTTGTTATGAGTAAAACACGCTCTCTCATTTTCATTGAGATAACTCACATATGCGGTATAAAGTCCCGCGGAAGTTCAAAAATATTTATATTAGATATATGAGGGCTACAAGAACTATTGATCCGATTCAACCCATTTTTGAAACAAAGACAAACTATTATCGATAACTTCATTTATTTATTCTATTATATGAATTTCAATTATATATCTTACACAATGGCCGATATTTACGGTAAAAAGTCAACTATAGGTACTGGGGTCCACATATTCAGTACCTAGGCTTGAACAGTTTTGGTTCGATTTAGAAAATTTTTGGTCACAAGGTGGCATACTTTAAACGTATTATTCACGCAAAGTTTTACGCCGATATAATCATTGTTGCTTGATTTGCATAGTGGAAAGTGAAAGAATCAACTGGTATTTAAAATGGTGTCATATGGAAAATAGGCGTGGTTGTAATCCGATTTCGCCCATTTTCGCACTATGATATAGAAACACGAAAAGAACGTTACGCACTGAATTTGGTTGAAATCGGTTAAGCAGATCTCAAGATATGGGTTTTCACCTAAAAGTGGGCTGTGCCACGCCCACTGTCTAATTTTGAACGCGGTTCCTATAAAGTCATCTTATACCATCTCAGAGATAAAATTTAATGTCTCTGGCGTGTTTAGTGCTTGATTTATCGCGCTTTTAGTAGTTTTTAACAGTACCGTTATATGGGGAGTGGGCGGAGTTGCCACCCGATTTCAACTATTTTCACACCGTCAATAGAAGTGCTAAAAACATTTGCTTCCAGTGAATTTTGTTAATATAGCATTAGCGGTTTAGGAGATATGCACATTAAACCTATTAGAGGCGGGACCACGCCCACTTTAAAAAAAAAAAATTTTAACTGCAGATGCCCCTCCCTAATGTGATCCTGTGTACCAAATAACAGTCTTGTATCTTATTGCGGAGCTTAGTTATGGCAAGTTATTTGTTTTTGATTAATGGCGTTTTGTGGGCGTGGCAGTGGTCCGATTACGCCCATCTGCAATACCAACCGTCTCACGGTACCATGAAACATGTCTACCAAGTTTCATAAAGATATCTCAATTTTTACTCAAGTTAGAGCTTGCACGGACGGACGGACAGACGGACAGACGGACGGACGGACAGACAGTCACCCGGATTTCAACTCGTCTCTTCATCCTGATCATTTATATATATATAACCCTATATCTAACTCGATTAATTTTAGGTGATACAAACAACCGTTAGGTGAACAAAACTATTATACTCTGTAGCAACAGGTTGCGAGAGTATAAAAATCAACAAAAAGCACGGGAATTAAATTCACCAAGCACGCAGAGAGGAGGACAATAACCCACAGGAAAAACGCCGGAGACAAGAACAAAATTAAACCAGAGAAAAATGAGAAGAAGCATACACATTTTTAAGTATTACTCCCAAAAACCCTTGGCGGAAAAAAAAGTGAGTCCATTCCAATTACATTTTAAAACAGAGGCATTTTATGCACATATGTATGTTGATTTACAGTTTTATCGGTATTTCGTTAGAAATAAATAACCGAACAAAATAACTGAAAAAGAAAACAATATACGGTATCTGCCTCAGCTTATTTTGTGTCTCCAAACACACCGTTCTATTCTTTCGAAAAAAAAAAAAATTTTTGCAAAGTCAAGTATTCCTACTTGCAATATTTCCAGCGATACCCCTTGGGCTAATCAAGCAACAAGCAGGATCGCCTAGAGCACATAAGCAGAGGCTAAGAAAAACAAAAAATTTAACATATTACAGGAATACATACATACATATGTGCATATACCTATAATTTAAATACAAAATTTTTTGGACTTTAAAACTTTGCCTTTTGCTATTAATCGCAAGTAAGTATATACACATGCCAATATAACTAAAAAGTATACGGTCAAAACGAATTAGCATATACAAACATATGAAAATTAAAATTAACATACATAGGTACGCAGATATATATACATTTGTTGTTAAGAACAAATTTATTTTCGCGTTCCTTTTAAACAAATGTATATAGATACATAATAAAAACGAATATACATACATACAAAATATACAAATTATTCGCGAGTGAAACGAATACCCAGTAAGCAATTTCGGCAATTTTTAAAATAATAATAATACGGACATAAATTTTAATAAAATAAATTGACTTGTCCGATAAAAAAAAAAATTTAAAAAATACTAATTTTACAATCATTTTCAAAACAAAAAAAAATTTTTTAACTACAGCTTTGGGCAGCAAACTAAAATTTTTTTTACTACAACCGTATTATAGCAAATATTTAATACAAAACTATTTTAATAGCTATCTAATAGCTTTCAATTTAATTCAAAGAGTTATAAATGCAATCTGATAAATCAAAAGAGGTTAAACCACGAACACCTCTATCATTAGAAATTCCAAAAATGGCTGATGATGATAAATCACAAAGCACACCCGCAGAAGCTACACGCTCAAAGCAGGGTGCAAAACAAAAAAGAACCAAAGACAATTCACTGTCAAGGTTCATAACTGAAAGTGACAGTTTTATTAGATACTGCACACGGTTTTCGGCTTCGCCTATTAACGACAATACAGAATCAGTCCTAAATTTAAAAATTCAAAGCATAGATAATATATGGGCACGCGTTCTGACAGCGTACGATACAATATTTGATACTGACGACGCTGAACTTCCAGAAAACATTAAAGCTTCGGCGTCAGCCAAATATGAAAACTGCCTCGATCAGTACGAAACTACGAAGGCAATGATATTAGACCAAATAAATTTATTAAGGCCATGTAGAGCCACTACTCCTCCTCCGAGAGTAGTTACAAATTCAAAAGAAAACCTAGATACAGGTATATTTTTAAAAGTACCAGCTTGTGATACTGAAGTTTTTCATGGAAGTTATGATCAATGGCCGTCCTTCCGGGACATGTTCACTGCCGTGTATGTCAACCATCCTAAACTTTCACGAGCACAAAAGCTGTACCATCTCAGGTACAAAACAAAAGGGGAAGCAGGCAGTATTGTCAAGCGTTTCACTTTGAATGACGAAAATTTTAATCTGGCTTGGGATGCACTGGTCGAAAGATACGAAAACGAAAGAGTATTGGTAGATAACCAAATAAATATTTTAATGAATTTACCAAAAATTCAACAAGAAACCAGCCAAGAATTTCAAAAACTATACTCGACAGTGACTAATTGCTTATCTGTGTTAGAAACACAAAATGTATCCACAGAATCGTGGGACCCTATCCTAGTAAATATTTGCGCAGCGACACTACCTGATGCTGCTTTGCTACGATGGGAGCAATCACTAGTGGCAAGAAAGAAATCGCCAAAATGGCATCAAATGAAAGAATTTTTAACAACTCAGTACGAAATAGCTGAGCGAGTAGATAAAAAGGTAGTTAAGCCAAAAGGTCATCAAAATGACTCAAATAAAAATTTTTTTAAACCCCAAGTCAGTAATAACACACAATATAATAGACACGTTAATAGAAGCCAAACATTCGTGTCAAATCAAACAAACCATTGGTAATCATTATGTGAAATCTGTAAAGGAGGACATAATATAAGATCTTGCGAGAAATTTAAAAAAATGTCCGTTTCAGATAGAAACAATCTTGTCCGACAACATAAACTTTGCATCAACTGTCTGTCCAACTCTCACGGGACAAAAGACTGTGAAAGCAAATTCAGTTGTGTGTACTGTCAACGACGACATCACTCATTGCTTCACATAACCAATTTTACAAATATGAAGAAAAATCATATACATAAAACCACGGGCCTAGTCGCGACAACCAAATCAGGTAATCCCGAAATCCCGAATCCCGAAAATAAAGAGGAACACCCATGTTGCTCAAAAGCAGCAAAAGTTCAAGCGCTTCATTCAGAGAATGAAAGCAAAATTATTTTACCCACAGCGGTCATTGCTATAGAACATAAAGGAGATTTATTCAAATTAAGAGCATTAATAGATCAAGGCTCTCAAAGATCCTTTATATCATCAAAAGCTCAGAATCGGCTAAAATTGCCAGTCAAAAATTCTAGTTTCCAAATTTCGGGAATGGGCGGAAGAATTATACAAAATTCAAATAAAGTTTGCCCTATCACCATAGTCTCTCCAAACGCGGATATACGAATAGATGCACAAGCCATTGTTCTACCGCAGCTCACTAATTTGCTTCCAAGCTATGAAGTAAATAAAAAACAGTGGGAAAAATGCTCATATCTCAAATTAGCAGATCCCACCTGCCATACCCCATCACAAATCGACATATTATTGGGCAGCGACTTGGTCGTTATGTTGTGCGACTCCCATTCAAGCCCACCTTTCCAGAAACGATAGCTCTAGGCCACTCGAGAATATCAGCAGTCCAGCAATTCCTAAGCTTGGAAAAAAGCTTGATAAAGAAAAGCGAGCTTAAATCAGCATATGATGACGTGATGGATGAATATCTTGACCTCAATCATATGGAAGAAGCTGTACCATATGAAAAATTATCTAAAGGTAGATATTTATCTTTTTATCTTCCACATCACGTGGTAATAAGACCAGATGAAATCACAACAAAAGTACGAGTTGTTTTTAATGCCTCAAAGTGTACGAGCTCAGGCAAATCACTCAATGATGTACTATACACAGGGCCAACATTACAACCTGATCTCATGCTGCTAATACTAAATTGGCGCATGTTTAAATATGTTTTCAATGGAGATGTAGAGAAAATGTATAGACAAATTTTAGTACATAAAGATGACCAAGATTTCCAGCGGATAGTCTTCCGAAAATCAAGTAATAGTCCAATCAGCGACTACAAACTTAAAACAGTTACCTTTGGCATCAATTGTGCACCCTATTTAGCGATTAGGACATTACATGAAGTGGCAAAAACCTGTCAAACAAATTTGCCTTTAGCAACTTCTGTGCTACAAAAACAAACATACGTTGATGATATTCTATCAGGTAGCCACAGCCTCTCATTAGCTTGCGAATCACTATCTCAAGTCATCAAAGCACTAAATTCAGCCGGGTTCCCCCTAAAGAAAATTACATCAAATCATCCTGAGATAATAAAAAACATAAAAGGGGAAGACTTATTAGATACTAACTTCCTTAAATTTGAAAAGGCCAGTACTACAAAAACTCTCGGGATTCAATGGAATGCGATAACAGATCAATTCTCATATACAATTGAGTCAATATCTGCAATATCCGCCATAACCAAACGTCAAATACTTTCCTCGGTGGCAAAACTTTTCGACCCCGCAGGATGGCTTTCGCCAATAATGATTCAAGCAAAAATCCTCATTCAAGAACTGTGGCAAGACGGCACTGAATGGGATGAGCAAGTAAAACCCATACGTTTAACAAAGTGGGTTCAATTTGCAAACAATCTACATACCATCTCGGAAATTCGAATTCCTCGATGGGTTAATTTCGCACCTGACTATAATGTAGAATTACATGGCTTCTGTGATGCCTCTGAAAAGGCCTATTGTGCAACAGTTTACGTACGCACTGAATATGATAACAAAATATCTTCACGTCTTTTGGTAGCCAAAGCCAAAGTTG
Source organism: Bactrocera oleae (assembly GCF_042242935.1). Classification (NCBI taxonomy): domain Eukaryota; kingdom Metazoa; phylum Arthropoda; class Insecta; order Diptera; family Tephritidae; genus Bactrocera; species Bactrocera oleae. The sequence goes on from NC_091537.1 coordinate 33,878,155, forward strand.
CTCCCCTGAAGACACTAAGCCTGCCACGGCTCGAACTGAATGGTGCACTTCTGTTAGCAATACTAGTCTCAATTGTCCAAACTCATCTGAAACTAACCAATCACAAAATGTACCTTTGGTCAGATTCAGAAATAGTTTTAGCATGGCTAGAAAAACCACCATATACCTGGAAGACTTATGTATCTAACCGTATATCTCAAATATTAGACTTAGTTGGCCCAGCACAATGGCAACATGTTGCAAGTGCAGATAATCCAGCGGATCTTGGGACAAGAGGCTGCAAACCACTTCATCTCACCAGCACTACACTCTGGTGGAACGGTCCTACGTGGTTAACAGAATCACAAGAAGTCTGGCCAAAGTCTCCCGCTCGCAATATAATAGCTCCTGAAACTCGGAGAATTGAAAACTTTCATATCACTCTTGATGAAGATGATATATTACACCGATTTTCATCATTCCCAAAAGCACTAAGAGTAGTCGCTTACATGTTTAAATTTATCCAAAGACTCAAACAAAAGGTTAAAGGAATAACCAATGATCCTTCCGTACAACTAACGCATTCCGACATGCAACATGCAAAGGTCATCCTAATTACCTATACACAAACTCGCTTGATGCAACAAATGGTCCGACTAGAATTTTATATACCGCGCCTAGGGCCACAGATTAAAAGAACGATTTTTATGTGTAAACAATGCACATTGTACAAGCACGAAATACGCACGCAGATCATGGCAGCTTTGCCACCTGAACGCTGCAATTTTGCTCTTCCCTTTACCATTACTGGGGTCGATTTTGCTGGACCTTTCCAGATAAAGGCCTCTATGTTAAGGTCTTCCTCATTCAGGAAAGGGTATGTGGCTGTCTTTGTATGTTTCACGACAAAGGCAGTACACCTTGAGCTATGTTCGGATCTGTCTACTGCGGCTTTTCTCGCAGCATTTGCACGTTTTGTCGGACGACGCGGATTTCCATCAAAAATGATGAGCGACAATGGGAAAAACTTTATCGGAGCTCAAAGAGCCACAGAGAAAGAGTTTGTAAAATTTACTAAAGAAGTCTCCCCAGAAATTGTTAAAAAATATGCACCACAAGGAATCGATTGGCAGTTTATACCCCTTGTTCTCCCCACATGGGCGGACTCTGGGAATCAGCTGTAAAAAGCTTTAAGTCCCATTTAAAGAAAACGGCAGGTAATCATAAATTTAATTATGAGGAATTTACCACACTACTCGCACGTATAGAAGCCGTACTAAATTCAAGACCCATCTCACCACTCTCGCAAGATCCCTCCGATTTCACAGCTCTTACACCTGGACATTTCCTCAGAGGAGCTCCACTTCTCGCCATACCTGAGGCAGAAGGAGACTCACTCAATTTAATAGACCGATGGGAAAAAATTAAGATACTTCATCATGAATTCAGCCATAGATGGAAGGAAGATTACCTTAAAGATCTCCATAAGAGACATCGGTGGAAAACGATCCAGAAGGAACCAAATACGGGCGAATGCGTCATCATACATGATGAATGCCTTCCTCCAACAGAATGGCGACTAGGCCGCATTGAAAAGGTCCATCGGGGACGAGATGGTCACATAAGAATAGTAGACGTACGAACCCAAACTGGTATACTAACTCGACCATTAGTAAAATTGTGTTTTCTTCCAAACACCGAAGAACCGATTTCACAAACCCCGCCAAGACAAGCGCATAAATAAAATCAAAACCGACAATTAATTCGTTTAACTCGAAATACTACCGTTTTATAATTCATACATGCAAATCTAACACTAACAAACGCGATTAAAAATTAACCACAACATATATAGTCACATATACATATATATATATATATATATTTTTCAAACCAAGTAACAAATATCATAATTCAAAATTATGAGCCAAACCATATTTTAATATTATATATTCCTATTCCAATAGAAATGGACGTAGAAGATATACACAGCGCTCCCAAGACTGTGAGGTCCGTAATTTCTGCGCCTAGAGCATCTGGTCCACCCATCGCAGCACCAAGGATGCAAAGCGCCACGGTACCACACAGCCAATCATCTGCAGCAGCAGTCAGGGATGCAAACGAGGAGCAGTTTGATGAGCATCTGCCTCCACGATGCAGTCTATGCCATCGACCTCACGTCCTGAAGAGGTGCACCATCTTCAAAAGCATGAAGCCCGCTCAACGCCAACAGATCGCCAGAGCCCACGGACACTGTATGACTTGCTTGGCAGATAGTCACTCCACCTTTGAGTGTATAACCGACGGATCGTGCCAATATTGCCAACGACCGCATCATACTCTGTTCCATCGATTCCCTCGACGAGCAACTCCGTCCACCACGCAGACCAGTCACCGGCACAGACAACAAGGGAATCCCGTCCAGCGCCAAAGAATACATCGCCCGAAGCCATCCAGAGGGGCACGCTCGCGGCCACCTCCACCACCCTATGGTCATCGCAACCAGCGGCAAAGGGCAACCGGATTGAACGCCGTAGTGAGCACTCTGCAACAGTTGCAGAGACTTCTAGGCAATTAATTCGCCTAGGGGGGCCGGGATGTTCATGCGACTTCTAATCCCGCGACAACTAAGCTCACAACCCACCGTACAACATCATACAATACAACATAACCAACGCAACATCATACACCACCTACAACACACCATATCACTCACCAACACAACCATATACAATTAACCAACCACACTCTACATCTACACTATACACCCACACTGCAACCACCGTCTTTTCCACCACCCGAATGATCAAAAGGGACCAGTCAGACCAGAATGGCTCTCTTTTTTGCGCTTTCATCCGTGACCTATAAGGTTATACATCAAAACGTTCCCGGCCGAGTGATTTTCTTCGAAGTGAAGTACAAGTGAATTTAAAAAACTGAAAGTTACAATTGTGACAAAAAGTGAGTATAACACCGCACCCAAGGTGAAAGAATAAGTGAAGTCAACAGCGCATTATACATTTTGTTTGCTTTGCCGGAAGTATACACCAGGTGACTGTCCTCTGTATTTATTAAATTAATGATTATTTCTACTTGTGGGAACGTATCCTTTATTTATATTATTAAACTTTGAAACACTTTTAAAATTTCTATAGTTATTATCAAACCATGTCCAATTATTTTGTTCTAATAATCGATATGTTTCAAATAGTGTTTTTATATTACTTGATATTATAATGCTCGCGGTATTAATTGCTATTTTTTCATTACACAAATTCAAAATTGACTCTTCGTTATTTTCTGGAGTTCTATCTATTGAACTTTCTGTCGATAGATGATATTTGTTATTCATCCGCGTTAGTATATTTGATAATTCGTTATACGTCTGCGTTATATTTTTGTGAACTACTTTTTCTGCCTTTTCATGTAATTGTAAAAAGGAATTTCGTTCACTGAAGTTTTCGATTAATATTTTTTTAATCTCACTCCAATTTGTCATATCAATGCTATATTTTAATAGTGCCGCGCATTTGTATCAGAATAAATGTTTGCGATTGTAGAGAGTAATTACACATACTATGTAGTAATAACTTTACTTTATTCACGAACTGTACGAACTCTGCAGTATTTCCACCTTTATACTCACCCATTCTATTGATGAATTTTAGCGGGTCGAATTTAATTTTCATCGTGTTTCCTACAGGTCCTTGTTGTACTGATTGCTCTGATGTCGACATTTCTTCCTCCGTATCTTTTTGCTGCCTCCTTTGCGTTGCAAGTCTATTTTATTTTTATGAGAATTAAAAGATTCGTTTGTCTCTTATAAATCGTTGTTTATTAAAGAGCTGCAAGTTAAGAATAAGTTTTATGAAGTGCTTAAAGATACTTATTGGATTAGGGAAGTTGGTGCTGGATCCTTGTCCTTAGTATTTAATGCTGGGATCGTAGTCCTTAATGTTGGATCATAGTCCTTTATCCTGGGCACACTTGAGTTATCTGTCATCGTCACTTGTCTCATCAATTCGCGTATTAAAAATCAACTGTCCTTGTAGAATGTCAAGCTGTGTCTTTTATACTTTCTTCCGTCACTGATAATTTGATCACTTTGGATTTCATAGTTGCACAACCTCACTTGTTGGCGAAACTTCAAAAGAACGTAATTTTTTGGTGTCCAATTATTTTAGAATCGGATGTCTTTAAAGATACCGATTATGTCTACTGCTCATGCATTGAGTGTCGAATTCTATTATACGTAAGTATGTATGTTATTGCTTTGGTGTCAAATTATGTTATACATAAGTATGTATGTATGTTATGTTATCAACTTGGTGTCGGATTTAGTGTCCGGTGTCCGTTGTCTTAAATACTGGATTAATGGTATTTATTATTGCTTGTGATGAATTGGACTAATCGTTGGTGGTACTGATGATGTGGTGGTTGAAAGTGTAACTATAAGATGACAATAATACTTTAATAAGAGCTCCTTTTTACGAAAGAGATAACTACTTTGCATTAGCTATTGCAAACGGATTTGCACCTTCAGAATCCTTTCTCTACTTGAACAAAAATGGTTTAATCCAAAACGAAGACAACATCCCAATAATCTATCACATATTTAGAAGAGCTAACAACAAAATAGTCACTTCAAATATACTCACTGCTGAAAACAAGCGATTCGACACATACATCTCGTTTAGAGACAAAACTGAAACAACTTTGACGAAACAGAACTGCTGGTGGCTATTAAATGATAATGAAAACTAGTTCACTCCATGACACATCTGGTATAATTTCTTGTACTTCTTTTAAACAATTACAAAACTATACCATATACATTTACTAAGTTAAAATACAAATAATATCATTAGTTAATAAAATGTTACTAATTATTAATAGCGGAGTACTCGGGAGCTCGTCTAGAGGCACTGTATTTATATATAGGGTGTTTCATAAAGTACGCAATTTTTAAATTGCGAGGGATTTTTTGGTTTGAAGATTGTGAGCACTGTTCCTATTATTTTCGATATCTATTATCACTCCGATTAGAAGACCATTTCACGTTTTTCCATTTTGTAGCCAAGGAGCGGTTTAGTATCGAGGAACGCATTCTTATCGTGAAAACTCATTACAAAAACGGAGAGTGCTACGCAGATACTGCCCATAAACTTCGCGCGATCTTTGTACGTGACAATGCCCCGACTGTAACAACAGTTTCGAGGTCAATGGAGCTCATCTTGGTTGAATGATGTAACGAAGAAAGATAGTTATCCACTACTTAATATCGATGACAGGCTGGACTCCTTATCAGGCATAAAATGGTTTTCAACACATGATTTGAAAAGTGGTTACTGGCACGTAGAGGTAAACGAAGAAGACAAAGAAAAGACGGCTTTCAGAGTTGGAGATGGTGTATGGTAATTTCCATAATGCTCTTTGGATTATGTACTGCTCCTGTTACCTTTGAGAGACTTATGGAACAGGTATTAAAATTGCACTGGAAGACCTGTTTGTTATATCTTTATAATATCATTATGTTGGGTAAAAGCTTCGATTAACACCTTAAGAACTTGGAATAAGTTTTTCAACGGATAGCTAGCGCTGGTCGAAAGCTGAGCCCGAGGAAATGTTCCCTTTACAAAAAGGAAGTCAACTATTGTACTTAGAACACAAAGTGACAACGGAGGGCAATTGCACAGCTAAAGAAAAGATAGAGGCATTAAAAAACTGGCCCACTCCTATAAATTTACATGAATTGCGGAGATTTCTTGGTCTTTGTACTTATTATCGACGATTCGTTCCAAATTTTGGACATGAGGAAGTAGTTGCGTATTACAGCCAGACAATAAGCAAGCCGGAGAGGAATTATTGTGTAACGCGGACGGAATTACTGGCGTTGGTGAAGTGTATCAAACATTTTCATATGTACCTTTATAGACAGCGATTTCGGGTGAAAAAAAGAGCTTCTACAATTTAGGAACCCGGAAGGACAGTTGGCGCGGTGGATTTAGAGACTCAAAAGTTACGACTACTCTATAGAAAATATCGCAAAGGTAGTAGTCATGGAAATGCTGAAGCCATGTTCCGCCCCCCCTGTAATTTGGAATGCAGACATTGCTCGAAAGTTGAGACCAAAGAAAACATTATAGATGTCCGACTACTGACAATAACATCATACTGGGATCCGGAGGAACTACGAAAATGTCGACAAGAAGATCCAGATTTGAAATGTGTAATACATGGATTGGAGATGAATAAACGTCCAACGAGAGGAGAAATAGCTGCAGAAAGCCCAGTTGCAAAAGCTTATTGGGCACAAAAGAATAGTTTAAAGTTAGTGTCTGGCTGCTTGCATCGCGTATGGGAAAGAAAAAACGGACAAACTTCCCGAGCTCTGATTATTGTTCCGAAAGTAAGAAATCCAGAAGTTCTCAACGAACTGCACAACTTTGCTGAAATTAAAACAAAGATTTTATTGGGTTGGTCATCGTCAATCAGTTACAGAGTGGAATGCCAACTGTGTCGAGTGAGTTTGAGCGAATTGCTATGGATGTAGCTGGTCCATTTTCTATCAGTAAATTAGGAAACAAATATGTTTTGGTAGTCATGGAACTCCTAACCAAGAGGCAGGAACAGTAGCGGATGTATTTATCAATAATTGGGTATCTAGAGATGGTGTTCCAATAAAATTACATTCTAACCAAGGGAGAAATTTTAAATCACCTCTAATTCAGGAGATGTGCCAGAAACTGGGTACCAAGGAAACCCGTACAACTGCACTATGTCCGTAGTCCGATGACATGGTAGAACGATTCAATCGAACCTTGGAAGAACATATGAGGAAAGTTGTGGGCAAGTATCAAAAAGTTTGGCATACCCATATATCCTTGTTCCTGACGGCTTATCGGTCTGCTGTACATGAAACAACGGGGCAGCCTCCTGGAAGGGTAATTTTTAGTAATAATTTCCACTACCGATTGATTTGAAATTTGGAATTAACGCCAACGGAGAAAGGAATGCTAAGGAAGTCAACAGCATCTTAGAAGGCGAGGGATATAAATGCTATGGTGAGACAGCACACCAAAATTATAAGCGATAAAATGAAAGCAGAATACGACAAGGCAATGAAATCTGAGGGTTTAATTGAAACGAATGGGTATTGTTATTGTATATAACCCACAACGAAAGAAAGGGCTGTCTCCCAAATAACAGTGTAATTGGGAGGGACCATACCAGGTTATTAAACGACTCAACGATATAGTGTATCGCATACAGACCATTGGTAGACCAAAGAATAAAATGAGTAGTTCATCTGGAAGAGCTTACAGCATTTGGTACCGCAAATATGTCAAATCCGGACGATCAGAATTAGGTTGAGGGCAGTATAGCGAACACGAAGGCCAGAACAAATCAGAATCGCCGATAAACTACTAGAACCAACGAGATAGCGAAATTCGTAGTTACCAGAATGTTCGAGTAGCGAAGTTTTGTCAGAGAACAATCGGCACACAACGAGAAAAATAATGCTAATTTCAATGTCAGGAAATGTACGCTTACAGATTCATTTATTTACAATGCGCAAACGAATTTGCATATAATTTATAGATATTCTGCAGAATCTTCGAGTAGCGAAGTTTTGTCAGAGAACAATCGGCACTCAATGAGAAAAATAATGCTAATTTCAACTTTGCATATAATTTATAGATATTCTGCATATATGTATTTAGTTTCAAAGAACACATTTACCTATTTCATAATGAATTTCATAAAATCTATGGAAATATAAGTCACTGTGTTATGCTTAATAATGCTCAGGAATGCAGGTATAAAATTCGGCAAAATGTATCACGCCACCTATACCGCTACCCTCCACAAGAATGTCAAACCCGGGAACTTAGAAGAACAAGAAGGTGCAAATTGAATTTTGTATGATGCTCGATTGGACGGCTAACAAAGCTGAAAAATTCCGAGCATGAAATTCACCATTTTCTGTGGTATTCGCTGCTATTTAAGAGAAAAGGGAATTTATAACAACGTTCTCTGGCAGAAATACGTATCTACCAACATAAAGAGAAAAATGAAATACTCTAAATAAAAAATACAAATGCCCCTTCACATATGCGTGATTATTTTTTGTCATATTAAAGATTTTTATAATGAAAAATTGATCAAATATGATTTTTTTGCACAAACGCGGCATAATAAAATTCGAAAGGTTATGCAAAAAAATATAATTTACCTTTTTTATAATTTTCTATTTTCAATTGTTACAAAATTAATAATTTTTGGAGTTTATTAGCATTCTCTGGTATGTACACATGGAGTAATAGAATTTTTTGATACACTGCTCTATATGTAAGTATGTTTGTACATATATGCGTATGGCCTTGCAAAATAAGTAATGTATACACAACTCTACATACATATAAGCGTACAAAAGTAAGTATGTCAGCCAAAATGTGAAATATAAACATTGTTATACCAGAGAACGTAAATGAATAGAGAAGGAGCAAATGTTAAATGAAATCTTTTTGAGTACTAATTTGTAGTTCCAGATGAGGGAACATCGAAAAATATAACTTCGAAAAATAAAAATACACCACGCAATGTGCGAAATGCTATAAATAGACACAACGGATATTCCTAAATGAAAAATCGTTGCGCATACCTATTTAGATTTATGTTTTCAATTTCTATGAAATGACAAATTTATAATTATGAAAAGCCTTCTTAAAAATCTGTATTACCGGTAAAAACCCCAGAATTCATAATAAAATAAACATTTAATAGGCTATTTTTCCAACTTATGTATGTGCGTTATGTGAGCAATTGCTTATTAAACAAAGGATAACAATAAAACGGTGGCTAAGCGGCCGCGTTTCCACTTTTGTGGTGGCTGAGGTCGTAAGCGGGAAGGGGTTAAGCACAATCCGAATACGAACCTATACGTTCGAATCCTAAAACTCATGAAACTGAAATTTTATTTAATTTTTTATTTTATTAATTGGAATCTAAGCATATCATAATTCAATTACTTTAATAGCATATTTAACTTCCTGAGATAATTAAAATATTTCAGGAAAATATGTTCATATGTTTGGGTTTATTGCATATTCCTTTATTTATGCGTATTTACACAAATGTGATAATCACACATACATTCATGAGTACACGTACGCTGATGCTTGCTTCTTCTTGCCCCGCACAAGCAATGACTTTTGTCCACACTTTTGGCTTTTTGCGAGAAGCAAGTTGAACGATCACAAGCAAGAAGGAGTCAGGGGCGCACTGCCACATAATTATTTCAGATATATATTTTAATTATCGAATTTATTTTAAAAACGATTATAGGTATGAATTTACTTGTATTTATATTTTTACGTATCTATTAATTATATTACGTCAATAAGTCATAATGCATTAGTATTTTTCAATACAAATTAAGCAACATTTTAATATATTATGAGCCCTCACTTGACACGCCTCTGTGCATGGTGGCAAGCCAACGAAATAACGGCGAGTTCGCGCGGACATTGTGTTGTTGAAAAAAACCAAATGACGACCTTGCCGACAAACATACATATTTACGTACATACATACATATGAGCTCGCATACATATTGACACCGAATTGTCGCTGAATTGACAAAATTTGTTTCAATGGACAATTTTGCGACAATGTCGATCGGCTATGTTGTCTCGTTTGTCCTTTTTGCAGGGCTTTGCTGTTGAAAATTGACTTATGCTCTTTTGAAATGCTACGATTAAATATTGGTCTGCATTTTTATAGCGTCGTTTTTAGATAAAATGGGCTAAATCGACAAACTATGAAATAATGAGAATAAGTAAACATATAAAAGTACTATATGCAGTGTGCTTAGAATATATAGAAGTAGTTAAAGATTTCATATACATGTCAATTTTATATAAATTTTTTAATTTAATGCCATATATAGTGCATAATATGAATAAAATTAAAATATTATTTTAACTCGCTAGTAGGTCATGTTGCCAATTCTCCTTTCTGAAGGGAACATCAGACAAATTCTTCAATTTCTGACTTTTAGCAAATGTTGTGAGGAAACAGCTTGTGGGCAACATACAAATGCGAGGGGGATGGTAGGATTTTCAGTGGTGGCTGTCAAATTGTAAAATTGAATTTTTCTCGTTTTACTGAAATTCATTCATTCATTCATTTTAATATACTTAATTTCGCATTTGCGTAGGAATTCTATATGAAAATCAAATGTGGTTTACCAGGCGCACAGAAAAAATAGCGCGGCGCAGAGTTATGAACGAACGCACTTTGCTTTGAAGCAGACGCACTTTTCTTATGAATGAATTTGTTGTCGTTGTAATATGAAATACTTAGAAAATAAGCCGCAAGCTCGCTTGAATATTATTGACCGATGATGGTGCGTCTATGTCTTTATGTCACTTGCGCGAATGTTTGATTTTTTGCGAAAGACATATTGACGGACATGCATACATACTTATGTACATATGTGTACATATATGCAAATATATTTGGACATGCGAATGAAAGAAGGCAATTTCAAGAATATTCACATATAGGTATATGAACATTTGAAGGAAGTAAACAACAATAGCTGTTTGAATTCACAGATTAGACAAAATTGCATGAGTATCATTTGTGGTGCTGCTTGTATAGCAGGCTTCCTTATTGCAACGTGAACTATTTTTCCTAAGTTCAAATCCTATCAGATATATTTATATACTCTTTTTTATTTTTATAACCCTTTTTTATTAAATGATATTTTAATTATATTTTCATATTATTTCCCTAATTATTTACATTTTCTTTTCATAAGTCAATTATTTCCCTTTTTATTATTTTAATTTTTGTTCATGTGCATACCAAAATATTTTGCTTAGAGTGGTGTAGTTCGTTGCGTAAATTGATAGGATGGTGAAATTTTATTTTCGAACTTGCACGTTTTCGATACTCCCTCATCTTAATTAACATTTTAGTACAGCTAACATTTATTTATATTGGCAACCGATGCCTCAAATGATGCAATAGCTGGGGTTTTAAGCCAAGATGGAAAACCTATTACATTTACCCCTAAAACGTTGAATTCCACGGAAAAGCATTATGCAACAAATGAGAAAGATCTTTTTGCCATAGTTTGGGCATTAACACTTTAAGAAACTACCTTTATGGAGTATCAAATTGACCAACCTTATAAACTAGGAAAAATTAATATAGTCGCGGATGCATTATCCCGACAAAGCTTAAATAATATAAATGATGATACATCAGAAATGGACACACAGCGTTCAGCAGAGAGCTTTGCTAATACACAAATTCAAAAAACTTAAAAACCATTGAATCAATGCAAGCAACAAATACTTCTTAGTAAAGGTCGCTTTACCATTCACGAATCTATTAATAATTTTAATAAAACTGGGCACATTATTGAATATGATATACCTGAAAATTTAATAACTATTTTAAAGGAATTCTTACAACCAAATCTTGTAACTGCAATATATGGTTTACCTGAGGGCTTATATGAAATAAAGGTCAAATTAAAGGAAACATTTACTAACAAGTTTTTATGTACAAAAAATTTCCCCATGGATATACCAAACAAGGAAGACCAGGGAACAGTAATAGAGCAAACGCATTTAGGAGATGAAGTGTTAGAGATATTACAAGGTTTCCCTAATGTAAAAAGAATAACAATTGATAATGAACCAGGATATACTACGGTACAATTTAAGTCCCTGATGCTCTCAGAGGCCTCTTCTGATTAAAATTTATTTCTACAATCCAAATCATAGCACCACAAATGGTTAGATTGTGAAGGTGCATTCAACATTAAAATTTCACGATGTATAAAACAAGAATATAATTTAATCAGCTTTTCGGAATCAGTATATAGAGCCGCTCACCAATACACTAAAACTATACACTCGGTAACTGATAAGAAACCATTCGAAGTCCTTTGTTGTTATATATGAAAAGATTACAGGGGAGAAAAATAAGTTAAAGCCTAGATACAAGAAAAAAGTAATAAAAGAAGATTAGGGAATAAGGTTAGAATTAGATTCCAAAAAAAAAAATAGTATTGTGCATAAAGATAATATTAAATCTTGAATATATATTTTCAGAAAATGATACCCTTAATAGTTCTAATGTTAATAGCAGGATCACCAGATCATGACGATTTAGTGTTAATAAATAATGAGTTAAACGAATGAATGGAAAATGACAATAAACAATACACAACAAACTCTGAAATTTTTAAAATTATCAGTCAATTAACAAAAACAATTAAAAATGTAAACGAAAATTCACATGTTAGATATTTAATGGAATGGAAATATCAATTTTTATTAACTGAACTACAAACTATGGTTCATACAATAGCTATGGCAAAATATGAATTTTAAACAATGCAATTTTACATTTATATGAGATAAGAAAATGAACACGGACGATTGACTATATCTGATTTAATGGAGATTTCTAACTTTAAAGTATTACAAAATAAAAATGTTATTGTTATATACAGTGGCGAGTAGAATTGAGTCCATGTTTACAAAACTGACTTTCATCACCTATAAAAACATAACCACACAAGCAAATCCACTTTTTTTTTATTATTTAATTCGTAACAAATTCTAGTAAAGAAACAAAAACAAATGAGAAAAATTCTAATAGTTTGAAAGAAAAAACGAAAAAAAACTCGCATAAACTCAATTTTGCACGTTTAAAAAAAATTCAATAACTAAATAGATTTCAATATTTTGTCCATAGACCCTTATTGGAAATGACTTCTTTTACGCGGTCTGGCATGCTCTCTACCAAATTTTCAATAATATCTTTCGGAATTCGACTCCATTTTGCTGTTACACGATCCCAAAGGTTGCCCATGTTTGTTGGAGCTGCTTCGTACTGCCCGATCCGTCTTTTCACTATTGACCAAAGATTTTCAATCGAATTGAGGTCGGGACTTTGTGCTGGCCACTCTATCAATTTAAAATATTGTTTTCCAATCCATTCCTTTACAAGTTTTGCTGTGTGCTTTGATCCCTATCGTGTTGAAAAAAGAGTTCTTGTTCGGGAACAGAATTTGAAGATTGTTCTCTTTTCACATGATACCATCTACTAAATGAAGAGGACCAACATGCCACCATGTAAAGCATCCCCAAAGCATAATAGTTCCACCGCCATGTTTAACAGCTTGTATTGCTTTCCGTCTGACTGAAAAGGGTTAAATTTGGACTCATCAGACCATACAACACGTTTCCAATCATCAATGGTCCAATTTTGATGCTGCCTTGCAAATTTTAAACGCGCTTTAATATTCTTATCGGACAATGCTGGTTTAGTTTTTCGCACTTGAAATATATCCGATGCCTCGCAGCGCTCTTCTAGCAGTCCATTCACTAACTTTTTTGTTAATGACCAGAAAAGCCCCTTTTGGTGTCAGTAGCTTGTTTTTTCTCATTTCGGACATCATTAGTCGAGCATCTGAGTCCTTCAATCATTTTTTGCGACCTGCAACTTAGTATAAACATAACAGACATCATATTGTGACGAACACGGATGATAGAACAAAATCGAATCAACGATAAACTGCCAGAAGCAACTAGTTAGCGAATTCGTAGTTGCCAGAATGTTCTGGAAGCAATGTTTTGTTACAGATTTACTATATAAGGGCTGCCGGATTGTGCAGCAAACACAGTTCTAGTTAGAGTATTGTCGTGATAAGAGCAATTAAGCTATAAGCAAGAAGTTGTAAGCTCGAATAACGAGCAATAAGTGTTAAGTTGTTGGAATTAGAAATAAAGATAAGTGTGTAGCCATTAAATTGGGACTTTTATTTAACAATCCAGTGATCGAACTCAAGAGTGAGTTACAGGTAGACGATTTATCGAGAAATCCGTTACAATATTATCAAACATAAGCAAAATTTAATAAGTAGGTAATATTTAAACATTTACTACAAAAATTTTTTTGAAATAGTATATTTTTATTTAAATGTAATCAATTATTCATGAATTAATAGATATTTAGAAAAGGAATTGCATATCAATAAATACGATTGCATATAATCGCATAAAAATATAACCCAAAAAGCTAATATTCAGCTGTAATATCAAGTCTCGGAGCCTAATTTGTATTAAATACTCAGTTCTGTTCACGCGCCACTGTTAAAATTTTTCCTTCCGAGCTAACTGTGGTGAAATCCACTTATCATATTATTATTATTTGACAATTCCTACGCTGGCCCCCTGGAACCTTCTCTATGATAAACGTTCTCTGGTATATTTTTATCCATGCTAACCATCGTCCAAAGTCAGAGAATGTGGATTATTGTATAAATCTACAAGTAACCAATCCTAAGATTTTCACTAATACATACGCAAAAATATCACACTTGGTACGAGTTGCCCCGAAAATTCTACTACTAAAATTACACTTGGTACGGGTTGCCAACCAATATTCTGCTACTAAAACGTCCAAATGACAGAAATCTGCTATAGTTTCATATGTTCCCGTGTTATGTTTTAAAATTTATAACTTTAAGAATGTTTTTGTTCCATATTCAAATATTTTTCGGTTGTTTTAATTTCTAAAGATTAAATTTACATAGTATTATTTAAATTATTATTTATTGTATTGAAATATTATTAAATGTTTCCAATTTTATCTTTTTTAACTTACATGTTTATGTTTTTGTGAGTGAAAATTCTTTGTCTGTTGAATATTTAAATTCTAAGTTTACCGGTTTAGTCCTGGGGAACCGAACACTCAAAAAAGATCCGTAACGCGCCTATATTGCAACCTCAGAGGTGGTGAAGAAAAGCAATAAATATATAATAATCGTTTGTTTCGAAAATTTTCTTGAAAGTTTTCATTATCATTTCCATTACAAATACATGTTCATAAACAAATTGTTAAACTACATGCTTTTATTTAAAACTCTGTGTCAAAAAAAGGCATATTCGATAAGGCTGTTTCATACACATAGCAAAACAGCTGATTCTTTGGCTACTTGTGGGCTATACAATGTAGATTTTAGAGAAGGTTAACAGTGCGGCCATTATCGAAATATTTCACTTTTCTCAGGGGAGCTGAAAACGATGAGCGTGTTTCACCTTTTTTGGAAGTGGTACTGAAAATGAAACACGCTTCACACAGAAAATTATTGGCCACAATTAACATCAGGGGACTGAAAAATAGCAAATTGAGCATTAACAATGTTAATTGAGAAAAGTAATGCTAATTTCAATGTTAAGAAATGTACGCTTACATATTCGTATATATACAATGTGCAAACGAACCTTCTCTATAATATACGTTCTCTGTTGACATTGCGTAACAGTGTTACGTAAGCTAATTTTAAACTACTTTTTAGGCAAGGAATATATCTACCGTCTTTTATATTTTAAAGATATTGGAACTTCAACTTAAGAAGTCTATGTATTCAAAAACTAAACTTAGAACTATATAATAATATTTTTATTTTTTATGTAAAGAGTAATAATAAAATATTGTACATATTTTAATCGGTACATGCTGAAATACAGAGACAGCTACCTGGTATACCTACCGTATTTTATACTATAAACATATTGCAACTTCAACATATTATTTATTTTAGAAGTCTATATATTTAAAAACTAAACTAAGAACTATATAATATAATGGTATGTTTTTATATAAAGAGTTGTAATAAAATACTGTGCATATTTTAATCGCTAGATGCTGATATATAAGCTACATTACAGAAAACTTCGGCTCCGTAAATATTTCTTGATATATCTACAATGATAAATTTTGCTTTATTGTTTAAATTAATTATTATGACTTGTATGACAATGGTGATCGCTTATAATACAAAATTCTGTTACAATAGTCATTTCTTTCCGTCATAGTTAAATAAAATTTTCAGTTTGTCCATTAATAAATTAAAAATTAATTATTATAATAAACATCATTCTATAACCAAAATTTAAATAATTATAAATATTATTAATATTATTACGGCGTTTTTTGTATGCGCAATCCGTTTTAACCCCTCGGCACCCTAACTCACCAGAGGCGGCCATGTTGGTTTTATTGTGAACGTACTGTGAATGGGCACTTTCGCTACTTCCTTATACCCAATGTTGCTAACTTCGTGGTCTTACCACTAAAAGTAATGGTTTTACTCTTCCCCTAGTGGGCAAAAAAAATTTTAGTGGTTAGTGTTTTTTTATACCAGATCATATCGTTCGGCAAATTAGAACTAAAGATGCATACTGATCTCAAGAAAATCAGCTAGAAGATTTTTCAGATGAAGATCATATTTTTAGCCACAAATTAAAAAAGGGATAATTGAAAAAATTTGAATAGAGATTATTAGTTCAATAGCTTGAAATTATATTTGATATATTAATAGCGACATTTTTTTATCATTTATATTTTTAAAAAGGTTTTTAATTAAAAATAATTATTTATTTAAAATAGTTTTAACATAATTGCTTTCCTTTCCTTCTTATTTTATATATTTGTATTAGCTAGCTTAGCTTGGAGAGAGCGCTAGTGGGCTTTTAGTCCTTTCAGAGTCGACACTAGTGGAAAGGATGAAATGATGCGAGACTCTTTGAATCGAGAGAGAGCTGTCAAAACCCACATTTTTTATAACATTTGCCAATCATGCCACTGTCGAACGAAAATGGATTGGGTATTATAAAAAAAACTTAGGGGTATTTTGCATTTCGATATTATTTTTAAGTGCTCCGTCCCCAAGTAGGCCTATATATCGCATATACATCCCTATATACTTGTATTTATATTATAAAATTTTTAAAAATTCATATAACATAAAAAATTAGCATATAAATAAAAAAGATTATAACAAAGAAACAATACAAGTCATAATAAAATATCATGGTTTTATAATGAACGTTTTAAATTAAATTAACAAATAAAATTTAGTTGCACGTTATTCAAAAGTATTTGTGTCGTTCCTTGAAATTTCTTTTCGCACTGCTTTTGTTAGCTATTTTTAGCGGGTTTATTTCTGGCATCCCGCCTTTTTTGACATCAGCTGTTCGAAATTCCCTGATTTTAATAATCAGGGAAAGAGAATAACAGAAAAATCAGTGAAAATGAGAGATTCTCGCATTATGTCATCCTTGCTAGTGGCTCTCGAAAAATTTTCTGGCAACCATAATACCATGCTTAAATCATTGTATAAGCCTATATATATTGTAGATTTATACAATGGGTTAAATTCTCGCTGTTGAAAACAAGAGGCAGTCATATTGGTAGGTTTATTAAAAAACTTGATTGATAACAAATAGAAAAAGCACACGGGATTTCTTCAGCTAACTAGCAGTTTTTACATTTATATAGACAATTTCACCTGGCCGGACGAACAATGGAAGCTGAACCGGATAACTGTCCGGGTGTGGGTACAAAAAATGCAGGAAAGTCTAACGCTTGTGCAGGTTGCCCCAATCAAGCATTATGTAGTAACCCAAATATCAAATTGGAAGATCCTAGAAAAGCTCTAGTAGCTGAGGCAATGTGTGAAGTCAAACAAAAACTGCTCGTCCTTTCCGGCAAAGGTGGCGTTGGTAAAAGTACTGTCACCACTTTATTATCACGTTATCTATCCCGCAGATACCCCGAACATAATTTTGGAGTGTTGGACGTTGATATCTGTGGACCATCGCAGCCACGTTTGCTTGGTGTTGAGGGAGAAAATGTACACCAGTCGGGCTCTGGATGGTCACCAGTTGGTGTGGATGACAATTTATGCCTTATGTCAATTGGCTTTCTGCTCGGTTCACATGATGATGCCATAATTTGGCGCGGTCCTAAAAAGAATGGCATGATCAAACAATTTTTGAGTGAAGTAGATTGGGGAAAATTAAATTTGCTACTATTGGATACACCACCTGGAACTTCAGATGAACATTTAAGTATAGTGTCATATTTGCGAAACAATGAGGCTCCCGATGCCTTACAAGCTTTAATAGTAACAACACCACAAGAAGCTTCTTTATTGGATGTGCGAAAAGAAATAAATTTTTGCAAGAAACAGAATTTGCCTATATTGGGTGTGGTGGAGAATATGTCTGCATTCCGTTGTAGAAGTTGTGGAGAAACGTCTGAAATATTTCCAGCAAAAACAGGTGGCGCAGCAGCGATGTGTTCGGAAATGAATGTACCTTATTTAGGTGCACTGCCATTAGATCCTGAAGTGACTAAGGCTTGTGATTTGGGTGAAGATATAACTAACATAAATAATTCAACTACAGAAGCTTTAGATACTATCTGTCAAAAGCTTGTTGAGAGTTTAAAAATTTAAGAAGTGCATTAAAGTTTATATAAAATAAACATAATAGAATAAAGAGTGAATAAAGATATATACATATTTATTTCATTTTAATTATAGGTGTTTGGATCTAAAATTGTATAATAGCACAATTTTCTTTTTCTCAAGTTAGAAAGAGGAGAAAAGCACTATAATTAATATATAATATAGAAATTTTATAATATGTTTATGTAAGAAATAATATTCCGCGTAATGAGAAAACACACTAATGATTGATAGAAATAAATTGACGCTTGCACCGCGACCTTAAGCCTATTTTACCCTCCCCTCTGTCACAACGAATCACATAGACTCAGCACACTAATAAATTCTAGTATCCTGCTGGATGATATTGAGGCGATGTGATTCCTATTCGGATATATAGATCCGAGGGCCTTTATTCCGCATCTACAGAAAGCACAAGTTAAAATTACTAGCTTCTCAAAACACCATGAAAGTATCCTAACAAAAACTTTGCAAAAATTTCCAAAGACGTAAAAAATGTCAGTCCAAGGGTTAAACGATGTCACCTGTAAAGGCGTTACACTTCTTCACCTGTGCAAAATGGGTTAAAACTGAAGCAAGGGTGTACAAGCAGGATGTTTTAGAAGGCGTGGTAAAGCAGTTAAGCAATACGCTCTTCAAAGAAGAGCGTTGTATCTTTCAACAATATTCTAATCCCGCACAAAAGATAAAAACCATCCAGTTGTTGCTTAAAAGCAATATCCTGGTTTCATAGCTGCAGATAATTGATCGTCTGGAAGTCCAGACATTGTACTAGTTTGTGGATAAACATGGCCTGCCGAATCCCCTACAAAAGTTAGGAGTTCCGGTTATCTAACCCCCGCTTGGGTGGTAAGGTTAAAGTTTGTTGTCATCGAAGTCATCTAATGGGAGGTCCAGGAAACGTACTTGTTCGACGCGGTCGATAGATAGATCGATATGGATAGAGGTATGGACAGCGACCTATGGTCTATTGTGCCCTCCCCTAAGTAACTACGATTCATCTAGCCCCAGCATATAGATGAACTTCAACATGCTGCTAGGTGCTAGTGAAACGATGTGATCCTTATTTGGAAACATGGGCCTTAATTCTGCGTCTGCTACCAGTTGTTCTGGGGTTTCCGGCTCCATGTCAAACAACCGGCAGTTTGCAGAAGAGACTAAGCTCATGTGGAATAGAATATTGGCGGTGTAGAACGCGAGAAGCAGACGGAATTTGTTCCTCCTGTTAATGGTGTGTGGACCAACCGCTACGCATGGTTCTGGTCCAATCATTATTGTGGAGGCTGCAGAGTGGGCCAACTCGTCAGCCAATTCATTCCCGGCTATACCCTTGCGACCAGGCACCCAAATGAGGTACACTTTGTTGTGATTTGATGATTCTATGTACTCCTGCACTAGTAGCGATCTGACCTCATAAGCGGAGATCGCTTTTAGTGCCGCCTAACTATCGCTGAGTATGGCAATACTCTTATTCAATAATTGCGTTGGAGGTTTATCTCTTCACACTGACTTATAGCATATACTTTGGCCTGGAAAATGCCAAGGGTAACTTTGAACTTCCTAGTGAAGCTTACTATTGTACTTTGGCAATGCTGTCCCTTGAGAGAAGGAATAGTGGCATTTTGTCACTTAGGACCTTCATCTATTGGGACGAGATTATCTTCCCTTTGTCAAGCCCTTCTGCTGTCATTTGAAGCAGAGTCTGTTTGGCCGTCTGTTCGATCACTTTATGTAACGGTGTGAGTTCCAACACTACTTTCAGTACTCCAGTCGGACACGTACGCATCGCGCCCGACACGCAGATGCAGGCAAGTCGTTGCAGCTTCAATAGTTGAAGTCCTACCGAAGTCAGCGATGCTTTGGAAACCCAAGCCTCCACTCCATATATTATGATCGGTCTCACAATCTTGGTATACAACCATCTGACAATCCTCGGGTTGCCGCCCCATGTGCAAGTAGATTGCACACCATGGGCGCTTTCGTAGCGTTGGCTCAAGGTCAGGTCCACATGCTGCTTCTACCGTAGAGTGGAATCCAGAGGGAGGCCTAGATTTCTGAGGCCTGGAAGTAACCTTCGTCTGGTAAACGGTATGATTGTAGTTTTTGAGGGGTTGATGTTGAAGCCAACCCCACTACACCACCCCTTTGCCAGCCCCAATCTCTTTTGTACAATATCGCAGAGTGTCTACGAACTTACCCCTGGCTAAGATAACAATATCGTCCGCATATCCCTGACAGCCTATTCAATAGCTGGTTAGAAGCTCGAGAAGATCGTCCAAAACTTAGCTCCAAAGTAGGGGGGATAGCACTCCACCCTGTGGACAACCTCTTGTTGTGCCAAGACGAATTCTGGTATTGCTTACTGTGGTTTCAGCTACCCTGGTACGCAGTACAGCTTCAATCCATCTACGTACCGGTGCTGCCACACTCCTTTTCTCTAGTGCTTTTGACACGCTTTCGTTAGACGTATTGTCAAAAGCCCCTTCGATGTCTAGGAAGACGCATAACAACACCTCGCCCCCATCTAACGAACTTCGGATCTTTGAGATTAGCTGATACAGTTGATCTACCTGCTCTGTAAGCATGCTGCTTCCCATGTAGCGGTGCAGCCTTCGGCACCTTCGATCGTATTTCGTGATCAATGATCTTTTCCATACTCTTAAGTACGAAGGAAGTTAGACTGATTGGCCTGAAGGATTTTGCCAACGAATAGTCTTTCCTTCCTACCTTGGGTATATAGATCACCTTTGCAGTGCGCCAAGGTTCTGAGATATATGCCAGCGCTAGGCTATCCCTGATCAGCTGAACAAGGTGGGCCAGTAGGACTTGCTCCCACTGTTGCAGAAATCCTGGAAGGATGCCATCCGCACCCGGGGACTACCGGACCATAGGGAGTGGGATGTTAGATGAGCGGGATTCATTAGGCAAGCAAAGAGAGGTGGTTGAACGCTGGAAAGGGTTAAATCACCCTAGCAGAAACTGCTTGGAGAGAAATACATTGTGTGCTTTAACCGGAAGCATGCAGGCCTTACTATGTAGGAGTTCCATGTGAGACATCATGTTATCGTCCGGGTTGCAGTGTTCTGGCACCTCTGAAGCTCTTGTCGATGCTGCATAGTTGATGACCGGCCGACCAATTGCATTCTATGTTGCCAACAAAGTTTTTTTTTGTATTTTTCCCAGGTGCTGGCGGCTAGCGACTTAAGAATTTTGTTGCGGTTTTTTACTTTAGCAATAATCGCGGTAGTAGACGATTTGGAATTGTTGTTGTTGTTGTAACGGTTATCTAGTCCCCGCTTGTATGATAAATTATAGTTTGGTTGTCGTCGGGGTCAGACCATAAGGTAAAAGGTGTTAAATGCGTTGAGTTTGTTGGGCATGCAAAGTGGTGGTCATGCGGAGACTCATTGCACGCAAGACATATGTTTGAAATGTCGGTGTCTATTCTGGATAAGTAAGAGTTTAACCTGCTACAATATCCAGAACGAAGTCGCGCGAGGGTCACTCTGGTTTCGCGAAGCAACTCGAGCTCTACGTCTGCTAAGGGTAGTGGTTTAACTCCTAGTAAACCATTCACTGAGAGGGAGTCGATGAAGGTGTTGATGGCTCCACTGTGAATGGCGGTCAGTGCTTGTCTAAAGTTCGTTGCGTCCGAAGTCCGGTCGGCGTACTGTCTGATGTCGTCGACGTAATCAAGGGAGGCCCTCTTGATGTTCCTAGGAGGCGGTTCAGCTTCAAGCAGACGACTGCAGGTAGAAGCTCAATATGTTCCTTAACCGGAAGCATAAAGGCCTCACTATGCGAGTGTTCTATTGGGGACATCAAAAGGCATCCCCTGATAGTCCGGAATGTAGTGTTTTGACAAGCATAAAGCTTCTTTGTCTGCGTTGCATTACATCCAGACGACCATATTGGTGATGCATAGTTTAGGACCGGCCGGCCGATTGCCTTGTATGTTGCCAACAACGTTTCTTTGTCTTTTCTCCAAGAGCTGCTTGAAAGCGATTTGAGGATTTTGTTGCGGCTCTGTATTTTGGCAGTTATCGCGGTCGCATGAGGAGTGAAGGAGCACAGACTGTCTAATGTAACGCCTAATTTTAGGGTTGTTGACTATCTGAATTTTTATGCCATCGACTCAAATGTTCAGATCCAGTCTGAATGCAATTCCCACAACAGCCGGTTCTACATTACCGGATTTTATCCGGCCAAGGGCTGTTATTTCGGCGATCTAACCGTTTTGATCGGTAAGTGTTAGTTTAAGTTTGTCGTCATTGGAGCAGCGCCTAGCAGCAGGGCGCATTCGCATCCCTTCGACCCGTGCTGGCATCGAGTCCAACCCGGGGACTTGGAGTCATGTTGCCTAGTTGAACCGTAGAGATTTGGGACCGTAGAGATCCTTTGTTGGCCACTCGACTGGAGCGGCGGCGCAGTACGCAAACTAAGTGCAATTCGCACAGCCGTAGAGACTAGTGTCGCACTTGTACATTGGCAGCATGGCAAAATATTACTTGTGGTCCAATCGGTATGTCTTAAGGCCTGAGCAGGTCTTTAGGTATAAAATTTTACGAAAATCTGAAAAAGTTTTAGTTAGTTTACAACTAACCAAATTAGCAACACTTTCTTGTTTTTGTATACATTAATTTCAAGTTATTAAGGTTTATTTTAACAAACATATTAATAAGTATTATCTATATTGTACCGTTGCGGAGTGTATTTCTGTACCTTTGTTAAAATAAACAAATTTTGGGGTGGAATTTATATATTTATTTTTCCTTTTAACCAAAATTAATGAAATACTAGAATACAATTTTAACCAAAACTTGCAGATTACATACTGATTTTATAAATAACTACGGTCATACAAAAAAAAAAATTAAGTCGTGCAATTAATTAATTTGCTCATCTCGAAAATTTTAATTTTAGAATGCTATAAATATAATTAAAAATTCCGTTTCCGTTGGGTAGCTCATGTGTTTGCTTTTTGCGAGGGAGGTAGCGGTTTTTTAAAGAATGAATCATTAATACTGCTTTTGGCTTTAGAGCATACTGTATCGCGACCTGAATCGTTACCAAGGTCCTTTTGCAACATATGTGATAGGGCAGTACTCTCGCAATTTGGTTCAAACGTGGTGTCGCGTCCTTGCGCGTTCGCGACAAATAACGTCTCACAATTCAGTAGGGGGGGCGCATTTTCGGAATCTTCCTCTACTGGTGTTAATGCAATTTCTTGCGAATCACTTACTATCTCCTTAAGCTTGTCAAACAGAGAATTTTTATCTATCATTTGCGTTAGGGCTTGTGTTTGCATTTGGAATGGCAATGGTGGCGGCACATTCTTGATGGTAACTGAATCTGTACAGTCCTTTACCTTATATATACCTACAATATAGTCAGATAGCTCGAACATATTGGAACGTAGGGATATGATGATGAATTGTGCGTTTTTGGTACGCTCCTACAATAATTTATTTTTAAAAAAATTGTAGTAACCAAAAAATGTATATATATACGCTTGTCCACAAAAAAATAAAAGTGACATCATTAACAAAACGAATTTTTAAATTTTTAATAAAAAAAAAACATGTTTTAAGTTTCAAAAAATCCATAGTCCATATGATTCAATTGAACGTAAAGAAAATTTGATATCACAGTTAATGTTAAAAAAAAAAACAACAATAAGAGAATTATATAAAGTACGAAAAATTCTAAAATTTTTAAATTAAGATGATTTTAAGCCTTTACTGAATATTAAAATAATTAATATTTCTTTGAATAGCTTTGGTTTTTTTCATATAGCCTCACACTTCCTGGAAATAGAGTCTATGAGATCTTGGCAATGTTGAAATGGTCATATTTCTCAAATCACTTTTAGTAACTGCCAGATATCATTCGAATTTGTTAGTTTTCGTTCAATAAGACTTATTTTTCATAACAGTTCTAAGGGTTTTTATGGGGTTTAGGACTGAATAGACTGAGACATAACTTCGACTCCGTTGCCTCTACATCATTTCTTTACACACTTGCTGATCTGTTTATGGTCATTATCTTGTTGGTATACCAATGTAAATGCTATTTTCTATCAGGCATATGATAACTTTACCTTATCTAATCTTTTGATATGTCTCAATTGATCCATAAGGATTTCACTTAAAAGAATTCAACCAACTCCACTTTGCGAAAAGCTACCTCTACCGCCACTTTAGCATCGCCACGTTTGACGGTTTTTGTTGTAAATCAGGTATTATTTTTCATGTTAGGGGTACGGCACACAAGTTTCTAGAACTCTTATAATAATTAAATTTTGGATTCATCTGACTAAAATAAATTTTGCTATTTAAAACTGGCCAGGACACATGCTTTGTTGTTCTATTTCTTTTCGTGAACTTTTTGTTATGTAACAATCTTCTACAAAGAGTTTCAGTATTAACTGATAAATTTATTGACGCAAAAACATTAATTTTGCAGAAGTGTCATATATTGGGATCGTCAACAATGGATGTTTGGCCTTTTGCCCATCTGTTTCATTTTATTCCTATAATTTAAGTTATTTGCTACCGGTTGGGCAAAATATCTTTCCATTTCTTGGATATCCTTATACGATTTTCGTAGTTTTCGATTTTATTTTGTCATTTCCCACTTTACCTCTGTAGAATGCTGTCATCTACCCACTGAAGAAAAATGAAATGATTAAATTTACCATAACTAATTCAAATTGCTGCTAGATTATGGAGCCCTACTTACTTTTCTAATTTTGCGAACATTTTTTAAGTTAAAGATTGTTTTAGTAAGGAAATGTCTAATACTCCTATTTTTTTGTGGAAAGCAATTCCAAAAATCTCTGAAAACTATTAAAATTGAACAAGAATAACAATCTTCACATTAAATTTTTTTTATGTTTTAATATGAATATCCTGTTCAGTGTTCAGCTATTGTACCGCGTCACTTGCATGTGATCCAGAAATCCCAAATATATTTTTCATTTTGTCACTCCTATTATTATGTGGACAACTATATATATATATATATATTATATATATATACATACATATTTTAAACTTACTTTTATGTAATGTGCTACAATAGATATATTCTTAAAATCAAGAGCTGCATCGATTTCATCCATAAAGTAAAGTGGCGACGGTTTATAGTAATGTAATGCAAATACCAATGCTAAAGAAGATAATGTTTTCTCACCACCAGACAAGTTTGAAATGTTCTTCCAGGTTTTTTTCGGTGGCCGCACGCTGAAACTGACACCTTCGGTAAAAGGATCCATTGAATCGACAAGTTCTAATTCAGCATCACCACCCTGTGTAATCATTTGATACATTTCCTTTAACTTGCGAGTAATAATCTTGAAACCTAGCATAAATTCATTATATCTCTTCTTTCGCAAATCATCGTAAAGCTGTCGCATTTCATTACGTTTTGACGTAATATCTTCTAGCACTTTTACGCGCTCCAAATACACATTTCGCTTTTCAATATATTCATCGATACATGAGAGGTTTGGTTTTTTTTTTAGCAATTCCTCTTGAACACTCTCTTTATATTGGATATCTTGTAGAGTATGTGCAGCAAGCTCTTCTTCTGTGTACGTTTTAAGAGGCGATTGCGGTTCTTGGTCCCCCGGAATAACATGCAAACGTAAAGGTTTAAGCTGATCTCGCCAGTGCGGAATTTGGGATTTTACGTCAGATATTTTGGCAATAACAGTTTGAAGTTTTTGGTCAATTTCCACTCGTTTTAGTGACCACTCCCCTGTAAAAAATGTATTAAACATACAATAAATATATGTAGCGAAGGCTAATTTTGGGTACTTGCTTCCCTGCATGGTTAAACATATGCAATTATCTGTGAGAATAAATAATATTTAGTCTTTATATTATGACATTTTTAAAGTAAAACCATACAGGAAATAAATACTTCAAAATTTCTATTGCCTATTCAGCCCAAAAGGATATGATAAACGAACAAACCCTCGCGCTTTAGCAAAGCTACAATTTCTTTTTGAATTTCCGAAGATTCACTCTTAGCATTTTCAATGGCCTTTTGTGCCTCTTCGATTTCTTTTACAAGCTGCGCAGTTTCATCGTCATATTGTTGTCTCTTCGTACTCATCGCAACCAGTTCATCTTGCGCTTTTAATATATCCTCATTAAATTGTTCAATTTGTTTTTCCATTTTGATAACATTGCGTTCAGAAGTAGTTACTTCAACTTTTAACTTAGATATATTATTATTTAGCTTCTTAATTTGGTTTCCCAAATTGTTAATTTTTGTTTGTACAGCTTTCACTTTATCACCATGTATGCTCTCAATTTCTTTCTTGACTTGAGCTATTTTCTTAGCCACTTTGTCTGCCTCTTCTTCAGAACTACTCAAATTCTTTTGCTTGTTTACAATCGCAGCCTCAATATTTTTAACTTTAGCTGCGTCGGTAGTAGTTCCCTCCATACGTGTTTTTTGTGCTTCCAATTGTTTGAAAATACGAGGCAATTGTTCCTTCAAACTTTTTATGGTTATACACAGTTTTTGTATTTCCGATTCATTTTTTTGTTTGCTTAAATTGAGTTGTTGCACTTCGCGTTCTAAACGACCTTGCACCTCCTGATTGTAATTTATTTGGGATTGCAATTCCTCGGCTTTAACTTGTATATCTTCTAAAGCTTTCTGGGATATCATTGACGAATCTGCTGATTGCTTTGTTTTAGTTTGTACCTTGGTTCCCATTTTTCCACGTATTTGTGTACGACCACCACCAGACATGGTGCCGGACGTCTCGATAACGTCTCCATTTAGTGTTACTACTCGATATCTTCGCGTACCATAAGCGATTCGTGAACCTTGTTCCAAATCGTTGGCTACTAGCGTATTGCGGAGGGCAAAATAAAAGGCCGGCAGTACGCGTTCATCCTCTACTCGTATTAAATCGTAAAGACGTGGAGCATTTTCTGGACTAAAATCAGATTATAATAAAGAAATGTATATGGCTATGCGCAATCAACATTACTTACGTTTGTATTCGTCCGGATTGTTTTTCTAAATGTTTTACTTTTTCTAGTGCAATGAATGTGGCACGACCAATATCATAACTCTTTAAATTCTCAATACATTCTTGTGCAGTATTAACCGTATCGACTATGATGTCATCCAACCGTCCACAAGCTGTTGAAATTGCCACGTCAAATTTTGAATCAATGGCGCCCAAATCACCCTGTCAGAAAATGATAAATTTATTAATAAAAATTGCCTGTTTAATATGTCCCAGTGATGAACACAGATTTAATCACTCATCAACGTTTAATATTAAGACAAATAAACCGCCTTTGGTTATTCTGACCAAAAGTTATGAATACATTTTTTATACTTTACGTACTAATCTTCCCAAAATTCCTTGAATTTTGCCTTCATTCTTTTGTCTCATTAAAAAGTCCAAAACATTATTGTTAGATCGCGATGTTTGCAAGCTTACAGTCTTTTCATTTATCTGTCGAAAGAAATTTTAAAATACATAAAACTTATTGTCTGGTATTATATCAATGCTATTAAAAGAACACACTTCAGCCTTAAGTGTCATTAATTGTTCTCGCATTTGTTGCTCTTCAAACTGTAATTTTTGCGAATATTGCGTCTTTTCTACAATTTCACTTTGTATTTTGGGTAACCGGCATTTAATTTCTTCAATGTTCGACATTTTTTCCTTTAAACTGCAATTTGATTCATCATATGACGTTTTCATAGATTCATATTTTCGAGTTTCCGTCGTTTCATCGTGTTTAAGAATTTTTAGTTCCGATTCAGATAATGCCAAAACGGCTTTAGCCTCGTCGACATACTTTTTTAGCTCGACCAATTCGGTTTCCAGCTGTTCACGTATTTCAATAAGCGGTTTGGTTATTTGTTCCAGTGAAATGTAGTTCTTTTGAAGCTCTTCCTCCAGATCAGCTTTATTTTCTGTAAGTTTTGCCGTCTTCTTCTGACATTCACCAATCTCTTTCTCATTTTTTTCAGGTATTTTTCTTAAATCAATTATTTCATCTTTAAGTTTTTCCATTTGTGATTTATGCTGCTTACGCCTTTTATTCGTCATATCCATCGTTTGTTGAACCTCGGTAAAGTTTTTATGTGCACATTCCCATTGTTTTTCTATATCATCCTTCTTCTTACGAAGCGAGTCGAATTGTCTTATAATAAAAAAAAAGTAAACAAATTACAAAATTGTTGTGCAATTTTAAACTGAGTTACATATAATTTATAAAACTCACGACATTTCTTCCCGAACTAATTCCTCCTTTACTTCCCTTTCTGTTTTTATCTTTTCAAATACTTCGATATGACATTTCAACTCTGTACTAATGGCTTCGTGTTCTATCTTGTATTCTTCAAGTTTTTTGTTTTTTTCACTTAGATATTTTTGTATGCGTAAGTTTTTAATACGCGTATTTTCATTTTCGAGTCGCAAGTAATCAATTGCTTCCGTATATGGTTGTTCCAAATCCTTCATTTCACGTTCAGCCAATTTGCAGCGATTGTGTTTCTCTGTTCTCTCTTCAGTAAGTTGCTCAACACGTTCATTTATTTTGACAAGAGGTTCTTTATAACGTGTTGTTCCAACAATATCTTCCATGTACTCGAGCATACCACATTCATTTTCTGTTTGTCCTTTCGGCTTCATCATTGCAATCGACTCTACTTCTCCCTATATAATAGTGAAACAATTTTGGAAGCAAAAAAACAAAAAAAAAAAAAACAGAAAAAAAAATATTTTTCATAACGTACCTGTAATATTAGAAACCTGTTGTGATCTAAGTCAACGTGATGTTTTTTTAAAAGTTTCGCTACTTCCTTAAACTGTACTCGTCGACCATTGATCGTATAGTAAGAGGAATTATCCCGAAATGCTGTACGTTCCACTACAATATCACTGTTATGTATTTCATCACACTCTCCATTTTCCTTATCTAATATTTGACGGAAATGTACAGCAACCGAGCACATAGACATGTTTGGATATCTAGCCGAGTTATGCAGCAAAGTAGAAATTTTCTTACATCTAATTTTATTCGCTCGATAGCCGAACACAAACAGCATAGAATCTATAACGTTACTCTTTCCACTACCATTTGGTCCAATTATGGCCGTAAAACACTAACAATTATAAAAAAATCAAAAACAATACATTTTCAAATAAAACTTTTACTCACATGATGAAATGGACCTAGGACTACTGTACCAGCATAGCTTTTAAAATTTTTATTTTCAATTTTTTTAATAATCAAACGAGGTCCTTTACTTTCTGTTGAACAATGTGGTGTTATTGGGGGTGGTATATAAATATCACCAATTCGCGTTCCACCTTCTTCGTCATCTGATATATTCGCATCATCCAATGCATGATGCTTTGCGTTAGTCTCACATTTCCTTGTAGAATCCGTGTCCGTTGCAATATATTCTAATTGTCCACTCCTACGTCTCTTCTCTGGTGTTGTTTGTTTACGTTTTCCCGGCACAGATTTCCGCTTTGCTGATGACATTACTGCTTTGGCGCCGACTGGTAATCTGGACAAGCCAAGTATGAAATATAAATTATTTAAAAATGTATTCAAATTATAAATTAATAACTTAATTTGCACTATTCGTTTCTTTTCACCAATTACCGATTTTTAAATAATATTATGTTTAAAAAAACTAGTTCCTTGATTGGCTATTAATATGAAATGAAAACATATAAATATGCTTGTCCAACTCACGTAAGCGTCATAACGCTTTTTCCTTGAAATATGCTGAATACAGAGTCGTATTACAACGTATGACATATAATATACATTAAATATGCACATTACCCTTAAACAACAACTTCCCTTTAAAAATTACAACATAAGTTTGTTATCTAAATTATTGGGGTTACTAAAACATTAGACAAAAATATTTTGTTTTCAACATAAAAATAATCTGCCAAAATCTTTAAAATCTGGTTTCAACTGCATATTCAGCAGTATTATGACCATTTCACATAGAACTTTTCCTTCGCTTTGCGACATTTGTTTTGATAGAATAGTTCGATGTACGTTTTTGTATGACTACGTTCATATAAAAAGTTTTCGACGCGAAGTCAAGCCAAATGTTGCACAAATCTAATCTTTTTACGCTTTGCCAAGCATAACTGAAAGCAAAGCATTCATTATGGCATACCCTTTGTTTTCTTCGCTTCGTTGTTACAGTTTAAACTGTCACATAAGGCGAGGAAAGTTGTATGTGAATGGGCTTTTATAGTTACTATAGGTTGGATAGAGGTATGAACCGCGACTTATAGTCTATTGTGCCCTTCCCTAAGTCACTACGACTCATCTAGCCCTAGCATATAGATGAACTTCAATATACTGCTAGTTGCTAGTGGAGCGATGCGATTCCTGTTTGGAAACATGGATCCCAGGGCCATAATTCTGCGTCTGCAGACTGCTGTGCAGTCCACTAGCAGGTGCTCAGTCATCTCAAGGATGACATGATGTGAGACTCTCTCATTTTCGCAGAATTTTCTGTTATTCTCTTTCCCTTATTATTAAAATCAGGGAATTTCGAACAGCTGATGTCAAAAATGGCGGGATGCCAGTAATAAACCCGCTAAAAATAGCTCACAAAAGCAGTGCGAAACGAAATTTCAAGGAACGACACAAATACTTTTGAATAACGTGCAACTAAATTTTGTTTGCTAATTTAATATAAAACGTTCATCATAAAACCATCATATTTTATTATGCCTTGTATTGTTTATTTGTTATAATTTTTTTTATTTGTATGCTATTTTAATGATGTTATATGATGTTTTAAAAATTTTATAATAGGAATACACTTATTTAGGGATGTATATGCGTTATATAGGCCTACTCGGGAACGGAGCACCTTAAAATAATATCGAAATGCAAAATGCCCAAAAGTTTTTTTTATAATACCCATTCCTCATTTTCTTTTGACATGATGGCAGGATTGACAAATGTTATAAAAATTGTGGGTTTTGACAGCTCTCTCTCGAATCAAAGAGTTTCGCATCATTTCATCCCTGTTTTCGGCTCCATGTCACAGAACCGGCAGTTTGCAGAAGAGACTAACACGTTTTATAGTTACTATCATAAACCACGAATCCCTTTTTATGAAGCGTTGTAATTTTTGTCGTGATTTTACAAGTATCTCGCATATATTTTATTTCACTTGGCGCATTGATAAAATTTTCAAAATGTCAAATTTCAATTTTAGTTGTGATTATATTGTCTCTAAAGGGGTATTATAGTCTAAACATTTAAATATAATATTATCTTCTCTATTTCGATGGTTTTAATTTACCAGAATATCGCTTAGATTTTTTTATTATTTTAAAACCAGTAGAAACCATCTTAGAATCATGGCAGCCCGACCAGTTTAGTAAGATCCCTGTATAAGGAGTACCGAAAGTGACCATTCACAATACTTCCGCCACCTCCGAGGCGTACGTTTACAATAAAACCAACATGGCCACCTCTGGTGAGTTAGGGTGGCGAGGGTATAAAACAGGTTGCGCATAACAAACATCCTGCGAATGGCAGACACCTTGCCGTGGTGCAGGGGCTTAGGTCGCAAGGCATTCTCGGCATCTCTCAACCAGGGTGAGAAGTGCTGTCTAGCACCTCTCACGCGGGTTGTCAGGAGCCACATGCGTGCGACAACCAAGAGCTGCCACCTCCTAATCCAGGGTGTTACGCGACTCCCGTGCACATTGGATGATTTGCAGCCAGGAGGTAAATTCGGCTGTATTACAACGGAGCCTTCCCAACACCGGGCCGCCTTGGGAAGTAACTGTGGCCTTACCGCGTCAAGGGGCTCTGACGCGGCGCACCATAACGTACCCCCTGAAACAGAGTAGACCCGGAAGCTCACCCGGTTGAGCCAAGGGTCGTAAGAAACAGTATGAACGAAAACAACAACAAACCAACACAAAAAACCCTAAAAACGGAGCAACAACGACGACAACAACAGCAACCACCTAAAACGGCAACGACAACAACATCAGACTGCAACGCGTCCGTTGCAGGTAAGAGTGGTTCAGAAGCTAGGCGAAAGTTCAGCTTCCTGTACGCTCTTTCGCCAGAAGAGCGCGCACTGTTTGAGGAGCACGCCCGTGGTGATGACGACGTGCTCTCTTTCAGTGGCAATCGTAAGGCGGCTACTGCGACGAGTGCAGATAAGGCGGAACCAAAACGGGATGGGACAGAAGGTGTGCGCAAGAGGAAGAGGAAGCGGGGGGGAGAATGCCCCTAGAACCAGCAGCGAGATGCCCGGGTGGCCCAGACGATCCACGCAGGAGAGGCATGAGCGGTACAAACCGCGAAAAGGAAGAGCGGGCAGATAACGCCTCAAGAACCCCCAAATTCAAAGAGGCAAAAAGGGAATCAGACACTGGCGATCGGAGGACCACGTCCTGCTCTAAATCCCAACCCGGCTGTTGGTGATCAGCGCAAATATTCGGAAGCCCTTAAAGGCATCCGGATGGCGGTGCTGCCACGAAACTACCCGGCGGAGGTCCTGGGGTCAGAAGAACCGACAGCGGTGCAAGATAGCATCATGAATGAGGTATACAATGGGTGTGGGTACACCGGCTCATTCCATGGTGCATACTTCAGGTCAGGAATGCTGCTAGTCGACTGCAAGGACGAAAAGACGGCCACTTGGCTTGCGGAGATCGCTCCGAAGCTGAATGGATTGAAAGGCCCGGTCCTATGCGCGAGGAGGGACGAAGACATACCGGCTATGCACAGCATGACGGTGTTTCTTCCCAGGAGCGCAGGAAAACCCTCCGAGTTTGCTATTGGTCTCATACGAAACCAAAACGATGGGCTTAGTACATCGGTTTGGCGGGTAGTAGACAGCAGTATTGAGGACGCCGGATGGAGGCTCAACCTCACCATCGATGATGAGTCCTACAACAGGCTGAATTTTAGATTCAGCAGTGTGGTAATGAGGCCGTTGAGGCCTAAAACCACACCGCCGGAAAGAACGGCGGAGGAAGCAATGCTGGTGGATGAGACGCCCACTCAGTCCGGTACCGGCACACTCGAGCAGGTTGCTACTGCTACGGTGGTGCAAGGTACTACAGCTGTCGCGGAAGGAGCAATAAACATGGGTGTTAAGGAGTGTAAAGGGGAGCTACCCTCCACACAAGAGTTCCTAGAGGGGCTCATCTGAGAGACCCCGGTCTTGTGTAGTGGTCAGGAACGATATTGATTTCTTCTGTATTTCAGAGTTCCTAACGCAGGATTTGGTCGCGGTGCAGGTGAAGGACAAGGAAAGTGCAGACTTCGTCCTTGCACCGTCCTATTTCCCAGGGGAGACAACCACAGCAGTGGAGGTCAGGAACCTTTTGCCAGTCCGTATTCCCAGAAATACAAAATGGGACGTTTTCAGAGAGACATTTGAGTTAAATATCAGTAGAGTGAGGCAGGTAGGAAGCGATGCTACGCCGCGAGGACTAGAGAGCAGGCTGGTTGCGACTAACCAGTTCATAATAGACGCGTACCATTGCGGTTGCCCACTAAAGAAAACCACCAAAAGGCAGGGCTGTCCTTGGTGGACCAGTAAACTCTCGGTGCTCAGAAAATCGGTTCGCAGGCTTTTTAACAAAGCCAAAAAAACCGACAACTGGGAGGATTACAGGCAGCAGCCAACAACCTATAATAAGGAAATTAGGTCTGCAAAAACCAGTGGTTTCAGGAAATTCTGTGAAAATGTCTCCTCAATCCCAGAGGCAGCCAGACTGCACAAGGCTCTGGCCAGAGGTAAGACTGACACAGCATTAGCCATAAAAAGATTTTATGGGACCTATACGCAAAACGCAAATGAAAGGGCAATGGCACTCTTGATTGAGCACTTCCCGGAGACTATTCGGGACGACCAAATTCCACCAGTGGTCGCACATAAGCCAGATCGCTCAGATTGGACAGCTGCAAAGAAGTTATTCAATGCAGACTCAATCAAGTGGGCACTGGCTTCCTTCTCGAAATATTAGTCGGCAGAGGCTGACGGCATCTTCCCAGCACTTCTACAGCAAGGTGGGCAAGCTCTGTTGCCGCACCTTGTAGGGCTGATGAGAGACGCCTTGCGTTGGTGTACATCCCACCACCGTGGAGAGTAGCAAAGGTAATCTTCATACCCAAGATAGGAAGGAAGGACTATTTAGTAGCCAAGTTCTTCAGCCCTATTAGTCTCACCTCCTTAATGCTAAAAGGTATGGAAAAGATTAGAGATAACCATATATGACCGAATGCACTAAAAGTACCTCTGCATGCAAATCAGCACGCGTACAAAGCAGGTAGGTCTACTAATACTGCTCTGTACCAACTAACTACGAAATGCAGAACTCGCTGGAGAACAATGAGGTTGCGATATGTGCTTTCCTAGACATTGAAGGTGCTTTTGATAATGCGTCCCACGCAAGCGTGATCAGAGCACTGGAGAAAAGGAACGTAGAAGCTCCTTTATGCAGATGGATTAAGGCCGTACTGCATACTAGGGTTGCAGAAACTACGGTGGGGGAGAGCAAGATACGTCTTGGTACTACGAGAGGCTGCCCTCAGGGTGGGGTATTGTCACCCTTTTTATGACGAACAATGGAATTCGGTGCCAGGAGTCCGTCGACGACATTGTTATAATGGCAAGAGGGAAATTTGAGAACACTCTCTGCGACATAGTCCAAAAGGGCCTAAGCCTAGCAAAGGGATGGTGCGATACGGTAGGATTGAGCATTAACCCGCAAAAAACAACCGTCATCCCTTTCACAAAAAGAAGGTCTCTTCCGGGCTTTAGAATACTATCCCTTGGGGGCAGAGAGTGTCCAGGGAAGTAAAATACTTAGGCATCACACTGGACTCCACCTTGCGGTGGAATAGGCATGTGGAGTTAACGATATCTAAAGTCACAAAGGCACTCATGGTGTGCAGACGCCTGGCCGGCAGATCCTGGGGCTTCAAGCCTAGTATCATCAGGTGGCTGTACACCATGACCGTGAGGCCTATTGTTACTTATGGAGCGGTGGTCTGGGCATAGAAAGCAGCATAGACTTCGATAGGTCTTCAACTATCGAAGCTGCAAAGACTTGCCTGCGTCTGCGTCACTGGGGCAATGCGCACTTGCCCCACCGCTCCATTTAGTTATCAACCAGACTGCGAAGCATACAATGTTGCTTATGACAGCAGAGGAGTATGGGAAAAGGAAGTTAATCTCGTCTCAACAAATGAGGGCCTTAGAGGACAACACGCCACTAGCCCTTCTGCCAAGAGACGGGGTAACGAAGAGAGTAAACTTTATGAAAAAGTTTAAGGTTACTCTCGGCAGTAAGGCGGACTGGAGCGATTCACACTCGACCAACTGCTGAGAGGCAGCACTATTCAGTGGTACACCGTCGGCACGAAAACACCAGAAGGAATTGGAGCTGGCATTGCGGGACCGCATACCAAGCTTTCCATTCCCATGGGTTGTTTTTCAAGCATCTTTCAGGCAGAAGTGTTTGCCATTAGTCAGTGTGCAGTAATAAATCTCCAACGCAAGATTTAGATAGACCCTGGGTCGCAGTGCAAACCTCATATTCATTCTATTCTAACAAAAAACGCCCTAAAACTATTTATAAGTATTTTAAATTTTTGCTTACAATACTGTTTAATGTTGTAAACAATATATGATATTATATCATGCTGAGATAGGTAAATATGCGGCATATTTCTAAGCATTTTCATTTATTGTGCTTATTAATGGACAAACTGAAAATTCAATTTAAATATGAGTGGACGGAAAGAAATAACTATTGTAACAGAATTTGATATTATTAGTCATAATAATTATTTTAATCAAAAAAGCAAAACCTATCATTGTCATACAAATCATAATAATTAATTTAAACAATAAAGCAAAATTAATCGTTGTGTATATATTAAGAAATAGTTACTGAGCCGGTGTTTTCTCTAATTAAGATATAGATTTATTTAACCACAAATTTTATTAACGTTTTATATTATATATCAGCATTTAGCGATGAATATATGTACAATATTATTATATAATTCTTAGTTTCATTTTTAAATATATAGACTTCTAAAATAAATTATTTGTTGAAGTTGCCATATCTTTATAGTATAAAATACGGTAGGCATACCAGGAAGCTGTCTCTGTATTACAGCCTGTAGCGATTAAAATATGTACAATATTTTATTATAACTCTTTAAATAAAAAATTATCTGTAAATTATTATTATATAATTCCAAGTTTAGGTTTTGAATATAGCAAACACAGTTCTAATTAGAGTATTACCGTGTAAAGAGCAATTGAGACATAAGCAAGAAGTTTTAAACTCGAATATCGAGCAAAAAGTGTTAAGTTGTTGTAATTAGAGATAAATATAAGTGTATAGCGATAAATTGGGACTTTTAAGCGGCCTTTACACGGTCATTCAATTTTGCAAGCATGTGCGGCGTGATGAGAAGAATGAGCGTGTAAACATAATAAATTCGTGTTCGTCATACATGTGCGATCGTTTTTAAAAAATTTTAAAAACATGATGTTGTTATGAACATGTTTTATGGTGTAAACGCTTGCATCATGCACGCAGTATATTTTTTCAGTCGTAAGCAAACATTGAAGCGTAATGACGTCACGGATAAACGAAGAACTGTGGAAGGACTTCTTTGAAATTTATCTAAGCGTTCTGGATGGCTGGATTATAAATTTAAAAAAAAAATCATATAATATAAAAAAAAACATATATATATAAAAAAAATTATAACAAAGAAACAATACAAGTCATAATAAAATATCATGGTTTTATGATGAACGTTTTAAATTAAATTAGCAAATAAAATTTAGTTGCACGTTGTTCAAAAATATTTGTGTCGTTCCCTGAAATTTCGTTTCGCACTGCTTTTGTTAGCTATTTTTAGCGGGTTTATTTCTGGCATCCCGCCTTTTTTGACATCAGCTGTTCGAAATTCCCTGATTTTAATAATCAGGGAAAGAGAATAACAGAAAAATCAGCGAAAATGAGAGAGTCTCGCTTCATGTCATCCTTGTCATTTCATCCTTGATGTTGCTTCGTTCACAAATAACAGAGAAATAAAGTATGATTGCATGTTCGACCGTTCAAACGAAAACCAGTTTTTTTTGCATCATACCATGTTTGCATGCAAAAATGACCGTGTAAAGGCCGCTTTATTTAACAATCCAGTGATCGAACTCAAGAGTGAGTTATACTATGTTCGCACCGAATTGAAATTCTCTTGAAAACACAATTTGTGGATTGTGGAACCAAAGTCGTTCTGACCGACATTGTGCGTTTTCGATGAGTTTTCATTGACAGTTCACACATCTATTTGTTTACATTTGTTATGTACTATAGTCATAGATGAAAAAATTTGGTCAGCGCGCAGAACAAAGTTTCTATCATTTTCTTAAGATCTTTGTTTTAGTTTTGTTTGTTTGTTTTGTTTTTTCTGAGTAATTGCTGTCCATAAATCCGTCATAGCTGAAAATTGTCAGTTATGACTGAAACGCTATCAGAAGTCAAAAATTCTTTTGCGCAGTAGATATAATATAATTTTTACTTCTTTAATAAGTTTCAAACTTTTAATCAAAATTAGTTATAATCATATACTTAAATATAAAAAGGAATGCAACAAAAAATATAATAAAATATGGAAATATAAAAATAAATTTTCACTTGATGCCATCTCCTCTCAATAGCTCTGCGTACGTCTTTCTCCAATCAGTGGATAGTTCTGAATTCAAAAATGCAAATGTAAATTAACTGTACTGACATATCAAATGTGAGTGTATTGGTGAACCCATCAGCAGTTTCTTGTAGGGTACGTTTAGACGAATTATGGAATATAAACAAATTGTCAACTGACATTTAGGGCTGGCAAACTATGTCTTCTAATAATATCGATTAAACTAGAGCGGGCACCGATTATAATGAGTGGAATGTAAGTTTTCAAGGGGTTTTCAGCGAAAACTGTGTTTTCGTTTGACAGATTTTGTATGGATGAAAACACAAGTTTTTGCGTGAAAACCTCTTTTGCCTATGAAAACACGAATTTTGTGTCGGTGCGAACATAGTATTAGTGTGCTTTTACTTTGGGACTCTTTTAATCCTCATTATCGGCAAATTCTCTTTTGGTGTCGCTCTGTGCCTTTACACGAGCAAAAAGAGTTTTTGCGGTTCGACTGCGCAACACTTAGAGCGTGTTGCATATTTCATTTGTATGTTGGGATGATGGTCTCACATATTGCTTGCAATGAATTACCATGAATATGGTAGAACAATATGCATAATACCTACCCGCTTAATAGTTTCAGACAAATACTTAAGACGGGAATCCCCTAACCCACCAGAATGTATTGAATAGCCGCTACTAATATTTTCAAGGCCAA
The DNA here is from genome assembly GCF_042242935.1 of Bactrocera oleae. Lineage (NCBI taxonomy): Eukaryota > Metazoa > Arthropoda > Insecta > Diptera > Tephritidae > Bactrocera > Bactrocera oleae. Next base: position 33,916,928 of record NC_091537.1, read on the forward strand.
ATTTATAACAGGAATTTCCTAATCTTTAAGTATTAAAAATTCATAATTTCTTTACTCCACATTTTTGTCTATTTATTATAAAACATCCTTGAATTAATTATAATTCTCAATTTAAATAAAATAATATTCGAACTAACTCCTTTGCAGTTAAAAGAAATAAATATAAAAGCATCTTAATATTTTATGTTAATATGAAAAAGTAAAGTTACCATTTTTATTAAAATGCTTTTATATATACTGGTACATTATAACATTTAATACCGCTATATGTTATTAAAAATGTAAATTTAATATTTTTGAGTATTTTAATTTTCTCCTTATTTACAATTTTTTTAATTTTATTTCTATGCATACATATTTGCATATTACATACAAAAAATAGATAACAGAATTCAAAGTTGTGAACGATTTCATTTGAACCCGAGTGCTCTTGCAACCGTTCAAAGAATTTGAAAGTGAAAAGGAATGCTGAAAAGGGTAGCAGCGAGCTGTTACGAACAAGAACACAAAGCGTGCCACCCGAACACGAGTGGCACGGCCCCTTCGTCTTTCCTCGTCGTTCCCTCGCCCCCATTAAACCGGTTTGGGTCACAAAAGAGTCTGTGTGTAAACTGCACCTCTTTATCTCTGCTTCCCTTAATCCTTTAACTCACTCTTGAGTTCGATCACTGGATTGTTAAATAAAAGTCTCAAATTAATTGCTATACACTTATCTTTACTACTAAGCTCTAACAAGTCTAACGTTATTTTACCAACAGAAGCATACAAAAGCACTGATATATCATTTGTAATAACAATTGGTAATTTAAAACCAATGAATCTACTTAGTTACTTATTTTTTGTACAAAAGATTTCAATTTGCACAAAATATTTAAATTTTATTCAAGTGAAAGGTTTTAGTACGGCGACAACGATTCTGTGTACATCAACTGTTTGATATGTCGCTGACGTCTTCAAATTTGCGTTTGCAGACAAGAAAATTGTGCTGCCGTGCAATCGGGTCGTGGCGTCGTCTATTTGTTTAATACACTATTGCTGTGAGCAATACTGAATAAATTAGCAACACTGTAAATTGGCGTCGTTTAAAAGTCTTGAAAAAAGCTGGTACACGTTAAAAATATACACGAGGAAGAACAAACTCCCACTCATTTAAAAATATAGAGCTCTAAGAATAAAAAGTTATTGTGATGTGTTTTATTAATACATAATATGCTTGTTATGGCGCCGACTTCGGAAGTTTGGATGTATTTCTCCAAGAAACACAAATCATATGCGTCATGCCACAACAATATACTAAATATCATATTGTCTTAACAAATCGAATAAACTTTCACAGTAAGTATTACAGTGTTGTTTTGTGATCTACATTTATTTGTAAACTTATGAAACGTTTAATGCCTAACTATAATATGCATACGTTACCATATATTATATTACTGTTAAAAAATTTATGAAAAGCCTGTCAAATGCATCAAATGCAGAGCTATTCTCTATTTCTTCTTTTATATGACTATTTTATACTTAAAAATTACATCGATTTTGCATTTCGTTAGTGTTTTACAATACAAAAAATAATAGAAAATTAAAATATTTAGAAACAGTTAAAATTGCTTACATCTGTTAAAAACGGAAAATAATAATTTGAAAAAAGTGTTCGGTCATGTATGGTTCATGGAAATGAATAGAAGAGTATTTTAAAATTATCATTGCCCTTAGAAACCCCTTTTATCAAGATAGCTCATTCCAGCAGAAGCACTCCCGGAGTAGCTTCCATCTGAGTTTACATTCGAAATCTTTTATTTCAAACAAACAAAAAAAAATATATAAGAATACAAAACTATATATTCATATAAAATCGTTAATACATACCACTTTTACCGTATATTTCTGCAACACTTTCCCTATAAATCTTTAATTTTTTCGACATTTTGAATTAAATGTTCTATGAAACATTCGTCGTCTTCTATTTTCAAACTCAAAATAATTTATTCGTTGTTAAAAGGGGAAAACAGCTGATTCCGTACGGAAATTGCTACCAGTTTCGCATTTTTCTTATTCTGAAAACAGTCTCCGACGCAAAACCGTAGACTGAATCAGCTGATACAACCTATCTTATGAGGGCGCAATGTAAATCAACACTCACCACCGCTTATGGTTCTATAGACCGTACGGTAGGATTTCCGTGAAATTTGGATTTTTCCGGTAGAAACGTGTGAGCTGAGTGCTCTCTTGCAACGCAGGGTTGCCAGTCTCGATATTTTGTAGTAATTAAAAAACAAACTTATATGTATATATTTGAAATATTCTTAAACTAACTCCAAATCACAGTCGAATACATTTATTTATAAATATGTAGACTATTTCTAATAGTTGGATTTTAGTATTGAGCTTTAACATTATAAAAAATTATAACTAAAAAACTAAATGTGTGAAAAATCGTGTATACAAATTGAACAATGGCAACATGGAATGTCGGTGACTGTTTTTAGCATGGTAACGCTATAAAGGGAGGGATTCTTAGTTCGTCGTTCTGCTTCTGTAGCTCATGAAACCACGAGATCATGCGTTGTCTCAAAAAGCAAAGAGAGGAGGTTCGGATCATTTTATCCATGGTTTCAAGTATTTTGTGTGTTTACATTGATGACAAATACCAGTGTTTCCACATATAGTGTTGTGAAGAAAATCTCTCTTCATATGAATTATACATCACATATTCTTTATATTCTAGAGATAAGTAATATATTATTTTGCATCGAACTCTTTTCTGTACTAGCGGCCTTAGGCCGTGCTTCAAAAAAATAACCCTTTTCGGTCCAACACCGGGGTGTTCATAGCTTTTTTGCGTCGAACTCCTTTCTGCACTGGCAGCCTTCGGCTGCTCTTCAAAGAAACAAGCCTGGTCGGTCCAATACCGAGGTATTCATAGTCCATGCTCAGCCACACATATGCGACACCTAATTAGAAAATTATTCATTGCGGCTTGAAGGGATGAAGTTGGAATTGCCTCAAATTTTGATTTAATGGACTGCTTTAATTCAGTCAAAATTCTGGGTTTTGTTTTGTACATTCTTGCTTGACCCCATAAAAAGAAGTCTGGTGCAGTCAGGTCATGTGACCTTGGGGGCCACCGGAAAGTGGAGTTTTTTAATATTAATTTGTTTTTAAATTTTTGTATGAGCTCCGCAATAACCGGTCTGGCTATATGTGCAGTTGCTTCATCTTGCTGGAACAAAATACTATTGAAATCGATACGTCTTCGGCGCAGTTCTGGGTAAAAAAACTCATTCAAGATCTTTAAATAACGGTGGCCATTAACAGTTACTGTTACACCGTTTTCTTCAAAGAAGTATGGGCCAACAATACACCTTGATGATACTGCGCAGCACACAGTGACTGGTTCTGGGGAAGTTCCGTCTCGTAGATTATTTCTGGATTTGATTCACTCCATATACGGCAATTTTGCTTGTTTACATTTTCATTTAGATTAAAATGGGTATCATCAGACATAAACAGGCAATTTATTAAGTTATTGTCTTCTTCGGTAATTTCAATAATTTTTGGCAAAATTTCAGGCGAATAGGCAAGTCTAGAGGGTTTAACCGGTTTGTTATTTGAACTTTGTACAGAAACATGTTTAAATCTTCATGAGTTATCCGTTGTAATGTCTGATAACTCGAAGTTGCGGCTATAATTTGCTAGTCGAAACTGTTCGATTTACCTGAATTGACGATGCAACAGCTTCTACTCGGGGTGTGCAGCCAAAATCCCTTTGGACTGAAATTACGATCTGCAAAGCATGGTACCGCTGCACTATCCAAACAACCTTTTCGATATCTTAAGCATTAATTTTTTAAAAATTTAAATAATAACCTGCCAAATAAATAAAAGTAAGCCGATTACTCAAACAGAAAAACAGTTTTTATACTCTCGCAACCTGTTGCTACAGAGTATAATAGTTTTGTTCACCTAACGGTTGTTTGTATCACCTAAAATTAATCGAGTTAGATATAGGGTTATATATATATAAATGATCAGGATGAAGAGACGAGTTGAAATCCGGGTGACTGTCTGTCCGTCCGTCCGTCTGTCCGTCTGTCCGTCCGTCCGTGCAAGCTCTAACTTGAGTAAAAATTGAGATATCTTTATGAAACTTGGTAGACATGTTTCATGGTACCGTGAGACGGTTGGTATTGCAGATGGGCCTAATCGGACCACTGCCACGCCCACAAAACGCCATTAATCAAAAACAAATAACTTGCCATAACTAAGCTCCGCAATAAGATACAAGACTGTTATTTGGTACACAGGATCACATTAGGGAGGGGCATCTGCAGTTAAAATTTTTTTTTTTAAAAGTGGGCGTGGTCCCGCCTCTAATAGGTTTAATGTGCATATCTCCTAAACCGCTAATGCTATAATAATAAAATTCACTGGAAGCAAATGTTTTTAGCACTTCAATTGACGGTGTGAAAATAGTTGAAATCGGGTCCCAACTCCGCCCACTCCCCATATAACGGTACTGTTAAAAACTACTAAAAGCGCCATAAATCAAGCACTAAACACGCCAGAGGCATTAAATTTTATCTCTGGGATGGTATGAGATGACTTTATAGGAACCGCGTTCAAAATTAGACAGTGGGCGTGGCACAGCCCACTTTTAGGTGAAAACCCATATCTTGAGATCTGCTTAACCGATTTTAACCAAATTCGGTGCATAACGTTCTTTTCATGTTTCTATGTCATAGTGCGAAAATGGGCGAAATCGGATTACAACCACGCCTATTTTCCATATGACACCATTTTAAATACCACTTGATTCTTTCACTTTCCACTATGTAAATCAAGCAACAATGATTATATCGGCGTAAAACTTTGCGTGAATAATACGTTTAAAGTATGCCACCTTGTGACCAAAAATTTTCTAAATCGAACCAAAACTGTTCAAGCCCCTAAGTGCTAAATATGTGGACCCCAGTGCCTATAGTTGACCTTCTACCGAAAATATCAGTCAATCCACAAAGAAATCTCAAACGACTATACCATTTGACTTTGCGAGAGTATAAAATGTTCGGTTACATCCGAACTTAGCCCTTCCTTACTTGTTACGGTTTGATTTTGTAGCCCGATTCGTGAGCCACCCTGTATATAATCCTTATGTACGAAATAAGTTTTCGTTTTGAACCATTATCTCTTCATATTTGTAAAGATAATAAACAGAATATTTTTAAATTCTTTTTTCCACAACGCAATACTTGTCATGAATGTCCTCCCACACCGACTCTTGAATTACATTATCTATTTTTCATATTTTATATGCAAATATGCATATAATAACAAAAATATTGTAAATAAGGATACATTTAAGATACTCAAAAATATTTAATTTAGATGTTTAAAAACATTTAGTATTATTAAATGTTATAATATATACATACATATATAAATTATTTCTAATAAAACAGAGTTACTTTTTAATTTTTATATTAACATAAAATATCTTGCATATTGCTTTCATACTTATTCATTTTAACCGCAAATGATTTAGTTCGAATATCATGTTACACTTTATTTAAAACAAGAAATGTAATTAATTCATGAATGTTTTGTAATAAATATCCCGATAGAATCGGTAATTTCCGCTAAACTTTTGGCCTTGAAAATATTAAAAGCGGGTATTGAATACATTCTGGTGAATTAGGATATTTCCCTTCATATGATTTTCCTTAAAAATGTTAATAGCGGGTATTCCAAGTATTGTTTTACCACTTTCATGGGAAGGAGTTATGTAAGCAAAATGTGAGACCCCCATCTTAACATACAAATGAAATATGCAACAAGCTGTATAAAAAGTCCAGAAACTCGTCTTTTCGCTCGTGTGAACGTACAGAGCGACATCAAAAAAGAATTTGCCGATAAAGAGCGACAAAAGAATTCCCATGTGAACGCATTCAATGTAAACACACAAATATCTTGAAACTAGGGATAGACAAATTTTATAAAGAATCGATTACCGATTTCAGTTTTGATTTTATATTGTAACGGCTTTCTCGATAAATCGTCTAACTATAACCAGAGAACTTAAAACAACGAGAAGGTGCAGGTTCGACAGGATTTTATCAAGGAGTTCACCTCACATGCACGAGAAACAAATAACATTTCTCGCTTTTATAACAGCGGTGAATCTGTAAACATACACTCTCTTAACATAACCAAACGGCGAATATTGAAGAGAATATATATGTATGCCAAACTGGGAATATTGATATGCTATTTGAAACATATTCCCTTTTATTGAACTATTATTTATTATTATTTTTAAATTATTTTATGTTAATTCATTTTTACTTTCTTGTGAGTTATTAATAATAATTTAAACATATTTTGATATATTTCTTAAAATAATTTAAGGGCTTGACACCATTATGGAGTCATAAAAGTACAGAATTGTGTTTTGCCGTCGGCATTTTCATATCATGTGTAAAAATATAATATTTGTAAATTTGTCTACAAACAACATATGTATGTAGATATGAACACTTATTACTTCATGTGAAATCTCCGTTGACACGGTCAACCAATGATCGAAGCTCACGTTCTTTGCTTTTATGTCAAAGAGTCAATCTGTCGAAGGACTGACGCGACGACAAAGCGTCACAACATTGTGTTGTTGGTAGAAAATCCGAGATGTGCCGAAAATAACCGAACGCTCGCCGATTGTCATCGCTTCCCTTGCCGCTCTAACAGCTTTGTCTACAAATCATTGTAGGTATGTATGTTTTTATATGAACATGTATACATACATATTTACGAAGATTTTTGCGAGCCACGGAAAAATATTTTAGAATTGTGAAATATTTTAAATCGACAAAAGCCTTGTTGCCACTTTTGTCATTGATTTCTGTGTTTGCAGGGTTGTCACTTTTCCCTTCTAGAGGGAACATCAGAAAGATGATCAATTTATAATTTCTAGCTGTTGCCATCGTCTCGAAAAGACGCTTGTGGGCAAACGCATGCCCGGGGAGATGTGTAAGTCGTTTGCTTTTATGAATGAAACGACTTAAGTAGCTTATTGATTGTGCGCTAGCGTTCATGAATGAAAATGTTGTTGGTGTGTGATTTACTACAAATTTAGGATTTGTCAATTTGGCTACAATATTGATTTCTGGTGCTGATGCTATTTGAGACAATTGTTGCTTTTGTACAACAATGTTTGTATTTTGCCTATTGGCTGACGTACTTACATTTGTACGCTTAAATGTATGTAGATTTGTAGCATTACTTATTTTGCGCGGTCGTACGCATATTTGTACATACATACTTACATATAGAGCAGTGCGCTCACATGTTTTCATTGATAATTGATAATATATTATTACAAGTATATTATATAATATACCATATTGATCTACATATGTACATACATAAATTATTAATTTTGTAACAACTGAAATTAGAAAATTATTAAAATAGTAAAATATCATTTCTTGCATAATCTTTCACATTTTATCAATGTAGCATTTGTGCAAAAAAAATCATATTTTATCAATTTTTCATCATAAAAATCGTTTATATGGCAAAAAATAATCATGCATATGTGTAGTGGCATTTGTATTTTTTGTTTTCTCATTCATTTCGCTTCATTTTTCTCTTTATATTGGGAGATACGTAATTTGTCGGAGAACGTTGTTATAAAATCTCATTTCTGTTAAATAACAGCAAATATTACAGAAAATGGTGAACTCCTTCATCTCAATTTTTCAGCCAACCAATCGAGCATCATACAAAATTCAATTTGCACCTTCTCGTTGTTTTAAGTTCTCTGCTATATCTCACTCTTGTTCGATCACTGGATTGTTGAATAAAAATCCCAATTTAATGGTATCTTTATTTCTAATTTCAACAACTTAACCTTATTGCTCGTTATTCGAGTTTACTTATTGCTTATAGCTTAATTGCTCTTTACACGGCAACACTCTAATTAGAACTGTGTTTTCTGCTTATAGAAATCTTTAACAAAAGTTCGCTACTAGAACATTCTGACAACTACGAATTCGCTGTCTAGTTGCTTCTGGCAATTTATAATCGGGTCGATTTTATTCTATCATCCGTGTTCGTCACACTGCCATCCACCTAAGTCAGATCATCCCGATTAGACATATTTGCAGTGCCAAACACAAAGCTTTTATGTCCCTGTCTCATCTCGTTCTCTAGGATACCCAGTTTTTGGTACATCCTTTGACATAAAGCTGACTCAAGATTCCAATCTTGGTCAGATCTTAACTCCATAGGAACACCGAATCTCGTTACCCACTTATTGAGGAATGCGTCCGCCACTGATTCAGCCTCTTGATTAGGACTTGAGTATACTTCTGGCCATTCGTTCAAAATATGACAATTTCCAAATTTATTGGTGGGAAATGGACCATCTTCATCCATGCTAATTTGCTCAAATGGCGCACCCGAATTGTGCGGTTTCATCTGGCCATGACTCCTGCACCTTGATCCGTCAGCTACCTTGTACTCAGCACATTTCGCAATCCTCTCCATTGCTGATTGATGACAATCAGTCCAATGAAACCTTTGCTTAAATTTTTCCAAGGCTTTCGTGATTCTCAAGTGCCCTCTTCTTGGACCTTTGTACTGCACGTTAAGAACTTCAGGAATTCTAACCTTTGGAACAACCATATGTACTCGGTATATTGGCCCATTTTCGCTTTCCATACTCGATGCAAGCAGCCACACATCAACTTTAAACTGCTCCGCTCTGCCCAATATGCTTTCGCGACTGACCTTCCTAAAGTTATTTCTCCACTCGTTGTACATTTGTTGCACTCTAATTCATTCAATGCACCTTGCAATTCTGGATATTCTTGCAAAGAGTCATCCGTTTTGGCGTTAATTTCATCCTGCTCTTCCACCTTGTATACACTTTACGTGCTCTTCCAACTGTGAGGACACTTGTGTTGGTATACAAGCATCTTGCTCGTCTGACTGTGAGAACCCTTTTACTGGTTCACACGATTCATGATCATCTAACTGTGAGGACACCTGCGCTGACATACGCACCTGTTCTTTCGATGGGGGGGCCACGCTTCCTGCTCTTCCGACTGCGAGGACACTTGTGCTGGTATACAAGCTTCTTGCTCTTCTGGCTGTGAGAACCCTTTTATTGGTTCACACGCTTTCTGATCTTCTAACTGTAAGGAGGCTTGTGCCTATATACATGCTTCCTGCTCTCCCGACTGTGCGGACCCTTGTGCTGGTACACCAGCTTCTTGCTCTCCTGACTGTGAGGATAATTGGGATTGTTGTGCCATCCTTTGTGATGACATCTCAGCTGCTGCTTCCATGCTGCTTTAAACCCTGTTTTCAACGCTCCTGACAAACGTTCTCTAAACTCGTCCAACGCAGCCAAAATAACCTCTGTTGAACATTGAGTCTCTTCCTTTTCTTGTATCTTCGTTGTCTCTCTTAATAAAGCACAAAAATAATTACGAACAATCATAGTTTTATTTATAAACAATATGACAAGCATATTACATTTAATTAAAATTTTTTTGAAAATTTGGGTTTAAACAACTTCATGAATTAAATTTTCAATAAATTTAAGATAAAAAAAATTAAATGTTAGACCAAGAAAACCATTTACTTTCCGGGAGAGATCTCATAAATGCTACATTTTTAAGTGGTCAGTTATTATTCGGTTGCCAATTTGATTCCCATTAAATCAGTATCCGAAAATAAACGCTCACAATTTTATCATTAAATTGATAAAATTAGTAATATGCATATACAAAATCAAGAGAAAGACAAGGAAAAAAGTCTACATTTGAAGGTTATAAATATAAATATATTGCGGCGAACACGAGTACCAGAACAAATCAGAATTGACGATAAACTGCCAGAAGCAACTAGACAGCGAGTTCGTAGTTGCCAGAATGTTCTAGTAGCGAACTTTTGTTAAAAATTTACTATATAAGGGCTGCCAGACTGTGCAGCAGGGACAGTTCTAATTAGTGTGTTGCCGTGTAAAGAGCAATTAAGCTATAAGCAATAAGTGGTAAGTTTGAATAGCGAGCAATAAGCGTTAAGTTGTTGGAATTGGAAATAAAGATAAGTGTATAGCATTAAATTGGGACTTTAATTTAACAATCCAGTGATCGAGCTCAAAAGTGAGTTATAGTTAGACGATTTATCGAGAAATCCGTTACAATTGGTGTCAGAAGTGGGATTGTCAAATAAATTCCCAAGGAGATAATTATTTGAAAATGGCCAAGTTTAACGATCTGAAGATTCCACAACTGAAAAAGGAGCTGGAGCAACGTGGTTTGGCGACAAATGGATTAAAAACTGAATTACAATCACGGTTGAGAGAGGCCATGGAGGCGGAAAACATTAATGTTGAGGAATATGTCTTTCACATTGAGTTAGAGGAAGAGACAACAAAGATAGAAGAAAAGGAAGAGGCTCAATGCTCGTCAAAGATTGTGGACATAAACATAATTTTTGCTGCAATATCGCAGATGGGGAAAGAGATGTCAACGCAAATGTCAACGCCAATGTCGACACAATTTAACGAGCAGGATACACGATTGTCAACGCATTTGGAAGAGCAGTTCGCAGCGCAAGATGCACGTATATCAGCACAGGTGTCCTCACAGTTGAAAGAGCAGGATGCACGGATATCGCAGGTGATCTCACAAATAGCAGAAGTGTTCTCACAGATTTCGGAAGAGCGGGATGAAATTAAAACTGAAGTGGATGAATTGAGAGATCGTTTCCGTGAACTACAATTAAATCGGCCAATTATGTAGTCAGCTTCTGCCAAGATAAAACCTCCATCCTTTGATGGCACTGTTCCGTTCCACGTTTTTAAGCTTCAATTCGAAAAGGCGGCATCTTCAAATAATTGGAACGCTGAAGATAAAGTAGCTGCATTGTTCATTGCATTAAAGAGATATGCAGCGGAGATATTACAGACCATTTCAAACTGCAAGGCGAGTAATTATGAAACGTTTATGGGTGCATTAGAAAGACGGTATGATAGTGAGCATAGATTGAGAGGTTAGCTCACTTAGCTTATGCACATAAATCCATGGAATATATCGAGGCCACGAAAATTCAGACTTTCGTCAATGGAATACGAGATAACACTACACGTTTCGCTGCATTAGCATGTCAAAAATTAACGTTTGCAGAAACAGTTTCGTATACTCTGACACAGGAAACTGCATCTCTGTTTTGCAATCAAACATTTAAAGCTCACAAAGTAGAAACAGAGGAACACACTTGGGTGAACCGATTACTTGAAACAATTGACAACATGCAGAAAGCACTGGAAAAATCTACGGAAGCGCATAAGAAAAATGATGGTGTGCTTAAATGTTTCAACTGCGGAAAAAGTGGCCATATTGCACGCAACTGTAACAAGCCCAATAACCCAGTTGGATGGAAAAGAAAAGCTGAGGCCAAAGAAGACATTATAGATGTTCGATTAATGACTATAACATCAGACTAGGATCCGGAGAAGCTACGGAAATGTCAGCAAGAGGATCCAGATTTGAAAAGTGTAATTCACGATTGGAGATGAATAAACGTCCAACGAGAGAAGAAATAGCTGCAGAAAGCCCAGTCGCAAAGGCTTATTGGGCATATTGGAATAGTTTGAAGCTAGTGTCTGGCTGCTTGCATCGAGTATGGGAAAGCGAAGATGGGCTAAGTTCACGAGCTCTGATGATTGTTCCAAAAGTAAGAATTCCTGAAGTTCTCAACGAGCTGCACAACGGTCCAAGTGGAGGACACATGGGTCTCACTAAAACCTTGGAGAAATTAAAACAAAGATTTTATTAGGTTGGTTGTCGTCAATCAGTTACGGAGTGGATCGCCAATTGTGTCGAGTGCATTGCTGCTAAAGGGCCGCGGTCCAGGAGTCATGGTCAGATGAAGCAGTACAATTCAGGTGCGCCGTTTGAGCGAGTAACCATGGATGTAGCTGGTCCATTTCCTATCAGTAAATTAGGAAAGAAATATGTTTTGGTAGTCATGGACTATTTCAGCAAATTGCCAGAGGTATACGCAATTTCTAACCAAGAGGCAGGAACAGTAGTGGATGTATTCATCAACATTTGGGTATCGAGATATGGTGTTCCAATAGAATTACATTCTGACCAAGGAAGAAATTTTGAATCAGCTCTAACACAGGAGATATGCCAGAAGCTGGGTATCCGGAAAATCCGTACAACTGTTCCTGACGGCTTATCGGTCTGCTGTACATGAAACAATGGGGCAGACTCCAGCAAGTGTAATTTTTGGTAATGATCTTCGACTACCGATTGATTTAAAATTTTGACTTAACGCAAACGGAGGAAGGAATACTAAGGAATTCAATAGCATCCTAGAAGACGAGATGAGGGATATACATGCTATGGCGAAACAGCGCACCAAATTATGAGCGATAAGATGAAGGCAAAATACGACAAGGCAATAAACTCTGAGGGTTTTATTGAAGGCGATTGGGTATTGTTATATAACCCACAACAAAAGAAAGGGCTGTCTCCCAAATTACAGTGTAATTGGGAAGGTTATTAAACGACTCAATGATGTAGTGTATCGCATACAGACCACTGGAAGACCAAGGAATAAAATGAAGGTGGTTCACTTGGAACGGCTTGCAACGTTTGGTTGCCAGAATGTTTTAGTAGCGAACTTTTGTTAAAAATGTACTATATAAGGGCTGCCGGACTGTGCAGCAGGGACAGTTTTAATTAGAGTGTTGCCGTGTAAAGAGCAATTAAGCTATAAGCAATAAGTGGTAATTTCGAATAGCGAGCAATAAGTGTTAAATTGTTGAAATTGGAAAAAAAGCATTAAATTGGGACTTTAATTTAACAATCCAGTGATCGAGCTCAAAAGTGAGTTATAGTTAGACGATTTATAGAGAAATCCGTTACAATATTTATTTACTTGTTTAGGTTGTGAAACAGATAATGTTTCATCGTCGCTGTCTTTCTCACTCGTTGTTTTAGTGCGATTATAATAAGTCATAGTTAAATAAAATTTGTGTGTTTTATTGAAATGTTTAATCAAACTAGTCGTACTGTTATTATATTTCAGCTGCTTCGAAAATTTATTACACGGAACATTCCATCCATTATATGTAAGGGAGAATATTAATGAAAACTTTCAAGAATATTTTTGAAACAAAAGATTATTATATATTTATAGCTTTTCCTCACCACCTCTGAGGCTGCAATATAGCCGCTTTACCGATATTTTTTCTATTATATTCTTTTTCAAAAACGAAAATAAATATATAAAAATCAGGTACAATTCAGGAACAATAACAATAATCAAAACAGTCTACTAAGTAATAAATATTCTAAATCACCGTTACACAATAATATATTTGATAAAATTGGGAACATTTAATAATATTTCAATACAATAAATAATAATTTAAATAATACTGTTTAAATTTAATCTTTAGGAATTTCTCGATAAATCGTCTACCTGTAACTCACTCTTGAGTTCGATCACTGGATTGTTAAATAAAAGTCCCAATTTAATGGCTACACACTTATCTTTATTTCTAATTCCAACAACTTAACACTTATTGCTCGTTATTCGACCTTACAACTTCTTGCTTATGTCTCAATTGGTCTTATCACGACAACACTCTAACTAGAACTGTCTTTGCTGCATATCCGGCAGCCCTTATATAGTAAATCTGTAACAAAACATTGCTTCTAGAACATTCTGGCAACTACGAATTCGCTAACTAGTTGCTTCTGGCAGTTTATCATTCATTCGATTTTGTTCTATCATCTATGTTCGTCACACTGCCCTCCACCTAAGTCTGATCGTCCCGATTAGACATATTTGCGATACCAAACACAAAGCTTTTATGTCCCCCATCTCGTCTTCTAGGTTGGTGCTGACATCGTTAGCCGTCCTTCTCTTCTTGAAGTTAATTCCATCCGTTTTCCGGATACTCAGTTTCTGGTACATCCCTTGACTTAAAACTGACTCGAGATTCCATTCTTGATCAGAACGTAACTCCATTGGAACACCGAATCTCGTTACCCACTTGTTGATGAATACCTCCGCCACTGGTTCAGTCTCTTGGTTAGGAATTGTGTATACTTGTGGCCATTCATTGAAATGGTCCTTGACTACCGAAACATGACTATTTCCTAATTTATTGGTGGGGAATGGACCATCTTCATACACGCCTATTTTCTCAACTGGCGCACGCGAATTGTGCTGTTTCATCTGCCCATGACTCCTGGACCTTGATCCTTTAGATACAATGTTCTCAGCATATTTCGCAATCCTTTCTATAGCTTATTGACAACCATTCCAATAAAACCTTTGCTTCAAATTCTCCAAGGATTTCATGTCTCTCAAGTGCCCTCCTCTTGGACATTTGTACTGCACGTTAAGAACATCAGGAATTTCAACCCTTGGAACAACCACAAGTACTCGGAAGGTTTGCCCATTTTCGCTTTTCCATACTTGATGCAAGCAGCCATACACTAACTTTAAACTGCTCCGTTCTGCCCAATATGATTTTGTGACTGGCCTTAGTGTAGTTATTTCTCCAATCGTTGTACATTGGTTCAACTCCACCTTAAGTAATGCACCTTCCAATTCTGGATCTTTTTGCACAGAGTCATCCGTTTCAGGTTCAATTTTATGCTGATCTTCCACCTGTGATGGTATACACGCCTCCTGCTCTTCCAACTGTAAGGCCACTTGTGCTGGTATCCAAGCTTTTTGCTCTTCTAACTGTGAGGAACCTTTTATTGGTTCACACGCTTCTTTCTCTTCCAACTGTGGGAACACCTGCATGACATACGCAGTTCCAGCTCTTTCGACTGTGAGGACCCTTGTACTGGTACACACGCTTCCTCCTCTTCCGACTGTGAGGACACCTGCGCTGGCATACGCCCGTTCAGTTCTTCCGACTTCGAAGACACTTTTGCTGGTATACAAGCTTCTTGCTCTTCATACTGTGAAGATCCTGCTTCACATGCTTCCTCCTCTTCCAACTGTGAGGATACCTGCGCTGACATATGCACGTCGAGCTCTTTCGGTGCTGACAACTGTGCTGAAAAACGTGCATGTTGCCCTGCGAATAGCTCTTCCAAATGCGTTGACCATCGCGTTTCTAACTGCGTTGACATCTGAGACATACGTGTATCCTGCCCTTTAAATTGTGTCGACATTTGCGTTGACATCTGAGACATACGTGTATCCTGCTCTTTAAATTGTGTCGACATTTGCGTCCCCATCTGCGATATTGCGGAAAAAAGCATGTTCATGTCCACCATCTTTGAAGAGCATTGAGCCTCTTCCTTATCTTCTATCTTTGTCGTCTCTTCTTCTAATTCCATGTGAAAGACATATTCCTTAACATTAATGTTTTCCGCCTCCATGGCCTCTCTCAACCGTGATTGTAATTCAGTTTTTAATCCATTTGTCGCCAAACCACGTTGTTCCAGCTCCTTTTTCAGTTGTGGAATCTTCAGATCGTTAAACTTGGCCATTTTTAAATAATTATCTCCTTGGGAATTTATTTGACAATCCCACTTCTGACACCAATTGTAACGGATTTCTCGATAAATCGTCTACCTGTAACTCACTCTTGAGTTCGATCACTGGATTGTTAAATAAAAGTCCCAATTTAATGGCTACACACTTATCTTTATTTCTAATTCCAACAACTTAACACTTATTGCTCGTTATTCGAGCTTACAACTTCTTGCTTATAGCTTAATTGCTCTTATCACGACAATACTCTAACTAGAACTGTGTTTGCTGCACAATCCGGCAGCCCTTATATAGTAAATCTGTAACAAAACATTGCTTCTGTTCTGGCAACTACGAATTCGCTAACTTGTTGCTTCTGGCAGTTTATCGTTCATTCGATTTTGTTCTATCATCTATGTTCGTCACAATATCTAAAAAAACATTCTTAAAGTATTAAATTTTAAAACATAACACGGCAACACACTATAGCTGATTTTTGTCATTTGGTTTTAGTAGAAGAATATTGGTTGGCAACCCGTAACAAGTGTGTCTTAAGTAGTAGAATCAGAGAATGTAAATGAATAGAGAAGGAGCAAATGTTAGCTGTTCTAAAATGTTAATTACGATGAAGGAACATCGAAAACGCGCAAGTTCGAAAATAAAATGTCACCACACCTATCAGGGTACGAAACGAACTACACCACTCTATAAGCAAAATGTATGCACATACATATGCACAGATGTTCTTTGATGTGCGCATAAACAGAAATTGAAATAATAAAAACGAAAGTAATTGACTTCCGACAAGAAAATATAAATAATATGAAAATAGAATTCAAATATCATTTAATAAAAAAGGGTTATAAAAATAAAAAAAGACTATATAAAAATATGATATAATTTGAACTTAGGCAAAATATTTCACGTTGCAATAAACAAGTCTCCTATACAAGCAGCACCACAGACAATATCCTAGTAATTTTGTATAATCTGTGAACTCAAACAGCTATTGTTGTTTACTTGCTTCAATGTACATATGTCTATATGTGAATATTCTTGAAATTGTCTTCATTCATTCGCATGTCCAAATATATTTGCATATATGTACACATATGTACATATGTATGTCCCTCAATATGTCTTCCGCAAAAATCAAAGATTCGCGCAAGTGACAAAAAAACGTAGACGCCATCATCGGCCAATAATATTCAAGCGAACTCGCGGCTTATTTTCTAAGTATTTCATATTACAACGACAACAAATTCATTCATAAGGAACGTGCGTCTGCTTCAAAGCAAAGTGCGTTCGTTCATAACTTTGCGCCGCGCTATTTTTTCTGTGCGCCTGGTAAACTACATTTGGTTTTCATATAGAATTCCTAGGCAAATGCACGAGAATAAAAATGAATGAAATTGAATTTGAAGTAAAATTTCAATTTTGCAATTTGTATAACTGAAAATCCTACCATTCTCCTCGCATTTGTATGTGGCCCACAAGCTGCTTCCTCACAACATTTGCTAAAAATCAGAAATTGAAGAATTTGTCTGATGTTCACTTCAAAAAGGAGAATTGGCAACATGACCTCTTAGCGAGTTTAAATAATATTTATATTTTTGCATATTATGCACTATTTATGGCATTAAATTACAAAATTTATATTAAATTGCCATTCATATGAAATCAGTAACTACTTCTATATATTCTAAGCACTCTGCATATAATACTTTTATATGTTTACTTATTATCATTGTTTCATAGTTTTTCGATTTAGCCCATTTTATCTAAATACGGCGCTATGAAAATGCAGCCCAATTGGTAATCGCAATATTTCAAAAGAGCATAAGTCAACTTTCAATAGCAAACCACTGCAAAAGGGATAAACGAGACAACATAGCCGACCGACATTGTCGTAAAATTGTCAAACAAATTTTGTCAACTCCGCCAGATGCGCAAAATTCGGCATCAATATGTATGCGAGCTCATATGTATTTATGTATGTTTGTCGACAAAGTCGTTATTTGGTTTTTTTCAACAACACAATGTCCGCGCGAACTCGCCGTTATTTCGTTGGCTTGCCACTATACACAGAGGCGTTCTAACTGAGGACTCTTAGTATATTAGTGTCCGCGTACGTGTACTTATGAATGTATGTGTGATTATCACATTTGTGTAAATACGCATAAATAAGGGAATATGCAATAAACCCAAACATATGAACATATTTTCCTGATATATTTTTATTATATCAGGAAGTAAAATATGCTATTAAAGAAATTGAATTATGATATGCTTAGACTCCAATTAATAAAATAAAAAAATTAAATAAAATTTTAATTCAGATTGTGCTTAACCCCTTCACGCTTACGACCTCAGCCACCTCAAAAGTGGAAACGTTTTATTGTTATCCTTTGCTCTATAAGCAGTTACTCACGCAACGCACATACATAAGTTGGAAAATGTTTATTTTATTACGAATTCTGGGGTTTTTACCGATAATACAGATTTTTAATTCAGAAGGCTTTTCATAATTATAAATTTGTCATATCATAGAAATTGAAAACATAAATCTAAATAGGTATGCGCAACGATTTTTCATTTAGGAATATTCGTTGTGTCTATTTATAGCATTTCGCACATTGCGTGGTGTATTTTTCTTTTTCGAAGTTATATTTTTCGATGTTCCCTCATCTGGAATTACAAATTAGAACTCAAAAAGATTTCATTTAACATTTGCTCCTTCTCTATTCATTTACGTTCTCTGGTAGAATATAAGTAGGCAACCCGTACCAAGTGGGATATTTTTGCGTGTGTATTAGTGAAAATCTTAGGATTGGTTACATGTGGATTTATACAATGCACACAGCGCTAGGCGCCATTTTAATAAATATAAGGTTGTCAAATATCTCCCTTTGCTTTTTTGCTCTTCATTCAATGCTTTATAAAAAGTGTTACAGTGTTCGGATTTAGTTAAAATATGCGCCGTTTTGTTCGATGATCTGTTTCCATAGTAAAGAGCAAGGCTCGAGGCGGTGGCCAAATCGGATCTCCCGATGCGGCCTCGGGCTCGGGTCTGGCTTCCGGCCGAACCTTTCACCCCGGCCGAAATTGAAGAGATGTTGCGGTACTGCAACCCATCTCTCCCCACCCAAGACTGGAGGGTGATCAGGCTGGAGAGAACCGAGGCACCATATCGGCAAGCGCTGATACTCCTGAACAAGGAGTCCCTCGCTCCTCTCAGTGTCACAAAGGGGGCCATAAGCTATGGCTTCGAGAGAGGCGTTCTCAAGACGCTCCCAACAGAAGCCAGGGCGGAGGCCCGCTGCCTCCTGCGGGGGTGGAAGAGAGTGGGAAAGTTCCCCTCTCGAAAATGGACGTCGACCCTGTCCTCTCGGACGCGGTGAGCACGGGGGGCGGATCGTCAAGTGATGGCGGATCCATCTTCAGTCTCGAGCATCTGTTCGAGGAGGCTGGCGTCGACGATATGGACGATGGTGCGGAACTCGCACTGCGTGAGAGGAGTTTGGAGGATGAAGATCCTCCAAATTAACCTCCAGCACTCAAAGGCGGCCTCCGCCGATCTAGTGCTTCGTCTAGGAAGGGACGAAGCCGA
Source organism: Bactrocera oleae (assembly GCF_042242935.1). Taxonomy (NCBI): domain Eukaryota; kingdom Metazoa; phylum Arthropoda; class Insecta; order Diptera; family Tephritidae; genus Bactrocera; species Bactrocera oleae. Next base: position 33,936,069 of record NC_091537.1, read on the forward strand.
CGTTGTCCTTATCCAGGAACCGTGGCTGAGTAGCTATGGGATATCTGGACTAAGGACAAATAGCCATAAGCTCCTGGCGGCAAGCAGCACAGGTAGAACCAGAGCCTGCCTGTTGGTCAGAAATGAACTTAACGTTTTTCTTTTACCTAATTTCAGCAACGAGGACGTCGTCACCGCTAGGCTGGAGGACAGTGCTAGGGAAATCTGGCTTGTCTCAGCCTACATGCCGCACGACGACGAGGTGGAACCACCTCCAAACTTGCTGAGGATGGCTCTGGCAGAGGCCAGACGCAAAGAAGCCGCGGTTATTATAGGCTCGGATACCAACTCAAGGCACACCGTCTGGGGGAGCTCGGACACAAACGCAAGAGGTGAGTCATTTTTCGATTTTATTTGTGATGTAGACCTTTTTATCTGTAATAGGGGAAACTGCCCTACTTTTGTGACAGCTAGCAGGGCGGAAGTCCTTGATGTCACGCTAGCCTCTAGGGAAATTGCTCCCTTGATCTCGAAATGGAGAGTTCTAGACGACCACTCCTTTTCTGATCATAAATATATTGGGTTCGGCTTGGACGCCTCGCGCCCGAAGCATAGAACCTACAGAAACTTCAGGAATACCAATTGGGTCCTGTATTGCAGGAAGCTTCGATCAGCTCTCCCAACCGCGCCTGACAGGGATTCGATCCTATCTGCGGACGCGATTGAGGAGCTCGTCGAGGTTTTCAGCTCTGTCAGCAGATCTGCTCTTGAAAGCTCCTGTCCTCTGAAAACTCCGAAAAGTAGGGGGAAACCCCCCTGGTGAACTTCGGAGCTAACGGAGATCAGATCTTCGAGTAGACGACTCTTCAATAAAGCCCGTAAAAGTGGCTCTAGCGACGACTGGGCGTTGTACAAGGCCGGATTGGTCATTTACAAGTCCGACTTGAAGAAAGCCAAGAGGGCTTCGTGGAAAGCCTTCTGCGACAGTGTAGAGGGTTGTCACGAGTCCTCAAGGTTTAGACGCATTCTTGCAAAAAATCCTACTCCGGTGGGGTATCTAAGAAATGCAGATAGCGGGTGGACTACGAGTAGCGTGGAGTCGCTGAGGTTACTCCTAGATGCTCATTTTCCACGAAATCGCTTTGCTGAAGAAGTGCCACTGGGGGAGCTTCAGGAAGGCTGTACAGCCTTCTTGGACCTTCTGGATGAGCGTCATCTTACCTGGGCGCTGAAATCTTTTAAGCCCTTCAAGTCCCCGGGTCCTGATGGCATCATACCGGCGCAACTACAGAGAACGGTTAAGATGTCATGCAGCTGGCTTTGCCATTATCTACGCGAACTGTGTTAGATTGGGCCATGTCCCGAAGGCCTGGAGACAGGTTAAGGTTGCGTTCATTCCGAAGGCCGGTAAAAGCTCTCATGTTGGTGCAAAAGATTTCAGACCCATCAGCCTATCCTCGTTTTTGTTGAAAACGCTGGCGAGACTTATGGATCTGTACATCAGGTGCAGAATACCGAGGGGTAAACTGTTACGAGCGCAGCATGCCTATATCAAGGGCAGGTCGGTCGACACTGCTTTGCATGATGTAGTGTCATGGCTGGAGACAGCGCTATTGCAAAAGGAATTTGCAGTGGGCACCTTTCTCGACATCGAGGGGGCCTTCAATAACGTTCGGCCAGAGGCAGTGGTTAAAGCCCTCGAAAAGTTTGAAGTGGAATCGAACCTCAAACACCTCATTTTCAGTCTTCTCTGCGACAGAACTGTCGTAGCGGAGTGGAGTAGTGCTAAGTCAACCAGAAAGGTAAATAGGGGAACTCCGCAAGGAGGAGTACTCTCCCCTCTGCTCTGGATCTTGGTTGTAAACGACCTACTTATAGAACTCGAGGAGCAAGGCTGTCGAGTGATAGCCTATGCTGATGATGTGGTTCTTATGGTTAAAGGTAAATTCCTAAATACCGTCTACGAGCTCACTGAAGGGTACCTAAACGGGGTATCCAACTGGGAAACCGAAGCGGCCTAGCCGTCAACCCAAGTAAAACCGAAATGGTTTTATTCACTAAGAGGTATAAGATCCCAAATGTGCCTCTCCCCTCCTTCGGGGGTTCACGTCTTCAAACTGTTGATAAGGTGAAATACCGAGGGCTCATCCTGGATAGAAAGCTTTCTTGGAGGCCGAACATCGAGGAGAGAGTCAAGAAGGCATCGGTCGCCTTATACTGCTGCAGGGGAGCTATAGGGAAAAGGTGGGGACTCTCACCAAAGGTGGTGTTCTGTCTCTACGAAACCGTAGTCAAGCCAATATTGTTCTATGGTGTGTTCGTCTGGTGGAAGGAGCTCAAAAACCAACGATAGCTCTCAACGCTATATTAAATATAGCACCCGTGGACATTGCCGGTAGGTGCATTGCTGCGAGGTGTGCTATTAGGCTCAGAGAAGCTGGGCTTGTGAAGAGGTCCGAACAAGGACACGCCGCAATTCTCTCCTCCTTCACCTGCATTCCTGAAAATTTGGATCACTGCGTCACAGCGGCCTCTCGAGGCGGCTTTTTCTCTGCTATGAGCCCGACGAGGGAGATGTGGATTGGAAGAAGCCGCTGGAGAAGAGGCGCGGTGAGTTTTTTCACGGATGGGTCGAAACTAGGAGGGAAAGTTGGAGGGGGGGTTTTCTGTAAAGAGCTCTCCGTCAATCTTTGCTTCAGGCTACCGGACCACTGTATTGTTTTTCAGGCGGAAGTGGCCGCGATCAAGGTGGCGGTAGAAGTACTGTTATGTAGTGTAGCTTCGTTTAGAGAGGTGAGCATTCACTCCGACAGCAGAGCGGCAATACAAGCCCTGAGTGCGTGAACCGTGCATTCAAAGCTAGTCAAGGAGTGTCTGTCCTCGCTAGAATTAGCATCAGGCTACTTCAATATCAGGCTCATTTGGGTGCCTGGTCACAGCGGAATCGCTGGGAATTGCAAGGCCGATGAGCTGGCCAGGGGGGGTACCCTTGCCCCGCTCACATCGGAATGGGATCGAGTTGGTTCTCCACTAACGTCTTGCATTCTCGCTCTGGACCAATGGACCTCGCAGGAGCTCAGCAGACGCTGGTCGGCGACCAGCTCCTGCGCGACTGTGCGATCCTTCTGGCCGAGAGTGGATCGCAGGAGGTCGGGGGATCTTCTCGCCTTGAACAAAGTTCACCTCGCCGCCATGGTAGGAGTTCTCACTGGGCACTGTCCAATGGGAACTCATGCGGTGCGGCTTAGAATACTACCCGATGGCAGTTGTCAAAGCTGTATGGAGGAGGGTGAAGTGGAAACATCCTGGCACTTTCTCCTCCATTGTCCGGCTTTTGCTAGGTTGAGATTGAAACATCTCGGCAATCATACTTTTGGCGGTCCAGAAGATCTGGCCGAAACAGATATTGGCCATCTCAACAAGTTTGTCATAGGCACAAAGCGCTTTGTCGACATGCAAGGGTCTATTGATCCGGCTCATAGGAGTTTTGGGTACTACAACGGACCGGCGTTTAAGCTGTCCAAGTGTGATCCTTCTTAGGATCGACCCGCTAACCTAACCTAACCTAACCTGTTTCCATCAATTCGGACAGCCACTTTTCACAAGCCTCTTTTGAGTTCAACTTCACACCACCAAGGGCATTCGCCATGGACAGGAACAGGTGGTAATCACTTGGCGCTACGTCCCGGCTATATGGTGGATGCGATAAAACCTCCCATCCGAGCTCTCGTAGCTTCTGACGAGTCATCAACGAAGTGTGTGGTCTGGCGTTGTCCTGGTGGAACACTACACCCTTCCTGTTGGCCAATTCTGGACGCTTCTGGTCGATCGCCTGCTTCAAGCGGTCCAGTTGTTCGCAGTAGATGGTAGAATTAAGCGTCTGGCCATATGGGAGCAGCTCATAGTGGATGATTCCCTTCCAATCCCACCAAACACACAGCAAAACCTTCCTGGCCGTCAATCCCGGCATGGCCACTGTTTAAGACGATTCACCGGCCTTCGACCACGACCGTTTTCGCTTGATATTGTCGTATGTGATCCATTTTTCGTCGCCAGTCACCATCCGCTTCAAGAATGGGACGAGTTCGTTTCGTTTCAGCAGCATATCGCAGGCGTTGATTCGGTCCAGAAGGTTTTTTTGCGTCAAATTATGCGGCACCCAATCATCAAACTTTTTTTTGTATCCAGCCTTCTGCAGATGGTTCAAAATGGTTTGGTGACTAGCTCCCATTTCCTGGGCGATGTCACGAGATGCCATATGCCGGTCTAACTCGATGTATTCCATGATTTGATCGGTATTTGTCGTCACAGGTCTTCCGCCGGCTGACTTATCCATGGTGTCGTTTTCACCGGCTCTGAATCGTCGAAACCATTCCTCCGCGGTTCGAAGTGATAGAGTACCATCCCCCAAAACACCATTAATCTCACGGAACGTTTCTCTAGCGGATTTGCCTTTAACGAAGGAAAACTTTAAAATAGCGCGAAATTCGGCGTTAGTGAACTCCATGTTTATACGTCTATAACTGTTGAACGCAACATCCAAACTAATCACGCATGCATAGCGTTGTCTTGTAGGTTATGTCAAGACCTTTCAAATTATGTATAGTGTTGCCAGATACGAGCTCTGTAGCGCTTTGTACATAGCCGCGAAATTCAAAAGACAAAAAAGGAAGGGAGATATTTGACAACCTTATATATTAGAAAACAAGTAAGGAAGGGCTAAGTTCGGATGTAACCGCACATTTCATACTCTCGCAAAGTCAAATGGTATACTCGTTTGAGATTTCTTTGTGGATTGACTGATATTTTCGATAGAAGGTCAACTATAGGCACTGGGGTCCACATATTTAGTACTTAGGAGCTTGAACAGTTTTGGTTCGATTTAGACAATTTTTGGTCACAAGGTGGCATACTTTAAACGTATTATTCACGCAAAGTTTTACCCCGATATAATCATTGGTGCTTGATATGCATAGTGGGAAGTGAAAGAATCAGATGGAATTGAAAATTATGTTCTATGGGAAATACGCGTGGTTGTAGTCCGATTTCGCCCATTTTCGCACCGAATTTGGTTGAAATCGGTTAAGCAGATCCCAAGATATGGGTATTCACCTAAAAGTGGGCTGTGCCACGCCCACTGTCTAATTTTGACGCGGTTCCTATAAAGTCTTTAGTAGTTTTTAACAGTACCGTTATATGGGGAGTGGTTGGAGTTGCCACCCGATTTCAACTATTTTCACACCGTCAATAGAAGTGCTGAAAACATTTGCTTCCAGTGAATTTTTGTTATTACATGCCGCACGACGACGAGGTGGAACCACCTCCAAACTTGCTGAGGATGGCTCTGGCAGAGGCCAGACGCAAAGAAGCCGCGGTTATTATAGGCTCGGATACCAACTCAAGGCACACCGTCTGGGGGAGCTCGGACACAAACGCAAGAGGTGAGTCATTTTTCGATTTTATTTGTGATGTAGACCTTTTTATCTGTAATAGGGGAAACTGCCCTACTTTTGTGACAGCTAGCAGGGCGGAAGTCCTTGATGTCACGCTAGCCTCTAGGGAAATTGCTCCCTTGATCTCGAAATGGAGAGTTCTAGACGACCACTCCTTTTCTGATCATAAATATATTGGGTTCGGCTTGGACGCCTCGCGCCCGAAGCATAGAACCTACAGAAACTTCAGGAATACCAATTGGGTCCTGTATTGCAGGAAGCTTCGATCAGCTCTCCCAACCGCGCCTGACAGGGATTCGATCCTATCTGCGGACGCGATTGAGGAGCTCGTCGAGGTTTTCAGCTCTGTCAGCAGATCTGCTCTTGAAAGCTCCTGTCCTCTGAAAACTCCGAAAAGTAGGGGGAAACCCCCCTGGTGAACTTCGGAGCTAACGGAGATCAGATCTTCGAGTAGACGACTCTTCAATAAAGCCCGTAAAAGTGGCTCTAGCGACGACTGGGCGTTGTACAAGGCCGGATTGGTCATTTACAAGTCCGACTTGAAGAAAGCCAAGAGGGCTTCGTGGAAAGCCTTCTGCGACAGTGTAGAGGGTTGTCACGAGTCCTCAAGGTTTAGACGCATTCTTGCAAAAAATCCTACTCCGGTGGGGTATCTAAGAAATGCAGATAGCGGGTGGACTACGAGTAGCGTGGAGTCGCTGAGGTTACTCCTAGATGCTCATTTTCCACGAAATCGCTTTGCTGAAGAAGTGCCACTGGGGGAGCTTCAGGAAGGCTGTACAGCCTTCTTGGACCTTCTGGATGAGCGTCATCTTACCTGGGCGCTGAAATCTTTTAAGCCCTTCAAGTCCCCGGGTCCTGATGGCATCATACCGGCGCAACTACAGAGAACGGTTAAGATGTCATGCAGCTGGCTTTGCCATTATCTACGCGAACTGTGTTAGATTGGGCCATGTCCCGAAGGCCTGGAGACAGGTTAAGGTTGCGTTCATTCCGAAGGCCGGTAAAAGCTCTCATGTTGGTGCAAAAGATTTCAGACCCATCAGCCTATCCTCGTTTTTGTTGAAAACGCTGGCGAGACTTATGGATCTGTACATCAGGTGCAGAATACCGAGGGGTAAACTGTTACGAGCGCAGCATGCCTATATCAAGGGCAGGTCGGTCGACACTGCTTTGCATGATGTAGTGTCATGGCTGGAGACAGCGCTATTGCAAAAGGAATTTGCAGTGGGCACCTTTCTCGACATCGAGGGGGCCTTCAATAACGTTCGGCCAGAGGCAGTGGTTAAAGCCCTCGAAAAGTTTGAAGTGGAATCGAACCTCAAACACCTCATTTTCAGTCTTCTCTGCGACAGAACTGTCGTAGCGGAGTGGAGTAGTGCTAAGTCAACCAGAAAGGTAAATAGGGGAACTCCGCAAGGAGGAGTACTCTCCCCTCTGCTCTGGATCTTGGTTGTAAACGACCTACTTATAGAACTCGAGGAGCAAGGCTGTCGAGTGATAGCCTATGCTGATGATGTGGTTCTTATGGTTAAAGGTAAATTCCTAAATACCGTCTACGAGCTCACTGAAGGGTACCTAAACGGGGTATCCAACTGGGAAACCGAAGCGGCCTAGCCGTCAACCCAAGTAAAACCGAAATGGTTTTATTCACTAAGAGGTATAAGATCCCAAATGTGCCTCTCCCCTCCTTCGGGGGTTCACGTCTTCAAACTGTTGATAAGGTGAAATACCGAGGGCTCATCCTGGATAGAAAGCTTTCTTGGAGGCCGAACATCGAGGAGAGAGTCAAGAAGGCATCGGTCGCCTTATACTGCTGCAGGGGAGCTATAGGGAAAAGGTGGGGACTCTCACCAAAGGTGGTGTTCTGTCTCTACGAAACCGTAGTCAAGCCAATATTGTTCTATGGTGTGTTCGTCTGGTGGAAGGAGCTCAAAAACCAACGATAGCTCTCAACGCTATATTAAATATAGCACCCGTGGACATTGCCGGTAGGTGCATTGCTGCGAGGTGTGCTATTAGGCTCAGAGAAGCTGGGCTTGTGAAGAGGTCCGAACAAGGACACGCCGCAATTCTCTCCTCCTTCACCTGCATTCCTGAAAATTTGGATCACTGCGTCACAGCGGCCTCTCGAGGCGGCTTTTTCTCTGCTATGAGCCCGACGAGGGAGATGTGGATTGGAAGAAGCCGCTGGAGAAGAGGCGCGGTGAGTTTTTTCACGGATGGGTCGAAACTAGGAGGGAAAGTTGGAGGGGGGGTTTTCTGTAAAGAGCTCTCCGTCAATCTTTGCTTCAGGCTACCGGACCACTGTATTGTTTTTCAGGCGGAAGTGGCCGCGATCAAGGTGGCGGTAGAAGTACTGTTATGTAGTGTAGCTTCGTTTAGAGAGGTGAGCATTCACTCCGACAGCAGAGCGGCAATACAAGCCCTGAGTGCGTGAACCGTGCATTCAAAGCTAGTCAAGGAGTGTCTGTCCTCGCTAGAATTAGCATCAGGCTACTTCAATATCAGGCTCATTTGGGTGCCTGGTCACAGCGGAATCGCTGGGAATTGCAAGGCCGATGAGCTGGCCAGGGGGGGTACCCTTGCCCCGCTCACATCGGAATGGGATCGAGTTGGTTCTCCACTAACGTCTTGCATTCTCGCTCTGGACCAATGGACCTCGCAGGAGCTCAGCAGACGCTGGTCGGCGACCAGCTCCTGCGCGACTGTGCGATCCTTCTGGCCGAGAGTGGATCGCAGGAGGTCGGGGGATCTTCTCGCCTTGAACAAAGTTCACCTCGCCGCCATGGTAGGAGTTCTCACTGGGCACTGTCCAATGGGAACTCATGCGGTGCGGCTTAGAATACTACCCGATGGCAGTTGTCAAAGCTGTATGGAGGAGGGTGAAGTGGAAACATCCTGGCACTTTCTCCTCCATTGTCCGGCTTTTGCTAGGTTGAGATTGAAACATCTCGGCAATCATACTTTTGGCGGTCCAGAAGATCTGGCCGAAACAGATATTGGCCATCTCAACAAGTTTGTCATAGGCACAAAGCGCTTTGTCGACATGCAAGGGTCTATTGATCCGGCTCATAGGAGTTTTGGGTACTACAACGGACCGGCGTTTAAGCTGTCCAAGTGTGATCCTTCTTAGGATCGACCCGCTAACCTAACCTAACCTAACCTGTTTCCATCAATTCGGACAGCCACTTTTCACAAGCCTCTTTTGAGTTCAACTTCACACCACCAAGGGCATTCGCCATGGACAGGAACAGGTGGTAATCACTTGGCGCTACGTCCCGGCTATATGGTGGATGCGATAAAACCTCCCATCCGAGCTCTCGTAGCTTCTGACGAGTCATCAACGAAGTGTGTGGTCTGGCGTTGTCCTGGTGGAACACTACACCCTTCCTGTTGGCCAATTCTGGACGCTTCTGGTCGATCGCCTGCTTCAAGCGGTCCAGTTGTTCGCAGTAGATGGTAGAATTAAGCGTCTGGCCATATGGGAGCAGCTCATAGTGGATGATTCCCTTCCAATCCCACCAAACACACAGCAAAACCTTCCTGGCCGTCAATCCCGGCATGGCCACTGTTTAAGACGATTCACCGGCCTTCGACCACGACCGTTTTCGCTTGATATTGTCGTATGTGATCCATTTTTCGTCGCCAGTCACCATCCGCTTCAAGAATGGGACGAGTTCGTTTCGTTTCAGCAGCATATCGCAGGCGTTGATTCGGTCCAGAAGGTTTTTTTGCGTCAAATTATGCGGCACCCAATCATCAAACTTTTTTTTGTATCCAGCCTTCTGCAGATGGTTCAAAATGGTTTGGTGACTAGCTCCCATTTCCTGGGCGATGTCACGAGATGCCATATGCCGGTCTAACTCGATGTATTCCATGATTTGATCGGTATTTGTCGTCACAGGTCTTCCGCCGGCTGACTTATCCATGGTGTCGTTTTCACCGGCTCTGAATCGTCGAAACCATTCCTCCGCGGTTCGAAGTGATAGAGTACCATCCCCCAAAACACCATTAATCTCACGGAACGTTTCTCTAGCGGATTTGCCTTTAACGAAGGAAAACTTTAAAATAGCGCGAAATTCGGCGTTAGTGAACTCCATGTTTATACGTCTATAACTGTTGAACGCAACATCCAAACTAATCACGCATGCATAGCGTTGTCTTGTAGGTTATGTCAAGACCTTTCAAATTATGTATAGTGTTGCCAGATACGAGCTCTGTAGCGCTTTGTACATAGCCGCGAAATTCAAAAGACAAAAAAGGAAGGGAGATATTTGACAACCTTATATATTAGAAAACAAGTAAGGAAGGGCTAAGTTCGGATGTAACCGCACATTTCATACTCTCGCAAAGTCAAATGGTATACTCGTTTGAGATTTCTTTGTGGATTGACTGATATTTTCGATAGAAGGTCAACTATAGGCACTGGGGTCCACATATTTAGTACTTAGGAGCTTGAACAGTTTTGGTTCGATTTAGACAATTTTTGGTCACAAGGTGGCATACTTTAAACGTATTATTCACGCAAAGTTTTACCCCGATATAATCATTGGTGCTTGATATGCATAGTGGGAAGTGAAAGAATCAGATGGAATTGAAAATTATGTTCTATGGGAAATACGCGTGGTTGTAGTCCGATTTCGCCCATTTTCGCACCGAATTTGGTTGAAATCGGTTAAGCAGATCCCAAGATATGGGTATTCACCTAAAAGTGGGCTGTGCCACGCCCACTGTCTAATTTTGACGCGGTTCCTATAAAGTCTTTAGTAGTTTTTAACAGTACCGTTATATGGGGAGTGGTTGGAGTTGCCACCCGATTTCAACTATTTTCACACCGTCAATAGAAGTGCTGAAAACATTTGCTTCCAGTGAATTTTTGTTATTATAGCATTAGCGGTTTAGGAGATATGCACATTAAACCTATTAGAGACGGGAAAACACCCACTTTAAAAAAACAAATTCTAACTGCAGATGCCCCTCCCTAATGTGATCCTGTGTACCAAAAACCAGTCTTGTATCTTATTGCGGAGCTTAGTTATGGCAATTTGTTTTTGATTAATGGCGTTTTGTGGGCGTAGCAGTGGTCCGATTACGCCCATCTGCAATACCAACCGTCTCACGGTACCAAGAAACATGTCTACCAAGTTTCATAAAGATATCTCAATTTTTATTCAAGTTACAGCTTGCACGGACGGACGGACAGACAGTCACCCAGATTTCAACTCGTCTCTTCATCCTGATCATTTATATATATATAACCCTATATCTAACTCGATATAGGTGATACAAACAACCGTTAGGTGAACAAAACTATTATACTCTGTAGCAACAGGTGGCGAGAGTATAAAAATTATATTTAGTTGTTAATATATAAATAATAAGTACTGGAAATAGATATATATATATTTGTATAACTTTCTATCACATCGTTTGTTATGACATTGTGACGAGAACGGATACAAGAACCAAATCTAATCAAAGATAAATTGCCAAAATCTACAAGATAGCGAATTCGTAGTTGCCAGAATGTGCTAGTGGCGATGTTAGTTAAATATCTACTATATAAGGGCTGCCGAATTGTGCAGCAAGAACAGTTCTAATGAGAGTGTTGCCGTGTAAAGAGCAGTTTAGCAGCGAGTAATAGGTCTTAAGCTTTTTGGATTAGAAATAATATCGTATAGCCATTGAACTGGGACTTTTATTTAAGAATCTAGGGATGGAACTCAAGAGTGAGTTACAAGGTAGACGATTTATCGAGAAATCCGTTACAATTGGTGTCAGAAGTGGGATTGTTAAATAAATTTCCAAGGAGATAGTTGTTTGAAAATGGCTAAATTTAATGATCCGAACCCTACAAGACGGGTAAAAGTTAGGTAACTGGTCACCGATACGTTATCAGTAATTAATGCATTAGTTATCCGATAGGTTACTTTTGTTCTAGCCTCGGGGAAAAGAGTAACTATTTCTCCTCTTTCACTACACGTCGGTGTGATTATCTTACAAGCTCTCTTTCACTGCTTTTACGTAAATTACCGCTCTACTTTGCCAACTATTTTGGAAAACTGTTACTATTTGGGAACTGTTACACGTTCAATATATTGCGATAAAATCGAATCGACGATAAATTGCCAGAAGCAACTAGACAGCGAATTTAGAGTTGACAAAATATTCTAGAAGCGAATTTTTATTGAAGATGTACTATATAAGGGCTGCCAGATTGTGCAGCACACACAGTTCTTGTTAGAGTGTTGTCGTGTTAAGAGCAATTGAGATATAAGCAAGAAGTTGTAAGCTCGAATAACGAGCAATAAGTGGTAAGTTGTTGGAATTAGAAATAAGGATAAGTATATAGCCATTCAATTGGGACTTTTATTTATCAATCCAGTGATCGAACTCAAGAGTGAGTTACAATGTAGACGATTTATCGAGAAATCTGCTACAATATATTGAACGCGATCCAGGATAGCGATATTAATTGAACAATGCAATACTGATGAATTTCGACCCATAACACAAATTACTTAATTATTTTGAAATCCGGATCGTGGATCGAGCGTTAAACGTACAATCTTGATCGCGCGAACCACGAAATTTTGTAGGTAAATTCACGATATGACGGAACAAACTATTTATATATATTTATACAGCCTTTTCCAATAAGAGTGATTTAAATAAACAACACAATACTTGTTAATGAAATTTAAATGTTTTTTATTTAGTGCGTAGTACAACGATACAATTAATTTCTGAATATAACATCATTCAAATGACCTCAAATTGCGAGTACTTTTTCCACTAAATAAAGTCGTATGTCACGAATAGCAGAATAGAAGAGAGTCTGATTTATTGCTAAAGACCAATGACTTCAAATAACCCCACAAGAAGTAGTCTAATTATGTTAAATCACAACTTCTGAATGGCATCCTATTCAATGCCACAATTTCTTGAAATTATCGAATCTCCAAACTTTTCCCGCAAAAATTCAGTTGGTGCTTGTGCTGTTTGGCACGTAGCCCCGTTTTGCTGGAAACAGATGTTGTCAAGATCAACTTCTTCCAATTACGGCCATAAAAAGTTGGTTATAATCGATCTATACCGCTCTCCATTGACAGTAATGGTGTCACCAGCTTCATTTCGAAAAAATCACACCAAACTGTCAGTTTAGGTGAATAATAAAAATATTTATGCATAATCCAGAATCGACAGTTTTGTTTATTTACCGGACCACTCAGATGAAAGTGAGCCTAATCGGAGAAGATGATTTTCTTGAAAAAATCGTTATCATTTTCAGTTCAGTAAATGTTCCAAGGCAAAATCAACAAATTCACGACGTTTACGGTGGTCCAATGGCTTCAGTTCTTGAGTAAGAGCAATTTTATACGGGTACAAGCCCAAATCCTTTCCCAAATTCATCCAGGTTGTGCTTTGAAAAGGTCCCAATTCTTCAGAATGTCTTGGAAGCGACAAAATGCGTTTCAGCAACACTAGCCTGAACGGCAGCAATATTTTCATTACTTCGAGCGGTTCTTTATCTTATTGGCACTTGAACATTATGTAAAGAAAATATAAAATGGCAAAAGCGTACGAATAGTTGCAATTGGAGAAGGATTATTTTGATAATAAAATTTAATAATTTGTAATTTGTTTCTTTCTATGATGAAATTGTTAACATTACTGAATACAATGAAAAAAAATTACAGATCATGACTTATTAAAAGTGGCCGATACTTAGAAATCATATCATCAATATTGCAAAACCCGATATATATATAAAGTGCGTATTTCTTTGATTTATAATGAATTTTACACCTATAACTTTTTTATCCACTAACACTTCACTAATTCGTTTCTACACATTTATTTTATATTAAATGATGCAAGTGTAACTTTAATTCAATATTTAACTTTTGGTAAATTCTTTTTATATAATAATATATTTACTATATATAATATTTATTTGCTATGGTAATTAAAAGTTTTGATAACATCTGAAAACACCTAGCGGTCGCACACATGATTACGCATACATTCATTGAATTTTAATGAATTCCTTTAATAAATATTTAATAAAATAAAAATTATATAAAATTATGTTTTAAAACGATTTATTTTTATTGATACCTTGTACGCAAACTTTTCTGCCTAGTCTATGTATAATCATATGTGCGACCGCTAGGTGTTTTCAGATGTTATCCAAACTTTTAAGAATTCGATGGAAGAATGTCTTTGCTCGACTTATAGGGTACATAAGCAAAGCAAAGACATTCTTCCATCGAATTCTTAAAATTTAATAGGCATTCGGATATCCCCAACGTTTTAAAACTTCCGTTAGAGGTTTTGGTATGAAATATACAAGCTCAGAGGTTTCTGTCGAAGGGATGTGAGCCCATGCCTAGTTCAATACATCCTTGAGCATATCCTTTAAGGTAATTGTGCGTTAGCGGATTTTACGTTCCAGTGAATCCCATAGATGCTTTTTAGGATTCAAATCTGGGGATTCTGGTCGTGTTTGAAGCTGCTTGGAAACGTTGTAGAGTAACAAAAGTAACTATGTCTATGCTGTATGCTTCAGGTTGTTATGCTATAGAATAGTAGTCACTTCCAAGACACAATTATTCCGCTTTTTGTTGCAAATTTATTTTTAAGATATTAAGATATGCATATTTGTCCACGGTGGACTCCATAACTTCCATTTGGCCCACACCATTACCAGCTATGCTCCCCATATTATTAATTTTTCACCATCGTGCTTCACAGTATGGGTCAAGATTTCGTTATCGAGTGCCTTGCTAGTTTTATTTTTTTTAGTAATTTTCTGTCACATGGATACGTGTTTCACGCTATGCTAGTATTTTTGGCCGCCCTAGACTGACCGAGATACAAAAACGTCGGTTTGTTTGTAATTTTTTATTATTTTTTTATAGAAGAATGTGTTCTTCTAACAATTCGACCGATTTCGCCATATGTTTTCCTTCTTCCAAAAGTTTAACCATTATTTTCCTTTCGGAGGATCCCTTTGTTTTCTTTTAGGTGAGATTCGACGTTCTAAATTTAATAACGAACTGAATAAAATAAAAATCGTTTAAAATTGCTAATTTTACGAAAACAAGTAAAATTATAACTTTCCGACACTTTAACCATTGGGTTTGACCCGAAGAATTCCCATTTTACTATTTGTACGCAGACTTTTTCTGCGCTTCGAAATGACAATTTTGTGTAAATTTATCGATAAAACTATGGTATCAGATTTTCACAGCTTTAAATTATATGAGATTATGCAATAGACTAGTAATAATTCTATATTATTCTAAAATTTAGTATATTAAAGATATTTTTCAACAAAAGAAAATAATCATCATTAATAATAAATCGCTTTCTGCCGAATATATATGTATATTTATGTGTGCATGTAAACAAATATGAAAGAACGCATAAGGTTTGTAAATTTGTCTACATGCAACATATGGATGCAAATATGTACACTCATTGTTTCATGCGAAATGTCCGTTGCCACGATTAACTAGTGGCAAATAAAGTATTTCTTCCTGGACGGAATAATTACCTTTTCCTCTTTTCCTCTTCTGAATGTGAACTAGAATTATTTTCCGCGCTCTGATTCTATGACAGTAGCGGTGAACCGATCTATTAACTATATCCATTTTTCGGGAATATTTTATTATTACTGAACCAAAGAACTTAGAAGAACGAGAAGGTGCAGGTTCGACAGCAAACATTTGTAAAATTTTATCAAGGAGTTCACCTCACACGCAGGATAAACAAATAACATATCTCGCTTTTATAACAGCGGTTAATCTGTACACATACGCTCTCTTAACATAACCAACCGGCGAATATTGAAGAGAATATAATATTTATATATATAATAATATGTATGCCAAACTAGGAATATTGATATGCCATTTGAAATATATACCCTTTTATTGAACTATTATTTATTATTTTTTTAAAATTATTTTATGTTAATTCATTTTTACTTAATTGAGAGTTATTAGTAATAATTTAAACATATTTTGATATATTTCTTAAATTAATTCATGTACTTGACACCATTATGGAGTCATATAAGTACAGAATTGCGTTTTGCCGTCGGCATTTTCATATCATGTGTACATGTAAAAAAATTTTAAAGAAAAATATTTGTAAATTTGTCTACAAACAACATATGTATGTAGATATGTACACTCATTACTTCATGTCAAATCTCCGTTGACACGATCAACCAATGATCGAAGCTTTTTTTGCTTTTATGTCAAAAAGTCTATGTGTCGGAGGACTGACGCGACGACAAAGCGTCACAACATTGTGTTGTTGGTAGAAAATCCGAGCTATGCCGAAAAAAAATTACGAACGGCCGCCGATTGTCACCGCTTCCCTTGCCGCTCTAACAGCTTTGCCCACACATCATTGTAAATATGTATGGTTCTATATGAGCATGCATACATATTGACGCAGATTTTTGCGAGTCTTAGCAAGCTTTGTTGTCACTTTTGTCACTTTTTTCTGTGTTTTGTGGGCTTGCAGGGTTGTCACTTTTCCCTTCTAGAGGGAACATAAAAAAGTTGTTCAATTTATGATTTCTAGCTTTTGCCATCTCCGCGAAAAGACAATTGTAGGCAAACGCATGCTCGGGTAGATGTGTAAGGCGTTTGCTTTTTGAATGGAATGACTTAGCTTATTGCATGTGCGCCAGCGTTCATGAATGAAAATGTTGTTGTTGTGTGATTTACTACAAATTTAGGATATGTGAATTTGGCTGCCATACTGATTTTTGACGCTGCTCATGCTATTTGAGAGAATTGCTGTTTTTGTATAACAATGTTTGTATTTTTTTTAATGGCTCACATACTTACATTTCTACGCATATATATTTATACATGTAGACTTGCGTATGCATTACTTATTTTGCAATGTCATAGGCATATTTGTACATACATACTTACATATAGAGCAGTGCGCGCACATGTATTTATTGAAAGTGATAATATTTATATTATTATATTATATAATATAACATATAGATGTACATATGTACATACATAAATTATTAATTCTGTAACAATTGAAATTAGAAAATTATGAAAATAGTAAAATATCATTTTTTAATAATCTTTCACATTTTATCAATGTAGCATTTTTGCAAAAAAATTACATTTTATCAATTTTTCATCATAAAAATCGTTTATATGGCAAAAAATAATCATGCATATGTGAAGTGGCATTTGTATTTTTTGTTTAAGGTATTTAATTTTTCTCTTTATATTGGTAGATACGTATTTTGTCAGAGAACGTTGTTATAAATTCTCATTTCTGTTAAATAACAGCAAATACTACAGAAAATGGTGAACTCCTTGATCTCAATTTTTCAGCTCTGTTAGCCGTTCAATCGAGCATCATACAAAATTCAATTTGCACCTTCTCGTTCTTCTAAGTTCTCTGACTGAACTATCATTTATTCCACCGTGGATCCGCCACTGCGGACAACCAATGGCCGAATCTTATCTTTTTGTTTTTATGTTAGAGTCAAAATGTTTGTGTGTATGTGTTCAAAAATTGACGACGACAAAGCGTCACAACATTGTGTTGTTGGTAGAAAATCCGAGCCGATTGTCCCCGCATCCCTTGCAGACAACAAACTATCGCAAATATGTATGTATATATATAGCATGCACATATATCGACGGAGATTTTTGCGAGGCATGGAAAAATATTTTAGAATTAACAAATATTTTAAATCGACAACAGCTATGATGCCACTTTTGTCACTTCTGTGTTTTGCCTGTTTGCAGGGTAGTAAAAAACCCCTTTCACAAGGAACATCAGAGAGTAGTTCAATTTATGATTTTTGTTTTTGCCATCGTCGCGAAAATACGCTTGTAGGCAAACGCATACTCCGGGGGATGTGATGGTATCTGCTTATATGAATGAATTAACTTTTCTTGTTGAAAGTGAATGATAATGTTGTTGTTGTTAGCTTCGAGACGATTGTTGTTTTTGGTAGAACAATGTTTGCTGGTGACATACTTACATGTGTCACATATACGAATGTTTGTGTTAGCATTATTTGTGTAGTAATGTCATAAGCACTTATGTATGTACACAAAGAGCAACGCGCGCACATGTTATTACTGATAAGTGATAATATCTTGATTTGAATTTGAATTGAACTTACATAAGTACACACATATGTATATGTATATGTATGTGATTTACATATATTACTATTTTATATATATTCTATTAAGATATTATGATAGTATGTTATATAGTATTGATATTGATTATTATCAAACATAAGTAAAATTTAAGAAGTAGCTCTTATTTCAAAAATGAAAATAAATAAATGATCCGAAACTCTTTGATTCGAAAGAGCGCTGTCGAAGTCCACATTTTTTATATCGATCAGGTGATCTCAGCTGTGTCCCACAGATAGGAAAACAGCTGATTCTTTGGCTACTTGTAGGCTTATACAATGCTATGTGGTCAACTATTCAAACTTGATCGTCAACTTGCCACTCGACTTGAATAAGAAAATTGATATCAAGGCGACTTTCAAGTTTGAAAAGTGAGAATGTGGTAGTAGAAAATTGTGAGTGTTTCGCACCTTGAAATCAATTTCTTCATGGTGTAACGTCTGGGTTACAGAAAATAGTTTGTTTTGGTTATTTCTATGGTTACCTATACGTTACAGAAAACAGGTTCATATTGTAAAGTATTTCTCGATAAATCGTCTACATTGTAACTCACTCTTGAGTTCGATCCCTGGATTGTTAAATAGAAGTCCCAATTTAATGGCTATACACTTAACTTTATTTCTAATCCAAACATCTTAACGCATTACCAACGTAATGAAATCTTTGCTATTTTAACTTCTCCAAGGTCGTCGTGATTCTCAAGTGCCCTACATGGCACAAATAACTCCTACTGAACATTGAGTCACTTCCTTTTCTTGTGTCTTTATTTTCTCTTTCTATAATTCCAATTAAAAAAGAAATTCTTTAGCATTAATGTTTTTCGCTTCCGTGGCTCTTCGTAGCCTTGGCATTGATGACATGTTTTCAACATTGTTTACTTCCCGCAACATTTTGTTTAGTTACCTTAACATTTGCTTTTTTCTAACTAAACAAAATATTATAGGTTAATATGAAGAAATTTTCCACTTTCAATTTTGTGCTAAAATGAACCCGAAATAGCAAATTTTAATACAAATTCCAATAAAAAAAATATATATACATATTCAACATAGAAATATACAATATTGGACAGTTATGATTAAATTATTCATACTTATATATTATTATAATGCCGATATATAGCCTCAATTATATATCTAGAAGAGTTATATAATTTAATTACTTGTATTCAGTAAGCTGTCATTACCTCTTATTAGGCCAAAGCACGGTAGTTTACCTACAAGCTGTTGAATTTCAGCACAGTATTAATTTCCTTCTCAACCGATTTACGCACAGCCTTTAAGCCTAATACTGGCGAAATGTGTGTTGGATTGAAATCGGGCATCTCATAGTAGACATTTACGAATTCTTGATCTTCACTTCATAGTAGACATTTACGTATTCTTGATCTCCCGAGATGACAGTCCTCTGCATATAAATAGCAGTGTTGGCCGTTACCTTCAAGTGATACAGCACTTTCATGTGTTATTTGACGACACACCATCAAAATGGGAAGTGTTGAGTGTCATATAAAAACACTTGAAAAATACACAAAGTCAATGAGTAAGTAGTGCATTTAAGCATTTCGCAGCCATGCTTACATGTGTAGCACGTTCACCCAAATTCTGCGCGACCACAGCGCAGACTATTTCGCCAGGTTTATTTCAATATCAACGATCAACCATTCGAACGCCTCGTGCAAAGCATGAGGCACTACAAATATCAAGGCAATACATTTTAGAGGAGGCAAGGCAATGTTAGTAATTGGTCTTTCCAACCTTAAAACACAAAATAAGGCAACATACCTTGAAATCACCATTGGGAAAATTTTCCCTCGATTTCCAACTCGGGCAGTGCATTGAAAGTTTACCTCCGTCCTCTGCAATTATAAATATTTATTCATTTCTTAAAAAAAAAAATTCAAGAACTTACCATTTTTATAAACGTCTTTTGAATTTATAAAACAAATAAATTAATATTATATAAATTTTGAACGGGCTTACTCCAACAAAATTTCGGCCATTGTTGATGGAAAATGGTAATTTTATATGTGCGTCTAATTCTTTCGCATTAAAAAATTTTGCATGATGAATGTTGCTACTCTTACAACAGAGTTTTCCATTTAAAAACAAAAAGTTAGTTTTGAATATGTAGTGGTGTAAGAAGTGAAATTTTACAACGGTGTTAGTGAATTGGTTACCACCGTCTTTTCATTTCACAACTGAAACAGCTGCAGCAACTTGATTTGGCAACAAATGGAATAAAGGCTGACTAACAGTCACGGTAACGAGAGGCCATGGAAGCAGAAAACGTTAACGTTGAGGAATACGTCTTTCAATTGGAATTACAGAAAGTGACATCGAAAATACAAGAAAAGGAAGAGACTCAATGTTCAACAGAGGTTATTTTGGCTGCGTTGGAAGTGTTTAGAGAGCGTTTGTCAGCACAGTTGAACCTGCTGAGGTTGTAACCACCCATTAGCAACTTGACCGGGCGCATACTTTGCCAATATTTCTTCCTGCTTAGTCTTTCCTCCTTGCGGAGCAGCTCTTTTATAATATGAAGACCAACCGCCATATAGGGTTCCGGTCCTACCATTTTAGTGGAAGTTTTCGAGCAGGCCAGCGTTCGAAACAGGATTTAGCCCAACGTGGAAGGAGCCGAAGGCACGTATATCGCAGGTGAATTTATAAATAGCGGAGATGTCATCACAAAGGAATTCAACACAATCCTAATTGTACTCGCAGTTAGAAACGATTGTGGCACGTAGGCCAGCACAATTGCAGGCGAACGGGGGGCGCATATATTAATGCAGGAAGAGTAGACGGGAGAGCAGGAAACGTGTATACTAGCCCAGTTGCCCTCACAGTCAGAAGAACAACAAGGTTGTAAACCTGTACAAGGGTCCTCACAGTCGAAAGAGAAGGAAGCGTGAATACCAGTACGAGGATTTCAACAGTCGGAAGAGCAGTGTCGAAGTTTTGTTAAAAATTTACTATATAAGAGCTGCAAGATTGTGCAGCAGAGACAGTTCTAAATAGAGTGCTGGCGTAGAGAGCAATTAAGATATAAGTATAAATACGAATAATGAGTAATAAAGCGTTAAGTTGTTTTGATTAGGAATTAGTGTATAGCCATTAAATTGGGTATTTTATTAAACAATCGAATGATCGAACTAAATAGTGAGTCACAATAATCCGTTATAATATTTAAATATTTTGTTTTATGGATCGCAATAAATCAATAGCATGCTACACGTACAGTAATTATTTCTATTCTGGGTCGCGTTCAATATATATTGAATGTGTGGCATCACCATTTTGAATGCAATGCTTTAAGAAATTTTCTTAGTCTAATAAATAATAAACAGGGTTTTTTTCATTATCGCCACAATCATATTCAGTGGCAGCGTTACTAAAAAGTTTCCCGACTGTGCTCCAAGTTATCGAATCTTGTAACACTAAACAGCTGTGAAATTTGGGACAAGTTCAAAGTTGCCACAAGTGAAGATTTATCTTCAAAATGAATATTTTTATATAAAGCATATCATCAAAATTTTAAAAAGAATATATTAAATCCAAATCAAAATTCTTTCATGCAAAAAATCTTCATTATTAAGATATCTGGTTAGATCTCTTAATATAAAATACTTGATCCATTGATACTATATTATACTTTTAATAAGCTAAGTGATAATATATTTTTGCACATTAGCCAGCAGAATATCTAATATTTGTTTTGTTATATAGTGATACTAAATGTAATATGTGTAGGATGTACCTATACTTGTGTATCTGAAAGTTGTACTGAATTAATAATATCAATGATCTCAAGTGAAATAAAAAATATAAAATATGTATCATAAAAAATAAATTAAAATTGAATTAATAACGGGATGAAAAAAGTTTATTTATTTCTTTTGTTTGTGGAAAAACTTTTCTATTTTTTTTCTCACACTACACACCGAACAATCTTCTCTCCTCCAACTTTCGCTCTTTCGATTCGATCTAGGTTTGGTCCATTTTTACCCAATTTGGTCCACTTTTTGGTCCAGAAAAAAAGGCCAACGGCAACCGTAATCCCCATTATTACGCCGCATCTCCACAGGTAATCTACATTGCTAACCATCTCTCAAATACTTTTCCATTGAGGTTGGCAATGTTCTTATGTGAGCATTTGCTTCCATTAAATAATTATTCTCGAAATGGCGTCGCGTAGGTATGTTCGAGCTGATATAGCGCATTTTTATACTCTCGCAAATTGTTGCTACAGAGTATAATAGTTTTGTTCACCTAACAGTTATTTGTATCACCTAAAACTAATCGAGTTAGATATAGGGTTATGTATATATAAATGATCAGGATGAAGAGACGAGTTGAAATCCGGGTGACTGTCTGTCCGTCCGTCCGTCTGTCAGTCCGTCCGTGCAAGCTGTAACTTGAGTAAAAATTGAGATATCTTTATGAAACTTGGTACACATGTTTCTTGGTACAGTAAGACGGTTGGTATTGCATATGGGCGTAATTGAACCACTGCCACGCCCCCAAAACGCCATTAATCAAAAACAAATAAATTTTCATAACTAAGCTCCGCAATAAGATACAAGACTGTTATTTGGTACACGAAATCACATTAGGGAGGAGCATCTCCAGTTACATTTTTTTTTAAGTGGGCGTGGTCCCGCCCCTAATAGGTTTAATGTGCATATCTCCCAAACCTTTAAAGCTATAATAACAAAATTCATTGGAAGCAAATGTTTTTAGCACCTCTACGTACGGTGTGAAATCGGGTGACAACCTCGCCCACTCCCCATGTAACGGTACTGTTAAAAACTACTAAAAGCGCGATAAATCAAGCACTAAACACGCCAGAGACATTAAATTTTATCTCAGTAATGGTATGAGATGACTTTATAGGAACCGCGTTCAAAATTAGACAGTGGGCGTGGCACAGCCCACTTTTAGGTGAAACCCATATCTTGGGATCTTTTTAACCGATTTCAACTAAATTTGGTACATAACATTCTTTTTATATTTCTATGTTATGGTGCGCAAATGGGCGAAATCTAATTACAACCACGCCTATTTTCCATATGACACCATTTTAAATTCCACTTGATTCTTTCACTTTCCACTATGCAAATCAAGCAACAATGATTATATCTGCGTAAAACTTTGCGTGAATAATATGTTTAAAGTATGCCACCTTGTGACCAAAAATTCTCTAAATCGAACCCCAGTACCTATAGTTGACTTTTTACCGTAAATATCGGCCATTGTGTAAGATATATAATTAAAATTCATATAATAGAATAAATAAATGAAACTATCGATAATAGTATGTCTTTGTTTCAAAAATGGGTTGAATCGGAGCAATAGTTCTTGTAGCCTTCATATATCTAATATAAATATTTTTGAACTTCCGCGTGACTTTATACCGCATATGTGAGTTATCTCAATGAAAATGAGAGAGCGTGTTTTACTCATAACAAGATCAAATCGGGTGAAAATGTAACTAATATCAGGATTTTCGAACATTCGTCTGACTTTACTCCATTTGATTGGTGATGGTATGTGAGGTACCTTAATGAAACAGTGGGAGCATTTTTTTAGTCTGTGGCATGTTAGTAGTGTGTGGTATTGGAAAAAATTAATAAAATCGGGTTAATACTACCCTCAAATTCCATATACTACTTATAATGCTTTTCGTTATTCCAACCAGTTTTATGCCGAATATGTCGGTCAGTGAGTATTAATATTTTTTTTTATATATAAAATTGCTTCAAAATATGTTCTCGAGTACAGCTGAGCAATGTCAAAATTGATATATTTCTCTATCCCCAATATATATATGATTTCCGTCTTTCCACCTGATTTTACACCGTTCCGGTTGATCACCGTGATATTTTAACGAAATTAAGTGGAAAAGATTTCTTAAAAATTATGTGGTTTGACGCTGAATTAGAATGAAATTAGTATATACTAAGTCTAAACCTCACACCTTCATATAATAAATTCCGATTCTCTGGTTGACGTTTGCCACCCAATAAAATTTAGCCACTTTGGTGGAGTTAATATCACATTCATACTTATGTTTATCTCACTTCAAGCAATAAAACTGAGACTAAGTTTATGGCCTTTAATATAAGTCAAGAAGATACCAAATTTGATTGTAATTTAATCACGATATCATTTAATAATGGATGTTTAATTCAATATTTTTTAATATACGGTTTGGAGGAATTTTCTGGTCTTTGATTTTCCCAGCTCACATGTACTACTTATGGTATAATTTTTTTCGTCTATTTGATAATTTAATGAAATTAAATGGTCAGTTTTTCTTAAAAATAATGTATATCGCTGCATATGAATGAAATTGGTCTAGACTTTGTTTAAACCTTATAACCCTAATATACTGATTCCCGCTCCTCTGGCACAACAGCAACCTCATATACCCATATTAAATCTAACCCCTTTGGTTCAGTTTATATCACATATACCATGTTTGAGTTAAATAGCTTCTTTTTATAAAAGTTAACATTTCGGAGAAAAAAATAGTATTGACACAAAATAATTCTATGATCAATAACATAAGCTAATAAGATACCAAATAATAATCGAGTAATGAATGTTGAATTCTTTCGCAACATTTTTATACTTTCGCAACATGTTGCAACAGAGTAGAGTTTTGTTCACCAAAGAGTTGTTTGCATCACCTAAAGTGATAGATATAGATTTCTATATACATATATTTCTTCTAATATTTGGTGATAATCAGTGGTTAGGTATATTTTCTCAGGCATCATGTTGAACTTATTATAAAATATACCAGACAACAATGCTAAAAAAGTTTCTTAGAGTGCTGGACTTTGTATAGAGCAAAAAAATCTTTCTAGAAAAAATTGCATGAAATAAATATTAACAATGTAGTATCAAAAGGGCTAAAGACCCTTTTTATGTGGTTATAGATAAACTGCGACCCCATCGGTTTACATGCTACTGTCTATTATTTCAGTTTTGCGACACATTTTAATATGAAGGTCATGAGGTGAACTGTAAACTCAAGAAAATTACATTTTTACCTAGCGCTGTTGGCAGCATATGAAAGGTTTAGATATTAAGACAGAAAGAAGAAAATCTACATACCTGCTCTACATATGTGTATACCATACTTAATTATATGTAAGTTATTGTAAATTTAGCCTTCATGGGTAGACCCTTCAAAATAGGTACCATAGATCCCCCTGTTTTAGAAAGCGTTTAACAAAAGTAATTTACGGAGGGGGTTTCCGAGAACTTAATTTCAATACAATGAAATCAACTACTAATTTCAAAAATATGAATATAACTAAATATTATGTATTATTATGTTAGTGAATAGCTAAGTAATATATAGGTATACAAAAGTACGTAAGCTGTACCAACATGTTGCAAGAGTATAATAAATATCAGTACACTGTGTTTGTAGTTTCAGTTTCTGCCCAAAGTGCTTTATTCAAACTTATTTTAGTGTATTAGTTATATAGTGTTTAAAGTATTATTATATACAGTGACGAGCAAAACCGTATTATATACAGTGGTGAGCAAACACATACATATACATATGTGCACCAGTATACCATAGTACCTATACACGGAACAGGAAAGGAGTCATAGCAAGGGCTTACAAGGAATTACAGTGAAAGAGAGCAGCACCTAGGATCCAACTTTTAACACCCGGACGGCCTGAATTATATAAGTATTATCTATAGGTATTTTATATATTAATCCATTTGCTATTAATTATTTATGCCTAGATTAAATAGAAAATCTATATTACTAAGTCGTCTTCAGAATAGAAGACGGATGAGAGTTCTTCGTGCAAACTCTTTATATAGAGATAGTGAGCAGTCACAAAATAGTGTAAGTCACGCTAATCATAGATTAGATTCCGATGTACGTCTGTCCAAACAAATTATAAATACAAATCAACATAGAACCAGGCGGGAAAATCTCGAGGTACGGTCTTTTGAATAAAATTTAAATACTGTTATACATAGAACAAGGCGGCAAGATCCACAAATTCGCTCTAAAGAGCAAATAAGAAATACTCGAGGTCATAGATCTCGTCGAGAAAATCCTGAGGTACGTTATGATGAACAAAGTAGGAACACTAGGGATCAAAGAGAACTTCGCGCAAGAAATCCTGAGATTTTGAATCAGAGACGTCTTAGACAAGGTCAAGTTCGCCTTCGTGGAGATAACCCACTCAATAGACAAATTGAAAACCAAAGGCAGTCCCAACGAATCCGATTAACGAGAGAAAATAATATTATAGAAACTGATAAAAGTGGCAAATTAACAGATTTCAAAAACATTTATTTCCAAAATATAAATAAGGGCCCTACTAAAATATGTATTTGCTGCGGCGGCGTATGGTTTTCACACCAAGTTCGCAAATTAAATTTCGAAACTATTGCGCAAGGTCACCCGAATGCTGCATCCGCCTTCTTTTTAATGCAAAAATTTCCTTCAGAAGATGGAAATTACAATTTTTGTGCTACGTGCAAAAATGCGATTGTTAAACAGAACGTACCAAAAATATGTTTACCTAACGGTCTAGACTTTCCTGAAATACCAGATTGGTTGAAAGGTTTAACCCCAATTGAAGAACGTCTAATAATGCCTAGATTGCCTTTTATGACAATCCGTCCGTTAGGATATCAAGGTCAGAGTTTGCTCTAAGGTGCTGTTGTTAATATACCAATTTCTGTTAACAATATTGTGACATCTCTACCAAGGTCCTTTGATTAGGCTCATGTTATACAAATTCACTTAAGAAGGCGTTTGGAATACAATCATGATTACATGATCGATACCATACGCCCCGCAAAGATTATGGAAGCTTTGCAGTTCTTAGTGAATACCCCTCTGTATCGTGAGCACAATATACATATTAATGAAAACTGCTACAAATTAAGAATAGTACATCCATTTGCCTTAGAAAGTTTTCAGGTCGCAACCGAGTTACGGCCCAAAATCTATTAAACGAAAACTTTGTTCAAAACTTGATTCAACACGATGATGGTTACAAGGTTTTGAAAGGCGTTAGATTCTCACCTGCGCACTAGGAAGCTGAGAAGAAAAAGGCAATCGCTATGATTCGCCAATTGTGGCTTCCAACCTTCTTTATCATTTTATCGGCTGCAGAATCTCAGTGGGTTGAGCTTTTGGTCATCCTCTCTAAAACTGTTGATTCTAAAGATATTTCGGAAGAGGAAGCCAACAGTTTAACAACCCAAGATAGATATCGCTTAATTCGGTCAAACGCGGTTACTTGTGCTAGATATTTTGACTACCGCTATCGACAAATTCTTAAGCTTTTTAAAGATAACGTCGGCATTTTTGGAGAGCATTTTGTTACAAATTTCTACTGGAGAGTGGAGTTTCAACAGAGAGGTTCCCCGCATGTACATGGCATGTATTGGCTTAATAATGCTCCCAGGATCAACCTTCAAGATCCTCAGACATTCCCTGATGTCATTAGTTTTATTGACAATTATATTTCTACCGATGGTTCGATCAGTCACTTAAAAAATTATTTGGGTTATCAAAAGCATAACCACAGTCGGTCTTGTACTAGGGAAATAAGAGGACAACAGTTTTGTCGTTTTGGTATACCATATCCACCAATGCCTTCAACGCAAATACTGTTACCTCTTACAGGCACAAGTCAAAATTCAGAAAGACACAAGGAAAACTTTTTCAAAATTCAAATATGACTACAGAAGACATTTCTAATTTAAACGATTTTGAACACTTCCTGTCTGAGAGTAGAATAAATATGTCTTTTGATGACTATTTGTTAGCCCTTAGGTCAAGTTTAGCAAAACCCAACATTTTTCTAAAAAGAAAATTACAGGATCGTTTTATAAACGCTTATAATCCTCTGATTTTGGAACTCCATAGAGCAAATATGGATATCCAATATATACTGGATGCATATGCTTGTTGTTCATATATAATTAATTATATTAACAAGTCTAACAGGGGCTTCTAGGCTCTTAAATGAAGCTATATCAGAGGTAAATGCTGGAAATTATACTATTAAGCAAAAACTTAAACATATAGGTCACAAATTTATATCAGGCACAGAAATATCTGCCCAAGAAGCAGTATATTGCTGCATTGGGCTCCATCTTTCGGAAGCAAGTAATGCAGAAATATTTATAAATACCTCTCGACCTGAGGAACGTGTTCGAATGGTAAAACCTAAACGAATGGTAAAACCTAAACCGTCAAAACAGACAGCCCCTTCGGTGGTATACCGATCATAGCGTTTGGTGATTTGAAGCAACTTTCACCTGTTGGAGTTAGGTGGATAGTCTCTCCTAATCCCAATAATGCATACAGCACTTTAGTTGGTTCCCCTTTGTGGGAGTTATTTAAATACTTTGAATTAACAGAGATTATGAGACAACGGGAGGATCAGGCCTTTGCAATTGCATTAAATCATATGACATCTGGTACTATGACAAATGAGGACATATCACTTATTGAAACTTGAGTAGTTAATTTCGAAGAAGTTCCCGATGATGCCATACATTTATTTTGGTCCAATGAAGAGACAAATAATTTCAATGCCCTTAAGCTCAGTCGAATTCCAACAGAAGCTTTCGTTTCAACTGCAAAAGAGTCAGTTAAAGGAATTGGTATAAATGAAAATGATAATATTTTGGAAAGAGTTAAGCTTTCCAAAACTTCTGAAACGCAGGGACTGCCCTATGAATTGACACTAAAAACCTCCGCCAAATATATGATTACAGTGAACATAAACACGTGTGATGGCTTGGTTAATGGGACAGCTGGACAACTTATGCAAATTGATTTCCATTGTTCTTTTCCAACAATTCTGTGGATTAAATTTTTGGAACCTTCTGTTGGTTTGATAGCACGATCAAAAAAGCCTCACCCTCTATAAAGTTCTTGGACACCAATTGAAAAAGTACTAAATTTATTTTCAATATAAAAGAAATGAACAAATTTCAATTGAATTGATGCCTAGAGCTTCAATATATGTCGCTTGTAGTCGAGCTACTTCTGCAGAAGGTCTATTCATCTTAACGCATTACCAACGTAATGAAATCTTTGCTATTTTAACTTCTCCAAGGTCGTCGTGATTCTCAAGTGCCCTACATGGCACAAATAACTCCTACTGAACATTGAGTCACTTCCTTTTCTTGTGTCTTTATTTTCTCTTTCTATAATTCCAATTAAAAAAGAAATTCTTCAGCATTAATGTTTTTCGCTTCCGTGGCTCTTCGTAGCCTTGGCATTGATGACATGATTTCAACATTGTTTACTTCCCGCAACATTTTGTTTAGTTACCTTAACATTTGCTTTTTTCTAACTAAACAAAATATTATAGGTTAATATGAAGTAATTTTCCACTTTCAATTTTGTGCTAAAATGAACCCGAAATAGCAAATTTTAATACAAATTCCAATAAAAAAAATATATATACATATTCAACATAGAAATATACAATATTGGACAGTTATGATTAAATTATTCATACTTATATATTATTATAATGCCGATACATAGCCTAAATTATATTTAACATCTAGAATAGTTATATAATTTAATTACTTGTATTCAGTAAGCTGTCATTACCTCTTATTAGGCCAAAGCACGGTAGTTTACCTACAAGCTGTAGAATTTCAGCACAGTATTAATTTCCTTCTCAACCGATTTACACACAGCCTCTAAGCCTAATACTGGGATACTTCAATTCGATACGCAGCAACCATGGCGAAATGCGTGTTGGATTGAAATCGGGCATCTCATAGTAGACATTTACGAATTCTTGATCTTCACTTCATAGTAGACATTTACGTATTCTTGATCTCCCGAGATGACAGTCCTCTGCATATAAATAGCAGTGTTGGCCGTTACCTTAAAGTGATACAGCACTTTCATGTGTTATTTGACGACACACCATCAAAATGGGAAGTGTTGAGTGTCATATAAAAACACTTGAAAAATACACAAAGTCAATGAGTAAGTAGTGCATTTAAGCATTTCGCAGTCATGCTTACCTGTGTAGCACGTTCACCCAAATTCTGCGCGACCACAGCGCAGACTATTTCGCCAGGTTAATTTCAATATCACCGATCAACCATTCGAACGCCTCGGCCAACAGACGGAATTCTTCCGCTACATACTTCGTGCAAAGCATGAGGCACTACAAATATCAAGGCAATACATTTTAGAGGAGGCAAGGCAATGTTAGTAATTGGTCTTTCCAACCTTAAAACACAAAATAAGGCAACATACCTTGAAATCACCATTGGGAAAAATTTCCCTCGATTTCCAACTCGGGCAGTGCATTGAAAGTTTTCGTCCGTCCTCTGCAATTATAAATATTTATTCATTTCTTTAGAAAAAAAATTCAAGAACTTACCATCTTTATAAACGTCTTTTGAATTTATAAAACAAATAAATTAATATTATATAAATTTTGAACGGGCTTACTCCAACAAAATTTCGGCCATTGTTGATGGAAAATAGGAATTTTATATGTGCGTCTAATTCTTTCGCATTAAAAAATTTTGCATGATGAATGTTGCTACTCTTACAACAGAGTTTTCCATTTAAAAACAAAAAGTTAGTTTTGAATATGTAGTGGTGTAAGAAGTGAAATTTTACAACTGTGGTAGTGAATTGGTTACCACCGTCTTTTTATTTCACAACTGAAACAGCTGCAGCAACGTGATTTGGCAACAAATGGAATAAAGGCCGACTAACAGTCACGGTAACGAGAGGCCATGGAAGCAGAAAACATTAACGTTGAGGAATACGTCTTTCAATTGGAATTCAGAAAGTGACATCGAAAATACAAGAAAAGGAAGAGACTATATGTTCAACAGAGGTTATTTTGGCTGCGTTGGAAGTGTTTAGAGAGCGTTTGTCAGCACAGTTGAACCTGCTGAGGTTGTAACCACCCATTAGCAACTTGACCGGGCGCATACTTTGCTAATACTTCCTGCTTAGTCTTTCCTCCTCTCCAGCTCTTTTGTAATATGAAGACCAACCGCCATATAGGGTTCCGGTCCTACCACTTTAGTGGAAGTTTTCGAGCAGGCCAGCGTTTGAAACAGGATTTAGGCACGTATATCGCAGGTGAATTTATAAATAGCGGAGATGTCATCACAAAGGATTTCAACACAATCCTAATTGTGCTCGCAGTTAGAAACGATTCTGGCACGTAGGTCAGCACAATTGCAGGCGAACGGGGGGCGCATATATTAATGCAAATCAAAATTCTTTCATGAAAAAAATCTTCATTATCAAGATATCTGGTTAGATCTCTTAATGAATAATTGGTTTGTAAGACCAATTATTAAACTCAATGAAGATTCTAATTGCCTTACCGCTGGTGGGGAACAGAAAAAGACTTCATTGAGCTGAGAACTTATTCATTCTAATTTTATTTTGTTAAATGCATCGCTTATATACTATTTACAAATCTTACTATCTAATTAAATTTTTACATACTGTAACGGATTACTCGATAAATCGTCTACCTGTAACTCACTCTTGAGTTCGATCACTGGATTGTTAAATAAAAGTCCCAATTGAATGGCTACACACTTATCTTTATTTCTAATTCCAACAACTTAACACTTATTGCTCGTTATTCGAGCTTACAACTGCTTGCTTATGTCTTAATTGTTCTTATCACGACAACACTCTAACTAGAACTGTCTTTGCTGCATATCCGGCAGCCCTTATATAGTAAATCTGTAACAAAACATTGCTTCTAGAACATTCTGGCAACTACGAATTCGCTAACTAGTTGCTTCTGGCATATATCGTTGATTCGATTTTGTTTTATCATCCATGTTCGTCACACTGCCCTCCACCTAAGTCTGATCGTCCCGATTAGACATATTTGCGATACCAAACACAAAGCTTTTATGTCCCCCATCTCGTCTTCTAGGTTGGTGCTGATATCGTTAGCCGTCCTTCTCTTTTTGGAGTTAATTCCATCCATTTTCCGGATACTCAGTTTCTGGTACAACCCTTGACTTAGGGCTGACTCGAGATTCCATTCTTGATCAGAACGTAACTCCATTGGGACACCGAATCTCGTTACCCACTTGTTGATGAATGCCTCCGAAACTGGTTCAGTCTCTTGGTTAGGAATTGTGTATACTTGTGGCCATTCGTTGAAATGGTGCTTGACTACCAAAACATGATTATTTCCTAATTTATTGGTGGGGAATGGACCATCTTCACACACGACTATTTTATCAACTGGTGCACGCGAATTGTGCTGTTTCATCTCTCCATGACTTCTGAACCTTGATCCTTTAGCTACAATGTTCTCAGCATATTTCGCAATCCTTTCTATAGCTTATTGACAACCATTCCAATAAAACCTTTGCTTCAAATTCTCCAAGGATTTCATGTCTCTCAAGTGCCCTCCTCTTGGACATTTGTACTGCACGTTAAGAACATCAGGAATTTCAACCCTTGGAACAACCACAAGTACTCGGAAGGTTTGCCCATTTTCGCTTTTCCATACTCGATGCAAGCAGCCATACACTAACTTTAAACTGCTCCGTTCTGCCCAATATGATTTTGTGACTGGCCTTCCTGTAGTTATTTCTCCAATCGTTGTACATTGGTTCAACTCCACTTCATGTAATGCACTTTCCAATTCTGGATCTTCTTGCAAATAGTCATTCGTTTCAGGTTCAATTTTATGCTGATCTTCCACCTGTGATGCTATACACGCTTCCTGCTCTTACAACTGTAAGGACACTTGTGCTGGTATTCAAGCTTCTTGCTCTTCTAACTGTGAGGAACCTTTTACTGGTTCACACGCTTCTTTCTCTTCCAACTGTGGGAACACCTGCATGACATACGCAGTTCCAGCTCTTTCGACTGTGAGGACCTTTGTACTGGTACACACGCTTCCTCCTCTTCCGACTGTGAGGACACCTGCGCTGGCATACGCCCGTTCAGTTCTTCCGACTGCGAAGGCACTTGTGCTGGTATACAAGCTTCTTGCTCTTCATACTGTGAAGACCCTGGTTCACACGCTTCCTCCACTTCCAACTGTGAGGATACCTGCGCTGACATATGCACGTCCAGCTCTTTCGATGCTGACAACTCTGATGAAAAATCCTCAAAGAACGATGCCAACGCAGCACAAGTAACCTCTACTGAATATTGAGTCACTTCCTTCTCTTGTTTCTTTGTTGTCTCTTCCTCTAATTCCGATTGAAAGACATATTCCTCAACATTAATGTTCTTTGCTTCCATGGCTCTTCTTAACAGCGACTGTAATTTGGACTTTACTCTCTTTGTTGCCAAGCCAAGCCAAGCCAAGCGTTTCTGCAGCTCCTTTTTCAATTGTGGAATCTTCAGATCGTTAAACTTGGCCATTTTCAAACAATTCTCTCTTTGGGAATTTATTTGACAATCCCACTTCTGACACCAATTGTAACGAATTTCTCGATAAATCGTCTACCTGTAACTCACTCTTGAGTTCGATCACTGGATTGTTAAATAAAAGTCCCAATTTAATGGCTACACACTTATCTTTATTTCTAATTGCAACAACTTAACACTTATTGCTCGTTGCACATGTGCACTTGTAATCAATTGCCTAAATATATATCTTAGGTCTACAAGTTATCATATGAGTGTATATTTGTTTATGTGTTTGCTTATGTATGTATGTATGCCTGTTATATATATTTGAGCATACATATTTAGGATTAGTGGACTGTATATTCTAACATGTTTCTTATCTTAATATGTAAAATAATAAAACTAAATTTATTGCTGCACGCCGTCTAAGTGGGGCCCTTGTGGTGCTAACGCACATGTTCATTTTTGAACACTTAATATAAAATACTTGATCCATTGATACTATATTTAACTTTTAATATGCTAAGTGATAATATATTTTAGCACATTAGCCAGCAGAATATCTAATATTTGTTTTGTTATATAAGTAGATATGCGAATAAAGTGATACTAAATATAATATGTGTAGGATGCACCTATACTTGTGTATCTGAAAGTTGTACTGAATTAATAATATGAATGATTTCAAGTGAAATAAAAAATATAAAATATGTATCATAAAAAATAAATTAAAATTGAATTAATAACGGGATGAAAAAAGTATATTTATTTCTTTTGTTTGTGGAAAAACTTTTCTATTCTTTTTCTCACACTACACACCGAACAACCTTCTCTCCTCCAACTTTCGCTCTTTCGATTTGATCTAGGTTTGGTCCATTATTATTATCCAATTTGGTCCGCTTTTTGGTCCAGAAAAATAAGCCAACGGCAACCGTAATCCCCACTATTACGCCGCATCTCCACAGGTAATCTACATTGCTAACCATCTCTCAAATACTTTTCCATTGAGGTTGGCAATGTTCTTATGTGAGCATTTGCTTCCATTAAATAATTATTCTCGAAATGGCGTCGCGTAGGTATGTTCGAGCTGATATAGCGCATTTTTGAGCTTTAGAACCGTTTAAAAATTTTAAGATGATGACAAAAAATATATTGAGGATGAAAACAGTAGAAATTTACTCTATTCTGCAAATGTATATTTGGAAAAATAAGTTTTCATATTTTAAGACTTAAATAATTGTTGGTTCTCATATTATAAAAGAGCTGCTCCGCAAAGAGGAAAGATTAAGCAGGTATTGGAGGAGTATGCGCTACAGCTCGTTGAGAACTTCAGGAATTCTATCCTTCGGAACAACCATAAGTACTCGCGACCTTTGCTCATCTTCGCTTTTCCATACTCGATGCAAGCATCCAATTTTCAACTGCTTCGCCCTGCCCATTATTCTTTTGCTACTAAGCTGTCTGAATCTATTTCTTTACTCTGAGTTCTATCACTGGATTGTTAAATAAATGTCTCAATTTAATGGCTATAGACCTATCTTTATTTCTAATATAAACAACTTAACACTTACTACTCGTTATTCGAGTTTAAAACGTATTGCCTATGTCTCAATTGCTCTTGTGTATATTTTTTTTGTTTTTAATATAGATCAAAATCTTGACATCAAGAAATATGAAACGTGTGGCAGCGCCTTCGGTTGATTACCCAACACTGCTACCAGAGATTTCTGTTAAAGTTTCTATGAGTTTTCTTTTTAAACCCAATTGACAATTCTAACCGAAACTCATGTAACTATACCTGTGATAATAGTTCATGCCTTTTTTACGCACAACTTTCTTTCGTAATAACACATGTACATAGGTATGTACATATATTCATATGCGGATTGTACAATTAGCGTAATGCTCTTGGCGAATTCACTAGTGATATATGTAAATATATAGGATATAATTAATTTTATTTACGTTACACATGTTTACGAAATGGAACATTACTCTATATTTAAAATAAGTTACATATTTATTCATGTTTAAAAGAGACGTACATATATCCACGATCACAAAAGCCCAAAATAGAGATCGAGTACTATCAATATACGGAATAGAAAGAAAGTTAAGCATATCAATAATTATTTTATCGGAAGAAAAGGATATTTTCAAATTCCTGAATTTCGATAATAACACAAGAAATTGTAGTCGGCTTTCATGACTATGATAGCATCGACTGATTTAATATACATACGTACATATGTATCTTAGCACAATTTAGGACGAATGGTATTTTAAATAGTATTTTATAATGTAACGGATTTCTTAAGAATCGTGTACGTTGAAGCTCTACTCTGTGTTCGATCACTGGATTGTTAAATAAAAATCTAATTCAAACAACTTAACGCTTTATTACTCATTACGTGAGCTTTCAACTTTTTACTTATAGCTCTTTATGCAATGTTCCGATCAAAAATTTAGATAATTAGATAACATTTAATTTAGTTACTAAACAAGATTGTCCTCACTGCCCTTAGCGATTTATAAAACAGTGATTAGATTACATTCAATTTATTTACCAATCAAGACTGCCCTTGGAGATTTATAAAACAGCTGTTTATGACATTATCATTTCAAATCGTTTAATATTTTTTGAAAGAAAACATTGTAATGTCGTGGTTTTTATAAAAGTCGTCTTGTTTTAAATATTTTCCATTTAATGAAAATAATGGGCACATTTTTCGATTTTAAGCGCCTAGTAATGAGATTAGTCAGTATGGAGCAAATTCAATAAGGTCTATATGGATAAAGGTATGTACATATCATATATAAATATTGGTACTATATGTATTATAATGTGGTCCGTTTAATTAATATGCGTACATCATTCAGAGTCGTGGCCAAATGTTTTGGGAAGCATTGCTTTTAATTTATTTGTTTGTTTAAATTTTTTCTCTTTATAGTCTCCAAATCAGCTGCGATAATTTAACCTTCAGATTTCGTATAGATTAGATTTAATCACTTCGGTGACGTGCCATTTTTGTATATCGAAATATTGCTAAATCCAGTAGATTAGTGAGGTAAT
Organism: Bactrocera oleae; assembly: GCF_042242935.1. NCBI lineage: Eukaryota > Metazoa > Arthropoda > Insecta > Diptera > Tephritidae > Bactrocera > Bactrocera oleae. The sequence continues at coordinate 33,972,193 of NC_091537.1, forward strand.
ATACTCAACAGCCTAAATCTTGTGATTAGGTGTCGGTCGGAACATGATATTACCATGGTTTTGGATAATATATAATACTTGTATTACGAATTTTTACCGACGCATTTTGTTATTTGACGGTGGCTTTTGGCTTCTGTTGAGCAATTTAATAATAATTTGCTTTTCACCCAGTTAAATTTTTTCGCTTTGCGGCCATTACTGCCAAAACCGTTTAAAGCTCTATAAATAAAGGTTTCATTGAAATTTATTTTACTACGCGTTTTTATTTAAACTCATTTGGTGTATGATACAATGAATTGAACTAATACGAGATGAGCGTACTACACTTTTGACGCATGTATTTCTTTGCTGTAGGAACAAAAGTCTCGGTATCTTTGGAGTACCGTTAGTATCTCAACTTTGACTTAAGAACAATAGCAAATAAGTATAAACAAAAAAAAAAAACGTTAACTTCGGCTGCAAAGAAGCTATAATATCCTTCATAGGTGCTTTATTATGAGATAGAAAGGTGTAAAAAGATTTTTATTCTGTTCGGAAATTGTAACAATGCCTTAAATAATAATATAGGAAAAATTTCATGAAGATACCTTTACAACTAAAAGAGTTTTCCATACTTCCGATCGTTCAGTTTGTATGTCAGCTATATGCTATAGTGGTCCGATATCGGCGGTTCTGACAAATGAGTAGCTTCTTGGTGACGTGTGCAAAATTTTAGACCGATATCTCAAAAACTGAGAGACTAGTTTGCGAATATGGTATATAGGCGGACATGGCTAAATCGACTCAGCATATGATTGCTTATATATGTATGTATATATTATATTTTATAGGGTCTCCGACGTTCCGCATTTGCAATGTTCAAAGACGGGAAACACTTTCAGGTGTTGCAAAACTTTATATTAAAAAATGTTGCGTAAGAATTCAACATGCATTATTCAAAGAAATTGAACACAATAAAATTTTGGATCTTATTAACTTCTGTATATTATAGGTTGTAGACTCTCTTAGTTTCATGACTACAAATTACTTGTCCGATATATCTATATTAAAGAAAGCAATCCACTTAACTTCCTTGAAATTTCACACCAATATAAACGGAACGGACGAAGAAGGTATGGACTGATTGCATTACCTTGTAACATAAATGTACACAAATATAAGCGGGAACATGTTTCCAAGCAATTTTATGATGATGATACGACTTATTCGACATAGTCTGTTAAAATAACAAAAATCATCAATACATAGAATAAAACAAAGTCGCTTTCTCTGTCCTTATATCCCTATGTATGCTTAAATCTTTAAAACTACGCAACGGATTTTGATGCGGTTTTTTCTAATAGATAGAGTGATTGAAGAAAAAGATTTATATGTATAATAACATCCATTAAATAGTGGGAAAATACTGTTATGTTATGTTATGTTAAAGGTTTCTAATGTGATGTCGTAAATAAGAACCTTTTTTCCGCTTACATTGCAAACGCAGGCTGAACCCTACGAGATTTATCAAAATAATTTACTAAGTATTGTACACATTATGAAGGTCTAGAGCAAATTCCGCGATGGTATATTTTATTTATTTATTTATTAAAGGAAATACAATTATAAATAATTATACTACCTATAAAATATAACAGCTTACTGCTTACGACAAATAATGACTAATTTTCGAAGCGATTTTAACCAATACAGCATTAATTCTTATCAAATTAAATACCTTAAATATATTGTTGATTTAATATAGATATACACTCAGAGAAAAAAAAAACCCACGCAGTCGAAAATTTTCAAATATTCCATTTTTAAACTGTTATTATTCGCTCAAAATACGCTATTTGTCTACTTTGACTTTTTTATTATGTGACTACATTGGTTTACCGTTATTACTGAAACCGTTAGTTTATGCACGTGTTTATTTAAGTACTAAATAAGCAAAGTTAAACATGTGGTTGTCAATAGAGAAGAAAGCAGAAATCATAGCTTTATATAAAAATAAAGTATCTAAACTTCAAATAACTCGTGAAATAGACATAAGTGATTGGAGTGTGCGCAATATTACAATCATAAGAATTCTAATTCTTTAAATCGAAAAAAGGGTTCGCTTCAACATGCTGGAACAATCAACTCAATATTTTATGAAACTACTGGGGTAAAAATAACTACATGTTCTATGCAAAATGTCTTGAATAATCTTGGACTACGAGCGCGGCGTCCACCCCAAACGCCACTTCTCATTACCCGAATGAAGAAACAGAGTGGGAAAATTACACAAAACTTTGACTGCATCAGACTGAGGAAATGTAATTTTTTCGGATGAATCCAAAATTAATTTGTTCGGACCCGACGGAAATGCCACAGTGCGTCGTAGGAAAGAAGAGCGTTTTTTGGAAAGCTGTGTTTAACCCACCATAACCATTCGCCCTATTTAATGGTATGGGGGCCTTTACCCAAGTTATGTGTTGGGCAGTTTATTATTCTTAAAGGATCTGTGAATGCAGAAAAATACATTGAAATTTTGAAAGAAGAAGTTTTGCCAACTATTGAACAGCTGTTTGAACACACTGAAAAGATTAATTTTCAGGATGATTCAGCCCCTAGCCATAGAGCCAAAACGGTAACTAAGGCATAAAAATATTGAAATCGATTTTCCATAATTTATTATAAACACTTACAGGTTACAAGCCAAAAAGATTTTTATGGAATTGAGTCTCTTACGTGGCCACGAAACAGGCCAGATCTCAATCCAATTAAGAACTGCTAGCATTATATCGGCGGATACATAAGGATAAGAGAGAAGCGTCGAAAAATTCTAAAAAAAATGGAAAATCTATTGAAGCTGTTTGGAATGAAGAAATTAATAAGAATTATTTTCAACGCATGTTTAAATCCATGCCTAAACGAATTGTCGAGGGTATTAGGATGAGGTGGTGTCTACAAAATACTAAGCATTTTTTTGTAACAAATAATTTCATTTTGTTTTGTTATGTATTCCATTTTTAAATACAAAACATATAAAACGTAAAATATGTAAATAACTTTTTTCAAAATTGTGTTATTGTTCATAACAAATTTTAGTTCTGTGGTTTGTTATGTGTATGTTCTTGCATTTTTTACTAAAACAAGTGTTAAACTATAAGTTTATTATATAAAAATGCTTTAAAGATGAAGTGAATAAAAAGGCTTAACACAAAAAAACACAAAAAAACTGTCTAACTTAAGATAACGTAAACCTAAGTTTTGCGCTATATACTTGTATAGTCACTCTGTAGATGCATGGGTTTTTTTTTTGCTGAGTGTATATGGACATTTACAAAATATGATTTAAATGAATATTTTCGAAGATAGATCAATTTAATAATAGGAAAATTATTTTCAAAAATCGTAATTTAGGGTGAGGTATGTATGTCCAAAACAAGTACAAACAGCAAATTATTTTTTAAGTATTTGTAATTAAATTAAAATCGTAGTTTTACTTGAGGTATTTCAGTTAAAAAAAATAACTTATCCTTTTTTCTAAATGGTAAGTATTTAGATATTTTTTACTGCGCCACATACTAATAATATGGAAATTTGTGCAGAGGTAATCATACATATAGAACTGAGTAAATTTTGTACAGAAATTATAAAGTAATGTCTGGAAGACGTCGTCGTTCAAACATAGGTCGTAGTACAACTTTCGTTGTTGATTTACCTGAGTACCTGCCGGCGAGGGCCTTACCTCACGGTGCTCCAAAGCACAACGTATTAATACAATGCTTTGATAAGCGCCCCAAATAATACGAGCTATTTGCAAGTATTAATTTGTGTCTGGGCACACACTACCATCTTGGTAAGATTCGAGGCCGACCTAAAACCTCTTCCGTTTTCGGGTACGGAACCCAGTTGCTTTTTGCAACTTCTTTTTAGAACTTTCAGTTCTTCCTTCATTTAGGTTTCAACGACAGCCACCACGAATCTCCCCAAAGGGGCCATAACCCAATGAGCAGATTGGACCGAAGTCCAAGGGCTTTCTGCTCCCCGTGGTACCAGAATGTCTCCGGTAAGACTGTGCAGCCGAAACTACTGCCAGTTGAGCTACCCATTACTCAATGACTGGTGACATTTGTCGCTTGAACTTCAAATGCCTTTTTATTTGTTTTTCCATTTAAAGTCTATAATATCATTTCAAGCTGAGTATTATAGCACTATTTCTGACATACTATGCTGATATTACTGAGCAAGGTACATAATAACAGTCATAGTGCATATTGGCTTTTAGTCTCCTCTTACGACAGGCATGCCTTAACGCGGGTAAATTCTTACCCCTACCCGCAGGGGGAAGGTCGTAGTACAGTAAATGCCAGAAGAGTACGTTCGGGATAGATATAGAGTTGAGAGAGAGAAAGAGAATCTTCAGTAGAGCGTGAGGTTCGCCACAGCCGGGATCGAGATAGGTATACGGTTCAGAGGGACAGAGAATCGTCAGTAGACGTGAGGCTCGACTCAGGCAGCTTCGGGATAGATATATAGTTAAGAGAGAGAAATAGGGCATCTTCAGTAGAGCGTGAGATTTGCTGCATCCGAGATAGGGATAGACATCGAATACAGAGAGCCGGAGAATCATCAGCACGAGTTACCAATTAATGGGTAAATAAATAAAATTCTGCCATGAATTACGATCTATCGATTTCTTACAAGGACGATCGTATAGTATCAATAGGTACTACTTATGTCAGTAGGAAAAATCAAATAAGAAGAAATTCTCCCTCCACCTGAACCACTTTAATTTCTTCTTACGGGTGATCATCTGAAATCCAAACAATTCATGCGCAACATACGCCGTTATAATAACCCATTTAAAATAACCTCTTTTAAGAGTAAGCAAGTCGTTGAGCGTGGGTTCATAAAATTCAGATGCAGATACTCCTGACTTTAGTAGCAGTGGTGATAACTGGACAGCAATTTAACAAAAGAGATATTGTATTGCATAGTCGTGATGATAATTTACAAAAAGAGTTACACAGATCTTTTAACAGCTTATAATATCCTTTGATGCTATGTCGTGGAGAAAATGGTTATGGCATTAATATTATATTATATATCACATGTTGACCAAATCGGTGGTACACTTCTGCGTATAACAGTGTCATGTATGCAAGACGTAACAATTTAAACACTTTGCTTAGATATGGAATGTTAACAAACCAATACTTGGTAGATCAATATGCGAAAATTGAACCTGAGAGATTGGCCTACATCCGTAATAATCAAACTAAATTGAGATCCGAAAATTACGTTCATCTTCAGGATGCTTTTTAGGAGAATGAACTTGATAGTTACACGAAAAATCACAAGATCAATGACTTACGGGCCGATGTCAGCTAATACTACTATCTCAGATTTAACTAACAGTGCCAAGTACACAAGAGAAACATCATACGATCAAACGAAATTTTTACAAAATATAGCTCAAGATGAGCCACGATTAAACATCGATCAGAAAAAGTATTCAATGCAATGAAGGGAAATTGCTTTTCCTTAATGCCCCAGGCGGTACAGGAAAAATATTTTTAATCAATCTGCTAAAAGTGAGATCTACCGGAAAAATTGCGTTAGCTGTTGCGTCATTCAGCATCGCCGCTACGCTTTTGGAAGGAGGCCGGAATGCACACTCTACAATGAAGCTCCAATGATAATAACAGCGTCTGTAGTGTTTCTAAACAGAGCAATACAGGAAAATTGATGCGTGACTGCTCATTAATAGTCTTCGACGAAGCTACCATGTTAAACAAGATGTCTGTGGAAGCACTGGGGCAACAAAAATTTCACCTATGGGTGGATGTACAATTCTGTTTCCAGGAGGTTTCCGTCAAATCCTACCAGTTGCAACTCAAGGAACACGTGCTGACGAAATAAATGCTTCCTTAAAAAGATCCAACCTTTGGCTATATGTCAACAAATTAGAGCTTAAAACTAATATGAGGGTTTCGTCATCTTCATGTGAGGACAGGCTATTTCCAGGGATGCTGCTCAAAGTTGGCAATGACGAGTTAACACAAAGTGAAGGAAGGATTTACATACAAAACCTTTGTGTTTTAATAGACAACATCCAAGAGTTAGTCAACAATGTCTATCCTGACATTGATAACATAAGTTATAAGACAATATATTGGTTCAAAGAAAGAGCGATTCTGTCACCAATTAACGAACAAGTAGATAAGGTAAATAACTTGATTCTTTCAAAGATTGATGCGTCGACGAAAATATACTACCCGGTCGATACTGTTCTCGATTTGGAAGAAGCTGTTCATTTTCCTACAGAATTTCTAAGCTCTTTGAACCCGTTTGGACTCCGTCCTCACAAAATGGTGTTGAAAGTAGGTTGTACTGTTATTTTATTAAGAAACCTGAATCCACCTAAACTTTGCAATGTCACGCGTTTGCTAAAATCACTGAAAACTTTCATAACAGAGTGCACAGGATGTGTTACCGGAAAGGATGTATTGATTCCCCGACTCCCTCTGATATCATCTGTTTAATCCTTCCAATTTAAACGTTTACCGGTAATAACATCTTTTGCAATGACTATAAATAAATCGGAGGGTCAAACCCTCAACGATGAAGGCTTAGATTTTAGCGTTGACTGCTTTTCACATGGCCAATTGTATGTCGCTCTTTCAAGAGTAACCTCTAGAGAAAACATCTTTGTATTGTCTAATGACAAGAAAGCTGTGAACGTTGTATATAACGACATTCTGTAATATATTAATTGTTGTAAAAATAAAGGTATAAATGTAAAAAGTATATAAGTAAAAATGTAGTGTATGATTTTAGATATTCCAAATATAGCAAGAAATTTTCATGGTATAGGGAAAGGGGAAATGTTTTACTTCAAATTCAACGCGTGCGGGCCACGGGCAGTAATGAATAAATCAAAACTACTGAATCGATTTTAATCATTTTTTCAGTGAGTGACATAGGCTTTATATTTTATACCCCTGCGAAGCAGGAGCGGGTCGCTATGTTTTTATATACAAGATTGACAGTTTTTCTGTAGTGTATTTAGTATCAGCATTGTACCCGTGCAAAGCCGGGGCGGGTCGCTAGTTATACTATATATAGTAAGTGGATTGTATGGTAATTCGTACATCAATTCCACACATTTTTTGAATTAAGCAGTAGCATATCCAATATTATGCCTTTGATTAATTTTGCTAAGGCATCTTACGTATTGACCGATATATAAGCTATATATTCAACCGGAAGTTTGAAATTCTTATATTAAGTACATATATGAAGGCTAGAGGTATTAAGAGGGTTGCCTTTTATACTATGGGATGAGAAAACAAAAAAAAACAGATATTAATGATCGAAAAAAGCTTTATTGTTTTTCAAAATATTCTCCATTAAGATCTAAATTTCGAAGCAATTTTTCTACTATGATTGAGGTATCTTCAGCTGTCGAAAAACGTTGACCTCTTATTTTTTTTCCTTACGGGAATAAAAAGAAGTGATTTGGTGCCAAGTCAAGACTCTACGGTGGATGACTCATCGTTGTTTTGAGTGTTTAAAAATGCAGTTGTTATAATCAATGTGTGATAGCTCGCATTGTCGTGGTGAAGAGGGACCTGTCTTTGGCAAAGTGAACAAATTTTTTATAGTCAACTGTTCAAGTAATATTAAAAATATGTGCGTCCCACTAATACCTATAGATTTCTCAATCTCACGATAGGTCACACGACGATCTTGCTATATCAGTTTGCGCACAGCAATAGTTTCCGGAACAACAACTGATTTTGGAGCACCTTCATGAAATTTGTCTTGGGAGTAATCTACTACCTCGGTTGAATTCACCATACCATCGCTAAACACTAGCCCTTGATGGAGCTTCATCGCAAAAAATTTTATTAAGTTCATACACTGTTGTTAATCTACTTCGAAAGTTGCAAAAAATGATCGCGATTTAATTCCATTTTTTGGCCGAGATGAATATTTTAAGTCGATGTTAATCACACAATAGCGCTCGTATGTCAAAATGTTCTGAGTATGTACAACATCAAAAATGTCGAACTTTACGATAAAGTTTTGAGTTGCCAGATTGCACCACTAGGGTTACCAAATTCCGAAATATAAAAGGCAACCTACGTATTGGTCCGATCTTATCCATTTTAGTTGCAAGGCCACAATGTTGTTAGAAGTAGACGCTCTCTGAATATCTCCCAATACAAGTATTAGGTATATGGGGATCGCACTGTTATTAGTGAAATATTCTTTCTTAAATTCAATAATATACCTCAGAGTCTTACCCATACTTTCGGAAAAGAATCAGCTATAGGCACCTAAACGTGGGCTAAACGTCCCATTGTCCAATTTTGATACCGACTCCTATAAAACCACCACGGGTTCATTTATTGAGCTATCACACTTTTAATAGTTTTCAACTTACCAGTTATGTGGGTATCCAGTACGTAAAGAAATAGCCTAATGATTTCCTTTTTAGCAAGTTTTGTTGGAATATCAGTATAGTGGTTTGGAAGATATGCTTCTATTAGAAAGCGTAGCCACGCGCACTATTTAATGATTTTGAGCCCACGGTTGCCTCTTCCTACCACGATACCTTGTATTAAATACCAGTTTTATGTCTTCATTTGGAGTTTAGTTATGACCTTTACATGTTTGTAATACCAATCCGCTTTTTTGCCGAAGCGCTGAACTTTGATCCGCTAAACCTAACCTACTCCTAACTCTTGTCTCTCCTACGGTGTTCTCAGAGTTTCCACCGTTACACTACCGCCGAGAGTAGATTTTAACTTTTTCCTAACTAACGGGGGCACTGAAAAATACGTGTTCAGAGTCTTTTATGCACTCTGTACACGTCGGACAATTCGAACTAACATCATGATTTATTTGGAATAGATACTTTTTAAAGCATCCATGCCCACTCAGTATTTGGGTTAGGCGGAAATTCAGGTCCCCATGTCATCTGTCTATCCACAAATGAATGTCCGGAATTAGTCTGTGGGTCCATTGTCCTTTAGATGAGGTTTGCCACCGTTGCTGCCACATTGTTAGGCTCTTGTTTCTATCCTCTCTTTTTACTCCTGAAGACGTCACTGAGAGCTGATAAAGTCGCGCGAATTCGTCCTCCTGGATGTCAATAGGCGGCATGCTGGCTAATACTTCAGCACTTATTACTCGGATTGCAGAAAGCTTATGCACTCCGTCTAGCATATGATTTTATGTATAGCGCTTGTATCCATATTGGTGCTGCATATAATATCACGGAACTTATTGCTTTTGCTATTAAAAACTGGCCATCATTCTCGATAGAGCATTATAAATTTTGTTTGCTTTACCGGAAGTATGCACAAGGTGCTCTTCAAATTTTAATTTGGAATCTAGTATTACTCCCAGATACTTAATCTATGGCTGAGAAGAAATCTCGCACTCCCCTATGTTGAGTAATAACCTTTCTTCCACCCTTCTTGTGCTTATGCGCAAGACTTCCGTTTTCTGCTCGGCCAGCTCTAAACTCATGGTAGAAAACCATTGGCGCAGACCATTAATGCAATCGATGCATTTGAGCCTGAGGTCATCTAAATGTTTAGCCACTGCTACCACTATGAGATCATTCGCATACGCTTTTATTTTCACGTTTTTTGGTTGGTGTATTCTTAGTACCTCGTCGTACATCATGTTCCATAGTAGAGGGCCTAAGTCCGAGCCTTGTGGTACTACACTCGAGATAGTGGAGATCTTTTTACAATAGCTGATAATAATATTTACGATCCAGCGTAATTAGCGCGCAATACTTTTTTGTGACACCTTTCCATCTTTTGCCACTTACTGCACATTTCGCAGTATCAACGACCTCTTTTAGTGCGTCAATAGTGGACATCTTTTTTATAAAGCCGTCATGTCTTTCTGATAATCCGCCGACTTTTTGGATTGCTAACTCCAAGCGGTTTCTTACAATGCTTTCGTACACTTTACCAATCGTGTCGAGCATGCAAAATGGTCGATAAGATGAAGGTTCATCCGGTGTCTTTTTTGGCTTTGGGAGTAGTACCAAACGTTGTATCTTCCAGTGGTCGGGGAACACTTCTTCTATTATACATGCGTTGTACATTTTTACAAATAAACTGGGTTTTATAGTCATGACTTCCCTTAGGGCTCTGTTGGATATGCCATCTATTCCGGGCGCTTTGCTGTTTTTTATTATTTTAGCTATGGACAATATTTCATCTTCAGTGACCAACAATGGTGGCTCTGCCGCATCGTTTCGTGGCCAATATACTGGCCTTCGTTTATTACGGTGTATTGTCCTAAGCATTGTTGCGTCGCATGTTGCGACCAGTTCTTTCCGCACTGCAGATACCAAGTTATCGAAATCTTTTTGGCTCCAGCTTCGCCTTTGGGAAGAATTTCTTTGGGGGGAAACCGTTTCCCACAAAACTTCAGCAATTATAGCCGAGTGATCACTATATGTGTAGATGTCTGACACCTCCAACTTTATGAGTCTGCTCAGTGTGTCATTAGTAAACATTAGGTCTATTAGAGAACCTTTATTTACCCTTTATTACGTGACATTTGTTTGGCTCAGGAATTCGATTTGCCTCTGGTTTTCGCTTGCCGGAAAACCTGTGTACTAAGTTTCATTGATATATCTCAATTTTTACTCAAGTTATCGCTTGAACGGACGGACAGATGGACAGACAGTCACCGGAATTCCAACTCGCCTCGTCATCACGATCATTTATATATACATAACTTAATATTTATCTCGATTACTTGTAGGTGATACAAACAACCGGAAGTTAAACAAAACTATTATACTCTGTAGCAACATGTTGCGCGAGTATAAAAATAAAATAGGATTTTAACACATCGCACATATGAAACATAATATAATCGCAGATATGTTAACCTCAGTAAATGATAAGTTAATGTCTTTTAACAATTGCGCAACGAATGTTGTATAATTTTAATAAGTTAGACCCTTTTCTAAATAATAACTAGGTCGTAGGGTTGATCTAAAATCGATGAATCTCACTTGGACAGATATTCGTCCTTTGAGTTAGTTATTTAACTTAATATAACTTAAACTTGGTGTAGTATAGATAACGAACTAGCTTTAAACATAAGCTCCGACAGGAAAGTAACGCTATTAAATCCTGAAAATAATTAATATCTTTTATTATTTTATAAATTCCTCACAAGCACCAATAACGTACAATTTATGTATTCACTGAAATAAAGATACAAAAGAATATTAATGATTTTAAAATAAACATTTAATTTTATCAAAATACTTTCTTCCATTCCGTGATTAAATCATGTTTTTATTCACACAATCCAAAATTCAAATACAAGCAAATAAAAACTCAACAAAAACTGGAAAAATGCATCATTATTGCATACCTCTTATACAAGTATGTATTACTAAATATCTGCTGTTATTTAGAACTTTTTTTAATAATCTTCTGCATAAATTTCGTAAAAAGTATTACAGTTTTTGCTAACACACAAGGGTTGTAAAAAATCACCAAATCTTTAATAATTAAATTATGCTCTCGAACAAAAACTGCAATTGCACTGGGGTCCACATATTTAGTACTTAGGAACTTGAACATTTTTGGTTCGATTTACACAATTTTTGGTCACAAGGTGGCATACTTTAAACGTATTATTGACGCAAAGTTTTACCCCGATATAATCATTGTTGCTTGATATGCACAGTGGAAAGTGAAAGAATCAGATGGAATTAAAAATGGTGTTACATAGGAAATAGGCGTGGTTGTAGTCCAATTTCACCCATTTTCGCACTATAACATAGAAATGTGAAAAGAACGTTATGTACCGAATTCGGTTGAATTCGGTTAAGCAGATCCCAAGATATGGGGTTTCACCTAAAAGTGGGCGGTGCCACGCCCACTGTCGAGTTTTGAACGCGGTTCCTATAAAGTCATCTCATACTATCCCAGAGATAAAATTTAATGTCTCTGGCGTGTTTAGTGCTTGATTTATCGCGCTTTTAGTAGTTTTTAACAGTACCGTTATATGAGGAGTGGCCGGAGTTGCCACCCGATTTCAACTATGTGGGTAGAGGTTCTAAAAACATTTACTTCCAGTGAATTTTGTTATTATAGCATTAGCGGTTTAGGAGATATGCCCATTAAACCTATTAGGGGCGGGACCACGCCCACTTAAAAAAAACACATTTAACTGCAGATGCCCCTCTCTAATGTTATTCTGTGTACCACATAACAGTCTTACATCTTATTGCGGAGCTTAGTTATGGCAATTTATTTGTTTTTGATTAATGGCATTTTGTGGCCGTGGCAGTGGTGCGATTACGCCCATCTGCAATACCAACCGTCTCACGGTACCAAGAAACATGTCTACCAAGTTTCATAAAGATATCTCAATTTTTACTCAAGTTAGAGTTTGCACGGACGGACAGACAGTCACCCGGATTTCAACTCGCCTCTTCATCCTGATCATTTATATATTTATAACCCTATATCTAACTCGATTAGTTGTAAGTGATACAAACAACCATTAGGTGAACAAAACTATTATACTCTGCAGCAACAGTTTGCGAGAGTATAAAAATAGCTCGGCACAGAAACTAATATAATTCATATAAATTTTAAATTAAAGCATGACAATGTAGCACTAAAAGCATTAATACTTAGCTGTCAAATAAATCTCGCAATAAATTCACTAATCAAAATTATTTAACTTCAATCTTGAATAAAATCAAAAATTTACGCAAATGTTACGGGAGTTTTTTTCGCGGTATAGAACTTTAAGTTGGCATTACTATTGAAGATGGCGACCGATTTAAATGTTGTCAAGTGATTTATTCTCAGTTTGATTTGGCAATTCATCATGAATAGACTGAACAACGCTTGCAAATAGTGCAATTTTATTTCGAAAATAATGGTTCTGTGCGGAATACGTATCGCGCATTACGTTAATTTTATCGTCGAGCGCACTTCTGGTTGAATGGCTACGTAAACAAACAAAACTGCTGCGTTTGGAGTGCAGTTAATCCTCAAGTGTATGGCGAAACACCGTTATATCCAGAAAAACTGACTGTTTGGTGCACTTTATGGGGTGGTGGAATCATTGGTCCATACTTCTTCAAAAACGATGATGGCCAGAACGTTACAGTCAATGGTAATCGGTATAGAGCCTTGATTACTAATCTTTTCATTTCTGAATTGAACAACCATGTCCAGGAGCTGTGGTTCCAACAAGACGGCGCAAAATATTACACAGCTCGTGCCACAATCGATTTATTGAAAGACACGTTTGGTGACACAAGCCACAAACGCTTAACTATTTGGAAGACAACATTCGCCGTGTTATTGCCGATATACGGCCACAAATGTAGGAAAAAGTCATCGAAAATTGGGCATATATGCTAAGATAGTAGTCCTCACCAATAAATACCACTACTAAATCCTAATTTTTTTTTGCTCAAGCTGATACATCTGGCATGAGAACAAAAGCAAAGTCTCAACAAAATCAAAATATCAGACGAATAAGTACTTCGTATTTCACATGGATAATTACATATGAAAAAGCTGTTATGTTAAGTTCTCTGACACCCTATTATTTGAACCATGAGTAATGTTTGTTTTTCACATACCTAAAACGTTACATGCTGGATCTAAAAAGTTAAAAGGTACCGACTTTTCTAACATACGGGACCTTCAAAAAATTTGCAAGGAAAAGAAGTATAGTATGGCTCGTTTTTCAACATTACTATATACAACAAATGAATGTACACTTACAGTTAACAAAAGTAAGCACAACAAAAAATTGTTTTATTGAGTACTAAGCGTAGAGCGTCAAAACTGTGTATTTTTATAAAAAAAAACCAAATTTGATGTCGACGTCACAGATTAAATGGTACGAAAATATAGTGTGAAATCAGGATTTAGAAGATGGCCACTCCAAGTAGAACCAAATGTTCCACCTTCCACGGGTTGAGAAGCGCGCCTTCCAATATACACGCATTGTACATTTTAGCGAACAAACTGGGTCTCAGAGGAATGGCTTCTTTTAGGGCTCTATTCCGTATACCATCTAGGCGCTTTGGAATTTTTAATTTTTTTCGCGATAGCCAATATTTCTTCTTCTGTGACTAATAGAGGGGGCTCTGTGGCATCGTTTCGCATATCGTAGGGAATGGTCTCATGTGTTGGAAATAATGCGTCGACGACTTTCCTCATAAATGATGCGTTCTTAGGTGGCAGCGAAATACTTTTAAATTTTAACATACGTATTTTGTACGCGGTTTGCTTCTTCACAAAGCTTTTCGAAACAGCCTCTTTTGCTACGCATGATTGCTGACTTCAGGAGCTAGTTTTTGCGTTTAAATGCTTCTCTGAGGCGATTTTTATTCTCGCCTTCCTGGTTACGCTGTAAGCGACGTCTAGCTTAGTGACAGAGCTTCCTCAGCGTGGCGATTTCTTCGTTCCACCAGTATACTGGTTTTCGTTTGTTATTGTATCTCGTCCTGCGCATAGTTGCGTCACATGCTGCATCTAGTTCCTTTTGTATAGCGGATACCAAGTGGGCGGCGTCGTCGCCTGGTGCCTTTGCTGCACTCCAGACGGTCTTGAAAACGTCAGGATCGAACTTCTTTTGTCTCCAACCTCGCTTTGGAGAGGTGTTCTGGTTCCGTTTCTCGGGGAAACAAAACTTCAGCAATTATGGCCATGTGGTCACTATTTGTGTAAATGTCTGACACCTCCCACTTAATGTGCCAGCTAAGCGCGTCGTTAGCAAATATTAGGTCTATTACGGAACCTTTATTGCCTTTTTGATAGGTATTTTGCGTGCCACTGTTTATTATTGTAAGGTTCGTTTGGCTCAAGAATTCTAGTATAAGACGTCCTCGTGCGTCTGCTACCCCAAGCAGTAGACAATGCATTAAAATCTCCTGCTATTATTATCAGAGATTTGCTTCTAGTCTCTAGAGACAGCTCAAGGAGAAAGTCTTCGAATTCATTTATTGACGCTCTTGGACAAGCATAGCATCTTACAACAACAAATATTCCCTGTATATTTGTCCATGTAAAGCCGTTTTGGGCTCCTCTGGAGCACGATGTGAAAGTTTTTCCTTTGCATGACCATATTGCCTTGTCACTTATATTTTTAATCCAAGTGATTTCCGAACGCTGAGTATATTGCTCGCTTAGCAGGGCGACTTCTACGTTTTCTTCTAGCACCGTCTGTTTTAGCAGGTCTTGTGCTGCAGCGCAATGGTTAAGATTTAATTGTAATATCTTCATTTTTCCTTTAAGTTTTTCATCTCTAGATACTTAGGACAGGCCGTGCTCAAGACAGAGTGTTTCCCTTTACGAAGCTACAGCTCAGGGGCTTAGTGCATACTTTTGCGACGTGTCCTGAGGTTCCGCAGCGTGTACAGAGGGAAGAACTGTCAATGGGGTTACGACATTTATGCGCCATATGCCCCACTTCGAAACACCTAAAGCAGCAAGTGATAGATGAGTATTCGTATTCGTACGGTCTTGGCATCCTCGGCACGCAGGCATATAAAGGCTATTTGTGTGCCGCTTCAGGTTTTTCGCATACTTTTAACAATTTCTTTCACTAGATTTTGAATCCCACACTTCTTTTTTAATGTGTCGCATCGTGCTTCGGGAGTGGTTATCTCGTTTGAGCCCAGTTCCTCAAGGTCACTATCACATTTAATTCAGGATATCCGCATACGACGCTCCGTGCTTCTTATTTAGAATAATAGCGTCTGGTTTCGATCGGCTTCCTCTTTTTTACCACGTCCACCCATTTCTCGCCTGCTGGCTTATCTCCTGAGCTGTCTTTCTGCCTAACCTTTGTAACCTCACTAAATGAAGCCTGCGCTTTACCATCTACGTTTTTAGGCTTTTTTGTTGGTGGTAAATAGCCTGATACCTCCCGTAGTATTTTTGGGGTGTTTCTATCTTTATGAATAGAGGATACTTGCGACGCTTTCTCTACCATAACTCTTTTCCCTGGATTATCCCTTAAATATGTTTATTTGTACGCTTCGAGTTTACAGAAAACATCAAGAAAGACTACGGAATTAAACATATTTTTAATTTTGTCGCCAAACTCGAGCCCATCAAGCTGTCGAATCTTGTACTACAGTGCAAATCAAAAAAACATGCGGCCATACTAGAAACTATTGAAGAAAGCCACCAAGGTGTGTGAAGTGTGCTGGAAATAATACAATTTCAAGATACACAAAATCAGCTGAACTAAAATCACCATTCGAACTGATATGAGCTGTGAAGTGGGGAAAGAACTTAATAAATTAAAAACGAGATTATGAATAATTAAGAGCCTTATCAACCATAAAGCATAAGCCAAATGTATACCGGTCAATTTACACATTTGAAGTTACAAAAATTCACATAAAGCTGAAACTCTGCAAAATTGCTCTAAATATAATTATAAAAGAAATCTCAAAACTCCTCATCATTCCGGTGTGTACCAAAAAATTTGGACGAGGTCAAAGGTCAAAAAAATGAGTTTTTTCGCGATTTCCAGCAAATTGTAGATCATAAAATTCTCTACAAAAAACATATTAATAATTTTTTTCCGAAGAGCCACCATTTTGGAGATATAACGGATTAAAAGTTTAAATAACTCGTAGTCGCCATAATTTGCATAAGTATGTTACGTATATATACATGTCAGAGTGCCTAATAAATGAAATAGATACCGTTAGTCTTGTGCGCAACTCCGTTGTGAAAACATGTGCTTATCCTAACCTCTTTTCTAACCTATTTCGTGCTGTTTTGAGTTTTATAACAAAAATGTCAAATTCTTGATTTATTTGTACTCATCTTTTAACTGAAGGTCAAACTGTAACTGTTAATCGTGGTATGAAGACCCTGATTAATGCGAGTATTGAAAGAGATGATGGATTTTCGAAATATCTTATAAAACAAAAAAGTGTAACAATACATGAGGAGTGTCGTAAAAATTATACACGAAAGTGTTTTATTGTTGCACTCACCAAAAGAAAACACGAAGAACAGTTAACTGCTGAAAATATATCAGTCAAGCAAGCTAATAATGATGCTGATGTACTTATTGTTGAAACAGCGATAGAGCTATTTAACATGACAAGTGTAACTATTGTTGTTGGTGAAGATGTTGATTTACTCGTCTTACTAACTGCTCGAACTCCAACTGAAGAAATTATTAATTTTTTTAAACCAGGAAAAGCTCAACATCAATGTGAAGTATATTCATCTAAAAGTTTATCTACTTTTGTTAAGTGTCAAAATCATGTACTATTTTTACACGCAATAACTGGCTGCGATACGGCATCTGCATTCTACAGGAGAGGAAAAACAACAGTTTTTAAAATGTTTGAAAAGCAAGATCTACTTCAATGTGCTGAAGTTTTTAAAAATAGTAATTGTACTCCAGAAGATACTATCACCAACGGAATTCGCTTTCTTCTTGCTATGTACGGAGCTCCTAAAAAAACTACATGTCTAGATAAGTTGCGATACGCGTGTTTCGTTAAAAATACTAGAAACAAAAAAAAGTACAGTTAGCTTCTTTTCCCCCAACCTCAGTAGCTGCTCATCAACATCTTTTTCGGGTATATTACCAAGTTCAAGTGTGGCTTGGTAATCAGCTGGACCTTAAAGACTGGGGTTGGAAATTGGTCAAAAATACTCTCGAACCAGTTCAAACTTTATTTCCACCTGCGCCGGAAAAACTGCTGAACACAATATTTTGTAACTGCAAAAAGGGATGTAATGCTAAATGTGGTTGCAAAAAAGTTGGACTGTTTTGTTCCCTGGCCTGTACACATTGTCAAGGCCGGTCGTGTTCTAATTTTGAGTCACCAACTATAGAAGACTCCTATGATACCAACGAGGAACCGCTATTGGGGCAATTTACTTGCACCCAAACTGAAGAAGAAGATGAAGAAGAAGAACGAGAAGAAGTAGAAGAAGCACAAGAGGAAACAGAAATATTAGAAAATTATGATTCAGATGAATAAAGTATGCTAATTTTTTTTTGTAATTACACCGCTTTTATTTTTACCAAACTTTATTAATAGATATTATTTTGCAATAGTTCTGAAACAAACAAAATCACAACAGATCCGTGGAATAGGCCTACTGGGGAAACCACGTTAAAAAAAACGAGCTCATAGGAGGTAGCGTGGAAACGTGTGCAAATTATGACGACTACGAATTATTTAAACTTTTAATCCGTTATATCTCCAAAATGGTGGCTCTTCGGAAAAAAATTATTAATATGTTTTTTGTAGAGAATTTTATGATCTACAATTTGGGTCTGGGGTAATTTTGCGAAAAAACTCACCAATTTGCTGAAAATCGTGAAAAACTCATTTTTTTGACCTTAGACCTCGTCCAAATTTTTTTGCACACACCGGAATGATGAGGAGTTTTGAGATTTCTTTTATAATTATATTTAGAGCAATTTTGCAGAGTTTCAGCTTTATGGGAATTTATGTAACATTCCGTCTGATTTTAGGCGTAAATTGACCGGACTAGTAGCTACTGTTCCACTGAAGGAAGGTACTAAAACATGCAAGCAATCTGGAAAACCCCCATTTGCCAGCATAGTTAAAAGTGTTAACCAACTTCAACAACATATGCTTGGAAATCTAACAAATCTGAATGTCGTTACTAATATTACCGGCAATATTTCGTCGACTTTCGACACGTTTAATAAGCTAGAAGAGCAAAATAGATTTATCCATGAACGTCTTACTCTACAAGAGCCACAGCGAAACGAAAATGGTGTACAAAAATGAAAATCGTAAAAGTTATGACATAGAATGCTAATGGTTACTCAAACATAGAAACGAATTATATATCTCTAAACCCCAGTTAGAAAAAACTGAAATCTGTCTTATTCAAAAACTATAAGACGTATTGCTCCAATCACCCAAATAACAACATGCGACATAGTTGTCAGAGACGATATTCACCACTTCGAAGACGATAAGCGTTCCCGAATTGCAAGCTACGACCATATAGGTATATTGGAAAAATAAGTATTACTGCCCTATGTAGCCTACCGAGACAAATTATCAAACATTTTTAACATCATGAAAAATTCATCATAGGTGCTGACTTTATCGTAAAACGCTTCCAACGGGGTTCAACAGTTACAAAAACAATTTTGAGAAAGCTCCTTAACGCAGCTATGGGAACTGGATCTGACTTCATGTGTACTACCAACCCGACTTACTGGCCTACCAACACAAGAAAGGTTCTTGACCTAATAGATGTTTTCATCATCCGGCAAATATCCAAGGACTTGTGGTGGAAAATGCCTTGGACTTAAATTCAGCCTACTCGCCAGTATAAGAAATCTAGCTGCCGCTACACCTTTCTAACAAGCCTACGGATTGGAAGTATTTTAAAGTTATGCTGGACAAAAATATTGATGTTAAACAATGTACAAAATAGCAACACCGGAAAATTTGATAGATTTCGATTATCATCTTTACGGAAATTATTCAAGAATTGGCTTGGAAATGCACTACTATTTTAAAACAAAAATACATTTATACAAAATAACCAGCAGGCATTTCGGATCTCATAAGGAAAAAGAGAAAACTGCGTAAAAATAGCAAAATACGCGATTTACTCAATACAAAACAGAAGTAAACAATTTAATTAAGCTTCTCAGCAATAAATTCAAAGAATTTACAAACCAAAACATTTCGTACTATATTAAGTAACTAACACCAAACAAAACAAGTACAGACTATTCCCTTTGGAAAGGTGTAAAAAATATAAGGAAACCAATGATCAAATCTTCTTCTCAAAAACCAATGAATCCTGGGCAATGACGATAAAGCGGAAGTTGTCTAGAGAAACATGCTTAAAACATTTAGTTCCATTCCATGGTACCTTACCGCAGATGTTTAACGGTTGATGCAGCTAAAGAAGCTCTAATTTCATCAAAACTAGATTAAAACCTAAAAAAAAGCTCCTAGCTTCGACTCGATAACTGCTGATGCTAAACCTCAGATACGTATCATGCTTTGGAAGTCCACAATATAACTAAAAGTTATTATTGAACAATAATTTGCACAAAGTGCTTAAAAATGCATGAAAAATTAAGAAAGAAGAGAGTTTTACTTTGCCATATTCGCTTTATTAACTTATTCTTACACAGTTACATTTAATCATTTTTAGTCTTGCCACAACTTAGCTTATAATTAGACGACAAACTCGCGTTCGTTGACGTGGTGCTTGTGTTTCTCGGAAAAGAACTGGAAATCACAGGTGACGTAAACTATTTCTACGGGTGTCGCTTTTAAATCATCTCTGCATGAGGAACGATAATATAGAAGAATTATGGGAAGAACTTCGACCCACTTACCTGTCATGTAGCATTTTATCGTCGTTTTAAAGATATAAGACGCGGTGGTACGCAGGTGTTTTATGTAAAAAAGTCTGGAAAGATCTCATATGCCTCCTACTACCGGGAATATTGATCGACTATTGTCAAGCAGCATATTGTGATCAGTGACAACGAAAAACTATCTACCTTCCAGCATATGTTGAAAATATTTGACTGCTTTGTACCCCACTAGCAGTTCACGATCGTAAGTGTAGTATCTCGCTTGTGTTTTGGTAAGCCGTCCGGAATAAAAACATTGGTAACCACACTGGTCGTTGTAGTATTGTTTGAATACAGCAGCTCCAGAGGCATCCACCCAATAAAGTTGTTTTACATAAATCGTTTTTACACTGCTGATATGCCTCTCTTGTCCGTGGTCAGTCTATTCAGTCAGTCTGGGGGGGAGGGTGTGTGTTTCGAAATTGACGTCATTCTTATTTATTTATTTATAGTTTATTTTTCACGTACAAAAAGATAATTTCTAAAAAGAAATTTCTTCCAGCACACCTAGTAAAATACTAGCTGCCCGCCCTGGCTTCGCCCGTGGTACTTACATGTATTATATATATATAAACCTTCTTTAAGAATCAGTCTATCTATTTAAAAAAAACCGCATCAAAATCCGTTGCGTAGTTTTAAAGATCTAAGCATACTAATAAACACACAACACTTGATTAATAACTACAACATTACATTATTAATAAAAGTACATATTAATACTCTACTTATACTTAAATACATGTCTCATACTAAGGAAAGATAATGTTCTTGTGATATTTTGCAAGTATTTAATGGTATTAATTATTGAACTCATTATTTATTTATTTATATATTACAAGGTCAAGGCATGTCTACATTATTTTTTTAAACTATAAATAACATCGTACCTATGAAAATAGTTTGTATGCGACACTGTGTTAAAACGAAGATTGGCGGCGACTCGGAGAATAAAAGAAATCGGCGCTGTTTAAACAAAGTCGGCTTCCTTTGTCTTTGGCGTGCACCGCCACCGCTGCGGTCGCGCGGCCTGCGCATCTGTCAATCTGAGTACGAACGTGAACGATGCAACACGTTTATCCGCGCAGATTTTTCCATCACGCGTTTAACGCAAATTCGTTAAATAACAAAATCAGAAAACTATTTTCACTGCTATTTATTATTATAGTCGATCCGCGATGGTTATTAAGAAATGACGATAGGATGATTATAGGGGGGGGGGGGGGGGGTGTTCTAAAATCTGAAAAAACCGATGACGTATTTTATGGACGGCCCCCAATAAAACTACCATTAATCCCATTATATCTGAAATTACAGATGGGCGAATCTTCCAGTGCAAGATTCAATGGTAATTATAGTTAAATTGATTGGATGTTGACGTGGCTGTCGGTCTTAAGCCTCATTACTGGAATGCTAGATGGCGTTAAAGTAGCCAGATTAAGAGGTTATATTGACAAGAACATTTCTTTATTTAATTTAAAACGTTGTTTGTTATAAAATAAAAAATGTTTTTTATTAAATAAAAAATATTCTATTTATGTTCATTCTAACACCTCCAAGAGTATGTGTACAAAGTTTCATGATGTTCGGTCAAGTAGTTTTTGCGTGAAAGCGTAACAAACAAACGGACTTTCGCATTTATAATATTAAGTAGGGATAAACTTGTACCAACGCTTTTTCCAATTCTCGAACCACTTCTAAATTACGCTTTTCGATATGGCCATCAGCTCTTTCTTCGATTCTGACCTGATCTCATTGTGGCAAAACGGTTTCTTTTAAATTTTTTCTTCAGTTTTGGGAATAGGAAAAAGTCGCAGGGAGCCAAATCTGGTGAATACGGTGGTTGAGGATCATTGTTGACGTCATCTAACAACTCTTGAGCGATACTAATGCGACATTACTTTTGCTCAAATTTAGCAATTTTGAAACAAACTTCGCTGCCACACGTTTTATGCCCAAAACATTCGAGAAAATTTAATGGCATGAGTCGATTGATATGCCAACATCCTCTGAAACTTCCGTAATAAAGATTCGACGATTTTCAAGAAAAATTTTTTTTTTTACTGTTTTGATGTTTTCTTCGCTTGTTAACGTGGTCGCACCTCCAGGATGCATGCGAAAAATCCAAAATTCAATTTTTCCTTTGAACATACCTCGTATGTCTTTTCTTGGCATTACGACCCTTCTAAAACATCCTGCTGGTACACTTTTGCTCCAGTTTTAACTGTTTTTGCACAGAAGTGAAGACGTGTAACGATTCAAAACAATTACATCAGCTTATCCAACTTATTCTGGTGTGAGAGTGGCTCAAAATTACCGTTTTTTATAACACTTTCTATTGTAGCCAGATCGGAAAAAAGAATAATTTTTGGGCATTTAAATTAAAACACCCAATATTTATACAATATTTAAATATATTTTTATGATTTTAAGGTATATTAATATAACTAGCTTTTGAACTTTCAGTTAAATCCTAAACTACTGAATCGATTTTAGTAACACACTGTGTCCTGTTTGATCCAACTTTAAGGATAAAATAGTTTAGATCTCAATATTTTAACATTAAAACAATTCATAAATAAATTAAAATTATATTTCTTAACAGAAGTATGTTTCCAAAATTGAAAAAAAAAATACATTTCATTGAAATGCCAAATGGAAATTCATATTTCTTTCAATTGACAAATATTTGTGTGAATCATTTTTAAATATAAACCTCAAGAAAGAATATCAGGATGTTATGCACCAAATTTGGTTGGAATTGGTTCAATAGTTCCTGAGATATAAGATTTTACCTAAATGAACAAATTTCAATCTCCATCTCAGTTGTTATTCAAGTTATCGTTTGCACAGGCGGACGGGCAGGCAGTTACTCGTCTTGTTTTTGGGTGTTACAAACAACTAGTATTAATTATATAATATAATATATATTATAACAAATTATAAATACATAAAATTAACATGGACAATATATCCATAATATTGAAGTCAATGCCCAGATGGTTATGGAAACATTAAAAAATTTAAAAATAAGCTAATGTACAAAGCTTTTAAGCTTTAAGCATTTCTTTGAACATAAAAAATTTTACGTGCTAAGTTCGACAATGACTTATAGAAACTCTCCAATTTCATTCCTAAATTTTCCATTTTCTTGAAAATTCAAAATTAAAAAATCATGTGTCAATACACACATATATAAAAGTTTTCGGACTTATCCAACATTTTATGGTAAACATGCAATCCTAAAATACATATTTTATACTATACATTATAGCGTTTAATTAAAATGGTGTCTTTTTATTTCCACGTTTTGATTTTTTTGCCATAAATATACAATTTTTTTAAGAATATTTGCTAATCTAATTTGAAAGCAATATATTTTGCTTTGATACGTATGTGACATATTTACCATAAAACGAACATTGTCAAAAAATAAATATGTGTACTAAAAATATTTTAATTTGTATATATAGTTAAAAGTATATTCGTACATATATATATGTATAGATAAATATAATGTATATATACATATTCCCACATTTAGTTGTTTATAAACTCAACTCAGAACACAACTAGTTAATATACTCAAATTAATTAAGTAGGTAATATACATATATGTGATTCACATTCGTCGACATTGTATTTCGGTTATACGACTATCAGGGTCTTTCAATGCTGAATATCCCAAGCAGTGGCGCTCTACATAGCTGTCCTAAATATCTAAATTCCGAAGTTAATATACTTTATTGCTTGATGATCATGTTTAGCGAGTAACCTCACAGGGGGTTTCTCGATACAGATGCTTCTTGGGTTGTGTCATCACATTTTAAAGAACTGCCCTTCTGCGAAACGCGCAATGATGTGCTTCGAATTAATTCAATGCGCTGAGGCATCTATACATATACGTACAGTTAAATAATATTCATTAACAACTAAATTAATATTTCTTAACACCTTGGAAATTATGAATTGTTTTTTCGAAATAACTATTTACCGATTTATCTGAAATATTCGAAGAAGGTCCAGAATTGCTTAACCTGATGAAATATATATACACATTGTAGTATAATGATAAGATCATATGATTCTAGTTATATACCTGTATGCGCACATTTTTATTCTTTCTAATTCATTCTGCAGCGCAAGGTAATCTCCATGCAGACAACGATACTGTTCTGTGAATTGTTGTTTTTCCTCCAGTAAAAGTCTTAATAATTTTTAAGGTAAAGTTAATTATTCGTGATCCTTTACAAAACGGTGCAAAGAAAATAGATTTTTTGTTTATGTAAATATTTCTAAAAATATGATTTACTAGTGTATTCTTAAGTTTATAAAAGTGTTTATAAATGAGGAGTGTTTTTTCAAAAAAAGGATATCCACATCTTAATTTATTTTTAACAAAATAAGAATACGTTACATATTAGGGAAATATTTACAGACCTACTGAAAAGTAGTATTTCTGGGATCTTGTCATTTAGAGCGACATAGTTCTAAAAAAACAGAATATCCCCTTTTGACACGAAACTTTAATATCTACATTCAATGTGTACTTTTTTGTAAATATCCCCTTTAGTTTTGTACTGTGTTGTAAATATCCTCTTTTTTGTATACCTTTGCAATATATATAATATTAAAAAGACGAAAGGAGAGAAAGAAAGAAAGTTTATTCATCACAACAAAAACGTAATAATAAAATAAAAACAAGTAAGGAAGGGCTAAGTTCGGATGTACCCGAACATTTTATACTCTCGCAAAGCCAAATGGTATACTCGTTTGAGATTTCTTTGTGGATTGACTGATATTATACAGTGGGGACATATTTAGTACTTAGGGGTTTGAACAGTTTTGGTTCGATTTAGACAAGGTGGCATACTTTAAACGCATTATTCACGCAAAGTTTTATCCCGATACAATCATTGTTGCTTGATTTACATAGTGGAAAGTAAAAAAATCAGATGAAATTTAAAATGGTGTTATTTGGAAAATAGGCGTGGTTGAAATCTGATTTCGCCCATTTTCGCACTATAACATAGAAATATGATAATAACGTTATGTTCCGAGTTTGGTTGAAATTGGTCAAGCAGATCTCAAGATATGGGGTTTCACCTAAAAGTGGGCTGTGCCACGCCCACTGTCTAATTTTGAACGCGGTTCCTATAAAGTAATCTCATACCATCCCAGAGATAAAATTTAATGTCTCTGGCGTGTTTAGTGCTTGATTTATCGCGCTTTTAGTAGTTTTTAACAGTACCGTTATATGGGGAGTGGGCGGAGTTGGGACCCGATTTCAACTATTTTCACACCGTCAATAGAAGTGCTTAAAACATTTGCTTCCAGTGAATTTTGTTATTATACCATTAGCGGTTTAGGAAATATGCGCATTAAACCTATTAGGCGCGGGACCATGCCCACTTTAAGAAAAAATTGAACTGCAGATGCCCCTCCCTAATGTGATCCTGTGTACCAACTAACAGTCTTGTATCTTATTGCGGAGCTTAGTTATGGCAATTTATTTGTTTTTGATTAAAGGCGTTTTGTGGGCGGGGCAGTGGTCCGATTACGCCCATCTGCAATACCAACCGTCTCACGGTACCAAGAAACATGTCTACCAAGTTTCATAAAGATCTCAATTTTTACTCAAGTTAGAGCTTGCACGGACGGACAGACAGTCACCCGGATTTCAACTCGTCTCTTCATCCTGATCATTTATATATATATCCCTATATCTAACTCGATTAGTTTTAGGTGATACAAACAACCGTTAGGTGAACAAAACTATTATACTCTGTAGCAACAGGTTGCGCGAGTATAAAAATAACTTAAATCTTGATTTGTCCAATATCAAGTGTCAGACATTCACACATAAATTCCATTTCAGTATTCTGTCCTTCACGGCTACAGTTTGGATTATTAATTTTTTATACCACTTTAGTTCATCTAAATTGTACCATTCTTCTCAGAACTGTTTTTTGAGTAAATTTGAAATATCTTATCTTATCAAAATTACCTTTTAACAATACTTTTTTTATCACAGAGTATCCATCCACAAACTAGGGGTAAAAAATACGGATTAATTTAAAACATACGATCTTAACGAAGTTACGTTGCGTACCGTTCTACTAATGCGCGATCGCTTTACTGGTTTATTAAACACATTGAAGACGGCAGACGACAGCAGCATTTATCAAATATAATATATAAATACGCACGTTCTTATTGGCACAGTTATTTAGACAACAGCACAACTTCATGGCAACAGCTCTAGTATATCATTTGTAATAACTATTGATAATTTAAAACAAATGGAATCGACTTATTTACTCATTTTTTGCACAAAAAATTTTACTTTGAATAAAATATTTAAATTCATTGAAGTGAACCGTTTTAGTACGGCAACATCGAAATTATGTATATCCGCTGTTTGATATATCGCTGCGATCTTCAAAATGTTCAAGAAGTTGCCTTTAAGACGTTATTTGTAGACAAGGAAATTTCGCTGTCGCTACGTCGTGTAGTGCAGTCATCTATGTGCTTAAACAAGAATGATAGAATACAAGATTACGACAAGTATTTACCGTTACTTTTTTCGGTTTACGCTGTGACAACTGTTTCAAAAACAAATTGCACTATACCGTCATCTTGTGACGTAATTCTTTTGAGATGAGAAGAAGAAGCTTGTAGCGACTAACTTTACTACATACAAGTACGGATATATACACTTGTATTCAATTGTATTAAGAAACGATTAGAATGGCATTTATAATTACACATGACCTTTCTACTTGAACTTAAATCTACAAGTAACATTGTATAAATCTACAAGTAACCAATCCTAAGATTCACTAACACACACGCAAAAATATATTCTATTACTAAAACGTCAAAATGACAGATATCTGCTATAGTCTGTTGCCGTGTAATGTTTTAAAATTTATAACCTTAAGCCTTAACTTTTTTTTTATATTATAATTATAATTATTATATGCAATAAATATAGAATAATCTTTTGTTTCGAAAATATTCTTGAAAGTTTTCATTATTATTTCCATTACAAATACATGTTCATAAACAAATTGTTAAACTACTTCCTTTTATTTAAAACGGCTGTTTCACACATATAGGAAAACAGCTGATTCTTTGGCTACGTGGACGTGGAGGCTATTCAAAAGGTGTGCACCGGCATACTGGCGGCCATACCGGGCAACGAGCTAAAACACTCGTTCGACATGCTTTTGGACCGTGCAAAAAGCTGTATTAAAGCAGGAGATTATTTTGAATAAAATTAATTGATTTTGCGAAAAAACCATTTGTTCTGTCTTATTTTGTGATATATTAAACAATTGATTTTTGAACTTTCAATACGTAATCGAAAGAATAAATGTATTAGCTCTCAATTAATAAATGGTTTTAAAAATTTTCAATTGAAAATTAATACCACTTAGCATGACATCATAAAAGATATCATCACATACATTTCAATCTCGCGTTTTCTTTAATTTTCATTGTTTTCCAATTTTTGTTAGTGATCATCAACAGCAGCACAAATCTCTCTGTTTACATATTTTTCTGTAGGATTTTAATCTGGCCGTCCCTCTTTTTCCAATTGCTAAACGTCAGACCTACTGAGCTTTGACAGTTGCTTGAGTTTAGTAGGTTTTGACGTTTATCAATTGCGCTCTCATTTCCAGTGAGAGACGAGTTGGGCATCTCTTTATCTCTGATCCTTGATCAAGGCGCGCACAACGAGAACTGACAGACCGAAACAAGAGCAACAAGTGTTTTGAAATCAATAGTGGACGTGGAGGCTATTCAAAAGGTGTGCACCGGCATACTGGCGGCCATACCGGGCAACGAGCTAAAACACTCGTTCGACATGCTTTTGGACCGTGCAAAAAGCTGTATTAAAGCAGGAGATTATTTTGAATAAAATTAATTGATTTTGCGAAAAAACCATTTGTTCTGTCTTATTTTTAAAAGTCCTGTTTACTTTGGAACGCACCTTGTACAATGTCTCGGATGAACTCGCTTGGGATAATTGAAAAGATTTTACCCGTTGTCTGGGAAATTCCGCGAATCTCGATGTACATAAAAATTAATAATGACATATAAAATCGTGTTGCCAGATGTGATCAGTGTGCTCTGTCCCCACAGCATGTAAATTGTAAACAAAACGTAAACGCTTTTGTTAATTCGTGAAACAAACTTAATTTAATAGTTCATAGTTGAAAAGCTTTAATGAAATGAATAGAACAAT
The DNA here is from genome assembly GCF_042242935.1 of Bactrocera oleae. Taxonomy (NCBI): domain Eukaryota; kingdom Metazoa; phylum Arthropoda; class Insecta; order Diptera; family Tephritidae; genus Bactrocera; species Bactrocera oleae. The sequence continues at coordinate 34,000,859 of NC_091537.1, forward strand.
GTTGCGTGGAAATATAATATTTGGGTCATTTGCAAATAAACACATTTATCTATTGACAACATAATTGCCAATTAAATTAATGGTTAAAAGGTGGTTGTTAATGATTTCGAAGGTTGCATTTATTTAAATTTATAAGTATAAAATATATTGATTTTCAAAAATGAAGTCTGCAGTGACGAGTTGCAATAACTATGGTGAATTTTGGAAGGAATTTTGATTGAGAAGTTTGTATTTATTTAAATTTTCAAGTATAAAATATATTGATGTTGAAAAATGATGTCTGCAGTGGTGAGTTGCAATACCTGTTATGCAAATAAACCAACGAAAACAAGTTTTCTCAGTTTTCCTTCGGGTATAAAAGTTGCCAGATAATATGGAAATTTTTGTAAATGAAATGAATTTCATAATCAAAATACGTATGGTTTTAAAATCTTATCAGTATAATTTCATTTAAATGTATCAGAATTATTATTAATATACATATGTATGTATGTGGGAAAACACGGACACCAAACACGTAACGTAGGACAAAATACGAACACAAAGCACAAACGACAAAGACGACAGTGAGTAGCAAGGCATCAACCAAGGCAAGGATGAAATGATGCGAAACTCTTTGATTCGAGAGAGAGAACTGTCAAAACTCACATTTTTATAACATTTGTCTATCATGCCGCTGTCGAAAGAAAATGGATTGGGTATTATAAAAAATAATTTCGATATTATTTTTAGGTGCTCCGTCCCCAAATAGGCATATATAATGCATATACATCCCTAAATACGTGTATTCATATTATAAAATTTTTAAAAAATCATATAACAAAAAAAAGTTTAATTTAAATAAAAAAAAAAATATAACAAAGAAACAACACAAGTCATAATAAAATGTCATGGTTTTATGATGAACTTTTTAAATTAAATTAGCAAATAAAATTTAGTTGCACGTTATTCAAAAGTATTTGTGTCGGTCCTTGAAATTTCATTTCGCACTGCTTTTGTTAGCTAATTTTAGCGGGTTTATTTCTGGCATCCCAACTTTTTTGACATCATCCGTTCGAAATTCCCTGATTTTAATAATCAGGGAAAGAGAATAACAGAAAAATCAGTGAAAATGAGAGAGTCTCGCATTATGCCATCCTTGACAGGGATAATGGGATGCCCAACTCTTTCCAGTGTGAGAGCGCCTCAAAATTAGCGTTTTTTATAACATTTTCCATTGTAGCCAGATCGGACAAAATAATAATTTTTGGGAATTTAAATTAAAATACCCATCATTTATAAAGATTAAATATTATTATACATGTATCCGTTAAATATATGCAGAAACTTTTTATACTCTTTTTTTGTGATTTTGTGATATATTAAACAATTGATTTTTGAACTTTCAATACGTAATCGAAAGAATAAATGTATTAGCTCTCAATTAATAAATGGTTTTAAAAATTTTCAATTGAAAATTAATACCACTTAGCATGACATCATAAAAGATATCATCACATACATTTCAATCTCGCGTTTTCTTTAATTTTCATTGTTTTCCAATTTTTGTTAGTGATCATCAACAGCAGCACAAATCTCTCGGTTTACATATTTTTCTGTAGGATTTTAATCTGGCCGTCCCTCTTTTTCCAATTGCTAAACGTCAGACCTACTGAACTTTGACAGTTGCTTGAGTTTAGTAGGTTTTGACGTTTATCAATTGCGCTCTCATTTCCAGTGAGAGACGAGTTGGGCATCTCTTTATCTCTGATCCTTGATCAAGGCGCGCACAACGAGAACTGACAGACCGAAACAAGAGCAACAAGTGTTTTGAAATCAATAGCTATAAATTAAGATATACTAAACTTAAGTGAAATAAAATCCAATGTTAAAAGGAACTAAATAAAATTGGTAAATGTATAGTTTAGGTCCCCAACTAAGGAGGCCTCAAAAATGAATTTTTTTTTAAATCGTCTTATTTTTACGCGTAGATTACAAATCCGTGAGCGGAAAGTGAATTTTTTCAATATATCTATTTTTTTTTTTGATTTTTTCAAAATATAAATATATTATTAATATGCATTAAAAATATTAAAAATAAAAAATTGTGATACATCTAAATTAATTGTTTTATTTTTTTCTTTGAAAAAATCACATATTGTTCAAGTTTTTTGGTGTATTTACTCCTCTTCTTCATAAACGTTTCTGAAAATTTATATTAAAATATCAATGTTAGTGCACTTTTATTGTGATATTGATAATTACACATATTCTGCATCGTGATGAAAATTATCATCGAGAGCAGCGAAAAGGAGTTTGACGCGATTGAATTAAGAACACCCCGGTTTTGGACCGACCAGGGTTATTTTTTTAAAGCGCGGCCGAAGGCCGCCAGTGCGTAAAGGAGTTCGACGATCTCCGATATTCGTCCATACCAACAGATCGCGGCGCAAAAGAAATTGTGACTGTTACATTTCTTCAGTATATTTTTTTCATAAGAAAATGTGTAACACGCTGAACTGGTAATTACAGCTAAGTGATCTGAATTCTACAGAATTTTGCCGCTAAAACAACAACAACTAAGTGTGTTAAATAAATTTTGAAAAATATACATAAATTATTGAAAAAATTCACTTTCCGCTCACGGATTTGTAATCTATGCGTAAAAATAAGACGATTTAAAAAAAAATTCATTTTTGAGGCCTCTTTAGTTGGGGGACCTAAACTATACATTTACCATAAAATTAAACGTTCAAGTGAATCGGAATTGACTCCGTTGTGAAATAAATTGTTTCCACAAATTCAGGCTCAACCGGGATATGTTGTGCGATGCGATATGTGCGATTATTCATCGGGATCTTCCTATGAAATAAATGTAAAACGATTAAAAGTAAAATACAGTAAGCGAAATACTGTTTTTTTTTAAAAACCAAAAACTTTGCAAATTTTGCAAGTAACTGCACAGAACCGTTACGAAGTATAATAGTGTGATTGCGTCGTTGCTCGGACATGAAGTATATATGGATGTAAATATATACGAAAACGGTGCATGGCAACCAAGTGCGAGTGAAACAACAGTTACATCGCTGCGAAGCAGAGGTGACGAGCAAGCAGCAACAGTCACCACCCCCTAGCAGTAGCTGCAGATTAGTATCACTTATTTTAAATTATTCGCGTTTTGATTAATGGTTTATAAAGAATAAAAAATGCTAAAGATCCTGTTGTTCGGATATAAAATTGATATATTATATATTTTCATATGCACATTAATTAGTTAAAATTTGCGTAGACCGCGGAAATTTATTGTTTTACTTATTTGCGCATACTTGTACAAACGGCCCTTTTTCATTTCTGTTGCACGCACAATGGTGCGTTAGTATTTAATTTGTATTGTAATATCGATGCGCCGCAGTTGTTTTGGTTTTTAACTACATAATTTTTCTGTATTAAAGAGTGAAAGCTAAAGATTTTAAGTAGATTTTTGTTCTGATGGTTGCTAACGTAATATTATTTATATAAGAGTGCATTAACACTGTGTAATCTATTAATGCTAAACATACATATATACCTTTTTAAGATGAACATTTTCCCTATACTTTGGACATAATTTAACTACAAAATTTTGTAAGACATGAACAGGGACGAAATTTGTAGCTTGACGGTGGACGAGTTAAGAAAAAAGTTCAGTGGGTTGAATTTGCCGACTAGCGGATGGAAACAGAATGGAACACTTCGGCTTGAATGTGAGCGATGGCCAGGAGTCGGATGATGCTGATGATGCAAGTCGACACAGCGTACGTAGTCTAGAGGCGATGTTTATCCTTCGTGGCATAGAAGATTCGATGACGTCATTCAGCAGATCGGGCCAGCCAAGTTTCGAACAGTGATTGGGGACTTTGAGTGCAATGTAGATGCGGTTAAATGGAACGAGTTGCAGAATTTCATTTACGCGAAGCAGCTCTTGAAAGGCATAAGCAGATGAAATTCATTAAAACTCGCATTACGGCAGAAATTTGGTATCGCGTTATCATCATTTGAAGTGCATCGTGCCCTCAGGAATCGTCGGAAGCGCCAAGATCAGCTTAATTGAATACTTTATAGAAGGATTGCTCGATATAAGATCGAACAAAAGTAATATGTATCAGCCAAAAAGCATATGATTTGAAGGAGCAGATAAGGAAAAGCAACGTAAACACAATGATAGACGATGAAATACCCGCGTTGGCGAAAACTAAAAATATTCAAGGATATACAATTCAGTGAACTCAACAAAATGCCGAAAACGGTGTCTGCGCTAATAGACACCGGGTCGGCCTTATGGTTAATGCGCTACGATACTTTGGTTATGTTATAGTTGGATATTAAAATGGAAAAGGAGAGACGAAGGTTAGTTGGAATAGTCCGGAGTAGGCTAATAACAATTCTCATGACGATTGACGATATTAAATTGGAAATCACTTAACATGTGGCTAATGAGCGTGATTTGAGTTACGCATTGGTGACCGGTACCAATGTCCCTAAATATGTTCACTTGATTGTTTTGGAGGAAGGCGCTGAGTTTAGACGAAAAGAGGTAAAACGGCAGCAACTCAAGGAAATTAACCAGGTGACAACATTAGTACTACAGGTCAACGATTTGATTGCGGGCGCATTTTGGCGCGTGAAAACTGTTAAGCGTAGGGGTAGGAGAAGCGGTAAAAGCACACATGAATGAGCGGAAGGCGACAGCTGTGGGACACAAGGAGCTCGTGCGCGAGCGCATTTTTGCGACTAAAGGCGAGAGCGACTGTCGTACAGTATGGTAGGTTACAAGTGATTGTTGCGAGAGCGCCGATGAGCGCGACGATATGGGAAAGAGCCACAAAAATGTTTCCAATAGGGTGTTAAACTAATTGAGAGAGAGCGCAGGCAAACACGGGGCTATGCCAAAGATTGTGAAAAATCAGATTCCAGAACTAATTAGCGGAGTCGGAGAGCTGGTTCTGGTAGCAGGTCTGGACTCGGAAACGAAATTGAATTATTGCATTTACACAAGGGGCAAACAGATGTTGTACGAGAAATGATAGCGGACTACAATCTACAAAATGTTCACAGCTCGCCAGTAAAAATGAACATATTGGTTAGTGACGATCAGCTAGTCTACGAAAGCGCATTTCAATGTCTTACGAAGACAGGTGTATGGTGGATGCACAAGTTGCAGAGTGGCTAGAGCGGGGGATCATTAAGTCCAGCACTTCATGCCACTTTGCTGCGATTACAGGCGGTTAAATGCAAAGGAAGGAAAGAAAAGGAGGATTAGGAACAATTTTCCGATGCCAACTATAGATGACGTGCTCGAGTGCTTGCAGGGAGCTAATGTGTACACGGATAATTTGTGTTCCGGTACGTGTCACTTGGGATATCGAATTCCGGCTATATTTTCTCGGTATAGTTTTGCGATGTTAAGAGACCTAATTGCAACTGGAATGATCGTAGTTTACATGGATGATTTGTTAATTCCCGCTAAGGATGAAGTCGAGGGCATCCAGAAGTTGCAGATAGTCCTGCGAACTGTAATTGCTAATGGGTTACAAATAAAATAGAGGAAATGTCAATTTTTGATGAGAAGAGTCGAAATCTTAGGGTATATCATTGAGAATAATACCATAAGGCTGTCAGAAGCAAAGACTAGTGCGGTGAGAAATTTCCCATTGCAATCGAAAAGATCGAAAAGAGATGCAACGATTCTTGGGGTTGATGCCGTACTTCCCATGATTTGTCGAAGGATATGCAGTCATAGCTAAACCACTCTCTGATTTGCTGAGACAAGATGTCAAGTTCGAACTAAAAGATGAACAAGTAGCAGCCATTGAGCAATTGAAGGTGGCCTTAAGCACTGGAAAGCACCAGTCCTCAGACTCTATAACCCTAAGGCTGTTACCGAAGTGCACACGGACACTGGCTTGGTCGGCTACGGAGCGGTGTTATTGTTATAGTGACGACTACGAGGACTTCTTCGTTTAACACGATCTTGTGTATAAAGCCCCGTTCAGGAGTTAATAGTCGTTACAACGCTCATGGAAGAGGAAATAATAAAGATGGCGCATAATCAAGGGAATTTTTCCATAAAAAAATCCAGGACGCTATGAAAAAATAATTTTTTATTCCACAGCTGAACTCCAAGGTGGTGAAAAGCTGCATTACATGTATTATATCCGATCCCAAGTTAATGAAAAAGGAAGGGTATTTAAATACAAATATAAACCGCTAGGAACCTTTCACATCGACCATGTGGGGCCCATAGAATCAACAAGCAATGCCTACAATTACATTTTGGTCATTGTAAATGCTTTTTGTAAATTCGTATGGTTGTACCCAACAAAGAACACGAGTGTAGAAACAGTTGTTGACCGACTTACAAAACAAGCAGCTATCTTTGGAAACCCGAAGCGAATTATTACAGATAAATGACGGGATACAGCATTTGACAATTGCAACAGGCGTCAATATCGTGTGCAATATGTTATAAACAATGCGCTTACAATCAGTACTTAATCATCAATGTTCCAAATATTGACTGGACTTGAAATGCGTGTTACCGGAATACCAGAACTACAGAAATGGCTAGACAGTGCAGCTCCCCGACGAACTAGATAAAGAACGCGAGATAATACCCCAACAAGCGCAAGATAACATTGCAAAGATCCAACAAGAGAACAAACGCGCTTTTATCAAACGTCGTCAAGCAGAAACAAACTATGAAGTAGATGAACTAGTGGCCGCCAAACGCACTCAATACGGGTCAGGATTCAAGATAGAGCCGAAATTTTTAGGTCCATATAAAGACATCAACAAAACGGAGCACGGTAGTTACGAAGTTCTTAAAGTTGGCGATCACGAAAGACCGGGACGCACCACGACAATTGCTGAGTACATGAAAAAATGGAACCACCCAAATAAAGCCACAAAATGGCCGAATGTGGGATCGCACGTACACCGGCACGCAGACCTACTAACGTACGACAAAATATAACCCTGATTATTTGAAAAAAAGAAAACGACAGTAACATACAGTGAGTAGCAAGGCATCAACCAAGGCGCACACAACGAGAACTGACGGACCAAAACAAGAGCAAAAAGTGTTTTGAAATCAACTGCTACAAATTAAGATATACTAAACTTAAGTGAAATTAAATCTAATATTAAAAGGTACTAAATAAAATTAAACGTTCAGGTGAACCGGAATTGAATCCTTTGTGAAATAAAATGTTTGTACATGTATATATTTGTGTATAATCAAAGAAACTATTGCTGGATAAATCGCAATCACAATCCCTTTTAACCGTCACTTAATGGGCAATTATATTATAGATAAATGTATTTATTTGAAAATGAGCTAAATATTTTTACACAAGATTATTCTATTTATTTCACTATAACTTTTTCACTATAAACTAATAAATTAAGTTTATTTCACGAATTAACAAACTATAGATAATTAGTGTGTTAATATCTTTTTGTGTTATGAAATGAACAAAGCTATATTTTTATGGATAAAAGTATCCCGTTTTGAAACGAACACTCACATTTAAAGTTTTTTTACTTGGAAACTATCTCCTTTAGATCATAATGCAAGTAATGAAGTTGTGTTTATTAGTACTAAGAGCACGACTGCATACTTAGTTAAAAAAAAAAATAAAAACGTAAAGATCCTATTTTGAAAAGATACACCTTCAATATTTCAAGCCGTTCGAAAGATGGTATTTTATGTTTTCTTTTCTTGTATAATTAATACAATGCAAGTAGTAGTTCTAAGGAGCGGGTGAAAAATAATATAATTGCATGGGCTCGGCAAAATTGTATATAAGTTAACAATAGTTAGGAATATTATTTAAATAGTTCGTGGGTAGTCGACAACACCGTCGCTACCACTCACAACGCACATAAATATTCAAACTACTTAAAGTAAAAGTAGTAATAATAAAAAAATAACTATTAGTTAAATAGTTCGTGGGTAGTCAACAACACCGTCGCTACCGAATAAAGGAACAGAAAAGTTTAATAAAAATATAAATGGCGTGAAGGCTCGTGAAAAGAAAAAAAATAACAAAACCCCATCGTTATTGTCCCGGTACATGAAATTCGTCGTTACGAGAAAAGTACTGAATTATTAATCCGCAAATTGCCATTCCAACGTGGAAGAAAGATTACAAGCAACGTGCAAGAAGGAAGATCGCAACCAAGGAGGACGAAAGAAGATCACAATCAACGTAGAAGAAAGAAAATCTCAATATAATTATGTAAGTGAAACCCCTTTTCATATCCGCCATATATCGACTCTTTAGTAGTATTTGTATTGACTGTAACTGTATGACTGTGTATCGCGGGCAAGATATGAATGAACAGCAGTTGCAAGGTATTATATATGCGGCCGTTATTGCCGCAGTGCAGGTTCAAAGAACAGAATTCGAAGCCAGGATAGAGCAGCTTACAAACCAATCCACAACTGTGACAGCCCCCGAAATCAAGGCCTACGAGCCAATAAAAATTATAGACGGTGTCGAATGTCATGAAGGGCCGGATGCAGTTAAGTCGGTCCCAGAGTTCGATGGCTCACAGGAACTATATGTGTCCTGGCGGGAGGCAGCATCTCAAAGAATGTCTGATTACAGACGCCAGAGCGTAAATTATTTGACACAAGAAAAAAATTATGTATCCCAATACAAAAATCAATACGATCAAGCTGCTTATGATGCAGCGGCGGAAATAGAAGCTGAAAATGTAGCCGGCTATGAAACAGATACTCTTAATTTGTTAGCGGAGAAGGCGATTGGGATCCTCCATGCCAATTCACATATTTTCCCGAATATTGCTGCGAGGCAAATAGATCGGAGCAACGCTTATCGCCAGAATATGGTCTTCGAAGTGGGAGAAAAATCCAACTAGAGGTTGGGCGACAAGGTTATCCCATTGCATATTGAAGAGAAGGTTGACGCTGATGTAGGAACAACCGTTCTTATTAAGGGAAGGGTGGTTCACAAGGACAACCTCAAATGAAAACTTCCGATACAGTTATTTTGATACAGTTATTACAGAGGCGGTTATGAAGGAGGGTTTTACGGGAGTTACAATAACCCAATTGCTTAGGATAGCTAGAGTTAAGGTTTTAGCGAAAAAGAAATAATAATTTTTGTAATCAGCTTCCCTAGACCCAAGTTATTATGTAAAAATAGTACTATTTTTCCCGTGTCGCATGCTGGCCGTATATTGCACTTGTTAGATAACATCATAGCTGACTGTGAAGGTAGCATCACCGCTGTTACTTCTTGCGTTGACACGCCAATGATAAGGTTCTGTAGAGATGCCGTAAATGGAACCTGCGCGCAAGGTCTCCACTCTGGCATCGTATCCCACTGTGCCACCAGGTCCACTAATTTAGCCCCCATCTCTGTCATAGACGACGGTATAGTGGTGGTAATGATGCACTGGTCGAGATTAGCGTAGAAGATGGCCCTGAAGTGTTTGTGAACGGCACTTACCTTGTTACGTTTAAACGCACCGCCTTTATCAATGGTACAACATATGTAAAAAACTTCAATGACTATCCGAAGAGACTTCCCCAACTGGCGACTTCAGCGCGACTCAACGTAACCTGCTATCATGCCCTGCTAAGCTTACCATTCCTTCACAAGTTGAGTGAAAAGAACTTGCAACGCATCTCCGAACTACGCATACGACCAATTGCTACACCAGTCGCTACCGATGTAATCTGTGCCATCATCTCCGTAACCACAATTGGATTAATCGTTTTACTGATGCGTCGGCGACGAAATGAAACTTCGGAGGCTGTGCGGCGAGTACTGGAAAGGTTGGGTATGGCCGAGGACGCCCATGTTTTGGAAGAGGGAGTAGTTAAGAATAGTTAACTAAGTCAGTCTCTTGAACTGCCAAAATTGCAATCTATGCAGTTTGGATTTCTGAATGACCGACAGCCGCAATTCAATACCTTGCAATAGCCACCTACCGTGTGACCGGCGGATGTAACGCAATGCCTTACACAAGCTTAGGCGTCAGCAGAAACTTAGAAAAGCAGCGTCAATGGCAGTAGCGGCGATAGTAATAGTAGGTTAAAAATAAGAAAAATGTAATTTTAATAAAACAGTTTTAGAACGGAACTCAACTTGTGTTTATTTAAAATAACATAATTCCGTGGTAGTCGACAACACCGTCGCTATCGCATAAACGGAATATTATTTAAATAGTTCGTGGGTAGTCGACAACACCGTCGTTACCACTCACAACGCACATATATATTCAAACTACTTAAAGTAAAAGTAGTGATAATAAAAAAATAACTATTATTTAAATAGTTCGTGGGTAGTCGACAACACCGTCGCTACCAAAAAAGGAACAGAAAAATTTAATAAAAATATAACTTATATATGTATATAAGTTGCGAGAGTTGCGAATAGGCCAATTACACCTTTAATACAATTTAATCCCTAACATAATAGATGTAATTATATTTGTATATCAAAAAAAAAAAAACAGCTGAATCTGGGAACCATATAAGATCTAGAAAGACAACGGATATCTTCTTAATATGCTTACGCCATTTGGACCTCAACTATCCAATCTATCTAAGTCTTAATTTAACAAAAAATCATAGTAAAGAAATGAGGAAAGGGTAAGTTCGGGTATAACCAAACATTTTTACTCTCCGAATTTTCAAGGGTAAGAGCTTAGGAAATACTTGACAGAATTTTATATCAAATAAGTAAGGAAGAGCTAAGTTTGGGTATAACCGAACATTTTACACTATCATAATTTGCATAGGTCAAAGGCGAGGAAATACATTCAGGTTTTGCAAAATTTCATATTAGTATTGTTGCGTACTAATTCAACATTCATAATTCGAGGAAAACATGAATGGATTAAAATCAAAATTAGTATCTATTAATTTATATTATATGCCATAGGCTCACTCATTACTATAACTTCCTCCGTTTCCGAGATATTTATATTTCCTATATTTCAATATTATACATTTACTGAATTTTGCTAAGATATATTACATACAGACCGATATATACGCTATAAATTAAACCGGTTAGTATTGGCCCATTTTATTCATTGTTATTAGAGAGAGATGCTCTTGTCATTTCTTTATATAAATATATATATCCTACATATTGACCGATATATACTGTATAAAATCAACCGGAAGTTTGAAAAATTTTATATTAGGTATATGAAGGCTAGGGGATTCACCCGATTTTACCCATCTTTGATAAAATGATTCACTCTGAATTTCAATAACATATCATAGAATTTTATTAATATTTTCGGTAAAAAATCAAATATAGACACTAAGGTCCATTCATTTGGTATCTGGAGATTTGAAACATTATCGATCGATTTCAACTGTTTTTGGAGATGGCAGAATCTTAGAAGCACTATTTGTGAAAGGTTTTGTTCCGATAACTTTATTGGAGCTTCATTTATGTACATACCTATATACTGCAAAGTGAAGGAATCACATGAAATTGAAAATTTTGATATATAAGAAGTAAGTGTGGTTGTTGCCCGTTCATTTTTACAACGTAAGATTGAAATTGGTCGAGTAATTTCTTAGATGATCGTGTGCACTTAAAGGTGGACGTTATCACGTCCATTCTCCAATTTTGATACCGACTCTTACGAATCCCTTCCGTACCATCTTGGGTATTAAATTTAATGTCTCTGTGCGTTAATTGTTTGAAGAAAATATATTTATAAAGACTTCATAGTCTTGAAAGCATTTCATTATTAACTTTTTGAAATAGTAAGGATTTTAGAGGTCTTAAGCAATATCTAATAATGTTAAGTGCGGACTGACATCGCTTCAGAAATGTGAAGGCAACTAAAGCTTCGGATGGAAAAATTGTTAGGTATTGTGCATGCGTTATCTAAACATATTATACATAACTGAGATGTTTGGTATTTAATCTACCACTTACTTAATGTGCCCCTCATACTGCTTAAAACTTGCTCGAGTCGCGTCATCAGCTTTAAGCTGCGCTTCCTTCCATTTTCGAAATGAATCTATAACCTTCTCATTTTGTTTGCGAAGTTCGCATTGTTTTCTTAAATTGTTAAAGTATAAAATGAGGCTTTGAAATTTGTACAATACTTTAAATACTAATAAAACGTGTCATATACCTGTACTCGTTCTCGAGCTGCTTGTAGTCATCGCAAAGTACGTTGAATTGTCGCTTTAGCTCATTGTTCGCCTCTTGAAGTCGCATTGTACAGTCTTTTTGTGTAGATTCACTGCGTTGCATGATATGTTGCTGCTCCTTCATTACATCGTGAGCCGTAAATAACTCATTTTCGGTCTTCATTAATTTATCCGCCAGACATCTTTGTTTGTTTAGTAATGTGGCCTCTTTTTCTTTCAAAGCCAGTACCTCATCTCTTAATAGATTACGCTAAAAGAAATGCATCAATACCCGATAACCGTGATATAATTACATACATGTGTACACTGGCGAGCAAAACTTTTTCATAGGTAACATATATTTATTAGGACGGAACCTATGTTCATGACTACAAATTACAGCTTATATTTGTATTCACACACAAAAATGTATCTAAATGCTGGTGTACATCAAAGGAGCATACCTGTGTCATATTCAATATTTGGTGGTAGTAAGAATGGAAAATTTTATACTCTCACAATTTGTGAGGCTCAAAGGCGGTGAAATATTTTCAGGTTTTAACAAAACTTTGTATAAAATAAGGCACAAAGGTGTAAGTCCGGGTGTATTTAATAATCTCGCAATTTTCAAAGATCAAATCCGTTGCCATATTTCCAGGTGTTGGCAAAAAGTTATATTAAGTAAGTTTAGTTTTATTATTAAGTAAGTAAAGAAGGTCTAAGTTCGGGTGTAACCGAACATTTTATACTCTCGCAAGGTAAAGTGATATAAGGGATTTTCGTATATATTTTAATTAAAAGTTGGCAGTATTGCATCGCTTTATTTAGATTTTTTACATATTGACCGATAGATTTTATAAGATCAAATTATAAAGTCAACCGGAAGTACGAAAATATTTGTAATAGGTGTTTGGAGGCTAAAGGAGTAATTACCAGATTTTACCCATTTTTGATACAAGAGTATGCTGTTATGACAAAAATGTTTTCACCGAATTTTAATACTAGAACTCATAGAGTGACCGATGCTTGGTAAAAAATCAGCCATGCGCACCGGTGTCCACTTTCTGGGTCCTTGAAAAGTTATGGTTCGATTTCGACAATTTTTGGGCGTTAGATTAAAAACCTTGATGACACTATTTGTGCAAAGTTGTACCCCAATAACTTCATTGATGTTTAATTTGTATACTGTAAAGTGAAAGAGTCATATGGAATGAAAAATTTTTTTAAATGGAAAGTAGGCGTAATTATCAACCGATCCCGCCCATTTTCCAGTGTACAATAATAAGAATAGGATAACCTCACACACCAAATTTGGTACAAATTAGTTAATTAATTCCTTATATATACGATTTTACCTAAAAATGGGCGGTGCCACGCCATTGCCAATTTTTGTATTGGCTCTCATTAAGCCCTTCCCTGTCATCCTGACTGTAAATTTTATGCTTGTCGTTCTTTTATTCAGTGAGGTATCGCACTTTTAGTAATTTGCAACATAACCTTTAATGGTGAGTAGACGTGGTTATTATCTGATTTTTTCCCATTTTAGAAAGAAATGCCAAAAACACTTCTTCTCTGCAAGTTTTGTTGAGATAGCTTTATTGGTTTGGAAGATATGTACATTTAACCATTTAGATGGCGGGGCCACTCCCACTTTAAAAAAATTTCAAATCCACAAGTGTCCCTCACCACTGCGATTCCCTGCACCAAATAACAGTTTTGTATCCTAATTTAGTGCTCAGTTATGACACTTTATAGGTCTTCTTTCAATGGCATTTTGTGGACGTGGTAGTGGTCCGATTACGCCCATCTGCAATACTAACCCCACTTGGATGACAAGAAATACGTTTATCAAGTTTCATCAAGCTATCTCAATTTTTACTCAAGTTATCGGCTGCACGGAGAGACGGAGGAACGGACAGACAGATGTCAACAAGTCTCGTCGCTCTGACGATTTATATTTATACATTAGGTGTAGTTAAAAGAAATCCATTATTATTGCATGTAATTGAATGCTTTAATTATTACTTTTCGTATCCAGCCTTATTCAAATGGTTCCAAACGGTTTATTGTGCAATGTTTATGCATCGTAACCGATGTTTGAACTCGGCGATTTCCATTATTTGATCGATGATACAATTGTTAGGTGAACACAACTATTATACTCTGTGCAACATGTTGGGATAGTATAAAAATGTTGCATAAAAATTCAAAAATTATTTTTCGAATAAATTGTGAATGGATGCCATTCATATTTTATATCTTATTAAGTTATACACACAAGATCAAATATGACCCGGACATGTCATTATAAACTGTACGGAAGAAAGTCACAGGGAGCCAAAACTGGTGGATAGGGTGGCTGAGCGATGACTTTCGTTTCGTGTTTGCCAAAAACTCAGTCACAATCATGCTAATATGTGACGGCGCATTCAAGTCTTTCGGTATGAGTCTTTGACACCAAAATATTAACCAAAATAGTTGAGTTGATCAATAAGAGATGTTGAGATCGTCCACCATTTCTCGCAAGAAAATCAATTCGGTTTGCGTGAGTTAAAAAATACACACTAGTTGTTATTAAATATATTTTTCGTTAGCGTTTGAACAAATTTGTGTCTAATACTTTTCCACTTTAGCAGCACTTACCACTTTTATAGTTATAAGTTATTAAAATGCGCTATTTAGTTTATTATTCGAATTTTATTATTAAATTTTACACAATAAAATTCCTTAAATAGAAGTTTATATATTATCGGATCGCTAAATCGGTCGGCGCGCGCGGAGCGGTGTTTTCCGAAAAGAATGATGTGGCGCAGGAGTATGAACGAAAAAAGGAATAGCGCGGGATCGCTTTCTAATTTAACGTGTTGTTTCCGCGGCGCAGTGTCCTAACGAATATTGATCCTCTAATCTGGGGACTATCCTTTTTGTTGCTTGGCGGTGTGGGGTGTCGTCGTGTGGTGACATCTTGCTGAGTGTGGTGGTGTTCTCAGGTGTGGTGTGTATTAGTAGGGTACGCTAGTTTTTGCCGAATAGAGTGGTGTGTTTAGTTACTGAGGCTTAGCTCATTTAAACAGCATTTGTGTGCATCGTTTATTGATTGTAATGCTTTACTACCCCACATTTGGTTCGCTTCTTACTATTTATCATCAAGAAATGTGATATGCACATAAGGAATTTTAAGATTGAGCCTAAGTTATTAAGAAATCTCCCAGCTATGCGATGAGTTGGTATTAGTTGAGATTTCACTGCTTCAATTGTAATGATTCTTACTTATGTTTTCGTAAGGTGTCAAAATTTTGGTTAAATTTGTATTATGGCACAGGCATGAAGTAATTGTATAAACATATTTTTGTATTTGTTAAGTCAGTTATGTGATCACTGAACATGAAAGTCTATAGCGAGAGCATATTGTGTTTAGTTATGTAGCTCAAGTATTCAACTTCGGATGTGTTCATATGTTTTTCAGGTGAGGAAGAATATATTAATACGTCATCAATATAGGCATATGCGAATTTGCAATATTGAAGGTTTATTTTTAAACCAATAGGCATATTAAAATTCATATTTTGCTTCATTCACTGAAAATACCGTCTTCTTTTTGTAATTTTCTTTAATTAGAATTTGGTGAAATCCCGATTCCAAATCTATCGTCGAAAATACTTTTGCTCTACCTAAATTTTTAATGGTCATATCAATATTGGGTATTTGGCACTGTTACTAATGGTGTATTAATCTTCTGAAAACCATTAATCTTTTGGGTTGCCCTTTTTCGTTGGTGGCATTTTCCGGAACAGTGCAAATAGAATAATTATATGGGATTTTATTTGTTGGAATTATCTGATTATTAAGAAGTTTTTGTATTTCCGTATTCACGAAGTCGTTGTGGTAAAAGGTAAAATTCCGCTTATTTCTTCTTATTATCTCCCTAATATCTGACTCATATTCAATTATTATTTATTGCGTTCTTGAAAAGTTTTCGTCTTAGTCCTTCAGTTTCAAGTCCTCCATTCTCAAATCGCAGCAGTTGAAGTATATTCCAACGTAATATAGGTAATATATATACCAAAGGTATATATTTTAGACCAATTAGTCCTCGTTTCTTCTAAAAACACTGGCAAGATTGATAAAAATGCACATAAGAAATAATTTAACCCCAGAAAAAGTGGCAGTTTCGTATTCTATAGGAAAACCCAGAGAAAAACTTAAAAACGTAAACTGGATTGTAGCACAGAATAACAAGTAAGGAAGGTTACGTTCGGGTGTAACCGAACATTTTATACTCTTGCAACTGCATTATTCGACGAAATCAAGATTGGAATACAAACAAATTTTATTAAGTTATGTTATAGGTCATATACCTATTTCTTTCAATTCAGCTTCAATTATTATATTATATATTAATTTTAATCATAATCATTTTTAAATGAGATATATGTGATATAAACTCATACGAAGAAGCTAAATTGAATTGAGTTAATTTTATAACTTTTGAGAAAACTTAACCACTTAAGGAGGGAACCAGTTTAGATGATTCATAAAAATGGATTTTTTTATGCAATAAATTGTTAGTACAACTATTCAAGAATATGTTGCTTAAGTTTCAAAACGAAATTCCAATTAGGTCAGATGATATGAGCACTAAGGTATACACCGGTCGATTCAGTGCCGAAGCGCACTTTTTTTCGAATGCGGTTTTGTCGAAACGACTTTTTTTCAACTTGCGGGAATCCTAGCTCGAAAAGTTATTGACGAATCGATCTGAAAATGTGTGTGAATATCCTTTATTTAAGTCCGAAAAATATGAACCAAACTCTGAAATTATATTGTTAAGTAAAATATATTTTTTTATATAAGAAAGGTGAAAGAAATGATATAAAAACATAACATTTTGTTCAAACACCACCAAAACTTTTAACTTTTAACTCTTTTGGCCAGAGTTTGGTTCATATTCTTAGAAAAAAAGAAAAAGAAATAATGATTTCAGATTACTACTGTGACCTCTAGGTGTCCCACCAGCTGTCAACTCTGATGGCGATAGTCAATGGACACCACCGTCTAACTCCACCACTTCTGGCGGAAATGGCATCGTAAAATTTAAAATTTATTGTATATCACCTCAAGGTGGGCGGTGCCACCCTTTGTGGAATTTTGACACTGGTTCCCAAAAATCCATTTTTTAACATCCCGGTTTTAAATTTAATGTTTCTGACGCATTTAGTTATTGATTTATCGCACTTTTAGTAGTGCGATTTCAGCTATTTTCACACTGTCGTAAGAGGTGTCGAAAGGATTTGTCTTCTGCAAATTTGGGTGATATAGCTTGAATGGTATACCACGGAGTCCGCTCCAATTTTTTAAAGATTTTCAAACCACAGATGCCACTCCTTATATGATTCGTTGTGCTGTATGGCTTAATTATGACACTTAATACGTTTTCGATTAATGCCATTTTGTGGGCGGGGCAGTGTTCTATTCCACCCATATACAATCGATGCCAATATACGTTTCATCGAGATATCTTAATTTTTACTCAAGTTATAGCTTACACGGACGGGTGACAGGCAGTCACCCGGATTTCAACTCGTCTTGTTATCGTGATCATTTATATATACATAACTCCGTATCTATCTCGATTAGTTTTAGGTGATACACACAACCGTTAAATGCCCAAGTACTCTCGCTAACCTTATGGAAACAATATTAAACGATATATGCAAAACTGAACTAGTACTGTTCACTGGGAGTTCCGGTTTTTACGCTGCCATTAATAAATGACTATTAATAGAAGCGAAAGCAAGTTACTTGGGACTAATTTTAGACAGGAAGACAAACCAAGACCCCAGGGTAAAGTTTTATTTACCTTTAGCACTTTATATTTGTAAAATCAAGGTGGGGTCCAAATTGGGACTAACGCCTCGTGTAACTCATTGGCTCTACATATCAGTTGTTAGGCCGATTTTGGCAAAGAGTATATTGGTCTGGTGGCGAAAGCGTACAAAGAGCAAGTATACATAAGTTTTAGGTACTTAACGTCATTTTACATTTACTGCCCACATATTTGTTCAAGCAACTGGCAGCGAAGTCGCTTCTCAGACTGAGAGAATTCTCCCTATTAATCACCTGTAATAAGGGACATTCTATTATACTTAGTAAGTTTCCGTTTCTACCCAATATCATAAAATTCGATTACGAGGTTGCACAGATACAACTTTTTGAATTGATTAACTTCATCAAGAGCACAGGGTAACCGAAATTTTATGGAAAAAGTGAGCCGTAGACATTAAGGTCCATTTATCCGGTAGCAGGGGCTTGAAGACTTTTATTGCAATATCTTGATTGGTTATTAGTTTATGTAAAATATTATTTGGTTGTAGTTCGATTCCGCCGTGATATAAGAATGTCCTGATTATATGATATACCAAATTTGGTCGAAATTGGTACAGTAGTTCCTGAGATATAGGATTTCTTCTGGCTGGCGGACGGTACCTTTGCCATCAAATTTTACATCGGCTTCTTTGAGACTCTTTTGAATAAAGTGTGATGCGAAACTAAATGCTTCTGACGCTCTTTCAACATAACCGCTTTATGGCGGTGAACAAATTTGGATTATATAGCTTTAGTGGATTGTGAGGTATGTACAGTAAACTTATTACATTTAAACTGCATATTGTTGCATATACGAGTAGGTTAATAGCATATTGTGCGCGAGGCAATGCTTGAATTCTTCCCATTTGCAATACCATCATTCACATTTGTGGTAAGGAACACGAGTATCAAGTTCCACCAAGATATGTATCTAAATTTTTACTTAAGTTAAGGCACGAGCAGAGAGTCAGCCGAAATTTAACTCTTCGCGTCATCTTAACCAATTTGATATACATATATAACTCTTTACCTATCTTGATCCAAGAGAGTAAAAAAAAAAAACTTAAATCGTTAAATGTTTCCTGTATTTTAGCTGTGGTCGCCAGTGTAGCTTTACCTCCATGTTATGCTCCTCTTGTCGTTTATCCATCAGTGCTAAACGTTCTTGTAGGCAATTCATTTGCGCACAGGCGGTTCGTAACTGTTTTGCCTGATCCTCATAGCTTCGTTCCAGTTCTTCATATTTTTTACAAATATCTGTCCGACAATCATTTTGGGACTTCAATAGTGTATTCAATCGATGCATCTGTGTACTTAAGTTATCTGCAATATATGTTAATATTAATAACTAGACAGGGCTTATATATATGTACATATGTACATAACTTATATGACCGTAATAAGGGTAAAACTTAATAACAAAAAATGTTGAAAATGAATTCAATGTTCGCAATTAAGTAATATTTGAAAATTTTATTTGGCAATATCTAGTTTAAAATATCCAGACTAACATAATTTAGAATATTCAACATAATAGCGGTAAAGTTGGAATCTGCAGACTTCTAAGTTTAAAGCTGTTTTAAATCCGTGGTAGCGTTTGGACGTTCTCGACAAATTTTTAAATAAATTTTTTCCAATAGAAGATTTAATATTACAATGAAGATTTTTTTATTATTTCAAAATTCCCCATTGTAACCAGCATATTAAGAAGAAAATGTATTCTAAACATTTAAATGCTTTCAATAGGAATACTTTGGACTCATGTATGTTTCCTTGGAAATAACGCTTCGATAGGCGAACGTTCGGACAGACAGAGGACCAGTTGATGAATAAAACTGCTTCATTCTTGTGAGAAATGTTGCATGATAGCAATATAAAACCTATCACATATATAATTTTTAATTGTTTTTGTTGTACTAAGTGGTGCGATATTTCACTGCGAGCATATTCATACTATACACACTATAAATTCATACTATAGTAGGTAGGTATAATAGGTCCTGTGTATGTTTTTGGAATTCTCACCGTGTTTCCGTTTACTGTCATTCAATTCTTCGTTTAGTTTACGAGTTTCGCAAAGCAAAAACCGCTCCTGATTTTGACTTTGTTCCAGTTCACATACAAGTGATTCAATCTTCTTATTCGCCTGTTCCAACTTCTGACACAACTCTCGTATTTCCTTATCTTTAGTTTTGAGGCAACAGTCGTTGGTACCTTGCTGTTCGCATCGTAGTTGGTCTAGCATACTATTTAGCTTTCCTATACATTGCTCTTTCTCCAAAATGGTTCCCTGTAGATGCTGCACCTGGCATCGAAGCTTTTCGTTCTGCAAGTGAAAGAATTTATTCCATTTAAATAAAAAATAAATCGTCAGCAAAAATATTTTTCGGACACTTTGGCAAAGTTCATAACAGTGTTTATGATTGTAGTGTGAAACTTGTTCCAATGCATGCTGCAGTGAGTCGTTTTGGGATTCCAATGTCTTGAGCGAAGACTCAAGCTTTGTACAATGGTCCTCATTATCTTCGGATGATTCACAAAATTCTTTTTGTACCATAGCCACTTGTCTCGAAAGAAACGTTAGTTCGTTTTTCAATTCATTGACTATGCTTAAGTAAGTATCATAAGTAGAAAGCATATGTGTTTTGTTCCATAATTTAAAAGGATGCTGAAATTGGTCGCCGTGTGGACAGTCACCTGACTTGTGAAAAAAAAGAAAACTTAAATATTGGCATTTGTTCATTGCACTTTTAAGCGACGTAAAAAACAAAAACCTTACCATGTTGTCGACAGTAATATGAGTATATATTGGTATTGGTTTAAATGTATTTCGTTAATTGCTGCAATTTCTTGTAATAATTATGAAACCAATCACTTTAAGCGACTATGCATATCAGAAATTTAGCTCGGTGAAAATGCCATTTTAATAATTTACAGTTTGACAAACGCAAGGAGCATTTTGTTTATTAAAAGTTATAAAAATATTTTTTTGTAATTGTTTGAATTTTCGTTTTTATTTATGTTCCTCACATAGCAATTTTTGACTTTAAATAGAAATTCGATTGTGCCTGTGAATATGAACACATATCAGCAAGTATCAAAGGGCTATGTTCAGATGGAACCAAACGCCCAATTTTATTTTATGAATGACGATCGTAATGAGTTTTTTTTTCTGATAGCCGAATTTCGAAATAATTTATGGTATCAGTCAAAGCTTTAGGTATGAGGGTAAAAATAATTTTTTTTAATAAGTATTTCTAGAACTTCTCCATACACTGTGAAAATGGATGAAATCAGATAATAATCACTCCCACTCCCCATATGATGCTTATGTTGAAAACTACTAAAGTGCGATAACTCAATAAATAAATGCGCCACAGACGTTAAATTTTACATCCGATACCGTACGGAAGAGCATCAATGAAATCAGCATCAAAAGTGGACAATGGGCGTAGCACAGCCCACCTTTGGGTGAAGTCTTATATCTCAGGGATCACTCTATCAAAATAAATTTGGTTCGAATCATTGTTTAATTTTTATTGAAAATGGACGAAATCAGACAACAATCACGCCTGTTTGTGATGTGTACAATTTTAAATTCCTTATTATTCTTTTAATTTAATCTATAAATCTCAAGTACCAATGAAGTTATTAGAATACAAATTTGCAGAGTAGTTCCTTTAAGCTATGCCATCTCATGTCCGAATATAATCTAAATCGGATATCAAATTTTCAAGTCTCCATATACCGAATAAGTGGACCTTATTGCCTAAGGCTGTTGTTTTCACCGAAAATATCGGTAAAACTCTGAGGTATATTATTGAAAATCAGAGAATAATTTTCAAATAATAGTGTGCCCTTGTGTCAAAAATGAATAAAATCTTCCCTTAATATAAATAATTTAGAGCTTCCGGTAGACTTTCTTAGGCAATTATTCATATCGGAGTCTTGTGAGTAACATAATTATATTGGAGCAATACTTCCTCTATCCCTCATATACATAATATAAGGAATGTCAAACATTCTGTTGTTTCATAATTTTGTTCCCCTAACGGTTGTTTGTAACACCTTAAATTTATCGATATACTCGTATACATATATAGAGTTAACATATATGTATATACAGGAGCAGGAAGACGACAGGTTGTAGTAATAAAATATTCAAATGATTCTTCCATGAATTTTGAATATATGCTTATAATTTGAAATATACTTTTTTTTTATTTATGAATTGGTGTGACTTTTAACATATTAGAGATATAAACTGAACATAGCGTGCTAAATTTTACTAAAATATGAAAATGAAATATCCTTTTTTTTGATTTATGAATTGGTGTGACTTTTAACATATTAGAGATATAAACTGAACATAGCGTGCTAAATTTTACTAAAATCAGTAGTTTAGAAGAACAAACAACTTGACGCTTAGTGTTTATATATATTTGATTTACTTAAAATATAAAAATATAGAAAAAAAATAATAAATCAATAGAAAATGAGTAATATTATATGTTTATCACATCATAGATAAAATAATCGGTAGGCATTACTTTAGAAGAACTATATAATATGGGCATTAACTTGTGGAAGAAAGAAGATTTTGATAAAATTAATAAGGGTATGATAAATGTAGTAAAATTGGGTATATGTTGTTGAATTGAGGATTTGATCAATGATAACACCAACCAATAAAGAAAATAGGACTGAAAAAGGAAAAGTATTCAGAGTCGTTAACACCATAAAAACTATTGAGAAAAGTGTATTTATAGATATAGAGCAGGCTTTTTCAACCGGTGTGCGGCGACGATGCTTAATTGCAGTCATAAAAAAATATTTCGAAAAACATAAGACGCGTAGAGCTTGAGTAACAGAGCGAAGGATACGGAAGGGGGCGGGCAGGTGAAGCGGCGTCCGCCGGCCGGCCGCTGCTTGTCCTTGTTTTGTTTCATTCATTCGTCCACTTGTCGTGCTTTCGCGCAGTCTTGTACTCGTGTCACTTGTTCTTTGTTGGTCTCGCTGCATTATATCAAACTCGCTGTGTTTAGTGTGTGTATATTTGGGTTCTAACAAGACCTTCAACATGGATAAATTCGTAACCCATAGGTCAACTGATGATCAACCGTCATCGAGTCAACCCGTCGTTAAAAAACAAAAAGTTATGAATACTAAACGGCAATACCATGAAGACTATTTAAAGTTGGGGTTTACTTGGACAGGAGACAAAGACGAACCAAACCCTTCTTGTCTTGTTTGCGGCCAAAAATTATCGAATGAAGCAATGGTCCCTAGCAAATTAAAGAGACACCTCTCTACAAAACATTCTCATCTTTTGGACAAGGACTTACAGTACTTTCAACGTTTGCTGAAATCTCAAGCCCAGCAATGTACAAGTCTTACCAAGACAATGACTATATCTGACAAAGGTCAAGAGGCAAGCTATCACGTGGCGGAGCTTATAGCAAAAAAAATTAAACCACATACTATAGCAGAAAATTTAGTTTTGCCAGCTTGTCGTCAGATTGTGAAGTTTTATTTGGGGTTGAAGCTGAAAAGGAGGTGTTGAAAATTCCTCTGTCAGATAACACCATCAGCAGGCGCATAGCACACATGTCAGAAGATATTGAAGCACAAGTAATAGAAAAACTACGAATTGTTCGTGTATTCGCCTTACAAGTTGATGAATCAACTGACTTAAGTGGGAAGGCCCAGCTGCTGGCATTTATACGTACGGTCGTTGAAGATGACTTTATTGAAAACTTTTTTTGTTGCAAAGAACTGCCCGAAACAACAAGTTGCGAAGACATATTTAATGTTTTGGATGCATATTTGAAATCCTCTGATTTATCATGGACCGATTGTATTGGAATATGTACCGACGGAGCACCTTCAATGACTGGTTCTGTAAAAGGGTTTGTTACTTTGGTGCAAGAAAGAAATCCAAATATTGTACTGACCCAATGCTTTATTCATAGGGAAGCATTGGTATCAAAAACTCTACCGAATGATTTCAAAACTGTTTTGAAAGATGTAGTAAGGGTTATAAATTTCATTAAGAGTCGTCCGTTGAAATCTAGATTATTTAAACAAATTTGCCAAGACATGGATGCAGCCCACTACACGTTGCTTCTTCACACCGAGGTAAGATGGCTCTCAAGAGAACGTATTTTGTCCCGCGTGTATGAACTTAAGGAAGAGTTATTAATATTCCTCACATTGGAGTCATCAGAGTTTGTTAATTTATTCAGCGACGATACATGGTGCACAAAATTGGCGTACTTGACAGATTTATTCGAACATCTTAACAAATTAAATGCAGGTATGCAGGGACGAAATGAGAATATTCTAACGTCATCTGATAAAATAAAAGGTTTCGCAGAAAAATTAACGCTATGGAAAAATAATATTTGTCAGGGCACTCTGTCCATGTTCCCGCATACAGCGTCAAGAAATGTGGATTCTAGAATGAGATCATTTATAAGGGATTCATTAGAATTGTTAGAAAAAAATATAAGCAAATAATTTCCCAACATAGAGGTTGAAAATTTTGATTGGGTTCATTGTTTCACTCAGTAGCTTGGTTGGTTTTGAATTGTCAGAAAAAGAACAGTTTTGTGAGTTAAAAAATGACCGCACTTTGCTATTAAAATTACAGGAGTTGAATGTAAATAAGTTCTGGTTACACGTTTCAGCAGAATATCCAGAATTAAGTAAAAAAGCTCTCATTGCCCCTTTGCCGTTTTCGACATCTTACCTATGCGAACAAGAGTTTTCAGCATTGACAAATATAAAAAGTAAAAATCGCGAACGTCTGCTATCTGTTGAAGAAGAGCTTCGAGTATGTTTGTCGACAATTCGCCCAAGAATAAAAAGCCTTTGCTCCACACGCCAGTCTCAAATATCGCATTAATTGATTATATCATGTTATTTAAAACTTATTAATGTAATTAATAATAATATTATTAAAACTTTATTTTCTCGAACACATTTTATTTACTTATCTCAGTACATTACCTTGACAGGCTTAACCTAATTCGGTAGCATAACATGAATCAAGGCTAGAGGCCTTATACCTAAGCCTACCGAATTTTTTATTGGTGTGCCGTGAAAGTTTACTGAAACTAAAAGTGTGCCGGTGACAAAAAAAGGTTGAAAAAGTCTGATATAGAGTCATGTATGTACATATAAAGGATCAGGATGACTGTTACTGTTACGATTCTTGCTGAAGGAGGTCTCAAATGGCCGTTAGGAAAGATGTAGACGTTTCATAAGGAAGAAGCGCCGAGTTGAAAGTATTCAGTTGACTAATAGAAGTTTTTGAGCCGACATTGTGCCGGGAGTTGATTGAATTGGAAATGCATGATAATGATATAACAAAATCTAAGCGGTATGTTTTGGAAAAATGTGGTATACCTGGAGTGTTAGATTGTCTTGATGGCAAGAATGTCAACCACCAGAATGAGGATTATTTTATAATTGGAAGTGTTACTATAGAACTCATACTATGATTGTAAGCTTTTTTGTTGTTTACATATTCAAATCAATCAAAAAAAGCGATTAAGAATTTAGATCTAAGATATACCGAAATTGGTTCCCTTGAGGTAGTGGATGAAACCGATTAAAATGAGGACAACGAGGGGGCTATATACCTATATTTGGCTAATACAATAAGAGATGATATTGAAAATGCTATGTATTTAAATAAGAAGTTTTTTGTTGTTATTATATGTTTGGTAAAGTATCATACTCATAGGAAAATCAATTCGTTTTACAAACATAAAAATCAAAATTCATTCTTATCTTCCATTTTGTATTTTCGGCTATCGGCATTTTTACTACATTTACACAAGGCACGCTTTTCTTTTAATTTTACTTTATTGTTAATTTTTTAAAAATTGTGATAGATATTATATCTTATATTTTTCCTCCACGTTTTCTTTGAGAATATCTACAATTTTCTACAACGCAATGTTCCACCATGTGAGACAATCATTTAAATTTTTCTCTCTCCTTGCGGACGTTTAATTGAGAGGCCTAGAGTTCTCCTCAACCAATTTTCTATTTCGCTTTCTGCTTTGTTGTTAGTTTTTCATTAGTACAAGGCTTCTGGAGTTGGATCGAACGTTGCGATCGCAATCCAAAATGTTCTGTGTCCGAAATAACGTCAACTGTTGTGTAGATTCCACAAACTTGTGCTATTGTGTCTTCTTTCTTGTGTATGGCTAAGCACAAATTCGTTAAATGGCCCAGCACTCGTCGCTCGGTTTTCGCTGATATTATGCGTTACTTTCTTTTCACCGCAGTCTTCCAGTCTAACCACACCTTTTTCCAACCCTTTACTCCTTTTTGTGGGGGGTCGCGGATATTGAGTTCTATTGTGAGCTCCTTCCATAACTTTTCAGTTCGTATTTTGTCTCCCTTGTAAAATCCCTGAGCGAAATCATGATTATTCCTCATGAAATTCAGTAGAACTGTGTCGTGATCAATATTTTGGTATTTGCGCCAAAAGCGTCACAAAATTATGAAAAATATATGTGCAAATTAATGCAATGAAATTATCAATAAAAAAAAAAGTTATAAGTTTTTCGTTTCCAAATTACATTTAAATATGTGAATGTTTTCAGAACATGCCATTTCATTTCGAATTCAAAAAATTATATATTTCTAGATCAAGCAAAATCGATTTCAAACCGAATAATTTCGTTGGTATGTGAATGTGAAATACAGAACTTGGCTGAATATATTATTTTATAAATAGAGATAAATATAACATATTGTATGTATGAAAATATCCATTTTGAATTTGGGGATTCTAGCCTAACTCATACCAAATATAATTGTAACCCATTCACAGTTTCGTCGAATAATGAATGTAGAATTCTTACACAAGTTGCTACAGAGTATAATAGTTATGTTCCCTAACGTTTGTTTGCATCACCTAAAATTTATCGAAATAGATATAGAGTTATATATATTGTATATAAATGAGCAGGATGACGAGACGAGTTGAGCCCATATAACGGTTTTGTGAAAAACTACTAAAAGTGCGATAAATCAATAACTCAATGCATCAGATACATACAATTTTATATCCGGATTGTATAAAAGGTCTTTTTAGGGGCCGGTGTCAAAATTACACGATGGGTGTGGCATCGCCCACTTTTAGGTCTAATCACGTATCTCGGGACCGGGATTGCAAATAATGCATTAAAAATAATTGAATTTACATTTGAAATACATTTTTTTATTTGTAATCCCGATACCGGATTAAAAAAATAAAAATTAATATATTTGATTGAATCCCAACTACCGGATTGAAAAATAAAAAAGAAAAATTTCAATCTTAGCATATACAAAATTGATATTCGAGTTCGTTCAAATTAAAAAGTAACATTTTCAATTTTTAATTTTTAATTCCAAACATCTTGGATAAAAAAATAAAAATTTAACAATTAATCCCAACAACGGTATTTACGGTAAATGTTTAACGAAAGCGTCAGAAGCATTAAATTTAACCGTAAAGATAATACAGTCGCGCTTACTTTTCACATCATTTTCTTATTAAATTCTATTTGCTTCTCTCACTTTACCATTGGTAAATCGAACATCATCAAAAATCCTTAGCACAAATAATGCCTCCAATTTATGCCGATTGTTATCAAAAATTGTCGAAATCGCATTATATCTTTTCAATCGTCCAGAATACGAGGATGAACCATATATTGAAAATATTGTATACTTGTGAGATATTTTAAAGAAATTGAGAGGGTAGCTTTTCCTGATAAAAGGTAAATGTGATTTGGTAGTTAATATATAATATTATATAATGATATATCGGTCAATGTATAAGTTATCTTAATAAAACTTGCGTGGATATATTGTACATATGTAATTTCTCGATCAAGCTTTAATTTACCGTGAAACAAGCAAATAAATCTTATATAAAATTGAAAGTAATAAGAAGAAAAATGGATACTAGCAAATGAAAGCAATATGAATACGAGTAAATATTAGATCAAATAAAAAGCTCGTTCATAGTACTAGTGTTGCGTGTCGCATCATGTCATACTATACGGCGCTTAAAACTCGTTTATTCTCGCTAAAAGTTTGTCTTTGACAGTTTTTCGAATGATTGACTCAGTTCGTTGTGAGCGCTCGTCAAAGATAGACACCAATAAAGAGAAAATTCGCTATATTTTAAAATTTTTCTTCGATCAAGGCGAAAAAGCAGCCAAAGCGGCTGAAAAAATTAATTTAGGTTATGGGCCCGATACTGTAAACGAACGTGTAGCACAAAAGTGGTTTGCTAGGCTCAGTTCCGGTAATTTCGATGTCAAAGATGCACCCCGCGTCGGGAGGCCTGTCGTCGAAAATTGCGATAATATCATGGAAATAGTGGAAATAGACCGTCACGTGAGCACTTATTTAATTGCTGAGGCACTAAAGATAAGCTAGAAAACCGTTTGGAACCATTTGTATAACCTTGAATTCAAAAAGAAGCTCGATGTTTGGGTGTCACACGAACTAACGCAAAAAACATGATGGACCGAATTTCCATCTGCAAATCGCTGCAAAATCGCAACAAAATCGACACGTTTCTGAAGCGGATTGTGACTGGCGACGAAAAATGGATCACTTACGATAACATCGTGATGGTGGCCAAGATCGGATTGACGGCCAGGAAGATTTTTCGGTGTGTTTGGTGGGATTGGCAAGGAATCATCTACCACGAGCTGCTCCCCTATGGCCAAACGCTCAATTCGGCCCTCTACTGCCAACAACTGGACCGCTTGCAGGCAGCACTGTGATTACCGTCTTTGCCTGTCCATGGCGAACAAATCGGCGCATATTTGACTTAAATCGGACAAAGGTACACAAAGTTATCATCTTTTGAAAAATCAATAAAAAACCGAACGAACTTTTTACTTTACCTAATACAAATATACAGGACTTCATTATTAACTTTTACACAGCTTCAAGTTCTTTAATAATAATAATTTAAGTAACGAAACAGTGCTTGAAAATTATATTATAAGTAAGCCCATACTGAACTGATAGGGTTATCATATACACACAAAAAATGTAAGGTTATAAACATATAATATAAGACACAGTATTTACGAAAATTTGGTCGCTTTCAAATAAGATAGTGAAAATTATGGCTCAATAAGTTATAAATAATAGATTTGCGAATTCTACAGAGAAGAACATGGAAGAATTAATCGATGTAGTTGATAATTTTGTATTACCTATATATTTTAACATACGCTTTATGTATAGTATAATTTTAATAGTATATTATTATAATAAACTATTAAATGCAGTGAAAATATAATTTACTAATACAGACGAAATCATTATCGACGATATACAAATCTAAGGGATTGAATTTGAGGTCTTAAGGGTTCCACATGGTGCGTCCAAAAGCAACAGTCAGTTTAATATACCTATATATATTTTTTTTATTGTATATATAGGTTCTTAGACACTTTCAAGAAAGTCTCTCCAAGTATGAGTTCTTAATTGTAATGGAAAAGTCCTCCGCGTTACATTTTTCTATTTTTTCTAATTATCAGATAGAAAAATTCAAATCTCCAACTACTTGAAAAAATATCTTGTTTTATAGATTTTGTACAAAATTGAATGCTCTACAAATCTCTCTCACGATTGTTTCGTAAGCCTAATCGTTTAAAAGATATTAACGGTTGAAGTTTGATTCCTTTAAGGCAACATATTTTTCCTATAAACTTTATAACTGAATGAAAAAAAAACATTATTAATCGGAAAACTCATTCATAGATTTGTAGAAAATATACTACTCTATCAAAATGGTAGTATAAAACATTTAAATGATTCGTACATGAGTTTTGAACACATGCTTATGATTTATATTTTACAAAAATAAAACAAAAATGCAAAAATACACAAGGTTCGGAATTGATTCAAGGGCAATAATGGAGCTCAAATATACATAAGTATGTATTTAATATGTCATGTAGATTTAAAGTTCCCAGGTTATAAGACAACAAAAATGGAATTACCGGTGAAAATGCATAAAGCAATTCACATACATATAATATATACACGAACTAGTCTTAGAGAAGAATATTTAAAAGTAGATTCGGTAGCATTGCATGGAACATTGAAGTAATTGCAAAAATTTTAATGAATAGTCTATAAAAAATATAGAAGAAACTAGTAAATTAATAGAAAACAAGAAAAAACGTTAACTTCGGGTTCATCGAAGCTTTAATACCCTTCACATGTGCATTTTTTTTTATTCTGATTTTAATCGGTCAATTTGAATGGCAGCTATAAGTTATAGTGACCCATCTCAGCCATATGTTCGGTAATTGTAGGAATGCCTTGGATAATAATCTACGCCAAATTTTGTGAAGATACCTTGACAAATAAAAGAGTTTTCATACTAGGACTTTATCGGTCAGTTGTATGACAGCTATATGCTATAATAGTCTGATCTCAACATTTTCTTCGGATATTATAGCGACGCCTTGAATAATTCCCTATGCCTAATTTCTAGAAGATACGTCATAAAATGAAAAAGTTTTCCACAGAAACACTTGATTCCGACCGTTCATTTCGTATCGCAGCTATATGCGATAGTGTTTACATATAAACATTATAGTGTCTCCGACGTTTCCTTTTGGGTATTACAAACATCGTGCAAAACAAAATATATCTTGTTCAGGGCATAATGAGTAATGTTATGCGTACATACCATATATCACATCATAGATATTATATAAAAACCGAAAGGCATTACTTTAAAAGAACTATATTAGTAATAACTTAATATTAATATAAGTAAAAACAAAAAACATTTTGAATAAATTCATAAGGGAATGACAACAGGAAAATGAAGTAAAATTCGGTACATTCTGTTGAATTGATGATTTGATTAATGATAACACCAGTCGATTTATAAATTTTTAGGTCTAAAATATATTTACTTTTTAAAATGACATGTGCAGTGGCAAGTTGAAATACCTATTATGCAAATAAACTGAAGAAAACAAGTTTTTTCACTTTTCCTTCGGATATAAAAGTTGCCAAAAATTGATAACTGTTTGAATTAGAAATGAAAAATTTAATTATAAATCTTCTTTAATTTGCAGGAATAATTTTTTTGATAACGATATTATAAACCTCAAAAAATTTGAAAGTGATAAGTATTTATTTTAAATAATAAAATCAATTGTATTTATTAAAACTTTATAATATATAATATTAGGATTTGTGAAAAGACTTGAGCTGAATCGCAATTCAGCTAAGTAGCATTTGATTTGTTGATATGTTTCAACATAACTAACATATTTATATTCATTTACTTTTTAGTCTTGCGTTCGAAGAAAGGGAAGTATTCGTTTTTGCAGATTGCCCCTCATTTAAAAGAACTTCTTCGAAATCATTTTCTTGAAAAAGGATTTTTGTTAAATGGAAAGCCAGTTAAAGGATATTACTTTGAGCTTCTATCATGTATGTGCGCAGATTTATGCATTACGCATGCAAATTACTTTTTCTCATACTGTGTCACAGGCTATAACGAGAGCAGCAAGCTTGGGGTACTTGAATGGAAGAATTGGGAAGAATGCCATAACCTCTTCTAACTGGTACAAATAATTGTAACAATAATCATTTCAGGTTAACGATTGGATTGACGTCATGAATGTAAGAGTACCACGTTTAGATTTCCGAGATTGTCATGCCTATGGCCTCGCCATTGCTGTACAAAGTTCTATTATTGACGAAATGACGAAAATGATAACAAATTTCAGAGTCATCGGGAAAAATTGTTTTCTGTCATTTCAAAGAGGTAATTACATTAGAAAAAAAAATTAAATATCAAAAATTTATAAACAAAGTTATACTTTTAGGAATTATACAAACAAATAATGCTTTGAAGGGCTTATTTGAAAACGTTATTACAATATAAAGTACATCCTCACGTACCGCCTAAACCAATATGTATTGAAAAACTTTTTTGGAATTATACGAGCTAAGGGTGGCCTGCATGATCACCCAGGTCAACAAGAGTTTAAATACCGCCTTATATCGTATATACTAGGACAAAATGAAGGCGTTATATCAAATGCGACTAATGTGGAAGTTGATTACTTTGAAACCTGACTTGGAAACCTCGCAGCCGTCTTTCACTGGTAATTTATAAATGAAAGTAATAATAATAGTATTTATAGTAAATAACAGATTTATTTTATCATTATATAAGAATAATACTCAAGGCTATAAATGTTAATCCCGAAATAAAAGAAATACCAGCCGAAATTGCAGAGCTCGAAGGATTAGAGTACGATAGTCTAGAAAATTTGCCTTATTTTGATACTGGCTTAACTGATCCTTAACATATAAGTTATGAAACTTAATGCTCCTTACGTTATTATTCAGAGACCTATCGCATTTGTAGTAGTTTTCAACATAACTGTAATAGAAGGAGTGGGCTTAAAATCCGATGTCACCTTTTCACGCTATCGTCGGAGGTGTCGAAATTATTTGCCCTGAGTAAATTTGGCCAATATAGCTTTAGTGATTTATGAGAGATTTAGATTATATATATTAAGAGGTGGCGCCACGCCCACTGTTTTAAAAGTTTAAAACCGTAGATGCTCCTCCCTGCTACGATCTGTAAAATAATATATTTTTATCTTAATTTGCGGCTCATATACTCGTAGGTGGTATGAGTTTCTTAAAATATCTTAAGTTTTCCTCAAGTTAAGTCTTGCGCGAGCAGACAGACGGAGAGACAGATAGTTTACCGGAATACAACTCTTCTCGTTATCCTGATCATTTATATACATACCTATGTATATATAACTCTACCTATCTCGACTAGTTTTAAGAATTGCAAAACGAAGTAAGATGAACAAAACTATTATACTCTGTAGCACCATATTGCTGGAGTATCAAAAAGCAATGAAGAACTTCATAGGAATCGGTTGTAAAAATTGAACACTAGGCGTTTCCCCGCCCACACTTAAATGCTATATCTCACGAACTACTCCATTAATTTTAACCAAATTTGATGCATAACATTATTCTGGTATCCTTGGGTTACAATGTGTGGCATGAACACAGTTACGCCTATAATTTAAGTACCGAAAAAGGTATCGGAATAAATTTTCGCATAAAAATCCCCTTTAAGGTATGTCATATCAAATGACCGAAATCTTATAAAAGGATTTTCAAACTTGCGGTTAACTGTCGCCCAATCTGTGAGGTATCTTAATGAAATTTAGGAGCACCTTTTTTTTGTTAATAACTAGTGGGCTTTATACCGTATACTGGTAGATCGGACAGTGTGTAATATTGGACTCATAAGTACTATAGTTTACTGTCAGGAATGAAATCGGTCCACGAATTGTCCTAGCGCCCATATAAAGGGGGGCTTGAAAGCCACGCTACAGGCTCACGACGCGAGATAAAGCGCACACCAACAGTTTCGTTCAATAAATTAATTTAGCTGTCAAAAAACCCAACTCTGAAAAAAGTACTGCCTCACTGAAAACTACAGGTATAACAAAACACCCGTTACTACATAGAAAGATTTTCGTTATTCTAGCAGACTTTAGTTAAGGCAATCAGTCTAGATCTGCTACTATCCGCAATATACCCTATATGGTGATTTCCAACATTTCAGCTGACTTTAAATCATTGTATGTGAAACTAGGTTAACAAGTTTTCTTAAAAATAATGTGGTTTAGTGCTAAATGTGAATACAATTTTTTTTGCCCTTGGTCTAAACCACATGACCTCAATATAATGATTTCTGATTATCTTAACCGGTCAAATTAGACCAAAAAATGAGATTGAAGTTACATAAATTCACAACAAGCTGAAAATTGGTGAGGTCGTTTAAAATATAATTATAAATAAAATTTCACAGTTCCCTATTTTTAGCCTGTATGAAAAAAATTATATTTAAGGTCAAAGATCAAAAATACGTTTTTTGCGATTTTTTATGATTTTCAGCAAAACGGTAAGTTTGAAGTTATAGAGAATTTTAAGTTACCGAGATTTGAGCTAACGAGGTCCTACTGTATATGGTTAAATATAATATATTTACACTTTAAACATAAGATATACATTAGCTATAATTATAAGAATATTAGATAGAAATAAACCCAGTCCCTTAAGTTATACGCCATTGTGACCCTCAGAGAACATCTGTCTTCTGTTCAACAGTATGCGGGCTATTTTATACCTGCTATAACAAATGAAATACCGTCAGTCTTGAAAACTACACTCTTGTGAAAACACGTGTTTATTCTAACATATATCGTGCAATTTTGAGTTTTATAAGAAAAATGTCTAAATATTGTTTTATTTGTGCTAAACTATTAGGTAAAAGTGAAGTTACTACTGTTGAACGGGGTATGAAGACATTAATTAATGCAAGTATCGAAAGAGCTGAGCGCTGACTGACGTTTCGTGTTTAACCAAAAAGTCAGTCACGACGGCGCATTATCATGATGAAAAACGCTCGAAACGGAAAGTTGTATTTCCTATTGACCGTTTAAACCTGTGGAACGAATTAATGGTGAACCACACCATGGTGGTGTAGATATGAGCACCACCTTGATTTTTTAATTTTTTTGGTTTCGGCTATCAAGCATCTTTTTTGCGACCTCTACTCGATGCCGTTTTCGCAAAAGATTCAGTTCTTTTGCAACGAGTCTAGTATTGACGCACTTTATACCCTCAAAA
Organism: Bactrocera oleae; assembly: GCF_042242935.1. NCBI lineage: Eukaryota > Metazoa > Arthropoda > Insecta > Diptera > Tephritidae > Bactrocera > Bactrocera oleae. The sequence continues at coordinate 34,035,618 of NC_091537.1, forward strand.
CACTAGAATTAGAAAGAAAAAGTTTAAACTGACAAGTCCGAGTCCAATTTGATTAGATGATATTTAGTTCCATTACATTTTGATTCGAGTCGGCGATATTGAAAATATAAAAACTCAGCCAAAAAATATGTGTGGGAGCTGGGGTCATACGTTAACCAATTTCACTTGTTTTCGGCAGTAAACTATTGTATATTATATCCCATATTATCTGTTCACTTAATCTTGCTAAGATATCTTCCATATTGATCGATATATTCGGTATACATTTAACGGCACATTTAAATTCTTATATGAGATATATGAGGACTACGGGTAGGATTGATGTTCACTTAATTTTTTCACCAGAATTGATCTAATTTGGACAAAAAGATTCACGGTTATTGGAAAGAGATTCTTTCTGAATATCAATAGGAAATTATTCTATCCGAATTTTAATAATTACAGTATATTTTACAGATTGACCGATACTTTCAGTAAAAAGTTAGCCTTGCGCATTGGCTTAAACGGTTATATAATTTTTAGCCATCAGTCATAATTTGAACATATTTCGAAATTGATATTTTTTCTGTGATTTCTCAATGTCTGATTAGCAATCATCTGCCAGCTAAGTTCTGGTAAACTCAACCCCCTCCTTCTTTCGGTTGAGTTAACCAGAACTTAACTAACACATGGTTGCTAACCAGACATTAAGAAAACGCATATTTTGGTGTAGGATTTATGCATTTCGTGCAATCTTACAAGTACAAAAGCTATTGTTTTTATGTTGAAATAATTTATGTATGGTAGTGGCCACTTCATACAATAAACCCGTGAAACGCAAATACCCGGGATTTAATTCTAACTATAGAATGCGAAGAAAGACATGTTTATGTGATGCTGTTATAAGTAATTCGGGTTTTATTCTCAATTTTATTATTTTTTCTCCTAAGTACTTATATATGTAGTTTAGTTTTAGTTCTCTATATATTTCATTAGTGACATTTTTCAGTAAATTTCAAATTATGTTGTTAATAATTTCCTTAAAAGGCCAAGAATATTTACTAACGCTGTATGTAGTAACATTAGGCGGATTTATAGCAAACACGAATTTATTTTTCTGTAAAAATATTAAACGTTTGCTCTTAAATTTAACAATATATGTACATACATTGCGTTTAGAAAATAAAGTTTTTCCTTTGCACTATCAATTCGCGGAGAACTGTTTTTATTTTTTCAAATTACCACATGTTCAAATGCGATTACTGACGAGTACAATTTGGTCAGTTTTGTTTCGACCTTTTTAATGTGCCGTGCCATGAAATAAGAAAAATGTGTGCTCAGTTTATGCAACGTTTTGAAGTACAGTAGAACCTCGACTCTTGCTAATACTCGTTACTTGCACACCTCAATCTTGCAACAAAGAAATATTTTCCATTACATACTCAGTACTTGCGACATCCAAAAAATTTGACCTTGATACTTGCGACATGACTTTGTTGCTTTTGGTAACCGTTATCAGCTACAATTTTTTGGATGTCGCGGTTCCTTAAATTAAATAACTTTTGGGGAAGTCCCGTTCCATTTCGCTGAGGAATTGTTGTAACTCTTACACACGTGCATTTCGTGAGATTTAAATCAGTTTTAACCGACGCTTTGTGTCAGGAATAATGGGATGCCCAACTCTTTCCAGTGTGAGAGCGCCTCAAAATGAGCGTTTTTTATAACATTTTCCATTGTAGCCAGATGGTACAAAATAATAATTTTTGGGAATTTAAATTAAAATACCCATCATTTATTAAGATTAAATATTATTATACATGTATCCGTTAAACATATGCAGAAACTTTTTATACTCTTTTTTTTGTGATTTTGTGATTTATTAAACAATTGATTTTTGAACTTTCAATACGTAATCAAAAGAATAAATGTATTAGCTCTCAATTAATAAATGTTTTTAAAAGTTTTCAATTGAAAATCAATACCACTTAGCATGACATCACAAAAGATATCATCACATACATTTCAATTTCGTGTTTTCTTTCATTTTCATTGTTTTCTAATTTTTGTTAGTGATCTTCAACAGCAGCACAAATCTCTCTGTTTACATATTTTTCTGTAGGATTTTAATCTGGCCGTCCCTCTTTTTCCAATTGCTAAACGTCAGACCTACTGAACTTTGACAGTTGCTTGAGTTCAGTAGGTTTTGACGTTTATCAATTGCGCTCTCATTTCCAGTGAGAGACGAGTTGGGCATCTCCTTATCTCTGCTTTGTGTAGTGCGGTTTCATAAAGGCAAGGAAAAAACTCGCGTTGTTAACAATAAAAGAGTAAGTTGACATTTTAAGGAAACTAAGAGCAGGATATTCTGCAAATTCCTTAGCCAAAAATTGTCAAGTGCATACATCAACAATAGCTCGTATTAAAAAAAATGAAGCCACTATTAAGAAGTTCGTGTCGCATGCTGAATCTAGTCCTGATCAAGTTTTTCCATGTCAAAACTTATGAAAAGCCAGGTGACTTCCATGCTAGCAATGCACAGTGATTTCGCTCATAGGCTAAAAAAAAAAAACCATGCATGTTAAAAAAAGCGAAAGAGTCAACAAATTGTTTCTAAAATGTCCACACTTCTTAAAGCTACCCGGTTTTTTCTGGAAATCTAACGGAACTTTCTAAAAATAGCATTGAAGTTGTAATCACGAACTTAAATTCTTTTTAATGGATTTTGAAGTTAAAGGTGCTTTTTTTATTTTACAAAATTAACAAAAACTAATTTGTATTGTAATTATTCTTAAATCGATACTATAGTTTACCCTGTAGTATATGCATTATATAATATTATATGTACGACTTTAATATGTTTACATAAAGTTTTAGTTGTGTTCCTCCCCAATTCCACCATTCATTTATTTTTCAGTGTATTTGTGTATGTCATAAGGTAATAAGAAAGTTAAGTGTAGCTGTTCAAATTTGCCTATATGCGTATAATTTGCAATATACTAACGTCATCTCTTTTATTCAAAGTCAAATTTGCCTTCCATGCCCGCTGCTTGTGTTGTATTTTTGTCTTTTTCGATAATCCTGATATACATATCTGCCGATATTACGGGAATTGAGAAAGATTTAATACTCAGAGCCTAAACTTTGTTGCAAGCCATATCTTCAGGTTACAAGATAAATTCAGTAAAATTTGGGAATTATGTTCTTGAAACCGCATAGCAGCTGGTTGGCAAGTATCCCTGATTTTATACCCATCCAAATTTTACTTCATGGTTCTGAAGTTATAAAACATTTCTTGGTTCCGATTGGAGAGAAGCTGCAGGCAAGTATTAAAGACATAAAAAGGTTCCGATAACAACATACACAGAAAATTTCACGCGTCGTTTCAAATACAGATTTAATGAACATCCTGCATTTAAGCTCTGATCCTTTTATTACTGGGCAACGAAAACTTACTTATAACCACAAATCAGTACTACTAAATTCAACTATAGATTTACTTGATTTGGGAAATTTTTGTTCATTTTCTTATTATAATATATAAATGTTTTTTTTTTTCTGATATCACAACATTTTTGAGTACCACCAATCAATACGAATATTCTTGGAAGTGTGTTATTAGTCAAACCACACCGAGTTTCCCTTAAAAGAAGAAAATAAAAAAATTAACGATCGTTTATTGACTGTTACTATGGGAGCTATAGGATATCGTCGTACGATGTGCTCAATTTTTATACTCTCGCAACCTGTTGCTACAGAGTATAATAGTTTTGTTCACCTAACGGTTGTTTGTATCACCTAAAACTAATCGAGTTAGATATAGGGTTATGTATATATAAATGATCAGGATGAAGAGACGAGTTGAAATCCGGGGGACTGTCTGTCCGTCCGTCCGTCTGTCCGTCCGTCCGTGCAAGCTGTAACTTGGGTAAAAATGAGATATCTTTATGAAACTTGGTACACATGTTTCTTGGTACAGTAAGACGGTTGGTATTGCAGATGGGCGTAATCGGACCACTGCCACGCCCACAAAACGCCATTAATCAAAAACAAATAAATTGTCATAACTAAGCTCCGAAATAAGATAAAAGACTGTTATTTGGTACACGAGATCACCTTACGGAGGGGCATTTGCAGTTAAAATTCTTTTAAGTGGGCGTGGTCCCGCCCCTAATAGGTTTAATGTGCATATCTCATAAACTACTAAAGCTATAATAACAAAATTCATTGGGAGCAAATGTTTTTAGCACCTCTACGTACGGTGTGAAAATGGGTGAAATCGGGTCACAACCTCGCCCACTCCCCATGTAACGGTACTGTTAAAAACTACTAAAAGCGCGATAAATCAAGCACTAAACACGCCAGAGACATTAAATTTTATCTCTGGGATGATATGAGATGAGTTTATAGGAACCGCACTCAAAATAAGATAGTGGGCGTGGCACAGCCCACTTTTAGGTGAAAACCCATGTCTTGGGATCTGCTTAACCGATTTCAACCAAATTCGGTGCATAACGTTCCTTTCATATTTCTATGTTATATTGCGAAAATGGGCGAAATCGGACTACAACCACGCCTATTTCCCATGTAACGGTACTGTTAAAAACTACTAAAAGCGCGATAAATCAAGCACTAAACACGCCAGAGACATTAAATTTTATCTCTGGGATGATATGAGATGACTTTATAGGAACCGCGTTCAAAATTAAACAGTGGGCGTGACACCGCCCACTTTTAGGTGAAAACCCATATATTGGGATTTTTTTAACCGATTTCAACCAAATTTGGTACATAACATTCTTTTTATATTTCTATGTTATGGTGCGAAAATGGGTGAAATCGGATTACAACCACGCCTATTTTCCATATGACACCATTTTAAATTCCACTTGATTCTTTCACTTTCCACTATGCAAATCAAGCAACAATGATTATATCGGCGTAAAACTTTGCGTGAATAATACGTTTAAAGTATGCCACCTTGTGACCAAAAATTCTCTACATCGAACCAAAACTGTTCAAGCCCCTAGGTACTGAATATGTGGACCCCAGTACCTATATTTGACATTATATAATTGAAATTCATATAATAGAATAAATAAATGAAATTATCGATAATAGTATGTCTTTGTTTCAAAAATGGGTTGAATCGGATCAATAGTTCTTGTAGCCCTCATATATCTAATATAAATATTTTTGAACTTCCGCGTGACTTTATACCGCAAATGAGAGAACGTATTTTACTCATAACAAGATCAAATCGGGTGAAAATTTTCCTTAGCCCCCATGTAACTAATATCAGGATTTTCGAACATTCGTCTGATTTTATTCCATTTGATTGGTGATGGTATGTGAGGTACCTTAATGAAACAGCGGGAGCATTTTATTAGTCTGTGGCATGCTAGTAGTATGTGGTATTGGAAGAAATTAATAAAATCGGTTTAATACTGCCCTCAAATTCCATATACTACTTACAATGATTTTCGTTATTTTAACCAGTTTTATGCCGAATATGTCGGTCAGTGAGTATTAATATTTTTTTTATATATAAAATTGCTTCAAAATATGTTCTCGAGTATAGCTGAGCAATGTCATAATTAATATATTTTTCTCCCCAATATATATATGATTTCCGTCTTTCCACCTGACTTTACACCGTTCCGGTTGATCAACGTGATATTTTAACGAAATTAAGTGGAAAAGACTTCTTAAAAATTATGTGGTTTGACGCTGAATTAGAATGAAATTAGTATATACTAAGTCTAAACCTCACACCTTCATACAATGAATTCCGATTCTCTGGTTGACGTTTGCTACCCAAGCTTATAATATAAAATTTAGCCACTTTGGTGGAGTTAATATCACATTCCTACTTATGTATATCTCACTTCAAGCAATAAAACTGAGACTAAGTTTATGGCCTTTTATATAAGTCAAGAAGATAACAAATTTGATTGTAATTTAATCACGATATCATTTAATAATGGATGTTTATTCCCAGCTCACATATACTACTTATGGTATAATTTTTTTCGTCTATTTGATAATTTAATGAAATTAAATGGAGAGTTTTTTTTTAAAATAATGTATATCGCTGCATATGAATGAAATTGGTCTAGACTTTGTTTAAACCTTATAACCCTAATATACTGATTTCCGCTCCTCTGGTACAACAGCAACCTCATATACCCCACATATTAAATCTAACCCCTTTGGTTCAGTTTATATCACATATACCATGTTTGAGTTAAATAGCTTCTTTTTATAAAAGTTAACATTTCGGAGAAAAAAATAGTATTGACACAAACTAAATCTATGATCAATAACATAAGTTAATAAGATACCAAATAATAATCGAGTAATAAATGTTGAATTCTTTCGCAACATGTTGCAACAGAGTATAGTTTTGTTCACCAAAGAGTTGTTTGCATCACCTAAAGTGATAGACATAGATTTCTATATACATATATCTCTTCTAATATTTGGTGATAATCAGTGGTTAGGTATATTTTCTCAGCCATCATGTTGAACTTATTATAAAAAATACCAGACAACAATGCTAAAAAAGTTTCTTAGAGTGTTGGACTTTGTAAAGAGCAAAAAAATCTTTCTAGAAAAAATTTCATGAAATAAATATTAGTAATGTAGTATCAAAAGGGCTAAAGACCCTTTTTATGTGGTTATAGATAAACTGCGACCCCATCGGTTTACATGATAATGTTTATTATTTCAGTTTTGCGACACATTTCAATATAAAGGTCATGAGGTGAACTGTAAACTCAAGAAAATTACATTTTTACCTAGCGCCGTTGGCAGCTTATGAAAGGTTTAGATATTAGGGCAGAAAGAAGAAAATATACATACCTGCTCTACATATGTGTATACCATACTTAATTATATGTAAGTTATTGTTAATTTAGCCTTCATGGGTAGTCCCTTCAAAATAGGTACCATAGATCCCCCTGTTTTAGAAAGCGTTTAACATAAGTAATTTACGGAGGGGTTTTCCGAGAACTTAATTTCAATACAATGAAATAAACTACTAATTTCTAAAATATAAATATAACTAAATATTATGTATTATTATGTTAGTGAATAGCTAAGTAATATATATGTTGCAAGAGTATAATAAATATCAGTACACTGTGTTTGTAGTTTCAGTTTCTGCCCAAAGTGCTTTATTCAAACTAATTTTCGTGTATTAGTTATATAGTGTTTAAAGTATTATTATATACAGTGACGAGCAAAACCGTATTATATACAGTGGCGAGCAAACACATATACATATGTGCACCGGTATACCATAGTACCTATACACGGAACAGGAAAGGAGTCATAGCAAGGACTTACAAGGAATTACAGTGAAAGAGAGCAGCACCTAGGATCCACCTTTTAACACCCGGACAGACAGAATTATTATCTATAAGTATTTTATATATTAATCCATTTATTATTAATTAATTATGCCTAGATTAAGTAGAAAATCTATATTACTAAGTCGTCTTTAGAATGAATCCTGAGGTACGTTATGATGAACAAAGTAGGAACACTAAGGATCATAGAGAACTACGCGCAAGAAATCCTGAGTATAGGAATTTAGAGCGCATTCGTGATCAAATGCAAAGGGAACATGCAAGAAAAAATCCTGAAATAAGGAGAGAGGAGCGTGATAGAGAAACACAACGTCGACAGCTTAGTAGGAGGGGTATGAGGGAAGAAATTTTGAATCAGAGACGTCTTAGACAAGGTCAAGTTCGCCTTCGTAGAGATAACCCACTCAATAGACAAATTGAAAACCAAAGGCAGTCCCAACGAATCCGATTAACGAGAGAAAATAATGTTATAGAAACTGATAATAGTGGCAATTTAACAGATTTCAAAAACATTAATTTCCAAAATATAAATAAGGGCCCTACTGAAATATGTATTTGCTGCGGCGGCTTATGGTTTTCACACCAAGTTCGCAAATTAAATTTCGAAACTATTGCGCAAGGTCACCCGAATGCTGCATCCGCCTTCTTTTTAATGCAAAAATTTCCTTCAGAAGATGGAAATTATATTTTTTGTGCTACTTGCAAAAATGCGATTGTTAAAAAGAACGTTCCAAAAATATGTTTAGCTAAGGGTCTAGATTTTCCTGAAATACCGGATTGTTTGAAAGGTTTAACCCCAATTGAAGAACGTCTCATAATGCCTAGATTGCCTTTCATGACAATCCGTCCGTTAGGATATCAAGGTCAGAGTTTGCTCAAAGGTGCTGTTGTTAATATACCAATTTCTGTTAACAATATTGTGACATCTCTACCAAGGTCCTTTGATTAGGCTCATGTTATACAAATTCACTTAAGAAGGCGTTTGGAATACAATCATGATTACATGATCATTACCATACGCCCCGCAAAGATTATGGAAGCTTTGCAGTTCTTAGTGAATACCCCTCTGTATCGTGAGCACAATATACATATTAATGAGCACTGGATTTTAGAATTTAATAACCAAGAAGAAGTTTCGTTTGTAGAATCTGCAGAGGATTCCCGATCGGTTCAATCTCTTCATGCGGCATAAACTTCTCATGATAATGACTCAGGCAATAATATGCCCATGGGTCTTTTACCATCCGAGCTAAACCCAGGCGGTCAAGGAAATCTTTTGAACAATATTCCTGTAGAAAACTTGGACGCCAGGTGCAGGACAAAGACCAATTTTCATAATTCAGGACAATAATTCAGAAGAGTTGTCATTTGGAACAATATACGCTGGGCAGAAACGTACATGCATTGAAACATATAGCAAAATAATACGTTTTGAAATTCGCCGTTTTGACAGAAGAGCGTGTACTATTCCAAAGTTGTTCTATGATTACAAAAAATTAGAACTGCTACAAATTAAGAATAGTACATCCCTTTGCCTTAGAAAGTTTTCAGGTCGCAACCGAGTTACGGCCCAAAATCTATTAAACGAAAACTTTGTTCAAAACTTGATTCAACACGATGATGGTTACAAGGCTTTGAAAGGCGTTAGATCCTCACCTGCGCACTGGGAAGCTGAGAAGAAAAAGGCAATCGCTATGATTCGCCAATTTGGGCTTCCAACCTTCTTTATCACTTGATCGGCTGCAGAATCTCAGTGGGTTGAGCTTTTGGTCATCCTCTCTAAAACTGTTCATTCTAAAGATATTTCGGAAAAGGAAGCCAACAGTTTAACAACCCAAGATAGATATCACTTAATTCGGTCAGACGCGGTTACTTGTGCTAGATAGTTTGACTACCGCTATCGACAAATTCTTAAGCTTTTTAAAGATAACGCCGGCATTTTTGGAGAGCATTTTGTTACAAATTTCTACTGGTGAGTGGAGTTTCAACAGAGAGGTTCCCCGCATGTACATGGCATGTATTGGCTTAATAATGCTCCCAGGATCAACCTTCAAGATCCTTAGACATTCCCTGATGTCATTAGTTTTATTGACAATTATATTTCTACCAATGGTTCGATCAGCCACTTAGAAACTTATTTGGGTTATCAAAAGCATAACCACAGTCGGTCTTGTACTAGGGAAATAAGAGGACAACAGTTTTGTCGTTTTGGTATACTATATCCACCAATGCCTTAAACGCAAATACTGTTACCTCTTACAGAAACAAGTCAAAATTCAGAAAGACACAAGGAAAACTTTTTCAAAATTCAAAACGTTTTAAATTCAAATATGACTACAGAAGACATTTCTAATTTAAACGATTTTGAACACTTCCTGTCTAAGAGTAGAATAAATATGTCTTTTGATGACTATTTGTTAGCCCTTAGGTCAAGTTTAACAAAACCCAAAATTTTTTTAAAAAGAAAATTACAGGATCGTTTATAATCCTCTGATTTTGGAACTCCATAGAGCAAATATGGATATCCAATATATACTGGATGCATATGCTTGCTGTTCATATATAATTAATTATATTAACAAGTCTAACAGGGGAATTTCTAGGCTCTTAAATGAAGCTATATCAGAGGTAAATGCTGGAAATTATACTATTAAGCAAAAACTTAAACATATAGGTCACAAATTCATATCAGGCACAGAAATATCTCCTCAAGAAGCAGTATATTGCTGCATTGGGCTCCATCTTTCGGAAGCAACTAATGCAGAAATATTTATAAATACCCCTCGACCTGAGGAACGTGTTCGAATGGTAAAACCTAGAGCGGAACTTCAGAACCTTCCTTCAGGTTCGACTGAAATATTCGTAGCGTAGAAAATATGATTTTTTTGAGCAAAGAGAACTTGAAAATGTTCTAGAAAGTTTTTATAATGAAATAGACTTGGACGAAGGTGCTTAAAATGAACTACCTATCGTGGAAAATTAGTTCAGAGTGTTGGCACTTCCAGAAATAAACCCAAATATAAATTTGCTCGACTTGCATGGTGAAGATTCAACAGATAATGGCACTGAATCTGATTGCAATATTAGACTTATTAAACTCCCCCTGGTTAAATGAGCAATTTACATCCACATCACCACACCTACATCCCACACACACATTCCACACCAACCCTATCATCACGATCACACCACACATGAAGACACACTACACACCACACCGAAGGAGGTAAAAAGGGGACGACGAGCGACCACTAACCTCTTTTGCGCACCGTCATCAGGAAAATCGCTATCTCCGCTACCAACCGTCAAGACTGTCTAATATTAAAATCGTTGTGTTAATTTTTATAAAAGAAGTTATACGCTATATTTGAATTTAGGTGTTAAGCCAATAAAAAGGTTGTGAACAATATCATTTAACAAAAAAAATAAAATCTTTTGAATTTAAACCTTAAACAAAAGGCGTTTTGTGAAGGAAAAAAAAGGGAAGTAATAATGTCCTTGGTGAGTGCTAATCTGGTAATAAAGAAATCAACCCCCTTTAATTCCAGTTGAGGAATTATTTTCTTTAGTTCAAAGTCTAAATACTAATCAAAGAACCTATTTGACACATTTGATGCACCACCTAAAAACAAATCTCCCATTTTATGAGTTCATTGGCGGCGGTGCAGGTGTAGGAAAGAGTCGTTTGATATCTGCAATATATCAAGCTCTTAACCATCGTTACAATTCTACTCCTGGATCCAATCCAAGTTCCTTAAAAGTTTTTCTTTGCGCACCTACGGGTAAAGCAGCATTCGGAATAGGTGGAATGACCCTTCATTCAATATTCTCTTTACCTGTTAATCAGTTGAATAGAGAGTTCAGGCCACTTAGCAATGACACAGTAAATTCATTGTATTCCAGACATATCGATTTAAAATGAATCATAATTGCTGAAATATCGATGGTAGGTGCTCGTATGTTTAGTTTTGTTGATGCAAGATTAAAACAAACTTTCAAAACAGACAGCCCCTTCGGTGGTATACCGATCATAATGTTTGGTGATTTGAAGCAACTCTCACCTGTTGGAGATAGGTATTCTCTCCTAATCCCAATGATGCATACAGCACTTTAGTTGGTTCCACTTTGTGGGAGTTATTTAAATACTTTGAATTAACAGAGATAATGAGACAACGGGAGGATCAGGCCTTTGCAATTGCATTAAATCATATGGCATCTGGTACTATGACAAATGAGGACATATCACTCATTGAAACTCTAGTAGTTAATTTCCAGGAAGTTCCCGATGATGCCATACATTTATTTTGGTCCAATGAAGAGACAAATAATTTCAATGCCGTTAAGCTCAGTCGAATCCCAACAGAAGCTTTCCTTTCAACTGCAAAAGACTCAGTTAAAGGAATTGGTATAAATGAAAATGATAATATTTTGGAAAGAGTTAAACTTTTCAAAACTTCTGAAACGCAGGGACTGCCCTATGAATTGACACTAAAAACCTCCGCCAAATATATGATTACAGTGAACATAAACACGTGTGATGGCTTGGTTAATGGGGCAGCTGGACAACTTATGCAAATTGATTTCCATTGTTCTTTTCCAACAATTCTGTGGATTAAATTTTTGGAACCTTCTGTTGGTTTGATAGCACGATCAAAAAAGCCTCATCCTCTAGAAAGTTCTTGGACACCAATTGAAAAACTTCTAAAATCTTTTCAATATAAAAGAAATGAACAAATTTCAATTGAAAGAAATCAGTTTCCAGTTGTTCCGACTGAGGGAATAACTATTCATAAAAGTCAGGGTGCCACATATAATATAATAAAGTTGTAGTTCATACTCGACCCAGAATGCCTAAAGCTTCAATATATGTCGCTTGTAGTCGAGCTACTTCTGCAGAACGTCTATTCATCATAGGAAATTTTATTCCTCCTAACAAATTTTCTGAATCGGATCCCGTATTTAGGGAACTGAGGGAATTGAACACAAATAAAGCTTTGACAACAAGTTTCAATTTTATGATTTCCCGAACATCAGGACATCAAATTTTATTCCATAATGTTCAAGAGTCTTCACACTCACATTAGTGATATAAAAAGCGACTGTTTGATGCTATCTTCAAATATTTTATGTTTTGTAGAAACTTGGGGTTATCCTTGCGAAAGTTTTGATATACCAGGATTTACTCCAATTAACGAGCTGAGGATAGATAGCACGGATACAACCAACAGAAATAAACGGGGCATTATAATATATGCAAAGCATAGTATTGCTTGTTCTATAGAATTAAAGGCTGTAAAGAAAATTTATTCAGGACGCAAAGTTTTAGAAGCGGTTTTGTTTAAATGTTTCAATATTAATATTCTGCTTCTATATAAAAATTCAGCTTTCTCTGTCAGACAATTAATTGTAGAACTTCAGGAAGTCCTTACTTCTGAGTTGGGCAATCAAAATGTGCTAATTGTTGGAGATTTTAACATTTGTTTAATGTCTACAGGGACTGCAATAAGAAATCTGCTCCAAGAAAAAAACTTTAGTTCCCTGCTTGGTGCAGAATATTCAACTACACCTGCCGGTACACAAATTGATTGGGCATTTTCAAACATGGATCCTTCCCGTGTAAATGTAATTACTTTTGAGACAGTACACAGCTATCATGACAGCATTTCCAACTAAAGTTTTCAGACTTACTGCAATAGTTCATTTATTTTTTTTTTCAAATATATATTAAGAAATGGTATAGAAATTTTGACAGTAGTTTTTAAGACAATTTTAAGAAAAATATGTAAATAATCTAATTAAGAAAATTTAAATTATATGTATAATTTGTTATTATATAAGACATTATTGTATAAATATATGATAGAAATTAAATAGTATAAGGAGAAAAGAAATATGATTTGGATATATGTATAAGAATCTATATAAAAATTTATGTTTAATATTGTAAATATTATATACAAATTAATATAATAATATTATATCATTTTTAAAGTTGTTAATATTTATTATTTTTAAGCTAAACATGTAGGTATAATAATATCGATATAATATATAAAAAATGTTATTCATTGTCCAAAAAACGATTTCTTTTCATACTTCTCAATACAGTTGTAATGCATTCTATATAAAATCAATTATAAGCGTATACAAAAAGCACAAAAACGATTTCTCATAATTTGAGTAAATTTAGTTTACAAATTGCTCTAATTATTTTCACTGTAAGTGAAAAGTAAATAACTAAGGCAAAAGTTCCTACTTCTAATTATTAAAATATATAAAGCAGTCTCAAACGAATATTCCATTTAACTTTGCGAGAGTATAAAATGTTCGGTTACATCCGAACTTAGCCCTTCCTTACTTGTTTTATAATATATTTATCATATTTTAATAGAATTTGGTGAAAATTTAAAAACGATATATCATTTAAAAGTATTTATGGCCGCTGCTGCTAAATAAGCGAAACCACTGTGCAATGGTTTTATTACAAACTTTAAAAAAAGATATGGAAAACGAACACTCAAAATATTTAAACAAAAACATTACTGATTTATTTTTGAAAAAAGATCTGTTCTTCATTACAATTCCAATGAGTCTGGCCTCTTTTGTAAGTTTTACCTGATCGAACTCTTGTGCGCTCAAAAAAAAAAAACATAAAATCAGCAATTAAAGAATAACTTTTCTTGTTTGTACGAATGCGTCTGGTAATCACAGAAAAAAAATATTTGGTTATTAGCAAATCATTGTCTACAAAGAAAATGAAGTGCTTGGTTGACCTTGGCTTTGTTTGACGGATGGTTTAACAAACGGATGGTTTAACAAACCATTCAATATTTGTCTAGAATGAGTGGAGCAACGCCAAAATATAAAAATAAACAAACTTATATTAGGTAAAGTAAAAAGTTCGTTCGGCTTTTTATTGTTTATATTTTATTTTTCAAAAGATGATAACTTTGTGTACATTTGTCCGATTTAAGTCAAATATGCGCCGTTTTGTTCGTAAACTTGTTGCCAAAGAGATGCCAACTTCATTATACCCCTCTCGTAGAAGACTGCGTCCCTATTGCCAAAAAACTCGGAGAGCCAATTTTCACAGGCCTCCCAACTACTCACCATTAAGCGCGTTCGCCATGGACAGGAAAAGATGGTAATCACTTGGTGCCAGGTCCGGACTATAAGGTGGGTGCATTAGAACCTCCCATCCGAGCTCCAGGAGCTTCTGGCGAGTCACCAAAGACGTGTGTGGCCTGGCGTTGTCCTGATGGAACACAATTCGGCCACTGTTGATCAAAGATGGCCTCTTCTGGATGAGTGCTGCCTTCAAGCGGTCCAGGCAGTAGATGGCCAAATTGAGCGTTTGGCCATAGGGGCTGCGTTTGGCTCGCAGTAGATGATTCCTTGCCCATCCCACCAAACACACAGCAAAACCTTCCTGGCCGTCAATCCGGTCTTGGCCACCATCAGGGCCGTTTCCCCGAGCTTTAACCACGACCGTTTGTGCTCGATGTGGTCATAAGTGACCCATTTTTCATCGCCAGTCACAATCCGCTTCAGTAACGGGTCGATTTTGTTGCGATTCTGCAGCGATTTGCAGATGGAAATTCGGTCCATCATGTTTTTTGCGTTAGTTCGTGTGACACCCAAACATCGAGCTCCTTTTTGAATCCAAGGTTATGCAAATAGTTCCAAACGGTTTTCTGGCATATATTTAGTTCCTCAGAAATTAAATAAGTGCTCACGTGACGGTCTGTTTCCACTATTCCGACGCGTGGTGCATCTTTGACATCGAAATTACCGAAACGGAACCTTGCAAATCACTTTTGTGCTACACGTTCGTTTAAAGTATCGGGCCCATAACTTAAATTAATTTTTTCAGCCGCTTTGGCTGCTTTTTCGCTTTGATCGAAGAAAAATTGTAAAATATAGCGAATTTTCTCTTTGTTGGTGTCCATCTTTGACGAGCGCTCACAACGAACTGAGTAAATCAATCGAAAAACTGTCAAAGACAAACTTTTAGCGCGAATAAACACGTTTTCAGCGCCGTATAGTATGACGTAACACTAGTACTATGGACAATAACGCCATCTCTTAGATAAAAACCGAACGAACTTTTTACTTGACCTAATATTTAAAAAAAAAACCATATACTTATAGGTTTGCTCTTTTAACTGAAACAAAAATTGCGCAATTTTTGAAGTGCAATTATCCGGGTGATACTGTACATCATGGCTTGGTATGTTTTTTAACAAAACGCTACCGTATCTAAGGACATGGCAGCCCATTTCTGGTACATTACCATTTTCCCCTCTTCTTCCTATTGATCTCTGTCGTATGCTCTTCTACTGGATTTAAAAAATGTATACAGTGATGCAAAATCAGCTAAGCAAAGAGGCATAGCGGCCTAAAATACCAGCTAGGAGTATTTCTGTCGAGCCTAAAGGAAGGTTCTGAAGTTCCGCTCTAGGTTTTACCATTCCCATTTTTAAAAAAATTGTCCTTATGTCTTTCTAAATTTTGAATTGTACCTGAAAGAGGATGGAATATTTGTGTTAAAGCTTTGGTGGATATGGTATATCAAATCGACAAAATTGTTGTCCTTCTATCTCTTTAGTACAAGACACAAATAATTTTCTAAGTGGCTAAACGAACCATCTGTAGAAATGAAATTGACGACATCAGAGAATGTCTGAAGATCTTGAAGGTTGATCCTGGGAGCAATATTAAGCCAATACATTCAATGGACATACGGGGAACCTCTCTGTTGGAGCTCAATTCTCCAGTAAAAGTTTTTAGCAAAATGCTTTAAAAAATTGGCCCCATTATCTTTAAAAAGCTTAAGGATTTGTCGATAGGTAGTCAAAATATCTTGCATAAGTAACCGCATCAGAAAATACTTGGTTTGTTAAACTGTTGGCTTCCTCTTCCGAAATATCTTTAGAATCAACAGTTTTTTGACCAAAAGCTCAATCCACTAAGATTCAACTGTCAATAAAGTTACGAAGAAGGTTGGAAGGCGAAATAGACGAATCATTGCAATTGTCTTTTTTTCAGCTTCTCAGTCTGCAGGAGAAGATCTAACACCTTACAAAACGTGGCAAACTTCACCGTGTTGTTAACAGACTTTGGGCCGGAACTTGATTGCAAATGGATGAAATATTCTTAATTTGCAACAATTCTAATTTTTTATAATTTTAGAACAATTTTGAGATAACAGCGGCGAATTTCGGAACGTACTATCTTACGATATATTATATTTCAGAGCATATACGTTTTGGTCCAACGTATATTGTTCCAAATGACAATTCTTCGGAAATATTATTCTGAACTATATCAAGCTGCCTTGGGAACGATTGCCTGAAAAGTTAACGTGGGAAGTCTGTTCCGCATGAAGTGATTGAACTAATCCGGCATCCTCGGCCGATGCTACAAAAGGAACTTCTTCTTGGTTATTAAATTCTGAAATCCAGTTTTTATTAATATGTATATTGTGCTTATGATACGGAGGGGTATTCACAAAGAATTGCAAGGCTTCCATAATATTTGCGGGAAGTACATACAATTATCAGTCATATATTCATGATTGTATTCCAAACGCCTTCTTAAGTGAATATCTATCACATAAGTCTCATCAAAGGACTTCGGTAAGGATGTCGCAATATTGTTAACAGGAAATAAATATTAACAACAGCACCTTTGAGCAATCTCTAACCTTGATATCCCAAACGACGGTTGTCATAAAAGGAAATCTAGGTATTATAAAGCGTTCTTCAATTGGGGTTAAGTCTTTTAAACAATCTGGTATTTTAGGAAAGTCTAGACCAGTGGTCGGCAGTCTTACACATTCAAACGTTTTATTTTTTGAGAGTGTATGCGTGTGAAGAGCGACACAACTGTCCCAGCGGTATGTTCTACTCCGTTCTCTCCGTTTTTCAGTCCAGTTAGGACCATCGCTGTGTTTATTAAAATGTTTGTATGAAAATAATTGAATTAGTTTAAGAAAATTGTTTGTATTTTATACAAACATTGTTTCTTGTAAAAATTAGTAATATCAAACAAAAGAGGACATTTTCACTCATGGTTTGTTAAGAGAAAATAAATATTTCCTAAGATCATTCAAAAAACTTTTAATAAAATCGTCACAGTTGTATTTTTTACGTCCTTTTTATGGTTTTAATTAAGTCTTCTTTTTCAGGTTTATGCCATTAAATGTTTGGCGTATATATTAATATATAATAAACACAATTTTATTATTACTTTTGAAATAAAGAAGTTTGGAAAAAGTTCAATTATACTACACACATGTATATACTTTACTTTCACTATTCAAGTGATATTGCATAAATGAAAGTATAAACAAAGTGTATTCTTACTTAAAGTATATAAGTATTTGGAATCACAAAATACGTACTTTTGTATATATCGCGTATACATACTTAGACTAGCGCAGTAATATATAACATTTAACATATTTCTTTTCTAGAAAATAGTCATTTGATTAATTATCTTGAAAATTACCCCCGAAAACCCCTCCAATACAAAACGTGTATACCAACTGCAAAATCTGCTCATGAAGGCTAAATTGGGTATGAGATTTCTACATGGTAATCATATAATAATTTTAGAATTTTTTGGCCGTGAATCGGCAATAACACAGCGAATGTTGTCTTCCAAATGGTTGAGCGTTTGTGGATTAAGCGCATAGACCAATGACTTTTCATAACCCCACAGAAAGTAGTCCAGCGGTGTTAAATCACAAGATCTTGGAGGCCAATTCACAGGTCCAAAATGTGAAATTAGGCGGTCACCAAACATGTTTTTCAATATATCGATTGTGGCACGAGCTTTGCGACATGTTGCGCCGTTTTGTTGAAACCACAGCTCCTGGACATCATGGTTGTTCAATTCAAGAATGAAAAAGTTAGTAATCATGGCTCAATACCGATCACCATTGACTGTAACGTTCTGGTCATCATCGTTTTTAAAGAAATACGGACCAATGATTCTACCAGCCCATAAAGCGCACCAAACAGTCAGTTTTTCTGGATGTAACGGTGTTTCGACATACACTTGAGGATTAGCTTCACTCCAAATGCGGCAGTTTTGTTTGTTGACGTAGCTATTCAACCAGAAGTGCGCTCGACGATAAAATGAACGTAGTGCGCGATACGTAATCCGCACAGAACCATTATTTTGGAAATAAAATTGCACTATTTGCAAGCGTTGTTCAGTGTATTCATGATGAATTGCCAAAGCAAACTGAGAATAAATCACTTGACAGCTGCTAAATCGGTCGCCATCTTGAACAGTAATGCCAACTTAAAGTTCTATACCCCGACACCCTTTATATACATATTAATATATATACCTAAACCTTTCATGAGCAGCCAACGGCACTGATTAAATTCTATATATAAAAATCATTGTATATCTATATACATATATATATTTAAAAGTTTCCGTTCACTTCATTAACTTCAGATTAACAATACCCTTCACAAATACAAAAAGTTACTTACAAAAAAAAATCGTACGAAATTTCAGATCGATATCTCAAAAACTGAAGCACTAGGTCGCGTATATACAGACAGACGACATGCTCGTCATGCTGAACATGTACATACATATATACTTTATAGGGTCCCCGAAGTTTCCATCTAGGTGTTACAAACTTCGTGGCAACCTTAATATACCCTGTTCAGGGTATAAAAACGAAAGTTGTTATATTTGATACACGGAGCACTTGAAGAAGGCATGGAGCGATTTCTTACATATTAATTTTAAAAGGAAATATCTGCAGCGAAACTGTATATACAAATTTTATTCACATATTCTTCATTTTAGAACGACTGAACCTCACAAAATATTGACAGATTGCGGTGCACATATTTGGTATCTAGGGACTTGAAATGTTAAAATCCGATTTCGATTATTTTTGGAATCATATGGAATTTAAAAATGTGTATATGAGAATTAGGCGTGGTTGTACCGCGATTTCGCTTGTTTTCACAATGTATTTTTGAAATTGCTCGAAAAGTTTCTGAGATACATGATTTCCGACAAAAGTAGGCGAGCTACGACTAATGTCAACTTTATACACCGGTCGCAATAAAGCTTTTCCGTACTATCATTGGTGTAAAACTATGTTTCTTACGTATTTATTTATTGATATATCGCACATTTACTAGTTTTTAACATAACCATTATACAGAGAGTGGGCTTGGCTATCATCTGATTTTACTCATTTTTACAATGTATGAAGAAGACCTAAAAGAACTGCTTTCTTGCAAGTTTTGCTCATTTAGCTTCGGCAGTTTGGAATATATGTACATTAAACCATTTGGGGCGGGGCCATGCCCACTTAAAACAAACTTCAAGTCCACAGGTGTCCGTCACTGTTGCGATGCGTTTTTACCAAACCACAGTTTTGTATCTTAATTTGCGACTTAGTTATGGCACTTTATAAACTTTCATTTAATGACATTTTATGGGCGTGGCAATGATCCGATTACGCCAACCGGCATTTCCGACGTCCCTTGGGTGTTTTGCCCCCTGCGGGTAGGGGGGTAAGAATTTACCCGCGGTAAGGCATGCCTGTCGTAAAAGGCGACTAAAAGCCAAATGCACTATGACTGTTATTATGTACCTTGCTCAGTAATATCAGCATAGTATATCAGAAAGTGCTATAATACTCAGCTTGAATTGATATTATAGATTTTAAATGAAAAAGCAAATAAAAAGACATTTGAAGTTCAAGCGACAAATGTCACCAGTCATTGAGTAATGGGTTGCTCAACTGGCAGTAGTTTCGGCTACACAGTCTTACCGGAGACTTTCTGGTACCACGGGGAGCAGAAAGCCCTTGGACTTCGGTCCAATCTGCTCATTGGGTTATGGCCCCTTTGGGGAGATTCGTAGTGGCTGTGGTTGAAACCTAAATGCAGGAAGAACTGAAAATTCAGCCTAACTGTTTTTTTTTTCAGTTCTAAAATAAAGTTGCAGAAAGCAACTGGGTTCCGTACCCGAAAACGGAAGAGGTTTTAGGTCGGCCCCGAATCATACCAAGATGGTAGTGTGGACCCAGACACACTGCCACTGGTATCCAAATAAATACTTGCAAATAGCTCGTATTGTTTGGGGCGCTTATCAACGCATTGTATTGATACGCTGTGTTTTAGAACACCGTGAGGTAAGGCCGTCGCCGGCAGGTACTCACGTAAATCAACAACGAAAGTTGTCCCTTGGGTGCTTCCACCTGCGGGTAGGGGAAGAATGTACCCGCGGTAAGGCATGCCTGTCGTAAGAGTCGACTAAAAGCCAAATGCCCTATGACTGTTAATTTATTTTGCCCAGAAATATCAGCATAGTAAATGATGTCAGAAATAGTGCTATAATACTCAGCTTGAACTGATATTATAGACTTTAAATGAAATTCCAAATAAAAAGACATTTGAAGTTCAAGCGACAAATGTCACCAGTCATTGAGTAAGGCGGAGCTCAACTGGCAGTAGCTTCGGCTACACAGTTTTACCGGAGACTCAACTCTGAGACCACGGGGAGCAGAATGCCCTTGGACTTCGGTTCAATCTGCTCATTGGGTTCGGCCCTTTGGGGAGTATCGTGGCGGCTGTGGTTTAAACCTAAATGCTGGAAGAACTGAATTTTCAGTTCAAAAAAGAAGTTGCACAAGCAACTGGGTTCTGTACCTGAGAAGAGGTTATAGGTCGGCCTCGAATCCTACCAAGAAGGTCAGTGGCCCTTACACACTGGCCACTGGTAACCAAATTAATATTTGCTAATAGCTCGTATTATTTGGGGCGCTTATCAACGCATTGTTTTGATACGTTGTGCTTTGGAGCACCGTGAGGTAAGGCCGTCGCCGGCAGGTACTCACGTAAAACACACCGGACGTTGTCCCTTGGGTGCTAAAGAACACACAAAGCAAGTTTCATCAAGAAATTGACATCAATTTTTACTCAAGTTATCGCTTGCACAGACAGGCAGACGGGAGGACATACAAGTACTCGGAATTCAACTCGCCCTGTCATCTTGATCATTTATATTATATATGGTATATATAACTCTTATATCTATATCGATTAGGTTTAGGTGTTACAAACAAGCATTAGGTGTACAAAACTATTAAAACTCTGTAGCAACATGTTGCAAGAGTATAATATAATAGATAATCAGGATGACGAAACGAGTTGAAATCCGGTTGATTATCTGTCTGTCCGTCAGCGAGTGCAATCTGTAACTTGATGCGTTTTAAGTTAAGATATCTTGACGAACTTTGGTACACATACTCATTGCCAACGTAAGAAGTTTGGTACTGTATATGGGGGGAATCGTAAATTAAGATATAAAACTGTAAATTGGTACAACGAATCGCAATAAACTGAGCTATCGGAATCAAGTGCTTGTATGCGAAACTTTTTTATTTGACGAAATATCTTTACGAAATTTGGCATGGATCATTATTTGAGTCAGAAATGGAATCACCAAAGAAACAGTTTATATTGGGTCATGCTATAGTAACTGCCATATTAACTGAATGATCGGAATATTGTGCTTGCATGGAAAACTTTTTATTTGACGAGGTAACTTCACGAAAATTGGCTTGCATTATTATTTAGAGCAACAATGTAATCTGTGAAATAATTGCTCAGATCAGATCACTGTATCATATACCTGCCATACAAACTTAATGATCGGAATCAAGTTGTTGTTAGGAACCTTTTGTATTTGTGAAGGGTATTATAGCTTCGGTGCATCCCAAGTTAAAGTTTTTTCTTGTTTAATATGAAGTTTTTGCAACACGTGGAGAGTTGCAAAAGTAAGAAATGTTCGGTTACATCCGAACTTAGCCCTTCATTACTTGTATGAAATAAACAAGCCAATACCTGAAGGTATTTCCTAGGATTTGGTCTTGCAAGTTGCAAGATTATGAAATGTTCGGTTGCCCCCGAACTTAACCCTTCCTTACTTGTTCAAAGTCTGAATATGATCATAGACTCAGTATTTTTTTTTTTACTGATCATGCAATTTCGTTAAGTAATATATATATTAATCTACAAAAATAAAAATTAAAATGCCTCCTCTTTAAAGTTCTTTATTTGTACCTTAGTATTATATAAATCCGTATCATAAATAATTACTTCATAGTCAAGACTGAGTCGGTAATTCCATTCGAAAGATATCACTAATAAAAAAATGTAATGCGCTGAAAACATACACGACGCGACAAGCGACAGGCAGCATCTGTAAAATATTAAAATACTTTATTTAGAAAACAGCACGACTTCACGGCAGCAGGCTTGCAGTTGTTGCTCTCGCTAAATTAAAACCAGCTCTAATTTTGACGACGACAACACACAGTGGTAGTGTGCCATTAATATGTGAAACATATAATTATTCAAAGCTTTAACAAATCTCATGTTATTTTACCAACAGAAGCATAAAATAAAACTGATATATCATTTGTAATAACAATTTATAATTTAAAATAAATTAATCGACCTATTTACTTAATGTTTGCACAAACAATTTCACTTTGAAAAAAATATTGAAATTTAATTGAAGTAAAAGATTTAAGTACGGCAACAACGAAATTGCGAAAGCTGGCTTCAAGACGACATTTGCCGACAAGAAAATTTCGTTGTCGTGCAGTCATGTCGTGTAGCCGTCTTTGAGTTTAGAGCATAAGTATTAGAAAAAAGTCGCGATGCGAGCGGCGATGTAGGCATCATTGGGCCACGGTAGGGAAGTTAATGTCATAAAATAAAGTGGTCGTGAGCGGAATTGAATCTATACAATCTATATGGTATAACTACGCTAACAAAAAAGTTTGTGTCCGTTTTTGGCTGTGTGGCCGTTGACATATATAATATATATGTATATATATAAAATTTATACCATTGGAAAGGAGAAGACGTGCAGAAGTGCACAACGGGAACACAGGTAAAAATGTGTTGGCGAAAATTTAGCGACTACAACAACTACAAACGCGGTGGCGCATTTTCATTAATCGATGTGATTTCTCCTTTGTGCGTCACACTTAACACAGTCGTATACAGAAGTATATTTCGTCGATTTTCTATATAAGTTGCAAATACATATGTATATCGGATAATTGTGTATCATTTACGGCGGACTTATGGTTGAGATTTTTTTCCACTTTTAATTGTGTGCGGGTTGCAACATTGAATTTCACATTGAAATGGAAATAACCTTTAATATCAATCGTTTTTTTTTGGTGAGTTAGACATTCTTAGATTCATTTCAAGTGCATTGTGTGATAGTTAATATATTGAAAATACTTATCCAAGGTCAATTTTAGTAGTTGGTTGAATCGACAATATCAACAACAACGAAATGATTGAATTTTTTTCAGTTTCCTTTGAGTGCGGTTGGTTTGTTGCAACTTCAACGTTCATTTTATTTTGGTAAGTTAGAAATTTTTAGGTAATTTTCAAGTGCATAGTTTGATAGTTAAATTTTTTACCATTATTTCTTTTATTATTGCTGAGATTACTTTTTTCTTTACTTTCAATTTAAAAACAAAATTGTGAACATAACTAGTATGTTCGTTCGGTAGGCAAAATTTATTGCTAATCAGTCATTCATTCAATTAATAAAATTAGAGTAGAGAGATAAAAAATTGAGAAAATATGCAATTAAGTAGAACACGAAATGTAATTAATACTACAAATTTAAATTTAATTGAAGTTGATGATAATGTTAATAATAATTCCTTTGCGAATTCCCTTTCATATTGGTTCTATGAACTTGGTTTGTAGGCATTGTTTAGCTAAGCATTTTGCTTCAGAGTCTACAATGCGTGAAACCAATTCCTTCACTATATGAATTATAAATTACAATTAATTTTTGTAAATTATTTTCTACAACTTTCTTTAGATTTTGTTCACATTTTGTTCAAATTCTTCAATAAAAGTTAAATGCAATTAACATTGTTGATAAATTGTATTTCCTATTGGTCAAATTTCGACAACTAGCGACATTAGTATAAATAATATTAAAATAGGCTTAAATCTAGTAAATTACTACGATAGTTTTCTCCAAAAATAATATTTTTTAAGTTCAAACAAGTTATTTATTTGTATTTGCACTGTAAATGGCGCCGATCAACCTAATACAATATTGATCGATACATACATATGTTGGTATATGTATGTACATATGTATGTATGTATGTGCATATCTAAATCGTGATTCTAGACATTTTGTTTATTTGGCGCATCTTATCAGCGCATCAATAAAACTCTAATAAGAGTTTATAAACTACTTACGAACTTTTGTCACTCAATCTACATTTGTACTAAGAGCTATGTGACACATAACATCAAATAAAACAAGAAGCGAAGGGCGAAATTCGGATGTAACCGAACATTTTATAATCTCGCAATAGTAAGAATAAAGCCGGAGAAATATTTCACTAAAATAATTAGCACATTGGCCGATCTATGTGGTATAACGTCAACTGAAAGAGGAATATGCAATCTTTATATTAGGTATATGGGTGCTGAGCGAAGTATTGATCGGATACGTTGATTGATTCTTGATTTATATACTGGAAAGTAAATAATTAGATGAAGTTTAAAATTGTGTTATATGGGAAGTAGGCGTGGTTTTTGTCTGATTTTAAATTTAATTGCCAGATTTCGTTGAAAATTGTCTCCAATACCTAATTATACCCTCGCAACCTGTTGCTACGGAGTATAATAGTTTTGTTCACCTAACGGTTGTTTGTATCACCTAAAACAAATCGGGCTAGATATAGGGTTATATATATATAAATGATCAGGATGAAGAGACGAGTGGAAATCCGGGTGACTGTCTGTTCGTCCGTCCGTCTGTCCCTCCGTCCATGCAAGCTGTAACTTGAGTAAAACTTGAGATATCTTTATGAAACTTGGTAGACATGTTTCTTGGTACCGTGAGACGGTTGGTATTGCAGATGGGCGTAATCGAACCACTGCTACGCCCACAAAACGCCATTAATCTAAAACAAATAAATTGCCATAACTAAGCTCCGCAATAAGATATAAAACTGTTATTTGGTACACAGGATCACACTAGAAAGGGACATCTACAGTTAAATATTTTTTTTTTTAAAGTGGGCGTGGTCCCGCCTCTAATAGGTTTAATGTGTATGTCTCCTAAACCGCTAATGCTATAATAACAAAAGTCACTGGAAGCAAATGTTTTTAGCACTTCTATTGACGGTGTGAAAATAGTTGAAATCGGGAGGCAACTCCGCCCACTCCCCATATAACGGTACTGTTAAAAACTACCAAAAGCGCGATAAATCAAGCACTAAACACGCCAAAGACATAAAATTTTATCTCTGGGATGGTATGAGATGACTTTATAGGAACCGCATTCAAAATTAGACAGTGGGCGTGGCACCGCCCACTTTTAGGTGAAACCCCATATCTTGAGATCTGCTGAACCAATTTCAACAGGATTCGGTACATAACGTTATTATCATATATCTATGTTATAGTGCGAAAATCGGCTAAATCGGACTACAACCACGCCTATTACCCATATAACATCATTTTCAATTCCATCTGATTCTTTCACTTTCCACTATGCATATCAAGCAACAATGATTATATCGGGGTAAAACTTTGCGTGAATAATACGTTTAATGTATGCCACCTTGTGACCAAAAATTGTCTAAATCAAACCAAAACTGTTCAAGCCCCTAAGTACTAAATATGTGGACCCCAGTGCCTATAGTTGACCTTCTACCGAAAATATCAGTCAATCCACAAAGAAATCTCAAACGAGTATACCATTTGACTTTGCGAGAGTATAAAATGTTCGGTTACATCCGAACTTAGCCCTTCCTTACTTGTTTTATTTTGATTTTCACCAGGTTCTATGTGTATTTTTATTGGAAAACACTTTTTAGCTATTCTATAGATAAACCCTCTTGCTAAAATTAATTTTCGTGAGGAAATTCTAGATGCGAGCTGGTACTTTTGTTGACTGATTTGATGTTTCACTGTAAGGCAAACATGAAGGCAAACTGGGTCACAAATTTAATGAAACGTTCACAACCCTGTGCTATACATTTTGTTATGTTCAATGGAGTATAATCTAACTATGATATAAATACATACATATGTATAGAAGTGAATATATAGAAAAGAAATATTTACAACATTTAATGTTGAGCTTGACCTAGATAGATGACGTAATATTTATCTTTTATGTATATGCAAATATATATATGTATATATAAATTACGTGCCATGTTTTCACTGGGGTCCAGTTTGATCAAACCTTAAATATAGGATAGTTCATATGTATCTCAATTACGTTAAAAGTCAAAACAATTCATAATTAAAAAAAAAAATTTACAATTGTGAGTAAAATGACGCCCACAAAACGCTATTGATTGACAACCTATAAAAATATCTCAAAAAGCATAAGTCAGCGACAACTAAATGTATATATTTTCTTAATCTGGAGAACCTCCTCTATCCGCACATACCCATTTTAACCCCGATCTCGAGGTATGCTATTCTAAAATTTACACTTAAATTTTCCTGACATTCCTATATTACGATGTGAAGATGTGAAAATTCGGAGAGAATCTTTTCCTAATAATAGTATGTCTGTCTGTCCTAATTGGGTAGAATTGGGTCAATTAAGCCTATAAAAGATAAATTCGGTTGATTTTACACCTTATATGTATTTAGGATTTGTTGTAACACCAAAAATTTATAAAATCTGGTCATACTAACCTTATTTCCCATATGCCTAGTAAAATAATTTAAATTTAAAACTTATTATACCGTATATGGTGTATTGGTAAGTATGTAAGAAAACTAAATGTACATATAACACACTATATATTATAGTTTACTGCGGAAAATGTTCGAAATCGGTCCACGAATTACACTATATACTGCCTATAATAATTTTCTTTATTCTATGCACAATGTCTGCTCAATATGTAGGTCAGTGTGTGAATTATCTTCACAAAATTGCAGAAAAACATGTTCTTGAGCATACTTTAGTAATGGCAAAGGTTAATGCAATCAGTTTAGCCCCAATATACCCGATATAGTGAGTTAATGCAATGTTACCGTAATGTTGAGCAAAAGGTGTGATATTTTAATGAAATTCATAAGTCACAAGTTTTCTTAATAATTATGAATTTGAATAAAATTGGTGAATACCTTGTATGTATTATATGTAATTCCGATTCTGTTGCCCAATGACCCAATATATGTAATTTAGTCTCTTTGGTTGAGTTTATATCATATATATCTCATTTGAGTTAACTAGATGGATGTTAATATAAATATCTCGGATATGAAGCATTCATTGTAATCCAATCAAGATTTCGTCGAATAATAAAATTTTTATTATAAAATTCTGCAGTACCTCAAAGTATTTCCTCTCCTTTGTTCTATTAAACCCAAACTTACCCCTTTCTAATTTGTTTAATATAAAGTTTTGCCAACACCTGCAATTATTTCCCCGACTTTGATCCTTGCGAAAGTATAAAATATTCGGTTATACCTGAAATTAGCTTTTCCTTACTTGCTATTAATTCAAACTGTACCCCTGTTCATCAATTTTTAGTAAATACTAGACATGTGTGTATACGCTATTGTAGTACTGTGTGGCTTGCTACTTTGCATATTAGCTTGAGTAATCGATATTACGGTAGTTTTCAATAACTTTTTCTCAGAAGTACGTAAAGAACGTATCGCGCATCGTAAATAGGGACCGGTAGCTTTACTGATATACATTTTGTAGATTTAAAACCATGAAAAAACTATGTTGTATGACATACACCAAGGAAAACACATATACACCAGTACACTATTTTTTTCTTTTATGGTTTCAAAACAGCTATTTGACAGTTTTGATATAATAGTTTCAGAAGGATGATCGGATTCAAAACTTTATATGTAAATTTAGCGAAATAATGTTCAACAATACAGGATAAATACTGCTATGTATTCCGCTTGATTTCACACCCATTCCGATTTGGCGGTTCTAATCACACTGCATACGAATAAGTGGTTGAATAGTGAAGGAGCATGTAAGGGCTTCGCTTGTTATACTCTAGCATGATGTTGCACAGGGTATAATAGTTATATTCACCAAACGGCTACAAACCCCAAATAAATCGAGAAAGATATAAGGCTAAGGATGGCTATCTGATAACTTGAGTAAAATCTAATTTTGAATGAAATGGGGAATGTAATCTGTAGTTTTAAAACATTTAAATAGTAGGCGTGTTCACGTAAACTAGTAAACTCGGCGAGAAAGCGTCGTTTGGCTATAATTTTGGAATTCGGTCAAAAATTTTCTTTAGCTGTATATATCTAAGTAATATAATATCTCATTTGATTAAGACGGGAATATTATACTTGACATGATGTGCTGTGATGTAATGAATTAACTCGGTCCACGTGTTATAAAGCTCCAAGCCCAAAACTTCCCCTTGTTTCTGCAATATATTTCAAAACTATGGAATATTTCACGTGATTTTAATTGAAACAAATACAAGAGTACCTAATGTTCGACTGGGGCGAACTTAATATTTTCTTACTTTTATGTATACTATATGTATTACGGTATGCACATATGCATAATTGCATAGAAATATGTGTACATACAGATTGGTTAAGAAGTGTCTGCTCTCAACCAGAAATCGAACTATTAGCTCCAATCTTTTTTCTCAAGTTGGTACATCTGTCGTGAGGTTACAATTCATTCTGTCAATTAATTCTGTGTTTACAAGCCATTTGAAGTTTACGTGTCTGAGTATTTTTTTATATGAAAAAACTTGAATATCGCACAGTGATTAGATTCTTTGTTTTGAAAGGTTTAAAAGCAAAGAAAATTTATCAACAATTGTTAGAAGTGTATAAGGAGTCCTCACCTTCAAAACGCACCGTTGCATTTTAGGCTGATGAATTTAAACGTGGCTGTACTAGGCTTGAAGACGATCCACGCGAAGGATGAGCAAAAACCGCAACCCCACCAGAAATCATTGAGGAAGTTCATAATATTGTTAGTGAAGACCTAAGTTTGACTAAGCGCGAAATTGCTAATGCCATAGGCATCTCAGACGAACGAGTATTTAATATTTTCCATGAAGACTACATATAAAAAAGGTATTTTGGAAAGTTAGTGACGCAAACGTTAACAATTCAACAAAAACTGGATCAAAAGCAAATTTCTCAACATAATTTTGAGTGTTTTGAGCAAAATAAACCCGATTTCTTGTGTCGTTTTATAGATATGGATGAGACTTGGATCTACCACCGTGATCCCAAATAGAAACAAGAACGTTTATAGTGGACTGAAACTGGTTGTTTAGCTCCAAAGTAGGGGAAGTCACAAGGATCAGTAAAGAACGTTATGGTATCAGTTTTTTGGGATGCAAAGGTAATTTTGTTGATTGATTATCTGCAGAAAAATAAAACAATCAACTCTGACTATTACAGCCTTTTGGATCAGCTTGGTGAAAAAATTCTTGAGAAAAGACCTGGTTTGGAGCACAAAAAAATAATTTTTCAGCAAGATAATGCACCTGCTCGTAAAGGTGTTTTAACAATGTCAACATTTAACAATTTAAAGTACTAATTGCTTCAGCATCCACCGTATTCACCAAATTTCGCTCCCAGCGACTACTACCTTTTCAGAAACCTGAAACAATTCTTTCGTGGAAAGCGTTTTTCGTAGAATGAAGAAGCTATTACAGCCGTAGACGGGTATTTTGCAGAGCTTCCGGAAAGTCATTATAGGTATGGCATAAAATTATTGGAGGATCATTGGAATAAGCGTATTGAAGTTAAGGCATATTATATTAAATAAAAAATATATATTTCGTATCAAACACAGTCGTTTTTCAATTAGAGCACAGAAACTTTTCAACCAACCTGTACTTAAATTGCATGCATGTAATTGTTGACTACAGTTAAAGTAACATATGTAAGTATGTTGTCACGGCAAATTACAACATTCGTATCATTTTCGACTATATTCAAAAGTTATACTGAGCCAAATAGTACGAACTTCTAATTCATTGATTTTACTTATTAATCCAAATAAAGTTATATGCAAATACATACAAATAGATTGCTTTGAATATCTGTTATAAGTACAGACATTTAAAAAGAAAACAATTACTTGTTGTACCTTAATCTTAAAAATATATTGTATTACTCTATATTATGTATAATATTATATGTGGGTTTGGATTTAAACTTACTATTTCCGACAAAGTAAAAGCTAGAAACGGCAGTAAAACGCTATATGCAGCGTACTCTAATATAGAGCACACTACGTACCATATTATTGTAATAGCAATTTAATGTAACATATTATAATATATAATATATATAATAAAACTACAAGTATTAGTTCCATCCACAAGTAACTGTGGATATGATATACATCATCTAATATTATAAGAAAGCATTAAATACTATTTACTCATGTGATCCTGAAAGCATTGTCACAGATCTTTAACACTAGATTTACCTCACCAGTCAAAATGACAGGTTTTGCTTTATTTGCCATAAATATTGACTTTGTGTAAGTATTTTTTTTTCGAAACTATTATATGATTTTTATAACGATAACTAAATATACAATTAATGTGATAACTTATTTTGATCTTTACCCACAAAATAAAAATTAAATTTGTTTTTGGTACCGGAGCCAGTCATTTCGACTGGTATGTTTTTCTATGCCATGCATATATTTTTGTATAGGTATAATATATTCTACCAATTTTTCCGTGAACTCCCTTATTACCGATAATGTAAAAAGTACGTTTTTCTATGTCAGCGACAGATTTTTGTTTAGGTAATGTACATTCAATTACAATTTTTCGGTGGAGTCCCATATACTATATAGGGGACATTATTATGCAATGAATTCGTTAGAAAATCGTGAATTCGTTTAATTCAGTTCAGAGTTATATTTACTAAGTGGTATGGTAAATATTTATTTTGATATTATGGTAAAATGATTTTCATTACCCTTAGAAACTATAAATTGAAAAACGGCCTTTTGTCTTAATTGTCTTGTTACTTTGAATTTACAAGAAATACAAGACATACCTTTGAATTGTTCGGACATTGAAAATGACATTCATGATTATGAGGGCGAATTATTGGGAAACCAAAGAGATACGAGTGATAATTGGAACAAAGGTGTCCATATCGAGTGTAGTGATAATGAAGATCTTGGTAAAAATAATGGAGACCAATCGATAGACGAAGAAGACAGTGTTCCTTTGCATAATATACAAAAACGAATTTATATGCGGTTTCCTTCCAGTTCTAAAGAGGACAATGAGAGCAGGGAAGATACACAATTTGAAATTTTTGCAAGTGGAATTATTTGGAAAAATAAAAATAAAAGAAGAGGGTGTTGTTGGAAGGTTACCAAGTCATTGCATACTCAAAGATTTAACTGGGGCCACAGCATATGCTAGAAGAAATTAAGAGAAAAGAGGGCAAGCAGTGCCTTCTTACTATTGATTTGCCACCACATATTAAATCATATCAGAACTTGTACCGAATTAGAAGCCTCTAGAGTTTTAGGGAACGAGTGGACCCTTTCACAGGATAAATTGAAAACTCACGTGCTGCATACGATGCAAAAGGTTTGTCGTATTTATGGAACAAAAAATAGGCTTCTGAATTTTTTCTTAAATTATGAGTAGACTTTACAGAAATTTTATGTTTGATTGGAGCAAATATTACAGTAGATGAACAACTGTTTCCAACGAAAGCCAGATGTACATAGGTTTCAACAGCATACCACATGCCAAACAAACCAGACAAGGTTAGGATAAAATTCTGGCTGGCTTCTGACATTGAAATGAAGTACGTCGTAAATGGTTTTCCTTATCTAAGAAAAGATGAAACACGAAATTAGGCAATACCTCTTAGTGAATTTGTGGTCTTATACCGTAAAAGGTAGGACTGTAACAACCGAAGCATTCAGCAGTCAACGAACATCGACATCCTGATAAAAACATTTCTTTAATACACACCACCTATTTTTATTCTATTTAAATAAGTACATATTTTAATATCTTATTAACATGAATACTAATTTCTTTGTGGATTTCCGGTGTTGCAACTGACTCATATGTGCAAAGTCTCATGAATAAATGTATCGCAATCAACACATTAAAAACGTTGCTTTTAACTTTCAGTTCTGAAGTGGGATGAATCTGTATTAGTATTCAAAGTCGTCAAAATAGAAAAAGTTTAACCATAAATTTGCTGGAGCCCTAGCGCTCCGACATTCACATTTCATGCAAGCAAGCGGCAATTCGGCAGTTACATTTAAAAGGCTAATTTGACAATGAGTGCGAAAGAATCAGTCGTGTATTTAGGCAAAACTAATACTACGACAACGAACCAGTAAACGAACAACGAAGAGAGGAAGCAATGTTAAACGACAGCGAACGACCAACGTAATATAACGAGGAACTAGTTTTAAAACAAACGAAATAACAAAAACGAAAAGAAACGAAATGAAAATCAACGAGTCGTGAATTGTAGCCAAAACAAAACTAAAAACATAACAAGTAAGGAAGTTCTAAGTTCGGATGTAACCGAACATTTTATACTCTTGCAACTTGCAAGGATCAAACCCAGGGAAATTACTTCAGGTGTTGGCAAAGTTTTATATTAAAGGTAGTTTTGATCCGATTGAACCCATTTTTGACACAAAGATATACTATTATCGAGAGTTTCATTTACTTATTTTATTATGTGAATTTAAATTATATATCTTACACATTGACCGATATTTTCGGTAAAATGTCAACTATAGGCACTGGGGTCCACATGTTCAGTACGTAGGGATTTGAACAGTTGAAGTTCAATTTAGACAATTTTTGGTTACAAGTATGCCATATACATGAAACGCATTATTCACGCACCCCGATTTAATCATTGTTGCTTGATTTGCATAGGGGAAAGTGAATAAATCAGATGAAATTTAAAATGGTGTTATATGGGAAATAGGCGTGATTGTAATCCGATTTAACCCATTTTCGCACTATAATATAGGAATATGAGAAGAATGTTATGTACCGAATTTGGTTGAAATCGGTTAAGATACCAATGTATGGGGTTTCACCCAAAAGTGGGCGGTGCCACGCCCACTGTCTAATTTTGAGTGTGGTTCCTATAAAGTCATCTCATACAAACCTAGAGATAAAATTTAATGTCTCTGACGTGTTAAGTGCTTGATTTATCGCGCTTTTAGTAGTTTTTAACAGTACCGTTAAATGGCGAGAGGGCGGGGCGAAACTGATGTAAATCTACGATACATGTATAAGGAAAAGCTCTCATATGGTTAGATGCATTACCAATTGTATTCACGACATGGAATGATTTCGTTGCGAAATTTAAAAATGAATTTTGTGTAAATTACGATGAAACGCAAGTGCATCGAATTATAAATGAGAATGGTACGCAAAATAGGTGAAAGTATATCTGACTATTGTCTTAGAGTTTATGCTTAAGCAAACGTGTTCAACTTAGTGAGCCTGCTATTATTCATTCGTGATTTGCAAATTGCTATAGCGGCACAAAAATTTGAAAATGCTAAACAGATGCGCGAAATAATTGAAGGATGATTAATAAATCGTATCAAAAATACCACCCCTAAACGAAACCGGTCAATTGTGGTCTTAAGCAGTCTACGCATAGCGTTTGGAAAGCTGAATTAAAGCAAAATGAAAAAATGTTTTATAAAGAAGATTATCGTAAATGGCACAATGTTTGAAGCATTAACTGATACCGGTAGTTAGTGCAGTTTAGTTCGAAAGTCAAAAGCTGATAGTGATTGGAGAAGTAAATTTCCTACTTGATTTCCTACTGTATTTTCAGACGGATTGAAGGGTATCGGTAAGTCACACTTAATAGAATTGCAAATTGTCATAAAATCGAGAAAGTTTATTGCGCAAGCGCCTTATCGAGTGCTAGCTCCAAAGCGAATGAGAGTAACGCAAATGATCAAAAACCTCGAAGACAACGAGCAAGCCCAATTATACTAGTTAAAAAGAAAAATGAAAGCGATAGAGTTTGCGTAGATTACCGTCAATTGAATTCAATAATTGAAAAAGAAAATTTTCCTGTTCGAAATATAGAGGAGCATTTGCAGCAAGCTAAACAATATACATTTTTCACCATATTAAATTTGAGTAGTGGATATTATCAGATCCCAATCGCACCTGGAAGTCGAAAATACACAGCTTTCATAACTCCGGGTGGCTTGTATGAATTCAAGCGCATGCCTTTTGAATTGAAAAACGTGCCTATTGTTTTTCAACGCTTAAGGGCGAAAATTAGAAGACACGTACACGAAGATGACCTTATAATTTACATGGATGATATCTTAATAGATAGCCAAACGTTCGAGAAAATGTTAGAAAAGTTAAACCGAGTTTGAACAACTTTACGAAATGCCGGCTTAACCCTGATATACGACGTTTTTTAGGCTTAAGTGGTTATTTCGGAACCACTACGTAAACGTATCGACATAGAACATGAAGTATTATTACAGCGCGAAAAAGATCATTTTAAACCGGTAGCGTATTATAGGAGAGCCCCTAGTGTTGACGAACAAAAGTTTCACAGTCATGGACTCGAGACTCTGGCTGTTGTAGAGTCTCTAGAACTTTTTCGATATTATATTTACGTTAAAAAAATTAGAGTCAAGACAGACGGTAGTGCATTAAGAACGACTATGCAAAAGAAAGAGCTTATACCACGGATTGCCAGATGGTGGCTACGAATCCAGGATTTTGAAATCGAAATAAAACATCGACCGAGCAACCGCATGTCACATGTGGATGCTGTAACTCGAACTCCGTATGAAGAATCACAAACAATCAAAGTAGCCGATTTGCGTACTGATAAAGCAGTTATCGATAAGGATGACTAGCTTTTTAGTATGCAGTTACAAGATGAGCGCATTCGTAAAATTGTACACAACATTAAAGCAAATAGTAAAGTTGGAGATAAAGAGTATATATTACAGAGCGGAAAACTTTTGTGAAAAATTGACGACGCACTTCTATGGGTTGTACCGCGAGCACTACGCTATAAAGTGGTTCAAGAAAATCGTACAAAAGCAAGACACATGGGTGTCGAAAAAACGTTAGAACGATTGAAATCTTACATGTGGTTTCCACAATTGCGCAACTTCGTCAAATAATTGATTTTATCGTGTATGCGTTGTGCGTACAATAATCGTAAAGACGAGAAAACCGAATCTTTACGATGAAATAGAACCGATTCCGTTCAGAACTATTCCTATGGATCATTTTGGACCCGCTTTTAAAAAGCTCAAAAGCTCAGGAACATCTCGTGGTTATCGTCGATTCGTTCACAAAATTTACAATGTTATATCCTGTTAAAAATACATCATCGAGGTACGTAATTGAAGCATTAAATGAAGCAAATAGTTATGTTGGTATGCCAATACGTATCGTGACGGACAGAGGTTCCGCTTTTACATCCCGCGAGTCCGAAAAGTACTGTTTTGAAAATGACATAAAACACATCCTTACGGCAGTATGGACACCGAGAGCAAACATCCACGCAGAAAGAACAAATCGTACAATATTGTCTATGTTGTTACCGACGAACTCTATCCATAAAAAATTACGAAAACATACGCTGTGTATAGTGGGGTATAAGCACGATGAAAAACAGTACCACTGGTTGCACTCCTCATGAGTTGTTATATGGTTATAAGCCACGTGAAATTTTATGCAACAGAAATATTCTTAGTTTCCAAGCAAACAATGAAGCATTAGATGAAAAAAACTAATAAATCTTCGTGAAACGGCAGGCAAACGAATTTAGGAAACACGAGCAGCTGCAAAATCTCGTTTTGACGAAAAGCATAGATTTCCCTGAATGTTTTATGAAGGTGACTTAGACTTAGCTGAAAAAGAACCACAGAGCATAGAACGTCAAGAAAACTGGAGCCACGATTCAAAGGACCGTTTGTAATTACCAAAGTTCATGATCATGACCGATATGTGGTCTAAGGTCTTCCCCCAACTAGACGAACTAGGAAGCATTATTCTCCTGTTTGTTTATTCAATGGAGAAGTTCAAGCGCTGGTGTGAGTTACCAAATGATGACGATGACGAAGAAGAAGATATCGACAATAACGAATTGAGCGAGATCGCGCAAGTTGGTCATGAAAGGTCGACTGTAAATGAATGAAAACCCTGTGGCAAATCGGTGACCATCCAGCAGTCAACAAAAATCGACATCCTGATAAAAACGTTTCTTTAACAAACATCACCGTTTTTTGTTCTATTTATATACGTACATATTTAAGTATCTTATCAACATGTATACTAATTTCTTTGTGGATTTCCTAT
This sequence comes from Bactrocera oleae, assembly GCF_042242935.1. Lineage (NCBI taxonomy): Eukaryota > Metazoa > Arthropoda > Insecta > Diptera > Tephritidae > Bactrocera > Bactrocera oleae. Next base: position 34,072,398 of record NC_091537.1, read on the forward strand.
GTGGCAAGTGACACATATATGCAAAGTCTCATAGATAAATATATCGCAATCAACAACATCATCTAGCAAATATCCAAGGACTTTTGGTGGAAAATGCCTTGGGGTTAAATTCAGACCACTCGCCAGTATAAGAAGTCTACCGGCCTCTACACCTTTCTAACAAGCATAAGGATTGAAGGATTAAATCGATAGAAAGAATCAAAATTCTCTATCATGAAGTTAGTCGCCGACTTTATGACCAATCGGTTGTCTCTCCCCCACAAATGGCGGCTTGGCCGCATAGAAAAGCTTCATTCCGGGTTCGACGGTCATATCCGAATAGTAGATCTCCGTACGCAATCCGGAACGTTAACCAGATCGCTTGTAAGGCTATGCTTCCTGCCCACCGACCGTACTACCGAAACTAAAATAATATTCAATTCAAATAAATCGAGTCAATAAACCCGTAAATAAATAAAAATAAAAAACGTCAACAACAATATCAAATCAAACTGAAATTTTCCACAAACATATACTAAATCTAATCTTTTCATACAGATTAATATGGACGTGGAAATGCCAACAAACCCAACGCCAACCGTTCGGTCGGCTATCAACGTGCCACGCACTGGGCCGATTCCAACGCCCCGAGCCAGCCGTCGCGCGGAACACAGCACAACCACCGCCAGAGTCGCAATTGGTGCCACTGCACTGCCTCAATTGTCCAAGTCTTACTCATACGACGCAGGAGTGTGACTCGGAGTGCCAATTGTGCGAAAGGTTACTCCATACATTCCTTCACCGCACCTCCAGGCGCGACGTTCGGCGACGCGATACAACATCAACGGCCAGCTGCCGCTCCACAGTACCGTCCGAGGAATATAAAGAACGGAGCACCTGCACTGCACCAACAGACCAGACCATCATCCCGCCGCCCCACTGGCGTCAGCAGTGTTGTAGCAACGCTGCAGTAACTACAGAGTTGGCTAGGCTCAATATTTGCCTAGGTGGGCTGGGATGGTTAAATGAGTAACGAATTTCAACACATCTTCCCACACACATTCCACACCAACCCAATTACCACGATCACACCACACATGAGGACACACTACACACCACACCCAAGGAAGTAAAAAAGAGGACGACGAGCTACCACCAGCCTCTTGCGCAACGTCATCGTACGAATCGCTACCTCCGCTATCAATCGTCGTGACCTGTTAAATATTTAAAACTCTTTGCGAAATAAAGTTGTGAAGTGATTTCAAAAACATAACAAACCAATTTGTTAGTGAATTTAAGGTAAAAAATTTAATATAAAAAAAAAGTGCTAAGCAAGGTGGCGCATAATTAAACACAGACAAAATAATAATTTATGGGCATTTAAATTAAAACACCCAACACTTATTACGATAAAAAATTATTATACCATGTATTGGACGTTTAATATATGGAGAAACTATTTAAATATATGTTTATGATTTTAGGGAAAATTAATACTATGATGCATCACTTTACAAAACATTTTATCAAATACGTTTAAACTTCGCATTTTCTTTAATATTCATTGTTTTAATTTTTTTCTTTGGGATCTTGAACAGCAGCAACAAATCTTTGCGTTCACATATTTTTTGGTAAGATTTCGATCTGGCCGTCCCTCCTTTTCTAATTGCGAAACGTCAAAACCTTCTGAATCCAGTCAACGCTCTCACTTCCAATGACAGGAGAGTTGGACATCTGTTGTTGTTGTTGTAACGGTTATCTAGTCCCCACTTGGATGGTAAGTGATAGTTTGGTTGTCGTCGAGGTCATCTAACGGGAGTCCCAAGAAACGGGCTGTTTCGACGGGGTCGGACCATAGGGAAAAGGGTGTTAGATGAGTTGGGTTTGTTGGGCATGGAAAGAGGTGGCTAGTATCATGCGGGGCCTCATTGCATGCAGGACATGTGTTTGGTATGTCGGCGTCTATTCTGGATAAGTAGGAGTTTAACCTGCTACAATATCCAGAACGAAGTTGCGCGAGGGTCACTCTGGTTTCGCGGGGCAACTCGAGCTCTATGTCTGCTATAGGTGGTGGTTTGATTCCTAGTACGCCATTCACTTAGAGGGAGTCGATGAAGGTGTTAATGGCTCCACTGTGAATGGCGGTCAGTGCTTGTGTGTAGTTTGTTTCGTCCGAAGTCCGGTCGGCGTACTGACATCAGAATGTCGTCGACGTAATCAAGGAATGACCTCTTTATGTTCCTGGGAGGCGGTTCCGCTTCAAGCAGGCGACTGCAGGGGTGTTTTCGCAGAAACTGCTTGGAGAGGAGCTCATTATGTTCCTTAACCGGAAGCATAAGGGCCTCACAATGTAGGTGTTCAATTCAATCAAGAGGCACCCCGTGATAGTCCGGAGTGCAGTGTTTTGACAAGTCTGAAGCTTCCTCGTCTGTGTTGCACTACATCCAGGCGACCAAATTGGTGATGCGTAGTTTAGGACCGGCCGGCCGATTGCCTTGTAAGTTGCCAACAACGTTTCTTTGTCTTTTCCCCAAGAGCTGCCGGCAAGCGATTTGAGAATTTTGTTGCGGCTGTGTACTTTGGCAGTTATCGCGGTCGTGTGAGGAGTGAAGGAGCACAGACTGTCCAATGTGACGCCTAAAATTTTAGGGTTATTTACTGTCGGAATTTTTGTGCCATCGACTGAAATGTTCAGGTCCAGTCTGTACTCCTTCGTCCAATTTGTGAAGATGGTCGCTGTGGATTTAGTGGGGGCTAGGAGGCTCCTTGCAGAGAAGAAGCGAGAAAGATCGGAGAGGTAGCTGTTTACTTTTGAGCACATGCCATCGATTCCATTGCCCGACGTCAATATCGTGCAGTCATCAGCGTACGAGGTCACTGAAATTCCCGCTGGTGGCTGGGGGAGTTAATAGAGGGAAATATAGAAATTAAACAGTAGTGGGGAGAGGACACCGCCCTGCGGAACCCCCTGTTTAATTTTCCTAAGTTTGGAGTTTTGACCTCGAAACAGTACGGATGAATGCGACCGCTCAGGTAGTTCATAGTCCACCGCTTCAGCCCTGGAGGGAGCGTTGATTGTTCTAGGTCCTCAAGTAGCGTTGTGTGATTGAATGTGTCAAAAGCTTTTGACAAGTCCAACCTAGCTCAGGAGTCCGTTGCAGTTAAATTGTATGATTCAGGTTTGTCGCGGGTGTCCAGTCGTGATGTAATACAGCTGTAATACCCGCATGGGCGATTGTCGCACTGTGGTGTTGTTTGGCGACGCCACTTGATGGGATTGCGGGGGCAGACTCCTACAGCATGGGGCAACATATGACGCACTCCACTCACGTGTGTAGTCCGGAACACGACAGAAAGTGACACCAGCCAGTGCAAGAATTGCACACGGGACAGACTGTGCGAGGAACTAGGAGTTGCTGATTGGTTCTCGCACGGGGATTGGAGCAGGATGAAGGTAGAGGGGGGGTTGGTCAGATTGGAAGTCATGCTTCCTAGAGCTCCTTAGGGCCATAGAGGTCCTTTCTTGGCCACTCAGTTGGAGTGGCGGAGCAGTGAGCGAATCTGGTGCAGATTGCACAGCCGTTAAGGCTGGTGTTGCAGTATTGCGTTGGCAGCATGGGGCCACATAACTCGTGGACCACTCCCTATGGGTCATAAGGCCTGAGCAGGTCTTAATATGGCTCCATCCATTGCATGTATTGCACCTAACCGAGGTGGAGTTCGGATGGATCCTTGTAGCACATAGGCAGCAAAAGAATTCCTCGCTGCCCGGGTTGGACCCATTCCAGCACGGGTCAAGAGGATACGGAGCAACCCTGCTGCAAGGTGTTGCTCTAGTGACGACAGACTTAGACTAACACTTACCGATCCAAACAGGGTTAGATCGCCGAAATAACAGCCCTTGGACGGATGAAATCCGGGTCAATTCCGGTAACGTAGAACCGGCTGTTGTGGGAATTGAGAGTTGGACATCTCTTTATCTCTAGCATCACGTAATAATTTTTCTAGAAAGATACTCTCTCTTACTTTAATTAAGGTACCTCACAAATCTACCCATATTTTCCGTAAAAATCCAGCCAAGGGTTTACACCTTCGAAATCTAGGAACTTGAAAAGTTATGATCCAATTCCACTATTTCTGGATATTCAATTACACACCTTAAATACACTTTTTCGATAACTTCATTGGCTCTCGATTTATATACTGTAGGGCTACAAAGCTTTTTTTGTAGCCGCGCAAATATCGAAAAAGCGAAATATTTAAGCGAAGTTGTAACAGCGATAAAATACAAAGGGCCGAGTAATGCTGCTATGTGTGGTCAGTTATTAGATTAACTTTATTTGCAAAATTCTTCTCCTTAAATAATATTCTAAGCAATATTGCAATACCGTTCAATACATAATTTCCGCTAAGTACATAGTTTCGTTTTCTATTAGTGCATATATACATAAGTATGTAAGTTATATAAAAACAGTTCATAAAAGGAGAGTAACCCAAGTACATACTTTACTCTATTGCTCCTTCGTATATAATGTAGTTATTAACAAAAGAGAAATATAAAAAAATGGGAACGCAGCATTGCAAGAGGCTGCTTACATATTAAGCTTTGTACATGTACACAAACAAATATTCATAAAATTGCGTGGACGAAAACATAGCGGTAGCATAAGTGTACAAAGCAAGCGCAAGCAAGCAATAAATATGTAAGTACGTACACAGTGCAAATACAATTATTAATTACATTGAGGTGAATGACTTCTAATGCTTGCCCTTGAATATTAGGCAAATAAGTAGAGAACAAGAAATAGCAAAAATATATAGAACGTATGACCGTATTATGCAGTGGTTCTCAATCGGTGACCCAACATCCCGGCCCCGTTGAAAGGCATTTCAACCAGGTAGAACGGCTAGCTTGTAAATTGGTCGCCGAATGATTCCCTTCGTTGTTCGAATGTCCACCACACGCACTTTAGAGTCCTTTCCTGGAATACAGTTTATAACTCTTCCAATATGTCATTTTTGTGGTGGTAAGTTGTCTTCATGGATGATAACCATTGAGTTGTTGTTGATGTTTAGTCGCTCCGTAAACCACTTTGATCGTACTTGAAGTTCGTTGATGTATTCATTTGACCACCTGTTCCAAAACATGTTTAATGCTTGTGACCCGTTTCCATCGTTGTGCGTTGCTGATGTTAGCTGACAATCTCCGCTCTGGTAGTGACCTAAGTGAACTGCCAATAATAAAATGCCCCGGAGTTAATACTTCATAATCATTTGGATCCGATGACATTGGTGTTATTAGACGAGAATTTAATACAGCTTCTATCTCAACCAGGACTGTTGTTAGTTCCTCAGCTGTGAATCTTGCATTTTTGATGGTGCGGCTGAGGTGACCCTTAGCCGATTTGGCTGCTGCCTCCCAAATACCGCCGAAATGTGGTGCTCTTGGAGGAATAAAATTTAAATTTATAAATTCATTAGCACAATATTTTATAATTGCATCTTTGTTTTTGGTTTTAAATAAAAACGTAACGTATACAATGTGTGCACGATCTGACGATACGTCTTGCTAAATCGCGCGCGTTGACTATCCAAATCTGAAGTCTTATCAGTGCTACGAGTACCTTTGGTCCAGCATGGTAGTGTTTCCAATGTAGATGGCGAACGTAATGCACAACAAATTTGCATTTGCCTGGCAACAGCATGGGGTGCTTCCTTTCTTCTGGAATGTCTGCTGATTCCAATCGACCCCCCACTTTGAGTATTTGAAATCCTTCGGTATACTCGAGAAAAGAATTTAAATAACGTAACGAGCCATTTATCGTATGCTCTTTCTGTAAAAGATGAATTTCATTAGCGAAATGTATGTGTTGAATATTCCAAATTATGCAAAGAAAGGCGTGATGTAACTCTTGTGGTGAAAGTGTTAATGAGTCATTAAGATTAGCCCCATGTCGAAATTTATTGATGAAGCGGAACATCCAAGCTATTAATCGAAGCTGCTGATTCACAATTTCCAAAATGTAATTGGTGTTAACAATTGTATTGAATGCTGATTTTCGTTTCTCCCTATCGACAACTTCCATGTTGATATCATCGCAGCTGTTCTTTGGCCATTTATCTGAGTTTTCATATAGAAACTTTGGTCCGGTGTACCATATTGAATTAACAAGTTCGTTTACAGTACATCCTCTAGAGGCACCATCCGCCGTGTTACAATGCGTTGGTACATGTCTCTAATGGGCGCCTTTGGTTAAATCTTGAATTTCCGAAATTCGATTACCAACAAAAGTCGAAAGTGTTGCAGAATGCATCTTAAGCCAATGTAATACTATTTGTGAGTCTGTCCAAAAAAATGTTAAAAGATTTGTTAGAAATTGTTGGTTTAATTTTTTCTAAAAGACGAGTAAGAAGAAGAGCGCCGCAAAGTTCTAATTTGGGTAACGATTGTTTTTTGGTGGGTGCCACTTTGGACTTCGCAGTGAGTAGGCGAATGGTAGTAGTAGTGCCACATTTGTTGAGAACGCGAGTATATATTGCGCAGCCATATGCACGAATCGATGAGTCACAAAATCCATGAAAAACAGTGCCTCGGCAGTTTAATTTAAATTTTTTCCAAGCAAATTCGATGTTCTGTGACACAGATTCACCCCAATCCTACTTTAGTAACCATATTTCTTGCAACAAAATTTTTGATGTTATAATAACAGGAACTAAAAGTCCAAGTGGGTCGTAAAGTGATGATGCAACAGAAAGGATGGAACGTTTTGTAAGTCGACCAGCCAGTGCTAGTTTGGCTTCAAATGAAAAAATAAAACAATCAAGATTTTGGTTCCATTTTAGTCCAAGTGTACTAGTGATGGATGTATCTACGTTTAGATCCTTTATAGAGTGGTCTTCTCTGAATTGATGATAATTGGAATGCCACTTTGTTAATTTAAACTGTCCTAATTCTAACAGTTGTATTACTTCTTGCTTTATCTGTGCAAGTTCGGTTAGAGTATCAACACCACAGAGTAGGTCGTCTACGTCGAATGATGACTTCACGATTTTTGCGCCAATTGTAAATTGTTCTGAATGCTGTTTAGCTAGATATAACAAACTCCGTATAGCAAGGTATGATGCAGCAGCTATTTAATACGTTACAGTATTTAGTTGATACGTGCGAATATCTTCAGTTGGTGAACTCCTCCACAGAATATACTGGAACTTTCGATCATCTTCGTGCATTAATACTTGGCGATACATCTTGACTATGTCGGCAGTGAGTGCAAACCTGTGGAATCGAAAACGAATAAGAAGAAATGCCGTAGTATATGACTCGCCCAAACATGTCAGATCATTATTGAAAGATAATTTGACAACTATTCTGCCGCAAGGTCTTCTTGACACAGTTGAATTATATATGTGATCGCAACTCTGTTGTTTACGAGTCCAAGGCTCTGGTATGGTAGTGATTTCTTCCAATTTCCACAACTTTTCCAATTTGGCATCTAAAGATTCATTGGCTAAAAATAAACAAGATGGTTTGGATATGCTGTTACTGCCCGTCTTATAGCGTCCCGAAACAATCCAGCCTAAGAGTGTTTTTTGCAAGATTGGTAAATTAGATCCAAGATTGATTTGTCCTACAGATAGAAGACTGAAGATCGTTTCTGTACCCAGCAACATGTCGATTTTCTTTGGTATATAAAATTCATCATCGGCGAGCGCTATATTGTGTGGAATATTCCTTGTTGAAATATTGATTGGCTGGTTGATAAGCAATGTGCGATGTAATACAAAAAGTCAATGGAAGTTCGAAACCAGTGACTTGCGACTTGATATTAGTTGAGGTTTTGAATTTAATATTTGTTGACGATGAACCGATGCTTTGAATTTGTATGTTTTGCTTATTTGAAGCAACTTTTGCGAAAAATCATCTGTGATAAAATTTACCTGTGAACAGGAATCTAGCAGTGCTGTACCCAATCTGTATCTCCCGGATGCATCACGAATGAAAATTTTTGCTGTTGCAAGGATGACGTTATCCAACGATGAATTATTCCTGTGTGTATGCGCGACTGCCTCTTGTGTTGTAAATACCTGAGTAGGTGTTTGTTGGACTGAAGTAGAAACGCGGTGGAGTAAACTGTGGTGTTGTCGTGCACAGACCTTGCACCTTTTATAGGCAATTGATGCAAAGTCCAATTTTCTTTGCATGTTCGAAACGTTGAGTAATGTTTAGTGACTTAAAGCGTTCGCAATTAAAAACCTGATGGTTGCTACTGGAACAGAAAGTACAAGTTATGTTGGAGCAGGAAAATGTATAGTCTCGTGGTTGATTCCTTGATTTCGAAGAGGAGTATTTGTTAGCACCTTGAGTTGACGAAGTACTAACATGCGTGTTGTCCAGTGATTCCAGGTATTGACAGTGTCTTTCCAAAACTGAGATGCAATCTTGCCATGATGGCAGCGTTCTGAAATCTAGCAACTCCTTCCACTTTTTGTTGGTCTGTTCATCAGACTTCTGCAAAATTAAATGAATGCGATATTTGGCTGTCGGTACCTAGCGATGTCAAGGAACCATAAATAGCTGAAGCTTTATCAATTAAACTTCTTAGCTGAATGCCATTTGGTTTCATAACTGCTGGTATATCAAATAACGAATTTATTCCTTCCAAAAAAATTAGTGTTTTTTTTATCATACCGTACCTTCAACCGTTCTAACGCCTTCGGGTAGTTTTCATTTCTCACTTGAAACGCATTTACAGTTTCTAAGGCTTGACCTTGGAGACAATTTCGCAAATGGTTGAACTTTTCAATATTAGTCAAATTGAATTCACGATCAATTATTTGCTTGAACGAGGTGATAAAATTTTGATAATTCAAATACTTGCCATCAAACGTAGGAGGCTTAAGTTGTGGAAGTTGTGAACTTGATTGTACCACGCAAGTTGTGTCTGAAAGTGAAACGTTGTTATCTTCTGCCAGTTGCGATTGGATAACCAATTTAGTTGTGATGTAAAGTTCTTCCACGTCAGCACGTCCACCATCATCACCATCCAATCTTTCGATGTCAGTTTGAATTGAGAGAATCTGCTTAAAATAGGACTCCAGGATGTCTAAATGGCATTTGTATTCCGCAGCTGAAAGAGCCTTTCCACCTGGTCGCAAGCTGGCGTCGACGATATTTATAATGCGCGTAATATTTTTCTTGGTGCTGGCGCGTTGTTGTCTTAGCTCGTCTAAAGACATTGCAGAACAGGATCTTGTATGTGCTTTATAGAGACTTCAAAATTATTTTAAATTACAATACTTCTACTTCTAGTAAGTAGTTAAGCAATAACTGATTAGTTAATTTTACCGCAAAATTTATAAAATCAAGTTGTACTTATGTGTGGGTATGCAACGAACATGCGAATATGAGCTACAGGCAATGGTAACGACGAGACTTAGCGGTGGCAAACTGGTGTGCTGTGGTTTTGTGCGAGCAATGCTGGTGACTCCAATGGTAAAGATTTCTAACGGTGACTAAGTTTAATGATGACAAAGTCCAATGTCGGTAATTTCCAATGACGATAATGTCCAACGATGCAGTCCAATACTGACGACACTCCGAAATGATTTGCGAAAGAACAAAAAACTCACTCGTGCCCCACTTTTTGCGCCAAAAAAAGTAGGGTTACAAAGCTTTTTTTGTAGCCGCGCAAATATTGAAAAAGCGAAATATTTAAGCGAAGTTGTAACAGCGATAAAATACAAAGGGCCGAGTAATGATGCTATGTGTGGTCAACTGTTAGACTAACTTATTTGCAAAATTCTTCTCCTTAAATAATATTCTAAGCAATATTGCAATACCGTTTAATACATAATTTCCGCTAAGTGCATAGTTTCGTTTTCTATTAGTGCATATATACATAAGTATGTAAGTTATATAAAAACAGTTCATAAAAGGAGAGTAACCCAATTACATACTTTACTCTATTGCTCCTTCGTATATAATGTAGTTATTAACAAAAGAGAAATATAAAAAAATAGAAACGCAGCATTGCAAGAGGCTGCTTACATATTAAGCTTAGTACAGGTTAATTGGGACTAACTAATGTGCACAAACAAATACGAACGGACGGACGAAAACATAGCGGTAGTAATGCTTGCCCTTGAATATTAGTCAAATAAGTAGAGACCAAGAAATAGCAAAAATATATAGAACATATGACCGTATAATGCAGTGGTTCTCAATCGGTGACCCAACATATACTGTAAAGTGAAAAAATTTGACTGAATTTAAAATTGAGATGCATGGGAAGTAGGCGTGGTTGTAGCCCAATTTCGCTAATTTTCATACTGTCATATAAGGATACAAATATAGTTCTATGCACAAAAGTTTGTTGAAATTGCTTAAGTAGTTCCTGAGGTATGTGATCACATAAAGGTGGGTGGTGCCAAGCGTGTTGTCCAATTTTTACATCGCTTCCCTTAATATCCAAAAGTGCGATCTTAGCTGTAAATGCTTCTAACGAATTTTATCAGCTTTCAAAATAATAATATGGTATTAATATATTATATATGGTATAGGCTATATTCCGATTTTACCCATTTTCACACTGTATGAGGAGGTATCTAGGGAATTCCTCCTTTGCAAGTTTGATCCATAAAACCGACAAACAAACTTATTAGGAGGCGGGGCCACGCTTACATAATTTTTAAATTTTCAGCCTACAGATGTCCTTCCTACTACGGTCCCCTGGATTAATTTACAGTCTTTTGTTTTGTTTTGGAGCTTCGTTATGGAAAGTCATAAGTTGTCGGTTAAAGGCATTTTGTGGGCGGGGCAATGGTCAGATTCCTTCCATGTGGAGTAGCAACCTAACCCAAAGTCTCAAAGAAAAGGGTTTTTTTCATTGTATTCAGTAATGCTTACAATTTCAGCATGAAGCATATAGGAAGGAACCACGTTTACAAATTATTCCATTTTATTATCAAAATAATCGCTCTCCAATTGCAACTTTTCATGCGCTTTTGCCATTTTACAGTCGTAATAATCGTCCACCTGTGCTCGCTATTCGTCGAATTGTTGAAACTTTCGGGCGTACATTTCCTTTACATAATAAATTAGACAAAGAACCGCTCGAAGTAATGAAAATATTGCCGCCGTTCAGGCAAGTGTTGCTGAAGACTGCAATTTGTCGATTCCAAGTCGTTCTCAAGAATTGGGACTATCTCAAACCACAAGCTGGCTAAATTTGAGAAAGGATTTGGGCTTGCATCCATATAAAGTGGTTCTCACTCAAGAACTGCAGCCATTGGACCACCGTAAACGTCGTGAATTTGCTGATCTGCCTTCGAACAACTTTAAAACGATTATGATTTTATTAAGAAAATCATCTTCTCCGATGATGCTACGGGCCATACAGCACGTTCAACATCCGAATTATTGCGTTTATAGTTTGGAGATTCGATAATTTCAAGAAATTGTGGCATTGAATGGCCTCCATGAAGTTGTGATTTAACACCATTAGACTACTTCTTGTGGGGTTATTTGACGTCATTGGTCTTTAGCAATAAAACAGACTCTCTTCAAGCTTTATAAGTCAATATTGAACGGGCTTTTCATGACATACGACTTGATTTGGAAAAAGTACTCGGAAATTGGGTTCATCGAATTCGTTCCTGCAAAAGCAGTCGTGATTGATTTTAAGTGTTACAAACAACCGTTATGTGAACAAAACTATTATACTCTGTAGCAAAATGTTGTAAGAGTATAAAAATAATAATTTTAAACTTTGTAACATAATTATGGCAAGACTAAGTACAGCGCCTACCAATAGGGATGACGTGATGTTGACAGTTCGTTGCGGCTTTGTTTGTTTACGGATTTGTGTCAAATTTTGTCAGTGTTTTCAGTAATGTTTACCGATGATATCATCGTGTCACGTTTCACTTTGGTATAACGCTTGGAAATTGTCCAAGATTATAACGCAAATTAAAAAATTAACCGTTTGGTGCGGATTGTGATATGGCGGCATCATCGGGCCATATTCTTTTCGAATAATTATATCACGATGTTGACCGACTTTTTTCCCGGAATTTGATGAAATCGACACAGACGATCTGTATTTCCCACAAAATAGTGCGTCGCCTCATATTTCACGTCTAAACATGGCCACATTGCGTGCAAAGATTGCGATTTAATGCCTCTAGATTATTTTCTCTGTTCCAATCAACCAGGAACGATAGAGGAGCTCGAAGACAACATTCAGCGCACTATTGCCGAAATGTTGTACCGGGTGATAGATTCAGGTCAGCGAAAATTATATTAAAATCATCCTCAGATAAGACATATCTGACATAAATTCAATAAAAGAGGCTAATTTTAATATATTGAGATGATGTGCAAAACGTTAAAACGCTTTAAAGACAGGTGGGATGTCGGAAATCACTATATAGGGTATATTGGGACAGTTTGCACAAACTTTTGACATTACTCAGGTATACTCAAGAACATATTTCAAGCAATTTTATAAAGAAATACTTAACTCATGCACTGACCCACATAGTCGGCATAAGGTTTGTTAAAATAACGAAAATCATTCTATGTAGTAAAGCATTGTTCACTTAAAATCTGTACGCACAAATATTATTGTAGCTAAAAAGATAAACAACGGAAACTAAAAATTGTTATACGTTTAAGAAGCGAATTTATTAAGCTTTTAATTTTAATACAAGATATAGTTATACATCTCTGTTCTCCTCAAATTATTTTTACTTATTGCCCAACATTTTACTATTGCGCGAAGCCCGGGACAATTAGGCGGATTAAAGATTTTTGTCCAGAAAGTTGATTGTAGTCGAGTTTAACATACGTTTCGTCATCCATTACAAAAGAGCTTTTGAACTTTTTTAAAATTTGATTGTATGCATCCTTTTGCCAAAATATTATGTTTGTCAGATCTGTTTGGATACTTAATTGCACGGTATGAGCAAATAACCTCTAATTTTTATAAATTGAACTACGAGGTTTGTTCAAAAAGTATCGCGAATTTTGTATTTCTTAAAAAAGAGTTTATTTATTCATGAATATCTATTTTGTCTCGTTCAAAGTAATCACTACTAGATATAATTAACTTTTCAACACTGCAGCTATTCCTTCGATGCAGTTTTTATCTTCTTAATCGTAGCGTAGCGTCGTGCTTTAATGGGTCTCTTCAGTTTAGAGAACAAAAAACAGTCACAGGCTGCCAGGTCTGGGGAATACGGTGGCTGCGATACCGTTAATGTGTTGTTTTTGGCAAAATATTTGCGCACAAGCAACGATGGTGAGCGGGCGTTATCATGGTGCAAAAGCCAATTTTTGTTCTTCCACAAATCCGAGCGTTTCTGGCGGATTTCTTCGCGCAAATTGTACATAACTTGCAGGTAATTTTCTTTATTTCTTCACATTCGACCGAACTTGGCGCGCTTTTTTCGGTCACGGTTCATACGGCAGCTTCCATTTGGATGATTGAGCTTTAGTTTCCACGTCACAACCATAAATCCATGGTTCGTTACCAGTTATGACCCTCTGAAGCGGACTGAGTCCAACAACCGACTCATACCCAAATCATTGGTTAAAATCGAATGGCACGAGCCAATCGATATGTTTAATTCCTCAGTTCTTTAATGGGATTCGACAATTGGCCAAAACAATTTTCTTCACATCATTAATGTTTTCGTCTGTTGTTGACGTGCTCGGGCATCTGGCCCCCTCTTCGTCGTTCACATCTTCTTGACACTCTGAGAACATTTTGTACTACCTATAAACGTTGCTTTTGTTCAAGGATGAAGCTTCATAATATTTTTCATCTTTATCTCAGCTGCCAAAAATTAACTTAACATTCAAAATGGCCGACCTTGTCAGCATAAGTAAGAGGTGTGGGTACCATCATAACGCAATTAAACAATCGAAATCGAAGGTAGCCCGTAAAACTCACGATACTTTTTGAACAAACTTCGTAAGTACCATATCTTCGTTACTGATTCCAAACCACTTGGTCCTCTTTTAACATACATGTTTTTTTTAGCTCTTTTTATGTTCAGCGGTCCCTACAATACGTGCAGATTTTAAGTGAACAATGTTTTATGTGGGAGTTTGGGTAATTCGTGGACCAATTTCACATATTTTCGGCATTAAACTATATTACTTCCAATATTATACGTTCAGTTATTTGTTAAGATATTTTACATATTGACCTATATACATATGGTAAAAAGCCAAAAGGAAGTTTGAAAATCCCATACATATTAGGTATATGGGATATAGGGGTAGCGTTGACACATCTTATCGATAAAAGATCTCAATTTTATTAAGATGACTCACATATTTGCCAATATATGCGGTATAAAGTCTGCCGGAAGTTCGAAAATCTTTCTAATAAGTATATGGAGGCCTAAGGAATTATTGCTTTATTTTAATTAGTTTTTGACATACAAGCATACTATTATCAGAAAAGGATTCTCTCCGAATTTCTGTAATATATCTGACAGATTGACCTATATTTTCGATAAAAAGTTCGCAATAGGAACTGGGGTCCACATATTTGGTATCTGGGGGCTTGAACAGTTATATTCCGATTTGAACAATTTTTGCTCATAAGCACTTTATGTAAATTAAATCAAATAAAATTTAAATAAATTTAAATTTGACACCGGCTCCTATGAAGCCGTTCGTACCATCGTGGGTGTAAAATTTCATGAGGAGCGGGCGGGCTTATAATGCGAATTCACACATTTTAACAAGGTGGGTATTGATGCCAAAAAGATTTGTTCTGAGTGAATTTGGTTATTATAGCTTGAATGGTTTATTAGATATGCAATTAAAACTTACCACCAAACTAAACCACGCCCACTTAAAGGAAATTTTTATTTGGAATTCAATTCATTTCGTCATCCTGATCATTTATAAATACATACATAACACTATATCTATCTATCTATATAATATTATTAGGTGATACAAACATCCGTTATATTAACAAAAGCCTTATACTCTGGAGCAATATGTTGCAAGAGTATAAAAATTAAAAAATGAATTCAATATTTGTGATTCAATGAAATCATCTATAGGTCATATACACGAGGTATTTATATTAAAGTCAATGTGATCATCAGTTCTTTTATCTCCCACTGGAGCATATGACGTCGATAAACTCAAAGTCCATGTATCTAACAAAAAAACATTAGTGCCATTAAAATGTACAAAAAATAGTGTTCTTACTACTGAATGCTAATCGAAATATTTTCACTTTATTTAATGGATATGAACACAACCAAAGAGACCACATTAAATACATAGGTCTAGACCTATTTCAATCATATTCGGCGTTAAACAACATTATGGTTGAGAAAACTCGTCCACTTATATTGACATATATAAACGGTATAAAGTCTACTCAAAAGTTTGTAATAATTATATAGGGTATACTGCGGCTAGAGGAAGGATTGAGGTAATTTACTACTGACATTAAAGTAAGGTATGTTCAGGAATATGTTTCCATGCAATTTTATGAAGATAACTCGCAATTTTACCGATATATTCGGCACAAAGTTTGCTAAAATAAAAAAAATCACTATATCTGGTATATAAGGGCTAGCGATTTCAATCCGTTTCGCCCAAAAACCATAGTATATTTTAGATTATTTGTTCACTTATCAAAACGAATCCTTGAAAATCTTTATATTAAGTACTACGTACGGGACTAGAGGAAGTATTAAACATTATTAACAGGAAAAGACGCCCTCTGTAATTCATTATCGTTAGATATATGGTAAATATAAAACATTTCTAACTACATTGAAGATTAACACCAAACAAAAATACAGAAAGCAGCAAATAGTGGAATGGATACAGATATGGTTCACACTTTAAACAAGACGAAGTCAATACATGTAAACTACACCAACAATAGTGCAAGACATACCTACTTATATACATATTGGAAATAAAGTAATATCTTGGCATGACAATGACTGCAAATCTGAGTTGGAAGGAGCACACACAAAAAAAATTGCAGTCCTAAACTTAAAAATAAGCTGGCTAATCGGTAAGGAATCACCGTTAACAATACAAAGTGAAATCTTAATTTACCATCATTGAAACCAATGTGGAGATACGGAATTCGAATGTGGCGTTGCGATGCACCGACATACATCTAAGCTGTGCAAAGGTTCCCAAGTAAAGTTTTGAGAAAAATTGTAAATACCCTGTGTTACATACGCAATTCGGATCTAAACCACGATCTTTATAAAATGGTCTGCGAAGTAATTCGCGAAACAGCACCAAAATATGCAGGAACGTTACATAATCATGTAATTGCTGATGCCAAAAAGATAGGAGTCTAGATATATTAGGCGCAGATTTAACTTCTATCAACGTTTAACCTTATACAAAATTACAAATATTGTATTATTTGGCTTCTGAAAAAGACTTCCTGAAGACGAAAATATTGTAATGTTGTACTTTGTTATAAAAGTCGTCTTGTTTTAAATATTTTCCATTTAATGGAAATAAAGGACGCATTTTTTATTTTAAACACCTAGCAATGATATTAATTAGTGTGGAGCAAATTCAACAAAGTCTATTTGGATAAAAGTAAGTATACAAGTATATATAAATATTGGTATTATATT
Organism: Bactrocera oleae; assembly: GCF_042242935.1. Taxonomy (NCBI): domain Eukaryota; kingdom Metazoa; phylum Arthropoda; class Insecta; order Diptera; family Tephritidae; genus Bactrocera; species Bactrocera oleae. The sequence goes on from NC_091537.1 coordinate 34,089,027, forward strand.
GTTATGTATCCATTTATTCCGGACACTTGACGCATCATATTCCTTACACTTTCCAACACTTAACCTTCTTAATCTCTATTTCTCCTTATCTTCCTTATCCTTTATCTTCCACTCCAGCCGCCATTCACTTTTCGATGTAACGACCAATGTACAGTTCAAATTTCACATTGTACAAATATAGAACTGGATTACATAATTGGCGCAGTCGGCAACAAACCCCGCGAAATTGGAAAAATTTAATAAAATACCGCTCGCATAAATGCATAGTCGGGAATATTCTAGAAGACTTTGTTTGTCGCTTTGCTTTTGTATACACAATTGTTCGGTTTGGTGTCCATTTGATCTGTGAAAATTCTAGAAGTTCTAATTGAAGTAAATTGGATGTTCATTTACTAATATCATAATACATTTACTAATATCTAATAGGGAGTATTAGAGAAGTTAAAAAATATGTTTGTCAAAAAAAATAATTTGTAAGGAAGGCCTAAGTTCGGATGTAACCGAACATCTCATACTCTTGCAACTTGATATGATCAAAGCCGGGGAAATACCTTCAGGTGTTGGCAAAACTTTTTTTTAAAAATGTTGCGAAAGAATTGAATAATCATGTATGGATTTCAATCAAATTTGTATTATATATTTTACTTCCTGTCAGCGAAAATTATATTAAAATCATCATCAAATAAGACATACATACCTGACAGGAGTAAAGTCAACTACGCGATATGAAGTCAGCCGGACGTTCGAAAATCTTTATATTATGTTTATGGGGGTTAAGGGAATTATTGATCCGATTCAACCCATTTTTGAAATACAGGTATTATATTATCAGAAAAGGATTCTTTCCAAATTTCTATAATATATTTGACAGATTGACCGATATTTTTGATAAAACGTCCGCAAAAAAACTGGGGTTTACCTATTGCCTATCTGGGGGTGTGAAAAGTGTTGGTTCGATTTGGACAATTTTAGGTGGTACACCATAAAGCCACTATTCGTGCAAAGTCTTTTCGGATCCATTGATTGATTCGTTATTTGTATACTGAAAAGTAAAAGAATCAGATGATATATAAAACTGTCTTATATTAGGCGTGGTTGTAATCCGATTTCGCCCATTTTCACACTGTAATGTAAAAATGTCAGGATAATATTACCAAATTTGGTTGATATCGGTCGAGTACCTCCCGAGATATGGGGTTTCTCCTAATTGTGGACGGTGCCACGCCCATCAATCTATTTTGACCCGGCTTCAATAAAGCCCTCGTACCTCTCGGGTGTAGAAGTTCATGTCTCTGGTGCATTCATTTATAGATGTATCGCACTTTTAATAGTTTTAACAAAACAGTTATATGGGGTCAGAGCGTGGTTATAACCATATTTCATCTTTTTATTCATATCTTAATTAAGTGCATAGTTATAGCATTTTTTAGGTGGCCGGAGATCCGATTTCGCCCATCTACGAACTCGTCATTTTTTTTTTACCATGGAACACGTGTACAAAGTTTCATTACGATACCTAAATTTTATCTCAAGTTATTGCTTGAATAGACGGACAGACAGACAGACAGTCACTCGGAATTCAACTTGTCTTGTGATCCTGATTTTTTATACAAATATATGTGGGATCGGGTTACAGTGGCAGCTCTGATACCGAAACCCATTAGCGTACTAACGCCACAAATTCCTCAATTAATTAATTAACAGCATTCCCGAGGCATTTACTGAAATCCCTCAATCAATTAATTAACGACATTTCCGACCATCTTAACGAACGATCGTTAAGTTTGACCGAATTGCCTCAGCTTAAAAAAAAACTGACTGAACAACGGACATTTTATCAAGGATGACATGATGCGAGACTCTCTCATTTTCGCTGATTTTTCTGTTATTCTCTTTCCCTGATTATTAAAATCAGGGAATTTCGAACAGCTGATGTCAAAAAAGGCGGGATGCCAGAAATAAACCCGCTAAAAATAGCTAACAAAAGCAGTGCGAAAAGAACGACACAAATACTTTTGAATAACGTGCAACTAAATTTTATTTGTTAATTTAATTTAAAACGTTCATTATAAAACCATGATATTTTATTATGACTTGTATTGTTTCTTTGTTATAATTTTTTTTTATTTATATGCTAATTTTTTATGTTATATGCATTTTTAAAAATTTTATAATATAAATACAAGTATATAGGGATGTATATGCGTTATATAGGCCTACTTGGGGACGGAGCACCTAAAAATAATATCGAAATGCAAAATACCCCCAAGTTTTTTTTATAATACCCAATCCATTTTCGTTCGACAGTGGCATGATTGGCAAATGTTATAAAAAATGTGGGTTTTGACAGCTCTCTCTCGATTCAAAGAGTCTCGCATCATTTCATCCTTGATTTTATACTGAGTCGTCACCGAGCCAGGACCTCGTTCCTGTGGAAAATACATATTAAGAAAATTGTACAGAATTAAATATATATTGAAATATAAGGAGAATCCCACCATTTTGGGACAAAAGCGGGGCTGGTGACGACTCGGACAGGAGGACAGCCATAAACGCTGAACGCAACAGACGTGGTGTGCGCAAAAGCAATTTAGAGACGCATAAGGGTACAGCAACGTGGAATGAAACGAAAATAACGGTAAGCACAACGGTAGAAGCGGGAAATATAACGGGCACTAAGGCAGAAGCGCTAACATAAGCGTCAACAACAGCGGTAGCGGCTTGAACAGTTTTGGTTCGATTTAGACAATTTTTGGTCACAAGGTGGCTCACATTAAACGTATTATTCACGCAAAGTTTTACCCCGATATAATCATTGTTGCTTGATATGCATAGTGGAAAGTGAAAGAATCAGATGGAATTGAAAATGGTGTTATATGGGAAATAGGCGTGGTTGTAGTCCGATTTCGCCCATTTTCGCAATATAACATAGAAATATGAAAGGAACGTTATGCACCGAATTTGGTTGAAATCGGTTAAGCAGATCCCAAGACATGGGTTTTCACCTAAAAGTGGGCTGTGCCACGCCCACTGTCTAATTTTGAGCGCGGTTCCTATAAAGTCATCTCATATCATCCCAGAGATAAAATTTAATGTCTCTGGCGTGTTTAGTGCTTGATTTATCGCGCTTTTAGTAGTTTTTAACAGTAACGTTATATGGGGAGTGGGCGGAGTTGCCAACCGATTTCAACTATTTTCACACTGTCAATATAAGTGCTAAAAACATTTGCTTCCAGTGACTTTTGTTATTATAGCATTAGCGGTTTAGGAGATATTCACATTAAACCTATTAGAGGCGGGACCACGCCCACTTAAAAAAAAAATTAATTGCAGATGCCCCTCCCTAATGTGATCCTGTATACCAAATACCAGTCTTGTGTCTTATTGCGGAGCTTAGTTATGGCAATTTATTTGTTTTTGATTAATGGCGTTTTGTGGGCGTGGCAGTGGTCCGATTACGCCCATCTGCAATACCAACCGTCTCACAGTACCAAGAAACATGTCTAGCAAGTTTCATAAAGATATCTCAATTTTTACTCAAGTTAGAGCTTGCACGGACGGACGGGCGGACGGACAGACGGACGGACGGACAGACAGTCACCCGGATTTCAACTCGTCTCTTCATCCTGATCATTTATATATAATATATATAACCCTATATCTAACTCGATTAGTTTTAGGTGATACAAACAACCGTTAGGTGAACAAAACTAGTATACTCTGTAGCAACAGGTTGCGAGAGTATAAAATTTTTTTTCGTCAAAAATATATATTAAGTATACACACTGTATTTATGCATTTGTATAGTAATATTATATATTCTTGATGCTTTTTATATATGCAAACATCCACAACAACTGTATTCAATATTCATATTTCTATTCTCACTCGAATGTATATTTAAATTATACATTTTAATAACATTGCAAGGGCACGGTTGACATTCGGTATGAACTGTGACAAAATTTTTTCCCTATCGGTTTCCCAATTAAAAGAAAAGTTAAAGGACTTACAATTACAAACAACGGGACGCAAGGGTTGTGTGAACATTTTGGACTAATGGTAGATAGCGAAGACGAGGGGGAAAGTACGGACGTCGGAGAAGCGGCTTCCATGATGTGTAGTGTAGTGCGACAAAACCTTGTTGAACGCACACTATTCACCTTGCGCGACATTCAAGATTCATTAAGCCTATTTAGTGGTGTGGGTCAGCCGTCGGTAGAAGAGTGGGTCAAACAATTTGAAGAAAATGCATTGCCGGTAGAATAGTCGGATATCCAAATGTATAAATGTACTTATATGCCAAGCAACTCCTGAAAGGTGCGGCAAAGGTGTTCATGCGGAGCCAGCGTGGCATTAGTAATTGGGTGGCATTTAAAAACGCGTTATTAAAACAATAAAGGTCTCCTCGATTGAAGTACATCGGCAATTGCGTATCCGACGTAAACGGAACAATGAAGACCACCGCGAGTATTTATACCAATTGATGAAAATTAGTAGCTCGATTAACCTCGATGTACAGAGTCTGATCGAATATTTTATAGAAGGGATTCCCGATACCAGGGTAGGAAAAACTAATCTATATCAGGCAAAGAATTCAGGCCACAACTCTGCCGCTGTGAAACAGGAAGTAAGAGTTGAACCAATATTTAAAGAGCGTACAACGGGAGACAAGCGATGTTATAGGTGCAATGAGTTGGGACACCTTTCGAACAGGTTCAAAGGAAGTAAGTGTTTTTAATGTGGTCGGATGGGGCATCAGACAGCGCGGTGTAATGAGTCTTATCTTGATAAGGTAAAGTCAAAAGGGGCTAACACTCTAACAAATGAGAAATCGGATAAATGCGTAATATTTAAAGATTTGTCATTAAACAACTTTAAATTTTCGGCATTTCTCGATACCGGGTGTGATTTATGTTTAATACGATACGACGCGTTAATGATGTTAGGTGATGTAAAGTTAGATAATGATGTGCAACGGTTAACGGGTATGAGAGATAGCGTACTCAATACAATGGATAGTTTCTCTTGTCACTTGCAGTGGACAATATTAACATACCAAGGGTGTTTCACGTAGTAAGGGAACGTGATATTTGCTATTCGGCGATAATATGAAACAATGTTCTCAAATCGGTAAATGGGGCAATAACAGAGGACGGAGTAACGTTTGTGGAAAAGCCAGGAGGCACACAAGCAGTAGAGGAAACATTAAGGTTTATGAAAAAGCCAGTGTGAACACAAGCAGTAGAGGAAGCAGTTAGGTTTGTGGAAAAGTCAGTGGGCACACAAGCAGTAGAGATGGAGCGTGTTGAGGAGGGACTGTATCAGGTCTGGTTGAGTGAATTTAGAAACATTCGTATGGTAGCCGATAACAAGACTAGCCAAGGTATGGAATGCGAATTGTTGCACCTAGAAAGCGAGCACAGGAAATCAATAGTTAAACGAACCAGAAATCCAAGTCACCAATAGAAATGAAAATTTTGTTGGTCGATGAGACACCGGTATATCAAGGCCCAAGAATAATGCCATATGTCGATAAATGTATGGTGGATTAACAGATCAAAAAGTGGTTAGAGGAGGGAATTATTCGTGCAAGTAATTCCGAGTACGCATTGCCGGTAGTGCTAGTGCGAAAGAGAGACGGAAGTAAAATGCTATGTATCTCAAAATTTTGAAAGACAATTTTCCGATGCCCCTCATAGACGATGTGCTAGAGAGATTGCAGGGAGCTCAGGTATTCACAACACTCGATTTGGAAAATTGGTTCTTTCATGTTTCAATAGAGGAAAATTCGAGAAGATACACTTCTTTCGTAACCCATAGCGGTCAATATGAATTTCTTTACGTTCCTTTCAGAATATCGAACTTGCCAGCAGTTTTTTCTAGATTAATTTAAGCAATTTTGAGAGATTTGATACAGGATGGATCGTGCATAGCATATCTGGATGACTTAATCATCTTTGCTAGGGATTATTGTGAAGGTATTCAAAAGTTACGACGGGTGTTAGAGCGAGCTGCTGAATATAACTTACGGATAAAATGGAGAAAGTGGCAATTCCTTAAGAGGACAGTCGATTTTTTAGGGTACGTCTTAGAAAAGGGTACTTTTAGGCCGTCATATACACAAAATCTTAGCTGTAAAGAATATCTCATTACCTCATGACCCCAAGTCGTTGCAGCGATACTTTGGACTGACTTCGTATTTAGACGCTTCATCACAGGTTACGCAACAATAGCTCGCACATTATTGGGATTATTGAGACAGGGTACCACGTTCGTCTTGGGAGATGAACAAGTTGTCGCTTTTCAGCAACTGAAAACCGCGTTAATTAGCTCACCAATTCTTAGACTCTATAACCTAAAGGCACCATCGGAGGTTCATACAGACGCATCCATGTACGGGTATGGAGGAATCATGCTTTAAAGGGACCCCGATGATCAGCTCTTTCATCCCATTCAGTATATGAGTCGCAAGACCACACCATCCTGAGAGAAATATCACTCTTATGAGTTAGAGGTGTTGGACATCGTAGAGGCTCTGAAAAAATGGCGCGTAAATCTTTTAAGTATCAAATTTAAAGTCCTAACCGACTGTAACGCATTCACAATGACAATGAGGAAGACGGACATACCACTTAGGGTTTTGATTATCAAATAGAATTTAGAAGTGGTAGAAAATTAAGGCATGTTGATGCGCTCAGTAGGGTATGTCTAACTCTGGAAAATACGTTGCTTTATCGCCTTCAGCAGGCGCAACTAGGAGATGATTGGGTACGTGCAGTAATGAAAGCAGTAGAATACGGGACATATGAAGATTTTTATATTAAATAAGGGTTACTTTATAAAGATTTCATTAAGGATCTCATAGTAGTACCAGCATAGATGGGGGATGAAATTATTCGTATAGCTCACAGACAAGGCCATTTTTCAACTAAGAAGACTCAGGACGCAATCGAAAAAACATTTTTTATCCCTAGGCTCACACTTAAAGTAGAAAAAGTTGTTAGGATTTGTATTGAGTGTATAATTACAGATAGGAAAGCAGGCAGAAAGGAAGGGTTGCTAACACCAATACCCAAAGAAGACGGGCCCCTCAGCACGTACCATATGGATCATGTAGTTCATATGCAAACAACCAACATATCCTACAATCATATTTTGGTGGTGGTAGATGCCTTTACGAAATTCGTGTGGTTATATCTACGTGCGTGGAAGGTGTTATAACTATGTAGTCTTAAAAAGCAATCGGCTATTTTCGGTAATCTAAAGCGCATTATAACCTATAGAGGAACAGCGTTCACATCGCATATCTTCAAAGGATATTGCGAGGAACAGGGGATTCAACAACTGATGATCGCCACAGGGGTTCCAACATGAAATGGACAGGTGGAAAGGATGCACAAAAATATTGTGCTAATGATGTCAAAACTGTGCGTCGAAAGTCCATCATCCTGGTACAAGTATACAGGAAAAGTACAGCAAGCAATTAACAACTCCCCACCAAGAAGCACGTATCTCCATTCCGTTTGCTCACGGGTGTCGAAATGAGGGTTAACGTTGTAATGGAACTAACAGAATTATTGAAAGATCTGTACATTGAAGAGCTAGACGCAGAACGTGAAGCATTGCGCAAATAAGAAAATAGGAAATAATTTAACAAGACAAGAAAGAAAGAGAGTACTGTCGCAGAAAACATAAAAAGGTGGGAGCCATCGTTCGAGGGGAAAGATACGTCAGGGTGACCAAATGTGCGATCATGCTACAGTGGCAGCACTGATACCGAAACCCATTAGCGTACTAACGCCACAAATCCCTCAATTGATTAATTAACGACATTCGCGAGACATTCACTGAAATCCCTCAATCAATTAATTAACGACATTCCCGACCATCTTAACGAACGATCGTTATGTATGACCCAATTGCCTTAGCTTCAAAAAAAACTGCCTGAACTACGGACATTGCATACCGAGTCGTTACCGAGCCAGGACCTCGTTCCTCCGGAAAATATATATAAAGAAGATTAAATAATAAACATAATTAAATATATATTGAAATATAAGGAGAACCCCACATATAATATATATAAATAACTCTTTATCTATATCAATTAGTTTAAGGTAAAATAAACAACCGTCAGGTGAACAAAACTATTATATTCTGTAACAACATGTTGCAGGAGTATGAAAAGTATTGAGAACGATTTACGTCTTTAAAGCAACTGTAGAAAAAAAGGTGAAGTAATAGAAAGGATATTTTGAAAAATTATCGAGACGTGGTCAAATATTTGAAATGTCAATAGAGTTTAAAATTTATAATAGTTCAACAAAATAAAACAAAAAAAATTTTAAAACAGTTAAAGAATTCGATTGTAGTGTTGGTACACTGACAGAAACAAGTAATAAGATGATAATTGAATAATAGAAGTACACCGTAATGAAACATAATCGCGCAACTTTAGCGATTTGTTTCGATTGTATATTGTGACTGTACAAAAAAAAAAATTAAATAAACAAGAAAAAAAAATCCAACAACTAAATAAGTGAAAAGAAGAAAAAAACGACGCCGGTGAAAGAAAAAACAAGTTATACAAACTGCCGTTAAGACGTGTAATTGTACAGCTGGAAAAAAATTGAAAGTAAAAAGAACAAAAAAAAATCACATATATAAATAATAACAATTTGAAATTTAGAAATCACATATACAAATAACAACAATTTAAAACTTAGAAACAGAAAGAAAGACTTGAAACTCAAAAGCGAGAGCGAAATCACAGCCTATATTTTTCAATTTGGTAATGTTTAAGCATTATTAACAAACCTATTAAAGAAAGTAATTATGAAAATTATTTATGAAAAAGGCATAGACATGCAGGAATTAGACATAAACAACAAATTTAAGCTCATTTTCAGTTCATTAAACGCTATTCTTTATTATGATCGATTTAACAATTGACAAAATTACGGGTAGCGCAAGAAGGTCCCACCATATGAACGGAATTCGAGATAATTGGTCATTAATTGAACAAGTTCTGATCGACTTTCATAGCGAGAATAATTCAGTTGAAGAACTAATCGACAAGATAAGAGCATGTCGATGTGACTCTTCAATTGAGAATTGCTATAATAAATTAGCAAAACTTTTGTGTCGGTTGTTATTTTAATCTAAATAAGCTACCTGTAGTTAATAGTGAAAGTAATGCCAGAATCGCCTTAAATTCTTTTAAACGCAGCTTACCGGAACCTGTTAAAAGCTATAACTCGAAACCCAACAAGTTTTAAAGAAGCTTTGTAAATTATAACGTCAAACGGTTATTTACCATAAGTTATACAGTCTCGAATTTCAACAGTAGACCAGTAGTATATAGTAAGTAGAGATATAGGATATAAACCATATCGAACCAGAAAAATAACTCTCTTTACATAATTATTTATGTAAAGATTTATTAAAATAAAATAAAGAAACATTTGAAATCAAATACCCCAACACTCCTCCAACAATAAAAACAAATAAAACAGTACGCAGTTGAAAATACTTAAGTTTATTATAGATAATTAGCAGTTTTAGCATAATAAACCCTATGATTTGCAATCCAACATCGAGAACAATATCACCCACATTGAATATTAAAGAAAGACAATTTATCGACTTTATCGAATTAACATTTCACAATTACTTCGACGGTATATTGGGAAACAATATACTGCTTAGCTTAAACGCTATAGTTAATTATAGAACTTGCTAGAGAAAAAGAATACAAAGTAGAAAAATATTTAAAAAATTAAAATTTACAGGTATTTAGTTGTCAAAACAAATTACGCGACAGTGCATTTAATAACACGGTTGCAAAACATTTAGATTCAAATGATGAAGCGACATTAGAAAAGGTGCCTTAACAATTATCAATGCATATTCTATGAATAAGGAAGCAATTTACCGTTTACTAGTGTAATACAACATATGGTAGAATTAGAACTAAGACATATTCCCTAATTTATACCAAACTGTATATATACCCAGTTGTTCATCGTGCCAAAGTAGATAGACAAATAAATAAGATGCTAGTGTAAAATATAATTGTTGCGAGCAAAAGTCCTTATAATTCGCCTTTATGGATCTTACTAAAAAAAATTGACAATGGCGGGGAACAAAATTGGCAAATATAATAGATTACATGGTGTTAAACAAACAGACGACCGACGACAAATTTCCAATTCCGAATATGGATTACATATTCGAAAAATTAGGAAAAAGTAGTTATTTTAGCTCAATCGACCTTGCTAAAGGTTTCCATCTTATTGAAGTACATCCAAAGCCGAACGGCATTTTCGATGGCAAGTGACCACTACGAGCTTAATCGTATGCCCTTTGTGTTAAAAACAACTCCCGCGACGTTTCAAAGACTAATGCTTTATCATGTTTTAAGAGACTACGTTAATAAAATGTGTGGTATATACTTGGACGATGTTCTAATTTTTTCGTCTAGTTTTAAAGAACATATTGACTCCATAACGAAAATCTCTAAAAAAACTAAAAGAGTCAAATTTGAAAACTCAAGGCGAAAACAGCAATTTTGCCAGTAGTTAAAGAAAGATTAAAGAAAGAATAAGAAGACAAGAAATTAAAACATGTTTGGGCATTACCTCATGACCCCAAGTCGTTGCAGCGATACTTTGGACTGACTTCGTATTTTAGACGCTTCATCACAGGCTACGCAACAATAGCTCGCACATTATCGGGATTATTGAGACAGGGTACCACGTTCGTCTTGGGAGATGAACAAGTTGTCGCTTTTCAGCAACTGAAAACCGCGTTAATTAGCTCACCAATTCTTAGACTCTATAACCCAAAGGCACCATCGGAGGTTCATACAGACGCATCCATGTACGGGTATGGAGGAATCATGCTTTAAAGGGACCCCGATGATCAGCTCTTTCATCCCATTCAGTATATGAGTCGCAAGACCACACCATCCTGAGAGAAATATCACTCTTATGAGTTAAAGGTGCTGGACATCGTAGAGGCTCTGAAAAAATGGCGCGTAAATCTTTTAAGTATCAAATTTAAAGTCCTAACCGACTGTAACGCATTCACAATGACAATGAGGAAGACGGACATACCACTTAGGGTTTTGATTATCAAATAGAATTTAGAAGTGGTAGAAAATTAAGGCATGTTGATGCGCTCAGTAGGGTATGTCTAACTCTGGAAAATACGTTGCTTTATCGCCTTCAGCAGGCGCAACTAGGAGATGATTGGGTACGTGCAGTAATGAAAGCAGTAGAATACGGGACATATGAAGATTTTTATATTAAATAAGGGTTACTTTATAAAGATTTCATTAAGGATCTCATAGTAGTACCAGCATAGATGGGGGATGAAATTATTCGTATAGCTCACAGACAAGGCCATTTTTCAACTAAGAAGACTCAGGACGCAATCGAAAAAACATTTTTTATCCCTAGGCTCACACTTAAAGTAGAAAAAGTTGTTAGGATTTGTATTGAGTGTATAATTACAGATAGGAAAGCAGGCAGAAAGGAAGGGTTGCTAACACCAATACCCAAAGAAGACGGGCCCCTCAGCACGTACCATATGGATCATGTAGTTCATATGCAAACAACCAACATATCCTACAATCATATTTTGGTGGTGGTAGATCCCTTTACGAAATTTGTGTGGTTATATCTACGTGCGTGGAAGGTGTTATAACTATGTAGTCTTAAAAAGCAATCGGCTATTTTCGGTAATCCAAAGCGCATTATAACCTATAGAGGAACAGCGTTCACATCGCATATCTTCAAAGGATATTGCGAGGAACAGGGGATTCAACAACTGATGATCGCCACAGGGGTTCCAACATGAAATGGACAGGTGGAAAGGATGCACAAAAATATTGTGCTAATGATGTCAAAACTGTGCGTCGAAAGTCCATCATCCTGGTACAAGTATACAGGAAAAGTACAGCAAGCAATTAACAACTCCCCACCAAGAAGCACGTATCTCCATTCCGTTTGCTCACGGGTGTCGAAATGAGGGTTAACGTTGTAATGGAACTAACAGAATTATTGAAAGATCTGTACATTGAAGAGCTAGACGCAGAACGTGAAGCATTGCGCAAATAAGAAAATAGGAAATAATTTAACAAGACAAGAAAGAAAGAGAGTACTGTCGCAGAAAACATAAAAAGGTGGGAGCCATCGTTCGAGGCGAAAGATACGTCAGGGTGACCAAATGTGCGATCATGCTACAGTGGCAGCACTGATACCGAAACCCATTAGCGTACTAACGCCACAAATCTCTCAATTGATTAATTAACGACATTCCCGAGACATTCACTGAAATCCCTCAATCAATTAATTAACGACATTCCCGACCATCTTAACGAACGATCGTTATGTATGACCCAATTGCCTTAGCTTCAAAAAAAACTGCCTGAACTACGGACATTGCATACCGAGTCGTTACCGAGCCAGGACCTCGTTCCTCCGGAAAATATATATAAAGAAGATTAAATAATAAACATAATTAAATATATATTGAAATATAAGGAGAACCCCACATATAATATATATAAATAACTCTTTATCTATATCAATAAGTTTAAGGTAAAATAAACAACCGTCAGGTGAACAAAACTATTATATTCTGTAACAACATGTTGCAGGAGTATAAAAAGTATTGAGAACGATTTACGTCTTTAAAGCAACTGTAGAAAAAAAGGTGAAGTAATAGAAAGGATATTTTGATAAATTATCGAGACGTGGTCAAATATTTGAAATGTCAATAGAGTTTAAAATTTATAATAGTTCAACAAAATAAAACAAAAAAAATTTTAAAACGGTTAAAGAATTCGATTGTAGTGTTGGTACACTGACAGAAACAAGTAATAAGATGATAATTGAATAATAGAAGTACACCGTAATGAAACATAATCGCGCAACTTTAGCGACTTGTTTCGATTGTATATTGTGACTGTACAAAAAAAAAAATTAAATAAACAAGAAAAAAAAATCCAACAACTAAATAAGTGAAAAGAAGAAAAAAACGACGCCGGTGAAAGAAAAAACAATCTATACAAACTGCCGTTAAGACGTGTAATTGTACAGCTGGAAAAAAATTGAAAGTAAAAAGAACAAAATAAAATCACATATATAAATAATAACAATTTGAAATTTAGAAATCACATATACAAATAACAACAATTTAAAACTTAGAAACAGAAAGAAAGACTTGAAACTCAAAAGCGAGAGCGAAATCACAGCCTATATTTTTCAATTTGGTAATGTTTAAGCATTATTAACAAACCTATTAAAGAAAGTAATTATGAAAATTATTTATGAAAAAGGCATAGACATGCAGGAATTAGACATAAACAACAAATTTAAGCTCATTTTCAGTTCATTAAACGCTATTCTTTATTATGATCGATTTAACAATTGACAAAATTACGGGTAGCGCAAGAAGGTCCCACCATATGAACGGAATTCGAGATAATTGGTCATTAATTGAACAAGTTCTGATCGACTTTCATAGCGAGAATAATTCAGTTGAAGAACTAATCGACAAGATAAGAGCATGTCGATGTGACTCTTCAATTGAGAATTGCTATAATAAATTAGCAAAACTTTTGTGTCGGTTGTTATTTTAATCTAAATAAGCTACCTGTAGTTAATAGTGAAAGTAATGCCAGAATCGCCTTAAATTCTTTTAAACGCAGCTTACCGGAACCTGTTAAAAGCTATAACTCGAAACCCAACAAGTTTTAAAGAAGCTTTGTAAATTATAACGTCAAACGGTTATTTACCATAAGTTATACAGTCTCGAATTTCAACAGTAGACCAGTAGTATATAGTAAGTAGAGATATAGGATATAAACCATATCGAACCAGAAAAATAACTCTCTTTACATAATTATTTATGTAAAGATTTATTAAAATAAAATAAAGAAACATTTGAAATCAAATACCCCAACACTCCTCCAACAATAAAAACAAATAAAACAGTACGCAGTTGAAAATACTTAAGTTTATTATAGATAATTAGCAGTTTTAGCATAATAAACCCTATGATTTGCAATCCAACATCGAGAACAATATCACCCACATTGAATATTAAAGAAAGACAATTTATCGACTTTATCGAATTAACATTTCACAATTACTTCGACGGTATATTGGGAAACAATATACTGCTTAGCTTAAACGCTATAGTTAATTATAGAACTTGCTAGAGAAAAAGAATACAAAGTAGAAAAATATTTAAAAAATTAAAATTTACAGGTATTTAGTTGTCAAAACAAATTACGCGACAGTGCATTTAATAACACGGTTGCAAAACATTTAGATTCAAATGATGAAGCGACATTAGAAAAGGTGCCTTAACAATTATCAATGCATATTCTATGAATAAGGAAGCAATTTACCGTTTACTAGTGTAATACAACATATGGTAGAATTAGAACTAAGACATATTCCCTAATTTATACCAAACTGTATATATACCCAGTTGTTCATCGTGCCAAAGTAGATAGACAAATAAATAAGATGTTAGTGTAAAATATAATTGTTGCGAGCAAAAGTCCTTATAATTCGCCTTTATGGATCTTACTAAAAAAAATTGACAATGGCGGGGAACAAAATTGGCAAATATAATAGATTACATGGTGTTAAACAAACAGACGACCGACGACAAATTTCCAATTCCGAATATGGATTACATATTCGAAAAATTAGGAAAAAGTAGTTATTTTAGCTCAATTGACCTTGCTAAAGGTTTCCATCTTATTGAAGTACATCCAAAGCCGAACGGCATTTTCGATGGCAAGTGACCACTACGAGCTTAATCGTATGCCCTTTGTGTTAAAAACAACTCCCGCGACGTTTCAAAGACTAATGCTTTATCATGTTTTAAGAGACTACGTTAATAAAATGTGTGGTATATACTTGGACGATGTTCTAATTTTTTCGTCTAGTTTTAAAGAACATATTGACTCCATAACGAAAATCTCTAAAAAAACTAAAAGAGTCAAATTTGAAAACTCAAGGCGAAAACAGCAATTTTGCCAGTAGTTAAAGAAAGATTAAAGAAAGAATAAGAAGACAAGAAATTAAAACATGTTTGGGCATTACCTCATGACCCCAAGTCGTTGCAGCGATACTTTGGACTGACTTCGTATTTTAGACGCTTCATCACAGGCTACGCAACAATAGCTCGCACATTATCGGGATTATTGAGACAGGGTACCACGTTCGTCTTGGGAGATGAACAAGTTGTCGCTTTTCAGCAACTGAAAACCGCGTTAATTAGCTCACCAATTCTTGGACTCTATAACCCAAAGGCACCATCGGAGGTTCATACAGACGCATCCATGTACGGGTATGGAGGAATCATGCTTTAAAGGGACCCCGATGATCAGCTCTTTCATCCCATTCAGTATATGAGTCGCAAGACCACACCATCCTGAGAGAAATATCACTCTTATGAGTTAAAGGTGTTGGACATCGTAGAGGCTCTGAAAAAATGGCGCGTAAATCTTTTAAGTATCAAATTTAAAGTCCTAACCGACTGTAACGCATTCACAATGACAATGAGGAAGACGGACATACCACTTAGGGTTTTGATTATCAAATAGAATTTAGAAGTGGTAGAAAATTAAGGCATGTTGATGCGCTCAGTAGGGTATGTCTAACTCTGGAAAATACGTTGCTTTATCGCCTTCAGCAGGCGCAACTAGGAGATGATTGGGTACGTGCAGTAATGAAAGCAGTAGAATACGGGACATATGAAGATTTTTATATTAAATAAGGGTTACTTTATAAAGATTTCATTAAGGATTTCATAGTAGTACCAGCATAGATGGGGGATGAAATTATTCGTATAGCTCACAGACAAGGCCATTTTTCAACTAAGAAGACTCAGGACGCAATCGAAAAAACATTTTTTATCCCTAGGCTCACACTTAAAGTAGAAAAAGTTGTTAGGATTTGTATTGAGTGTATAATTACAGATAGGAAAGCAGGCAGAAAGGAAGGGTTGCTAACACCAATACCCAAAGAAGACGGGCCCCTCAGCACGTACCATATGGATCATGTAGTTCATATGCAAACAACCAACATATCCTACAATCATATTTTGGTGGTGGAAGATGCCTTTACGAAATTCGTGTGGTTATATCTACGTTCGTGGAAGGTGTTATAACTATGTAGTCTTAAAAAGCAATCGGCTATTTTCGGTAATCCAAAGCGCATTATAACCTATAGAGGAACAGCGTTCACATCGCATATCTTCAAAGGATATTGCGAGGAACAGGGGATTCAACAACTGATGATCGCCACAGGGGTTCCAACATGAAATGGACAGGTGGAAAGGATGCACAAAAATATTGTGCTAATGATGTCAAAACTGTGCGTCGAAAGTCCATCATCCTGGTACAAGTATACAGGAAAAGTACAGCAAGCAATTAACAACTCCCCACCAAGAAGCACGTATCTCCATTCCGTTTGCTCACGGGTGTCGAAATGAGGGTTAACGTTGTAATGGAACTAACAGAATTATTGAAAGATCTGTACATTGAAGAGCTAGACGCAGAACGTGAAGCATTGCGCAAATAAGAAAATAGGAAATAATTTAACAAGACAAGAAAGAAAGAGAGTACTGTCGCAGAAAACATAAAAAGGTGGGAGCCATCGTTCGAGGCGAAAGATACGTCAGGGTGACCAAATGTGCGATCATGCTACAGTGGCAGCACTGATACCGAAACCCATTAGCGTACTAACGCCACAAATCTCTCAATTGATTAATTAACGACATTCCCGAGACATTCACTGAAATCCCTCAATCAATTAATTAACGACATTCCCGACCATCTTAACGAACGATCGTTATGTATGACCCAATTGCCTTAGCTTCAAAAAAAACTGCCTGAACTACGGACATTGCATACCGAGTCGTTACCGAGCCAGGACCTCGTTCCTCCGGAAAATATATATAAAGAAGATTAAATAATAAACATAATTAAATATATATTAAAATATAAGGAGAACCCCACATATAATATATATAAATAACTCTTTATCTATATCAATAAGTTTAAGGTAAAATAAACAACCGTCAGGTGAACAAAACTATTATATTCTGTAACAACATGTTGCAGGAGTATAAAAAGTATTGAGAACGATTTACGTCTTTAAAGCAACTGTAGAAAAAAAGGTGAAGTAATAGAAAGGATATTTTGATAAATTATCGAGACGTGGTCAAATATTTGAAATGTCAATAGAGTTTAAAATTTATAATAGTTCAACAAAATAAAACAAAAAAAATTTTAAAACGGTTAAAGAATTCGATTGTAGTGTTGGTACACTGACAGAAACAAGTAATAAGATGATAATTGAATAATAGAAGTACACCGTAATGAAACATAATCGCGCAACTTTAGCGACTTGTTTCGATTGTATATTGTGACTGTACAAAAAAAAAAAATTAAATAAACAAGAAAAAAAAATCCAACAACTAAATAAGTGAAAAGAAGAAAAAAACGACGCCGGTGAAAGAAAAAACAAGCTATACAAACTGCCGTTAAGACGTGTAATTGTACAGCTGGAAAAAAATTGAAAGTAAAAAGAACAAAAAAAAATCACATATATAAATAATAACAATTTGAAATTTAGAAATCACATATACAAATAACAACAATTTAAAACTTAGAAACAGAAAGAAAGACTTGAAACTCAAAAGCGAGAGCGAAATCACAGCCTATATTTTTCAATTTGGTAATGTTTAAGCATTATTAACAAACCTATTAAAGAAAGTAATTATGAAAATTATTTATGAAAAAGGCATAGACATGCAGGAATTAGACATAAACAACAAATTTAAGCTCATTTTCAGTTCATTAAACGCTATTCTTTATTATGATCGATTTAACAATTGACAAAATTACGGGTAGCGCAAGAAGGTCCCACCATATGAACGGAATTCGAGATAATTGGTCATTAATTGAACAAGTTCTGATCGACTTTCATAGCGAGAATAATTCAGTTGAAGAACTAATCGACAAGATAAGAGAATGTCGATGTGACTCTTCAATTGAGAATTGCTATAATAAATTAGCAAATCTTTTGTGTCGGTTGTTATTTTAATCTAAATAAGCTACCTGTAGTTAATAGTGAAAGTAATGCCAGAATCGCCTTAAATTCTTTTAAACGCAGCTTACCGGAACCTGTTAAAAGCTATAACTCGAAACCCAAGAAGTTTTAAAGAAGCTTTGTAAATTATAACGTCAAACGGTTATTTACCATTAGTTATACAGTCTCGAATTTCAACAGTAGACCAGTAGTATATAGTAAGTAGAGATATAGGATATAAACCATATCGAACCAGAAAAATAACTCTCTTTACATAATTATTTATGTAAAGATTTATTAAAATAAAATAAAGAAACATTTGAAATCAAATACCCCAACACTCCTCCAACAATAAAAACAAATAAAACAGTACGCAGTTGAAAATACTTAAGTTTATTATAGATAATTAGCAGTTTTAGCATAATAAACCCTATGATTTGCAATCCAACATCGAGAACAATATCACCCACATTGAATATTAAAGAAAGACAATTTATCGACTTTATCGAATTAACATTTCACAATTACTTCGACGGTATATTGGGAAACAATATACTGCTTAGCTTAAACGCTATAGTTAATTATAGAACTTGCTAGAGAAAAAGAATACAAAGTAGAAAAATATTTAAAAAATTAAAATTTACAGGTATTTAGTTGTCAAAACAAATTACGCGACAGTGCATTTAATAACACGGTTGCAAAACATTTAGATTCAAATGATGAAGCGACATTAGAAAAGGTGCCTTAACAATTATCAATGCATATTCTATGAATAAGGAAGCAATATACCGTTTACTAGTGTAATACAACATATGGTAGAATTAGAACTAAGACATATTCCCTAATTTATACCAAACTGTATATATACCCAGTTGTTCATCGTGCCAAAGTAGATAGACAAATAAATGAGATGTTAGTGTAAAATATAATTGTTGCGAGCAAAAGTCCTTATAATTCGCCTTTATGGATCTTACTAAAAAAAATTGACAATGGCGGGGAACAAAATTGGCAAATATAATAGATTACATGGTGTTAAACAAACAGACGACCGACGACAAATTTCCAATTCCGAATATGGATTACATATTCGAAAAATTAGGAAAAAGTGGTTATTTTAGCTCAATTGACCTTGCTAAAGGTTTCCATCTTATTGAAGTACATCCAAAGCCGAACGGCATTTTCGATGGCAAGTGACCACTACGAGCTTAATCGTATGCCCTTTGTGTTAAAAACAACTCCCGCGACGTTTCAAAGACTAATGCTTTATCATGTTTTAAGAGACTACGTTAATAAAATGTGTGGTATATACTTGGACGATGTTCTAATTTTTTCGTCTAGTTTTAAAGAACATATTGACTCCATAACGAAAATCTCTAAAAAAACTAAAAGAGTCAAATTTGAAAACTCAAGGCGAAAACAGCAATTTTGCCAGTAGTTAAAGAAAGATTAAAGAAAGAATAAGAAGACAAGAAATTAAAACATGTTTGGGCATTACCTCATGACCCCAAGTCGTTGCAGCGATACTTTGGACTGACTTCGTATTTTAGACGCTTCATCACAGGCTACGCAACAATAGCTCGCACATTATCGGGATTATTGAGACAGGGTACCACGTTCGTCTTGGGAGATGAACAAGTTGTCGCTTTTCAGCAACTGAAAACCGCGTTAATTAGCTCACCAATTCTTAGACTCTATAACCCAAAGGCACCATCGGAGGTTCATACAGACGCATCCATGTACGGGTATGGAGGAATCATGCTTTAAAGGGACCCCGATGATCAGCTCTTTCATCCCATTCAGTATATGAGTCGCAAGACCACACCATCCTGAGAGAAATATCACTCTTATGAGTTAAAGGTGTTGGACATCGTAGAGGCTCTGAAAAAATGGCGCGTAAATCTTTTAAGTATCAAATTTAAAGTCCTAACCGACTGTAACGCATTCACAATGACAATGAGGAAGACGGACATACCACTTAGGGTTTTGATTATCAAATAGAATTTAGAAGTGGTAGAAAATTAAGGCATGTTGATGCGCTCAGTAGGGTATGTCTAACTCTGGAAAATACGTTGCTTTATCGCCTTCAGCAGGCGCAACTAGGAGATGATTGGGTACGTGCAGTAATGAAAGCAGTAGAATACGGGACATATGAAGATTTTTATATTAAATAAGGGTTACTTTATAAAGATTTCATTAAGGATTTCATAGTAGTACCAGCATAGATGGGGGATGAAATTATTCGTATAGCTCACAGACAAGGCCATTTTTCAACTAAGAAGACTCAGGACGCAATCGAAAAAACATTTTTTATCCCTAGGCTCACACTTAAAGTAGAAAAAGTTGTTAGGATTTGTATTGAGTGTATAATTACAGATAGGAAAGCAGGCAGAAAGGAAGGGTTGCTAACACCAATACCCAAAGAAGACGGGCCCCTCAGCACGTACCATATGGATCATGTAGTTCATATGCAAACAACCAACATATCCTACAATCATATTTTGGTGGTGGAAGATGCCTTTACGAAATTCGTGTGGTTATATCTACGTTCGTGGAAGGTGTTATAACTATGTAGTCTTAAAAAGCAATCGGCTATTTTCGGTAATCCAAAGCGCATTATAACCTATAGAGGAACAGCGTTCACATCGCATATCTTCAAAGGATATTGCGAGGAACAGGGGATTCAACAACTGATGATCGCCACAGGGGTTCCAACATGAAATGGACAGGTGGAAAGGATGCACAAAAATATTGTGCTAATGATGTCAAAACTGTGCGTCGAAAGTCCATCATCCTGGTACAAGTATACAGGAAAAGTACAGCAAGCAATTAACAACTCCCCACCAAGAAGCACGTATCTCCATTCCGTTTGCTCACGGGTGTCGAAATGAGGGTTAACGTTGTAATGGAACTAACAGAATTATTGAAAGATCTGTACATTGAAGAGCTAGACGCAGAACGTGAAGCATTGCGCAAATAAGAAAATAGGAAATAATTTAACAAGACAAGAAAGAAAGAGAGTACTGTCGCAGAAAACATAAAAAGGTGGGAGCCATCGTTCGAGGCGAAAGATACGTCAGGGTGACCAAATGTGCGATCATGCTACAGTGGCAGCACTGATACCGAAACCCATTAGCGTACTAACGCCACAAATCTCTCAATTGATTAATTAACGACATTCCCGAGACATTCACTGAAATCCCTCAATCAATTAATTAACGACATTCCCGACCATCTTAACGAACGATCGTTATGTATGACCCAATTGCCTTAGCTTCAAAAAAAACTGCCTGAACTACGGACATTGCATACCGAGTCGTTACCGAGCCAGGACCTCGTTCCTCCGGAAAATATATATAAAGAAGATTAAATAATAAACATAATTAAATATATATTGAAATATAAGGAGAACCCCACATATAATATATATAAATAACTCTTTATCTATATCAATAAGTTTAAGGTAAAATAAACAACCGTCAGGTGAACAAAACTATTATATTCTGTAACAACATGTTGCAGGAGTATAAAAAGTATTGAGAACGATTTACGTCTTTAAAGCAACTGTAGAAAAAAAGGTGAAGTAATAGAAAGGATATTTTGATAAATTATCGAGACGTGGTCAAATATTTGAAATGTCAATAGAGTTTAAAATTTATAATAGTTCAACAAAATAAAACAAAAAAAATTTTAAAACGGTTAAAGAATTCGATTGTAGTGTTGGTACACTGACAGAAACAAGTAATAAGATGATAATTGAATAATAGAAGTACACCGTAATGAAACATAATCGCGCAACTTTAGCGACTTGTTTCGATTGTATATTGTGACTGTACAAAAAAAAAAAATTAAATAAACAAGAAAAAAAAATCCAACAACTAAATAAGTGAAAAGAAGAAAAAAACGACGCCGGTGAAAGAAAAAACAAGCTATACAAACTGCCGTTAAGACGTGTAATTGTACAGCTGGAAAAAAATTGAAAGTAAAAAGAACAAAAAAAAATCACATATATAAATAATAACAATTTGAAATTTAGAAATCACATATACAAATAACAACAATTTAAAACTTAGAAACAGAAAGAAAGACTTGAAACTCAAAAGCGAGAGCGAAATCACAGCCTATATTTTTCAATTTGGTAATGTTTAAGCATTATTAACAAACCTATTAAAGAAAGTAATTATGAAAATTATTTATGAAAAAGGCATAGACATGCAGGAATTAGACATAAACAACAAATTTAAGCTCATTTTCAGTTCATTAAACGCTATTCTTTATTATGATCGATTTAACAATTGACAAAATTACGGGTAGCGCAAGAAGGTCCCACCATATGAACGGAATTCGAGATAATTGGTCATTAATTGAACAAGTTCTGATCGACTTTCATAGCGAGAATAATTCAGTTGAAGAACTAATCGACAAGATAAGAGCATGTCGATGTGACTCTTCAATTGAGAATTGCTATAATAAATTAGCAAATCTTTTGTGTCGGTTGTTATTTTAATCTAAATAAGCTACCTGTAGTTAATAGTGAAAGTAATGCCAGAATCGCCTTAAATTCTTTTAAACGCAGCTTACCGGAACCTGTTAAAAGCTATAACTCGAAACCCAACAAGTTTTAAAGAAGCTTTGTAAATTATAACGTCAAACGGTTATTTACCATAAGTTATACAGTCTCGAATTTCAACAGTAGACCAGTAGTATATAGTAAGTAGAGATATAGGATATTACCATATCGAACCAGAAAAATAACTCTCTTTACATAATTATTTATGTAAAGATTTATTAAAATAAAATAAAGAAACATTTGAAATCAAATACCCCAACACTCCTCCAACAATAAAAACAAATAAAACAGTACGCAGTTGAAAATACTTAAGTTTATTATAGATAATTAGCAGTTTTAGCATAATAAACCCTATGATTTGCAATCCAACATCGAGAACAATATCACCCACATTGAATATTAAAGAAAGACAATTTATCGACTTTATCGAATTCACATTTCACAATTACTTCGACGGTATATTGGGAAACAATATACTGCTTAGCTTAAACGCTATAGTTAATTATAGAACTTGCTAGAGAAAAAGAATACAAAGTAGAAAAATATTTAAAAAATTAAAATTTACAGGTATTTAGTTGTCAAAACAAATTACGCGACAGTGCATTTAATAACACGGTTGCAAAACATTTAGATTCAAATGATGAAGCGACATTAGAAAAGGTGCCTTAACAATTATCAATGCATATTCTATGAATAAGGAAGCAATTTACCGTTTACTAGTGTAATACAACATATGGTAGAATTAGAACTAAGACATATTCCCTAATTTATACCAAACTGTATATATACCCAGTTGTTCATCGTGCCAAAGTAGATAGACAAATAAATGAGATGTTAGTGTAAAATATAATTGTTGCGAGCAAAAGTCCTTATAATTCGCCTTTATGGATCTTACTAAAAAAAATTGACAATGGCGGGGAACAAAATTGGCAAATATAATAGATTACATGGTGTTAAACAAACAGACGACCGACGACAAATTTCCAATTCCGAATATGGATTACATATTCGAAAAATTAGGAAAAAGTGGTTATTTTAGCTCAATTGACCTTGCTAAAGGTTTCCATCTTATTGAAGTACATCCAAAGCCGAACGGCATTTTCGATGGCAAGTGACCACTACGAGCTTAATCGTATGCCCTTTGTGTTAAAAACAACTCCCGCGACGTTTCAAAGACTAATGCTTTATCATGTTTTAAGAGACTACGTTAATAAAATGTGTGGTATATACTTGGACGATGTTCTAATTTTTTCGTCTAGTTTTAAAGAACATATTGACTCCATAACGAAAATCTCTAAAAAAACTAAAAGAGTCAAATTTGAAAACTCAAGGCGAAAACAGCAATTTTGCCAGTAGTTAAAGAAAGATTAAAGAAAGAATAAGAAGACAAGAAATTAAAACATGTTTGGGCATTACCTCATGACCCCAAGTCGTTGCAGCGATACTTTGGACTGACTTCGTATTTTAGACGCTTCATCACAGGCTACGCAACAATAGCTCGCACATTATCGGGATTATTGAGACAGGGTACCACGTTCGTCTTGGGAGATGAACACGTTGTCGCTTTTCAGCAACTGAAAACCGCGTTAATTAGCTCACCAATTCTTAGACTCTATAACCCAAAGGCACCATCGGAGGTTCATACAGACGCATCCATGTACGGGTATGGAGGAATCATGCTTTAAAGGGACCCCGATGATCAGCTCTTTCATCCCATTCAGTATATGAGTCGCAAGACCACACCATCCTGAGAGAAATATCACTCTTATGAGTTAAAGGTGTTGGACATCGTAGAGGCTCTGAAAAAATGGCGCGTAAATCTTTTAAGTATCAAATTTAAAGTCCTAACCGACTGTAACGCATTCACAATGACAATGAGGAAGACGGACATACCACTTAGGGTTTTGATTATCAAATAGAATTTAGAAGTGGTAGAAAATTAAGGCATGTTGATGCGCTCAGTAGGGTATGTCTAACTCTGGAAAATACGTTGCTTTATCGCCTTCAGCAGGCGCAACTAGGAGATGATTGGGTACGTGCAGTAATGAAAGCAGTAGAATACGGGACATATGAAGATTTTTATATTAAATAAGGGTTACTTTATAAAGATTTCATTAAGGATTTCATAGTAGTACCAGCATAGATGGGGGATGAAATTATTCGTATAGCTGACAGACAAGGCCATTTTTCAACTAAGAAGACTCAGGACGCAATCGAAAAAACATTTTTTATCCCTAGGCTCACACTTAAAGTAGAAAAAGTTGTTAGGATTTGTATTGAGTGTATAATTACAGATAGGAAAGCAGGCAGAAAGGAAGGGTTGCTAACACCAATACCCAAAGAAGACGGGCCCCTCAGCACGTACCATATGGATCATGTAGTTCATATGCAAACAACCAACATATCCTACAATCATATTTTGGTGGTGGAAGATGCCTTTACGAACTTCGTGTGGTTATATCTACGTTCGTGGAAGGTGTTATAACTATGTAGTCTTAAAAAGCAATCGGCTATTTTCGGTAATCCAAAGCGCATTATAACCTATAGAGGAACAGCGTTCACATCGCATATCTTCAAAGGATATTGCGAGGAACAGGGGATTCAACAACTGATGATCGCCACAGGGGTTCCAACATGAAATGGACAGGTGGAAAGGATGCACAAAAATATTGTGCTAATGATGTCAAAACTGTGCGTCGAAAGTCCATCATCCTGGTACAAGTATACAGGAAAAGTACAGCAAGCAATTAACAACTCCCCACCAAGAAGCACGTATCTCCATTCCGTTTGCTCACGGGTGTCGAAATGAGGGTTAACGTTGTAATGGAACTAACAGAATTATTGAAAGATCTGTACATTGAAGAGCTAGACGCAGAACGTGAAGCATTGCGCAAATAAGAAAATAGGAAATAATTTAACAAGACAAGAAAGAAAGAGAGTACTGTCGCAGAAAACATAAAAAGGTGGGAGCCATCGTTCGAGGCGAAATATACGTCAGGGTGACCAAATGTGCGATCATGCTACAGTGGCAGCACTGATACCGAAACCCATTAGCGTACTAACGCCACAAATCCCTCAATTGATTAATTAACGACATTCCCGAGACATTCACTGAAATCCCTCAATCAATTAATTAACGACATTCCCGACCATCTTAACGAACGATCGTTATGTATGACCCAATTGCCTTAGCTTCAAAAAAAACTGCCTGAACTACGGACATTGCATACCGAGTCGTTACCGAGCCAGGACCTCGTTCCTCCGGAAAATATATATAAAGAAGATTAAATAATAAACATAATTAAATATATATTGAAATATAAGGAGAACCCCACATATAATATATATAAATAACTCTTTATCTATATCAATAAGTTTAAGGTAAAATAAACAACCGTCAGGTGAACAAAACTATTATATTCTGTAACAACATGTTGCAGGAGTATAAAAAGTATTGAGAACGATTTACGTCTTTAAAGCAACTGTAGAAAAAAAGGTGAAGTAATAGAAAGGATATTTTGATAAATTATCGAGACGTGGTCAAATATTTGAAATGTCAATAGAGTTTAAAATTTATAATAGTTCAACAAAATAAAACAAAAAAAATTTTAAAACGGTTAAAGAATTCGATTGTAGTGTTGGTACACTGACAGAAACAAGTAATAAGATGATAATTGAATAATAGAAGTACACCGTAATGAAACATAATCGCGCAACTTTAGCGATTTGTTTCGATTGTATATTGTGACTGTACAAAAAAAAAAAAATTAAATAAACAAGAAAAAAAAATCCAACAACTAAATAAGTGAAAAGAAGAAAAAAACGACGCCGGTGAAAGAAAAAACAAGCTATACAAACTGCCGTTAAGACGTGTAATTGTACAGCTGGAAAAAAATTGAAAGTAAAAAGAACAAAAAAAAAATCACATATATAAATAATAACAATTTGAAATTTAGAAATCACATATACAAATAACAACAATTTAAAACTTAGAAACAGAAAGAAAGACTTGAAACTCAAAAGCGAGAGCGAAATCACAGCCTATATTTTTCAATTTGGTAATGTTTAAGCATTATTAACAAACCTATTAAAGAAAGTAATTATGAAAATTATTTATGAAAAAGGCATAGACATGCAGGAATTAGACATAAACAACAAATTTAAGCTCATTTTCAGTTCATTAAACGCTATTTTTTATTATGATCGATTTAACAATTGACAAAATTACGGGTAGCGGAAGAAGGTCCCACCATATGAACGGAATTCGAGATAATTGGTCATTAATTGAACAAGTTCTGATCGACTTTCATAGCGAGAATAATTCAGTTGAAGAACTAATCGACAAAATAAGAGCATGTCGATGTGACTCTTCAATTGAGAATTGCTATAATAAATTAGCAAAACTTTTGTGTCGGTTGTTATTTTAATCTAAATAAGCTACCTGTAGTTAATAGTGAAAGTAATGCCAGAATCGCCTTAAATTCTTTTAAATGCAGCTTACCGGAACCTGTTAAAAGCTATAACTCGAAACCCAACAAGTTTTAAAGAAGTTTTGTAAATTATAACGTCAAACGGTTATTTACCATAAGTTATACAGTCTCGAATTTCAACAGTAGACCAGTAGTATATAGTAAGTAGAGATATAGGATATAAACCATATCGAACCAGAAAAATAACTCTCTTTACATAATTATTTATGTAAAGATTTATTAAAATAAAATAAAGAAACATTTGAAATCAAATACCCCAACACTCCTCCAACAATAAAAACAAATAAAACAGTACGCAGTTGAAAATACTTAAGTTTATTATAGATAATTAGCAGTTTTAGCATAATAAACCCTATGATTTGCAATCCAACATCGAGAACAATATCACCCACATTGAATATTAAAGAAAGACAATTTATCGACTTTATCGAATTAACATTTCACAATTACTTCGACGGTATATTGGGAAACAATATACTGCTTAGCTTAAACGCTATAGTTAATTATAGAACTTGCTAGAGAAAAAGAATACAAAGTAGAAAAATATTTAAAAAATTAAAATTTACAGGTATTTAGTTGTCAAAACAAATTACGCGACAGTGCATTTAATAACACGGTTGCAAAACATTTAGATTCAAATGATGAAGCGACATTAGAAAAGGTGCCTTAACAATTATCAATGCATATTCTATGAATAAGGAAGCAATTTACCGTTTACTAGTGTAATACAACATATGGTAGAATTAGAACTAAGACATATTCCCTAATTTATACCAAACTGTATATATACCCAGTTGTTCATCGTGCCAAAGTAGATAGACAAATAAATAAGATGTTAGTGTAAAATATAATTGTTGCGAGCAAAAGTCCTTATAATTCGCCTTTATGGATCTTACTAAAAAAAATTGACAATGGCGGGGAACAAAATTGGCAAATATAATAGATTACATGGTGTTAAACAAACAGACGACCGACGACAAATTTCCAATTCCGAATATGGATTACATATTCGAAAAATTAGGAAAAAGTAGTTATTTTAGCTCAATTGACCTTGCTAAAGGTTTCCATCTTATTGAAGTACATCCAAAGCCGAACGGCAATTTCGATGGCAAGTGACCACTACGAGCTTAATCGTATGCCCTTTGTGTTAAAAACAACTCCCGCGACGTTTCAAAGACTAATGCTTTATCATGTTTTAAGAGACTACGTTAATAAAATGTGTGGTATATACTTGGACGATGTTCTAATTTTTTTGTCTAGTTTTAAAGAACATATTGACTCCATAACGAAAATCTCTAAAAAAACTAAAAGAGTCAAATTTGAAAACTCAAGGCGAAAACTGCAATTTTGCCAGTAGTTAAAGAAAGATTAAAGAAAGAATAAGAAGACAAGAAATTAAAACATGTTTGGACATTACAGGCTGTTATCGGAAATTTTTACGTGATTATGCAAAGGTTGCTTATCTAAACAGGAAATGCTTTCTGTAGTGTGGTCAGTATAACACTTTGGAACCTATCTGTACGGTCGTAAATTTGTAATTCGAACCGGTCACATACTTTTGAATGGGTTAAACAATCTCAAAGAACCTAAAATGAAACTGCAAAGGTGGTTAATTTTTTTTAACGAGTACGATTTTGATATAACCTATGTATATAAAAGGTAAGAAGAACACAGTAGCGAAAAGTACTACTAGAAAAGGGGCTAATGTGTATTTTTAAAGAGATACCGACGAGCTTTTTCTTAAATTCCAAAACATTAACACTCTGAACTTTCAACTCAAAAATTGAACATTGTATAAGATAAACTAATAGAAATGAAATACTATCTAACATATAACAGAAAACGAACACTTTCGTCACAGAGGCATACAGGAAATATTTGTTCAATTCAAGAATAAATTTTACCCTAAATAATTTAAATAATTGCCAAAGCCAATTGTTAAATAGCAAAACACGACAGAAACCCAGTGTAACATCCCTACAAAATAACAGAAACCCCAATGTTCATAAATATATGAACATGAAACTTTTATTACCCTAAGATAGAATTATATTATATATAGAAAATCATATTTTTGACACAAGTACATTAATACATAAAATATGCATGTAAACAATAAGCCAAATTAGAAGAATATACAGTCCACGAAATGTCAAGTGCAAAGGTAAGCAACAAGATTGTAATATGAAACTTGCTTATAAAAATGTGAAAATCATTGCTTATCGAACAAAACACATAAACTAGTGTATACATAAAACTAATATAAATACACAAAATATACATACTAAAAACATTAATGCACACAAGCAGCGTCCGATAAGAGAGTAAGTATCAAGTGTGTGTATTGATATCTGAAGAATACAATAAAAGCAAAATACATATTTACACATGTGTACTATAAGCATACACACATTTACGTATATACCTAGTTAAGATATTAGAATTAAAAAATGTATTGAAGAAAGAAATTTTAATAAATAAAGATCAAAGTCAAAGTGAACTCTCAACGTGCAGAACTAATTTAAAGAGATTTTCTGTACAGCGAAAGTATTTCAACGACGTAGTTCACATAAATATTTGGTTTCCATACAGAAACGTCATGTATCTCACAACAATAGATACATTTTCAATACACAATACAATAAAAGCAAAATACATATTTACACATGTGTACTATAAGCATACACACATTTACGTATATACCTAGTTAAGATATTAGAATTAAAAAATGTATTGAAGAAAGAAATTTTAATAAATAAAGATCAAAGTCAAAAGTGAACTCTCAACGTGCAGAACTAATTTAAAGAGATTTTCTGTACACCGAAAGTATTTCAACGACGTAGTTCACATAAATAAAGGTTGTCAAATATCTCCCTCCGCTTTTTTCCTCTTCATTCAATGCTTTATAAAAAGTGTTACAGTGATCGGATTTAGTTAAAATATGCGCCGTTTTGTTCGATGATCTGTTTCCATCTAGACGGCAACTTCATAATACCTTCCTCGTAGAAGCCCCCCTCCTTATTTGCGAAGAATTCGGACAGCCACTTTTCACAAGCCTCTTTTGAGTTCCACTTCACACCACCAAGGGCATTCGCCATGGACAGGAACAGGTGGTAATCACTTGGCGCTACGTCCTAGCTATATGGTGGATGCGATAAAACCTCCCATCCAAGCTCCCGTAGCTTCTGACGAGTCATCAACGAAGTGTGTGGTCTAGCGTTGTCCTGGTGGAACACTACACCCATCCTGTTGGCCAATTCTGGACGCTTCTGGTCAATCGCCTGCTTCAAGCGGTCCAGTTGTTCGCAGTAGATGGTAGAATTAAGCGTCTGGCCATATGGGAGCAGCTCATAGTGGATGATTCCCTTCCAATCCCACCAAACACACAGCAAAACCTTCCTGGCCGTCAATCCCGGCTTGGCTACTGTTTGGGACGATTCACCGGCCTTCGACCACGACCGTTTTCGCTTGATATTGTCGTATGTGATCCATTTTTCGTCGCCAGTCACCATCCGCTTCAAGAATGGGACGAGTTCGTTCCGTTTCAGCAGCATATCGCAGGCGTTGATTCGGTCCAGAAGGTTTTTTTGCGTTAAATTATGCGGCACCCAAACATCAAACCTTTTTTTGTATCCAGCCTTATGCAGATGGTTCAAAATGGTTTGGTGACTAACTCCCATCTCCTGGGCGATGTCACGAGATGCCATATGCCGGTCTAACTCGATGTATTCCATGATTTGATCGGTATTTGTCGTCACAGGTCTTCCGCCGGCTGACTTATCCATGGTGTCGTTTTCACCGGCTCTGAATCGTCGAAACCATTCCTCCGCGGTTCGAAGTGATAGAGTACCATCCCCCAAAACACCATTAATCTCACGGAACGTTTCTCTAGCGGATTTGCCTTTAACGAAGGATAACTTTAAAATAGCGCGAATTTCGGCGTTAGTGAACTCCATGTTTACACGTCTATAACTGTTGAACGCATTATCCAAACTAATCATGCATAGCGTTGTTTTGTAGGTTATGTCAAGACCTTTCAAATTATGTATAGTGTTGCCAGATACGATCTCTGTAGCGCTTTGTACATAGCCGCGAAATTCAAAAGACAAAAAAGCGGAAGGGAGATATTTGACAACCTATATTTGGTTTCCATACAGAAACGTCATGTATCTCACAACAATAGATACATTTTCGAAATATGCATCGTTCCACAAGCTTACCGACAGAAATTGCGTAGCGATCTTTTGCAACTTTGAAGCAACGTATACAATTTATAGGCAAAATGCGAAAAATAGTGTTTGATAACGAACGCTGCATATTGCACAGCGCAGTAAGATTATTTTTTAAATAGGAAAACATTTCGATACATCGAACACCTACACGCTACATTAAACGAGCATTTGAGAATAATGAAAGCAGATAAAATCAATAAGACAGAAGATTTAAGTGGCAAACTGTTCAAAATAATTAATTCGTACAATAACACAATACATTTTACAACAAGAATGAGGCCCATTGATTAAAAAATAAAAATTATGACAAAGAATCGATTCAGAATTTATCTAGAAATTACGAAGAAACTAAAAAATGTCTCAGCATAACCAAAAAAGAATCATGAGTCAACTCAGTTGGATAACTTAGTAATTAACAGACAAATTGCAAAGAATAAACCTAATTATCAATCAATGGTCTCCTTACCAAAATACTATAAAACGCAAGTAAAGCGCAAGTGCAAATTCCAAAATGTTATGAAAAATTAATAAAAATTTTAGAATTCGATTATAAATTAATATAAGAAATTTTTGTAATATGAATTAAAAATGTTATACCGCAAATTTCTTAAGGGTGAAGGTGTTATGTAATTCGAGAAATTTTATACAATATTCCAAAAAAAAATTTATGAAAAATTAATTAAAATTATTAAAAATGTTAAAAAACGATTATAAATTAATTTAAGAAATTGTTACAATATCAATTAAAAATATATATTATATTAAGAATTTGAAGAGACGCAAATTTCTTAAGGGTGGAAGTGTTATATATCCATATATTCCTCACACTTTACGCATCATATTCCTTACGATTTCCAGCACTTAAGCTTCCTAATCTCTATTTCTCCTTATCTTCCTTGTCCTTTTATACTTAACATTTAGTTTATCTGCCACTCCACCTGTCATTCACTTGTATTAGGCTATAAGCTTGTCGATGTAACGAACAATGTTCAGTTCAAATATGTATATGCATTGTAACGTGGTTCGTTCAATTTAAATGCATACATAATTTAGTCTCGTAACCAATTGTTTTGAGAGGTTGATTGCCAGGTGAATTAAGATGCATCGCTTTTAATTTATTTGTTTGTTTACATTTTTTTCTCTTTGTATTTCTAAATAAGCTGTGATAAACTTCCCTTCTGACAAGCAGAAATCATAGTCGCAGAGGAAGATTTCGTGTGGATTATATTCAAATCACCTCGTAATGAGATTAACAAGTGTCATCATTGTATGACGAAACTTGCTAAATCCAGTAGATTAGAGAGATTATCTACTCAACAGCCAAAATACAGTAGATAAGAGAGATTATCTACTCAACAGCCTAAATATTGTGATTATGTGTCGGCCGGAACTTTATTTAATTAAAATATCGAACATAATAATCATTTTGAAAGTCGAAAATCACTATATTATAATAATATAACAAAGAATAAATTTAATGCTTCAGCCGTTTTTCGTTAGATAGTTACCGTATCGACTAACCTCATCTTCTGCATGAAATAAGGGTTCTATTTTATCGATATTTTGGGCTGATTCCAAGCCGAATCGCAAAAAAATACCCGCATTTACATACATATGTGTTCTTCCACATCATAACGCAACGGCTCACACTTCCTACCAAATTGGTCGAATTCGGCTATGAACTACCTTGGAGACCTCCAAAACCGGTCAAAGAAGTTTAACAATTACTGAGCCAAGTGCATCAAGTTAATAAAGCGCCATTTATTCAAAATTTTCGTTTTTCTTTTGTATCCGAAATATTTATCAAACCGCCCTCTTAATTCGAAACTACAACAATAAAACAAAGAAAAAAATTCGTTCCCATAACAAACTTGGCTAACTATTGATAGTTTATAGTAATGGGTTTGAATATTCTAGCCAAGTAGTATTTTCTGACCAGCTCAAGTTTTTTCAAGTTTTCCCGGCACACTAATATTTCCATATAGTCACAACGCCAACTGCACATGTTCAGTTCTATTAGTTTTAAGATGCATGTAATCTGATACCTAGAGATAAACTAACATATGCACAAGTGAATACGTGCACATGTTCAGTTTTATCAGTTCTAGGATGCATGTAATTTCATAGGATGCCCTAAACATACAAATAAGTGCTTGCGTGCACATCAAATTAGAATATAAGAAATATAAAAATAACAAGTAAGGAAGGGCTAAGTTCGGATGTAACCGATAATTTTATACTCTCGCAAAGTCAAATGGTATACTCGTTTGAGATTTCTTTGTGGATTGACTGATATTTTAGGTAGAAGGTCAACTATAGGCACTGGGGTCCACATATTTAGTACTTAGGGGCTTGAACAGTTTTGGTTCCATTTAGACAATTTTTGGTCACAAGGTGGTATACTTTAAATGTATTATTTACGCAAAGTTTTACCCCGATATAATCATTGTTGCTTGATATGCATAGTGGAAAGTGAAAGAATCAGATGGAATTGAAAATGGTGTTATATGGGAAATAGGCCACCCGATTTCAACTATTTTCACACTGTGAGTATAGGTTCTAAAAGCATTTGCTTCCAGTGAATTTTGTTATTATAGCATTTAGCGGTTTGGGAGATATGCACATTAAACCTATTAGGGGCGGGACCACGCCCACTTGAAAAAAATTTTAACTGCAGATGCCCCTCCCTAATGTGAATCTTTGTACCAAATAACAGTCTTGTAACTTATTGCGGAGCTAAGTTATGGCAAATTTATTTGTTTTTGATTAATGGCGTTTTTGTTTGCGTGGCAGTGGTCCGATTACGCCCATCTGCAGTACCAACCGTCTCACGGTACCAAGAAACGTGTCTACCAAGTTTCATAAAGATATCTCAATTTTTACTCAAGTTAGAGCTTGCACGGACGGACAGACAGTCACCCGGATTTCAACTCGTCTGTTCATCCTGATCATTTATATATATATAACCCTATATCTAACTCGATTAGTTTTAGGTGATACAAACAACCGTTAGGTTGCGAGAGTATAAAAATAATAATAATAAAGAGACACAACGAAAACTTAACATAAATACAAGTACAGCGGAAACAATAGCAGCAGCAGCAACAATACCATCAACAACAGTAACAAAAACATCAACAGTGGAAACAATAACAGCAGCAGCAACAATAACATCAACAATATCAGCAACAGCAACAGAACCAAATAAGAGTAAAAAAAAAAATAAAAAATATACTTATATATTTGTATCAATAATATTTTTAGAGTAAATATTAATATATGGAAACCATCGCACATTAATATAAAGCAAAAAAAAAAAAATGCGTTGGAGATACTACAATAACAATTATACGCCACAAAATAAGCATAACAGCGGCTACGTCCAAACGAATGCGGGTAATAACTATAACAACAATGGCAACAGATCAAACCAAACTAGAATGTCATACCAGACAACAAACACAAATTCTAATCAACCAAGAAATTTTAACTCACAGAGAAACCTTAACCAACAAAGAGACGGAAATCAAACACGAAATTATAGCCAATCAGGAAATTACAATCGATCCGCAATATCAAATCGCAATAAACCAGCACCTGGTTATTGGCAATGCAAATATAAATTTTCGTTGGGACCCACAAAACAATTACCCTATATACCATAATAATGGACACACACATAACAAAGTTATATTTCATCATTGACACTGGAGCAGAGTTAAGTCTAATCAATGAAAGTATTTGTAACCCGAAATGAAAAAAGAAGTAAATGTACGAGTCACAGCAATGGGAAGAGAAGCACAAGTTAAGAAACTTTGTAGATTCCCAATATTTAAAGAATTTAATGAAACAGATGTCATATGCGAATTTCTTGAATGTAATTTCAACAAAAACTTTGATGGACTCATTGGTAACAATATCTTAACGAAGATAAATGCGATAATAGATTACCCAAACAGAACTATAAAAACAAATAAAGCAATAATTAATTTTTATCTAACAAAAGAAGAAGAAATATATAGCAGAAAGAGCTATAAAGAAAATGAAGTGGAAATCTTCAATAATGTCATAAAACATAAGTGCGTCACAGAATTCGCTGACACTAATCATCTTAACGGTATAGACAAAAATAGACTTACAAATATACTAAAGAGATATAAAAGCGTATTTTATAACGACAATGATAATCTAACATTTACAAGTTCAACAAAACATAGAATAATAACCAAAAATGATATTCCGGTTTACTCTAAAATTTACCGATACCCTGAAATACATAAACCAGGAATAGAAAAACAAATAGATCAAATGTTAACCCAAGGTATAATCAGAACATCCTCTAGTCCTTATAATAGCCCTATTTGGCTGATACCAAAGAAACTGGAGTCAACCAATGAACAAGAATGGCGTCTTGTGATCAACTACAGGAAATTAAACAGCGTAACTACGAAAGACAGATTTCCAATTCCACATATAGACGACATATTTGACAAATTAGGCAGATGCCAATATTTTTCAACACTTGATTTAGCCAAAGGTTTTCATCAAATTGAAATGGATGAACGAGACATACATAAAACAGCGTTCTCCACTGCAAACGGACATTATGAATTTCTCAGAAATGCATTTGCGAAATGCACCAGCAACGTTCCAGAGGCTAATGAACGAAATACTAAAAGAATATATCGGAAAAATTTGCATTGTATACATGGATATCCTAGTATTTTCTACAAGCGTAGAAGATCACCTGGAATCGTTGAGTAAAATTTTACTCAGATTAAAAGACAAAAACTTAAAGATACAAATAAATAAATGCAATTTCTTAAAACAAGAGACAAAATTCTTAGGCCATATGATTACAAAAGAAGATATTAAACTAAACCCAGAAAATTAAAGCAATAGAAAAGATTCTACTTCCAAGAAATGTCAAAGGGATAAAAGCATTTTTAGAAATTACAGGATATTATAGAATGTTTATCAAAGACTACTCGAAAGTGGCATATCACATTATTAAGTATTTGAAGAAAAATACGAAAATATATCAAAATATTATTTATACATTATATAAAGATTATATATAAGCATTTAATAAATTAAAAGAGCTAATAATAGCAGATTTTAATTCACCCAGATTTTAATAAAGCTTTCACTCTAGTGACAGATGCCAGCAACTTTGCTTTAGGCGCAGCATTATTACAAACTGATAAAGTTATTTGTTATGCAAGTAGATCACTAAACGGGCATGAAAAATATTATAGTACAATAGAAAAAGAGTTACTTGCAATATTTTGAGCAACGAAATATTATATTTCCGTTCATACTTAATCGACCGGCACTTTACTATTAAAACAGATCATAGACCATTAGTTTGGCTAAACAACCTAAAAGAACCAAACGCTAAACCCCAAAGATAGACAATAAAGCTGAACGATTTCGATTTCGATATTAACTACATAAAAGGAAAAGAAAATGTAATTGCAGATGGTTTAATCAGACTAAATTATGAAAATAATAATATGATAGAATTGAATTTAAATGAAATATTTAATGATAACAACTTAAATACAGTACACAGTGCAGAAACAGATAGTACATACTTCATAAAAATAACGGAAAATGCAATCAATATACCTATATAAAAATCAACTTATAATTCAAAGAGCGCAAAGACAGTCAACAACAAAGAAAATAATTCATCATAAGAAAATAAGAAACATAATAAACGCAACTGTAATGAGCTAAGCCTCAGTAAATAACCACACCACTCTACTCGGAAAAACTGGCGCACCCTAATAATGCCCACCACATTCTCACCAATACACCACACCAGATGACCCCACATAGGACAGTATGACACACCACAACACCGCGCGTGTACATCACCAGCTAACAAAAGGAATGATCAGCGTAGCTTTTTCTCCTCATTCGAAGTAATAGCGATCCTGCGCGCAACTCAATTTTTCAATTCTACACTGCGCCGCGTCAACACCTAAAATTCGATACGACAGCTCCTGCGCGTAACACTTCGATACGTCACCGATCCTATATTATAAATTGTTCAATATATAAACATGTATATTAAGGAATTTTATTGTGTACAACGTCATAATAAAATTCGAATTTGGTTTTTTCCAACAAAAAAAACATTTAAACAGTGGTGACAAAAAATTGAAAAGACAAGACAAAATAACAAATATACAACAAAACACAAAAATATACACATATTTGTATGTATAAACAGTGCGGTGTTATGAAGTTCAGTGACCCAAAAATATATAAGATATAGTGGTACATACAACCTACATATTAACAAATATGCATTCCAAATTAGGATCTCAAACCTAATACACAATAAAACAAAAAGCCGTGCAGTACTGTGAAGCCCAGTGACACAAAAAAAATATATATATATATATAAAAACAAGTAAGGAAGGGCTAAGTTCGAATGTAACCGAACATTTTATACTCTCGCAAAGTTAAATGGTATATTCGTTTGAGAATTCTTTATATATTTTAATAATTAGAAATAGGAACTGTTGCCTTAGTTATTTACTTTTCACTCACAGTGAAAATAATTAGAGCAATTTGTAAACTAAATTTACTTAAATTATGAGAAATCGTTCTTGTGCTATTTGTATACGCTTATAATTGATTTTATATAGAATGCATTACAACTGTATTAAGAAGTAGGAAAAGAAATCGTTTTTGAACAATGAATAGCATTTTTTATTTATTATATCGATATTATTATACATTTTAGCTTAAAAATAATAAATATTAACAACTTTAAAAATGATATAATATTATTATATTAATTTGTATATAATATTTACAATATTAAACATAAATTTTTGTAGAGATTCTTATACATATATCCAAATTAAATTTCTTTTTTCCTTATATTATTTAATTTCTATCATATATTTATACAATAATGTTATATATAATAACAAATTATATATATAATTTAAATTTTCTTAATTAGATTATTTACATATTTTTCTTAAAATTGTCTTAAAAACTACTGTCAAAATTCCTATACCATTCCAATTCGATTATATTTAGAAAAAGAAAATGAAGAACTATTGCACTAAGTCTGAAAACTTTAGTTCGAAATAGAGACACAAATACTGTCATGATAGTGTGTACTGTCTCAAAAGTAATTGCATTTACACAGGAAGGATCCATGTTTGAAAATGGCCAATCAATGTGTACCGCCAGGTGTAGTTGAATATTCTGCACCAAGCAGGGAACTAAAGTTTTTTTCTTGGAGCAGATTTCTTATTGCAGACCCTGTAGACATTAAACAAATGTTAAAATCTCCAACAATTAGTACATTTTGATTGCCTAACTCAGAAGTAAGGACTTCCTGAAGTTCTACAATTAATTGTCTGACAGAGAAAGCTGAATTTCTATATAGAACCAGAATATTAATATTGAAACATTTAAACAAAACCGCTTCTAAAACTTTGCGGCCTGAATAAATTTTCTTTACAGCCTTTGATTCTATAGAGCAAGCAATACTATGCTTTGCATATATTATAATGCCCCGTTTGTTTCTGTTGGTTGTTTCCGTGCTATCTATCCTCAGCTCGTTAATTGGAGTAAATCCTGGTATATCAAAACTTTCGCAAGGATAACTCCAACTTTTTACAAAATATAAAATATTTGAAGATAGCATCAAACAGTCGCTTTTTATATCACTAATGTGAGCGTGAAGACTCTGAACATTATGGAATAAAATTTGATGTCCTGATGTTCGGGAAATCATAAAATTGAAACTTGTTGTCAAAGCTTTATTTGTGTTCAATTCCCTCAGTTCCCTAAATACGGGATCCGATTCAGAAAATTTGTTAGGAGGAATAAAATTTCCTATGATGAATAGACGTTCTGCAGAAGTAGCTCGACTACAAGCGACATATATTGAAGCTTTAGGCATTCTGGGTCGAGTATGAACTACAACTTTATTATATTATATGTGGCACCCTGACTTTTATGAATAGTTATTCCCTCAGTCGGAACAACTGGAAACTGATTTCTTTCAATTGAAATTTGTTCATTTCTTTTATATTGAAAAGATTTTAGAAGTTTTTCAATTGGTGTCCAAGAACTTTCTAGAGGATGAGGCTTTTTTGATCGTGCTATCAAACCAACAGAAGGTTCCAAAAATTTAATCCACAGAATTGTTGGAAAAGAACAATGGAAATCAATTTGCATAAGTTGTCCAGCTGCCCCATTAACCAAGCCTTCACACGTGTTTATGTTCACTGTAATCATATATTTGGCGGAGGTTTTTAGTGTCAATTCATAGGGCAGTCCCTGCGTTTCAGAAGTTTTGAAAAGTTTAACTCTTTCAAAAATATTATCATTTTCATTTATACCAATTCCTTTAACTGAGTCTTTTGCAGTTGAAAGGAAAGCTTCTGTTGGGACTCGACTGAGCTTAAGGGCATTCAAATTATTTGTCTCTTCATTGGACCAAAATAAATGTATGGCATCATCGGGAACTTCTTCGAAATTAACTACTAGAGTTTCAATGAGTGATATGTCCACATTTGTCATAGTACCAGATGCCATATGATTTAATGCAATTGCAAAGGCCTGATCCTCCCGTTGTCTCATTATCTCTGTTAATTCAAAGTATTTAAATAACTCCCACAAAGGGGAACCAACTAAAGTGCTGTATGCATCATTGGGATTAGGAGAGAATATCCACCTATCTCCAAAAGGTGAGAGTTGCTTCAAATCACCAAACACTTTGATCGGTATACCACCGAAGGGGCTATCTGTTTTGAAAATTTGTTTTAATCTCGCATCAACAGAGCTAAACATACGAGCACCTACCATCGATATTTCAACAATTATGATTCATTTTAAATCGATAAGTCTGGAATACAATGAATTAACTGTGCCATTGCTAAGTGGCCTCAACTCTCTATTCAACTGATTAACAGGTAAAGAGAATATTGAATGAAGGGTCATTCCACCTATTCCGAATGCTGCTTTACACGTAGGTGCGCAAAGAAAAACTTTTAAGGAACTTGGATTGGATCCAGGTGTAGAATTGTAACGATGGTTAAGAGCTTGATATATTGTAGATGCGACTCTTTCCTACACCTGCACCGCCGCCAATGAACTCATAAAATGGGAGATTTGTTTTTAGGTGGTGCATCAAATGTGTCAAATAGGTTCTTTGCTTAGTATTTAGACTTTGAACTAAAGAAAATAATTCCTCAACTGGAAGGGGGGTAGTTTAATAAGTCTAATATTGCAATCAGATTCAGTGCCATTATCTGTTGAATCTTCGCCATGCAAGTCCAGCTAATTTATATTTGGGTTTATTTCTGGAAGTGCCAACACTCTGAACTCATTTTCCACGATAGGTAGTTCATTTTGAGCACCTTCGTCCAAGTCTATTTCATTATAAAGACTTTCTAGAACTTTTTCAAGTTCTCTTTGCTCAAAAACATCATATTTTCTTTGATTTTCCTCAATTATAATACGATGTGTTATGCAAGTCTGCTCATTATCGTTTTCAATGAGATCTTGCTGTTCATTCCGCCAAGGATAGTAAAGCATTAACATTTCGCGGAAATACTCAACTCTGGCCAAATCAGGGTTAAACCTTCTATACCGAATAATACAAGGTTTGGTACGTTTTTTCACAAAACCGCTACCGTCTTTAAGAGGCACGACAACCCCGCTTTCTGGTAAATTATCGTCTTCCCTCTCTTCTTCTTCATGATCACTATCTTGTGCTCTTCTACTAGATTTAAAATATTTATACCTAGATGCAAAATCAGCTAAACAAAGAGTTTCTAACCGATCGGATCTTTGAACATAACGGTCTAAAATACCGGCTACGAATATTTCAGTCGAACCTGAAGGAAGGTTCTGAAGTTCCGCTCTAGGTTTTACCATTCGATCACGTTCCTCAGGTCGAGAGGTTTTTATAAATATTTCTGCATTACTTGCTTCCGAAAGATGGAGCCCAATGCAGCAATATACTGCTTCTTGTGCAGATATTTCTGTGCCTGATATAAATTTGTGACCTATATGTTTAAGTTTTTGCTTAATAGTATAATTTCCATCATTTACCTCTGATATAGCTTCATTTAAGAGCCTAGAAATTCCCCTGTTAGACTAGTTAATATCATTAATTATATATGAACAGCAAGCGTATGCATCCAGTATATATTGGATATCCATATTTGCTCTATGGAGTTCCAAAATCAGAGGATTATAAGCGTTTATAAAACGATTCTGTAATTTTATTTTTAGAAAAATTTTGGGTTTTGTTAAACTTGACCCAAATAGTCATCAAAAGACATATTTATTCTACTATCAGACAGGAAGTGTTCAAAATCGTTTAAATTAGAAATGTCTTCTGTAGTCATATTTGAATTTAAAACGTTTTGAATTTTGAAAAAGTTTTCCTTGTGTCTTTCTGAATTTTGACTTGTTTCTGTAAGAGGTAACAGTATTTGCGTTTAAGGCATTGGTATATATAGTATACCAAAACGACAAAACTGTTGTCCTCTTATTTCCCTAGTACAAGACCGATAACCCAAATAATTTTCTAAGTGGCTGATCGAACCATCGGTAGAAATATAATTGTCAATAAAACTAATGACATCAGGGAATGTCTGAAGATCTTGAAGGTTGATCCTGTGAGAATTATTGAGCCAACACATGCCATGTACATGCAAACTCCACTCTCCAGTAGAAATTTGTAACAAAATGCTCTCCAAAAATGCCGACGTTATCTTTAAAAAACTTAAGAATTTGTCGATAGCGGTAGCCAAAATATCTAGCACAAGTAACCGCGTCTGACCGAATTAAGTGATATCTATCTTGGGTTGTTAAACTGTTGGCTTCCTTTTCCGAAATATCTTTAGAATCAACAGTTTTAGAGAGGATGACCAAAAGCTCAACCCACTGAGATTCTGCAGCCGATCAAGTGATAAAGAAGGTTGGAAGCCCAAATTGGCGAATCATAGCGATTGCCTTTTTCTTCTCAGCTTCCCAGTGCGCAGGTGAGGATCTAACGCCTTTCAAAGCCTTGTAACCATCATCGTGTTGAATCAAGTTTTGAACAAAGTTTTCGTTTAATAGATTTTGGGCCGTAACTCGGTTGCGACCTGAAAACTTGCTAAGGCAAAGGGATGTACTATTCTTAATTTGTAGCAGTTCTAATTTTTTGTAATCATAGAACAACTTTGGAATGGTACACGCTCTTCTGTCAAAACGGCGAATTTCAGAACGTATTATCTTACTATACGTTTCAGAGCATGTACGCTTCTGCCCAACGTATATTGTTCCAAATGACAACTCTTCTGAATTATTATCTTGAATTATGTCAATTGGTCTTTGTCCTTCACCTGGCGCTATAACTAAACGGTTATAGTCTAAGTTTTCTACAGGAATATTGTCCAGAGTTTCTTGACCGCCTGGATTTAGCTCTGAAGGTAAAAGACCCGTGGGAATATTATTACCTGAGGGATTATCATGAGAAGTTTGTGCCGCATGAAAAGATTGAACCAATCAGGAATCCTATGCAGATGCAACAAATGGAATTTCTTCTTGGTTATTAAATTCTGAAATCCAGTTTTCATTAATATGTATATTGTGCTCACGATACAGAGGGGTATTCACTAAGAACTGCAAAGCTTCCATAATCTTTGCGGGGCATATGGTATCGATCATGTAATCATGATTGTATTCCAAACGCCTTCTTAAGTGAATTTGTATAACATGAGCCTCATCAAAGGACCTTGGTAGAGATGTCACAATATTGTTAACAGAAATTGGTATATTAACAACAGCACCTTTGAGCAAACTCTGACCTTGATATCCTAACGGACGGATTGTCATGAAAGGCAATCTAGGCATTATGAGACGTTCTTCAATTGGGGTTAAACCTTTCAAACAATCCGGTTTTTCAGGAAAGTCTAGACCGTTAGCTAAACATATTTTTGGAACGTTCTTTTTAACAATCGCATTTTTGCAAGTAGCACAAAAATTGTAATTTCCATCTTCTGAAGGAAATTTTTGCATTAAAAAGAAGGCGGATGCAGCATTCGGGTGACCTTGCGCAATAGTTTCGAAATTTAACTTACGAACTTGGTGTGAAAACCATAAGCCGCCGCAGCAAATACACATTTCAGTAGGGCCCTTATTTATATTTTGGAAATAAATGTTTTTGAAATCTGTTAAATTGCCACTATTATCAGTTTCTATAACATTATTTTCTCTCGTTAATCGGATTCGTTGGGACTGCCTTTGGTTTTCAATTTGTCTATTGAGGGGGTTATCTCTACGAAGGCGAA
The DNA here is from genome assembly GCF_042242935.1 of Bactrocera oleae. NCBI lineage: Eukaryota > Metazoa > Arthropoda > Insecta > Diptera > Tephritidae > Bactrocera > Bactrocera oleae. The sequence goes on from NC_091537.1 coordinate 34,132,770, forward strand.
CTTGACCCTGTCTAAGACGTCTCTGATTCAAACTTTCTTCCCTCATACCCCTCCTACTAAGCTGTCGACGTTGTATTTCTCTATCACGCTCCTCTCTCCTTATTTCAGGATTTCTTCTAGCATGTTGCCTTTGCATTTGATCACGAATGCCCTCTAAATTCCTATACTCAGGATTTCCTGCGCGAAGTTCTCTATGATCCCTAGTGTTCCTACTTTGTTCATCATAACTTACCTCAGGATTTTCTCGACGAGATCTAGGACCTCGAGTATTTCTTATTTGCTCTTCAGAGCGAATTTGTGGATCTTGCCGCCTTATTCTATGTTGAACAGTATTTGCAATTTGCTCAACAGATCGAAACTCAGGGTCTTCACGCCCAGACCTATGACCTCGAGTATTTCTTATTTGCTCTTCAGAGCGCATTTGCGGATCTTGCCGCTTTGTTCTATGTTGAACAGTATCTGCAATTTGCTCAACAGATCGAACCTCAGGGCCTTCACGCCGAGACCTATGACCTCGAGTATCTCTTATTTGCTCTTCAGAGCGAATTTGGGGATCTTGCCTTTTGTTCTATGTTGAACAGTATTTGCAACTTGCTCAACAGATTGAACCTCGGGGTATTCACGCCGAGACCTATGACCTCGAGTATCTCTTATTTGCTCTTCAGAGCGAATTTGCGGATCTTGCCGCCTTGTTCTATGTTGAACAGTATTTGCAATTTGCTCAACAGATCGAACCTCGGGGTCTTCTCGCCGAGACCTATGACCTCGAGTATCTCTTATTTGCTCTTCAGAGCGAATTTGCGGATCTTGACGCCTTGTTCTATGTTGAACAGTATTTGCAATTTGCTCAACAGATAGAACCTCGGGGTCTTCACGCCGAGACCTATGACCTCGAGTATCTCTTATTTGCTCTTCAGAGCGAATTCGCGGATCTTGGTGCCTTGTTCTATGGTGAACAGTATTTAAATTTTGTTCAAAAGACCGTACCTCGAGATTTTCCCGCCTGGTTCTGTGTTGATTTGTATTGATAATTTGTTCGAACAGACGTACATCGGAATCTTATCTACGATTAGCGTGACTTACAGTATTTTGTGACTGCTCACTATCTCTATATAAAGAGTTTGCACTTGCACTGCAAAATACTTATAGATAATACTTGTATAATTCAGTCCGTCCGGGTGTTAAAAGTTGGATCCTAGGTGCTGCTCTCTATCACTGTTTCGTTGTAAGTCCTTGCTATGCTATTGCTCGTCACTGTACACTGTACTGTGTAATACACTAAAATTAGTTTGAATAAAGCACTTTGCTTGTAAAGACATCTAATGAAACTGAAACTACAAACACAGTGTACTGATATTTATTATACTCTTGTAACATGTTGGTACAGCTTACGTACTTTTGTATACCTATATATTACTTAGCTATTCACTAACATAATAATACATAATATTTATATTTTAGAAATTAGTAGTTTATTTCATTGTATTGAAATTAAGTTCTCGGAAAATCCCTCCGTAAATTACTTTTGTTAAACGCTTTCTAAAACAGGGAGATCTATGGTACCTATTTTGAAGGGTCTACCCATGAAGGCTAAATTAACAATAACTTACATATAATTAAGTATGGTATACACATATGTAGAGCAGGTATGTAGATTTTCTTCTTTCTGTCTTAATATCTAAACCTTTCATAAGCTGCCAACGGCGCTAGGTAAAAATGTAATTTTCTTGAGTTTACAGTTCACCTCATGACCTTCATATTAAAATGTGACAGTAGCATGTAAACCGATGGTCGCAGTTTATCTATAACCACATAAAAAGGGTCTTTAGCCCTTTTGATACTACATTACTAATATTTATTTCATGAAATTTTTTCTAGAAAGATTTTTTTGCTCTATACAAAGTCCAGCACTCTAAGAAACGTTTTTAGCATTGTTGTCTGGTATATTTTATAATAAGTTCAACATGATGGCTGAGAAAATATACCTAACTACTGATTATCACCAAATATTAGAAGAGATATATGTATATAGAAATCTATATCTATCACTTTAGGTGATGCAAACAACTCTTTGGTGAACAAAACTATACTCTGTTGCAACATGTTGCGAAAGTATAAAAATGTTGCGAAAGAATTCAACACTCATTACTCGATTATTATTTGGTATCTTAATAACTTATGTTATTGATCATAGATTTATTTTGTGTCAATACTATTTTTTTCTCCGAAATGTTAACTTTTATAAAAAGAAGCTATTTAACTCAAACGTGGTATATGTGATATAAACTGAACCAAAGGGGTTAGATTTAATATGTGGGGTATATGAGGTTGCTGTTGTACCAGAGGAGCGGAAATCAGTATATTAGGGTTATAAGGTTTAAACAAAGTCTAGACCAATTTCATTCATATGCAGCGATATACATTATTTTTAAGAAAAACTGTCCATTTAATTTCATTAAATTATCAAATTGACGAAAAAAATTATACCATAAGTAGTACATGTGAGCTGGGAAAATCAAAGACCAGAAAAATTTCCAAACCGTATATTAAAAAATGTTGAATTAAACATCCATTATTAAATGATATCGTGATTAAATTACAATCAAATTTGGTATCTTCTTGACTTATATTAAAGGCCATAAACTTAGTCTCAGTTTTATTGCTTGAAGTGAGATATACATAAGTATGAATGTGATATTAACTCCACCAAAGTGGCTAAATTTTATATTATAAGCTTGGGTGGCAAACGTCAACCAGAGAATCGGAATTCATTGTATGAAGGTGTGAGGTTTAGACTTAGTATATACTAATTTCATTCTAATTCAGCGTCAAACCACATAATTTTTAAGAAGTCTTTTCCACTTAATTTCGTTAAAATATCACGTTGATCAACCGGAACGGTGTAAAGTCAGGTGGAAAGACGGAAATCATATATATATTGGGGAGAAAAATATATTAATTATGACATTGCTCAGCTATACTCGAGAACATATTTTGAAGCAATTTTATATATAAAAAAAATATTAATACTCACTGACCGACATATTCGGCATAAAACTGGTTAGAATAACGAAAATCATTGTAAGTAGTATATGGAATTTGAGGGCAGTATTAACCCGATTTTATTAATTTTTTCCAATACCACATACTACTAACACGTCACAGACTAATAAAATGCTCCCGCTGTTTCATTAAGGTACCTAACATACCATCACCAATCAAATGGAGTAAAGTCAGACGAATGTTCGAAAATCCTGATATTAGTTACATGGGGGCTAAGGAAAATTTTCACCCGATTTGATCTTGTTATGAGTAAAATACGCTCTCTCACTGGGGTCCACATATTCAGTACCTAGGGGCTTGAACAGTTTTGGTTCGATGTAGAGAATTTTTGGTCACAAGGTGGCATACTTTAAACGTATTATTCACGCAAAGTTTTACGCCGATATAATCATTGTTGCTTGATTTGCATAGTGGAAAGTGAAAGAATCAAGTGGAATTTAAAATGGTGTCATTTGGAAAATAGGCGTGGTTGTAATCCGATTTCACCCATTTTCGCACCATAACATAGAAATATAAAAAGAATGTTATGTACCAAATTTGGTTGAAATCGGTTAAAAAGATCCCAATATATGGGGTTTCACCTAAAAGTGGGCGGTGTCACGCCCACTGTTTAATTTTGAACGCGGTTCCTATAAAGTCATCTCATACCATCCTTGAGACAAAATTGAATGTCTCTGTCGTGTTTAGTGTTTGATTTATCGCGCTCTTAGTGGGCGGAGTTGCCACCCGATTTCAACTATTTTCACACCGTCAACAGAAGTGCTAAAAACATTTGCTTCTAGTGAAGTTTGTTACTATAGCATTAGCGGTTTAGGAGATATGCACATTAAACCTATTGGAGGCAAGACCACGCCCAATTGCAGATGCTCCTCCCTAATGTGATCTCGTGTACCAAATAACAGTCTTGTATCTTATTGCGGAGCTTAGTTATGACAATTTATTTGCTTTTGATTAATGGCGTTTTGTGGGCGTGGCAGTCGTCCGATAACGCCCATCTGCAATACCAACCGTCTTACTGTACCAAGAAACATGTGTACCAAGTTTCATAAAGATATCTCAATTTTTACTCAAGTTACAGCTTGCACGGACGGACGGACGGACAGACGGACAGACAGTCACCCGGATTTCAACTCGTCTCTTCATCCTGATAATTTATATATACATAACCGTATATCTAACTCGATTAGTTTTAGGTGATACAAACAACCGTTAGGTAAACAAAAGTATTATACTCGGTAGCAATATGTTGCGAGAGTATAACAAGTAAGGAAGGGCTAAGTTCGGATGTAACCGAACATTTTATACTCTCGCAAAGTTAAATGGAATATTCGTTTGAGACTGCTTTATATATTTTAATAATTAGAAGTAGGAACTTTTGCCTTAGTTATTTACTTTTCACTCACAGTGAAAATAATTAGAGCAATTTGTAAACTAAATTTACTCAAATTATGAGAAATCGTTCTTGTGCTTTTTGTATACGCTTATAATTGATTTTATATAGAATGCATTACAACTGTATTGAGAAGTATGAAAAGAAATCGTTTTTTGGACAATGAATAACATTTTTTATATATTATATCGATATTATTATACCTACATGTTTAGCTTAAAAATAATAAATATTAACAACTTTAAAAATGATATAATATTATTATATTAATTTGTATATAATATTTACAATATTAAACATAAATTTTTATATAGATTCTTATACATGTATCCAAATTATATTTCTTTTCTCCTTATACTATTTAATTTCTATCATATATTTATACAATAATGTTATATATAATAACAAATTATATATATAATTTAAATTTTCTTAATTAGATTATTAACATATTTTTTAAAAATTGTTTTAAAACTACTGTCAAAATTCCTATACCATTCCAATTCGATTATATTTAGAAAAAGAAAATGAAGAACTATTGCACTAAGTCTGAAAACTTTAGTTCGAAATAGAGACACAAATACTGTCATGATAGCTGTGTACTGTCTCAAAAGTAATTGCATTTACACGGGAAGGATCCATGTTTGAAAATGGCCAATCAATTTGTGTACCGGCAGGTGTAGTTGAATATTCTGCACCAAGCAGGGAACTAAAGTTTTTTTCTTGGAGCAGATTTCTTATTGCAGTCCCTGTAGACATTAAACAAATGTTAAAATCTCCAACAATTAGCACATTTTGATTGCCTAACTCAGAAGTAAGGACTTCCTGAAGTTCTACAATTAATTGTCTGACAGAGAAAGCTGAATTTTTATATAGAACCAGAATATTAATATTGAAACATTTAAACAAAACCGCTTCTTAAACTTTGCGGCCTGAATAAATTTTCTTTACAGCCTTTGATTCTATAGAGCAAGCAATACTATGCTTTGCATATATTATTATGCCCCGTTTGTTTCTGTTGGTTGTTTCCGTGCTATCTATCCTCAGCTCGTTAATTGGAGTAAATCCTGGTATATCAAAACTTTCGCAAGGATAACTAACTAAAAGTTTCTACAAAACATAAAATATCTGAAGATAGCATCAAACAGTCGCTTTTTATATCATTAATGTGAGCGTGAAGACTCTGAGCATTATGGAATAAAATTTGATGTCCTGATGTTCGGGAAATCATAAAATTGAAACTTGTTGTCAAAGCTTTATTTGTGTTCAATTCCCTCAGTTCCCTAAATACGGGATCCGATTCAGAAAATTTGTTAAGAGGAATAAAATTTCCTATGATGAATAGACGTTCTGCAGAAGTAGCTCGACTACAAGCGACATATATTGAAGCTTTAGGCATTCTGGGTCGAGTATGAACTACAACTTTATTATATTATATGTGGCACCCTGACTTTTATGAATAGTTATTCCCTCAGTCGGAACAACTGGAAACTGATTTCTTTCAATTGAAATTTGTTCATTTCTTTTATATTGAAACGATTTTAGAACTTTTTTAATTGGTGTCCAAGAACTTTCAAGAGGATGAGGCTTTTTTGATCGTGCTATCAAACCAACAAAAGGTTCCAAAAATTTAATACACAGAATTGTTGGAAAAGAACAATGGAAATCAATTTGCATAAGTTGTCCAGCTGCCCCATTAACCAAGCCATCACACGTGTTTATGTTCACTGTAATCATATATTTGGCGGAGGTTTTTAGTGTCAATTCATAGGGCAGTCCCTGCGTTTCAGAAGTTTTGAAAAGTTTAACTCTTTCCAAAATATTATCATTTTCATTTATACCAATTCCTTTAACTGAGTCTTTTGCAGTTGAAAGGAAAGCTTCTGTTGGGATTCGACTGAGCTTAAGGGCATTCAAATTATTTGTCTCTTCATTGGACCAAAATAAACTCCGGCTAAATCAGGGTTAAACCTTCTATACCGAATAATATAAGGTTTGGTACGTTTTTTCACAAAACCGCTACCGTCTTTAAGAGGCATGACAACCCCGCTTTCTGGTAAATTATCGTCTTCCCTCTCTTCTTTTTCATGATCACTATATTGTGCTCTTCTACTAAATTTAAAATATTTATACCTAGATGCAAAATCAGCAAAACAAAGAGTTTCTAACTGATCGGATCTTTGAACATAACGGTCTAAAATACCGGCTACGAATATTTCAGTCGAACCTGAAGGAAGGTTCTGAAGTTCCGCTCTAGGTTTTACCATTCGAACACGTTCCTCAGGTCGAGAGGTTTTTATAAATATTTCTGCATTACTTGCTTCCGAAAGATGGAGCCCAATGCAGCAATATACTGCTTCTTGTGCAGATATTTCTGTGCCTGATATAAATTTGTGACCTATATGTTTAAGTTTTTGCTTAATAGTATAATTTCCATCATTTACCTCTGATATAGCTTCATTTAAGAGCCTAGAAATTCCCCTGTTAGACTAGTTAATATCATTAATTATATATGAACAGCAAGCGTATGCATCCAGTATATATTGGATATCCATATTTGCTCTATGGAGTTCCAAAATCAGAGGATTATAAGCGTTTATAAAACAATCCTGTAATTTTATTTTTAGAAAAATTTTGGGTTTTGTTAAACTTGACCCAAATAGTCATCAAAAGACATATTTATTCTACTATCAGACAGGAAGTGTTCAAAATCGTTTAAATTAGAAATGTCTTCTGTAGTCATATTTGAATTTAAAACGTTTTGAATTTTGAAAAAGTTTTCCTTGTGTCTTTCTGAATTTTGACTTGTTTCTGTAAGAGGTAACAGTATTTGCGTTGAAGGCGTTGGTGGATATGGTATACCAAAACGACAAAACTGTTGTCCTCTTATTTCCCTAGTACAAGACCGACTGTGGTTATGCTTTTGATAACCCAAATAATTTTCTAAGTGGCTGATCGAACCATCGGTAGAAATATAATTGTCAATAAAACTAATGACATCAGGGAATGTCTGAAGATCTTTAAGGTTGATCCTGGGAGAATTATTGAGCCAATACATGCCATGTACATGCGGGGAACCTCTCTGTTGAAACTCCACTCTCCAGTAGAAATTTGTAACAAAATGCTCTCCAAAAATGACGGCGTTATCATTAAAAAGCTTAAGAATTTGTCGATAGCGGTAGTTAAAATATCTAGCACAAGTAACCGCGTCTGACCAAATTAAGCGATATGCCATGTACATGCGGGGAACCTCTCTGTTGAAACTCCACTCTCCAGTAGAAATTTGTAACAAAATGCTCTCCAAAAATGACGGCGTTATCATTAAAAAGCTTAAGAATTTGTCGATAGCGGTAGTTAAAATATCTAGCACAAGTAACCGCGTCTGACCAAATTAAGCGATATCTATCTTGGGTTGTTAAACTGTTGGCTTCCTCTTCCGAAATATCTTTAGAGAGGATGACCAAAAGCTCAACCCACTGAGATTCTGCAGCCGATAAAGTGATAAAGAAGGTTGGAAGCCCAAATTGGCGAATCATAGCGATTGCCTTTTTCTTCTAAGTTTAACGCCTTTCAAAACCTTGTAACCATCATCGTGTTGAATCAAGTTTTGAACAAAGTTTTCGTTTAATAGATTTTGGGCCGTAACTCGGTTGAGACCTGAAAACTTTCTAAGGCAAATGGATGTACTATTCTTAATTTGTAGCAGTTCTAATTTTTTGTAATCATAGAACAACTTTGGAATGGTACACGCTCTTCTGTCAAAACGGCGAATTTCAGAACGTATTATCTTGCTATACGTTTCAGAGCATGTACGCTTCTGCCCAACGTATATTGTTCCAAATGACAACTCTTCTGAATTATTATCTTGAATTATGTCAATTGGTCTTTGTCCTTCACCTGGCGCTATAACTAAACGGTTATAGTCTAAGTTTTCTACAGGAATATTGTCCAGAGTTTCTTGACCGCCTGGATTTAGCTCTGAAGGTAAAAGACCCGTGAGAATATTATTACCTGAGGGATTATCATGAGAAGTTTGTGCCGCATGAAAAGATTGAACCAATCGGGAATCCTATGCACATGCAACAAACAGAATTTCTTCTTGGTTATTAAATTCTGAAATCCAGTTTTCATTCATATGTATATTGTGCTCACGATACAGAGAGGTATTCACTAAGAACTGCAAAGCTTCCATAATCTTTGCGGGGCATATGGTATCGATCATGTAATCATGATTGTATCCCAAACGCCTTCTTAAGTGAATTTGTATAACATGAGCCTCATCAAAGGACCTTGGTAGAGATGTCACAATATTGTTAACAGAAATTGGTATATTAACAACAGCACCTTTGAGCAAACTCTGACCTTGATATCCTAACGGACGGATTGTCATGAAAGGCAATCTAGGCATTATGAGACGTTCTTCGATTGGGGTTAAACCTTTCAAACAATCCGGTATTTAAGGAAAGTCTAGACCGTTAGCTAAACATATTTTTGGAACGTTCTTTTTAACAATCGCATTTTTGCAAGTAGCACAAAAATTGTAATTTTCATCTTCTGAAGGAAATTTTTGCATTAAAAAGAAGGCGGATGCAGCATTCGGGTGACCTTACGCAATAGTTTCGAAATTTAATTTGCGAACTGTTAAATTGCCACTATTATCAGTTTCTATAACATTATTTTCTCTCGTTAATCGGATTCGTTGGGACTGCCTTTGGTTTTCAATTTGTCTATTGAGTGGGTTATCTCTACGAAGGCAAACTTGACCTTGTCTAAGACGTCTCTGATTCAAAATTTCTTCCCTCATACCCCTCCTACTAAGCTGTCGACGTTGTGTTTCTCTACCCCGCTCCTCTCTCCTTATTTCAGGATTTCTTCTTGCATGTTCCCTTTGCATTTAATCACGAATGCGCTCTAAATTCCTAAACTCAGATTTTCCTGCGCGAAGTTCTCTATGAGCCCTAGTGTTCCTACTTTGTTCATCATAACGTACCTCAGGATTTTCTCGACGAGATCTATGACCTCGAGTATTTCTTATTTGCTCTTCAGAACGAATTTGTGGATCTTGCCGCCTTGTTCTATGTTGAACAGTATTTGCAACTAGCACAACAGATCGAACCTCTGGGTCTTCACGCCGGGACCTATGACCTCGAGTATCTCTTATTTGCTCTTCAGAGCGAATTTGTGGATCTTGCCGCCTTGTTCTATGTTGAACAGTATTTGCAACTTGCTCAACAGATCGAACCTCGGGGTCTTCACGCCGAGACCTATGACCTCGAGTATTTCTTATTTGCTCTTCAGAGCGAATTTGGGGATCTTGCCGCTTTGTTCTATGTTGAACAGTATTTGCAACTTGCTCAACAGATCGAACCTCGGGGTCTTCACGCCGAGACCTATGACCTCGAGCATCTCTTATTTGCTCTTCAGAGCGAATTTGCGGATCTTGACGCCTTGTTCTATGTTGAACAGTATTTGCAATTTGCTCAACAGATCCAACCTCGGGGTCTTCACGCCGAGACCTACGACCTCGAGTATCTCTTATTTGCTCTTCAGAGCGAATTTGGGGATCTTGCCGCCTTGTTCTATGTTGAACAGTATTTGCAACTTGCTCAACAGATCGAACCTCGGGGTCTTCACGCCGAGACCTATGACCTCGAGTATCTCTTATTTGCTCTTCAGAGCGAATTTGCGGATCTTGCCGCCTTGTTCTATGTTGAACAGTATTTGCAATTTGCTTAACAGATCGAACCTCGGGGTCTTCACGCCGAGACCTATGACCTCGAGTATCTCTTATTTGCTCTTCAGAGCGAATTTGGGGATCTTGCCGCCTTGTTCTATGTTGAACAGTATTTAAATTTTGTTCAAAAGACCGTACCTCGAGATCTTCCCGCCTGGTTCTATGTTAATTTGTATTGATAATTTGTTCGGACAGACGTACATCGGAATCTAATCTACGATTAGCGTGATTCCTGTAATTTTATTTTTAGAAAAATTTTGGGTTTTGTTAAACTTGACCCAAATAGTCATCAAAAGACATATTTATTCTACTATCAGACAGGAAGTGTTCAAAATCGTTTAAATTAGAAATGTCTTCTGTAGTCATATTTGAATTTAAAACGTTTTGAATTTTGAAAAAGTTTTCCTTGTGTCTTTCTGAATTTTGACTTGTTTCTGTAAGAGGTAACAGTATTTGCGTTGAAGGCGTTGGTGGATATGGTATACCAAAACGACAAAACTGTTGTCCTCTTATTTCCCTAGTACAAGACCGTCTGTGGTTATGCTTTTGATAACCCAAATAATTTTCTAAGTGGCTGATCGAACCATCGGTAGAAATATAATTGTCAATAAAACTAATGACATCAGGGAATGTCTGAAGATCTTTAAGGTTGATCCTGGGAGAATTATTGAGCCAATACATGCCATGTACATGCGGGGAACCTCTCTGTTGAAACTCCACTCTCCAGTAGAAATTTGTAACAAAATGCTCTCCAAAAATGACGGCGTTATCATTAAAAAGCTTAAGAATTTGTCGATAGCGGTAGTTAAAATATCTAGCACAAGTAACCGCGTCTGACCGAATTAAGCGATATCTATCTTGGGTTGTTAAACTGTTGGCTTCCTCTTCCGAAATATCTTTAGAATCAACAGTTTTAGAGAGGATGACCAAAAGCTCAACCCACTGAGATTCTGCAGCCGATAAAGTGATAAAGAAGGTTGGAAGCCCAAATTGGCGAATCATAGCGATTGCCTTTTTCTTCTCAGCTTAACGCCTTTCAAAACCTTGTAACCATCATCGTGTTGAATCAAGTTTTGAACAAAGTTTTCGTTTAATAGATTTTGGGCCGTAACTCGGTTGAGACCTGAAAACTTTCTAAGGCAAATGGATGTACTATTCTGAATTTGTAGCAGTTCTAATTTTTTGTAATCATAGAACAACTTTGGAATGGTACACGCTCTTCTGTCAAAACGGCGAATTTCAGAACGTATTATCTTGCTATACGTTTCAGAGCATGTACGCTTCTGCCCAACGTATATTGTTCCAAATGACAACTCTTCTGAATTATTATCTTGAATTATGTCAATTGGTCTTTGTCCTTCACCTGGCGCTATAACTAAACGGTTATAGTCTAAGTTTTCTACAGGAATATTGTCCAGAGTTTCTTGACCGCCTGGATTTAGCTCTGAAGGTAAAAGACCCGTGAGAATATTATTACCTGAGGGATTATCATGAGAAGTTTGTGCCGCATGAAAAGATTGAACCAATCGGGAATCCTATGCAGATGCAACAAACAGAATTTCTTCTTGGTTATTAAATTCTGAAATCCAGTTTTCATTCATATGTATATTGTGCTCACGATACAGAGAGGTATTCACTAAGAACTGCAAAGCTTCCATAATCTTTGCGGGGCATATGGTATCGATCATGTAATCATGATTGTATCCCAAACGCCTTCTTAAGTGAATTTGTATAACATGAGCCTCATCAAAGGACCTTGGTAGAGATGTCACAATATTGTTAACAGAAATTGGTATATTAACAACAGCACCTTTGAGCAAACTCTGACCTTGATATCATAACGGACGGATTGTCATGAAAGGCAATCTACGCATTATGAGACGTTCTTCGATTGGGGTTAAACCTTTCAAACAATCCGGTATTTAAGGAAAGTCTAGACCGTTAGCTAAACATATTTTTGGAACGTTCTTTTTAACAATCGCATTTTTGCAAGTAGCACAAAAATTGTAATTTTCATCTTCTGAAGGAAATTTTTGCATTAAAAAGAAGGCGGATGCAGCATTCGGGTGACCTTACGCAATAGTTTCGAAATTTAATTTGCGAACTGTTAAATTGCCACTATTATCAGTTTCTATAACATTATTTTCTCTCGTTAATCGGATTCGTTGGGACTGCCTTTGGTTTTCAATTTGTCTATTGAGTGGGTTATCTCTACGAAGGCAAACTTGACCTTGTCTAAGACGTCTCTGATTCAAAATTTCTTCCCTCATACCCCTCCTACTAAGCTGTCGACGTTGTGTTTCTCTACCCCGCTCCTCTCTCCTTATTTCAGGATTTCTTCTTGCATGTTCCCTTTGCATTTAATCACGAATGCGCTCTAAATTCCTATACTCAGATTTTCCTGCGCGAAGTTCTCTATGATCCCTAGTGTTCCTACTTTGTTCATCATAACGTACCTCAGGATTTTCTCGACGAGATCTATGACCTCGAGTATTTCTTATTTGCTCTTCAGAACGAATTTGTGGATCTTGCCGCCTTGTTCTATGTTGAACAGTATTTGCAACTAGCACAACAGATCGAACCTCTGGGTCTTCACGCCGGGACCTATGACCTCGAGTATCTCTTATTTGCTCTTCAGAGCGAATTTGTGGATCTTGCCGCCTTGTTCTATGTTGAACAGTATTTGCAAGTTGCTCAACAGATCGAACCTCGGGGTCTTCCCGCCGAGACCTATGACCTCGAGTATTTCTTATTTGCTCTTCAGAGCGAATTTGGGGATCTTGCCGCTTTGTTCTATGTTGAACAGTATTTGCAACTTGCTCAACAGATCGAACCTCGGGGTCTTCACGCCGAGACCAATGACCTCGAGCATCTCTTATTTGCTCTTCAGAGCGAATTTGCGGATCTTGACGCCTTGTTCTATGTTGAACAGTATTTGCAATTTGCTCAACAGATCCAACCTCGGGGTCTTCACGCCGAGACCTACGACCTCGAGTATCTCTTATTTGCTCTTCAGAGCGAATTTGGGGATCTTGCCGCCTTGTTCTATGTTGAACAGTATTTGCAACTTGCTCAACAGATCGAACCTCGGGGTCTTCACGCCGAGACCTATGACCTCGAGTATCTCTTATTTGCTCTTCAGAGCGAATTTGCGGATCTTGCCGCCTTGTTCTATGTTGAACAGTATTTGCAATTTGCTCAACAGATCGAACCTCGGGGTCTTCACGCCGAGACCTATGACCTCGAGTATCTCTTATTTGCTCTTCAGAGCGAATTTGGGGATCTTGCCGCCTTGTTCTATGTTGAACAGTATTTAAATTTTGTTCAAAAGACCGTACCTCGAGATCTTCCCGCCTGGTTCTATGTTAATTTGTATTGATAATTTGTTCGGACAGACGTACATCGGAATCTAATCTACGATTAGCGTGATTCCTGTAATTTTATTTTTAGAAAAATTTTGGGTTTTGTTAAACTTGACCCAAATAGTCATCAAAAGACATATTTATTCTACTATCAGACAGGAAGTGTTCAAAATCGTTTAAATTAGAAATGTCTTCTGTAGTCATATTTGAATTTAAAACGTTTTGAATTTTGAAAAAGTTTTCCTTGTGTCTTTCTGAATTTTGACTTGTTTCTGTAAGAGGTAACAGTATTTGCGTTGAAGGCGTTGGTGGATATGGTATACCAAAACGACAAAACTGTTGTCCTCTTATTTCCCTAGTACAAGACCGTCTGTGGTTATGCTTTTGATAACCCAAATAATTTTCTAAGTGGCTGATCGAACCATCGGTAGAAATATAATTGTCAATAAAACTAATGACATCAGGGAATGTCTGAAGATCTTTAAGGTTGATCCTGGGAGAATTATTGAGCCAATACATGCCATGTACATGCGGGGAACCTCTCTGTTGAAACTCCACTCTCCAGTAGAAATTTGTAACAAAATGCTCTCCAAAAATGACGGCGTTATCATTAAAAAGCTTAAGAATTTGTCGATAGCGGTAGTTAAAATATCTAGCACAAGTAACCGCGTCTGACCGAATTAAGCGATATCTATCTTGGGTTGTTAAACTGTTGGCTTCCTCTTCCGAAATATCTTTAGAATCAACAGTTTTAGAGAGGATGACCAAAAGCTCAACCCACTGAGATTCTGCAGCCGATAAAGTGATAAAGAAGGTTGGAAGCCCAAATTGGCGAATCATAGCGATTGCCTTTTTCTTCTCAGCTTAACGCCTTTCAAAACCTTGTAACCATCATCGTGTTGAATCAAGTTTTGAACAAAGTTTTCGTTTAATAGATTTTGGGCCGTAACTCGGTTGAGACCTGAAAACTTTCTAAGGCAAATGGATGTACTATTCTGAATTTGTAGCAGTTCTAATTTTTTGTAATCATAGAACAACTTTGGAATGGTACACGCTCTTCTGTCAAAACAGCGAATTTCAGAACGTATTATCTTGCTATACGTTTCAGAGCATGTACGCTTCTCCCAACGTATATTGTTCCAAATGACAACTCTTCTGAATTATTATCTTGAATTATGTCAATTGGTCTTTGTCCTTCACCTGGCGCTATAACTAAACGGTTATAGTCTAAGTTTTCTACAGGAATATTGTCCAGAGTTTCTTGACCGCCTGGATTTAGCTCTGAAGGTAAAAGACCCGTGAGAATATTATTACCTGAGGGATTATCATGAGAAGTTTGTGCCGCATGAAAAGATTGAACCAATCGGGAATCCTATGCAGATGCAACAAACAGAATTTCTTCTTGGTTATTAAATTCTGAAATCCAGTTTTCATTCATATGTATATTGTGCTCACGATACAGAGAGGTATTCACTAAGAACTGCAAAGCTTCCATAATCTTTGCGGGGCATATGGTATCGATCATGTAATCATGATTGTATCCCAAACGCCTTCTTAAGTGAATTTGTATAACATGAGCCTCATCAAAGGACCTTGGTAGAGATGTCACAATATTGTTAACAGAAATTGGTATATTAACAACAGCACCTTTGAGCAAACTCTGACCTTGATATCCTAACGGACGGATTGTCATGAAAGGCAATCTACGCATTATGAGACGTTCTTCGATTGGGGTTAAACCTTTCAAACAATCCGGTATTTAAGGAAAGTCTAGACCGTTAGCTAAACATATTTTTGGAACGTTCTTTTTAACAATCGCATTTTTGCAAGTAGCACAAAAATTGTAATTTTCATCTTCTGAAGGAAATTTTTGCATTAAAAAGAAGGCGGATGCAGCATTCGGGTGACCTTACGCAATAGTTTCGAAATTTAATTTGCGAACTGTTAAATTGCCACTATTATCAGTTTCTATAACATTATTTTCTCTCGTTAATCGGATTCGTTGGGACTGCCTTTGGTTTTCAAGTTGTCTATTGAGTGGGTTATCTCTACGAAGGCAAACTTGACCTTGTCTAAGACGTCTCTGATTCAAAATTTCTTCCCTCATACCCCTCCTACTAAGCTGTCGACGTTGTGTTTCTCTACCCCGCTCCTCTCTCCTTATTTCAGGATTTCTTCTTGCATGTTCCCTTTGCATTTAATCACGAATGCGCTCTAAATTCCTATACTCAGATTTTCCTGCGCGAAGTTCTCTATGATCCCTAGTGTTCCTACTTTGTTCATCATAACGTACCTCAGGATTTTCTCGACGAGATCTATGACCTCGAGTATTTCTTATTTGCTCTTCAGAACGAATTTGTGGATCTTGCCGCCTTGTTCTATGTTGAACAGTATTTGCAACTAGCACAACAGATCGAACCTCTGGGTCTTCACGCCGGGACCTATGACCTCGAGTATCTCTTATTTGCTCTTCAGAGCGAATTTGTGGATCTTGCCGCCTTGTTCTATGTTGAACAGTATTTGCAACTTGCTCAACAGATCGAACCTCGGGGTATTCCCGCCGAGACCTATGACCTCGAGTATTTCTTATTTGCTCTTCAGAGCGAATTTGGGGATCTTGCCGCTTTGTTCTATGTTGAACAGTATTTGCAACTTGCTCAACAGATCGAACCTCGGGGTCTTCGCGCCGAGACCTATGACCTCGAGCATCTCTTATTTGCTCTTCAGAGCGAATTTGCGGATCTTGACGCCTTGTTCTATGTTGAACAGTATTTGCAATTTGCTCAACAGATCGAACCTCGGGGTCTTCACGCCGAGACCTACGACCTCGAGTATCTCTTATTTGCTCTTCAGAGCGAATTTGGGGATCTTGCCGCCTTGTTCTATGTTGAACAGTATTTGCAACTTGCTCAACAGATCGAACCTCGGGGTCTTCACGCCGAGACCTATGACCTCGAGTATCTCTTATTTGCTCTTCAGAGCGAATTTGGGGATCTTGCCGCCTTGTTCTATGTTGAACAGTATTTAAATTTTGTTCAAAAGACCGTACCTCGAGATCTTCCCGCCTGGTTCTATGTTAATTTGTATTGATAATTTGTTCGGACAGACGTGCATCGGAATCTAATCTACGATTAGCGTGACTTACAATATTTTGTGACTGCTCACTATCTCTATATAAAGAGTTTGCACGAAGAACTCTCATACGTCTTCTATTCTGAAGACGACTTAGGAATGTAGATTTTCTACTAAATCTAGGCATGATTAATTAATAATAAATGGATTAATATATAAAATACTTATAGATAATACTTTTATAATTCAGTCCGTCCGGGTGTTAAAAGTTGGATCCTAGGTGCTGCTCTCTATCACTGTTTCCTTGTAAGTCCTTGCTATGCTATTGTTCGTCACTGTACACTGTACTGTGAATACACTAAAATTAGTTTGAATAAAGCACTTTGCTTGTAAAGACATCTAGTGAAACTGAAACTACAAACACAGTGTACTGATATTTATTATACTCTTGCAACATGTTGGTACAGCTTACGTACTTTTGTATACCTATATATTACTTAGCTATTCACTAACATAATAATACATAATATTTAGTTATATTTATATTTTAGAAATTAGTAGTTTATTTCATTGTATTGAAATTAAGTTCTCGGAAAATCCCTCCGTAAATTACTTTTGTTAAACGCTTTCTAAAACAGGGAGATCTATGGTACCTATTTTGAAGGGTCTACCCATGAAGGCTAAATTAACAATAACTTACATATAATTAAGTATGGTATACACATATGTAGAGCAGGTATGTAGATTTTCTTCTTTCTGTCTTAATATCTAAACCTTTCATAAGCTGCCAACGGCGCTAGGTAAAAATGTAATTTTCTTGAGTTTACAGTTCACCTCATGACCTTCATATTAAAATGTGACAGTAGCATGTAAACCGATGGTCGCAGTTTATCTATAACCACATAAAAAGGGTCTTTAGCCCTTTTGATACTACATTACTAATATTTATTTCATGAAATTTTTTTCTAGAAAGATTTTTTTGCTCTATACAAAGTCCAGCACTCTAAGAAACTTTTTTAGCATTGTTGTCTGGTATATTTTATAATAAGTTCAACATGATGGCTGAGAAAATATACCTAACTACTGATTATCACCAAATATTAGAAGAGATATATATATATAGAAATCTATATCTATCACTTTAGGTGATGCAAACAACTCTTTGGTGAACAAAACTATACTCTGTTGCAACATGTTGCGAAAGTATAAAAATGTTGCGAAAGAATTCAACACTCATTACTCGATTATTATTTGGTATCTTAATAACTTATGTTATTGATCATAGATTTATTTTGTGTCAATACTATTTTTTTCTCCGAAATGTTAACTTTTATAAAAAGAAGCTATTTAACTCAAACGTGGTATATGTGATATAAACTGAACCAAAGGAGCGGAAATCAGTATATTAGGGTTATAAGGTTTAAACAAAGTCTAGACCAATTTCATTCATATGCAGCGATATACATTATTTTTAAGAAAAACTGTCCATTTAATTTCATTAAATTATCAAATTGACGAAAAAAATTATACCATAAGTAGTACATGTGAGCTGGGAAAATCAAAGACCGGAAAATTCCTCCAAACCGTATATTAAAAAATGTTGAATTAAACATCCATTATTAAATGATATCGTGATTAAATTACAATCAAATTTGGTATCTTCTTGACTTATATTAAAGGCCATAAACTTAGTCCCAGTTTTATTGCTTGAAGGGAGATATACATAAGTATGAATGTGATATTAACTCCACCAAAGTGGCTAAATTTTATATTATAAGCTTGGGTGGCAAACGTCAACCAGAGAATCGGAATTCATTGTATGAAGGTGTGAGGTTTAGACTTAGTATATACTAATTTCATTCTAATTCAGCGTCAAACCACATAATTTTTAAGAAGTCTTTTCCACTTAATTTCGTTAAAATATCACGTTGATCAACCGGAACGGTGTAAAGTCAGGTGGAAAGACGGAAATCATATATATATTGGGGAGAAAAATATATTAATTATGACATTGCTCAGCTATACTCGAGAACATATTTTGAAGCAATTTTATATATAAAAAAAATATTAATACTCACTGACCGACATATTCGGCATAAAACTGGTTAGAATAACGAAAATCATTGTAAGTAGTATATGGAATTTGAGGGCAGTATTAACCCGATTTTATTAAATTTTTCCAATACCACATACTTCTAACATGTCACAGACTAATAAAATGCTCCCGCTGTTTCATTAAGGTACCTAACATACCATCACCAATCAAATGGAGTAAAGTCAGACGAATGTTCGAAAATCCTGATATTAGTTACATGGGGGCTAAGGAAAATTTTCACCCGATTTGATCTTGTTATGAGTACAATACGCTCTCTCATTTGCGGTATAAAGTCACGCGGAAGTTCAAAAATATTTATATTAGATATATGAGGGCTACAAGAACTATTGATCCGATTCAACCCATTTTTGAAACAAAGACATACTATTATCGATAATTTCATTTATTTATTCTATTATATGAATTTCAATTATATAATGTCAACTATAGGTACTGGGGTCCACATATTCAGTACCTAGGGGCTTGAACAGTTTTGGTTCGATGTAGAGAATTTTTGGTCACAAGGTGGCATACTTTAAACGTATTATTCACGCAAAGTTTTACGCCGATATAATCATTGTTGCTTGATTTGCATAGTGGAAAGTGAAAGAATCAAGTGGAATTTAAAATGGTGTCATATGGAAAATAGGCGTGGTTGTAATCCGATTTCACCCATTTTCGCACCATAACATAGAAATATAAAAAGAATGTTATGTACCAAATTTGGTTGAAATCGGTTAAAAAGATCCCAATATATGGGTTTTCACCTAAAAGTGGGCGGTGTCACGCCCACTGTTTAATTTTGAACGCGGTTCCTATAAAGTCATCTCATACCATCCTTGAGACAAAATTTAATGTCTCTGGCGTGTTTAGTGTTTGATTTATCGCGCTCTTAGTGGGCGGAGTTGCCACCCGATTTCAACTATTTTCACACCGTCAACAGAAGTGCTAAAAACATTTGCTTTCAGTGAATTTTGTTACTATAGCATTAGCGGTTTAGGAGACATGCACATTAAACCTATTGGAGGCAAGACCACGCCCACTTAAAAAAAAATTTAATTGCAGATGCTCCTCCCTAATGTGATCTCGTGTACCAAATAACAGTCTTGTATCTTATTGCGGAGCTTAGTTATGACAATTTATTTATTTTTGATTAATGGCGTTTTGTGGGCGTGGCAGTGGTCCGATTAGGCCCATCTGCAATACCAACCGTCTTACTGTACCAAGAAACATGTGTACCAAGTTTCATAAAGATATCTCAATTTTTACTCAAGTTACAGCTTGTACGGACGGACGGACGGACAGACGGACAGACGGACAGACAGTCACCCGGCTTTCAACTCGTCTCTTCATCCTGATCATTTATATATACATAACCCTATATCTAACTCGATTAGTTTTAGGTGATACAAACAACCGTTAGGTAAACAAAACTATTATACTCGGAAGCAATATGTTGCGAGAGTATAACAAGTAAGGAAGGGCTAAGTTCGGATGTAACCGAACATTTTATACTCTCGCAAAGTTAAATGGAATATTCGTTTGAGACTGCTTTATATATTTTAATAATTAGAAGTAGGAACTTTTGCCTTAGTTATTTACTTTTCACTCACAGTGAAAATAATTAGAGCAATTTGTAAACTAAATTTACTCAAATTATGAGAAATCGTTCTTGCGCTTTTTGTATACGCTTATAATTGATTTTATATAGAATGCATTACAACTGTATTGAGAAGTAGGAAAAGAAATCGTTTTTGAACAATAAATAGCATTTTTTATTTATTATATCGATATTATTATACATTTTAGCTTAAAAATAATAAATATTAACAACTTTAAAAATGATATAATATTATTATATTAATTAATATATATATAATATTTACAATATTAAACATAAATTTTTGTAGAGATTCTTATACATATATCCAAATTAAATTTCTTTTTTCCTTATACTATTTAATTTCTATCATATATTTATACAATAATGTTATATATAATAACAAATTATATATATAATTTAAATTTTCTTAATTAGATGATTAACATATTTTTTAAAAATTGTTTAAAAACTACTGTCAAAATTCCTATACCATTCCAATTCGATTATATTTAGAAAAAGAAAATGAAGAACTATTGCACTAAGTCTGAAAACTTTAGTTCGAAATAGAGACACAAATACTGTCATGATAGCTGTGTACTGTCTCAAAAGTAATTGCATTTACACGGGAAGGATCCATGTTTGAAAATGGCCAATCAATTTGTGTACCGGCAGGTGTAGTTGCATATTCTGCACCAAGCAGGGAACTCAAGTTTTTTTCTTGGAGCAGATTTCTTATTGCAGTCCCTTTAGACATTAAACAAATGTTAAAATCTCCAACAATTAGCACATTTTGATTGCCTAACTCAGAAGTAAGGACTTCCTGAAGTTCAATGGAAATCAATTTGCATAAGTTGTCCAGCTGCCCCATTAACCAAGCCTTCACACGTGTTTATGTTCACTGTAATCATATATTTGGCGGAGGTTTTTAGTGTCAATTCATAGGGCAGTCCCTGCGTTTCAGAAGTTTTGAAAAGTTTAACTCTTTTAAAAATATTATCATTTTCATTTATACCAATTCCTTTAACTGAGTCTTTTGCAGTTGAAAGGAAAGCTTCTGTTGGGATTCGACTGAGCTTAAGGGCATTCAAATTATTTGTCTCTTCATTGGACCAAAATAAATGTATGGCATCATCGGGAACTTCTTCGAAATTAACTACTAGAGTTTCAATGAGTGATATGTCCTCATTTGTCATAGTACCAGATGCCATATGATTTAATGCAATTGCAAAGGCCTGATCCTCCCGTTGTCTCATAATCTCTGTTAATTCAAAGTATTTAAATAACTCCCACAAAGGGGAACCAACTAAAGTGCTGTATGCATCATTGGGATTAGGAGAGAATATCCACCTATCTCCAAAAGGTGAGAGTTGCTTCAAATCACCAAACACTTTGATCGGTATACCACCGAAGGGGCTGTCTGTTTTGAAAATTTGTTTTAATCTCGCATCAACAGAGCTAAACATACGAGTACCTACCATCGATATTTCATCAATTATGATTCATTTTAAATCGATAAGTCTGGAATACAATGAATTAACTGTGTCATTTCTAAGTGGCCTCAACTCTCTATTCAACTGATTAACAGGTAAAGAGAATATTGAATGAAGGGTCATTCCACCTATTCCGAATGCTGCTTTACCCGTAGGTGCGCAAAGAAAAACTTTTAAGGAACTTGGATTGGATCCAGGAGTAGAATTCTAACGATGGTTAAGAGCTTGATATATTGTAGATATCAAACGACTCTTTCCTACACCTGCACCGCCGCCAATAAACTCATAAAATGGGAGATTTGTTTTTAGGTGGTGCATCAAATGTGTCAAATAGGTTCTTTGCTTAGTATTTAGACTTTGAACTAATGAAAATAATTCCTCAACTGGAATTAAGGGGGGTAGTTTAATAAGTCTAATATTGCAATCAGATTCAGTGCCATTATCTGTTGAATCTTCGCAATGCAAGTCCACCAAATTTATATTTGGGTTTATTTCTGGAGCACCTTCGTCCAAGTCTATTTCATTATAAAGACTTTCTAAAACATTTTCAAGTTCTCTTTGCTCAAAAACATTATATTTTCTTTGATTTTCCTCAATTATAATACGATGTGTTATGCAAGTCTGCTCATTATCGTTTTCAATGAGATCTTGCTGTTCATTCCGCCAAGGATAGTAAAGCATTAACATTTCGCGGAAATACTCAACTCTGGCCAAATCAGGGTTAAACCTTCTATACCGAATAATATAAGGTTTGGTACGTTTTTTCACAAAACCGCTACCGTCTTTAAGAGGCATGACAACCCCGCTTTCTGGTAAATTATCGTCTTCCCTCTCTTCTTTTTCATGATCACTATATTGTGCTCTTCTACTAAATTTAAAATATTTATACCTAGATGCAAAATCAGCAAAACAAAGAGTTTCTAACTGATCGGATCTTTGAACATAACGGTCTAAAATACCGGCTACGAATATTTCAGTCGAACCTGAAGGAAGGTTCTGAAGTTCCGCTCTAGGTTTTACCATTCGAACACGTTCCTCAGGTCGAGAGGTTTTTATAAATATTTCTGCATTACTTGCTTCCGAAAGATGGAGCCCAATGCAGCAATATACTGCTTCTTGTGCAGATATTTCTGTGCCTAATATAAATTTGTGACCTATATGTTTAAGTTTTTGCTTAATAGTATAATTTCCATCATTTACCTCTGATATAGCTTCATTTAAGAGCCTAGAAATTCCCCTGTTAGACTAGTTAATATCATTAATTATATATGAACAGCAAGCGTATGCATCCAGTATATATTGGATATCCATATTTGCTCTATGGAGTTCCAAAATCAGAGGATTATAAGCGTTTATAAAACAATCCTGTAATTTTATTTTTAGAAAAATTTTGGGTTTTGTTAAACTTGACCCAAATAGTCATCAAAAGACATATTTATTCTACTATCAGACAGGAAGTGTTCAAAATCGTTTAAATTAGAAATGTCTTCTGTAGTCATATTTGAATTTAAAACGTTTTGAATTTTGAAAAAGTTTTCCTTGTGTCTTTCTGAATTTTGACTTGTTTCTGTAAGAGGTAACAGTATTTGCGTTGAAGGCGTTGGTGGATATGGTATACCAAAACGACAAAACTGTTGTCCTCTTATTTCCCTAGTACAAGACCGACTGTGGTTATGCTTTTGATAACCCAAATAATTTTCTAAGTGGCTGATCGAACCATCGGTAGAAATATAATTGTCAATAAAACTAATGACATCAGGGAATGTCTGAAGATCTTTAAGGTTGATCCTGGGAGAATTATTGAGCCAATACATGCCATGTACATGCGGGGAACCTCTCTGTTGAAACTCCACTCTCCAGTAGAAATTTGTAACAAAATGCTCTCCAAAAATGACGGCGTTATCATTAAAAAGCTTAAGAATTTGTCGATAGCGGTAGTTAAAATATCTAGCACAAGTAACCGCGTCTGACCGAATTAAGCGATATCTATCTTGGGTTGTTAAACTGTTGGCTTCCTCTTCCGAAATATCTTTAGAATCAACAGTTTTAGAGAGGATGACCAAAAGCTCAACCCACTGAGATTCTGCAGCCGATAAAGTGATAAAGAAGGTTGGAAGCCCAAATTGGCGAATCATAGCGATTGCCTTTTTCTTCTCAGCTTCCCAGTGCGCAGGTGAGGATCTAACGCCTTTCAAAACCTTGTAACCATCATCGTGTTGAATGAAGTTTTGAACAAAGTTTTCGTTTAATAGATTTTGGGCCGTAACTCGGTTGAGACCTGAAAACTTTCTAAGGCAAGTGGATGTTCTATTCTTAATTTGTAGCAGTTCTAATTTTTTGTAATCATAGAACAACTTTGGAATGGTACACGCTCTTCTGTCAAAACGGCGAATTTCAGAACGTATTATCTTGCTATACGTTTCAGAGCATGTACGCTTCTGCCCAACGTATATTGTTCCAAATGACAACTCTTCTGAATTATTATCATGAATTATGTCAATTGGTCTTTGTCCTTCACCTGGCGGTATAACTAAACGGTTATAGTCTAAGTTTTCTACAGGAATATTGTCCAGAGTTTCTTGACCGCCTGGATTTAGCTCTGAAGGTAAAAGACCCGTGAGAATATTATTACCTGAGGGATTATCATGAGAAGTTTGTGCCGCATGAAAAGATTGAACCAATCGGGAATCCTATGCAGATGCAACAAACAGAATTTCTTCTTGGTCATTAAATTCTGAAATCCAGTTTTCATTAATATGTATATTGTGCTCACGATACAGAGGGGTATTCACTAAGAACTGCAAAGCTTCCATAATCTTTGCGGGGCATATGGTATCGATCATGTAATCATAATTGTATCCCAAACGCCTTCTTAAGCGAATTTGTATAACATGAGCCTCATCAAAGGACCTTGGTAGAGATGTCACAATATTGTTAACAGAAATTGGTATATTAACAACAGCACCTTTGAGCAAACTCTGACCTTGATATCCTAACGGACGGATTGTCATGAAAGGCAATCTAGGCATTATGAGACGTTCTTCAATTGGGGTTAAACCTTTCAAACAATCCGGTATTTCAGGAAAGTCTAGACCGTTAGCTAAACATATTTTTGGAACGTTCTTTTTAACAATCGCATTTTTGCAAGTAGCACAAAAATTGTAATTTCCATCTTCTGAAGGAAATTTTTGCATTAAAAAGAAGGCGGATGCAGCATTCGGGTGACCTTGCGCAATAGTTTCGAAATTTAATTTGCGAACTGTTAAATTGCCACTATTATCAGTTTCTATAACATTATTTTCTCTCGTTAATCGGATTCGTTGGGACTGCCTTTGGTTTTCAATTTGTCTATTGAGTGGGTTATCTCTACGAAGGCAAACTTGACCTTGTCTAAGACGTCTCTGATTCAAAATTTCTTCCCTCATACCCCTCCTACTAAGCTGTCGACGTTGTGTTTCTCTACCCCGCTCCTCTCTCCTTATTTCAGGATTTCTTCTAGCATGTTCCCTTTGCATTTAATCACGAATGCGCTCTAAATTCCTATACTCAGATTTTTCTGCGCGAAGTTCTCTATGATCCCTAGTGTTCCTACTTTGTTCATCATAATGTACCTCAGGATTTTCTCGACGAGATCTATGACCTCGAGTATTTCTTATTTGCTCTTCAGAACGAATTTGTGGATCTTGCCGCCTTGTTCTATGTTGAACAGTATTTGCAACTTGCACAACAGATCGAACCTCTGGGTCTTCACGCCGGGACCTATGACCTCCAGTATCTCTTATTTGCTCTTCAGAGCGAATTTGTGGATCTTGCCGCCTTGTTCTATGTTGAACAGTATTTGCAACTTGCTCAACAGATCGAACCTCGGGGTCTTACCGCCGAGACCTATGACCTCGAGTATTTCTTATTTGCTCTTCAGAGCGAATTTGGGGATCTTGCCGCTTTGTTCTATGTTGAACAGTATTTGCAACTTGCTCAACAGATCGAACCTCGGGGTCTTCACGCCGAGACCTATGACCTCGAGCATCTCTTATTTGCTCTTCAGACCGAATTTGCGGATCTTGCCGCCTTGTTCTATGTTGAACAGTATTTGCAACTAGCACAACAGATCGAACCTCTGGGTCTTCACGCCGGGACCTATGACCTCGAGTATCTCTTATTTGCTCTTCAGAGCGAATTTGTGGATCTTGCCGCCTTGTTCTATGTTGAACAGTATTTGCAACTTGCTCAACAGATCGAACCTCGGGGTCTTCACGCCGAGACCTATGACCTCGAGCATCTCTTATTTGCTCTTCAGAGCGAATTTGCGGATCTTGACGCCTTGTTCTATGTTGAACAGTATTTGCAATTTGCTCAACAGATCCAACCTCGGGGTCTTCACGCCGAGACCTACGACCTCGAGTATCTCTTATTTGCTCTTCAGAGCGAATTTTGGGATCTTGCCGCCTTGTTCTATGTTGAACAGTATTTGCAACTAGCACAACAGATCGAACCTCGGGGTCTTCACATCGAGACCTATGACCTCGAGTATCTCTTATTTGCTCTTCAGAGCGAATTTGGGGATCTTGCCGCCTTGTTCTATGTTGAACAGAATTTGCAATTTGCTCAACAGATCGAACCTCGGGGTCTTCACGCCGAGACCTGTGACCTCGAGTATTTCTTATTTGCTCTTCAGAGCGAATTTGGGGATCTTGCCGCCTTGTTCTATGTTGAACAGTATTTAAATTTTATTCAAAAGACCGTACCTCGAGATTTTCCCGCCTGGTTCTATGTTGATTTGTATTTATAATTTGTTTGGACAGACGTACATCGGAATCTAATCTATGATTAGCGTGACTTACACTATTTTGTGACTGCTCACTATCTCTATATAAAGAGCTTGCACGAAGAACTCTCATACGTCTTCTATTCTGAAGATGACTTAGGAATGTAGATTTTCTACTAAATCTAGGCATGATTAATTAATAATAAATGGATTAATATATAAAATACTTATAGATAATACTTTTATAATTCAGTCCATCCGGGTGTTAAAAGTTGGATCCTAGGTGCTGCTTTCTATCACTGTTTCCTTGTAAGTCCTTGCTATGCTATTGTTCGTCACTGTACACTGTACTGTGAATACACTAAAATTAGTTTGAATAAAGCACTTTGCTTGTAAAGACATCTAGTGAAACTGAAACTACAAACACAGTGTACTGATATTTATTATACTCTTGCAACATGTTGGTACAGCTTACGTACTTTTGTATACCTATATATTACTTAGCTATTCACTAGGATAATAATACATAATATTTAGTTATATTTATATTTTAGAAAATAGTAGTTTATTTCATTGTATTGAAATTAAGTTCTCGGAAAACCCCTCCGTAAATTACTTATGTTAAACGCTTTCTAAAACAGGGGGATCTATGGTACCTATTTTGAAGAGTCAACCCATGAAGGCTAAATTAACAATAACTTACATATAATTAAGTATGGTATATACATATGTAGAGCAGGTATGTAGATTTTCTTCTTTCTGTCTTAATATCTAAACCTTTCATAAGCTGCCAACGGCGCTAGGTAAAAATGTAATTTTCTTGAGTTTACAGTTCACCTCATGACCTTCATATTAATATGTGACAGTAGCATGTAAACCGATGGTCGCAGTTTATCTATAACCACATAAAAAGGGTCTTTAGCCCTTTTGCTACTACATTACTAATATTTATTTCATGAAATTTTTTCTAGAAAGATTTTTTTGCTCTATACAAAGTCCAGCACTCTAAGAAACGTTTTTAGCATTGTTGTCTCGTATATTTTATAATTGAATAATATTGAACTTATCAACATGATGGCTGAGAAAATATACCTAACTACTGATTATCACCAAATATTAGAAGAGATATATTTATATAGAAATCTATATCTATCACTTTAGGTGATGCAAACAAAACTATACTCTGTTGCAACATGTTGCGAAAGTATAAAAATGTTGCGAAAGAATTCAACACTCATTACTCGATTATTATTTGGTATCTTATTAACTTATGTTATTGATCATAGATTTATTTTGTGTCAATACTATTGTATTTTTTTCTCCGAAATGTTAACTTTTATAAAAAGAAGCTATTTAACTCAAACGTGGTATATGTGATATAAACTGAACGAAAGGGGTTAGATGTAATATGTGGGGTATATGAGGTTGCTGTTGTACCAGAGGAGCGGAAATCAGTATATTAGGGTTATAAGGTTTAAACAAAGTCTAGACCAATTTCATTCATATGCAGCGATATACATTATTTTTAAGAAAAACTGACCATTTAATTTCATTAAATTATCAAATAGACGAAAAAAATTATACCATAAGTAGTACATGTGAGCTGGGAAAATCAAAGACCAGAAAATTCCTCCAAACCGTATATTAAAAAATGTTGAATTAAACATCCATTATTAAATGATATCGTGATTAAATTACAATCAAATTTGGTATCTTCTTGACTTATATTAAAGGCCATAAACTTAGTCTCAGTTTTATTGCTTGAAGTGAGATATACATAAGTATGAATGTGATATTAACTCCACCAAAGTGGCTAAATTTTATATTATAAGCTTAGGTGGCAAAGGTCAACCAGAGAATCGGAATTCATTGTATGAAGGTGTGAGGTTTAGACTTAGTATATACTAATTTCATTCTAATTCAGCGTCAAACCACATAATTTTTAAGAAGTCTTTTCCACTTAATTTCGTTAAAATATCACGTTGATCAACCGGAACGGTGTAAAGTCAGGTGGAAAGACGGAAATCATATATATATTGGGGAGAAAAATATATTAATTATGACATTGCTCAGCTATACTCGAGAACATATTTTGAAGCAATTTTATATATAAAAAAAATATTAATACTCACTGACCGACATATTCGGCATAAAACTGGTTAGAATAACGAAAATCATTGTAAGTAGTATATGGAATTTGAGGGTGTATGTGATATACACTTGACAATTTTATAAGAACAAAAAGATTATGTACAAATTGCTTGTCACATACGCATACTCATAAAAATTGTAAAAGCAAATTCAATCATATGTTTCATTAACTAATAAGTTAATTTTGACTTCACTCACCGTTAGCAAATAATAATTAAAAAGCAACGAGAGTCGATTTAGGTGGGTGCTCAAAGAAATGATCGCTATCGAGTCGATGAAGAAAAAAGGGGACCGGGATCCTTCTTTTAGTCCCTTATATATCTGTTGATGTCTTCATGGTGGTGTGATCGGTGTTAAGTTGTATTTGTGTGCGTGTTGGTGCATGGTATAGTGATGTGGAATGTATGGTATGTAGGTGTGGAATGTATGGTAAGTAGGTGTGGTGATGTGGATGTGAATTGGTGTAGTGTGACAGTGTCTTACGGTGAGGGGGGATTGAGTGGTCATTTAGCCATCCCGGCCCCCCTAGGCAAATTATTAGCCTAGTAGTCGCTGCAGCTGTTGTAACGTTTCCACAACGCTGCTCAGTCCATTGGAACGACGTGGTTGCGGTCTAGGCTGTCGACGCCGTGGTGTTACATTCCGCGGGTGTACCGCACGAGTTGAGAGTCGAGGTCCTGTTGCGCGGCTTCGCAGAGTAGGTGGCCGACCAACGTCGCGCCTCGAGATGCGATGAAGTAGTGTGTGATGTGGTCTGCTGCAAATTTGGCACAGACCCGTGGCCACACACTCTTGAGTCCCATGCGTGTGCGATAGGCAGTTTAGACAGTGCCCGTGTGCCCTGGCAACTTCTTGTCGTTGCAACGGTCACATACTTCGAAAAATCCCACAATGTTGCAGGCGATGTGGGCGCCGACAAATGGGACATCGTATACGATGTGCCTCTGAAGGCGGCGATGATAGCGTCGGTGAAGGTCGCGTGCCACCGCGAGGAACTGATGCTGACATCGGTGTCGTTGCAGGTGCGCTTGCAGGGGCAGTTGCAGCTGCAGATCGGGGCGTTGGGGTAGGCCGGTACGTGGCACGTTGGTAGCCGACCGCACAGTTGGCGTGGGAGTAGTTGGCGTATCCACATCCATGTTAATCTGTATGAAAGAGTTGTTTAATTATGCAGACTTGTCATATAAAGGATATGGATGATCGTGCCACGTTATGTGGCATGAATGGGTCATCGTATTGATCGACCATTTTTTTATTAGTTATTTGTTATTTTTAACGGTTATTAACGAGCTTTTCGGTTTTTTGCTTATTGATTTGATTATTTTATAGGATTGCGGTAGTATCGGTTGATTGTTTGCGATTTGCTGTGTCACTATTATCGGCGGTTGGGAGAAAGCATAGCTTCACGAGCGGTCTGGTTAGCATTCCGCTTTGTGTACGAAGATCAACCACTCGTATGTGACCGTCGGAGCCGTAATGTAGCTTTTCTATGCGCCCAAGCCGCCATTCGGTAGGAGGTAGACAATCATCATGGATGATGACACAATCTCCAAGCTTTGGTGCTTGTTCAGGAGTCTTCCAACGGTATCGTTTATGGAGATCCTTTATGTATTCTTCTTTCCATCGACGGCTGAAATCGTGATGGAGAATTTTAATTCTTTCCCAGCGATTTAATAAGGATAGCGACTCCACGCCTAGCTCAGGTATGGCCAGAATGGGTGTTCCTTTGAGAAAGTGCCCTGGAGTTAAGGCTGTGAAATCGGAGGGATCTTGCGAAAGGATTGTAAGAGGCCGTGAATTGAGAACGGCTTCAATTCGAATTAATAATGACGTGAATTCTTCGTAATAGAATTTGTAATTTCCAGCTACTTTTTTGAAGTGGGATTTGAAGCTTTTTACAGCTGATTCCCATAAACCACCCATATGAGGAGCGCTTGGGGGGATGAATTGCCAATTAATGCCTTGGGGCGCGTACTTTTGTACAATTTCAGGTGAGACTTGTTTGATAAAGTCCACAAATTGTTTTTCGGTGGCTCTTTGAGCGCCGATAAATGTTTTACCATTATCGCTCATGATCTTCGATGGAAAGCCTCGTCGACCGACAAAGCGAGCAAATGCCGCAAAAAAAGCCTCCTTCGTCAGATTAGTACAAAGCTCAAGGTACACTGCTTTTGTCGTAAAACAGACAAAAACAGCCACATAGCCTTTCATCAGAGTGGGAGACCTTAGCATGGACGCCTTTATTTGAAAATGCCCAGCAAAGTCGGCACCTGTGATGGAGAAAGGCAGAGCGAAGTTGCAGCGTTCCGGGGGAAGTGCTGCCATAATCTGTGTTCTCATCTTTTGCTTGTGCGTGGTACAGATTTTGCACAAGAAAATGCACTTCTTTATTTGGGGCTTAAGTCGGGGAATGTAAAATTCCTGGCGGACCATATGTTGCATGAGGCGATGTTCGGCATGAAGCATTAATATGTGGATATAATTGATGAGTAGTGTGGCAAGTCGAGACTTCTCTGGAACAATTATGGGATGGCGTTCGTTATACGTTAGGCTTGAATTGGCAAGCTGACCATTCACACGAAGAAAACCTTTTGTGTCGAGGAATGGGTTTAGAACTAAGAGGGGACTTCTCTTGTCAATAGGCTTTGATTCTCTCAAAAGTGATATATCGCGGCTGAAGTAGCGCGCTTGCGTAGATGCGATAAGAGCGACCTTTGCTTTTTGTAAGTCTAGGTGCGTCACTGTATCGCATTGGGAGTGTAATGAAGTTACTCCCTTAAGTATAATTTTGAGTCGCTCTATGAACTTGAGTATGTAAGCGATTTCCCTGAGTGCTCTTGGATACGATGAAAATCGTTCGAGGATGTCAGTATCATCCACTGTTGTGTGAAAAGAATCGATTTTTCGACTTTCTGGGGCAATTATATTGCGCATGGGCGATTGTGGCCAAGAGTCGGGAGATTCTGTTCACCATCGGGGGCCATTCCACCAGAGGGTGGTCGTGGCAAGATGCAGGGGTTTGCATCCTCTTGTACCTAGATCAGCAGGATTGTCAGCACTGGCTACATGTCGCCAAGTGGCTGATCCTACTAGGTCAAGTATTTGAGACGTTCGGTTTGAAATATACGTCTTCCATGCATGTGGTGGTTTTTCTAACCAGGCGAGTACGATTTCAGAATCGGACCACAGATATAGTTCGTATTTTGCCATGTTTAAATGCATTCGCACCATGGATACTAGTTTGGCTAGTAGGAGCGCTCCACACAGTTCAAGTCGTGGCAGACTTATTGTTTTTAACGGAGCTACTTTTGCTTTTGCTACTAGTAGGTGGCTTGTCACAGAAGCCGTGTAGTTCGACTTTGTGCTCTGGGGCATAATTTACCCATCGTGGGGTTTGTATCTGTGAGATATCATTTAGATTGCTCGCAAACTGGGACCACTTTTCTAAACGAAGTGGTTTTACTTGTTCGTCCCAGTCGGTTCCATCTAACCATAATTCTTGTATTAGGATTTTGGCTTGTATCATAACTGGCGAAAGCCATCCTGCGGGGTCGAAAAAATTCGCCACAGAGGATAAAATTTGGCGTTTTGTTATGGCGGATAATGCTGATATTGACTCAGATATCGCATTCCATTGGATCCCCAGAGTTTTTGTTGTACTTTCCTTTTCGAATTTTAGGAAATTAGTATCTAACAAATTTTCATTAGTTATGTCCTTTAAGATATTAGGGTGGTTCGCCGTTATCTTTTTTAACGGAAACCCTGCGGTATTTAGGGCTTGTATCACTTGTGATAGTGACTCGTATGCTTGTGGAAGACTGTGACTTCCAGACAAGATATCGTCTACATACGTTTGTGTTTTTAACACCTGGGTTGCCAGAGGAAATTCTGACTTGGTGTTTTCTGCCAATTCGTGCAGTATACGAATGGCTAGATATGGAGCACAGTTGACGCCAAAGGTAACTGTTTTTAATTTATAGTCGCGGAGTGGACTATTGGGAGATTTTCGGAAAATAATTCGCTGAAAATCTTGATCGTCTTTATGTACGACTATTTGTCTATACATTTTTTCGACGTCTCCGTTAAATACGTATTTGAATATATGCCAATTTAAAATTAGTAGCATTAAATCTGGTTGGAGCATGGGTCCCGTAAATAGAATATCATTTAGGGAATTCCCCAAGCTAGTAGATCTTGATGCATTAAAAACAACTCTTACTTTAGTTGTTTTTTTGTCTGGCTTTACTACTGCGTGATGAGGCAAGTAAAAAGAGTAATAATTGCCATTTATGATTTTTTCGCATGGACTTACTTCCTCCATGTGGTCTAAATGGAGATATTCTTCCAACACGCCATCATATACTGGTTTGAGCTCGCCTTTTTTAAGTAGGTTTTTTTCCATACTTTGAAACTGCTGTATTGCAGAGTTGCGAGAGTGACCTAAGGCGATGGTGTTGGGAAATTGTTGTTTTAGTGGTAGTCGTACGACGTACCGACCATTATCTGATCTAGTAGTTGTGGCTTTGTAAAAGTCTTCACAATACTGATCTTCAGGGGTTGTGATTGATATGGGGGGGAGTTCTTCTAACTCCCAAAATTTTTTCAATTGTGAATTGAGGTATTCGTTTGAGATTTCCTCAACCTGAGTGGTCATGGTGGTAACTGGTCCACTTAGAATCCACCCAAAAGTAGTATTTTGTGCCAATAGTGTATTTGAAATTTTCTCAATACCTTCGAGTATTATCTGTGGTATGAGATCGCTGCCTAATAGAAGGTCTATTTGAGCGGGAGTGTTGCAGTTGGGACCTGCTAGCTTTAGGTGTGAAACCTTTTGCCAATGCTTGCTATTTATGTGATAGCTTGGAAGCATATTTGTAAGTTGCGGTAAGACTATAGCTTCTGCTTGTATGTGCTATCCGCTTGGGGGGAAATTAGGGTAATGGGGCAGATTTTATTTGAGTTTTGGACTACTCTTCCGCCCATTCCCGTAATTTGCCAAAATTGGCTAGTTCTGTTGGCAGTTGTAGCCTATTTTGAGCCCTAGACGCTATGAAAGATCGTTGTGATCCTTGGTCTATTAAGGCTCTAAGTTTAAACAGTTCTCCTCGGTGTTCGATGGAGACCACTGCTGTGGGTAGAAGTACTCTACTTTGATTTTCGCTGTGTAGCGTTTGGGTTTTTAATGCCTTTGAGCAGCATGGTGCTTCTTGGCAATTTTCGGGATTTTGCATTTCGGGATTTGCTGTTGCAACTAAACCCGTGACTCTTTTCATATTTGCGCTGTTTGGGGGTGAGCTGGAAAATGTGCTGTAATGCAGCATTGAATGATGTCGTTTATGACAATAAACGCAATTAAATTTGCTTTCGCACTCTTTAAGTGTATGTGCATGTGATAGGCAATTTGTACAAAATCTTTTTGTTCTCACCAAATTGTTCCTATCGACAATATTTAATTTTTTGAATTTATCGCAAGATTTAAGTTTATGCCCTCCTGTACATAGTTCGCATGACGTTTGTTTATACTGTTCTGACGTGAACGATTGATTTTTAAAAAAACTTCTATTTAAATGGTTATTGCTACTGGTTTGGGGTCTATTAAAGCTTCTATTGAGGTCGTTTTGAACGTTTTTAGTTCTAACTAGTTTTTTGTCTACCCTTTCTGCTATTTCATATTGGGTAGTTAGAAATTCTTTCATTTGCTGCCACGTTGGGCATTTTTTCCGAGATGAGAGCGATTGCTCCCACAAAAGTAACGATTTTTCTGGTAATGCCGCGGTGCATATATTTACCAGAATAGGGTCCCAGCTGTCTGTGGGAATATTTTGTGTCGATAAAACCGACAAACAATTAGAAACAGTGGATTGTAATCTAATAAATTCATCACTTGTTTCTTTCTGAATTTTTGGCAAGTTCATTAGTATCGTTACTTTCATTTTCGTATCTCGCTTTTAGAGCTTCCCAAGCCAGATTGAAATTATCGTCATTTAGTGCGAACTGTTTGACTATGACGCCTGCTTGACCTTTTGTTTTGTATCGGAGGTGATGCATTTGTTAATTTTGGGTGGTTTATGTAAACGGCTGTAAACATGTCCCGGAAGGACGGCCATTGTTCATAACCACCATGAAAGACTTCGGTATCACATGTGGGCACCTTGAGATGGATGCCTGAATTTGACTCTTGACATTGAATTTGTGGCAGCTCTACTTTCGGATGTGGAGCAGGTGCTATGGCTTTAATTAATTTTAATTGATCCGAAATCATTGCTTTTGTTTATTCAAACTGGTCTAAGCAGTTTTCGTACTTGGCGTAAGCCGAGGATTTAAAATTTTCAGGTAGATCTGAGTCGTCAGATTCTACTATTGTGTCATATGCAGCTTGGAGACGTGTCCAGAAATTATCAAGATTTTCCTTTTTGATTTCTAAGACCGATTCAGAATTCTCCTGAATCGGCGAAGATGAAAATCGAGTGCAGTATCGTATTAGACTGTCACTCTCAGAGATAAATTTGGTGTATAAAATATCTTTCACCCGGTTTTGTTTTGTAGCACCTTGCTTTGAGCGTGTAGCTTCTGCAGGTGTACATGGACTTTTAGGTACTTTTAGCAATTGAGATGTTTTTGATTCTCTTGAGTCTGAGCTCATTTAAAAATTGTATGAAATAAATTCAAAATTCCTCAGTGTCGACTGATGGATAATTCAGGAAATTTCTTCGTATATAGAAATGTGTGAACGAAAGCTCTTTTTAGTGAATAGAGTTTTCCACTTTGAACAAAATTAAGATTGATTTTCGTATATATGTATAACCGTAAACATTTTTTTTTTTTTTTTTGTTAATTAGCGTACTTAATTTGAAATAAATAACTGAAATACCCGGATTCAGTTGTTATAAATACCGGTTCGTATTTATTTTTAATTTAATTTAACAATTTATTGAATAAATTGTTTGCTATTTTATTTTTTGATGTCCTTATTTAGGGGTATGTAGGTATACCCTAATGCGCGGACTTGTAGTTAAGTATATATGTACCTGTGCAATCGAGAGCTCGTTAAAGAGATCAATGCACTTTGTACCTATGTACTAGTAAGCACGAATTATTTGTGCTGAAAAATGTTGTACGCAATCCTGCTTGCTTGCTGCAAGGGGTATTGCGGGATATATGCCAAAGTGGACTTTAAATATAAATATAAATTTAATTTGAACCAATATGTATGTATATTGTTCAAAATTTTGTATTATTTATATAAAATATTTACCGAACCGTATTTACCCTATGTACATATATAGGGTATATAAGTATAAGCGTATTGTATACTGTAAGTAATGTAAAAAAGCGAATTATGTATAGTCGTAAAAGAGCGCGAGAGAGAAATTGGCAATAGCAGGTAATGTCGCAATTTTCAATAAGCACTGTATGTACGTATGTAAGGTTTTTATTGTATGTATAAATGATGTATAAGATATATACATATGTATGTAAAATATGATATGTTGTATACGATATTAATGTTTAATATTTAATATTTAGAATACATATGTATGTATACGTAACTATGCACTGTATATAATTTTATATATATAATTGTTATATATATGTTAGAATTAATGAAGTTCTCCTTTTGGTACGTATACATATATATATATTTTTTTTTTCCTTTTTTTCGTTTAATTTCGTTTATTGTATATATGTATGTATATTTATTTTGCCTTTTATGCTTTAAGTTTGACTTTTCCTTTGCTCACATATATTTCGCAATCCTACTTACTGCTTAATTAAGCGTAAGGGGTATTGCCGGAAAAATTTGTAAGTATTGAAATACTTAAATTTGGTTTTTTTTTTTTGTATATTATGTTTTAATACACGAAGGTAAGCAGGTAGTCAATTATTATATATTATATACATATATATGTCTGTCGTATCTATGTATGTGTATGAATGTACATATATAATACAATAAACGGTATTTCGTTATTTGAACCCGCAATTTAAAACCGGTAAGTTAGACCAAATTGGCACCCGTTACCAAGATGTTGAACGGTTTTTTAATGTTTTATTACAGTTTTTTGTTCAAATATAATCTGTAATTCGCAACACATGTATGTGCATAAATATAAGAAAATGGAATCGAATGGACTCACTTTGATTTCCTCCAAGGGCTTTTGGGGAATATATGTATTGCGTGTATACTTGTATACAATAGTTACGTGTATGTACGTCTATGTGTTCTTCTGTGTTTCTTTCCAATTCCTTTGTCCTCTGTTGTTTCTGATTTTGCGTGCTAGGTGTTGCTTTTTGTGGTGTTATTTGTTACTCCGCGCCCGAATGTATATTTGTATATTATATTAAATTTGTTGTTAGGATCGCGCCCGGTTTGATTTTGGGATTATTTTCGCGCCCGTTTTGTTTTTATTGTTGTTATTTAAATGTAATTTAAGCTTTTATCTCTTTTTTTTGGTTTTTGTCACACCACTTTTTAGCCACTTATTTTTTGATGTCAGTATGCACATAAGGTTTTTTATTTTTTCTCAAGGAAAACACCGTGTATATATGTATATATTATATATAGCTTTCTGTATATATGTGTTTAATACACTTCACCGCACTTTGGATGCGTTTTGTTTTTCCTCTATTTTTTTTTTTTTTTTTTTTTTTTTAACACTGCACTGCAATTGTTCGTCTCTGTAGATATCTTTTTGTTTTCACTGTCCCACTGCACTTTGCGTTTTGTTCACTTTATGAACGTACAATATATATATATATTGTTTTTTGTTGTTCACTTTTTGGCATCGCACTTTTGTCACTTTTTTTTTTTTTTTTTAACTGTTTGTTAAAATTATTTTTGTTTTTTTTTTTCGTTTATGTTTAACTACCCATAGTGCCGTCCACTAGGGCTCGAAGGACCATATGTTTCATTAACTAATAAGTTAATTTTGACTTCACTCACCGTTAGCAAATAATAATTAAAAAGGAACGAGAGTCGATTTAGGCGGGTGCTCAAAGAACTGATCGCTAGCGAGTCGATGAAAAAAAAAGGGGACCGGGATCCTTCTTTTAGTCCCTTATATATCTGTTGATGTCTTCATGGTGGTGTGATCGGTGTTAAGTTGTATTTGTGTGCGTGTTGGTGCATGGTGTAGTGATGTGGAATGTATGCGATATACATTATTTTTAAGAAAAACTGTCCATTTAAATTCATTAAATTATCAAATTGACGAAAAAAATTATACCATAAGTAGTACATGTGAGCTGGGAAAATCAAAGACCAGAAAATTCCTCCAAACCGTATATTAAAAAATGTTGAATTAAACATCCATTATTAAATGAAATCGTGATTAAATTACAATCAAATTTGGTATCTTCTTGACTTATATTAAAGGCCATAAACTTAGTCTCAGTTTTATTGCTTGAAGTGAGATATACATAAGTATGAATGTGATATTAACTCCACCAAAGTGGCTAAATTTTATATTATAAGCTTGGGTGGCAAACGTCAACCAGAGAATCGGAATTCATTATATGACGGTGTGAGGTTTAGACTTAGTATATACTAATTTCATTCTAATTCAGCGTGTCAACCACATAATTTTTAAGAAATCTTTTCCACTTAACTTCGTTAAAATATCACGTTGATCAACCGGAACGGTGTAAAGTCAGGTGGAATGACGGAAATCATACATATATTGGGGATAGAGAAATATATTAATTTTGACATTGCTTAGCTAAACTCGAGAACATATTTTGAAGCAATTTTATATATAAACAAGTAAGGAAGGGCTAAGTTCGGATGTAACCGAACAATTTATACTCTCGCAAAGTCAAATGGTATACTCGTTTGAGATTTCTTTGTGGATTGACTGATATTTTCGGTAGAAGGTCAACTATAGGCACTGGGGTCCACATATTTAGTACTTAGGGGCTTGAATAGTTTTGGTTCGATTTAGACAATTTTTGGTCACAAGGTGGCATACTATAAACGTATTATTCACGCAAAGTTTTACCCTGATATAATCATTGTTGCTTGATATGCATAGTGGAAAGTGAAAGAATCAGATGGAATTGAAAATGGTGTTATATGGGAAATAGGCGTGGTTGTAGGCCGATTTCACCCATTTTCGCACCATAACATAGAAATGTGAAAATAACGTTATGTACCGAATTTTGTTGAAATTGGATCTCAAGATATGGGGTTTCACCTAAAAGTGGTCTGTGCCACGCCCACTGTCTAATTGTGAACGCGGTTCCTATAAAATCATCTCATATCATCTCAGAGATAAAATTTAATGTCTCTGGCGTCTTTAGTGCTTGGTTTATCGCGCTTTTAGTAGTTTTTAACAGTACCGTTATATGGGGAGTGGGCGGAGTTGCCACCCGATTTCAACTATTTTCACACCGTCAATAGAAGTGCTAAAAACATTTGCTTGCAGTGACTTTTGTTATTATAGCATTAGCGGTTTAGGAGATATTCACATTAAACCTATTAGAGGCGGGACCACGCCCACTTTAAAAAAAAAATTTTAATTGCAGATGCCCCTCCCTAATGTGATCCTGTATACCAAATAACAGTCTTGTATCTTATTGCGGAGCTTAGTTATGGCAATTTATTTGTTTTTGATTAATGGCGTTTTGTGGGCGTAGCAGTGGTCCGATTACGCCCATCTGCAATACCAACCGTTTCACGGTACCAAGCAACATGTCTACCAAGTTTCATAAAGATATCTCAATTTTTACTCAAGTTAGAGCTTGCACGGACGGACGGACAGACAGTCACCCGGATTTCAACTCGTCTCTTCATCCTGATCATTTATATATACATAACTCTATATCTAACTCGATTAGTTTTAGGTGATACAAACAACCGTTAGGTGAACAAAACTATTATACTCTGTAGCAACATGTTGCGAGAGTATAACAAAGTGCAGTGGAGTGGTGGAAAAATATCCATACTCGTATGTATATATACATACTTATATACATACTATATAAAAAAAAGTGCGTGTAGCCGAAACACAACAAACAAAGTTTACACAACCGGGCGCGAAACCTAAGCACAAAACATAAATAAGAACAAGCGAGCGCGAATTTTTAAACAGAAACAACAAACACGCACAAGGAGCCAACCAGCTGAAAGCCGAAGAGGATAGACACTGGACACTGCAAAAGACATAACCACACATGCGTACATACATACAGAACCCTACCCCTGAAAAACCAAAGTGAGCGTATTTATTTCACTTATTATTCTATATATGTAAATATGTTTGTTGGAATACGGTTTTATAAAACATAAAACCTGTAGCAGTAAATCCGTTTTTACTATTATAAAAACGATTATCAAACTGGTATAAATCACGGGAAAGATCGAAATACCGCTGACATTAAAACCAGTTTGGTACAATTTTTTATTTTATAAGCTTAAATTTGTATATCCAAATATATATAATATGTAAATAATTATTGTAAGCTTACCTTTGTGTTTTCAAACACACATCTTCCACCAACATAAAAAAGAAAAACATAATTCAAGTATTTACTTTCAAAAATTTTCCGGCATACCCCTTATTTTTAACAAAAATAGTAAGCAGGATTGCCTAAAATAAGTAAGCAAAGGCACAAACATATAACAAAAATTAAAAGACAAAGGAAGAGAAACAAAAAAAATACAAGCATACATATTTACATACTTATTAAACCAAATTACATATTTACATACACATGTAAGTGCATATACGGGAAAACATCGTGTTTTACCAATTCTATTTTCGCGCTCTCTTTACGTCGCTTAAATATATATGCAAATTTTTAAAAACTTACGGCAAAGAATCTGCCTATCTTTCTACAGCCTACCTTGGGTATTATTGAACTACAAAATTAAAATTTAAATCTTGCAAAAGAGGTGATTAAATGATTTGGTAAATAAAGTAACACAAAATATTAAAAAATACATTTGTTACAACGCAAACAAAAAAAAAAATAAAAAATAAAATCATACATAAAATATTCTTTTAATAAGAACTTAAGTACATACGCATATTTATATATATTCAAGCAAAACCTCTTGTTCTTGTTAAAACACAAGCAAGCAGGATTGCGAACCGAACAAAAACGCATTGATCTCTCTAACGAGCTCTCAATTGCACACAAACAAAAATAAAATTTAAATGTATGCATATTAAAACATATACAATTATAGTTGTACATATTTTCAAAGTCCACATTGGCATACACCCCGCAATACCCCTTGTACAAACATACATAGTGTTTGAGTGAAGTGAACGTGTTTTTTAGCGCTCTAGGAATACTTGCTACATACCCCTAGTTTTGTATAGTGAAACCATTATAGTTCTTCTTAGTGACTCACCGGGAGACTGGACTTTCTAAGAGGATACGAAACCTAAAGAAATAGATAAGTACAAGTCAGATTAAATTAAAAATTTATTTTCACGTACCTGCCCCTTTTTCGCGGTAAATTTGTTTAAATATAAATTAAGTTACAATTTCCCCTAATAACAGCATATCAAAACGTGCACTCAATTTTAATCTGCCGTTTTGTTTTTAACAATCAGCTGTTTCTCCGTGTTTGTTTCTCCTTCTTTGCTATTCCTTTTTCGTTTGCTTTTGGTTACGGCATTGCCAACCATCAAAAAGACAAATAAGGTTTTTTAGGACGAAGGACTGAACATACCTATTGACAGGTGTCCCCAACGATTCTCTAGCAGAGGTATGGCCTCTGAAATTAGAGAGAGAATCCTTTTCGGAGGAACTCTAAAATTTTGAGAACGCCTCCAAAAGGAAACAAATGAGGAATCCACCGCTGCTGGACCAACAGAAATTTGTGGAAATGCCGCCCAAACGAGCGATGGTGGTAAAATCGGGCAAGAAAAGAGTAGCGAAACTACCTATATTTTCAGCCAACTGGGCATGAAAATCAAGGAGCTTGAAAGCATGATGTCTGGTCAGAGGCACATAAATCAAGCTATGCGCGACCTTGTAAGCGGTATATCATGCCTATATGACAAGACTGAAAAATCAGAGAATCCAGCGAAAAGAGTTATGGTAGGGAAAGCGTCGCAAGTCTCCCCTATTCATAAAGATAGAAACACGCCAAAAATACTACGTGAGATATCAGGCTATTTACCTCCAACAAAAAAGCCTAAAAACGCAGATAATAAAGCGCAGGCTTCATATAGTGAGGTTACAAAGGTGATGCAGACAGATAAGCCCGCAGGTGAGAAATGGGTGGATGTAGTTAAAAAAAGGAAGCCGATCGAAAATAGAATCAGATCGAAACCTGACGCTATTATGGCGATAGTGGCCTTGAAGAATTGGGCTCAAACGTAAGGTACATCAGGAAAACCCTCAAAGGAGATCTG
The DNA here is from genome assembly GCF_042242935.1 of Bactrocera oleae. Classification (NCBI taxonomy): domain Eukaryota; kingdom Metazoa; phylum Arthropoda; class Insecta; order Diptera; family Tephritidae; genus Bactrocera; species Bactrocera oleae. Next base: position 34,174,865 of record NC_091537.1, read on the forward strand.
CTTTTAGAATTAAAAAACCAAGCAGACAAAAGAGCCGACATGTTCGCCCTAGAAGGAGTTATTGGTGAGATGGCGGTAATACAGCCAAAAACACATCATGTTACCATTATGTGCAAGGACTTAGATGAGATAACCACTCCCGAAGAAATCTGCGACGCATTACAAAAGGAGTGTGGGATTCAAAATCTAAAGAGAGAAAATGTTAAAAGTATGCGAAAAACCAGAAGCGGCACACAAATAGCGCTTAAATGTCTGCGTGCCGAGGATGCCAAGACCGTACTTAAACAAGGCAAAGTAAAGATTGGGTGGTCTATTTGTCGCCTCCGGGAATATTCATCTATCGCTCGCTGCTTTAGGTGTTTCGAATTGGGGCATATGGCGCATAAATGTCGCAACCCCATTGACAGGTCTTCCCTCTGTACACGCTGCGGAACCTCAGGACACGTGGCAAAAGTATGCACTAATGCCCCGAGCTGTATGCTTTGTAAAGGGAAACACTCTGTCTTGAGTACGGCCTGTCCTAAGTACCTAGATATGAAAAAGTCAATGGAAAAATGAAGATCTTACAATTAAATCTTAACCATTGCGCTGCAGCACAAGACCTGCTAAAACAGACGGTGCTAGAAGAAAGTATAGATGTCGCCCTGCTAAGCGAGCAATATACTCAGCGTTCGGAAAGCACTTGGATTAAAGATATAAGTGACAAGGCAGCAATATGGTCTTGCAAAGGACAAGCCTTCACATCGTGCTGCAGAGATGCCCAAAACGGCTTCACATGGGCGAATATACATGGAATATATCTTGTAAGTTGCTATGCTCGCCCTAGTACGTCAATAAATGAGTTCGAACACTTTCTTCTGCAGCTGTCTCTAATGACAAGAAGCAAATCCCCCATAATAATTGCGGGAGATTTTAATGCCTGGTCTACTGCTTGGGATAGCAGAAGCACGAATCATCGTGGACGTCTTGTCCTAGAATTCTTGAGTCAAACGAGCCTTACAATAATAAACAGTGGCACGCAAAATACCTTTCAAAAGGGCAATAAAGGTTCCGTAATAGACCTAATGTTTGCTAACGACGCGCTTAGCAGGCACATTTAGTGGGAGGTGCCAGACATATACACAAATAGTGACCACATGGCCATAATTGCTAAAGTTTTGTTCTCCCGAGAAACGGAACCCCTCAGTAGAAATACCTCTCGCAAACGAAGTTGGAGACAAAAGGAGTTCGATACCGACGTTTTTGATATCGTCTGGAGTACGGCAAAGGCACCAGGCGGCGACGCCGCCCACTTGGTATCCGCTGTGCAGAAGGAACTAGTTGCAGCATGCGACGCAACTATGCGCAGGACGAGATACAATAACAAGCGAAAACCAGTGTACTGGTGGAACGAAGAAATCGCCACGCTGAGAAAGCTCTGTCACTCAGCTAGACGTCGCTTCCAGCGTAACCAAGGACGCGAGAATGGAAATCGCCTCAGAGAAGCATTTAAACGCCAAAAAAAGCTCTTGAAGTCAGCAATCACTCGTAGCAAAAGAGGTTGTTTCGAAAAACTTTGTGAAGAAGCAAACATGGGGAACCGCGTACAAAATATGTATGTCAAAATTTAAAAATATGCCGCAGCAACCTAAGAACGCATCATTTATGAGGAAAGTCGTCGACGCATTATTTCCAATACATGAGACCATGTCCTATGCTATGCGTAACGATGTTACAGAGCCCCCTCTATTAGTTACACAGGAAGAACTACTGGCCATTGCGAAAAAAATTAAAAACTCCAAAGCGCCTGGAATAGATGGTATACCAAATAGAGCCCTAAAAGAAGCCATGACTCTGAGACCCAGTTTGTTCGTTAAAATGTACAATTCGTGTATACTGGAAGGCGTGTTTCCCGACCCGTGAAAGGTGCAGCGTCTGGTTCTACTTCCAAAACCGAAAAAGCCACCTGAAGAACATTCATCATATCGACCTCTGTGCATGCTCGACACGATTGGTAAAGTGTACGAAAGCATAGTAAGAAACCGCTTGGAGTTAGCAATCCAAAAAGCCGGCGGATTATCAGAGAGACAATACGGCTTTATAAAAAAGAGGTCCACTATTGACGCACTAAGTGAAGTCGTTGATATTGCAAAATGTGCAATAAGTGGCAAAAGATGGAAAGGTGGCACCAAAGAATATTGCGCGCTAATTACCCTGGATGTGAAGAATGCATTCAATTCTGCGAAATGGGCAAATATCATCAAGGCCCTATACGAAATACACGCTCCCCAATACCTTATAAATATTATTATGAGTTATTTTGAGAACAGAAGGCTGCTTTTCGACACAGATGAGGGTACCAAGAGCTACTCTATCTTGAGTGGAGTACCACAAGGTTCGGTCTTAGGCCCCCTTCTTTGGAACCTGATGTACGACGGGGTGCTAAGGCTACATCAACAAAAATCCGTGAAACTAATCGCCTATGCGGATGACCTTATAGTGGTAGCAGTAGCGAAACATCTAGATGACCTCCGGGTCAAATGCAATGATTGCATAAATGGTATACGACGGTGGTTCGCAGCCATGAGTCTAGAGTTGGCTGAGCAGAAAACAGAGGTCTTGCTCATTAGCTCCAGGAAAATTGAAGAAAAACTATCGCTCACCATAGGAGAATGTCAGATAACTTCACAGCCACAGCTAAAGTATCTTGGCGTTATATTGGACTCAAGGCTAAAATTTAAAGAGCACTTGGAAAACACGACGAGTAAAGCAAATAAAATCTGTAATTCTTTATCTAGAATGATGGCAAATAGAGGCTGCGTGCGTTCCAGCCGACGATTTCTAATAGCTAAGACCACGAGATCCGTTATACTGTATGCGGCTCCAATATGGATCCAGGCGCTTGACACAAAATCATATGCTAAACCAATAATCACAGTGCATAGGCTCTCTGCAATACGCGTGATAAGTGCTTTCCGAACCGTATCAAGCGACGCTGCGGAAGTATTAGCCAGTATGGTGCCCATTGACATCCAGGGAAATGAATTCGCGCGCTTATACCAGCTATCGGAACCCTCTACAGCAACAAAAAGAGAGGAAAGAACCAAGAGCATTACGCTGTGGCAGCAACGGTGGCAAACCTCATCCAAAGGACGGTGGACTCACAGACTGATACCAGACATCAGACCGTGGATAGATAGACAGCATGGGGACCTGGATTTCCACCTGACCCAAATGCTAAGTGGACATGGGTGCTTTAGAAGCTACCTTTACAAATTTCGTCATGACTACAGTCCGTACTGTCCGACGTGTACAGAGTGTATTGAAGACTCTGAACAAGTTTTTTACCATTGCCCTCGGTTCTCAAGTATAAGAGAAAATCTGAAAACCACACTTGGCGGTAGTTTCTCGGTGGAAAATTTGACAGCATTTATGTGTGAGTCCTCTATTAAATGGAAAGCAGTCAGCGAAGCGTCAGCGTTGATAATGACAAGATTGAGACACTTACAACAGATTAGGAGTCAGTTAGTCCGTACCGTAAAGGAGACTTAAATGTCTTCTTCTCTCCCATGAAGTAATACTTTGTCCAGTGGTTCCGTGGGAGAGATTTGGGTTAGAGTCGGTTAGGTTTAGCGGATTAAAGTTCCGCACTTCGGCTTTCGATGCTTAACCCAACTATAAAAAAAAACCCTTGTACAAACAGGATTGCGTATATAAAAAACTAACAGCACATTGATCTCTTCAACGAGCTCCCAATTGCATTACAAAATAAACATACATACGCACAAACAATCCGTGCATACTTATGTACAAAGTGTATTGATCTCTTCAACGAGCTCTCAATTTCACGAGCATATAAATATATAATAACAAGTCCGTGTATTAGGGTATACCTAAATACATCAACATAAGGACATTAAAAGTATAGTTAAATTAAAAGTGCGATTCTTAACCACACAATTTTAAATCATCGGCTTACGCACTATACGAAAACTGTTTAGACCAGTACGAAGAAACAAAGGCTATGATTTCTGATCAATTAAAGCTAATAAAAGCTATTGCACCTACTCCACATCCGAGAGTAGAGCTGCAAAATCAAGACGCAAGTTCAGGCATCCATCTCGAGGTGCCCGCATGTGACACAGAAATATTTTATGGAGGTTATGAAGAATGGCCGTCCTTCCGGGACATGCTCACTGCCGTATACATCAACCATCCCAAATTATCAAAAGCGCAAAAATTGTATCACCTCCGATACAAACCTAAAGGTCAAGCAGGCGCAATAATAAAACAGTTTGCACTAAATGACGACAATTTTAATTTGGCTTGGGAAGCTCTAACATCTAGATATGAAAATGAAAGAATATTGGTCGATAAACAAGTAACGACACTAATAAACTTGCCTAAAATTCGAAAAGAAACAAGTGAAGAATTTGTTAGACTACAATCCACTGTTTCTAATTGTTTGTCGGTTCTATCGACACAAAACATTCCCACAGACAGCTGGGACCCTATTCTGGTAAATATATGCACCGCAGCATTAGCAGAAAATTCGTTACTTTTGTGGGAGCAATCGCTCTTCTCTCGGAAAAATTGCCCAACGTGGCAGCAAATGAAAGAATTTCTAACTACCCAATATGAAATAGCAGAAAGGGTAGCCAAAAAACTAGTTAGAACTAAAAACGTTCCAAACGACCTCAATAGAAGCTTCAATAGACCCCAAGCCAGTAGCAACAACAATTTAAACAGAAGCTTTTACAAAACGAAATCGTTCACATCCGAACAGAATAAACATACGTCATGCGAACTATGCACAAGAGGGCATAAACTACAATCTTGCGAGAAGTTTAAAAATTTAAAAGTTAACGAACGAAATAATTTGGCCAGATCAAAAAGACTTTGTACAAATTGCTTGTCACATGCGCATAAGTATAAAAATTGCAAAAGCAAATTCAATTGCTTATATTGTCACAAAAGATCACTCAATGCTTCATTACAGCAAATTTCCCATATCACCCCAAAGAAGCGCTTATACAAAAAGAACCACAGGTTTGGTTGTAACAACAACTCCTAAAAACCAAAATCCCGAAAATTGCCAAAAGACACCATGTTGCTCAAAGGCACAAAAAACTCAAACGCTACACAGCGAAATACAAAATAGGGTATTACTACCCGCAGCAGTCATCTCCATCGAACACCGAGGATAACTGATTAAACTTAGGGCCTTAATAGACCAAGGATCACAACGATCATTTATAGCGTCTAGGACACAAAATAGGCTACAACTGCCAACAAAACAAGCCAACTTTGAAATTAAAGGAATGGGCGGAATATAATCTGCCCCATTACCTTAACCTTCTGCCCCATTACCTTAATTTCCCCCAAGCGGATAGCACATACAAGCAGAAGCTATAGTCTTACCGCAACTTACAAACAAGCTTCCAAGTTATCACATAAATAGCAAGCATTGGCAAAAGGTTTCACACCTAAAGCTAGCAGATCCCAACTGCAACGCCCCCGCTCAAAAAGATATTCTAATATGTAGCGATCTCATACCACAGATAATACTCGAAGGTAGTGAGAAAATTTCAAATACACTATTGGCACAACACACTACATTTGGTTGGATTCTAAGTGGACTAGTTCCAGACCCAGTTTCCACATCAAGAACTCAAGTTGACGAGAATTCAAAGAATACCTTAATTCACAATCAAGGAAATTTCGGGAGTTAGAAAAATGCCACCTCATATCAATTACAACCCCAGAAGATCAGTATTGTGAAGACTTCTACAAAGCCACAACTACTCGATCAAATAATGGCCGGTACGTCATACTACTACCACCAAGTTCACAATGTTCCAACACTGCACGAATTGGCAGAAAAGGCAAAGTCAGAGTCCCTTCTGACAAGATCAGTTTTAAAAACACAAATATGTAACTTTTCGACTCCGCAGGATGGCCCTCCCCCTATTGGTGGTTTATGGGAAATACTTGTAATACTTGTACAAATCTACTTAAAAAGTAGCCGTAAATCACAAATCTTACGCTCGCTATCCCTCTTCAAAGGTTTCAATGGAGCACCCATTCTGGCCATATCTGAGCTAGGCGTGGAGTCGCCATCCTATAAGCCGATAATAAAGTAATAATAGATAACCGGCAATAAAATGAATAAACAAAATTATACCGTCTAATAATACGTCGTCACTCTAATAAATGCAAAACAACGTTGCTTGGTTAACGCACTAACTTCCATATCAAAACACATAAACCCATTTCAAAATCAAAATTCCATCCTACATGTACAGGTAAATATGGATCTACCACTACTGCATTATCATGCATACCGCGCGCTCTGCTACTCCAACAGCAATATGCCGAGATACCTGGAACATTTACTGCAAATATGTGCAACACTAGGCAAAATATTCGCCTAGGGGGCCCAGGATGTTTAAATGAGCTAAGCCTCAGTAAATAGCCACACCACTCTACTCGGTAAAACTGGCGCACCCTAATAATGCCCACCACATTCTCACCAATACACCACACCAGATGACACCACATAGGACAGTATAACACACCACAACACCGCGCGTGTACATCACCAGCTAACAAAAGGAATGATCAGCGCAGTTTTTTCTCCTCATTCGAAGTACTAGCGATCCTGCGCGCAACTTAATTTTTTAATTCTACACTGCGCAGCGTCAACACCTAAAATTCGATACGACAGCTCCTGCGCGTAATACTTCGATACGTTACCGATCCTATATTATAAATTGTTCAATATATAAACATGTATATTAAGGAATTTTATTGTGTACAATTTGAATAATAAACTAAATGGTTCAACTAAATACAAATAATATTTTAATTCTTTAATTGTTTGGTTGCTGTTAACGTGGGATGTGCATCTTAATATATCGGGTGCAAGTTTTTATTCAGTAACAAATGAAAACGATATTTTAACAAGTAAGGAAGGGCTAAGTTCGGATGTAACCGAACATTTTATACTCTCGCAAAGTCAAATGGTATACTCGTTTGAGATTTCTTTGTGTATTGACTGATATTTTCGGTAGAAGGTCAACTATAGGCACTGGGGTCCACATATTTAGTACTTAGGGGTTTGAACAGTTTTGGTTCGATTTAGACAATTTTTGGCCGCAAGGTGGCATACTTTAATTGCATTATTCACGCAAAGTTTTACCCCGATATAATCATTGTTACCTGATTTGCATAGTGGAAAGTGAAAGAATCAGATGGAATTGAAAATGGTGTTACATGGGAAGTAAGCGTGGTTGTAGTCCGATTTCGCCCATTTTCACACTATGACATAGAAACATGAAAAGAACGTTATGCGCCGAATTTGGTTGAAATCGGTTGAGCAGATCTCAAGATATGGGTTTTCACCTAAAAGTGGGCTGTGCCACGCCCACTGTCTAATTTTGAACGCGGTTCCTATAAAGTCATCTTATACCATCTTAGAGATAAAATTTAATGTCTCTGGCGTGTTTAGTGCTTGATTTATCGCGCTTTTAGTAGTTTTTAACAGTACCGTTATATGGGGAGTGGGCGGAGTTGCCACCCGATTTCAACTATTTTCACACCGTCAATAGAAATGCTAAAAATATTTGCTTCCAGTGAATTTTGTTATTATAGCATTAGCGGTTTAGGAGATATGCACATTAAACCTATTAGAGGCGGGACCACGCCCACTTTTTAAAAAAAAATTTTAACTGCAGATGCCCCTCCCTAATGTGATCCTGTGTACCAAATAACAGTCTCGTATCTTATTGCGGAGCTTAGTTATGGCAAGTTATTTGTTTTTGATTATTGGCGTTTTGTGGGCGTGGCAGTCATCCGATTACGCCCATCTGCAATACCAACCGTCTCACGGTACCATGAAACATGTCTACCAAGTTTCATAAAGATATCTCAATTTTTACTCAAGTTAGAGCTTGCACGGACGGACGGACAGACGGACAGACAGTCACCCGGATTTCAACTCGTCTCTTCATCCTGATCATTTATATATATATAACCCTATATCTAACTCGATTAATTTTAGGTGATACAAACAACCGTTAGGTGAACAAAACTATTATACTCTGTAGCAACAGGTTGCGAGAGTATAAAAATATTATCATGCATCTACCTGAAAAAGGATTAGTCGTAATTTACTGCCCAGATGACAAATTATTTCTACAATTTCAAGAGTTATATATACAAATTTTCGCAAATAATGCAAACCTAAAAATAATGAAAGCAAACATAATTTTAAAAGATATAACAGACAAAGGAGAAATTTTAACATTGATAGAAGAGAAACACTTTGAAAATAATCACAGGGGAATAAATGAAATATCAGAAGAAATAAAGAAAACACACTATTACCCCAAATTACAATAAGAAATACAGAAATACATCAATAATTGTGAAATATGTAATAAAGCGAAGTTCGATAGAAACCCTATCAAACATAATTTAAATATTACGGAAACTCCTAAAAAACATAACGAAATTGTTCATTTTGATATTTGGTACCCACAAAAAGGCGTAATGTACCTTACAAGTATCGATAAACTAACAAAATATGCAACAGCTAAATCATTAAAGGATAGAACTTGGATATCAATTGTAAATTCAATATTTAGCCAAACCGGAAACAGACAACGAATTAGATACAGTACCAATAAAACATTTCTTAAAGGACAATAAAATAAACAAACACCTAACGACCACTTATAATAAAACAGGAAAAGCAGATGTTGAAAGATTGCACTCCACTTTGAATGAACACTTAAGACTTTTTAATGCTGATGCAAACAACAATGACAATTTGAAAGAAAAAGTATTCAAAGCAATAACTGCCTATAATAATACTATACATTCTACGATAAAAAAGAGACCAATTGATTTCATAAATAACCTACTTTCCGAACAAGAACTTATGAGACTCGCGGAAAAACCTACAAAAGCAGAAAGAAAATGTAATAAATACTATTAATAAAAAAGAGAATTGAATAAACACACAAGATTTCCAGAATAAATATATAAAGAATCATAAAGTTAGCAAAGCACAACCAAGATACAAGAGAATAGACAATTTTAAAGAATAGGGAAACTAAAGCATACAAGACTCAAGTCAAACGAAAATTTAAATTTCAGGATCATAATGGCGAAAACTCCTATACCTAATAGGTAATATTTTGAAATGATAGGAGAACAGAAATATGCAATTACAATAGGAAATAAAATATATAAATATACAAAAGGGACACATTTCAAAAATCTGAAATAAATTAACATTTGTCCGTCCAACCAATGTAAATTTGAATATAATAACGAAACAATAATCGATGATATCGAAGATGATACAATCCTAATAAAAAATGCATATAAAATAGAAATTAAACAAAACTGCGACAAAAGAGAAATTATACTTGAAGGAAATGCACTAATAAATTTTTATAATTGTAAAATTGAGATACGAAACAAAACAATAAAATTATAGTAGAGGAAAAATATATTTACCCTGAAAAAGAAACCGATGGATAACAGTTTGAAAAAGTAATAACTTTCTCAGAAATAATAATAAATCAAGAGAAAAATATAAACAAACTGGAAGAATTAACACTACATAGAAATATAAGTTATAGCATAAGCGCACTAACAATACTATTAATAGCAATAGGAATGTTGATAAAAGGTATAATATATAATAAAAATAAGAAAAATTAAAATACAAATGTAAACGTAGAATTGCTAATTCAATCTCCTTCAAATAAAAAAAGACACGCAGAAAAGAAACAATATAATACGCCCATTGTTAAATTCAGAACAAAATAAAACAGAAACAACAATGTAAGCACACATAAATGCAAATGTAATCATAAATAGTAATAGTAAGAAAAACTTTCAAACACTCCTGAATGACCCACAAAACAAAACAAAAAAAAAAAAACATCATAATTCAAACGAGACCATTGAATCTAGGGGTGGAAAAGTCAAATATTGGCATACACGCCCAACACCAACTAAACATATGTACAAGTGCCTGCGTGCAAATGTTCAGTTCTATTAGTTTTAAGATGTAATCTGATACCTAGAGATAAACCAACATATTTACAAGTGCCTACGTGCACATGTTCAGTTTTATCAGTTATAGGATGCAAGTAATTTGATAGGATGCCTAGGGATAAGTAAACATACATACTTATAAGTGCCTGCGTGCACATCAAATTAGAATATAAGAAATTCCAAACGAAAAATAAAAGGCAGTCTAAATAAAGATCTGATTCTTTTATTTAGTGATATCTTCTTTTATTTAGTCCAATATCAGTCATCCAGGATCGATACAAGAGTATCATCCTAACTGATAACAAAACTATATGCACCGACTTTAGTGCCAGCAAATTAAGACTTACCAATGTGGTGCTGCTGTCTAATTGTTTGAGTTCATGCTGATTGCAAATTTGAGATTTCTGCAGTTTGGCTAGCTGTTGCATATAATAATACAGCTTTACTAAGCACTAACTAAATAAGGAAACTACTCACCTGTTCGTGTTTTATTGATAAACTATTCATAAGTTTACGTTCCTTTTCCTCGAAATCGTATTTCATTTTAATGATGGCTTGACAGAAAGGGTTAGACTCAGAATTTCTATTATAAATATCATCATAGACAAATTCCTGGTTCGACTACAAGCAAAGTATTAGAAGACTTCATTTAACTTTAAAATTATTTTCAATAAATCTATTACTATTTTAAGATTTATGTTAAAATTGTCAGTGTATAAAAGAAAGGATCAGTAAAAGTAAAGATAAAAATAAAATTACCTCCACGGAAGTTTTTTAACAATCTTGGCTTAGATTTCAAAGGCACCATTGTAATATTAATTTTGGATATCACTATATTTTAGGATTATGGGGTTAGACCAAAGGCTAGACCTATTTCGTTCATATTCAGCACTAAACCACATTATATTTAGGAATACATGCCTATTTTCTTGCCGTAAAACATCTCACATTTTGACCAACATAAACGGTTTTAAGTTAGCTAAAAATTTGGATATCGCTACATCGGACTTAAAGTAATCTGGAAAGTCAGAAATCACTATATAGGATAGAGGAAGGTCTGGACATATGTTATTAACTTTTAGCATTACACAAGTTGAGAACATGTTTCCGAGCAATTTTATTAAGATAACTCACACATTGACCGATATATTCGGTATAAAATCTGCTAGAATTACGAAAACCATTATAAGTAGTTTATTGTAGCTGGATTCCACGAATTACCCTAACATCAAAAAAATGATAAACAAGTAAGGAAGCGCTAAGCTCGGATGTAACCGAACATTTTATACTCTTTCAACTCTAGCAAAAATGTATTTTACAACATGTTGCGAAAGAATCAAACATCCATTATTCGGTGAAATCGTGCATAAATTGCAATAATATTTGGTGAATATACACTTATATTGAAGGTCAACATGCCACATACTAATAAAATACTCCCTTAGTTTCATTAAGGTACCTCACATACAATCACCTATCGTATGGAATAAAGTTTGCTGGATGTTCGTGAATCCTGATATTAGTTATATGGGGGCTAGGTAAAGTTTTGACCCAATTTTATCCATTTTAGGCACAAAGATACACTGTTATGAGTAAAATACGCTCTTTAATTTTCATTGAGATAACTCACATATTGACCGAGGTATATGGGTTTCGATTTGGGCAATTTTTGGTCATAAGGTTATGTTGTCCGGATGGATGAGAACACTCCAGCACTGAAAGTATTTGATTCAGTACCCGCCAGTGGAAGCAGAGTAAAAGGAAGACCTACACTTCGTTGGAGAGATCAGGTAGAGAAGGACCTGGCTGCACTTGGTATCTCGATTTGACGCCAAATAGAAACAAGTAAGGAAGGGTTAAGTTCGGATGTAACCGAACATTTTATACTCTCGCAAAGTCAAATGGTATACTCGTTTGCGATTTCTTTGTGGATTGACTGATATTTTCGGTAGAAGGTCAACTATAGGCACTGAGATCCACATATTTAGTACTTAGGGGCTTGAATAGTTTTGGTTCGGTTTAGACAATTTTTGGTCACAAGGTGGCATACTATAAACGTATTATTCACGCAAAGTTTTACCCCGATATAATCATTGTTACTTGATATGCAAAGTGGAAAGTGAAAGAATCAGATGGAATTAAAAATGGTGTTATATGGGAAATAGGCGTGGTTGTAGTCCAATTTCGCCCATTTTCGCACTATGACATTGAAATATAATAAGAACGTTATACACCGAATCTGGTTGAAATCGGTTCAGCAGATCCCAAGATATAAGTTTTCACCTAAAAGTGGGCGGTGTCACGCCCACTATCTAATATTGAACGCGTTTCCTATAAAGTCATCTCATACCATCCCAGAGATAAAATTTAATGTCTCTGCCGTGTTTCGTGCTTGATTTATCGCGCTTTTAGTAGTTTTTAACAGTACCGTTACATGGGGAGTGGGCGGGGTTGTCACTCGATTTCACCCATTTTCACACCGTAGGTAGAGGTGCTAAAAACATTTGCTTCCAGTGAATTTTGTTATTATAGCTTTAGCAGTTTAGGAGATATGCACATTAAACCTATTAGGGGCGGGACCACGCCCACTTAAAAATTTTAACTGCAGACGCCCCTCCTTAATGTGATCCTGTGTACCAAATAATAGTCTTGAATCTTATTGCGGAGCTTAGTTATGGCAATTTATTTGTTTTTGATTAATGGCGTTTTGTGGGCGTGGCAGTGATCCGATTACGCCCATCTGCAATATCAACCGTCTCCCGGTACCAAGAAACATGCCTACAAAGTTTCATAAAGATATCTCAATTTTTACTCAAGTTAGAGCTTGCACGGACGTCCGTCGGACGGAGAGACAGTCACCCAACTCGTCTCTTCATCCTGATCATTTATATATATATAACCCTATATCTAACACGATTAGTTTTATGTGATACAAACAACCGTTAGGTGAACAAAACTATTATACTCTGTAGCAATAGGTTGCCAGAGTATTAAAAGGGAAACGACTGGCGTGCTGTTGTTGACTCGGCTATAACCGCGTAAGCGCTGTCTACGCCAGAAAAAAAGAAGAAAGTGGCATATTTTAAAGGCAATATTCGTGTAAAATTTTATCCCGATAAATTCATTGGTGCTTGATTTGCATACTGAAAAGTGAAAGAATCAGATGAAATTAAAAATTGTATTATATGGAAAGTAGACGTGGTTGTAATCCGATTTCACCTATTTTCATACTGTAAAATAGGAATATCAGAAAAATGTTATATACCGAATTTGAAATCAGTCCAGCAGGTCCCGAGATATATGATTTCACCTAATAGTGGGCGGTGCCACGCCCATCGTTCAATTTTGGCTACGGCTACTATAAAGTCCTCGTATACCATCTTGAAGGTAAAATTTAATGTTTCCGGCGTATTTAGTCATTGATTTATCACGCTTTAAGTAGCTTTTAACAGTACCGTCATTTGGGAAGTGGGGGGGATTTCATCCATTTTTAAAGTGTCGGTAGCGCTGCTTAAGGGTTCTGCCCCGCGCAAGTTTAGTTATTTTAGCTTGAATGGTTTGGAGATATGAACATTAAATCTTTGAGGGCGGGGTCACGCACATTTTTTCAAAATTTAGAGTTCACGGATGACTTTTGCTTCTGCGATTATCTGAGCCAAATTACAGTTCTTAGTTATGACACTTTATAGCAGACTTTTTCAACCTTTTTTTTCACCGGCACACTTTTAGTTTCAGTAAACTTTCACGGCACACCAATAAAAAATTCGGTAGGCATAGGTATAAGGCCTCTAGCCTTGATTCATGTTATGCTACCGAATTAGATTAAGCCTGTCAAGGTAATGTACTGAGATAAATAAATAAAATGTTTTCGAGAAAATAAAGTTTTAATAATATTATTATTAATTACATTAATAAGTTTTAAATAACATGATATAATCAATTAATGCGATATTTGAGCCTGGCGTGTGGAGCAAAGGCTTTTTATTCTTGGGCGAATTGCCGACAAACATACTCGAAGCTCTTCTTCAACAGATAGCAGACGTTCGCGATTTTTACTTTTTATGTTTGTCAATGCTGAAAACTCTTGTTCGCATAGGTAAGATGTCGAAAACGGCAAAGGGGCAATGAGAGCTTTTTTACTTAATTCTGGATATTCTGCTGAAACGTGTAACCAGAACTTATTTACATTCAACTCCTGTAATTTTAATAGCAAAGTGCGGTCATTTTTTAACTCACAAAACTGTTCTTTTTCTTCCAATTCAAAACCAACCAAGCTACTGAGTGAAACATTGAACCCAATCAAAATTTTCAACCTCTATGTTGGGAAATTATTTGCTTATATTTTTTTCTAACAATTCTAATGAATCCCTTATCAATGATCTCATTCTAGAATCCACATTTCTTGACGCTGTATGCGGGAACATGGACAGAGTGCCCTGACAAATATTATTTTTCCATAGCGTTAATTTTTCTGCGAAACCTTTTATTTTATCAGATGACGTCAGAATATTCTCATTTCGTCCCTGCATACCTGCATTTAATTTAAGATGTTCGAATAAATATGCCAAGTACGCCAATTTTGTGCACCATGTATCGTCGCTGAATAAATTAACAAACTCTGATGACTCCAATGTGAGGAATATTAATAACTCTTCCTTAAGTTCATACACGCGGGACAAAATACGTCCTCTTGAGAGCCATCTTACCTCGGTGTGAAGAAGCAACGTGTAGTGGGCTGCATCCATGTCTTGGCAAATTTGTTTAAATAATCTAGATTTCAACGGACGACTCTTAATGAAATTTATAACTCTTACTACATCTTCCAAAACAGTTTTGAAATCATTCGGTAGTTTTTGATACCAATGCTTCCCTATGAATAAAGCAGTGGGTCAGTACAATATTTGGATTTCTTTCTTGCACCAAAGTAACAAACCCTTTTACAGAACCAGTCATTGAAGGTGCTCCGTCGGTACATATTCCAATACAATCGGTCCATGATAAATCAGAGGATTTCAAATATGCATCCAAAACATTAAATATGTCTTCGCTTCTTGTTGTTTCGTGCAGTTCTTTGCAACAAAAAAAGTTTTCAATAAAGTCCTCTTCAACGACCGTACGTATAAATGCCAGCAGCTGGGCCTTCCCACTTATGTCAGTTGATTCATCAACTTGTAAGGCGAATGTACGAACAATTCGTAGTTTTTCTATTACTTGTGCTTCAATATCTTCTGACATGTGTTCTATGCGTCTGCTGATGGTGTTATCTGACAGAGGAATTTTCAACACCTCCTTTTCAGCTTCAACCCCAAATAAAGTCTACACAATTTGACGACAAGCTGGCAAAACTAAATTGTCTGCTATAGTATGTGGTTTAATTTTTTTTGCTATAAGCTCCGCCACGTGATAGCTTGCCTCTTGACACTTGTCAGATATAGTCATTGTCTTGGTAAGACTTGTACATTGCTGGGCTTGAGATTTCAGCAAACGTTGAAAGTACTGTAAGTCCTTGTCCAAGAGATGAGAATGTTTTGGAGAGAGGTGTCTCTTTAATTTGCTAGGGACCATTGCTTCATTCGATAATTTTTGGCCACAAACAAGACAAGAAGGGTTTGATTCGTCTTTGTCTCCTGTGCAAGTAAACCCCAACTTGAAATAGTCTTCATGGTATTGCCGTTTAGTATTCATAACATTTTGTTTTTTAACGACGGGTTGACTCGATGACGGTTGATCATCAGTTGACGTATGGGTTACGAATTTATCCATGTTGAAGGTCTCGTTAGAACCCAAATATACACACACTAAACACAGCGAGTTTGATATAATGCAGCGAGACCAACAAAGAACAAGTGACACGAGTACAAGACTGCGCGAAAGCACGACAACTGGACGAATGAATGAAACAAAACAAGGACAAGCAACGGCCGGCCGGCGGACGCCGCTTCACCCGCCCGCGCCCTCCCGCGCCCTTCCGTATCCTTCGCTCTGTTACTCAAGCTCTACGCGTCTTATGTTTTTCGAAATATTTTTTTATGACTGCAATTAAGCATCGTCGCGGCACACCGGTTGAAAAAGCCTGATTTATGGGTTTTCGTTTAATGGCGTGTTGTAGACGTGACAGTCGGCCGATTACGCATATCTACGAACTCGTTCATACTTTTTTGCCAAAGAACACGTGTACGAAGTTTTATTACGATATCTCAATTTTTACTCAAGTTAGAGCTTACATAGACACGCTATGTAGTGAGCGTTAAGGTAACATACAAATGTGTTGGTAGGGAACATTTGTTGTGAACGAGCCTTAATTTTTTCTGTTTGGTAGACATCTGTCCAACATATATATATGATAACCTTACAGCCATTGAACAAACAACATCATATTTATTTATTGTGTTGAAAATGTCAAATTTTGTACCGAAAAGTGATGTTTTGCGGAAAGCATTAATTTTTTGTTTTGCATTTAAAGAAAAATGCTGCGGAGTAACATCAAATGCTTGTAATGCAACATGCAAAAGATGTTTTCAACGCTTCAGAGATAATGATTTTGATGTGAGAAGTGAAGAACGTCGAAGATCACCCAAAAAGTTTGAAGACGCCGAACTGCACGCAATATTAGATGAAGATGATACTTTGGCTCCAAAGCAAGTGGCAGCCTTGTTAAATGTTGCACAACACACTATTCTGGACCGTTTGAAAGGTATGCGAAAGGTCCAAAAGTGTGGAAAATGGGTGTCACATGAATCTAGCATTAATTAATGAAAGACAAATAAAAAACCGAAAAAACACGTGTGAAATTTGGCTTCAAAGACACGACAAAAAATCAGTTTTGCATCGAATTGTCACTGGCGATAAAAAATGGATTTCTTTAAAGAATCTTAACGCAGAAAATCATGAGTTAATCATGGTAAACCCAGATCGATTCGGTAAGAAGGCAATGCTCTCTGTTGGTGGGATCAGAAGGGAGTGGTATATTATGAGCTTCTAAAAATTGGTGAAACTATTAGTACTAATCGCTACAGACAACAAATGATCAATTTGAGCCATGCATTGATCGAAAAACGACCAGAATGGGCCAAGAGACACGGCAAAGTAATTTAGTTACACGACAATACACCTACACATAAAGCAAAATTGGTTTAGGATACAATCAAAGTACTTGGCTGGGAGCTGCTATACCACCCGCCTTATTCACCAGACTTGGCCCTTTCCGTGTTCCTGCGTGTTGGTAATTGTTTTCATCGATGGAACACGCGTTTTATGAGCAACTTTTCGATTCCTACGCGGAAGTCGAAAATTGGGTGTCTGATTGGTTTGATTCAAAAGACGAACATTTCTATTGGTATGGTATCCACAAATTGCCAGAAAGGTGGTAAAAATGTGTAAAAAGCAATGGTCAATATTTTGAATAATTTTTTTTTACTTTCCCATTCAAAATTTGTGTTTTATTTTCACAAAAAGTTCATACCGGTCCAACCCTTTATCTATTTCGATTAGTTTAGGTGATACAAGCAACCCTTAGGTGAACAAAACTATTATACTCTGTAGCAACATGTTGTAAGAATATAAAAATTAGTGCGATAAGTATACCATATTTGCAACGATTGTTATGGAAAATAGCTGAACACAGAAGAATATATTGGTTGTGGTTAATTTGAATTTAGCAAATGGCCTCTACCAGTTTCTCTAGCTTCAGAAATGTTGTGGACACCTTTTTTCAAAATGGAAGCCTTCCAATCGTTCTAAACCTAATGATAAATTAGCTGAAGAAAACTTCTTTAGAATAGCAAAGCTACTGTTTTTTTACCTTTTTCCAGCCAGAAATGTAGTGGTGGGTTATGTAAAAGGTTTTTCTTTAGACATGTGATTTTCAATGAGGCTATACTTTTTTCGGAATTGATCTGTTACTTGATTTATACTCATTTTGGTTTATCATTTTATAATGAACAGAGTTGCTCAGGAAAAACGTTTGCAAATTGTGTACATTTATTATCAAAATAATGGTTGGGTTAGGGCGAAGCATCGCGTGCTGCGTCTAATATTCGGTCGACATAATTGCCCATCAGAGTCGGTAATTTGAAGAACCATGGATCGGTTTTGCACCACATTTATCCTAGTGGAGAATACGCATCCTCAAAGACGCCGTACAGTACACACCAGAAAGCTGCAATGAGTACGATTAAGTCAGATCAAACACTCGTGCCAAAAACACAATCAAAACAATTCAGCTGATCATACACAACATTGTTGATCGACTCACGTACTGACCAGCGTCAACTGATTTGACCGAACACGAACAATCTATTCTTCGGCAATCACGATCGAGTAAGCTGTATGGCCGACTTCGGTTCAAACCAAATCATATCAGCACATTGCCAGGGCTAAAGACATTCCCAACTCATCTCTCACTGGAAATGAGAGCACAATTGCTAAACGTCAAAATCTCCTGAACTCACGCAACTGTCAAAGTCAAAACCGCTACTTTTTAGGCGCTCATACACTGGAAAGAGTTGGGCATCCCACTATCATTGATATTTTAGAAGGCGAAAGAACTTAACATATATTTATACAAAATCTATTTTTTTTAATAACTCAAACCTACAACAGTGATGATATTTTAAAATTATGATATAATAAAATAACGTTTTATATATTAAAATTTATAACTTTAATAAAGTTTTAATTACATATTTAAATATTTTCCGATTATTAAAATTCCTAAAGATTTAATTTACATATAATATAATAAGTATATCGCTGTGAGTGATTTAGAATATTTTGTAAATATTATATATTATACTTGTATATATATTTTTTCTAGTTATATTATATATGTATATGTGTTATATGGGTGAATATAGGCTCCCTGGGGAACCAAACACCCAAAAAAGATCGGTAAAGCGCCTACATTGCACCCTCAGAGGTGGTGAGGAAAAACAATCAATATGCAATAAACTTTTGTTTCGAAAATATTTTTGAAAGTTTTCATTAATGTTTTCCATTACAAATACCTGTTCACAAAAATGTTATGAAACTACATTCCTTTATTTAAATCTCTGTGCCAAAAAAGGCAGATTTCGATCAGGTGATCTAAGCTGTGTTACACACTTAGGAAAACAGCTGATTCTTTCGTTACTTGTAGGATTATACATTGATGTGCAGAGCTAGTACACGAGTAATGGCACAAACAGTCGCCGACGCAAAACCGTGGACCGAATCAGCTGATACGACTTATCTCATGAGAGCGAAATGTAAATGAACAGTCACCACCGCTTATACCGTCCGCTTCAACAGACCGTACGGTAGGATATCTGCGAAAATTGGATTTTGGAAGAGAGTGAGAGCAATCTCTTGCAACGCAGTGTTGTCAAACTCGATATTTTGTAGTAATTAAAAAATTAACTTGAATATATTTGAAATATTCTTAAAATAACTCAAAATCACAGTCGAATATAATTATTTATAAATAGGTAAACTATTTTGAATAGTTGGATTTTAGTTTTGAGCTTTTAGATTATGAAAAATTATAGCTAAATTGTGAAAAATCGTGTGTACAAATAGAACAATTCTTTTAATGGTTGCAAGAGCGCTCGGTTTCAAATGAATATATACCATTGTTGCATGTGTGCAAGTGTGTATGTATAGAATAATACAAATATTTTGAAAAATTTTAAATAAGGAGAAATTAAGATACTCAAAAATATTCAATTTAAATTTTTAATAGCATATAGCGGTATTGTAATAATATACGAGTATACATTAAAGAATTCTAATAAAAATGGTTACTTTACATTTTTATATTTACATAAAATATTAAGATGCTTGGAATATCATTTTTTTTAAAACAAGAATTGTAATTAATTCAAGGATGTTTTAGAATAAATAGAAAAAAATACGGAGTGAAAAAATTATGGACTTTTAATACTTTCCTAACCATTAGGAAATTTCTGTTATAAAATTGGCCTTGAAAATATTAGTAGTAGAGTATTCAATACATTCTGGTGGATAAGGGAATTCGCAACTTAAGTATTTCTTTGAAACTATTAAGCGGGTATCATGCATATTGTTTTACCGTATTCATGGTAATTATTTGCAAGCAAAATGTGAGACCACCACATACAACTGAAATATGCAACACATTCTAAGTTTAAAAATATAAAATGTATTGACTGTTATATGCTGTAATAAGTCAAACGGAAAGTCGAAGACCACTATATTAGTTTTTGTTAAAGTAACCTGCACAATCAATTGTGATTATTTTCCTATACAATAGAATAGCATAGAAGATGTTCTATAGTATCCTCTTTTTCTATCTTTTGACAACTTCTACAATACAATAGTCGTTTTGTGGTATTCATAGTCTGCTGGCTTGTCTAATAATAAAACCTGTTAGCATCCTACTAGAGTACATATGTCATTCCTTTTGAATTTCAATAGGTGGCATGTATGGCCATATTCCATTCATATCACGCTTGTCTGCTTCTTTCTTTCAAGACTCAATTATATCTATAACATGTTTGTCGATTAAATATATTCAAGTAACTAAAGGAATATATATTCCCTCTTTATCGGAGTGTAATTTGAGGGTGGTGCCTGCTCTGACTAGTGCATCTGCTTCACAGTTATGAAGAGATCAAAGCATTATTTCACTATCTTCGATGACTAAGAAACCTAAGAAACTTACGTAATTTCAAAGCCTAGCCAAGCGACTATTTCTTCTTGTGAGCACACTCGTTTTCAGAACAAGAAGACTTTCTTTAATTGCTGTGATCTTCGATTAAAAGACACTGCAGTGGTCTGGTAGTCGCAAGGCGATTTTGGTATCCAATTTTGCTGAAACGATATCCTCTACTCGATTATTTAGTTTAGACCCATCCATATAGATACTTACCCCTGTGTCTGCAAGGGAAGGGAAAGCAATATTAGAGACCGAATTTATGTTTAATTTTAGCAGTAGCTGCTTTCTTTAACCTAGCGTATAAGTTTGGCTTCCATGAAAGCTTCCTGTCTAAAATTGATCCCAACGAGCTGCTTTCTCTCCTATAGTTCCATATATTGATGGCGGCATAACTTCGGGAATTCTGTGTTTTCTAGAGAACCTTATGTTACTAGCTCTGTCTTGCTAGCATTTATGTTTAGTTCGCATGATACGTCTCATCGATTAATGTCGTTTAATTTTATTTGCATATAGGTACAATAGTTAGCGAGAATATTTGCGAATTTACCTCTAACCGAAACAACCCCATCATCAGCGTATTCTACAACATGTACTCTTCTCTTTCCTAAATCTAACAATATTTTATTCATTGTTAAGGTCCAGAAGTGGAGATAACACGCCTCCTTGAGGTGTACCTATTGGGACAGATCTGCACATCATTGAAACTCCCAGCGTTGAAATTATGGAACTGCCCAAAAGCATCTGCTTAATCAATTTCACGAGAAATTCGGAGATGCCGAAAACTTTAAGCGCGCTCAGTATGACCTTAGGCTGGATGTTATTGAAAGCGCGTTCTATGTCAAGGAAGGTTCCGAGGGCATATTCTTTTACCTCCAGAGATTTCAGTCTCCTACTACGACTAAGCTTAGTGTTGTTTCTGTGGATTCATTTAAAAACGCATGCTGTGAAACTACCACTTTTCTGTGTTTAATTACCCGTCTGGGTATCTAACTGTATATATTACTTTGAGAATGGTTACTAACCAGACTGTTATGTAGCTCAGGGACTATTGTAATTGAGAAAATATACCGTCAAGTCCTAGAGATTTGAAGGGCTTCAAACAGCTTGTTGGCTAGTATACGTTGCCTACAGAATTACAGCAAGCTTTCCCAGAATTTCTTGTTTGGTTTCTTATCTTTTTTTTCATTTTATGTGAGTTTTTCATTTTTTTTACTCAAATAAAAACTCACTTTTGATCGTCGAAAAAGAATTAACATGACGTTATCTGTTTTTTTGTATATCGACTCTAAGTGCTTAATTTTTTCATTTAAAAACAGTAATCAATTTTTACGGTCCCTGGTTGTAACAGCTATCCCAAACCTCCTCTACTTGGGATAGTTTAGCTATATTAAATTGCTTCCTGGGATCTTTCTGCAATTTTTTAAGCTCGAGGGACTACCATGGGTGCCGAAATTGGACAAGCCACTTCTAATGCTTGTCGACAAGACACCGTTTAATTACAGGTCTCCATATTACATAAATAATTGTTAATTAAAAGTATATAAGACAAATATACTTATTATTACACACAGACTTTTCGCAGTTCTTGTATGCTAATAAATCATCGAGGTATGTACATATGTGTAGTGGTATACTTATGGAGTTGGTATTGAGCACTACGATATGATTTCAACCACTTACCATTCCACAAATCATATCAGCTAGATTCTTTAGTGTATCACTATTCCTCTTTGCAAAAGTCTGCTCTGTTTTTAAGCATGTCGAAAGTTCTGCTTGCAATTTTACTGAATTATTATTGAATTATAAGTTTCACTTATATATAACGTTTACCATTATTTTCAATTGTGAGCGCTTGAACGCGATGATTCAATGCCGTGTTCATTTCATTAAGACGTTGTAAACGATTTCGAAGAGCATCAAATATCTTAGCATCCTGGTCACTGTCGCATTTGGAGCTTAAACCTGAATCAGAATCATTGCAACAGCTCTTAAATGACAATGCGGTAGAAGCTTCTAAATTAATGAGTTGCTTGCGAATGGAGTCTAACTTTCTATAGGCTTCTGCTTTTTCACTTTCCTAAGAATATATTACAGTTTTAGTCATTTTTAAATTTATTATTTAATTGTATCACTCAATTTACTGATTTTTTCAAAATATCCGACAGCCGCTTTCGATGGTATTCCAGATTTTGGCTTTTAAACTCCTTAGTAACATGAAAAAGTTCGTTTAATTCAATTTCGAGAGCTTTTAATTTTTGTTGTTCCACTTGACCGGCATTACTCAATGAATCATATGACAAGTTTTCAGCAATAAATGAGAACTATAAGATATTCTTTTTATATATACACGGAGCATATTTTTATATTTAAAAAGCGAGACGTACCTGGTTGCATGATTTTAAACCAGCAGAAACTTGTGTCGAAGCACTCCGGGACGACAGTTCTTCCAAGTTGATCGGTGGCATACTAAAATTAGACGCTGCTTCGCCACATGTACCACAAATATCCGAACCGTTATCAATTAGCTTATGGAATGGTAATAAACAAAGATAGTGAAGATTTTATAGCCAAAACTAAATCCGTTTTGAACAAAGACACAAAATAATGTCAAAAGGAGTTTAAGGAAAAGAAAACTTTGATGTTTTGAAACAAATTTTGTTTAAGAAAATGAATTAAGAAAAAAGTGAATTTTTAAGACGAATTTATGTTTGTTTTAATACACAAGTATGTCAAAACGACAAAAATTTCAAAATCTGAAGTATGAATTCAAACACATGTGATTTAGAGACCTTGGTATTGACACATTTCAAATCATTTCGCAACTCTTTTATAACATTGTCCTTTAGTTGAATCTTTTGTTGCGCCTTCTGTATTTCCTCCTCTAAGCAGGAAATTTGTCGCCTTAAGTCACAGATTTCATCATGTTTTTCGGCTACCTCCTCTGCTAGAGCACGCAAATTGGAATTGGAGTTATGTGGATTTGCAAGGCAACTCTGTGAACGAATATTCATCAACAATACTATTTATAAATTTATAGTACATACCCACCTTTTTGCATGGATCTAATGAGTGATCTGTTACAATCTCCTAAGAACAATGGAGAAAAAAAAGAAAGAAAATATACAAATTTCAATTTCGTATTCGTAAAAACAGGTGAGAACACACTGAGCTTGCGCACGTTAGTTTAACAACCTGAGCATTAAATACGTATGTACACATATATATGGTAGTAAATATACAAATTTAAAAATAAAATCATTCTTACCTCAAACGTGTTGCAAGTTTTTTATTAGAATGTAAAGAGTGAATTTTAAATAATATTTATAGCATATTAGAAAGTGTCTATTCAAATTCATGCATACACACATATGCACATATTCAAAAAAAAAATAAGGTAGCTATGTACTTTTATATAAAGGTTACCAAAAAAATCGACGTTTTGCATTGAAAGTGATATATTATAGTACTTAAGAAATGGAAACGGAGATAACGCATTTGGGAAAATTTAGGAAAATTCGAACAGATGGAAGAGATATAAAACCTGTTTCACAGAACAACTTGATTATAATGAGATACTGAATTAGTAGGTCAATCCTTAACATCCCAGATTTTATTATATTTAGTGTGAAACACTAATAGAAAACGGCAGAACAATTACAAAGGCTACTACTTATTCAACCATCTGATTGACACTGCAGATGGTAACGTCGTCAACTACCATTTGAACCTACATTCAGAAAGCCATCTTGTCAAAATTGGTCTCAGCAAAATGCAAAATATATATAGCCCGGTTATAATCCCCCGGAGCCAACGAGGAATCCGTAGACCAACATTTCTAATGAATAGAAACACGGTTATATATACTATGTTATGATGTATATTCAAGATTAAATTTAGGCCGGACTGGTATATTTAAACTGTGCGCACAAACCGAATCGATAAATATTTTTTTTCCTAGATTGGTGTAAACTTTTTTATGCTCGTGTGAAGTTTGATCTTTATATTATATCTAAACTAGTAGATCGTGCCCCCTGTTATTGTGGCTACAATATACAATTATAATAAACTATTCAATACAGTGAATTTTGAAAATGACTTATAGAAATATTTGCTTATCAATTCGATCAGTGTTGTTCTTCTGGATAGCTAGCAGCTAGTAGCTGCTACAAACATAACCATTAAACGCCTGGTGGTTCCTCCAGTAATCAACCGCTATTTTTGTAAAATTTTCATGTATTTGCATATGCATTTTTAAATATTACATTACGTGACATTTTGCTTTTATATATCCGTTAACTTTTAGTTCACTCACCACTTGTGTGTGCGCTTTGTAGTAATTTAGTGACTAGTGCGAAAGTAATAGTAATTAATTAGTGCTGAATCTTCATCGTTATTACAATTTAATTTGATGTAAGTGTTGATAAAACAAACAAATTACAAATTTACATTTAAATTTTATGAAATAAAACTGAATTTTAATTTTATGAAATAAAACTTAAATGGTCCCTTGAGGAAGCGTCAGGTGCTCATCAGTACGCACGTACGTAAATTTATTGCATAAAAATCTTTGTTTATCGTTATAGCAAAATTGTATTCTAGATTTCTATTCTTACTAATGTATCTGTTATCAGTTTACTAATAATTTTAATCAAATTTCAATAAAATATGAATATTTGTAAAAATTTATACCTAAAACAAGTAAGGAAGGGCTAAGTTCGGATGTAACCGAACATTTTATACTCTCGCAAAGTCAAATAGTATACTCGTTTGAGATTTCTTTGTGGATTGACTGATATTTTCGGTAGAAGGTCAACTATAGGCACTGGGGTCCACATATTTAGTACTTAGGGGTTTGAACAGTTTTGGTTCGATTTAGACAATTTTTGGCCACACGGTGGCATACTTTAATCGCATTATTCACGAAAAGTTTTATCCCGATGCAGTCATTGTTACCTGATTTGCATAGTGGAAAGTGAAAGAATCAGATGGAATTGAAAATGGTGTTACATGGGAAGTAAGCGTGGTTGTAGTCCGATTTCGCCCATTTTAGCACTATGACATAGAAACATGCAAAGAACGTTATGCACCGAAAATTTCAACTATTTTCACACCGTCAATAGAAGTGCTAAAAACATTTGCTTCCAGTGAATTTTGTTATTATAGCATTAGCGGTTTAGGAGATATGCACATTAAACCTATTAGAGGCGGGACCACGCCCACTTTTTAAAAAAAAATTTTAACTGCAGATGCCCCTCCCTAATGTGATCCTGTGTACCAAATAACAGTCTTGTATCTTATTGCGGAGCTTAGTTATGGCAAGTTATTTGTTTTTGATTAATGGCGTTTTGTGGGCGTGGCAGTGGTCCGATTACGCCCATCTGCAATACCAACCGTCTCACGGTACCATGAAACATGTCTACCAAGTTTCATAAAGATATCTCAATTTTTACTCAAGTTAGAGCTTGCACGGACGGACGGACGGACAGACGGACGGACGGACAGACGGACGGACGGACAGACAGTCACCCGGATTTCAACTCGTCTCTTCATCCTGATCATTTATATATATATAACCCTATATCTAACTCGATTAGTTTTAGGTGATACAAACAACCGTTAGGTGAACAAAACTAATATACTCTGTAGCAACAGGTTGCGAGAGTATAAAAATGAGTATCTAATGGTTCCTCAAAGGACCAACCAATAAAACCCTGTAAAATTTAGAAGAATAATCTTTAAAAAAAATCGTGGAACAAATGCTGTTTGTAACCGGCAATTATAACACATATATAAAATTTCGAATGAATCAGAGTTATCAGGCTTTTAAGGGTTAAGGTTACGACAACTTTGAAATCATATCGCACACTAACTACAAAATAGCCATAACCCAACAATTTTCAAAATAAAATATTTTCACTACTTATATCAATTCGTAACACACCTATCTACCTACCCAACAAATTTCAGTGTCGTTAGGTCTATTTTTGTCTTAATTGCGTCGTTTGCTTCGCTTGTGCAGTGTCAACCAAAGGGTACTATTTGTAGTTGTATAATCGTAAATTTTCTGCTGTATTATGCGTTGCGTCTCTTTATCTGAAAAAAAATGAGTTTCATCATCTATATTATTTGAAATGTGTCACTTTCGATTAAATAATATAACACTGTTATGCGATGTCTTAACTAAAAATGTATCTTAATTTCTCTGTTAAACTATAAAATCAATCATATTTGAGTAAGACGCTCTTCAAAGAAGATATTCTACAACGAACGAACGAACATGAGAATCGATTTGTACACATTTTTCCATAAGATCAATTGCGTTTCTGAAGTGATAAAGTCTTACATTTTGTGAAACTCGATTTTGAAAATTCGAAATGAGGAATTAATTTAACTAATATTTAAAAATTTCGTACAACCTTGCCAAACTTAAGACGGAGGGAACTAATATAGTGGAACACTCTAGGTATGACAATGATGGTTCTATGACGTCAACCGTTATCGTAATCTTGTATGCTATCAACTTTGGGTGTAGTAGTTTAATAGCGTTTAGAGTTGTTTGGCGTTTTTTTGATCTTTTGTCATGGAAAATATGGAACAGTCTTATATTGTTACCATATACAATAATAAGGCAACATTTTCATCGGGAAAATAAAATTCCGAAGCGGATTTCCAGTTTCAAAACAAAAGAAACAAAGAGAGCCAATTTCTGGAGAATACGGTGGCTGAACGATGACTCTCGTTTTGTGTTTGACCAAAAAGTCTGCCACAATCATGCTATTTGCGATAGTACAAGCGATAGTTTGAGTAAATATATGTACATATTATATATACTTAAATAGGCATAATTGGCAAAAACACCGAATAAAAAATCAAATATTAACAAGTCTTATTACCTTAAAAAAATCAGAGTTATGAACATTGAACCTATTGAATTGGTATTATGATATGATATTAAATTCAATTTAAGCCATTCTAATTCATCCTCTTCTGAATTTAAAGACGAAATTTAATATGCGTGAAAGGCTGTGCAAATATACCTTATGAACTTTGAACGATGCAAATATGCTTAAACCTTTCCGAATAAGGTTGAGCGAAATATTAATCGATTCTTAATCACAGAAATTATATTCTGTATTATTCTGATTTATGTATTATATAATTCAAACGTTAAGCTGCGGGGTTCGTTTAATTTGGTGAATACGACATCCTTATCAAAAAGTGGTAAGTCAATAAAAAATATAATATGTTTAAATAATATTTTAATATTTGATTTTTTGATCAACTATTAATTTCAGTACACCAACGAAGCGAATCTGGAGAACCATCAAAGGGTTTGATTGTAAATAAATTTCGAAAAACTTCTTAAAAGCTGAATATGGCAATAAATTGCTTAGAACCTGCAGCACTTAAGTTGAAACACTATAGATTTAGATTTTTACTGAATCTGCAACATTGCACACAATTTGAATTACTATACCAACGAATGCGTCGAGAAAATTGAACTTAACCACATTTATTTACGATTAGTTTATAAAAATTTGGTAACAGTTATTCTATTTTCTCAGCTATTTGAGTCATATATGAAAATGTAGAAATGAAATATTATACCGTAAAAGATCACTTATAATAATATGTTATACACATATCCATATGAATAATGCAATCAATATCCTAAGAATGAGCAATGTTTTTATAGCATTTTATTATAATTATTTAATAACGTGTAAGCTTTTCTGCCTTGTTTTAATGTTCTTCGATTATATTTTTCCTTGTTAAAAAGTTTAAAATTAATTCTTAAACACTACTTTCTATTATATTTCATAGTTTACCTATTCTTATACACTTGCAAACACGCTGCTCAGGTTATTACACGTTCTGTTCAACTAACGGTTGTTTGTAACACCTAAAACTAATCGATATAGATGTCAAAATGATAAGGATGGCGGGACGAATTGAATTCCGCATGTCTGTCTATTCGTCCGATTTGTCCGTTTAAACCATAATTTGCGTAAAAATTTAGATACATTTACACGTACTGCCACGTTTCATCTTCATGATCTCATATCTAGTTAGTTACCAGAGTTTTGGGCTGGTATAGTATAAGTTAACAATTATATTTCCAAAATGCATACTCAGCGATTGCACAATCTCCTATATGTGCCGATTGCCAAAACCCGACCGATAGCTATTATAACACTTAAGGAAGGGCCGATTTAACTTAACATTTTAACTCTCGCAATTGCAAGAATCAAAGCTGGTTCAGGTATTGCCTTTGTACAAAAAAATGTTGCGTAAGTATTTAACATTAATTATTTGACGATACCGTGAATAGACTACAATTATACATACATTCATACACGTATCTTATTCACTTATATTATAGGTCATAGACACACTTAGTTTCATTACAACATATTTTCTTCGTGCCCGAAACATTTACATTAAATGAACCTAATTTACTGAAATGAGAAGTATGTGATATGAATTTAACCCAGAAGGGCTAAATTTAATATATTAAAAATATCAGGAAAAAGTCAACTAAGAAACTCTGAGATCATTATATTAAGGATATGTCATATAGACTAATTTCTTTCATACTCAACCCTAAACCACATTATGTTTAAGACAACACATCCAGTCAGTTCCGGTAAATATTGCACATTACAAAGAGTTTAAAATCAGGTGAAAAGTCGGAATTCACTAAAAAGGGATATATTTAAGCTGGGGAAGGTCTATAATTATTGCATTAACTTTTACTAAAGTATACTTGGGAACTCACATACTGACATTCACACGAGTATTCGCATAGAATCGATTTCGCGCCATGCTATTTAATGATACATTCGAATTTTAAATTGGTCCAGGAACTTCTGGGATATAGAACATCAGGCGGTGGCACGGCTATTGTCCAATTTGTACAACGATTCCTTTGAATCCCTTTCGAACCCTCTTGGTTTTGTAATTTAATACTACTGACGTATTCATTTAGTGGGTTATCGCACTTTTTGCAATTTTTAACCAAACCGTTATATAAGGAGAATGCATGGATATCATCCATTTTTGCACGATATTCAGAAGTGCTGGAATTACTTATTATCAGTAAGTGTGGTTGATTTTGCTTCAGACATTTCTGATATACATATATATATTAAACCTATTAGGTGGCGGGACCAATAGATTACAGTTTTGTAGGTAGATTAGTTATAGCACTTTATGGTCCGATTTCATTCTTCTGCAAAACCATCTTCCTGGAGTACCTAGAAACATATGTACCAAGTGTTATAGCGAAATTTCAATTTTTATTTAAGTTATCGATTGCACGGACAAGTCACCCAGAACTCGAAACTCGTTCTGTCATCTTGATTAGCAAAACAATACGTAAATTTGCGAGCGACCCATCAGAATTTATGTTTTGGAAAAAGGGAGTAGATCGTATAGCTCTTGTCAAGGTACGCCAAAGTTACATGGCATCATGCATAATATAATAATTCCACTATTAATTGGCCAGCATTTTCCAAGTGTCTGACATTTCATTATGCAGACATCCGCGACATTAACACTCTTAAACAAGCCTATAATCAGTAAGTGTAAGAATTCCACGAATCAGTTCATAAGAACTTAACACTTATTCTCAATAAAATTGGTGATATAGGACTAGGAAGAGAAACAGAACAGAACTGAAGATCTATTTATTCGGGGGTTGAAAGGTAATTTGCCTCGCCGCAGCAAATAAAGGTCAAATAAGAATCAGAATTCCAAACCCATATCTGTTGGAAAAATCACTCAATTTATAAATAGAAAACAACCTCCAGTCTCACCAAGACTTTACCAATACCAATAATTTTAGGCAACAACCACCAATCACGCAATCAAGACAGATTTTTACTATTTCGGTTACCAGCTTACTGCTGTAATAGGTAATTCCCGCCACTATAGAGCGCACCATCTAGCCCTACAGCCCAAAAACCACTGCCACTAAACAATGGACGTGCACTGGGGTTCAGGAAAATAGTAAACTACTTTGATCGACTTCGCTTCGAAGTTGGTAAAAGACCATCATCAGGTCCAGTGCTAAACGAAATAATAATTTCAACACCCAAACTTCCCATAAAAAGCCAAAATACGATCCGCTGAAACATTTGCTGCAACTGCAGAATGCGAACAAGGAATCACAGACTATGAAAGTTACATATAATAACCAAAGCAAATGAGCAACAATACTGCCAAACTCCACGATAAATCCTCTTTTAATTTTTTAGATTGAGGAGTTCATCCCTTCCATATTTTGAATGCAAGATGGAGAATGTATAGTTTATAAAAATCTTAATAGACACAAGATAAAATAGGAATTATATCCAGCCAAAACTGCCTAAGGGCGCAATTTCAGACCAAAAATCATTCACCACGCAGCACATAAGTTACTCAACATAAAATACGAAATCTTTTTAAGATACAATATTTAATTTTGGGCAATGATAGCTTAAACGAAATAGGTGCTGAAATTAAATTCATCAAAAACATTATGACCGACAGAAACCATATCAGAGAGATAAGATACGAACCCGTACATACTATTATTTCGAGAACATGCCATCCGAGATACAGAAAAGAAAACTCAACAAGTTACTCAAATCATTCCCAGATCCAAGTGCCAACCACAATCTATACTTCACTAACACAACTAATGTAAAGGCAGCAATACGAACTTATACTCTGATTTACTCAGATAAAAGAACTTTTAGAAGACGGAATATTTCTGCCTTATAGGTTCCCGTACAATTCACGATTTTAACTAAAAAGCAGATACCTAATGAGAAAAAGTATTGCATGGTTATTGACTAGCTTACGGTAGCCATTGTAGATAAATACCCTTTTCCTGAAATAATTGAGGTACTTACTCAATTAGGCAGGAACAAAGTATTCGCTTATTAAGACCTTAAAAGTGGTTTTTACTGAATTCCATTTAAGCATCGACATAGAAAAGAACGCGTTTTCAGTAAATACTCGAAGATACGAGTTTACACGACTCTCCCATTCGAATATAAAAGAACGCCTTCAATTTTTCAATACATATTGGTTGACCTAATTCGAAAACGTATTGGGGAAAAATGGTCATTTCTGGTACATAGATATGGCCGTAATTTTTAATCTGTACAAGTGTGCCAAAAATCCAAGTACGACAGCAACTCTCCTAATTCTCAGCATAATCAAACTTCAATGCTTGAATACCACACGTACTGCATATTGACATCTACTCAACCGAACGACATCTGGTATTGGCGGCGATAGACAAATTTTCTAATTAGACGCAAACCCAAATCATTAAATCAAAAGAAACAGAAGATATTAGAGGCCCGTTGCGCGACAGCCTCTTTTATCAATACAAAAAAGTTAGGCAAAACAACAAGAACAGACTTAGAACAAAACGAGATGCAGACTTATTAAATCATGACATACCGAACTATTATAAAAAAATCAAGAAACACACTCCTTAACAAGTATGGAAGGGCTAAGTTAGAGTGTAACCGTAAAATTATACTTTGCTAAATACACCTCAGGCGCCAACCAAAGGATCGGAATTCATTATAGAAAGGATATGAGGTTTCGACCGAGACCATTTCCTTATTGAGCGCTAAGCATTAATATAATTTTATAATTAAAAAAAAAATGTCCACTTAACTTCATTATAATATCAAACATTTTGTGTAAGGTGTAATATATGAGAGCTTGAGTAATTGAATAAATTTACATATATATTTTCGGCATTAAACTATAGTATATCCCATTGTAGGGCTACAAAGCTTTTTTCGTAACTGTATTATTGCATATATACATAAGTATGTAAGTTATATAAATTTAACAGTTCATAAAAGGAGAATAACCCAAGTACATACTTTACTCTATTGCTCCTTCGTATATAATGTAATTATTAACAAAAGAGAAATATAAATAAATGGGAAAGCAGCATTGCAAGAGGCTGCTTACATATTAAGCTTAGTACAAACAATTATTCATGTAATAGCGTGGACGAAAACATAGCGGTAGCATAAGTGTACAAAGCAAGCGCTAGCAAGCAATAAATATGTAAGTATATACACAATGCAAATAAAATTATTAATTGCATTGAGGTGAATGACTTCTAATGCTTGCCCTTGAATATTAGGCAAATAAGTAGAGAACAAGAAATAGCAAAAAAAAATAGAACAGATGACCGTATAATGCAGTGGTTCTCAATCGGTGACCCAACATCCCGGCCCCGTTGAAAGGCATTTCAAACAGGTAGAAGGTCTAGCTTGTGAATTGGTCGCCAAATGATTCCCTTCGTTGTTCGAATGTCCACCACACGCACTTTAGAGTCCTTTCCTGGAATACAGTTTATAACTCTTCAAATATGTCATTTTTGTGGTAGTAAGTTGTCTTCATGGTTTGGTCGCTCCGAAAACCAATTTGATCGTACTTGAAGTTCGTTGATGTATTCATTTGACCATCTGTTCCAAAACATCTGTTTAATGCTTGTGACCTGATTCCATCGTTGCTGATGTTAGCGGACAATCTCCGCTCTGGGAGTACCCTAGGTGCAATACCAATAATAAAATGCCCCGGAGTTTATACTTCATAATCGTTTGGATCCGATGACATTGGTGCTATTAGCCGAGATTTTAACACAGCTTCTATCTCAACCAGGACTGTTGTTAGTTCCTCGGCTGTGAGTCTTGCATTTTTGATGGTGCGATTGACTGCTGCCTCTCAAATACCGCCGAAACAAGGTGCTCTGGGAGGAATAAAATTGAAATTTATAAATTCATTAGCACAATCTTTTATAATAGCATATTTGTTTTCGGTTTTAAATAACAAATGACTTTAATTCAGCTAGTTTGTTGCAAGCACCCACAAAATTTGTTGCGTTATCGCAAAAGATGTCAGAGGGTAGACCTCTTCTTCCAATCATGCGCTTCAATGCCGCTAAGAATGCGTCCGTGGATAGATCCGATACT
The DNA here is from genome assembly GCF_042242935.1 of Bactrocera oleae. NCBI lineage: Eukaryota > Metazoa > Arthropoda > Insecta > Diptera > Tephritidae > Bactrocera > Bactrocera oleae. The sequence goes on from NC_091537.1 coordinate 34,208,585, forward strand.
AGTTCGATGTGAACCGCCTTTGTCGCTAGACAAACGAAGATCCCAATGTAGGCTTTATAAGGTGTTTTGCCTCGAATACGCAAATATACGTTGACTCATCTGCAGAAATCAATCCCTCACCGCGCAAAGGGGCGAGATGGAGTTAATCGGTCGACAGGTAACTGTCCCATTACTTGATTCATCAGCTTCTGCCCGTAACGTATACAATGTGTGCACGATCTGACGATACGTCTTGCTAAATCGCGCGCGTTGACTATCCAAATCTGAAGTCTTATCAGTGCTACGAGTGCCTTTGGTCCTGCATGGTAGTGTTTCCGATGTAGATGGCGAACGTAATGCACAACAAATTTGCATTTGCCTGGCAACAGCATGGGGTGCTTCCTTTCTTCTGGAATGTCTGCTGATTCCAATCAACCCCCCACTTTGAGTATTTGAAATCCTTCGGTATACTCGAGAAAAGGATTTAAATAACGTAACGTAGTTCGTATATAGTACATCCTCTAGAGGCACCATCCGCCGTGTTACAATGCGTTGGTACATGTCTCTAATGGGGGCCTTTGGTTAAATCTTGAATTTCCGAAATTCGATTACCAACAAAAGTCGAAAGTGTTGCAGAATGCATCTTAAGCCAATGTAATACTATTTGTGAGTCTGTCCAAAAAAATGTTAAAAGATTTGTTAGAAATTGTTGGTTTAATTTTTGCTAAAAGACGAGTAAGAAGAAGAGCGCCGCAAAGTTCTAATTTGGGTAACGATTGTTTTTTGGTGGGTGCCACTTTGGACTTCGCAGTGAGTAGGCGAATGGTAGTAGTAGTGCCACATTTGTTGAGAACGCGAGTTGCGCAGCCATATGCACAAATCGATGTGTCACAAAATCCATGAAAAACAGTGCCTCGGCAGTTTAATTTGTGAAAGATCCGATAAGCAGTTAAGAAATTTTTTCCAAGCAAATTCGATGTTCTGTGACACAGATTCACCCCAATCCTACTTTAGTAACCATATTTCTTGCAACAAAATTTTTGATGTTATAATAACAGGAACTAAAAGTCCAAGTGGGTCGTAAAGTGATGATGCAACAGAAAGGATGGAACGTTTTGTAAGTCGACCAGCCAGTGCTAGTTTGGCTTCAAATGAAAAAATAAAACAATCAAGATTTTGGTTCCATTTTAGTCCAAGTATACTAGTGATGGATGTATCTACGTTTAGATCCTTTATAGAGTGGTCTTCTCTGAATTGATGATAATTGGAATGCCACTTTGTTAATTTAAACTGTCCTAATTCTAACAGTTGTATTACTTCTTGCTTTATCTGTGCAAGTTCGGTTAGAGTATCAACACCACAGAGTAGGTCGTCTACGTAGAATGATGACTTCACGATTTTTGCGCCAATTGTAAATTGTTCTGAATGCTGTTTAGCTAGATATAACAAACTCCGTATAGCAAGGTATGATGCAGCAGCTATTCCATACGTTACAGTATTTAGTTGATACGTGCGAATATCTTCAGCTGGAAGCGTCAAATACAACTCGAAGCTTTGTTGTTGTACTTGTTGCTTTTAGCACTCAATGATGTGGTATATAATGCGGTTCGCAGAGATTTGGATTTTTTACAACGCTCATATGACCCAAACTCTCGTAGTCGCTCATAAATTCAACGTAGTGTGCTTTCAATTGTGGAGATTTGGCTAATCGACGTTCTTGTGCATTAAATCGTCTCAATGCCGTAGTATATGACTCGCCCAAGCATGTCGGATCATCCTTGAAAGGTACTTTGACAACTATTCTGCCGCAAGGTCTTCTTGACACAGTTGAATTATATATGTGATCGCAACTCTGTTGTTCACGAGTCCAAGGCTCTGGTATGGTAGTGATTTCTTCCAATTTCCACAACTTTTCCAATTTGGCATCTAAAGATTCATTGGCTAATAATAAACAAGATGGTTTGGATATGTTGTTACTGCCCATCTTATAGCGTCCCGAAACAATCCAGCCTAAGAGTGTTTTTTGCAAGATTGGTAAATTAGATCCAAGATTGATTTGGCCTACAGATAAAAGACTGAAGAACGTTTCTGTACCCAGCTTTTCTTTGGTATATAAAATTCATCATCGACGAGCGCTATATTGTGTGGAATATTCCATATTGAAATATTGATTTCAGGATCTCGTTGATAAGCAATGTGCAATGTAATGCAAAAAGTCAATGGAAGTTCGAAACCAGTGACTTGCGACTTGATGTTAGTTGAGGTTTTGAATTTAATATTTGTTGACGATGAACCGATGCTTTGAATTTGTATGTTTTGCTTATTTCTTGGCAGAAGCAACTTTTGCGAAAAATCATCTGTGATAAAATTTACCTGTGAACAGGAATCTAGCAGTGCTGTACCCAATCTGTATCTCCCGGATGCATCACGAATGAAAATTTTTGCTGTTGCAAGGATGACGTTATCCAACGATGAATTATTCCTGTGTGTATGCGCGACTGCCTCTTGTGTTGTAAATACCTGAGTAGGTGTTTGTTGGACTGAAGTAGAAACGCGGTGGAGTAAACTGTGGTGTTGTCGTGCACAGACCTTGCACCTTTTATAGGCAATTGATGCAAAGTCCAATTTTCTTTGCATGTTCGAAACGTTGAGTAATGTTTAGTGACTTAAAGCGTTCGCAATTAAAAACCTGATGGTTGCTACTGGAACAGAAAGTACAAGTTATGTTGGAGCAGGAAAATGTATAGTCTCGTGGTTGATTCCTTGATTTCGAAGAGGAGTATTTGTTAGCACCTTGAGTTGACGAAGTACTAACATGCGTGTTGTCCAGTGATTCCAGGTATTGACAGTGTCTTTCCAAAACTGAGATGCAATCTTGCCATGATGGCAGCGTTCTGAAATCTAGCAACTCCTTCTACTTTTTGTTGGTCTGTTCATCAGACTTCTGCAAAATTAAATGAATGCGATATTTGGCTGTCGGTACCTAGCGATGTCAAGGAACCATAAATAGCTGAAGCTTTATCAATTAAACTTCTTAGCTGAATGCCATTTGGTTTCATACAATTTCGCAAATGGTTGAATTTTTCAATATTAGTTAAGTTGAACTCACGATCAATTATTTGCTTGAACGAGGTGATAAAATTTTGATAATTTGAATACTTGCCATGAAAAGTAGGAAGCTTAAGTGGTGGAAGTTTTGAACTTGATTATACCATGCAAGTTGTGTCTGAAAGTGAAACGTTGTTATCTTCTGCCAGTTGCGATTGGATAATCAATTTAGTTGTGATGTAAAGTTCTTCCAGGTCAGAACGTCCTCCATCATCAGCATCCAATCTTTCGATGTCAGTTTGAATTGAGAGAATCTGCTTAAAATAGGACTCCAGGATGCCCAAACGGCATTTGCATTCCGCAGCTGAAAGAGCCTTTCCACCTGGTCGCATGCTGGCGTCGACGATATTTATAATGCGCGTAATATTTTTCTTGGTGCTGGCGCGTTGTTGTCTTAGCTCGTCTAAAGACATTGCAGAACAGGATCTTGTATGTGCTTTATAGAGGCTTCAAAATTCTTTTAAATTACAATACTTCTACTTCTAGTAAGTAGTTAAGCAATAACTGATTAGTTAATTTTACCGCAAAATTTATAAAATCAAGTTATACTTATGTGTGGGTATGCAACGAACATGCGAATATGAGCTACAGGCAATGGTAACGACGAGACTTAGCGGTGGCAAACTGGTGTGCTGTGCTGTATGCGAGCAATGCTGGTGACTCCAATGGTAAAGATTTCCAACGCTGCCTAAGTTTAATTGGGACAAAGTCCAATGTCGGTAATTTCCAATGACGCTAATGTCCAATGACGATAATGCCCGATGACGATAATGTCCAACGATGCAGTCTAATACTGACCACACTCCGAAATGATGTGAAAGAACAAAAACCTAACTCTTGCCGAATATCGAAAAAGCGAAAAGTTTAAGCGAAGTTGTAACAGCGATAAAATATAAAGGGCCGAGTAATGATGCTATGTGTGGTCAGCTATTAGACTTACTTTATTTGCAAAACTCTTCTCCTTAAATAATATTCTAAGCAATATTGCAATACCGTTCAATACATAATTTCCGCTAAGTACATAGTTTCGTTTTCTATTTGTGCATATATACATAAGTATGTAAGTTATATAAATTTAACAGTTCATAAAAGGAGAATAACCCATGTGCATACTTTACTCTATTGCTCTTTCGTATATAATGTAGTTATTAACAAATAAGAAATATAAAACAAGTAAGAAAGGGCTAAGTTCGGATGTAACCGAACATTTTATACTCTCGCAAAGTTAAATGGTATATTCGTTTGAGAATTCTTTATATATGTTAATAATTAGAAATAGGAACTGTTGCCTTAGTTATTTACTTTTCACTCACAGTGAAAATAATTAGAGCAATTTGTAAACTAAATTTACTCAAATTATGAGAAATCGTTCTTGTGCTTTTTGTATACGCTTATAATTGATTTTATATAGAATGCATTACAACTGTATTGAGAAGTAGGAAAAGAAATCGTTTTTGGCCAATGAATAACATTTTTTATTTATTATATCGATATTATTATAGCTTAAAAATAATAAATATTAACAACTTTAAAAATGATATAATATTATTATATTAATTTGTATATAATATTTACAATATTGAACATAAATTTTTGTAGAGATTCTTATACATATATCCAAATTAAATTTCTTTCTTCCTTATACTATTTAATTTCTATCATATATTTATACAATAATGTCATATATAATAACAAATTATATATATAATTTAAATTTTCTTAATTAGATTATTTATTGGGTGTATGCATTAATTCGTGCGGTTTTTTTACGAAAATTAAGACTTTATTGTGAAAAAAATGTTATACATTTAATGTTCAAAGTATTTCCCATCGGAAGCTATGATGTTTGCCCATCTTTCTGGCAGTTTGCGGATCCCATCCCAAAAGAACTTCTCCGGCTTGGAGGTCAAGAAAGAATCAATCCAATTTCTGATACCCTGTTCTGAAGAAAAGGTGAGGTAGAACTTCCTTGCATCTGCGTCGAGCAATTCTTCGTCTTGAAGTTTGTTTGGCTGTCCGGGTCGTTCTCCGTCGTCTAAGTCGACATTACCACTTTTAAACCGTGCAAACCACTTTTGGCACGTTCGTTCGGCTAAAGCATGGTCACCATAAACGTCCAGTAAAATACTACTACTTTCGGCAGCACTTTTCCTCATTTTTAAAATAATGAAGAAGAACTCCCCGCAAAAACACTTTATCTGGTACAAATTTCGACATTTTCAAATGAATGAAACAAATTGTTGTTCACGCTCAAACAATTTATATCTACTGAAAACGACGCAAAATGGCAGTAGCTTTGAAATGAATATAGTCACAGATGAATACGACGCGAAATAATACTAGTAGAGCCCTCTCTTAGAAAACCGCACGAATTAATGCATACACCCAATACATATTTTTTAAAAATTGTTTAAAAACTACTGTCAAAATTCCTATACCATTCCAATTCGATTATATTTAGAAAAAGAAAATGAAGAACTATTGCACTAAGTCTGAAAACTTTAGTTCGAAATAGAGACACAAATACTGTCATGATAGCTGTGTACTATCTCAAAAGTAATTGCATTTACACGGGAAGGATCCATGTTTGAAAATGCCCAATAAATTTTCATTACAGCCTTTGGTTCTATAGAGCAAGCACTACTTTGCATATATTATAATGCCCCATTTATTTCTGTTGGTTGTTTCCGTGCTATCTATCCTCAGCTCGTTAATTGGAGTAAATCCTGGTATATCAAAACTTTCGCAAGGATAACCCAAAGTTTCTACAAAACATAAAATATCTGAAGATAGCATCAAACAGTCGCTTTTTATATCATTAATGTGAGCGTGAAGACTCTGAACATTATGGAATAAAATTTGATGTCCTGATGTTCGGGAAATCATAAAATTGAAACTTGTTGTCAAAGCTTTATTTGTGTTCAATTCCCTCAGTTCCCTAAATACGGGATCCGATTCAGAAAATTTGTTAGGAGGAATAAAATTTCCTATGATAAATAGACGTTCTGCAGAAGTAGCTCGACTACAAGCGACATATATTGAAGCTTTAGGCATTCTGGGTCGAGTATGAACTACAACTTTATTATATTATATGTGGCACCCTGACTTTTATGAATAGTTATTCCCTCAGTCGGAACAACTGGAAACTGATTTCTTTCAATTGAAATTTGTTCATTTCTTTTATATTGAAAAGATTTTAGAACTTTTTCAATTGGTGTCCAAGAACTTTCTAGAGGATGAGGCTTTTTTGATCGTGCTATCAAACCAACAGAAGGTTCCAAAAATTTAATCCACAGAATTGTTGGAAAAGAACAATGGAAATCAATTTGCATAAGTTGTCCAGCTGCCCCATTAACCAAGCCATCACACGTGTTTATGTTCACTGTAATCATATATTTGGCGGAGGTTTTTAGTGTCAATTCATAGGGCAGTCCCTGCGTTTCAGAAGTTTTGAAAAGTTTAACTCTTTGCAAAATATCATTTTCATTTTTACCAATTCCTTTAACTGAGTCTTTTGCAGTTGAAAGGAAAGCTTCTGTTGGGATTCGACTGAGCTTAAGGGTATTGAAATTATTTGTCTCTTCATTGGACCAAAATAAATGTATGGCATCATCGGGAACTTCCTGGAAATTAACTACTAGAGTTTCAATGAGTGATATGTCCTCATTTGTCATAGTACCAGATGCCATATGATTTAATGCAATTGCAAAGGCCTGATCCTCCCGTTGTCTCATTATCTCTGTTATTTCAAAGTATTCAAATAACTCCCACAAAGGGGAACCAACTAAAGTGCTGTATGCACCATTGGGAGTAGGAGAGAATATCCACCTATCTCCAACAGATGAGAGTTGCTTCAAATCACCAAACACTATGATCGGTATACCACCAAAGGGGTTGTCTGTTTTGAAAATTGGTTTTAATCTTGCATCAAGAGAGCTAAACATATGAGCACCTACCATCGATATTTCATGATTCGTTTTAAATCCATAAGTCTGGAATACAATGAATTAACTGTGTCATTTCTAAGTGGCTTCAACTCTCTATTCAACTGATTAACAGGTAAAGAAAATATTGAATGAAGGGTCATTCCACCTATTCCGAATGCTGCTTTACCCGTAGGTGCGCAAAGAAAAACTTTTAAGGAACTTGGATTGGATCCAGGAGTAGAATTGTAACGATGGTTAAGAGCTTGATATATTGCAGATATCAAACGACTCTTTCCTACACCTGCACCGCCGCCAATGAACTCATGAAATGGGGGATTTGTTTTTAGGTGGTGCATCAAATGTGTCAAATAGGTTCTTTGCTTAGTATTTAGACTTTGAACTAAAGAAAATAATTCCTCAACTGGAATTAAGGGGGGTAGTCTAATAAGTCTAATATTGCAATCAGATTCAGTGCCATTATCTGTTGAATCTTCGCCATGCAAGTCCAGCAAATTTATATTTGGGTTTATTTCTGGAAGTGCCAACACTCTGAACTCATTTTCCACGATAGGTAGTTCATTTTGAGCACCTTCGTCCAAGTCTATTTCATTATAAAGACTTTCTAGAACTTTTTCAAGTTCTCTTTGCTCAAAAACATCATATTTTCTTTGATTTTCCTCAATTATAATACGATGTGTTATGCAAGTCTGCTCATTATCGTTTTCAATGAGAACTTGCTGTTCATTCCGCCAAGGATAGTAAAGCATTAACGTTTCGCGGAAATACTCAACTCTGGCCAAATCTGGGTTACAACCTTCTATACCGAATAATATAAGGTTTGGTACGTTTTTTCACAAAACCGCTACCGTCTTTAAGAGACAACCCCGCTTTCTTGTAAATTATCGTCTTCCCTCTCTTCTTCTTCATGATCACTGTCTTGTGCTCTTCTACTAGATTTAAAATATTTATACCTGGAAGCAAAATCAGCTATACAAAGAGTTTCTAACTGATCGGATCTTTGAACATAACGGTCTAAAATACCGGCTACGAATATTTCAGTCGAACCTGAAGGAAGGTTCTGAAGTTCCGCTCTAGGTTTTACCATTCGAACACGTTTCTGAGGTCGAGAGGTATTTATAAATATTTCTGCATTACTTGCTTCCGAAAGATGAAGCCCAATGCAGCAATATACTGCTTCTTGTGCAGATATTTCTGTGCCTGATATAAATTTGTGACCTATATGTTTAAGTTTTTGCTTAATAGTATAATTTCCAGTATTTACCTCTAATATAGCTTCATTTAAGAGCCTAGAAATGCCCCTGTTAGACTTGTTAATATAATTAATTATATATGAACAGCAAGCATATGCATCCAGTATATATTGGATATCCATATTTGCTCTTTGGAGTTCCAAAATCAGAAGATTATAAGCGTTTATAAAACGAGCCTGTAATTTTATTTTTAGAAAAATTTTGGGTTTTGTTAAACTTGACCTAAGGGCTAACAAATAGTCATCAAAAGACATATTTATTCTACTATAAGTCAGGAAGTGTTCAAAATCGTTTAAATTAGAAATGTCTTCTGTAGTCATATTTGAATTTAAAACGTTTTGAATATTGAAAAAGTTTTCCTTGTGTCTTTCTGAATTTTGACTAGTTTCTGTAAGAGGTAACAGTATTTGCATTGAAGGCATTGGTGGATATGGTATACCAAAACGACAAAACTGTTGTCCTCTTATTTCCCTAGTACAAGACCGACTGTGGTTATGCTTTTGATAACCCAAATAATTTTCTAAGTGGCTGATCGAACTATCGGTAGAAATATAATTGTCAATAAAACTAATGACATCAGGGAATGTCTGAGGATCTTGAAGGTTGATCCTGGAAGCATTATTAAGCCAATACATGCCATGTACATGCGGGGAACCTCTCTGTTGAAACTCCACTCTTTAGTAGAAATTTGTAACAAAATGCTCTCAAAAAATGCCGGCGTTATCTTTGAAAAGCTTAAGAATTTGTCGATAGCGGTAGTCAAAATATCTAGCAATTGTTGAATCAAGTTTTCGTTTAATAGATTTTGGCCCGTAACTCGGTTGCGACCTGAAAACTTTCTAAGACAAATGGATGTACTATTCTTAATTTGTAGCAGTTCTAATTTTTTGTAATCATAGAACAACTTTGTAATGGTCCACGCTCTTCTGTCAAAACGGCGAATTTCAGAACGTATTATCTTGCTATACGTTTCAGAGCATGTACGCTTCAGCCCAACGTATATTGTTCCAAATGACAACTCTTCTGAATTATGTCAATTGGTCTTTGTCCTTCACCTGGCGCTATAACTAAACGGTTATAGTCTAAGTTTTCTACAGGAATATTGTCCAAAAGAGTTTCTTGACCGCCTGGATTTAGCTCTGAAGGTAAAAGACGCATGGGAATATTATTACCTGAGGGATTATCATGAGAAGGTTGTGCCGCATGAAAAGATTGAACCAATTGGAAATCCTCTGCAGATGCAACAAACGGAACTTCTTCTTGGTCATTAAATTCTGAAATCCAGTTTTCATTAATATTTATATTGTGCTCACGATACAGAGAGGTATTCACTAAGAACTGCAAAGCTTCCCTAATCTTTGCGGGGCGTATGGTATCGATCATGTAATCATGATTGTATTCCAAACGCTTTCTTAAGAGAATTTGTATAACATCAAATCAAAGGACCTTGGTAGAGATGTCACAAGATTGTTAACAGAAATTGGTATATTAACAACAGCACCTTTGAGCAAACTCTGACCTTGATATCCTAACGGATATTTGCCATTATGAGACGTTCTTCAATTGGGGTTATACCTTTCAAACAACCCGGTATTTCAGGAAAGTCTAGACCGTTAACTAAACATATTTTTGGAAAGTTCTTTTTAACAATCGCATTTTTGCAAGTAGCACAAAAATTGTAATTTCCATCTTCTGAAGGAAATTTTTGCATTAAACAGAAGGCGGATGAAGCATTCGGGTGACCTTGCACAATAGTTTCGAAATTTAATTTGCGAACTTGGTGTGAAAACCATAAGCCGCCGCAGCAAATACATATTTCAGTAGGGCCGCCGACCTTGCCGCCTTGTACCTCGAGTATTTCTTATTTGCTCTTCAGAGCGAATTTGGGGATCTTGCCGCCTTGTTCTATGTTGAACAATATTTGCAACTTGCTCAACAGATCGAACCTCGGGGTCTTCACGCCGAGACGTATGACCTCGAGTATTTCTTATTTGCTCTTCAGAGCGAATTTGGGGATCTTGCCGCCTTGTTCTATGTTGAACAGTATTTGCTACTTGCTCAACAGATCGAACCTCGGGGTCTTCACATCGAGACCTATGACCTCGAGTATCTCTTATTTGCTCTTCAGAGCTAATTTGGGGATCTTGCCGCCTTGTTCTATGTTGAACAGAATTTGCAATTTGCTCAACAGATCGAACCTCGAGGTCTTCACGCCGAGACCTGTGACCTCGAGTATTTCTTATTTGCTCTTCAGAGCGAATTTGGGGATCTTGCCGCCTTGTTCTATGTTGAACAATATTTGCAATTTGCTTAACAGATCGAACCTCGGGGTCTTCACGCCAAGACGTATGACCTCGAGTATTTCTTATTTGCTCTTCAGAGCGAATTTGCGGATCTTGCCGCCTTGTTCTATGTTGAACAGTATTTAAATTTTGTTCAAAAGACCGTACAGCTTACGTACTTTTATATATCTATATATTACTTAGCTATTCACTAACATAGTAATACATAATATTTAGTTATATTTATATTTTAGAAAATAGTAGTTTATTTCATTGTATTTAAATTAAGTTCTCGGAAAACCCCTCCGTAAATTACTTTTGTTAAACGCTTTCTAAAACAGGGGGATCTATGGTACCTATTTTGAAGGGTCTACCCATGAAGCTTAAATTAACAATAACTTACATATAATTAAGTATGGTATACACATATGTAGAGCAGGTATGTAGATTTTCTTCTTTCTGTCTTAATATCTAAACCTTTCATAAGCTGCCAACGGCGCTAGGTAAAAATGTAATTTTCTTGAGTTTACAGTTTACCTCATGACCTTCATATTAAAATGTGTCGCAAAACTGAAATAATAGACAGTAGTATGTAAACCGATGGGGTCGCAATTTATCTATAACCACTTAAAAAGAGTCTTTAGCCCTTTTGATACTACATTACTAATATTTATTTCATGCAATTTTTTCTAGAAAGATTTTTTTGCTCTATACAAAGTCCAGCACTCTAAGAAACTTTTTTAGCATTGTTGTCTGGTATATTTTATAATAAGTTCAACATGATGGCTGAGAAAATATACCTAACCACTGATTATCACCAAATATTAGAAGAAATATATGTATATAGAAATCTATATCTATCACTTTAGGTGATGGAAACAACTCTTTGGTGAACAAAACTCTACTCTGTTGTAACATGTTGCGGAAGTATAAAAATGTTGCGAAAGAATTCAACATTCATTACATGATTATTTTTTTGTATCTTAATAACTTATGTTATTGATCATAGATTTATTTTGTGTCAATACTATTTTTTTCTCCGAAATGTTAACTTTTATAAAAAGAAGCTATTTAACTCAAACATGGTATATGTGATATAAACTGAACCAGAGGAGTTAGATTTAATATGTGGGGTATATGAGGTTGCTGTTGTACCAGAGGAGCGGAAATCAGTATATTAGGGTTATAAGGTTTAAACAAAGTCTAGACCAATTTCATTCATATGCAGCGATATACATTATTTTTAAGAAAACTGTCCATTTAATTTCATTAAATTATCAAATTGACGAAAAAAATTATACCATAAGTAGTACATGTGAGCTGGGAAAATCAAAGACCAGAAAATTCCTCCAAACCGTATATTAAAAAATGTTGAATTAAACATCCATTATTAAATGATATCGTGATTAATTTACAATCAAATTTGGTATCTTCTTGACTTATATTAAACGCCATAAACTTAGTCTCAGTTTTATTGCTTGAAGTGAGATATACATAAGTATGAAAATTTTATATTATAAGCTTGGGTGGCAAACGTCAACCAGAGAATCGGAATTCATTGTATGAAGGTGTGAGGTTTAGACTTAGTATATACTAATTTCATTCTAATTCAGCGTCAAACCACATAATTTTTAAGAAATCTTTTCCACTTAATTTCGTTAAAATATCACGTTGATCAACCGGAACGGTGTAAAGTCAGGTGGAAAGACGGAAATCATATATATATTGGGGATAGAGAAATATATCAATTTTGACATTGCTCAGCTATACTCGAGAACATATTTTGAAGCAATTTTATATATAAACAAGTAAGGAAGGGCTAAGTTCGGATGTTACCGAACATTTTATACTCTCGCAAAGTCAAATGGTATACTCGTTTGAGATTTCTTTGTGGATTGGCTGATATTTTCGATAGAAGGTCAACTATAGGCACTGGGGTCCACATATTTAGTACTTAGGGGCTTGAACAGTTTGGTTCGATTTAGACAATTTTTAGTCACAAGGTGGCATACTTTAAACGTATTATTCACGCAAAGGTTTACTCCGATATAATCATTGTTACTTGATATGCATAGTGGAAAGAATCAGATGGAATTGAAAATGGTGTTATATGGGAAATAGGCGTGGTTGTAGTCCGATTTCGCCCATTTTCGCACTATAACATAGAAATATGAAAATAACGTTATGTACCTAATTTTGTTGAAATTGATTTAGCAGATCTCAAGATATGGGTTTTCACCTAAAAATGGGCTGTGCCTCGACCACTGTCTAATTTTAACCGCGGTTCCTATAAAGTCATCTCATACCAACCCAGAGATAAAATTTAGTGTCTCTGGCGTGTTTAGTGCTTGATTTATCGCGCTTTTGGTAGTTTTTAACAGTACCGTTATATGGGGAGTGGGCGGATTTGCCACCCGATTTCAACTATTTTCACACCGTCAATAGAAGTGCTAAAAACATTTGCTTCCAGTGAATTTTGTTATTATAGCTTTAGTAGTTTCGGAGATATTCTCATTAAACCTATTAGGGGCGGGACCACGCCCACTTAAAAAAATTTTTAACAGCAGATGCCCCTTCCTAATATGGTTTCGTGTACCAAATAACACTCTTGTATCTTATTGCGGAGCTTAGTTATGACAATTTATTTGTTTTTGATTAATGGCGTTTTGTGGGCGAAGCAGTGGTCCGATTACGCCCATCTGCAATACCAACCGTCTTACTGTACCAAGAAACATGTGTACCAAGTTTCATAAAGATATCTCAATTTTTACTCAAGTTACAGCTTGCACGGTGATCATTTATATATACATAACCCTATATCTAACTCGATTAGTTTTAGGTGATACAAACATCCGTTAGGTGGACAAAACTATTATACTCTGTAGCAACATGTTGCGAGAGTATAAAAATGGGAAAGCAGCATTGCAAGAGGCTGCTTACATATTAAGCTTAGTGTTGAATGGGACATGTTAAATGGGACTAGCTAATGTGCACAAACAAATATTCATGTAATAGCGTGGACGAAAACATAGCGGTAGCATAAGTGTACAAAGCAAGCGCAAGCAAGCAATAAATATGTAAGTATGAACACAATGCAAATACAATTATTTACTGCATTGAGGTGAATGACTTCTTATGCTTGCCCTTGAATATTAGACAAATAAGTAGAGAACAAGAAATAGCAAAAATATAATATATAGAACATATGACCGTATAATGCAGTGGTTCTCAATCGGTAACCAATATTATATGCTCAGTTAATTTTGCTAAGATATCTTACATATTGACTGATATACTCGTATACGGTATAAAGCGTAAGGAAAGTTTGAAAATCTTTTATTAGGTTAATGGGAGATAAGGGTAGTATTGATTTTATCTAATTTTGGCAATACCACATATTATTAACAGAAGAAGATGCTCCCTCAGTTTCAATAAGGTAACTCACATACCATCACCAATTTATTTGAAGTACAGTCAGAGGGATGTTTCAAAATCCTTAATATCAGTTATATGAGTCGTTACAATAACATATTGGACGATGTATATGGTATAAAGTCAACTGGAAGTTTGAAAATCTTTATATTAAGTATAGAGGGGCTAAGGGATATACAGACATAATATTATCAGGAAAGGACTCTCTCCGGATTTCAATTATATATCTCACACATTGACCGATATTTTCGGTAAACGGTCAGCCAAAGGCACTAGGGTTCGCATATTCGGTATATGGAGGCTTGAATAGTTATGGTTCGATTTTGACAATTTTTAGACTTCATATGGTATATATTAAATGCACTATTTGTGCAAAGCAATATTCATTGCTGCTTGATTTTGATACTGGAAAAAGAAAGAATCAAATACTTTTATTTTAATGTTATGCTATACGGGAAGTAGCCGTGGTTACAGTCCGGAGTGCTTCATAGTACGCCGGAGAACACAGCAGTAAATACGGCGGGTACCAACCAAAGTACCCATAGCATTAACATGGAACCCTTTACCTCTAAAGCGGCCCTGAATAATAATCAAAGTACACTGGCTGCAAAAGAGGATGGTCAGAAAAGGAAACGAAAAAAGTCCCTAAACCAGTAGAGGATAAGCCGGTATCAGAGGCCAATCTTCATACTAGGAAAGATTGCCAAAGATCAGTCTGCCGGCACTCCAATTGATGAATAGGGCTTAAAGTGCCAAAAACTGATATTAAAGGAGTATGAAAGCTTCCTGAAAAAAAAAAATCAGAAACTCCTGTCGAACCAAATAGCAAAGTGTTTCACAAAAAAGAAATCGTTCGCTAAATTAAGCGATGGATTGGAACTCAGCCCGAAAAGCACAAGCAAGGAGGTACAGATTCACATAGTGTATCAGCAGCAAGGCACTTCAATGATGTGGTCAAACAGCCTGCAGGAGTCTGTCACAGACGCCAACTCCACCTCACCAAGCACCATACAGTTAGGGGGTAAAATTAGCGACGCCTTTGAAAGCCTCAAATTGATACCCGCTAAAGATATCTCAAGGAGACCTCGTACTCGCATTTGGCGGCGCCTCTGGTGAGTAAGAAGAAAATTATATACGCTGAAAACAGCTTCTTGGCATGCAAAGCGAGTCCGAACGGGTTATTCCCATAATGATGCAGAAGCTAAAAGAACCTTTAACTCTAAGGCTAGAAAAGATATACAAGGCCAGTATTCAATATCTCACATCCCAAAAAGTTGGAAAACAGGCAAAGTGGTGTTCCTCCCTAAACCAGGCATAAGAAAACATGATAACGCAAAAGATTTTAGATTTAGTAGGAGTGAAAGCAATTGCATACGCAGATGACATAGTGCTGATGGTATCAGGGATCTTACCTTCCACAATCAGTTAGATTATGGAAAGAGCCCTACGAAGAGAGCCCTTTTAATACTAATAGTTGAATAACTAGTCATTTAGGTAAAAATCTATAAAAAAGGCGGGAGCCTCATGAAAGTACTTTTTAACTTAAGCTATAGTTTCAGCTGTATTACTATTTGCCATCATAATAAGATATTTAAATAATCATATTGGGCCGCGAATAACGGACTAGATGTTAACCCTAGTAAAACGGAGCTGATACTTTTCACGAGTAAAACAAAAATACCTCAATTTAATCATCCCTCATTATGTGGTCACATCAATTTCTCTGTCCCAAACGGCAAAATACCTAGGAGTTGAAATCGATACTAAACTGAATTGGAAAATAACATTGAAAAGCGAATGAACAAAGCGTATATAGCCTACTACATCTGCAAACGAATACTTAGCAGGAACTAGGGCCTCAAACCAAATACCGTAAATGAGTTTACTCGGAACGTAGAAGCAGGTTCTGTATGACTCATAGCCACTGTAACGTTTGGTGAGCATGCGCTTAAAATGGGTCTACAGCTGCAAGCTAGAAATGAATAAGGAAACGGGTTTCCACATCCACTGAAAGCCCAGCTCTATCACAAACACGACACAAAACACTTAGCACCCATCAGGTACCTTAAATGGTCGTTCACAAAAAGAATAACGGACATAAGTAGCTTCATCGAGAGCACCAAATTGTTTGAAACAATTATAAGGTTCTACGATACTGCATTAAAATGGCGCATTCAGCGCTAATTCAGTCCATTTGGGCAGCACTCCTACCTACCTACCTATTTCAAGTATGACATAAATAGAAACACCCACTAATGAAGAAAAATGTAAACTGGTTAAAAGGGTAGCAGGAAATTGCTTTTTCGAAATACTTTAGATACAGACATGTACAATATATATCTATACACAAGTATCCATGCACCATATATATAAGTATGTTGTTATGATCAAAATTGGCTCCTGTGTGTACTCACCACGTTTTCATTTTGCTTGCAGATATTAGCGCAACTGCCAACACAGATCGACTGTAATTTAAATTATAAAAAAAATAATAGCTTTGTTGAAGTTGTATCCCAACATATTTACGTGCTGATCATTTTCTCCGCCCTGAAAAGAAAAGATTTTATCATTAGTTAGAACACGTAAGTAAAAAATTCAAATATACTACTAAAATGAATGATATAACAAAATTTACTTGTTCTCGTTTAACATAAAATTCCACACTTAATATCGGATAAATTTAAGGTTATAAGCTCTTTCCGTTTTTTCTGCTAATGCGTACATTCATGAGCTATGTGTAAGCAAAAGCTATATTATAACGCTTTTTCTAGCTTCACCTGTATGTTTGTCACTTTTTTCTGTGCAAGCGATTGGTACAGGAGATCGCTTTAACAATTAACACCTATTGGCCGACATTTTTTTTATAGTGGGCGTAGCCCTGCCCCCTAAATGGTTTAATGTATGTACATATATTCGAAACCACTGAAGCTAACTCAACCAAATTTGCCGGAAGGAAGTATTTTTAGCACTTTTCCATACGCAGTGAAAATCGGTAAAATCAGATAATAATTTCATATAAGTTTTAGAAATAAAGCCAAGAAATAATAAATTTTCATATAAATGCTAAGTATATAAAGTCCTGCAAGTAATAAATTTTCATTAAAGTATTAAATATAAAGTCATACAAGTAATCAAATTTCAAAAAAAAAACAACAAATATAAAAATACTTTTGATGTTGTTAGTTGTCATGGTCATAAGCCGATCTTTGAAAACCATATAAATTACCCACGTATACATGAGTTTTTAATTTTTGAATGGGTTAAAATAGAAAAAAGTATTAATTTTCCATTTACTTAAAATTATATTTTATTTTTTATTTTGGAACGCATGCTTATTTTTAGAAATATTTATATGTATATATTTAATTATGAATTGTTTTACTTTTAACACAATTAAGATAATAACTATCCTATCTTTTATGTAAAAAAAAACTATTTTACTGGGCATAGGATAGAATAAAACAAGAAAATATTTATAAACATAGATATGTAATATGTATATTCAATTCTTCTCGTAGAAATACTACCTCATACAAATTATATGTGTATCCACCTTTTACAAAATTGAAAAATATTTCTGGGTATGCGGGTTTATTATTATTATTATTAAATATGATATAAAAAACAAAACAAAAATAACAAATTACAATTTTTTTTTAAACAAAAGAACAAAATTTAAATTTAAATACTTATATGAGCATTTTTCGATTTTTGTCTGTAAATCTTATTATTTTGAGTTCAACTGAATTTTTAATAGTCAGTAGTTTTGCCCTTATTTTTTAAAACATAATTAAACTGTTTTCATAGAACTAACTAATGATTGTGGAATAATTATGTTAATATTGGCCCATTCTTGCTCTATGGCTAATTTAAGGTGAAGTACTGTCTCATACTGCCTTCCCTTTTGGAAAACACGAGCAGTTAGGATCCCCCAGAGATCCTCGATCGGATTTAGATCCAGGCTCAATGCTGGCCATTGTAATACGGGAATTTTACGGTCATTAAAGGAGTTTTTCGTTACCTGTAGATTGAAGAATTATCCTGCTGATATGTCCAGTTATGGTCATAAATATTGCCAGCAAATCCTATCAACTCACTGTCCAAAAGATCTATATACATTCATTTGAGTGGATATAAAGCACATAGGTGTCCACTCCATTGAAGCAGAATGCAGCCCATACTATCAAGACACCGCCCGAATTGGTATTTATTTGCAAACTGTAAAAAGCTATAATGTGCTTTCCAAGAGCTTTGGTTTAGATACCAAGGCGGTGTGTTTGATAATCTTATTTTCATGTTTAATTTGAACAATTCTATTTCTTGTTATAAGCAGCCGTAACTTGGTCAGTATTTTGCCGCTGCTCATCGAATCCACTACTGCTAGCCGTCGAATTGTTTACATCGATCAATGTTGGTTTTCCGTCCGCTACGTCGCACTGTATCATAATTAGTGCGGTGTTAAATAAATTTTAATATACAGTTTCGATGTCGCTTTAGTCTAGATGCAATCTTTGATATTTTGGAACCACTTTCATGCACTCCTATGATTATTTCTTATTTCTTGGCTGACTAACTAGTACCAGAAGGTATTTTAGCCTTAAACTTAAATAAATGTAATCAAATCTCAAATAATTCATTAAGCTAATAAACCTACGATAGTTTTCCAAACAAACTTTCGCGACGTTATCAGCAAGAAAGATCAGCTGGCTGATTTTGCTCATATAATATAAATATTTACTAAGCAATACCCAAAGCATAAGCACATTCTTAATGTAACCGTACAACGAACGAGAGAAAAATGAAATCATTTTCATTGCATAGTAACGGCAACATATCAACCGTTTATTCTACATTCACCCAAATTAAAAAAATTTCCGTGAACAAAAAATATAAGCATAAGCAAATATGCACATATTTATTGAGGTATGAACTTTGGAGTCTGTCTAGTGAATGAAAAAGTAAACTCAAACGGGTTAAATTAAAGTCGACATTTTCATAATTAAAGAAAGAACAACATTTCTTTTCCACAAAAGTGCTTTAAATTCTTTAATATTATTACATATTAGGTCAAGTAAAAGGTTCGTTCGTTTTTTTATTGATTTTTCGAAAGATGATACCTTTGTGTACATTTGTCCGATTTAAGTCAAATATGCGTCGTTTTGTTCGTAAACTTGTTGCTAATGAGATGCCAACTTTAATTTTCCCCTCTCGTAGAAGGCTGCGTCCCTATTGGCAAAAAACTCGGAGATCCAATTTTCACAGGTCTCTCTTGAGGCCAACTTCTCATCATTAAGCTCGTTCGCCATGGACAGGAAAAGGTGGTAATCACTTGGTGCCAGGTCCGGACTATCGGGTTCACCCAAACATCGAGCTTCTTTTTTAATAGAAGGTTATGCAAATGGTTCCAAACGGTTTTCTGGTTTATCTTTAGTTCCTCAGCAATTAAATAAGTGCTCACGTGACGGTCTGTTTTCACTATTTCCATGATTTTATCGCAATTTTCGACAACAGGCCTCCCGACGCGTGGTGCATCTTTGACATCGAAATTACCGGAACGGAACCTAGCAAACCACTTTTTGTAAAATATAGCGAATTTATGCGTTAGCGTTATTACTATGGACAATAACGCCATCTCTTAGATAAAAACCGAACGAACCTAATTTTATGATATATTACTTTAGAAGAAGATAAATCAATTAAGCCTCTATTTGTTCCCAATAGACATCTCAAATTAGCTCCAGATATACATATACTCGTAAATAAATATGTTCATATATGCCACTAACCCGAACATCAGGCGGATCAAATATCACCTAAGATGCATAATTTGTAATTTGTTTGTAATTTTAAAGTGCGATTAATATTAACATACTTACATTTTGCAAAACGACCTCGGGCTCCTTAAGACAACACTGCAAATAGTTGTAGAAAAACGATACATTTACAGATGCATTGACATATGTATGTATTTTACAATAATTAAAGATTATACAAAATACGTTTAAAAAATAACAATTTAAATAACACTTAAAAAGAACGTATTTGTATGATTTAGCACAAAAGAAAAAGTGACGATGTTTAAAAAATACTGCGCCTACGCACCCTTTTGGGGGAGTCTCGATCGTTTTCGCCGTATTCTAGCTGCAAATGAAAGTAAAGTTTCAGTTAATTTATAAGCCTTATGTAATAAAATAAAATAAATTTATAAACATAATTAAATCATATCACAAATAATAATATGACATAATATGGAATATTATAAGCATAATTATGTACATTATACAAATAACCACACTTTAATAAATACAGAAGCTATGAATACAGGACTATGTTCAAGTGTAGCCAAAATATTAGATACAAACGGTTTTAATTAACGGCGTATGAAATATTATTATCTTTGCTATGTCTTGAATTTTTATGGAGGGTGTAATAGTTTTGAAATATATAAGATATAGGCTAGATATAAGGTTTGATATAGGGTTGTGTATATATAAATGATCAGAACTACGAATCGAGTTGAATTCCAAGTCCGTCCGTGCAAGCGATAACTTGAGTAAAAATTGATATATTGTTATGAAAATTGGTACACATGTCCTTGGCACCCAAGGAGGGTTGGTATTGCAGATGGGTGGAATCGTTTCCACGCCCACAAAACGCCATTAATCGAAAACCTATAAAATGCCATAACTAAGCTACACAATCCTGTTATTTAACAACGAATTGTATAAAAGAAGGGTGCTTTCGGTTTAACAAATTTTTAAAAAGTGGGCGTGGTCCCACAAACTAGGCTCAAGACAAACATTTTTAACATCCCTAGGAAAAGTGTGAAAATGGATGAAATCATATTATAACCACGCCCACTTCCAATATAACGGTTTTGTTAACAACTACTAAATTTGCAATAAATCAATAACTAAATGCGTCAGAGACATTCAATTTTACAGCCTAAATGGTACAAGAGGGCTTATATGAGCCGGTGTCAAAATTGGACGATGGGTATGGCCCCGTTCAAGTTTTGGGGAAATCACATAACTCAGGTTCTACTGGACCACTTTCAATCAAATTCAATACATAAAATAATTCTGGCGATCCTATGTCATATTGTGAAAATGGGTGCAATCGGACTACAACTACGCTTATTTACCATATACCATATTGCACAAAAAGTGTCATTAAGGTATGCCATTTCGAGTTTAAATATTGTCAAAATCGAACCATAACTGTTCAAGCTCCCACATACCGAATAAGTTTTGATAATAATATACTCTTATGTCAACAATGAGTTGAATCGGGACAATATACCATATACCTAATATAAAGATTTTCGAACTTCCAGTTGACTTTATACCACATAATATATATCGGCTAAGTGGGCTAGTTAGTCAAAAATTAATGCAATAAACCCTTCCATTTCCCTGTTCTAAATATACCCTATATAATAATTTTCGCCTTTTCGTAAAAGTTATAAAATTATACTAGTGGTTTTTACCTTAATATAATTGAAATTGATCTTGGTCTAAACCTCATATCCCTAATATAATGAATTTTGATCCTTTGGTTAACGATTTTCGCATCAACTCAATGTCTTCAATTTAGTCTCTTCGATTGAGTTTATATCAGAAATACCTCATTTGAGGTTGATTTAAGCATAATTTTCGCTGCCGGGAAGTAAAATATAGTAATAAAACTGAGGAAGATTTTAACCTTCAAAATAGGTTAATATGATACCAAATTTTATTGTAATCCATTCATGATTTCGTCGAACAATGAAATTTCGCTACATTTTTTATTAGTGGACGAGGGAGACGTGCGTTAAGGGGGAAGCGGAACTCATCTAGCCATCCCGGCCCCCCTTAAGCAAATACTAGCCTAGCAGTCGCTGTAGTTGCTGTTGAGGCCAGTGGAGCAGTGATATGATGACCTGGGCTGCCGACGCCGCCTTAATGCCTCCTTTCGCCTGCGTCTGGATGGAGGAGGCGCTGCTGGTATTCGGTGCCTCTGCGGTCTGCTGGGATCTGCTCGCGGTACGGCTACTTGGGGCAAGTTGTCGCCCGACGGCCCGTTTTGGGGTGTGGTGAAGCATGGTGTGGTGCGGCATGTTGCACAGTTGGCAGAAGGTAATGGACTTACACTCCTGAGTAGCGTATACCGTAGCCAAACAATTAAGCCAGTGGTCATGAGCCTAAGCAACCTACTGGCGATGCATGGGCTGCATGCCTCTGAAAATGCTGCTGTGTTACAGCCGGTGTTTGCGTCGACACAGTGGGCATCGGCCGCACTGAGATTCCCTTGTAAGTGTAGAAGAGAGTGGTAGTAGTCGCGTGCCACTACGAGGAGCGGTAGCTGCTGTATTTCGTGGCGCTGGAGTTGCCCAGGGCACGGCACGTTGATGGGCGACCTTACAGTGGCGTTGGTGCTGTTGCCATGTCCACATTCATATTTATCTGAATGAAGAGGTTATTAGGACAATATGTTACATTTGTTGCATGCAAACTTATATATGGAATTGTGCTACGATATGCGGCATAAATGGGTCGTCATGTGGATCGACCATTGCGGTTAGGTTTGTTAGTATTTTCGACCATTTGTGTTATTTCCGGGCTTATCGGCTTGTTATACGATTATTTCATTTGCGTTGCGGTAGTATCGGCAGATTGTTCATTATTTGCGATCTTGGGAGCGTTCCGCTTTGAGAATGGAGATCAATTACTCGTATGTGATCGTCGGAACCGTAATGTAGCTTTTTTACGCGGCCAAGCCGCCATTCTGTGGGTGGTAGACATGATGTGTGATGTATGATGATCATTTTTTATTTGGGGCTTACGACGGGGAATATAGAATTCTTGGCGGACTATATGTTACATTACACTATGTTCCGCGTAAAGCATTAGTAAATGGAGCAATGTGGCAAGTCGAGACATCTCTGGTATAATTAGAGGATGGCGTTCGTTATACGTGAGGTTTGAATTAGCAGGCTGACCTTTCGCAAGAAGCAGACCTTTCGTGTCTATAAATTTGTTAAGAATTAAGAATGAACTCCTTTTGTCAATGGGTTTGTATTCTCTTAATAGTGTTATATCGCGGCTGAAGTAGCGCATTTGAGTTGATGCGATTAAAGCGACCTTTGCCTGGAAAATGTGCTGTGATGAAACATTGAATGATGTCGTTTATGACAGTAAACGCAATTGAATTTGCTTTCGCACAAAACTGTTTTGGTTGATAATATTCCATTTTTTGAATCTCTCGCAAGATTTGAGCTTATGCCTCCCTGTGCATAGTTTGGATGACGTTTGTGTGTACTGTTCGAATGTGAACGTTTGGTTTTTAAAGAAGCTTCTATTTAAATTGTTTTTGTGTACTGGCTTGGGGAATATGGAAGCTTCTATTGAAGTCGTGTTGAATAGTTTAGTTATTTTTTTGTCTACCCTTTCGTACTGGGGAGTTAGAAAATATTTCATTTGTTGCTTTGGGGCATTTTCTTCTTGATGAGAGAGTGGGAATGTTTTGTGTCGATAAAACCGACAAACGGCTGGAAACAGTGGATTGAAGTCTAAAAAATTTCTCACTTGTTTCCTTTTGAATTTTAGGCAAGTTCATTAGTATCCTTATTTGCTTATCGACCAATATTCTTTCATATTCATATCTTGCTTTTATAGCTTCCCAAGCCAAATTGAAATTATCGTCATTTTGTGCGATCTGTTCAACTATTACGCCTGCTTGACCTTTTGTTTTGTATCGAGGGTAATACAATTTTTGTGCATTTGATAATTTTGTGTGGTTTATGTAAACATTTCCCGGAAGAACGGCCATTGTTCATAACCACCATGAACATTTTTTGTGTCACATGCGGGCACCTTGAGGTGGATGCCTGAACTTGCCTCTTGGCATTTAATTTGTGGCAGCTCTACTCTTGGCTGTGGAGTAGGTGAAACTGCTTTAATTAGCTTTAGTTGATCAGAAATCACTGCATTAGTTTCTTCAAACTGGTCTAAGCAGTTTTCGTATTTGGCGTAAGCCGAAGATTTGAAATTTTCCGGTAATATGCTGGACACGTCTCCAAAAATTGTCAAGATTGTCTTTTTTGATTTCTAATACCGATTCAGAATTGTCTTGAATCGGCGAAGATAAAAAGCGAGTGCAGTTCTTATTAAACTGTCACTCTCAGCAATGAATTTAGTGTAAGAAATTTCTTTACCCCTCTTTTGCTTTGTAGCACCTTGCTTTGACCGTGTAGCTTCTGCAGGTGTACATGGACTCTTTTCGTCCCAAATAATTTTTGGTACTTCTGCGTTCATTTTAAAAGATGAAGTAAGTGAAATTAAATTTTTTTGTCTCTCAGTGTACACTGATAATATTAGATAAATAAAGACTTTACCTTTCAGATAAATAGGATTTTATTCTTTTGATATTGAACGCAATACGTGTACGAAGTTTTATTACGATATCTTAATTTGTACTCAAGTGACAGCTTGCACAGACAGACGGACGGACAGACAGATTTCAACTCGTCTCATCATCCTGATCATTTATATGTATGGTAATAACCCTATATCTATCTCGTTTAGTTTTAGGTGATACAAACAACCGTTAGGAAAACAAAACTATTATACTCTGTGGCAACATGTTGCTAGAGTATAAAAAGAAAAAATTAAAGCAATACCAAGTAATAAATTAAAATGGCGTAATTAGTATCAAAACAAGTTAGGAAGGCCTTAGTTCGGGTGTAACCGAACATTTTATACTCATGCAACTTGCAAGGATCAAAGCCCAGGAAATTACCTCAGGTGTTGGCAACATTTTATAATAAAGGAAGTATTGATCCGATTCAACCCATTTTGACACAAAGACATACTATTATCGAGAGTTTCATTTACTTATTTTATTATGTGAATTTAAATTATATATCTTACACATTGACCGATATTTTCGGTAAAATGTCAACTATAGGCACTGGGGTCCACATATTCAGTACGTAGGGATTTGAACAGTTTAAGTACAATATAGAGAATTTTTGGTCACAAGATGGCATACTTAAAACGCATAATTCACGCAAAGTTTTACCACGATACAATCATTTTTGCTTGATTTGCATAGTGGAAAGTGAAAGAATCAGATGGAATTTAAAATTGTGTAATATGTGAAATAGGCGTGGTTGTAATCCGATTTCACCCATTTCTCACTATAACATAGAAATACAAAAAGAATATCATGTACTGAATTTGGTTGAAATCGGTTAAGCAGATCCCAAGATATGGGTTTTAATCTAAGAGTAGGTGGTGCCACGTCCAATGTCTAATTTTAACAGCGGTCTCTGTAAAGTCATCTCATACCATCCCTGAGTTAAAACTTAATGACTCTGGCGTGTTTAGTGCTTGATTTATCGCGCTTTTAGTAGTTCTTAACAGTACCGTTATATGGAAGTCACCCATTTTCACATAGGCGATAGAGGTGCTAAAAACATTTGTTCTCAATGAATTTTGTTATTATAGCTTTAGCGGTTTAGGAGATATGCACATTAAACCTATTAGAGGGCGGGACTACGCCCACTTTCAAAAAAAATTAAACTGCAGATGCCCCTCTCTAATATCATCCTGTATACCAAATAACAGTTTTGTATCTTATTGTGGAGCTTAGTTATGACTATTTATTTGTTTTTGATTAATGGCGTGTTGTGGGCGTGACAGTGGTTCGATTACGCCCATCAGAAATACCAAGAAATATGAGTACCAAGTTTCATAAAGATATCTCAATTTTTACTCAAGTTACAGCTTGCACAGACGGACGGACAAACAGTCACCCTGATTTCATTTCGTCTCTTCATTCTGATCATTTATACATACATAACGCTATAGTTTTAGGTGATACAAACAACTGTTAGGTTAAAAAAACTATTATACTCTGTAGCAACAGGTTGCGAGAGTATAAAAAGGAGAGCAATGTGGCGTGAGGCTGCCGAAGCCGATCTAATAGAGTTGTGGCGAGAAAAAATACAACAGCTGTTTTATAAATTTTTAACGGCAGTGAGAACATTCTAGATTAGTGAATAGATTAAATGTAATCTAATCACTTCAAATTTTTGTGGGAACATAATATAAACTCTAACAGACTGTAAGCAGATTCGATAATGCAATTCTTTTATTCAAAATAAAACAAGCAAGGTACACATATTAGAGGTAATTTAGAACGAGACAGCATATCATAATTCCAATTAGATTGAGTGAGAAGAACACTGAACAAAAGTAACAAATAATTGAACGTAAACAGAAGGGAACAACAACAAGTCGTTCACATGTTTGCTAACCGATATCCATCTTGGAGATATTTATTAAGATATTTTGTTAAATGTACGACCTATTTATTTCAAAATCAAACGCACTACTAGGTTAGATGTTATAAAGTTTAAGGGTTGAGTTAACTTAAGCAACCATATCATTATTGCGGTTAAATTTAACACTGTGATTGTGGATCCCACGCGAAATCTTTTATTTCCACACAGTAGTATGACAGAGCGAAGTGCAAAGTTTCGCTGTCTGTTAGTCCTTCCTACCGAGCATCCAAGTGATTCTGAAATTCGTATTGAAGTTAGGTAAGCTCAAAATAAAACCACTCCTACAAAATGTCTTTATGGAAAAAATTTAAGTGCTACAGATAAATAAATCACAAAGCAAAAGTTTACAGTAGAAATAAACAATAGGATTAATGTACATATAACGGGTAATCCAAGTAGAGGTACCTATATAGCCTTTTTTGACAGGTCATGTTATTTTCGTTCAGTATTGTTTGGCATTTTATCATGGAAAGACTTACGAATCAATAACGCTTACAAATCGTTTAACTTTGTTACGAAAATTCACGTTCTGTAAAGTATCTGTGTATCGCGCGCTTCGATCAACTTATGGTCAACATAATCGGCCTACTGAGCATACTATTCGAAACACGGATTATGGATAATATTTGACCGCATAGACAACGCCCAGCGCGCAGTGAAGAAAATTAGCGGCCGTAGCTGAAAGTGTACACGAAGACCGTGGAGAGTCGATTCGAGTGTGGGACGACTTGGCGCATTGGTACCGTAAGACGGTTGGCATTGCAGATGGGACCACTGCCACGCCCAAAAAACGCCATAAATCAAAAACGAATAAATTGACATAACTAAGCTCCATATGTTATTTGGTATACAGGATCACATTAGGGAGGGGCATTTGCAGTTAAATTTTTTTTTAAGTGGGCGTGGTCCCGCCCCTAATAAGTTTAATGTGCATATCTCCTATACCACTGAAGCTATAATAACAAAATTCATTGAGAACAAATGTTTTCAGCACCTCTATCGACTATGTTAAAATTGGTGACTCCCCATATAACGGTACTGTTAAGAACTACTGAAAGCGCGATAAATCAAGCATCTCTATCAACAGTGTAAAAATGGCTGAAAACGACTAAACCGATTTAATTGAAATTTTCTGTGTTTATTCAGGTGAATCCGAGAATGGTTTAAATTTGCAGTTCCGTCGATTTTGAATTGTTTATTTAATTATTTTTCTATTCCCATATAATATTGCAATAGAGTATACTAGTCTTATTCGCCTAACGCAACAAATTAAGATACTGACCCGGTTTAATACAAGGGATCAAAGTATGAAGTGGTGTCTCCAGTTTAATTCTATTTAAAAGTGGGTATGGTCACACCCACTAATAAGGGCAAATCAACAAAAGCTTCCAAACTTATTAAGAGTATGTTCTTCTAGCTTTTTTTCATACTGTGTGAAAATTGAATCGGATGATAGTCATACCTACTCCACGTATAACAGTTGAGTTGAGAACTATTTAAAGGGCGATTACTCACTAAATAATAAGAGAGAAGTACTAAACTTCACAGCTTGGAAGCCAGTGTCAAAATTGAACAACGGGCATAGCGCCGCCCACCTCTAGGTGCAGACATATATTTCAAAAACTACTCAACAAATTTCAATAAATTTTTGGTGCATAAAATTATCCTGACATTCTTATGGTACAGAATAATTATGCGTAAAATAGGACTATAACCACACCTATTTTCACATATTATAAGTGTACTAGTAGGCCCGGGTACTTTCTGTGGCTATGGTATAAAATAAATACTATTATAATAAACTTTTAATAAACGTTACTGTCTAAGAATCCAAGGGATTTTAATTGAAAACTATAGAAAATATTTGTTATGAATTTAACACAACAAGTTTTATTCTTTTTCAACATAAAGAAGAATTCGTTCAGTAACTGAAGTTTTAAAAAAATTCAAAATTATTATCTGGGACAAATGTAAAATACTTGCGGACTATTCGCTTGAAGCTCTCGACAGGTCCCTGAAAGATAGAAAATATAAAACTTGGCTTTTCGGTGATGCCCTATTGCTGCAGTCTAGTGATTTCAAACAAACATTACCTGTAATTCCACGTCGTCAAGTGTCAGCAGATTATGCCTCTTAATATAAACGTTCAACTTCAAAATGATGCATTAGACATTATACTTGTTTGGTACGTGGGGTTGGAAAACCATCGAATTTGTTTTTGTGGAGTAAAACAAAAATGACATTTGCACGACGTGTGTACAAGGCAATATCTATCTAGTGGGATAGTATTATACAAAAATATTATAATTGAAACAAGTAAGGAAGAGCTAAGTTCGGCTATAATAGAACATTTTATACTTTTGCAACTTGCAAGGTTCAAAGCAGGGGCAATACCTTCAGGTGTGGCAAAATTTTATATTAACAAATATTGCGAAAGAATTTAGGCTTCATAATCTACGAAATCGAGGATTATAATTAAATTTTGTATTTTATTAAGTTACTAGCTGTACCCGGCGAGCCCTGCTTCGTCTTTTTTTATACTCTCAACATGTTGCTACATAGTATAACAGTTTTGTTTACCTAACGGTTGTTTGTATCACCTAAAACTAATCGAGTTAGATATAGGGCTATGTATACATAAATGATCAGGATGAAGAGACGAGTTGAAATCCGGGTGACTGTCTGTCCGTCCGTCCGTCTGTCCGTCCGTGCAAGCTGTAACTTGAGTAAAAATTGAGATATCTTTATAAAACTTGGTAGACATGTTTCTTGGTATTGTAGATGGGCGTAATCGGACCACTGCCACGCCCACAAAACGCCATTAATCAAAAACAAATAAATTTCCGTAACTAACCTCCACAACAAGATACAAGACTCTAATTTGGTATACAGGATCACATTAGGGAGGGGCATCTGCAGGTTCAAATTTTATTTAAAAGTGGGCGTCGTCCCGCCCCTTAATAAGTTTAATGTGCATATCTCCTATACCACTGAAGCTATAACAACAAAATTCACTGGGAACAAATTTTTAGCACTCTATTGACGGTGTGAAAATGGCTGAAATCGGGTGACAACCCCGCCCACGCCCCATATAACGGTACTGTTAAAAACTACTAAAAGCGCGATAAATCAAGCAATAAACAAGCCAGAAACATTAAATTTTATCTCTGGGATGGTATGAGATGACTTTATAGGAACCACGTTCAAAATTAGATAGTGGGAATGGCACCGCCCTATTTTAGGTGAAAACCCATATCTTGGGATCTGCTTAATCGATTTCAACCAAATTCGGTACATAACATTCTTTTCATATTTCTATGTTATAGTGCGAAAATGGGCGAAATCGGATTATCACCAGGCCTATTTTCCATATAACACCATTTTAAATTTCATCTGATTTTTTCACTTTTCACTATGCAAATCAAGCAACAATGACTATATCGGCGTAAAACTTTGCATGAATAATACTTTTAAAGTATGCCACCTTCTGACCAAAAATTGTCTAAATCAAACCAAAACCAAAACAAATCCCTAGGTACTGAATATGTGGACCCCAGTGCCCATAGTTAACCTTTTACCGAAAATATCGGTCAATCCACAAAGAAATCTTAAACGAGTATACCATGTGATTTTGCGAGAGTATAAAATGCTCGGTTACAACCGCACTTATCCCTTCCTTACTTGTTTTATGTATGAACTGTTTTGATTTTTAACATAAAAATATAAAAGTATCTATGTCCGTCCCCTGGTTCTAAGTTACCCCCACCAATTTTCAGCCAAACCGGTTTAGCCGTTTTTTATAAATAAACTAACACGACTTTATTTAATGTAGGTATATATCGACGGTAATTTTGACAAAAAAAAAGGCCACCGTTAGGACCTTCTGCAGGAATAAACTAATTACTGTACAATTTTTAACGTATTTCCGTGCTGTGGTTCGGAGTTCTGCAGATACTTATAAGAAGAAGATATTATTAGTGATAAACTCACTTAGTTTTATTGCTATATTTTACTTCGCTTCAGCAAGTATTTATATTATAAAATCATCTTCAAATAAAATATATCTGATAAAAGCTTAATCGAAGAGGCTAAATTTGATATATTGAGTTGAGTCGTGAAAAACGTCAACCAGAGGGAGGATCGAAATTCATTTTATTATGGATATGATGTTTAGATCAAACTCTACACCAACTTCTTACAAATTCAGCGCCAAGCCTAATAATTTTCAAGAAAACTTGTCCACATAAGTTGATTAAAATATCACACATTTTGATCAACCTAAACGGTTTAAAGTCCACTGGGAAATCGAAAATCACTATACAGGGTATGTTTCAGGCAGAAAATGGTCTGTGCTTATTATATTAACCTTTGACATTGCTCAGGTATATCCGAGGACATATGCTATAAATAAATAACTCACACACTGACTGACATATTTGTCATAATGTTTGAATAATGAAATAAGGTTTGTTAGAGTTAATTTCACATATTTTCAGCAATAAGCTATAGCTTATCTAATATTATACGTTCAGTTAATTTTGCTAAGAAATCTTGCATATTAACCGATATATACGGTATAAAGTCAATCGGAAGTTTGAAAATTTTATATAGTATTTTTTTAAAGATTACTTTATTTATTAAATCGGCTATTGTTTAAAATAAACAATAAGTAATAAAATCTTAAATCTATGTAAATCTCTTGTTTTCAAACGGGTTTACAAGATTGTAACAAAGCATAAGCTAATGGATGTTTCCGGTGTTTAAGCTCGTATTTCTTTCTGCTGTCCTCTACTTTCTTCTTTACCATAGGAATACCAAGATCTTTTTTAGTTGCACAGGTCGTACCCCACAGTTGAATACCATACATCCAAATCGGCTTAATCACCGCGTTGTATAGCAGAACTTTATTGTCAAGACTAAGTTTAGAATTTTTATTTAAAAGCTAGTTTAAATTTGCTGCTCTTATTTTCATGCAAGTTATTTTGCTGGATATATGTTTCTCCATGTGAGCCTTCTGCCTAATTGAATGACAAGAAAAGTTGCATAATTTACCTGTGGTACTAAGATGTTAATAATTTTAATCAGCTGACACATATTTTGTCTAAGTGAGTGAATAAATTTGTATTTAATAGTTTCCCACTTTAGCAGCACTTACCACTTTTATAGGTATAAGCAATTAAAATGCGCTATTTTGTTTAGTATCCGAATTTTATTATTAAATTTTGCACAATAAAATTCTTTAAATATAAGTTTATTAATAGTTATCGGATCGCTAAATCGGTCGGGGCGGGCGGAGCGATGCGAAAAAAAGAAAAGCGCGGGATCGCGTTCATATTGAATGAGGTGAAAAAGCTGCGCCGACCATCCCTTTTGTTAGCTGGTGATGTACACGCGAATTAGGTCGAATGTACCGGCGGGAACCAAAAAAAAAAAAAACAATTATTCGTTTGTTGTTAATGGTTATGCTTTATTTTACATTCTCCCATTGTGTTATTACACTTATTCGCTTATATTCTACAATAATGCTTACTTAGCTAAATATGCGATTTGGTAATGCGAATGAATTTGAAAGTTGAGAATACAATTAGGAAATACGGGTTGTTGACACTTTGTGTTTACGTTGCTAAAAATGCATTTGTAGTCATTCTGACGAAATTGGAATTATTGGTGCAATTGAGTCATTGGCTCCAACAAACTTGTAGTTTGTCATCATTGCTTATTTTGGTTTTGGAACGTTGCGGTGACGTCACCCCTCCCCCTCTTGATTGGAGACTCCCCTGAGTTTCCATAAGTATATTAATGTCTGAAACTTTACGATTTTTAAAAATGTAGAAGTAAATTATTACGGCAAAAATTAATGCAACGATAATGATAGTAGTGGCGAATGTTGTCCAAATTATTGGCTTATGTGTATATCTGTGATATTCCAATTCTTTTATTTTATTTATATTTTCAATTTGTTACACCATTAATTCTTCGAATGTCAGTTTGGTTTTAACGTTATTAATTTTGAAATTATAAAATGTTCTTCCAATTGAATTCTCGTATTTTCAAAAATATTTTCATTAATTTTTACATTGCAATTGTTAAATATTACTAAATTGTGGCCTGATATATGCAGAGTTCTTTGATCACATGTACTATTAATGAATGTTTTTCCATAATTTTTTAATAAAAATAATCCGTCTTTTATTGCAATTAACTCTGTTTTATTTTTTCTTATACTTTCACAATTGTTTCTTAGGATACACAGGTTTGATTCTTTACATTTATATTTTTTTGAAATGAATAATATGTATTATTTATTTTTACAACTTCTTCTGTACTGAACATTAACTCTTGTGATATATTATTAGGAAGTGGTGAGAACATCGATTTTCTAACATTTATAATTTCATTAGGCATTTGTATAACAAAAATTATTTTACTATTTTTATACTGTGCTGAGTATAACTTTATATTTTGTAATTTAAACATGTCTATATCGTATTTTATGATCTTTTGTTAAAATATTTTCATTCATTATATTGAGCCTAGAAGCGGCAATATTATTTTGCAATTGATCAATTTTGTCTTTTAAGATTCTTACTTTTTACAATAAATCGAAATAAATGAGTTGTTTCTATTTTCTAGTCTATTTTCTACGTCTAGTCCGTTTATACTACCTTCAATTTTTTTTCTATCGTCTTTTATTGTCTTTTTAATGTCTGTAAATGTTTTATTGAAAAAGTTATTTATTTCTATTTAAGTTAGAAATGGCTCTATGATTGTTCTCGTCTATTACTTTAAGATGTTCCTCTATTTCCGTTCTGTCCTGGTCATCCATTGTGCCATATACCCATTTTCATTCCTGTTCCTACTATATTGACAAGTCCTCTTTTGTTTTTATGTGTTACGAGTGTTTGCATTTTGTAAAAATTCGTTCAGTTTATTGGGAGGTAGTCGTAGTTTTCGTTATGTGTTAAAATTTCAATGTTTGATTCTAAAGTGTTTATAATATTTTTTATTTCGGATAGGTCTATGATGTGAAATATTGTGTTGTAATTATACTCTCGCAACCTGTTGCTACAGAGTATAATAGTTTTGTTCACCTAACGGTTGTTTGTATCACCTAAAACTAATCGAGTTAGATATAGGGTTATATATATATAAATGATCAGGATGAAGAGACGAGTTGAAATCCGGGTGACTGTCTGTCCGTCCGTCTGTCCGTCCGTCTGTCCGTCCGTCCGTCTGTCGGTCCGTCCGTCCGTGCAAGCTCTAACTTGAGTAAAAATTGAGATATCTTTATGAACATTGGTAGACATGTTTCATGGTACCGTGAGACGGTTGGTATTGCAGATGGGCGTAATCGGACCACTGCCACGCCCACAAAACGCCATTAATCAAAAACAAATAACTTGCCATAACTAAGCTCCGCAATAAGATACAAGACTGTTATTTGGTACACAGGATCACATTAGGGAGGGGCATCTGCAGTTAAAATTTTTTTTTTAAAAGTGGGCGTGGTCCCGCCTCTAATAGGTTTAATGTGCATATCTCCTAAACCGCTAATGCTATAATAACAAAATTCACTGGAAGCAAATGTTTTGAGCACTTCTATTGACGGTGTGAAAATAGTTGAAATCGGGTGGCAACTCCGCCCACTCCCCATATAACGTTACTGTTAAAAACTACTAAAAGCGCGATAAATCAAGCACTAAACACGCCAGAGACATTAAATTTTATCTCTGGGATGGTATAAGATGACTTTATAGGAACCGCGTTCAAAATTAGACAGTGGGCATGGCACAGCCCACTTTTAGGTGAAAACCCATATCTTGAGATCTGCTTAACCGATTTTAACCAAATTCGGTGCATAACGTTCTTTTCATGTTTCTATGTCATAGTGCGAAAATGGGCGAAATCGGATTACAACCACGCCTATTTTCCATATGACACCATTTTAAATACCACTTGATTCTTTCACTTTCCACTATGCAAATCAAGCAACAATGATTATATCGGCGTATAACTTTGTGCGAATAATGCAATTAAAGTATGCCACCTTGCGGCCAAAAATTGTCTAAATCGAACCAAAACTGTTCAAACCCTAAGTACTAAATATGTGGACCCCAGTGCCTATAGTTGACCTTCT
Source organism: Bactrocera oleae (assembly GCF_042242935.1). NCBI lineage: Eukaryota > Metazoa > Arthropoda > Insecta > Diptera > Tephritidae > Bactrocera > Bactrocera oleae. The sequence continues at coordinate 34,243,048 of NC_091537.1, forward strand.
ACCGAAAATATCAGTCAATCCACAAAGAAATCTCAAACGACTATACCATTTGACTTTGCGAGAGTATAAAATGTTCGGTTACATCCGAACTTAGCCCTTCCTTACTTGTTATGAATTAAATTTATGTTTTCTAAAAAGATTTCTGTGTAGCCTTCGTTGCTTTTGATTTTTTCCACGATGAGTGTAGCCTTAATTGTCTGTGGTGGTGTTATTAGTGTGAAAAGCATTAGTGTCCAGAGTACGTTGGTATATTTGGTGCGAATTGCTTGATCGTAAAGGCCATGATACGTCTCCTTGACTCCGAAGCTTTTTATTAATTCCGCTTTAATTTCGTACCATGTTGCAGATGGACCCAGTGTCCTGATGACTTGAAGCGCTTCTCCCTGAATTTTGGTCCAGATGTGTCTCTCGAATATGAACTGCTTAAGCGCCGGGTTGTCATCGAACAGAGGAAGAATAATTTCTCAAGAAGGATGAGAGATCGTATTACTTGTTTATGCCATAGTAGGGTTTAATCCTTTCGGCTTCCTTTATAAGCTCTGTTGCCGGGACTTGGTTGGCCATTTTTCGTTATATATTATATTTCACTTATTTGGTTTTTTATATATTTTATTTATATTAATTTTATTTTTATATATATTCTTTCTTTTTATTATGTTTTTCACTAGGATATAATAATAAACGTTCCAGGCATCTCGGCGTACTACTGTTGAAGTGGCAGAGAGCGCGGCATGCATGATAATGCAGTAGTGGTATATTCATATTAACCTGTACGTGTATGAAGCAATTTTGATAATGGTTATTATTTGTTTTGATTTCGAAGTTAGTGTGTTAGACAAGCAACGTTGGTTTTCATTTATTCGATTGGTGGTTGTGACGACGTATCATTAGATGATATATTTTGGTTTATTCATTTTATTGGCGGTTATTTACTATTACTTTATTATCAGCTTATAGGATAGCGACTCCACGTTTGGCTCAGATATGGCCAGAATGGGTGCTCCTTTGAAATCTTTGAAGAGGGATCTTGCGAGAGTAAGATTTGTGATTTACAGCTACTTTTTTAAGTGGATTTGCAGCTTTTACAAGTATTTCTCATAAACCATCCAAATGATGAGCGCTCAAATACATACGATAAGAGCGATCTTTGCCTTTTGTAAGATGAGGCACCGTATCGCATTGGGAGTATGGTAATCCCTAAACTTTATTGTTGAATTGTATTTGAAAATGTGGGTAACTATTCTAAGTGCGCGGGGGAACGGTCAATCGCGTCGCCGAAGCAATCTGGTTTGCGTTGGTAATTTGGGAATAGTTCGCCCAACGTGGTATTTCTATCTGTGAAATTGCAGTAAAATTGTGTGTAAATTGGGATCAGTTTTCTAAGCGAATATGTTTCGCTTGTTCGTCCCAGTTGGTTCCGTCTAGCCATAATTCTTTAATCAGCACTTTTATCATTATTGCCGAAAGCCATCTTGCGGGGTCGAAGTTTTTCCACAGAGGATAAAATTTGCCTCTTTGTTATTGGGGATAATGCAGATATTGAATCAGTAGGATATTAAAACTATACAGATTCATTGGATCCTCTGTGTTTTTTTGTACTGTCCTTTTTATTTTAAGGAAATTAGTGTACAAAAAATTACCTTTTGGAACAGGTATTAAATTATCTCATCGAGTAGTTGTGGCTTTGTAGAAGTCTTCACAATACTGATCTTCTGGGGTTGTTATGAGGGGGTGTTTTTCAACCCAAAAGTTCCTTAATTGTGAATTGAGGTATTCGTTTGAGATTTCCTTAACTTTAGTTGTTATTGTGGTAACTGGTTCCGTAAGGATCCAACCGAAAATAGTATTTTCTGCCAGAAGTGTGTTTGAAATTTTCTCAACACCCTCGAGTATTATCTGAGGTATGAGATCACTTCCTAATATAATGTCTATTTGAACGGGGGTGTTGCAGTTGCGATCTACTAGCTTTAGGTGTGAAACCTTTTGCCAATGCTTGCTATTTATATGATAGTTTGGAAGCATATTTGTAAGTTGCGGTAAGACTTTAGCTTCTGCTTGTATGTGCTTATCCGCTTGGGAGGAAATTAGGGTAATGGGGCAGATTTTATTTGAGTTTTGGACTACTCTTCCGCCCATTCCCGTGATTTTAAAATTGGCTAGTTTTGTTGGCAGTTGTATCCTATTTTGTGCCCTAGACGTTATAAATGATCGTTGTGATCCTTGGTCTATTAAGGCCCTAAGCTTAAACAGTTCTCCTCGGTGTTCGATGGAGATGAATGCTGTGAGTAGTAATACCCTATTTTGTATTTTGCTGTGTATCGTTTGGGTTTTTAATGACTTTGAGCAGCATGGTGTCAATTGGCAGTTTTTGGTATTGTGGTTTTCGGGATTCGCAGTTGAAACTAAACCCGTGGTTTTTTTTGTACTAATATTATATATGCGCTTCTTTGGGGTGATATGGGAAGTTTGCTGTAATGAAGCATTGTGTGGTGTCTTTTGTGACAATATAAGCAATTGAATTTGCTTTTGCAATTTTTATATGTATGCGCATGTGACAAGCAATTTGTACAAAGTCTTTTTGATCAAAATTGTTTCGTTCGTTAACTTTTAAGTTTTTAAACTTCTCGCAAGATTGTAATTTATGTCCTCTTGTGCATAGTTCGCATGACGTATGTTTATTTTGTTCGGATGTGAACGATTGCGTTTTGTTAAAGCTTCTGTTTAATTTGTTTTTGCTACTAGCTTGGGGTCTATTGAAGCTTCCTTTTAAGACGTGTTGTGTAATTTTTGTTTTAATTAGCTTTTTATCTACCCTTTCAACGATTTCGTACTGGGTAGTAAGAAAGTCTTTCATTTGTTGCCACGTGGGGCATTTCTTTCGTGATGAGAGCGTTTACCAGGAGGGGGTCCCAACTGTCTGTGTCGATAAAACCGACAAACAATTAGAAACGGTGGATTGTAGTATAATAAATTCTTCACTTGTTTCTTTTTGAATTTTAGGCAAGTTTATAAGTGTCGTTACTTGTTTATCGACCAATATTCTTTCATTTTCATATCTGGATTTTAGAGCTTCCCAAGCCAAATTTAAACGGCTGTAAACATGTCCTGAAAGGACGGCCATTCTTCATAACATCCATGAAATGTTTCTGTGTGACATGCGGGCACCTTGAGGTGGATGCCTGAACTTGCCTCTTGATTTTGTACTTGTGGCAGCTCTAGATGCAGTAGCTTTTATTAGCTTTAACTGATCGGAGGTCATAGCTTTTGAAGCTTCGTACTGCTCTAAGTAGTTTTCATAATTGGCGAAAGCCGAGGTTTAAAAATTTTGTGGTAAATCTGATGACTCAGTTTCTACTATGGCGTCATGAGCCGCTTGGAGACGAGTCCAATAATTGTTAAGATTTTGCTTTTTTATTTCTAACAACGATTTAGAGTTGTCTTGAATTGGTGAAGATAAAAATCGAGTGCAGTATCGTGTTAATCTGTCACTCTCAGATATGAATTTTGTTGCACAAATATTTTTGCCTTTTATTTGTTTTGTGGCAACCTGTCCTGCACTTGTAGCTTCTGCAGGTGTAATTTGATTTTTGTCGTCATTAACCATTTTTGTTATGTTATCTATTACTATATGTGTCAAAGTTGATAAAAATTTTGCTCAGTGTAAACTGTATAACAGGGAGCGACAAATGATAATTAATACAGAATACTCTTTTACGTTTATAATAGTCTTTTTGTTCGGATTAGATAAATATTTACGTGTAAAATAAATTTTTTAGTTTGTATTTTATTTTGAATATTTTGTTGTGAGTGTAATTTTAATTTTCCTTATTTAGTTATTAAGAATAGCACTTTTAATTTAACAATACTTATTATGTCCTTATGTTGATGTATTTAGGTACATCCTAATACACGGACTTGTATGTACATATATATTTATGTGCTCGTGAAATTGAGAGCTCGTTGAAGAGATCAATACACTTTGTACATAAGTATGCACGGATTGTTTGTGCGTATGTATGTTTATTTTGTAATGCAATTGGGAGCTCGTTGAAGAGATCAATGTGCTTTTAGTTTTTTATTGTACGCAATCCTGCTTGTTGTTGTTTGCCAAAGATGCCGTAAGTATATACAATATAAATTGCTCTTCTATATTTTTGCAATAGAAAGAGAGCGCGAAAACGAAATTAGTAATATGCAGGTATATCCCGTCTGCACGTATGTACTTATATATGTTTGTAAGTTTGTAATAAAGCAATTAATGTAGCAATGGTTTTATGTTTCTTATGCACGTGTAGTCAAGTTTTGGTATATACGTATATATGTATAATAAGAATATATGTAGGTATAGGAAGTAAACATGCTTTTATGTATGTTTGATGTTTACTTCTTGTTTTGTAGCAATCCTGCTTATAGCTTTATTAAGCATAAGGGGTATTGCCGGAAAATTTTGGGAAGTAAATACTTCAGCTTTTGTTTTAGAGGAGAGTGAAGCGTGTTTGGAATACACGAATGTAAGCATATACATATAGGCCATCAATTTATACTTATTTATTTAGTGATAGATATACAATATATGTGTAAGTTAACGCCACTGCTCACACATAGCACTTAACTGTAAAGTAAACATAATAGTTTAATTGAAAAGTAACTCTAAGCAATAGCAAAATATCGCCAATCACTATTTGTAAACAGATTTCGGTATTAAATTCTCAATAATAACAAAATCGCAATCCAATAGACTCAAGGTTAAAGAATTTCATCAAATGATGAAATTCATATTAAATAAACAATAATGAATAGTATAAATAGGCTTAAGTGTAAAATAAGTCAGACTCTTTTCTGTAAGAAGGCGTTCTGGAAAGATGACAGAATAAAGTTGAAGCAACAGCTTAATTTGTTTTTTTAAAAACATTTCGCGGCTGGGCTAAAAAATAAGTGGCGATCCTTCTAGGAGATGTAAAAAAATCTCTTGAACTCAAATAAAAAAGTTTTTTGGCAACTAAAAAAGGAGACAAAAATATCCAGTTGTCCAAAATAAAGAAACAAGTATCGTAATAAATACGAGAAAAGTAAAACAAAAACCGAAAAAACTGAGTAACAAATAAAGGAGACAAAAATCTCCAGTTGCTTAATTACAAGAAATAAGTATCGTGAATAAAATAATACGAGAAAAAAAATAAAAAAACTTTTGAAAGTGAAGGAGATATAACAAATAATTATTAACGGTGGTAGTGACCAGGCATCAACAAGGAGATATAACAAATAATTATTAACCGTGATAGTGACCAGGCATCAACAAGGAGATATAACAAATAATTATTAACGGTGATAGTGACCAGGCATCAACAAGGAGATATAACAAATAATTATTAACGGTGATAGTGACCAGGCATCAACAAGGAGATATAACAAATAATTATTAACGGTGGTAGTGACCAGGCAGCAACCAGGAATAAATATAGTTAAGTATAAGTTCATGTATTTAAAATACTAATGGGAATAGAATACGAGAAAAAAAATAAAAAAACTTTTGAAAGTGAAGGAGATATAACAAATAATTATTAACCGTGATAGTGACCAGGCATCAACAAGGAGATATAACAAATAATTATTAACGGTGATAGTGACCAGGCATCAACAAGGAGATATAACAAATAATTATTAACGGTGGTAGTGACCAGGCAGCAACCAGGAATAAATATAGTTAAGTATAAGTTCATGTATTTAAAATACTACTGGGAAATAGTCCCTCTAAGTTAGGATACCAAAGACTATATTGGTGTGATAAGTGTAGGGACAATCACAATCATTCCAAGTGCCCAAGGAAAAAATAATAATAAATAAATAAATAAAATAATTTGTTTTTAAATAAAAAAAAACTGGAAGAAGTAACAAAAAAGTTTTTCGTAATGGCCTTGGCAAATAACGGTAATAATTCGATGAATATGGATGTGGTGTCTAGGTTAATAGCAGCTAGTACTGCTTCATTGCGAACAGAATTGGAGCAAGTTAGGCTCCAGCTTAGGAATTTAAGCTCTAATAATAATGTAACTGAATATTCGGTTGAGAGTATCGACTCGACCATTCATTGTGATGAAAGTTTAGATGTCATAAAATCTCTTCCCGAATTTAAGGGAAAAATAAATAATTACGTTAGCTGGCGTGAAGCCGCCAATAACTCTATGTCGCTTTAACAATACTGCGTAATAAACTAACGCAGGATGCCAATGACATCTTGACAAACCACGGCACTGTCCTTAACTTCGACGCTATTTTGAGTCGATTGGACTTCGCATATGCCGATAAGAGACCCTGTCATATAATAGAGCAGGAGATGAGTATACTAAGACAAGGTTCCAGGACCTTAATAGAATTTTATAACGAGGTAAATAAAAACGAATTCTGCCATAACAAAGGAATTGAATATTTAAAATAGGGATACAGCCCTACGTACTTTTATAACGGGACTTAATCCCCCATTGGATCAAATTCTGTTTACGCTGGCACCAAAAGATTTGCCAAACGCTCTTACTAAGGCGCAAGAATTATATTCAAATCAAATGCGAGCACAATTTGCTTTGCATTTTACAAGAAATAGTCACATGATAAATTCAAGGGGTCCTTCACAGGGAAATCAGAGGGCTCACAATTTTCAACATAATTTAAGGTATCCAATAAGGACACCACAGATAAATGAAGTTACACAAAATCGTCCAGAACCGATGGACGTGGATCAGTCTTTCCAAATATTAAATAGGCCTAGCCCAAGGCGAACAAACCAGTCGCAGGTAAGGGTAAATAGGGGTAATTATCAGACGAATTACCAACCAAATAACGTACCAAAAAGGGGAAATGATAGTGCTCAAATCAGCTCTCAACCTCAGCAGAAGGTACAAAGGATTAATAATTTAAACGAAAATCATTTTTTAGAGTAAATCTCGATTTGCCCTATATTATTAAATCGGATAAAAAAACGGGGCAAATATTTAGAATATTAATAGATACGGGGGCAACCAGTTCATATATACGGGCGCTAATATATACTAATAAAAATATTTTAGCAATTAAGAAGAGGGTAAGGACCATTAATGGTTCGACCATCATACAATATTACCACAACGTCAATCTGTTTGGGTTTCAGGAACGGTTTTATGAAAATAGAGAGTGATCTCTTAATTGGAATAAATTTCTTAAATAAAAAATTGATATTCCAAATCGAGTATTGTTATATGGTGATAGCCAAATAGAAAAAATACATTTTCTGGATGATTTAAACAATTTAAACCCCTTGGGATTCGAAAATCCTAAGGCGCCTGCCGATGTAAATACCGGCCACGGAAAAGAAAAATGTGAAAATAAAAGTAAAAGAAATAAAATTTTAAACCCCTTGGGATTCAAAAATCTTAAGGCGCCCGCTGACGATAATACCGGCAACAAAAAAACAAAACGCTTACTAAAAGCTGATTTTGGGAAAAAAATAAACCAAAAAGAAATTGGGCATGTTTCCGAAAGCGGACATGTGTTACATAATTTATTGATTAACAACCCCGATCAAGTTTCAAAGATCGGAGGACCATCAGCATTGAATGATGAAAGAAAAATGATAAAAAAATTGCACAATGAAGCAATTGAGGAAATTTTGGAAATACATAGAAATCTAAACTTAGATCTGCCCTTTCGTACTGATGTAAAGGCGGAAATACGAATAACTGAGGATAGACCAATTTGGTCAAAGCAATATCCTTATCCAATGTCAGTGAATAGATTTGTTAATGAGGAAATTAAAAATTTGTTGCAAAAGGGAATAATCAGGGAAAGTAAAAGCCCATATAACTCTCCAGTATGGGTAGTTCCAAAGAAGAAATGAATGACGACGGAAGTACAAAATTGAGATTGGTGATCGATTTCAAAAAAATTAACGAAAAAACAATATCGGATAGGTACCCGATGTCAAACCCTGAAGTAATACTGACAAATTTAGGAAAGTCAAAATACTTTTCCACAATTGATTTGGAGTCTGGATTTTACGAGATATTAAAGAAAGAAAACGATATAGAAAAAACGGCATTCTCGGTTAATAATGGAAAATACGAGTTTTAACGAATACCGTTCGGATTGAAGAATGCGCCGAGCATTTTTCAACGAGCTATGGATAATGTGTTGAGAGAATATATAGGGAAGTTCTGTCATGTGTATATTGATGACGTTATAATTTTTTCAAAAAGTTTAAAAGAACACAAAAAACATTTGAATTTGATAATTGAAATGTTAAGGGGGGCAAACATGAAAATATCGTCTGAAAAATCAAAGTTTTATCAAATGGAAGTTGAATTTTTGGGATATGTAGTAGCTAAGGATATTATTAAAACAGATCCAAAAAAATTGAAACTATTCAAAATTACCCAGTACCAAGGACATTACGACAGTTGAGAAGATTTTTGGGATTAACAGGGTACTATAGGAAATTTATAGAAAATTATGCGGCAATATCGAAGCCATTAATTAAATATTTACAGGGAGAAAATGGAAAGATTTCTCAATACTTGTCAAAGAAGAAAAGTGTTGATCTTGATCAGAGTGGCATAACTGCTTGTGAAAGATTGAAAAATTTATTGTCTCAACAGGTGCAATTAACGCAACCTAATTATAATATGAAGTTCGTTCTAACTACTGATGCGTCGAATGTGGCTTTGGAAGCTGTGTTATCACAGGAGGGTAAGCCCATTATATTTATATCAAAAACATTAATTTCTACAGAAATAAATTATACAACAAATGAAAAGGAATTATTTGCCACTAAAAACATTAAGAAATTATCTATACGGTGTTAGTGATTTGGAAATTCAACCTTTGTCATTTGCGGTTTCTGAAAGGAATCCAAATATTAAAATTAAAAGATGGAGATCGTTTATTGAAGAATTTTGACCAAAAATTATTTATAAGCCAGGGGCAACAAATGTCGTTGCTGATGCATTGTCAAGACAGATACTAAATAACATAACTAGCCCTGAGGAGTCAGATCGTTCAGGTGATTCAGTAACGAATACTCAACATTCAGCAGAAAGTAGTGATGAGTATCACATTCACGAAACAAAGAAACCATTAAATCATTTTAAACAGCAAATATTGATTAATGATGGAGCAAGAATAACAGTCTTGGAGACGATTTCTTATTTTAATAATAAGCGATTTTTAATCGAGTACGACATACCACAAAATATAATTGGTGTTTTGAAAGAATATATAAATCCAAAAATAGTTACGGGAATACACTGCACATCTCAAGTGCTTTATGAAATAAAAAATCTGTTAAGGGAAGCATTTCCAGCGATAAAATTTTTTTATACAAAGTTATTCGCTAATGATGTGACTAATAGAGAGGATCAGGGGGCAATTATTGAACAAACGCATAATAGAGCACATAGAAATTATAGAGAAAATATGGCTCAAATTAGGCAAGAATATTATTGGCCGTTAATGGTAAAACAATTGAAGCAATATGCGAAAAATTGTAATATATGTAATAGTAATAAGTATGAAAGGCATCCGAAATTAATTCCAATAGGTGAAGCACCAATACCAGAAAAAGAAGGAGAACAACTCCATATTGATATATTTTTTGCACAAAAATTAAAGTTTATTACGTGTTTGGATTCTTATTCCAAATATTTGGTTATCAAGTGTATTGAAGATAAACTAAATTTAGAAGATAAGGTTTTGGAACTTTTGCAGACATTTCCAGATGTTAAAAGTATATTTATAGATAACGAACCGGGGTTTAGTACGATACAGTTCAAGTCTTTAATGGAAAGATTTAATATACAAATTTATTATTGTGCACCACGTCACAGTACTAGCAATGGACAAGAAGAAAGGGTTCATTCGACACTGGTGGAGATTTCTCGATGTTTGTAGAAAGAACATAATTTGATAAGTGATTACGAATCAATTATGAGGGCAGTTCAGCAGTATAACAGAACAGTACACTCGGTAACAGATAAAAAACCTTATAATGTTTTATTTAACAAAGAAGCACATGGAAATATGAGAGAAATATTAAAAAATGCTCAGGAAAAAATGTTGAAGTACCATACTAAAAAACGGATTTAAAAAAGTTATCATAGAGGGGAAGTTATATATGAAAAAATATATGGGGAAAGAAATAAATTAAAACCCAAATATAAAAAACAAATAGTAATAGAGGATTTAGGAAATAGGGTTAAAATACCAAGCAGAAACAGAATTATTCATAAGGATAATATTAAAGTGTAATTTTATAATTTTATAGAAACAATGGGAACACATAAACAAATTTTATTGTTGATGTTGTATGCTACAATTATCACTTCAGATATAATTAATTATACAAGGGAACACTATATACTAATAGAGGAGGAAAATGCAGCAATTTTTGAAAATTATGGATCACTGTATCATTTGACTAATTTATCGCTATTTGAGAACATTATAAATAACTATAGAATCGATGAGAAAATAGTATTATTTGAAGATTTGAATATGGATTTTGAAATACAAATGATAGAAACGTTATTAGAAAAATTAAAAATTGATAATAGATCAAAAAGAGGTATTAATGAGCTTGGGACAGTTTGGAAATGGATTACAGGTACACCTGACCATGATGATTTTATGCAAATAACAAATAAAATAAATGATTTAATAGAAAATAATAATAAACAATTTACAACTAATTCACAGTTATTTAAGACCATTACGGAATTAACTCAAATATTAAAACAATTACAAGGTAGCTCTAATGAAAAAACTGTTTTAAGACAAAGTAGAAACAATTGCATTGTCAAAAGTAGGGATATTAAATCCATTAATTTTAGATATTGCAGAAATAAAAGAAATAATAAACGAAGAAAAAGTTAATGTATCAATATCAGATCTTATGGATGTATCCGATTTCAAAATTGCACAAAAAAACAATTTAATAGTTATTTACATTAAATATCCAAAAGTAAAAAACATATGTAAATTATTTAAAGCAATAGCTGTCGCACAAAGCGATGGAAAATTATTTATTGAAAATGAAATAATAAAATGTCAAGATAAATTTTATTCCGTAAAATTTTGTAAAAATGAATTGAATAATGCATTTTGTATGATAAAAGCAAATAATACTTGTTTGTCTGATATGTCAAATAATAAGCATGCTAATTGTACAAAAATTAATGAAAACAAGTAAGGAAGGGCTAAGTTCGGATGTAACCGAACATTTTATACTCTCGCAAAGTCAAATGGTATAGTCGTTTGAGATTTCTTTGTGGATTGACTGATATTTTCGGTAGAAGGTCAACTATAGGCACTGGGGTCCACATATTTAGTACTTAGGGGCTTGAACAGTTTTGGTTCGATTTAGAAAATTTTTGGTCACAAGGTGGCATACTTTAAACGTATTATTCACGCAAAGTTATACGCCGATATAATCATTGTTGCTTGATTTGCATAGTGGAAAGTGAAAGAATCAAGTGGTATTTAAAATGGTGTCATATGGAAAATAGGCGTGGTTGTAATCCGATTTCGCCCATTTTCGCACTATGACATAGAAACATGAAAAGAACGTTATGCACCGAATTTGGTTAAAATCGGTTAAGCAGATCTCAAGATATGGGTTTTCACCTAAAAGTGGGCTGTGCCATGCCCACTGTCTAATTTTGAACGCGGTTCCTATAAAGTCATCTTATACCATCCCAGAGATAAAATTTAATGTCTCTGGCGTGTTTAGTGCTTGATTTATCGCGCTTTTAGTAGTTTTTAACAGTAACGTTATATGGGGAGTGGGCGGAGTTGCCACCCGATTTCAACTATTTTCACACCGTCAATAGAAGTGCTCAAAACATTTGCTTCCAGTGAATTTTGTTATTATAGCATTAGCGGTTTAGGAGATATGCACATTAAACCTATTAGAGGCGGGACCACGCCCACTTTTTAAAAAAAAATTTTAACTGCAGATGCCCCTCCCTAATGTGATCCTGTGTACCAAATAACAGTCTTGTATCTTATTGCGGAGCTTAGTTATGGCAAGTTATTTGTTTTTGATTAATGGCGTTTTGTGGGCGTGGCAGTGGTCCGATTACGCCCATCTGCAATACCAACCGTCTCACGGTACCATGAAACATGTCTACCAAGTTTCATAAAGATATCTCAATTTGTACTCAAGTTAGAGCTTGCACGGACGGACGGACAGACGGACAGACGGACGGACAGACGGACGGACGGACAGACAGTCACCCGGATTTCAACTCGTCTCTTCATCCTGATCATTTATATATATATAACCCTATATCTAACTCGATTAATTTTAGGTGATACAAACAACCGTTAGGTGAACAAAACTATTATACTCTGTAGCAACAGGTTGCGAGAGTATAAAAATGAGTCTATAAAATTATTAAAGATGGAGCGATAGTAGTATCTGGAAAACATGAAGTTAATAATCACATAATAAACGGAGTTTATTTGGTAACTTTTCAAGATAATGTAACAATTGATAGTAAAATATATGAAAACCCAACAGGAAAAATCATTAATCAATTAAAAGAAGGAAAATTTAAAACATTTTTTATAAAAGAATATATTGAAACAAAAAATGTAGATTTGAGATTAAACAACTTCAATATACTTACACCATAAAAACAGGAAATAAACAATAATCCCATTTGGTGGTCAATTACTATTATAGCGTTAATGACATTATTGGTTTATTTTGTTTATAAATTTTTTATATACATTACTTCTCAAATTCAATTAAAAAATTCTAAAGAAAACGAAGAAAATTTATTGAGGTTGTCAAATCAAATCAACCACTTAACAGCATTATATTCGAAGACGGGACGCTTCGACTTAGAGGTGGGGGAGTTAACGCCACCGCTCACACATAGCACTTAACTGTAAAGTAAACATAATAGTTTAATTGAAAAGTAACTCTAAGCAATAGCAAAATATCGCCAATCACTATTTGTAAACAGATTTCGGTATTAAATTCTCAATAATAACAAAATCGCAATCCAATAGACTCAAGGTTATTAAATAAACAATAATGAATAGTATAAATAGGCTTAAGTGTAAAATAAGTCAGACTCTTTTCTGTAAGAAGGCGTTCTGGAAAGATGACAGAATAAAGTTGAAGCAACAGCCTAATTTGTTCTTTTAAAAACATTTCGCGGCTGGGCTAAAAAATAAGTTGTATGTATATTAGGGTATACCATAAAATATATACTTAATAAAGCGGTATGACATTTATACCGTATAATAAATTATTACAGTGCGGAAACTAATGTTTCATTACACGTTTATATATTTAAAGCCGTAACATTAAACATACATATGTACATATAATAATTAAAAGATGAAATTAACACGCTCACATTGATTTTCCTCAAGGGGCGTTTATGGAGGATGTATGTATGTATGTCTATAATATCTGTCGCCAATTTTCTTCTTCCTCTCTTTCCCGCTGGTTTTATCTGTAGTGTTTGTTGTTTGTATTTTTGTGGATAAATTTGTTCGCGCGCGAATATGTGTTTTTGTTTAGGTTTTGTTTTAAGGTGCTTTAGTTTCGCGCCCAACTTATGTATGTTTTTAGTTTATTGTTTTTATACTCTCGCAACCTGTTGCTACAGAGTATAATAGTGTTGTTCACCTAAAACTAATCGAGTTCGATATAGGGTTATGTATATATAAATGATCAGGATGAAGAGACGAGTTGAAATCCGGTGACTGTCTGTCCATCCGTCCGTCCGTGCAAGCTCTAACTTGAGTAAAAATTGAGATATCTTTATAAAACTTGGTAGACATGTTTCTTGATACCGTGAGACGGTTGGTATTGCAGATGGGCGTAAACGGACCACTGCCACGCCCACAAAATGCCATTCATCAAAAACAAATAAATTGCCATAACTAAGCTCCGCAATAAGATACAAGACTGTTATTTGGTACACAGGATCACATTCGGGAGTGGCATCTGCAGTTAAAACTATTTTTCTTAAGTGGGCGTGGTCCCGCCCCTAATAGGTTGTGCATATCTTCTAAACCGCTAATGCTATAATAACAAAATTCACTGGAAGCAAATTTTTTAGAACCTCTATTTGTCTAAATATGTGGACCCCAGTGCCTATATTTGACCTTCTACCGAAAATATCAGTCAATCCACAAAGAAATCTCAAACGAGTATACCATTTGACTTTACGAGAGTATAAAATGTTTTTGTTTGTTTTTATTACATATCCATATGCATGTAACATATAATGGTAGGTTTGTGTTATTTTTGTATTTGTTTTCACAATTTAAACTTTTTGTTCTTGCTCTTCTTTAGTGCTTTGCACTTTTTTAGTTTTTACTTATTTCTGGTTATTTTACTGTAACTTATATTTCGACTACATATGTATATGTATGTGTGCATATATTTGTCGAGTCACTGCACTTTCTTTGTTTTTCACTCCACTGCTTTAAATTTATTTCTAGGACATAAAATTATAGTGCCTTTCGTCTAGGCTCGAAGGACCATGAATAAAACTTGCACCCGATATATTAGGAAGCACATCCCATTTTAACAGCAACCAAACAAATAAAGAATTTAAATATTATTTAGTTGAACAATATATAATATAGGATCGGTAACGTATCGAAGTGTTACGCGCAGGAGCTGTCGTTTTGAATTTTAGGTGTTGACGCGGCGCAGTGTAGAATTGAATGTTGAGTTGCGCACAGGATCGCTATTATTCCGAATGAGGTGAAAAAGCTGCGCCGACCATCCCTTTTGTTAGCTGGTGATGTACGCGCGCGGTGTTGTGGTGTGTTGTATTGTCCTGTGTGGTGTCATCTGGTGTGGTGTATTGGTGAATATGTGGTGGGCATTATTAGGGTGCGCCAGTTTTTACCGAGTAGAGTGGTGTGGTTGTTGACTGAGGCTTAGCTTATTTAAATAAAAAGAATGTAACATGCTTACACTTATGTTAATTTACATTCATTCGGTAGTTAGGTAACTATTCTTCGACCAAAACTAAATGCTCTTCAAGTACCCCTGACGCTCTGATAAAACATTTATTACGGCACACTATGGCTGTGTTATCCCAAAAGTCGATTTTAATACATAATTACCGTTTGGCATATGTGCTGTATATAAGATACAATATATAGTCTTGGGTACACCAGCTCTTATCGGACGTTCATCTGAGATGAAATTAGCTACTTTAACAGTAAATTTTTTAGATAAGACGCCAATATTTTACACAATGTGAAAGGAAATAATGTTTTAATTTTATAAAAAAAAGTCTTTCCTGTCACACCTTATCGAATGACTGAGCTACTCTCTGTATTCGAATGCCGAAAGACAAAGTTGGAGACTTATTGTTCGGTAAGAAAACGCCTGTGTTAATTTTTAAAGTAATTTTTATCATGTCCTGGAGACTTTCGCCATTTCCATTCGTGTCTAGCTTGCCTTTTTTCAGTTACATGCTTTTCTATTTCAACATTTGTGATATTTCTAAGACCGTTTTCTAAGGCGGTTTGTTAGTTTTGTTTCGAGTTGCTAAGCTAGCTGAATTAGTTATTATATGATTAAATTTGCTAATGTTTTTCAATATCTCTTTCTGAGTTTATTTTGTAATCAATATTAATGTGGCTACTGATATAGTTTTTTTTTTATTTTTTAACCAACTCGTTTAATGGAATGTTAGACTCAATTTTGGTGATATAACCAAGGGTTGTTCGCATAATTTCATTAGCACAGGAGAATGATCAGAAGATAAGTCAGTACATGTATCAGCAGTTATAAATGATCTTTCAATATTTTTGATTAATGCGAAACCAATATATGGGCACAATTACTGCACTCTTTCTTTAAATAGCTTGAAATATAATAGCACAACAATGGATGAGATTTTCATTAAATCCTGTTATTTGGGATTTGAAAAAAAAATTCTAGCCACATTATCATCGTTGGTCGATACTCTACCTCCGTCTCTGGGCTTGTCCATCATAGTCAGTTGTAATAAATTGAGTTGATGTATTTTTTCCTTAAAAAATTTTTCTCCTTCGATTTCGTTTGGTTGTTCAATTTTCAAATTCCCGAAATACATAAATCAAAAGCCAGTACCTAGTGGAGTTGTTCTTGTTACCTTTGATAAACATCACATACCTGAAAAAATTGAAGTGTCTTGGTACACAACTAAGGTAAGGCCATACTATCCAAACCCCATGAAGTGCAAAAGCTTTCAACTTTTGGGTCATACAACAAAACGACGTACTAAATCCCCTGTTTGCGACATGTGCGCTCTCCCCCCTCACCAACCCACTCCTTGCACTCGTTCCTTTTGCATTAACTGTTCTGGTAATCACCCATCTTCTGACAAAACATGTCCTAAATTTATACAAATGAAACAAATAATAATCATCAAACGAAAAGACGAAAAGTGATCCATGCGAGAAGCAATAAAAATACAAAAAACACAGTTTACTCCTTCTCTCAGTGAAAACTCCGCTACATTTGCTAGTATAACAAAAATTACTACCAATTTAAAAGAAAACAAACGTTTATAAACAACAAATCTACCACAAATTATAACGAAACACAAGAAAAGGAAATAAACAAAAACAATTACACCACAGCAAATAAGACAAATACAACAACTGCATCAGTCGATGACTCTCAAAACACGAAATGATCTCCTCATTGCTCTCTTTCCTTATTAATGAATCCAAGAAACCCATACCCCTTTCAATATAAAAGTTTATCTTCCTAATAAATACTTCTACAATAATACAAAAAACTTATACGCCAAACAAGGAATTGCAATTTTCATTAAGAAATCCGTAGATCATAAGCAAATTCCTATCGAAAGCAACATCTCTTGCCCATCTATCGAAATAGAAATTGGATTTAAATTTGCAAGGCAACCCACTTTTCAACACATAGTACCTTTACACATCCCGACATTATCCTTGCCTCATCCACAGGCAGGCGCTCTAAAGAAACCGTAAATGCTGAAGCATATGCTATTAAGACTATTATTTGTTTTGCAGCTCATTTTACCATTCCCCAAAATAACACCAAAAGGTTTTCAGCAAAACTACCGTATTGGTCTAATCTACTAACTATTCTCAGAAAAAGGAAAAAGTCTTTGTGGGCAACATTCAAACACAACAGAACTGACGCTAATTTAATTGAATATAAAAAGGCGAATGCTAACTTTAAAAAGAAGTTAAGGTTGCCTAAAAGGCAATCATTGGAAAAGCTAACAGCCAATATAAACCCAACCACTAATCCGAAACAAATATGGTCCGATATGAAGATGCTAACAGGATCCATACATAGGTTTAGTATATCCCATATTAACACGCTATCAGGTCCCATTTACATACATCAAGAAACCTCGGAAAAATTGGCGGAGACCTGGTCATCATACTCCTCCGATACAAACTTTTCTACTACATTTTACGCAATCAAAAAACGCATAGGAAATGATACATATTTTAACTCATCACCTTCTCCAAATGCACTTCACATTGAAGCCGATATTACACTTAACGAGTTCGAATCCACACTTTTGACTCTAAAAGGAACAAGTAAGGAAGGGCTAAGTTCGGATGTAACCGAACATTTTATACTCTCGCAAAGTCAAATAGTATACTCGTTTAAAATTTCTTTGTGGACTTACTGATATTTTCGTTAGAAGGTCAACTATAGGCACTGGGGTCCACATATTTAGTACTTAGGGGCTTAAACAGTTTTGGTTCGATTTAGACAATTTTTGGCCACAAGGTGGCATACTTTAATCGCATTATTCACGCAAAGTTTTATCCCGATACAGTCATTGTTGCCTGATTTGCATAGTGGAAAGTGAAAGAATCAGATGGAATTTAAAATGGTGTTATATGGGAAGTAGGCGTGGTTGTAGTCCGATTTCGCCCATTTTCGAAAGAACATTATGCACCGAATTTGGTTGAAATCGGTTAAGCAGATCTCAAGATATGGGTTTTCACCTAAAAGTGGGCTGTGCCACGCCCACTGTCTAATTTTGAACGCGGTTCCTATAAAGTCATCTCATACCATCCCAGAGATAAAATTTAATGCCTCTGGCGTGTTTAGTGCTTGATTTATGGCGCTTTTAGTAGTTTTTAACAGTACCGTTATATGGGGAGTGGCCGGAGTTGCCACCCGATTTCAACTATTTTCACACCGTCAATAGAAGTGCTAAAAACATTTGCTTCCAGTGAATATTGTTATTAT
Organism: Bactrocera oleae; assembly: GCF_042242935.1. Taxonomy (NCBI): domain Eukaryota; kingdom Metazoa; phylum Arthropoda; class Insecta; order Diptera; family Tephritidae; genus Bactrocera; species Bactrocera oleae. Next base: position 34,261,304 of record NC_091537.1, read on the forward strand.
AGCATTAGCGGTTTAGGAGATATGCACATTAAACCTATTAGAGGCGGGACCGCGCCCACTTAAAAAAAAATTTAACTGCAGATGCCCCTCCCTAATGTGATCCTGTGTACCAAATAACAGTATTGTATCTTATTGCGGAGCTTAGTTATGGCAATTTATTTGTTTTTGATTAATGGCGTTTTGTGGGCGTGGCAGTGGTCCGATTACGCCCATCTGCAATACCAACCGTCTCACGGTACCAAGAAACATGTCTACCAAGTTTCATAAAGATATCTCAATTTTTACTCAAGTTAGAGCTTGCACGGACGGACGGACGGACGGACAGACGGACGGACGGACAGACAGTCACCCAGATTTCAACTCATCTCTTCATCCTGATCATTTATATATATATATAACCCTATATCTAACTCGATTAGTTTTAGGTGATACAAACAACCGTTAGGTGAACACAACTATTATACTCTGTAGCAACAGGTTGCGAGAGTATAAAAACACCCGGTGCAGACAAAATATCCTACCCCATATTAAAAAACATCTCATACTCTCTTAAAGAAAGAGTTCTCAACCTCTATAATAAGATACTTAGTAGTGGTATATATACTCAGCCATGGAAAGTTTCCCTAGTAATTTTCATTCCTAAACCTAATAAATCTTCTTCCTATATTGAGAATTACAGATCCATTTCCCTTTTACCCTGTATGTCCAAGACACTATATACTAAAATAATTTCTTCCAGACTAATGTGGTAAGCGAAAATGAATGGACTCATAAGCCCGTACCAATTCGGTTTTCAAAAAGGGTTAGGAGTAATAGACCCCCTGGCAAAATTTTAAAATTTCACTTCCTCTTACTTGGCATGCCGTAACCACGTTTTAGTACTAAGCTTGGATCTAGAAAAGGCCTTTGATAGGCCAAAATGTTTAACATTGTAAAATCCTTCTTGTACAATCGAAAATTCATCGTTAGTGCCAATAACTGCCAATCTTAGGTCTTCAAATTGAACAATGGTATACCTCAGGGTTCACCATTCACCACAACTCTCTTCATCATAGTCTTTAACAAAGTCAGCTCCATAATTAGCTCTAACCCACTAACTCAACACTTTATCTACGCAAATGACGTCGTGATCTTTACAAAAATTAAAAACTTAAGTTAAGTTAATCATACATTTTTGAAAATTCTAAATGATATCAACAAATGGTCCGAAATTTCACGTGTAAAGATTTCATTAAACAAAATCTCCACATTTCATATTTGTAGAAAACACAATTGCTCCTTCTCCACTCTTTCCTTTTTAAATACCCAAATTCCCCATACTCATAGTTTAAAAATACTAGGTATATTAGTTGACAAAAGTCTTTCTTATAAAAATCATTGTAAATATATTCGATTAAATTTATTTCTAAGACTAAATATTATAAAGTACTTATCATCAAAACATTGTTTGTGTCACCCAAATATTATCATTAATGTCACAAGAGCCTTATTGCTATCATAAATTAACAATGAACTTGAAATATACGGCCACTGTGCCACAACGCATATAAAACTTTTAAACTATTAGGAGTATTCGTGCCTTTCCAACATCACCAATTAAAGCAATTTTATTACAATCCGGATTACCAGATATTCTGCAAAGGACCACACATAACACACTGTTACTCATCCCAAAATTACTTTTATGTAGAAACGAGTTAACACTTAATACCGTAAATAGTACCCTACAATGTTCCCGCAGACACAACAAACCTTCAACCATTCTGCGTTGTCTCACTATTTCCAAACAACTAGGAATAATTACAAGCCCTACATTGGTTGAACCCCCACTAACTCCGCCTTCCATGACATTATCGTCATGTTGTATTAACGTTACACAACAACATCGCAAGCAATCTACGAGTAACACCGAATATGTCCAGATATACAAAAAAACTCTACAACCATACACAGATGATTGGGAGTTTATCTTTACAGACGGATCTAAAAGTGATACCTCCACCACATTTGGTCTGACAAACAAGATCGGTGTCACCATAGCTGCCTTTGCTGCTCGGTATTTACAGCTGAAACAGCTGCTATATTAGAAGCGGTACTGTCTGCCTCTAACAATGGAAGGAAAACCATTATTTGCAGCGACAGCAAATCCGTCATAGATGCCATTTTTAACCAATCAAACTCTACGCCCTGATCACAAAAATAAAAAATCGTATTTATAAATACAACAACATAATCAAAATTATGTGGATAGCCGGTCATGCAGGAATCCAAGGCAACGAAATAGCCGACAAACGAGCGAAAGAAGCAAACAAAGAACCTCTGCATACGTCTCCATACTTTACCACAAAAGATATTAAGTACTATGTTAAAAAACACATCACCGACTGTTGTCTAAACGATTGGAGGCACAGCAATCATCACTATAAACTCTCAAACCCATCTGGCCTAAAACCACAGTATTCTAATATCATCCCCTGTAAGAATATAAAAACATTCATACGCATCAGGATTGGACATACACTTGAATGGTTCGAAAGACTTCACAATACCTCATATCCTCGCTGCCCTCACTTACAACAACGCAGATTCTCGATATTTAGCTGCAACAAACCATCTGACTTACTCAATCGGACAGATGACAATAACATTAATCTTTTTGTAAAATACTTCCAAATCTGCAAATTAAATATCTAATAAACAAATAATCATAGTACAAACTAAACTTAAATTTGTCTAAGGCAAATTAAGTATTATAATTGGTAAGTTTTAGTGATACCCATTCATGGATTTCTTACTTTCGGAACAATAATCAGAGCTCGGGAACTTGGTCCGTTTTTACTTTCCCATACGCGATGCAAGCAGCCAGGCACTAACTTTAACTATTCCTTTGTGCCCAAAAAGCTTTTGCAACTGGGCTTTCTGCAGCAATTTCTCCTCTCGTTGGACGTTTATTTATCTCCAATCCATGTATTAGAGATTTCAAATCTGGATCTTCTTGCCGACATTTTCGTAGTTCTTCCGGATCCCAGTATGATGTTATTGTCAGTAGTCGGACATCTATAATGTCTTCTTTGGTCTCAGCTTTCGAGCAATGTCTGCATTCCAAATTACAAGGGCGGCGGAACATGGCATCAGCATTTCCATGACTACTACCTTTGCGATATTTTCTATAGAGTAGTCGTAACTTTGGAGTCTCTAAATCCACCGCGCCAACTGTCCTTCTGGGTTCCTAAAATGTAGAGGCCCTTTTAATGCTGCATGTTTTCACCCGAAATCGCTGTCTATAAAGATACATATGAAAATGTTTGATACACTTCACCAACGCCAGTAATACCGTCCGCGTTACACAATAATTCCTCTCCGGCTTGCTTATTGTCTGGCTGTAATACGCAACTACTTTCTCATGCCTAAAATTTGGAACGAATCGTCGATAATAAGTACAAAGACCAAGAAATCTCAGCAATTACATTTTTTAGGAGTGAGCCAGTTTTTTGATGTCTATCTTTTCTTTAGCTGTGCAATTGCCCTCAGTTGTCACTTTGTGATCTAAGTACAATAGTTGACTTCCTTTTTGAAAAGGGAACATTTCCTCGGGCTCAGCTTTCGACCAGCGCTAGCTATCATTTGGAAAACCTCTTCCAAGTTCTTAATATAATTATTTAATCTGTAAATTTAAATTAAGCCGAAGGCCCTAGCAGTGAGTGCTTTATATATAAATAATTGTAATACATATTTATAAATATTTCTCTTTTAAATATTATAGGGTGTAAATTACCACATACTACACAAACACTACGTAGAGTGAGTGTAATATGATTTAGTGTGTCCGTACTCTTAGCAGTTAGTGCATTGTACCGGACCAGTTATTTTATGTGGTTCTTCAACGGTAGCTATACGATGTAGAAGATATTTCAAATAATTAATCCAATGTGTTTCCTTTTTCTTTAACTGGTTAGCATTTAGTATCAGCTCAATTTAAACATTGGTTGTGGTACTTTATTTCTATTAAAAATATTTACAAGCATTTTAATGTCGTAACCAGTGGCGTAGCAAAGGGTGGCGGTCCGCACCGGGTGTCCCCTGTTTTGGCTAGCACAAAAATTTCTTCTTCGGGGACTCCTCCACTAGCACTAGCTCAGCTCTATGTATACGGTTACTAATTGGGTGTCTTTAGATTTTTTAAAGTTTATTGTAGAATGGGATTTTACAGAATCTCTTCCAAATCTTATGATTGCATTGAAATTGTTCATGACATTTGCGTGTCCGTAGCTTCATGTGAGAGAAGTTTCAGTAAATTATAATTAATAAGAAACTATTTGCGGACAACAATGACCTTGCGGCTTAGCAATCTTGGTATATTAGCCATCGAACACGAGGCAATACAAAATAAAAATTTCGATGAAGTTATTGCTGAGTTTGCAGCTGCCATAGCTAAAAAGTAGAAATTTTAATTCTATAACAATTCATTTTCTGTCTTAGTTATTATGGTGTCTTGTTATTTCTTTAATATTATAAATAATAAATGATACATGTAATATAACATATAATCATATAACATTTATTGCTTTCTACTTTCTTTGGGCCGAGCACCAACTTCCGCACTGGGTGCCACCCAAGGTAGCTACGCCACTGCGCATTCTATAAGATTTTCTTTGATTTCATTAGAATCCACCGTAGACTCTATACCTTTAATAACAACAAATAGGCCTTAGAACTCTTCAGTTGATAGAAATAACAACATTTGTTATTGTTTCACAAGAGTGTTACAATTTCCATAAAACTTTTCTCAGTGCACGTTTGTATTTTCATTTCATCAATATTACCCTTTTCCAAGGGCACTATGTGAAAATTTTTTGTGCCTACAATGTTATTTAGTTGAGAAACATTGATATTAGAGCTGCGCCCGCGCAAATATATAGGAGGAGGCGGTTTGATATTACCGACTGTGGTGAAGGGTAATTCGCAACGTCATTTCAGTCGTTACTCAGTAAATCAAATCGATCTGTTTTTGTGGAAATACATTTTCTTTATATATTAATGTAGCGGTCAATACCAATTTGATCAGACTGTCCTTTTTTAAGTGGTACATTCTCACCATCTATTCTGTTTTCCTTCGCTTTCCGAGAATGCATGCTTGACGGTGTCCTCTGATTCCGCTCGTCTCCTGCTGATCGCTGCTATGACTCATCTTATTACCGTTTGTTTTTATGTTGATAGGAGTTAATTTTGATGGATTCACGAAACTGAAAGATTCATCAAGGAATGCCTTAAGCCTTGTTGATGAGGCTGCGCAGCACTCATTGTGGTTATTGTTATTTTGTTTTGCCCACTTGTTTTTCACTTATATTTCGTTTACATTTGTTATTATTATTGTCCAAACACGTCCGTGCACTTTGAAAACTTCCTCATGTAGTATTGACCCGATTTTATCTATTTTTTGCACTAGAACATATTATTATCAGAAAAAGATGTTTCTGAATTTCAAGGTACCTCACATAAAATCATATAAGAACTAAAGTCAACCAAATGTTTTATGTTAGTTGTATGGAGGCTAGGGTAAGTTTTCACCTGATTTTATTCATGTTAGGTGCAAAGATACACTCTTGTTAGAAAAATACGCTCACTCACTTTTACTAAAATAACCCATATATTGGCCGATAGATGCGGTATAAAGTATTGACCCGATTCAACCCGTTTTTTACACACGACGTACTATTATCAGAAAAGGATACTCTTCGAACTTTATTTATATATTTTTTACATTGACCAATATTTTCGGTAAAAAATTAGCAACCAACACTGAGAGCCTGATCAGTTATGGTCCGATTTTATTTTTTATTTTTAGAATTGAGATGGCAAACCTTAAAGTCACTATTTGTGCAAAGTTTTATCCAGATATATTCGGTGGTGCTTGATTTTTATACTGAAAAGTAAAACAATCTGAATTTAAAATTGTGTTATATTGGGAAATGGGCGTAGTGACTGTCCGATTTCGCACTAAAATATAGAAATTTCAGGATAATATTATATACCGGTACCAGGCCCCTTTCCGATTTTGATTCTAACTCTTAAAAAGCTTTCTTCTACAATGCCGGGTGTAAAAGTAACAGTCTCTGACGCATTTATTTATTGATTTATCGTACTTTTAGTAGTTTTCAACAAAGCTGTTATATGGGCAGTGGGTGGGGTTATCTTACGATTTCACCTATTTTTACACTGAAAAATCTTACCTGTGTTTGGAAAATATGTACATTAATCCTATTAGAGGACGGGGCCACTACAGCTTTCTTAAGGATTTTCAAACCACAAGTATTCGCATTAACGCGATTTATTGTAGCAAAGTACAGTTTTATACCTTAATTTTCGGCTGATTTATGGTATTGTAGTTTATAATAATACATCTACCATACCGAACTTGTGTACTAAATTTCATCAAGGTATCCTAATTTTAACTCAAGTTATAGCTTGGACGGACAGACGGACGGACGGTCGAATGAACAGACAATCACCCGGATTTCAACTCTTTTTGTCATCCTGATCATTTATATATAATATAATATATAAAATTATATCTATCTCGATTAGTTTAAGGTGATACAAACAACCATTAGGTGAACAAAACTATTATATAATACTTTGTAGCAACATGTTGAAAGAGTATAAAAATCTTGGTTAAAACCCAAGGAAGTCAAGTTTTTCCATGGGAATTGTTTCATTTGTACTTTCGAATGATTTGCTGAAGTCTAAATACAAAACATTAGTAGCTTATTTTTTCTAAACCCATTGATACATTGTTCACCAATTAAAGCGAATTTGTTAGTATAGTTTTCCATTTATAAAATCCATGCTGCCAACATGAAATTAATAAAGAGGTCGAAAAAGTTAATTGCTCTGTCATAATTCTATCAGAAATATGTACAAGTACATACATATGTATGTATATAGTTTTCAATGGATGAATACTTGTTAACAGAAGAATTAGAAAAATAGTAAATAGCAATAATATGCAGTTCATTTATCGTATAACCAATAATATCATTCATAGAATATATATAATAATATATATAAATAATAAATAAAACTAATTTTATATAATTACCGATATATACGGTATAAATCCAACCGGAAGTTTGAAATTCGTACATTAGGTGTATGGAAGCAGGGGTAGTATGGGCGTGTTTTTATCAATTTTATGTATCACCACATATTATTGCCAGAAAAAGATGATCTCCGAGTTTCATTAAGATTGCTCACAGATTGACCGATTTTTTTGGTAAAAATGCAGCCATAGGCACTGGGGTAACATACTCGACATCTAGACTCTTGAAAAGTTATATTCTGATAACGTCATTGGCTCTCTAGGTAAATACTGTGCAATGAAAAAACCAAATAGAATTTAAAATTTGTTATAATATATTCCCATGCATAGTAGGCGCTTATTGCTATCATAAATTAACAATGAACTTGAAATATACGGCCACTGTGCCAAAACGCATATAAAACTTTTAAACTATTAGGAGTATTCGTGCCTTTCCAACATCACCAATTAAAGCAATTTTATTACAATCCGGATTACCAGATATTCTGCAAAGGACCACACATAACACACTGTTACTCATCCCAAAATTACTTTTATGTAGAAACGAGTTAACACTTAATACCGTAAATAGTACCCTACAATGTTCCCGCAGACACAACAAACCTTCAACCATTCTGCGTTGTCTCACTATTTCCAAACAACTAGGAATAATTACAAGCCCTACATTGGTTGAACCCCCACTAACTCCGCCTTCCATGACATTATCGTCATGTTGTATTAACGTTACACAACAACATCGCAAGCAATCTACGAGTAACACCGAATATGTCCAGATATACAAAAAAACTCTACAACCATACACAGATGATTGGGAGTTTATCTTTACAGACGGATCTAATAGTGATACCTCCACCACATTTGGTCTGACAAACAAGATCGGTGTCACCATAGCTGCCTTTGCTGCTCGGTATTTACAGCTGAAACAGCTGCTATATTAGAAGCGGTACTGTCTGCCTCTAACAATGGAAGGAAAACCATTATTTGCAGCGACAGCAAATCCGTCATAGATGCCATTTTTAACCAATCAAACTCTACGCCCTGATCACAAAAATAAAAAATCTTATTTATAAATACAACAACATAATCAAAATTATGTGGATAGCCGGTCATGCAGGAATCCAAGGCAACGAAATAGCCGACAAACGAGCGAAAGAAGCAAACAAAGAACCTCTGCATACGTCTCCATACTTTACCACAAAAGATATTAAGTACTATGTTAAAAAACACATCACCGACTGTTGTCTAAACGATTGGAGGCACAGCAATCATCACTATAAACTCTCAAACCCATCTGGCCTAAAACCACAGTATTCTAATATCATACCCTGTAAGAATATAAAAACATTCATACGCATCAGGATTGGACATACACTTGAATGGTTCGAAAGACTTCACAATACCTCATATCCTCGCTGCCCTCACTTACAACAACGCAGATTCTCGATATTTAGCTGCAACAAACCATCTGACTACTTCTATCATCTAAAATACTTCCAAATCTGCAAATTAAATATCTAATAAACAAATAATCATAGTACAAACTAAACTTAAATTTGTCTAAGGCAAATTAAGTATTATATCTCGATTAGTTTAAGGTGATACAAACAACCATTAGGTGAACAAAACTATTATATAATACTTTGTAGCAACATGTTGAAAGAGTATAAAAATCTTGGTTAAAACCCAAGGAAGTCAAGTTTTTCCATGGGAATTGTTTCATTTGTACTTTCGAATGATTTGCTGAAGTCTAAATACAAAACATTAGTAACTTATTTTTTCTAAACCCATTGATACATTGTTCACCAATTAAAGCGAATTTGTTAGTATAGTTTTCCATTTATAAAATCCATGCTGCCAACATGAAATTAATAAAGAGGTCGAAAAAGTTAATTGCTCTGTCATAATTCTGTACAAGTACATACATATGTATGTATATAGTTTTCAATGGATGAATACTTGTTAACAGAAGAATTAGAAAAATAGTAAATAGCAATAATATGCAGTTCATTTATCGTATAACCAATAATATCATTCATAGAATATATATAATAATATATATAAATAATAAAGAAAACTAATTTTATATAATTACCGATATATACGGTATAAATCCAACCGGAAGTTTGAAATTCGTACATTAGGTGTATGGAAGCAGGGGTAGTATGGGCGTGTTTTTATCAATTTTATGTATCACCACATATTATTGCCAGAAAAAGATGATCTCCGAGTTTCATTAAGATTGCTCACAGATTGACCGATTTTTTTGGTAAAAATGCAGCCATAGGCACTGGGGTAACATACTCGACATCTAGACTCTTGAAAAGTTATATTCTGATAACGTAAAGGTAAGGTAAATACTGTGCAATGAAAAAACCAAATAGAATTTAAAATTTGTTATAATATATTCCCATGCATAGTAGGCGCGATTGTAATTGGGTTTCGCCCCTTTTCAAAATCTGACAAAAGAAAATCCAGCTAATTTTATGCACCAAATTTGGTGGAAATTGGTCAAGTACTTTCTGAGATATAGGATTACAGCTAGTATTTTCCAAAAAAATTAAGAGAATGGTTAAAAATTAGAATGTCTTTGATAGGGGATTAATTCGAACATTTATTTAAACGTTGTGATTACCGATAAAGGAACGTTTACTCGCTTTTGTAGATTGTCACGAAAAAACCATAAAAGCTATTGCCGCTTTAATTTGTAAAACATTGGAAGATTGACGTGGACAGGGCTCTAATAATGGTAGTAATATGAGCGGTAAAAATGAAAGAGCGCAAAATTACATCCAACGTAAAAATAAGTATGCAGTTATTTCGACCTGTCGTGCCCACAAGCTGAATTTGGTTGGAGTCGACCAGGATGAATGCTGTCCTCGAGCAATAACTTTTTTGTTGTCGTTCAAAAATGTTTCATTATTTTCAGTAGCAGTGCAAGGTGAACTGCTAGTATCGTGGCTGTCAAGCCATTTGCGAAACATCTTCCCGGATTGATAAACGCTTTGAAAAAAGTTAAAAAACTCAACCTTACGGCAGAAACTCGTCGCGACGTTGATAGAATGCAAAATTGCCAAAGAGAATTTAGAGCATGTCGAATCGATTTTACCATGAGCAAAAAAGAAAACACGGAAACGACGAATAAAGAAGTGTGTGAAAATTACAGAAAAGAGGAAATTGAATTCAAAAGAAATCGTTCTCATTTCTATGGCAGTTTCATAATATGAAAAAAGATTAACTCAACGCAGCTGATTTTCTAAAAAGTATTCCGTTAATGTAACTGTTGAGTTGTTCAAAGAAGCTATTCACCTTAGACACGTTTACAATGCAAATTTTGAAACCCGTCTTACTCCATGCTACTTATTGAATGCCATCAATGTTCGAAAATTAGGAGCACTTTTCCTAAATATTTGCATCGCTTTGAGAATATTTTGCATTTTACCCGTTTCTAGAAAAAATCAAAAATTTAAATCGATCATAATAGTAACAGGGCAAGATTTCAGGACTAGCTACCCTGTATTATCGAAACTTCTAAGTTTCAAATAATTAAAGATTGGAGGCTTTTAAACTGCATGTTCAAAAACTTAATCATAGTAGTCAATAGATTTTAAAAGAACCCTTTTTAATTAATTAGATCGATAAATAAATGTTTGAATGAGATTTTTCTATCTCCTTATTAACTGTCAAGCCTTGCTATCCCAATATTCATATATTCCGGTATAATCTGAAAAATATTTTTTACTGAAAGTCTACATATGTATAAACTGATTTATACATTATTGATTTTCAAAATCGTACAAAACAAATTTGTTCCACCCAACATCAACAAGAAATCAATTTTAATTCAGATGTGATGAGAACATAAAACACTACGTTGTATTTGACTTATTCTTTAAAAACATTGAAGTAGTATGTGGGAAGATAGTTAATAAAGTTTATAAAGTATTAGATGTATTTACCCCTGGACCCAGTTTTTCTTTCGGCGGTCTTGTCTAAAGGTGGACGTTGTAACGCCCATTGTCCAATTTGGACGATCAGCTCGTCTGGTCATTTTGATGTACAAATGTATATATGGAGTGCCATACATCACGATGATATACTTGTACATCACGATTCATTCTAGATGTTATAAACAACCGTCAGGTGAACAAAAACATTATACTCTCTGTTGCAACATGTTGCAAAAGTAAAAATATCCTTAATACTTATCCTTTTACTCTCATTAAACTGAGTTATATTCCTCTATATTCTCTTTCTTCTTATCTGAGCTCTTCCTTATTTTTTGTGCATACATATGTTTGCTGTTAGATATAGGGTTATATATAAGGTTGTCAAATATCTCCCTTCCGCTTTTTTGTCTTATGAATTTCGCGGCTATGTACAAAGCGCTACAGAGCTCGTATCTGGCAACACTATACATAATTTGAAAGGTCTTGGCATAACCTACAAAACAACTCTATGCATGATTAGTGTGGATATTGCGTGCAACAGTTATAGACGTGTAAACATGGAGTTCACTAACGCCGAAATTCGCGCTATTTTAAAGTTTTCCTTCGTTAAAGGCAAATCCGCTAGAGAAACGTTCCGTGAGATTAATGGTGTTTTGGGGGATGGTACTCTATCACTTCGAACCGCGGAGGAATGGTTTCGACGATTCAGAGCCGGTGAAAACGACACCATGGATAAGCCAGCCGGCGGAAGACCTGTGACGATAAATACCGATCAAATCATGGAATACATCTAGTTAGACCGGCATATGGCATCTCGTGACATCGCCCAGGAGTTAGTTAGTCACCAAACCATTTTGAACAATCTGCATAAGGCTGGATACAAAAAAAGGTTTGATGTTTGGGTGCCGCATAATTTAACGCAAAAAAACCTTCTGGACCGAATCAACGCCTGCGATATGCTGCTGAAACGGAACGAACTCGTCCCATTCTTGAAGCGGATGGTGACTGGCGACGAAAAATGGATCACATACGACAATATCAAGCGAAAACGGTCGTGGTCGAAGGCCGGTGAATCGTCCCAAACAGTGGCCAAGCCGGGATTGACGGCCAGGAAGGTTTTGCTGTGTGTTTGGTGGGATTGGAAGGGAATCATCCACTATGAGCTGCTCCCATATGGCCAGACGCTTAATTCTACCATCTACTGCGAACAACTGGACCGCTTGAAGCAGGCGATCGACCAGAAGCGTCCAGAATTGGCCAACAGGATGGGTGTAGTGTTCCACCAGGACAACGCTAGACCACACACTTCGTTGATGACTCGTCAGAAGCTACGGGAGCTCGGATGGGAGGTTTTATCGCATCCACCATATAGCTAGGACGTAGCGCCAAGTGATTACCACCTGTTCCTGTCCATGGCGAATGCCCTTGGTGGTGTGAAGTTGAACTCAAAAGAGGCTTGTGAAAAGTGGCTGTCCGAATTCTTCGCAAATAAGGAGGGGGGCTTCTACGAGGAAGGTATTATGAAGTTGCCGTCCAGATGGAAGCAGATCATCGAACAAAACGGCGCATATTTTAACTAAATCCGATCACTGTAACACTTTTTATAAAGCATTGAATGAAGAGCAAATATTTGACAACCTTATATATAAATGATCAGGATGAAGAGACGAGTTGAAATCCGGGTGACTGTCTGTCCGTCCGTCCGTGCAAGCTCTAACTTGAGTAAAAATTGAGATATCTTTATGAAACTTGGTACACATGTTTCTTGGTACCGTGAGACGGTTGGTATGGGCGTAATCGGACCACTGCCACGCCCACAAAACGCCATTAATCAAAAACAAATAAATTGCCATAACTAAGCTCCGCAATAAGATACAAGACTGTTATTTGGTACACAGGCTCACATTAAAGAGGGGCATCTGCAGTTTAGAAAATTTTTTAAAGTAGGCGTGGTCACGCCCCTAATAGGTTTAATGTGCATATCTCCTAAACCGCTAATGCTATAATAACAAAATTCACTGGAAGCAAATGTTTTTAGAACCTCTACAGTGTGAAAATAGTTGAAATCGGGTGGCAACTCCGCCCACTCCCCATATAACGGTACTGTTAAAAACTACTCAAAGCGCGATAAATGGAGCACTTAAAACACCAGATACATTAAATTTTATCTCTGCGATAATATGAGATGACTTTATGGGAATCGCGTTCAAAATTAGACAGTGGGCGTGGCACCACCCACTTTTAGGTGAAAACCTATATCTTGGGATCTGCTTAACCGATTTCAACCAAATTCAGTGCATAACGTTCCTTTCATATTTCTATGTTATATTGCGAAAATGGGCGAAATCGGACTACAACCACGGCTATTTCCCATATAACACCATTTGCAATTCCATCTGATTCTTTCTCTTTCCACTATGCATATCAAGCAACAATGTTTATATCGGGGTAAAACTTTGCGTGAATAATACGTTTAAAGTATGCCACCTTGTGACCAAAAATTGTCTAAATCGAACCAAAACTGTTCAAGCCCCTAAGTACTGAATATGTGGACCCCAGTGCCTATAGTTGACCTTCTACCGAAAATATCAGTCAATCCACGAAGAAATTTCAAACGAGTATACCATTTGACTTTGCGAGAGTATAAAATATTTGGTTACATCCGAATTTAGCCCTTCCTTACTTGTTATTTTTTGTTTTATTAAGAAAGAAATTGATACTGCATAGATTTGAAGTATCGTTATATAAGATATGCGTGTGGATAATGTCGAAATTCGTAAGTATTTGTCATCGGAAAAAAACTTTTTTTTCTGTTAATATCAGCCATTTAACTTAAAAAGCAAATATCCACTCACCCTCATAATGTTTGATTTTTCTGGGTCCGAACACTGTAAGTAATAGAATTACATAGTTATGAAATTATTTATATTATACATCTTAACATACAGTAGTATTTCTCATGCCCAAAATCTCAGTTAGATTTACAGTCTGAAATTCAAGTCCTTGAATATCCCAGTTATCATGACGATATGCGTTTTTTATGAGTTTCATTAGCGAACAAATGTCCTGGCGATATTTATGTTCATTATTGCTGGTTTGGCTACAGCTAGATTGAATCCGACGTTTCATGCATTCTAGCCTTTCTGCTACCTCGCTCTCTAGATCTGTCATATTAGCAATGATAACTTCGTTGATTTGCATTAGCATAGTCACCCATTCCTGATAAGTTACAAGCTTGATCTTTTTAAAATAAAAATTAGTTTATTGTTTTGATAAGTTTACCTCCATAATGTCAATAATCAAATTTATAGAAGTGGTATTAATTTAAATAACTTTGCCACTTTCTCTGTACATGAGGTATCATTTATTTCAGAATAATACTTAAAATAAACCATATTAAAATCAAAATCAAGAATGCGAATATAAGAATCAGTTCTGCATGAAATGGACACCCTCTTACTTGTTACGTGTGTATTTTGTATATTATTTATTTCTACTTTCGTCGTATCTTTATTATCATTTGTGTACCACAAAATAAAATTCAAATCATGAACACCGTTGTCCAGAATTGGTTTAAGTTGAAAGCGTAAGTATTGTTAATATTAAAACATTAATTACGCCCTGATATGTAGAACAACATAACAGCATAATAGTTACCAATCGATCAAGTAAATGGGAAAATTAGGTCAAATTTAGCAATCTTGTCACAGTTAGAATTGTTTATATAAATTGATTAAAATCAACAACCTCTCCTTGTAAGTATATATACATATATATGTGAATACCAAACTTCAACTACTATAAAAATCAAGCCCAACTAGCCAAACAACTATCTTATTTCTACACTACACTAGCTGACATGGCGAAGGAAATAATCTTACAAAATCACATTTTGATTCGAGTTCCACTCTACTTCATCAGGTATAACTTGTGTAGATAATTGTATGAAATACTGAAGCCATATAAATAAATCGTTTCATAAGTTTATACTTTAATATACTTATATATTAATATATGAGCCTAAAACATTTATTCGCTTACTTACATCCGTGTCGCCTTGCGCCACATTTTCAATGTCTATGAAGCGTCGAACAAACATTTCATTTAATTGCCCATTCAATTTAGCTGCATCTCCACAATTTCCCGTTTCAGAACGATACTGACGCTGCTTCAAATAGCTTACATCATGTTGCGGGGGTTTACAAGGATGACAAATTGAAGCTGATTGTTGAGATTCAAAGCTTTCCTCCTTAGAAAAGGCTTTTTCAGTTTTGGTAGATTTTGACTGGCACTTCTTTGTGGACGATTTAATGGTTGAATGAGATTGTTCAAGCCACGAATCATATTGAGGATGTTGTGAATTCTCATAGTACTCATGCGAATCTAACATCGGTGACGACACAAACGGCACTGACGATTTTGTGACCACATTTAACGATGCTGCATTGAAACCAGCACTTACAACGGACGTTTCACTGCCTATTTGACTGGGTACCACTATGTTAAGAATAGTGGGCGGTGAATTTGGAGTTAATTCCTCTTCATTTACTGATGTTGACATTAAACGAAATTGGCGGTTACGTGGTCGGCTAGGAACTTGCGAACATGTGTTGGGGGTTTGAGGAGTTGAATTCTTGAGACTGCCACTCATATTGCGATTTTTACTAGGATTTTGATTCATGTAAAATGAATGCTACTCCTTCCTAATGTCGATTTTATATGATCTTCAATTTGTTGTTTATCTGCTAGGGCAAGTTGAGTTTTTAAACGTTACCTAAATAAAAAAATTTTAATATACTAATTTTTGGTGTTCATGTGTATTTTAGATTTTGTCGTATTTATGCTTTTTTATAAAATTTTTTTAATATTTTTGGCATACACAATGTATGCGTGACACTCAATTCCAAGTCAAATTGTTGATTGTGACCGTATTAAAAACGAATGTGATATTAATCGTTTATGTGCGTTTCATATTTGAATTGTGCCTGAATTTGTGCATTGGGCAGTACTAATACTAATGCGTTCTAACCTCTGGCTTTTATTTATAATATAGACAATTTGGCTTTTATTGTAGATAAAACTGGTAATTGGCAAACATTCCCACAAATAAGCCGTTTGATGCATACATACATACGTTTGCATATATGGGTAGAACTTTAGTAATTAAAAGAAAAAATTATAAATACTCTAATGATTCACTCTTTAAAATATATGTACGTACATATATGTATATGTTTAAATTCATGAACTTAACCAAGGGATGGCTTTTTGGTTTATATTATATCTTCTTTCGTAAAAATGTCATAATTTGTTTAATGCCCATAATTCGGTTATCGCAAGATCAAATGACCGCAACAGGTCCTTAACGGAAGGTTTTTAACCGGTTCACTGCAATATCAAGTCAAAAATTATCATTGCGGTTATTTATGTTAGTATATTAATATAGTATATTTCTTTTTGACATTCCAAGATAGTGCTCAAATATAAAGAAATAAGAATTATAAAGATACATTAAATTTACTGATATGTAGAATAACGAATATTGCATAAGAAGACAGAATAATTGTAAACACAAAGGACAAAAAATTTTCACGTACGCACCCTAATGAAAACAGTGATCCGCTTATACTCACTAAACAACTGCACGAATGTATTCGTTTTAGGAATCATTCTCTTTACTCTCAAAACATGTACAATATTTGCAAGAGATATCTATAAGAGTATTCAAATTAGTGAGAGTAAAATATTTGACGAATGGAATGCGTATTATCATTTTTTTAACGGAGTATTCTTTATTCTCGTTTCTCTTTGGTTTCGCTTTTTCAACTTTAAATAAGCGAGTACTTGAGAGTACTCTATGTCAAGCGCAGCTATGAATACAAGAAAAGGATATTGCGACGATTGTGCATAGATTGGCAAGTGTTTAAAAAACAAATATGTAACAGTTTTCTTAATTTATATTCCTTCATTTCGAGTTTCTATATCTGATTTTATTGAAGTGTTATTTTTCAAGCACAGTAGTGGCATAATTGGATTGTTTTAATATAAATATTGAATTGTGGGTTTTTGTAATAAAAAAGAATAATAAAAAAAAGACTGCAAAACGGAACATACAAAATTGACATTAAACAGTTAAACAATTATAAGTATAACAACAGGAGTACATAAATGCTACATTTTAGAAAGCTCTTCACAAGCGTCAGTTGATAAATTGCAAGTTGATCCAGAATCGAAAAGGAAGATGGTAAGCATTTTTTCTCTATGGTGTGCAGTAAATACTAGACCTTATAGAACCGTTGAGGATAGTTGGTTTAAGGAATTTATAAAATATTCTATAAGTATTAGAACAAAATTTGCTTCTATTGTTGATATTGATAACTTGCTCATCTGACCACTATATCAAGAAATATTAATAGAGTATATGAAATTTATTTTGAAAAAACTAAGTTGGAAATGAGTGCGATAAGAGATATTGGTTTTGGAATGACGTCTGATCTTTAGACCGACAATTTCTTCAAAAAAACATATATAGCTGTTACCATTCACTATTTAAAGGAAGGTAATTTGGTGAAACGTTTGCTAGGACTACAATCTATGGAAGCAGAAAAATTTACACGTAAATAAATTTTATTTTTCTACAACCTTTTAAAGCACAAAATAACAAAAGTCATATATAAACGTCGCTTCAGCAAATGCATTACATTTATAATAATATTTTTAGATGACAACATCTTACGAAAAGTAAAGCCATTGCTACAAGAATTCAACTGCAAGTTCTCCAGAAACACGTTTATTGTAACAGATAAAGGTTCAAACATGCTTGCAGCTTTTCGGACTTACAACCACATTAAACGCATAAATCATCTGATTAACGATGTATTGCAAAAGTCCGTGCAAAGTATATATGTAATATTAAATTTATGCCGTTTGTACTCAGAACTGGTTCAATATATTAAAAAATCCGGCAAAAACTCTTTTCTACCAACAACCTTAAAAAGTTATTCACCGGCCTGTTGGAACACTTATTATTATTTATTCGAGTCCATTGAAAATAACTGGATGGAGATTTTTAAAATTTTAGAGGAAAGTAATCAAATACAGATATTTGATAGTATAAACCTAAGATATATAAAACTATATCTTCCCTTATTGAAATGTGTTGAAGAAGCTTCTAAGCAATTAGAAAGTGATAAACATCCGACATTGCATTTATCAATTATTTATGTACATAAGCTAAAAAAAAGTGTACAGTAAATATAGCAGACTCAACTATTATAAAGACATTAAAAGAAAGCTTAACAAATTATTTGGAATCAGTTGTTATGAAATTAAATTGCGCTGTTTTTGTTTCCACCTGCAAATCAACTATTGCAATTTAGTGAAGAAGAAAAGACCCAAATTAAAGATAAATGCATGAATTTGATGTTAGAATATAAGTTATCACATAAGAATTAAGAAACTTGTAGTTACCTTTACCCATTTCCTCCGCTGACGCAGGAGTTCAGTGGCCTGATTACTAGGTCAGCTGCGGTAGCCTGATATTTGACTATGCTGCAAATGTCTACGTTATCGCTTATGCTGAGTCGGCTTGCCGGCTATAGCTTTGTAGCTTATGGGTTCAACTATTAGGTTTAGCTTTAAGTTAATTTTGTAATGTAAATTAGTTCTAATCAGACTCAATAAAGCACAGAAGTGCACTACACCATAACTTATATGCAAGTCCTTTTGTCAACAATTGCAAAACTGTACGCGCATTTAGCGCAACACCGCTTTAAACTTCTGCACAGATGCAACAGTTCATTTGGAGCATATTAAATAAAATAACTTATATATCAGACGGAGATAATGACGGAAATATATGTAGTGCAAATGGAATTAGAAAGTAATGAGCTTTTCAGTGATTTCGTGAAATGTCAGTCAATTTGTAATCCAACTTGGTGGGAATTGCATAAGGATGAATTTCCGCTTCTTTACAAAGTATAGTGCAAAATATTAGCAAATCCGGCAAGTAGTGCATTATCCTATTACTGCGTTTAAATGGGGACTCTTTTGTCGCTCATTATCATTATAACCATGAACGTGGTAGAACAATATGCATAATACCCGCTTAATGGTTTCAAAGAAATACTTAATACGGGAGTTCCCTAATCTGCCAGAATGTATTGAATACCCGCTACTAATATTTTCAAGGCCAAATTTATAACAGAAATATCCTTATCTTCTGGGAAGTATTAAAAGTCCGTAATTTTGTACACCATATTTTTTTCCCTTTATTATAAAACATCTTTGAATTAATTACAATTCTTGTTTTAAATAAAATGATATTCGAACTAAATCCTTTGCGGCTAAAAGAAATATAAAAAAGTAAAAGCAACTTAATTTTAATTAGAATTCATTTATGTATATATTATTACATTTAATACCGCTAAATGTAATTAAAAATTTAGATAAAAAATTTTTGAGTATCTTAATTTTCGCCTTATTCACAATTTATCAAAATATTTATATTATTCTATGCATACATATTTGCATATTATGTAGGTAGCCACTTCATATTTTCCATTTCTTTGAGAGTACTCTCAAATACTCTACCTTGCGAATATTAAGAATACAAATATCCAATAAAATAAAATATTCATTCCATTCCATTCTGTTCCGCTTCTAAATTATTCTCATTCATATTCGCTTACATAGAATTAGAGACCGATTCCGTTTCTAAAAACAAGAGAATGTTTTGAAGCCGCAAACAAATATTGTACATTCGTGCAGCTGTTTAGTATGCATACAAGGCATACAATCAACTACTATGTTATAAACTACTTTCCAATAAACAATGTTGTTATTTCGCTGCTGTCCCAGATTTTCCAATTTTAGTCCCAAGTTTGAAGATAATGCATATGGTAACGATGCAAATATGCAAGAATCTACAATAACTAGTAAGGAAGAAATAAGTCAGAGTGTGACTGAACATTTTATACTCTCTCAATTTGCATGTCTCAAAAGCGGTGAAATATTTTCAGCTGTTTGCAAAACCGTATATTAACAAGTGAGCTAAGTTCAAGTCTAACAAAAATTATGGGAGCATAGAAATGGAAGGGCGACTGCATTAACTGCTCATTTATATTTTATAAATATATAAATATAAACATATACTTATATGAAGTAAAGTCAGCCGAATGTTTCTAGATCGTGAATATGTGCTATATGGGGGCTAAAGTAAGTTTTCGCCCGTTTTATATATTTTTAGCTCAAAGATACACTGTTATTAGAAAACCACGCTTTCTCAATTTCTTTAAAATAACTAGCATGCATGTATGTGGTATAAATTCAACTGGAAGTTCGAAAAACTTTATATTAGGTATATGGGGCTAAGAGAAGTATTGACCGATTCAACCCATTTTTGACACAAGGGTATATTATTATCGAAAAAACATTTTCCCCAAATTCAATTATAATCTGTGATTGCCCGATTTTTTCAGCAAAAAGTTAGCAACAAGCACTGGGATCCACATATTCGGTATCTGGGGGCTTGATCAGTTATGGGCCGATTTTCGAAATTTTTACATTTAAAACGCAAACCTTATATACACTATTTGTGCAAAATTTTTTACAGATATATTCAGTGGTGCTTGATTTGTATACTAAAAAGTGAAAGAATCTGATGGAATTTAAATTGTTATATGGGGAAGTAGGCGTGGTTACTTTCCGGTTTCATCTATTTCGCACTGATACTTGGGAATGTCAAAATAGTCTTACTTACTAAATTTGCTTGAAATTGGTGGAGTAGGTTCGGATATACATATGTAATTTCACCTAAATAATGGCGGTGCCACGCGCATTGTCCAATTTTGACACCTGCTCTTATAAAGAGCATTTGTGTCATCTCGGATGTAAAATTTTATGTCTCTGACGCATTTGGTTATTGATTTGTCGCAGTTTTAGTTATTTTTAATAAAACCGCTACACGGGGTTTGCGGCTTAGTTATTTACTATTTATGGGTTTTCGAATAATGACGTTCTGTGGGCGTGGCAGTGATCCGATTACGTCCATCTACGAACTCGTTCTAACTTTTTTTCAAGGAACCCGTGTACCAAGTTTCATTAAGATATCAAATTTTTTACCCAAGTTTTTGCTTGAACGGACGGACGGACAGACAATCTCTTGGATTTCAACTACCAGATTTGTATCTTATTTTGGAGCTTAGTTATGACAATTTATTTGTTTTTGATTATTGGCGTTTTGTGGGCGTGGCAGTGGTCCGAATACGTATCAAGAAACATGTGTACCAAGTTTCATAAAGATATCTCAATTTCTACTCAAGTTAGAGCTTGCACGGACGGACGGTCCTGATCATTTATATATTTAATGGTTGCGTTGATAATGTTTGAAGCGGGCGGTCCTGCTGCTGGCACGTCTTGTCAGTTTGGCGTCCGTGAGAAGAAGGGAAGAATTGCAGGATGAAGGAGAATGGGGTTGCTTATGACTTTAATATAAAATTGTAGTAAAGGGTTGCCGGTCGGTAGTGTTGTGCGTTTTGACGGTCGGCAACATAGTACAACATAGTTGTAGCCTGTCGGTAGTGTATGATGTTGCCACAGTATCCCCCTTCAGACTGGGCGATCGCTTATGATCATAAGTCCTGTGAAACGAAGGTTACTTTACGACGTTCTTGCCCAGTTGATATGGTTTGACGGGTCGGTGGCGGTAAATCCTCGCACGGGAGGTATGCTGGTTTTAATCGGTCTATGGAAATGTTTTCTGGTTTGCCTTTTATTGCGATTGTGTAATATTTTTCCGCGCGTGATAAAACTGTGTACGGTCCTTCGTAAGGTTTCGAAAGTGATGGACGAACTGAATCGTTTCTTACGAAGACATTTGGGCAAGTCGCAAGGTCGGGATGCACGAATACTTTCCTCTGTCCATGCCATGCTGTCTTCGATGGTCTGATTGTGTTCATTACGTCTCGGAGTTGGGTAACGAACTCTGTTTGGGTTTTGAGTCGGCTGTCGTGTGTGAAAAATTCTGAAGGAATTCGCAATGTCGTACCGTAAATTAGTTCGGCCGGTGATGCTCCTAAGTCTTGCTTGTAGACGGTTCGTAAGCCTAAGAGTATAGTAGGCAGGAAGTCGGTCCAACGTTCTGAGTTGATGCATAAAATGGATGATTTTAAGGTTCGATGCCATCTTTCTACTATTCCGTTTGCCTGTGGATGATACGATGTTGTCTTCAGATGCGTTATGCCGAGCGACCTTGCCAGCTCTGTAAATAGGGTGGATGTGAATTGACGACCGCGATCTGATGTAATGACGGCTGGAACTCCGAATCTTGCAATCCAATTAACGATTAAAGCTTTTGCGATGGTTGGCGCTGTCATGTCGGGTATGGGAATCGCCTCTGGCCATCTTGAGAAACGTTCAATTATTGTGAGACAGTAGCGGTTACCAGCGTGTAAAGGAAAGGGACCTACGACGTCGATGTTAATATGATCGAATCGCGTGTCACCAGATTCGTAGCGTTTAAGAGGCGTAAATGTGTGTCGAGTTATTTTAGCTTTTTGGCATTGCTCGCATGCTCTTGCGAAAGCTACACTGTCTTTTTGGATTCCAGGCCAGACGAATCTGCTGGTTAGGAGTTTGGCTGTAGCACGTGTACCTGGATGGCATAGCCCATGAGTTGTTCGTAACACCTCAGAACGAAACTTCTTTGTAATGAATGGTCTAATGTTGCCAGTTGACGAGTCGCAGATTATTTGTTTGTCGCATCCGGGTATTGTGAATAATTTTAGCTGAAGAGATGAATTACTATTGTTTTGGCGAAGGAATTTGAGCTCTTGATCGACTTGCTGGTCTTCGGCAAGTTTGGAGTAGTCTATGCTGTTTGCGTGAATTTGTGCTATTCTTGAAAGCATGTCAGCTGTTACATTGGCTTTCCCCTCTACGTGGCGAATATCTGTGGTTATTTGAGAAATGTAATCAAGTTGGCGAGCTTGACGACTCGAGCATTTTTCAGGATTCTTCTGGAATGCATAGATTAGTGGTTTATGATCGCTATATATGTGACAGGTTCGTCCTTCCAGCATATATTTAAAATGGCGGACGGCCATAAACATCGCTGTGAGTTCTTTGTCATAAGTGCTGTAACGTACCTGAGTTTTGTCGAATTTTTTGGAGAAGTATGCTAACGCTTCAAAGTTGCTTCCTGTTACCTGGTGCAGAACAGCTCCTGCGGCTGTATCCGAGGCGTCGACCCATAGTGACATCTCAGCGTCTTTTGAGGGATGTGCCAAAAGAGAGGCATTCGCAAGCTGGGTTTTACATTTTTCAAATGCTGCTGTCGTAATATCAGTCCATTGGAGCTGAGAGCGATCGTTCTTTTTGTTTCCAGGGCACATGGCTAACAGAGGTATTTGCGTTTCGATGGCGTGTGGAATGAATCGTCTGTAGAAGTTAATTGTGGCTAAGAATCGCTTGAGGCCATTGACGGTAGTTGGTTTTTCGAGATCTATAATAGCTTGTACGCGGTGCTTTAGTGGTCTTATTCCCTCTGCTGAGACAGTATGACCTAAAAAGATGATTTCCGTTTTTCCAAAGACAGACTTGCTAGCGTTGATCCTTAAATTGTGCTTCTGTAGACGTTCAAAAAGTCGGCGAAGGTGTAATAGATGTTCGTCTAGAGATGATGATGCTACGCAGATATCGTCCATGTACGGGAATACAAAATCTAGTCCTCGTAGGACTTCGTGTATAAGTCTTTGTAATGTCTGCGCTGCATTACGAAGACCAAAGGGCATATACAAAAACTCGAATAGGCCGAAAGGTGTGATGATGGCCGTTTTCGGTACGTCTTCTGGATTTACAGGAACTTGATGGAAGGCTTTTTGTAGATCGATCTTGGAAAAGATCGTCTTACCTCTTAGATTGCTAGTGAAATCCTGAAGATAGGGTATTGGATACCTGTCTGGAATTGTAACGGTGTTGAGTGCTCTGAAATCTCCACATGGCCGCCATGTACCGTCTGCTTTCTTTACCATGTGAAGAGGACTAGCCCAACTGCTGCTCGATGGACGGCAAATGCCCAGTTTTATTAGACTGTCAAATTCTGCCTTAGCCGCTGCCAGTTTATCTGGAGAAAGACGTCTTGGTCGTGCTGATAAGGGCGGACCGTGAGTTTCGATGTGATGGACCACCTCGGACATAGCTGTGCTTCCGAGTTGTGCCAACCGTGTTATGTTACCAAACTCTTTAAGTAAGCTCGTATATTCGCAGGACGTGTCAAATGTTTTTACTGATAAGGCTTCGCTGCTGACAAGTTTTCCTATCGACGCTACTGATGTTAAGTTGTCGACTAATCGTTTCCTTTTTAAGTCGACCAGTAGCCCATAGTGGCTTATAAAGTCGGCTCCTATAATTCCGCACGTAACGTCAGCGATCAAAAAATTCCAAAGGAATTCGCGTCTTAAGCCTAAATCGATTTTAAGGAGGACTTCGCCGTATACAGTGATCGGGGTACCGTTCGCTGCGTATAACTTTACCGTCGATGATTTCATGTTGTTTTGGACAATTTTAGGAATTATGGAGGCGTCTGCTCCGGTGTCTATCAAAAAATTATGTTTGGAGAGCCCGTCAAAAAGTTTCAGGCGGTGTGTGACTGCAGGACGTAAGTTACAGATGTGCGTTGCAGTCTTCGATGCAGATAGTCATTTGCTTTTCTCCAGGTTGTTGTATGAACAGGGTTTCCTACATGTTCGAGCGTTGGCGCCGAACTTATGGTGATACCAACATAACTCATTCGTGTGCGTAGACTCCTGGTGCACATATCGTTGGTGTCTCTGCCGGCTTTTGCTGCGGCTCCTTGGTCGTCGCGATTTTATAACTTCCATCTGCTTCGTGAGCTGAGCGATCTCATTTCGGATTTCTCGTAATGTAATTGGCTCATCGCTGGCCTCCTTGGGGGCGCTTATTGCTGGTTGTTGATTACCTACTACGTTAATTTGTCGAAAATTCATAGAATCGGCGATGGCGTCTGCAATTGCGATTTTATCTGCAACGTCACCTTTTGATGCGATTACCGCAGCCTGAGCGTGGGGTGGTAGACGTGAGGCCCACAGATCGATAAGTACTGTTTCACAGAGCGCGGTGCCAGCCACTCGTCTCATGTCGTTGAAAAGTTGGCTTGGCTTTAAGTCACCCAGGGGCATATCCGAAAGAACACGTTGCACGCGACGTTGTTGGCTGTCTGCAAAATGTGCTATTAGTTTGGATTTAATGTACTCGTAGCGGTTAAGCGAAGGTGCTGAATCGATGACTGCCCTTAACTCCATTAGCTTGCTTGGAGGAACTTGTGCCATGACCAGGTTGTATTTCCTTGTGTCGTGTGTCACACCGGTAGCTGCGAACCAGAACTCCAATGACAAAAAATACGACTCGATGTTTGTTTCGTTTATATTGGGTGGGCTTATGCGTGGTACCATAGCTGCGTCCACGTGGAAATCAGGCTGATGCACCTCGATTGATGATCTAGGCAAAATGCTTTGCGGTTGCACTGCCTGTCGAACGTTCGGGGGTGACGATGTTTGCGCGTTATTTTCACCTTGTTGTGCCATTTTGATCACGTCGGGGTCACCAGTTTTAATGGTTGCGTTGATAATGTTTGAAGCGGGCGGTCCTGCTGCTGGCACGTCTTGTCAGTTTGGCGTCCGTGAGAAGAAGGGAAGAATTGCAGGATGAAGGAGAATGGGGTTGCTTATGACTTTAATATAAAATTGTAGTAAAGGGTTGCCGGTCGGTAGTGTTGTGCGTTTTGACGGTCGGCAACATAGTACAACATAGTTGTAGCCTGTCGGTAGTGTATGATGTTGCCACATATATATATAACCCTCCATCCAACTCGATTATTTTTAGGTGATACAAAGAACTTTTAGGTAAATAAAACTATTATTATCTGTATCAACAGATTGCAAGAGTATAAAAAGAGTTGTAAATGAATTAATAATTTATTATTTGATAAATAAACTCATATTCAGCGCTATAACACATTATGTTTAAGAATACAGTTCTTCAGATCTTCATTAAAATATCACACACATTACCCAACATAAAGGGATTAAAATCAGCTGGAATGTCTGAATTAAATAATGTAAGCTTTATGTGACCAGAAAGTTTCCGGAAATTATAAATAAAACAAAAAAAGTAGCATGGGGCCAAATCCGGTGGTTGATCGATGGTACTGAACGAGTTTTTGGTCTTAAAATCATTTACAACTACAGCTCGGTGCGACCGCGCTTTATCGATATGAAAAATCCATGAATCCGGCCGTTTTGATGATGTTTTCGCGCAAACGCCTCAAAACGATCAAATAATACTTTTTATTGACCGTCTGTCCCGTTGGAACGAGTTCATGATGAACCAACCCGCGAATATTAAAAAAACACACATCACTTTGATTTTTGAACGACTTTGACGTGTTTTTTTCGGTTTCGGCTCGTTTTTCTCTTTCCATTCCAATTATTGGCTTGTTTGCATGTCGTATTTATAAACCCATGTCTCATCAGTCATAATGCGTTCCATGAATGTGGGATCAGAATTGGCACGATCTGTCTAAAGAGACTCTGCATACTGTCTAAAAATTAGGGATAACGGAAAAGAACAAGCCTACTTCCTATATAATATTCATTTCGAATGTCATCAACTTATTTCTTTCTAAAATATATGGTATTGATCTTACTATCACAAGGAATGAAAACGGAAATAAAAATCACATTTTATAAATCTCTAATATCTAATATTTAATCTATCATATGAGCCTAGCTTGTTATCAAAATGTGTAACGGTAAAGTGAAGAGTTAAGAGATTTTGCTAACTTTTTCAGAAGTCATGTGCTACATTGAAAAAATGTTGTTCTCAATAGAGTGATTGAACTATCCTATAGAATAGGAACTTAAGACTATAGAAATTAATCAAGAGATAGGAAAAATTATGCTTTATGAATCTCATATAATTCCCGTCCTATTATACGGGGCAAAAACAAAGACGATGAAGAAAAGAGATGCAAAAGCACTTATAGACCAGCGTATATACTTTTTTAAAACAAAAAATTATAGTAGAATGAAACCTATCGAAAACTAAAGTTAAAATAACAAACGTTACGGGAAAAATGATTTATGGGCGATCTGAGAGCGCAAAAACCGAAGGGGATGAGCGTGGCTGAATTTTTAAGGGTGAAAAACGTTCTATTTCCTATAGAAAAAAGTTGTATGGCAATGTTGTAAGTAATAAAAAGATCTATATTTTTTGTATTTAGACTTTTTTCACATAACCTTAATTATAATGAGAAAAATTCAAATAACTTTGGGGTTTTTTTTTATCTTGTCCAAAAAATGTTATCCTTTTACGACAAACTTAAAAAAAACTTACCTTCTTATATCCCACACTATATTTTTTTTCTCCTTATATTGACCTGATATTAAAAAAAGATTTAATTCTTCAGCGTCTGTACTGTATTAACGTCTAATTTTCCAAAAGATCAAATAAATTCTTTGTTTTTTGGAAGATTAAAACGACATTGTTAAAATATACTGTCTTAATTATATTTAAGTGTATCATTATTCAATCATTTCACATTTCAACTAAGTCATATTTTTGATAGCGAAGTAAATAATGCAATACATTTAAATTCAGTGGTATATAAAAGAGAAATAAGTCAAAAGAAATAAAACCCTAAGCTAGTTTATTTGGATCTGAGTAGATTTTATTTTCATTAACCCCTTTCATTATATTTTAAACATTGCCAAATAAAAAGTCACCAAATTAAATGAAGTTTTTGGACTTTGTGAACTTCTAACTAAGATTTCATTTCATACATTTGATTGGTTGTTGTCATCGCATAGGTCAAGTTCGTAATTGATCTCGTAACAGTGCGTAGCCCACTAATTAATAATTAAATGAATGTCACAGCGTCCACATTTTAACCAAAATTTCTATCATCGTGATCAGTGACACCAAACGACGACAAAGTTGTGATATTTGAAAAAATCAATCAACTCTTGTAATAAGTAATTATTTGCATTCAGTTGTAATAGTTAATGTTTTTCTTCTAAACAAAATCATGAGAAATTTTTTAGAAAGTGGGATTACGCACAAGCATAAGTCAATAATATAATTGATCAGCGAAATCAAGTATTTAGATCGAAATTTTAGCGTACAAACAAAAATTATTTTGCAAATTAGAAATGGCGAAGAAGTCATGTGAAGATGATGCAACAATACAGCAAAGTTCCTATTTCTTTGCTTAAGACCCTTTTTACTATTCACGTCTGCTATTTTACTGTTTTTTTTTTTTTTAGAGTAAAACTAAGTGAGAGTTTAGGCCAGATAAATATAGACTTTTCGATCTTCGGGCGTCCTGGCCAAATATTCCCTTTCGATAAGGCCTTCTATTCGTTTTTTGATAAAAACAGGAGACGGTAAGAACCGCGATTTCAATTGTGATGTTACATCTGATACAAGCAAATTGTGCTGCAATGGCAATAAATGTGATAGATCACAGTATTTATCAATCTTAAGGTATATGTATTGTAATTTTCCTACCGGTAAACGTTTTCTTGCTTTCATTATACGAACAATAGCTGCTTCAATTTCATGTTTGCGATCTTCATCTACTTTGCCCCGCGTTTCCTTGCGTTCTGGTTCAGTCTCTCCCTTTGCGGCAACAGTTTGAATTTTAACTCTGTAAAAAGCAAAGACAAATAAACTTTAAAAATAAAGTATGAGTACAGTAAATTTGTTAAATATAAGTGGAATATAAAATAGTTGAGGAAGACAAACATTTTAAGTATATTTTCTAATTTTAATTGCATAAGTTGATTAAAAAAAATGCTTTGCAATAGCTCTACCGCGGCAGTCCCAGAGTGCCACACGTACTATTTTGATGTACAATAAATTCAAGTTTTTTCTTTGATATTAATTTAAGTTGCACTTTTTGCGCGTGATGACCGATTAGTAAACAAATTTTTTTCTTTTATTGAATAAATGAGAAGTTAATATTGCTTAAAATATTTTTTTTATTTTACAATACAAGTAGGTTATTCAGGAATTTTTTCATTGATACCAGGGATAAAGGGATGCCTGACTTATTCCAGTGTGAGAGCGCCTAAAAATTAGTGTCAGAAGATTTTATCACATACATTTCAATTTCGCTTTTTCTTTCATTTTCATTGTTTTCCAATTTTTGTTAGTGATCTTCAACGGCAGCAACAAGTATCTCTGTTCACATATTTTTCTGTAGGATTTCAATCTGGCCGTCCCTCTTTTGCCAATTGCTAAACCTCAGACCTCCTGATCTTTGACAGTTGCCCAAGCTCAGGAGGTTTTGACGTTTAGCAATTGCGCATTTCCAGTGAGAGATGAGTTGGGCATCTCTTTATCTCTGGTAGCATATTTTTTTGTGGATTCTTGTGGATCATTATTCATTCTCAAATTCAATTTTTAAAGTTATCAATCGCTCTTATTTTTTATCAGCGAAGTTGATGTTGAAATTTCAACCCAGATACTGTTCCAAAAGGTGAAGTAGCTACTACTACCAAAATAATAATAATGGTACTAATATTATAACTGCGAATAATGAATAATTTATTTTTTATTAATTAAATATTTGTTTAATTCCATATTTTTATTTGTCATTAAAAAAATTTTAATTTTATATTATTTTTGAATCCCCTGATCTTCAATATATCTGTTCCGCTTGAGAAATGCGAAAATACGCCTAAAATTATACAAACATTTCGCGCATACTTTGTGATCGTGTTAGGTTTATTTCCGTTACGAAATTTCTTGATTCGGTCGCCGAAATGTTTAATTACCTAAAACGACATCCTAAAGAATTTTTAGTTCATTATAGTTAGGTTGTTAGACTTTGGAAACACTTTTAAGATCATTTTAATAATAAGTACATTCTTTAACATATTGTTATACCATTTTAAAAATTAAAAACACTCAAGAAAACATTAGCTTAATTAAACTTTTTGCAATTAGATTGCTTACGAATTAAGGCCACTGCCACCAAATTTAATCCCACGAAAAATTAAGAAATTTTATTGTAACCATTATACAAGCGTATACCCAAGTTCAAAGTATAGAAGGGTTTAGCTCGGGTGTAACCGAACATTTTATTCTCTTGCAATTTTTAATTTTAAAACCATTACATGTAGCACTTGGGAGCTAGGGTATTCGTAGACCAATGGGATTCGTAGACCAAGTTCACACATTTTAGTCAATAAACTTTAATACTTAAAGTATTGTAAGTAAACTTAATTTTGCCAAGATATCGTACATATGGATGTTGTCATTGTTGTTGTAGTGGTTAAGTAGACCCTGTTTAGGTGGTAAGGCGCCAGTTAGTTGTCAACGAAATCATCTAACGGTAGGACCCGGAAACTAGCTGTTTTGACGGGTCGGAACATTAGGAGATGGGTGTTAGATGAATGACATTCATCCGCAAAGCGGCGGTTAGAGTCATGCGGGGAATGATTGCACGCAGGACATATATTTGATATATCGGGGATGGAGAAGGTTAACCCTACAATATCCAAAAAGAAATTGCAAAAGGGTGACTCTAAATTCCCCTGACAACTCAAGCTATTCGTTCCCAATGGGTGGCGCCTTGACCAAGTACGCCATCCACTTGGAGGGAGTCGGTGAAGATATTAATGATCTACTGTGAATAGCGTTTAGTGCGTGTTTGAATTTAGTTGAGCCCGTAGTCTGGTAGCCTTTCCGTAGTATCTTAGCTGTAAATTATTATTATCGTACTTTTAGTAGTTTTCAACATTATTGTTATATGAAAAGTAGGGAGTTATTATCCGTTTTCAGCCAATTTCACACTGTCGTAAGAGGAGATAGAAAGTTTCATCAAAATTTCTTAATTTTTATTCAAGTTACCGCAGGCACGGACAGATGGACGGACGTACGGATGGACGGGCAGACAGATACTTGTCTCGTCATTCTGATATAGTGTTGGAAAAAATAAAAGGGGCATCACATTTATTCCCATATTTTTTAGCACAGATTTGCATATATTCTTCTCACAGTATTGAAGTTAACTGTAAACTAATGCTATCAAACAGAACTTTAATTAAACACTCGGAAAAAATAATAGGAAAAATTTTAGTTATTTATTAGTTTGCACTGAAAATTAAGAGACTATTTATTGTTTAGTTGAAATTGACTGTATTACATAACAAGTAAATATTTTTATATAAAATATAAAAAAACATTGTACGGAAAGTGAAAAGAAAAACATTATTAAATTAAGAAAATCGGGAAAACCTATTCGTGAAATAGCGCACATAAGGGAATGCTCCAAAAAATATGGTATGTAGTGCCTTTAACACAAGCTTAAAAAGTTAAAAAGAGGACAGGAACGCAAAACAACGGTTTGACCATTTGCTGGTAATGCAATCAAAAAAGGATACATTTTTATCGTTTGAAAATATTAAAAATTACTAAATGTAACAGTAACCAGTCGCACGGTTAGAAACCGACTTCGGGAAGCTGGTCTAACTGGAAGAAGTGCAAGAAAAGAGAATTGAATTTGGTCAAAGGCACATGCTTCGTGGAAATTGGAATAACTTCCTGTGGTCGGATGAAACAAAAGTTAATTTATTTAGATCCGATGGCAAAACTTTTGTACAACGACCTCGAAACGCGGATTTTGACCCCAGATATACACGAAAAACCATTAAACACGGAGGCGAATCAATAATTTTATGGGAATGCTTTTCGGCGGCGTGAGTTAGGTCAATTTATTGGATACAAGACAAACTATGCGGAAGAGCACATGCCAATAAAATGGATCGCAATCACCATCACCCATCTTGAGACCCAGCATTCATTAATAATATTCGACCGAATAGACCACGTCCAGCACGCAGTGAAGAAAATATAGCGGCCGTAGCTAAGAGTGTACACGAAGATCGGTTACTGAAAAGTTCCAAGAAGATCCGATGTTTTCGAGCCAAATTTTATTTAGCGAAGAGGTCAATTTCTTATGGTTTGTAAACAAGCAAAATTGTCGTATTGCGGACGAAGAGCAACCTGAAGAATTTCAAAAGCTGCCATTTCATAAAACAAACAAAAACGGTTTGATGTGGATTGTGGGCCGGTGGAATCATCGGTCCATATTTCTTCAAAAATTATGCTGGTGAGAACGTAACCGTCAATGGCGACCGTTATCGCGGCATGATAACCGACTATTTGGTACCTGAAATTGCAGCTCGTGATCTCGGAGACATTTGGTTTCAACAAGATGGCGCCACTTTCCACACATCGCATCAATCATTGGTTTTATTAAGAAAACACTTCTGTGAGCAGATAATTTCACGTTTTGGGCCGGTCCATTGGGCACAAAGATCGTGTGATTTCACACCGTTCGACTTTTTCCTGTGGGGATATGTAAAGTCTAAAGCTATGCGGACAATTCGATTAAGGTCTTTTAGTAAAACATCACGCATTTCTTCTACCGTTTGTAAGTGGTACTTATTAGTTACGGTTCAATTGGGTGAATAACCTTTGAGCAGATGTGGTATGCAACTACTTTCTGTGACTTCTTCTAAATTACTGTGTTTATATAATATTAAATTATTTATATTCATACAATATGATTTTATACCATATATTTTTTGTTTATTATACATATATACATATAAATATATATAGTTATATATATAAATTACGCGTCACGTTTTCACCGGGGAAAAGTAAAAAAAAATAATCTTAACATAAGTAGGCGTTGAAAAATCATATTTTCATATAAAATATTTATAACTAGCTTTATTTGAGGCTTTGCTCGCATTGAATTCCTTAAATAAATATCACAGATCATTAACAAAAACAAATTGACTAAATACACGATAACTGTACCGCGATGATCACCTTTGTAATGGTGGAAGTAACCAGCAAAACCTAGTTGTTAGATTTTCAAATTTTTCTACAAAAAATTGTATATCTGCAATACATTTTTTCAATTTTTAAATTTAGTTTACAAAAAAACATGATCTCCAAAAATAATTTTTTTCTTAATCCGTAAAAAATATATATATTTTAGTATCCTATGTTCTTACCAATAAGTGTCCCAATTTATATGATAGTTAAGTGGTTTCGGCGTGAAATCGTAACAAACTTGCATTCTTATTTCATTCAACATTATTATATAATATACCCACTAATAACGTCATATCAGTCAAGTGTAATTCTTGCACTGCCTGGTGTCACTTTCTGTCGTGTTCCGGCCTGAGCACCACACGTGAGTGGAGTGCGTCGTATGTTGCTCCGTGTTGTAGGAGTCTGCCCCGCAATCCCATATAGTGGCGTCGCCAAACAATATCACAGTGCGACAACCGGCCATGCGGATATTACAGCTGCAACAACCACCACCTACACGCACCTCCCTCACCCCCAGGATCACAACCGGACACCCGCGAACGCGAATTCTACAATTTAATTGCAACGAACTTCAGAGTAAGATCGAGGAGATAGTTGCATATATGAGCCGGGAATGCGTATAGATAGCTACGGTTTAAGAAATCAAGTTAAACAGCCGCCAGATCTTCTGAGTTGTGCAGGTTTCAACGTTTTGCGTAAGGATCGCGAGCGAGATATTGGTGGAGGCCTAGCCTTCATATTCGATATTCAACACCGTGCAATATCGTGTAATCGATGGTGACATTGACCGCAGGAACACTACCCTGGAATTTTAGGGTATAGCTGTCCAGTCTGGCGATGTCGAGCTCGAGATATTTAATATAATATATACATCCCCAGTTACATGTTGCCCAACAGGATATCACCCGAACATAAGTGCGCTACTTCGAGGTGAAAACCGTTTGGTGCTAGGCGACTTTAACGCGCATCACGATCTTTGGCATTCCTGCCTGTCAAACGATCGTAGGGGGATGGAGCTGGCGGAACAGATAGACGATTCGACATTCTGCACAATGAATGACGAAGCCCCCACCAGAATTATGCTTCTCAGAATTTACTGAGGGTTGAAATTCAATTCGATGGTCATGCCTCCTCGGACCCGAAGAAGTGCGCGCGCTATTTCAGCCGACAATTTACACTGCACCCTTCGACTGACAAGGCCAAACGACGTGTTACCCGACGGCTGCGCAAAATGCCAAAAGACTGCGCACCACTTACTCTCACCGATGGGGAGGTTCAGAGTGTCATCAAAAAGGCGAACTCGTCTAAATCCATTGGCCCTGACGGAATAAGCACGCTGATGCGAAAACACCTAGGCCCAACGGGAGTAAATTATTTCACCAAGGTCCTCAACCTGTCGATATCCACTCTTCAAATACCCGATGTGTGGAAAGTCGGAAGAGTGGTCCCACTACTGAAACCTGGGAAACCCGCCAACAACGGGGAGTCTTATCGTCCGATAATACTCCTTTCCCAAGTACTGAAGACACTTGAGGCCTTGCTACTCCCGACATTTACTCACCACCAGAGTCTAGCAGACCATCAGCATGGCTTCCGAAAAGTGCACAGCACCACCACAGCACTTAGCGTCATAAACGCCCAGATAGTTCATGGCCTAAACCAGAAGCCACCCTGCGAGAGGACAACCCTCGTAGCGTTGGACTTGTCAAAAGCTTTTGACACAGTCAATCACACAACGCTACTTGAGGACATAGGAAAAGCGACGCTCCCTCCAGGGCTGAAGCGGTGGACTATGAACTACCTGAGCGGTCGACATTCATCCGTACTGTTTTGAGATCAAAACTCCAACCTCAGAAAAATTAAACAGGGGGTTCCGCAGGGTGTTGTCCTCTCCCCGCTACTGTTTAATTTCTATATCTCGCAACTCCCCCAACCGCCAGAGGGAATTTCCGTGACGTCGTATGATGATGACTGCACGATATTATCCATCTTAAGACCTGTTCAGGCCTTAAGACACATAGGGAGTGGGCCACGTAACTCCATGCTGTCAACGCAATACTTCGACATTTGCCTCAACGGCAGTGCAACCTGCACCATGTTCGCGAACTGCGCCGCCACTCCAGTCGAGTGGCCAAGATAGGATCTCCATGGCCCTACGGAGCTCACACAGACAACATGACTCCCAGTCTGACCAACCTCCCCCCCAACCTTCATCCAGCTCCAACCCTCGTGCGAGAACCACCCAGCAACTCTTGGTTCCTCGCACAGTCTGTTCCGTGTGTCAGACCGTAATACGCCGGAATGTCACATCAGTAAAGTGCAATTCTT
The DNA here is from genome assembly GCF_042242935.1 of Bactrocera oleae. NCBI lineage: Eukaryota > Metazoa > Arthropoda > Insecta > Diptera > Tephritidae > Bactrocera > Bactrocera oleae. The sequence goes on from NC_091537.1 coordinate 34,296,614, forward strand.
GTACTGGCTGGTGTCACTTTCTGTCGTGTTCCGGTCTGCGCACCACACGAGAGTGTAGGAGTCTGCCCCCGCAATCACATACAGTGGCGTCACCAATCAACACCACAATGCGACAACCGCCCATGCGGATAGTACAACTGCAACAACCACCACCTACACGCACCCCATTCACCCCTAGGATCACGACCGGACACCCGCGACAAACGCGCCTCCTACAATTCAACTGCAACGGACTCCAGAGCAAGATCGAGGAGATAGGTGCATTCATGAGCCGGGAGCGCGTAACGATAGCTGCGGTCCAAGAAACCAAGTTATATAGCTGTTTCGAGGTCAAAACTCCAAACTGAGATGAATTAAACAGGGGGTTCCGCAGGGTGGTGTCCTCTCCCCTTAACTGTTTAACTTCTACATCTCGAAACTCCCTCAACCACCAGAGGGAATTTCCGTGACCTCGTACGCTGATGACTGCACGGTATTGACGTCGGGCAATGGAATCGATGCTTCGACGAGGAAGCTTTAGACCTGTCAGAACAATGCACTCCGGACTATCACGGGATGCGTCTTGATGGCTCCAATCGAACACCTACATAGTGAGGCCCGTATGCTTCCGGTTAAGGAACACAACGAGCTCCTCTCCAAGCAGTTTCTGCTAGGGTGTTTTCGTAGAAACCACCTTTGTGGTCGCCTGCTTGTAGCGGAGCCGCCTCCTACAAACATCAAGAGGTCTTTCCTTAATTACGTCGACGACATTAGACAGTAAGCCGACCGGACTTCGGACGCAACGAACTTCAGACAGGCACTGACCGCCATTCACAGTGGAGCCATCAACACTTTTACCGACTCCCTCTCAGTGAATGGCGTACTAGGAGTCAAACCACCTCCCATAGCAGACATAGAGCTCGAGTTGCCTCGCGAAACCAGAGTGACCATCGCGCAACTTCGTTCTGGATACTGTAGCAGGTTAAACTCCTACTTATCCAGAATAGACCCCGACATACCAAACACATGACCTGCGTGCAATGAGTCTCCGCATGACACTAACCACCTCTTTGCATGCCCAACGAACTCAACTCTTCTAACACCCTTTTCCCTATTGCCCAACCTCGTTGAAACAGCTCGTTTATTGGACCTCCCGTCGGAGATGACCTCGACGACAACCAAACTCTAACTTATTATCCAAGCGTGGACTAAGTAACCGTTACAAAAGCAACAACAACATGCTAAATTACGTTTTGTAAATCCTCTTAAAATATCAGCATTTTCTCCGTAAACTCAATAATTATGACAATTTGTTTCCTCTATATTAAAATAAATTAATTCCAAAACTTACATTTCAAATCTGTCAACGACTATCTTCTTGCTTTATTTCTGATAACAATACTGATACAATTTCTGTTTCGGTTTAAATTCTGATTCCGACAACTATCAGATTTTACAACATCCCTGAATATATTATATAATATTAGTAGAGATAGTAGGGATTGTAATAATGTGTAAAATATCAAGATTCAATTATATAAGGTTGTGTTGATAGCCCAAAAACAACAAATTGCAAAAGTAATTGGATTCATAATAAAAATCAGACGGCTTTGATTTTATGATTCGAAAATAAATTTTTTCAAAATTTCAACCAATGAAGTTAATGCGTTTTTCGAGTGATAACTAAAAATGAATAGATTGTAAATCACACAAAATCATCAAATTGTAAACAAAAAAATGTGGAAAACGGTTGGCCTCAAGGGCCATCCCTGCAACTTCCCGCTAATTTCATACGTTAACGTTCAAATTTCGATCGGTCGAGTCGTTTGGAAGTAATTTGAAAAAAAAAAAACGATTTTTTCGAAATTTTTCGTTTTCGATATCTTGCAAGTAAATCAACCGATTTTGACCCGGTTCGCGACAAACGGTGTGTTTTTGATTAGTCTTTGGTGTCGATCGGTCAAGTCGTTTGGAAGAAAACGATTTTTCAAAATTTTTTTTTTTGAGATTTTTCGAAATCTACTGGGCCGATTGGGTCCAAACTTACACGAAATGCAAGTGCAATGAAACCCCTTGGAATGCCATTTAGTTTATTCAAATCGGTTTCAAAGTTATAAGAGGTTTACTACATCATACATTATAAGAAGTTTACATACATCCACACACACACACATACATACAGACATACGGACATCATCGTAGAAATGTCCGGGGAAGCTTACTCGACCCTCAGAACGTCGAGATCTGTTGATAACTTTATTTTTAGAAAAATATCAATTTTCTTAGCTTAGAAATTTTATGTTATATACATTGACTTAAGAAAGCTTTTGATTAAAATAAATGACTCGTGCAAACACTTGATAATCTTGGTTTTCAGCCAATATTTCTTTAATGAGTTTTTTCTTATTCGATTCTGTTCTTATTATTTATTAAGGATATATCTTCTGTAATAGAGTATTCACCAATTTTATTATATACCGATGACTTAAAGCTTTTTAAATCATATATTTTAAATGATTAAAGGTGTCTGCTGCAAACAGACATATAACATTTTTTCTCGATAATAATCATTACACCTTGTAAAATTTTTTCAGTTTTTACATAAAAAAAGAACAAAACCTCTGCAAAACAACTAATTACCAATTCAAAAATTCTTGATTTAAATATATTAGGTAAAGTAAAAAGTTCGTTCGGTTTTTTAATGATTTTTCAAAAGATGATAACTTTGTGTGCATTTGTCCGATTTAAGACATATATGTGCCGTTTTGTTCACAAACTTGTTGCCAACGAGATGCCAACTTCATTATACCCCCTCTCGTAGAAGGCTGCGTCCCTATTGCCAAACAACTCGGATAGCCAATTTTCACAGGCCTCTCTTGAGGCCAACTTCTAACCATTAAGCGCGTTCGCCATGGACAGGAAAAGATGGCAATCACTTGGTGCCAGGTCCGGACTATAAAGTGGGTGCATTAGAACCTCCCATCCGAGCTCCAGGAGCTTCTGGTGAGTCACCAAAGACTTGTGTGGCCTGGAGTTGTCCTGATGGAACACAATTCTGCCTCTGTTGATCAAAGATGGCCTCTTCTGGATGAGTGCTGCCTTCAAGCGGTCCAGTTGTTGGCAGTAGAGGGTTCAATTGAGCGTTTGGCCATAGGGGAGCAGCTCGCAGTAGATGATTCCTTGCCCATCCCACCGAACACACAGCAAACCTTCCTGGCCGTCAATCAGGTCTTGGCCACCATCTGGGCCGCTTCCCCGAGCTTTGACCACGACCGTTTGACCCATTTTTCATCGCCAGTCACAATCCGCTTCAGAAACGGGTCGATTTTGTTGCGATTCTGCAGCGATTTGCAGATGGAAATTCGGTCCATCACGTTTTTTGCGTTAGTTCGTGTGGCACCCAAACATCGAATCCAATGTTATGCAAATGGTTCCAAACGGTTTTCTGGCTTATCTTTAGTTCCTCAGCAATTAAATAAGTGCTCACGTGACGGTCTGTTTCCATTATTTTCATGATTTTATCGCAATTTTCGACGACAGGCCTCCCGACGCGTGGTGCATCTTTGACATCGAAATTACCGGAACGGAACCTAGCAAACCACTTTTGTGCTACACGTTCGTTTACAGTATCGGGCCCATAAACTAAATTAATTTTTTCAGTCGCTTTGGCTGCTTTTTCGCCTTGATCGAAGAAATATTTTAAAATATAGCGAATTTTCTCTTTGCTGGTGTCCATCTTTGACGAGCGCTCACAACGTACTGAGTCAATCAATCGAAAAACTGTCAAAGACAAACTTTTAGCGCGAATAAACACGTTTTCAGCGCCGTATAGTATGACATGATGCACTAATACTATGGACAATAACGCCATCTCTTAGATAAAAACGGAACGAACTTTTTACTTTACCTTATATATCTCTCAAAAACGATAAAGCAACTTGAGCAACTTCCACTCTTACGTTTTGAAAAGGATAGAAAATATTAAACTTTTTGGGATAGAATAAGAAAAGAACAAAATAACCTAAAAAAAAAATATTGAGAAAAGAACACGCAAACTTGACAACCCGAGCATAGGACAGAATAACATAATGCATTTATGTATGAAAAGAAAGCGCTATTTTTTCAATTGATGACTTGATATGATAGATCTACACTCAGATACCTTAGGAAAATGCTTGACATAATATTAGTAGTCAAACTCCTAAAAGTATCAGTTTGTAGTTATTTTCTTTTGTCTGAAGTTAAGTTTAATATAACGGCTAGCTTTTCGAGGCAGTTAAGACCCCTACCATTTCATAATTTTTTAGATCACAAAGCGAACCTTCTCACCGTGGATGTCATGATTTTCATTTTCATTCCTGCATATTTCATTTATCGACTGAGTTTTCTAGCTTAAAAAAATTAATATAAAGTAAATATAATTTAATGTATTTGTTTATACTAAAAAGAATTAATCTAAAACCAACATTGAAAATAATCACATAGAGCCCGTGATCAACAGACCATACCGAACTTGTCCCTTTTGTGTACATTTTAAAGAGAACATTTCTTACCTGTGGAATTTAGAAACAAATGCATCGTTTACATAAAATTCATCTGTTGGATCGATATCTTTTGTCTTCGTTTTTGAATTTCGCACAAGTAATCGTTGCGCAGGTTTCCCCATTGACAGTGACTGAAGAGCGCGTACTAACTCCCGTTCAGGGATATCAGTTTCCTGCTGTATATCCTCATATGTTAACAAATCACGGTTGTTAAACAGCATTAATACGCACATCTTAAATTTAAAATGTCAAAATTTGTTTACAACAGTTAAGTCCTACAATTTAAATACCTGATACGTGGACACCTGTAGTATATGTTTACGCGTATTTGTTGGCACAATGCAACCATTTGAGCTTGATGACATGCTTGAACTGGGACCGTCTTTATCTTTATCACTATCCACTTTGCGCCCATAAAAGATTGCATTAATATAAGCCGTACCTATTTCATAAAAATTTGTTTATACTTTAAAATAGTATAATGTTTTTACTGTTTTACCCATTTGTGGCTGTAATGTTAACTGCCTGCCTGAATGCTTATCCAAATAAAACTTTTTAAATATTTCAAATGCCTCACGGGGGGCAGAAGGTATATTGCAGTTGGGTGTTGCTGTCTGCAATTTTAACGTTGAATTTTATTAAAATTTTAGATTCATAGTTTAAAATTAATAATTTACATACTTGGGTGGGCCAAAATCCTGTTGTTAGTATCCTCACTGTCAATTCAACACCCGATAACGACAAGTTGTGTACATTTACATAGTTTTTAAACTCTTCCATAATGGTGTTTGACACGGACATATCTTTAAACATACCTTCAAGTTTTGAGGTAAATTGACATCCACACTCAGTCTGCAGAAGGAAAGAAATTGTAGTATTGACATATGAAATCTGAATCTGAAATACCTTTAATTTTGATATCATATTTTTCTCAAAATCATCGGAAACTGATTTATTGAGTAGCAGGCGTTTGGCCAAATGAGTTTTGTAATAACGTTCAAAAACATCCTTCTCCAGAAGAAATCGGAAAAGTACCATAGTTTTATCTAAAATTGTTTCTATTTCTTGTTCACTCATCTGCAATATTGATCAGTATAGTCTACAGATATAACAGAAATAAAATATAAAACTTACACCTTTGCCTCCTTTTTTAAGTTTATCATCAATAAATAAAGAAAGGTATTCGGGAGATTTTTGATTTAAATTTAAAAAATGCTCAAAATCCGCTGATATTACATTTTTAAATAATCGGTCATTGTTGAATGAATGGTGTAAAAATTGATCGAAACGATCTTTTAAATCAAGTAAATTCTGTACAAAAGTTATTGGATTCGTATTCCCATTTTCTTCTTCCTTTACTAATATTCGGCCCTGTTCACGCAAATACGATGACATTGTATCAGCAATTACTTTAAGACCTTCTTCTTTTAAACGTGAAAATAGTTTATAGGTACAGGCAAGGTCTTCTGTTTTTGAATTTTTAATCATATAAACAACACCAGAATTTTCCATTTCAACAATAGTACGCATATGCTTCTTAATAAGTTCATCTTCGACAACTTTAACGATTCGCGGTTCAGTGTCTTTGTCTAAATATAGGGCAGCCCGTGCAGATTCTTCTTGTATACGTGCCTAAAAAAACTAAAAATTTGAAAAAATCTTTAACAATATCAAAATAACAACCTCGACTTTTTTTATATAAACACCCGCATTGTTCTCGTTAAGAAATTTATGTGATTCAAACTTATAAAAAGATGCAGATTGTGCAAGAAATGGTTTCTCAAAGTCATCCTCATATACCGATCGCGTATTAATTCCCAGTGACATAAGCATTTGACACGCATTTTTAATCGCTAAATGATTGATGGCTTCTCCGCTTCGCTCGTCCATAACCATTCCGAGTAATGTTTCTCGTAGAGCCTTTTGAATTTCTGAATAACGCACAATCTATATAAATTTTTTGGTTAACGATTCGATTTATGATAACAAATTAACTTAATAAAACATACCTGATCTCGGAACAATATTAAACCCAAATTGTAAACATTATCTACTTCGCGTTGTTGTACATAAACACGATCCATGTACATCAATATATCACGTATCATTACCATAGAAGTTTGATGATCACTCCAAGCCTGATTTAACTTAGGAAGAAAGTTATTATGTAAACTTTCCAGCACATCTTGTCGTACTTTTTGTTCTAAGTGTTCGGAGACCACTTCACGCAAGCCATAATACAACCGATTACCATGTTTATGTAGCACCATATTATATGCATTCCGATATAACTGCTCAAAAGACAAGCCAGAGTTATTTTTCTTCTGAATCTCTTGTATAGCATTTTTTAAGCTCGCCCAAATCGATTCAACATATTTTTCATCCATAGAAGCCTGTGATCGTTTAGAAAAATTAAAAATGAGTAATGTATTAAGAACTCTGAGTATTAACTAACAACGAAAAAAGCTAAGAAAAAACATATTCAGCTAACATTAAAAGCGTTCGTTTTGTACTCCGGCAACCAAAGAGGGAACTTTCGTTGAACTTCAGTGAGTTTTTGATGTTTAGAATTTAAGCCCACGGACACGCTGCAAACAGTCCCGACATGTAGCAAGCTTGTACTAGCACCAGCATATTGTGGAGATGATTGTAATGTGCAGCGTTGTTCACGTGCAGCACTGCTAGCTGCTGTTGAACCCTGTACACCCACTGTTGTGCGTCCACGTATAAAAAATTTGCGATAGCGACCACTATTCACAGAACTGCTAGGCGAATGACAGTTTTGGCTGTTCGTGAATAGAAAACTTTTTTGACGCTCTTGTGCTCCAGGTTTATTATCCTTGGGCATTGATTTGCCGATTTGCCTTTAATGTTCGTAATGGGACGAACGGCTGAAATCGAAATATATGAGCAAACGTGCTGACCAACGTCGTATTAAAAAAAAACTTCAAATTACTCAAAAAATATCTTCTTATCGCAAGCTTTCGTGATTTAATGAAGTACAGTATAATCTAAGATTGATTACTATTGCAAGTTTTCGTTAGCTGCTATTAGGATTTTGGCGTTTTAATTATTAAATTTCCGCTTTTTCTACTCCCCTCAAAACGACGTTGTTGTCTCTTGTACCTATTTTTCTCAATCATTGGTTTAGATTTTTTGTCATTTAAACATTTTCTCTCTACTTAACACTTCAATTCCTTAATTTAAATTAACTTCTCTCTTCTTATTTCCGTTAAAAAACAATGTTGATTAAAGATATTTAAGCCTATAGTCTGGATTAGTAGAATTGTATATGCTATTGGTATGCGTTCAAGTCCCTTCGTTGTATCTCTCTTCTTTGTTAATTTTACAAATTTGAAACGGATGATGTCGTTTTTTCACAAATAATAATTTTTCTGTCTTAACTTCTTGAAAAATTCAATTTTTTTCAGAGACAAAAGATTTTGCTTTGACAAATAATGCGGTGTAAGCTATAGAAACTCAAATCATAAAGTGGATTCACCACGAAAGATATTTAATTTAATTTTATATGTACTTATACATATATTCTCCAAAAAATCTAACCATTTTTCATTAAAATATTTTGCAGTACCGGTGGAGAAATATTTTAATTTATGAAATAGAAATTATTTTGGAAAATGTATAGTTTAGGTCCCCCAACTAAGGAGGCCTCAAAAATAAAATTTTTTTTAAATCGTTAATTTTTACGCGTAGATTACAAATCAGTGAGCGGAAAGTGAATTTTTTCAATAATTTATGTATATTTATCAAAATTGATTTAACATACTTTCCACATATGTATCACATATTCAAGTAACTTAGTTGTTGTTGTAGCGGCAAAATTCTGTAGAATTTAGATCACTTAGCTGTAATTACCAGTTCAGCGTGTTAAACATTTTCTTATGAAAAAAATATACTGAAGAATTGTAACAGTCACAATTTCTTTTGCGCCGCGATCTGATGGTATGGACGAATATCGGAGATCGTCGAACTCCTTTCCGCACTGGGGGCCTTCGGCCGCGCTTCAAAAAAAAAAACTCTGGTCGGTCCAAAACCGGGGGTTTCATAATTCAATCGCGTCAAAATCCCTAATGCACTGGCGGCCTTCGGTCGCGCTTAAAAAAAATAACCTTGGTCGGTCCAAAACCGGGGTGTTCATAATTCAATCGCGTCAAACTCCTTTTCGCTGCTCTTGACCTCGATGATAATAAAAGTTTAAGTTAAATAAAAATTCACTTTCCGCTCACGGATTTGTAATATTTGCGTCAAAATAAGACGATTTAAAAATAAATTAATTTTTGAGGCCTCCTTAGTTGGGGGACCTAAACTATACATTTACCATTTTAAACAATAGACCATGTCTATATGCAACAATATTATATTATATTATAATAATAATTTTTTTTTACTTATTATTTTAAAGTCAATCATTGTTTTTAAGAGTATGCAAACAGACATACCTAAATGTTATTCTACTTACCGGAAAAGCGCGAATCCGCATCTTTCCCTCCTTCTTGGGAGCGGTGCCCCTCAAATTCATGGTCTGTAATCGACGACAATTTTCCTCCACTTTTTCTTCTGAACACACTAATACGTACGATGACTATTCGCCAACACAAACGTTAGCGTTTTTTTATCAACAGATTTTCAGTAAATTAACACTTCGCGTGTTGTAATTTTATATGAATTCTTTTATGTTAAATATTGGTTTTTCGATAGTGATGTGTTCCGCCGATATAGTATCAGCATACAATCTAAACTTATTCACCGTACCAAATGCCAAATTTTTCGTCAATACTTGAATACTTTCTTTATATTACAATTTGTCCACAGAGTATTTATCTATAAATTGAAGAAAAGACTTATAACTTCGTTGAAAAATCACTTGACAGTTCTACTTTAGTCAACCCGAATTACCATTACAAGCATTTTTTCGATATACAATAGTTCCACAAAAATAGTAGCCAAAATATCTTTTTATAAAGACCACATAAGAATGAACAAAAGTAAATATGTCAACCATACTTTACCATCAACGTCTCCAAAATTAAAAACAGGTAAAAATTTTGTATTTATTTATTACGTAAATTTTACGTTTCTAATCTATGTATTATATGTAAATAGTGTTCATATTTAATTTAAAGCAAATAGTTAATTACCAATCGCTCAAAATTATTTTACGTTTATCGAAATATTAGATCTGAGCTGCTGAAGCTGCTAAAATGAAATTAAAAGAAAAAAGGGAAGAAATGAATGCGAATATTACTGAAAAAGAATTCATCAAATATACGTAGTGCCATATTCAACAAATTCCATGACACGTGATATTTCACCATTATTTTTCTTTATGTAATATATTGTACTTTCCAAATACTTTTAGAAATTAATTTTATGTTTTATAATAAATATTTTTTTTTTCCAAGTGTAATAATAGTAATGTATATATCATAGATTCATCGAACATGTGAGAAACCATCAGGCAACTCTCTCGTAGTGTAACTTTTTATTTTTTTAACCAGCCCATTAAGAATTGATAAATTATCTGAAACTCCTCTCTTTGCGTTCTGAGATAACTCATGAACTTTCAGTGCTGCCAAGAAAAACCACGAGTTCATGAGCTACTGAACAGGTGACAAGCAAAACATAGAACTACAACAAAGAATCCCGTAGAAATATATTGCGAAATCAGTGGGTAATTTGTGATATCAGATTTTTTGTTGAATTTTATATACTTAATTTGGTTAGAATTCCCAGCATATGTTATGTAAACTTTGACTTCCGAATAAATTATCAAAAGATATATGTTAATTGAGTATATAAAAAAGAAATAAAGATCATGTTTAGGTTATTTAAAACTTGTGTGTTTTGAAATATTAAAATATTTTGTTAAATTTAATTTTAACCGTTAATTTTGAAAATCTTTTGTGATTAAAATATACATGTACTTATATTTAGAAGTCATATAGGATATCTAGCTTGTTAAACTAATTTTAATTATGTATATTTTCTGTTAAATGGAAACCGAAAAATACCCAAGAAATACATTTAAAAATCTCAAAACTTATTTCTTTCCTTAATGGCACCACTGTCAAATATTATAAAAAATGTGGACTTTGACAGCGCTCTGTCAAATCAAAGAGTTTCGGTTCATTTTATCCTTGCCATTAAGTGATTAACGAAATGTTAATATACCAAGTTATTCATCGTTTAAGGTTATAAAATTACTTTTTAACAGTTAATATCAAAGTATGGTTTTTTTACGTGGGTGGAGATATGCAGCATTTATATCCTGCATTGGAGGCGGAATTGGCGTAGCACTTTACCCGATAATTATAGAACCAATGATGAATGTCGAAAAATATAGAGAGATTCAGAAACATAACCGGGCCGGAATTAGGCAAGAGGAAATACAGCCTGGAAATATGAAAGTTTGGTCGGATCCATTTGGACGCAAATAGGGACTTACACGTGTAATTTTTTCGTAAAATAAAATAACTAGAAAATATATCTATCCTTTTATATATTTTATAAATTCTTGATGGTGCTGCCACATTTACCCGAACGTTACACGATCAAGAAATTGCATTCATGTTGCAATTCACTAACACCTTTCGAACTTAAAAGCCGTCTTGATATCAATTTTCTCATCAAGGTGACGATCGAGTTTGAACAGACGACCATATAGTTTTTCAAACAACTGACATGAAATTGTTGGGAATATGAATATTTCGTTATATTAATAGATTAATATCAAAATATAAGTATTATATTTTAGTTTCGTGCAAAATTTTCAAAAATTTTAAGTGATTTCCCTGACGACGTCATCTTTAAACTATTATTGATTATCAAGTTTAAAATAAATAATCACACATAATTAATTTTTCGCGTAGAATTGCTTTTTGCAGTAACAGCCTTCGGCCGGGCTTCGAAAAAGTAACCCTGGCCGGTCCAACACCCAGGTGTCTTCAGATCTTTCGCGTTTAACTCGGTTTTGCGTTGGCGGCCTTCGGCAGCGCTTCAAAACAAACTACCTACGCTACTATTTATCAAGAGAAAGAAAATTTCGAAAGGACTGTACGCAAATATGCAATGCGACCAGCAGTACTCAATTTAGTTACAAGTTCATTAACAGTAACAATATTATCGTGAATAACATTTATTTGCGTCAGGGCGGAGGGTGCTTACCAACAAGTTTAGCTCGCTGCAATCTAAATATGTAAATTATTTTTGGGCACTTGTGTGCTTTATTGAGTCTGTTCTTAAACTACCTATTCTACCCTAACTTATTTCTATCCTAAGCTGCAGCCATCACCGTCGTCGCCGCTGTCGTCGCTGCTGTTACGTTTGTTATTAGTATTCACCTGTGGGTATGTTGACTCAGCGATTCCCACGGTTTGAATTGTTTGTTATGACTCGATTCCACAAGTGGAAGTATCGGGTATCGTCTTTTATATTTTGCTAAGTTGCGGAAATGACTGCAACAATGTAGTCTAAACAATTTACATTTACGGAACATTAGACTGTGTTAACTCCTCCCCTCCTAAGTGAGGGTCGTCCGCGATCCTCTCAGTAATTTTTCGTATAGCACGATCCATCATCTTTTTTGCGGAACGTTTTCCTTGGATGCTTAGGATCAGCCAGATCACTAGGAAGGCAGCAATGGTTGTCACTGCAGCAACGAAAACCACTGTCTTTAAACTGACCTCTTGTCGCAAAGCGTCTATGTGATTGATGTTTTCAACGTTCATTTCCTGGAGATAATTAAGACTCAGAGATCCCAAGTGTCCCACCAGGTTGATCTTTTGCGCAGTCGATTTTCCGGGAGTTCGTGTGGTGGCATTTTTCCGATTTCGGAACTCGGTACCATTTATCGTCACCTGCTGTTCGAAGGTTAGCAGATAGGTCCCTTTAACGTCTCTTATAATACCGGTCTCGCCCTTTATTACGGCCGTATCATTATTGATAATAATTATTCCGTCATCGATCTCATTGATACCCCTCTCGTGATTTGCTGTGGTTGAGCAGTTTGCCGTTTCCCCCGCAATGAGTTGTTGCCCGCAAGTAATGGTTTTAAGCAATTTACAAAAGGTGGCAAGGGTTGATTTTTCGCATTTTACGGCATGTGTTTTGCTGCCGCATTCAGCAACGGTGTTTGTGTCTCCAAAATGAAGTACCAGCCCCTGGTGTGGTACGGTGAATAGGCTAAGCTTTTTACAAACTATTTTAGGTATGGGATATTTTATTATGAAGTATAAATTGTCCTTATTTTGTAATACCTTAATTCTAGACATTCCTAATATTTCTATTGTTGATACGTTAGTCGAGTGCTCGTTGATTATTTTGTTTATATCGCTACTGTCCAATATTACAGGACTAACTAAATTTAGTTTGGCTAATGTTATTGATATTGCGACAGCTTGCAGCTCTAGAGTTATTATCCTATTTCTTGCTAATATTGTTTCATATAGGTGGCCTGTATCTATTTCCTCTTTTTTAGTGGAAGTAATCATTTTGTTTATTTTATCTGTTATCTCTAAAATCTTTTGCTGAATGTGGGTATTTATCCTGTACTGTTTGTTGTTCAAGTCGACAAGTATGTCTTGTTTCATCTGAAGTTTCTGATAGTCGTCGAAGTCGGGGGTGCCGGCAATGACCTTGAGTGCCGTACCCAAAAAATTCAAGCTTCGTGCTTGCCGGTGGTAAATATCGACGGTTCGCAGCAGTGTTTCGATGTGTTTAATATCTGCGTCGAGAAGCACTCTCATATGCGACTCAGGGAATAAATTAATTAGATCCTTAGTCTCATCGTTCATTGTTTCGTATAGCGTCATATTAGTGAAGTGTGTCAAGTATCCGTAATGTTGCCATACTATCGCCTCCCCGTCTACAATTGGGATGTAGTTGGCGCCAGTATAGTCTGTGAGTTTTTCAGTCAAAGTGTTTGTCGTCAGAAATGCCAATATTATTATCCTGTAATTAAAGAAAGATAGCAATTAGTGACTGGGTCTGTCAAGGGGGCTGAATGTTGTCCTTATGGACCCTCCTCCCCTTTATAAGAACGGTGGTGCCTAGGTCCTGTTCAACTACTTCCTCTACATATAGTGCTGAGAGCTTATTTCCTAGCCTTCGATTTACCTTCACCAGGACCCTGTCGCCAGCGTTATACGACATATCCTGACGGTTCCTATTATGATAATCGCGGTCAGCGGCCTGTGTTTTTTCAATACGGTCTCGGATTGATTCCACAGTATTGGTTGAACTTGAGTAAAGGACATCGATTGGTTTTCTGTTGATTACTGAGTGAATAGATTTATTATATTCTATAGTAGCCAGCAAAATTAGGTCAACGGTGTCGCTAAGATTTCTCTCTAGTTTAAGGCACCTAGCTATCTCAGTCAAAGTACTGTGGAAACGTTCCACTTGCCCATTTGAAGTACTATGAAGCGGGGGTGCATTTGCGATTGTTACATTATTATAATCCAAAAGCATTGATTTTATGGTATGCGAGTTGAGCGACTTTTCATTGTCACAATAAATTGTTTTCACGTTTGGAAAAATGTTTATTAGCTGTAAAATTGGTGGTTTTATGTCAATGATCGTTCTCGATGAGATCTTCTGCACTATTGCAAACTTCGAAAGCTTGTCGATGCAAGTTAAAAAATATTTTTGATCAGTAGAAAAAATATCTATGTGTAATATTTGTCCAATGTGAGATGGTATCGGCGTTGCTGCAATGACATGTTTTTTTGGATGGCGGTCGTATTTGGACTTTGAACAGTTTCGGCAGTTCGCCACCACCTCTCTTGCTTTTTTATCCATCTTTGGAAAAAAATAGTCGGCTAGGATCTGTTTCACATTTTCTTGAGCAGCTCTATGTGCTCGGTTGTGTTCAGCGAAAACAATCTCATGTTGGTCACCTTCACTAAAGATATCAGTAACCATTTTTTCAGTGTGGCGGAACTTCACGTTGGGATGAAGCTCCACTAGTCGGTGCTGAATCTTCGCCAGAACTGGTAGGCTACAGTGTATTGCATTAACCACACCGTCATTAATCACTTCTTGTAGTGTGTCTATTAGCGAATCTGTGTCACGGAATGAAACAATATGTCTAGTCTTCGAACCGAACAGGATAAAGGTCTGTTTTGACGGACTTTCGCACTCCTGAAGCACAATCTGATTCCTAAAGCAATTAACAGGTTTATCCACCGTTTCGATGGTATACGTCAGGGACTCTTCGCTATGTATGGTGGCGCAGTCAGAGCTTGGTTCCATTCCAACCTCCACCATATTCATGTGTTGTCTCGACAATGCGTCGGCAACATGGTTCTCCTTCCCTGGCTTGTAAAAAATTTTTGCATTGAAGCTTTCCACTAAGGATTTCCATCGCTTGATCTTCGCGTTAGGGTTTTTATCTGAGACTGCAAATGTCAAAGGCTGGTGGTCCGTGAAAATGTTCAACTGGTTTACACCATACAAGTAGTTTCTCAAAGTGTTGAGGGCCCACACGATTGCCAGGAGCTCTCTTTCATTTGTTGCCAAATGTTCTTCCCTATCTCTTAGAGTTCTTGAGATCATGGTAGTGGGTTTTCTTTCTTGTGAGAGTACAGCTCCCAAACCTCTCGAAGATGCATCGGTCGTCAAGTCAAAGGGTTTTGTGAAATCTGGATATGTCAATGTGACGTCTTCTGATGCTAAAATTTTCCTTAGTTTGTTGAAGGCTTCTACACCTTCTGATGTTAACTGAATTTTAATTTTTTTAGACTGTGTGGCACTTACTTTGCCATTTTCCGCCTTAAGCATATGTCAGTGGTTTTGCTATGCTAGCAAAATCTTTAATAAAGCATCTATAATAGCTCGCTAATCCTAAAAAAGAGCGGAGCCCCCGAAGAGTGGTTGGCTGCTCATAGCATTTTATACTGTGGACCTTATTAGAGTTTGTTTTTACGCCCCCTTTTGATACAACGAAGCCCAAGTAATCTACCTCAGTTTTAAAAAACTTTGATTTTTCCACTGAGACTTTCATATTGGCCTCGCAAAGCCTACGTAAAACCCATCGATCGCTCTCTGAAATATGCTTGGAGCGTTTTTGAGTCCAAAGAGTAGGCGGCAGAATTCGTATTTGCCGTTGTTTACAGAGAAGGCAGTTTTTTCTCTGTCCCTCTCTATCAACTCATTCTGATGGAATCCAGATTTCAGATCAAGTGTGGTAAAGTATTGTGCTCCCTTTAGGTTTGACAATATCACCATTGGGTTAGGCATCGGATACTTGTCCTCAACTGTGACTTCATTTAGTTTCCTAAAGTCGATAACTAACCGTTTTTTTTTTATTTCCTGCATCGTCTATCCTTTTTTTGTCAACAACCCAAATCGCACTATTGTAAGGTGATCTGGAAGGGCGAATGATGCCATTAGCCAGCAAATGGGCGACCTCCCCGTTGACGAATTCGGCCACACTCATAGGGTATGGGTAGAGTCTAGAATATATCGGCTCTTCGTTTTTTGTTTTTATAGTAGCAACTATATTTGTATTGAAGGGGAGGGACTCATTTGGGTCTGCGAAGGCCCTCTCCCTACTCTCCATCATCTAAGGAAATCATTTCGGACACCAGAAGGAATTTCCTCACTTCTCATATCAATGAAATTTACATTCACGCACTCGTGGAACAACAATTTTTCGTTTCCAAAATCGTGTCGTATTACTCCACTACTCAGATCTATTTGAGCATTTACCCGTTTTAATAGATCCAGTCCAATAATACCATCGAGCGTTGTCATATTAGGCAATATGAAGAAATCCGCCCATACACCAAATAACTTGATTCTATACTTCTTATTCACATGACTATTTCCGTGCAGTGACGGAAATAGTTCTTCCTCCTCGAGATTTTCTATTTCTTCTTCCGCCTCTTGATTGTAGGCTGTGTCTTGGTTACCTTGGCTTAAATTATTTATTAACTGGATTTTAGGTTCAGTATTCCTACCTGATTCTGCCTGTCGCTTTCCAAATTGTTGTTGTTGGTTAGAGTTAGGGCTCTGTTTGGAATTGTTTCGGTACACCTGTTGATTTACTTTTTGTGACTGACGCCAATTTGAATTATGGCGAAACCGTGATTCTGATGGATCTATTTCCATTGGTACTAGTTGATCTTGTTGATCATTTTCGTTGCCGTTCCTTTTCGGCTGTCTATTGAAAAAATGTGGATTTTTTTGGGGGGTTCGCAATCTCTGTTCTAAGTTGTTATCACCGATCTTAACGCAGCGAAGTTTGTAGCGAACACATATCGTTCTCTATTTGCCTCGACCTCCTGGGCCAGGGCCAGAGCACCCGGCAAGTCATCAGGTCGAGAAGCGAAGAGAATGTCACACAATGGTCTTTTTAGACCAGAAATGAATACCCTAAGCGCGTCTGCTCTATACTTTGTGCATATTGATTCCGCAATGGGACCCTCATGTGTCATTATGGTTTTATTTGTGAGAAGAGTTAGCTTCTTCTCCACTTCGTCGAAATATTTCAGGACTGACAGGTTGCCCTGTCGAAGCGTAGAAAGTTCCTGTTCTATGAGATATATTGGACGCTTGTCCGAATAGGTAAAATCTAATCTGGCAATGATCGCCTCGAAATTCAGTACAGTATTAAAAGATGCTAAAATGGCATCAGCGGAGCCCTTTAGCTTATTTCTAATTATTCCTACGGCTTGATAATGCCTAGAGCTGCCCTGATGGCTTCGAAACACCTCGTAAGGCGTGTGGGCGGCCTGACGCCAGGAAACGTAGGTGCTGACTTGACCGTCAAACTTTGGCAATGACTCCACCAGGTCTAAAGGTTCTTCATATTTAATGCCTGCAATGATTTTCACAGGCTCGTAAGGATGTGGCTTTTTTACTGTGGTTAAAGTGGCAATTTGCTCTGTCAGTCGTGTCAATTTGTGTTCAAAGGACTCCTGTTGCTGTTGCAGTACGCCTTTTACAGCAGCCTGTACTAAAGCGGTTATTTGGTTTGCGTCCATTACACCTATATTTCTATTCCTTGCGATCTGCAAACTACCGATCTTTTCTAATAAACCCTCAAGATCACTATCGCTCATCAAATCGTTGCGAACACGAAACTACAAATTAGACCACCAGCAAAACTCTATACGTTTCTCTATTAGAGCGCAACACTGTCACTATTAATCAATTTTCCACGAATAACTTTGAAAAGAAAAAAAAAATTGAGCACTCTACTTACGCAATTATTATTAAGCTATCCATTGAAATTGATCCAGTTGTTGGTAATTCCTTTTAGCCTCCTTCAAGTTATTCAGTTGTTGGTAATATTCTTTCAATTATTCGGTCGTAGGTTCAAACCGCGGTTAGGCGCCAATTATTTTTGGGCACTTGTGTGCTTTATTGAGTCTGTTCTTAAACTATCTATTCTACCCTAACTTATTTCTATCCTAAGCTACAGCCATCACCGTCGTCGCCGCTGTCGTCGCTGCTGTTACGTTTGTTATTAGTATTCACCTGTGGGTATGTTGACTCAGCGATTCCCACGCTTTGAATTGTTTGTTATGATTCGATTCCACAAGTGGAAGTATCGGGTATCGTCTTTTATATTTTGCTAAGTTGCGGAAATGACTGCAACAATGTAGTCTAAACAATTTACATTTACGGAACATTAGACTGTGTTAACTTGTATATCGGCAGCTATTAAATCGCTAGGTCAATATGAATGTTTGCCAAAGTATCCACAACTGTTGAGGGGTCCATTTGGAAATGATATCGTGGGATGCGCACTGTTGTATGAATTCCGTGATAACTTAAAGAAACTCATCTACTCAAAATATGTGCCCTCTACATTAGTTATAGATGATATTGACGAGAAACTTCCAATACCTGAAGACAACAACCAGTACAGATATACCTGCAACACTGTAGAGTCCTCTAATAAATTCGTCACTTTTGAAAAGCGTCCTGATCTAGGCAACCGCTTTCAACTTTTCTATGATTCTTGTAATTTTTTCGACAGCGGTGGTCACTTGAACATGGAAACAAGTGCATGCGATTGCAGCGCCAATAAGGCGTCTAGTGCAACGAAACCTTTTCAGGAAAATCAGCAACAGATGCAACCGATTTGCTCAACCTGTACCTCAGGCTATGGAATTGTCGACGAGAAGTTTCCCCAATAGGGTTTCAAGTATGGTGTTTCCATTGGAGTAATTTGTGTGGATCCACAACAAATAGAATACTTAAAAACAATACATCTTGACATTAATGGAGTGCTGCCGTGCGAAGTGAAAACTTTGATAAACATGAGGTCCACCCCGAACTCATCCCATTACGGCTGTCACCGCGCTCTCATAAACGTTACTAACTAATATTCACCGGAAATGTTGCAGTGCATTAATGGCTAATGCAATGGCGATCATCGCCGTTCCCACGGCAATCGGGTCTACGTAACCGGAACGACCCGGTTTTATTCCGGCCAAGGACTGTCAACTCGGCAGAATTCTACCGCTACAACAACAACAATGCTACAACAATCAAAAAAGAAGCATATCGAATTTATTGTCATTGAATATTTGTTTCGATTACGCACTCACCCTTTTGCACTTGTTTGCACTTTCAATCCCCAATATATAAAACAAAACGGATACAGCCGGTACTAAGGCTTCTAAAACTACGGGCGGAAAATTGTGACGTCTCGATGGCTCGACTTGCTAACGAAAACAAGGCCTCGGGTCCTGTGTTAGTCCCTTTTGAGTGTTGGGTTCTGTAGATTTGTGGTGTGATGGGATGTGTATGTGTAGGTAGTCTGAGTGGTGTGATGTCTGCGTGGTGGTGTGTGTTTGTGTGTGTTAGTGGGTGGAGTCTTCTTGTGGATCGTGTTGATGTGGAGTGTTGGCGATCAGTGGCGTGTCTGGAGAGGGGAGCGTAACTCATCTAGCCAGTCATCTTTTATTTCATACAGTTATACAAAGGCGAAACCGAGTACTGGTTGCTACCGTTGCTCTATTTTTGAATTGTGTAATTGCCTTCACCATTATGATGCACAAATTAAGTGTTGACGACCAGAGTACAGATCGTGTGTTGTCTACTTGCTTTTTATATTTTTATCCTGTTTTAAAAATTCTCAACATCGAGTACATATACAATCCCCTTCCGTTTATTATAATCGTATGTGTGACATACGGGCATCAAAAAGCCTTGGATAAGCGAGAATTAAAAGACACAACAAATACTAGAAATACAAGTATGTACATCTTTAATGATTATTGTGAAAACAGTAAATTCAGTAGCAAATTATATGTGATATACTGTTATCTGTGTCACGAGTTACACATACGAAGGGATCAATTAAAATATTTGATACTTCCTTTGACACATTTTGTAAAAACTGTTTTTGTAGACGATAGCGCTAATGTAAATTTCTGGTTTACTTACGCAATTATAGCGCATAACTTATACATTGATGTCTTTCTGACGGATCGTTTATTTTCCAGTTTATTATGCATCGTTGGGAGTATTTTGAGAGTCTACCATTTGGAATATGTTTACCAATTTTAACCATGCGACATCATTATACGAGAAACCTGGGAGTATAGAAAAATTCTGGAACGGCGCAAAATTTACCGAGAATATATGGGTACGCCCTACATGAATAGAGTAAATTTCTATTTTAACGATGATAGTGACAACTTCAACGACGACGTGAACGACGATACGCATTAGGTACATATATGTTTATATAATGTAACAACTCTATATATGTAAATTTGTATATAAATAGGCTATGGTCCTATACGAGTGCTTTGCAAAGTTACCATAGTTTTTATTGCGAACATCAAGTGCACGCGAAAAAGGATAAAGTCTGCACTCCTTTGAGGAATGTGTTAAATAATCAAGCCGAATACTTTCACAAGAGACGGCTGCACAACAACATTTTCTTCTTCGAACCCATCAAGGCTATTAATGTGTTGAAACTTTTAAAAAAATTTGGAAGAAGGAAGATAACTTAAATAGGAGAGGTTTTGTTCAGGAATTCCATTCGTCTCTGCCAAAAATGTGGAAAAAAAGAGAGAAACAAATAAAAACGAATCACATTCTCGCTAATTTACCCATTGACGGTATGTTGAAGTTCCACAAGGATGTTATTTATAAATTCAAAGTTGACGATAGTGTGACTTGCTGTGGAAACACGACGAAATGTTTCGATATATTTTGAAACGTATGAAAACGAAAAATCAGTACTTGAAGAAAATGACAAAATTTGTGAACATGCAGAAAACGATGAACTGACTGGAATTTGACCGAAAATTTCCAAACAAACATTTCAAATATATGAAAGACTTTCTCTACTTCTCAAATAAAGTAAAATTTTCCTCCATTCCAACAACACTTATGGTCCATAGAATGTGATACCGAGGTACTTATCGCTTTCGCTCTGACAAGTGTTCGGCTAATTCAGTCAAAGTGTTTGAAAAAATTATCATTTTGTTTAACAAAATACCATAATGTCTAGTTTGTCTATATCGAATATGGATGTAATAAATTTCCTCTTGGCAATGAACACCTGCGGACTTATGCTATAATTGATATTATTAGGCACGGCCAACAATACCAGAACATCATAGTTGCTGTGTATACAATCGCCGTGTATGCAACGAATTATACGGTATATGGAGTCAGGATAGAATTGTCTAAATTTTGAAATTTCAACATGGATCAGTGCATTTCGATTAGACAAATCCGTACCTAGATAGATGCGCTCATTTGTAATGCTGCAATTTGGCGCTAGAGCAATCTTCCCAATGCCACAGTATAACCGAAATGACAACAAATTAATTTGATCCAAGATGTTAAGCATTGTTAGCGGAACAAAGATTTGCATGACAGATTCGCTCACCATCTGGTAGCTCAATTCATTGCGAGCCGTCCTGAAGAAGATCTCATTGAGAAGTCGATTTGGGTAGTTCTTCGATATGAACGGTCCCGACATATTGATTGACACAAGAATTTTGTCTCTGTCCGCAATTTGTTGAATGCATTGTAACGCACTCTCACAATGCGCTGATAGATATTGATTTAGTCGTTAGAACTCTTCACTGTTGGCATGCGAATTTATGGGCTCCGAAATGGCCATTATGAATTTTGCTAGATTATTCGATTCGTATATTCGTGAAGATCTCCTTGGCCTGTGCGTATGTGACATCCGTTAGGAAATACCACAGAAACACCACGCTCACAGGTGGCCTGTTTCAGTGATATTGGTTGCATATCGACTGTTGGTTGGGTGCTCATGGCAGTGAAGGTTCGGTTTGTGGCATTTGTATGTCGCAAACAATTCAGACCGTACACGAGGTCGTCGTCTCGTCTTGGTGTACGTTCATGGGTAGTTGTGTGGTGCCGCACTCATTGGATCCGCGATACGTGAATATGCTGTTTATTAGAGTTTCAAAAGTGATGGCGTTGACTGATCTATTTATTAATTCCATTACAGAGCTATTTCCTTCTTCACCGCTGCCGTTAGTAGCATTCGCGGACGGTGTCGTCGTAACTATTGTTCCTATACCGCGGTCACCAGCTTGCAGTTGGGCAAAGTGCTTTGGTTTCTTGTTTGAGTGTGTTGCATTTTAAATTCTATCTTATATTACTGATCAAGCAAGTGTTCTAAAAAATATTTATATACATAAAGACAGTACTTAGAGGTCATAGACATTTATTTGCAATTGACAAAATCAACAATGCTTTGTACATTTGAATGGTTAGTATTAGTTATCGATATATAGAAGTAGCTGAAAGATTATCGCTTGGTCTGCCCAATATGGGAGATTGTGCTTCATCGTTGACGTTATTTTCGTAATCTGCTGCCCGACTCACTTCCAGTGCATTGGATAATGGCGTAGGAGTATGGACACCACCCGTGTTGGTTTGAAACACTCTAAATCTAATTTAGCTTGTCCACTTTTGTGCGGTTTCAGGATTCCATTCAAATGAATTCCATTTCCATCGGGTCCATGATCGTGTGATAAATCATCAAACAAAGCCTCTAAAGGATCCTTATCGTCCTCTTGTTGCTCATGTTTTTTGCGTTCCAACTCATATATTGGGTGGCTCTCATCCCCACTGTCCGTGGAATTCAATGAAGAAATTCCAGAAGCATCGTCCTCATAGATATTCTCTTCTATATGTATTTCTTCCAAATGAAGTGGCTCTGCATGCACAATCGCTTGGCAAACGACACTACATTTTCTCATTATTACATTTCCTGATGTCGCATACTTCTTTATTTTTATTATTGTAATCGTCATCATCATCATCGTCACGATTGAAATCGTTCAAGTCCTGAACATATGTACTGACATTATTGGTAGTAATTTTCGAATCGGAGTTCCGAACATCACTGCCGCAGTGAGGATAGATGTCGCGCGCATCGATTATATCTCCAAAGTCCATATCAATGAAAGGCTCACTCAATTGCTTACTCAATGCATTATATTGGTCAAATAGTAATTTCCGCTCGTCTTGGAGTTTCTCCTGATTTTGTGTTCTATTTTTATGCACGGCCAACGACAGAAACAACTGAAAAGGTGTGTTATTTTTAATTAACAGATTTTTTCGTTTTGCAAAGTCAACAAAATTAAGAAAATGATTCTTCAAGGATAGATTTTTAAAAGCCTACACGATTGGTGAATCTTCAAAATTAAATAATTTCGCCAAGTCTACGGCCAAATTTAAAGGGGGAAATATTTGCATTTAAAGTTAAAAAATTCATTTAAAATGCGTGTTTCTTTGATTTATAATGAATTTTACACTTCTATTCTTAACTAACTAACGACTAACACTTCACTAATTCGTTTCTACACATTTATTTTATATCAGATCATGCAAAATTAATTTTAATTTATTCACACAAAACAAAAGGGTTGCATTATTACAAATAGTCAATGTTACCTTATCTACATATTTTACAAAGGAACCAAAAGGACTAGAGGAAACAGATAATACACCATTGGCAGGAAATAAATAATCACACATAATTAATTTTTCGCGTAGAATTGCTTGCTGCATTAACAGCCTTCGGCCGGGCTTCGAAAAAGTAACCCTGGCCGGTCCAACACCCAGGTGTCTTCAGATCTTTCGCGTTTATCTCGGTTTTGCGTTGGCGGCCTTCGGCAGCGCTTCAAAACAAACTACCTACGCTACTATTTATCAAGAGAAAGGAAATTTCGAAAGGACTGTACGCAAATATGCAATGCGACCAGCAGCATTCAATTTAGTTACAAGTTCATTAACAGTAACAATATTATCGTGAATAACATTTATTTGCGTCAGGGCGGAGGGTGCTTACCAACAAGTTTAGCTCGCTGCAATCTAAATATGTATATCGGCAGCTATTAAACCGCTAGGTCAATATGAATCTTTGCCAAAGTATCCACAACTGTTGAGGGGTCCATATGAAAATGATATCGTGGGATGCGCACTGTTGTATGAATTCCGTGATAACTTAAAGAAACTCATCTACTCAAAATATGTGCCCTTTACATTAGTTATAGATGATATTGACGAGAAACTTCCAATACCTGAAGACAACAACCAGTACAGATATACCTGCAACACTGTAGAGTCCTCTAATAAATTCGTCACTTTTGAAAAGCGTCCTGATCTAGGCAACCGCTTTCAACTTTTCTATGATTCTTGTAATTTTTTCGACAGCGGCGGTCACTTGAACATGGAAACAAGTGCATGCGATTGCAGCACCAATAAGGCGTCTAGTACAACGAAACCTTTCCAGGAAAATCAGCAACCGATTTGCTCAACCTGTACCTCTAGCTATGCAATTGTCGACGAGAAGTTTCCCCAATAGGGTTCCAAGTATGGTGTTTCCATTGGAGTAATTTGTGTGGATCCACAAAAAATAGAATACTATAAAACAATACATCTTGACATTAATGGAGTGCTGCCGTGCGAAGTGAAAACTTTGATAAACATGAGGTCCACCCCGAACTCATCCCATTACGGCTGTCACCGCGCTCTCATAAACGTTACTAAGTAATATTCACCGGAAATGTTGCAGTGCATTAATGGCTAATGCAATGGCGATCATCGCCGTTCCCACGACAGTCGGGTTTACGTAACCGGAACGACCCGGGTTTATTCCGGCCAAGGACTGTCAACTCGGCAGAATTCTACCGCTACAACAACAACAATAGCGATCATCGTCGTCAGTAGTGATAAGATGTAAATGAACGTCAAAAAAGGAGCATATCGAATTTATTGTCATTGAATATTTGTTTCGATTACGCACTCACCCTTTTGCACTTGTTTGCACTTTCAATCCCCAATATATGAAAAAAACGGATACGGCCGGTACGAAGGCTTATAAAAATACGGGCGGAAAATTGTGACGCCTCGATGGCTCGATTTGCTAACGAAAACAAGGCCTCGGGTCCTGTGTTAGTCCCTTTTGAGTGTTGGGTTCTGTAGATTTGTGGTGTGATGGGATGTGTATGTGTAGGTAGTCTGAGTGGTGTGATGTCTGCAGGGGTGGCGTGTGTTTATGTGTGTTAGTGGGTGGAGTCTTCTTGTGGATCGTGTTGATGTGGAGTGTTGGCGATCAGTGGCGTGTCTGGAGAGGGGAGCGTAACTCATCTAGCCAGTAATACAAAGGCGAAACCGAGTACTGGTTGCTACCGTTGCTCTATTTTTGAATTGTGTAATTGCCTTCACCATTATGATGCACAAATTAAGTGTTGACGACCAGAGCACAGATCGTGTGTTGTCTACTTGCTTTTTATATTTTTATCCTGTTTTAAAAATTCTCAATATCGAGTACATATACAATCCCCTTCCGTTTATTATAATCGTATGTGTGACATACGGGCATCAAAAAGCCTTGGATAAGCGAGAATTAAAAGACACAACAAATACTAGAAATACAAGTATGTACAACTTTAATGATTATTGTGAAAACAGTAAATTCAGTAGCAAATTATATGTGATATACTGTTATCTGTGTCACGAGTTACACATACGAAGGGATCAATTAAAATATTTGATACTTCCTTTGACACATTTTGTAAAAACTGTTTTTGTAGACGATAGCGCTAATGTAAATTTCTGGTTTACTTACGCAATTATAGCGCATAACTTATACATTGATGTCTTTCTGACGGATCGTTTATTTTCCAGTTTATTATGCATCGTTGGGAGTATTTTGAGAGTCTACCATTTGGAATATGTTTACCAATTTTAACCATGCGGCATCATTATACGAGAAACCTGGGAGTATAGAAAAATTCTGGAACGGCACAAAATTTACCGAGAATATATGGGTACGCCCTTCATGAATAGAGTAAATTTCTATTTTAACGATGATAGTGACATATCTTAATATATATAAATCTCGTGTCACAATGTTTGTCCTCAATGGACTCCTAAACCACTTAACCGATTATAATAAAATTCGCACACCATGTGCAGTTCGATCCAATTTGAGAGATAGGATAGTTTAAATCTCAAATTATAGTCGCAATTTTAATTTATTGCTAATTATTTGTCTGTTATTAATTGACAGTCACAATTATCTGTTAACTCCAAATGATTCTAACAGATGTTGATACCTTTCGACTGGATTGAGTAAGTAATCAATAGATGGCGCTGCTATGGTAAATCTACGAACGTGTCATATAAGCTACATTTTAACAGCATAATTACAACGTGTTGTGACGCTATAAAATTAATTAAATTTATTTTGTAGTGATTACACAATTTCCTACACTTTTTCAATAGTTGTACAAATATTTTTTTTTATTGTTTTTATTTAACCTCTATTAAAAATTATTTAGCACTTATTATTTCAATGTGCTATGATAACAAGTTTTTCAGATTTTTTTTCTTATATTTAAACGATTAAATTAGTATTTCAATTCTTATTGAAATTGTTATTTAAACTCTATAGTTTAAATATGTACATGTCAGTATTATCACATAATTATAAAAGTTAATTAGAATGATTTTCAATTTTTTTTTCTCATATTTAAACGATTAATTTATTATTTTCAGTCAAATGCCACCGAAAAAATCTAACCTCAACACCACGAGCACCAGAGAGGCACGACGCAAACGTATTAAAAGAGCCCATCAGTTGGCAGAACAAATTGAATTAAGAAATCCAGCTCAAAGAATCAGGACAGCAAAAGGTCATGCACAAGAATCTCAAGAACAGTGTAACGAACGTCTTCAAGAGAATATCATGAGAACAAGAGCAGCAGGAGAACGAGACATAGCCACAGTAGGAGAACAGGAACAATAATTTCAATTTATACATGTAAGTAATATCACATAGTTTTATAAAAGTTAATTAATATATCAATGAGAAAACGGCACAAAGCTCCCCACACTTTTTAACCTCCATTGAAAATTATTTTGCACTTATTATTTCAATGTGCTATGATAACATGTTTTTCAGTTCCTCTTTCTAATATTTAAACGATTAAATTATTATTTTCAGTCAAATGCCACCGAAAAAATCTAACCTCAACAACGCGAGCAACAAAGGGTCACGACGCAAACGTGTTGAAAGAGCTTAGCAATTACCAGAACAAATCGAAACAAGAAATGCAGCTCAAAAAATCAGGACTGCAGAAAGTCGTGCACAAGAATCTCAAGAACAGCGTGACGAACGTCTGCAACAGAATATTACGAGAACAAGAGCGGCACGAAAACGAAACATAGCTACAGTACGAGTACTAGATCGACAAAGGCAACGGATCAGCCGCTCATTAACACGTGCATCATTCGTTCGGCTTGCCTTTGAATATGCACCAGATATTAACTACTCAGCGCATTCAAAAATTGCTATCGGTGGAATGGATAAAGTATGTCAATATTGTCGGGCATTGAAATTTCGGAATGAAGCCGGCATGTGCTGCGCATCAGGAAAAGTTGTGCTGTCACCTCTACCCGCTCCGCCGGAGCCTTTATTATCCCTTCTTACTGGCAATTCAGATGATTCCAAATTATTTTTGCGTAAGATACGCAAATTTAATTCTTGCTTCCAAATGACGTCATTTGGGGCAATTAAAATTTGCGATCGTGCATCCGATGGACGTAATTTTGAAACTACATTCAAAATTCAAGGCCAGGTGTACCATAAAATTGGATCACTGATGCCAATGCCTGATAACAATCCAAAATTTCTTCAAATTTATTTTATGGGCGATTGTGAAGAGCGAGTGACGACTCGGTGCCTGTATAATTTTATTGAACAAGCAGAGGAAAGAGCAATTGTGATATTATTGGAAAATTTTTTAAAAGATCACAATCAACATGATTCAATTGATCAAAAGAGTTTCGCCACGACTGCAAAATGACAATTATCAAATCGTCATAAAAGCCGACAAAGTACCATTAGGTGAACATGCTGGTAGATTCAACGCTCCAACTGTTGATGAGGTAGCTGTTATCATGGTTGCTGATCCAGTTGACAAAAGATCTATAAAAATTACACGGCGAGACAACACTGTCAGTACGATTTCGGATCTACACCGTTCATATGACACACTACAATATCCATTGATATTTTGGCAAGGACAAGATGCAAATCACCTTAATATCAAACAGTATGATCCAAATACCGGTAAATTTGACAATTATCTATTTACTTTCTTACTTTATGTATAGATTTTAATTTCGTATTGCATTTTATTTTTTATTTTTTTAGGTGATTACAGAAATAAAAAAGTTAGCTCAATGAACTACTACGCACACCGAATAATGGTTAGACAACATCAAGACAATTATATCCTTCGATATCGTCAGCTGTGCCATCAATACATTGTTGATATGTATGCTAAGGTCGAAAGCGAACGCTTGCGATTCCTTCGATTCAACCAGGCAAAACTAGGATCGGAAGAATATATTCATTTACGAGATGCTGTTGCTGGAAACATCGATGAAAATTTAAATCCCAATGACATCGGTAATGCTTTCATTTTACCTTCAAGCTACATCGGCAGTCCACGGAACATGCAGGAATGCATACAAGATGCGATGACTTACGTACGTCATTACGGCCGACCGGATTTATTTATTACATTCACATGTAATCCGAATTGGGAAGAGATACAAACTTTAGTATTGCCAGGACAACAAGCCATTCATCGTCATGATTTAACTGCACGTGTGTTTAAACAAAAATTGAAATCCTTAATTGATTTTATTGTTAAATATTCAATTTTTGGCACACACGTTGTTGGCTGTATACGATAGAGTGGCAAAAGCGAGGTTTGCCCCATGCCCACATTTTGGTTTGGCTTAAAGATAGAATCCGTCCTGAAAAAATCGATCAAATAATTTTAGCCGAAATTCCAGACCCATTAATTGATCAAGAATTATTTGATATTGTGACCAAACACATGATCCATGGGCCATGCGGTGCTTTCAACATGACGTCACCGTGCATGGAAAATGGAAAATGTAAAGAAAACTTCCCAAAGCCGCATACGAATGACACGATCACGGATATTGATGATTATCCAATGTATCGCCGCAGAAGTACTGAGAATGGTGGCCACACATTTACAATGCGACTGCCGAACTTTCCAAATCAAGTTGAGTTTGATAATCAGTGGGTGGTACCATACTCACCACTACTTTCAAAAACTTACAAAGCTCATATCAATGTTGAGCTTTGCAGTTCGGTTAACTCAATTAAGTATATTTGTAAATATGTAAACAAAGGCAGTACATATTTGCAGTACAAAACATAAATAGAATTGAAATATCACGATACCAAATGGGCAGATACATTAGCAGCAATGAAGCTATTTGGCATATTCTCAGCTTTCCCATCCACGAAAGAGATCCTGCTGTCCAACATCTGGCAATACATCTTAAAAACGGTCAACGTGTATACTTCACTGAAGAAAATGTTCTCCAAAGAGCGTTCGAAGCTCCGAAAACGACTCTAACTGAATTTTTTACATTGTGTCAAAAACCTGATGTTTTTGGTCAATTCGCGAAGACATTGGTGTATGGTGATGTTCCACGTTATTTCACATGGAACAAATCCAGTAAAAAATGGGAGCCACGGAAACAAGGAAAACCACATACTTTCATTACAGGCATATTCAAAGCTAAGACATTGGGGAGACTTTACACGGTACATCCAAAGCAACGTGAGTGCTTCTATTTACGTTTGTTATTGGTGAATGTTCCCGGACCAACGTCTTTTAAATTTTTACGAACAGTTAATGGTCGAGTATTCAATACATACCAGGATGCATGTCGTGAACTGCAATTGCTAGAGGACGATAACCATTGGGACTTAACGCTTGCTGATGCTGCGTTGACATCAACACCGAATAACATTCGTCAGTTGTTTGCAATTATTTTGACGACATGTTATCCCTCGCAAGCACAAACTTTGTGGGAAAAAATATAAAAATTGTATGACAGAAGACATCTTGCACCGAATTAGAGAAACAAATCAATGCCAAAACATAGATTATACACCAGAGATGTACAATGAAGCATTGGTCTTGATCGAGGATTTATGTGTTCTTATTTCAAATTTACCACTTAATCATTATGGTATGCCATCACCTAATCGTCCAGCCACCGACTTAGTCAATACCGATTTACAACGAGAAAAGCAATATGACCATGGAAGTTTAGCAACAATTATCATGAACAGTGAACCATTACTGACAGCAGAACAAAAAATTATTTATGATCGGATTATGCTGGCTGTTGCTGCTGAACAAGGCGGTTTTTTTTCTTGAATGCATCCGGTGGAACCGGTAAGACATTTTTAATATCGTTGATTCTTGCCAAAATACGGTCGCAACAAAAAATCGCATTAGCAGTAGCATCGTCAGGCATTGCGGCTACTTTACTGGATGGTGGGCGAACAGCACATTCAACATTCCAGCTGCCATTGGACGTTCATAATAAACCAGATGCAATGTGTAACATCAAAAAGAATAGTGGAATAGCTGCAGTGTTGCGGAAGAGTTCTATAATAATTTGGGATGAGTGCACAATGGCACGCAAATATTCACTTGAAGCATTAAACAGAACTATGCAAGATTTAAACAGTAATAATAAACTTTTCGGTGGTGCTATCTTACTTTTGTCTGGTGACTTCCGGCAGACCTTACCGGTTATACCTCGCTCTACTTCCGCGGATGAGGCTAATGCATGTTTGAAACAATCATTCTTATGGCGAAGTGTTGAAACACTTCGATTGACCATAAATATGCGAGTACAATTGCAAAATGATCCATCAGCACAAATATTTTCCGAACAACTACTAGATATTGGGAACGGTAAAATAGAACTGCAACCAAATACGCAATGCATTAAACTACCAGACAATTTTTGCACTGTTGTTCAGGATAAAAATGAATTGATTCAGAGTATTTTCCCGGATATACAGAATAATTATTTGAATCATGAATGGCTTAGTCAACGGGCGATTTTGGCAGCCAAAAACGTTGATGTTGACGAAATTAACTTCCAGATACAACAGTTGTTACCAGGCGATCTGATGTCTTTTAAATCAATCGATACTGTTTTTGATGAAAATGAAAGTGTAAATTTTCCGATTGAATTTTTAAATTCATTAGATATCCCTGGAATGCCACCACATAATCTTCGATTGGTCCCCCTATTATTCTCCTCCGTAATTTGAATCCACCTCAATTATGTAAAGGTACGCGTTTGGTCATCAAAAAGATCACCATAAACATTCTTGAAGCAACCATTTTGGCTGGGAAGTTTAAAGGAAAAGTAGTCCTGCTGCCACGTATTCCGATGATACCATTAGATTCTACCATACCCTTCAAAAGGCTACAGTTTCCAATTCGTTTAGCTTTCGCCATGTCTATAAATAAATCTCAAGGTCAAAAAATGTCCATTTGTGGTTTAGATTTGGAAAATCCATGTTTTTCTCATGGGCAACTATATGTTGCGTGTTCACGCGCTGGGAAACCGTCGAATCTATTTGTGTTAGCTAAAGACAGGTTAACCAAAAACATTGTGCATCGATTGGTGTTAAATTAAATTGAAAATGAAAGTATTTATAATTCAAAAAAATAGATATTAATGTTTAAAAGTTTAAGACTGTCTGCCTTGCCTACCTCATTCATGAGTTTAAGCGTCACATGTTATTTACTGTATTATACTGTAATATACTTATTTGTTATAAAAATAAATGGAAATAATAAATGTGATAAATTTTTACTTTGTATGGATTTCTGCTTAATATCAAGTGTAAGAACATTTTAATTAATTGTGTTCAACGTACTTCCCCTTCAAATCTCAATCCTGTGAATTTTTATACCAACACCAACATTTTCGTCGTTGTTCGTAAATAATTTCATTGTACTAAAGGGTTATAGTAGTAGAAAGTCAAATAAAGAGATCACCATATTTTTTTACAAACACCATCTGTGTGAAAAAGCAGAGGGGACTCCGTGACTGGTGTTCTCTTATTGTTCCTCTTAGATTGTTTACTATAATGTAATATAACAAAAACTTTAGCCACAGCAACGCGTGGCCGGGTCAGCTAGTATGTTTATATAATATAATGTAACAACTCTATATATGTAAATTTGTATATAAATAGGCTATGGTCCTATACGAATGCTTTGCAAAGTTACCACAGTTTTTATTGCGAACATTAAGTGCACGCGAAAAAGGATAAAGTCTGCACTCCTTTGAGGAATGTGTTAAATAATCAAGCCGAATACTTTCATAAGAGACGGCTGCACAACAACATTTCCTTCTTCGAACCCATCAAGGCTATTAATGTGTTGAAACTTTTAAAAAAAATTGGAAGAAGGAAGATAACTTAAATAGGAGAGGTTTTGTTCAGGAATTCTATTTGTCTCTGCCAAAAATGTTGAAAAAAAGAGAGAAACAAATAAAAACGAATCACATTCTCGCTAATTTACCCATTGACGGTATGTTGAAGTTCCACAAGCATGTTATTTATAAATTCAAAGTTGACGATAGTGTGACTCGCTGTGGAAACACGACGAAATGTTTCGATATATTTTGAAACGTATGAAAACGAAAAATCAGTACTTGAAGAAAATGACAAAATTTGTGAACATGCAGAAAACGATGAACTGACTGGAATTTGACCGAAAATTTCCAAACAAACATTTCAAATATATGAAAGACTTTCTCTACTTCTCAAATAAAGTAAAATTTTCCTCCATTCCAACAACACTTATGGTCCATAGAATGTGATACCGAGGTACTGGCGGCAAAATTTCCAATTTAGAAAGTTACCAAAACACCTAATATAGTAGAATTCCACGTAGATGCAGTCAATAAAAAGTTGCATTTTTATCGCTTTCGCTCTGACAAGTGTTCGGCTAATTCAGTCAAAGTGTTTGAAAAAATTATCAATCTTCGTCATATATAAAAACAAATCTCATTTAATAAAACAAATTTTGTTTAACAAAATACCATAATGTCTAGTTTGTCTATATCGAATATGGATGTAATAAATTTCCTCTTGGCAATGAACACCTGCGGACTTATGCTATAATTGATATTATTAGGCACGGCCAACAATACCAGAACATCATAGTTGCTGTGTATACAATCGCCGTGTATGCAACGAATTATACGGTATATGGAGTCAGGATAGAATTGTCTAAATTTTGAAATTTCAACATGGCTCAGTGCATTTCGAATATACAAACCCGTACCTAGATAGATGCGCTCATTTGTAATGCTGCAATTTGCGCTAGAGCAATCTTCCCAATGCCACAGTATAACCGAAATGACAACAAATTAATTTGATCCAAGATGTTAAGCATTGTTAGCGGAACAAAGATTTGCATGACAGATTCGCTCACCATCTGGTAGCTCAATTCATTGCGAGCCGTCCTGAAGAAGATCTCATTGAGAAGTCGATTTGGGTAGTTCTTCGATATGAACGGTCCCGACATATTAATGGGCACAAGAATTTTGTCTCTGTCCGCAATTTGTTGAATGCATTGTAACGCACTCTCACAATGCGCTGATAGATATTGATTTAGTCGTTAGAACTCTTCACTGATGGCATGCGAATTTATGGGCTCCGAAATGGCCATTATGAATTTTGCTAGATTATTCGATTCGTATATTCGTGAAGATCTCCTTGGTCTGTGCGTATGTGACATTCGTTAGGAAATACCACAGAAACACCACACTCACAGGTGGCCTGTTTCAGTGATATTGGTTGCATATCGACTGTTGGTTGGGTGCTCATGGCAGTGAAGGTACGGTTTGTGGCATTTGTATGTCGCAAACAATTCAGACCGTACACGAGGTCGTCGTCTCGTCTCGGTGTATAATCATGCGCAAACTCGAATAGACATGGCAATTCGCGTTGATGGCACACGTTCATGGGTAGTTGTGTGGTGCCGCACTCATTGGATCCGCGATACGTGAATATGCTGTTTATTAGAGTTTCAAAAGTGATGGCGTTGACTGATCTATTTATTAATTCCATTACAGAGCTATTTCCTTCTTCACCGCTGCCGTTATTAGCATTCGCGGACGGTGTCGTCGTAACTATTGTTCCTATACCGCGGTCATCAGCTTGCAGTTGGGCAAAGTGCTTTGGTTTCTTGTTTGAGTGTGTTGCATTTTAACTTCTATCTTATATTACTGAACAAGCAAGTGTTCTAAAAAATATTTATATACATAAAGACAGTACTTAGAGGTCATAGACATTTATTTGCAATTGACAAAATCAACAATGCTTTGTACATTTGAATGGTTAGTATTAGTTATCGATATATAGAAGTAGCTGAAAGATTATCGCTTGGTCTGCCCAATATGGGAGATTGTTCTTCATCGTTGACGTTATTTTCGTAATCTGCTGCCCGACTCACTTCCAGTGCATTGGATAATGGCGTAGGAGAATGGACACCACCCGTGTTGGTTTGAAACACTTTAAATCTAATTCAGTTTGTCCACTTTTGTGCGGTTTCAGGATTCCGTTCAAATGAATTCCATTTCCATCGGGTCCATGGTCGTGTGATAAATCATCAAACAAAGCCTCTAAAGGATCCTGATCGTCCTCTTGTTGCTCATGTTTTTTGCGTTCCAACTTATATATTGGGTGGCTCTCATCCCCACTGTCCGTGGAATTCAATGAAGAAATTCCAGAAGCATCGTCCTCATAGATATTCTCTTCTATATGTATTTCTTCCAAATGAAGTGGCTCTGCATGCACAATCGCTTGGCAAACGACACTACATTTTCTCATTATTACATTTCCCGATGTCGCATACTTCTTTATTTTCATTATTGTAATCGTCATCATCATCATCGTCACGATTGAAATCGTTCAAGTCCTGAACATATGTACTGACATTATTGGTAGTAATTTTCGAATCGGAGTTCCGAACATCACTGCCGCAGTGAGGATAGATGTCGCGCGCATCGATTATATCTCCAAAGTCCATATCAATGAAATGCTCACTCAATTGCTTACTCAATGCATTATATTGGTCAAATAGTAATTTCCGCTCGTCTTGGAGTTTCTCCTGATTTTGTGTTCTATTTTTATGCACGGCCAATTTAAATATGGACAAACCCAACGACAGAAACAACTGAAAAGGTGTGTTATTTTTAATTAACAGATTTCTTCGTTTTGCAAAGTCAACAAAATTAAGAAAATGATTCTTCAAGGATAGATTTTTAAAAGCCTACACGATTGGTGAATCTTCAAAATTAAATAATTTTGCCATGTCTACGGCCAAATTTAAAGGGGGAAATATTTGCATTTAAAGTTAAAAAATTCATTTAAAATGCGTGTTTCTTTGATTTATAATGAATTTTACACTTCTATTCTTAACTAACTAACCACTAACACTTCACTAATTCGTTTCTACACATTTATTTTATAGCAGATCATGCAAAATTAATTTTAATTTATTCACACAAAACAAAAGGGTTGCATTATTACAAATAGTCAATGTTTCCTTATCTACATATTTTACAAAGGAACCAAAAGGACTAAAGGAAACAGATAATACACCATTGGCAGGAAATAAATAATCACACATAATTAATTTTTCGCGTAGAATTGCTTGCTGCATTAACAGCCTTCGGCCGAGCTTCGAAAAAGTAACCCTGGCCGGTCCAACACTCAGGTGTCTTCAGATCTTTCGCGTTTAATTCGGTTTTGCGTTGGCGGCCTTCGGCAGCGATTCAAAACAAACTACCTACGCTACTATTTATCAAGAGAAAGGAAATTTCGAAAGGACTGTACGCAAATATGCAATGCGACCAGCAGCACTCAATTTAGTTACAAGTTCATTAACAGTAACAATATTATCGTGCATAACATTTATTTGCGTCAGGGCGGAGGGTGCTTACCAACAAGTTTAGCTCACTGCAATCTAAATATGTATATCGCCAGCTATTAAATCGCTAGGTCAATATGAATGTTTGCCAAAGTATCCACAACTGTTGAGGGGTCCATATGAAAATGATATCGTGGGATGCGCACTGTTGTATGAATTCCGTGATAACTTAAAGAAACTCATCTACTCAAAATATGTGCCCTCTACATTAGTTATAGATGATATTGACGAGAAACTTCCAATACCTGAAGACAACAACCAGTACAGATATACCTGCAACACTGTCCTCTAATAAATTCGTCACTTTTGAAAATCGTCCTGATCTAGGCAACCGCTTTCAACTTTTCTATGATTCTTGTAATTTTTTCGACAGCGGCGGTCACTTGAACATGGAAACAAGTGCATGCGATTGCAGCGCCAATAAGGCGTCTAGTGCAACGAAACCTTTTTAGGAAAATCAGCAACAGATGCAACCGATTTGCTCAACCTGTACCTCAAGCTATGCAATTGTCGACGAGAAGTTTCCCCAATAGGGTTCCAAGTATGGTGTTTCCATTGGAGTAATTTGTGTGGATCCACAAAAAATAGAATACTATAAAACAATACATCTTGACATTAATGGAGTGCTGCCGTGCGAAGTGAAAACTTTGATAAACATGAGGCACCCCGAACTCATCCCATTACGGCTGTCACCGCGCTCTCATAAACGTTACTAACTAATATTCACCGGAAATGTTGCAGTGCATTAATAGCTAATGCAATGGCGATCATCGCCGTTCCCACGACAGTCGGGTCTACGTAACCAGAACGACCCGGGTTTATTCCGGCCAAGGACTGTCAACTCGGCAGAATTCTACCGCTACAACAACAATGGCGATCATCGTCGTCAGTAGTGATAAGATGTAAATGAACGTCAAAAAAGGAGCATATCGAATTTATTGTCATTGAATATTTGTTTCGATTACGCACTCACCCTTTTGCACTTGTTTGCACTTTCAATCCCCAATATATGAAAAAAAACGGATACGGCCGGTACGAAGGCTTATAAAAATACGGGCGGAAAATTGTGACGTCTCGATAGCTCGATTTGCTAACGAAAACAAGGCCTCGGGTCCTGTGTTAGTCCCTTTTGAGTGTTGGGTTCTGTAGATTTGTGGTGTGATGGGATGTGTATGTGTAGGTAGTCTGAGTGGTGTGATGTCTGCAAGGTGTGATGTCTGCAGGGGTGGCGTGTGTTTGTGTGTGTTAGTGGGTGGAGTCTTCTTGTGGATCGTGTTGATGTGGAGTGTTGGCGATCAGTGGCGTGTCGGCAGGGGGAGCGTAACTCATCTAGCCAGTCATCTATGTTATTTCATATAGTTATACAAATGCGAAACCGAGTACTGGTTGCTACCGTTGCTCTATTTTTGAATTGTGTAATTGCCTTCACCATTATGATGCACAAATTAAGTGTTGACGACCAGAGTACAGATCGTGTGTTGTCTACTTGCTTTTTATATTTTTATCCTGTTTTAAAAGTTCTCAACATCGAGTACATATACAATCCCCTTCCGTTTATTATAATCGCATGTGTGACATACGGGCATCAAAAAGCCTTGGATAAGCGAGAATTAAAAGACACAACAAATACTAGAAATACAAGTATGTACATCTTTAATGATTATTGTGAAAACAGTAAATTCAGTAGCAAATTATATTTGAGTCTTTTTGACGGATCGTTTATTTTCCAGTTTATTATGCATCGTTGGGAGTATTTTGAAAGTCTACCATTTGGAATATGTTTACCAATTTTAACCATGCGGCATCATTATACGAGAAATCTGGGAGTATAGAAAAATTCTGGAACGGCGCAAAATTTACCGAGAATATATGGGTACGCT
The DNA here is from genome assembly GCF_042242935.1 of Bactrocera oleae. Classification (NCBI taxonomy): domain Eukaryota; kingdom Metazoa; phylum Arthropoda; class Insecta; order Diptera; family Tephritidae; genus Bactrocera; species Bactrocera oleae. The sequence continues at coordinate 34,334,378 of NC_091537.1, forward strand.
CTACATGAATAGAGTAAATTTCTATTTTAACGATGATAGTGACAACTTCAACGACGATACGCATTAGGTACATATATGTTTATATAATGTAACAACTCTATATATGTAAATTGGTATATAAATAGGCTATGGAATGCTTTGCAAAGTTACCATAGTTTTTATAGCGAACATCAAGTGCACGCAAAAAAGGATAAAGTCTGCACTCCTTTGAGGAATGTGTTAAATAATCAAGCCGAATACTTTCACAAGAGACGGCTGCACAACAACATTTCCTTTTTCGAACCCATCAAGGCTATTAATGTGTTGAAACTTTTAAAAAAAATTGGAAAAAGAAAGATAACTTAAATAGGAGAGGTTTTGTTCAGGAATTCCATTCGTCTCTGCCAAAAATGTTGAAAAAAAGAGAGAAACAAATAAAAACGAATCACATTCTCGCTAATTTACCCATTGACGGTATGTTGAAGTTCCACAAGGATGTTATTTATAAATTCAAAGTTGACGATAGTGTGACTTGCTGTGGAAACACGACGAAATGTTTCGATATATTTTGAAACGTATGAAAACGAAAAATCAGTACTTGAAGAAAATGACAAAATTTGTAGACATGCAGAAAACGATGAACTGGCTGGAATTTGACCGAAAATTTCCGAACAAACATTTCAAATATATGAAAGACTTTCTCTACTTCTCAAATAAAGTAAAATTTTCCTCCATTCCAACAACACTTATGGTCCATAGAATGTGATACCGAGGTACTGGCGGCAAAATTTCCAATTTAAAAAGTTACCAAAACACCTAATATAGTAGAATTCCACGTAGATGCAGTCAATAAAAAGTTGCATTTTTATCGCTTTCGCTCTGACAAGCGTTCGGCTAATTCAGTCAAAGTGTTTAAAAAAATTATCAATCTTCGTCATATATAAAAACAAATCTCATTTAATAAAACAAATTTTGTTTAACAAAATACCATAATGTCTAGTTTTTCTATATCGAATATGGATGTAATAAATTTCCTCTTGGCAATGAACACCTGCGGACTTATGCTATAATTGATATTATTAGGCACGGCAAACAATACCAGAACATCTCTCAAACTCGAATAGACATGGCAATTCGCGTTGATGGCACACGTTCATGGGTAGTTGTGTGGTGCCGCACTCATTGGATCCGCGATACGTGAATATGCTGTTTATTAGCGTTTCAAAAGTGATGGCGTTGACTGATCTATTTATTAATTCCATCACAGAGCTATTTCCTTCTTCACCGCTGCCGTTAGTAGCATTCGCGGACGGTGTCGTCGTAACTATTGTTCCTATACCGCGGTCACCAGCTTGCAGTTGGGCAAAGTGCTTTGGTTTCTTGTTTGAGTGTGTTGCATTTTAAATTCTATCTTATATTACTGATCAAGCAAGTGTTCTAAAAAATATTTATATACATAAAGACAGTACTTAGAGGTCATAGACATTTATTTGCAATTGACAAAATCAACAATGCTTTGTACATTTGAATGGTTAGTATTAGTTATCGATATATAGAAGTAGCTGAAAGATTATCGCTTGGTCTGCCCAATATGGGAGATTGTTCTTCATCGTTGACGTTATTTTCGTAATCTGCTGCCCGACTCACTTCCAGTGCATTGGATAATGGCGTAGGAGAATGGACACCACCCGTGTTGGTTTGAAACACTTTAAATCTAATTCAGTTTGTCCACTTTTGTGCGGTTTCAGGATTCCGTTCAAATGAATTCCATTTCCATCGGGTCCATGGTCGTGTGATAAATCATCAAACAAAGCCTCTAAAGGATCCTGATCGTCCTCTTGTTGCTCATGTTTTTTGCGTTCCAACTTATATATTGGGTGGCTCTCATCCCCACTGTCCGTAGAATTCAATGAAGAAATTCCAGAAGCATCGTCCTCATAGATATTCTCTTCTATATGTATTTCTTCCAAATGAAGTGGCTCTGCATGCACAATCGCTTGGCAAACGACACTACATTTTCTCATTATTACATTTCCCGATGTCGCATACTTCTTTATTTTCATTATTGTAATCGTCATCATCATCATCGTCACGATTGAAATCGTTCAAGTCCTGAACATATGTACTGACATTATTGGTAGTAATTTTCGAATCGGAGTTCCGAACATCACTGCCGCAGTGAGGATAGATGTCGCGCGCATCGATTATATCTCCAAAGTCCATATCAATGAAATGCTCACTCAATTGCTTACTCAATGCATTATATTGGTCAAATAGTAATTTCCGCTCGTCTTGGAGTTTCTCCTGATTTTGTGTTCTATTTTTATGCACGGCCAATTTAAATATGGACAAACCCAACGACAGAAACAACTGAAAAGGTGTGTTATTTTTAATTAACAGATTTCTTCGTTTTGCAAAGTCAACAAAATTAAGAAAATGATTCTTCAAGGATAGATTTTTAAAAGCCTACACGATTGGTGAATCTTCAAAATTAAATAATTTTGCCATGTCTACGGCCAAATTTAAAGGGGGAAATATTTGCATTTAAAGTTAAAAAATTCATTTAAAATGCGTGTTTCTTTGATTTATAATGAATTTTACACTTCTATTCTTAACTAACTAACCACTAACACTTCACTAATTCGTTTCTACACATTTATTTTATAGCAGATCATGCAAAATTAATTTTAATTTATTCACACAAAACAAAAGGGTTGCATTATTACAAATAGTCAATGTTTCCTTATCTACATATTTTACAAAGGAACCAAAAGGACTAAAGGAAACAGATAATACACCATTGGCAGGAAATAAATAATCACACATAATTAATTTTTCGCGTAGAATTGCTTGCTGCATTAACAGCCTTCGGCCGAGCTTCGAAAAAGTAACCCTGGCCGGTCCAACACTCAGGTGTCTTCAGATCTTTCGCGTTTAATTCGGTTTTGCGTTGGCGGCCTTCGGCAGCGATTCAAAACAAACTACCTACGCTACTATTTATCAAGAGAAAGGAAATTTCGAAAGGACTGTACGCAAATATGCAATGCGACCAGCAGCACTCAATTTAGTTACAAGTTCATTAACAGTAACAATATTATCGTGCATAACATTTATTTGCGTCAGGGCGGAGGGTGCTTACCAACAAGTTTAGCTCGCTGCAATCTAAATATGTATATCGCCAGCTATTAAATCGCTAGGTCAATATGAATGTTTGCCAAAGTATCCACAACTGTTGAGGGGTCCATATGAAAATGATATCGTGGGATGCGCACTGTTGTATGAATTCCGTGATAACTTAAAGAAACTCATCTACTCAAAATATGTGCCCTCTACATTAGTTATAGATGACATTGACGAGAAACTTCCAATACCTGAAGACAACAACCAGTACAGATATACCTGCAACACTGTCCTCTAATAAATTCGTCACTTTTGAAAATCGTCCTGATCTAGGCAACCGCTTTCAACTTTTCTATGATTCTTGTAATTTTTTCGACAGCGGCGGTCACTTGAACATGGAAACAAGTGCATGCGATTGCAGCGCCAATAAGGCGTCTAGTGCAACGAAACCTTTTTAGGAAAATCAGCAACAGATGCAACCGATTTGCTCAACCTGTACCTCAAGCTATGCAATTGTCGACGAGAAGTTTCCCCAATAGGGTTCCAAGTATGGTGTTTCCATTGGAGTAATTTGTGTGGATCCACAAAAAATAGAATACTATAAAACAATACATCTTGACATTAATGGAGTGCTGCCGTGCGAAGTGAAAACTTTGATAAATATGAGGCACCCCGAACTCATCCCATTACGGCTGTCACCGCGCTCTCATAAACGTTACTAACTAATATTCACCGGAAATGTTGCAGTGCATTAATGGCTAATGCAATGGCGATCATCGCCGTTCCCACGACAGTCGGGTCTACGTAACCAGAACGACCCGGGTTTATTCCGGCCAAGGACTGTCAACTCGGCAGAATTCTACCGCTACAACAACAATGGCGATCATCGTCGTCAGTAGTGATAAGATGTAAATGAACGTCAAAAAAGGAGCATATCGAATTTATTGTCATTGAATATTTGTTTCGATTACGCACTCACCCTTTTGCACTTGTTTGCACTTTCAATCCCCAATATATGAAAAAAAACGGATACGGCCGGTACGAAGGCTTATAAAAATACGGGCGGAAAATTGTGACGTCTCGATAGCTCGATTTGCTAACGAAAACAAGGCCTCGGGTCCTGTGTTAGTCCCTTTTGAGTGTTGGGTTCTGTAGATTTGTGGTGTGATGGGATGTGTATGTGTAGGTAGTCTGAGTGGTGTGATGTCTGCAGGGGTGGCGTGTGTTTATGTGTGTTAGTGGGTGGAGTCTTCTTGTGGATCGTGTTGATGTGGAGTGTTGGCGATCAGTGGCGTGTCGGCAGGGGGAGCGTAACTCATCTAGCCAGTCATCTATGTTATTTCATATAGTTATACAAATGCGAAACCGAGTACTGGTTGCTACCGTTGCTCTATTTTTGAATTGTGTAATTGCCTTCACCATTATGATGCACAAATTAAGTGTTGACGACCAGAGTACAGATCGTGTGTTGTCTACTTGCTTTTTATATTTTTATCCTGTTTTAAAAGTTCTCAACATCGAGTACATATACAATCCCCTTCCGTTTATTATAATCGCATGTGTGACATACGGGCATCAAAAAGCCTTGGATAAGCGAGAATTAAAAGACACAACAAATACTAGAAATACAAGTATGTACATCTTTAATGATTATTGTGAAAACAGTAAATTCAGTAGCAAATTATATTTGAGTCTTTTTGACGGATCGTTTATTTTCCAGTTTATTATGCATCGTTGGGAGTATTTTGAAAGTCTACCATTTGGAATATGTTTACCAATTTTAACCATGCGGCATCATTATACGAGAAATCTGGGAGTATAGAAAAATTCTGGAACGGCGCAAAATTTACCGAGAATATATGGGTACGCTCTACATGAATAGAGTAAATTTCTATTTTAACGATGATAGTGACAACTTCAACGACGATACGCATTAGGTACATATATGTTTATATAATGTAACAACTCTATATATGTAAATTGGTATATAAATAGGCTATGGAATGCTTTGCAAAGTTACCATAGTTTTTATAGCGAACATCAAGTGCACGCAAAAAAGGATAAAGTCTGCACTCCTTTGAGGAATGCGTTAAATAATCAAGCCGAATACTTTCACAAGAGACGGCTGCACAACAACATTTCCTTTTTCGAACCCATCAAGGCTATTAATGTGTTGAAACTTTTAAAAAAATTTGGAAAAAGAAAGATAACTTAAATAGGAGAGGTTTTGTTCAGGAATTCCATTCGTCTCTGCCAAAAATGTTGAAAAAAAGAGAGAAACAAATAAAAACGAATCACATTCTCGCTAATTTACCCATTGACGGTATGTTGAAGTTCCACAAGGATGTTATTTATAAATTCAAAGTTGACGATAGTGTGACTTGCTGTGGAAACACGACGAAATGTTTCGATATATTTTGAAACGTATGAAAACGAAAAATCAGTACTTGAAGAAAATGACAAAATTTGTAGACATGCAGAAAACGATGAACTGGCTGGAATTTGACCGAAAATTTCCAAACAAACATTTCAAATATATGAAAGACTTTCTCTACTTCTCAAATAAAGTAAAATTTTCCTCCATTCCAACAACACTTATGGTCCATAGAATGTGATACCGAGGTACTGGCGGCAAAGTTTCCAAATTAAAAAGTTACCAAAACACCTAATATAGTAGAATTCCACGTAGATGCAGTCAATAAAAAGTTGCATTTTTATCGCTTTCGCTCTGACAAGCGTTCGGCTAATTCAGTCAAAGTGTTTAAAAAAATTATCAATCTTCGTCATATATAAAAACAAATCTCATTTAATAAAACAAATTTTGTTTAACAAAATACCATAATGTCTAGTTTGTCTATATCGAATATGGATGTAATAAATTTCCTCTTGGCAATGAACACCTGCGGACTTATGCTATAATTGATATTATTAGGCACGGCAAACAATACCAGAACATCTCTCAAACTCGAATAGACATGGCAATTCGCGTTGATGGCACACGTTCATGGGTAGTTGTGTGGTGCCGCACTCATTGGATCCGCGATACGTGAATATGCTGTTTATTAGAGTTTCAAAAGTGATGGCGTTGACTGATCTATTTATTAATTCCATCACAGAGCTATTTCCTTCTTCACCGCTGCCGTTAGTAGCATTCGCGGACGGTGTCGTCGTAACTATTGTTCCTATACCGCGGTCACCAGCTTGCAGTTGGGCAAAGTGCTTTGGTTTCTTGTTTGAGTGTGTTGCATTTTAAATTCTATCTTATATTACTGATCAAGCAAGTGTTCTAAAAAATATTTATATACATAAAGACAGTACTTAGAGGTCATAGACATTTATTTGCAATTGACAAAATCAACAATGCTTTGTACATTTGAATGGTTAGTATTAGTTATCGATATATAGAAGTAGCTGAAAGATTATCGCTTGGTCTGCCCAATATGGGAGATTGTTCTTCATCGTTGACGTTATTTTCGTAATCTGCTGCCCGACTCACTTCCAGTGCATTGGATAATGGCGTAGGAGAATGGACACCACCCGTGTTGGTTTGAAACACTTTAAATCTAATTCAGTTTGTCAGTTCAGTTGTTTGTTTGTAAAGGATCCTGATCGTCCTCTTGTTGCTCATGTTTTTTGCGTTCCAACTTATATATTGGGTGGCTCTCATCCCCACTGTCCGTAGAATTCAATGAAGAAATTCCAGAAGCATCGTCCTCATAGATATTCTCTTCTATATGTATTTCTTCCAAATGAAGTGGCTCTGCATGCACAATCGCTTGGCAAACGACACTACATTTTCTCATTATTACATTTCCCGATGTCGCATACTTCTTTATTTTCATTATTGTAATCGTCATCATCATCATCGTCACGATTGAAATCGTTCAAGTCCTGAACATATGTACTGACATTATTGGTAGTAATTTTCGAATCGGAGTTCCGAACATCACTGCCGCAGTGAGGATAGATGTCGCGCGCATCGATTATATCTCCAAAGTCCATATCAATGAAATGCTCACTCAATTGCTTACTCAATGCATTATATTGGTCAAATAGTAATTTCCGCTCGTCTTGGAGTTTCTCCTGATTTTGTGTTCTATTTTTATGCACGGCCAATTTAAATATGGACAAACCCAACGACAGAAACAACTGAAAAGGTGTGTTATTTTTAATTAACAGATTTCTTCGTTTTGCAAAGTCAACAAAATTAAGAAAATGATTCTTCAAGGATAGATTTTTAAAAGCCTACACGATTGGTGAATCTTCAAAATTAAATAATTTTGCCATGTCTACGGCCAAATTTAAAGGGGGAAATATTTGCATTTAAAGTTAAAAAATTCATTTAAAATGCGTGTTTCTTTGATTTATAATGAATTTTACACTTCTATTCTTAACTAACTAACCACTAACACTTCACTAATTCGTTTCTACACATTTATTTTATAGCAGATCATGCAAAATTAATTTTAATTTATTCACACAAAACAAAAGGGTTGCATTATTACAAATAGTCAATGTTTCCTTATCTACATATTTTACAAAGGAACCAAAAGGACTAAAGGAAACAGATAATACACCATTGGCAGGAAATAAATAATCACACATAATTAATTTTTCGCGTAGAATTGCTTGCTGCATTAACAGCCTTCGGCCGAGCTTCGAAAAAGTAACCCTGGCCGGTCCAACACTCAGGTGTCTTCAGATCTTTCGCGTTTAATTCGGTTTTGCGTTGGCGGCCTTCGGCAGCGATTCAAAACAAACTACCTACGCTACTATTTATCAAGAGAAAGGAAATTTCGAAAGGACTGTACGCAAATATGCAATGCGACCAGCAGCACTCAATTTAGTTACAAGTTCATTAACAGTAACAATATTATCGTGCATAACATTTATTTGCGTCAGGGCGGAGGGTGCTTACCAACAAGTTTAGCTCGCTGCAATCTAAATATGTATATCGCCAGCTATTAAATCGCTAGGTCAATATGAATGTTTGCCAAAGTATCCACAACTGTTGAGGGGTCCATATCAAAATGATATCGTGGGATGCGCACTGTTGTATGAATTCCGTGATAACTTAAAGAAACTCATCTACTCAAAATATGTGCCCTCTACATTAGTTATAGATGATATTGACGAGAAACTTCCAATACCTGAAGACAACAACCAGTACAGATATACCTGCAACACTGTCCTCTAATAAATTCGTCACTTTTGAAAATCGTCCTGATCTAGGCAACCGCTTTCAACTTTTCTATGATTCTTGTAATTTTTTCGACAGCGGCGGTCACTTGAACATGGAAACAAGTGCATGCGATTGCAGCGCCAATAAGGCGTCTAGTGCAACGAAACCTTTTTAGGAAAATCAGCAACAGATGCAACCGATTTGCTCAACCTGTACCTCAAGCTATGCAATTGTCGACGAGAAGTTTCCCCAATAGGGTTCCAAGTATGGTGTTTCCATTGGAGTAATTTGTGTGGATCCACAAAAAATAGAATACTATAAAACAATACATCTTGACATTAATGGAGTAAATGGAGTACTGATTGTGACGTCTCGATAGCTCGATTTGCTAACGAAAACAAGGCCTCGGGTCCTGTGTTAGTCCCTTTTGAGTGTTGGGTTCTGTAGATTTGTGGTGTGATGGGATGTGTATGTGTAGGTAGTCTGAGTGGTGTGATGTCTGCAGGGGTGGCGTGTGTTTATGTGTGTTAGTGGGTGGAGTCTTCTTGTGGATCGTGTTGATGTGGAGTGTTGGCGATCAGTGGCGTGTCGGCAGGGGGAGCGTAACTCATCTAGCCAGTCATCTATGTTATTTCATATAGTTATACAAATGCGAAACCGAGTACTGGTTGCTACCGTTGCTCTATTTTTGAATTGTGTAATTGCCTTCACCATTATGATGCACAAATTAAGTGTTGACGACCAGAGTACAGATCGTGTGTTGTCTACTTGCTTTTTATATTTTTATCCTGTTTTAAAAGTTCTCAACATCGAGTACATATACAATCCCCTTCCGTTTATTATAATCGCATGTGTGACATACGGGCATCAAAAAGCCTTGGATAAGCGAGAATTAAAAGACACAACAAATACTAGAAATACAAGTATGTACATCTTTAATGATTATTGTGAAAACAGTAAATTCAGTAGCAAATTATATTTGAGTCTTTTTGACGGATCGTTTATTTTCCAGTTTATTATGCATCGTTGGGAGTATTTTGAAAGTCTACCATTTGGAATATGTTTACCAATTTTAACCATGCGGCATCATTATACGAGAAATCTGGGAGTATAGAAAAATTCTGGAACGGCGCAAAATTTACCGAGAATATATGGGTACGCTCTACATGAATAGAGTAAATTTCTATTTTAACGATGATAGTGACAACTTCAACGACGATACGCATTAGGTACATATATGTTTATATAATGTAACAACTCTATATATGTAAATTGGTATATAAATAGGCTATGGAATGCTTTGCAAAGTTACCATAGTTTTTATAGCGAACATCAAGTGCACGCAAAAAAGGATAAAGTCTGCACTCCTTTGAGGAATGCGTTAAATAATCAAGCCGAATACTTTCACAAGAGACGGCTGCACAACAACATTTCCTTTTTCGAACCCATCAAGGCTATTAATGTGTTGAAACTTTTAAAAAAATTTGGAAAAAGAAAGATAACTTAAATAGGAGAGGTTTTGTTCAGGAATTCCATTCGTCTCTGCCAAAAATGTTGAAAAAAAGAGAGAAACAAATAAAAACGAATCACATTCTCGCTAATTTACCCATTGACGGTATGTTGAAGTTCCACAAGGATGTTATTTATAAATTCAAAGTTGACGATAGTGTGACTTGCTGTGGAAACACGACGAAATGTTTCGATATATTTTGAAACGTATGAAAACGAAAAATCAGTACTTGAAGAAAATGACAAAATTTGTAGACATGCAGAAAACGATGAACTGGCTGGAATTTGACCGAAAATTTCCAAACAAACATTTCAAATATATGAAAGACTTTCTCTACTTCTCAAATAAAGTAAAATTTTCCTCCATTCCAACAACACTTATGGTCCATAGAATGTGATACCGAGGTACTGGCGGCAAAGTTTCCAATTTAAAAAGTTACCAAAACACCTAATATAGTAGAATTCCACGTAGATGCAGTCAATAAAAAGTTGCATTTTTATCGCTTTCGCTCTGACAAGCGTTCGGCTAATTCAGTCAAAGTGTTTAAAAAAATTATCAATCTTCGTCATATATAAAAACAAATCTCATTTAATAAAACAAATTTTGTTTAACAAAATACCATAATGTCTAGTTTGTCTATATCGAATATGGATGTAATAAATTTCCTCTTGGCAATGAACACCTGCGGACTTATGCTATAATTGATATTATTAGGCACGGCAAACAATACCAGAACATCTCTCAAACTCGAATAGACATGGCAATTCGCGTTGATGGCACACGTTCATGGGTAGTTGTGTGGTGCCGCACTCATTGGATCCGCGATACGTGAATATGCTGTTTATTAGAGTTTCAAAAGTGATGGCGTTGACTGATCTATTTATTAATTCCATCACAGAGCTATTTCCTTCTTCACCGCTGCCGTTAGTAGCATTCGCGGACGGTGTCGTCGTAACTATTGTTCCTATACCGCGGTCACCAGCTTGCAGTTGGGCAAAGTGCTTTGGTTTCTTGTTTGAGTGTGTTGCATTTTAAATTCTATCTTATATTACTGATCAAGCAAGTGTTCTAAAAAATATTTATATACATAAAGACAGTACTTAGAGGTCATAGACATTTATTTGCAATTGACAAAATCAACAATGCTTTGTACATTTGAATGGTTAGTATTAGTTATCGATATATAGAAGTAGCTGAAAGATTATCGCTTGGTCTGCCCAATATGGGAGATTGTTCTTCATCGTTGACGTTATTTTCGTAATCTGCTGCCCGACTCACCTCCAGTGCATTGGATAATGGCGTAGGAGAATGGACACCACCCGTGTTGGTTTGAAACACTCTAAATCTAATTCAGTTTGTCCACTTTTGTGCGGTTTCAGGATTCCGTTCAAATGAATTCCATTTCTATCGGGTCCATGGTCGTGTGATAAATCATCAAACAAAGCCTCTAAAGGATCCTTATCGCCCTCTTGTTGCTCATGTTTTTTGGGTTCCAACTCATATATTGGGTGGCTCTCATCCCCACTGTCCGTGGAATTCAATGAAGAAATTCCAGAAGCATCGTCCTCATAGATATTCTCTTCTATATGTATTTCTTCCAAATGAAGTGGCTCTGCATGCAGAATCGCTTGGCAAACGACACTACATTTTCTCATTATTACATTTCCCGATGTCGCATACTTCTTTATTTTCATTATTGTAATCGTCATCATCATCATCGTCACGATTGAAATCGTTCAAGTCCTGAACATATGTACTGACATTATTGGTAGTAATTTTCGAATCGGAGTTCCGAACATCACTGCCGCAGTGAGGATAGATGTCGCGCGCATCGATTATATCTCCAAAGTCCATATCAATGAAATGCTCACTCAATTGCTTACTCAATGCATTATATTGGTCAAATAGTAATTTCCGCTCGTCTTGGAGTTTCTCCTGATTTTGTGTTCTATTTTTATGCACGGCCAATTTAAATATGGACAATCCCAACGACAGAAACAACTGAAAAGGTGTGTTATTTTTAATTAACAGATTTCTTCGTTTTGCAAAGTCAACAAAATTAAGAAAATGATCCTTCAAGGGTAGATTTTTAAAAGCCTACACGATTGGTGAATCTTCAAAATTAAATAATTTCGCCATGTCTACGGCAAATTTAAAAGGGGGCTCTTGAAATATTTGCATTTAAAGTTAAAAAATTCATTTAAAATGCGTGTTTCTTTGATTTATAATGAATTTTACACTTCTATTCTTAACTAACTAACCACTATTTTATATCAGATCATGCAAAATTAATTTTAATTTATTCACACAAAACAAAAGGGTTGCATTATTACCGGGCTTCGAAAAAGTAACCCTGGCCGGTCCAACACCCAGGTGTCTTCAGATCTTTCGCGTTTAATTCGGTTTTGCGTTGGCGGTCTTCGGCAGCGATTCAAAACAAACTACCTACGCTACTATTTATCAAGAGAAAGGAAATTTCGAAAGGACTGTACGCAAATATGCAATGCGACCAGCAGCACTCAATTTAGTTACAAGTTCATTAACAGTAACAATATTATCGTGAATAACATTTATTTGCGTCAGGGCGAAGGGTGCTTACCAACAAGTTTAGCTCGCTTTAATCTAAATATGTATATCGGCAGCTATTAAATCGCTAGGTCAATATGAATGTTTGCCAAAGTATCCACAACTGTTGAGGGGTCCATATGGAAATGATATCGTGGGATGCGCACTGTTGTATGAATTCCGTGATAACTTAAAGAAACTCATCTACTCAAAATATGTGCCCTCTACATTAGTTATAGATGATATTGACGAGAAACTTCCAATACCTGAAGACAACAACCAGTACAGATATACCTGCAACACTGTCCTCTAAAAATTCGTCACTTTTGAAAATCGTCCTGATCTAGGCAACCGCTTTCAACTTTTCTATGATTCTTGTAATTTTTTCGACAGCGGCGGTCACTTGAACATGGAAACAAGTGCATGCGATTGCAGCGCCAATAAGGCGTCTAGTACAACGAAACTTTTCCAGGAAAATCAGCAACAGATGCAACCGATTTGCTCAACCTGCACCTCAGGCTATGGAATTGTCAACGAGAAGTTTCCCCAATAGGGTTCCAAGTATGGTGTTTCCATTGGAGTAATTTGTGTGGATCCACAAAAAATAGAATACTATAAAACAATACATCTTGACATTAATGGAGTGCTGCCGTGCGAAGTGAAAACTTTGATAAACATGAGGTCCACCCCGAACTCATCCCATTACGGCTGTCACCGCGCTCTCATAAACGTTACTAACTAATATTCACCGGAAATGTTGCAGTGCATTAATGACTAATGCAATGGCGATCATCGCCGTTCCCATGACAGTCGGGTCTACGTAACCGGAACGACCCGGGTTTATTCCGGCCAAGGACTGTCAACTCGGCAGAATTCTACCGCTACAACAACAACAACAACACCAATGGCGATCATCGTCGTCAGTAGTGATAAGAAGAAAATGAACGTCAAAAAAGAAGCATATCGAATTTATTGTCATTGAATATTTGTTTCGATTACGCACTCACCCTTTTGCACTTGTTTGCACTTTCAATCCCCAATATATGAAAAAAAACGGATACGGCCGGTACGAAGGCTTCTAAAACTACGGGCGGAAAATTGTGACGTCTCGATGGCTCGATTTGCTAACGAAAACAAGGCCTCGGGTTCTGTGCTAGTCCCTTTTGAGTGTTGGGTTATGTAGATTTGTGGTGTGATGGGATGTGTATGTGTAGGTAGTCTGCGTGGTGTGATGTCTGCAGGGCTGGTGTGTGTTTGTGTGTGTTAGTGGGTGGAGTCTTCTTGTGGATCGTGTTGATGTGGAGTGTTGGCGATCAGTGGTGTGTCTGGAGGGGGAGCGTAACTCATCTAGCCAGTCATCTATGTTATTTCATATAGTTATACAAATGCGAAACCGAGTACTGGTTGCTACCGTTGCTCTATTTTTGAATTGTGTAATTGCCTTCACCATTATGATGCACAAATTAAGTGTTGACGACCAGAGTACAGATCGTGTGTTGTCTACTTGCTTTTTATGTTTTTATCCTGTTTTAAAAGTTCTCAACATCGAGTACATATACAATCCCCTTCCGTTTATTATAATCGCATGTGTGACATACGGGCATCAAAAAGCCTTGGATAAGCGAGAATTAAAAGACACAACAAATACTAGAAATACAAGTATGTACATCTTTAATGATTATTGTGAAAACAGTAAATTCGGTAGCAAATTATATTTGAGTCTTTTTGACGGATCGTTTATTTTTCAGTTTATTATGCATCGTTGGGAGTATTTTGAAAGTCTACCATTTGGAATATATTTACCAATTTTAACCATGCGGCATCATTATACGAGAAATCTGGGAGTATAGAAAAATTCTGGAACGGCGCAAAATTTACCGAGAATATGGGTACGCTCTACATGAATAGAGTAAATTTCTATTTTAACGATGATAGTGACAACTTCAACGACGACGTGAATGACGATACGCATTAGGTACATATATGTTTATATAATATAATGTAACAACTCTATATATGTAAATTTGTATATAAATAGGCTATGGTCCTATACGAATGCTTTGCAAAGTTACCATAGTTTTTATTGCGAACATCAAGTGCACGCAAAAAAGGATAAAGTCTGCACTCCTTTGAGGAATGTGTTAAATAGGTTAGGTTAGGTTAGCGGGTCGATCCTAAGAAGGATCACACTTGGACAGCTTAAACGCCGGTCCGTTGTGGTACCCAAAACTCCTATGAGCCGGATCAATAGACCCTTACATGTCGACAAAGCGCTTTGTGCCTATGACAAACTTGTTGCGATGGCCAATATTTGTTTCGGCCAGATCTTCTGGACCGCCAAAAGTATGATTGCCGAGATGTTTCAATCTCAACCTAGCAAAAGCCGGACAATGGAGGAGAAAGTGCCGGGATGTTTCCACTTCACCCTCCTCCATACAGCTTTGACAACTGCCATCGGGTAGTATTCTAAGCCGCACCGCATGAGTTCCCATTGGACAGTGCCCAGTGAGAACTCCTACCATGGCGGCGAGGTGAACTTTGTTCAAGGCGAGAAGATCCCCCGATCTCCTGCGCTCCACTCTCGGCCAGAAGGACGCGCAGTCGCGGAGGAGCTGGTCGCCGACCAGCGTCTGCTGAGCTCCTGCGAGGTCCATTGGTCCAGAGCGAGAATGCAAGACGTTAGTGGAGAACCAACTCGATCCCATTCCGATGTGAGCGGGGCAAGGGTACCCCCCCTGGCCAGCTCATCGGCCTTGCAGTTCCCAGCGATTCCGCTGTGACCAGGCACCCAAACGAGCCTGATATTGAAGTAGCCTGATGCTAATTCTAGCGAGGACAGACACTCCTTGACTAGCTTTGAATGCACGGTTCGCGCACTCAGGGCTTGTATTGCCGCTCTGCTGTCGGAGTGAATGCTCACCTCTCTAAACGAAGCTACACTACGTAACAGTACTTCTACCGCCACCTTGATCGCGGCCACTTCCGCCTGAAAAACGCTACAGTGGTCCGGTAGCCTGAAGCAAAGATTGACGGAGAGCTCTTTACAGAAACCCCCCCTCCAACTTTCCCTCCTAGCTTCGACCGATCCGTGAAAAAACTCACCGCGCCTCTTCTCCAGCGGCTTCTTCCCCTCCACATCTCCCTCGTCGGGATATGAGCAGAGAAAAAGCCGCCTCGAGAGGCCTCCGTGACGCAGTGATCCAAATTTTCAGGAATGCAGGTGAAGGAGGAGAGAATTGTGGCGTGTCCTTGTTCGGACCTCTTCACAAGCCCAGCTTCTCTGAGCCTAATAGCACACCTCGCAGCAATGCACCTACCGGCAATGTCCACGGGTGCTATATTTAATATAGCGTTGAGAGCTATCGTTGGTGTGGTTCGCAGTGCACCGGAGATTCCGATAGTAGACTTTTTGAGCGCCTTCCACCAGACGAACACACCATAGAACAGTATTGGCTTGACTACGGTTTCGTAGAGCCAGAACACCACCTTTGGTGAGAGTCCCCACCTTTTCCCTATAGCTCCCCTGCAGCAGTATAAAGCGACCGATGCCTTCTTGACTCTCTCCTCGATGTTCGGCCTCCAAGAAAGCTTTCTATCCAGGATGAGCCCTAGGTATTTTACCTTATCAACAGGTTGAAGACGTGAACCCCCGAAGGAGGGGAGAGGCACATTTGGGATCTTATACCTCTTAGTGAATAAAACCATTTCGGGGGGTTGACGGTTACTTGGGTTGACGGCTAGGCCGCTTCTGTTTGCCCAGTTGGATACCACGTTTAGGTACCCTTCGGTGAGCTCATAGACGGTATTCAGGAATTTACCTTTAACCATAAGAACCACATCATCAGCATAGGCTATCACTCGACAGCCTTGCTCCTCGAGTTCTATAAGTAGGTCGTTTACAACCAAGATCCAGAGCAGTGGGGAGAGTACTCCTCCCTGCGGAGTTCCCCTATTAATCTTTCTGGTTGACTTAGCACTACCCCACTCCGCTACGACAGTTCTGTTGCAGAGAAGACTGAAAATGAGGTGTTTGAGGTTCGATTCCACTTCAAACTTTTCGAGGGCTCTAACCACTGCCTCTGGCCGAACGTTATTGAAGGCCCCCTCGATGTCGAGAAAGGTGCCCACTGCAAATTCCTTTTGCAAAAGCGCTGTCTCCAGCCATGACACTACATCGTGCAAGGCAGTGTCGGCCGACCTGCCCTTGATGTAGGCATGCTGCGCTCGTAACAGTTTACCCCTCGGTATTCTGCACCTGATGTACAGATCCATAAGTCTCTCCAGCGTTTTTAACAAAAACGAGGATAGGCTGATGGGTCTGAAATCTTTTGCACCGACATGAGAGCTTTTACCGGCCTTCGGAATGAACGCAACCTTAACCTGTCTCCAGGCCTTCGGGACATGGCCCAATCTAACACAGTTCGCGTAGATAGGGGCCAGCCAGCTGCATGACACCTTAACCGTTCTCTGTAGTTGCGCCGGTATGATGCCATCAGGACCCGGGGACTTGAAGGGCTTAAAAGATTTCAGTGCCCAGGTAAGATGACGCTCATTCAGAAGGTCCAAGAAGGCTGTACAGCCTTCCTGAAGCTCCCCCAGTGGCACTTCTTCAGCAAAGCGATTTCGTGGAAAATGAGCATCTAGGAGTAACCTCAGCGACTCCATGCTACTCGTAGTCCACCCGCTATCTGCATTTCTTAGATACCCCACCGGAGTAGGATTTTTCGCAAGAATGCGTCTAAACTTTGAGGACTCGTGACAACCCTCTACATTGTCGCAGAAGGCTTTCCACGAAGCCCTCTTGGCTTTCTTCAAGTCGGACTTGTAAATGGCCAATCCGGCCTTGTACAACGCCCAGTCGTCGTTAGAGCCACTTTTGCGGGCTTTATTGAAGAGTCGTCTACTCGAAGATCTGATCTCCGTTAGCTCCAAAGTCCACCAAGGGGGTTTCCCTCTACTTTTCTGAGTTTTCAGAGGACAGGAGCTTTCAAGAGCAGATCTGCTGACAGAGCTGAAAACCTCGACGAGCTCCTCAATCGCGTCCGTAGATAGGATCGAATCCCTGTCAGGCGCGGTTGGGAGAGCTGATCGAAGCTTCCTGCAATACAGGACCCAATTGGTATTCCTGAAGTTTCTGTAGGTTCTATGCATCGGGCGCGAGGCGTCCAAGCTAAACCCAATATATTTATGATCAGAAAAGGAGTGGTCGTCTAGAACTCTCCATTTCGAGATCAAGGGAGCAATTTCCCGAGAGGCTAGCGTGACATCAAGGACTTCCGCCCTGCTAGCTGTCACAAAAGTAGGGCAGTTTCCCCTATTACAGATAAAAAGGTCAACATCACAAATAAAATCAAAAAGTGACTCACCTCTTGCGTTTGTGTCCGAGCTCCCCCAGACGGTGTGCCTTGAGTTGGCATCCGAGCCTATAATAACCGCGGCTCCTTTGCGTCTGGCCTCTGCCAGAGCCATCCTCAGCAAGTTCGGAGGTGGTTCCACCTCGTCGTCGTGCGGCATGTAGGCTGAGACAAGCCAGATTTCCCTAGCACTGTCCTCCAGCCTAGCGGTGACGACGTCCTCGTTTCTGAAATTAGGTAAAAGAAAAACATTAAGTTCATTTCTGACCAACAGGCAGGCTCTGGTTCTACTTGTGCTGCTTGCCGCGAGGAGCTTA
Organism: Bactrocera oleae; assembly: GCF_042242935.1. Classification (NCBI taxonomy): domain Eukaryota; kingdom Metazoa; phylum Arthropoda; class Insecta; order Diptera; family Tephritidae; genus Bactrocera; species Bactrocera oleae. The sequence continues at coordinate 34,352,405 of NC_091537.1, forward strand.
TGGCTATTTGTCCTTTGTCCAGATATCCCATAGCTACTCAGCCACGGTTCCTGGATAAGGACAACGTCGGCTTCGTCCCTTCCTAGACGAAGCACTAAATCGGCGGAGGCCGCCTTTGAGTGCTGGGGGTTAATTTGGAGGATCTTCATCCTCCAAACTCCTCTCCAGCAGTGCGAGTTCCGCACCATCGTCCATATCGTCGACGCCAGCCTCCTCGAACAGATGCTCGAGACTGAAGACGGATCCGCCATCACTTGACGATCCGCCCCCCGTGCCCACCGCGTCCGAGAGGACAGGGTCGACGTCCATTTTCGAGAGGGGAACCTTCCCACTCTCTTCCTCCCCCGCAGGAGGCAGCGGGCCATCCGCCCTGGCTTCTGTTGGGAGCGTCTTGAGAACGACTCTCTCGAAGCCATAGCTTATGGCCCCCTTTGTGACACTGAGAGGAGCGAGGGACTCCTTGTTCAGGAGTATCAGCGCTTGCCGATATGGTGCCTCGGTCCTCTCCAGCCTGATCACCCTCCAGTCTTGGGTGGGGAGAGATGGGTTGCAGTACCGCAACATCTCTTCAATTTCGGCCGGGGTGGAAGGTTCGGCCGGAAGTCAGACCCGAGCCCGAGGCCTCATCGGGAGATCCGATTTGGCCACCGCCTCGAGCCTTGCTCCTTTCCACACCTCCCCTACCCTGGCTACCGCCTCCTTGTAAAGGAGAGCCGACCGCTCGTCGGCACACCTAATGAGTTTGTGAAGGCCGAGGTTCCACCCAGCGCTTTCACATCTAGGGGGTGGTCCTGGGCTTCCCCTGACCACCTTCATGAAAACAGCGGAGATAGCAGCCGCTACCCGCTTCCACTCCTCATGGGAGATGGCTCCATCTCCTCTGCTTCGGTCGTACACCCCAAGCTCCACTGAGCTTGCGAGTTTAGCGATTTCGCTAAACATAGGTGCGGGTCCGACCCGAGGTTTTTTGCCGAGGGAGGATTCCCCCTCCTGCGATCTTTGCCGCTTTATTGAGGTTTGGGGCCCGCTCGGCCCCACTTTACCGTCGCTCAGCACCTTTTTGGCCCACTCCAGTGTGCTAGCATGCTGGTCAGATTTCTGGTCAGCCTGCTTGTCACCGTAGCGCTCCAAAATCTTGGCAGCCAGTCGACGATCAGACTTCAGCTTTTTAGCTGCAGTCACTTGCTTCCCCGCCGGGCCCCTAGCGCTCGCCGAGGACCCCGTGACGCCCATGAACTTAGCAGAGGTTCCTCTGCTAGTGCTGGCGATTCCGCCTCGCACTTCCGCCCTACCCCGGGTTGCTGTCGGCAGACTCCTGCCGACTCCCCCTACCTTACCGCCCCCCGTGACGGTAAGCCAGGCACCCCCTGGATTACCTTTCTCACCTTTAGCCGGAGACGATTTCGTCCCCTTCGGTGAAAGTGTCCCCCCCCAGGGAACCGTCCACTACAGCGGAGGTCGGTTTCGACCCGCTTCCTCCCTCGTCCTTAGTGTTTAGGTTTGTATTTGCCTTCATTTTGTTTTATTGGATCCCCACTCAGAGCCGCTATCCGTCTCCCGGAAAGGTAGTCGCCTTTCATGGTCCCAAGGTTGTCTCAGTTACGAGGCCAAGGCGAGGGTTGACGCACGCCCTTATGGGGCAATGAGTTCAGAGCCGACCAGCGCAAAGAAGGAGTCATCTCAACAAACACCTACCACACCAACTTAATGATGACGGGAGGGGAACGTACTCCGAGGCCTGCCATGGTTTTAACGGGACGGAGGCGACCTTGGCATTAGCCCATCAGCCATTTCAGCAGGGTATCACCCCTGCATACTCAGGTGAGAGAATACCAAGACCACCAGCCCAGGGTTCAACCGAATCCATCTAATTGTCAAAGCTATGTCCAGGTCAAGCAAAAGTCAGATCAGGAGTTTCAAGGCCGTAAAGGCCGCAGGTCATTTGGCGTTACCCAGGATGCACCACGCGGAGGCGAACCTGCTCTACATCCCAATGTGTTAAATAATCAAGCCGAATACTTTCACAAGAGACGGCTGCCCATTAACATTTCCTTTTTCGAACCCATCAAGGCTATTAATGTGTTGAAACTTTTAAAAAAAATTTGGAAAAAGGAAGATAACTTAAATAGGAGAGGTTTTGTTCAGGAATTCCATTCGTCTCTGCCAAAAATGTTGAAAAAAAGAGAAAAACAAATAAAAACGAATCACATTCTCGCTAATTTACCCATTGACGGTATGTTGAAGTTCCACACGGATGTTATTTATAAATTCAAAGTTGACGATAGTGTGACTTGCTGTGGAAACACGACGAAATGTTTCGATATATTTTGAAACGTATGAAAACGAAAAATCAGTACTTGAAGAAAATGAAAAAATTTGTGGACATGCAGAAAACGATGAACTGGCTGGAATTTGACCGAAAATTTCCAAACAAACATTTCAAATATATGAAAGACTTTCTCTACTTCTCAAATAAAGTAAAATTTTCCTCCATTCCAACAACACTTATGGTCCATAGAATGTGATACCGAGGTACTGGCGGCAAAATTTCCAATTTAAAAAGTTACCAAAACACCTAATATAGTAGAATTCCACGTAGATGCAGTCAATAAAAAGTTGCATTTTTATCGCTTTCGCTCTGACAAGCGTTCGGCTAATTCAGTCAAAGTGTTTAAAAAAATTATCAATCTTCGTCATATATAAAAACAAATCTCATTTAATAAAACAAATTTTGTTTAACAAAATACCATAATGTCTAGTTTGTCTATATCGAATATGGATGTAATAAATTTCCTCTTGGCAATGAACACCTGCGGACTTATGCTATAATTGATATTATTAGGCACGGCAAACAATACCAGAACATCATAGTTGCTGTGTATACAATCGCCGTGTATGCAACGAATTATACGGTATATGGAGTCAGGATAGAATTGTCTAAATTTTGAAATTTCAACATGGCTCAGTGCATTTCGAATATACAAACCCGTACCTAGATAGATGCGCTCATTTGTAATGCTGCAATTTGGCGCTAGAGCAATCTTCCCAATGCCACAGTATAACCGAAATGACAACAAATTAATTTGATCCAAGATGTTAAGCATTGTTAGCGGAACAAAGATTTGCATGACAGATTCGCTCACCATCTAGTAGCTCAATTCATTGCGAGCCGTCCTGAAGAAGATCTCATTGAGAAGTCGATTTGGGTAGTTCTTCGATATGAACAGTCCCGACATATTGATGGGCACAAGAATTTTGTCTCTGTCCGCAATTTGTTGAATGCATTGTAACGCACTCTCACAATGCGCTGATAGATATTGATTTAGTCGTTAGAACTCTTCACTGTTGGCATGCGAATTTATGGGCTCCGAAATGGCCATTATGAATTTTGCTAGATTATTCGATTCGTATATTCGTGAAGATCTCCTTGGTCTGTGCGTATGTATATTCGTTAGGAAATACCACAGAAACACCACACTCACAGGTGGTCTGTTTCAGTGATATTGGTTGCATATCGACTGTTGGTTGGGTGCTCATGGCAGTGAAGGTACGGTTTGTGGCATTTGTATGTCGCAAACAATTCAGACCTTACACGAGGTCGTCGTCTCGTCTCGGTGTATAATCATGCGCAAACTCGAATAGACATGGCAATTCGCGTTGATGGCACACGTTCATGGGTAGTTGTGTGGTGCCGCACTCATTGGATCCGCGATACGTGAATATGCTGTTTATTAGAGTTTCAAAAGTGATGGCGTTGACTGATCTATTTATTAATTCCATCACAGAGCTATTTCCTTCTTCACCGCTGCCGTTATTAGCATTCGCGGACGGTGTCGTCGTAACTATTGTTCCTATACCGCGGTCATCAGCTTGCAGTTGGGCAAAGTGCTTTGGTTTCTTGTTTGAGTGTGTTGCATTTTAACTTCTATCTTATATTACTGAACAAGCAAGTGTTCTAAAAAATATTTATATACATAAAGACAGTACTTAGAGGTCATAGACATTTATTTGCAATTGACAAAATCAACAATGCTTTGTACATTTGAATGGTTAGTATTAGTTATCGATATATAGAAGTAGCTGAAAGGTCTGCCCAATATGGGAGATTGTTCTTCATCGTTGACGTTATTTTCGTAATCTGCTGCCCGACTCACTTCCAGTGCATTGGATAATGGCGTAGGAGTATGGACACCACCCGTGTTGGTTTGAAACACTCTAAATCTAATTCAGTTTGTCCACTTTTGTGCGGTTTCAGGATTCCGTTCAAATGAATTCCATTTCCATCGGGTCCATGGTCGTGTGATAAATCATCAAACAAAGCCTCTAAAGGATCCTTATCGCCCTCTTGTTGCTCATGTTTTTTGGGTTCCAACTCATATATTGGGTGGCTCTCATCCCCACTGTCCGTGGAATTCAATGAAGAAATTCCAGAAGCATCGTCCTCATAGATATTCTCTTCTATATGTATTTCTTCCAAATGAAGTGGCTCTGCATGCAGAATCGCTTGGCAAACGACACTACATTTTCTCATTATTACATTTCCCGATGTCGCATACTTCTTTATTTTCATTATTGTAATCGTCATCATCATCATCGTCACGATTGAAATCGTTCAAGTCCTGAACATATGTACTGACATTATTGGTAGTAATTTTCGAATCGGAGTTCCGAACATCACTGCCGCAGTGAGGATAGATGTCGCGCGCATCGATTATATCTCCAAAGTCCATATCAATGAAATGCTCACTCAATTGCTTACTCAATGCATTATATTGGTCAAATAGTAATTTCCGCTCGTCTTGGAGTTTCTCCTGATTTTGTGTTCTATTTTTATGCACGGCCAATTTAAATATGGACAATCCCAACGACAGAAACAACTGAAAAGGTGTGTTATTTTTAATTAACAGATTTCTTCGTTTTGCAAAGTCAACAAAATTAAGAAAATGATCCTTCAAGGATAGATTTTTAAAAGCCTACACGATTGGTGAATCTTCAAAATTAAATAATTTCGCCATGTCTATGGCCAAATTTAAAAGGGGGCTCTTGAAATATTTGCATTTAAAGTTAAAAAATTCATTTAAAATGCGTGTTTCTTTGATTTATAATGAATTTTACACTTCTATTCTTAACTAACTAACCACTAACACTTCACTAATTCGTTTCTACACATTTATTTTATAGCAGATCATGCAAAATTAATTTTAATTTATTCACACAAAACAAAAGGGTTGCATTATTACAAATAGTCAATGTTTCCTTATCTACATATTTTACAAAGGAACCAAAAGGACTAAAGGAAACAGATAATACACCATTGGCAGGAAATAAATAATCACACATAATTAATTTTTCGCGTAGAATTGCTTGCTGCATTAACAGCCTTCGGCCGAGCTTCCAAAAAGTAACCCTGGCCGGTCCAACACTCAGGTGTCTTCAGATCTTTCGCGTTTAATTCGGTTTTGCGTTGGCGGCCTTCGGCAGCGATTCAAAACAAACTACCTACGCTACTATTTATCAAGAGAAAAGAAATTTCGAAAGGACTGTACGCAAATATGCAATGCGACCAGCAGCACTCAATTTAGTTACAAGTTCATTAACAGTAACAATATTATCGTGCATAACATTTATTTGCGTCAGGGCGGAGGGTGCTTACCAACAAGTTTAGCTCGCTGCAATCTAAATATGTATATCGCCAGCTATTAAATCGCTAGGTCAATATGAATGTTTGCCAAAGTATCCACAACTGTTGAGGGGTCCATATGAAAATGATATCGTGGGATGCGCACTGTTGTATGAATTCCGTGATAACTTAAAGAAACTCATCTACTCAAAATATGTGCCCTCTACATTAGTTATAGATGATATTGACGAGAAACTTCCAATACCTGAAGACAACAACCAGTACAGATATACCTGCAACACTGTCCTCTAATAAATTCGTCACTTTTGAAAATCGTCCTGATCTAGGCAACCGCTTTCAACTTTTCTATGATTCTTGTAATTTTTTCGACAGCGGCGGTCACTTGAACATGGAAACAAGTGCATGCGATTGCAGCGCCAATAAGGCGTCTAGTGCAACGAAACCTTTTCAGGAAAATCAGCAACAGATGCAACCGATTTGCTCAACCTGTACCTCAAGCTATGCAATTGTCGACGAGAAGTTTCCCCAATAGGGTTCCAAGTATGGTGTTTCCATTGGAGTAATTTGTGTGGATCCACAAAAAATAGAATACTATAAAACAATACATCTTGACATTAATGGAGTGCTGCCGTGCGAAGTGAAAACTTTGATAAACATGAGGCACCCCGAACTCATCCCATTACGGCTGTCACCGCGCTCTCATAAACGTTACTAACTAATATTCACCGGAAATGTTGCAGTGCATTAATGGCTAATGCAATGGCGATCATCGCCGTTCCCACGACAGTCGGGTCTACGTAACCAGAACGACCCGGGTTTATTCCGGCCAAGGACTGTCAACTCGGCAGAATTCTACCGCTACAACAACAATGGCGATCATCGTCGTCAGTAGTGATAAGATGTAAATGAACGTCAAAAAAGGAGCATATCGAATTTATTGTCATTGAATATTTGTTTCGATTACGCACTCACCCTTTTGCACTTGTTTGCACTTTCAATCCCCAATATATGAAAAAAAACGGATACGGCCGGTACGAAGGCTTATAAAAATACGGGCGGAAAATTGTGACGTCTCGATAGCTCGATTTGCTAACGAAAACAAGGCCTCGGGTCCTGTGTTAGTCCCTTTTGAGTGTTGGGTTCTGTAGATTTGTGGTGTGATGGGATGTGTATGTGTAGGTAGTCTGAGTGGTGTGATGTCTGCAAGGTGTGATGTCTGCAGGGGTGGCGTGTGTTTGTGTGTGTTAGTGGGTGGAGTCTTCTTGTGGATCGTGTTGATGTGGAGTGTTGGCGATCAGTGGCGTGTCGGCAGGGGGAGCGTAACTCATCTAGCCAGTCATCTATGTTATTTCATATAGTTATACAAATGCGAAACCGAGTACTGGTTGCTACCGTTGCTCTATTTTTGAATTGTGTAATTGCCTTCACCATTATGATGCACAAATTAAGTGTTGACGACCAGAGTACAGATCGTGTGTTGTCTACTTGCTTTTTATATTTTTATCCTGTTTTAAAAGTTCTCAACATCGAGTACATATACAATCCCCTTCCGTTTATTATAATCGCATGTGTGACATACGGGCATCAAAAAGCCTTGGATAAGCGAGAATTAAAAGACACAACAAATACTAGAAATACAAGTATGTACATCTTTAATGATTATTGTGAAAACAGTAAATTCAGTAGCAAATTATATTTGAGTCTTTTTGACGGATCGTTTATTTTCCAGTTTATTATGCATCGTTGGGAGTATTTTGAAAGTCTACCATTTGGAATATGTTTACCAATTTTAACCATGCGGCATCATTATACGAGAAATCTGGGAGTATAGAAAAATTCTGGAACGGCGCAAAATTTACCGAGAATATATGGGTACGCTCTACATGAATAGAGTAAATTTCTATTTTAACGATGATAGTGACAACTTCAACGACGATACGCATTAGGTACATATATGTTTATATAATGTAACAACTCTATATATGTAAATTGGTATATAAATAGGCTATGGAATGCTTTGCGAAGTTACCATAGTTTTTATTGCGAACATCAAGTGCACGCGAAAAAGGATAAAGTCTGCACTCCTTTGAGGAATGTGTTAAATAATCAAGCCGAATACTTTCACAAGAGACGGCTGCACAACAACATTTCCTTCTTCGAACCCATCAAGGCTATTAATGTGTTGAAACTTTTAAAAAAATTTGGAAGAAGGAAGATAACTTAAATAGGAGAGGTTTTGTTCAGGAATTCCATTCGTCTCTGCCAAAAATGTGGAAAAAAAGAGAGAAACAAATAAAAACGAATCACATTCTCGCTAATTTACCCATTGACAGTATGTTGAAGTTCCACTTTGAAACGTATGAAAACGAAAAATCAGTACTTGAAGAAAATGACAAAATTTTTCGAACATGCAGAAAACGATGAACTGGCTGGAATTTGACCGAAAATTTCCAAACAAACATTTCAAATATATGAAAGACTTTTTCTACTTCTCAAATAAAGTAAAATTTTCCTCCATTCCAACAACACTTATGGTCCATAGAATGTGATACCGAGGTACTGGCGGCAAAATTTCCAATTTAAAAAGTTACCAAAACACCTAATATAGTAGAATTCCACGTAGATGCAGTCAATAAAAAGTTGCATTTTTATCGCTTTCGCTCTGACAAGTGTTCGGCTAATTCAGTCAAAGTGTTTGAAAAAATTATCAATCTTCGTCATATATAAAAACAAATCTCATTTAATAAAACAAATTTTGTTTAACAAAATACCATAATGTCTAGTTTGTCTATATCGAATATGGATGTAATAAATTTCCTCTTGGCAATGAACACCTGTGGACTTATGCTATAATTGATATTATTAGACACGGCAAACAATACCAGAACATCATAGTTCCTGTGTATATAATCGCCGTGTATGCAACGAATTATACGGTATATGGAGTCAGGATAGAATTGTCTAAATTTTGAAATTTCAACATGGCTCAGTGCATTTCGAATAGACAAACCCGTACCTAGATAGATGCGCTCATTTGTAATGCTGCAATTTGGCGCTAGAGCAATCTTCCCAATGCCACAGTATAACCGAAATGACAACAGATTAATTTGATCCAAGATGTTAAGCATTGTTAGCGGAACAAAGATTTGCATGACAGATTCGCTCACCATCTGGTAGCTCAATTCATTGCGAGCCGTCCTGAAGAAGATCTCATTGAGAAGTCGATTTGGGTAGTTCTTCGATATGAACGGTCCCGACATATTGATTGACACAAGAATTTTGTCTCTGTCCGCAATTTGTTGAATGCATTGTAACGCACTCTCACAATGCGCTGATAGATATTGATTTAGTCGTTAGAACTCTTCACTGCATTGGATAATGGCGTAGGAGTATGGACACCACCCGTGTTGGTTTGAAACACTCTAAATCTAATTCAGTTTGTCCACTTTTGTGCGGTTTCAGGATTCCGTTCAAATGAATTTCATTTCCATCGGGTCCGTGGTCGTGTGATAAATCATTAAACAAACCCTTTAAAGGATCCTTATCGTCCTCTTGTTGCTCATGGTTTTTGGGTTCCAACTCATATATTGGGTGGCTCTCATCCCCACTGTCCGTGGAATTCAATGAAGAAATTCCAGAAGCATCGTTCTCATAGGTATTCTCTTCTGTATGTATTTCTTCCAAATGAAGTGGCTCTGCATGCACAATCGCTTGGCAAACGACACTACATTTTTTCTCATTATTACATTTCCCGATGTCGCATACTTCTTTATTTTCATTATTGTAATCGTCATCATCATCATCGTCACGATTGAAATCGTTCAAGTCCTGAACATATGTACTGACATTATTGGTAGTAATTTTCGAATCGGAGTTCCGAACATCACTGCCGCAGTGAGGATAGATGTCGCGCGCATCGATTATATCTCCAAAGTCCATATCAATGAAATGCTCACTCAATTGCTTACTCAATGCATTATATTGGTCAAATAGTAATTTCCGCTCGTCTTGGAGTTTCTCCTGATTTTGTGTTCTATTTTTATGCACGGCCAATTTAAATATGGACAAACCCAACGACAGTGGCGTTGCAAGACCTAAATTTGATGTGGGCAAGACAGATTTCGCGTGGCCCTGTTCTATGGCGACCTGAAGACGGTTTTATAAAATAATAAAAACAAACAAAACAATTAACACTACCAAGTTTTTAGTCATAAAAATACAAATTAGATTAATAAGTATTAATGAAAAATTACAAATCGTTAATATAAAGATGGAGATATACATTTCTTAAAGTGTATACTTAAAAAACATTAGATCCATTTTCCCGATACTCTTTTATCCATTCACAAAATGTGTGTAAATGTTCAAGAGCAATGCTTAAATGAATTTGTACTGATTGCCATAATTTACTTATTATATTAACACGCGATAATATCTCATACCACACATGTAAAGATACGATAAATTCTAAACTTAACATTTCATTTAGTATTGAATCGCAATCACTGAGAGTGTCTGATTGCTCCGTTTGATTTTTTAAGTTTTCGATGCATTCAATCACTTCATTAAATTGCAATAATTCGGCCTTTACTGCTTCGACTCTACTTTCCCATCTTGTGTCTGATAAAGGTTTTATAGTAAGTTTTAATTTGCCTTTTATAAAATCCCAGCGCTTGCTTGAACTTGAAAATAGCAAATACATTTTTTGAATGAAACCAAAAAAAAGTTTTTGCTGCCATAGATGAGTTCGCTGCATCTACCAACAGTAGATTCCAACTATGACAGTCACAAGGTGTGAAAAATGCCCTAGGGTTAATATTCAATATTCGAGTTTTAACTCCACTATTTACACCTACCATGTTTGCACCATTGTCGTTTCCCTGGCCACGGCAGTCTTGAATATTTAAGTCATATTTTTCTAAGTGTTAGTATAGCATTGGCTAAATATTCTCCAGTTGTCTGAGTAACAGCTAGAAATCCCATAAAATGTTCGACTATTGTACCAGTAGACGTATCACAAAATCTTAAGATAACCGACATTTGTTCAACTCTGCTACAATCTATAGTGCAATCGAGCAAAAAAGAATAATACTTTGCTTCTTTAACCTTACGAATAATATCATTGGCAACTGTTTTTGACATCAATATGATCAATTCATTTTGAATATCGTGACTTAAATAATGGTGTGAAAGTTGTTTGTCACTAATGCGTTTCATGTGTTCACGTAAAGTAGGATCAAATTTTGATATCAGTTTAAATAAATCTATGAAATTACCGGAATTCTTAATACCGTCACCTGTCTAGAGAGATTCTCTGTGACCTCTAAATGCAAGATTATGAGAGGCCAAAAAATTTATTATGTCAATTATTCTCTCTAACAAGTTGTGCCAATGTTTTTGTGATTCACGTATTAGCCTTTCGTTTTCTTGGTCTATTGTTTTGCCTTGATTTATTCCTTTCTCTAAAGTTAACCATTGGAACATATGTGCCATATGTTCTTTGGTATTCTCATGTCTATGTAAAATGCTACTTAAATGTTTCCAGTCACAACACCCTCCTTGCACCACCTGAGTTTGTGAATTGCTAAATCTGCATGGAAAACAGTAAACTTTATTTTGGGAATTGGAATAAACTAACCAGTTTCACCATTATTTAGTTTTCTCGAGAAATAGAAATTGGAAAAGTGTCTGTTATCATCACCTTTGGGATAATATTCATCACCGCTATTTAATTGCTGTGTGGGGCCGCTTCGAACTATGTCACGACGCTGTGTATCCGTTATGGGAAACGTCCACAATCCCGGATCCGAATTAACAAGTACTTGCTGAACTGTGGCGCTGGCGTCGTCGCTGCGAATTGAAGAATCTATGTCAATCTGTTCTTCTTGACTGCTTGATGACAGCACAAGAGTTTCAGCGTCAAATTTTGATTGGCTAGAAGATGATCCAAGCTCTACGTCTAACTGACGTTCACTCTCGGTATTCAGTGCATCTAGAGCATTTTCCAATGGTATCTCGGACGTTTGTTGTGTAGAAGTTGAAGCTATCGATTCAGAAGGTTCTGTACTACCAGATGCAGTTTGGTTGAGGAACCTCATCAAATTTAAACTCAAAACTTGGTTGGTTGCAGTTCTTTCAGCTTTTCTTTTTCTTTTTGCTGATCCAGACTCCCATTTTCTTCCAATATCTCTATCTCGGCCGGACATGTCGATAACGTCGTATCTATAAACTGTAAACGAAAGCAATAGTTAACATTTTTTGCAGTTTTATCTACATAATATTGTAAAACCTAAATTTTAATTAGTTTTCAAATAAAAATCTTTAAGATAGCTCTTACTACCTGCTAGTTTTAAAAACTTAAAAAGTCGATACGTTTTTTACCTTAAAGCTTTTTTAGTTTCCTTCAAAATATATTATTAAGCGTATTTTATATACTAGTAATTACTGCGTTATATACTTATTACCAATTAAATATTTCTTACCTTATGTAAAATAGACGAGTACAGGTACCGGTGTGTTACAAATCACAAAGAAAACAAAAAACAATTTAAAAAAGTCACTGTTTTAAAATTTTGGGTCAGTTTACAGGAGCAATCAATATACCTAAACACTATCTATTTATTCACTAAATATTATTAAAACATTGAATACACTATTGTTATCAAAATAGGTACGTAGCCATAAAAATAAACAATATTGAATAACACAATTATACGTTTCTATTGTTATGCGCCTAGCGACTGCGTTGACTTCCTTGTAAAGAAAGTAAACAAATAAAATCGGGGATTCCCCGCACTCCGGTCGGCGGCAAATGTTGCCAGACTAAGAAAACATGTTTCACAACAAAATTGATTTATATATATTTTTTGTTTTATTATTGTTTTAAAAATTTTTGATTCGCGAGGCCCCTTGTACCGCGAGGCCGTAGGCGGTGGCCCACGTCGCCCACGCCTTACGCCGCCTCTGCCCAACGACAGAAACAACTGAAAAGGTGTGTTATTTTTAATTAACAAATTTTTTCGTTTTGCAAAGTCAACAAAATTAAGAAAATGATCCTTCAAGGATAGATTTTTAAAAGCCTACACGATTGGTGAATCTTCAAAATTAAATAATTTCGCCATGTCTACGGCCAAATATAAAAGGGTGCGAAAGAGACGCGTGTCCTTTTCAATGCGTATAAAAAATGGACAGAAAACGTTCACATATTTTGCTGTTGAGGCGTCAATGTGCAATCGAATAAAATCGATATAAATTTCAAATAGTGGCTACGACTACGCGACGGAATATCTTCGTTGTCTAATATCGTTTCTATTTTGTGCATGAAGACATTCTCCATAACCTTGCTGTGAGAGTCGCTTCTCTCTCCCTTCAATCTAAATGCATCAATGTTCGGTCCCATTTTGGTTTTTATTTTCTCTAAACATTAAAGTGTATTTTTTTTATATTGAGTATAAATACATGACATCTTATTATATTACTCGTCTTCTTCGTCGAAAATATTTTTTTTAAAGCATTGCACGCCCATTTAAACCACAACAATGTAAAAAATCTTTTGGGCAAACAAAATCGGTGTATATCATTCATACGTTTCTGGCTACACAGAACCTGCATGCAGGAGATACGTTGACGGGATGTTGAAATATTGTCGCGCATGGGTAACTTTTTGTCCACGCCAAGTGTTTCGTAGATGACTCTCTCCCACACTCTACCATTGGGTTGTTCGAAAATACTATTCGTGAGGAAGCAATGGAAGTCCAGTACATCGTCCACAGCATCTTCGCCATACTCGTCGACCATCACTTCGAGCACATGCCTACAGATGATGCCACGATTGGTTAACTCGATCGTTTTTGTATTTTCGGCAGCTCGTCCCGCCACACTAGTAATCCCATTTTGATGGAGGCCCGTATGGCCGGTAAAGTAGTGCCGCGGATATTTATTTTGATGTAAAATACGTTTGTTATAGATTTCAAATTCCTCTTGTCGTGTCTTTAAATGTACACACTTGTGTTTTACGTCGACATTGCAACGAAACTCGGACAGTTTTATTATTGCCACGCAGAAAGTGTCCCACGCCACAGGAAATGCGAATGCGAATTTTTGCTTTTCAAACGGATGAATATGCACCAATTCGTGCGCCACGTGTCTAAGAAATTAGCCTCGTTCGTCACATGATGAATCGGTCGAATATTGGTTAGATGACCAGAGTGGCCACGCTTTAAAATGTCAAAGAGATCTCTGGCATCCATGTACGCGGGACTCGGATTTGGTAGTAAACGCAACATATCGACGGCCGGAAATTTTGAAACATAATTGATATTCTCGTTCAACATGCGTAACAAGCGCTCGTGTGAGATATTATTTAGGATCGGCATTTGACTATGCACGAAACGCAGAGTCACTGTCTTCACAAATGCAGACAGAGTTTCCATGTCACAACAAAAAACCAAAGGTCCATAAATATTTTTCAAAATCAAATGATGGACAATGTTTTTATTTTAACTTTTGCTGCACTTGCGGCTTCGTTTATCATCTATGAAAATGTTAAAATCGCAAGCAACGAGCCAGTACTGCTGCCAGAATTGTTCGTTATTATAATTGAGCAATGTGACTTTAGAGTCTTCAGTCATGTTATTGAGAATGCGTGAATTGACGGGATGCAAAACACTGTTAGTGCAGAGATACGGTTGCAAGTAAATGTTTAGAAAACGAAAGTCGGAATGTTTTTGACTAGTCTCAACATCTCTTTTATTGTTGTTATGGTCGTCATCGTCATCATCATCATCATTATCGCCACCTGACCCGTTGCACTCCATATGCATTGTTTGTTCAAATTGGTGTTGTTGTTGTTCTTTAACAGTATTGAATAATTTCTGTATGGTTAGGCCGTCTTTGGTGAGTGAATAGCGTGGTATAAGGGAGTAGCGAAAGTCCCATTCACAGTAGTTTCGCCACCTCTGAGGCGTACGTTCACAATAAAACCAACATAGCATTATACCATGTTGATGCGGCATATTTTTAAGCATATTAAATAACTTATTAATGGACAAACTGAAAATTCAATCTAACTATAAGTGGAAGTGAAGAAATAACTATTGTAACAGAATTATAAGTAATAGTAATTTATATAATCAAAAAAGCAAAACTTATCATTGTTATACAAGTGATAATAATTCATTTAAACAATAAAATAAAATTTCTCATTGTACTTATATCAAAAAAATAGTTACTGTGCCGATGTTTTCTCTAATTTAAGTATATATTTATTTAATCACAAATTTTATTTACGTTTTATAATTTCATTTATTAATATTTAATTATATTTTTTCAGCATTTAGCGGTGGATATATGTACAATATTTTATTAAAACTCTTGACATAAAAAATTATCATTTTATTATATAGTTCTTAATTTAGTTTTTAAATATATAGACTTCTAAAATAAATTATTTGTTGAAGTTGCAATATCTTTATAGTATAAAATACGATAGGCATACTGCTGTTGAGCTCCTTTTTGTATTTCAGCATATAGCGATTATAATATGTACAAAATTTTACATATAACTCTTTACATAAATAAATTACCATATTGTTATATAGTTCTAAGTTTAGTTTTTAAATATATAGACTCCTAAAATAAGATATTTGTTAAGGTGCAATATCTTTATGGTATAAAATACGGTAGATATATTTAATTTTTAAAAAGTAATTTAAAATTATCTTACGCAACACTGTTACGCAATGCTTAATAGCAATACTGGCAACACATTTGAATTTATTAACAACTTTTTTTAAAGCGGACTGACTTGTTTTTTGTTTTTGATAATTGTTTTAATATAATTATTTTATGTTTTTTTTTTTCATAGAAACATTTCACACAACTTATTTTGGATCAACAGGTTAGTATTATTTTCTATAATTTGAATTAAAAGAATTTTCTCAGGGTTTTTGTTAGATCTCCACTGTTGGTAATGCATGCACATAAAATGTAAAATGAATTTTTCGAATATTTTTGTTTTTTAAATTTATTTATTATATATAATTTTGTTATTTAGTTTTAAGGTATATAGGTTAAAATAGGCCTCCTGGGGAACGGAACACCCAAAAAAATCGGTAACGCGCCTATTTGCATACCTCATGGTGGTGTGGAAAATGCGATATAGATATAAGGAATGGTATAAAAATGTAACGAAATAAAATATTTGGCTTAGAAAAAATCCTGTTTTTATTTAAACAAAGTATTCATATTATCAGGTTAGATTTTTAAATTGTTTCAATGAATGCAAAGAGGTGTTGCAAATGAAAAAATTTCCCATGATTCTAACTCTTGTTGGTGGTGAGCACTATAATACTGGCCACATATTAGCTTTGAAAACAATTAGATGCACACTAAAAACATTTACTTTGATAAAATCAATTTGATCGTAGGAGTATACTAATTTACATATACGCAATCTTGTATCATTTACAACGCAATGTTTGTTTTTTTACATCGAAACATATTTTTTGCAATTTTACTTTCCAAATTGTTGTCATACATAAATCAGTTTCCAAATTGAAATCACTATGTACGCAATCTAAAGGATCAGGGCGTCTATTAATAAAATTATATGTAATGTAAATTTCATCCCAAAGACACCGAAACTTTTTATAAAATCCTTCTAAAACGATATACCGATCATGCACATTATGGGCGGGTTAAAATAGGTTTATTATTTTCTACAGGTTTCCTCTGGAAAAAAATTATTTTAGTTATTATTTATTATTACTTTATATGCACTAATACACACCTGATTATTGATAAAAATTCTTGTGTGAGCAGTTTTATCAGGAGCATTATTAAATATTCATTATTCATTTACAAAGATTGTTTTGCAAATTTATAAACATTGCCCTTAGTTTCGTTGAAAAAGCATTTTCTGCATCCCATTATTTGACATGGTTGCTTAATTGCAACTTACATTTTACTGTGGTGAATATTTATTAAGTTACCACAGTTAAAAAAAGGCATAAATGTATATCGTAATTATTCTAGAATTTGCCAATAATAGCCGCTACTTTAAGAATATATATTAAAGTAAACTGATTTTATTTTGAAAACATATTAAAGTTTTAATAAATAACCAATATTTTTTGTACAACTTTTTTATAAATTAAAAGAAAATAGCAAGATGCAACCATTTTCCGGTTAAAAGTCGGCCATCTTGGCTGGCCCCTAGGCAGACTTGACGTTTCTCCATGAACCCCTCTCAGCTGTAGCTTTGTTTACATTGATCAGATGATTCTTTTTCTACTCCCCCTTTACGATGGTGAACAGCTTTCACGTAAATATAAATGGTGAATAGACTTTGTTCTGTCAGTAATGAAAATGCAGCAACCCTTCAGTGAGTAATGCCAGAAACCCAAGTTTAATGGACATTGAAATTTTTGAAACCGATCGTAATGTGTTTTCGAAATAAACAATTTCTTTCCCATAATTTTAATAGATATTCGATCCCTTATTAAGTTTAAAAAATGGAATCTTTTAATGACTTTTACAATTGTTTCGTGGCTAATCGTTATGGCTCTAACGTTATCAGCTATCTAACGTTATGATGATATCTTCGATGGTAATGACTTTGACAACAATAATGATGAAAGCATCTCATACGCCAATTCGAAATATCCTTTTGATTTAGTGATATGTTCAAAGGAGGCGCATCGTTCATCTATATCAGTCAATAATGAATGTTTAATTCTTCTCAAATATATCCTATATCTACGAATGTTGTATCAACTCGTTGGCCAATAGACAGATCGAATATGCTGTTAGCTGTTAATCTGCGAACTTTACCATTTCAACGCAATTGCATTTGCATTTGATTATAAAAATATTGTGAACTTTCCACAATACAGTGCAAATAGTGGTGAATACAACGATGGTGCTCATGACGATACCAGTGAAGAAAGCTATGAATAATTCATTTGGAAATGTGTACAACTAGCTGTTGAGTCGACTACGTATGGTAATATTTATAATGTTAACTAAAAATATCTTTAGTTCGAACACGCGATCCTTTCATCAGCTAACAGAACAGCAATTTTATTCTGTAACCTCTGACATATTGACGCAAAAAATTGCAGAAAAAATTAAACTCCCATATTAAAATTGACCAAGTTCGCGTGTGGACCTACCTTTAGGTAGAAGGCATATTCGGGTATGTAAATTCAATCACAAAACTCACAACTTCACTTAACTGCAATATCCTTTCACTGAAGACGATTTCGAACTACTCATGCCATTCGACTTAACTATGGGAATGGATAATCTTTATACGTTAATCAAAATAACAACAACTAATCATCTCAACAATAACAATATACGTAATATTGATTGTGTTCTCGACAATGGCAATATGAACATTGATGATGATATGAGTACTAATGATGATGATGATGATGACACTAATAATATTGAAAGTTCTCAATGCATCTACGAGTATTTCAATAGCGAATTAATAAATATTCGTTATGTAATTGATCAAAAGAATAGCCTGCAACTACTTGTGCGTGTCTCGTCGTTCAAATATGAATTCGCCTTTCAACACCAACAACACTACCACTTTGAACACACCTACATACTCACACTTTTGTCCAATAAATACAACAATTACTTTCTGTTGATCCTGAACAAAAAACTGTTATTTGAAAACAATTGGCAAATTCCCCAAGTGAAGGCGAAACAGCGTCCAACAGAATTCTATGAGATATATCGCTTTATTGAACATAAATTTGTCGGTTCTATAAGTAATATGGAACAATTGTTTGATTTAATGCCAAAACATTTAGTTAACCGGAATGTAAATATCGGCAGTGCTGATGAGATAATGAATGAAATAAAAAAAGTTCCGCTTCCATAAATGTTTTACACGAAAACTGTGAAATCAATGAGAAATTTACCGGAAATTTTATTTTCAATTTCGACAATCTGCTTTCTTCAACCTCTGCCACCAATCGCGGCCGCCGTCGTAATTGAAACACTGCTATGGGCACTGCCAATTATTCTTCGCATATTAATATGGACGATTTAGAACATAATGAGCAGAACCATGGCAGACCATCATCTGATAATGATGCGCATTCATTGAGTTATTTAAAGGACTGTCACAGACAAAACGAAATTTTTCACAATGCCTCGACGAGTATAAAAATATATACGGATATTGCCGCAACACCATCAAAATCAAATTATATTTTCGACATTTACAGTCGATTCTATATCGCGACAATGACGACACAAAGTTTCGCGAAAAGGTCGACAATATTTGCGCCATATTCCTAAAAACAAATGGCACGTACCAAATGTAAAAATATGTATCTTTTATGTACGAATTCTTTTGCCGCACCCACTACATAGACTCCTGCCTCAATGTGAGCGAGTTAAATTTTTTATGTGAGGAACTGGACTACGATTCCGACTACGGAGATTTCGACAGTATTTCTCCTCCTTCTGCAAAACTGGACTTGCGTGCATTTATAACTTATGGAAATGTGAAGTTTTATCGCGATACTTACATTGAAATGCTCTCGAATAAGAAAGCGTACCGAAAATTTCCCCTACCTGATACCCCGCTAGGTAGAATATGGCCCAGTATAGAGAAACAGAGTAAAATATTATTGCATATCATATACTTGTACTTGTTAATTGGGAAACATAACTACACCAGTATATTCATTTATTTACAAAACTTATTTACACACCAAGATGCTGTTTATATGATTTGCAGTTTGTTCCTATACATTACCGACTCAACTCAGATGAGATACGAGTCCCGAGAGTTTTTAAAATTTCTATACTTAACATTTATCGATGCTGGAACAAATATGCAATGCACTTTCACAAATGGAAATATCTCTTTGAATTTGACGAAAATCGATGGTGTTATCATCGATTTACAAGCCATGTTTGTTACTTCGCCCATCTGGTTTTTTTGGGTAATTTTCAGTATATGGACGAAGAAATTAATTTTACAAAACGATTTGAAAGTTTCCTGCAAATATTTCAAAAAATAACTCCAATACACATTCATATGTTGGTTCCAAAGGCGGCACTCAGAACCAACAACATCAACAGCCAACGTCGAGGAAGCGTATACGATTGTTGATATATAAAAAAAATTTGAGTTTATTTTTAGCACCTATATACGATCCGAATACTCTTCGAAATACGAATGCCGGACAGACATTATCCCTGAATTACAATATCGACAGCATTGAAATAAATAGACATTATTTGTCGTCGTTGGATTTTGTTGTGCCGGAAGAAATGTTGACAGATTTTCTATGCAAAACAACACAACACATTTATTTAAATGTTTATATGGCATCCTATATCATTATTCCGAATATTTTTCCTGCATTATTACTACACTCAGTTCTTTCATTCCAACCGTCTTGCACATGAACATAATGTGTAAACCGGAAAGTTTAGGTGATGGCAGTAGTCTTTCCATGGGCTCGGTAAATGAGATCGATAGTGGCGATTACAACAAGGGCAACAAATTGATTCAACGAATCCATAAAGTTTTAAGTTCGAAACGTCAGCATCCAGAACAACAACAAAATATCACTGACGAGTTGCAAAAATTTAGTATGCAAGAGTTGACCTCTTTAATTGAGTTGTTTGATAGCGTAGCGGCATTCTCTTCATCTTCTTCACCCAGCAGTCACAACAGCAATGATAAAGAAAACCACTCTGAGAAGTCATCCGAACGACAGGAAGTAGTCGACGAGGAAATATACAAATTTACCCTGTGCAGCAATCCGACTGCACAAACATATGATGACTTTATGGGCTTCTATAATGGCGGAAGCAATAGTGACAGTCGCCAATTACTTTACAATGATTTGGCAAGTCTGGTCTTTAAACATAACTGGATATATTCCATGTATATTGCCGCAATGTGCAGCTAAAAGTAGATCCTGCATTTGAAATGTCTTTTGGGATGATAGGGACCAACCCTTTATTGTCAAATGACAGCGGCGACGACAATAATGACAGAAAACTCTATCTAGACTATGATGAGACGTACGAGAGGCGATTTCCTGCAGACATCATACGTGACATCGTGGCCGGGTGCGTATCTGCCGTTTATCAGGGACAATTTATTGAGAATACCACCGTCGATTTGAACCGTCTGTGGCATCGAGTTACCAAGGAAAAGACATAGAATATCACCTCTCTTTAACTTACACATAGCAACTGGAAGGTCAGAATATCTCACCGAAAGGTGTCGCAAACATTTCAACAATAAATATTACAACAACTTTCTCGACTCGACCTCATTGAAATCGAGCGGAGAGCATTGCGGCATCGACATGGCGCGCGAATTGCATTCCAATTTGATTGTTTGCATTGAGGATTTTTCAAATTTAACGGAAAAATTCAAACAAATTTGCGGCCACTCCTCCACAAGTAATTGTGGGCAGACACGAAGAGTAGTTACCAAAATAACTCCACCGTCATTTTTTAGACCAACAACGACGCCAAATGCAAAGAAGCCGCTGTTATTGTACGTCTACATGTTTACCCGCGCCGTATTCAATATGCCAACGTAAATAAGTATCTTAAATTTCAGCGTAGTTCCATCCGCTCCCCCCTCACCCTACTCAATACGAATAATATATTCAGCGTCCAAATGATTATGGAGAAAATGCCGCGTATAGTGGCTGAAAATTATAGCCGAAATTTTATGATGACATGGCTCTTAAAGCGCTTCTTTCTCTATAATATTCACGATCCGGTGACGGTTCAAGTTTCCGAAACTTTCCAACAGCACATTGACAAATTCCACAACATGATTAATGCGCCGCAACTAGTCCTGGAGCGCCTGGATTTCAATGTCGGCGAAATGTCTTTGTTGGACTTTCGCAAATCGACACGTACAATGTCTTCACAATTCTGAGTGACAATCTAAAAATGATTTATATTACAAAAAATTAAACAAATAAAAATTTCACCATATTAATTGTGTTTTTAATTTTTATTAATAAATTTCAAGGTCTCTACATATTCGCTACTCTGTAGGAGATTGCTCGTACTGGAGCGGTGGCCACGAGCATTTTTGCGTGTTATAGTCAAATTGCGGTGACCCAAAATGCGTTGACACGACATTTGATCCTCGTACTTGGTGAGACTATTTGGCATTTTACTCAATTGCTTGTTAGCGTACAAGCTCCGGAAACCATGGCGCAGATTTTTCAATTATCCTCACCGATGAGGGAGGGAAGAATTTTCCTCAAGCGACCGTAATATACTTTGTAACTATGCGAAAACAATTTCTCCACTTCTTTTCGTATACACAAAGTCGTCGTCGTCGGTGAAGTCATCACTTCCATATACCTATGCAAGATAGTGGCCCAATTCACCGACACATATTAGTCCAGTCATTATAGTAAGTTCACCTCGGAATTCGAGATACCCAGCTGTAAGTCTGTAAATACTTGTATATTGACACCCTAAAAGTTGTCTCAAAACCTACATATGGTAGGGTGTACGCAAGGTCAAAGGTCACAAAAATCGTTTTTTTGCGCTTTTTTTGTAAATATCTCATTTCCTATGGGTTTTTTGCTATTGGTATTTATTATCAATATTGTAGAATACAAAATTCTCTACAAATTTTGTTTAAAAAAATTTTTTATACGGTGAACCGTTTTCGAGATAGAGGGCGGAGAACGCGCGGTCACGGCATCACTTCAGGTCAACCGGTGCCTCCGATCAAAAACGCGCCATATATAGTTGATGAACTATCGATAAATCAATGATTATAAATATTTGTCAATTTTTATTAACTATTATATTATATTTTATCATTTTTTCCTAATATATCCACTTTTTATTCAGTACTAATTTATTTAACAACACTTACCTGCCCATGAAATTGCAGAATTGTTAAAGAAAATATAGGAATTATACTTGAATTTAAACCTTATTAATATTAATAACTTCTTACATGATAAAAAAAAAATAAAAAAAATTTATTAAGAAGTATCATTCAATGCATTTATTTTTATTAAAAGTAAAAAAATGGAATAAAGGGTACAAAAACTACAATTTATAATTTTAATCATCTTCTTAAAAGGAAGAAACATAATATGAGATGCTGAAAAATTCATTTCATTTTTAGTGAGCTGCTCAAGATAACCGTTCCACCCTGGCAACGATGCAATATCCCTCCATTTTCCGTATAACCACAAAAAATCAGTTCCGTTGATTGTTTTTTTTTTTGTTAGTGCTCGACTGTCATGCAGATTTTCAACTTGAACTTTACTGTATCCAGGTACGACTGGTTTATCGTAAACTTGTAAAGATACATGTGATATGGCTGCCAACTCTTTCGCTTTTGGTTTGGTTGTATATTTTTGTATCCGTTCATCGTAGAGAACAGCATTTTTTGGAGTTACTATCTTAATAATCCCCATAACATGAAGAGTATTGTTACTGTTCAAAAATGAACATGTGCGTTAGGACCACAACGTCCCCACTTAGACGGCGTGCAGCAATAAATTTAGTTTTATTATTTTACATATTAAGATAAGAAGCATGTTAGAATATACAGTCCACTAATCCTAAATATGTATGCTCAAATATATTTAACAGGCATACATACATACATAAGCAAACACATAAACAAATATACACTCATATGATAACTTGTAGACCTAAGATATATATTATATTTAGGCAATTGATTACAAGTGCACATGTAATTACGATATCGGTTAAGTACTTCTGTTGTAGTCTTGTAATGATAGTTTTATCATCTGGCATATACCCTGTCAGGACATCTTTAAGCTCTTTTAGTGTGAATTGAGAATCATTATTATTTTCGATGTAATTGAAAATCTCTAACATAGCTTCTGTAACTTGATTATCTTGACGAGCTTTCTCAAGAGGCGATGATGATGATAATTTATTTGAAAAGTTTGTAAAGCAAGCAGCATGGTACTTCGCTTCAGCAGCGATCAAATCATACTGTAAAATTATACGACTTTTCACCAATTCTCCGAAATCATCCCCACGTTCTTCTGCTTTTTTTATAACAGTATCTTTGAACTCAAGAGTACTCACATTTTTTATCTTCCGCCTGTATTTTTCTCTTTTGTTTTTCTCTGCATCCTCATCAGCAACTTCGCTACAAAATAAACATTGATTCTTAAAATCAAATACTTCACCTCGTTTTTTACGGAGTACTAATGGAGAAGTTATAGTTTCTCCTTCTTCTTGTTTCCGTTTTGCTGCTTGGATACAGTTTTTACTAATGTAAACACTTCGGCACTTTTCATGCACTTTAACAGAGGTTACTGATTTTAAATAATCAATTTTTCCGTCGTTTCGTTCGACACTTGCAGTTCGTAAAGATTTCATACCGCGTACTACTTCAATAAGCGATTCACCTCCCGAATCTGACTTATTGCATAGAAAACACAAATCAGTCATAGTTTTTGAAATTGTACGTCCGTAGTTTACCAAGATACGATTCAAATTGAAACAAAGAGAAGAAGGTCGTAACTATACAATATACTTGAACATCTGTTCCTACTGGCTATAAATAGAAAGGTCCGTAGTGTATAATAGGGGCCCGTATAATTCCCAAGTATAATTTTTGACGTAGTGGAAGGATTTTAAAATTTACAGATTTTAAAGAAGATGCACTTTATTATTTTCTAATTAAAATGTCATTAGTGTTAATGGGAATATAATTATAGTAAGATTTAAGTTTTTCCCTTCATTATTTTTTAATTTTAGGAAACGGTGATCAGAATTATTGAATAGATAAAGATTTAAGGCATGAAGAAAATGATAAAATATAATATAATAGTTAATAAAAATTGACAAATATTTATAATCATTGATTTATCGATAGTTCATCAACTATATATGGCGCGTTTTTGATCGGAGGCACCGGTTGACCTGAAGTGATGCCGTGACCGCGCGCTCTCCGCCCTCTATCTCGAAAACGGTTCACCGTATGAAAAATTTTTTTAAACAAAATTTGTAGAGAATTTTGTGTTATATATTGATAATAAATACCGATAGCAAAAAACCCATAGGAAATGAGATATTTACAAAAAAAGGGCAAAAAAACGATTTTTGTGACCTTTGACCTTGAAATTTAATAGTTGCGTACACCCTACCATATGTAGGTTTTGAGAAAACTTTTAGGGTGTCAATATACAAGTATTTACAGACTTACAGCTGGGTATCTCGAATTCCGAGATTCTTACCTAATTTAAGCTTAAATGACTGGACTATATGTATATACAGTCGATAGAATAGCTATCTTTCGATTTTATTTTCACACAATTGTGAATAATTAACTGTGCAGTTTGTGCCAACGTCAAATTGAGCAATTCAGAGACTCGACGCGGCGTATTGTAGCAAAATACAATTAACAACCACACAAAGACTCGATCATACAACTTACTGACACCACCACCCCCTTCCGCACCACATGAGACAAGGAAGTTGTTGAGATTCTTAGAAAAATACATATAAATCAATTCGACCTCCTCATCGGTGTACGTATTTAACATCCAGCGGTCTGGTAATTGAGTTTGATTCACTTCAATTAAAAAATAAAAATAAATTAAATTAAATATTTCAGCTGCACCTGCTGCTTGGCACAATGAAATTTCTTATTCAAGACGCATAAGCGGCTAACATTATTCGTAAATTTTTGCTGACTGTGCTCCACCCGTATTTTATAAGAATAATAAAAATTCCTGCCCGCTTCATTTAACACAAGTCAACTTTATACTCGCCGTCCCATAAAAATTTCAAACATACACACGTATAACTTACAACTTGATCTAGCATCTAAAAAACCTATGCGCTACAATCTGACAAAAGCATTTCATGCTGAACCCAGCATAATTCACAATCCGACAAATACCTATCGTGTGCTCACCCATGCCAGCTACAATGCACCAAATGACTCACATGTCACCCATACTAACATCTTACTCTCATGTACACAAACTCAAAAATTTTCGAAAAATTACAAGTCTTTATTATTATTTTGGGGAAACTTTAGTATACCATCCCACGCTTTCAGGGTTAAGAGGGGTATGGATAGAGGAGATTCTCCGGATCCCGAATATATATAATTACAAGTATAGCCTCCGGAAACTTATAGTTTTCGAGATATTTGCATTTTAAGTTGAAAATTTCACAAATTTTATCTTACAATTTCTCGATTTATGGTTAAACTTTTCTTTTATATTATGTACCTATTATACGCTACATATTTATTTTGTATTAATTAATTTAAAATTTGCTTTAAATTAGCATTTTATTTTTACACAATTTTTGTTACATGCACAATAGCAAATGGGTTCCATATTGACAGATAATAAGTGTTGCCATATCCAAACGAATGAAAGCAATCAAAATAAATAAAATACCCAATTACCCTCTACAAAATTAGCTTATATGCACAATATTTACCAATTCAATCACAAAACAGACAAAAAAAGAAACGGCCGCTTGGATAGTTGTAAGAATATCCGTTATAGAAAATGAAATTTAAAGAGAGTGATATACCCTCTTTACCATTACTTTTTTTGGTTAGACTTCCTATTGGCATTGGCGGCCTTCGGCCGCGCTTCAAAAAATTAACTCTGGCCGATCCAACACCAGGATGGTCGTTATTCCTTTCGCGTCCAGCTTCTTTCTGCATTGGCAGCCTTCGGCCGCGATTAAAAAAAATAACCCTGGCCGATCCAACACCGGGGTTTTCGTTATCTCTTACGCGTCCAACTTCTTACTGCAGTGGCGGCCTTAGGCCGCGCTTCAAAAAAATAACCCTGGCCGATCCAACACCGAGGTGGTCGTTATTCCTTTCGCGTCCAACTTCTCTCTGCATTGGCGGCAATACTACGGTTGATCAAGAGAAGGGAACTATTAAAATTATGGTTTATGTATTTGGGGTATAATACTCTATTATTCATTTTAATTCGTTTGCAAAATATAAATATATATATATATAATATATATGGCAACACTTATTATCTGTCAATAAGGAACCCATTTGCTATTGTGCATATAACAAAAATTGTGTTAAAATAAAATGTTTATAAAAAGCAAATATTAAAATAATTAATGTAAAATAAATATGTAGAAACATTGTAGTGAAGTTTTTTTTTTGTTTTTTTTTTTGTTATAGTAGGGGTAAAGCCGAAGTGCGGAACTTTAATCCGCTAAACCTAACCTACTCCCATCTCATATCTCTCCCACGGAACCACCGGATTACGTATTACTTCATGGTAGAGAAAAGGACATTTAAGTCTCCTCTACGGTACGGACTGACTGACTCCAAAACTATTGTAAGTATCTCAGTTTTGTCATAATTAGAGCTGCCGATTCGCTGACAGCTTTCCATTTATCAGAGGACTGACACATATGTGTTGTCAGAGTTTCCACCGTTACACTACCGCCGAGAGTAGATTTTAACTAACTAACGGGGGCACTGAAAAAATACGTGTTCAGAGTCTTCTATGCACTCTGTACACGTCGGACAATACGGACTAACATCATGATTTATTTGGAATAGATACTTTCTAAAGCATCCATGCCCACTCAATATTTGGGTTAGGTGGAAATTCAGGTCCCCATGTCATCTGTCTATCCACGAATGAATGTTCGGAAGCAGTCTGTGGGTCCATCGTCCTTTAGATGAGGTTTGCCACCGTTGCTGCCACATTGTTAGGCTCTTGGTTCTATCCTATTTTTTTTACTCCTGAAGACGTCACTGAGAGCTGATATAGTCGCGCGAATTCGTCCTCCTGGATGTCAATAGGTGGCACGCTGCCTAATACTTCAGCAGCATCACTTGATATCGTTCGGAAAGCACTTATTATTCGGATTGCAGAAAGCCTATGCACTGCGTTTATTTGTCTAGCATATGATTTTATGTCTAGCGCTTGTATCCATATTGGTGCTGCATATAATATCACCGAACTCATTGCTTTTGCTAATAAAAACCGCTGGCTGAAGCGCACGAAGCCTCTATTGGCCACAATTCTCGATAGAGCATTATAGATTTTATTCGCTTTACCGAAAGTATGCGCCAGGTGTTCTTTAAATTTTAATTTGGAGTCAAGTATTACTCCCAGATACTTCATCTGCGGCTGTGAAGTAATCTCGCACTCGCCTATGGTTAGGTTAGGTTAGGTTAGGTTAGAGGGTCGATCCCAAGAAGGATCACACTTGGACAGCTTAAACGCCGGTCCGTTGGGGTACCCAAAACTCCTATGAGTCGGATCAATAGACCGTTACATGCCGACAAAGCGCTTTGTGCCTATGAAAAACTGGTTGAGATGGCCTATATCCGCTTCGGCCAAATCTTCTGGTCCGCCAAAAGTGTGATTGGCGAGATGTTTCATTCTCAGCCTAGCGAAAGCCGGACAGTGGAGGAGAAAGTGCCGGGATGTTTCCACTTCACCCTCCTTCATACAGTTTTGACAACTACCATCGGGTAGTATTCTAAGCCGCACCGCATGAGTTTCCATTGGACAGTGCCCAGCGAGAACTCCTACCATGGCGGCGAGGTGAATTTTGTGCAAGGCGAGAAGATCCCCCGACCTCCTGCGATCTACTCTCGGCCAGAAGGATCGCGCAGTCGCGCAGGAGCTGGTCGCCGACCAGCGTCTGCTGAGCTCCTGCGAGGTCCATTGGTCCAGAGCCAGAATGCAAGACGTTAGCGGAGAACCAACTCGATCCCATTCCGATGTGAGCGGGGCAAGGGTGCCCCCCCTGGCCAGCTCATCGGCCTTGCCATTCCCAGCGATTCCGCTGTGAGCAGGCACCCAAACGAGCCTGATATTAAAGTAGCCTGATGCTAATTCTGGTGAGGACAGACACTCCTTGACTAGCTTTGAATGCACGGTTCACGCACTCAGGGCTTGTATTGCCGTTCTGCTGTCGGAGTGAATGCTCACCTCTCTAAACGAAGCTGCACTTCGTAACAGTACTTCTACCGCCACCTTGATCGCGGTCACTTCCGCCTGAAAAACGCTACAGTGGTCCGGTAGCCTCAAGCAAATATTGACGGAGAGCTCTTTACAGAAAACCCCCCCTCCAACTTTCCCTCCTAGCTTCGATCCATCCGAGAAAAAGCTCACCGCGCCTCTTCTCCAGCGGCTTCTTCCCCTCCACATCTCCCTCGTCGGGATATGAGCAGAGACAAAGCCGCCTCGAGTGACCGCTGTGACGCAGTGATCCAAATTTTCAGGAATGCAGGTGAAGGAGGAGAGAATTGTGGCGTGTCCTTGTTCGGATCTCTTCAAGAGCCCGGCTTCCCTGAGCCTAATAGCACACCTCACAGCAAAGCACCTACTGGCAACGTCCACAGGTGCTATATTTAATATAGCGTTGAGAGCTATCGTTGGTGTGGTTCGCAGTGCACCGGAGATTCCGATGAGTGCCGCCCTTTGGACTCGCTCAAGCTTTTTAGCCAAGGTAGTCTTTTCGAGCGCCCTCCACCAGACGAACACACCATAGAACAATATTGGATTGACTACAGTTTCGTAGAGCCAGAGCACCACCTTTGATGAGAGTCCCCACCTTTTCCCTATAGCTCCCCTGCAGCAATATAAGGCGGCCGATGCCTTCTTGACTCTCTCCTCGATGTTCCTCCTCCATGAAAGCTTTCTATCAAGGATGAGCCCTAGGTATTTCATCTTATCAACAGGTTGGAGACGTGAACCCCCGAAAGAGGGGAGAGGAACATTTGGGATCTTATACCTCCTAGTAAATAAAATCATTTCGGTTTTATTTAGGTTGACGGCTAGGCCGCTTCTATTTGCCCAGTTGGATACCATGTTTAGGTACCCTTCGGTGAGCTCATAGACGGTATTCAGGAATTTACCTTTAACCATAAGAACCACATCATCAGCATAGGCTATCACCCGACAGCCTTGCTCCTCAAATTCTTTAAGTAGGTCGTTTACCACCAAGATCCAGAGCAGTGGGGAGAGTACTCCTCCCTGCGGAGTTCCCCTATTAATCTTTCTGGTTGGCTTGGCACTACCCCACTCCACTACGACAGTTTTGTCGCAAAGAAGACTGAAAATAAGATGTTTGAGGTTCGATTCTACCTCAAACTTTTCGAGGGCTTTAACCACTGCCTCTGGCCGCACGTTATTGAAGGCCCCCTCGATGTCGAGAAAGGTGCCCACTGAAAATTCCTTGTGCAACAGCGCTATCTCCTGCCATGACACTACATCATGTAAAGTGATGTCAACCGACCTGCCCTTGATATAGGCATGCTGCGTCCGTAACAGTTTACCCCTCGGTATTCTGCACCTAATGTACAGATCCATAAGTCTCTCCAGCGTTTTCAACAGAAACGAGGATAGGCTGATGGGTCTAAAATCTTTTGCACCGACATGAGAGCTTTTACCGGCCTTCGGAATAAACGTAACCTTAACCTGTCTCCAGGCCTTCGGGACGTGGCCCAATCTAACACAGTTCGCGTAGATGGGGGCCAGCCAGCTACATGACACCTTAACCGTACGCTGTAGTTGCGCCAGTATGATGCCATCGGGACCCGGGGACTTGAAGGGCTTGAATGATTTCACATCGCCCACATCGCTCAGCACCCTTTTGGCCCACTCAAGTGTGCTAGCATACTGGTCAAATTTCTGATCAGCCTGCTTGCCCCCGTAGCGCTCCAAAATCTTGGCAGCCAATCGACGATCAGACTTCAGCTTTTTAGCTGCAGTCACGCGCTTCGCCGAGGACCCCGTGACCCCATGAACTTAGCACAGGTTCCTCTGCAGACTCCTGCCGACCCCCCTGCCTTACCGCCCCCAGTGACAGTAAGCCAGGCACCCCCTGGATTTCCCTTCTCTCCCTTAACCGAGGACGATTTCGTCCCCCTCGGTGAGAGTGTCCCCCCAGGGAACCGTCAACTATAGCAGAGGTCGGTTTCGACCTGCTTCCCCCTTTGTCCTTAGTAATTTCGTTCGTATTCATTTTTGTTGGGTCCCCACTCAGAGCCGCTATCTGCTATCCGTACTCCGAGGCCTGCCATGGTTTTAACGGAACGGAGGCAGCCTTGGCATTAGGCCATCAGCTATTTCTGCATGGTATCAGCCCTACATACTCAGGTGACAGAATACCACGACCACCAGCCCAGGGCTCAACCGAATCCATCTTATAGTCCGGGCTATGTCCATGTCGAGCAAAGGTCAGATCAGGAGTTCAAAAAAGGCCGTAAAGGCCGCAGGTCATTTGGCGTTACCCAAGATGCACCGCGCGGAGGCGAACCTGCTCTACATCCCTCCCCTATGGTGAGTCACAGCCTTTCTTCCACCTTCCTTGTGCTTATGGGCAAAACTTCCGTTTTCTGCTCGGCCAGCTCTAAGCTCATGGTAGCAAACCATTGGCGCAAACCATTTATGCAATCGTTACATTTGAGCCTGAGATCATCTAAATGTTTAGCCACTGCTACCACTATGAGATCATCCGCATACGCTATTGTTTTCACGTTTTTTGGTTGATGTAATCTTAGTACCCCGTCGTACATCAAGTTCCATAGTAGGGGCCTAAGACCGAATCTTGCGGTACTCCGCCCGAGATAGTGTAGCTCTGAGTGTCCTCGTCGGTGTCGAATAGCAAAATGCGGTTTTTAAAATAGCTCGTTATAATGTTTACGAGATATTGTGGAGCGTTTATGTCGTATAGAGCTTTGATTATATTTGCCCACTGTGCGGAGTTGAACGCATTCTTCACGTCCAGAGTAATTAGCGCGCAATTCTTTTTTGTGCCACCTTTCCATCTTTTGCCACTTACTGCACATTTCGCAGTATCAACGACTTCTCTTAGTGCGTCAATAGTGTACCTCTTTTTTGTAAAGTTGTATTGTCTTTCTTGGCTCCCACACTCCTTGTGTAGTGCCGCGCAGATTTCTTCGGGAGTTGTAATTTCGTCTAGGTCCTTTTGTGACGTTGTTGGATTTTGGTTGTATCACCGCCATTTCGACCACCGCTCCCTCTAAGACGCTTTGGAACGATTCGGCTTTCTTGTCTGCCTGATTTTTTAATTCAATCAGTAGGTCTCCTTTCATGGTTTTTCGTATGTAGGTCACGTTTGAACCCAACTCTTCAAGACCACTGGCGTCCGGTTTCGTAGTTATTTTCTTCTGAATCGGTTTCCTCATTTTGACAACGTCCACCCATTTTTCGCCAGCGCTGTGTTGTTCCCTAGTGTTTTCCTTAATTGTTATCGTGGACTCACTGGTTGTTGGCTGCACTTTTTCAACAGCTTTTTTCGGTTTTTTCGTAGGGGGTAAGTGCCCAATGTCTCCCGCAGCCGTTTTGGGGTATTTTTCTTTTTATAAATAGGAAATACTTGTGTTGTTTTCTCAACCATAAGTTTTTTCCGTTGATTCTGTGGTTTCTAAGCTCTGTTATACAGGCTCATAATGCTGCTGAGTATATCACGCATAGCTTGGTTAACGTGCCTTTGACCAACCATCATGTTTTCCAACTCTTTTAATTTACTACCCAGTTTGTTAAAATAACCAGAAATTTCAATATTTTCTGACTTTTCTTCAGCTTTATTTGTGTGGTCAGTAAATTCACCATTACATGGTGATCCAGCAGCGGTGGGTTCCTCATTTCTGCCATTTGGTGGCGTTCTCAAAATTTTAGAATTCCTCCGAAAAGGATTCTCTGGTGTACGCCCCATACTATTCTCAGAGGCCATAGCTTAGCTAGAGAATAGTGTGGGTACACCTGTCAATGGGTATGTTCAACCCTAGCGCTAAACCTTACTTATGTTATAAATGGTTAGCAACGCCAAAACCAAAAGCAAAAAAAGTGAAGTGCAAGTTTATAATAAGTGCATAATAAATATAAAAGAAAAAATAACTATAAAAAGAGAAATTGGAAGATAAAATTTGTGAAATGTTCAACTTAAAATGCAAATATCTCGATAACTATAATCTCCTCTAATAAAAGAGAATCTCCTCTATCCAACCATACCCATCCTAACCCTGAAATCGTGGGATGGTATACTAAAGCCGACCAATTATTTTTTTCGTGTCGCTAGTCTTTCGCGTCAGAGCTCTTGCTCCGACATTTAGTCTTTTCTACTGGACAGGAAGTGCAAATATATATATATAATATATGTACATATATATATGCGATAGCGTATGTATAGCGCGTGCGGGTGCGCTCCGCCGATCGGTGACAGAGAGAGCGCCACAGGTAGCGCGCACGGAAGGCTAGATGATCACTACCAAGTATCTTAGTACAAATTGTTTTTTTTTTTTTGGAATAAAGACCTGGCTCACTGAAGTACTTGTGTGTTTTATTTGTGGAAGCGGCAAGGAAAGTGTATCGAAAAAGTGCTGAAGAAGAAAGGAAAGGGAAATATATTTGAAATAAGTCAAGTAGAGAAATGGTGTGTATATAGAAGTGCATCTCAGACAGGAGTGTGTATAGAAAATCTGGAATTTTCTTTGAAGTGCGTCTCAGGCAGGAAATAGTTTGTCAAGTAGAGAAATGGAAGTAGTGCATAAAATATTTGAAGTGTAGTGTGTGTGTAGAAAATCTGGAATTAATGTGTCTCAAATAGACAGGAAAGTAGTGTGTGTAGAAAATCTGAAATGAATGTTCTTCATTGTTTGTCTTTAATATTCGGAAAAAAAATTTAATAATAAATTTAAAATATTTGAAGTACGTCTCAAATAGATAGGAAAATAGTATAAATATGTTAAATAGACAGGGAAAACAGATTGTTTGTGTGTGTGTAGAAAATCTGGTATTAATGTGTCTCAAATAGACAGGAGAGTAGTGTGTGTGTAGAAAATCTGAAATTAATGTTCTTCATTGTCTGTCTTAAATATTCAGAAAAAAAATTTGTTTTTCATTCTTAGCAAATAGATAGGAAAATAGTATTAATGAGTTTTAAATAGACGAAAGTACTATGTGTGTAGAAAATCTGAAAGTCTCAAAGATAGAAAAAAATTTGTTTTTCATTGCTAGCAAATAGACAGAAAAATTAATAAATATTTATTTTTAGACAGGGAAATAGTGTGTATGTGATTGTGTCTCAAATAGACATTTGTAAAAGATTTCTTCATTGTTTGTTATAAATATATAGGAAAAAGTTTCTTAATTGTTTTAAAAATTCAGGAAAAAAATTTCTTTATTGTTTGTCTTAAAAATTCAGGGAAAAATTTCATTGTTTGTCTTAAATATTCAGGAAAAACAAATTTCTTAATTGTTTGTCTTAAATATTCAGGAAAAAAATTTCTTCATTGCTTGTCTTTAATATTTGTTGTTAACGCATTTCAAATCTCATTATTTTTCCACATAGGTTTATTAATACAATTTAATTAATGAAAGAAAATGTACAGAGTTTTTAATTTTCGGCTTCAGCAACTAGACTGGGGAAGACGCCTTAACATGGTCTGAGGTGTTTCAAGGTGTCCGCTTGTCTCAATTCATTCGGCAAGAAGAAGCGTTTTTCGTCCACGTCTACCCACTTGGCCACGAAAGTAAACGAGTGTTTTTCCAGCCATTCATACGGTAGTACCACAATGTCGTTCTGCCACAGGGCATAATGCAGGTCAGTAAATTGATTGTTATTGTACCTTCTTAATTCAAGAAAGAGCTCATTGTCGATTGTCTTGTTGTTGTTGTCATTGTCTATATCAGCGAATGAGAAGAGCGGCGAATGTTGAAATTTGAAAGGAATAACAAAGCCCAAAATGTTTCCGCCCGAAAATGTGTTTATTATCAAAACCACAGATAGGTTTTCATTATTATGAAAATAGTCGTCGTGTGTCCGGCATTGAGAATGGTATTCTTGTAATGGTACGCATAGCGGTCGTAATTTTGTTTGTGGCCGTGTAATTGTTGAAGAGTACATTTAATTGGCGGAACATGGAAGAGAAGTTGTCGTCGCGCCTGTACACAGTGTGGTCGCGAGGATTATGTTGCACGAAGAAATTTCCGGCTCTACCGTGACAACTTGCATTGAATTGATGAGAAAGTGTGTCGCCCGATACGAGCGAGTACTTGCCTGCCACCCGGGTGTAGATCGAACAGTGTATCATGTGATGGGAGCGACATATGCGGCAGTATAGGCGGGGTGGTGTTGGCAGTGCAATTGGCAAAAGCGACGGAACGAAACGGCAACACCGAGTGTAGGTAGTCGACGAATTGGGTACTCTGTTAAATGGCGATCGCTTGGTCGCACAACATTGACGGGTCACTGACGTAGACTAGATTGTTGGGAAATTTACCACTGCGTCCGGGTGAGTCTTCGTCTTCCTCCACAAACAAGTCCAGCGGAGTGGCATAGCTGTCTTTGTCCGTGTATAGTACTTGGTAGCTGTGTACGTCATCACCTGCTGCTCCCTCTGCCGGCGTTGATGTCTCTTGTGGCCGAGTCTGTGTCGTCAAGAGCCCTATCGCTGCTGCCACTGTGAGGATATAAACCCTCCACCTCATATTTTTTATGTATGTGTTTGTGTAAGTAAAACAATGGGCCTTATTTATTTCCTAATTTGCATCGTCATATTTAATGAGGTACCTATTTTTATTGACTACAAGAAAGTGAACTACAACGTAGGCTGGCACACTGAAAAATAGAGTAAAGTTGATGGCTTTAGCACTGGTTGCGGCAGCAGAGGTGGTAAGGTCGAACGTATTGAGCTTTATGTCGCAAAAGATATTATTTATTCCCATGCCATTCAGAATGCACGCGATTTGAGTGACCTTGTAGAAGAGACTATTCTCGGCGTATATAAGGATAGAATGTTGTTTGCTCACTTCCGCTTGTTGTTGTTCTAAAATACACAAAATGATGCGGTATCGGTTGATGTACATTGTACTTATGAAGCCGTTGTCGAAATTGGAAAAGATGCGTATATTGGGCCGGACAGGGATATGACGGTGGCCGAATTGGTGCTGGTCAAGATGGTGTACTCACAAGTCGCGCTCCCGCTTTCGAAGAATTGAAATGGGGAGGAGGCTGTTGGAGGAGAAACAACACTACTGCCCGAAGCAGAAATTGTCTATGTGAAGATGGTGACAAAAATATACACCACCACTACCAAAAGTACAAACGAGGAGGACACAACAAAACAGAAACCTATGACGATGATTCTTGGTGAACTGCATACAAGAAGACAACAATAGTGACTACAAGGCGCCATGTTGAGGAACTTATAAATAGGAAAAGCATAATGGCCCACTATATATATATAATATGTATATATAGATAAGATATAATAAAAAGTGTATTGCTTCCCATGAGAACAATGCAGTCCAAGTGGAATAACTTATCGTTCGTTAATTTATGGCTGGCGGCAGTTGTACTGATAACGTGCAGACATGTAGTCAACTGTTCGCTTCCACATCGCGCCCAAATGCGAACATTTATCTTCCATAGTAAGGGACCACCTAGCGAAACATAAACGACGAGCACTACCACAGCACTACTTCATCTGGTACAACAACAACAACAGAAGCTAATTCCTTTTTTCGTCCCCCCATGCATCTGAGCCTTGAAAATGTTTTATTTGGGGAGCACCGATTTGGGGAAAAAGAAAAGGTGAAAACAGGTACCGTTTCGAGCGCATCGTAGTGGATAGGCGACGCAAAAGTTCTCCTTCATACTTGCTTAGTCACAATGAAATTACTGATATGTTCAACAGATGAAATGGCTCTTCAAATCAGGAAACATTTATTATTCCTACTTCCTATAATTTCATTGAGTGAAATTGGTAGGAAATCTTTGACGGCTTTCAAAAACGTTATCTTCCATGATAAGTATATATTTAATGGATCTGTTGCGTCATGTTGGAATTTTACGGAAATGGACACAGCTTCTCTCCAAAAATCCAAGCGGAGAGAGGAAATACCCTTGTTTGGTGGATGGCGTAACCATCATGATGAAAAAGAAAATAATGTACGGCACTAGTAGAGTATTCGGTGACGGCTACATTGATGTCGAAAAGAATATTGCAGTGTTGAACGACATACTGCATGGATTGTATACGGAGAATAATGAGGTTAAATTGTATTTGTATTACAGGAAATTTTTGATACAATTTGAAAAGCGAAAACATTAGTAATGTTATAAATAGTTCGCAGTGTATTCATTTTATACGGCCGTTATGTGAAATAATCTTGGGCGATAATCGTAAAATTATAACGTATTTATCATGCCGCGAACAAATTCGTTTGGTACCGCACTTAACAGCTACCCAAAATTTGCATTCCTTATTGGTGGGCCAAGTATGTAAGTTTCTCTCTACCCGGATCATTATCATCATCGTCACCCTCCTCAAGTAATGATGTAAATAAACTGCGCATTCTATATGGAGACATATCGATATGCTTGGAGTCGGTTGCCTACCGAGTACGTGTATCGTCTGCAAGGACAACGAAATCTGTCCAAACGGGATCCGATCATTCTTATTTTGGCTTTCTGTCTTTTGAACATGTTAGAATATCGGTTTTTGTGTGTATTTCGAATTCAACACTTGTTTCATGGTTGTGTCCACATGTATCTTGTCGCTTAGAATGTAGCCGTGGCAAGTGAGATGCGGATCAGCCGAATATATGGTCTTTGAGTAAATAGTTGAGGATGTTCGATTGAATATGTTGTCTTGCTGGTCGTTGTCGTCGTCTTCGTCGTCACTGTTGCGGCGGGATATTCTGTTTATAAAAATGAATGAGTTTTAGCATGTCAGGTCATAGTACGGGGAAGCGGTGTTGTTCGCTACAAAACGGTTATTGTATGTGTATACGCTGTGCACTTTGGTCGGAATGCAGTAATTAAAATATTTGCGTAGAGTTTTCAAAAACGTGTTCTTCATATTGACAGGACTAAAATAATACTCGTCCACTTCGCCACTGAGGTAAATTGGCGGCGATAAGGTGTCATGCTTTTTTGAAATGCGTAAAAAAATTTCAATCACCTCTCGGCGTACCGGACGCATAGGTACACCGGCAGTTAAGCTGAGCATGCAAAATTTCTGGTCTAGCAGGCACTCCACAAACGCGCACACATTTTTGCAAAAGAAGAAAAACTCGATTTCATCAATCTTTGTATTGCGAAAATATTTAGTGGGCAAGCCGCCGTTTACGAGCATCATGCATGCTGCTCGGGTAGTTACTATGAAATTTGGTTCAACAGGAAGATCCAGCAGCGCATTCATATTAAATGGACAGCAGTGCTTGATGTTCAAGTGATTGGTCACTTTGACGCGCGCCAATAGCTTAAGCCATTTGTGTGGCGAATTGACGTTTAATTGCGTATCTGCCAGGCAAATGAAAAACTCTGTGCCCGTGGGTATAGTGTCAACGTTTTTTGGGACAGGCTACTTAATGTGTCGGTCGTATGTGTCGCCCGAGTGCACCAGATTATTGTGGGAGAGTTTTGAGCTAAATTTCCATATGTTGTGTTGATGTGTGATGTAGCCGCCACCACCACCACCGTTATCTGATCCATTATATGCAGGACCACAATGCACATACATGTGTGTTTTTACGTTTGATGACGTCAGTAGTGTAGAAGATTGATCCGATAATTTTCTTTTCACCGTCTGTTTCGTCGTCTTTCCACTGGCGGTGACGACATTTATGGGTGATGTTTGCTCTATTTGCGTTTGAACCACATCAGTAGCAGCAGAAGTTGTCGCTGCCGCCAAATGTTGCTGCATCGTTATGTGTTGCTGTATTTGCGTTTGAACCACATCAGTAGCAGCAGAAGTAGTCGCTGCCGCCAAATGTTGCTGTATCCTTATGTGTTGCTGTTGCTTTTGCGTAGGATTATTGGAGAGATGGTAGCTAATGTTGCGTGAAGCAAATTTGTCCAACGACCCGAACCGGAATATCTTCACCACTTCTTGGGGATTCCTCCTTGCGTACTTCATGCCGCGATGAAGTATATTTATGCAGCACAAAATATTCTTATTCGATAAGTCGTCAATTGCGTCCTCGCTAGTGTGGTAGCGTGCAAATGACTCGGACGTAAAATCTTAATGTTTTTGTATTTCTACTTCGTAGGAGATATTGTTTATGAATTCATGGAAGCTGGGTGTGTCCTCAATGATGCGCTCGATGCCATAGCTATTCCTAAAAATACAAGTTCTACTGTCTCCACGCCCTCCACTACCCGCTGGGGCAGCCATAGGAGAAGCCAACCAAATGTGGTGGCCGCGGTCGTGCACATTATACATGTACATTTTGTACAACTTGTCTGGCTCCTTGGACTTGTCTATCATTTCTTTGCGGTTGGTGAAAATATTGGAAAAATATTGCGGTGCAACTACAAAAATCGTCCCGAATAAATCGTGCATTGCCTTTTGTACCGCTGGTGAATTCAGTTCCTCCTCTCCAAATACGAGCGCGTATATTTGCCTGTCCAAATTCATGCCCACGTGCACTGGGAAAACGTCGCATGTGCAAACTGTTGTGATGGTACTGCACACACGTAAAGTATGGAATGCGTTGCAGCTTGCATATTTCGAGTATGCGATGCGAACACGCTTGGTAATTGGCACTGAACATGATGGAGTATGGGCGCCGCAGGGCTGAATGCTCGCACGGCATAAACGATTGTATCAGTGGGTTTTCGCTAGTATCGTAAATTCGATCTAGCAGAAACTCTGTCTGTACCAAGTCGCTTATTTTTTCCATTTTTAACTATATGTATCGGAGCTGCTGTAAGCTCTTGTATTAAAACTCGGGTCCAAACATCGACTCGGCTAGACTACACCTATTTCCGAGTTAACTTTCTCAGCGGTTTGTTTGCGCCGCCAGACAACTTCGAGGCTTTTCTATAATAGTTATACTGTTTCTATCTTCTAGCTGAAATGCCATAGCAAATTTCGAAAATTTGTCTATGAAAGTAACATCTTTTATTTATGTATATATCTGCGTGAACTATTTCATTTATATCTGATGGCGTTTTCGTTAATTGAAATTTTCGTTTTAAAGGTTTTCTATCATATTTTGCTCTATTGCAAACATCACAATTATTTATATATTTTTGAATCAAAACTTTCAAATTTTCCCAGTATATAAGTTTTTTCAATTTTTCAAAATTTTTATTAATACCTGCATGACCTGTTTCATTTTTATGATATTGAGCAATTGGTTTATAAACTTGTTCTTCATTTTTCATATTTTTAGCATGGAATTCACATCTAAAAAACTTTACCTGTCTATTAAATATTTGAATAAGCTTTTGCTGAACTATATTGTACTGATTATCAGTTAAGTAAGAAAAAATGTATGGTCTATAATTTGTCATTGCCCAGACAATAGCTATTAGTTCTTTTTCTGTAGTGAAATAATATCTTTCGTGTTTGTTAAGTGTTCGACTAGCATAGCTTATAGGATGACTTTCCTGGGTTAATACTGCGCCAATTGCAAAGTCACTTGCATCAGTTGAAATGCCAAATTTTTTGTTAAAGTCTGGATATTTCAATATTGCTGGGCTTACTAATAAATTTTTAAGTTTTTCAAAGGATGATATTTACTGAGGATCGCGAGTGTTTATTTTTATATCCTTTTTTAAATATTTTGTTAAACCATGTGCTACTTTAGCGTAATCTCTTACAAATTTTCTATAATAACCTGTTATACCTAGGAATGATTTAATTTGCTTTGATGTAGTAGGCAACTTTAGTTTTTGTTTGTTTTCGATTTTGCTTAAATTTAGTTGTATCCCTTCTGTTGTTAAAGTGTGACCTAGGAAACAACTGTTTTCGCGAAAAATGTGCATTTATCTACCTGAACCTTTAAATTATGTTTTCTTAATGCTGAAAATAAATATAAATAAATAAACTACACATATCTTGTTGATATATTCCATAAGAACTGAATTCATTAGACGTTGGAAAGTTGCTGGTGCATTCTTTAGTCCAAAAGCCATTCTTATAAATTCAAAGTGTCCTTGGGGTGTAGAGAAAGCTGTTTTTGGTCTATCTTCTTCTTTTATTAATACCTGATGAAAGCCTTTTGCAAGATCTAATGTTGTAAAATACTGAGCTCTTCCAAGTTTGCTGAGTATTGTTTCTATATGGGGTATTGGAAATTTGTCATCTATAGTTATTTCGTTTAGCTTCCTGTAGTCAATAACTATTCTCCATTTTTTCTTCATTGAATCGTCTTTCTTGTTCGGTACAATCCAAAGAGGCGAGTTGTATGGGGAATTACTTTCTTTAATTATGCCTTGGCGTAACATCTCGTTCATCTGTCTACTAATTTCTTCTTCATGAATTTGGGGATATCTATAAATTTTATTATAAGTTGGTCTACTTGTTTTTGTAACAATTTCGTGTTGAATTTCATGAGTATGAGAAAGGTTTTTACCTTCTTCGAAAAATAAATTGCAATTTTTTTTTTAGAATGTACTCTAATTTTTGCTTTTCTTCTTTATTCATGTCACTATTTGATAAAATATCTAGCAAATTCGATTGTTTTGCTTTTGTCTCCTTTGGACTGAATTATATCTTCTAAATTGTAGAGAATTATTTTGCCTATTTTGTCCAAGGCTAAATTGATAATTGTCATTTTGGTTAGAATTGTTACGAAATTGTCTCTGCTGATTTTGTCCATATTGAAAATTATTGGAATTTTGCATATACTGTTGATTAAAATTGTGAGCCAAAGAATTTCTGTTTGAAAAATTTCTATAATTATTTTTTTGAAAATTGTTTTGTCTTTTATCAAATTGTATTAGCAAACCTGTCTCTTGAAGAACGCTTAAAACTTCTCTAATGGTGCTTATATTTCTACTAATCACTACACTGCTTAAGTTGGGGTGTATACCATTTAAAAATGTTTTTAGAATTAAACTTTCGTTGTTAATTTGAGAAATTTATGTAGGCTTTATCCTATCGAATTCATGTTTTAAATTTAGTTTATCTAAAATATCCTTTAAATTTTGAAAATATTGACTTACGTTATAGTTTCGTAGTACAATCGCCTGATTGTAAAGGGTGTGGTATGACTCCTTTACTCCAAAATTCTTTATAAGTTCTTCTCTCATTTGCTCCCATGTTGGTGTAGGTCCCAAAGGCCGGATGACACTTGCTGCTTCTCCTTTAATTTTCATTTTGACGTGTCGCTGCGTTACAAATTCCAACGTTGGTGGGTTGGAGTTGAATAAAGGAAGGATCATGTCAACTTCCCTGATGAACGATGATAAATCTCTCCCGTCAAAGTCCATTATTCTTGTAGCTTCCTTCATAATTTGCGATGCTGTCATCTGAAGTGGTTGCTGCTCACCTGGATTCATTGTTGATGTATCCTCTTTTAATATAACTGAACTTATTGTTGTTTTGTACGGTGCACTTTGCTCTCTCTGCGTCTTCTGTGTGTGGGGCATTAATCTTTAATCTCATTTTTCCTGGTAATACTGATGGGCGGAATGAAGCTATTCTTCGCCTTCACAAATTGTAATCCACGAAGTCGCTCTCCGACGTTCAAGATAACTAGTGTAGAAACTTAAAATATTTTGGTGTCTGGTTGGGGTGATAGTGTACACATAACTTGCTCGTCAGAGTGATGGGGGAGTGCTCCTGTGAAAAAGGTGCCAACAGCAATTCAAATATTTTGTCAGTTACACTGACTATACTCATAACAGTGATGATGCTGACAATGGTGACTAGTATAATTTGATTTGGATATCTTATTGCTTCCACGCATTTACCAACAATTGTGGGTGGACTTTTTTCACCAAGAGGAGCAGGGCTAACTTGCCGCCTAAAGGGTTGTGTGCCCTCGCCTCTTTCTCCCATAGTAAGCCACAAAGTTGATGTGTCGTAAAATTGCCAGTGTCACAAACAACAGGTACAGTATCGGCAAAACGCTAAATGCATAAGTTTTGCTGCTGGCATGAACAAAATTCATACCATCAGTGCTCAACAAAAAGCACTTGTTATTGTAACGGTTACCTAATCCCCGTTTGGGTGATAAATTCCAGATTGGTTGTCGTCGAGGTCATCTAACGGGAGGCCCAGGAAACGAGCTGTTTAGACGGGGTCGGACCATAGATAAAAGGGTGTTAGATGAGTGGGGTTCGTTAGGTATGCAAAGGGTGGTTAGTGTCATGCGGAGACTCATTGCACGCAGGACATGTGTTTGGTATGTCGGGGTCTATTCTGGATAAGTAGGAGTTTAACCTGCTACAATATTCAGAGCGAAGTTGCGCGAGGGTCTCTCTGGTTTCGCGAGTCAACTCGAGCTCTTCGTCTGCTATGGGTGGTGGTTTTACTCGTAGTACGCCATTCACTGAGAGGGAGTCGGTGAAGGTGTTGATGGCTCCACTGTGAATGGCGGTCAGTGCCTGTCTGAAGTTCGTTGCGTCCGAAGCCCGGTCGGCGTACTGTCTAATATCGTCGACGTAATCAAGGAGAGACCTCTTGATGTTCCTAGGAGGCGGCTCCGCTTCAAGCAGATGACTGCAGGGGTGGTTTCTACGAAAACAACCCAGCAGAAACCGCTTGGAGAGGAGCTCGTTATGTTCCTTAACCGGAAGCATATGGGCCTCACTGTGTAGGTGTTCGATTGGGGACAACAAGAGGCATCCCATGGTAGTCCGGAGTGCAGTGTTCTGACAGGTCTGGAGCTTCTTCGTCTGCGTACCATTACATCCAGGCGACCATATTGCATATTGCTGCATAGTTTAGGACCGGCCGGTCGATTGCATTGTATGTCGCTAGCAACGTTTCTTTGTCTTTTCCCCAAGAGCTGCCGGCAAGCGATTTGAGGTTTTTGTTGCGGCTCTGTACTTTGGCAGTTATCGCGGTCGTGTGAGGAGTGAAGGAGCAAAGACTGTCTAGTGTAACGCCTAAAATTTTGAGGTTGTTTACGGTCGGAATTTTGGTACCATCGACTGAAATGTTTAGATCCAGTCTGTACTCCTTCGCCCAGTTCGTAAATATGGTCGCTGTGGTTTTAGTGGGGGAGAGTGTCAGACTCCTTGCAGAGAAGAAGCGAGAAAGATCGGAGATAGCAGTTTACTTTTAAGCACATGCCATCGATTCCATTGCCCGACGTCAATATCGTGCAGTCATCAGCGTACGAGGTCACGGAAATTCCCTCTGGTGGTTGGGGGAGTTTCGAAATGTAGAAGTTAAACAGTAAAGGGGAGAGGATACCACCCTGCGGAACACCCTGTTTAATTCTTCTCAATTTTACTTCAAGTACGGATGAATGCCGACCGCTCAGGTAGGGAGGGAGCGTAGATTGTTCGATGTCCTACTTGACGTTGTGTGATTGACTGGCCATGAACTATCTGGGCGTTTATACGCTAAGTGCTGTGGTGGTGCTGGCACTTTCCGGAA
Organism: Bactrocera oleae; assembly: GCF_042242935.1. NCBI lineage: Eukaryota > Metazoa > Arthropoda > Insecta > Diptera > Tephritidae > Bactrocera > Bactrocera oleae. The sequence goes on from NC_091537.1 coordinate 34,396,411, forward strand.
GCCATGCTAATGTTCAGCTAGACTAAGGTGGTGTGTGAACGTCGGGAGTAACAAGGCCTCAAGTGTCTTCACTACTGGGGAAAGGAGACTTATCGGACGATAAGACCCCCCTTTGTTGGCGGGTTTCCCAGGCTTCAGTAGTGGGGCCACTCTTCCGACTTTTCACACATCGGGTATTTGAAGTGTGGCCATCGACAAGTTGAAGACCTTGGTGAGGTAGCTTACTCCCTTCGTGCCTAGATGTTTTAGCATCAGCATGCTTATTCCGTCTGGGCCAATGGATTTGGACGATTTGGCCTTTGTGATGCCACTCTGAACTTCCCCATCGGTGAAAGTAAGTGGTGCGCAGTCTTTTGGCATTTTGCGCAGCCGTCGGGTAACACATCGTTTGGCCCTGTCAGTCGACAGGGATAGAGTGATAGTGACTTAGTGTAGTGTACAAATTTGTTTTATATAAAAAATCATTGGCACTTACCTGCCATGTCATAGTTATCATTTCCCCTAATTTTTCGCTGTTATTCACATAAAACGTGTACTTTTTTCAATCTGCCGTTTTTTAAACAGCTGTTCCCCGCTTCGCTTTCTTTTTTTCGTTTTTGCTCTTGGTTTTGGCGTTGCTAACCATTCATAACAAAGGTAAGGTTTAGCGATAGGGTTGAACATACCCATTGACAGGTGTTCCCAAACTATTCTCTAGCTAAGCTATGGCCTCTGAGAATAGTATGGGGCGTACACCAGAGAATCCTTTTCAGAGGAATTCTAAAATTTTGAGAACGCCACCGAATGGCAGAAATGAGGAACCCACCGCTGCTGGATCAACATGTAATGGTGAATTTACTGACCAGACAAATAAAGCTGAAGAAAAGTCAGAAAATATTGAAATTTCTGGTTATTTTAACAAACTGGGTAGTAAATTAAAAGAGTTGGAAAACATGATGGTTGGTCAAAGGCACGTTAACCAAGCTATGCGTGATATACTCAGCAGCATTATGAGCCTGTATAACAGGACTTAGAAACCATAGAATCAACGGAAAAAACTTATGGTTGAGAAAGCAACACAAGTATTTCCTATTTATAAAGAGAAAAATACCCCAAAACGGCTGCGGGAGACATTGGGCACTTACCCCCTACGAAAAAAACCGAAAAAAGCTGTTGAAAAAGTGCAGCCAACAACCAGTGAGTCCACGATAACAATAAAGGAAAACACTAGGGAATAACATAGCGCTCCGGGAATATTCGCCTTTTCCGCGTTGTTTTAGGTGTTTCAACCTGGGACATATGGCACGAAAATGTTGCAACCCGACTGACAGGTCGTCTCTTTGCACGCGTTGTGGAACTGGAGATTGAGTACGAAGTGCCCGAAATATCTGGAGATGATGACGTCACTAAAAAAATTAAGATATTGCAGCTAAATTTAAATCACTGTGTTGCAGCACAAGACCTACTCAAAGAAACGATTATAGACAAAAATATTGATATCGAGTTATTAAGCGAACAATACTGCCAGCGTTCGGAAAGCACTTGGATCACAGACAGTACTGGCAAGGCAGCAATATGGTCTTGTAAAAGAAAACCTTTTATGTCGCAAGCTCACAGTGGTTTCACATGGGTAAAAATAAAAGACATATATTTTGTAAGGTGCTATGCCCGTCCCAGCGCATCAATTATAGATTTCGAGGACTTTCTCCTGGAACTGTCCCTGGAAACCAGAGGCAAATCGCCAATAATAATAGCGGGCGACCTTAACGCATGGTCTACTGCTTGGGGCAGCAAAAGAACAAACCATCGTGGGCGTCTTATTTTAAAATTCCTGAGCCAAACTAACCTCACGTTAATAAATAGCGGCACGAAAAATACTTACCAAAAAGGAAATAAAGGTTCCATAATAGACCTAATGTTTACTAATGACACACTGAGCAGACGAATTAATCGGGAAGTGTCAGACATCTACACAAATAACGATCACTCGGCTATAATTGCTGAAGTTCTGTTCTCTAGGGAAACGGTTCCCTCCCCAGAAATTCTTCACAGAGGCAAAGCTGTATACAAAAAGATTTTGATAAAGACGTTTTCGAGATAGTCTGGAGGGCGGCAAAGACACAAGGTGAAGACGCCGCCCACTTGGGATCCGCAGTGCGGAATGGACTGGTCGCAATATGCGACGCAACTATGCGTAGGACAACACACCGGAATAAACGAAGGCCAGTATATTGGTGGAACGAGGAAATAGCCACGCTTAGGAAACTTTGTGACTCAGCCAGACGTCGTCTACAGCGTAACCAGAATGGCACAAACGATATAGATTTCAGGGAAACGTTTAAAAGGCATAAGAAGCTCCTGAAGTCAGCGATTACCCGCAGCAAAATAAATAGTTTCGAAAATCTTTGTAATGAACCGAACATAGACCAATGGGGAACTGCGTACAAAATTTGCATGTCCAAATTTAAAAATAAGTCCCAGCAGCCTAATAGCGCATCTTTTATGAGAAGACTAGTCGGGTCACTATTTCCGACACACCACCCTATCTCCTACGCTAAGCCACGAAATGATGATGCAGAGCCACCATTGTTGGTCACTGAAGATGAAATATTGACCATAGCTAAAAGAATAAAAACCAACAAAGCGCCTGGAATAGATGGCATACCCAACAGAGCCCTAAGGGAAGCCATGACTATAAATCCCAGTTTGTTTGTAAAAATGTACAATGCGTGTATAATAGAAGAGGTGTTCCCCGACCCCTGAAAGATACAACGTTTGATACTGCTCCCAAAGCCAAAAAAAGCCACCGGATGAACCTTCATCTTATCGACCATTGTGCATGTTCGACACGATTGGTAAAGTGTACGAAAGCATTGTAAGAAACCGCTTAGAGCTAGTAATCCAAAAAGCCGGCGGAACACCTGGCGCATACTTCCGGTAAAGCGAATAAAATCTATAATGCTCTATCGAGAATGATGGCTAATAGAGGCTGCTCTCAGTGCCGTCTTCAGGAGTAAAAAAAAGAGGAGAGAACCAAGAGCCTAACAATGTGGCAGCAACGGTGGCAAACCTCATCTAAAGAACAATGGACCCACAGACTGCTTCCGGACATTCATTCGTAGACAGACAGATGACATGGGGACCTAAATTTCCACCTAACCCAAATACTGAGTGGGCATGGATGCTTTAGAAAGTATCTATTCCAATTTCATCATGATGTTAGTCCGTATTGTCCGACGTGTACAGAGTGCATAGCAGACACTGAACATGTACTTTTTCAGTGCCCCCGTTTTTTGAATATTAGGGAAAAGTTAAAATCTACGCTCGGTAGACTCCGCACACACAAACATGTGTACATAAAGAAAAAGTTAATATTGTTGAACGTATCGTGATCAACTGCATTCACTTTTATTACACTGCGTGCGCGTACACACAAACCCTTTGTTTTTCGTCATTGTACGTACCGACAAACACTATGGACGTTATTCTATATATATACTTGTATATATATTAGACTGCTTTTTTTTTTGAACTATTTTTTTTTTTCGATCCCATGGTGAAATTTTGTTGGAAATACCAAAAAAAAAAATTCCCTAAAAATTTGGGACTTTAATTTTAATATTAAGTACTAGACCTAGGCCTGTAAAGATTTCCCATATAAAATACACGTAAAACTTGATTTTTTTTCTTTTTAATTTTATAACTCAGCGGCAGTTGATGGGATTATCTCACCCGTCATTAGGTATTTCTCAGAATTGAACGCTCTACAAAAGTCTCCATTGCGGTAAAGTTAAAATGTAGGAAATTTAAGTTCCTACAAAAAAGTCTTTGGCACCAAATCGATAATATTAATACTCTTTGAGATACAAAGATTTTAAGTTGAAGTAGTATGGAATTTTTATGGACTTCTGAAACTCAGGTGAGGTCTGTATCTAGTGTTGTTTACGAGATAATTCCAAAAAAAACGCGAATTTCATGGAAAAATTAGGTTTGGGGGCTCGTACTACCCCGCAGGTGCAAGTTATAACTTTACCGCAATGGAGACTTTTGTAGAGCGTTCAATTCTGAGGAATACCTAATGACGGGTGAGATAATCCCATCAACTGCCGCTGAGTTAAAAAATTAAAAAGAAAAAAAACAAGTTTTACGTGTATTTTAGTACTTAATCTTAAAATTAAAGTCCCAAATTTTTAGTGAATTTTTTTTTGGAATTTCCAACAAAATTTCACCAAGGGATCGAAAAAAAAAATAGTTAAAAAAAAAAAGCAGTGTAATATATATATATACTTATTAATTTATTCTTTCAAGTATGCGCTCTGCTAAGGTCTAATGGTTAAAGATACCGTACCTAGTCTTTCTTGTCCAGTAGAAAAGACTAATCGTCTCTAGCAGAGCGCTGATGCGAAAGCCTAAGTTAAAAGAGGCCCGGGAAGGTGTGCTCGCTTCTATATAAACGTGTCGCCCCGTTGATTTGAACCCATTTCATTAACACACACACAGCAGCTCCCACTACACAATGGAAGGCGGCGGAGTGCTCTCGCAAATTTACACTTGTTCCCGTCGTCGCTTGGTCTTTGAGCATTTTGCGAAATTCCACTCCTTGCTGCGTTCTCTTCTCCTGCAGAGGCATCAAATGCTCGATCAACAGGCGTTCGAAAGGTCCTATGCCCAACTTAAGGATAGTTACGAGGAGATGCAGCGGTTGTGTGCTAACATCAAAGAGTTGGAGGAGCTAGCGCTAGCCATTCAGAATACACAGACGAGGCGGACGACGACGACAACGGAAAGTAGCGATGATCGATACTTTAATAATGTGGTGGTGGCCTCATTCATGGGTGTTGAGGGCATTTGTCCCATTCGCTTTGACTTTTACACCACCAAGGATATTGCGTGTGCATCGTGTCTGCATTTCATTTGCGTTCATTGTGCGGATAATTTGCAACGACAGAACTGTCCCATTTGTCATGCTTATCCATACAATTGGGGTCTGCGATACCACATAATGGGTGACAACAATTTGGGATTCCAGTTTGTAGACTTTTGTTGCGACAACAGTAACTTGACCACTACTGTCACATCCAGTTATGAGGAGCTTGATCCTTTTGATGACGGAATAAATCTCGAAAATTATATTGAATTTGATGTTGCAAGTCGTTTCGCACTATATAATATTCATGCACAGAGCTCACTTCATGCATTGTGTTTACGCCGCCGACAACAAACATGGATTCTGCATCAGCAATGGAGGACAAATAGCAGCAGCAGCCTCCTCATCGACTTTATTGAGGACTTTACAAAGGCTGCGGAAGAAATCAAAACTTCACAAACGGACCTACACGGCATCGAGGAGCATATAGCGCAATTGACCGAATTCACCCAAGTCTATCGGAATCTCTTGTCCCGCTTAGTGAAATCATTTGACCGTGTACAGTAAGCATATTAGAGGTGAAATGGACATTTTGAAGGAATTAATGAGGAGGATAAAATCCTTGTTATTAACGTCGTCGTCGTCGTCGGATTCCAATAACGGCTCCACAGCAGCAATCAACGCCGCAGGAAAACAAAAATGTCGCTCGACCAAATAAAGGAGGTGACAGAGATATGCCCAGAGATTGACGCGTCAAACATGTCCCATTTGTCTGAAGGACTTTGGCTAAATGAGCTCAGCCTCCCGCCCTAATGCAGTCAACCACACCGCACAACACACCACTCACACGACAACACAACACACCACTTACAGGACAACACTGGCACACCACACCTGGAAACACCCACACACCACGCACCAAAGCAACCTTACTGGAAGCAGCAGCATACACCCACACACAATAACTCTACACACCAACATTAACAAAAGGAGGGAGGGCGATCGCGCCGACCCTCTTTCCCATCGAAAGCGCTAAACCGAGAAGTCGCAGTTGAAGTTCCGCCTTTTTTCCACGGTCGTAGATCCCGATTATCTTTTAACAACTTATAAAGTGAAATTGTAATTTTTTGATTTTGATTGTTATAAATATTAATATCTTTATAAATACATGATATTGTAAATTGCGTAAAACGTTTGCGATAGAAATAAATTGTGTAATAATTTTCTAAACTTTTACAAATACGTGAGCGTTTAGTGGAACGAAAAGGTGAGGAAAAGTTACAAAAGTGAATATGGTCCTTCGAGCCTAAAAGAAAGGCACTATCGATGTATAAAAAAAAAAAAAAATTACACATATGACCAAAGTGCAGTGAAACGGTGACAAAACCCGTAAATTACATATAGAAATATGTATATAAAGTGACCAAGTGACCAAGTGACCAAAGTGCAGTGAAACAATAAAAAAATTCCGGAAAATAAAAACCGGCGTGAAGTGCAAAAACAAAAGTGCATTTACAAAAATTAAAAAATACATACACATATGTACATATAACAAGTGCAGTTATTGAAAGCAAATGAATTATGGATATACATATGTACCGGTGAAAAGTTTCATATATATTTAATATATACTTCAAAAAGCACATCAAAAATAAAGTGAAAAAAAAACAAAACCAAAAAAAAAAAAAAAAAAAAAAGCGGGCGCGAAATTAAACCAAATAACCCATATAAGCGGGCGCGAAAGTAACAACAATATTAACAATAAACCTAAACGGGCGCGAACTAAAATAAAACATAAGATCCAAATATAATAGGCACGGAGGTTACACCAATCATCTGGAACAAAGAGGAAAGGACTTTACAACACAGATATTCTAAATAAATATATAATACCCCCTAAAGCCCCTGGAGGAATGCCAAGTGAGTTGTATCGTTTCCATTATTCATTATTGTATATACATATGTATGTAGTATGTTGAAATACGATTTTATATCGATCGGGAACCAAACTGTTTCTATTTACGGTTATTTTACGGGAAAACTGAAAATACCGCTATCACGCAAAACAGTTTGGTATAGCATATATATAATACAATAATATATATATAATACAATATCAAATACATACATAATAAATCAATGCCTATAAGCTTACCATTGTGTTTTAAAAACACGTCAATTTCCCAAAAAAAAAAAAAAAAAAATTTCAAGCATTTACTTGCGAAAAATTTCCGACAGACCCCTTAGGCTTAACAAAGCAATAAGCAGGTCTGCATAAAAAAAAGTAAGAAAAGGCAAAATAACAACTTAAATACAATAAAAGAAAATAAAGAAGAGAAAAGAGACAGATTTGAGTAAACATACTTACATACATATATACATATATACAATACACGTATGTTCATATTTATTATATGCATATTATATATACGTAATTCCTAAGTGCAAAATAGCAAAGCGAAAGCGAAAGCTAAAAAAAAAAAAAAAAAAAAAAAAAAGGTGCTCTCTTACATACGCACAAATTTAGATATCTAAATATATTTACAAGAATCTATACACACATAAGTGCAGTCGGTAAAATACCTGTATTTTACCAATTCTCTTAATTCGTACCGCGGAAATAATACGCATATACATATACATATGTACATACGTACATACAGTATCCAATGCACTTAGGCCTGCATACTCTTAATACATAGGGTACACTCGTGCGAAAAAGTAATCGTAACATTTCGCAAATTAAAACAGTACGACAAACGGAATTTTAATTTGGCCAATAACAAAAATATAGCACGGTTTAATAATAAATACAAAAAAGAAAAATAATTTATATATATATATATTCATATATGTATATTGGTTGAGCAACAACTAAATTATATTCAAAGTCCACTTCGGCATCTATTCGGCAATACCCCTTGCAGTAAGCAAGCAGGATTGCATACAGGAATTCAAAGCACAAACAAATCGTGCATACTTTTATATATAAAGTGATCTCTTCACGAGCGCTCATTTGTACATTAATCCAATATATATATAAACTGAACTATAGGTATACCCTATAGGACTTGCGGACACAAAAAAAAAAAAAAAAAAATTTTTTTTAAATAATTGCGGTTATTAATAAAGAATTAAATATAAACTTTTGTAATTCTTACAAATAATAAAATATAATACAAATACTTATTTGATAACTCAAATAAAAAATCGGTCTTAATTATACAAAAAAATTTTTTAATTCGAGCACCTTTGTTTATTGTATCCGAATTAAAAACTCTTATTTACGTAAAAGATTTTCGGTTGCAGTTATAATTTACAAAGTATCGCTTATTTTATTAAATATACATTGAGAAAATTTACTTTTTTTAATTTTGCATTTTTCTAATGAGCACAGATTCAAAAGAATCTAAATCTTCACAACTATTGAAAGTACCAAAAATGATTTCGGACGAAAAAAGTCCATGTACACCTGCAGAAGCTACACGCTCTAAGCAAGGTGCGACAAAACAAAAAAGGGGTAGAGACATTTCATACACAAAATTCATTTCGGAAAGTGACAGTTTAATAAGATACTGCACTAGATTCTCATCTTCGCCAATTCAGGACAATTCTGAATCGGTTTTAGAAATCAAAAAAGACAATCTTGACAATTTTTGGTCACGTCTCCAAGCTGCATATGACGCCATAGTAGAATCTGACGACTCAGATCTACCAGAAAATTTTAAGTCCTCGGCTTACGCCAAATATGAAAACTGCTTAGACCAGTTCGAAGAAACTAAAGCAATGATTTCCGATCAGCTAAAGCTAATAAAAGCAATTGCACCTACTCCACATCAGCGAGTAGAGCTGCCACAAGTACAAAGTCAAGAGGCAAGTTCAGGCATCCATCTCAAGGTGCCCGCATGTGACACAGAAATATTTCATGGTGGTTATGAACAATGGCCGTCCTTCCGGGACATGTTTACAGCCGTTTACATGAACCACCCAAAATTATCAAATGCACAAAAATTGTATCACCTCCGATACAAAACAAAAGGTCAAGCAGGCGTAATAGTAAAACAGTTCGCACTAAATGACGATAATTTCAATTTGGCTTGGGAAGCTCTTAAATCTAGATATGAAAATGAGAGAATATTGGTCGATAAACAAATATCGGTATTAATGAACTTGCCAAAAATTCAAAAGGAAACAAGTGAAGAATTTATCAAACTTCAATCCACTGTTTCAAATTGTTTGTCGGTTTTATCGACACAAAATATTCCCACAGACAGCTGGGACCCTATATAACATATGCACTGCCGCATTACCAGAAAAATCATTACTTCTATGGGAGCAATCGCTCTCATCACGAAGAAAATGCCCCACGTGGCAACAAATGAAAGATTTCCTAACTACCCAGTACGAAATCGCAGAAAGGGTAGATAAAAAAATGGTCAGAACGAAAACCGTTCAACACGACCTAAATAGAAGCTTCCACAGACCCCAAGCCAGTAGCAACAACAATTTAAATAGAAGCTTCTTCAGAAATCAAACGTTCTCATCCGAACAGTACAAACAAACGTCATGCGAACTATGTACAGGGGGGCATAAGCTCAAATCTTGCGAGAGATTCAAAAAATTGAATATTATCGACCGAAACAATTTTGTAAAAACAAAGAGACTTTGTACAAAGTGCTTGTCACATGCGCATCCACTTAAAGAGTGCGAAAGCAAATTTAATTGCGTTTATTGCCATAAACGACATCATTCTATGCTTCATTATAACAATTTTTCCAGCTCACCCCCAAACAGCGCAAATATGAAAAGAGCCACGGGTTTAGTTGCAACAGCAAATCCCGAAGTGCGAAATCCCGATAATTGCCAAGAAGCACCATGCTGCTCAAAGGCATTAAAAACTCAAACGCTACACAGCGAAATCCAAAGTAGGGTACTACTACCCACAGCAGTCGTCTCCATCGAACACCGAGGAGAGCTGTTTAAACTTAGGGCCTTAATAGACCAAGGATCACAACGATCTTTCATAGCGTCTAGGGCACAAAATAGGCTACAACTGCCAACAAAACAAGCCAACTTTGAAATTACAGGAATGGGCGGAAGAGTAGTTCAAAACTCTAATAAAATCTGCTCCATTACCTTAATTTCCCCCCAAGCGGATAAGCACATACAAGCAGAAGCTATAGTCTTACCGCAACTTACAAATATGCTTCCAAGCTATCACATAAATAGCAAGCATTGGCAAAAGGTTTCACACCTAAAGCTAGCAGATCCCAACTGCAACACCCCCGCTCAAATAGACCTTCTATTAGGAAGCGATCTCATACCACAGATTATACTCGAAGGTATTGAGAAAATTTCAAATACACTTCTGGCACAAAATACTATTTTTGGATGGATCCTAAGTGGACTAGTTTCGGAACCAGTTACCACCATGACCACTCAGGTTGAGGAAATCTCAAACGAATACCTCAACTCACAATTAAAAAAATTTTGGGAGTTAGAAGAACTCCCCCCCATATCAATCACAACCCCTGAAGATCAGTATTGTGAAGACTTTTACAAAGCCACAACTACTAGATCAGATAATGGTCGGTACGTCGTACGACTACCACTAAAACAACAATTTCCTAACACACTCGCCTTAGGTCACTCTCGCACCTCTGCAATACAGCAGTTTTTAAGTATGGAAAAAAACTTACTTAAAAAAGGTGAGCTTAAGCCAGAATACGATGGCGTGTTAGAAGAATACCTCCATTTAGATCACATGGAGGAAGTAAGCCCATGCGAAAAAATCATAAATGGCAAATATTACTCATTTTACTTGCCTCATCACGCAGTAGTAAAGCCAGACAAAAAAACAACTAAAGTAAGAGTTGTCTTTAATGCATCAAGATCTACTAGCTCGGGGAATTCCCTAAATGATATTCTATTTACGGGACCCACGCTCCAACCAGATTTAATGCTACTCATTTTAAATTGGCGTATATTCAAATACGTATTTAACGGAGACGTCGAAAAAATGTATAGGCAAATAGTCGTACATAAAGACGATCAAGATTTTCAGCGAATTATTTTCCGAAAATCTCCCAATAGTCCGCTACGCGACTATAAACTTAAAACAGTTACCTTTGGCGTCAACTGTGCTCCATATTTAGCCATTCGAACACTCCACGAACTGGCAGAAAACACAAAGTCAGAATTTCCTCTGGCAACCAAAGTGTTAAAAACACAAACATATGTAGACGATATCTTGTCTGGAAGTCACAGTCTTCCACAAGCATACGAGTCACTCTCACAAGTGGTAAAAGCCCTCAAAACCGCAGGGTTTCCGTTGAAAAAGATAACGCGAATCACCCTAATATATTAAAAAATATACCGCATGAAAATTTGTTAGATACTAATTTCCTTAAATTCGAAAAGGAAAGTACAACAAAAACTCTGGGGATCCAATGGAATGCGATATCTGACCAGTTTTCATACACGACAGAGTCAATATCTGCATTATCCGCCATAACAAAGCGACAAATTCTATCCTCTGTGGCAAAACTTTTCGACCCCGCAGGATGGCTTTCGCCAATTATGATACAAGCCAAAATCCTAATACAAGAATTATGGTTAGATGGAACCGACTGGGACGAACAAGTAAAACCACTTCGTTTAGAAAAGTGGTCCCAGTTTGCGAGCAATCTAAATGATATCTCACAGATACAAATCCCACGATGGGTAAATTATGCCCCAGAGCACAAAGTCGAACTACACGGCTTCTGTGACGCTTCTGAAAAGGCATATTGCGCAACAATATATGTTCGCACACAAAGCGACACTGCGACCACATGCCACTTACTAGTATCAAAAGCAAAAGTGGCTCCTTTAAAAACAATAAGTCTACCACGACTTGAATTATGTGGAGCGCTATTACTAGCCAAACTAGTGTCCATCGTACAAACGCATTTAAACATGGCACAATATAAATTATATCTATGGTCCGATTCCGAAATCGTATTAGCATGGTTAGAAAAACCACCACATGCATGGAAGACGTATATTTCCAACCGAACGTCTCAAATACTTGACCTAGTAGGATCAGCCACTTGGCGACATGTAGCCAGTGCTGACAATCCTGCTGATCTAGGGACAAGAGGGTGCAAACCCCTGCACCTTGTCACCACCACCCTCTGGTGGAATGGCCCCCGATGGTTAACAGAATCTCCTGATTCTTGGCCACAATCGCCCATGCGCAATATAATAGCCCCAGAAAGTCGAAAAATCGACTCCTTTCACGCAACATTGCAGGATAATGACATCCTTGAGCGATTTTCCTCGTATCCCCGAGCCCTAAGGGTAATCGCTTACATGCTCAAGTTCATAGAGCGACTCAAAATTAAACTTAAGGGAGTAACTTCATTACACTCCCAATGCGATACAGTGACGCACCTAGACTTACAAAAAGCAAAGGTCGCTCTTATCGCATCTACGCAAGCACGTTATTTCAGCCGAGAAATATTATTACTAAGAGAATCGAAGCCGATAGATAAAAAGAGCTCACTCTTAGTCTTAAATCCATTCATTGACACGAAAGGAGTACTCCGTGCGAATGGTCGGCTTGCCAATTCCAGCCTGACGTATAACGAACGTCATCCCATAGTTATCCCAGAGAAATCGCAACTTGCCACCTTATACCTTAACTATGTCCACGTGCTTTTGCTACACGCAGAACATCGCCTCATGCAACAAATAGTCCGTCAAGAGTTTTATATTCCAAGACTCAAGCCCAAAATAAAGAAATGCATTTTCATGTGCAAGATCTGCACTATGCATAAGCAGAAGATGCGAACGCAGATTATGGCAGCACTTCCACCGGAACGCTGTAACTTCGCTCTGCCTTTCACCATTACAGGTGTCGACTTTGCTGGGCCTTTTCAGATAAAGGCATCCATGTTAAGGTCTCCCACCCTCATGAAAGGCTATGTGGCTGTCTTTGTCTGTTTTACGACAAAAGAAGTACACCTCGAGCTATGTACGAATCTGACAAAGGAGGCTTTTCTCGCGGCATTTGCTCGCTTCGTCGGACGACGCGGTTTTCCGTCAAAACTCATGAGCGACAATGGCAAAACATTTATAGGAGCTCAAAGAGCCACAGAAAAACAGTTCGTGAATTTTGTCAAACAAGTCTCACCTGAAATTGTACAAAAATACGCTCCCCAAGGTATTAACTGGCAGTTTATTCCTCCAAGCGCTCCTCATATGGGTGGTTTATGGGGATCAGCTGTAAAAAGCTTCAAATCCCACTTTAAAAAAGTAGCTGGAAACTACAAATTTAATTATGAAGAATTTACAACATTATTAATTCGCATTGAAGCCGTTCTCAATTCACGGCCACTAACGGCACTCTCGCAAGATCCCTCAGATCTCACAGCCCTAACTCCAGGGCACTTTCTAAAAGGAGCACCCATTCTGGCCATACCTGAGCCAGGCGTGGAGTCGCTGTCCTTGCATAATAGATGGGAAAGAATTAAAATTCACCATCATGATTTCAGCCGCCGATGGAAGGAGGAGTATATAAAGGACCTTCATAAAAGGTATCGCTGGAAAACTCCCGAAAAAGCGCCAAAGCTTGGAGATTTTGTCCTAATCCATGACGATTGTCTCCCCCCTACAGAATGGCGGCTTGGTTGCATAGAGAAGCTACATCATGGTCCCGACGGTCATATACGAGTAGTTGACCTCCGTACTCGAACCGGAACGCTAACCAGGCCGCTCGTTAAACTATGCTTCCTACCAATCGCAGATAACAGCGAAAACGCAAGTAATAAAAGATCCGTACAATAATATTATATATACACGCAGAAAACAAAATATCCGTCTAATAACCTAAAACCGAAATAAACCGCAAATATGATAAATCACCACAATATATACTAATACAATAATGGGTGGACTAATACGACCCCCACTAACCAAATAAAGTTGGTTAAGTTTAAAGGGATCCATTATCTATATCACTGAGTCGTAACTAAACTCGCTTTTTCTCCATACAGGTAGTTATGGACGCTGAAATGTCAATTACCCCTACGCCAACCATACGTTCGGCTGTCACTGTGCCGCGCCCTGGGGCTACCCCCGTAGCAGCGCCACGAGCAACACCAGCAACAACTGTACCGACAGCTCCACGACGTGCCATGCGCCCAACGCCTACTGTAGTTTCGGAGCCGCCTCGCCTCCGCTGCCCGCTCTGTTGCCGTTCACACCGGCTGCAGCACTGTCCCATTTTTAAGGGTATGACACCCAATCAACGTCAGCAGGTGGCCCAGGCACATGGGCACTGTTTGAATTGTTTGGCCCAGACGTATGACACGCAGGAATGCGTGTCTGATATCGTGTGCCAATACTGCGACAGGCCGCATCATACCTTGCTGCATCGAAACCCAAGGCGCCCTGTCGCACGGCCCTCAGTACCCCGCCGCCATGATGCAGGCCGTCGTCCACAGCCAAGCCATGCAGCACGACCCCGTCGACGACAAGCACTCACCGCACCCCGTACTTGGCGTCAGCTCCATAGCACCTCAACACCACACCAACCCTTAAGGCCGCAGACTCGCCGCAGGACAGGCCTCAGCAACGTCGTGGCAACGCTGCAACAACTCCAGCGACTGCTAGGCTGAACATTCGCCTAGGGGGGCCGGGATGGCTAAATGAGCTCAGCCTCCCGCCCTAATGCAGTCAACCACACCGCACAACACACCACTCACACGACAACACAACACACCACTTACAGGACAACACTGGCACACCACACCTGGAAACACCCACACACCACGCACCAAAGCAACCTTACTGGAAGCAGCAGCATACACCCACACACAATAACTCTACACACCAACATTAACAAAAGGAGGGAGGGCGATCGCGCCGACCCTCTTTCCCATCGAAAGCGCTAAACCGAGAAGTCGCAGTTGAAGTTCCGCCTTTTTTCCACGGTCGTAGATCCCGATTATCTTTTAACAACTTATAAAGTGAAATTGTAATTTTTTGATTTTGATTGTTATAAATATTAATATCTTTATAAATACATGATATTGTAAATTGCGTGAAACGTTTGCGATAGAAATAAATTGTGTAATAATCTTCTAAACTTTTACAAATACGTGAGCGTTTAGTGGAACGAAAAGGTGAGGAAAAGTTACAAAAGTGAATAGACTTGAAGGTGTGCATCCGCTATCAAATGATTGGCGACAGCAATCTAAGTTATAATTTTGTACTTACACATCGTCCAAACGGCAGCAACAATAGTTGTGAGGAAGACTTTGATGAGAACAGCACGGATTGCAACGGTTGCATGTATAACGACAGCGACTCTCTTACCACCTATCATGGATGGAGCCAAGCTGCCGGTAGTGTTATAGAAATTCCCGACAACGACGGAAATGATCGCGATGACAATGACGACAACGACCACAACAACGACGACGACCACGACGACGAAATGAATCGTGATTACAACAACTCGAGAAGCGACACAACCATCATTGACCCCACCAATTCGGCGGCCTCCTCGGCAGAAGATGGAGACGCAACAGGCGTCGGCGTTCATCGCAGAGATACTCACCCTCGCCCACCTTTAGCGGCAGTAGCTTTTATTAAAGATTAAATGAATATGTTTATGTATGTACAGGTTAATTTAAATACAAAAATTAAGGAAATACTTCTTTTTTTACTCGCTCTAAAAGTGAATTCATATTACCACACTTCATCAGTGCACAACATACACGCATCATCATGGCAAAATACCAACAGTACAAAGCTACTGCTGGAGAGTTGACAGAATTCATAGATTGTTTTTCTATGCGGTCCGCAGAAGTGAGGTCCGTGAAAATGGACCTGCACACAGTTGAGGTGTACATGGCCCAGATAGCCGAATATACTCGGTTGTTTCGCCATCTTCTTTCCGCCCATTCACTCTCTGCAAAAGAATTAAGGAGCTGACCAGCAACAAAGAATTGGAGGTCCAACAGACTTTGATGAGGAAAATCAAAAATCTTATGCACGAATCAGTTAACATGAATGAGGCAAAAGAACAGCCGCCGTCCGCGATAGACGTGTCAGAAACGGAAAACGTACGCCCCCTGCGCCACTGTTTAATGCGAATCAAACACGAGTGCCCACAGTATCCCCGAGTCCATAGCACCAAAAACGTAGTGTTCTTTCTTTGCTCTCACAGCATTTGTGTCACATGCGCCAAAAGAATAGTGCGTAAAAATTGGCCCATTTGTATTAGTGTATTCCAGGCATCCATACGCTTCAAATTCTGGGGAGGAAACAATTTAGGTTACTCGCTATGTTAATGTTAGAAGATCACAGCAATGACCACCAACAGCGACTACATCATGACAGTAGCAGCACATTCTCCAACAACGATGATGATAATAATGTTCAAGAAATAGCAAACGATATCTTATTCAATAGAGGAACTGTACCACACAACTCTTTATGCGACTACAACGCAGATACAAATACGTGCAATAACGTGTATAGAAAACGCCATTAGTCATTCTCTAAAATGTACACGATTAAAAACATTCAATTTTGTGGGTGTACGTCATTAGACAGTAGACCGTAAGGGATGCACATTTTTTCTATATTCCAGTGGAGAAATGTGTGAATACCTGGCATACACATCGAGAAATTCATGTAATACAAACAAATATGCGTCAATAAAATAATCTTCTTTCGAAAAAGCTCGTTTTTCTCGTCATCATACATTAAAGTTGACCACGTACATTTCCTTACTCTCGCCTTCTACTGTTAGTCGGTAGATCATCGTTGTTGGCAGCAGCTTCCATGAACTTGTCATTATACATTAAAGTTGACCACGTCCATTTCCTTTCTCTCGCCTCCTACATACTGTTAGTTGGTAGCTCATCGTTGTTGGCAGCAGCAGCTTCCATGAATTTCAGAACTACAAGAAACACGCTATGAACACATGTTATATACGCATGCCAAAAACTATAGAGCGTCAATAGCGACAAAAACTATGCCATTTACGTTGACATCAACCACAACAATGCAGTGTAGGCGACATAACGTTGGCAAAATAAATATATATTATATATATATAAGAAGAGAAAATGTCACGCAACATGTTCAAACAACGAAAAACAAGTCTCCACACAGGATTTAAAAATTACGCACACGAATAAGTTTATTTTTTTTGTAATTATCATTAGAGAGCTTAGATAAATATGATGAAACGAAATGTGCACTGTGTGGCATAAAAGTAAACAGGCGGAACGGCCCACAATTCGCCGATACTGACACCACGCAATGAACTAAAGCACATGCAGCCCAACTCGAGTGGCAAAATAGGATTCCGAAATTTTCCCCAACATCTCGCTCCAGTAGAGATGTCATCACATAGTGATATTCTATTCTTATATTTATACGAAGAAGAAAAATTTTCAAAACAAATTGAGTTGTTTTTCTGTCCGTCTCTCTCTATTATATATTTATATAATAATTTAAAAATAAGCTGCCGAGAAATACTTAAAGCTAGTAGCTGCCCACAAAGAAGTAGTAGGAACACAATATGGAGCTTTCCGCGTCGACTCGGAAGAACATATTCGAGTCTCAGGTATCTTGTAACTGCCAGACTAACAACGCCTCCTCTTTTCCTCACTTCGTCGTCGTCCACCTTGTCATCCGCCATAAAGGACGTGGGTGACCACAAACAATACCAGCACAAAAGACTCTCAACATCTGCAATCAACTTTGCACTGCAAACGTTGAAATAAACACACGTCCTTTTATACACCCCCTCCGGAATCAGAACGGTGGACACGGCGGAGACGTTAGTTGATACCACGTCACACGTCATCATCATCATCATCATCTTTACCACATGTACGACATGAAGGTGACACCGCAGCACTCACAGTTCCATGCATCTTACCTCCAAAATAGTCGAAAATAAAAACTTCTCTGCCTAAGTCTGGTGGTTAGCGATTTCGGCCAGCTCTGACGCGAAAGACTAAGTTGAAAGAAGAATAATATATACAATAATTGTAAAATAAATTGGAACATAAGTTTCTGTTGAGGGAAATAAGTGCGCCGCATAAAAACTGGAACATAGAGAGCTCTATAAAAACTCAAGCGTGACCTTGAAATGAACTTGAAATAGACATACTCTTCAAAAACACTTCGAGAATAACAACTCAATAATGAGAAAGCGCATGATTGGTGGACAAATTCATTGTGAAATGTAGTAATTACGGCTCAGCTAAAACTCACTTCCTTGTCTCAGATTTGCACATACAGTTGATTTGGCGGACGAGGTGCACGACTTCACTGACAAGAAAAAGAATAACCGTGAAGTGGACGGTGAAGAAGAGCATGGTGGAAAACGTGGCAACACTTCAAGCTGTAAAGCTGTAATTTTTTTGCTGTGAACTTTTGTGTTTTATTTTGCAAAATTCTTAAACTTTAATTGCTTTTTTAGTGATTTAATACAATATTTAGTGATTTAACTCTGAGTTGCAAGCTAAGTAATAAATGTTCTTAAGTTTTGTGCATTATTGAAAAGTTGAAAATTTCGAATTTTTGGTGCCGAGTCAGCTTTATGTTTTATTTTGTTTTATTTTATTTTATTTTCTCTCTTTATTTATCTCCTTTACTTCTTTATTCACAGCTGTGTTGCGTGTAGCTTTTTATTTGTTCCAGTGCATATAAAACTGTTCGATATATTGCTTTTTCAAACTGTCTTGGTTTTGAACATTGATAAAAAAAATTGCTATTATTTTTGCGTTTGTTTTTAATTGAATTTATTATTATTAATATTTTATTAACACACTAATTTATTATAAATCTATTAAATTTTGTTTTAATTACTCTTTTATTTGATCTTCATTCTTGTTGCTTATTATGTCTTGTAACTTCCCCAATTGTAACATTAAATGCAAGTCAGATCGCTATGTTTCATGCTGGCTTTGTGATGGGCTTGCCCATATTAAATGTGCTGGACTGATAGGTAGAAACTTAGATTGTATTCTCGACTGTAAGGGATTGCGTTGGTCCTGTTTAAATTGTAGATCTATTGAAATCGATCTATTTAAAGTTTATAGGGAAACACGCAATGGCTTTAACGAAATCGAATAAATTTGGTAAATGCCTCGATTTAGTATACGTTGATACCACTTTAAAGTGTTCCGTTATTCAGAGTAATCCTCTTGTTCTACCAGAGGACCCGTATCATCCTGCTTTGGAAATATCTGTCGAAATCTTGAGCAATGTACGGGATAATAATTATCAGACTTCGTGCTTTCGTACTCGGTTCAACTTTGCAAAAGCTAATTTTAAAAAGTTAAATATAGAACTTTCTATAATATCATGGTCTAATTATAATGGTGATATTGAATTGACTGTCTCTCATTTTAATAACATTATTACGAAATTATTTGAAAAGTATGTTCCAATAGTAATTGTCAATAAAAGTAAAAGCAGAAGCCCGTGGGAGAGTTACATAAATTGAAAAACAGGAAAACTCGAGCTTTTAAACATTTAAAAAAAACCGGTTCACTTGTCGACTATTCTAAATATGCTGTATTGCGTCGACAATATTTTGACCTACACAAAAAATGTTATAATAATTACTTAAATAAAGTAAAAATATCGAAAATCGTTTTATGATTTCGTCAACTCCAAACTCAGGATTTGCAATTTTCCGTCCGCGATGAAATACAAATCTATCATTTCAACTGACAATGTTATTATATCCAATATGTTTGCAGAATTTTTCAAGTCAAACTAATGTAATAATTCTTCCAAAACTTTTTCTTATCAGCACGTGCTGTGTTCGAAATGTTTTGGGGAACATAAGCATACGGATGTTATATACACAGACTTTAGCAATGCTTTCGATAAAGTAAACCTCTTGATTCTCATACATAAACCTGATCTGCTAGGCTTTCAGCCAAGATTTTTTCAATGGGAAAACTATCTTTATAATAGAACACAACGAGTGATATTTGAGGATACACCTTCAGATACAATTAATGTTTCTTCAGGTGTTCCGTAAAGTAGTCATCTTGCCCCGATTCTGTTCTTGTTGTTTATTAACGATATCTCTTCAGTAATTGAATTCTCAAAAATTTTACTATATGCTGACGACGTAAAGCTTTTTAAATCATACACTTCAACTGAGAAAGGTTTTTACTTTTCGCCTTAGCGCTTTTCCGATGGGATTCTAGGGTAAGTCTACCTCCATACACTAGTCGTTTAAAACTTATTAATCTACCTACACTTTCTAGTCGTAGGGAAATGCTTGGCATAATATTCTTAGTGAAAATCTTGAATGGAACAGTTTTTTCTCCTGTCTGAAATTAAATTTAATATCCCGGTTCGCTTTTCGAGGCAGTTTAGATCTTTACTGTTAAAATCGTGTAGATCAAATTTTGAACCAAATGAGTCATTCCATTTTCAAAATTAAAAATTCTCTTAATGAATGAACATTAACAATTTATTATATTGTAACCATAAATCTTAGCTGTTGAAATTTTTGTTTCTGTAGCTGAGCAGTATGCGGATTGCGCCCCTCGTGTCGGTTGGGTTATTATTAAAAGGAGGTACACCGATTACATGTAGTAGTTATGAAGAGCAGCTGCAAAACGAAATAGCAACCATTTCAATTGGAACGGCGAACGACATTTACAAAGAAAAAACACAGAGCCCGCTCTCTCTCTCAACCGGAGACATGGATATTTCCTTTGATGCCGCTAGCCACTCGTATTATCTCTATAAAGGAGATTGTGTTCCTACTCGCCGACGATTTCCGATTTCGGTCACTGGCTTCTGCAAAGCTGAAGTTCAACAAAGCGAGCCCTTTGACGCAGCAAAAACTGTACGACGGCTAATGGTGGACGAAAACTTTCCCGTCGACATAGATTTCCATGCGTACAAATTGATTGAATGGAAGTATGCCTTATTATTTGGCTGCTTGTTTCATGCCATTATCGAATATTATATAAGTAGAGACCGGTGTAATTGGTTGCCAACATGAGGAGTGTCATCACCAAGTGTACAATTCTGACAACTATTAAAATTTGTACTTGGCATCGCAACCAACCATTACTACTTCTCAGAGGGCTTATGTGGACAGTCATTGCGGGTCTATCCGAAGTTGGGAGACGTTGCAGTTTCTCCTGTTATGCCTTGTAAACTGCAAAATGCGATTTTACAAAAATAATCACAGACGAGAAAAACTTTAAAGATTTAATACAGCGTCATCCTCAGCTTAATATAGAAACGAGACGCCACATTTTTGACATACACAACACAATGGAAAAGGCTTTCGATCCCTACAATCGTGCTGTCATGGAAGACACACCAATGGCTGTTAGGCGATATCGCGCCAGTTAGATCGTTGACGATTATTACTCCTGTTTGCAGGCAATCAACGATATTATACTAAACAATTTTTATATCAATCGCTACCTGTCAGATCTGCAAAATCATTTGATTCGGTTCCACAATGTCTTGATCCATTTGCCTATCGACAGGTGTTTGAATGTGCGTCCTAAGTATATGGTGTATAGTGAGGGGCAAGGTTGAGCTGCATCGATAGATTTAGTAATGTCGTCTCGAACCGATCTGTATCAGTTGTATTTGTATGATTGGAAGACGTGTAAGAAAATATTAAATAAGTATATGCGAAACAAGAAATATACCTGTCAATGGGAAGATTATTCTTGCCACACCTGCGCTCATTTAATATATTCAAAAAATTCTGCATTCAAAATTGTAAGCTTGTTTGGTAAATGTAACAGCAACCGAAACACGTACATATAATCTCGACTCACGGAATGTGCGATTGCGCAAAGATATTTTACGAGTATGTCAATTATATGATCGATGACGAAGCCGACGACGACGGCCACAACAACTACTCAAAATTTATAGAAACTACTTGTTAGTAGTTGCTTTGTAGTCACAGACATTAATATATGAATAAAAAAATGTTAAATAAAGAAACATGTGTTTGCTTTCATCTAGTATATGGTTGTTGAACTGGTGATGCGGAACGATTTGTATAAAATAGCACGTCCATCACCACAGCGGAGCCCATATTTGTTCAGAGCTCTGACACTAATTGACATAATTTTTTGAAACACTTCTGGCACTGATAAAATTTTTCAAAATGTTGGAAAAAATGTGTCTAAAAACAAGTAAGGAAGGGCTAAGTTCGGATGTAACCGAACATTTTATACTCTCGCAAAGTTAAATGGTATATTCGTTTGAGACTTCTTTATATATTTTAATAATTAGAAGTAGGAACTGTTGCCTTAGTTATTTACTTTTCACTCACAGTGAAAATAATTAGAGCAATTTCTATGATATAATATTATTATATTAATTTGTATATAATATTTACAATATTAAACATAAATTTTTGTAGAGATTGTTATACATATATCCAAATTATATTTCTTTTTTCCTTATACTATTTAATTTCTATCATATATAATATTTATACAATAATGTCATATATTATAACAAATTATATATATAATTTAAATTTTCTTAATTAGATTATTTACATATTTTTCTTAAAATTGTCTTAAAAACTACTGTCAAAATTCCAATTCGATTATATTTGGAAAAAAAAATGAAGAACTATTGCACTAAGTCTGAAAACTTTAGTTTGAATAGAGACACAAATACTGTCATGATAGCTGTGTACTGTCTCAAAAGTAATTGCATTTACACGGGAAGGAACCATGTTTGAAAATGCCCAATCAATTTGTGTACCGGCAGGTGTAGTTTAATATTCTGCACCAAGCAGGGAACTAAAGTTTTTTTCTTGGAGCAAATTTCTTATTGCAGTCCCTGTAGACATTAAACAAATGTTAAAATCTCCAACAATTAGCACATTTTGATTTCCTAACTCAGAAGGAAATACTTCCTGAAGTTCTACAATTAATTGTCTGACAGAGAAAGCTGTATTTCTATATAGAACCAGAATATTAATATTGAAACATTTAAACAAAACCGCTTCTAAAACTTTGCGGCCTGAATAAATTTTCTTTACAGCCTTTGATTCTATAGAGCAAGCAATACTATGCATATATTATAATGCCCCGTTTATTTCTGTTGGTTGTTTCCGTGCTATCTATCCTCAGCTCGTTAATTGGAGTAAATCCTGGTATATCAAAACTTTCGCAAAGATAACTCCAAGTTTCTACAAAACATAAAATATCTGCAGATAGCATCAAACAGTCGCTTTTTATATCAGTAATGTGACTCTGAACATTATGGAATAAAATTTGATGTCCTGATGTTCGGGAAATCATAAAATTGAAACTTGTTGTCAAAGCTTTATTTGTTTTATTATGATGAATAGACCTTCTGCAGAAGTAGCTCGACTACAAGCGACATATATTGAAGCTCTAGGCATTCTGGGTCGAGTATGAACTACAACTTTATTATATGTGGCACCCTGACTTTTATGAAAAGTTATTCCCTCAGTATGAGGCTTTTTTGATCGTGCTATCAAACCAACAGAAGGTTCCAAAAATTTAATCCACAGAATTGTTGGAAAAGAGCAATGGAAATCAATTTGCATAAGTTGTCCAGCTGCCCCATTAACCAAGCCATCACACGTGTTTATGTTCACTGTAATCATATATTTGGCGGAGGTTTTTAGTGTCAATTCATAGGGCAGTCCCTGCGTTTCAGAAGTTTTGAAAAGTTTAACTCTTTCCAAAATATAATCATTTTCATTTATACCAATTCCTTTAACTGAGTCTTTTGCAGTTGAAAGGAAAGCTTCTGTTGGGATTCGACTGAGCTTAAGGGCATTGAAATTATTTGTCTCTTCATTGGACCAAAATAAATGTATCGCATCATCGGGAACTTCTTCGAATTAACTACTAGAGTTTCAATGAGTGATATGTCCTCATTTGTCATAGTACCAGATGCCATATGATTTAATGCAATTGCAAAGGCCTGATCCTCCCGTTGTCTCATTATCTCTGTTAATTCAAAGTATTTAAATAACTCCCACAAAGGGGAACCACCTAAAGTGCTGTATGCATCATTGGGATTAGGAGAGAATATCCAAAAGAGTTTCTTGACCGCCTGGATTTAGCTTTGAAGGTAAAAGGCCCGTGGGAATATTATTACCTGAGGGATTATCATGAGAAGTTTGTGCCGCATGAAAAGATTGAACCAATCGGGAATCCTCTGCAGATGCAACAAACAGAACTTCTTTTTGGTTATTAAATTCTGAAATCCAGTTTTAATTAATATGTATATTGTGCTCACGATACAGAGGGGTATTCACTAAGAACTGCAAAGCTTCCATAATCTTTGCGGGGCGTATGGTATCGATCATGTAATCATGATTGTATTCCAAACGTCTTCTTAAGTGAATTTGTATAGTATGAGCCTCATCAAAGGACCTTGGTAGAGATGTCACAATATTGTTAACAAAAATTGGTATATTAACAACAGCAACTTTGAGCAAACTCTGACCTTGATATGCTAACGGACGGATTGTCATAAAAGTCAATCTAGGCATTATGAGACGTTCTTCAATTGGGGTTAAACCTTTCAAACAATCCGGTATTTCAGGAAAGTCTAGACCGTTAGCTAAACATATTTTTGGAACGTTCTTTTTAACAATCGCATTTTTGCAAGTAGCACAAAAATTATAATTTCCATCTTCTGAAAGAAATTTTTGCATTAAAAAGAAGGCGGATGCAGCATTCGGGTGACCTTGCGCAATAGTTTCGAAATTTAATTTGCGAACTTGGTGTGAAAACCATAATTCGCCGCAGCAAATACATATTTCAGCAGGGCCCTTATTTATATTTTGGAAATAAATGTTTTTGAAATCTGTTAAATTGCCACTATTATCAGTTTCTATAACATTATTTTCTCTCGTTAATCAGATTCGTTGGGACTGCCTTTGGTTTTCAATTTGTCTATTGAGTGGGTTATCTCTACGAAGGCGAACTTGACCTTGTCTAAGACGTCTCTGACTCAAAATTTCTTCCCTCATACCCCTCCTACCAAGCTGTCGACGTTGTGTTTCTCTATCACGCTCCTCTCTCCTTATTTCAGAATTTCTTCTTGCATGTTCCCTTTGCATTTGATCACGAATGCGCTCTAAATTCCTATACTCAGGATTTCTTGCGCGAAGTTCTCTATGATCCCTAGTGTTCCTACTTTGTTCATCATAACGTACCTCAGGATTTTCTCGACGAGATCTATGACTTCGAGTATTTCTTATTTGCTCTTCAGAGCGAATTTGCGGAACTTGCCGCCTTGTTCTATGTTAAACAGTATTTGCAACTTGCTCAACAGATCGAACCTCGGGGTCTTCACGCCGAGACCTATGACCTCGAGTATCTCTTATTTGCTCTTCAGAGCGAATTTGCGGATCTTGCCGCCTTGTTCTATGTTGAACAGTATTTAAATTTTGTTCAAAAGACCGTACCTCGAGACTTTCCCGCCTGGTTCTATGTTGATTTGTATTGATAATTTGTTCGGACAGACGTACATCGGAATCTAATCTACGATTAGCGTGACTTACAGTATTTTGTGACTGCTCACTACCTCTATATAAAGAGTTTGAACGAATAACTTGTCTTCTATTCTGAAGACGACTTAGTAATATAGAGTTTTTACTTAATCTAGGCATAATTAATTAATAATAAATGGATTAATATATAAAATACTTATAGATAATACTTATATAATTCAGTCCGTCCGGGTGTTAAAAGTTGGATCCTAGGTGCTGCTCTCTTTCACTATAATTCCTTGTAAGTCCTTGCTATGACTCCTTTCCTGTTCCGTGTATAGGTACTATGGTATACTGGTGCACATGTGTATATGTGTTTGCTCGCCACTGTATATAATACGGTTTTGCTCGTCACTGTATATAATAATACTTTAAACACAATATAACTCATACACTAAAATTAGTTTGAATAAAGCACTTTGGGCAGAAACTGAAACTACAAACACAGTGTACTGATATTTATTGTACTCTTGCAACATGTTGGTACAGCTTACGTACTTTTGTATACCTATATATTACTTAGCTATTCACTAACATAATAATACATAATATTTAGTTATATTTATATTTTAGAAATTAGTAGTTTATTTCATTGTATTTAAATTAAGTTCTCGGAAAACCCCTCCGTAAATTACTTTTGTTAAACGCTTTCTAAAACAGAGGGATCTATGGTACCTATTTTGAAGGGTCTGCCCATGAAGGCTAAATTAACAATAACTTACATATAATTAAGTATGGTATACACATATGTAGAGCAGGTATGTGGATTTTCTTTTTTCTGTCTTAATATCTAAACCTTTCATAAGCTGCCAACGGCGCTAGGTAAAAATGTAATTTTCTTAAGTTTACAGTTCACCTCATGACCTTCATACTAAAATTTGTCGCAAAACTGAAGTAATAGACTGTAGCATGTAAACCGATTGGGTCGCAGAGTATCTATAACCACATAAAAAGGGTCTTTAGCCCTTTTGATACTACATTACTAATATTTATTTCAAGCAATTTTTTCTAGAAAGATTTTTTTGCTCTATACAAAGTCCAGCACTCTAAAAAACTTTTTTAGCATTGTTGTCTGTTCAACATGATGGCTGAGAAAATATACCTAACTACTGATTATCACCAAATATTAGAAGAGATATATGTATATAGAAATCTATATCTATCACTTTAGGTGATGCAAACAACTCTTTGGTGAACAAAACTATACTCTGTTGCAACATGTTGCGAAAGTATAAAAATGTTGCGAAAGAATTCAACACTCATTACTCGATTATTATTTGGTATCTTATTAATCAATACTATTTTTTTCTCCGAAATGTTAACTTTTATAAAAAAAAGCTATTTAACTCAAACATGGTATATGTGATATAAACTGAACCAAAGGGGTTAGATTTAATATGTGGGGTATATGAGGTTGCTGTTGTACCAGAGGAGCGGAAATCAGTATATTAGGGTTATAAAGTTTAAACAAAGTCTAGACCAATTTCATTCATATGCAGCGATATACATTATTTTTAGGAAAAACTGTCCATTTAATTTCATTAAATTATCAAATTGACGAGAAAAATTATACCATAAGTAGTACATGTGAGCTGGGAAAATCAAAGACCAGAAAATTCCTCCAAACCGTATATTAAAAAATGTTGAATTAAACATCCATTATTAAATGATATCGTGATTAAATTACAATCAAACTTAGTCTCAGTTTTATTGCTTGAAGTGAGATATACATAAGTATGAATGTGATATTAACTCCACCAAAGTGGCTAAATTTTATATTATAAGCTTAGGTGGCAAATGTCAACCAGAGAATCGGAATTCATTATATGAAGGTGTGAGGTTTAGACTTAGTATATACTGATTTCATTCTAATTCAGCGTCAAACCACATAATTTTTCTTTTCCACTTAATTTCGTTAAAATATCACGTTGATCAATCGGAACGGTGTAAAGTCAGGTGGAAAGACGGAAATCATATATATATTGGGGATAAAGAAATATATTAATTTTGACATTGCTCAGCTATACTCGAGAACATATTTTGAAGCAATTTTATAAATAAAAAAAAAATATTAATACTCACTGACCGACATATTCGGCATAAAACTGGTTAGAATAACGAAAAGCATTATAAGTAGTATATGGAATTTGAGGGCAGTATTAACCCGATTTTATTAATTTTTTCCAATACCACATACTACTAACATGCCACAGACTAATAAAATGCTCTCACTGTTTCATTAAGGTACCTCACATACCATCACCAATCAAATGGAGTAAAGTCAGACGAATGTTCGAAAATCATGATATTAGTTACAAGGGGGCTAAGGGAAATTTTCACCCGATTTGATCTTGTTATGAGTAAAACACGCTTTTTCATTTTCATTGGTATAAAGTCACGCGGAAGTTCAAAAATATTTATATTAGATATATGAGGGCGACAAGAACTATTGATCCGATTCAACCCATTTTTGAAACAAAGACATACTATTATCGATAGTTTCATTTAATTATTCTATTATATGAATTTCAATTATATATCTTACACAATGGCCGATATTTACGGTAAAAAGTCAACTATAGGTACTGGGGTCCACATATTCACTACCTAGGGGCTTGAACAGTTTTGGTTCGATTTAGAGAATTTTTGGTCACAAGGTGGCATACTTTAAACGTATTATTCACGCAAAGTTTTACGCCGATATAATCATTGTTGTTTGATTTGCATAGTGGAAAGTAAAAGAATCAAGTGGAATTTAAAATGGTGTCATATGGAAAATAGGTGTGGTTGTAATCCGTTTTCGCCCATTTTCACACCATAATATAGAAATATAAAAAGAATGTTATGTACGAAATTTGTTATGTTACATCTAATTTCGAACGCGGTTCCTATAAAGTCATCTCATACCATCCCTGAGATAAAATTTAATGTCTCTGGCGTGTTTAGTGCTTGATTTATCGCACTTTTAGTAGTTTTTAACAGTACCGTTACATGGGGAGTGGGCGGGTTTGTCACCCGATTTCACCCATTTTCACACCGTAGGTAGGTGCTAAAAACATTTGCTTCCAGTGAATTTTGTTATTACAGCATTAGCGGTTTAGGAGATATGCACATTAAACCTATTAGGGGCGGAACCACGCCCACTTTAAAAAAATTTTTAACTGCAGATGCCCCTCCCTAATGTGATCTCGTGTACCAAATAACAGTCTTGTATCTTATTGCGGAGCTTAGTTATGACAATTTATTTGTTTTTGATTAATGGCGTTTTGTGGGCGTGGCAGTGGTCCGATTACGCCCATCTGCAATACCAACCGTCTTACTGTACCAAGAAACATGTGTACCAAGTTTCATAAAGATATCTCATCATCATCTCATATTTACTCAAGTTACACCTTGCACGGACGGACGGACGGACGGACAGACAGTCACCCGGGTTTCGACTCTTCTCTTCATCCTGATCATTTATATATACATAACCCTATATCTAATTCGATTAGTTTTAGGTGATATAAACAACCGTTAGGTAAACAAAACTATTATACTCTGTAGCAACATGTTACGAGAGTATAAAAATTATCTTCGTCAAAGTGTCGACATTTTAAGTTTGCCTGTTTTGTCGACCCTCTTTGCCACAACTCTTGCGTGTCCAGTAAGGATCACCCCCAAACGCTGCCGTATGTGATGTACCAACTTGTAGTGTCTCCATTCACCGTTTTGGAAATGTGTCGAAGCTAAAACTGAGAAAAGGATTTAGAACACAGTGTTCGCGTTCAATGAGGAGGAGGAGTTTAGACAAACAGTGTCATCATCTTACGAACTAATTGAATTTGTTTTTGAAACGGATACTGGCAACTCCAAAGAAAGTGCGACATATGAGACAAATAAAAGCGAAAGTTTTGAAAAACTCAAAGAGAAACAACATAATCTATGTAGATGTAGTCATGACACCGTCGCCTGTTACATTTTCCTGACCCTCTTCACCATCTTTACCTCCTCTAGTGTATTCACCGTCCTCCTATACTACAACCGAAACGGCGGCTACACCAACCTCTTCGTCGTCACCAACTTCAGCAATAAGTAGAGTTAAAACAAAATCCTCTTTCACCCTCTTTACATTTGCAAATATAGTCTATGCGTTAAAAGAGAGTGCAATAAACCTGTCATTGTTTTAATGTTGTCAATAAATTGTTGTCGGTACACAAACTCGTTGATACTATGCAATAGAGGTGGTGTCTTGGAAATTGTTGTAAAACTAATCACCGGGACGGCCAAGGTGCGTAAAAAGCGACCATCCGTTGATCCAGAAGCAATTGTGACAATTTTTTTCAGGCTGTTCACATTGAAAAATTCCAAAAACTTAACACAAAACGGATCACTCAAATCCGTAATTGGACCTTTTTCATCCGTCTCCTTTATCCATTCTATCGAAACACTGTCCGTTTCCGTATTGATAGTGTTCTTATTAGAAGCATAGAGCCACTCTTCTATGGTGTTCACCAAATGATCTAAACTCATGTTGACACCTATTCGCATATCAAAATAGGCAACAATTTCGTTTTGTAACACGTTAAACAGGTCGCCACCAATAATTTTTGTTAAATTAATCGTGGTTAGATCAGCTGTTGGCGCCGCCGCTTATAAATGTCCTCGTAATCTTTGAGTCTGAATTCGGCTTTTTCATTAAGCAAGATAAGTAGTTTTGCATGGCCGCATGACCCGGTTGTGACTTTATGTGTAGAGCAAACTGCCAAGTGGTTCGTTCGCCGTAAAAGAGAAAA
Organism: Bactrocera oleae; assembly: GCF_042242935.1. NCBI lineage: Eukaryota > Metazoa > Arthropoda > Insecta > Diptera > Tephritidae > Bactrocera > Bactrocera oleae. The sequence goes on from NC_091537.1 coordinate 34,426,607, forward strand.
AATGCGACAAAAGGACACGCGCAGCTTTCATCTATCAGAAATTTGACGTTGAGCTCTCGAAAAAACATAGTTTTCACAAATTCGGCCATACCTGCGCCGCCAATCTTCTCGTTAGGGACGAAAGAAACGTGCACAGAACGGTGCCATCGTGAGTGGCCAACAAATTTTGTAAGGCGGCTAAATATTGAATTGCCTGCGATTTCATGTCCTGCGACCCGCGTCCGTATATTCGGTCCGTGCTCTCATCGTAGTGACCAGAAAAAGGAGGACAGAGCCAGTCCTTAGAATTGGCCGCATACACCACGTCCATATGCGAGTTCAGCAGAATACTTTCATCCAGTGTCCCCATTTTGCTGACAATCAATAGAGGCGCACTACTGCTGATATTGAAAACGCGATGAGTTAGAGCGGCTTTGGCGCCTTCGTTCATCTGCCGAACTATGTCAATGAGAAAGGCCACCACCGCCATAATCTACATTTGGTTGTGACGTGTCAATGCGCAGGTAGTCCTACAGTACGTTGGACTAATAATCAATCATAGAGTATACGTTTATTTATGGCAAGGTATACAACTTATTTTCTTGACATACACAAAAAAAATTCCTTACTTTATTCTAAAACCACATAAGGTTACCTACCTAAAGACCACATTCGTTAAGATAGCCTGAAATTGCTTGGAATTCGTATTGACTATGTACGAATTGGTGGAGATCTCGTAAAAGCCCCCAACAACGATATATGATGTGAATTTAGCGTCCAAAATGTTTTTCATAATTTTAATTTCGAACGGCCAGACGTCATTGAAAGCGTAACTCACTGCTGCCGTTTTGGTTTTAGATTGTGTAAAAATAAAAGCGCTTCGCGATTTTTTCCAACTTAAAATCACCATCCGCACTAATTCCATTCATAGTGGGCAAGGCGTCTATGTAGTTGTGATGCAGTGAGCCAGAAGACGACCCGGACGAAGTCAAGAGTGATGGATAAAAATTTACTGAGTATCTAAAAGTCATTACCTGCCTCGCGGTCGGCTGGACATAGAGAGCGGCCAGTTGTTCGCTTGTTGGATTGGATTGTTAGTGGTGCCTATGTTTACTACTCCTTACACTAATATCCCGTTATCACAAAAATGAAAATAGGAATATACATTTTGTTTTTGCATTTTGAACTTAAGAAAATAAAGAAGAAATACATGCAGAAAATTTGAACTGAATTACCTATTTGCATTGTGTTTTTACTTCACTTAAAAAAAAGTGTCGGGTGAACGCAGACTTTATTGGCTATGTGTATGTGTTGTCGTAGAAGAAACCATTTTCCGAATAAACGTACTCAGCATCCATGTCTTCTCGAGCATATTTTTGAGAATTGGCATTCGCATTGAACCGATTAGCGTAGAGACGGACACCAATTACCGGCACGCTAATACCAATAACATTGCTTTCGGATCGGAGCCAACCCATGCTGTATATACCATTGACAGTTGGCTCTCCTTGAAGTAATTTGTACTGTACGAGGGAAGGTGACGATAAGGAAACTGTCCTCAGTTTGAAAAGTCTCATAGTAAGCGAATTCGGTCGACACAATAAACGTGGGATAGGTAATTGAGAATTGATACCAATTGGTGCCCCATGGTAGGGTAAAATTTTTCGGTGTGGCTGGCAGTTTACCGGCAATTGGTACATATGGAGAAAAGGATTTGCTTCCAGAGGAGTTCGTCTTTGTAATAGACGGATGTTTTGTCCGATCCGTAAGACACCATTCCCATTAAATTGTTGCATAGGTCTCCAAATGCAGAACTATCTGTGTCCTAGGTCTTGTTTTGTGATGCATTTCTGACCGGTAAAAGTACGGAAGAGAACTCGAAACGGTCCATGTTGTATTGTACTCTCGCTTCGGCATAATTGTTTTGTTCTCGCTTAACTTGCAGGTATTTCTTTATTAGACGTTGGTATCGTAAAAAGTCGTCTACTTCCGATGACACCTATGCGACTACCGACAGGGGCATATAATTGCCGTCCGTGAGATTGGCTCTTGAACATGTTTTCTTATTCTTAAATTTGCTTCAGTGGTTTTATTTATACTCTCTTTTACATTTCTTTTTAATTACTATATGTTTCAACAAAGTGTTTACTAATTTCTACAATAGCAGGTGAACTTTTGACTTTTTGGTTGTTTAGCTTCGTCCTGTCCATCGCAGTCGCCATAAAATTCGTGGTTATCATTATCGCCTTCGCCGCCATTGTTACCATCATTGTCGTCATCGTCGTCTGTGTCCAGTTCATGCGGACGAAGGGTAAATAAATGCTTGTTTGCGTAACGCCCAGACTTTATAGCGTAGTCCAAAAATAAGCGATGATTGTAAAATTGCATAAACTTGATCGAATTTTCGCAAAAATACTGACAAGATGTCGTCTCGGAAAGAGCGAAACGAAGGTATGCGTCCAGCGAAACAGTGAAAGCTGCGAAAAGGTGATAAACATTGGTTTGTCTAAAGAGTGTCGAGTTATCATTTTGTTGCAATCGATTGCACATCATGCGGTGCGCAAATAACAATATCCTACTAGTGTGCCATTCGTTGTGAATTGTCTATCTTGTGTCCCAAAGCAATTGGAGAATACCGAGACATGCTATTGTAGTCTGATTGAAAATTTCCGAGCTAGTTCGCCAGGTTTTGCCTTTTTCTGCATTTTTAATGCGAAACAATCGAATATTGAACTTAAAATTGTGCAAATGTCGACGAGCTAATTTTTCATTAAAACTGCGCAACACTCGAACATAGTTGAGATAATGTTTCACGTACAGTGATTTTGCCTTACTTGATTCCGTTAGCATATAATTATCTGCTTTGCTAGTTTCCTCCCTTTCTTTTATGCTAATTGTATTGTTGCCCACATTGTCCTCTGTCGCGTCGCTTCTTGTTTCTGTTGTTTTTTTCTTTCGATAAACGTCTTGAAGTAAGACAAACATTATGACGATTAATATGGCCCCTAAAACAAAACAAAAAAGGTAGTGCAAAACAGTGCATAGGCTACTACTGCCCGAGTTCGTCGTCGTCGAGGAGGACCACTTAAGCGGCATTGACGAGACAGGCGGCGGAGGTGGGACCATTGAGAGATGGGCCTAGTAGTGATAATTGATGGCGACGACAACCTTATATTAGAAAAGAAGCGTATCCCCATTGTAACAAAAACGTGGCGTCGTTGTAAAGTTGTAGCCAGAAGTAGACGCAGTCGACTCTGATTTTATTTCTGTGGACAACCGCACCTTCATTAACTTTAACAAAGCTAACTGGGTCGGCTTCACAGAATTAACTGAGAGCACCTTCAACGCACTACCCATTTCTACGAACGTCATCGTTGGCGAGCGTCAATTTCGCCGAATAAGGGATCTCAATTTAGAGATTTGGCAAATGGTAAATCAACATAAGCGGAAAAAATGGATAGAGCACCTGAAGTCCTGCAATCTCTCCACCGGTATGAGGCCTTGTCTAATCCGAGGAAACTTGACGACGGGGTTGAAATTCATTTCGATTTCCATGCCTCCTCGGACCCGAAGAAGTGCGCGAGCTATTTTAGCTGGCAGTTAACACCGCACCCTTCGACCGACAAGGCTAAACGATGAGTTATCCGACGGCTGCGCAAAATGCCAAAAGACTGCGCACCACTTACTTTCACCGATGGCGAGGTTCAGAGTGTCATCAAAAAGGCCAAATCGTCCAAATCCATTGGCCCTGACGGAATAAGCATGCTGATGCTAAAACATCTAGGCATGACGGGAGTAAGCTACCTCACCAAGGTCCTCAACTTGTCGATGACCACTCTTCAAATACCCGATGTGTGGAAAGTCGAAAGAGTGGTGCCACAAAATCTTGCTTTTGACAGTGTTAACTACACAACGCTACTTGAGGACATAGAACAAGCGACGCTCCCTCCAGGGCTGAGACGGTGGACTGTGAACTACCTGAGCGGTCCCCATTTATCCGTACTATTTTGAGGTCAAAACTCCAACCTCAGAAAAATTAAACAGGGGGTTCCGAAGGGTGGTGTCCTCTTCCCGCTACTGTTTAATTTCTACATCTCTAAACTCCCCCAACCACCAGAGGGAATTTCCGTGACCTCGTACGCTGATGACTGCACGATATTGACGTCGGGCAATGAAATCGATGGCATGTGCTCGAAAATAAACGGCTATCCCTCCGACCTTTCTCGCATTTTCTCTGCAAGGAGTCTGACACTCTCCCCCACTAAATCACAGCGACCATATTTACGAACTGGACGAAGGAGTACAGACTGAATCTTAACATTTCAGTCGATGGCACTAAATTCTGACAGTCAACAACTTTAAAATTTTAGACGTTATATTAGACAGTCTGTGCTCCTTAACTCCTCATATACTGTTATACCTCCGCGATAACTGCCAAAGTACAGAGCCGCAACATAATCCTCAAATCGCTTGCCGGCAGCTCTTGGGGAAAAGACAACATACAAGCAATATGGTCGCCTGGATGTAGTGCAACGCAGACGAAGAAGCTTCAGAATTGTCAAAACACTGCACTCCGGACTAACACGGGATGCCTCTTGATGTCCCCAAGAGAACACCTGCACAGTGAGGCCCTTATGCTTCCGGTTAAGGAACATAACGAGCTCCTATCCAAGCAGTTTCCGCTGGGATGTTTTCGCATCGCATTTCTCTTTGAAACAGCTCGTTTCTTAGGCCTCCCGTTAGATGACCTCGACGACAACCAAACTAATGGCATTACAGTTCAATAGATTCAAATGCTTCACAACAACATGCACGACTAGTCCGCCCAAAGAATGTCCAATTAAATGCAGGAGTATTGGACGGTGCTCGTCGACACGTTCCCTAATGAACAAATGCAACTGCCGCGATATGTTCAGGGCATTGCGTCGCCAATCATAGGAGAAACACTCGACACGACTACTCCCACGACGTTGCAGTTTTTCGTAACTTACTTAAAAATGGAACAAGTCTTCTACTTAAATGTTTTATTTGGAGAAACAAACAAAAAATATATTTTGAAACAAGTTTTACACGTCATCCAGGAGACTAATGCGTCAACAACACCCAAGACGGGACTACGTCCACAGAATGTTTACCGTCTTCAAGTCAATCCGTTCCGCATAAACTAATTATTGGAAATTAATGCCTACAAACATTTCAACTCCAAGAATATAAACGAAATAAATTTGAGTGCCATACTAGATAACATTGAGATCTTAAAGGATATTAAATGAAGGAATCTGACTTCAAAGGCTTTTAGCGACGTGCTTTTCGTTAATTACACAATTAAACAGCTTCGACCTGCCACCAACTACCGTCGCATTAAGTATTGTACTATGTGTGCGACTATATTGACGCAAGCAACATTGAGTTACTGTCGTCTGTTACCAACGTAGTCTATGTGAATTTTTTAAACAAAGTAAACAACACTGCTCTGTATCCCCTGAATTATTTATTATTTTGTCACATACTCTTTGTTGACTTTTTACGATTCGCATGCCCAACAGCGCATTAGTAATCCTACAACACTGGACATTGGTGAGGAAACGAACGACGACGTGGTCTTTCTCATGCGGAACGTATTAAAATTGGAAAGCAACCAGCCGGACTCACACGGCGGCGGCGCCTATCATCCGTTCAAACACTCATTGTTCACGGCAACGCAAAATATAATATATTAAAATATTAAAAACAACATAAATCTGTTGTTAATCTCACCGCCGTCGAGTCTAATTTATTTTCCCTTTTACCAGAATGAATGGCTGTTGATTGTGGGTAATATTCAATACGAACAGGTATTTATTAAATACTTTTTAAATATTCACCTCCCACAGGCGGGGGTGAAGACTGTGACGATGATGACAAGCATGGAGCAAAAAACAAAAAGTGCAACAGTGGTGAGTTTCGTACATTTTCACCGCGACACTGTCCACGTCACCAATGTCGTCGCTCTCCCGTCAATGCGACAGTACTATCGAAAAATTTCCACGTACATCAACATTTAATATCTAAAAATAGCATGGTACAAAACTATTTGTATTTTTTATGATCCGGTGTTTAATTACGAAAAGATTTTCACAACTACTGTATCAATGTTGTGGTACAATGATCCCTTAAAGTTACGCTATTTACAGGCTTCATTCGCATTGAATATTTTCTGTTTACAAACAATAAATGGTATAGTCATTTAAAAAACATATAAACAGATTGACTTCTCTATTTTGTATGAAAGTGTGTGAGTGTAACTGAGTGTATATAGCTACCACCTTTATTTTTCAGACAAAATAGTCAATACTTTTTCATTTCCATCCCGCGATCGCGTTAAAATACATATCGACTTGTCAGAAAATACAGGTAAGTCTTGTGCAGCTGAGTTTTCAGTCCTTTGGTGCCTAGAAATGTCCTTGGATTGGGTGAAGAGTTGACTGATGTCAACATACATGTCAATGGTACTATTATACTCTCCGTTGAATACATAAGATCCACCGCCAAAGCAGTGAGAGTTTGTTTACATTTTGTCTCTTTAATTCCCAGTTTCTTGATGTCCTCCATCAAATCGTTGCCTACTTGTCAGCCGCTCGTTTTAACGAAGTTTTCGCGTCATAAATATTTATTTTCGCTGCAAAAGTATCTCCCAGTCGTGCACAATATTATTATGGTGATCTAAACTGTTAATGAAAGAGGTCATATTATATATTCGCTTTTGTCTATAAACGGATACAAGTTGTATTGCGAGTAGACTTTCATGGCAGACTGTAGATTTTGCAGTAGCCATAAAGCTTGCAAGTGGTGATTCTCATAAAACATTAGGTGTGGTGAATGCAACGGCGTATTGAAGAGAGCACGAAAAGCGAGATTTAAAAGCTGCGGTGGATTGGGTTATCCGTGTTGTACTAGGAAATATTTTTCTACGTCATCAGGTATACTTGCAAGTAATATCTAGAGGAAACTTTTACTAAATAATTGCGCTGGCACATCGCTGCTCATATTGTGTGCTCTTTCGTTCAGACTTGCGGCTAACAAAAGATTAATAGCTGAAGAATTTTCTGAAATTCAAGTGATAGTAAACACTTTTCAATTTATGCTTTTTGCAGTGATTACGTTTTTGTTGTGTTCGCGCAATCTACTTTCATAAATTATGGAAGACAGCAGTGTACCATTTAAGAAGAGAAAAATATTTCTTTGTCCTCAACAAGATGATGATGACGACAAGGACTCCTTCGTTACAGTCACCGTGAGCAGCGCCATCACTACTGCGGATCAAGAAGAACGTATTGACAAAGAGGATATTTTTGTGCCCGCTACGCGAATAGTTAATAGAAAAAAGTGTGCAGTTTTAAACAATGGCCTGGCTATTAAGTATTACCAGAGAATGTAAATGAGTAGAGAAGGAGCAAATGTTAGCAGTACTAAAATGTTAATTACGATGGAGGAACATCGAAAACGCGCAAGTTCGAAAATAAAATGTCACCACACCTGTCAATTTACGCAACGAACTACACCACTCTATAAGCAAAATGTATATACATACATATGCAGAGATGTTCTTTGATATGCGCATAAACAAAAATTAAAGTAATAAAATGGAGAATAATTGACTTATGAAAAGAAAATGTAAATAATGAGGGAAATAATAATGAAATTAGAATTCAAATATCATTTAATAAAAAAAGGTTATAAAAATAAAAAATAGTATAATATATAAAAATATGATAGGATTTGAACTTAGGCAAAACATTTCATTGCAATAAGGAAGTGTGCTATACAAGCAGCACCACAAACGATATTCGAGCAAAATTGTCTAATCTGTGAACTCAAACAGCTATTGCTGTTTACTTGCTTAAAATGTTCATATGTCTATATCTGAATATTCTTGAAATTGCCTTCCTTCATTCGCATGTCCAAATATATTTGCATATATGTACACATATGTACATATACATATGTATGTCCCTCAATATGTCTTTCGCAAAAAATCAAACATTCGCGCAAGTGACAAAAAAACGTAGGCCAATAATATTCAAGCGAACTCGTGGCTTATTTTCTAAGTATTTCATATTACAACGACAACAAATTCATTCATAAGGAACGTGCGTCTGCTTCAAAGCAAAGTGCGTTCGTTCATAACTCTGCGCCGCGCTATTTTTTCTGTGCGCCTGGTAAACCACATTTGGTTTGCATATAGAATTCCTACGCAAATGCGAAATTAAGTTTATAAAATGAATGAATGAATGAAATTGAATTTGAACGGTTTCAGTAAAACGAGAAAAATTCAATTTTACAATTTGTATCACTGAAAACCACCTACCTACCAACCTACCATTCCCTCGCATTTGTATGTTGCCCACAAGCTGCTTACTCACTACGATGCTAAAAATCAGAAATTGAAGAAAATGTCGGATGTTCCCTTCAAAAAGGAGAATTGGCAACATGACCTATTAGCGAGTTAAAATAATGTTTATATTTTTTTCAAATTATGCACTATATATGACATTAAATTATAAAATTTATATAAAATTGACATTTATATGAAATCCTTTATTACTTCTATATTCTCTAAGCATACTCCATATAGTACTTTTATATGTTTACTTATTATCAATATTTCATAGTTTGTCGATGTAGCCCATTTTATCTAAATACGACGCTATGAAAATATTTCAAAAGAGCATAAGTCAACTTTCAATAGCAAACCAGTGCAAAAAGGACAAACGAGACAACATAGCCGACCGTCATTGTCGCAAAATTTAAACAAATTTTGTCAACTCCGCGACGATTCACACAATTTGGTGTCAATATGTATGCGAGCTCATATATGTATGTATGTATGTATATACATATGTAGGTTTGTGGACAAAGTCGTCGTTTGGTTTTTTTCAACAACACAATGTCCGCGCGAACTCACCGGTATTTCGTTGGCTTGCCACCATGCACGTAGGCGTGTCAAGTGAGGGCTCGTAATATATTAATATGTTGCTTAATTAGTTTTGAAAAATACTGATGCATTTATGAATTATTTTCGTAATATAATATATATATATAAATACACATATATTCATACCTATAATCGTTTTTAAACTAAATTCGATAAATAAAATATATATCTGAAATAATTATGTGGCAGTGCGCCCCAATCCCTCCTTGCCAGCGATCGTTCAACTCGCAAAAAGCAAAAAGCGTAGACAAAAGTCATTGCTTGTGCGGGGCAAGAAGAAGCAAGCATCAGCGTACGTGTATTTAAGAATGTATGTGTGATTATCACATTTGTGTAAATACGCATAATAAGGGAATATTCAATAAACCTAAACATATGAATTATATTTTATATATATTTTAATATTTATATATATTTTAATTATCTCTGAAAGTAAAATATGCAATTTAAGTAATTGAATTGAGATATGCTAATTAATTCCAATTAATAAAATAAAAAAATTAAATAAAATTTCAATTTTACGTATTTTACGATTCGAACGTATATGCTCGTATTCGGATTGAGCTTAACTCCTCCACGTCTACGACCTAAGCCACCACAAAAGTGAAAACGCGGCCGCTTAGCCACTGTTTTATTGTTATCTTTTGTTCAATAAGCAATTACTCACTCAACGCACATACATAAGTTGGAAAAATTGCCTATTAAATGTTTATTTTATTATGAATTCTGGGGTTTTTACCGATAATACAGATTTGTAATTCAGAAGGCTTTTCATAATTATAAATTTGTCATATCATAGAAATTGAAAACATAAATCAAAATAGGTATGCGCAACGATTTTTCATATAGAAATATTCGTTGTGTCTATTTATAGCATTTCGCATATTGTGTGGTGTATTTTTCTTTTTCGAAGTTATATTTTTCGATGTTCCTTCATGTGGAATTACAAATTAGTACTCAAAAAGTTTTCAGTTAACATTTGCTCCTTCTCTACTCATTTACATTCTCTGGTATTACACCATCGTCACGTTCAAACGTTTTGATTTATACCACGTCTACTTTGGTATATTCTCAAAAAGGCATTTTATCTATCACATTTACCGCATTGACCTGCTTCAATTTCTCAATTGTTTCAACTTCCCTGATTACTCACCACTTATCGCGGAACATGTATCGCAGAAAGTCGTATCCGTTTCACCGCCGCCACTGTCGTCTATCAAAGTTTTATGTTTACGCAACTTTTTCTTGGAACGCAAAAAGTGCAGTATCATAAAAAGGAAAAGAGCGAATATGAAAAAGCTATATGAAAAGCATTCTGTGTTACACCGAGAGAAAAACTTCTTCGATAACCACATAAGTAATTGCTTCGTTGAGAAGCTTGTACAATTCGAACGGCAATACCACTCGGTCAATCAATCCATAGAGAGTACGGTAAAATTCAATCAAATATTGAAATTTACGTCCATTCAGGACTTTCAACTTAATGTCAAACACAAAGAATGGATGTTTTTTAAGACTGAGAGATCTGTTAAGAACCTATGCGATCACGTAGTACACATACGTAGTAGCGGCGAATTGCTCGTTCCAAGCTACATAGTGGAAAATTCTAACTCAAGTTGCAACGGATCTGATGGTGACGATGCCGACGATGACGAATATGGCTCTAATAATAAAGATGCTGTTAGTAACTATCGGAGTTGTAGAAAGAGAAAATGCACACGTTGTGTAATATGTAATTTAAAAGAAAAAATAATTGTCTACAAATCCACTCAAACCAATATTGTGTTTATGTACGATAATAATTTATATGTAGTGAAACCAAAAAATACTTTTCGACATTGATGTATTTAAAAAACTAAACTTTTTTATAATTTCAACTTTTATTATATCAAGTGTGTGTCTCCGTCAGTAACATTACAAAAAATTGTAAATATAGATAAATTATATTTGTATATTATTTGTATACTGTTCATTTCTAGCAGCATCTTTTGATATTGCACCGCTTTGTATAGGATTATTTGATTTTTATTTAGTTTGTATGTCAAGTTAGTTGAAAACAAACAGGTTGGAAACACTAAATGATTTAGATCCTGTTCTGTAGACACCACCGGTTCGTCCAATATTTTGTTACAAAAAGAATGTAGTCCTTGCTCAGAAAAAAGATCTTGTCATTCAAACCAATCAACGTACTCAAATGCAATTCTCAGACATGAGTTTTCTACCTTCATCATTTTCGTACGCACCTCCACTAAAACTTTAACTTCATTGCAGAAACGATACGTGGCGTCTTTCAAGTGTATCATAAAATTTTCGTATGCACCTCCACTAAAATTTTAATAATGAATACATTGTCCTTTTGAAATATCGTCACAGTCTTCTTCGTCACTCTCGCTGCTGCTTCCAGTACAGTCGTCGCTTGCCGCAGCACTTGTCATATTAGCTCCAGTTACGTCGGTAACAAAATGAGTGAAACTGTTACCTTGCAGCAGACGATCAAAGGCACGCACAGCTCCGAATTTAGTTTGTGAACACATGTAGCTGGAGATATGATTTTCTCGCTTAGAACATCGTGATAAAAGTCCAAATTGAAAATCTTAAAACTCTCCCCTATTTCGGGAAACTCTATATCGTTACTGTGATCATTGGACAGCTGATAGCAGATACTCTCCGATAAACAGTTTCAATTTGTGCAAAAATGTGATGAAATGTTGATATTTAATCAAGTAACAAAACGCCGTCAAGGTGTCTGAATTTGTCAAAACTATCCTAATCATGTCGCAGTCAATATTAAATGTCGCCGGAAACGTCAAACAATTACGCATAACCACTGCCTCCAGAGGCTTTAGATTCTTTATGTCACCACCATCAATACAAATTGTTCGTCCGTTTCGATTTCATACCGGTAACGAGCGCTCCCTTTAACGGTGGTCGTGATTTTGTTCTTGTCAAGGTGAATATGAGGTTGATGAAGGCCACCCACTAGAAAGTCGTTATTAACGATTTCTCCCAGTTCCAAGCACCGATTGTATTGAAGGACATCGACAAAATATCTATTTGAGCTAATCAAGAGTTGCTTCGACAACGTGGCAATGGCTCTTGTTTCCATTTTATCGCCCAACATCAACCCTACAAGAAACTGCTGATGAGTTCACCAATACACTCACATTTACTATGTCAGTACTGACGGACAGTTTACTTCTCAACTGACCGTCACTGTTATTGTTAAACAGAGACATCTTCGAATTATATTGCTTACATGTGTACGAATGAAATAGCTGAATGCTTTAGTACTGTCACCATTGACAGTCAAATGAATAGTAAAATGACTGTCAGTGCTGACGGTTGTAAAAAACAACGCTTATCAAAACTAATCATCATTTTTAATCCCTTATCTTTTTGCGTAAAAGCAACCTTGTCAAAAAAGGACGCATGAAATTCCATATAAGTTTCTCAACAACTGCGCAAACCAAGTTTTACTGTTATTTGTGCCAAGAACGAAAAGTGTTGCGGGTTAATTTTGAGTGAAATTATATATCGCGAAATTATTAATATATATAATTTATTAAATAATTTGAGATAAGTTAAAATGAAAAAAGAACATTTCAAAACTATTTAATCAAGAAAAAAGGATTTTCAAATCCAAAATAAAAAAAATATAAAAACTTTCTGGAATGTGCAGGAAAGTTGAACAGAGCAAAACTGTGAAGAGAATGATGGTGTTGCATTAGTCAAATGTGAACTTTCGAATGATGCTTTTACTACGGCCTTCTTACCAACGAAAGAAGCAGTTGGGATTTCAGCTTCACCATCCTTACGAGATATTTGGTCTTTAGATAACAAAGTAGAATATGAGACGAAAGCGAGTGAAATTAGATTATGGGCTATTTGTCCTTCAAAATACTTTAGAGGACTTATTAAAAATTTGCGTAAGATAGGGGTTAAAGATTTGCCGCTTTCAGAAAAAACTCTTTTACATACAAACAGGCAAACGATTAACGTTGAGACTATGTCTAATGGCGAATTTCTTTATAAAGGTATACAAAAATATTTTCTTTATAACAGCGCAAACATTTTTGAAAATTTGGAAGAAATTTTGCTTGATATAGGTATTGATGGCTTAAAACTTTTTAAAAGTTCTAACCAAACTTTGTGGCCCATACTTGGGGCTATATCAAACTTACCAAATGTGACACCATTTATGATTGCTTGTTTTTCTGCTTTTGAAAAACCGGATAATATCAATTCTTTTATGGCAAATTTTTGTGCGGAAGGAATTAAAGTTGGTCAGAACCAAACTTTAAAAAAATTGAATGTTTGCTTATTTTCACGTGATACTCCAGCTAGGGCTTTTGTTATAAGTGTTATTTCACATAATGGTAAACATGGTTGCCCTAAATGTTGTCAGGAAGGAACATGCAAATACAGAAGAGTATGTTTCTCAAAACAGGTTGGTTCACCTGGTGGAGTCAGGGTTCGGAATGGTTTCACAATTTCCTTTAGACTTTATGCATTTAGTTGATCTGGGAGTCACTAAAAAACTACTAAAGTTACTAGTTAAAAAAAGTGATATAAAAAAGATTTATGATCAAATTAATTATATTGCTCAATTCATTCCTTCTGAATTTAGTCGTATAGTTAGAAGTTTAGATGAAATAAATCATTAAAAATCTACTGAATTTAGGCAATTTTTATTATATACTGAAATATATATTTTAAAAGATTGTGTTAATAGCGATTTATAATATCACTTTTTGCTGTTACATAGTGGCATAAAACTTTTTTAATGTGAAAGGTCCTATAGAGTTGAGGCAGATATAGCTCAAGAAGTTTTAAATGATTTTGGGAGCATATATGGAGATGAGTTAGGTAGCTTCAATATCCATGGTTTGCTCCATTTGTCAGAATGTGTCAAACAGTTTGGTCCATTATATTCCATTTCAGCATATAAGTTTGAAAATTATATGCAGTTTCTTCAAAAAATTGTTAATAAACCAAATAAAAATTTTGCAACAAATATTCTTACTTCTCAATCAAAGGCATACATTTTGCGACGATTTTAATATGGCCTTGAAAATAGGATAATTTGAAATTGATCCCATTAAAGAAAAGGATTCGTTTTGTTTTAGTAAAAAAAATTGGACCCATGAAAGTTATAAACACTAACACCTCAAACAAAGCGAATAAATATATATGTAACGCTTTTAAGAAAATAGAGAACTATTTTGAGACACCTTTTGAGTCTGCAAACAGTATGGGAATTGTTTTGGCTAGGGATTTAAGTAATGATGACATTGAAATATCAATAGAAGATATAGATCATAAGTATTTCTGCATCCCCCATGGCGACAAGTTTCTCCTCATTCCTCTTTTGCATCATCTCTTTCACGATTTTTCGCAACAACCCGCATATTCTGTTTCAACGATATAAAAAAACATAAATTTAATAAAATTTGTATCTATACATGAGCTTAATACAACTCTTACCACCTCACCAATACACTAACAGATCATGCGGTAGAGGCAGTGCTGCCTTCAACATTCCCTACAAAAACAGTGACGGCCACCTGCCTCAACGGCTATGCAACCTCCACCATGTTCGCGCACTGTGCCGCCACTCCAGTTGCCTCCACTGCCCTAAGGAGCTCAGCGCACATGACTCCCAGTCTGACCAACTCCCCTCTACTTTCATCCCGCTCCAATCCTCGTGTGAGGACCACTCAGCAACTCCTGATTTCTCGCACAGTCTGTAATACGCCCGAACGTCACAGCAGTCAAGTGCAATACTTGCGGATATTACAGCTGCAACAACCACCACCTACACGTACCTCCCTCACCCCCAGGATCACAACCGCAAACTCACGACAGACGCGAATTCTACAATTTAATTGCAACAGACTCCAGAGTAAGATCGAGGAGATAGTTGCATATATGAGGCGGTAATGAGTATCGATAGCTGCGGTCTAAGAAACCAAGTTAAACAGCCGCTCAGATCTTCTGAGTTGTGCAGGTTTCAACGTTTGCGTAAGGTACGCGAGCGAGATATTGGTGGAGGCCTAGCCTTCATACTGCGCAACACCGTGCAATATCGTCTAATCAATGGTGGCATCGACCGCAGGAACACTACCCTTGAATTTAGGGTATAGCTGTCCAGTCAGGCGATGTCGAGCTCGAGATATTTAATATATACATCCCCCAGTTACGTGTTGCCCAACAGGATATCACCCGAACATAGGTGCGCTACTTCATGGTGAAAACCGTTTGGTGCTAAGCGACTTTAACACGCACCACGACCTTTGGCACTCCTGCCTGTCAAACGATCGTAGGGGATGGAGCTGGCGGAACATATTGACTATTCGATATTCTGCACAATGAAGGACGAAGCCCCCACCAGAATTATGGGCACCTGTAATAGCTCGACTGATATTACCATCGCTAGCGGTGGTCTGACTATCCATACCATACCTAGCGACCTATGATAACTCTCGCATCAGACCATCTGCCCATAATCATCTCGATTGGTAAACCTCCCGACTTTATTTCTGTAGACAACCGCACCTTCATTAACTTTAATAAAGCTAACTGGGTCGGCTTCACAGAATTTACTGAGAGCACCTTCAACGCACTACCCATTCCTACGGACGTCATCGTTGGCGAGCGTCAATTTCGCCGAATAAGGGATCTCAATTTGGAGATTCGGCAAATGGTAAATCCACATAAGCGGACAAAAAGGATAGAGCACCTGAAGTCCTGCAATCTCTCCACCGGTATGAGTAAGCTTTGCTCTACTGTCAAGGCCTTGTCTAATCCGAGGAAACTTGACGACGGGGTTGAAATTCAATTCGATTTCCATGCCTCCTCGGACCCGAAGAAGTGCGCGAGCTATTTTAGCTGGCAGTTAACACCGCACCCTTCGACCGACAAGGCTAAACGATGAGTTACCCGACGACTGCGCAAAATGCCAAAAGACTGCGCACCACTTACTTTCACCGATGGCGAGGTTCAGAGTGTCATCAAAAAGGCCAAATCGTCCAAAACCATTGGCCCTGACGGAATAAGCATGCTGATGCTAAAACATCTAGGCACGACGGGAGTAAACTACCTCACCAAAGTCCTCAACTTGTCGATGACCTACTCTTCAAATACCCGATGTGTGGAAAGTCGAAAGAGTGGTCCCACTACTGAAACCTGGGAAACCCGCCAACAAAGGGGAGTCTTGTCGTCTGATAATACTCCTTTCCCAAGTAGGGAAGACACTTGAGGTTTTGCTACTCCCGACATTCACTCACCACCTGAGTCCAGCAGACCATCAGCATGGCTTCCGAAAAGTGTACAGCACCACCACAGCACTTAGCGTCATAAACGCTCAGATAGTTCATGGCCTAAACCAGAAGCCATCTTGAGAGAGGACGATCCTCGTAGCGTTGGACTTGTCAAAAGCTTGCTTTTGATAGAGTCAACTACACAACGCTACTTGAGGACATAGAACAAGCGACGCTCCCTCCAGGGCTGAAGCGGTAGACTGTAAACTATGTGAGCGGTCGACATTCATTCGTACTGTTTTGAGGTCAAAACTCCAAACTGAGAAGAATTAAACAGGGGGTTCCGCAGGGTGGTGTCCTCTCCCCTTTACTTTTTAACTTCTACATCTCGAAACTCCCCCAACCACCAGAGGAAATTTCCGTGACCTTGTACGCTGATATTGACGTCGGGCAATGGAATTGATGGCATGTGCTCGAAAGTAAACGGCTATCCCTCCGAACTTTCTCGTATTTTCTCTGCAAGGAGTCTGATACTCTCCCCCACTAAATTCACAGCGACCATTTTTACAAACTGGACGAAGGAGTACAGATTGGATCTTAACATTTCAGTCGATGGCATTAAAATTCCGACAGTCAACAACCTTAAAATTTTAGACGTTATATTAGACAGTCTGTGCTCCTTCACTATTCACACCACCGCAATAACTGCCAAAGTACAGAGCCGTAACAAAATCCTCAAATCGCTTGCCGGCAGCTCTTGGGGAAAATACAAAGAAACGTTGGTCGCCTGGATGCAGTGCCACGCAGACGAGGAAGCTTCAGACCTGTCAGAACACTGCACTCCGGACTATCACGGGATGCCTCTCGATGTCTCCAATCGAACACCTACACAGTGAGGCCCGTATGCTTCCAGTTTCTGCCGGGGTATTTTCGTATAAACCACCCCTGTAGTCGCCTGCTTGTAGCGGAGCCGCCTCCTAAGAACATCAAGAGATCTTTCCTTGATTACGTCGACGACATTAGACAGTACGCCGACCGGACTTCGGACGCAACGAACTTCAGACTCAGAACTTCAGGCACTGACCGCCATTAACAGTGGAGCCATCAACACCTTCACCGACTCCCTCTCAGTGAATGGCGTATTACGAGTCAAACCACCACCCATAGCAGACGTAGAGCTCGAGTTGCTTCGCGAAACCAGAGTGACCCTCGCGCAACTTCGTTCTGGATACTTTAGCAGGTTAAACTCCTACTTATCCAGAATAGACTCTGACATACCAAACACATGACCTGCGTGCAATGCGTCTCCGCATGACACTAACCACCTCTTTGCATGCCCAACAAACCCCACTCATCTAACACCCTTCTCCTTATGGTTCGACCACGTCGAAACAGCTCGTTTCCTGGGCCCCCCGTTATATGACCTCGACGACAACGAATCAGGAATTTATCACCTAAACGGGGACTAGGTAACCGTTACAACAACAACAACAACAATAAACTGGACGAATGAGTACAGACTGGATCTTAACATGTCAGTCAATGGCACTAAATTCTGACAGCAACAAAATCTTCAAATCGTTTGCCGACAGCTCTTGGAAAAAGACAAATAATAGTTGCTGTCAACTTACAAGGCAATCGGCCGGCCGGTCTTACCGGTTTTTACGAAGACATTAGACAGTACATCGACCGGACTTCTGACGCAAGCACTGACCGCCATTCACAGTGGAGCAATCAACACTTTCGCCGACTCCCTCTCAGTGAATGGCGTACTAGGAGTCAAACCACCACCCATAGCAGACGTAGAGCTCGAGTTGTCTCGCGAAACCAGAGTGACCCTCGCGCAACTTCGACGTAGAGCTCGAGTTGTCTCGCGAAACCAGAGTGACCCTCGCGCAACTTCGTTCTGGATATTGTAGCAGGTTAAACTCCTACTTATCCAGAATAGACCCCGATGTTCTAAATATATGTTAATGAGTCTCCGCAAGACACTAACCACCTCTTTGCATGCCAAACGAACTCAACTCATCTAACACTAATTTCCCTATGGTCCGACCGCGTCTAAACAGCTCGTTTCCAGGGCCTTGTGTTAGATGACCTCGAGGACAACCAAACTATAACTTATCACCCAAGCGGGGACTAGGTAACCGTTACAACAACAACCACCATCCCAACACACAAATGAAATATGCAACACACTCTAAAGTGTTGTAGCTGAAGAAGCTGAGGAGACCACCATAATATTGGGTAAAATTTTATGAATATATACAGCAACAAATGCTGTCGATAACGTAATTTCAATCGACAATACTATAGCCAATTCGCTAATACTATAGCGATGCAACTGCAAAAGTGGTCACTAATCGAAGTAACAGAGACGATGCCCGATATTAATAATATGGTTACTAGGAGATTTGTTCGGCATTTGAAAACGTAAACACCGTCATATAATGGTGATAGCGATATCCTATAATTAGCTTTGAACGAAGCTGATATACTATTTTAAATGAATGTGATGAGTTGTATGCGTTTGATTAAAATATTTTGATTTTCAATATATGTACTATAATTTGTTACAGATATTTCTATAGATAAATTCCGTTGAAAACTATATTTTAAGATGCAAATTCTAGAATATGTTGATTTATTATATTGTATTTTAAAAAACTTTCGACGAACTCTAGCGAAACGGGAAATACTAATGATTTGATGATACCAAGAAGATTAACCAGAAATTTAAAAAAATTTTTTTTTTTTGTCAAGTATTGTAATTATGGAAAAGGCAGCAAACTTTTAAGATTTTATCGTATGTTTCTATTGAAACCTCAATGCACCAAGTGAAAAATGTGGAAACGTTTGCTAGTTTTCCGAAGGCCATCTCTACCGTCATTCGAGCTCTACTGAGCCTATAATCAACAACCTTTGCCGAAATATTCAAGTCCGAACTTTGGCTGTAGGCTTTCTTCACATTTCGGTTTAAACTAAAAATATCGTCCCCAATCAAATAAAAATTTGTTGCGAAAATCTGGCCTTTTAAAGGTTTTGCGCCTGGAATATTCAGGCGACCTTTCGACAACTTGTCGAGCGGGATACTTGATCTTTGGTCATGAGGTTCTCGGGCTTAACTTTTTTAATTTCCTCATTGACCTTGCCCCAAAGAAACGACTTTTTATTACGTTCGGCGTTAAATTCTGGTTCCATGTCCGAACGGGTTTTTACAAGTAGCTTCGAATCACCGGGAGCTACATCTTCTTAATCGTACCTGTCAAATAAAATTGCAAAAAGTGTAATTATAGTCAAATAAATGCATAAGAAATATTAAATTTATAAACTTGCGCAGATATCTCGAAAAAAACGTTTACATGAAAATTTGCAATGCTTTCGTGCAGCCACTTTTGATTAAATGCAAAATTTGCGTGTGTTTGCTACTGAGACAAGAGTTGTTTTTATCGTGGTATAATATATAATACAACAGAAATCCTTGTAGATTTGCGTTCCATAGAAAGAAAAAGAGCAAATAACACCAACTAGAAGGAAGATAAAATAACATCTTAGCTACCAGGAGACAGAGCAGTAGCTATGTCCTCCCCCCACGAAGTAATGCCTAGCGGCGGTTTCCATGGGGATACGAGGCTGGAGGATAGCGGAGGTTTTTAGTTGGTATTAACATTAGCAAGTCATCTTAAGCTAATGTTCGAGTCCGACATACCAGGCGAAACATCTAAGCCGCCCGAGATACGTAAAAGTATTTTCCCTCGCTATAATAAAAAAAAAAAAAAAAAAACTCAGTATGGCCCTAGGCTGGATGTTATTGAAGGCTCCTTCTATATCTAAGAAGGCGATTAGAGTGTATCCTTTAACTTCTAGAGATTTTTCAATCTCCGTCACCACAGAGCTCAGCGCTGTTTCTGTGGATTTACCTTTAGAATACGCATGTTGTGAACCAGCCAACTTGTCTGGTGTTAGTTTGTTTCTTATATGTAATTTTATTAGCCTCTCCAACGTTTTTAGAAGGAACGAGGAGAGACTAATAGGTCTGAAGTCCTTTGGATTTGTATGCGAGCTTTTGCCTTCCTTAGGTATGTATATTACCTTGACTTCCCTCCAAGGCGAAGGTAGTTGCAGTGCCCCCTTAAGAATGGTAACAAGCCAATCCATTATGTAATTCTGCGACTGCTGTAATTGAGCCGGGAATAGACCATCTGGTCCCGGCGACTTGAAGGGCTTGAAGCCATTTATTGCCCAGCATACGTTGCTTTCTGACACTGTGTTTATAAGAGTGGAGTCTATTTCTGCTCCACTGTCTTGAGTATATTCAACAGTATGGCTTTCAGAGCTAACTGGGAAGTGGGTATCCATTAGTAGTTCCAGTGACTCTTCACTGGATACCATCCAGCTACAGTCTGGCCTCTGAAGATACCCGATACTATGCACCGATTGTGCCATTATTTTCCTAAGTCGAGATGCTTCCGCCGTGTTCTCGATATCATTACAAAAATATTTCCAAGAATTTATTCTTGCTCTCCTAACTTCCTTCTTGTATGACTTAAGGAGGTTGTAGTAAGGCTGACGCGCCTTGGGATTGCTTTGCTAAATTGAACTGCTTTCTGAATTCTTTCTGCAACTTTTTAAGTTCGAGAGACCACCAGGGTGGCCTAATTCTACCTCTACTTCGTGTTATTGGACAAGCCACTTCTAGTGCTTGCCGGCAAGATTCAGTGAATTGATCAACGGGGATGTCGAGATCCTCCTTACTTTTGGGCTGAAACGGCGGAATCATAGGGATACGTTTTTCCAGCTCTTGCATGTGCACCTCCCAGTTCGTTTTCCTATGATTCCTGAAGTTCATGCCTCTATCGGCCCTTTCTTCTAATGTACATTCAATATATCGGTGATCCGAAAATGAATGTTCCTCGAGGACTCTCCATTGGGTTACCCTGTCAAATAGTACTTCCGACACAAGTGTGATATCTAGTATTTCTTGTCGGTTTCTTGTAATGAATGTTGGCGTACTCCCCTTATTACACAGCAATAGCTTAGTGCCTAGTAGGTATTTAAAGAGACACTCACCTCTGTCGTTGACATCTGAGCTGCCCCAGACTGTGTGATATGCCTTTGAGTCGCATCCAAGTATTATCATGCACTTGGATGCCTCGCTATCCCTTAACACCTCTTTAACCATCAGAGGGGGCACCAGCTCCTCCTCGTACGGCATATAGCACGACACCAGCCGATAACTGCATATGCTCGTTTCCCATGCATATGCTGCGTCTTCCTGAGAGTCGCTTAATAGCTCTCTCTCAGTATACAAGTTTACGAGTCTGGCAGCAAGTTCAGACTCGAAAGAACACTCACCTTGCTCTATGCTCTCTACATCGCTTGAGGACTCCACCGGATCTTCCTCTACTTCGCATGTCTCGCTTTCCGATGCTAGATGGTCTGCAGCATCGGCGTCCGACTTGTACTGTGTAATTATCACTTTCGTGAATCCGTAGTTTATCTCCCCGCTACTTTTCGCCAGCGGTTCGATGGATTCTTTTGTTAGTAATAGAATCTGCATCGTGGCCCTTTTGGTCTCCACGCCAGATTCTGCTACGCTATCGTCCAACGCCTTGACGAACTTCCACCCCTCCGTGTGCAGACTCGGGTTGCAGGCTCTAATGAGCTGCATTATCTGATCCGGCTGTGATGGTGTAGCCGGGATCCATACCCTTGCCCTTGGTCTGGATGGTATATCTTTTTTGTCCACTGCTATTAGTTTTGCGCCCGGGTACACCTCCCCTACCTTGGCTATAGCAGCTTTGTATAGTGCGACCGATCTCTCGTCATCGCATGCAATCATTTTAATCTGGCCCTGGTACCAGCCGGCATCTTTGCATGACGGTGGCGGACCTGGATTGCTAAGTAGCACCACATTTGTCAGCGCAGCCTGCACCCATTTCCATTGGGCTCTCTATTTTAAAAAACTTTCGACGAACTCTAGCGAAACGGGAAATACTAATGATTTGATGATACCAAGAAGATTAACCAGAAATTAAAAAAAATTTTTTTTTTTGTCAAGTATTGTAATTATGGAAAAGGCAGCAAACTTTTAAGATTTTATCGTATGTTTCTATTGAAACCTCAATGCACCAATTGGAAAGGTTCGCTAGTTTTCCGAAGGCCATCTCTACCGTCATTCGAGCTCTACTGAGCCTATAATTAAAAACCTTTGCCGAAATATTCAAGTCCGAACTTTGGCTGTAGGCTTTCTTCACATTTCGGTTTAAACTAAAAATATCGTCCCCAATCAAATAAAAAGTTGTTGCGAAAATCTGGCCTTTTAAAGGTTTTGCGCCTGGAATATTCAGGCGACCTTTCGACAACTTGTCGTACAAGGAGCTATTATTCAATACCACAACGGGATACTTGATCTTTGGTCATGAGGTACTCGGGCTTAACTTTTTTAATTTCCTCATTGACCTTGCCCTAAAGAAACGACTTTTTATTACGTTCGGCGTTAAATTCTGGTTCCATGTCCGAACGGGTTTTTACAAGTAGCTTCGAATCACCGGGAGCTACATCTTCTTCATCGTACCTGTCAAATAAAATTGCAAAAAGTGTAATTATAGTCAAATAAATGCATAAGAAATATTAAATTTATAAACTTGCGCAGATATCTCGAAAAAAACGTTTACATGAAAATTTGCAATGCTTTCGTGCAGCCACTTTTGATTAAATGCAAAATTTGCGTGTGTTTGCTACTGAGACCAGAGTTGTTTTTATCGTGGTATATATATTTTTACGCTTTTACAGTGATGCCAAACTTTAAGTTTTTGATGCAATGCTTTACTAGTGAATTTTCTAAATTTTCGAGTATGCTTAGGCTCTTCCGATTGCACCAAGAGTGTAGGGAAACTGCCCAAGTTCTTCGAAATCACATGAAATGAACTAAGTTACCTTACTTTCAAGTACCATATAGATGGAAACAGATCATCGAACAAAACGGCGCATATTTTAACTAAATCCGATCACTGTAACACTTTTTATAAAGCATTGAATGAAGAGCAAAAAAGCGGAAGGGAGATATTATATAATAATTTTTGGGAATTTAAATCAAAATACCCAATATTTATTAAAATTAAATATTATTATACATATATCCGTTAAACATATGCAGCAACTATTTAAACCCTTTTTTGTGATTTTGTAATATATTAAAACAATTGATTATTCAACTTTTAATACTTAATAAAAAAAATATATGTATTAACTCTCAATTAATAAATGTTTTTTATAATTTTCAATCGAAAACTAATACAACTAAGCATGGCATTACAAAAGATTTCATCAAATACATTTCAATTTCGCGTTTTCTTTCATTTTCATTGTTTTCCAATTTTTGTTAGTGATCTTAAACAGCAGTAACAAATCTCTCTGTTCACACATTTTTCTGTAGGTTTTTAATCTGGCCGTCCCTCTTTTTCCAATTGCTAAACGTCAGAGCTCTTGAACTTTGACAGTTGCTTGAGTTCAGGAGGTTTTGACGTTTAGCAATTGCGCTCTCATTTCCAGTGAAAGACGAATTGGGCATCTTTTTATCTCTGCTCGACATCGTTCTGCGAATGAAGATATCGTGAAATCAAATGCCCACATAAGAACATTGTGAAACTTATGGCACAAATAGTCACCGATGCAAAACCGTGGACCGAATCAGTTGATACGACCTATCTTATGAGAGCAAATGAACAGAGTAAATGAACAGACAGTGTGAAAATCTTGGTGAAATGAAAACAAAAGAGAACAACTGATTTCTGCGTTGCAACAACGGGCATAGGTAGGTAGGTAGGTAGAGTGGCTGTCTAACGACGCACCTAGGCCTATGGGAGGCCCATTGTGATACCACCGGGACTACTGTTCCCTCACTCTATCGTCTCCTCTCTGAACCAACCTGTGCTTCTGATGAAGCTCATCGGTATAAATAATTTTATATTAGCAACTTCTGATACGTCATCAAGGAATCCACGACCGATAGTTGCGATTCTTTTCCTGCATAGAGCTTTACATATATATGTTCCTTGTTGTGAGCACACTTTTTGTCAATACAACAAGGCTTTCTTTGATTGCTGTGATCTCCGCCTGGAAAACACTGCAGTAGTCTGGTAAGCGGAAGGCTATTTCGGTGTCTAAAGTTGCGCAAAAGACACCACCTCCCACTCGATTATCTAGTTTGGATCCATCCGTGTAGATGCTAATTCCTGGGTTCCTGTCCACCTCGTCCCTTTCCCACTCCTCTCTGGTGGGGAAGGCAACATTGTGGACGGAATTTAGCTTCAATTCTATTGGATTACAGAAATCCGTGGTTTTGGGTAGAAACGGGAACGATCTGAGTATTCTAGAATGCCCCTTGTTGCAGGCGACTAATTGGGAGGATTCTCTTAGTCTGAGAGCAGACTTTGCTGCCACTTGCTTACAGAACAGGTCTGTTGGCAATAAATGTAGAATGACGTTAAGTGCCTGGCTAGGCGTTGTTCTGAGAGCTCCGCTAATGCATATACTGGCTACTCTTTGTATACTTTCCATACGCCTCACCGCGTATTTCTTCTCCATTATTGGCCACCATACCAAAATACCTTATGTCATGATTGGTCTGACAACTGCTGTATAGAGCCAATAAGCTATCCGAGGCGTTAGCCCCCATTTGGGGCCCACCATCCTTTTACAAGTGTAGAGTGCTGTGGCTGCTTTCTTAACCCTAGCATCCAAATTTTGTTTCCATGAAAGCTTCCTGTCTAAGATTAGTCCTAGGTAGCTTGCTTTATCTCCAATTGTTAGTTCGCAACCATTTAGTACTGGTGCCGTAACTACTGGAGTGTTATGCTTCCTGGTAAACAATACTAGCTCTGTCTTACCAGCATTTAAGTTTAATCCGCACGATACAGCCCAACGGTTTATATCGTCCAGGATCGTTTGCATAAGGTTTGCGAGAGTATTAGGGAATTTACCTCTAACTGATACTGCCACATCGTCAGCGTAGGCCACAACATGTACCCCCTTCTTCTCTAGATCCCACAGCAACTTATTCATTGTCAGGATCCAGAGAAGTGGAGATAGCACGCCCCCTTGGGGTGTACCCCGATGGACGGATCTGCGCATCGTTGACGCTCCCAGCTTTGAAATTATTGACCTGCTCGTGAGCATCTGTTCAATTAATTTCCTGAGAGGTTCAGAGATGCCCAGATCCTTAAGCGCACTCAGTATGGCCCTCCTGTAGCAGAGGAGATACTGCTAACAGGCGCGTTTCCACGTGTGGATTGGAGAAGCCCTCCCTCCCCTTAGGGTGCATAGGGTTGGAGTGAAACAAAATAGCTCCCATGTACAAACCTCCCCTACGAAGGGTTGGTCACACTACCGGACCTGACCAGAAGAAGATTGGTCTCTGTTGTAACCCACTGGGAGTGTCTGGACCCTGTATCGTTATTCCGTCGATGCAGGCAAAGGGCTGATGTGAGCTTGCTCTGCCGAGGTGTAAGTTGCAGCAGTAGATCAGGAGCCAGCCACTTCGGGCCTTGATCAGGAAGTTCGCATTGACCACGGTGCGGAGACCGTGTTGTGCCCCGAGCGAGCCTAGTCCGTCCGTGAATTCCGGGACTGGCCAAGTGTTGACTAGGCCTCAGGGAACTGGGGTAGGAGTAATATCTCCGAGGGTACACCCGTTCTTAGTCTGCAACCCGCTCCTCTGCGTACGATGCGCTGGTAAATCAAAAAGTATGAGTATTAATAAGGAACTAACGAATCAAGAAGAAGAACGTTTGAACAGCGGAGTGGACCCCATGGCTCCGCCGTCAAGAAATGCTACAGGGAGATCAGAAGAAATGGATGTTGACGGACAGCGTATTGACTCACTACCAGCGAGTAGAGAAACTGTCGCACGGGTCTTCACACATCTTCATCGAGAGAGGATGAATTCACTACCGACCGCCACCGGTAACCAAACACCTATGGAACGGCTTGGTAGTAAAATCGCTGAGTTAGCTGATTTTATTGAGGACAAGAAAAACATACATCATAAAATCAGAGAGCTGGTGAAGTCTATCGGTACAGCCTATAAGTTGGCCAGTAAAGCACCACCGATGTTGGCAACAACCACCCGAACATCTCCGCTTGTGACACCAACGAAGAGTGTCCCAAGTTGTGATGCGATGGACACCGGACCTGTAGAAGATGGTAAGTCAATTACTGACGACAATGGGAAGGATCGTTCTAGGACTGCAAAGAGAAAGCAGAGGCATTCTCCAGACCTAACAGACACCCAAGCTAAGAAGAAAAAGGACCAGAAACCAAGCCCTCCAAAAACCAAGCCTGTGCAGAGCAGCGGCAAAGAAGAGGAATTTAAATGGCAGAAAGTCCAATCGAAAAAGGAGAAGAGAAGGCAAACGAAGGAGCAGTCCTCAAAGCAGCCGACGAACAAACCCCGGCCGGAGCCTAAGCGTAAAAAACCACGCAAATGGACGAAACCGGACGCTTTGATTGTACGCCCGAAGGAGAACTTGAAGTATTCCGACGTACTGACTCGGATCAAGGCAGCGGTCCCCAAAGATCAGGTCTGTGATGTGGACAAGATCCGCATGACAGCAGCTGGAAACATGCTTATCACGCTCTCAAAGAAGAGTACTGATAAAGGCCACGCGCTTCAGAAGACTATCGCAGGCGCCCTTCTGGATGATGCAGCTGTCGTCAGTAAAGGTCCTCAAGAGGAGCTGGAAATCCGTGATCTTGATGAAATCACGACTCAAGACGACGTCCAGAAGGCCCTAAAAGAAGCAGCTGGAGATGGCATCGAGATACTAACAAATGCTATCAGGGTCCGCGCGGCCTTCAGTCGCACTCAGACAGCGTGGGTAACACTACCGGTAGCAACAGCGCGAAAAATAGTTGGAGAGAATGGCAAGATCAGGATTGGCATGGTTAATTGCCGGATTCGAATAGTAAGAAGACCGCGACCTTGCTATAAATGCTGGCAAGAGTGGAACCGACCGATCGAAGCTCTGCATGAAGTGTGAACAATCGGATCACAAACCGCTAAGTGCCCAAATAAGGCAAAGTGCCTGTTATGTGCCGAAAAGTCCGACTTAAAGGACATTTACCATCAGGCTGGCTCTAGTAAATGCGCGGTTTTCCAAGAAGCGCTTCAGAATATTACAAATAACCGAGCATGAAGATACTGCAGCTAAACATGAACCATTGTGAAGCTGCGCATGACTTGCTTATGCAGATAGTACGTGAACTGAAGATTGACCTTGTGCTTATATCGGAGCCTTATAAACAACTAACTGGCCTACCATGGGAGACAGACATCACCACCAAAGCTGTCATATGGTCAACCCTTTCAGAGTCGTTAAAAATGTCAGCGCCAGCTTTGTAGCAGCACCAGTAGACGGCATCCGCTTCTACAGCTGCTACGCACCACCTAGCCTCACCATTGTTGAATTCATAGACTTCCTGGATCGACTGACCAAGGACGCGAAGCAGTATTACCCAGTGGCAATAGCTGGGGACTTCAACGCCTGGGCAGTGGACTGGGGCAGCAAATACACTAACGCACGAGGAAAAGCACTACTAGAGGCCTTTACTACACTAGATGTGGTACTGCTCAACAGTGGTAACATGCCGACCTACACCAAAGGCGACGCAAGCTGGATTGTAGATCTAACCTTTGTCAGCAGCAGTATTGCCAGAAAAAATTGCAACTGGAGAGTGTTAAACATCTACACTGCCAGCGATCACAATGCAATCCTGTGGGAAACAGCAAACCACCAGAGCCCTAGAAGGTCTAATAACCAACTGAACACCATCGGTTGGAAAGTGAAATCCTTTGAGCCAAGTGCATTGCTAGTATCTCTAGACTCTGACCCGATTATCACTGGACCTGCAGAAGATAAGAGCAAAGATCTGTTGACGAGACTGACCCGAGCTTGTGACGCCAGCATGCCTCGTAAACGAGGTAATAATCAACGACCATCGGTGCAAAGTGTCTTAGGAAAAGAAGAATATCTCAGCGTGGCTACCGACGACCTAACTCTGCAGAGCTGGTTGCAGAGTACAAACAGGCGCGTCGGAATCTAAACAAAGCCATCAAGGAAAGCAAAAGACGCTGCTGGACGGAACTCGTCGAAGAAGTGGAGAGGGACCCATGGGGTAGACCGTATAAGGTGGTCATGACCCACCTGAAGAGCCATCCAATGCCATCGCCAACTCCTATTGAAGATCGTAGCTGCGCTGTTTCCACGGCAACGTGATTTTATGTATACATCACTGCAGCTGAATTCCGAAGACATTCCACCTGTCACGAAGGAAGAACTGATGGAGGCCAGCAACCGCGTCGGGAATAATAAAACGCCGGGATTGGACGGAATCCCTAATATCGCTTTAAAAACATCTGTAAAAGCGGCACCAGCGTTATTCCTTCACGTCTACAACACCTGCCTCAAGGAGGGGACTTTTCCTCGTAAGTGGAAACAGCAACGACTGGTACTACTACCTAAAGGTAAAAAACCACCAGAAGAGCCGTCATCCTACCGACCTCTGTGCATGCTAGACACGGTGGGCAAGATATTCGAACGTATAATCCACCAACGGATAGAAGCAGTTGTCGATCCGCTCCTGGCAGACAATCAGTACGGATTCCGAAAAGGACGATCAACCCTGGACGCGATCAATCTGGTTGTTAACACGGCCAAGGAGGCAATCGCTGGAACTAGATGGAAAGGTGGTACAAAGAAGTACTGTCTGGTGGCCGCTTTGGACATCAGAAGCGCCTTCAATTCCGCCAAATGGGACTGCATCATGCAAGCCCTCCAAGAGAAAAACGTCCCAGAATATCTGTGTAGGATAGTGGCCAACTACTTCACGGATAGAGTTCTCAAATACGACACGACGAATGGTCCCAAAGAGTACGATATTACCGGAGGTGTACCCCAGGGTTCAGTACTTGGTCCACTTCTGTGGAATATCATGTACGATGGCCTATTAAGACTGAAACTGCCGCGAAGCGTCAAACTTGTCGCATATGCGGACGATGTAGCCGTAGTGATCGTCGCAAAACACCTAGACGAGATAAATCATATATTCGGTATCGTCTTCGAGTAAGTCAACCAGTGGATGGACACAATGAACCTTCAATTGGCGAAACATAAGACCGAGGCAGTGCTTATTACTAGCAGAAGAGTGGTAGAGACCATCAAGCTGAAAGTCGGTGAACAAAAATTACATCACAACCTTATATCCGATATTTGGGAGTGATGCTTGATGCCCGATTGAATTTCAAGCAGCAAGTTGAAAACGTCAGTGCGAAAGCATCAGCAGTGAGAGCAAGTCTAGCACGACTGATGCCGAATGTCGGAGGACCAAAGCAAAACAGAAGGTTATTGCTGTCTTCAGTAGTGACATCGGTGCTCACATACGGAATATCTATCTGGAGTAATGCACTGGAGAATCAAGAGTCATGGAGAAAAGCAGGGCCTGTATATCGACTGAGTGCCCTACGAGTAGCTAGCGCCTTTCGCACAATATCCGAAGAAGCTGTATGCGTCATTTCCGGAACTCTACCTCCTCGAGTTCTAGCTGAGGAAAGACGGAACCTTTACTACCGAAAGAAGTCAACCACACTGAGCGCTGAAGAACTCAAGACAGAAGAGCATCACACGTTGGCAGCACGAATAGGATGCCGCAGAAAAGGGTAGATGGACGCATCGTCTGATCCCGAGGATCAATGTCTGGCTGAACCGGAACCACGGTGAGGTCAACTACTATCTTACACAGATGCTGTCAGGACATGGTTGCTTCCGGGCCTATCTTCACCGCTTTAAGCACGATAATTCACCGGAGTGTCCGTCCTGCCCAGGAGTTAATGAAAGCACAGAGCACGTGTTTTTTGAGTGCCCACGGTTTTATCATCAACGAGAGGAACTGGCGTCGAGTCTGAACCAGAAGATCCAACCAGAGACAGTAGTCGAAACAATGGTGTCATCAAACGCCGCCTGGAACGCCGTTAGCACATTTACAATAGAAATCCTTGTAGATTTGCGTTCCATAGAAAGAAAAAGAGCAAATGACATCAACTAGAAGGAAGATAAAATAACATCTTAGCTACCAGAAGACAGAGCAGTAGCTATGTCCTCCCCCCACGAAGTAATGCCTAGCGGCGGTTTCCATGGGGATACGAGGCTGGAGGATAGCGGAGGTTTTTAGTCGGTATTAACATAAGCAAGTCATCTTAAGCTAATGTTCGAGTCCGACATACCAGGCAAAACATCTAAGCCTATCCAACGTTTTTAGAAGGAACGAGGAGAGACTAATAGGTCTGAAGTCCTTGGGATTTGTATGCGAGCTTTTGCCTGCCTTAGGTATGTATATTACCTTGACTTCCCTCCAAGGCAAAGGTAGTTGCAGTGCCCCCTTAAGAATGGTAACAAGCCAATCCATTATGTAATTCTGCGACTGCTGTAAATGGCTTGAAGCCATTTATTGCCCAGCATACGTTGCTTTCTGACACTGTGTTTATAAGAGTGGAGTCTATTTCTGCTCCACTGTCTTGAGTATATTCAACAGTATGGCTTTCAGAGCTACCTGGGAAGTGGGTATCCATTAGTAGTTCCAGTGACTCTTCACTGGATACCGTCCAGCTACAGTCTGGCCTCTGAAGATACCCGATACTATGCACCGATTGTGCCATTATTTTCCTAAGTCGAGATGCTTCCGCCGTGTTCTCGATATCATTACAAAAATATTTCCAAGAATTTATTTTTGCCCTCCTAACTTCCTTCTTGTATGACTTAAGGAGGTTGTAGTAAGGCTGACTCGCCTTGGGATTGCTTTGCTAAATTGAACTGCTTTCTGAATTCTTTCTGTAACTTTTTAAGTTCGAGAGACCACCAGGGTGGCCTAATTCTACCTCTACTTCGTGTTATTGGACAAGCCACTTCTAGTGCTTGCCGGCAAGATTCAGTGAATTGATCAACGATCAACGGATGTCGAGATCCTCCTTACTTTTGGGCTGAAACGGCGGAATCATAGGGATACGTTTTTCCAGCTCTTGCATGTGCACCTCCCAGTTCGTTTTCCTATGATTCCTGAAGTTCATGCCTCTATCGGCCCTTTCTTCTAATGTACATTCAATATATCGGTGATCCGAAAATGAATGTTCCTCGAGGACTCTCCATTGGGTTACCCTGTCAAATAGTACTTCCGACACAAGTGTGATATCCAGTACTTCTTGTCGGTTTCTTGTAATGAATGTTGGCGTACTTCCCTTATTACACAGCAATAGCTTAGTGCCTAGTAGGTATTTGAAGAGACACTCACCTCTGTCGTTGACATCTGAGCTGCCCCAGACTGTGTGATATGCGTTTGAGTCACATCCAAGTATTATCATGCACTTGGATGCCTCGCTATCCCTTACCACCTCTTTTACCATCAGAGGGGGCACCAGCTCCTCCTCGTACGGCATATAGCACGACACCAGCCGATAACTGCATATGCTCGTTTCCCAGCTTACTGCTACTGTGTCGTTGTTGCTGTAATGATGTAATATAAAAACGTTAAGGTTTTTCTTTGCCATTATGCAGGCTCTGATTTTACCTTGACTATTAGCCATAACTAAATTATAGCTCGGTGTCCTCAGTCCGCAAATACGCCCTCCATTAACCCATGGCTCCTGAATGAGGACAAACTCAGGCTGTTCTTCCGCCATGCGGTTAATTAGGGCTGCTGAAGCTAGTTTGCTGTGATGAAGATTAATTTGTAGGAGACGCATTAACTAGTGTTGTTTCTGCGTCTTCCTGAGAGTTGCTTAATAGCTCTCTCTCAGTATACAAGTTTACGAGTCTGGCAGCAAGTTCAGACTCGAAAGAACACTCACCTTGCTCTATGCTCTCTACATCGCTTGAGGACTCCACCGGATCTTCCTCTACTTCGCATGTCTCGCTTTCCGATGCTAGATGGTCTGCAGCATCGGCGTCCGATTTGTACGGTGTAATTCTCACTTTCGTGAATCCGTAGTTTATCTCCCCGCAACTTTTCGCCAGCGGTTCGATGGATTCTTTTGTTAGTAATAGAATCTGCATCGTGGCCCTTTTGGTCTCCACGCCAGATTCTGCTACGCTATCGTCCAACGCCTTGACGAACTTCCACCCCTCCGTGGGCAGACTCGGGTTGCAGGCTCTAATGAGCTGCATTATCTGATCCGGCTGTGATGGTGTAGCCGGGATCCATACCCTTGCCCTTGGTCTGGATGGTATATCTTTTTTGTCCACTGCTATTAGTTTTGCGCCCGGGTACACCTCCCCTACCTTGGCTATAGCAGCTTTGTATAGTGCGACCGATCTCTCGTCATCGCATGCAATCATTTTAATCTGGCCCTGGTACCAGCCGGCATCTGTGCATGACGGTGGCGGACCTGGATTGCTAAGTAGCACTTCCACCGCCACATTTGTCAGCGCAGCCTGCACCCATTTCCATTGGGCTCTGGGGATTCTTACTTCGGGGTCCCCCTCATCCAGAACGCCAATGACAATTCGCTCCCGGGCCACTTCTGTAAATGATTTTGCGGGCGTCACGCCCTTTGTTTTCGGTCGTTTGGCTGACGGCTTAGCCTCTTCAGCTGACCTCTGTCGCTTTGCTGCCTTTACTGGAGGTTCCAGTTTAAAATTAGGTATGACCGCCCTCGCGCATTCAATTGATGCTAAGAGCTCCTTGGTCAGCTCCTCCTTGGTTGGCGGCTGCAACTCCACTAACCTCAATAGGTATGCGGCGCGTCGTCTCTCCGCATACCTTGCCTTTGTCGGGTCCTGAATATTGAAAGCGGGCCACTCTTTGGCAGATGCACTTCCAGCAGCAGCCCCTTTAGCATCTCCCCCCTCCCCCCGCTTCTCAGTCGTGTTTTGACTACAGGGGTTGGGCCTGGCTGCCTCCGGCGCTGCTACTTTCTTGGGGCCAGCTTTAGCTTCTGCCCCCTTCCTTGTGCCTGCCTTATCTGCGGGACCAAGCTTCGCTCCTGTCCTCCTGCCGATTGTTGACGAGCTCGTTGCAAACGCTGCTCTTTTATGGGAGCAACTCGCTCCCTCCGGAGTTTTTGGTGGAGATCCGGACTCCCTTGTGTGTTTGTTTTTGTTCGTTTTGTTGTTCAGGTTCATAAATGGTCCCACGAGTGTGGGGGAATGTGTGTCCGCTTGCGCATAGCCCCCGCTACGCAAGTAACCCTATCATATTACGGAGGGCGCCAGGTATCCGTAAGCTCCGTTTGAGACTGGGCTATTTAAGGGCCCCCAGCCAGGTTGATCCTCGGCACGGGTCGCATGACACCTTGATCCAGCCCTTCATAGTACCCCCGACCATGGTAAGGCTCCTTACCTGTATGCTGTGCTATTGAGGAACATCGAACACACAGGTAACACACAGATTCCTCACGTCTACGGCAGGGGCGATCTGTTACCAGCTCGTCCCCGCTTACTTTGTGAAACTGTGGTATCTATTACCAGTCGGCACCCTCGGGGAGGGTTCAGTGGGGGATTTCTGCCGACCAACAACGAGCATAACTTTTGACAAATTTGGTTTGACACGGGCGGTAAGTACGGAAGGGAGGAATGTCGGTAACTGTTTGTGCTATCAGTGGCAATTTATTTTTCAGATAGTAGGCAGTGTACGTTGCCTGTAGAGATGCCCCGTAAAACTGGGTATTAAGGCTGTGTGCTAAACAGTAAAAAAATTTAAAATGAGTTGACAGAAGAAAGTGAAATTTTGACATTTTTCGTGGTGAATATGGAAGTATTAATTTTAACAATAAATAGGAATACGTATAAAAATTTATGTAGAAACGAAATTAACGAAACCTCCGCATACACAACGAGAAATTAATGGAAGTAGTAAAGAACTGTAATAAACAAATTAGATCGTGATCCAACGTTCAATATTTATCGCGCCAGTATTTAGTCGAAATAAATTGTGTTTATGAAAGAAAGATTATATAAAACGATTTTACTTTATCATTAGTTTACGTTTTTGTTCGTTTATGGGTGGGATTTAGAATAGTATCCCCCGAATTCGTGGTTAAAATGGGTATGTACAGATATATATAGTTGCCGCTGACCTATGGTTTTTGAGATATTTTCATTTAATGTTTCAAAATTTAAATATTTAAAGGGCGTGTATCTTCAATTTATAATGAAGTTTACACTCATATTTTTAACTTTTGTATCTACTTACACTTCACTAATTCATTTCTATACATTTGTTTTCTATTAGATAGTGCAAAACTAACTTTAATTGAATATTTAACTATGGCTATCCATTTATTCATACCAAGCCAAAAAGAAGTTCTACGCGAAAGAAATGACTGCACCGCGGTATTGGACCGAACAGAGATTTTTTTTTTTGAAGCACTACCGAAGGCCGCCAAC
The DNA here is from genome assembly GCF_042242935.1 of Bactrocera oleae. Taxonomy (NCBI): domain Eukaryota; kingdom Metazoa; phylum Arthropoda; class Insecta; order Diptera; family Tephritidae; genus Bactrocera; species Bactrocera oleae. Next base: position 34,461,253 of record NC_091537.1, read on the forward strand.
GCAAAAAGGTGTTCTACGCGCAAATTTAATAATGTGTTATATTATTGTGTGCATAAAAAGAATGGAACAAAAGAAATTAAATAGAAAATTATATATTGAATTAAAATTATCGTTGCACTATTTAATGTAAAACCAAAAGTCAGCACTACCTATATTTATATATTTTCTTAATCTGGAGAACCTCCTTTATCCGTATTGTCCTTTATCCAAAATGTCGCAAGAAAACTAAAGAAAATCATCTATAGTTTTGAAGAAAAACAAAATTAAAGAAATCATTAGAGCAATTATTGTTGGGCACCAATGTAAACAATTCACTATATTTTTGAAAACGCTAAAATTTGTATATACCATAAACATAAATAAAATAATTCATCAAATCAAAAGAATCTGAAATAAAAACTGCATATAAGTACATATGTATTATTAGTGAATGCCCTTATAATATAACAACAAAGTTGTTATTATTTGCTTCTCTTTAAATTTTGCAATCAAATAGTTCGTCATCATCATTAGCTCCAATTATTTCTATCGCTTGCTTGAGTTTGCCAGCATCGCAATTCCAGCGCTTCAGCTTCCTGGTTCACACCATCAATCCATCTAAGTTTTGGTCTACCTCTGCTCCTGTTATTTCTGCATCCGCCTAGGAGAATTTGCTTAAAACGATAGTTGTCGACGCGAAAAAAATGACCCGCCCACCGTAGCCTGTTTAATTTATTTATTGTTAAAATATCGGGGTGCAAGTTAACATCACCAATATCACAAACCACTTTGCTATTAAGTAAACAAAATTTATTAATAACCATAAGCAAAGAAGACCCCTAACGATCTTCTTCGATATTTCGAATAAGATAGAAAAGTAATGGACACTTTAGGTTATTAAGAGAATAATGTTTTGTCGAATAAGCTAGAAAAGTAATTGACATTTTAGGTGCATAAGAGAACAATCTTTCTGTTGAAGAAGCTAGAAATGTAATTAACTCTTTAGATAAATAAGAGAATAATGTATCAAAGGAAGGTAAATAAAGAAATATCAGTTTAGTTACTTATCAGAATACAAACCCAACATATGTATATACGAGTATCAGATATTAATAAGCAAAGAGCCAAAGCAATTCAACAGGAATCAGCAAACCCAATACAAATAATGAATTTGTGCAGCAAGTGCAAGGGAAATCGCATCAAAGGATGAAAAGTAGTAAGGTAATATTTTAAATATATTTAAGATATATTAAATTTATAACAATAAAATATGTAAATATTTTATGGGATCCATAATTCCTGGGTTCCTGTCCACCTCGTCCCTTTCCCACTCCTCTCTGGTGGGGAAGGCAACATTGTGGACGGAATTTAGCTTCAATTCTATTGGATTACAGAAATCCGTGGTTTTGGGTAGAAACGGGAACGATCTGAGTATTCTAGAATGCCCCTTGTTGCAGGCGACTAATTGGGAGGATTCTCTTAGTCTGAGAGCAGACTTTGCTGCCACTCGCTTACAGAACAGGTCTGTTGGCAATAAATGTAGAATGACGTTTAGTGCCTGGCTAGGCGTTGTTCTGAGAGCTCCGCTAATGCATATACTGGCTACTCTTTGTATACTTTCCATACGCCATACCAAAATACCTTATGTCATGATTGGTCTGACAACTGCTGTATAGAGCCAATAAGCTATCCGAGGCGTTAGCCCTCATTTGGGGCCCACCATCCTTTTAGAAGTGTAGAGTGCTGTGGCTGCTTTCTTAACCCTAGCATCCAAATTTTGTTTCCATGAAAGCTTCCTGTCTAAGATTAGTCCTAGGTAGCTTGCTTTATCTCCAATTGTTAGTTCGCAACCATTTAGTACTGGTGCCGTAACTACTGGAGTGTTATGCTTCCTGGTAAACAATACTAGCTCTGTCTTACCAGCATTTAAGTTTAATCCGCACGATACAGCCCAACGGTTTATATCGTCCAGGATCGTTTGCATAAGGCTTGCGAGAGTATTAGCGAATTTACCTCTAACTGATACTGCCACATCGTCAGCGTAGGCCACAACATGTACCCCCTTCTTCTCTAGATCCCACAGCAACTTATTCATTGTCAGGATCCAGAGAAGTGGAGATAGCACGCCCCCTTGGGGTGTACCCCGATGGACGGATCTGCGCATCGTTGACGCTCCCAGCTTTGAAATTATTGACCTGCTCGTGAGCATCTGTTCAATTAATTTCCTGAGAGGTTCAGAGATGCCCAGATCCTTAAGCGCACTCAGTATGGCCCTCCTGTAGCAGAGGAGATACTGCTAACAGGCGCGTCTCCACGTGTGGATTGGAGAAGCCCTCCCTCCCCTTAGGGTGCATAGGGTTGGAGTGAAACAAAATAGCTCCCATGTACAAACCTCCCCTACGAAGGGTTGGTCACACTACCGGACCTGACCAGAAGAAGATTGGTCTCTGTTGTAACCCACTGGGAGTGTCTGGACCCTGTATCGTTATTCCGTCGATGCAGGCAAAGGGCTGATGTGAGCTTGCTCTGCCGAGGTGTAAGTTGCAGCAGTAGATCAGGAGCCAGCCACTTCGGGCCTTGATCAGGAAGTACGCATTGACCACGGTGCGGAGACCGTGTTGTGCCCCGAGCGAGCCTAGTCCGTCCGTGAATTCCGGGACTGGCCAAGTGTTGACTAGGCCTCAGGGAACTGGGGTAGGAGTAATATCTCCGAGGGTACACCCGTTCTTAGTCTGCAACCCGCTCCTCTGCGTACGATGCGCTGGTAAATCAAAAAGTATGAGTATTAATAAGGAACTAACGAATCAAGAAGTAAATGCGCGGTTTTCCAAGAAGCGCTTCAGAAGATTACAAATAACCGAGCATGAAGATACTGCAGCTAAACATGAACCATTGTGAAGCTGCGCATGACTTGCTTATGCAGATAGTACGTGAACTGAAGATTGACCTTGTGCTTATATCGGAGTCTTATAAACAACTAACTGGCCTACCATGGGAGACAGACATCACCACCAAAGCTGTCATATGGTCTTGTGACAAGCTCCCCGTTCAGAGTCGTTAACAATGTCAGCGCCGGCTTTGTAGCAGCACCAGTAGACGGCATCCGCTTCTACAGCTGCTACGCACCACCTAGCCTCACCATTGTTGAATTCATAGACTTCCTGGATCGACTGACCAAGGACGCGAAGCAGTATTACCCAGTGGCAATAGCTGGGGACTTCGACGCCTGGGCAGTGGACTGGGGCAGCAAATACACTAACGCACGAGGAAAAGCACTACTAGAGGCCTTTACTACACTAGATGTGGTACTGCTCAACAGTGGTGACATGCCGACCTACACCAAAGGCGACGCAAGCTCGATTGTAGATCTCACCTTTGTCAGCAGCAGTATTGCCAGAAAAAATTGCAACTGGAGAGTGTTAAACATCTACACTGCCAGCGATCACAATGCAATCCTGTGGGAAACAGCAAACCACCAGAGCCCTAGAAGGTCTAATAACCAACTGAACACCATCGGTTGGAAAGTGAAATCCTTTGATCCAAGTGCATTGCTAGTATCTCTTGACTCTGACCCGATTATCACTGGACCTGCAGAAGATAAGAGCAAAGATCTGTTGACGAGACTGACCCGAGCTTGTGACGCCAGCATGCCTCGTAAACGAGGTAATAATCAACGACCATCGGTGCACTGGTGGAACGACCGAATCAGTACGCTCCGGGCAAAGTGTCTTAAGAAAAGAAGAATATCTCAGCGTGGCTACCGACGACCTAACTCTGCAGAGCTGGTTGCAGAGTACAAACAGGCGCGTAGGAATCTAAACAAAGCCATCAAGGAAAGCAAAAGACGCTGCTGGACGGAACTCGTCGAAGAAGTGGAGAGGGACCCATGGGGTAGACCGTATAAGGTGGTCATGACCCATCTGAAGAGCCATCCAATGCCATCGCCAACGTGCCCACAACTCCTATTGAAGATCGTAGCTGCGCTGTTTCCACGGCAACGTGATTTTATGTATACATCACTGCAGCTGAATTCCGAAGACATTCCACCTGTCACGAAGGAAGAACTGATGGAGGCCAGCAACCGCGTCGGGAATAATAAAACGCCGGGATTGGACGGAATCCCTAATATCGCTTTAAAAACATCTGTAAAAACGGCACCAGCGTTATTCCTTCACGTCTACAACACCTGCCTCAAGGAGGGGACTTTTCCTCGTAAGTGGAAACAGCAACGACTGGTACTACTACCTAAAGGTAAAAAACCACCAGAAGAGCCGTCATCCTACCGACCTCTGTGCATGCTAGACACGGTGGGCAAGATATTCGAACGTATAATCCACCAACGGATAGAAGCAGTTGTCGATCCGCTCCTGGCAGACAATCAGTACGGATTCCGAAAAGGACGATCAACCCTGGACGCAATCAATTTGGTTGTTAACACGGCCAAGGAGGCAATCGCTGGAACTAGATGGAAAGGTGGTACAAAGAAGTACTGTCTGGTGGCCGCTTTGGACATCAGAAACGCCTTCACTTCCGCCAAATGGGACTGCATCATGCAAGCCCTCCAAGAGAAAAACGTCCCAGAATATCTGTGTAGGATAGTGGCCAACTACTTCACGGATAGAGTTCTCAAATACGACACGACGAATGGTCCCAAAGAGTACGATATTACCGGAGGTGTACCCCAGGGTTCAGTACTTGGTCCACTTCTGTGGAATATCATGTACGATGGCCTATTAAGACTGAAACTGCCGCGAAGCGTCAAACTTGTCGCATATGCGGACGATGTAGCCGTAGTGATCGTCGCAAAACACCTAGACGAGATAAATCATATATTCGGTATCGTCTTCGAGTAAGTCAACCAGTGGATGGACACAATGAACCTTCAATTGGCGAAACATAAGACCGAGGCAGTGCTTATTACTAGCAGAAGAGTGGTAGAGACCATCAAGCTGAAAGTCGGTGAACAAAAATTACATCACAACCTTATATCCGATATTTGGGAGTGATGCTTGATGCCCGATTGAATTTCAAGCAGCAAGTTGAAAACGTCAGTGCGAAAGCATCAGCAGTGAGAGCAAGTCTAGCACGACTGATGCCGAATGTCGGAGGACCAAAGCAAAACAGAAGCTTATTGCTGTCTTCAGTAGTGACATCGGTGCTCACATACGGAATATCTATCTGGAGTAATGCACTGGAGAATCAAGAGTCATGGAGAAAAGCAGGGCCTGTATATCGACTGAATGCCCTACGAGTAGCTAGCGCCTTTCGCACAATATCCGAAGAAGCTGTATGCGTCATTTTCGGAACTCTACCTCCTCGAGTTCTAGCTGAGGAAAGACGGAAACTTTACTACCGAAAGAAGTCAACCAGACTGAGCGCTGAAGAACTCAAGACAGAAGAGCATCACACGTTGGCAGCACGAATGGGATGCCGCAGAAAAGGGTAGATGGACGCATCGTCTGATCCCGAGGATCGATGTCTGGCTGAACCGGAACCACGGTGAGGTCAACTACTATCTTACACAGATGCTGTCAGGACATGGTTGCTTCCGGGCCTATCTTCACCGCTTTAAGCACGATAATTCACCGGAGTGTCCGTCCTACCCAGGAGTTAATAAAAGCGCAAAGCACGGGTTTTTTGAGTGCCCACGGTTTTATCATCAACGAGAGGAACTGGCGTCGAGTCTGAACCAGAAGATCCAACCAGAGACAGTAGTCGAAACAATGGTGTCATCAAACGCCGCCTGGAACGCCGTTAGCACATTTACAACAGAAATCCTTGTAGATTTGCGTTCCATAGAAAGAAAAAGAGCAAATGACATCAACTAGAAGGAAGATAAAATAACATCTTAGCTACCAGAAGACAGAGCAGTAGCTATGTCCTCCCCCCACGAAGTAATGCCTAGCGGCGGTTTCCATGGGGATACGAGGCTGGAGGATAGCGGAGGTTTTTAGTCGGTATTAACATAAGCAAGTCATCTTAAGCTAATGTTCGAGTCCGACATACCAGGCAACACATCTAAGCCGCTCCAACGTTTTTAGAAGGAACGAGGAGAGACTAATAGGTCTGAAGTCCTTTGGATTTGTATGCGAGCTTTTGCCTGCCTTAGGTATGTATATTACCTTGACTTCCCTCCAAGGGGAAGGCAGTGCCCCCTTAAGAATGGTAACAAGCCAATCCATTATGTAATTCTGCGACTGCTGTAAATGGCTTGAAGCCATTTATTGCCCAGCATACGTTGCTTTCTGACACTGTGTTTATAAGAGTGGAGTCTATTTCTGCTCCACTGTCTTGAGTATATTCAACAGTATGGCTTTCAGAGCTACCTGGGAAGTGGGTATCCATTAGTAGTTCCAGTGACTCTTCACTGGATACCGTCCAGCTACAGTCTGGCCTCTGAAGATACCCGATACTATGCACCGATTGTGCCATTATTTTCCTAAGTCGAGATGCTTCCGCCGTGTTCTCGATATCATTACAAAAATATTTCCAAGAATTTATTTTTGCCCTCCTAACTTCCTTCTTGTATGACTTAAGGAGGTTGTAGTAAGGCTGACTCGCCTTGGGATTGCTTTGCTAAATTGAACTGCTTTCTGAATTCTTTCTGTAACTTTTTAAGTTCGAGAGACCACCAGGGTGGCCTAATTCTACCTCTACTTCGTGTTATTGGACAAGCCACTTCTAGTGCTTGCCGGCAAGATTCAGTGAATTGATCAACGATCAACGGATGTCGAGATCCTCCTTACTTTTGGGCTGAAACGGCGGAATCATAGGGATACGTTTTTCCAGCTCTTGCATGTGCACCTCCCAGTTCGTTTTCCTATGATTCCTGAAGTTCATGCCTCTATCGGCCCTTTCTTCTAATGTACATTCAATATATCGGTGATCCGAAAATGAATGTTCCTCGAGGACTCTCCATTGGGTTACCCTGTCAAATAGTACTTCCGACACAAGTGTGATATCCAGTACTTCTTGTCGGTTTCTTGTAATGAATGTTGGCGTACTTCCCTTATTACACAGCAATAGCTTAGTGCCTAGTAGGTATTTGAAGAGACACTCACCTCTGTCGTTGACATCTGAGCTGCCCCAGACTGTGTGATATGCGTTTGAGTCACATCCAAGTATTATCATGCACTTGGATGCCTCGCTATCCCTTACCACCTCTTTTACCATCAGAGGGGGCACCAGCTCCTCCTCGTACGGCATATAGCACGACACCAGCCGATAACTGCATATGCTCGTTTCCCAGCTTACTGCTACTGTGTCGTTGTTGCTGTAATGATGTAATATAAAAACGTTAAGGTTTTTCTTTGCCATTATGCAGGCTCTGATTTTACCTTGACTATTAGCCATAACTAAATTATAGCTCGGTGTCCTCAGTCCGCAAATACGCCCTCCATTAACCCATGGCTCCTGAATGAGGACAAACTCAGGCTGTTCTTCCGCCATGCGGTTAATTAGGGCTGCTGAAGCTAGTTTGCTGTGATGAAGATTAATTTGTAGGAGACGCATTAACTAGTGTTGTTTCTGCGTCTTCCTGAGAGTTGCTTAATAGCTCTCTCTCAGTATACAAGTTTACGAGTCTGGCAGCAAGTTCAGACTCGAAAGAACACTCACCTTGCTCTATGCTCTCTACATCGCTTGAGGACTCCACCGGATCTTCCTCTACTTCGCATGTCTCGCTTTCCGATGCTAGATGGTCTGCAGCATCGGCGTCCGATTTGTACGGTGTAATTCTCACTTTCGTGAATCCGTAGTTTATCTCCCCGCAACTTTTCGCCAGCGGTTCGATGGATTCTTTTGTTAGTAATAGAATCTGCATCGTGGCCCTTTTGGTCTCCACGCCAGATTCTGCTACGCTATCGTCCAACGCCTTGACGAACTTCCACCCCTCCGTGGGCAGACTCGGGTTGCAGGCTCTAATGAGCTGCATTATCTGATCCGGCTGTGATGGTGTAGCCGGGATCCATACCCTTGCCCTTGGTCTGGATGGTATATCTTTTTTGTCCACTGCTATTTTGCGCCCGGGTACACCTCCCCTACCTTGGCTATAGCAGCTTTGTATAGTGCGACCGATCTCTCGTCATCGCATGCAATCATTTTAATCTGGCCCTGGTACCAGCCGGCATCTGTGCATGACGGTGGCGGACCTGGATTGCTAAGTAGCACTTCCACCGCCACATTTGTCAGCGCAGCCTGCACCCATTTCCATTGGGCTCTGGGGATTCTTCCTTCGGGGTCCCCCTCATCCAGAACGCCAATGACAATTCGGTCCCGGGCCACTTCTGTAAATGATTTTGCGGGCGTCACGCCCTTTGTTTTCGGTCGTTTGGCTGACGGCTTAGCCTCTTCAGCTGACCTCTGTCGCTTTGCTGCCTTTACTGGAGGTTCCAGTTTAAAATTAGGTATGACCGCCCTCGCGCATTCAATTGATGCTAAGAGCTCCTTGGTCAGCTCCTCCTTGGTTGGCGGCTGCAACTCCACTAACCTCAATAGGTATGCGGCGCGTCGTCTCTCCGCATACCTTGCCTTTGTCGGGTCCTGAATATTGAAAGCGGGCCACTCTCTGGCAGATGCACTTCCAGCAGCAGCCCCTTTAGCATCTCCCCCCTCCCCCCGCTTCTCAGTCGTGTTTTGACTACAGGGGTTGGGCCTGGCTGCCTCCGGCGCTGCTACTTTCTTGGGGCCAGCTTTAGCTTCTGCCCCCTTCCTTGTGCCTGCCTTATCTGCGGGACCAAGCTTCGCTCCTGTCCTCTTGCCGATTGTTGACGAGCTCGTTGCAAACGCTGCTCTTTTATGGGAGCAACTCGCTCCCTCCGGAGTTTTTGGTGGAGATCCGGACTCCCTTGTGTGTTTGTTTTTGTTCGTTTTGTTGTTCAGGTTCATAAATGGTCCCACGAGTGTGGGGGAATGTGTGTCCGCTTGCGCATAGCCCCCGCTACGCAAGTAAGGCTATCATATTACGGAGGGCGCCAGGTATCCGTAAGCTCCGTTTGAGACTGGGCTATTTAAGGGCCCCCAGCCAGGTTGATCCTCGGTACGGGTCGCATGACACCTTGATCCAGCCCTTCATAGTACCCTCGACCATGGTAAGGCTCCTTACCTGTATGCTGTGCTATTGAGGAACATCGAACACACAGGTAACACACAGATTCCTCACGTCTACGGCAGGGGCGATCTGTTACCAGCTCGTCCCCGCTTACTTTGTGAAACTGTGGTATCTATTACCAGTCGGCACCCTCGGGGAGGGTTCAGTGGGGGATTTCTGCCGACCAACAACGAGCATAACTTTTGACAAATTTGGTTTGATACGGGCGGTAAGTACGGAAGGGAGGAATGTCGGTAACTGTTTGTGCTATCAGTGGCAATTTATTTTTCAGATGGTAAGCAGTGTACGTTGCCTGTAGAGATGCCCCGTAAAACTGGGTATTAAGGCTGTGTGCTAAACAGTAAAAAAGTTTTAAATGAATTGACAGAAGAAAGTGAAATTTTGACATTTTTCGTGGTGAATATGGAAGTATTAATTTTAACAATAAATAGGAATACGTATAAAAATTTATGTAGAAACGAAATTAACGAAACGTCCGCATACACAACGAGAAATTAATGGAAGTAGTAAAGAACTGTAATAAACAAATTGGATCGTGATCCAACGTTCAATATTTATCGCGCCAGTATTTAGTCGAAATAAATTGTGTTTATGAAAGAATGTGTTAATTATTAGTTTACGTTTTTGTTCGTTTATGGGTGGGATTTAGAATAGTATCCCCCGAATTCGTGGTTAAAATGGGTATGTACAGATATATATAGTTGCCGCTGACCTATGGTTTTTGAGATATTTTCATTTAATGTTTAAAAATTTAAATATTTAAAGGGCGTGTATTTTCAATTTATAATGAAGTTTACACTCATATTTTTAACTTTTGTATCCACTTACACTTCACTAATTCATTTCTATACATTTGTTTTCTATTAGATAGTGCAAAACTAACTTTAATTGAATATTTAACTATGGCTATCCATTTATTCATACCAAGCCAAAAAGAAGTTCTACGCGAAAGAACTGACTGCACCGCGGTATTGGACCGAACAGAGATTTTTTTTTGAAGCACTACCGAAGGCCGCCAACGCAAAAAGGTGTTCTACGCGCAAATTTAATAATGTGTTATATTATTGTGTGCATAAAAAGAATGGAACAAAAGAAATTAAATAGAAAATTATATATTGAATTAAAATTATCGTTGCACTATTTAATGTAAAACCAAAAGTCAGCACTACCTATATTTATATATTTTCTTAATCTGGAGAACCTCCTTTATCCGTATCGTCCTTTATCCAAAATGTCGCAAGAAAACTAAAGAAAATCATCTATAGTTTTGAAGAAAAACAAAATTAAAGAAATCATTAGAGCAATTATTGTTGGGCACCAATGTAAACAATTCTCTAGATTTTTGAAAACGCTAAAATTTGTATATACCATAAACATAAATAAAATAATTCATCAAATCAAAAGAATCCGAAATAAAAACTGCATATAAGTACATATGTATTATTAGGGAATGCCCTTATAATATAACAACGAAGTTGTTATTATTTGCTTCTCTTTAAATTTTGCAATCAAATAGTTCGTCATCATCATTAGCTCCAATTATTTCTATCGCTTGCTTGAGTTTGCCAGCATCGCAATTCCACCGCTTCAGCTTCCTGGTTCACACCATCAATCCATCTAAGTTTTGGTCTACCTCTGCTCCTGCTATTTCTGCATCCGGCTAGGAGAATTTGCTTAAAACGATAGTTGTCGACGCGAAAAAAATGACCCGCCCACCGTAGCCTGTTTAATTTATTTATTGTTAAAATATCGGGGTGCAAGTTAACATCACCAATATCACAAACCACTTTGCTATTAAGTAAACAAAATTTATTAATAACCATAAGCAAAGAAAACCCCTAACGATCTTCTTCGATATTTCGAATAAGATAGAAAAGTAATGGACACTTTAGGTTATTAAGAGAATTATGTTTTGTCGAATAAGCTAGAAAAGTAATTGACATTTTAGGTGCATAAGAGAACAATCTTTCTGTTGAAGAAGCTAGAAATGTAATTAACTCTTTAGATAAATAAGAGAATAATGTATCAAAGGAAAGTAAATAAAGAAATATCAGTTTAGTTACTTATCACAATACAAACCCAACATATGTATATACGAGTATCAGATATTAATAAGCAAAGAGCCAAAGCAATTCAACAGGAATCAGCAAACCCAATACAAATAATGAATTTGTGCAGCAAGTGCAAGGGAAATCGCATCAAAGGATGAAAAGTAGTAAGGTAATATTTTAAATATATTTAAGATATATTAAATTTATAACAATAAAATATGTAAATATTTTATGGGAAATAATCCCAGTAATATAAAATAGTTTAGGCTTAAATACTACTAAAACTGATACACACGAAACTTACAAGTGCTCGTATAGAAAAAAGAAGTGAAATAAAACTGTATAAATATTAAATTGGACGAAATAATATATAAATTTTCCAGTCAACCTTTCTCATGTCAGTTATTAATTTCACTCCAGAGCACATAGCTAGATTAGTAGCTGACCAAATGGCTAATATAAGAGCTGAAATAACTCAATTAACAAACCAAGTTAGTACATTGACATCTTAACCAGAATATTCTTATAAATCTATCGTCAGCTGCAGGGAAGCTGCAAAAAATTCAATGACTATTTATATAGAAGGCAGTAGACGATATTTCGGTGCACTGACAATCCTACGAAATAAAATTGTAGGAGATGCAAGTGACATTCTGACGAATCACGGAACAGTACTAAACCAAGGAGCTATATTATCCCGATTAGATTTCGCAGAGGACCAATTCACTTAATTGACCAGGAAATAAATATTTTGCAACAAGGACCGAAATTCTTAATAGACTATTATAATAAAGTCAATCTCTGATAAACAAGACAATAATGACGCATGGGACAAAATCTGAAATCACAAAACAATTAAATATCAAAATCCGTGAAACTGCTTTAAAAACTTCATAGCTGGTTTAAACTATCCATTAGACCAAATACTTTTCACTTTAGCACCTACAGATTTACCTAATTTTCTTGCTAAAGCGCAAGAGCTGTATTCGAATCAAATGTGAGCTTAATTTTTTACCCTCAAAATAAAACAAAGAAAAGAGTAAAAAAGTAAATAATATTATTAAGAATCAAAATTTAAACCTCTTGGGGTAAGAAAGTCCTAAAGCGCTAACAAATATAAATGTCGGAAAAACAAAAAGTTTAAAACAAAACAAAGATTTAGCTGTTTCTGAAAATGGAAACTTTTTGAATAACTTAAGGGCAGCAGAACCTTTACAAATATCCTTCGGAGAGAGTAAAAAAGAAGGTTTGATACAAAATTTACAGGATGAAATAAGTAATAAAATTTTCAGACTGCATAGTGAAGGGAATTTAGATTTACCTTTTCGTAACGGAAATAAGCGGAAATAATAATAACTAAGGAAAGGCCAATTTGGTTTAAACAATATCCCTATCCAATGTCAGTAAATAATTTTATTAATAACGAAATTCAAAACTTATTACAAAAACAGATAATTAGGAAAAGTAAAAGACCATACAATTTCCCAGTTTGGGTTGTTCCAAAAAGGAAATAAATGATAACGGTAGTTCGAAATTAAGATTAGTAATCGATTTAAAAAAAAATTAACGATAAAACCATATCGGATGCCAAGCACTCAGGTAATACTTACAAACTTAGGAAAATCAAAATATAATATTTTTCCACAATCGAATTAGAATCTGGGATTAAACAAATTTTAATGGAGGAAAACGATATAGAGAAAACGGCATTCTCGGTAAACAATGGAAAATATGATTTTTTACGTATGTCATTTGGACTAAAAAATGCAAGAAGCATTTTTCAACGAGCCATGGATAACGTATTAAGGGACTATATAGGAAAGATCTGTCATGTTTTGTTGACGACGTTATAACACAAAAACATTTGAATTTAGTAATTAAAATATTAAAGGATGCAAATATGAAAATATCTTCTGAAAATTTTACCAATAGGAGGTTTTTAGAATATGTAATAACCAAAAATATTTTTAAAACGGATCCAAAAAATATTGAAGCCATACAAAATTATCCAATATCAAAGACATTGCGTCAATTGCGAGGATTTTTACGATTGATAGAATTATTATAGGACATTTATTGAAAACCATGCCGCTATTTTAAAACCATTAACAAAACATTTGCAAGGGGAAAACGGAAAAATATCACAATATCTCTCAAAAAGAAAAATAATACACCTTGATCAAGAGGGGGTAGCTACTTGTGAAACGTTGAAAAATTTATTATTTCAACAGGTGGAACTAACACAACCTGACTATAATAAACTATTTATTTTAACTACCGATGCATCAAATTTAACTTTAGGTGTTGTGTTATCACAGGAAGGTAAAACCATTATATTTATTTCAAAAACATTAAATTTCACTGAATTAAACTATGCAACTAATGAGAAAGAACTTTCTCCAAAAATAATTTACAAACCAGGGACAACAAATGTAGTTGCTGACGCGTTGTCCAGGCAAATGGTAAGCAATTCAACTAGTTCTGAAGAGGCAAGCGACTCAAATGATTTACTAATAAACACGCAACATTCTGCGGAAAGCAGCGATGAATATTAAATTCATGAAACAAAAAAACCAGTAAACCATTTTAAACAACAATTAGTAATAGACAACGGAGCAAAAATTACCGTCTTAGAGACGATTTCTTATTTTAACAATAAACGCTTTCTAATTGAATATGATACGCCAAAAAATATAGTAGGTATTCTGAAATAATATATAAATCCAAAAGTAGTTACGGGAATATACTGCACAGCTGAAGTGCTTTATGAAATGAAAAACGTTTTAAAATACGCATTTCCTACAATAACATTTTTACATACAAAACTATTTCCAACGATATAACTAATAGAAAAGATCAAGCAAACGCATAATAGAGCATACAGGAACTATATGGAAAATTTGGTCCAAGTTAGGCAACAATATTATTGGCTTGATTGATTGACAATGCAAAAAAATTGCAGTATATGTAATAGTAATAAATATGAAAGGCACCCGAAACAAATTCCTATAGGGGAAGCACCTATACCAGAAAAAGGAGGAGAGCAACTCCACATACATTTTTTTTAGCACAAAAATTAAAATTTCTTACATGTATAGATTCTTACTCTAAATATCTAGTTGTGAGACATATTGAAGACAAATTAAATCTAGAAGGTAAAGTTTTGGAACTTTTACAAACATTTCTAAATGTTACAAGTATAGTTATAGATAATGAGATAGGCTTAAATACAATACAGTTCAAGTTTTTAATAGAACGCAAAATATACAAATTTATTATTGTACACCACGTCACAGTACTAGTAATGGACAAATAGAAAGAGTTCATTTAACCTTAATAGAAATTTCAAGATGCTTAAAGCTGGAATATGATTTATAAAGTAACTTTGAATCATTATAAGAGCGGTTCAACAATATAATAAAACTATTCACTCAGTAACAGGTAAACTAGATTGTAATATTTTATTTAATAAAGAAATCCATGAAAATTTAAAAAACACATTAAAGATTGCTCAGGACAGTTACAGTATCATAACTAGAAAAGGCTTCAAAAAAAAATATCGTAAAGGAGAAATTTTTTATGAAAAAATATATGAAGAAAGGAATATATTAAAATCTAATTAAAATACACAAACAGTAACAGAATATTTGAGAAATAAAGTTAAAATACAAAATAGAAATAAATAACCGATATAGATAATACTAAAATTTAGACCTACTATTTTACAGGCACTATGAAGATGTATATTAAAATTTCATTAATATTTTTATATATCCTATCTAAGAGAAAATAACATACTTATTGAGGAAAACTCTGCAGTAATTTTTGAAGAATATGGTTCAATATATCATTTGACGAATTTATCATTATTTCAAATATTATACAAAAATTCAAAACTGATGCCGAAATTGTACTAATTATTGACTGAAGTGTGGATTCAGAAAAACGAATAATAGAAACATTGTTAAAGCAATAAATGATTGGCAATAATAGAATAAAAAGAGGGGTTAATGAAATGGGAACGGTTTGGAAATGGATTTTAGGCATACCAGACCAGGATAACTTTATGAAAATAACAAACAGTGTAAATAACTTTATAGAAAACAATAACAAGTGTGAATTGCTGCTAACTCACAAAAATTTAAAACAATTACGGAATTAACACAAATTATGAAAAAACTATATAATGCTGAACTTGAAAATACAAAGCAAACTATTACACTATCAAAACATGAAATTTTAAATCCACTTATTTTAGAGATAGAAGATTTAAAACAAATAATAAGCGAAGAAAAAATTAATGTAACAAATCTTTTTGACGTTTCAAAATTTAAAACTGCACAAAAAAATAATGTAATAGTAAATTAAAAATTAAATATACAAAAGTACAAAAAACCTGTATACTATTTAAAGCAATAGCAGTAGCACAAACTGATTATGATATTTGATTCATGTAGCCGCACAGTTAGGTTAGGTTAGCGGGTCGATCCTAAGAAGGATCACACTTGGACAGCTTAAACGCCGGTCCGTTGTGGTACCCAAAACTCCTATGAGCCGGATCAATAGACCCTTACATGTCGACAAAGCGCTTTGTGCCTATGACAAACTTGTTGAGATGGCCAATATCTGTTTCGGCCAGATCTTCTGGACCGCCAAAAGTATGATTGCCGAGATGTTTCAATCTCAACCTAGCAAAAGCTGGACAATGGAGGAGAAAGTGCCGGGATGTTTCCACTTCACCCTCCTCCATACAGCTTTGACAACTGCCATCGGGTAGTATTCTAAGCCGCACCGCATGAGTTCCCATTGGACAGTGTCCAGTGAGAACTCCTACCATGGCGGCGAGGTGAACTTTGTTCAAGGCGAGAAGATCCCCCGATCTCCTGCGCTCCACTCTCGGCCAGAAGGATCGCGCAGTCGCGCAGGAGCTGGTCGCCGACCAGCGTCTGCTGAGCTACTGCGAGGTCCATTGGTCCAGAGCGAGAATGCAAGACGTTAGTGGAGAACCAACTCGATCCCATTCCGATATGAGCGGGGCAAGGGTACCCCCCCTGGCCAGCTCATCGGCCTTGCAATTCCCAGCGATTCCGCTGTGACCAGGCACCCAAACGAGCCTGATATTGAAGTAGCCTGATGCTAATTCTAGCGAGGACAGACACTCCTTGACTAGCTTTGAATGCACGGTTCGCGCACTCAGGGCTTGTATTGCCGCTCTGCTGTCGGAGTGAATGCTCACCTCTCTAAACGAAGCTACACTACGTAACAGTACTTCTACCGCCACCTTGATCGCGGCCACTTCCGCCTGAAAAACGCTACAGTGGTCCGGTAGCCTGAAGCAAAGATTGACGGAGAGCTCTTTACAGAAAACCCTCCCTCCAACTTTCCCTCCTAGCTTCGTCCCATCCGTGAAAAAACTCACCGCGCCTCTTCTCCAGCGGCTTCTTCCCCTCCACATCTCCCTCGTCGGGATATGAGCAGAGAAAAAGCCGCCTCCGAGAGGCCTCCGTGACGCAGTGATCCAAATTTTCAGGAATGCAGGTGAAGGAGGAGAGAATTGCGGCGTGTCCTTGTTCGGACCTCTTCACAAGCCCAGCTTCTCTGAGCCTAATAGCACACCTCACAGCAATGCACCTACCGGCAATGTCCACGGGTGCTATATTTAATATAGCGTTGAGAGCTATCGTTGGTGTGGTTCGCAGTGCACCGGAGATTCCGATAAGCGCCGCTCTTTGAACTCGCTCAAGCTTTTTAGCCAGGGTAGTCGCAGTAGGGCAGTTTCCCCTATAAAAGGGTCAACATCACAAATAAAATCAAAAAGTGACTCACCTCTTGCGTTTGTGTCCGAGCTCCCCCAGACGGTGTGCCTTGAGCTGGCATCCGAGCCTATAATAACCGCGGCTCCTTTGCGTCTGGCCT
The DNA here is from genome assembly GCF_042242935.1 of Bactrocera oleae. Lineage (NCBI taxonomy): Eukaryota > Metazoa > Arthropoda > Insecta > Diptera > Tephritidae > Bactrocera > Bactrocera oleae. Next base: position 34,478,308 of record NC_091537.1, read on the forward strand.
CTGCCAGACCCATCCTCAGCAAGTTCGGAGGTGGTTCCACCTCGTCGTCGTGCGGCATGTAGGCTGAGACAAGCCAGATTTCCCTAGCACTGTCCTCCAGCCTAGCGGTGACGACGTCCTCGTTGCTGAAATTAGGTAAAAGAAAAACGTTAAGTTCATTTCTGACCAACAGGCAGGCTCTGGTTCTACCTGTGCTGCTTGCCGCCAGGAGCTTATGGCTATTTGTCCTTAGTCCAGATATGCCATAGCTACTCAGCCACGGTTCCTGGATAAGGACAACGTCGGCTTCGTCCCTTCCTAGACGAAGCACTAAATCGGCGGCGGCCGCCTTTGAGTGCTGGAGGTTAATTTGGAGGATCTTCATTCTCCAAACTCCTCTCCAGCAGTGCGAGTTCCGCACCATCGTCCATATCGTCGACGCCAGCCTCCTCGAACAGATGCTCGAGACTGAAGACGGATCCGCCATCACTTGACGATCCGCCCCCCGTGCTCACCGCGTCCGAGAGGACAGGGTCGACGTCCATTTTCGAGAGGAGAACCTTCCCACTCTCTTCCACCCCCGCAGGAGGCAGCGGGCCATCCGCCCTGGCTTCTGTTGGGAGCGTCTTGAGAACGACTCTCTCGAAGCCATAGCTTATGGCCCCCTTTGTGACACTGAGAGGAGCGAGGAACTCCTTGTTCAGGAGTATCAGCGCTTGCCGATATGGTGCCTCGGTCCTCTCCAGCCTGATCACCCTCCAGTCTTGGGTGGGGAGAGATGGGTTGCAGTACCGCAACATCTCTTCAATTTCGGCCGGGGTGGAAGGTTCGGCCGGAAGCCAGACCCGAGCCCGAGGCCGCATCGGGAGATCCGATTTGGCCACCGCCACGAGCCTTGCTCCTTTCCATACCTCCCCTACCCTGGCTACCGCCTCCTTGTAAAGGAGAGCCGACCGCTCGTCGGCACACCTAATGAGTTTGTGAAGGCCGAGGTTCCACCCAGCGCTTTCACATCTAGGGGGTGGTCCAGGGCTTCCCCTGACCACCTTCATGAAAACAGCGGAGATAGCAGCCGCTACCCGCTTCCACTCGTCATGGGAGATGGCTCCATCTCCTCTGCTTCGGTCGTACACCCCAAGCTCCACTGAGCTTGCGAGTTTAGCGATTTCGCTAAACATAGGTGCGGGTCCGACCCGAGGCTTTTTGCTGAGGGAGGATTCCCCCTCCTGCGATCTTTGCCGCTTTATTGAGGTTTGGGGCCCGCTCGGCCCCACTTTACCGTCGCCCACGTCGCTCAGCACCTTTTTGGCCCACTCCAGTGTGCTAGCGTGCTGGTCAGATTTCTGGTCAGCCTGCTTGTCACCGTAGCGCTCCAAGATCTTGGCAGCCAGTCGACGATCAGACTTCAGCTTATTAGCTGCAGTCACTCGCTTCCCCGCCGGGCCCCTAGCGCTCGCCGAGGACCCCGTGACGCCCATGAACTTAGCAGAGGTTCCTCTGCTAGTGCTGGCGATTCCGCCTCGCACTTCCGCCCTACCCCGGGTTGCTGTCGGCAGACTCCTACCGACTCCCCCTACCTTACCGCCCCCCGTGACGGTAAGCCAGGCACCCCCTGGATTACCTTTCTTACCTTTAGCCGGGGACGATTTCGTCCCCTTCGGTGAAAGTGTCCCCCCCAGGGAACCGTGCACGTTAATTAGAGACATCAATCTAAGATATAGGTTGAACAGGTGAGTGGCAATCAACAAAAAAGTGAAATTTTCAAAATTTCTACTTAATATCTTTTTTGTGTTTTCAGTTAAGGGGGTATATGAGCGGGGGGGTGAAACCAAGTGGATCACCTAGAGGACACTCGGGGCTTCCATTATCACCATCAACCACCCGCCTACCGCCACCAGGAGGGTGGGTCAAACAAATTTCATCGTTTAGAGGACACGCAGGGCTTCCATTTGCATCATCAATCCATCTATGGGCGATAAATTTACGTCTTATTTCGTAAGGCGCAAATTGCGCTCTTCGTACAAATTCTGAGTATTCCTAAATATAAATTATAACTCGAAAAGATATATACATAAAATCAGGTACATAGATCAGGTGCATGAATATTAATTACATTAACAATTTAACATTAACAATATAAGTTGAAATATTCAACTTGATTTGAACAAAAACCAAAATATATATAAAAAATGAGGTACAATGCAAGAACAATAACAATAATCAAAACAATCTACTAAGTAATAAATAATATATAAAAATATTCTAAATCACCGTTACACAATAATATATTTGATAAAATTGGAAACATTTAATAATATTTCGATACAATAAATAATAATTTAAATAATACTATGTAAATTTAATCTTTAGGAATTAGAACAATCGAAAAGTATTTGAATATGTAATAAAAACATTCTTGAAGTTATAAATTTTAAAACATAACACGGCAACACACTATAGCAGATTTGTGTCATTTAGTAGCAGAATATTGGTTGGCAACCCGTACCAAGTGTGACTTTAGTAGTAGAATATAAGTAGACAACCCGTACCAAGTGTGATTTTAGTAGTAGAATTTTCGAGACAACCCGTACCAAGTGGGATATTTTTGCGTGTGTATTAGTGAAAATCTTAGGATCGATTACTTGTAGATTTATACAATGACTGTTAATGCTTGTGAGTTTAAGAAAATATGAATCCAGGTATTGTATTTTTCAATTAATTCAAATTTTAAAAATGTTAAATATAATGCTAAACATGTGTAAGATATTCATAGATTTTAAATCGCGTTCAAGAAGAAGATGGTGGATACGACCCGTGAATTTAACAAGAGAGGAATTAGGGGTTTACGGTACTTGTTTTAAACCGCTGTGATCTATGGATGAAGAGCACTTTTCCAAGAAACAAGGATGAGTGTCCACAAATTTAATGATCTTCTTTGCTTATTGAAAGACAAGCTCCATCGCTGTTCGAGAAGAGAACCGATAAAAGAAGAAACACGTTTGGGAATTACATTGATGTAATTAATATTTATAATTTATATTAGAATTGTAAATAACAGGAAGTTATATTTATGTATTTATCTCGAGGATATTGTCTTAAATTTCTGGCAAGGTCTCACAAAATTGGATTTTCATCCATGAGGAAAATTATTTACGAAACTTGCGCTGCAATTTGGAATGAATTACACACAGTGTATGTTGTTCAACCAAACCAATCCGAATTGAAAAACATTTCTGAAAGGTGGGCTTTACATTTTTGCTAAATAATAAAAATTGATTCTATAAATAAATTTTTTTTTATATATGTAGTTATTATATAAAAACCGGAATGCCGCACTGCCTAGGTGGTATTGATGGCAAACATATTAACATAGTTTGCCCGAGACGTAGTGGTTCACTTTTTTATAATTCCAAAAAAACATTCAACATTGTTCTAATGACAGCTTGTGACTCCGACCATACATTTACTTTTGTTGATGTTGGGGCAGTAGAAAGTCAAAGCTATGGAGGAATTTTCGCCAAAAGTGCTTTTGGGAAAATGATATTAAGAGAAAACATCGTATTGCCTCCTCTCGATCACCTTCCGAGTAATTAAATAATCTGTATTTTGGAAATAACTTAATTTTTTATGATTACAAATACTTTCTTTTTTAGGTACAAATAAAGACTTCCAGTTTTTCTTTGTGGGGGGCAGTGCTTTTCCACTTAAGGGAAACCTTATGCGTCCATATCCTGGCCGCAACTTGTCTCCTCTGAAGGAACATCACAATAAAAACCTATCTTCCGCCAGAGTTTACATCGAAAATGCGTTTGGTATATTAGCGAATAGGTGGAGAATATTACATAGCAATATTCATGCAGCACCAAAAAATATTGATAAAATAGTGTTAGCAACAGTTGTGCTACTAATTATCTCATGCTAGATAGAAGCTCGGGATATTTTACTGAAGAGTTAGTGGACCATTCGGAAAATGGTGCTTTCGTTCCTGGAATTTGGAGGCAAACAACTTCGCAAAGTCCAGCTTTTCGAATTTCGCAAGCCAACCGTTCAACGGCGGAGGCGTTTGCATCGAGAGACGAATTGGCGGAGTATTTATTTAATAATTAAGCATATATTTTGTGAAATGTTATTCATTTTTTATTAAATTTCTTCTTAATTCAGTAAAATTCATATAAAATAACAAAAAGGGTTCTTATTTCAAAATAACAATTGCACTACAGAGTAACAAAAAACAATTCATAAGATATACATAAAGAAATTATTTCAGTAAAACACATGTAATTTCTAGTTTCCTAATTCACTATACACTAAGGCTACTACTTTCGCCTCAATTTGTCGTATGCGTTGAGGGGTTAGGTTAGCCTCACTTATGTTCCTCGCCAAGCTTTGGAATAACAGTGACGTTGCACCCTCGTGTTCTGTGGGAACGGCTGCAAACTCTTTCACTGTATCCACGCACTCCTTCATCATGACAGTGAACACATCGCTAACGTCATCCCTTGCTACATTCCTTTTTTTTGTTTTGTCGCATTTGGAGGAGTGTAATAACCTTCTGGATAAGTATTTGTACTGGTCTTTTGTTGAAATAGAACATTCTATTTCTTCCATAATTGCGTCAAAAGGCACGTTGCCGATGGTTCTATTAAGTGGAAAATATTGAATTATAAGAATACAAATATGAAAAATGTAATATTTACTTTCGATAATCACTGTAGCAGAATCGGAGCAGCACTGCCGGAAGCCAGTCGCTGTGCACGTTTACGTTTTTTGTACGTGTCAAGCAGTCCTTTCCATCGTTTCCTACAGCTGTGTAATGCAAATATTTATAATACTTTAGAATAAAGTTTATAATAAAACAGGCTTTTCTTTGACTCACCCGGCAAATATAATATTTTAGCTACTTCTTTCCAAATTTGAGTTTTGGTGATGATAAATTGTATAGGCACTCATATTTACGTATTTCCTCTATTAATTGTTCGTTTAAATCCATTTTATTTGCTTATAGCAACCTAGTGCGTACTTCGCTGTTAAAAATATCACAATGTTTTGATTTTGAAATTGAAATGATGAAACCAAACAGAAACAATCTTAATATTGCCAACGCAGACATTTTCTTGAATTCGGTTTGAAAATTCTAAAGATTTTACTGAAAATACTTTCTTTGATATGGCAATGCCGGTTTTGCCACCGCGGTCAGCGATAAACTTAAAAATAGCTATATCTCAAAAATCGTCATGGTGGGCGAAATTCGCCGCGTGTTTATAAGTGGTACAAGCGCTTTACAGAAGGCCGAGAAGATATTGATGACGATGAGCATCCTGGAGGTATATCAATCGGATCATAACATTAAATATTCTCGAATGTTTTGGGCATGAAACGTGTGACAGCGAAGTTTGTTCCGAAATTGCTATATTTTGAGCAAAACCTATGTCGCATTAGTATCGCTCAGGAGTTGTTGAATGACGTCAACAACGATCCTCAACTACCAAAATAGAAGAAGAGCTGATGGCCATACCGACAAGTGCATTTCAGAAGTGCTTCAAGGATTGGGCGTTGACAAAAGTGTATTATATTCGAGAGGGATTACTCTGAAGGAGGCAAAATATTGGAAAAGTTTAAAATTATTTGAAAGAAGAAAAATTCAACCCTTTTTTTGTAACAGAATATATTCAATCAACAAATGTTGATTTAAGATTAGAAAATTATGATACACTAACTCCAATATAACAGGAAATAAAAAGAAATCCTGTTTGGTGGTCACTTACTACACTAGCATAATTGGTTATTTTATTAACAAATTCTTTACATATATTAAAATAAAAAATGATAAAGAAAGAGAAAAAATGTTAAAAGAAATTGTAAATTCAAATCAATCATCTTTGCTGTTTATCATGTATATAAATGACATCTTCAATACTCTACCGGAAATGGCTCTCGTAGCCTATGCTGATGATACTGCAGTGCTTTGCTCTGGTAAAAATTGGAATGAAGTTAAAACACGACTGAATAGATGGTTGGAGATACTAAATAAACTACGAAGTAATCAATTATCTCTTAACATAGACAAGTCAACATACATCACTTTTGGCAGTTATTGTGATAGTATACCCGTCAATTATATACTAAATATAAACAACAGAGAACTCACAAGAGTAGATCACAGCAAATATCTGGGTCTGTACTTTGATACACATATGAAATGGAATTTTCATGTGAACGAGCTGGCCAAAAAAGTCAGATACTTTGCTTTCCTCTTTTTCAAATTGAGTAAATGGGGTGACATAAAAATCTTAAAAACTATATACTATGGACTTTTCGAAAGTGTAATCAATTACGGAATAATTGCCTGGGGTGGAGCCTACAAAAATGCTCTGCAGCCTATAACAAATATGCAAAACCGTTTATTAAAGTTCTTTGAAAACAATTATGAAACTAATTTGCCACTTGACATCAAGAAAACTTTTATTGTTAAGGCTATAATACAATACTATGAAAAGTGTAAATCAAAATATCTTACCAAACAAGTACAAACTAGAGCTAATACTCTAACATTACCAAAAATTAAAAAGTCAATTAGCATTAAAAATGCATATTATATAGCAATTAAGTACTTTAACATGCTTCCTAATAATTTGAAGATTCTAACATGTAATAAAAAATCTCTTAACAAAAATCTAAAATCCTGGATAAATAACTTATCAATATAGTAAATTTTAGCTATCTATTAAGTGATTAATTTTTGCTCTTACTTGGTATAATATATAATTTATATGTATAACTTTGTCACGCAATATTTAGTGTAATGTACTATTATCCATGCTAGAATATTTATAATATTAGAAAATAAGATGTTAAATATATTGTTTTTGTAATGCCCTGTTTCTATGCACAGATGTTAAACATCTCTATAGACCTGTACCAGATGAAATAAAAAAAAAAAAATAAAATAAAAAAAATATATATTCGAAGACGGGACGCTTGGATTTAAAGGTGGGGGACTTAACACCACCAATATCACACACTATTTAGCTATTGAGTAAACAAAATTTATTAATAATCATAAGCAAAGGAGACCGCTTAACGGTCTTCTATGATATGTCGAATAAGATAGAAAAGAAATCGACGCTTTAGGTCAATAAGAGAATAAACTTTTTGTTGAATAAGCTAGATATGAAATTAACTATTTAAGTAAATAAGAGAATAATGTATAAAAGGAAGTTAAATAAAGAAATATCAGTTTAGTGGCTGATCAGAATTCAAATCGTCAAGCTATGGTCTTTTTAAAAACCTTCCGGTTAACGCCTTTAAATGTATTTGCATATACAAAGTCTGTACCGCTCTCTCCATAAGCCATCATCGCAAAAAGCTCCAAAAATTTTGCGCAAAACCTTTCAATTAAAGGCTTATAGTTTTTTCATCTTTGCAAACTTTCATGTTAGCACGCGAGCAATCAGTCAGCAATTTTTACCGATCTATCGAGGATGCGTCGCTTGAGGTGTGTATTCGTCAACTACCTCAAAGTTTTGCTCGCCAACGCTTAAGTTTAGCTCAATACTGTCGTGCAGTGATTTCGCCGTTGAAGATATTAATACTTTCATTTTTTCTATAATCTTTGCAGCTTTTTCTATTTGTATAAATGTCGTTTTTAAGTCGTCTATAGATGTTGAAACTATTGTACTTTTGGTTACTTCAGAGTCTCTTATCACATTTTCAAGTACAAGATTGAATAGTAGGCATCCTCTTGTCGTAGACCGTTTTTCGAAATAAATTCACTTGATATGGAGTTTCGGATTTGTACCACATTTCTAACGTTCGCCATTATTGTAAACAAGTGAAATGTCGTGATATTATTTTCCTGCGTTTTCTCAAGAATTTGTCCGATTATAAATATCTGATCGGTAGTACCTCTTCCAGTCATAAATCCTGCTTGGTAGTCCCCGCAATTCGGTTATGTATGGGCGTAATCGTTCTTGCAGAATATTGAAAAATATTTTGTAGGCTATATTTAGCAGTGAGATTAGTCTTTAATTTTTGCTTTCAAGTTGAAACGCCTGTTGAACCACCTTAAACATATGAGGGAAACATGGTCCTTGTGCTCATACAGCTCTGTGGGTATCTTGTCTGTTCCAGGAGCGTTGTGTTTCTTTAAGCGCGTAATGAGCCCCTATAGCTCTCAGAACACTAATCTGGAGTCGGTTCACTGACTACCTGTGGCACCTCCAGTTAAGAAGTTCTACCCATCTGTCAAGGATTGTTGTGTTTCAGTTAGCAGGTTACCCGGTGTGTTCTCGCAGAGTTTCCTGAAATATATTTTGCTTGTATAGTTTCGAAAAAAGTTTTTGGTGTTTTCTCTCACTTTGTGTCTGTGGATGCGTTTTTCAAGATTTCTTAGTTCTCTGTATAGTTCGCTATATGCTCCTGTCTTTCGATTTGGCAGAGCCTTGTATACATCATTCTTTTTCAAACTCTTTATGGAATAATGTTTTTTGTTTATTCAGCTGCATCGTTCCTAGTACCTTGAAGGATGTTTCCCGTATAATCTTCATTTGTCTTTTCCACATTTGCGTCAGATTTCCGCACTCATTCAAGATTTTCAGTTTTTTGTTCAATTGCATTTGGAAAAATTGTTGGAGGTTTGTTCCTTTAGCTTGGCAATATTTATCCTATCCTTCACTGCATATTTACTTTTCCTTGAAAGGGAAATCCGGCCACGTACTTTCGAACCCACGAGAAAGTGGTCAGAGTCAATGTTGGCTTTACGAAAGGTACGTTCATAAGTGACGACTTACGCCGTCGATCGATTAGCACGTGGTCTATTTAATTTTTCATATCATCGTCTGGTGATATCTATATCAATTTAAGAATATTTTTTCTGTCGAACATTGTGCCCTCTATTAGGTCCTTCGAGGCGGCAAAATTGTTCATCTTTATTCGTTGTCATTGAAAATGTCGTGTAGACTTTATTTTCCTGCCTATTTTCTATACACTGCCGCCTTACTGATTTTTGCACTCAAATCTCCAATAATATTCTTTACGTCGTGTTTCGGGCATTTATCAAATACATTCTCCAAGGTGCCATAGAAGTTATATTTTTCTTTCGTGATTCTATTTTCAATAGGCGCATGTACATTAACAATGCGAATGTTGCAAAGCTTTGAGCGTATTCGTATTACACACATTCTGTCACTTATACTCGCAAAATTCATAACTTGTTTAAGTTTACCTTGTCGTTGCAACTATAGTAAAATTCATATTTTCTTTTGTTGATAATACCGCTTCCAGTTCGGCCTTCTTGACAGCCACAATGTCTGATTTGTACTATCCTACTGTTTCTAATAATTGTTGTAGGGCCATGGTTTGGTATATGGTTCGCATATTCCAATTATAAAGCTTTCTGTATTTGTCCTTAAAACGTTTGCCAGGTCGTCGTCGCTGGGAGTTATTTATCCGAGGTTTAGTTACAGCTTCCGTAACAGAGACTTTTTTGTGGGACCAGGTTGTCAGCCTTGTGCTAAACCCCCTCTACTGGGACCAGACCACCCTTTCTTACGTTCTCCTCTTTTCCATTGGGGTTGAGTACCCAACCTCCAATCGGGGTTAACAGTGCCACCACGTAAAGGTGAAAAAGGAGACTCAGAATGAGAGATGAGGGGCTTCATTTCTAATCTGGACGTAGATCTGTCCTACGGTGCACTTCATCTTACTTTAAGACAAATAATTAGTTAATAGTAGTCAAATATTCAGTGGAAAAAACTAAAGCACTGGTCTCATAAGTATTTTTTAATAAAACAAATTCAACTTTCAATGAATACTAATTAAATATTTGCAATAGGGACACCTAACCGAGTCTCTCCTAACTGCATTTTATGCATTTTGTAAAAATTTGAGATGTTCTAAATTTCATATTGTTATTAAGTAGTATTAAAAATTACTGTAAATAGGTAACAAGCAGGACTTAGAAACAATAATAAATGATTGGAAAAGCGCTTTGTCTTAGCATAAAATTAGAATAAAATATTTCAGCAACATATCTAATATGGAAATATTAAATAATTAACAAACTTGTTAAGTGGCAAAAGTGCCTTCTTTAGGAAAACAGCGAAAAGCTTTTCGATAGGATAACTTTTTGATCAAACAACACCTTAGAAGTGATTCAGTAATTATTTATAAAAAAATTTACCAAAACATCCAATAATTCGACGATCCACAAAAGTCAAAGTGTTGTAGTTTTAGTTGAATCGATGAACAATATTTGGCATGGGAGGAGACCAGAACCCCGAACCTTTGATTATTAGTTTTATACCAATGGTGTTGTAAACATATCGGAGTAGAGTTTTTTTCTGAGAATAATAGAAATAATAGGTTTATATGTGTTCATCGACATTTTATAACACCTTATGCTGCCGTAAATTACAGAGTTAATTACAATTAGATAGAGGCACCAACGGTATAATGATCACTAACTTACTTCAACCATGTTAAAGCCTGCGTGAACGATATTTAAATTGTGTTGAAAGTATCCAACTCATTTTACTGATTTTAATCAACTTTTTAAAATATTATACAGAACTTCTTAATATGAAAAAATGGGGAACATCATCACCAATATATAAGGATTTTTAATCATCCGGTTGACTTTATACCGGTGTTAGTTCAAGTTTTGTTCAAGTTTTCAGTAATATGTCAGCCATAAGAGCTAGGGTTCACATCTTCCGTATCTGGGAGGCTTTCTGCTTTCTGAAGCTTTTATTAATTGAGTTATCGCCCTTTTAGTAATTGTCAATATAACCGTTATATGCGGAGTAGGCGGGGTTATGATACCGAATTCACACATTTTTACACTTTCGAAGGAGGTGCTGAAAAGATTTGTTCTAGGCAACCTTAATTGATTTGGTTTAAGTGATTTGGAAGATATATACAATACATTAAACGTATTATGATGCGGGGTTACGTCCATTTTTTCAAAATGTGTTATTGTGGAGCTTAGTTATAGTACTTTATACATGTTCGAATAATTGCGTTTGTGGGGCGTGGCAATGGTCTGATTCCGCCCATCTGGTACCAGGAAACATGTTTTACTCAAACTGCAGCTCGTAAAGAAGGACGGACTAATGGACAGTCAGTCACCCCGATTACAACTCATCTCATCATCCTGTTCATTCCTCTGATACCATAGTTTTAGCATTAAAAAATATAGTAATTTGGCAGCGCAGTCTGCGTGCAAGTAGTAAAATGGGAATTCCCTACATAATAACCAAATGTAAAAGTGTCGGAAAGTTAAAGTTTTACTTGTTTTCGTAAAAGTAGTAATTTTAAAAGATACCTTGAAATCGGTCGAATTGTTGGAAGAACACATTCTTTCATACAAATAGTAATACAAAAATTACAAACATACCGGCATTTTTGTAGCTCGGCGCGTATAGGGCGACCAAAAATACTAGCATAGCGTGAAACTCGTAACGTTTTGCAAAGTGTGAAACAAAACCTTCGATTTGCTCCAACCAAATGCATGAAAATGTTAAGAAATCCCTCTTCACTGACACCATTCGCAAAATTAAAAAAAAAAAACAGGGTTTTATGGTTAAGTAGCAAGCACACAAGAACTCATTCATATCGCGTCAATAGGTAAGTGCATAATGTTGTCGCAAAAGAGTACCCCGGGATTTTTGGTAGAAAGTTATTTTATCTGAAGGGAGCATGTTTTGAGCCTTTGGAATCAAGGGGCGTAAGATTTTATGGCTAAAAATGGGCACGGCACTCAATAAGGAAGTCTTGATACATACTGTGAAGAACGGTGGTGAAGAAGCAATGATATGGGTATGCAGAGCTAGTAACTGTGTGGGCCAAATGGAATTTATAAAGTCCACCATGGTTAAATATGCATACCTTAATATCTTAAAAATAAATTTGAAGCAAAGAGCGGTATAATTTGATCTTGGAAGTAACTCCTATTTTATACAGAATAACGACCCGAAGCACATATCAGACATAGTTAAGCTTTAGCTACTCAACAACGTTACCAAGCAGCTTCAACAAACACCACCAGAATCACCAGATTTTAATTCTAAATAGCACATATGAGATTCACTGGTCTGTAAAATCCGGCAACGCACAGTTAAATCAAAGGATATTCTCAAAGATGTGCTGCACGAGGAATTGACTCACATCCCTTAAACAGAAAACTTACAAACAAACCTTAGACAGTAACATTAACATTAACATAAACATAAACATAAACATAAACATAAACATAAACATTAACATAACCATTAACATTAACATTAACATAACCATTAACATTAACATTAACATTATATTTAAAACCCCCCCTCTAGGGAACCGTCGCCCACCCTGGAACCGCGTTTGCATTACTTCAGGGTGGCGTTTTATTTTCCTGATTGAGAGATTTACATCTGCGCACCTGCGTCCAGGTCCTGCTTTTTGCTGCGTAACAAAGTTTCTGCGAATTTCTGAATAATAGCCCAATTAGCTTCGCTCTCCACCATGACGCTGATTAAGTTGTACGCGTTTATTGGACCGACCAGGTCTTCTACGGCGGTGCGTTCTCTTTTCCATCGCTCGTCATCGTCGTCTTCAGTCGCATCGTTGTATAGGCATGACGGCTCTTAGACTTACCCCATTCTGTAGAGGTACTTTTTGAAGTATCCATGACCGGATAGTAGCTGTGTTTATTAGAAGTCGACTTCTCCGAATTTACGACTTGTCCATAAGGTGTAGGTCTCTTATAAGTCTGGCCGTCCATCTGCCGCGACTCTCATTCTCCCATCTTCGTTGCCATGCTTGTATCGTACCTTTCTTTATTTGGTCTAATGCGCTCTTGTTGTATTCAAAAAGCTTTTTTCTTTCGTATGCCAGAAGGTCAATTGGGACATTACCGCTTATAACTAATATTGCATCACCTGACACTGTTCGGTAAGCTGATGCAACTCTGAGGGTAGCGGTGCTCTTGTCAATACCTTACGCCGGTTTTCCTTTTTTAACACATCTGCCCAAATCTCTGCTCCGTATAATAGGACGCTGATGGCCATTGACATTAGGAGCATTCTCTTCTCTTGGCTGGGCCCCCCTATGTGGGCCATTAGTCTGCTGAGTTGGAAGGGGATTTTCGCTGCCTTTCCTGCGGCGTGCTGGATTTGTGCAAAGAAAGTTAATCTGGGGTCCAGTCTTACGCCTAGGTAGTTCAACGCTTTTTGTGTCCCTAGAGTATCCATAGTCGGTTGCATATTTATTTCGAGAGGTATGTGCTTATTTGTTAGCAGTAGTAGCTCTGTTTTTTCCGTAGCGAGCTGGAGGTTGTTTGAGTCAAGCCATGCTTGCGTCCGTATCATGACCTGGTTTAGCTTCCTTCGCGCATCTTCTGTGTCCCGGCTGTAATTACTGCTGCGATGTCATCCGCGTAGCCTATTAGGTACGATTCGTCTGGCATTTCGAGTTTTACTTGTAGTATGGCGTCGTAGCTGATATTCCACAAGTCTGCGCCTAAAGTGGATCCTTGTGTAGCTTCTGACGTAACGGCTATCTGTCGTGATCCCTCTCTGGTTGGATATAGCAGTTTTTTATTGCTGAGGTAGCTCCGCATCACAGCTCTGAGGTAGTTAGGGATTCAAAAAACTTTTTTCAAGATCATGTCCGCCCATCTAGCGCTGTTGAAGGCGTTTCGGACGTCTAGAGTCGCCAGCAAAACTACTCTTTTGTACTTATGGCATCTACGCTGTGCTTTCAGTGATGCATCTTATAGCTCCTAAAGTTGAACTGTCGGGTCTGAAACCGTGTTGTCTAGGGGAGAGTCATCCGGCTTCGTTGATGGCCGCTTCGAGGGTTTAAGTAGCCTTTCATAAAGATTTTCCGCTGTGTAGTGCATACATTGTGGACGGTATGCCGATAGTAAGTTGGGATCACCTTTTCCCTTACTGATTAGCACCAGTCGTTGTTTTATCCAAGGTTCAGGGAATATTCCGGCTTCGAGGCAGGCGTTGTACATGTTCAAAAGTACTGCCGGTCCCTCTGCAGCGATTTTTTTAAGAACTTCTGCTGGGATCTCGACTGGGCAGGGTGATTTATTAGTTTCGAGCTTGCCAATGGCCAGTTGCAGCTCTTCAAGGGTGAACTGGGGGATATGTGTGGAAGTCTTGTTGTCAGTTCTGGATCACTAATCCTATTTTCGTGTGTGGGGAAGAGAGCGCTTACTATGTGATCCATTTTGGCAGCGGTAAAGTCAGGTGGCTTTGCTCGAACTCCGAGTTTCTTTATTACTATTTTGTACTCAAGTCTCCAGGGGTTTTTGTTGACGGCCTCGCGTAGTTCCTCCCTTTTTCTCTTTTTGCTATCGTCGATGGCGTGCTTCAGCTCCTTTTTCGCCGCTTGATATTGCTCGGCTTCTAGGGATGCGGCTCCTCTTCGCCTGGATCTCGTATACGATCTACGAAGGCGAAGGCATATGCGTCTGAGTTGGGCGATATTTTCTGTCCACCATTAAACTGCTGCTTTATGTTTGCTGCAGGAAGCCTTGGGTATCGATTTGTGACATGCTCTTGTTATATTAAGCACGACAACTTTTTTTGCAGTTTTGGGGGAGCTGCTAGATGGGTTATGGTCGTCTATGGCGGCGATTAATTTCGAAGTGTCTAGTTTCGAGACGTTCTATTTACGGGTTCCCGTATATTTGATGTACTGGTTGGCGTTTGTTCCGGTGTCCACCCTAAAAGAAATGTAGTTATGATCACTGCCAGTGTAATCTTCTAGGACTCTCCATTTCTTTATTAAGCCTCTGCTTTCTGATGAGCCTCTGCTTTCCGGTCTTCTAACCGTGGTTGCATTTCCTGTATTAAGCACTATAAGACCAAGCCGCGCAGCCATTTCTAGAATTCGTTTTCCTCTCGAATCCGTTTTTGGCAAACCCCACTCAATGTATTTTTAATTTAGGTCTCCGGCAATAATCAATTGACCTTCTATAGACCTGGCTGTATCAATATTGTCGAGTTTTTCTTGAAATTCTTGTATGCTGTCGCTTGGAGTCAAGTAGCAGTTAATTACAGTGTAAAGGTCACATTTGGCCCATACGAAACCGTTGCCGTTCCCTGTAGCTATAGTGCCGACATTACTGCCTGGTGGTAGCCATTTATCTACTGCTGAGCTGCTATCTTCTAACCAGGTTTGGCTCTCCTTCTTTTTATATTGCTCGCTTATGATGATTAAGTCGTAACCGTTCTCCGTCACCATTTGCGAGAGTAAAGCGTCAGCAAACTTGCATATTGCCTTGTAGAATATTCCTTTCTTCTGATAATTCCTATATACCGTACATTTTGCGGAGCCCGCGATGTGGTCGACCTTTACGCGTTTGGCCTCTACACAGAGGCAGCATTAGGGGAGTTTTGTGCACTCTTTTGATTTGTGACTTTAATGTGTGTCTTTCGCATCAGTGTTGTTATGATTCTCATCAAGTCTTCGATCGGCTCCTGTACCACTTCTTTTACGGCCACTGCGACTTCATTTTTTGTTGTAAGTGAATCGAGGTCTCTAATCTCAATGGTAGCCTTTGGTTTAAGGTCGGCCACAGTTGCGGATTTTTGAAGGGTGCGCTTGAGTACCTCACAGAAGTTTGCTTTTGCAGTCTGTCCCTTCTCCAGCTCTAATAGTAGCGCCCCGGCTCTTGTTTTGCGGATCACTTTAATCTTGACGTCTGCTTCTTTTAGGTTTACCATGCTACGGATGTTCTTAAGGACCTCGGCGTAGCTATTGCCTTCTGCTGGCTTAATGATCACGGCCTCTGATTGTCGCTTGGGCCTATTATATGCTCTCTGACTTCCAGCTATATTTTTTCCTTGTTGCCTCTCTTCTGTGGTTTTGAATGCTTCCACCACCTTGCCTCCTTCTGCATGGACAAAACCTTCTGCCACTGGCCCTCCTTTTCGTTACGTGGTCGTACAGTTTCTCGAGGCTCCACAGGGCTTGTCGCTCGCCGCTTCGAAGCTATTGACTCGGGGGTCGTGATGCGCCTGCTTAAATGTCCCCGTCTTTTCTCGGTTTCAGCGATAATCCAGTTTCTGCGGTAACTCTTGATTACATCAAAGAGTTCGTCTAGTTGTGTCGCTCCGTTCTTAACGTCCATGCTGACGTTCTTCTGTTTGGCCATCGCCGTCTTCATTATTTGCATGATACTCTTGCACTTCTCTAAGGATTTCCCTTCGGCCTGTCTCATTTGGGTGATATACTCTTGTTTCGGTGAGTTTTGAGTGGCCCGTAATTCTTCAGTGATGGCAGCTGGGGTGCACTTCCCTTCTCTTTGTTTTGCCGATCCCGTTAGCGGGGTTTCTCTTGATGCTGTCTTTTCTGCGGGTTTGTCCGCTTGTTTTGGAGTGGTGGGAATAATAGGGGATCTAAGAATCCTACTACTTCTACGGAAAACGGTCCCGTATTCCTCGTCTTGGCCATCTTTATTTTGTTGTGTTTTTTCTTGTTGTTTGGATTTTTGTTGTTGTTGTTGTGAATTCATCTTGTTCTAATGGGTCTCCGCTTCAAGCCGCTATCTCCACGCGTTGTAACAGTTGCCCTATATGAACCCCGTGGTTATCTATGCAAGCAGGGAGGCCACGCGAGGGTTGACACAAGTCCTTATGAAAGCTTATGTTCAGAGCCAGGTTCGGGCACGAATCAGGAGCTCGCCTCAACTGAACCTGTACGGCCATGAAAATATGGCGACGTGCATTGAACGTACTTGAAGACCTGCTAGCGTTTTAACGAAACGGAGATGAGAACAGTATTAGCCTACCAGCCATTTCGGTGAGATTTTACTCTTACCTACTGAGGTGGTAGAATGCCGCTCTCACCAGCCCTTTGTCAGACTAATCCCTTTCCAGACTAAAAATTTAGATTAACATTGACACTAACAATAACATTAACACTAACATTAACGTTAGCATTTAGATTAACATTAACATTAACATTGACATAACCATTACCATTAACATTAACATTAACATTAATATGGCTAAATGAACTATAAGCCTTCCAGCGACCATCCCTATACAAGCACCACACTATAAAAAACTAAATTAATACTTAAATATAACGGTCACCAAACTGTCTCAATTTAAGGTTTCAATTTACGGGAAAAGCCGGAACAGTTTGGTACATATTATATTAGGTCAAGTAAAAAGTTCGTTTTTTATTTAAGAGATGGCGTTGTTGTCCACAGTATTAGTGTTACGTGTCGCATGATGTCATACTATACGGCGCTGAAAACGTGTTTATTCGCGCTAAAAGTTTGTCCTTGACAGTTTTTCGATTGATTGACTCAGTAGGTTGTGCGCTCGTCAAAGATGGACACCAGCAAAAAGAAAATTCGCTATATTTTACAATTTTTCTTCGATCAAGGCGAAAAAGCAGCCAAAGCGGCTGATACTGTTATCGAACGTGTAGCACAAAAGTGATTTGCTAGGTTCCGTTCCGGTAATTTCGATGTCAAAGATGCACCACACCACGCGATAAAATCATGGAAATAGTGGACACAGACCGTCACATGAGCACTTAGTTAATTGCTGAGGAAATAAAGATAAGCCAGAAAACCGTTTGGAGCCATTTGCATAACCTTGGATTCAAACCGAAGCTCGATGTTTGCTTGCCACAGGAACTAACGCAAATAACATGATGGACCGAATTTCCATCTGCGAATCGCTGCTGAATCGCAACAAAATCGACCCGTTTCTGAAGCGGAATGTGACTGGCGATGAAAAATGGGTCACTCGTTGGCAACAAGTTTACGAACAAAACGGCGCATATTTGACTTAAATCGGACAAATGTACACAAAGTTATCATCTTTTGAAAAATCAATAAAAAACCGAACGAACTTTTTACTTTACCTAATATATACAAGTATATATCTATATACATATATATACATATATATAGATATATATACGTATATCGAAAATAAACATATTACATAATGGGATTTCCTTATATGCTTACATTTGTTAATTAAATCAAACTTTACGTTTCCAACAACCTACCAAAATATTTCAAGTATTTACTTGAAAACTTTTCCAGCAATACCCCTTACGCTTAACAAAGAAATAAGCAGGATTGCGTCAAACCAAGTAAGCTAAGGCAAATTGAGAATCTAACAGAGAAAGAGGAAAAAAACAGTAATTTACATACATACATATATGCATCTTATAGCTCCTAAAGTTGAACTGTCGGGTCTGAAACCGTGTTGTCTAGGGGAGAGTCATCCGGCTTCGTTGATGGCCGCTTCGAGGGTTTAAGTAGCCTTTCATAAAGAGTTTCCGCTGTGTAGTGCATACATTGTGGACGGTATGCCGATAGTAAGTTGGGATCACCTTTTCCCTTACTGATTAGCACCAGTCGTTGTTTTATCCAAGGTTCAGGGAATATTCCGGCTTCGAGGCAGGCGTTGTACATGTTCAAAAGTACTGCCGGTCCCTCTGCAGCGATTTTTTTAAGAACTTCTGCTGGGATCTCGACTGGGCAGGGTGATTTATTAGTTTCGAGCTTGCCAATGGCCAGTTGCAGCTCTTCAAGGGTGAACTGGGGGATATGTGTGGAAGTCTTGTTGTCAGTTCTGGATCACTAATCCTATTTTCGTGTGTGGGGAAGAGAGCGCTTACTATGTGATCCATTTTGGCAGCGGTAAAGTCAGGTGGCTTTGCTCGAACTCCGAGTTTCTTTATTACTATTTTGTACTCAAGTCTCCAGGGGTTTTTGTTGACGGCCTCGCGTAGTTCCTCCCTTTTTCTCTTTTTGCTATCGTCGATGGCGTGCTTCAGCTCCTTTTTCGCCGCTTGATATTGCTCGGCTTCTAGGGATGCGGCTCCTCTTCGCCTGGATCTCGTATACGATCTACGAAGGCGAAGGCATATGCGTCTGAGTTGGGCGATATTTTCTGTCCACCATTAAACTGCTGCTTTATGTTTGCTGCAGGAAGCCTTGGGTATCGATTTGTGACATGCTCTTGTTATATTAAGCACGACAACTTTTTTTGCAGTTTTGGGGGAGCTGCTAGATGGGTTATGGTCGTCTATGGCGGCGATTAATTTCGAAGTGTCTAGTTTCGAGACGTTCTATTTACGGGTTCCCGTATATTTGATGTACTGGTTGGCGTTTGTTCCGGTGTCCACCCTAAAAGAAATGTAGTTATGATCACTGCCAGTGTAATCTTCTAGGACTCTCCATTTCTTTATTAAGCCTCTGCTTTCTGATGAGCCTCTGCTTTCCGGTCTTCTAACCGTGGTTGCATTTCCTGTATTAAGCACTATAAGACCAAGCCGCGCAGCCATTTCTAGAATTCGTTTTCCTCTCGAATCCGTTTTTGGCAAACCCCACTCAATGTATTTTTAATTTAGGTCTCCGGCAATAATCAATTGACCTTCTATAGACCTGGCTGTATCAATATTGTCGAGTTTTTCTTGAAATTCTTGTATGCTGTCGCTTGGAGTCAAGTAGCAGTTAATTACAGTGTAAAGGTCACATTTGGCCCATACGAAACCGTTGCCGTTCCCTGTAGCTATAGTGCCGACATTACTGCCTGGTGGTAGCCATTTATCTACTGCTGAGCTGCTATCTTCTAACCAGGTTTGGCTCTCCTTCTTTTTATATTGCTCGCTTATGATGATTAAGTCGTAACCGTTCTCCGTCACCATTTGCGAGAGTAAAGCGTCAGCAACCTTGCATATTGCCTTGTAGAATATTCCTTTCTTCTGATAATTCCTATATACCGTACATTTTGCGGAGCCCGCGATGTGGTCGACCTTTACGCGTTTGGCCTCTACACAGAGGCAGCATTAGGGGAGTTTTGTGCACTCTTTTGATTTGTGACTTTAATGTGTGTCTTTCGCATCAGTGTTGTTATGATTCTCATCAAGTCTTCGATCGGCTCCTGTACCACTTCTTTTACGGCCACTGCGACTTCATTTTTTGTTGTAAGTGAATCGAGGTCTCTAATCTCAATGGTAGCCTTTGGTTTAAGGTCGGCCACAGTTGCGGATTTTTGAAGGGTGCGCTTGAGTACCTCACAGAAGTTTGCTTTTGCAGTCTGTCCCTTCTCCAGCTCTAATAGTAGCGCCCCGGCTCTTGTTTTGCGGATCACTTTAATCTTGACGTCTGCTTCTTTTAGGTTTATCATGCTACGGATGTTCTTAAGGACCTCGGCGTAGCTATTGCCTTCTGCTGGCTTAATGATCACGGCCTCTGATTGTCGCTTGGGCCTATTATATGCTCTCTGACTTCCAGCTATATTTTTTCCTTGTTGCCTCTCTTCTGTGGTTTTGAATGCTTCCACCACCTTGCCTCCTTCTGCATGGACAAAACCTTCTGCCACTGGCCCTCCTTTTCGTTACGTGGTCGTACAGTTTCTCGAGGCTCCACAGGGCTTGTCGCTCGCCGCTTCGAAGCTATTGACTCGGGGGTCGTGATGCGCCTGCTTAAATGTCCCCGTCTTTTCTCGGTTTCAGCGATAATCCAGTTTCTGCGGTAACTCTTGATTACATCAAAGAGTTCGTCTAGTTGTGTCGCTCCGTTCTTAACGTCCATGCTGACGTTCTTCTGTTTGGCCATCGCCGTCTTCATTATTTGCATGATACTCTTGCACTTCTCTAAGGATTTCCCTTCGGCCTGTCTCATTTGGGTGATATACTCTTGTTTCGGTGAGTTTTGAGTGGCCCGTAATTCTTCTGTGATGGCAGCTGGGGTGCACTTCCCTTCTCTTTGTTTTGCCGATCCCGTTAGCGGGGTTTCTCTTGATGCTGTCTTTTCTGCGGGTTTGTCCGCTTGTTTTGGAGTGGTGGGAATAATAGGGGATCTAAGAATCCTACTACTTCTACGGAAAACGGTCCCGTATTCCTCGTCTTGGCCATCTTTATTTTGTTGTGTTTTTTCTTGTTGTTTGGATTTTTGTTGTTGTTGTTGTGAATTCATCTTGTTCTAATGGGTCTCCGCTTCAAGCCGCTATCTCCACGCGTTGTAACAGTTGCCCTATATGAACCCCGTGGTTATCTATGCAAGCAGGGAGGCCACGCGAGGGTTGACACAAGTCCTTATGAAAGCTTATGTTCAGAGCCAGGTTCGGGCACGAATCAGGAGCTCGCCTCAACTGAACCTGTACGGCCATGAAAATATGGCGACGTGCATTGAACGTACTTGAAGACCTGCTAGGGTTTTAACGAAACGGAGATGAGAACAGTATTAGCCTACCAGCCATTTCGGTGAGATTTTACTCTTACCTACTGAGGTGGTAGAATGCCGCTCTCACCAGCCCTTTGTCAGACTAATCCCTTTCCAGACTAAAAACTTAGATTAACATTGACACTAACAATAACATTAACACTAACATTAACGTTAGCATTTAGATTAACATTAACATTAACATTGACATAACCATTACCATTAACATTAACATTAACATTAATATGGCTAAATGAACTATAAGCCTTCCAGCGACCATCCCTATACAAGCACCACACTATAAAAAACTAAATTAATACTTAAATATAACGGTCACCAAACTGTCTCAATTTAAGGTTTCAATTTACGGGAAAAGCCGGAACAGTTTGGTACATATTATATTAGGTCAAGTAAAAAGTTCGTTTTTTATTTAAGACATGGCGTTGTTGTCCACAGTATTAGTGTTACGTGTCGCATGATGTCATACTATACGGCGCTGAAAACGTGTTTATTCGCGCTAAAAGTTTGTCCTTGACAGTTTTTCGATTGATTGACTCAGTAGGTTGTGCGCTCGTCAAAGATGGACACCAGCAAAAAGAAAATTCGCTATATTTTACAATTTTTCTTCGATCAAGGCGAAAAAGCAGCCAAAGCGGCTGATACTGTTATCGAACGTGTAGCACAAAAGTGATTTGCTAGGTTCCGTTCCGGTAATTTCGATGTCAAAGATGCACCACACCACGCGATAAAATCATGGAAATAGTGGACACAGACCGTCACATGAGCACTTAGTTAATTGCTGAGGAAATAAAGATAAGCCAGAAAACCGTTTGGAGCCATTTGCATAACCTTGGATTCAAACCGAAGCTCGATGTTTGCTTGCCACAGGAACTAACGCAAATAACATGATGGACCGAATTTCCATCTGCGAATCGCTGCTGAATCGCAACAAAATCGACCCGTTTCTGAAGCGGAATGTGACTGGCGATGAAAAATGGGTCACTCGTTGGCAACAAGTTTACGAACAAAACGGCGCATATTTGACTTAAATCGGACAAATGTACACAAAGTTATCATCTTTTGAAAAATCAATAAAAAACCGAACGAACTTTTTACTTTACCTAATATATACAAGTATATATCTATATACATATATATACATATATATAGATATATATACGTGTATCGAAAATAAACATATTACATAATGGGATTTCCTTATATGCTTACATTTGTTAATTAAATCAAACTTTACGTTTCCAACAACCTACCAAAATATTTCAAGTATTTACTTGAAAACTTTTCCAGCAATACCCCTTACGCTTAACAAAGAAATAAGCAGGATTGCGTCAAACCAAGTAAGCTAAGGCAAATTGAGAATCTAACAGAGAAAGAGGAAAAAAACAGTAATTTACATACATACATATATGCATTTTAATTTACAAAAATATATACATACGTGCATACAATATACCACATATTCATATGCACCCATACATTTTTACATATATATACTTAATCTAACAACAACCATATACATATATATTTGAAAATAAATTTTATATAGTTGCCAAGAGCAATACATACATATACATACATAAATTCAATTTTATCTATTTTATTATACGTATATCGTACGACAAGATTATAAATTGATATATAATATATATACATAAGTGCATACGGTAAAATATCGGCACATTACCAATCGCAATTTCTCGAATCTTTTGTGAATCATATACATACATACATATAGGTTCATATACAATACGTTTGTACATTTTATATTCAAAGTCCATATTGGCATACATCCCGCAATACTCCTTGTCCTTTGGAAAACAAGAACAAGTAGGATTGCGTATATTATACATTCAAAGTCCAATACCCCTTGCAAAAACAAGCAGAGTTGCGTACAAACACTAAAGTACAAACAATTCCTTCATACATAGGTACGAAGTGCATTGATCTCTTCAACGAGCTCTCAACTGCACAAGTACATAAATACATACCTACAAGTCCACGTATTAGGGTGTACCTAAATATCCCTACCTAAGGACATAAAAATATTAATAAATATTAAGTGCGGGTTAGTAACTAAATTACACAGAAACGGAACCTATTAAAAAAAATTAAATAAATAAAAAAAAAAATCGCAAGTGAATACGAACGGTACGAACTAAATACGCGAATTTTTGTAACTTAATCCAATTAAAAAATCTTATTATCTTAAAAGAGTTCAGTTAAACGTCATTGACTTACTAGGTTTATTCAACAAAAAAAAATTAAAAAATCTTCTTTTCTTAAAGAAGTTTTCAATATATTTATTACACTGAAAATATTTTAATTTATTTCGGCATACCTTTTTAAATGAGCTCAGATTCAAAAGAATCAAAAATATTATATCTCAATTGTTAAAAGTACCAAAGATGAATTCAGATGATAAACGTCCATGTACACCTGCAGAAGCTACAACTCAAAGCAAGGTGCTACAAGGCAAAAGAGGGGTACAGACATTTCTTACACTAAATTCATTGCTGAGGGTGACAGTCTAATACGATACTGCACTCGATTATCATCTTCGCCGGTTCAGAACAATTCCGAATCGGTATTAGAAATCAAAAAAGACAATCTTGACAATTTTTGGAAACGTCTCCAAGCTGCATATGACGAAATCGTAGAATCTGACGACTCAGATCTACCTGAAAATTTCAAATCCTCGCCTTACGCCAAATACGAAAACTGCTTAGACCAGTTTGAAGAAACTAAAGCAATGATTTCTGATCAACTAAAGTTAATAAAAGCAATTGCACCTACTCCACATCAGCGAGTAGAGCTGTCACAAGTGCAAAGTCAAGAAGCAACTTCAGGCCTCCATCTCAAGGTGCCCGCATGTGACACAGAGTTATTTCATGGTGGTTATGTCACATGCACATACAATTAAAGAGTGCGAAAGCAAATTTAATTGCGTTTATTGTCATAAACGACATCATTCGATGCTGCATTACAGCATATTTCCCAGCTCACCCCCAAACAGCGCAAATATTAAAAGAGCCAAAGAGCCAGTTTAGTTGCAACAGCAAATCCCGAAGTGCGAAATCCCGAAAATTGCCAAGAAGCACCATGCTGCTCAAAGACAATAAAAACCCAAACGATACACAGCGAAATACAAAAGAGGGTATTACTACCCACAGCATTCATCTCCATCGAACACCGAGGAGAACTGTTTGAACTTAGGGCCTTAATAGACCAAGGATCACAACGATCATTTACAGCATCTAGGGCACAAAATAGGCTACAACTGCCAACAAAACTAGCCAATTTTGAAATCACGGGAATGGGCGGCAGAGTATTTCAAAGCTCAAAAAAAATCTGCCCCTTACCCTAATTTCCCCCCAAGCGGATAAGCACATACAAGCAGAAGCTATAGTCTTACCGCAACTTACAAATATGCTTTCAAGCTATCATATAAATAGCAAGCATTGGCAAAAGGTTTCACACCTAAAGCTAGCAGATCCCAACTGCACAACCCCTGCTCAAATATACATTCTATTAGGCAGCGATCTCATACCTCAGATAATACTCGAGGGTGTTGAGAAAATTTCAAGCACACTATTGGCACAAAGTACTATTTTCAGTTGGATCCTAAGTGGCCTAGTTACGGAACCAGTTACCACAATGACAACTCAAGTTGAGGAAATCTCAATGCACCTCTTAGAAAAATGGTCCCAGTTCGAAAACAATCTGAAAGACATTTCCCAGATATAAATCCCACGATGGGTAAACTATTTGCCCGAACACAAAGTCGAAATACACGGCTTCTGAGATGTCTCTGAGAAGGCATACTGTGCCACTATCTATGTGCGCACACAAAGCGATACTGCGACCACAAGCCACTTATTATAGCAAAAGCAAAAATGGCTCCTCTAAAAACGCTAAGTCTACCTCAACTTGAGCTCTGTGGCGCGCTACTACTCGCAAAAATAGCTTCCATTGTGCAGACCCATTTAACATTGTGCAGACATGAATAAACATAGATTGTCTCTAGTCCGATTCTGAAATTGTTCTAGCTTGGTTGGAAAAATCACCACAGGCATGGAAGACGTACATTGCCAATCGAACGTCTTAAATACTTGACCTAGTGGGATCAGCCGCTTGGCGACACCTAGCCAGTGCTGACAATCCTGCCGATCTAGGTACAAGAGGGTGCAAACCGCTGCACCTTACCACCACCACCCTCTGGTCCCCGATGGTTAACCGAATCTCCCGATTCTTGGCCACAATCGCCCACGCGCAATGTAGCCCCAGAAAGTCTAAAAATCGACTCCTTTCACACAGCAGTGGGAGATACTGACATCCTCGAACGATTTTCATCGTTCTCCCGAGCCCTCAGAGTAGTTGCTTACATGTTAAAATTTATAGAGCAACTCAAAACCAAAGTCAAGGGATCAGCAAACTCCCAATACGATACAGTGACGCACCTAAAATTACAACAGGCAAAGGTCGCTCTTATCGCATATACTCAAGCGCGCTACTTCAGCCGCGATATATCACTATTGAAAGAATCAAAACCAATTGATAAGAAAAGTCCACTCTTAGTTCTAAACTCATTTCTCGACACGAAAGATATTCTTCGTGTGAATGGTCGGCTCGGCTGTGAATGGAAGCCTAACGCATAACGCACGCCATCCCATTATTGTACCAGATAAGTCTCTACTTGCCACATTGCTCATCAGTTATATCCACATTAATGCTTCATGCCGAACATCGTCTCATGCAACATATGGTTCGCATGGAATTTTACCTTCCCCGACTTAAGCCCCAGATAAAGAAGTGCATTTTCTTGTGCAAAATCTGCACCACGCATAAGCGAAAGATGCGAACACAAGGCATTAACTGGCAGTTTATCCAGCCAAGCGCTCCTCATATGGGTGATTTATGGGAATCAGCTGTAAAAAGCTTCAAATCCCACTTAAAAAAGTAGCTGGAAATTACAAATTCAATTATGAAGAATTCACTACATTATTAATTCGAATTGAAGCCGTTCGCAATTCACGGCATCTCACTACGCCTATAACATTAACATTAATACTTACATTAACGTTAACATTAAGATTAACATTGACACTAACATAGACATTAACATTAACATGAACTTTAACATTAACATTAACATTTAGATCAACATTAACATTAACTTTAACATTAATATTGATATTAACATTAGCAATCCCATTCACATTAACACTAACAATAATATTAACAATAACATTTACATTAATAATATTAACTTTAACATTAACTTTAACATTAAAATTACCATTAACATTAACAATAAAATTTACATTTAGATTAAATTAATGCTGACATTAACATTGACTTTAACAATAATATTAACATTAACATTAACATTTACATTTAGATTACATTAACATTGACATTATTATTAACTTTAACAATAATATTAACGTCAATATTAACATTAACACTAACATTTACAAACATTTTCATTTACATTTACATTACCATTAACACTTACATTAACGTTAACATTTACATTTAGATTACATTAACATTGACATTAACATTAACTTTAACAATAATATTAACGTCAATATTAACATTAACACTAAAATTAACATTAACATTTACATTTACATTAACATTACCATTAACACTTACATTAACGTTAACATTTACATTTAGATTACATTAACATTAACATTAACATTAACAATAACAATAACATTAACATTAGCATTCACAATAACAATAACATTAACATTAGCATTTACATTAACATTAACATTGGCATTAGCATTAGCATTAGCATTAACATTAACATTAGCATTCACATTTACATTCACATTCACATTAACATTAATATTAACATTAACATTAATATTAACATTAACATTAACAATAACATTAATATTAACATTGGCATTAACATTAATATTAACATTTACATTAACATCAACCCTAACATTAACGTTAACATTTAGATTAACATTGACACTCACATTAACATTTACATTACCACTAACGTTAACTTTAACAATAATATTAACATTAACATTAACATAACCATTAACATTAACATTAAAATTATATTTAGATTAACATTAACATTAACATTAACTTTAACATTAATATTAATATTAACATTAACTTTAACATTAACAGTAACATTAACATTAGCATTCACATTCACGTTAACACTAACAATAATATTATATTAAAATTAACACTAACATTAACTTTAACATTAAAATTAATATTAATACTAACATTAACATTACCATAAACATAAACATTAGCACTAACATTAACATTTTTTTTTTAGGCCGTAAGGAGGGTTTAAAATGCCTTTGCACTATATAGGGATCGTCATACGACGTGAGTGTTGTACCCACTAAAACAATCCCCCCTTCTATCATGGATTTTTTCCTTGCCTAGGGACCGCTTTCGCATTACTTCAGAGCAAGGTTTCCAAGATGGACACATAGCGGGTCAGTTTCTACTCTCCCTGCGTCCAGGGATGCGTACTGGTTTGTAGCCAGCAACAGGCTGAATATCTTCTATTGAGTGAAATTGGTCGGAGGGTCCGCTTCAATGTCTCTTTTCTTGATGCACAGTACATGTTCTACGTATGTGGCAATTTGCTGCCAGTTTTCGCCGCTAGCTATCATTTTCGCTTTTAGGTTTTCCGTGTTTAGTTCTCCAACTTTGTTTTTTAGAGTTCTCCGAGCTTCATTCTATCGATGAGACTTAAAGAAGGTATGGTTTGCATCATCGAGTGGTTTGTCTCCGTAAATACATGCAGGGCTCTCGGCTTTTCCCATGTTGTACAGGTATTTTCGAAAATACCTGTGGCCGGAGAGCATTTGTGTTAGGTAGTAGTTCACCTCGCCGTGTTTTCGACTGTGCAGTATCTCTACATCTTTGATCAATTGGCGGTCCATCTTCCTTTACGCTCCCTCGTCCACCGATCTTGCCAAAATTCGAGTGTGTGCTTATTTGCTTGTTCTCTTGTTTGCATGTGTATTTCCGTTCCATCTTAGAGTATATCTATTGAGATTACGCAGCTTATCACTAGAACTGCGGATTCGGATATAGTGCGGTAAGCCGAGGCGACTCTCAGGGCTGCTGTTCTCTGAGCCTTAGCAACTACTTTCCGTCTATGTTTCACGTTTAATGTATCGGCCCACAGTTCACTACCCTACAAGATGCGTACCAAAGTAAGCAGGACTTATAAAACAAAGACAGAACGAATGGTTTTATCGGCAAACTCATTTAATTTTATTCAAAATAATCTCCTTCGGCTTTAATACAGCTGTTTTCACGGTCCAAAAGCATTTCGAACGAGTGTTTTAGCTCGTTGCCTGGTACGACCGTCATGAGGCCTTTTGAATGGCCTCCACGTCTGCATAACGCTTTCCTATCATCGGCAAATAAATTTTTCCGAAAAGGAAGAAGTCGCACGTTGCCATATCAGGTGAATACGGGGAGTGGTTGATTGTTAAAATGTGATTTTTGGTCAAATAATCGGCCAGAAGCGTCGATCGATGAGACGGCGCATTATCGTGCAACAAACGCCAACTTCCATCTTCGCGATATTCGGGCCAAATACGTCGAATACGGCGCACCAAACGCTTCAAAACTCCAAGGTAAAATACCGCATTAACGTTTTGGTCGGGTGGAATAAATTCTATGTGGACAATACAATTGGAATCATAAAAACAAATCAGCGTTGTCTTTACTTTTGACTTCTCCGGGCGCGATTTTTTGGGTTTCGGCTCATTTGTCATTTATGTCCTCACGACCGCTTTGAAAACATTGAAACCACTCGTGCACTCTGATACGGCATAGGCAATCATCGCCATAAACTTGTTTCATCAATTGAAACGTTTCGGTAAAAGTTTTACCAATTTTAAAACAAAATTTAATGTTGGCCCTTTGTTCGAAGCTCATTTTCGCACCGATGACAAAAACATACTGACACTTAAAACGCAATAACTTCACTTCCAATAGATGACATATCATGAAATTTTTACTGGAAGTCGATAAAGGACTAGTTGACATATAGATGGCGCCACTAGAGTTTACTTTGTTAATTTTTTACTGTGTACTTTGGAACACACCTTGTATAATATATATTTTCATCAGGTAGGGGGGCGTTTTGAATCGGTTTTCTAGTGCGTCTATCATATTTATCGATTTTGCGCTATTGAATGCATTTCTTATGTCTACTGTTGCGAGGAGGACTATTGGCCTCAAGGAGTTGTTCTTTCGATTGGCTTCGTCCACGCTGCGCACGACGTCTTCAACGGCTCCGATTGTGGACCTGCCTGGTCTGAAGCCACGTTGTCGCTCTGATAAGAGCATTGTTTATGGCGCCTATTATGCGGGGTTTCAGCAGCCTTTCAAGTAACTATCCTGCTGTATCTAGCATGCACAGAGGTCTGTATGCTGATGGTGTTTCTAGGTTTCCTTTGCTCTTACTTATCAGGGTCAGATGTTGTCTCTTCCATACTTCTGGGAAGATGCCCTCGTTCAAACATGCATTATACATACACCGCCGTATCCCGTCAGGGCCGGGGGCTTTTTTGTTCTTTAAAGTTCTTACGGCCACGCTCATTTCCTCCAGAGTGAATGGTGGGCATGAGGTCTCTTGCATATACTCTGGTGGGTCAGAGTCAGAGTGTTTACGATGTGCTCCATGGCTGCAGCGTTTAACTCTGGGATGGACTGTTTCTCATTACGATCTTGTATCCGAGACGCCAAGGATTTTTGTTTATATCGCTACGTAGCTCTTCCCATTTATTTTTCTTTGCCTTTATTATTGCATCTTTCAGCTCGGTTTTCTCAGCTTTATATTCCTTATGCTCTTTCATTTCGTTTCTTCCTCTTCTTCTAGCCCTTGTGTATCGTCGTCTTTTACGCAGGCAAGTTTGTCTCAGATTTCGTATTTCGTCCGTCCACCAATAAACTGCTTTCTTTGGATGTCCGCCTTTTATTTTAGGCATGGCTGCCTTACATACCTATGTGATGCTGCTCAGTGTTTCTTTGACAATAAACCTAGCTGGGCTACTTGCGTGGTATTTTGGTGGGTTTTTGTCTATGCTTGCGAGGAGCTTTCCTGAGTCTAGCTTGGAAACGTTCCATTTACGTGTTCCTCTGTTGCTTGACTTTTGTCTGGACCTATGAGGTAGAATATGTATTGGTGATCGCTACCATGATGATCCATTCGCGTAGCTGGTTTGCGAATCCTTCAGATACCAGCGTAATATCGGGGTTGTGTCGTTGCATCCCGGCCTTCTGAAAGTTGTTTGGGACCCTCTATTGGCAACGATAAGTCCTAATCTAGCTGCCATGTCAAGGATTTTGCGTCCCTTCGAATTTGTTGTCGGTGTGCCCCATTCCATGGCATTGGCGTGAAATCTCCGGCTATGATTAAGTGCCGATTTGGGTGATGCGCGGCATCCTCAATGGCATCGAGCTTTGCTTGGAGTTCTGAGATAGGATCGCTCGGTGTCAAGTAGCTGCTAATTATCGTGATGCTTTAGTTGCTTATCCAGACAAAACCATTTCCTTGCCGCTGTTGCGGTGATGTATTCCAACCATGTTCCGTCTTGGACTATCCTGTATTGCTCGCTGATGATTGCTACTTCGGTTCCGAATTCCAGCATGAGCTGTGGTAGCAGGGAGTCAGTGGTTTTGCTTCTGTGCTTGTTACACTGCAGGATCTTCATATCCTCATTTGTTCCCTATACGACTCACACGTGCGAGACCCTGGGATATGGTCTGTTAGGCTATGCTTTTGTTCCACACAGAGGCAACAGCTCGGTATGTTTGTGCAATCTTTCAGCTTGTGCCCGGATTTCCCGCAGCGTATGCATAATCCTTGGCCTTTCCTATCAGGCTCTTTGCACTCCCATTGTAGGTGACCGAAGATGAAGCATCTGTGGCATTTTTTGACTTCCTTCATGAGCTTCATCCTGCAGCTGATCCATCCTATTTTTATGTGGCCTTCCTTAAGTATCCTGTTTGCGTTGTCTGTCAATGTCACATATACGGTATTTGTTCGCGAGTGTTTGGGGCGCTGGTCCTCACTGTTATTTCTTCATCTGCTTCCTCTTGCAGTCTTCTTACTGATTACGTAACTTCTGCTGCGATAGTTTGGGAGTCGAGGTCTCGGATCTCTATTGTGGCTTTCTGCTTCGGCTTGCTTATAGAAGCTTTACCAAGTAGGTTGTTTTTAAGCGCGTTTTGGAGCTCTGGTTTTGGTTTTTCTCCTTTCTTAAGTTCGAGGAGCAGGGCCCCTGATTTTGTTTTCCGTATTGCCTGGACTTCCACCTTGTCTTGATCCGCCATGACGTGTTGACGTATGGTTTGGAGCACCGCGGCATAGCTGCGACCTTCTACCGGTTAATTAGCAGTGCTCCTGAAGCTTGTTAGCTTTCTGTCCGTCTTGTGTAGCCAGGGGTTTGTTCTGCGATTTTGTCTCGTTCTGTCTGTTGTTTCTTTTCCCTTTAACTACATGCCACACGGTATTCCCGGGTCCCCTTTTCTCTGACTCCTGTTTTACTGGGCTGAGTGCAGTCCGTTAAGGAAGATCTGTCACTGGCGTTGAAACATTTGCATGCTTCTAGGGATTTAGTTGCGTTCGTGCGCCTTGTATCTCTTTCTGCCTTTATCCAGTTCCGTCGCAGGCTAGCTATAATGTCAAATAGCTCGCCTAGCTCGGATACCCCATTTTTCACCTCGGTGCTTATGTTTTTCTGTCTTAACATTGCCATCTTCATCTTTTTGAGGGTGGCGCGACACTTTAGAAGCTGAAACTCCTGCCTTGGAGAGCTGTGTTCGTTTCGAGAGCTTTGGTCGAGAGCCGGGATCCTGTTATCTGTTTGCATCTACTGGCTTAGGCACAGGGGAGGCGGTTTCTTCCATGCGCGTAGTTTGGATTACCCTCTCGTTTCCTATCTAAGGTGGCGAGCGCATGATTTTGCTTTGCCTCTTTTTGCGTTCAATTCGTTGTCCGCTTGTGCTTTTTGGTGTTTCTCTAGTTTGTTTTCTTTTGTTTCGTTTTTCGTATTCATGTTTTAAAGGGTCCCGCTTCAAGCCGCCAACTCCGCTCGATCGTACAGTTGCATTTTCGGTCCCTGTGGTTGTCTATGCATTGCAGGGAGGCCACACGAGGGTTGACACGAAACCTTATGGGAATTCGTGTACAGAGCCAGGACCATAGCACTAGTCAGGATTTAAATCAACTGAGCCTGTACCGCCAACCTAATGGCGACGTAGCATCGAACGTACTTAAAGACCTGACATGGTTTTAACGGGACGGAGGCGACTGTGACATTACCCTGAAGGCCATTTCTGCAAGACGTCACTCTTGCATACTGAGGTAACAGAATGCAACATGCTGTGCTCTTGGTCGGGTGCTTAATTTATATTTGCAGCTAACCTACGTCTTGCAGGTACTGAGATCAGTATCCGCCATCTATGACCCCATATGAGCTTAGCAAATGGGGATTTATTTATTTATTTTATTATTATTATTATTATAATCTTTTTTTTTCCTTTTCGTTTTGTTCTCTCGGCTTCCGTTTGTAGCATCCCTCGTCGCTCTGTTGCCTCCCTCTCATGGGTGCCCTCGGGGCAGCCCCTTTGGGGTAGTGGATGCTTATTTTGAGGCGGCATCTATTCACCACGTCACCCGAGACTCTTAGGATATTTCAAGTCTTTTAAGCCGAACCCTCCTCTCCTGTCGCTCTTGGTCAGGGGCTGCTTATTGAGTATGCGCAGCTAACCTAAGCACTTAGACCGTCCACAGCTCGCCAAGCTGCAGCCCTGAGCTCAGCTCAACAATAACATTAACATTACCATTAACATTAATATTAACTTTAACATTAATATTAACATTTACATTAATATAAATATTAACATTGACATTAACGTTAACTTTAACATACCCATTAATATTAACATTTACATTAATATTAATATTAACATTGACATTAACTTAACATTAACATTAACATACCCATTTACATTAATATTAACTTTAAAATTAATATTTATATTAACATTGACATTAAGAATAACATTGACATTAACAATAACTTTAACATTAGCATAAACATTAATATTAACAATAACATTTACATTAACATTAATATTAACATTAACATTAACATTAGCATTAACATTAACATACCCATTAACATTAACGTAAATATTAACATTAACATTAAAATAAACATTAACATACCCATTAACATTAACATTAACTTTAGCATAACCATTAACATCAACATTAACATACCCAGTAACATTACCATTAACATTAATATTAACAATAACATTAACATTAATATTAATATTTACATTAACATTAACATACCCAGTAACATTACCATTAACGTTAACATTAACATCATCATCAACATTAACATTAACAATAACATTAACATTAACATTAACATTAACTAACGTTAACATTAACATTAACATTAACATTGACATTACCATTAACATTAACGTTAACGTTAATTAACATTAACATTAACATTAACATTAACAATAACATTAACATTAACATTATTAACATTAACATTAACATTAACATTAACATTAACATTAACATTAACATTAACGTTAACATTAACATTAACATACCCATTAACATTAACATTACCATTAACAATAACATTTACATTAGCTTTAACATTAACATTAACATTAACATTAACATGAACATGAACATTAACATTAACATTAACATTAACATTAACATTAACATTAACATTAACATTAACATTAACAATAACATTAACATTAACATTATTAACATTAACATTAACATTAACGTTAACATTAACATTAACATTACCATTAATATAAACATTAATATTAACATTAACAAACCCATTAACATTAACATTAACGTTAATATTAACATTAACATTAACATTAAAATTAACATTAATATTAAGAATAACATTTACATTAACATTAACATTAACATACCCATTAACATTAACATTACCATTAACAATAACATTTACATTAGCATTAACATTAACATTAACATTAACATTTACATTAACATTAACATACCCATTAACATTAACATACCAATTAATATTAACATACCCATTAACATTAACAATAACATTAACATTAGCATTAACATTAACATACCAATTAACATTAACGTTAATATTAACATTAACATACCTATTAACATTAACATTAGCATAACATTAATATTAACAATATCACTACGCCCTGGAACCAATTGCCGGTTTATCGTGAAGTAGGATGTTTGATCCTCTAATAGATCAAGATATTCTTTCACTATCTTTAATGAGACCACAGGAGACTTGAGTGATTTCAAGGCCGCTTGCCTATCCGTATATATATATATGTTCCTTGTTGTGAGCACACTTTTTTGTCAATACAACAAGGCTTTCTTTGATTGCTGTGATCTTCGCCTGGAAAACACTGCAGTGGTCTGGTAAGCAAAAGGCGATTTTGGTGTTCAAAGTTGCAGAGAAGACACCACCTCGGACTCGATTATCTAGTTTGGATCTATCCGTGTAGATGCAAATTCCTGCATTCCTGTCCACCTCGTCCCTTTCCCACTCCTCTCTGGTGGGGAAGGCAATATTGTGGATCGAATTTAGCTTCAATTCTATTGGATTGTGGAAATCCGTGGTTTTGGGTAAACACGGGAATAAACTAAGTATCCTAGAATGCCCCTCGTTGCAGGCGCCTAATTGGGAGGATTCCCTCAGTCTGAGAGCTGACTTTGTTGCCACTTGCTTACAGAACAGGTCTGTTGGCAATAAATGTAGAATGACGTTTAGTGCCTGGCTTGGCGTTGTTCTAAGAGCTCCAGTAATGCATATACTGGCTGCTCTTTGTACACTTTCCATAAGCCTCACCGCGTATTTCTTATCCATTATTGGCCACCATACCAATATACCGTATGTCAATGATTAGTCTGACAACTGCTGTATAGAGCCAATAAGCTATCCGAGGCGTTAGCCTCCATTTGGGGCCCACCATCCTTTTACAGGTGTAGAGTGCTGTGGCTGCTTTCTTCAGCCTAGCATCCAAGTTTTGTTTCCATGAAAACTCCCTGTCCAAGATTAGTCCTAGGTAGCTTGCCTTATCTCCAATTGTTAGTCTGCAACCATTTAATTATGCTTTCTGGTGAACAATACTAGCTCTGTCTTACCAGCATTTAATTTTAATCTGCTCGATACAGACCAAAGGTTTATATTGTTCAAGATCGTTTGCATAAGGTTTGTGAGAGTATTCGAGAATTTACCTCTAACCGATATTGCTACATCGTCAGCGTAGGCCACAACATGTACCCCCTTCTTTTCTAGATCCCACAGCAACTTATTGATTGTCAAGATCCAGAGAAGTGGCGATAACACGCCTCCTTGAGGTGTACTCCTTTGGACGGATCTGAACATCGTTGACGCTTTGAAATTATTGACCTACTCGTGAGCATCTGTTCAATTAATTTTCTGAGAGGTTCAGAGAAGTCCAGATCCTTAAGCGCACTCAGTATGGCCCTAGGTTGGATATTATTGAAGGCTCCTTCTATATCTAAGAAGGCAATTAGAGAGTATTCTTTAATTTTCAGAGATTTTTCAATCTCCGCCACCACAGAGCTCAGCGCGGTTTCTGTGGATTTTCCTTTAGTAAACGCATGCTGCGAACCAGCTAACTTATCTGGTTTTAGTTTGTTTCTTATATGTAATTCTATTAGTCTTTCCAGAATTTTTAGAAGGAATGAGGAGAGGCTAATTGGCCTGAAGTCCTTTGGACTTGTATGCGACCTTTTACCTGCCTTAGGTATGTATATTACATTGACTTCCCTCCACAGCGAAGGGATATAGTTCAATTGCAGCGCCCCCTTAAGAATGGTAACTAGCCAATCCATTATGTAATTCTGCGACTGCTGTAATTGAGCCGGGAATAGACCGTCTGGTCCCGGCGACTTGAAGGGCTTGAAGCTTTTTATTGCCCAGCGTACGTTGCTTTCTGACACTATGTTTATAAGAGTGGGGTCCATTTCTGCTCCACTGTCTTGAGTATATTCCGCAGTATGGCTTTCAGAGCTGCCTGGTTTCTGAAGCCAACCGATACTATGCACCAGTTGAGTCATTATTTTGTCGAGATTTTTAGTCGAGATGCTTCCGCTGTGTTTTCGATATCATTACAAAAAGATTTCCAAGAGTTTCTTTTTGCTCTCCTAACTTTCTTTTTGTATGACCTAAGGAGGTCGTAATAATAACCCTAGTCTGCGAGTTATTGGACAAGCCACTTCTAATGCTTGCCGACAAGATTCAATGAATCGAGGATATCGAGATCCTCCTTACTATTGTACAGCTCTTGCATGTGCACATGCCAGTTCGTTTTCCTATGATTCCTGAAGTCAATGCCTCTATCGGCCCTTTCTTCTAAAATACATTCAATATATCGGTGATCCGAAAAGGAATGTTCTACGAGGACTCTCCATTGGGTTACCCTGTAAAATAGTACTTCCGACACAAGCGTGATATCCAGTACTTCTTGTCGCTTTCTTGTGATAAACGTTGGTGTACCTCTCTTATTACACAACAGTAGCTTAGTGTCTAGTAGGTAATTGAAGAGACGCTCACCTCTGACGTTGACATCTGTGCTGCCATCCAAGTATAATCATGTACTTGGATGCCTCGCTATCCCGTACCACCTCTTTTACCATCAGAGGTGGCACCAGCTCTTTCTCGTATGGCATGTAGCATGACACCAGCCGATAGCTGCATGTACTCGTTTCCCAGCTTACTGTTGCTGTGTCCTTATTGCTGTAATGATGTAATATAAAAAACATTAAGGTTTTTCTTTGCCATTATGCAGGCACTGATTTTACCTTGACAATTAGCCATAAATAACCTATAGGTCGGTGTCCTCAGTCCGCAAACACGCCCTCAATTAACACATGGCTCCTGAATGAGGACAAACTCGGGCTGTTCTATTGACACGCGGTTAATTAGGGCTGCTGAAGCTAGTTTGCTGTGATGAAGATTAATTTATAGAAGACGCATTAACTAATGTTGTATCTACGTCTGCCTGAGAGTCGCTTAAAAGCTCTCTCTCAATATATAAGTTTGAGAGTCTGGCAGCAAGCTCAGACCCGGAATAACACTCATCTTGCTCTATACTTTCCACATCGCTCGAGGACTCCATAGGATCTACCTCTACTTCGCATGTCTCGCTTTTCGATGCTAGATGGTCTGCAGCATCGGCGTCCGACTTGTACGATGTAATTCTTACTTTCGTGAATCCGTAGTTTATCTCCACGCTACTTTTTGTCAGCGGTTCGATGGATTCATTTGTTAGTAACAGCAGAATCTGCATCGTGGCCTTTATGGTCCCCACGACAGATTCTGCTACACTATCGTCAAATGCCTTGATGAACTTCCACCCCCCCGTGGGCAGACTCGGGTTGCAGGCTCTTATGAGCTGCATAATCTGATCCGGCTGTGATGGTGTAGCCGGGATCCATACCCTTGCTCTTGATCTGGATGGTATGTCTTTTTTATCTACTGCTACCAGTTTTGCGCCGGGAATACCTCCAATGGCTATAGCAGCTTTGTATAGGGCGACCGATCTCTCGTCATCGCGTGCAATCATTTTAATCTGGCTCTGGTACCAGCCGGCATCTGTGCATGACGGTAGCGGACCTGGATTGCTAAGTCGAACTTCCAGCGCCACATTTGTCAGCCCAGCCCGCACCCATTTCCATTGGACTCTGGGGACTCTTCCTTCGGGCTCTTGATGCTTGTTGCCGAGCTCGCTCCAAACGCTGCTCTTTTTTGGGAGCAACTAG
The DNA here is from genome assembly GCF_042242935.1 of Bactrocera oleae. Classification (NCBI taxonomy): domain Eukaryota; kingdom Metazoa; phylum Arthropoda; class Insecta; order Diptera; family Tephritidae; genus Bactrocera; species Bactrocera oleae. The sequence continues at coordinate 34,516,380 of NC_091537.1, forward strand.
CCCCCTCCGGCTTTTTTTGTGGAGATCCGGGCTCTCTCCGATTTTTGTTTTTGTTTTGGTTTAGTTTACTTATATTTTGGTTCATAAATGGTCCCACGAGTGTGGGGGAAAGTGTGTCCGCTTGCGCATAGCCCACGCTATATATTACGGAGGGCGCCAGGTATCCGTAAGCTCCGTTTGAGACTGGGCTATTTAAGAGCCAGGTTGATCCTCGGTACGGGTCGCATGACACCTTGATCCAGCCCTTCATAGTACCCCCGACCATGGTAAGGCTCCTTACCTGTATGTGGCTATTGAGGAACATCGAACACATAGATAAGAAGTCTGACCTTAGCTAGATTCCTCACGTCTACGGCAGGGGTGGACTGTTACCAGCTCGTCCCCGCTTACGTTATGAAACTGTGGTATCTATTACCAGTCGGCACCCTCGGGGAGGGTTCAGTGAAGGATTTCTGCCGACCTCGTCTTCTTTTGTGTAAATAAGAGTTAAAATAAATACTCTTTAAATATACGGGTATTTTAATTTTAAACACTCACGTGAGTTTGAGTGCTATAAATGTATATTGAAACATATACTTACATACCCCAATTAATTGGGGCTATAAGTAAACAGTACTAATAATATGTTTCGTTTTGTGATTTTGCAATATTATATGTACCTATATATAATATGTACACAAAATGTCGTTCAAAATAAATACCCCCAACAGCAAACAAAACGAATACATACTTTAATTGAATATATATTTATTTAAACGTATATACGACAATACATATATACTTAGGTATCATACATAAGGAAATTTAATTCCAACATTGAAATTCCATTTCTCCTCCATTTCTATTTTGATGCAATTTCAAACCAATTCATAATATTTTTCATACTTGCAATTATTGGATTTTCTCTTTCTTTATTTTGGCATAATTACGCACCAAATAATAGCTGTATTTCTATTTTGTCCGTTAAAATTGAACCAATCAGGTTCAAGGTCTCTTTCAACATATTCCTTCATACGTTTGAATATTCATACGAATAGAATATTCGCATACAAATCGGTCATTTGAAACAAGTAAAAAAATGAGAGATGTTTGAGTTCATACATTAGATTATTTTAATAAAATGTTATCTGTAGTGCTTCTAGTATTACTTCCCTCTTTATTATTTTAATTTTGGTTCATACGCATGTCAAAGAACATCTGGGTATGTATGTTCATTTTGCTTGGTTTCTTTATAGAGTGGTGTAGTTCATTGAGTTCCCTGATAGGGTGGTGAAATTTAATTTTTGAACTTGTAGGTTTTCGATGTTCTCTTATAACAATTTAGATTTTAGAACAACTAACATTTGTACCTTCCCTATTCATTAACATTCTCTGGTTCGGCTGGTGGTTGTTGTTGTAGTTATTGTTTCCACTTATTGAATTGTCGCTGATTATATTGTAGTGCCCTTAGTATATATTCTAACCAGAGAACTGAAATGAATAATTTAAGTTTTCTGCTTAAGCTACAATGTGGCGCTACAATTTCTTATCTATATCTTGTAGTTGTGGTTCAACTGATTAAAGGTAAAAACAGTCACCGACGCAAAACCGTGTCCCGAATCAACTGTTACGACCTATGGCTGCCAATCTGGATATTTTGTAGTAATTAAAAAATGAACTTGAATATATTATATTTGAAATATTCTTAAAATAACTCAAAATGACAGTCGAATACACTTATTTATAAAAAGGTAAACTATTTTTATACTCTCGCAACCTGTTGCTACAGAGTATAATAGTTTTGTTCACCTAACAAACAACTGGTATCACCTAAAACTAATCGAGTTAGATATAGGGTTATGTATATATAAATGATCAGGATGAAGAGACGAGTTGAAATCCGGATGACTGTCTGTCCGTCCGTCCATCCGATTTCAACCAAATTCGGTGCATAACTTTCTTTTCATATTTCTATGTCACAGTGCGAAAATGAGCTAAATCGGACTACAACCACGCCTATTTCCAATATAACACCATTTTCAATTCCATCTGATTCTTTCACTTTCCACTATGCATATCAAGCAACAATGATTATATCGGGGTACAACGTTTAAAGTATGCCACCCTGTGACCAAAAATTGTCTAAATCGAACCAAAACTGTTCAAGCCCCTAAGTACTAAATATGTGGACCCCAGTGCCTATAGTTGACCTTCTACCAAAAATATCAGTCAATCCACAAAGAAATCTCAAACGAGTATACCATTTGACTTTGCGAGAGTATAAAATGTTCGGTTACATCCGAACTTAGCCCTTCCTTACATGTTAATAGTTGGATTTTAGTTTTGAGGTTTTACATTAAGAAAAATTATAACGAAAAAAACTAAATGTGAGAAAAATCGTGTATACAAATAGAATAGTGGCATAACTTGTGACAAATTTGGTTTGATACGGGCTGTAAGTAAGAAAGGGAGGAATGTCGGTGACTGTTTGGGCACCAAGGCATATATTGAGTCAACTTCAGTTGGTGCCGTGTGCAACAGTATGATAATCAAATGAGTCATTAACTCTCCCTGATGCCGTCAAAAGAGAGGCAAATTACGGGAAATAGTGTGCAACAGTTACGGACAAATACGGAATACAAATGGATACTTGTTTCAATCAATATATCGATGCCTACTTAGTAGCGGAAAGTTTTTAATAAAACAACATTTTTGTATACTTTTTAATGGTTGTATTATTATTTTGATATCGTTGAACCAGTTTTAGATAAAAGCCCTCGCAAGGAACAGACGACCCAACTACAGGTAAGCTGCTACTGAGGAAATGTAGTACGCATATCTTCACATTCCTCTAACGGATTGTTTTTCAAAGAAATGGACGAAGACAGATAAAGAGCCACTTCGTCCCCCTAGGACTGGTACTTTTTGCTTTTTTTTTCCTATAACTAATCCTTGATGGTGAGTTTTCGTACAGAACTGTATTCCACACTGGATGAATTTAATGTACCTTCTTTAATGAGTTTTCGCAGTTTTAAAATAACATGTAAGCGAATTGATATTTTCAAACCTGGGATCCAGGAGAGTGCTTAAAGCAGCGAGTTGTATTAAATTTTAATACTTGTAATGGCTTATGTAGATGCGATGTTAATTTACGGAGAATTGTGCTTAAACAATTTATCATTATTACAACTTTAGATAAAGTTAAATAGTTTTCAGCAGATTTTTCTTTAATCAAATACTCACATGGCTCTAAAGGAACGATCACCTGTTTCAAAATTTCTATTTCTTGCCTTGTAACCATATTTGGGCTTAACGAGCTTTCTTAAAGTAATACGGAAACAACTTTCAGCAATTGTATAAAGCGCTCAATTATCAGATAATTCCAGCGGGAACATACCTCGAGTTTTCGCAGTTTGTCAGAATTTACAACACTGTTTTTTATCCATATAATACTTTTCTTACTTTCACGAAAACGATTTCAATTAAAGGACTTTTTAAATCAGCCTGTACTACGAGATTGATGGTATGAGGAAAGCATGGTAGAAGATGCTTTTCAGAGGCAACCATTCCAACAGCTGAAACCATATTTTGGCCATTATCTGTCACAATGCATCTAAATTTCAGTAGCTCTATGCTCCACTTATTAAGAATCGTTTTCAAGGTTTCTGCAACATAATCGGCCGTAAGACGTTGAGATAACTGTCTGGTGCCAAAGCACAATTTATGAATGTAGTACTTTCTAAAAAATGAACGGCTAGACCAAGAAAAGACCGTTCTGCCATTTTTCGGTACAAATATCTAAAGTTAAGCATAGTTTAAAAACCTTTTGAATTGTCATTTGAAATAATTCCGCCATCGCGCAATATTTTTCGCACAGTTGGCTTGTTTTTAAATTACTAAATAGCACCGCTCCTTCTATGATATGAAAGGGTCTCGTGTCCTTACAGATGAAGAATAAAATGCACGTAGTTATTTTATTGGTTTTCGCACCACTTTCTGCAAAAATATTTCTTAAGTTAAACAGTGTTAGGCCTAATAGCAACTATTAGTGACTAAATGTATATACCTTTATAAGACCCTATATTTTCGAAAACTGCTTTTATAGCGTTGCTGTCACTTTTATTTCTAATATCATCGCTTTGTTCGGCATCATATCACGTCTTTAAGTAAAATGCGAAACTGGTCGCAACTTCCGTACGGAATCAGTTGTTTCGCTTTTTGCCAACGAATAAATTGTTTGGAGTTTGAAAATAGAAGACGACGAATGTTTCAGTGAAAATTTGCTTCAAAATGTCGAAAAAAAAATAAATATTTGTACGACAAACGAGATGCCCTTTATTTTAATCATAAAAACAAAGAAAAATCACGGAAAGTAGTCGCAGAAATATGCGATAAAAGTGGTATTTATTAACGCTTTTATATGAATATATAGTTTTTTATTATTTTTTTATGTTTGTTTGAAATAGAAGATTCCGAATGTAAACACAGATGGATGCTCGGAGCGCTTTTGCAAGGAGCTGAAAGGTTCTAACCCATCAAGTAGTGGAATGACCTATCTTGATGAAAGGCGTATCTTCATTTCTAGCAATCGTACAAAAAAACCATCTTTCTTCCTCTTTCTGTTTGTTTCCGTCTTTGAACATGACCGAACACTTTTTTTTTAATTTCACTAATTTTTGTTAATGTCCATATTACGCAGTAAACAATTCAACTGTTTTTACCATACATTTTTCAATTGCGAAACCCAAAAGAAACGGAAAATCAAAACACAAATTGTAAGGCCAATATATTCATCTAAAAGTCTATTCTCTATTCCATAATAATTTGACAGGCTTTTCGTGAATTTTTTAATGCACATTGTAACGAATTTCTCGATTAAATCGTCTAACTACAAGTATTACTCACTCTTGAGCTCGATCACTGGATTGTTAAATTAAAGTCCCAATTTAATGCTATACACTTATCCTTATTTCCAATACTAACAACTTAACACTTATTACTCGCGATTCGAGTTTACAACTTATTGCTTATAGCTTAATTGCTTTTTACACGGCAACACTCTAATTAGAACTGTGTCTGCTGCACAGTCCGGCACCCCTTATATAGTAAATTTTTAACAAAAGTTCGCTACTAGAACATTCTGGCAACTACGAATTCGCTGTCTAGTTGCTTCTGGCAGTTTATTGTCGATTCTGATTTGTTCTGGTATTCATGTTCGCCACACTGCCCTCTACCTAAGTCTGATCGTCCAGATTAGACATACTTACGGTACCAAACGCTGCAAGCCATTCCAGCTGAACCACCTTCATTTTATTCCTTGGTCTTCCAATGATCTGTATGCGATACAGTACATCATTGAGTCGTTTAATAACCTGGTATGGTCCTTCCCAATTACACTGTATTTTGGGAGATAACCCTTTCTATCGTTGTCAATAAAACCCTCAGAGTTTATTGCCTTGTCGTATTTTGCTTTCATCTTATCGCTCATAATTTTGGTGCGTTGTCTCACCATAGCATGTATATCCCTCATCTCGTCTTCTAGGATGCTATTGAATTCCTTAGTATTCCTTCCTCCGTTAGCGTTAATTCCAAATCTTAAATCAATCGGTAGTCAAAGAACATTACCAAAAATTTCCCTTGCTGGAGTCTGCCCCGTTGTTTTATGTACAGCAGACCGCTAAGCCATCAGGAACAAATATATAAGGGTATCCCAATCTTTCTGATACTTGTCCACAACTTTCCTCAAATGTTCTTTCAAAGTTCGATTGAATCGTTCTACCATGCCATCGGACTGCGGATGTAGTGCAGTTGTACGGGTTTTCCGGATACCCAGCTTCTGGTATATCTCCTGTTAGAGCTGATTCAAAATTTCTTCCTTGGTCAGAATGTAATTATATTGAAACACCATATCTCGATACCCAATTGTTGATGAATACATCCGCTACTGTTCCTGCCTCTTGGTTAGGAATTGCGTATACCTCTGGCCATTTTCTGAAATAGTCCATGACTACCAAAACATATTTGTTTCCTAATTTACTAATACAAAATGGACCAGCCACATCGATGGCTACTCGCTGAAACGGCGCACCTGAATTGTACTGCTTCATCTGACATTGACTCCTGGACCGCGGCTCTTTAGCAGCAATGCACTTGACACAATTGGCGATCCACTTCGTAGCTGATTGACGACAACCAACCCAATAAAATCTTTGTTTTAATTTCTCCAAGGTTTTAGTGATACCCATGTGTCCTCCACTTGGACCGTTGTGCAGCTCCTTGAGAACTTCAGGAATTCTTACTTTTGGAACAATCATCAGAGCTCGTGAACTTGGCCCATCTTCGCTTTCCCATACGCGATGCAAGCAGCCAAACACTAACTTTAAACTATTCCATTGTGCCCAATAAGCCTTTGCGACTGGGTTTTCTGCAGCTATTTCTTCTCTCGTTGGACGTTTATTCATCTTCAATCCATGTATTACACTTTTCAAATCTGGATGCTCTTGCTGAGATTTCCGTAGCTTCTCCGAATCCCAGTCTGATGTTATAGTCATTAATCGGACATCTATAATGTCTTCTTTGGCCTCAGCATTTCGTTTCCCTCCAACTGGATTATTGGGCTTGTTACAGTTGCGCGCAATATGGCCACATTCCGCAGTTGAAGCATTTAAGCACACCATCATTTTTCTTATGTGCTTCCGTAGATTTTTTGTCAATTTTTTCAAGTGTTTTCCTCTATTTCTACTTTGTGAACTTTAAATGTTTGATTGCAAAGCAGAGATGCTGTTTCCTGTGTAAGAGCATACGAAACTGTTTCTGCAAACGTTAATTTTGGATATGCTAATGCAGCGAAGCGTGTAGTGTTATCTCGTATTCCATTGACAAAAGTCTGAATTTTCGTGTCCTCGGCGTATTCCATGGATTTATGTGCATAAGCTAAGTGAGCTAACCTCTCAATCTCTGTAGCAAACTCCTGCAACGACTTATTGGCTTTCTGGTGGCGATTTCGCAACCCCATTTGAAAGATCTGCTTCCTGTGCTTACTACCATACCGTCTTTCTAATGCACCCATCAACGTTTCATAACTACTCGCCTCGCAGTTTGGAATGGTCTGTAATATCTCCGCTGCAGATCCTTTTAATGCAACGAACAATGCAGCTACTTTATCTTCAGCGTTCCAATTACTTGAAGATGCCGTCTTTTCGAAACGTGGAACGGAACAGTGCAATCAAAGGATGGAGGTTTTACCTTGGCAGAAGCTGACGACATAATTGGCTGATTTAATTGTAGCTCACGGAGACGATCTCTCAATTCATCGACTTTAGTTTTAATTTTATCCCGCTCTTCCGAAATCTGTGAGGACACTTGCGATATCCGTGCATCCTGCTCTTTCAACTGTGAGGACACCTGTGCTGATATACGTGCTTCTTGCGCTGCGAACTGCTCTTTTAACTGTAAGGATACCTGTGCTGATATACGTGCATCTTGCGCTACGAACTGTTCTTCCAAATGCGTGTATCCTGCTCTTTAGATTGTGTCGACGTTTGCGTTGACATTTCTTTCCCCATCTGCGATATTGCAGCAAAAATCATGTTTATGTCCACAATCTTTGACGAGCATTGAGCCTCTTCCTTTTCTTCTATCTTTGTTGTCTCTTCCTCTAATTCCATGTGAAAGACATATTCCTCAACAATAATGTTTTCCGCCTCCATGGCTTCTCTCAACCGTGATTGTAATTCAGTTTTTCAGTTGTCGCCAAACCACGTTGCTCCAGCTCTTTTTTCAGTTGTGAATCTTCAGATCGTTAAACTTAGCCATTTAATAATAAGTAATAATAAAAACTTTCAAGAATATTATCGAAACAAATGGGTTTTATATATTTATTGCTTTTCCTCACCACCTCTGAGGTTGCAAGATAGGCGCGCTACCGACTACAATAATATTTTTGATAAAATTAGAGATATTAAATAATATTTCAATACAGTAAATAATAATTTAAATAATACTATGTAAATTGAATCTTTACGAATTATAACAACTGAAAAATATTTGAATATGTAATAAAAACATTCTTAAATTTATACATTTTAAAACTTAACACGGCAACACACTATAGCATCTATTGTGTCATTTGGACGTTTTAGTAGTAGAATATAAGCAGGCAACCCGTACCAAGTGTGATTTTAGTAGTAGAATTTTCGAGGCAACCCGTACCAAGTGGGAGATTTTTGCGTGTGTATTAGTGAAAATCTTAGGCGCCATAACAAGCATATTATGTATAAATAAAACACAACATAATAACTTTTTATACTTGGAGCTCTATATTTTTAAACCAGTGGGAGTTTTTTCTTAAACGTATATGTTTTTAACGTGTACCAGTTTTGAAGAATTTGAAACAACGCCAATTGCAGTGTTGCTCATTCATTCAGTGTTACTAATTGCTAACAGCAATAGTGTATTAAATACATAGACGACGGCGCGACACGACTGTACAGCAGCAAAACTTTCTTGCCTGCAAATGGCGTCCTGAAACCAACTTCTTAAACATTTTGAAGACAGCGACATACCAAACAGTTGATGTACACAAACTCGTTGTTGCCATACTAAAACCTTTCACTTGAATAAAATTTAAATATTTGTGCAAAGTGAAATTTTTTGTACAAAAAAGAACTAAATAGGTCGATTCATTGATTTTAAATTATCAATTGCTACTACAAATGATATATCAGTGCTATTTTATGCTTCTGTTAGTAAAATAACGTTAGACTTGTTAGAGTTTGAATAATTTTACTTTTCACATATTAGTGACATCAGTACAGCTGTCCATTGTAGTCGGCAAAATTAGAAATATTTTTATTTTGGCGACAGCGACAACCTCAAGTCTGCCGCCGTAAAAGTAACTTTATCATAGTACTGTGACCATATGGACGTGTGTATTTTAATATATGACAGATGCTGCCTGTCGTCTGCCGCCTTCGTTGTGTTTCATGCTTAAGTTCTGGTCTTCCGATACAATTCCTTTTCTCTGATACTTATTTTAAGCGCAGTAAAATGTATCGATTTCTCATAACTCTCGTATGTTTGGAAGTGAAGTAATATGATCAATGTATAATCCTACAAATAACCAAAGAATCAGCTGTTTTCCTATGTGCGTGAAACAGCCGTGATCACCTGATCGATTCTGCATTTTTCGACACAGCGATGCAAATAAAAAGAATGTATTGCAGTTTAACAACTTGTTTGTGAACATGTATTTGTAATTGAGAATATTAATGAAAACTTTCAAGAATATTTTCGTAACAAAAGATTATTATATATTTATTGCTTTTCCTCACCACCTCTTGTTCCCCAGGAGGCCTATATTCACCAATATAATATACAGTTTTAAAACAATCTACTTTTCATAACAATTATAACTCGAAAAGATATATACATAAAATCAGTACATAAATCAGGTTCATGAATGTTAATTACATTAACAATTTAACATTAACATTATAAGTTGAAATATTCAACTTGATTTGAACAAAAACGAAAATATATATAAGAAATGAGGTACAATTACAATAACAATAATCAAAACAATCTACTAAGTAATAAATAATATTTACAAAATATTCTAAATCACCGTTACACAATAATATATTTGATGAAATTGGAAACATTAATTAATATTTCGATACAATAAATAATAATTTAAATAATACTAAGTAAATTTAATCTTTAGGAATTAGAACAACCCAAAAATATTTGAATATGTAATAAAAACATTCCTAAAGTTATAAATTTTAAAACATAACACGGCAACACACTATAGCAGATTTGTGTCATTTGAACGTTTTAGTAGTAGAATATTGGTTGGCAACCCGTACCAAGTGTGATTTTAGTAGTAGAATTTTCGAGGCAATCCGTACCAAGTGGGATATTTTCGCGTGTGTATTATAGAAAATCTTAGAATTGGTTACTTGTAGATTTATACAATTAATATGATGCATCATCGTATTAATTGTCAATTGAAAATGATTAAAAACATTTATTATTACCAATTTTGATTGTAATTTATTCACGATTTCTTCGTATAACGAATGTTGAATTCTTTCGCAACATTTTTATACTCTCGCAACCTGTTATTACAGAGTATTATAGTTTTGTTCAACTAACGGTTGTTTGTATCACCTAAAACTAATCGAGTTAGATATAAGGTTATATATAAATAAATGATCAGGATGAAGAGACGAGTTGAAATCCGGGTGACTGTTTGTCCGTCCGTCCGTCCGTGCAAGCTCTAACTTGAGTAAAAATTGAGATATCTTTATGAAACTTGGTAGACATGTTTCTTGGTACCGTGAGACGGTTGGTATTGCAGATGGGCGCAATCGAACAACTACCACGCCCACAAAACGCCATTAATCAAAAACAAATAAATTGCCATAACTAAGCTCCGCAATAAGATACAAGATTGTTATTTGGTACACAGGATCACATTAGGGAGGAGCATCTGCAGTTAAATTTTTTTTAAAAGTGGGAGTGGTCCCGCCCCTAATAATTTTAATGTGCATATCTCCTAAACCGCTAAAGCACCTCTATTGACGGTGTGAAATCGGGTGACAAGCCCCTCCACTCCCCATATAACGGTACTGTTAAAAAATACTAAAAGCGCGATAAGCCAAGCACTAAACACGCCAGAGACATTAAATTTTATCTCTAGGATGGTATGAGATGACTTTATAGGAACCGCGTTCAAAATTAGAGAGTGGGCGTGGCACCGCCCACTTTTAGGTGCAAACCCATATGATGGTACTAACATTCTTTTTATATTTCTATGTTATGGTGCAAAAAGGGGCGAAATCTTATTACAACCACGCCTATTTTCTATATGACACCATTTTAAATTCCACTTGATTCTTTCACTTTCCACTATGCAAATTAAGCAACAATGATTATATCGGGGTATAATCGTGAATAATACGTTTAAAGTATGCCACCTTGTGACCAAAAATTGTCTAAATCGAACCAAAACTGTTCAAGCCCCTAAGTACTAAATATGTGGACCCCAGTGCCTATAGTTGACCTTCTTCCGAAAATATCAGTCAATCCACAAAGAAATCTCAAACGAGTATACCATTTGACTTTGCGAGAGTATAAAATGTTCGGTTACATCCGAACTTATCCTTTCCTTACTTGTTTAATATAAAGTTTTGACAGGACCTGAAAGAATTTCCCGGGCTTTGATTCTTGCAAGTTGCATGAGTATAAAATGTTCGGTTACACCCGAACTTAGCACTTCCTTACTTGTGTTGCAATAATTATTAATTATGTTGATAACGTCAAAACGTATACAAATTGCCTCTATATTGTCAAATCTTCTTATTTGCAAACTGGTTTTCGTTGAAAATCTAACGGTACTTTCCAAAAATACAATTAAAAGTAAATTTTCAAAACGCACTTTAAATTGGTCTGGTAAATGTTTAGGTTAACAAATTAAAATTAATTTTAATGGATTTTGAATTTAAAGGTATTTATCTTATCATATGAAATAAATGAAGACTAACCTGATTTGTGTTTTTTGTGAAATTAGTGTTTTATGCCACATATTTGTACCTTTTTTTGTGCGTCTTCAATTTTTTTACATAATGTTTTAAAGGTGTCGCCGCCGATTCCCCCTTATGTTTATTTGATTTGTCTATATTTGTCTTTATTTGTCTTTATCAGAGTCTCAAGGTAATGAAAGTGTTAAAGTGCGGAAATTTGCGCATGTATTTGTAACCGTAAAAATATTAAAGCCTTATTATTTTTTGAAGGTCCAATTTGCCCAGCGAAGCCTCTGTGTTCATTTAATTAATATTATTTAAAACAATTCTAATTATGTACCGTATTTATTTTTAATTTTTATTTCACATGTAAAGAAATCGTTTCCACCAATACTCCAATACCAATATGATTGGCTGAATGTAAAGGAGCAAATTGTATTGCAAGCCATCGAAAATACATCTTGTCGGTGTCGCCCAAAGGTTTATTCTGCGGAGAACAAAGCACCTGACCAAAATTGATTAGTCCGCTATTTCTGCTTTGCCCAATGTACCTCGAATGCGAACCTTTTTCGCAGCAAATCCCAATTAATAATTTCACTCATAGTGGATACCACCTTATATTGCTTATAAGAAACTTCGTGAATAGCAAAATATACTTTGATTTATTTCTAAGCTATCAAAGTATATTTAAAAGAAATACCCAGAGAATATTTCTGCAAACGAATCTCATGCTGAAGTCCATCTGCAAAGTTTATTAGACAATACAGCATAGAGCTAAAATGCTGCTAAATGTAAAAGCAAGAAGTGAACAGAGAATATTTCGAATTTTGTTTATCCCCACTTCATGCTAGAATACGCTTCTCTGAATACTTTTTATATCTTTCGTATAAGTCTGTCTTCAAAATGTGGCAAGCTAAAGCTCCAGAGCAAAAATTACAAGTTTTGAAACAAAAGCAGAAAATCCAAGCGGCATTTCGTAAAAGAATCGGAATAATAGTAGACAAGCACAGAGACGGAGGTAGAGGATCGTCCAACGATGGTAAGTGGCTCGAAAGGCAAAGTTAATTTGGACAAATTTAATGAATATCCCTGGATACTGCTAAAGCTTGGAAAGAAGAATAAGTTAACGTTACTTCTTATTAGAGTAAACATATTTTATATTTAAAAAAATTTTAAATGGATATACCGATCATCTTTTAATAAATTATTTATATATACAATTTTTTAGTATTTTTATATAATCGAATTTTTCTATTTTTTAATACATAAAAGCAAATTCTGAACTATTTTTCCCCCAGCCCGGAGTTCTCGAAGGGTCCGTATTTTCCAAAAAATTAAGGTAATTGGTAAAAATTGGAGTGCTTTTGATAGTTGATTAACTCGAACATTTATTTATGTTAAACGTTCTGATTGCCGATAAAGGAACATTTTCTCGCTTTTGTATTGAAGGTTGTCATGAAAAGACAAGAGATGCTATTGCTGCTTTAATTTGCATAACATTGAAAAATTACAACCATCCTTTGGAAGATTGCCGTGGATAGGGCTACGATAATGGTAGTAATATGAACGGTAAATATGAAGTAGCGCAAAATCACATCCAACGAAAACATAAGTATACAATGCTACCATCGACGCTGAAGTTAGAAATATAGAAAGACTTCTTATGGATTTCCAATTTCTGCGCGACCAGTGGAAAGAAATTTATAATGAATGCAAGATTATTGCAGAGAATTTAGAGCATGTCGAGACGATGTTTCCATCAACAAAAAAGGTACGGAAACGTCCTACATGAAAAAGTGAATGAAAACTGCAATAAAGAATAAATTTAATTCAAAAGTTGTACAATGTCTCTATACCCGTATTTACTCTCGGCGGCCTGTCAGTACGACGGACTTTCAAAGTAACGAGTTTTCGGTTTGACAAACCATCAAAATTATATTTTTTGACGTTTTTATATAACGAATGCAAAGTTAGGTTAAATATGAAGAAGCAATAAATTTGTTTAAAAAAATATGTACAGTATCAAACAATTTTGAACTGTCAAAGCTTTTGGAACTAATGCATTTCCAAGAAATCGCAATACAAATAATTAGATGTACAACATAAGATTCGTTATATTGGACGACAACTTTATGTGTTTACCTTAGCTGTGGCAATTGTTAAATAAGTATTTTGATTTGAATTCTAAGAAAATGGTATTTGTTCTTCTCTTCTTAAATAATTAGTACTAGAAACTCAAATAGGTTCAAGTGTGAGTTGGTTTCCCCAAGCAGTAAAGGTAAATATTCAGTTAAATTTAAAAATTAAAATTGGTAGTTGTAATATCTACGGTTTGTAACATTATTGCAGGCGACTTTAAAAATTGTTTTTTTTTTTTAAATATCCAGCTTTTAATTATGGTTTGCCGCAATAGTATTAAGTAAACAAACTAAATTGCTAAATTAATTTTTCCTGTAAGCAGTTCAACTGTATTCGGTTTAAGAATTTTCAAAAAGTATTTTTCTATTGCCGAATGATTACATTTTTTTGAAAGGGTAACACATTTTCTGTAAAAAACAGTTTCTGTTTATTTGGTCATTTGAAATTAGTTTGGATAAGCTGCTTCAAATAAATCCATATAATACAATTTGTAAGAAAATACATTGTGGTAATAAAACTTCTTTCGTTTGCAACAGCCTGCACTGGGCACTAAAACTAATCCGAACTTGTGTTGACTTTTGTTTGGGTATACACATTTTCTTCACTCAAATGTTGGTATTTACCACTGTATGCCGGTTCCAATATTAGCACTGACTATTCTGCTACTCCTCTGTTACTAAGATCTGTGTCTTTTGTTGGTTGAACAAGTGGGTGATGTTAGGTATTGCACCAGTCGTCTCTTGAGGTTTCGGCTTGCCACAACGGATCTGTGGCTAGCTTTCGGTTTAAACCGCAATCATTTCGGACTTAAGTGGAGAACTGTTTTTCTGGTTTTTTGTACGAAATATAGAGGTGAATACTCATGTATAAGTTTGCTTATACCCGTTTATTTGTACATATGTATATACGCACATACATGTGTCTACGAATTATAAAAAGTTTAATATCTCTCGCGTGTGAGTAAAGTGCTTCTGTTATTTAAATATTATATGTATTTTATTTGGAAGCGTTTGGCTTAAAAAGGTCTCAAAGTGTTAATTGCCGTGTTGTTGTCATCGGTTTATTAAAACATATGGGATATATGCTTGCATACCTGAATACATATGAATATAGTGCTGCTACTTCTTAATTGAAAATACTCGTTCAAACACATACGCAATAACAAATATTATTAATACTCATATTTACGAAGAGCGCATACTCGGTTTACTCCAATTTATAGAATAAAAACTTTCATTAAACACATTTCAATACTCTTACTATTTTTAAATATAATACATGTTTATTATCTATCTACATACATATGTATACTACTTTTACATAAAATTAAAAATTTTCCCCCTTCAAACCTGTTCTAAACACTAACAATGCATACATACATATCGTGTGGCGGCCAAAGCTGTGGTTTGACTACTATATACAATGGACTGGTATTATTGAGCGCTTGGCCAGAAGTAGCTGAAGAAACGTTAATACATAGTATCGGCACGATCGCTGTGCGCCGTGATGGTGTGGAATATACAGCATTCCGCTGGAGTTTGATGCTAACATGCACACACACATAAGTATGTTCATATTTATATGTGGTCGTGTAAACTAAAGCATACAACGCTGTGTCCATTACGGACAATGCAACACGCGAAAAGTTATTGAAGTTATTTTAACGATACTTACAAGTATACCAACAATATTCTTATACCGTTAAGTATAATGCAAATATTATGGCAAATTTTCTGATTAATAATTCTGTATGCGCCCGTTATGGCTTAGAAAGCTGAATAAATTTAATATTATTCGATAACAAATAAGGCGTTGGCGTAACCACTTACCAAATATATTTTCAAGTGTGCTCTTTAATGAAATGAGTAACTGAACTTCATTATCTAAATTAAAAAAGTATTGGGTGATATTGGTTAAAATATGTTGGTGAACACACTAAGTTACTTGTCAAATCGAAAACTGGCGATTACTATAAACATAATGACGGATTTTTAGCTTGGTTTCAGGAAAGGCTAATCCGCAGAGTAATTTTTATAGTTTTATTTTTTTGTAAATTAATCTATTTGAAGGTATGTAAAGTATGTATATAAATAACAATGTGATCATCTAGTCAAGCCTAAATGAAAAAAATATGATCGATTAAGCGTTTGGTTAAAACTTGTCTTCCTTATGTTGATTCATTTGTGTAATTTGTATTTTTTTTGCAAATCATATAGTCCTTTTTCAGAAGTGTGAGTTCTGCTTTTGAGCTTTATACTAATTGTGCAGTACTTCAGTACCGAGAAAATATAATTTTTGCAAATTTGATGAAGAGCTATTTGTATCCGCAAGTATTACGTACTCAATATTTGATGTCATGTTTTGTATATAAGTATGTATACATAAGTTTTAAAGGTTTATTTTAAGGAAAAATGGCTTCTAAAAATTGTTGATATTATGTCAGACTTTTTTGATATAGTTGAGTAGTAAAAAAAATAAGTTTTAAATTATTAAACTACAATATATGGAAGAAGTATGATTTACAATTGCGTAAAATTTTTTTTGACAGTAAAAAGCATAACATAAAGAAATTTTTGGCATGTTGCTGAAATGTATAGGTTTGTAAGTATAAAAATAATGGAATTCAACGAGAGTCAGTTCACCGAAAACATCATCAGGTTATTTCCGATTCGACAAGCATGAGAGACATTTCAGCAGCTATTCAAACAGACGGGCAGCACTACAAGAAAGCTGCAAAAAGTTCGCATTGCATCAATTATTTGGAAGTACTACGCTATTTGATAGTTCAGAGAATAAAAAACAATACTTTACGAAACAAATGTTGAATAAAAACTAGAAAACGGGAGTTTCATAATAATAAAAAGTAAGGAAGGGCTAAGTTCGGATGTAACCAAACATTTTATACTCTCGCAAAGTCAATTGGTATACTCGTGTTGAGATTTCTTTGTGGATGGACTGATATTTTCGGTAGAGGGTCAACTATTGGCACTGGGGTCCACATATTTAGTACTTAGGGGCTTGAACAGTTTTGGTTCGATTTAGACAATTTTTGGTCACAAGGTGGCGTACTTTAAACGTATTATTCACGATTATACCCCGATATATTCATTGTTGCTTGATATGCATAGGGGAAAGTGAAAGAATCAGATGGAATTGAAAATGGTGTTATATGGGAAATAGGCGTGGTTGTAGTTCGATTTCGCCCATTTATGCACTATAACATAGAAATATAAACAGAACGTTATACACCGAATTTTGTTGAAATGGGTTAAGCAGATCCCAAGACATGGGTTTTCACCTAAAAGTGGGTGGTGCCACGCCGACTGTCTAATTATCCTATAAAGTTATCTCATACCATCCCAAAAATAAAATTTAATGTCTCTGGCGTGTTTCGTGCTTGATTTATCGCGCTTTTAGTAGTTTTTAACAGTACCGTTATATGGGGAGTGGGCGGAGTTGCCACCCGATTTCAACTATTTTCATACTGTAGGTAGAGCTGATAAACAGTCTTGTATCTTATTGCGGAGCTTAGTTATGGCAATTTATTTGTTTTTGATTAATGGCGTTTTGTGGGCGTGGCAGTTGTCCGATTACGGTCATCTGCAATACCAACCGTCTCCCGGTACCAAGAAACATGTCTACCAAGTTTCATAAAGATATCTCAATTTTTACTCAAGTTAGAGCTTGCACGGACAGACGGACAGACAGTCACCCGGATTTCAACTCGTCTTTTCGTCCTGATCATTTATATATATATAACCCTATATCTAACTCGATTAGTTTTAGGTGATACAAACAACCGTTAGGTGAACAAAACTATTATACTCTGTAGCAACAGGTTGCGAGAGTATAAAAACAAACATCTTGAAGTGAGATATACATATGTATGAATGTAATATTAACTCGAACAAAGTGGCTAAATTTTATATTTATGCAAAAAACGTCAATCAGAATATCGGAATTCATTATATGAAAGTGTGAGGTTTAGACCAAGGTATATACTAATTTCATTCGAGTTCAGTATCAAACCATTTAATTTTTAAGAAAACTTATACACTAAATTTTATTAGAATATCACATTTGATCAACCGGAACGGCTTAAAGTCAGGTGGAAAGACGGAAATCATATATATATTGGCAGATATCGAGAACATATTTTAAAGCAATTTGATATATAATATAAAAAAATATTAATACTCATTGACCGATATATTCGGCATGAAACTGGTTAGAATAACGAAAAGCATAATAAGTAGTATATGAAAGTTGAGAGTAGTATTAAGCCGATTTTATCAATTTTTGCCAATACCACATACTACTAACATGGCACAGACTAATAAAATGCTCCCACTGTTTCATTAAGGTACCTCACATACCATCACCAATCATATGGTATAAAGTCACCCGGAAGTTTAAAAATCTTTATGTTACGTTTAAGAGGGCTATAGGAAGTATTGATCCGATTCAACCAATTTTTGACACAAAAAATACTATTATCGAGAGTTTCATCTATTTATTTTATTATATGCATTTTAATTACAATATATATTTTACACATTGACCGATATTTTCGGTAAAAAGTCAACTATAGGCAATGGGGTCCACATATTTAGTACTTAGGGGCTTGAACAGTTTTGGTTCGTTTTAGACAATTTTTAGTCACAAGGTGGCATACCTTAAACGCATTATTCACGCAAAGTTTTACCACGATACAATGATTGTTGCATGATTTGCATAGTGGAAAGTGAAAGAATCAGATGGAATTTAAAATGTTGTTATATTTGAAATAGTCGTGGTTGTAGTTCGATTTTGCCCATTTTCGCACTATAGAATAGACATATAAGAGGAAGGTTATGTACCAAATTTTGTTAATCGGTTAAGCAGATCCAAAGTTATGGGTTTTCACCTAAAAGTGGTCGGTGCCACGCCCACTGACTAATTTTGAACGAGGTTCCTATAAAGTCATCTCATACCATCCCAGAAATAAAATTTAGTGTCTCTGTCGTGTTTAGTGTTTGATTTATCGCGCTTTTAGTTGTTTTTTTAAGGAACGGCGGGGTTGTCCCCCGATTTCACCCTTTTCACACTGTCAAATTCATTTGCCTTCAGTGAATTTTGTTATTATAGCTTTAGTGGTTTAGGAGATATGCACATTAAACCTATTAAGGTATACCAAATAACAGGCTTGTATCTTAGTGTGGAGCTTAGATATGGCAATTTATTTGTTTTTGATTAATGGCGTTTTGTGGGTCTCTTCCATCTTACAGTACCAAAAAACATGTGTGCCAAGTTTCATAATGATATCTCAATTTTTACTCAAGTTACAGCTTGCACAGACGGATTCATCCTGATCATTTATATATACAAGGTGCGTTCCAAAGTAAAGAGGACTTTATTAGATTTCTGGAACAGGCTAAATCGATTTTCAAACCGCATCACAGCGTTTGTATGTGAAAGTAAAATACAGATCATAACTGATTATTTATTTTTCTACAATTTTGCATTCTTATAATGAAATATATGAATACAAAATAAGCTTTGAATGAAAATATAAATGTACATATGTATATCTGTTTAAACAATCAGTTTTCGATTGCACGAGTAAGTTTTCAGAACAAAAATAAACATTGAAATAACATATAAATGTAGATATTTATATGTGAATATTCTTGAAATTCCCTTTCCTCCATTCGCATGCCCAAACATAAATAAATATATGTATGTATGTCCCACTACATGCCTTTTGTAAAAAAAAAACATTCGCGCAAGCGACATAAAAATCCGTTATTACTTCTATATATTCTAAGCACACTGCATATAGTACTTTTATATGTTTACTTATCATCATTATTTCATAGTTTTTCAATTTAGTCCATTTTATCTAAATACGACGCTATGAAAATGCAGCCCAATCGGTAGTCGTAGTATTTCAAAAGAACATAAGTCAATTTTCAATAGCAAAGCACTACAAACGTGACAATATAGCCGACCGGCATTGTCGCAAAATTGTCGATTAAAACAAATTTTGTCAACTCGCGACGATGTGCAAAATTCGGCGTCAATATGTATGCGAGCTCGTATGTATGTACAAGGTGGGTTCCAAGGTAAACAGGACTTTTAAAAAAAAGACAGAACAAATGGTTTTATCAGCAAAATCAATTAGTTTTATTCAAAATAGTCTCCTTCTGCTTTAATACAGCTTTTTGCACGGTCCCAAAGCATGTCGAACGAGTGTTTTAGCTCGTTGCCCGGTATGGCCGCCAGAATGCCGGTGCAAGCCTCTTAAATGGCCTCCACGTCTGCATAACGCTTCCCTTTCATCGGCAAATGCATTTTTCTGAAAAGGTAGAAGTCGCACGGTGCCATATCAGGTGAATACGGGGAGTGGTTGAATGTTAAACTGTGATTTTTGGTCAAATAATCGGCCACAAGCGTCGATCAATGAGACGACGCATTATCTTCGCGATATTTGGGTCGAACACGTCGAATACGGCGCACCAAACGCTTCAAAACTCCGATTTTTTGGGTTTCGGCTCAGTTCTCATTTATGTCCTCTCGACCACTTTGAAAACGTTGAAACCACTCGTGCACTCTGCTACGGGATAGACAATCATCGCCATAAACTTGTTTCATCAATTGAACCGTTTCGGTAAAAGTTTTACCAATTTTAAAACAAAATTTAATGTTGGCCTTTGTTCGAAGCTCATTTTTGCACCGATGACAAAAACATACTGCACTTAAAACGCAATAACTTCACTTCCAATAGATGAAATGTCATGAAATTTTTACTGGAAGTCGATAAAGGATTCTAACGCACTAGTCGACATATAGATGGCGCCACTAGAGTTTACTTTGTTACTTTTTTACTGTTTACTTTGGAACGCATCTTGTATATAACCCTATATCTAACTCCATTAGTCTTACGTGATACACACAACCGTTAGGTGAACAAAACTATTATACTCTGTAGCAACATGTTGCTAGAGTATAGGTAAATATAACAACATACAAAAATAGTACTTAAATACATATGTATGTTATTACATGTTTGTATTCGTAATGCTCATTACTAAACAAACTTTTCATCATAGGAAAGAAGAATTCTATGCATGATTCTGGCTTTAAGCACATTTTTATACTCTCGCAACCTGTTGTTTTTGCTCAAGCTCTAACTTGAGTAAAAATTGAGATATCTTTATGAAACTTGGTAGACATGTTTCTTGGTACCGTGAGACGGTTGGTATTGCAGATGCGCGTAATCGGACAACTGCCACGCCCACAAAACGCCATTAATCAAAAACAAATAAATTGCAATAACTAAGCTCCGCAATAAGATACAAGACTGTTATTTGGTACACAGGATGACATTAGGGAGGGGCATCTGCAGTTAAATTTTTTTTTTAAGTGGGCGTGGTCCCGCCTCTAATAGGTTTAATGTACATATCTCCTTAACCGCTAATGCTATAATAACAAAATTCACTGGAAGGAAATGTTTTTAGTACTTCTATTGACGGTGTGAAAATAGTTGAAATCGGGTGGCAACTCCGCCCACTCCCCATATAACGGTACTGTTAAAAACTACTAAAAGCGCGATAAATCAAGCACTAAACACGCCAGAGACATTAAATTTTATCTCTGGGATGGTATGAGATGACTTTGTAGGAACCGCGATCAAAATTAGACAGTGGGCGTGGCACCGACCACTTTTAGGTGAAAACCCATATTTTGAGATCTGCTTAACCGATTTCAACCAAATTCGGTACATGTCATAGTGCAAAAATGGGCGAAATCGGACTACAACCACGCCTACTTCCCATATAACACCATTTTAAATTCCATCTGATTCTTTCACTTTCCACTATGCAAATCAGGCAACAATGACTGTATCAGGATAAAACTTTGCGTGAATAATGCGATTAAAGTATGCCACCTTGTGGCCAAAAATTGTCTAAATCTAACCAAAACTGCTTAAGCCCCTAAGTACTAAATATGTGGACCCCAGTGCCTATAGTTGACCTTCTACCGAAAATATCAGTCAATCCACAAAGAAATCTCAAACGAGTATACTATTTGACTTTGCGAGAGTTTAAAATGTTCGGTTACATCCGAACTTAGCCCTTCCTTACTTGTTTAAATTATTTTTATTGAGGTTACAAACACAATGACACCAAAAGAATAGCAAAAACATTACATATATCAAACCAAAAGTACATAGCTGTATTGCATGTATGTAGATATATGCAGTATACAAGTATTCATACGTACATAAGTATGTATTTTAGAAATGTACATAGTAATGGTATCAAAATTTGTTGATCCATAATACTAAGCTCCATCCAAAAACAATCTGCACTATCAATTGACTTTCTCCACTTTCGTTTGTGTTGTACTGAAAGCTGTATTTTTTAATAATGTTACTATATATGTACAAATTATAAGTGCTAATAGGTAGATGCATGCGTAGAAATCTAATATAGGTATACGTATGTATGAATATGCACATGTATGTATGCGAACAGTACAAATACATGTAGATATGGTATAAGGTGCCATTGCAGTTTGTTATACTACTTTGTCGCATTTAGTACGCTTACATAAGTGCATGAAGCGGTTTTATTTCCAATTGACGATTTCGATGAATTGGTAATTCAACCCACTTTAATGGTTTTATGTGTGCTTATTGGGCACATTTGAATAATAACTAGAAAAAGGTAATCGATATGATATGATGAGTTTATTCCTATTTAGTTTCTTTTTAAATGAGGGTGGGTGTGACGTTATCTAAGTCAGAAGTAGGTATCAAATTACTCCAGAATGTAAACTGTCCGCCATAATGTAGCCCCGGTAGAAGTAGTTTTCTTAACCCGATGTCAAGGATGACATGATACGAAACTCTTTGATTCGAGATTGAGCTGTCGAAACCCACATTTTTTATAACATTTGTCAATCATGCCACTGTCGAAAGAAAATGGATTGAGTATTTTAAAAATAGCTTTTGGGTATTTTGCATTTCGATATTATTTTTAGGTGCGCGGTTCCCGAGTAAGCCTACATCACGCATATACATCCCTAAATACGTGTATTTATATTATAAAATTTTTAAAACATCATATAACATAAAAAAAGAAATATATTTATTAAAAATACTATAACAAAGAAACAATACAAGTCATAATATAATATTATGGTTTTATGATTAACATTTAAAATTAAATTAGCAAAAAAAACTTTAGTTGCACGTTATTCAAAAGTATTTTTGTCGTTCCTTGAAATTTCGTTTCGCACTGCTTTTGTTAGCTTTTTTAGAGGGTTTATTTCTGGCATCCCGCCTCTTTTTTGATATCAGCTGTTCAAAATTCGCTAATCTTAATAATCAGAAAAAGAGAATCACTGAAAAATTAGGGAAAATGAGAGAGTCTCACATAATGTCATCATTTCCGGTGTCTAGTCCCAAATAACGTTTCTCTTCAATTGAAACGCATGCAGCAGTGTTACCAACTTAGGGGGTTTTCCCCTGAATTGAGAAATTAATAGAGTTGAATGGGATTTTTTTGATGGTGTTATATTTTTGGAATTATTTTCAGGGGTTTTCTTAATTTTTAATATTAATTTTTTGGACTGAAAAATGGGTTACAGATTACGTTCATATGGAGACGTAGTAAAACAAAGCAAAGCAAATTACTGGACAACCTCATCTATTTACGCTTCGACAATTTGACACATTTTTATTATTTTCCAATCTTTTTCAAAGTGATAACGTTGAATCTACCATTGAATATATATTTTGGTTATACAAAAATTTGTTTCACCGACTTGTTATACTATGTTGTTTAGAAAAATTGGTAGATTCGAAATTGATTGAGTTTAATTCAAAGAACCATCTGATGCACATAGCTTTAATGTACTTTCGATTTGATTTTATCGATATGGCACATAAGCTTGCGCCCAGAGACTTATCGAATATTAAAGAAAAATTTAAGAATTTTTCTTTTTTGTTTAGCAAAACAGATTACAAACAGGCTTCCAGACAACTGGTTCATATTAACAATAGTTGCTGATTTGCATCCAAATTTAAATTACTTCGGGATTGAGTGGCACCAAATAAGTACTAAGCAATGGTCAAATACTTCCAACTCAGCAGCTTTTTAATATGAAGTATTTAACGCATTTGGCTGTAAGCGCTTCGAAAATGTCTAGAAATTTGAACTGGCATTTGTTGTTTGTACATACATATGTAGATGTAGATTGTAGAAACATATAATATAAACTGAAGAGAACTGAGAATAAATCACCATCAAACGCTGTACACACAGTGAGAGCGCCTCAAAATTAGCGTTTTTTATAACATTTTGCATTGTAGCCAGATCAGTCAAAATAATAACTTTTGGGCATTTAAATTAAAATACCAAACATTTATTAAAATTAAATATTATTATACATGTATCCGTTAAACATATGCAGGAACTATTTAAACCCTTTTTGTGATTTTGTGATATATTAAAACTTTTGATTTTTGAACTTTCAATATTTAACCAAGGAATAAATGACAAGAAAATTGCGCTGTCGTGCAGTCGTCTTTGTGTTCAAAGCACCAAGGTCAATCAATACGAACAGCCGGTTTTGACCTAAGGACGAACTGTTTCTCACTCGTATAAATGGGTGCTAAAAAAGTTATTTAGTTTTTGTAATAAAAACAAACATGTAGTACTCTATATTATTATGGCAAAATCCAATTTGGTTTTGCTTAAATAGTAATAGTAAACAAATAAAAGCGCAATTAATTTCGACACAAAACCTAGTCAAAAAATCATTCTCACCTCATTTGATGTTCTCTAATATATAGTATAATATTTCCTTTACTACTACGATTATAGTGACTTTCCCGCTTTTCGATAGTATTTTTGTACCTCAACAAACAATCGAAAATTCATTAGAATATTTTTATTTGTCGTTTTGTAGCGTTTCCTTTACAGGAATTCTCCTAAAAAATTAAAAACAGATAATTCTTTTAACTCAGGCACTATATTAAATTAAATCCTTCAATGTTTGCATTCCTGCTTCTTTACATAAAAGAAAAAATTATTGACGTTAACTCCAAATATGTAGAATAAAAATATATTATAAAAGTTATAACTCGAAATTATTATTTGGAAATATAAATTAGCCCTTATACCTTTTAAATCAAAGAAGTATCTAACAATAATTAGTCAAAATTTTTTTCACTTTTGGTTTGTTTTGATCAAAACGGCAACCCTTATTGTAAGACCCTTTTTTTCAGATATAAAAGCAAAGCTTTAATAAAAATGTTCAATAAAAAATATAATTTTACGAAATGGGCCTGATTTTACCACAAATAACTCGGAGATCAATTTATTCTGTTATGAGCAGTTCGCTATTGTCGAACTTGTTTGCAGTGCATTGTAAATTGCAAGAGTCGTGTTAGAAGAATTTATTTGGGTCAGTTGGCTTCTAACATATTCCGGCTCAACAAGCTTGTGTCAACAAGTACCGTTGCTGTGGTTGTGGTCTTTTTTTATCTTGTATACATATCTTATGTGTCATGCATTGCTTGCACACTAATGTAATAAAAACAATTTGCAACAGTTGCACATTTCAATGCCGTAACTCTACTGTTTGTCTTAGACATGTGTACACAAGTGTACATATATGTTTTAAAGAGGGTGATAACAAATTATCGTTACTTTCGAGAGACCAGAGCCAAATTAGGTGTAATCTAGAGTTGTTACCAACTCCCTAACTATAAAACATTTGTCCTATTTTCAGTTCTCGTAATTATTTGCCTTAACCTTTATCTACTACGAGCAGAAATGGTTTTTATACACGGGATATTCAGTGCAGAAACCTAAAATTTTAGTTCAGTTTAAATTAATGACTCAAATATAACAATTTTGGGATGTTAATTTTAGTTTTTTTTTCTAGTGGGCATCTTTTCTTAACCACATTGTAGTTTGATTCTTAAAATGCATTTATTTATTGCAAATCGGTTCTTTCTCTTACCCCATGCCCCCAAATTGCATTATTCTAGTTGATTTAATACCTTTCAGATCGGTCATTATGCAAGATATCTCGACAAAATAGCACCGATTAATTTTTCACTGTATATATGGTTCATTCATCAGCTTTGCTTTGTATTTCATTTTTGCATAAAAACTAGTAGATTCAGTTTAAAAATCGAATTGACCTGTTCCAGAAATATAATAATTTGATCTGGTATCGAAATTAAGTGACTTGTTGTGTAAACTGAATTCACATGTCTAAATTTAATTTAAAAAATATATCAACTTCTAATGTGCACAACTTTCTTCCTTGCACACGTATCTATAAGGCAGGAAGGGGAAAACCGCTGGAGAAGGGTCGAAGTTTAAGGGAAAGGTGGAAGAGAATATTTCTGTCGGAAGCGCTCTATTAACTTTAGCTACAGGCTACCAGACCACTGTAGTATTTTTCAATCAGAAGAGGCTGTAATCAAAGTAGAAGTAGATGTACTTATTCGAAGTGCAGCTTTATTCAAAGGGATGTTCATTTAATCCGATAGCAGAGCGGCAATACTCTTCTTGAGCTCGCTGACAGTGCGCACAAGGTTAGTCAAGGCTTTATTAGCAACAACATCAAATGACTCTGTTATCAGAATGGTTTGGGTACTTGGTCATAGCGAAATCGCTGGATACTGCAAAGCTAATCAACTCGCAAGAAGCCTTTCTCCAACGTCCAACGTGTGAGCTCAATAACAACCATCACCAGTAGGACAGCAAGATCCTTCATATTTGCCCTTAGCATCTCGCCAACATGATATACTTTCATATTGGTGCTCATGCGGTGAGGCTAAACAGTTTCTAGGACGCAAAATGTAAAAGCTGCATGAAGGAAGGTGAGGTGGGAACATGTAGACACTTTCTCCTCCACTGTCCAGCTTTCGCTATACTAAGGCTAATGCAACACGGTAGTCATACCTTCTACGAGCCAAGCGAATTGGCTATATTAGCTGTATCAACAAATATGTGGCAGGCTCAAGGCACTTTGTCGTTGATATATGACGGTCTTTTTGAGTTATACTTATTAGCATTGGGCATCACAACGACGTTTCTAGCTGGCTAAGTGGTTATTCTTGACTTTATGATTATTAGCCTGGTGATATATTTATGCTTAACTTTACTAATCTTTTGGGACAAATATAAAAGTATTGGACAGAAGACAGTTCCATTCAATTTTATAGCAAACAAGTAAGGAAGAGCTAAGTTCGGATGTAACCGAACATTTTATACTCTCGCAAAGTCAAATGGTATACTCGTTTTAGATTTCTTCGCGGATCTTACCGCTTTGTTCTATGTTAAACGATATTTTCGGTAAAACGTCAACTATAGGCACTGAGGTTCACATATTCAGTACAAAGGGGCTTGAACAGTTTAGAGAATTTTTGGTCACAATCATTGTTGCTTGATTTGCATACTGGAAAGTGAAAGAATCAAATGAAATTTGAAATGGTGTTATATGGGAAATAGGCGTGGTTGTAGTCCGATTTCGCCCATTTTCGCACTATAATATAGGAATATGAAAGGAATGTTATGTGCCGAATTTGGTTGAAATCGGTTAAGCGGATCCCAAGATATGGGTTGTAACCTAAAAGTGGGCGGTGTCACGCCCACTGACTAATTTTGAACGCCTTTCCTATAAAATCATCTCATACCACCCTAGAGCTAAAATTTAATGTCTCTGACTTGTTTAGTGCTTGATTTATAGCCCCTTTAGTATTTTTTAACAGTACCGTTATATGATGAGTGGGAGGGGTCACCCGATTTCACCCAATTTCACACTGTAGGTAGAGGTGCTAAATATATTGCTATTTTGTTATTATAGCTTTAGCAGCTTAGGAGATATGCACATTAAACCTATTAGGGGCGGGACCACGCCCATTTAAAAACAAAACATTTTAACTACAGATGCCCCTCCTTAATGTGATTCTGTGTACCAAATAATAATTTATTTGTTTTTAATTAACGGCTTTTGTGGGCGTGGCAGTAGTCCGATTACGCCCATCTGCAATACCAACCGTCTTACGGTACCAAGAAACATGTGTACCAAGTTTCATAAAGATATCTCAATTTTTACTAAAGTTACAGCTTGCACGTACGGACGGACGGACAAACAGTCACCCGGATTTCAACTCGTCTTTTCATCCTGATCATTTATATATATATATACTTGTAACTCTATATCTTACTCGATTAGTTTTAGGTGATACAAACAACCGTTAGGTGAACAAAACTATTATACTCTGTAGCAACAAGTTGCGAGAGTATAATAAACAAGATTTCGTAAATAATTTTGTAAGGAGACAACAGGAGCTCAATGGTCATACACCATACTGTAGTATCGATTCCTTTTATAAAATAGCTTATATTCTTTGTGGGACTTGCGTGTGACGTGCGTGCTATCATTACAATCAACCACCCCAGGTATACAAAGTTTTTCCAAAAAATGCCTCTTATATTTGCTAAACCAGAATGATGGAATACAAGATTGCGCCATCCGCCATTTTGTAACGTAATTATTTTGAAATGAGAAGAAGAAGGAGTCGGCTGTAGTATACCGTCCCAGGCTTTCGGGGATAAAACGGATATGGGCGGATAGAGGAGATTCTCCAGATCAAAAATATATATAGGTATAGCCGCGGGAAATTCTTTTTGCGTTGGTTCCTGTATCTAGAGTATGATTTCTCTGTTTATTTTATTTTTCTTCGTTTGCAAAATATATTAGTGTGGCAACACTGGTGTTTTGACATTTACAACCCTTTTCATATTGTCAAAACTAATAAAATTGAAGAATGATTTAAACATTGAAATAAAGCTATTTTTGCAGCATATAATATAAAAAAAATGTCTAAAAACGAATTAGTGAAGTGTTAGTGGATATAAAAGTGAAAAATATAAGTATATAACTAATTTAAAATCGAAAAAATGCGTACTTTAAATAGTTGAAATTTTCAACTTTAAATGTAAATATCTCGAAAACTAAAAGTTTCCTGCGGCTATATCTATATATATTCTTGATATGGAGGATCTTCTCTATCTGCTCATACCTATTTTATCTCCGAAACCCTGGGACGGTATACTAAAGTTTTACCAGAAGAAGTATAAAATAGCATGTAAGTTGTATATGAAAACTTAACCACTTTTGTTAAGTTTGTGAAGTAGACTTAATTTATGAGTTTATAGTGAAAATTTTTTAGTGAAGTGAAGAATAATATTGAGTGAAAATATTTTGGTAATTTTTAAATAAAAAAAGTGAATGATTAAAAGTAATAATATGTGGTGTTACTTTAACGATAAGAATTTCAAATAAAACTTTGCTTTATCCCTTTAAAGCCTTCTCCTCATGGATAACATGATTCGAAATTCTTTGATTCGAGAGGGCGCTATCAAAGTGCACAATATTTGATAGAGGTGCTACTGGGTGAAGGAATAAGTTTAAAGATTTTTATTGTATTGTTTTGGTATTTATCGGTTCCATTTCACAGAAAAGTATACATAATCATTAGTTTTAGAAACTAGACGCCCTATATTAGACCCTAATATATGTACATATATATTTTATTCCCAGAGGATTTGCAAAATTAACCTTTTGATCTCATAAAACAAAACATTATAATATTTTGAAACACTTACATGTCTTAAGTAACCCATATTTGAACGTTACTTCTGTTTCTGGGCTAATTCTATACTTAATTAACAAATATATTTTGACAATTTAATCGGAAATCAAAGAGTCCTTTGCAACGCGAAGTCATTTAGTTTGCTTCTTACCTGCTTGTAGCTGGCTATCAGGAAGAACAATACTGAACGAATTGAGAAGTTACTCTCAAAAAGAGCGAAATTAGCAAGAAAATATAAAAATGTTGTTTTAATAATCACATCTATCAACACGTAAAAGTTAAACAAATAAATTTTTATTTTCAAAATTCGAAATTGTTTAAAAAAAATTGTTTTAACAGTTGTTTCTGCATATGGCAGTGGCTATTTTCTGCTATTAGAAATTTCACTACCAGAAACTAGCAGCTTTCTATGCCCTTAACATTCATTTAAATATCATATACATATGTTGACCATCCTAAACGGTTTAAAATCAGATGGAAGTCGGAATATATAGGATATATTGGCATAGAAATGGAAGGGTTGATTGCATTAATTTTTGACATTGTTCATGTATACTTGAGAACTTATTAGCAACAAATTTTGTAAATGTTTCAAAATTCTGAATATCAGTTATATGAGGGCTAAGACCCGATTTTATCCATTTTAGGCATAAGGTTACACTCATTGGCCGATATATGTGGTATATAGTCAACTGGAAGGGATGTATTGATTCGATTCAACCTACTTTTGACACACGGTATATAATTACCAAAGAAACATTTTCTCCGAATTTCAATAATATATCTCACAGATTGACCGATATACCAAAAAGTCAGCTAAACGCACTGGAGTTCACATATTTGGCGTCTGGGTTCTTGAAAGTTATGGTCCGATTCTAACCATTTTTGTGTGTAAGATGAAATATTGTACCTTGAGGACACTATTTGTGCAAAGTTTTATCTGGATAAATTGATTAGTTCTTGATTTGTATGCTGGAAAGTAAAAAAATCAGATAGAATAAAATTTGGTTATATGGGAAGTAGGCGTGATTTTAATATAATTTCACCCTTTTCCACATAGTAATGTAGGAATGTAAAGATAATATTACATGCCGAGTATCGGTTGGGGATCTCAAATGATTTGTCCTAAGCGACTTTGGCTGTCATAGCTTTAGTGGTTAAACCTATTAGATTTTTTAAACATTTTTTAGCCCACAGGTGCCTCTTGCTACTGCAATCTCCTGTAGCAAATTACAGTTTTATATCTTAATTTAGTGCTTAGTTATGGCATTTTATAAGTTTTCGATTAATGGCGTTTTCTGGACGTGGTAGTGGTCCGATTACGCCCATCTACGAATTCGTCCATACTTTTTTGCCAAGAAGCACATGTACAAAGTTTCATTACGATATCTCAATTTTTTACTCAAGTTACAGCTTGCACGGCGAGACAGACGGTCGGACGGATAGACACTCACCCGGATTTCAACATGTCTCGTCATCGTGATTTATTTTTAGGTGATATAAACAACCGTTAGGTGAACCGAACTATTATACTCTGTAGCAACATGTAGCAGGAGTATAACAAATGCCATTTCCTGCAAACAGCTGTTTCAACGTGAAATATACCGAATTTGAAATTAATGGAATCATTCGGTTTACAAATTACCGTAATTGAAATCATTCTGTTTGTAAAAACGAAATGAGATCAATTTCATTTGGTTACTGGAGCATGACTGAATATTTATTTTTTATTATCTTGTGTTGGATTTGTAATCATCAAGTTACTCTCACAAAGAGCGAAATAGCGAAAAAGTAAATAAACGTTGTTGTTGTTTTTGATAATCACACCAGAACAACACTTGAAAATTAATCAATAGATCTTGTATTTTCACAATTCAAAACGATAAATATTAACAAAATCAAAGTAAATGCTCAGATATATGCATGTGTACATAAATAGGTAAGAATATGTTTGTATTTATATACATTTGGATGGATTTCTGTGTACATATACAAACCACATTTCTGGTTAAGATATAAAAACAAAGAATGCAACAACGATGAAAGCTGAAGAAGCTCAAGGCCAAGTATGACATCATACAAAGTCATTGAAAATAGCAAACGAAAGGAAATAGAGATTTTTAAGAGAAATGCTTACTTCCCATGTATTTTGACTGAATGAACCTTATTTGAAGAATACATCAAGAATGAATCTTTATTTAGCTTTCTCAATTTTAACTCAAATTTTGTACGCACATATCAAGCTCAAGGTGGAAGCGAATGCGCTGTACCTATGATTGTTTACTCCCAATAAAATACATCAAGTTTTAAATTAATGATTAGAAAAAACTTTGAAGGAATAATGCATTACTTTGGGGTGCTGAAAGAAAGTTTTGAGTGTCTCAAATAACTAACTAACTACATGGTTAAAGAAGAATTGAATTTATTAAGTTTTTTTATGTAGGATTAGGGTTGCTAAAAACTAATGCATTAATTTTGAAATAAAACAAAATTATGCTATTGGAACTTCAACACTTCTATTGCGTATTTATACTAGCGCGAGTATAGTTGCCGTTCGGTAACAGCATATCAAAATATACATAACAATCGGCTACTTAGTGAAGGTAACTAAGTTTGCATTCGCCATTTTTTGTATATTATATGTTCAGCCCTTGTTATAGTAAATGCGCATTTTTATTTATTTACGAACGTTTCTAATGTCAAAGTTTTCCAGAATTGATCTTCAAAAAATCGCTCATTTTTAAATACTTTGCAATTTACAAGTATTATTTTTTTTTTGTTGGGAAATATTTTTTTGAAATATACATTGTCTTTTTATGTATGAATCTGATTAAACAAATATATTTAACTGTAATAATTAGCTTTAGTAGCAATCCACAAAGCAAAATTATGTTATAGTATCCAACGCAAGTATACCTTAAATTCCAATCCAGTAGCCTTCCGCAATAGGGGTGTAAAATAAGAGTTAATGCATTAAAACTGTAAATGTAAAACATAATAATAACAAACATAAGAACTATCTAGACAGTTACGAACACATATGAAATAACATTTTTATTATCAATGGTGATAAAGTCAATAGATTATCGGTATAGTTCAGGGGAGTAAATTTCTTCACAAAAAAGTTGGTAGCTTTTGGCATTGGTGTTTCTATAATTTAAATGTTTTACTTTTTAGTAAATCAAGTAAGGCAAAAAATATTGTAACACCAATATTATAATACTGCAGAAAGGCTACTGTTATAATAAAAATGTCAATCTATTTTTGAAGAAAAATCGCAAAAACATATAGAAGAGGCGTTTGAATTTTCACTTTTAAGAAAAGATAAAAAAGAGATATCCTTAAGGAATGCATTTCTCGAATGAATATAAATAGCATTTTCAAAAGATTTGTCCAAACCGAATATTAACATGCCTGCTATCATATTATAGATAAAGATCTAGTGAGCTGCAGGAGGATTAATGCGGAATGGAACGAAGCCAAACTGCTCAGAATAGCGCAAACAGGAACTCCTCAGGGGGTGTATGGTCACCACTGCTATGGTCACTTGGAGGTAATGAGCTTTTAGAAAATTTGAAAGGAAAGCACGCAAACTGATAGCTTGTGCAGACGACATAGCTATACTAGTGACGGGGAAGCTCCTTGACACAATAAGTAAAGTGATGGACAACGCTCTAAGAACCTAGAAGTAAATGCCGATAAGATGGATATGCTACTCTTCACATGGAGGTACAAAATCCCGCCATGGAAAGTCCTGAGACTCAACGAGGTTTGTACCTGGGAATAATTTGGATAGCAAACTGAAGTGAAAAGTCAATGTGGAGAAGAGAGTTAAAAAGGCCAGTGATGCCTTATGTGCATGTAAGAAAATGCTGGGGTCCACATGGAGCCTATCACCTGGCCTCATGCATTGGTGTTACACAGCGGAAGTCAAGCCCATTTTGCTTTACGGTGCATTGGTGTGGGGAAAAGCTCTTACAGAAAACTGATGGAGCGGATACAACGACTTGCTGCTCTCTGCATATCGGGAGCACTAAGAGCCACTCCAACGGCTGCACTAGAAAGGTTATTCAACCTACCGCTAATCGACATTGCAGAGGACAGTTCTGGAATTCTCCACAAGGACTAAGAA
This sequence comes from Bactrocera oleae, assembly GCF_042242935.1. Classification (NCBI taxonomy): domain Eukaryota; kingdom Metazoa; phylum Arthropoda; class Insecta; order Diptera; family Tephritidae; genus Bactrocera; species Bactrocera oleae. Next base: position 34,549,828 of record NC_091537.1, read on the forward strand.
GTGCAGGGAAGTAGTCGTGAGAGAGACACTGGAACACCTCCTATGCTTCTGTCCAGCATTATCCAGATCTCAGCTTAAATAACTAGGAGCTTCGCAGTTCAAGAGACTAGATAAAGTATCAAAATTAGATGTCAAGTCGCTCTTAAGGTTCGCAAAAGGCGTTGACGTCCTATATGACGAATACTTCAACTAAGTCTATGGTAGTAGGCTAGAACGTTGCCTAAAATTTTCAAGCAATAACAAATCTTCCAATTAATGTTTGTTTCTAGTCACATTAATATTGTAATTAGCAAAGCAAAGTAATTGCTTTAAATTGCATTCATTTTACAAATGTATTTACTAATTTAAATACCAAGACAAACGTCAAAATTGTTTTTGTATTAAAATTGGAGTGTACAATTGGCACAACTTAGACTTGTATACGACTTAGGTTGTGCGCAAATCGATAACTCTTTTCTTTGTTGGATTGGGGGGCAAATTTTTCTTTGGTGTAAACATTTACATTTTGCTGTGCCAAATAAAAAGTAAAATTTTCATAATTGAAATTCAAAACAAACGCAATTGCGTCGTTTGGATTTTTTTCTTGTTATTTAATTTAAATTTATTTATTAAATATATTTTCAAAATGAATAAAATGTATGAAAAATACTTTTCTTTACTAATTACAATATTAACTAAACTAAAAAAAATTCATTCATTCGCAAAAGTATTACTAATTGAGAACTTGAGACAAAAAGTTAGCCGACTACTACGCTCCTTGCACTGGGTATTCATATGTATGTATATATTTTATCTTCATATTTTGTTTTAAATGAAGCTTTCGAGAATGTAGTTTTTCTTCACCCATCAGAATGGCAACCGATAAAAAAAATGTAGTAGGTGTCATGAATTCGGATATTATAGGTTTCATCTTCGAAACAGAAATTGTATCGGTTTTGGATGTCACAGAAACTAATTTTGTCCGTTTTGTTATCAGAAACAGAAGAAGATAGTCGTTGACCGATTTTAAATGTACGTTAAGCAATTAATTTATTTTATTATTACGAATTTACGTGTCTCTATTTCTATAGCGGAAAATACAAGAATAGAACAAAAAATGCTATAATTATTGAGGGAAAAAAAATTCAGATATTTTAGGAAGTTTAAAAAATACCATAACAAATGCAGCTTTATTTAGGCGATATAAATCCGTAAATTAAGCAAGTAAATACATACAAGCATACAAGTATAAGTAAATGCAAACTAATGCAAACCCCTGGACATCAAGTGGATTACTGTGATTTCTTAAAATCATTCTTTTAATTTTTTCGTTGCTTTCTTCCAATAAAATTAAAGATAAAATTCCGGAACTCATTGAAATCTTTAATAGAATTACTTTCAAATTTATTAATTTTCAAGTTTTGTCACATTAGTAAACCGCTTATTCGAATATTAGTTTAGAGTATATTCGAAAAGGCGAAAATCCAATCAGATACTGTGACACCATTGAAAATTAGAATTGGTTTTCAATTTTGGCAATAAAACAAATCTGTCTTGGATTTCATAACACCTCAGATTGTACATGTTTTTAAGACGCTCTTCCAGCACGAAGCCTTAGACATTTTAAAATTGTGTAAATCTCATAATTTCTGAAAATTAAAGTCCAAACTTTAAATTTGTTTTTAATGAAACGCTTATTTTAAAGGTCCTAGTCTATTTAGATTTTAAATTTTCGAATTGTAACCCGATGCTTGTATAGCTGTTTTATAGCTTATCCAATAATTGGTCAAAGAAAATATTACTCACACTTTTCTTCAAAAATTTATTACATTAGGTAAAATTAAATTTTCCATAATTTTTTTTTAATATATAAAATGAAATATTTTATTGAAGCTTTTGACTATTCCAAAGATACATATTTAACAATGATTTTGTGAAATTTTAAAGGAAAATATTCTATACTTTGCCATTACGTCATTTCCGGCAGGAAAAAATGTGCCTCCGTGTAACCAGCAGAACTTCTTACAGGATCATGAAAAGTTAAAAGAAAACAAAAACGTGCTTTAGTTAACACCATAAACTAAGTATTGAAAAAACAAAAGAAGTGAAAATTTTTTTTGGCAGACGTTTTTACAAAAAAAAATGCAAAAAATTGTGAGAAAATCTCGACATTTTTTTTTTTTAGTTATTGTAATTGAACAAAAAAATCCTTTATTCAAGACCTTGTAAATTATACCTCGAAAACCTGTGTAAAATTTCATTAGGATCGGATGAGTATTTTGAGAGAAATCTTAACAACCTACTTTGAAAACACGGTTTCGAGAAAAACGCGTTTAAAGTTTTAAGTGACTATATATTTCCAATACTTGTTTGTTGTGTTTGCGGCCGTTCATTTAAATTCGTTTATTCGTGATTCTACATTCTACCAATTTACGACATATTTCGAGGTATTTTTACTACTCCTCTGGCAAAACAGTTAAAAGCGTACTTTTCGACAAAATTCGGTGTGCCTGGACCCCATGTTTTAGATAAGACAACAAATTTTCAATTGGAATTAGGTTGGGACCCTGTCCATGAATACAATGTTTCCGACCCCCAACATGACGATTAAACATACCACAAACACACTAAAAACACAAAATTGAAATTTAGCAAAGGTAAAGAAATGAAGGGGAATTTAGTACAATTTGTAACCTCATTTGGCTTCAATAGTTGTTTGAAGGCGTCTTGATGCAGAATTCATTAATTTTGAAGAGTATCTGAAGACATATCAATATAAAGGAAAATGATCTCATAAAATTGTTCATTTGCATTTCAAAAAAGGATAGAGGCTCTATATATTTAAATCTGGACATTGGGTTGACCAGTCTAAACTGGTAACACCAACAACTTTCAACAAGTTAGTTAGGAAGGCACTATTATTTAGGTTACTCAAATTATGAGTTTGTTCCACCGAGCAAGTAATAGGAACCAAGGCATCCAGCCCATTAAATCCGAAGAACTAATTTTAGTTTACATTGGTTAGCACGCACGTTGAAATGCGAGTCGTAGTATTATGTATAATATATTATATAATATATGTAAATATTCTTAGATTACTTAACGTTGTGAAAAGTTTTACAACTTTAATTTGTTTCCTCAAGAGCTATGTAGCTAAAATTTTGACAGGTAATATATGTGAATATGCATTCACGAATAAACGAAATTAAAGCCGCAAACACAACAAGAGAGTAAAAATAATTGGAAATTTAAAAATGTATATATTTTAATATGTAACATGTAAGTCAGAAAGTATTGTATTATATTATTAATTAGTAAAAATAAATTTATGAATATTATTATTTATTCTATTATAAGAGGATCTGCAAAAAGGTTAAGAAAGGTAAAATAAAAAATGATGGAGTTAGCTTAAAGTACCGAAAACCAACCTAATGAACTAAACTAATGTAAGTAAAATTAATATTATACTTACAAAGTTGGTAAGCAGATCTTAATGGTATATATCTTTTTGTAGCAAAGTGGAAGAATAATTTTCTTGAAGGATTGGATATAGACAAATGTCAAAAGAAGATCACGATCCGCTACAGAACAGCTATACAATTATCCGGCTACAATTGGAATATTTGAAAATTCACTCATATCTTTCAGCAGGCTAAAGGACTGGTGAAATTCCGGTAGTAGAAGAAACAAAGACTGGGGCTATTTCAATACCTTTAAAAATTAAATCCAAGATATTTTTGGTATACTACTGAATTCTCGAAAAATTCATTTAAAACTGAATTTTCGATTAATAAATATTATATATATATGCTCATATATATATTTTTGTTGTTTTAAATCGTAAGTGACCATTTTAGTAGAGCAGTAAAGCGCGCGCGAGGTACATTGATCCAGTACTAGAACGCAAGATGCCTATGGGGATCCAACTCGGTCCCATTCCAATGTGAGCGTGGCAAGGACGCCCCCTCCAACCTTGGAAAAGCTCACTGCGGCTCTACTCCAGCGACTTCTTCTCTCCATCCTCTGCCCTCTGCGACGAAGTGGTCCAAGTTTCCAAGAATGCAGTTGAAGGAGGAGAAAATTTCAGCGTGTCCTAGCTATGCTGAGCCTTAGAGCACACTTCTCAGAAATGCACTAGTCAAATAGCACAAGAAATAACTTGAGTAAAAATTGAGATATCTAGATGAAACTTGCCCGCTTTCAAACCGCTGTGAAAATGGGTAAAATCAGATAATAACCACGCCATCGGGGAGTGGATAATATTGAAAACTACTAAAATTAGTATAACTCGCTGAATAAATGCGTCACAAGCATACAATTTCACAACTAAGATGATGGGGAAAAGCTTGAGCCTTCTCGCTAATGCAGTAAATACTGGTCACACAGCTGAATTTATGCTGGCCCTTTTATGAAACTGCTAATTTTTTTATTGTGTTTTAGGCGGTAAGGACGATTTAAAATGCCTTCGCACTATATAGCCATCGTCATCCTAGGTGAGTGGCGTACTCACTAAAATACTCCCACCCCCTTCTATCAAGGATTTCTCCATTGCCAGGAGACCGCTTTGGCATTACTTCAGGACAAGGTTTTCAAAATCTCTGCGTCTAGAGATGCCTACGGGTTTGCAGCCAGCTTCAAGCTATTTGGCTCCATTGAGTCGTATTTTCCGGGGCCGGAGGGTTCCCTTCCATGTCTCTTTTTTAAGTGCGCAGTATGATGCCAGTTTTCGCCACTAGCTATCATTTTTTCTATTAGATTTTCCGTATTTCGTTGTCCAACTTTGTTTTCTAATGTTCGCCGTACTTCTTTCCATCGATGGCACTTAAAAAGGTATGGTTTTCATCGTCAAGTGGTTCGTCTACGTAAATACATGCAGGATTTTTTGTTTTTCCCATATTGCATTTTCGGAAATTCGAGTGACGGGAGAGCATTTGTGTTATGTAGTAGTTCACCTCGTCGTGTTTTCTATTGTGCCACATCTCTACATCCTCTACAGCTTCCTCGCCTGTTGTCTTGTCGGCATGTGTATTTCTATTCCGTCTTTCTTCCATAGTCAGAATTATCTTCTCTACTTTGCAAGTAAATTTATTAGCACTGCGGATTCGGATACAGTGCGGTAAACCGAGGCGACTCTAAGGGCTACTGTCCTCTGCACTTTAGCAAGCACTTTCCGTCCATGTTTCATACTATATTAATGTAGGTCCGTTTTTCGCTACCATATAATAGCACTGACTATGTTGTGTCCATGAACAGTGTCCTTCTACTTGCCAGCGATATTTGCCATAATTCTTGAACGCGACATGGTTATATTGGCTGACTTTTTAGCAGTATGCTGAATTTGAGCCCAGTACGTCAGTTTGTTGCCCATTTTTATACCTATGTAGGTATTTTAGAGGTTTCGTCGTTTGAATAGTTTCTGATTAAACCTGCAGCGAGAAGTGTTTCCTAGTAAGCAGGACCAAGTCGGTTTTTGCCGCGACTAGGCTAAGGCCGTATGAGAACAGCCATGTATGTGTTCGCAGCATGATTTGTGTTAGTTTGGGTCTTGCTTTGTCGGTAGTACGAGCTGTTATGACGACGGAGATGTCGTCCGCGTAACCAACGAGGTAGCAGTCGTCTCGCATTAAAATTCCATCGTAGCTGGCGTTCCTCAGGTCTGGTCCAAGTATGCATCCCTGCACTGTTCCAGAGGGGATTTTTTTTCATTGAGGGCCGTCACTTGTATTGTATAGCAGTTCGCTGTCTTTAAGATAGCTTCGTATCACTTTCATCAAGTAGGGGTGGCTATTTGAATCGACTTTCTATTGACCCATATTGCGCTATTGAATGCGTTTCTTATATCTAAATTAAATAAAAAGTTATATTTTATTATTTGATAAAGTTTTATTTATTATTTAAGAAGCGTCTCGCTTCATTGACGGGTACTTTACGACTGAACTAGAAAGAAACTTTAAAATTATTTAAAGGAAAAGCAAAGAAGACAATAAAGAGTTGCAAATGTTACTGCAACGTGAGTAGAAGTTGTGGTGCAGACATAGCGTCAGCAAATTCGTCCGAACTGTCCGTTGAACTTATTGCGCTACCGGTGCGCGTGGGAAAGCGCTAGGCGCAGCGAAAATATTAATTTCGTTTGAAATTTTTGAGTCGTTAACTCCTCCCCCTTTAAATAGCTCAGTGTCCTCACTGAGGTGCGGTGAGGTCATTGTCATCAGGCTAATATTTGAAGTCTTTAAAATTCCATCCTGCTTACTGGCTGTTATGTCTGGAATCTTTTCGGTCTTATCGATAACTGTTGTTACCGGAAATGATTTAGTTCGTCTTCGGAAGATTATTTTAATCGTAAGTATAATTAAAAGTAGTATTACGATTCCAGATAGGCTGTAAACACTAAACTCGTATTTAGTTCCCAAAGCCTTTATTTCTTCAGTGTTCACACTGTGTAATTCCTTCAGCATTTTGAGTGAAAGGATCTCTTCAAAACTTAAGGATATGTTCCCTGGTTGTATTATGGCAGGTAAAGGTTTAGTCTTAGAAATTTGTCTACTCTCGTAAGTTCTTTGGTTGGCTTTAATGGTAGCGTTGTGAAATTCTATTAAAAATGTTCCCTCCAGGTTAACTAACTTTTCTCCTATCTCTATAGTCCCATTGTAAGCAGTATTCCTGGGTTAATTTCTTCTATTTGTGGTATATGTTGTGCGTTTGTCATTGTGCAAGCAGATGATTGTCCATGAAGTAATTTTGGCAAACATGCGCTATTTGAAATATTTTTAAAGTTTCCTTCTTTACAAACTGATACGTCGTTGAGCGTTTTACATTTGCTTATAATTTCTTATACATCATTCTTACATACTATTATGTTATTATTTGGAATCTTGATTATGGAATTGTTCTTTCTTACTGCTTATACTAGTAAATTTTTACAATTTTCTTCATTTGTTTTTGGCAAGCTAATAATATAAATCAAAGTTAATGCATTTGATACTATTTTAACATCTCCATACTCGATGGCTTCTAAGAGGTTTACATATATCATATTTTGTTCATCAAAAAATTCTTTAGTTATTCTTAATTCTAGATCTGACAAAATGAATGAATTAATAATTCCAGCCTTTGCCCATTGAATTGCATAATCTACATTTATTATTTCTTCTTTCATTACCTTAAGTTTTCTTTCTAATTCTTTCGATAAATCTTTTTTTATTTGCTCATTAGATTTAATAATGTTTGTAATTTTGTTAGTTCTGTTTATTAGTTCATTGATTCTTTCTTCCACTAATCTATTAATAACTACTTGCCTATTATTATTTCTTAGAACATCATTTATTTTTTCGGAAATTATTTGAACATCATCGTGATCGGGTTATCCAGCAACCCATTTCCATATGGTGCCGAGTTCATTAATGGCTCTTTTTGTTCGAGTAGGTTTTAGTCTTTGTATGATGGCTTCAATAATTTTAATTTCGTGAGTTAGGTAAGGGTAACTTTCGTCTCGTTCTGTCAAGTCTTCTATAAGGGTCCTTTTTATTTCGTAAAGTATCGGTTCGTATTGTTCCAAGTTTATTACGTGAATTATCTTGAATGTCGATGTTTGTAGTTTAGCTGTCCCAGTCTCTATTGTCACTATTTGTGCGTTGGTGTAGTCGAGAATCTGAACCTCTCCGTAGCAGAGGGTGGTAAAATATCTGGAAATAGTTAAGACTTAAGTGGCATTTGTGAATTATTTTTCCGGACATAGTTAAAACTGTGTTTCCTTGGTCTTTTTTAATGATTTCTTCCTGATAGCGGGGGGAGAGCTTGTTTCCAAGCCGTTTGTTAATTTTTGCATAAATAGTCTGCCCATCCTGAAATTCTTTAAATAGTTTTCTATTTTGGTTATGAAATTCTAAATCCTTTTCTTGTTTATCTATCAGATTTTTTTCTACTTCCTGGCGTTCCTGTTCCAATTGCATTGGATCAGTTGTTACTGTCCTTCCAAAGAAAACTTCTACTGGTTTCCTATTTATTGTTGTTATGAGTGAATGGAATAATTATATTTAAAAATGGATCTATTCAGCAGATCGTTGAATGAGTCGTGAACCTTTTCTGCTTTGACGCAGCGAATAATTTCTGATAAAGTCGAATGAAAACGTTCTATCTGTCCGTCCACAGTACTCATGTAAGGTTGAGTTCTAAATATTTCTATATTATATTGGTTCTGTAGCATATGGGTTATTGGAGCAGAATTTAGAGTCTTTTCATTATCTATTACAATTTGTTTTGGAATACCAAAGGACATTAGCATATCTCTTAATGGCCCTTTAATGTCCTGTGTAGCCCTAGAATTTACTATACGTGCCATTGCGTATTTAGAAAATTTGTCTATTGCAGTTAATATTACCTTTTTGTTTGTATGATAAAGGTCTAAGTGGACAATATGACCTGGATACATTGGAATTGGTGTGGCTTGTAGTATAGTGTTTTCTGGATGCCTTTCGTATTTACTTAGTTTACACACTTTACATTGTTTTACTATCTTATTGATTTTTGCACTCATCCGAGGGAAGTAGAATTTTTCTAACAATTGAATCTTATTTTCCTTTGCATTTCTATGGGCGCGATTGTGCTCTTCAAGAATTTCATTTTCTTGATCAATTTCATTGACTAAATCTGTAATTATTTTTCGGGAATATTTTATTTTAAATTGTGAAAAGAAAATGGGATATAGTTCTTGAATTTTTCCGAGGATGCTGTCCTCTGTTTTTATGACATTGGTTACCGAGGGATTTAGGCATTTTTTTAGGGTGCTTACTAGCGTGTCGTTGTCATAGTCGTCTTTTATAATTGTATGTCGGTGATATGTAGGAAAAATGATATTGAAATTGTGAGAGGCCTGTTCTCCTTTCTCGAGGATTATTTGGTTTTTGAAAACATTTATCGGGGCGTCTGTAAATGGTATCAAATTTTGAGAAGAACTTTTGTCACTGTGTTGTGTGACAGTCATGGAGTTAACCTGAATATCTTGTGCCGGTCTTGATAGTGCGTCTGCAACTACGTTAGAGCTTCCTGATTTATATTTCATTTCATAATTGTATTCCTCCAGTATTGCTTTCCATCTTTTGAGTTTGCTATTGGTGTTTTTGTTACTTAGTGCGTATGTTAACGGTTGGTGATCTGTGTAAATTTTAATAGCTGCTGAACCGTAAAGGTAATTTCTCAATGATTTCAGGGCCCATACTATTGCGAGCATTTCTTTTTCATTTGTGGCATAGTGTTCTTCTGCCTTATTCAGTGTTCTGGATATAAAAACTATTGGTTTTTTGTCTTGCTCCAAAACCGCACCTAAAGCAAAATTGGATGCATCTGTGGTAAGGTGAAAATCTTTTTTATAATCTGGGTATTGTAACATTACTTCGGAAGATGTCAGTGTGCTTTTAATTTTATTGAATGCTTCAATGGCTTGTGGACTTCGAATTATTGGAGTTTTGGCGGACATAGTTTTGGACATACGTCCCTCCTCCCCTCTTAAAAGAGCGGTGAGCGGTTTGGCTAGTTTGGCGTAATCTTTAATGAATCGCCTGTAAAAGCCGGACATGCCTAAGAATGACCTTAGGTCTTTCAAAGTTTTCGGATATGGAAAGTTCTTAATCGCTTCGACTTTTTTAGGATTAGTTTTTATGCCTTCCGAGGATACTATAAAGCCTAAGTATTAAACCTCGATTTGAAAAATTCACACTTGTTAATTTGAACTTTCATATTCGCTTTTTCGAGCGTTTCAAACACCTTTTTTATATTATTTAAGTGCGTTTCTTCATCTTCGCCAAAGATTATTATGTCGTCTATGTAGACGTAGCAACATTTGCCAATTAAATCTCTTAAAATGTTATCTAAGGCTCTCTGGAAAATTGCAGGGGCGTTTTTTAACCCAAATGGTAACCGAGTAAATTCGTATTTACCGTTGTTTACCGAAAATGCGGTTTTAGGAATATCTTTTTGAAGAAGTGGGATTTGGTGGAATCCGCTTTTAAGTTCTAAGATCGTGAAAAATTTCTGGTTTTGCATTTGCCCCAAAACTTCATTTATTTCTGGGATTGGGTACCTATCGGGAATAGTTACAGAATTCAGTTTTCTGTAATCTACTATCATTCGATACTTTTTTTCGTTCGAGGCATCGAGTTTTTTCGGCACTACCCATATTGGTGAATTATATGGGGACTTTGATTGTCTTATTATGCCTTGGTCTAATAATTCATTTGTTTGCTTCTCTACTTCGTCCTTCATTGTCATTGGGTATGGATAATATCGCGAATAAATTGATTAATAATAAATAAATTTTCGTCAGGGTCTGTGAAAAGATTTGGGTGATTTTCGCAAAGAGATTGGAGTTTTTCTGCCTGTGATTGCGGTAAATGATTTATTCGGAGTTCAAGTATATTGACAGATTTATGATCTATTTTAGTTCCAAAAAGGTTAAGGTTTGTATGGTGTATTATTGAAATTTTTCCTCCAACTGAGTCTGCGTAAAAGTGGTTTTCATTAGGTATTGGGTTTTTAACTAGAGAAGGTTGAATATAATTTTTATTTGAACCTGTATCTATCAAAAATTTAAGAATCTTTCCCTCAACTGTTTTACATTGAAAGTAAGGCAGCGAGGATTGATTTAATCTAAAAAATGGATATCAGAGAAATTTGCTGTTTTATTTTCTTCCTCGTCGTATCCTTCCAGGTATTTGTTTATGGGTTGTAGTTCTTCTTCTTCACTAGTCATCTGTGCGTAGTACTCGTCAAAAGGATGTTGCTGTTCGTCCACGTCCGTGCTCTCTATTTGGTTAATTCTTTGAAATTTTGCCGGGGTTTGGTGGAGTTGGTTTGAGACTGGGGCTTGTCTACGTATCGCTTGTCCCATGTTTTGTGGTCTGTTAACGTAGTTAACTCTTGCTGTCTGCAAGGATCTGTCTACGTCCATCGGTGTAGGGGGTTTTGGTTGAAAGGGTCTTGGTGGTGGCAAGTTATATTGCTGTTGTATCGGATAATTATTTTGTTGTCTAAGGAATTGTTGTTGTGGTGGGTAGTTGTTTTGTTGTTTGTGAAATTGTTGTTGCGGTGGATTAAAAGGATTATATGGCGATTGGGAGCTAAACTGTTGATTTCTAGGATTATAGTTTGTTTGGGGTGTATACCTATATTGATTTTGTGGGAAGTGAGCTAAGTGTGGATAAAATTGTGGCTGTCCATTATTTTGATTTCGTCTAGGATTCTGTGGGGGTGTGTTTTTATTAATTTGTTGAGTTCTGTAATTTTGGTTCTCTAGTTTAAGGCATAAATGTAAAGCTTGTGGAAGGTCAGTTGGTTCTCTTGTTCCCAAAAGTCGGGGTAAGTCACCTCTTAGTCCTCTAATGAAAGTATCTAAAGCTTTGTTACGATACGTTTCTGTCATAAGTTGCATGGCGTCCAGACCTATTTTCATGCAACCTATTTTGTTAAGGATGAGGGTTAAATGTGCGTACACTTCCTGATAAAATTGTTCGATTGTGTGACTGCCTTGGGTGAGTGTTGACATTTGATATTCTAAGGTTCCTAAGTCACGTTTATCCGCGTAATGTGTCTCTAAGCAAATTGAAATGGCTTCCCAATTCAGGGGGGTGTTGTAAGACTCTAATGCAGTGTCTGCGTGACCTACTATTTTATTTCTAATTACGTTCAATATTGCGAAATATTTGGGGGTGCCTTTAGTGACATCGAACAATTTTATGATGCGATCTACGCTTTTTTTCCACGAGGCGAATTCCTTCGGGTCTCCAGAAAATTCTCTTAAGCATCTAACTACATCTGGGACCTTGTCTAAGTCTCCTAGATTAGCTCTATGCGCTTCGTCTATTTCCTGATCTCTAAAAATGTTTTGCCTGGGATTTACTAAATTTGGGACTATGGCCTGACATTCTGCTAAACAAATTCTGCGTACTGCTTGACTTATTGCTATTTCCATGTCTGGGTTTAACTGGTTGGCATTTGGGGCAGCTGGTGGCTGATTTACATTTTGGATAACTGGTGGCCTTACAAGGTTATTTGGATTCATTTTGCTTATTTTATTTTATTTATTTACTACTATTATTTTTTATTAATTATTTTTATTAATTTCGTGGTGTGAAAAATTAGTTAATTAGTTTTATTAAAAATTGGAAAAAGAAAAAAAAAATTTTTTTGAATTTTTATTCTAAATTTTCCTAAGCTTATTGTTGTTAACCTAAGCAAAGTAAAAGAATTATCTTATTTTAAAAATGATACGCTTATAGTAATAATATGGACTTCATTTTGTTCTGATTTTTCCCGAACTCTGCTGCTGCTCTTTGCTATCACTGTTGAATAGTGCTGAACGTCGTTGCCGCTTCTGGATTGTGAGTACCGTTGTTGTTGTGAATAAAGCTGAACTTTGATGTTTCTTCTCGGGTTACGGGCACTGTTACTGTTGAATTTTTGTGCTGCTATTTGTTTGTTTGTTGCGTATTTTTTAAACGTTTTAAATGTTTAATATTTATTTATTTTTATTTATTAGAAAATTTCACCAGTGTATAAGTTTTTGACTTGTTTGTTGTAAAATATTTTCTTAGGTTGATATATTTCATTTGTATTTGCTGCTTTCTTAAATCGAAGTATTTCACTTAAGTTTTAATTTAATTTAATTTGCTGCTTTTCTTGAATCGAAGTATTTCACTTAAATTTTAATTAAATTTGATTTGCTGCTTTTCTTAAATCGAAGTATTTCGCTTAAATTTTAATTAAATTAAGTCCGGTAGATATCGACGCTTCTCCCTCTTTTGTCCTAGCCGGTGACTCGAGGAGCCTTCGATACTGCAGAAAAGTTGATTTTCCGATCCGGTTTGCTCTATCCAACAATCGAGCACAAGGTACTTTACGCGTACACGATTTCAAAAATTTTACTGTTTCGCGTAAACCCTTTTAACGTTGGGCGCCAATTAAATAAAAAGTTATATTTTATTATTTGATAAAGTTTTATTTATTATTTAAGAAGCGTCTCGCTTCATTGAGTGGTACTTTACGACTGAACTAGAAAGAAACTTTAAAATTATTTAAAGCAAAAGCAAAGAAGACAATAAAGAGTTGCACATGTTACTGCAACGTGAGTAGAAGTTGTGGTGCAGACATAGCATCAGCAAATTCGTCCGAACTGTCCGTTGAACTTATTGCGCTACCGGTGCGCGTGGGAAAGCGCTAGGCGCAGCGAAAATATTAATTTCGTTTGAAATTTTTGAGTCGTTAACTTCTATAGTTGTGAGGCTATTGGCCTCGAGAAGTTGTTCTTTTGACTGGCTTCCTCCAAGCTACGCACGTCGTCTTCAACGGCACCGATAATGCCTTTCTCTACTATATCCTATAAAATTAAAAAAAAAAATCCACAAAAATAATAAAACAACTTAAAAACTTTATTTTTTTTTATTATATATATAATATAACACTGAACTAGTGCAAAAATGTATATAAGAAAGACTAACAAGCCATTTGAATATGATTTAATTGTATAATTATAACAAAATTATTCTGAGTATTGGCTAGTTTGAAATATCGCTGGGTTTGAGTCGTCTTGATAGTCCATCTCTAGAAGTTAACATGCCTACTTTTTCATTACAATGGTTTAGCAACCTTGCTTTATGTGCTGCTGCAATTTTTAATATTTTTACGTTGACCGAGTTTACACCTTGGTCACGCTCTATGTCAGCACAATTAGTCTTAGTATTTTGTTTTGGAATTGTTGGATGACTTTCTTCCTATTTGCGTTAGCACATTCCCAGAGTTGTGCACCATAGCTCCATATCGGTCGGTACTCGTTTATAGATAAGTAACTTATGTTCGGTAGATAACACTGATTTATTACCAACTAACCAATTTATATTCTTGAGTCGTATGTCTAGCTCTTTCCGTTTGCTTTTTACATGAACTTTTCACCGTAGCTTAGAGTCGAGTGGCATTCCTAAGTATTTATTATCTCTGGCCCAAGTATCAGCGCTTGTTTGAATGTGACATATTTGCGTTTTTGGTGTTTGTAGTCTTTTACAGCTTTTCCAAAGAGTAATCGGAATTCCTTCCATTGGTTAAGAACCGAAGATATTTTGAGAACATTTCATTTTTAAACCTCTTAATTTTCCGATTAAGACCTTTCGAAACTTTATTTTACTTTATATTTATTTCTCATATATTATTGGAATATTGACAGTTCACAGCAATTTTCCTTACTCTTTGTGTGCTTCTCTAAACTTAATGTTGCATACTTGTTATAAAGTGTAAAATTTCAGATTCTAGTTGGTCTACATTTACTATAGAGTGATATTTACTTTCATAACTTTCCTTGATTTTTCTGAAGTATTCCTAATTTGTACGCTGCTGTTTTGTCTTTAAAGATGACGGTTTCACTATAGGTTAAATAGATTGGAGAATGTTCAGAGTTAAGGTCATAACTCTGATTAATCGACAGATAGTTTCAGGATCAATTTAAATTTTAGCAAAGATGCCAGGTTTGCTCTTTCGTACTAATTGCATCATGCATACTGCATTGCACACCTTTAGATGAAATCCCATATCTCCAGGACTACCCGACAAATTTCAACCAAATTTGTTATGTGATGTACTCGACCATTTCTATCATACGCTTTAATATCTTATGCCCAAAAATTGTCGAAGTCTGGCTATAACTTTTCAAGGGCTCAAACACCAAATATCTATATATTCTAACATATCGGTCAGTCTATGAGTTCTAGTTTTGAAGTTTGTATGAAATATTTTTCTGATGACAGCATGCTCTTGTGCCAAAATTTAATAAAAATCGGGTAAATCAGGGGTGTTGTAAAATCTAATAGTTGTCGGAATTATAATTGAAACCGATAAAAAAATTATGTAGTAGGTGTCATGAATTCAGATATTATTGGTTTGATGTTTTAAACTGTATCGGTTTTGGGTGCCACAGAAACTAATTTTATCGGTTTTGTTATCAGAAACAAAGTAAAAAGATAGTTGTTCACAGATTTTATATGTAAATATAGAAATTTATTTATTTTATAGTTACGAATGAACGTACCTCCATTTTGATAGGGGAAACATAAGAATTAAGCACACTATGCCATATTTATTGAATTTAGTTAATTGTTGGGTTTTTTGCACCCAATAAATCCAGATATTTTATGGGGATTTACAAAACGCAATTTAACGCCATAATAAATGCATCTTTATTCAGGCGATAAAGTATTATAAACCTGTAAAATAAGCAAGTAAATACATACAAGCATACAAATAAATGCAAGCAAGCATAAATACATCTTTATTCAGGCGATAAAGTAATTTGTATCTTCTTGTCTGTGATTGTAAATAAGGAATGCAATACTTCCTACTTTTAATTGAAATTTATACGAAAATTCCATATATGTATCATTTTACCTTGCGAGAGTATAAAATTATCGGATACATCTTAACTTAACCCTTCTATATTTGTTTTTAATTTCAATTGCCAAATTTTACTTTCCATTTTGCAGAACAAAATGTAAAGTTTGTTTACCTCAGTAAGATTTTTCACTCCATTTCAACACAAAGTAAAAACTTGCCGTTTGGCACCCAGCCTTTGCAAAACCAATTTCAATTAAACGTGACACTTAAAAAAAGAACTGTTCAAGCAAAAATAAAAATTTATTTATCGTGTCCTTAAAGACTATGAGTAGCCTAGTGGTCGGAATTAAGTTTAAATTAAATTTGAAAAAATAAAATGTTATTACAAATACATATGTATATGTATTTTGAATTAAAAGTATATCCTTAAATAAGTGTGGTGTTCTCGGTAAAGGCACCGCATAAACGTACTTCTTCGCCTGTTACAACAGCCCGCAAGAAATGTGGTCCTGTTGCTACATTCTCTCGCACTCGCAAAACATATTCTTTCATTATTAAATTGCTATGCAATTCACCCCCATTGGATGCGATAATATGTTTGCCGATGCCCTCTGCACTATTTATGCTGCAACTGTTTTGATTTTCAATAATTTCTTTAAATTTGCATTTAGCTTCTTCGAAGGTTATGTTGTTTGGGTACCCTGTTAGTTGTTCAAAGCATTTATATTGGTAGAACTGAACTTCATATTCTTCAAGTTTCTTAATTAGATTTTCAAATTGTGATTTTGTTTGTTGAATATCAGAACCTTCTATGCCAATAATCTCAACAGCGCGTGATATGAGGCATAAGTCAGTAAGTAAGGCTTCAATTTTATATTCGAAAAGGTCTAATATTTTCTCTGTTTGTAAAATATCCTTTTTAACAGAACAAATGATATCAGAATTAGTAGGTAAAAAACTTTGTTATATATATATACAATATATACATGCCTTAAACTTTATTATCGCCGCATGCAGTACCGTTATTATAACCAAATCATAGATTTCAGCTATATTCCTGGTTTCTAAATAGGATAGAACCTTTAGCGCTTCTGTTGTTTCATCAAACAAACGTTTCTATAGGTTAGAATTATACCAAGTTTATTTATTTCATTAATAAGAAAAATTATATGTCTGGTTGAAAATGTATACCTGTTTGGTAGCTGGAACCGGTTGTGCCTGTTTCCACACTGTTTGCCAAGTATTGCCTGGAATTCGCATGCGCACACTCAGTTGTCCCACTCCAAAATCATCTGAAAAAACATACATTACGTTACATTACATAAAAAAGATACATTCTTAGTTTATAACAGTTCGTTTTCGAAATACAACTCTACCTTTTTCCCAATCCTTCGGACTATACCATCGTATAAAGTCCTCCATCTTTCCCTTTGGATTTGCTGCTTTAAATGCCTCCATATCAGAGAGTAAAGAAGATGACATCATCTGAATCTTCAAACCTATTTGATTCAGAATAAATAGTGAATGAAAACAATATGTTTAACATTTCGTTCAGACCTGAACCTGATCCCAGTTTAAGCATGGCCTCTGCATCTGCTTGCAGTTCATCCTCTGTTTTTGGTACAGGATCTTGCGTTATAGGAATGTACAATGGTTCATCACTATCCAATATATTTTCATCCCCTAATCTCTTCGCGCGCCCTTCTGGAACATATTCTGTACAGTCAAAAAACTCGTCTTCGTCTTCATCGCCTGCTTCATCTGAAACTTCTTTGAAATTGGAACCCACTACTTTTAGACCTTGAGGATCAGTATCACTACCCATGTCGCTTAGACATTTTTTGCTTCCATACTTTCGACATTTGGAACGCTCAATGCAATAGTTCAGCATCTGAAGTTTTTGGTTTAACAGACAAGTACGTGTATCAGGAAACCCGCCTGACATTCTAGTAGAAAAACATGGTAAAATTAGGATTATTTTACAATGGCTATTTGCTAATAATCTACAATAATAAACAAGAAAATATATATGTATGCATTTTAAATTTTTAGCGCGTAAGATAAATAAAAGAACTAAGGAGATAATTCAATACACTCACGCCTCTATTGCGGAAGGCTTGTAGATTATAGTTGCCGTTATGCTTGCGTTGGATATTATAACATTATTAGTATTTGCGGAAGGCAACCCCGAGTTTATATTTTTAGGAATCTTTGTACAAAATATTTGGCAGCATCTCCAAATTTTTTTACAGATATCATAAAATGTCAATTATTTTTAGAATATCAATTTTGATAAATAATCATTAAAAAAAATTAAAAAATAAATAATGAAATGATAAATAATCTAATAATTTAGAGACGTTCGTAAATAAGTAAAATATAAAATGAACATATTTTTTTTAAGATATTCAATGTATTCAAACTCCAAAAAAAAACACTTTAAAAACATGAATATTTGAATATGCATATTCAAATATTGTTGTGGAATCCAAGCTAGATTTCAATGGTGTCACAGAATCTGATAGATTTTTTATTATTATTAGATAATTTTGGAAGCAATTTTATTAAAGTTTACAATGAGTTCCGCTATTTTAGTTTTTATTTGATTGGAAAAAGAAAGCAACGGAAAAATTAAAAGGAAAATATTAAGAGCTCATAGTAACCCCCTTCATGCACCAGGGGAGATTTAGCTTGCTTTTACGATACTTGTATTCTTGTATTTACATGCATACTTGACATACTTATATCACATTACCTAGTGAATAAAGACGCATTTGTTATGATGTTAACACTAAGTCAATTTCAAACCTTGCAATGAAATATCTCGAAAGCCGCTCAATCGATTTAAATGGTTTTTCATTGTAAATTAATCATTTCTTCTAAAGAATTTATGCAAAAATATCTCTAAACCTTCTACATTTTGAGATTCACATGTGGTATACCTACTTCTACGGGACCCGTTAAACTAACAGGTTAGCTGATTACGTAAACAATCCCTATATATTTTTGCTTCGCTTGTAAAATTGTATCTTCAATAGAATAGACTGAAAGAAAGGTATAAAATACCCAAACTTATTATCTCAATAGCGTAATAGACGTTAGGCTGCGATAATCTCTGAAAATATCTCTAAGGAACGACTCGGTCTTCAGTATAGTTGCTGCAGTGACAGTGGTAAGAACATTTTCGAAGACAGTGTGCAGAAGTTTTGGTTATTGTAGTCACCCGCTTATTGTAAATATTTACAATAGGGTAATTTGATTTGGGCACGGTATTTTTTACTTTATCTTACTACCCTTTTCGAGCAATCATGAGTAAAAACACGAGATATAATAAGAAATTGACCAAAATTGCCAACATCAATGAGAATTGTTCTGAGGTGTCCTCCGAAGAAGATCAGTATAAATTAGATGAAACTGATGATTACAGTGAAGATTCTGAACCCACTGAAACTGCAGAAATGGAAGGATCCTCGGGTAGTGAAGAGAAAAACTTCTTCAATATACGTCGTAACAAGAAAAGGGCACGGATTATATCTAGTTCTGACACCGAGGATGAGAGGACGAGTATTCTAAATACATCCCGGATATAATGGAAGAAATTGAAATTACAGTTGACGAGACACGGTGGGTGAGACTGAAACTGAAACTATGGTTAGGCCGTCCGTTCATACTATATTCATGGATATCGCAGGGCCTACTGGTTACGCAAAAAGAAATATTATTTCGGGTTGTGTAACTAGTGCTTTTGAATTTATAATTGACGCCCATATTATGAAACATATGAAAGACTGCACCGGAACCGAGGCACGTCGAGTTTTGAAGAACGACTGGAAAATTACAGTTTCCGAATTACATAGTTTTCAGGCAATACTATATACCCGGCGTGCTTATGAAGTAAGATCATTGAAAGTATCTTATATATGGTCCCAAAAATGGGGTCCTTCTTTTTTAAGAGACACAACGACTCTGATTTATCTCTGATTTATGCAAATTCTGAAATTTATACGTTTTGATAAACGAATCGAACGATCCGAAAAGTTACAAGCCGATAAATTTGTTCTCATATCTGAACTATGGAACAGATTTATAAGTAACCGGCTTGTTATAAACTACAGACAACTATCACAGTGGATGAACAACTGTTTCCAACTAAAGCCCGTTGCAGATTTACACAATACATGCCAAATAAGCCGCATAAATTTGGCATTAAGTTTTTGTTAGCGGTATTTTAAATGCTTTCCCTTAAAAGTGAGCTATTGTATTGTAAAAATATCGTATGCGGAAAATGCACAAAAGAAATTCAATACGTATATAAAAAATGTCTTCGATAAATATGATTAATATTTACATTATTAATATTTTATTTTTACGTGAAGCCTTAAATTGTTAAACTCATTGAATAAACTGATTTTTTTCAAATAAATACGTATTTTCATCCATCGGTCAATTTGACGGATGTTCGTAGAGATAGGTAGATACGTTTATTACGTTTTGTAAATGCTCTTGTCCGCAGATTCAATAATTACGGTATTTTGTGTTTTATTTTTATGTTTTCAGCTATAGAAATAATTCGTAACAATAAAATAAATTAATTTCTTAACTTACCTTTCAAATATGCCAACGACTATATTCTTACTTTTTTTCTGATAGCAAAACGGACAAAATTAATTTCTGTGACATTCAAAACCGATACAATTTCTGTTTCGAACATTAACCCAATAATATCTGAATTCATAACAATTCCGATTCCGGTAACTATCAAATTTTAGAACACCCCTGATTATCTTCTAATAATACTGAATGTACATATATTAAAATATAGAGTGTCGATTGTATAAGACTACTGGATTATATTTGTTAGTATACTTACGCTGAATACTATAACAGGATTTTGCTATGTGGATGACTACTTTCTGGAGACGAATTTTAGCAATTCTTCAATTGAAAACATTCGTAAATAAAAAAAAAGTAATGTGACAATATTTTCATTAAAGATATAAGTATCCAAACTAAAAAAACGCGCAAAATATGATACTTTACTAAATTTATCTTCAGCAATTGTCTGATTTTGATATATGATTATACTATATTGAAGGATGGTAGTAATTGGTAATAAGCAAAAAAAAAACCAAATGCCACTCAGCCGCGTGTGATTGGTACCCGATAACACATATCATATGTACATATATATTGGTATATGAGATTTCTTCTTGTATATATTGATAATCTATTTAATTTACATCCAATTGTTTTCAGATTAAACTTTCGCAACTTCAGAGTTTTTATTCAACAAATGCAAAATGTTCGTGGATATATATATTTTTTTCTTATCGCTCTTATTGGCTTCCATAATTTCGGGAACAATATCCCAATGCCCCTGGCAAAGAGATATATTGGAACTACAAACATCTTGCATATGTGCATATAATTTGGGACGGGAGCTTTCTGTTCAATGTGATCAGGTTTGTATTTATATAAGTGTATGTTGAAATATATTATTTAAATCATACGCACAACGTTTTTATTAGGAATATATATACATTTTTTTTTTTTAAATAGGTGAACTTTATTTTACTTATGGACACTTTAAGTACATATGCCAAACAAAAACCGATAGATCTACTTTATATAAACAATTCAACAATCAATGAATTGCCAAACAACATCTTCGTAAATCTTAGTGTGCATAATGTACAATTGTCCAGTTGCCAAATAAGAAAAATTCAAAACGGTGCTTTTAATGGTCAAGAAACAATGTTGAAAAATCTCAATCTACAGGACAATTGGCTGACAGAAGTACCAATTAAAGCCATAAATTCTTTAAACAAACTAAACTTGCTGGATTTGTCAAAAAATCGCATTACATTTGTATCCAATGGTTCTTTCTCAAGTCTAAAAAAATTATCGACTCTGAAGTTAAATGATAATAACGTTACATTAGACATTGCAGCCTTCACTGGGCTGGACAAATGTCTTAAAAATCTTAATCTCAAAGGCACAAAACAACGTCATATCCCCGAAAGTATACGGGGGCTTAAAAGTCTAGCATTCCTTGATTTATCATTGAATGGTATTAAGGAATTACCTGGTGCTGGAGGTATACGTACGTTCGATGGACTCGAATCTTTAACTGCATTGAATTTAGAACGTAATTTTATACAAAGTTTGGGGGAGACATCATTTGCTGGTATTCGCAAAACACTGAGTTCGCTCAGCTTATTAAATAATTTACTATCTGAATTCCCCATTGGAGCTATACATGCACTAAAGGAGTTGCGTGTTTTAGATATAGGCTTCAATTTGCTAACTTCATTGCCTGAAGGGGCTTTCCGCGGCAACCCCGGTATTACATTACTGGCCTTGGATGGAAATCCATTAACCACAGTACCTCAAACAGCTTTCGCACATTTAAATTCAACACTTCGTGGCCTATCACTGGGTGGCCGATTTCTACACTGCGATTGTAAATTACGTTGGGTTGCTGAATGGATCCGCAATGGCGACTTGCAAGTAACATCACGTGAACGTAACCCTCAATTTTGTGGATATCCAACTCATTTTCAAGATAGAGGATTTTACTCCATACAACCTGAAGAATTAATCTGCTCTGACATGCAGAATATATCAAGTAACCTTAAAAATATAGAAACAGATTCATCATTAATACCGCGAACCAAACCAATTGCGCAAACATCTACCACTACACCTAAAATGGAAATTCACCGTCCAGATTTATTTGCAATAAATACCTCTACTACTGCGAGTAGTTTACAAGCTTCTACAAATAGAACTTTTATGACATCTACAGCACGGCCCACAATAGATCCAGTAAGTTAAAGTATTATATGTTAAATAAAGGTAACTTTTTTTTAATACGAGTATATACTTGTTTATAGCTAACCAAAACAAGTTCAACTATGCAGCCGATGGTAGCACCCTCTACATTATCAACTAATCCGACAATCTCTAATGGCGGAAACAATACTTTGACAATGAAGCCTTCTTTAACCAACATAGGTATCAAAGCAGTAGTAACTAATGCGATAAATAACAGTGCCAGTAATTCGCTCAATAACAACAAGCAATCGGTCACATGGCGACTGAATAGCTCCACAACATCGACAGTAATAGCACATAGCAAAACGCAAAAGCAGCAGCGTCCACCACTTGTACTAAGTTTTCCTCCACAAAGCGACACACGGTTCGACGACACTAATGAAGTACAAGTAAAGAACGCCTTTCGTCAAGACAACTCTGTCATCATTCAATGGGATTCAGATACAGCTAATATACTTGGCTTCCGGGTGGTATACCGCCTATTCGGCGAAAAGACATTCAAGCAAGGACCACCGCTAGAAGCAAGTGAGCGCGAGTTTAAAATAAAGAATGTACCAGCACAGGAATGCATTATTGTTTGTGTAATTTCATTGGAGGAATTACATGTGACTCCCGAAACGGTGCCTTATCATCAATGCCGTGAAGTACGCACAGTTGCTTCACAGACTTCTAACATGGACAAGATAACAATTGCAGCAAGTGCGGCAATATGTGGTACAATTATTGTAGCAGTAATTGTATTTATAGCCGCAAGTAGGTAAGGTCATTTGTTTTAAACCGTCTTATTACTTTGAGCGGTTGTTTTCTTGTAAAATGTTTAGATGAATGTATTTACGAAAGTAAAGCAAACTTTTAAATTTCTACCAATATTTCTCTCTAATGATCCATTCATAAATATTCCGTATAGCATTTAGATTTTCTTTTATTACGCAATAGCGCATACGTCCAGTTGATTACTCAATTATTCTGATTCAGATTAGATGATAATTTTTATAGAAATTCCTTCATAAAATATCACTGAACTAATAATTCATTAGAAATTAGAAGTAATCAACAAAAAATATGCACATATAACCATATATTAATTGCCACATCGTTGAATTTCAAATATAGACGCTCGCGTAAACTCCAGAATACGCAAAAGAAGAGCCCTTTACCTATTGGGGGATTACCAGTAAGCTGTTGCGGACCAGCAGTATCCCCAGGACCTCTGGGCTCCATCGCCACTTTATCCGCATTTAATAATCATAAGGTAACAGTAGAATAATTATTTAATATACATACATGATTTGGTGCAAATCCAATAATAAGCGCCTTTTGCTTTAAAATGTTTGTGTAATAAATTGAAATCGTCAAAAATTAATGCGAAATCTCAATTTTAATTTAAATGACAATAGAAAAACTTTTAAAAGCGTATTATTTGATATAAATTATTGATTTTTTTCGAAATACACAATTTCTTAACAATACAATAGCAAAGGCCACAAACATTTTAACGGCATACTTATATGCATCAATAATTAAACTAGTGTAATGCGGATTGCGCCCTTCGCGTCGGTTGGGCGGGAGGAAGGTAATCGTTGGGTAATTAATTAATTAATTAAACTAAATTTAAATAAATTAATTAATTAAGGGCGATCGTAAATAAGTAGGAAAGTAATTTTACTAAATTTGTGTAGATTTAGTAATGAAATTATATCAGTATATACATATATTTTTCTTACTACAGGAATGGGATCAAGTTTCTGCATATAGCGGTCGATCGATTCCACGACCACGAATTTATCCCGTAGATAATCAAGACGATATGCGAAGTAATTTTTCTGGTATGCCTGGGAAGGTGGGTAAAGCGAGGTATGTCATTTTTTATAAACTTAAATATTCTAGTATCAACATCACATTTCCTGCCCATCGAATATTTAATTGAATAATGTTTGAACACATTTCTACGACTTCTAAAATGTAATATGAGCATTGAAATTTTTAATTTACAAATTTTTTTTTTTTTTCAAATTGACAACTATAACTTATGTTTCCATGTTAATTAGGTAGTGCATTCGAACAATGGCTATAGTTGTCAATGCAAGCTATCGATAGTTTTGTTTTTGCTTCAGCTCTAATGGTAATGACATTATATTAGTCTTTTTATATCAAAGTTCAAATGAAATTATCATGCGACCAGTATTAATCGTTGTTGGTCTATTGTGAATTGAGTGGTTATTCCAGTCTAGTTAAGACACTTAATTAAGACTTAATTTTAACAATTTATTCTGGGAGTAAGGAAACAAGAGACCGAATCGCTTTCTTTCAGGCTTTATTAATCTTGTACTTCTGTGTATAAAACATGTTAATATTAACATTTACTGGATACATTTTTACATGTTCAAGCAGACTGACTCAAAGGTTTCGACATTTCAGCGGATTTGATAGAGAAAAATTTACTTTTTCATAGTTATACCAATTAATTAAAGATTTTAGACCCCTTAGTGTACTTTAAGCAAAAATAAAAACCCGTGTTTTTGAAAACCTTCGACTGGCCTAACCTCTTAGTGCAATAATTATTGAAAACAAATCGAGGATTGTGCCAGATAACTTCAAAACATTAGAATTTATAAAAATGGTATTTAAAATCTTTTCTCATTCAATACTACTTAGATTATCGAAGTATGATTCATTGCAGAACCTTCATCTAAAAAGAAGCAAAAAATATTAGCACGATTTGTTTTAGTTTAAATCGCGTGCTGTAATCCTACTAACTATCGCAGAAATACCAATAAATGATATAGAATTGGCAATATCTTTCAAAACATCTGGAATAGTAAAATAATAAATTCGTGTTATATTCTAGTATGAGAAGAATCTTATTGAAACGTATATGACTAATGTTTTTTTTTTTTGATTCCACATTTCAATTCATGTGATACACAATCCTCACAAATCACGTCCCTCTACATCCACATTGGAATTCAAACAGATCAATAGCTGATGGTCAATCCCACCACAGTTTTTCAAATAATTCACATCGCGGCTACTTAGGCGCTGCGTTTCCGACTAATTTGATTAACTCTCGACCAGAACTTCGACAATCCAGACAGTCTTTAGCAGCCGCATCGGAACGTTTGTCGCGCGCTTCACATGCTGGTTCCACGCATGGTCCAACCAGCATAACTTCAAGTACGAGGCGCTCACGTCCACGGTCGAGATCACGCGAACAACTTAATTCAACACATATACATAATCATAGACCTGGCAGCCGGTAAGTATTAATTAAAAAAATAATAATGCTCTAATACGTGGGTTTGATCAACGTTTCTGGCATCCAAAAGATTTCCTATTATAAAGATTTTAATTTTCCAAAAAAATATTCTACAAAAACGATTCACTTAAAAATATTGTTTTAGCAGAATATCTAAGTCTACTATCTAATATTAAGATTTAAAGGCAATAATAAATTTTCAACGCCATTTCCGATTTAAGGTTTAAACTATTCTGAAGAGCGGCAGTATTCTTTCTGAGGATCAAATTTAATTAAATTATATTTTAACATTTTTCATTTTGAAATTTTGTTGCATTTATACATATACATCTTTATATATTATATCAAAATACTATATATACATATTTCATATGCACGCAATCATTGAATATTCTAATTTATATATATATACACATAAATTAACTTGTTTACTTTTTAAATCTTACTATTTTAGATATTCTCAAGCTGGTTCAACGCATACGATAAACAACTACTGTGACACATCTGACAACTGGACTGACCACGATATGGACATTTACATGGCAAGGAACCCAACAACGCGCAATGGTCTGGTGCCATTATGAGGGCAGGTTTTATTATCCTGATATTTCTATGATGTATTAACTTCAAACGAGATTTTCTGGTAAAACGTTACGAATTTACCTAATGTTGGAATGGAGTGGCGTCATTATTACAGCCATTAATCGAAATGACATTGTATTGCTCATGATTACGAACATTACACACGGCCATATCGAAACGATATCTGAAATAACTATAATAAGAACACATATAATTCTCAAAATATGGCTTAAATTTATATATGTATTGTTCACATTTCAAAGCACCCTTATAAACAAATAGTCAACGAAACTAGAACATACATGTCATTTGGGTCACGCCGAGTTTTCGAAATTATACAAGTACACATACTGATCGCAATGAAATGTAACCTCGTATATGGGTATTCGTAATAGAGCATAATTACACTTCTACGGAGAGCGACAAAATTTTTTTTCGAAATGATAGTAATTTTTATAAAAGAAAAGGTATTCCTAATATACCAATACAGGGCGATAATAGATTTAATTTTCCACGTTTATTTTATTAGTATAAACATTTTAATACTAATAGTTTAGTAAATGCGGAGCAATGGCAATAACAACCCATGATAATTTATTTTTACATTAAAATTTAAATATTTTTAAGTTATTTACCGCTTGTATATTTTGTATATGGATATGTACGCATGTATAATATTGTATAATATTAAAAAACTTGCAAACGCTTAAATATATATTTTTCGACAACTTTAATTATATATTAAATGAAATATACATTAGTAATTTATTACATAAACTTCTTTTGACATTACCATTCAGAAGTAAAGCAAACTTGAAAAAAGTAAAGTACTTTCTTTGCAATTTTAATCTGGTTAATTTTTTTTTGCAAACTAAGTTTAAATTTGAGGCCAAGCAACATTTTTGTCAATGTGAAAGTGATATGAGTTGATTTTGCCAATATTGTAGGCTTCGCAACTGGAAGATCTGTGTAAATGCTCCAAAATCAGTAGTCTAGCTGTGCTTGTGCAGTTTCAGCAGCTTCGCTAGCCGAGTAAGCTGATGAGAGTATAGCAAAGCCGTCTGCATAGGTGACAACCGGTAAATTATGGTTTTCCAGTATTGGCATATTTGTGGTGCATAGTGTTGGTCCCAGAACACTACCTTGTGGGACTCCTGCCTTCATCTCGTGTTTGTCTGAGATTTCATCTTGAAGTTTAACGTAGAAATACCTGTGACTCAGATAAGACCTGACGAAAAGATAAAGTAGAGTAGGTAGTATCTTTTTGGTTTTATATAGTTAACCATAGTGCCAGACTCTGTCAAATGCTTGCCGAACGTCTGAAAAATTACACTACAATATTTGTCTCCTCCAAGCTACTAAGTATGTGACAGAATATTGTCAGCAGGCTTGTTGGTCTATGTGAAAATAATTAATTTTGTGGCTTGTTTGGCTTTGGTATCATTATAATTGCAGCACATTTAGACTGCGTGGGGAAATGGCTCAGTTTGAAGCTACTATTTAAAATCAAGAAAATAATATACATTTCTTAAAAAGGTTTTTGAGTGTCCAAGCGCCGATATATCATGACCTGGAGACTTTAATTTATTTAATCGCGGAATTTCAGACGGTACCTCTGAAAGCCTTACGTGCGTAAGAGGTTTAGGTATTTCGACTTAATGACGTTGGCTGGTATTACTGCAGTTTAATCACTCAAATATAGCTTTAAGATGGTTGGTTAACGCGTGTGGTTTGCTTATGTTTAATCTGCACCATATATTTTTAGTATCTTTAACCGGATCCTGTCTTATGGTACACCGTTTTAAGTACTTATGACTTTCCAGATGTTATACTCATCGTCGTTGTTTGAATACATTTTTTTTTAGATGTTCTCCAATAAATTATTCTTTAAGTTCCGCTAATTCTAAAGGCTATTAATGGATTCCTGCTGTTGTGCCAAATCCTTGGAAGTAGCCTCTTGCTCTTAACTAATTCAGAGATTTCATCAAAATATGGTTATGTGTTTCTACGTGTTCGAGAAATTTTAATGCCACAGTTGGTTTAGGCTAAGAAGGCGGTTTTGTGTATTTTGTTAGTAAATGTCTCTACTGCATCATCTAAATCTCTAGTTAAGTTTATATCCATGTTAAAGTCTATATTAAACAAGTTTTATGTCGGATCTCTTATTTATGATACGCTGCTTCTGAGCAGTCAGTAGAGCAGACAAATTAAAATGAATAATTAGAAAGGAATGGTCTAAGCTAAGATAGTAATTATTTATTATTTCAAGCAGATTTGTGTGATGAAATGAACAGCAAATTCGATCAAATCAGAGGCCATGCAGGGATATGTGGGCCAGTAAGTGGAACAGCCAGTAGATAGCACGTTTAAATTTGTTTCCATAATGCATGCATATAGTTCGCGATCTTTGGGATTAGTAAGACGAAACCCCCACCATGGATGTTTGGAATTGAAACTACTGAAATTGAAACGCGGGGTAGATACAGTGCGGTTATGACAATCCCTCCATTAATGCTAGTGATTTCAACGGACGCGGCTTGAACTAAAGGCAACGATATAGGTTCCAATCTCTTATATTTTGAAGTTGACTTTACTATAATTGCAGATCCGCCATGTGCTTTACCATCAGGATGCAAGTAATAAGATCATAACCATTAACTAAAAAAAAAGACGAAATCACGAATGTATCTGCTTTGTTAGTTACAATAAAATGTGATATCTATGCTTGCTAAGTCCATGTGCGTTTTAAATTGCCATCTTAAGACTTAATTGAATAATTTTAAAACAAGAGAAGACATGAGGTCAATTTAGTTAAAAATCAGCGCTTCTAACTTTTCTAAAGTTCTGTGGCTATCTGCAGCAGTGCTTTGTTGTCCTTTTGTAATTTCTACGTAGCTGAATTTGTTGTTGTAAACGGGTTGCTCAGGATTTGAGCGAATGTCGACTTTAGGTCTAAGATTATTATTAGTCGACTTGTTTGGATCTGGTTAGTCCTTGGAGTTGGCAGAGAGCCTTTTTCGCAAAGAGCGGTCTGGTGGTCCTCTTTTGTTGTTTGCTTATGGTTCTACTTGTAGGTCAGCAAAAAATAGTGACAATGTTTCTTACAGTGCGACCTTTTTGAGATAAGTCAAGTTTAATGTCGTCTATGGGTGTGGAATAGTGAATATTTTTTATTACAATTTTATAGGGATTATCCTTTTTTAACTAATAAGTGTGAAAAATTGTCTTATTAGAGTCTAAAGAGTCATTGTTTGCAGGCATAACTCTGGCTTGCACGTCTCTGCCTGACTTGTTTGAAAAGTTTTCTCTACCAATTAGAGTTGAGAAACTGATTGTCATTTTATTTATTGTATATTGTTAACTTGTGGTATGAAAATAGGTGGTGGTTTGAAAACACTTGCAGTTGTCTCTGCGTATTGCTTATTATTCTTATCAATAATACACATCACATTCGACAGTTTTTTAAAATTTTAATGCTCTGGATTAAAATCAACCATCGAAATAATTGCGAAGCACTACTCTTTCCACTGTTGTATAGACTTACTGGCGGCCACCATCAACTCTTTACACGGGCTTACATCAACAATTGCTTCAACCTTTCGTACTTGAAGATCCGTCTTTCAGTATTCAAATGACATATTTATTATTGGGTCAGGCAGTAGAAAATTTCCGTCCAACCACTCTTTGTTTCGCTCTTCAATTACTGCTATTATTCCGTGGCTAGGTCTCCACTTTTCTATAAGTATACTCACAAAATTTCGCACTTCTTTATTTTGTTGATTTTATCGCTTTGATATTTACCTTCACCAATAAATTCATTTAAAACATAGCTTTCAACTGCAGAAAACTTCTTTGTTGGCACTTCTTCATGGCGCCAAATTTAAAAGAGGGTGCTTTTTGAGTATGACAATTTAGCTAAAAGGATCGAAATCTTTAAATCTTGGAAAACTAGAAGGTAATTTTTCACATTTTACATTCATAATATGACCCTTGGATATTATTAACAAAATATATAATTACTAGCCCGAATTAATATAACATTTAAGTTGTGGAAGATCGGCGAACACAAAAAATTGCACATTATGTGGAAGATTAACTTCAAGGACGAAGCAACACGAACTCAAATACGCAAAATACACAGAAATTATTTATTAAGCAAATACATGTGAGATTAGCGTATCATCGTATGCAACCCAGACCTGAAATGACATACGCTTGTATGCAAACCTTCACACCGTATCGACTTATCGAAAGGTACGAGGACAGTGACGACGAAGAGACACTTTCTCACGCGCACTTGACTGATACAGTTGAACCTTTACTTATAAACTTGTAAAATTTAATTAACTTAAATAATGAATAAAAGATTTGTGTTTCCTAAAAATAAATCAAAAAAGTGTTATCATTATAATTCCAACAAGTGGTGCCATAAATTCGACTGACTGGATGCGCGTCGAAATAGAGTGTTAAAAAGGTGCGTGAAAAAAACCTTAAAAACGGTTTCGTGAGTGGATGCTGATACGTGTCCAAGGTATGTGAAAGTAAAAGTGCTAGAAAATTGCAAGTGCGTAGACGTTAGAATGTTGTAAAGTTTTACAGTGGTTTTTTGTGTGACGCAATTAAGTACTGTGCCGGTGAAATAAATTGGAAATTGGCAATTTTAGAACGGCAAATTCAGATTTCAGTAACACAGTGTGAAAAACGGTTCACGTAAAGCAAATTTTTGTGAAATTGACTGTTTCGTGTGGTACATAACTTTTTGTAAGAAAAGAAACTGTACGTGAGGAGCGCCAGCAAGCAAAAATCAACGGTAAATTTAAGAATAGACGCTGTCGTCAAATGGTATCATACTGTAGCTAAAGAGAGCAGCGAGTGAGAGCACAAGCATGTAGAATGCAACATAGTGTTGGGTTGTCTTCGTAAAGCGTAAGCAACAAAGAGTATAGTTGGCAACTATTGACAAATTTTGTGGACTAGCGCAGTGTCGATGCGCTGGTAACTTTTGACAAGTGCGCTAGTGGTCAAACTAAGGTTCCGAGAACAGTGCAGAGGAAATCGTAAGCAGTTGAAGCGGTCAGCAATCAGTTAAAGGAGCAGAAAAAGAATAAGTATAATATATAAACATAAGCAAAAGACAGATATGAGTTAAGTAATTAAAGGAGAGTAATTGTAATAGCAAATTGTCAAAAGAAAAGAAAATAATTTTTATAAAATTTAAGAGTATAGTAAAGAGCAAATACAATATTTTGGCCAACATACCGATTATTAAAACTAATAACTTATATTGTTGAAAACTAGCTTATGTTTACTACAAAATTTGTAAAAAATAACTAAAAACCTTAATTATATTATGAGTTAATTCATAAAAATTTGAATTTCTAATCTAACTTGTCTAGGAGGATAATTGTGACAACTAATTGTCTTAAATTTGAATTTAATATACAAGAATTAATTCAGTATTTAGCTATATATATTTTTGCTTTTATTAACATTCGATATGAACAGGGAAAAATTTCTTTATTGACAGTGAACGGTTTGAATAAAAAATTAATATCACTGGGTTTGTCGACAAATGGCCGTAAAGTGACATTACAAGACAGACTTTGTGAACATTTTGGACTGACTTCAGATGACGAAAACGATGGCTGTGACAGCGAAACTAGCTCAGTGTGAAATAACATGTTGACGGCGATGAGATCGGAGAGCTCGGTTTTCACCCATAGCAATATTGAAAGATCGTTTTCAATTTTTAGTGGTACAGCCAACACCCAGTTGAGGAGTGGGTCGAAAATTTTAATTCCAATGCCACGACAGTCGGGTGGGGGTTCATAGTCAAAAGTTCGTATATGGGTAGCAATTATTGAAAGGTGCTGCGAAAATTGTCGTTCCTAAACAATGTTTACAAAAAAAGTTTGGTGTAATAACATCGTAATTCGAAGTACATCGGGCACTTAGGAATCGGCGAAAGCACCCAAACGAAAATTGCCGCGAGTATCTTTATAGCCTAATGGAAATAGATAGACCAATAAAATTAGACGGAAAAAGTATCATCGAATATTTTGTAGAGGGGATCACAGACACCAGGCCAAACAAAGTTAATTTGTTCAGGCTAGTTCGATAGAAGTATTGAAAGCTGAGGTCCTTGTTTATGAAAAGGTTCGCTCGGGGCGTCAATCCAAGCACATTTCAAAACAATCGTGAAGACAATAAGCATGTTTCCAAAACTCAGGGAACTATTATAAAACGTTTTTATAGATGCCAGGAAGCGGGTCATTTGGCAAATACTTGCAAACAGCAACGACAATCAACGTATTTTGGGTGTAATCAGCCAAGACATCGTATCGCAGAAGAAAATGGAGGTGAAGAGCGAGGGTGCTAAAGCGAATACGCTAGAAATGATGCGTATGGCGTCCACTGGCTGTGTACATTTCAAAGGATTATCTAGTAATGGGTTAACATTGTCAGCATTGCTAAACACTGGTAGCGATCTATGCCTCATGCGTTACGACGTGCTGATGATGCTGGGGAAGATTGATCTGTCCAATGATATAATATAAATCTTCGTGGAATAGGAAATAATATCCTTACAACTATTGGTACTTTCGTAATTAAAGTTAGCGTAGATGAAGTCGAACTGGATAGCACCTTCCACGATGTGCGCGAGCGTAACTTTATTTAGGAGGCAATAATCGGGAATAATCATAGCAGGTTGATTTGGTCATAACTGAAGGCGAAGTAAAATTTAGAGCAAAGTTGAAGGAAACGAAGGTTCCAAACCCTATAGGAGAGAAAAGTAAAGGTAAAATCGACGTTCTTAACGAATTTAGAGTTTGTGTGTAAGACCGCAGAAGTAATGTCAGAGAAAAATTTGCAGGTAGATTTGTCGCATCTTCAATGAGAACAAGAAATGCAGTAGTAAGCACGATTCCCCAGTTTCCATGAAAATTTTTTTAACTGATGATAGTCCGATATTTCAAGGGCCAAGACATATGTCCTACTCCGATAGGTACATTGTCGAGCAAGGCATAATCCAGCTTACCGTTTTCGAGTATGCATAGCCGATCGTATTGGTGGGAAAAGACGGAACCAAACGTTTGTATTGTCATGAAGGAAAATTTTCCAATGCCGCGGATGATGTTATTGTGAGATTACAAGGCGAAAAAGTACTAACAACGTTAGATTTACGGAATGCGTTTTTCCACATGCCGATAGAGTCGAGTTCGCGGAAATATATATATAAATCAATACGAATTCATTTATATCTCCTTCGGTATTTTCAATTCTCCAGCAGTATTCACTCGGTACATTTTTGCAGTGCTTCGGAACTTCGTGAGGGATGGTGTCGTGGTAACTTCCATGAACGGTCTTATAATTCCTTCTACTATTTTTGAACAGGGTGTAGATAGGTTAAAAGCTGTGTTAAACAGGGCGGCTGAGTATAACCTCAGGATTAATTGGGAGAAATGCCAGTTCCAGAAGGCGACTGTTAATTTTTTTTTGCATTATAGATCGTGATACAATAAGACCATCAGTAGCGAAGACTCAAGCAGTAAGCCATTTTCCGATACCTATGGATAAAAAAAGCGGTGCAAAGATTTCTAGGACTTCTTATCGTTTCATAGAAGGGTATGAAGTAGTCGCCAAACCCCTGTCTGACCTGTTGCGTAAGGATGTTGCTTTTGTGTTTGGGAACGAACAGCAGGCATCGCTGCAGCAACTGAAAGCTTCTCTGGTTAGTGCGCCAGTATTACGGTTATACATACAATCCGAAGGCTCTAACTGAAGTTCATACGGACGCTTCGATACGTGAATATGGTGGTATACTCTTACAGAAAGATAGTGAAGATTTGTGCTTTCACCCAATCTAGTATATGACAAAGCCAGCAGAAGAGAAGTACCATTCGTACAAGTTGGAGGCGTTAGCGATTGCCGAGGCACCTAAAAAGTGGAGGGTATATATTTTAGGGCTTCATTTCAAAATCGTTACTGCTACTCTGGAAATATTTTTAAGGATTACTGTGTGAGGGAAGATACAGAGCATCAGGTAATAGCTACAGGTGTTCCTCGGGGCAACGGGTGAGGGTCCACCATCGCCGATTTCATGAAGAAATGGTAACCTTCGTTCGGTCTAAAACAATAAGTCAGGAAGGCCGAATGTCGGATTAGCGCATAATTGTATGTAACCCTAACCTGAAATATCATACGTATGTATGCAACACTACACACCCTCTTTGACTTAACGAAAAGACTTGATGAAAGGACAGAGCACAGCGGCGAAAAGGAGACACGCTCGCGCACTTGACTGATACATTTGGGCCAAAAAACCTTTACTTATAAACTTAATAGCTTTTGTGAAATAAACTTTGTAAAACTTAATTAACTAAAATAAATGAATAACTATTTGTATTTCCCAAAAATATATTTAAAATTGGGAAATAAGTATTACTCCCACATACAAACTAGCTTTTTTCAATTAAAACTTTAAAATCATCAAAAATAAACAAAATTATAAAATTTACAAATACTGGTGTATATTTGTACCGAAATAAGGTGTGAAAATTTATGCATACACTTTTTGGCACAAATACGTCAACTTTGAAAGTTTACAGCTGTGCGAATGCAGCACACACCTCTCTGAATGAAGCTGCACTTCGAAGCAGTGTTCCTACTGCTACCTTAGTTGTAGGCACTTCTGCTTGAAATATATTAAAGTGGTCTGGTATCCTGAAGCTAAAGTAAATGGAGAGCTCTTGAAAGCAAACTCTCCCTCGAACCTACCTCCGCTCACATATCTCATGTTGGCATGTACGCAGAGAAGAAATCACAAATTTTTAGTTTTTATACCCTGAACAGGGTATATTAAGTTTGCCACGAAGTTTGTAACACCCAGAAGGAAACGTCGGGGACCCTATAAAATATATATATAAATGATCAGCATGATGAGCTGAAATGATTTAGCCATGTCCGTCTGTCCGTTCGTCTGTATATATGCAAACTAGTCCTTCAGTTTTTGAGCTATCGATCTGAAATTTTGCACCTGCCCTTTTCTCACCAAGGAGCTGCTCATTTGTCGGAACGGACGAAATCGGACCACTATAGCATATAGCTGCCATACAAACTGAACAATCGGAAGCAAGTCCTTGTATGGGAAACTTTTTTATTTGACGTAATATCTTTACGAAATTTGGCAAGAGTTATTCTCTAAGGTAACAATATAATTCCCGAAGAAATTGTTTTGATCGGATGACTATAGCATATAGCTGCCATACAAACTGAACGATCGGAATCAAGTGCTTGTATGGAAAACTCTTTCATTTAACGAGTTATCTTCACGAAATTAGGCATGAGTTTTTTTTAAGGTAACAATATAAATCGCTAAGAAATTGTTTGGATCGGATGACTATAGCATATAGCTGCCATACAAACTGAACGATCGGAATCAAGTGCTTGTATGGAAAACTCTTTCATTTGACGAGTTATCTCCACGAAATTAGGCATGAGTTATTATTTAAGGCAACAATGGAATCTCCGAAGAAATTGTATTGATCGGATGAATATAGCATAAAGCTGCTTTTTCATTCGACGAGGTATCTTGACGAAATTTGGCATGAGTTATTTTCTAAGGCAAGCATATAATCTCCGAAAAAATTGTTTAGATCGGATCGCTATGTCATACAGCTATCATATAAACTGAACGATCGGCATAAAGTGCCTGCTTGGAAAAAAATTTTATTTTTTATTGCCGATTCACGAAATTAGATCTGAATAAAGTTATTATAAGGAACCTTTTTACCTGTGAAGGGTATTATAGCTTCGGTGCAACCGAAGTTAACGTTTTTTCTTGTTTTGTTTTCAAATTACATTTAAATATGTGAATTCGGTTTTCAGAACAGGGCATTTCATTTAGAAATCACATCAAAAAATTATTAGATTTCTGGAATAGGCTAAATCGATTTTCAAACCGCATCACTGCGTTTGTATGTGAAAGTAAAATACAGATCATAACTGATTATTTATTTTTCTACTATTTTGCATTCTTATAATGAAATATATGAATACAAAATAAGCTTTGAATGAAAATATAAATGTACATATGTATATCTGTTTAAACAATCAGTTTTCGACTGCACGAGTAAGTTTTCAGAACAAAAATAAACATTGAAATAACATATAAATGTAGATATTTATATGTGAATATTCATGAAATTCCTTTTCCTCCATTCGCATGTCGAAATATATTTGCATATATGTACACATATGTACTGTGGAGCTGGTGATTTGAATATTTTCACTTCACTTGTTTTATAATTGTATTTGTCTAATATTTTTAACTTCTGAAGTTTATGCTGAGTGTTCGGATACATTGGATGAAGTGTGTATTTGTCTAGGTAGAGCGTCTCTGCTACTACGTTTTCATGTCCTGGTTTATATTTTAGAGCAGTTCCATATTATTCTATTTGGTTTTTCCACCTCTTTGGGTGTGCTTTCGGATTATTTTTTGATATCGAATATATTAACGTTTGATAGTCTGTATACACATATGGTTAGGTGTGCTATTCTATATAAATAAGTCCTAAGTTTTTGTAAAGCCCAAACAATAGCTAACATTACTTTTTCGTTTTTTGAGTAATTATGTTCTGTCTGGCTCAGTGTTCTTGATATAAATTGTATAGGATTTTTACCCTGGCTCAATACTGCTCCAATTGCATAGTTAATAGCGTCAGTTAGATCGAATCCTACAAATCCTACCTGTAATAGGAAGCTAGCCCTAGAAAAGATCGAAGTTATTTTAGATTTTTTCGAATTGGATATTCATCTATAGCTTTGATTTTATTGGGGTCTACATAGATAGATAGAGGCACAATAGACCATGGTCGCGGTGCAAACCTAAGCATTATGCCATTTTTTTTATTATGTGTCCCGGAAATTCTGTCTACTTTTGAAAAAAATTTGACTTATTTTCTGATACATTCATGATTGATTTGTAAAGAGTGTTTATTATATCTGAGATATCTTTCAAATGCTGCTCTAGCGTATCTATCAATACAAACATACGCACATTTAGCGATGAAAGGTCAGAGAATGCCATCTACGCATTTCTGAAAAGTTGATGGTGCTTTTTTTAATCCAAATGGAAGCCTGAGGAACTCATATTTACCTCTATTTACTGGAAAAGCTGTTTTTTTTCTGTCCTTCTTCTTAAGCATGATCTGATGAAATCCTGATTCTAAATCTAGAGTGGTGAAATATGTCATATTTCCTAGGTTTTGAAGTGTCATTGTAATGTCCGGAAAGGGATATCTGTCAGCTGTTGTTTGTTTGTAAAATTTTTGGAAATCTATAACCATTCTTCGCTTGAGTTGTCCATCTTCACCAGTTCCTTATTCGGATACTGTCCATATGGGTGAATTATAGAGTCTTTTACTAGAATGTATTATTTTATTTTTTAACAGTTTGACAAAAGTTTTCCTTCTTTAATCAACCTACAGTGCGTTCCAAATTAAACAGAACTTTGAACAAAAAGACAGAACAAATGGTTTTATCGGCAAAATCAATTAACTTTATTCAAAATAGTCTCCTTCCGCTTTAATACAGTTTTTTGCACGGTCCCAAAGCATGTCGAACGAGTGTTTTAGCTCGTTTCCCGGTATGATCGCCAGTATGTCGGTGCAAGCCTTTTGAATGGCCTCCACGTCTGCATAACGCTTTCCTTTCATCGGCAAATGAATTTTTCCGAAAAGGAAGAAGTCGCACGTTGCCATATCAGGTGAATACGGAGAGTGGTTGATTGTTAAAATGTGATTTTTGGTCAAATAATCGGCCAGAAGCGTCGATCGATGAGACGGCGCATTATCGTGCAACAAACGCCAACTTCCATCTTCGCGATATTCGGGCTGAACACGTCGAATACGGCGTACCAAACGCTTCAAAACTCCAAGGTAGAATACCGCATTAACGTTTTGGTCGGGTGGAATAAATTCTTTGTGGACAATACAATTGGAATCATAAAAACGAATCAGCATTGTCTTTACTTTTGACTTCTCCAGGCGCGATTTTTTGGGTTTCGGCTCGTCCGGCGCCTTCCATTCAGCACTCTGGCGTTTCGTTTCGGGATCATATTGAAAACACCACGTTTCGTCACCAGTCACAACCTTGTAAAGAAAGTTCGGGTCTTTTTTTGCCTCTTTAATGATGTCCTTCGAATGTTGAGTTCTGAGCAATTTTTGGTCGCCAGTCAATTACCGCACCGATTTGCACCGATGACAAAAACATACTGACACTTAAAACGCAATAACTTCACTTCCAATAGATGAAATGTCATGAAATTGGAAAGTCGATAAAGGATAGCAGATTCTAACGCACTAGTCGACATATAAATGCCGCCACTAGAGTTTACTTTGTTACTTTTTTACTGTTTACTATGGAACGCATCTTGTATGTTTGTGGGCAAAGTTGTCATTTGGTTTTTTCAACGTTTTGTCAGAAATAAAGGAGGATTTATATCATATTTATATATTGATTAACTTATATTGAGACATACTGATATCTTAGGGCTTATTTACATAATATAACAATATTTACGTAGAAATATAAATACACATAAATTCATACTTATTTAAAATAAATTATTATTTTTAAATAAATTCGATTAATAAAACTATATTTGAAATAATTATGTGGCAGTGCGCCCCTGATCCCTCCTTGATCGTTCAACTTGCTTCTCACAAAAAGCAAAAAGTGTGGACAAAAGTCAGTGTTTGTGCGGGGCAAGAAGAAGCAAGCATCAGCGTACGTGTATTTAAGAATGTACATATCTGTGATTGTCACAATTGTGTAAATATACGCTTAAATAAGGGAATATTCAATAAACCCAAACATATGAACATATTTTCCTGAAATATTTTAATTATCTCGGGAAGTAAAATATGCTATTAAAGTAATTGAATCGAGATGGGATAAAATGTCAAATAAAATAAAATACAAATAAAAATTAAGATTAATGATTTATAGGATTCGATCGTAAGCGTTTGTATTCGGAATGGCTTAGCCTCTTCACGCTTACGACCTGAGCCACCGCAGAAGTGAAATCGAGGCCGCTTATCCACTGTTTTATTGTTGTCCTTTGCCTATTAGATATTGTTCATGCAACGCACAAAAATGTGTTGAAGAATTTTTCTATTAATTACTTATTTTGTTGTAAATTCTGGGATGTTCCCTCTTGTGAAAAGTAGTACTTTTTAACATTTGCGCCTTCTCTATTTATTAACATTCTCAGACAACACAACATATCACAACACCGCGCCTGTACACCAGCAACTAACAAAAATAGGACTGGATCATCCCGCCCAATGTATTCGTTGCGAGAGAGATCAACGCGCTACACCTTTCGTTTTCATAGTGGAATTGTCCACTATTGCACAAATATTTCATTTTAATGGTTCAGTGTGAGAAACACAGTGCGCTCCCCGTAAAATTGCGTGTTAATTTGTTCCAATGTGCTTTATGTTTTAGTGCTTTATCCTTACCTGTACCTTTGTAATAAAGTGTTTTAGCATATGTTACCCGATTTTCAGTGGAATAAAAGTTGGGTGGATTCACCGGATTCGCCCCAAAGTTCTATATCTATTGAGTCTGTCAAATTGAAAAATTAGCTGAAGATTTCTGCAAGTTTTTGATTTTTTGCGTTTCTTAAGCGTCGAGATCTCACTTAGGATTTAAAATTACGTTATTATAAATTGTTACGATTTAATTATTAAGAGAAAACAATATAGTATTTTGAATTTTGAAAAGTAAGTCAGATAAATCAAATGTGCAGGAATGAGGATTTAAAGCATGACATATGCTGCAGAAAGGCTCGTTTAGTTCAAAATTTGATCTACAAGTATAAGATTTTAACCGTAAGGGTCGAAACTGCATCGAGAAGCGAGCAGAGATAATAAATTTAACTTCAGACAAGGGAAAAATGCAAATTGTTCCTTTCAGGATTTTCACTAAGAATATTATGTCAAGCATTTCTAGTCGTAGGGTAGATCTAAGTGTGGGTAGATTTATAAGTTTTAAACGACTAGTGTATGGAGGAAAACTTAACCCATCAGAAGACTAAAGCCATCGAAAATCGCTATGGATTTGGTAACTAGGGTTCCGTACCACAGAACCATATGCCTATATAGGTCTAACCAAAGTTGTATAAAAATTTTAGTAACATACGACAACACACAAACACTAAAAACTTTTTTCAAACCATGGTTTAAGCTTAGGGTCCATAGTAACTCCCAAATCAACAAAGTTAAAAACTTGCTCTAGTCTATAGTTCTTCAAATATCCTTGAACATATTTATCGTCGACAATGCCGAAACAAAACATATAAACATAAACAAACACAAAGAAACAAATGCATACATGCATTTAACACTTAACAATACAAAGCATACCTAATATTATCTATGCAAGATATACACATACACATGCAGGACAATGCAATGGACATATACACACATTCAGGTAGATAAAATAGATCTTAAAAATAGTAAACAAGCAATGAAAATAGTAAAATAAAATCAGAATGAAATAGTACTCACTAGATGACGGTGTCTGTCAATTTTAGCCCCCACTAGAGGTAAGATATTATTATACAGCTCGTTAACATTTGAGCCTTCGAGCC
This sequence comes from Bactrocera oleae, assembly GCF_042242935.1. Classification (NCBI taxonomy): domain Eukaryota; kingdom Metazoa; phylum Arthropoda; class Insecta; order Diptera; family Tephritidae; genus Bactrocera; species Bactrocera oleae. The sequence goes on from NC_091537.1 coordinate 34,590,510, forward strand.
GGATGAGAAGCTCAAGCCAAAAATAAAAAGACCTGAATTGATGAGCATATATACATAATTTGGTCTTCCAAGCAAAAAATTAAAAGTGTTGTATTGATAAGCATAAAGGCTATATTAAAGATTTTATCTAAACGAATCAAGAGAGCTCAATCCAAATCCTTAAACCCTGGTATTATTTAAAAGAAGAAAACCGATAATTTAGTTAGGAAGTATTTCCGTAATTTGAATATTATTTAAATATTATTTAAAAAATATATAAAATAGGAAATGTCGAACACCGACTTTGACGTGATATAGAATGAAATCCGCAGCAACCATACAAGGTCCAAAGAGATGGCCACAGGACTAACAGATAGTAGTGGATGCAATCAAAGCAAGTATAAACTTATGTTACGAAATTATTGTAGAAGAGAACTGGATTCGGCAGACGAAGATATGCTTGAAAAACACGAATCAGACATTAAGAAATTGTGGAGCTACATTGACAGAAAATACGAAAAAATACTCAATGAGACAGTTATGGATGAAGAAATAGAATATCTGTGTGATGAGAGGTCATCATTATCATATAAAAACTAAGAAAGCAAAAAAGACTCTGAGAAGAGGAGAGGCAAGGGTCAATAGCCTATCTTCTGGCATAGTGGTGGCGGCAATCAAAGGCAGATTTCGCTATATTAGGAAATGAATACGGCCGACGATGATGAGCTTAAAAAGTATGAATCAAAAATTAGGATTTTCTGGTATCAGGAAATAGCACGCAAATATCGCAGAGGATTTGTTAATAAGGATAATGACGATCTGTCTGTTGATATCCGTGATATCATACGAAGACTAAGAATTAAAAAAACATATTGACACATAAAAAGGAGGAGAAGTATATACAGACGACAACACGGGGTTTAAGAAAATGGGGATGGGAAAATCCAGCAAAAGAGTGAGTGAAACAAGCTTTAATCAATTCGACGAAACTTTATTAAATTCTCTCTGGAATTAGAGGAGGATGAAAAAGACGTGAGAAAATACCTTACAAAAATACATGTTGAAGACAATGCGACAATGGAAACTGACAAAAAGTTGATAAGATCAACTAAATGCGACCACAATCCACGCAGGGTGACAGAAATAGAAGCCGTTCCCTCGACGTTTGGGTCTAAGCAACCGGAACGGACCCCCGATATTTATCCGGCCAAAGACTGTCAACTCGGTACCATTCCTCGAAATTACTACAGGAATATTTTCTGCGCTACGACAACAACAACAGAAATAGAAGAAGAGGATAATGTTGAAACATATGAAGCATATTTTTTTATGAGTAAAACTAACGACAAATGATTTTCCTCTTAAATTTATATTTTACCGCTTGTAATCATAATTAGCGCTTGCGCAGTACTAGAATATGAAGAATGATTTTCACGATAAACTAACCAATTAAATTTTGTCCTAAATACTGTAACGGATTACTCGATAAATCGTCTACCTGTAACTCATTCTTGAGTTCGATCACTGGATTGTTAAATAAAACTCCCCAATTTAATGGCTACACATTTATCTTTATTTCGAATTCCAACAACTTAACACTTATTGCTCGATATTCGAGCTTACAACTTCTTGCTTATGTCTCAATTGTTCTTATCACGACAACACTCTAACTAGAACTGTGTTTGCTGCACAATCCGGCAGCCCTTATATAGTAAATCTGTAACAAAACATTGCTTCTAGAACATTCTGGCAACTACGAATTCGCTAACTAGTTGCTTCTGGCAGTTTATCGTTGATTCGATTTTGTTCTATCATCCGTGTTCGTCACAATACGTTCATATTCGGTATAGTTATATATAAAATCACCTTTAGTCGTTGCAACAGTGTATGCCAAATATTGAATATAGAACTTTTATTACTGTCAATTATTTATAAAATTCTATTTATTTGTTCTGTTATAATAAACTAATAGCTCTAAAGAACTTTACAGAAATTAATTTTAATATTAAAGTTTGGTGTCAGTTGACGTATTTTAGGTGTTAAAATGTACATATGTACGCACACACATGATTAATACAAAATAATTGAACCTATTGTTAAGATTGGGCAATTGTTAATTATCAGTCATTGTTTTTTTTTTAATCTTTTAGCCTGGTAACTTTCTTTATTAATATAGATCGGGTGTGTTAGTTCAACTTCTGAACGGAATTCTAAATTAAATTTTCAGAAAAAAATGATAATGAAAATGAATTATCAATTATTATATTCAATCAATAAAGCTTTTTTACTTTTTTAGATTGAAATTTCAGATTCACCTAGTGATTCTGAATGCAGTTAAAATAGGTCGAACAGGAATAAAAAATTAAAAAGTTTGAAAAAGAAAAAACCTGCGATTCCAAAATTCTGTAATGCTTGGCTGCAAAATCCAGAGTTTAAGGAATGGTTGAAGATGTCAGTTTATAATGACAAAAACAAAGCATTTTGTAAAGTATTTATGAGTGAAATAATTTGCTATAATAAGGGTAGTCTCAAACGACATGCAAAGTCAAGAAGACATAAATCAAATATCTTTGAAACCTGTAAAAAATCATGCAATTGATACTCTATTTGAAGAAACTCCGTTAAATAGGCAAGTAAAAAGAGCGGAATTAATACTTTCTGCGGTAGTAGCAACGAAATGCCTATCATTTTCCGTTATTTTTGTACTTGGACTTATTATAACAAAGATTTTTCTTGATTCGAAGAATGCAAAAAAAGAGTATCAATATTGTATTCTTTACAAAAGAAAGTCTTGTCACAAAAAATATACCTTTTTACTATTTAGTTGGGTTCTCTTCTGACACTACCAATGTTATGGCTGGAGGACACAAATCGAAAATTGCATTATTCAAGAAAGATAATGACGACCTAGCATTTATCAAATGTTCATGTCACGGCATACATATTGTTAATTCACATGAATGTAGCAAACTGTCTAATTCTGCTGAAGAACTACTTCGTAATTTAGCGTCATATTTTCATCAGTTGGTAGAGGATTAAGCAGTTGCAAGAATTCCAGGAGTATTTTGAAGTAAGTTTGCACAGAATCTTGTCACTGAGTAACACACGTCGGTTATCACTGAAAAATGGTGTTGACCGAGTTCTAGAGAATACATACAATACCTTTACAGGGTTTTCTCCAAGGCCAGTTACTTTCAGACCCATCTCCTACAGTACAAACTATGATTAAAACCATGGATAATCAGTTCACTTTTATTACTTTGCAGTCTTTAAGTTATGCACTAGGTATTTTTACAGAATGTAACAAAATGTTTCAAAAATAGAAATTTGTATTACACAAGGTGAAACCTGAGATTGAGAAAATGTTGAAAGATCTGTGTTCAAACTACATCGATATTGCTTACATAAGGAACGACGACATTTTAAACATGGATCACAAAAACCCTCGACTGTTTGTCTCAATAGACAATATTTACGTGGGTCTTGAAGCACACGAATATAAAGAGAAGGAAACAATGAATTTATGTTTAACAATCTGAAAAAAGTTGTATACGTTTTACTACAATAATTTTACTATTTTCAAATGTATCGGTTGAGAAAATTTTTAGTGACCTTAAAAATGTTACAACAGATCATAGAAATAATGTATCAACTGACACTTTGAAGTCTATTTTGATTACCAAAAACTTTTTATCCAAAGATAATGATATCATAATTTTGAGCCTAATGATGAAATGTTAAATGCTTAAATTTGGGATATAAAAGATATTTTGAAAAGTATGTTAATGTATTATATGTTACGTTATGACTTGTATAATAATTGTAAGTGTTAAATTTATAAAAGTATTTTATAAAAAAAATTATGACAATATTATTTAAAATAAAGCATTGTAATTAATAAATAATTCTTTTAATACTGCAAGGATGAGATTATAAATAAATTTTTATATTTGCTGCTCTTGGATTTGAGTTGGTTACAGTGTCGGGTAAAAACGGGTAACCGGGCTTGAAGGAAAAGGTAATCGAGATTTGTCGCATCGGTAACACTGGGTTTAAATTAAAAGACATTGGCTTTGTACATTTTTATCAAAAAATCTTTGGAATTATATATTAAGTGAAACATGAACAATAACGGAAAAAATATGAATTAATTGAAGTGATAGTCGTTTATATGCACTGTAGGGATATATGTATATGAAGCGGCAAAAATTGCGGCTGTACGTATGAATAAATGAGGTTATATGTAATGTATATATCTCTACAACATTTCTTCTAACGCATCCAACACTTTATTAACTATAAAAACTAGTTTAACTTTATATATTAATTTAAACATTTTCTGTACTTACGAATTTGAATGAAAAGATAACTTTAAGACTACCATGTTATGCAAATTAAACTTCACATTTGGAATTACCAGACTATATCCTTATTTAGCTATATTAAGTGAAATTTTTCAATTTTATGAAAATTTTTGTTAAGTCTAGTTAAGTCATAAAGAGACGAAAATAAAACTAGCAGTTAAGCGTATGTTACACATACACAACAAATGCTACAAATAAAGAAGGGTAAAATCAAGGGTACACCGCCGTCTAATGAGAAAGAAGACATGACAATTCCCACAACAGCCGGTTCTACGTTACCGAAATTGACCCGGATTTTATCCGTCCAAGGGCTGTTATTTCGGCGATCTAACCCTGTTTGGATCGGTAAGTTTTAGTTTAAGTTTGTCGTCCTTAGAGCAACGCCTAGCAGCAGGGTTGCTCCGTATCCTCCTGACCCGTGCTGGCATCGAGTCCCACCCGGGCCTCGAGGAATTCTTCTGCTGCATTTGCGTTAAAAGGCTCCATCCAAGCTCCACCTAGGTTAGGTGCAACACATGCAATGGATGGAGCCATCTTAGGACCTGCGTCATACGTTGCCCCTACACCTACTCCTACAGCACGTCTGCTCCCGCAATCCCATATAGCGGCGTAGCCAAACAACACACAGTGCGACAACCGCCCATGCGGATATTACAGCTGCAACAACCACCACCTACACGTGCCTCCTTTACCCCAGGATCACCACCGGACACCCGAGACAAACGCGACTTCTACAATTTAACTGCAACGAACTCCAGAGTAATATCGACGAGATAGTTGCATTTATGAGCCGGGAACGCGTATCGATAGCTGCGGTCCAAGGAACCAAGCTAAACAACCGCAGATCTTCTGGGTTGTGCAGGTTTCAACGTTTTACGTAAAGATCGCGAGCGAGATAATAGTGGAGGCCTAGCCTTCATACTGCACAACACGGTGCAATATCGTCTAATCGATGTTGACATCAACCGCAGGGACACTACCCCTGAATTTCAGGGTATAGCTGTCCGGTCAGGCGATGTCGAGCTCGAGATATTTAATATATACATCCCCCCAGTTACATGTTGCCCAACAGGATATCACCCACACATAGGTGTGCTACTTCGTGGTGAAAACCGTTTGGTGCTGGCGACTTTAACGAGCAACACGATCTTTGGCATTCCTGCCTGTCAAACGATCGTAGGGGGATAGAGCTGGCGGAACAAATTGATGATTCGACATTCTGCACAATAAATGACGAAGCCCCCACCAGAATTATAGGCGCCTGTAATAGCTCGCCAGATATTAAGATCGCTAGCGGTGGTTTGATAAATAGCATAACCTGGCGACCTATGCTAACTCTCGCATCAGACCATCTGCCCATAATTATCTTGATTAAAAAACCTCCCGATTTTATTTCTGTTGAAAACCGCACAATTCTGCAATGTGATCACTGCTGCTATTGCTCGCTTCATACCGGCAGGAAGAACAGCGGAACTCCGCCCTAATTTCCCAGCCAAAGCAGATGAGCGCACGCAAGAGCGCGACACCTTACGCCATGCCGGTCCGTGTGATCCCCGAATAAGGGATCTCAATTTGGATATTCGGCAAATGGTAAATCAACATAAGCGGATAAAATGGATAGCGCATCTATAGTCCTGCAATCTCTCCACCGGTGTGAATAAGCTTTGGACTACTGTCAATGCCTTGGCTAATCCGAGGAGACATGACGACCGAGTTAAAAATAAATTCGATGGCCATGCTTTCTCGGACCCGAAGAAGTGCGCGAGCTATTTTAGCCGCCAAACGATGTGTTACCCGACGGCTGCGCAAAATGTCAAAAGACTGCGCACCACTTACTTACTTTCACCGATGAGGAGGTTCAGGGTGCCATTAAAAAGGCCAAATCGTCCAAATCCATTGGCTCTGACCGAATAAGCATGGTGATGCTATAACATCTAGGCTCGACGAGAGTAAGCTACCTCACCAAGGTCTTCAACTTGTCGATGACCACTCTTCAAATACCCGATGTATCAAAAGTCGGAAGAGTGGTCCCACTACCGAAACCTGGGAAACCCGCCTACAAAGGGGAGTCTTATCGTCCGAAAACATTCACTTACCACCTGAGTCTAGCAGACCATTAGCATTGCTTCCGAAAAGTGCACATCACCACCACAGCACTAAGCATCATAAACGTCCAAATAGTTCATGGCCTAAACCAGAAGCCACCGTGCGAGAGGACGATCCTAGTAGCGTTGGACTTGTCAAAAGCTTTTGACACAGTCAACCACACAACGCTACTTGAGGATATAGAACAATCCACGCTTTTTCCAGGGCTGAAGCGGTGGACTATGAACTACCTGAGCGGACGGCATTCTTCCGAACTGTTTTGAGGTCAAAACTCCAAACTTAGAAGAATATCACAGGAGGTACCACAGGGCGATGTTCTCTCCCCGCTGCTGTTTAATTTATATATTTCGAAACTCCCCCGACAGCCAACAACCCTAAAATTTTAGGCGTTACATTCGAAACGTTGCTGGCAACTTACAAGGCAATCGGCCGGTCGGTCTCAAAACACTGCACTCCGGACTATCACGGGATGCCTCTTGATGTCCCCAATAGAACACCTTCATAGTGAGGCCCGTATGCTTCCGGTTAAGGAACATAACGAGCTCCTCTCCAAGTTGTGTCTGCTGGGATGTTTTCGTAGAAACCACCCCTGTAGTCATCTGCATGGAGCGGAACCGCCTCCTAGGAACATCAAGAGGTCCTTCCTTGATTACGTTGACGACATTAGACAGTACGCCGATCAGACTTCGGACGCAACAAGCTTTAGACAAGCACTGACCGCCATTCACAGTAGAAGCAGCGTTCACTTTCATCGACTTCCTCTCAGTGAATGGCGTGCTAGGAGTCAAACCACCACCCATCGCAGACGTAGAGCTCGAGTTGCCTCGTGAATCTAGAGTGCCCCTTGCGCAACCTCGTTCTGGATACTATAGCAGGTTAAACTGTTACTTATCCAGAATCAACTCGGACATACCCAATATATTATATGTCCTGCATGCATAGTGTCTTGGCATGACACTAACCACCTATTTGCATGTCCAGCCAACCCCACTCTTTTAACACCCATTTCCCTATGGTCCGACCCCGTCGAAACAGCTCGTTTCCTGGGCCTCCTATTAGCTGACCTCGACAACAAACAAACTATAACTTGCCACCCAAGCGGGGACTAGATTACCATTACAACAACAACGACTACATGAACGCGCCACTTAGTCGATGCGCCGCAGCATAGGTAATATTTATTAATTTAAGTGTTAATGAAAACATGTAGTCCTAAGTATGGACTGTATGCCACTAATCTTAAAAAATTTCAACTAATTTTTAACGACCTTCACGAAATTCGTCTTGGAGTTATCTACAACCACGATTGAATTCACCATATTATCTATAAACATTGGCCTTTGATAGAGCTTCATCACCAAAAATTTAATTAAATTCATCGATGCATTTAATTCCATTTTTTGACCGAAATGAATATTTTAAGTTACTGTAAACAACACAAATAGTGGTCGTTCTGAGTATTCTGAGATTACACTACCACACTACTATTTGTTATAATATAAATATAAAATGTTAGAAATAATGTGATTGTCACATGACATGATAGATTTTATTGCATCGTGGACGAAAATTTGGAAATCCTGCGTTTGGAGTTACCGAAACCATAAAACAAGTTTGGATTACGTACAATATAAATTTTACCTTATTTATGTAAATATTATAACGTTTTTTGTTAAGATCCGAATACTGTAGAGGGAATGCTGAATATTTAAAGTAAACCTATTTAAACATAAAAATCCTGAGTTTTTCTGTTTTTTAATTTAATAAATAATTTCCATTGTAGTCTAGTCTTTTGCAAAATAAAACCGTGTAAAAAAACGAGAAGTTCGATGACTATTATCGAGTAAATTGCCTATCGTTTCGAAAGTTATATAGGTATCAACGTATACTAAATTTAAGAATTTACCAAATTTATTCGGATTTAAATTATTTTGGTTAAGGCTCATCTTACACTTTGTTCAAAAAACTCATTAAAGTATGACTTGAAATCTAAAAAAAATTTTAGGCGTCACACTTGACAGTCTGCACTCCTTCTCTCCGCACACAACCGCGATAGTCACAAAAGTACAGAACCGCAGCAAGATCCTCAAGTCGCTAACAAGCAACACTTGGGGCAAGGACAAAGAGACGTTGTTGGCAACATACAAGGCAATGAGCCGGCCGGTCATCAACTACGCCACCCCAATATGATCGCCTGGATCCAGCAGGACGCAGATGGAGAAGATTCAGACCTGCCAGAACACCGCATTCCGGAGCAGGATGCCTCCTGATGTCTTCTGCCGAACATTTACAAAGTCAGGCCAGCTTAACACACTTCTTTTCAAGCACATACTGGTCGGAGGTTTTCGCCGAAACTATCTGTCACCTGCTTGATGCTGAAACATTCCTGCAACACGTCGACAAATTAGCACCATACACCGACCAAGTTTCTCTCCAAGTGAAAGGCTTACTCCAAACACCACCTATTACAGAACAAGAGTTCGAGTTGCCGGGTGAAACAAGAGTGACCCTAGCGCATGCATGCAACGAGTCCCCGCACGACACTAATCACCTCTTTGCATGCCCAATTAAACCTATTTATTTAACTCCTCTCTCAATATGGTCCGATAAAAATGGCGGCTGATGCTTGGCAAAGCGTAAAAACATGAAAGTTATCAAAACTTTTTATGTGGACATACTCATACAAAAGCGTACATCGAACTTTTCTATCAAAACAAATGCCTGACGCAAAGCGAAGCAAAAGTTCTATGCGAATTGGCCATAACTATGACTAGCTGACTCAAAACACTAGCAGAAGTTGAGAGCGGGGTGAGGGGGGGTGCTAGTTTCTGATAGTGACATTTTTACTACCTGAAATTACCTTCTGCCATATGAAGAAACTGTTAAGCACATGTGAAAATAAGCTATATTTAGCGCATTCGGTTTGATTTTGTTCATTTAAATCGTTTTTAATTGTTGAAATAAAAATGGGGTATTCGTTTGATAATAAATAAATAACATAAAAATAATTCGGCTCATTAGAATTAATTTTAATCGTTAATAAAACAAATATATGCATTTTTGCATTTGCTCCAAAGATCTTAGCGAGCAATTTATTTAAAATACAACCTAACCACCTCTTTACATGCTATTAAGTGGGATACATTCATGGTCTGACACCGTCAATACAGCTCGTTTTCTGGACTGGCTGTATCAAAGAAAATGCACTAGAAACGAAAGTTAAAGAAAAGATTTCTGAAACAGAAACACTTCAATAACGACTAAGGCAATTATTAATAAAAAAAAACTCCATTAGGCAAAGCAATATGTAGTATTATCTAAAAATTTTAGAAACATATTCTCAAAAGAAACCTCCTAAAACATTTCATAAACATGTATACATCATATGTTCAAGTAAAAAGTTCATTCGGTTTTTTGTTGATTTTTCAAAAGATTATAACTTTGTGTACATTTGTCCATTGTGTACTTTGTTGCATTATACCCCTCTCGTAGACGGCTGCGTCCCTATTGACAAAAAACTCTGGGAGCAAATTTTCACAGGCCTCTCTTGAGGCCAACTTCTCACCATTAAGCGCGTTCGCCATGGACAGGAAAAGACGGTAATCACTTGGTGCCAAGTCCGGACTATAAAGTGGGTGCATTAGGACCTCCCATCCGAGCTCCCGGAGCTTCTGGCGCGTCACCAAAGACGTGTGTGGCCTGGCGTTGTCCTGATGGAACACAATTCGGCCTCTGTTGATCAAAGATGGCCTCTTCTGGATGAGTATAAGTTTATAAATGTGCCGACTCGGGAGCAAGACACATACAATTGGCCGTATGAAAAACACGAATTCTCCAAATTTAAACCGGCAATAGTCAACAATTGACCTTGTGCTTTGTTGATAGTTATTGCAAAAAATCGCTTAAATTCGAACGGTAAATCGTTGGATATCATCGGTATTCGTGGAATCAGTACGTCTTCGCCTTTGAATTTACCACCGATGACTTCGAATAAATTCAGTGACAATTTATTAATTGTTAATCTGGTGCCGTTGCATAACTTAGGTGCGTTTAAATTGGATTGTCTCGGTAGCTCGTGATGAAGATTCTTTGTCACGATTTTGTTGAAGCCGTGATTCACGCTCTTTTTCAGTTTCCATATTTCTTCTTGTAGATATTCTGTTACGATTTTTCTCAAGGCGTAACTCACGTTCCTCAGGTGTTTTATTTGCTCTTTTTTCCTTAGCTTTCTTTGATTTGGAGGTTTTTTACCAATACTTTCTAATTTCTGTGAAGAAATATGATTGGATTTTCCGTTGTAACAATCCACCTAAAACACATCAGTAAACGAATACATTCGCAGCGCTACAACTTACCTTGAATTCTTAAAAAACCTTAATTATTTACTTTAATATACTTCAATAGGTTTCATAATGACATATATATCCACAACGCATGCGTCAATACAAATTTGGGTTATAAAACAATAGAATATCATCATAGTAAATGAACTGTATTTGACAGTTCAAAAAGAAATTTGACAATTCAAAAAGAAAAGTGCTCCGATCACCAAACTCTAGAGAATTACTCGTCAGGTCAATCTAAAGATTTCCTTAGAGTTTCATGGAAATCGGTCTAGCCGTTTCGGAGCCTACGCGGAACATACACACACTTTCTTTGTTATATACTTATATAGAAGATAGATTTGTGAAAAGGCAACCATTTCAAATAGGTCTCTCGTTATGTTATTTTCGAACATATGCAAAACCAAGATTCGAACCAGCTTTTTGCTTTTGTGACAAAACTTGCAAATGACTAAAATTGGAATCGTTTGATAAGTTTGAAATACAGAATAAAGTCTATTAAAGTTTACAATGAGTTCCGCTATTTTAGCTTTTATTTTATTGGAAGAAGAAAACAGTAACAGGAACATATAAAGATAACACTTGCTTACTTGCTTACTTTACAGATTTATATTACAATATCGACTAAATAAAGACGCATTTGGGTGTTAAATAACGTTTATTATGTTTTGTAAATCCTCTTAAAATATCGGGTTTTTCTTCATAAACTTAATAATTATGACATTTTTTGAAAATATATACATAGAAAAAACGATAAATTAAATAGTAACAATAATTTAAATCATTATATAAATAGTTTCTTAACTTATATTTCAAATCTGACGACTATGCTCTTGCTTTGTTTCAGATAACAAAGCCGATTAAATTGGTTTCCGTGACACCCAAAACTGATACAATTTCTGTTTCGAACGTCAAACTAGTACAATAATATCTGAATTCATGACACTTACTACATTTTTCACCGCTTTCAATTCTGATTCCGACAACTATCAGATTCTACAACACCCCTGATTATCTTCTTTTTCATTTTTTCTTTGCTTTTTTCTTCCAATAAAATAAAAGCTAGCATAGCGGAAGTCATTATAAACTTTAGTAGATTTTAGTCAGTATTTTAAATTTTTCAATTTTTTTTTTGTAACATTAGTAAACAGCTGATTCGAATATTGGTTTTGCGTATGTTCGAAAAGACGAAAATCCAATCAGATTATGTGACACCATTGCAAATCAGAACTGGTTTGCAATTCTGACAACTACACAAATGTATTTTGGATTCCACAACACCCCTAAATATACCTAATAAGATATCAAATATGGTACGTAGGCTTAACACCAAACTAAATTTTGCTAAAAAAAACATACAAAATAGATGGCATTAAATAGCCAATAAAGATGAACAACAATTAAAAATATTTTTATATAATAAGATGTCGAGGTGATTCGTACTAAGTATACTAATCAGCTACTGATACACTCAAACAGATTGGTGAGAGTACTTCCTGTACCATCCAACTTAGATGCAATAAATTTTTTTTAAAAACTATCAAGTCAATTAAAAAAACGAAAACATTTAATAGCCAACATTATGGTTTTATACGGTATGGAGTTATACCAACAACAATTGACGTGAGAAACTTAAACGAATATAAATTCGGCAACAATAATATGTATAGTCAAAAACTCACCCTTGAATAGATAGTCTAAAATTCCATATAAATCGGAGTTCCCTAATAAATGCAATCCAAAGCTGGGCAAGTCCATTTTTCCCACCAAAATGAGCATTACAAGTAGCTAGTACGCAGCTAAGACGGCTGGCTAAAGAGTTAAATGGCGATGATTTTATCCGGTGGGTATTACACTGCAATATATTTGATAATTTCATTGTTTCAAATTCTTACAAGTTTATATAGTACCTCAATATTTAGTGTCATTATATCATTTATATTGGAATAATTATCGTTATCTGGGTATAAATCTGGGAACATAAATGCTATAAATGACTTCAGTTCAGATTCATTTAATGGTCCAGCAATTTTCTTTAAATTCTGAAAACCTTCATTGATATTCATATGAGGGTCTGTCAAGTGATGTAGTGAAGCTGCCATATTAGTAACATCCCGTCCTACAAATGTTTCTAAGGCTTCTTTACTATTATATAACTTTAAAAAGTCTCGTAAACAACTCGTCAAATAGGAAACAACGTTTGCTGTTTGGTACATATTACAACTATGCGCTTTTGAAGGTATAAAGTCAGTATGGAATGGCGAATCTATTGCAAAATTTTCCGAAATTTCTACCCAACTATAGACAAAGTATACATCTGTACCCGAATCTGGGATATAACCACATGGTAGGGCTATTTTTTTATACGAACTTTTGTCTTTATCATTTCCATCGAAAATTTTTTGAAATGGGACATTCATTGCATAACTAAACCGTATAGTTGGCAGTGCATATATATTTCGTACTGATAATGAAATGGGTTGCACAATACTCAACGAAAGTTTTTCTTTAAAAATTTGCAGTAAGCCAGATAAGTAACGGCAGTCGATAGGCGACTGTTTAAGAACGATAATATCAAAATTAGTGCGTAGCGTGGCATTCATTCCAACACCAAAAAAAATATTTAACTTTGGATCATAAATTTGTACAAATATTGGCACCGTGCAATATTCCGCAGCCACAATCGTAGCAGCACTGAGAAAAAAACAAAATTCAGCGGAATTAGTAATATATTTTGAATTTGACTGATGTGGATGGATGACCGCAAACCGTCGCAATCCAAATAAACTAGATATTACATGTAAACATCCACGATCAGAAGTTTTAAACGGAGGACCGAAAGTTCGCTTAACATTCATAAGATCGTAATACATCGAGTTATAATTTTTGTCTCCTTTGGAAATTCTCTCTCGATCTTCAGAGATTGTGGAATAATAAAAACTTACAGAAATTTTATCTTTATGTAGTAAAAAAGTTTCTGTGTATACTTTATAGTTAAGTGGATAGGTATCGACTTTGCTTGTAGCATCAATTTCAATTGCATTTAACTTTTGAATAATATCTCCTAACTGGGCATTAAAAACTTCCCAGTCGGAAACTGTGCTAAAATCTTGTCTATAAAAGCCACTGTCATCTATTTCCTCAGCCATTTGAGGATCTTTTGTATTAAACAATTTAAAAAAAATTAATACTTCTTCTCTTCAACGCAAGTTAGAAAGATACCAGCAAATTATAAATCTCTAGTAGTGTTGTCGCAGTTTAAAATATATATGTACCCCTTATGTCACGGTTCCACATAAAAAAAAAATGTTATTGTGACGAACATGGATGATAGAACAAAATCGAACCGACGATAAATTGCCAGAAGCAACTAGACAACGAATTTGTAGTTGCCAGAATGTTCTAAAAAAAACACAGTTCTAGTTAGAGTGTTGCCGTGTTAAGAGCAATTGAGATATAAGCAAGAAGAAAGCTCGAATAACGAGCAGTTAGTGTTAAATTGTTGGAATTAGAAATAAAGAAAAGTGTATAGGAATTAAATTGGGACTTTTATTTAACAATGGTGTTTCCAAGGGTTGCCTTATATTGTGCTTCAAGGTTCGAACGATCAATTACTTACATTGGAGTGTATTGCTATTTACCGCGCTTCACTCCTTGCACGAAGTAGGTAGCCGAAGAAATCCGTCTGTCGTCCCAGGCATTCGAATGGGTGATTGGTAATATTAACCGCGTTTTTAACAGACATTAGCTAATAGTTGGTACTTTGATCGCGCAGAGTTTTGGGTGAACGTGCAACACAAGTAAGCATGACTGCGCAATGCTTAAATGAACTACTTCTTTATTTACTTTGTGTATTTGTGTTTCTAGGTAACACTCAACAATTTCCATTTTGCTGGTGTCTCGTCAAATAACGCAAGATTGAGTGTGACGCGTCGAGAAGGCTAAATATGTACGATAGGTATCGGGCAACACTGCTAATTATACGCAGAGGACTGTCATCTCGGATGATCACGAGTTCGCAAATATCTACTATGAAATGAAAATCAAGAATTCGAAAATGTCTACTATGACTTTCTACATATCGAATTGAAATATTCCAAGTCATGGGCATAAAGGCTGCGCTAAAGTTCTACGGCTTGTACTTGAACTATCGTCCTTTAGCGTGTGGGAGATATTAGTTTTTCTGGATGATCTATATAATTGAAGCCATATATTGGCATTATAATACTATTTATAAATGAATAATTTAATTTAATAATAACTGGCCAATACTGTATATTTCTATGTTGGATGTGTAACATATATATACTTCATTTATTGAGATCCTCCAGATCAAGAATATATATAGATATAGCCGCGAGAAACTTATAGTTTTCGAGATATTTACGTTTAAAGTTAAAAATTGCAACTATTTAAAGTAGGTATTTTTGCGATTTAAAATGAATTATACACTTATATTTTTCATTTTTATATCCACTAACACTTGAATAATTCGTTTTTAGAAATTTTTTTTATATTAGGTGCTGCAAAAATTGCTTTATTTCATTATTTAAATCATTCTTCAATTTTAATAATTTTGACAATAAAAAAGTGGTTGTGAATGTCAAAACATCAGTGTTGCCATACTAATATATTTCGTAAACGAAGAAAAATAAAATAAACAGAGAGATTGTACCCTAGATACAGGAAACAACGCAAAAAGAATTTCTGCGCGTAAAAACTTTGGTACACCCCGGTGTTGGATCGACCAGGGTTATTTTTTTTAAAGCGCGGCCGAAGGCCGCCAACTTAAAAAGGAGTTCTGCGCAAAAAAACCTTGATACACCCCGGTGTTGGACCGACCAGGGTTATTTTTTTAAAGCGCGGCCGAAGGCCGCCAACTCAGAAAGAAGTTCTGCGCGAAAAATATTTTGATACACCCCGATGTTGGACCGACCAGGGTCATTTTTTTTGAAGCGCGGCCGAAGGCCGCCAACGCAAAAATAAGTTCTACAAGAAAAAAGTAATATTGTCATAGAGGGTATAACATAATACTTAACATCAATGCTTTGTAATAGTTTATTTCTCTAGATTTTGGATTCCTGTATTTGGGGTATTATCTGTTTTAATTTCTTTCAGTTCAATTACAAAAGATGTCGATAAGGTAACACTGGTTATTTGAAATTTTGCAACCCTTTTGCTATTGTCAGAAATAATAGTATTTAACAATAATTTAATTATTGAATTAAACTATTTTTGCACTATATAATGTAAAATAAATGTGTACAAACGAATTAGTGAAGTGTTAGTGGATATAAAAGTGGAAAATATAAGTGTATAACTCATTCGAAATGGGAAAAATGCGTACTTTAAATAGTCGAAATTTTGAACTTTAAACCCAAATATCTCGAAAACTATAAGTTTCCCGCGACTATATCTATATATATTCTTGATCTGGAGGATCTCCTCTATCCGCCCATACCCATTTTATCCCCGAAAGCGTGGGACGTTATACTAAAGTTTTCCCATTATGTGAAAAGGAATGCAGAAAAACTAGACTCGAGTTGCTGGACTCTTTTTGCCCGTGTGAATGCACAGAGCAACACCAAAAGAGAATTTGAAAAAAATGAGATTCAAAAGAGTCCCAATGTAAAAGCACAGTTAACAAAAGATTCTATTGTGGGAACTTACGTTACCACATATCTATATTTACTTCAAAGTTTGTTACAAAAATTTCTTATAATATTGTAACGGATTTCTCGATAAATCGTCTACCTGTAACTCACTCTTGAGTTCGATCACTGGATTGGTAAATAAAAGTCCCAATTAAATGGCTACACACTTAT
The DNA here is from genome assembly GCF_042242935.1 of Bactrocera oleae. Lineage (NCBI taxonomy): Eukaryota > Metazoa > Arthropoda > Insecta > Diptera > Tephritidae > Bactrocera > Bactrocera oleae. The sequence continues at coordinate 34,607,127 of NC_091537.1, forward strand.
CTTTATTTCTAATTCCAACAACTTAACACTTATTGCTCATTATTCGAGCCTACAACTTCTTGCTTATAGCTTGATTGCTCTTATCACGACAACACTCTAACTAGAACTGTGTTTGCTGCACAGTCCGGCAGCCCTTATATAGTAAATCTGTAACAAAACATTGCTTCTAGAACATTCTGGCCACTATGAATTCGCTGTCTAGTTGCTTCTTGCAGTTTATCGTTGATTCGATTTTGTTCTATCATCCGTGTTCGTCACACTGCCCTCCACCTAAGTCTGATCGTCCCGATTAGACATATTTGCGATACCATACACAAAGCTTTTATGTCCCTATCTCGTCTTCTAGGCTGGTGCTGACATCGTTAGCCGTCCTTCTCTTCTTGGAGTTAATTCCATCCGTTTTCCGGATACTCAGTTTCTGGTACATCCCTTGACTTAAAGCTGACTCGAGATTCCATTCTTGATCAGAACGTAACTCCATTGGAACACCGAATCTCGTTATCCACTTGTTGATGAATGCCTCCGCCACTGGTTCAGTCTCTTGGTTAGGAATTGTGTATACTTGTGGCCATTCATTGAAATGGTCCTTGACTACCAAAACATGACTATTTCCTAATTTATTGGTGGGGAATGGACCATCTTCATACACGCCTATTTTCTCAACTGGCGCTCGCGAATTGTGCTGTTTCATCTGCCCATGACTCCTGGACCTCGATCCTTTAGCTACAATGTTCTCAGCATATTTCGCAATCCTTTCTATAGCTGATTGACAACCAGTCCAATAAAACCTTCAAATGCTCCAAGGATTTCATGTCTCTCAAGTGCCCTCCTCTTGGACATTTGTACTGCACGTTAAGAACATCAGGAATTTCAACCCTTGGAACAACCATAAGTACTCGGAAGGGTTACTTATTTTCGCTTTTCCATACTCGATGCAAGCAGCCATACACTAACTTTAAACTGCTCCGTTCTGTCCAATATGATTTTGTGACTGGCCTTCCTGTAGTTATTTCTCCAATCGTTGTACATTGGTTCAACTCCACCTTATGTAATGCACCTTCCAATTCTGGATCTTCTTGAACAGAGTCATCTGTTTCAGGTTCATTTTTATGTTGATCTTCCACCTGTGATGGTATACACGCTTCCTGCTCTTCCAACTGTAAGGACACTTGTGCTGGTATCCAAGCTTTTTGCTCTTCTAACTGTGAGGAACCTTTTATTGGTTCACACGCTTCTTTCTCTTCCAACTGTGAGAACACCTGCCCTGACATACGCAGTTCCAGCTCTTTCGACTGTGAGGACCCTTGTACTGGTACACACGCTTCCTCCTCTTCCGACTGTGAGGACACCTGCGCTGGCATACGCCCGTTCAGTTCTTCCGACTTCGAAGACACTTTTGCTGGTATACAAGCTTCTTGCTCTTCATACTGTGAAGATCCTGCTTCACATGCTTCCTCCTCTTCCAACTGTGAGGATACCTGCGCTGACATATGCGCGTCGAGCTCTTTCGGTGCTGACAACTGTGCTGAAAAACGTGCATGTTGTGCTGCGAATAGCTCTTCCAAATGCGTTGACCATCGCGTTTCTAACTGCGTTGACATCTGAGACATACGTGTATCCTGCTCTTTAAATTGTGTCGACATTTGCGTTGACATCTGAGACATACGTGTATCCTGCTCTTTAAATTGTGTCGACATTTGCGTCCCCATCTGCGATATTGCGGAAAAAAGCATGTTCCTGTCCACCATCTTTGAAGAGCATTGAGCCTCTTCCTTTTCTTCTATCTTTGTCGTCTCTTCTTCTAATTCCATGTGAAAGACATATTCCTCAACATTAATGTTTTCCGCCTCCATGGCCTCTCTCAACCGTGATTGTAATTCAGTTTTTAATCCATTTGTCGCCAAACCACGTTGTTACAGCTCCTTTTTCAGTTGTGGAATTTTCAGATCGTTAAACTTGGCCATTTTTAAATAATTATCTCCTTGGGAATTTATTCGACAATCCCACTTCTGACACCAATTGTAACGGATTTCTCGATAAATCGTCTACCTGTAACTCACTCTAGAGTTCGATCACTGGATTGTTAAATAAAAGTCTCAATTTAATGGCTACACACTTATCTTTATTTCTAATTCCAACAACTTAACACTTATTGCTCATTATTCGAGCTTACAACTTCTTGCTTATAGCTTGATTGCTCTTATCACAACACTCTAACTAGAACTGTGTTTGCTGCACAATCCAGCAGCCCTTATATAGTAAATCTGTAACAAAACATTGCTTCTAGAACATTCTGGCCACTACGAATTCGCTGTCTAGTTGCTTCTGGCAGTTTATCGTTGATTCGATTTTGTTCTATCATCCGTGTTCGTCACAATATAAACCGAAACTGAAAAACTTAACTTAAATTTAAAAGTTCTTGTGACTACGTAATGTTGCGCTCCATGATGACTGTAACGTGTGACTATATAACATTGTATAAATGTACAAGTAACCAATCCTAAGATTTTTACTAATGCACACGCAAAAATATCCCACTTGGTACGGGTTGCCTCAAATATTCTACTACTAAAGTAACACTTGGTACAGTATGCATACTAATATTTTAACACTAAAACGTGCAAACGCCTCAAATCTACTACAGTGTTGCTGTGTTATGTTTTAAAATTTGTAACTTTAAGAATGTTTTTATTACATATTCAAATATTTTTCAATGATTAAAATTCTTAAAGGTACATTTAATAAGTATATCGCTCTGAGTGATTTAGATTATTTTTTAAATATTATTTACTAATTAGTTCATTGTTTGGTTTATTATTGTTGTTGTTAATGAATTTTGCCCTATTTTTAAATTTTATTTTTGTTTTTGTAGAAATCAGGGCTGCAAACCATTCCAAAAATCGATGCGGTTCGGTTCAGTGGTTCGAACCACTCAGAAAACCCTTGTACCGGTTCAAGAATCTTAGTGTGAAAGATACAGTAAGTTGTTATAATATTGGGTTGACAACTAAGTAATTGCGGACTTCACTAATATGTGGCTTCAGTTGAATTTTTTGTTTTGCTGGCGTAGTCCAAATATGAAACACATTTTATTATTTGATAGTTGGAAATTCAGCTGTCAATCAGTAAAAAAAGGTTTTTGATCGGTTGCGTAGTTTTCGTTTGGCGTTCGTTGAAAAATGGAAGATCAAAAGGAACATTTTCGTCATATTTTGCAGATTTATTCAATTTTTGTGATTCTTCATTACTTAAATGGTTGAGTCTAAATTTGACAGTAAATTTGTCATCATTACATTCAGTATAGTTAGTGTGTGTATAATTTTTAACATTGTTGAAAAATTTGTGTATATTACTTTGTAAGCTAATTGTATTATTTTTAAATCGATGTTAGAGTTGAGCTGACGGAGTATAATTATTATCAGAAAAATTATATACGTAAAACATAAATTTGTGGTTATGGCAATTGTCGAAAACTTCTTGAATCTGCTTAAGTAATACTTTTCCTGCAGCTGTTGTTAGTGATTTGGTTCAATTTCAACGATTCTACTACTAAGAACTTGGGGCTTAATTAAACTGACAGAAGACCCCGTATCTATCAAGACCCTTATAAATTTATCCTCGATCTTTAATTCGATCATGGGCAAACCTCCGAGGCTTCTAATTGAAAAACTTGACTGCTCAAATTCCAAGTGTCGTATCGCTGTATTCTAGATTGGTTCGAATTAATTTCATTTTGCCTTCTTATTGGTTGCGAATTTATTTTAGGTACATTGTTGGTATTAAGCGCACTACAATAATTTTTGTTAGTATAACTAGAGAGGTTGAAAACTCTGAGAAATGGGATGTTTCTTTGGTTATAATATTGTTTGCTTTCGTTTAGTCTTCTATCATCTTCAAATACATTATTTTCTTTTAAAATTCATATTGCTAACTTAAGGCCAGTTGCTAAATTTGCACTTATTAATGCAGTCAAATAATTTGGCAATTCCCTTTTTAACGTCTTTAAACTAATTTGATCTAGCTCTTTATACAAAAAATGTTTTGGTGGATATATTTTCAATTTTAAATTTAATACAATCATTTACTCTACATACTTGTACTTCTATGTTAATTTCTTCGCACAATAATTTTACGATATTCTTAAATTTTATATTACTTATTTCCAAAATAAAAGTAGTATTTTCGCCAAATTCATCAATGAACAATTGACGTAGTGTTGTCCAATCACATGGTTGCTCCCGTATATTGTAATGCCGATATGGACATAGCTCGGACTATTAGATACTTGTAGATATTTTTGAACCCTGGGCTGGTGGTCGTGGTATTCTGTCACCTGAGTATGCAGGGGTAATACCCTGCAGAAATGGCTGTGTGGTAAATGTTTGTTGAGATGACTCCTTCTTTGCGCTGGTTGGCTCTGAACGCATTGTCTCATAAGGGCGTGCGTCAACCCTCGCCTTGGCCCCGTAGCTGAGACAACCTCAGAAACATGAAGAGCGACTACCTTTCCAGAGAATGGATAGCAGCTGTGAGTAGGGACCCCCTTAAAATGAATAATACTACAACAACATAACTAAGGACGAGGGTGTAAGCAGGTCGAAACCGACGTCTGCAAAATTCGACGGTCCCCGGGGGTACATCTTCACCTAGGGGGACGAAATCGTCCCCTATAAAAAATGAGGACAAAAATTCCAGGGGTGCGTAGCTTACCATCGCTAGTCGCCGACTAATACCTTTGGCACGGCGGAAGAGCGAGGCGGAATCATCAGTACTAGCAAAGGAACCTCTGCGAAATTCATTAGGGGCGCAGGAAACGCTACGGTGGAAATCAATCTGATCAGAAATCTGATCAGCATGCTAGCCCACTTGAGTGGGCCAAAAGGGTTCTGAGCGACGCGAACGACGAGAAAGTGGTGCCGAGCAAGCCCCACACCTCGATTAAGCGACAGAGGTCGCAGGAGGGGAATCCTCCCTCGGCAAGAAGCCTCGGGTCGGAAACCACCGATGTTTAGCGAAATCGCTAAACCCGCCAGCTCAATAAAGCTCGGTGTGTACGACGGCAGCCGTAGAGATGGAGTCATCTCCCATGATGAGTGAAAGCGGGTAGCGGCTGCTATCTCCGCTGTCTTTATGAAGGTGGTCAGGGGAAGCCCTGGACTATACCCATCGGATCTCCAGATGTCACCCTCTATCCCGACCGAATTTGAAGAGATATTGCGGTACTGAAATCCATCTCTTCTTACCCAAGGTTAGACGGGAGAGGACCGAGGAGCCATATCGGCAAGCGCTGATACTCCTAAACAAGGAGTCCCTCGCTCCTCTCAGCATTGCAAAGGGGGCCAAAAGCTATGGCTTCGAGAGGGGCGTTCTTATGATGCTCCCAACAGAAGCCAGGGCGGATCGCCCGCTGCCTCCACTTGGAGTGGAAGAGAGTGTGGGAGTGACCCACTCGAAAATGGACATTGTTCAAATATCTTTGAACAAGCTTATCTTTAATAATGCTGTGGCAGTACAAAACTTACATATAGACATTAACAAACATAAAACTATATGCTGCAATACATATGCATACATAAATAAATGTATGCATTGATAGAAAAAGAGTTCTGAAAATACATTTATGCACTATAATTCGGTGCACTTGAACACTAATTATGTCACATCACATAAAATATTGTAGATAACATACGAACACACGCACACGCACATGGATTGAGTTGTACAATTAAAAACAACCTAATGTCGTGTAACGATACATACAAACATACACATGTACACATACTTTAAGTTAGAATTTAAATAGTGTATAAGGACAAACAAAATTAAAATAAAATCTGAATGAAATATTTCTAAGCTCAATTAAGGTCTTTTCTGTCCCCCACCAGCGGTAAGACATTTAAGAATCTTCATTGAGTTTATTTATTGGTCCTTCGAGCCTTGATAGAGCTCAAGGCAAATGAAAAAGTCCTGTATGATATATATACAGGCAACAATGAAACATTTAGTCCTTCGAGCCTTGATAGAGCTCAAGGCAAATTAAAAAGTCCTGTATGATATACATACAGGCAACAATGAAACATTTAGTCCTTCGAGCCGGATAGAGCTCAAGGCAAATGAAAAAGTCCTGTATGATATACATACAGGCAACAATTGGACATTTGGTCCTTCGAGCCGGATAGAGCTCAAGGCAAATGAAAAAGTCCTGTATGATATACATACAGGCCACAATGAAACAGACATCGATCCTATCCTCTCGGATGTGGTGAACACGGGAGGCGGATCGTCAGATGATTCTTCAGTCTCGAACGCCTGTTCGAAGAGGCTGGGGTCGATAGTACGGATGATGGTGCGGAACTCGCACTGCTGGAGAGGAGTTTGGAGGATGAGGATTTTCTATATTAACCTCCACCCCTCAAAGGCGGCCTCCGCCAATCTATTGCTTCGTCTAAGCTGGGACGAAGCCGACGTTGTCCTTATCCAGGAACCGTGGCTGAGCAGCAACTGTACCTCTAGTTTAAGGAAAAAAATCCATAAGTTCCTGGCAGTACAGGTAGAAATAGAGCCTGCTTGTTGATCAGAAACGAACTCAACGTTTTTCTTTTGTCTAATTTCAGCAACGACGATGTCGTCACTGCTAGGCTGGAGGACAGTGCTTGAGAACTCTGGCTTATCTTAGTCTACATGCCGCACGACGACGAGGTGCAGCCACCTCCGGACCTGCCGAGGAGGGCTCTGACAGAGTCCAGGCGCAGAGGAGCACCGTCTGGGGGAGCTCGGACATTAACGCAAGAGGTGAGTCACTTTTAGAAACTGCCCTACCTTTGGAAAATTGCTCCCTTGATCTCGGAATGGAGGGTTCTAGTAGACGATTCCTTCTCCGATCATAAATATATTGGTTTCAGCTTGAACCCCTCGTGCCCGGAGCTCAAAAACCTATTGAAATTTCAGGAATACCCACTGGGTCCTGTACTGCAGGAAGCTTCGATCAGCTCTTCCAACCAGAGCCAACAGGGATTCATTCCTATTTGCGGATGCGATTGATGAGCTCGTTGTTGTTGTTGTTGTAACGGTTACCTAATCCCCGTTTGAGTAATAAATTCCAGATTGGGAGGCCCAGGAAACGAGCTATTTCGACGGGGTCGGACCATAGGGAAAAAAGAAATGGTTAGTGTCATACGAAGACTCATTGCACGCAACTCGTCGAGCCTTTCAACTCTGTTAGTAGAACTACTCTTGAAAGCTTCTGTCTTCTGAGAACTCAGAAAAGCAAAGGGAAACCCCTTTGGTGGACTTCGGAGCTAACGGAGATCAGATCTTGGAGCAGAAGACTTTCAACAAATCCCGTAAAATTGGTTCTAGTGACGACTGCGCATTGTACAAGGCCGGACCGGCCATTTAAAAGTCCGAGTTGAAAAAAGTCAAGAGAGCCCCGTAGAGATCCTTCTCCGGTAGTGTAGAGGGTTGTCATGTGTCCTCAAGGTTAAGGCGCATTCTTGCAACAAATCCTACTCCATTGGGGTAACTGAGAAATGCAGATATTAGTTGGACAACGAGCAGCGAGGAGTGGTTGAAGCTACTCCTGGATGCTAATTTTTCGCTAAATTGCTCTGCTGAAGAAGTGCTACTGGGAGAGTTTCAGGAGGGCTGTACAGCCTTTTTGGACCATCTCGATCTCTTTTTGGATCGTCACCTTATCTGGGCGTTAAAATCTTTCAAACCCTTGAAGTCCATGGGGCCTAATGGCATTAAACCGGCGCAACTATAGCGTATGATCAAGATGTTATGCAGCTGGCTGGTCCCCATTTACGCGAACTGTGCTAGATTGGGCCATGTCCCGAAAGCCTGGAGACAGGTTAAGGTTACGTTTATTCCGAAGGCCGGTAGAAGCTCTCACATCAGTGCAAAACATTTCAGACCCATCAGCCTATCCTAACGTTGGAGAGACTTATGTATCTATACATTAGGAGCAGAATACCGAGGGGTAAACTGTTACAGGCGCAGCATGCCTATATCAAAGGCAGGTCGGTCGACACTGCTTTGCATGATGTAGTGTCATGGCTGGAGATATTTTTCAAGCACAAGGAATTTTTTGTGGGCACCTTTCACGACATCGAAGGGGCCTTCAATAACGTGCGGCCAGAGGCAGTGGTTAAAGCCCTCGAAAAGTTTGAGGTGGAATCGAACTTCAAACATCTCATTTTCAGTCTTCTTTGCGACAGAACTGTCGTAGTGGAGTGGGGTAGTGCCAAGTCAACCAAAAAGGTTAATAGGGGAACTCCGCAGGGAGGAGTACTCTCCCACTGCTCTGGATCTTGGTGGTAAACGACTTCTTAAAGAATTTGAGGAGCAAGGCTGTCGGGTGATAGCCTATGTTGATGATGTTTAAAACCGAAATGGTATTATTTACTAGGAGGTATAGGATCCCAAATGTGCCTCTCCCCTCTTTCGGGGGTTCACTTTTTCAACCTGTTGATAAAGTGAAATACCTAGGGTTTATCTTTGATAGAAACTTTTGCTGGAGGCCACACATTGAGAAGAGAGGGAAAAGGTGGGGACCCTTAAGGTTGTGTTCAAGCTCGACGAACCCGTAGTCAAGCCAATAATGTTCTATGGTGTCTGCCTTGAAAGGTCCACACTGGCTAAAAAGCTTGAGCGGGTCGAAAGAGCGGCGCTCATCGAAATCAATCGGTAGGGAGAGCTATCGGTGGTGGCTCTTAATGTTATTTTAAACATAGCACCTGTGGACATTTCCGGTAGGTGCATTATTGCGAAGTGTGCTCTAAGGCTCAGGGAAGCTGGGCTTATGAAGAGGTCCGAACAAGGACACGCCGATATTCTTACCTCCTTCAGCTGCATTCTGGAAAATTTAGATCACTGCGTCACTGAGGCCATTCGGGGCGGCTCTTTCTCTGCTCATTTTCCGTCGAGAGAGATGTGGATGGGAAGAAGTCGCTGCAGAGGAGGCGCGGTGAGCTTTTTCACGGATGGAGCGAAGCTAGAAAGGAAGGTTGGAGGGCGGGTTTTCTATAAGGAGCTCTCCGTTAATCTTAGCTTCAGGCTACCGGACCACGGTAGTGTTTTTCAGGCGGAATCGGCTGCTATAAAGGTGGCGGTAGAAGTACTGCTACGTAGTTCAGCCTCGTTTAGAGAAGTGAGGATCCACTCCGACAGTTGGGTGACAATACTAGCTCTGAGCGTGCGAACCGTGCAATCAAAGCTAGTCAAGGAGTGTCTGTCCTCACTAGAAATAGCATCTGGCTACTTCAACATCAGGCTCGTTTGGGAATCGCTGGAAACTGTAAAAACTGTTTTACATTTAGTTTGCTTACTGCTATTTATACTTCTACGTATAATCATGTTATACTTATTATTGATATAGTTGTTTTGATACATTTGGTTTATTTGGTAGAGATAAAGATGTTTTGATGTTTTCATACTTTTAGGCTATTTGTTGTGGATAATGATGTTTTGATACATTTGCGTTGTTTGTTAGAGATAAGGATTTTTTGATGCATTTATGTATAGATAGGAATACATTCCTTAACTCTCCCCCTGTTAAGCAAAAGTATTCTCACTTTTAGTGTAGTTGTTTTCTAAAACGGATTAATTCTGTTCCGTATATTTGTCTGCAAGTCTCCTTTGGTTTATTTCCTGTCTTATTTTGTAACATTGGCATATTTTGACCTAAGTGTACACGAAGAGTGCTACTGTGATTAAGCTGACAACATGAATTTTATAGGGTGTTCTTCTATAGAGATCTTTCATTCCTACAATTCATGAAGAAATTAACCGTGATTATAGAAAATTAAGATATATTGTAAGATTTGAATACATAAAAAATGGCACGCTTGGCTAACTCTAATTCATAAAACTAGTCTTAAGATTTGAATATATTATTGTACATATCTTAAGGAAAGATTCAATAAAGAAAGAGAAAAAACAACCAAAAAAATAATTCATCTGTTTTATAAAACTAGGCTCATGTCCAGTAAAACTAGAAAAACACACTGCAACTTAAACTAAATATAACTAATTTCTACAAATATTTTAAATACATTTATAACTACATACAAAACTACTTGTAACTTCATTTGTTACCCCTGAAAAAAGAAAACAAAGAAAAGCTTGATATAGAAGAGCATTTAAATGTTCAAGAACAATTAATAAAATTTTTATAAATTTGTGCTAAATATTCATCACTTACACAAAAAAACACGCCTTTTACTTATTGCCCTATTTTCTATTTATTTAATTTTTCAGTTTACGAATCTTTAGGCGTTGAATATTTTCTTGTTGCTTTTCTTCAGACAGCCATTTCGCATTTTTATGCAACAACACTTTAACTGTTGTTGTCGGTGGTTCAAGCATTCACCAGCTTCTAAAAGCCCACAAATTTCAGACACTCTGTAAGTCGGATTAATTAGTCGCAGATCGGTGCAATCTTTGTAGTTTTTGGAGCGGATTAAAAACTCTGAGTACTTATGTGAATCTCCTTGAGTCTTCAACAGCTCTTTTGCACAATTATTGCATCTGGATTTGGAGAGAAATTTTTAGTAAATACAGTAACCAGTGTAATACCGCTGTACTTGTAGTTCCGCAGTATTTTCTTCAGTTTCTGCAAAATACTCATCGGGAACGTCAACTACATCTACGGCATGTTGCTCGGAATCATCGAGGGAGTTATGATCTTCCTCGCTGATATTCCAATCAAGATTCATGTCAGCATCGTCTTCGCAGTTTAAACCTTTATTATTGAGTCTGCGTCTCAATATTTCTCTAAAAAAAATTAAGAAAAGCTTGAAATATGAAAGAGAGTGTTAAGTTGTTGGAATAAAGACAAGTGTATAGCCATTAAATTGGGACTTTAATATAACAATCCAGTGATCGAACTCAAGAGCGAGTTACAGGTAGACGATTTATCGAGAAATCCGTTACAATTGGTGTCGGAAGTGGGATTTTCAAATAAATTCCCAAGGAGATAATTATTTGAAAATGGCCAAGTTCAACGATCTGAAGATTCCACAACTGAAAAAGAAGCTTGAACAGCGTGGTTTGGCGACAAATCGATTAAAAACTGAATTACAATCATGGTTGAGAGAGGCCATAGAGGCCGAAAACATTGATGTTGAGGAATATGTATTTCACATGGAATTAGAGGAAGAGACAACAAAGATAGAAGAAAAGGAAGAGGCTCAAAGCTCGTCAAAGATGGTGAACAAAAACTTGATTTTTGCTGCAATATCGCAGATGGGGACAGAGCAGAATACACGTATGTCTCAGATGTCAACGCAAATATCGACACAATTTAAAGAACAGGATGCACGTATAACCCAACAAATAGCAGAGGTGTCATCACAAATGTTGACACAACAATCCCAATTGTCCTCGTTAGAAACGCGGTTGGAAGAGCAATTCGCAGCGCAAGATGCACTTATATCAGCACAGGTGACCTCACATATAGCAGAAGCGTCCTCACAGATTTCGAAAGAGCGGGAAAAATTTAAAACTGAAATGGATGAATTGAAAAATCGTCTCCGCGAGTTACAATTAAATCGGCCAATTGTGTAACAGCTTCTGCCAAGGTAAAACCTTCATCCTTTGATGGCACTGTTCCGTTCCGCGTTTTTAAGCTTCAATTCGAAAATACGGCATCTTCAAATAGTTGGAACGCTGAAGATAAAGTAGCTGCATTGTTCTTTGCATTAAAAAGATCTGCATCGGAGATTTTACAGACCATTCCAAACTGCGAGGCGAGTAGTTATGAAACGTTGATGGGTGCATTAGAAAGACGGTATGGTAGTGAGCACAGGAAGCAGATCTTTCAAATCGAGCTGCAAAATCGCCGCCAGAAAGCCAATGAGTCTCTGCACGAGTTTTCTACAGAGATTGAGAGGTTAGCTCACTTAGCACATAAATCCATGGAATACATCGAGGACACGAAAATTCAGACTTTCGTCAATGGAATGCGAGATAACACTACACACTTCGCTGCATTAGCATGTCCAAAATTGACGTTTGCAGAAACCGTTTCGTATGCTCTGACACAGGAAACTACATCTCTGCTTTGCAATCAAACATTTAAAGTTCACAAAGTAGATATAGACGAACCCACTTGGGTGAACCAATTACTTGAAAAAATTGACAACATGCAGCACTGGAAAAATGGCCATATTGCACGAAACTGTAACCAGCCCAATAATCCAGTTGGACGTAAATGCAAAGCTGTGGAAGATCAAGTAAATGTCAAATCAAACCAATCGAGTCAGCCGAAAAGGGCACGGACTGGCTCCCGCAAGCAAATGCCCTGTAATCTCCATTTCACAAATAAGCAGGAATACGAGTAACGGTAACGTTAGTGGATGTGTAGACGGTAAAAAACGCATACTGACTGTGGATACGGGCGCATCACATTCCATAGTTCGATCTGATCTTGTTGAGAAAGAAGTGAGACCGTTAGCTGGGACAAAGTTGCGTACTGCTACTGGAGAAGATACCCTAGTTCTCGGAAAGGTAACGTGCGAGATCGTAATTGGAAAGGCAGCCATGTTACACAACTTTATAGTGGCAGATATCGTTGACGAAGTCATAGAGGAAGATTCCATGGGCGAAAATGATATATCGCGCGAAACTAACGCATGGACCGAGGAACTAGAGGCAAACTATCAAACTACGGCTAAACAACTTCTTCTCAGATACTCATCCATATTTGATAAAGACGATCCAAACCAGGAAAAACCAAAGTTGTGAAACATTTTATTAAGACCAATCCGCCAGGCTCCTTGGAACGTTCCTTTAGCAAAACCTGAAGTTGTAAGCCAGACCATACGTGAAATGAGCGAAAGCGGCGTAATCGAACCATCAGAGAGTCCGTGGAGCTCACCTGTAGTACTTGTGAAGAAGAAAGATGGCAACATGGGATTTTGTGTAGTAGTTATTCACTACCTAGAAGCGATGACACACTGGACTCGTTATCAGACAAAAAATTGTTCTCAACACTAAAAAGTGGTTATTGGCAAGTGGAGGTAAACGAAGAAGACAAAGAAATGACGGCTTTCAGCGTTGGAGATGGTCTATGGCAATTTACCGTAATGCCCTTTGGATTATGTAACGCTCCTGCTATTTTTGAGAGACTTATGGACCAGGTATTAAAAGGATTACACTGGAACACCTGTTTGGTATACCTCGACGATATCATGGGTAAAGCTTCGATGAACACCTTAATAACTTGGAAGAGGTTTTCCAACGGATAGCTAGCGCTGGTCTGAAGCTGAGTCCAAACAAGTGTTTCCTTTTCAAAAACGAAGTAAGCTACTTAGGACACAAAGTGACAACGGAAGGCATTTTCACAGCTAAGGAAAAGATAGAGGCAGTAAAAGACTGGCCCAGTTCTAAAAATATACAAATATTTGATATATATAAAATACTTGAATTGCGGAGTTTCCTTGAACTTTGAACTTATTATCGATGATTTGTTCCAAATTTTGCCAGCGTAGCTAGTAACGGCCATGAACTCAAGAAAAAGAACAGCGTTTTTGAATGGAATAAAGAACAGGAAGTGGCTTTCCAAACTATGAAGAAACGGTTAAGTACTGCGCCAATGTTAGCATACCCGTTCCCAGGAGTAGTGTTTATTTTGGATACGGATGCTAATGGGTTTGCAGTATCAAGCGTTCTATCACAAGTCCTTGATGGGCATGAGAAAGTGGTCACGTATTACAGCCAGACAATAATCAAGCCAGAGAGAAATTAATGTGTTACTCGGAGGTAATAACCGGCGTTGGTGAAATGCATTAAACATTTTCATAGGTACCTTTATGGCCAGCGATTTCAGGTGAGGACAGATCATGCAGCATTAAAATGGCTTCTACAATTCAGGAAACCAGAAGGACATTTGGCACGGTGGATTGAGAGACTCCAAAATTACGACTTCTCTATAGAACATCGCAAAGGTAGTAGTCATGGAAATGCTGATGCCATGTCCCGCCGTTCCTGTAATTTGGAATGCAGACATTGCTCAAAAGCTGAGGCCAAAGAATACAATACACAGGGATCCGGAGAAGCTACGGAAATGTCAGCAAGAAGATCCAGATTTGAAAAGTGTAATATACGGATTGAAGATGAATCAACGTCCAACGAGAGAAGAAATAGCTGCAGAAAGCCCAGTCGCAAAGGCTTATTGGGCACAATGGAATAGTTTGAAGTTAGTGTCTGGCTGGTTGCATCGCGTATGGGAAAGCGAAGATGTGCAAAGTTCACGAGCTCTGATGATTGTTCCAAAAGAAAAAATTCCTGAAGTTCTCAACGAGCTGCACAACGGTCCAGGTGGGGGACACATGGGTATCACTAAAACCTTGGAGAAATTAAAACAAAGATTTTGTTTGGTTGGTTGTCGTTATTCAGTTACGGAGTGGATCGCCAGTTGTGTCGAGTGCATTGCTGCTAAAAGGCCGCGGTCCAGGAGTCAAGCAAGCAGTACAATTCAGGTACGCCGTTTGAGCGAATAGCCATGGATGTAGCCGGTCCATTTCCTATCAGTAAATTAGGAAACAGATATGTTTTGGTAGTCTGGACTATTTCAGCAAATGGCCAGAGGTATACGCAATTCCTAACCAAGAGGCAGGAACAGTAGCGGATGTTTTCGTCAACAATTGGGTATCGAGATATGGTGTTCCAATAGAATTACATTCTGACCAAGGAAGAAATTTTGAATCCGCTTTAATACAGGAGATATGCCTGAAGCTGGGTATCCGGAAAACCCGCACAACTGCACTACATCCGCAGTCCGATGGCATGGTAGAACGATTCAATCGAACTTTGGAAGAACATTTGAGGAAAGTTGTGGACAAGTATCAAAAAGAGTGGGATACCCATATATCCTTGTTCCGGTCTGCTGTACATAAAACAACGGGGCAGACTCCAGCAAGGGTTATTTTTGGTAATGATCTTCGACTACCGATAAATTTAAAATTTGGAATTAACGTCAACGGAGGAAGGAATACTAAGTAATTTAATAGCATCCTAGAAGACGAGATGAGGGATATACATGCTATGGTGAGACAGCGCATCCAATCAAGCAAAATACGACAAGGCAATAAACCCTGAGGGTTTTATTGAAGGCAATTGGGTATTGTTATATAACCCACAACGAAAAAAAGGATTATCTCCCAAATTACAGTGTAATTGGGAAGGACCATACCAGGTTATTAAACGACTCAATGATGTACTGTATCGCATACAGATCATTGGAAGTCCAAGGAATAAAATGAAGGTGGTTCATCTGGAATGGCTTGCAGCGTTTGGTACCGTAAATATGTCTAATCTGGACGATCAGACTTAGGTAGGGGCAGTGTGGCGAACATGGATGTTGCCGTGTAAAAAGCAATTAACTGAACTGGAACTGTTCCAACGTTAAATATTGGTAAGTAACAAATTTATATATATTTAAATGTTATGTGATATTGCCATAGTGAATCCATATTCATGTATGTGTGCCTATCAGGGTTTATGTATTCGTTTCGTTTGCTTTTGGGGGTATTTATTTCGAAAGACATTTTATGTACATATAATATATTCATATAATATGGCTAAATCACAAAACATAACATAATTAGTACTGTTTACTTATAGTAGTGGGGAACACAAACCAATGGATTTAAGTATATGTTTCAATATATATAGCACTCAAACTCACGTGAGTATTTAAAATGAAAATACCCGTATGTTTAAATAGTACAAGTTATTTAATTTTAATTTTTATTTATACACTGTTGGTATGAATACTAAATTTATATAAGTTTTATTCGGAGACCAATATTTGGAGAAGAGATACTTGTTGCGTGAAATAATCTAGCGTGTATGAAAGCGGTGGTATCGAATTGACGTCGAATGCGTTGGAGCGTTGAAAATCGGCGCTGGCGGATCGATGTCAATAGAATTAGATGTCGAATTGTGATGTAGCGAATTGTATTTAACGAATGATGATTGGTGTGGGGACTATCCTTTTTTGTAGCTTAGCGGTGTGAAGTGTCGTCTTTTGGTGCAAGCTTGGAGAGTGATGTGGTGTTCTTAGGTGTGGTGCGTATTATTAGGGTGCGCCAGATTTTCCCGTGTGGGGCGTGTACATGTAGAGAGAGGCTTAACTCATTTAACCAAGTACGAATATATTATATAATATTAATGATATTAATAGAATTATTATTTTAAACATAAATTATGTTAATACATATATACTAATATATTATAATATGCTAGGAAATTCCAATGATCTTATTCACTTATCGAAAACGAACCTGCTGTGTTAAAAGATCATCAGACGAACAAAAATCCTTTGTATTACAAATAAGTGCAACATACTGCAACCGTTATTAAGTTATTTATTTCTGACTCTCATTTTGATGTGAATTATGTCTCAAATAATAGATTTAAGGAGGGAGATTTCCCGAAGCATGTATTATTTTATAAACAGTTGCAGTGGCTTTGCTGCCTATTAAACGCCAATATTCATGTAGAAATCAGATGAAGGGGGGGAATATTTAAGTTTTAAGAAATTCTAATTATATTCGGATCTCGAAGTGAAGCGTAAGCAATATAGTGTTTCCTCCAACCTCGATTCCTAAAAATGTGACCGCGAATCTTGCGCTCGGTTCGCGCGGGTTTATCAGCAGATTGAACTGAATTGAACGAATGAATGCGCTCAGGCAGGAGAATAGGATTTGAAACAAAAAGTATTTGAACTAGAGAATAGGATAATCATTGAATCCAAAAATGCTACTGATTTTCTTAGATTATTGTTAATACAATCATTACGTACACTTAAGATCAAAAAAATTTAGCGCAAAATATTAAGTATATGTCAACGAAGGCATATAGCTTCTTGAGGGATGATCTTCAATTTGCGCTGCCTCATAAAATATCTCTACTGCGAAGGCACCCAATTAGATATGTTATGGCAGGGATTATTCCTAAGGTTATAAATAATTTAAAAACTCTTGTTGGGGAAATGTCCGAATACGAACGGTCTTGGAAATGATAGGACTCAATGTAAAAGCGATCATTTGCGTTCAAGGTTCGGTGAATGTCCGTTTATATGGCAATTTAAATATTACAAAATGCAGACCATATTTCATAATCAGTGACAAAACAGTTTATTGCTTATATGACTATTGCCATTTGCATAAGTCGCTTAGGAATAATTTATTAAAGCACAACTTAAAAGCTTCACAGGTGTTCAGCAATTCAGTAGGAGCTGGCATCGACATTGCATTCAGGGATTATTGGGCACAGATGCATATATGGACATGTATTGAAATGCACCGAAGCCACACAAATGTTTGTAAAACGCATGAACGACTTGTTCGATAAGCTTGATTGTAAATATTTCGGCAAATAAATACTCAATGCTTGCAACGATGAATTTATCGACAGAAATCTTTGCTATTTACAAAGATGTTAAATTTATATTGTTAGGAAAATTCTACCAAGACGTGATAGTAAACTGTTTTTATAAAATTAGGACTACTCAGGGGATAAATATTCATCCATCGGCTTATGATATTCAATTCATAGTCGCTCGTCTTATCTCAACGAAAACATTGAGATGCAGATTTAATAATAAAGGTTTAAACTGCGACGACGATATGAATCTGGGTTGGAATATCAGCAGAGAAGATCATAACTTGTAATGTAACTGATAATTCCGAGCAACATGCCGTTGATGTAGTTGACGTTCCCGAAGAGCATTTTGCGGAAAGTGAAGAAAATACTGCGGAACTACAAGTACAGCGGTATTACACTGCGCGATAACTGTGCAAAAGAGCTGTTGAAGACTCAAGGAGATTCAAATAAGCACTCAGAGTTTTTAATCCCTCAAAAACTACAAAGATTGCACCGATCTGCGACTAATTAATCCGGCTGACAGAGTGTTTGAAATTTGTTGGATACAGATGAAGTGGTATAAAGAGTTATTCGAAAAATAGGGGCATTTTTATGGTATTCGAAAGTTCATCGAGGATGACATAGTGGATAGTACTAAAAACCTTTTTCCGGAATGGCTTTTAGAAGCTGGTGAATGCCTGGACCACCGACAATAACTGTCTTTAGTAACAGTGTTGTGGTTTAAAAATGCGAAATGGCTGGCTAAAGAGAAGCAGCAAGAAAGCATTCAACGCCTAAAGATTCGTAAACTAAAAAAACTAATAAAAGTAAAATTGGGTTTATGTAGGGCTTATTTTAAACTAAAATTCCATTGATTGAGGGCAATAAGTAAAAGGTGTGTTCTTTTGTGTAAGTGATTAAGCATATATGTACATACCTACATATTTAGTACAAACTTATTAAAATGTTACTAATTTATCTTCCAACTTTAGATGTTCTTCTATTTTAAGCTTTTCTTTAAGTTTTTTTTTTAGGGTTAAAAAATTAAGTTTAGTATAGAAATTACAAGTATTGTAGTTTTGTATGTAGTTATTATATAAAAGTATTTAAAATATATGTAGAAATTGGTTATAATTAGTTTTAGTGTAGTTTTTCTAGTTTTATTGCAATAAACCTAAACATATGAACACATTTTCTTAAAATATTTTAATTATCTCAGGAAGTAAAATATGCTATTAAGTAAGATATGGTAAAATTCGAACGTAAATGCTGGTATTCGAGTTGAGCTTATTTCTTTCACGCTTACGACCTAAGCCACCACAAAAGTGGGTACGTTATCGCTTAAGTCACAGTTTTATTACTATACTATATTATATGTTTAATAAGCATATTGCTTACACAACTCGCATACAGCTGCGATCAAAATAATAGCACCTCGCCGGTAATATATGTTTAACAAACAAAATCTCGGGAACTGTTTAACAATCCAGGCGTTACTTTTTATATAAACTCAGTGCAACAAACAGGATTATAACTCACACAATAAAATAGTATTTAATTCCTTATCGAAAAGTTTCGATATATCTGCTCTCAACTTCAAGAAACCCACTCGGTCAAAAAAATAGCACCTCCACTCGATTTTTGTTAAATAAAAGAAAATAACAAAACTGTATATCAAAAACATGTATTCATTTTATAGTAATTAAATTTTAAAAATAATAATAACACATTATTCAAAAAATTTGTTGGCAATAACAGCGGTACATCATCCTGCCATGAAGTCAACTAGTTTCTTCATATTTCCCCGGGATTGCACTCTAAGTCCGCTTAATAGCAGCATATAGCTCAGCATTGTTTTTTGGCTGACAATTAAACACATCTTTCTTTTAATCGACCCAAAATTTTCAAATGTGTTCAGATCTGGCGATTGTGGAAGCCATTCGATCATGCTTTGTCAAGCCTGATTGTCCTGGAATCACTACGCGCCTTTTTGCTGGTATGCTTTGGCTCATTATCTTGCAGCGTTGTCGAAAGTAACGGCATTTCCTCTTAGGGATACGGCAACATCACGTTTTGCAAAGTATCAACGTATACATTTAGTTTTAATACAATGAATTGGGCCAACACCATAGTAAGAAAAGTACGCCCAATTAAGATCGAATTCTCGGCCACTTCTCAGCTAGCCATTCTAATACTCCGTTCACATGGGGACTATTTTATCGCTCATTATCGGCAAATTTTTTGGCGTAGTTTAATTTTTTCCTATATATTTCTATTGTTTTATGCATACATATTTGCATATTACATACAAAAAATAGATAACGAAATTCAAATTTCCTAATATACACTCCTCATACGGGTTGTCATGGGCTTCAAGCGTACCATGATCAAGAGCTGACACCTTCTAATCCAGGGTTCCCGTGCCCATTGGATGAGTTGCATCCAGTTGGTAAATTCGGCTGTATTTAAACAGAGTATTCCCAACACCGGGCCGCCTCGGGAAATAACGGTGGCCTTACCGCGTCAAGAGACTCTGGCGCGGCAGACCTTTGTGTTCCCTCTGACATAGACAATACCTGGAAACTCTCCATTCTGAGCCAAAGGTGATGAGTACAAACAAACAAATTCAGCAAGACCAAAAGATCGAACAACAACACCAACCATCAAAACGGACAGCGAGAACAGACTGGGCCAGAAGCTAGGCGCAAGTTCAGCTTCCTGGACGCTCAGTACCAGTGGAGCGCGCACTATTTAAGGAACACGGATGGGTTGAGGGCACGGTCCTATGCATGAAGAGGGGTGAAGATATACCGCCCATGCATATCATGACGGTGTTTCTTCCGAGGAGCGCAGGAAAACACTACCAGTTTGAGCTTGGTCTCATAAGAAATCAAAATGAGGGGCTCAGTACATCGACTTGGAGGGTTGTCGACAGCAGCATAGAGGACGCCGGATGGAGTTTCAACATTACCAATGATGATGAGTCTTACAAATTCTTCCGGAAGGAGGGATTTAGGCTGAACTTTAGGTTCAGCGCCATGGTAATGAGGCCTTGGAAGCCTAAAACCACAGCGGGTGCAAGATACCACAAAGGAAGTTATGATGGTGGATGAGGCGGCCACTCAGTCCGCTACTCGCTACTGCTCCAGCTGCCGCAGGAAGAGAACAAAATAAGGGCTTAGCTGTCGAGGGGGAAGGGGAGCTCCTTCCACACAGGAGCTCCTAGAAAGGCTAAGGAAGTCAAATACTTAGGTTTCCTTCTCTCATTAAACTCCACCTTACTGTGGAATAGGCACGTCGACTTAACACTGTCTAAAGCCACAAAAGCGCTCATGGTGTGCAGACGCTTGGCCGGCAGACCCTGAGGCTGCAAGCCAAGTATCATCTGATAGCTGTATACTATGATCGTGAGGGCCTATCGTTACATATGGAGCGGTGGTCTGGGCATCGAAAGCATCGCAGACTTCGATAGGTTTCCAACTATCAAAGCTGCAAAGATTTGCCTGCGTCTGTGCATCTGAAAAAATGCGAACTTGCCCCACCACAGCTCTTGAGGTCATGCTAGAGTTTATCAGAGTGTTGGGCCTTTAGGTATACATGTGATGGAGGAGAGCGCACAATAGACCCTAGATTGCGGTGCAAACCTCATACAAATTGTAATTCTAACGGATTTCTCGATTAATCGTCTACCTATAACTCACTTTTGAGTTCGATCACTGGAGTGTTATATAATCCCAATTTAATGGCTATACACTTATCTTTATTTCTAATTCCAACAACATAACGCTTTACTACTCATTATCCAAACTTACAACTTCTGTCTTAATTGCTCTTTACATGGCAGCACTCAACAAAAGTTCGCAAGTAGAACATTCTGGCAACTTCGAATTCGCTGTCTACTTGCTTCTGACAATTTATCGTCGATTCTATTTTGTTCTATCATCCGTGTTCGTCATAATATCGTATATATTCATTTGAAATCGAGCACTATTGCAACCATGAAAATAATATCAATATGAAAAGGAATGCTGAATGCGTGGCAGCGAACTGTTATGAACAAGAACACAAAGCGTCCCCTCGCCCACGAAAAACCGGTTTGGGCGACAAAAGAGTCCGTTTGTGAACTGGGGCAAAGTGGATTTTCGCAAACTGTATGCGCTTTACTACATGTTTTGCTGTGAGAAGAGGCACTTTTCTAATACGGCGAGCATTTAGTTTGTTCCCCGCAGTCAATGGCGAACTGCCTCTACACTAACATCCAAATTCAGTTCCGTTGCTGGCGTAAATGGCTTTGCTTTGCATAGCCCGGTTGAGCGTGCTATAATTTTTGGTTACATTCCTCGCTTGCGGCCACGCGTTTTCCTTTTCCATTCATAATATAGGCCGTTTAGGCGTATAGTGTTTTCCTCGACCCATATTGTGCTCGTTAAACTTAACTAAAAATTCATAAAGGTAATATATTTCTACGATTTCTTTACAATTATTTCATCGAATTCTGAAATTATGTACGTTCTAGCAGAAATAATACCTATGGTGCTATTATTTTGACTGCGCAAAAGTAAACTCACAATGCAAAATTTAATCAAAATAAAAATATCGTTTAAGTTGCGTATTAAATGTTTATTTTATTATGAATTCTGGGGTTTTTACCAGTAATCCTCCTTGTTCAAAAAACTTTTAATAATTACAAATTTTGTCATATCACAGAAATTGAAAACACAATTCTAAATATTATCTATAGCCTTTTCCCCTTTTCGCACATTGCGTGGTGTATTTCTCTTTTTCGAAGTTATATTCTTCGATGTTCCCTCATATGAAACTACAAATTAGTACTCAAAAAGAGTTCATTTAACATTTGCGCCTTCTTTATTCATTAACATTTTGTGCTATTGGCTTTTATGTTTATACGTTTATACATATAATTTGCGAATTTTTATAAATACATGCAAAACTGATAACATTCTAATTTAATTATGCAATTTTCAAAGTAATATTTATAGTGAATGTGCAAATAAGACATATATTTTTAAATATTTCTTTTGTTTGAAAATATAATATTATATATTATACTTTCATATCTGGTATATTTACATACATATATATGCTATGTATTGTATATAAAATACTATAAGCATATCATACTATCATAATATACTAAATAAATTTCGTATATTACAATAGTAATTTTTATTAATCTTACCTCTCATCATTTAAAACTTATATACCTGTACGCATGTATCAAGCACACACATGTATGTATGTTCACCTTTACCCTTTCAAATCTCAATATTATCTATTTAATTACTTCGTTTGCACACTCACCTTTTGCACTTTTGTTGGCTATTTTATTTAAAAATAAGAAAACGGCTACGGCTCGTACTCTTGCGGAAAAAACACGGGCAACTTGCGGACGTCTCGTCGGTGCGATTCGCTAACGAAAAAGGGAAGATTTGGTCCTCTGTTAGCCCCTTTTGAGTGTTGAGTTATGTAGAGTTGTGGTGTGATGTGGTGTGTATGTGTGGGTGGTCTGAGTGGTGTGATGTCTGTTGTGGATCGTGTGGATGTGGTGTGTTGGCGCGCAGTGGCGTGTATGGAGGGGGAGGCGTAACTCATCTAGCCATCCCGGCCCCCCTAGGCGAATTCTAGCCTAGCAATCGCTGTAGTTGCTGCAGCGTAGCAACAACACTGCTGAGGCCAGTGGAGCGGCGGTATGTTGGCCTGGGCTGCCGACGCCGCGTTGATGCCTCCTGTCGCCTTGGTCTGGAGGGAGGTGGAGCTGCCTGTCTTCGGGAGCGATCCGGATGACTGCTCTGCTGCGATCTACGGCTTGGGGCGAGTTGTCGCCCGACGGTCCGCTTTGGGGTGCGGTGCAGCATGGTATGGTGCTCACAGCTGGCGTTGGTGTTGCTGCCATATTGATCTGTATGAAGAAGTTGGAATGATTATACATTTGTGGCATGTAAATTTATGGCGAATGTGCCACGGTATGTGGCAGGAATGGATCGTCAATTTGATCGATCATTGCGGTTAGAATGGTTGGTTTATAACGGTTTTGTCATTTGCGGGTTTATTGGTTAGTTATACGACTAACTCATTTGCGTCGCGGTAAGATCGGTTGTTTGTTATTTGCGGTTTTGTCATTAGATACGGTTGGCAGAAAACATAATTTCACGAGCGGTCTTGTCAGCGTTCCGCTTTGAGTACGGAGCTCAACTACACGTATATGACCGTCGGAACCGTAATATAGTTTTTCTATGCGGCCAAGTAGCCATTCTGTGGGGGGTAGACAATCATCGTGTATGATAACACAGTCTCCAAGCTTTGGTGCCTTTTGTGGAGTTTTCCATCGGTACCTTTTATGAAGGTCCTTGATGTACTCTTCCTTCCATCGGCGGCTGAAATCATGATGGAGAATTTTGATTCTTTCCCATCGATTTAATAGGGATAGCGACCCCACGCCTGGCACAGGTATGGCCAGAATGGGTGCTCTTTTGAGAAAATGCCCTGGAGTTAGGGCTGTGAAGTCGGAGGGATCTTGCGAGAGTGTTGTGAGTGGCCGTGAATTGAGAACGGCTTCAATTCGGGTTAATAAGGTAGTGAATTCTTCATAATTGAATTTATAATTTCCAGCTACTTTTTTGAAGTGGGATTTGAAGCTTTTTACAGCTGATTTCCATAAACCACCCATATGAGGAGCGCTTGGGGGGATAAACTGCCAATTAATGCCTTGGGGAGCATACTTCTGAACAATTTCAGGTGATACTTGTTTAATAAAATCCACAAACTGTTTTTCAGTGGCTCTTTGGGCTCCAATGAAGGTTTTGCTGTTATCGCTCATTAGTTTTGAGGGGAAGCCGCGTCGTCCGACGAAGCGAGCAAATGCCGCGAGAAAAGCCTCCTTAGTCAGATTTGTACATAGCTCGAGGTGCACTGCTTTTGTCGTAAAACAGACAAAGACAGCCACATAGCCTTTCTTTATGGTGGGCGACCTTAGCATGGACGCCTTTATTTGAAAAGGCCCAGCAAAATCGACACTTGTGACTGTGAAAGGCAGAGCGAAGTTACAGCGTTCCGGTGGAAGTGCTGCCATAATCTGCGTTCGCAACTTCTGCTTATGCAGAATGCAGATCTTGCACATGAAAATGCATTTTTTTATTTGGGGCTTAAGTCGGGGAATATAGAACTCTTGGCGGACTATATGTTGCATTAGGCGATGTTCTGCGTGGAGCATAAGTAAGTGGATATAATTGAGGAGTAAAGTGGCAAGTCGAGATTTCTCTGGTATGATTAGAGGATGGCGTTCATTATACGTGAGGCTTGAATTGGCAAGCCGACCATTCGCACGAAGCAGACTTTTCGTGTCTAGGAATGGGTTAAGAACTAAGAGTGAACTCCTTGTGTCAACGGGTTTTGATTCTCTTAATAGTGTTATATCGCGGCTGAAGTAGCGCGTTGACTTTAACATATAGGCGATTACTCTGAGGGCTCGGGAGAACGATGAAAATCGCTCAAGGATGTCAGTATCCTCCACTGCTGTGTGAAAGGAGTCGATTTTTCGACTTTCTGGGGCTATTATATTGCGCATGGGCGATTGTGGCCAAGAATCGGGAGATTCTGTTAACCATCGGGGGCCATTCCACCAGAGGGTGGTGGTGGCGAGATGTAGGGGTTTGCATCCTCTTGTACCTAGATCAGCAGGATTGTCAGCACTGGCTACATGTCGCCAAGTGGCTGACCCCACTAGGTCAAGTATTTGAGACGTTCGATTAGCAATGTACGTCTTCCATGCATGTGGTGGTTTTTCCAACCAGGCTGGAACAATTTCAGAATCGGACCAGAGATACAATCTATGTTTCTTCATGTTTAAATGGGTCTCCACCATGGAAGCTAATTTTGCGAGTAGTAGCGCGCCACAGAGCTCAAGTCGAGATAGACTTAGCGTTTTTAAAGGAGCCACCTTTGCTTTTGCTACTAATAAGTGGCTTTTGGTCGCAGTATCGCTTTGTGTGCGCACATAGATAGTGGCACAGTATGCCTTCTCCGAGGCATCACAGAAGTGTGTATTTCGACTTTGTGTTCGGGGAAATAGTTTACCCATCGTGGGATTTGTATCTGGGAAATTTCTTCCAGATTGTTTGCGAACTGGGACCATTTTTCTAAGCGAAGAGGTTTCACTTGTTCGTCCCAGTCGGTTCCGTCTAGCCATAATTCTTGTATCAAGATTTTCGCTTGTATCATAATTTTCGAAAGCCATCCTGCGGGATCGAAAAGTTTTGCCACAGAGGATAAAATTTGGCGTTTTGTTATGGCGGATAATGCTGATATTGACTCTGTAGTGTATGAAAACTGGTCAGATATCGCATTCCATTGGATCCCCAGAGAGAGAGAGTTTGTTGTACTTTCCTTTTCGAATTTAAGGAAATTAGTATCCAATAGATTTTCTTTAGGTATGTCCTTTAAGATATTAGGGTGGTTCGCCGTTATCTTTTTTAACGGAAACCCTGCGGTTTTGAGGGCTTGTGTCACTTGTGCTAGTGACTCGTATACTTGTGGAAGACTGTGACTTCCAGACAGAATTTCGTCTACATACGTTTGTGTTTTTAACACCTGGGTTGCCAGAGGAAATTCTGACTTGGTGTTTTCTGCCAATTCGTGCAGTGTTCGAATGGCTAAATATGGAGCACAGTTGACGCCAAAGGTAACTGTTTTTAATTTATAGTCGCGGAGTGGACTATTGGGAGATTTTCGGAAAATAATTCGCTGAAAATCTTGATCGTCGTTATGTACGGCTATTTGTCTATACATTTTTTCGACGCCTCCGTTAAATACGTATTTGAATATACGCCCATTTAAAATGAGTAGCATTAAATCTGGTTGGAGCGTGGGTCCCGTAAATAGGATATCATTTAGGGAATTCCCCGAGCTGGTGGATCTTGATGCATTAAAGACAACTCTTACTTTAGTTGTTTTTTTGTCTGGCTTTACTACTGCGTGATGAGGCAAGTAAAATGAGTAATATTTGCCATTTAAGATTTTTTCGCATGGACTTACTTCCTCCATGTGGTCTAAATGGAGATATTCTTCCAACACACCATCATATACTGGTTTGAGAGAGGTGCGAGAGTGACCTAAGGCGATTGTGTTGGGAAATTGTTGTTTTAGTGGTAGTCGTACGACGTACCGACCATTATCTGATCTAGTAGTTGTGGCTTTGTAAAAGTCTTCACAATACTGATCTTCAGGGGTTGTGATTGATATAGGGGGGGAGTTCTTCTAACTCCCAAAATTTTTTCAATTGTGAATTGAGGTATTCGTTTGAGATTTCCTCAACCTGAGTGGTCATGGTGGTAACTGGTTCCGAAACTAGTCCACTTAGGATCCACCCAAAAATAGTATTTTGTGCCAATAGTGTATTCGAAATTTCCTCAATACCTTCGAGTATTATCTGTGGTATGAGATCGCTGCCTAATAGAAGGTCTATTTGAGCGGGAGTGTTGCAGTTGGGATCTGCTAGCTTTAGGTGTGAAACCTTTTGCCAATGCTTGCTATTTATATGATAGCTTGGAAGCATATTTGTTAGTTGCGGTAAGACTATAGCTTCTGCTTGTATATGCTTATCCGCTTGGGGGGAAATTAGGGTAATGCGGCAGATTTTATTTGAGTTTTGGACTACTCTTCCGCCCATTCCCGTAATTTCAAAATTGGCTAGTTTTGTTGGCAGTTGTAGCCTATTTTGGGGCCTCGACGCTATGAAAGATCGTTGTGATCCTTGGTCTGTTAAGGCTCTAAGTTTAAACAGCTCTCCTCGGTGTTCGATGGAGACGACTGCTGTTGGTAGTAGTACTGTACTTTGATTTTCGCTGTGTAGCGTTTGGGTTTTTAATGCCTTTGAGCAGCATGGTGCTTCTTGGCAATTTTCGGGATTTCGCACTTCGGGATTTGCTGTTTGCAACTAAACCCGTGGCTCTTTTCATATTTGCGCTGTTTGGGGGTGAGCTGGGAAATGTGTTGTAATGCAGCATTGAATGATGTCGTTTATGACAATAAACGCAATTAAATTTGCTTTCGCACTCTTTAAGTGTATGTGCATGTGATAGGCAATTTGTACAAAGTCTTTTTGTTCTCACAAAATTGTTCCTATCGACAATATTTAATTTTTTGAATTTATCGCAAGATTTAAGTTTATGCCCTCCTGTACACAGTTCGCATGACGTTTGGTTATACTGTTCTGACGTGAACGATTGATTTTTAAAAAAACTTCTATTTAAATGGTTATTGCTACTGGTTTGGGGTCTATTAAAGCTTCTATTGAGGTCGTTTTGAACGTTTTTAGTTCTAACTAGTTTTTTGTCTACCCTTTCTGCTATTTCATATTGGGTAGTTAGAAATTCTTTCATTTGCTGCCACGTTGGGCATTTTTTCCGAGATGAGAGCGATTGCTCCCACAAAAGTAACGATTTTTCTGGTAATGCCGCGGTGCATATATTTACCAGAATAGGGTCCCAGCTGTCTGTGGGAATATTTTGTGTCGATAAACAATTAGAAACAGTGGATTGTAATGTAATAAATTCATCACTTGTTTCTTTCTGAATTTTAGGCAAGTTCATTAGTATCGTTACTTGCTTATCGACCAATATTCTTTCATTTTCGTATCTCGCTTTTAGAGCTTCCCAAGCCAGATTGAAATTATCGTCATTTAGTGCGAACTGTTTGACTATGACGCCTGCTTGACCTTTTGTTTTGTATCGGAGGTGATACAATTTTTGCGCATTTGTTAATTTTGGGTGGTTTATGTAAACGGCTGTAAACATGTCCCGGAAGGACGGCCATTGTTCATAACCACCATGAAATATTTCTGTATCACATGTGGGCACCTTGAGATGGATGCCTGAACTTGCCTCATGACTTTGTATTTGTGGCAGCTCTACTCGCTGATTTGGAGTAGGTGCAATTGCTTTTATTAGCTTAAGTTGATCGAAAATCATTGCTTTAGTTTCTTCGAATTGGTCTAAGCAGTTTTCGTATTTTGCGTAAGCCGAAGATTTGAAATTTTCTGGTAGATCTGAGTCGTCAGATTCTACAATTGCATCATATGCAGCTTGGAGACGTGACCAAAAATTGTCAAGATTGTCTTTTTTGATTTCTAATACCGATTCAGAATTATCTTGAATCGGAGAAGAAGAAAATCGAGTGCAGTATCTTATTAAGCTGTCACTCTCAGCAATGAATTTACTGTATGTAATGTCTTTCCCTCTTTTTTGCTTTGTAGCACCTTGCTTTGAGCGTGTAGCTTCTGCAGGTGTACATGGACTTCTTTCGTCAGAAATCATTTTTGGAATTTTTAGCAACTGAGTTGTTTTAGAATCTTTCGAGTCTGAGCTCATTTAAGAGATGCGCCGAAATAAAATAAAATATTTTCAATGTAAGAAATATATGTATTTGAAACCTCTTTTAAGAAAATAAGGGTCTTTGGTTTTTGTTTTTTTAAAAATTAACAAATTAATAACTTTTTTAAACTCGTATGAGTACTTAACTCTTTTATGATAATAAGAGTTTTTATTTTATGAAATGAATATATTACGCGTATTTCGTGTTTTATCGCTTTTTTTTCCTTTAATATTATTTAATTGATTAATATTAAACGCAAATATTTTTTATTTTTACTTTTATTTGTAAGTATTATGTGTCCGTAATTCCTATAGGGTATACCTATAAGCGGATCAGCTGATACATATGTACTTGACGTTATGCGCAATTGAGAGCTCGTCTTAGAGATCAATGCACTTTGTACATATGTACATCTGTAAGCAGGATTGCGCAAAAATATTTAAACATAATATATTAATGTTTAAATATTTTTGCGCAATCCTGCTTGTTTTTGTTGGTCAAAGAACAAGGGGTATTGCGAATATGTGCCAATGTGGACTTAGAATATTATATGTATATATGCAATCCTACTTGTTTTTGTTTAACAAAGAACAAGGAGTATTGCGGAATATTTGCCAATGTGGACTTTGGAGCGAAGTACTAATGTATTTTCGTATACCTGAGCGTGTATATATGTACGCAGTGCGAAAGGACCGCGAAAAAGAAAAAATATACCGCAGGTATTCTTTTAAATGTAATCCTACTTGTTTTTGTTTAACAAAGAACAAGGGGTATTGCGGAATATTTGCCAATGTGGACTTTGAAGCGAAGTACTAATGTATTTTCGTATACCTGAGCGTGTATATATGTACGCAGTGCGAAAAGATCGCGAAAAGTAGAATAATTTACCGCAGTTGTTCGAGTAAAATTTATGTATATATGTATATATGTATATATATATGCAAATGCTTAGTAATATATGTATGTATAGCAATTATTAGTATAATATGTATGTTTGAATATTTTCATACATATTTTAATGCTTTAAACGGAGGTTTTCTCCTAATATAGTATGTATGTATATATTTATATATATTAAATATAATATGTATATGTATGTTTAAATTTATTTTGTACGTTTTCGCTTTTGTTTGTTTCTGCTTTTGATTTGCCTTTGCTTATTTTACGCAATCCTGCTTATACTTGATTAAGTATAAGGGGTATTGCTGGAAATTGGTGCAAGTAAATACTTGAATTATTTAGTTTTAGAACTATTTTTTATTTGAACACAACGGTAAGCATTTAGGTAATCAAGAGTTCGTTGGATATATATTTTTTACCAAACTGTTTTATATCTTAGCGGTATTTTGGTTTTTACCGGAAAAGAAACCGAAATATAGAAACAGTTTGGTAACCGCTTTTTTTTTTTATTATTGCCTTTATTAAGACGGATTTTTGTAAAAAATAAACCGCAAAGGCATAAATTTCAACATACATACAATAAGAGGATATATACATATACTAAATGGAATCGATACGACTCACTTTGGGGTTTCCGCCAAGGGGTTTTAGGGACAATATTTTAACTATGTGCCTGTGCCTGTGCGTGTGCCTTTCGTTGTTGCCCAGTCCTTTGCTGCTTGGCTGCGGTGGGTGATTTTGGTGAGCTGGAGTGGTTTGGTTGTTGTTGTTTGCTGGTACGGTTTTTTATTTATTATCTATGTGTATATGTCACTCCACTGCACTGCACTTCTATCTATGTAGAACCTTTTTTTTTTTTTCTTTTTGATTTTTTTTTTGTATGTGTATATATGTTTTTTTTTTCACTGCACTGCACAGCACTTGTCTTTTTTTTTTTTTCGTGTGTATTTTAACGTTTAGCCACACTTTGTGCTGTGCTGTGAGAACTTTTTTTTCTCTCGAATTTATAGTTTTTTTTTGTTTTTTTTTATTCACTCCATAGTGCCGCTCACTATGGCTCGAAGGACCAATATTTAATTACTTCGTTTGCGCACTCACCTTTTGCACTTTTGTTGGCTATTTTATTTAAAAATAAGAAAACGGATACGGCTCGTACTCTTGCGGGAAAAACACGGGCAACTTGCGGACGTCTCGTCGGTGCGATTCGCTAACGAAAAAGGGAAGATTTGGTCCTCTGTTAGCCCCTTTTGAGTGTTGAGTTGTGTAGAGTTGTGGTGTGATGTGATGTGTATGTGTGGGTGGTCTGAGTGGTGTGATGTCTGTTGTGGATCGTGTTGATGTGGTGTGTTGGCGCGCAGTGGCGTGTATGGAGGGGGGAGGCGTAACTCATCTAGCCATTATCACTTATCAGTAATAACATGTGCCTTGTGCAAACTGCCGGTTCTGCGGCATAGAGCCGGAAACCCCAGAACACCTGCTAGTAGACTGCGTAGCAGGTTGCAGATGCCGAAATAAGGTCCTTGGATGCATGTTCCCTAATAGGGATCATTTCGCCTGACTAGCACCTAATAGTATATTGGGGTTCGTCAATGTGCTGGTGCTAGGTGAGTCGCTGTGGCATAGAGAAGGGCAAAATAGACCATAGGGTATACCTCTATTCAATCTATCAATCTATATAAGAACATGTGCGCGCACTGCTCTATATGTACATACTTACATATGTGCATATGACATTGCCACACAAATAATGCATACATTTTTTTCGGAGGTAGAATCTTCCAAGATATATTATTTTTTGTGGACGATATGCACGATTCGAATTGTCTGCTAACGGTGCACCTCATTTGGGACCACGTCCATCCAGAATTGCGGCCAAGTTTGGCTATGCGGCTCGTCACGCTTTTCATGCTTATCTCTCCTTCATCCTTCTGCTTTCGTTCCGTTGCCACTCTTTCCTTCTAAGTTCTTGCAGAACTATCGCAGACCACATTCTCATTCGATTCCACACCAATTTCGATTTAATCCTGTGACGTACTATGTTATCTGGCGTCACTAACTGCGCTATTAGCTTCTCCAAATTTGCTCTCCCATTTCCATACCTCGGGCAGGAAAAGAAGATGTGCAGCGCGTTTTATCCGTTTCTGTCACAGAAGGAATAGTTTGTTCTATCATCATGGCCGTATTTGTGGAGATATTCCTGTTAATGTTTCCTCTCTACCCATGCCTGCACGCTTCCAATAAGCCTGTGGGTCCTTCTTCCCTTCGTTGCTGCGCCCCATCGTTTCTACCATTCCTTGATGCTTATTTGCCTTTCGTCGTTCCGCTCCGAAACCGTTAGTCGCCTTCCTATACTCATGAATCTATCGTAAACTCTTTTGATTGCTATGGCCATTATATCCAGTGGTATGATACTCGCTATGATCCCAGCTGCCTCGTGAAATACTGTGTGGAATGCGCAGGTGACTCTAATGGCACTGAACCGAATTACAGATTCGATTTCTTGACGTAGGTTTTATTCCGCAGTGCTGGTCCCCCTCCACTTTGGCCAATAGCGCATGCTGACTTGATCCACAAGCCGGATTTTCACAGACTTTGTCAATGTGCGTCTTATATTTAAGTCTAGTGTCAACAAGTGGTGATTTTATAGCCGTCGATATTAAGCGTGATGCCTTCGAACCTCTTCCTGCTTGTGATCAGCACTGCTTGAGTTTTTTGTCCAGCAAGCTGAAGGTTTGTTGCAGCTAGCCAGTCTGGTGATTTAGCATTACCAAATCTCTGTGCCGCCTCAATCACATTCACGTCGTTGACTGTTGGGGCATCCATTCCCACATGCCCATCTGCTTGAGCCTGAAGTTTCTCTGTAGGCTGCGCTGGGAGGGCTTGTACGACGTTTTTCAATAGCTTGAGGCAGGTCGGTGTTTACCCTTTGCCGTCTTAGATTTTCGACATTACTCTCTTGTAAGCATCGTCCGACGGATTTTCGTCGATTTTTCCACAAAGTTCTTTGAAGCAACATGCTTTACTCTTTTTGATTGCTTTTTTAAGGACATTGCATTTTCTGCAAAGCGTTTGCGTAGTTCCGTATGATCCGTTGATCCCCGATTCTTTTGGCAGCTCCTCCTCACTTTGTGGCATTCACTTCTTAGGGTATTAATTTCACTACCTTACCAGTATACGGGTTTTCTGTAGGCTCTACTTTTTCTTCTGCTCATAGAAGAGCCGTGTGATTTGCTAATGTGTCTTACCAGAATCTCCGTCTGCCGATTTGCGTCTTTCGCACATCTCATATTGGCGTCTAGCAAGAGTTCAAACAGTTCTACGTCTAAGGTTTCGACTTGCCACCCTTGCATTTGTACCGGTTTTGCGAGCGTTTTTCTTCGATTCTGGGCGGCTTAGGGCCCGATTTAAAGCAAAATAGCTTGATCATCACTTTAAGTTTAGAGGTCACACACCTGCTAGCTTGCTGTCCGCACCAGGGAGCTGCTAACGAAAGTTATATCTATGATAGAGTCATGACCGTTTTTCTCGAAACTGTTTTTGTTCCCGGTATTTAGAAACACCATGTTTAGCAACGAGAACGACTTTAGCAGGGCATTCCCTGCCTGTTTGTACAAATGCTAACCCACTTAATCGCCCATGCATTGAAATCGCCTGCGATCACGTTCATTGTAGTAGTTAATGCTTCTCTCACCAGATCATCTAAGATTTTTTCAAAATCATTTTGAGATACGCTTGGCGGGATATAGCAACTGTAAAAGTTGATCCCACAAATTTTTGTTTGGGTGTAGAAGGATTTCCCTAACAGCGGCTTGTCTTGGAAAGCTTTTCCTTAAGTTTTTGTACTGTTCACTGAGTAAAGCCACATCTACTTTCTGTTCGTATACCGCCTGTTTGAGGAGCTCTTGTGCAGCTTCGCAGTGGTTCAAGTTTAGTTGCATGACTCTCATTTTTTGATATTTTTGCACGCTTCTTGGTACAGGGGGTTTTTCTTACTACCTATTTGATGGTCAGTGTTTTCTCTGCCCTTACTCTTACATACGCTACACGACGGTTTTTTGTCGCAGGATTTTGCAAAAAGACCGCTTTCTCCACACATGACACCACACTGGCTCCTATCGTCGGGGTTATTGCATGCTTTCGCAAATTGTTCGTATGCGAGACACCTGAAACAGCTCCTCAGGTTATGCTTCGCTCTTATTCTGCACACTACTCAACCTATTTTAACTTTTTAGGCATCCAGGAGCTTTCTTGTTACCACCCCGGGTTAGCTTATTTGCAGCAGTTTTGTTCCAAGGTACGCCGCCCTGATGCTTCTAATTAAGCTTGTATCAAACTGGTTCAGCTTTTTTATTTGACTGCGTATAGCCTCGGCGATATCCTCTTTGCTAGGGCTTTGTCTCTCGTATTTCTACCATTGTTTCATGGGTTAGTGCTTTTATCTGCGAGTGGTTTCCCAGCACTTTCCCTATTTTAGTCTTGAAATCTCCCGTGGTCTTCATTTGAGCCTCATTTAGCTCAAGCGAGATTTGTCCCTTGGTCGTCTTCTTAATTTTTGAGACATTTTCCCACATTTTCTGCAGTGTGTCATTTTTCGTGACCGTCCTTAAATTGTCGCTGTAGGACATATCATAGGTTCTCTCAATGATTATGGCATCGGGACGATGTCCATTCCAACCATCTTGTTTGCCCATTTCTTCCGCTTTGCACTTGGCGAGGTAACAAAAAAATAGTATTCCTATCAACTGAAGAGCTCTCAGGACCTAGTGGTTGTTATTAAAGGTATAGAGTCTTCGGTAGATTCTAATGAAATCAAAGAAGCTCTTGAAGAACGTGGTTATGACATTAAATCGGTTGTAAATATTTTTGATAGAAATAAAGTACAACAACGAATGTTTACAAAAAAAGAGAAATGAAACACATCCGAGATACAAGTATAATTTAAAATATCTATTTAAAAATATATTTGTGTAGTATTTGGTGATTTACATCCTACATCCAAATGCAACCTCTAGAGATAGGATTTAAAGAAAAAGTGTAGTAATTGTGGAGGAAAGCACTCTGCTTATTATAGGGGTTACTTTACGAACAATTCAAAAGTTCCTTTCTAGTGGCGCCATCTGTCTGAAATTGTTATCCCTCAATTGTGTATTCTTCAGTGTTGTCGTATAAAATTTATATAACAGTTGACTTGTATAACAGCTGAGATATCGCGCTACATGTGACATTACATTTGTAGTGTCGGTCGGAAAATGAGCATCGAACAAAGAGCCAACATTAAGTTTTGTTTTAAACTTGGTAAAACTTTTACCAAAACTCATCAAATGATGAAACAAGTTTATGGCGATGATTGTCTATCCCGTCGCCGTATTCACGAGTGGTTTAAACGTTTTCAAAGTGGTCGTGAGGACATAAATGAGAAATGAGTCGAAACCCAAAAAATCGCGCCTGGAGAAGTCAAAAGTGAAGACAATGCTGATTTTTTATGATTCGAAGGGTATTGAGCACAAAGAATTTGTTCCACCCGGCCAAAACGTTAATGCGGTGGCGATTATTTGACCAGAAATCAAATTTTAACAATCAACCACTCCCCGTATTCACCTGATATGGCATCGTGCGACTTCTACCCTTTCGGAAAACTACATTTGGCCATGAAAGGAAACCGCTATGCTGACGTTGATGCCATCCAAAAGGCGACGACCGCCATCCTCAACGCTATACCGACAAATGACCTAAAAAAGTCATTCGATAACCTTCTTGAACGTGCAAAACGTTGTATTCAGGCGGAAGGAGACTATTTTGAAGGCGACCAATAAATTTAAAAAAAAAAAAACAAATAATATTCGTTTTTTAATAAAAGTCCTGAAACTTTTGAATTGCACACACGACGCACCACATCACACTCAACATTTGATAACACTAAACATGATGACACACCACACAGCAACTTAACAAAAAGGACGGGATCATCGCCCACACCTCAATTCGCGAAACGCATTAGTTTTCGTCTACGAGTGATATGTTTTATCATTAGTGGTGTGTGCTCCCTAGCAAATTTGGTCAACCCAAGCGATAAAACTACGGCAAGCCGCACCTTTCAGAACTCGTAATGCTGATGCATTTCGGACATATGCGTTACCTACATAAATACGATAAATTTCATAATAATATATAATTATATATTTATAACAATAATATTAAAGCCGGGTCAACCTTGTATACGATACAATCGCATTTTTATTGTGTGTGCTCCCTAGCAAATTTGGGAATTATTCACAAGTAAATAAATTTACTAACGAAATTAGAAGAGCATTCGAGTACAGAGAGTATTGTTTAGCAATATTCCTTGATGTAGCTCCTTTCGCATTGCATAAAATATTGGAGACTTATCTAAAAAATTATAAATTTACTACTAAAGTAGCTAATTTCATCTCAGATGAACGTCCGAAAAGGGCTGGTGTACCTCAGGGGACTGTGCTAGGCCCAACACCATCCAGTAGATATGCCAACCGGTAATTATGTATTGAAATCGACTTTTGAGGTGACACGGTCATACTTGTAGTATGCCGTAATGAATGTTTCATCAGAGCGTCAGGAATACTAGAAGAGCAATTAGCTTTGGCCAAAGAAAGGTTAGCCAACTGGCGAAAACATGTAAATGAACAAAAGCGTAAGCATGTTACATTCTCACTAAGGCAAAATATGTGTCAGCTGGTTAAAATAAAGAACATCTTAGTACCACAAGCAAATGATGTTACCTATTTTGGCATTCACTTAGACATAAGGCTCACATGGAGAAAACATATATCCAGCAAATTAACTAGCATGAAAATAAGAGCAGCTAATTTGAACTGGCTTTTAAATAAAAATTCTAAACATAGCTTTCACCGTGGTAAATTTGAATTGAAAACATTCACAAAGATCTTGGTATCCTTATGGTAAAGAAGGAAGTAAAGGACAGCAAAAATATATACAAGCTTAAACTCCGGGAACATCCAAATCCATTAGCGAATGCCTTGCTCCCGCTCAAACCCGCTTGTAAAGAAGAGACCAGACTTATAAAGAGCAACATGTTAGTAAAAAGGTTCAAGCACAACCTTGAGCTTGTTTAGTTTTAAATAGATTTAAGATTTTATTACTTTATATGAGGCTATAAGCAATAGCAGATTTAATAAATAAAGTAATGCTAAGAAAAACAAAATATTCCAAAAGTTTAAGATAAATATTAAAAAAATACTATAATTAGTAGTAAAATAAAAAAGTTAATTATTTAAATATTTTGTTGTCTTTAATTTGTTCCTGTAAATCTTTCTTCACACATTTCCGTAATTAAATTTAAAGCGATATCTATTAATTCATTTGAACAAATATAATTTCAAAGTCCAGTGGTTGTTTATTAATGAGCAATTTTTCCGCCAATACCTTGTACTTCGTTGCATAAATCTGTTGCATCTACTTATATCCGTAAATCCAACGTGAGTTAACGACTAGTGAGCACTAGGTTTTCAAACCCTCAAAAGTTTCTTGGCGCTTAAGTCATTGATCACGTAGACGCCAATCCACGGTATTATGAGCTATATCCATGCAGAGCGTATAAAGAAAGGCCATCACATTTTCAATGAAATGTTTATTTGCCTAGAAAAATATTTAAAAAAAATTTTTAATAAAAAAAATATTTCTTTTTTAGGTGTTAGTGCTTGAATAATGTGTAATTGTGTTAATTTCTGGGGAAAGTGGTTAGCCGTGACTGGCACGGAAATCAACAAAATACTTGCAATCAACGCATAACGAACAATACATCATACAACAACCACTGAGTCCTACTATCAAAAAAAATTAACAATACTCCCGTTAATGTTTATAATAATGTATTAGAATACGAATATATGAAACTATGATTTTTGTATATTATATACAAATGAAATAAAGTAATTTTGTAAATAATTTTTTGTTTTATTGAAATAACTTTACGGTGGCTCTTATGCCACGGGGGTAATGCAATATTTCGAAAACTCTGGTCGAAGTGCAGTTGGTACTATGGGCGAAGATTGTTGGTGGAGACGTCGCAAATAATTCCTTTGCCTCCCGGACCATAAATTTAAATCATTTATCCAACGATGATTATGCGAGTGAAAGTTCATCATGGTCGATGCACATCGAAAGGTGCATTGTGTCAATGCATGAAAACGTGTCAGGCATATTGTTATCGGCGCTTGTAATATATTGGATGCTTATTGTGAATTGGCTGATGAATCCCAATTGTCTGATTTGTCGAGGCGAAGATTTATCGGACTGCTGGTGGAAAGCGAAAACAAGTGGTTTGTGGTGAGTCCGCGAGCTGCTTTTTGACTGCAATGTTTCGCTTCTTTTGTCTAAGAATTTTACGTTGAGAGTGTTGTTGATTGCTTGAGGCTATGAGGAGGGTATCAATGTTTGAGTAGGCAAAATTAATTTTGGAAAGTACATCGTTAATGAAACGACTGTGCGGCGTTGCGAAGCCCGAACGACATGCGGTCAATTTCAAAGAAACCAAGCGGGGTGATTACTGCAGTTTTGACAATGTCTTCCTTAGCTACCGGAATTTGGTGGAACGCACGGTGTAGAGTAGTCGTTTAGAAGAGATATTGGGTAGCGATCTGGAGTTGTTTGTGCGTTGAGCCTGCAGCAATCGCCGCATGGTCTCCATTCGCCATTTCTTTGTTTAGCCATATGTAGTGACCTTGCTAATGGTCCTTCGGATGGTCTTGCGTGGCTAAGTTCAACCATCTGCTATAATTCTTGTTTGGCTATATTGAGCCGTTCAGGGCAAAGCGGACAGCATGTTTGGTTAGTGTGCACTTGGATGGATCGCCCAACAATTCAGGAAAGTCCTTAAAAATTTGGGTGAATTTCGTACATTTTCTGGCTTGCGCTTTAAACTTGCGGTGGTCGTAGCAAATTAACGGTGGTGGGCTGGAAAGCGTTTGTGTTGTGCCATGGGGTAGCTGTTCTTTAACTGATGGTGCGCTCGGAATAATGTGGTTGACTTAACAAGCCAGGCTCTCTAGCTGTTTGGTTAGGTCATTTGCTTTTTAATAGAATTATCGAATCGAAACTTTGTTGTTTGGCAATATAATTATGTTATCCGAGGCTTTCTGAATTTCTACCACCTTATTTTCTAACAAGGCGAGTTTGTCGTTGCCGAGCTCCCATGATGCGGTCAGCGCTATCTGTACGTACTGTGGTAGACGATCAAGCCGGATGGTTCGTGTAAATAGTCTGAGTCAGCGTCTAGCTGACTGCCACCTAGCCGTTTGATTTCTGTTAAAAGTTCGGAGGGGCGCCGGTCGCCTAATTCCACTCTCGATAGTAATCTTGGGAAATTTAAAAATGGTTTATTAGCGGCACTTTGATTGTAGGATATTTATTGGCATTTGGTGGGTCAAGGCTGATGTCCTCAACCACGATGGGTGTATCTTGATCGAGGCGAGCAACTAGTTCTTGTTGGGATGGTGCAGCGATGGAATCGAAAAACTTATCCGTTTGAGTTTCATTGCTGTAAGATGTTTTAGTCGGGTCTACTTGATCGGTTTACATTTTACAAAAGCAAAATCGACGCGTGTTACTCTTTTTTTTTCAAGGAAACGGAATGCTGTTTCACGGGGTCACTAATTGTATGTAGCGACTAACGTTACTACATACATATATTTATTAAATGTTATTAAGAAACGATTTCAATGACACTTGGAATTTTAACTTAAATATTTTCTGTTCTTGTAAGCGTATGACTTGTCCACTTCAGGATATTTTCTGAAATGATTTCGCTTGACATAATGGTGTAAAGAAAAAGTATTAATAATGACATATAAAATCCTGTCACCAGATATGGTCAGTGTGGTGACTCTATATACTATTTTGTGCCATTTTCACTTATTTACTTGACATTACTTTAATTTTTTACTTTCCACTTTATTTGTTTGTTTAATTTTTTTCACTTTGACGAGAAGGTTCAATTGCGGACCAGCGTGAGAATTGTCAAAACCTAACAAAATTCTATTAGTGGATTTCACCACATCTGGCTCGGAAGAAGAAATTTCAACAGTGGCGCGTAAACAGAGCTGAGAATTCAATGAAAATTATGCCCAGAGACAGCTGCATGTTAGCCTTTTGGCTTATATTTTTATACGTTTATATGCAATGCAATTAATATTTTGCGAATTTTTATGAATGCATGCAAAACTGATAAGATTAAATTATGGAATTTCGAAATATTATTTATAGTCAATTTGGGCATTTAATAATTTTATTTAGTTTTTACCTAATATACATTCCTAATAAATATTTAGTATTATAATAATGGAGATTAAATTTATTACACTATGTATATACATATGTACATCTTTTATCATATTAATCTTATAAGGTCATATGTATGTACGTATGTATTTGAATGTACGCATTCAGAAATTCAAATCATGATTTTATCACTTATCTATGTATACATAAAATTGCCGAACAAATAATGCATACACAAACCAACATACATACATATGTAAATGCGTACACATGTAAATATGTCACCCGCAAAAACTACAAACATTGTTCTACAAAAACAGCAGTCGTCACAAGTGCAATATGTTAGCCAAATAGGCGAAGCCCAAATTTATAGTAAATTACACAACAACATGTTCATTCATGAACGCAGGCGTACTTTTAACAAGCAACCTCGCTTCATTCATAAAAACAGATACCCCCACATATCCCCGAACATGCTTTTGCCAACAAGCGTCTTTTCGCGACGAAGGCAAAAGCTAAAAATCATAAATTAAACAAATATCTGATATTCCCTCTAGAAGGGAAAAGTGACAACCCCGCAAATATGAGTATTAAAATATTTTAGAATAAAAGTGACAACATAGTATATTTGTCGATTTACAATTCAAGAAACTTTTCAAAGAAAATATTCTATATTCCTCTGTTATCACTCCTCCAATCCCTCTTATCTGAATGTGTCTTGCTGCATCTCACTTTTTTTCTTAATTTTTTAAGGAAAACGGTAATTTTTTTTAAATACATAGAAATTCTTTATTTGGTACCACTCGTTTATACACAAAAAATCTGCATCTTTGGTTTTAGCAGTTAACCGGTCTGTATTTGTCAAAAAATGTACGTAAGTACGTATGTAAATATTCGAATTTTTTGTACACACATCTGCCCGTATATATGCACATGACTTGTTGACTTTGTTTCCATTTACGCATGCCACGTTGTATATGAATAGGGGTTGATTTTGCACTTGCCATATGCGATGTATGTTTGTAAAAGTGTGTATGATTCTGATTTCTCATGAAACAATGAGTGTACATATTTACATACATAGTTGCATGTAGACAAATTAGCAATTATAATGGGTACTTTCATATTTGTTTACACGCACACATAATTATACTTATGTATATATATGTACATATAAAAAATTTGCGACCGCTTGGTCTTTTCCTATCGGGTTATGTCAAGCAAGAGGTGAACAAAATCAAACCCAGAAATCTGACTGAACTGAAGCAGTCCATTAAATACATATTTGAGGCAATCCCGATTTCAACCCTTCAGCCCGCATTAATTTTCTAATCAGGTGTCGCATATGCTAGGCTGAGCATGGAGAAATAATGAATTCTATAAAAAAAGATTAAAACTTTCTATACAATACAAAAAAAATTGATAAAAAAGAAACTTATTACGGTTTATTTTTGTAGCACGATTCGTTAGCCACCCTGTATAGGTAGAATATCTTCGTCGTTTGCGCATTGTAAATATACGAATCTGTAAGCGAACATTAGCATTACTTTTCTCAATTAGCATGGAAAATGCTTAATTCTGCTATTTTTCAGCCCCTGATGTTAATTGTGGCCATTTGGTGCAACAGAGAACTTAGAAGAACGAGAAGGTGCAAATTGAATTTTGTATGATGCTCGATTGGACGGCTAACAGAGCTGAAAAATTAAGATCAAGGACTTCACCATTTTCTGTAGTATTTGCTGTTATTTAACAGAAATAAGAATTTATAACAACGTTCTCTGACAAAATACGTTCTCTGACAAAATACGTATATGAAAAATTAAATACTTTGAACAAAAAATACAAATGATACTTCACATATGCATGATTATTTTTTGCCATATAAACGATTTTTATGATAAAAAATTGATAAAATATGATTTTTTTGCACAAACGCTACATTGATAAAATATGAAAGATTATGCAAAAAATGATATTTTACTATTTTCATAATTTTCTAATTTCAATTGTTACAGAATTAATAATTTATGTGTGTACGTATGTATGTACATCAATATGTTATATTATTGTATAAGTTAATCTATTTATTGGTAGATTCTTTTAAAAAAACAAATTTTTGTTTTTTGCGAGCGGGTTGCTCACTTTATTGTTTCAAATAAAAATTAGAACTAAACTACATTTTTGGTCTTACAGCTAATTTATGCTAGTAAGTCACGTTGTAAAGCAGGTGCAATTGCACATTGTTGTTGTTGTGGGCTGGCTGGCCAGACGTTCTCATGTGGCGACGGTGTGGAGTCAGAATTTTGGCAATTGCGCGTGTGGTGTCGTTTGACTGTGGAAGTTATTTTGTTGCCTAAGCTAAGGTAGATCGTGGGAAAGGTATTTCGGCGTATACCGTGTTAACTCCTCCCCCTTTAAAACATGCAGCGTCCTCGATGGATGTCTCTGAAATATGGACAATTGCTGGAGATGATGTTTCCATCAGTGTTGGAGAGTTGTTTTGTACGTTTTTCGTCTCAACTTGGATGTGGATTTTTCCATTTCGGTTTGCAATTATTCTTTTTAGTGCCATTGTTAGGACCATTGCCACAAGGAGTATAATTATAACCGATTCAGTAAAAGCGCTGATTTTATGCTTTGTGTTGATGGCATTGATTTCTCTGATGTTTGCAACATTAAGCTCTTTCAAATATTGCAGCGAGAGAACTTCTTCCAAATTTGCTGTGGTATTTGCGGAATTAACGACTGCTGGTAGTGGTTTCGCAAAAAATTGGCTTTTATTTATATAGCTTTTACCATTAACTGTTACGGTTGCGTTATCGTATTTGATTAGGAATGTGCCATGCAGATTGATGATGTCTTGATCTACTTCTATCGTGCCATTGTAACTATTAATAAGTATAAGGCCATGATTTATCTCTTCTATTGTTGGTATATGATGCCCATTGATGGTTGTGCAGTTT
Organism: Bactrocera oleae; assembly: GCF_042242935.1. NCBI lineage: Eukaryota > Metazoa > Arthropoda > Insecta > Diptera > Tephritidae > Bactrocera > Bactrocera oleae. Next base: position 34,650,023 of record NC_091537.1, read on the forward strand.
GCTGAATATCCCTTAAGTAAATTCGGTATGCAGCTGCTTTGTGTGACTTCTTCTATGTTTTCTTGTTTACATATAGATACATCATTTAGGTTCTTACAACTATTTTTTATATTATATATATTCTTCTGACAAACAATTAAATTTTTATTTTCTAGTTTAATAACTTTATTATCTTGTTTTACAGGTTTTATTATTAATGATTTACAATTTTCTTCGCTTGTAATAGGTACCTTTACAATGTAAATAATAGATGATAAATTTGATGCGATTTTTACATCACTAAATTCTATAGCTTCTATTACATTTATATAAGGCATTTTTTGCCTTTCCAATTTCTCCTTAATAACATTAATTTCTTCATTCGACAGTATAAATGAATTAACAATTTTGGCTTTTGCCCATTGAATTGAATAGTCTACATTCTTTAGATCTTCCTTAATATAATTTAATTTTCTTTCGATATTTCTTTCTAATTCTAACTTTATAGCATCATTCGCTTTTACTTCGCTTAAGATTATATTTGTAATATGTGTTAAGTTATTTATTCTTTCTAATACAGATTTATTAATTATTATTTGTTGGTTATTATTATTTAGCAAGTTATCTATTTCGTCATTTACTATTTTGAAATCATCGTGATCTGGGGATCCGGCCAACCATTTCCAGGCTGTGCCGAGGGAATTTATTGTTCTTTTTATTTTCCTGGGTCTAAGTTGAGATAAGAGTATTCGGATGGATTTTTCTTCTTGTGAAAGGAATCGATAATTTTGGCTTTTCTTGGTTACGTAATGCTCTATTGTATTGTGTATCTCAGCTCAGTCTGCACTTTTGCGTGTCCTGTCTCTATGTTACTGTTCGTATAATCAAAAATTTGGGTTTCCGTTTCTTGTTCTGATTCGTTTGTTAGATCTTTCACTATTTTTCGCGTGTATTTTGCTTTATATCTGCTGAAATTTTGTGAGTAGATATTTTGGATTTTTCCTAATATGCTGTCTTCGGTTTTAATGCAATTCGTTACGGAAGGTAGGTATCTTTTTAGTAGTGCTGTGAGACTTTCTTCTGTAAAACTTCTCTCTATTATAATATGCCTATGAAAAGTTGGGAAAGTTATTTGGAATTGGTATGATGCTGTTTCGTCAGTAGAAATGAAAATTTGATTCTTAAAAACGTGGATAGGTGCGTCAGTGTATTGTATTAAGGTCTGTCTTGAGCTTTCGTCACTATGTTGGGTTGCTGTCATAGAATTTACTTGTTGTGGCGGTCTAGAAAGTGCGTCGGCGACGACATTGGTGTGACCGGGTTTATATTTAATTTCGTAGTTATATTCTTCTAAAATGGATTTCCATCTTTTTAGTTTGTTGTTGGTATTTCTATTACTAAGGGAATATGTTAGCGGTTGATGGTCAGTGAAAATTTTGACTGTTGCAGATCCGTAAAGGTAATTCCTAAAAGTTTTTAGAGCCCATATTATGGCTAAAAGTTCTTTTTCGTTAGTCGCGTAGTTTTCTTCGGTTTTTGTCAATGTCCTGGATATGAACGTTATGGGTTTGCCGTCTTAAGTGAAATTCTTTACTGAAGTCGGGATATTGTAGCATGACGTCTGTAGATACTAGTGAATTTTTTAATTTGCTGAATGCTTCTTTTGCTTTATCGTCTAGAGCAATTTTTATTTTGGATGATTGATTTTTTGACATGCGTCCCTCCTCCCCTCTTAAAAGTATTGTTAGGGGTTTCGCGAGTTTCGCATAGTCTTTAATGAAACGGCGGTAATAACCAGAGAGTCCAAGGAAGGATCGAAGTTCTTTTATTGTTTGTGGTGATGGGAAGTCTAAAATTGATTTTACTTTTGTTGGATTTGTTTTTAGTCCATTTTGAGAAATAACGAATCCCAAAAATTCTACTTCTGTTTTTAGAAATTCGCATTTGTCAATTTGGATTTTCATATTAGCTTCTTGTAATGTTTGGAAAATGGTTTGAACGTTTTGTAAATGAGACTCCTCGTCTTTGCCAAAAATTATAATATCGTCTATGTAAACAAAGCATATTTTTCCGATATATTTTCTTAGTATATCGTCTAATGCTCTTTGGAAAATTGCGGGTGCGTTTTTTAAACCGAATGGTAGTCTGGTAAATTCATATTTACCGTTGTTGACCGAAAAAGCTGTCTTTCCAATATCAGATTCAACTAATGGGATTTGATGAAAGCCACTTTTCAGATCTAGGACTGTAAAAAATTTATTTTTGCCAAGTTGGGATAGAACTTCGTTTGTGTCTGGGATAGGATAACGATCGGGTATTGTAATTAAATTTAGTTTCCGGTAATCGATGACCATTCTGTATTTTTTTGTGCCAGATGCATCGATTTTTTTTGGTACTATCCAAATTGGTGAATTGTAAGGAGATCGGGAAGGTCTTATTATTCCGTCCTCGAGTAATTTTGCTAATTGTTTTTCGACTTCGTCCTTAAGGGACATAGGATAAGGGTAATATCTAGAATAAACTGGGTCTTGGGTGGTAGTTCTTATTTCAGCTTTTACTGTGGTAGTATAAGTTAATTTCTCGTCCGGTTTGGAAAAAAGATTTGGGTATAAATTGCATAATTTACAAAGTTTATCTGATTGTCTATTTGTGAGGTGTTCCGTCCTTATTTGGATATTGTTAATTGATTTTGATTCCTGTTGTTTTATTGCAATTTTTATATTGTTTTTTATCATCATGTAATTTTTTGAAGTGAATATTGTTGCTTCCAATTGTTTTAAATTGTCATTACCTAAAATACCATCAAAGCTTTTTAAGGTGGGTAGGATAAAAAATTTAAGGTTTTCGTCTTTCATTCCGAAAAGATTGATAAGGCTATGGTGAGTTATTTTAATATTTCCTGCTACTGAACTTGCGAGGAAACTTTCGTTGTTGGCTATAAGGTTTTTTGCAAGTTGGGGTTGAATATAGTTCTTATTTGAACCTGTGTCTATTAGAATTTTCAATATTTTTCCATCACTATCCTTGCATTGAAAATAAGGAAGTGTGGAGTTCGTCAACCTAAAAAATGTATATCTGAAAACTCGTTAGTATCTTCATCTGGTATGTTGTCCTGAGAAGCATACTGTTGGTAGTAGTCTTCCCATGATTGCTCATTTTGTCCTTGGTCTGATTGTCCTGAGTCTATCAGTGTATCGTCAACGGGTTCTATGTGATTAACTCGTTGTTGCTTAAATGGTTGATGCATTTGATGTGATGGGACTATTGGTCTTTTTCCGGCAAAGGGATTATTAGTAGGTCTGTTCATATAGTTTATATTTTTGGTCCTTTGTGATTGGTCTACGTCCATTGGCACTGGTGGTTTGGGTTGAGTGGGTCTTGGCGGTGGATTATTAAAATAATTAGGTCTAGATGTTGGTCTGTGAGGGTATGCGAAGTTTTGTGGATAGTTTAAGTTTTGTCGGTATTGAAGATTAGTTGGGTTTTGGTTAATTGAATTTCTTTGGTATAGTGGATATTGGTTATTTGTATTCCTGTTTGAATTTAGTTGTCCATAGTAGAGAGTTGGTTGGGGTAGGTATTCTAAGTTTGGAAAAAATTGTTCTGGTTTCTTTGGTGGAATATGTGGGGTGTTTAGTTTTCGCTGTGAGGGTTGGTAACTAAAAGCGTGTTGCGTCCTGAAATTCTGGTTCTGTAATTTCATACACAATTGGTGTGCTTGGGGTAAGTCAGTAGGTTCTTTTATTCCTAGTAATTTTGGAAGTTCTCCGTTCAGTCCTCTTATGAACGTGTCTAACGCTTTGTCGCGGTAGGTTTTAGTAAGGATTTGTATGGATTCCGGTCCTACATCCATGCATGAAATTTTATTTAAAATTAGTGAAAGATGTGAAAATACATCCTGGTAGAATTCATTAAAAGATTTATTGCCTTGGAATAAGCATGACATCTAGTACTCTAAGGTACTGATATCGCGCTTATCACCATAGTGTGTGTTTAAACATTTAGAAATTGCCGTCCAGTTTAACGGAGTGTTGTATGATTCTAAAGCGACGTCGGCATTGCCCGTTATTTTGTTTCTTATGACATTTAAAATGCCAAAATAACGTGGAGTGCCTTTTCCTTATCCTTAGAATTCTTTCCACGCTTTTCTTCCAAGATGCGAATTCCCTAGCATCTCCAGAGAAATCTCGGAGACATCTAACGACATCTGGTATTCTATCTAAGCCTGCAAGGTTGTTAATATGTCCTGGGTCTATATTCTGATCGGTTATTATTTCATTCGTAGGATGGATGATATTATCTATAAGAGAAGGTGCTTCTTCCAAAATCATCTGTGAGACAATATATCTAATGAGGCTTGCTAGTTCTGGGGTTGTTTGGGGGTTGTTTGGTAGTGTTTGACCATTGTTAAATGGTCCTGGTTGTCTAGTAGCGTTTTGCGGAATGGTGGGTGGAGGCGGGACATTTATATTAAGGACAGGAGGCCTAATTAACTCTGGATTACTCATTTTGAAGGTTTTATTTTATTTTACCCAATTTATTTATTTTTTTTTTTTTATTTTTTATTTTTTTTACTTTTATTTTTTATTACGCCAATCTCTGGAGGGTCCCCCTTAAAGGTGGTGAATCGCGGCCTTGCTTTTAGGTTATTTTAAGTATTTAATCTTTAAAATCTAAATATTTTACTTTGATTCACAAAGCTATTTTTTTTTTTTTTTTAAATAACTTAAAGTTAGATTTAAACCCTAAGCAGAAATTGATGTATCTTTGCTATTTGGTGGGCGTCTTTACGTCGCCAAAGTGATCTAAGTGTTTGTATAATTCTTTAAGTTTATTTATGTATTTTGTTTTTTTATTCTCTTTTTTTATTTCTTTGCAATTTTTACTACTTTAATTGCTAAATATGAATTTTTTTTCTTTAATTAAAATATTTTAAGTTTTATTTTCTTTCACTTTTACTTTTTTTTTCTCTATTATTATTTATCTGTAATATATTAGTCTATGCTTACATAAATCCTAATTTGTCCCACATGTGACTGCTGGGCTGCTCCGTTTTGTACTGCTTTCCTACTTCGGTCCAACGATGCCATAATTCCATGGGGTGTGGTTTTTTCCTATTGGATTTTACCACTTGAGGGTCCTGCCGCGTCCTGGCACTTCTTGAGGGCACTTCGTGAAAGCCGGGTTTAATAATTTTGCGACGAAATTCCCGTTTTTCGGCACTTCTTGAGGGCTCTTCGTAAAAGCCGGGTTTTAATAACTTCGCGACGAAATTCCCGTTTTTTTTTTCGCACTTCACTACAATCGGACGCAACTGGCCGTTGGGCGCCAGTTAATCTATTTATTGGTAGATTCTTTTAAAAAAACAAATTTTTGTTTTTTGCGAGCGGGTTGCTCACTTTATTGTTTCAAATAAAAATTAGAACTAAACTACATTTTTGGTCTTACAGCTAATTTATGCTAGTAAGTCACGTTGTAAAGCAGGTGCAATTGCACATTGTTGTTGTTGTGGGCTGGCTGGCCAGACGTTCTCATGTGGCGACGGTGTGGAGTCAGCATTTTGGCAATTGCGCGTGTGGTGTCGTTTGACTGTGGAAGTTATTTTGTTGCCTAAGCTAAGGTAATCGTGGGAAATGTATTTCGGCGTATACCGTGTTAACTTATATATTGTACAATAATATAATAATATATTATCACTTATCAATAAATACATGTGCGCGCACTGCTCTATATGTAAGTATGTATGTACAAATATACGTATGACATTGTAAAATAAGTAATGCATACGCAAATCTACATGTATACATATATTTTCGTAGAAAAATACAAACATTGTTATACAAAAACAACAATTCTCTCAAATAGCATGAGCAGCGTCAGAAATCAATATGGCAGCCAAATTTTAAATCCTAAATATGTAGTAAATCACACAACAACAACATTTTCATTCATAAAAGCAAACGCCTTACACATCTCCCGGAGCATGCGTTTGCCTACAAGCGTCTTTTCGCGACGATGGCAAAAGCTAGAAATCATAAATTGAACATCTTTTTTATGTTCCCTCTAGAAGGGAAAAGTGACAACCCTGCAAGACCACAAAACACAGAAAAACGCGACAAAAGTGGCAACAAAGCCTTTGTCGATTTAAAATATTTTACAATTCTAAAATATTTTTCCGAGACTCGCAAAAATCTGCGTTAATATGTATGCATGCTCATATATAAACACACATATATACGATGATTTGTGCGCAAAGCTGTTAGAGCGGCAAGGGAAGCGGTGACAATCGGCGAGCGTTGGCAGAGAATGTTAATGAATAGAGAAGGCGCAAATGTTAGCTGCACTAAAATGTTAATTACGATGAGGGAACATCGAAAACGCGCAAGTTCGAAAATAAAGTTTCACCATCCTATCAATTTACGCAACGAACTACACCACTCTCTAAGCAAAATGTATATACATACATATGCACAGATGTTCTTTGGTATGCGCATAAACAAGAATTTAAATAATAAAAACGAAATAAATTGACTTCAGACAAGAAAATATTAATAATGAGGGAAATAATATGAAAATAGAATTAAAATATCATTCAATAAAAAAGTATTATAAAAATAAAAAAAATAGTATATAAAAATATCTGATAAGATTTAAACTTAGGCAAAATATTTCATTACAATAATTGAGTGTGCTATACAAGCAGCACCATAGACGATATTTGAGCTATTTTGTCTAATTTGTAAAGTCAAACAGCTATTGTTGTTTACTTGCTTTAAATGTTCATATATCTATATGTGAATATTCTTGAAATTGCCTTCCTTCATTCGCATGTCCAAATGTATTTGCATATATGTACACATATGTACATATGTATGTCCCTCAATATGTCTTTCCCAAAAAATCAAACAATCGCGCAAGTGACAAAAAAACGTAGACGACCATCATCGGCCAATAACATTCAAGCGAACTCGCGGCTTATTTTCTAAGTATTTCATATTACAACGACAGCAAATTCATTCATAAGGAACGTGCGTCTGCTTCAAAGCAAAGTGCGTTGGTTCATAACTCTGCGCCGCGCTATTTTTTTTGTGCGCCTGGTGAACCACATTTGGTTTTCATATAGAATTCCTACGCAAATGCGAAATTAAGTTTATAAAATGAATGAATGAATGAAATTGAATTTGAACGGTTTCAGTAAAACGAGAAAAATTCAATTTTACAATTTGTATCACTGAAAACCACCTACCTACCAACCTACCATTCCCTCGCATTTGTATGTTGCCCACAAGCTGCTTACTCACTACGATGCTAAAAATCAGAAATTGAAGAAAATGTCGGATGTTCCCTTCAAAAAGGAGAATTGGCAACATGACCTATTAGCGAGTTAAAATAATGTTTATATTTTTTTCAAATTATGCACTATATATGACATTAAATTATAAAATTTATATAAAATTGACATTTATATGAAATCCTTTATTACTTCTATATTCTCTAAGCATACTCCATATAGTACTTTTATATGTTTACTTATTATCAATATTTCATAGTTTGTCGATGTAGCCCATTTTATCTAAATACGACGCTATGAAAATATTTCAAAAGAGCATAAGTCAACTTTCAATAGCAAACCAGTGCAAAAAGGACAAACGAGACAACATAGCCGACCGTCATTGTCGCAAAATTTAAACAAATTTTGTCAACTCCGCGACGATTCACACAATTTGGTGTCAATATGTATGCGAGCTCATATATGTATGTATGTATGTATATACATATGTAGGTTTGTGGACAAAGTCGTCGTTTGGTTTTTTTCAACAACACAATGTCCGCGCGAACTCACCGGTATTTCGTTGGCTTGCCACCATGCACGTAGGCGTGTCAAGTGAGGGCTCGTAATATATTAATATGTTGCTTAATTAGTTTTGAAAAATACGGATGCATTTATGAATTATTTTCGTAATATAATAATAATATACGTATATATAAATACACATAAACTCATACCTATAATCGTTTTTAAACTAAATTCGATAGATAAAATATATATCTGAAATAATTATGTGGCGGTGCGCCCCAACCCCTCCTTGCCAGCGATCGTTCAACTCGCAAAAAGCAAAAAGAGTAGACAAAAGTCATTGTTTGTGCGGGGCAAGAAGAAGCAAGCATCAGCGTAAGTGTATTTAAGATTGTTTGTGTGATTATCACATTTATGTAAATACGCATAATAAGGGAATATTATTATTATATTAATAAAATTAAAAAATCAAATAAAATTTCAGTTTCATGAGTTTTAGGATTCGAGCGTATAGGCTCGTATTCGAATTGTGCTTAATCCCTTCCCGCTTACGACCTCAGCCAAAAGTGGAAACGCGGCCGCTTAGCCACCGTTTTATTGTTATCCTTTGCTCAATAAGCAATTGTTCACGCAACGCACATACATATGTTGGAAAAATATTCTATTAAATGTTTATTTTATTAAAAACTCTGGGGTTTTTACCGGTAATACAGCTTTTTAATTCAGAAGGTTTTCATAATTATAAATTTTGTCATATCATAGAAATTGAAAACATAAATCTAAATAGGTATGCCCAACGATTTTTCATTTCGGAATATTCGCACATTGCGTGGTGTATTTTTCTTTTTCGAAGTTATATTTTTCGATGTTCCCTCATCTGGAATTACAAATTAGTACACAAAAAGCAGAGAATGTTAATGAGTAGAGAAGGCGCAAACAGAGAATGTTAATGAATAGAGAAGGAGCAAATGTTAAATAAAATTTTTTGAGTACTAATTTGTAATTCCACATGAGGGGACATCGAAAAATATAACTTCTAAAGAGAAAAATACACCACGCTGTGTGCGAAACGGAGAAAAGGCTATAAACAGACACAACGAATGAAAAATCGGTGCGCATACCTATTTAGATTTGTGTTTTCAATTCAATAATTGTTAAAAGCCTTTTGAATTAAAAAGGAGGATTACTGGCAAAAACCCCAGAATTCATAATAAAATAACCTTTGATATGCAATTTTTCCAACTTTTGTATGTGCGTTGCGTAAGCAATATACTTATTGAACAAATGATAATAATAAAACTGTGGCTAAGCGGTCGCGTTTCCACTTTTGAGGTGGCTGAGGTCGTAGGCGTGAAGGAGTCAATCCGAATACGAGCATATACGTTCGACTCGTAAAATACATAAAATTAAAATTTTATTTAATTTTTTTATTTTATTAAATGGAATTAATTAGCATATCTTAATTCAATTACTTAAATAGCATATTTTACTTTCAGAGATAATTAAAATATTTCAGGAAAATATGTTCATATGTTTAGGATTATTGAATATACGCTTATTTATGCCAATTCAAGATTTTTTTCTACACTTTTTCCGAGAAGCAAGCTGAACGATCGCTGGCAAGGAGGGTCAGGGCGCACTGCCACATAATTATTTCAGATATATTTTTATTAATCGAATTTATTTTAAAAACGATTATAAATATGAATTTATGTGTACTTATATTTTTACGTACATATATTAGTATTATATAATATTACGAAAAGAAGTCATTTTATGCATCAGTGTTTTTCAATACAAATAAAGCAACATAATAATATACTATGAGCCCTCAGTTGAAACGCCTTTGTGTATGGTGGCAAGCCAACGAAATAACGGCGAGTTGACAAAATTTGTTTCAATTTTGCGACAATGTCGATCGGCTATGTTGTCTCGTTTGTCCTTTTTGCAGGGCTTTGCTGTTGAAAATTAACTTATGCTCTTTTGAAATACTACGATTAACGATTGGTCTATATTTTCAAAGCGTCGTTTTTAGATAAAATGGTCTAAATCGACATACTATGAAATAATGATAATAAGTAAACATAAACAAGCCCTATATGTAGTTTGCATAGAATATATAGAAGTAATAAAGGATTTCATATAAATGGCAATTTTACATAAATTTTATAATTTAAAACCATATGTAGTATAATATATGAAAATCAAAAATCAAAAATATTAAATCGACAATGACCCAAGCTGCCATTTTTTTCTTCTGGAGTGAACATTAGAAAATTCTTCAACTTCTGATTTTTAGTATCACCATGAAGAAGCAGCTTTTGGGCAACTTGTAGAATACATGTGTTCTTATGAATGAATTTGTTGTTGGTGTTATTTGAATGCGTAGATATATGTATAAATGAATTTGTGCTTATTGTAATTATGAATATATGGCATATTGAAGAGCATATGACGTGTGTACATACAAACAGACCGTGACATATTCACGTATTCATGTATGTAGATATGCATATGCATGAATGAATTTGTTCTTGTTGTAATTATGAATATATGGCATATTGAATTGTTTGTATGTACACAAGTCATAGTACATACAAACAGACCGTGGCAATTCACGTATTTATGCATGAATTTCTATTTTTACCTGCTTTGTGCAAACGAAGTAAACACTAACTGTACACTTCCTATGTATTATCAAAACCTCATATATTTAACGAATTAAATGCAAATAAATTAATTTTTATTTATTTATATTTTATTAATTAATTTATTATTTAATTAAAATAATAATAAAATAAACTTGTAGGTATTTCTTAATTATATTAATCTAAATAAAAATCTGAAATGGAAAAATAGGAAACCCTTAAAATTAAAAAAACAAATGCATATAAGTAATTTTGTTATTTAAATTGTAACTATAAAACAAAAAAATAGTTTTAATTGCACACGATTTGCGAATTTGCCTCCTCTTCAAACACAAATTCTCACACGATTTTTTCTATTTACATAAATTTAATCAATAATTCACCTGTTTTATAAAACTACGCTCATGTGCAATAAAACTATATAAACTACACTACAACTAAAACTTATTATAACTAACTTCTACATATATTTTAAATACATTTTTAACTACATACAAAACTACTTAAACCTTCTAAACTAAACTTATTTACACCTGAAAATATATAAAGAAGAGCTGAAAATAGAAGAGCATCTAAATGTGGAAGAAAAATTTATAAAATATTAATAAATTTGTATTAAATATGTATGTATATGATACATTACTTACACAAAAAAACACACCTAATACCTATTGCCTTCAATCAATGGAATTTTAGTTTAAAATAAGTGCACCATGATCCCTATTTCTTATTTATTTAATTTTTTTAGTTTACTATTTTTTAGGCGTTGCGCATTTTCTTGCTGCTCTTCTTCAGCCAGCCATTTCGCATTTTTATACAACAACACTGTTACTAAGGACTTTAACAGTTGTTGTCGGTGGTCCAAGCATTCGCCAGCTTCTAAAAACCATTCTGGAAAAATGTTTTTAGTGCTATCATCTATGGCATCCTCGATGAGCTCTCGAACTCCATAGTAATGCGCATATTTTCCGAATAGCTCTGTATACCACTTCATCTGCATCCGACAAATTTCAAAAACTCTGTCAGTCGGATTGATTAGTCGCAGATCGGTGCAATCTTTATAGTTTTTAGAGCGTATTAAAGACTCGGAGTGCTTATTTAAATCTCCTTGAGTCTTCAACAGCTCTATCCAGTGTAATACCGCTGTACTTGAAGTTCCGCAGTATTTTATTCGGTTTCTGCAAAGTGCTCATCGGGAATGTCAACTACATCAACGGCATGTTGCTCGGAATCATCGAGGGAGTTATGATCTTCCTCCCTGTTATTCCAATCAAGATTCAGGTCGTCATCGTCTTCGCAGTTTGAGCCTTTATTATAAAATCTCAAACAAATCGTTCATGCGTTTTACCAACATTTGTGTCCTTTGGCACATTTCAATATATATGCATCCGTGCCCAATAATCCCTGCCTGAATGCCATGTCGATGCCAGCTGCTACTGAATTGCTGAGCACCTGTGTAGCTCTAGAAACGCTCATTTCCTCGAAGTTATTGGGATATATGTGGGAGGATATCAACTTCGGACATATTTTAAATTGATGACTTACACTATCGATTACATACAGCTTCCTTATAACCTTGAAGCTAGCTATGCCATCGATAGTTTTTAAGTCGTGTTTTAATAAATTATTCCTAATTGACTTAATCAAATGGCAATAGTCATATAGGCAATGAAATTTTTTGCCATTGGTTATAACATATGGTTTGGATTTTGTAACATTTAAATTACCATATAATCGGACATTCACCGGACCTTGATCACAAATGATCGCTTTTACATTGAGTCCTATCATTTCCAAGACTTCAATGTTTTTGTTCAATATTACATCTAAATCTACTGCGGACATCCCTCCTTTTGCCACATAATACGAAAGTACGTATTTCCAATTAGCTGATATAGCTTTCGCCATGAAAAAGCAGCATTTGTCGGCAATATTTAATTCCCTATTGCCGTCTCCCTTGTCAACAAAACCATCGATGACATCCTTACTTTTGTTATAAACGAGATCTATTTTAATTGTAATTTCATCGAATATAATTACACAGATCCGTTCGTGTTCGGACATTTCCTCAACAAGAGTTTTCAAATTACCTATAACCCTAGGATCAATCCCTGCCTCGACATATCTAATTGGGCGCCAGCGCAGTAGAGATTTTGGATGCGGCAGCGCAAACTGAGGATCATCCTTCAAGAAGTTATATGTCTTCGTTGACATATAATTAATATTTTGCGCTACATTTTTTTGATCTTCAGTATATGTATTGATTGTACTATATATATGCTGAATCAATATAAAAAATCACCGCAAAAATCACAAAAAATGTAAATATATTTAAATTTGTTACTTACCAAGATTTAGTGTGGGTACAGCTCCAATCCCCAATTTTTTAGCTCCCATTGCATTATCTGCGAAATGCGCGGCACAAACAAACGTGTTTGAGGGGGCTTATATGGGCCAAATTTCGCCTCCATATAAGTGCAATTTGTTCATTTGGCCGAAAAATATCGTAACACTCGCGCACACTACATTTACGCACTTGCGACATTTTTATAAATTTTTTAATTCAAATTAAAACCGATTTAAAATTTGATTCCCGCGCCACAAGAAGCTTTTATTATCACTGATGTTTTGGAATTTCGTTTCTCTCTTTTACTATTTTTTCTTTTATATTTTCGCACTTACCCAATTTAAATATTTTCTCAGTTAGCACCCATTGAAGTCATTAGAAATTTATCCAATAGGTAAAACATATAGTTGGGTACATATGCACATTAGATTCCAACATTGAAATTCCATTTTTTCTCCTTTTCTATTTGGATGCAATTTCAAACCAATTCACAACTTTTTTTCTGATTTGCAGTTATTGGATTTTCTATTTTCATTATTATTTCCCTCATTATTTATATTTTCTTGTCAGAAGTCAATTTCTTTCGTTTTTATTATTTAAATTTTTGTTTATGCGCATACCAAAGAATATCTGTGCATAAGTATGTATATACATTTTGCTTATGGAGTGGTGTAGTTCGTTGCGTACCCTGAAATGTGTGGTGACATTTTATTGTCGAACTTGCGCGTTTTCGATGTTCCCCCATCGTAATTTACATTTTAGAACACCTAACATTTGCTCCTTCTCTGTTCATTAACATTCTATGCTTGCGCGTTTTCGATGTTCCCTCATCGTAATTAACATTTTAGTACATTTTTACCCGCACATCACGTGAATAAGACTTGTTAAAAGAGCCAGCTATTTGTCTTACAATTTCTTCATAAACCACTACAGTATCTAGAACAAAAAAAAAAATTAGATGAATAAATTTGGATTTACCTGGCATTAATTCAGCTTCTGTCATTAAAATTTCTGTTCACTCCCGTTGTCTTTGTGTATATTCTTCCCAGCTTATAGGTAATTTATAAGCAGCAACTATAGCTTCAGCAACTTGCTGGGTCTGCAACCCTATAACACTTACTTTAACGTCCCAAGTGTAAGTTTTACCGTACGGATCCAGAATTTCCTGAGTAGCTTGCGAATACAATTTTTCCGTATCTAAGAATTAATAAACCAAAAAATAAATTTGGGGCTTCATGATTCAAAATTCTAAATTATTCGGAGCATGATTGTAATTGTGAACATATTATGGTATATTAAATAAGAGAAGTTGATTAAGGCTGTGTGCCAAACGGTAGCAAAATTTAAATTCTGGCAGCTGAAAATGAAATTTTGACATTTTTCGTGGTGAATCCAAATGTCAGAATTTTAACCAGCTCAGAAGCTTATTATATTTTTAATAAGGAAAGTTCTTGCCTTCTTCTATGTATCTGCGCAAAGAAACTTCGATACATCCCGGTATTGGACCGATCAGGGCTATTTTTTTGAAGCGCGGCCAAAGGCCGCCAACGCAAAAAAGAATTTCTGCGCAAAAACACTTGATATACCACTGCTTACCGCCAACGCAAAAAGAAGTTCTGCGCAAAAACACTTGATACACCCCGGTGTTGGACCGACCAGGGTTATTTTTTTTAAGCGCGGCCGAAGTCCGCCAACGCAAAAAAAATTTCTTCACAAAAACACCCGACATACCACTGCTTACCGCCAACGCAAAACGAAGTTCTACGCAAAAACACTTGATACACCCCGGTGTTGGACCGACCAGGGCTATTTTTTTGAAGCGCGGCCAAAGGCCGCCAACGCAAAAAAGAATTTCTGCGCAAAAACACTTGATATACCACTGCTTACCGCCAACGCAAAAAGAAGTTCTGCGCAAAAACACTTGATACACCCCGGTGTTGGGCCGACCAGGGTTATTTTTTTGAAGCGCGGCCGAAGGCCGCCTACGCAAAAAGGAGTTCTACGCGTAAAAACCTTGGTGCACCCCGGTGTTGGACCGACCAGGGTTACTTTTTTGAAGCGCGGCCAAAGTCCGCCAACGCAAAAAAAATTTCTTCACAAAAACACCCGACATACCACTGCTTACCGCCAACGCAAAAAGAAGTTCTGCGCAAAGAAACTTCGATACATCCCGGTATTGGACCGACCAGGGCTATTTTTTTGAAGCGCGGCCAAAGGCCGCCAACGCAAAAAAGAATTTCTGCGCAAAAACACTTGATATACCACTACTTACCGCCAACGCAAAAAGAAGTTCTGCGCAAAAACACTTGATACACCCCGGTGTTGGACCGACCAGGGTTATTTTTTTGAAGCGCGGCCGAAGGCCGCCTACGCAAAAAGGAGTTCTACGCGTAAAAACCTTGGTGCACCCCGGTGTTGGACCGACCAGGGTTACTTTTTTGAAGCGCGGCCAAAGTCCGCCAACGCAAAACAAATTTCTTCACAAAAACACCCGACATACCACTGCTTACCGCCAACGCAAAACGAAGTTCTACGCAAAAACACTTGATACACCCCGGTGTTGGACCGACCAGGGTTATTTTTTTGAAGCGCGGCCGAAGGCCGCCTATGCAAAAAGGAGTTCTACGCGTAAAAACCTTGGTGCACCCCGGTGTTGGACCGACCAGGGTTACTTTTTTGAAGCGCGGCCAAAGTCCGCCAACGCAAAAAAATTTCTTCACAAAAACACCCGACATACCACTGCTTACCGCCAACGCAAAACGAAGTTCTACGCAAAAACACTTGATACACCCCGGTGTTGGACCGACCAGGGTTATTTTTTTGAAGCGCGGCCGAAGGCCGCCTATGCAAAAAGGAGTTCTACGCGTAAAAACCTTGGTGCACCCCGGTGTTGGACCGACCAGGGTTACTTTTTTGAAGCGCGGCCAAAGTCCGCCAACGCAAAAAAATTTCTTCACAAAAACACCCGACATACCACTGCTTACCGCCAACGCAAAACGAAGTTCTACGCAAAAACACTTGATACACCCCGGTGTTGGACCGACCAGGGTTATTTTTTTGAAGCGCGGCCTAAGGCCGCCATGGCAAAAAGAAGTTCTGCGCAAAAACACGTGATATACCACTGCTTACCGCCAACGCAAAAAAAAGTTCTACAAGAAAAAGTAATATTGTCATAGAGGGTATAACGTAATACTTAACATCAATGCTCTGTAATAGTTTATTTATCTAGGTTTTGGATTCCTGTATTTGGGGTATTATCTGTTTTAATTTCTTTCAGTTCAATTACAAAAGATTTTTGTAATATGATAATGTAACACTGGTTATTTGACTTTTTGCAACCCTTTTGTCAGAATTAAGGAAATTTAATTATTGAATTAAACTATTTTTGCACTATATAATGTAAAATAAATGTGTACAAACGAATTAGTGAAGTGTTAGTGGATATAAAAATGGAAAATATAAGTGTATAATTCATTTGAAATCGAAAAAATGCGTATTTTAAATAGTTGAAATTTTCAACTTTAAACGTAAATATTTCGTGATCTGGAGGATCTCCTCTATCCGCCCATACCCATTTTATCCCTGAAAGCTTGGGCCGTTATACTAAAGCCGACCCATTGTTTCTCATGTTTTATATATTATTTGTAAGTAGATTCTGAGGGTATGTAGTTTGTCACACCACTTTACTTTTTATTTACCTGCCCACTAATAGAATTAATAACCTAATGATTTAAAAACAAATTTCATATTTATACATACTTATGTATATATAATATAATGAGTGTATGTAAAACATGATGTCGTTATACAAACAGTAAAAATTAGGTCTGTTAATTTTGATCCCCTTCCTATGAAAAATAGTTAGATTAATTATTGGAAATTCAGAATTTATGTTGTAGTCGCTTCAAAGGCATAACATCTACTTACCTAGTAATAAACCGTCCATATCAAACATGCAATGCGTAACCTTCTTAAATTTACTACACATACTGCCCCAGATTTTATTAAACCGACAATATCTATGTGAAATATCTATAACTGTGTTAAATGCTAGCAAAAACGGGTCGGCTTTAGAATAACGTCCCGCGCTTTTGTGGATAAAATGGGTATGGGCGGATAGAGGAGATCCTCCAGATCAAGAATATATATAGATATAGCCGCGGGAAACTTATAGTTTTCGAGATATTTACGTTTAAAGTTGAAAATTTCAACTATTTAAAGTACATTTTTGCGATTTAAAATGAATTATCCACTTATATTTTTCACTTTTATATCCACTAACACTTGAATAACTCGTTTTTAGAAATTTTTTTTATACTAGATGCTGCAAAAATAGCTTTATTTCAATATTTAAATCATTCTTCAATTTTATTAATTTTGACAATAACAAAATGGTTGTGAATGTCAAAACATCAGTGTTGCCATACTAATATATTTTGTAAACGAAGAAAAATAAAATAAACAGAGAGATTGTACCCTAGATACAGGAAACAACGCAAAAAGAATTTCTGCGCGTAAAAACTTTGGTACACCCCGGTGTTGGATTCACCAGGGTTATTTTTTTTGAAGCGCGGCCGAAGGCCGCCAACGCAAAAATAAGTTCTGCGCAAAAAAACCTTGATCCACCCCAGTGTTGGATCGACCAGGGTTATTTTTTTGAAGCGCGGCCGAAGGCCGCCAACGCAAAAAGGAGTTCTGCGCAAAAAAACCTTGATACACCCCGGTTTTGGACCGACCAGGGTTATTTTTTTGAAGCGCGGCCGAAGGCCGCCAACGCAAAAAGGAGTTCTGCGCAAAAAAACCTTGATACACCCCAGTGTTGGATCGACCAGGGTTATTTTTTTGAAGCGCGGCCGAAGGCCGCCAACGCAAAAAAGAGTTCTGTGCAAAAAAACCTTGATACACCCCGGTTTTGGACCGACCAGGGTTATTTTTTTAAAGCGCGGCCGAAGGCCGCCAACGCAAAAAAAAGTTCTGTGCGAAAAATATTTTGATACACCCCGGTGTTGGACCGACCAGGGTTATTTTCTTTGAAGCGCGGCCGAAGGCCGCCAACGCAAAAAGAAGTTCTACAAGAAAAAAGTAATATTGTCATAGAGGGTATAACATAATACTTAACATCAACGCTTTGTAATAGTTTATTTCTCTAGGTTTTGGATTCCTGTATTTGGGGTATTATCTGTTTTAATTTCTTTCAGTTCAATTACAAAAGATGTCGATAAGGTAACACTGGTTATTTGAAATTTTGTAACCCTTTTGCTATTGTCAGAAATAATAGTATTTAACAATAATTTAATTATTGATTTATACTATTTTTGCACTATATAATGTAAAATAAATGTGTACAAACGAATTAGTGAAGTGTTAGTGGATATAAAAATAAAAAATATAAGTGTATAACTCATTCGAAATGGGAAAAATGCGTACTTTAAATAGTCGAAATTTTGAACTTTAAACCCAAATATCTCGAAAACTATAAGTTTCCCGCGGCTTTATCTATATATATTCTTGATCTGGAGGATCTAATCTATCCGACAATACCCATTTTATCCCCGAAAGCGTGGGACGTTATACTAAAGTTTTCCCGCAAAAACACCAAATTTGTATAAGAAATTTTACGATTGAAATAATATTATATAACGAATGCAATACTATTAAGACCAACGTATTCATTCAAATATTTCGAAGCATTCAAGGATTAATATGCTAGGTTGTGTGCTTTGATAACAGCTAGATTCTATTTACTGGATTTCATTGTATAAATCTAAACTTATATATGTAGAAATAAAATGTATACAATGCTGGATATTTCAATGAGAACATCATGGAAATAAAACATTGGAGTCAGCTGTTTTGCCAATCCACTTACCACTGCTGAGCTCGCACTTTTCTTTTATACCAATTACACATCACCATAATTTAGTGTTCAATCTTACACCATGTTCCGACCGACACTTAGTCACATGATTTAGGTTGTTGAGTAGATAATCTCACTAATCTTTTTGATTTAGTAAGATTTCGTCACACAAGTTTGACGCTTGTAAATTTAGTCACTAAAGAAATTTGAATCGAATCATGCGAAATTTTGTGCGCCACAGATTTAGCGTCATCTGTTTGTCAGTAGGGGAATATATCACATTACCAGAGCAGAGAATGTTAATAAATAGAGAAGGAGCAAATGTTACATGAAATCTTTTTGAGTACTAATTTGTAATTCCAGATGATAGAACATCGAAAAATATAACTTCGAAAAAGAAAAATACACCAAGCAATGTGCGAATATTCCGAAATGAAAAATCGTTGGGCATACCTATTTAGATTTATGTTTTCAATTTCTATGATATGACAATTCATAATAAAATAAACATTAAATAGGCAATTTTACAAACTTATGTACTTATGTGCGTTGCGTGAGCAATTGCTTATTGAGCAAAGGATAACAATAAAACGGTGGCTAAGAGGCCGTGTTTCCACTTTTGGCTGAGGTCGTAAGCGGGAAGGGATTAAGCACAATTCGAATATGAGCCTATACGCTCGAATCCTAAAACTCATGTAAATTAAATTTTATCTAATTTTTTTATTTTATTGATTGGAGTCTAAGCATATCATAATTCTATTTCTTTAATAGCATATTTTACTTCCTGATATAATTAAAATATATCTGGAAAATATGTTCATATGGTTAGGTTTATTGAATATTTCCTTATTATGCGTATTTACACAAATGTGATAATCACACATACATTCTTAAATACACGTACGCTGATGCTTGCTTCTTTTTGCCCCGCACAAACAATGACTTTTGTTCACACTTTTTGCTTTTTGCGAGAAGCAAGTTGAACGATCACAAGCAAGGAGGGGATGGGGCGCACTGCCACATAATTATTTCAGATACTTTTTATTAATCGAATTTATTTTAAAAACCATTATAAGTATGACACGCCTCTGTGCATGGTGGCAAGCCAGCGAAATAACGGCGAGTTCGCGCGGACATTGTGTTGTTGAAATAAACCAAATGACGACTTTGTCGAAAAACATACATATATACATATTAGCTCGCATACATATTGATGCCGAATTTTGAGCATCTGGCATAGTTGACAAAATTTGTTTGAATCCACAATTTTACGACAATGTCGGTCGGCTATGTTGTCTCGTTTGTCGTTTTTGCAGTGGTTTGCTATTGAAAGTTGACTTATGCTCTCTCTTGCGATTACCGATTGGGCTGCATTTTCATAGCGTCGTATTTGGATAAAATGGGCTAAATCGACAAACTATGAAATAATGATAATAAGTAAACATATAAAAGTACTATATGGAGTGTGCTTAGAGTATATAGAAGTAGTTAATGATTTCATATACATGTTAATTTTATATAAATTTTATAATTTAAAGCCATATATAGTGCATAATATGAATAAAATTAAAATATTATTTTAACTCGCTAATAGGTCATGTTGCCAATTCTCCTTTCTGAAGGGAACATCAGACAAATTCTTCAATTTCTGATTTTTAGCAAATGTTGTGAGGAAGCAGCTTGTGGGCAACATACAAATGCGAGGGGGATGGTAGGATTTTCAGTGGTGGCTGTCAAATTGTAAAATTGAATTTTTCTCGTTTTACTGAAATCATTCAAATTAAATTTCATTCATTCATTCATTTTATAAACTTAATTTCGCATTTGCGTAGGAATTCTATATGAAAACCAAATGTGGTTTACCAGGCGCACAAAAAAAATAGCGCGGCGCAGAGTTATGAACGAACGAACTTTGCTTTGAAGCTGACGCACGTTCCTTGCGCGAATGTTTAATTTTTTGCGAAAGACATTTTGAGGGACATACATATGTTCATATGTGTACATATATGCAAATATATTTGGACATGCGAATGCAAGAAGGCAATTTCAAAAATATTCACATATGGACATATGAACATTTGAAGCAAGTAAACAATAATAGCTGTTTGACTTCACAGATTAGACAAAATTGCTCCAATATCGTTTGTGGTGGTGCTTGTATAGCACAATTCTTTATTGCAACATCAAATATTTTGCCTAAGTTCAAATCCTATCAGATATTTTTTTATACTCTTTTTTTATTTTTATAACCGTTTTTTATTAAATTATATTTTCATTCTATTTTCATATTATTTCCCTCATTATTTATATTTTTTTGTCAGAAGTCAATTTCTTTCGTTTTTATTACTTAAATTTTTGTTTATGCGCTTACCAAAGAACATCTGTACATATGTATGTATATACATGCTTAGAGTTGTGTAGTTCGTCGCGTAAATTGATAGGTGTGGTGACATTTTATATTCGAACTTGCGCGTTTTCGATGTTCTTTCATCGTAATTTACATTTTAAAACAGCTAACATTTGCTCCTTCTGTATTCATTCGTCGATTCAAACAAATTTTGTCAACTCCGCCAGATGCTCAAAATTCGGCGTCAATATGTATGCGAGCTCATATGTATATATGTATGTTTGTCGACAAAATCATCATTTGGAACTCGCCGTTATTTCGTTGGCTTGCCACCATGCACAGAGGCGTGTCATACTTATAATGGTTTTTAAAATAAATTCGATTAATAAAAAGTATCTGAAATAATTATGTGGCAGTGCGCCCCATCCCCTCCTTGCTTGTGATCGTTCAACTTGCTTCTCGCAAAAAGCAAAAAGTGTAGACAAAAGTCATTGTTTGTGCGGGGCAAGAAGAAGCAAGCATCAGCGTAAGTGTATTTAAGATTGTTTGTGTGATTATCACATTTATGTAAATACGCATAATAAGGGAATATTATTATTATATTAATAAAATTAAAAAATCAAATAAAATTTCAGTTTCATGAGTTTTAGGATTCGAGCGTATAGGCTCGTATTCGAATTGTGCTTAATCCCTTCCCGCTTACGACCTCAGCCAAAAGTGGAAACACGGCCTCTTAGCCACCGTTTTATTGTTATCCTTTGCTCAATAAGCAATTGCTCACGCAACGCACATAAGTACATAAGTTTGTAAAATTGCCTATTTAATGTTTATTTTATTATGAATTGTCATATCATAGAAATTGAAAACATAAATCTAAATAGGTATGCCCAACGATTTTTCATTTCGGAATATTCGCACATTGCTTGGTGTATTTTTCTTTTTCGAAGTTATATTTTTCGATGTTCTATCATCTGGAATTACAAATTAGTACTCAAAAAGATTTCATGTAACATTTGCTCCTTCTCTATTTATTAACATTCTCTGCTCTGGTAATGTGATATATTCCCCTACTGACAAACAGATGACGCTAAATCTGTGGCGCACAAAATTTCGCATGATTCGATTCAAATTTCTTTAGTGACTAAATTTACAAGCGTCAAACTTGTGTGACGAAATCTTACTAAATCAAAAAGATTAGTGAGATTATCTACTCAACAACCTAAATCATGTGACTAAGTGTCGGTCGGAACATGGTGTAAGATTGAACACTAAATTATGGTGATGTGTAATTGGTATAAAAGAAAAGTGCGAGCTCAGCAGTGGTAAGTGGATTGGCAAAACAGCTGACTCCAATGTTTTATTTCCATGATGTTCTCATTGAAATATCCAGCATTGTATACATTTTATTTCTACATATATAAGTTTAGATTTATACAATGAAATCCAGTAAATAGAATCTAGCTGTTATCAAAGCACACAACCTAGCATATTAATCCTTGAATGCTTCGAAATATTTGAATGAATACGTTGGTCTTAATAGTATTGCATTCGTTATATAATATTATTTCAGTCGTAAAAGTTCTTATACAAAGTTGGTGTTTTTGCTAGCATTTAACACAGTTATAGATATTGTCGGTTTAATAAAATCTGGGGCAGTATGTGTAGTAAATTTAAGAAGGTTACGCATTGCATATTTGATATGGACGGTTTATTACTAGGTAAGTAGATGTTATGCCTTTGAAGCGACTACAACATAAATTCTGAATTTCCAATAATTAATCTAACTATTTTTCATAGGAATCGGATCAAAATTAACAGACCTAATTTTTACTGTTTGTATAACGACATCATGTTTTACATACACTCATATTATATATACATATGTATAAATATGAAATTTGTTTTTAAATCATTAGGTTATTAATTCCATTAGTGGGCAGTTAAATAAAAAGTAAAGTGGTGTGACAAACTACATACCCTCCGAATCTACTTACAAAAAGTATATAAAACATGAGAAACAATGGGTCGGCTTTAGTATAACGTCCCAAGCTTTCAGGGATAAAACGGGTATGGGCGGATAGAGGAGATCCTCCAGATCACGAAAATTTACGTTTAAAGTTGAAAATTTAGCAAAAATATTTAAAGTACGCATTTTTTCGATTTCAAATGAATTATACACTTATATTTTCCATTTTTATATCCACTAACACTTCACTAATTCGTTTGTACACATTTATTTTACATTATATAGTGCAAAAATAGTTTAATTCAATAATTAAATTATTGTTAAATTTCCTTAATTTTGACAATAACAAAAGAATTGCAAAAAGTCAAATAACCAGTGTTACATTATCATATTACAAAAATCTTTTGTAATTGAACTGAAAGAAATTAAAACAGATAATACCCCAAATACAGGGATCCAAAACCTAGATAAATAAACTATTACAGAGCATTGATGTTAAGTATTACGTTATACCCTCTATGACAGTATTACTTTTTCTTGTAGAATTTTTTTTTGCGTTGGCGGTAAGCAGTGGTATATCAGGTGTTTTTGCGCAGAAATTTTTTTTGCGTTGGCGGCCTTTGGCCGCGCTTCAAAAAAATAACCCTGGTCGGTCCAACACCGGGGTGTATCCAGGTTTTTTTTGCGCAGAACTTCTTTTTGCGTTGGCGGCCTCCAGCCGCGCTTCAAAAAAATAACCCTGGTCGGTCCAACACCAGGGTGTACCAAGGTTTTTACGCGCAGAAATTCTTTTTGCGTTGTTTCCTGTATCTAGGGTATAATCTCTCTGTTTATTTTAATTTTCTTCGTTTACAAAATATATTAGTATGACAACACTGGTGTTTTGACATTCACAACCATTTTGTTATTGTCAAAATAATTAAAATTGAAGAATGATTTAAATATGGAAATAAAACTATTTTTGCAGCATCTAATATAAAAACAAATAAGGAAGGGCTAAGTTCGGATGTAACCGCACATTTTATACTCTCGCAAAGTTAAATGGTATATTCGTTTGAGACTTCTTTATATATTTTAAAAATTAGAAGTAAGAACTGTTGCCTTAGTTATTTACTTTTCACTCACAGTGAAAATAATTAGAGCAATTTGTAAACTAAATTTACTCAAATTATGAGAAATCGTTCTTGTGCTTTTTGTATACGCTTATAATTGATTTTATATAGAATGCATTACAACTGTATTGAGAAGTATGAAAACAAATCGTTTTTGGACAATGAATAACATTTTTTATTTATTATATCGATATTATTATACATGTTAAGCTTAAAAATAATAAATATTAACAACTTTAAAAATGATATAATATTATTATATTAATTTGTATATAATATTTACAATATTAAACATAAATTTTTGTAGAGATTCTTATATATATATCCAAATAATATTTTTTTTTTCCTTATACTATTTAATTTCTATCATATATTTATACAATAATGTCATATATAATAACAAATTATACATAAAATTTAAATTTTTTTAATTAGATTATTTACATATTTTTCTTAAAATTGTCTTAAAAACTACTGTCAAAATTCCTATATCATTCCAATTCGATTATATTTGGAAAAAAAAATGAAGAACTATTGCACTAAGTCTGAAAACTTTAGTTCGAAATAGAGACACAAATAATGTCTCAAAAGTAATTGCATTTACACGGGAAGGATCCATGTTTGAAAATGCCCAATCAATTTGTGTACCGGCAGGTGTAGTTGAATATTCTGCACCAAGCAGGGAATTAAAGTTTTTTTCTTGGAGCAGATTTCTTATTGCAGTCCCTGTAGACATTAAACAAATGTTAAAATCTCCAACAATTTTCACATTTTGATTGCCTAACTCAGAAGTAAGGACTTCCTGAAGTTCTACAATTAATTGTCTAACAGAGAAAGCTGAAATTCTATATAGAACCAGAATATTAATATTAAAACATTTAAACAAAACCGCTTCTAAAACTTTGACTTTTGGCCTGAATAAATTTTCTTTACAGCCTTTGATTCTATAGAGCAAGCAATACTATGCTTTGCATATATTATAATGCCCCGTTTATTTCTGTTGGTTGTTTCCGTGCTATCTATCCACAGCTCGTTAATTGGAGTAAATCCTGGTATATCAAAACTTTCGCAAGGATAACTCCAAGTTTCTACAAAACATAAAATATCTGAAGATAGCATCAAACAGTCGCTTTTTATATCATTAATGTGAGCGTGAAGACTCTGAGCATTATGGAATAAAATTTGATGTCCTGATGTTCGGGAAATCATAAAATTGAAAAATGTTGTCAAAGCTTTATTTGTGTTCAATTCCCTCAGTTCCCTAAATACGGGATCCGATTCAGGAAATTTGTTAGGAGGAATAAAATTTCCTATGATGAATAGACCTTCTGCAGAAGTAGCTCGACTACAAGCGACATATATTGAAGCTCTAGGCATTCTAAGTCGAGTATGAACTACAACTTTATTATATGTGGCACCCTGACTTTTATGAATAGTTATTCCCTCAGCCGGAACAACTGGAAACTGATTTCTTTCAATTGAAATTTGTTCATTTCTTTAATATTGAAAAGATTTTAGAACATTTTTAATTGGTGTCCAAGAACTTTCAAGAGGATGAGGCTTTTTTGATCGTGCTATCAAACCAACAAAAGGTTCCAAAAATTTAATACACAGAATTGTTGGAAAAGAACAATGGAAATCAATTTGCATAAGTTGTCCAGCTGCCCCATTAACCAAGCCATCACACGTGTTTATGTTCACTGTAATCATATATTTGGCGGAGGTTTTTAGTGTCAATTCATAGGGCAGTCCCTGCGTTTCAGAAGTTTTGAAAAGTTTAACTCTTTCCAAAATATTATCATTTTCATTTATACCAACTCCTTTAACTGAGTCTTTTGCAGTTGAAAGGAAAGCTTCTGTTGGGATTCGACTGAGCTTAAGGGCATTGAAATTATTTGTCTCTTCATTGGACCAAAATAAATGTATGGCATCATCGGGAACTTCTTCGAAATTAACTACTCGAGTTTCAATGAGTGATATGTCCTCATTTGTCATAGTACCAGATGCCATATGATTTAATGCAATTGCAAAGGCCTGATCCTCCCGTTGTCTCATTATCTCTGTTAATTAAAAGTATTTAAATAACTCCCACAAAGGGGAACCACCTAAAGTGATGTATGCATCATTGGGATTAGAAGAGAATATCCACCTATCTCCAACAGGTGAGAGTTGCTTCAAATCACCAAACACTATGATCGGTATACCACCGAAGGGGCTGTCTGTTTTGAAAATTTGTTTTAATCTCGCATCAACAGAGCTAAACATACGAGCACCTACCATCGATATTTCATCAATTATGATTAGTTTGAAATCGATAAGTCTGGAATACATGAATGAACTGTGTCATTGCTAAGTGGCCTCAACTTTCTATTCAACTGATTAACAGGTAAAGAGAATATTGAATGAAGGGTCATTCCACCTATTCCGAATGCTGCTTTACCCGTAGGTGCGCAAAGAAGAGCTTTTAAGGAACTTGGATTGGATCCAGGTGTAGAATTGTAATGATGGTTAAGAGCTTGATATATTGCAGATATCAAACGACTCTTTCCTACACCTGCACCGCCTCCAATGAATTCATAAAATGGGAGATTTGTTTTTAGGTGGTGCATCAAATGTGTCAAATAGGTTCTTTGCTAAGTATTTAGACTTTGAACTAAAGAAAATAGTTCCTCAACTGGAATTAAAGGGGGGTAGTTTAATAAGTCTAATATTGCAATCAGATTCAGTGCGATTATCTGTTGAATCTTCGCCATGCAAGTCCAGCAAATTTATATTTGGGTTTATTTCTGGAAGTGCCAACACTCTGAACTCATTTTCCACGATAGGTAGTTCATTTTGAGCACCTTCGTCCAAGTCTATTTCATTATAAAGACTTTCTAGAACATTTTCAAGTTCTATTTGCTCAAAAACATCATATTTTCTTTGATTTTCCTCAATTATAATACGATGTGTTATGCAAGTCTGCTCATTATCGTTTTCAATGAGATCTTGCTGTGCATTCCGCCAAGGATAGTAAAGCATTAACGTTTCGCGGAAATACTCAACTCTGGCCAAATCTGGGTTAAACCTTATATACCGAATAATACAAGGTTTGGTACGTTTTTTCACTAAACCGCTACCGTCTTTAAGAGGCATGACAACCCCGCCTTCTGGTAAATTATCGTCTTCCCTCTCTTTATCTTCATGATCACTATCTTGTGCTCTTCTACTAGATTTAAAATATTTATACCTAGATGCAAAATCAGCTAAACAAAGAGTTTTTAACTGATAGGATCTTTGAACATAACGGTCTAAAATACCGGCTACGAATATTTCAGTCGAACCTGAAGGAAGGTTCTGAAGTTCCGCTCTAGGTTTTACCATTCGAACACGTTCCTCAGGTCGAGAGGTATTAATAAATATTTCTGAATTACTTGCTTCCGAAAGATGGAGCCCAATGCAGCAATATACTGCTTCTTGTGCAGATATTTCTGTGCTTGATATAAATTTGTGATCTATATGTTTAAGTTTCTTAATAGTATAATTTCCAGCATTTACCTCTGATATAGCTTCATTTAAGAGCCTAGAAATTCCCCTGTTAGACTAGTTAATATCATTAATTATATATGAACAGCAAGCGTATGCATCCAGTATATATTGGATGTCCATATTTGCTCTATGGAGTTCCAAAATCAGAGGATTATAAGCGTTTATAAAACGATCCTGTAATTTTATTTTTAGAAAAATTTTGGGTTTTGTTAAACTTGACCCAAATAGTCATCAAAAGACATATTTATTCTATTATCAGACAGGAAGTGTTCAAAATCGTTTAAATTAGAAATGTCTTCTGTGGTCATATTTGAATTTAAAACGTTTTGAATTTTGAAAAAGTTTTCCTTGTGTCTTTCTGAATTTTGACTTGTTTCTGTAAGAGGTAACAGTATTTGCATTGAAGGCATTGGTGGATATGGTATACCAAAACGACAAAACTGTTGTCCTCTTATTTCCCTAGTACAAGACCGACTGTGGTTATGCTTTTGATAACCCAAATAATTTTCTAAGTGGCTGATCGAACCATCGGTAGAAATATAATTGTCAATAAAACTAATGACATCAGGGAATGTCTGAAGATCTTGAAGGTTGATCCTGGGAGGATTATTGAGCCAACACATGCCATGTACATGCGGGGAATCTCTCTGTTGAAACTCCACTCTCCAGTAGAAATTTGTAACAAAATGCTCTCCAAAAATTCCGGCGTTATCTTTAAAAAACTTAAGAATTTGTCGATAGCGGTAGTCAAAATATCTAGCACAAGTAACCGCGTCTGACCGAATTAAGCGATATCTATCTTGGGTTGTTAAACTGTTGGCTTCCTCTTCCGAAATATCTTTAGAATCAACAGTTTTTGAGAGGATGACCAAAAGCTCAACCCACTGAGATTCTGCAGCCGATCAAGTGATAAAGAAGGTTGGAAGCCCAAATTGGCGAATCATAGCGATTGCCTTTTTCTTCTCAGCTTCCCAGTGCGCAGGTGAGGATCTAACGCCTTTCATCATCGTGTTGAATCAAGTTTTGAACAAAGTTTTCGTTTAATAGATTTTGGGCCGTAATTCGGTTGCGACCTGAAAACTTTCTAAGGCAAATGGATGTACTATTCTTAATTTGTAGCAGTTCTAATTTTTTGTAATCATAGAACAACTTTGAAATGGTACACGCTCTTCTGTCAAAACGGCGAATTTCAGAACGCATTATCTTGCTATACGTTTCAGAGTATGTACGCTTCTGCCCAACGTATATTATTCCAAATGACAACTCTTCTGA
Source organism: Bactrocera oleae (assembly GCF_042242935.1). Taxonomy (NCBI): domain Eukaryota; kingdom Metazoa; phylum Arthropoda; class Insecta; order Diptera; family Tephritidae; genus Bactrocera; species Bactrocera oleae. The sequence continues at coordinate 34,678,877 of NC_091537.1, forward strand.
ATTATTATCTTGAATTATGTCAATTGGTCTTTGTCCTTCACTTGGCGCTATAACTAAACGGTTATAGTCTAAGTTTTCTACAGGAATATTGTCCAAAAGAGTTTCTTGACCGCCTGGATTTAGCTCTGAAGGTAAAAGACCCGTGGGAATATTATTACCTGAGGGATTATCATGAGAAGTTTGTGCCGCATGAAAAGATTGAACCAATCGGGAATCCTCTGCAGATGCAACAAACGGAACTTCTTCTTGGTTATTAAATTCTGAAATCCAGTTTTCATTAATATGTATATTGTGCTCACGATGCAGAGGGGTATTCACTAAGAACTGCAAAGCTTCCATAATCTTTGCGGGGCGTATGGTGTCGATCATGTAATCATGATTGTATTCCAAACGCCTTCTTAAGTGAATTTGTATAACATGAGCCTCATCAAAGGACCTTGGTAGAGATGTCACAATATTGTTAACAGAAATTGGTATATTAACAACAGCTCACTTGAGCAAACTCTGACCTTGATATCCTAACGGACGGATTGTCATAAAAGGCAATCTAGGCATTATAAGACGTTCTTCAATTGGGGTTAAACCTTTCAAACAATCCAGTATTTCAGGAAAGTCTAGACCGTTAGCTAAACATATTTTTGGAACGTTCTTTTTAACAATCGCATTTTTGCAAGTAGCACAAAAATTGTAATTTCCATCTTCTGAAGGAAATTTTTGCATTAAAAAGAAGGCGGATGCAGCATTTGGTTGACCTTGCGCAATATTTTCAAATTTAATTTTGCGAACATGGTGTAAAAACCATAAGCCGCCGCAGTAAATACATATTTCAGTAGGGCCCTTATTTATATTTTGGAAATAAATGTTTTTGAAATCTGTTAAATTGCCACTATTATCAGTTTCTATAACATTATTTTCTCTCGTTAATCGGATTCGTTGGGGCTGCCTTTAGTTTTCAATTTGTCTATTGAGTGAGTTATCTCTACGAAGGCGAACTTGACCTTGTCTAAGACGTCTCTGATTCAAAATTTCTTCCCTCATACCCCTGCTACTAAGCTGTCGACGTTGTGTTTCTCTATCACGCTCCTCTCTCCTTATTTCAGGATTTCTTCGTGCATGTTCCCTTTGCATTTGATCACGAATGCGCTCTAAATTCCTATACTCAGGATTTCTTGCGCGAAGCTCTCTATGATCCCTAGTGTTCCTACTTCGTTCATCATAACGTACCTCAGGATTTTCTCGACGAGATCTATGACCTCGAGTATTTCTTATTTGCTCTTCAGAGCGAATTTGTGGATCTTGCCGCCTTGTTCTATGTTGAACAGTATTTACAACTTGCTCAGCAGATCGAACCTCGGGCTCTTCACGCCGAGACCTATGACCTTGAGTATCTCTTTTTTGCTCTTCAGAGCGAATTTGGGGATCTTGCCGCCTTGTTCTATGTTGAACAGTATTTGCAACTTGCTCAACAGATCGAACCTCGGGGTCTTCACGCTGAGACCTATGACCTCGAGTATTTCTTATTTGCACTTCAGAGCGAATTTGGGGATCTTGCCGCCTTGTTCTATGTTGAACAGTATTTGCAACTTGCTCAACAGAACGAACCTCGGGGTCTTCACGCCGAGACCTATGACCTCGAGTATCTCTTATTTGCTCTTCAGAGCGAATTTGCGGATCTTGCCGCCTTGTTCTATGTTGAACAGTATTTGCAACTTGCTCAACAGATCGAACCTCGGTCTTGCCGCCTTGTTCTATGTTGAACAGTATTTAAATTTTGTTCAAAAGACCGTACCTCGAGACTTTCCCGCCTGGTTCTATGTTGATTTGTATTGATAATTTGTTCGGACAGACGTACATCGGAATCTAATCTACGATTAGCGTGACTTACAGTATTTTGTGACTACTCACTATCTCTATATAAAGAGTTTGCACGAAGAACTCTCATACGTCTTCTATTCTGAAGACGACTTAGTAATGTAGATTTTCTACTTAATCTAGGCATAATTAATTAATAATAAATGGATTAATATATAAAATACTTATAGATAATATTTATATAATTTAGCCGGGTGTTAAAAGTTGGATCCTAGGTGCTGCTCTCTTTCACTGTAATTCCTTGTAAGTCCTTTTCTGTTCCTATGGTATACTGGTGCACTGTATATGTGTTTGCTCGCCACTGTATATAATACGGTTTGCTCGTCACTGTATATAATAATACTTTAAACACTATATAACTAATACACTAAAATTAGTTTGAATAAAGCACTTTGCTGGTAAAGACATCTAGTGAAACTGAAACTACAAACACAGTGTACTGATATTTATTATACTCTTGCAACATGTTGGTACAGCTTACGTACTTTTGTATACCTATATATTACTTAGCTATTCACTAACATAATAATACATAATATTTAGTTATATTTATATTTTAGAAATTAGTTTATTTCGTTGTATTGAAATTAAGTTCTCGGAAAACCCCTCCGTAAATTACTTTTGTTAAACACTTTCTAAAACAGGGGGATCTATGGTACCTATTTTGAAGGGTCTACCCATGAAGGCTAAATTAACAATAACTTACATATAATTAAGTATGGTATACACATATGTAGAGCAGGTATGTAGATTTTCTTCTTTCTGTCTTAATATCTAAACCTTTCATAAGCTGCCAACGGCGCTATTGATCATAGATTAATTTTGTGTCAATACTATTTTTTTCTCCGAAATGTTAACTTTTATAAAAAGAAGCTATTTAACTCAAACATGGTATATGTGTGGGGTATATGAGGTTGCTGTTGTACCAGAGGAGCGGAAATCAGTATATTAGGGTTATAAGGTTTAAACAAAGTCTAGACCAATTTCATTCATATACAGCGATATACATTATTTTTAAGAAAAACTGTCCATTTAATTTCATTAAATTATCAAATTGACGAAAAAAATTATACCATAAGTAGTACATGTGAGCTGGGAAAATCAAAGACCAGAAAATTCCTCCAAACCGTATATTAAAAAATGTTGAATTAAACATCCATTATTAAATGATATCATGATTAGATTACAATTAAATTTGGTATATTCTTGACTTATATTAAAGGCCATAAGCTTAGTCTCAGTTTTATTGCTTGAAGTGAGATACATAAGTATGAATGTGATCTTTAGAATCAACAGTTTTTGAGAGGATGACCAAAAGCTCAACCCACTGAGATTCTGCAGCCGATCAAGTGATAAAGAAGGTTGGAAGCCCAAATTGGCGAATCATAGCGATTGCCTTTTTCTTCTCAGCTTCCCAGTGCGCAGGTGAGGATCTAACGCCTTTCATCATCGTGTTGAATCAAGTTTTGAACAAAGTTTTCGTTTAATAGATTTTGGGCCGTAATTCGGTTGCGACCTGAAAACTTTCTAAGGCAAATGGATGTACTATTCTTAATTTGTAGCAGTTCTAATTTTTTGTAATCATAGAACAACTCTGAAATGGTACACGCTCTTCTGTCAAAACGGCGAATTTCAGAACGCATTATCTTGCTATACGTTTCAGAGTATGTACGCTTCTGCCCAACGTATATTGTTCCAAATGACAACTCTTCTGAATTATTATCTTGAATTATGTCAATTGGTCTTTGTCCTTCACTTGGCGCTATAACTAAACGGTTATAGTCTAAGTTTTCTACAGGAATATTGTCCAAAAGAGTTTCTTGACCGCCTGGATTTAGCTCTGAAGGTAAAAGACCCGTGGGAATATTATTACCTGAGGGATTATCATGAGAAGTTTGTGCCGCATGAAAAGATTGAACCAATCGGGAATCCTCTGCAGATGCAACAAACGGAACTTCTTCTTGGTTATTAAATTCTGAAATCCAGTTTTCATTAATATGTATATTGTGCTCACGATACAGAGGGGTATTCACTAAGAACTGCAAAGCTTCCATAATCTTTGCGGGGCGTATGGTGTCGATCATGTAATCATGATTGTATTCCAAACGCCTTCTTAAGTGAATTTGTATAACATGAGCCTCATCAAAGGACCTTGGTAAAGATGTCACAATATTGTTAACAGAAATTGGTATATTAACAACAGCTCACTTGAGCAAACTCTGACCTTGATATCCTAACGGACGGATTGTCATAAAAGGCAATCTAGGCATTATAAAACGTTCTTCAATTGGGGTTAAACCTTTCAAACAATCCAGTATTTCAGCTAAACATATTTTTGGAACGTTCTTTTTAACAATCGCATTTTTGCAAGTAGCACAAAAATTGTAATTTCCATCTTCTGAAGGAAATTTTTGCATTAAAAAGAAGGCGGATGCAGCATTTGGTTGACCTTGCGCAATATTTTCAAATTTAATTTTGCGAACATGGTGTAAAAACCATAAGCCGCCGCAGTAAATACATATTTCAGTAGGGCCCTTATTTATATTTTGGAAATAAATGTTTTTGAAATCTGTTAAATAGCCACTATTATCAGTTTCTATAACATTATTTTCTCTCGTTAATCGGATTCGTTGGGGCTGCCTTTAGTTTTCAATTTGTCTATTGAGTGAGTTATCTCTACGAAGGCGAACTTGACCTTGTCTAAGACGTCTCTGATTCAAAATTTCTTCCCTCATACCCCTGCTACTAAGCTGTCGACGTTGTGTTTCTCTATCACGCTCCTCTCTCCTTATTTCAGGATTTCTTCGTGCATGTTCCCTTTGCATTTGATCACGAATGCGCTCTAAATTCCTATACTCAGGATTTCTTGCGCGAAGCTCTCTATGATCCCTAGTGTTCCTACTTCGTTCATCATAACGTACCTCAGGATTTTCTCGACGAGATCTATGACCTCGAGTATTTCTTATTTGCTCTTCAGAGCGAATTTGTGGATCTTGCCGCCTTGTTCTATGTTGAACAGTATTTACAACTTGCTCAGCAGATCGAACCTCGGGCTCTTCACGCCGAGACCTATGACCTTGAGTATCTCTTTTTTGCTCTTCAGAGCGAATTTGGGGATCTTGCCGCCTTGTTCTATGTTGAACAGTATTTGCAACTTGCTCAACAGATCGAACCTCGGGGTCTTCACGCTGAGACCTATGACCTCGAGTATTTCTTTTTTGCTCTTCAGAGCGAATTTGGGGATCTTGCCGCCTTGTTCTATGTTGAACAGTATTTGCAACTTGCTCAACAGAACGAACCTCGGGGTCTTCACGCCGAGACCTATGACCTCGAGTATCTCTTATTTGCTCTTCAGAGCGAATTTGCGGATCTTGCCGCCTTGTTCTATGTTGAACAGTATTTGCAACTTGCTCAACAGATCGAACCTCGGTCTTGCCGCCTTGTTCTATGTTGAACAGTATTTAAATTTTGTTCAAAAGACCGTACCTCGAGACTTTCCCGCCTGGTTCTATGTTGATTTGTATTGATAATTTGTTCGGACAGACGTACATCGGAATCTAATCTACGATTAGCGTGACTTACAGTATTTTGTGACTACTCACTATCTCTATATAAAGAGTTTGCACGAAGAACTCTCATACGTCTTCTATTCTGAAGACGACTTAGTAATGTAGATTTTCTACTTAATCTAGGCATAATTAATTAATAATAAATGGATTAATATATAAAATACTTATAGATAATATTTATATAATTTAGCCGGGTGTTAAAAGTTGGATCCTAGGTGCTGCTCTCTTTCACTGTAATTCCTTGTAAGTCCTTTTCTGTTCCTATGGTATACTGGTGCACTGTATATGTGTTTGCTCGCCACTGTATATAATACGGTTTGCTCGTCACTGTATATAATAATACTTTAAACACTATATAACTAATACACTAAAATTAGTTTGAATAAAGCACTTTGCTGGTAAAGACATCTAGTGAAACTGAAACTACAAACACAGTGTACTGATATTTATTATACTCTTGCAACATGTTGGTACAGCTTACGTACTTTTGTATACCTATATATTACTTAGCTATTCACTAACATAATAATACATAATATTTAGTTATATTTATATTTTAGAAATGAGTTTATTTCGTTGTATTGAAATTAAGTTCTCGGAAAACCCCTCCGTAAATTACTTTTGTTAAACACTTTCTAAAACAGGGGGATCTATGGTACCTATTTTGAAGGGTCTACCCATGAAGGCTAAATTAACAATAACTTACATATAATTAAGTATGGTATACACATATGTAGAGCAGGTATGTAGATTTTCTTCTTTCTGTCTTAATATCTAAACCTTTCATAAGCTGCCAACGGCGCTAGGTAAAAATGTAATTGTCTTGAGTTTACAGTTCACCACATGACCTTCATATTAAAACGTGTCGCAAAACTGAAATAATAGACAGTAGCATGTAAACCGATGGGGTCGCAGTTTATCTATAACCACATAAAAAGGGTCTTTAGCCCTTTTGATACTACATTACTAATATTTATTTCATGCAATTTACTCTAGAAAGATTTTTTTGCTCTATACAAATGCACTTTTTTAGCATTGTTGTCTGGTATAATTTATAATAAGTTCAACATGATGGCTGAGAAAATATACCTAACCACTGATTATCACCAAATATTAGAAGAAATATATGTATATAGAAATCTATATCTATCACTTTGGGAGAAGCAAATAACTCTTTGGTGAACAAAACTATACTCTGTTGCAACATGTTGCGAAAGTATAAAAATGTTGCGAAAGAATTCAATATTCATTACTCGATTATTATTTGGTATCTTATTAACTTATGTTATTGATCATAGATTAATTTTGTGTCAATACTATTTTTTTCTCCGAAATGTTAACTTTTATAAAAAGAAGCTATTTAACTCAAACATGGTATATGTGTGGGGTATATGAGGTTGCTGTTGTACCAGAGGAGCGGAAATCAGTATATTAGGGTTATAAGGTTTAAACAAAGTCTAGACCAATTTCATTCATATACAGCGATATACATTATTTTTAAGAAAAACTGTCCATTTAATTTCATTAAATTATCAAATTGACGAAAAAAATTATACCATAAGTAGTACATGTGAGCTGGGAAAATCAAAGACCAGAAAATTCCTCCAAACCGTATATTAAAAAATGTTGAATTAAACATCCATTATTAAATGATATCATGATTAGATTACAATTAAATTTGGTATATTCTTGACTTATATTAAAGGCCATAAACTTAGTCTCAGTTTTATTGCTTGAAGTGAGATACATAAGTATGAATGTGATCTTTAGAATCAACAGTTTTTGAGAGGATGACCAAAAGCTCAACCCACTGAGATTCTGCAGCCGATCAAGTGATAAAGAAGGTTGGAAGCCCAAATTGGCGAATCATAGCGATTGCCTTTTTCTTCTCAGCTTCCCAGTGCGCAGGTGAGGATCTAACGCCTTTCATCATCGTGTTGAATCAAGTTTTGAACAAAGTTTTCGTTTAATAGATTTTGGGCCGTAATTCGGTTGCGACCTGAAAACTGTCTAAGGCAAATGGATGTACTATTCTTAATTTGTAGCAGTTCTAATTTTTTGTAATCATAGAACAACTTTGAAATGGTACACGCTCTTCTGTCAAAACGGCGAATTTCAGAACGCATTATCTTGCTATACGTTTCAGAGTATGTACGCTTCTGCCCAACGTATATTGTTCCAAATGACAACTCTTCTGAATTATTATCTTGAATTATGTCAATTGGTCTTTGTCCTTCACTTGGCGCTATAACTAAACGGTTATAGTCTAAGTTTTCTACAGGAATATTGTCCAAAAGAGTTTCTTGACCGCCTGGATTTAGCTCTGAAGGTAAAAGACCCGTGGGAATATTATTACCTGAGGGATTATCATGAGAAGTTTGTGCCGCATGAAAAGATTGAACCAATCGGGAATCCTCTGCAGATGCAACAAACGGAACTTCTTCTTGGTTATTAAATTCTGAAATCCAGTTTTCATTAATATGTATATTGTGCTCACGATACAGAGGGGTATTCACTAAGAACTGCAAAGCTTCCATAATCTTTGCGGGGCGTATGGTATCGATCATGTAATCATGATTATATTCCAAACGCCTTCTTAAGTGAATTTGTATAACATGAGCCTCATCAAAGGACCTTGGTAGAGATGTCACAATATTGTTAACAGAAATTGGTATATTAACAACAGCTCACTTGAGCAAACTCTGACCTTGATATCCTAACGGACGGATTGTCATAAAAGGCAATCTAGGCATTATAAGACGTTCTTCAATTGGGGTTAAACCTTTCAAACAATCCAGTATTTCAGGAAAGTCTAGACCGTTAGCTAAACATATTTTTGGAACGTTCTTTTTAACAATCGCATTTTTGCAAGTAGCACAAAAATTGTAATTTCCATCTTCTGAAGGAAATTTTTGCATTAAAAAGAAGGCGGATGCAGCATTTGGTTGACCTTGCGCAATATTTTCAAATTTAATTTGCGAACTTGGTGTAAAAACCATAAGCCGCCGCAGTAAATACATATTTCAGTAGGGCCCTTATTTATATTTTGGAAATAAATGTTTTTGAAATCTGTTAAATTGCCACTATTATCAGTTTCTATAACATTATTTTCTCTCGTTAATCGGATTCGTTGGGGCTGCCTTTAGTTTTCAATTTGTCTATTGAGTGGGTTATATCTACGAAGGCGAACTTGACCTTGTCTAAGACGTCTCTGATTCAAAATTTCTTCCCTCATACCCCTGCTACTAAGCTGTCGACGTTGTGTTTCTCTATCACGCTCCTCTCTCCTTATTTCAGGATTTCTTCGTGCATGTTCCCTTTGCATTTGATCACGAATGCGCTCTAAATTCCTATACTCAGGATTTCTTGCGCGAAGCTCTCTATGATCCCTAGTGTTCCTACTTCGTTCATCATAACGTACCTCAGGATTTTCTCGACGAGATCTATGACCTCGAGTATTTCTTATTTGCTCTTCAGAGCGAATTTGTGGATCTTGCCGCCTTGTTCTATGTTGAACAGTATTTACAACTTGCTCAGCAGATCGAACCTCGGGCTCTTCACGCCGAGACCTATGACCTTGAGTATCTCTTTTTTGCTCTTCAGAGCGAATTTGGGGATCTTGCCGCCTTGTTCTATGTTGAACAGTATTTGCAACTTGCTCAACAGATCGAACCTCGGGGTCTTCACGCTGAGACCTATGACCTCGAGTATTTCTTTTTTGCTCTTCAGAGCGAATTTGGGGATCTTGCCGCCTTGTTCTATGTTGAACAGTATTTGCAACTTGCTCAACAGATCGAACCTCGGTCTTGCCGCCTTGTTCTATGTTGAACAGTATTTAAATTTTGTTCAAAAGACCGTACCTCGAGACTTTCCCGCCTGGTTCTATGTTGATTTGTATTGATAATTTGTTCGGACAGACGTACATCGGAATCTAATCTACGATTAGCGTGACTTACAGTATTTTGTGACTACTCACTATCTCTATATAAAGAGTTTGCACGAAGAACTCTCATACGTCTTCTATTCTGAAGACGACTTAGTAATGTAGATTTTCTACTTAATCTAGGCATAATTAATTAATAATAAATGGATTAATATATAAAATACTTATAGATAATATTTATATAATTTAGCCGGGTGTTAAAAGTTGGATCCTAGGTGCTGCTCTCTTTCACTGTAATTCCTTGTAAGTCCTTTTCTGTTCCTATGGTATACTGTATATGTGTTTGCTCGCCACTGTATATAATACGGTTTGCTCGTCACTGTATATAATAATACTTTAAACACTATATAACTAATACACTAAAATTAGTTTGAATAAAGCACTTTGCTGGTAAAGACATCTAGTGAAACTGAAACTACAAACACAGTGTACTGATATTTATTATACTCTTGCAACATGTTGGTACAGCTTACGTACTTTTGTATACCTATATATTACTTAGCTATTCACTAACATAATAATACATAATATTTAGTTATATTTATATTTTAGAAATGAGTTTATTTCGTTGTATTGAAATTAAGTTCTCGGAAAACCCCTCCGTAAATTACTTTTGTTAAACACTTTCTAAAACAGGGGGATCTATGGTACCTATTTTGAAGGGTCTACCCATGAAGGCTAAATTAACAATAACTTACATATAATTAAGTATGGTATACACATATGTAGAGCAGGTATGTAGATTTTCTTCTTTCTGTCTTAATATCTAAACCTTTCATAAGCTGCCAACGGCGCTAGGTAAAAATGTAATTGTCTTGAGTTTACAGTTCACCACATGACCTTCATATTAAAACGTGTCGCAAAACTGAAATAATAGACAGTAGCATGTAAACCGATGGGGTCGCAGTTTATCTATAACCACATAAAAAGGGTCTTTAGCCCTTTTGATACTACATTACTAATATTTATTTCATGCAATTTACTCTAGAAAGATTTTTTTGCTCTATACAAATGCACTTTTTTAGCATTGTTGTCTGGTATAATTTATAATAAGTTCAACATGATGGCTGAGAAAATATACCTAACCACTGATTATCACCAAATATTAGAAGAAATATATGTATATAGAAATCTATATCTATCACTTTGGGAGAAGCAAATAACTCTTTGGTGAACAAAACTATACTCTGTTGCAACATGTTGCGAAAGTATAAAAATGTTGCGAAAGAATTCAATATTCATTACTCGATTATTATTTGGTATCTTATTAACTTATGTTATTGATCATAGATTAATTTTGTGTCAATACTATTTTTTTCTCCGAAATGTTAACTTTTATAAAAAGAAGCTATTTTACTCAAACATGGTATATGTGTGGGGTATATGAGGTTGCTGTTGTACCAGAGGAGCGGAAATCAGTATATTAGGGTTATAAGGTTTAAACAAAGTCTAGACCAATTTCATTCATATACAGCGATATACATTATTTTTAAGAAAAACTGTCCATTTAATTTCATTAAATTATCAAATTGACGAAAAAAATTATACCATAAGTAGTACATGTGAGCTGGGAAAATCAAAGACCAGAAAATTCCTCCAAACCGTATATTAAAAAATGTTGAATTAAACATCCATTATTAAATGATATCATGATTAGATTACAATTAAATTTGGTATATTCTTGACTTATATTAAAGGCCATAAACTTAGTCTCAGTTTTATTGCTTGAAGTGAGATACATAAGTATGAATGTGATCTTTAGAATCAACAGTTTTTGAGAGGATGACCAAAAGCTCAACCCACTGAGATTCTGCAGCCGATCAAGTGATAAAGAAGGTTGGAAGCCCAAATTGGCGAATCATAGCGATTGCCTTTTTCTTCTCAGCTTCCCAGTGCGCAGGTGAGGATCTAACGCCTTTCATCATCGTGTTGAATCAAGTTTTGAACAAAGTTTTCGTTTAATAGATTTTGGGCCGTAATTCGGTTGCGACCTGAAAACTTTCTAAGGCAAATGGATGTACTATTCTTAATTTGTAGCAGTTCTAATTTTTTGTAATCATAGAACAACTTTGAAATGGTACACGCTCTTCTGTCAAAACGGCGAATTTCAGAACGCATTATCTTGCTATACGTTTCAGAGTATGTACGCTTCTGCCCAACGTATATTGTTCCAAATGACAACTCTTCTGAATTATTATCTTGAATTATGTCAATTGGTCTTTGTCCTTCACTTGGCGCTATAACTAAACGGTTATAGTCTAAGTTTTCTACAGGAATATTGTCCAAAAGAGTTTCTTGACCGCCTGGATTTAGCTCTGAAGGTAAAAGACCCGTGGGAATATTATTACCTGAGGGATTATCATGAGAAGTTTGTGCCGCATGAAAAGATTGAACCAATCGGGAATCCTCTGCAGATGCAACAAACGGAACTTCTTCTTGGTTATTAAATTCTGAAATCCAGTTTTCATTAATATGTATATTGTGCTCACGATACAGAGGGGTATTCACTAAGAACTGCAAAGCTTCCATAATCTTTGCGGGGCGTATGGTATCGATCATGTAATCATGATTATATTCCAAACGCCTTCTTAAGTGAATTTGTATAACATGAGCCTCATCAAAGGACCTTGGTAGAGATGTCACAATATTGTTAACAGAAATTGGTATATTAACAACAGCTCACTTGAGCAAACTCTGACCTTGATATCCTAACGGACGGATTGTCATAAAAGGCAATCTAGGCATTATAAGACGTTCTTCAATTGGGGTTAAACCTTTCAAACAATCCAGTATTTCAGGAAAGTCTAGACCGTTAGCTAAACATATTTTTGGAACGTTCTTTTTAACAATCGCATTTTTGCAAGTAGCACAAAAATTGTAATTTCCATCTTCTGAAGGAAATTTTTGCATTAAAAAGAAGGCGGATGCAGCATTTGGTTGACCTTGCGCAATATTTTCAAATTTAATTTGCGAACTTGGTGTAAAAACCATAAGCCGCCGCAGTAAATACATATTTCAGTAGGGCCCTTATTTATATTTTGGAAATAAATGTTTTTGAAATCTGTTAAATTGCCACTATTATCAGTTTCTATAACATTATTTTCTCTCGTTAATCGGATTCGTTGGGGCTGCCTTTAGTTTTCAATTTGTCTATTGAGTGGGTTATATCTACGAAGGCGAACTTGACCTTGTCTAAGACGTCTCTGATTCAAAATTTCTTCCCTCATACCCCTGCTACTAAGCTGTCGACGTTGTGTTTCTCTATCACGCTCCTCTCTCCTTATTTCAGGATTTCTTCGTGCATGTTCCCTTTGCATTTGATCACGAATGCGCTCTAAATTCCTATACTCAGGATTTCTTGCGCAAAGTTCTCTATGATCCCTAGTGTTCCTACTTCGTTCATCATAACGTACCTCAGGATTTTCTCGACGAGATCTATGACCTCGAGTATTTCTTATTTGCTCTTCAGAGCGAATTTGTGGATCTTGCCGCCTTGTTCTATGTTGAACAGTATTTACAACTTGCTCAGCAGATCGAACCTCGGGCTCTTCACGCCGAGACCTATGACCTTGAGTATCTCTTTTTTGCTCTTCAGAGCGAATTTGGGGATCTTGCCGCCCTGTTCTATGTTGAACAGTATTTGCAACTTGCTCAACAGATCGAACCTCGGGGTCTTCACGCCGAGACCTATGACCTCGAGTATTTCTTATTTACTCTTCAGAGCGAATTTGGGGATCTTGCCGCCTTGTTCTATGTTGAACAGTATTTGCAACTTGCTCAACAGATCGAACCTCGGGGTCTTCACGCCGAGACCTATGACCTCGAGTATCTCTTATTTGCTCTTCAGAGCGAATTTGCGGATCTTGCCGCCTTGTTCTATGTTGAACAGTATTTGCAACTTGCTCAACAGATCGAAGCTCGGTCTTGCCGCCTTGTTCTATGTTGAACAGTATTTAAATTTTGTTCAAAAGACCGTACCTCGAGACTTTCCCGCCTGGTTCTATGTTGATTTGTATTGATAATTTGTTCGGACAGACGTACATCGGAATCTAATCTACGATTAGCGTGACTTACAGTATTTTGTGACTACTCACTATCTCTATATAAAGAGTTTGCACGAAGAACTCTCATACGTCTTCTATTCTGAAGACGACTTAGTAATGTAGATTTTCTACTTAATCTAGGCATAATTAATTAATAATAAATGGATTAATATATAAAATACTTATAGATAATATTTATATAATTTAGCCGGGTGTTAAAAGTTGGATCCTAGGTGCTGCTCTCTTTCACTGTAATTCCTTGTAAGTCCTTTTCTGTTCCTATGGTATACTGGTGCACTGTATATGTGTTTGCTCGCCACTGTATATAATACGGTTTGCTCGTCACTGTATATAATAATACTTTAAACACTATATAACTAATACACTAAAATTAGTTTGAATAAAGCACTTTGCTGGTAAAGACATCTAGTGAAACTGAAACTACAAACACAGTGTACTGATATTTATTATACTCTTGCAACATGTTGGTACAGCTTACGTACTTTTGTATACCTATATATTACTTAGCTATTCACTAACATAATAATACATAATATTTAGTTATATTTATATTTTAGAAATGAGTTTATTTCGTTGTATTGAAATTAAGTTCTCGGAAAACCCCTCCGTAAATTACTTTTGTTAAACACTTTCTAAAACAGGGGGATCTATGGTACCTATTTTGAAGGGTCTACCCATGAAGGCTAAATTAACAATAACTTACATATAATTAAGTATGGTATACACATATGTAGAGCAGGTATGTAGATTTTCTTCTTTCTGTCTTAATATCTAAACCTTTCATAAGCTGCCAACGGCGCTAGGTAAAAATGTAATTGTCTTGAGTTTACAGTTCACCACATGACCTTCATATTAAAACGTGTCGCAAAACTGAAATAATAGACAGTAGCATGTAAACCGATGGGGTCGCAGTTTATCTATAACCACATAAAAAGGGTCTTTAGCCCTTTTGATACTACATTACTAATATTTATTTCATGCAATTTACTCTAGAAAGATTTTTTTGCTCTATACAAATGCACTTTTTTAGCATTGTTGTCTGGTATAATTTATAATAAGTTCAACATGATGGCTGAGAAAATATACCTAACCACTGATTATCACCAAATATTAGAAGAAATATATGTATATAGAAATCTATATCTATCACTTTGGGAGAAGCAAATAACTCTTTGGTGAACAAAACTATACTCTGTTGCAACATGTTGCGAAAGTATAAAAATGTTGCGAAAGAATTCAATATTCATTACTCGATTATTATTTGGTATCTTATTAACTTATGTTATTGATCATAGATTAATTTTGTGTCAATACTATTTTTTTCTCCGAAATGTTAACTTTTATAAAAAGAAGCTATTTAACTCAAACATGGTATATGTGTGGGGTATATGAGGTTGCTGTTGTACCAGAGGAGCGGAAATCAGTATATTAGGGTTATAAGGTTTAAACAAAGTCTAGACCAATTTCATTCATATACAGCGATATACATTATTTTTAAGAAAAACTGTCCATTTAATTTCATTAAATTATCAAATTGACGAAAAAAATTATACCATAAGTAGTACATGTGAGCTGGGAAAATCAAAGACCAGAAAATTCCTCCAAACCGTATATTAAAAAATGTTGAATTAAACATCCATTATTAAATGATATCATGATTAGATTACAATTAAATTTGGTATATTCTTGACTTATATTAAAGGCCATAAACTTAGTCTCAGTTTTATTGCTTGAAGTGAGATACATAAGTATGAATGTGATCTTTAGAATCAACAGTTTTTGAGAGGATGACCAAAAGCTCAACCCACTGAGATTCTGCAGCCGATCAAGTGATAAAGAAGGTTGGAAGCCCAAATTGGCGAATCATAGCGATTGCCTTTTTCTTCTCAGCTTCCCAGTGCGCAGGTGAGGATCTAACGCCTTTCATCATCGTGTTGAATCAAGTTTTGAACAAAGTTTTCGTTTAATAGATTTTGGGCCGTAATTCGGTTGCGACCTGAAAACTTTCTAAGGCAAATGGATGTACTATTCTTAATTTGTAGCAGTTCTAATTTTTTGTAATCATAGAACAACTTTGAAATGGTACACGCTCTTCTGTCAAAACGGCGAATTTCAGAACGCATTATCTTGCTATACGTTTCAGAGTATGTACGCTTCTGCCCAACGTATATTGTTCCAAATGACAACTCTTCTGAATTATTATCTTGAATTATGTCAATTGGTCTTTGTCCTTCACTTGGCGCTATAACTAAACGGTTATAGTCTAAGTTTTCTACAGGAATATTGTCCAAAAGAGTTTCTTGACCGCCTGGATTTAGCTCTGAAGGTAAAAGACCCGTGGGAATATTATTACCTGAGGGATTATCATGAGAAGTTTGTGCCGCATGAAAAGATTGAACCAATCGGGAATCCTCTGCAGATGCAACAAACGGAACTTCTTCTTGGTTATTAAATTCTGAAATCCAGTTTTCATTAATATGTATATTGTGCTCACGATACAGAGGGGTATTCACTAAGAACTGCAAAGCTTCCATAATCTTTGCGGGGCGTATGGTATCGATCATGTAATCATGATTATATTCCAAACGCCTTCTTAAGTGAATTTGTATAACATGAGCCTCATCAAAGGACCTTGGTAGAGATGTCACAATATTGTTAACAGAAATTGGTATATTAACAACAGCTCACTTGAGCAAACTCTGACCTTGATATCCTAACGGACGGATTGTCATAAAAGGCAATCTAGGCATTATAAGACGTTCTTCAATTGGGGTTAAACCTTTCAAACAATCCAGTATTTCAGGAAAGTCTAGACCGTTAGCTAAACATATTTTTGGAACGTTCTTTTTAACAATCGCATTTTTGCAAGTAGCACAAAAATTGTAATTTCCATCTTCTGAAGGAAATTTTTGCATTAAAAAGAAGGCGGATGCAGCATTTGGTTGACCTTGCGCAATATTTTCAAATTTAATTTGCGAACTTGGTGTAAAAACCATAAGCCGCCGCAGTAAATACATATTTCAGTAGGGCCCTTATTTATATTTTGGAAATAAATGTTTTTGAAATCTGTTAAATTGCCACTATTATCAGTTTCTATAACATTATTTTCTCTCGTTAATCGGATTCGTTGGGGCTGCCTTTAGTTTTCAATTTGTCTATTGAGTGGGTTATATCTACGAAGGCGAACTTGACCTTGTCTAAGACGTCTCTGATTCAAAATTTCTTCCCTCATACCCCTGCTACTAAGCTGTCGACGTTGTGTTTCTCTATCACGCTCCTCTCTCCTTATTTCAGGATTTCTTCGTGCATGTTCCCTTTGCATTTGATCCCGAATGCGCTCTAAATTCCTATACTCAGGATTTCTTGCGCAAAGTTCTCTATGATCCCTAGTGTTCCTACTTCGTTCATCATAACGTACCTCAGGATTTTCTCGACGAGATCTATGACCTCGAGTATTTCTTATTTGCTCTTCAGAGCGAATTTGTGGATCTTGCCGCCTTGTTCTATGTTGAACAGTATTTACAACTTGCTCAGCAGATCGAACCTCGGGCTCTTCACGCCGAGACCTATGACCTTGAGTATCTCTTTTTTGCTCTTCAGAGCGAATTTGGGGATCTTGCCGCCCTGTTCTATGTTGAACAGTATTTGCAACTTGCTCAACAGATCGAACCTCGGGGTCTTCACGCCGAGACCTATGACCTCGAGTATTTCTTATTTACTCTTCAGAGCGAATTTGGGGATCTTGCCGCCTTGTTCTATGTTGAACAGTATTTGCAACTTGCTCAACAGATCGAACCTCGGGGTCTTCACGCCGAGACCTATGACCTCGAGTATCTCTTATTTGCTCTTCAGAGCGAATTTGCGGATCTTGCCGCCTTGTTCTATGTTGAACAGTATTTGCAACTTGCTCAACAGATCGAAGCTCGGTCTTGCCGCCTTGTTCTATGTTGAACAGTATTTAAATTTTGTTCAAAAGACCGTACCTCGAGACTTTCCCGCCTGGTTCTATGTTGATTTGTATTGATAATTTGTTCGGACAGACGTACATCGGAATCTAATCTACGATTAGCGTGACTTACAGTATTTTGTGACTACTCACTATCTCTATATAAAGAGTTTGCACGAAGAACTCTCATACGTCTTCTATTCTGAAGACGACTTAGTAATGTAGATTTTCTACTTAATCTAGGCATAATTAATTAATAATAAATGGATTAATATATAAAATACTTATAGATAATATTTATATAATTTAGCCGGGTGTTAAAAGTTGGATCCTAGGTGCTGCTCTCTTTCACTGTAATTCCTTGTAAGTCCTTTTCTGTTCCTATGGTATACTGGTGCACTGTATATGTGTTTGCTCGCCACTGTATATAATACGGTTTGCTCGTCACTGTATTTTTTCTAGAAAGATTTTTTTGCTCTATACAAATGCACTTTTTTAGCATTGTTGTCTGGTATAATTTATAATAAGTTCAACATGATGGCTGAGAAAATATACCTAACCTAACTAAGAATATATGTATATAGAAATCTATATCTATCACTTTGGGAGAAGCAAATAACTCTTTGGTGAACAAAACTATACTCTGTTGCAACATGTTGCGAAAGTATAAAAATGTTGCGAAAGAATTCAACATTCATTACTCGATTATTATTTGGTATCTTATTAACTTATGTTATTGATCATAGATTAATTTTGTGTCAATACTATTTTTTTCTCCGAAATGTTAACTTTTATAAAAAGAAGCTATTTAACTCAAACATGGTATATGTGTGGGGTATATGAGGTAGCTGTTGTACCAGAGGAGCGGAAATCAGTATATTAGGGTTATAAGGTTTAAACAAAGTCTAGACCAATTTCATTCATATGCAGCGATATACATTATTTTTAAGAAAAACTGTCCATTTAATTTCATTAAATTATCAAATTGACGAAAAAAATTATACCATAAGTAGTACATGTGAGCTGGGAAAATCAAAGACCAGAAAATTCCTCCAAACCGTATATTAAAAAATGTTGAATTAAACATCCATTATTAAATGATATCATGATTAGATTACAATTAAATTTGGTATCTTCTTGACTTATATTAAAGGCCATAAACTTAGTCTCAGTTTTATTGCTTGAAGTGAGATACATAAGTATGAATGTGATATTAACTCCACCAAAGTGGCTAAATTTTATATTATTAGCTTAGGTGGCAAACGTCAACCAGAGAATCGGAATTCATTATATGAAGGTGTGAGGTTTAGACTTAGTATATACTAATTTCATTCTAATTCAGCGTCAAACCACATAATTTTTAAGAAATCTTTTCCACTTAATTTCGTTAAAATATCACGTTGATCACCGGAACGGTGTAAAGTCAGGTGGAAAGACGGAAATCATATATATATTGGGGATAGAGAAATATATTAATTTTGACATTGCTCAGTTATACTCGAGAACATATTTTGAAGCAATTTTATATATAAAAAAATATTAATACTCACTGACCGACATATTCGGCATAAAACTGGTTAGAATAACGAAAAGCATTATAAGTAGTATATGGAATTTGAGGGTAGTATTAACCCGATTTTATTAATTTTTTCCAATACCACATACTATTAATATGCCACAGACTAATAAAATGCTCCCACTGTTTCATTAAGGTACCTCACATACCATCACCAATCAAATGGAGTAAAGTCAGACGAATGTTCGAAAATCCTGATATTAGTTACATGGGGGCTAAGGAAAATTTTCACCCGATTTGATCTTGTTATGAGTAAAACACGCTCTCTCATTTCCATTGAGATAACTCACATATGCGGTATAAAGTCACGCGGAAGTTCAAAAATATTTATATTAGATATATGAGGGCTACAAGAACTATTGATCCGATTCAACCCATTTTTGAAACAAAGACATACTATTATCGATAGTTTCATTTATTTATTCTATTATATGAATTTCAATTGTATATCTTACACAATGGCCGATATTTACGGTAAAAAGTCAACTATAGGTACTGGGGTCCACATATTCAGTACCTAGGGGCTTGAACAGTTTTGGTTCGATTTAGAGAATTTTTGGCCACAAGGTGGCATACTTTAAACGTATTATTCACGCAAAGTTTTACGCCAATATAATCATTGTTGCTTGATTTGCATAGTGGAAAGTGAAAGAATCAAGTGGAATTTAAAATGGTGTCATATGGAAAATAGGCGTGGTTGTAATCCGATTTCGCCCATTTTCGCACATAGAAATATAAAAAGAATGTTATGTACCAAATTTGGTTGAAATCGGTTAAAAAGATCCCAAGATATGGGTTTTCACCTAAAAGTGGACGGTGTCACGCCCACTGTCTAATTTTGAACGCGGTTCCTATAAAGTCATCTCATACCATCCCTGAGATAAAATTTAATGTCTCTGGCGTGTTTAGTGCTTGATTTATCGCGCTTTTAGTAGTTTTTAACAGTACCGTTACATGGGGAGTGGGCGGGGTTGTCACCCGATTTCACCCATTTTCACACCGTAGGTAGAGGTGCTAATACCATTTGCTTCCAGTGAATTTTGTTATTATAGCTTTGGTAGTTTGGGAGATATGCACATTAAACCAATTAGGGGCGGGACCACGCCCACTTAAAAAAAAAATTTTAACTGCAGATGCCCCTTCCTAATGTGATCTCGTGTACCAAATAACAGTCTTGTATCTTATTGCGGAGCTTAGTTATGACAATTTATTTGTTTTTGATTAATGGCGTTTTGTGGGCGTGGCAGTTGTCCGATTACGCCCATATGCAATACCAACCGTCTTACTGTACCAAGAAACATGTGTACCAAGTTTCATAAAGATATCTCAATTTTTACTCAAGTTACAGCTTGCACGGACGGACGGACGGACAGACAGTCACCCGGATTTCAACTCGTCTCTTCATCCTGATCATTTATATATACATAACCCTATATCTAACTCGATTAGTTTTAGGTGATACAAACAACCGTTAGGTGAACAAAACTATTATGCTCTGTAGCAACATGTTGCGAGAGTATAAAAATTTCTAAAAACGAATTAGTCAAGTGTTAGTGGATATAAAAGTGAAAAATAAAAGTGTATAATTAATTTTAAAAAAACGCAAAAATACGTACTTTAAATAGTTGAAATTTTCAACTTTAAACGTAAATATCTCGAAAACTATAAGTTTCCCGCGGCTATATCTATATATATTCTTGATCTGGAGAGATCCTCCGTCTATCTCTATCCGTCCATACCCGTTTTATCCCCGAAAGCCTGGGACAGTATACTAAAGCAAACACGAATTATGTAATATATAATAGATATACAATGTCTGTCAATAATGACTGTTTATATCAGTAAAGCTACAGATTTCTCGTATGGATATCAATCAAAAATATGCAAGTATTATTATTTTGTGAGCTACTCTTAGGCTGTGTGCAAAACGGTAACATGTTGTTGTTGTTGTACAATTTCCTATTGTGTAAACAAATTTTACATTTTGCTATACCAAATGGAAAGTAAAATTTTGATAGCGCAATTGCGTCCTTTGAGTTTTCGTCTTGGCAATTAAATTATTAAAGATACTATCAAAAAAAAATATGCATTAATTTGAAGATTTGATATTAATTAAGAGTTTTAGGCAACGTGTTAGCCCGCTATTAGACTATTTGCATTTGATCTGCATACATTAATACTTATGTCTATATATAAATATTTGAAGACACAGTTTATATTCACTTAATAATTACATATTTTAGTATATCTTCCAGCACATTAACAAAATATGTGCTAGTTTATATTTTCTGAAAAGTGAAAATTCAAACTCCCGATTTTTTTTTCAATGTTGTTCTTGTTAGGACTCATATTATTGATTTCAAGTTTATTATATACATACATATATTTTTTATTTTGCATATTTTATGACATCTTACTGCAACAAGTAAAAATCAATGGGATATGTTTTTTACATACATATAATATATCTACTACAACCCGACATGTTCATATAGATATTCTAAAGCGGACCATACTCTTCTAATTGAATGAAATTTTCTTTCGACTTTTCTACAATAATATATGTAGATTTAGATCAGCTAATCAACTACAAAAATATTATTTTTACTTCTTACTTAAATAATAAAAATACAGAAGAAGGCAAGAACTTTCCTTATTAAAAATATAATAAGCTTCTGAGCTGGGTAAAATTCTGACATTTGGATTCACCACGAAAAATGTCAAAATTTCACTTTCAGCTGCCAGAATTTTAATTTTTCTACCGTTTGGCACACAGCCTTAATCAACTTCTCTTATTTAATATAACATAATATGTTCACAATTACAATCATGCTCCGAATAATTTAGAATTTTGAATCATGAAGCCCCAAATTTATTTTTTGGTTTATTAATTCTTAGATACGGAAAAATTGTATTCGCAAGCTACTCAGGAAATTCTGGATCCATACGGTAAAACTTACACTTGGGACGTTAAAGTAAGTGTTATGGGGTTGCAGACCCAGCAAGTTGCTGAAGCTATAGTTGCTGCTTATAAATTACCTATAAGCTGGGAAGAATATGCACAAAGACAACGGGAGCGAACAGAAATTTTAATGACAGAAGCTGAATTAATGCCAGGTAAATCCAAATTTAGTCATCTAATTTTTTTTTTTTTTTTGTTCTAGATACTGAAGTGGGTTATGAAGAAATTGTAAGACAAATAGCTGGCTCTTTTAACAAGTCTTACCCACGTGATGTGCGGGTAAAAATGCTTGGCACAACCGAGCAGAAATCGGCTGCAATTGCTGTTAATGAACTAGAATTGCCCATAACTGTCGAGGAATGCCTGAAAAGATTTACAAATAAGTGTAAAGAAATGTTGGGGAATTCTCCGTTAATGCAAGGTTAGATCATATAAGACGTTTTCAAATAGGAGACTAGATCAACGGTCGTTTTATTTTGATTGAATATTAATACACAGTTTGTCAAGAAACTCTTTACACACTAAAATAAAAATTAAAATTTTGACTTTAACTTTCAAGCGGTCGCGCCGTCTTTTGTAACGGCAGCGATCGCGTGTAACCTTAAATACATACTGCATATATCAGATAAATAAAACTCTAATTAATCAATTTATTTAGATAAAGATATCTCAATTTTTACTCAAGTTAGAGCTTGCACGGACGGACGGACTGACGGACAGACAGTCACCCGGATTTCAACTCGTCTCTTCCCCTGATCATTTATATATATATAACCCTATATCTAACTCGATTAGTTTTAGGTAATACAAACAACCGCTAGGTGAACAAAACTATTATACTCTGTAGCAACAGGTTCCGAGAGTATAAAAATCCATAAGTATGCAAACAAAAAAACTTTATTTACACATTTTCGACATTGTCAAGAAACTCTTTACCCAAAATTTAGTAGTTATTTTTGATTCTAAATTTATGACTTATTATATTAACTTAAAGCTAATTTAAATATTTGGTGTGACCCCCCATTAACATGTTGCAGGTGGTTTTTCATTGAATGCACCATCTTTGGTAGGACATATTCCAATAGGATGTTATGCCACGTTTCGAGTATGGCAGACATCACTGCTGTTCGATTTTTGAACTCATTTTGCCACTTTTTCTTTAGATAGACCCACAAATTGCTGATGAGGTTAAGATCTGGGCAGGGTATCAATGATCTTGTCACAGTTAGAAGGTAGCCAATCCCGTACCTGAAGCTCTTTATGACTTGGATCATTGTTTTGATATTTGGATGTTGGCTTTTGATTGTTGGAAAAGCCAAATTTCACTGTACTTGTGTATCCAAATTTTGGAGGTACTATGCTGTATATATAGTGTTTTCTATGAATATCAAATTCCCCACTCCTCGGCTGGAGATACAGTTCCAAATCAATAGTGACAGTTTTCCAAATTTTAATGTTGGAACGACGTTTTGCTTTTCAAGCGTAGTTAACGCCTTGCATCATACTCTGCTTGGGCCATCGTTTTAATACTGCATAATTGTGGTTTCGTCACAAAATATGACGTTATCCTAATGTTCTACCGGATCACATTAAGCACGACCACCTCCATCCTTTGCTTCGAATCTGCCCTGGTTTTCCGCGCGACTTATGACATTGTAAACTGTTTTTTGAGATAAAGAAAACATATCAACCAACTCCGCTACAGATTTGCCCAACTTGTGATTGTAGTAAATCAATTGAACTACCTCAAATATTAATATTTTATCGGGAATTTTGAAACAGCAGGTTTTCAACCAAATAAAATTAAATTCAAAGGATGCATAACAATATACACTGCAGAAAGCATAGATAACGGTTAATTACCGTTTTTGCTTAAAGCGAGAGCAAAACACAATCGTTAAGCGGAATGTGTGAAGAGTTTGTTGACAGTGTCAAAAATGTGTAAACTAAGTTTTTGTTCATATTAATTTTTTGGTGCATATTAATTAATTTATATTTATTTATTGGTTGCAATAAACTCAAAAATATAATAGTTTTTCTTTAAAAAAATTTGTTTGAACTAAACAAAAGTTTGTAATTTTCTCAATTAAAGTCAAAATTTAAACTTTTAATTCAGCGTGTAAAGTGTTTCTTGACAAACTGCAAATGCAACGATGGTTTTTTATGAGGCAGTGTTCAGATAAGATAAATATTCTAATCTTTAGCTCCTATTAATAAAAAAAGACTGACTTACTGACATTTTCTATCCGAAATGTATGTGTGTATGTAATATTTGCCAGCCTTTTTGTCAAGATCTATTATGTGTGACAGAAATTTGAGTCCTACAAGTTTTAAGCTCCTCGACAAACAAAGTAATATTATTCGGTTTTCTTAGAATGCAACAAGGCTTAATTTTACTATTTTTAAAATATTTTACTATTTTTAAAATATTTTACTATTTTATATAAATTTAAATATACATGCATTAAATATATATGCACAAAATAGCCGTTCGAAAATAATATTCACATAAATGTTAAATATTCAATTATCCCATTGATTAATTCTTAGTTTATCATTGATATATGAAAATATAAAATAATCAAACAATGTTGAATGAATTATGCAAGTTTACAAAATTGACAGCATTTGATAAAATGAAATACGTATAACCCCTCAGTTATAATGCTGTTAATTATAGGTACATATACTACGTTTTAATGAAAAAGTATACAAAGCCCCAAACGGGCATATGAATCTAAATTTAAACGAATACCTTTAAATCCAATTATTTTCTCATTTTTGCCTTAAAATACACCTTGTCCATAAAAGTATTCACATTGTAAATACAATAATATATTACATTGATTATATTATATTAACGTCTAGAAAGTTCATATAAGTTTACATAAATACGGGAGTTATACTGAACTGATTCTAACTACTTCGAAATAGTAAACATACGTCTTTGTACCACTATTTTATCAAAACAATAATTTTTAAGTTTTTCCATCTACATACATGTGTATGTAAAGTAATTCCTTTTACTACAATTATATATTTCTTGCAGTTATATATATTTTACTTTGAGAGAAATCATTATGAAATTTTTTTATCACCGGTAATGATTATTTTCATACATATGTATAAAATATCGCTTTAATCAATGTGTGTTCTTATATACTTTTTAGGTGCAGAGCGATTACTGAGGCATCTCAATGCTAATAAGATTCCCATAGCATTGGCTACTAGTTCTGGCGAGCATATGGTTGAAATAAAAGTTACTAATCATCGCGACATATTCGAACTTTTTCATCATCGTGTTTGTGGGTCTACTGACCCAGAAGTTAAAGCAGGCAAACCTTCTCCTGACATATTTCTTATAGCTGCTTCTCGTTTCTCGGATAAACCTGACTCATCAAACTGTCTTGTGTTTGAAGACGCCCCAAATGGCGTACAGGCAGCCTTAAAAGCAGGGATGCAAGTTGTGATGGTACCAGATGAACTAATAACGGAAGAGTTACACAAGGGAGCAACTCAGGTGTTGAAGTCTTTAGAAGATTTTAATCCCGAAGATTTTGGCTTGCCGCCTTTTCCAATAATTGGCTAAGTTATAATTTAAAACCAAAAAATTATATTGTTTATCTTATACAAGAGCTTAATAAAATTCAAATTAGATGTGTGACGTTTCTTTATTATATTTTATTATTACGATAAACATATGTTCACAGTTTTGGCTTGTAGTCAAAAATATATAAAATTTACGCTTTTGCTACAGCTTCTACTTGCTTTTGAATTTCTGGTGCTGATTGATTTGTCAATGGAACGGAAGTTTCTTTACCTAGAACTATGAACAAAAAATTATAATTTACATAAAGTTTCTACTATATCATGAACTTACCATATCGTGCCCATAATCGCGGCTGAACCCCTGAACACTCTCGAATTAAAATTGGCAATTCTGGGTTATTCTTTTTAAGGTTTGGATAAAATTTCTCCACGTATTCTCTAAAATATAATTGCATTTTATTAATGTATTTATATAGGAAAGTGTGGTCTGTATTAAAATAAACAATGAAAAGAACACTGTATAGCTAAATTTGAGGAAAAAATATTCACAGAATATTAAAAAAAATATAAGTACAGCAGGGTTGCGACATTTTTATTAAAATTTGGATTTCCATTTTTTAAATCCGATTTTGTGTTTAAATTAAACTTATTTCAAAATAGTAATAAAAAATATTACAAAATCAGAATTTAACAAGTAAGGAAGCGCTAAGTTCGGATGTAACCGAACATTTTATACTCTCGCAAAGTCAAATGGTATACTCGTTTGAGATTTCTTTGTGGATTGACTGATATTTTCGGTAGAAGGTCAACTATAGGCACTGGGGTCCACATATTTAGTACTTAGGGGCTTGAACAGTTTTGGTTCGATTTAGACAATTTTTGGTCACAAGGTGGCATACTTTAAACGTATTATTCACGCAAAGTTTTACCCCGATATAATCATTGTTGCTTGATTTGCATAGTGGAAAGTGAAAGAATCAAGTGGAATTTAAAATGGTGTCATATAGAAAATAGGCGTGGGTGTAATCCGATTTCGCCCATTTTTGCACCATGACATAGATAAGCAGATCCCAAGATATGGGTTTTCACCTAAAAGTGAGCGGTGCCACACACACCGACTAATTTTGAACGCGGTTCCTATAAAGTCATCTCATACCATCCCAGAGATAAAATTGAATGTCTCTGGCGTGTTTAGTGCTTGGTTTATCGCGTTTTTAGTATTTTTTAACAGTACCGTAATATGGGAGGGCTTGTCACCCGATTTCACCCATTTTTACACCGTAGGTAGAGGTGCTAAAAACATTTGCTCTCAGTAAATTTGGTTATTATAGATTTAGCGGTTTAGGAGATATGCACATTAAACTTATTAGGGGCGGGACCACGCCTACTTTAAAAAAAAAATTTAACTGCAGATGCCCCTCCCTAATGTGATCCTGTGTACCAAATGACAGTCTTGTATCTTATTGCGGAGCTTTGTTGTGGCAATTTATTTGTTTTTGACTAATGGCGCCCATCTGCAATACCAACCGTCTTACTGTACCAAGAAACATGTGTACCAAGTTTCATAAAGATATCTCAATTTTTACTCAAGTTACAGCTTGCACGGACGGACGGACGGACAGACAGTCACCCGGATTTCAACTCGTCTCTTCATCCTGATCATTTATATATACATAACCCTATATCTAACTCGATTAGTTTTAGGTGATACAAACAACCGTTAGGTGAACAAAACTATTATGCTCTGTAGCAACATGTTGCGAGAGTATAAAAATTTCTA
Source organism: Bactrocera oleae (assembly GCF_042242935.1). NCBI lineage: Eukaryota > Metazoa > Arthropoda > Insecta > Diptera > Tephritidae > Bactrocera > Bactrocera oleae. The sequence continues at coordinate 34,706,138 of NC_091537.1, forward strand.
AAAACGAATTAGTCAAGTGTTAGTGGATATAAAAGTGAAAAATAAAAGTGTATAATTAATTTAAAAAAAACGCAAAAATACGTACTTTAAATAGTTGAAATTTTAAGTTTCCCGCGGCTATATCTATATATATTCTTGATCTGGAGAGATCCTCCGTCTATCTCTATCCGTCCATACCCGTTTTATCCCCGAAAGCCTGGGACAGTATACTAAAGCAAACACGAATTATGTAATATATAATAGATATACAATGTCTGTCAATAATGACTGTTTATATCAGTAAAGCTACAGATTTCTCGTATGGATATCAATCAAAAATATGCAAGTATTATTATTTTGTGAGCTACTCTTAGGCTGTGTGCAAAACGGTAACATGTTGTTGTTGTTGTACAATTTCCTATTGTGTAAACAAATTTTACATTTTGCTATACCAAATGGAAAGTAAAATTTTGATAGCGCAATTGCGTCCTTTGAGTTTTCGTCTTGGCAATTAAATTATTAAAGATACTATCAAAAAAAAATATGCATTAATTTGAAGATTTGATATTAATTAAGAGTTTTAGGCAACGTGTTAGCCCGCTATTAGACTATTTGCATTTGATCTGCATACATTAATACTTATGTCTATATATAAATATTTGAAGACACAGTTTATATTCACTTAATAATTACATATTTTAGTAATCTTCCAGCACATTAACAAAATATGTGCTAGTTTATATTTTCTGAAAAGTGAAAATTCAAACTCCCGATTTTTTTTTCAATGTTGTTCTTGTTAGGACTCATATTATTGATTTCAAGTTTATTATATACATACATATATTTTTTATTTTGCATATTTTATGACATCTTACTGCAACAAGTAAAAATCAATGGGATATGTTTTTTACATACATATAATATATCTACTACAACCCGACATGTTCATATAGATATTCTAAAGCGGACCATACTCTTCTAATTGAATGAAATTTTCTTTCGACTTTTCTACAATAATATATGTAGATTTAGATCAGCTAATCAACTACAAAAATATTATTTTTACTTCTTACTTAAATAATAAAAATACAGAAGAAGGCAAGAACTTTCCTTATTAAAAATATAATAAGCTTCTGAGCTGGGTAAAATTCTGACATTTGGATTCACCACGAAAAATGTCAAAATTTCACTTTCAGCTGCCAGAATTTTAATTTTTCTACCGTTTGGCACACAGCCTTAATCAACTTCTCTTATTTAATATAACATAATATGTTCACAATTACAATCATGCTCCGAATAATTTAGAATTTTGAATCATGAAGCCCCAAATTTATTTTTTGGTTTATTAATTCTTAGATACGGAAAAATTGTATTCGCAAGCTACTCAGGAAATTCTGGATCCATACGGTAAAACTTACACTTGGGACGTTAAAGTAAGTGTTATGGGGTTGCAGACCCAGCAAGTTGCTGAAGCTATAGTTGCTGCTTATAAATTACCTATAAGCTGGGAAGAATATGCACAAAGACAACGGGAGCGAACAGAAATTTTAATGACAGAAGCTGAATTAATGCCAGGTAAATCCAAATTTAGTCATCTAATTTTTTTTTTTTTTTTGTTCTAGATACTGAAGTGGGTTATGAAGAAATTGTAAGACAAATAGCTGGCTCTTTTAACAAGTCTTACCCACGTGATGTGCGGGTAAAAATGCTTGGCACAACCGAGCAGAAATCGGCTGCAATTGCTGTTAATGAACTAGAATTGCCCATAACTGTCGAGGAATACCTGAAAAGATTTACAAATAAGTGTAAAGAAATGTTGGGGAATTCTCCGTTAATGCAAGGTTAGATCATATAAGACGTTTTCAAATAGGAGACTAGATCAACGGTCGTTTTATTTTGATTGAATATTAATACACAGTTTGTCAAGAAACTCTTTACACACTAAAATAAAAATTAAAATTTTGACTTTAACTTTCAAGCGGTCGCGCCGTCTTTTGTAACGGCAGCGATCGCGTGTAACCTTAAATACATACTGCATATATCAGATAAATAAAACTCTAATTAATCAATTTATTTAGATAAAGATATCTCAATTTTTACTCAAGTTAGAGCTTGCACGGACGGACGGACTGACGGACAGACAGTCACCCGGATTTCAACTCGTCTCTTCACCCTGATCATTTATATATATATAACCCTATATCTAACTCGATTAGTTTTAGGTAATACAAACAACCGCTAGGTGAACAAAACTATTATACTCTGTAGCAACAGGTTCCGAGAGTATAAAAATCCATAAGTATGCAAACAAAAAAACTTTATTTACACATTTTCGACATTGTCAAGAAACTCTTTACCCAAAATTTAGTAGTTATTTTTTATTCTAAATTTATGACTTATTATATTAACTTAAAGCTAATTTAAATATTTGGTGTGACCCCCCATTAACATGTTGCAGGTGGTTTTTCATTGAATGCACCATCTTTGGTAGGACATATTCCAATAGGATGTTATGCCACGTTTCGAGTATGGCAGACATCACTGCTGTTCGATTTTTGAACTCATTTTGCCACTTTTTCTTTAGATAGACCCACAAATTGCTGATGAGGTTAAGATCTGGGCAGGGTATCAATGATCTTGTCACAGTTAGAAGGTAGCCAATCCCGTACCTGAAGCTCTTTATGACTTGGATCATTGTTTTGATATTTGGATGTTGGCTTTTGATTGTTGGAAAAGCCAAATTTCACTGTACTTGTGTATCCAAATTTTGGAGGTACTATGCTGTATATATAGTGTTTTCTATGAATATCAAATTCCCCACTCCTCGGCTGGAGATACAGTTCCAAATCAATAGTGACAGTTTTCCAAATTTTAATGTTGGAACGACGTTTTGCTTTTCAAGCGTAGTTAACGCCTTGCATCATACTCTGCTTGGGCCATCGTTTTAATACTGCATAATTGTGGTTTCGTCACAAAATATGACGTTATCCTAATGTTCTACCGGATCACATTAAGCACGACCACCTCCATCCTTTGCTTCGAATCTGCCCTGGTTTTCCGCGCGACTTATGACATTGTAAACTGTTTTTTGAGATACAGAAAACATATCAACCAACTCCGCTACAGATTTGCCCAACTTGTGATTGTAGTAAATCAATTGAACTACCTCAAATATTAATATTTTATCGGGAATTTTGAAACAGCAGGTTTTCAACCAAATAAAATTAAATTCAAAGGATGCATAACAATATACACTGCAGAAAGCATAGATAACGGTTAATTACCGTTTTTGCTTAAAGCGAGAGCAAAACACAATCGTTAAGCGGAATGTGTGAAGAGTTTGTTGACAGTGTCAAAAATGTGTAAACTAAGTTTTTGTTCATATTAATTTTTTGGTGCATATTAATTAATTTATATTTATTTATTGGTTGCAATAAACTCAAAAATATAATAGTTTTTCTTTAAAAAAATTTGTTTGAACTAAACAAAAGTTTGTAATTTTCTCAATTAAAGTCAAAATTTAAACTTTTAATTCAGCGTGTAAAGTGTTTCTTGACAAACTGCAAATGCAACGATGGTTTTTTATGAGGCAGTGTTCAGATAAGATAAATATTCTAATCTTTAGCTCCTATTAATAAAAAAAGACTGACTTACTGACATTTTCTATCCGAAATGTATGTGTGTATGTAATATTTGCCAGCCTTTTTGTCAAGATCTATTATGTGTGACAGAAATTTGAGTCCTACAAGTTTTAAGCTCCTCGACAAACAAAGTAATATTATTCGGTTTTCTTAGAATGCAACAAGGCTTAATTTTACTATTTTTAAAATATTTTACTATTTTTAAAATATTTTACTATTTTATATAAATTTAAATATACATGCATTAAATATATATGCACAAAATAGCCGTTCGAAAATAATATTCACATAAATGTTAAATATTCAATTATCCCATTGATTAATTCTTAGTTTATCATTGATATATGAAAATATAAAATAATCAAACAATGTTGAATGAATTATGCAAGTTTACAAAATTGACAGCATTTGATAAAATGAAATACGTATAACCCCTCAGTTATAATGCTGTTAATTATAGGTACATATACTACGTTTTAATGAAAAAGTATACAAAGCCCCAAACGGGCATATGAATCTAAATTTAAACGAATACCTTTAAATCCAATTATTTTCTCATTTTTGCCTTAAAATACACCTTGTCCATAAAAGTATTCACATTGTAAATACAATAATATATTACATTGATTATATTATATTAACGTCTAGAAAGTTCATATAAGTTTACATAAATACGGGAGTTATACTGAACTGATTCTAACTACTTCGAAATAGTAAACATACGTCTTTGTACCACTATTTTATCAAAACAATAATTTTTAAGTTTTTCCATCTACATACATGTGTATGTAAAGTAATTCCTTTTACTACAATTATATATTTCTTGCAGTTATATATATTTTACTTTGAGAGAAATCATTATGAAATTTTTTTATCACCGGTAATGATTATTTTCATACATATGTATAAAATATCGCTTTAATCAATGTGTGTTCTTATATACTTTTTAGGTGCAGAGCGATTACTGAGGCATCTCAATGCTAATAAGATTCCCATAGCATTGGCTACTAGTTCTGGCGAGCATATGGTTGAAATAAAAGTTACTAATCATCGCGACATATTCGAACTTTTTCATCATCGTGTTTGTGGGTCTACTGACCCAGAAGTTAAAGCAGGCAAACCTTCTCCTGACATATTTCTTATAGCTGCTTCTCATTTCTCGGATAAACCTGACTCATCAAACTGTCTTGTGTTTGAAGACGCCCCAAATGGCGTACAGGCAGCCTTAAAAGCAGGGATGCAAGTTGTGATGGTACCAGATGAACTAATAACGGAAGAGTTACACAAGGGAGCAACTCAGGTGTTGAAGTCTTTAGAAGATTTTAATCCCGAAGATTTTGGCTTGCCGCCTTTTCCAATAATTGGCTAAGTTATAATTTAAAACCAAAAAATTATATTGTTTATCTTATACAAGAGCTTAATAAAATTCAAATTAGATGTGTGACGTTTCTTTATTATATTTTATTATTACGATAAACATATGTTCACAGTTTTGGCTTGTAGTCAAAAATATATAAAATTTACGCTTTTGCTACAGCTTCTACTTGCTTTTGAATTTCTGGTGCTGATTGATTTGTCAATGGAACGGAAGTTTCTTTACCTAGAACTATGAACAAAAAATTATAATTTACATAAAGTTTCTACTATATCATGAACTTACCATATCGTGCCCATAATCGCGGCTGAACCCCTGAACACTCTCGAATTAAAATTGGCAATTCTGGGTTATTCTTCTTAAGGTTTGGATAAAATTTCTCCACGTATTCTCTAAAATATAATTGCATTTTATTAATGTATTTATATAGGAAAGTGTGGTCTGTATTAAAATAAACAATGAAAAGAACACTGTATAGCTAAATTTGAGGAAAAAATATTCACAGAATATTAAAAAAAATATAAGTACAGCAGGGTTGCGACATTTTTATTAAAATTTGGATTTCCATTTTTTAAATCCGATTTTGTGTTTAAATTAAACTTATTTCAAAATAGTAATTAAAAATATTACAAAATCAGAATTTAACAAGTAAGGAAGCGCTAAGTTCGGATGTAACCGAACATTTTATACTCTCGCAAAGTCAAATGGTATACTCGTTTGAGATTTCTTTGTGGATTGACTGATATTTTCGGTAGAAGGTCAACTATAGGCACTGGGGTCCACATATTTAGTACTTAGGGGCTTGAACAGTTTTGGTTCGATTTAGACAATTTTTGGTCACAAGGTGGCATACTTTAAACGTATTATTCACGCAAAGTTTTACCCCGATATAATCATTGTTGCTTGATTTGCATAGTGGAAAGTGAAAGAATCAAGTGGAATTTAAAATGGTGTCATATAGAAAATAGGCGTGGGTGTAATCCGATTTCGCCCATTTTTGCACCATGACATAGATAAGCAGATCCCAAGATATGGGTTTTCACCTAAAAGTGAGCGGTGCCACACACACCGACTAATTTTGAACGCGGTTCCTATAAAGTCATCTCATACCATCCCAGAGATAAAATTGAATGTCTCTGGCGTGTTTAGTGCTTGGTTTATCGCGTTTTTAGTATTTTTTAACAGTACCGTAATATGGGAGGGCTTGTCACCCGATTTCACCCATTTTTACACCGTAGGTAGAGGTGCTAAAAACATTTGCTCTCAGTGAATTTGGTTATTATAGCTTTAGCGGTTTAGGAGATATGCACATTAAACTTATTAGGGGCGGGACCACGCCTACTTTAAAAAAAAAATTTAACTGCACATGCCCCTCCCTAATGTGATCCTGTGTACCAAATGACAGTCTTGTATCTTATTGCGGAGCTTTGTTGTGGCAATTTATTTGTTTTTGACTAATGGCGCCCATCTGCAATACCAACCGTCTCCCGGTACCAAGAAACATGTGTACCAAGTTTCATAAAGATATCTCAATTTTTACTCAAGTTAGAGCTTGCACGGACGGACGGACGGACGGACAGACAGACAGTCACCCGGATTTCAACTCGTCTCTTCATCCTGATCATTTATATATATATAACCCTATATCTAACTCGATTAGTTTTAGGTGATACAAACAACCGTTAGGTGAACAAAACTATTATACTCTGTAGCAACAGATCGCGAGAGTATAAAAAGGATAAAATATAAATCCTTTGAATGTGTAAGTTTGCCGACCACTGCTCTAGAGTAGGGAATATAGTAGCTCTATGTGAACTCTAGTTCATAATGGTAGAACACGAAGTACGCAAACGCGAAAAAAATTTAAATTCGAAAACAATTAGGAGTATTAAGGCCAGACCAAGATCTAGATTAATTTCATTCATACACGTATTCAGCGCTAAATCACATCATGATTAAGAATACATTCCCGCTTAATTTAATTAAAATTTCGAACATATTAACCAATAAAGTCAACCGGATCGTCGAATTGCCCATTTTATATAACGATTCATATTAATTCCTTGCGTGCCAACTTTACAATATAATTTAATATTACTAATATCATGTATTATTTTCCGCAGTATAATCAGATTCGGTAAATTAAATTTGAGTACATACAGAAATAAGTAATAACAAGAAAAACGAATACCCCTCACAATTAAAAAAGTTTCCATACAAAAACTTGATTTTGATATATTGTTGTTGTTGTAGCGGTTATCGGTGAGAGTTTATGGCAGCTACATATATGCTATAGTGGTGCGATCTGAACAGTTTTTTTTGGAGATTGTAGCGTTGTCTTGGACAATAATCCATGATCAATTTCGTTTCTTGTGAAATAATTACGACAAATGAGCAGCCCTTCGGAGGGAAGAAAAGGACGTGTTCAATTTCAGAGCGATATCTCAAAAATTGAGGAACTAGTTCGCGTATAAACACACGGATGGACATGGCTAAACCAACTTAGCTCGTCACGATAATTATTTATATATATTTTTATAGGGTTCCGACAAACCCAAAAGTGGGGTCTGTTGTTTGTAAAAGCATTTAAACTATGTGAACGAATTGATACAACAGCATATGGTACATCGAATTTGTCTGTCAAAGCAAAAGTTATATAAGAATCAGCCATTATTTCAAGTGCAACGAATATAATTCTTTTATGTACACTTTGTCATAATTATTGAAGTAATATACATATCTACATATATCTATATCATAGCATCTATATTTAAACAAACATAAATTTAGACGCATTTATAAATGCAACTCTAATTAAGGATATAACATAGCAAGCATTTAACTACCTAATATAAATAAGTATAATAAATTAAATACGTAGGTATATATCCATTACTTAACTAAACTGAAATAATAGCTTTCAGCTTTGGAGCTACAGCACGTAGTATATATGGATAAGTTTATAGCGATAAAAAGCGTTCCCATGTTCACAAATGTATACGTATGACACACAGTTCTTCAACATGTGTACAGAAAATAGTAAAAAACAAAAAAAAAAAGAAATATTCTCGTTTAAGGAGCACATCAATTTATTTCAAGAAAACAAAAACTGAAAGAATATTTATATATATTGTAGATTTTATGCAATACAATAAAAATAGATTCATAAAAGTATACATACGCTTCAATACATAATATATAAAATAAAGGTGCTTTCTTTGTGCCTATATCCCTATGTATATTTAGTAGCGATCGGACGCGTTTATTATCGGAGCTCTCTAGCGAGCAAAATACCAGTACTTAATGAAACGTGCTAATTATAAGTACATAATGTTAAATAAGATTATATTAAATAAAACCATAACTAATGGATTGGAATTTTCTATTAAGATCTTGGTTAAAATGTAGAGTTAAATCAATTTAATGTTATGGAAATTATTTTCAAAAATCGTAATTTAAGGTGAGCTATGTAAGTCCAGAAAAATAACTTAGGTAATCATACATATAGAACAGAGTAAATTTCGTACAGAATTTATAAAGTAATGTCTGCAAGACGAACATAGGTCATAGTACAGTGAATGCCAGAAGAGTACGTTCGGGATCGATATAGAGCTGAGAGAGAGAATCTTCAGTACAGCGTGAGGTTCGCCACAGCCGGGATCGAGATAGGCATACGGTTCAGAGAGACAGAGAATCGTCAGTAAAGCGTGAGGCTCGACTCAGTCAGCTTCGGGATAGATATAGAGTTAAGAGAGAGAAATAGGGAATCTTCAGTAGAGCGTGAGATTCACCGCATCCGAGGTAGGGATAGACATCGAATACAGAGAGCCAGAGAATTATCAGCTCGAGTTACCAACTCATGGGTGAATAAAAAAATTCTGCCATGAATTACGATCCTTCGATTTCTTACAAGGAAGAACGTATAGTATCTATAGGTACTATGTCAGTAGTGTGTGGACATTGCTTGGCATTGAAATTCAAGGACGAAAGGCATATGTTGCTTACAATGAAAAATCAAATTAGTGTTACACAGATCTTATAACAGCTTACAATATCCTTTGATGATATGTCGTGGAGAAAATGGTTATCCCATTTATATTTCTCATATTGACCCAATCGGTGATACACCTCTGCGTATAACTGAATCATGTATGAACTACTATTTCAGCTCTTTAATGGTGTGTGGACCAACCGCTATGTACGGTTCTGGTCCTACCATTTTTGTGAAGGCTGCAGAGCGGGCCAACTCGTCAGCCAGTTCTTATCCTGCTATATCCCTGTGACCAGGCTTCCAAATAAGGTGCACTCGGTTGTGCTCTGATAGGCTGTTCAGCCGTTCTATGCACTCCTGCACTAGTAGCATTTTGACCTCAAAAGCCGAGATCGCTTTTAGTGCCGCCTGACTATCGCTGAGTATGCTGATAATCTTATTGCGTTGGAGGTTTATCTCTACACACCGACTTATAGCATATACTTCCGCCTGGAAATTGCTAGGAAAACTTCCCATGGGAATGGAGAACTTGGTGCGTGGTCCTGCGACCCCTGCACCAATCTCTCTCGAGCCGTCAGTGTACCACTTGATAGTGCTATCCCTTAGCAGTAGGTCCAGCGTGGAATCATTCCATTCCTGACACGAACGCATCGCGCCCGACGAGCAGATACAGGCAAGTAGGGGCAGCTTCGATAGTCGAAGTCCTACCGAAGTCTGCGATGCTTTGGAAACCCAAGCCAGCCCCAATCCCCTTTGTACAATATCGCAGAGTGTCTCAATCCATCTGCGCACCGGTGCCGCCACACTCCTTTTCTCCAGTGCTAGTGTCAAGGAAGACGCATAACAACACCTCACCCCATCTAACGAGCTTCGGATCTCAGAGGTTAGCTGATACAGAGCAGTATTGGTTGATCTGCCTGCTCTGCAAGCATGCTGCTTCCCGTGTAGCGGTGCAGCCTTCAGCACCTTCGATCTTATTTCGTGATCAATGATCTTTTGAATACTTTTAAGTAGGAAGGAAGTTAGACTTATTGGGCTGAAGGATTTTGCCAGCGAATAGTCTTTCCTTCCTACCTTGAGTATGAAGATCACCTCTGCAGTGCGCCAAGGTTCTGGGATATATGCCAGCGCTAGGCTATCCCTCATCAGCCGAACAAGGTGGGGCAGTAGGACCTGCTCCCCCTGTTGCAGAAACGCTGGAAGGATGCCATCCACACCCGGGAACTTATATTTTTCAAAGGATGCCAAAGCCCACTTGATGGAGTCTGCAGTATAGAGCTGTTTTGCGACTGTTCAATCTAAGCGAGATGTCTTCTTGAATTGTGTCCGGGAAGTGCGCAGCTAGAAGAGCCGTGGCTCTTTCCTCTACGCTGGACGTATAGGTCCCATCCGATCTTTTAATTGCTAGTACTTTGTCCGTCTTGCCTTTAGCCAGAGCCTTATGCAGCCTCTGGCGTTGAGGAGACGCTTTCACAGAATTTCCTGAAGCTCTTCTGCTTTGCTGACCTAAGCTCCTTGTTGTATGCCTTAGGCTGAACTTGTAGTTCTCCCAGTACCCAGTACGCTTAGCCCTGTTAAATAGCTTGCGTATCGTTTTCCGTAGTTCTGAGAGCCTACTTGACCGCCAATTGCTATTATATGCCTCTATAATGGACTGGTTTAGTGTAGACAACCTCCTCTCTAGTCCAGAAGCAGTAGCACTGCCGTCCAGCTGCCCCCTCCTATTGACATTTATTTCAAGCCTGACTTCTACCCCTAGTGCGAATGTTATGATACGGTGATCTGACATGGAGGGTTCCGATGACACTCTCCATTGCCCGATCACCCCTGCCGTAAGTTCGTTACCAAGAGTGATGTCAAGCACCTCCTTTCTTACACTAGTAACAAGGAGTAAAAGGGGTTCGCACCCCACGTTTTCAATACATAAATTCCTTCTGACTATAAATTCAAGTAGACTCTCACCCCGTGTATTGCAGTCCGTACTCCCCCATTCCGTGTGATGAGCGTTGGCGTTGCATCCCAGGATGAGGGCAGTTTATTCCTTCTGCAGTATTCCACAAGGTTTCCGACGGTCCCTGGGGGAGCTGTCAGTGTGTCTCCCGGAAGTCAGTCTGGTCCCCTTTCTCAAATGTAATGATAGACAAAGTGGAGAAGGTCCAACGCAAATTCTGCAAGTCACTGGCTTATAAATTGTCAAGTCACACCTACTCCACTTCCGAGATCTAAGAGCAATTTAACATCAACGGTTTAACATCAACAAACTATCAATTCCCACAACAGCCGGTTCTGCGGTACCGGAATTGACCCGGATTTTATCCGCCCAAGGGCTGTTATTTCGGCGATCTAACCCTGTTTGGATCGGTGAGTTTTAGATTAAGTTTGTCGTCATTGGAGCAACGCCTAGCAGCAGGGTTGCTCCGTATCCTCCTGACCCGTGCTGGCATCGAGACCAACCCGGGCCCCGAGGAATTTTACTGCTGCGTTTGCGCTAAAAGGCTTCATCCAAACTCCACCTCGGTTAGGTGCAATGCATGCAATGGATGGAGCCATCTTAAGACCTGTTCAGGCCTTAAGACACACAGGGAGTGGACCACAAGTTACGTGGCCCCATGCTGTCAACGCAATAATGCGATCTGCCTCAACGGCTGTTGATTGCGCTACCACTCCAGTCGAGTGGCCCAGATAGGACCTCCACGGCCCTAAGGAGCTCACACAGACAGCATGACTCCCAGTCTGACCAACCTCCCTCCCGTTAGATGACCTCGACGAATCTGGAATTTATCACCCAAACGGGGACTAGGTAACCGTTACAACAACAACAACAACATCAGCAAACTATGGGTGCGTTAGAGCTGGCAATCACGACAGCAGTGTTGCAAATTTTTTTAAAGTATCGCGTTCTGCGTGAATTTCTGGCAAAACTTTCGACAGCATCACGTTCCACTGTCACTTTTTGCTCGCAATTTATGCAAATAATCGGAAACACTAAATTTTTACTTGCACATCAGTAGAGTACCAGCAAATATGCTACACAATTGCTGTACTGCTGCAATTATTACGTAGCCCGAACGCACCTTATCTGCACGTCGACAGGTTGTTGATCTCAGTTTCTACTACAAAATTGTTAACACCATTAATGCTCCCGACATTGTCGACAGACATAATCGAATACTAAAAACTTCCAACTCCAAGAAAAACTATGTGATCCCTGAACCCCAACATATACTGGCTAAATTCACTTCAGGGTGAAATTGTCTTCTATGGAGATACATACACTGCTTTAATCGATAATACTAAGAAACATTTACTCCTATAATATAAGATTTTATTCTATGCAATTCTCCCACCAGTAACTGCTACTACAGCACCCTGTATATATTTATATTTTTTCTACAGTACCCTCAAATAACTATCTATATTTTGTACATATTTTTATACTCTCCCAACATGTTGCTACAGAGTATAATAATTTTGTTCACCTAACGGTTGTTTGTATCACCTAAAACTTATAGTTAGATATAGGGTTATATATATATATATGTGATCAGGATGAAAAGACGAGTTGAAATCCGGACGACTGTCTTTGCGTCCATCCGTGCAAGCTGTAACTTGAGTAAAAATTGATATATCTTTATGAAATTTGGTAAAAAAATATTTCTTGGTACCGTAACACGCAGATGGGCGTAATAGTACCACTGCCACGTCCATAAAACGCCATTAATCAAAAACGAATAAATTCCTACAACTAAGCTCTACAATAAGATACAAGACTGTTATTTGGTATACAGGATCACATTAGGAAGTGACATCTGCAATTTAAATTTTTTTTTTAAATTGGGCATGGTCTCGCCCCCTAATAGTTTTAATCTGCATATTTCTTAAACCGCTAAAGCTATAATTACAAAATTCACTGAGAACAAATATTTTTCGCACTTCTATCAACAAATGGATGAATATAACGGTACTGTTTAAAACTACTAAAAGCGCGATAAATCAAGCACTGTACATGCCAGAGACATTAAATTTTATCTTTCGGATGGTATGAGTTGACTGTATAGGCAGCGCGTTCAAAATTAGTGTGCATGTCACCGCCCACTGAAAACCCATATCTACGGATCTGCTTAACCGACTTCAACCAAATTCGGTACGTGACATTTTTCTCATATTTCTATCTTATTGGAAATCGAACTACAACGACGACTATTTCCCATGTAACACCATTTTAAAAGCAAGCTCAATATGTAGTCCCCAGTGCCTATAGTTGTCTTTTTATCGAATATATCGGTGAATCTGTAAGATATATAAATGAAATTTATATAATAAAATAGATAAATGAAACGCTCGATAATAGTGTTTTTGTGTCAAAAATGGGGTTGAATCAGATCAATACTTCCTTTCATATAAAATTTCGCCAACACCTGAAGTAATTTCCCAGGCTTTGGTCCTTGCAAGTTGCGAGTATAAAATGTTCGATTACACCCAAACTTAGAACTTCCTTACTTGTTTATTATGTATATTCCCAATTGGCGTGGTCAATAAATACAAGAAAAATTAACTTGAAACGAGAAATTGCAAGATAAAATTAGGCAAATTTTCAACTTCAAATGCAAATATCTCGAAAACTATCGGTTCGGCGGCTATAATTGTATATAATCTTAATTTGAGGAATCTCCTGTATCCAAGCATACCACTTTTAACCCTAAAATAATTTAATGGTATACGAAAGCCGAACCCGACTTTTTACTTCTAACAATATTTTAAAGAAAAATAGTACCAGTTTCACTTACATTACATTTCAGTTTTTCTTTAGAACATAAATTTTGAGTATCACCCAAAGACTTAAGTAGAAAAGTGTCACCCAAATACAACTATTATATAACACTGAACTTTTTATCTTAGCATACCTTACACCTTTTGAAGCTTCACCCGTTTGGCAAAGATGTATACGTAGCTCCTTTAATTTTGGAGACACTTTACTCCAACGAACTATAGAAGCACGCATTTTTTAACTCCAGTTACCCAAAAAAAATGTATGTGCAATTCAATTCTTATCTCCCTCTTGTTACCAAGAACAGCAGTTGTTTATACTTTTGACATTTATAAATCATTTTGATTTATCAAGTTTGAGATGTGCCACAATTATCATCAAGCACATGCTTCGTACGTCCCAGTTCACACACGAACTCTTTTATCAACCAAACCAGTCTATTTATTTCTTATACTGTAACGGATTTCTCGATAAATCGTCTAACTATACCTCACTCTTGAGCTCGATCACTGGATTGTTAAATTAAAGTCCCAATTTAATGCTATACACTTATCTTTATTCCCAATTCTAACAACTTAACACTTATTGCTCGCTATTCGAACTTACAACTTATTGCTTATAGCTTAATTGCTCTTTACACGGTAACACTCTAATTAGAACTGTGTCTGCTGCACGATCCGGCAGCCCTTATATAGTAAATTTTTAACAAAAGTTCGCTACTAGAACATTCTGGCAACTACGAATTCGCTGTCTAGTTGCTTCTGGCAGTTTATCGTTAATTCTAATTTGTTCTGGTACTTGTGTTCGCCACACTGCCCTCTACCTAAGTCTGATCGTCCCGATTAGACATATTTGCGGTACCAAACGCTGCAAGCCGTTCCAGATGAACCACCTTCATTTTATTCCTTGGTCTTCCAATGGTCTGTATGCGAAACACTACATCATTGAGTCGTTTAATAACCTGGTATGGTCCTTCCCAATTACACTGTAATTTGGGAGACAGCCCTTTCTTTCGTTGTGGGTTATATAACAATACCCAATCGCCTTCAACAAAACCATCAGAGTTTATTGCCCTGTCGTATTTTGCTTTCATCTTATCGCTCATAATTTTGGTGCGCTGTCTCACCATAGCATGTATATCCCTCATCTCGTCTTCTAGGATGCTATTGAATTCCTTAGTATTCCTTCCTCCGTTGGCGTTAATTCCAAATTTTAAATCAATTGGTAGTCGAAGATCATTACCAAAAATTACCCTTGCTGGAGTCTGGCCCGTTGTTTCATGTACAGCAGACCGATAAGCCATCAGGAACAAGGATATATGGGTATCCCAATCTTTCTGATACTTGTCCACAACTTTCCTCAAATGTTCTTTCAAAGTTCGATTGAATCGTTCTACCATGCCATCGGACTGCGGATGTAGTGCAGTTGTACGGGTTTTCCGGATACCCAGCTTCTGGTATATCTCCTGTTAGAGCTGATTCAAAATTTCTTCCTTGGTCAGAATGTAATTATATTGAAACACCATATCTCGATACCCAATTGTTGATGAATACATCCGCTACTGTTCCTGCCTCTTGGTTAGGAATTGCGTATACCTCTGGCCATTTGCTGAAATAGTCCATGACTACCAAAACATATTTGTTTTCTAATTTACTAATAGAAAAAGCACCAGCCACATCGATGGCTACTCGCTCAAACGGCGCACCTGAATTGTACTGCTTCATCTGACATTGACTCCTGGACCGCGGCCTTTTAGCAGCAATGCACTCGACACAATTGGCTATCCGCTCCGTAACTGATTGACGACAACCAACCCAATAAAATCTTTGTTTTAATTTCTCCAAGGTTTTAGTGATACCCATGTGTCCTCCACTTGGACCGTTGTGCAGTTCCTTGAGAACTTCAGGAATTCTTACTTTTGGAATAATCATCAGAGTTCGTGAACTTTGCCCATCTTCGCTTTCCCATACGCGATGCAAGCAGCCAGACACTAACTTCAAACTATTCCATTGTGCCCAATAAGCTTTTACGACTGGGCTTTCTGCAGCTATTTCTTCTCTTGTTGGACGTTTATTCATCTCCAATTCGTGTATTACGCTTTTCAAATCTGCATCCTCTTGCTGACATTTCCATAGCTCCTCCGGATTCCAGTCTGATGTTATAGTCATTAATCGGACATCTTTAATGTCTTCTTTGGCCTCAGCTTTTGAGCAATGTCTGCATTCCAGATTACAGGGACGGCGGGACATGGCATCAGCATTGCCATGACTACTACCTTTGCGATTTTCTATAGAGAAGTCGTAACTTTGGAGTCTCTCAATCCACCGTGCCAACTGTCCTTCTGGGTTCCTGAATTGTAGAAGCCATTTTAATGCTGCATGATCTGTCCTCACCCGAAATCGCTGGCCATAAAGGTTTTTATGAAAATGGTTGATGCACTTCACCAACGCCAGTAATTCCCTCCGAGTAACACCATAATTTCTCTCTGGTTTGCTTATGGTCTGGCTGTAATACGCAACCACTTTCTCATGTCCATCAATGACTTGCGATAGAACGCCTCCTACTGCAAATCCACTAGCATCCGTATCCAAAATAAACGTTGATCCTGGGACCGGGTATGCCAACATTGGCGCAGTACTTAACCGCTCCTTCAGAGTTTGGAAAGCCACTTCCTGTTCTTTATTCCATTCAAAAACTCTGTTCATTTTCGTGAATTCATGGAGGCTACTAGCTACGCTGGCAAAATTTGGAACGAATCGTCTATAATAAGTACATAGTCCAAGGAAACTCCGCAATTCATGTAAATTTTTAGGAGTGGGCCAATCTCTTACTGCCTCGATCTTTTCATTAACTGTGCAAATGCCCTCCGTTGTCACTTTGTGTCCTAAGTAGTTTACTTCCTTTTTGAAAAGGGAACACTTCTTTGGACTCAGCTTCAGACCAGCGCTAGCTATCCGTTGGAAAACCTCTTCCAAGTTCTTAAGGTGTTCATCGAAGCTTTTACCCCACACGATGATATCGTCGAGGTATACCAAACAGGTCTTCCAGTGTAATCCTTTTAATACCTGGTCCATAAGTCTCTCAAAAGTAGCAGGAGCGTTACATAATCCAAAGGGCATTACGGTAAATTGCCATAGACCATCTCCAACGCTGAAAGCCGTCATTTCTTTGTCTTCTTCGTTTACCTCCACTTGCCAATAACCACTTTTCAAATCAAGTGTTGAGAACCATTTTGTGCCTGATAACGAGT
Source organism: Bactrocera oleae (assembly GCF_042242935.1). Classification (NCBI taxonomy): domain Eukaryota; kingdom Metazoa; phylum Arthropoda; class Insecta; order Diptera; family Tephritidae; genus Bactrocera; species Bactrocera oleae. The sequence goes on from NC_091537.1 coordinate 34,723,142, forward strand.
CGAGTGTATCATCGATTCTAGGTAGTGGATAACTGTCTTTCTTCGTTACATCATTCAACCTTCTATAGTCCCCACAAAATCTCATGTTGCCATCTTTCTTCTTCACAAGTACTACAGGTGAGCTCCACGGACTCTCTGATGGTTCGATTACGCCGCTTTCGCTCATTTCACGTATGGTCTGGTTTACAACTTCTCGTTTTGCTAAAGGAACGCTTCGAGGAGCCTGGCGGATTGGTCTTGCATCACCTGTGTTAATAAAATGTTTCACAACTTTGTTTCTTCCTGGTTTTGCATCATCTTTATCAAATATGGATGAGTTTTTGAGAAGAAGTTGTTTGGCCGAAGTTTGATAGTTTGCCTCTAGTTCCTCGGTCCATGCGTTAATTTAGCTCGATATATCGTTTTCGTCCATGGAATCTTCCTCAAGACCTATTTCGCAATTTATCACGGTAAGTACTCTTACTGGAACACGTTTATCTTGTTTTGTCATAGCCAGGGTTTTGCCCATGAATAAGTTTGGTGTAGACTCTTTTGTGGCCTCAACAGTCCACCACTTGTTTGACCCATAGTCTCCATCTATTTCTGCCCAAATAATTGCTTCTGATGTTGGTGGAATCTGCTGGCTCTCTTTTGTTATCACTTGTCTAACGTTGTACTTATTATCGTAACCGAACATAAGTGGCACTTCCATATTTCCATAGGACATAATCCTGTTTTTCATGTCAATTTTGATTCCTTGATTCGCTAGAAAGTCTACTCCAATTATGACTTCGTCAACGATATCTGCCACTATAAAATTGTGTAACACGGCTGTCTTTCCAATTACGATCTCGCACGTTACCTTTCCGAGAACTAGGGTATCTTCTCCAGTTGCAGTACGCAACTTTGCCCCAGCTAACGGTCTCACTTCTTTCTCAACCAGATCAGATCGAATTATGGAATGTGATGCGCCCGTATCCACAGTCAGTATGCGCTTTCTACCGTCTACACATCCACTAACGGTAACGTTACTCGTATTCCTGCTTATTTGTGAAATGGAGATTACAGGGCATTTGCTTGCGGGAGCCAGCCCGTGCCCTTTTCGGCTGGCTCGCTTTAGTTTAACGATTGATTTGATTTAACATTTGCTTGATCTTCCTCAGCTTTGCGTTTACGTCCAACTGGATTATTTGGCTGGTTACAGTTGCGTGCAATATGGCCACTTTTTCCGCAGTTGAAGCATTTAAGCACACCATCATTTTTCTTATGCGCTTCCGTAGAATTTTCCAGTGCTTTCTGCATGTTGTCCATTTTTTCAAGTAATTGGTTGACCCAAGTGTGTTCCTCTATTTCTACTTTGTGAGTTTTAAATTGATTTTGATTGCAAAGCAGAGATGCAGTTTCCTGTGTCAGAGCATACGAAACGGTTTCTGCAAACGTCAATTTTTGACATGCTAATGCAGCGAATCGTGTAGTGTTATCTCGTATTCCATTGACGAAAGTCTGAATTTTCGTGTCCTCGATGTATTCCATGGATTTATGTGCATAAGCTAAGTGAGCTAACCTCTCAATCTCTGTAGAGAACTCCTGCAGAGACTCATTGCCTTTCTGGCGGCTATTTCGCAACTCAATTTGAAAGATCTGCTTCCTGTGCTCACTACCATACCGTCTTTCTAATGCACCCATCAACGTTTCATAACTACTCGCCTCGCAGTTTGGAATGGTCTGTAAAATCTCCGATGCAGATCCTTTTAATGCAACGAACAATGCAGCTACTTTATCTTCAACGTTCCAATTATTTGAAGATGCCGTCTTTTCGAATTGAAGCTTAAAAACGTGAAACGGAACAGTGCCATCAAAGGATGGTGGTTTTACCTTGGCAGAAGCTGACGGCATAATTGGCCGATTTAATTGTAGCTCACGGAGACGATCTCTCAATTCATCCACTTCAGTTTTAATTTAATCCCGCTCTTCCGAAATCTGTGAGGACACTTGCGATATCCGTGCATCCTGCTCTTTCAACTGTGAGGACACCTGTGCTGATATACGTGCATCTTGCGCTGCGAACTGCTCTTTTAACTGTAAGGATACCTGTGCTGATATACGTGCATCTTGCGCTACGAACTGCTCTTCCAAATGCGTTGATAATCGTGTATCTTGCTCTTTAAATTGTGTCGACATTTGCGTTGATATTTGAGACATACGTGTATCCTGCTCTTTAATTTGTGTCGATATTTGCGATATTGCGGCAAAATCTATGTTTATGTCCCCAATCTTTGACGAGCATTGAGCCTTTTCCTTTTCTTCTATCTTTGTTGTCTCTTCTTCTAATTCCATGTGATAGACATATTCCTCAAAATTAATGTTTTCCGCCTCCATGGCCTCTCTCAACAGTGATTGTAATTCAGTTTTTAATCCATTTGTCGCCAAACCACGTTGCTCCAGCTCCTTTTTCAGTTGTGGAATCTTCAGATCGTTAAACTTGGCCATTTTTAAATAATTATCTCTTTGGGAATTTATTTGACAATCCCACTTCTGACACCAATTGTAACGGATTTCTCGATAAATTGTCTAACTATAACTCACTCTTGAGCTCGATCACTGGATTGTTAAATTAAAGTCCCAATTTAATGCTATACACTTATCTTTATTTCCAATTCCAACAACTTAACACTTATTGCTCGCTATTCGAACTTACAACTTATTGCTTATAGCTTAATTGCTCTTTACACGGCAACACTCTAATTAGAACTGTGTCTGCTGCACAATCCGGCAGCCCTTATATAGTAAATTTTTAACAAAAGTTCGCTACTAAAACATTCTGGCAACTACGAATTCGCTGTCTAGTTGCTTCTGGCAGTTTATCGTTAATTCTGATTTGTTCTGGTACTTGTGTTCGCCACAATACTATTGTTCGCACCGATTAGAAATCCTCTTGAAAACACAATTTGTGGATTGTGGAACCAAAGTCGTTCTGACCGACATTGTGGGTTTCCGATGAGCTTTCATTGACAGTTCACACATCTATTTGTTTACATTTGTTATGTACCCTACAAGAATAGCGACGGTCCTCTGATGGGTAATATAACAGTCATATCGGAAAAAAATTTTGTCAGCGCGCAGAACAAAGTTTCTATCATTTTCTTAAGATCCTTGTTTTCATTTTGTTTGTTTGTTTTTGTTTTTCTGAGTCATTGCTGACCATAAATCCGTTATAGTTGAAAAATGTCAGTTATGACTGAAACACTATCAGAAGTGAAAAATTCATTTGCGCAGTAGATAATATGGTAAATGTATAGTTTAGATCCCCTAACTAAGGAGGCCTCAAAAATGAAATTTTTTTTTAAATCGTCTTATTTTTACGCGTAGATTACAAATCTGTGAGCGGAAAGTGAATTTTTTCAATAATTTATGTATATTTTTCAAAATTTATTTAACAAACTTTGCACATATCGCATATTGAAGTCACTTAGTTGTTCTTGTTGTAGCGGCAAAATTCTGTAGAATTCAGATCACTTAGCTGTAATTACCAGTTCAGTGTGTTAAACATTTTCGTATGAAAAAAGTATACTGAAGAAATGTAACAGTCACAATTTCCTTTGCGCCGCGATCTGATGGTATGGACGAATATCGGAGATCGTTGGTCAGTCCAAAACCGGGGGGGGCCTTCGCACTTCAAAAAAATAACCCTGGTCGGTCCAAAACCGGGGTGTTCATAATTGATTCGAGTCAAACTCCTTTTCGCTGCTCTCAACCTCGATGATCTGCATCACGATGCAGAGTATGTGTTATTATTAATATCACAATAAAAGTGCACTAACATTGATATTTTAATATAAATTTTCAGAATCGTTTATGAAGGAGAGGAGTAAATACACCAAAAAACTTGAACAATATGTGATTTATACAAAGAAAAAAATAAAACAATTAATTTAAATGTATCAAAATTAAAAAAAAAATAGAAATATTGAAAAAATTCACTTTCCGCTGACGGATTTGTAATCTACATAAAAATAAGACGATTTAAAAAAAAATTTCAATTTTGAGGCCTCCTTAGTTGGGGGACCTAAACTATACACTTACCGATAATATAATTTTTATTTCTTTAATAAATTTCAAACTTTTAATCAAAATTATTTATAATAATACATCCTCCTCTCAATGGCTCTGCGTACGTCTTTCTCCAATCAGTGGATAGTTCTGAATTTAAAAATGCAAATGTACTGACATATCAAATGTGAGTGTATTGGTGAACCCAGTAGCAGTTTCTTGTAAGGTACGTTTAGGCCAATTATGGAATGTAAACAAATTGTCTACTGACATTTAGGGCTGGCAAAATATGTCTTCTAATAATATCGATTAAACTAGAGCAGGCACCGATTATAATGAGTGGAGTGTAAGTTTTCAAGGCGTTTTCAGCGCAAACTGTGTATTCGTTTGACAGATTTTGTATGCATAAAAACAGAAGTTTGAAGAATTTGTGTCGGTGCGAACATAGTATAATTAGAACTGTGTTTGCTACAATACATAATCCGTTGAGTAGTTTAATAACCTGGTATGGTCCTCCCCAATTGGAAAATCCCAATTGCAAAATTTGAAAGACAGAACTTTCTTTCGTTGTGGGTTATATAACAATACTCAATCGTCTTCAATAAACCGCCAGAGTTTATTGCCTTGTCGTATTCTGCTTTCATTTTATCGATCAAAATTTTGGTGCGCTGTTTCAGCATAGCATGCGTATCCCTCATTTCGTCTTTCAGGATGCTGCTGACTTCCTTAGCTTTCTTTCCCCGTTGGTGTAAATTCCAAATTTCAAATCAATCGGTAGTCGAAGATCATTACCAAAAATTAACCTTGATGGAATCTGCCACGTTTTTTCATGTACAGCAGATCGATAAGCATCAGAAACCAGCATATATGTGTTTCCCAATCTTTTTGATATTTGTCCACAACTTTCCTCAAATGTTCTTCCAAAGTTCGATTGAATAGTTCTAGCAAGCCATCGGACTGCGGACGTAGTGCAGTTGTACGATTTTTCCGGATATCCAATTTCTGGCACATCTTAATCCTTGACTTAAAGCTGACTCGAGATTCCATTTTTGATTTAAAGGTAATTCCATTGGAACACCGAATCTCGTTACCCACTTGTTGATTAATGCGTAAGCTACTGCTTCAGCCTTCTGATTAGGAATTGTGTATACTTCTGGCCATTCGTTGAAATGGTCCTTGACTACCCATGACTATTTCCTAATTTATTGGTGGGAAATGGACCATCTTCATTCACGCCAATTTACTCAACTGGTGCACCCGAATTGTACTGTTTTATCTGGTCGTGACTTCTGGACCTTGACCCTTCAGCTACAGTCCAATAAAACCTTTTGCTTCAATGGCTTTCGTGATTCTCAAGTGCTCTTCTCTTGGACCTTTGTACTGCACGTTAAGAATTTCAAGAATTCTAGCCTTCGGAACACCTATCAGTGTTTGAAAGCTTTGCCCATCTTCGCTTTTCCATATTCTATGCAAGCAGCCACCCACCAACATTAAATTGCTCCGCTCTGCCAAAAACGCTTTGGCGACTGGCCTTTCTATAGTTATTTCTCAACTCGTTGTACATTTGTTCCACTCCACTTCATGCATTATACCTTGCAATTTTAGATATTCTTGCAAAGAGTCATCCGTTTCAACTTTAATTTTATCCTGCTCTTTCACCTGTGCTGGTATACACGTTTCATGCTCTTCTGACTATGAGGATCCGTGTACTTGTATACACGCTTCCTGCTTTTACGACTGTGAGGACACTAGTGGGGGTATATGCACTTCCAGCTCCTTCGACTGTGTGGACCCTTATACTAGCACATACGCTTCCTGCTCTTCCGACTATGAGGACACTTGTGCTTATATACATACATCTTGCGCTGCGGACTGCTGTTTATGTCCATTCCTCAACATTTCGATTGATCGTCTACCTTGTAACTCACTCTTGGTTCGATCACTGGATTGATAAATAAAAGTCCCAATTTAATGCTATACACTTATCTTTATTTCTTACTAGATTTTACCCGCGGCTTCGCTCGCATCGAATCCATCAAATAAATAACTGATATCATTATAGTAGATATGGATCCATATAAAGAATATATTTTATATATATTCCAATTCTTAGTTATGAAATTACGACGACGCGTGGTTCTTACTTCTGCATCATTAATTCTTCTTGCCTGCAATTGTTCTTGCGTTTCCGTTGCTCTTCTAGCTTCCTGCTGCTAAGCTTGTCTTTTCGAACGTACTCGTGCCTGATGAGAAGTTTCAGCTGCTCTCAAAACACGTTGTCGATCTGCTTGCTGTTGCCTTCTCAGCTCTGCTTGAACTTCACATTCTTTATTTCGTGTAACTTTAGCCTTACGCACCGGCGTAGAATTTCTTGACAGCGCCGATTTCCGCTTTCGAGGCATTTTTATATTTAATAAGAGTAACTAATAATATTTGTGTTATTTTTCTGATTTACGTTTTTTATACATTTATGTTTTCTTTCATTTTTAATTTTTTCGACAAACAATCATTTCTGCCAAACTTTTTTTTTTCAATTTCAAAATTTTCAAATTTATTTTCCAAACATATATAATCTTCCAAAATAATTTTTTTAATAATCCGTAAAAAATTTACAAATTTTGTAATAAAAAGTATCCTATGTTCATTCTGACACCTCTAAGAGTATATGTACAAAATTTCATGATGATCTGTTAAGTAGTTTTTGCGTGAAAGCTTAGCAAACAAACGGACTTTCGCATTTATAATATTAGTATAGATTCCAACAACTTAACACTTATTGCTCGTTATTCCAGTTTACAAGTTAGTGCTTATAGCTAAATTGCTCTTTACACGGCAACACAGCCCTAACAACCTACCCGAGACCATTTCGAGAATGAATATTGTAACGGATTTCTCGATAAATCGTCTACCTGTAACTCACTCTTGAGTTCGATCACTGGATTGTTAAATAAAACTCCCCAATTTAATGGCTACACACTTATATATATTTCTAATTCCAACAACTTAACACTTATTGCCCGTTATTCGAGCTTACAACTTCTTGCTTATGTCTCAATTGTTCTTATCACGACAACACTCTAACTAGAACTGTGTTTGCTGCACAATCCGGCAGCCCTTATATAGTAAATCTGTAACAAAACATTGCTTCTAGAACATTCTGGCAACTACGAATTCGCTAACTAGTTGCTTCTGGCAGTTTATAGTTGATTCGATTTTGTTCATCCGTGTTCGTCCCAATATTGTAGTTCGTGATAGCAAATGCCCACACAAGAATATTGCCGACCTCCTTGGCAATATATTTGACAGATTGTTAGCAAGTTACATTACCTATAGTTCAGTCATTTAAGCTTAAATAAGGTAAGAATCTCGGAATTCGAGATACCCAGCTGTAAGTCTGTAAATACTTGTATATTGACACCCTAAAAGTTGTATATATGACGCGTTTTTGACCGGAGGCACCGGTTGACCTGAAGTGATGCCGTGACCGCTCTCCGCCCTCTATCTCGAAAACGGTTCACCGTATGAAAAATTTTTTTAAACAAAATTTGTAGAGAATTTTGTATTCTACAATATTGATAATAAATACCAATAGCAAAAAACCCATAGGAAATGAGATATTTACAAAAAAAGCGCAAAAAACCGATTTTTGTGACCTTTGACCTTGAAATTTTATAGTTGCGTACACCCTACCATATGTAGGTTTTGAGACAACTTTTAGGGTGTCAATATACAAGTATTTACAGACTTACAGCTGGGTAACTCGAATTCCGAGGTGAACTTACTATAATGACTGGACTACTATGGAGATGCGGCGTTAGGAACTTCAAATATTTTCAGTCGAAGTTTCATTGGTATACAACCCTAAAAATTTTACAGATAATTCAACAGCTGAAAATTTTTAAACGAAGAAACAAAATCACATAACAAACAGTAATAAACCTTGGGTTTGTTGACATAGGAATGTATGCGTAACTATATTTAATATATTTGTATTATGTAATGGAAATTTTTACGTTATTAAAGTGATTATTTTGAATTACTTTACTTATTTGTTCAATGCTATATCCCACTAGCACTTTACTTGTTATTGAATGTTATATCAGTTGTTTTTCTTTGTGCAAGTGAGAAGTTGGGTAGCCGTTAGAGAGGATATATATTTGTATTACATATAAATATAAGAACTTTATATAATATAACCAAAATTATAGTTTAAAAACAAAGTTAATAAACGAAAAAAAAACCTTTTAAGTTTTCTGTCGGTCAATTCAAATAAATAGAGGCAGGAAACAACTCATCACCGAGAAATCTAGCACCAGGGCTGTATTTTATTTAGTAGAACTCATTACTTACAGAGTATCCGAATATCAGTAAATCAATTTTTTAAGGGGGAAAAAATATGACACACTATGACATTTTAATCATCTATTTATAAAATATATCATAAATAAATATTTTCCCTTTGTATTAAGCAACAACATTAATAGCTTTTGTTATTTAATAAATAAAATTTGCCTAGTATTTAGTACCTCAATATATGCAGCACTGCGGTGCTAGCACTGAAAATCCAAGGTGGCTGTTATTCACTCCCATAAAGTTACCACGCAAAGTCTTAATACTGTTTCTACTGTGATCATAACAATTAAATTCAGTTATTGCTCAATAAAAGGTGAATATACGTAACTGTTAAATTGGACGTTAGTTGGGGCTAAAACGAATGTGCTGCGCATAAGAAAAACCCTTCGTAGTCACTCAAATCCATTAGAAATTTCTAACACTAAGTAAGGTGTTTTAGTTTTAACTAAATGAGATGAAGAAATCTAACTACAAACACCATTTCCTTGCTGTCGGTAGTAATCAAAAATTTATTTTAAATGATTTGGACTTTGGGTTGACGCAAGCTACGATATCTATGATTGTTAAGGAGGTTAAAAATATTATTTTTTTGGTAATATATCTTTATTTTTTGAATCTGCTTGTTTAAAGCTTAACAATAAGTAATAAAATCTTAAATCAAATTAAAACTAACCACGCTCAAGGTTCAGACTAGCTGAGCATGTTTGGTGAATCGTTGCCCTCGAGAAGGCTGGTAGATCTTTCCTTCTTAAGTGGGTTTGATTACAGGATTGCAGCAAGGCTATTGGATATGGATGGTTCCGGAATTTAGGTTCATGGTTCTTTCTGCTGTCCTCTAATTCTTTTTTACCATAGAAATACAAAAATCTTTGTGAATGTTTTCGTTTCGAATGTACAATGGTCAACTCGTTATAGCTGTAAGGACTTTTGACTGCAACCTCTGTATTATATCAATGTTCGTTGCACAGGTTGTACTCCAAAGTTAAATACCATACATCCAAATCGGCTCTATTCCCGCGTTGTATAACAAAACTTTATTGCCAAGGCTAAGCTTACAATTTTTATTTAGAATAGAATAGAATACATTAGTTTTGAGGTATGCACCGCGACCTATGGTCTATTGCCGGTGTAGAACGCGACAAGTAGCCGGAATTTGTTCCTCGGGAGATTAATTATGGCTTTGAACCGTTTGAGGTCGTAACCCCCGTACGTAAGTTGTTGCCAATGTGTCTCCCTGCCTGCTCTTTCCTCCCTACGGAGGAGCTCTTTAATGGTATGTGGACCAACCGCTATGAATGGTTCCTGTCCTACCATTTTTGTAGAGGCTGCAGAGCGGGCCAACTCGTTAGCCAGTTCGTTCCCGGCTATACCCCTATGGCCAGGCAAGGTCAAATAAGGCCACCCAAATAAGGTGCACTCGGTTGTGCTCTGATAGGCTGTTCAGCCGTTCTTTACACACTCCAGCACTAGAAGAGATCTCATCTCACCTCATAGGCAGTGATCGCTCTTATTGCCGCCTGACTATCGCTGAGTATAGCAATACTTTTATTGCGATAGTTGCGTTGGAGGTTTATCTCTACACACCGATTTATAGCATATACAGCCTGGAAATTGCTAGGAAGACTTCCCATGGGAATAGAGAGCTTGGTGCTTGACCCAGCGACACCTGCACCAATCCCCTCCTCCGTTTTCGACCCGTCGGTGTACCACTTGATAGTGCTTTCCCTAAGCAGCAGGTCCAGTGATGCATCATTCCATTCAGACTTGCTGCCAAGGGTAATTTTGAACTTCTTGTTGAAGTTTACTACTTTGATAATGCTATCCCTTGGGAGAAGGGCTAATGGTATTTCCTCACTCAGCGCTTTCATCTGCTGGGATGAGATTACCTTCCCTTTGCCAACCCCCTCTGATGTCATTTGGAGCAGAGTTCGTTTGGCTGTCTGCTTGATTACCAGGTGTAGCGGTGAAAGTTCTAGCATGATTTCCAGTGCTGCGGTCGGACACGTTCGCATTGCTCCCGACGCGCAGATGCAGGCAAGTCTTTGCAGCTTCGACAGTTTGAGTCCTACCGAAGTCTGCGATGCTTTAGAAACCCACGATACCGCTCCATACGTGATAATCGGTCTCACGATCATGGTGTACATCCACCTGATTGTCCTTGGGGAGCACCCCCAGGATTTTCCAGCAAATCGGTTCAACACCATGAGTGCTTTTGTAGCTTTGGTTAGGGTCTGGTCCACGTACTGCTTCCATCCTTGAGTGGAATCCAGCGTGAGGCCCAGATACTTGACCGTGCTAACCATCTCCACCACTCTGCCGTCAAGGGATATATTTCTGAGGCCTGGCAGTGACCTCCGTCTGGTGAAGGGAATTATTGTAGTTTTAGAGGGGTTGATGTCTAAGCCAACCCCACTACACCATCCCTTTGCCAGTCCCAGTCCCCTCTGTACGATATCGCAGAGTGTGTCTTCGAATTTTCCCCTAGCTAAGATAATAATGTCATCTGCATATCCCTGACAGCGGATTCCATTGCTAGTCAGCCACTCAAGGAGATCGTCCACAACTAGGCTCCAAAGTAGGGGGGATAGCACTCCACCCTGTGGGCAACCTCTTGTTGCGCCCAGACGAATTTTAGTGTATCCTACTGTCCATCTGCGTACTGGTGCTGCCACACTCCTTTTCTCCAGTGCTCTTGACACGCTTTCATGGGACGTATTGTCAAAGGCACCTTCGATGTCATCGGAAGGCGCATAACATCACCTACAGTACAGAGTAGTGTTTGTTGATCTGCCTACTCTGTAAGCATGTTGCTTCGCATGAAGCGGTGAAACCTTCAGCACCTTCGATCGTATTTCGTGGTCTATGATCTTTTCTATACTCTTAAGTAGGAAGGAAGTAAGACTGATTGGCCTAAATGATTTCGCCAATGAGTAGTCCTTCCTTCCTACTTTGGGTAGGAATCACCTTTGCAGTGCGCCATGGTTCTGGGATATATGCCAGCGCTAGGCTATCCCTCATCAGCCGAACAAGGTGGGGCAGTAGGACCTGCTCCTCCTGTTGCAGAAAAGCTGGAAGGATACCATTCGCACCCGGGGACTTATATTTTTCAAAGGAGGCCAAAGGCCACTTGATGGAGTCTGCAGTGAAGAGCTGTTTTACGACTATCCAGTCCAAGCGTGATGGCCTTCGTTCGACCATAGGTCGGGTCTGGTCTTCTTGAATCGTCTCCGGAAAATGCGCAAGTAAAAGAGCCGTGGCTCTTTCTTCTGCGCTAGACGTATAGGTCCCATCAGATCTTTTAATCGCAAGTACTGTGTCCGTCTTACCTCTAGCCAGAGCCTTATGCAGCCTAGCTGCCTCTGGGGTTGAGGAGACGCTTTCACAGAACTTCCTGAAGCTATTCTGCTTTGCGGTCCTAATCTCCTTATTATAAGCAGTTTGGCTGCATCTGTAATCATCCCAGTTTCTGGTGCGCTTAGTCCTATTGAATAGCTTGCGTACCGTTTTTCTTAGTACTAAAATCTTACTAGACCACCAGAAGCAGTTACGGCTCTTGGTGGTTGTCTTTAGGGGACAATTGCTGTGATATGCCTCTGTGATGGATTGGTTTAGGGCAGACAGTCTGCTCTCCAAATCAGAAGCCGTTGCACTCCTATCCAGCTGCTCCCTACTGCTAACATTTGTTGCAAGTGAGTCCCTAAAAGCGGCCCAGTCCGTGTTCCTAGGAATACGCTTAGGAGGGAGTTGTTTGACCTCCATCCCCAGTGCGAATCTTATGATACGGTGATCCGACATGGAGGGTTCCGATGACACCCTCCATTGTGATATCAGTCCTGTCTCAGACTAGTTACTGAGAGTGATGTCAAGCACCTCCCTTCTAACACTAGTTACAAAGGTGGGTTCGCACCCCAAGTTTGCTATACTTAAATTCTTACTAGCTATAAACTCAATAAGAGACTCACCCCGTGTGTTGCAGTTCGTGCTTCCCCATTCGGTATGGTGGGCATTAGCGTCGCAACCCATGATGAGGGGCAGCTTATTCCGTCTGCAGTACTCTACCAGGTTGCCGACTGCCTCTGGGAGTGCTGTCGGAGTCTCCCCCGGAAAACAGGCCGCTGCCACGACGAAGTCCGCTCCTTCGTCGTTCCTTGCTTGCACAGCGACCAGGTCCTGTGTTAGGAACTCTGAAATACAGAAGAAATCAATACCGTTCCTAAGTACTATGCAAGTTCTAGGTCTCTCACTTGAGAGATCCCAGATTACCTTATTTGACTCCATTTTGAGGCCCCTGACCTCTCCTTTATTGACCCATGTCTCCTGGATCAGTAGTATGCCCAGGACATCCATCGTGAACCTGCTCTCGTTTCTCCTGCGTCACCCTCGGTGATCCTTTTTGGCTTGAATGGCCTCAGGATCACCGAGCTGAACCTATAGTTTAGGCGGAAGCTCACCCTACTGACGAATTTGTATGATTCGTCATCTATGCAGAGGTTAAGCCTCCCCCCTGAATCCTCAGCTTTGCTACTGGTGACCCGCCTGGCCGATGTGTTGAAGCCATCGTTTTGATTACGGATGAGCCCGAGAGCAAACTCGTACGACTTGCCTGCGCATCTGACCCTCTGAATACCTCCTCCATGAGTAAATCTTGGAGCACGGTGAGCTCCTCCGACCCCAGCGCCTCCGCCGGGTAGTTCAGCGGCAACACAGCCATACGAATGCCTTTGAGGGCATCCGCCTACCTGCGCTGTCCCTCCACTGGCTTGGGGGGATTTGGGGCGGAGCGGTGGCCACCAGTCGCCTGTGCGATGTTGCCCTTCTGCCGCTTGGTGTTGGGCGGATCCTGCGGCGTCAGCTGTCCGCTTTTCCGCTTAGGTGGTCGAGGTAGCTGCCCTTTCGCAACCTCGGCCTGCGAGCTGAGTTGCGCTTACTGGGCAGTGGCCTCGATTGCTGCCATTACGTTTCCTAATGCCTCTCACCCTGTTTCGCGCTATTTTTTCGGCTTCCTCCGGAGTTTTTCCCTCCTGGAGGTGCCTAAGCTTAAAATTTTTATTTAAACGCCAATTTAAATTTGCTGTTCTTATTTTAATGCTAGTTATTTCCTCAAAAGTCGATCTAGTTGGACTGTCTGCTGTATAAAAGAAATATAGGGTTGGAGCTAGCACACTCCCTTGAAGTATACCAGTTCTTATCTGTCGTTCATCTAGTATGAAATTAGCCACTTTAATAGTAAATCTCCAATTTTTTAAATAAGACTCCAATGTTTTATATAATTCGAAATATATTTTTAATTTTATATAAAATGCTTTCATTCCTCACCTTATCGAATGCCTGAGCTACAGTACATCAAGGAATATTGCTGAACAACATTCTCTGTACTCGAATGCTCTTCTAATTTCATTAGTAATTATATTTACTTGCTCTACTGGGCCATGTTTTGCACAAATCCCGAGTTGGTGCGTTGGAATGGTATTATTTTCATGTAGAAAAGGAGACATCTTTGATAGTAACACTTTTTCAAACATTTTGAAAAGCAAGATAGGAGGCTAATTGGTCTGTAAGAAGACGCCTGTGTTAAGTCTTTCCCGGGTTTATCTATCATGATGATCTGCATCATAATTGGTAGCTCCATTAGCAATTTTGAAGTAATTTTATCGTGTCCTAATTACTTTTTTGGATTTATCTCTTTTATTACAACATATTTTTAATTTCAAAAGTTGCGGTCAAAGTTGTTTTGTGGACAATTGGGCTGAAATACCTTCTCTAGGTGGTTTGCAAAGCTTTTTCTCCATCACTTCGAGCCCAATTACCACTCACGTCTCTTATGGGCATGTTGAAATCTAACAGCGGCTTAATTTGTTTTCAAAGGGAGTTTTGCTTGTTGGTTGAATTTAGGCTAAATTTCTTTATATAATTTTTAGTGCTTCCCCACACTTCAGCGCTTTTTTTAGTTTACGTACTGCATCCCTCAATTGCAACTGAGTAAAAGGAGAGCGATTGGCATGCTATTAACGTCTAGCTCGCCTTTTTCCAGTTACAAGCTTTTATATAATATTATATTTCAACATTTGTGACTCTTCTGAGACCAAGCGGCTTGTTGATACACTTTTGGTGATACAACTAAGGGTTGTTCGCGTTGTTTTATTAGCGCAGGATAATGATCAGAAGATACGTCAGTACATGTATCATCAGTTATAAGCGACCTATCTATATTTTTAATGCAACCAAGGGTTGTTCGCGTTGTTTTATTAGCACAGGAGAATGATCAGAAGATACGTCAGTACATGTATAATCAGTTATAAGCGACCTATCTATATTTTTAATTACCGCAAAATCAATTAAATCCTTTTGCTTTGTGTATAGGATCAGATGCAGGCATATTAACTGCAACTACTATGACCAGCTTCATGGTAAGCAGTAAGCTTTTTTTCTTCTTCTGTCTAAGACTAAGGACGTTCTTTCCATGCCCATCATCCCTTTATCACGTGCATACTTAAAATCATCCACGGTAATAAGAACACGTCGTGAACTTTCTCCTGATGCACAGGAAAACACGATCAGGAATCAACGTTGGAAAGAGTACAGTATCAGGGGGAATATAAGAAGACGTCGTGAACTTTCTCCTGATGCACAGCTAGAAGAACAAGAACGTCAACGTATAGCTGCCAATATCTTTGATATCTATGCATTTTTTGATAAAGAAAGGACCCACAGAAATATGCGTGTGTTGCGGTGACACTTGGTTCCCTCACCAAGTGAAAAAACTAGAAAAGCGTCAGACTTCAACAAAATTTACGCGTTTAGAAGATGCTATAAAAGTGTTGTAACTCTCATCAAAATTTCCATCTTCGAACCAAAAGTAAAACTATTGCAACACAGCCAATCGGATTGTTAGGATATTTGTCTCTCGGGAGGATTGGAGGAGGCTTCCATTTATGCGCATCATCTACTTAGGATTTGAACGACAATTTGCTATTCGTGGAGTAGTGGTGAATATCCCGAATTATGTTGTAGAGACAGTCACCATGCTGCCACGAAGATTTGACTTCAGCCATGTTATTCAAGTGCACTTGAAACGTCGATTGAAATATCAGCAAAATTTTATGACGGAGACAGTGCGACCACGCTGGCGACTATCTGCTGGGTACAAAGCTCTAATGTTAAGCGATGGCTAGCAAATCTTGTTGTATCCAACGATTTACTGCGGAAAGAAGAGGACATCCACAATTGATAAGTGACAGAATTATCAACACAAATGAATTTGAAACATTCATCGACCGACACATCACAACCGATGGTGATGATTTGGACTTACTGGAATTCATTCAGTATCAAAAGCACAGATATGGTCGAGCTTGCCTAAGAGACCTACTTGAAAAACTTGGAAGTGTGCTGATTCAACATGCCATATCCGCCGATGGACAGAAATACTTTTCCCCTTGGAGAATGAGAAAGGTATTGAGCAACACAAAGTTTAATTCCAAAAAATATAGGAACTATTAACTCTAACGGATCTTCCAAAAGAAGAAATAACACGGTTAAACTGCTTAAAAATTTTTTGGCGGATGAGCGAATCAATACTGATTATGAAGGATAGAAGCTTGCTCTTCGCTCATCTGTAAAAAAGACACACATTTTCCTAAAGAGAAAATTTTCAGACAGGTTTCTAAATGCCTATAATAAAAACATCCTTAAATTGCATAGGGCAAAGATGGATATTCAATTCATTCTGGACGCATACGCTTGCTGCAGCTATATAATTAATTATATAAATAAATCCAATAAAGGAGTATTAACACTACTGAGACAAGCCATGAAGTAAATAAATGCAGGGAATTTCTCCATTAAAAGAAAACTGCAGCACATCGAAAACAAATTTTTAAACGGATCGGAAATAACGGCTCAACAAGCAGCTTATAATATGTTGGGACTACATCTATCAGAAGCCAGTCATGGGGAAATATTTATAAATTGTGATGAACCGAGTGAGGATGATAAAGCCCCGACTTGAATTGAAAGCTTTACAGGAGGACTCTACAGACATATATTATATGTGCCGAGTGTGCTGGAGCACTACTCTCAAAGGCTGGATCAATTGGAAGAACTATGCTTAGCAGATTTTGCAGCATGGTTCAGATTTTGCAAAGCAAGCAAAAATATTTCTGATAATAACGAAGACTACAACGAAGTATTAAACGAGAATGACACGACAGCTGCACTTCCAATGGCATTAAAGGAAGGATCAGAATTTTTAAGGAAAAGGAAGCAAGCCCTTATTCTTCGCTGGAAACGTTTAAACGTTGAAAGTTCAAGAGCCGATTTCTTTAGAGAAACCGCCATGATGTTTCACCCATGGAAAAATGAGGAAACAGACCTATTGAATATTGACGTCGAGAGTGTTTGCAATGCACACAAGGAAAAAATTGAGCAGAATAAGCTCAAATTTGACAAGTTTTCATACAACGAACTTGGAAAACTTTCATGTTACAGCGGAAGAAACAACTGATGATCGAGCTGCCTCACAACTTTTAGATCCCGGACTCAGAGCTTTAGCCGTTCCAGAGCAAACAGGAGACATTAATGTTTTTCAAGAGTACAACAATACAGAGGAAGAGGCGGTTCGATTAATTCAACTCCCACTTTTAATATTAGATGACGATTTTACTGGAAATAGTGCAGTCACTTAACAGCAAACAGAGATAATATTTTGCTCATGTAATGCACAATGTCAGTAAAAAGGAAATCTTCTTCGAATGTGTCGGAGGCGGTGCTGGAGTGGGCAAGAGTCGGCTTATTACGAATATATATCAGACGTTGACATTGCGAACTACTAGTGTACCAGGAACCAACCCCGAAACAGCCAAGGTATTACTCTGCGCACCCACTGGCAAAGCAGCATTTGGAATTGGAGGCCTAACCCTTCATTCGGGTTTTTCACTCCCCATCGACAAGTCTTCCGGCGATCTTCGGCCACTGAATAGTGACATATTAAACACTATTCATGCCAATCTCATAGATATTAGGATTATTATAATTGACGAAATTTTAATGGTTGGCGCTTACTTTGGAAGCATACCAATTATCGTGCTTGGTGACTTAAGCAGCCGCCATCAGTAGGAGATCGATGGATATTTGCGCCGAATAGGAATGATCATTACAGTACAATTACAGGAACACCGCTTTGGGATCAATTGCGGTACTTTGAGCTCACTGAAATAATGCGCCAGCGTGAAGATCAAGCATTTGCCATCGCTTTAAATAACATGGCAGAGGGAAATACGACACACGCTGACATCCAATTAATCAAAAGCAGGGAAAAGACCTCTAATGAGATACCAAACGAAGCCATCCATATATTTTATTCAAAAGCTGGAGCAAATGATTTCAATGTAACTAAACTGGCGAGCACGATGATCGAGGACTTCATTTCGACTGCGAAGGATACAATTAAGTCAAGTTCCTAACAGAACGCAGCAGGGCAAACATTTTAGAAGCTGTGAAGTCTTTTAAGCCATCGGAAATAAAAGGAATGCTTTATATTATACATTGCAGCTCAAGACTTCGATCAAATATATGGTGACAGTCAACATAAGCATAAGTGATGGCCTCGTCAATGGTGCTACGAGGGAACTAATGCAGGTTGATTCCGAATCACATGGATCTGAAAGTTCATGGTGCGACTTTGGATAAAATTCGCATAATCAAGAGTTGGAAGCTTTGCACGTTCTAAGCAGCCTCACAGTCGCAATGCAGATTGGACACCAATCATGAGCGTGGTCCGATCATTCCAATACAAGCGAAATGAGCACATAACCATAGAACGTAGACAGTTCCCGGCCATTCCAGCTGAAGCTATAACGATACACAAAAGTCAGGGTGGAACATACACAAGTTGCTGTTCATCTAGAGGGTAGAGTTAGCAGATCAGCTTTATATGTAGGATGTAGCAGAGCCACAAAGGCCATTAAAACTCAGTTTAAGACAGAAGGAGCATTGTCGACATGCTACAGATTTTTGGTTGAAAAATCGGAACAACGCCTGAACATTTATTATCAAAATGTAAGGAGTCTAAACAAGCATATTAAAGATATCAGATCAGACAAGCTAGATTCAATATCATATAAAAAAGTATTATAGAATAGTAAATATTAATATATTTTATATATTTTCTAATTTCTATAAATATTATAATTTGTTTTGTTTTCCATTAATTTATTGTGAACAATTAATCAGCTTAGAAAATTTAAAATTTATGTAAATGTCTGAAAGATCTATTTACCTCAATAACTAACCTTAATTCAAATAGAAGATTGTTTATAGCAAAGAATCTGGCTAGAAAGAACTGACAAAATGCATTCCGTTGGATGCGAACCGTCTGCAAGTTACGTTTTCAAATGTAGTCATACATATAGTAGTTAATAAAAAAATGCACCAGTGAAGGGTATAAGTATATAGTTAACGTTTTCTCTTGTTTTACTTAAAAAAGTTTACAGCATTTGGTTTTGCGCTTTAATTAGATCTTGAATCATATTTTTCATTGTTGACATAAATTGTGTCATACATTGGTTACTTTTACCACATTTGCATAACTTCCATGGATTACGTTATTTTTAACATAATCCGGTTTTGAACTCTGGTCTGTGATTTCAACAATTTCGCTATGAGGAATGTTCATCATTTGGTTTCGACGTTATTGAATTCCGAGCAACAACTTCGATTTTAAGTCTTTATATACAGGACAACACCTATAATTAGCAGTGTGATTTTCTTCACAATTACAGCATTTCTTTGTTAAAACCTCTTTCTTAAGCGTACATTTAGAAGTAGGGTGTGACTCCCCACATATATACTACATAAATACTGCGAAGCATGGTATAAGGGAGTAGGGAAAGTCCCATTCACAGTAGTTTCGCCACCTCTGAGGCGTACGTTCACAATAAAACCAACATGGCGGCCATGGTGAGTTAGGGTGAAGAGGGGTAAAACGGGTTGCGCATAGCAGAAAACGCCTAAATAATTATTTATAAATATTTTAAATTTTGGTTATTAATTGATGTTTAATGTTAACAATAAATGATATTATACCCTGTTGATATAGGTAAATATGTGGCATATTTTTAAGCATTTTAAATAACTTATTAATGGACAAACTCAGTTTAACTATGAGTGGACGGGAAGAAATAACTATTGTAACAGAATTTGATATTATAAGTAATAAAAATTTATTTAATCAAAAAACCAAAACGTATCATTGTCATACATTGATAATAATTCATTTAAACAATAATGCAAAATTTATTATTGTACTTATATCAAGAAATAGTTACTGTGCCGATGTTTTCTCTAATTTAAGTATAGATTTATTTAATCACAAATTTTATTTATTTTTTATATATCAGCAATTAACGGTGGATATATGTACAATAGTTTATTACAACTTTTGACATACAAATTTACAATATTATTATATAGTTCTTAGTTTAGTATTTAAATATATAGACTTCTAAAATAAATTATTTTTTGAAGTTGCAGTATCTTTATAGTATAAAATACGGTAGGCATATCAGGTAGCTGTCTCTGTATTTCAGCATGTTATTTATATGTTAGCGATTATAAATGTACAATATTTTACTTATAACTATTTACATAAATAAATTACCATATTGTTATATCGTTCTAAGTTTAGTTTTTAAATATATAGACTCCTAAAATAAATTATTTGTTGAAGTTGCAATATCTTTATAGTATAAAACATGGTATAAGGGTATAAAATACGGTAGATATATTTCTTTTTTAAAAAGTAATTTAAAATTAGCTGGGGCAACACTGTTACGCATTGCTCAATAGCAATACTAGCATTTGAATTTATTAAAAACTTTTAGTCAAACGGACGGACAAGTTTTTTTGAAGGGTAAATTGTCTTTTTTTAAATGTTTTTAATATAATTATTTTATGGTTTTTTTTTCATAGAAACAAACAAGTTATTTCGGATCAACAGGTTAGAATTATTTTCTATAATTCAAATTAAAAGAAAATACTAATGGGAACTTTTTTACAGAAGCAAGATGCCACGCAAGTGCATCAGAAGCTGCAAAGGCTCGTTACGTCTTTATAAATTTCCGGGAGTGCGGGAAATGCCCAGGTGAGTAAAGTATTTCATTTTATATGTTTATTTAATATATACTAGTTTTTACCGGTTACGTGGTGTCGGTGTGAAAGCGTAACAAACATACTTACATTTACATTTATAATATTATAATATTAGTATGGAACTATGGATATGGATATGTATATTTCGATCCCCGTATTCCGGGTTTATAATAAATAATGTAAAAGTGTTTTAATGTTAATAATTTTGTTATTTAGTTTTAAGGTATATGGGTGAAAATAGGCCTCCTGGGGAACCGAACACCCAAAAAAATCGGTAACGCGCCATTTGCATACCTCATGGTGGTGTGGAAAATGCATTATAGATATAAGGAAATGTACTAAAATCCAACGAAATAAAACATATTATTTGGCACAGAAAAAAACATGTTTTTATTTAAACAAAGTATTTATATTAAGATTTTTAAATTGTTTCAATGAATGCTATAATACTGGCCCCATATTAGCTTTGGAAACAATTAGATGCACACTAAAACATTTACTCTAATTTACATATAAACAATTTTGTATCATTTAAAACGTAATGTTTGTTTCACTTTCCAAATCATCAGGACGTCTATTAATGAAATTATATCCTTCCAAAACGATATAAATATCATGCACATTGTGGGCGGGTTAAAATAGCTTTATTATTTACTACAGGTTTCTTCTGGAAAAAAAATAGTTTTAGTTATTATTTATTATACATTATATGCACTAATACACATCTGCATATTTTAAATTCTTGTGTGAGCAGTTTTATCAAGAGCAATTAGCATTAAATATTCACTATTTTACGAAGTTTGTGTTGCAAATTTTTAAACATTGCCCTCAGTTTCGTTGAATAGGCATTTTCTGCATCCCGTTATTTGACATAGTTGCTTAATTGCACCTTACATTTTTCTGTGGTGAATATTTATTAAGTTACCACAGTTAAAAAAAGGCATAAATATGTATCGTAATTATTCTGAAATTTGCCAATAATTGCCACTCCTTTAAGAACATATAATAAAATAAACTTATTTTATTTTGAAAACATATTAAAGTTTTACATATAACCAATATTTTTTGGACAACTTTTTCATAAATTAAAAGAAAATAGCAAGATGCAACCATTTTCCGGTTAGAAGTCGGCCATCTTGGCTATCAATAGAAACTCAACCCCTAGGCGGACTTGACGTTTCTCCATGGACCCCTCTCAGCTGTAGCATTGTTTACATTCATCAGCTGATTCTTTCTCTACTCCCCCTTTACGATGCTGCGAAGGTTGCAATATGATTTTTAGTGCCCATACTCAGTTAGTGATTCGGTATCGGATTTTGAATTGATTTCCTTTCAATGTTTACGTAGCGGTCAATACCAATTTGAATACCTGCTCCATATTTATTAGGTACACTCCCACCTTCGCTTATTTTTTCCTTCACTTTGTTTGGTATCGCATTTGCTTATACCTGCATGCTCACTGGTGCCTGCAGGTTTGTTGGTGCCGATTGCTGTTTACTGCTGAGAGCATCCTCTGCTCCGATTCTTCTCTGCTGCAGCTGAACGCACCGTTCCCCGTTTTATTTTTTTTTGTTAGGTGCTTTTTTTGTTTGTTTTTTAACTTATTATTTGTTCATGTTTATTTTTATTATTATTTTTGTTTCGGTTAACACTTTGTAAGTACTCTTTTTATATATTTTTGTATCACTAGTTTGTGTTTTTGTGTATTTGATCGGGTTTGTCTAAGCATTCACGAATTAAATACACATCCGCACTCTCTGATACACTTGATCAATTATTTATCCTGAACACCAGAATTGTGTACACCCCAAATGACTGAAGAAGAGCATCATTTGATTAAATTTTTCAAAAAGTATATTCCTAGGAGTAGTAGATCGTACTGATTTTTAAGGTTCGAAACACTTCCCACGATCCCCTAATTTCCTTTTACTGTTTTCAAATTGTAGTTTGTTCACTTTCGGTATTTTTTTTGTATTTGTACCAAATAACTGGTTAGAATAGTTCAAAAATATATATTGATTACTCTTTCCTCCTTAGTACTCAACATTTACCGATTAAAATCAATGGGCCACAAAGCTGTCCTTTAATTTAGTTTATTTAATAATTTAATAAAAATGAAAATAGTTAAAAATTTTGGTAACACCGGCGGTATCCGGAATCGGGCGAAAAGAAATCTGTTGCTGCGACGTGGTGACGGCTCGAACAATGTAAACGAAAGAAGCCCTCTGGTTCTTGGGCAGTCCGTTTTGCTTGTTGATTGTTAGGTAGTGTAGAGTTGTAGTGTGTATGTGTGGGTGATCTGTGTGGTGTGTGATGTCAGCATGAGGAGTGTGTGTTTGTGTGTGGTGTCTTCATGAGTGGATCAGGTTGATGTGGTGTGATTATGCTCAGCGTTGTGCGTTGAGGGGGGGGGCGTAACTCATCTAGCCTTATATAAAATAGTTTGTTTACTCTTTTTCCATTTACTAGTAAGATTTTTCTAAAATAAACACAATAGTATTCAACTACAACTGCTTGGTAGCCGTGGACATTTCTTGATATTCTAGTCAACCCCTCTGGCACTTCAACCGAATTTTTTTTTGACGGATTGATTCGGTAATACCGAATTTAAAAACTACAAACAATGTTCGGATAATGTTATGCACCCAATTTGAATACAATTGCTTTAGTAGTCCCTAAGGTATACGATTTTTTCTAAAGATGACACCTACGAGGTCCTTATGTATCATATTGGACATGCAATTTAATACTTCAATCGTAATTTATTAGTTAGTTGTTGTTCTTTTATTATTTTTTCTTATATGGGGAGTGGGAGGAGTGGTTTGTAAGATATTTACATTAATCTTAATATTTTAAAAAATTTTCATTTAAATAGTGCCTTGTATTACTACGATGCCCTGTAACAAATTACAGTTTTGTGTCTTAGTACGCAAGCTAAGCTTTATATGTTTTCACTTAGAGGGCATGTTGTGGTCGTGGCAATTAAACGATTACGCCCATCTGCAAAAGCAATCTCCCTTCAAGTATAAGAAACACGTGTACCAAGTTTCATCAAGATATCTAAATTTTTACTTATGCTTGCGCCGATGGATGGACGGACGTACTGACATTCAACAGGATTTAATATCGATATCTCTATATCTATCTCGATTAGTTCTGGGTGTTACAAACACCAAAATAGTTGATATCACGGCTTTTTAGACTTTTATCACCCCCCTCTTGCTACGCCTTCGGCACATTTCTCGATATTTTCGTCCATTCAGGTATTCGTGTTCGCCACACTGCCCTCCACTAAAGCCTGATCGTCCCGATTAGACATATTTGCGGTACCAAACGCTGGAAGCCGTTTCAGATGACCTACCCTCATTTTATTTCTTGGTCTTTCAATAGTCTGTATGCGATACACTACATCGTTGAGTCGTTTAATAACCTGGTATGGTCCTTCCTAAATGGAAAATCCCAGTTGCAAAATTTGAAAGACAGTACTTTCTTTCATTGTGGGTTATATAACAATACCAAGTCGCCTTTAATAAAAGCCCCACAGTTCATTACCTTGTCGTATTTTGCTTTCATTTTATCGACAATAATTTTAGTGCGCTATCTCACCATAGCCTGTATATCCCACATTTCGTTTTGTAGGATGCTGCTGACTTCCTGAGCATACCTTAACCTTCTTCCGTTGGCGTTAATTCCAAATTTCAAATCAATTGGTAGTCAAAGATCATTACGAAAAATTACCCTTGCTGGAGTCTGCCCCGTTGTTTTATGTACAGCAGACCGATAAGCCATCAGAAACAAGCATATATGTGTATCCTAATATTTTTCATATTTGTCCACAACTTTCCTCAATTGTTCTTATAAAGTTCCATTGAATCGTTCTACCATGCCCTTGGACTGCGGATGTAGTGCAGTTGTACGGGTTTTCCGGATACCCAGTTTCTGGCACATCTCCTGAATTTGAGCTGATTCAAAATTTCTCCTTTGGTCAGCATGTAGGAATTGCGTATCCCTCTGGCAATTTGCAGAAATAGTCCACGACTACTAAAACATATTTGTTTCTTAATTTACTGATAGGAAATGGACCAGCTACATCCGTGGGAATTCGCTTAAACAGCGCACCCGAACTGTACTGCTTTGCACTCGACACAATTGGCAATACATACCGTAACTGATTGACGACAACCAACCCAATAAAATCTTTGTTTTAATTTCTCCAAGCTTTTAGTGTTACCCTTGTGCCCTCTACTTGGACCATTGTGCAGCTCGTTGAAAACTTCGAGAATTCTTACTTTCGGAACAATCATCACAGCTCGTGAACTTTGCCCATCTACGCTTTCCCAGACGAGATGCAAGCAGCCAGACACTAAATTTAAACTATTCCATTGTTCCCAATAAGCCTTTGCGACTGGGTTTTCGGCAGCTATTTCTTCTCTCTTTGGACATTTATTCATCTCCAATCCATGTATTATACTTTTCAAATCTGGCTATTCTTGCTGACATTTCCGTAGCTCCTTCGGATCCCAATCTGATGTTATAGTCTTTAATCGGACATCTATAATGATTTTTTTTGGCTTCAGCTTTCGAGCAATATCCGCATTCCAAATTACGGGGATGGTGGGAAATGGCAGGTTTTGTAGAGGAATTGTTACTTTGGATTCTCTCAATCCACCGTATGAACTGTCCTTCTGGGTTCCTGAATTGTAGAAGCCATTTTAATGCTGCATGATCTGTCCTCACCTGAAATCGCTGGCCATAAAGGTACCTATGAAAAAGTTTAATGCACTTCACCAATGCCGGTCATTACCTCCGAGTAACTCAATAATTTCTCTCTGGCTTGATTATTGTCTGGCTGTAATACGTGACCACTTTCTCATGCCCATCAAGGACTTGTGATAGAACGCTTGATACTGCAAACCCATTAGCATCCGTATCCAAAATAAACACTACTCCTGGGACCGGGTATGCTAACATTGGCGCAGTACATAACCGTTTCTTCAGAGTTTGGAAAGCCACTTCCTGTTCTTTATTCCATTCAAAAACGCTGTTGTTTTTCTTGAGTTCATGGCCGCTACTAGCTACGCTGGCAAAATTTGGAACGAATCATCGATAATAAAAACAAAGTTCAAGGAAACTCCGCAATTCATGTATTTTATATATATCATATATTTGTATATTTTGAGGACTGGGCCAGTCTTTTACTGCCTCTATCTTTTCTTTATCTGTGCAAATGCCTTCCGTTGTCACTTTGTGTCCTAAGTAGCTTACTTTCTTTTTGAAAAGCGAAGACTTCTTTGGGCTCAGCTTTAGATCAGCTCTACCTCTCCGTTGGAAGACCTCTTCCAAGCTCTTAAGGGCTTCATCGAAGCTTTTATCCAACACGATGATATCGTGGAGGTATACCGAACAGGTCTTCGAGTGTAATCCTTTCAATACCTAGTTTGCCCCTTCTCTATTAATCAGATCAGATTGAATAATGGAATGTGATACGTCTATCCACAGTCAGTATACGCTTTGTACCTACACATCCAATAACGGTAACGTTACTCGTATTCCTGCTTATTTGTGAAATGGAGATTACAGGGCATTCACTTGCAGGAGCCAGCCCGAGTTAAAGGGAATAAATGAAACTCGAAAGTTCACTTTAACGGAAAAAAATATTCTGATTCTTTATTCAATAATTCGTCTAAGCTAAGCTTTGATTTTTGTTACAATATTTTGTTTTATTTTTTATTTAAATGTTGCTTAATGATTATATAATTCAAAATTGACGCAGCAATCTTGTCGCATTATTATTGTTTACATCATATTTGTTTGTAATTCGATACTCCATTTCCGTGGTCGCATTATTATGAAAAGAAATATTTATATGTCGTAACATTGTTGTTATCACAAAAAACAAGAAAATATATTTGTTAAACGTCAACCCACCTCCTCCTCCCTTTGACTGACCACTCTCTTGAGTGATTCATTCTCATTAATTTCTTATTTAGTATTATATATTGTACTTCTATTTCTACATTTCAGTAAAATAATTATTATTGAAAGAATTATTACTTATAAAATATATGTAAAATATTTTTCTTATTTCCTCGATATTTATAATTTGGTCGAATACAATAGCATCAAATATTCATTGTTTGTTTATATTTGTTACATCTTGTGTATTCAATTGTCTTATAAACATTTTCTTTAATACTAATTATATATTATTTAATATTTTGTTTCCGATTTTTACTGAACAATTCTTGAAAGTAATTACAAAATCCATTAAGCTCCAATTCATCAATATTACATGTATTTGTAAGGGTGACATTTATTTGGTTTTTTACAAATATTACTCCCGTTTTTATTTCAATTATTTCAGAAGCATTGTAAAATATTTCGAGACGTTAGACTTCGTTAAAAAATTGTTTAGTGGTGGCAAAATTTTAATGTTTTTGTTTTTTTCTTGTCATCATTTTTTTTTACTTGCATGAGATATTTTACTGGTAAAGAGATGCTGTGTTTTGGAATTGCAATAGTGAATATTATGTTATTATTAGAATCAAACAGCGTTCCTAATTAAGTGTTTTGTATTTTTATAAAATGAATATCAAACATCTTAATTTCTTCATCTGTTAACATACTGCCATCGAAAACTCCTAATTTTGATGCTACAATACTATATTATCTTGTATTTGCTGAATGTTATCCTGTAAAAATTTAAGCTTTAGTGCAAATTCAGTATAGTTGTCGGTGTATGCCATTGTTAAGTTTTGATGTTATAGTGTTGCAGTCTTTTTCTATTATTGATTTAAGTTTAGAGAATGCCTCATTAAAATGCAATTTGTTTGAGCTTATTTGTTTAATAAAT
Source organism: Bactrocera oleae (assembly GCF_042242935.1). Classification (NCBI taxonomy): domain Eukaryota; kingdom Metazoa; phylum Arthropoda; class Insecta; order Diptera; family Tephritidae; genus Bactrocera; species Bactrocera oleae. Next base: position 34,750,524 of record NC_091537.1, read on the forward strand.
TTTTGTATTGCTTTATGATTATTTAACTCAATCACATTGAGGTATTCCTCTATTTCCTGTCAGTCATTATCATTAATGCAAGTAAAAGCCATTTTTGACTTGTATCAAAAAAATTTATTTGTGTTTAATTGCAGATCTGCCTCTTTGATATTCGTTTTTATAGTATTGCTACCTATTTCTATATGATTTATTGAATTCATTGTTGATTCTCCTCAAAAAGTGCTCGACTTTATATAATCTACATTCATGTTATATTCCCCTAATTTTAGAATCCATCTCTGTAATTTAGGGTTTATATCCTTACAGTGGGCATTGATACAAGTATATTATATGACCATTTTATTGGCTGACGGTCTGTTAGCATATCAAATTGAACACCATACAAATGTGACCGAAAATAATTTGTAGCTTAAACTATTGCTAACAATTCCATTTCCGTTGTAAAATACCTACATTCGTGTTCATTCAGTGTTCAGCTTGCATAGGAAAATGTAAATTTCTTTTTAAAATCTGGATATATTATATTAATACTGTGGCTTCTGTCATTATCTGTTTTAGTTTTTGAAAAGAATTTATACATTTAGAATCATTTATATTTATTGTGCTATTTTTCAATAAATTTTCGGTAATACCTTGAGGCTCTCAGAAAGGATTTTATTTGTCCTGTGGTTTTTGGTTTAATTCTTGTATCTTATTTATTTTGCGAAAATTGGGCTTAACTCCTTCAGATGTTAAAACCTGACATAGGAGGTGTTTCCTTAGCGCAAAAGTTACACTTATCGAATTGTATGTAGGTTGTGTGTTCTTATGGGCATTGAAAATTTTTGTAAGACTTTGTATATGCTCTTCTAATGTGATACTGAAGAGGAAGATGTCATCCATGTACACGACGCATATTTTATTTATATGCTCCTTAAGGACACAATTCAACAGCCTTTGAAAGGTTGACGGGGCGTTTTTGAGACCGAAGGGCATTCTCAGGTACTCTTGGTGACCAAAAGGGGTTGAATCCTTCAGCAAGTGTGGTAAAATATATTGCTCTTGATAATTTATCTAAGATCTTTTCGATATTTGATATTGGAAACTTGTCATCAATTGTAATGTCGTTTAGCTTCCAATAATCTATGACGATTCCCCATTATTTAATTTGAGAGTTGTCTAATTTTTTTTGTACAATCCATAAGAGACTATTGTAATGGGAATTGCTATTTCTAATTATGCCTTGCCTTAACATTTCCTGCATTTGCTATCAGCTATCTCTTAGACTCCTCATGCACCTGTGGGTATCTATAAATTTTTGAATATACTGGGGTATCAATTGTACAAGTCACAATTTCGTGATGAATGGCAGGTGTACTCGTAAGCTCCTTCTTTATAAAATAAATACTATAAACCTTATTAATTTTATTATTAAAATTTTTTCTCCTTCATTTATGTTTTTTAATAAATTTTCTACGTATAAATCGGTCATGCTCCATACTTTCCAATTAATGTATTTCGTAAGCTCTGTATAGGTATGAATGTTTAAAGCTTATAATGTGTTTATTAATTGTTAATGTATCATTTGTTATGTCAATAACTGTTTGTAAAGACTTTATTAATTCTTTACCTTTAATTGATCGGACTTTTAATTGTTTACTTAGTTGCAGTCTTTTGTACTTTGTTAATTTTTTTGTCAAGTATGAACGTGGTATATGGTCTATTAAGCATATGATTTTTTCATTTCCAATTGATAATTTCACTAACGGAGGGTAGTTCTTTTGCGGTCCAAGGGAAAATTTATCTGTTTATTATAGGGTCCACATCCATTGGAATTCTATTTCTGTTATTATACCATTATAATTATTATAATTTAAGTGGTTACCCCTAAATGATCCGTTACTAAAGGGATTATTACCTAATCAAGACTGTCTAATATTTGTTTGTCTAAATTCTGTTCTTGGTCGTTCATTACTATAACCGTTATTTAAATTATTATTATTGGTGTATTTATTTTTCAATAGATCATAGTTCCATGAGTGACATTATTAATATTCCTAGCATGTATTATTGAAGAAAAATTCTGCGGTATATTATTTAAAAATGTCTTTAATATTAAAGACTCATTCGTTTCTGGTGAAAATTCTAGTGTTTTTTTTTATGTCCAACGCATACTTAGAATTTAACTTATCTAAAATAATTTTAGATCTGTTAGATTAGTGACTTCAATTTAGATGAAATGGCTTGATGATATAGCTGAAGATAACTCTGTCCTACGCCAAAATTCTTTATTAATTCGTATTTTATTTGTTCCCACGTATTTATTCGTTCCCATACGTAGTTCTTCACGGCTGGGTGGTCGTTGAAAAGTGGTAAGATTATTTGTACTTCTCTAATGAAGGCCGAGGCAACAACAACGATATTACCATTTGCGGTTGATTTTGCTGTGGTGTTTATTTTGTGTGTATACATTTTTGTTATTAACGTCTTTATATTATGTTTATATTTCTATTGCCTCGGTTACAAGTGTATAATTTTTTCGCTTTTTTATGTATATATTTTTTCAAGTTTATTTATTTTCCACAGATAATTTTATTTTATTTTATCTTGCGCTTGAATGTTGGTCAAAACGTTAATTAATTAACACTTAGTAATTTATTGACGAAACGATTATTTAGATAATCTAACAATTCTTCGGAATTGTTTCCGCGATTGCGCCAGTTAAAGGGAGTAAATCAAGCTCGATCGTTCACTTAAACGGAAAAAAATATTCTGATTCTTTATTCAATAACTCATTTTAAGCTAAGCTTTGATTTTTGTTATAATATTTTGTTTTCTTTAAATGTTGCATATTGTTTACCTACTTCAAAATTGACACAGTAATCTTGTCACATTATTATTGCTTTCATTATATTCGTTTGTATTCGATGGAATAAGTGAAACATTTATGTGTCGTAACATTGTTGCTACGACAAAAAGAAGAAAATATGTTTGTAAATTTCAGTTTTGTAGTATTTATGACAACCAATTGATATACAATCGGTTGGTAAAGTACTAGGCGTCGACGCGAACGTAACTCCCGTGCCCTTTTCGGCTGGACCGCTTTAGTTTAACGATTGGTTGGATTTGACATTTGCTTGACCTTCTCAGCTTTACGTCCAACTGTATTATTGGACTGCTTACAGTTGCGTGCAATATGGACACTTTTTCCACTGTTGAAGCATTTATCCACACTATCATTTCTCTTATGCGCTTCTGTAGGTTTATTCAGTGCTTTCTGCATGTGGTCAATTTTTCCAAATAAATGATTCTCATAAGTTACTTCTACTTTATGAGCTTTAAATGTTCGATTGCTAAGCAGAGATACAGGTTCCTGTGTCAAAGCACACAAAACGGTTTCCGCAAACGTCAATTTTGGACATGCTAACGCAGCAAAGCGTGTAGTGTTATCTCGTATTCCATTAACGAAGATTTTCGTATCCTCCGTAAGTAGTAAGCTAACCTTTCAATCTCTGTAAAAAACTCCTGCAGAAACTCATTAGCATTCTGGCTATGATTCTCCAACTCGATTTGAAAGATCTGCTTCCTGTGCTCTCTATCATACCGTCTTTCTAATGTTTATTCATCAACGTTTCATTATCACTCGATTCGCAGTTTGGAATTGTTTGTGAAATGTGCGCAGCAGATCCTTTTAATGCAACGAACAATGCAGCTCCTTTATTTTTACCGTTCCAATTATTTGAAGATGCCATATTTTCGAATTGTAGCTTAAAAACTTGGAACGGAACTGTGCCATTAAAGGATGGAGGCCTTACCTTGGCAGCGCCTGTTGACATAATTGGCCGATTTAAGCTCTCGGAAACGATCTTTTCCTCTACTTAAGTTTTAATTTTATCCAGCTGTTCCGAAATCAGTGAGGACACCTCTGCTATTTGTGACGTCACTTGCGATATCTGTACATCCAGCTAATTAAACATATTCCTCATCATTAATGTTTTCCGCCTCAATAGCCTCTGGCAACCGTGATTGTAATTCAGTTTTTAATCCATTTGCCGCCATGTTGCTCCAGCTCCTTTTATATTAGTGGAGTCTTCAAATAGATAAACTTGGTCATAATGCTATACACTTATCTATATTTCTAATTCCAACAACATAGCACTTATTACTCGTTATTCGAGTTTACAACTTATTGCTTATAGCTCAATTGCTCTTTACACGGCAACACTCTAATTAGGACTGTCTCTGCTGCACAACCCCATCCCTTATATAGTAGATTGTTAACAAGCCTTCGGTACTCGAACACACTGGGAACTACGAATTGTTGTTTTGCAGAAAATATTTATACCATTTTGTAGATTTAAGTACAACAAAACAATAATCATAATAATAACTCCTCCTTCTGTTGCTATAGCTTCGGATTTATTGTGTACCATTTTTTTTTTTCATTTTGAATTTCTTTCCATACTTTAAATATATACTGGGCAGAAAAAGTCTGCGTACAAGATAATAACAAAAATAAATTGTTGGAAAAAATAACGTCATATGCTTTTTATTAAAACCAATTTATTCATAGGACACTAAATATTTAGTTTTATGAAAATGAGAATGTTTAAAAATCCGACAGTAACATATAAACAAAAAAAAAAAGGACGAATAGAAAATCCATTAGAGAGAGTCTGCTTAGAAGGTACAGAAATCGAATAAATTTATTCTTTCTACGAATTGTTCTTAAAATTTAATAGGAAGTCGGATATTCCAAACTTTATAAAACTTCTGCTAAGGGTTTTAGCATGAAATATACAAGCTTAGAGGTTTCTGTTGAAGGGTTGTGAGCCCACTCTTCGTGCAGCACATTCTTGAGCATACCCTTTGAGGTAATTGTGCGTTGGGGGATTTTACGTACCACTGAATCTCATAGGCGCAACTTAGGAATCAAATCTGGTGATTCTGGTGGTGTTTGTAGAGTAACTAAGGCTTAACTATGTCTTCTGTATGCTTCGGGTTAATATCCTTCAGAAAATAGGAGTCACTTTCAAGTCCAAATTCTACCGCTCTTTGCTTCATATTTATTTTTAAGAAATTAAGGTATGCATATTTAACCATGGTGAACTCCCATATCACTGCTTCTTCAACACCGTTCTTCACAGTATGCTTCAAGATTTCCTTATGGAGTGTCGGGCCCGTTTTAGACATAAAAACTTACGCCCCTTGATTTCAAAGAAGCAAAACATGTTCTCATTGGAAAAAATAACTTTCTGCCAAAACTCCTGGGGCTTATTTAAGTGCTCTTTCGCGACAACATGATGCACTCATCTATTGTCTAGCGATATGAATAAGTTCTTGTGTGCGACTTCACAATAGAACTGTGTTTTTTTTTATCTTAGGAATGGTGTCAGTGCAGAGGGATTTCTTAAAATTTTTCTTAACATTTCGATCGATTTGATGCAGTAAATCGAAGGTTTTGCCTTCTTTGTTTGAAAAAATGTGTTCTTCCAACAATTAGACCGATTTGAGGGTATCTTTTTCCTTCTTCGAAAAGTTTATCCATTATTTTCCTTTGATAGGTGCTTATTTATTTTCTTTTAGACGAGATTCGATATTCTAAATTAATCAACAAACTGAATAGAACAAAAATCTTTTAAAATTGCTGTTTTACGAAAACAAGTAAAACTATAACTTTCCGAGCGCTTCATATCATTATGGTCTAAAATTTAGTAATACATAATATAAAACAAAGTCGCTTTCTCTGTCAAATTCAAACAAATTAGAAGAAATTCTCCCTCCCCCTAAACCACTTCAGTCTCTTCTTACGGGTGATCATCAGAAATCCAAACAATTCATGCGCAACATACGCCGTTATACTAACGCATTTCAAATGAACTCTTTTAAGAGTAAACAAGTCGTTAAGAATGGTTTAATGCATGCATTTAAAATTCAAGGGCAAGTGTACCACTTAGCTGGGAGCTTGCTACCACTTCGACCCGATGATCACAAATTTCAGCAAATATATTGCAGATCCAGATACACTGCGATTGAGAATGTTCGAGCAGATACTCCTTACTTAGTAGCAGTGGTGATAGCTGGACAGCAATTTGCCAAAAGAAATATTGTATTGCATAATCGTGATGATAATTTGCAAAAAATATCAGTGTTACACAGATCTTATAACAGCTTCCAATATCCATTGATGATATGTCGTGGAGAAAATGGTTATGCCATTAATATTTCTCACGTTGGCCCAATCGGTGGTACACCTCTGCGTATAACTGAGTCATGTATGAACTACTATTGTTACCGTATAATGACAAGGCAAGTAACAATTTCAACACTTTGCTTAGATATGGAATGTTAACAAACCAATACTGGTAGATCAATGTGCGGAAAATGAATCAGAGATTGGATCACATCCATAATAATCAATCTAAATTGAGAGCCGAAAATTTCGTCCATCTTCAGGGTGCTTTACAGGCGAATGAACACGCACGAAATAAATGCTTCCCTAAAAAGATCCAACCTTTGGCCACATGTCAATAAATTAGAGCTTAAAACTAATATGAGTCTCGTCATCTTCACGTGAGAACAGGCTATTTCCAGAGATGCTGTTAAAAGTTGGCAATTGAGAGTTAACACAAAGTGAGAGAAGGATTAACATAGAAAACCTTTGTGTTCTGATAGACCACATCCAAGAGTTAGTCAACAATATCTATCCTGACATTAATAACATAAGTTATAAGACAATATCTGGTTTAAAGAAAGAGCGAGTCTGTTACCAACTAACGAACAAGTGGATAAGGTAAATAGCTTGATTGTTTCAAATATTGATGCGCCGACGAAAATATACTACTCGGTCGATACTGTTCTCGATTTGGAAGAAGCTGTTCATTTTCCTACAGAATTTCTAAATTCTTTAAACCCGCCTGGACTCCCCCCTCACAAAATGCTGTTGAAAGTAGGTTGTCCTGTTATATTATTAGGAAACCTGAATCCACCTAAACTTTGCAATGGTACGCGTTTGCTGGTAGAATCACTAAAAACTTTCATAATAGAGTGCACAGTACTCACAGGATGTGTTACCGGAAAATATGTATTGATTCCCTTAATCCATCAGATACCATCGGATTTACCCTTCCAATTTAAACGTTTACAGTTTCCAGTAAAGACATATTTTTAAATAGCCAACTGTATGTCGCTCTTTCAAGAGTAACCTCTAAAGAAAACATGTTTGTATTGTCTAATGACAAGAAAGCTGTGAACGTTGTATATACCGACATTCTGTAATATATTAATTGCTGTAAAAATAAAATAAATAGGTGAAAATGCAAAAAGTAAATAAGTAAACATTTAGTGTATGAATTTAGGTATTCCAAAAATAGCAGGAAATCTTCATGGTATAGGGAAAGGGGAATTGTTTTACTCAAAATTTAACGCGTGCGGGCCACGGGCAGTAATCAAAACTACTGGATCGATTTTAATAATTTTTTTAGTCAGTGACATAGGTTATATATTTTATACTCCTGCAAGGCAGGAGCGGGCCGCTATGTTTTTATATACAACGTTCCCATTTTTTCCGTAGTGTATTTAGTATCAGCATTGCACCCGCCGGGGCGGGTCGCTAGTACATACATAAAGGTTAAACACCTTCATTGATATAAAAATTAAATTTTACAAACTTTTTTTACTTTATGCCACCGTCTCCGCCACGACATGGAGGTGCAAATGAATTAAGTTTTTTTGGAAATATCCCTTAAAAAAATATCGAAATTCAATGGTTTTATCTCTTTCTTAAACCCTTGGCATATGCACGATTTTTTTCATTTCGGACACTAAAATTTCTTCGCGTTAGAAAATTTCGTATTCACTTCACATAATCGCTCTCGTTTCCATCTCCGTCTCAATGACTACAACCACAAGGAACGAGCTTGTTAAATTGGCAAAAATATTATTTATCTTCCAATGTATTTTAATGATGTTATGTTTGTATATTCGATGAAACAATCTTTATCTTTATACGCTCGCAAAAACAAAACAGCTTATTGCGAAAGTAAAATTTGCAGTAAAAGTGTTTTGTAACGTCAAATTATACAGCGCATTATTTTGCAATGTTGTTTGACGTTGCATACTAACGATGTATAAATACTGTAGTCATACTGTATCGATACTTTGCAATAGTTTTGTAAGGGATTTCTCGATAAATCGTTTACCTATAATTCACTCTTTAGTTTGATCACTGGATTGTTAAATAAATTTATTCTTTCTACGAATTGTTCTTAAAATTTAATAGGAAGTCGGATATTCCAAACTTTATAAAACTTCTGCTAAGGGTTTTAGCATGAAATATACAAGCTTAGAGGTTTCTGTTGAAGGGTTGTGAGCCCACTCTTCGTGCAGCACATTCTTGAGCATACCCTTTGAGGTAATTGTGCGTTGGGGGTTTTACGTACCACTGAATCTCATAGGCGCAACTTAGGAATCAAATCTGGTGATTCTGGTGGTGTTTGTAGAGTAACTAAGGCTTAACTATGTCTTCTGTATGCTTCGGGTTAATATCCTTCAGAAAATAGGAGTCACTTTCAAGTCCAAATTCTACCGCTCTTTGCTTCATATTTATTTTTAAGAAATTAAGGTATGCATATTTAACCATGGTGAACTCTCATATCACTGCTTCTTCAACACCGTTCTTCACAGTATGCTTCAAGATTTCCTTATGGAGTGTCGGGCCCGTTTTAGACATAAAAACTTACGCCCCTTGATTTCAAAGAAGCAAAACATGTTCTCATTGGAAAAAAAAACTTTCTGCCAAAACTCCTGGGGCTTATTTAAGTGCTCTTTCGCGACAACATGATGCACTCATCTATTGTCTAGCGATATGAATAAGTTCTTGTGTGCGACTTCACAATAGAACTGTGTTTTTTTTTTATCTTAGGAATGGTGTCAGTGCAGAGGGATTTCTTAAAATTTTTCTTAACATTTCGATCGATTTGATGCAGTAAAAATGTGTTCTTCCAACAATTAGACCGATTTGAGGGTATCTTTTTCCTTCTTCGAAAAGTTTATCCATTATTTTCCTTTGATAGGTGCTTATTTATTATCTTTTAGACGAGATTCGATATTCTAAATTAATCAACAAACTGAATAGAACAAAAATCTTTTAAAATTGCTGTTTTACGAAAACAAGTAAAACTATAACTTTCCGAGCGCTTCATATCATTATGGTCTTAAATTTAGTAATACATAATATAAAACAAAGTCGCTTTCTCTGTCCCTATATCCCTATGTATGCTTAAATCTTTAAAACTACGCATTGGATTTTGGTTTATATGTATAATAACATCAATTAAATAGTGGGAAAATACTATTATGTTAAAGGTTTCTAATGTGATGTCGTAAATGAGAACATTTTTTCCGCTTACATTGCAAACGAAGGCTGAACCCTACGAGATTCATCAAAATATTGTACACACTGAAAAAGTCTACAGAAAACAGGAAACCGCGATGGTATATATCTATCTCTTCAGGATATCCCACAATAACATTTTTTTGTCATATACTGTTTACGACAAATAATGGCTAAAAGCGATAATGGCTTTCGATGCGATTTTAACCAATGCAGCATTAATCCTTATCCAGTTAAATACCTTAAATACATTGTTGATTTAATATAGATCTATATGGCCCTGTACAAAATATGATTTATATGAGTGTTTTCGAAGATATCACAGATTAAAAATTGCGGGACGTATCGTTTGCGGCGGGAGCGGGCCTATAAATAGCGCGTCGGAGGCCGCGGTTCTCTCTATAGCACATTGAATTTAGTAACGATCGGACGCGTTTATTATCGGAGCTCTCTAGCGAGCAAAATACTTAATGAAAACGTGCTTTTCAGTGCGACAACGGGTCAATAATTATAAGTAATATAAATGATATTATATTCTAAGGTTAATTTTTAAATCGCACTTGCAGCAATTATAAGTATATAAGGTTAGATAAGATTAGATTAAATAAAACCATAATTAATGGATTGGAATTTTCTATCTTGGTTAAAATTTAGAGTTAGATCAATTTATGGAAATTATTTTCAAAAATCGTAATTTAAGGTAAGGTATGTAAGTCCAGAATAAGAACTTAATATAATAGGTCTGTTTTGTTGTTGACGATTGTTGATTATCTTTTGTTTTTAGTCGCACGAATAGCAAATTATTTTTTAAGTATTTTTAATTAAATTAAAATCGTGTTTAACTTGAGGTATTTCAGTTAAAAAAAAAGAACTGAATAGAATAGGTTTCTTTTGTTTTTATGATTGTTGATTATCTTTTGTTTCTAAGTTGTAAGTATTTAGATATTTTTTACTGCGGCTAATACTAAAAATATGGCCATTTGTGCATAGGTAATCATACATATAGAACTGAGTAAATTTTGTACAGAAATTATAAAGTAATGTCTGGAAGACGTCGTCGTTCGAACATAGGTCCTAGTACAGTGAATGCCAGAAGAGTACGTTCGGGATAGATATAGAGCTGAGAGAGAGAGAGAGAGAGAGCGAGAGAATCTTTCGTAGAGCGTGGGGTTCGCCAAGGCCGGGATCGAGATAGGCATATGGTTCAGAGGGGCAGAGAATCGTCAGTAGATCGTGGGGCTCAACTCAGTCAGCTTCGGGATAGATATAGAGCTGAGAGAAATACAGGATATTCAGTAGAGCGAGAGATATCGCATCCGGGATAGGGATAGACATCGAATACAGAGGGCCAGAGAATAATCAGCGAGTTAATAATTCATGGGTAAATAAAGAAAATCCTGCCATGAATTACGACCCTTTGATTTCTTACAAGAACGATCGTATAGTATCTATAGGTACTACGTCAGTAGTGTGTGGACATTGCTTGGCATTGAAATTCAAGGACGAAAGGCATATGTTGCTTACAATGAAAAATCAAATTAGTGTTACACAGATCTTATAACAGCTTACAATATCCTTTGATGATATGTCGTGGAGAAAATGGTTATCCCATTTATATTTCTCACGTTGGCCCAATCGGTGGTACACCTCTGCGTATAACTGAGTCATGTATGAACTACTATTGTTACCGTATAATGACAAGACAAGTAACAATTTCAACACTTTGCTTAGATATGGAATGTTAACAAACCAATACTGGTAGATCAATGTGCGAAAAATGAATCAGAGATTGGATCACATCCATAATAATCAATCTAAATTGAGAGCCGAAAATTTCGTCCATCTTCAGGGTGCTTTACAGGCGAATGAACACGCACGAAATAAATGCTTCCCTAAAAAGATCCAACCTTTGGCCACATGTCAATAAATTAGAGCTTAAAACTAATATGAGTCTCGTCATCTTCACGTGAGAACAGGCTATTTCCAGAGATGCTGTTAAAAGTTGGCAATTGAGAGTTAACACAAAGTGAGGGAAGGATTAACATAGAAAACCTTTGTGTTCTGATAGACCACATCCAAGAGTTAGTCAACAATATCTATCCTGACACCTAAACTTTGCAATGGTACGCGTTTGCTGGTAGAATCACTGAAAACTTTCATAATAGAGTGCACAGTACTCACAGGATGTGTTACCGGAAAATATGTATTGATTCCCTTAATCCATCAGATACCATCGGATTTACCCTTCCAATTTAAACGTTTACAGTTTCCAGGAAAGACATATTTTTAAATAGCCAACTGTATGTCGCTCTTTCAAGAGTAACCTCTAAAGAAAACATGTTTGTATTGTCTAATGACAAGAAAGCTGTGAACGTTGTATATACCGACATTCTGTAATATATTAATTGCTGTAAAAATAAAATAAATAGGTGAAAATGCAAAAAGTAAATAAGTAAACATTTAGTGTATGAATTTAGGTATTCCAAAAATAGCAGGAAATCTTCATGGTATAGGGAAAGGGGAATTGTTTTACTCAAAATTTAACGCGTGCGGGCCACGGGCAGTAATCAAAACTACTGGATCGATTTTAATAATTTTTTTAGTCAGTGACATAGGTTATATATTTTATACTCCTGCAAGGCAGGAGCGGGCCGCTATGTTTTTATATACAACGTTCCCATTTTTTCCGTAGTGTATTTAGTATCAGCATTGCACCCGCCGGGGCGGGTCGCTAGTACATACATAAAGGTTAAACACCTTCATTGATATAAAAATTAAATTTTACAAACTTTTTTTACTTTATGCCACCGTCTCCGCCACGACATGGAGGTGCAAATGAATTAAGTTTTTTTGGAAATATCCCTTAAAAAAATATCGAAATTCAATGGTTTTATCTCTTTCTTAAACCCTTGGCATATGCACGATTTTTTTCATTTCGGACACTAAAATTTCTTCGCGTTAGAAAATTTCGTATTCACTTCACATAATCGCTCTCGTTTCCATCTCCGTCTCAATGACTACAACCACAAGGAACGACTGGCTGACTTTGAAAGACTTCAAGTTAGATTCTAAAGCTTGTTAAATTGGCAAAAATATTATTTATCTTCCAATGTATTTTAATGATGTTATGTTTGTATATTCGATGAAACAATCTTTATCTTTATACGCTCGCAAAAACAAAACAGCTTATTGCGAAAGTAAAATTTGCAGTAAAAGTGTTTTGTAACGTCAAATTATACAGCGCATTATTTTGCAATGTTGTTTGACGTTGCATACTAACGATGTATAAATACTGTAGTCATACTGTATCGATACTTTGCAATAGTTTTGTAAGGGATTTCTCGATAAATCGTTTACCTATAATTCACTCTTTAGTTTGATCACTGGATTGTTAAATAAATTTATTCTTTCTACGAATTGTTCTTAAAATTTAATAGGAAGTCGGATATTCCAAACTTTATAAAACTTCTGCTAAGGGTTTTAGCATGAAATATACAAGCTTAGAGGTTTCTGTTGAAGGGTTGTGAGCCCACTCTTCGTGCAGCACATTCTTGAGCATACCCTTTGAGGTAATTGTGCGTTGGGGGTTTTACGTACCACTGAATCTCATAGGCGCAACTTAGGAATCAAATCTGGTGATTCTGGTGGTGTTTGTAGAGTAACTAAGGCTTAACTATGTCTTCTGTATGCTTCGGGTTAATATCCTTCAGAAAATAGGAGTCACTTTCAAGTCCAAATTCTACCGCTCTTTGCTTCATATTTATTTTTAAGAAATTAAGGTATGCATATTTAACCATGGTGAACTCCCATATCACTGCTTCTTCAACACCGTTCTTCACAGTATGCTTCAAGATTTCCTTATGGAGTGTCGGGCCCGTTTTAGACATAAAAACTTACGCCCCTTGATTTCAAAGAAGCAAAACATGTTCTCATTGGAAAAAAAAAACTTTCTGCCAAAACTCCTGGGGCTTATTTAAGTGCTCTTTCGCGACAACATGATGCACTCATCTATTGTCTAGCGATATGAATAAGTTCTTGTGTGCGACTTCACAATAGAACTGTGTTTTTTTTTATCTTAGGAATGGTGTCAGTGCAGAGGGATTTCTTAAAATTTTTCTTAACATTTCGATCGATTTGATGCAGTAAAAATGTGTTCTTCCAACAATTAGACCGATTTGAGGGTATCTTTTTCCTTCTTCGAAAAGTTTATCCATTATTTTCTTTTGATAGGTGCTTATTTATTATCTTTTAGACGAGATTCGATATTCTAAATTAATCAACAAACTGAATAGAACAAAAATCTTTTAAAATTGCTGTTTTACGAAAACAAGTAAAACTATAACTTTCCGAGCGCTTCATATCATTATGGTCTTAAATTTAGTAATACATAATATAAAACAAAGTCGCTTTCTCTGTCCCTATATCCCTATGTATGCTTAAATCTTTAAAACTACGCATTGGATTTTGGTTTATATGTATAATAACATCCATTAAATAGTGGGAAAATACTATTATGTTAAAGGTTTCTAATGTGATGTCGTAAATGAGAACATTTTTTCCGCTTACATTGCAAACGAAGGCTGAACCCTACGAGATTCATCAAAATATTGTACACACTGAAAAAGTCTACAGAAAACAGGAAACCGCGATGGTATATATCTATCTCTTCAGGATATCCCACAATAACATTTTTTTGTCATATACTGTTTACGACAAATAATGGCTAAAAGCGATAATGGCTTTCGATGCGATTTTAACCAATGCAGCATTAATCCTTATCCAGTTAAATACCTTAAATACATTGTTGATTTAATATAGATCTATATGGCCCTGTACAAAATATGATTTATATGAGTGTTTTCGAAGATATCACAGATTAAAAATTGCGGGACGTATCGTTTGCGGCGGGAGCGGGCCTATAAATAGCGCGTCGGAGGCCGCGGTTCTCTCTATAGCACATTGAATTTAGTAACGATCGGACGCGTTTATTATCGGAGCTCTCTAGCGAGCAAAATACTTAATGAAAACGTGCTTTTCAGTGCGACAACGGGTCAATAATTATAAGTAATATAAATGATATTATATTCTAAGGTTAATTTTTAAATCGCACTTGCAGCAATTATAAGTATATAAGGTTAGATAAGATTAGATTAAATAAAACCATAATTAATGGATTGGAATTTTCTATCTTGGTTAAAATTTAGAGTTAGATCAATTTATGGAAATTATTTTCAAAAATCGTAATTTAAGGTAAGGTATGTAAGTCCAGAATAAGAACTTAATATAATAGGTCTGTTTTGTTGTTGACGATTGTTGATTATCTTTTGTTTTTAGTCGCACGAATAGCAAATTATTTTTTAAGTATTTTTAATTAAATTAAAATCGTGTTTAACTTGAGGTATTTCAGTTAAAAAAAAAGAACTGAATAGAATAGGTTTCTTTTGTTTTTATGATTGTTGATTATCTTTTGTTTCTAAGTTGTAAGTATTTAGATATTTTTTACTGCGGCTAATACTAAAAATATGGCCATTTGTGCATAGGTAATCATACATATAGAACTGAGTAAATTTTGTACAGAAATTATAAAGTAATGTCTGGAAGACGTCGTCGTTCGAACATAGGTCCTAGTACAGTGAATGCCAGAAGAGTACGTTCGGGATAGATATAGAGCTGAGAGAGAGAGAGAGAGAGAGAGCGAGAGAATCTTTCGTAGAGCGTGGGGTTCGCCAAGGCCGGGATCGAGATAGGCATATGGTTCAGAGGGGCAGAGAATCGTCAGTAGATCGTGGGGCTCAACTCAGTCAGCTTCGGGATAGATATAGAGCTGAGAGAAATACAGGATATTCAGTAGAGCGAGAGATATCGCATCCGGGATAGGGATAGACATCGAATACAGAGGGCCAGAGAATAATCAGCGAGTTAATAATTCATGGGTAAATAAAGAAAATCCTGCCATGAATTACGACCCTTTGATTTCTTACAAGAACGATCGTATAGTATCTATAGGTACTACGTCAGTAGTGTGTGGACATTGCTTGGCATTGAAATTCAAGGACGAAAGGCATATGTTGCTTACAATGAAAAATCAAATTAGTGTTACACAGATCTTATAACAGCTTACAATATCCTTTGATGATATGTCGTGGAGAAAATGGTTATCCCATTTATATTTCTCACGTTGGCCCAATCGGTGGTACACCTCTGCGTATAACTGAGTCATGTATGAACTACTATTGTTACCGTATAATGACAAGACAAGTAACAATTTCAACACTTTGCTTAGATATGGAATGTTAACAAACCAATACTGGTAGATCAATGTGCGAAAAATGAATCAGAGATTGGATCACATCCATAATAATCAATCTAAATTGAGAGCCGAAAATTTCGTCCATCTTCAGGGTGCTTTACAGGCGAATGAACACGCACGAAATAAATGCTTCCCTAAAAAGATCCAACCTTTGGCCACATGTCAATAAATTAGAGCTTAAAACTAATATGAGTCTCGTCATCTTCACGTGAGAACAGGCTATTTCCAGAGATGCTGTTAAAAGTTGGCAATTGAGAGTTAACACAAAGTGAGGGAAGGATTAACATAGAAAACCTTTGTGTTCTGATAGACCACATCCAAGAGTTAGTCAACAATATCTATCCTGACACCTAAACTTTGCAATGGTACGCGTTTGCTGGTAGAATCACTGAAAACTTTCATAATAGAGTGCACAGTACTCACAGGATGTGTTACCGGAAAATATGTATTGATTCCCTTAATCCATCAGATACCATCGGATTTACCCTTCCAATTTAAACGTTTACAGTTTCCAGGAAAGACATATTTTTAAATAGCCAACTGTATGTCGCTCTTTCAAGAGTAACCTCTAAAGAAAACATGTTTGTATTGTCTAATGACAAGAAAGCTGTGAACGTTGTATATACCGACATTCTGTAATATATTAATTGCTGTAAAAATAAAATAAATAGGTGAAAATGCAAAAAGTAAATAAGTGTATTTAGTATCAGCATTGCACCCGCCGGGGCGGGTCGCTAGTACATACATAAAGGTTAAACACCTTCATTGATATAAAAATTAAATTTTACAAACTTTTTTTACTTTATGCCACCGTCTCCGCCACGACATGGAGGTGCAAATGAATTAAGTTTTTTTGGAAATATCCCTTAAAAAAATATCGAAATTCAATGGTTTTATCTCTTTCTTAAACCCTTGGCATATGCACGATTTTTTTCATTTCGGACACTAAAATTTCTTCGCGTTAGAAAATTTCGTATTCACTTCACATAATCGCTCTCGTTTCCATCTCCGTCTCAATGACTACAACCACAAGGAACGACTGGCTGACTTTGAAAGACTTCAAGTTAGATTCTAAAGCTTGTTAAATTGGCAAAAATATTATTTATCTTCCAATGTATTTTAATGATGTTATGTTTGTATATTCGATGAAACAATCTTTATCTTTATTCGCTCGCAAAAACAAAACAGCTTATTGCGAAAGTAAAATTTGCAGTAAAAGTGTTTTGTAAAGTCAAATTATACAGCGCATTATTTTGCAATGTTGTTTGACGTTGCATACTAACGATGTATAAATACTGTAGTCATACTGTATCGATACTTTGCAATAGTTTTGTAAGGGATTTCTCGATAAATCGTTTACCTATAATTCACTCTTTAGTTCGATCACTGGATTGTTAAATAAAAGTCCCAATTTAAAGGCTACTTATCTTTATTTCTAATTCCAACAACTTAACACTTATTTCTCGTTGTTCGAGCTTACAACTTCGTGCTTATGTCTCAATTGCTCTTAACATGTCAACATTCTAACTAGAACTGTGTTTGCTGCACAATGCGGCAGCCCGTATATAGTAAATCTTTAACAAAAGTTCGCTACTAATACATTCTGGCAACTACGAATGCGCTGTCTAGTTGCTTCTGGCAATTTATCGTCATTTCGTCGATCATCCTGATTAGAAATATTTGCGGTGCCAAAAACAAAGCTTTTATGCCTATCATCTCGTCTTCAAGACTGGTTCTTCTCTTCTTGGAGTTAATTCCATCCGTTTTCCGGATACCCAGTTTCTGGTACATCCGTTGACTTAAAGCTGACTTAAGATTCCATTCTTGATCAAAACTTAACTCCATTGGAACACCGAATCTCGTTACCCACTTGTTGATGATTGTGTTCGCTACTGGTTCAGCTTCTTGATTAGGAATCGTGTATACTTCTCGTCATTCGTTGAAATGGTCCTTGACTACCAAAACATGACTATTTCCTAATTTATTGGTGGGAAATGAACCATCTTCATCCACGCCAATTTGCTTAATTGGTGCACCCGAACTGTACTGCTTTATCTGGCCATGACTTCTGGACCTTGACCCTTCAGCTACAGTCCAATAAAACCTTTTGCTTCAATGGCTTTCGTGATTCTCAAGTGCTCTTCTCTTGGACCTTTGTACTGCACGTTAAGAATTTCAGGAATTAGAGCCTTCGGAACAACCATCAGTGCTTGAGAGCTTTGCCCATCTTTGCTTTTCCATATTCGATGCAAGCAACCACCCACCAACTTTAAACTGCTCCTCTCTGCCAAAAATGTTTTGGCGACTGTTCCTTCTGTAGTTATTTCTCAACTCGTTGTACATTTGTTCCACTCCACTTCATGCATTACACCTTGCAATTTTAGATATTCTTGCAAAGAGTCATCCGTTTCAACTTTAATTTTATCCTGCTCTTCCACCTGTGCTGGTATACACGTTTCGTGCTCTTCTGACTGTGCGGATCCATGTACTGGTATACACGCTTTCTGCTCTTACGACTGTGAGGACACTATTGGTGGTATACAAACTTTTTGCTTTTCTAACTGTGAGGACACCTGTGCTGATATATGCACGTCCAGCTCTTTCGACTGTGTGGACCCTTATACTAGCATATACGCTTCCTGCTCTTCCGACTATGAGGACACTTGTGCTTATATACGTGCATCTTGCGCTGCGGACTGCTTCTTATGTCCATTCCTCAACATTAATGTTTTCCGCCTCCATAACCTCTCTCAATCGTGATTGTAATTCCGTTTTTAGCCAATTTGTCGCCAAACCACGTTGTTCCAGTTCCTTTTTCAGTTGTGGAAACTTGTCCATTTTCAAATAATTATCTCCTTGGAAATTTATTTGACCATTTCACTTCTAACACCATGTGACGGACTTTTCGATAAATCGTCGACTTTGTAATTCACTCTTGAGTTCGATCACTGGATTGTTGAATAAAAGTCCCAATTTAATGCTACGAACTTATCTTTATTTCTAATTCCAACTTATCACTTATTGCTCGGTGTTCCAGTTTACAACTTATTGCTTATAGTTTAATTGCTCTTTACACGGCAACACACTAATTAGAACTGTATACATAATCCGGCAGCCCTTTCCTCATAGCGAAATTGTTGAAATCACAGACCAGAGTTCAAAACCTGATTATGTCAAAAATAACGTAGTCCATGGAAGTTATGCAAATGTGGTAAAAGTAACCAAGCGGTGGGATTGAAAGTATGATTTTAAATCTTACCCAATGTATGCCACAATTTATGTCAACAATGCAAAATATGATTCAAGATCTTATTAAAGCGCAAAACCAAATGCTTCAAACTTTTTTAAGTAAAAAAGGGCGAACTAAATATTTGTATTTGGAATGCTCTCGATGTTAACCAGCACAAACTGAAGATTATTACATTTCTAAATGAAAAAACTATAGATATATATATAATAACATTATCTGAAACACATCTAACAAATAATAACAATTTTCTTATACCTTGTTTTAGACTCTAAGCTACAAATCACCCAGATGGAAAGGCGCATGAACAGTAGTGTTGATTATAAATCGATTATACCACCATGCTTTAGAATCTCATGCTACAACCCAGTTACAAGCTACAACAATACGTTACAACTCACAGTAGTGACTTAAACCTGACGGCTATATACTGCCCACCTCGTTTTGAAATTATAGATTGCCAATTTAAATTGGCTCACTAGGAAATAGATTTCCAGCAAGTGGTGATTACAATGCTAATCATATGTATTGGGGCTCACGTCTAATTAATCCGTAAAGAAGACAGTTGTATTACGCTATTATGAATAGGCGCAATAATCAGTGTTCGAAACTAAATGCCAGCTGAGTCTGCACTTATTGCTGCAAGAAGACATTAGAAAATTGTTACCATGGATGATTTTGAGTATGCACGTGATAAAGTGATGATGGGCATGGAAAGAAGGTCCTTAGTCATTACAGAAGAAGAAAAAAAGCTTACTGCTTACCATGAAGCTAGTCATAGTAGTTGCAGTTAATATGCCTGTTTCTGATCCTATACACAAAGCAACAAGACTTAATTGATTTTTCTGTAATTAAAAATATAGATAGGTCGCTTATAACTGATGATACATGTACTGACGTATCTTCTGATCATTCTCCTGTGCTAATAAAGCAACGCGAACAACCCTTGGTTGCATTAAAAATATAGATAGGTCGCTTATAACTGATGATACATGTACTGACGTATCTTCTGATCATTCTCCTGTGCTAATAAAACAACGCGAGCAAGCAAAACTCCCTTTGAAAACAAATTAAGCCGCTGTTAGATTTAAACATGCCCATAAGAGACGTGAGTGGTAATTGGGCTCGAAGTGATGGAGAAAAAGCAATTTGCTTTGCAAACCACCTAGAGAAGGTATTTCAGCCCAATTGTCCACAAAACAACTTTGACTGCAACTTTTGAAATTAAAAATATGTTGTAATAAAAGAGATAAATCGAAAAAAGTAATTAGGACACGATAAAATTACTTCAAAATTGCTAATGGAGCTACCAATTATGATGCAGATCATCATGATAGATAAACCCGGGAAAGACTTAGCACAGGCGTCTTCTTACAGACCAATAAGCCTCCTATCTTGCTTTTTAAAATATTTGAAAAAGTATTACTATCTAAGATGTCTCCTTTTCTCCATGAAAATAATACCATTCCAACACACCAACTCGGGACTTGTGCAAAACATGGCCCAGTAGAGCAAGTAAATATAATTACTAATGAAATTAGAAGAGCATTCGAGTACGGAGAATGTCGTTCAGCAATATTCCTTGATGTATTGTAGCTCAGGCATTCGATAAGGTGAGGAATGAAAACATTTTATATAAAATTAAAAATATATTTCGAATTATATAAAACATTGGAGTCTTATTTAAAAAATAGGAGATTTACTATTAAAGTGGCTAATTTCATATCAGATGAACGACAGATAAGAACTGGTGTACCTCAAGGAAGTGTGCTAGCTCCAACCCTATATTTTTTTTATACAGCAGACATTCCAACTGGATCGACTTTCGACACAGCTCAGGTATGCCGGTATGTCCCATCAGTGCGTCTAGGATACTAGAGGAGCATTATGCATTCATGCAAAGATGCGTCCGCCGATTAAAATGAATAACATCTTAGTACCACATGCAAATGATGTTACATATCTTGGCATTCACGACAGAATGCTCACGTGGAGAAAACATATACCCAGTAAAACAACTAACATTAAAATAAAAACAGAAAATTTAAATTGGCGTTTAAATAAAAATTGTAAGCTTAGCCTTGGCAATAAAGTTTTGTTATTCAACGCGGGAATAGAGCCGATTTGGATGTATGGTATTCAACTTTGGGGTACGACCTGTGCAACGAACATTGATATAATACAGAGGTTCCAGTCAAAAGTCCTTTCAGTTACAGAGGCAAATGGATTAAAAACTGAATTACAATCACAGTTGCGAGAGGCTATTGAGGCGGAAAACATTAATGATGAGGAATATGTTTAATTAGCTGGATGTACAGATATCGCAAGTGACGTCACAAATAGCAGGGGTGTCCTCACTGAATGCGGAAGAGCGAGAGACAATAAAAACTTAAGTAGAGGAAAAGATCGTCTCCGAGAGCTTAAATCGGCCAATTATGTCAACAGACGCTGTCAAGGTAAGACCTCCATCCTTAGAATGGCACAGTTCCGTTCTATCTTTTTAAGCTACAATTCGAAAATGCGGCATCTTGAAATAATTGGAACGGTGAAAATATAGGAGCTATATTTTTCGTTTCATGAAAAGGATCTGCTGCGGAAATATTACAAACCATTCCAAACTGCAAATCGAGTGGTAATGAAACGTAGATGGGTGCATTAGAAAGACGGTGTGGTAGAGAGCAAAGCAGATCTTCCAAATCGAGTTGGAAAATCGTAGCCAGAATGCCAGTTACTGCAGGAGTTTTCTACAGAGATTGAAAGGTTAGCTTACTACTTACGGAGGATACGAAAATTCGGATCTTCGTTAATGAAATACGAGATAACACCAGAGAACGTAAAAGAATGAGAAGGTGTAAATTGAATTTTGTATGATGTTCGATTGGACGGCTAACAGAGCTGAAAAATTGAGATCAGGGAGTTCACCATTTCCTGTAGTATTTCCTGTGATTTAAGATAAATGAGACTTTATAACAACGTTATTTTGCAGAAATACGTATCTCCCAACATAAAGAGAGAAATGAAATACTTTAAACAAAAAATAAAAATGCCACTTCACATATACATGATTATTTTTTGTCATATAAACGATTTTTATGATAAAAATTGATAAAATATGATTTTCTCGAATGCGGCATGATAAAATGCGAAAGATTATGCATAAAAAATGTTTCTTTATTATTTTACTAATTTTCTAATATCAATTGTTACAGAATTAATAATTTATGTATGTACAATCTGTTATATTATATAATATAATAATATATTATCACTTGTCAATAAATGCATGTGCGCGCAGTGCACTATATGTAAGTATGTATGTACAAATATGCGTATGACATTGCAAAATAAGTAATGCATACGCAAATCTACATATATATATAGAAAAAATACAAACATTGTTATACAAAATCCTAAATTTGTAGTAAATCACACAGCAACAACATTTTCATTCATGAACGCTGACGCACATGCAATAAGCTAAGTGTTTCATTCATAAAAGCAAACGCCTTATACACCGAGCATGCATTTGCCTACAAGCGTCTTCTCGCGACGATGGGAAAAGCTAGAAATCATAAATTGAACAACTTTTTTATGTTTCCTCTAGAAAGGAAAAGTGACAACCCTGCAAGCCCACAAAACACAAAAAAAGGGGCAACAAAGCTTTTGTCGATTTAAAATATTTTACAATTCTAAAATATTTTTTCGTGACTCGCAAATCTGCGTCAATATGTATACATGTTCATATTTAAACATATGTACATATTTACAATGATTTGTTGGCAAAGTTGTTAGAGCGGCAAAGGAAGCGATGACAATCGGCGAGCATTCGTTTATTTTTTCTCCTCATTTCGGATTTTCTACCAACACACACACATAAATAAGTCTATAGACAAATTTTTTATGACCGCAGAAATATGCTTTTATAGAACATTTACTTTCGCAAACATGCATACAAAATTAGAATTTAGAATTTATTTATTTTTTATTCAGTTATTTATTTATTTTTTATTTATATACAAAGTACATATTACATACAAAGTATGCACCTATAGAGGTGTTACAAAAAAACTGTACATAGGCCTGGTAATATTAGTTTATTATACTCTCGCAACCTGTTGCTACAGAGTATAATAGTTTTGTTCACCTAACGGTTGTTTGTATCACCTAAAATTAATCGAGTTAGATATAGGGTTATATATATATAAATGATCAGGATGAAGAGACGAGTTGAAATCCGGGTGACTGTCTGTCCGTCCGTCCGTCTGTCCGTCCGTCCGTCTGTCCGTCCGTCCGTGCAAGCTCTAACTTGAGTAAAAATTGAGATATCTTTATGAAACTTGGTAGACCTGTTTCATGGTACCGTGAGACGGTTGGTATTGCAGATGGGCGTAATCGGACCACTGCCACGCCCACAAAACGCCATTAATCAAAAACAAATAACTTGCCATAACTAAGCTCCGCAATAAGATACAAGACTGTTATTTGGTACACAGGATCACATTAGGGAGGGGCATCTGCAGTTAAAACTTTTTTTTTAAAAGTGGGCGTGCTCCAGCCTCTAATAGGTTTAATGTGCATATCTACTAAACCGCTAATGCTATAATAACAAAATTCACTAGAACCAAATGTTTTTAGCACTTCTATTGACGGTGTGAAAATAGTTGAAATCGGGTGGCAACTCCGCCCACTCCCCATATAACGGTATTGTTAAAAACTACTAAAAGCGCGATAAATCAAGCACTAAACACGCCAGAGACATTAAATTTTATCTCTGAGATGGTATGAGTTGGCTTCATAGGAACCGTGTTCAAAATTAGTCAGTGGGCGTGGCACAGCACACTTTTAGGTGAAACCCCATATCTTGAGATCTGCTCAACCGATTCGGTGCATAACGTTCTTTTTATGTTTCTATGTCATAGTGCGAAAATGGGCGAAATCAGACTACAACCACGCCTACTTCCCATGAAACACCATTTTCAATTCCATCTGATTCTTTCACTTTCCACTATGCATATGAAGCAACAATGATTATATCGGGGTAAAACTTTGCGTGAATAATACGTTTAAAGTATGCCACCTTGTGACCAAAAATTGTCTAAATCGAACCAAAACTGTTCAAGCCCCTAAGTACTAAATATGTGGACCCCAGTGCCTATAGTTGACCTTCTACCGAAAATATCAGTCAATCCACAAAGAAATCTCAAACGAGTATACCATTTGACTTTGCGAGAGTATAAAATGTTCGGTTACATCCGAACTTAGCCCTTCCTTACTTGTTATAATTAAATACTAATCTATTAATAACAATGTCATTTATAATTGAAAAACAAAAGAAAACATAGTATTTTTAAATATCAGTGTCTACAATCCACTCAGTTATTTGCTTTTTGCTAGCTTTATTTTCAATATTTAACAACTTTAGACTCAGCGCTAACATATTGTAGTATTTAATTGCTATATATTTCGAGTCCTTGTAAGATATATTTTTATTCATCTTTGGTAACTGTAAAGGCTTAGCTCTAGCCTTACCTTTATATTCATTAAATACCTCTCTACAATCGGAATAATGATAAAATAGTGACTCAGAAATAAGTTTCTTTTTAACACGCTTATATTAGTTTCACTTGTATCAGAGAATGTTGATGAATAGAGAAGGAGCAAATGTTAAATGAAATCTTTTTGAGTACTAATTTGTAATTCCACATGAGGGAACATCGAAAAATATAACTTCGAAAAAGAAAAACACACCACACAATATGCGAAATGCTATAAATAGACAACGAATATTCCTATATGAAAAATCGTTGCGCATACCTATTTAGATTTATGTTTTCAATTTCTATGATATGACAAATTTATAATTATGAAAAGCCTTTTGAATTAAAAAGGAGGATTACTGGCAAAAACCCCAGAATTCATAATAAAATAACCTTTGATTTGATATGCAATTTTTCCATCTTTTGTATGTGCGTTGGGTAAGCAATATACTTATTAAACAAATCATAATAGAAAAACTGTGGCTAAGCGGTCGCGTTTTCATTTATATAGTGGCTTAGGTCATAGACGTGAAGGAGTTAATCTCAATCCGAATACGAGCATATACGTTCGAATCGTAAAATACATAAACTTAAAATTTTATTTAATTTTTTTATTTTATTAATTGGAATATAAGCATATCATAATTCAATTTCTTTAATAGCATATTTTACGTCCTGATATAATTAAAATATATCAGGAAAATATGTTCATATGTTTAGGTTTATTGAATATTTCCTTATTATGCGTATTTACACAAATGTGATAATCACACATACATTCTTAAATACACGTACGCTGATGCTTGCTTCTTCTTGCCCCGCACAAGTAATGACTTTTGTCTACGCTTTTTGCTTTTTGCGAGAAGCAAGTTGAACGATCGCAGGCAAGGAGGGATTGGGGCGCACTGCCACATAATTATTTCAGATATATATTTTATTTATCGAATTTATTTTAAAAACGATTATAAGTATGAGTATATGTGTATTTATATTTTTACGTATATTAATATTATAATTCGAAAATAAGTAATTTATGCATCAGTATTTTTCAATTCAAATTAAGCAGCATATTAATATACTATGAGCCCTCAGTTGAAACGCCTTTGTGTATGGTGGCAAGCCAACGAAATAACGGCGAGTTCGCGCGACGGTTGTTGAAAAAAACCAAATGACGATTTTGTCGACAAACATACATATATACATATGAGCTCGCATACATATTGACGCCGAATTTTGCGCATCGTGGCGGAGTTGACAAAATTTGTTTCAATCGACAATTTTACGACAATGTCGATCGGCTATGTTGTCTCGTTTGTCCTTTTTGCAGGGCTTTGCTGTTGAAAATTGACTTATGCTCTTTTGAAATATTGCGATTACCGATTGCGCTGCATTTTCATAGCGTCGTATTTAGATAAAATGAGCTAAATCGACAAACTATGAAATAATGATAATAAGTAAACATATAAAAGTACTATATGGACTGTGCTTAGAGTGTATAGAAGTAGTTAATGATTTCATATACATGTCAATTTTATATAAATGTTTTAATTTAATGCCATATATAGTGCATAATATGAAAAAAATTAAAATAATATTTCAAATCGCTAATAGGTCATGTTGCCAATTCTCCTTTCTGAAGTGAACATCAGACAAATTCTTCAATTTCTGATTTTTAGCAAATGTTGTGAGGAAGCAGCTTGTGGGCAACATACAAATGCGAGGGGGATGGTAGGATTTTCAGTGATACAAATTGTAAAATTGAAATTTTGCTGATTCTTCAATTTTACTGAAGACATTCAAATTCAATTTCATTCATTTTTATATTCGCGCATTTGCGGTAGGAATTCTATATGAAAACCAAATGTGGTTTACCAGGCGCACAGAAAAAAAAGCGCGGCGCAGAGTTATGAACGAGCGCACTTTGCTTTGAAGCAGACGCACGTTCCTTATGAATGAATTTGTTGTCGTTGTAATATGAAATACTTAGAAAATATGCCGCTACTTCGCTTGAATATTATTGGCCGATGCTGGTGCGTCTACGTTTTTTGTCACTTGCGCGAATGTTTGATTTTTTGCGAAAGACTTATTGAGGGACATACATATGTACATATGTGCACATATATGCAAATATATTTGGACATGCGAATGAGAGAAGGCAATTTCAAGAATATTCACATATGGACATATGAACATTTGAAGCAAGTAAACAATAATAGCTGTTTGAGTTCACAGATTAGACAAATTTGCTCTGATATCGTCTGTGGTGCTGCTTGTATAGCACACTTCTTTATGGCAATGTAAAATATTTTGCCTAAGTTCAAATCCTATCAGATATTTTTTTATACTCTTTTTTTATTTTTATAACCCTTTTTTATTAAATGATATTTGAATTCTAATTTCATTATTATTTCCCTCATTATTTACATTTTCTTTTCATAAGTCAATTATTCTCCATTTTATTACTTTAATTTTTGTTTATGCGCATATCAAAGAACATCTCTGCATATGTATGTATATACATTTTGCTTATAGAGTGGTGTAGTTCGTTGCGTAAATTGACAGGTGTGGTGACATTTTATTTTCGAACTTGCGCGTTTTCGATGTTCCTCCATCGTAATTAACATTTTAGAACAGCTAACATTTGCTCCTTCTCTATTCATCAACATTCTCTGGTTTAGTTTGGTTGCGGAATTTTTTGATTCGGTACCGTGCTCTAAGCCCGCGATGAAAGCTATTCAATAGCTTAAAAAAAATTGTTTGAAAGAATCATAACATGAAAATAAAAATTTTTATGCAAAATACTTTGTTTTCAATATTTACTGAGAGTAAGATTAGTGTTGCGATGGCTATTGAAAAACTATCAATTAATATACAATAAATATAGTTTAAAATAAAAAAATTAAAAAAACACGCTTTTAAAGAATATCGAACTAAAAAGTTGAAAATAAATATAGTTTAAAAAAACTAAAGACACACGCTTTTAAAGAATATCGAACTAAAAAGTTGAAAATAATTTTAAAAATTAACTTAAACAAATAATATATAAAGAAGCGCGTGGAGCGCTCGATATACGAAAATTATGACACAAAGCGCCTTAAGCCTTTTCCTCAATTATAGTAGTATTTTTTATATATTATTTCTTTAAGTTAATTTTTAAAATTATTTTCAACTTTTTAGTTCGTAATTCTTTAAAAGCGTGTGTCTTTAGTTGTTTTAAACTATATTTATTAATACCCAGTACGGGTGTTCTCTCGTTTTTATCACATAAATGATTAATTAATTTATCTTGTATTTTTATTATGGCAATAATTCCATAGTTGACTATACTATCGAATAATGCGTAATAAATTGTTTTTAGTGCTTTCTTGTTCACTATATTTTTAACCTTTGAGAATATAAATAGAAAATATCTAGTTTTTTTTGTGACTTCTTTGATATGAATATCCCATCTCATGTGACTATTAAAATATATACCTAAGTATTTACAATTATCAGCTCTTTTAATGGTATTTTTTTCAACATTTAGAGTTAAGTAATTATTACACATCCAATTCCCTATTAAACTTAACTGCACATTCATTTGTGAGCTTCCGCCCAAGATTTACCTATACATTTAACTATTGTTTCATCTGCATAAGCTGCCAAACTGTTTTCAGATAGTTCCTTAAAGATATCATTTACATATATAGTAGAAGAAAAAGCAGTGGTGCCTAGATTGTACCTTGCGGCACCCCTATTTGAACTTTACATGATTTGCTTTTTGCTCCGTTAACTTTAACTATTTGATATCCGTTTTTAAGGTAGTCACGAATTAAATCAACAGCGATTCCTCTCATTCCATATCTATATAATTTATCCAGCAATATAACATGATCTACTGTATCAAAAGCTTTCGCTAAATCCAGGAAAGCTATCACTGTTGAATTATTTTTATCAATATTAGTGTATATAAAACTGGTAATTGCTACAATTGCATCCTTAGTGCCTTTATTTTTTAAGAAGCCATATTGGTTTTTCGCAATAATTTTTGAGTATGTTATGAAGTTGTAAATTCGTTTATGAATAATTTTTTCAAAAACTTTTGCTATATTAGAAATTGAGGATATTGGACGATAGTAATTAGTTTTATGTTTGTCTCCTGATTTATGAATTTGTAGGATTTCTGCACATTTTAATCCATTTGGCCATATTCAAATAGTCATACAGTTATTAAAGATAAATTGCAATAGTTTACTAATAAATTTACTTATTATTTTTAAGACTTTAGTGTTAATTCCATCAACTCCCCCAGCTTTGTCTTTTAGGTTTCTGATTACTTTTTCAATTTCTTGTTCATCAGTTAGATTAAAAAAATTGACTTAACATTATTTTCTATATTATAAACCGTACTGTTATCTGTTTTTTTTTTCATTTTAGCAGCTAAATTTATACCCACATCACTAAAGAAAATTACAAAAGTATCAGCAATTTCCGCAGAGTTATTGATCTTCACATCATGTTCGATTAAGTAGTATATATCTTTAGATGCCTTTTCATTTTTACCTAATTTATGATTTACATAATTCCAGAAGTCTTTACTACAATTACAAGTAGATTTACTATTTATCGAATTACTCTCATAATTACACTTAGCAATTTTACTTTGTCCAGTTTTTTACAGTAAGTATTGTATTTAGTTTTTAGTTCTATATTATCTTTATTTTTTTCCATTTATTATATAACTTCTCTTTAGTAGGACATGACTTCATAATGCCAATCGTAATCCAATTTTTACGCTGTTTAAATTTACGCTTGTTGTGTTTTGGTTTTACATGAGCATTTTTTATCAAATTTTGTATTTTAGCTATGAGACTATTAGTAGCAATTTCTTCCCAAAGTACATTTTTACTATTTTTCTCCAGTATTCTATAATTGAGATAATTCTTAGGTTCTTTATGATTTAATAATTTATACGTATTGATTGACAAAAACAAAATACAAGGTGCGTTCCAAAGTAAACAGGACTTTAAAAAAAAAGACAGAACAAATGGTTTTATCGGCAAAATCAATTAATTTTATTCAAAATAGTCTCCTTCTGCTTTAGTACAGCTTTTTGCACGGTCCCAAAGTATGTCCAACGAGTGTTTTAGCTCGTTGCCCGGTATGGCCGCTATTATGCCGGTGCAAGCCTTTTGAATGGCCTTCACGTCGGCATGACGCAAATGCATTTTTCCGAAAAGGTAGAAGTCTTACGGTGCCATATCAGGTGAAGACGGGGAGTGGTTGGCCGAACACCTCGAATATGGCGCACCAAATGCTTCAAAACTCCAAGGTAGAATACCGCATAAACGTTTTGGCCGGGTGGAACAAATTCTTTGTGGACAATACCCTTGGAATCATATTTTTGACTTCTCCATGCGCGATTTTTTGGGTTTCGGCTCATTTCTCATTTATGTCCTCACGACCACTTTGAAAACGTTGAAACCATTCGTGCACTCTGCTACGGGATAGGCAATCATCGCGTTTCGGTAAAAGTTTTACCAATTTTAAAACAAAATTTAATGTTTGCTCTTTGTTCGAAGCTCATTTTCGCAACGGTGACAAAAACATACTGACACTTAAAACGCAATAACTTCACTTCTAATAAATGAAATGTAATGAAATTTTTACTGGAAGTCGATAAAGGATAGCAGATTCTAACGCACTGGTCGACATATAGATGGCGCCACTAGAGTTTACATTGTTACTTTTTTACTGTTTACTTTGGAACGCACCTTGTACAATGAGCAGAGATCATTTCTTTATATGTAATTGATTTTAGTTAGGGATGGTCCATCCTCACTATAAGGCCTGGTAGTATTATTAAAAAATGGTACATAATTCATATCTAAAACACTTGATAGTAGTAGATCTGAGTGATAGTCTACATCATTTAAATTTATATTAAAGTCTCCAACTAATATATGATTTTTAATCTTAGAATTAGTATCCATGTATATTTTTAAATTGTTAATAAATTTACCCTTAGGGATGTCATGACATCTGTACATTCCAGTTACCTTTAAATTTAAATTATTGTTAATACTTATACATGTAGAGAGAAAGTTGCAACGCCCGAGAGTATCTACGGATGTGGAGTGTTTTAGAGCATTTGAGACCTACATTATTACTCCATCTGCCTTATTTATACTGGTTTGATTATTATGTATGCTATAACCATTTAATGAATATAATTTATGTTCAATTAAATTCCACGTTTCACTACAAACATGTGGTTTACATATTAGACTTTTTAGCAAAAGTTCAAGTTTTTCAAAATTCGCATTGAGACTTCTGATGTTGATATGAAGTATGAGAATGTCACTGACAGCGAAATTATTGTTTAAATCTTCTAGATTATCTACAGAATCCTCGATAATACAATTCAAATCTTGATACCTATTATTATTCATTTTTGGTGAGAAAATTGTGTTATACAAGTATGTTCTAAGTTGATGCCCCCTTTGGTTTAAGGACTTTACCAAAGTGAGTCGGAATCTGAGGCATTGTAGGATAGTCTGTTGATTTCACAATGTTGTTGTATTCGAATTTGAGGTTTGCGCATGCGCTGTTCTCCGTTGCCGCATGATCAGTTCGGTTGTTTTTATTAAAATGTTTATTGTAATAAATACAGTTTATACATGATTTCATGGTGCTGGTGCATTCTCTAGTATCATGCTTTCCAGCACAAATTAGACAAGCTGATTCACAAATTAGACAAGCTGATTTTTTTTGGACTTTATTGAACAATTTTTTGTGAATTGTTCAAGATTTTCTCGCCGATACCGGGGGAAACATACCGGATCGGACGCCAACGCAAAAGCATTTTTTTGTGAGGCAACGGGAATTCCAAGTCCTCACGCATAAAATTATAGGCTTTAGTCGACATATAATTTATGTTTAGAGACATTACTTCTCTTCTTCAGTATAGGCATCGCCTGTTATTATAACAGTTTTCTCTACAGCTTGACACTTCTTGGTCAATAGGAAAATTTTCCTTTTTAGCTCATTTATAGTTTTTAATTGCTTCAAAGCATTCCTTTTTAGCTACCCGAACGTAATGCTTATGACCACTAACAGTGATCTCTTCACTGTTTTCGCACTTCATTTCTATCTCATGAAGGCGTGAATAGCTTCATTTAATATTCTCTTTGATGATGATGAAAGTGTCTTTCACATATATATACATTTTTTTCAATTGGCAACTGTAGATTACAAGCCGTTGCCCAATTATTTCGAGCAACTTCCGTTTGAGGAAAACGGAAGAGCTTCCTGCTCTCCCAATAGGCACAGTTGCGAACGCAGCAACTTTTTGATGTCGGTTGGAATAAATAGGTAGGGGCCTCATCTAAAAAATATTAGTTAATTACATAAAAATATTATATATAGCAGTAATATACATATATAACTATATAAAAAAGTATTAAGAAATTGTGATAGTATAAAATGCTCGGTTACACCCGAACTTAACCCTTCCCTACTTATTTTTTTTATTAATATTAGAGAGTAGATCATTCATTAATTCATTACAACAATTTTCAATTTCAATTTATTTAATTTTTTTTTTCATCCCTAATGTGTGCCAAACACAATTAAATGGGCACTCACAAACAAAGCACAAAACATGCACACAAAATTACATGGACCCCCACAAGCATAGAAGAAAACCAACACACAAATTAGAGAACATACAAGAATTTTCACCTTCTTGTTCTGTAACGTTCTCTGCGCACACTTATATGGGCACCCATAACTTAACAACAAAACACACACACGCAATTAATATGAAATTATAAGTATTTGCACTTACCCAGATTCATTGTTGGTACCGCACATTTCTTCAACTTTTTTTGGCCGATTGCCTCTTTTGCGAAGTGTTTCTCACAAATGAATGGTGATGGTTGCAAAGTGGTCAGAGGGAGCAATCCTTCCACTTTTCAGCCAGCTCCCTTTCATTTGGGAAACGAAATAGTCGAAGTACACCACCGCTGGTAGTTTCACACCCGCGAATGCGATATCCTTATTTTAGGCATTTTTTAATAATGCACTTATTAAAACAACTAGCGAGCGGACGTGTAAATAAAAAACCGAACCGAACGGCACAAAGTCACAAATTTTATGGATTTTGGTGGAATTATTGACACCTCTCAATTTTATATAAGCTTAAAATATATGTAAATGAATACATAATGTATTTGATTTTGGCGCAATTATCGACACTTGATAATTTCACCTATTCAGAACAAAGAAAGCTAGTCACTTTCAATACATATTTACATAGAACATACAAGAAGAAAATTGTTACAAGTTATCTCTGGTATGTATGTGATATGTAAATATTTCTTTGATTTTGGCACAATTATTGACATTGCTTTAATAAATATGTTAAATGGGCCAAAACGAAAAAGAAGTACATATTTAGGTACATAATTACTTTTACACATGCAACTCCCTACTTGAAAAGAAAAATTGAAGCTTGAATGTGAAATGCCGTCGGCAAAACACAATTCTGTACTTTTGTGACTCCATAATGGTGTCAAGTACATGAATTATTTTAAGAAATATTAGGTCAAGTAAAAAGTTCGTTCGGTTTTTATCTAAGAGATACTAGTGTTACGTGTCGCATCATGTCATACTATACGGCGCTGAAAACGTGTTTATTCGCGCTAAAAGTTTGTCCTTGACAGTTTTTCGATTAATTTACTCAGTTCGTTGTGAGCGCTCGTCAAAGATGGACACCAACAAAGAGAAAATTCGCTATATTTTACAATTTTTCTTCGATCAAAACGAAAAAGCAGCCAAAGCGGCTGAAAACATTAATTTAGTTTATGGGCCCGATACTGTAAACGAACGTGTAGCACAAAAGTGATTTGCTAAGTTCCGTTCCGGTAATTTCGATGTCAAAAATGCACCACGCGTCGGGAGGCCTGTCGTCGAAAATTGCGATAAAATCATGGAAATAGTGGAAACAGACCGTCACGTGAGCACTTATTTAATTGCTGAGGAACTAAAGATAAGCCAGAAAACTGTTTGGAACCATTTGCATAACTTTGGATTCAAAAAGGAGCTCGATGTTTGGGTGTCACACGAACTAACGCAAAAAACATGATGGACCGAATTTCCATCTGCAAATCGCTGCAGAATCGCAACAAAATCGACCCGTTTCTGAAGCGGATTGTGACTGGCGATGAAAAATGGGTCACTTATGACAACATCGAGCGCAAACGGTCGTGGTCAAAGCTCGGGGAAGCGGCCCAGATGGTGGCCAAGACCTGATTGACGGCCAGGAAGGTTTTGCTGTGTGTTTGGTGGGATGGCAAGGAATCATCTACTGCGAGCTGCTCTCCTATGGCCAAACGATCAATTCGGGCCTCTAATGCCAACAACTGCACCGCTTGAAGGCAGCACTCATTCAGAAGAGGCCATCTTTGATCAACAGAGGCCGAATTGTGTTCCATCAGGACAACGCCAGGCCACACACGTCTTTGGTGACTCGCCAGAAGCTCATGGAGCTCGGATGGGAGGTTCTAATGCACCCACCTTATAGTCCGGACCTGGCGCCAAGTGATTACCATCTTTTCAGGCCTTAAGAGAGGCCTGTGAAAATTGGCTCTGCGAGTTTTTTGGCAATAGGGACGCAGTCTTCTACGAGAGGGGTATAATGAATCTCGTTGGCAACAAGTTTAAGAAGAAAGAACTTTTTACTTTACCAATATATCAAAATATGTTTAAATTATTGCTAATAACTCACAATAAAGTAAAAATGAATTAACATAAAATAATTTAAAAAAATAATAAATAATAGTTCAATAAAAAGGAATATATTTCAAATGGCATATCAATATTCCCAATTTGGCATACATATTATATTCTCTTCAATATTCGCCGGTTGGTTATGTTAAGAGAGCGTATGTGTACAGATTAACCGCTGTTATAAAAGCGAGAAATGTTATTTGTTTCTCCTGCGTGTGAGGTGAACTCCCCGATAAAATTTTACAAATGTTCGCTGTCGAACCTGCACCTTCTCGTTCATTTACGTTCTCTGATAACACTACACGCTTTGCTACGTTAGCATGTCCAAAATTGACGTTTGCGGAAACCGTTTTGTGTGCTTTGACACAGGAACCTGTATCTCTGCTTAGCAATCGAACATTTTAAGCTCATAAAGCAGAAGTAACTTATGAGAATCAATTACTTGGAAAAATTGACCACATGCAGAAAGCACTGAATAAACCTACAGAAGCGCGTAAGAGAAATGATAGTGTGGATAAATGCTTCAACAGCGGAAAAAGTGCCCATATTGCACGCAACTGTAACCAGTCCAATAATACAGTTGGACGTAAAGCTGAGAAGGTCAAGCAAATGTCAAATCCAACCAATCGTTAAACTAAAGCGGTCCAGCCGAAAAGAGCACGGGAGTGATGTTGGCGTCGACGTCTAGTACTTTACCGTCGACGTCCACGCCACCAACCGATTCCAACCGATTGTATATCAATTGGTTGTCATAACTAAGAACTGAAATTTACAAACATATTTTCTTCTTTTTGTCGTAGCAACAATGTGACGACATATAAATGTTTCACTTATTCCATCGAATACAAACGAATATGATAAAAGCAATAATAATTGACAAGATTACTGTGTCAATTTTGAAGTAGGTGAACAATATGCAACATTTAAAGAAAACAAAATATTATAACAAAAATCAAAGCTTAGCTTAAAATGAGTTATTGAATAAAGAATCAGAATATTTTTTTCCGTTTAAGTGAACGATCGAGCTTGATTTACTCCCTTTAACTGGCGCAATCGCGGAAACAATTCCGAAGAATTGTTAGATTATCTAAATAATCGTTTCGTCAATAAATTACTAAGTGTTAATTAATTAACGTTTTGACCAACATTCAAGCGCAAGATAAAATAAAATAAAATTATCTGTGGAAAATAAATAAACTTGAAAAAATATATACATAAAAAAGCGAAAAAATTATACACTTGTAACCGAGGCAATAGAAATATAAACATAATATAAAGACGTTAATAACAAAAATGTATACACACAAAATAAACACCACAGCAAAATCAACCGCAAATGGTAATATCGTTGTTGTTGTCTCGGCCTTCATTAGAGAAGTACAAATAATCTTACCACTTTTCAACGACCACCCAGCCGTGAAGAACTACGTATGGGAACGAATAAATACGTGGGAACAAATAAAATACGAATTAATAAAGATTTTTGGCGTAGGACAGAGTTATCTTCAGCTATATCATCAAGCCATTTCATCTAAATTGAAGTCACTAATCTAACAGATCTAAAATTATTTTAGATAAGTTAAATTCTAAGTATGCGTTGGACATAAAAAAAAACACTAGAATTTTCACCAGAAACGAATGAGTCTTTAATATTAAAGACATTTTTAAATAATATACCGCAGAATTTTTCTTCAATAATACATGCTAGGAATATTAATAATGTCACTCATGGAACTATGATCTATTGAAAAATAAATACACCAATAATAATAATTTAAATAACGGTTATAGTAATGAACGACCAAGAACAGAATTTAGACAAACAAATATTAGACAGTCTTGATTAGGTAATAATCACTTAAGTAACGGATCATTTAGGGGTAACCACTTAAATTATAATAATTATAATGGTATAATAACAGAAATAGAATTCCAATGGATGTGGACCCTATAATAATCAGATAAATTTTCCCTTGGACCGCAAAAGAACTACCCTTCGTTAGTGAAATTATCAATTGGAAATGAAAAAATCATATGCTTAATAGACCATATACCACGTTCATACTTGACAAAAAAATTAACAAAATACAAAAGACTACAACTAAGTAAACAATTAAAGGTAAAGAATTAATAAAGTCTTTACAAACGGTTATTGACATAACAAATGATACATTAACAATTAATAAACCATTATAAGCTTTAAACATTCATACCTATACAGAGTTAACGAGATACATTAATTGTAAAGTGTGGAGCATGACCGATTTATACGTAGAAAATTTATTAAAAAACATAAATGAAGGAGAAAAAATTTTAATAATAAAATTAATAAAGGTTTATAGTATTTATTTTATAAAGAAGGAGCTTACGAGTACACCTGCCATTCAGCACGAAATTGTGACTTGTACAATTGATACCCCAGTATATTCAAAAATTTATAGATACCCACAGGTGCATGAGGAGTCTAAGAGATAGCTGATAGCAAATGCAGGAAATGTTAAGGCAAGGCATAATTAGAAATAGCAATTCCCATTACAATAGTCTCTTATGGATTGTACAAAAAAAATTAGACAACTCTCAAATTAAATAATGGGGAATCGTCATAGATTATTGGAAGCTAAACGACATTACAATTGATGACAAGTTTCCAATATCAAATATCGAAAAGATCTTAGATAAATTATCAAGAGCAATATATTTTACCACACTTGTTAAAGGATTCAACCCCTTTTGGTCACCAAGAGTACCTGAGAATACCCTTCGGTCTCAAAAACGCCCCGTCAACCTTTCAAAGGCTGTTGAATTGTGTCCTTAAGGAGCATATAAATAAAATATGCGTCGTGTACATGGATGACATCTTCCTCTTCAGTATCACATTAGAAGAGCATATACAAAGTCTTACAAAAATTTTCAATGCCCATAAGAACACACAACCTACATACAATTCGATAAGTGTAACTTTTGCGCTAAGGAAACACCTCCTATGTCAGGTTTTAACATCTGAAGGAGTTAAGCCCAATTTTCGCAAAATAAATAAGATACAAGAATTAAACCAAAAACCACAGGACAAATAAAATCCTTTCTGAGAGTCTCAAGGTATTACCGAAAATTTATTAAAAAATAGCACAATAAATATAAATGATTCTAAATGTATAAATTCTTTTCAAAAACTAAAACAGATAATGACAGAAGCCACAGTATTAATATAATATATCCAGATTTTAAAAAGAAATTTACATTTGATATGCTAACAGACCGTCAGCCATTAAAATGGTTATATAATATATCAATGCCCACTGTAAGTATATAAACCCTAAATTACAGAGATGGATTCTAAAATTAGGGGAATATAACATGAATGTAGATTATATAAAGTCGAGCACTTTTTGAGGAGAATCAACAATGATTCAGATTCAATAAATCATAAAGCAATAGGTAGCAATACTATAAAAACGAATATCGAAGAGGCAGATCTGCAATTAAACACAATTAAAAGTAAAGCTCAAACCTTAATACCTCATAGACAGCGCAGAGGCTTAGTAAATTTTTTTGATACAAGTCAAAAATGGCTTTTTACTTCCATTAATGACAATGACTGGCAGGAAATAGAGGAACACCTCAATGTGATTGAGTTAAATAATCATAAAGCAATAAAAAATTTTATCAAACAAATAAACTCAACCCATTTTAATGAGACGTTCTCTAAACTAAAATCAATAATAGAAAAGGACTGCAACACTATAACATAAAAACTTAACAATGGCATACACCGACAACTATACTGAATTTGCACTAAAGCTTAAATTTTTACAGGATAACATACAGCAAATACAAGATAATGTAGTATTGTAGCATCAAAATTAGGAGTTTTCCATGGCAGTATGTTAACAGATGAAGAAATTAAGATGTTTGATATTCATTGTATAAAAATACAAAACACTAAATTAGGAACGCTGTTTGATTCTAATAATAACATAATATTCACTATTGCAATTCCAAAACACAGCATCTCTTTACCAGTAAAATATCTCATGCAAGTAGAAAATAATGACAAGAAAAAAACAAAAACATTAAAATTTTGGCACCACTAAACAATTTTTTAACGAAGTCTAACGTCTGGAAATATTTAATAATTCTTCTGAAATAATTGAAATAAAAACGGGAGTAATATTTGTAAAAAACCAAATAAATGTCACCCTTACAAATACATGTAATAGAATTGTTCAGTAAAAATCGGAAACAAAATATTAAATAATATTTAATTAGTATTTAAGAAAATTTTTATAAGATAATTAAATACACAAGATGTAATAATACACAAATGTATAAACAAACAATTAATATTTGATGATATTATATTCGACCAAATTATAAATATCGAGGAAATTAATAAGATTAACAAATATATTTTCTTATTTTTTGTTATAACAATGTTACGACATATAAATATTTCTTTAAATAATAATGCGACCATGGAAATGGAGTATCGAAT
This sequence comes from Bactrocera oleae, assembly GCF_042242935.1. Classification (NCBI taxonomy): domain Eukaryota; kingdom Metazoa; phylum Arthropoda; class Insecta; order Diptera; family Tephritidae; genus Bactrocera; species Bactrocera oleae. The sequence goes on from NC_091537.1 coordinate 34,789,254, forward strand.
TACAAACAAATATGATGTAAACAATATTAACGCGACAAGATTGCTGCGTCAATTTTAAAGTATATAAACATTTAGCAAAATTTAAAGAAAAAGAAAACAAAATACAAGGTGCGTTCCAAATTTAACAGGACTTTAAAAAAAAGACAGAACAAATGGTTTTATCGGCAAAATCAATTACTTTTATTCAAAATAGTCTCCTTCTGCTTTAATACAGCTTTTTGCAAGGTCCATAAGCATGTCGACCGAGTGTTTTAGCTCGTTGCCCGGTATGGCCGCCAGTATGCCGGTGCAAGCCTTTTGAATGGCCTTCACGTCTGCATGACGCTTTCCTTTCATCGGCAAATGCATATTTCCGAAAAGGTAGAAGTCTCACGGTGCCATATCAGGTGAATACGGGGAGTGGTTGATTGTTAAAATGTGATTTTTGGTCAAATAATCGGCCACAAGCGTCGATCAACGAGACGGCGCATTATCGTGCAACAAACGCCAACTTCCATCTTCGCGATATTCGTGCCGAACACGTCGAATACGGCGCACCAAACGCATCAAAACTCCAAGATAGAATACCGCATTGACGTTTTGGCCGGGTGGAACAAATTCTTTGTGGACAATACCCTTGGAATCATAAAAACAAATCAGCATTGTCTTCACTTTTGACTTCTCCATGCGCGATTTTTTGGGTTTCGGCTCATTTCTCATTTATGTCCTCACGACCACTTTGAAAACGTTGAAACCACTCGTGCACTCTGCTACGGGATAGGCAATCATCGCATAAACTTGTTTCATCAATTGAAACTTTTCGGTAAAAGTTTTACCAATTTTAAAACAAAATTTAATGTTTGCTCCAGAGATAAAGAGATGCCCAACTCGTCTCTCACTGGAAATGACAGCGCAATTGCTAAAGTTCAGGAGGTCTGACGTTTAGCAATTGGAAAAAGAAGGACGGCCAGATTGAAATCACACAAAATTATAATGTGAATGGAGACATTTTTAATTTTTACTCTCAATTTGTAACGGCCGTTATTACGAAGAATAACGAAAGAAAAACAGCACGCAGCTTGTGAACTGGTAAGTATATTTTAATTTTTATTAGATAAATTTGCATTTATTTAATAATTTTTAACGTTATTTTACAGCCTAAATGCCAAAATCAGTGTTAAAATGGAGAAAGTCTGTTGCAGGCTGCATCGAGGAGGGACGAACTTACCATTTTCCATGTGAGGGAACGGATCTCGAACGGTGAGTACATCACATCATTTGCAGTATGATAGGAAGTTCAATAGGATAATAGGTATTGAAGATTATGGCGATGAAAATCGCACTTCGAGATTAGCCACAACTGCAATGACCATAATGGTGCAAGGTATAGGTGGGGAGCCTTGGTCCCACCCATTAGCTTATTTTTTTGTTAAAGGAGCCTGCAAAGGGGATGTCCTCAAGAAATATATTCTTGAAGTCATTACCCAACTCCAAAATATAGGACTAATTCCTTGCCATTTTGTATGCGACCAGGGCACCAATTTTCAAAATTTCGCTAATTTGTTAGGTGTTTCAGCGTCACGGCCTTTTTTTAATGTTAATGGCAAGGAAATATATTTTTTTTACGATAGCCCCCATTTAATAAAAAGTAGTCGTAACTGTTTACAAAATTTTAAAAATACGGTTTTCTTTAAAAATTGTCGCGTAAGTTGGTCGGATATTATTCATTTTTATGAAATCGACTCAAAGTCGAGTTATCGGTGTGCGCATAAATTAACCGATGCTCATATTTATCCCAATACCTTCCAAAAAATGAAGGTTAAATTTGCATCTCAGGTATTGAGTGATACGGTCGCTTCTGGTATGTTGTCCCTTTATAGCTCGGGAGCTTTAAGCTCGAACAGTGGGAGCTTTATTAATACCGCGGAATTCGTTTCTTTTTTTAATAAATTATTTGATATTTTTAATAGCAGTTTCGTTGAGGCTATTGTACCCACTAAAAAAGTGTTTGTAGGTTCCCCAGAACAGTTAGAGTTTTTAGAGGAGGCCGAAACAATTTTAAAAACTATTCGGGTCGTAGATGAGTTAGAAAATAACACAACCAATAATTTTAGTTTTTTAAAGGGGTGGGTATTAAATATAAACAGTTTAAGACGCTTGTGGCGATTTTTGTCACACTCAGGATTTCCATACTTGAAGACTAGACGACTATGTCAGGACAGTTTGGAACATTTTTTTGGGCAGATTAGAAGCAGAGGAGGTACGTGGGGCTTACGTTATGTAAATATCGTAACAAAAGGAAACTGTGAGCTGCCTTTAGAACCTGATGTTACAGTAATTTCAGAACATAGTAATAATGTTCTACTTAATGTGTGCAATGATTCAGTTTTGAACGACCTTTCTTGGCAGGATTTTCAAGGCTTACTACGGCCTGAACACTTCCTCGTTAGATCAATTTCTTTAGATAGCACTTTAGAAATTAACTTTTTAAAAGAAAATGCTTTTAGTTATTTTTGCGGCTATCTGTACTTAAAAATTTTCAAAATGCACTCATGCTCCCTTCCATTACCTTATTTAGGAGATGAAATTCCTTCGGACGAATTCATCTTCATTTATCAAAATTAAATAGACAAATGCAATTTAGTGAAGCCGCCTCAGGAGTTTGTTGCATTTGTAAAAGTCTTGGAAACAAAATTTTTAGAAGAATTCGATAGTAATTGTCATAAGATAGGAATAGGAGACATTCTTTTTAATAAAATGAAAGATGTTAGTCCCTTTTTGTGTTGTGAAAATTGTGACCCGAAAATAGTTATAGCCCTTTTCATTCGAATAAGAATTTATTTTGTGATAAAATTTTTAAATAAAGAACTTTCTATCCCTAATTTTAAAAATAAAATTTTGTGTGTTTCACACCTATAGGTTTTTATATTTATTTTTTAGTGGTTACAATAAGTGAACTTAATATACAATATTATACCAAAAAAATTTTTCAAACAGATGGGCTAGAACAAAGAGGCTCTAAAATTATAATTCAATTTTTTTTAAGTAAAATTAGAATTTGGGGTTTAAATGTAGGCATTTGTATATATGTAAATTTTTATATTACTAATTTTATTTTATATGTATTTATCTGTGAATTTTTATCTTTTGTTTTTTGGTTTTGTTTTTTTATACAAATAAATGTATAATAGGTGATATAGGCCAACTGGGGAACCGAGCACCCAAAAATAACTTCGGTAACGCTCGATTTTGCATACCTCCTGGGTGGTGTGGAAACTGCAAATTGGGTATTTTAATTTAAAGGCCCAAAAATTATTATTTTGTCCGATCTGGCTACAATGGAAAATGTTATAAAAAACGCTAATTTTGAGGCGCTCTCACACTGGAAAGAGTTGGGCATCCCATTATCCCTGGTTTGCTCTCTGTTCGAAGCTCATTTTCGCACCGATGACAAAAACATACTGACATTTAAAACGCAATAACTTCACTTCTAAGAAATGAAATGTCATGAAATTTTTACTGGAAGTCGATAAAGGATAGCAGATTCTAACGCACTAGTCGACATATAGATGGCGCCACTAGAGTTTAATTTGTTACTTTTTTAGTGTTTACTATGGAACGCACCTTGTATTGTAACAAAAATCAAAGCTTAGCTTAGACGAATTATTGAATAAAGAATCAGAAATTTTTTTTCCGTTAAAGTGAACTTTCGAGTTTAATTTACTCCCTTTAACTTGGGCTGGCTCCTGCAAGCGAATGCCCTGTAATCTCCATTTCACAAATAAGCAGGAATACGAGTAACGTTACCGTTATTGGATGTGTAGACGGTACAAAGCGCATACTGACTGGTACACAATTTTATAGTGGCAGATATCGTCGACGAAGTCATAATTGAAGAAGACTTTCTAGCAAATCAAGTATAAACGACTCCTTTTCATATACTCATCCATATTTGATAAAGCCGATTCTAAACCAGAAAAAACCAAAGTTATGAAATATTGCAACACAGGTGGTACAGGACCAATCCGCTAGGCTCCTCGAAACGTTACACTAGCAAAACGTGAAGTTGTAAGCTAGTTGAACCATCAGCGATACCATGGAGTTCACCTGTAGTACTTGTGAAGAAGGAACCTCGGAACATGAGGTTTTGTGTGGAATTAGGAGGTTAAATGATGTGACGGGGGAAGACAGTTATACACTACCTAGATTCGATGACACGCTAAACTCGTTATTAGGCGCAAAATGGTTCTCAACACTTGATTTAAAAAGTGGTTATTAGCAAGTAGAGGTAAACAAAGAAGAGAAAGAAAAGACTACTTTCATCGTTGAAGATGGTCTATGGCAATTTAATTTCCAAAGCGCATTAGGATTATGCAACTCTCCTGCTATTTTTGAGAGACTTATGGACCAGGAATGAAAGGATTACACTCGAAGACCTGTTCGGTATACCTCCACGATATCATCGTTTTGGATAAAGGCTTCGATGAAGCCCTTAAGAGCTTGGAAGAGGTTTTCCAACGGAGAGGTAACGCTGGTCTAAAGCTGAGTCCAAAGAAGTCTTTCCTTTTCAAAAAGAAAGTAAGCTACTTAGGACACAAAGTGACAACGGAGGGCATTTTCACAGCTAAGGAAAAGATAGAGGCATTAAAAGACTGGCCCAGTTCTTTGAACTTATTATCGATGATTCGTTCCAAATTTTGCCAGAGTAGCTAGTACCGTCCATGAACTCAAGAAAAAGAACAGCGTTTTTGAATCGAATAAAGAACAGGAAGTGGCTTTCCAAACTCTGAAGAAACGGTTAAGTACTGCGCCAATGTTAGCATACCCGGTCCCAGGAGCAGTGTTTATTTTGGATACGGATGCTAATGGGCTTGCAGTAGGAAGCGTTCTATCACAAGTCCTTGATGGGCATGAGAAAGTGGTCACGTATTACAGCCAGACAATAAGCAAGCCAGAGAGAGACTCGGAGGTAATTACCGGCGTTGGTGAAGTGCATTAAACATTTTCATAGGTACCTTAATGGCCAGCGATTTCAGGTGAGGACAGATCATGCTGCATTAAAATGGCTTCTACCATTCAGGAATCCAGAAGGACAGTTCGCACGGTGGATTGAGAGAATCCAAAGTAACGATTTCTCTACAGAATCTTCCAAATAGACTTGGAAATGCTAATGCCACTTCCCACTGTCCCTGTAATTTGGAATGCAGATATTGCTCGAAAGCTGAAGCCAAAAAAAATCATTATAGATGTCCGATTAAAGACTATAACATCAGATTGGGATTCGAAGGAGCTACGGAAATGTCAGCAAGAAGAACCAGATTTGAAAAGTATAATACATGGATTGGAAATGAATAAACGTCCGAAGAGAGAAGAAATAGCTGCCGAAAACCCAGTCGTAAAGGCTTCTTGGGAACAATGGAATAGTTTAAAGTTAGTGTCTGGCTGCTTGCATCGCGTATGGGAAAGCGTAGATGGGCAAAGTTCCCGCGCTGTGATGATTGTTCCGAAAATAAGAATTCCCGAAGTTCTCACAACGGTCCAAGTGGTGGACACATGGGTATCTGTAAAACCTCGAATAAATTAAAACAAATATTTTTTTGGGTTGGTTGTCGTCAATCAGTTACAGAGTGCAGTACAATTCGAGTTCGCCATTTGAGCAAATTGCCATGGATGTAGCTGGTTCATTTCCTATTAGTAAATTAGGAAACAAATATGTTTTGGTAGTCATGGTTTATTTCAGCAAATGGCCGCAATTGATGTATTCATCAACAATCGGATAGATAGAGATATGTTGTTGCAATAGGATTACATTCTGATGGCTTATCGGTCCACTGTACATAAAACAACGGGGCAGACTCCAGGAAGAATATTTTATTAATTGATTTAAAATTTGGAATTAACGGTAACGGAGGAAGGAAGGCTAAGAATTCAGCGGAATCCTAAAAGAAGAAATGTGGGATATACATGCTATGATGAGACAGCGCACCAAAACTATGAGCGATAAAATGAAAGCAAAATACAACAAGGCAATGAACTCTGGGGGTTTTATTGAAGAAGATTGAGTATTGTTATATAACTCACAACGAAAGAGATCACTGTTTTTTAAATTACAGTGTAATTGGGAAAGAACATACCAGGTTATTAAACGACAAAAGTTCGCTACTAGAACATTCTGGCAACTACGAATTCGCTGTCTAGTTGCTCCTGGCAATTTATCGGTTTATTGTTCTATCATCCGTGTTCGTCTGCTAGGCTGGTGTTAACTTCTTTAGCCTTCCTTGGAGTTAATTCCATCCGTTTTCCGGATACCCAGTTTCTGATACATCCCTTGACTTAAAGTTGACTCGAGAATTGTCCATTTTCGCTTTTCCATACTCTATGCAAGCAGCCACCCATCAACATTAAACTGCTCCGCTCTGCCCAGTATGCTTTTACGATTGGCCTTCCTGTAGTTATTTCTCCACTCGTTGTACATTTGTTACACTCTGCCTCATGCATTACACCTTGCAATTCTGGAAATTCTTGCAAAAAGTCATCCATTTTAGCTTTAATTTTATCCTGCTCTTCAACCTGTGAGGAGACCTGTGCTGATTTACAAGTTTCTTGCTCTTCTGACTGTGAGAACCCTTTTACTGGTTCACATGCTTCCTGATCTTCCAATTGTGAGGACTTCTGCGTTGACATACGCACGTCCAACTCTTTCGACTGTGAGGACCTTTGGGCTTATACACGCTTCCTGCTCTTTCGACTGTGAGGACGCTTGTGTTGGTATACAAACTTCTTGCTCTTCTGACTGTGAGAACCCTTGTATTGGTTCACACGCTTCATAATCTTCCAACTATGAGAATAAATGTGCTGGTATACACGCTTCCAGCCCTTCCGACTGGGAGGACCCTTGTACTGGTATACACGTTTCTTGCTCTTCCGACGATGAGAACACTTGTACTGGTATACACGCTTCATGCTCTTCCAACTATGAGAATAAATGTGCTGGTATACACGCTTCCAGCCCTTCCGACTGGGAGGACCCTTGTACTGGTATACACGCTTCATGCTCTTCCGACTGTGAGGATACCTGTGCTGATTTACAAGCTTCTTGCTCTTCTGGTTCACATGCTTCATGATCTTCCAACGCAATACGCACGTCCAGTTCTTTCGAGTGTAAGGACGCTTGTACTGGTATACACGCTTCCTGCTCTTCCGACTGTAAGGACCTTTGTGCTGATATACGTGCATCTTTCACTGCAAGCCGCTTTTCCAACCGCTTTGATAACATCTGTGATATAAGTACATTTTGCGCTGGGAACTGCTCTTAAAACTGCGTTGGCATTTAGGACATTTGCGTTGACATTGAGTCTCTTCCTTTTATTGTATTCTCGTTGCTTCTTCCTCCAATTCTGATTGAAACACATATATGTAAGTCGGCCTTTACTAGATTTGTTTCCAAATTTTTTTTTAGTTGCGATATCTTCAGATCATTAAACTTAGCCATTTTCAAACCATTCTCTCTTTGGGAGTGTATTTGACAATCCCACTTCTGACACCAATTGTAACGGATTTCTCGATACATCTTCTACCTATAACTCACTCTTGAGTTTGATCACTGGATTGTTAAATAAAAGTCCAAATTTAATGGCTATACACTTATCTTTATTTCTAATTCCAACAACTTAACACATATTGCTCGTTATTCGAGCTAACAACTTCGTGATTATGTCTCAACTGCTCTTAACACGAAAAACACTCTAACTAGAACTGTGTTTGCTGCACTATCTGGCAGCCCTTATATAGTAAATCTTTACCAAAAGTTCGCTACTAGAATATATCTGGCTAATTTATCGTCGTTTCGCTTTTGTTCCATCATCCGTGTTCGTCACAATATCATAATGTTGGTTGATAGTAATCTATAAAGATACAAAATGGAGACTGCAACTGAACTGTCTGCGCTAGGCAGCTGATACACGCCCGTAATGCATTACGGCTACCGAACGACAACTATACTCACGATAGTACATAAGTTAACAGTAGTTAAATAAATCAGTTTCTTGAACGGCCAAAACTACAACCTATGAAGTCTAGATTTCTGTACATCACAACCACCAATAATGATCAAGTGAAACAAAAATAACTGGCGCCAAACGTGAAAGAACAGCTCGTGAAAGTGCTCTAGCAACTGATGGTGTTAAAAAAAAACCCCATCGTTATTGTCCCGGTACAGTAGCGTTATGTGAAATTCGTCGTTACCAGAAAGTACTGAATTATTAATCCGCAAGCCATTCCAACGACCAAATCAACGTGGAAGAAGTAAGATAGGAACCAACATGGAAGAAAGAAAATCTCAATATAGTTATGTAAGTAAAACCCCTTTTCATATCCGTCATATATCGACTCTTTAATAGTTTTTGTATTGACTGTAACTGTATGAGCGACCTTGAAACTAACGAACTATTAGACCGACTTAATAGCCAACTCCTGGCTAGTAATCGAATAAAACGCGGGCAAGAGATGAATAAACAACAATTGCAAGGTATTATTAATGCAGCCGTTAGCGCCGCACTGCTGGTTCAAAGAAAATACTTAGAAGCCAGACTAGAGCAGCTTTCAAACCAATTTCAGTCCATATCAGTGGCAGCCACCGAAATCAAGGCTACGAGCCAAAAAAAATTTCACGAAGTTACGGATGCAATTAAGTAGAGACAGAGAAAATACATCCTTTTCAGTAAACGGAGAAAAATATGAATTTTGCCGTTTGCTTTTTGGTTTGAGAAATGCCTCTAGCATTTCCAGCGAGCTATAGATGATCTGCTATATCTACGTCGATGACGTCATAGTGTTCTCCGAGGCTGGAACAGACCACATACCACATGTCCTTCATAGGTCTTGCAAGTAACTACAGATGCTTTATCAAGGATTTCGCTGCAATAGCAAGACCTTTAACAAACCTGTTAAAAGGTGAGGGCGGAAGAATCAGCAAATACCGTTCGAAAAATATGCCAATTTCCTTAAACGAAACTCCGATGTCTGCGTTTGACAAACTCAGGAATATCCTGACTTCTGAAGACGTTGTTCTTTATTACCCGGATTATTCAAAACCATTTGATTTGACTAAAGATGCCTCTTCCACTGGCGTAGGTGCAGTACTATCTTATGGAAACAGACCCATAACAATGATCTCGAAAACGTTAAAGGATAGAGAGGTAAACTAAATCGTCTGGGCCCTAGATAGTCTTCGGCATTGCCTTTACCGTAAAAATGACATAAGCATTTATACAGGCCACCAGCCCCTTATCTTCGCGGTCTCAGATCGAAATCCTAACTCCAAAATTGCGCTGGAAAGCGCAAATTGAAGAAAGCGGCGCTAAAGTATTTTATAAGCCAGGCAAAGAAAATTATGTGACAGACGGTTTATCGCGTCAAAATATTAACATCCTAGAAGAATCAATACTATCCGATGCGGCGACAGCACACAGTGAAATATCTCCAACTCATGTGATTGAGGCTACGGACAAACCCCTGAATTGCTTCAGGAATCAGATAATAGTCGAAGCGTCATCCACACCCGCAATACGGACATTCATTTTATTTGGTACAAAGACACGACATCAAAGATCAAGAGTAGGTTGACGCTGATTTAGGAACAACTGTTGTTATTAAGGGGAGGCTGGTTCACAAGGAAAACATTAAATGAAAACTTCCGATGCAATAATTTTGATACAGTTTCTTTTAATTAAATTTCAGGCATTTGTATATCTACGTATTTTTGACTTAGGCTGCGTGGGCCATGACGACTACATCCCTAACTTGGACGGTACTGCAATCACAGAATTAATTGATGTCTTCCCACAATCGCACATGAGAAAGATCCTGAAGGTAGACATTACGCATCTGCATACCTTGTTAGGGACTTTAGGAGTTCACCATAGACATTCTCTGAGCATAAATTTCTAAAGGTAATTGCTGGCAACCCCGACTTTGATGACTTAAAGTACACAAGACTAAGGGAACAGGAACTGATATAGTCGCACAATACTCAAATCGTCATTAACTCTAGAACTCAGGAATGGATTAACGCTCTCACAAACACGGTCAATTAAATACTCAATGTAAAGAAAATGGAATAGATTCCTCGCACCTTTATGAAACACTTTTGGCTAGACACAGGATTCTAACTCTTGAAATTCAAAATTTAAAGATTGCAGCAACTGACAAAGTTTAATATAGTAAACCTGCCATTTTTGACGCAAATGATTGGGAGACGGTGATGAAGGAGGGTTTCACGAGAGTTACAATAGCCCAATTATATAATAAAATTTAAATAATAAAATTTGTAATCAGCTTCCCTAGACCTAAGTTATTATGTAAAAATATTACCATTTTTCCCGTATCGCATGCTGACCGTATATTGCACCTGTTAGATAACACCGTAGCTGACTGTGAAGGTAGCATCCTGTTGTTACTTCCGGCATTGACATGCCAATGGTAACGTTCTGTAGAGCAGCCGTAAATGGAACCTGCGTGCAAGGTCTTCCCTCTGGCATCGTAGCCCATTGTGCCACCAGGTCCAGTGATTTAGTGCCCATCTCTGTCATAGACGACGGTATAGTGTGGTAAATAATGCGCTGGTTGAGGGGAGCGTAGATGATGGCCTAGAAGTGTTTGTGAACGGCAATTACCTAGTTACGTTTAAACGCACCGTCTTTATCAATGGTACAAGTTATTTAAACGTGACTAACCGAAGAGACTTCCCCAACTTTAGCGAGGCTCAACGTAACTTACCATCATGCCCTGCTAAGCTTACCATTTCTTCACAAGTGAAGAGAACTTGCGAGAACGCTTCTCCGAATTATGCATACAAACAATTGGTACACCATTCGCTACCGCCGTAATCTATCTCTATAATCACAATAGGATTAATCGTCTTACGGACGTAAGCGACGAAAGGAAACTTCGGAGGCTATGTGGCAAGTATTAGAAAGGCTGAGTATGGCCGAGGACGCCCATGTTTTGAAAGAGGGAGTAGTTAAATAAATCAGTTTCTTGAACTGCCAAAACTGCAACCTATGCTGAATTTCTGTATGACCGGCAACTGCAATTCAATACATTGCAGTAGCCGCCAACTGTGTGACCGTCAGGTGTAACTCAATACCTCACACAGGTATTGGAGTCAGCAGAAAAATTAGCAGCGTTAACGGCAGGAGCGGTAGTTCTAGTAGGAGGTTCTAAATAAAGGCATTATTGTCTCAATAAAACAGTTTTAGAACGGAACTCAAGTTGTTATCATTCAAAGTAATAAGCTCGTAGGTAGTCGACAACACCGTTGCTTCCAACGAACGGAAGCATTCAGTCTAAATAATTCGCGGGTAGTCGACTTCACTGTCGCATCCACCCATAGTGAACAAGTGAATCAAAACCAACTCGTATACGCAATAGGGGTATTATGTACAAACAATAAGTGCTGCTCTTTTCAAATTTGACTCAGTAAAAATAAAATAATTGGTAGAGCATGTTGAAAGTATTAAGAAGCAGTTCTTTAACATTTCTTTGAAGACAATATACAAGTAGTAAACTAATTTAAGTATATAAGTAAATAAGTATTTGTATGTAAAATAAATCTCCCATGTTTTATATCACACGAATTATGGGTATGCATACCTACCATTTTAATTTAGATGTTTTCAGCTTACATATATGTACCATATATAACTACATTATAGTAGCTAATGCGTTGTTATTCCAGATATATAATAATATTATTCATATATCTAATTATTCCAATATATTGGCATTCATCATTCGGCAATGGCATAATTCAAAAATTAAATTTTATGTTTTGTTTAATTGTTTCCAATCTTACGAGATAATATAAATATGTACGTAACAAAATCACACATATCCGCATTTCCAATAGAGATAATATGATTTGTAAGTGTCGTTTCGGCCATTTTTAATATAAAGTTTTTTTCATTGTATTCGGGAATGTTTACAATTTCATCATGGAGAGATATACGCAAGAGCAACGTTTACAAATTATTTAATTTTATTACTAAAATAATCGTTATCCAATGCAGCTTTTTATGCGCATTTGTCATTTTATGGTCGTAATAATCGTACCTCTGTACCCTTTTCCCAAAACATTCACTTAAATTTTCAGTTTGATGTAGGTTTTGATCTGGTGGAATCATCGGTCTGTACTTCTTTCGAAATGAAGCTGGTGACACTGTCAATGGAGAGCGGTATAGATCGATGATAACTAACCTTTTATGGCCAATTTTCTAGTTCGAATTATTGCAAGAAGATTGGAGATTCGATAATTTCAAAAAATTGTGGCATTGAACGGCCTCTAAAAAGTCGTGATTTAACACCATTAGAAAACTTCTTGTGGGGTTATTTGAAGTCATTGGTCTCAATAAACCAGACTGTCTTCAAACTTAAGAAGTCAATATTAAGCCTGCCATTCATGACATACGACTTGATTTAGTAGAAAAAGGACACGAAAATTGGGTTCATCGAGTTCGTTCCTGCAAAAGAAGTAGTGGAGGTCATTTGAGTGATGTTATATTCAGAACTTAATGGCATCGATTGTACTTCATCTTATTGGAAAACGTTTATATATAGTTAAAAAATAACAATAATTTGGCTTTTTGTATATAAAGCAACTTTTATTAAATCAAACTACTTTGTAGTAAGTTATATTAATATAATGAACCTAACTGAAAAAATACACAGAGTTCAAAACGTTTCGCAAATCAAAGTCGCCCTTTTTCGGCATCTCTCCTAAGGTTCGGTTGAGCCTACATTTTGAAAGGTCGTCCGCAGATCCATCATTAAGCAGGGCACTATAAATATGTAAACAGATTAATGTTAATGTTATATTAAAACAAGTAACGAAGGGCTAAGTCGCGAAAGAATTAAACATTCATTATTAGATGAAATCGTGAATAAATTGCAATAAAATTTGGTAAATATACAACTTATATTGAAGGCTACAAACTTAAACTTAGTTTTATTGCTATATTTTTGTTCACGTCAGCTAAAATTGTATTAAAAACACTTTCAAATGAGATAGTATATGTATGTGATATTAACTCGACCGAAGAGTATGTCAACCAGATGATGGGAATTTATTATATTAGGGATATGAGGTTTAGATTAAGGTATAAACCAATCTATTAATTAAAACGCTAAACCACATAACTTTCACGAAAAACGATTTTATGAGTTATATATAGATAGGGATAGAGAAAGGGACGGGCTCATTGCATTAGTTTTGACATTGAGTGGGCGAGACTGTCATCAGATTTTATCCATTTTTACATTGTAGGTAGGGAATTTATCCTGGTCGAATTTTGTTATTTGAGCTTGAATGGGTTGGGAGATATTTACATTAAAGGTCGGGGATACGCACATTTAAAATTTTTTTTAGCCTATCGGTGCTCCTTGCTTCTACGATTCTCTGTGTCAAATTACACTTCTATATCTTAAATTAGTGCTTAGTAATAGCACTTTACAGGTTTTCGTTTCATGACATTTTGTGGGCGTGGTAGTGGTCCGATACGCCCATCTACGAACTCATTCTTACTTTTTTGTCAAGGAACACGTATACAAAGTTTCATTACGATACGGACGGACGGACAGACAGGTCATTCATATATATACATATATATAATCCTATATCTATCTCGATTAGTTTTAGGTTATACAAACAAAACTATGATATTCTGTAGCAACATGTTGCAAGAGTATAAAAATAATAGTTTATATAAAATTTTTAGAACTCACGATTCTTGGAAGCTATATTTCGATCTCATAAATGCTGCCAAGTTCTCTAAAATATGTTGAGAATGTAAAGATACAAATTGTTCTCTGCATATCTGATTCATTTCGGGTACTGTGCATGCATGAGTCCAAAAGCAGTCATGTACGGAAACAAATGTAAGCCCCTTTTGTTCGCAATAAAGAGAAGTGAGCATCATATGGGAAGAGTCTAGAGAATGTATGAAGTTGGGCGGAAATGCATTTTTTTGTTTCATAACATTCGGCTTTTCATACATGTCCATAGCCATAGTTTCAGAAACTCGTGCAGCTGCACGCATGGTATGTTTAACTTCCTGTCGATTATATGGTTGCACAACTGGAAGACCAAGCGGCGTTACCCACTCTACATTTTGTCCACAAATGCCTGATATTAGTCGAGCGCATTCCGTAAACCAATCCTGTATTTCACGTGTTGATGTAAACATTTCTCGTAAGCTTTCGAAGGTCTTCGATGTTAAATATGTGGATGCAGGCCATACCCATTCTTTAGGAAAACTTTCAATATCTTTTAACTGACGTGCTATTTGTAGTCGTGCACCATAGCGGGTAACTCCATACACAGTAGTCATCACAGTTTGTTTAATAACCTTTCGGTGGACAAAACCCTCTAACGCTTGCGCTACTTTGACTCCGTTTGATGCATCTGATTTACGAGATTTCTCTACAAGTGCAGCAACAGCACTATAAACATCTTGAGGCAAAGGTGAAGGAAACAGATTAACACTTTTGGCTCCAGCTTCATCTCGCCCTAGGGCAGCATAGTGTTGTAGCCCATTACAGGAACCGTCCTGATGAATTGGAAACCGGCTTAGGAAACCTAAAAATTAAAATTCCATTGATTTACTAACTCAGTATTAATGAATATAAACCTGATATGTACATATATACAGCAAAATACAAAATTATTTATGATACAGAGGATCATAGTAGGGAAGGGCATTTGTGGTTAAAAATTAAATAGATTTTATGTACATATGTATCTCACCAACTACTAAAGCAATATAAACTAAACTATAAATTGCTAGAATCATTGCCCACATTATTTAAGGGGTTACATTGGTCTTGAAGGCCAAAAAAAAAGCTTATTTTCTCTAATTTTTTTAAAAGATACTAAATAAAGTATACAATTTATTTTATTTACATATAAAAGTACAATATGTGGCCAACATTTGATGAAAATTTGAATGAAAAATAGTATAAGTTAAGGCGTTGGCAGTGTCGTGAAGTAGACCGTCCACAAGAAAGTGCTTTCGCGGTAGTCATGATAACTTTTTCAATTTTTATCTGAAATCAAAAATCTAAATTTTTTCTTAAAGTAGGTGAATTTTCCTTGTCCCTGAAGGAAGAAAAATTAAAATTGAATTTTTTGTAGCGTTTTTTACAAAAAACGTCATTTTTTGCATAAAATTAGGCCACATTTTGGCTAGTAAAATGAGTTGAAATCAAAGATAAATTAAATCCTTCGTTCAGGGACTACAAACACAAACTTAAAAGAAGTGTGGAAAATTTGAACTCGATCGCTTCAATAGTCGTTGAGAAATTTTGACTGCCAATTTAGATAAAGTGGTTTTAAGAAAAACGAGTTTAAAGCCTGTCGCTATCGGTCAAGCCATGACAAAGACGGCGGGTTATAAAACTCTCTAATTTCTACAGTTTCGTCTCGATCGACTTGAAACTTGGGGAAAATATTCCTGACACTTTGTTCTTTTATAAAAAAAAGAACTTTTTGAAGTTTCAAGACCTATTTAACCCCTTAATGCCGATAGCAAAATTTAGTGATATGGGTATGTCCTATATCTTCCCATTATAAATAAACTGTAAGTTGTGTAAGTTAATAATATTCCAAATATAATTTTAATCGATTTTTGAATCGTATATATCAAATTTTAAAAGAACATACAAAATCAGATTCCAATAATCTAATAATCAGATTTCATTAAATACAAATTAACTAACTAACTTTTGATTTATGTTCTGCATATTATGAAGGTATGAATGTGTGAAGAATATTTTCTCACCTTCGCGATTACTTGAGCGACAAACTTTAGTTATTTCCATGGAAGTCTAATTCCAAGTACCATGCAGTTTTTGTAAAATTGTTCACTGTACATACTTCATCACTTTGAATTGGTCTATTTGTTATCGTTAAAATTATAGGACGCATTTAATACAAATTAACTAAGTAACTTATGATTTATGTTCTGCATATTATGAAGGTATGAATGTGTGAAGAATACTTTCTCACCTTCGCGATTACTTGAGCGACAAACTTTAGTTATTTCCATGCAACAAGCTAATGTTTGCCATGGTTCATCTGATTGGGTCCACCACATTCTGCCAGTTAAAGGATTATCAGCAGAATCAATAATATCATCCATTATTTCCTCAGCAAAAAGTAAACGTTCATGGACTGAATCGCGTTTCTTTAAGCCTGTTAAGTTAATGCAATGCAATTTCAACCAGTTAAAACCATCATGCCCAAGAGGTTGTGCTTGATCAAAAACAAGCATGGAGCGTGCTAAGTCTGATCCCAAATGATTGAGATGAGGTGGTATTGGATAAACGCGGCCGCGAAAGTCCATATTATGAGGTAGCCAAAACACTCGATTGCGATACTTAAATTATAAACACATATCAATAGTTTTTACAAATTTCAATTCTATTAAGGGTGCTTACGTGAGATGCTAAAGAAAGACGATATAAAGTATCACACCATAAGCTATACATCTCTCCTTGTTTTCGGCGATGTGCTAGTTTGTCTTTAAAAAGTTTCGATCGTTCGGCCGTACTTAATGCTGTATTTTCCTCATCGCATAAGGGAAATTTCGGCAGTGAGCTTGGTGGTTGAGGTATATCAAGTTTAACGTCTCCACCATTTTGAAATACCTCTATTATAACGTTGAGAATCTATATTAAAATTAAAAAACAAATAATAAGTTTCTCTCTTTTGTAATATTTAATTTGAAATACTGAAGTGGTGGATACAAAAACTTCCTATATTCAAAGCAATTTTTTACTAATTGCGAGCAAACATTGAAATAAAAATAAGGAACCTCATTTTAAAAATATAGCGAGTCCTGAACATTGTAAAATACAAAGAAATGTAAAAAAATTTAACAAACAGATGAAGGCATAGGAAACTTCATTGTAAATATAAAAATCCAAATAGTTAATAGATTCCAAAATGTTGGTGGATTCCTCGTCAAATAGTTGCTATCACCTAGTATCAATACACTTTTTTCAGTAATGTTTTACCGAAAGTAATACGTATACCTATTGCTACACTGTATGCCAAAATCGACTATTATTCTGGGTATTGGACCAAACCAATTTTTTCGAGATTTCGTAATGTGAGCATGTACAAACAGAACGGTATCTAAAAAAAAAACAAAACTTATTTTTTATTATTCGTAAAAACCAAATGGATTTCAATCAAATTTGGCTTACGCCACAGACTCACTACATTTTGTTTCACGTCCGAGACAAAGAGACCAAACTAATATTTTATATTGGGTATATGAGAAAAAAAGCTAACCAAATAATCGGAAGTCATTATTTTAGGGATTAGAGGTTCAAAGCAAGACATACATCTTAAGCGATACCCCACTTTGTGCTTAAGAAATCCACTTACTTTCATTAAAGTATCACACATTTTCACCAACAAAAACGGTTTAAAGTCAAATGGAACGCAAAAATGGATGAAAATTAATATTATCGTTTAAATCGATCGAAATAAAATATAATGTTTTTGGTACGAAATATATTTTTTTATTCAATATAATCTCCCTTAACTTTAATACACTTATTCCAATGATCCTCCAATAATTTTATGCCATCCCTATAATGACTTTCCGGAAGCTGTGAAAAATACCCGTCTACGGCTGTAATAGCTTCTTCATTCGACGAAAAACGCTTTTCACGAAAGAATTTTTTTAGGGTTTCTGAAGAGGTAGTAGTTGCTGGGAGCCAAATCTGGTGAATACGGTGGATGCTCAATCAATTCTTACTTTAATTCGTTGAATTTTGTCATTGTTAAACCACCTTTGTGAGCAGGTGCATTGTCTTGATGAAATATTATTTTTTTGTGCTGCAAACCAGGTCTTTTCTCAAACACAAATTTTTTAATCCAGCAGATCCAAGAGGCTGCAATAATACTCAGAGTATATTGTTTAACCTTTCTGCAGATAATCAATCAACAAAATTAGTTTTGCATCCCAAAAACTGATGCCATAACCATCTTTGCTGATCGTTGTGACTTGACCTGCTTGGGAGCTTAAGTCTACTGTAAACGTTCTTGTTTCAATTTAAGATCATGGTGAGGAATCCAAGTCTCATTCATAGTTATAAAACGACGTCAGAAATCTCCAAATTGTTCTAAGAAATTTGTTTTGGATAAAGTTTTTGTTGAATTGTTAACGAGTGCGGCACTTACTTTCCAAAAAGCTTTTTCATATGTATTTCTTTATGTAAAATATGAAGTACTTGTTCGTCTGAGATGGCTTTGGCATTAGCAATTTGACGCTTAGTCAATCTTGGATTTTCATTAACAACATTATGAACTTGCTCAATGACTTTGGGTGAGGTTGCAGTGTTTGGTCGTATTTTGCGTGTATCTAATCACTGCGCGATATTAAATTTTTTCCATATTAAAAAAAATACTCTGACACGTCAACTTCAAATGGCTTGTAAACAAAGAATTAATTGACAGAATGACTTGTAACATTGCATGTGTTCTCACGACAGATGTACCAACTTGGGGGAGCTAGTAGTGCTATTTCTTGGTGAGACCAACCAACTTTTCAACCAACTTGTATATAAAGCAAAGGGGAGTTGGATAATTAGTACACAAATTTTCAGAATTAAGCATTAGTATATCAATATTGTACGTTAACTTTATTTTGCTAAGACACCTTACCGATATATACCGTATAAATTCACCCGAAAGATCCAAATTGGTATATTATAGGAGTTTGATCAAGGTTTTATTCCATAAAATAATAAAAATTCATTTGCGCTTGATTTACAAGGTGCGTTCCAAAGTAAACAGGACTTTAAAAAAAAGACAGAACAAATGGTTTTATCGGCAAAATCAATTAATTTTATTCAAAATAGTCTCCTTCTGCTTTAATACAACTTTTTGCAAAAGCATGTCGAACGAGTGTTTTAGCTCGTTGCCCGGTATGGCCGCCAGTATGCCGGTGCAAGCCTTTTGAATGGCCTCCACGTCTGCATGACGCTTTCCTTTCATCGGCAAATGCATTTTTCCGAAAAGGTAGAAGTCTCACGGTGCCATATCAGGTGAATACGGGGAATGGTTGATTGTTAAAATGTGATTTTTGGTCAAATAATCGGCCACAAGCGTCGATTGCAACAAACGCCAACTTCCATCTTCGCAATATTCGGGCCGAACACGTCAAATACAGCGCACGAAACGCTTCAAAACTCCAAGATAGAATACCGTATTGACGTTTTGGCCGGGTGGAACAAATTCTTTGTGGACAATGCCCTTGGAATCATAAAAACAAATCAGCATTGTCTTCACTTTTGACTTCTCCATGCGCGATTTTTTGGGTTTCGGCTCATTTCTCATTTATGTCCTCACGACCACTTTGAAAACGTTGAAACCACTCGTGCACTCTGCTACGGGATAAGCAATCATCGCCTTAAACTTGTTTCATCAATTGAAACGTTTTACCAATTTTAAATCAAAATTTAATGTTGGCTCTTTGTTCGAAGCAAATTTTCGCACCGATGACAAAAACATACTGACACTTAAAACGCAATAACTTCACTTCTAATACATGAAATGTCATGAAATTTTTACTGGAAGTCGATAAACGATAGCAGATTCTAACGCACTAGTCGACATATAGATGGCGCCACTAGAGTTTACTTTGTTACTTTTTTACTGTTTACTTTGGAACGCACCTTGTATATTATGTAAAGTAAATTAATCATATGGAATTGTCCAATATACCCATTTTAACAACGTAGCATAAGAATGTTAAAATAATCTAAAGCACCAAATTTGATTAAACTTGGTCGGTAGCTCCTGAGAAATAAGGTTTCACCTAAAGGTATCACGCCCAATGTTAAATTTTAATACTGGCTCTTATGAAAGCCTTTCGTATCATCTTCTGTTTCAAATTTAATGTCTTTGATACATTTATGTATTGAGTTACCGCACTGTTCGTAGTTTCAACATAAGCGTTATATGGGGACTGTGCGTGGTTGTTATTTTATTTCACCTATTTTCACATTGCATGAACTACTTTACTGGAATTTACCCGGAGTTTATCCGGCCAAGGGTTGTTATTTTGGATCGGTAAGTTTAAGTTTTGTTAAGCTTACCATCATTGGAACAACATCTAGCAGCAGGGTTGCTCCGTGCAGGGTTGTTCAAATTGTACCTAGTTTGCGCCAACAAAGGATCTCGACGGTCCCAAGAAGCTAGCTCAACTAGGCAGCATGAATTCCAGTGTGATCAATCCTCCTCTGGTAGAGGTCTAGCCTTCATATTGCACAACACAGTGGAATATCTTTTTATCAGCGGCTATATCGACCGAAGAGATATTACCATATAATATCAGGGTATAGCTTTCCGGTCGGCCCATGTCGAGCTCGAAATATTTAATATACTCGTATACATCCCGCCAGGTTACATGTTGCTAAAGAGAATATCACGCGAACATAGGTGCGTTGCATCGTTATGAGAATCGTTTGGTACTAGGCGGCTTTAACCCGCAATACGATCTTTGACATTCTTGCCTGTCAAACGACAGTAGGGGAGTGGATGTGACCGGACAGATAGACTATTCGACATTTTGCACAATGAAAGAGAATTATTGGCACATGTAATGTCGCCTGATACTACCATCGTTAGCGGTGGTCTAATAATAATCATAATCTGAAGACCATTGTTAACTCTCGCCTTAACACAGTCAATAACACAACGGTACTAGAAGACATCGAACAATCTTCGCTAGATCCAATGCTGAAGAGGTGGACTATGAACTATCTGAGCGGTTGGCGATCATGAGTACTATTTCAAGGTCAAAATTTTAAATTAGGAAAAATGAAACAGAGGGGGTTAACTTTCTATATCGCGAAACTTTCGTAAGCACCAGAGGGAATTTCCTTCACCAGCCAGGCAATGGAATCGATGGCATGTGTTCAACACATGTAAACAACTATCTCACCGATCTTTCTCGCTTCTTCTCTGCAAGGAGCTTAACACTCTCCTTCACTAAATCCACAGCGACTACATTTACCAACTGGCAAAGGCATTCAAATTCCGACTGTCAACAACCCTAAGATTTTAGACGTTACACTTTACAGTCTGTGCTCCTTTACAAGGACAAATAAACGTTGTTGGCAACATACAAGATAATCGGCCGGCCACTCAATAACTACGCACCACCGATATGGTCACCTGAATGTTGTGAAACGCAGACGAAGAAGCTTCAGTCGTGGTAGAAAACAGCACTCCGTACGACAATAGGAAAAAGTAATTTCTCCATTTTTCAATGTTAGTCTCCACAAACGAAATATTTGCCTTATAATTTCCAATTAGAGCTTATTAAAAACAACATTAGCAATTATAAAAACAACATTATTAACTATAAAAACCACATTATAGTGTTTTATAAAATTATGGGCATTATCATGGTAATCTTATTTCAATGGCGTACACCATATTTGGTCAAGCTCATATAACAGATGCTATAAGGTGTCAAAGTGGCATTTCCGAAAGAAGTAATAATTTTATATTAAAATAAAATACTGGCCTCATTTTTAAGAATTTGATATCGCTATGCATGTAGGCTTAAGCTAAGAAGTAAAGATATTGCCAATGTATTATTAATGTCCTTGAAACACTGTCATGTTAATTGTTGTAAACTTGTGAATATGCTAATGGAATCATTGTCAAAAGCAAATGTTGCCAAAAATATTATCATATCCCTAAAAAGATATTTAAATTCATGCTCATCATGACTGACATGATACTGATGACGAAGATCAGAGTGAAATTCCAAAAAAAAAAACCTGTTAATTTAAATTTCATAAACTCCGAGATTTTTCTCGTTTAAATTTTTTTTCTAAAAGTCTATACAAATATATAAATACACATACCAGAAGAAATGACCAAATCCACGGCGGTACAAAATTTTTAAAGATTGTACCAGTAGTTTTCAAGATTATATAATGTTTATTTTGTTCTCTGTTGTTTGAAATAAGATCAATTTCGAATGCGGACTTCGAAAAAATTAGAACTTAGTAAGTCATTTGTTTATAAGTAATTAATTGCTATTTCACCTACCTCCGTGTTTACGCGCCAGGCTATACTAGAAAGCTGATTCAAAGAATCAAGAGCCGGATAAATTTGTTGTTGGCTGCTTGAATTTATGCGATCCCATTGCTGAATGGCCTGTTATAAAAAAAGTATGTATGTAATTTATGTATTTATTTAATATGTACGGAATCCTTCTCAATGTTAACATTCAAAATACATACTTACTTGATGAGGCAAACGTATCAGTTCTGATTTATTGAGTAAATAGCCTCCATTATTGGGAGTACTCCAAGGTTGTGGTGGGCATAGCATTGGTACCAGACTCGAATCAAATGTTAATGTTTTCTGGTGTGACGTGCGCAATAATCTTTTAAAAAAATCATAAATTTCAAAGTTTTCGATTTGGAATTCAATTGATTTGAATATAAATTTACTTCGCTAATACAGGATGAGGTTTAACTTCTTCTTTTACTAAGCGTCCTTGGTTTCGAAAAAGTGTATAAAAGGCGGGTAAAAGATTCTGTTGTTTGCTTTTGGTTTTTTGACGCATAATATGAGCATCTATTTTAATGTCACGCATCAAAATATTGTACAGAAAACGGCCAACACCAGACTGCACATTGGTAGGCCAACCTACATATTTTACATCCATACTGGGCCCACTATTTCGGTGATTGTGTACCAGCCGTTGCCATATTTGACGAGCATTATCATTAGTATTTCCCTCGCCCCATATTTCACAATAACAGCTATATATTTCTCCAATTTTTTCCAATACACCATTTTTCTTTTTCATTTCAATTTGATATCTAAATGAAGGTAAAATGCGTTTATATTATATTTAGAATTTTAGGAATGAACAAACTAGACTGAAAACGACCAAAGTTTACCAATTACAAAAAATTTTAAATAAGCTATTTTGTTTAATTCAACGATTAATGTAATTAAATAACCTGCAAATATAAAAGTAGTTAAATATGCAATAGAAATTTTGTAACTTTAACGAGAAAAAGTCTGCGGTAATAAGCCTCATTTGGAAATATGAGCTGAGGTATCTTACATGTATGACTTTCGAAAATGAAAGTTAATTGGAATTGAAATATGTCTGAATATATATGTCTGATTTAAATAACTATATATAAGGTGCGTTCCAAAGTAAACAGGACTTTTAAAAAAAAGACAGAACAAATGGTTTTATCGGCAAAATCAATTAATTTTATTTAAATCCATATCAGGTGAATACGGGGAATGGTTGATTGTTAAAATGTGATTTTTGGTCTAATAATTGGCCACAAGCGTCGATCGCTGAGACGGTGCATTATCGTGCAGCAAACGCCAACTTCCATCTTCGCGATATTCGGGCCGAACACGTCGAATATGGCGCACCAAATGCTTCAAAACTCCAAGGTAGAATACCGCATTAACGTTTTGGCCGGGTGGAACAAATTCTTTGTGGACAATACCCTTGGAATCATATCTTTTGACTTCTCCATGCACGATTTTTTGGGTTTCGGCTCATTTCTCATTTATGTCCTCACGACCACTTTGAAAACGTTTAAACCACTCGTGAATACGGCTACGGGATAGACAATCATCGCCATAAACTTGTTTCATCATTTGATGAGTTTTGGTAAATGTTTTACCAAGTTTAAAACAAAATTTAATGTTGGCCCTTTGTTCGAAGCTCATTTTCACACCGATGACAAAAACATACTGACACTTAAAACGCAATAACTTCACTTCTAATAAATGAAATGTCATGAAATTTTTACTGGAAGTCGATAAACGATAGCAGATCCTAACGCACTAGTCGACATATAGATGGATATAGAGTTTACTTTGTTACTTTTGTCCTGTTTACTTTGGAACGCACCTTGTATACAAGTATATACCAAAAGAAAACATAATAAATATAATAGAACATCATACATACTTTTCATTTACCACAATACCGTAATAATATTATTACCTTTGCTCTATTTTTTTGCCAAGTTCTTTATAAAGTTGTCCTACTGTTGGACTAAAAGTTTCCGATCCTTCTGCCAACTTAAATATTTCTTTTATTAAAATATCTGTATATATAGAGGTATCTAAAGCTTTAAGGTATGTGTAGTAATTCATGAAACTATTCGGTTTGTAACGGATTTGAGCTCGTAATGTATTTAAGTCCCGCATGATAGCAGCATTTATTTGAACACGCCACAGCTCTTCAAGATCTTTAAGTTTTCTACGCTGAAATTTAATTTGGAATATCAAAACAAATTGATTGTGTCTACTAAAGAAATAAAAACAAATATATATAAATATATGCTTAGTATAATATAATACAATAAATATCTAAGACAAGAATTAATTAAAACAAGATCTTTTAAATAGGTAAACTTCAGCTAAGTCCTTGAGTAGCGAACAAAACCAGCTTCTCCGCTTTCACATATACATATACAACACATCGTTTAGCAATACAAGTAGTCGTTGAGCTTCATACGAGCTCCAATCACCAAGCAGTAAACGTAAGACTGTACAGTATGTTTAACAAAGGACGGGAAATCAATTTTAACTTTGTTTTGAATCAAAGTTTTATTAAAACACAAGTAAGGAAGTGTCAAATGTGAAGTAACCGAACATTTTGAAATTTGCAAACATCAAAGGCGGGGAAATACTGTTGATATCTGTTCCAAAACTAAATATTAAAAAAGGTGTCCGAGAAATTTATATTAAAATTTAGCTAATCAACTCAAATGAGATATATATGGACAAAAAACATCACCTAGAGAATCGGAAATCAGTATATTAGGGACTATTAAAAACTATATACAAAACAAGTAAGGAAGGGCTAAGTTGGGATGTAACCAAACAAAGTCAAATGGTATACTTGTTTGAGATTTCTTTGTGGATTGGCTGATATTTTCGGTAGAAGGTCAACTATAGGCACTGGGGTCCACATATTTAGTACTTAGGGTCTTGAACAGTTTTGGTTCGATTTAGACAATTTTTGGTCACAAGGTGGCATATTTTAAACGTAATATTCACGCAAAGTTTTACCCCGATATAATCATTGTTGCTTGATATGCATAGTGGAACGTGAAAGAATCAGATGGAATTGAAAATGGTGTTATATGGGAAATAGGCGTGGTTGTAGTCCGATTTCGCCCATTTTCGCACTATAACATAAAAATATGAAAATAACGTTATGTACCGAATTCTGTTGAAATTGGTTAAGCAGATCTCAAGATATGGGTTTCCACCTAAAAGTGGGATGTGCCACGCCCACAAATTTTAACTGCAGATGCCTCTCCCTAATGTGATCCTGTGTACCAAATAACAGTCTGATATCTTATTGCGGAGTTTAGTTATGGCAATTTATTTGTTTTTGATTAATGACGTTTTGTGGGCTTCGCAGTGGTCTGATTACGCCCATCTGCAATACCAACCGTCT
Organism: Bactrocera oleae; assembly: GCF_042242935.1. NCBI lineage: Eukaryota > Metazoa > Arthropoda > Insecta > Diptera > Tephritidae > Bactrocera > Bactrocera oleae. The sequence goes on from NC_091537.1 coordinate 34,814,777, forward strand.
AACGGTACCAAGAAACATGTCTAACAAGTTTCATAAAGATATCTCAATTTTTACTCAAGTTACAGCTTGCACGGACGGACAGTCACCCGGATTTCAACTCGTCTCTTCATCCTGATCAATTATATATATATAACCCTATATCTAACTCGATTAGTTTTAGGTGATACAAACAACCGTTAGGTGAACAAAACTATTATACTCTGTAGCAACAGGTTGCGAGAGTATAAAAACAAAAACGTCGAGAAATGTTGACCAAAACTTACAATTTTAATTTTTTTTTCTTTCGTCCAATACCTGGTTTATGGTCTTAGCTAAAGCACGTTTTTTTCTTTTTTACTTTTGATGATCCTGTAAGAAGTTCAACGAGGAACCTTTTTTCAGAGAGAATGACGTCGTAATAGCCGAGTTTTGAATATTTTTCTTTGAAAATTCCACAAAATCTTTGTAAAATATGTATCTTTGGAATAATAAAAAGTTTGAATAAAATATTTAATTTTTTATATGAAAAAATTATTAAAAATAGGCCATTTTTTGCTCGACGAAACCCACATCTTAAGATCAAGGTGTAGGCCAATTTTATGGTATTCATATTTAGCGCTAAACCAAATTATTTTTAAGAAAAATTGTCCACTTAGTTTCATTAAAGTTTGTTATTCACCGGCATATACGCTTTAAAGCTAGATGGCAAAACAAAATGGATAGACATCACTATATCGCGTATAGGGGAACATCTGAACTGATTGTATTAACGTTTGGAATTATTCAAGTATCTCTAGTATACTCTAGTGTTTTCCCGAACTCATGTGAAGATAATTTATACACTGACCGATATATTGGGCATAAAGTCTGCTAGAATAATCAAATCATTATATGTATAAATTACATAGGATACTAACTATAAAAAAAAATATTTTTACGGATTGTGAAAAAATTTATTTTGAGAGACCTTTGACCTTTCTCCATTCAATCCATTGACATAAAAACATACTCTTATTAGGAAAGGATTTTCTTTGAAGTTCAATTATATATCTCACACATTAACTGATATTTTCGGTAAAAAGTCACATATTCGGTATCTGGGCCTTGAAATGATATAGTCCGATTTCCACAATTTGTAGACTCGAAATTCAATACCCAAAAGGCACGTCATTAATATTACACTTTATATTAATATTGTCATTGACTCCAGATTTTTGTAAATGAAAGAATCAAATTGAATTTAAAACGGTTATGCTCGTATGTGGGAAGTAGGCGTGATTTGGCCATTTTCATAGTTTCACAATTTTGATACCAACTCCATTGACGTCCCTTTGTATCATAAAGAATTTTAAATTTACTGCTTCTGCCGTATTTATTTAGTCAGTTATGGCATTTTATATAGTTTGCCACATAATCGTTTGGAATCGGAGTCATTCACACTTACAAATTTTCACACCATTGTGGGCCTTATTGTAATTACTAAATCACTCAATTTTGTATCTTAATTTTCGACTTAGTTATGGCGCTTTATATGATTGTGATTAATAGAATTTGTGGGCGTGGCAGTGCTCCGATTCCGCCCATCTACAATACCAAACTCCTATATATATCTCCATTAGTTTTAGGTGTTACAAATAACCGTGCACATAACTATAATATTCTGTAGCAACATGTTGCGAGAGTATAAAAATACATAATTGACAAACAATTTATTATTTCATTTTCTATTTTCGCAATCTAAATGAATACATATATAAATCAACTAACTCTTACTTCATAAAAATTATAAAATACTTTTATGATGTACTGTCTGCTGCAGTATTAACGCATCGTGTCAATACATACGCAAAATTGTAACCTTGACGTTGGAAATAGCTGATATAGACTATAGAAAAGTGTATAAGCAAGAACTTAACGGGTATAACTCTCGGTCTCGCAATTCGCAAGGTTAGGAGAATATTTACAAATGTTCAGAATCAACATTCATTAATCGACGCAATCATATACAGTGGAATTCCTCACACCCAGACACCCACCGTACCAGCTGTCCACAAAACTTGCATTACTATATTATACTATGAACAGATGTTGTAATTTCTTATATATTGTATGTATAAAAATTATTTGTATTTAGGAAAGAAAAAAATATATCATACATGGTATATACTAGCAATACCCGCGGCTTCGCTCGCATTGAATCCCTTCAATAAATAACAATTTAGCATATGTCATTAGGTCTAATAATATCATCTGCGCTAATCGCATCATGCAGATCTGGTTTAGAGAAACGAAACGAAAACGTTCACAAAAACGTTTTCAAAATTTGCCTTGTTCGAGGAAGGAGTTTCAAATCGTGCTCTCGAAACATCATGTGCTACGCATAAAATTCCATACAGGAAATCTCTTTATTTGGAACAGGCCGTCTTGTTGTTGGATTAATGACAGGAATATTGAAATGATATCCTGGCTCAACTTTATTGAAAATTAATGGGTACTGCGTCATCAGATGACTCCACCACTTCCAAGCTGCCACAACCTAATATACAAAAAAGTATTTGTTGAATAGCCCCCACTGTAATAAACAACATATAGATGTATTTGTATATTATACATAAATTATAAATATTTATCATACCAACTTGTATATGCACTACACATTGTAATATACTGTTGCCATAGCATAATGAAATTTAGTGCCACAGTGTATTTACATACATTCATACATACACACATTTAATATCATATTACCACGTAAGGAATATTTTATTTGTTTAATTAAATTATGCCGTTGATGTTGAGAAACGTCGAGTCAGCAAAACGGCTCCAAGTAAATTAAGCAAAGCGTAATTTTATAATGAGAAGAAAAATTAATAAAACAAGTAAGGAAGGGCTAAGTTCGGATGTAACCGAACATTTTATACTCTCGCAAAGTTAAATGGTATACTCTTTGAGATTCTTTATATATTTTAATAATTAAAAGTAGGAACTGTTGTCTTAGTTAGTTACATTCACAGTGAAATTAATAACTTTAAAAATTATATTATTATATTAATTTGTATATAATATTTACAATATTAAACATAAATTTTTATAGATATTCTTATACATATATCCAAATTATATTTCTTTTCTCCTTATACTATTTAATTTGTATCATATATTTATACAATAATGTCTTATATAATAACAAATTATACATATAATTTAAAATTGCTTAATTAGACTATTTACATATTTTACTTAAAATTGCCTTAAAAACTACTGTCAAAATTGCTATACCATTTTAATTCGATTATATTAAAAAAAAAAAAACGAACTATTGCACTAAGTCTGAAAACTGTAGTTCGAAATAGAGACTCAAATACTGTCATGATAGCTGTGTACTGTCTCAAAAGTAATTACATTAACATGGGAAGGATCCATGTTTGAAAATGCCCAATCAATTTGTGTACAGGCAGGTGTAGTTGAATATTGTACATCAAGCAGGGAACTAAAGTTTTTTTCTTGGAGCAGATTTCCTATTGAATTCCCTGTAGATATTAAACAAATGTTGAAATCTCCAACAATTAGCACATTTTGATTGCATAACTCAGAAGTAAGGACTTCCTGAAGTTCTACAATTAAATGTCTGACAGAGAAAGCTGAATTTCTATATAAAACCAGAATATTAATATTAAAACATTTAAACAAAACCGCTTCTAAAACTTTGTGGCCTGAATAAATTTTCTTTACAGCCTTTGATTCTATAGAGCAAGCAATACTATGCTTTGCATATATTATAATGCCCCGTTTATTTCTGTTGGTTGTTTCTGTGCTAGCTATCCTCAGCTCGTTAATTGGAGTAAATCCTGGTATATCAAAACTTTCGCAAGGATAACTCCAAGTTTCTACAAAACATAAAATATCTGAAGATATCATCAAACAGTCGCTTTTTATATAATTAATGTGAGCGTGAAGACTCTGAGCATTATGGAATAAAATTTGATGTCCTGATGTTCGGGAAATCATAAAATTGAAACATGTTGTCAAAGCTTTATTTGTGTTCAATTCCCTCAGTTCCCTAAATACGGGATCCGATTCAGGAAATTTGTTAGGAGGAATAAAATTTCCTATGATGAATAGACCTTCTGCAGAAGTAGCTCGACTACAAGCGACATATATTGAAGCTCTAGGCATTCTGGGTCGAGTATGAACTACAACTTTTTTATATATGGCGCCCTGACTTTTATGAATAGTTATTCCTTCAGCCGGAACAACTGGAAACTGATTTATTTCAATTGAAATATGTTCATATCTTTTATATTGAAAACATTTTAGAATTTTTTCAATTGGTGTCCAAGAATTTTCTAGAGGATGAGGCTTTTTTGATCGTGCTATCAAACCAACAGAAGGTTTTACAAATTTAATCCACAGAATTGCTGGAAAAGAACAATGGAAATCAATTGGCATAAGTTGTCCGATTGCCCCGTTAACCAAGCCATCACACGTGTTTATATTCACTGTAATCATATATTATATTTGGCGGAGTTTTTTTGTCAATTCACAGGGCAGTAACTGCGTTTCAGGAGTTTAGAAAATTTTAACTGCTTCCAAAATATTCTCATTTTCACTTATACCAATTCCAATAACTGAGTCTCTTGCTGTTTAAAGCATAGCTTCAGTTGGGATTCGAATGAGCTTAACGGCATTAAATTATTTGTCTCTTCATGGGACCAAAATAAATATATGGCATCATCGGGCACTTCCTCGAAATTAACTACTCGGATTTCAATGACTGATATGTCCTCATTTGTCATAGTAGCAGATGCCATATGGTTTAATGCAATTGCAAAGGTCTGATCCTCCCGTTGTCTCATTATTTCTGTTAATTTAAAGTATTTAAATAACTCTCACAAAGGGGAACCAACTTAAGTGCTGTATGCATCATTGGTAGTAGGAGAGAATATCCACCTATCTCCAACAGGTGAGAGTTGCTTGAAAATTTGTTCTATCTCGCATCAACAGAGCTAAACATACGAGCAATAATGATTAATTTTAAATCGATAAGCCTGAAATGCAATGAATTAACTGTGTCATAGCTAAGTGGCCTCAACTCTCTTTTCAACTGATTAACAGGTAAAGAGAATATTGAATGAAGGGTCTTCCACCTACTCCGAATGCTGATTTACCCGTAGGTGCGCAAAGAAGAACTTTTAAGGAACTTGGATTGGATCCAGATGTAGAATTGTAACGATGGTTAAGAGCTTGATATATTGCAGATATCAAACGACTCTTTCCTACACCTGCACCGCCACCAATGAACTAATAAAATGGGCGATTTGTTTTTAGCTGGTGCATCAAATGTGTCAAATAGGTTCTTTGCTTAGTATTTAGACTTTTAACTAAAGAAAATAATTCCTCATCTGGAATTAAAGGGGGTAGTTTAATAAGTCTAATATTGCAATCAGATTCAATGCCATTATCTGTTGAATCTTCACCATGCAAGTCCAGCAAATTTATATTATATTTGGGTTTATTTCTGGAAGTGCCAGCACTCTGAACCCTTTTCCACAATATGTAGTTCATTTTGAGCACCTTCCTCTAAGTCTATTTCATTATAAAGACTTTCTAGAACTTTTTCAAGTTCCCTTTGTTCAAAAACATCATATTTTATTTGATTTTCCTCAATTAGAATACGATGTATTATGCAAGTCTGCTCATTATCGTTTCCAATGAGATCTTGCTGTTCATTGCGCCATGGATAGTAAAGCATGGTTTTTTAATAAAACCGGTACCGTTTTTAAGAGGCATAACAATCGCGCTTTCTGGTCAATTATCGTCTTCCCTCTCTTCTTCTTCATCATCACTGTCTTGTGCTCTTCTCCTAGATTTAAAATATTTATACCTAAATGCAAAATCATCTAAACAAAGAGTTTCTAACTGATCGGATATTTGATCATAACGGTCTAAAATACCGTCTACGATTACTTCAGTCGATTTTGATTTATATATTTGCATTTGAAGTTGAAAATTTCGGAAATTTTATCTTACAATTTCTCGATTTGTAGTTAATTTTTCTTCTTTTATATTATTGACTTATTATACACTTACACTTTACTACAATGTTTCTGCATATTTATTTTATATTAATTATTTTAAAATTTGCTTTAAATAAGCATTTTATTTTTACACTATTTTCGTTATATGCACAATAACAAATGGTTTCCATGTTGACAGATAATAAGTGTTGCCATATCCAAACGAATGAAAGCAATCAAAATAATTAAAAACCCAATTACCCTCTACAAAATTAACTTATATGCACAATATTTACTAATTCCACGACAAAACGAAAATAAAAGAATCGGTACTTTGTTTAGTTGCAACAATATCCCTTATAGAAAATGAGGTTTAAAGAACCTGAAGGAAGATTCTGAAGTTCCACTCTAGATTTTACCATTCGAACACATTCCTCAGGTCGAGAGGTATTTATAAATATTTCTGCATTACTTGATATAAATTTGTGACCTATATGTTTAAGTTTTTGCTTAACAGTATAATTTCCAGCATTTACCTCTGATATAGCTTCTTTTAATTCCCCTGTTAGACTTGTTAATATAATTAAATATATATGTACAGCAAGCATATGCATTCATTATTTAATATCCATATTTGCTCTATGGAGTTCCAAAAACAAAGGATTATAAGCGTTTATAAAACGATCCTGTAATTTTGTTTTTAGAAAAATTTTGGGTTTTGTTAAACTTGATCTAAGGGCTAACAAATTGTCATCAAAGGACATATTTATTCAAATGTTCAATATCGTTTAACTCTTATGTTAGTAACCAACTTTACCGACGTCTTTTAGCAACGATCTGAGTATTAAAAATTTTTTTTATTTTAATTTATTAGGTTAAGTGCAACCGAAAGGAATGAGTACTTGAGGAAACTAAGAGGAGAACACGACAGTGATTCGAGTAGGGTTTCTGATAGCGATGACGAAGACTGGATTCCAGCAAATAGAGCTAGACATCAAAATCAACAAGGTAATACAGTGCGTGACGAACCAGAAGATTCTGAAGATACAGAAGAATTCAGCCGTAGAAGAAGAAGAAGAAGAAGTTAAGAATAGCGAGACTGAGGATGATGACAATGAAGTAGAAACAGCTGAGCCTGAAGGTAGTAAAATATTTGTTCTTAGTAATGATTGAAATAATAATTCTTTTTCTTAAATAATTAATTAATGTTGTTATTATTATTTTAGGAAGAGCTCAATAACCATCTGGGAGTTTTATTGTCAAAGATAAAACAGTGTGGAACAAAACTCCAACACCTCAGCATCAGACCGCAGCTCATAATGTTGTACGCCAGCGGAGTGGGCCTCATCGCAGTACGGAAACGTTGTCAATTAGCGAGACTTTCAAAAAAAAATTTACCTACGAAATGGTTGATATAATCGTCCGTCACACTAATAAAAAAGCTGAAACAATTTTCCAAGAGTACAATGCCAACTATCCAAACTCACTCAATGGAAGCCCGTTACGATACCCGAAATTTATTCGTTCTTCGGTATCTTAATTTGTGTTGGAGCAAATAATTCGAATACAGATCATACATTTGACATGTGGCACTCTAATTCTTATCCGCTGTATCGCGCGACGATGGGATAGACGAGATTCCATAATATTCTGCGTTTTTTGCGATTCGACGATGGTAATACTCGAAGTGAACGTAAAAAAAAAGACAAGGCAGCTCCAATTCGTGATGTGTGGAGAATTTTGAATTCAAATTTAGCTCAGATGTACAAACCAACAGCTAACTTGACGATTGATGAACAGCTTTATCCATACCGTGGCCGTACTGGATTTACTCAATATATTCCATCGAAACCAGCTAAGTATGGTATAAAGAACTGGTGGATTTGTGATGCAGAAAACGCATATCCTTTGCAAAGGATTATGTACACTGATAAAACAGATAATACTCGAGAAAAAAAATAGGGTGAAAAAGTAGTGAAAGAATTGGCGGCTCCGTACCGAGGTAGTGGTAGAAACATCTGTATGGATAACTTCTTTACTACTGTACGAGTTGCTAAACATTTGTTGTCGTGGAATATTACCATTGTTGGTACGCTAAAAAAAATAAAGCTGTCATTCTGATGGAGTTGACACAATGGACCAAATGGTGCGGAGATACACCAGTCAACGACGATCTTCGAGATGGACAATGGCAATGTTCTTCAACATGCTAGATATTACCTCACTTGTACCATATATAATTTATTATGAAAATAATAAAATGATTGTCCAATAAAACGACAGAACGTCGTCCATTTATGCGTACACTAAGTGAAGAACTAGCATTGCCGATGATTGAACATCCGCACAATTCCCACAACAGCCGGTTCTGCGATACCGGAATCGACCCGGATTTTATCCGGCCAAGGGCTGTTATTTCGACGACCTAACCCTGTTTGGATCGGTTAGTTTTAGATTAAGTTTGTCGTCATTGGAGCAACGCCTAGCAGCAGGGTTGCTCCGTATCCTCCTGACCCGTGCTGGCATCGAGTCCAACCCGGGCCCCGAGGTATTCTACTGCTGCGTATGCGCAAAAAGGCTCCATCCAAATTCCACCTCGGTTAGGTGCAATACATGCAATGGATGGAGCCATCTTAAGACCTGCTCGGGCCTTAAGACACACAGGGAGTGGACCACGAGTTACGTGGTCCCATGCTGTCAACGCAATAATGCGACATCTGCCTCAACGGCCGTGCAACCTGCACCATGTTCGCGCACTGCGCTGCCACTTCAGTCGAGTGGCCAAGATAGGACATCAGTCAAGTGCAATTCTTGTACTGGCTGGTGTCACTTTCTGTCGTGTTCTGGCCTGCGCACCACACGAGAGTGGAGTGCGTCGTATGTTGCCCCATGCTGTGGGAGTCTGCCCCCGCAATCACATACAGTGACGTCGCCAACCAACACCATAGTGCGACAACCGCCCATGCGGATAGCACAGTTGCAACAACCACCACCTACACGCACCCCACTCACCCCTAGGATCCCGACTGGACACCCGCGACAAACGCGACTCTTACAATTTAACTGCAACGGACTCCAGAGCAAGATCGAGGAGATAGTTGCATTTATGAGCCGGGAGCGCGTAACGATAGCTGCGGTCCAAGAAACCAAGTTAAACAGCCGCTCAGATCTTCTGAGTTGTGCAGGTTTCAACGTTTTACGTAAGGATCGCGAGCGGGATAATGGTGGAGGCCTAGCCTTCATATTGCACAACACCGTGCAATATCGTCTAATCGATGTTGACATCGATCGCAGGGACACCACCCTAGAATGTCAGGGTATAGCTGTCCGGTCAGGCGATGTCGAGCTCGAAATATTTAATATATACATCCCCCCAGTTACATGTTGCCCAACAGGATATCACCCGAATATAGATGCGCTACTTCGTGGTGAAAACTGTCTGGTGCTAGGCGACTTTAACGCGCATCACGATCTTTGGCATTCCTGCCTGTCAAACGATCGTAGGCGGATGGAGCTGGCGGAACAGATGGACGATTCGACATTCTGCACAATGAACGACGAAGCCCCCACCAGAATTATGGGCACATGTAATAGCTCGCCAGATATTACCATCGCTAGCGGTGGTCTGATAAATAGTATAACCTGGCGACCTATGCTAACTCTTGCATCAGACCATCTGCCCATAATTATCTCGATCGAGAAACCTCCTGACTTTATTTCTGTGGATAACCGCACCTATGTTAACTTTAACAAAGCTAACTGGGAATTAACTAACACAGAATTTACTGAGAGCACCTTCAACGCACTATCCATTCCTACGGACGTCATCGTTGGCGAGCGTCAATTCCAGCAGCTGTATTAGCAAATGAGCGCCGAGGAAACATGACGATCGGGTTGAAATTCAATTCGATGGCCATGCCTCCTCGGACCCGAAGTAGTGCGCGAGCTACTTTAGCCGGCAGTTTATACTGCACCCTTCTACCGACAAGGCCGAACGATGTGTTACCCGACGGCTGCGCAAAATGCCAAAAGACTGCGCACCACTTACTTTCACCGATGGGGAGGTTCAGAGTGTCATCAAAAAGGCAAAATCGTCTAAATCCATCGGCCCTGACGGAATAAGCATGCTGATGTTAAAACATCTAGGCCCAACGGGAGTAAACTACCTCACCAAGGTCCTCAACCTGTCGATATCCACTCTTCAAATACCCGATGTGTGGAAAGTCGGAAGAGTGGTCCCACTGCTGAAACCTGGGAAACCCGCCAACAAAGGGGAGTCTTATCGCCCGATAACTCTCCTTTCCCCAGTAGTGAAGACACTTGAGGCCTTGTTACTCCCGTCATTCACCCACCACCTGAGCCTAGCAGACCATCAGCATGGCTTCCGTAAAGTGCACAGTACCACCACAGCACTTAGCGTCATAAACGCCCACATAGTTCATGGCCTGAACAAGAAGCCACCCTGCGAGAGGACGATCCTCGTAGCGTTGGACTTGTCAAAAGCTTTTGACACAGTCAATCACGCAACGCTACTTGAGGACCTGGAACAATCAACGCTCCCTCCAGGGCTGAAGCGGTGGACCATGAACTACCTGAGCGGTCGACACTCATCCGTACTATTTCGAGGTCAAAACTCCAAACTCAGGAAAATTAAACAGGGGGCTCCGCAGGGCGGTGTCCTCTCCCCGCTACTGTTTAATTTCTACATTTCAAAACTCCCCCAGCCACCAGCGGGAATTTCAATCACCTCGTACGCAGATGACTGTACGATATTGACGTCGGGCAATGGAATCGATGGCATGTGTTCAAAAGTAAACGGCTACCTCTCCGATCTTTCTCGCTTCTTTTCTGCAAGGAACCTAACACTCTCCCCCACTAAATCCACAGCGACCATCTTCACCAATTGGACGAAGGAGTACAGACTGGACCTGAACATTTCAGTCGATGGCACAAAAATTCCGACAGTAAATAACCCTAAAATTTTAGGCGTCACTTTGGACAGTCTGTGCTCTTTCACTCCTTATACGACTGCGATAACTGCCAAAGTACAGAGCCGCAACAAAATCCTCAAGTCGCTTGCCGGCAGCTCATGCGGAAAAGACAAAGAAACGTTGTTGGCAACATACAAGGCAATCGGCCGGCCGGTCCTCAATTATGCAGCCGCAATATGGTCGCCTGGATGCAGTGACACGCAGAATAAGAAGCTTCAGACTTGTCAGAACACTGCACTCCGGACTATCACGGGGTGCCTCTTGATGTCCCCAATCGAACACCTACATAGCGAGGCCCGTATGCTTCCGGTTAAGGAACATAACGAGCTCCTCTCCAAGCAGTTTCTGCTGGGATGTTTTCGCAGAAACCACCCCTGCAGACGCCTGCTTGCAGCGGAGCAGCCTCCTAGGAACATCAAGAGGTCCTTCCTTGACTACGTCGACGACATCAGACAGCACGCCGACCAGACTTCAGACGCAACTAACTTCAGACAGGCACTGACCGCCATTCACAGTGGAGCCATTAACACCTTCACCGACTCCCTCTCAGTGAATGGCGTAATACGAGTCAAACCACCACCCATTGCAGACACAGAGCTCGAGTTGCCTCGCGAATCTAGAGTGACCCTCGCGCAACTTCGTTCTGGATACTGTAGCAGGTTAAACTCCTACTTATCCAGAATAGACCCTGACATACCAAACACATGTCCTGCATGCAATGAGTCTCCGCATGACACTAACCACCTCTTTGCATGCCCAACAAACCCCACTCATCTAACACCCCTCTCCCTATGGTCCGACCCCGTCGAAACAGCTCGTTTCCTGGGCCTTCCGTTAGATGACCTCGACGACAACGAATCTAGAATTTATCACCCAAACGGGGATTAGATAATCGTTACAACAACAACAACATTGAACATCGCACGGCGAATCCACAAGTAATGCGCCCCTTCTCAACAAAGATTATCATTGAAAGTGTATTAGGCCATATACTGACAGAAACAGTCGTGATAAATCCTGGTCCAGAGACTCCAAAAGATAAAACCGGAAGGAAAAAAATAACAGGATCTTGTCATATCTGCAATGCTTTGCCAATAAGAAGGCGGCGAAAGACACGTAAGGCCTGTGCCAATTGTCACCAACCTGTGTGTGACGAACACTTAGTTACTCGTGTAAAATTTCTTTTTTTTTTTAAATAAAACTTAGTTGCAGGCATTAATAGAAATTATATTAAATTTTTTTCCTATGCTTTCCACTGTGGTGCGGTTGCTAATAGGGCGATGACTAGAGTTTAAGCTTATTAAAAAAAAAATTAAATTAACTCACAAATAGCTTTCTTTTAAGTTAAAAAACGACGATTTGAGCGCTTAAAATGATATATTTAATTTTTTTTTAAGCTATTCACACAAATACACCGGTTACTAACATAAGGGTTAAATTAGAAATGTCTTCCGTAGTCATATTTGAATTTAAAACGTTTTGAATTTTTAAAGTTTTCCTTGTGTCTTTCTGAATTTTGACTTGTTTCTGTAAGAGGTAACAGTATTTGCGTTGAAGGTATTGGTAGATATGGTATACCAAAACGTCTTGGTTATTAAATTCTTAAATCCAGTGTGCATTAATATGTATATTGTGAATTGCAAAGCTTCCATAATATTTGCGGGACGTATGGTATCGATCATGTAACCATGATTGTATTCCAAACGCCTTCTTAAGTGAATTTGTATAACATGAGCCTCATCAAAGGACCTTGGTAGAGATGTCACAATTATGTTAACAGAAATTGGTATATTAACAACAGCACCTTTGAGCAAACTCTGACCTTGATATCCTAACGGACGGATTGTCATAAAAGGCAATCTAGGCATTATGAGACGTTTTTCAATTGGGGTTAAATCTTTCAAACAATCCGGTATTTCAGGAAAGTCTAGACCGTTAGCTTAACATATTTTTGGAACGTTCTTTTTAACAACCGCATTTTTGCAAGTATCACAGAAATTGTAATTTCCTTGCGCAATAGTTTCGAAATTTAATTTGCGATCTATTTATATTTTGTAAATAAGTGTTTTTGAAATCTGTTAAATTGCCACTATTATCAGTTTCTATAACATTATTTTCTCTCGTTAATCGGATTCGTTGGGACTGCCTTTGGTTTTCAATTTGCCTATTGACCGGATTATCTCTACGAAGGCGAACTTGACTTTGCTTAAGACGTCTCTGATCTCAAAATTTCCTCCCTCATACCCCTCTTACTAAGCTGTCGATGTTGTGTTTCTCTATCACGCTCCTCTCTCCTTATTTCAGGATTTCTTCTTACATGTTCTCCTTGCATTTGATCACGAATGTGCTCTAAATTCCTATACTCAGGATTTCTTGCTCGAAATTTTCTATGATGACTAGTGTTTCTACTTTGCTCATCATAACGTACCTCAGGATTTTCTCGACGAGATCTATGATCTCGAGTATTTCTTATTTGCTCTTCAGAGCGGCTTTGTAGATCTTGCTGCCTTGTTCTATGTTGAACAGTATTATTAAATTTTGTGACTTACAGTATCATGTGACTGCTCACTATCTCTATATAAAGAGTTTGCACGAAGAACTCTCATACGTCTTTTATTATGAAGACAGGCATAATTAATAAATAATAAATGACTTAATGTATAAAATACTTATACAAAATACTTATATAATTCCATCCGTCCGGGTGTGAAAAGTTGGATCCTAGGTGCTGCTCTTTTTCACTGTAATTGAGTTCTTGCTATGACTCCATTTCTGTTCGGTGTATAGGTATTATGGTATACTGGTACACATATGTATATGTGTTTGCTCGCCACTGTATATAACAATAGTTTAAACACTATATAACTAATACACTGAAATTAGTTTGAATACAACACTTTGCTGGTCAAGAAATCAAGTGTAAATAAAACTATAAACACAGTTTACTGATATTTATAATACTCTTGCAACATGTTGCTACAGAGTATAATAATTTTGTTATGGTACATTTTTGTACACACAACATACGTGCTGGGCACAATAGACCATAGGTCGCAGTGCATACCTCAATCTCAATCAAATACCTAGATATTACTTAGATATTCACTAACATAATAATACATACTATTTAGTTATATTTATATTTTAAAAATGAGTAGTTTATTTCATTGCATTGAAATTAAGTACTCGGAAAACCCCTCCGTAAATTGCTTTTGTCTAACACTTTTCAAAACAGGGGGATCTATGGTACCTATATTGAAAGGTCTGCACATGAAGGCTAAATGAACAATCATTTTAATAAAAAAGTAATTTTCTTGAGTTTACAGTTCACCTCATGGCCTTCATATTAAAATATTTATTTTCTAAATATATATTTATGGCAATATACGTTTCCATTAAATGCATCTTTAACACTAATCGATGTGTCATACTTAAAATATATAATAACCCAACGATTACCCTCCTCCCGCCCAACCGACGCGAGGGGCGCAATCCGCATAAGTGCGGAATTAGCCTCATCAGAAAAGGCAAGAGAGTTTTTTAAGTGTTGAGATCTAAAACTGCTCAGCTACAGAAACAAAAATTTCAACAGCTAAGATCTAAAGTTACAATATAATAAATTGTTACATTTTCATTTATTAAGAGAAAACAATAAAGTCTTTTTAATTTTGAAAAGTGAGTCAGATAAGTCAAATGTGCTGGAATGAGAATTAAAATCATGACATATACGGCGGAATGGCTCGTTTAGTTCAAAATTTGATCTACAGGATTTTAGCAGTAAAGGTCTAAACTGCCTCGAAAGGCGAACCGGGATATTAAATTTAATTTCAGACAGGAGAAAAGAACTGCAAACAGTTCCATTCAAAAGTTTCACTAAGAAAGTTATACAAAGCATTTCCCTACGACTAGAAAGTGTAGGTAGATTAATAAGTTTTAAACGACTAGTGTATGGAGGTAGACTTACCCTAGCATCCCATCGGAAATGCGCTAAGGCGAAAAGTAAAAATTGTTTTTGAACCGACTCTAACTTGTCAGAATGGATTTGGTAGCTAGGGTTCCATACCACAGAGCCATATCCACAGATCTACGGGAAAAGCACATCGTCTTACATTTATTGAGATTCAATGGCAAATCATTTCTATCACACCATGCAACCAAATTGTTTAAGTCTGTTTGCAACAGACACCTTTCCTCAGTTGAAGTGTATGATTTAAAAAGCTTTACATCGTCAGCGTATAATAAAATTTTTGAGAATTCTATTACTGAAGAAATATCGTTAATAAACAACAAGAACAGAATCGGGCCAAGATGACTACCTTGCGGAACACCAGAAGAAACATTAATTGTATCTGAAGGTGTATCCTCAAATATCACTCGTTGTGTTCTATTATAAAGATAGGAAGATACCCATTGAAGGAATCTTGGCTGAAAGCCCAGCAGATCAAGTTTATGTATGAGAATCGAGATATTTACTTTATCGAAAGCTTTGCTAAAGTCTGTGTATATAACATCCGTATGCTTATGTTCCCTAAAACCCAATGATACATGGTTTACAAATTCAAGTAAGTTTGTTATAGTCGAGTTCCCTTTACGAAAACCATGCTGAGATGAGGAAATTAACGGAGAAATCGAAAAGGTTATATGGTCAGTGATGATAGCTTCAAAAAGTTTAGGTATAACTGATAGTTTTGCGATACCTCTATAGTTTTCAATTTTGGATCTAAATCCACTTTTATGCAAAGGGATTATAAATGACTGTTTCCATATTGAAGGAAATATACCGCGTTTAAGAGAGGAATTAAATATCCTTGTCAAAGGCAAGTAAATATATTTGGCACTATTTTTTAGGAAGCATGAGGGTATCATGTCAGGGCCATAACTAAAAGATGGTTTTAACTTATTTAGATTAAAAAGGACGTCTTCTTCAGAAATAACTGGAGCGTTAATTAAAGTATTCGAACACAGCACTTGCTGATAAGAAAAAGTTTTGGAAGAATTATTACAGTAGTTTGACTTAGCGAATAGCGAATATTTAAAATAGTCGACAAGTGAACCGGTTTTTTTAAAATGTTTAAAGGCTCGAGTTTTTCTGTTTTTCAATTTATATAACTCTTTCGAAAACCACGGACTTATACTTTTGCTTTTATTAACAATTACTATTGGAACATACTTTTCAAATAATTTCATAATAATGTTATTAAAATGAGAGACACTCAATTCAATGTCACCATTATAATTAGACCATGTTATTGTAGAAAGTTCTGTATTTTATTTTTTTAAATTATTTTAATTATATAAGATAGGGTTAAATAAATAAAGCAACTATTAACGTATACTCTAATACATTTAAATTCAAATGAGTCGGTCCCTGGAACAAGAATATTTTCAGATGGGATAGAGGAATGCACGGCAAATAGAACACTTCCATCGATTCTGTTCAGTCGATCACATCTAAAAATTTGAAATTCGCTGTTTAAAATCTCATTATCAAAAATGTGAGGTTTTAACCAAGTTTCTGTAAATCCAATTATATGGAAATTAAAATTGGAACTGTTCAAATACAAGTCAGTTAATTTTGTATTAAGACCTCTAACATTTTGATAATAAAAGCTTAGCGAATTTCTACCAATCAGCTTTTTATATCGGTGGTTGCTTTTGGTAATTTAACAATGTTTTCCTCAGTTTGACTTCTAAGTTTAGGTTTAAATTCGCGTACAAAAGTCCCAGGTGGCCAGAATGAACTATCTAAGATCTTTTTGAATGTTTCAAGAGATACGTCTATTTTAAACGATGATATACTTCTATCATAATTGAAGTTAAATTTATGTATATTGATATCATCGATTTTTAAACGTGACGAAATGTAAGATTTAATGTCCTCCACCAAGGTATCTTTGGCAAGTCTCGAAATAAATATAGACTTTTTAGGTGGAATAACTATCAAATTATTAACTGATACTACTAAGTTAATAGGGGGAGCCTCTGGAATTGTGAGACACTTATTACTATTAGATAGAGCTTTCGGGGAATTGAGCTCTTTGGAAGTTGACGGCTTATCACCTTGAGGGCAAGGAGAAGAGAGATTTATTAGGTCATTGGGAGGAGACGTTCTTTTCTGAACAGAAGAACTAAGTGTTACTTCATCGGAAGGACGTTTACGCTTAGGAGCAGGTTTAGAGGATTCGTGAGAATCATTCAGGCACTTAAAAGATTTGAACAATTTTTCATAGTGCCTAAATTTTTCGGTGAGGGTTACAAGATCACGACCGATTTCGTTAAAGCCATTGCGTGTCTCCCTATAAACTTTAAATAGATCGATTTAAATAGATCTACAATTTAAACAGGACCAACGCAATCCCTTACAGTCGTAAATAGAATATAAGATTCTACCAGTCAGCCCAGCACATTTAATATGGGCAAGCCCATCACAAAGCCAGCATGAAAGGTAGCGATTTGACTCGCCTTTAATGTTACAATTGGGGAAGTTACAAGTCATAATAAACCACAAGAATGAAGATCAAATAAAAGAGTAGGTAGAACAAAATTTAATAGATAAATAATAAATTAGTGTGTTAATAAAATATTAATAATAATAAATTCAATTAAGAACAATTTTTTTTATCAAAGTTTAAAACCAAGACAATTTGAAGAAGCAATATAGCGAGCAGTTTTAGAAGCACTGTAACAAATAAAAAGCTAAACGCAACACAGCTGTGAATAAAGAAGTAAATAAGATAAACAAAGTGAGAAAATAGAATAAAATAAAACAAAATGAAAGAAAGGCTGATTCGGCACCAAAAATTGGAAAGTTTAAACTTTTTAATACTTTTTAATACCGCACAAAACAGAACATTTAATACTTATCATGAAACTGAGAGTTTAATCACTAAAAATTTTTATTAACACGGTAATAAAAATCAGGTAAACTTCAAGAATTTTTTAAAATAAAAACACAAATGTACACAGCTAAAAAATTACAGCTTAAGAGCTTGAAGTGTTGCCACCTTATCTTTTTTCATCCGATTTTTTCTAGAAAGATATTTTTGCTCTATAAAAAGTCGAGCACTCTAAGTAACTTTTTTACATTGTTGTCTGGTATATTTTGTTATGAGTTCAACATGATGGCTGAGAAAATAAAGGTATACACCATACCACTGATTATCACCAAATATTTGAAGAAATATATGTACATATATAGAAATCTATATCTATTTCGATTAGTTTTAGGTGATGCAAACCACAAAACTATACTCTGTTGCAACATGTTGCGAAGGAATTCAACATTCATTATTCGATTATTATTTGGCATCTTATTAACTTATGCTATTGATCATAGATTTATTTAGTGTCAAAAAGGAGTTAGATTTAATATATGGGGTATATGAGGTAGCTGTTGTACCAGAGAAGCGGAAATCAGTATATTAGGGTTATAAGGTTTAAACAATTTCATTCATATGCAGCGATATACCACATTATTTTTAAGAAAAACTGTTAATTTAATTTCATTAAATTATCAAATTAACGAAAAAAAATTATACCATAAGTAGTACATGTGAGCTAGAGAAATTTGTGGACCGATTTCACACATTTTCGACATTAAACTATCGTATATCTAATATTTTACGTTTTTATAAAGCCAACGGAAGTTTTATTTTTTTGCATAAAATATGTTGGAGCAAGGGTCAATATATCTCTGATAATGGGTACTAGGGCTTAATCGAGAATTTTATACTTCTTGACTTATATTAAAGGCCATAAACTTAGTCTCAGTTCGATTGCTAGAAGTGAGATATACATAAGTATGCAAGTGATATTAACTCTACCAAAGTGCCTAAATTTTATATTATAAGCTTAGGTGGCAAACGTCAACCAGAGAATCGGAATTCATTATATGAAGGTGTGAGGTTTAGACTTAGTATATACTAATTTCATTCTAATTCAGCGTCAAACCACATAAGTTTTAAGAAATCTTTTCCACTTAATTTCGTTAAAATAGCACGCTGATCAACCGGAACAGTGTAAAGTCAGGTGGAAAGACGGAAATCATATATATATATTGGGGATAGAGAAATATATTAATTTTAACATTGCTCAGCCATACTCGAGAACATATTTTGAAGCAATTTTATATATAAAAAAATATATATATACTGTCCTAATATTAGTTAGATGGGGGCTAGGTAAAATTTTCATCCGATTTGATCCATTTTAGGCACAATGATACCTCGTTATGAGTAAAACCCGCTCTTTCATTTTCATTGAAATAATTCCCATACAAGTATTGGCTGATATATACAGGGTAAAGTCACGAGGAAATTCAAAAATCTTTATATTAGGTATATGAGGTCTATAAGAACTCTTGATCCGATTCAACCCATTTTTGACACAAAATCATACAATTATCGAGAGTTTTATTTATTTATTTTATTATATGAATTGCAACTATATATCTTACACATTGACCGATATTTTTGGTAAAAAGTCAACTATAGGTACTGGGGTCCACATATTTAGTACCTAGGGGCTTGAATAGTTTTGGTTCGATTTAGACAACTTTTGGTCACAAGGTGGCATGCTTTAAACAGATTATTCACGCAAAGTTTTACCCCGATACAATTTTTGTGGCTTGATATGCATGAAAGTGAAAGAATCAGGTGGAATTTAAAATGGTGTCATATGGGAAATAGGCGTGGTTGTAATCCGATTTCGCACTATAACTTACAAATATAAAAGGAATATTTTATACCCAATTTGGTTGAAATCGGTTAAGTAGATCCCAATATATGGGTTTTCTTCTAAAAGTGGGCGGTACCACGCCCACTGTCTAATTTTGAACGTTTTTTCACAGTGAATTTTGTTATTATAGCTTTAGCGGTTTGGGAGATATGCATATTAAACCTTTTAGGGAGCGGGACCACGCCCAATTTAAAAAAAATTTTACTCTGCAGATGCCCTTCTCTAATGTGATCCTGTGTACCAAATAAGAGTCTTGTATCTTATTGTGGAGCTTAGTTATGGCAATTTATTTGTTTTTGATTAATGGCGTTTTGTGGGCGTTGCAGTGGTCCGATTACGCCCATCTGAAATACCAACCGTCTTACGAGAAACCAAGAAACATGTGTACCAAGTTTCATAAAGATATCTCAATTTTTACTTAAGTTACAGCTTGCACAGACGGACGGACGGACAGACAGTCACCCGGATTTCAACTCGTCTCTTCATCCTGATTATTTATATATACATAACCCCATATCTAATTCGATTAGATACAAACAACCGTTAGGTGAACAAGACTATTATACTCTGTAGCATCAGGCATTTATTAAACAAAAGAAAATACGTATAAAACCTAAATGAGATACGTAATTGGCGCAGTCAACGTTCCAGTTCCTAAATGAAAAGAAATATATTATGAAAAATATATACTTAAAGTAAAAGCAGAATCAGGTGCTGTGATTTTAAACAACAAAAAGTTAATTTAATCATATTGTTAATAGCGGTATTGGAATCCAAATATAAATGGAAAAATCAAAGAACTGAAAGCAGTCGTACAAAAAGTGATATATAATATATACACTGTTGTTTAATTCGTTTTCCGTCAATTATTTCTAAAATGTCGACGTAAATTATATTTTGTTTAAACTGGCAGCGTTTTGAGTTGGCAGATATAATAGGGCCACTCACCGTAAATATGTTAAAAAAGTAAAATTTCGAATTAAAACATGTCAAAAACATTTTGAGTTTTAATGGATGCATTAATGACACATAAATAAATAATAAACTTGGTTTTTAATTTGAAATGGATAGGAAGAAAAATAAAATATTGACCGCGAAATGTATTGTATCCCTTTTGAACGGAAAATGGGAACTATTCAAGAAAGAGAAAAGTATGAGGGAAACATGATAGTAAATATCTTTCACGATGTGAAAAAAACTAGAGGTACAAAAGGCAACACTTTAATTCGTTACAACATATAGTAAAACAATCATTTTAAAACTTCTAATAACTTTAAAATAGCATTGAATTATGCAATTACAAGTTCTACATTTCGGAAACAACGTTCTGAGAATGTTTAAATAGTCTACTGCACACTTTCTATCAATTATCCCGATGATGAAAAGCAACCTCAAACTTTAATGGAACCTCTGCCATACTTAACTATCTTAGTTGTGTACTTAGGGTTAAACTATTGTCTTGCGCGACGCCTTAGATAACGTTTTCCGTCAGATCCAGTAAGTGTATCTTGGTTTTATCCGACCAAAGCATGTTACTCGAATTTCGATGAACCAAGTGTGTAATGCCAAATTTAGGCCTTTACTGCATATTGAGTTTATTTAAAAAAAAAGTAATCTTTCTAGCACTCCTTCAACTAATCCAACTTTTTGAAATTGGTCCCAAACACTAGGATTTGTAACAGGAGCGCAATCAACTTCATTTTCAAGTCATTGGAAATTTTAAATGGATTTTTTTTTGTGTAACGTACATTTCTCTTGCATAGTTTTACCGAATCGAATTACAAGCTTAAGGTTATTATTTATTTTTTATCATAATTGTACCATATCTATTGTATTAAAATAAACTGTTATTGACATATTTTGATTCGATATTTTACTTTCTAAACAAATGTTCGAAAAGTGTCCCTATTATTTTTGGCAACTTAGGTAAAACACAGTTAACACGAAAAAACACAATAAACATGAAAGTACTGTTATCGAACTTCATTGCATAGTGACTAATGGCTTAAAACCTTGTGAGAACTAAATATCCATATGGAATTTAGTCTACACAACACATGAAGATGCACCCTGTTAAATAAATACAACACTGCGAGTATACAAGTTCTCACATACAACAGCCACTTCTAGCAACACACGCCATTCTAAAGCAACATGTTGCGACACAACAGTTAAACCATGCCACGAAAACAACACAATAAGTATTGGGCTGCAACGGGAAAACCACGCCACTTCTAGCAACACACGCCATCCTAAAGCAACATGTTGCGAACGGGCGAGCAAGCAACACACGGCTTGACGGAAAGCAAGCAGGCCGATCATCAGGGAGTCAGCACAGGACTGTAGCCGCGAACACAAGTACGACGAACACAAGTAGCGAGGCCTACACGGGTAACAGCAGAACCGCCGTCGAAGCTGCGGGAGAAGCATCGTGGTAGCACGTATAGGGCGGACATCATCACCACAGGACCCAAACTGTAAGTCATCCTAAGTCGCTTAGCACCCCAGAGCGCGGCAGAGTAGAATACGCTATCGTATAATAGCTATTCAACGGAAGCGCGGAAAGGCGGATGACGTTACTGCGGTAAGGAGTGAATGTCTCGCAGTGAGTCGATCCTCTGACAGGCATATCACTCCTTAGCGTGCAAAGACTGGAAGTCACGCGTGAAGTGGGTAGTGAGTCGATCCTCTGACCTGTTCCACGCTTGGCATCGCGGTCGCTGCCACTGCCCTCCGTAATTCCGCGTGGTAGTGACGCGCAAATGGGCTACGTAAACCGCTACTCTGTCCTAGCGATATCATCGGGTGACGCCACTACAACGCGGAAGACGCCATTTTGTAATTGGAATCATCACGACGACAGCCGCCACCAATAATCATGCCGAATAACGGCATGTCACTTCAACAGAACCAGATAGTTACATTCGCACCTATCATTGACCAGGTGAGAAAGTGGTCCGTAAAATACGACGGCGGGAGAGACCCATTAGCGTTCATCGAACGATTGGAAGAGCTCTCCGAAGTATACATGATAGACATAGACCTTCTTTCAAGAACCATGCCCGAGTTACTTTGCGGTACCGCTCTTCAATGGTATCGCAATAACAACGAAGATTGGAGGAGTTGGGCTACCTTCAAAAGAGATTTTTTGCGTTTCTTCTTACCAGAACGTTACTTCGAACGCCTCGAATTTATCATCCGGCTTTACTAATTTTCACACTATCGTAAGGGTTGAAAATATTTGTTGTGTGCAAATTTGGGAGAAATAGCTTTATTGGTTTGCACAGGTGCTATTGTGCTATGTGCCGATTACGCCCATCTACGAACTAGTTTGTTTTTTGCCAAGTAGCATGTGTACCAAGTTTTTTCAAGATATCTTAACTTTTACTTAAGTTACAGCTTGCACAGACAGACGGACGGATGGGCGGACAGACATATAGACAGACAAAAGCAATTGCACCTACTCCACATCAGCGAGTAGAGCTGGCACAAGTACAAAGTCAAGAGGCAAGTTCAGGAATCCATCTCAAGGTGCCCGCATGTGACACAGAAATATTTCATGGTGGTTATGAACAATGGCCGTCCTTCCGGGACATGTTTACAGCCCTTTACATGAACCACCCAAAATTATCAAATGCACAAAAATTGTATCACTTTCGATACAAAACAAAAGGTCTCATTTATATATACATAACCCTATATCTATCTCGATTAGTTTTAGGTGATAGAAACAACCGTTAGGTGAAGAAAACTTATACACTGTAGCAACATGTTGCAAGAGTATATGACCAAAAAAAAAAAAGGAGCCAGTATGATTTTGATTGAGATCTCGCTGCTAAAAACCTTACGCCAGTCGAAGTAACTGCTACACACTAAACACTAATACATACATACTTAAAATAGGCTTACACAGTCAATAATAGAAAAATAGATATTAAATAAGTGAACTTAAGTATTGCAATAAAATATAAAAATATATATATAACAAAACTAATGACCCTCAGCCCTTAAGAAGAAAAAAATCATTGCATAATTTTAAGGATAAATAATAATATCCAGTAGGAAAAATAATGGCAGACTAAATAGAATTCTTAACTTCACATATTTAACGCAGATAACTGCACAAAATTCAGCAAATAATTAATCGACAATTAGGCAGAGTCGAAAAATACTTAAAATATTTAGCTCCTTTCGAAGGGAATGTAAAAAAAGACATCCTTCATTGAGGTAATGGACAGAGTACGAAGGGACTATGTAGGACAGGAAGAAATAGCTTTTAGGGTGATCTATGATTTAAAAATTTGTGGTTTAGCATAAAAATTTTTGCAAACAAACCCACCTGCAGATTCGGCAAATTGTTAAGCTAAACTAAGGCAGCATTACAGACCCACAAAAAATCAAATGATAATAACGAAAGAAATTTCGCTACTGAAAGTAAGCAGTAGAGGGTATAACAGAATATAGCGCACTAAGCGAAAATGGTGACACTATCAGAGCAATTTTGTCGGGGATGTTACTTCAGCGAATAAAACAATGAGTATCAGGGACATTTGCATATACAGTGCAACAAGTACAAAGAAGGAAACCAGAGCCCATGACCGTGAACACAATGAGTAAAAGGGGTGATCCACAAGAATTAAATACGAACGAGCAGTTTTTTACAAACTAGCCTCGGGAAAGTAAAATTATAATAATATGAACATTTTTTGAGAAACAATTTTATGCTTTCATTGACTCAGGTTCAACCATAAGCATAATGAAAAAATTTAGTTTTGAAAAATTTTAATTAGCGGTGCTTAAAATGAAAGCACTATGGTGAATACTTTAAATGGAATAATTAAAACGCCAAATATTAAGGTAAAGAGCCTTTGTCGGAATAGGATGGTTATTAAGGGATTTTAATAAACCATATGATTTGTTGATATAGAATAAATAATATATCTATTCCAAAACTTGAAGATGAAGTAAGAAAACAAATTTGTGAATTATAAGAGCAAGGAATAATTAAGAAAAGTTACAGTAGATATAGCTCACCAATCTTAATAGTACCAAAGAATATATATAATTCAGGAATTCAGAAATTCAGGCTAGTAGTGGATTATAGGAGATTAAATCAATTAATTGCAGACGATAAGTATCCTCCACCAACTATCGAATGAATCTCGTATAAATTGGGCAAAGCACAGTACTTTAGCACAATAGATTTAGCAAAAGTTTACCACCAGATTTTAATGGCAGAAAGGGACGTCGAGAAAACAGCTTTTGTCACTCCGGCAAGAATATATGAAAACGTTCGAATGCCTTCCGGATTGAACAATGCCCCAGCTACATTTCAAAGATTTATGAACGGCATATTGAGAGAATACATAAATAAAATATGTGTCGTATATTTACACCTCATGCCAATTTTTTCAACTTCATTAAAAGAGCATATAAGCTCATTGAGACAAATATTTTTGAAATTACAAGAAAACAAATTAAAACAAGTAAGGAAGGGCTAAGTTCGGATGTAACCGAACATTTTATACTCTCGCAAAGTCAAATGGTATACTCGTTTGAGATTTCTTTGTGGATTGACTGATATTTTCGGTAGAAGGTCAACTCTAGGCACTGGGGTCCACATATTTAGTACTTAGGGGTTTGAACAGTTTTGGTTCGATTTAGACAATTTTTGGCCGCAAGGTGGCATACTTTATTTGCATTATTCACGCAAAGTTTTACCCCGATATAATCATTGTTACCTGATTTGCATAGTGGAAAGTGAAAGAATCAGATGGAATTGAAAATGGTGTTACATGGGAAGTAAGCGTGGTTGTAGTCCGATTTCGCCCATTTTCGCACTATGACATAGAAACATGAAAAGAACGTTATGTACCGAATTTGGTTGAAATCGGTTGAGCAGATCTCAAGATATGGGTTTTCACCTAAAAGTGGGCTGTGCCACGCCCACTGTCTAATTTTCCTATAAAGTCGTCTCATACCATCTCAGAGATAAAATTTAATGTCTCTGGCGTGTTTATTGCTTGATTTATCGCGCTTTTAGTAGTTTTTAACAGTACCGTTATATGGGGAGTGGGCGGAGTTGCCACCCGATTTCAACTATTTTCACACCGTCAATAGAAGTGCTAAAAACATTTGCTTCCAGTGAATTTTGTTATTATAGCGTTAGCGGTTTAGGAGATATGCACATTAAACCTATTAGAGGCGGGACCACGCCCACTTTTTAAAAAAAAATTTTAACTGCAGATGCCCCTCCCTAATGTGATCCTGTGTACCAAATAACAGTCTTGTATCTTATTGCGGAGCTTAGTTATGGCAAGTTATTTGTTTTTGATTAATGGCGTTTTGTGGGCGTGGCAGTGGTCCGATTACGCCCATATGCAATACCAACCGTCTCACGGTACCATGAAACATGTCTACCAAGTTTCATAAAGATATCTCAATTTTTACTCAAGTTAGAGCGGACGGACGGACGGACAGACGGACAGTCACCCGGATTTCAACTCGTCTCTTCATCCTGATCATTTATATATATATAACCCTATATCTAACTCGATTAGTTTTAGGTGATACAAACAACCGTTAGGTGAACAAAACTATTATACTCTGTAGCAACAGGTTGCGAGAGTATAAAAATGCTTAAAAGGTAGCGGAATAGTGGGATTACATAAAGAAATATCACTGTACCATACAATGGAATTTATGCATAGTGGGATCAATAAAGCTTATAATTCAATAAAAGATAAAATGTATTATCCGAAATTCAAGGAAGAAATACAATTGATAATTAATAACTGCCAAAAAGGTCAACAAAT
The DNA here is from genome assembly GCF_042242935.1 of Bactrocera oleae. Classification (NCBI taxonomy): domain Eukaryota; kingdom Metazoa; phylum Arthropoda; class Insecta; order Diptera; family Tephritidae; genus Bactrocera; species Bactrocera oleae. Next base: position 34,841,315 of record NC_091537.1, read on the forward strand.
CAAATACGATAGAAAACCAATAAAACCAAGACTTCATCTAGCTGAAACTCCAACCATTAAAAATGAGATAATTTATGTAGACATATTCCATTTCTAAAAACAATCATTTGTTACAGCGATTGCTAAGTTAACCAAATTTTCAGCAGCTTACAGAGATATAACAAATAGAAACTGGAAAGCTAAAAAGACAATAATTATGGAACATTTTGCGAAATTCGGTAAACCTAAAAAAATTATTATGGATAATGAATTTAGAACAGAACAATTAATACTATATATAAGTGGGGAAAATATAGAGGTCCACAACACAAACAAAATAGTAAAACAGGAAATGCAGTTAATGAGAAACTTCACTCAACCTTGTTGGAAAAACGAACAGGAACTGAGGACCCTAGTCTTTCAACAAAAATGAGAATGAAAATTGTTATATGAAACTATAACGATAGATATCGGTTAACTATTAATGTTCTTCAAGGGACGCCACAGAAAACATTTGTCCATCCATATTAAATATAGAATAAATATGGTAAAACAAAAAACAGAGAAGAAGAGTCGATTAAAAACTACAAAAGAGTACAGCATAAAAATCAACCATTCTACCGAATTAATCCACTGCAAAATGTTCATCCAGCAAATATAAAAAGACCTATGAAATTGGCAAATATAGAAAACCCAAGAAGAGGATGATGCATTTAGTTTAAAAGCATTAGATGGGGATAATAACCCTTAAAAATTGTTTATTACATGATCCTTGGTAAGTGATGCCTGTCAAAAGAGGCGACTATAAATCCAACGGAGTAAAAGATAATAAAATATCGAATAAGCCTATGTATGGAAACATTTAATCAAAACCTAAACGGTTATAAATGTTAATTTTTATTTTTACAGATGACGGGGATAATTATTTTTTTAACAATTATAATACCATTGGTGGCAGCACTCTTGCAAGTCACACCAATAATAGAAGAAGCGGGGTATACAATGATACAAACGGCGGACATAGAAATAGTTAATGAAATAAGTAGAGTTATACACATTACAAATCCTAACAATATACAGAAACCAGATTAAAAAAATTTCGGACAACTTAATATTGAAAATAACGAAATTTTGTATAATAAAATAAAATATATAAAAGCAAAAATTACATCTATAACACTGTATATTAAAGAAAGAAAGAAAAGAGGCTTGATAAATATTGGATTATGATGACAGGCAAGTTATTGCGGACCATTTGAAAATTATTCATTATGATAGAATGGCCATAATGCAATTGTAAACTTAAAAAAACAAATACTATTTAATGAACATTAAATAGATCATTAAACCTGTTAAAAGGGACTATAGAATCAGATAGAAAACAAATAATAGAAACTCCAAACAAAATAAACAAAGAAAATAAAATTGAAGGATAGTTGTTGTATAATGACCAAATGAGCAAACTAAAATTCATAGAAAATAAAGTTCTAGAAACACAAGACAATATAGCGGCGGCTAAGTACACCCAAGTATGTTCACTAGGGTAGAAATTTAAAGATGCGAAATTGATTTTTATAAATTAAAATTGGCAAAAGTAGGAGTAGTAGTATACAAAAATTAAACAATAATATTGGCAATTCAGATACCAAGAACCCAAGGACAGCCGCCACCAATAATCATGCCGAATAACGGCATAACACTTCAACAGAACCAGATAGTTACATTCGCACCTATCATTGACCAGGTGAGGAAGTGGTCCGTAAAATACGACGGCGGGAGAGACCCATTAGCGTTCATCGAACGATTGGAAGAGCTCTCCGAAGTATACATGATAGACATAGACCTTCTTCCAAGAACCATGCCCGAGTTACTTTGCGGTAACGCTCTCCAATGGTATCTCAACAACAACGAAGATTGGAGGAGTTGGGCTACCTTTTAATAATAATAATAACCCAACGATTACCCTCCTCCCGCCCAACCGACGCGAGGGGCGCAATCCGCATACGTGCGGAATTAGCCGAGTCAGAAAAGGCAAGAGAGTTTTTTAAGTGTTGAGATCTAAAACTGCTCAGCTACAGAAACAGCAAGTAGGGAAGGGCTAAGTTCGGATGTAACCGAACATTTTATACTCTCGCAAAGTCAAATGGTATACTCGTTTGAGATTTCTTTGTGGATTGACTGATATTTTCGGTAGAAGGTCAACTCTAGGCACTGGGGTCCACATATTTAGTACTTAGGGGTTTGAACAGTTTTGGTTCGATTTAGACAATTTTTGGCCGCAAGGTGGCATACTTTAATTGCATTATTCACGCAAAGTTTTACCCCGATATAATCATTGTTACCTGATTTGCATAGTGGAAAGTGAAAGAATCAGATGGAATTGAAAATGGTGTTACATGGGAAGTAAGCGTGGTTGTAGTCCGATTTCGCCCATTTTCGCACTATGACATAGAAACATGAAAAGAACGTTATGCACCGAATTTGGTTGAAATCGGTTGAGCAGATCTCAAGATATGGGTTTTCACCTAAAAGTGGGCTGTGCCACGCCCACTGACTAATTTTGAACGCGGTTCCTATAAACCCAATTTATACCATCTCAGAGATAAAATTTAATGTCTCTGGCGTGTTTAGTGCTTGATTTATCGCGCTTTTAGTAGTTTTTAACAGTACCGTTATATGGGGAGTGGGCGGAGTTGCCACCCGATTTCAACTATTTTCACACCGTCAATAGAAGTGCTAAAAACATTTGGTTCTAGTGAATTTTATTATTATAGCATTAGCGGTTTAGGAGATTTGCACATTAAACCTATTAGAGGCGGGACCACGCCCACTTTTTAAAAAAAGTTTTAACTGCAGATGCCCCTTCCTAATGTGATCCTGTGTACCAAATAACAGTCTTGTATCTTATTGCGGAGCTTAGTTATGGCAAGTTATTTGTTTTTGATTAATGGCGTTTTGTGGGCGTGGCAGTGGTCCGATTACGCCCATCTGCAATACCAACCGTCTCACGGTAAAAAGAAACATGTCTACCAAGTTTCATAAAGATATCTCAATTTTTACTCAAGTTAGAGCTTGCACGGACGGACGGACGGACGGGCGGACGGACAGACAGTCACCCGGATTTCAACTCGTCTCTTCATCCTGATCATTTATATATATATAACCCTATATCTAACTCGATTAGTTTTAGGTGATACAAACAACCGTTAGGTGAACAAAACTATTATACTCTGTAGCAACAGGTTGCGAGAGTATAAAAATGCTTAAAAGGTAGCGGAATAGTGGGATTACATAAATAAATATCACTGTACCATACAATGGAATTTATGCATAGTGGGATCAATAAAGCTTATAATTCAATAAAAGATAAAATGTATTATCCGAAATTCAAGGAAGAAATACAATTGATAATTAATAACTGCCAAAAATGTCAACAAATCAAATACGATAGAAAACCAATAAAACCAAAACTTCATCTAGCTGAAACTCCAACCATTAAAAATGAGATAATTTATGTAGACATATTTCATTTCTACAAACAATCATTTGTTACAGCGATTGTTAAGTTAACCAAATTTTCAGCAGCTTACAGAGATATAACAAATAGAAACTGGAAAGCTAAAAAGACAATAATTATGGAACATTTTGCGAAATGCGAAACCTAAAAAAATTATTATGGATAATGAATTTAGAACAGAACAATTAATACTATATATAGGTGGGGAAAATATAGAGGTCCACCACACAAACAAAATAGTAAAACAGGAAATGCAGTTAATGAGAAACTTCACTCAACCTTGTTGGAAAAACGAACAGGAACTGAGGACCCTAGTCTTTCAACAAAAATGAGAATGAAAATTGTTATATGAAACTATAACGATAGATATCGGTTAACTATTAAATGTTCTTCAAGGGACGCCACAGAAAACATTTGTCCATCCATATTAAATATAGAATAAATATGGTAAAACAAAAAACAGAGAAGAAGAGTCGATTAAAAACTACAAAAGAGTACAGCATAAAAATCAACCATTCTACCGAATTAATCCACTGCAAAATGTTCATCCAGCAAATATAAAAAGACCTATGAAATTGGCAAATAAAGAAAACCCAAGAAGATGATGATGCATTTAGTTTAAAAGCATTAGAAAGGGATAATAACCCTTAAACAAATTGTTTATTACATGATCCTTGGTAAGTGATGCCTGTCAAAAGAGGCGACTATAAATCCAACGGAGTAAAAGATAATAAAATATCGAATAAGCCTATGTATGGAAACATTTAATCAAAACCTAAACGGTTATAAATGTTAATTTTTATTTTTACAGATGACAGGGATAATTATTTTTTTAACAATTATAATACCATTGGTGGCAGCACTCTTGCAAGTCACACCAATAATAGAAGAAGCGGGGTATACAATGATACAAACGGCGGACATAGAAATAGTTAATGAAATAAGTAGAGTTATACACATTACAAATCCTAACAATATACAGAAACCAGATTAAAAAAATTTCGGACAACTTAATATTGAAAATAACGAAATTTTGTATAATAAAATAAAATATATAAAAGCAAAAATTACATCTATAACACTGTATATTAAAGAAAGAAAGAAAAGAGGCTTGATAAATACTGGATTATGATGACAGGCAAGTTATTGTGGACCATTTGAAAATTATTCATTATGATAGAATGGCCATAATGCAATTGTAAACTTAAAAAAACAAATACTATTTAATGAACATTAAATAGATCATTAAACCTGTTAAAAGGGACTATAGAATCAGATAGAAAACAAATAATAGAAACTCCAAACAAAATAAACAAAGAAAATAAAATTGAAGGATAGTTGTTGTATAATGACCAAATGAGCAAACTAAAATTCATAGAAAATAAAGTTCTAGAAACACAAGACAATATAGCGGCGGCTAAGTACACCCAAGTATGTTCAAATTTAAAAATGCGAAATTGATTTTTTAAATTAAAATTGGCAAAAGTAGAAGTAGTAGTATACAAAAATTAAACAATAATATTGGCAATTCAGATACAATACCAAGGACCTTCATTCAAACTAAAATTCAATTAATAACTCCATTGAAAAATAAAAAGAAATTACAGATTAGTGAAAAAGAAAAATTCGTTACCAAGATTGGCGAAAGCTATTTTGGATACGAAGTAAATAAAGCATATAAAAACTTTAAATTGAGTAAAAGCTGTATATTTTCAAATACTTATGAATTTATATACAATAACAAAACAACAATACAAGTGATAAGCGATGATACAATATTAATAAGAAATGTTAATAACGATAAAATAAAACAGAAATGCGATGATAGAAAAATCGCACTAAAAATAATTATATAATTAAAGTTGTAAATTGTAAAATAGAAATTTTACAACGGTAATATAAAAACAATAATAAAACAGAGTATGTTGATACAATCGTATACCCTGTCGAAAAATTCAATCAAAGTTACACACCAAAATTAACATTTAATGATATTGCAATAAAAAATATAAAAGAAAGTGCAAAATTAAAATACCATAAAAATATATCATATGGTATTAATTTACATTGATAATCATAGTAATGGTGGTGATAGTAGTCCTTGTATGAATTGCAAAGAAAAAAACAACAAAAATAAAAATCGTAAATACAAGAACTCAGGAGAGTTTTTACAGTAAAGCTGGGACGTTACGTCATCAGATGACTCCACCACTCCCAAGCTGACACACCATATTTTAATATGCTGCACTAGACATTGTAATATGCTGTTACAATAGCATAATTAAATTCGGTGCCATAGTTAGGTATATATGTACATACATTCATACATACATTTAATATCATATTACCACATATGGAATATTTCATATTGTTTATTTAAATTATGCCGAGAACGGTATTTCTCCATAGTTTTTTTATGCAACATAACAAAATACGTATAAAAATATATTAAAAAAATACGTAATTCGCGGCTTAGCCTATTTCATAAGTCTCATGAAGAACATAGATAACCAGTACCCAAAACGACAACTTTTTTGACCAACAGCGCATTATAACGAATCTCATCTTCGCCACGTCGAGAAGTTTTTGGTGTTTTGGGGAATGGTACTCTATCACTTCGAACCGCGGAGGAATGGTTTCGACGATTCAGAGCCGGTGAAAACGACACCATGGATAAGCCAGCCGGCGGAAGACCTGTGACGACAAATACCGATCAAATCATGGAATACATCGAGTTAGACCGGCATATGGCATCTCGTGACATCGCCCATGGGAGTTAGTCACCAAACCATTTTGAACCATCTGCAGAAGGCTGGATACAAAAAAAAGTTTGATGTTTGGGTGCCGCATAATTTGACGCAAAAAAATCTTCTGGACCGAATCAACGCCTGCGATATGCTGCTGAAACGGAACGAACTCGTCCCATTCTTGAAGCGGATGGTGACTGGCGACGAAAAATGGATCACATACGAAGATATCAAGCGAAAACGGTCGTGGTCAAGGGCCGGTGAATCGTCCCAAACAGTGGCCAAGCCGGGATTGACGGCCAGGAAGGTTTTGCTGTGTGTTTGGTGGGATTGGAAGGGAATCATCCCCTATGAGCTGCTCCCATATGGCCAGACGCTTAATTCTACCATCTACTGCGAACAACTGGACCGCTTGAAGCAGGCGATCGACCAGAAGCGTCCAGAATTGGCCAACAGGAAGGGTGTAGTGTTCCACGAGGACAACGCCAGACCACACACTTCGTTGATGACTCGTCAGAAGCTACGGGAGCTCGGATGGGAGGTTTTATCGCATCCACCATATAGCCCGGACGTGTCGCCAAGTGATTACCACCTGTTCCTGTCCATGGCGAATGCCCTTGGTGGTGTGAAGTTGAACTCAAAAGAGGCTTGTGAAAAGTGGCTGTCCGAATTCTTCGCAAATAAGGAGGGGGGCTTCTACGAGGAAGGTATTATGAAGTTGCCGTCTAAATGGAAACAGATCATCGAACAAAACGGCGCATATTTTAACTAAATCCGATCACTGTTACACTTTTTATAAAGCATTGAATGAAGAGCAAAAAAGCGGAAGGGAGATATTTGACAACCTTATATATATTAACAATACATGTATATTTTTTGTCCATTGACCCAATAATAATAAAATAATGACTACGATATTCCATTGCTTTTTTATCGCTCTTTGTACCTGTCTGCTGCTCTCAACACATTTTGTCACCGTTTGTATATTCAGCTCTCCGTCAGCTTTTGCTGCACGAGCCCGTGACGAACTTCTGGACAGATTTGATTTATGGCAAACAACAAATACATTTTTTTCATTTTTCAAAATTTCAAATATTATATTCAAACTTGTTTACAAACAATCAGATCTGCCAAAAGTGGGTTTTCTCAATTCGTAAAAAAATGTTTATTTTTTAATATTAAGTATCCTATATATTTTTTATACCTGTATGTATACATATGTGTACAAAGTTTCATGGCGATCGGTTAAGTGGTTTCGGCGTGACATCGTAACCAACAAACTTACATTACTATTCATAATATTAGCATGGATAGTATGGAAGTATGGAGTATAATATTTGTATGGATATACATATTTATGAATGTATATTATACTCTTATACTTAGGTTGAATACATATCCACGAAATGATTTACCAAAGCAATAAATAACTCAACTCTTTTGAATAGAGGTGACCTGAAAATTTAGCTCCGATGTCACACGACAACAACATCAATAAAAATTACAACAGCAGAGTTCTCAGAATGACAAAAATACTTCGACTTGAAATTATGTTTCCACTGAACAAATAACAAAGTTATGTTTGCCAAAGCTTAGTGAATTCGAGCTAATGTCAGACAGGAGTGAATGAATAACAATTATCTTGTTAGTTTATGTTAAATCACCGCGAACCAGACGGTGCCGGCCGTAGTCAGTTTGCTTACTGCGGTCATTTTGCATATTGTTTTTATAAAAAAACTAAAGCAAAACTCCACAGATTAAAGAGAATTAAAAAAACATACATTTTATGAACTCATGCACGTTTATCAGAGATAATTTGAACTGAATATTTTCAAAATAGTGTCAGTGTCCAGTCATTGGAGCATCCGATTATAGAAATTGATTTGAGTATGAAAATATTAATGAAAACGTTGTGTCCGTATAGGGGAATTTCAATGTAATATTATTATCTTGAAACGTAGTTCGTGGACTCTCTTACATTCCTAACTAACACAAATAACTGTTTTCGTCTTATTAGTGCTCTGTGAATCTTTAGTACATACCTATATTACCAATTTTTAGTACCGGATAACATTCTTATTGAAGAAAACTTAATCTAAGAGACGAAATGTTATATAAACATATATGGGTATATGAAACAAGAATCAACCAGAGTGGCGAAAATAAATATATTACGGATGGGTCGGTTAGATCAAAGTCTAGACCGATTTTATTCATACTCAGCACTAAAACACTAAAATATCTCTAATTTAATTTCCATTTAATTGTAATTCAAATGGAAAGTCGGAAATAACTATTATGGGTATATAGAGCTAGGCGCGATCGAATTTGCTTTCGGCATTAAGCTAGATTTCACCTTAAAGTGGGCATTGCTACCGATTTACCTGCAGCCTTTGGGTACAATCTGCACATTAGTGAATTATTCCACTTTTAATAGTTTTCTACAGAATACGAGTGGGTGCAATTATGATCCGAATTTATCCAATTTTATAATGTATGATAGGTGCTGAAGTTGGTTGATACAGCTTTAGTAGCTTCTGAGATATGTACAAAAACCTAATAGGGCGCGAACAGGCCCATTTTCCCCGTTTTTAATCATAGATGTTACTTTAAATAAAAGTAAATAAAGTCAAAAACAAAAACTTTTTAGTGAATTTTTGACATTTGATATAAAAATTATATTGACATTGACGACAAGTGAGAGCCGAAAATGTAGCTAAAAGTAAAGAAAACAAGTAAAGAAAGGCTAAGTTTGGATGTAACCGACCATTTTATACTCTCGCAAAGTCAAATGGTATACTCGTTTGAGATTTCTTTGTGTGTTGGCTGATATTTTCGGTAGAAGGTCAACTATAGGCACTGGGGTCCACATATTTAGTACTTAGGCTCTTGAACAGTTTTGGTTCGATTTATACAATTTTTGGTCACAAGGTGGCATACTTTAAACGTATTATTCACGCAAAGTTTTACCCCGATATAATCATTGTTGCTTGATATGCATAGTGGAAAGTGAAAGAATCAGATGGAATTGAAAATGGTGTTATATGAGAAATAGGCGTGGTTGTAGTCCGATTTCGCACTATGACATAGAAACATGAAAAGAACGTTATGCACCGAATTTGGTTGAAATCGGTTGAGCAGATCTCAAGATATGGGTTTTCACCTAAAAGTGGGCTGTGCCACGCCCACTGACTAATTTTGAACGCGGTTCCTATAAAGCCAATTTATACCATCTCAGAGATAAAATTTAATGTCTCTGGCGTGTTTAGTGCTTGATTTATCGCGCTTTTAGTAGTTTTTGACAGTACCGTTATATGGGGAAAAATTTGAACTGCAGATGCCCCTTCCTAATGTGATCTTGTGTACCAAATAACAGTCTTGTATCTTATTGCGGAGCTTAGTTATGGCAATTTATTTGTTTTTGATTAATGGCGTTTTGTGGGCGTGGCAGTGGTCCGATTACGCCCATCTGCAATACCGTCTCACGGTACTAAGAAACATGTCTACCAAGTTTCATAAAGATATCTCAATTTTTACTCAAGTTAGAGCTTTCACGGTCGGACAGACGGACGGACGGACAGACAGTCACCTGGATTTCAACTCGTCTCTTCATCCTGATAATTTATATATATGTATATAACCCTATATCTAACTCGATTAGTTTTAGACGATGCAAACAACCGTTAGGTGAACAAAACTATTATACTCTGTAGCAACAGGTTGCGAGAGTATAAAAATTACGAATGATTACTTGGATATGGTGGATGTCATATACATATATCCTTTTAACAATTCATCAAATTGTCAAAGAACGGCCTATAGGCAGAAAATATCTTTTACAACAATAACATTCATTATTATTTTAATCAAAACTTTATAGTAGGAATAATACAGATGTCAATCTTACGAGTAATTTACTCGCGCATGGGTTATTTGGTTTGTTGTCTATTTAAGTTTAAAATTTGTTATTTATATATTTTATAAGTACTTACACAATATTCAGCATTAGCAAATTCAATTGAATTTTCAATTGACCTTATTGTTATGCAGCCATCTAATTCAACTTTCAGTTGTTCACGTGCCATCTTTTCTAGTTCAGCCCTATTATAACCACATTTCGATTTCATTACATTTGTAATTGGTGACGATGTTTCAGTCCTATCATAGCCACATTTCGATTTCATTACATTTGTAATTGATGACGATGTTTTGTCTAAAGGTACAATAGATTGGTTTAAATTATTAAGGAGTTCATTATTATAACATAGAACTGGTGGTGTATATATAGGAGTAAAATCTGGTCGTATTCGTCGAATAGCGTCTAAAGCAATATCTCTTTGATCAGCAATAAACACTGATCGATCCATTATTTCATTTAACGTTATTCCCTGCATAAAAAAAAATTTAACAACTTATATCAATTATATCAATAATTCTTACATTTTGGTTTGCCATTTGTTCAAACTTTTTAATTTGGTGAATATTTTCTTCCGATGATTCAATGCGTCCTAGACATTCCAAAATAGCGGCATATGTTTGTTCATTAAATTTCAATTGATCTTCTCCAATCAATGCGAAAATATCATTGAATCGCTCAAATGAACCCTTTTCGGCTAGTCCATGTAATATAATATTGTAAAATTCAATTGTAATGAGACTCAGAGTTTCCAACTTTTTTTTTGTTTTTTGTCTATATGCTAACAATGTGGAAATTCCACGATTAATCATTCCAGCTGAAACACATACATTAAGGTATGACTCCAAATTGATTCGAAGAGCTTTTTCCTTTGCGAAGCGTTCTTGCTCCTCGTTATTATGTATTTTAGACTTAAACCTAAAAATATCAAATGGGTAAATATTTTAATAGTTGAAATAAAAAAATAAAGAAATTACCTTGATTTTGGCTTTGTGATAACAGTAGTTTCTGTACTCTGAACATTGTGATATTTAGAAGCGCTACTTTCCATACTCTTTGAAGAAATATAAGATTCGCTAGCCTCTAAAAGACCCAAGGGCTCTTCGACATCGTTATCTTTAGGAACCACAAAACTGTAAAATATAATGATTTGTTAGTTTATTTGTGAAAATAAAATCAAAATTTCCTGACACTTATTGTTCTCATTGTTTACTAGGTAAAAGATGGTCAATTAATAAAATATATTGCATGAATACTTTAAGATAATATTTCGTATTTGGCAATTTTAAGCGTAATATTTCAAAATCGTATACTTTGGTACAATAAGTTCTTAAACACGACCTAGCTTTTCTAATCCCATATACCAAAAATATCAGGCAATTCGTGAAATATATTATGAAAATAACTCTAGTGCTCAAAGTAGTGTATGCTGATGATATCGTACTTGTTAAAATCCTGCATTTGACAACTATGTACGAATTGGTCAAAAACAATATACACCTCGTTATGAAACGAACAGAAAACTGTTAATTAGTTGATCTAGACTACCCTAAGTAAAATGGATAAGTTAGAATAAGAAGGAACTTCCAATATGTTCCCTTAAAATTGTAGTATAAGTCCCAAAAGACAGGACAGCGAAGGACTTATTTTTAGCAAATAGTTAATATTTTAAATAATTTACCTGAAATTATCAATTGGTGTTTCAGTAACTTCTTGACATTCATTTCCCATACTTTCAAGTATGTCGCGATAACTGTTGAAACTTTTTATTATATTATTAATGTCTTCAGTATTATTTATAACAAGTTTCGTGTATTCTTCCTTCCCGAAAAATATAAATGGCTTGTCATCATATATTCCCGATTCCAATATTGTACGATCCATTTCACCTATATCAATTTGTTTGGAAATTGTAAGCTCTGCATTTATTTTAGGCTTCTCAGCAACTGTTCTATTTTCTATTATAGGTGTGAGAGGAGTTTTGTTCTTAAGTTGTTTGCTTTCCTTAGCCCGCTTCTCAATTATTTGAGCCTGCGTTCTAGCAATAAACTCCTGTAATTTTTTCGCTTTCAATCTTTTGACCCGCGACTTTCGCTCATTGGCTGACATATCTGTCACTATCAGGTAAAATAAAAAAAAAAAATTATTTTATAACAAGTCGATGTAATCTAAACAATGTTCAAAAATTTAATAATAATCTAACGTTACGAATTGAAAAATGTATGACGTAAGCCTTAATGCTGAAAATAAACGCTTTAAACCATAGATCATATGTTACAAGTTACTGGAATGCAAAGTCGATAAATCGCCCAATGTAATGAACTTAGACCTACAAAAAGTTTTGAGTATTTGAATTTTCTCCCAAAAAATTTGTTTAGGTAAACATATCCCGAAGTCATTATATTAGGGATATGAGGCTAGTTCTAGACCAACTGCATTCATAACATATACAGCGCTAAGCCACATTATGGTTAAAAACTCAAAATAATTTTATATGACATTTGATATTTAACACACATTTTTACCAATACAAACGCTTTAAAGTGAGAAGGAAAATCAAAATGGATGAAAATCATAATCTTACGCATATTAATGATAGGAGAAGATCTGGACTGACTGCATTAACTTTTAGTACTTAACAACACATTTCCACGCAATTTTATAAAATTTACTCACACATTGACCGGCATATTCGGCGGCATATAGTCTAATAGAAATATACATATATAGCATATGGAAGTTGAGGTAATTCGTGGACCAATTTCACACGTTTTCCAAATTTTGCTTTAGTATATCTATTAACGGGTGTTTTTTTAGAGGTATAGAACTTTAAATTGCAATAAAACAACGATGGATTATTCGATTGACATGAATTTTATTTATCCGAAAGATAATCTTGTGGCATTACATTTTAAATATGATTTTTGGCATATGACCGCCACGGCTGGCACGGATGTAGTCCAATCTGGACGTTCCATTTTCGATGACTTTTTCCAACATTTGTGGCCATATATTGGCAATAACACGGCGAATGTTGTCATCCAAATGGTTAAGCGTTTGTGGCTTATGCGCATAACTTCACCGACCAATGACTTTACATAACCTCACAGAAAGTAGTTTAGCGTTGTTAAATCACAAGATCTTGGAGGCCAATTCACAGGCCCAAAACGTGAAATTAGGCGGTCACCAAACGTGTCTTTCAATAAATCGATTGTGGCACGAGCTGTGTGACATGTTGCGCCGTCTTGTTGGAACCACAGCTCCTGGATATCGTGGTTCTTCAATTCAGGAATAAAAAAGTTAGAAATCATGGCTCTATACCGATCACCATTAACTGTAACGTTCTGGCCATCATCGTTTTTGAAGAAGTACCACCAGCCCATAAAGCGCACCAAACAGTCAGTTTTTCTGGATATAACGGTGTTTCGACATACACTTGAGGATTAGCTTCACTCCAAATGCGGCAGTTTTGTTTGTTGACGTAGCCATTCAACCAGAAGTGCGCTTCATCATAAAATGAACGTAGTGCGCGATACGTATTCCGCATAGAACTATTATTTTTTAAATAAAATTGCACTATTGGCAAACGTTGTTCAGGCGTGAGTCTATTCATGATGAATTGCCAAACAATCTTGAATAGTAATGCCAACTTAAAGTTCTATACCTCGAAGAAAAACACCCGATATTATAAGTTCATTTTATTTTGCTAAGACATCTAGATTGACTGGTATTACTTGATCAACATGAGGTCCACCTTTTTGTATCGGGGGGTTTGAAATGGTGGGGTCCGATTTTATTACGATATCTGTAGTGATTGCTTTATATACTTCAATGTGAAAGGCTCAGATGAAATTTAAAATTGTGAGATACAGTGAGAAAGCACATCCCATTTCGCCAATTTTTAAATTCTGACATCAGGATATATAAGTATTAAATAACATAAAAAAACAATTGTTTTACAAAAATGAGTCGAACAGCAGAAATAAGTGATTTAAAGGCAATGGTGAATGATATGCAACAATGATTTACTTTGATGCAGGCAGGAGTTCCAGAAGTCCAGAACAAGTGTGCGTTTACACAAATCCTAGCGAATTGGACCTAAACATATTTAAATCTTTTAAAACACTTAGTGGAGATAAACACGAATACGGAATATGGAGGAAAATGGGCATGACTCTAATCGGCAACATTAAACAATTTGAGACATATAACCAGACATAACTTCACCGAAATAATGGATCAACTAGATGATTCATAGGCCGACCAAAGAAATCTATATGTATGTATATTATACAGTATTTTTACAAAGCGAGCAGCACCTGATTCAGCTACAAACGTCCGGCAGAAAGAAGCACGCTATCAACTAGGTAGTGAGTATGAACAAGAAGAACATTTTTTATAAGTTATTACGGTCTGCCTACACTTAAACGAACTGCACCAAATGACATGCCCGTGTTTATATTAATAGACTCTGATGCTACGAATAGTTATATCAGAAAATATTATCCATTTGCCAAAATAATTATACTTAATGAACCAATTAATACAAAAACATGATATGGTATGTCTACTATAACACATAAAAGAGATATAAATCTTGTTGGATTTTTTCTAGGTTTTTTAGAAATTGATGAATTAAAAAATTTTGATATAATACTAGGGAAAGATTCCCTAAATAAAATGAAGGCAAAAATAAATTTATTCAACTACTCTATCAGTTTTACAAAAGTGGCGAATCACTCTAAAAGTAGGAGAAGAAAGTTATGCGCACGAAATACAGGAATTAATGAAAAGGAATCATAAAAACCCGTAGTGTGGGATTGAAGCAGAAATTAGAACTGAAACCAAAGATATACTAGGTGCGTTCCAAAGTAAACAGTAAAAAAGTAAACTCTAGTGGCTATCTATTCGACATGCTTTTGGACCGTGCAAAAAGCTGTTTTAAAGCAGAAGGAGACTATTTTGAATAAAATTAATTGATTTTGCCGATAAAACCATTTGTACTGTCTTTTTTTTAAAAGTCCTGTTTACTTTGGAACGCACTGCAGTTTGATTAAAGAAGGAAATAACCAAACTGTTAAAAAATAAAATAATACATTCTAGTAAAAGTATCTATAATTCACCCATATGGACAGTATCCAAATAAGGAACTGGTGAAGATGGACAAATCAAGCGAAGAATGGTTATAGATTTCCAAAAATTTTACAAACAAACAACAGCTGACAGATATCCCATTCCGGACATTACAATGACACTTCAAAACCTAGGAAATACGACATATTTCACCACTCTAGATTTAGAGTCAGGATTTCATCAGATCATGCTTAAGAAGAAGGACAGAGAAAAAACAGCTTTTCCAATAAATAGAGGTAAATATGAGTTCTTCAGGCTTCCATTCGGATTAAAAAATGCACCATCAATCTCTCAGAGATGCGTAGATGACATTCTCTGACCTTTCATCGCTAAATGTGCGTATGTTTGTATTGATAGATACGCTAGAGCAGCATATGAAAGATATCTCAGATATAATAAACACACTTTACAAAGCAAACATGAATATATCAGAAGATTAGTCAAATTTTTGCAAAAGCAGACAGAATTTTCGGGACACATTATAAAAAAATGGCATAATGATTAGGTTTGCACCGCGACCATGGTCTATTGTGCCTCTATATATCTATGTAGACCCCAATAAAATCAAAGCTATGGATGAATATCCAATTCTAAAAAATCTAAAATAACTTCGATCCTTTCTAGGACTAGCTTCCTATTACAGGTAGGATTTGTAGGATTCGATCTAACTGAAGCTAGTACTATGTTGACGCTATTAACTATGCAATTGGAGCAGTATTGAGCCAGGGTAAAAATCCTATACCATTTATATCAAGAACACTGAGCAAGACAGAACATAATTACTCAACAAACGAAAAAGTAATGTTAGCTATTGTTTGTGCTTTACAAAAACTTAGGACTTATTTATATAGAATAGCACACCTAACCATATGTATATAAAGACTATCAAACGTTAATATATTCGATATCAAAAAATAATCCGAAAGCACATCCAAAGAGGTGGAAAACCCAAATAGAAGAATATGGAACTGCTCTAAAATATAAACCAGGACATGAAAACGTAGTAGCAGAGACGCTCTACCTAGACAAATACACAATTCAACCAATGTATCCGAACACTCAGCATAAACTTCAGAAGTTAAAAATATTAGACAAATACAATTATAAAATAAGTAATAATACGGAGAAGTGAAAATATTCAAATCACCAGCTCCACAGTATTCCCACAATACGAAAGATTTGTCATATCCTTCACGGACACCGACTCACGCTTAGCAAACATTAAAGCAGTAATTAATTAGTAATGACAGCGTTCCACTCAGACTTACAAACGTGGCACGATATTCAGCTATTAATTAAAATAACATTTGATACATACCCCAAAGTATTAACACACACTGTACTGAAAGACATAACAGTAGATAGCGAAAGAGAAGACATTTTAGATTTCACTCATAAAAGAGCTGATAGAAACGCTAAAAATAACAAAAGAAATAATGGAAACATGTTGGTGGCCTACGTTAAGAACTGAAGCTACAAATATAGCAAGAGATTGTGTTTATGCAATAAACAAAAGTATGACACAAGACCAGTCAAACAACAAAGGAAAAACCCGTACACCCGACATAGCAGTTATATCTGTACAAATGGACATACATATTCCAAATACCGAACGCAAGATATCTTTCTTGCATAGATAGGTACTCTTAATATACATATTTACGCAAACTCGACACAAAGCGACATTTCCACGAAATTATAGATGAAGTAATTAGTCAAATAATTCCCTAATGTGTCGAACTTAGTATGTCTGATAACGAAAGCATATTTGTTGGCGTTGGCACGACTGCCTTGCTAAATAAACTAAATATAAAGCATGAACGAACAGCAAATAATCACTCGACATCAAACGCTCAAGTTGACCGATTACACTCTACAATTTTAGAAATATCCAGATTCCTAGCTGATAAAAAACTACTACTAAAAAAAAATATTCCAAGCTATTAGGGAATATAATAATACAATATGTTACATTCGTAACAAAAGAAAGGCCAATATAAATATTTTTAACACAGGTAAATATAAAGATATAAAAAATAAAATCCTTAAGAAACTGGAAAAAAACGTTATCCTACCGTAATAAATACAGGAAACAGAAAGTACGCGGGACATGCATTCAAAGAGATAGTCTAGTTAGCAGCAACAACAGTCTTATTTGGTTTTGGTTGTTAAATGTTATTGTTTGGGTCAGTACATGTTTACTGAGTAATGTTAGGAGTGTCAGGATTTTGAAAATTTTGCCTGATGTTATCCTTGTATACCTTCTGCTCAACGCAAAACGAGACTTTATCCATAACTCGACAAGGACATGACATATGGCCATACTTTTTTTTTGCTTAGGTTGGCAGGACTGTTATATGTTTACATGTCGAATTTGAGCGCGATCTGTCACATAGTTTTTTTTTTAAGGCACTATAAACAAGTCAACCTCGTGTGTGTTTTTCGAATTTTACTATGGAAATTAACGTTGAGCAAAAAGTGTTTGTTTGAAATTTTGTTATTCCAATGGAATAAGTGGGACGGACGCAATGAAAATGTTGCAGAAGGCATATGGGGAGTCTTGCCTATCACGTGCACATATTTTTGATTGGTATAAGTCGTTCAAGGACGGCCGTACATCGCTGGAAAACTTGCCCCATGATCGTCGTCCAGCAACGTCAATAAACGAAGAAAACGTCGAAAAAGTAAAAAAAATTGTGTTGGAAATGGATCGTCGTGTGACTGAAAGAGAGATAGCTAGTGAGCTCAACATATCAAATGGATCCGCTCATAGCATTATTCACGATGTTTTGGGCATGAGACGTGTGTCTGCTCGACTTGTTCCAAAATCCAGCTCATACGTCTCGTCTTGTACGCGATTATTTGACCAAACACAACGTAAATATTGTGCCGCAAGCACCGTATTCACCCGACATGGCATCGTGTGACTTTTTTCTTTTCCCTAAACTCAAATTGCCGCTTCGTGGAAAGCATTTTCAGTCGATTGAAGTCATAAAAGAGAATTCGAAGAAGGAAGCCATACCTAAAGCGGCCTACCAGAAGTGTTAGGAAGATTGGAAAAAAAGGTAGCATATGTGTATCGCCTCTAATGGTGACTATTTTGAAGGGGATAAAATAAATATTGAAGAATAATTAACCGTTTTTGTTGTTTGAGCCAGTCTCGTTTATATTTGAGCAGAAGGTATAACCTTCACCATTGTCGTTAAGATTGTGTCCTCACGATCTTCCTGTACCGTTCAACATACGTTGAACCAAATAAGACAGTTGTTGCTGCTAACTAGATGACCTAGAGACAAGCTCCTTCACCTTACCCCAAACAAAAAAAAACTAAGTGAATTACTACTGTACCACCAAATTAACCATATGAAACATGAAATTACAAAAAAATACCATAACAAGTAAGGAAGGGCTAAGTTCGGATGTAACCGAACATTTTATACTCTCGCAAAGTCAAATGGTATACTCGTTTGAGATTTCTTTGTGGATTGACTGATATTTTCGGTAGAAGGTCAACTATAAGCAATGGGGTCCATATATTTAGTACTTAGGGGTTTGAACAGTTTTGGTTCGATTTAGACAATTTTTGGCCGCAAAGTGGCATACTTTAATTGCATTATTCACGCAAAGTTTTACCCCGATATAATCATTGTTACCTGATTTGCATAGTGGAAAGTGAAAGAATCAGATGGAATTGAAAATGGTGTTACATGGGAAGTAAGCGTGGTTGTAGTCCGATTTCGCCCATTTTCGCACTATGACATAGAAACATGAAAAGAACGTTATGCACCGAATTTGGTTGAAATCGGTTGAGCAGATCTCAAGATATGGGTTTTCACCTAAAAGTGGGCTGTGCCACGCCCACTGACTAATTTTGAACGCGGTTCCTATAAAGCCAATTTATACCATCTCAGAGATAAAATTTAATGTCTCTGGCGTGTTTAGTGCTTGATTTATCGCGCTTTTAGTAGTTTTTAACAGTACCGTTATATGGGGAGTGGGCGGAGTTGTCACCCGATTTCAACTATTTTCACACGGTCAATAGAAGTGCTAAAAACATTTGCTTCTAGTGAATTTTGTTACTATAGCATTAGCGGTTTACGATGCACATTAAATCTATTAGAGGCGGGACCACGCCCACTTTTTAAAAAAAGTTTTAACTGCAGATGCCCCTCCCTAATGTGATCCTGGGTACCAAATAACAGTCTTGTATCTTATTGCGGAGCTTAGTTATGGCAAGTTATTTGTTTTTGATTAATGGCGTTTTGTGGGCGTGGCAGTGGTCCGATTACGCCCATCTGCAATACCAACCGTCTCACGGTACCTCACGGTACCATAAAGATATCTCAATTTTTACTCAAGTTAGAGCTTGCACGGACGGACGGACAGACAGTCACCCGGATTTCAACTCGTCTCTTCATCCTGATCATTTATATATATATAACCCTATATCTAACTCGATTAGTTTTAGGTGATACAAACAACCGTTAGGTGAACAAAACTATTATACTCTGTAGCAACAGGTTGCGAGAGTATAAAAAGTATAAGTAAAAGCAGTGTTGCTTAAGAAAATATGGAAGGTATGAACTAAGAGGGTATAGAAGAAAAATTAATATTATACAATATAATAAATTAGGGACAATAAATAGTTTACATATAACTTTTACTAAACTTTGGTAAATTACGATTTCAAAGCGTTTATTAGTCAAATTCGTAGCAACTGTATTAAATTCTAAAAAAATTGTTTAAATTTTAGAAGAACAAATTAAATTTTTATAAAAATTTCTCTTAAAATAAATTTTGAGCACACTAACTGTCACATGAAAACAAATAAATGCAAAATCAAATATATTAATATTTTTCTTTTGAAAATTAATTCTATACCTTCGAACCTAAATAAAATAATTAAGTAGCGGCAACACTCAGCGAAAATCCGTCCGACGGCGTGGCCGAGTACGACGAATATTCGCCGAGTACGATTACCGAGTACGACGAATATTCGTCGTCGCCCGTATTGTATTTAAGCTATAACGTCGCTTCTTTCAAATCATTCTTCATGTTGTCTTCGTTGCGTACGTAACTTCGAATATTGTGTTTTTAATTCTAATTTACAGTTTTATAAATAAATCCAAATATATAATATAAAAAATCTTAATATATAAACTTCAGTGTCTGTGTGAATGTTCCGAATCAACTCAAAAACGAGTCAACTGATATGAATGTGGCTTGGTCTAACTTAAATGATAGGATATTAATTACTTAAATTAATGGTATCAATATTTAATAATAAAATGATAATCAACGTTGATTATTGTTATTAATCATCGGTTCCATAAGTCTGGAACAGATGGCGCCATAAACGAATTTCTTTACAGAGCACACTTCAATTACTATTTTTAGGAAAATGCCACCCAAAAAATCGAACCTTAATACCCGTAGCATAAAGACTCGATGTTCACGTGTTAAAAGAACTCATGAATCAATCGAACAGAGAGTAGAAAGAAATGCAGCTCACAGAATCCGCACAGCTGAAATTCGTGTCCGAGAATCACGAGCACAGCGTGATAATCGTCGATAAGAAAATGCATTGAGAATCAGGGTGGTACGTCAACAACACATAGATTCATTTAGAGAACAAAACCGAGAAAACCATCCAACCAACACGTAGATCATTTTGTTCGTCTTGCATATAATTATGAACCAGACATCAATTACTCGGCTGATTCAAAATTTACTATTGGTGCGATGGACAAAATATGCAATTATTGTCAGGCGTTAAAATTTCGCAATGAAAGACCCGGCATGTGTTGCGCATCAGGAAAAGTTGTATTGTCACCACTCCCTACTCAACCTAAACCTTTAAAATCCCTTCTTTCTGGCATTTCAAAGGAATCAAAATTATTTTTGCGAAAGACACGAACATTGTAATCTTGCTTCCAAATGACGTCGTTTGAAGCATCCAAAGTTTGTTATTTGTCATCTGATGGTCGTAATTTTGAGACAACATTCATAATTTAAGGCCAGGTATACCATAAAATTGTTTCATTGATGCCAATGCCAAATGAAGATCCAAAATTTCTTCAGATCTATTTTATGGGCAATTGTGAAGAACGTGTAACAACTCGATGCCAGTATAATTTCATTGAACAAGCAGAAGAGAGAGCAATTATATTGTCATTAGAATTATTTTTGGAGAACAGTAATCAATTGGATCAATTGTTTAAAAGAGTGTCACCACAATTAAAAAGTGATAATTATCAAATTGCCATCAAAGCAGACAAAGTACCTTTGGGTAGATTCAATGCACCAACCGTTGATGAAGTTGCTATTATTATGGTCGGTGATCCAGTTGACAACAGATCCATAAAAATTACACGCCGAGATAATTCAGTGAGTAGAATTTCATATTTACACCGTTCGTACGATGCACTCCAGTACCCACTGGTATACTGGCATATCATATCAACATTAAACAGTGTGATCCAGTCAATGGTAACGAATTAAACAAAAAAGTTAGTTCAATGAACTACTATGCGTATAGATTAATGATGAGACATAGTTAGGACAACTATATCCTTCGATATCGTCAATTGTATCATCAATACGTTGTGGACATGTTTGCTAAGATTCAAAATAATATAATGATAAGATTCATTCGATTCAACCAAGCTAAACTACGATCAGAGGATTTCATTTCATTTCTTTCATTCACTTACGTTATGCTATTGTTGGAAACGTCGACGGAAATTTAAACACCAATGAAATCGGCAGTGCTGCTATTTTACCTTCCAGCTACATAGGTAGCCCACGATACATGCAAGAATACATACAGGATGCAATGACTTATGTACGTCATAACGGTCGTCCAGATTTGTTTATAACATTTACGTGTAATCCAAATTGGGAAGAAATCCTATCTTTACTATTACCAGGTCAACAATCAATACATCGTCACGATATTACTGCACGAGTGTTTAAACAAAAGTTGAAATGTTTGATTGATTTTATTGTATTTTAAATTCAGTTTTCGACCAAATGTGTTGTTGGCTGTATTTAATGAGTGGCAGAAACGAGGCTTACCTCATGCTCACATTTTAATTTGGCTTGAAGATAAAATTCTTCAAGAGGAAATTGTAATTGATCAAGAATTATTGAAATATTGCTACAAGTCATATGATTCATGGACCATGTGGAGCTTTTAACATGACATCACCATGCATGGAAAATGTAAGAACAATTTTCCTAAAAAATTCACAAACGATAAAATTACTGATATTAATGGTTATCCATTGTATTGCCGCAGAAACGCTGATAATTTTGGACATACATATAAAATGAGAACGTCAAATTCTAGCCAATTTGAAATTGACAATCAATGGGTGGTACCATACTCACCACTACTCTCCAAAACGTACAAGGCTCATTTTAATGTTGAGCTTTGCAGGTCTGTCAAATTCATCAAGTATATTTACGAGTACGTTAATAAGGTCAGTGATTTGGCCGTATTTGGAGTACAAAATATAAACGAAAATTATGAAATAACACGCTACCAAATGGGTAGATACAGTAGCAGCAATGAAGCTATCTGGCGCATACTTAGCTTTCCCATACACCATAGGGAACCTGCTATCCAACATCTTGCAGTGCATCTTGAAAATGGACAACGTGTGTATTTCACTGAAGAAAATATCCTCCAAAGAGCATTTGAACCACCAAAAAAGACAATAACAGAATTTTTCACTCTTTGTCACAAAAATTATGTGTATGATCAATTCGCAAAAACATTATTATACACCGATATTCCATGCTATTTTAGATGGAACACGTCAGCTAAAAAATGGGAACCACGTTAAAAGGGAGAACCACATCCTTCAATTGCAGGCATATTTTAAGCTAAGACACTGGGTCCACTTTATGCTGTACATCCGAAACAACGTAAATGCTTTTTTCTGCGTTTATTGGTGGTGAATGTTCCTGGACCTATCTCTTTTCAATTTTTACCAACAGTTAATAGCCAAGTGTTCAGTACGTATAAAGATGCGTGTCACGCTTTGCAACTTTTGGAAGATGACAACCATTGGGATCTGACACTTCCTGATGCTGCTTTATCGTCCTCGCCGAGTAGTATTCGTCAACTATTTGCCATTATTTTGACGACATGTTTTCCAACACAGTCATCTACATTGTGGGAAAAATATAAGAACTACATGACTGAAGATATACTCCACCGCCATAAAAAAATAAAAAACTCTCCAAACCTAGACTTCACACAAGATATGTATAACGAAGCATTAATAATAACTGAAGATTTATGTATTATGATCTCAAATTCATCGCTTAGTCATTATGGTATTCCATCCCCTAATCGCCCAGCTACAGACTTAGTGAATACTGATTTGCAGCGAGAAGAACAATTTAATAATCGTGACTGAATACATTTGTTATTACCAATGAACCATTATTAACTGACGAGCAGAAGAACATAATTGTATGCCATCGAATTATGTTGGCTGTTGATGTCAAACAAGGCGATTTTTTCTATTTAGATGCACCGGGTGGGATCTTTAAAACATATTTGATATCATTATTGCTAAACTACGGTCACAACAAAAAATTGCATTAGCAGTTTCATCATCAGGCATAGCTGCTACTTTGTTGGATGGTGGGCCGACAGCCCATTTTGCTTTCAAGCTACCATTAGATATTCATAACAATCCAAATGCAATGTGTAGCATCAAATAAATATAGTTTAAAAAAACTAGACACACGCTTTTAAAGAATATCGAACTAAAAAGTTGAGAATAATTTTAAAAATTAACTCAAAAAAATAGTATATAAAAAATACTAGTATAATAGAGGAAAATGCGTGGGGCGCTCGATATACGAAAATTATGGCACAAAGCGACCCAAGTTTTTTAAACTATATTTATTTTCAACTTTTTAGTTCGATATTCTTTAAAAGCGTGTTTTTTAGTTTTCTTAAACTATATTAGTTCTATATTTTTATAAACTATATTTTTTATCTTTAAAAGCGTGTTTTTTAGTTTCTTTAAACTATATTTATTTTTCACTTTTGAGTTCGATTTATTGTTAATAGATTTTTTCTTTCAAGTTCTCGTTGATAGTAGGTATTATAATTTTCTAATAGAGGGTGCATGAATGTAAAATTATCCTCGAACAACGTAATAAAATTTGAGGTGTAACTTGTGAAAAGTAATATTGATGCAGATAGTATAATGAATTTGGTTGAAATCAATTAAGCAGTTCCCAAGATATGGGTTTTCACCTAAAACTGGGCGGTGCCAAGCCCATTGACTAATTTTGAACGCGATTCCTATAAAGTCATCTCATACCATCCAAGAGATCAAATTGAATGTCTCTGGCGTGTTTAGTGCTTGGTTTATCGCGCTTTTAGTATTTTTCACAGCACCGTTATATGGGGAGTGGGCGGGGTTGTCACTCGATTTCACCCATTTTCACACTGTAGGTAGAGGTGCTAAAAACATTTGCCTTCAGTAAATTTTGTTATTATAGCTTCAGCGGTTTAGAAGATATGCACATTAAACCTATTAAGAGGACCACGCCCACATTTAAAAAAAAATTTAACCGCAGATGCCCCTTCCTAATGTGATCCTGAGTACCAAATAACAGCCTTGTATCTTATTGCGGAGCTTAGTTATGGCAATTTATTTGTAAAGGAGAGTTACAAACTGACAGACAGACATACAAGTGAAGCTAATAAAAGCGTGTTAAAAAAGAAGCGGAATGACAGCAGTGTTACGGAAGACTTCGATCATACTTGTAATTTAGGATGAGTGTACCATGGTTCATAAGCATTCGCTCGAAGCATTAAATAGGACTATGCAAGATTTAAACAATAGTGACAGACTTCTCAGTGGTACTATTTTACTACTATCTGGTGATTTTCGGTAAACATTGCCAGTTATTCCTTGCTCTACTTTTGCAGATGAAATTAATGCATGACTTAAATAATCAATTTTATGGAGAAATGTTGAAACACTCAGACTGACAACAAACATACGAGTACAACTCCAAAATGATTCAACAGCACAAGAATTTTCTAAGCAATTACTGAATCTTGGAAACGGTGAAATAGAATATCAACAAGATACGCACACATACATATAATATTGCCTAAAAATGAACTGATAGAAAGTGTCTTCCCAGACATACTAAAAAACTATTATAATAATGACTGGCTTAGTAATCATGCAATTTTGGCACCGAAAAATGTTGATTTTTATCTTATTAACTACCAAATACAACAATTATTACCAGGTGATGTAATGTCATTTAAGTCTATCGATGCTACTGTAGAAGAAAACGAGGCAGTAAATTTCCCAATCGAATTTTTAAATTCTTTAGACATATCCACCACACAATCTTCGACTGAATCACCGATTATTCTACTGCGGAGTTTAAACACTCCAAAGCTATGCAACGGTACACGTTTGGTGATCAAAAAAATCACTGGAAACGTTATTAAAGAAACTATTTTGACAGAAAAGTTTAAAGAGAAATCGTTTAGTTACCACGTATTCCGATGATACCATCCGATTCTCCCATACCAATTAAAAGAGTACAGTTTCCCATTCGTTTAGCTTTCGCGATGACTATAAATAAATCTCAAGGCCAAACAATGTCTATTTGCGGGTTAGACTTGGAAAATCCATGTTTCTCTCATGGGCAATTATACGTGGCCTGTTCACGAGTAGGAAGACCATCAAGTTTATTTGTCTTAACAAAGGACCGATTGACCAAAAATATTGTACTTCGATTGGTGCTTCATTAAACAGCAACTGTGATTTATTACAATTAAAGATATTTATAGTATATATATCTTAAATAAAACTATTTAAAGTATTTATTAACTAAATGTTATAAAAATGTTATGTTTATTTGTGTTAAATTTTGTCTTTTGCTAGCACCAGGTTGCCTAGCACGTGATCCTGTAAGGTTTGGTAACTATCGGAAATTAAAAAAAAAAAATATTTTTTAATGTGAATGACATTTTCTTTTACTACTGATACATTATTGTTTTTATTACACAATTTTGTTTACATGTGCGTCGTGTATATTTATGTTATTTAATTAAACATATTGGAGTATTATAAATGATATTGAAGTATAAACAATATGACCATGTAATTTAACTAAAATTATCGTAATGAGACATTACTAACAGATGAACAAAATACTATTTACAATCGGATTAGGCTAATTGTCAGATAATTTTAGAACTATTATACCCGGAATAATAGAATTCATTGGCAGTATATTCCTAGACAAACAAAATAATTACTTAAATCAAAACTGGCTCTGTAATCGGGCTATATTGACAGCAAAAAATGCCGAAGTTAATTTCGATAATAATATTTTTACTATATTAAACAGCTTACTCAAATAAAATTTATTTATACCTGCTAGGGTAAGGGGTGAAATCGGATTACAACCACGCCTATTTCCCATATAACACCATTTTAAATTCCATCTGATTCTTTCACTTTCCACTATGCAAATCAAGCAACAACGATTGTATCGGGCTAAAACTTGTACGATATATAATTGACATTCATATAATAAAATAAATAAATTAAACTCTCGAATATAGTCCGTCCGTCCGTGCAAGCTCTAACTTGAGGTAAAATTGAGATATCTTTATGAAACTTGGTAGACATGTTTCTTGGTCTCTCGTAAGACGGTTGTTATTTGGTACACAGGATCACATTAGAGAAGGGCATCTGCTGTTTAAAATTTTTTTTAAATTGTGGGTGGTCCCGCTCCCTAAAAGGTTTAATGTGCATATCTCCTAAACCGCTGAAGCTATAATAACAAAATTCACTGGAAGCACCTCTACCTACAGTGTGAAAATGGGTGAAATCGAGTGACAAGCCCACCTACTCCCCATATAACGGTACTGTTAAAAAACACTAAAAGCACGATAAACCAAGCACTAAACACGCCAGAGACATTAAATTTTATCTCTGGCATGGTATGAGACGACTTTATAGGAACCGCGTTCAAAATTAGTCAGTGAAAACCCATATCTTGGGATCTGCTTAGCCGATTTCAACCAAATTTGGTGCATAACGTTCTTTTCATATTTCTATGTTATAGTGCGAAAATGGGCGAAATCGGATTACAACCACGCCTATTTCCCATATAACACCATTTGCAATTCCATCTGATTTTCTGACTTTCCGCTATGCATATCAAGCAACAATGATTATATCGGGGTAAAACTTTGCGTGAATACGTATGCCACCTTGTGATCAAAAATAGTCTAAATCGTACCAAACTGTTCAAGCTCCTAAGTACTAAATATGTGGACCCCAGTGACTATAGTTGACCTTCTACCGAAAATATCAGTCAATCCACAAAGAAATTTCAAACGAGTATACCATTTGACTTTGCGAGAGAATAAAATGTTCGGTTACATCCGAACTTAGCCCTTCCTTGCTTGTTTTATTTTGTATTTGTAGAATTCCATTGATATATAGACGCTTAAGCTTATCCTCAACAGCTTAAGCTTACATATAGTTGCGTAAACATATGGAAACTGTTATTGTACTTTCTTTCTTTTACCATTAATACATTGTAATGCTTTTGTACGCATTCAAATAAAGTCAGTCGTTAAGATATCTGTAGAACTTTTGATATATCAACCAGAGGAACGGAATTCATTATACTAGGGATCTGAGGTTTAGACTAAGGTCTAGAATAACCCCATTCATATTCAGCGCAAAGTCATTAATATAATTTTATAATTTAAAAAAAAACACTTGTCAACCTAATTTCATTCAAATATCTCACATTTTCACCAACCTAAATGGTTTAAAGTCAGCTAGACTTGTTGCTTTAATTTTGACATTGCTCAGGTATACTTGAGAACCTATTGCCAAGCAATACTCACACACTGACCCGCATATTCGGCATAAGGTTTGTTAGCGAAAATCATTATAGTTAATTTTGCTATAATGCCAACTGGAAGTTTGACAATCTTATATTAGATCTTTGGGATATAGGGGTAGTGTTGACCCGATTTTATCTATTTTTGGCATTACAGAAACAGAAAGGCGGCTATGGCAAGTTTTCACCCGATCAGGATGACGAGACGAGTTGAATTCCGAGTGACTGTCTGTCTGTCCGCCCGTCCGTCTATGCAAGCGCACACACGGTGGGTGGATATTGCAGACTGGCGGAATCGGACCATTGCCACAAAACGCCATTAATAGAATAGCTATAAAATTTCATAACTAGGCTAAACAATAAGATGCAAGGCTGTTATTTAACCTATGGTTAAACTTTTTTTTAAAAGAGCGTGATCTCGCCCTCTAATACGTTTGATATACATATCTGCTAAACCATTCAACCTATATTAACCGCATATCTTTTTGGCATCCCTACCCACCCTGTAAATTCGGATTATAACCTCGCCCACTCCCCATATAACGGTTTTGTTCAAAGCTACTAAAAGTGCGATAAATCTATTGATAAATACGCCAGAAGCATAAAATTTTACACCCGAGATTGTACATAAGAGTTTTATATGAGCGGTATTTAAATTGAACGATGGGCGTGGCACCGAACATATTTAGGTGAAACTCCATATCTCGTGACCTTCTCGACCGATTTCCTCCATTACCGCGTGAAATTGGGCAAAATCAGGTAAAAACCACGCCTACTTATCTTACCACATAACATAATTTTAAATTCCATCTGATTCTTACACTTTCCAGTATACAAATCAAGAACCAATCAATGTACCCGGATAAAAATCTGCATGAATAATGCATTTGAGGTGTGTCACCTTCAGACCACAAATTGTTCAAATCGGACCTAGGTACCGAATTCTAGAGTACACCAGTTCCTACTGCGAACTTTTTATCGAAAATATCAGTCAGTGAATGAGATATATAGTATAAATAAAAATGAAACAAAAGAGAGCAGAGGTTGAAGCATATCATCCAGTACAGTTCATGAGCCAGAAAACAAGTTCAGCTAAAGAAAATTATCATTCTTATGAACTTGAAGTGCTCGCCATCGTTAACGCATTAAAAGAAATTTAGAATTCAAAATCATAACAGATTGCAACGCATTTGCTATGGCATTAAAGAAAAAACACGTTCCGCCACGGGTAACTAGGTGGGCGATGTTTTTGCAAGAATTTAATTATACTATTGAACATAGGTCAGGCTCTAAAATTGAGATATCTTTATGAAACTTGGTAGACATGTTTCTTGGTCTCTCGTAAGACGGTTGTTATTTGGTATACAGGATCACATTAGAGAAGGGCATCTGCTGTTTAAAATATTTTTTAAATTGTGGGTGGTCCCGCTCCCTAAAAGGTTTAATGTGCATATCTCCTAAACCGCTGAAGCTATAATAACAAAATTCACTGGAAGCACCTCTACCTACAGTGTGAAAATGGGTGAAATCGAGTGACAAGCCCACCTACTCCCCATATAATGGTACTGTTAAAAAACACTAAAAGCACGATAAACCAAGCACTAAACACGCCAGAGACATTAAATTTTATCTCTGGCATGGTATGAGACGACTTTATAGGAACCGCGTTCAAAATTAGTCAGTGAAAACCCATATCTTGGGATCTGCTTAGCCGATTTCAACCAAATTTGGTGCATAACGTTCTTTTCATATTTCTATGTTATAGTGCGAAAATGGGCGAAATCGGATTACAACCACGCCTATTTCCCATATAACACCATTTGCAATTCCATCTGATTTTCTGACTTTCCGCTATGCATATAAAGCAACAATGATTATATCGGGGTAAAACTTTGCGTGAATAATACGTTTAAAGTATGCCACCTTGTGATCAAAAATAGTCTAAATCGTACCAAACTGTTCAAGCCCCTAAGTACTAAATATGTGGACCCCAGTGACTATAGTTGACCTTCTACCGAAAATATCAGTCAATCCACAAAGAAATTTCAAACGAGTATACCATTTGACTTTGCGAGAGAATAAAATGTTCGGTTACATCCGAACTTAGCCCTTCCTTGCTTGTTTTATTTTGTATTTGTAGAATTCCATTGATATATAGACGCTTAAGCTTATCCTCAACAGCTTAAGCTTACATATAGTTGCGTAAACATATGGAAACTGTTATTGTACTTTCTTTCTTTTACCATTAATACATTGTAATGCTTTTGTACGCATTCAAATAAAGTCAGTCGTTAAGATATCTGTAGAACTTTTGATATATCAACCAGAGGAACGGAATTCATTATACTAGGGATCTGAGGTTTAGACTAAGGTCTAGAATAACCCCATTCATATTCAGCGCAAAGTCATTAATATAATTTTATAATTAAAAAAAAAACACTTGTCAACCTAATTTCATTCAAATATCTCACATTTTCACCAACCTAAATGGTTTAAAGTCAGCTAGACTTGTTGCTTTAATTTTGACATTGCTCAGGTATACTTGAGAACCTATTGCCAAGCAATACTCACACACTGACCCGCATATTCGGCATAAGGTTTGTTAGCGAAAATCATTATAGTTAATTTTGCTATAATGCCAACTGGAAGTTTGACAATCTTATATTAGATCTTTGGGATATAGGGGTAGTGTTGACCCGATTTTATCTATTTTTGGCATTACAGAAACAGAAAGGCGGCTATGGCAAGTTTTCACCCGATCAGGATGACGAGACGAGTTGAATTCCGAGTGACTGTCTGTCTGTCCGCCCGTCCGTCTATGCAAGCGCACACACGGTGGGTGGATATTGCAGACTGGCGGAATCGGACCATTGCCACAAAACGCCATTAATAGAATAGTTATAAAATTTCATAACTAGGCTAAACAATAAGATGCAAGGCTGTTATTTAACCTATGGTTAAACTTTTTTTTTTTAAAGAGCGTGATCTCGCACTCTAATACGTTTGATATACATATCTGCTAAACCATTCAACCTATATTAACCGCATATCTTTTTGGCATCCCTACCCACCCTGTAAATTCGGATTATAACCTCGCCCACTCCCCATATAACGGTTTTGTTCAAAGCTACTAAAAGTGCGATAAATCTATTGATAAATACGCCAGAAGCATAAAATTTTACACCCGAGAT
The DNA here is from genome assembly GCF_042242935.1 of Bactrocera oleae. Lineage (NCBI taxonomy): Eukaryota > Metazoa > Arthropoda > Insecta > Diptera > Tephritidae > Bactrocera > Bactrocera oleae. Next base: position 34,872,725 of record NC_091537.1, read on the forward strand.
TGTACATAAGAGTTTTATATGAGCGGTATTTGAATTGAACGATGGGCGTGGCACCGCCCATATTTAGGTGAAACTCCATATCTCGTGACCTTCTCGACCGATTTCCTCCATTACCGCGTGAAATTGGGCAAAATCAGGTAAAAACCACGCCTACTTATCTTACCACATAACATAATTTTAAATTCCATCTGATTCTTACACTTTCCAGTATACAAATCAAGAACCAATCAATGTACCCGGATAAAAATCTGCATGAATAATGCATTTGAGGTGTGTCACCTTCAGACCACAAATTGTTCAAATCGGACCTAGGTACCGAATTCTAGAGTACACCAGTTCCTACTGCGAACTTTTTATCGAAAATATCAGTCAGTGAATGAGATATATAGTATAAATAAAAATGAAACAAAAGAGAGCAGAGGTTGAAGCATATCATCCAGTACAGTTCATGAGCCAGAAAACAAGTTCAGCTAAAGAAAATTATCATTCTTATGAACTTGAAGTGCTCGCCATCGTTAACGCATTAAAAGAAATTTAGAATTCAAAATCATAACAGATTGCAACGCATTTGCTATGGCATTAAAGAAAAAACACGTTCCGCCACGGGTAACTAGGTGGGCGATGTTTTTGCAAGAATTTAATTATACTATTGAACATAGGTCAGGCTCTAAAATAAAGCATGTCGATGCTTTAAATAGGCTATCGTAGGGACATTTCACATAGATCATGTAGGCCCAATGACAACGACCGGGAAACAGTACAAATATATTCTAGTTGTGATCGATGCATTTACGAAATTTGTGTCACTTTACCCAACAAAAGATACATTTACCAAATTGGGTGGCTTTACCCAACAAAAGATACAAGTGCGGAGGTGGCTATAAACGTGCTTTCAAAGCAAGCTGACATTTTCGGCAACCCACGTTGAATTATATCAGATAGGGGATCAGAATTTACATCACAAGCTTTCAAAAGTTATTGCGATTATAATAATATTCGACAATTACTTATTACAACAGGGGTGCCACGAGGAAATGGACAAGTGGAACGAATACACAGGGTAGTAACCCCAATGCTTGCTAAGTTATCTCATCCGAATGCCTCACAGTGGTACAAGTATGTCGAGAAGGTTCAGTAGTTAATAAATAAATATCCCAGTCGAAGTACAAAACAGTCCCCATTTAAGATTTTGACAGGTGGTGATATGCGAGTAAAAATGGACCTTGCATTAAACGATATTTTAGAAAATGAAGTAGTTAGTGATTTAACGATAGGCGGAATAAGTTGCGTAAAGAAGATAAAGGAAACATACAGAAAAGTTAAGAAGAAAATAAGAAGTCATTAAATAAGAAACGTAAAAAGGAAATTAAATATAACTTAATGACTTGGCTGCAATTAGACGAACACAATTTGGAAGCGGGATGAAGTCACGACCCAAATTCTTGGGACCGTACAAGGTTTTAAAAAGATTGAAACACGGTGGATATGAAGTAGAAAGAGTGGGAAATAATGAGGGACCTAAGGTAACATCGACCGCTGCGGACTATATGAAAAGGTGGTAACATTATTCGAGGCGAATAAGTAGTCAGGAATGACCGAGTTGTGGGACGGAGAAATACGACCATGTGGACGAAGGAATGCGACCGTGCGGACTGGACATCTTTGACATACGACAACACTGACTGGATGAAAGGGACGCCACAGACTGGACGAATAGGACACGACGCTAACGGACGAAAACCGACAACATTAGATCAGAAACGTATTTTGAACAGTGAAGAACCTAAAAAATACAGTGGTACAACTAAGTGTAAATTTAATAAAACTGAAAAGTACAAGTAAGTAGAGTAAAGTGGGAGTAAACTGAAGTGTAATTAAAACAATTAAATAAACATTAATAAATACAAATATCTTTAAAATTTTACAAAAGTGAACAAAAAACAAAAAACAATAACCCACCATGAGTCCTGCGTAGCCTTATCAACAAGGCCGAAGGTATTCCATGAATAGCTATTCACTTTTGTCGACCTAGCAACAACACCTAACAACAAAAAAAGAAAACGGTGACAAAAATGAGTCATCGCAGCGTTCAGCAGCAGAAGAAGAACCGGAGCAGCATTAGCAGTAAGAGTATACCACCAAATAAAAAAGGAGCAACTATTCAAATTGGAATTGACCGCTACGTTAACATAAAAGGAAACCAAGTTATCGCCTCAAAAAACCTTTAACCCAGCACTCCCAACGTAAGTAAACCTGAAACACCAAATGGCAACATATTTGCCTTATTGAGTAACGAATCCAACCACTATGCGAACGGTACCTTCCAGCAATACCAAACCGATGCTTTTGTATCCAAATTAAGTGACGTTGAAGGCAAAAACAAGTTCCATATAGTGCCCTTGAAAAAGAGTAACATTGATGAAACCAATATACAACATACACTGATAAAAGTTTTATGGAAATCGTAAAATTTCTGTCCAATAATAATAAAAACTACTACTCACATCAACTGAAGAGCTCGCAGGGCCTAGTTGTTGCCGTTAAAGATATAGAGTCTTCGGTAGACTCTAAAGAAATGAGGGAAGCTCTTAAAGAATGTGGTTATGAGGTTAAAGGTGTAGTAAATATTTTCAATGGAAATAAAGTCTCACAGCCAATGTTCAAGATTAATGATTGATGACGCCAAATTCTAACCAGCTTAAGAAAAATTAAACGCATCCGATATACAATTTAAAATATCTTCTCCACCGTAGAATTTCCGTTGAAGAACCCCATAAAAGAAATGGTTCGGTACAATGCACTAACTGCCAAAAGTATGGGTACACCAAATAATATTGCACCTATGCACCCTATGAAGAGTTTGTGTAGTATGATTTACACCCCACTTCCAAATGTACGCTTAAGAGCATTTAACGAAAATCACACTGCTAATTATTCCGATTGTTCAATAGCGAATTTGATGTTGAAATCGCCAGCCAAGAAATGTGGTAATTTAGTGCAATTAATAATCTAATTGAAACACCTAATTATTGTTGAAGTTAAACGAGTTACTGTTCTAAAAGATGGGGTAGCTATTTACCAAAATAATACTAATATTATGACTCCGAATATTGAAATTTATTTTTTATTAAATTCTATATTTTAATTGAAATTAAAATATTGTATCTTAAATATTATTATTTTTATTTTACCCTGATTCTTCCGCTCTTCAATTGATTTATTCCGCTTGAGATATGCCAAAATACGCCTTTAACTATGCAAACATTTTGCGCATGCTTTGTGATCGTGTTAGGTTTATTTCTGTTACGGAATTTCTTTATTCGGTCGATGCGTTAAAAGCTCGCGATAAAAGCTATGCAATACCTTAAAAATCCTAAGTCGTACGACAATATATACAAATATACACATATACATGTACATTTAGTTACTTAAGATAGAATTAAAATTGTATATAAAGTCAAGATATACAATAATAAAATTAGAATGAATTACTTTCTCACTCAATGAAAATCCTTATTTTTCCCCAGCAGCGGTCAACTCTCACATTATACAAATCTTTTTAAAAAAGGCCATTGTACATTAGTCTCGAGCCGGATCGCTCAGCCAAAAAAATAATAAGAGTGCGTGGAGTCCCTCCGCGCGGACGAAGTGAAATTTCGTGATGGCGAATTAGAAACATGAAAGGATTGAGATCAATATCAACACAATATTTTTGGCAAACACACTTTTTAATTTTTTTTAGACAAACAAATTTTTTCAATTTAATTCTCACTTTCAGCGCGCGCTGTATTCATATTAATACTATTTACAAAATTATTTTGTTACCTAAAATAAGATATTAAATATTTAATTTTTATTTTATTAACTTTTCTGGCGAAAACTGCATTAGTAGTGGTCCCTCCTTTTCTCGTTGGAGGAAAATTATTGTTATTATTGTGGAGCATGAAAATTTGTTTTCCCCGAAATTGTAAATTTAAACACTAACTGTAATAAACAATCCTCGAATCAACAGTAACGTACCTTCACACGGCTCCTGTAGCCTTCTTTTCACTCATTTTAATTATATTATTATCACAAAATAACCACACACTAATATTAACCACCAGAGTTTAAAAGTCCAATATTTTATGGAGTAAAAAAGATAAAGAATTAAGCGACTCTCGCAAACAAACACTGACTCAACATTATATCCCTTATATAATGAATTTCGATCCTTTCATTAACGTTTTTCACATTAAGTTGAGTTTATGTCAGATATAAGTATCTCATTTGAGGATGATTTAAATATAATTTTAGCACTCCCATAGGAAAATATAGTAACAAAACTAAGTAAGTCTATGACCTTCAATATAAGTTAGAATGAAACTAAATTAGATTGTAATCCATTCAATATTTCGTCGCACTATGGATGTTGAATTATTTTGCAACATTAAAAACAAAAACCAATACCTCAACGTATTTCTCCTGCGTTGATCGATGCAAGTTGCATGATGCTACAGAATATAATAGTTCACCTAACGGTTGTATGCATCACCTAAAACTAATCGAGTTAGATATAGGGTTATATATATATAAATGATCAGGATGAAGAAACGAGTTGAGATCCGGGTGACTGTCTGTCAAAATGCTTTTAGCACCTCTACCGACTGTGTGAAAATGGATGAAAAACTACTCAAAGCGCGATAAATCAAGCACTAAACACGCTATAGACATTAAAATTTTTCTCCGAGTGGGTATGAGATGACTTCAGGGTTATAGTTTTTTTTGAGGTTATAGTTATAGTTCAAAATTAGACAGGGAGCGTGGCACCGCCTACTTTTAAGTAAAAACCCATATCTTAGGATCTGCTTAACATTCTTCTCATATTGCTATGTTATAGCCTGAAAATGGGCGAAATCGGATTACAACTACGCCTATTTCCCGTATAACACCATTTTAAATTCGATCTGATTCCTTCACTTTCCACTATGCGAATCGAGCAAAATATATAAAGGAATCTCAAACGAGTATATCGTTTAACTTTGCGAGAGTATAAAATATTCGATTACATCCGAACTTAGCCCTTTCTTTCTTGTTTTATAATACTTTTTTTAATATACATTTTAATTTTTTTTAATAAGTTAAAGCAGAAGTGACATCCATCAAGATAGCAGCTGATGTGCTTCTCTGAAGTGCGGCTACTTTTAGGGAGGTATACAGGCCTTAAACTCGCTGACAGTGAGCTCAAAGCTAGTCAAGTAGTGCATGACCTCACTAGCAGTAGCATAAGCTACTTCCATTGCATTCGGGCACTTGATCTATGGGCTTCGCGCGAGTTCAGCAAGCGTTGGTCATTTATCAGCACATGTGGGGTTGCGAAAGCCTTCTGGCCCAGAGTGAAACATAAAAGGTTCATTGAACTGCTATCTCTTAGCAAGGCTCACATCGCCGCAATAATAGGCGTACAAACTGGACACTGTCCCATTGGCACTCATGCGGTGAGGCTAAATATTTTAGAGAACGCAACTTGTTAAAATTACAATGAGAAAGATGAGGTGGAAACATCTAGACACTTTCTCCTCCACTGTCCAGCCTTTGCCAGGCTGAAGCGTCGAGGTAGCCATACCTTTTATGAACCCGACGAATTGGCTGGAATTTATATTAGCCGCCTCAATAAATTTGTGGCAGGCTCTAGGCGTTTTGTCGATATGCGACAGTCTCTTTGATCGATACCTAGGAGTTCAGGGCATCACAACGGACAAGCGTCTATAGCAGTTCAAGTGGGAGTATTTGCATAACCTAAACTAACGCACTGGAGTTCCTATATTCGATATCTGGAGTCTGGAACAGTTATGGTCCGATTTTGACAATTTTTAGACTTGAGAAAGGCACTATTTTTGCAAAGTTTTATCCAAATATTTTTATTGGTGCTCGATTTGTACTCTGGAGAATATGAAATATGAAATGAAATCATTTGAAATCTAAAATTGCGTTATATGGGAAGTAGGCGTGGTTGTAGTCCGATTTCGCCCATTTTTACACTATAACATATGACATAGAGATATGATAATAATGTTATGTACCAAATTTGGTTAAAATTGGTCGAATAGGTTCGGAGAATGTTATTTCACCTTAAGGTGGGCGGTGCCACGCCCATCGTCGAAATTTGACATCGGCTTCTATAAAACCCATTTGTACCATCCCCGAATGTAAAATTTAGTGTCTCTGACGCTTTTAGTTATTTTTAACAAAATAGAGTGTGCGAAGTTATCATCCGATTCCACCTATTTTCACACTGTCGTAAGAGCTGTCGTAAGGATTGGGGCAGTGCAAATTTGCGTCATATAGCTTGAATGGGATATTTATACGTCAAACCTATTAGAGGGAACCACGGAGTCACCCTCACTTTTGAAAGATTTTAAAACCACAAGTGCTTTTCCATAAGGTGATATTTGGGCGAAATTTAAGTTCTTAATTTACGGCTTAGTCATAGTACTTTATACGTTTGCGATTAATAACGTTTAATGCGTGCGGTTGTGGTCCGATTATGCCCATTTACAATACCGAATTTTTTATGATGGCAAGGAACATGTTTGGTACACATTCATCACAATATTTTAATTTTTGTTCAGACTACAGTTTCATAGTGTCAGTTTTATAGTGTCAAAGAGTGCGGACATGTATTTAATTCGCTCCGTGAATGTTTACACAAAACCGATCAAATAAATAAAAACACAAACAAGTGATACAAAAAACAAATAACAGTTGTTACAAAGTGTAAACTAAAACAAAACATTATTCAAATAATAATAAAAATAAACATACGCATATAATAAGTGGACAAAAAGAAAACAAACAAGCCCATGGAATCCTATTCAGAGCTGTCAAACGAGCAGTGGACTTTGATCTTTTTAAATTGTAAAAGACCCCAATAAAAGTTTTTATATAAAAGATCGTGTAAGCACGGACACAAACCAGTAGAGCTTTTGTTTAGGTAAAGCCTAAAAGCCTGCTATAAAAATTTATGAATACAAATAGTTATGTAAGAAAAGATGGGTGGGATAAATCATATTTTACTATATGACATAAGTCTGAATAATAAAACAGCAACTACATCAAATGAGTACATACTCATCCAGCAAAACCAAGTACTGTTCCAAGAGGATCAACAACGCACCCAAAATGAACAGCAATTGTTTAATCAATGGCAATATGCCTCTAGCCGATGGCAACATGCTGATAGCGAAATTGCTCGTCTTCTTAACTTATAGACATGCAAAAACAAATTGATATGCTCAAGGCAAATCTACCTAAAGGAAGGCCTTTTCTAAGTGCCCCGAGAACCGCAACTCCTGTTGTAAATGGAATCAAATCGTATGAAACCTTATACTGCTTGATGAAAGAACATATAAATGAAAGTTCCTTTCAAATGAAATTAATCAACGACTCAACAGTCAAAATGCATTGTAGAGAGTTAAATGATTATAAAGAAGCAATTAAGCTACTTAAAGAAAATAATTTGGATTTTTATTCATATGGAAATAAACGAAAAAGACCAGTAAGGGTAATGGCTAAAAACCTGCACCACTCATGTAATCCTAGCGTTGTTGGATCATTTTTAGCTGAAAAAGGGTTTAAAATTATCTCTGCTATCAATTAATTGTCATTGAAAGAAAAAAAGGTATTGAATATGTTTATGTTGAAATTTAGCAACGAAGAAAACATAAAAAAAATAATGAAAATAAGTCATATACTTGGGTGTAAAGTGGAAATCCAACCAATGAAAGGAAATAAACTGATCCCCCAATGTAAAAAATGCCAGGCCTTTGGTCACACGCAAAATTATTGCTGCAAAGGGCCAAGATGTGTTAAATATGCAGGCAATCATCTTACAGTAAATTGTGAAAAACCTCACAACCAAAGAGTGAAATGTGTCAATTGTGGAGAGCCACATTCAGCGAATTACAGGGGATGCGTTGTAGCCAAAGAGCTGCAAAAAATCAAAACTAACAAGTAAGGAAGGGCTAAGTTCGGATGTAACCGAACATTTTATACTCTCGCAAAGTCAAATGGTATACTCGTTTGAGATTTCTTTGTGGATTGACTGATATTTTCGGTAGAAGGTCAACTATAGGCACTGGGGTCCACATATTTAGTACTTAGGGGCTTGAACAGTTTTGGTTCGATTTAGAAAATTTTTGGTCACAAGGTGGCATACTTTAAACGTATTATTCACGCAAAGTTTTACGCCGATATAATCATTGTTGCTTGATTTGCATAGTGGAAAGTGAAAGAATCAAGTGGTATTTAAAATGGTGTCATATGGAAAATAGGCGTGGTTGTAATCCGATTTCGCCCATTTTCGCACTATGACATAGAAACATGAAAAGAACGTTATGCACCGAATTTGGTTGAAATCGGTTAAGCAGATCTCAAGATATGGGGTTTCACCTAAAAGTGGGCTGTGCCACGCCCACTGTCTAAAATTCGCGGTTCCTATAAAGTCATCTTATACCATCTCAGAGATAAAATTTAATGTCTCTGGCGTGTTTAGTGCTTGATTTATCGCGCTTTTAGTAGTTTTTAACAGTACCGTTATATGGGGAGTGGGCGGAGTTGCCACCCGATTTCAACTATTTTCACACCGTCAATAGAAGTGCTAAAAACATTTGCTTCCAGTGAATTTTGTTATTATAGCATTAGCGGTTTAGGAGATATGCACATTAAACCTATTAGAGGCGGGACCACGCCCACTTTTTAAAAAAAATTTTAACTGCAGATGCCCCTCCCTAATGTGATCCTGTGTACCAAATAACAGTCTTGTATCTTATTGCGGAGCTTAGTTATGGCAAGTTATTTGTTTTTGATTAATGGCGTTTTGTGGGCGTGGCAGTGGTCCGATTACGCCCATCTGCAATACCAACCGTCTCACGGTACCATGAAACATGTCTACCAAGTTTCATAAAGATATCTCAATTTTTACTCAAGTTAGAGCTTGCACGGACGGACGGACAGACGGACAGACGGACGGACGGACAGACAGTCACCCGGATTTCAACTCGTCTCTTCATCCTGATCATTTATATATATATAACCCTATATCTAACTCGATTAATTTTAGGTGATACAAACAACCGTTAGGTGAACAAAACTATTATACTCTGTAGCAACAGGTTGCGAGAGTATAAAAAGATTGATAAACCCAATTTGAACACAGTAGTATAGGCAATCCTGGACATAAATAAACTAGACGTGTGCCTGATATCAGAAACGCACTTTACTAAATAATCTTTCATTCGATTTAAAGGATATAAAGTCTACCACACTATACATCCAGAAAATGCAGCAAGGGGAGGAAGTGCGGTAATAATCAATCTCAACTATAATGACGAAATGAAATTGGAAGCGGAAGCGGAAGATATACAAGCAACGGCAATAAACATTAAAACAAAGAATGGTAACATTACACTAGTTAGCTTGTACAGCCCCCCGAAACACAATATTAAGTGTGATAGATATGAAGAATTCTTCAAAAACATAGGGAAACTATTCATCATTGGTGGTGATTTTAATGCTAATCACACGCACTGGGGATCGCGGCTCATCACAACTTAAAAAAGAAGGGAGTTATTAAAAGCGGTTCAAAAATATGGATGTGAAAACTTATCAACGGGCAAACCCACATACTGGCCTACCGATCCAAACAATTTTCCTGATCTTATTGATTTCTTTATCCGGCTCGAAGGGCCAATAAATAATTGTTTCGTTGCACACTCACCTTTTTTCCACTTGTTTGCACTATTAAGTCACCAAAAAAAACCAAACGGACACGGTCGGCACGGCTGATATATATAAAAAATACGGGCGGAAAAGATTTACGTCTCGATCGCTCGAATTTCTAACGAAAAAGGTCTGGTCCTCTGTTAGACCCTTTTGAGTGTTGGGTTGTGTAGAGTTGTGGTGTGATGTGGTGTGTATGTGTGGGTGGTCTGAGTGGTGTGATGTCTGTTGTGGATCGTGTTGATGTGGTGTGTTGGCGCGCAGTAACGTGTATGGAGGGGGGAGGCGTAACTCATCTAGCCAAAGATGTTTCAAGCAATTACATGCAAATAGAAGATATTTTCAATTTAAATTCAGATCATTCGCCGATTTTTCTAACTTTAAGTGAAAACATTATAATAAAGCCAGCTAACCCATATCTTTAGAATTTTACTTGATCAAAGAATTGAATTAGCGGTTCCATTACAATCTGAAGAACAGTTAGATCTGGATGTAGAAAAACTGACCAATGATATCCAGTAATCAGCGTGGCAAAATACATCTGAAGTTTGTTTAAAACCAAAAGGTAACAATTATCCTAAAGAAATACTCGAACTAAAAATAAAAGCGAGGACAAAATGGCAACAATCCAGAGCCCCACTATAACTTAACGTCTCAATTGAGAATCGAAATTAAACAATTTAAGAACGATACCATGAGTGCGTTTCTATGTGAACTTACAAATGAGTCAAGTACTGAATATTCACTTTGGAAGTCTACCAAAAGACTGAAGAGGCCAATTATTCAAACCCCTCCAATTAAAAACATTGATGGTAGCTCGTCTCGAAATAACTATCATAAAGCATGACCTAACACGATGGATGACACTACACTGTTACCAAATCATTGCACAAATATGGAAATACCACGGGTCACTATAGCTGAAATCAAAAAAGAAATTAAAAATACTATGAACCCTAAAAAAGCTCCTGGTTTCGACCTGATCACCGGCCAGATACTTAGAGAACTACCAAGGAAAGCATTAATTAAAATAACCAATCTGATTAATGCATCATTCAGACTACAATATGTACCGTTATTATGGAAAGTGGCTAAAGTTATTATGATACCCAAACCTGGAAAGGAACCCCATGAAACCACATCATACCGACCAATTTCTCTGCTACCGGTTATGTCCAATTGTTTGAAAAAATTTTATTGAAAAGATTAAAACCAATAATTGATGAGAAAAATCTTATTCCAAATCATCAATTTGGTTTTCGGAATCAACACTCTACGATTGATCAGGTTCATCGAATAACTGATACAATCGAAAAAACATTAGGAGAAAAAAAGTGTGCTCAGCAATATTCCTTGATGTAGCACAAGCTTTCGATAAAGTTTGGCATGCAGGATTGAACTATAAACTTAAAATGTTTCTTCCAACACAATTCTCTGAAATCATATACCAGAACGCTATTTCAGAATCAAACAAGTGGACGCTTTTTCTGCTCTAAAAAAATTTCAAGCGGGAGTTCCGCAAGGTAGTGTATTGGGACCAGCTCTTTATCTCTTATATACTAGTAACCTACCAACATTTAACGAAAATATTGTTGCTACATTTGCTGATGATACTGCAATTTTAGCCGTTTGCGACAATAATATTGAGTCAACAGAAAAATTACAATAGAAAGAGCCGTTGCAGAAGTACAACACATGTCAAAAAAAAACAACAAGAATTAAAAATTAGGTACAGAAAAATGTACTGGCTATTAGGCAGATTTCGGCCTTGTCAATATACAACAAGCTACTCTTGTATCAACAAGTCCTTAAACCGATCTGGACTTATGGTATTCAATCCTGGGGCTGTACCAGTCAAAGCAACAGATTAATTATCCAAAGATTTCAAAACAAAGTAATTCGTAGTATTGTTAATGCACCCTGGTACATTCGTAATGACAACTTGCATATGGATCTGATTGTAAAAACTGTTGACACCGTCATCAAAAAGTATGCTCAAACTCATGAACAACGACTTCAACAACATATCAACATTGAGGCTTTCCAGCTCCTTAATAATGATGGCTTTACCAGAAGATTAAAGCGAGTAAAACCTTTCGAACTTGTGTAAAAAAAAAAAACAAAAAAAAAAAAATAATGAACTATAAAATAAAATAATCATTGTTCAGGTCTCACTAATATAGTGACTATAATACATACATATGTATAAATTTACACATCTGAAATGAATATTATATGATAAGCATTTTGCAATTTTAAAACTGTATAAATTTAAGTCAGAAACAAATAGTTTTAATTTACTAGATTGCTATAAAATAAATTCCCAAAAGGGGTGTTTAAAAAAAAAAAAAACTAGTTTACACAGACAGACAGATATTTATATATAACCCTATATCTACTTCGATTCGCTTTAGGTAATACATACAAGGTGGAATTCAAAAGTTTCAGGACTTTTATTAAAAATCGAATAATATTTGTTTTTTTTTGAAAAATTTATTGGTCGCCTTCAAAATAGTCTCCTTCCGCCTGAATACAACGTTTTGCACGTTCAAGAAGGTTATCGAATGACTTTTTTAGGTCATTGAGGATGGCGGTCGTCGCCTTTTGGATGGCATCAACGTCAGCATAGCGGTTTCCTTTCATGGCCAAATGTAGTTTTCCGAACAAATAAAAATCGCAGGGTGCCATATCAGGCGAATAGGGTGAATGGTTGATGATATGAATGCGATTTTTGGTCAAAAAATCTGTCGTGAGTGTCGAACGGTGAGATGGTGCATTATCATGCAATAATCGCCAGCTTCCTTCTTCACGATATTCCGGCCGAATGCGATGAAAACGTGCTAACAACCGCTTCAAAACACCAATATAAAACACCGCGTTAACTGTTTGGCCAGTTGGGATGAATTCTTTAATGAATTCACGCACAATTTCCGTGTTTTTTTCGTTCACAACATCTTTTGGCCGGCCCGAACATTCGTCGTCTTCCAAGTCCTCCCGTCCCTGTTGAAAACGTTTAAAACACTCGTGAATACGGGATAGACAATCATCGCCATAAACTTGTTTCATCATTTGATGAGTTTTTGTAAAAGTTTTACCAAGTTTAAAACAAAACTTAATGTGGGCTCTTTGTTCGATGCTCATTTTCCGACCGACACTACAAATGTAATGTCACATGTAGCGCGATATCTCAGCTGTTATATAAATTTTATACGACAACACTGAAGAATACACAATTGAAGGATTACAATTTCATACAGATGGCGCCACTAGAAGCTGCGTTGTTTAAAAAGTCCTGGAACTTTTGAATTGTATCGCGAATTTTGTATTTTTTTGAAACTTTTTGAACAAACCTCGTACAATTTTGATCGGTCAGTTTATATGGCAGCTATAGTAGTTCGATCTATACAATTTTTTCGGAGATTGTACCGTTGTTTTAGACAGGAATCCACGACAAATTTCGTACTTATACCTTGTTAAATAAAAAAATTCCATACACAAACTTGATTTTGTAGTTCAGTTTGTATGGCAGATATAATATATACGATCGTGGACCAACAAAATTTCAGTCCATGGCTAATGGCTAAATCGACTCAGCTCGTCATGCTGAATACTTCTACATAAGTTTACTTATTTTATAGGGTCTCCGACGTTTCCTTCCGGGAGTTACAAATATCCTGGCAAACTGAAAATATCCTATTTGGGGTATAAAAGGATACTCGCCAACACGTTTAAAACGACATGACCATAATAATTAGTGATGAAAATAATTACACTATTTTTAAGATTTGCTATCGGTGTATGGTTGAATGAAAGCCAAGTGAAAAGTGTGAAACTAACAATTAAACGCGGTGGAGGAACCGTCATGGTGTGAGGTGCATGCTATTTTTTATTCTCCAAGACAATTTGCGTTCCAGTGCGGAAAAAATGGGCATGGAAAGAAATGTTTTTTCGTTTCCAACATGACAATGACCCTAAACATACAGCCTATGACGTAAAAATACGGATTCTCTTTAATATGGAAATTTCCCAACACCTTCTCAAAGTATCAACATGAACCCAATTAAAACCCAAAGTTAGCTCAAAATGGTTGGTTGCCTTTAATCTAGACGAAGGAGGATAATGTAAACGTTTTCGTCGAATTATAGGTATGAGAATGTTGGTTTTATGGCCGTAACCTTGTGTTCTAAATAAACATTGATTTTGAGTAATGAATATTGAAATTTTTAGATTTGGTAAGAGCACAATTTTGAATTATGAATAAGTAACATCTTTTGTTTTTTTGTAAATTAACTAAAAGCCAAATAAATAAATGAAACCAAATAAATTCAAATTTGTCCAAAAACAACAAAGTATATTCCAGTATTAAGTAGAATTACGCAATTAGTGTTGTGCCTTTCTGATCATGGCGTGATAGTTGTATTTTAATATTTAGCTGAAAGTCTGTTAGCATATTTGATCAAATTGATACAAAATCTGTCGATGGCAACCTAGCGACTTAATTACCAAGGCAAGCGCGAATCGATAGTAGGTGAAAACTAAATTACTATTTTTTAATGATGCTACATTATCATTACATCCTGCATTTGCATTTAAAAAACTTGTTTGGACTTTAAGAATAATTCAATTTAAAAGAAATTTGAATTTTCAAAAACTTTAAATAAATAGCAACTATAATGCCTGATGCCATTTCTAGCAAATCACATATTTAAATAAGTCAAATCCATTAAAAAAAAGTGGTAAATGCACAGATATCAAAATCGAATTTTACACATTTTTTAAACAATATCACGTTTCAAAAGTGTTAAAAGTATAAATTGTGCAAAAATCGCGTTAAAAAATTCGAAACGAATTGTGCATAAAAATGTGGACAAACTTTATGCGTGTGATATCAATAAGTATTTGTTATGAAAAAAATATTTATATTTAAAACTTTGCTTAATTATTTATTTTGTTTCATATTTACATATACACACATACTGTCAGCGTCAAAAGAAAGTGTACACATTTTTCTCATACATTTCACCCATTATTTCAGTATAAAAAAATTTAAAAATTTTTAAATCAATTATTATTTATAAATGATTAAATAATGTCAAACAAACTGTAATAGGCCTCGCTTATTTATTTTACTCCAAAAAGTATTCCGCTATCCATAGTTTTTTCTTTGTAACTGCTTCTTTCTAATGTTATTTAGTATCCTTGTGTAGATAGAATTTGATTTGCGTTTGGAAATTTGCCGGCAACACATCAATTTGACAATGGGTAAGTAAACTTCATTGGATTTGAAAAAATTAGTGATAAATTTTGAGCTATAACACAGTGAAAAAAATCATTGCTAAGCAAAAAAAAGTTTGGTGAATTAGAAGATCGACCACGTTCGGGTAGGCCAAAGCGGCTCAGTGATACAGAAATCTCTACACAGAACCAAAAGCGACGATTGCAATTTGCGGAAAAATATAAAACTAAGGACAAATCGTTCTGGAATAACGTAATTTTTTCTGACGAAAGCAAGTTCGAAGTTTTTGGGAAGAAAAAAAGTACTTAAGTTTGGAAAAACAAAAATCCGGAGTTTGATCAGAAAAACATCACATCCACTGTAAAACATGGTGGGGGTCGGTGATGGTTTGGGGGTGCATGGCGGCAAGTGGAGTGGAAAGGCTGGTGTTTATTGATTGCACAATGAACAAAACAGACTAATCAATCCTGCATCTTCCAACAGGATAACGATCCTAAGCATACGGCAAGAATAGTAAAGCAATAATTGCTTTACCTAAACCCCATTGAGCATCTTTGGGATCATTTTAACTGGAAAATAAGGAAAAGGAGTATAACCAGTAAAAATTTTCTGAAGGATATTTTACAAGTGGTCCGAAATTTCTCCGGAAGTAGTGTCCAACTTAGTAGAAACAGTTATCTATGCAAGTGGAAGACACACAAAGTATGAACTTTGGAATTTTTTAATTTTTCTTAAACTGTACACTTTGTTTTGACGCATGTAATACTGAGTTTATTTGGTTTTGTTTGTGTTGTTTTTGCTGTTTTTTTAAGAACAATATTTAAGCATTTATAAATGATAATTGAGTGAGGATTTAAAAATGCTTTGGGTTATCTTTAATGACGCGGTCTTCACGACCATCCTTACCAACAGAAATTTAAATATCGTCTTCGATCTATCGAGATACATATATCAGATAATTGTATGAACCAAAACGCAAAAATAACAAAAATCAGTCGCATTTTTTGCTTTTTAAATTCGTCCCCCTGGGAGTATGAGCATATTGGTTCAATGTCGTCTGATATAAAAATCTATATTTGAGATCTATTTTAAATACATTCGAGATCTAAAAAACAAAAGTTTAATTTTGTTACTGCATTCTAGGTTATAAGCTTCACCCAAATGTTTTTGATATTAAAATGGTTTACCCATTTATATTTTTAAATATTTTTTTACTTCGAGACTTCATCTCCATTAGTATTATTTCAATTGGTTTCACCAACCCGCCCTCGCTTACGTGATCAACCCACGTAACTGTGTCCTTCTAAATCGGTTAAAGCCGCTTCGTTGTGACTCAAAAGATAAAAACGAAGACGATATTTAAATGTCTGTTGGTCAGGATGGTCATATAAACTGCGTTTTTTTTTATGTTTCCAAAAAAGTGTTAAAAAATGCTTTGACTTAGATGATGTTTTTTTTAAAGTTGACAGTCTTCATATCACTCACATGAATTTTGTGCACAATTTCCTACTGCAAATTTCATTGTCGTTTTGAATTTTTGACCACGAGTTTTGCACAATTTATAATCCTAACAATCTTGAAATACAATTAATATTAATTAAAAATGTGTAAAAATCGATTTTGATACACGTGCTGAGAATTTATAAATTTATTAACAAATTTGACTTATTTAAATATTCATTAGTTGGAAATGACATCAGGCAATAAGAGTTGCATATATATACATTTTTTATGAAAAATACAAAATTTATTTCAAATTGAAATATTTTTGAAGTCTAAAAAAGTTTTTAAATGCAAAACATCTTCCATTTCTTAACATCTTTGATAGAGAAATCCTTACCAATTACCAACAAGAAGATGACCATTCAACAACTTTTATAATTAATATTTTGAGCTTATTTAAGAATAAAATAACACTCACATATTCGAGAGGCTATGGCATATGATTTCAAAGTTGTCGTATGGTTGAATGAAAGCCAAGTGAAAAGTGTGAAACTAACAATTAAACGCGGTGGAGGAACCGTCATGGTGTGAGGTGCATGCTATTTTTTATTCTCCAAGACAATTTGCGTTCCAGTGCGGAAAAAATGGGCATGGAAAGAAATGTTTTTTCGTTTCCAACATGACAATGACCCTAAACATACAGCCTATGACGTAAAAATACGGATTCTCTTTAATATGGAAATTTCCCAACACCTTCTCAAAGTATCAACATGAACCCAATTAAAACCCAAAGTTAGCTCAAAATGGTTGGTTGCCTTTAATCTAGGCGAAGGAGGATAATGTAACCTTGTGTTCTAAATAAACATTGATTTTGAGTAATGAATATTGAAATTTTTAGATTTGGTAAGAGCACAATTTTGAATTATGAATAAGTAACATCTTTTGTTTTTTTGTAAATTAACTAAAAGCCAAATAAATAAATGAAACCAAATAAATTCAAATTTGTCCAAAAACAACAAAGTATATTCCAGTATTAAGTAGAATTACGCAATTAGTGTTGTGCCTTTCTGATCATGGCGTGATAGTTGTATTTTAATATTTAGCTGAAAGTCTGTTAGCATATTTGATCAAATTGATACAAAATCTGTCGATGGCAACCTAGCGACTTAATTACCAAGGCAAGCGCGAATCGATAGTAGGTGAAAACTAAATTACTATTTTTTAATGATGCTACATTATCATTACATCCTGCATTTGCATTTAAAAAACTTGTTTGGACTTTAAGAATAATTCAATTTAAAAGAAATTTGAATTTTCAAAAACTTTAAATAAATAGCAACTATAATGCCTGATGCCATTTCTAGCAAATCACATATTTAAATAAGTCAAATCCATTAAAAAAAAGTGGTAAATGCACAGAGATCGCGCATTGTTTAAAAAAACGTATATCAAAATCGAATTTTACACATTTTTTAAACAATATCACGTTTCAAAAGTGTTAAAAGTATAAATTGTGCAAAAATCGCGTTAAAAAATTCGAAACGAATTGTGCATAAAAATGTGGACAAACTTTATGCGTGTGATATCAATAAGTATTTGTTATGAAAAAAATATTTATATTTAAAACTTTGCTTAATTATTTATTTTGTTTCATATTTACATATACACACATACTGTCAGCGTCAAAAGAAAGTGTACACATTTTTCTCATACATTTCACCCATTATTTCAGTATAAAAAAATTTAAAAATTTTTAAATCAATTATTATTTATAAATGATTAAATAATGTCAAACAAACTGTAATAGGCCTCGCTTATTTATTTTACTCCAAAAAGTATTCCGCTATCCATAGTTTTTTCTTTGTAACTGCTTCATTCTAATGTTATTTAGTATCCTTGTGTAGATAGAATTTGATTTGCGTTTGGAAATTTGCCGGCAACACATCAATTTGACAATGGGTAAGTAAACTTCATTGGATTTGAAAAAATTAGTGATAAATTTTGAGCTATAACACAGTGAAAAAAATCATTGCTAAGCAAAAAAAAGTTTGGTGAATTAGAAGATCGACCACGTTCGGGTAGGCCAAAGCGGCTCAGTGATACAGAAATCTCTACACAGAACCAAAAGCGACGATTGCAATTTGCGGAAAAATATAAAACTAAGGACAAATCGTTCTGGAATAACGTAATTTTTTCTGACGAAAGCAAGTTCGAAGTTTTTGGGAAGAAAAAAAGTACTTAAGTTTGGAAAAACAAAAATCCGGAGTTTGATCAGAAAAACATCACATCCACTGTAAAACATGGTGGGGGTCGGTGATGGTTTGGGGGTGCATGGCGGCAAGTGGAGTGGAAAGGCTGGTGTTTATTGATTGCACAATGAACAAAACAGACTAATCAATCCTGCATCTTCCAACAGGATAACGATTCTAAGCATACGGCAAGAATAGTAAAGCAATAATTGCTTTACCTAAACCCCATTGAGCATCTTTGGGATCATTTTAACTGGAAAATAAGGAAAAGGAGTATAACCAGTAAAAATTTTCTGAAGGATATTTTACAAGTGGTCCGAAATTTCTCCGGAAGTAGTGTCCAACTTAGTAGAAACAGTTATCTATGCAAGTGGAAGACACACAAAGTATGAACTTTGGAATTTTTTAATTTTTCTTAAACTGTACACTTTGTTTTGACGCATGTAATACTGAGTTTATTTGGTTTTGTTTGTGTTGTTTTTGCTGTTTTTTTAAGAACAATATTTAAGCATTTATAAATGATAATTGAGTGAGGATTTAAAAATGCTTTGGGTTATCTTTAATGACGCGGTCTTCACGACCATCCTTACCAACAGAAATTTAAATATCGTCTTCGATCTATCGAGATACATATATCAGATAATTGTATGAACCAAAACGCAAAAATAACAAAAATCAGTCGCATTTTTTGCTTTTTAAATTCGTCCCCCTGGGAGTATGAGCATATTGGTTCAATGTCGTCTGATATAAAAATCTATATTTGAGATCTATTTTAAATACATTCGAGATCTAAAAAACAAAAGTTTAATTTTGTTACTGCATTCTAGGTTATAAGCTTCACCCAAATGTTTTTGATATTAAAATGGTTTACCCATTTATATTTTTAAATATTTTTTTACTTCGAGACTTCATCTCCATTAGTATTATTTCAATTGGTTTCACCAACCCGCCCTCGCTTACGTGATCAACCCACGTAACTGTGTCCTTCTAAATCGGTTAAAGCCGCTTCGTTGTGACTCAAAAGATAAAAACGAAGACGATATTTAAATGTCTGTTGGTCAGGATGGTCATATAAACTGCGTTTTTTTTTATGTTTCCAAAAAAGTGTTAAAAAATGCTTTGACTTAGATGATGTTTTTTTTAAAGTTGACAGTCTTCATATCACTCACATGAATTTTGTGCACAATTTCCTACTGCAAATTTCATTGTCGTTTTGAATTTTTGACCACGAGTTTTGTACAATTTATAATCCTAACAATCTTGAAATACAATTAATATTAATTAAAAATGTGTAAAAATCGATTTTGATACACGTGCTGAGAATTTATAAATTTATTAACAAATTTGACTTATTTAAATATTCATTAGTTGGAAATGACATCAGGCAATAAGAGTTGCATATATATACATTTTTTATGAAAAATACAAAATTTATTTCAAATTGAAATATTTTTGAAGTCTAAAAAAGTTTTTAAATGCAAAACATCTTCCATTTCTTAACATCTTTGATAGAGAACAACTTTTATAATTAATATTTTGAGCTTATTTAAGAATAAAATAACACTCACATATTCGAGAGGCTATGGCATATGATTTCAAAGTTGTCGTAACCTTGTATTCTATGAACGTTGCAAGGTAACAACAACCTTGACGTCATTACACAAATATCATTATACTTCCAGTGGGACAAATTTGAATAAAATATCATTAATTATGTTACTGTTCTTTTTCAAATTATCTGCTATTTCCTTATTGAGAAATCTAATACGCTAATCAAGCACCAAGTAATATAACAGGATAAAACTTTGCATGAATAGTGCCTTTTTGGTATGCCACATTATGACCAAAAGTTCTCCAAATCGAACCAAAACTGTTCAAGCCCCTAGGTACCGATTATATGAACCCGATTGCCTGTAGTTGACTTGTTACCGAATATATCGGTCAATGTGTGAGATATATAACAAAACTTCCCTTAGCCCCCATATAAATAATATAAAGATTTTCGAACTTCCGCGTGACTTTATACCACGAATATCCACCAATATGTGAGTTATCTCAATGAAAATGAGAGAGCTTGTTTTGCTCATAACAGTGTATCTTTTTGCTTAGCCCCCATATAAATAATATTAGAATTTTCGAACATCCGGCTGATTGGTGATGGTATGTGAGGTACCTTAATGAAAGATTTTTGTTTTATGCCGGTCAGTATTATTTATATATAAAATTGCTTCAAAATATGTTCTCGAGTATACCTAAACAATGCCAAAATTAATGCAATCTTTATCTCCCTCTATCCTCAATGTATCCCATAAAATGACTTCCGTCTTTCCACCTGTCTTTTAAACGTTTAGGTTGGCCAAAATGTGAGATATTTTAGTGAACCTAAATGGAAATTTTTCTTAAAAATTATGTGGTTTAGCGCTGAATTAGAATGGAATTGGTTTATACCTTGGTCTAAACCTCATATCCCTAATATAATGAATTCCGATCCACTGGTTGACATTTTCCACATCAACTCAATATATTAAATTTAGCCTCTCAAATGAGTTGATATCACATACACATATCTCATTTGAAGATGTTTTTAATATAATTTTATATGACGTGAACTAAAATATAATAGCCAAATTAAGCCTAAGTTAATAGCGTTCAATATAAGTCAAGAATATACAAAATTTGATTCTAATTTATTCACGATTTCATCGAATAATGAATGTTTAACTTCGTCGCAACATTTTCAATATAAAGTTTTGCCAGCATCTAAAGAAATTTCCCGGGCTTTGATTCTTGCAAGTTGCAAGAGTATAAGATATTCGGTTACACCCGAACTTAGCCCTCCCTTGCTTGTTTTGCCAGCCCGCCCTCGTATATGTTTAATCCATGTATAAGGCCCGCAAAAATGGACGGAGTGCAATTACCCAATGTACACTACATCGTCGTTTCGGATTTTTAAACGCGAATTTTTAAAAATTTAAGCTTTTTCCATTCGTTGGAAATGACAACAGGCAATTAGGCAAGAAAACATTTTTTTTCCTTTTATTGAATAAATGAGAAGTTACTTTTGTTTAAAATGTTTTTATTATCTTACAATACATTTAGGTCATTCAGGAATTTTTATCATTGAAACTATAGGTTTAGGGTAACTGAAATAAGAAACATAAGTTTGAGACTGGATATCCTCTGAATATCTGGAAAATACCGCATCAATGGTGGTCCCATATTTTGTTGTGGATTCTTGTGGATCATTATTCATTTTCAAATTAAATTTCTCCGAAAGAAAAACCAAGCACAATTTGGTATGCCACGAAGAAATGCGAGATTTGTTTCTAAACAATTATTTATTTGTTCTCCAGATTGAATGGTCTCTTTCGTAATTGAAGTACCTTGTCAAACATGCTTAAACGCAACGTTGACACATCTACTAACTCGCAACGTCATGATTTAAGCAGCGATGTATAAAAGGTGTTGAGTGTCAGTAGCACGCCTATCGGTTCGCCGAAGTTCACTGGTAGCTTGCATGAATAAAGTAACAATAACACCATCTCTGTATGTTCGAAACTGACCGCCGTAGATTGTCGGAAAAGATAGTTCTTCCGCATGTTCATCCATTAAAATACTGACTGGGCTGTTATATTCACCGGGTGCTAGACTCCAAAAATAATCATCATTCCACATAAGAGTTTCTTTCTGCGCAACTAAATTGTCTTCAATTGGCACATGTTCACTTATTTCATCCATATTCAATTGCGTAGTACGTTCATTGCCAGTAAAAAGATTCATCGATTTTAATGTCATGATAAATATAAAGAGGCGTAGAAAACGTAAAAATACGGATTCTCTTTAATATGGAAATTTCCCAACACCTTCTCAAAGTATCAACATGAACCCAATTAAAACCCAAAGTTAGCTCAAAATGGTTGGTTGCCTTTAATCTAGGCGAAGGAGGATAATGTAAACGTTTTCGTCGAATTATAGGTATGAGAATGTTGGTTTTATGGCCGTAACCTTGTGTTCTAAATAAACATTGATTTTGAGTAATGAATATTGAAATTTTTAGATTTGGTAAGAGCACAATTTTGAATTATGAATAAGTAACATCTTTTGTTTTTTTGTAAATTAACTAAAAGCCAAATAAATAAATGAAACCAAATAAATTCAAATTTGTCCAAAAACAACAAAGTATATTCCAGTATTAAGTAGAATTACGCAATTAGTGTTGTGCCTTTCTGATCATGGCGTGATAGTTGTATTTTAATATTTAGCTGAAAGTCTGTTAGCATATTTGATCAAATTGATACAAAATCTGTCGATGGCAACCTAGCGACTTAATTACCAAGGCAAGCGCGAATCGATAGTAGGTGAAAACTAAATTACTATTTTTTAATGATGCTACATTATCATTACATCCTGCATTTGCATTTAAAAAACTTGTTTGGACTTTAAGAATAATTCAATTTAAAAGAAATTTGAATTTTCAAAAACTTTAAATAAATAGCAACTATAATGCCTGATGCCATTTCTAGCAAATCACATATTTAAATAAGTCAAATCCATTAAAAAAAAGTGGTAAATGCACAGAGATCGCGCATTGTTTAAAAACACGTATATCAAAATCGAATTTTACACATTTTTTAAACAATATCACGTTTCAAAAGTGTTAAAAGTATAAATTGTGCAAAAATCGCGTTAAAAAATTCGAAACGAATTGTGCATAAAAATGTGGACAAACTTTATGCGTGTGATATCAATAAGTATTTGTTATGAAAAAAATATTTATATTTAAAACTTTGCTTAATTATTTATTTTGTTTCATATTTACATATACACACATACTGTCAGCGTCAAAAGAAAGTGTACACATTTTTCTCATACATTTCACCCATTATTTCAGTATAAAAAAATTTAAAAATTTTTAAATCAATTATTATTTATAAATGATTAAATAATGTCAAACAAACTGTAATAGGCCTCGCTTATTTATTTTACTCCAAAAAGTATTCCGCTATCCATAGTTTTTTCTTTGTAACTGCTTCATTCTAATGTTATTTAGTATCCTTGTGTAGATAGAATTTGATTTGCGTTTGGAAATTTGCCGGCAACACATCAATTTGACAATGGGTAAGTAAACTTCATTGGATTTGAAAAAATTAGTGATAAATTTTGAGCTATAACACAGTGAAAAAAATCATTGCTAAGCAAAAAAAAGTTTGGTGAATTAGAAGATCGACCACGTTCGGGTAGGCCAAAGCGGCTCAGTGATACAGAAATCTCTACACAGAACCAAAAGCGACGATTGCAATTTGCGGAAAAATATAAAACTAAGGACAAATCGTTCTGGAATAACGTAATTTTTTCTGACGAAAGCAAGTTCGAAGTTTTTGGGAAGAAAAAAAGTACTTAAGTTTGGAAAAACAAAAATCCGGAGTTTGATCAGAAAAACATCACATCCACTGTAAAACATGGTGGGGGTCGGTGATGGTTTGGGGGTGCATGGCGGCAAGTGGAGTGGAAAGGCTGGTGTTTATTGATTGCACAATGAACAAAACAGACTAATCAATCCTGCATCTTCCAACAGGATAACGATTCTAAGCATACGGCAAGAATAGTAAAGCAATAATTGCTTTACCTAAACCCCATTGAGCATCTTTGGGATCATTTTAACTGGAAAATAAGGAAAAGGAGTATAACCAGTAAAAATTTTCTGAAGGATATTTTACAAGTGGTCCGAAATTTCTCCGGAAGTAGTGTCCAACTTAGTAGAAACAGTTATCTATGCAAGTGGAAGACACACAAAGTATGAACTTTGGAATTTTTTAATTTTTCTTAAACTGTACACTTTGTTTTGACGCATGTAATACTGAGTTTATTTGGTTTTGTTTGTGTTGTTTTTGCTGTTTTTTTAAGAACAATATTTAAGCATTTATAAATGATAATTGAGTGAGGATTTAAAAATGCTTTGGGTTATCTTTAATGACGCGGTCTTCACGACCATCCTTACCAACAGAAATTTAAATATCGTCTTCGATCTATCGAGATACATATATCAGATAATTGTATGAACCAAAACGCAAAAATAACAAAAATCAGTCGCATTTTTTGCTTTTTAAATTTGTCCCCCTGGGAGTATGAGCATATTGGTTCAATGTCGTCTGATATAAAAATCTATATTTGAGATCTATTTTAAATACATTCGAGATCTAAAAAACAAAAGTTTAATTTTGTTACTGCATTCTAGGTTATAAGCTTCACCCAAATGTTTTTGATATTAAAATGGTTTACCCATTTATATTTTTAAATATTTTTTTACTTCGAGACTTCATCTCCATTAGTATTATTTCAATTGGTTTCACCAACCCGCCCTCGCTTACGTGATCAACCCACGTAACTGTGTCCTTCTAAATCGGTTAAAGCCGCTTCGTTGTGACTCAAAAGATAAGAACGAAGACGATATTTAAATGTCTGTTGGTCAGGATGGTCATATAAACTGCGTTTTTTTTTATGTTTCCAAAAAAGTGTTAAAAAATGCTTTGACTTAGATGATAAGTTTTTTTTAAAGTTGACAGTCTTCATATCACTCACATGAATTTTGTGCACAATTTCCTACTGCAAATTTCATTGTCGTTTTGAATTTTTGACCACGAGTTTTGCACAATTTATAATCCTAACAATCTTGAAATACAATTAATATTAATTAAAAATGTGTAAAAATCGATTTTGATACACGTGCTGAGAATTTATAAATTTATTAACAAATTTGACTTATTTAAATATTCATTAGTTGGAAATGACATCAGGCAATAAGAGTTGCATATATATACATTTTTTATGAAAAATACAAAATTTATTTCAAATTGAAATATTTTTGAAGTCTAAAAAAGTTTTTAAATGCAAAACATCTTCCATTTCTTAACATCTTTGATAGAGAAATCCTTACCAATTACCAACAAGAAGATGACCATTCAACAACTTTTATAATTAATATTTTGAGCTTATTTAAGAATAAAATAACACTCACATATTCGAGAGGCTATGGCATATGATTTCAAAGTTGTCGTAACCTTGTATTCTATGAACGTTGCAAGGTAACAACAACCTTGACGTCATTACACAAATATCATTATATTTCCAGTGGGACAAATTTGAATAAAATATCATTAATTATGTTACTGTTCTTTTTCAAATTATCTGCTATTTCCTTATTGAGAAATCTAATACGCTAATCAAGCACCAAGTAATATAACAGGATAAAACTTTGCATGAATAGTGCCTTTTTGGTATGCCACATTATGACCAAAAGTTCTCCAAATCGAACCAAAACTGTTCAAGCCCCTAGGTACCGATTATATGAACCCGATTGCCTGTAGTTGACTTGTTACCGAATATATCGGTCAATGTGTGAGATATATAACAAAACTTCCCTTAGCCCCCATATAAATAATATAAAGATTTTCGAACTTCCGCGTGACTTTATACCACGAATATCCACCAATATGTGAGTTATCTCAATGAAAATGAGAGAGCTTGTTTTGCTCATAACAGTGTATCTTTTTGCTTAGCCCCCATATAAATAATATTAGAATTTTCGAACATCCGGCTGATTGGTGATGGTATGTGAGGTACCTTAATGAAAGATTTTTGTTTTATGCCGGTCAGTATTATTTATATATAAAATTGCTTCAAAATATGTTCTCGAGTATACCTAAACAATGCCAAAATTAATGCAATCTTTATCTCCCTCTATCCTCAATGTATCCCATAAAATGACTTCCGTCTTTCCACCTGTCTTTTAAACGTTTAGGTTGGCCAAAATGTGAGATATTTTAGTGAACCTAAATGGAAATTTTTCTTAAAAATTATGTGGTTTAGCGCTGAATTAGAATGGAATTGGTTTATACCTTGGTCTAAACCTCATATCCCTAATATAATGAATTCCGATCCACTGGTTGACATTTTCCACATCAACTCAATATATTAAATTTAGCCTCTCAAATGAGTTGATATCACATACACATATCTCATTTGAAGATGTTTTTAATATAATTTTATATGACGTGAACTAAAATATAATAGCCAAATTAAGCCTAAGTTAATAGCGTTCAATATAAGTCAAGAATATACAAAATTTGATTCTAATTTATTCACGATTTCATCGAATAATGAATGTTTAACTTCGTCGCAACATTTTCAATATAAAGTTTTGCCAGCATCTAAAGAAATTTCCCGGGCTTTGATTCTTGCAAGTTGCAAGAGTATAAGATATTCGGTTACACCCGAACTTAGCCCTCCCTTGCTTGTTTTGCCAGCCCGCCCTCGTATATGTTTAACCCATGTATAAGGCTCGCAAAAATGGACGGAGTGCAATTACCCAATGTACACTACATCGTCGTTTCGGATTTTTAAACGCGAATTTTTAAAAATTTAAGCTTTTTCCATTCGTTGGAAATGACAACAGGCAATTAGGCAAGAAAACATTTTTTTTCCTTTTATTGAATAAATGAGAAGTTACTTTTGTTTAAAATGTTTTTATTATCTTACAATACATTTAGGTCATTCAGGAATTTTTATCATTGAAACTATAGGTTTAGGGTAACTGAAATAAGAAACATAAGTTTGAGACTGGATATCCTCTGAATATCTGGAAAATACCGCATCAATGGTGGTCCCATATTTTGTTGTGGATTCTTGTGGATCATTATTCATTTTCAAATTAAATTTCTCCGAAAGAAAAACCAAGCACAATTTGGTATGCCACGAAGAAATGCGAGATTTGTTTCTAAACAATTATTTATTTGTTCTCCAGATTGAATGGTCTCTTTCGTAATTGAAGTACCTTGTCAAACATGCTTAAACGCAACGTTGACACATCTACTAACTCGCAACGTCATGATTTAAGCAGCGATGTATAAAAGGTGTTGAGTGTCAGTAGCACGCCTATCGGTTCGCCGAAGTTCACTGGTAGCTTGCATGAATAAAGTAACAATAACACCATCTCTGTATGTTCGAAACTGACCGCCGTAGATTGTCGGAAAAGATAGTTCTTCCGCATGTTCATCCATTAAAATACTGACTGGGCTGTTATATTCACCGGGTGCTAGACTCCAAAAATAATCATCATTCCACATAAGAGTTTCTTTCTGCGCAACTAAATTGTCTTCAATTGGCACATGTTCACTTATTTCATCCATATTCAATTGCGTAGTACGTTCATTGCCAGTAAAAAAGATTCATCGATTTTAATGTCATGATAAATATAAAGAGGCGTAGAAGCTAAATACGACAACCACTTTTTAATATGCCTCTTATTAATAAGCCCGTGGACATAACTAGTTTTGTGAATCAACTTCTTTTTCAAATGCACATAAAAGCAATGGTCATCTTGAATGTTTCTTGGCAATTGTTTTACAATTGTATTAACTCCGATAGGAACATTAATTATTTGGCAATAAATACCGTACTGATCATTAACGTGTCTCAATCTACGAATCTGCATGAACGATATTCTCGGTGAAAAGTATAAAGTGAATAATTAAAAAAATATATATATAATTAAGATTACATTTAGTATTATATACATATAGTTTTCAAAATACTTTCATGTTTCCTGGACGACATTTTCAAGTCTCTTTTCCACCATAGTATGTCGCAAATAATATTGAATATTGGCATCAACATAGGCTTCATTTTGGGTAACGTCTTGTATTGTCTCCAATAAATCTGATACTTCATAAAAAGGTGTGAAATGTTGATCACGAAGATGAAGATGAATCCAGTTTTGTGTATCATTCACTTTAAAATGACAAAAGATATTATATTGATTCTTTGTAGTTATGTTGTATAAACAATAATGTACACAAACATTTTGATTGTACATATTTGAAAATAAGTACAAACAATCCAAATCTCCGGAATCATTAGTGCTTGATAGCTTCTTGCGGATTGTGGCAGGAGTTTAAATAGGGTGAATCGCATAACTGATTTCTCAAGTCACAAGTCTCAATTTGAAGTTGCAAAACACTTATGGAATAGACAATTACCATCGCCAGAAATTCCTGTGTTCCTGTGTAGAATAACTTTGGGAGCAATGCATTCATTACGCTGGTCATAAATTTGAAGTTGTTGGCTGTGAAATTGATTTTCTTGTAGCGTTACATTTTCTATATTTGAAACAGCCCTACAGTGCACGACATTCTCTTCATTACTGTCCAATTTTTATCTTTTCCTGTGAAATAATATTGAGGAATATATTACAATTTGTTTTTAAATATCAAATAATATTATTAAACCAAATTACATATCCACGTAAGATTTATCTGGATTACGTTGACGAAATTTCCTTTCACGTTCTGCATTTGATTTTGGTACTGTTTCGTTTTATATTTTTTTATTTTATTTTTTTTATTTTTCTTCAAATCTTTCTGACGCTTCAACTTCTTTTTCTTTTTAGCTCTTTAAGTTTTTCTTCTCCATAAAGCGAAAATAGCTAAGTACAAATAATAGGTATAAATAGTGTAATTACACACCAAAACAATTCCGTAAGGTGTGGCTATTTGACCTTCTCGGTTACGTTGTGTTTCGAACGCGCATTTGGATTATGTTTAGAAGTGTCTCAAATAAACCCTGGGCTGCAATATTCAATATTTCTTTCAAAAACATGCCTAAAACAACATGAAGAGTCCAAACTGCCCCAATCCTATGGCTATTCGAGACATCTAAATAAAAAACTATATACAATAAATTCTCCTTAACTTAAGTTAACTTTTAGACAAAAGAAAAATAAGAAGGAAGATGCTGAACCGGTTAACTTATTAAAATAAAATAAAAGGGATTTGCTACTTAAATAGGAAACATTCTAGATAATATTCTTGTATAAATTGTAACAAATAGCCCCGCTTATGGTTATTCAATCAAAAAATTTAAACAAAAAAAAACGATATTAAAAGTTTGATTATCGAATTTCACCTACATTTGTGATAATAATAAAATGTATGTATGTATATAGAGTACTCACTCATTTTCTTTCACTATTTTTCCATCACTTTCTTTATTAATAAATGCACTTTGTTAATTAATATTTAAAACACTTTATACACAAATTTTACGCGTACTCCCCGAACATGCGTTTGCAAACAAGACTCTTTTAGCGACGATGGCAAAAGCTAACAAGTAAGAAAGGGCTAAGTTCAGATGTAACCGAACATTTTATACTCTCGCAAAGTCAAATGGTATACTCGTTTGAAATTTCTTTGTGGATCTTACCGCTTTGTTCTATGTTAAACGATATTTTCGGTAAAACGTCAACTATAGGCACTGGGGTTCACATATTCAGTACAAAGGGGCTTGAACAGTTTAGAGAATTTTTGGTCACAATCATTGTTGCTTGATTTGCATACTGGAAAGTGAATGAATCAAATGAAATTGAAAATGGTGTTATATGGGAAATAGGCGTGGTTGTAATCCGATCCATTTTCGCACTATAACATAGAAATATGAGAAGAATGTTACGTACCGAATTTGGTTGAAATTGGTAAAGCAGATCTCAAGATATGGGATTTCACCTAAAAGTGGGCTGTGCCACGCCTACTATCTAATTTTGAACGCGATTCCTACAAAGTTATCTCATACCATCCCAGAGATAAAATTTAATGTCTCTGGCGTGTTTAGTGTTTGATTCATTGCGCTTTTAGTAGTTTTTAACAGTACCGTTATATGGGGAGTGGGCGGAGTTGCCACCCGATTTCACACTGTAGGTAGAGGTTCTAAAAACATTTGCTTCCAGTGAATTTTGTTATTATAGCATTAGCGGTTTAGGAGATATACACATTAAACCTATTAGAAGCGGGACCACGCCCACTTTTAAAAAAAAAGTTTTAACTGCA
Organism: Bactrocera oleae; assembly: GCF_042242935.1. Taxonomy (NCBI): domain Eukaryota; kingdom Metazoa; phylum Arthropoda; class Insecta; order Diptera; family Tephritidae; genus Bactrocera; species Bactrocera oleae. The sequence goes on from NC_091537.1 coordinate 34,903,288, forward strand.
GATGCCCCTTCCTAATGTGATCCTGTGTACCAAATAACAGTCTTGTATCTTATTGCGGAGCTTAGTTATGGCAATTTATTTATTTTTGATTAATGGCGTTTTGTGGGCGTGGCAGTGGCCCGATTACGCCCATCTGCAATACCAACCGTCTCACGGTACCAAGAAATATGTCTACCAAGCTTCATAAAGATCTCAATTTTTACTCAAGTTAGAGCTTGCACAGACGGACGGACGGAGGGACGGACAGACAGTCACCCGGATTTCAACTCATCTCTTCATCCTGATCATTTATATATATAACCCTATATCTAACTCGATTAGTTTTAGGTAATACAAACAACCGTTAGGTGAACAAAACTATTATACTCTGTAGCAACAGGTTGCGAGAGTATAAAAAGCATAAATTGAACCACTTTCTGACGTTCCTTCTGGAAGGGAAAAGTGTCAACCCCGCAAATACAGAAAAAATTGACAAATAGGGCAACATAGTTCTTGCCGATTTAAAATATTTTTCCATGGCTCGCAAAATCTGTGTCGATATATATTATATGCATGCTCATACATAAACATTTCGCATGAATCAGTTAGTGTACATATAATATTTACATACATATGTTGCATGTCTCCGCTCTCAAAGCCCGCGATAAAAGGTATACAAAAGCTCAATAATAATGTTACTAATATTATAATTCCGAATATTGAATAATTTATTTTTATTAATAGAATTTTTATTAAATTCAACATTTTTATTTGCCATTAAAAAAATTGTCTCTTAAATATTATTATTTTTGAATCACCCTGCTGTCTCTTTAATTGATTTCTTCCGTTTGAGATATGCGAAACACGATACGCCTAGAGCGCATAAGGTTCATTTCCGTTACGGAATTTTTTGATTCAGTCCCCGAACTCAAAGCCTGCGATAGAAGCTATGCAATAGCTTAAAAAATTTTTTAATTGTAAAATTCTTGAAATCTAAAAAAAGTTTTTTAAATACAAAACCACTTCAAAACATCTTTGGTACAAATTCTTAACAATTGCTAACAAGAACATGACCATTTAATTGCTTTTTTAATTAATATTTTAAGTTATTTCAAGAATAAAATAACACAAACATATTTAAGAGGCTATGGCAACTAACAAATTTGAACCAACTTCGTCATCAATCTTGCCAAAAAAGGGAGAGGCGAGAGATATCACAACATAGTATATGACCACTAATTTTTATCATATAAACTTTATTTTTAAATTTCAAATTCAAAATAATCTTCGAGAGATTATAAAATGCTTATATGGTTACACAATTACTCACCTTCAAGAAGCTCTACATATTTAGAATAACGAGGTTTTACTATACGTTTTTTCTTTTTTCTAAGTACTTCGTTTATAGTTGTAGATTGAGAACGAACTCCTGGATTGACTGGAATTTTTTGCCGCTTATTTTCGCCAATATCTAAAATTATATAATTTTTTTAAATAAATAATTAAGTATTTAATGCATTTGCATCGATTTAGAATAGGAACCCCCGAATTAAGGGTTAATATAACATTCCATACTTATAAATCACCATAATTTCTTTTATCCCTCACTAGGGCATAAGGCTTCATTTATATTATATATAAATATATATCATAGAGGAAATATATTGTTATATATATATGTATATTTTTGGTTTAGCGTTTATTTTTTTTGATCTTTGTTACAATAATAAAGTCCACAATTATAATAATTTTGAGTATGCTAGCTTTCGATTTGAATGAATTTTACTCTTATAATAATCTTGAAATGTTTATTTGGTGAAACATATTTTTATTATTAAACTCACAGTTTAAAAACAGTACTATAAATATCATTTCTAAAATATCTGTTAGTAATACAGCTATAAAACCATTTTGCCAGACTTTCAATCCGCAAATCATTAACTATGACGATCGTAAGAATTATTGTTCATTAGTTCTGACTTTATGCAACAGAAAAACTAAAGCGGTAAGCTTTCTTTACGTAAAGGCGTCATCAATTTTTAAACGTGACGAAATGTAAGACTTAATGTCCTCCACCAAGGTATCTTTGGCAAGTCTAGAAATAAATATAGACTTTTTAGGTGGAATAACCAAATTTTTAATAGATGTTACTAAGTTATTAGGGGGAGCCTCTGGAATTGTGAGACACTTATTACTAGAGAGCTTTTGGTGAATTGAGCTCTTTGGAAGTTGACGGCTTATCACCTTGAGGGCAAGGAGAAGAGAGATTTATTAGGTCATTGGGTGGAGACGTTCTTTTCTGTACAGAAGAACTAGGTGTTACTTCATCGGAAGGACGTTTACACTTAGGAGCAGGTTTGGAGGATTCATGAGAATCATTCAGGCACTTAAAAGATTTGCACAATTTTTCGTAGTGCCTAAATTTTTCAGTAAGGGTTACAAGATCTCGACCGATTTCGTTAAAGCCATTGCGCGTCTCCCTATAAACTTTAAATAGATCGATTTTAATAGATCTACAATTTAAACAGGACCAACGCAATCCCTTACAGTCAAGAATAGAATCTAAGATTCTACCCGTCAGTCCAGCACATTTAATATGGGCAAGCCCATCACAAAGCCAGCATGAAACATAGCGATCTGACTTGCCTTTAATGTTACAATTGGGGAAGTTACAAGGCATAATAAACAACAAGAATGATGATCAAATAAATGAGTAAGTAAAACAAAATTTAATGGATGTAGAATAAATTAGTGTGTTAATAAAATATTAATAATAATAAATTCAATTAAGAACAAACGCAAAAATAATAGGATTTTTTTTTATCAAAGTTCCAATTCAAGACAGTTTGAAAAGCAATATGGCGAGCAGTTTTAGATGCACTGGAACAAATAAAAAGCTACACGCAACACAGCTGTGAATAAAGAAGTAAATGAGATAAATAAAGAAAGAAAATAGAATAAAATAAAACAAAATGAAACAAAAAGCTGACTCGGCATCAAAAATTTGAAAATTTAAACTTTTTAATAATGCACAAAACTTGAGAACATTTAATACTTAGTTTGCAACTCAGAGTTAAATCACTAAATATTGAATTAAATCACTAAAAATCAATTAAAGTTTAAGAATTTTGCAAAATTAAACACAATAGTTCACACCAAAAAAATTACAGCTTTACAGCTTGAAGTGTTGCCACCTTTTGATGTACGTAATTTTGGAATCAATCAAGGATGATTGTACTGAAAAGCTTATAACGCGACAAGAAGCGGCAGAAATATTACGAAATTTACAACAGCTGGAAACGGCAGTAATGGTTGGTGTATGGGATGTGTTTTTATGCATCCAAACAATATACAAGAGAGAAAACCACAACCAAAAAGAAAAAAATAATTGATGAAACTATCGATGAAGATATTGGAATGGCTGCGAGTGATTACTTCGGGGGTTACGCGTTTCTCGTTCTCATATATAAACTCATTTCCGAATTAGCAAAACGGGAAGAGGTCTATAACGGTTTTAACAAGAAATTTTCATTTCTGAATGATGAATGACTTGTCACCATCGAGTCTGACGGAAAAAGCCAATTTCTAGGAAAAAATGTATCCTAATAATTTAGAAACAGACTTAATTCAAGAATGCGTACACTTTCAAACATATCTTTCTTCTGGAAGAATTTTAATACAACTAAATTCTGAATTATTAAAAAAACTGTCTTCGTTCATGCGACAACAAAATCTATAAAATATTTATCCAAACATGAATATGTATGTACACCAGCGACAAATTGCTCTGGTGAGAGAAGTTTTTCTTGCTTAAAGAGAGTCAGAACTAACGAACAAGTTTCATACGACGATATAATTTTCGATTTTGCAAATGCAAATCACTCAAAAAGTTATTGTAATATTTTTATAATTTAACCGTATCTTTAATACTAACAGATAATTAAGAAAGAATATTTATTATGGTATATTGTTTTTAAAAAATATTTATCAACGTTACTCACAAGTACATATTTTGTGTAAGTTTGGTTCATATATCATGTAAGTATTGTATAGTTTTAAGACATACCTTAACTTTCCCTAAAAGTAGTATATGATTGAGATTTTCTTTGCTTAGAATAATGTTTCTTCATAATTCTTTGTTGTGAAAATAATCAAGGATCTAACACGGTACCTTAGTTCTTAAATAATAAAGTGTAAATTTTATAGATAGAAAATTTAATTTATGTAATTTTGAACTAAGGTATCGATTTTCAGAGGTCAGTAGAGGCGAAAATTGAAAAGCCTACAGGCGGCCAAGTTTTAAATCCGCCATTGTTTTAACATCAAAAAGTTCGGGTGTAACCGACCATTTCATACTCTGTTAGGATCAAATCCGGGGAAATACCTTCAGGTGTTGGCAAAACTCTATATTAAGAATAGTAGCGAAAAAGGTTCAACTTCATTGTTCGACGAAATAGTGAATGGATTACACCAAAATTGGTATCATATTAACTTATTTTAAAGATCATAGACTCAATTAATTTTATAACTATATTTTACTTGCCGTCAGCAAAAATTATACGAAAATCATTGGGGGCATAGATATGGAAAGGCTGATTGCATTAATTTTTGACATTGCTCTGGTATACAGTACCCCGCCAACCCATTAGAAACAAGGAAAATTATTCATATAATTTTTCGTTCAGAGCCAAATAAACCAAAAATTATAACGATATGTGAATGCAAGTTTTTGTAGAATATTTATTTGAAATATTCTATTTTCATAAAATTGAGAAAAACTTCAATTTTTTAGTATTTGGTTGACAAACCTTTATTTTTAATAACTGCCTTCACTCTTTGAGGCATACTATTTAAACAATTCTTTATCATTATTTTTAAATCCGGGTCAATTAGCCAAACATCCTTTATTTTATCTTTGAGTGTGGCTACTGTGGGATTACTTCGTGAATACTCCTTCGATTTAAGGAACGCCCAACAGTTTTCGATGGGGCTTAGGTCGGGTGAATTGCCCGCCCAAGGTATAATAATTAAACACTTATGAAAAAATTCGATTTCTTCCACTGCGCCAAACAATTTATCTCTGATGAACCAGAAATCACAAATGCTAAACTCCAAGTGAAGTAAACATTTCAATGTAATTTCGAATTTAAGTCACCCTAATCGCAACGGTATATTTTTTTTATATTTGGCATGAAGTAATATATTGTGCACAACCTACTTAATGCTTCAGCAGTTGAAAAAATTCAAGTTATTCGCCTAGCAACCTTCCCCAGTACGTTATTCGTAAATTTCTATATATATTTTCCATGTTTCTAATGGGTTAGCGGGGTACTGTACTTGAGAACTTATTTTCAAGTAATTTAATAAATATACAAATATAAACATATGTATGGAGTAAAGTCAGGTTAAGGCAAGTTTTCGCCCCATTTTATCCATTTTATGATACACAAAGATACACTGTTATTAGAAATACACGCTTTCTCAATTTCATTAAAATACCTCCCACATTGGCCGATATATGGGGTATAAAGTCAACTGGAAGTTCGACGATCTTTATATAATATTAGGTATATGGGGGCTTAGGAAAGTATTGATCCGATTCAACGCATTTTTGACACAAAAATCAAAACAAAAAATTCCCAGAATTTCAATTATATATCTAACATATTGACCGATATTTTCGGCAAAAAGTCAGCCATAGGCTCTGGGATGCACAATTAAGGTGTCTGGGGACTTGAATAGTTATGGTCCAATTATGACAATTTTTAGACCTTAAATGCCACCTTATCCCGAGAGTATACCGATATATTAATTAGTGCTTGATTTGTATACTGGAAAGTGACAAAATCAGAGTGTTATATGGGAAGTAGGTGTGGTTACTGTCCACTTTCGCACTATAACATGGGAATGTCAAAATAATCGCATGTACGAAATTTGGTTGAAATTGGTAGGGTCGGTTCGGAGATATGTGATTTCACCTAAATGTGGGCAGTGCCACGCCCATTGTCCAATTTTAACACCAGCTGCTACAAAGTCCTTTTGTGTCATCTTGGATGTAAAATTTAATGTCTCTGACACATTTTGATATTGATTTAATCGCAGTCTTAGTCGTTTTTAACCAAACCGTTGTATTGGGAGTAGGCGTGGTTATCATTCGATTTCACCTATTTTCATGCTGTCGCAAGAGGTGTCGAAACTACAATATATGTCCATTGCAAATTTGGATGATATAGCTTGAAAAGTTAAGGAGATATATACATTAAACCTATTTTGGCGAACGCCACCCTCCTTTTTTGCGATTCGTTGTACCAAATTAGGGTTTTGTATCTCAATTTGCGGCTTAGTTATGGCAATTTATATATAAGGTTGGCAGTTATTTCCCTTCAGCTTTTTTGCTCTTCATTCAATGCTTTATAAAAAGTGTTACAGTGATCGGATTTAGTTAAAATATGCACCATTTTGTTCGATGATCTGTTTCCATCTAGACGGCAACTTCATAATACCTTCCTCGTAGAAACCCCCCTCCTTATTTGCGAAGAATTCGGACAGCCACTTTTCACAAGCCTCTTTTGAGTTCAACTTCACACCACCAAGGGCATTCGCCATGGACAGGAACAGGTGGTAATCACTTGGCGCTACGTCCGGGCTATATGGTGGATGCGATAAAACCTCCCACCCGAGCTCCCGTAGCTTCTGACGAGTCATCAACGAAGTGTGTGGTCTGGCGTTGTCCTGGTGGAACACTACACCCTTCTTGTTGGCCAATTCTGGACGCTTCTGGTCGATCGCCTGCTTCAAGCGGTCCAGTTGTTCGCAGTAGATGGTAGAATTAAGCGTCTGGCCATATGGGAGCAGCTCATAGTGGATGATTCCCTTCCAATCCCGCCAAACACACAGCAAAACCTTCCTGGCCGTCAATCCCGGCTTGGCCACTGTTTGGGACGATTCACCGGCCTTCGACCACGACCGTTTTCCCTTGATATTGTCGTATGTGATCCATTTTTCGTCGCCAGTCACCATCCGCTCCGCAGCATATCGCAGGCGTTGATTCGGCCCAGAAGGTTTTTTTGCGTCAAATTATGCGGCACCCAAACATCAAACTTTTTTTTGTATCCAGCCTTCTGCAGATGGTTCAAAATGGTTTGGTGACTAACTCCCATCTCCTGGGCGATGTCACGAGATGCCATATGCCGGTCTAACTCGATGCATTCCATGATTTGATCGGTATTTGTCGTCACAGGTCTTCCGCCGGCTGGCTTATCCATGGTGTCGCTCTGAATCGTCGAAACCATTCCTCCGCGGTTCGAAGTGATAGAGTACCATCCCCCAAAACACCATTAATCTCACGGAACGTTTCTCTAGCGGATTTGCCTTTAACGAAGGAAAACTTTAAAATAGCGCGAATTTCGGCGTTAGTGAACTCCATGTTTACACGTCTATAACTGTTGAACGCAATATCCAAACTAATCATCCATAGCGTTGTTTTGTAGGTTATGTCAAGACCTTTCAAATTATGTATAGTGTTGCCAAAAACGAGCTCTGCTGCGCTTTGTACATTCAAAAGACAAAAAAGCGGAAGGGAAATAACGGCCAACCTAATATTTTCGATTAATGGTGTTTTGTGGGCGTGGCAGTGAACTCTTCTTTACTTTTTTGCCAAGGAACACGTATACCAATTTTTATTAAGATATCTCAATTTTTACCCGAGTTATCGCTTACACGTACGGATAGACGCACGGACGGGCAGACAGTCACTCGGTTTTTAACTCGTCTCATCATCCTGCTCATTTATATATAATATATACCTATAACCCTATATCTAACTCAATTATTTTTAGGTGGTACAAACAACCGTTAAGTTACAAAACTATTATCATGTGTAGCAACATGTTGCAAGAGTATAAAAATGCCGGAACGGTTTTCTTGGCGTTTTCACTTTTATTGTAGGAAACGTGGAAAATATAGCGAATTTTGTTTTTGCTGATGCTCATTTTCGACACGTGTTCAAAAGAAAAAATTTTATAATAATAATTCTGAGTCAAGCAATCACAAACTGTTGGAAATAATTTTTAGTAGAAACCTATCTATTGGATAAATAATGGCATAAAAACAATATAATTTAATATAAAATTAAATAATATAAATTTTGAATTTTGTAAAATTTTTGAAACTCGTATAGGGTGTGTATATTTTTTAACTTAAAGACAATTGTATAACTAAATTTTTCTGACTGAAAATAATACGTTTTAAACTTCTTATTATAATATTTCTTAGGCATTATTATTATTAGGCATGTTCTGGGATCCGAGTGAAATTGGAAATTAAAATGAATACAAAACAAAAATAATATTCAAAAATTAGTGCGTTAAGGTGCAACGATTGTTATGAAAGATAAGCTGAATGCAGAAGAAACTATTGCCTTTACATTAAGCTCTGTAACCAATTCCTTCCAAAGTGCGATTTTATTTTTGTCACTCTTCACAAAGCTTTGGATCATGTCACAATGACCTTCCATGCATCGAATAATAATAACTGCATCCTACTCGGCGTTCTTATGTTTTCCCGATTAATAATTAACAATTACGTTTATTATAAAAATATACTATTTTAAATATTATTTCTGCACAATTTTATCACTTAAATTTTCTTATATGTTTGCGCAAACCAAATTGACACAATTGAATTGGAAGTGAATAATAACCGAAACCTTTTTCTGCACTCGAAATCAATTTGAAAAAAATGGGAATAGCATCCCCCGAATTCGGATTCGTAGAGAGGAGGTTCTGCAGGTTAAGAAAATATATATACATATATGGTTGCTGTCTTTTGCTTTTGGAGGCATTTGGATTTCAAGTTTAAATATTCAACTATTTAAAGTGCGTATTTCTTTGATTTATAATGAACTTCTCAGTTATATTTTTAACTTTTATATCTACTAATACGTTTCCAAAGATTTATTTTATATTAAAAAGTTCAAAAAACTTTCATTCAATATTTCACTTTTGGTCAATTATATTAATTCACACAATAAAAATAGGGCTGCATTCTAACCAATAACTAGTGTTACCTTATCTACATATTTTACAAAGGAATCAAAAGGAATAAAGAAAACAAATAATATGTGGGCACCTTTCTCAACATCGAGTCGGCCTTCAACAATGTGCGGCCAGAGGCAGTGATTAAAGCCCTCGAAAAGTTGGAGGTGGAATCGAACAATAAGCACCTCATATTTAGTCTTCTTTGCAAAAGAACTGTCGTAGCAGATTCGGATGGTGCCAAGACAGCCAGAAAGGTTAATAGGGAAACTCCGCAGGGGCGGTACTCTCCCCACTGCTTTGGATCTTGGTGGTAAATGGCCTACTTATAGAACTCGAGGAACGAAGCTGTCGGGCCAATGCTGATGATTTGGTTCTTATGGTTAAGGGAGAAAAAGGGAGTTAAAAAGGCATCGGTCGCCTTATATTGTTGCAGGGGAGCTATAGGGAAAAGGTGGGGACTCTCACCAAGGGTGGTGTTCTGGCTCTACGAAACCGTAGTCAAGCCAATATTGTTCTATCGGGTGTTTGTCTGGTGGAGGGCGCTCGAAAGGGCTACGCTGGCGAAACAGCTTAAGCGGGTCCAAAGAGCGGCGCTCTTCACTGTGGCACTACGGACCACACCAACGATAGCTCTTAATGCTATTGTAAACATAGCACCTGTGGACATTGCCGGCAGGTGCATTGTTGCGAAGTGTGCTCTGAGGCTCTGCGAAGCTCGGCTTATGAAGAGGCCCGAACAAGAACACGGCGTAATTCTCTTCTCCTTCAGCTGCATTTCTGAAAATTTGGATCAATGCGTCAGAGAGGCCACTCGAAGCGGCTTTTTCTCCGCTCATATTCCTACAATGGAGATGTGGATGGGAAGAAGCCGCTGGAGAAGAAGCGCGGTGAGATTTTTCATTCATTTCGATTCCATTGTCCGACGTCAATATGTGCAGTCATCAGCGTACGAGGTCATGTCAATTCCCTCTGGTGGCTGGGGGAGTTTCGAAATATAGAAATTAAACAGTAGCGGGGAGAGAACACCGCCCTGTGGTACCCCCTGTGATATTCTTCTAATGAAGAATGCCGTCCGCACAGGTAGTTGATAGTCCACCGCTTTAAGCGTGGAAAAGGCGTGGATTGTTCTATAGCAAAAGCTTTTGACAAGTCCAACGCTACTAGGATCGTCCTCTCCCAGGGTGGCTTCTGGTTTAGGCCATGAACTATTTGGACGTTTATGACGCATAGTGCTGTGGTGGTGATGTGCACTTTTCGGAAGCCATGCTAATGGTCTGCTAGACCCAGGTGGTGAGTGAATGTTTTCGGGCGATAAGACTCCCCTTTGTAGGCGGGTTTCCCAGGTTTCGGTAGTGGGACCACTCTTCCGACTTTCGATACATCAGGTATTTAAATAGTGGTCATCGACAAGTTGAAGGTAGCTTACTCCCGTCGAGCCTAGATGTTTTAGCATCAGCATACCGTCAGAGCCAATGGATTTGGACGATTTTTTTTTGATGGCACTGTGAACTTCTCCATCGGTGAAAGTAAGTGCAGTCTTTTGACATTTTGCGCAGCCGTGGGATCACAGGGATCCGAAGAGCGTAAGGTGTCGCACTCGTTTGCTTACAGCTGCTTCGGCTGGGAAATTAGGGCGGAGTTCCGCGATTCTTCTAGTCGGTATGAAGCGAGCAGTAGCAGCAGCGATCACCTTGCGGAATTGACACTTGAAGGGGCTCTCGGTAAATTCTGTGAAGCCATCCCCGTTTGCTTTGTTAAAGTTACCAAAGGTGCGGTTGTCCACAGAAATAAAGTCGGGAGGTTTCCCGATCGAGATAATTATGGACAGATGGCCTTATGCGAGAGTTAGCATAAGTCGCCAGGTTATGCTATTTATCAGACCATCACTAGCGATGGTAACATCTGGCGAGCTATTACAGGCGCCCATAATTGTGCAGAATGTCGAATAGTCAATTTTGTCCGCCAGCTCCATCTCCCTACGATCGTTTGACAGGCAGGAGTGCCAAAGATCGTGGTGCGTGTTAATGTCACCTAGCACCAAACGGGTTTCACCACGAAGTAGCGCACCTATGTTCGGGTGATATCCTGTTGCAACTATCTCCTCGATCTTACTCTGGAGTCCCTCGGGTTTGTCTCGGGTGTCTAGTGGTTATCCGGGAGGTAAGGGAGGTACGTGTAGGTGGTGGTTGTTGCAGCTGTAATATCCGCAGGGGCGGTTGTCGTACTGTGGTGTTATTTGGCGACGCCAATTTACGGGATTGCGGGAGCAGACTCCTGCAGCACGGGGCAACAGACGACGCACTCAACTCACGTATGGTGCGCAGGCCGCAACCATCTGACACACGGAACAGACTTGCGACGAACCAGGAGTTCTTACGTGGTTATGGCACGAGGAGTGGAGCGGGATGAAGGTTGGGAGGGATTGGTAAGACTTGAAGTCATTTTGACTGTGTGAACTCCTTAGGGCCGCGGAGGTCCTTTCTAGGCCACTCGACTGGAGTAGCGGCGCAGAGCGCGAACATGGTGTAAATTTCTCAGCCGTTGAGGCAGATATCGTAGTAGTGCGTTGACAGCATGGGGCCACGTAACTCGTGGTCCCCTCCTTATTAGTCTTAAGATCTATGCAGGTCTTAAGATGGCTCCATCCATTGCATGTGTTGCACCTAACCGAGGTGGAGTTAGGATGGAGCCTTTTCGCACAAATGCAGCAGAAGAATTCCTCGGGGCCCGGGTTAGCAGAATTCGGAACATCCCTGCTGGTAGGTGTTGCTCTAAGTGCGACAAACTTAGACTAAAACTTACCGATCCAAACAAGGTTAGATCGCCGAAATAACAGTCCTTGTCCGGATAATCCGGGTGAATTCCGGTAACGTAAAACCGGCTGTTATGCCAATGGGCATTAATGCGGTACGCCTTAAACTTCTACTCGATGCTAGTTGTCAAAGTTGAATGGAGGAAGGTGATGTGGAAACATCCAGGCACTTTCTTCTCCACTGTCTAACACATATCGATAATCCCACATTCGGCGAGACAGCAGACTTAGCCGAAATGGATATTAGCCGTCTCAACAAATTTGTTATAGGCTGAAAACGCTTTGTCGACATGTAAGGGTCTTTTTATCCCGCTTTATAGGAGATTTGAGGTACCACAACGGACCGGTGTTTAAGCTGTCCAAGTGCCATCCTTCTTTGGACCTAGTAACCTAACCTAACCGAAGTGTAAAATTCATTATACATCAAAGCAATACACACTCTAAATAGTTGAATTTTTTAACATTAAATTCTAATATTTCAATAACCATAAGTCAGCGACAATTTAATGTATATATTTTTTTAATCGCACATATGTACTTATTTTTCTATATATATATAGTTTAAGGGCCCCAACGAAGGATGTCTCAAAAATATGCTTTTTTTTTACCTAACACCAGTGTGTCCATAGTCCTTTTGCGTGCTGAAACGTATTCGATGCGAATGAATTGTCCACAACGCGATGTTGGATCGACAATCGGTTTAAAATGAATTATACACTTATATTTTCCACTTTTATATCCACTAACACTTGACTAATTCGTTTTTAGAAACTTTTTTTATATTAGATGGTGCAAAAATAGCTTTATTTCCATATTTAAATCATTCTTCAATTTTATTAATTTTGACAATAACAAAATGGTTGTGAATGTCAAAACACCAGTGTTGCCATACAAAAATATATTTTGTAAACGAAGAAAAATAAAATAAACAGAGAGATTATACCCTAGATACAGGAAACAACGCAAAAAGAAGCAGGGTTATTTTTTTGAAACGCAGCCGAAGGCCGCCAACGCAAAAAGAAGTTCTGCGCAAAAAAACCTTGATACACCCCGGTGTTGGAGCGACCAGGGTTATTTTTTTGAAGCGCGGTCGAAGGCCGCCAACGCAAAAAGAAGTTCTGCGCGAAAAATATTTTGATACACCCCGGTGTTGGACCGACCCGGGATATTTTTTTTGAAGCGCGGCCGCAGGCCGCCAACGCAAAAAGAAGTTCTGCGTAAAAAAACCTTGACTCACTCCGGTGTTGGATCGACCAGGATTATTTTTTTGAAGCGCGGCCGAAGACCGCCTACTTAAAAAGGAGTTCTACGCGAAAAGAAATTGTTACATCCCGGTGTTGGACCGACCAGGTTATTTTTTTTTTTGAAGCGCGGCCGAAGGCCGCCAACGCAAAAAGAAGTTCTACAAGAAAAAGTAATATTGTCATAGAGGGTATAACGTAATACTTAACATCAATGCTTTGTTATAGTTTATTTCTCTAGGTTTTGGATTCCTGTATTTGGGGTATTATCTGTTTTAATTTCTTTCAGTTCTATTACAAAAGATGTCGATAAGGTAACACTGATTATTTGACATTTTGCAACCCTTTTGTTATTGTCAGAATTAATAGATTTTAACAATAATTTAATTATTGAATTAAACTATTTTTGCACTATATAATGTAAAATATGTGTGTACAAACGAATTAGTGAAGTGCTAGTGGATATAAAAGTGGAAAATATAAGTGTATAATTCATTTGAAATCGAAAAAAATGCGTACTTTAAATAGTTGAAATTTTCAAATTTTAAACGTAAATATCTCGAAAACTATAAGTTTCCCGCGGTTATATCGGGAAAACTTTAGTATAACGTCCCACGCTTTCGGGGATAAAATGGGTATGGGCGGATAGAGGAGATCCTCCAGATCAAGAATATATATAGATATAGCCGCGGGAAACTTATATTTTTCGAGATATTTGGGTTTAAAGTTCAAAATTTCGACTATTTAAATTACGCATTTTTCCCATTTCGAATGAGTTATACACTTATATTTTCCACTTTTATATCCACTAACACTTCACTAATTCGTTTGTACACATTTATTTTACATTATATAGTTAAAAAATAGTTTAATTCAATAATTAAAATATTGTTAAATTCTATTAATTCTGACAATAACAAAAGGGTTGCAAAATTTCAAATAACCAGTGTTACCTTATCGACATCTTTTGTAATTGAACTGAAAGAAATTAAAACAGATAATACCCCAAATACAGGTATCCAAAACCTAGAGAAATAAACTATTACAAAGCATTGATGTTAAGTATTATGTTATACCCTCTATGACAATATTACTTTTTTCTTGTAGAACTTCTTTTGGCGTTGGCGGCCTCCGGCCGCGCTTCAAAAAAATAACCCTGGTCGGTCCAACACCGGGGTGTATCAAAATATTTTTCGCGCAGAACTTCTTTTTGCGTTGGCGGCCTTCGGCCGCGCTTCAAAAAAATAACCCTGGTCGGTCCAACACCGGGGTGTATCAAGGTTTTTTTGCGCAGAAATTCTTTTTGCGTTGTTTCCTGTATCTAGGATACAATCTCTCTGTTAATTTTATTTTTCTTCGTTTGCAAAATATATTAGTATGGCAACACTGATGTTTTGACATTCACAACCATTTTGTTATCGTCAAAATTAATAAAATTAAAGAATGATTTAAATATTGTAATAAAGCTATTTTTGCAGCATCTAATATAAAAAAAATTTCTAAAAACGAATTAGTCAATTGTTAGTGGATATAAAAGTGAAAAATATAAGTGTATAATTCATTTTAACTCGCAAAAATACGTACTTTAAATAGTTGAAATTTTCAACTTTAAACGTAAATATCTCGAAAACTATAAGTTTCCCGCGGCTATATCTATATATATTCTTGATCTGGAGGATCTCCTCTATCCGCCCATACCCGTTTTATCCCCGAAAGCGTGGGACGTTATTCTAAAGCCGACCCGTTATATCTATATATATATTCTTGATCTGGAGGATCTCCTCGCCGTCGTCGTCGTCGTCGTCTGGAGGATCTCCTCTATCACATCGCACATACCCATTTTATCCCCGAAAGCATGGGACGGTATACTAAAGTTTTCCCAAATATATTTGTAAATATATACATAAATTATAGAAAAGTTAACTTTCCGCTCACGGATTTGTAACATTTGCGTCAACATAAGGCGATTTAAAAAAAAAAAAAACTTCATTTTTGAGGCCTCCTTAGTTGGAGTAAACTATACATTTAGCGAAAAATTAACTAAAAATCGAGAAATTGTTAGATTAAATTTGTGAAATTTTCAACTTAAAACGCAAATACCTCGAAAACTATAAGTTACCGGCGGCTATAATTATATATATTCTTTAACTGGAGTATCTCCTCTATCCGACCACAGGAGACTACCACTTACCAAATATTTTATTTACAACCGATATTTTAAGTAGAGAATATTTTCGGGAAAACTCAGACGTCTGTACATATTTTGTAAGCATCAATTGCACATTTTGTGCAGTTGTCCACTTTTTAGACCAAATCCGGTACATTTCCTCTCTTTATATACAAAACAGTAACATCAAAAATGTTCTTGCATAATTGAGAATATACAAATGGCCTAATTTATTTAGACACAATCACATGTAATAATATACAGAACTTAGTTGCAGTTACAATAATCTGGATAATTTTAAAACTCATCGATAATTACTTGTGGTATCAACATGTAATTATCGTTACCCTGATAAAATATTGTAACAGATTTTCCGATAAATCGTCTACATGTTACCCTGATAAAATATTGTAACAGATTTCTCGATAAATCGTCTACATGTAACTCACTCTTAAGCTCGATCACTAAATTGTTAAATTAAAGTCCCAATGTACTTTACTTTTATTTTCAACAACTTAACACTTATTGCTCGATATTCGAGTTTACAACTTATTGCTTATAGCCTAATTGCTTTTTACACGGCAACACACTAATTTGAACTGTGTCTGCTGCACAATCCGGCAGCCCTTATATAGTAAATTTTTAACAAAAGTTCGCTACTAGAACATTCTGGCAACTACGAATTCGCTGTCTAGATCCCTCTGGCAGTTTATCGTCGATTCTGATTGGTTCTGTTATTCGTATCTTATCGCTTATAATTTTGGTGCGCTGTCTCACCATAGCATGTATATCCCTCATCTCGTCTTCTAGGATGCTATTGAATTCCTTAGTATTCCTTCCTCCGTTGGCGTTAATTCCATTTTAAATCAATCGGTAGTCGAAGATCATTACCAAAAATTACTCTTGCTGGAGTCTGCCCCGTTGTTTCATGTACAGCAGACCGATAAGCCATCAGGCACAAGGATGTAAGGGTATCCAAATCTTTTTGAAACTTGTCCACAACTTTCCTCAAATGTTCTTCCAAAGTTCGATTGAATCGTTCTACCATGCCATCAAACTGCGGATGGAGTGCAGTTGTACGGGTTTTCCGGATACCCAGCTTGTGGCATATCTCCTGTATTAAATCTGATTCAAAATTTCTCCCTTGGTTAGAATATAATTTTATTGGAACACCATATCTCGATACCCAATTGTTGATGAATACATCCGCTACTGTTCCAGCCTCTGGGTTAGGAATTGCGTATACCTCTGGCCATTTGCTGAAATAGTCCATGACTACCAAAACATATCTGTTTCCTAATTTACTGATCACAAGCTATGGTGGACCAGCTACATCCATGGGTACTCGCTCAAACGGCGCACCTAATTGTACTGCTTCATCTGACCATGACTCCTGGACCGAGGCCCTTTAGCAGCAATGCACTCGACACAATTGGCGTTCCACTTCGTAACTCATTGACGACAACCAAACCAATAAAATCTTTGTTTCAATTTCTCCAAGGTTTTATTGATACCTATGTGTCCTCCACTTGGACCGTTGTGCAGTTGGTTGAGAACTTCAGGAATTCTTACCTTTGAAACAATCATCAGAGCTCGTGAACTTTGCCCATCTTCGCTTTCCCATACGCGATGCAAGCAGCCAGACACTAACTTCAAACTATTCCATTGTGCCCAATAAGCCTTTGCGACTGGGCTTTCTGCAGCTTCTCACGTTGGACGTTTATTCATCTCCAATCCGTGTATTACACTTTTCAAATCTGGATCCTCTTGCTGACATTTCCGAAGCTTCTCCGGATCCCAGTCTGATGTTATAGTCATTAATCGGACATCTATAATGTCTTCTTTGGCCTCAGTTTTTGAGCAATGTCTGCATTCCAGATTACGGGGACGGCGGGACATGGCATCAGCATTTCCGTGACTACTACCTTTGCGTTGTTCTATAGAGAAGTCGTAACTTTGAAGTCTCTCAATCCACCGTGCCAACTGTCCTTCAGGGTTCCTGAATTGTAGAAGCCATTTTAATGCTGCATGATCTGTCCTCACCCGAAATCGCTGGCCATAAAGGTACTTATGAAAATGTTTGATGCACTTCCCCAACGCCAGTAACTCCCTCCGAGTAATACAATAATTTCTCTCTGCCCTAATATAGCTCCTTTGGAGAGTTTGATTGGTTACTTGCACTCATTAAGTACTCTTACTGGAACAAGTTTATCTTATCTTGTCATAGCCAGGGTTTTGCCTATAAGTAAGTTTGGTGTAGATTCTTTTGTGGCCTCAACAATTCACCACTTGTTTGGCCCATCGTCTCCATCTATTTCTGCCCATATAACTACTTCTGATATTGGTGGAATCTGCTGGCACTCTGTTGTTATCACTCGTCTTACGTTGTACCTATTATCGTAACCGAACATAAGTGTTCCATATTTCTATAGGACATAATCCTGTTTTTCATGTCAATTTTGATTCCTTGATTCGCTAGAAAGTATACTCCAAATTTGACTATCGTTGACGAATCTGCAACTATAAAATTGTCTAACACGGCTGCCTTCCCAATTACGATCTGGCACGTTACCTATCTTCTCTAGTTGCAGTACGCAACTTTGTCCGAGCTAATGGTCTCACTCTTTTCTAAACCAGATCGCTTTTTACCGTCTACATATCCACTAATGGTAACGTTACTCGTATTCCTGCTTATTTGTGAAATGGAGATTACAGGGCATTTGCTTGCGGGAATCAGCCCGTGCCCTTTTCTGTATGCTGTCAATTTTTTCAAGTAATTGGTTCATCCAAGTGTGTTCCTCTATTTCTACTTTGTGAGCTTTAAATGTTTGATTGCAAAGCAGAGATGCAGTTTCCTGTGTCAGAGCATACGAAACGGTTTCTGCAAACGTCAATTTTGGACATGCTCATGCAGCGAAGAGTGTAGTGCTATCTCGTATTCCATTGACGAAAGTCTGAATTTTCGTGTCCTCGATGTATTCCATGGACTTATGTGCTAAATGAGCTAACCTCTCAATCTCCGTAGAAAACTCCTGCAGAGACTCATTGGGTTTCTGGCGGCGATTTCGCAACTCGATTTGAAAGATCTGCTTCCTGTGCTCACTACCATACCGTCCTTCTAATGCACACATCAACGTTGAAACGTCGCCTCGCAGTTTGGAATGGTCTGTAATATATCCGCTGCAGATCCTTTTAATGCAACGAACAATGCAGCTACTTTATCTTCAGCGTTCCAACCTGCGATATCCGTGTATGTTACTCTTTCAACTGTCAGGACACCTCTGCTGATATACGTGCGTCTTGCGTTTCGAACTGCTCTTCCAACTGCGTTGACAACCGCGATTATAACTGCGACATTTGTGTTGATATTTGCGTGGACATCTGAGACATACGTGCATTCTGCTCTTTCCCCATCTGCGATATTGCAGCAAAAATAATGTTTACGTCCACCAACTTTGACGAGCATTGAGCCTCTTCCTTTTCTTCTATCTTTGTTGTCTCTTCCACTAATTCCATGTGAAAGACATAATCCTCAACATTAATTTTTTCCGCCTTCATGGCCTCTCTTAACCGTGATTGTAATTCATTTTTTAATCCATTTGTCGCCAAACCACGTTGCTCCAGCTCCTTTTTCAGTTGTGGAATCTTCAGATCGTTGGACTTGGCCATTTTCAAATAATTATCTCTTTGGGGATTTATTTGACAATCCCACTTCTGACACCAATTGTAACGGATTTCTCGATAAATCGTGTACCTGTAACTCACTCTTGAGCTCGATCACTAGATTGTTAAATTAATGTCCCAATTGAATGGCTATACACTTATCTTTAATTTTATTTCCAACAACTTAACACTTATTGCTCGATATACGAGATTACAACTTATTGCTTATAACTTAATTGCTTTCTACACCGCAACACTCTAATTAGAACTGTGTCTGCTGCACAATCCGGCAGCCCTTATATAATAAATTTTTAACAAAAGTTCGCTACTAGAACATTCTGGCAACTACGAATTCGCTGTCTAGATCCTTCTGGCAGTTTATCGTCGCCACAATATTGTGACAATAGCTTAAATGTGTGAACATGGAATTGAACCGACGATAAATTTCCAGAAGCAACTGGACAGCGAACTCGAATTTGACATAATGTTGTAGAGGCGAAGTTTTTTAAGATGTAGGGCTGTCGGATTGTTCAACACACAGTTCTAGTTAGAGTGTTGTCGTGTTAAGAGCAATTGGGACGTAAGCAAGAAGTTGTAAGCTAGAATAACGAGCAATAAATGTTAAGTTGTTGAAATAAGAGCCATTAAATTGGGACTTTTATTAAACAATCCAGTGATCGAACTCAAGAGTGAGTTATAAGTAGAAGATTAATCAAGAAATCCGTTACAATTGGTGTCAGAAGTGGGATTGTCAAATAAACTCCCAAAGAGAGAATTGTTTGAATATGGCTAAATTTAATGATCTAAAGATTTCAGCACTGAAAAAGGAGCTAGAGCAATGATATTTGGCATCAAATGCGGTAAAGTCCGACTTACAGTCACGGTTACGAGAAGCCATGGAAGCAGAAAACGTTAACGTTGACAAATATGTGTTTCAACTGGAATTAGAGGAGGAAACAATGGGAATACAAGAAAAGAAAGAGACTCATTGTTCAACAGAGGTTGTTTTGACTGCGTTGAAAGCCTTGCCAGCACAGTTGAAAATGCGTGGAGTGCATATGTCATCACTGTTTAAAAAGATGGGGGACGTGTGTCAGCGCAAGTGTCCTCACAGTTCGTAGAGGAGGAAGCGTATGAACCAGGGTCGTCACAGTATGAAGAACAAGAAGCTTGTATACCAGCACAAGTGTCCTCTCAGTCGGAAGAGGAGAAAGCGTGTGTACCGGTACAAGGATCCTCGAAAGAGCTGGACGTGCGTATGTCAGCAGTAAAAGGGTCCTCACAGTCAGAAGAGCAAGAAGCGTGTATACCAGCACAAAGGTCCTCACTGTCGAAAGAGTTGGACGTGCGTATGTCAATGCAGGTGTCCTCACCATTGGAAGATCAAGAAGCATGTGAAGCAGTAAAAGTCCTCACAGTCAGAAGAGCAGGAAGCGTGTGTACCAGTACAGGGGTTCTCACAGTCAGAAGAGCAAGAAGCGTGTATACCAGCACAGGTGGAAGAGCAGGATAAAATTAAACCTGAAACGGATGACTCTTTGCAAGAAGGTCCAGGATTGGATAGTGTAATGTCTGAAGTGTAGCTGCACCAATGTACAACGAGTGAATAAATAAATTCAGAAAGCTATGTCGCAAAAGCATATTGGGCAGAGCGGAGCAGTTTAAAGTTGGTGTGTGGAGTACTTATGGTTGTTCCAAAGGTAAGAATTCTTAACGAGCAGTACAAAGGTCCAAGAGTAGGGCACTGGAGAATCACGAAAACCGTGGAGAAATTAAAGCAAAAGTTTTATTGAACTGATTGTCGTCATACACTATATAAACGTGCAATTCGGGTGTGCCAGATAAACCTATCAACGAATGTTCAGAAGTATACACAATCCCTAATCAAGAGGCAGAACCAGTAGTGGAAGCAGTAATTAACAAGTGAGTAACGAGATTCGGTGTTCCATAGAACTAACGTTCTGATTAGAATCTAATCTCGAGACAGATTTAAGTCAAGGGATGTCCAAGAAATTAGGTATCCGGAAAGTAGATGGAATTAACTCCAGTAAGAGAAGGGCGGCTACGGAATTTAATACCAACTTAGAAGACGAGATGGGGGACATAAAAACTTTGCATTTGGTACCGCAAATACAAGTATGTCTTATCGGGACTATCAGACATAGGTGGAGGGCAGTGGAACATGGATGATAGAACAAAATTGAATCGACGATAAAGTGTCAGAAGCAACTAGTGTTCTGTTAAAATTCTACTATATAAGGGCTGCCAGACTGTGCAGCACACACAGTTCTAGTTAGAGTGAGGTGGTGTTAAGAGCAATTGAGAAATAAACAATAAGTTATAAACTCGAATAACGAGCAATAAGTGTTAAGTTTTTGGAACTAGAAGTAAATTAAAATGTAAAGTCATAAAATTGCGACTTTTATTTAACAAACCAGTGATCGGACTCAAGAGTAAGTTACAAGATTTAACGAGAAATTTGTTACAATTGATGTCAGAAGTGAGATTGTCAAATAAATTTCCAAAGAGGGAATTGTTAGCAAAGTTAAACGATCTGAAGATTCCACATACTGAAAAAGGAGTTGGAAAAACGTGGTTTAGCACCAAATGGACTAAAGTGCGAATTACAATCACGGTTACGAGAGGCCATGGAAGCAGAAAACATTAATGTTGACGAATATGTCTTTCAATTGGAATTGGAGGAAGAGAATACGAAGATAGAAGGAAAGGAAGATACTCAATGCTCGTCAAAGATTGTGGACATGGACATAATATTGCAGCGCAAATACACGTACACCGACACAGGTGACCTCACAAAATTCGGAAGTGTCCTCACAGATTTCGGAAGAACGCGATAAAATTAAAACTGAAGTGGATTAATTGAAAGATCATCTCTGCGAACTACTATACAAGCTTCTCCCAAAGTAAAACCTCCATTCTTTAATGGCACTGTTCCGTTCGATGATTTTAAGCGTCAATTTGAAAATACGACATCTTCAAATAATTGTAACGCTGATGATAAAATAGCTGCATTGTTCGTTGCATTAAAAGGATCTGCAGCGGAGATAGTACAGATGATTTTAAACTGAGCACAGAAAGCAAATCCTTGAAATCAAGTTGCGAAATCGCCACCAGAAAGCCAATGAGCCTCAGCAGGAATTCTTTTTTAAAGAGATTGAGGGGTTAGCTCACTTAGCACAAAGTACAACGTTAGACGAGTGATAACAACAGAGAGCCATCAGATTCCACTAAAATCAGAAGTAGGTATTTGGCTGAAAAAGATGGAGAATATGAGCCAAACAAGTTGTGGATTGTAGAGGCCACAAAAGAATGTACTCCAAACTTACTTATAAGCAAAACAAAAAATAAGTAAGAGTACCTAATGAGTGCAAGTTACAATATAAACTCTCCAAAGGAGCTACATTAGGGTAGTGTTAAAAGATTGAAGCCGGTATAAATTGGTATACCTCGACGATATCATCGTGTTGGGTAAAAGCTTCCATGAACACCTTAAGAATTTTGAAGAGGTTTTACAACAGATAGCTAGAGGTGACTTAAACGAAGTGTTCTATATTCAAAAGGGAAGTAAGCTATATAGGACACAAAGTGACAACGGAGGGCATTTGCACAGCTAAAGAAAAGATAGAGCCAGTAAAAGACTGGCCCAGTCCTAAAACTTTACATGAATTTCGGAGTTTCCTTGAACTTTGTACTTATTATCGATGACTCGTTCCAAATTTTGCCAGCGTAGCTAGTAGCCTCCATGAACTCACGAAAAAAAACAAAGTTTTTGTATGGAATAAAGAACAGGAAGTGGCTTTCCAAACTCTGAAGAAATGGTTAACTACTGCGCCAATGTTAGCATACCCAGTCCCAGGATGGTGTTTATTTGGGATACGGATGCTAGTGGGTTTGCAGTAGGAGGCGTTCTATCACAAATCCTTGATGGGCTTGAGAAAGTGGTTGCGTATTACTGTCAGACAATAAGCAAGCCTAAGAGAAACTATTGTGTTACTCGGATGTAATTGCTGGCGTTGATAAAATGCGTTAAACATTTTCATAACTACCTTTATGGCCAGAGATTTCTGGTGAGGACCGATCATGTAGCATTAAAATGGCTTCTACATTCAGAAACCAGACAGTTGGCACGGTGGATTGAGAGACTCTAAAGTTACGACGCAGTCATTTCTCGAAAGCTGAGGCCAACGAAGACATTATAGATGTCCGTTTAATGACTATAATACCAGACTAGGATTCGGAAGAGCTACTGTCAGCAAGAAGATACAGATTTAAAAAGTATAATACATGGTTTGGAGATGAATAAACGTCCAACAAGATATGAAATAGCTGCTCAGCAGTCCCAATGGCTTCTTGGTCACAATGGAATAGTTTAAAGTTCGTGTCTGGCTGCTTGCATCGCATATGGATAGTGAAGAAAGTAAGAATTCCCAAAGTTCTCAACGAACTGCACAACGGTCCAAGTAGAGGGCACATGGGTAACACTAAAACCTTAGAGAAATTAAAACAAAGATTTTATTTGGTTGGTTGTAGTTAATCTGCTACGGAGTGGATCGCCAATTCTGTTGAGTGTATTGATGCTAAAGGGCCGGTGTACAGGAGTCATGGTCGGATGAAGCAGTTCAATTCGGGTGCGCCGTTTGAGCGAATTGTCATGGATGTATCTGGACCATTTTCTATCAGTAAATGAGGAAACGAATACGCTTTGGTAGTCATGGACTATTTCAGCAAATGGCCAGAGGTACACGCAATTCCTAATTAAGAGGCTGGAACAGTAGCGGATGTATTCATCAACAATTGGGTATCGAAATATGGTGTTCTAATATAATTACATGCTAATCAAGGGAGAAATTTGGAATCAGCTCAAATTCAAGAGGTGTGCCAGAAACTGGGTATTCGGAAAACCCATACAACTGCACAGCATCCGCAGTCCAAAGGCACGATAGAACGATTCAATGGAACTTTGGAAACACATTTGAGGAAAGTTGTGAACAAGTATCAAAAATATTGGAATACCCATATATCCATGTGGCTGATGGCCTATTGGTCTGCTGTACATGCAACGGGGCAGACTCCAGCAAGAGTAATTTTTGGTAATGATCTTCGACTAACGCCAACGGAGGAAGGAATGCTAAGGGAGTCAACAGCATCGTAGAAGACGAGATGAGGGATATACATGCTATGGTATACTAAAGCCCAGCCATATTTATTATTGAATTAACAATAATATTCTTAAGACTTATTTAATAAAAATCGGTTAAAATTGCACAACTTTATTGTAAATTAAAATTAAATTTATTAGTAGCGATGTGTTTCACCTCAGCTAGCTTGGAAAGAGAAATTTTAATAGTGGCCCGTTAGCAAAACCGAGCATTGTAGAAAAATTTTGATCAGAAGTTTGCATTGATATTACAACCGCATGTTAGGCTATTGACTTAATTTTTTAAACGATTATATGCAATCATATTTATTGATATGAATATAATTTTGCGAATTTTTATGAATGCAGCTAAACTGATAACATCCAAATTAAATTATGTTATGTTCAAAGTAATATTTGTAGTCAAAGTGCAAATTAGACCTACTTTTTATATATTTCTTAGGTTTGACAATATAATATACTTTCATATATATGCATGCATGCTACTACTTATACATAATATACTATAAACTTAATATATAAATTCTACCTTTCATCATTTAAAACTTATATATATATACATACGAATGTCTCATGCACATATGGATGTATGTACATCTGCACGCATTGAAATCTCGATATTATCACATTTTCAGTAATAACATGTGCGTGCACTGCTCTATATATTAAAGAATATAAATTATCCACGAACGCGCGGAATAAATTATTTACAACTTACTCTTACTTATATATTTTTTTTATTTACTTAAAGCTACTTCACAATAATTGATTGAATCTTAGAACAAAGAAAGTGTCAATTACAATTTCAGCTTATACAGCATATTTCGGTAGAACGTTAAGCCGTGTGAGGGCCACCAGCAATGTTTTGATAAGAATGGATTATTCCATAATAAATATTAAGTAACAATTTTGTTTACAGTTACTGTAAAGCTGCTGTGTGGAGGCCGTTAACTTGTATTCTCATACATATTTACGATGGTTTATGGGCAAACCTGTTAGAGCGGCAAGGGAAGCGGTGCAAATCGGCGATCGTTCGTTTGTTTTTTCGGCTCAGCTCGGATTTTCTACCAACAACACAATGTTGTGACGCTTTGTCGTCGCGTCAGTCCGTCGATACTAACTCTTTGCTAAACTTGTACTTTGGCCATTGGTTGTCCGTGCCAACTGAGATTTCGCATAAAGCATTGAGTGTACATATTTACATACAAAGTTGTATGTGGACAGATTTACAAACATTATGCGTATGGTTCTTTCATATTTATTGACATGCACATATGGATTTTCAGATGTTATCAAAACTTTAAATGACCAAAGCAAATAAATATATAAATATATTATTTATAAAACCTATGTAAATTAGTTAAATATTTAGGTAATAATACAATCCTTACTTTATTATATGTACATACATACATTTATGGAATTTATCATGATTCATGAAATATGTCAATTAAAGCATATGTGCTTGAGGAATAAACGCAATGTAAATAAACGAATCTGTAAGCGTACATTTTTTAATACTGGAATCAGCATTTTTTTTTTCTTAATAAAACCAATAATACTCAATTCTGCTATTTTTAAGTCCCCTGATGTTAATTGTGGCGAATCGCGCCAATAATTTTCTGTGGTGAAACACGCTCATCGTTTTCAGTCCCCTTGCGAAAAGTGAAATATTTTGATAATGGCCGCACTCTGAACCTTCTCTATTTTTTACATTATCTGCTATGTCTATGAGTGCTATATACGAAATGGCTTTAAGAGTCATTGTTGGGAATGACCTTAGTACACCACATGACCACCGCCCACTGAACATACTCGAGCTTCCTAGCAAGTGTAATCTTTTTCACACAAAGATCCAATAAAACCAAATGGACTAAGCTACAGTGTAATAGAGCCAATAATATTGCCTATTCTTCTTAGTGGTACCTCCGTAAATTCGTATCACCTAGTAAATAAAATCAGCTCGGTTTTATGTGGGTTGATGTGCACTTGCGTTAACTCAAACATGGTACTCAGGAACTTTTCCTTAACCATGAGTGCTACACCGTCTTTATGGATAATCACACGGCAGCTAACTTTCTGAAGCTTTTTCTGAAGATCATAAGCAAACATGAACCATAGAAGGGAAGAAGGAATATGTCTCAAACGATTTATTAACATCGGCTTAGTACCACATAGAAATGATGTAACCTATCTTGGCATATATTTGGACAAAAGTCCCACGTAGAGGAAACAGAGCGGACAGCAGAGAGTAAGTCGAACTTAAACTCCTAGATCATACAAATAGGTTACCTAATGTCTTGCAACAATTCTGTAAGCAAACCCGCTTAAAAAGAAGACAGCATCATATTATCAAAAACGCTCAACCAGCTTTTCTAGTTTTAAATTGATTTATTACTTATTGTTAGGCTTTAAATAAATAAATATTGAACGAAAAAAAACATTAGATCAAAGGTTGCAGTGCATACCTCAAAATGTTCCAAATAGCTATTTATTATTATAAAGGTCTATAATTATTTCGACCTAAAAAATGCTAAAACTTATTCGACCTTATAGGATATTAAAAGGGTTGAGCAATTCTTCACGGCCAAGAAATTCGGCAAAATAGCGCTCGTTGATCGTTTGTAAATACGAGACTGTCGACTTTTGTCACATTATTCTTCTTGATAATCGTTGCTCATCAAAAACCTACGTGTGGCCAAGTTGGAACTGATGTATAAATTAAATATAGGAGAGGACTTAATATGCTTACCTGAGGGACAGCTGCATTCATAATAACCTTTTCGCACATCCAAATTAATTTAGTACATTAAGATTATAAGATTAAAGATAGCTCAATTAACGATCAGCTGTTATACTTGCTTGAGTTCTTCATTTTATTTTTTTTTGTAATGATTAAAATTCATCAGCTGATTGCTATTTTATCAGTGCAGACAGAGTCAACACGGTCAAACCGCAGAGTTACATTCCAGTTACAACTCGACTTGAATTGTATGGAAATTGATCTAAACTAGCGATTTAATCGAGCAAATATCAGTTAATTGATCAATTATCTCCTGTGCGAAATGCCATAAGGAAATAACAATTGATGCATACATCTCACCGCATTCGCATGTTGTACAAAAGCATGTACCGCGGTGATGTGAAATAATTTCAATGAACGATCTTAAATTCTAGTATTGGATAACTAAATCAAAATTAAAATAATGCAATCGCAATATCATTTGTGGCGTAGTCGTTAAGCGTTCAGCGTTGCAAGGGTTTATTGTTAATTTTTCTGTTCTTATTTTTCTATTGGAATACAGGAAGAAATAAGAATAGTTGATGATTTTTGTCAAGTTGCCGGCACTGTTGCCACATTTCACATTGCCTTCAGGAAAATATTCCTTTAACTTATTGCTCTTGTCGCGAGGAAATGGTTTGTGGACAGCAAGGCTTGTGCGGGAAGAAGAGTTGAAACGCATGATGATTCACGTATGTTTGTTTGTCTATAGTCATGATCAGAAAGAATTCCCTAATAAATTGCACATACCATACATATGTACATAACAGGATTGGTTTTTTAGCGCTTACGTATGTCACAGATTCTATTGATACATAAGCTGTCCTGAACTCGCCATTTCACTGCTGGCGTTTGCTCTCTTGTCGAAAGAAATTACATGTAAAAGCAACAACAAAGTTATACTGCTGAATTCGTTTAAGAGAGTATGCGGATACCGCACTGAAATGGTGTAGCCGCTATCTTCAATGCTACCAAGTTTGTTTTGCATATTTTGGATCACTTAATTTATACAAAACAAAAATTAAAGGTTACTACATATACATAAAAGAATTTCTCCACTCAGAAAGAATCATAACACTATTACGCATGCGTCAAAAGGCATGTTAGGGTAGGTTTGCACAACAAAGAATCTTACATGTCGACTAAGCGGTTTGCGCCTATAACAAACTTGTTGCGACGGCCAATATCCGTTTTGGCTAAGACTCCTGGTCGGCCGAAAGTGTGATTACCGAGATGTCTCAGACTAGCAAACGCTGGACAGTGGAGGAGAAGTGCCGCGATGTTTCCACCTAACTCTTTCACATTCAACTTTGACAAATAGCATCGGGCAGTATTCTAAGCCGCACCGCATGAGTGCCTATTGGACTGTGTCCAGTGAGAACTCCTACCATAGCGGCGAGATGAACTTCAAGACGAAAAGTTCCCCCGACTTCCTGCGATCCACGGCCAGAAGGATCTCGCAATTGCACAGGAGTTGGTCGTCGGCCAGCGTCTGCTGAGTGCACGCGAGGTCCATGGGTCCAGAGCTAGAACGCAAGAGGTTAATGAAGATCCAAGTGAATCCCATTCCGATGTGAGCGGGGAAAGGGAGCCCCTCTGGCCCAAACGAGCCTGATGTTGAAGTAGTCAGATGGTATTTCTAGTGAAGACAGATACTCCTTGACTAACTTTGATTGCACGGTTCGCGTTCTCAGAGCTATCACACATCTTCCTCATCGGAATATAAGCAGAGAAAAAGTCGCCTTGAGTGGCCTCTGTGATGCAGTGATCCAAATTATCAGGAATGCAGCTGAAGGAGGAGCCAAGCTTCCCAGATCCTTAGAGCACACTTCGCAGCAATGCCCCTGTCGGCAATGTCTACAGATGCTGTGTTTACAATAGCATTAAGAGCTATCATTGGTGTGGTCCGTAGTTCAACGGAGATTACGATGAGCGCCGCTTTTTCGATCCGCTCAAACATTTGCCAGTGTAGCCCTTTCGAGCGCCCTTCACCAGACAAACACACCATAGAACAATATTGGCTTGACTACGGTTTCGTAGAGCCAGAACACCACCTTTGGTAAAAGTCCCCACCTTTTTCCTATAGCTTCCTTACAGCAATATAAGGCGACCGATGCCTTCTTAACTCCTTCCTCGATATTTGCCTACAAAAAACTTTCTATGAAGGATATGCCTTAGGTATTCAACAGGTCGAAGTCGTGAACCCCCGATAGAAGGAAAGGCACGTTTGGGATCTTATACTTCCTAGTAAACAAAACCATTTCGGTTGTTGGCCAAGTTGGATACCACGTTTAGGCACCCTTCGGTAAGCTCGTAGACGGTATTTAGGAATTTTCCCTTAACCATAAGAACCACATCATCAGCATTGGCTATCGCCCAACAGCCTCGTTCCTCGAGTTCTGGAAGTAGGTCGTTTACTACCAAGATCCAGAGCAGTGGGAAGAGTACCTGTCCTCGCGGGGTTTCACTATTAACCTTTCTTGTTGTCTTGGCACCATCCCAATCCGCTACGACTGTCTGTCGCAAAGAAGACTAAATATGCGCTTGTGGTTCGATTCTACCTCAACCTTTTCGAGGGCTTTAATCACTGCCTCTGGTCGCACGTTATTGAAGGCCCCCGCGATATCGAGAAAGGTGCCCACGGCACATTCCTTATGCATAAGAGCTATCTCCAGTTTCGACTGACCTGCCTTTGATATAGGCATGTTGCCTCTTTAACTGTTTATGCTTAAGTATTTTTCTCCTAATGTACAGTATAAGTCACTTCAACGTTTTCAACAGAAACAGGACTCGGTAATTTGAAGGGCTTGAACGATTTCAACGCCCAGGTAAGGTGACGATCATCCAAAGGGCCCAAGAAGGCTGTACAGCCCTCCTGAAGCACCCCCAGTGGCACTTCTTCAGCAGAGCAATTTTGCGGCAAATGAGCATCCAGAAGTAGCTTCAACGACTCCTCGCTACTCGTTATCCAATCGCTGTCAGCATTTCTCAGGTACTCCAATGAATTGCGATTTTTGCAAAAATGCTTATTAATGGTCAGTCCGGCCTTTTACAACGCCCAGTCGTCACCAGAGCCCCTTTTGGGGCCACCAAGGGGGTTTACCTTTGCTTTTCTGAGTCCCCAGAGGACAGGAGCTTTCAAGAGAAGTTCAGCTAACAGAGCTGAAAGCCTCGACGAGCTCATCAATCGCGTCCGCAGATAAGATCGAATCTTTGTCGAGCGCGGTTGGAATAGATGGTCGAAGCCTCCTGCAATACAGGAACCAATTAGTATTGCTGAAATTTTTATAGGCTGAAACTAATATATATTTGTTCGGAGAAGGAATGCTCGTCTAGAACTCTCCATTCTGAGATCAAAGGAGCAATTTCTCTAGAGGCTAGCGTAACGTCAAGGACTTCTAATCCGCTAGCTGTCACAAAAGTAGGGCAGTTTCCCCTATTGCAAATAGAAAGGTCTACACCACAAATAAAATAAAAAAAAGTGACTCGCTTCTTGCGAGCAGTCTGCCTTGAATTGCATCCAAGCCTTATAGAAGTGCGGCTCCTTAACGCCTGGCCTCTGCCAGAGGCCTCCTCAGCAGGTCCGGAGGTGGCTCCACCTCGTCGTCGTGCGTCATATACGCTGAGACAAGTCAGAGTTCTCCAGCGCTGTCTTCCAGCATAACAGTGGCGACATCCTCGTTGCTGAAAGTAGGTAAATGAAAAACGGTAAGTACGTTTCTAACCATCAAACAGGCTCTGGTTCTACCTGTGCTGCTTGCTTTTTGTCTGACTGAACTGAAGCAGTACATTAAATAGATAATTGAGGCAATCCTGACTCCAACACTTCACGCCACAATTAAAAAGTTACTAGTGAGGTGTCCAATATGCGTGACCGAGCATGGAGGTCATTTTTAAAAGTAATTAATTATTTAAAATAAAATACAACTTTCTATACAATAAAAAAATGTGCTGCATTGATTAAAAAAAAATTTTTTACGGTTTATTTTTATAGCACGATTCGTGATCCACAATGTATATGCAGAATATCTTCAAATTATATGGAAACTCGTTTGCGCATTGTAAATAAACTAATCTGTAAGCGTGCATATCTTAACATTGAAATTAGCATTATTTTTCTCATTTAACACTCAAAATGCTCAATTCTGCTATTTGCGAGTCCACAGGGGTAAAACTCTGATGAAATCCGCTTATAATATTTTAGTGGTGAAATCCTCCATTGTTGGCGAGTCAGAGAACTTAGAAGAACGAGAAGGTGCAGGTTCCACAGCGAACATTTGCAAAATTTTATCAAGGAGTGCACCTCACACGCAGGAAAAACAAATAACATTTCTCACATACGCTCTCTTAACACAACCAAACGGCGAATATTGAAGAGAATATAATATGTTTGCCAAACTGAGAATATTGATTTGCCATTTGAAATATATTCCCTTTTATTGAACTATTATTTATTATTTTTTTAATTATTTTATGTTAATTAATTTTTACTTTAATATGAGAAATATATTAAAATACTTTTATATCATTACTAATAAAGTATTTTGATATATTTCTTAAAATAATTCATGTACTTGACACCATTATGGAGTCATAAAAGTACAGAATTGTGTTTTGCCGTCGGCATTTTCATATCATGTGTACAGGTAAAGAAATATGAAAGAAAAATATTTTTAAATTTGTCTAAACAACATAATATTTATGTACATATATATAAGCACTCATTACTTCATGTGAAATCTCCGTTGACACGGTCAACCAATGATCGAAGCTCACGTTTTTGCTTTTATGTCAAAGAGTCAATCTGTCGAAGGACTGACGCGACGACAAAGTGTCACAAAATTGTGTTGTTGGTAGAAGATCCGAGATGTGCCGAAAAATAAACGAACCGTCGCCGATTGTCCCCGCTTCCCTTGCCGCTCTAACAGCTTTGCACACAAATCATTGTAAATATGTATGTTTATATATGAGCATGCAAGTTAACGGCAGCCTCCACACAGCTTCTTTACCGTAATTGTAAACAAAATCATAATTTTTTCTTCTCATAAATTATATTGGAAGTCATTCTTTAAAACAACACACTTTGTTTACACAAGTGGCTATTATTGACATTAACAAGCCTTCTGCATCTTTGCAGCTACAATGAAATGTTCTTATTTTATCTTCATTTCAAGAATAAACTATTTCACAATTCTGTGAAACTAAAAATAAGTAAACAATTTTGTAAGCCTATAAATAAGCTTGGATGTATATTTAAGGCAGTCTTTTGAGATTTACTGAAATAAAGACACGTTCGGTCGAAGCGAACTAAAAACTTCGAACTTTTTAAAAATTGTTTTGCTTGACGCAAAAACATAATTTGCATTCATATTGACGCAGAGTTTTGCGAGTCACGGAAAAATTTTTAGAATTGCAAAATATTTTAAATCGACAAAAGCTTTGTTGTTACTTTTGCCACTTTTTTTCTGTGTTTTGGGGGTTTGCAGGGTTGCCACTTGTCCCTTCTAGAGGGAACATCAAAAAATTGTTCCATTTATGATTGAGATGTGTAAGGCGTTTGCTTTTATGAATGAAACAATTGCATCTGCGCCTGCGTTCATGAATGAAAATGTTCTTGTTGTGTGATTTACTACAAATTTAGGATTTGTAAATTTGGCTGCCATATTCATTTCTGACGCTGCTCATGCTATTTGAGAGAATTGTTGTTTTTGTATAACAACGATTGTATTTTTTCTATTGGCTCATATACCTACATTTGTACGCATATATATGTATGTAGAATTGCGTATGCATTACTTAGTTTGCAATGTCATACGCATATTTGTACATACATACTTACATATAGAGCAGTGCGCGCACATGTATTTATTGATAAGTGAAATTCATATATTATTAATGTTAATATATTATTATATTATATAATATAACATATTTATGTACATATGTACATACATAAATTATTAATTCTGTAACAATTGAAAATAGACAATTATTAAATAAGTAGAATATATATATTTTTTTTGCAAACTTTCGCATTTTATCATGCCTCAATTGTGCAAAAAAAAAATCATATTTTATCAATTTTTATCATAAAAATCGGTTATATGACAAAAAATAATCACGCATATGTATGTATGTGAAGTGGCATTTGTATTTTTTGTTTAAAGTATTTAATTTTTCCCTTTACGTTGGGATATAAGTACGTATTTTGTCAGAGAACGTTGTTATAAATTCTCATTTCTTTTAAATAACAGCAAATATTACAGAAAATGGTGAACTCCTTGATCTCAATTTTTCAGCTCTGTTAGCCGTCCAATCGAGCATCATACAAAATTCAATTTGCACCTTCTCGTTCTTTTAAGTTCTCTGGGCGAGTAACCCTCCTTCAAGAGGAACATTTTAATAATCGTATACGTTATCTGCCGAATTGTAAAACCTTATACCATGATCCTAACGGCAGATCAGAGTTGAACATTTAATATAGTTTGTTCGATTCACTTTTTTCCAACGGTTGGTAATTCGAAAACAGTATAGTTTTACTTTGGCGTCGGGAAGGAAAAAAACTTGAAATTTTTGAAAGTTGTGTACGAAATAATTAATTTTATAAAAATGTGGAATTGAAAGGAATAGATGAGTTGAGAAAGACGTTATACAAAGTTTTATACAGAACTTTTAAGTTTTTTCATAATGCAGACTATTTGCTTTTTCAACTTTACTATTTCAGGGCTATCAGCTGTTCGAAGGGACACAGACGATCCGTATTTTGGTTTCGGTCCATTGATATAACGAAAAATGCTTATTATGTAGTATTGCATGGCTTTGTTTTGAAAACCATACGACATTGAATAAATCCTATTGTTAAAATACCTAAAGATTAAATTTATATAGATTTGTCTTATGATTATTTATTGTATCAAAATTTTATTACATGTTTCCAATTTTATCAAAAATATTATTATGTAACGGTCTGTAAGATCTATGTATTTCGTGTTATCATCTGATCACAAAGTCATTTACGAACAGTTTTTTAAGCTTAGTTAATATTTGTTCGATCATTGTGTAGGATGCCTGGCAAAAAGCGGTACTGGTTGCAGTTTTGAGGTACCCCTGTATGCCTTACCGTCAAAAGGAGAAATTTACAGGTGAGTTTTATAAAATATATAGAAAAATAATAAATAGAAGATTATGCTACATACGTATTTAAATAGGTATTAGTAATAAAAGTTAATAATAATACAAATAGTCAAACAAAATGGGAATGGGAATCCTACATTGTAAAGTTATAAAAAAGTTAAATTTTAAAGTCGTGTTAAATGTTATAAAATTATCTTAAATGTAGTTTTTATAGTGTAATTTCATTTCAAAAATTTTTTCAATTAAAAATATTTATATTTTTTTATTAAGAGTGACAACTCTTTAGACATAAACTTAGTTAAAGAGATTTATATGAATCTTGCTAGTTAACCAATGTGAGTTATTTTCGAATAGCGCCCTCAAATGCGCATGTAACGACGGCTTAATTAAAAATACCTCTTGGCAAACTTTTCAAGGTTTCCCAAAACCCCATTCTACCTCATTTCAAAATATACAAATCGAGGTAAATGTGGACATAGATGAAAGCAGCTTTCTACATAAATTATTTCCATTAAAAGTGCCTTTTGCACCAGAGAGTTATTATACTAAATGCCTTTTATTTACATTTCTGTGTCAAAAAAGGAAGATTTCGATCAGGTGATTTCAGCTGTTTAAATTCGTGGAAAACTGCTGATTCTTTTGTTACTTGTGGACTTACACAATGCCATATAATCAGCCGTTTTGACTTGATTGTAAAAATTGTTATTAAGACCATCGTAAAGGGGGAGTAGAGAAAGAAGCAGCTGATCGATGTAAACAAAGCTACAGCTGAGAGGGGTCCATGGAGAAACGTCAAGTCCGCCTAGGGGTTGAGTTTCTATTGACAGCCAAGATGGCCGAAAAAGTAGTCCAAAAAATATTGGTATTATAAAATTTAATATGTTTTCCAAAATAAAATCAGTTAATTTTAATATATGTTCTTAAAGGAGCGGCTATTATTGGCAAATTCTAGAATAATTACGATATGTATTTATGCCTTTTTTTAACTGTGGTAAATTAATAAATATTCACCACAGAAAAATGTAAGGTGCAATTAAGCAAACATGTCAAATAACGGGGTGCAGAAAATGCTTATTCAACGAAACTGAGGGCAAGGTTTATAAATTTGCAAAACAATCTTCGTAAAATAACAAATATTATTAAATATATTTAATAATGCTCCTGATAAAGCTGTGCACACAAGAATTTTTATCAATAAGCAGGTGTGTATTAGTGCGTAAAAAGAATAATAAATAACTAAAATTATTTTTTTCCAGAGGAAACCTGGAGAAAATAATAAACCTATTTTAACCCGCCCACAATTTGCATGATATTTATTTCGTTTTGGAAGGATATAATTTCATTATAGACGCCCTGATGCTTTAGATTGCGTACTTAATTCGATTGAGTGATTTAAATTTAGAAACTGATTTATGTATGACAACGATTTGGAAAGTGAAACAAACATTACGTTTTAAATGATACAAATTTGTTTATATGTAAATTACCATACTCCTACGATCAAATTGCTTTTATCAGAGTAAATGTTTTAGTGTGCATCTAATTGTTTCCAAAGCTAATATGTGGCCAGGTTTATAGTGCTCAACACCAACAAAAGTTAGAATCATGGGCAATTTCTTCATTTGCAACACTTCTATTTGCATTCATTGAAACAATTTAAAAATCTAACCTCATAATATAAATACTTTGTTTAAATAAAAACCAGATTTTTTCTATGCCAAATAATATGTTTTATTTCGTTGGTTTTTTGTACATTTCCTTATATTGTATCTGTATTACATTTTCCATACCACCATGAGGTATGCAACTAGGCGCGTTACCGATTGTTTTGGGTGTTCGGCTCCCCAGGAGGCCTATTTTCACCCATATACCTTAAAACTAAATAACAAAATTATTAACAATAAATAAAAAAAACATTCAAAAAATTAATTTTACAATAATATTTATATAAATACATTTTATGTGCATGCATTGCCAACAGTGGAGATCTAACAAAAACCCTGAGAAAATTCAAAATGATGTATGGTGGGGTCGGGTAGGACCTATCGAAATGTGCCTAATAACAAGAATATATGTGCATTCCTATCTTAAAAATTGGTTGAGCACTTCAAAATATGAAAATTTCTATCACGTTGTAATCAGGACAACAAATGAAGATTTTTTTTCAGATACACACCCGGACAAAGGACTTCAGACAAATTTTACATGTGTACAACACATAAAAATTTCACATGCACACATAGAAAAGTACGTTCTTATTCTAATAAAAAGGGATATAAGAACATCTGGCTGAGAATTCTCACAGCAATAAAACGGCCCTATGTGTTGCATATAAATTTGGAAAACCCTCGTAAATGACAGCAAGAATCAAAATTGCTGCGAAGTATTTCCTCAAATTTTTCGAGGAAGTTTATAAAGCCTGAAGAGGGTTTCACCAGACTGCAGTCGTTATATTCTTTTTCCATTTAAAAAATAAACGAGAATCAGTTTCATCTTCAAGGCGAGGTATAGGACTCATACAATTATGAAGTTTTAAAAACTTTGAATACATATAGCCGCGAAAATAAACGAACGAATTTTGCTTCAAGAAAAAGCTTTCATTTAAATCAATTTCCGCGCTTTCAATATTTTGAAGTGCTTCTAAGAGCAGCCTTGGCAAACTTTGAAAGGTTTACCAAGAAATATCAATAATCAAAGCGTCATGACAAGCGCTTTGAAGGGTGCTAGTACTTAAATATTCCCATTCCTCCCTAGGCAAAGGTTCGCAGTTGCCCTTAGTCACATAATTAACGGTCCTAATGGCCCCGGACTTTCGGAAAAGACATGAGAACATGTACGGAAAAGTTCTTACGTTATTTCCGCCCTCCCCTTCGAATCTGTCCGAAATAATTCTCAAATCTGTCTTGACAAAGATTTCTTATCCTAATATTTTCGAATCCTTTGGTGGGCAAGATCTTCCACAAATGTCGTAAACCCTTAATATTTAGAAGCCATCCCTTAATAAAAGACAATGTATTCGTGATATCACAACCTATGCTATCAGTAATTTTTAAAGATGTAAAAAAATTCTTGGCTTCTAGGAGAAAGGTAATTTGTTCCGTACTACCGAAAAAAGGTTCATTATATTTTCGTAGGGCTCCAAGCCTACTACTCTTAAATATATTAAAAATTGTATCAAAAAGAAAAGAACAAATTCGGCGGTATTAAAGAAAGTTGGAGACTTAGAAATATTCAAATTCCCGGAGCTATATAATGCGAACATTGCACTAGCAACAGTGTAGCTGAAAACCTGTGTGGCTAAATGCACACTCATTTTCTCAAAAGTTGTAGGCCTTAGATGAGCCGAAGTTATCTTAGGCGCACACCTAATACTTTGTTGAGCGTCTTGCTCATGGAAGTGAATTATATCACTCCAGTTTGCAAGACGACCATTAAAACTTACTAAATTATTGGTATTTTGCAAACAATTTCGCGGACTTTTTATAAGATGAGGAGAATCGTAAAAAAATACGATTTCCTCTCCATTGACTATGAAAAATGGCCTATCCTTTGTCACTCCTACAATCCGGGCAAAATGCACAAAATTTGACCCTTGGCCACATACAAAATGGAAGGGGAGAAGACCTATTCCCTAGAGTTGGGACACAACTTCAAAAACATATTGTTTAAACATCTCCTTCGCAAGATTTATGCACAAAAAAATATGCTAAGGGTTGAGACCAAGGCTCCCCACCTATGCCTTGAACCATTAGTGTTAAAACACTTGAAGCAATTCTGGGGGTACGGTTTTCATCGCCATAATCCTCCAGGCCTACAATTAAATTCCTATATCTATCATACTGCAAATGGGTCTTCAGAGACATTTCATCTCAGCAAATTGAGACGTATTTCTGGTCACTCGTAAAGCCACGGCTTCGGGGTTCCAGAGTTTTTATGCTGCTATACGTGCAACCAGGACTTCGTGGCCAACTTTGAATAAACTGTGTCAAAGTTCTTGGTGATGGCCAATTAAAAAAGGGCTTTAAATATCTATACGCTAGAGGTGATAAGAAGTGAACCTCCAGAGCTATGGTTTTCAATTCCCTATCATATCCGAGAAGATTACGGTTATTATTTGTCAAACTATTCCTCACACATGCAGCAATATGTAGAGGCAATTTGCTACATAGCTCAACAATTTGCCTATTCTTATTTTTTTCAATAGGCAAACTGTTTTTTTAAAGCCTTAATCAATTTTTCTTTTTTTCCTAATTGCTTTTTTATTTCTTGCACCTCTCTTTCTAAAGTACTATTCCTTTTTTTAAGGCTAACAATATCATTCAGAAATTTTTTTTCCTAGGTGTCCCTTCACTTAGGTACGCATCTGTTTGTGTGTTGCTATTTTTCGCCCCATTGTTCAAATACATTGTAATGAAGGGACAGCTCCTCATGTACTTCATATGAGCTCGAAGTACAGTCTCCTATCTCGTCACCGAAAGTGTCTGACGTATCAGATTGCCCAGTTTGTCAGGTTCGCAAAAACTGCCTTTATCTAAACTACCTCCGTCCGAAACTACCTTCACTGTTGGCACTAATAAATTTTTATCGGGGACTGCCTCTTTTGACAATCTTAAGCTATTTTTGTAGCGGTGCGAGAAATGCCTATCGCAGGCATACAAATCAGGACTTTCGAAATCGGATACACTAAGTAGGTGCATCCATTTCATCCGCCTAAAAAGTAAAATAAATAACAAATATGTTATTATATAAAAAAAAAATATTATATAAATAGAAAAATTAATATGATAATTGTTTACATATACATAATAAGATATTAAAAGTAAAAAATTATTTGTAAATAAAAAAATAATAAAATAAATCACCGCTCACATACCAAGCGATTCCAACTGTTCGAAAAAAATTAAATACCGCAAACACATGATAAGTCGTAGCCAGCATTTTTCCACCTATATTTATAAATAAAAAAATATACATATGGGTACTGATTGTACAAGTAAATCCACAGAGGAGGCAATTAAGAGATGATCCCACTGTATGTCGGTAAATTTCTACAGAAAAGTTATGAAAACAAATATACACAGTTACAATATATTAATTAATATTTGGCCATTACTGCAGTTGTATATTATATTTATTGCTCATAGTGTGTATTTTAAATTTATTTTTTTCGAATTTAAATTTTTATTACTAGGCGCACACCTAGTGTGAAATTTTATCATACCAAAATTTTCATATAATATATATACATATATGTATGTTATATTTGTATATAATATTTGAACTTAAAATGCAAGAAGAAATTAATGACAAAAAACTTTGAAAAATGTATTAAATGAAGAAATATGGTCAAAAATTAATTATTGAATCATAAAATATAAGCATTTCATTAAAATTAGCATAGGTAATAAATTATCGTAAATTCTGAGTGGCTAAATGACCACTCAATCCCCCTCACCATAAGACACTGTCACACCACACCAATTCACATCCACATCACCACACCTTCTTGGTCCTTCGAGCCTTAGTGGACGGCACTATGGGGTACAAAATATAACAAAAAAAAAAAAAATGGGTAAAATAACGTGGAAAAAAAAGAAATAAAAAATAATTAACAAACAGTGAAAAAAAAGAACTGCCGCATTTATTGAAAAAAAACAAGTGCAGCGACAAAGTGTACAAAAAAAAAAACAAAAAAAAAGAACCGGTGCATTTATTGAAAAAAAAACCAAGTGCAGTGACAAAGGGAACAAAAAAAAAAGCCCAAAACGATGCAGTGACAGTTAGTGGAAAAAAAGTGCAGTGTAATAGAATAAAGAAATATATACATATATATGTTATATATAAAACAAACACATAAAATCAAAAATTACTTCAACACAAAAACAAACGGGCGCGAAACCAAAAAACAAAAAAAATCTAAACACGGCGCGAAACCCGAAAATATAACTAAACAACTAAAAACAAAATATATAACAGCCAGCAACAACAAAACACAGGAAGAGAGCTGCACAACAGGCATCAGGACAGCTGGAGTGAAGGAAGTTGGAAAAGAAGGAACTCAAAAAACCCTCAAAAATAAAACCTCTTACATTCTCCCCAAAACCCCCTTGAGGCGAGACAAAGTGAGTGTATCATTTTCATTTTTCTTATTAATTATATATGTATGTTTGTAAATCCTGTATACCATTGAAACTAGGAAAATCCGTTTTAACAGTTTGAAACCACGGGTACAGGAAACGTTAACGGAACATATATAAAAAAAAAAACGGAACTAAAAATTTAAGTACTATATACTTATAATTTTTCCTAACGTTAACGGAAAGTTTCAAAAAACCGATACATAAAAAACAAAATAACGGGTGAATATACTTATATACATATATACTTATATTTACACATATATGTATATATATATATTATATTAACAAATTATTTATTGCCTAAACTTATGTGCTTACATTGGTATATATATATACACACAACAACCACAAAAGAAAAAAGAAAAATTCAAGTATTTACTTGCAAAGAATTTCCGGCAGTACCCCTTAGGCTTAATAAAGCAATAAGCAAGACTGCGTAACGATAAGTAAGCTAAAGGCACAATAACAATTACAGCTAGAACCCACAGCGAAAAGGCAAAAATACAAACATACATATATATACTTTCAATCGGCAAACAATATGCAAATTGCATTTGCCGATAAATCTTATAACTAAGCATTCTCTTATATTTTTACATATACATTATATCAGAATATATTAACATAAGCGCAGTCGGTA
Organism: Bactrocera oleae; assembly: GCF_042242935.1. Taxonomy (NCBI): domain Eukaryota; kingdom Metazoa; phylum Arthropoda; class Insecta; order Diptera; family Tephritidae; genus Bactrocera; species Bactrocera oleae. The sequence continues at coordinate 34,944,063 of NC_091537.1, forward strand.
AAATACCTGTGTATTACAATTTTTATTTTTCTCCACACTCTTCTCTCACCCGTGCACATTCACATACATACACACTTGTACATACTTAATACGATCTGCCTATGGTCACATACCCCATATACAGTTGGTACAAATACATATTTTTAATTCATTTCATTATTTAAATATCGATTATTTTATAACTAATTAAACGGTGCGGTTAAATAGCAGCAAATAAATAAATAATTCCAAGATACAACAAAAAATTTTGCTAAAAGAAAGCTAAAAACAATAATATAAAAAATTCTCAACTAAAAATTGCTTCAAAGTCCATTTTGGCAAATATCCCGCAATACCCCTTGTTCTTTGGCAAACAAACACAAGCAGGATTGCGCACAAACATTTCAGCACAATAATTAGTGTATACCTAGGTACAAAGTGCATTGATCTCTTCAACGAGCTCTCAATTGCTCAAGTACATAAATACATATCTACAAGTCCACGCATTAGGGTGTACCTACATACCCCTACATAAGGACATAAAAACGATAAATACAAGTTCGATTGTTAATAAATAAAAAAATAAATACGACCAGTAATTCTGAATCGGTATTAAAAATCAAAAAGGAAAATCTTGACAATTTCTGGACACGTTTCCAAGCTGCATATGACGCAATAGTAGAATCTGACGACTCAGATCTACCTGAAAATTTTAAATCCTCGGCTTATGCCAAGTACGAAAACTGCTTAGACCAGTTTAAAGAAACAAAAGCAATGATTTCGGATCAATTAAAATTAATTAAAGCCATTGCACCTGCTCCACATCCGAGAGTAGAGCTGCCACAAATTCAATGTCAAGAGTCAAATTCAGGCATCCATCTCAAGGTGCCCACATGTGATACAGAAATCTTTCATCGTGGTTATGAACAATGACCGTCCTTCCGGGACATATTTGCAGCCGTTTACATAAACCACCCTAAATTAATAAATGCACAAAAATTGTATCACCTCCGATACAAAACAAAAGGTCAAGCAGGCGTCATAGTCAAACAGTTCGCACTAAATGACAATAATTTCAATCTGGCTTGGGAAGCTCAAAAAGCAAGGTACGAAAATGAAAGAATATTGGTTGATAAGCAAGTAACGATACTAATGAACTTGCCTAAAATTCAGAAAGAAACAAGTGATGAATTTATTAGACTACAATCCACTGTTTCTAATTGTTTGTCGGTTTTATCGACACAAAGTATTCCCACAGACAGCTGGGACCCTATTCTGGTAAATATATGCACCGCGGCATTACCAGAAAAATCGTTACTTGCTCCCACAATCGCTCTCATCTCGGAGAAAATGCCCAACGTGGCAGCAAATTAAAGAATTTCTAACTACCCAAACAAATAGCAGAAAGGGTAGACAAAAAACTAGTTAGAACTAAGAACGTTCAAAACGACCTCAATAGAAGCTTCAATAGACCCCAAACCAGTAGCAATAACCATTTAAATTGAAGTTTTTTTAAAAATCAATCGTTCACATCCGAACAGTATAAACAAACGTCATGCGAACTGTGTACAGGAGGGCATAAACTTAAATCTTGCGATAAATTCAAAAAATTAAATATTGTCGATAGGAACAATTTTGTGAGAACAAAAAAACTTTGCACGAACTGCTTGTCACGTTCGCATACTCTAAAAGAGTGTGAAAGCAAGTTCAATTGCGTTTATTGTCATAAACGACATCATTCTATGCTTCATATAAATAATTTTTCCAGTTCACCCCCAAACAGCGCAAATACGAAAAGAGTCACGGGTTTAGTTAAAACAGCAAATCCCGAAAATTGCCAAGAAGCACCATGCTGCTCAAAGGCATTAAAAACTCAAACGCTACACAGCGAAACCAAAGTAGGGTACTACTACCCACAGCAGTCGTCTCCATCGAACACCGAGAAGAGCTGTTTAAACTTAGGGCCTTAATAGACCAAGGATCACAACGATCTTTCATAGCGTCGAGGCCCCAAAATAGGCTACAACTGCCAACAAAACAAGCCAACTTTGAAATCACGGGAATGGGCGGAAGAGTAGTCCAAAACTCAAACAAAATCTGTCCCATTACCCTAACTTCCCCCAAAGCGGATAAGCTCATTAAAGCAGAAGCTATTGTCTTACCGCAACTTACAAATATGATTCCAAGCTATTACATAAATAGCAAGCATTGGCAAAAGGTTTCACACCTAAAGCTAGCAGATCCCAACAGCAACACTCCTGCTCAAATAGACCTTCTATTAGGCAGCGATCTCATACCACAGATAATACTCGAAGGTATTGAGAAAATTTCAAATACACTATTGGCACAAAATACTATTTTCGGTTGGATCCTAAGTGGACTAGTTACGGAACCAGTTACAACCATGACCACTCAGGTTGAGGAAATCTCAAATGAATACCTCAATTCACAATTAATGAAATTTTGGGAGTTAGAAGAGCTCCCCTTTATATCAATTACAACCGCAAAAGATCAGATAATGGTCGGTACGTCGTACGACTACCACTAAAACAACAATTTCCCAACACAATCGCCTTAGGTCACTCTTGCACCTCTGCAATACAGCAGTTTCAAAGTATGGAAAAAAACCTACTTAAAAAAGGCCAACTCAAACCATGTGTTGGAAGAATATCTCCATTTAGACCACATGGAGGAAGTAAGTCCATGCGAAAAATTCATCAACGGCAAATACTACTCATTTTACTTGCCGCATCATGCAGTGGTAAAGCCAGACAAAAAAAACAACTAAAGTAAGAGTTGTCTTCAATGCATCAAGATCCACCAGCTCGGGAAATTCCCTAAATGATATCCTATTTACGGGACCCACGCTCCAACCAGATTTAATGCTACTCATTTTAAATTGGCGTATATTTAAATACGTATTTAACGGCGACGTCGAAAAAATGTATAGACAAATAGTCGTACATAAAGACGATCAAGATTTTACAATTTGTGGACTTTATCAAACAAGTCTCACCTGAGATTGTACAAAAGTACGCGCCCCAAGGCATTAATTGGCAATTCATCCCACCAAGCGCTCCTCATATGGGTGGTTTATGGGAATCAGCTGTAAAAAGCTTCAAATCCCACTTCAAAAAAGTAGCTGGAAATTACAAATTCAATTACGAAGAATTCACGACATTATTAATTCGAATTGAAGCCGTTCTCAATTCACGGCCTCTTACAATCCTTTCGCAAGATCCCTTCGATTTCACAGCCTTAACTCCAGGGCACTATCTCAAAGGAACACCCATTCTGGCCATACCTGAGCCAGGCGTGGAGTCGCTATCCTTATTAAATCGCTGGGAAAGAATTAAAATTCTTCATCACGATTTCAGCCGCCGATGAAAAGAAGAATACATAAGGGATCTCCATAAACGATACCGTTGGAAGACTCGTGAACAAGCACCAAAACTTGGAGATTGTGTCATCATCCATGATGATTGTCTACCTCCTACCGAATGGCGGCTTGGGCGCATAGAAAAGCTACATTACGGCTCCGACGGTCACATACGAGTGGTTTGTACACAAAGCGGAATGCTAACCAGACCGCTCGTGAAGCTATGCTTTCTCCTAACCGCCGATAATAGCGACACAGCAAATCGCAAACAATCAACCGATACTACCGCAATACAATAAAATCATCAAATCAAGAAGCAAAAAACCGAAAAACTTATGAAAACAAATATACACAGTTACAATATATTAATTAATATTTGGCTATTACTGCAGTTGTGTATTATATTTATTGCTCATAGTGTGTATTTTAAATTTATTTTTTTCGAATTTAAATTTTTATTATTAAGCGCACACCTAGTGTGAAATTTTATCATACCAAAATTTTCATATAATATATATAAATATATGTATTTTATATTTGAATATAATATTTAAACTTAAAATGCAAGAAGAAATTAATGACAAAAAACTTTTAAAAATGTATTAAATGAAGAAATATGGACAAAAATTAATTATTGAATCACAAAATATAAGCATTTCATTAAAATTAGCATAGGTAATAAATTATCGTAAATTCTGAGTGGCTAAATGACCACTCAATCCCCCCTCACCATAAGACACTGTCACACCACACCAATTCACATCCACATCACCACACCTTCTTGGTCCTTCGAGCCTTAGTGGACGGCACTATGGAGTACAAAATATAACAAAAAAAAAATGGGTAAAATAACGTGGAAAAAAAAGAAATAAAAAATAATTAACAAACAGTGAAAAAAAAGAACTGCCGCATTTATTGAAAAAAAACAAGTGCAGTGACAAAGTGTACAAAAAAAAAAAACCGGTGCATTTATTGAAAAAAAAAACCAAGTGCAGTGACAAAGTGAACAAAAAAAAAAAGCCCAAAACGATGCAGTGACAGTTAGTGGAAAAAAAAGTGCAGTGTAATAGAATAAAGAAATATGTACATATATAATATATGTTATATATAAAACAAACACATAAAATCAAAAATTACTTCAACACAAAAACAAACGGGCGCGAAACCAAAAAACAAAAAAAATCTAAACACGGCGCGAAACCCGAAAATATAACTATACAACTAAAAACAAAATATATAACAGCCAGCAACAACAAAACACAGGAAGAGAGCTGCACAACAGGCATCAGGACAGCTGGAGTGAAGGAAGTTGGAAAAGAAGGAACTCAAAAAACCCTCAAAAATAAAACCTCTTACATTCTCCCCAAAACCCCCTTGAGGCGAGACAATGTGAGTGTATAATTTTCATTTTTCTTATTAATTATATATGTATGTTTGTAAATCCTGTATACCATTAAAACTAGGAAAATCCGTTTTAACAGTTTGAAACCACGGGTACAGGAAACGTTAACGGAACATATATAAAAAAAAAAAAACTGAACTAAAAATTTAAGTACTATATACTTATAATTTTTCCTAACGTTAACGGAAAGTTTCAAAAAACCGATACATAAAAAACAAAATAACGGGTGAATATACTTATATACATATATACTTATATTTACACATATATGTATATATATATATTATATTAACAAATTATTTATTGCCTAAACTTATGTGCTTATATTATTTACACACAACAACCACAAAAGAAAAAAGAAAAATTCAAGTATTTACTTGCAAAGAATTTCCGGCAGTACCCCTTAGGCTTAATAAAGCAATAAGCAAGACTGCGTAACGATAAGTAAGCTAAAGGCACAATAACAATTACAGCTAGAACCCACAGCGAAAAGGCAAAAATACAAACATACATATATATACTTTCAATCGGCAAACAATATGCAAATTGCATTTGCCGATAAATCTTATAACTAAGCATTCTCTTATATTTTTAAATATACATTATATCAGAATATATTAACATAAGCGCAGTCGGTAAAATACCTGCGTATTACAATTTTTATTTTTCTCCACACTCTTCTCGGTTAATAGCAGCAAATAAATAAATAATTCCAAGATACAAAAAAAAATTTTGCAAAAAGAAAGCTAAAAACAATAATAAAAAAAATTGCTTCAAAGTCCATTTTGGCAAATATCCCGCAATACCCCTTGTTCTTTGGCAAACAAACACAAGCAGGATTGCGCACAAACATTTCAGCACAATAATTAGTGTATACCTAGGTACAAAGTGCATTGATCTCTTCAACGAGCTCTCAATTGCTCAAGTACATAAATACATATCTACAAGTCCACGCATTAGGGTGTACCTACATACCCCTACATAAGGACATAAAAACGATAAATACAAGTTCGATTGTTAATAAATTAAAAAATAAATACGACCAGTAATTGTAAAAAACTAAATCTGCGTATTTAAGTAACTTAATTCGAATTAAAAACTCTTATTAACAAAAAGAGTATACGGTTATACACAAATACGAAAGTTAAACTTAATTTTGTCGAAAAAAAAATCTCTATATACTTCAAATTTCAAATTTACTTCACTATTTTCTAAATGAGCTCAGATTCAAAAGAATCCAAAACAATACAGTCTCTAAAGGTACCTAAAATGATTTCTGAAGAAAGGAGTCCGTGTACACCTGCAGAAGCTACACGCTCAAAGCAAGGTGCTACAAAACTAAAACGGGCGAAAGATATATCATACACAAAATTTATCTCTGAGAGTGACAGTCTAATACGATACTGCACTCGATTTTAATCTTCGCCGATTCAGGACAATTCTGAATCGGTATTTAAAATCAAAAAAGAAAATCTTGATAATTTCTGGACACGTTTCCAAGCTGCATATGACGCAATAGTAGAATCTGACGACTCAGATCTACCTGAAAATTTTAAATCCTCGGCTTATGCCAAGTACGAAAACTGCTTAGACCTGTTTGAAAAAACAAATGCAATGATTTCGGATCAATTAAAATTAATTAAAGCCATTGCACCTGCTCCACATCCGAGAGTAGAGCTGCCATAAATTCAATGTCAAGAGTCAAATTCATTTCATGCTTCATATAAATAATTTTTCCAGTTCACCCCCAAACAGCGCAAATATGAAAAGAGTCACGGGTTTAGTTACAACAGCAAATCCCGAAAATTGCCAAGAAGCACCATGCTGCTCAAAGGCATTAAAAAATCAAACGCTACACAGCGAAACCAAAGTAGGGTACTACTACCCACAGCAGTCGTCTCCATCGAACACCGAGGAGAGCTGTTTAAACTTAGGGCCTTAATAGACCAAGGATCACAACGATCTTTCATAGCGTCGAGGCCCCAAAATAGGCTACAACTGCCAACAAAACAAGCCAACTTTGAAATCACGGGAATGGGCGGAAGAGTAGTCCAAAACTCAAACAAAATCTGTCCCATTACCCTAACTTCCCCCAAAGCGGATAAGCTCATTAAAGCAGAAGCTATTGTCTTACCGCAACTTACAAATATGATTCCAAGCTATTACATAAATAGCAAGCATTGGCAAAAGGTTTCACACCTAAAGCTAGCAGATCCCAACTGCAACACTCCCGCTCAAATAGACCTTCTATTAGGCAGCGATCTCATACCACAGATAATACTCGAAGGTATTGAGAAAATTTCAAATACACTATTGGCACAAAATACTATTTTCGGTTGGATCCTAAGTGGACTAGTTACGGAACCAGTTACAACCATGACCACTCAGGTTGAGGAAATCTCAAATGAATACCTCAATTCACAATTAATGAAATTTTGGGAGTTAGAAGAGCTCCCCTTTATATCAATTACAACCGCAAGAGATCAGTATTGTGAAGACTTTTACAAAAGCAACTACTAGATCAGATAATGGTCGGTACGTCGTACGACTACCACTAAAACAACAATTTCCCAACACAATCGCCTTGGGTCACTCTTGCACCTCTGCAATACAGCAGTTTCAAAGTATGGAAAAAAACCTACTTAAAAAAGGCCAACTCAAACCATGTGTTGGAAGAATATCTCCATTTAGACCACATGGAGGAAGTAAGTCCATGCGAAAAATTCATCAATGGCAAATACTACTCATTTTACTTGCCGCATCATGCAGTGGTAAAGCCAGACAAAAAAAACAACTAAAGTAAGAGTTGTCTTCAATGCATCAAGATCCACCAGCTCGGGGAATTCCCTAAATGATATCCTATTTACGGGACCCACGCTCCAACCAGATTTAATGCTACTCATTTTAAATTGGCGTATATTTAAATACGTATTTAACGGCGACGTCGAAAAAATGTATAGACAAATAATCGTACATAAAGACGATCAAGATTTTACAATTTGTGGACTTTATCAAACAAGTCTCACCTGAGATTGTACAAAAGTACGCGCCCCAAGGCATTAATTGGCAATTCATCCCACCAAGCGCTCCTCATATGGGTAGTTTATGAGAATCAGCTGTAAAAAGCTTCAAATCCCACTTCAAAAAAGTAGCTGGAAATTACAAATTCAATTACGAAGAATTCACGACATTATTAATTCGAATTGAAGCCGTTCTCAATTCACGGCCTCTTACAATCCTTTCGCAAGATCCCTCCGATTTCACAGCCTTAACTCCAGGGCACTTTCTCAAAGGAACACCCATTCTGGCCATACCTGAGCCAGGCGTGGAGTCGCTATCCTTATTAAATCGCTGGGAAAGAATTAAAATTCTTCATCACGATTTCAGCCGCCGATGAAAAGAAGAATACATAAGGGATCTCCATAAACGATACCGTTGGAAGACCTGAACAAGCACCAAAACTTGGAGATTGTGTCATCATCCATGATAATTGTCTACCTCCTACCGAATGGCGGCTTGGGCGCATAGAAAAGCTACATTACGGCTCCGACGGTCACATACGAGTGGTTGATCTTCGTACACAAAGCGGAATGCTAACCAGACCGCTCGTGAAGCTATGCTTTCTCCTAACCGCCGATAATAGCGACACAGCAAATCGCAAACAATCAACCGATACTACCGCAATACAATAAAATAATCAAATCAAGAAGCAAAAAACCGAAAAAGTCGTTAATAACCGTTAAAAATGAAAATAACTAATAAAACAAGTAAGGAAGGGCTAAGTTCGGATGTAACCGAACATTTTATACTCTCGCAAAGTTAAATGGTATATTCGTTTGAGACTTCTTTATATATTTTAATAATTAGAAGTAGGAACTTTTGCCTTAGTTATTTACTTTTCACTCATAGTGAAAACAATTAGAGCAATTTGTAAACTAAATTTACTCAAATTATGAAAAATCGTTCTTGTGCATTTTGTATACGCTTATAATTGATTTTATATAGAATGCATTACAACTGTATTGAGAAGTATGAAAACAAATCGTTTTTGGACAATGAATAACATTTTTTATTTATTATATCGATATTATTATACATGTTTAGCTTAAAAATAATAAATATTAACAACTTTAAAAATTATATAATATTATTATATTAATTTGTATATAATATTTACACTATTAAACATAAATTTTTTTAGGGATTCTTTTACATATATCCAAATTATATTTCTTTTTTCCTTATACTATTTAATTTCTTTCATATATTTATACAATAATGTCATATATTAATTAGATTATTTACATATTTTTCTTAAAATTGTCTTAAAAACTACTGTCAAAATTCCTATACCATTCCAATTCGATTATATTTGAAAAAGAAAAATGAAGAACTATTGCACTAAGTCTGAAAACTTTATTTCGAAATAGAGACACAAATACTGTCATGATAGCTGTGTACTGTCTCAAAAGTAATTGCATTTACACGGGAAGGATCCATGTTTGAAAATGCCCAATCAATTTGTGTACCGGCAGGTGTAGTTGAATATTCTTCACCAAGCAGGGAACTAAAGTTTTTTTCTTGGAGCAGATTTCTTATTGCAGTCCCTTTAGACATTAAACAAATGTTAAAATCTCCAACAATTAGCACATTTTGATTGCCTAACTCAGAAGTAAGGACTTCCTGAAGTTCTACAATTAATTGTCTGACAGAGAAAGCTGAATTTCTATATAGAAAGAGAATATTAATATTGAAACATTTAAACAAAACCGCTTCTAAAACTTTGTGGCCTGAATAAATTTTCTTTACAGCCTTTGATTCTATAGAGCAAGCAATACTATGCTTTGCATATATTATAATGCCCCGTTTATTTCTGTTGGTTGCTTCTGTGCTAGCTATCCTCAGCTCGTTAATTGGAGTAAATCCTGGTATATCAAAACTTTCGCAAGGATAACTCCAAGTTTCTACAAAACATAAAATATCTGAAGATATCATCAAACAGTCGCTTTTTATATAATTAATGTGAGCGTGAAGACTCTGAACATTATGGAATAAAAGTTGATGTCCTGATGTTCGGGAAATCATAAAATTTAAACTTGTTGTCAAAGCTTTATTTGTGTTCAATTCCCTCAGTTCCCTATATATAGGATCCGATTCAGAAAATTTGTTAGGAGGAATAAAATTTCCTATAATGAAAAGACCTTCTGCAGAAGTAGCTCGACTACAAGCGACATATATTGAAGCTTTAGGCATTCTGGGTCGAGTATGAACTACAATTTTATTATATTATATGTGGCACCCTGACTTTTATGAATAGTTATTCCCTCAGCCGGAACAACTGGAAACTGAATTCTTTCAATTGAAATTTGTTCATTTCTTTTATATTGAAAAGATTTTAGAACTTTTTCAATTGGTGTCCAAGAACTTTCTAGAGGATGAGGGTTTTTTGATCGTGCTATCAAACCAACTGAAGGTTCCAAAAATTTAATACACAGAATTGTTGGAAAAGAACAATGGAAATCAATTTGCATAAGTTGTCCAGCTGCCCCATTAACCAAGCCATCACACGTGTTTATGTTCACTGTAATCATATATTTGGCGGAGGTTTTTAGTGTCAATTCATAGGGCAGTCCCTGCGTTTCAGAAGTTTTGAAAAGTTTAACTCATTCCAAAATATTATCATTTTCATTTATACCAACTCCTTTAACTGAGTCTTTTGCAGTTGAAAGGAAATCTTCTGTTGGGATTCGACTGAGCTTAAGGGCATTGAAATTATTTGTCTCTTCATTGGACCAAAATAAATGTATGGCATCATCGGGAACTTCTTCGAAATTAACTACTCGAGTTTCAATGAGTGATATGTCCTCATTTGTCATAGTACCAGATGCCATATGATTTAATGCAATTGCAAAGGCCTGATCCTCCCGTTGTCTCATAATCTCTGTTAATTCAAAGTATTTAAATAACTCCCACAAAGGGGAACCAACTAAAGTGCTGTATGCATCATTGGGATTAGGAGAGAATATCCACCTATCTCCAACAGGTGAGAGTTGCTTCAAATCACCAAACACTATGATCGGAATACCACCGAAGGGGCTGTCTGTTTAGAAAATTTGTTTTAATCTCGCATCAACAGAGCTAAACATACGAGCACCTACCATCGATATTTCATCAATTATGATTAATTTTAAATCGATAAGTCTGGAATACAATGAATCAACTGTGTCATTGCCTAGTGGCCTCAACTCTGGTGCGCAAAGAAGAACTTTTAAGGAACTTGAATTGGATCCAGGTGTAGAATTGTAACGATGGTTAAGAACTTGATATATTGCAGATATCAAACGACTCGTTCCTACACCTGCACCGCCGCCAATGAACTCATAAAATGGGAGATTTGTTTTTAGGTGGTGCATCAAAAGTGTCAAATAGGTTCTTTGCTTAGTATTTAGACTTTGAACTAAAGAAAATAATTCCTCAACTGGAATTAAAAGGGGTAGTTTAATAAGTCTAATATTGCAATCAGATTCAGTGCCATTATCTGTTGAATCTTCGCCATGCAAGTCCAGCAAATTTATATTTGGGTTTATTTCTGGAAGTGCCAACACTCTGAACTCATTTTCCACGATAGGTAGTTCATTTTGAGCACCTTCGTCCAAGTCTATTTCATTATAAAGACTTTCTAGAACATTTTCAAGTTCTCTTTGCTCAAAAACATCATATTTTCTTTGATTTTCCTCAATTATAATACGATGTGTTATGCAAGTCTGCTCATTATCGTTTTCAATGAGATCTTTGCTGTTCATTCCGCCAAGGATAGTAAAGCATTAACATTTGCTAAACAAAGAGTTTTTAACTGATAGGATCTTTGAACATAACGGTCTAAAATACCGGCTACGAATATTTCAGTCGAACCTGAAGGAAGGTTCTGAAGTTCCGCTCTAGGTTTTACCATTCGAACACGTTCCTCAGGTCGAGAGATATTTATAAATTTGTGACCTATATGTTTAAGTTTTTTCTTAATAGTATAATTTCCAGCATTTACCTCTGATATAACTTCATTTAAGAGCCTAGAAATTCCCCTGTTAGACTTGTTAATATAATTAATTATATATGAACAGCAAGCATATGCATCCAGTATATATTGGATATCCATATTTGCTCTATGGAGTTCCAAAATCAGAGGATTATGAGCGTTTATAAAACGATCCTGTAATTTTCTTTTTAGAAAAATTTTGGGTTTTGTTAAACTTGACCTAAGGGCTGACAAATAGTCATCAAAAGACATATTTATTCTACTATCAGACAGGAAGTGTTCAAAATCGTTTAAATTAGAAATGTCTTCTGTAGTCATATTTAAATTTAAAACGTTTTGTATTTTGAAAAAGTTTTCCTTGTGTCTTTCTGAATTTTGACTTGTTTCTCTAAGATGTAACAGTATTTGCGTTGAAGGCATTGGTGGATATGGTATACCAAAACGACAAAACTGTTGTCCTCTTATTTCCCTAGTACAAGACCGACTGTGGTTATGCTTTTGATAACCCAAATAATTTTCTAAGTGGCTGATCGAACCATCGGTAGAAATATAATTGTCAATAAAACTAATGACATCAGGGAATGTCTGAGGATCTTGAAGGTTGATCCTGGGAGCATTATTAAGCCAATACATGTTATGTACATACGGGGAACCTCTCTGTTGAAACTCCACTCTCCATTTGTAACAAAATGCGCTCCAAAAATTCCGGCGTTATCTTTAAAAAACTTAAGAATTTGTCGATAGCGGTAGTCAAAATATCTAGCACAAGTAACCGCGTCTGACCGAATTAAGCGATATCTATCTTGGGTTGTTAAACTGTTGGCTTCCTCTTCCGAAATATCTTTAAAATCAACAGTTTTAGAGAGGATGACCAAAAGCTCAACCCACTGAGATTCTGCAGCCGATAAAGTGATAAAGAAGGTTGGAAGCCCAAATTGGCGAATCATAGCGATTTTCTTTTTCTTCTCAGCTTCCCAGTGCGCAGGTGAGGATCTAACGCATTTCAAAACCTTGTAACCATCATCGTGTTGAATCAAGTTTTGAACAAAGTTTTCGTTTAATAGATTTTGGGCCCTAACTCGGTTGCGACCTGAAAACTTTCTAAGGCAAATGGATGTACTATTCTTAATTTGTAGCAGTTCTAATTTTTTGTAATCATAGAACAACTTTGAAATGGTACACGCTCTTCTGTCAAAACGGCGAATTTCAGAACGTATTATGTTGCTATACGTTTCAGAGCATGTACGCCTCTGTCCAACGTATATTGTTTCAAATGACAACTCTTCTGAATTATTATCTTGAATTATGTCAATTGGTCTTTGTCCTTCACCTGTCGCTATAACTAAACGGTAATAGTCTAAGTTTTCTACAGAAATGTTGTCCAGAAGAGTTTCTTGACCGCCTGGATTTAGCTCAGAAGGTAAAAGACCCGTGGGAATATTATTACCTGAGGGATTATCATGAGAAGTTTGTGCTGAATGAAAAGATTGAACCAATCGGGAATCCTCTGCAGATGCAACAAACGGAACTTCTTCTTGGTTATTAAATTCTGAAATCCAGTTTTCATTAATATGTATGTTGTGCTCACGATACAGAGGGGTATTCACTAAGAACTGCAAAGCTTCCATAATCTTTGCGGGGCGTATGGTATCGATCATGTATTCATGATTGTATTCCAAACGCCTTCTTAAGTGAATTTGTATAACATGAGCCTCATCAAAGGACCTTGGTAGAGATGTCACAATATTGTTAACAGAAATTGGTATATTAACAACAGCACCTTTGAGCAAACTCTGACCTTGATATCCTAACGGACGGATTGTCATAAAAGGCAATCTAGGCATTATGAGACGTTATTCAATTGGGGTTAAACCTTTTAAACAATCCGGTATTTCAGGAAAGTCTAGACCGTTAGCTAAACATATTTTTGGAACGTTTTTTTTAACAATGGCATTTTTGCGAGTAGCACAAAAATTGTAATTTCCATCTTCTGAAGGAAATTTTTGCATTAAAAAGAAGGCGGATGCAGCATTCGGGCGACCTTGCGCAATAGTTTCGAAATTTAATTTGCGAACTTGGTGTGAAAACCATAAGCCGTCGCAGCAAATACATATTTCAGCAGGGTCCTTATTTATATTTTGGAAATAAATGTTTTGGAAATCTGTTAAATTGCCACTATTATCAGTTTCTATAGCAATATTTTCTCTCGTTAATCGGATTCGTTGGGACTGCTTTTGGTTTTCAATTTGTCTATTGAGTGGGTTATCTCTACGAAAGCGAACTTGACTTTGTCTAAGACGTCTCTGATTGAAAATTTTTCTCTCTCATACCCCTCCTACTAAGCTGTTGACGTTGTGTTTCTCTATCACGCTCCTCTCTCCTTATTTCAGGATTTCTTCTTGCATGTTCCCTTTGCATTTGATCACGAATGCGCTCTAAATTCCTATACTCCGGATTTCTTGCGCGAAGTTCTCTATGATCCCTAGTATTCCTACTTTGTTCATCATAACGTACCTCAGGATTTTCTCGCCGAGACCTATGACCTCGAGTATTTCTTATTTGCTCTTCAGAGCGAATTTGGAGATCTTGCCGCCTTGTTCTATGTTGAACAGTATTTGCAACTTGCTCAACAGATCGAACCTCGGGGTTCACGCCGAGACCTATGACCTCGAGTATCTCTTATTTGCTCTTCAGAGCGAATTTGCGGATCTTGCCGCCTTGTTCTATGTTAAACAGTATTGGCAATTTGCTCAACAGATCGAACCTCGGGGTCTTCATGCCGAGACCTATGACCTCGAGTATCTCTTATTTGCTCTTCAGAGCGAATTTGGGGAACTTGTTGCCTTGTTCTATGTTGAACAGTATTTGCAACTTGCTCAACAGATCGAACCTCGGGGTTCACGCCGAGACCTATGACCTCGAGTATCTCTTATTTGCTCTTCAGAGCGAATTTGCGGATCTTGCCGCCTTGTTCTATGTTAAACAGTATTGGCAATTTGCTCAACAGATCGAACCTCGGGGTCTTCACGCCGAGACCTATGACCTCGAGTATCTCTTATTTGCTCTTCAGAGCGGATCTTGCCGCCTTGTTCTATGTTGAACAGTATTTAAATTTTGTTCAAAAGACCGTACCTCGAGATTTTCCCGCCTGGTTCTATGTTGATTTGTATTGATACTTTGTTCGGACAGACGTACATCGGAATCTAATCTACGATTAGCGTGACTTACAGTATCTTGTGACTGCTCACTATCTCTATATAAAGAGTTTGCACGAAGAACTCTCATAAGTCTTCTATTCTGAAGACGACTTAGTAATATAGATTTTATACTTAATCTAGGCATAATTAATTAATAATAAATGGATTAATATATAAAATACTTAATAATAATTCAGTCCGTCCGGGTGTTAAAAGTTGGATCCTAGCTGCTGCTCTCGTTAACTGTAATTCCTTGTAAGTCCTTGCTAAGACTCCTTTCCTGTTCCGTGTATATTTACTATGGTATACTGGTGCACATATGTATATGTGATTGCTCGCCACTGTATATAATACGGTTTTGCTCTGGCACTATATAACTAATACACTAAAGTTTGAATAAAGCACTTTGCTGGTAAAGACATCTAGTGAAACTGAAACTACAAACACAGTGTACTGATATTTATTATACTCTTGCAACATGTTGGTACAGCTTACGTACTTTTGTATACCTATATATTACTTAGCTATTCACTTACATATAATTAAGTATGGTATACACATATGTAGAGCAGGTATGTAGATTTTCTTCTTTCTGTCTTAATATCTAAACCTTTCATAAGCTGCCAACGGCGCTAGGTAAAAATGTAATTTTCTTGAGTTTACAGTTCACCTCATGACCTTCATATTAAAATGTACGCAAAACTGAAATAATAGACAGTAGCATGTAAACCGATGGGGTCGCAGTTTATCTATAACCACATAAAAAGGGTCTTTAGCCTTTTTGATACTACATTATTAATATTTATTTCATGCCATTTTTTCTAGAAAGATTTTTTTGCTCTATATAAAGTCCAGCACTCTAAGAAACTTTTTTAGCATTGTTGTCTGGTATATTTTATAATAAGTTCAGAAAATATACCTAACCACTGATTATCACCAAATATTAGAAGAAATATATGTATATAGAAATCTATATCTATCACTTTAGGTGATGCAAACAACTCTTTGGTGAACAAAACTATACTCTGTTGCAACATGTTGCGAAAGTATAAAAATGTTGCGAAAGAATTCAACATTCATTACTCGATTATTATTTGGTATCTTATTAACTTATGTTATTGATCATAGATTTATTTTGTGTCAATACTATTTTTTTCTACGAAATGTTAACTTTTATAAAAAGAAGCTATTTAACTCAAACATGGTATATGTGATATAAACTGAACCAAAGGGGTTAGATTTTATATGTGGGGTATATGAGGTTGCTGTTGTACCAGAAGAGCGGAAATCAGTATATTAGGGTTATAAGGTTTAAACAAAGTCTAAACCAATTTCATTCATATGCAGCGATATACATTATTTTTAAGAAAAACTGTCCATTTAATTTCATTAAATTATTAAATTGATGAAAAAATTATACCATAAGTAGTACATGTGAGCTGGAAAAATCAAAGACCAGAAAATTCCTCCAAACCGTATATTAAAAAATGTTGAATTAAACATCCATTATTAAAAGATATCATGATTAGATTACAATTAAATTTGGTATCTTCTTGACTTATATTAAAGGCCATAAACTTAGTCTCAGTTTTATTGCTTGAAGTGAGATACATAAGTATGAATGTGATATTAACTCCACCAAAGTGGCTAAATTTTATATTATTAGCTTAGGCAAACGTCAACCAGAGAATCCGAATTCATTATATGAAGGTGTGAGGTTTAGACTTAGTATATACTAATTTCATTCTAATTCAGCGTCAAAACACATAAGTTTTAAGAAATCTTTTCCACTTAATTTCGTTAAAATATCCCGTTGATCAACCGAAACAGTGTAAATTCAGGTGGAAAGACGGAAATCATATATATTATATATTGGGGATAGAGAAATATATTCATTTTGACATTGCTCAGCTATACTCGAGAACATATTTTGAAGCAATTTTATATATAAAAAAAAATATATTTACTGGTTAGAGTAACGAAAAGCATTATAAGTAGTATATGGAATTTGAGGGTAGTATTAACCCGATTTTATTAATTTTTTCCAATACCACATACTACTAACATGCCACAGACTAATAAATTGCTCCCACTGTTTCATTAAGGTACCTCACATACCATCACCAATCAAATGGAGTAAAGTCAGACGAATGTTCGAAAATCCTGATATTAGTTAGATGGGGGCTAAGGAAAATTTTCACCCGATTTGATCTTGTTATGAGTAAAACACGCTCTCTCATTTTCATTGAGATAACTCACATATGCGGTATAAAGTCACGCGGAAGTTCAAAAATATTTATATTAGATATATGAGGGCTACAAGGACTATTGATCCGATTCAACCCATTTTTGAAACAAAGACATACTATTATCGATAGTTTCATTTATTTATTCTATTATATGAATTTCAATTATATATCTTACACAATGGCCGATATTTACGGTAAAAAGTCAACTATAGGTACTGGGGTCCACATATTCAGTACCTAGGGGCTTGAACAGTTTTGGTTCGATTTAGACAATTTGTGGCCACAAGGTGGCATGCTTTAAACAGATTATTCACGCAAAGTTTTATGCCGATATAATCTTTGTTGCTTGATTTGCATAGTGGAAAGTGAAAGAATCAAGTGAAATTTAAAATGGTGTCATATGGAAAATAGGCGTGGTTGTAATCCGATTTCGCCCATTTTCGCACCATAACATAGAAATATAAAAAGAATGTTATGTACTAAATTTGAAATCGGTTAAAAAGATCCCAAGATATGGGTTTTTACCTAAATGTGAGCGGTGTCACGGCCACTTACTAATTTTTCCTATAAAGTCATCTTATACCATCCCTGAGGTAGGTAGAGGTGCTAAAAACATTTGTGAATTTTGTTATTATTTTTTGATTAATGGCATTTTGTGGGCGTGGCAGTTGTCCGATTACGCCCATCTGCAATACCAACCGTCCTACTGTACCAAGTTTCATAAAGATATCTCAATTTTTACTCAAGTTACAGCTTGCACGGACGGACGGACGGACAGACAGTCACCCGGATTTCAACTCGTCTCTTCATCCTGATCATTTATATATACATAACCCTATATCTAACTCGATTAGTTTTAGGTGATACAAACAACCGTTAGGTGAACAAAACTATTATACTCTGTAGCAACATGTTGCGAGAGTATAAAAATGGTCGTTCACATAGCGTGGCACGATCATCCATATCCTTTATATTACAAATCTGCATAATTAAACAACTCTTTCATACAGATTAACATGGATGTGGATACGCCAACTACTCCCACGCCAACTGTGCGGTCGGCTACCAACGTGCCACGCACGGGGCCTACCCCAACGCCCCGATCTGCAGTTGCAACTACCCCTGCAAGCGCACCTGCAACGACATGTCAGCACCAGTTCCTCGCGGTGGCACGCGACCTTAACCGACACTATCATCGCCGCCTTCAGAGGCACATCGTATACGATGTCCCATATGTCGGCGCCAACATCGCCTGGAACATTGTGGGATTTTTAGAAGTATGCGACCGTTGCAACGATATCAAGTTGCCCAGGCACACGGGCACTGTCTCAACTGCCTATCGCACACGCATGGGACTCAAGAGTGTGTGTCCACGGGTCTGTGCCAAATTTGTAGCAGACCACATCACACACTACTTCATCGCACCTCGAGGCGCGACGTCGGTCGGCCACCTACTCTTCGAAGCCGCGCAACAGGACCTCGACCCTCAATTCGTGCGGTACACCCGCGGAATGTAACACCACGGCGTCGACAGCCTAGACCGCAACCACGTCGTTCCACGGGTCTTAGCAGCGTTGTGGCAACGCTACAACAGCTGCAGCGACTACTAGGCTAATCATTTGCCTAGGGGGACCGGGATGGTTAAATGACCACTCAATCCCCCCTCACCATAAGACATTGTCACACCACATCATCACACCTACTTACCATACATTCCACACCTACATACCATACACTCCTCACTACACCATGCACCAACACGCACACAAATACAACTTAACACCGATCACACCATCATGAAGACATCAGCAGATATATAAGGGACTAAAAGAAGGATCCCGCCCGCTTTTTAGCATTTCGATTCGGTTACGATCACATCGCTTTATTTCGAGCACCCGCCTCTGCACTTCGCTTTACTTGTACGAACGGTGAGTGAAATCAAAATTAATTTACTACTTAAGTAAATACTGAGACATGATATAAACCCGGAATACGGGGATCGAAATATACATATCCATATCAATAGTTCCATACTAATATTATAATATCATATATGTGAATGTGAGTATGTTTGTTACGCTTTCACACCGAGACCACGTAACCGATCATCCCGAAACCTCAAGGGCATTGAATATTTATTATTAAAATCAAATTATATTTTTTAGTTTTTTGTTTTTAAAATAATTTGAAAATTGAAAGAAATTATTTTGGCAAATATGATTTTTCGTCGAAAAATTTCCAATTGTACAAAAACAAAAATGCGCAAAAAGCGTAAAATATACAAAGTTGGAATTTTCTAGTTACCACCACCAACAAAAAAAGTATTATCACGATACAGTATTAATGTAAATATGTATTCAATACTTTTTTTGTTAATAATTTTTGATACATATATATTTAAGGGATTCAATGCGAGCGAAGTCGCGGTAAAAACTAGCATATATTAAATAAACATATAAAATGAAATACTTTACTCATCTGGGCATTGCCCGCACTCCCGGAAATTTGTAAAGGCGTAAGGAGCCTTTGCAGCTTCGGATGCACTTTCGTGGTATATTCGATCTGTAAAAAAGTTCCCAATAGTATTTTCTTTTAATTTAAATTATAGAAAATAATACTAACCTATTGATCCGAAATAACTTGTTTGGAAATGTTTCTATGAAAAAAAACCATAAAATAATTATATTAAAAACATTTAAAAAAACAATTTCTTTTCAAAAAAACTTCTCCGTCCGTTTGACTAAAAGTTGTTAATAAATTTAAATGCCATTATTGCTATTAAGCATTGCGTAACAGTGTTGCGCAAGCTAATTTTAAATAACTTTTTAAAAAAGAAATATATCTACCGTATTTTAAAGACTATTATCTACCGATTAAAGATATTGCAACCTAAAAAAATAATTTATTTTCGAAGTCTATATATTTAAAAACTAATCTAAGAAGTATATAACAATATGGTAATTTTGTATGTCAAAAGTTGTAATAAACTATTGTGCATATATCCACCGTTAAATGCTGATATATAAAACGTAAATAAAATTTGTGATTAAATAAGTTTATACTTAGATTAGAGAAAACATCGGCACAGTAACAATTTCTTGATATAAGTACAATGATAAATTTTGCTTTATTGTTTAAATGAATTATTATCACTTGTATGACAATGATAAGTTTTGCGTTTTTGATTATATAAATTATTATTACTTATAATATCAAATTCTGTTACAATAGTTATTTCTTCCCGTCCACTCATAGTTAAATTGAATTTTTAGTTTGTCCAATAATAAATTAATTAAAATGCTTAAAAATATGCCGCATATTTACCTATATCAACATTGTATAATATCATATATTGTTAGCATCTAACATCAATTAATAACCAAAATTTAAAATATTTATAAATAATTATTAAGACGTTTTCTGTTATGCGCAACCCGTTTTAACCCCTCGCCACCCTAACTCACCATGGCCACCATGTTGGTTTTATTGTGAACGTACGCCTCAGAGGTGGCGAAACTACTGAGAATAGGACTTTCGCTACTCCCTTATACCATGATTACGTTCAAATGCTTGCGAGATATAAAAAAATAAGTTCGCTATATTTCGACTTGCGAGCAATTCCTTGATCGTGTAACGTCCGGATTACATATTTTGATTGAGAACTGGCAGCTCTATTTTATAAATATAAAGTAATTACGTAACTCTATTTTGTATCTGATGTATAGTTTAAATTGGCTTAAACGTTGTTTTAGTATTTGATTTCGCTAATTTAGAATGTCATATAAACGAATGAGACAACAAAAGATGACAACTCAAGCTCTGTTGGATTTTGATTTGGGTGAAAGTTCGTCAGATAGTGATTTTCGTATAGAAGATCATGACAGTGAGGAAGATCCTGATACAAATGATGAAGGAAATTCTTCAGAAAATAGTAGTGAAGAAAATGAAAGTGATTCAGACGAATTGTATACTGAGCATTATAGTGATAATTCTCATCAAAACGTAAAACAAAATGAAAATGATAACTGCTCAAAGCCCGAATTTATGGGCAGTAAAGAAATATCTAAAGTGTTACAGAAGTTGGATACAAATAGATGTGTAGAATCTAAATTATCTTCAAAATCAATTTGCTGTGTTTGTTTAGGAGATCGAAGTGATGACTCAAACGAAATAATTGAATGCGATGGGTGTGGGGTATCTGTTCATGAAGGATGCTACGGTGTAAATGAAAATGTGAGTATATCGAGCACTAATTCTACATGTTCTACCGAACCTTGGTTCTGTGAAGCTTGCCGTGCTGGCGTTTTGGAACCAAATTGTGAGTTGTGCCCGAATAACGGTGGAATATACAAAGAAACAGATGTTGGAAAATGGGTGCATTTAATTTGCGCTCTCTATGTTCCTGGTGTAGCTTTTGGAGAAGTAGATCAATTATCTTCTGTTACTTTATTTGAAATGCCATATAACAAATGGGGAGCCAAGGTATGTTCCCTCTGTGAAACTCCTCGTTTTGCACGCACGGGAGTGTGTATTGGATGTGATGCTGGCATGTGCAAAACGTATTTTCATGTAACATGTGCCCAAACTGCTGGATTTCTTACAGAAGCACATCACGAAGAAGCTGATGCTGCAGATCCATTTTTTGCCCATTGTAAAGTGCATTCTGAAAAAGAAATGATAAAACGACGAAAAAGAAATTACCATAATCTTCGACTAAACATGCAGCAGAAGCAAAAGGGGAAAAAACTTCAAAAATTTGATGACCCTTGTCCGGCACAGTTACGTATTCAACGTAAACTTTTGAAATATCAATCTAAGTATTCCCATAGCAAAAAAGTAAAACCAGTTCCATGGGTACCAACACAAAAGATGTCACGTCTACTTACTACTTCAGCTTCAGCTTGCAAGAGGTTATTGGCGAAAGCGAACATAATGGCAGTTGATGTAGAGCTATTAGAACGTCAAGAAGCACAGATCGCTGCATTGACAGATATTCGTAAGAAATGGCATATAGCTCCAGCATTTAGCGTAGAATTTATTGGATATTATTTGGATAGAATTTCACGAACACATGAGCTTAAATTGCAGCTTTCAGATATGATGGAAAATAATCTGACCCTATCGAAAGAACAGGATTTACTTCGCAATACATATGACGCAAGGTTGGATAAGAATAAGAACTTAAAGTCTAGACAGGTAAATTAGTATATAAAAAATATGTATATATATAGAATAGAATAGAATAATTTTGAGGTATGCACCGCGATCTAAGGTCTATTGTGCCCTCCCCTAAGTCAAAACGACTCATCAAGCCCCAGCATGTTGATAAACTCTAATATTCTGCTGGGTGCTAGTGAAGCGATACCATCCCTTTTTGGAAACATTGATCCCAGGGCCTTGATTCTGCGTCTGCAGACTGCTGTGCAGCTCATGAGCAGATGTTCTTGGGTTTCCGGCTCCATGTCGCAGAACCGGCAGTTTGCAGAAGAGGCTAAGTCCATGTTGAAGAGATGCTTCTTAAGCCTGCAATGGCCGATGTAGAATGCGACTAGCACCCGAAATTTGTTCCTCGGGAGATTAATTACGGCTTTCAACCGGTTTTCTAGTCCCCGCTTGGATGGTAAGTGATAGTTTGGTTGTCGTCGAGGTCATCTAACGGCAGGTCCAAGAAACGGGCTGTTTCGACGGGGTCGGATTATAGGGAAAAGGGTGTTAGATGAGTTGGGTTTGTTGGGCATGCAAAGAGGTAGTCAGTATCATGCGGGGCCTCATTACATGCAGGACATGTGTTTGGTATGTCAGGGTCTATTCTGGATAAGTAGGAGTTTAACCTGCTACAATATCCAGAACGAAGTTCCGCGAGGGTCACTCTGGTTTCGCGGGGCAACTCGAGCTCTACGACTGCTATAGGTGGTGGTTTGACTCCTAGTACGCCATTCACTGAGAGGGAGTCGATGAAGGTGTTAATGACTCCACTGAAGGGGTGATTTCTGCGAAAACACCCCAGCAGAAACTGCTTGGAAAGGAGCTCACTATGTTCCTTAACCGGAAGGATAAGGGCCTCACTATGTAGGTGTTCAATTGGGGACATCAAGAGGCACCCCGTGATAGTCCGGAGTGCAGTGTTTTGACAAGTCTATAGCTTCCTCGTCTGCGTTGCACTACATCCAGGCGACCAAATTGGAGATGCGTAGTTTAGGATCGGCCGGCCGATTGCCTTGTAAGTTGCCAACAACGTTTCTTTGCCTTTTCCCCAAGAGCTGCCGGCAAGCGACTTGAGGATTTTGTTGCGGCTCTGTACTTTGGCAGTTATCGCGGTCGTGTAAGGAGTGAAGGAGCACAGACTGTCCAATGTGACGAAATTTTAGGGTTATTTACTGTCGGAATTTTAGTGCCATCGACTGAAATGTGCAGGTCCAGTCTGTACTCCTTCGTCCAATTTGTGAAGATGGTCGCTGTAGATTTAGTGGGGGAGAGTGTTAGGCTCCTTGCAGAGAAAAAGCGAGAAAGATCGGAGAGGTAGCTGTTTACTTTTGAACACATGCCATCGATTCCATTGCCCGACGTCAATATCGTGCAGTCATCAGCGTACGAGGTCACTAAAATTCCCGTTGGTGGCTGGGGGAGTTTCGAAATGTAGAAATTAAACAGTAGTGGGGAGAGGACACCGCCCTGCGGAACCCCCTGTTTAATTTTCCTAAGCTTGGAGATTTGGCCTCGAAGCTGTCCGGATAACCACCGCTTCAGCCCTGGAGGGAGCGTTGATTGTTCTAGGTCCTCAAGTAGCGTTGCGTGATTGACTGTGTCAAAAGCTTTTGCCAAGTCCAACGCTACGAGGATCGTCCTCTCGCTGGGTGGCTTCTGGTTCAGGCCATCAACTATCTGGTCGTTTATGACGCTAAGTGCTGTGGTGGTGCTGTGCACTTTTCGGAAGCCATGGTCTGAAGCTGATGGTCTGCTAGACTCAGGTGGTGAGTAAATGACGGGAGTAACAAGGCCTCAAGAGTCTTCACTACTGGGGAAAGGAGAGTTATGGTGAAAGTAATTGGTTCGCAGTCTTTTGGCAACATGCGTAGCCGTCGGGTGACACATCGTTTGGCCATGTTGGTCGAAGGGTGCAGTGTAAACTGCCGGCTAAAATAGCTCGCGTACTTCTTCGGGTCCGAGGAGGCATGGCCATCGAATTGAATTTCAACCCGGTCGTCATGTCTCCTCGGATTAGACAAGGCCTTGACAGTATTCCAAAGCTTGCTCACACCGGTGGAGGGATTACAGGACTTCAGGTGCTCCACCCATTTTTTCCGCTTATGTTGGTTTAATATTTGCCGAATCTCCAAATTGAGATCCCTTATTCGGGGATCACAGGGATCGGCATGGCGTAAGGTGTCGCGCTCGTTTGCTAATACAGCTGCTTCGGCTGGGATATTTGGGCGGAGTTCCGCAATTTTACCAGCCGATATGAAGCGAGCGGTAGCAGCAGCGATCACCTTGCGGAATTGACGCTCGCCAACGATGGACGGTCTGTAGGAATGGGTAGTGCGTTGAACGTACTCTCAGTAAATTCTGTGAAGCCGACTGTGAGCTTTGTTAAAGTTAATGAAGGTGCAATTGTCCACAGAAATAAAGTCGGGAGGTTCCTCGATCGAGATAATTATGGGCAGATGGTCTGATGTTAGCATAGGTCGCCAGGTTATGCTATTTATCAGACCACCGCTAGCGATGGTAATATCGGGCGAGCTATTACAGGTGCCCATACTTCTGGTGGGGGCTTCGTCATTCATTGTGCAGAATGTCGAAATGTCAATCTGTTCCGCCAGCTCCATCCCCCTACGATCGTTTGACAGGCAGGAATGTCAAAGATCGTGGTGCGCGTTAAAGTCGCCTAGCACCAAACGGTTTTCACCACGAATCAGCGCACCTATGTTCGGGTGATATCCTGTTGGGCAACATGTAACTGGGGGGGTGTATATGTTAAATATTTCTAGCTCGACATCGCCTGACCGAACAGCTATACCCTGACATTCAAGGGTAGTGTCCCTGCGGTCGATGTCACCATCGATTAAACGATATTGCACGGTGTTGTGCAATATGAAGGCTAGGCCTCCAGGAAATCTCGCTCGCGATCCTTACGCAAAACGTTGAAACCTGCACAACTCAGAAGATCTGAGCGGCTGTTTAGCTTGGTTTCTTGGACCGCAGCTATCGATATACGTTCCCGGCTCATATATGCAACTATCTCCTCGATCTTGCTCAGGAGTCCGTTGCAGTTAAATTGTAGGATTCGGGTTTGTCGCGGGTGTCCAGTCGTGATCCTGGGGGGGAGGGAGGTACGTGTAGGTGGTGGTTGTTGTAGCTGTAATACCCGCATGGGCGGTTGTCGCACTGTGGTGTTGTTTGGCGACGCCACTTGATGGTATTGCGGGGGCAAACTCCTACAGCATGGGGCAACACATGACGCACTACACTCACGTGTGGTGCGCAGTCCGGAACACGACAGAAAGTGACACCAGCCAGTGCAAGAATTGCACTTGACTGATGTGACGTTCCGGCGTATTGCGGACTGACACACGGGACAGACTGTGCGAGGAACCAGGAGTTGCTGATTGGTTCTCGCACGGGGATTGGAGCAGGATGAAGGTAGAGGGGGGGTTGGTCAGATTGGGAGTCATGCTGCCTAGAGCTCCTTAGGGCCGTAGAGGTCCTTTCTTGGCCACTCAGTTGGAGTGGCGGCGCAGTGCTTGAATCTGGTGCAGGTTGCACAGCCGTTAAGGCTGGTGTCGCAATATTGCGTTGGCAGCATGGTGCCACATAACTCGTGGACTACTCCCTATGGGTCTTAAGGCCTGAGCAGGTCTTAAGATGGCTCCATCCATTGCATGTATTACACCTCACCGAGGTGGAGTTTGGATGGAGCCTTTTAGCGCATACGCAGCAAAAGAATTCCTCGGAGCCCGGGTTGGACTCGATGCCAGCACGGGTCAAGAGGATACGGAGCAACCCTGCTGCAAGGTGTTGCTCTAGTGACGACAGACTTAGACTTACACTTACCGATCCAAACAGAGTTAGATCGCCGAAATAACAGCCCTTGGCCGGATGAAATCCGAGTCAATTCCGGTAACGATGCAATGTTGCCCCTCTGCCGCTTGGTGTTGGTCGTTTCACCGCTTGGGTGGTCGAGGGAGCTGCCTTTTCGCAACTTCGACCTGCGGACTGAGTTGCGCTTACTGGGCAGTGACATCGATTACCGCCATTTCTTTTCTTAATGGCCGCGGTATTTCCACCCTTCTGCTTATCTGAAGCAGGGGAGGAACCGTCGCCGCTCACCCTGTTACGCGCTAGATTTTCGCCTTCCTCCGGAGTTCTTCCCTCCTGAAGGTGCCTCAAGTACCACTTCAGGCTGGCACCACTCATTCCTTTACTTCTTGGATCATCCTGACCTCCAGGACACCCAGTTGGTGATAGAGGGGGTAGTCTGCCTCCCCTCTTCCTTCTGGCCGTTGCGACTCCTCTGTGTCCGAGGGTTTCGCCTTATCAGCACTGACCGCTGTAGAAATCGCCTGCTGAGCGCCGCAGCACGAGGGCATGTCATGGCATGCTTCTCAAACAGCGCACGCTCCTCTGGCGAAAGGGCGTCCAGGAAACTGAACTTGCGTTATCCCTCGATTCACCCTTACCTGCACCGATACTTTTGTTTCCGTCCTTGTCCAAATTCGTTTGCTTATGTTGTTGCCTAGTTCCTTTGGTTTTTTTGTTGTTGTTGTGTTTGTTGTTTGTAGGTTGTTCATCTTGTTCGTACGACCCTTGGCTCGACAAGGCGAGCCGCCAGGTCAGCTTTTGTATAGGGGAACAAAGAGTCCGCCGCGCCAGAGCCCCATAAAGCGGTAAGGCCACCGTTACTTCCCAATGCGGCCCGGTGTTGGGAAGGCTCCTTTAGACTACAGCCGAATTTACCTCCTGGCTGCAAATCATCCAATGGGCACAGGAGTCGCATAACCCCCTGGATTAAGGGGTGGCAATGTATATATTACAATAATAATAAATTAATTTTAAAAATATATAATTTAAAGTTAACAGTTTATTCGTAAAAGTAGTAGTAGTTTAACGAATACTGCCTGGTTGGGGGTCCCAGGAGGGAAAAAAAATCCGCAATCGTTTCGATTACCCAATTCAAAATAAAAAGGAGGAAAATATCTGGTAAATGTATAGTTTAGGTCCCCCAACTAAGGAGGCTTCAAAAATGAAGTTTTTTTTTAAATCGTCTTATTTTGACGCGAATATTATTAACATATCTATTTTTTTTCAAAAAAAAAAAATTAAAAAAAAACGTTTTTTTAAAGTTTTTTTTACACATAAGCATTAAAAATAAAAAATTGTGATACATTAAAATTAATCCTTTTTTTTCGCTGCTGACAGGAGTTCGGTGCACTATGAACACCCCGGTGTTGGACAGACCAGAGTAATTTTTTTGAAGCGCGGCCGAAGGCCGCCAGTACGGAAGGGAGTTTGACGCGATTGAATTATGAACACCCCGGTTTTGGACCGAACCACGCCGGTGTTGGATCGGCCAGGGTTATATTTTTGAAGGGCGGCCGAAGACCGCCACTGCAGAAAGAAGTTGGACGCGGAAGGAATAATGACCACCCCGGTGTTGGATCGGCCAGGGTTATTTTGTTGAAGATGCAAATAAGAAATCTGACCGAAAAAAAAGTAATGTTATAGATACCCTCTATAACTATCACTCTCTTTAAATCTCATTTTCTATAACGGATATTCTTACACCTAAACAAGGGGTCGTTTCATTTTTGGTCCGTTTTGTCATTGAATTGGTAAATATTGTGCATATAAGCTAATTTTGTAGAGGGTAGTTGGGTATTATTTATTTTGATTGATTTCATTCGTTTGTATATGGCAACACTTATTATCTGTCAATATGGAACCCATTTGTTATTGTGCATAACACAAAAGTTGTGTAAAAATAAAATGCTTATTTAAAGTAAGTATTTAATTAATTAATATAAATTAAATACGTAGAAACATTGTAGTGAAGTGTAAGTGTATAATAAGTGCATAATATAAAAGAAGAGTTGACCATAATTCGAGAAATTGTAAGATAAAATTTGTGAAATTTTCAACTTAAAATGCAAATATCTCGAAAACTATAAAACAGATCCACTTATTTGCATTTAAATATCAAACATGTTGGCCAATGTAAACGGTACAGAGTCTACAAGAAAGTCGAAAATTAATATATTTAAACTAGGGAAAGGGCTAAGTTGATTTATTTTTGTCGCAATCTAATCGAAGTAATCGGAAATAGCCCAAATTTTGTAAGGAATATTTTCTACGTTTCTACGACAGATCGGGAGTATGTAACCGGAACACACCCGAATTTCTATTCGATTAAAGACTGTGAACACGGTAGTACTCCTCCAAATTACTTCAGATATGTTTTCTGTCGCTACAAAAATAACAACAACAGAAATATTTTCTGTCGTCACAATAACAACAACCTATTTCAGGTAACAGGTATTACACTTTGAAACCCCTATTTATGTAATTTTTTTATACTCTCGCAACTCTCGTTGCTACAGAGTATAATAGTTTTGTTCACCTAACCGTGCAAGCTCTAACTTGAGTAAAAATTGAGATATCTTTATGAAGCTTGGTAGACATGTTTCTTGGTACCGTGAGACGGTTGGTATTGCAGGTGGGCGTAATCGGACCACTACCACGCCCACAAAACGCTATTAATCAGAAACAAATAAATTTCTATAACTAAGCTCCGCAACAAGATACAAGACTATTATTTGGTATACAGAATCACCTTAGGCAAGGTAATCTGCAGTTAAATTTTTTTTTTTAATTGGGCGTGGTCTGCCCCCTAATAGGTTTAATGTGCATATCTCCTAAACCGCTAAAGCTATGATAACAAAATTCACTGAAAGCAAATGTTTTTAGAACCTCTATTGACGGTGTGGAAATCGAGTGACAAGCTGGACCACTCCCCATATAACGGTACTGTTAAAAAATACTAAAAGCGTGATAAACCAAGCACTAAACACGCCAGAGACATTAAATTTTATCTCTAGGATGGTATGAGATGACTTTATAGAAACCGCGTTAAAAATTACTCAGTGGGCGTGGCACCGCCCACTTTTAGGTGAAAACGCATATCTTGGGATCTGCTTTACCAATTTCAACCAAATTCGGTGCATAACGTTCTTTTCATATTTCTATGTTATAGTGCTAAAATGGGCGAAATCGGACTACAACCACGCCTATTTCCATATAACCATTTTCCATTCCATCTGATTCTTTCACTTTGCAATATGTGGACGTCAGTGCCTATAGTTGACCTTCTACCGAAAATATCAGTCAATCCACAAAGAAATCTCAAACGAGTATACCATTTGACTTTGCGAGAGTATAAAATGTTCGGTTACATCTGAACTTAGCCCTTCCTAACTTGTTTTATATTGTCATTGATGCTTAAATTATAGTGTAATTGAAGTCAGTGTTCAGATAAGAGGAATTACATTTTTAAAACACTATTTTTGTAATTGAAGTCAGGTTTTGTCCATTTTCAGACTTTAACACATGGAAGTTAAGATAATGTGAAATCCAAATTTGGTAGACATTGGTTAAGTATTTGCTGCTTTAGGCGATTTCTCCTTAAAGTTGGTCGTGCCACGCTCTTTGTCCATGTTACTGTAAAATTGAATACTTCTGTCATTTTTCTTTACCGCATTTTATTAGTTTTATAACGATTATTTTATCCATTTTCACATTGTATAAAGAGCCAGTTCTACGTTACCGGAATTTACACGATTTTTTTCGGCCGGGAGCTGTTATTTCAACGATCTAACCCTGTTTTGGTCGGGAAGATTTAGAGTAAGTTTCTCATGATCAGAGCACCATCTAGCGGTGGTTTGCTCCGTATCCTCTTGATATGTGTTGCCATTAAGTTCAAGCAAGGACCGAAGAATTTTTGTGCTGCGTTTGCGCTTAACGGCTCCATCCAAACTTCACCTCGGTTAGGTGTAACACACGCAATGGATCGAGACATCCTTAGACCTTGTCAGGCTGTAAGAAAAACACGTTAATTAGTCGCATGTTGCCAACGCTCAAATGCTACTCTAGCCTCTACGGCTGTGCAAATTGCACTTCGGTCCTGCGGGGCCACTCCAGTCGAGTATCCAACAAGGTACTTCTATATTCCCAAGGAGCTAAACTAGGCAGCATCAGTCTGATCACGTCTGATGTACGTAAAAATCGCGAGCGTGATAATGGGGGGGTGGAGCTGGCGGAAAGACATTCCACATTCTGCAAAGAAAGAAGCATGCAATGAGTCCTCACATGACTTTTCCACCTCTTTGTATACCCAGCGAACCCCACTGATAACACTCCTTTCGACGGGGTCGGAACATAGCTCTTGCTCGCTTGATAAGATAGGCTGATACTAACAATGATAATGAGTATGATATATAATATTATATATTATCAGCTATTATGTTTCTTTATCACTCACAATAAGTCGAAGCAACTGAATTTTAATTAGTTTCACAATTATGATAAAAATTAATGACATCAAAGAAATGTGATGAAAAAAAGTAAGAAAGGTCTAAGTTCTGGTGTAACTGAACATTTTATACTTCCGATGTTTGAAACTGTCAAGAACGCTGAAATATTTCAGGTGTTCACAAAACCTTATAAAAAAAAAATCGAGAATAGATTACAAATACAATATATTTGATATCTTAATAACTTATAACATAGGTCACAGATTCACTTAGTCTCTACAACATTTTCATATACGAGATATTTATATAAAAGTCAACCTATTTAACTAAAATGAGATATAACTATTTATATTGGGGCAAGGATTAGTATTCAAGGAAACACGTCAGTAATAGGCACTGAGATCCACATAGATGGGGAAATGAAATGTTATGGTCCGATTTCGACAATTTTGGATATGAGATGGCAAAACCTCAAGGTATAACTTGCGCAAAGTTTTATTCCGATATTACTTTTAGTAGTTATAGGGAGAGCGGACGGTATTATCATCTGATTTCATACTTATTAATGCAGTAGGATCTAGCATTTGATTCGTTCTCAGCAAATTTGGTTAATTTTACATTATATTATTTATTTTTAGGAATCGCTCATTACTACAATTTCTCAACTTCACAAAGAAATCAACTTTATGTGCTCTAATAAAATATTTCCCAATCCATCTAATATTGGACATGCTCAATACGAATCTAATAAATCGGCATCAACGCCACCTAGCAGACCGATCTCAGTTCCCACAGCCGCAGCTCTTAAAATGGGGGTGGGTTTTCCTTTAGTTCATCTCGGTCCGCCTGGAACTAAAGTAGACTCCACACGTCTGCTAAGCACACATGCAAAATCTTCACCAATTGGAGCGTCATCAGCACCAAGCACACCCACGTTAAACGTGCACACATTTGAATGTGGTATATGCCAACGCACTACTGACCAGCACCTATTAGCGAAATGTGACACTTGCAAATTACACTATCATTTAAGCTGTTTGAATCCACCATTGATCCGTCATCCAAAAAAGTCTAAACTCTACGGTTGGCAATGTTCTGAATGCGATAAATCAGAAGATTCTGAAGATGTTGCTGATATGCCAAAAGGACCGCGTAAATCGCGAACACGCTTTAACAAAGATGGGTCTATTATTGCTGTACTCGAGGCGGAAATCGACTCTGGACCACCAACTAAAAGACGGTCGGTAGACATACAATTTACAAAAAATAAACCTAACAATTCATTTTCAACTACGAATAAAAATGATGTAAATGGTAAAGTTACACCCAAGGTGGATGTATCATCAACGTCCATTTTGGGGAAAAAAAGTAAATGCTATGTTCCTCTGCAAAATATTAAGAAAACCATTAAATCTCCAGCACAGCAACCTCTCTCACCAGCATTAAACAAAAACAGTAAGATGTTATAGAAAATTGGAATGACTTAACTTTGTTTAAATTCTTTATTATTATTTCAGTAACCCAAATAGTCCATACGTCACTTTCTGATGAACCTTTGTTACTGGTACTACCATCTGTCACCTCAACTCGCGAAAAGGATTCCATCCAAACTCCTGATCCAGACCCCTTGGCATTACCGGTGCACACTAATACTACAATTTTATCTATGGAAGAATTATCAGATCCTATTAAATCAGGAAGAAAACAGAAACGTAAAGACAAACATAGGAGTAAACACATTATTTCATCAGATATTGAAAAATCCCCAAACAAAGAGCATAAACGTAAACGCAAGAAAAAATTACATGGTCATGATACAGAAAACCCACAAGAAAGCATTCCGAAAATAAAAATTAAATTTAAAACTTTGCCATTGCCCGGTGAAGTGACGCCGGAGGCTCAGTTTTTTTACGTATCAGCGGATATGGTGCGTTCGGCTGAAGAAGCTTCACGGCCAACATCTGTAGAAACTGTAGAAGATATAACACCAGGTTTGGTGGAGAAAAGTCCTGTAGGGAGGAGCAAATCGGAAGCAATGATTAATTCGCCAGATTTAAGTGTTACGAAAACAACTTTTATTACTCGTAAAACTAGCCCAAGGAAAACAGCTGGTAAAAGGAATTCACTGTTACCTCATTCTAAATCAGCAACAATCATACAATTATCTTCAAGTATTATTTGTTGCATTTGTAAAGAAGTGGGTTATAGCGGGAATGCTGTAACATGCGATGAGTGTCAAAAGCACTATCACTTTACGTGTTTGGATCCACCATTAAAAAAGACTCCAAAAATACGTGGTTATTCTTGGCACTGTGCTGATTGCGATCCCACAGATGAAGAAAAAAAATAAAACCACATTATGTTTTTTTTATATTAGACATCAACTTTTTAATATATTGTAGTATTAAAAGGAACTTGTTTCTGCTAAAAAATCATGACCAGCGGTCAAACAGATGCAGAACACAACCCCTAACATACAACAGATTGAAATTCTCTGCCTTTAGTTATGAATGATTGCGGCCGACGTTTAGAGTATTTTTTAATAATATCACCGACTTTTAGAAAGTAATTTAAATCCATTTAATACCAAGAAATTTGATGCTACTATTTTTTATTGTTTGTGTGTTCTAAAAATAAATATTTACTTGTCTATTGTAAGGCAACTTGTGTATATAATACTTGTATACTTACCCCGGTTATTAAAAGTGGGTTTTGTATTACGTTACTGACTTCAGTATAATAGAAGAATGGTAACATTAGTACATTTAACTGGTCCAAAATTTTGCATTCTGAGTGAATTTGGGTCCATAACTGATTTTCTAACAATCGTATGGTATAAAAAAAGATATAAAAAATTTTCGAAATATGTTATAATAAACAACCCAATTATTTATAATTTTATAGGTATTATATAGGAAATAATGAAATAAAAAAATAGTTACGTTTTTAATTATGAACTGGACCGCAGTAAAGCCAAAATGAAATTAAAGAAATATATTAACCAAAATGCAAATTTAAACAAAGAAATCAAAAAATATGTATTGGCAACATTGCTCAAATTTGAGTAAGAATTCTTAAAATTAGACAAGGAAATGGAAAACTTGGCATACATTGCAATGTAAAATCATTGTTTAAAATAATTTAAACGCTCGGCTAGAAATTACTGGTTTTATGTGCATTTAAAACATCACCTACTCACAAGTCAATAATATTTACAATTGCAAATGTTGTGATTATTTCATTATATTTATTTATGCCTATACAAATAAATGTTAATTTAATCATGTTATATATTAATAGACATTGATATAACACCAAAAGTTATGACCAAATTATATCAAAACAAGTAAGGAAGGGCTAAGTTCGGATGTAACCGAACATTTTATACTCTCGCAAAGTCAAATGGTATACTCGTTTGAGATTTCTTTGTGGATTGACTGATATTTTCGGTAGAAGGTCAACTATAGGCACTGGGGTCCACATATTTAGTACTTAGGGGTTTGAACAGTTTTAATTCGATTTAGACAATTTTCGGCCGCAAGGTGGCATACTTTAATTGCATTATTCACGCAAAGTTTTACCCCGATATAATCATTGTTACCTGATTTGCATAGTGGAAAGTGAAAGAATCAGATGGAATTGAAAATAGTGTTACATGGGAAGTAAGCGTGATTGTAGTCCGATTACGCCCATTTTCGCACTATGACATAGAAACATGAAAAGAACGTTACGCACCGAATTTGGTTGAAATCGGTTAAGCAGATCTCAAGATATGGGTTTTCACCTAAAAGTGGGCTGTGCCACGCCCACTGTCTAATTTTGAACGCGGTTCCTATAAAGTCGTCTTATACCATCTCAGAGATAAAATTTAATGTCTCTGGCGTGTTTAGTGCTTGATTTATCGCGCTTTTAGTAGTTTTTAACAGTACCGTTATATGGGGAGTGGGCGGAGTTGCCACCCGATATCAACTATTTTCACACCGTCAATAGAAGTGCTAAAAACATTTGCTTCCAGTGAATTTTGTTATTATAGCATTAGCGGTTTAGGAGATATGCACATTAAACCTATTAGAGGCGGGACCACGCCCACTTTAAAAAAAAAAATTTTAACTGCAGATGCCCCTCCCTAATGTGATCCTGTGTACCAAATAACAGTCTTGTATCTTATTGCGGAGCTTAGTTATGGCAAGTTATTTGTTTTTGATTAATGGCGTGGCAGTGGTCCGATTACGCCCATCTGCAATACCAACCGTCTCACGGTACCAAGAAACATGTCTACCAAGTTTCATAAAGATATCTCAATTTTTACTCAAGTTAGAGCTTGCACGGACGGACGGACAGACGGACGGACGGACAGACAGTCACCCGGATTTCAACTCGTCTCTTCATCCTGATCATCAATATATATATAACCCTATATCTAACTCGATTAATTTTAGGTGATACAAACAACCGTTAGGTGAACAAAACTATTATACTCTGTAGCAACAGGTTGCGAGAGTATAACAAGTAAGGAAGGGCTAAGTTCGGATGTAACCGAATATTTTATACTATCGCAAAGTCAAATGGTATACTCGTTTGAGATTTCTTTGTGGATTGGCTGATATTTTCGGTAGAAGGTAAACTATAGGCACTGGGGTCCACATATTTAGTACTTAGGGGCTTGAACAGTTTTGGTTCGATTTAGACAATTTTTGGCCACAAGGTGGCATGCTTTAAACAGATTATTTACGCAAAGTTTTACGCCGATATAATCATTGTTGCTTGATTTGCATAGTGGAAAGTGAAAGAATCAAGTGGAATTTAAAATGGTGTCATATGGAAAATAGGCGTGGTTGTAATCCGATTTCGCCCATTTTCGGACCATAACATAGAAATATAAAAAGAATGTTATGTACTAAATTTGGTTGAAATCGGTTAAAAAGATCCCAAGATATGGGTTTTTACCTAAATGTGAGCGGTGTCACGCCCACTGTCTAATTTTGAACACGGCTCCTATAAAGTCATCTCATACCATCCCAGAGATAAAATTTAATGTCTCTGCCGTGTTTAGTGCTTGATTTATAGCGCTTTTAGTAGTTTTTAACAGTACCGTTATATGGGGAGTGGGCGGAGCTGCCACCCGATTTCAACTATTTTCGCACCGTCAATAGAAGTGCTAAAAACATTTGCTTCCAGTGAATTTTGTTATTATAGCATTAGCGGTTTAGGAGATATGCACATTAAACCTATTAGAGGCGGGACCACGCCCACTTAAAAAAAAAAATTTAACTGCAGATGCCCCTCCCTAATGTGATCCTGTGTAGCAAATAACAGTCTTGTATCTTATTGCGGAGCTTAGTTATGACAATTTATTTGTTTTTGATAATGGCGTTTTGTGGGCGTGGCAGTGGTCCGATTACGCCCATCTGCAATACCAACCGTCTTACGGTACCAAGAAACATGTCTACCAAGTTTCATAAAGATATCTAATCTAATTTTTACTCAAGTTACAGCTTGCACGGACGGATGGACAGACAGTCACCCGGATTTCAACTCGTCTCTTCATCCTGATCATTTATATATGACAGCTGTAAACATGTGCAGTGTGCATAGTGAAAAGTGCTCCGTAATATCTGAAAATATTACATCAATCGTATATATAAAAGTGAAAGAATATTAAATTAATGCCTCATATAAGCTTCCTTAAAAGAAAATAATAATTCTTATAAGAAAATATAAAGGATGTACAAAGAAAAGTTCGATTAAATTTTGATATTGAACCATAATTGAATTTCGTACAACAAAGAAAGGTGTGTGCGACGTAATATTGTGAGGTGTAATAATAAAAAGCATAACAAACATTAACATTGATTGTGAATTAGGCATCATAGAGTGAATGAATGCATTGATAATACACGAAAATAAAAAATTACTCCGGAATTATTTGGAACATATCTTTTTTCCTGTATCGTGTACTTACAAAATGCCACCCAAAAAAGTAAATACAACACAACAGATTTGTGGTTATTGCTGAGACATAATCCGGGATAAAACGCAGCCAAGTATTCAATGTGCAGCTTGCCGACGTTGGTTTCACTCAAAGTGCACCAACCTTTCATCCGATGAGTTTAAATCCATCGTCAACAGGTTTCTCACATGATCTCATTTACAAAGTCAAACAGAAGAAATCTGCACACCTGATATATAAAATTCGGAAAACTAAGCCAAATTATTTACGATTCAGCAGGTTAAGATTGGAATGCAAAAAGTTAAGAATCGAATGCTACAAAAGTTATGTCGAAAAGGTAGAGGACAAACTGCAATCGGAGATCAAAGCATTCTGGAATTTTATCAAGGACAAAAACCGTTGCACCGGTGACATACTATCTTCCGTAGCCTGGAATGACCGCTCAGCAGATACGGGACCAGGTATCAGTAACCTCTTTGCGTCCTTCTTCCACAGCATCTATGCGCCATCGAATAGCAACGACCCAGGTATTGCAACCTTCAATCCTGGTACACAGCGCACACACTTGGATGCCCTGACAGTGACCTACGATGCAGTACTCAAAGAACTTCTTGCTCTCGACCCCAGCAAAGGTGCAGGCCCCGATGGTTTGCCTAACATATTCATCAAAAACTGTGCGGTAGGCCTATGTGAGCCTTTGACACATATATTTGGCGAATCTCTTCACCATGGTACCTTCCCGACCTACTGGAAACTGTCATACATCTCACCGATTCATAAAGAGGGGCCCAAGACCTTGGTTACCAACTACCGTCCTATATGCATACAGTCTGCACTTGCAAAACTATTTGAGAGGTTAGTGCTTCCACAGATACGTCAGGCATTTGAAAACATCATAACAACCAAACAACATGGCTTTACTGGTGGCAGATCCACCACTACCAATTTGTTCATATACGTCGACAAACTGCTGAACTCCATGGATTCCGGCAACTG
Source organism: Bactrocera oleae (assembly GCF_042242935.1). Classification (NCBI taxonomy): domain Eukaryota; kingdom Metazoa; phylum Arthropoda; class Insecta; order Diptera; family Tephritidae; genus Bactrocera; species Bactrocera oleae. Next base: position 34,981,768 of record NC_091537.1, read on the forward strand.
CACACACAGCATTTACACAGACACAGACTACGAAATACTTTTAGATAAGCTAAGTAAATATGGTGTGGCTGGACGTGCATTAGCTTGGATACGTACATACCTCACAGACAGACGCTTGCAAGTCAGAGTAGATGGCCACTTATCCAGTGAATATGAAGTAATCTCTGGTGTGCCACAAGGATCTCACGCAGACAAAATTACATCAAAGGCGTTCAAAGCCCTTAGATTTATACTGAGGAGTGGTAAAGATTTCAAAAACCCTTGGACACTCATTAGACTATTGAAGTCACTTGTACTACCAATTTTGAAATATGGTTCGGTAAACTGGTCTTCCTACACTAACACGACAATCGATAAAGTTGAAAAGGTGCAGAGTAAATTCTGTAAGTCACTGGCCTATAAACTATCGTCACCAAGTCACATCTGCACTACTGATGAGGTCTACCAGTGCTACTGTATATACAAACTGTCTTCTCGTCGACAGGTCGCTGACCTCTGCTTTTTCTACAAAGTAGTCAATAACATCACTGATGCTCATGAGATCCTAAACAGTTTTGAACTCGCCCCTGCTGGTCTTACCCTGAGGCGAAATAGATTACTAAAAACATCGAAATCCAAGAAAAATTATGTTATCCATGGTAATCAGAATAGACTGGCTAATTTAGTAAATTCACTTCAAGGTGAAATTGATTTCTATGAAGGAACATACGCTGCTTTTACCGAAAACACCAAGAGACACCTGCTCGTCTGAATTACATCTAAATAAGTGTGAATTACATATTAACTTACAATTATTTAAATATTTTCCAGATATTACACTAATATACCCTAGCTACTTTTGTATAATACTTTAATTCTTTATTATATCTATGTATATTGCCGATTGGTGTTTAAATAAATAAATAAATAAAAATAAATATATACATAATATATAACGCTATATCTAACTCGATTAGTTTTAGGTGATACAAACAACCGTTAGGTTATCAAAACTATTATACTCTGTAGCAACAAGTTGCGAGAGTATAAAAATACTATTTCGAATTGTTGTCTTTGTGCTAGATTAGCTTAGTATGAGGTTTGCATTGCGACCTAGGGTCTATTGTGCCCTCTTCTCCATCACATTCCCAAAGTCCCAGTACCCTGACAAACTCCAGAAACCTGGTGTGTGCTATCGAGGTAATGCGATCCCTGTCCATATTAATAAAACCTAGGGCTTTCCACAAGGAGCTACGCCCACGTTGGACAGATGTTTATTGAGGCTGCAGAGCTTTGTCTCTGGGGAGATTTATCATCATCAGCTCTGAACATGGCTAGGTTGTACCCTCACAGTAGCAGCTTAGCATTTGCTGCCAGTTACTTTCTCTGCCTACTCTCTCCCCCGTACGGAGGAGCACTTTTATTGTGTGAGACCCCACCGCAATGCACGGTGTGTTTTACGTGAGTACCTGCCGTCGACGGCCTTACCTCACGGTGCTCTAAAGCACAGCGTATCAATACAATGCGTTGATCAGCGCCCCGAAAATGCCATTCATTTTTCAATACCGATTGGTAGTGTGGAATGGACACACTACACACTTTGGTGGGAGACCTATCTAAAACCTCTGCCGTACTTTGGGTCCGGCACCCGGACTCAGACAAAATCTGAAGTCTGGGTTACCCTCAACAAACCTAACGTCCCGGATGTACTCATAAGTCACCTAACCGTTAGGGCTACTGTCCCAACGGTGTTGCCACCTACTCTTGATCCTATCATCTAGAAGCCTCTTGCTCCCTAGATATCTCCCCTCTCCACATCATTATCGGAAATCCTGTCATTCCGCAGCAATGACACACTCAAGCCCCTTCTTAACCTGAATGCAACAGCACGCTGTATGACAACCAGGTCAAGAGGGGGTGCATCGCATCCGTTGAAACGGTGGGACATACAGGCAAACATGCAAGCATCATGCAACGTTGCACCGAGAGGAGTTTCGGCAACCAGCGCCCGTCATCACTGATTCCCACCATATTGCGGCTCCATAAGTGGCACAAGCCACAAATAGACCACGGTATATGGTGTGAAGAGCACGGCGTCCAAGGCCCCAATCGCTCCTCAAAATGCGTCGCACTATGCCTACGATTGCCTACAGTCGCTCCTTCACATTCGCCAAGTGTGGAGTAAAACACATCCTTTCATTCATGGTCAGCCCCAGATATTTGACTTGCGTCACATACCTGATGCTGACCCCATTCACCCGGACAATGGGTGGACGAACCGGCGACAATCTGCCCTTAAGCAGCATTGTCACCGTTTTGTCCATCGATATGTCAACCTCCACACTCGCGTGGAAACTAACCCTCCCACACGCACTTATCACAATTGGCGTCCAAGTATTCCGGAATGAACTTCCACAAGCTTTTGCAGATATTTCTGTTCAAACCATTAAAACCCGTTTAGACCTGAACCTCCGCCCTAGGAAAGAACGCTTCTAACAAAGCCCCGCACACTCTCTCTACGTTGATAACATAGTGTCACCAACGCGAAGAGAGGTGATGTCCTCTTTCCTACGACCCCGGCAGATCCTATAGACCTGACCCCACGGGTCGTCCCTACTCTCACCCACAAATTTTCTCCACTCCTGTTTAACTTTAACTAACATATCCTAATATTCCCTAACCGCACAATTAAGTTCATGCCTAAGCTAGGACAGCCTGTCAGAATTGAACCGTCGAGCTCGTTGAAACTTTCGCCTCAATCGACTGACAGTCCTCTTCGAGGCTAACTCAGGCGACCACCACTTTATTTTCCTAACCATAAAACACACTTTCTAAGAACCCTATCATTTACCCCCCGTAGATCTGTGCACCACTCTTCTTATGTAATAAAACACCATATTCTAGAGCAAGTTTTAAACTATGTTGATTTGGGAGTTAATATGGACCCTAAGCTTAATTTCAGTCTTCATATTGATACCATGGTCTTGAAAGCAAAAGCTGTCCTCAGTTTTGTTAAACGCTGGTCTAAAGAATTTAGAGATCCGTATATTACTAAAACACTTTATACAACTTTGGTTAGACCTATATTGGAATATGGCTCTGTGGTATGGAACCCTAGCTACCAAATCCATTCTGACAAGTTAGAGTCGGTTCAAAAACAATTTTTACTTTTCGCCTTAGCGCATTTCCGATGGGATGCTAGGGTAAGTCTACCTCCATACACTAGTCGTTTAAAACTTATTAATCTACCTACACTTTCTAGTCGTAGGGAAATGCTTGGCATAACATTCTTAGTGAAACTTTTGAATGGAACTGTTTGCAGTTCTTTTCTCCTGTCTGAAATTAAATTTAATATCCCGGTTCGCCTCTCGAGGCAGTTTAGACCTTTACTGCTAAAATCCTGTGGATCAAATTTTAAACTAAACGAGTCATTCCGCCGTATATGTCATGATTTTAATTCTCATTCCAGCACATTTGACTTATCTGACTCACTTTTCAAAATTAAAAAGACTTTATTGTTTTCTCTTAATAAATGAAAATGTAACAATTTATTATATTATAACTTTAGATCTTAGCTGTTGAAATTTTTGTTTCTGTAGCTGAGCAGTTTTAGATCTCAACACTTAAAAAACTCTCTTGCCTTTTCTGACTCGGCTAATTCCGCACGTATGCGGATTGCGCCCCTCGCGTCGGTTGGGCGGGAGGAGGGTAATCGTTGGGTTATTATTATTACCTCATAAAGACGAGCAATCTGCTCATCAACGCCCAAGTTCTCAAACACTCTAAGCGGTATACCTAATACCGATTCCCTAACAGATCGTCCATATTGGTTCCAGTCGATACCAGAGGTACGCCATCGCCGCAATGGACTTTAAATCAAATTATGATCACTATCTGCTGCCAGATTCATAAGCGTCACGTCAATGCCACTCACACCTCTAGGCCCATCAAACGTGTACCATTCACTCGGCTCATTCACAATGAGGACGTTTTTAGCCACCACCCATTCACTTAATGCCTCGCCTCGACTGTGGCTTTGATATCCAGACGTACGCCGGGATATCTTAATAAACCACATCGAAGACGAGGCATTCGCATCCAGCCCTAGGATTAAAGGGCTACTACCCGCAAGTAGTAGTAGCTTATTCATGTAGCTCAGGTAGGGCTCTAGGGGCTCGCTAAATTTGCCGCACAAACCTGCTACAATCAGCCTACCGAACTCCACCTCTACCGCGACACATACACCCAGTTGTGAAGATTCCACAACTACGCAATTGTAGTTGGGATCACTCGCAACAATTGCAGCATTAGCCCCAAGGTCCGTGAAGACTTTGAAACTCCCAGGAAGACCCCGAACCACACCATTGGTGGCGTAGGGATCCTGGAGTAAGGCAATGCCGCGCCTCCCCTCAGTCATACATTCCCCCAACTCACACATTACGACATACGCCCCCTGGCAGTTTAACTGAATTATTCTCCCCATCAGTGTCTGGCAAGGGCGCGCTCAACAATGCCACAGTATATCGGGCAGACAGCTGACATCATAAGATGCCCAGCTGGTCTACCTTTGAATGCGCATTTGCGGCAATGGGGTGCATTGATGCAACCGGCAGCTCTGTGGCCTTCCTGACCGCACCTCCGACAGACATCTGATATGGCCCTATACCCAACCGAAGGTCCCGACCCTTCTCCATCTCCACCCGACGTGGCATCATCCACTACCATCGAAACAGCGGATTACCCACTTCCAGCGAGGGTCTTAACCCTCCTTCTCCGTGGAGGAAGCATCTCAGCCAACGACTCCCTTGCAAGCAGTCTGATCCGCCGGCGTACCACTGACGCAGAAGACTCACTGACAGGAAGGATTCTGAAGCAGCTGCTCTCTGGGTGCGAGCGTCTGAACGCACTAGAAAATGCGACTCACGCGCAAGCCCGTTCAGTAACAGCGACCACCCAAGCGGTCGATTAACGCGATCTCGCAGGGGTACATCCCATTACTCCAGCCAATGGACCGGAATAGGTTACCCAATTGACCGCCGGGCAGAGATAACCACGTTGCACGAATACCTAATGGTAAGCCAATGCAATACACAATGTGCACTTATCCAATAGCCGCTACCTAATCGCCAAAAGTATGCGCATAAATTAAAAAAATCGCCAAAATGTGTACTCGACCGAAAAACACACTCGCGGTCCCGTACCCGAGCAATAACAACGTACAAAACAGAATTCCGTGAGAATTTATAGCAACAAATATCCACGTAAGGCTAACCCGTAAATAAATATCGCTCAAAATGAATACGAAAAATCACTACGAAAAAATCGCAACAACGCGCACGCACGTCTACTCGCGTCGGAATCCAAACAACGAATGATCAGGTGTACAACGTCCGGTGTGTTTAACGTGAGTACCTGCCGTCGACGGCCTTCTCTCACGGCGCTCAAAAGCACAGCGTATCAATACAATGCGTTGATCAGCGCCCCGAAAATGCTCTTAATTTTTCAGTACCGATTGGTAGTGTGGAATGGACACACTACACACCTTGGTGAGGTTCGAGGCCTATCTAAAAGCTCTGCCGTACTCCACATTCAACTGACAAAACGTCAGTTCTTCAAGCATTTGGGTATAAACCACAATCACCACGATACTCCCCGAAGGGCCAGTCCGCACGAGCAGGTTGGAGCGAACTCCAAGGGCCCCTGCTCCCCGTGGTATCAGAATTAAGTCTTCGGTCAGACCTTGTTGCCGAAGCTACTACCAGTTGAGCCTCCATACAGCTCTGGACTGGTAACCAAGGGTTGAACCCCATACGCACATTACACGCACACACCTTTCACACAAGAAGCTAACCCTAACTCACAGTTAAACGCCTACGCCGCCTAAAGAATTCACGCGCAAACGGCCCTAACTGTTCGGCATTCCGACTAGTGGAGATCACACCGCTAACATCTAATGTCCATCAGTCCAGCTAATCCCCATACCCCCTAGATCCCTAATGTCCGAATACATCGGGCACTCCGCGATCAAGTGAACCCAGTCTTCACATCGCGCCCCACACAAATCAGACAAAATCTGAAGTCTGGGTTACCCTCAACAAACGTAACGTCCCGGATGTACTCATAAGTCACCCGACCGTTAGAGCTACTGTCCCAACGGTCTTGCCACCTACTCCTAACCCTATCATATAGAAGCTCCTTGCTCCCTAGATATCCCTCCCTCTCCACATCATCATCGGAAATCCAGTCATTCCGCAGCAATGACACACTCAAGCCCCTTCTTAACCTGAATGCAACAGCACGCTGTATGACAATCAGTACAAGAGGGGGTGCACCTAACAAAACTTGCATCGCATCCGTTGAAACGGTGCGACATACAGGCAAACATGCAAGCATCATGCAACGTTGCACCGAGAGGAGTTTTCGGCGACCAGAGACCGTCATCGCTGTTTCCCACCATATTGCGGCTCCATAAGTGGCACAAGCTACAAATAGACCACGATATATGGTGCGAACAGCACGACGTCCAAGGCCGCAAGCACTTTTCCAAGTACTGGAAGAAGACTGATGCCCCGATAAGAACGAGGATCGCTCCTGATCTTATCCGGGGACTTCAGGAGAGGAACAACCCTAGCAATTTTCTACTCGCGTGGAAAATAACCCTTCCATACGCACTTATTATAAATGGCCTCCAAGTATTCCGGAATGAACTTCCACAAGCTTTTGCACATCTCGTTTAGACCCGACCAGGACAAAGGCGTACCCTAACTCTCCATCGTCTAATGGAGGGACAGGTACCTCTTGTGCTTGAGGTACCTGAACCTCCGCCCTAGGAAAGAACGCTCCTAACAAAGCCCCCGCACACTCTCTCCACGTTGATAACATAGTGTCACCAACGCGAAGAGAGGTCCCTCTTACGACCCCGGCAGATCCTATAGAACTGACCCCACGGGTCGTCCCTATTCTCACTCACAAAATTCCTCCACTCCTCCTTTTTAACTTTAACCAACATATCCTTATATTCCCTAACCGCACAACTAAGTTCATGCCTAAGCTGGGACAGCCTGTCAGAATTGGACCGTCGAGCGAGTTGAAACTTTCGCCTGACAGTCCTCCTCTTCAAGGTTAACTCACGCGTCCACCACTTAATTTTCCTAACCATAAAACTTTCACACTTTCTTAGTACCCTATCATTCACCCCCCAAACTACCTCATAAAGACGAGTAATCTGCTAGTCAACCCCCAAGTCTTCAAACACTCTAAGCGGTATATCTAATACCGCTTCCCTAACAGATCGTCCATATTGGTTCCAGTCGATACCAGAGGTACGCCATCGCCGCAATGGACTCCCATACCGCGAAGGGGGGGATCTGGGAGTGACCATAATTTGGATCAAATTATGATCACTCAATCCCCACCCTCCCTTAACCTCCCATCTAGCTACAAACGCCCTATCTGCTGCCAGATTCATAAGCGTCACGTCAATGCCACTCACACCTCTAGGCCCATCAAACGTGTACCATTCACTCGGCTCATTCACAATGAGGACGTTTTTAGCCACCACCCATTCACTTAATGCCTCGCCTCGACTGTGGCTTTGATATCCAGACGTACGCCGGGATATCTTAATAAACCACATCGAAGACGAGGCATTCGCATCCAGCCCTAGGATTAAAGGGCTACTACCCGCAAGTAGTAGTAGCTTATTCATGTAGCTCAGGTAGGGCTATAGGGGCTCGCTAAATTTGCCGCACAAACCTGCTACAATCAGCCTACCGAACTCCACCTCTACCGCGACACATACACCCAGTTGTGAAGATTCCACAACTACGCAATTGTAGTTGGGATCACTCGCAACAATTGCAGCATTAGCCCCAAGGTCCGTGAAGACTTTGAAACTCCCAGGAAGACCCCGAACCACACCATTGGTGGCGTAGGGATCCTGGAGTAAGGCAATACCGCGCCTCCCCTCAGTCATACATTCCCCCAACTCACACATTACGACATACGCCCCCTGGCAGTTTAACTGAATTATTCTCCCCATCAGTGTCTGGCAAGGGCGCGCTCAACAATGCCACAGTATATCGGGCAGACAGCTGACATCATAAGATGCCCAGCTGGTCTACCTTTGAATGCGCATTTGCGGCAATGGGGTGCATTGATGCAACCGGCAGCTCTGTGGCCTTCCTGACCGCACCTCCGACAGACATCTGATATGGCCCTATACCCAACCGAAGGTCCCGACCCTTCTCCATCTCCACCCGACGTGGCATCATCCACTACCATCGAAACAGCGGATTACCCACTTCCAGCGAGGGTCTTAACCCTCCTTCTCCGTGGAGGAAGCATCTCAGCCAACGACTCCCTTGCAAGCAGTCTGATCCGCCGGCGTACCACTGACGCAGAAGACTCACTGACAGGAAGGATTCTGAAGCAGCTGCTCTCTGGGTGCGAGCGTCTGAACGCACTAGAAAATGCGACTCACGCGCAAGCCCGTTCAGTAACAGCGACCACCCAAGCGGTCGATTAACGCGATCTCGCAGGGGTACATCCCATTACTCCAGCCAATGGACCGGAATAGGTTACCCAATTGACCGCCGGGCAGAGATAACCACGTTGCACGAATACCTAATGGTAAGCCAATGCAATACACAATGTGCACTTATCCAATAGCCGCTACCTAATCGCCAAAAGTATGCGCATAAATTAAAAAAATCGCCAAAATGTGTACTCGACCGAAAAACACACTCGCGGTCCCGTACCCGAGCAATAACAACGTACAAAACAGAATTCCGTGAGAATTTATAGCAACAAATATCCACGTAAGGCTAACCCGTAAATAAATATCGCTCAAAATGAATACGAAAAATCACTACGAAAAAATCGCAACAACGCGCACGCACGTCTACTCGCGTCGGAATGCAAACAACGAATGATCAGGTGTACAACGTCCGGTGTGTTTAACGTGAGTACCTGCCGTCGACGGCCTTCTCTCACGGCGCTCAAAAGCACAGCGTATCAATACAATGCGTTGATCAGCGCCCCGAAAATGCTATTAATTTTTCAGTACCGATTGGTAGTGTGGAATGGACACACTACACACCTTGGTGAGGTTCGAGGCCTATCTAAAAGCTCTGCCGTACTCCACATTCAACTGACAAAACGTCAGTTCTTCAAGCATTTGGGTATAAACCACAATCACCACGATACTCCCCGAAGGGCCAGTCCGCACGAGCAGGTTGGAGCGAACTCCAAGGGCCCCTGCTCCCCGTGGTATCAGAATTAAGTCTTCGGTCAGACCTTGTTGCCGAAGCTACTACCAGTTGAGCCTCCATACAGCTCTGGACTGGTAACCAAGGGTTGAACCCCATACGCACATTACACGCACACACCTTTCACACAAGAAGCTAACCCTAACTCACAGTTAAACGCCTACGCCGCCTAAAGAATTCACGCGCAAACGGCCCTAACTGTTCGGCATTCCGACTAGTGGAGATCACACCGCTAACATCTAATGTCCATCAGTCCAGCTAATCCCCATACCCCCTAGATCCCTAATGTCCGAATACATCGGGCACTCCGCGATCAAGTGAACCCAGTCTTCACATCGCGCCCCACACAAATCAGACAAAATCTGAAGTCTGGGTTACCCTCAACAAACGTAACGTCCCGGATGTACTCATAAGTCACCCGACCGTTAGAGCTACTGTCCCAACGGTCTTGCCACCTACTCCTAACCCTATCATATAGAAGCTCCTTGCTCCCTAGATATCCCTCCCTCTCCACATCATCATCGGAAATCCAGTCATTCCGCAGCAATGACACACTCAAGCCCCTTCTTAACCTGAATGCAACAGCACGCTGTATGACAATCAGTACAAGAGGGGGTGCACCTAACAAAACTTGCATCGCATCCGTTGAAACGGTGCGACATACAGGCAAACATGCAAGCATCATGCAACGTTGCACCGAGAGGAGTTTTCGGCGACCAGAGACCGTCATCGCTGTTTCCCACCATATTGCGGCTCCATAAGTGGCACAAGCTACAAATAGACCACGATATATGGTGCGAACAGCACGACGTCCAAGGCCGCAAGCACTTTTCCAAGTACTGGAAGAAGACTGATGCCCCGATAAGAACGAGGATCGCTCCTGATCTTATCCGGGGACTTCAGGAGAGGAACAACCCTAGCAATTTTCTACTCGCGTGGAAAATAACCCTTCCATACGCACTTATTATAAATGGCCTCCAAGTATTCCGGAATGAACTTCCACAAGCTTTTGCACATCTCGTTTAGACCCGACCAGGACAAAGGCGTACCCTAACTCTCCATCGTCTAATGGAGGGACAGGTACCTCTTGTGCTTGAGGTACCTGAACCTCCGCCCTAGGAAAGAACGCTCCTAACAAAGCCCCCGCACACTCTCTCCACGTTGATAACATAGTGTCACCAACGCGAAGAGAGGTCCCTCTTACGACCCCGGCAGATCCTATAGAACTGACCCCACGGGTCGTCCCTATTCTCACTCACAAAATTCCTCCACTCCTCCTTTTTAACTTTAACCAACATATCCTTATATTCCCTAACCGCACAACTAAGTTCATGCCTAAGCTGGGACAGCCTGTCAGAATTGGACCGTCGAGCGAGTTGAAACTTTCGCCTGACAGTCCTCCTCTTCAAGGTTAACTCACGCGTCCACCACTTAATTTTCCTAACCATAAAACTTTCACACTTTCTTAGTACCCTATCATTCACCCCCCAAACTACCTCATAAAGACGAGTAATCTGCTAGTCAACCCCCAAGTCTTCAAACACTCTAAGCGGTATATCTAATACCGCTTCCCTAACAGATCGTCCATATTGGTTCCAGTCGATACCAGAGGTACGCCATCGCCGCAATGGACTCCCATACCGCGAAGGGGGGGATCTGGGAGTGACCATAATTTGGATCAAATTATGATCACTCAATCCCCACCCTCCCTTAACCTCCCATCTAGCTACAAACGCCCTATCTGCTGCCAGATTCATAAGCGTCACGTCAATGCCACTCACACCTCTAGGCCCATCAAACGTGTACCATTCACTCGGCTCATTCACAATGAGGACGTTTTTAGCCACCACCCATTCACTTAATGCCTCGCCTCGACTGTGGCTTTGATATCCAGACGTACGCCGGGATATCTTAATAAACCACATCGAAGACGAGGCATTCGCATCCAGCCCTAGGATTAAAGGGCTACTACCCGCAAGTAGTAGTAGCTTATTCATGTAGCTCAGGTAGGGCTATAGGGGCTCGCTAAATTTGCCGCACAAACCTGCTACAATCAGCCTACCGAACTCCACCTCTACCGCGACACATACACCCAGTTGTGAAGATTCCACAACTACGCAATTGTAGTTGGGATCACTCGCAACAATTGCAGCATTAGCCCCAAGGTCCGTGAAGACTTTGAAACTCTCAGGAAGACCCCGAACCACACCATTGGTGGCGTAGGGATCCTGGAGTAAGGCAATGCCGCGCCTCCCCTCAGTCATACATTCCCCCAACTCACACATTACGACATACGCCCCCTGGCAGTTTAACTGAATTATTCTCCCCATCAGTGTCTGGCAAGGGCGCGCTCAACAATGCCACAGTATATCGGGCAGACAGCTGACATCATAAGATGCCCAGCTGGTCTACCTTTGAATGCGCATTTGCGGCAATGGGGTGCATTGATGCAACCGGCAGCTCTGTGGCCTTCCTGACCGCACCTCCGACAGACATCTGATATGGCCCTATACCCAACCGAAGGTCCCGACCCTTCTCCATCTCCACCCGACGTGGCATCATCCACTACCATCGAAACAGCGGATTACCCACTTCCAGCGAGGGTCTTAACCCTCCTTCTCCGTGGAGGAAGCATCTCAGCCAACGACTCCCTTGCAAGCAGTCTGATCCGCCGGCGTACCACTGACGCAGAAGACTCACTGACAGGAAGGATTCTGAAGCAGCTGCTCTCTGGGTGCGAGCGTCTGAACGCACTAGAAAATGCGACTCACGCGCAAGCCCGTTCAGTAACAGCGACCACCCAAGCGGTCGATTAACGCGATCTCGCAGGGGTACATCCCATTACTCCAGCCAATGGACCGGAATAGGTTACCCAATTGACCGCCGGGCAGAGATAACCACGTTGCACGAATACCTAATGGTAAGCCAATGCAATACACAATGTCCACTTATCCAATAGCCGCTACCTAATCGCCAAAAGTATGCGCATAAATTAAAAAAATCGCCAAAATGTGTACTCGACCGAAAAACACACTCGCGGTCCCGTACCCGAGCAATAACAACGTACAAAACAGAATTCCGTGAGAATTTATAGCAACAAATATCCACGTAAGGCTAACCCGTAAATAAATATCGCTCAAAATGAATACGAAAAATCACTCACACGTCGGAATCCAAACAACGAATGATCAGGTGTACAACGTCCGGTGTGTTTAACGTGAGTACCTGCCGTCGACGGCCTTCTCTCACGGCGCTCAAAAGCACAGCGTATCAATACAATGCGTTGATCAGCGCCCCGAAAATGCTCTTAATTTTTCAGTACCGATTGGTAGTGTGGAATGGACACACTACACACCTTGGTGAGGTTCGAGGCCTATCTAAAAGCTCTGCCGTACTCCACATTCAACTGACAAAACGTCAGTTCTTCAAGCATTTGGGTATAAACCACAATCACCACGATACTCCCCGAAGGGCCAGTCCGCACGAGCAGGTTGGAGCGAACTCCAAGGGCCCCTGCTCCCCGTGGTATCAGAATTAAGTCTTCGGTCAGACCTTGTTGCCGAAGCTACTACCAGTTGAGCCTCCATACAGCTCTGGACTGGTAACCAAGGGTTGAACCCCATACGCACATTACACGCACACACCTTTCACACAAGAAGCTAACCCTAACTCACAGTTAAACGCCTACGCCGCCTAAAGAATTCACGCGCAAACGGCCCTAACTGTTCGGCATTCCGACTAGTGGAGATCACACCGCTAACATCTAATGTCCATCAGTCCAGCTAATCCCCATACCCCCTAGATCCCTAATGTCCGAATACATCGGGCACTCCGCGATCAAGTGAACCCAGTCTTCACATCGCGCCCCACACAAATCAGACAAAATCTGAAGTCTGGGTTACCCTCAACAAACGTAACGTCCCGGATGTACTCATAAGTCACCCGACCGTTAGAGCTACTGTCCCAACGGTCTTGCCACCTACTCCTAACCCTATCATATAGAAGCTCCTTGCTCCCTAGATATCCCTCCCTCTCCACATCATCATCGGAAATCCAGTCATTCCGCAGCAATGACACACTCAAGCCCCTTCTTAACCTGAATGCAACAGCACGCTGTATGACAATCAGTACAAGAGGGGGTGCACCTAACAAAACTTGCATCGCATCCGTTGAAACGGTGCGACATACAGGCAAACATGCAAGCATCATGCAACGTTGCACCGAGAGGAGTTTTCGGCGACCAGAGACCGTCATCGCTGTTTCCCACCATATTGCGGCTCCATAAGTGGCACAAGCTACAAATAGACCACGATATATGGTGCGAACAGCACGACGTCCAAGGCCGCAAGCACTTTTCCAAGTACTGGAAGAAGACTGATGCCCCGATAAGAACGAGGATCGCTCCTGATCTTATCCGGGGACTTCAGGAGAGGAACAACCCTAGCAATTTTCTACTCGCGTGGAAAATAACCCTTCCATACGCACTTATTATAAATGGCCTCCAAGTATTCCGGAATGAACTTCCACAAGCTTTTGCACATCTCGTTTAGACCCGACCAGGACAAAGGCGTACCCTAACTCTCCATCGTCTAATGGAGGGACAGGTACCTCTTGTGCTTGAGGTACCTGAACCTCCGCCCTAGGAAAGAACGCTCCTAACAAAGCCCCCGCACACTCTCTCCACGTTGATAACATAGTGTCACCAACGCGAAGAGAGGTCCCTCTTACGACCCCGGCAGATCCTATAGAACTGACCCCACGGGTCGTCCCTATTCTCACTCACAAAATTCCTCCACTTCTCCTTTTTAACTTTAACCAACATATCCTTATATTCCCTAACCGCACAACTAAGTTCATGCCTAAGCTGGGACAGCCTGTCAGAATTGGACCGTCGAGCGAGTTGAAACTTTCGCCTGACAGTCCTCCTCCTCAAGGTTAACTCACGCGTCCACCACTTAATTTTCCTAACCATAAAACTTTCACACTTTCTTAGTACCCTATCATTCACCCCCCAAACTACCTCATAAAGACGAGTAATCTGCTAGTCAACCCCCAAGTCTTCAAACACTCTAAGCGGTATATCTAATACCGCTTCCCTAACAGATCGTCCATATTGGTTCCAGTCGATACCAGAGGTACGCCATCGCCGCAATGGACTCCCATACCGCGAAGGGGGGGATCTGGGAGTGACCATAATTTGGATCAAATTATGATCACTCAATCCCCACCCTCCCTTAACCTCCCATCTAGCTACAAACGCCCTATCTGCTGCCAGATTCATAAGCGTCACGTCAATGCCACTCACACCTCTAGGCCCATCAAACGTGTACCATTCACTCGGCTCATTCACAATGAGGACGTTTTTAGCCACCACCCATTCACTTAATGCCTCGCCTCGACTGTGGCTTTGATATCCAGACGTACGCCGGGATATCTTAATAAACCACATCGAAGACGAGGCATTCGCATCCAGCCCTAGGATTAAAGGGCTACTACCCGCAAGTAGTAGTAGCTTATTCATGTAGCTCAGGTAGGGCTCTAGGGGCTCGCTAAATTTGCCGCACAAACCTGCTACAATCAGCCTACCGAACTCCACCTCTACCGCGACACATACACCCAGTTGTGAAGATTCCACAACTACGCAATTGTAGTTGGGATCACTCGCAACAATTGCAGCATTAGCCCCAAGGTCCGTGAAGACTTTGAAACTCCCAGGAAGACCCCGAACCACACCATTGGTGGCGTAGGGATCCTGGAGTAAGGCAATGCCGCGCCTCCCCTCAGTCATACATTCCCCCAACTCACACATTATGACATACGCCCCCTGGCAGTTTAACTGAATTATTCTCCCCATCAGTGTCTGGCAAGGGCGCGCTCAACAATGCCACAGTATATCGGGCAGACAGCTGACATCATAAGATGCCCAGCTGGTCTACCTTTGAATGCGCATTTGCGGCAATGGGGTGCATTGATGCAACCGGCAGCTCTGTGGCCTTCCTGACCGCACCTCCGACAGACATCTGATATGGCCCTATACCCAACCGAAGGTCCCGACCCTTCTCCATCTCCACCCGACGTGGCATCATCCACTACCATCGAAACAGCGGATTACCCACTTCCAGCGAGGGTCTTAACCCTCCTTCTCCGTGGAGGAAGCATCTCAGCCAACGACTCCCTTGCAAGCAGTCTGATCCGCCGGCGTACCACTGACGCAGAAGACTCACTGACAGGAAGGATTCTGAAGCAGCTGCTCTCTGGGTGCGAGCGTCTGAACGCACTAGAAAATGCGACTCACGCGCAAGCCCGTTCAGTAACAGCGACCACCCAAGCGGTCGATTAACGCGATCTCGCAGGGGTACATCCCATTACTCCAGCCAATGGACCGGAATAGGTTACCCAATTGACCGCCGGGCAGAGATAACCACGTTGCACGAATACCTAATGGTAAGCCAATGCAATACACAATGTGCACTTATCCAATAGCCGCTACCTAATCGCCAAAAGTATGCGCATAAATTAAAAAAATCGCCAAAATGTGTACTCGACCGAAAAACACACTCGCGGTCCCGTACCCGAGCAATAACAACGTACAAAACAGAATTCCGTGAGAATTTATAGCAACAAATATCCACGTAAGGCTAACCCGTAAATAAATATCGCTCAAAATGAATACGAAAAATCACTACGAAAAAATCGCAACAACGCGCACGCACGTCTACTCGCGTCGGAATCCAAACAACGAATGATTAGGTGTACAACGTCCGGTGTGTTTAACGTGAGTACCTGCCGTCGACGGCCTTCTCTCACGGCGCTCAAAAGCACAGCGTATCAATACAATGCGTTGATCAGCGCCCCGAAAATGCTCTTAATTTTTCAGTACCGATTGGTAGTGTGGAATGGACACACTACACACCTTGGTGAGGTTCGAGGCCTATCTAAAAGCTCTGCCGTACTCCACATTCAACTGACAAAACGTCAGTTCTTCAAGCATTTGGGTATAAACCACAATCACCACGATACTCCCCGAAGGGCCAGTCCGCACGAGCAGGTTGGAGCGAACTCCAAGGGCCCCTGCTCCCCGTGGTATCAGAATTAAGTCTTCGGTCAGACCTTGTTGCCGAAGCTACTACCAGTTGAGCCTCCATACAGCTCTGGACTGGTAACCAAGGGTTGAACCCCATACGCACATTACACGCACACACCTTTCACACAAGAAGCTAACCCTAACTCACAGTTAAACGCCTACGCCGCCTAAAGAATTCACGCGCAAACGGCCCTAACTGTTCGGCATTCCGACTAGTGGAGATCACACTGCTAACATCTAATGTCCATCAGTCCAGCTAATCCCCATACCCCCTAGATCCCTAATGTCCGAGTACATCGGGCACTCCGCGATCAAGTGAACCCAATCTTCACATCGCGCCCCACACAACTCAGACAAAATCTGAAGTCTGGGTTACCCTCAACAAACGTAACGTCCCAGATGTACTCATAAGTCACCCGACCGTTAGGGCTACTGTCCCAACGGTCTTGCCACCTACTCCTAACCCTATCATCTAGAAGCCTCTTGCTCCCTAGATATCCCTCCCTCTCCACATCATCATCGGAAATCCAGTCATTCCGCAGCAATGACACACTCAAGCCCCTTCTTAACCTGAATGCAACAGCACGCTGTATGACAATCAGTACAAGAGGGGGTGCACCTAACAAAACTTGCATCGCATCCGTTGAAACGGTGCGACATACAGGCAAACATGCAAGCATCATGCAACGTTGCACCGAGAGGAGTTTTCGGCGACCAGAGACCGTCATCGCTGTTTCCCACCATATTGCGGCTCCATAAGTGGCACAAGCTACAAATAGACCACGATATATGGTGCGAACAGCACGACGTCCAAGGCCGCAAGCACTTTTCCAAGTACTGGAAGAAGACTGATGCCCCGATAAGAACGAGGATCGCTCCTGATCTTATCCGGGGACTTCAGGAGAGGAACAACCCTAGCAATTTTCTACTCGCGTGGAAAATAACCCTTCCATACGCACTTATTATAAATGGCCTCCAAGTATTCCGGAATGAACTTCCACAAGCTTTTGCACATCTCGTTTAGACCCGACCAGGACAAAGGCGTACCCTAACTCTCCATCGTCTAATGGAGGGACAGGTACCTCTTGTGCTTGAGGTACCTGAACCTCCGCCCTAGGAAAGAATGCTCCTAACAAAGCCCCCGCACACTCTCTCCACGTTGATAACATAGTGTCACCAACGCGAAGAGAGGTCCCTCTTACGACCCCGGCAGATCCTATAGAACTGACCCCACGGGTCGTCCCTATTCTCACTCACAAAATTCCTCCACTTCTCCTTTTTAACTTTAACCAACATATCCTTATATTCCCTAACCGCACAACTAAGTTCATGCCTAAGCTGGGACAGCCTGTCAGAATTGGACCGTCGAGCGAGTTGAAACTTTCGCCTGACAGTCCTCCTCTTCAAGGTTAACTCACGCGTCCACCACTTAATTTTCCTAACCATAAAACTTTCACACTTTCTAAGTACCCTATCATTCACCCCCCAAACTACCTCATAAAGACGAGTAATCTGCTAGTCAACCCCCAAGTCTTCAAACACTCTAAGCGGTATATCTAATACCGCTTCCCTAACAGATCGTCCATATTGGTTCCAGTCGATACCAGAGGTACGCCATCGCCGCAATGGACTCCCATACCGCGAAGGGGGGGATCTGGGAGTGACCATAATTTGGATCAAATTATGATCACTCAATCCCCACCCTCCCTTAACCTCCCATCTAGCTACAAACGCCCTATCTGCTGCCAGATTCATAAGCGTCACGTCAATGCCACTCACACCTCTAGGCCCATCAAACGTGTACCATTCACTCGGCTCATTCACAATGAGGACGTTTTTAGCCACCACCCATTCACTTAATGCCTCGCCTCGACTGTGGCTTTGATATCCAGACGTACGCC